>NC_091019.1:41584931-46384931 GCF_041296385.1 Aphelocoma coerulescens
CTTGTATCTCTAACATCAGTTAGCAACTGTAATACTGGTGTCAGGAATAACATATCCCAGCTGCATTTTAGAGTGAATTGAGCTGGGACAAGGGGTCCTTGGAGCTTACTGAATGGGTGAGAGCTTTTAAAGGGAGAAATCAATACTACAGCAGGATTTAGACAACTTAGCAAAATATATCAGACAGAACTTTGGTCAAAGAATAACTACAATAGCAAGTTAACCCATAGGGTGCCTGAAGTACAGTCCATAGCGTTTCACTTGAACTCTCAGTTAAAAAGAACATTAGTTACTCTAGCAGGGAACTATAGGAAGGTTAGTAAAGTATAGGAAGTATAGTAAAGGTTGCAAATCCACACGTGTGATCCAAATTCTCTTTGGATATTATCTGTGTGATTTTTCACACCAGTTAGACATGAGAAATTAAAGAATTGCTCTATTAAGCAAAAATGCTCAGACGTGAAGAAAATTTACACTTTTTTCTGAGTTGCTACTTAGTAATAAAGGTACTTTTCAGATTGTCAGAAGGAGTAAGCAATACTAAAAAGACTAAAAGACTTTATTGGGACAAGTCTTGGTAGCGCTGACTACCTGTACTTTGAGTGGAAGAGACTGGCATCTGAAAGGTCTGTCACTGCAACGGTATTTTCTCAGGTCTTATCAGAACATACTTTTGGTAATGGCATTTCCTATGCTTGGACTGACATCAGACACAAGGATAGCTGACCACAGAGGCAGAACTAAAGCATGATTTTGGAGGCTCAGTAATATTCTGTTAATTTTAGATTTCTAGATTTTCACTTTTAAAATCTCTTTTTCCTGTTGAAATGACAAAAATAGTAAGAGCCTGTAAAAAGAGTAAGTAAATGGCCAATGAAATGATACTGTTACCAGTCAGACACTACAAGTAAAATGTAAAATGTAAAGGAGAGTCCCTCCTTTCCTACCCTGTTCATTTCAGTAAAATGTGAATTTTAGAAGCCCAGTTGGAAGTATTCAAACTATGGCATGCATAGCAATTAAATTGTTTCTTTGGGCAATTTCAAAGCCAAGGAAATTAAAAACATAAAATTACATTGACACTTCACTGAACACTGAACTTTCTGATAGTCCTGTGCTCAAACTGAGTTAGGCTGTGGGAAATTATATTTCTTATAAAGTTTTAACGCCCCATCCATCTTCAGTTAAGGTATGAGAGTTCCAGTTTCACTCATTTTGCATTCTCAGTGGCCATCAGCAGATATGTGCAGAAATGGAATCTTTCTTCTGAGTATTTTGTCATTATTTACACGACCTATTCACATCATAGAATATAAACAGTCCACTTTGTGGCTGGAATTAGTACATTTACTAATGGGGTTGGGCGATTTTGACTCTTGCTGAATCTTCGTGTGCCTACATGGCAGGCACCTCCTGAGTTTGCCGCACCTGTTGACACACCCAAGCCATTTTCAGATTTGTTGGTTTGGGTATTCCCAGCAGCAGTGCTAAAGCATCATGGATCTCTCCCCTGTTGCAAAATTCACCTCAAATCTGAGAAAATATCCAGAAGAATCAGCTGGAGACAGCTAATATTGCTCAGAGTTGTCTGTGTCTATAAAAGGCACTCCTCTGTATGTTGTAACAGTCCTTTTAACAGGGAAAGGGTTTATTCTAGGTGCTTGTAATAAAAACCAAAAGAACAGGATAGGGCCCAGAGCCTTGGAGACATCCACCTCAATTTTTGTTTTACTTTTTTTCCTTGGTCACACATTCAGACAAGAATGGTTTATCAGGATTATGATTCTGGAGTTTGTTAAAGGCATCTAGGAGGTTACTGCCCTGCTTACACACTATGACCTCTGCCACAGATTAATGCCACTAGAAGGGACAGAAGAGCATGTCAGCTGTAACATTCACAGCCAGGATATTAATATAAGCCAAAATCAGTGGTGGTTTTACTAGTAGCTAGCCTGAACTGTGAATAGCAGCTGTTGAGAAGCAGACACACCATGCTTGGCAACCTTAGGCAGAAAGATAGCAGAGATGTAGCAAGCAGGCACCTTTGAAATCATCTCAGCAGGAATCTTCAGAGCTTTTTGTGTCAGAGTCCCCCATCTGTAAAAGCAACAGGGAAGGCAAGCCCGTAGTATGCCGAAGGGAAATGAAGCTGCAGCCTTGCTCTGTGATAGCTTTAGTTCCATCACAAGGATGGCTGCCTCCCATGACAGCAGGGTTTCAAGTGGTGTCACAAGAGCTTCATTTCTTGTGAAGTCACAGTACTTAAGAATATCCTATATATAACCTGTTGATCATGTCTTATTTTCTTCTATTGAGCAAGGTTCTTTCCTAAACTCTGTGTCAGAATCTTCCATGAGGTTAAAGAATATTTTGATGAGCTGCCCTTCTCCCCACCTAGTGCCACCATCTTCTGCTTCTTTCCTTTGTGTTTTCATTTGCTTAGCATTTCCTCCTCTCTACAGCTTTTAGTTGGACATATACTGGAAGTGTACTTAAGAGAACCATTTACAGCAAGTGCAAACAAGCTATGGAATTATAGTGCCAGGATGAACCTGAGCACACAGCCACTACATATATTTCTATCCAGTCTTGTCCACCAGCAAAGATAGTCTAATAGTAGAATTTTCAGTTTCTTTCTGACTGATTTCCAGACTCCGAGAACAGCCATCCCTGATCAGCTCAGGTTCACAATTCCTGGTGTTAGAGGTACAGCCAAGAGAGGAGTCATGTTAAAACATCACTGTTCTGTGATCTACTCTAAGCTGCCCTGAAGTACTTACAAAGAGGAACTTAAGGATATCCTAGACATAGCTTCCCATCTCGTGTTCTGTCCTGAATGAAGCTCAGCCAGAACACCAGAGCTAGAGTCTAGGGAATGCCACAGTGAGTGGGCATGCTGAGGGATTAAATACAGGTATAAGGTATGCCAGTGTAAATACCCTGAGAATTGCCAGTTAATTTTTCTGACAATTTTGCTCAGGTTGATTGAGCTATATTATTGCATGGTGCCTACAATATACAATAAATGCCTTAAAAAACTTACTGTGAAATTTAAAACTACAAACAATTGTCTATGTTTCTAACATCATTCGCTAGTAAAGCATTCATTTGGAAACACTGTGATATGTGTTGTGATACCTATTAAATTCTGTAAATGTGATGACAATAAGGAATGTCAAATATTATTTGAAGACCCTTTTGGTAATGTATTTCAAAAGTAGCGTGAATGTGATTTTTTTGTTTTTTTTTTTTTTACCTGCTTTGACAGGTGAATTATTTACTGCCTAGTGTAGTTTTCTGAATAGCTGAAGTTTTCTATCAATGAGATGAATTTAGAGTCAGGCAAGGGAAGCCATCTCACTAACCCTGCATCCAACCCCATTCCCAAGGCAGCTTGACTGTATCTACAGCATTTTCTGCTGTACTGCAAATGTCAAACAGAAGGTATAATGGATTTAATATTAGTGCTGGCCAAGGTGTTGAGGGAGCTGTTAATAATGTCACTCCAGTTATTGATCTGAAGCCTTTAGAAATCAAAGAAAAGTGAGAGATCCCCAACTGGGGAAAGGCACAACAGTGACTGGTTTTTATTACCAATATATTTCTACATATATAGTGCTGACTTTCTGGAATTATGTGATCATCATTAATCTTTGAGAGATTTCTGGAATCATTATGTGATAGAATAATATCAGAGTGACCTGTATGCATGCTAATGTGAAAGCTTGCTTTCTATTCAGCCACAAGTTAGCTTTAAAAGGTACAATAGTGATGACAACAATATTAATAAAAATCTTCAGTTGTAGGGATTTTTTTTTTTTCTGTAATCATATACTGGTGAAGTTGAGATGTCTGGATTTGACTCTTCCTAAGAACATTGTCATTTCTTCTTCTGTTAACCTGGGATTTGTGTAACTGCAATTGCAAGAGGATAGATTTTTCCTAATTATAATAAGCATGGCTCAGCATCCTCTGTTTACCACAGAGCTATAGTTGTCTCTAGGTTTATATTCTTCTATGTTCCTCTGCTGTAGGTAATCCTTCAGGATTAACTTGTAATTTTTTTTCTAAAATAGAAATGGGTTCTTAAAATAAGTGCGTCTTCTCCTCTTTCTACCAAATTTTGCAATGTCATGGCATTCTACACGGGGGGAGCCTCTGTTGTCTTTAGTCACAATTAATAAATGGAAGTCAAAAATAGAATTTGTGTTTAATGTATGTCAAGTAATCATATAGTTAATTTCCCTGTTTATACAAAATAAATAGAGAAAAATCCTGCAAGTAACTTGGAACTGTTATCTGCTGGATTGAAAATGAAATACGTCTCTGTCAAAACTAGGCCATAGAGTAGGTCTGCTAGACAGAAATATAAACACCTGAACATGCCTAAATACAGTGTATGTGTATAAGCATGTATATATATATGTAAGTATTTATGTACATATAAGGTGTACATGATAAGTTGTGAAATCACCTGTTGCAAGTGTATCAAAAAATTAGGCAAGTGTACTATGAAATTCTAAATCAGTATAAACAAGAGAATAATCTACCTTGCTTTCATTTGATCCCCATGTACTGTGATAAACACATATTTTAACAGAATTGCTTTTCAAGCAGAAATTCTATTACCTCTTCCATAACTACAGGAAGACCAACCAGTCGAATCTCTGTTGCACTCTGGACAGACCAGTAGTTAGTGTGGTTTGTAAGCTCTTTGGGAACAGGCAAGAAGAAACTAAAAATATGGCAGCATGATTGGAGACTGCATGGACCTTCTAATGTACTCCTTCCCTCCCTCAATAAAAAGAAACACACTGGCAAAGTAGGCTGGAGAGTGTCTACTTGCCTGTATTGATTTCCCCAACTCCTTTTTTCAGATCTATTTGATTTGGACTCTGAGGTCAAGATTTTTGTTTCATTGATCATGTGTCTGTGTCAGTTCCAGTGGAATGTGTTCCTATGTCAGCTGAAGGGTTGTGAGGAATAAGGCTAACTTATCTTCCTGAATATCCCTAGTCTTAAGTGGGATTGTTCTTGGTCATACAGCTGAGTTTGGAAAAAATCAGAGTAATTGTGTTTCCATCTTCTCACAGTTACTTGTGATATTCAGTCTACATGTTTGTTTAGGGTATATTGTTGCAGTGGGGATACTGTAACACCTATATCAAACCAGGAGTCCCGTGGAAAAGAAATATATATGGACAGGTTCTTGGTAGATGTTTCAGAGATGTTTATTTCCCCAGCCGCATGGCCGGGCTCTGCCGAGGAACTGCTGCAGTCACAGGACCCGAGGGTCCTTTCTGCCCGTGCAGGGGAACACAAACCAACCCATGGGGAACGAGGCTGAGCAGGGGCAGGGAAACCCCGTGTGTCTGTGCCCTCAGGGCCCCTCTCCCAGGGCTACATGGCGGGGGAGGGACCCCGACAGTATATTCCATTCATTTTTGCCCACCACCATAATGTTTGTTTCATCCAACAAGTGCTTTGTTCTGAAATCTTTCATAGTTCTTATTTTGTGCTCTTCTCTCAGCTCTTTCAGTTTTGTCTCTTAGTTTCATGTGAATGCCGCATTTTCCCAAATAAAAGAATAATTTTACTATGTCACCATATTCGCCTATGTAGCCTTAAATTCCATTGGTTCTGTCCTCCATCCTGCTGTTAAAAATTCATCTCATTTAGTCTTGCCCCCACCACTCATCTTGTCTTTCCAACTTCCTATTTCTTCCTTCTAAATACTGCTCAATGACATTGTGTATCTTTCCAAAGTAATTACCATTAACCATACTCATTATATCTAACTGTAGGGAATTCTTTTTTTCATTTGACAGATTTGTTGATGCCTACTCTAAGCAAAATGTAGATCACAGAATCATTTTTTTATTATTATTATTTTAGTATTTATTTTATGATCTACACATTGTGTTTATTTCTCATTTTAGAGTTATAAACTGAGAAATTGTTATATTTTAAAAAAATAATTTTAAGGGTTTTTTTGTGTTCCTCTCTAACATAAAATGGCACTACAATCTTTATTTACCAAATCTATGTTGATATTAACTTGTTTTTCAAATATTATACTTCTAATTGAAATTGGATAGGCTGTTTCTTTTCAGGGTAGAGTAGAACAGTACCGATTCTTAATAATCTGAGATTTCGAGCAGATCAGTCTTGACTGCTTAAAGCTCTTGGCTTGTTGTAAGTCAGTTATGTTTAATTCATCATACTACAGACTAAAACCTTGTTCTTGTCAAAATTACACAATTCTATCTTCTTTATATACACAAAACAGCAGAAATACAAAGGATGATATTACTTGGTATCGATTCAGCTCTGTGGGGGGCAGAGATCACAAAAGGCAGCACTGGCCAAAAGGAATGTCTGCCTCCAGTGAACAATTTTACTCATGGTCACACTGGGAAAAGCCTGAAAATATTGTTTCTGTGTGAAAGGTTTGTTGCTTCCAGTTCTTGAAGCTTTTCCCAGGCAGTTTGTCTCAGATACTCCCTGGTTTTCAGATATGAATAGGGTATGACCACTATGAATAAGTCATCTAACTTTATCATCTCTATTTGTTTATCACCAGGTAAAGTGGATATGCTGTCTCTCTGATTTTATTACATTTTACATTTTTCACCAGGGTAAATTGTTCAACTAGCTGCAGGGCAACTAAAAAATCAATTCCCTTGTTTGTTCCCTGAGTGCTCTGTGCCACTGAATCCTGATGTTGCAAGTCTGGATTGGCCACCCCTCCAGCAGCAGCAGGTCAACTACCAGAGAGCCATGTATTCTGTGCCTGCACAGTGCCCAGCACAGTGAGGGGACAGCCCAGGGGCTCGACAGTGCCACCTGCAATGGTGATGGTGATCCTCATCTATTCCAGGTCACAAAGATAAGGCTTTTCATAGCCAGGCTATTGCACAAACCCATAAACTGTCTGTGGGAATGCTCCTGAAGAGCCTCATGCTGGCTAGTCCCTTCCAGGACTGGATATTTATTGGGTGATAATGTGGCAGGACTGAAACACTACTAATCTAGTTCAGCGCAGGTGATTAGGATTAATTATTTCATTAACTGTATCTTATCAAAGCACGTTACCCTTAAAGGTTTTGTAGAACGTTGAATGAAAAGATGTAGTTGTGCTATCATCATAACAGAGCTTCCTTTTTTCTTTTTTTTAAGTGAATTTCCTTCTGATGATAGGTGCCAGATGGAGACTGCCCTGGGGAATGAAGCTGTTTGTTTATCCACAGAACACGTACAGCATGGGCATCAGCAGTGTAGTCTTTCCCATGCTGTTGCTTTGCTGTTCTCCAGCCTTCCTCTCCAATGACCTTCTACAGGGGTGGGAAAACAGTTCACAGTCCAGGCCCTGCCCAAGCTCCAGGTGTTTTCCAGTGAATATATGCAGTAGTGCCAATTAGAGTCCATTTTCATGGACTTTTTTGGCATGGGAAGTGTTGCTCCCCAGTCCAGTCCAAATAAGCCACCAAATGATAATACTAATTAACTGCTTACCTAAATCAAATTTTAATCAGTGACCTACGCAGAAAAGATCAAAGGCTTTAGTTTCAGGTTTCCTACTGTATTTCTCCTGAGGCATCCATTTCTTATAATAACATTTTATCTCCTAGAAAGGGCATGGAAATAATTCTAGCACTTTTAAAGAAGACAAAATAAAAATTTGTAAAAGCAAGGTAAAATAAGCTTTAATAAGATTTTTTGCAAAGAGGTGAGAAATCTCATTCTTCCACTCTGCAACTCCTTCCCTCTTCAACTGAGAATAAACATTGTCAGAGATTTCAACCAGGAGGAAAAAAAAGCAGGAAAAAGGTAGAAAATAGTATCTTAAATATTTTCATCAAATGTGCTTAAACCGTGTATCCTGTACCCACAGTTGTAATAAGTTAATACATTTTTTTTGATTCTGCATAAAACCAATTGATTTTAGTTCAGGGCTTGCATTTGAGAGAGGCTGGCTAAAACCTGAGTTTTTAGTTTTTCTTTTACAGCTTGTTTTGAAAGCGTCATAAACAAATTACTAAAGTGTCCAACAAGACAAATGTTCTTTAATTATCTAATGCACTCATTTATCCTCAGCCTTAACCTTAGTCCTAAATTAAGTCTCTTGCTAAAACATAACTTCACCTAAAAACACCCATCAATCCTACGTGATTTTGATAAGCACATTTAAAAAACATAAACAATCAGACAGTTGTCAATCCAGTTGAAGTTCTGTCCCATTTAAAAGTTATTCATTAGGATATGTTTCTAATGCACCTGCTGCTAATAAAATTTTAAAGTGGAATGAACAATGTTTTCAGGTTTCTGCTAGAGTTATAATTTTCTGCCATTTACTAGGACTCGCTTAGAATAAAATCAGAATGCATATCAGAAAAATATCAACTTCAACTTAAAATGAGCAACTTCTAGCCTAATGGGATGCATTTTTCTGAAAATATTAACATAAGTTATATTTTAATTTGCATTCCAGTTTCACAGTGCACTAACAAAGTATGTGTCACACTTTTGTGTTAAGTTCATTTGGTCATTACCTTCATTATCTACTCAGGAATCGAAGGTACAGAGCAGTATTGCACAGGAAAAAGTGAGTAACATGGACATAGATTACACATTCAAAGCAAGATATTTTGCAAAAGCTGTCAGTTGACCTGAATAAATAAATAAAGTGACTATAAGGGGATGTGAAAGATATTGCTGGCTGATATTCACTGTATTTCAAAATTAATTAAGATTATCTGTTGTTTAAGCAATACTTAGCCATAGCCAAGGCTAAAGCCGCTTTTTTTTAAATTTTTTTTTTCTTTTTTTTTTTTTTTTTACTACCACTCTCTTTGGGACCTTGAAAAATACTACTGTTGAGCTGTTTGGGATTCTTTCTCACTGGGGCTTTAAAATTCTAAAGAACAGATAAGAGCAAACAGCAAATAACTGGATTTAGAATAAACTCAGAAATTATCGCTAAGGCCCTTCCTCTGCCACAATTTGTCAAATCTGCTGATAGGAAACAAATTCTATTCATAAAGATTTTATTTTTTTGGGGCCCTCTTGTGATTTGGTAGCAATTCAATTATAGTTTTGTGAGATAGTGAGCCCGGAGAGGGAATCCAGACTGACAAGAAATATGACAGGACAGTTACAGAGTGTTTATGCAATTAAACTTTCACTGACAATACCTGCGGAATGATGAATGCGTGGGCGGAGGTATGTGTGCACAAGCAATGCCCCACAAGTATTGCACATTTTTCATTATTATACAACTGTTCAGATCTTTCAAGAATAGCCTGAAGTGAGGTGGAAAAGAGAGTGCTGTTCCACAGCATGTTAACCAAATACTTTTTTTTTTTTTTCCAGTGGGTCTTGATATGCCAGCTGATAAAAGAACATCTATTTCAGGGAAATGTTGGAAGAAGATTAAGATTTAGCCTGAGTTTGACATATATTAATTTTGGATTCTTAAAGAGGTTTTATTCTTTTTCTATCTGCAACTTTATATCATTTCGAAATTGATAGATACTGCATAATTAAACTGCAAGGTTATTCATTTTATGCATACAGGTGCAAAGGGCACTATAAAAGTGGGATTTTACTGATTGTAGATTAGAAGAGAAAGGAGAAACTTAAAATGGTTTTGTAGAAAACCACAAAAGCTAACATAATAGATTCATTTGGTTGATCATAGTCTGTATTTTAGTATGTCTGTCTTCCATGGAAATATAAAATCAGACAACTTATATTAGACTCTCTGAAAGATTGTGTTGAGTTTTCCAGACTGGAAGTTGCTCATGTGTAGTGGAGTTTCAATTTTGAAAATATGCTGTTAAAACATGTCGACCTGGACTACCTCTTTTCCAAGGAGTGTAAGTACAGCAGTGAGTTAATTCCTGCAAACCTTGTGTTCAAAAACTTCTCTACCCTAAACAAAAAGCAAGTGGAAAACCTGCAATGTGATTGACAGAGGAGCTGAGCAGGTCACTGGCTGTAGATTTTTTACTGCTATGGAGATAGTACAACTGACACTGGAAGTATGGAATAAGGGCCTGGCAGGTACCTTACTATAAAGTGACCATTCCAACGTTATCTAGAAACCTGCTGACTTCTCAGAACTTTGCTTGACTTCGCTGAAGTAAGCGTTGGTGATACAGAATTTGATTTCTATACAGCTGAATTCAACTCACTAGAATAAGAAAAAGCTGTTTCCTATTCATGCTTGCCACATCTTTCAAAATTTGAAGTCTGCGTCAAATAATGACAATCAAAATGAAAAGTTTTCTTGTTACAGTCAACTGTTTTGTAATTCTAAATTATGTATGCCAGATTGCAAAATGGAAAATATTTATTTATTAATGCAAGCATTTATCTCATGACAAGAAACACCTGAATTTTTACTCCTTTCTAGAGATGGGTGTTTCCTATCTCATCGGTATCTACATCCAGGAAAATTTCCATTCATTTTCCTGATTTGCACTCAGATGTCTCTTCTCTTTATGAAGGAGTGGCAGTATTTACCCAACTTGCACACGCAGACAGAATATCACAGCTTAAGTTACTCAGTAGCAAAAGCTATACTGTACAGAAAAAAGAATCTGCTTTTCCAAGAGCTGTTTCTAATACCTTCTAAAATTGATAGCAAGAAAAAATTGTTTTCACATTACTTAGGTGTTAAAATTACATGGTGGTGTTCCTTTATTTTCAAAAAACCAAACCTAATCCTGTTAATTCAAAGTGAATAACAAACAGGACTAAGACTTTTTCCCAAGTTGTTACATTTATTCAACCTGCTTGTGTTTTGTTCTTCATCATAATTATTTCCAAGTCAAATCTGCGCTGATTTCCTTGTGGACCCACATACCTCTGACTAACTTAAAGAATTGAGCTGGGATAATTCACACTATTCCTTGGGGGTCATGTTCTCTGTTTTTTTTCAAGGACATTTTTATTACAAAGCTGATGAAATTTGCATATTAATTCATTTCTTTCAATTTTTTAAGATTAAATGTTGTCAACATGTATCAGTGCAAGGCTCTGACAGTGCTGATGAAATGGGTCAGTCAAGCTTGAACATTTAGAGTAATGCAGCCATCTGCAACCCCCAAGCCCCTTGTGTAGTTTAGTGCTACCATTGCAACTTGATTAAAAAAAAGTTTTATTCAATGCAGGATATTAAAACATTATCAGTGAAATTATATGTGTTACTCCTGCCATTTGCAGGGAAAGCATATTTGACAACAAAATGGATCTAAGGATCTCCTTGCTGATTTAAAGTTAGTGCTTTGTCAATCTTAATTAAACTCCAGTAGGAAAAATGTATGGGAAAAAAAGTGTTTCTGCTGTGCCCGAGCTTAGAATTTATTAAACTGGGCTTAATGTCCCCTCCTAGTCTCTATTTTTACTGTTTAAAAAGTAGTGTTATTTACAGGAAGGAATTGCCTACATTCTCATGTCTCAGCGGCCCTGGAAAGCAGTTAAATTCTTCTGAAAATACCAAGACTTAATAGAATCAGAGAAATTAGAAATGGAAAAGAGCCATTAGGTCAACTTATCTATCCCCCTGCCAGACCAGGAGAGTTCCCTACTGTATTACAGTCTTACAGTTAATAGTCATGGATTTTGAGTCCCCATTTCTCAACTACTTAAGAAAGTATCTGCTGTGCAAGTTGCTTGGGTTCATTTTATCTTCACTGATGGGACTGATATCCTTGTATTCTAATATGCTTATATTTTAATAGTCTGTGATTCTAGATGCAATGTATATAGACATGCAATAATATCCTTGCCTCTCTTCAACACATACTCTGCATTTTTGTCTTCTATGTCTTTATTAACCTGCATTTATCCAGCATCTTATTCAGCCAGTAGTCCTGTTGATACCAATGAAAACAGTACACAATAGCCGTGATAATTAGTTTCTATAAGTAAGCCTAGCCATAGGTTTTAAAGGCGTGGAGTCAGTTGTGGGTTTTGCCAAAGACCTTTTGAAAACACCAGGTCTAATTATTAAGTTAGGGCACTTAAATCCACCCATAACAGCAAAACAATGTGTTAACTCAAATGACAAGTTTCAGTTGTGAACTTATTTCTGTCCAATTACTGCTACAGCTTAATCAGTTGATGCATTTTAATAGAAACTGCTCCTGGTCATAGATGTCCTCATAATTGCTACTTTTGATAGCTCCAGCAAAGTACATTGGCCTTAATTGAAAAAAAAAAAAACAAAAAACACCAAAAAAAAACCCACAAAAACCTCTGGTGTCTTGGGTGTCAGATGTAAAGACTGTCTCCTACCTTGAGTATAAATACAAAGCATAGTCAGAAACAACTTCTGGCATTCCATAGCTGTGGAAGAGAAAATGATTCAAATATTTGTTGACTTGTATGGCAGTTGCTATCCAGAAACTGTGCTGGGTTTACTTTTAGACAGTAACCCCTGCTGACTTTATGCTGTAATATCAGAGCGTATTTTCAAGTTCAAGCTTCCTTTAATGCACGTCATACAGAAAGCTCATGTTAATCGTATCAAAGACTGTAGGTAGACATTGGATAGCCTTTGGACCTAAGCTAGTAGTATCTAGATTTTGAGACCAAACTCAAAAATTTGGGTTGGATTGAAAAGTCAAAATCAGACTTCACACTGTAGTAGAGTCTGAAAACATTAGACATGAAATATTTAAACTGTGGAACACAATCTTCAACTTTGGGCTATAAAACTTTAATTTTGTGAGTAGCTATTTCTCCAATTGTTCGATATTTTTAATTCTACAAATCCATGTTTATTAGCTTTCAAGGTTTAAACACTGTTACTGAGTCTATTGAAAGTAAACGATACTGACTTCTGAGAAATATAGTTACTATGATTTATTTTCTACGTTCAAGATAAAGGCAAAAGAAAGAAGAAATAAAAGGAATTGATTAGCACAGCTCTCTCTTTTAATACTTGTAAGATCACCTAAGGTACTTTCTTATTTATTCTATACACCACAAGAAACAGATCAAATTGGTCTGGAATGTGGTTTTTTTTCTTGAACAATGATAATTCTAGGATACATTGAGAGAAACTGTAATATCTTTGATTCCATATATTCCTATTTTTACAGTTATCAATGCTAATGCCCAAACAAAATCTCTTCCACACTGTGATCTTCCCAAATATTTTGCAATAGCAGTTCTTAGTCCAAAATCCAAATCCTTTAGAAGTTGAGCAGCCAAATCATGCTCCCATTATAAACAATGCAAATTTCTCACTTCTGCAGTGAAGTTGTTCCAGTGTTTTGCATAATTTTATACAGTTGCAGTGGGGGTGATCATTGTCTTTAGCTTCACGACCTCTTACAAATTCATGGTAAATTTTTCTACTTTTCAGGGTTTTTTTAGACAGTAAGAACATGGTCTTAAGTAATCCACTCGATAAATTTGTTGCAACAAAGTAGTTTGGCACATTAAATACTATAGATAATTCAGTAAAGTTTTGTTAGTTTTTTACCTTTGGATTTTTAAACAATGAATGTTGTTAGCTTTGGTAAATCACAGCAGCTTTGTTTTGGCAGTAGCTGCTGCAGACTCGTAAATCCAAGTTATTTTATCTAACAGTGTTTTGATTAAATTTATTCCTCTCCATCTAACTTAATTTTTTTATGTAATGCAGTTTTCAAGCCATGAAGGAAAATAAATTTACTGTAAATCTAGACTCTTTTTTGCTAGGAAAGAAATTCAGTATATGTTTGCTTCATAGCTCCCATTTAATATATATAACTTATCCTACTTTTGAACCATGAGTTTTCTTTTCTCAGAATCAAACTCAGAAGTTATGCTTGCCTCTGCAGTCTACAGGCAGGTTCGTACCTACACATAGGAAAATATATTTTTTAAACTTCTGTAATTGTCTCCTACCCATATCTGCTTGTAAATGTTCTTACACTGCACGGTATGTGTGCTGCAAATAAAGCAGTCAGGTTTTGACACCTAATGTTTGTTAAGTCTTTGTGATTACTGACTAACAGTGATCACACATCCAAAAAAAAGATTTTGCACACTTTATTGTTTGTGCTCTGAGCCCCACAATTTCAAACATACATTATGTTTAAATTTTATGGAAGCAGGCATTATTGAAAGAAAATACCACCAGTTGGAGAACATAGATAATGTTAGAGCTCACTGATCGTGGCATCTTTATGGGATAATTTGATATCAGAATGATGTCTTCAAAATTATTTCTTCTCTACATATATATATATATATATATATATATATATATATATGCGTATAAATACCTTAAGCAAGCAGGGATGCGTGTGGTGCATATTCAGACACGTTGGCCAGGAAAAGGACAATGAGTGATCAGTATTGAGGGAAATAAAAAGAGTCACAGAATCTAGGTGAGAGATAATGGTGGATGCATTTGACTACCCAGAAATTTCACACCTTGACAAAATTTCAATGAACTCTTCTTGATACTTGAAACACTTGTGGGTTTTGGCACACAGAAGTGATGGGCTTGTTTTCTACCTTGATCCTTCATATTATAAAAGATGTTGGTTCAAAAATAGTTACAGTTCGGCCTCCAATATAATTTTGTTCAATATCAGGGTGTGGGTAGAATTATTCACAACACAAATCACCACTACTCCAAGTAAGCTGGGAAATCCTGAATAAATGCAAGAGATGAATATAGCCCATACAGGGAAATTGTAATCCATAGATTCATTAGCCAGTATTGGGAAACTGTAATCCATAAATTCATCATGAAACTCATTTAAGTAATGACAACTGAATGGCATCATATGTGAACTTACTAAGAGTAGCAATGACTTTAAATGGTGAAATTCCTGAGGTTATTGTGAAAATCCAATCTTGCAGAGATTACAATAAAGACAACAGGAATATGTCAAGACCATGCAGTTAACTGCAAGGTGGTAATTCGGAGAACTAAGAGCAGGACTGAAAAGTAAATTGGGTTATGTGTGGAAAAAAATAAAAGGCTATGGATTGGTAGTTAGAAATGAACTGCTCAATATACTGAATTTGCTTGTAATAAAGGCAGTTTAGTTTATGTTCTTTCTATTAGTCTAAACTGGCACTGAGGTTTTAAAGTTGTCCACTGAGACAGAACAACTGCACACATAACCTGAGATTTCAAAACAGAAGATATCCAAACAAACTGATACATTTATGAGGTCTAGATGGTATTTAACAAAAGAAGAAATATGAAGGAAAGACAAAATGCCTGGGTTGCTAAAAAATATACAGTGTTCCAGTAAAAAGGCAGGCAGAAACCTGCAGGATAACAATGATTACCTAGGAGCGAGACATTTTCCTGATGTACAAAAATGTTGTGGAAAACTGTAAAATTACTTTTAAAAATTATGTTGTTTTATATGTGCTATTTCAATTAACATACACATGACATAATATAACAAGTATGAAATGGCTTTAGATATGAATTGTAGACATGACTGGAGGTATAGGAATACTTCTTGCTGAGGAAAGATGGAAAAGATTGGAATAATTTTCATTATAACATCCTAGATATATTTTTACAAGGGGACAAATCCATTTAGTAAAACTCATATGGAAGATCAGGAAAACAGGTAAAAGGAAGCATGTATGTCAAGTGCTGTGGATGTGTGGAACTCATTGCCACTAACTAACCCTACAGTCAAGAGCAGACCAGACTTTTTAAATATGTGGGCATTTATATATGGTGACAGCATTCCCTTTGAATTTCAGTTATAATATTTATATAGAAGAGTATATTGTGCTTCAAGTCGATTTAGGTGCCAATTGGTAATTTAGGAAGAAAGATATTCTAGATGCATGTTATTGATGGTGCACAACAGGTCTTCTGGCTCTTTTTCCAGAGACATTTGTTGTTATCTATAATAAGACAGAAATTGTTGAACAAGCAGTCCTCTTAAGTCCTGTAGTAACAAGGACTCATACTCTCCTTTATTTTTAATTAAATACATTAGACCAATACAAAATTAGTCTTGCTCTATTATGGTTGAGTCTCTATAAAACCACATAATACTGCGTAATAGAGCTCAAGAGCTTCTGCTAGCTGATCACTTCACACATTACATTTAGGTCTTCTCTGAAGAACATCCTATCCTACTTGCTTTCTTCAGACAAATAGTAGTAGACCTTGGAAAATTATGGTTCTCATATAAACAACATTGAACTCAGAATATTTGATGCACTTAAAATGGCTGGGGCCTAGAACAGAACCTAGAGATTATAGCAGATTTTTCTCCCATTTCTCAGCAGTGTTAACCACTGTTGGAAGTCATCTAACCTGGAACACCGAGCTGCAGAGGCACTCAAAGCACTGCGTCCATTCTGTGTCTCTGACCAGGACAGGTTGCCTGTAGCAGGAGAAATACCTGGTACACCACACCTGTATCTTGTCCTGCAGTACATCTGCAAAGACGTTGTGCTATGAATCTGTGTACCTAAGAGGCAGCATTCTTGTGCATCTGTGTATGTATACAGAGATACACATTATGAGTGCCAAAGAAACAAACACAATGAAATTACTATTCTTACCTCCAAGTTTCAAGGCTACAGTTGTGATTTGGGAGTTTCCTTGTGGCTTTGCAGTTATGAAATCAGTGGCAAAAGACTATAAAATCACATTTGCATTCCGAGAGATAAGACTGAGAAAATCAAGTGGGGTTTCAGGAATAAAAAGGCTGACAAAGTGGGCAGCAGAGAGAGGGATTGAACCTGGAAGCAGCACAATTATTCACCTGTTCTGAGTGTTGCACTCATATACTCCAGATAATGGGGAGAGGGTGGAGGGAGAAATTACTTAAAGTCATCAAGCCAGAAAGACTAACTTACCATAAATCTTACTAAGTTTATGCCACCCTTGATACAGACTTCACACTAACTTGTTCTCTCTGGGGAAGGCTCACAGTTGGGTTTTGTTTTTTTTCATTTTGGGGTGGGGGGTTTTTTGAGCAATAATAGTCTTTGTAGGATGGCTGCAGTGTCAGCATTTATCTTGAAACTCTTGGATATTAGTTTTGACTGCAGTCACCTTTCTGACAAGTGTTATTGCGACTGTGTTTTATATCCCTGTTCAGGATGATTTCTAATGATAATGCTCTGTCTACCTCACTGCTTCACACTAAATTATAGATGCCACTATGACAGGACAAACTATATCCAAGTGCTAAACTCTACTCCCTTTGTGTGATGTCAGTGCCTTCGTTACTTTGTGCCTAGAATTAAAATCAGGATAGGAAGATATGCAAAACATTTCTGCTTAAAAATAATGTTCTGTCAGTTATTAAACAAGTGATATTTCATTTAATCAGCTCAAGGGGATTATTTTAAATGAAAAGGCAGAGAGTATGATTTTATTAACACATTCCTGCCCTAGAGTCCTACTGTAATAATTCTTTACTTGACTAAATTAAAAAGTTATAATTCAGTCCTTCCACAAAAAAGACTTACGGATAGTTAAATTTCATTCATTTTTCTATTTTGAGTTACAGATGGAATAAAGAGAAGGAAGGCATCATGTATCCAGAAAAGTAAATATTACATTATGAATACAAACAAACCAACTTTTAGTGAAGACTGTTATATTATCCAGTTCTAACTTGTGATTCAGACACCTTCATCATTAAAATCATCGGGTCTGTGCTATCTTTGTGCATATGTGCTTGCTAAAACAATGGCTTTTATCAGATAGAGAATTTTTTTCAGCCTTGAAAGTGTGAACTGAGGCAGACTAAACCTACTAGTCTTATCAGCCTGAGAGTTATTACAGCTGTTGTGTTGAGTATAATACAAATAGTGCTTTATAAACCATTTTGGCCAACTATTTTTAATTAATTAGTCAATGGAAACTTATAAGGAGGACATGCAAAAGGCATTTGAATACATATATGTATATCTGGACTAGTACATACATATATGCATTCATAGAAATCTGTTTGTAAAAGCAGATAAATAACAAGGGTATCTCTAGTGACTCCATAGTTAAGGCTGTGCTCAGACTAGGAAGTGTACTTCAAATCTTCTTTTAGGTAGGATAAAAAAATATTTCTGTGCATATGACAACCACGTAAGACTTTTTTCCTGTTTCTTCTTATACAGTTCTAAGAAAATAACATTCTATAATTATCCTTAAAATTTCAGAGTATGACATTGAATATTAAACCAGCACCAAGGAATTTTTAAATAATTTTTCTGGTAAAAGCATACTCAATTCTCAAAATGGATTCTTGTAACATTCTGTAGGCCCATTTTTTTTTTAAATAAGAGGAAAAATGTGTTCAGTTTCATCTTGCATATCTCAAGTTCAAGACAGCTGACTAAATCCTGGTCTTGTTTATGGACCTAAATCTTAAGTAACTGAAATCTTTGGTGATATTCTGCATTTGATCCAATGAAAACTGAAAGTAGAATTTGATCCCATTGCTATAAAAAGAAATGGGATATTACTCCTGAAAAAGTTAAAAATGTTCTATCTGATATCACTTCAGATTGAAAATTGTAAAATAAATAAGAAAACAAATGATAAATCAGACAAGTGAAAGCAAAAGGTAGGGAGCTAAATATTGTAAATAGCCAGATAGACCAAGTTATTTATAAATTCCTTCTCAGAGGATTACTTCATTTATCCTTGGAGAGAGACTTTCTCATTGCACAAGGTATTTCACTAAAAAATTAATTGTTTATTAAGAATTAATTAAATAGGTTAACATGGGACTATCTGATCAGGGAATATCAGTCTCAGTACTTTGAACTTGCAGGTGCTGCAGTGGTTGTAGTTAAGACATTATATTGGAGCTTTCCTTCATTGCAAAGGGTTGTGTCAGGAAAATCTTTAATATAAAAATAAAAAGCAGTTCATGTATAAAGCATGACGCCCTGAAGCATATTAGATCTGTTTATCTCTCTGTTTAAAACGAACAGTACCTGGTATAGTTTACATAACAAGGCAGGGATCAGTTTGATAAAGCATTTATATCACCTGGGGAACACGCTGGCTCATTTCCTCAACACCTTTCTGCATGACTTGTTCACCAGCAAGTAAAATAGCAAACAAAGTTTTAATAGGTCAAGAGCAGGGAACCTGCTTGTGTTAAAGACATTTGAGTTTGCCCTCTGACAAATAGCTCATATTTCAAGCTCAGGTCTCTGCAGCCAATCATTGAATGATAATTATTGATTACATTTTTATGGACAAATCCTTAATTGCATTTAATCATTTGCAGCCTTAAAGATTTTTTTTTTTAAGTGAAAGCTTAGTGCTAGTGAGGTGTACATAAAATTATCTGGGGGAACCAAATAAAGGACCAAGATGGACTCTTGCCCCCAGATGCAGTGACAAAGCTCTAGTGACCTCATTAGAAACAGGATTTCACCTCACAACATTAACATTTTTGGCAAATACTACAGTATAAATCTGTGAGTTAACATTTGAAAACACTTTTTTAAACAAATGAATTTCAATTTAGTTTGCAATTAAAATCTGTTGTTAGACTAACAGATTTTTTTTGTCACTCTTCCATTTTGTTTAATGTAATCCAGGATATGAGTCACATTTGCTTGTTGTTTCTATATGTGGAGCAAATACTGTAGCTGCTGTTTCTGTCATAGCACATCTGCTCTGCTGAAAACTGCAAAATGATAGATAAACACATAGTCAGGAAAAGAAATAGATGAATAACATTTTGTATTTTTTCAGTGAACAATAATCATAACTAAATTTCTTTGCAGTTCAAAGGCTATTTTTGTTAAGCGGACATACGTGGAGCTTCCATGCAAGCTTTTGTAACTTTTTCATATTTTTAAGTACCCAAAAATATGTTTTCACCCAACTGGCACTTTCAGAACTGCCTGGCAAAAGAAATACTGTGTTCTTCAGCTGTCCCAAAATGAAGGAAAAAACTATTCAGTAAAAAGAAGAATTACTATATTGTTCCTTTTTCAGAAAGTTCAAGAGTAGAACACATCTTCCTTAGGGTATAATTAATAACAATTTGCAATGCTTTTATTCACAGATGCAATTCAGAGTATCCGTTCTCTGTATATAATGTAACAAAAATAAGCTGATATCACTTACAGGTTGTGTATGTGTCATCCCAGTGGACATAAATCAATGATTGAGCCATAGGTAAATAGATTAGGCATGGCAATAGGAAGGGAAAAGAAGCTGAAAAGAGAATCCACAAAAATAATTTTGTAAAGCTCGTCTTACATTTTCATCAGAAACTAAACAAAATAATCTGACAAGGACAGAAATCAAGTCACCTGGTAAATTCTTGCATTTACTTTTATCAAATAATGTAATACAGCACATGACACTAAAAATAACAATGTGTTGTCTAATGGTAATAGACAGAATGGTAATACTATGGCTTTTGTTTGGACCTATCCAACCCCAGCAGCTTTCATGGTAGTTTCTGCATTTGCTCAATGGCATTCAGTCACACAGGCCCTGGCACCATTCAGTCCTTCCTCCCCACAAACTTTACTTCCCTTCCAGACACAGGGAACCCAGGACAGATGCCTAAATGGCAGCTCAGTTGTTTGTACAAAAGCAATGCCCGTGTCTTTATATGCTGCAGTGAAGTTGTTATGTACAAGCTCTGGGGAATACGCACCTTACATGTGCTTAGAGGGGTGTGTGATCAGGCAGCTCTTGGCACTCTGAGGTGCTCTAGTGGAATCCTGGATTCTGGCTATAGATGGCAGTTAGTAAGATGCTTATACCATACACCTTGGGGTTTTTTTTCCTGTTTGTAAGAGTGTATGTGACTGCTGACTTCTAGTGGCTGGCCCGCAGATGACATCAATCCTGGAACTGCTGCCCCTGTCAGGGATTCTCCTGTAGCTCAGGTGTCAAGGGATGTATGTGGCACTGGACCAGAAAGGCCTGGCTGTCTCCTCCAACACAGTCCTCTACTAATCCATGGATATGCTTGAGGGTTGTCAATGGGACGGGGAAATTATACAAACAGGCTAAGCTTAGGCTGAAAATGGCAGAGTAAAATTGTGTGCAATGCATGCTGCAATTGTGATACAAAGCACACAGGGGAAAAAACTGTCAACAAATTACTTTGTTTCTTCTGCTTCTCATGTCACTCTGCCACTGTGACTTAGGAGAATACACTATATTCCTCAAACACCTGCCCCAGTTGCCATTAGGGTTTCTGCCCTGGCTTAGGCTTTTGTTGTTTCCTATGACCTAAATTTTCTTGTGCTCAATCCAAAGATCTTTGGCATTATGGAAGCTTTGTGAAAAAAGGCCCATCATCGTTCATAGAATTCAGCGTAAACATAAAGAGTTGTATCATGAAATATGTCTCTAAAGGAACTTTTAAAGGCAGATAAGCTTATTATAATTACATTAGGAATCTATTTCTTTACACGAGGTAAGGGGACTACACTGGCAAAGAAATATAATGTGTGCCTGTGTGCCTCAAGTCATAATTCCTAAGTTCTTTTTAATGTCCTAAATAAGTGACCTAATTTTCTGAAATGGTGAGAACCAGTTTGTCTCTCACGTGATTTCCATGACAGCTTCCAAATGCAATTTTAAAGCTGACTTGCAGGATCAGGTCCTGCTTTTGTCAAGTGAGGTGAGCTAAGGAAGCTGTGTATTTCTCTGAACTGCTCAGCTGTGAACTGTCAGAGTCAAATAAAACTGGGCAAGATAGACTAGGATTTCTGCATGAAAAAAACAAAACCTGTGCCAGTGAAATTTAGATCAGCAGAATACAGTTTGCCATATTAGCATTCAGTCATGAATCAGCTCCAGAAATACTGCTCTAACAAAGAAAAAACCACATACTGTTCATAACAATAAGTGGTTAGGGCTTCACTTTTACACTTCACTGAAAGAAATGGTCTTCTAATTAAACAATTGTTCGCAGAAATCACATTCCAAGAACTGAAGGAAAAGTGGAAAACTCGTGATTGTTCCTTTTTATATTTTAGTACTATGAACTGAAATATCATTTATCACAAAACTAGTTTTTTCTTGAGTTCAGCCTGCTGTTTATAGTAAAAGAAATGTACATATTAACATAAAGCTGTGAATCCACTTTTAACTTCTTCTGATGTCAAAAGGCCCTTCATATTCAATAGTTGAACCTTCTTAAATATCTAGCTCCCCCTTCAGCCCCTTCCTTTACTTAGATAGCTTTTCATGGTACCTGCAGTTGTGCTATTGGATCTAGGACTTCACAGCTCACACGATTCACACGTGCTATTCTAGCTTTTTTATGCTTGACCACAAAACTGATTCAATAGCTATAAAAGCAAATCAAGCACAAAGCAAATGAACATTTGGAACGTGTTTTATTTATCTGCACTGTTTTCAAGTTTACTTACTGGCTTCCCAGTTTGCTCAGCAGCTCTGTTCTGCAGGAATCCTGCTTGCTTTTAGCTTTTGTTACTACATGATATGGGCTGAATTTACTGGTGTTTTTTCTGAAAGGAAGAGAGAGACTATGTATCAAGTGGCTGTCATTCTTTGCATGAGGCTGTGCTGAGGTTATTCACTGAAAGCTTATGTCTACTGCCTTTCTGATTCCATGGTTTTTCACCCTAGACTGTAGACAAACAGTTGATTTTTCTCCTCAGAATATTTTAGTGGTGTTTAACTGCTTACTACTGTAAATAGTTCTTGTGTTGAATAACTGTTGCATTTAATTTTCACTTTTGTCAAATGAGAATTGCATTCTGGCATCCATGTGTTGTAGTCTGGTAAATCCCAACACTGGATGCATGTAGACTTTGGGAAGGAGTACTTACATTTTTCTAGGTTGTTCTGAGACAGTATATAAGAAGAATAATAGTATCCGGATTTGGTATGTGGCTTGTCCTAAAAGTCTCAAAATAGAAGCTGAGAGCAAGCTGCTCTTCTAAAACTTTCTTGTAATAACAGTCTGTCACAGTTCTTCTTTAACTTAGCGTGTTACTCCGGTGCTCATTAAAGTCAGACCATTTAGGCAAGGTTAGGCTTCCTCTGAGGAGAGGGACCTGTATTTCCCTACTCACAAAGGGCTGCAGCTTCTCTGTGGCTCCTCAAGTCTGGGAGCCTCCTTTGAAGTCTGGGACAGGGAGGTGAAAGCATTACCACAGGAACGTGAATGGTGCTAGTGTTACAGGAGGAGTCAGGGATCCTTAACACAGCTAAAGCCCCTTAATTGTCCTTTATGGCTAAGCATATGTTTCTTCCCAAGTCACTTGTGCAGGTGTGTATGGGTTGTGCAGCCATTTTGACATTGTGTTATACAAGTAAAAAGATCACTGTATTCAGGCTCTTTGTCACTTAATAATGTTGTGGCATTTATGCCATAAATTCCTAACATGTGAAGTCTCTTTTGGGAGACCCCCATGAGCAATGTAGTCCAAGGATGTTTGCTGTAACTCTTCAATATTAGGCATCAGTATGCTCATCATGGGAGGTCCTATATAAATTAATCAGCAATATTGCTAATGTCAGTTTTCATGAACACGTCTCTGTGTTGTATAAACATCAGCTGATCCATTTGCATGAGTCACTTATCTTCTAACAAGTCACTTTATGGTTCATGATTTTGCATCAAAAGCTAATCATTGTCTCATGGCTGCCGACATTCCATAAAGTGGACCTTCCTGGAAAATGTTCAGGGAGAGCAGATGGATGTGACACTTAGGGCACTCAAGGTATAGCTAGCAAAGGAAAAACAAATGAGCATTGCTTACATGTTCAGCATTACCTTTAGGAAGTCTACAGAGATTTTGGTCTCTGTTTACACTAATCTTACGTTAGTGACTGTCATATTACATTAGCAAATTTAATCTTTGTTAATGTGATAGAAAGTTGCTAATACAATGAGACTCATTATATTAACAACTTTTGCATCATGTTAGCAAAAGCAAAATTTGCTAACAGAATGCAAAAATTACCAATATGATGAGGTAATCATTATCATTATTCTAACACCTGATTATATTAAGCAGCTACTAACATGTTGTATATGAAATCACTATTTGCACAGTGCTGGGAATTTCTAGGAGTATCTGGGGTGCCTAAGTAGGAAAAAACCAAATATTTTTTTACAAAGCCTTTTTGGAGATAAGGGTTTCCTTTTTTATTTAGATAGAAATGTCAATTAATCAAAGTCATTCTGAAATTAAATTTTTTGACCTATAAATCTCTTTTCCATAGAACAGTAAGCCATTTAATGATCTATGTTGTGACTAAGGCAGTAAGAGAGAACAAAGAGCATGGATCACTGTTGGTCCTATATCACCTTTTGGATTTGCAAAGTAATTTCACATTACAATTCATATTTTACAGTATATAAGAATTTATGTAATACTTCATTGAAACATGTTAATTCACTGTTACAATTTGTATTTTTTTGTAGCAAAACATACATGTATTGTAGAACATACTTGCACATAAGATTCATGGTCTTCCCTAATTACCTCATAATTGTTCATTAAAAACATACCAGGATTAAATTAAAATTCTTATAATAATATTTTTAATATACAAAGTATAATCTGACTGCAAAACTCTGCAATATGTAATGTGCAACATTATAATTTCTTGGAAAACAGTCTTATTATTCTCTGCAAAGCCTTAATTTTTGTACAAGATATGTAATAACAAACTTTTGTCATTAAAGATCATCTCTAGTGATTAAACAAATAAATTTAAGCATAGATTCTTCATTAAAAAAATCCCATAAGGGCAATGGGCAAGCCTTGCGCACTGCTTTTTCCCATGTAAGTAGCAGAGTGGGGAGAATGTAGAGAACCCATTGAACATATAATGTATATGCAGTAAAGGCAGACATCTTAGGCCAGCTGGAGGATGGAACTTCTCAGTTCTGAAGAAATCATCATTGAAGCATGGAATGGGTTGGGTTGGAAGAGACTTTAGAAATCATCTAGTTCCAATCCCACTGCCATGGACAGGGATACCTTTGACTAGACCAAGTTGCTCACAGCCCCATCCAACTTGGCCTGAAACACTTTCAGGGGTGGGGAATCCACAACTTCTCTGGGCAACCTGTTCCTCACCATTCTCATAGTAAAGAATTTCTTCCTCATATGTAATCTAAACATACTCTCAGTTTGAAGCCATTACTGCTTGTCTTGTCACTATATGCCCTTGCACAAAGCCTCTCTCCAGCTTTCTTGTAGGCTCCCTTCAGGTATTGGGAGGCCACAGTTAGGTTACTCCAAAGCTGCCTCTTTTCCAGGCTGAACAACCCCAATTGTCTTAGCTTTTACCCACAGGAGAGGTGTTCCATCCCTCCAGTCATCTTGGTGGCCTCCTCTGGACTCACTGCAGCAGGTCCATGTCCTTCCTGTGCTGGGGACACCAGAGCTGGATGCAGAACTGCAGGTGGGGTCTCACAAGAGCAAAGCAGAGGGGCAGAATCCCCTCCCTCTCCCTGCTGTTTTGTTAACCAGCCTGTGTTGATATTTGGGGTTACCCCAAACCAGGTGCAGCACCTTGCACTTGGTCTTGTTAAAACTCATGAAATTCCAATGGTCCTCCTCCTCGAGCTTGTCCAGGTCCCTCTGGATGGTATCCCATCCTTCAGGTGTGTCAACCACACCACTCACCCTTGTGTCAACTGCAAATTTACTGAGAGGGTCCTCCCTTCATCTATGTCATTAGTGAAGATTTTAAATAACATGAGGGACACCACTTGTCACCGATGTCCATCAGGATTCTGAGCCATTGGCCACCAATTCCGTACCTAACAGTCCACTAATCGAATCCATCTCTCTCCAACTTAGAGAGAATGATGTTAGGAGGGAGCCTGTCAAAGGCTTTACAGAAGTGCAGATAAATGACATCTGTAGCCCTTCCCCTGCCCACTGACAGAGTCATTCCATCATACAAAAGGTCACAGGGTTGGTCAGGCAGGACTTGCCCTGGGTGAAGCTGTCCTGGCTGTCTAGAACCACCTCCCTGCCCTCCGTGTGCCTTAGCACAGCTTCTGGAGGATCTGTTCCATGACCTTCCCAGGCACAGAGGTGAGGCTGACAGGGTGGTAGTTGCCAGGATCCTCCTTTCTACCCTTTATAGATGGGTGCAATATTTCCCTTTCTCCAGTCCCCTGGGACTTCACCTGACTGCCATGATTTTTCAAATCTCACAGAGAGTCGCTAGGCCACTACATCAGCCAATTCCCTCAGTTCTGTGAAATGCATCTCACTGTGTCTGATAGACTTCCCTATGTTCAGGTTCATGGTCGTGAACCTCATCTTTACTTACAGTGAGAGGGACTTTGCTCCCCCAGTCTCCACCCTGCTGTCCATTCACTCAAGATGTGTGGGAAATGAGGTTGCCCTTGAAGACAAACAAAAAAGGTGTTGAGTACCTCAGCCTTCTCCTCATCTGTTATTACTAGTTTTCCAGCGTTGTTTGTCAGGGGAGTACACCTTCTTTGACCTTCCTTTTCTGGTTTATGTACCTATAGAAGCTTTACCAAGGTGTTCACTTAATGTTAAGTCCATGCAAGGACTTGTAATGACTTCAGCTGAAAGTATTTGAATTTTTCAATACTCAAAGAAGAGAAGCACTGGCAAGAGGTTCACCACAGATCTTCTTAGCTTCAGAATTTACTCCAAACTTAATACAAATTAGCTTTATGTTGCTGTTTATAACTTCTAGATAAAGGTCATGAGAATGTTCCAGTGCAAAGCCAGCAAATGAAAGAAAGAGAAGACCATGTAGTTACATATCCTTTCTGGAGGGACTCAGGTTTTTTTCTATGCTACTGAATACTTAGAAACTACTAGAGAATTATAAACCACGGCGGGGGGGGGGGGGGGGGGGATGAGTAAACAAGAGAAGCATCTCCTGGTACAGATCTTTATATGGAAGAGGAATTTCATAGGAACAGAGGAACTTATATAATATATAAGTGAATATTGAATATTTATCTAGCCCACTATCTTATCATTTAGAGTAGCTGGTAGTAAATACTTCCAAATCCCATGTAAAATCTTCAGTATGGTAACTGTGCCATATAAGTTGAATTAGAACACTTTATATTTCATGTAAATTTTATTATGCATAGTGAACTATGGTTATTCTAGATAGCCTCAGAGATATTTAGTCCTTCTTTTGAAGTTCTTAGATAGATAGATAATTGTATAGATTACATGTTGTGTGGTGAAAATTATTTATTTCAATAATTTTGTGGTTATCAGTTTAAAATGTGTTTTCCCTTCAATTTATTGAAAAGATCCTGTTCTTATTCTCTTTTATGTATCATTTATTATTTTATGTATCTTTTGTCATATTTATCTGCTCTCAAAGCTAAATATTTATAATCTCATAAATCTCTCTTTAGATGTCCTTCCACTTAAGTTTTTCTGTTTCCATTACTCTTTTTTTAATAACAAATGACTAAAACTGAATACAATACCAAATTTAAAGTCTGGTCCATAAAGTTACCTAATGGCATAGTAATATATTCTTTATAAATTTATTAATTTTAATTTTTTTATTGTGTTCTAACATCTCATTTAAGTCTTTAGCTATAACGGTCTCCATACAGAGCAGGTGTTTTCACTGAGATATTTCCATTTCCTTTCATTGCCTAATTTAAATTATTTAAAGCTCCTGAATATAGAGGAGTTTCTGTTTCTTCAAAAGTGTGCTATGTCTTGCTCTGGTTTGCATGAAATTTCATCTATTGCTCTGCTGTTCAGTTGTCTGCTCTGATTGCTATTTAGGTCCTTCTTACGTTCCTCCTGATCTTCTTTTGATATAATAACTGCATTTTTGTGTGTTTTGACACTGACACTCACCACTGAAGTAAAACACATAGCAGATGGGAAGTCTGCAGATGCTTCCCACTGCATTACTCTAGGTCAGACATGCATTTAGCATGAATGGCTGGAATGTTGAAACTGTCCCATAAGAAGAGAGGTTAATAACCCAGACAGATCAAAGCCAGATTCCTATGCCTCACTCTTTTCCCCTTTTTCCAGTACTGCATCTGAGGTAGAACACAATTTCTGTGGAGATGTCTTTTATTTGTTCATAAGGTTGTGGTGTCCTGTGAATTGAATGGGAATGTCCTAAATACCTGACAATAGAAGGAAATAAAATGCTGAGGGGGAAAATGGATATAAAAACTAGAAGTGAGGAGAAAATGTAACCTGCTGGAAGTTGGTACCACAGAGGGAAAACAAGCATTTGTGTGAACCAGGACCCAGGTACCATTCCTGGGTTAGGCACAAAGTGAAAAATATCATTATGGAAGCATTTTATGTACTTCCCTAAACACAAAGAACTATGCAAAGATGGATATATTTATATATGAACATATAATCAAAGGTCATATCCAGCTTTACTTAAAGTTTGCCAGTCATGTATAGTATATTTCTTTCTAATTCCCTTTGTTTAGTATAAGCCTGTACATTTTATTGTCTTAGCACTATAATAAAACAACTAACCTTGCTAAAATACATATCTTTATCTGTGGGAAGTACTGCATGTGAATATGCTTTTCAAATTTCAAATTTAAATCATCTGCAGTGATGCTCTTCAAGGACAGAAGGGTTAGCTGGCACATGGGTGGGAGAAGAGCTGCTCATTAGGGAAGGTTTGTTATGTGGTAACGTATAATTAAGGTAATGGTCACAGCTTGTGTGACAGCAAACACTCTGGCAGTTGTTTGATTGCTGTCTGGGTCAGGAGATCAGTGCTTTCTACAAGATGTATCCACATTAGTGTGTTAGTGGACAGGTTAGAAAGCAAATTACAGCTGCCTTTCTTAGGCATATTACTGCCGAGGCTCATTGCTTTGGGTTTTTTACTGTACATCAGCAATAATATAGCTTCTGAAGACTGCATGTGACAGGTTAGGCATTTTATCCTTTGAGTAAACAGTAATCATGATGTGAAGAAAGTGGGGCATTGGAGATTTTTCCCATTCTTTGAGATTTCCATTCTTCCTTTCTAGTTTGCTCCAAGGGCTCTTTGGGGATACATATATTAAGCCCTTTAAATAGTTCATAATAAATCTTTGTCTCGGGTTGATTCTGACAGTTTTTTAAAGAGTCTTTTAAGAGACAATCCTCAATCATTTGCTAATCCATGGGGTGATCTTCAGACTTGGAGAAAAAAGAAACAGTTCGAGCTCCAGGATTGTGAAGATACAATGTACAAAAATTTTAACTCAGAAAAACTCAGAAAATACTGTACCATGGAAATTTCAGCAATCATACAATGTTCTGCCTGTGCCTAAATGCTCATTCTCCAAGTTACACAGTTTGATAACACTGAAGGAAGACAAATGGATTACCAAAAGGAAGAACAATTTTTATTGATCACCTTATTCCTATTATCATGAGTCTGGCCCTGTTTTGCTTAGCGCTTGAATTGAAGGGACATTATGGGGAAAAAAGTCATTGTTTCCATTGTTAAAATAAAGCCAAAAAATACTCCAGAATTCTGTTCTGTTGTTTACCATTCCAGCCTTGTGATAAATATGCCAAAATATCTGCAGTGTGGGCTGATTTTTTAACGGGGTGTTTCTTGTGTTATATGACAGGTTCTGATTATGTCTGTCAAAAGCCTTCTTAATTTCACAGTGCAAAATAAATAGATAAAGTCAGAAAAGATAATATAAGTAAGATGTCCACTCTTACATCTTGACATTTGTTTTACTAAATAATTTGGATGAATAGTTTTCTAAGAATAATGCATGGCTGCAGCCCACAGAAACTACCCCTAGGGGTTTTTTCTTCAGCAGCCTCAAGTCTGTCATTTTTGGAGATACTTGCTCTCAACTCTTTTTGAATTTCAATGGCATAGCACTTGTCATTATTTTCAGGTTTTATATAAATTCTGCATAAGCAAAGAAATCTATAAGTGCTAACTTATCTGTATAAGAATTCTCTTGGTGTACCTTAGCAATATTGTTGCCATATTTTAATTTAATATGCTGCCCTGAGGAGAAAATACTGTAACAGGAGCAAGGAAGCAGTTCTAATAAAAGACAAAGTCATAGAGAAACCTGGGCAGTTGGGTTTCTTACTCTTTCTTCAGCCAGGAATGTGTGTTGGAGGTGAGGGCTGCTGCTGAAAGCACTACCAGCTGAGCAGTACATCCCAACAGCATCAGCTGCCTGCTATGCTGGCTGTGCTAGCAAATCCCTCAGAAGATGCAGGATTAGCAGCCTGTCTGATTCATCTTATCCTGGACAGGGTCATGGAGTGTCTAAGTGACAGATGAGAAGGGACAATTGCACAGAGAATTTTGTGGTGATGGAAATGTTAACAGCATTCTGAGATACATTTGGATGCACAGTTTTGAGGACATAAGTATTTTCATGTTTAAGTAATTGTTATATTTATGGGATATTTTTAAGTGCTACTTATTTGGTAAAGTATGAGAAGGGCTATATTTCCTCATTGCTTCCATTATTCTTTTTATTGAAAAATACCAGTGTTAGTTAAACCTGGTTTTGAGAGGGATAAGTAGATTCTGAGTATGCAAAATTAAGTTTTCTTACATTTTAAAAGTGTCAGTTTACTCTATGCTGAATTATGCAGCCATGATATGGTGCTGAGCACCATACCTATTGCCACTGACTGTCCGGTGATGAAGTTATCTGTAAGCAAAACATTAAACATTAGATGAAAACATTCTTCTAGACAATTATACATATTTTCCCTTGACAACATATGGTGTGCAACTTCAACTTGCTTGTTTGAGTTTTTGTCATTGAACTATTCTAAATTAGCTAAAAATTCGTTTCATAAAGAAAATTATATCTATGCTTCAAAATATTTATAGAGTACTAGTTTGCATTTGACACACCAATATGCATTCAGATAAGGTTTAAACTTGGAAAGCAGAACAGTTCAATAGAGCCAATATGATTGAAATCCAAAGAAGAGGGTGGAAACCTCTTTGCAGTGTTAAGTAGTTGTTCACCGTCAGCAAAGATGAACCCCGATACTTGCCATGTTTGAAAACTATAAGAGGTCAAATGGTTCCACAGTCTAACCCCGCTCTTTTTTCTCCCTTTTCAGTGTGTGAACAGAAAATGGTAGGTCAGGTGGCCCTCTCTGTTTATTGCTGCTAAGCCAGTGTTCCAGTTTGGCAGCCAGTAAGCATTGGCCATTAGTAATGATCAGTCCGTGTTTGCACACGTGCACTTGCCTGGTTTAAACATATGCCCAGTGGCTACGTACTTTTCTAGACAGGTTATTCAACAAGGTTACACAATTTGTGCAAAGTGATTTTTTGTCAGGATTCTATATGCATTGATGTAACAATCCGGTAGATACTAGCAACCAGTTACTGCCCCTTGGTTAGGCTGCATGGAAGATTCATGTATATAAAATAGTGTATTAAAGTAAACTTACAAAAGCAAAGAGCAATCATTGCAAATGTAATTTTTTCTTCCTCTTTGGGATTCTAATTTTAAAAGCATTAAAGAAGACAGCTGCTCATGCTGTGATATGCGCTAAACAGCCTGAAGGATGGAAAAAAATATATTTGTAGCTCATAATAACTATTGACCTTTCTGATATACAGTGTTCTCTGTGTTAGCTATTCTGTTCTATCAACAGTGAAGATTGAACATGACTTTTTAATAGAAAACATGGGGTTTCAAGCTGCTTTCACAAAGGTGTTTATGTATTGTTATTTTGTATTGTAGTACAAAGACTAAGTCCTGATGCCCTTTGTCTGACATCATGTTTGTCATAAAAAAGCCCCACTGTTACTGACTGTTTCATATGAGGAATTGGCTCATAACCATTTTATAGTCATGATAAAAGCATTGCTCCACTAGATCCAGACCACAGGTATTGAAAATAGAATCCTCCAAATATCCCAGCAGCACAAAAGGTATTTTCTGAAGAAATAGATTCCTCAAGTGACTGTATTTTCAGGGAATTCCACTAAGACTTCAAACACTCACTTTTTGTATTCATACTGTTGTTCCTTGGCATACTCAGGCTGCTGCATAATGGCTTGTGCTGGATGTCATGTGCTCCCAAAGAGTATCTTTATGATGCTCCTTTTTTTCTCCTGAACTTTCCTGCTGCTTAGTTGCTGAGTACAGACACATCCACTAGTAGCAGCTTGACTGTGGCACTTGTGTATGCTTCCCGAGAGTGGGATCATCCAAACATCAACTTTGCAGCATGAGGTAACTCAGCTGCTCTCCTTTCCCTCAGGGAAAAGCTTCACCAAAAAGCACCTCCCATTTGGCATATGAAAATCTGGAAAGCAACCTCTTATTGTGCTTTTTAAGCCCAAGCAGGCTGGCAATGTTAAGCCACATCAGAAGGGACTTTTTAATGTTTGTTGGAGGTGTTTTTATGCCATGTGCTGGGAAGGAACTTTAGTGGGCCATTATTGGCAGCTATAAACCACAGTTTTTTTCACAGCTATGCTCTGTAGTGTCAGTTAATGATTCACAAGTTACTAGGCAAGAGCAGAAAACTAGCAAGAAAGAAAAAATAGCCTCAGTTGGTCCTTATAGCGCAGGAAAGAGGGGGAACAACATCAGCATTTAATGACAGTTTTGTGCTGAAACAAAATGCTCAAAATTGTTTATAAGAAGCTGCTCAGTAAGGATAATGATCATTTAAGTTGTGGAAACCAGCCACATCTCAAAGAAGATTAAACATCTAGTCCTCTATTCCTCACAGGACCGTAAAGCCCTTGGGGAATTCAGTGAAGTTTTTACCCTCAAAACTAGTCAGTATCTTTTTGTTTTCCTTTGTTATTTTCTCATTTCTCAGTTTCTTTTCTCCATAAACATTCCTTAACAGAGGATAGATAGATAGATAGATAGATATACTCTTGTTTATGATGCTACTCTCACCTAATATTAGGACCTCTCTCATCCATTGGGTGTGTCCTGTTTAAAACTTTATTAGAATTGCAGCAAAGTAAGTAAACAGTAAGGAAATTATACCACTGTGCTAATTTTCTTTGGGACTTTCACCGAACCTCGAAAATATATGAGTGTTGCTGACCTCATATGAAACCAAGTCAACAGGTTGGGTCAGATTATTTATTCCATTGTTTAAAATAAATTAACCTCATGTAAAAGTGTAGAGGGAAGTTTGAGCTTGATATGCAGGACGGTTTATGTTCCACCCACTCACAAGACCATAACAGCTTTTCGAGAGTTGTTCCAGTCAATTGGAAGATCATGGGTACATTTGTGAGTGTTTAGATAATGGATTGAAGCCCAGTAGACTGTAACATTTCCAAATGCTTTTCAGAGTTAAAATTTCCCACCATGATTGGTTCTGTTATTAACAAATCTTTATTAAGTTGTTTTCAAACAGACAAAAAAGCTCTGTGTCTTTCATAGATCACTGACATACCAAAATTTGTTGTAAAATTTCTCTTTCAGTGTTATAGTGTAACAAAAATCTTATTCATAGCTTCATCCTGGCAATACTTTATTTATATCTCTGTCCTGGCTCTTAACTCATTCTTTATTTTACCAGATATATTAAGAGTTCTGTGAGATAAAGTTTACATGGGAGGTAAATTGCATATGTTGGGAATTAATAGCCTGATAAGACATTTCTAGACTAGAAGAAGAAATAGAAGGAGATGCACAAGAAGGAAAGCTTTGAGGCATTAAATAAAGTAATACTTGACCCTATCCTGGGTTGCATCCAAAGCAGCACGGCCAGCAGAGTGAGGAAAAGGACTCTGCCCCTCTACTCCACTCTTATGAGACATCACCTGAAGTGCTGCATCCAGCTCTGGGGTCCTCAGCGCAGGAAGGACATGGACCTATATGGGAGACAGTCCAGAGGAGGGCCACAAGATGATTAGAGGGATGGAACCCCTGTCATACTAGGAAAGACTGAGAGAATTCCATTGTTCAGCCTGAAGATGAGAAGGGTCTGGGGAGAACTTAAAGCAGCCTTCCAGTAGCTAAACAAGAAAGCTGGAAAGGGGTGTTATACAAGGGCATGTAGTCACAGGACAAGAGGGTATGGTCATAAGCTGAAAGAGATTTGATTTAGATTATATATGAGGAAAAAATTCTTTACTATGAGAGATGTGAACACTGTGTTTGCACAAGAAGTTGTGAATGCCCCATGCCTGGGAAGTGTTCCAGGCTGGGTTGGATGGGCTCTGAGCAGCCTGGTCTAGTGGAAGGTATCCCTGCCCATGGCAGGGGGGTGGGAACTGGGTAATCTTTAGGGTCCCTTCCAACCCAAACCATTTTATTTTTCTGTGGTTATTAGTCCAATGAGGGTAGTTCAGATTACTTTGGTTCTGCAAGGATAATAGAACATTCAAAAATTTCTCTGGTAATACTAGGGCAGGCCTGCCAATGAGTTTTTACTTTAGTCTCTCTTACATAAGTACAGTCAGTATGTGGCCATAGTCAAATTAAAAAGCGAACAGGGTAAGCTTATTATATGTAATACTACAGGATAACTTTCCAAAGCATAGTTTATGTCTCTGCAGATCCAGCCATTTTTGTGCCCAAACTACACTATGCATGTAGTAGTATTTGCACTTGTAAAATCTGCAAACTAAGCATTAACAGATAAATATAGTTTACACATTAAAATTGTTGTGCTTGTGAATGTATGGAAGTTATGTGAAACTATAACTTATTTTGTCAGTAACTGCATGTACAATTTTGCTTATCCATTGGTAAAACAGAATTAAGTTCTCTTAGAGAATTCTGGTTTACTTTTGCCTGTGGTTAATGTTAAGTCTGGTGAATTTTGGGGAAAAGTAGAGGCACATTTCAGAGGTTGGTATAGCCACATATACCAGACTGAATGTAGTCATGTGCAACTAAAGCCCTAAACAACTGCCCACAAAGGATGCTAGCAATTTTAAAATAATGATCAGGAAGTCTTTCTGTAGTATTCTTACTTTCTTAAATGGGACCAAGCTCTAGTGGCTTAAGTTTCCCAAAGATAGAGAACCTGTGCTACCTGAGAGACATCCATCAACTTTTCATCCATCAACTTGGCATCCATCAACTTCTCCAGAAAGACTCGGGACTTCTGGAGGTCCTGTGTGAAACTGCCATTCTTGTACATGTCTCAGATACTGTGGGGCAGCTCACAAGAGAGCTGTAGACCAGTGTGTGGGCAATTAAGCCTTCAGTCACAGAATTCATCCCTTAAATGAAGGAACTGTTCTTCTTAATAGTTTGTAGTTTAATAGTTAACAGTTTAACTGTTCTTTCTAATAGTTTGTCCCTTTAAACTTTATATAGTTAAGCACTAGTTTTTTCACTACTTCTTTTGGAGGCAATATTCAACAAATAAAAATTTTGTATTAACTCTGCAAATTAAAAATATTAACTACACTATGTTGTGGCTGAACAGTTCAAGTAAACAGATTCCTGTATAATATTCAAGTTCTTGTAAATCCACAGTGTATAAAGCAGATCAGATATTAAACATGTTCTCCCACTTTCTTGGCTGTTGTAACTACATTCACTGCTGCTTCACTGGCCCATGTTTTGCCTGAACACACAGACTTTTATCACATTAAAAAAAACTTGTATACATCTGAGTTAGCCTCTTGTTCTCCCAGTTTCAAATATCTATGTTTAACAGCGTGCACCATTACATGTGGCCCATAGCCCAGTAATTACAGTGAATATAAAAATAATCATACCTCTAGATGTAAATATATATAGCATATTCTTTAAAAATTGTGGAAAAAATGAAATAAATATATGTAATATGTAATAATAAATATATGTAATACATGTAAGGCTTCAATGTCAAATTAATTGCAAAAAATTAAGGATTTTACATAAGACAACCTAAGTGCAACTGAGATTCCAGGCCATACCATCAGTTCTTGGATCTAGAAAATCTGGAGAGATAAGGGGGGGGGGGGGGGGGGAGATGAAAAGAAACATTAAAAGATCTAGTTTTCAACAGAAGTCTGATAGCATTTAAAGTTTATATGCCTTTGAATTTCTAATAGGCTTATAGGTCATGAAAAGTGAATTGTCTTGATCTTGGAGGTAGGGTGACAAAAAAGAACAGTTTATTATCTTGTCTGAAAACATTACCTAGATATAAATTCTTTATAGGAAGTTATCCTTCTTTCCATTTCTTTTGAAAGAGCTGCCCTGAATCTTCCCCTTTTGAGTGATGCCTTATCCAGATCCCAGCATTATTCCCTCTATGTAAAGGAAAGAATGGAACTAAGTCACCTGAAGTCTGAGTCCAATTCTTTACTTCTTCAGCTTTTCAGTAAATGGCAAAACAGAAATTTTACAAGTCTTACCCAGTCACCTACAAGTACAGTGAATTTCGAATCCAAATCTGGTTATTCAGGAATTCAAGTTCCTGTTTATAACTGGGACAACTTACAGCAAAAATATTTTGCCTTGGAAGAATGAATGAGCCTCTGCCAGCCACAGTGTTAAATAAATAGTTCACATAGTCCTTGATTTCGCAAGATGCTGAGCACACTGGTGAGACCAAGAGAGCACCTATAGAATTTGCTAGCTCTATGCTTTTTATTTGATCTTCAGGCAGGCTACCAGTGTCCATAAATAGGCCTAGGTGGTTCATCCAAATAGTCCAGGAATCTCCAGCAGTTTCCTAGAACAAATTTTATCTTCCAGGAGTTGCCCAGGCAATTGCCCAGGCTATCAGCCTGAACCCACTTCACTTAAAATCATTCATTTGCACAATTACTAAGTATAGCAACTTGCATGTATTGGAAATAAATTGTCTTGTAGCTTTTGAATTTTATTTGTTGGGCTAGTAGTTGTGAAAATCTATCTTTTCGTTTATAAAATGATCAAATTTGACCTGTAAGATACTGAGCCAGAATGATCTTGGCAAATAGTGATTTTTTGAGAGTCACTTTTCTGATTAAAGACAGTTAAGTACTCAAGGTTAAATTTTCTTAGTCTTTTAATGCCTGGTTACAGACAATAAACTGCACAGAAGAAACAGGAACATTTAAAAACTGCATCTAGTCCAGCTGAAAATGATAGATTTATATTGCCTAATTATTCATGTGAACATAATGATTCTCAGTTCCCTATACAAAGGTTTATATGACTTTAAGAAAATGTGAGAAGAGGTTTGCAAGTGTAGAAGATAACAAGAAAAGAGCTCCTTTTTTCTAACCATTTTGTATGTTCTCTTACTTTGTTTCTCTTTTAAGAGCTGGCTGTATAGTTGGTGTTTGAGAATGTCTCTTTAAAGATGCATGGACATGTGTTTTCAAGGAAGTGAGATGAAAGCCAGGTGAAAGCTTCCTAAAATGCTACAAAATCCAGAAAATCATTTATTTTAAACCATAAGGGGTTTTTTCCCACCAATTTCCTTAAATTCCTTGTTGGTGTTTGGTTTTCACTCTATAACTTCCTGTCTTCCTATCAGTGAGAAGCCTAGCTTTTCTCTGTTTGGCATGAAAAAATGCATTTTTGTCTTCTCAATTATTTTTAATGCATGTCAAGACGAAAACCCCAGAAGTTGGTGAGCATTATTCAGCCTACTGTGGCAGCTTTTTGTTATTTGAGACATAAATCAAATGTGGAACTTCTTTTTTTCCTGGGGGAAAAATTGTTTATCTGAATTTGAATATGCTTGCTAGTCACTCATAGGGACAGTACTTGTGCTATTGCTATGCAAGAGCAATTATTTGCATTGGTTTACATTGTTTTGCTCTATAGCATTAAAGTAGTCAGACTGCACACAGGTGTACAGTACCTCTGCAGATCCCTGCAGCATTAGAGCCATGGACCTCAGTCCTCCAAATAGCTATGGGCATGTTTATGTCCCACCAGAACAATCAGAAGAATTCTTCCAGCATGTGAAGTTAAACTGTGAATGACTAGTTTGTGGGATCTGGAGCCAAAATAATTCCCAAGGCAAAGTCCAGTGAAGGATCAGAGGTACAAGGTTTGTTCACAAAGAAATGCTTAGAACCACAGAAGTTCACAGAATCACAGAATATTCTGAGTTGGAAGGGACACACTAAGATCATCAGGTCCAACTCCTTAGTGAACGGCCCATTCAGGGATCAAACCCACAACCTTGGCACTATTAGCACCATGCTCTGACCAACTGAGCAAATCTCAGTAAGTTAAGAAGATAACAAAGTAGTTTTGTGAACTGGCTGCTGTTTCATACTATCTTCCCATTTGCTTCTGTGGTTCTTACTTAACCTTTTTAACATTTGTGACACTTCCATATGAGTATAGTGGATTGCAGCTTCGCTCCCTTTGAAATGGAAAATGCATTCCTTGTGTCTAGAAATCTCATCCTGCATTATCAGCTTTGGGAGTGGAAAGAGACTAAGTTTATTCCTTTAGTAGTATCTGTTGAACATGTTTAAGGGCACACAAAGGCAAGTGCTTTCCCAACAGAGTACACAATTACCTGCTTTGCAAAGACAACCCAGACTTACTTTTTATACTTCTAAGCCTGACAGTGTAAAATACTTTCATTCACATGCAGTAAGCCTTGACTTTTATCACATAATTAGCATTCTGAACTCACAGTTTCAGAAGTTTATAACTCAACAGTAGGTTTAAACTCAGTAAAATCAAGCCAGAAGCCTTATTTTTCAGTGTAAAAAGACACCTTTAGTTTTCTACAGTATCAAACCAAACAAACTTGTTTGTTTCAGGGTTTTTTTAAAGGTTTTAGATTACAAATAAAAATCAAAAATTAATTGCTAGAGTTTCATTCAGGTATTCCTCAGATTACAAGTCTCCTTGACATAATTGTAAAAAAATTGAAGAGCTTCAGTGATAGGCATTTAAAACCAACTACTGAGAACTCATAATGGACTCTATTCCATCTATTCCTGTGCAAACATCACTGACATCGATGGATCTGTTCTATACACATCCTTTTTTTAAAATCCTGCATGCATGATCACTGTCAGCATTGTCACAGTATCTGCTGTGGGTGGGTGCAACTCTGAATGCAGATTTGCACTAACAGCCCTAATGGTTCTTTCTTGAGAGAAATTCAAAATGCTGTTCATAAGCTGTTTGGGACTTTTAGGTAACTAATCCCATCTCACACATACACTCTCAGGTACTTTTTGTTAAAGGAAATCAAACACTTCAGAATACATATTTATATGACAAACGCTGTTCCAGTCTGTTGGATAAATGTTGTGCATTTTATAACATTCACTTACAGAGATGTATAGGTTTGCACATAGTATAATAAGAGCAAAATGATGTTAATCTTATATTATTAAATGAGCCCAAAAAATGTCAATGTCAAGTACACTTTACTGTATATCAGGTATTATCTTTTCTTTCATTTAACTGTGTATGAAGAGAAATTTTAATTTCAATTTTTTGGGAATTGTACATACATATTACAGCCTGATCTTTTTTTGAGCATAAGATATTGTGTGTTTAATTAACATTACTTCTGTAAGTTTAGGTAATTACCATTAGAACACAGGAGGACATATTGTGCTTATTGCCCGTGCTAGAGCATAATGTGCTGGACTACAACAACTACCCTTGTTAAGCTGATTTTAGCATTTCTTCACACAGCAGGAAGCAACCATGCTGTGGTTACTTAATGTACTCCTTAACTACTGCACTGTACTGTACAATAAAAATAATAATTAAATATGATTCTCATCTTACCAGTACTGCTGCTATCTGGGTGACTTTGGCTACTGTTTCAGGGTTTCACTGTCCTGTACCGTGAAACATATCTTTCCCTTCAGAGTTTTATTTCTTATGTGATATTGCTGAACAGAGCTGAATTTTTTGAGGACAGGCTTGTTGCATGGATTGTGATGGCTTCACATTTGTTCAGGTCTCCAAGGACCTGCACCAATAAATGTGAAAGAGACAACAGCAGAATGGCATACTTTCCCATTTCCACCAGGATGAAAAAAAATACTCTAAATTAAGTCTAACCTTAAATGTATAATCTGTCCTTGGGAGGGAAAAAAAAAGGATATAGCATCTTCAAGCTCTTGGCATCCCTTACGAGAAAAAATTGGTTCTAAGGGTCTCTGATCTTGTGTTTTAGTAAAATAGAACTGCACGGCTGACTGACAGTTCTGATCTAAAGCATTTACGTTTAAGTTTTGATCTCTCTGCTTTTGATTAAAACTAATGAGCTCATTTAATTCAAAATGGGAATCTCTGATAAGAGAAATAAGGTTGATGTGATTGGATTAGAGGGGCAAATTAAACTCTTAGAGCAGAAGTTTGTGCTTATACAGTGTATTAAAAAGCTGTTGGCGTATTATGGTGTGTTAGATGATGAGAAAAATTTCATAGTAATTCATATTTAATCAGAAGAAATGAAAGTACTAAATATAACATGGCTCTGCTTTTCCCTCGAGTGATAAAGAGCTGTACATTTAAAATGACATCGAATTCCTGCTCTCTAAAACAAAAAAATCTTAAGAGACACACTAAAGAAAGGGACACTGTTGTCAGTTATCACAATAGAACTGAAATGTCACAAACACAAGACAAGTTGACCACATTAAATCAAGGACAATTCAGTATAATCCTTAGCTCACAAACAAGTTTTTACATTTCTGTTGACTGCATAGCAAATGCATTTTAAATACTTAAACACATTCTATTAGCAGTTTGTATGGTTCTCTTAAACAATTGAAGTATAATTTCAATTTTTTTTTATTTCTCGTTAATTCCTCACTGAAATTGAAATTTCATTTATCTCCAATAGTGCTTGTTTATTGTAAGCTGCTATAGAATTTTCCCATTAACAGTTTTTTGGGGATAAGTTGTTTATCAGGGCAAAAAAATAACAATCCTAGAGATTGTATAAAGAATACCTCAGTGCTGATGCTATTTTATCATGGCTTATACTAGGAATATTAAGTATTCGAAGTGGTTGCAGTTAAGGGAGTGAGAAGCACAGGTGAGAGCTATAGTTAGATGTGAGCAAGTAATATCCCTTCAGCTGGACTAAAAAGACATTTCATTAATGACTAATTAATCACCAATAATTGATGATATGGTGACAATAATATGTGTAATTTACTTGAGAATTTTTGCCTTCAGGTTGTTTAATGCTTTATTGATAATAAAGGCCCTAATTTCCCCTCAGTAATGTGGAAACCAAGGCACACAAATCCATCAGTGACTCACCCTAGGTATCGTTGCAGTTGAGGAGTGGAGACTAGGGAATAAAAATCTGTAGAATTTGCAGCCTGTTTCAGGAGAGAATTTCTACCTCAGTGAGACTTTGCCTTTTACAAAATGCTGAAGAACAGTTTTTAAAACAGTGTCATACACTCTAGTGATATACCCTCCCACTCCAGTCATAACTAAATAGTGCAAGAAAGAGTTAATGAGACAAATCTCTGTTAAAAATTCTATGGGAAAAATAACCTGAAAATGAGACATACTAAGTATATGTATATTTTTGTAATTTTTTTTTTGCTAAATAAACATTTTCTAAATGAGATAAATTGATTACAACACTCTTAGCATCCATCAGTCATTTATTTTTAGTGAGTTCAAGGATTGCACCTGAAAAATAGCTTAGAGGGGATGTATAAAATCTAAATTATGTGTGTATGTATTTTTTCTATTCCCTAGTGGAATCTACAAACCCCAGTTTACTAACCACTGACAACACTCTAGAGCGCTCTTTTTTCATCCGAATGAAATCTACACTGACCAAGCGAGGAGTGCACATCAAATCATCAGGATACAAGGTAAGGGTTGCACTGCAGCATGAAATATTGACATATTGAAATTATGTTCATTCATGTTCCAGGAGCACCTTAATAGACAGAGAAAGGACCTATTTCACATTTGCATATATCTCATTCCTTTGTTAAAGAATCATTAATACATATTTCCAGCCTGAGGTTTGGCTTTTGTACTACGTCTCCATTAAATTGATTGTTATTATGATAAACATTGATGATAACAGCATGATAGCCTTCAAAAGAGTAACACTTCCAAAGTAAAGGTATCTTTTACCAAAGAAGGTGAGTCAGAATAACATCACTTTTCCCACAGTGGAAAATTACTGCTCATTTTGTTAGACTGTTAGTCATCTTTGGGTTATGTTTTTCCCAGAGAGGTAGGATTTCTTCATGCAGGCAGTATGCTATTTCATTTTGCTGCCATTCCAGCTGTAGGAAACAACAAGCCACAATGAGTACTTTTCCACCATTTTTCTTTCATTGTCCGAGGGGCATCTGCTGCTGGGGATCATATTTGCTGGATTTCAGACTCTTTTAAGATATGAAAGTCTCTTGTTCCTTATCAGCAGTAATCTCATTTTTCTTCAGTCATATATCGCTCATAGTGCCTGTAGCTATCACTGGCTTTGCAGTATACTAAAACTAGAAGGAATAGCACATTTTTAACATTGTCAACTTGTGGAATGAAATATGTCATCCATTAAGTTTTGTACAAGATAAAAGAGTGGTGCAAGAAAGTAAGTCTGAGAATGTGTGGGTATTTAAAGAAGTTGCTTGTCAATGTTCATTTAAAAGCTTTCACAACCCTTTTGTTTCAGTTGTTAGAGGAAGATTTAGAGAAGCTTTAAAGTAAAATTCCCCAACTCAATTTTCAAAAATACTCTCTGAGAATATAGCATTGTGGCAGCTACTGGAGAAGTAAAAATCCAGCAGAAATGTCTTCTTTGCAAGCAAGTGGCTGGGAGTCCTTCTCTTGGATGGTTTCTGGGTCAAGATGATTAAAGTAGTTGCTAGTAGAAGTTTTAAGTCCAAAGCAGTGGGTTTCTTAAGGCACCACAAGTTTTGATCTGTCTGCTGTTTAATTGTCAACACTTGAAAGAATGCACTGAGTACTTGTTTATTCTTACTACTCTGGGGAGGTGTCAAGACCAGGAAGTGTACTGACACTGAAGTGTCTTAGGAGGAAGGAGAATGAATGAATGAATGAATGAATGAATGAATGAATGAATGAATGAATGAATGAATGAATGAATGAATGAATGAATGAATGAATGAATGAATGAATGAATTGGCAGATCATGGAGTCACAGAATGATGTGGTTTGGAAGGGAACTTAAGGATCATCTAGTTCGAACCTCCCTGGCATGAGCAGCGACACCTTCCACTAGACCAGGCTGCTCACAGCCCCATCGACCTGGCCCTGAACAATTCCAGGGATAGGATATCCACTGTTTTTCTGGACAATCTGTTCCAGTGTCTCATCTGCCTCAGAGTAAAATATTTCTTCCTCATATCTAATCTAAACCTACTGTCTTTCAGTTTAAGGTCATTCCCACTTGTCCTATCACTACATGCCCTTGCAAAAAGTCCCTCTCCAGCTTTTCTGTAGGCCCCCTTTAAGTACAGGAAGACTGCTATAAATTCACCCTGAAGCCTTCTCTTCTCCAGGCTGAACAACTCCAGTTCTTTCAGCCTTTCTGCCAACCTCATGGGAAAGATATTCCATCCCTCTGAACATCTTCATGGCCCTACTCCGGTCTATGCCCTTTGCTGTGTTGGAGAGCCCAGAGCTGGATGCAGCACTCAGGTGGAGATCTCACCAGAATGGAGTAGAGGGGGAGACTCACCTCCCTTGCCCTGCTGGCCACACTGCTTTGTATGTAGCCCAGGATACAGTTGGCTCTCTGGGCTGCCAGTGCACCTTGTCAGGTCATGTCCATCCTCTCATCCCCCAGCATCCCAAAGTCCTTCTCCTCAGGGCTGCTCTTAATCCATTCTCCGCCCAGCCTGTATTTGTCCTTGGGATTGCCCTGACCCAGGGACCTTGCACTTGTCCTTGTTTAACTTCAAGAGGTCCACACAGGCCCATCTCTCAAGCCTGTCAGGTCTCTCTCTTCCACCCAGAGTGTGAACAGCACCACACTGCTTTTTCAGGTCATTGAAGTTAAACTAATTCTCATGATTAGGCATGGTCCACCCAGGCTAGGGCAAAGTTAGATTGATAGAGAACTTGCTTTGCTGGATGTTTTTGATGCAATAATAATGGATAAACATAGAGAATTTGTCTGTGGATTTTGTAGTCTCACATTTCTGCCAGATGTAGGTAGGAACAAAGGGAAGATATATGTGTGACTGTGTCATTCTCTCTCTTGGACTCCTGAAAATCTAATGTTAGTCCAACATCAGAACAGGACATATAGGCTGGCTTCACAAGGTGGGGTTTTTACTCATTACAATTTTTGAAATTCATGGTAGACCCTTGACTCAAAAGACATGGTAATACCTATCATATAAATACCATTTAATTTCTCTTAGAACAGCTAATGCCTCATGGAAGTGCTTAAAGCCATAACTGAGATGTCACAAGTACAGCAAAATTAGTTTTGAAAGATCAGATATCATTTTTTAGACAGTTTTTCCTGAACACAATTAATGGATAAAAAGAAAAGGTATGATAGTCAACAAAACTGCCTGTAAATAAAACATTTGGGTTTTTCCAAAATTTTTCATGAGGCAAGTCAGCTTGAGTAAAATCACATAAACAGTGTACAAGCCCTAGGCAGGTGTAAAAATAGATATGCAGTTTTTCTGCTTTTTGATGTTTTTAAGGATTTTGTAACTGGCAGTATTTGGTTGAGTTCAGCTGTGTCCAGCAATATGAATTGCACTCTGACAGTTTTTCAAAAGCATGGTTATTGGCACTCTGTGTTCTATAGAAGGATCATTATCCACGGCCACGGTGAGCCCCAGAAAAATAGTACATTCATTTTAGAAGGGTTGGATCAAATGAATATCATTTTAACTGAGTTGTAAGAACTGCCTTGTTTAAACATTCTTGTCAGTTGGTGTATCAGACAAGCATAATAAAACTCAACTGCTTTAGTGAATGTCACTTTTAAGAATCTTAGTCATTGATTTCTAAAAGTTCAGTACTAGAACAAACTTAAGGTCTCTTGAATTCATTAAGGTATGCATTTTTTGAAAACTAAGAAAGATCCATGAGCCTTATGGATGTATATCTATAAGAAATTGTCAACAGGGAAGAATAATTGCATAATATTAACAAAGATCATGTGAAAAGCTGGGTAAATTCTGCATCAGAGGTCCCTGGAAGTACTTCAGCACTTACTCAAGAAACCCTGTGCCAGCTGGGACCATGGGCAGCACAGTTCCTGCAGGAAATCCTCCTGACTAAGGAGCCACTGTCTCACGCCTTCAGAATACAACAGAGCACTGTATTTTCCATCTGTAAAATGCAAGGGCTCTTAGCTAACACCTTCCCTTGAGCTCTTGTAAGGGGATTAGGGGTAACCTCCCTGAATCAGCATACAACCATTCATTGGGAGCAGTTTGCTAGGAGCTGTGTTATGAGTCAGATTTTAGCTCTGTCAAAGGTATTCAGCTCCCTGTGGATTCAGTCCTCCAGCAGTGACAAATCTTTTTCATCTTTGTGAAAAAAACTCCCTCTCCAGCTTTTCTGTAGGCCCCTTTTAGGTACAGTAGTTGTGTCTTGATCCAGACTCTTGCTGAGCTCAGAACCACATTGTCATTTTTCCTTGCTTTGAGGGCTGCTGGTGAATGTTTCCTGTAGACAGCAAATGATTGAGGTGGTCCACAAGGTGCTTAGTCAATTTTCAGAGTGAGTGGTCCCTGCCTTAGGAAAATCACATAAAAGTGAAAACAGTCCAAGAATGAAATTGATTAATCATTCAGGTTGATCAAGTAAAAACTAATTTTCTATCAAAAGAAATGTTGAAACAAAAATCAGACTGATAAATGTGCACATATGTATGCCTCAAAGAAACCCTGTTCTAGACAATTCTGACAAGAGATGAGCCCTGTTTATAGTCCCTTCCTGAACTGATATAACTAGTTCTGAATTACACGTAAAAATTGAGGTAATGGCCTTTTTCCATGAATTATGTTACCTTAAAAGTGTAAGTGGAAAAGTGATTACATGATTAATCCTTCCTCTCTCTTTCCCATTCATTGTTCGCCAGCACTCTCCTTGAATTAGAATTTCCCATTCTTAATGCTCTTAGGCTCAGAGGTTTGTAGGAAAAGAGTTTACATATAGTAGTAGAGAGTTATTAATTTTTCAGTTAATAAATTTAAAATCTTTAAAAACAGTGAAATAAAATTTATTCAACTGATAAAACACAGAGAAAACAAATAAAAAGAAAAAAACTATAATTTCATTCACTGCAAAATTCAGAATGTATTACCATTGCAGCTGTTGTCTGAGATACATGCTGGAGAGACTTTCTGTTTGTTCTCCGCTAAAAACATATCACATCTTCCTTTTTTTCAATATTTATTTTTTCACCAGGGAAAGATGATTTGGTATTTAATTTTGATTTTATCTTCATTTTACGTCCTTTTCCATTTGTTTTCCTCCCTTTGAGGTTCACAGTTCTGTCCACTTAAAAGTTATCCTAACTTCAATTTTTCTACTGAGTTACTCAGTCATATGTCAAAGCTAATTTTAATTCAAAATTACTTTGTTCAGGTCCAGTGATACATTTTCTACTCCTCTGCAGTATCCTATTATTGTTTTGTCATGTTTACTTCCCTGTCAGATTATGCTAGAATTTTCTTTGTTCAAACTTTCATGACCTGATACTGTTCTCTCGAACTAATGGGATCAAGAAGTAGCCAAAGCACCAAACATCATCAGAGTCAGTAGTTGTCAGCTGTTTCCAGCTCATCAACTCATCAGAAGTGCTAGTATATATCCATACATGCTCCTCTACTGTTTTATGGAATAGCATTCTCATTATAAGCTATTACAGAGGTGAATAAGCAAACACTAGGAAATTGCCTTGTACTTTTAACTGTCACTGTGGCAATCTATGAATTTGGTATAACCAACATCTGTTGCCTCTCCATCTCCCATGAAATTGGCACATAAACATGTTGAAGACCCATCAGCAGAATTAAGGACATCCTAGAAAACCTTCAGGCTGTCCCTTCCAGTGGACATACTGCATAAAAATAAGTAAATTGCTATATTAAAAAAAAAATTGGTTTGGTAAGTTTAGTTTAGCAATTTGGATGGTTTGTTGCACATCTGATTTCTGCAGTTCAGTAATGGAGGATGAAAGTTTGGTTAGCTATACCTCATACATCAGTTGTATGAGGCATATCAAAATATTTTAAATAATACTTAAAACTCCAGAAAAATGTTTTCACCAATTAGTCTTGTAGTCCTTGTAGATGAAGAGAATTCATCTATTTTGTTCAATTAGTGTCTTTCTACAAACTCATTGAAAATCAAACATTCTCTGAGACTCCACTCTCAGATTTGCTACTTAAAATCATAAAGTCAGCATTCTTTGAATGAAAATTTTGAAGATGGAAATCTAATTTTTTTGTTGAAATTTTATGCCTGTCACATTTCTACTGTGAGTCTTTTTCATGCTATTCCTGCCTTTATTTGCCATGTAATTATTTATTTATTTATTTATTTATTAGAAGAACTTGAGGAGTTGGGCAAGATTTTCAGATCTTAGTTGAGCACTTGAAGTGCAGGTTTTGGCAGAATTTAGATTCATTAATCCAAGAAGGCAAGAGAGTCAAAAACTGTGTCAGAAAGACAAAATTACATTGGACTCACCTTGTGATACTGTTCTCTTGGTTCAATCCAAAAGTGAAATGATTGTTTCTCATCCAAGTGAAAGATTCACCTGGAATTCAGAAACAAGAGGTACCTATTCCAAAATCACTTTAAGGATGCAATGTATCATTGCAGAAAACCACCTTCCACTTCAGGGGGATAGGATGGAGGAGGAAAGAGAAGGCAGGGGTTTTTGCCTGAGTCTAATGGTTAGTACATTTTTCAGGTGTGACCTCTGCTAGAGACAGATTTCATTCCCTCCTCCAAATGAGGGAATTCACATATCCCACTTTACTGCTTAGCCTAAATTTTTTCCTCCTCTTCTAATATTTTTCCCCCTTGAAATCTTTTCTGTCAAATATTTCACTCTGTCCCAGAAAGATGTCCTGACCTTTCTCTGCAGGAAGAAAGAAAACTGCAGAATTTAGTATTTTATCACATGGTTACTGCCACACCTCTTTAATTGAGTGAAGAAGGAATAAGAAACCAACGTCAGGAAGCATTATGTGAAGAGTTTTCTAAATGTCAGCACATGCATTCCCCAGACTTTTCAGCACTGGGAAGACTTAAAGGTAATTTGTCAGTGAGAAGGAACTGATCGAGGATTCACCCATGTAAATCGATGACCTTTTGTCAAAAGGAAGTCTCTTAGCTAGTAAAGATGCAGCATTACTTGAAAAAGAACAAAATACTAATGGGCCAATCTGAATCTTATGAAGTATCTACTTGTAGATATAAAGATATGGTTCAAGAAATAATGGTCTGCAACTGGATCAAGATTGGGGTTCATTTTATGCCTTGATATAGAACCGTGAGATTCTATTAGGAGAGCTGTCTGGAAAAGCTTGGTCCACACTCAGCATCTAAATACAGTAACCAATTTTTTTAAGTGTTCAATGGCTACAAATTCCACCTTCCAAAAAAAAAACTTTCAGGGCTCAGCATCTTTTAAATGGGATTTATAACACTGTTTTACTGTCTGGAAAAATGAGTATTTGTTAGGCATTCATTATTTGTTATTTTTCATTATTGAGATTAATCAATTAGTGTTATATAAAAGGCCTTTTTAATAGCAGGTTTTTTTACAAGAAAGATTCAAGCTTTGATCATTCCTCACAATGACTGCAGTATTCCTGACACCTGTATCAGGATGTGTTTCTCCCCAAATATTGTATTAAATGTTCAGATGACCTCAGAGTTGTGGCCTGCTCCAAACTCAGTAAAAGGGAAATCAATTCTGGGTTCTGGAAGGAAAGAAAAAATAAAATTGAGTTAGCACAGATTGCTTTCTGGGAGATTTTTTATTTTCATAAATTCTATTATCAAAGTATAAGGGATATAAAAAGATAATATTATCACCAAATTAGCAGTAATTGCCTTTGATTCTGGTTTTTAGGCAGTATAATTCTGAAGCCTCCTCTTTTAAAAGTCAGTGGATATAACAGTGAGAATGAGAACAAGATTTATTCTGATACATAATAAAATATTCAAAATGGACAGAGAGCAGTTCCAAATCATATCTGGTATTCTTTCAAGAACCAAGTTCTACTGAGTCATAGACATGGAAAATGTTTGATACATTTTCATAAGTAGCACTAATTATCCAGACTTGTGAACTCAGTGGAGTGTGAGACCCGCTGCAGTGTTAATAGCAGAGCTCAGTGAGTAGGATGAGAGCAGTGAGATCTCAGCAGAGAGGAAACCAAGAGATACCTCTTATTACACCTTGGGAGAACAGTATTGTGCTTCCAGGTAGGAATGCCTACTGGGAAAGAGAGGTCTTCAGTCCACAGTGTTTTCTTAAGTTATCCACCGATGTTGTTTGCCACTGTTTACTGTTAATGACTGGGAACGTGCCTTTCATAGGAGCAAAGAAAGACACACAAAGCCAGAATTTTCTTTAGGAGAGATGCTGCTGCCCACATTTCTTCTTCAATTTACTATTTTGTAACTGCTGCCAGTAGATATTTTGGTGCACCTACTTTTCTTAATTTAAAGATTGGTTTAGATGTGCAAATGCAGACACTATTAGCTTTTTTACCTCTACCACTTGCAGCAGCTTTTATCAAAAGTATACTGAGAAAAAACAGTAGGCTCTTACATTGATTTACACATTTTGCAAACTTCCACCTTTTTGTGCAGCTCTTACCTGAACAAAGCATTATGTTTTATTGGCTTTTTCCTATTGATTATAAAGTCACTTATATTAATGAATGTACTTTTGCAACACTCGTCAGAGTCTGGAAAGTGCTAACATACCAAGATATCAAGTAACTTGCCAAAGATAACAATGGCTGTTTGTATCAGAGCCAACTGTGATTACATGCTGTACTTCATCCTCAGCCCTTCTTCCTAGCACACAAATATTGTCAAATCATCTCTGTGTTCCAGTGCATCACACTTCATTTTCTCAAGCTGGTACTTCCTTTGTTTTGATGGTTGCCCTGAATAGAGAAAATGAGATGCTGAAGAAAAAAGTACTCAGACCAGATAGTGTGAAGTTTAGCAGAACTTTCACCAAAACAAAAAACAAACAAGCAAACAACAATTGTTTTTTTTAATAAAAACAAAACAAACAGAAAAAGATTAACTTCTGCTCTTAACTGGCCTACCACTGACTGTAGAAGAGCTACTCCAAAATTATTCTCCTCAGAAAGAAAACAGAGCAGTGTACCAGTGGAAAAGCACATTTTCCTGCCCCTTGGATTTAGCCCGGGGAGCTTCCTGGGGCTGCCATTTCTGCCGCCTTTCTGTGGGAGAAGACAGGGGCTGGTAGTATCCACCTCCTTGTTTGGCAGATGTCTTGGCTCCTTGCAAAAACCCCCAACTTATATAGAGAGCTTTTTTTTCCAATTTAATTAATATTTTTTTCACATCCACCCTAGAAGATAAGTCTCCACCCTAAAGACTTTACTTTGAAGCAATACATGTAATAAGTAAATGTAAAATTGGTAGGGAATCATTATTTATATCTCATCAAAATGTAAGTATTAGAAAATCAAAATACTCCATTTACTGATGCAGATAGCACTGGTTTGCATCTGCTATTCTACTTTCTGCATGAATAGGTGTTAGCATAAGGTTCAAGCCCATCATTTACTCAAAAGCCAAACTCATTAATATATTTTGGTGTCATATGAAGCAACATTCTTCTGTACTTAGTCATTTGACAAAATAGGAGGAAAAAAAGGCACAGAGCATTTCAGATACGTCCACCCCCAGTGTGCCATACAGGAAGCCAATAGTTGAGCAGGAGCCGTCACACGAGGCTTTCATTCCCTGACTTTACCTGGGGCAATGACTCCTGGATAGTGATCTGGACACTGATTTGCTGGTTTTACCATCTAGAACAGAAAATTGATCATGAGTGTTGCAGGGCATGTTTCCCAGAGGGAGCTGCTATAGTGTAAATGTCCTTTTTCTCTACTCTTCAGAGTGCATATTCACCACTATATAACAAAGTAAGCCATTATGCCTCTGTTCCTAGATGTTTAAGCTGCTTCTGTTTCTAAATGTTTGAGCATGCCTCTTCATTTGTCTGAAGAATGGTGTGTGGTTGAGCCCATCTGCTGTACCCTATGGAGAAAGCAGAATATAGATGTTTAGTGGAAAGAATTTCAGTTTCTCCTTTTTACAGCATCATTAGGAAGCTGTCGTTCTAATAATAATAATTCCCATTTGACATCATGGAGGTAAAAAGAAATCACTGCTGACATCAAAAATGAGGTGATATTTCAGCAGTATTATTTCACTGAAGATAAAATGGAAGTCTTTATTACTCCCAATGCTTTTAAAGAAAGCTGAGCAAGGCTTATACTGACCCTGAAGCTTATATACCTTAATGCATCAGTATGAAATAAGAAATTTTAATTGTTACTGCTATATTTTTTGTCTGTTCTTCCATAGAATCAAGAATTTTGTGCCTGCTTAAGGGTAAATTATCAGTATCTGAAAATAAGCCTGGAGAGCACAATTACCTTAATTTTCTCCGTTACTTAAAATTCATTAAAAAATACCCCAAACAAATGAAAACACTAAGTGTATTACAAGAAGTGGTAATTTTCTTACAAACTTCATACTGGAGTCTTTACTGAAAATTCATATAAATTGTATAAAGAGGTCTGAGCTCTGAAGAGGTTACCCTGAGGAGGGTTACAAGTTTTATTTCACCTTTTATGGATAAGTATTTTATTATCTCTGAACTTCTTGTGCTCAATGCTGTGCGAATTGCTTGCTATTAAAAGGACACAGACAAGGTCTGTTTCATCTGTGGTAAACAATGTTTTTCACTTTTATTTCTAATAGCACATTAGACCCTCCCATTCCCCTTTCTTTAACAGACGTATTCAGTTATAATTCCAATCTTTGTATGTTTTTCCATCCTAAACCAAATAATATAGCACATCAGTGACTCCATCCAAACTTACATGGAAGAGAATGTATCTTACTACTATTTGACAATATTTCCAAAGCTTGAGATCTAGTCTTTTTCTACTGATTTGTTTGTTTCTTTGCTTGTTTTAGGGGATGTTTAGCGAGCAATATAGACTGCACAAAATTAAAGGGATAGGATGTCATTCTGGTGCCTTCAAAACTGACAGTGTTACTCCCATCAAAAGAAAGTTCAAGAAATATGTATTCTTCCCATGGCTTCATCTTACAGAGTTGGTCACATACTTGCAAGTAGTGCAAGTCTCCTCTGTATAGCAAGAAAAACCTGATCAAAATGTTTCGGTCTTTTCACAATCAAACTTGAGGAATTTTTGCAATTAAATATGTGGTGGGATCGTCACATTATTTTGTTCCAGGCAAATATGTTGATAACATAACAGTCACAGCTCATCTGCTGTTGAGTTGCTGCTTCTCAGTTATTCTCAGAAATAAGATCGGAATTCTTAGAAGCATGAAAATATTTAATAGTTATAAGCCTTTTAAAAATCAAAATTAGTAGCTACCAGTTACAGTGATATATTTAAATCTGAAATGAACTCTGCACTTCCAATGTAAACAAGTCTCATTCTGTGCACAAATAGTTTGGACATTTTCCCCAAGAATTTGTTGTGCATGAGCAGAAAGCTCAATTTTATTTCGTGTGAACTCACTTTTGACATGTTTTGGAAGGTCTGAGGTATTAGATAAATATTGCTCTTCTTGGAAATTGTTCTCTCATTAGATTTTTCATTAATTTCTCCTTGCTCAAGTGCTCAGAAATATATAATTTTTTTCCTAAAAATCAGCTGCTTTCAGTTCTTGTGATCTTTTGCATTGTTGCATTGTTACAAAGACTACATTGGTTAAGTCAGCCCCCCGCTAGACGTAGCGCTGTGCTTAGGAGATACCTAAATGCAGAGCCCTGCTTCACTTAGCTCACAGGGCGTCTCTGGGTCCAGCCTGCATCTCCCACAGTGTCCAGGGTTAGGAATGGGGCACGGGACACCACCTTTCCTGAAGAAGAGAGGAGCTGATTCTCAACACACAAACATGCATTATGGGTTGTTTTCAGTCACTTTAGTCATATGCATTCATAAATTTTTATATGGTTGGTAGATGCAGACTTCGATGGTACAAAGCTCACAGAAGAGCTTTAGATCACTGGAGCAACCACAGACAAAGTTTATGTTGACAATTTATCAGCTCTTCTCCGTCAAGGAAAATTGTTTTTTAGTGCCTGCCTATTAGCAATCACATGCATATTATGAAATTGAGTTTTGGGGAGGACAGCCTGCCATCTGTCTTTCCTGTCTTTTTTTCACAATGCATCATTCTAAAGTTAAAACTTTCTGCGCTTCAAAATGATGTAAAATATGAGATGTCTATAATAGAGACACTTGGAAAGAAAAATGTACTAAGTAGAAATGTAAATCTTTATAGACTTTATAAACAAGCAACTGCTGATGCTATACTTTATGTTTTAGCTTCAAATGCCCTCCACATTTTCCACATGCCATAGTGCTGATAATTAATTAATATATGTCTCAAGGAGAGTGAAAATGCTTCCTTCATAAACTCTTTCTGGTTCAGGGCAGTTTTTTCTGAGAGTGAAATGGAACTGCCTGATGGGAGAAAGAAAAAGATGTGTGCAGTTTCCTTTTTGTGTTCTGATATGCTAAGATTTTATCAATAATATTGTTTTCCTGCAAAAATATCTGCCTCAGAGAAAATCTGCTGTGCAGCTGTCAGGATTACACCTCTTAGAATATACCTGTGGTGATTCTGTTAAATTGATAAAAACAGAACACTCTGCTGTGTAGAAGGATTGCTGAAAATATTCCAAAGCCCTTTCATGTGTAGCAGCACTTGTATGGCAGTACGTTTATTGTGCTATAAATTCCATCACTGATTTTGGCCATTTCAAATTGATTCTGCAGTAACTGTAAGTAATGAACCTTACAGACAGAGCCAAGGAAAAAACCCCAAGCCAATAAACTTGTGGCTGTAGGAATACCAATTGTAGACTTCATTTAGCCTCAGTTTTTATCAAATCATGCAGCGAATAGCCCACAAAGCCAGAAAATGTATCCAAAAAAATACACAGTGTCATAGCCCTGTCTTTCTTTAAATTTAGCAGTTAAACCAGACAGTCAATTATCCAAAGTACATGTTTGTATGAAGTGTCCTGGGGATTTCACCTGAGATTTAAGGAAGGTGCTCAGCATAAGTAGATGGAAGTGGAGAAATTATAATAGAAATGCGTTAAACAGGATAATAAGCCAAATCCTGAGCTGTTTTACATGGTCTAACCAGTACCAGTCACCACTGAATTTCATAGGGGCGTAGATGGATGTGCAGTGAGCTACTAATGACTCACCAGATCAAAGTATACAAAAATCTTCAAAATTTGCATGTTTCTAACCTATTTCCCTTTCTTTACTGAAAAGTTCTACCAGGTTAACAAGATATTAATGATTCGATTGATTTTAACAGAGAATTCATGTGCTTGGTAAAAATTTCCATTAAAAAGTTTTAAAATCCATCTAAAAGAGTCTGTTCTAAGATTTTCACATTAGTTTTCTATAGGAAACCCACTGATCTTGTTTTGTTAAGTACTGAATACATTTCTCACAATCTTTTAGATCATTCAAAGTCTTATTTTATAAATAGACCATAGATCTAGTCCCACTAAATCAATGCAAGAGATTAAAGCATGTATAAATTTGCATATATGTTCTACCCTCAGTTGTTACATGAAGAGAGAACTTCAGATTTTAGTTCAAATGCAGAAAAAGACTAGTTTTCCTCTACAGAGCTTTCTTACCCACATTACCGGAGAGAGAAGAAAGGTCATGTTTTATTTTCTGTGCAAAAATAAATAAATGTCTGGGTCGGGTTCCTAAGGCCCTGCAGCACTTCCATGCATCACAGCTTGCACGCTCATGTATCTTACAGTCTGCATTGAGTGCTGAATTTATTCTGTGTGTCTTCTTGCACCTAACTGCATATTTTTTCTGAACCTTTGTGTTGTCTGTGAGTGATATTAAATCCTCATTTTGAGATCAAAATGCTTGAGTCCATTCTAGCCTTATATAGGCCACAAAGATATTTGTTGTTTAAGACATATCCTTTGCCTCTCTCTATAAAAACGTCTATTTTGTCAATTTGTCCACTTTACAGCAGCAGCCAAAGTGACACACAGAGCAAAAAAAGACACAGAAACTGGAGCTTTCGGTTAAGCACCAAATATGGTGAAAGCCATAATAAAATAATGAGAGTAGGGAATGCTATTTTTCCTTTCACTCTGCTGTTTTGTGTTGCAATGAGGAGCAGAGCGAGTCTGAAGTCTCGTGAATAGCCCCTTGCTCATTATCTCTACTCCCCTCCTGAATAAACATTTCAGCCATTGTAAATGAGTGTGACATGAAGGGCAAATGAATGGCTCTCATTCCAGATGAGAAACACTTGACAGCTGAGCAACCTGTAGGTTGTTGTAAAGGTGCAGATCCTGTGACCACTGGATGATGGGGTAGGCATGCCATTTATTTCTGTGTGACCTAAGATTCATACTCTCATTTGAGAGACTCCCAGCCTTGCAGAGGGAAGCCCTAGGTGTTCAAACTGACTTTTGGTTAGGACTGCAGTGTGTGAAAGACAGAGCTCTCCTAATTTTTTCTGGTCATTTTATAGAAATGACCAGAAAAACTTAGCCAATTATAAGGAAAGGTTCAGTGTGGATTGACAGATGGCGTGCAACACCCCTACTGTATTTCACTTATAAATATGATTGATGTGGAGGTAATTTCTTGGTAACCTGTTTTTCAAAAAAAAAGTATTCTAAGTGGTGGGTTAGTAAAAGAAAATTAATCTCTGCATGTTAAACTTGCCAACTTTTGAATTAATTGCATGAGAATGACAATCAATTAATAAATGTTAAGCAAACAACAGAAAATCAGTGAATTAAAAATTACTAAATTGATTCCAATGCAGATAAAGCAAGAGGCTGCCATAATTCTTTGGTGTAGATTCAAGAACACGAATCTTGTCCCATCAGTTTTTCTTCCCCATTTATCCACATTTAGCATTTAAAACAATGGTGGTTTATTATGATTTTTACAAATAAATTGCTATCTATAATCTAGCTTGCTGCATTAAGTGGATTATAGAAACAAATCATAAATAGTAGTCCATTTGTAGCTGTCATGGAGAAGGTCACAGCTTTGCAAAGACCATCCATCTCCAAGTGGATAAAAGTTTTTTCTTCAAGAAATCTCATCCCTTGTATGGGTGGACTTTTCCTAGTAATGACAGTACACATGGCTGCTCCTCTGGAAAGGCTGTCGTTTTGTGCCCCAGCCTTCTCCTGCAGCCCAAGTCTCTATAAAGCCACTTTAGGGCTTGGGGTTTGCGGTTTCAATGCCAGCTATTTTCTTTACCAGGACCTTGAGAGGTGTATTTAAAACTGTTCAAATTAACTCTAAGAACAGTCATTAGTACTGACGTTAGATCTTGGCAGACATACCAGAAGAATTTTGCCTCCTCTCTTATGATCATTCCTTTTTGTCATCTGGATGTGGAGGCATTACTATTCACCTGTAGAAGCTTTTCTGAAATTTGCAGTCGTATTTTTCATAACATCAGCTCATATACCTTGCTGTCTGTTTTCCCCTTTATATTGAAACTTCATCATTTATACTCATATGTGTCACTGACATGAGGAAAGTGAAAGCATATTAATAATTATGGAAATTAATCTTTTTGCCTATCTCCAGTTTTGCGTTTGTCACAGTTGTGGCATTCTGCAGGAAAGCTCACACATTTTGTTGTCCAAGATCTTTGGGTAGACCTTGTGTGCTTGTATATAGCCAGCAAAAATTGGGCCATGCTAGGGGAAAGCGTGCAAGCATTAAAATAAACAAAACAATTGCATTTCACTGTAGGAACATACCCCAGACACCATTAGCACAAGCAGAGAAACCATAATATTAATGACATTTGAATAATAGTTCTCAGCCTTCTCCATTTTGTGTCCCTGCTTTACTATATGAAAAACTCAGATCTTTCTTCCCACTTAGCCACAAAATTGGGAAGAGTGAATGTAATTTTTCTTGACTAACTTCAGAACAAGTTCTGGGGCTGCAACTTCGGATGGAGAGCTTGAGTAGAACATAAACATTTCTGTCTTAATCAAGGTTGACTTGGGGAATCTATTTCTGTCTTTACAGACAACAGCACTTTCTATATCTTTTTCTCTCTGTGTGGGAAAAATACATTAATATCAGATATTTTGTTTTATCTAGTCCTTTCTCACTTATCAAGTCCTTGCAGAGAATCACCTAAGGTAATTGTTGGACTGCTAAGAACTACATCAAACAAAACAGTAGGAAAAAAAAACCTAAAAGAACCTCTTTATTTCTCCCTGCAATGAAAGAAATAAAGAAACTAGATCTGAAGTATATTTATTATTACTTGTCTTTAGTGCAACAGGATTTGGTTGCCCTGACATACAGAGTTGAAACTAACTTTTGTAAACAACCTTTTCACTCTTTCTGTTGTAGAATGATGTAGCCATTTTCCACCATCCCCCAATACTCTGATAAAATGCATTGGAACTGATGCAACAAAAGTCCTTTTTTAGGTTTAAATTTCACTGCTGGCAAAAGCACCAGAATTCTGGAATAGTGAATTTCAAGAGAGTTTGCTCATGGGCAGGGATGACTATTCCTTTATTGGAACCCTGCATACTTCAATAGCTAAATGCTTTCAACTTTCTTTAAATAGTGTTAAGGAAAAAATATCCTGAAGGCATTATTTTTAAACGGGACTTCAAACATTCCATGAGGAAAAAAAAATGCAACATATTTGAACACCGAGGGATTTGAAGTGGCAAATCTGTTAAAGTGAACTGATCTTTTGAGTTTCAGGGTTAAATGTGTATTGACCACAAATTAGGGATGCAGACTACTGAAAATTCTGAGACACGCCAGATTCTTAGCTTGACCAGCAGTAGCCAGATTCTATAAGAGACCATTTATAAATAAGTTAATTATGTTAGCTAGATTTTAAATTAACTATGTCTCATCTATTCCTCTGAATTCAACAAAATCCATTATAACATTTGCAAGTGCAAGAAAATCCAAGGTTCTTAACCATTTTTACTATATAGACTTAATTCTGCAATAACTCAATATTAAAAATTTTGGAGTTTATATTTTAAAGCAGCTGTGAAGCAAATAGATATGCAAGGGTAAATCTGCTCATCTTGAATCCTTCTGCAAATGGTCTGCTCTGGAGGTCATATCAAAGAGATTCTTTTTCCAGCTTAAACCTGTCTTTTCTAAATAGATCTCAACCTGATCTCATTTAATACATTGATGCCTGGTTTCTAAGTCATTATATTTGCTGTATTACATATCAAAAGGACTCTTGAGAAATTCCCCTGAATTGATAATTCTAATTTCTTATGTATAGCTACTCTATATTCACTCTGAGGACAGCTGTATTGTATGCTAAACCACGAATTGTAAAAATTGATCCCTTTGTATGTAGGTTTGTATTAAATTGAGATACTCTATTTTTTTCCTGTTTGTTGCCACACATGGGTTCCTGGTGTCAGTTTGTATTTGGCTGTTTGAGCATATTAAAGTTTTGCTAGTGCTTATGATGTTCTTGCCAAGAGCACTCTTGCAGCAATCTGCACTAGAACAGTCTTTGTGCCAATTACTTCAAAAAGTATTCTGTTATAAACCCAATTTTTATGGCTACTTTTTCAGGTTGCTGTGTGTTGATTTCATTTAGTTTCTTTTTTATCCATTTTTTTTTAATGTTGATCTTCAAATGCCTTTAAGTTTTGCATTATGAAAAGACAATATAGTGTTGCTAGAGTTGTTAATAAGACATCTATTAAAGGTTCAAAGGTATTAAAATAAAACCTAATAATTTAAATTACTAATACTGCATATATTTAAAGGATGCTGTTTAATAGTGGAAATTTTGAAATTCTTATTGCAGGGCCTGATTATGAAAATGGAAACCTTTGCAGTTACATAAAGCAAAATAACTGAAAAATAATGTGCAATGACTCAACACAATATTTCTTGAATTTATATTATAAAGCTGATTTCAGGAATGTCAGCTCTACAACATCTTTTGTTCAGAGAAAAGCAGCTTGCTAATCCATTGCAATTAATGAAAAATCACAACACAGGAAAGGATGTCTTATCATTAATGTATTTTACAATACAGATATGCTTTTGAAAGGACAGACTTGATCATGCAGCTTTTACTACTGCAGTGTATACCAGTGCAAGACCAGACCTCAGAATTCTGACATGAGAGCCATCATGGCAATAAAGATAGGTATGTGCTCATATACAGTGCAGGACACTGTGCTATGCTATACTGAAGAGTAACTGCTTATCTATTATCCCAAATTAAAAAAATGTAAATGTGTCATGTAACAGAACGAAGAAGCCATAAATTTAGGATCTAATAATGTTCGTCTAAAGAATCCATAAATGCTTGAGCAACCTCTGGTCTGCTGCTCATTTCCCAGGCTGTTAAGATTTGATAACTCTTGAAAAACATTTGTGCACCCTTGAAAATGCTTGGTTTGTTTTGTTTTGTTTTTATGGCAGCTTTAGGAATTGTTTATCATACAACAGTCTTCCATTACTCTCACAGAGTATTCTTAAGATAGCCTTAACCCAACCAATGTAACTTGGGCAATCTCACGTTCTTGTTTTACCTTCAGGCTTTTTTTGAGAGTTAGAAAGCTGTCCCCATTCCCTTCTCTTTAGTTTATTATCTAGTCAGAGGTAAGTGGCAGATAAGACCTTCTGCATCCTGAGCTTGAGGAACAAGCAGTTTGTTGCATGTGTGCTCAAAACAGTAACTTTAGCACAGAAGAGATCTGTTCCCTGTGGTGCACTTGAATGAAAGTGACTGTGGTTATTGTGCTTGCTGCTGATCTCAACATTCCTCATATGCAATCAATAATATTCTACTCAGGTCACTTTAGGGATTGAGCAAGTGCTATGAACTGAGCCTACCACACTGGGTTGTTTCTCACATGATGCTTGTCTTTAAGCACCAATAAGTTTGAGGTCTCATAAGGATACATTTTTTTAAAACCCTTAGAATTAGCCTAAATTCTGCCTGTGACTATTTTAAGCAGTAGAATAGCTTTTGAATCTTATTAATTCGAGAGAGTGATAACAGAGGAAAGATGGGAAAAGCCTAAAGTGTCTCCAAAAACTAGTATTGACTTTTTAACAATAAAATATGTCCTGAGACCAAATATGCTGTTTAAATGTAAATACCATTTCCATTTTCAGACTTTTGCAGGTGTATTTGAAGGGATTTGAAATGTACTTGTAGATGGAAAAGAGGCTATTGACCTTGAAACTATGTATGTGTTAGGAATAATGTTCCCCCTCCTTGAAATCAGACTCATATTCTTTGAATGGGTGCTCAAGACCACAACTCTGAACAGCGGTTTCACGTGGCATTCAGTGCCTAACTCAATCAAGGCTGGCTGCAAAGCTGTTTCTCAGGAATCAGAGATTATTGCCTTGTCTTATTTTCATCCACCATGGTTCTGAATGTATCGGTGACAGATGCACTAAATACTACTTTTCTTTGTTCTGTTGTGGACTTGATACAATAGGACAAGGTTGGTGTGTAGAAGCAATGTCTTTTTATTAGCTGGACAACTAGTCAGAAAAAAAGACCCCAGACATACTGGGTTTTCAGCTTACAAGCACTTTTTCAAGGCTTTTTAACTGAAGTAAAAATTTTTGAATCAAATAAGTGTTGAGAACAATTACCGTAAGTAGGCATGTTATTTGCTTATGCTGTCCAAGAGAAAAGATAGATGATGCTTATGAAATTGGAGATGGCTGATGTTAACAAGGGAAAATGATTGAATGGTTATTCTATACATTAAAAGAGATAGCAACTCTAACATTGATTCAACAGGAACATACAGCTACAAACTTTACATGATGGATGAAACCCATCATGTAAAATGCACATGGCAAGCCCAATGTGTCCTCTGTGTGTTAAGCAAAGGGTACATGATGGAGAATTGATAAGCCTATGCACAGCAAGATGGATGCATTTGGGACATCTCAGTCTTGCTGCACATGTGGGATGATCCAACATATTGCAGTTGTTGTGGCTCATTCTTTTTCAACACCAAAATATCATGCTCCATGATAATCTCCTGTTAGTAATGCTGTAGTGTTTATAGAAATGCAGTAAGTCTGAGAAAGGGATATGAAAGTATTACAGGAACTACAAACAAGGCCTTACTGGACCTCTCAGATCCCAGATACTGCTGAATGATAAATATGAGACAATGATGTCTTTTCCCAAAGCTTTCATCAAGACTGGGAGAGCAGGCTTTGATCTCAGTGAGAATAGGGCTGTGGAACCACAGAAACAAACTTCTGACCCTGAGAAAACATAAGCAAGTAGAAATGTTGTAGTAACTGCAGTGGGATACAGGCAGGAAAGAAGTGTGGTAGATAAAGAAATCTATGCTGAAGTTTAGGTTGATAGACATGGTTAATATTTTTATGTCAGAAAAGGAACTGCTCTGAGATGTCATTGTGTAAATTCCTGATGTGACACTGGACTCTGTTTTCTTTTAATAGTCCAGAGGAAAGCCTGCTTCCAAATGTTCACTCTTACTTTAGGAATCACCAGAAACCATATAGAAGCTCTTTACCTTGCAGAGTGCTCAAACATTTGTCTCACTGGTGTCACAGACAGGTTTTGAGAAGCATGTATGCGTATCAGTGAGTGAAGGACCACACAATTCTTTGAAAGAATAATGTGAGAAAATGGGTATAGTTTGTAAGATATCTCTTTGGACAACTTTATTGGTTTAAATTGGTTGTGTTTTAAAGATTTTGGACGTATAAAATTGTGTTGATTTTGGAAGTATAAAATAACATTTTTGAGAGACCAAAACAAATATATATATATACATATCCTTCAGAAACACAGTTGTTTCTGTAAAGGGGGATAAATGTGTGTGTGAGTTGTTTATAAAATAGCTAAACGAGTACCTAGGTGCACAAACTACATTAGGATGTTTTTGTATGTGACTGTTTTCTAAAAAATTGATTCTAAGCAATAATTTTAAGACTTCAAATATAATGTCTCATTAAGTGAGCTGGAGGGACAACTTCTGCCAGTGCTGTGGTTTCACACACACAATAAATTGGCATAGTCATTTACACAGAGAACAAAAGAAGCAGTTTAGAAATTTATTTCAAATTGAAGTTTAAGTTTTGAAGCACACAGAGACATCTGAAAGGTGAAATTCACAGATTTTTCATGCTTGCAGGTTTTTATAGCCTCTGGTAATGCATGTCCTTACTCTGACATCACATGTATGTGAAAAAAAATGGATGTAATATTTAAAGATGTCTTTTGACAAAGAAAGTATTTCCATCTTCAGAGGTGAGATTTAGCTTTAAAGGATGAAGAGCAGGTTCCAGATGTGTTTTTCGATCGCTGGGCTTTACTTTCCTTAAGTATTGACAGAGGGAAGGTTTTATCAAGGTCTTTGTGATGTGCTTGTTTATAATGAGTAGACATTAGTAGAGCACGTCTAAGTGCATATCACTAACAGATGACTAAAGAGAGCATATGGCAGGGAAAAGAAATATATATTTGTCCAACCAGTGTGGCTTGTTAACACTCCCACACTCTTAAACTGTGTTTACATGTACTTACAATATTTTGCAAATCCATTTTCTAATCAGCTAAAAATAAAAGCCAAATAATTTTTTTTCCAATATCGGAGCGTCAGGCAAAGTTGATTTAAATTTTTTTTTTAAACAAAGCAATTAAGTGGCACAGAAGATTTTTACAGAATTTTTTTTGCTTCAACATTACATCTTTACAGCAGCATATGTGTTATTTTCATTTCCCAGAGTTAAAAGTTTTATTTTTGCAAAATGTTTTTTTCTTCACCTACCTGTCTATCCAAGGTTACACTACAAGCAATAATATAGATCAGAATGGCCTAAGCAAAATCCTCGATCAGGTCACATGGTGTGTTTCAACCATGAGATTTCTCTGTGCTTTTATAGAATGAATCATAGAATCATAGCACCTACTAATAAACAGTTTGTAAGCAAAAAAATCTCTGGTTAACCCAGTTCAGCTCCCAGTAGAGTAAAAAAGAAGTCTTATTAATTTAATTTAGAAGGTAGATGAAGAAATTATGGAGAAATCTGTACAGCTGTTGACATACAAAGTTTCTGATGATCCTGTGATCAGGAGTATAGTATCCATCCACCTTTTTGTAGTGGACAGAACACAGTATCACTGCCTTCTCTTGCTGTGACACCTAAATGTGCCTGTCTATTGGTATGGCATTATTAGAAAGAAGATAAAGATTGATTAGGACTTACTTTTCAGAAGGAAGCATTTATAAAGAAAACTGCACAGAAGAGCTGCATTTACTTTTTATTTTCAGTATTCCTAGCAAATTTTTATTAAATATTTACTTCTGGAGCCAAGTATTGTCCTTCATAAAACAGTTTATTGCTGCAATTTAGCTTCATTAAAGTCATAATACTGCTTTAGGATATGATAGACTAGTGCTGTGGGATTGAATTATAAAGAGATTAATTTTAGCCATGGGAGATAATTGACCCTATAATTCCTATCACCCCTAATCCCAGTTCAAATGAACCAGTGTTAAAAGTGGCAATACTCACAATATAGACAAGGTCATGACAGTTAGAATTGTTTTTTACTACCAATTAGGTTTTCCCACTTGGTGCATTTGACTAATGTTGTCATAGAAAGGGATTTCAGGCATGGAAATACAGTTTCTTTAGAGGCACACAGGCACTGGAACTGATGGGCAGTTTGCTGTACATTTCCCAGTGTACAGAATCAGAATGCAATTGAGTGCTGACCCCTAAAATTTGAATTCATATGGGAATTCAGGACATGTTTTGATCCATGGTAGAGTTAGGAACAAGCTAAATAATTTCAATCTGGAAGCATATTCTCTTGAAATTCAACAATGTTAATATATGGTGGTTCTAGCAGGTTTGGAACTGTCACTTGGGCAATACTACATCTGAAGTGTATTTCAGATGAAGAATCAGAAAAAAAGTGAGGTACTGCCTGAATAGAGAGTTGTTCAAAAACAAATCATGTTGATATTTAGCTGCAAATGACATGAAGGTTTAGAAAAACACAAAGAAGGAATAAATATGATATAGCTTAAGAATTCCCTGAAGTGTTCGTGCCAACTTCAAACATATTAGCATAAGGACCCTTATGAAAAAACAACAGGAAAATTATACTTTTGCATAGCACTTTCAGTGCTAAGATAAATTTTCACATTTTTAACAGTTATCCATCAGCATTTTTCCAAGCATTTAGAGATTTAAGTTTTGCAGTAAGCTGAAACTGCATGATAAAAAGAGACAGATAATGATAAAAAGCAGATGTATATGCAAGCCTAGCTAGAAGGAGCAAAATATAATATTACTACCCCTCCTGTGAAGTTAATCCTATTTCTTTTAGCTATTTCTTCATTAGTTAATGAGGTCTTAAGAAAAATAAATAATTAAGTGGGTCTGAAATGGTGGTTTTCCATCTTTGCCTTTAGGAACTTTTTCAGATATTCATAGAATAGTTTGCCCTTGAAAGGTGCATTAAGTGTGAGTTTAGGCAATAGTTACTTTAAGCATGGGTGGTCAGAAACCTGTAACTGAAATGTCCATACACACAGCTAATCACTTTCCCCATTCAGATTCACCACACTGGCTAGGCTCGAAATGTAAAACAGTGGTGAAAGGAGATGTTTCAATGATTATGTTAGAAAAAAAGAAACACACTTCAAGTCTTAGACTACAGACCTGCTTGCATGAATTAGATTTGAATTTGGATGCACTTTGTGCTTTGCAATTTTAAAAATGAAAAATTTTCTTCTCTCTCACTTTCTATCATCAATCTCAGATCAGAAGTAAAGTTGGTCTTCTATCTTTGTGAGATGAGTATCAGTGCATTTAGTACTACACCCCACTTCTGTCCCCTCCTCCTGTCCCCCTGATATCAGCCAACGTCTCTGTTGACCTCTGGGTAGCGAGTCTGCAAAGGGGCCCTCATCTCCTGGAAGTCTTCTCTCAATGTTGATGTTGTAACACATTCTGAGGATGAAAATCTGTGAGAGCCTGCAACTGCCAATTCTTATGCTTCTTTTATCCATAAGTACAGGAACTGCAGTTTCCATTTTTGTTTCAATATGCTGTATTTATATTCTTTTACCGGATAAAACAACCTTTTAATTTATCCACAGAACCCCTGAAGGAGTGGAACTGGAAGTGGTGAATTACTCTGTTCCCAGAGTTTCAGTTTACTCCATTTCAGGCAGCATTCTTAGAACAGGGTTGCAGTTCTTATGGATGCTATTGGATCTGAGCACTATCTTGTGCATATGGAAGAAAACTACCACCCCCAGAGCTCTCCATACATGCCTAGTGCACTAGGCAAAGGCATTACATGTCTACCAACTCTTTAAATGCCTTTCTGTGGATGCAGGAAGACCATCCTGCACCTGCGCTCATAGATCACCTGTAGGCTGTTGCTTCTCAAATTGCCAACCACAAAGAAGAAATTCAAGGTGGTGAAGAGTGTCTCCATGGTGTAGGTCACTAAAAATTCAATTAAACCCATTATGTGTCAAAACTGTTGATCTTTCTTGTGTCTTATCCAATTTCCAAATGCTATAGAGTGGTTATTTTATTAATTTCCAGCTTCATTATTTCAGTTTTATCCCACTCTCTCTTTTGTTGAATTTTTACTTTGTTGTTGTTGTTTTCTTTCTTTGTGTAACAAGCACCACAGCAAAAATCAATACCACAGAAGTTCTTAGGTTTTTATGTGATGAATGTGAAGCATTTGCCTGTTATGTTCTTTTTGCCATGAGGACATATAGGGCACGTTGGCAGCCAATATTAAGAAGCTTAACAATGATACTGGCAGTTACTTAGTAAAATTTTAGGCTGTGTCAAGTGATCTGTAGGGAATAGTAATGCTATCCTTTAAAAGAAACTGATGTCACAGTTGCATTCAGAATTCACTGGGGTTATTTTATTGTTTTTATTTTCCAGGTGATTCATATAACAGGCCGGTTGCGTCTGAGAGTATCACTGTCACACGGACGGACAGTACCCAGCCAAATCATGGGACTTGTTGTCGTTGCTCATGCTTTGCCACCTCCTACAATTAATGAAGTCAGGATTGACTGCCACATGTTTGTCACTCGTGTGAATATGGACCTCAATATCATTTACTGTGAAAATAGGTACAGCCTTTAGATCCTTTATTTCTTTGTTTTAGTTGTGTGTATTCTATGTTGCATGGACTTGGCAAGAAGTTTTGAAATTTTTGACTCTTGAGATGTTATCTTGGTGTTGTATGAGAGCATTGAATTCACTCTCATCATCACCACCTTCATTTTCATTACATTCTTAGAGGATAAAGGTAAATAAAAACTGTAATTTTCAGGATGTCTTGCTGGAATAGGAGAAGATACACCAGGAAATATTCCTCTAAGCTTTCTCTGCTTTTTACAATCTTTCACTGTCCCTCTCAGAGGCAAGATTTGGGACTAGACAGACGTTGGTCTGACCTGTATGCCTGTCCTTATGCTCCTCCATCCTCCCCTCCACAAGTTTTTCTGTCTGAAGTTTTAAAGTTTTCCATTTTTGAACTAATTTGCAGATTACAGCATATCATGCTCAGTGTTTAATGGAACAGAAGCACAGATGGCCTAGATAGTAGGCTAGAGAGGTGGGATCTGTAGCAGTTAGAGGTGGGAAAACTGTAGAATAAAATTGGTTGAGGGCATACTGGGAAAGACAGCAGTGAAATGGGAACAGGTGATGAAGCGTTGGGTGGGGGGGGCTACGTTTGATGTGATAGTGACGAGTGATCTCAGAAGGTGAAAGAGAGGATTTAAATTCGGCTGCCTGCTCCCTGGGGGTTGGGTGCCAGTAGCACCAGGGGGTCCCTGTGGCAACCTGTCAGGGCAGGACATGGCAGCCAGGGCCCATCCCACTACCCCAGAGGGGAGCAGGGCAGCTGGGGGGCACAGGGGGAGCTCCAGCCCCGGGCATTGGGCATTTCCCTGAGGACAGGTAGTGGAGTGGGCTGGGGTCGGGTCAGGAGGGCCCACGGCCAGGCAGGGCTGTGGGGAGCTGGACACTGGCAGGGGCTGCCATGGGGGTCTGGGCTGTGGGTGGGATGGGGGAAGGCCTGGGAAACAGAGGGGCTGATCAAGACCATTAAAACCTCAGAGCCCTGAAAAATAAAAGTATAATCCAGGGAATAGATATTTAGAGTGAGAATATCTGAGAAGGAAATTATGAGTAATAAGTTTGGGTCCATTAATGGAAGTCTGAGGTATGGGGGAAAGTTTGGACGTGAAGAAGGAAGGTAATGCAGCCAAAAGAAGTTTTGTGAAGGGGGCTTATGATCAAAAAGTGGAAGAAACAAGGTGACTACTGCAAGCTTTTCTTGTGATAGCAACCATGGCATATTATAAGGTCAGTAGAAACTCTGTGATATGAGCAATCATAATTGCTCATTCATAATGGAATACCTATGATCAGGATAGCACTATAAATATCAGTATAAACTTTTATAAAAAAAGGATAAACTCAACTGTTTTGTTAAATCAGGATCTTAAACAATTTAAAATAATCTTGAATTTCAGTTATGAGGTTGTCTTTGCTGCCACATTAGTGCACTGCTGGAATACTTTTTTAAATAATATTACTTGACTATTAGACAGAACACTTCATCTACACTTCCAAAGCATTCTCTAAAAGTGAATATACTATTCTTGTTTTTAAGCTTGGAAAAACTGCTTCATAGAAAGCGGCTTGCACAAGGTCACAGAGAAAGTGGATAATGGCAGTAAACTTTGGGCTTTTTGCCTGAAACTCTACCCAGTGAGCATCCAGATGCTGTATAATCTGGCAGCTGGCAAAAAAGCTCTGGGGATTAGGAATAGGATCTAGAACAAAACTTTTCCCTAAGTCTTTGATTTCACTTTGACCTACCCAGGTACTAATGGAAAGCTGCTACCACTGCAGAGTTTTTCAAAGGCCTCTGTGAAATTAGTTGCTGGTAGCTATCCAGTTCCTAATGAACGGATTCCCTTTTAACAAAATCACCTCCACTTACTGTTACCTTTATTGGAAACCTCCATAAAAAAAGCCAGGAATCAAAAAGATGTGAAAAATGAACTGTTCCATCAGGTCAAATACGATATGAACTTTTAGGCCAAGTTAGAAAGATTTATGCTTTCTCTGCTGCGAGTTTGACATTTTTATGAGCCCTAAATTGTATATGTGGGGGGGTTTTAATTAAACATTTTTCTCAAACCTTCCCTTTATATTCATGTAGCAATAAAACTTTTAAATGCCTGAGAAAGGCATCACTGAAAACTGTAAAATGCATCAGGTGAGGTGCACTGATTAGTAATCATATAGGAAGGGCTGATAAGACATGGTAAACTGTGGCAAGACAACAAGAAAGTGTTGAGCTTATTAATGTTTTTCATTTTTTAGGTTGAAGGCAACATTATAAAGCAACTTATCCTTGTTCATGATGGATTTTATCTCATGCTAATGCAGAATGCTTATGGTCATACTTGAATGTGTGTTGCAATAGTTCCACTTTAAGCCCCTGTGTCATTGTTAAAAATCTGTTAAAAATAGTTTATAAAAGTAATTTCAAATAATAGGAACACTTCTGCCAGTGCTGGGAGGTGAATGTGATCTCACTGAGACAGTGGGATTTCCAGTCATGGAAAATGAAATAAGACTGACAGAACTTGGATTTCATAGCAGCAATGATGCAGAATATGACTGTAAAAACTGGAGGAATGGAAAAACATAGAAGATGGGGAGGAATTAACTGAACAGCTGATTGAAGCTGTCAGATTAATTATCTGGGTGTTTGCCAAGGTTGTTCTCTGAGTCAGGGAAGTTGGGATCTCTCTTCTGGGATTACAGAAAAGGAGATAAGTATCCCATCCGGAATATATGGGCTTGACTCCTGGCACTTGCGGGCAGCTATGAAATTCTAAGTGGTGCCACAGTAAAGCAACTACAACATTGATGAAAACAGAGAAAAATGGATCCATGCTGGGCAAGCTGTAAGCACTATTTATGGAGCAATGGGGAGTTACTGGCAGGGAGTTTCAGCAGGGAGTATGGAGCAGAAGCCATGCCACTTAACTGAAATGAATGCTCACAGTGGACCACTGGATCAGCAGGGGTGAGATCAATAGTACTCCTAGTTTTCCAAGTGGTTGCCTGCTTGCAACAGCAGTGAGCAGGAGTGACATTACTCAAGTCTTTGGGTGCATCTTGTTACTTTCCTCTGAATGAAGAGATCTCCTTCAGAATCCTGCACTCAGTGCACAAACTAGCCAGCTGTTAGCTTCCCTCTGAGACAAGATCTGTTAGCTAGTACACTGGCTATTTCTAATAATTAATATTTTTCTTTGAGAGAGTAAAATACAAATGTAAAATTTTGTTGCCTAAAACGTAGTATGTTAATCTATTTTGCAAATCTAGGATTTGTGTCATCTAAGCTTCACCACATAGTCTAAAATAGTCTAGGATTTCTTTATTAGTCAGTGGAGTGAGAAAAGCACCTGCAGAGGACAAACCATCTCAGATGGTGACAAATAACTAAAAGCAAAATTAAGAGACTGCTGCTAGAGTGCATCATCAGTCTGTGTTTCAGAATCAGTTGTTAAGGACTGGAGACCATTTGGAGACACAGTAGCCAGTTTAATGTGGACTGTGATACCACATCTACTAATATGTGCCCAAAAGCAAATAACTACATGGAAGAGGTTTAGCTGGTTGGCCATGACAGTGGTTGTCAGTAGTTCCTTCAGATATGCAGAAACAGTCTTGTGTAGCAGGCCTCAAGCCTACAAATGTATGCACAATTTCAGCAAATTCAGCAAAACACTGTACCATATACCTACCTTTAAATTTCAATCATGTTAACAGCCCTGTAAGTCAGTGAAACCATTGATCTGCTCAAACACAAGCCTATGTGTATGTTTTACAGGACCACAGGACAGCAGCCTGTCTGGAGATTGCCACTTTCTATTCAGGCTGGCAGGGTGGGATTTCCTCTCCCTGATCTTATCACAGAATGTACCGCAATCACTGCAGATTATTTCAAACCCTAGAAAAATTATTCTATGTCTAGAAAATAGACCTAGTTTCAAATGCTTGTGTGAGCAAGAAGTTTTCCAATTTTCTTTTTAATTTCTGTACTGTGTTTAAGGATGTTGACACCTTGACACGCTCCATGATAATGGTTCGCACGCGCACACAGACACAAGCGCACAGACACACACACACACAGACACATGCACACAGAGGTCTGCAGAATAGATTTTAAAGTTTCTATGTGCAATAAACAACAAAGTCCCAGTTGAAAGGGCCCAGAGTGAAAGCTGAGCTCCCAAAAGAATTAGACTAAAAAAGATAACACCCTGAGGCATCTGTGTGTCTCAGCATTTAAATTATATCCCTTGAAATATCAGTTTGGACTTGGTGCCAAGAAATGGTTGAAGAGCTTTTTTATGAATATACCCAATAGAAGACCAATCTGTTGAAATGAAATGTGTCTCTAATCATTTGGTATAAACATAACATGTTTCTACTTTATTATGTAACCTTGAATCATCTTAGTGTTTTAATGAGGATTTTGGATTGTCGCTAATGCTTTACAATTTCATGGAATTATATTGTCCTGGTGTTATGCTACACAGAGAATATGCACTAGAATTTAATTTTCCACTTAGTTAAATGCATAAAATACTTTCCAGGTTTCTTAAAAAAAAATTCTTTATTTTATTCCTTTAAAAGCTTGTCTCATTTGTACAGATATTCCATTCAAATAACTATAATGCTGAAAAAACTTTTTAGCAGATTTCACTTTCTGAGTCATTTGACAATTCTTTTATTCTTTTCTTTCTTGAATTATAGGCTGTATGTTCTTTTTCCTTTTTAGGATTAGTGATTACATGGATCTGACCCCTGTAGATATCGTAGGAAAGAGATGTTACCACTTCATTCATGCTGAAGATGTAGAAGGCATCAGACATAGTCACTTAGACTGTAAGTACTTTCATTTTTGTCAAAATAATCTGGGACAACAGCTGATTGCTCCTAAACTAGTATTTATATTCCACAACTGGGCTCTTCATCTTGCACCTGCTTTGTTTTTTGTCAGAGGTTTTCATAGAGGATGGCTTAAATATAATTTCTGTAAGATTTATTTTCAAGTCTTTTTATAGACATATAAGATTATTTACATATGTGGCAATAAAGCATTATATTTGCATTACCAGAGTTTCCAGCAGCTGTTAATTTACATGCATTATTTTAATCCTTAAAGAGGTATTGCTTACATGAGAAACTCCCTCCCTGGCACAGAATAGGAACTCTTCCTCTTTGAGGGTTTTGGGGTTTTCTGAGTCATAACATGGAGGACAATTGGGATTTCACCAGATTATTCAATACAGAACTGAGCTACAGCTCTACTAGTGCTTTAACCACCCCATGTGTTAATAACTAAATGGCCCCATCCTTACAGCATCCAAGTCACTCTTATATGCACACAGGTAGTATCTGATTAGGATAAGGATAACAGAAGTACAAAAACATTGCAAGAGGCAAACCTTACCAGAGAACACGTGCAATGTCTGTGTATGGGGGAAGGGAGGTTCAGCTTGATTCCTTGTAATTAAACTCTCTGTATTCCTCTTATTAAAAGCCATAGGGCCTAATTCTTTTCTTGTTGAGATCTGTTGACTACAGTGATGGGGCTCCTGATTTACCCTTGTGCAAAAAAAGACTTATGCCTGTAATCTCCAATTTATCTGTGCCTGCAGTGAAGCCAGATAATTCTTTGGAAGTTTCAGTGACTGACTGCATTTATGATTGAGTTTTCTGTTTTCTTAATGTAGAAGACAATCTGCAAACTGCTTCTTAAATTCAGACTCACAAATTTGAATAACTCTGCTCCCCCCACATCATGTCCTACTAGCATTTACTAATAAAAGGGCAGCAGCCCAAATGCAGCCACATTTAATTAGATTTTACAAAACAATATGACTACAATACAAGGCAGTAAAAAATGTTCCATCCCAAATTACCTTGCTTGATCTGCAAGGGAAGATAGGAGGATAACTCTGACCGGAAAGCAGGAGAATAGGGACAGCTTCTATGCTAACATATGGCAGCCAACAGCAGTATTAGGCTGCATAAAGATTTCAGAAGTGCTTTTGGCATAAGATCAGGTTAGATGTATTTCTGCAGAAAAAAATTAAATCAACTAGCCAAAGGAATAAACAAAGTAATTTTGTATCATTTAAATTTTGAGCATTTAATAGCCAGAAGAATATGTCAGTTGCTGAGAAATGAAGGAACAAATTCAGAAACTTACTTGGTGTTCTGGTGAAACTGGAAGTCAAAAATGACAAGTTGCACTTTCACTGCACTATCTGACCAAGGAAATAAAAGATATTTATGACTCAGATTTACCATACCACCTGGCATAGATGAACATCCCATTTGAAAAAGATCTCAATCTTCTGAATGACCACTTCTCTCTGAAATAGGATATGTTTTATGAAACATTCATCTTCAGAAAAATTCAAGATCTATGCAGACACTGTGAGTGCAGTGTGGTCCAGTGTATAAGCACTGGACAAGGACTCAGGAGACCCTGAAGACTGGAATAACTTCCAGAAAGTCACTTCAGCTTCCTGTGTTCCTGCTCTCACTGTATGTCCAGCTTAGCTGATTGGATTGCAAACTTTACAAACACAAAGATTTCTCCCGCTATCAACATCCAGCACAGTGGGGTTCACAAACTTGGCTGTGTGGCTATAACATAATTATTCTTGCTAGGCTAGTTGGTTTTTTTCAATAGACAGGGCTGTTTTCACCTTTTATGTATATTTGTTTCCTTGCCTTATAGGATCAAGATGCTCATAGAATCATTTAGGTTGGAAGGAACTCTGGGATATCATCTAGTTCCACCTAATGCTCCAAACAGGATCAACCCTAATTCAAAGCAAAATTTTTAGTCCTTTATCTAGTTTATGTTGAAAAACTTCAGATTCTGCACAACTTCTCTGAGTGAACTGTTCCAATTATCTTAATAAGTGTCAGTTATCCTCACAGTGGCTTGGGGTTTTTTTTCTTCCTATCCAGTTGGAATTTCCCTGTTTTGATTGTGCAGCTCATGGCTCCATCTTTGCAGTATCCTGCTTGCAGATATGCTGCTAGGTTCCCCTGAAGTCACCTCGTCTTCAGGCTGAACAAGCCCAGTTCCACAGCCTTTCCTCGCAGAGCAAGTACACCAGCCCCTGCGTGTCTTGACAGACTGAGCTCACTGACGTTTAGCAATATATTTCCTATAGTAGGAGCCTAAAATTAGATTCCAGATGCAATTTAAAGACTGATGAGTGAAGGGGGATAATGGCTTTCTGTGCTCTACTGGCTGTACACTTTTTACTACAGCCATGCTGATTCATGCTTAGCATCGTGTCCACCAGGACTCCCAAGGTCCCTTTTCACAAAGCAACAACCCAGCCAGTCAGTCCCCAGCCTGTAACATAGCAGGGAATCAGTCCATCCCAGATACAGGATTTTGCATTTGTCTTTTCATGTTCAAACTCATGCTCTTTATGAAAGATCTTCAAGTTTAAATTAGTCTCGGGAATAACTGGGGAAGTACATCTGCCAACTGTAAGTTCTGCAGAAGCCGAAGTGGTTCATATCTTTGCCCAGAGAGATGTTCAGGTTTCTAGCATTTGACAAAAAAAAAATTGTATAGAAACCAAGAGAAAAAAAATTATAAAACCCAGAAATACTTCATAGCAACTTGTCAATTCTAGAAAATTAAATTCAAATCAAACTAGAAAGAGAAAATCCTCCTGGTTTGGTAAAAATAAAATTAGAGCTAAAATTCATGAACTGATAAACACTGGCTGTGGAAGGTAAAATCCAGTAGAACCGGTGCCGCAAAACAGAGAATGCAGGATATTCACCAGTACAACATAGGAAATAATTGCCTGAGATCTCAATGGAAAAAACCAAACTAACCAAAAAAAAAGCAGTATTGTGCAACATTTTGAAGAGGAGCTGGAAACTAAAGTAATGGATAGAAAGCACTAGTGAGAAAACAAAGCAGGACTTGAGAAAGCAGCAAAGTGAAAAGGTTGTGTTTGATGGAGATTGCAACCAAAAATCTTGGTTTATTTCTACAGGACATAAAATAATTTTTAGTGATTAAAACAAGAAGAAATCCAAATTGCAATTGTAGATTTAAGGGTAAAAGAAACGCAAATAAAGCTGCTATTCTGCCCATTTACTGATAACATATCATAAGGAATAAATAAGACCACTGCATCCTGCCTTCTCCAAGAATATCCAAGATATTCAAAGACATCAAAGAGGAAAACAAGCAAAGAAGAAAACGTTGTACAAAATCACACAGGAAAAAAAAAATCAAGAGGGCTGTTGATGGTTTCAGATCATAGCAGCCCATTAGAAACTTAGAAAAACAGGCCTTGTTAACTCTATCTCAGATAAAAGAAGACAAAAGCAGTTTCAGGAATGTGACCATAACAAGTATAATTGTGAAGAAGGTCTGCAAGACTATAGCAGTGACAACATGTTTTTGTAAAGGAACTACTGCCCTAATGAAAGGTCAGTTGTGGTCAGTGGAAAATCTTTTGTTGGCTTTAATGGACATGGGGGTTATGCCCTAAAAAAGCAATTTTTTATGGACTAAAATTCCAAGCCAAATGAAGTAAATAGCAAAAATTCCATTAGGTTCAAAGGTGTCAAAATTTCTATTAAGAGATTTATGTTAGTTATACCTTGATGCCTTTGGAATGACTTTAACTGTGCATACACCTGCATTTATAGCAATACCATAATACATGGGATGATAACATAAGTTATTGAAACATAATTTTTTTCCAAACAGAAATAGAAGTTTATGGCAGTTGTTTCTATCCTGTTTCATTCAAACTTTTAATGATCATGCTTTGTCACAAATCTCTCAGCCAATTTTTTGGTGTTACAATTTACCTTATTAAGCTCTTTCCTGTTTTATAGTGCTTCATGGTTTCAGAAGCTTGGTAAACTTCTCATTTGTTCAACTTCACCATGTTTGTTGAACAAATCGCTGGTAGAATCATGACAGATATCACTTACCATAAATCAAGTCTCTCTCACAGAGATCACAGTTAAAATGTTCTCTAGTCTAACAGCCCATACATATCCAGCATCATGGCCCAGCTGTTGGCTCAGATAACACACAGAAACTGGCTAAGCTGCAACAACTTTTGTTTGAATCCAAACCCTCAAAAATTACAGGTCTGGCTGTACCCTGGCACAGATAGTCTCTAATCCTAGCTCTGCGTAACAGAGCTCTTCATTAGGTTATGTGGCATGAAAGAGTTGTAATTTAATGTTTTGTGTTTCATAGTTATGCATCTAGAACTAAAACCCTAGAAACACCCCTCATGGTCCAGTTCTACTTTACCACTTGTAAGAATGGGTAAGGTGATGGGATCCTCTCTATTTACTTAAGACTGCATAAAAGCATTGCAGGACTGAACTGCGTCTCAAGCATAGGGCAGTTTGTACACTTTCACCAAGCCATGAGTCCCTGCATGAGTAGAACTGCCCTTGTTCTTATGACATCGGTGAAAAATATCCCTGGTCTTAAAGCTAGAAAGATACATTTGATGTCTAATCAATATCGGAAATCAAGCATATTCATAAAACTGTTGTATCAGGTCTTAGCACTGTCTGTAGAGCTCAGCAAGGGCAATTGCTGCTCTCAGGAGTCTGATGTTGCACATATGTGCCTCCATCTTTTTGACACTGCTTTCATTCAAAAGTCTGTAGCAGCCCTTTCTTAGGAAGTACATTTCATGATAAGAATGAGTGGATGTCATATGCTGTAGGAGTATAATCTTCTATTTAATTGTAAAAATTAATGGTCTTCATTGAACACCAAGTACTTGATGTTACTGTTCAATGAAGGTCATTAAGAAAGCAGCAAGGAAGGGTAAAAGTCAAGACCTCTGAAGTATATGAATATACTTTTGGGCAAATATACGATAACGTGCCATCATTTCAAAATTAATATATTATTTGCAAGAGCATTGTCACAAGTATATACCAATTGGTATTGGTATATAATATGTGCTTTTTCATTTTGGAATCCTAATTGAGGTCTAAATTCAGAAACCCAGCTCTGACAAGAAAGATACTGTTATCGTCAGCTATTGCTTAGAAAATATCATCCTCTTTCTTCAGGATTTGATTTACAGCTATAAGAAATACAATTCCTCAGGAACACTGAGCCAGGGCAGTTCATTTCCCATAAAGCAAAGGTCTCTGATGAGTATGTTTGGTAGCACTCCCTCTCATCTACTTTATCTGGTTTCCAGTGGTTAGAATAATCCAGTCTTTCTGAAAATAAACTATTCCACATTCACCTTTTTCATGGCTCCCCTATTTTTCAAGGAATATTACCCCCTCAGTCTGCTTTTAAATCAGTTATATATTCATGGTCTCTTTTATGTATGTTCAGTAGAAAAAATCTATTGCTGTACAAAATATTGCTTAGTGGTTTAGCCTACCAGCTGTAGTTGAACTAACCCTTTTAACTTATGCACATCAGTTATAATTTTTTATTCTCTTAATAACCTCAAACACATGAAAAACAAATAGAATGGGTTGATAATTTCTAACAGTAAAATACTTCACATATTTTGCTATCATGCTGTGGAATAACTCTGCAATGTCAAGTAGCTCACAATTAGTAAAACTGTAGGGGGAAAAAAAGAAGTGTTTTGATCCTGAGGAATTTTTATCCTAATCAGATCGAAATTTCAATGCTCTTGTAGTGCTTAATATCTTCAATGACCAAAAAAATCAAACTGATTCCAATGTCAGGTTTTACATTCTGGGACTGAAATAAAATGCTAAAATATACAAATGAATCTTGTGTTTGTACAAGTTTATTATCATCGCTAGAAAGCAAGATTGATTGTAAATTAGGCTGATGGAATGTCAGGGGTTTAGCTATTTCTTAGACTAAGCCCAACTGGCATCCTGATGGCAGCCTAGTGTATGGTGTTTTCAAAGTACTGCAGAAGTGCTGGCCTGACCACCTGCACAGTCTTCCTCTCTGTCCATAGTATGGGCCTACAAAGATTTCCATGTTGGACACTGGCACCCTTAAGTCCTTTTGACTGGAGATAGTGGTGATACAGCAAGATGAGGGAACAGGAGATAAGAAGCCTGAAGAAATGGAAGCATGTAAAGAAAATATTTTTTTATTTTCATACAAGGCAAAAAAGGATCATGGACTTTGGTTTTAGCACATGCCTAATGTTTGTTTTTCAGTCCTAATGAGCATTTGGTTGTGCCATACCACCATGACACTGTGCTCTGGATGCCTTTCCTCCAGAGATTTGCCTGAGGAAATCATTCATTTCACTCAGCCCAAGCACCCAAACAGGGACTCTTATCCCAGAAATGAAATAATGTTTAAAGGGATTCTGTCCCTTAAAACAGACAGACCATCTTTAACCTAGGTAATTCAAAGATAAAATTAATATTGCTGCCAGTCTACTTATATGAATCTTCCGTCTCTTTTCCTACTTTTAGGACATGTAGTTATGTATAGTCTGCAGATACATTTGGCATGGAAAGGGTTATATTCTAAAATCATTAATCTTACATATGTTGTCATATGATGGACATTAATGTTAGTGGAGAGATGGAGGACAGATTTAAGTTTCTTGAGCAAGCAGGGCCAAATTTCTCCTCTGATGTTGAGTTTTAGTAGCTAAGGGCAAAATTTGGATCTGGGATTTCATTTTCCCCTACAGTTTGAACAGAGAGTTCATTAATGATAATGGAAGTTCTGTCTGAAGTTGGTGTTCAAAGCAGGCTTGGGTTTCTAAACGACCGTTTCAATATTAGCAGAAGAAAATCACTTTATGGCAGGATTGAAGTCATGGGGAGAGAGACAAATCATGAGGGAAAGAAAAAGTTAAGAAAGAGAGAAGAAAGCCTAGAGAATCCTAGGTAGAAAAATCTACTGTTCATTTTTCAATTCAGTCTGTCATAAAATAAACTTATACAGTTAGTTTTATTTGCATCAATTCTATCTATACAAACCAGAGAAAAGTTTTCTGATATGCATGCCATAAGCTTGCATTGAATAGTGCATTTAGCAATACATTGCATTTCATTTGATCAATACCTACATAATGTTTTGAAATAAACATCTTACCTGGAATTATATAGTCTTGTTAATATTCATGGTTATGCATAATTATAAAGTTGTCATTTCAAATATTAGGCCATGGGAAAATGGTATTTTATAATAATTTAAAAAAAGAGAGGGGAAGAAAAGTGCCTCTGTTGTTCAAGTAGGAGAAGATTATTTCCATGGTACTGGGAAAAACTAATTTTTGTGTCTTTGGTTTTAGTAAATTTGCACCGCTGCTGTGAACTGATGTCATATAAACTGATAACATGTTTTTAAACAAAACATCTTCCTGGTCCCAATCTGAGATAATTTGCACATGCAGCATGCAAGGCTTTCCTCACTGTATTTGACAAGTTACAAACTTTGATCCTAATATGAATCCACATTTTTTAACACTTTGACTCAGACCACTTTTAATATTTGCTTTTCTGCAAAGAGGCAGGAAAAGTATTGCTTAGTTTTTAAACATCCTTAAGGTTTCAAATTTTTCTAAATGCTTGATCAAGGCGCTTTTTTTTTTTTCTGCGAGGTTGTTGATACTTAATTTTGCCTAATTTATCACATATTTGTGTATGTAACATCCCTACACTGGAAGATTAAGCAGTATTTCATATTGCAAAGTAAGCAATGAATCAATTGCCATATTTAGCATTTTTAGAGTGACTGTAGATGCTTAAAAGAATATCCCAGGTGAATGAAGTAGTTAGGTGGGGGTTTGGCTATCAGTGAGGCACAGCTTTCTTTCATGAACCTGATCTGCTACTTCCTGCTTATGGTAGGAAAAGATGAATTTATGTTTATAAACCAGAAACTATTACTGTCTGATATTCATATCACTGTAGCAGCCATGTCTCAGTCCGTGGTATTGACACAATAGATTGCATTCTACCCTATGCTAAAAAAAGATGTTCTCTGTCCACCACTCAGGGCTGTCTCTGGTCATACGCTGTGAGTAAAAATGCAGCTTTCTAAAGCCTCACAGAACCAGTATTTTCTTAAAACAGTTATCAACTTTGTATTTTTCTTAAAAGAACTCTGTTGAGATACAGTAAGACAGGGCTGGTAAGTAACTGTGTGCAATGAAGAGAGGTAGAGCAGTATGACCCACAGGGACTCTTGTGATGGGAAGGTGGCATTCTTTTCCAAGCAATCTGCTGTTGGCCTTGCTTTTGGCCTGGTAGGTAGACAATGCATTTTCACACTGTCCAGGCTTAAGTCCCCTCCTCCTCACTCTACCCCATGTAGTGGATCTAAAATAGAAGTGTTTGCAGAGAATTACGTAGTTGACGTATGATTCCTCACCGAATGTCTACAAGCCTCCTATCATCTAGCTCCTAATTCTGTAGCAAGCATCATTTAACATTGCTAAATATTTTTCATTGCTAAAATCCAGTTTGTGGATATCCACTGTTTAAAACATCTAGCTCACTAATTGCAAAATCTATAGGAAAGTCCTTACAACATCAAAGACTCACTTGATCCTCAGAGCTGTTATAAATGGAAAACTGTCTCTGTTACAAGCAAATAAGGCACTTAATGCACTCTTTCTGGCTGTGATGCTATTTTTCCTGTGGGTTTTGAAAATGACCTTCCTGTAAGCATCAAGGACTGTAACTTTTCAGATAAAGAAACTTGTTCTTGTTTTAAGTCTATGCCAGGTTCATTCCCCTATAGCCCACAGTTTTCAAAAGCAGAAGAAAATGTAATCCAGAATTAAAAAAATAAAAACCCCTCTGTTTCCAGAACGAAGTTACCCTGTCAGCTTGCCTTGGGCCTTAGGTGGAGAAGTGGAGATTAAAGAGTCAGTATTCCTTTTCATGTTTCGTCTGCCAGTTTTGTGAATGTAGAAAGAGTACTTGTGGCTGCAGCTAAGTATCCGACTGTAGTATTAAGTATGGCAATTTCATCCTCATGCAGTAAATTAAAAATATTCTTATAAGTTTATCACAAGAGGAGTTCAGTATCAATACCATCCAGTCATTGATAAAGGTATTTCAAGGAGAAGGGTGAATAGCACAGCAGATGTAACCTCAATATTTTCACCAATTATAAAGAGCCTCTTTGTGAAGCTGTGTGAATATGTAAGATGATCTCATCATTTCCTATTTACTCAATACTTACCTGAATACGCAATATAGTGTAGCTTTTAAATGCATATGCACACGAGTAAAATGTCCTTTTGTAAGAGACTTTACTAAAAGCCTGCTTTTGATACACAATTTCTTCATCTCCTCTTCAAACTGAATTAAGCTACTTCCTTCTTTTAAAACACAACTCACTATTTAGAAGCTTTGGCTTTGATTTCTCAGAACAGCCTTACAGGAAGAAACTATGTTCTTTTTCTTTTTGTAACCATATTTCTGAAGACAAACTTGTACTGATTTATTTTAATTTTCTAACAGAAATAGGTTCCTGCAAAGAACACTGACTGTTTCTTCTTTTTCCCCCTCCTTCATTCCACCGCTAAAAGAATATTGCTGTGCACAAAGCTACCAAGGAAAACTGAAATCCCTCTGTTGGGAACTGTGTACACAGCAATATATTCATACTTTGAGAAATAAATGAGGTTTTTTAGTTCTTAGCATGACATACTGTGCACTCCTTGCATGCTAACCACTGAATTCAAATTGAGGAACTAGGTAACATTTCAGCAAATTTTAATCAGGTTTAGCATCCACCATTTTAGGGAATATATCTGTGCAGCTGACATAAAGGTCACCAATTTTAAAACATTAACCCTCTGTTAGTCCCTTTGATTAAAGGGTTTATGTATGTATGTGTGTGTGTTTATCTGTATATAATTATGTAACCCAATCCTGCATAATCCCATCACATGCACCATCCCACCAATGTGGTCACAAGTTTCACCTTGTCTACCACACTGGGTACTCCATGCATAACACAAATAGAAATATAAAATTATTTGCACTGCTCAGTGAGTGAGGGATTTGCCTGAAAACATTCAAGATGTAATCTACATGGCATTACATTTTCAGAAGTCTATGCTAAACTGAAATGCATGGTTTGTTGCTAGTTACAAAACATAACTTCACAAACAGATCTTAGAGTGGAGTGATTCTTTGCTTTAATTTCTTCTCAAAATCAGTAACTTTATTAATGGACTCTCTGTACCTTCAAACTGAAGATCTTTAAAATTAAACTGGGCTTTACTCAGTAACACTAGGTTATCAATAAACGGGATAGATTTCCCTCCCTGATGCCTCCTTCTAATTGCTTTTTTTTCCTCAAAATTCTCAGCTAATTTCTAAGTTGCAGGTTGGCAATGCCAGCAGTTAAAAAATACTCTAAATTAGAAAACATTTCAAATGTTGTTTCATTATTTTCTTTCATCACATTGAGAAATTTCTTTCCAAGGTACACTGTGAATTTTCAGAACTGACTTGAGGGTGCCTGGTGCACTCTCAAAAGAGGTAAGAACCAGATTTAGCAGCACAGTGCATCTTGCCTGCCAAAGAATCTCTTTACAGAGAGAATTTTTATATTGAATCGTGGGACTTCCTTCAGAGCTTTGTCCACAAATCTCTTATATGAAATGTGCTTTAGACAGATGCAGCAAGGAAAACTCTGTGTATCTGGTAATATATCTAAGCTGGCCAAAAATAGAGTGGAAATTTGCAGGTAGATGAACTTCATGGAAAGTTCATTTTTAATACAGTATTTCAGACATTCTTTGGGTGTATTCTTTGTACTTGGGAGCCTGAACTCTGAGTGTAGATGGTTTGTATATAGCTCTGATGCACTGAATTTTCATTCTTGAGAAAGCAAGCACCTTTTCCTCTTTCCATAGTTCTGAAATGAATGCTCTGTTCAGTCCATGACACAGACTTTTCCAGTGGTGCAACAACCAATATAAAAGTTACTGAGGGTTGAAGGACTTGTCTAGGATGACCAAAAGAACTGGAGAATCTGAGTCCTTATAGCTATCACTATGCAGAACTGCAGTGTGCCCTTCAGCCACTGGCTAGTGACTCACCTGGTACTTTGATTTTCAAATGTTTATGTGGACAGTTGTCCTTTGGCATCTGTGTAGCATGGTAAACTCCCTAGACAAAACCTGTTCCAAGGAAGACAGTAGTGAATTTAGTAGGTGCAAGTGCAGATAGATTTTACTAGTTCCTGCACACAACTCTGGGTATTCATGTTTCCAGAAGAGACAGAGTATCACTCCACACTTGTGTGCACATCAGTTTTACACTCAGCTGTAAGCAGAGTATTTTGAATGTCCTATTTCACTGAAATGGAAATGCCTACCATAATCAAAACTTACAGCAGTGCTTTTCTTCCCTTGTTCTTTGTAACTGATAAAGTTAGGCTAATTTATGTGAGATTGTTTTCTAAAGTGGCTTACAACATTGGTTTGACAGAAATGCTGGGTAGTCAGTTGTTCATATTTTATATTTATTCTGCTGTATAATGAGGTTTTGAAGACAATGGATGATCACAGTGGAATATTTAGAGCTTGAAATACAAAAGTAAAAATTTAGGGAAATATTGATGTCTGCTAGAAACAAACTTAGTTCACTAAAGGCTGCTGAAAAACAGCAAGACCCAGATACAAATATTTGTTTATATTAGAGTTGAACATAACTTGCACTTCACATTCACTTTACACTGCACTATTTTACATGCATATTTTTCTCTAGTAGTTGAAAAATTGCTGTGGGGATTGAGGGATACCTCTAAGGTAAGGAAACGTCACTGTTTGTATGGCTGCCTTCATAAACATCTTTTTCTGTAGATATCTGCTGTACGCGGATTTAGATATAGATACATTCATACGTATAATTATGGTATAGACATTTGGTTAACTTGAAAGCTCCAAAGTGTCATCTGTCACTTTTATGGTAGGAACTTTAACTGCCTTAAATACTTATTCTTTTCCAAAGTGACTTTTTTCTTTTCACACTACAAAAAAAAAAAAAAAAAAAAAAAAAAAAAAAAAAAAAAGAAAGAAAGAAAAAAAAAGAAAGTGTACTTCATGAAACTATTGTATATGAAGCACTTATTAGCCGTAATTAAATGGACAATATGAATTTACTACGTCTTTAGGACTCTGGCTTGTTCTGGTTTAGAGCAAGATGATTAATGCAAATACATATTACTTGAGATAACCATTTAGCAGCTAATTTAGCCAAATTTATTACAGCAGTTAGAGGTTTTTCATTTTAGCAGACGGAGACAAGGACATGACAAAAGCAGGCGGTGAATGTGAAGGCACACTGCCCTCTAGTGCACAAAGCTTTGTGGGAATAGTGAGGAATGCAGGGAGGCCAGCAACAACCGTGCCCAGATTTTGTGTGGTTTATGGGTTTTTTAAGTGCATGCTGCTCCCCTCCACTGAAAGATTTGCATTTCATTCCCTTCTCCTGACACTGAAGAATCAGATACAAAACAAATCCGTTTCAACTTGGCAATATTTTGGCTGAAGTATTACTTTAAACATCTGTATTTTTAAGCCATCTTGCTGTGAGCATTTAATAGCACCGTTTCGCATTACTGATTGCTTTACTTCTTTCTCTGTTTCCTAGCATATTTCAAACATCGGAGAGATCTGTCACTCTTTGGCTCTAACCAAGCCATTCTGTGCCTCCCTTAGGCCTCTTTCTCAGCCTGTTGGTGGATTTACTTTGCTCTGGTAGAAAGTAAATTCTCCAAAGACTTTTCCCCCACTGACCAGTGGAGATTTGGTTCATCTGAGAACTGTAAATTCTGTTTGACAAGATCAAAGAAACAGATGTATAAGTTCAGTGGTTGATATCGCCTGCAATAAGGAGAAATGATCAAAGCAGCAGGGGTAGAGTATCTTCCCAAACCTTTCAAATATCCAGAATCTCAAAGAGGTCTACCTAGGAGCTATGAATAAATCACATATAAATTTGCCTCTTTTTTTCCTTTTCTTTTTTTACAGTTTGACATTGAGTGCATTGGAAATGTCCACACAGCAATAAGTATTCCGTGAACCATAGAGATTTGTATGGTTTTTTTACTTTTCTTCTTCCACTAGAGTTTCCAAAAGCAGAATAAAATTATACTTTAAAAACTTGTAAAACACGTAGCTAGTTATACTGAACTTCAGATCCTGTTTGTTATCTCACTGGTATTAAATCCAAAGGAAGCCATCTTCTGCTTATACCTGTGACATGTTGTACAATGAGGATCATTTTACCACAATTCTAACATGTGCTGCATCTTGCTTCTGTTTTGTTTGTATTTTCCTGTCAGTGCTGAATAAGGGTCAATGTGTAACAAAGTATTACCGCTGGATGCAGAAGAATGGAGGTTATATCTGGATACAATCTAGTGCAACCATAGCTGTCAACGCCAAGAACGCAAGCGAGAAGAATATCATTTGGGTCAATTACCTCCTTAGGTAGGTCTTCCAGTCACTTCTCTTGCCTGAACTGCTGTCTCTGTTGCTTGTCTCTGTTGGTGAGAAGTCTAGAGAAAGTTAAGAAGAACTTTTCATATAGTCCACCTCAAAAGCCATGCCATTTTGTTATAGTTATTGAGGCATCTGTCGTGTCTCAGCACATGAGAATATTCTTGAATTATTATTCCACCTTAGTCTTGAGATAAACGCTCCACCATTTTATTGCATGCCCTGAAATCCTCTCAACCTGAGCTCAAAGATAAAAATTATCCACACCAGCTTTCAGTAGTTGTGTTATAAAATCTGGTGTCAATTGTTCAGCACAGTTTTATTTCGATATTAGAAATGCAGGGAAGCAAAATGCTGGTATGCAAAAAAAAAAGTTATCTCTGAAAGGCATTTGCCAGTTCGCTCCAGAGAGAGGAACTTTTTCAGGACAAAAAAGGCTCAAACTACTTTGTTGTTCCTATAAGCATCAAATAATAGTCACACTGAAAAATGCAAAATAGGATTTAAAAATTAAAGTACTATAAAGTACTATTTTAAGCTATTAGAACTAATTTCAACAGAAATAGTAGTGATGGCTTGAATAAAAGGCTGTTCCCTGAGAAATTCTGTTTTACCAAAGTATTTTTAAAGGACTGGTTTCAGAGCTCAAGGGAAAACCAACAGTCACTGAGAGACAGTGAATTATAAACCTGACCTTTCTCATCTGAAAATACCTTTCAACGCATTCTGTTTTGTGAAAATGTTCAATAAGATTGGGAGATTTTCTGTTTCATTCCAAAGCAGAACAAACAAACAAATAAAATTTGAAACCTTGAGATTGTCATGTAATGCAATTGTCATTTTCTGGCATGTTCTCCTTTTAAGTTGCTTGTCATGGTTTGTTACATTCCCTTTGATGCCATGAGAGTTCAAAGTGATGTCTAGGGGTTAGATTGTGACTTATTATGCCAAGTCCAGCAAGGCCTGAAGAGACTGTGCCTGCCTAAACTTGCATGCTGAAATGCTTTTGATTCCCCTTTTGGGGAAGAGAAGGAAGCAACCCCTGGCAGGAGAGCACTGAAGGGGTACTGTGGGAAACCTTCCACAGCAGCAGAGTTTTCACTGGGACTTGCGTGTTTCTGGCCTGATATGATTGAGCACAGACTTTTCTGAATATATCCTTATCCTGCTACTTTCTTGTCTCTTTCTTGCAAGTGTTAGGCAGAATGCAGCATTTCAGGAGATCAGCTTAAGGCTGACAATTCTGAACTGGAAATACAGCTTCACTACCCCAGTCCTTAACAGGGCTTCAAAATGCCCTGAAATGTTCTCATATTTCCCAGCTCTAGCTGTAAAAGTGGTCCATAACAATTATTAACAGCTGTCTCTGTTCCCTTTGCTACTTTCCAGACAATAGGTGAACCTACTCCACAAACATCCCACAAAATAAGTTTCTCTACAAGCAGAATATACTTAACAAAAAAAAAAAAAAAAAAAAAAAAAAAAAAAAAAAGAAAAAGAAAATCAGTGTGGTCTTCCCCAGGTCTCCTCCCAGAACCTGACTTTTCTGGTGTATTCCACTCACCAGTCTGTTAGAGAAATATTAACATCTTCACTGAATTTGTATTTTTAAATTGGATTTCTCCTTGTACTGGAATCCACAAAACATCCAAATGTCCAAATAATATTTTAATAACAGATCAAGGCATAATTAGGTCTACCCTTAGCAGGAGTACTGGTCTGTATACATTTCCATGCATTAGAAAGTATGATTCAGCTGTCTGTAAAAGGATAGACTAATTATAGTGACAGGGAGGATTAATGCTGTTCTTGTTCTAGCAACCTGTTATTTACAGTGTGAAAGCCCTCAAACATCTTTTGCTTGGAGGGGGCAAATTTGGGGACTGCCCTGGGATGCAACAGAACAAAGTCACTTTGTCAGGACAAAGCCATAAAGATGATAATTGTAAGATGGTATCTCAGTGTGATCTGTGTGAACTCTGAGTTTTCACAGTACAATCTAAGAGGCTGAATATGAGCACACTGTCACTGTGGTAGTGTGTCAGGCACCCCCAGTGCTGCCTCATATAGTGCTATGCAGGACTGTGGATTTTCCAGACTTGAATTTGAACTGCATGGAAATGCTCACCCATTCAAAAATTATTAAAGACTTTGTTATTTTTAATATTTCTATGCCAGTTATGTTTAGCTGTGTCTGTTCCTCTGCATTTGCATGGATTTAGGAAAGGAACACATTTTGAAAGGTACAAACCAAGCAAAAGCATGGTGTTGTAGGGGTTTTCTTCCATTTCTCTGGCAGTGTAGCTTTTTTAGATTGCAGTCATGTTCATTGCTAACAAGTCACAGGTGAGCACCACATGAGCAGATGAAGATATGATTATAATGGGTGTGTTGACAGTTCTTTATCCCTAACATATGCATCTTAACATGCACATGTGCATCTGTCATATAGTTAGAGAGGTTGTTTTTGGTTTCTTGCTGATGTGGATGTATGTGTGCAGTGTTTAAAAAATATATAACCTATTTCATCTAATTTTTGGCCAGATTCTTTGGAGCAGTGGTCACTTCCTTTAGCCCTAGCTGAGCACCTTCTTAATAACTTTATGTATGATATGCTTGATTAAAGTGTGGAAAACTGGGATGTTGAGAAAAACAGGTATTGAAAGGACTCTGGCAAGGTTGATAGAGAACATTTTTACAGAGGTAACTCTAATAGACACTGCCAGTGGGCGAGAAACAGATTGGAAAAGTTGAAACACCTTCTCTGTCCTCCCAGGCACAGTAATGGGATTGAAATCGAGATATTTTGTTGTTGAATGATTACACAGTGTAGCTTTACTTCTAGATATCACACAAGCCATGATGTCCCACTTCAGTAAGGACGCTTTGAAAGCTCTAAAACTTCACTAGAATCAAACAAGGTCAATAAAAGTATTTGACTGCAGTATTAAAATAAACCTTCACAAAATTCCTGCTGTGAAGCTCTGAGGAGCCAAAAATATATGTTTCTGTGTTTACTCTGCTATTCTTCCTATTTATGTTCTTTGTTCCTGAACTTTGATATGAAAAGAGGAAAAAATCATGAAACTGCAAACCATCCAGTTGTGTTTATATTTGCTGTATCCTCTTCAGTAACCCAGAGTACAAGGACACTCCAATGGATATTGCACAACTTCCTCATCTGCCAGAGAAAACCTCAGAATCCTCGGAGACCTCTGACTCGGAATCGGACTCAAAGGACAACTCAGGTAACACACATGGTGTGCCTTTACACCCACAAGAGGTTCATATCATGACAGCTCCATGGTCAGCTTTCCAGCTGCTTTTACTTCTCAAGTATTTTTCCATTATAACAAATTTTTAAAATCATATTAAATTGAAAAACACTAGCAAAATCTTTTAATGACAGCATTTCCATTCCCTCAGAATTTCTCTTCACTTTCTCCATGCATTCTTGTTTACATAGCACCAAACTAAATATTTGATTTCCCAGCTGTGCTTATGAACAGGTATTGTGCCTTGTGCAGAGGACTTGGGATTGCAACTGTTGGATAAAATTCTAGTTCTTCTCTTTCCAAAGTAAGCAGACATTCTGCAGACAGGTCTCTACTGTCAATCTTTATGCTCTTTTTCCTGTAAAAATACATTCTTGAAGAGTCTCACTAGGGGGCAGTGAAGATTGAAAAATTTGAGAGTTTTCTTGGGTTAAAAGTTATATTTAATTAAAAGATGTGGGTTCAAGAACTTGTTTCTAAGCTCTTTAAGTCTGGGACTTCAGCTGGTTTTCAAAAGCTGAGTGTACTTGTCAAGCTCTATGTGTAAATTAGTCCTACATCTGTGCAGATGGTCCAGGGCACAGATGGTTCACACATTCCCTGTTAGTTTTAATAGTGATTACCTAGGCACAGGTGCAAATCATCTGGCCTTGAAAGAAGTGAAAGAAGTGTGCTTTCCTGGTGCCCGAGAAGTACTGATGTTACTCAGTTGTCGTATGCAAGATGGATGGATGGATGGATGGATGGATGGATGGATGGATGGATGGATGGATGGATGGATGGATGGATGGATGGATGGATGGATGGATGATTTTTCTCTCATGTCTATGATAACAACCAAAAACATTCTGGAGAAAATGGATCACAGTGATATAAATCAAGAAAAAGCAAGAAGAGGATCAGGCCTTAGTATTATATGATATTGCTGTTCTCTTTCATCTTTTGCTTTTATTTGTTCTCCTTTGACAGCTTGGTTTGATGGTTTACGTCAATGTGCAGGCTTGCTGACCACTGTCATTGGGAATCTCTTCATCCATTCCCAGTGCTTCCTTTATGCTGTCTTGTTCCTAAATAGCCAAATAACACATATGTGGAGAACAGTTTGCATTTCCCATATGCACTGGAAGTTTCTCCAGGTGAGAACGTGAGAAGTACACGTACATTCATGACTTCTAAAGCTGATGCAGAGCAAGACAGCATTCCAAAGGTGCACAGATATCGACATCTCAGAAGGAGATGTCTGTGAGTCTTGGAAAACAGAAGACTCAGGGGCTCGTTTATTACAAAGGAATTAAATAGAAATGCCAAAGGACCTGAAATTGGACCAGCCTTTTGGATGAAACCTACAAGTTCAGTTCAAGCTCTAACATAATCCAAGGCAAATATTGTGCAGCGTTAGACCACCTCCCTCTAAGACTACTCTTCATCAGCTAGAAACCATGGCTTTAAAAGAAAGCATCTTCGAAAAAAGGAAAAAAAAATTGTAGGAAAAATTCAGTCCTAGGTGGAACAAAAAGCTGGATGAGACTTAGAGGTTTACAACTGCTACTTAGCTTCTACAGGTTTTATTTTTCAAAAGGAAGGGTCTCTCTGCTGCTGCTAACACAAGCAAAAGTCCCACTAAGTGACTTGTGAAGTGCAGTGTCCTGAATGCTCAGGCAGCTTTCCTGTCAAACTTGCCTTCAGCACTTCTGGGAAATTGTTTGGTATTGACTTAGCTCCAGAAGGAACCAATATCTTTAGAGGCAAACTGGTCCTTCCCCTGTCCCCTAAAACCAGTATATTGAAAAGGGTAGTACTTGGCTCTGATGAGTGAAAAACATCTTTTATTAGGCAACAAAAGATTTCTGGCTGGTCTGTAAAGGACAGGGTTTCCTGAAACCTTTCGTGACCCTTTCAAACATAGTGTGATAATGGAGCATATTCAGTCTCAAAGCTGCTTTGGCTCTCTGAGTCCAGTGGGTTAGAGTGTTTATCTCACCCATATTAGAATTATAATTAAATGAATTCAGGCAAGAAGAGTGACAGCTTCTCAGTGCTGTAGCTGTGCTATTTTCAATGGTCCTTAGATGAATTGGATGAATCAAGAATTTAATTCATTGGCTGATTATTTTTTCTGTATTTTTTTATATTGGTTGTCCTTTAGGAGACCATGAGAAGACAGTCTAGCAACATAACAAAATTGTTTTAACAATAAACTGGTTTATTCATTCATTTTAATTGGTTTATTCATTCATTCAGATTTATACACATATGACTTGCTGCTCCTCTCATGCAGGAGGAAATCAGCAGTAATTCCACTGCAGCCAGAGACTCTATGCCACTTCAAAAGTGGCAGTGGTCAGAGGGAATTGAGATGAGAGTACTAGAATCTTCATTAGTAAATAGTGCTATACCTAGACACCTGCCCACTGTAGGAGAACATGGATGTGAAAGAATAGTCACCAAAACATAACAGTGATAATAGGATTGTTCACGGAGTCCTCTTTGGATGGCACGGCTACAATGCCATTGTGCTCACAGCTGTCAACGTGATTCTTGTCCAGTGAACAGATGAAAAGGCTCCCTCAATCGAGGTGCAGCCATATAGCATAGGCTTCTAGTGCATTAACAGTCCTGAGTCAGAGACATTCATGGTGAGCAAAACTCTCCCAACACAACCCTGAAAAAAAAATGCAGCTCTATAGAAGAGAATGTCTTTTGCCAAAAAAGTTTAAAGCAAATCCAATCTCATTGGTAGGTAGAAATCTGGACTTGGATTATACTACTATGTTCCTATTGCTAATGGTTTGTTTCACTTTCATTTTGCTCCAGAGGACAATGAGAACTCAAAGTCAGATGAGAAAGGAAACCAGTCAGAAAACAGTGAAGACCCTGAATCCGACAGGAAAAAGTCAGGAAATCAGTCAGATAATGAAATGAACTGTAATGATGATGGGAACAGCTCCAGCAACCAGGACAGCAGGGACAGTGATGACAGCTTTGAAAACTCAGACTTCGAGAATCAAAAGGCCCCTGAGGACAGTTTTGGCACTCTTGGCTCTATGCAGATCAAGGTGGAGCGCTATGTTGAGAGTGAGTCAGACTTGCGGTTGCAGAACTGTGAATCGCTGACCTCCGACAGTGCCAAGGACTCAGACAGTGCAGGTGAAGTAAATGCCCAGTCTTCCAGCAAACATCAGAAGAGGAAGAAGAGGAGAAAAAAGCAAAAAGGAGGCAGCATGACCCGGAGAAGGCTGTCAAGCACCTCAAGTCCAAATGGACTTGACTCAGCTTTGGTGGACCAGCCCCAGCTGCTCTCGTCACCAAACAGTGCCTCAGTGCTCAAAATTAAAACAGAAATCTCAGAACCTATCAATTTTGATAATGATAGCAGTATTTGGAATTACCCACCCAACAGGGAAATCTCAAGGAATGAATCACCCTACAGTATGACCAAGCCCCCCAGTTCCGAGCACTTCCCTTCCCCCCAAGCCAGCAGTAGTTTACATGTCTCCATTCCAGACTCTGTTCTCACCCCACCGGGGACTGAAAATACTGCCAGCCGTAAAACTCAGTTCAGCACCTCATCCAACTCGGCCTTGGCTCCAGTGTCCTCTGACCCTTTGTCACCCCCACTTTCAGCATCTCCAAGGGACAAACATCCAGGAGGTCCCACAACTTCCAACTCTTTGTTGTACACTGGGGACCTGGAAGCCCTTCAGAGGTTACAAGCAGGCAATGTGGTGCTTCCTTTGGTTCACAGGGTAACGGGAACCCTTGCTGCGACCAGCACTGCTGCTCAGAGGGTCTACACCACTGGCACTATTCGGTATGCTCCAGCTGAAGTTACCTTAGCCATGCAGGGCAACCTCCTCCCCAATACCCATGCTGTTAACTTTGTTGATGTTAACAGCCCCAGCTTTGGTCTGGATCCTAAAACACCGATGGAAATGCTCTACCACCACGTTCACCGACTCAATATGTCGGGACCATTTGGAAGTGCTGTGAGCGGGGCCAGTCTGACCCAAATGCCTGCAGGGAATGTGTTCACAACTGCCGAAGGACTTTTTTCCACTCTTCCATTTCCTGTGTACAGCAATGGCATTCACACTACACAGACTCTGGAACGGAAAGAGGATTGAAATATGACCACATACTGTGTTCAGTGTTATACTCTGAGGCATAGACTATGTTTTAATTTAGACCTTTAATTCTAGCACTTTGAATTTGAGCAGGTCAGCTTATTATCTCAATATGATGGCCCCATTTCATTCCCTTTCTCTTTAACTTGACTTATTCTTTAATGTAAAGATATTTTTTTATTTTTGCCTTCAAAGAGTCGAAGTACCAGTTGCCTGCCATTTTGTCTTCTTCTAAGATGTGTGTTTTTTCCTTTGCATCTTTATTAAGATGCCTTTAATATGTGTATGCCTCTGCCATAGAATACTCAGTGTTGTGGTAAAGAGATTTTAAAGTGACAACCATTGGTTTTACTTCAAAATGATCTTGATATGATCAAGATTAAAAGAGACAAGCATAAACAATGTGCCCTGTTTGACTAAGTCAAATGAAAAGGGGGTTTTGTTCCTAATTCCTTTAAAATAGGGGATAGTATTTTAGAATTTTATGCAGAGTTTAATTCTCTTTTTATGGTTAAGATTTTCTTACTTGCACATAAAATAATTTGGGTTCTTAAAAAGTTAATTTCTGGCCTGTGACTAGAATGTTAAAAAGTTGGACTAAATGTTAATTACTGAAACTTTAACTTAATTTCTAAAACCATGGTGCTATCATTTATTAATCTGTAATGTCTTCATACAATATGCAGCTTGTGGGCTGGGTTTTTTGGAAAGAATGTGTTCCGTACTGGTTTGTAGTGGGGTGCTGCAGTCTCCTTGGTTAGTTAAGACAAAAGCCCTCATTAACATTTGCTGCAGGACTTAAAATTTGTTACCTCCAAACTAACAAGCATAGCCTCACATCAAATTTAAATGGGTCAGGAAGCCTTTTTCAAAAAGTGCTTAAAAACAAAAAGCTCAATTTAATTGACGGGAGGAGCAGTTTCTTAGGTGCATATTGTTTTGCTTTATTCTTTTCTCAGTGTAACTGAGGCTAATTTTACAACATCAAATAACACTTCAGAGTAAAAAGGAAAAAAAACAGAAGAACTATTTAACATGTTTTATTTTGTTTTTCACTTAATATTATAGAGGGAAGGTTGTAAATTTCTTTTTGTTCATTGATTTGGGTATTTTTTGTTGTTTTCCTTTTCCTTATTTCTAGTGTTGAAACCAATATGTTTTAAAACTAAAGGATGGGTTAATAAGCTTGAAATAGATAACTACAACTGAAAACTGCACATTAAGTAAAAGAAAAGAAATCTCCTATTTTGTCTTTGTTGCCAGAAATCACAGTGTAGTGTCAAACACTCCAAATGACTGTCAAATATAAATTCTTCTTCCACTCCATCTTTGGCAGCTGTTTGTTAAGGCATCTAATAACAGATGTGAGAACTGTAATGTGTACAATGTGTAAGTGTCCTTGGCTGTCAGTCCCATTGCAGTTTCAATGTGTGTTACTATATGCAGTATATACTAAGCTAATGTAGTTGTTTTGTCCTTTGTCTTCTCTGTGCTTTATCTCTAGTCCGGAGTGGTAAAGTCCCATTCCTGCAGTCCTAGTGAACCAGTGATTCTTGGGGGTTAGTGGTTTTTGTGTGGTGGCCTTCCTCTGTAATGTCACCTTATGCTGCTTCCACTGTCTGTATACCTTTTAATTTCTGCTGTTGCTTTGCTGTTGTGTATTCTCAAACCCCTCTCTCCCCCTTCCTTTCTCCCCTCCTCCTCCACATGTTTCCCCTCTCTCTTTCTCTCGATCTCTCGCTCTCTCTTCTTCACTCTCAGAGATAAAAGACTCTTAACTAGCTCAAGGTTAATGGAGCCATTTTTCCCACAGAGGAATTCTGGGTATGACTTACTCTTCCAGTGTACCCCACAATGCACTACAGAGTAATGCTCAGATATATTAAGCAAATTGACGCCATATAGCCTCAGTTGTTAACATTCCCTGAGTCCTTGTGCTCGAACTGTAAGCAGAGGGTGCATTTCTTTGGTTTTCTCCTAGGTAGGCTGGCAGAGCAATATGTAGAGCAATTACCAGTGAGATAGGAAATTCTTTCAAAGGTCAACTGGCATTGTTTAAAAAGGAAACTGAGCTTAGAATTGTCATATATATTCACTTATGTGTGCAATGCTAATGTATTAACTCAGCTGTCCTTCGAATTTTTGATCACTCACTGCGTTGAATCAATTTCTGCTGTAGCTTTGAATTTGAGAAGTAGGTCCAAGACACAGAGGAGTGATAGCAAAAAAGGAATTGGACGCTAGAAATTTAATTAATGAGCTTTTAAAGGTTCCATAGGAAGGATTTAAGTAGGTCTGAAAAAGGTGAGAAAGCTGATTGGGAAATTCAAAGTTTAATTTTGGAAGCTCTGCTCTAGCTATGGAACAATCAAAGGACTGCACCTATCAGCTACAAAGAACAGCTAGACAGCTGTTGTTGTTTTGGGTTTTTTTTATAAATGTTTCTGTGTTGTGTCAAAATGATTTCTGGTGATTTAAACTAACAGATAATCACAGCTGCTGTCTAAATCCATAGTGTTTAAAATTACAAAATGAAAAAAAAACTTCATTACCTGTGAAGACTGTGTCTGTGTTTTTAACTATTTCTTGTACAAATATATGAAATCTTTTATGAGGAGACTGGTGCCAAGTAGCTGAATAACGGGGAAAGGGATTCTGTTCGTATAAATCTTAGCAGTGTTACCAACTCTACAATATAAAAAAATTAAAATGTTAAAAAGTGACAGCTATGGTACATTTATTTTGTGTTAAGCTAACCGAATCTAACTTCTTGAGTGCCTGGCTTATTTGAAACATTTTTTTCATTGATCATTGATAATGCTGCAAATCAGAAATGTACATACTTCATTTACAACAGGGTTCTTTTTATACTTTTGTAGATTCTCATACATGTCATACATGGTTGTCTTTATGTAACTTAATTTTTTTTCATCCCGCAGGTGCCATTTTCATAATAAACTTCTCTTGGATTTGTTACTATCTGGCATCATTTCTTTTACATATAACCATCCTGACTAATGAATGCTGGTAGTATTTGTTTGAGCAGGTATTTTTTAATCATTTTGTCAAAAAAAAAAAAAAAAAGAAAAGAACTAAAATACAAGAAAAAAATAACTAAAATCAAAGAGGAAAAAGCAAGATTTTATTAACACTTGTGAAATGAAGAAGAGAAGCTGTCAAGATGTAGGTTAAGAATGCTAATCCAAATACTACAACAAACTTGCCACCATTCTAAATTTTCAGCTACCCCAACTCATTGTCATATTGAGCATTTTTATGCACATTATCAAAGCCAAATAATGGACCTGCAACATTAACCACTATAGAAAGTGTGCATTTTTTTCTTGATTAATGCACACTGGAAGAGGTCAGCTTTTTTACATTAATCATTTAAAATGCACTTTATATTTTCATTTTTTTACTCTACAATGTTACAGTGAAACTCTTCAGTCACATTATATCCTACGTAGGCTGCTGATTCTTTTAAATGTGTATTTTCTTTCCCCAGAGTGGCGACCTGTAAGTTGTTGGTGTCATGCTGCTAGACATTCTGCCTTACCAACTGAGGACAGAAACATTTACCAGTGCAGAACTGAAAAGGCAAAAAGTGCCTTGGTCCCACAAATGAAAGGGGGAAAAAAAAGTCAAATACAGTTTTGATTACACAGATATCCACACACAGTGGCTGGCCTTAAAAAGGGAGTAAGCTGCATAAATTCTGAAAAAAGGCTCAGGACAAGTGGTTTTGGCCTTTGCAGTGAAAAGCAGAGAGAAGCTAATGTACAGGAGATGGCACCCCAGGTACACATCAGTGTGTGCCAACTCTGTGGCAGCTGCTGCATGTGCAGAGGAGGGGCTGGGGATGGGACAGGAAGGGAGAAGAAGCCTTCTAGCCCACCACAGTTCTTCATTGCCTTTCTTTACAGTGCCTCTCCCACCTGTGACAAATATTTCCAAATTGCATACTTTATTTTGTTATTGCTGAGTATGCAGTCTCTAAGAATGCAAATTTGGGGCATGTAAAATCACGGGAGTGTTGCCTATAGCCAAAATCTCTAAGCAACTTTGAGTGCCTAATCTCATATCTTCTGTATGTCCATTTAGAAATTAATGTTACTGGGCTAGTTCCTTCTGGGTCAGATTCTGTTTGCCTTATTAATGCTGAGTAAAATTGTCTATTCACAGTTTGCAGCACTACTCTCTACAGTGAAAGATACACTCAGCTGAAGTAAGAGCATGTGAATCTGGCTTGCTGGGCTGATTTAAAAAAAATTATGCATAGTTATAGCTCAGTGTGCAAGCCCAGTACCTTAATAGATTGAAGTCTGGCTCTTTGAGCTTCCAAGCGGTTCAGGATGCCCACTTCCCAGGCTCCAAGCATTGAGTTTGGTACAACTCCAATTTGCAGGGGGTAGAAAGAAGCAGAGGTTAGCAGTGCTGCTTTCAGCTCTGCTTGCATGTTCCAGTTGGCAATGCATCTTGTTTATGAGGTAGCTGAGAGTTCCAATGCCAACCGAGAGGAAAACAGAATTTAAATGCAGATTGAAAGAATGACCAGAATAAATCTTAATGGAAGAATAACATGCCTGTTGCAAATAAGAGTTAAGCTGTATTAACTAAAGCAAATTCTTCCAAGAAGGGGCTTGAGAGGGGCATTTCTGAGCTATTATAAGGGCTTTTTATATCTCAACCATACTGCCTACACATGCATCAGAACATGGAGTTGATGGTCAAACTTAATAGACTTCTCTAAGATTTGCAGTTGAATGAGGAAGTTTGTGTCTTAAAGAAAAATTTGGAAAGGCCATTTCATGGGGGGGGGGTTCATAATGATGTTGTTGTACTCGTCTGTCTCTGGGGACCGGATTTTTTAAATTATTATCTACAGCAAACGTAATAAACAAAAGCAACTGCTTGAAAGGGTTGAGCCCTTTCAAAAGGGTTCTTTGGGGTTGGCCTAGCTGCTGTCTTTGTAATATTTGAGGAAAAACTCTTTACCATGCAGGAAGTTGGGCAAACTTTCTCAAGTCATTTCATCAAAGAACATTTCCTAAAACAACTGATTACAGTAACTTCCATCTCTAGAAAAATTTTTCCTGACCCACTTGTTTTGCAAGGTGATGTATGCAGGTATTTAAACGGTACCTGAAGGGTTGCAAGAGGAAAAGGGCTCTTTTGAAGCCTCATGACTCTGAGAAGTTACAATGAAAGAAAAATATTTCAGGAGTACTTAAATAATCAGCTCTGACAACTTGCACTGGTGCTCTTGCATGGTGGTTGTGTCACTGGAATAACAGTGATGCCCCTGACAGCACATTTATTGTTATGATTCTAGGAAATGCATTAGTTTAAATGTGTCAGTGCTCTCAGAGCTATTTGCATAGTATTTTCCCTTCTTACTGTTGTAATTTCTTTATTTTCATTTTAGGGCTGGGGGAGGAGGGTGGAAAGACTGAATATGCATTGTCAACTAATTTAATGAACTGTCATCTATCCAGTGAGTTTACTGAAGAGCCTACAGAAATGTTAACAAATGGGATGTCACCAGAGCCACAGATGCTCAGGTAAGAACAAACCCCCTATAAAACATGCACATGCATGCACACAGACATTCAGATCTGCTACCTCTGAAAGCCAGTGGGGCTTTCAGACTGGACACGGTGGTACCTATGTATACACGCATAATAAAGGTCCTTTCTTCCTCTTTTACCTATTCTTTCATCTTTTCTTAAGTGAGAATTGGGAGCTATTTTCATAAAACCTATCAAATCACATCCACATTTTTTCAGCAAATCATAGAATCATAGAGTGGTTTGGGTTGGAAGCAACCTTAAAGATCATCTAGTTCCAATGCCCTTGCCACCCACTAGATCAGATTGCTTAAGGCCCTGTCCAGCCTGGCCTTGAGTACTTCAAGGGATGGGTCATCCACAATTTCTTTGAGCAATGTGTTCCAGTGATTCACCATTCTCTGAGTAAAGAATTTCTTCCTAGCATCTAATTTAAACCTGCCCTCTTTTTGTTTAAAACCATTGTCCCTTGTCCTGTCACTATCTGTTCATATAAAAAGTCCCTCTTCCTCCTTTTTTATAAACCCTCTTATGGTACTAGAAGGCTGCTAGGAGGTCTCCCTGAAGCCTCCTCTTCTCCATGTTGAACAACCCCAGCTCTCTCAGCTTGTCTCACCATGGGAAAGGTGCTCCAGACTTCTGATCCTCTTCATGGCCCTAACAGGACCAAACAGCATCTTTTTGAAAGCAATAGGACTTGAGATAAGCCAAGGATGCAGAGTTCTTCTTTTAATTGACCTGAATCAGGTTACGTGTTCTTCCCTACAGTTTTGTTCAGAATCCTAAAGTCAGCAAGAGAGAGTGGAAGAACAGCTTTTATTTCCATAATCACCATGAGGTGGGTCTTTCAGCAAAACAAAAACTCAGAGTAGTTCAGAATTATTTTATATAATGTATTTCACATTTCTAGAAGTATCATACTCTAGAAGTAAATAAGAGAGCTTAGTGACTTAGGTCTGAAGCCAAGCAAATGAAGTTAATAGCTATGAGTTTGATTACATTTGTAGGAAGTCGTAAGTTTTTTCCCAACTTGTAGGAGCTGTGTAGACCAAATGCAATGTGGAAAATAAGGGATCTTTTAGTAGACACCAACAGTACAGTGCATACAGACTTAATGCTTGGGCAAAAAGACCATCAGGACCCAATAAAGGCTTATGGGAATTCAGTGGGAGAAGGTTTGCATGCTTTGCGGAGAGGAGACTGTATTGCCCAGTACTTTGTCTCAAATTACCTTTTCCTGACTCTAGAGACATGGAAATATTGAGATTACCTTTCCCCTTACAAGTTTTCCTGAGAAGAAGGACCCCTTGTTTTTCTTGTTTGTAATAAAAGGGAACATAATATTTTCTGGCAAAAGGAAAGGAATCAGGTTTTCCTCTTGCTTTAAAAGCATTTACAGATTTATAGCGGAAATGACAGGAACAGGATGTATTAACCATATGACCCCAGCAGAATGAGTCTACGGTCTTGATTGATTTAAAAGTTTATCTCTGTCCTTTGAACAGCCACAAAGGGTCAAGCCTTGGTCTTGCTCAAATCAATGAGAGCTTGACTAATGACTTTAATGGCTTCAAGACCAAAGTTTTGAGCCAATACTCATAATCAAATAACAAAGCACAGCCTATAGCATGAACCACAGACCAATGAGTCAGGCTAATTGTTACACTGCATCATTTCCTTTCTAATCCTGTACCACACCAGTCACACACTAAGAGAGCAGCTATTTTTTGTTTAATTAAAAAGTGTTTTTCAGTTTTCCCAAGCTGCATGGTCTGATTCCCCCAGAGATTCCTGCCTTTGAAACAGGTGGAGAGTGAGGCAAACACATAAGTAGGACTGCAAAGATTGCCTTCTCACCCATGGTCTGTCGGAGTAGGCCTGGCAGTCTGGGTCTTTAATATGAAAGCAATGGTGGAAACTCTGCTGGACATCAAAACCGGTATTTTCTTGAACTGACAGCAGTACTAAGTGATGGCAGCACCAGTAACACCAGTACAGCTTTCCCAGACCCTCTTTTAATATCATCCAAGAGATGGGAAAGTTTACACTGTAAAGAGGTGAGTATTCACTGAAACTAGTTTCCAATTTCTGTTCTGTGCTGCGAATTTCTGAGGTCTCTTAGCATCCTCTGTTGTCTCTCCTGTACTTCATTTCTTTCTTCTACCCAGTTGTCTGCTTTATTACAGCATGCAAGATAGCATCTTGCAGGGTAGTGACAAAAAATTATTTTATCTTGGGAAGTCCAGTCTCCTTAGATCATAGCAAATGGAAAGAACTAGGATTCTCCAAAGATTTCTTTGAGCTCAAAACCAACCTAAATGCTATGATTCATCCTCATAGCAAGGACCAAGGGATCTTGGGCTTTTCAGGATAAAATCAGTTTCTGAGAATATGCCTCCCATTTATTGTTCATTGGCACTTTGAAAAAGCCCTAATTTTTGCCTTCTCTCCTATTTAAAAGGAAGGTCCTTGCTGCTCTGTATACTTTTGCCTTGCTATGAGACCTGCAGCTTATGTGCCTGACTTGGGCCCCTTCAGTTCTTCGACAATTTTCTTTGCTGAATATTACCTGACATTTTGGATTGCATGTTGGAGTGATCATTTTCTTCTCATGAGACTGTAGCCTTCATGTGTTCTTTTTGGCAGCATTTTTCCTCTTTTTTTCCACCACCTTTGTTTTTGGCTTTGCCCATCCTTATTACCTTTAGAATGTCTTCAAACACACACTCCAGGGTGCATAGCACTTCCCCAGCATGATCTATAACCATTACTGCCATTCCATGGGCCTTGTTACCAAGGCAATTTTATATCCAATTGAGTATTTTACTATCAGTCCCATACTTGCTAACCTTATAAATTAATCTGTTATGTGGCACTGTATTGAGAGCCTTTTCAAGTCCAAGTAAATTATGTCTCCTTCTTCATTGCTGTCCACTTTCATTGTCATTTCCTCAGAGAAATGAATCAAGATGGTTAAGCATGACCTCCTTTTTGTAAATCCATGCTGACTACCTCTAACCAATCTATATTAGATTGATATTAAATCAGGACACAGACTCAAAGGGGGCCTTCTATATAAATGCAACCTAAGGTTGCTTCATGTGGAGATGAGAGATGGGAATCACTGATACACTGAAGTTAGCAGTACCAGGTCTGATGGTTTGCCAATAACTTATCAGTGGCCAGATCCTTCCCCAGGGTCTCAACCAGAACTCCCCTGGAGAGAACAAAAGCTTTTTTCTGTATTTGCCTAGCATGTTTCTATTGCAGAAGTGAATATGATCACTGAGGATGAGAACTGGTTCTGCTTTTATTCATCTATGATTAAGTCAAAATCACAGAGACATTGCAAAATCCTCATTTTCAACAGAATGTTGTCCCACAGCTTCTGAGAGAGCTATATCTGCATTGCCTAAGATGTATGTCAAAAGGCAGCATGGGTATTTGCTTTCTGTACAAATGCAGCCAAATGATGCCAAGAGAATCTCCCACCTTGACTAGGGTGGTGGAGAGCACGGGTGCTATGTCAACTGAAACAATTTTCCCAATATCCCATTAAGAAGTAGGATCTTGCTTCCCATGAAACGTGTCTACTCTGAGTACACATCACTATTGACTAATGCCAGAAAAGGAACTTTTTCCTCAGCAAGAGGTGGTGTCAGGGACTACAAGGTGCAGCTGGGTGAACTGCTCCATGTCTCTTGTTTGCTTACTGGGGTATGAAGTTGGCAGCCTGCACAAGCAGGATGAGGAAAGAGGCTCTCAGCAGGGAATCCTGCCAGCAGTTTAGGTATAAATTAGTATGTTTTGCCAGCTTTTCTACCTCAGTGACTGGAAATACCTCCCTCAATGCTGTAAGCATAATAGTGGTCTCTTTAGTTTGGGAGGAGAAGGCAAATCGATCCCAACAGTCTGTCTTGAGCTTGTTTGACAATATATGCATCAAGCACACTGAGATCCAGAGGAAGTCAGACACCCCCCCTCAGGAAACTAACCTTTGGCCTTCTGCCTCATAGGACACCCAAGATGCACAAAGAGAGCCTTCTAGGCTACAACCTATGGAGGCTTATTGCATATATCCTATATATACACATATGGTTTCCTTGTGTCTTCAAATCAGAAATGTGGTAGTCCATGTATGGTGGGAGAGATGTTGCTTTGGGAGAGTTCAGCACTATCAGTGTTGCTGCAGAACTTAGATATTCTGGCAAACATCCATTGAAACAAAGGAAAGAGCCCCCCCAAACAGTTTGGCTTTGTATTCAAGGCCTTGACCCTGTAACAGCCAGTACAGACATGCTCAGAAAAATAACTTGCAGACACAGTAGGTCAATACAGAGAAGCATAACTTAAAGATAAGGGTTATAAGGATATAAAAAAATAGTTGGAGCATGTCTTCCCCATTTGGAAGAGACAATTGGTCATGTGCTTTATGATGAAACAGTTCTGAAGAGAAACTATCATGTATTTCTTATGCAAATATTAAAGCAGAAAGACAACAACAAAAAAAAGCTAGTTGCTAGAGTTGTCATGTTGCTCGAGTTCTCACATTCCAAGTATCCGAAAGTAAAACGTGTCATTTGCCATTGGCATAAGATACATCACAGCTACGTGGAGTCCCACAGTCAAAGAAGCATGGTTTAATATCAAGTGCATCATGTAAAGTTATACATACAATTCAAATTACCTAAGATCTTTAAAGAATCAGCCATTGAATAAGGATACACCACAGAAAATATGTCAGATATCTGACAGCAAGTTATATAACACATCCTTCAAGCAGAAATTGTAACAATGCTTTTCTAAACAAATCTGGTCATGGGTAAGAGGTCAGATGATGGTAACCCTCCCCCTCTGATCGTAAAACCCCGTTGAAACGGTGACCTTGCTGACACTAATGAGAAGTCTGCTCTATATATGCACAATTTGTAGAGCTAAATCTTAGACAAATTAGGAACAATAAAAAGTGAACCAAAAATGTAAACAAAAACAGCAGTAAAATAATTTGTCATGACTGTAGGGTTCTGCTTATGATTTCTGGCATATTTTTGTGAGCAAATAGTGAAGTTTTGTGAAGGATCAAAAGTATCTTTCCATTACTATGTTTTCTCCATGCTACCCTGCAGCAGTTGAGTTGTACTTACAGGAATCAGCACTGCATTCAGAGAAATCATCCATGAGAGCAGAGGGTGGGAACTGGCATTTGAGATAGGAAATATCCTTTAACTTCATCATTAAGTGTCTGCAGGACATTTGTCTTCTCTATTTCTCTGTATCACACCTCAAACATCCCCACACACCAAGAGTGATCTGGCTCCCCGTGATAAGCAGGGACTCACACCAGCCAGACAGCTTAAGCACGGAGTGGCAGAGTCATGGCAGGGCAACACAGGACATGAAACTCCACCACAGTCCTGCCTTGCATACATCATTCCTGGCTGGCAGTGCCAGGGATACACCAACTTGAGTGGGTGTGAGCACTGCACAAAATTTCTGAGTACGCTTAGGGCCATTAAAGTTAAAATCAAGTTACTTAGAATATGAAAATTCATATGACCAGAAATCATACCCTGAAAACAATTTTCCCAAACTTCATAAATATTAACTTCAACACTGGCTTAGTACCAAGTTTAAAAAAGAAGAATACCAAGCTCAAAAACTCTTCCGTTGCTTTAAAGGCATGGTGCTGAGGTGTGGATCGCCTTAAACATGCACCACGTCAGCTACAACAATGCTGCAATGGCACAGACTTTGTCATCTAGTCATGTACTTATTACCATTACTTAAATTCATGTTCCAATGCAGACAAGAGGAGGTTTTTTGAAACGGAATTAAACCTCTACAGTATTCTAGACAACGGAATTAAACCTCTACAGTATTCTAGACCTTTGCTTTCAGCATGAACACAAACCTTCCTTTCTTACAGAGACAGCCTATAACTGAGCCATTCCTGCAGATGAAAAGATATTTCCTTGTAGTCAACACATACCCCTAAAAAGTGGAAAATCCAAAGTGCCTCCTTTAAGACATTCTTGTGTAGGCTTAAAATATCTTCTCCCCATCTATTTTGGTCAGGTCCAGAAGAAGATAAAACATTTGAGACAGTGATAAATGAATCTAACAAAACAATTACTTCTAATTCCCTAAAATTGTGTTGTGATGCTACTTAGTAGTGCTACTGAGTAATGATGCTGCTGCTGATCACAGTCATATTAGCATCAGTAGTAATGTGGTGCACTGTAGTAATAGTATCACTTCTGCTATCCCACAGTAGTGATGCTAGTGTTACAAGGATAAGTTCAAAGTACTGCTGGGTTTTCCCGTGCTTATCAAAGTGCACTTAGCTGGGAATGTTTGCTTCCAACTTCCTTGACCCTCTCTGCTTGCTTCTACCCATTTTGGTCACTGATAGACTCATTTTTTCATTTGTGAACAAGATTCCACACGGTCAGAGGTTAGCAAAGTAGGCAATTTGGAGTCTTTATGTTAGAATATTATTTTCCAGTTGACCTTGTAATACTATCGTTTGATAACTGTATATGACACCAGCATTTAATACTCTGTCTGGCTGACAGATAAAATTCAAGGCACAAATCAGTAACTGTCCAAGGGCCAGATCACCACAAAGATGACTTGTCTTTTCATGCCATGCCCAAACTAATGCTGCCCAAAGAAATCTGCATAATCTATCACGGGGGTTCATCATGTGGGTCACTGGTTCTTAAAATTAGTTACTTTATAATTTGCCACAGTGGGAACTTGAAAGCCTTGTAAGGGGCATGCAAGAAGCTTTTCTTTTTTTTGTCTCCAACGGCTGATAAATGCTGTGATGTTATATGTTAAAAATAATATTTTCTTTGATTATATGGGTGGGTCTGGGAACCTCTGCTGCATATTGTAAGAATATCTCCCAGACCAGGGCTCAAAGAGTAAGTGGTGATCACTAACTCAAAACAGTACGATAATATTAAAAATAAGGATAATAATGATGACTTGTTGCCCAGTCTTATTCATAACTGTTCATTACAACTGAAGTCTGTTTAGATCTTCAAACACATCCCATCCATATACCAGCCAGCACTCTGCTGAGCTATAAAGGTGAGTGGCAGGTGCTCAGTGAAGCTGACCCATACAGTGAAATGGTTTATGAGAAATGACGATATATGATGAGAATACAAAACTTGATAATGGGTTTATTTATTGATTGCAAATAAAATTCATGAACTGTGAAGCTGGAAACTGCACCAGAGGGAATTAGTCCAAGAGGACATTAGGGGAGGAGGGGGAGAGGGAGAAAGAGAGAGAGAATGTATTACATGTAAACCAAGTGAAAGGTTGCCTAAAGGCTTCTGATTCCATAAGCAGAGCCTCTGAGGATATGATCTGAAAGCCTTTAATGCTACTAAGGCTTTGTCAGTAAGATATTTGCATATTTTGCCTACAAACCCAAAATGCTGTATTAATTCATTTTTATTTACCTTTCTGCCACTTCTAAAAGAAACCTCGCAGAAAGCTATTAATGACACCGCTTCATAAAAGATAATTTCCAGAGAGGCTTTGCAGGTAGTGACTGAAGGGGGGGAAAATGTGTGTCAAATTTAGGTTATTAACAATATAATCCTTAAACAGACAGTATCTCAAAGATTAATTCATCCTTAAATTTGTCTGTAAAAACTGCATGCTCCTTCACTCTGTGCATGCGAATTTATATTGCATGTCTTTTTTTCTTCATGTTTACTAGAAAGGGAAGCAGGAGAGCTTTGCAATGCTGGGCTGGAGGCTGGAAAACACAATTTTGCTATGGCACCTTCCATTCAAATTCAGGTCCCTTTCTCCACAGTCCACCAGCAAAACCAACAGGCAAGCAGCTTTCTCTCACAGACCATGCGCAAAGAAACAGGGTAGGAACAGGGATGAGATTGATGTATTTTGCTGTAAATTGCACAATATTTTTTGCTTAGTGCAATGCCAGGTTCTGGCTGGACAAAGCTTTGGACAAGCTAAATGAGAAGAAAGTGCTCTTAAATCTGTGGCTGCAAGAAATCAGGAGTTCCATTTAATACAATTTTAACAGCATGAATTTTTAATCACAGTATGGCGAAAGGAGTCTTGACCTTTTCCCTCCTTAAGCACAAAGTACTGAAACCTTTGTGTCTTCCCACACTGAGAGAAGTAAAAACCTTTTTCTCATGTGAATTTATAATATTTGGTACAAACTTCTTTTAAACTTTCCTGTTGTTGGAGGCACATTTTCCCTCCCTCTACTCAGATCCTTTTAAGATATAATTTATTAGAGGTTTGCTCTTCCTTCCTGTACTTTTCTGCTCTGGGTGTTCTATTTATAGTCTTTGTAATGTCAAAATTATCTCTGAGGAAAAACACAGAGTCATACATGTAGGCAACATGAATGGGCCCCATTCCACTGCTCAGTCCACTGCTTTTGCACCTCATTTGTCCTTTAAACAGAGGAAAGATTTCTCCTGATTTTTTTACATAAGTTGTCTGCATTTAGTAATTTTATCTACATCTAATTTACGTCTATACAATAGCCTTTGTCTCCCCACACGTTGCCTAGACCCTGTCTCCCATTGCATACCTTGCTAGGCTGGCACATATGTCATGTCCCTCTGTGCAGGCAAGTGCCATGTCCTGCTTACAACCACCCATGGCTCCCAGAGATGAAATGAAAGGTTATATACATGAACTATACAAGGTGCCAGGGACCTGGGCCCCTCTGCCCTGAAGGGTGGGCAGAGAATGGGGAGAAACAACATCTTCGTTACACGACCACTGTCCTTCCGCCACTGCCTTGGCCACAATGCCTGGTTGAACCTACTGAGATTCTGTGCAATTGAGAGGTTCCTTGGGGATAGGGCAAGGAGGAAGCGGCACCTGGTCATGCCCTGGCAAAACCATCACCTGCTCTCCAGTCACACCTAAGTGGGTCTGCAACCAGACACTCCTTTTTGTTCAGGATAAAACTTATCCCTTATTGTTCTGGAGGAAGGCAAAATGCCTCTATTCTCTTGTAGAGCAATTATTCCCGGGCACAACCCCACTGAAATCATCAGCACTTCTTCAGCACAAGCGTTTCAAAGCTTAACCCCACTGCGGTGGGTACACCTGCAGTCCATTACACAGCCCCTTCTTTCTCCAAAGGATGAGCAGCTGAAAATGCTTAAACCAGAGCCACAGCCTTTCTGGGTGCCCTGCACCACATGGACATGGGCTAGCAGGGAGGCAGACAGGGAGGGCAAAAGACAGCTATGGCAGCAATGACACATTCAGTTTCCAGTAGAGCCTTACATGGGGTCCAGGAAGGTTTTCATGACTCTGTATTGAAAGGCTAAAGTGAACTGCAGTTATATTTGTTCTGTGCAGGTGCTGTTTTGTTTTCCTGGGGTTTTTCCACACAAAATGAGGAAACATTGCATCTGGAAAATTACAAGCTCTGCTCATGCCAGCAGCTATTTCTGGAGAAGCAGCCCTGTGACACCATTAACACAGTTAACTTGTGGTAAACCCCAAAGATGTTTCTTAGATCATGGCACACAGAGATATTAGAGAAAATAAGAAAAAGAAAACTCTGGGTAGGGGTCTTCCCAGTGGGATATTTTGTAAAGAAATTAATATGAGGTAATTAAAAAAGAAAAAAAATATATAATAAAAGAAAATAAAAGAAAGCTCGGGAATGTAAGGATGTCACAGAAGCACAGAATCACAGAATATGCTGAGTTGGAAGGGACCCACAAGGATCATTGAGTCCAAATCCTGGCCCTGCACAGGACCATCACCAAGAGTCACACCATGTGCCTGAGAGTATTGTCCAAATGCTTCTCAAACTATGCCAGGCTTAGTGCTCAGGCCACTTTCCAGAGGAGCCTGTTCCAGTGCCCAACCATCCTCTGGGTGAAGAACTTTTTTCCTGATATCCAACCTAACCCTCCCCTGGCACAGCTTTAGGCCATTCCCTTGGACTCTGTCACTGGTCACCATAGAGAAGAGATCAGTGCCTGCCCCTCCTTTTCCCCTCACAAAGAAGCTGTAACTGCAGTGAGGCCTCCCTTCAGTCTCCTCTTCTCCACTCTCATACAGTTTCCCCACAAGGCCCTTCACCATCTTTGTTACTTCCTCTAAGTACAAGTGCTTGAGACATCTTTGAAAACTTGCAGCAGTTCTGTGTGACAGTATCCTTTCCTGCTGTGTGTTACCCTGGGGGCATGGCAGAACATGATGCCACAGTGTGGAATCATGTGTGGAAACAGGCCTCTCCAATGTGCATGTTCACTGAGTGTGCAGGAGTAGTGTCTGGAAAGGTCTTTTGTGTTGACGTTCATGCCCTGTAGTTCTAATACGACAATTATTTTATAATCCTTTAATATATTTTTACCTAATTTAAAGTTCAGGACTGAAAGAAGATTAGCCATGTATCTCAATCACTTAAATGCTTAAGACTCTTCTTACACAGCAAAAAGAAGGAAAGTTTAGGTATTTCAGCTTTAATGTGCCATGATAATTTTCCCCCTTCCTTCAAAAACAGCTGCAAAACAAATAAATTAAGTGAAACATTCAGGGCCAGAAACTCTTTCTCTTTGCTGATCTTTAGAGGTCAGTATCAAGGTTTAATCCTCATTTGCAGTCCTGTAAGACAAGCAAACCACAGGCATGGTATAGTGGCAAACATAGTGGTGCTGGTTGAACTCAGTGACCTTAGAGGTCTTTTCCAACTTAAATGACTCTGATTCTTTGACCTCCAGACACCTGGAAAGGTTAGTCTGGAAGACCATGTACCTAATTCAGTTGCCATGCAAGTCAGTAGTGGCAAACCCAATCATTCACCCCCTTGTCCCTGATGGATTGAGTGCATCTGCTTCCAGATGCACACAGGATCAGAAGGACTGGGATGGGTCCAAAGATGATGATCCTGGTCCCTGGCATGCTGGATGCCACATCTGTCACCTACTGCCTTGAAAAAAAGCAGGACATGTCTTTGCTGCTAGTGCACTGCCTATTGTTCATGGTCATTTTAGTTTGGGCAAATTGTCACCAAATTTGTTCTCACCCCACTATAGCTCTATAATTTTTGGCCTACTGTTTTGATCACCAAAATATACACACACTGCTCAACCAAATATACTCGAGCTTTTTGGCTTTCCTTTATTTTGTTTTGTTTCTATTTTTTTCAACAAGATACAGAGATTCACTAGAGATTTAAAAACTGCACTGTATCTATACCATGAGCAAAAATAGAAACAACTAGAAAGCTTCCTGGACCTTGTAAAATGTCAATAAAAATAAGATGGTTCTAAACAGTTGTCAAATACCTTGCTTAGAACTACTCTTTGTGGATGAACAGAATTATAGTTGTAGACATAGTTGTCTAGTGACTCCTTTGTGTTTCATTTTTAGATGGCTTTATGACAGTTTCTATTTATGTTTCTCTCTTCAGTAAGAGAAGGAATTCAACAGAGGGGAAAAAAGTATTTATTCTGTTTACAAATATAGGTGCGACAGATATACAGATATACTACAGATATAGTCATGTATAAACACTGTCTTAAGATTTGGCCTCTTCCATCTGCAAAACCTCACAGGAAGAGAAAGAAAACCTGATTTTGCTATAATATTTTCCAAAATAATTACTTAATTTGTTAGTGAATTCATTATATTAAATTGTCTGCTTATTTATCTATATTAATTGTTTATTAAAGGAACAGTAGTAAAAATAAGAAGTTGAAGACATATATGCAATTGTGCTGCCTAAAGAGGAGACATCATATTGGAAAATAATTAGCAGTTCAAAAATTATCATGTTAAACTTACTCTGTATAACTGACTAAAATATAAGCCATTTTAGGCAAATCCCCCTGCTCCTGTTAAGACATATTTTATATAGCTATGATCCTAATTTTAATCCTTTCCCTCTGGGTAACAATGCTAGGTGTTACTCAGGTTAATATCATCCTTTGCATTTATTTTAATTCTCTTTATAATGTCAAAAATAAAATTGAAATGTACTCACACTTGTAAGAGCTTTGGAAATCATGCAGCAAGATTTTTAGAGACCTTTTCTCATGTTAAGTTTCAACAACAGACACTTACCAATTCCCTTCTAGTGGTTCCTTTCAGGAAATCAGCTGCATTAATTTAACTCCTCTGCTGTGATTTGTAGTTAATGAAGACTACACCTGGGATAAAAGGAGCTTGGTGACTGATTCTGCCTTTTGCTATCATTTGCTTGGTCTGAAGACAATGGTGGTAACATTGACAATGTTAAAAAACAAAAGAGGAGTACTTCAGGTTTGCACTCTAAGGAACACAAGACAGAAAGAAAGGGAGAGGTTGTTGAGAAAAAAAAAGCTGAGAAAAGATGTCAGCTTTGAAAAAGCATCCTTTTTACCTAATTTTTTTCCTGTTGGGCTCCTATTCCAGATGTTTGATTTATCCAAGCAGCCAATCCAGCACTGCACTACCACCACTATCTATATGAGGGCCCACCACAACTTTCAGTTCTCCACACTCCTGCACCACCCCCATCTTCCCACCCACCAGCAGAAAGGACAATTCAACTGATCAGTTTGCTGGTGCCAGAGGCCACACTACATGGGAAACAGAGGGGTGTGACACCTGCAGACCCTCTGCACACCTGGCATGTGCTGGGATTGAAATATGCCTGTCCAGAGGTGGGATCTGTGTCTGCATGTGCACAAGTCTCTACATCCCTCCCTCTACTGCCTTTTGCTGCCTTGTGCCCCAAGTGGCTCTGGGGAGCCCTGTCCCCATGGGAGAGACATCTCTCAAGAATAATGCGTGCCTCACAACATAAATAGCAAAGAGCAGCTCAAACTTGTTTCCACAAAAAATTTCTTTTCTTTTTTTTTAAATAATCTAGGCTTTCTAAAAATGGGGAAGCAAAGGGCATTATTCAGCTCCTGCACAGTAATGAAAAAATATGCGGCTAAAGTACAACATACTTAATACTTTAGCTGAAAAACAAAACACCTCAGCACACACATAAGCATCATTAAAAAACCATATAACTCTGCAGATGATTTTAAAAGTGCCCAAGTTCCGCAGGATGGGTTGTACTAGAAACGTCAGGGGAGGGCTGGGACATTCCTCAGCCAGTCTTCAAGGCCTGGGGGACACATCCCAAAAAGACAGGGGACTGCATCGAGGAGTGTCGGAACAGTCCCATACATCCAGACAGCCCTTCGTATTTGCCTCTCCACTGCCTGCAGCTCCAGAAGAAGCTGAAAGAAGCATGTCATACACTCTGTGACTCCATGGAGATGGGTGCAAGCACCACCGTTTAACATCATGGGAAGTAAAATAAATCACAAGAAAAAGAAAAAGATAGCTAAACAAAGCAAAAAGGAGTCTTTTTATAAAACATCAGGGTATCTCAGATACATCACTGAGAGCTAGACGTTATGAGCCATTGCCTAATACAGGTTGTACCACTTGGTGGCAACACTTCCATGTTTGATTTATTGAATTTTTCTCATAATCTTTCTTCTGATATTTAAAAGGACAAGTGTAGGCTTTGGTATGTGCAATTAATTACTGCAAAGAATAAAAATTCAATGTTTGAATGGCTTTGGTACTACTTTCTGTCCAGGACTCATACTAAATTCTTTTCAAGATTATGTTGTTTTATGCCCTGAGACATTTCTAAGAGAAAAATTTCACATTCCTCAGACATCAGTGAGAAGCTTTGTACAGCAATTTCATCTTAAATACTGGCAGAAGATAATTTCTTTCAATGTGCAACCAGAACCATGACAGAAAGTGTTGACCAGTTGCTTGCAGAGCATCAGATGTTCAGGAAAGGCAAGTTAGATGGTGCAGGTTTTTCCCTTTCAAGTGTGTTTTAAGACTGCAGGTGAACAACTGAAGGGCATTCAAGGTGTACTCTTGTATGGTGCACAAGCAACAACCATGCCATGGTTCACTCTTGCAGTTTAAGTTTGGTCTGCAAGACTCATTCTTCCAGCAAAGATTGGTCAGTGTCCCCACCTGCTCAGCTCTGCACACCCCACTAAACCTGACAAGCAATGTCATTAATGTCAATAATTTCTAAATTAAAGGATGTGCAAACTCATTGGCATTGGGCCCATATGGCAGGTTTTGGTGTCCTGTTCTGCCACCTGTCTCTATGCTAACATATCACCCTAAGGCTATCAAGGGCCAGGCAGGATAGCTTTGGGAAAAGCAGCCCAAAGTCACTCAGTGGCCCAGGGGTGGTACTAAAAATGGAGATGCTCCTGGGTCTCTGTTCACAGTCACAGGCAGATTCTGGGTAGCAAAGCAGTCCACAGACAACTGTAGGTGAGGCTCATGTGCTGCAATGGCCTGCAGGAGTGCTCACCAGCCCAGACTATGGTAGCCTCAGCAAGAACAGGAACAATGCATAAGGCTCTGTAATGACCAGGTGACTGGTCAGGATTTGGGAATGCTGAATGTCTGCAGTCATTACCAAACCAGGAGGCAGCAGCCAAGTGAATAGAGTACCCAGGCTGCTGCTGGCCTCCCTGGGTCCTCTGCTGATTACAGCTTCCTTCCATGAGATTCGTAACTACAAGCTCCCTACAAGATTTAGGATTTTAAAAGGATTTGTAAAAGAATAGGTTTTTCCACCCACATTGAGCCTGTAGCCTGGGTTGCACGTGCAGTAGAAGGAGCAGGGGGTGCTGGTGCAGCTGTGCTGGTAGTCATGCTCCTGCTCCATACACAGGTCCACCCCAGCAAGACAGAACAGGCATTAGATCAGTTGGACACATGGGGACCCTGGCTCTGGCACATGTCCAGTCATAGCCACCAGGAGAACCCACACAGCCCCAGCCCTTCCAACCCCAACACCCACCTGTTGATTTCGAGTGCAGACATGGCCACTGTCTACTGCACCAGATTTCTAATTTATCCAAGGGCTAAATCAACACTGGGTGTAAATTGATATTGCTTATAGCTTGAGCTGAGTAAGCGTAAGCTTTAGCTCAGCTGGAATGTGCTGCAGGGAGCCAGGTCTGAGTGTCTATGCAGCCAGCAGCCTGTAGAGCCAATGGAAACTGGGCAGCAGGGCAGGCAGGAAATGGGCAGAGCATTGGAGGCAAAGGCATCAGGTGCAGGAACATGTCAGGGCCCTTGGAAGCAATATCTTGTCATCCCAGACTCCCCCAGCCCAGCAAGCTGAGACTCACCATGGCACTAGGGCAGTCCCTGGCAAGGAAACACTGCCTGGAAGAGGCTGGCAGCTGCCTTCTGCCCTTCCATAGACGCTGAAACAGGTAAGGTCTCACCAGACTGCTGCAATGCCAGGTCTCCAGCAAAGCCTGCCAGCACAGTGAGGGACAGACAGGTCCTGACCTGCGCCAGCACCATCATGGTGCAAATCAGCCTCCTGGCTCACAGCCAGACACTCCTGAGCAGCACCAAGTGGCCAGGGATCTATCAAACACAGACATGCAGTGGATGCCATGCACATGTCTGCATAGGAGGTGACCCTGCTTGAGCCACATTAAAATATATATATGGATCTGTGAAATATATATACAGCTCTGGGATGTGTCACCCAGCCCTATCACACCCAGGGAAACCAGCTCCACACTTCCTGCTCTTTAACATTCCCATCACTGCTACCACAACATCCTGGCTTGGGCCAGAGCTACAGGTGAATAAAAACACATGCTTGCAATGCTTGCAAAACTTTTCTTATCTCACATCAGGAAAGGTGTGTGGATGCTGAAAAGCTAGGAGCAGAGGAATTTTCCAGCTGCTGCACAATTTTGTGAAGGTTTTCTTTTTCATGCAAGCTAGCTGAAAACAGTTTTAGATTTTTGTAAACCAAGACTTTATCTTGCACCTGCAAACTTGTTGTCCAAGTTGTTTTGGTACATTGGAGAAAATATTTTGAATGGGCATTGTGGAACCTCTACCTATCATTCTAGAGGTTGGATGGTCAAGCAACCAATGGGATCGTGCCACCCTTGTGAACGAAGCTATATAAGCTGATTTATATCATTAAATAGAGCCATTTTGGCCACTTATCCTGAAACTGGACTCGTCTCGTTTTTCACTGTTCTTGGTACAACAGCAACAAAGGTGAACAAGTGGAAAGGCCACCCATCCCAACACCTCCCCATTGGGGAGGTTGCTTTGCTGCCTGTGCTACTCCTAGCGAGGGCAGCCACCCCAAACACCCCTCTTAAGGTCATCTTCTAGCCCAGATGAGAAGCAGGTACCTGACACTGGTGGCTCTCACGCACTACAGAGCTTGTCCTAGAACCGTTTCCTAAGCTGCCTCATGAGCTCAGAGGACTCCAACAGGAAGACAAGTTCCTCCAGCAGCTATGAGGCCATGGCCCACAATGAATTCACGTCTGCCTGCTGGATGTCCATGGAGTATATCTTGACAGCAGAGTTCCAGGTCTGGGTGGCCACCACAGTGACATGGTCATGGGGTGGTCCATCCATCACGAAGAAGGCAATGCAGGGGATCTCGTTGTGCAGAGGGTGCATGCCCTCCTGTGGGGTGAAGGCCACATTCATGGTGTACTGCATGGCCAGTCCCCTCATAGTGTCCTAGGTCACTGGGATGGTATCTAAACCAGTGACATGCTGACAAACTGGAAGATACTGCTTTGGGCAACTCTCCTGTTCCCTCCACAGCTCCAGTCTCCCATTGGTTTTGCTGCATTTCGCCAGTTTCTACCTAAAACTAGGGCTTGCCTTCTTGCTTGGATTTTTTTTAAGGGCAGAAAATGAGACAGTGTAAAGCACAAATAAGGTCACACAAATGGCAGGGATTGAGCCAAAAAGCCTCCTTCTACATATGGATGCTACTACTTCCAGTGCAAACTGCGAGAGTGTTTAGCAAGTGAAATATCAATTAACATATTTTGCTTGACTTGTGTGTTATTAAGTCTGAGATAACTTGGCCCTAATGGTAAGCAAACACTTTGAGTCCCCTTGGGATGACACCAGACGTGGGCTGTTTTCTCAACTTCTCCAAAGGTCTCCACGACATACACGTTTACTTTCTGCATTTGGTGTCTGCACTGTTTTTAAACTGGGATTGATTTAAATCCCTCTGCCCAAGGAAAGAGGCTGGTGCCCATGGGTTTGCTTTGCTCTTTTTCCCCAGGAGACCCATGCAGGAAGGGGGTTCCACCTCATGCCTGTTAGTTACTGCCCTGTTTCCCTAAAGATTCTGTAGCTGCATTTAGCTCTTTGTAAAGTCATTTATTAAATAATGGGGAGAGTATTTACTGAACCCACATAGACTTTCTGGGCTGTGCACCAACAATTGAGCTCTTTTAATGAGAAATACAAATTTGGATTAATTTTTAAGCATTCCTTTGGTGTTCAGCAGTTGCTGGGGCTGGAGAATATGGTGCTGTGCTTCCAGATGGTACCAGGATCTGGCAGAGGTGGTGCTTGGAGATATGCCTTCAAGGGAGGAGAAAAGAGCAAGAAGCAAGGCTTGGATTCAGCTTGAGAGAAGCTGGAGAGGAAGAAATCCATCTGAAAAACTTTTGATAGCCTGTGGAAAAGCCTAAAATCAGTTCCTATTGCAAACTCCCAGGTAATAACCAAGAATAAGGCAGTTATGGGCCAGTGTTGCACTCCACCGAGGGTCTTGCAGAGCCATCTCCATCCCACAAGGCTCATGCTTTTCTCAGATCACAGAATATTCTGAGTTGGAAGGGATCCACAAGGATCATTGAATCCATGGTGCCATGCTCTGACCAGCTGAGCTGATCTCAGGGCCACATGGAAAGCAGTTTGTGAACGTCTTCCTGAGGCAGCAAGGCCTAAGCTGTGCAATGCCTAGGATGCTGTGGCAGATGCTGCATTTTCCAGGCCTGGGCAGGACTCTCTGGTTTTTATTTCCTGAACATGGGAGGCCACATGCTGACCCTACATCTGCAGCCCTGCATGGGTCCCAAAGGCACTGAGGAGCCTCAGCCTGCCCCAGGGAGCCTTTATAGAAACCCATCATGGGGTTGCTGCTGCAGAAGCACAGGTATGGGTGAAGAGACAAATATCTTCAGAGCTGGGGTGCTTTTATCTATTCCTCATCTCTCAGGAGACAGAGCACAAATATAATAGCACAGAAACCTTGAGATCAGCAGTGGACACAGCAAATTGAGACACTCAGTCTGAAGGTGGCAGGGGAGAAGTCTCCTTTGTGCTGCTGCATCAGGGTGCTGGCATGGGTGCTCTGTCCAGTCAGGAAGGCAGAGGGATCCATCCCTTCAAAATGCCAAGCCAGCTTGGGGAAGATGTACCACCTGCAGATGCTGGGGACACCCCCATGTCCTCCAAAATGGCCTCGTCTACATCTTATGGTCATGGTTTGCTGACGAGGGGAATGAAAAGAAGCTGAGACTCCAACAACTTTCATGTGTTCCCTGGGCACATTCACAGAGACTAAGCAAAGGAAATACACTAACAATAAAGGGAAAATGTTTAGCTTATGATATTAACATGTTTATAGCAGCAACAATAGTATAGGTTCCAACCTTATATAAAATTTTGACAAACTGCCAGTTTTAAAAATGAAAGAAAAGTTTACAGGAACTACTCATGGTATTTAATATTAATAATAAACACATCTAGGCTCAAGTACTGATATTCAAAGTGGTTGAATTCATGATCACATTAGTTAACTCAAGCTCCTTCAGATGTCTGAAGTAATGCCTCAACTGAGAATTAATTAAAATATTCTTGTAAAGCAACAGGTTTGCAAAAGGGAGAAAATGTTCCATGGACATAGCAAACGCTGACTTCTCCAACACACGCACATTCTTTTTAATCAGAACATGAACTTGTGGAGAGAGGGGAAGTTCCTGCCTTTAAAACGGTATTTCCCCAAAGGCTAACTTCTGAAACCCCACTGTTTATTTCTTTACCATTCCCATTTTTTTCCCCCCCAGTATTATTTCCATCAGTAGTGAATGATTGAAGATGACCTGTAACTACACATTTCCTAGAAAACAGAGGCCCAACCAGCTTCATGGGTGTTCTGGACAGGAGGGAAATTTGCTTCCCACTGTATCTTGAGTCTAGATACAAAGGGGCATCCTGCTCAGAATTGCAAGTCCTGACTTTGAGATAGGAAAAAGAGGATGAGAGGAATGCACAGCTTTAGGGTTGGACAACAAGTAAGAGGACAAGTGTAACCTGCACGAACTATCCTACAGGAAGAGGGTTCAAAAGGAGATACTGATGCCTCATTGCTGTGGAAAATGTGGGCTCCGCTCTTTGCTGCCCAGGAAGACAAGAAGTGCTGCTCAGGCAGCAGGATCCTCCTGAGGTGTGTGCTCACCAAGCCCAACCTGCTGTGCAGTGTGTGCCTGTGGTACCTGCAAGTGCACCATGACAGAAATGAAAGGGCAGGGGAGAACAACCGCTCATGGCAGGCTTGGGCTGAACTTCACTCCTGGGGAATGGCAGCCTGGTCTGGTCCTGCAACAGTGCATGGTAGTGGTCTCCATAACCTTAACTGGACTAGAACAACCTCATCCCTTCAAGGGATGCCTTGACCATGTAGGCTCCAAAATAATGTTTACATTGCCATGACACAGGACATGAGGACATGTCATTTAGCCTGGTTGGTCCTTACTCACTGCTCAAAAAAAAAAAAAATCACTTCTACTTACATCACTCCTGGCAAACATTTCTCCAACCAAATCTCTGGTAAGGGCAACTCCACATGGTCTTCAGGCACTCCAGTGGTTCAGCATCCCAGTCATAAGAAAGCTTTTCCCAGCAAATGACTCATAACTTCCTTGCTGCAATTTTATCCCATTATTTGTGTGTTACACATCACAGATATAGAGAACAAACTACGTCCTTATTCTTTGCAGTTACATTTTCCTGTACTTTGAGACCCTTATAATGCTTTTACTTCCTCCTTCACTTGTCTTCCCACTGTCCTTGTCCCTGGAAGGAACAGTACCAAACCTTTTAGCTTGTCCTCACAGGTTATATTTTGTAGGTCTCTGATCATACTTATTTTTATCAGTGGACTGATAGGGGAACATTTTTTTCCACATATTCCTTGAAGACAGAAGCCACAATATCAGAGTTCACATAAATTTCCTCTTGAATCAATGAAAAGATATTTATTCCCTCAGAAATGTAACAACTTCAATGGGTTCAACAGAAAGGTCACACTCCTCCCTCACCACATGGACATGCTGTGTAGTCTAATACTGAGGATCTTCTCCTGTGGGATAAATTAAGCCAGTCTGACTCTCCTTGGGTAAGCCTGGTGTCTGACCTTTGGCATCCTGCATCCATGCACTGACAGACAGGGATCAGAGAAGGGTAGACGGGGCAATTCCTCTCCCTCCTGCTTTTGTTTCAGTGCTGGCTCTGGCTGGGGCACTTAATTTTCTTCACAGTGGCTGTTTTGGATTTGTGCTGAACACAGGGTTGATAATACAGAGGTGCTTCTGTTATTGCTGAGCAATGCTCATACAGAGTCTAGACCTTTTCTGCTTTTCATACTGCCACGCTGGCAAGGAGGCTGGGGATACTTGGGAGATTGGGAGGAGACACAGCTGGGACAGGTGACCCCAAGTGACCAAAGGAATATTCCAGACCATATGATATCATGCTCAGTATATAAAGTGAGGGGAAGGAGGAAGAGGGGGGCATTTGGAGTGACAGTGTTTGTTTTCACAAGTCACAGTTACATGTGATGGGGCCCTGCTCTCCTGGAGGTGGCTGAACACACCCATGGGGAGCAGTGACTTAAATTTTTTGCTTTGTGTGCATAGCTTTTGCTTTCCCTATTAAACCATGTTTATCTCAACCCATGAATTTTCATGCTTTTACCATTTTGAATTTCTCCACAGGCCAGCTGGTGGTGGAGTGAGTGAGCAGCTGTGTGGTACTTGGTTGCTGGCTGGGGTTAAATCACAGCATCCACATGGGACTCAGGACTCGAAGATTCGTGTCCACTCAGCACTGTCAAGACTTAGGCACCTTTTGACCAACTACCAGGAGATCTGTTGGTGCTCTGAGAACTCTGCTAAAATAACTGTAGATGACTGTAGTTGTAGGCAGGAGGTTGGGAAACTCCAATGTAGATCTTTGGCATGCAGTGTAGCACTTGAGCACCCACAGCCACATGGTTATTACAGTCTAAGAAGCTGAGCTGCTTAACTGAGGGTGGCTCAGATTCCTCCATCTCCTTGGCCCTGGGAGGGACCCAAGCACTGCACTCGTAAAATTGCACCCAGACCACAGCACTAGCTCGGCTCTGTCATGTCTATGTATTAGGATTGCAGCACAGGGAGCTAAAAATAATCAGCCTTTCCCAAACAAAGGAAAGGTATGAAGAGAGTGGAAGCTAAGAAGAATGCAAAATAAAACATTTGAAGAAACAGAAATCAAAACAACTTTCTGTATTGACACTTGTTTTTAAACTAAAGACATAATTATCCTGTAGCAAGCCTTGGTTACAGAGAAAAACATCTTGTTGGGAACTAATTAAAGAATTAGCCAGTGTTTAGCTTCCCATAGATAAAGGAGCATAAGCTTTGAAACAGAAGGGTTTGCAGTATGCTTTTGAAAACTCTCTGAAGACAGCCAAGCTTAAGTCTGTTAAGACTCTTCCTTTGACTATTAAATGTCTGTCAGATGTCTTTTTTTCTTTCTTCCTTGATTTTTTTTTCTTCCTATAAAAGAAGTTCCTGGTACCACTTAATAGCAGACATTTTCTCCTTAGAGCATGTGGTGGTGTGTTACCGTGTATCACAGCGATGAACACAGGTCATCCACTGAACCACTGTACAGGTGGGACAAGTGTCAAAGCTGGCAGGAAATACAGTGTTTAGTAAATTAAAAGCTGGCACTGCATGCCGCATCCAGCCCCCAGGATTATGTTCTAACCAGACCTTTCCCAGGCACAAGGTGTACCAGCACCATGTCCCTGAAAGACAAGCTCTGGGTGCTGCAGGGAATGCCAAGTCCCTTTTAGGAAGCTGATCAACTTCTTGGTTCAGCAAAAGGGGACAAAGACAGTAAGCATTGTCTCTCATCCACTTTAACAGCTCGACATTCTCTGCCAGGGAAGGGATAACCCAGCCTGAACAGCAGGAGTGACCAGACTCTGCATGGCCTCCCATGGTGTGTGCTCAGACATACTTCTTGGGGATAACTTGGGCCTGGCTTCAAAAGCAACTGCTCTGCTCTGCTCCCTCTGCCCAGCAGCCTGAGGGGAGCTGTGAACTCATGTAACCACAAGTGATCTTCAGAGCTCTACTCATTTGGACTACAGGGTCTTTCTTTCTGTACTTCTCACCAGCCCCACACACAGCAGGCTTTTAAGAGCCAATTACGCTCCTGATTCCCCTCCTGTCAAATCAGCATCCAGAGTGTTGGCCAAGATCAGGGATCACAAACTTCCTCCTCTCTAGCAGAAGGACTGTGGGTGCCTAGCAAAGCAGCACTGGGCATGCTGGCACTGACTGTGTCTGCCACCACATAAGAACTGCTGTTGACTGCAGTTCACCCAGCACAATTTAGCATCTCCAGCTTTGTTTAAAATAAGCACACATGTAGATGAAATTATCCCTGCTTTCCAAAAGACAGACAAAAACCTCTATCTGTGCTTAGTGGAAGAGGATGGGAGTTTTAACCAACTGTCTGAAGTGGAAGTACTCCATAGAGACAACAGTATGTGGGAAAGGGGAATCAATTTTTACTAACCTCTCTTCCACTGTCATGCTACTTTGCAATTTTCGGTGCAACCTCTGATATCAGATGCATTCTCAAGAGTCATGAGAATTGTCAGTGCAAATATATTTAGCCATATCCCTTTGGGTAGGTGGGGGAGGAAAGAAACCCCTAAATAGCTATAAGATAACAATTACTGCAAATATATTTGCTTAGAGAAAGTTTAGTCAGAGTTCAAAGTCCTTGGCAGCTGGATGGCCAACGGCCAACTTCTTCTCAAGCTGTCCCTACAAACCTTTACTCTTTGAAGAGCATGCTCAGAAGAAAAACCCCTCTGCTTTCCATAGGTTTTCTCCATATGCTCTAAGAACTCTTCAGTCTAAAAGAAATGCTTAAATAAATGGCAAATTATTTAGACATCTCTTTCCTCTTTAACAAAAAAACACCAAAAGTCAAATCCAAGCCATCCATGATAGAAACCATGTTTTAAATAGGAAAAGGGAAATTCTCACTATTCATAACATTGCAAAGGAATCAGAAAGTTCACAGCTCTACCAAATGAGTGAAAATGCCCTGGCTTTTATTCAACTGCACTGTTAGTGGGAGTGAGAAGAAGTCTCCCACACAGCCACAGGAGAAAACTGTGGGATTTGGACTGGAAAAGTAGCAGGGGGAGGATGTGAACACTGTTAAAAATAAAACTTATCAGACAACAATTGAATCGTGAGAATGTTATCTGGTTCAACAGGAGTGTGAAAACAAATAGGCATTTCAAGAAGAGGGTCACTAGCAAGGTAAATAACTTCAAAATAGCAGGAAGTGACCAAAGAAATGTGCCAAGCCAAGGGCAATAAAAAAAGGTCTCTCCAACAGCAGAAGACAGTAGTGGATACAGATTTCAATGTCACCCTACATGCAGCTGCATGGCATTGCACCCTCCCATTGCACCCCTGGCCACAGTAAGACACAGTACTGAAGAGATTTGCACAGGACAATGTTTAACATGACCCAGTGTTTATTGACTCCTGCTACATTTTTTTTAATAGTAACAGGAACACAAAATGTGATGTGTGGCAAAATACTACTAGGGGTTTTTTACATGAATCCAATGCAAAATGCCAGCATTGTTGACCAGCATACAACCTGACAAGAGAAGATGTAGTCATAACTCACTCTCAGATATCTGCTGGGAGTACATCACAGTCAAAGGAGAACTAGTCATTTGCCTGCAAATAAACATACTTTCTTCTAGATGCAACTGGTGTTAGAGCCAGCTATTTTGCAACAACAAGAAATACATATAATATATTCCAACATTTTAAAAAACACAAAGGACTAAAACTGTTTAAAAATAGAAGGGGAAAAAAAAGAGTGGATCTTTTTAGACACTGTTTTGTAGAAGTCATTCTTCATAGAACCAGAAGAAATCTAGAGAAGAAGATTTATTAGAGGCTACTTTGCTCAAAAGGCCAGTGGTCACAGGTTTAAAAATAAAAATAGTCTCTTGATTTTCAGCATTGTCTCCTGGTCTTTTTTCCTCCCTGCACAACAAAAACCTCCTGTTGAAAATTGCGGCTTAGTGGCTCTGCACATTTTTCCCCACACAATTGAAAAGGCAACCATGTTTTTTAAAGAGCCATCAAAAACTTGCATGACATGCACGTGCAGCATGAAACATCTTCACAGATATGAATGATGAAGGCACATTATCTAAAGGTGAAAAAACCCAGAATTTTTGGAGGATTCAAAGTTAAATGACTCAGAGAAAGCACTCCTTTTCACAACTGGCTGACAAGTGCTGTTTAGCCATTTGATTCAAACAGTTTCATATGAAGACAAAACACAAGGAAAAGCCTCTTTGAAATACCCTCCTACGGTAGCAGCCTGCTTCCCTCACACAGACAGACAATTTCGCTCTTACAGAGAAGTTTGCAACAATTCTAGAGACAGGCAAGAGAAATCTATGTAGGAAACATCACATCTGTGTGTTCCTACATGACTAACACCCTCCATACCCCATCCCCAGCTAAACTACAGCTTCTTCAAGGAGATCATCCCACTGGAAACAGAGTAGAGATCTGAAACAGAGGACTGAGGAATTGGTTTCAAGATCCCAAGCCCTCAAACTTTTTTGCACTTGATTAAGTGTTAATAAAGACAACACTCTCTGCCACAGAATAATTGCTCTGTCTTCTATATATATAATATAGATGAGGAAGATATTGGCTAAAAATGAAAATATGTACTTTATAAATGCAACTATTCTGCTCCATGCTCCATCCACCACACGTGTTGCTGACCACTGCAGAAACCTGGTGGTAGCAACAGTGATAACTGAAGTACCTTCCTTTTTCAGCCCTTAGACAAAGCTTTTTCCCTTCCACCACATCATTTTTCCACTGTTCCAGGCTCCAGTAAGATGTGTACTAACAATGCTTTCTAGTTCATTTTCAAGGTTACAGTTTCTAGAGGCAAAGCAATATTTGCTCTGCTCTGTTTTATCTGGTTTTCCTCCTTTTAAAATCGTGTAGGAGTTTCAAATTTATGCGCCAGTATCAACTTTGCACATGAATACAACAGGATGTATTTCATCACCTTCTCTAAACAGTAATCCTGTGGGCCCTCTTTTCCAACACCTCTCACATTTCAAACAGTTACCTCTCACTCTCAAAGAAGAGCCCAAACTCTTTTGCATCCCACATGGACATTTCAGAATGAGAATTCCAAGTTATCACTAAGTTTCCTTCAAGTCTCTGGTGTGTTACTTAAAAGTAACTATAGTAGAATAATGTTTTTCCTAACATTAAAGGACATTTATCATATTATTTGTCTTTTCCTAGTCTTGAGCTGGAAGAATATATTTGTCACACGTTCCCTCATATTCCTCTCTTAAGGTGCACAGTGGTCAGGCGTATAAGACCTTAGCTGGATCTCTGGGAGAAGCCAGAGAGAATAAGGGGTGTCTTAGCACTACTGTATTTACATTCAGTATTCATGGGCAGGCTGAAGGATGCTCAGCATTCCTTTTTTCTTTAAGATACAAAACTGTTTTAAAAAATACTCCATTTTCTATTATCATTTTTTATGTCATGAAAGGTATTTCTTTTCTGTCTTATGCAGCTATTACCTTTCTGTCACTGACATTTAATAGTTGCCATTGCACACTACTTTTCCATTCCCTAGCTCAAGTGCACCCCATCACAGCATGGCAAGCCAGCACAGTGTGGGGAAGCAGAGCAGGACAGCTCAGACAGATCACCTTCACCAGCAGGGGCAGGTGGCACAGGAAAATATGGGACACTGAAGGGAGCATCGATTTGGAACATTTAATAGGGTCTGACATACACACTGGCAACATGAGATAAAAATGAATGCAAGTGAGTATATTAGGTTGAGAACAGTTAGAGTGAGTGATAAACGCATCCACTGCCAGCTCCCAGCTTCATTAAGAGCTATTCTGAACTGCATAGTAAGTGCTGGTTGTAGAAGTCTAGACAGATTGGAGATAGGTCACCAGTTACTCATTGAGTCTAATAAGTTTAAAAAAAAAAATGGAGAAAAAAAAGTGTGCTTTGCCATTGAATAACTCTGATCTCACAGCTTGGGCACAGCAGTAGTAGTTACCTGGCATAACAGATCAATTGAAATGGAACTGCAGCTTCATTCAAATTACATATGCATGCAAAATTAAACAAGTGTGTTCACTAAGAATATGCAGCATAAAAATCAAGTCTAAGTTACCCATTATTTATCATATATTTGTCAGACTGCCAGACATATCTTTTCCTTTCAGATTCATATCTATGTCACACAGAACATAGCAGATGGAGAAGTCACAAAGCAAACACTTCTCTACATATCACTGGCCTTAAGGGTCAATGCATTGTGTGCCATAAGCCTTCCAAGTTCACCAGACTTTTGGGAGAAAACAGCTGCTTTACCAAACTGTGAAAATAAAAAACATGCAACCCATCCTGCTCAAAACGGAAAAAAAATGGTTTTATAAAGTTGTGAACAGATACATAACTACTGTCCCCTCAGTCCTTGGACAGAAAGGGAAGTACAACTGCACAGCTAGAACGTGCTGCTTGAAAAGCAAACAAAATCCAGAAAACGCGATGATTGTGTACACAAAAATCTGGGAAGTCATGTCATTGAAGAGTTGAACCAATGTTCTGCACAGCAAAATGATGAACAGTACATGAACGAGTCCATTTGGGACAGACCATAAAATGACACTCTCCAAATATCCAATTTAATTTCCCATGTCCGATATCTCTCTGTGCCCATTAGCAGTCTGCCACTGATTTTTAACTTGCAAAGCTTCTTCCCATTGAACTAGAATTCTTTTCCTCATAAAGTGCAAATAAGACTCAGGTTTTTACCACTACTTCCAGTGACCATTATCTTAGTTACAAGAGTGATCAAAAGCCAGTTGTCTGAGCCACTACCACTAGGCTTAGTGATACCCTTTTTTTTTTTAAACCCTGGTTATTTTTTCCAGCAAAAGGTAAAGAGCAAACAAGTCTTTCTTCTACCAGATGCAGCATGACAGGAGGCTGCCTTAAGTACCATCAGCATAAGCTGCACATGCTGGACACAACCAGTGCACTCTTGTGCATAAAAATGATTTGCCCTTATTTACTGGAAATGGAAGTCATCTTTGGGATCTTATTTCCTCACAAAGAGTTCATGAACAGTTGATTAGTCTTCATTAAGAGGTGCTTCTCTCTTCCTTGCATCTACATCAAAAAGAAGAAAAAGCAAGAAGTGGTTAAGCCAGGGGGTTCTGACTATATTCATCTGAACACTCAGAAACAGAAAAACGTTGGTTTGTTTTCAATGGACAACACTTTCCATTTCAGAATCATGGCATGAACCCACTATGTGGACTGAACTGAACTGCTACATGATACCACAGCATGTTAACAAGGACAATCACACAAAGATCTTGTACATTTGTCATGTTGAAATTGAAGATGACTCATGCAATACTTAAGTAGCCCCAGTAAATTTTGAGACCCCAAGATCAGTGATACTTTCCCCCACCACCTCTTGGCCCCTTTTTCATGATCCTCTTTAAGGGTGAAACCAGTATTTGCTTTACATACAAGCTACAGAGATGACAACAGTTTGTTCTGAAAATCATTTGAGTAATTAGAACTTTGCCCAGCTGCATACATTTTAAAAGACAAGCGCTCTCCACACTGTATTTTGAGGAACTGCCTGAGACAGACCCTGAAGGCCAGACCTTAAACTGCTCTGAACAGCAAACCTTTGGTCATGGTCCCGGGTACGGTGTTGGAACACATCTGGAAAACTCAGTCTGCAACTCGTATGCCATTACTACAGTAGCAGGCGGTGTGGCTGCCATTAGAAAGCCGGGTCACCTCTTTGTGGGCTTCTGCCCTTCGTTAATGTAGAAGACAGACCATATTCATCCAGAACATTTAGAGAACACAACTATAAAACTGTCTGTGAAAGTCTCATGACTTTGTGCTACACAAAGGTTTGGAGGAGGCAAAATATACCTCCCAAGTAACAAAAGAAGAGCTGACTCCCTGTGACTGAAGTAGCCACCCAGGGTAGGAAAAAAATCTCTGTCATTTGGGACTCAAATCAGAAACTGTCTGCCCCATTTTCCTCATTTTGTTCATCAGGGATTCTAGGGCCAGGCCTGTATCTTCTGTCACAACTCCTCCACTTTGCACTAAATAACTGACTGACAATTAGAGGTGAAAAAGCTTTCCAAAAATGCATTAAATATGCTTGTAGCTACAGAATCACTCCTGGTCTGTCTCTGACTTTGGAAATATCAAAATGCATTAAATTCTTTCTGGTGAACATTTATTAAAAAATCATACCAGTTAAGTTCCTGAACTTCTTTTTGGCTTCTGCTCTTTCTTCGGCATCAAAATACCACACGGTCATGGCATATCTACAAAAGAAAGAAACCTTGCAATTTTTTCCACTTTTGATATTAAAATAGAGCACTGAAGTTTTATGTTCATGGAGAAAGCAAAAAACAAAACTGGATTAGTAGACTAAAAAAATCGGATGAAAATGACACGTCTTTATAGGCAAACAGACAGAATTTCAGTGTATATTTTAACAAGTCAGATAGAAATATAGGTGAGAATTTCTGCTGGAGGCACAAAAGAGAGCACAGCCCCTGGTAACAGAGGGCAGAAGTAGCTTCCAGACCTTTGCATGTTTCTCTGTTCTGGGGCGCCTGTAGGCAGCTTGGGGGCTGCCCTGTGTCACATCAGCTTTTCACAGCCTGCTGACAGATGGTAGTCCCAACAATCCCTATAGTGCTACAAGGGCAAAAGAATAACCCAGCACCTCCCAGCTAAATAGCTCTGCCCAGCTTAGAAGATTTCTCCTGTCAATGGTTAAGGGCCTATTTTTTCATCACACAAGGAAATGTATCATTCAAGCTTGCATCTCCTTATTTAATGAGAGAATTCCCAGTGACTTAAAACCAGAAAATTCACTCAAAATCTGTCTATTTTTTATGCACGTGTATTTAAACACGATGGCCATAATTTTGGATACAAATACTGGTCGAAGAGATGCTTTGGGTTTTTTCCTAGCCAAATACCAATACCAAATATGCTACTTACCTGGTTGCATAAGAAGGCTGGACTTCATGTGGGTTCCTTCGATCTGACCAAAAAAAAAGTAGTCGGTCAAAAATCGGCTCAACATCTGCTACATAGGACTTTCCTTCTGGGAATATTCGAAGAATCCCACCATGCAGCTGAAAGAAAAGGAAAGATTGCTTTTTGCACATATAAACAGCCACATATTCACGTGAAAAAGTGATCTGTTTCTCCCTTCTCAACACCTAACAAATGGGGAATAAAGATCTAATGATGAACATGACAGCTATGGGACAACACTGGAAAACCTTACTGTGTCTCTTGGTTGCTTTGATTTTCCCAAACAGTTTGTAATGCTTCAGCATAAGCTTCTGTCTAAAGTAAATGAACCAAGATAAAGGTAACACCAGCCTCACAGCAAACACTGGAAAACTTCTGAGCTTCCAGTCACATCTCTAGAACCAGTGAATACCACAGAGCTGCTCCACCTGGCCAGTCTGAGATCAGGCTACAACAATTGTTAGATACTGCTCATGCTATTCCAGAACCTGCGTCTGATCATTTAGGAATTAACTTTTACACCTTGGGAAGAGTGAAGTCTGTTCTATTTTTAGATTTGTAAAACTTCTCAAATATAACTCCCAGTCACTATTTTCCCTACTTATAACACAGCCTGGTTTCTCTACCATATAGTTTCTGTCTTTCCATGTGCCACGAGTTTCAGGGAAAAGGTCTTGTGACCTGCACACACTCTAGAATAATTTAAAAAGATGAAGGTGAAGCCTGCCTCCTCCTGCTGCTGTTAGAGGGTTCTTTGGAGACTTTTATGCTGCACCGTAGAGTGCAGGGAAGATGCTGCCAGTGCACCAGTGACCTGACGTGGTACCTCCATGCCACATGTAGACCTGTGAGAAGCTATCAGGTCAGGTTTAAAGCCACGTGGTTGCTTTCAAAGCCCAGTATGAGTATACTCCTATATTGCATCTCCTTCAGCATATGCTTACATAAAATCACCATCACATCTACATAATAAACTCCATCAGTGTCCTGGATTTCAGTTAGCTTTTCTTAGTGCTCACTTGGGTGCCTCCTCACTATTTGGATAAAGGTGCAATGCACAAAATAAATTGGATATTTGCATTTCCTCCCACACCTCCTCCTTCATTTAATTACATTGAGATGCTTCACCATCATACTCTCTGTAAAGGGAGTGCTTTTCTGCAACACTTCATTTTTCAATGGCATTGCCTCTATATCTGAACTCACTTATGGGGGTTCATAGTATTTACATGTGTTTAAAGAGCATATTGGCCTAGAAAGAGGTGAGAGAAGCAAAAAACATTGGACAGTTTTCAATAGATAACCCCTGTGAAGGGTTTGTGCCGCATTACAACAGACTTGCAAAGAGACATCCTGGAATTTTACAAACCCTTCTTTTGTTTCTAATTTAAAGGTATGGCATATTCAAGGCTGAGTTAACTGCCTTATAGTAATATAGGCAGAAACAAGAGCTCCATCCTGTCAAGAGACCCAGTGGTGGAATCAAACCATGTATTTGCTCCCCTTACTAAGCCCCATTGCTTCCTAAATAAGAAAAGGGAACTGCCTGAATATCTTCTGTAGGTTAGCCTAAAGTATCAAGAACGATAAAGTCACAAATTCGGGCTGTCATTTTACTCTGCTCCCAGAATCCACTTACTCTATAGTGAATTGATTTTCTTTTTCTGCTGTTTCCTCTAAACAAAGTGTTAAGAGCATGCAGCCCAGTGCTTATAGCTTTATTCTACAGCAACAAAACAGTATGTGTGTAGGATGGGAGAGAGGATGATAAGGAAACAGTTCAGATTCTTTCTTCCAGAGGATTGCCAAAAACACCCAGAAAAAAAAAAAGAAGAGATGTAGAATGGACCATCAGTTCAGAAGTTCATCAGAGTTCACAGAAACAACAGACAACTCCAAAGCTATGTTTCCAAAGCAGTTTTTCCATTCTGTTTAACCCCATGGCTTACTCACCTTGGAGTCCCAATTCTTATTCAGATAATAAATACAGGTGATGCAGCGCCCGTCACCATTTGGATTGTCCACATGACGAACGTACCCAGTTCCATTTCCAGGATAGCAAGCAACCATAGCCTGAAAGATACAGATTGTAAAATAATTAATTCTCCAAGATGTCTACCTTTAGTTTTAATTTGCTAAACATCCTCCCACCACCAGTTTGGCTCAGTATTTTTCAGATGATCAATCCAAAACGTAAAGCAGATACCACCTGAAGGTATCTTTGCACAAGCTTTTTTCACAGGACAGGTCAGCCAGTGCAAAATTCCAAACTGGAAAATAAATACCCTTCATAATTCACAATATATACACTAAAATAAAAGGAAAAAAAAATAATTAAACTAAAGCACTAGTATGTATGGTACAAGCTTGTTGTCATTTACAAGCTACGTGACTTTGAGGCAGTTTCAGTTGAAATTTGCTTGGGTTTCTACAGATAAGCAGTCATTGCAAAACTGATTTTCCAGTCATAATGAAAGTAGAAAGCAATCCCAATGTCATGCTTTACTACCACCATCCTCCGCTAATCATTTCTTCCAGTCGTTGTCATATACACCCCTATGTCCCACTCAAAGTGAGGATCCCCAGGAGGTATGGGTATAAATCCATAAAGCAAAGTCTGCAAAAACCCCTTTGTGCTGTGTTTGCACAGGGCAGTGCATGTTTGCTTTCATGGACTGAGCCACAGAACTAACCAAACAGCCTTCAGCGCATACTTCTCTCTTTGATCATCTTCAGACTTGCTGATACAATCGCTTAATTCGCGGTTTAAATTTCACCTTGAATGACGAGATAAGCCTAACGTGAATTACTCCGAACCACATGACAATCAACAGGCCTTAAAAGGTTTTTTACAGAAAAAACATATTAAACTTAGTTGACATGATTAGCAGCCTAAGCAGAATGCAGGGAAGAGCAGGTGTGACTGCTGGTAGGGTACTAGATCTTTGTCTCAGTCACTCTTCACTACTGGGGCTACTTGGTAGTGATACCAATCACCACTAAAGGTGTTGCAATAGAAGTCTTGTTCCCACTCCTCTGACATCTCCAGATTGCTTGCCAGTATTACCAGCAAGAGTGATGGGAAATGATGGACTAAATTCAGCTGGAAAACTGCAGATAGTGCTCAGATGTGGTTTCTGCAAAGATGAGGAGAGAGCAATAATCACTCCTCAGTCTATATGCTGTGCTCCCATAACTAAGTTGTGCAGGAAGCACACCTTAGGCTCATGTTCAGTTCACTGTCCACCAGGATGACCTGAGGGTTCTCAGGCTCCCCTGGGGAGCAGAGCTGCTGGCAGCCCCCAGCCTGTACTTCTGCAAGGGGCTCTTCCTTCCCAGGGGCAGGAGTGAGATTTGCCTATGTTTAACTTCATACGGTTCCTGTTGGCCTGTTTCCCCAGTCACTCTGGGTTCCTTCTGGTGGCAGCCTTGCCCTCACAGTAATCAACTGGTCCCCCTCAGTTTGGTGTCTTCTGCACAGCTGAAGAGAGTGCACTCTGCCATCTGCTTCAGGCTACTGATAAATAAAGGTGTTTAACATGACAGGTCCCATGACAGCTCCCTGTGGTGCTCCATTTGGTAGCAGCCTCCAGGTATAATATGTCTGATTGACCACGACCCTCCAAGTCCAACCATCCAATCAGTCTTTTACCCATCTAGTTTTCCATCCATTCAAACCATAAAATCCTAACTTCGGATATAACAGTATCTGAAATGCCTGCCCCACAGAATGAAGATATGATTGTGTACTATTTGTATGACCTGCCTCAATGATCTGACACACACAGTAGATAATGTAATTAATAGTTGGAGATTGACAGTATAGCCTTTACTAAGAGCAATTGAAATTTTTATCTAGGAACCTCAGAAGTCTTGTTTTTTTTCTTCCAACCACACACCAAAGCCATGCTGTTCTCATGGGACATGACCGGGTACAGTATAGCACATGCTGGTTTAAGCACCAAGGAAATTTTCCTGTGCCAACGAACACCAGGACAGAAGCTACTGCCAGCCAGCACAGTGGATCCCTTGAACCCTCTGCTACCAAGACCAAAATCTATCCACAGGAGTCAGCCATTTATGAATTAACTCTGCTCCTCACAGCAAGCACCAGAACAGTACCTGCAGGCAGCAGTAAGTCATCAGGGCCTGCTCTCCACACCTCAGGCCAGAGACTAGTGGCCTGCAGGGTCAGGAGATTATGCTAAACAAAAGCAAGTACTTTTAATTCCACGTATAATCATCACACCTGGCAGTTAGGTAGATGCGTTTCTGTAGATCCTCTCTGCTCTGTTGTCATTCTGCTATTACAAATGGCTCCAGAGCTGCTCTACAATTCACTGTCAGCCTGGTAATAGCAGTAAGGGCCAGCCTACAGCATAGTGCTTGAAACAAGTTTGTTAAGGGTGTAAGTCTGGTGGAAACCACAAGTCAGCTGTATCTGCAATGTAAAAATTGTCTGAGAGAGCTGTGCCCTCACTGGTGAGGATAGCCCACCACATGCATCCCCCCATCCAGGTTGCTAGCACAGCACCTCATGCAGGTGCACCTTCACCCATCCCACATGCAGTGAGCTGCATTAAGTCTAACAGTTAAAATAATAACCTTTTGCAAAACACGATCCTCATACACTGGGAAACATGACCCTGGTGCCCCTGAAGCTACTCCATCACTCCCCTCCTCAACTGAGCAGGGGAAAGAAAATGTACCAAAGTCTCATGGGCTGATAAGGATAGGGAGAGATCACTCACCAGTTACTGTCACAGGCAGAACAGATAAACCTGGAGAAACTAGTTTAATTTATTGCCAATCAAATCAGAGTAGGATAATGAAAAATAAAACCAGACCTTAAGACACCTTCCCCCTACCTCTCCCTTCTCCCCAGGCTCAACTTCACTCCCAAGTTCTCTACTTGGCCAGCGGTGGGTCCATCTTATAGCTGGCTGGCATTGGCTCTGTTGGGGAAGCTTCTGTCAGCTTCTCACAAAACCAACCCTGGTAGCCTCCCAGCTACCAAAACCTTGCCCTGCAAACCCAGCGTATCATGAGAGCTGAGAGTGAAAAGGAGAGGGGGCAGCGATTCTGCCAGTCGGGCAGGGAGGAGGGCTGTGCTGGGCAGCGGGGTGCAGTACAGCTGCTGCCAAGGGCATGGGCATCTACCACACCAGTGAGGCCCAGCTCAGCAGAGCTCTGCCAACCATACCAGAGTGATGATGCATGATAGGAATACAGTTTTGTTTTTAAGTCGATGTACAATACAAAATTATGGCAGCCTTAAGTCTCTCTTTTGAGGGTAGATATTACTCCCAAGATTACTGAACTGACTAAAAATTAATCCAATATTACTACTATTTTTAATGCCACAAAAAAAAAAAAAAAAAAAAAAAAAAAAAAAGCTACTGAACAGACTGAAGGGCAGATCCTTAAAGGGATTTAGGTGCTTTATTTACTATGGAAATCTGGGCAAAAGGCCAGAGTTTTCCCTGGCTTCCCCCACGTAACGTGTTCTCTTAGCAGAACATGTGCTTTGTCTCCAACATTGATGCATAATTTATTTATTTAGAGGTGCATCTTCTGCAACTGAAACACTCAGTCCCTGGAGATTAAACGGAACAATTCCCACAGAATCCTAAAGCAATGGTCATACTATATAGCTTAACTTTCAGAAAGGCAAAAAGAAAAAAGTTTTCTAGTAGCAACAACAAAAGAAGAAAAGCAGAAGTGAAATATCCTTTTTCCTGGCACAGCGAATATTGGAATGAAATCTTAAACAATGAAGGGAAATCATTCTGGTCCTCCTAGAGACTGTTGAAACGATATCAAGCTTTATCAGAGCACTGGCTGGAGCAGCTCCAGAGCAGATCAAGCTGGCCTCAGCAGGGATTCCAGCTGTTAGCAGCACTTTTGGATTCATTTAAAGCAAACAAGAAACAGGAGATGAGATGCATGACCCAGACTTAATTTAGGTAATTTGTGAACACTGGTATTTGCCAGTTTAGTGCACGGTCTAGCTACAAAAGCCAGAGGCTCGATAACAATAATCAAACCATTTACCAGGTGTGCACGTGGAGTGTTAGTAAAAAATGTTTCCTATACTTTTGTCTATTGTGTCCAGGAGAGCACACTCCATTTTTGAAAGCACTCCTCCCTTCATTAACCAACTCCAAACCTAAACTAATCAAACTAACTATAGCAGGCAGTAATGAGCAGGAATGTACCTAACTTTCTTCTTCTTTTTCAATACAATCAATTACAATGGCTTTGGTTGGCTTAACTTCCCAATGTAAGCACTCAGAATATTTCTGCAACACTCCCCTCTTCTAAGTTAAAAAGAAGAGTTTGTCTTACACAACAGCTGACTAGTTAAAAACTGATATCCAGATGCATGTCTTTGGAGTCACACATACACACCACCACAGGAAGACCAATGCTCTGGCAGTCTAGTCAATAGTCATAAATTAAACCCTACAAAACTTGGAAAATGAAAAGCAAATCATCAAGATTAAAGTTTCTGTCCTGTTATTTTCAGGGATGTTAGCTTTCCCAAGAGGGTGCAAATCAACCGCAAGATAAACAAGCAGCAATTACCAGCTTTAGTAAGGACCCAGGAATCATCAGTAAATTCCACACTGCACAGAAGCTTGCAAAAATAAGTTATCTATCATTTAGTCAAGCATTACACTCAAGTCAGCCAGAGAAATCTGCAAGTCAAACTGCAAGACACTAGCAACGTGAAGGCAGATAAAAAACAACTGTTCCATTGAGAGGATTCTTCCCTGCCTCCCAGTGCTTCTAGCAAGGAGAAAAACAAATTCTCTTAGCTGATGGCCAGGATCATGCTGTGAGACATGATTCACAAAATAAGCAGTGCTAGAGCAGCCTGATACTTGGAACAAAGCATTTCAGAAAATATCTCAGTTAGAAGATGCTTGTAAGTGGAAAAGAATAGTGCTTAATAGGAAGCAATGGTGACACCAGGTCAGAAGAAGCTCTCTGTGCCCACTAGCACTAAGGCAGCGCCCTAGTGCACTCCCAGTGCAGACTGTATAGATGGTATTGTAACCCCATACTAATCCTGTATTTTTCTCTCAGAATTAGTATGATCTTTGCAACCAGCAGAGAAAATCCTGACCTTTGTAACTCAATCCTGCCAACACCAACCACCCTTGCAGATTAAGCTAAAGACTCCACAATAAGCTTTTCCATTTTCTGTACCAGATGTATATGGTATATTGCTGAACACCAGTTACTTTTGATCCCTATTGTAGATCATCTCTGTGTACAGCTTGGACATCAAGCAGTTAAATTCAGAAATTACTTAGTAAAGTTAGTTGAAAGGTGCTATACAAGCACAAAACAATGCTGATCTACAATATCACTATGATGGTTGTCTAGAAAACCAAGGTATTAATAAGAATTAACAGTGCTGTAGCCACTGCAGCTTTCACATATTTTTATTTGGCTACACACTTCCCAAATTTCAGCCTAATATGAGGTTCTCAGTTCTGAACTTGAGGGCAGACAAAAATCACTTTTGACCAGTCCTCTAGGAAATGAGGACTACCAGAGTTCACCCAATTGTCCTAGCTCTGAATGCATATTGTGCTCAACCTGATTCTAGTTCATAGATATGCACAGTCTTTACATCCAGAAAGGGAAAGGCACCCAGCATGCTCTACATTAAAAGAACATGAGTAGTCTGACACTTCATGATGAAAGACAAGAGATTCTCAACTGAGGCTTGACTGACATACAAACACTATGGGGTGTTTCTTAAGTAATTTCTTACTGCACCAAATTGCACCCAAGTGTTTTCTGCCACATAGCTTACAATGGTTAAGTATAAAATATTCATGAACATTATTTAATATTTGTTTGAATTAATGAAAGTTAAAATACCCAACTGCTATACTGAGGCATGAACTGGGAACACTGATCTAATTTAATACTCTATAGAGATGGGAAGGAACAGAGGGAACAAAGTCATGTTAAAACACCTACAAATGAGAGACACTGATGCTGATGCTTAGTGTCTGTTGGAAAAGGAATCACTAGTTCCAAAACTCAGCTTGCTTCAGTCAAGCAACACATGAAATGGGCTTCAGTGACAGTATTGCATGAGAAACCAGTCCCTCATTTCCTCACCATAACTTGCTTATCAGTCTTCAATCAAACATTTACTTGTAACTACAAAAAAAATCCTGCTTCCATGTATAGCATTTTACCCAGGTGGCCTGGTACTTGCTTTTCCTTGCTTACATGAAAGTTTGATCATCAGATGCAGATATTCCATGAGCTGAAAACTTCTCTTTCCCTTTCTATTTTATTTATCTTTTGCATGCACCATTGTAGCTTGCTTGTTGTTTGCAGGTGCATAAAAGCACTTTTTAAAAAAAATTTTTAGAGGAACAGCCTGAGGGTGAGAATTGTGGGAAAGACTTTCTCTCATCTGCAGGAAAAACATGCTAAGACACTGGATTATTTTTGCTTACTAACCAAAAATCCATTATTACTTGATAATATTCTAATTACTGTAAGATGGAAAACTGCTCCTGCTTGTTAAATTTCTTCTAAGAACTAAGGGCAGAAACAAAGAGCTACCCATGAAAGCTCTGTTCATGAATTATCTCCATGCCACACAGCTGTTGATGACTGGCATGTTATCTAGTTGTAGCTCAAGGAGCCCATAATAAGCTTTCAAATCTTATGGAATGTGTCTGTAAGTAAGCCAGATCACAGACTGATGCTGCTCTAAAAATGAGCTCCCTGTTAAATGAATCTATGATGGGGTTTAGGAAGCTTTCCTAATGATTGGCAACAAAATTTAGTTTTTCATAGCCTTTTAATATGAAGGACTGTTTCAGCCTGTGACTACTTTTTTTTAATTTTTCTTAACAGAACACACACTTAGAAATAAATCTGGATGCCCTTCAAGCTCAAGCTGGCTGCCAGAACAGTGCCACTGTGAAATGGGAAGGCAGGAAACAGCCGAGCCTCGTGTAGGCAGGGGCCATCTGCAACTGTCAAGAGAATGGGGAGCATTTGCGGACCAACCTTTGGAGACAGTGGTGGGTTCTGTTGAGCTGTCCCCACTGATGGCTACTTCATGAGATCCTACAGGATCCTAAAGTCAAAGGGCAGTTCAGGAAACTCTGAAAGGATCTGACCATGGAAGAAGTTCTGCATGCTTCCAAGGAGAGAAGTCTGACTTGTGGATTCCTGAACAAAAGAGTCCCAGACATTCATCTATCACTGTATATTGTCTACATTGCTCACATTTTTTAAAAAGCCAAGTAAAATAACACTGTTTTCAGACCACCACCCAAATTCTCTGTATTCAGCCTCTGGGCACAGCAAGGAGAAAAGAGAACACTGAAAGTTAAGGAAACAAATCTGGAACTGCCATAGCACCACAACTGTCCTTGCAGTGAGTATCTCTGCCTGTTGTAATAGTTAAAAGAATTAACCTCCTTTCTTGTGTGCTTAATTAATCTATGTATGTCTGTGCACAAGTCAATTAACACTTTCCTTCAGTACTTCAAGTGCTTCCCTCATCTTCTGCAAATGCAAAATCCGGTAAGATTTTCATTTGACATCCTCGTCTGACCTAAAACTAGGTTTTGGTCTGTGATGTTACCGGGTCGTTGCGCCTTGCACGCACACAGCGGCAATACTGCTCCAGAAGCGATTAGCGTGCTGTGAAGAGCAGGCATACCATCACGGCAGGACCTGAAATTTAAAAGGCTATTGCCAGTGAATTAGTTCAGTCAAGGATATTCAGATTAAGTCTCCAATTAGCAGCTGTAAACATGCGCAGTGCATCGATGTATCAATAAAGGCTGTTCAGTTTAGAGAGACCGCCCGCCCCTGCGCCTCGGAGCCCTGGCTCGGAGCCAGCGAGATGATGGCTTAACGACAGTGCTACGTGCGGAGCGTGAGGCGATCGGCGATCAAATGCAAACTTTACTCCAGAGTGCACTTCAGAGAGAGGCTGCGGAGGGAAGAGGGGAAACCCACACATGCAGCGAGCACACAGGCGCTCAAGGCACTTCTCGGCTCTCGTTCTTACTGGGCTGTCTCTCCCTCCTGCTGCACACACAGGCACGCAGGCTTATCTCCCACACTTTAAAAAAAAAACAAAAAAAAAACAACCTGTCTAACTACATTTAGGATTATTTTTGTCTTTTGCTGAAGCCCTCTTTCATCACCCAGAAAACCCTTTCAGTCCTCTCCTCTCCCCAAAGAGACAAACCTGGCCAAGCTGCACTAATGAGAAAGCATCCCAAGCAATTGATGCAGATGGAGAAAGCATCCCCTGTAATGAGCCCTGGGGGACACCGTGACAATCACCACCCCCGCAGAAAGGCAAATTCATAAATAAGAACAAGCTCATTAAGGGAATCTGTAAGGACCATCCCTGTATGTTCAGTTTCTCAGCAGGGAATAAAAGCCTGGTAACCAGCGCAGACATCCTCTGAGGAACATTTCTCATCTGTGGGCTAGAAAGATAATCTCACAGTTCCTGAAATATTCCAGCCTTTCATTCTTCATCAGCACGTCAGACCTTTTCAGTTCCGCTACTAGTCACCCAGAGGATTACACCACTTTTTTTTTTTTTTTTTTTTTTTGCAACATTTCAAGAACTGCATATTTTGATGCTCTCGTGGTTGCGCTAATAAAGGTCAGGAAAGACAGCCGTAAAATAGGCAAACTTTTGCTGGTGTTGGAGCTGCCTGAGCTGCCAACATCCTTTTCTTATTATTACCCATTTATTTTTAGCCTGTGGGCCCAGGGCAAGTGAGCAACCCTGCCCACAAGACTTTTATCAGCTCACATTCGGTATGCAGCACCTCAAACACTTCCCACAAGCTCACCGGGGGCAGCCCTGGACATCCTGGCAGGCAGAGGTGATGAGCCACCACCTTGAAGCAGGTGTGCCAAGGGGACGGGAGGCCCCAGCTGCCAAGAACAGTCCTTCCTTGGAGCCACCACCCAGGACACCTCTTGTGACCCCACATAATGCCACCACACCAGAGGCAGCCACACCGGGGAAGATGTTTTCCTTTGTCCCCTTTGGCTCAGTGAAAAATACCCTCCACTGCCAGAGAGGAATGCAGGGTTCAGAGAAGCACCATCACACTTGGCAGGTACCCCAAATATGCCTCAAGGGTCCTCCCCGTCAGAGCCCTCTGGGCATCTGAGGCTGCTAAGACATTACTGTGCTGCATAAACAGAGAGATCAACGTTCTCAAGTGTTTGTTATCACAGCAGTAACACCAAATTAATGCTAATTGATGAGACCAGTTATCTCCTATGTCAATTTTGGAAGGAAGCCGCCTCACTCACTACCCACACACCTTTTGCTCAGCCATACCTTTATGGAGGGCCTTGCCTTGATAAGAGTATTCCTGCATAGGATTTCATGTGAATGAATATTTAGGGATAAAACCCATTAAAATTATCTATAAAAAATTACCACCAGAAATAATTTCTACTATGGTTCAATAACATGTAGTCTTTACCTCTAAGGCTTTGCCTGCACATGAAGTTGTACTGCTCTGTCTACACGTGCACTTTACAACAGTGCAATCTCTCAGTTACGGTAGATAGATGTGTATTCAGTGACACACCATCTTCCTCTGCAGGAAGTGAAACAATATTCAGATTCAAGGCAAATTTGTAATAATATAACTGTATACCTGTTCTAATGCTAGGCAATAAAATGCATTGGTAAAGAAAACAAATTTTCTTAACACACACACAACAAACTGACTGCCAGCCTTACATTTGCATGTCTTCAAGATATTCACAAAAGCTCTCAACTCCTGAACAAGGAAGTCTGCTCCTTAACCCAGCTGTGGACAACATTAGATTCTGGATTTGAACATAGGCTGCTGAATTCCCACTTCCCTTTTTCCACTGGTCAAGTGCCTCCCATGGATTTATGCTGCCACCACCTGACAGAAGAGACCAACCTAAAGTCCAGCTGTGTTGTGGCCACTGACACGGCCACAACTCTCCTGCTGGGGCAGTGGCCCTGCACAGGAACACAGCCATGCCTGACAGGTTTCAGCCTCCTCACACCTGCTGCTCTGCTTTGCTGCAGTCCCCCCTGGAGCCTTACCCAGTCATTCCCACCACCAGAACTCACTGAAGCAGCAGCCCTTAGGAGATTTCTCAAGGCCCAGTTCAGGACTGAGTCTTACAGCAATAATATTCTATGGCATCTAAAGTAGTTTTTGCAGGAAGCACTGCAACTGTTGAGCAAGGGAGGCAGTCTCTCTGGTGTGAGTTCAGGATGCTTCCTGAGGATGCAGAAAGCCTGGAGTGGTCTTTCTGGCTCATTTCCCTTCTTTTTCCTCTTCCTCTCCATAATCTTTCTTCTGGCAGCCAATGTGACAAGAGCAGTATGTACTCAGAGCCACCAAGGCTGAGCCGAGCTGGAGGCTGGACAGGAGCTGCTCTCCCAGGATGCCAGCTGGTTGGGCAGCCAGAGGAAGCAGCCCTCATCCCTGTCTCTTTCCTGGGATGGAGATGAGAGATAGTGATTGCATAGGCATGACAGGCTGTGATAAGAGCAGGGGTAAGAAACCACTTGGTGGAGGTCCTGCAGCTGGCTTTGCTAGAGATATGGGGCACAAATGCATCTCTGTGGTGGGAAACACAGAGGGAAGGCAGGACAGATACTCGAGGGGGAGGCAGAGCTATAGGGTCACATATGCCCACTTAAGTTTGGGGGTCAAGTAGGTACTATGTCTGCCCACAGCTACGGTCACCATTGGCACAACCAGTGCCTTTTCTAACTGCAGCCAAAACATTGCACTAATACAGCTTATAACTAGCAGCAGTAGCTTCTACAGATGGTAAGCAGTGAAACATGCTTTTAACCAAGTGCCAGCAAAGAAAAAAAAAAATGTATTTGTTTCAGTTGCAGACATCCAAGTGTAAAGAAACAAACAAAAACCCACGTCAATTATATTTTTACTCTTGCCAAGAAATTATCAGTGCAAATGTGAGACTGCACTGAGCCTTTAGGTCATCAGTTAAACATCAAGTTATGCAGTCAAATATCTTGGTAAAATGCACATCTTTGACACTTTAGTGTTTGACCACCATGAAATGTTGAATTACACCAAATTTGGCAATGAGGAGCAACATTCACAAATCCTCTCACCACTCCTTCATGAAGAGGAATTCTGTAAAACAGTTAACCAGACAGTGACCCTTCCTGTTGGCCTGCTTCAGAGACACCATGCACGTGCTCCATACAACAGATGACAGAGGGCAAGTTAATTCACTTAGGTGTAAACACTGGTGAATATTGTAAAGAACAGAGTTATCAACACGTTCTGGGAGACTCTGTCCTGTTTGTGCACATCTACTTATACGACATGGCTTATATGTCTTAACAGCAGGACATGTTACAGCATTTATGGTGAAGCTTCTCCTTTTTCCACTTTTCAGACCACTTCTACCAGATTTCCTGTGGGAAATCAGAAGGGGAAGGTGCAGTTACACATACAGTCTTCAGCAGCAAGCACAACACCCTAGGACTGTTAACAACCCAGGAACAGGCAAGTTGAGGACTAATTGACAGTTCCCCCTTCCACCACTTCTTTAATAGCTTCTCTCTCAAATTCACCTGGTTCTGCTCTACTTTTTCTACCCACACGGTCCAGTGAGGGGCTGTGCAAGATGCTTTCTTCACTCCCTGGAGTCTCAAAGGCAGTCAGGAAGCTCCATGCTGACCTCTACCACCACAAAGCCCACTGTTCTCACACCCCAGGCTTTTCCCATTCACTGTGGCATTCTGCACCATGCACTGCCCATCTCTCTGTATGCATTACTGGAATAACTGCTACTATTAATGGTATTAAGACAACTTTGCCATAAGACAGTCAGTTGCAAAGGTCAAATAAAAATCATAACTATTATTATCATACTACCTATTTCATCAAGTAAGGCTCCTTGCTGCCTGCCAAGAGGCCACATAAAAGATGACCTGCATTTCAAATGTAAGAAAAAAATTTATACAAAGACCATACAATGGCACAAGAAATGCAACTTTTCCTGAAGTTTTCTAAACATACTCTAGCACAGTCTAAGCCAAGCACCAGAAGACGTGTTTCAGGTCCCGTTGATCTGAAAGAGCCTTTAAGAAAAAGTTAAGTGAATTGCTGAACTGGAGCCAAAATTTAAAAAACATTTGTCTTATCACTTTGTATAAAAAATTACAGTGCAAGAACACATAAGCAATGATTAATTATATTATGACTTACAGACAGAAAAAATGCAGACATTTATATACATATATCTTGTTTGGATTTTCAGGTCCAGAAAGAAAGCACAAAAACCAGACTATTTATTTTGACCAAAGGATCCACATGAACTAGATAGATACAAGACTCAAAATGGTTATCTTTTTTTTGCTAGAAAGTAGGATGCAATTCCCTGATGTTTGGCAAAAGACATGGCTACTCTGCCATTTCCAACTGCAAAGCTTTGGACAAACTGTTCTGTTTCCAGTCAATGCAGATAGAGTGCTATGCTGTAGTCCTGTAATTTACACTACTCATTTTTATCTGGGTGGCTAAACACGAACATTTAGTAGGCCTCCATTGAACCTCTATGGTCAGCAAAAATCTCTTGCATTACTTTATTTGTGAAAAATCAGAGGAACAAGAAGGTTGTTTAATCAGCTGCTTTCTACTAAGTGCTTCGCATGTTGGCACTAAGTTTATTCACCTACTAATCTTATCAAAGCACAACGTCAAGAGAAAAATGACTGTAGGGGAAAAAGCTCCTTTCTGTCACTGAGAGATAGTAGGTACATATGTGTGAGTGATGGAGGGGAAACAGGGCTTACAGCTCTCTCCAAATCACTCACAGGAATGATCACGAGTGGTGTGCTGACGGGATGACGTGCCTGTGAATAGTTTAAACAGTGGGAGATAGATTATTTACTTGGCATGAGCCTCCTTCATTATCTTACTTCATTTCAGTGACTGAACAGAGAGACCTTCTTGCTTTTCTGACCAACTCTTTCATCTCTTTTCAAAGCAATACAAGGTCTAAACCAAATTATTATGTAGTGTTGTGAATCAGTCAAAATCATCTGTCAAGCCCCACCAAGTTCTGTACTACTGCATCAGTTATTCACCCTGGAGCCCACCACAGCAGCCATCAGCCCTAGGCACACGTACCAGAAGCAGTTTCTAAAACACCTCTTCCCCAGAACTCCTCTACTAATAAACCTTACCAATAAAGCCTTTTCACAGAAGCTGAGGGAGACATGTTGCTGGCAGCTTTCTAACAATGTTGTTTCAGTCTTCAGCTTTGTGACAGAAGGATTACAGTCATGACAAATCCAACCCAGGGCTTTAAATTCCCTCAAGCCAGTATGCACACATCCTCCTTCTCCACAGATCTAAAACCAGTAACACTTAACTCCTAGGCTTCCCTTCCTGACCTCCTCATTCTCTCAAGCCATCCACTGCAAGATGGATGACTGCTATGGGGCTTGCTGGTGCCAAGGGACCACTTGCCCCTGGCCTGTTACACAACAGGAAAAGTCAATCAAATTGCAAGGGGAGGAGGAAAAAGTGAATACCTCAAAGAAAAAAGTACCTTGTCTTAGTAAGAGTCATCTTGAAACATTTGATAGAAGTATTGATCTCTTCCAAGTATATCAAGTTTGTTCAGCAAACATCAAAAATTCATCTAATTAAATGGATCATTGAGGTTTTATCTTCTCCCTCTCTCATCCCTTCCACACACCTATGGGAAGGACTTGAAGTACTGTTGAACACCACCACCACCACCTCAGGAAAAAAAACTGTAAAAAAAAAAAAAAATCTGTGCAATATAGAAGATGATAAAGAAAATACTTCCATGTAATAAATCACGCACATTTCTCAGGAAGCAACATGCAGAGTAAGTCCGTATTACATTGAACCACCATCCAGATAAACTTGGAGGTCAAAGAAAGAAGAGTTTACTATGAAATCAAATAAAGACACTGGGATTAACACAGCTAGAATCCCTAATGCAAAGAAACAAGCCACTTTTACTGTGTACCTCCTGCACTGCATTAGTGTTATGAGAGTCAATGTCCATTTTAACATATACTGCTATTAGCAATGAACTGTATCTAATGGACTGAATTATTCATTAACAATTCCCTTGGGAAAAGGCATACAAATATTAATAGCAAGGATCATTAGGGAGAAATTCTTCACAGAAAGGGTGATTAGATATTGGAATGGGCTGCCCAGGGAGGTGGTGGAGTCACCATCCCTGGAGGTGACTGGATGTGGCACTCAGTGCCATGGTCCAGTTGACACGGTGGTGTTCAGTCATAGCGTGGACTCGATGATCTCAGAGGTCTTTTCCAACCCAATTGATTCTGTGGCCAGCTCTCCTCCCTCCCAAACTACAAGTTCAGCAGGACAGGACACTGAACTCTGAATCTTGTCATTTCCCCAGTGCTTTCCCAAGGATACTGCACCTTGCAATGCAGCACACACAGCCCCAGGAGTCCAAAGGACAAACACTCCCCATACACAGAGGCCTTAATGCCACCTGTATTACAGTTACACCAGCATTCAGGGAGCAATGAGTCCTCATATAAAAGCAAACTGAGAGGCACATACTTATTTAGGGCTTGCAAGTGATCAGGCTATTGGCCAGCACACCGTAAGGCAACCTCTGCAAGTCCCTGGCTTTAAGAGCTGATATGGTACCAGCAAGGACTGCTACCAGAGCAGGCATGGCAATGAATAAGGAGTTGCTGCAGAAAATGCATGACCAATATAGGAGAGATTGTGAAAAACTTCACTGCTTTGCCACCACTGTGTAACACCAGTCTAGCAAGACTCACGAAGAACTGCTGGACTGTGAAACTACAGAAAACAACAAAAAAAATTGCCTTGATGTCACTAGCACGTGCACAAACTCAGGGTAAACAGACCATTCATATCTTTACATTGCCTGAGTGCACTGACATTTCCCTTCAGTTATAGGATTGATCACCTTCTGCCTTCCTCTGGGACTGTGGCTGTAAAGCACATGGACAGGCTCCTGTTGTGATATCCACTGTGTGATAAAGGTCGCTGGGTGGATACAGACTTCTCTGGCAAGAGCAGGAAAGGAGGACCAAGAGAAGCCGCCTGACTGCCAAAAGCTCTGGTGTAACACACACTGAAGGCAGCATGTTTTTGCCACTGCCTACCATGAAACAAGTTTGCCAGTGCACTAGTCACACTTTTAAGAGTGACGATATATAACAGGTACTGAATTCAAGCTGCTTGCAACTTCAGCACCTGAGTATTAATTCAAACACCATTCCCTAGAGGCTTCCCATGCTTCTGAACCCACTTACAGATATGTGCATCACTTTCTGCAAAATATTGATCTATTTCTCCAATACCCTGTCCCTGCTGAAAGAAGAATTAATCCAAAAGATTCTCCAAGTGCCTCTTTCAGAGAAGTAGTTCTTTTGAAAGTTTCAAAAGTCATTGAGAATAATTTGATGAAGAACAAAAACAAGTGTTAATATGCCCAAGTTTATACTCATCTGATTGTCAAGTAAAAATTATACATTCCTGTGTATAATTAACCAGGCTAACTAATCTTGCTTGACAAACACAGATATAAACATCAGCTTTGACACTGAGCCAAAGCAACCACACTAGGATATGTGCCAATGTTGAATTCTTCAGTCTCATATCATAAAACAACTTTTTGTTGTTGTTGTATTTACAGTTCCAGTGGCTCTGGACTCTGCCGGCAGCTGGCCAGAAGAACAGATTTGAACTTACACATTATGCCAGAACATGTGCATTTGATTAGAAAAAAATTATGCATATTTCTTCTGGATGGTGGTATTCAACAGACCTCCCATTGTAAACTAATTGCAAGGCATGTTGCTACCCAAGTATCAAAAATACTTTGTAACATACAGTAAACCAGTATATCTCAAGAGGAAGTATTGCTCCTCAGCCTACTATAGCTATGGTTTTGTGTTATCCCATGCTTCAAGTCTGTGTCTCAAGTCAGAAAATTCAGCATTTCACTGTGTTTTAATTGCAAAGGATAGAATTTGAATGTTATAGAACAGCACTTTTCTTTCTTCATATATAAATGCAAAAACACCTTACCTCATTACCTGAGTTATGAAGGACTTTGTAAAACTACTCCTGTGACAGCTCATCCATTTCTTCAATCCTCAGGAACAGAAATCTTGGTAACAACCTGCTAGGCAGACCATGCTTCAAAACCTACCTAGGAACACCCCATCATGTGATAGGCAGAAGAACCCAATCTGGTTTCCAGCAAACACTCACTAGCTATGAACTGTCACCACAAAAGACCTACTTCTCCTGTGACCATCAGAGAGGGTCTACCAGGGTGGGATGAGCAGGGTGGTGCTGTGGCAACAAGCAGAGGAAGCAAGTTTTTGAGAAGGTTCACATCCCACAGGGACTTCTAAATTAACTAATCTCACATTGAAAACACTTTTTTTTTTCACTTCAGGCCATATACTTGACACTGAATGCAAGCAGTTCTGTTCTGAGCTAAAATCATCAGTCACGAGCTTCCTTCAACACAGAGCAGCTCTTAAGATTATATATTCTCATTTTATTTTCTAACCAGCAGGACTCACTGCAGTCCAGCAGGTCCAAGATGAGCTCAAAGTCCCCAGTGGGAGCCCTGACATGGATTTCAGCCCTTGGTGGTACCCAAGATGGCATTTGTGACTCAGATCAGGACGTGTTGCTGTCATGATGAGGTGCAGAGTCCACTCAGAGTGCAGCCACACCAGTTCAAAGTACCTTCCACCCCTCGCCATGAGGACCAACGCAGCCACTGGCAGCAGGTCAAGCGCTGACTCAGCTGGGGTAGCCCAGGGCAGCAGGCACTGACGGCATTGCTCTGGGACCCTGCCCAGCCACAGGGAGAGCTGCCCTTCTCCAGCAGAGGCAAAATGAGAAAAGGGGAATACCACAGCCTCTTAGCAGCAGATAAGTTACCCAGACACCCCATTGCAAACACAACTTTTACGTTTCAACACAACTTTTATGTTTCCACACACCAGCCAGCCAACCTGGTTCCTGCCATACTCTGTCCCCTGCCTCCTCACATCAGGGACTTCCAAGATCCCCCAGGCTCTGCAGAGTCTTAAAAAACAACAACAACAACAACAACAAAAAAAAAAAAAAAAAAAAAAAAAAAAAAAAAAAAAAAAAAACACTCCAAAGACACTCCACCCACCACCAAAACATTTCTCAGGTCTTGAAGGAGAAATTTCTGAAATGGTTTCCCCTCTGGAATGCTTTCTTGCCTTAAAAAAAAAAAAAAAAAGTTACTGCTTTTACTTATTTATAGTTCAATGTTTTTCTACAGCCCCCCCCCTAAAGGCCCTGCAAATGCCAGTTAACCCCAAGAAGGAACTTTGGGACCAGAGGAGTCAGCAGCTGCAGCACATCACCCTTTCACCTGCAGTCCTTGGAGCATCACCTGATCCAGAGGGCACTCTGGGTGACTGGCCTCACAGACCAAGCTGCAGCTTTGCTTCTGACCCAGCAGCTTTTCTCCACCAACTAAAGTCCCAGCAGAGTAGTGACAGGTCCCCTAAAACAGAGTGACTTCGGTCCTCAGGTCAGAACATCCCTCTGCACAAGGACATCAATCTTCTCACTCTGAGGCGAGAACTGAACTTGAGTCAATTATGCCTCAGTGATGCCCTTAGCCATTTACCTACTAGAAAAGGGGAGCCATTGTATCATCTTACTAGAAAATGGAGAGTCGTTGAGGAAAATGCAAAAGCCAACAAGCAGTGCATTGGGTCTGACAGCCTTTAACTATGTTTCAATCATTTAACCAGCTAGTGTTTTAAAATATAACTTACATCAAAGATAGATTTGTATCACTGGTCTGCAAAGATGAAAGGTTACATTTCATGATCAGCCCTCAAAAGGCAACCAGCAGCTCCTCTGAATATACAGTACCCTTGAAAACTTTACTTCTGTCCATTCTCTTTGATGCAATCTTAACTGTCATGAAATGCTCTTGAAATTAATTTGGAAACATCACAGTCCTAACTGACTTGTTTCTCTCATTTAGCTATAAGGAAAATTTCCTTTATTGGACAAAAGTTGTTCATGTCTTCTTACGTTTTTGTAGCTACAAAAATAAGAAGCACTTCACACTAAACTGACATAATCTGACATAATTTACTAAGCAAATCTCTCCCCCTCTTCCAACACTTAGACTGAAGACTAAAGTCATACTACTTATTTAAAAGTATAAAACTTTAAATAATGATGGGCTGATATCTATATCCCAAAACAACAAATTACAACAGCACACATCCCGCAAAGAAGTTCTGGTCCAGTTACCCATTAACACCCCACATCCCTACAAATGTTAAGCTGTGAAAGTTTTGTCGGCATTTACATATTTAATCTGTCAGATAAAATAAAAATACGCTGAATTTAAATTTAGGATTTGTGTGTATGCATTCATAAGACTTCAGACGATAAGTGGAATGGAAAGGTTGAATGGTGGAAGAGAAATGTCTTAAACTGACAGGGGAACGTGCAAGTACGGTAGTAGTCAGTTGTTAGTCACAGGAATAATCTTCCTGCTGAAGGCATTCCACATCTCAGTTACAGACAGCAGTTGCTATTCCAGGGCCTCACATATCCATGGTACTTATTATTATAACAAGGGGACTGGTTACTATTAACAGCTGATGAAAATTTCTCTGCATTTAGTTTTACAAATGATATTGAGTCCCTTTCAGTCCTGGACTGTTGTGTAGCACTTCCATGGGCTGTTTGGAGTCTGACAACTTTCACATTAAAGCACAAGAGCCAGAAGTCTCTCTTTACAGCAAGTAGCTTGGTGTCTATTTGTAAAACATGTTCTGTCCTGTTTTTTATTACCATTTGTATAAAAATTACTTCAAAAACACCACAATTCTGTTTTAAAATCATCTCTACAACCCAAAGTCACTCCCCAAAAGATCCTTCTTCCCAGCCAGAGCCAACAGCCTTCATTCATCCAGCTGATTTGTTTTCCAGATACCTTGTAAAAACGCTGGACAGCCTCCTTTCACTCCAATTCAACTTTTAAGTACCCCCCCCTCAATATCCAGCCCTACACACACCCTCTTAGCCATAAATGCACTTTCAGCAGTAAACAGGTAAACAGAAGTCACCCACAGAAAGGATGAGGATGACCTTAAAGGTGTGCCAAGGCAGGATGGTTATTTATACCTCCTAATATGAGGCTCCCAACAGGAATAACTGAAATCCAATCTACCCACATTTTAAAACATATCTACCCAAGCTTCAACCGAATTGATGATCAGTAATTCAGCAGAGCTAAACACAGGAACAATGTTTTAGCCTTTTATTATTCCCACTACTGTGTGTAATGTGCAGGGGTGCATGCACAGGTTTCAGTGTGTTCCCAAGCAACTGGTAAACATCCCCGTACTTTCTCCTTCATTTTTCAGGGGGGAATCTCAGTACCACTCACACATGCCCTTAGTCCAGTGCAAGTTAGGATCAAGAAAAATCCCTAACTCTTCCCTACTGTCATTTTTTTAAAGTTTCGTTGTTTTTGTTTCTGACATCTCTAAAAGCAGTGGACCTTTTGAAAACATACTATGTGTTACAGAATTCAAGTCAGAAATAAAGAAATAAGGATGTTTTCAGCATTCAGGACAACGAAGTAAACTTAGTTCCAAGCTAGCTCACTTTGCCATAGCAAAATAGACAAGGAAAGAAAAGACAAGTTGTCCCAAACTAATGGCATTGTAAGTGCAAATAAACTTCATTGGGAAAGAAACCAACAATACAAGTGTCCTATAATACAAGTGTCCCCTCCACTTCTGAGAAAGCGTAAAAAAAACCAACTTTTCTCTAAAACACAAGTTTGCTGTGTTTAAACTGAGCATCCCGTATTTTCTGCATACCCAACGCAGTAACGATAACCTCTTCATCTGTAGAGCGGCGGCATGAGTTGGAACCTCGAAACTATTTAGGATACTACTTCTACATCGGCGAAAACATCCAAATAATCGGATCAGAGACAGGTACACTCGCAGGAAGGGGCTGGACAGCTTGCTCCCCCCGAAACGCAGACGGTGTTAGGCGGTGGGGTACGCCCCGCACAGGTCCACCCTGTCCGCACCTCGGGTGCGCGCAAGCAGCATCGGGGTGCAGCCGACTCCAGCCCCACCGCGAGAAGCGAGGACCCGCCTGCAGCCCCCGGGACGACTGCGAAGTGATGGCCGGTGTCACAGAGGGGAAAAGGCAAAGGACTGGCCGGGGTCCGGCAGCCGAAGAGCCCGGCGAAAACCCAGCAAGGGAAGCCGCGAGGAGCCGCCCCGGAGCGCTGCTGGCACCGGCGGGGCGAGGGACCCGCAGTGGCCCCGCACCCGGCCGCCGGCGGCGGCAAGGGCTGGAGAGCGGCTGCCGTGCCGGGAGTCCCTCAGGCAGCGCACGGCGCCTCCGCCACCCGGGGCGGTGCTGCGGGACAGCCCCGCGGGGCTGCCCGAGCCACAGGCACCCGCCGACAGCGCGAACGCCACACGGGCCAGCGCCCGTGGAAAGTTTCCGGCAGGGCCCACCGACAGCTGCGAGGCGGGTCGGGCCGCCTGGGAGCCGGTGCCGGCGGACGGACAGGAGGTCGGGGCCCCGCGGACCCTTACCTTGGATCGCTCTTTCACGTAGTACTTGCCGAGCCGGCTCCCGCAGTACATCACTAGCCGATCTATCAGCGTGAGAAGAAAGTTGATGGCCTCGCAGCCCTCCTCCGTGCCTCCGATCCACTTTATCTGGTCGCCGCGGAGGTGCCGCTTGGCGACACCGCGACTGGGGCCAGCCAGCTGCCCGTCGGCCAGTTCCCCGTCGCGGTGCATCCGCTTCACCCGCTCCAGCACGCAGTCCCCCACCACCTCCCCCAAGAAGTTGTCCAGGTAGCAGAAGCCGATGTCATGCAAGCAGGGCACGACGTACTCCAGGGCGATTCTCTCCAGGTCCAGCCTCATGATGTGCCCCAGCGGCATGGCGCGGAGGGGACGGCCCCGCCGCTACTCTGCCGGCGCCCGCGTCGGGAGGCGATGCCCGTCGGGCCGCCGTCCGCTCCAGGCCGAGCCGGGCAGGGGCTCCGCCGCGGCGCGGGGCCAGGCAAGGCGAGATAAAACTTTCGCCGCGGCGGACTCGGCTACGCACCGCGGCCCGGCGCTGCGGGAGCGGCGGTGCTGCCGAAGCCCTGCGCTGCTGCTACCGCCGCTGGCGCCCCAGCAGTGCCCGGGACCGCCCCGGGGCGTGCGGGAAGGGCGCGGGCAGCCCCCGCCCGCGGTGAGGAGGGCGGCAGATGGCCCCGCGCTGATTAATACGCCGGCTACGTGCGGGATGTGTGCTCGCGCCGCCGCACGTGGGTGGAGCCGCCCGGCGCGGCGCGAGCGCCCCGCCCACTCCCCGCCCACGGCGGCGCGGGCAGCCAATCGCGTGGGGCGGGGCGGGGCCGGCCCGCGGGGAGCGCGCGGCGAGGCTCCCACACGTGCGCGGGGGGCGCGGCCCGCGGTCCTGCGGGCACCGCCCATCCGCGGGGTGGGCGTGGGCAGCGCCATTGAGGAATTCTCCCCTGGCATGTCGGCCGCGACCCCCGCCAGGCCCCGCCGAGCCGCCCGCAGCCGCGGCGGGGGCACCGCACCTCGCCTCGCCCTGCTCCGCCGCTCCGCAGCTCTTGAACTAGTTCAAGTGAAGTTTGCCAATGCTCTCCGGACGCCTCTTACCTCCGCCTCCCGCAGCGGCAGTTTCAGCATCAGACGGAACTGTTGCATTAGGCGGCAGATAACAGCTTTTCTCGGCGAGGAATGCACTGCTTTATAAAAGGTTTATATAGCAAAATATCTCTTCCCTGAATTATTTATCCTAAAGGGTCCGGCAGGTTGCTTGGCTCTGGTAGCAGGAAACACCTCCCGCACCGTCGGCGGTTTCGTGCCACGCCGGGACAGCTGCAGTCAAGCCGTGACAAACTTCGTTCCAAACCGAAACTCGCCTTTCCCCCGCGTGACCCCTTGCCGGTAACGCTGTCCCTACACCGGCCGGCCACGAAGGACGGTCCCGCGGTCGCTGTTGTGTCTCTTCCCACCGAGCAGCATGCTTTCACGTAAAATACCTCCTGAGAAGTGGAAACCAGACAACCGCTCAGCTCCGCTCACACACGCAACGTGCCCGGGATTTGCTAAACAAACAAGAGAAGCCTCCACAGAAACCAAAAGCAAAGCAAAGTCACGTTGGGAGAAGTGCTGCCTGCGGCCAAGCCGGGCGGGACAGAGCGGCCGTGCCTGAGCCGGTGTCTGTGAAGTTATCGGTATCACACGCCGCACAGCCGGCCGTGTGCCGAGGGCATCCATCCTGCTCGGCGGCCACCTGTACTGTCCCAGCGGCCCCGCGGAGCCCGCACGCACATGCTCACACATACACACACTCTCCGCACCTCCAGCACGGCAGGACGCGGGTCCGTGTGTTCCGTGCCGTGCCCCGCGGAGCCCGCTCAGCGCCCGGCACAGCGGCAGGGTACGCCGCGGGACTGACATGCCTTCAGCTGGAACCCGGCACATTTCACCCCCAAAAAAGGCAAAAACTGTGCTGGTTCTTTTCTTCCCTTTCACGTCGCGACTCCTGATGGGATTACAAGCAGTCCGTGTTGCTGATGCTGCTCGAGCTGCAAACTCCAGGTCCCGGCATATGCAGGAGCGGGTCACGTATTCCACGTTTGTTCTCTTTGAATCCAGTAGCATCTACCCCTCAGTGCATAGCAATAAGCACAGGTCTAATCCTCTAAAGGTATTGCCTGACAGCTCTGTCGAGAGCCAAGCAATATTACATCAGATAAATTCATATGTGGTGAGATATGGACTGTCGACCTTATTTGATTTAGGTACACTCTTCACATTAAAGTGGGGTTATAATTAATAAGATACAATTCTGAATCTTATTAATCCCTTAATGCTTATCTGAAAAATCAGTAATGTATGATAGGTTAAGAGCAGTTGTCATAATCAGCAAGGGATGCAAGATTAGTTCAAATGCAAAATCTCAATGTTATGAAATTTGGATACATTAGGAAATATTATCAATGCATTATTGTACTGATCACACATTTTTATAATGTAATAGCCATTATGTGCTAAAAACCCTTTGATTTCTCCCCTTTTCTTGTTTACACACACATGCAAGCATACAGTCCTGTACCAGAATCAAGTATTTGTAGACCCTGAACTCCTAGCCTTTCTATCAAGGGTAATGATGCCACTTTGACAAGTCAAGGGCTAGGAGGGATGTCTTCTGGCAGTAGCTGACGTTGGTCATTACAGCTTTATTTCTCTCCTTTTGAAAGTTTGAAATTACAAGGTAGACAGATCTGCATCACAAAAGGTCACCCTAGTTAGAGATTTGTCTTAGAAAACTGAGTCCACAGCCTCACTTACAGAGTGATGTTCATAGAGTTGTAAATACTTTTATTCCTCAAGCATTGATGTCATGTCTTCCTCGGGAGGGCATTTGCTGCCGTTTGTTAGCAAATCAGGTTTTCTGGTGGGCAATGTGCTTTGTCCCTTGAAGCACGATGTGCTTTTCATACTAGCATTTGCAGTAGCAGTCAGATGCATTACTGTTCCATGTGAAGGTAAGACATCAGGAGAAACAAACCCCAAGAGTAGCGATTTTATTTTATTTTTTTTTTACCAGTGCTATTTTACTTCATCTCTTTGCCCCTTGATGATGATAATGCCCCTTGCACGATAATAATGGTGTGTGATAGAGATTATGATTTCTTGGGTTAGAAACTCTCCATGCATACAGACTGTGCCCAGAAACAGTACTCCTTCCATCATTATACTGGAACAAGTTTGTAACCTAAGCAATCACAGCCTCTATCACACATCACCTTGATCATCACCGAGAAAGGACAAATTCCTGCCTAGCCCACAGACACTCTGCAAGAGCTCTCTCATTCCCCTTAAAGGTACCGAAGCTGAGTCGAAAGATGCTGGGCTGCAAGTGTAGTAATTCCCAAGCTGAGCCATGAACTTCCCAATAAAAAGGCAAAGCAGTCCTCAGTGTATGAGAACTACCCAGAGGAATAAAAGTGCTGGAACAGGACCAGACATTGAACCTTTCATAGCACTTCTTGTGACCACTCCACTGCTCCCCAAACAAAGCTGTCACATAGCATGTACAATGTAAGTGTTGCACAGGGCACAAATAAAGGCATGAAGGTGTGAAATCAGGCAATTCACAATGTCACCTGCACTTTTGGACATGCATAAAGTTTGTTTATAGTGCTGTGTATCACAGGCCTGAAAGGTGTCACCACATTTTAATTAAAAATCCTACACCATTCAGTTATATATGAGCAATCCCTCTGCCATGTAAAGCTCTGTTTATCCTTACAATGTAGAAAATTTTATTTTTGCTTCTAAAACTAATTCTGTGTTTTCTTATTTTCCATTTAATCTAATTTTCAAAACTTCTGAGTCCTGCGTATCTGCTGCTTTCACTGCCAGTATGGCACATATTAGAGTTCAGTAGACTAAAACAGGACATTAGTATGCGGGCAGGATGATTTTAAGGAGATTTGTTTTAGAGGATTAGAATAATTGGTGTCAGTCAAGCCTGGGTATTTGTTATATGCTAATGCTATTTTTTTTTTTTTTTGACAACAGAATTTACAGATGAACTGCTTCACACATTTTTAGAGCAGAGAGTTTTAAACATTTTGAGTCTTGTTTTCAGATTTTTCCTGCTGGAAAGCCAGACTAGTTCAGTGCCAAGGGCTGAATTGCAAAGGCTCCAGGAAGAGAAAGGGAAGAAGGGAAGAATATTCTTTATATCAGTGAGAAACTGAAAAATAGTACTTTTAATACCTCACAACATGATTTGTCGAGCTGATGTCTCATGATCTAGTAAGAAAATAATTGAAATTCTGCCTACAGAAGGCACTTTTCTGACAATGTTGATATGGTTATACAACCCCTCTGGCCAAGGGGCAGGTAGTGTTTGTACAGGGATGACACACCAATGCTAGCACACCTTGCCATGACTTCTTAAGAGGTCATTAGCCTCACCCGCCCTTCCCATCCCTCTGCTGCAGGTTTCAACCTCTCCTCTGCAGCGCTGGCAGAAGAGAATGTGAGTTTCTGCCTCATCCTCTTCAAAAGTGCTAAGTCCAGAGCCTTACATCCACCTTCACTGGGTGCTTAGTTTTACACAGAAATAGCTGAGACATCAGCAGCTGTACTGTTCCTTTGCCTGCTGTGTAGATATCAACTCCTGGCAGAGCAGCCGTGTTTTGGTGTGGTGTCTCCTCTGACTGTGGCCACGAGACTTGACAGAGCTCCTTTGTCAGCACCCTTAATATTATGTCATACTGAAAGCAGACATGAGGGCAAAGGGACATGTCATGGCTTGAGCTGATACAACAACTCGTTCAGCACCTTTTCCCCTCACACCTCTCTTTGCACTTGCTTTGGCACATTTTGGACTCCTTGATGGCTGATCTCCTTTGCTAAGGTGGCAGAAAAGCAATCCTGAGCAAAAAAATAAAGAGTCATTTGGGGAGTTAAATTATCTTAGGTCCAGTGAGATGCACTGGAAGGATGAGAACCATTGGGACTGACCCCTTTGGGCAGGAATGAACAATTTGATAAACAAGAAGGAACACCAGCTGTCTGGCTGAGGTACTTAACCAGTTCTTTGCCAAAATCTTCACTGGCAGCCAGGCTTCCCACATCTCTCGGTCCCTGAGCCTCTAGCTGGGGGTTGGGGAGCAAAGTCCCTCCCACTATAAGTGAAGAGCAGGTTTGAGCCCCCATGATGACCCTGAATAGGCACAAGTCTATGGGGCTTGATGAGATGCATCCAGGAGTCCTGAGGGAACTGGTGGGTGTTGTTGCCAAACAACTCCCCATATTTGAAAAGTCATGACTGTCAGATGAAGTCCCTGTTGACCGGAAAAAGGGAAATATTACTTCTATTTTTAAAATATGGAGAAAGGAATACTCAGGGTACTACAGACAGGTGAGTTTCACCTCTGTGCCTGGTAAAATCATGGAGTAGATCCTCATGACAGCAATGTTAAGGCACATGCAAGAGAAGGAGGTGATCCAAGACAGCTTCACTAAGGGCAAATCATGCCTGAATAACATGGTTGAATGACTGTAACAGTTGACATGGGAAGACCAACCAATGCAATTTACCTAGGCTTCTGTAAGGCCTGCAACAGGGTCCCACACAACATCCTTGTCTTTAAATTGGAGATATACAGATCTGAAGGGTGGACAATTCAGTGGATAAAGAAATGGATGGATGGATGGATGGATGGATGGATGGATGGATGGATGGATGGATGGAGACAGAGAGATGTAGTCAATCGCTGTATGTCCAGGTGGAAGCCAGTAATGAGTGATGTCCCTCAGGGCTGTGCCTTGGGACCAGTGTTCTTTCATGTCTTTAATGATGACATAGACAGTGGGATGGAGTGCACCCCCAGCATGTTTGCAGATGACACAAAACAGTGCAGTTGACACAACAGAAGGAAGGAATACCACCCAGGGGAATCTGGACAAACTTGAGAAGCAGTCCCATGAGAACTTCATGAGAATATCAAGTCCAGGTGCAAGGTACTGTACCTAGGTCAGGGCAATGCCAAATGTGAGTACAGACTGTGAGAAGAACTCATTGAGAGCAGCTTTGCGGAGAGAGACTTGGGGTTTTGTTGTGGTTAAAAAGCTGGACATGAGCCAACAGTGTACACTAACAGCCTTTAAGGCCAACCGTATCCTGGGCTGCATCAAAAGAGGAGTGGCCAGCAGTTGAGGGAGGTGACTCTGCCCCTCAACTCTGCCCTTATGAGACCTCACAAGGAGTGCTGAGTCCAGATCTGGAGTCTTCAGCACAAGAGGTACATGGACCTCTTAGAGCAGGCCCAGAGGAGGGGCACGAAGATGATCAGGGGGCTGGAACACCTCTCTTGTGAAGACAGGCTGAGAGAGCTGGGAGAAGGCTCTAGGGAGACCTCATTGTGGCTTTCCAGTACTTAACAAGGGCTTTTAAAAGAGAGGAACTTTTTAAATGGGCAGACAGTGATAGAACAAGGGGGAATGACTGAAACTAAAAGAGAAGAGATTTAGATTGGATGTTAGGAGGAAATTCTTTACTGTGAGGGTGGTGAGGCACTGGAACAGGTTGCTCAGAGAAGTTGTGGATGGCCCATTCCTGGAAGTGTTCAAGGCTAGGCTGGATGGGGCTCTGAGCAAGCTGCTTTAGTGGGTGGCATCCTTGCCCAGGACAGGGTGTTTGGAACTTGACAATATTTAAGGTGCCTTTCAACCCACGGCATTCTATCATATATGATAGCTCAGCTGCTATCTTCCCTTCCTTTCCAGCCATCCAGCCTGCATGAGATTCCAGAGTTAGTTAATGTGTGATAAAACTCCCAGGTAGGCTTTGACTAGTCTAAACATCTGCCAAAGATTGCCTTGTTTGTAGTGGGCTGAGTATCTGATGCTCCAGTATCTTCCAAATCCTTGTCTTGGAAAAAAACAACACTGTAAGTGTTGTTATGGCTAAGGGAGCTCAGCTAGCTGTCAGCCACAATCAAGTGTTTTATCAAAGTTTTCCTAAAGCAGTCTAGGTGTAAAAATGGCTCTTTGGGAAGTGAGATTTCCAGGTTCCTGATAGGATTAAGTGCTCCTATCTTGTTCCAGCAGCTCCTGAGGAATGCCAAATCTTAAACTTGCAGCTTTTACTGGCCTGTGGTGCATGTCTTGTAGAGCAATGGATGCTTGTGGCATGTTGTTAGCTGCTTGAGGAGCCGTGGGGTGTTCCAAACTGTCCTGCAGGGAGTTAGCAAGTGAGCAGAATGCAAGGAGAGTAAAGTTGTTTAGTAAATGCAATTAATGCACAGTCTGACAATATCGCACTAGACAGTTAATTTTATGGCTATCAAGTATCATACTATCAAGAACTTGGAATTAAGTATGGCTATGAGGGAAAAAATGGCAACTATTGAGACTTTTATTATGTAAACAGAGAAGTAACGTGGTAAGTAAATAGCCCAAAGAAGGGAAAACAAATTTTGAGAGTATAATATTTTTGTAAAACAACATTTCAATGAATTTTAAATTGTTAACATCTTTGTAGGAATCTGAGTGTGCAGATATCCATATGTATATTTCCATGTTTAGAGAGGTTTGTCTTACCTTTCTGATTTGGAGTGATCAGTTAAGAACAATATTCAATGCAAGTATTTATGTTTGAAATAAAATAGAAAACTACCATAGATAGCAAGATGATTAACTTAAAAGTTACTTGCTTTTTAAGTAGGTGTTCCTCTTCAGAAACCATACTCCTTCCTCCCAAGTGTATCTTAGTGTTTCTGAAATTAAACAGTAAATCCCGGTGACAGAGAAATAAGTCTGCCCCAAATAGTGCATTGTAAAAAAATAGAGAATCTGTCCAGGAAAACAATAATCCACAATCCTTTGATCAGAAGAGTGGAGCCATAGATGTGTTAACTGCATTGCCAAGGATTTCAAGCCAGAGAAATATAACAGTGAGAAACATAAATTTTGACGGACCAGAAATCAAAGTTCTCAATATTAAAGAGATTTCTACTGATAAAACCAGATCTCAAAATCTTTTTTATGTCTTTTCTTTTTCAAAGACATTAACTGATCATGAATGTAGATGAAGGCCAGAAATAAAGTGTTAAAATTATCTTCCCTGCTGGTTTGCAGTTGTTGAGTTTTCACATTTCTAGTTTTCCCACAGCTTCCAAGGAGAACAAGAAACAAGGATGTGATGTAAACAAAAATCAAAACAAGAGGATATTTGAAGATGGAAAATTTTAGGGATCAGGCTTTCCACTTTTCCTGTTCTATTAGTTAATGAATGAGTAGTCATTCATTATCTGGGTTTTATAATTAAAGTCTCCACTGTGCAACTGTCAGTACGGGCAAGTTTAATTTCTGAGAAATCTCTAGCTGGCAAGAAAAATTACGGTTGACTTTCAGCAGTTACTGAAATGTCAGTAAGATAGTAGAGCTGTCTGGGTTAGGTTGTTGTTGACTTTTCTCTTTCAATGTTTGTGTGTGTGTGGTTTGGGGTTTCTTTTATTTTTTTAAATTGCTGAATCAGAGACAACAAAAAACCTTATAAGGGAAGAAAATCAGAATTCTGATTCTTCTTACCTGTTTCAGATCAATATGAACACAAAAATAGTCTTCAATGTGGGGGAGTGTGATTTTGCTTTATCTTATTTCATCTTCTTGCCTTTTTATTTAGGAAGTCCTTACCTACTCGTGGAAAATTTTGAGGCAGCTTAGTCAGCATACATTTTAACTCTCATGCCTTATCTCTCAAGAATTATGGTCCTCCACTTTGTCTTTAGATTAAGATGTGATACAAGTTAAACAAACAAACAGAAACCAAGATTTTTTTCAAGTGCCTGAGTGAGAAGTTAAAATGTTTCTAGACTACTTAAGATAATTAAAGCAGTGTGTTTCTACCCTTTTGTTCCTATCTTACAAGTATAAGTGCTTTATACTAATATATAGACTTTTTTTGCATCAGAAAGAGAATAAACCCCATAAAATAAAAGGCATAATCATTCTATTAAAAATAGAATTCGTATTTTTACATAAAGATTACAATAAAATATTTTGGATTTGGGTTTCTGTCATACAAAATTAATAAAAATGTAAGCTTTTTCTATATTGTAAGTTTGATGATTAGGAGCAGATGTTCAAGGACTTGGACATCTTACCCTATATATAATTACTAGAGCTGTCCTCCTAATCATAGCATGCAAAATTGATCACTTACCATACCTAATTAAAGCAATTTTTCCTCCTAATGCAGAACCATGAAAATACTGTTCCATAAATTCTCTTTTGAATGGCTTGCTAATAAAATTTACCCAAAAGATTTGTTTTCGTCTCTTAAATTAATTTTTCTAATAAAACTCATCTATTTTGTAGGACATTTGCCAGATGTTACTGTGAGCAGTAGTGCCTAAGTTTTACTTTGTCTGCATAAAATGTAAAATACATATTCATATAAAGTTATAAAATTGATAATTTATACATATAAATAGTTGCAGTGCCAGCCTTAGAACAAAACTGCAGTTAGTTTGTCCTGTACACAGTTCTAAATGCCCTCACGGCACAGCATAGGCTTTGATCTATTTAAAATATGACTTTCTTTTTTTTGTAAATAAAATTGAACTAAAATCTTGACATTCATGCATTTCTGAGGATCTTGTGGGTGGCTACCTCTTGTTCACACATTTGATTTTCTGATACGCAATTTTTTCTTATTGTAATTTTTTCTGCCTCAAGCGCTGATAGCAAACTACCCAGCCCCATAATAGCAACAAAAATCAGTGCTATTGGGTGATTTTCATAAATTAAGAGTTAACAGCAGAAGTCTGAGTAGTTATTGATCACAGTTGCACAGCTTTCAGCTCATGTTAGCCAAATGCTATGCTTTTCCTCTTAAACCTGAAAGTCCTTGTCCTGGTGTTTGAACAGTATGCACAAGGCTTTACCATCTCTGACATGGGGCTCCAGCTCCCTTTGCTGGCCAAATGACATCACTTTCACAAATCACTTTCAACTCAGTGAAAAAACCAATACTTGTAATTAAAACCTGCCTTCTCAAACATACCTTGCTGTTTCCAACTAGCCAGTAGTATTTCCCCTCAGCAAAACTTTCTAAAGGCAATGCAGAAAAGAAAATTCAAGCTTTCATGTAGTGCATAAAAAAGACTCTTAAAGGAATTACAAGTATTGTGGAAAAATACTGTCCATATCTTTTTTCATAAGAGTTGAAATTATTTTTGTGTCCTATAGGAAAACTTAAAAGGAATTTGTGTTACAAGCACAAGATGGTGACTTAAGTGATAGATTAGGGGGTTTAATGGAGAAAGGCCTTGTGTAATGACTATCTTGCTTAATTCATTATAAAAGCAAAAGGAGTGAAAAATATCATAACTAAAGGAGTTGACCATTTATTTCATTCATATATATCTAAAGCATTGATTTTGTAGACAAGCCAGTGTTCCAACATCTCAAAGCAAGGATCCAGTTACTCCTAATTTATTGACAGAATAGATTAATTGACTTTAATTCATGTTTTTCATCATTCCTCCATAGAAGTTGATGTTAATGGTTTTTCCACTGTCTGTTTGACTATGAAATGTTAGCATGTCAGGATGCTAGTAGGTTCAAATAGAACCCTTGGATATTGCGACCATAATCTCTCCTTCAAAGAGGGCCATTTTGTCACCAAAATCTTTTTTTCATGAAGGATTTTTTGAGCTGCCTTTCCTGAACAGACATTGCAGTCATTAGACTCAGTTCAAAATGTCATTCTTACTTAATAAACAGATCAATCTCACTTTGCAGTTCCTTCGTTGCCTTTCTGGGTATTTCCAAGTCAGAGGGTAAGTAACTATTTACTGCCAAAAACCTAATGGAGGTCCAACATCAACCTCAAGGAAGTCAAGCCAGGACATCACAGAGCAACAGCACCTTTGGGAATGCGGGTGCTCAAGCCAGAGAGGAGCAGATAGTATCTTCAGTGGAGATTTACCTAGATTAAGATAATTTGAGCAGATACAGGTAGTTGCCATATCCAGAGCATGAAGCAGCCAGGCACTAGTTCAAGGCTTTATGTCTATGGTAAATAAGCCTTTACATGATTCATTCTTTAGCAATTTTCTGAGAAAAATATATATTTTTCTGGATGCATGGAAGAAATATAAACAGAGAATACCCATGACTAAACTTGTCTCCCCATTGTGTGGTTGTGAATGGAAACTTCATCTGGGATCTTATCTGCACTGCTGTTCTCTGAATGATCAGATAGTGTGATCTGAAGAAAAAATCCCATCTTTAAAATTGTTCCTTTTTCTCCCTTCCCTAAGGAAGAAAGAGGTTTTTATGTTTTGCAAAGAAAGGTTTTTGGCAAATGACTGCACCCATACTTAACTAGGAATTACTGATGATGCCCTCTAGCTCGGGGGTGAGGAATCACCTGAAGAGATATGTGCTACATTGCCTTTTAATTTTAGAGGTTGATTACACTATTTGCTTAGGCTTGATCTAGGCATGAGTCTATCCTGCGGTCCCAGGAGAGTGTTCTTAAGGTCATGTTATATCCCAGGAGCTACTCTGCCTTTACAAGTAAGAACAAACTGCCTGATGAAAAGTCCATTGAAATCTTGCCTGTGACCTCAGTCAAGTCTTGGGGGAAAAAAAAGATTTCTTCTAGCAGATTTATTGCTTTTATAGAGGCCAGATTATCAATAGGTTATAGTGTATTGATCCTAGAGTGGATTGATTTATGGTCATCTTTTTTCTTGGCATTTTTGTTATAAACTTCTGCCTTTCCCATGAAATACAGAAAAGATAAATCAACATTTTAAAGATAGTCTTTAAAGTAGGCTGCTGTTTCATCAACAAGCTGAGTGTATGTGTATTATTAAATATGTGACCAGGAGTAGATACACCACCTGTGATAAGGAAAGGTTGATTTTAGAGAGAAAACTGGATCGTCCCATTAATCTGTCTAGTATCAGCAACACACATTTTAGTGCAAATGAACTATGCACTAAGAAGCAAAGAACAGAGATAAGATCTAGGCCTCTGTGTGCATGTATATTTAGATGCATAATAGCTAAACTGTATACTATTTTATGCTCTGGGATCCACAGTGATTTTCAAAAGGCCTTAAAGGTCAGGGAAAATAAGTTTGCTTTGCAGGGTCGTGGCCAAGAAAGTGATGCAATCACAATAGAATTGTTCATCTGAGCGCAGAAATTATGCTATGAGAATTTACTTCGCTCTAGTAGAAATGTGTGTGCATCCTGCCCATATCTACCTGGCACTGACACATCCTGCTGACACTTTGGCCCACTCTTTTCTGGTCATGCAAACCCCTCCCAGTGGGCCACACCAGAGCAGTGGAAATGGTGACTGACACTGATAAAGCCATCTCAGGGCAGGTCTTCTCACATCCCACAGTCAAGTGTCTGGTAAATGTTTTGCATGCTGCTATCCATAATTCAAAGACAAAGTGATATTAAAAGACTTTTTATATTCTGAGATGCTACATTCCCATTTCTATTCCCTGTCAATGAACATGAACTACGTGGTCAATAAGGTGCAGAGAGGAAGTCATGGATTGTCTTGGACAGAAAGGCAAAGTACAATAAATTGACTGAAAGCCCAGCACTGGTCAATGTCCAGCCCTAACACAGAGACAGAGCCCAAAATCTCACTCAGATGCCTGAACTTTTATTACTCCAAAAGAAACAAAACTCAGCTAAACATTTGGTACTCATACTCTCTGTCAAATACCTGAAGAATAACTTTGAATTCAAAGTAATTTTTACTGCACTGGAATTTTGAGTAAGCATCTCTGTCCCTACCTTCCCAGCTGATGAAAACAGGTATGAGTGAAAATGTGGGAATCCTATCTTTCTTCCATCTCATTCACATGCTTTCAAATTATCTTCCATTTCCTCTCTGGCAAGATTTTTTTTTCTGATCCTCCACTATCCAAAACAAATAAACAACCTCCAAAACCTCAAAGATTTTCCTGAAAATAGATCATAAGTTTCCTCAAACTCACTAAAATCGTCTTTTATAGTAGTTCAGTAATTTCCAATGAGTGGTCTCTTCTACCCTCACATAACACCTAAAGGCAGCTAATTATTGCCAAAAGCTGAATGTAAGAGCAAAAGGCAGTGCTTGGGGAGGGCAGAATTTTCACCTCAGTGATATAGTACACAATAATTTGTTGATCTTTTTAAAAGCATGTGATTCAATCAATTAATGAAAAATATTTAAATCACATGACATGTATTATATAGTATTTTTACGACAAAACTAATTTTCTATAATGCCATCATATAGAAAAGTAGAGGAATAAATTATATGATAGATGCATACAAACCACACTTACTATGTTACATGTGGTGTGAAATGTGGTGCACACATTTAAGCAAATAAGGGAGAAAACATCTAAGAGAGCTTACAGAAATTCCCTTACATTATTTCCCAGATAACATACATGGTTTTGAAGTAGAACAGGATTTTTTTTTTTTTCTGCTATACACTCAGTCACAGATAAGTAAACTTGTCTTGTGTGTGCATCAGAAAGCCCCCTGTTTTGTTCAGACACAGACTTAGTAGTGGATTGTGCCATGCATGTTTCAGGTCACACTCTGTCTGTCTTAGCACACAATAGAAGTCCTGCAAAGGCAGTATTTATGTAGGGCATGGGAAGTAGTGGCATCATCTACAGGATAATGTTACAGTGCTCTAAGGAGCTTCTCACCCACTGGGGGTCTGCTCTGGTCCCCCAGTGCAGATGCACGGTGATGAACCACTACTGGAGAGGGAGAGGGGAGGGAGCTACAGAAGCCACTTGGCAGAAGCCTCTAACAACTCACTGAAGGTAGCCACAGTCAGCCCTGTAGTTTATAGCTATGGAAACCTGTTAGCACTCATGTAAAGGCATCATTTCATCAGACGCTTAACATTTTGTCAGCACTGCACACAGGAGGAAACTGAATGTGGCAAGAAAGGAAGATGTTCCTTGTATTATTCCATCAGCTCTTCTCAGAAGGCGGTGAAATATATTGGCTTAATATTTTCCCAACTTGTGTCTTGCCACTTAGGGATCTTCTTGAAAGATATTCCCTCAAGGATTCTGTCTGGAATAGTTAAACATCCTTCACTAAATACTTCTGCTTACCCTTCTCTGTCCCCTTAGATCTGTGCTCCCAGGAGTTTTACAATATGCTGATCTTGCACAGTAAAGAAAAAAATACTCAAGACCCAAGGCCTTAAATGGAGTGTTTGCTTCAAGACTCTAATAAAGGTTTAAATATATGTTCTTAAGTGGGGAAATAAAACAACTAGGAACAATTATCTGTTCTTTGTTTTTCCAGTTCACCCATGACCTCAAGAAGTAAATTTCTGCAATCTCTTACTACCCCTCTGAAAAATTTCTGGTCAAGAAATTGACCAGAATTGGAACCACAGGAGAGGGGGGAAAAAGAGTGGTGAGCATATGTTTTGTAATCTTATGTCCAGAGGCCAACAAAACACCAACAGAAGTGGTAAATCCTACAGTATCTAGTGCTTCTCAAGGACAGTGGTAAGTAACTGGATTTCTTCTCCAATCTAGTATGGCCATCCAGCTGGAATGGCAAAAAAATACTGAAAGACATGCATCTGGATGCAATCTGGACAAGGAAACACAAGACAGAACTACTGAAATCTACAGTAGGGAATACGCTGGCAACAGCAGGAAATATAAGCCCAGACCTGTAAGAGCCAGACATGCAAGTCACTGCCAACAGCAAATACATACATCACACTCTATCAAGTCACCTCCTCCTACTTCTGTGGAACTCTCAATTGACTTCATCATCTTACAACAATGTCTTGTTAATAAAGTTCAAGTATTTTGTAAATCAATGCTCTTTTATTGTAGGTGATAACCATAACAATAGATAGGAGATGAACAATAGAGTAGAGATAAGCACCAGGGTGCAGCCTTACAATCACTTTTATATAATGATCACCTACTCCCAAATTAGTGCTGCATTCCCCATCACCACCCAAAATGGCAGTACACCCACATGCCAAAAGTGAACTTCACAAATTTTATGTACCAAAAACTAAACAGGGGAGATAGTCTCTTGTATTTTCCTTGTTGAACTTAAGCTATATTATAAGCCATATCCACTTGCCTGTTGACTTTTTGCAGAGCAGCTCCACATCCTCTGTGATCACCTGCTACTTGTCTCCCTTAGCAGGAAGAGAGCACTACATTTCATCAGACTGGAAAAGAAGAGACAAGCAGGGACAGCTATATCTTGATTAGTATCATGAATATCAACTAGGTGATTAGGGGAGGGAGAAGTCCTTACTAATAGCTTTGCCAAATGCTTCCTGAATTGCCTAATGCTCTTTTCCACCCCAGGCTGATGGTACTGAGGCATTCCCAGTAACCTGCTAACATGGGAGTTATTAGCTCCTGGTTATCTCCCTGGCAGGTGGGTGAAGATGTCTGAAAATAGCACCCACAATCAATGGGGAACTTGGAATGAGTGCTTGTGGGAACTCTAGTCTCCCTGTACATTTTCTTGCTGAAAATCTACAGCTCTAAGGACATGATGCACCCGGCGTTTTTCATCTTATTGCGTTTCATTCATATAATAACCAGATTCACCAAATTGTTCATCTGCCTTGAAAACACAGCACTCACCAGCAGGTATGCTTTATTCCTCTCAGGCATGTTCTCCACACTTGGCCATAAAAACTTCCAGAGTCCTTCCCATTACAGCAGCATGTATGCTGACCCAACAATAGGAAAGTACTTACCTATTCAGTCTTCATCCATGCAGGTGGTGATTGGCTCAGGAATGAGACAAATAAATTAATAGCTTGAACAAAGCAAAAGCCAGTGTTTGAACCTCACCTCCCACTATTATGAGGAGAGCTGGTATACTGACAGGGCCTCAAGACCATCCCTGCTCCCAGAGGACTGGCTGCAGGGTGCAGGGTCCCTTTGGTGGCTGCCGGGAGAGAATGCCAGGCAGCACTCCTGGGAACTTCAGCAAGGGCAGACCTCCCTTTCCGTGGGAGTTGCTTTGAGCCAAGTCTCTACCATTTGCTTCCCACCTGAGCCTGACCATCCCAGGGCTGTCTGATCCTGCTTCCCCTCATTAGGCTTAATCCTGGCCCCCAGCCACAGGGTGACATCTCAGCCCAGCCACAGCCCTGTTCCCTTTGCTTCCCAGCCTGTCCCAGACTCTGGCTGGGGACAGTGGGATGGCCCTGTCTGGGATGTCCTGCCCTGCCTGCTCCCAGCTGCTCCCAGGACCCTGATGCCCAGAGTGGCCACACTGCTGACCTCTCTAATGAACACAGCTGCAGCAAGATCAAGGACATTAGTTACTCACATGTGGTGAACTTCCACACTGCCATGTAGGGAGCAGACCTGGGACATAACAGGGCTCAGAGTCAGCCACTCCACCAATAACATCTTTTGGGTGAGCAAAATCAACCACCTTGTGCCTCAATAGTTGCATTTTTAGCTAACTTATGTGCAAATTCTGAAAGACAGACGCATTAATATCTGGCTTGTACTAATACAGGTGTATCTGATGCCACCACACACCACAGCAGACAGACCATGACTGGAATTGTACAGTCCAGTGTCCTATTCCTACTTAGGTCATTCCCAAAGAAAATGGAAAGGAAAAATGGAAAGGTTCCTAAAGAGAATCATAGGAATGGCAAAAAACCTGCTTTATATGGAGCCCAAGAAGACTCTATTACTTCACAGGGAGACAAGTCTTTACTTTGGTATACAAACATAGAGAACAATCCAATGGCTAGAAGCCAAAGCTTCAATTTCAGATTACCAGTAAGGGGCACAGCAAAGGGAATAACTTACTCAATGCAGAAACAAAATTTTCACCATTTGAAGTGACCATCAGAAACATTCCAACATCCTCTATCTTGACCCAAGCTAGGGATTAAACTAGGAAGGACCACTGTGAAAGTTCAATGGTTTCTGCTATGCTTATGGGAAGATGATACTTCCCAAGGGCTATTCCAGATATAATCTACAGTTATTAAATTTTTTATTTCCCCAGGAGTTTGAAAAGAAAAGATTCTTTTAGGTGTTTTTTATAAGAAGAAGTATCTTTTACCTATTTTGGGTAAGATGTTGGAAAGTACTTCACCCTTGATCCTAGTCTGAGAAAGAAAACAGAAGAGAAAGGCAATGGGGGGTGATCCTTCCCCTCTACTCAGGACTGATGAGGCCACACCTGGAATACTGGACCCAGTTTTGGACTGCCCGGTATCAGAGAGACATGAACATACTGGAAACAGTCCAGTGAAGGGCCACAAAGATGATGAAGGAACTGGAGCATCTCTCCAGAGGAAATGCTGAGAGAGCTGTGGCTGTTTAGCCTGAAGAAGATAAGGCTTGGGTGCATCTCATCAATGTGCACAAATACCTGGAGGGATGGTGTAAAGAGGACAGAGCCAGACTCCCTTCAGTGGTGCCAAGTGACAGAATCAGATGCAATGGGCACAAAATGAAACACAGGAGGGTCCATCTGAACATAAGGAGATAGTTTTTATACTGTGATGGTGATTGAGCACTGGCACAGGTTACCCAGAGAGGTTGCAGAGTCTCCATCCTTGGAGATATTCAAACCCTGACTGGACATGGTCTGGGGCAACCAGCACTAGGTGGCCCTGCTTGAGCAGAGGGTTGGGCCACATGACCTTCAGAGGTCCATTTCATCCTCAGCCCGTCTGCTGTTCAGTGTTTCTGAGACAGGACTGGCTGGGTAGCCATCAGAATTGCTTGCATATACTTTTGAAAATGACATTCCATTACTATTTTTTACTTGTATCAAAGGTATTTTTTTCTCTATGGTCTGTGGAGCTAGACTTTCCTCTGCATTTTATCAGTACAGACTGAAGCCAGATTAGTCCAAAGAACCTGTGATATGTTGTCCTTCTGCTAATCAAAAATTAATCTTTATGGTACAGTGCCATTTATACCTGGGAACATAATGAAAGGAAGCATATGTGAATTGCCCAGTTAGTCTGTGCCAAAACTCTTTCCAGGGTAAAAGCACTAGCACCTTTAAATGGATGAAAATATTTCATATAAAACACCATATCCTGTCCCTCTTCTAACACTAAAAGGGTTAAGCCTTCTATTCTGTTAAATTAACAAAAGCACTGTTACTATTTCCTCCTTGCTTGCCAGCATGGTTTCCTCTGCAGTAACATCTGTGACACCACAGAATTTTTTCAAGACCTAATTAGTGATGTTAGAAGAAAATGTTAGTTCACCAGATAGTTTGGGGAATAATTTAATTTTTATGTACATATATATATATATATATATATATATATATATATATGTATGTATATGTTTGTCTAGCATCTTGAATATTCCTCATGTCCCCATGAATCCTGTGTGGTAGCAGCCCTGGAATGCAAAAATAATCTAGGGAATTTCTGATCACTAAGTTTAGGGCTAAAGAGCCAATGGTTTCAGTATGCTGCATTGTTTAGATGTGAGGTTAAATTCAGAGATCAGACTAAGTTGCTTTTCTGGAAAACCAGTCTAAATAGAGTTAGGGTGTAGAAGTTCCATTTTTACTGCCTGCCACTGGACTGTGGAGGCAGGACCCTGGAAAATGCAGAACAGTTTATTTAGGAGAGCAGTAGCTTCGCTAGGAAAGAAAAAGACATTAAGTCAGTTTTTTATTTCTAATTCTCCAATCATTAAAATATTATCTGTCACCAGAAGGAGAAGTGTTAAAAAAGATCACTGGCTTTAAGGAAAATACATTGATTGAATTCATCAGAAAAACAGAGCTTATGCGTAAATTCAATTCCCACATCTTCAAAGGAGTCAGTTTATACAAACTGTCTTATACAAATTAAAATGTTCAAAGGATCTAGTTCACTGCAGTTCCCTAAAATCAAATGTATCCCACTTCAGTTTTATAAATTATTATATCTAGAATTTTCTTTTCAACCCATGTTAATATCTTTCTTGTTCAACCCTTTTTAATCTCCTGACCTATTTTCAATGGAAAAGAAATTGACTTTTAGTCATATTCCTACATCACTGAAGGGACCTTAAAGGTCTTTTCCAGCCAAACTACTTGTATGATTCCTTGATGCTATGACTGCTGAGTTTGGCCAGAATTCTGTGCCTTTAAAATATAAGGGCAGAAATCTGCTGTTAATGGCTGTAGCTATGCTTATAAAGACTATTAAGTAAAACCAGAGCTGTGCAATCTGCTAGACTTAAAATAAAAATAAATTCATTACTGTCACTGGAAATAGCAGCCCACCACTGGGAAACAGAATTAAAAAAGAATTGATTTTAGTTGTATTTACATAACCAGGGCAAAAGGCAGGTAAATAAATAATAAATAAAAAAAGATTACTCAAATACATTCTTCTATGACCTGTTCCAGATTCCAATTATGAGAACAGTTTAACAACAAATATTGTGACATGAGCAAAAGATATAAACCCACATCTTCACCTGCTTTCTTTTACCCAGTCTTTGTAATCACACAGAATAATCAAGTATGGTGATGTCAAGGCAATCTGGGAGTTATAGAAAGTGGTTCCCATAACACAGCAGTACCAATTACTCCATACCTTTTCCAGACCAGCCAGTATTTTAGATGGCTTCTTTTGGGTAACCTGAGAAGGTTCACAAACCTATAAAATACTGTTTCCTGATCTTTCATGCAAAGCCTCGTGATGCCTTATACTTACCTAGCAGAACCTTTGAATGTAATTCAGTAGTAGATCATAAGTTTTCCACAAGCAATTTTTAAAGGCCTGTGTTTATGAAGCTGGTGGCATGTTTATAAAATTGTGTAGCATGGATTTAATATTATACATAGAACTGATAAATCAGTGTATATGAGAAAGGCAAGTTTTCCTACCAATACTATTTAATTTGTGCTGAGAACAGTTACAGTTAAGTAAGGAAAAGCAGAAAAAAAATAATGTAGGTTTTCCAATGCAATACACCTGACTTATCATTCCTTTCTCTAAGCAGATTTAGATAGACACGGTGCAGAATGTGAACTCCTATTGACAGTAAGCAGAAGTATAAAATGGCAGTGAAACTGGTGACTTAAGCATTTCCAAAGAGATTACCTCCTGCTTAAGGCAGGATACTTTCAACAATCAAAGAAAAATCTATGCAAGTTCATTTTGTTAAATATACTGTCATTTTCTACTAGCAAGATGTACTGCATTTTGCTATTTTATGGCCACTGGTGCTATTCCACTGTCCTGTAGAAAAAATCTTCTACAGAATTGTCCATTTCTTTTTGTGGTAAGGACAAAATAAGCTTTCCACATAAATTAAACTAGATTGAGATTGTATATTTAAAAAACCCAAAACATTCCCTTCTGATGCTATCTGAAAACAACAGCAGGCTGCATCCACTATTACCACTTTTTTTACATTGAAAATATTGTATGTATAGCAAAGGTAGTTGACAATAGTAAATCAGTTATGTTATATACTGAAATGGTAAGTCAGATTTACATAAAGAAACAGAAACAAAAATTGCATAAACTGCATTCAATATGACAAGAAAAGATTAGGCTTATGATGACAAAGACCAAGCAGAATATGAATACTAGCAACTTTTTAGTAAATGTGCACTAGGGCATAACGTGAAAGTTGCTTTGTAATGACAAAATTTCTTTCACCCGATGGTGAATTTGATGCTGAAAGACATTTCTATGAAGAATATTGTTTTCTTGAAAAAAATGAGATAATCATAATGACTCTTTAATTATTAGCTGAGACTTATGACAAAATATGTCTGCACCCAGAGTTGTTAGTAGCACCTGGTTGATGTAGGTCTTTGTTCCTTCCACATAGCTCAAGTCACATGAGGATAACATTGACCTTATTCCAAGGAAGAATTATTCATGTCATTTCTTTTAGTTATAGAGGTTGTTCACCCAGTCACACCTGACTGAAATAAAAAGGATGGATTTACAAATTCAGTGCCAGACATACTGGGTTGACAAAGTACTTCATTTAATATGTAAAATTAGTTCCAGAGCTATGAAAGGCAGAGGAAGAGACAGATCCAGCATGCTCACTGAACTCTATGATATGAACTCTACTATCCTTTAGGACCTCAAGCAGTCAGCTGTCAAATTCTATAGTCTCTTCTCTGTAGACTTTTTATCTCTATCCTTAATACAGTTCATAGACTTGTCTAGCCACACTGCTCCATTAGTCATTTGTTTTCTTTCCACTTCCACTATCATCTCTGCACTACCATCTTTCTCACAACAGAACCTCCAAAAATCTGGCATTCTTGAAGATGCCTTTAGAGGATTGCTCTCTGAAAAGTAGATTTATTCCCCACCCCCAGTCACCAATCCTTCTTTTTTCTTTTAAATCCAGGGAAAGAAAACAGAAACTCCAATATGCCAAGGTGACAAAGGGAAGCTATGTTAAGCAGAGAATTAAATTCAAGATATCTACAGTCTTCACAAGAGGACATCCTTCATGTCTTCCAAGTCCCCTTTCCCTCTTCCTTAGGTTCACCTTTACTGCTAATTGGAATTTTGCCAGGGCAACTACTTGTAAAACAAATGGCTAAAATTACGAGGAGTCCAAACCTTTTTTGTCCTACATGTGAAATGAAAGATATTTCTGCCTAGAGTAATGTTCCTTACACTCGGGTCACAGATCTTGGGATAACTCAGGCTACTCCTAAACCCCTACTTGAATCTGGCCCTAAGAGAAGAAATTGTATTAACTTACTCTCATTCTGTGTAGAGTATCCATGCAGTAGGATAAATAATGTTCAACCACTACACCTGGGAGTCTCATTCAGAGTAGACAAATATTCCTATACACAGAAGTTTTAATGGATTTTCCATGCAGGTACTAGTCCAGTCAAGCCCTGTTCAGCATTAGAGGTGTGCCTTATAGTCATAAGACACCTTATTTTGCAGATATATGTTCTGTGTTGTCCACTTTTGGTAAGATATGCTATGGGGCATAGCACTGGGTGCCAGTTGTCTTAATATTTATTGACTCATAAAAGTCAGCAAATGACAAGAATTCCTTGTTCTGTCATACACCATTACTCGAATGGGCATTACAGCAACCAGCATTTCTACTCACATTTTAGTCCAACGTGACTGCTGTTTTCCACAATGATACAAGAGCAGTAACAGGTAATAACTACTTCATGACAAGCTTATTTTGTGGAACTTGAGAGCCCAAGCAGTGAAGGGATTAGTAGTGCTGCTTTTATAGGTCATTTTGATATTGGTATGGAAAGCAGCTAAACTAACAAGATGGCAGTTTTTCACTTCAGTATCTTTCTATTTCATATCTTTTATGTAAGTGCATCCATTTCTGTGTTTATTCCATCATCTCACTAATACAGGAAATAATTGTGAGACTTACAAATACAGCTCTGCATCATTGACTCTATTTTATCTTTGCTGTAGTTATGCTAACAAATACAAGTATATGAGCTATGAATGGTCTTGTCACAGCCATTATCTTTCTCCTGATGGCTTTTTGAGTTCAGCATGAACTATTTACATGTAGCTTTTGGAATCACAGAAACAAGGGCAGGGAAGGACCTCAGGAGGTCACCCATTGCCTCTCCCTGCTGCAGGGCAGAGCCAAAGAGCTAAACCATGGCTAAACAGATCCAAGCTCTCCCTAGCTGTTACCATCTGACCCACATCCAACCAAGAGCTGCTGGTGGCTGTTTACCTCAGCTTCAAGATCTGATCTGTTTATAGCTGCTTTAACCGGAATAGATTATGTGATCCATGCTGTGCATTGCCTATACAGCTCTTTTCATTCCATGCTCTTACAGTCTCCTTTCACGATGCCCTGTGTCCTCTGCAGGTCTGGAAATCTACACATTGCAGTGGAAAGAAGGACATTTCCACTGTCCCTATAACCACCCTATGATCAACAAATAGTTTCATCAGTCTCTGTGTTCTCAGATAAATCCTCTGCTTTCACAAGCCAGAGCAGTTATAAAGAGCAAGACATGATATCATGTCTTTAAAAAATCACAAAACTTCCCAAGAAACTGATTGCCCAACAGAAAATGAAGGAAAAAGGGCAAAACTGACCATAATGTAACAGGTAAGCAAAATGAGTGAGACTCAGGTTTCTGCTTGCTTTCATTTGCAAACCGCTCAGTCACAAGTGTCATTTTGAAAATGAAGTTTGCTGAGGCTGCACAGAGCTTTCCTTGAAAATCATTTTGTACAGAGGGAATTCCACTGGGAGAATGTGACTTGGATAATGAAGTGATCTCAGTGCTGGTGGTCTCTTTTCTAGCAGTACACTATTTATCCATATGCTGCTTTTATTCCTGAGGAATGCATCATCTTCATACTGCCAGGTATTGGTAACATTGCTATGGCAAGGCATGCATGTAATTGTAGGAACATGTGTGCAACTCTAAGAATTTATCCACTGCAAAACCAGAGCAGGGGAGCAAAACTCTACTCACTGAGCAGGAATTTTGCCAGCAAGTCTCAGATTTCATCCTTGAGATTGCCCCTCTCTTAGGGTTATGGATGAGGTAGAAAAGTATTACTGGCTTTGCTTCAGAAAGGGGACATCTGACAATGAGTAAACTGCTCTATCACCATTGCTCAGAGGGTCTCAGAAATAATCCCAGCACACTGCCTGAGAAACCTTGTCCTTGTGCTTTTTTCTGATGGAATAGCATTAGCAAGCTTTACAGTTTAAAACCTTGTGAAGGTTTTGTAGGGTTTTTTATCCCCCTTTGGGTGGAACTAACCTGCTGCAATGTGTTCACATGATACAACCAACAGTGAACTAAGGGCAATCCCAGGGAGACAAGCCTGATAGTGTGGAACAGATTTAGAATAACCAGAAGGGGCACAGATCTGAAGTGTCATGGCATATTTCAAGGTAAATATACAGGGTCTTTTAGAAATTTTGATCTTCAACCCACTGTGTAGCAAGGAAAAAAAAACTATAAGTATGCAATTTGGCTGAGGATATACAGAGTGATGGACCAAGATTACACTTCTTTCCTTGGCTGTACCTGTCTCACAGGTTTCAGATATCTCTAACACCAGGGCTTCTAGCCTTGCTCTGAGCAGGTCTCATCAACAAGGATTTGAAACTGCCTATGGTATCCAGTGATTCATCTTATATAATGATTCAGTGTTGCAAGCTCAGGGAGCTTAGCCAGGCTGAACAACAGTGGAAAGTTTTCAATTTTTTTTCTTTTCTCAGACAAGATTTTTGAGGCCACCATCTACTTCTCTGCTCACAGATCCCAGTTCAGACCCCACTGACCATTCATTTCATAGATCTCACTGCAGGGTGCTTCAGTTTGGAAAATTTCTCAGTTCCCACAGTTATTCTATTCCTAGCATGTGAACAAAATAGTTACAGCATTCTTCCTGGGGGACATCCCTCAGAGCATGTGATCTTTTAAAGGAGAGACCTAAGATCCACAATCAAATTATCAGATAGGAACTTACAAGATTGTCCTTATGAGGAAGTATTATTCAGGAGAGCAGTTTGCTGATTTTAGAACCGTCAAGTTTATGTATGATATTTGTGTTGCAAGGCAAAGCTCCCTATAAGCGGACGTTGGCTAACGAAGGTTCAGTGGAAGCTGTACTACCCATGTCTAACATTTACCTCCCTATTACACTGCAATAATCATGTTACGCAGGGACAGACCTCCTGGAAGTACAGGCAGGCTTTGTGTGATAGATTGCTGATATTCATGCACAAAAGCAAGACCACCAAACCTTTGCACTTGTCAATATTTGTACTCTAGCAGTTGGTGGCTAATGGCTTAACACACTGATTCTTGTTGCCACCCTCCCCCCTGTATTCCAGGAAAAATAAGATTCAGTTTCCCAACTCAGGGATTTGAAAAAAATCGAAATGCAAGCCAGGCCCAGCCTCCAAAATAAATATCCTTTATTCTCATAGAGTCCTGTACATACAGATACACCCTGGGCTTTTTTTAAAAGCAAAACCAAATTAAATAAAAAACCAAAACTAGAATCAACCCCACACACTGCCAACAACAAACCCAGCAAGGACAGTGACGTATATTTCAGATGCAAAGCCTTAGTGTTTTGGCTGTGCAAAACAGGAGATTTCTACTTGACCTGGAACCAGAACCTAAGGCTTATAGACTCACATTTCAGCAACCCATCAGCTAGGTCAGAACAACCTACCCAGTGCTTCCCCACCCAAATCTGGCCTGCAGGTATTTGCAGTCAAGTCTTGGTGGAGGTGGGGCCAGGAGGTTCAAGCAGCATCCTCAGCAGTGAAGTATCACCTCCTACATCTCTGAATAGCATGGCATCCACTTAGGAGAGCTGCTTCTCACCACTTCCACTTAAGTAAAGGACGAAGTAAACACAAACCAAATACCCTCTGCAGGAGCATGGTCAGCACAGGCATACCTCTGCAAAACAGCCCACAAAGGGTCAAAGACCTGGAGGTCATCTCCTTTGTCTGCCAAGATCAGGCATGGTCTTCTCATCCACTGAGCTCAGCATAGATCATTACAGATCTTATTACTCCTCTTGATTGACAAAATGACTGTTTTATTAACTAGGAACACTCTGCTTGGCAAAAGCAAAAAGATTTGTATTGCTTTACGTGTGCAGCCACATTTCATGCTACGTCAGGGTGGAACTCACCAGTAATTACAGTTTGATTTCTTTAATGAATCTCTGAAAGTATCTGCTTTCAGTTTTACATGTTTGAAAAGAAAAAAAAAATGGAGATGGGAAAGGGAAAACAAATATGGCCCAAGGAATCCTCAAATTCTTTCATGCTGTGAGTTTTCTGCCAAGACTATCCACAGAAATAGAAGCAAAGGAAGGACATTTACAGTAAAGTGGTGCTTTTGCAGACTCTCCCTTTAAAAAAATTAATTTTGCTAGAAGCCTTAGTACAATTCTCAATTTATAACAAGACTGTGGCAAGATTACAGGAAGCATACAGGGTGTTCCTTCAAGGACCCTGTTCTTAGGCCTGGTGCTGCCAAGAGATGCTGTGTGAAACCAATTCCCTCTACCTGTACACAATCCCAGAGATGGCTATGCATAACATATTCACATAACAATGGTCAAGGTAAAATCCACAGATGTTGGAAGCCAGAACTGAACCTGGGAACAACTGTCTTCTTCAAGAGTATCTTCACTAAGCAGCAGCAAAGCAGATTTTCAGCCTACATTTATTTGTTCAAATGCAATCGCTTGCTTATTTGTCTGCCATAATTACCTTTACCTATTTGTAAAGGTAATTATGACAGTGACACAAGTATAAGCCAAAAAGTATACTTACCTTTTTAAATGAAAATTTTCAATTAAAAAACCTGGGTTTTGATAGAGAAAAGATTTGTGATTTTTGCTGGAAACACTTCTTTCCAAGTGTAGGTGCAATAAATTTACTAATCAATATTTTGGCTCAAGACTTACTCAAATCTGACATTTTTTGGAGGATTCTTTTATAGAAAACTACCTGAATACATGGGATTGTGGGTTCATTCCTTTTCTTATTACTTTTAAATGTTTTTTCACAGAAATCACTTACAGATATGCCAGAAAGATAATGCCTGTGAGTATAGGAGCCACATTCCTCAGGGTACCACAAAGACATATTCCTAATCCAGGGTGTTAGAACCAGAGGATCTCTGTGATCCCTTCCAAGCCAAACCATCCTATGACTCTAGTGCTAGGTTTCTGGCTTTTAAGACCGACATCTTAAACCAGAAACAGCAACATTCAGCTAAAAGTCCTCTGCATTATTTACAAAAGATGGTCAGATAGTAGAGTGAAACAAGTAAATTACGTAAAGTGGCAGAAAGCTCTGGGTGAGGCTCCAAGATTATAGGATGCTTCAGTTAAAAAATAAAATACCTGACCACTTGAGCAGCTACAATATATTGCCAAAACAAACTACAATTATTTATTCAGATGATGCTCCTTGACTTTCCTTTCAGGAACACTGCCAGAAAATAAATTAAGTATTCACGGAGTCAACAACACAGAAAAGACACTTAAAGAAAGCTCTGAAGTCAGAATATGCAACACACTTCATTTAACTAAGCAATATACTTAGATAAAGACTAGTTTTTCTTTAGCTTACTAGGATTGCTTTTTATCATTTAAAATTTAATGGGTTTATTTAGAAGGAAAATAATTAAACAGTGGAATGAATTATGCCACCAACAAGAAAAGGCACACAAAATAATAATTTTATTTCCATTTATAAGAAATATTTTCCTCTCCAAATTCTCTCATTCTTATCAGCACTACTTGGCCAGTTTAGCCTTTAGTGATTTTGTGACATGATTTATTATACACAGAGGACAATAAAGTCAGTTCTTACCTTCTGGTTGTCTGGGGATTTTTCACTAAACACGTACCTAAGAGTCTGGTTTATGGGTGCAATAAATATGGATAGGAGGCTGTGGTCTGGGGTTCATCAGCCATCATCAATGTGGAAACACACAATGTCAAAAGCCGGGCAGCTTGAGGTGTGCGTTCTGGATGCTAACTGCTGCCTTGCACAGGAAATGTGTGGGAATGCTCTGGCTTGCCTTGGGCCACTTTCTGGGAGATGGGCACCAGTGGAAACTCAGTCTCTCGTCCTTTGCTGCCAGGATCCATCAGCTTCAGAAAGGGTGGAACGGTGGTGGTGACAACCATGGAGAGCCAAGCACAGTGGGTCACCTAAAGAAAGGCACACAGGATGTCAGGATGTAAGACCTGAGAGCTCATGGCATGCCTGCTTCTGAGTGCCATCTGTGTGTCACTGTATGCTTGAAGTAAAAGAGGCACTGGAACAGAAAGATAATATACCCACTTGCTGTAAGTCTAACTCCTGTAACGTTAAAATACTTTCTGGGTAAAATCACTTAACTGATACATCTGATAGGGAAACCTGTTCCATAATGCCTAAAGCCTGACTAAGGCAAACAATATGAAGACAAACTAGATTAAAATGTACTGTGTCTACAGTTCATATGTTTGTTAAGTAGATTAGCTCATACCTACAAAAATAGTGACATAATTCTCTCCCCTTACCTTTTTCCTGAGGAGGTCTCTGCCTTTGGAACAACTGATGTAACCCTGTTCAAGTTTTTCACTGTCTGGCAGCAAATGAAACTCCCAAAATTGTCTCATTAAACCTGACTAACATTTGGGTCTAAAGCACTCCAAATGAAGACTGAGCCAATTTCTCTGTAAAAGACCTATCAACAATGCGAGAAAACATGAATAGAGAAGTTTTGAAGAACCCTAACTTTCATTCTGTTGCTAAGGGATACACTTCCTTGGTATACATACTCCCATGCTCTCAGCAAGTCTGACTCACAAGAAGTCTGGTTTTCAGTAAATAATGAAAGCCCTACACTAATGAAAACAATATAAGAAGGGTCAAAAATGAAGTAAAATAAAATAGCATGCAAATTAAATATTACTTTACACTCCAGACAGTACATAGGGTGCTTTACCATAAGAGTGCTCTCTATAGGCTGCATAATGCACCTGGAAAATTTATGTTGAGACAGATTGGATTTTGTTCCATTTGCAAAGTGATGTTTTTACTGCTCTGCTCCCCTTCTATTGAGCCCAAACAGCTCCTTGCTATTTGTGTCCCTTTTTCTTTTCCTTTTTTTTTTCTCTGCAGCAAATGCCACTGCCAAATATCTTTCTCCCACGATATCTCCCTGTCCCTCTCACTTTTCATAACCTCTACTTGTTACATGGAATGGTTTTAGAGACACAGGGGTTAAGGCCAGAACTTCCCCAAGTTTTGTTCCCATGAATTTCAGAGAAAGCTACTGGTAGTCATAACTTCTAAAATTAGGAATTATTTCTGAAAATTTTCACTAATCTTCTTTACCCCAAAGGTCAGTGTGTGAGGCAAATCCCAAGTCCTAATGCTGGTCTTGGCATTTGTTGGGTGAATTACAGACGAAAGCCATAACCAACTTGTTCCTCCATAATTGCAAGATTCTCTCCCTCATTCTGTTATGCTTCCAGCAGCATGGTTACTGGAATGACTGGCTCTGGATTTCCTATGGTATTTCTCTGAAACTATTCACATGAGTGAAGATAAGGATGAGCTTAGAGATTGACCTTAACCAACTAATTCAAAATATCTTGAATTACGGAAGCTACATGCTCCAAAATGCACAAAATACCTGCATTTTAAAACCAACATAGAACATATAACTATTTTATCACCTATACTATTATCTGTTTCACTCTGTAGATTAGTAATCAAAATATACAACTTGAAAATCTAAGACAATTATAAAAGAGAAGAAATCTATTGCAATAAATGTGGAGAAAATACAGAGTAGGAATTTTACGTTTTGTTCACCTGAAAACCAGGTTAAGGGAAATTTTTTCCTATTTTCAAAAGGTCATATGCACAGCTATTAATCCTGTGACTCACAAGTCACTAAAAGGTCAGTGGTTTTTTCATGTACACACGCTAACTATTAAAATATAACAAAGTTAAAAGAAAATCCCCATTGGGGCAGGATAATAAAAACCGGAAAAGAAATGTGAGTAATGGGGGAAGAAAAAAAAATTTAAAGGAGCTAACTTTAAAATGCAACATTGTTTTTGATTTTTACAACACAGGTGTTACAAGAGGGGAAAAAAAAAAAACATTTAAAAGTATCTGGGATAATTTTTTATGCATACACAGGAACTTTCTTACAAATCCCTTATCCCAAGTTTTTTCCCCTTTTTCTGTCATTGCACTTACTACTAAACTTCCCACTAAAATAAATAGTTTGTATGAAATCCTGTGTACTAAATCCTGTAGTTCTTGTTCAAGCAAAAATTCCTGCTGACTTAAGTGGAAATTGTATTTGAGCAAGGCTTTGATCAAACATTTTATATTCTAGACTGCTGTAAGTGGAGCAGCGGGAAACTATATCAAGCAGGTGAAATTTTGCATTTAACAGCCGTCCTTCTGTAATCTGCTCCTCCTAATGCACTTCACATCTGGAGGGATACCATAATAACCAGCATTTTGTTAAAACATCTCTGAAGTCAGGAGTCTGCCTATGTCTCCTTCTTTGCTTCTGTATACAGTTGAATAGAGAGGGATGTGAGTTTAGGGAACATTTTACATTATGTGTTGTTAATTATCCATGTTTGTTATCAAGTTTACAAATGCTAAACACTGGAGTCCTTAATATAAAAAGACTTTAATGTAAAAAGAGTGCCCGTAGCTCTATGAAAATTATGTGTGTGAGGTTTCTGTTTATTGAATTCCAACCAAAATTACAGCAATGTACCAGCGTTGTTGGACTGGATCCTGCTTTGGCTGGAACAGAATACACTGAAGTGCTCTTCTTTTTAAAGGTCTCAGGTCTAATATTGTCTTACATTTCATATCTAGACAAAGTAAATTGGTACCTTCCATGCTAAAACAAGAAAAGCAGTATTATAAGAAACAGAAATAAGCCCTAATGGCTTAACATGAAAAAAACATTGACCCCTGGATTAAATGCTGTTGACTGAGGTTAACCAATACTTTGCTTTTGGCTTAAGTGGGGTCAACAGTTGACCTAGAAGCATTTGCTCCAGTTTCAAAAAGCAAATTTATGGTTTCTTGTCTGTAGATGAAGCTTGTAGAGTTCTGTTGCATTAGTGAGTGGACACCAGAGACAGTCAGGAGTAACCTGTTCCCTATTTTGAGGTAAATGATTCCCACACTCAAAAGGTGTGACTACAGTAGCACATAAAGGCAGGGAAAACGTAAGAAATTCACATCCCCTTGGTGAGATATTCTACTAAGTTTAAAAACTGCTCTGTGCCAAAGAGATATGTTGAACTATATGCATACCACTAAGAAAAAGCTAAGACATATACAAGATTTCGTCCTTTCTGAGTGACTCCCATGTATATGAAGGTCTATCTTTAGATCTTAGATGTTGCATAAATCAAAAGGAAGATCATTAATCACTGATACTGTCTTTTTCAAGAAGCATCATGAGTAGCTCCTTCCATCCTGAAACAGAGTCTGAGTAAGCAACCACTGTACTGTTTAGTTCTAGAATAAGGGGGGCTCCTGAAGCTTCCCATCCTACACACACTGAACCTCCATGGCTGACTTTATACCTTGAAGATTTTGCTCACAATGCACTGGGATGAAAGGCTCCATATAATTGCACAATGACATCTTATTACCATGACACGCAACTGGGAAAAGATTCACACGGAGAAAGCATTCACCTGGACTCCTGATACAACCAGTAAAGAGCCCAATGGTATCCAGTTTCTAAATACTCAAAATAAGGTTATTTACTACCATTCAGAGAGCACTATAGCTCTGTTGTCACAGTAACAAGTAGCAGCAATACCATTACTGAACCAAATCACATTTGCAGTCTCCCAGCATTGTTTTCAACAGAATATATCTGAATGCTTTTTATTTGTTAGCAAAAAGTAGGATGTTAGCCTAAATGAGAAGAAGGGATGCAGGATTATGCTCTTATTTCATCTGTTATTTCAAATGAAAGCAACATAGCAGGAAAATCATGAATGCATTTTAAAAAATATAATACACAGCATATTCTCTAATGTTCTGCTGCAACTCAAGGCAATTCAACCTTAATAAAACTTCAGAACTCTGGTCATTCATTTGCAAATGTTAAAGTTTTGGATTGTTCCTTTTTGGGTTTTGGGTTGTTGTTTTTTTTTTTTTAAGAAATCTATGACTATTGATATAATTAAGAACTATTCAGCAGGTTGCCATAGGAAACCTATTTTTTCAGCTAACCCAATACCTCTACAGATATTTGAGTTACTTAATGCTTCACTGGAAGTAGAAAATTACTCTTATATTTAAGAATCAGCATGATTGGCCTTTTTAATATAGACAAAATATTTGTCCTCGTTAAAAACAAAAACGACTTTAAAGTGTCTTCTATCCTAGTTTTGCAGGGAAAAAAAAGTTAACATCCTCTTATATTTATCAGGTACTTGCAGGGGAAAAAATGTAATAAAAATACTAGAGGAAGAATCCAAATCTGTATGAAGTGAGAGCTTAATCAGTTTCTTCTTTTTCCTTGTCTCATTTCATTTTAATTGCTTCTTACAAACACTCACCTTGTGTGGTGACCTATTTACCCATTGTTTTTCCTATCCCATATTGTTCCCACTCCCACCCCCCACCGCTTTCCCCTGCCCCTAGCCCTGGCCATTCCCTCGGGCTCTCCCTATCGGTTCCTGTACCCCAATTCCGCCCATGTACCGCCCCTGAGCCCCTGACAGAACCCCCTTTGCACTGGGATCACGAGGTCTCTCTGCCTCTGGGGGTCACCCGGACAAGGTGTAAGGTTAAAGATCCTCTAAAACCCTCGTGGAGGGACCCTTCTCGCCTCCTTCACCGTCACTGTGCTGTAGAGCTGATAGCTGGCCAGAGCAAGAATGCAGAGCTGTCCAAAAAAAGACTGCAGGAGGACAGAATGGCTGCCCTGCCCTAAGAAGCTCCGCTGAGCTCTCAGGAGAAGCTGCAGCTTGCTGATCTAAACCTAGCACTACAGCAATCTTGGAGGAGGAATGTTCACTGTCTGTGACTGGTTTTCATGCTGAGTCACCATCTAATTTGGAGATCTTAAAAACAAGCGTGTTCACTTTGTAGTCTGGTCTACAGGAAACAATGGAACTGAGTTTGAACATATGTTTTCCCAAGCAGGTATGGAAAGTGGCTCAAGGATGCAGAAAAACCTCTGAAATGCTTTCCATGCAGTTTCAGAATGAGCTTCAGGAACTTTCTATACTTTAGAGAAATGTATCTTTTTTACAAACATTCCTTCTAATATGTTGATAAAATACTGTGCATGTGCTCATTAAACACTGTTTAGATAAGACTTGCTCCAGTCAACCACACTGATTTAATGTAAATGTTGTTGAATGTTACTGAGAGCACCAGCTAAGCCCTATCCCTGCTGTTCCTATCCATGAAATCTCCCCAAGACCTGGCTATCCAAAGTGAAAACTCTCTCTCAAGGTAACAGAAATCTCTAGAGCCACCTCAGGTAGACAGGAATTTAACAGTCCAAAAAGAAAGCAATAAGAGCTAGTGTGGCCATAGCTACTGGTGACCAGCACAGCCTAAATCCCACTGCAGTTCCCTCTTGGTTGGAGCTAAGTACGAATGCACTTTCCAGGCTATTCACACCTAGATTAATTATTCTTAGTGGTCAAATCTGAAAGGAAAAAATACCACACTGATCGTCCCCCATGTGAACTGCCTGTTTGTTTTCATCAACTGTATTTCAGTCAGGTCCTTTGAATGTTAATTAATCACAATAACACAGAACACGTTACAGAACGTATTTAGGATGAATTGTCATGTTTGGGGCCATGTGGATCTGATTACTTTTATTATTATTACCCTGCCTAAATACCTGTCTTTCTAGGGTATGTAACCTCTTTGATTTCTACATACTCCAGCACGGGACTTCATCAAGAATATAATTCCCCTTTTCATCTTCGCAATCCCAGCTCACCTATTTGGTGTTGAAAACACCCCAAATCAGTTGGTAGGGAAGAATATGCACCACTGTACAGCCATCTCAGCAATACTGAAGCTGCATCCATTGCTGCACTAACAACAGCTGCTCCTATTGCAGACAAGTTTGGCATGATTTGGGCAAAGAAGATTCAACAAATTTTCCATTTGGCATGGATATAAAGGAGAGAAAAGTTTTGCACAGTATGATTTCACATCATTTAAAATTAGCCTTAGATTTCAGTCGTGCCTTTAATTTCAAGGTCAGTCTTCGTTAATGCTCTCAAATAGCATTCTTGAAGAGGTGCCTTGGAAAGATAAAAATAATCACGTTCAGTACTTGCTAAGTAGTTCGGTCCAACTATGCAAGAGTTAAAAAAGTCCTAATCATACAGAAAAAAAAAAAATCCAAAGTCCATTGTTAGTAGGGAGAGGCAAGCACAAACAGCAGTTAGCAAATGCTAAATAGGACATGCAAAAAGACTTCCATTACATAAATAGAGATAATTATAGGGTTACAGAAAATTCCCACAGAGTAAATTTGAGAAGTCATATGGCTAACAAGGACAACTATGAGAGAAGATCTTTTCTGGTGCAACAACAGAAAGGTGGGCAAGAACAGAAGGGGGATGTCAACTGACTTTTAAGAACAGCACAATAAACATGCAGCAGTATTGCAAGGATGAGATGGAGCTAAACAAATTGTAGTCTGCATTTAAAAACAGGATGTCATTAGAACCAGTAAAAGCAATATTTCTATCCTTGTTTTCTAAGGTGCCATGACAGTAACCATGAGGACTGACTTTTAGACATTTCAGTATTAAACCCAACAGGTAGTACTTACTGTTGTAAGGTAGTACTTACTCTTGCTTCTGTTCACTCCTTTCTTCTGTTTCTTTTTTTATTATAAGGCTTTTTAACTCTCCACCATTAACTGTTGATCTTGCAATAAGACAGAGAAGAGTTCAAAGTCAAGTGCCAGAATGCAAACAGGGCAAAGGCACAACTGCAAAGACAGATGAAGATGCTATAAAGTTGATTTAAAAAGAAAAAAAAAAGAGCAAAGAAAAGAGAATAAGAAAGAATTTATTGCTTTGGAGCTCCTGCATAAGTGGGAAAGGAAATGCTGTATATTGATATGTATTTTGATAGGTTTAATCTCTGTATAGCTATGTAATGTTGTAACTCTTAATACAGCAATACAGAAAAGGGAAGTATGGGATGTAATTGCTCAGGCAGAGTTATGAGGTATGCAGGCATACGTGAGCTCTTGCACACAGACCAGAACAAACACAAACACTTATTGTTGATTTGATAAAGAAATACAGCATATTTTGTGGTGTGCACCAGCCAGCTGCCAACTCACTGCTAAATTGAATGTGCCTACAGTCTGGACTGAGTGGTCTTGCTGCCCCACATAGCGTCTGAACTGCTCATTACTGGCTTTCCCAGAGAATAGAGGAGATCATTGGGAGTAGTCAACAGTAAATGATCTTGCTGTTAAGCATTCCTAGTTCACCCCTAATGAGAACATCTAGGTGCCCAGGATATGATTAAGGGTCACATACCAATAAGCTGCTCGAGCCTCCGCCTTCTCTCCCTTGACTTTAGGAACCCTCGCTTGATTATTAGTGGCACTTTCTAATTCATGCGAAGAACTCACAGTTTTGGAAGAAGGCCAGAAGTACCAATCATAACACTTGCATGGGCAACTTCTTCAAGCTCTCTTTTGCCACTCCTTCACTATGGAATCTTTTTCTAAAAAGGACTTTAGGAAAACAGGATCACTAGGGCAGCTGGTATAAAGCAGCAGTGCTTATTTTTAGCAGACCTACAGACTTTTACCAGCTGTTTAATGCCAATATTAAGCATGGAATATTGCTATTTGTCTACTCTTCTTGGAAAATATGGGCATATCCACAGATCAGCAAGTAATGGCAACGTCCCAGAAGCAGCCAACCTTGTACCTGGAGGCCTGTGTTGTGAAGGATCCTAGGCCAATTCAGGGGTGGTCTGATAGCTCCAGTTGTGTTTGTCCTCTGAAAACAGTGGTTTGTTCTCACAGACAGCGTTGGACTGAAACTCAGACCTGTGCATCTGCCCTTGCTGAGAGAAAGTAGGAGGGAAAATCCCAAAGGGAACTTTTGCAAGCAAAGCCTCTGCATTTCCCAGTGCTGTGCAAACATGCGCCTTCTTCAGCTTCTGGCATCACACCATTTCAATTTCCTGCTGCACTCAGGCAAGAATATTTCTGTCTAACACATTTCAAAGAGGAACATCATTAGCATTAGTGCTTAAGGTCTTTGAAACTGCAAAGAAAAGGCAGGTGTGTCGATATGGAAGGCATTCTGAGAGGGCAGCAAGGTTAAAATATTTCTATTTAAAGTTGACCTGCTTTAATGAGGAGATTAGATCACATGACAGACACAGATTTTGTGAGATTTTATAAATTCTGTCTTCAAACCAGTTTGTCTCAAGTTAATTCTCAACTGTTCAGGTTTATTAGAATAAAAAGGAAGGAAAATGTATTAAACAGCAGAATGATCCTATAAATATGTTTGTCATCCTCTTCTACTAAGTGAGAGAATATTTTAATTTATTAGCGAAGTACAACTATTTGTACGTCATCAGAATAAATGGTTTAGGATAATTTAAAAGCATTTCTCCATGGACCAGGATATAGCTAGCAACCTAGACTCCAAAAGTAATTTGTAAAAACCTTCCATGCTGTCTCTCAAAACTTGTGCCAACCCTTTTCACAGACGGAATACAAAAGACTGTGAGGTGTCTGGCAGCTAAGAGTAAAACATATGTACACTGAGCATGTTTTACCTCAGTAAGTTAACACAAGACAGGAGGAACAGAAAACCCCTAAAGGGACAAATTGAATTAATGAAAAAGTCTAAAGCCCCCAGAAAACCAATGTCCTTTGGCCACTAGACCAAAATGTATCTCCTTCTGCAGCAAGCCCCTTGGACAATTACCTGCTTTTGTCCTTTGTGAATCACCTTGACTTTTTTTTTTCAAGTTTTCATAATCATATTAAACAAACTGTGTAAGTTGTGTGAGTCTTTTATTGTTTTGGCTAATTTCTGGACAGAGTCCAGAAACTTATCTCTCTGCCTCTGAAGTATGAGTCTCATCACATAGCACAGTAAAAATAAATCATGATTTGCATTTCTCAATAGCCTTCAAATAACTACATGGAGTAAAGCCAAACCCAGCCTCTTCATTGAAACAAACAGTTTGCTTTCTCACATACCAAGATTGTTTCTCGTTCATGTAAAGAATAATTTCTGCCTCCATGTGGAAACTACCAGCCACATTTCTCCCTGGTAGCTCACGTAGTGAGTGCTTTGAGTCAGCACGTCCAACCACAACAGCAAACTTTGATAGGATTTACTTGTAGCATTGAAACATTCTGGCACGTATTCAGGTCATGACTCAGGGTGCTTATCTGTGAAGCGAAACTCCCTCTGGGATGTGAAGCACCATCATCTCAACCACTTCTTTTCCTCCAAAAAAACAAACAAACATTCGGCACACTTCTCAGTCTAGGTCCTTCCTTCTTTCTCATCCCTCACCCAACCCTAGCCAGAGGCAAGCTCAGGAAAATGTGAAGAACACAGGCACAATTGTTCTCAGTTTCTACCCTATGCTCATTATATTGGCAAAGTTCAAAACCATTTGCTTCTGCCATTGTACTTTTAAACATTTGTAGTTCTAGAATTCATCAAAATCCCAGCACCATTCTTTGAAATAGGTTCGTGCCTTCTATTTGTCACACTTTCATTCAACAAATGTATCACCATGTTCACATGTTTATCTGGAAGATTGTTAGACATTCAGTCCTTAAAAATAACATGTGTCTTCAAAAGGGAAAGTTTTCCCCACACCCTGACTTTATGTTTTGACTGTATGCTCAATTTTTTAATATGTAGAGGAGTCCTTCCAAAAGTTGTGTGAAGTAGACAGAAAGAAAACAGGTGCTAGAGACACTTAAAAAAAGCTGCCCATGGTGGTTAAGTTACAGAATTTAACATGAAAAAGGAATAAAGAATGGATGAATTTGTGTCTGAAAAATGACATATGTCCTTTACTTCTGTTTTTCTTTTCTGACAAACAACCCAGGTAAAGGACACCCTTACTCATTCTTAAGGTAAGTAGACATAAGACAGAGAGGTCATGTGCACACAAATGTTAAATTAAAAACCAATTCTAATATAGTTAAAACAACATCCCAACATAGCTACTCCCATGCAGGCAGCAGAACAAAACAAAAGTGGAGCAGGGCATGTAAAATCAGTCACTTTTACTGGCCTAGTAGTTTTGATGAAAACCTCAATGGTTCAGCTGAAATAGTTACTCTGGTATGAAGACATGAAGTCCATAGCCACAGTACAAGATTTGGGAAAAGTAGGAATCCTGAACCATTGTAGTTCCATGACTCTATTATCTTCAACAACCTCTCCCACCCATGTTCTTTCCTTTGCAAAAGCCTACGCACAAAATGCAGTTCCAGAGGAATTCCAGATTTTGCAGGCAGGCTGTATTTGCTAAAACACAGAATAAACACTTCTTGTAAAGAATTAGCCTTACTACTCCACACACTAACTTGGCTATTTTCTCTAAGACTGCTGTCCAAAGAGAAGAAAGAAATGAAAGAAGCTGTCAGGAAGAAAGCCTGGGCACATAGCAGGGACAGGCAGGGGCAGAGACAGAGATGAAGAGAAATGTAGTGTGGGTAAGGAAGTAGAGAAGTTTGAACTTCAGAGGAAGCCAAGAACAACCCTTGAGAGAGGAGTAAGAAAGGAAGTTTCTATACGTGCTTAGAATTGCACCTGCTAATCTACACAATGCAAACCCACAGGAAGTGACTCAGTGGTCAGAGCCTGACACACAAAGGGAAGCATCCTATATTCCAGGAAAAGGTATTTGACTTATGCATGGACATAATGTTTTTGTTCAGGTCTTCAACTGCTTTTGGTTCTGTTTCTCATATGCAGCAGTTGCCCTTTCTAACTCACTATTTTTAACTCAAGCCCATCAAAGAGGAAGAGCAATTTTTGAGGAAGATTTCAGTACTTTATCCACATTATATGAAGGATGGACTAGAGTCATAGTGCTCTGAGCACCTAACCTACCCCAGTTTCTCTGTGCATCTTCATCCATAATGTGGCAGTACATAAAAATTAACAAAAACTCACTTATTTGATGTTCCAGGCCAGGCCCTCACACTGAAAATACTTTGTGTCATATCTTTTTTTATCCTGATCCAACAAGATCACAATATAGTGCTGTCATACCAGATATACAAATCCTGATGACAAAGAAAAGGTAGGGCATCATGGCTATTGAATCCTGCTAACTCACAGAGCGAACCAAAGGGATTTTAGTGTCTAATTCCCTTTGCTTCCCCTACCTACAATGGCTTTAAAGGAGAAGAGACAGAATGAACGAGCTAAAGTAGCTCCTGGTTAACAAAATTACTGCAAGGTTGTATAGGCTGCCATCATCTTTTGCAGACAAGGATGCCCATAGATGGAATTTTCCTCCAGCCAACAGCTACCCTATTACCTTAGAACCCCTGAATGCACCACCTGGGAAGTCCTTTTCCTGGACTCTGGCAGGACCCACGTCCTATGGGCCCACAGCATGCAAGGAGCAGCAGTTAGGAGAAGGCCACCTTCATGCTACCCTGCACACCTGCCCCATGTGCCACTTGGCAGAACCATAGTATGCAATCCTCCAGGTTTGTAGTAAAAGGCAGAAAAGGTTTCCTGCTCCTTTTTGACTCACATAGTACAACTTTAAGTCTTTAAAGTCAAGACATACCAATCACATCTTATCCAATCGCATTTTCTCTCTGGAAAGAGTAAATGCAGCCTCTGTGAAGCCCAGCATACTGTGCATAGACAATGAGAGGTTCCAGTAAAGGCTCACTGAACTGTATTTAACGGGTGTTCACCCTGGGGATGATAACTACTCACTGTACTTGTGAGACGTGCAGAATGTCAGGGGAATATAGAGAAGTGTTGTGCTCAGGAAGCGTATGATGTGACTAATAGAGTATGACAAGGGGTGTGGTTATCATGAGATATTTACCTCCCTTCAGTGCCTTCATGAGACGTGAGAAAATAAGTATCTCCCTCCTCTCCCTGTCTCTCAGGAACATGTTTATTCACTTAGAACTAAACTTCCAAAATTTATCATACTGCTCTTATTACTGGGCAGTTTCTCAGGAAGGAAGTTTATACCAAGATTCTATATTCCTGTTCCAGCTGAGTAATGCTGGATACAGAATTCAGTTTACTTCACAGCAAATAGTTTATGGAAAAGCTAAGTTATTGACCAAAACAATGTATTTCAAGCAAGTGTAAAATTTCTTTGGTGTTTGAATAGGAGGTCCACACATAGGATGGGCTACTCCCATCTCTCATTCTCTCGGGAGACCGAGTAGCCAAGATGCCAATTGGCATCTGCCTGTATTTTTTTTTTTTTTATCCTAGATGCAAAGGTAAGAGAAAAAGAATCTGCTGCTCTGAAGAAAACAGAGATGTAAGAAAGAATGGGGGTATCAGGGAGAAGAGCACTGGAGGGCTGTTAGAGGAAGGGCATGAAAGGTAAGTGTTGGAATTTTAATCAAAAGATGGAACAGTAGTAAATGAGAGAGAAAGGTAGAAAGAGAGTAGAATGAAACGGACTTTCAGGATGAAAGAAAGGGAGGCCAGAGCCTGGAAAAGGACATGCTACTGTGAGGGGATTGACATGTAACTTCAGTTTAAAAAAAGGGAAAATCAGTCAAAGGAAATGTTAATGGAAATTAACAAACTGGGCCTGACAAGAAAAAGAAGGGCAAGAGGAAAGAAGCAGAAAAAAAGATAATAAACATTAGGAAGAAAAAAAGAATAAGAAGTAGATAAAATATTTTATCCATTACTTTTTTTTTTTTGGTCTTGTTTGTCTCCCAGAATATCTCATGGTGAAATAAAAGGAATTTTATTTCCCAAGGAAAACAGCCATTTAAAATAGAAAGAGTGTTGTGTACATAACCCAAATTTTACCCTTCAACCTCCAATCCATGTGTGACCCTTCATTTCCACTAAATATTCACCATGCAGACTCTGGTCTAGATCGATTTACACCTCTAGGCATCTCAAGCCACAAAATACAGCTCAATTCCTCACAACAATAAAGCCAGCAAATAAATTCGTTCATTCATTCATGCGTTCATTCATTCATTCATTCACGGATTTTCCTGTAGATTTTGCATAATGATTCTGCAGAACTGAATATCAGGTTGGTTTGGGGTTTTTTCCCTTTTACTCATTGCAACATCAGGAGACACAATGTGTGACAAAACCAGGAAGCAGCTGGTGGTAACAGACAACTCTATCTGCATCTCTCTCCCCCTCACACCTCATGACAGAACAATTCTCATCACTATCAATAGCACCCATATCCATCCAAACCCAGATGCATCTATGTAACCTATCCAACAGTTGCTAAATACCCAGACACAACAGCCAAAGAGTTGGACTTCAGGACCTCAAGCTCATAAACATGAGAACCAGCTGCAAGATTAAAACATATAAATTGTGCTGAGCCAAATAGTCATGAACTCTGACAATTGTTGCCTTTTTGGGTTAGACTGTACTTGTGGGGGAGAGTGGGGGAAGTTCCAGATCAATGGAAGACCCTGGCAGGCAGGCAGGCAGCTTCACAGTTACACAGAGCCTATCCCTGCTTTCTTCCTGCAAAAGCAGATGAGGCTTTGGGGATGTCTCTACTTAGCTGTAGCAAGAACATCCCTTAAAACATGGTATGTATTTTGAGCAGTCCTGAGGTCTAATTAAGGTAAAAGGGCTAATTTAGTATCAGAATGTTGTGCTAAAATCTGTAACAGCAAGACTGCTTACAGTCAGTAGCATTCCAGCACTTTCTTCCATAGAGTATCAGCAAACCACTCCAGGAAAGTTTGAATAACTGCAGATTGAGGCTACTCCCATATGAATAATTTCTTGAAATAAAGACTGGTCTGTCTTCACTGGAGCAGAAACCAGATAGAAACAATCATAGAACTATATCCATCACAGGAGATTAACTACCAGTGTGAGGCATCATGAGATTTCCTCAGTCTGGGATCAGACCCAAGCCATGGAAGCGAGTAGAGGCTGATACAAGGAAATCAGATGATCAAAAAGCCATGAGAAAACACATGCTAAACATTTAAGAGACATTCACATTTATGCTGAAAGCACAAAGAATTTAACTTGCAACAGCAAAGTAAAAAACAAAAGACGCACCTTTTAAAAAACAATCAAATGAGAAATCTTTCTGGTTTTTCTTTTATTAAATACTTACATACAACAAGACATTTTCATTAAATTGTTTCTTGAAAACTGTACCTAAAGCACTCAGAAATAAATAATGAAGACACTGGTTGTTAAGGAGAATTAATGCAATAGCAGAACCAAATGGTTTAGTGATAGAAATCCTTATAACAGAACTACCCTGCACAACACTAATTGATTCCATACTCAGCTACCCAAATAAAATATGATAATATTGCATTATCTGAAACTTTCACTGGCTCAATAGACTCCTTAGACAGGGCCTAGTTACCTGGTTAGATTGTAATCCTTCAATAAAGAATGGCAAGACAGAGCTATGTATGTGTGTAGAGACCCATAGATTCAGAAATTTTTTATGGGATGGGACCTGAGTGCAAATTTAATGACTGTGGTGTGTGCTCAGCTTGAAATACAGTTTTTTTAAACTCTTCTTTAACCAAGCAGGTCACTTACCAGGAAATGAAATGGTCTGGTAATGAGGAAACATAACACATAAGTGACACACAAGCTTCCTATCATATTTACTCATTACACGTGTAATGACAAGGAGCTCTACAAGCTGCAAAAAAGGTGGGGTTTGTATTCCTGTGATGCAGACGCTCCTGACTCAAGTTCATTGTGTCTAATATTTGCCTTCAGATTTTGCCCTGAGTACTCATCAAATCCTCCATATCAGTGAATTTTTTGGTGTAGAATACCGTTAAACTCATATTGCAATCTTTTCTCCTGAAGGGGTATCAGTAAGACTCACTTGGACTCTAATAATCTTAAAAGTTCTACACTTCTCCATTCAAAGAGGCTACCCAGTTCAAAATCTACTGAGTATTCTCATGTTAGAAAACTAGGCTAATTCTACTAAAAAAAAAAAAAAATTGTCAAACAAAGTTGTTAATTCCTGAAGGGATTGCTGTCTGTAGATTCTAAGACAGAATTAGAGATAGCTATTTCCTTACACTTTATATGTTGCAGAGCTGGGGCCCTGGTAATTCATATTATCTACATTCCCATCTAAATAATCCAGTCCTCTTGAGAGGATTGGAAAAGTTTTGTAAAGAGGACCTAATTTTCAACAGGATCGGGATGACTTCTACTGGCCATCATGAGACAAGGCATCATGTGTTTTTCTTTAAATTGCCAAAAAACATTAGGCATGGATCGAAATGAAAGTTATGTATCTTTTCCACAGCTTAGAGTTGATAGAGAAGTGAAACAGAATGGAGAGAGAGAGCAAGAGAGCATGTGATCTGTGGTTTCAGATAGACACTGAGGGTGCACTCAGCTGCACTGAAGCTGCCAGGAATTTCTGACCCTCTGTATCTCCAGTTCCTGGAAAGTCCCACCAACAAACATCAAGAACACATTCCCTCTGATAAGATTCTGTAATTTAGCAAATATTTCTCTGTGTGTCCAACAGTTTCTGCTGTTTGTTTAATGATGTTATAGAATACTTGGCTCTGCACCTGAACTGGGGCAAGGTGAGCAGGCTCATTGCCCAAGTACAAATGTGCTCTCATTGCATCACATACCCCACAGTTTCTCTGAGTTGAGATCCTGCTTAAGCTGCTGCCAAAGCACATGGAGGGGCTGTCAGCAGTGCAGGGGGCAAAGGCTGAAGATATCTTTCACAATATCCCCCGTTTGTTAATTGAGACTAATGCAGGGAAAAGGCTGTTACTCAGGGTACCTTTTGTAACAGCTTCACTTGTTAAAGTGTTCATTAGGACAGTACTCTGAACTTCAGTACCGTGGTGGGAAGCTCTGGAAGAAATCCACCATAATGAGGACTGAAAAAAATACTCAGAACTGAATATTTTTTTTCTTCAACAGAAAAAGCTTTTGACTAAGTGAACAAACTGTAGATAGATCTTTTGATGTCAAAAGGTCTTGAGAAGTAGATTGACTCCGTAGAACCTCTTTCTCACATATAGTACAGCAATATAGTATGGTATACTATAGTACACATATAGTACTGCCTGCACATGCAGTTGCAAGGCACAGCAGTAGACTATTATCAGGGTGAGGAGGTATTTACACAATTTGAGACACTGTAATCTCTACAGTCAATGAAACAGTTCACTAACATGGATAACAAACTATACATTTATTAATTCAATATTTTTTTAGGAATGTTCTTCCATGCACACCTTTTTCTTAGCTAGGTAAAGATGCAAGACGCAGAAGCCTGAGGTAAGGTCATATATATATATATATATATATATGAACAGGCTAAATGTCCACCATGAAGTCACAGCCATGATTCTCATTTAAGTTATGCAGTTCCATGCATATCTTAAAGCTTTGGCTAAGTTGGTGCTAAAATATTACATTTCTTCAGGCTAAATTGTGCAGAGAAAAACAGCCTCAATCAATACTTACATTGCTTTGCTTGGGTCAATAAAACAAAGGGTTGATTGATCCACCTTCCCTTTACTCATGTAACAGTGAATGAAATTAAGAACATCCCTTAAAATAAGTGATATCTGGTGACTCTATTCACCTCAAGCCTTGGTATCTCTCATTTCTGGACTAAAATCACTGAATCATTTAGGTTGGAAAAGACCTCCAAGCTTTGACTTTGACCTTGTCAACTAAACCATAGCAGTAAGTGCCACATCCAGTTGTTTCTTGAACACCTCCAGGGCTGGTGGCTCCACCACCTCCTTAGACAGCCCATTCCAATGTCTGACCACCCTTTCAGTGAAGAAATTCTTCCTGATGTACAACCTGAACCTCCCCTGGCACAGCTCGAGGCCATTTCCTCTTGTCCTGTCACTTCCTGGGAGAAGAGACTGACCCCCACCTGTTTACAGCCTCCTTTCAGGTGATTGTAGAGAGTGATAAGGTCACCCCCTGAGCCTCCTTTTCTCCAAGCTGAACACTCCCAGCTTCCTCAGCCTCTCCTTACAGCACATGTGCTCCAGAGCCTTCACCAGCTTTGTTGCTCTTCTCTGGACTCACTCTAACAACTCGAAGAATAAATTAATCCAATCTGAAGAGGCCAGATGGAAGGTATTCCCCCATAATTGTATCTCTGCTTCTCCTTCAAGGACTTTTCTCTGTGTTATTGGGGTCATTCCTTTCAGGCTGGATTTCTTTGACAAAATCTCTGATGTAATAATGCAGTCAGTCAAGAGAACATCATAACATTACCATGAAGAGTATATGATCTTTATGAAAGAACACACCAAAACTCTCCTTTTTCACTGTTCAAAATGATGACCATTTATTTCATCTTTAAAATTCTCACCCATTTCCTTAGTTTAGATAAACTGTAATTCACTTGATTACAAAATATCAAGACTGAAAGGTAAATTTCACTGGTCCACTATGCTTTCCTAGTACAGTAATAATTCCAAATTATTTTAAAACTCATTTTCTGCAACACCTATTATGCAAGCACCCTATAAACTTAGGGAAGATTAACATTCAAAATGACATTGTCATAAAAAAGAAATCCCAAATGATGCAAAACTAATCCAAATTTGCTACAAATTTAGGAGCGTAGACCAAGTTTGCCCAAACCCTTGAGATCCAGCTTTCCTTTTAATCCTAAAACTTATGTATGACCTCGCATTAGAGTAGAAGTAACAAAGTGAGGGAGGGATGGATGCACATTTTGGACTCAGAAATCACCTAACAGTTTGGGTACTTCTACAAATTTTCCACTTATTTGTCATCCCCAGTTCCCTCAGTGGAGAGCATTTGAGGTCAGTCATGACCCATGATTGAATAAACACCATTCCTGTCAGCTATTTTGCCCAGGTTAATGTTTGGCATCAGAATGAGTCTCATTCTAAGTTGTTTATCACAATGACTGCGATAACATTACTTTGGCAGTACCTATGGGTTATCATTTGCTGTTCCAATGCACACAATAGTCTGCATACAGTTTGTTGAAGGGAAGGTATGTGGGTTCAGTTTTAAAATTCAAGAGCTTTGCTTTAGCAAAAAGTAATAAAAAGTTCAGTGTAATGAGCACAAGTAGGTCTATCTGCTTATCTGATTGTGCACAAATTTCTCTTTCAAATACTCTCCAGCATACACTGTAATCAAACCAGTCCACAAAAATTAATGTTGTCCTTGATTATTTTTGTCCTCCCTGCTACCAGATATGTGCCCTTCACAGGGACCTGAGAGTGATATGGCCACTGATTTCAGTGGGGCCTAGATTTCAATCTTCATCTTCTCTAGTCCAAAGAAAAGAGCTGTGAGTGTCTTCAGGGACCCAGGTACTCACAGAGAAATTCAAAACACTTAAAGACACCGTGGCAACACACAGGGTTGTCAAAGTAGCAAAGGTCCTTCCATATTGATTAGTTCCATGTTTAATATATACATACTCTTGCAGTGTTTGCAAATAACCTTTTTTGTATGAAAACAGCACTGGCTTAGTCAAAGCCAGATCAAAGAGGCACGCATGATTCACATCCACTAAATAAACACTGATGCCTGATGGCAGTAATACAGCTATTTATATTCATTGCTTGATTTAACCAGTGGCATTCCTTTAATATGATAATAAGCAGAGACTGCTATGAAAAAACAACAAGAGACTTGAGTGCTAAACTTGCTCTTAACACCAAATGAAAGTGATATTAGTGGGCAAGTTGAGATTTGCTAATTAACTTCCCCTACAGACAAAATCAGAAGTTTAATTTTAGATTATGCTCTGGAATTTCGTAAGAACAAATAAACAGACAACTTCAGTGGGAGTTAAGCACTTGAATACATTGGAGGGTCTGTAACCAGGTCCCATCCGTGACCTCTGTGTTTCACTGGAATCACAGTCCTGCAAATCTGTCACTTCATCTCCTTTGTAACACTTGGTATTAGAAAAATGAGGGCAGAGGACTATTTTAAATAGCATTATCACCAGTTACTACAGCCCTCACACTTAAAAAAGATAACACTAAACTGGTCTGAAAACCAGCAAATAGATCTCAGGAGCAACACTTAGGTGATGACAGACAACCCGCTCTACTGAAATGGAACCAGAGCTGGCCTTGTGCTACAGACACTGGCGGATGACCTGCCCTCAGCCAAAGGGCCTTCCAGATCCTGCTGTTCCACAGCCTCTGCAGGTTACTGCCATTTTGCAGGCAGTCCTGTGCCCTGTGTTCATCATCCATATTACTTGAGCAAAAGAAGAATGAATGTATGAGTATGAAAACCTTTTAGAATACTGGGAAAGGATACTTTGTTGGAAGGACCATCACCCATCCTGCAGGAGTATGAATGCTTACCCAGTTTGTAGTAATAGCTACCTGATTTACAGTGGTCAGTGGTGCCTGCAAGCAACATGAAATTGGTGGTGAAATCATTAAAACCACATGCACAATGAGATGATATCAGAGGAATCACAGACCCTTTGAATTTGACCATGAGATTGATAAATGAAGCAGATTCTAGTTGAAAACCAAGAACGGAAAATGTCCCAGAATGCAAAATTGGAGGGATGTTGCAACCAGAATGGTACGCAAGTATTTTGAGAAAGTCTAGGACTCTATGGATCTCTCTCTTATTCTTTGGGAACTAACCCAATGTAAACAAAGTGGACAGACCCTTTAAAGCTACTAATGTCATCACAGGAAAAAAGGGCATAAATGTAATTAAAAAAAAAAAAAAAGGCAAAACCATTCCACATAGCAAGGATTCAGAGTTTTTTGAAGAACATAATTTATCCTTGTTTTCCTTCATTATTCCACTTTAGTAGGAAAAACACTTTCTCCCCTATGAATACCTGAAGATTTGTAAATACCGTTTCCATTTGGGTTGTAGAGCAATGTGGTAGATTTGTTTTCATTCAGTTCTTTTGGCAAACTTCTTTTTCAGATTGGAACATGTTGCAGCAGAAGCACGTTAGATTTGAAATCTGGGACTTCTTCCTCTACTTTCATGTATATTTACCTTTGTCCATAATTTACTATTACTTGAGCTATTGGTAAAACTTACCTGATTTGGACGAAGGTTGATTTTGGATGGCCCCGTGTGCCATAAAATAGCAGCAGCATTCTATTTCCTGCATTGCAGACAAGGCTGCTTCAGTTTTAGAGTTGTACTTTGACTTATTTGCTGATTTGCTTGATAAACATGATGGCTTAAAGTCTTGGAGAGAGATAATTACATGTGCCAGAATAACACAGGAACAACAGGGCTGCTAGTACTTCAAAGACAGCTTGTACTTCCTTATTAAAGAGCTGCAAGAGAAGTTAATTTGTTATTTCTCCAATAATTAATAAAGAAAGTAGCTATTACTGTAACCAGCAATTTTGAAAGAGATTTCAAATCCTTATGTATCCAAAATACTGATGAAAACCAATATTAATTGCAACTTGAAGAATACACTGATCTCTTAGGAGATTTTTGCTTAATAATCGAGAGGGCTCAAACTAAAATGCTCCTTACAACTCATATCCTCAGCAACATGTAATGACTCAGACCTGCTTCTTCAGAGGTCGATTTCACACTGTCCCACAATCCCAAAGACACAGATGTATTGGTGCACTTGCTGACCAGAAAATGTTGCCCTGACTCATAACCATATTATCTCTTGAAATGATACCTTGAAACTGCATCTGTTTCTACAGCTGCCAGCTGGTTAACACTAGGGAGGTCCCCCACTGTCACAGTCAGCTGCGTTCCCCATCCATTAGGAATGGGGAGCTACTTTCATCCATTTAGAATCAATCACAGATTCTTTACAAAGCCAATGTTGAGCTGGACTGCAAATTAATTTTAGGCTACTTAACATTTAAAGAATTTTGGTGGTAGGTCATGTAAATTAATTTCATGTAGTCATTCCCCCAATCTGTGGAGATTGCATACTGGTTTTTTTCTCTATAAATGTCTGAATATTGTTCTCATGGCCTTTATGAAATCATTCAAATTGAAAATTATCTGTAGGCAGTAAATTCCCTTCAGTGTAACTTTGAAAATACATTGTATTCTCCAGGAGCCTGGTTTTACGTCCTTTGTAGCATTTGTGTGCTGTTTTCCAATTTCTATCTAGTTCTACTTTAAGATGGATAATTATTTTACTGAAGATAGTATTCCCACCCTTTCCAACAAACCTCTGTAAAAGTGATCCTAATTTTGTTAATGTAGACTCAAGATTCCCCCCAATATGAGGAGACTAAGGCTGAACATTGGCTGCATTGTTTGCTTTGATGGGAATACAGAATTTCTCAGAAGTGATTGGAAATGCCAAGCTTTCCATAAATGACAACTGCTTGGGAGTCTGCACCAGGTTCTCTCTGTCTATGAAAAAGTGTTGCATCACAAGTGTTGCTGGTGCAGTCTGATTCCTGTTCTCACCAAAGAAACCTGGAGACCAACTGCTTTAAACTGTTAGGACAAAAATAAAAAGCAGAAGCCTGATTTTCCTAGCAACACTCAGCATACTACACTTGAGTCAGAGAGGAGTAACACCTACAGACGCTTGAACACTCATAGCTAAACAAAAGTGAACATTGCAAACCTACTTCTTCTTGAAGCAATGTTACACATGGAACTGAACAAAAAAAAGCAATCCATTACAGGCTGCTTGGCATGCTTGGGGAAAACGCTGCCCATCTCCAGGATGGCAGTTCTAGACTAGTCTCATGGATATTATTCAGTTTTTATTGCTTAACTTTGTAAAGTCACAGATCCGACTGTTCACAATTTACAGCTTAGGAAATTCAGGATGAAGGAAGGTGAGGCAATTAGCCCAAGGTAATTGTGCTGACTGGGCTGAATGACAAGAGCTGTGAAGAGACCTTCCATTATCCCCATTCTTATTCTAGTCACTAATCAGCACAGCCTCCAGTCCTAAAGAAAGAGGGTATTTTAGGGGGAGCAGCCTAGCCCTCCATCATACAGCTGGAGAATACAGAATGTGGGTGAGCACCTTATTTCTCTTGTGGCACTCTTCCATCTACCAAAAATGTCCTACAAGCCCTGTTTCCTGTCAAGGCAAGTCTCTTGCTATAGACCGCACTGGAGAAAGTCCTAAGGCTACTTGCTGAGGACCCTCCCTACCTCTCCAGTTTTGGTTCTCAATACAAATAGTCTTTCACTCTCCCACAGGCCTGCCTGGGGATGAGTCTGTCTGGAACAGAGCCAAACCATGGAAATCATGAGGAAAATTTAGACTGCATCTCTGACTGCGTTACTTAAAGAGTGACCTCATTTGTCTGTACCAAGTGTTTTTATCTCTTTACGGAGAACAGCTATCAGATTATGGAGCCACAAAAAAAATATATCCTTAAAATTGCATTCTAAGGAAATTAACACCTTTCTTAATGAATTCCCCACATGCACAAGTTTTAGCAGTTTATTTGTACTGCACAACATACTCAACAGTAAACAGGCAAGTAATAAGTTCTAATAACGGCTCCTGCTATAAATTTGTCTTCTGCAATTTTGTAGCACAGTGTGAAGGCAAGAAAAAGTCTATGACACATGAATACTGAGGACTCACTGCACACCTGCACTGGACTGAGAACTCTGTTTTTTAACTTGGCTGCAGCTGTTTCTCTGCTGCATTTTACCTCCCTCCAAGATAAAACACAGAAGGGAAATGGTAAGAATTCTTTCAGATGTCACAGGCAAAAACCCAAAACTGAAATGCCTTGTGTGTGTGCACCCTCTGAATGGATAATCATCAACACTATGTTGCTTTCTAGATCAAAACAGTTTTCTACTTGTAGGCCAGAAATGGGCATCACTTGGATGCTGCTGGCATCCAAATACAGCAGCCAGACGAATGCCCACCTGAAGAGACCCTCCCAGGACAGGGTGGCACTCTCTTCTCAAGGTACTATTTCCATAACACCAAGTTCCTATAACCACAAATTTTCTTCCTGTAAGATACAAGATTTCTTTAGTCTGCCAGACTCAAAACCAAAGAAAAGCGTTGGGAAGCTTTGAAAACTGAGGGCATATGTTATCTATCAAACACGGGGTGTTTGGGATGGGTGCACATTCACAACAGCTACAAACAGCTGCTTCCTAGACAGGATGCTTTGCTTCAACAGTTTTTTCTCAGCATGAGCTTGAGCCAAAACCTCAGTGTTCTGCTTTTCAGTAAATTCACACAAGAATGGGATTGTGGTTTAGACATTCCTACCAGTTTCAGAGGCACATAGTAAAACTGACCAAGCAGGCAATTCTGTAGACCAGGGGACTGGCACCTCCCAGCTCTCAGTTCTAGAGTTATGTGGTGAGCTGGGGTCATCACATTGTCAGATTCCTAGCATGCCATGACAGACATCCAGGTCTTTCACAATTCCCTTTCATTCACACAAAGTACAGCGAACCAGAAGGCTCTAAACCAAATGCTTCCTGCTTAATTCTTTATTAGGAAAGACTTTTGGCCCACTTATCCAGTCTCCTTTAAGAGCTCTGCACCTCCCATTCCAACCCCCCCGTGGGATGCACAGTGTTGGGCATAGAAATAGCAAGGTGCCTATGGCAGCCCATTGTCCTTAGCCAGATGATAGTTCATGCTATTGCTTTTCTTCAGCTTATTGCCAATGCAGGGAGGGGAAGGAGGTGACAAAAGGCCTGTTATTGCTCTGTGCAGCGTGTGAGCCAGAAGTGAACCTCGTTGTGTTCCTCTGATGTCACCATGGCTGGATCATGCCCCAGGCAGTCCAGATAGAAGCTGCAGTGGGGACAATGAGGGCCTAGCTTTCCTGAGCTGGTCAATGAAACAGAGAAACCTGCAAAGCTATTAAGAGTGGTACCTAGAGGAGCCATGCCAGACAACTTTTTATTTTCTGATTTCCTTTTTCAATTAAATTTGACATTTTTGAGAGCAAGCTTGCTTACAGGCTATTAATCTGTGGCTGGGGGCCAAGGCAGGAAAACACTTCAGTGAGAACTGAACACTGAAAAGCTTTGTCTGCAGTACAGCACACTAAGATAATTCTAGTGAGTTTTGAGAAACAGACAATGGCAGTTCATGCCTGCCTGACACAAACATGTTCATACAGTGCTTTCAGAAGAGGAAAGAGTGAAATTTTAATGCCTATTTTCTTCCTTTCATTTACATTCAAGAGGCATATCATCTAGGGAAAAGCAGGCACTAATTGATATTTGCCACCAGCTGAGCAAAATGGTCATAATCAACCTACAGTGAAAGGCTTGCAACACTTGCAACAGACTGAGAACATCTAACTGGACCTTTGGAAGGAGCTGAATTTTGAATTTTAAGCATATGAAGATCAGATGACAGATTCAGAGGATAAGAATGAGAAGTGCCATGATTTTTATCCGAAGCCTGATTATCTACAACAGCTAGAAGAGATTTGCATTTGAGAACCAGTTCATACCTGCTTATTTGAGATATAATGCTAAAAAATGAAAGAAAGGAAAAAATTATAATGAAGTAAAACTACCACTTAGTTGTACTGCATACTTTTGAAGCTATCGATTTGATATCTATTTCTTAGGGCCCTTATTCACATGTTACTCAGGAAAACAGTATTGTGTTTCAGCAATGGAATAAAGCAAAACATTGAGCTGCAGTTTCTGGAAAGATCCAGTATCTGGATTTGAGCATTATGTCTTGGATATATCCCTTAAAACAAGTTATACTAAAGGAAACTAAAACCACATGTGGTGAAAGTTAAACAGGCACCTGTAGTCCCAAAATGAACAAGTGTTAAATGAATGCTTCCTCTGGAAGTTTTGGGAGCTGTTTTTTCTATCACATCTCTCACATGCAAGAAGAAACCCTGGAAAATATTGCCAGTCAAATAGAAAATGGAAAGTGTTCAGGAGCAGATGGAGGGAATCTTTGCACAAAATTTTCACTGCATGCTAAGGCTTTGACCAGACCCAGGCAGTAATCAAATACAAATTGTTATTAAAACAACTCATCATTGTGGGAACTGTAGAGCAAAATTAAGGCAAAAAAGTGACTTCACTGGTAAAGATTATAATCCCCCTTCCATGCCAGTCCCTTATTAATAGTTGTTGCATCTTTGGACAACAGTGTCTTACTCCTTAGCTTAAACTGTAATTGCTCATTCTTGCTGGAAGTCATTCATGTGTGGTGAGGAAGGACTGAAGGACTCCTTTTAGCCAGTTTGTAGAAGGCTTCTGTTCATTTGCTGCTCAGTGAATCATGATGGTATACATTAAGGTAATTATGGATGGTTTGTTTAACAAAACAAGAAATAGACAGGTTTTAAGCATTTAACCACTGCAAGCCATATGCAGAGAGGAACAATTTCAAACCTACAGGCAATCTTTTCAGACTGTTCTGAAAGATTTCAGACAATTCTAAGATTTCAGATTTTTCTAACTTTTTTTATTTTGTATAGTTTTGTGAGTTTTCTACCCAGACTCAGGAAGCTGAAGGAGAAAGAAACATGATATAGGGTTGTATAGGTGTAGCAATTTGAAGATTCAGAATGCTATAATAGTCAGAAAATATATACACTCTGAATTACTCTGGTGTTTGTAATTTTAAGTAATATTTTGCTCAAATATTATATTTAGGAGCACATAGGGAAACTGGGTAAAGCCTCAAAGAGGAATCAAAAGCTGCAGTGACTGCTCATCAGCTATAGATTAGATCATTTTCAGGATGTGAAGAGAACACTGTGTCTGCACTCTTCAAAGCAGAGTGAACTGACTTAGATGACCACAATCCTCCCGTGAGTTGCTTCCATGGATGTTTATCTGGGCTGATACAAACATTGCCTCCATCTCACTACTCTCCCTTGCACAGCACCCAGTACCAGGCTCCCGACCCCAACCTGCTGCCATATAAAGTAGGCATCAGGAGTTGTGATCAGGACAGGCCTGGAAGAAGGAAAAAGGCAGGAAGGAAGACAAAAGGAGGGGAAAAGCAAAGCAAACCTGAGTTGAAAAGGACCAGCACTATTCTGCGGTGACATGGGAAGGAGGGAGGCCCTGGACTGAAGGCAGGAAGAGGTTTTTGGCAGTACAGGCAGCATTTGCAGCACCAGCTGCAAGTATTTCATGGATTGGATTTCATGGAGACATGGCACTGAGTCACTGAAAAAAATAATTACAATAAATGTGCTTAGATGGAGGGCTTTTCCATTAAAAGCTATAGGAATCAACAAAGGCCTCTGATTGCTTGCTTTTTTCTTTAATTGAAAAGTTTCTCACTTTGCTGTAATTCCCAAAAGGTTTTCATTGTGTTCATAGGACAATTAGAGGCTCCCTCCTCTGGCTATGTTTAATACCTATATTTATAGGTATTAATATGGGATTTTCCCATCAAAATCTTTTCAGGAGAGGGACAAAAGAAAAAAGAGTGCTTTATAGTATTAAGTGGGGACTTGAAATCCTGCAGAAATTGTATTTTTATGTGAAATTATTAATATTTTTTTCTTTCTGTGTCAAATCAATGAGTACATTTTCAGCACCTAATTGAATGTCACAGTTTTAACTCAAAGCCAAGCAAGATAAAGTGTATCAAGAAGAGGAAGCAAAGGAATTCTAATTCTCTTCACTTTTTTCTTGAAAGATCAAAAACTACAATAAGATAGGCCTGAATTTCATGAAATTTGGGATCCTTATATGCTAGGAAAATAATTTTGTTTGAACTATATGGCTCTTATGTTCAGTTTTAGAATAACATATTTCTAAGTCCCTTACAACATTAAATACAGGCTTCTGTAATAGGAGCTTCTGTCTCACTGATACTTCCATGACATCGTGTCCAAATCCTGATTACATTTCATTTAAATTGTTAATAGCTTTTACCACAGATCAGAGTCTTTTCATGTGAGTTTCTGAACCTAGATGAGTCTTAGTGCTGTATCACTCTGAGGTCAGGAAACTTCACCAAATTCTGATGGCTAAACTACATAAATTACATTTATAGGGCTGAATTGATCCAATTTTATTTCAAATATACAGTACCTGTCTGAATGCTATATTCAAATAAGCATGCCTAGGATGGTCACACAAGCAGGATCAATGTCCCTCACAGCCCTGAGGGCACTAACGAGCCTGACTGTCCCTGCCCAGCTCCTGGGGCTCCCCACACCCCATCCATGGCTCAGAACCCCACATCAGCCCCTTGGGGCTGCCAGAATCTGCTGATCTCCAGCTCCTCCCAGCCTTGCCAGGCCAGGGCCCTACCAAGCCCAGCTCACATCCCAGCCAGGCCTCCGCCCATCCCCAGGGACGTACCCAGTGTCCAGGGCTGGGCAGTGGGACAGATCCTGGCTGCCTGTCCCTGCTCTGTCACCCCACTGTGGTGAGCCCCGCTACTGCTGGCCCCACAGCACCTTGGCACATTTATATCATTTTGGGAAAACTCAGCTCAAAAAACTGACATTCATTTCACCAGCTATTTGACTGATTGTTATTGATGTAAATTAAAATCTGCCCTTTTGCAGAAAGAAAACCTTTGTGATAATTTATGCACCACTCCAACATGTGTGTCTGTATATCTGTCTCAAAACAGCATTTAAACACATTACTCAAGATTTCTTCCCTCAATCATTCCTGAGGTCTTTGGGTAAGGATTTCTTCTTTCTCTTCCTGTGTCTTCACAGGTCCCTCTGGACTGTGCCAAGGGCTGACACGTTCTAACCCCAGCTGGCAGCTGAGCACTATACAGCTGCTCCCCCACTGGGATGGGGGGAAGAGAATTGGAAGGGTTAAAGTGAAAAAACTCATGCATTGTGATTAAGAACAGTTTAATAATTGAAATAAAATTTAAAAAAATAATAACTCAAAATTGTCACAAAAAAGAAAATAACAAAGAGAGAAATAAAACCCAAGACAGACAAGTAATGCAAATGAAAAAAACTGCTCACCACCAACCAACGTGCATCCAATCCCTGAGCAGTGGCCTCCAGACAACCTTCCCCCCACAGTTCTATTGCCAAGCATGAGGCCATATGGTATGGAATATCCCTGAGGCCAGTTGAGGTCAGCTGTCCCGGCTGCATCACCTCCCAACCTTTTGTGCACCCCACTCTTCCCGCTGCTGGGTGGTGTGAGAAGCAGAAAAGGCCTTGACTCTGTGTAAGCACTGTTTAGCTATAACAAAAACATCCCTGAACTAACAACATTGGTTCCAGCACAAATCCAAAGCACAGCCCCACACCAGTACCGTGAAGAAAATTAACTCAACCTCAACCAAAACCAGCATATGTTCTTAGGTAATAGACATAAAACAAGGAACTGTAGCCTCAAAATTAACTCAGGGTCAATTCTGAGGCTTGGATAGGGGTGCAAATAACTGGAACTGAGTAGAAAATTTTCTTATCCTGGGAAAACTTTGCCATTTCATAGTCTTCAAAGTCCCAAACGGGAGCAAGATGGACTGAGAACAAGTAAAAGCTTTTGTTCCCAAACTGAACAAGTAGCCTTATGACTGTCATGCCTTTCTTCCTCCTGTTCTCTCCATCTCAGACAATGACTAATGTGTCAATCTTGCTTTAGCTGTGATTTAAGAAAAAAATCATGCCCTTAATTTTTCTCCTTTGCTTAGTTGGTTTTGCATTAAAAATAAGGATACAGTTACCTGGAAAATCATTTGAATATATAGTGAACCAGAATAAATATAGCAAAAATCTACCAACAAAGTTGACTAATTTTTTCTTCCTTATTGTTTAAAGATTTGTGATTTATGCCACAATTTATATTAGGCAAAGAAACACACACGCCCCCCCGCCCCCCCCAAAAAAATCCTGTTTATTACATTTTCCTCCTCTCTATCCCTTTACCAAAATGCTGGAGATCACTCTGAAAATATCTATGAGCTGTGCAAAGAATTCTTCAAACGTTCAGGGAAGGGAAGAGAAACACTCAACATACTACCACTTCCAACACAACATCCAAGAAGATAAAACTCAGCAATCTGATGTGGTATCTTTTTGACCAGAAACAAACAAGTGCTGTTTTGATGCCATGTTCTTTCTTTTGACAGGCATTTTAAGAGGTAAAATCTGAAAATTACTGATGACAAAACCTTATGGGAATAATTTTGCTAGCAATTTTATTGGAAGTCAAACAGAATTAGACCATGCAGAGACATTCCAAAAGGCAGCAATGAAATGCTCAAGAATATAAATAAAAGTAAAGTACAGATGGGAACTGAAATTTTGGTGGAATAGGATAGATATTAATGACAACTACAGTTTAGACCAAAACCCAAGTGCTTTTATGTCAGTTAACTCAAGTATATTGGAAATGCTGAGTGGGGATGTACAGGAAGAATGGCTAAACAGAACAAAAATAAGAACCACAAGTACTGTGTTAGAGCAGGACGAGGCTGAAGGCCTCCATACATTCCAACTTGCAAAGGTCTGGGTTACTTTCAAGCCTCAAAAAGAAATAGCTTCTGAAGTTGCAGGTCCGCTCCATAGAATTCATTGTCAAGTCTTCCAGGAGGTCATACAGCCAGTGAACAGCAAAGAGGAAGAAACATAACAGAGGATCATTAGTCTGACCACAACTGGACACAATTTTTAACAAAAAACTTTGATGGAAAGAATAATTAAAGACATGGAAGGAAGTGGAAAGAAATGCTGCACAGGTTTACTAAAAGTAGAACAAGCAAGACTAAACATGAAAGTAAATAATTATTAAGACTGAGAAGAGGCAGCTGATTCAATCTACTGGGACATTGGTAAAAATACTTAATGATGTGGCATGAGAGAGGATTCATTAAGTCAGAAACTAAAGATTAATATAATATTAGATTATAAATTAGGAGAAGAACTAGCTAAACGGGAGATTACAGTAAAATTAGAAGCCTAGAGATGAAGGGTAATTAATAGGTAATGTCTCATTACTTTTTCTTAGAATAAGTTTGATTCATATTTTTTTAATGAACATGGTGCAAAAATGTGTTTGCAGCAATAAAAGTTGCTGTTGTCTCAGAACATAAGGGTTCCAACACAGAGGAAGGTCACTGAAAAAAAGCTGAAGGACATTAAAAGCTGGTGTGAGACATATGGGATGAAAAAGTCCTTTGTAGCAAGCACAAGGTTAAACATGTGGGTCAAGCATTCTTGCTATAAATATATCTATTGGTAACAACCAAAGATGGGGAAAACCTGAGATGGATGGAGGCTCCTGAACTATGATGAAATACCGATAGAATTCAGATGTGAAAGAGTCAGACTGTAGAGGAGGATTCTATTGGGCAAGATTTTGGGGCAGATGCAAAAAATTATTAAAATTACTTACAAAGCACTAGGGAGATCTAGCTGATCCATTCTGTGTCTGAAGAACATGAACTCCAGATAGAGTGGGTGCTATATATTAGTTTCACCATCCCCTTATCATTCAAAGAAAATCAAGCTGTAGCTGTACTGCAGGACCTTAAAGCATGCTTCATGTCTTTAGCTTGTAAGCTCTTCCCCTTTATGTCCCAGTTCCACATGAGGACAAGGCCATATTAGGCCTTGCTTCCTTCTTCCTCCTTTATGTCCCAGTTTCCATGGGAAGGCAACTTAGACGAGAGATAGAAGGAAGCCATGACACACTGCAACTGGCTCCCCAGTTTGAACAGAGAACAGAAATACACAGCAGATATCCTATGGAGTAGCACACATTTTACCTGAGATATGATTTTTTTATTGCCTAACAGCTTGATGACCAAGAGGTACACTGTCTATAAAACAGAGTCAGGCAACAGGGGTAAAAGAGAAAAAAAACAAAGGAAAAGAAGCCATGAAAAAAAGGAAAATATTAGCACAAAAACAAGCTGAATAAACTAGCAATAAATTTCAAAAGAACACTTAAGAGGTCAGCTGGGATAGAGGATCTATCTAGCCTTAAAAGCAGGAAGGCCCCAGCACAGCATTTCAGCAGGAATACAAAACTACAAAGAAAAGCTAGATTCAAACAGAACTCAATGAGCTGTTGGAAGAGTTTACGTGACCTGGTTGACTGGCTGTAGCATTTCCAGTGATTCAGAACTTCCCCTCCACAGCAACATTCCTAATTATATGGCTAGTATGGGTCTAATTTCATCACACTGTATATTCTTTTTAAACAGAGCTCAACTTCCAGAAGTAGGCAAACCACAGGCAGGATGTTTTCTACAGTTCTTGCTCTGCAGTGTTGTAGAAGAAATCCTTGTAGTGTGAGTGAGTTCCTTCTATCTCTTATGCATAGAAATAGTTCCCATGAAATAATGGAGACCATTCTCTTGATCCTAAAGAAATGTACAGCTTCTGCAGAGTGGGAAACTATAGAGGGAAGATGGAAACACTGAAAGGCAGTTGGAAAAGAGTCAAGGAGTTTCTCATTTCAAATTGCCACCTTTGACTCTGTTTTAGTAATTTTTTTAATTTTGTCCCTGTTCCTCCTTTTACAACATCTCCAAAGCAATCAAAGAAAACAATTATAACAGTGCTCAGGGGTCCTTTTAGAGACTATATTGAATTTTGTCAGCTGCAGATTTTGTAGTAAGAGAGAGAAAGCCTAGAAAGGTAAAATATGGAGTAGGACTGAAGATTTCTGACCCTGCTGCCAGAAAGCAGCAGACTTTTAATAATTCAATGAAGGCTACAATTTCATGTGTGGATCATGTTCCACTTTCTTTGAAGAGAATCCCCACAGAGTGTCAGGGGCTTTTTCCACTGTGAGAGATAAGAAAGGCAGACAGTACAACCAAACTTCAAAATAACTGGTTTACTATTCACCTTTGAAGAAGCTGTAAGTTTCTGTAAGCTTTAGCCTTACCAACTTCCCAGGAAACTCCATACTATGTAAGAGGCTGTTACAGAAATTTGTAATCATTCTCAAATATATAGGATGGGGAAGATAATGACAAAATAACAGGTATGTTGTTATAACTTCACCTACTCTACGTCTCAGCATTATCAATTACATGCTCCTTTAGAGAAAGAATAAATTGAGAGTAGTGTTAGAACTGTCCATTTGTAAATTAAAATTTATGAAACATGTAGAGAAGGAGACCATAACATAGCCTGCGACAGTATGTCAAATGTTTTCTAAGAGAACTGAAACTTGGTTTACAGCTACTTAACTTTAAATGATTCTGCCCTGTGTTAGCTGGACAGCTGTGTGGATGTCAGGAACTCTTCTGAAATTACCACGGGAGGGAGGAAGAACAGTACTTTTCAGCTTTATACAACAGGCAAGCACGATGTAGTTTCTCAGGGTATGATTTCTGTATGATAAGATGCTCCAGTTTTCATTCTCATGTAAACACTCAAGGTAAACTTCCATAGAGAGTGCCCATGGCCAGATAAAACAAGGAAAACCCTGAGTATTTTTAGGCTGAGCTCATTATGTCAACTAAAAAAAAGTACTTTTTATTTTCTGCAGGAAAATTGAAGTCTAAGATGCTTATTTATTGCAGGAAAATAGATTGCAATAGATCAGACACAATAATAGAGAGGTTAACAAGAGCTAACATAACACCATCTACTGCATTAGTATTAGAATTCCTCACTGGAGATACTCTTTTTTATTACTTTTGTTTACAGATTTAATACTCATAATTGTTCAGCTGAAGAGTGAACTGAACATTTTCTTTGATAAAGAAATATTACCTATTTGCATGGCTTGAAAAGTTACTTGTGAATTCTAAAAGTCACAAGTTTGCAGGCTCATGTAGTTTATAGTGCTGCACAGATAAATTTAGAAGGATTTTCAATGGCTGGACAGTTGCAAATTTCATTATAAGGATTCAAGTACAGACATTATCCATTCAGGCTGTCCTTGTCTGTGACTAAAGAAAGATCTTGTCTTGTGCTAGAAAGAGAACCATATTTCCCTTAGCACAAAATCTTGATGTTAGATGACTACCTTATTTATTGACTCTATTTACTGCATTGATGGATTGTATACTAACACAATAAACAGTGTCTTGAGGGAATGAAAAGTATTTCTGCTTTCATTAGGGTCCTAACTTTCTTTTTCTGGAAACATTTTCCTTCTAGGGTCCTCAAGGTGAAAGCATACACCATTTGGTGCCTTGCAATATTATAGTAAATACTTCCTTTTTCTAATTATATTGACCTTGTGATCTGTCACTGCTGGAATTTATATTCCTGGGAAACTTTGAAAAGTTATAATTTTCCTTTCCAGGAAAACAGATATCCTTGTGAGCTCTACCTGGTTCAGAGCTAGTTTAAAATGAATAGAGAGTTTTCTTGCTATCAGATTCCATATCCCGAATGAAAAAGGTGAAATTAATAAAATGTCAGGGATAATTGATATTATATTCCAGAAATGTTATTAAACTGTCAAGCTTCTGATGAATTCATATAAACAGCCTTAAAACCAGTCTGAACATTCCTTGTTTAAGTTAGTTGCCAGCTTTATATCTTGCTTGCAAGCAGAAGAAGTTACTGGAGAAGACAAGATACCAGTCATGGAAGGACAGACTCTTGAGTCAGGTGAGAGAAAAAAGCCTAGGGCAGAACAACTTAGCAGGAAAATCATGGCTGAAAAGGTTAGTGTTACAAGAAGAGAATTAACTAGCTATGAAGTCAGATAGAGCTGTGCTCCAGCATGTACCCAGCAAGTCTCAGGACCCCAGGGTCATCTGTTCAGTCTTCCCACAGGCACTTTTCCCATCTGTTTTCCCATGCCATTCTTACACCCCTCCCTGTCAGCCTTTGTGCGGAAGGAGATGAACATAGATCAGATTTTAACCTCTCATTGACTGGGGAGTAGGTCTTACTGTGTCCTGCACAGGGTTTGGAAGAAAGTTAACAAGGTGTTGAAAACATGAGGCCATTTAAGTAAACATCAAATACTGGATGATCAAAATTCATACATTTTCAATGAAGACTGGAGTACAGTGAGCCAGCTTAGCAACCAGGGGCTTTAATGCCTTTTAGGCCTGGTAGTCAGTCATTAGTATCTGTAATAATGGGTCATCAGTGTCAATATGAATTTCCTGTACAGGAGCCTCCAAGATTGCTGCAAGGCATTTCATTCATAGAACAAAGAAACCAAACAATAGTGGGAGCTCATTACTTCAGAGGTTTTCTAAACTCTTTGGATTGTGTAAAATAAATATTCAAAAGAAATCATAGATGCAGTTTGATCTGCACTAAAGTTGCAGAGAAGTCCATCAAGGATCCCTCAGAGGCACAAGGAAGAACAGTATTACCTTTACATCCAGACTCATAGAAAACACGCTTGTTCCTGTTTCAGAGCCTAAACTTATTTTTTCTGAAGTCTGGAACGGTTGGTGGCAGACAAATCCCTATTATTGCCTGTAGGCATCCCTCAAAATATATCAATTATCCTATCCAGTTGCATTTCAGATGAATTATTCTCTTGTTACCAAGGCAACCAAATATGTCTAACAAGAAATAACCATATTTTTTGTTCATGCATACCTGGGTTGCCAGAGCAACCTTAGAAAATGGATCACCCGAACAACGTGTGTGCAGTCTCAAGGGAACACAGTTCTTATCAGCTGTGGGATGTCCACCTGTGGAGCCAAGAGCATCACCTCCCATCCCAGTCTGCCATTGGTGTAGCATTGGAAAGACCCAAGGGCTTTGGAGACTGCTACACTTCTCACACAACACGAGAGGAAGTAGAAGGCAACACTCGTGGGGAAAAAGCAGAGCGCCCTCAAATGTCTGCAGTTAGAAAACAAAGCTTTAAAGTCAGTAGTAAGAAATCTCTGTGTTCAACTGTATTTCAGCCACAGTTCCTGCAAGGAGTAAAACATGGTTTATGGTTTATCCTGGTTTACACTTGCAGACCAGTTATGTTCATTACCAGCTCAATTGTATACATTGCTCACAGGTCATCAGTAGTAATTTTCTTTGGATAGGCAAGACTTCAAAGCTAAGTGGAAATAACAATCTATAAGCAGACTTAACACCAAAATACTTTCAATGCTCTTGGTATCAACTTGTGTGTAGACTAGCCCTATGTGATCAGAGAAAGAAAGGAATAAAATTATTTTAAAAGCTTCTTCAAATAATCTTTTATTCCTGAAGTCAGGAAAAAAATAACATTAAAATAATGACCTGAATGGTGACGTGAAGTGAGTATAGTTATTATGAACATTACTTGCCTATCTGAACAGTAATACTTCCTCTGTTGGATTTTTATGTTTATTCAGGAAGAAATTCAATAAATAATAAAACCCTTCCTGTGGCAGTACACTACAACACAGTGTGAAATATAAGCTCTCTAAACACATTAATGAAGGAATACTATTCAGAATTCCAAGTTACGACACAATTGAATAGTTTTACACGCACAGACACAGAGAAAGAGTACAATATATAATGTCTGGTCTTTCTACACTGTAAAGAAGTTTCCGTTTTCCAAAACAGCCACAGCTTAGAAACAAGATCAGCAGGGAATAAAGGTAAGAAGCAGATTGCTTTCTGCTTGATACAGGCAGAAAGGTAGTGGTCTAAACCCTCGCTTAGGAGGGAGTTTAGAAAGTTGTGCCAAAGAGTAGCATGATTGTTATTCCTTCTCACATCCAGTTTCAGATATGCTGTTGAGCTGTGTCAGGTGCCAAAGTACATCCCAACCATACAGCCACTGAGTATCTCTCACATACAGGCAGGAAAAAAAATTGTATTAAAATATGTATCCTAATTAAACAGAAATCTAGGATGTGTTATTAAAGTATGTTGTGGAGTATGTAGTCCAGACTGCAATGCAGTCCAGCTATGGGAGCATTAGGAACAGGTACTCTGACAGCCTACTGCATAAGTCACACGTGGGATGGGAGGCGAGGACGGACAGGGAACCCTGTCCTATTCCCATCCCCACATGCTTTTAGCCAAGCTGCAGTGTGGAAGCTGATACAACTATGCCGTAAACCAGTGGGCCACCACACCTACTGAATAAATAGAGGGCCCTTACTGTTTATAATCCAAGAACAGTAAATAGACAAGTAGGGGTTAGAGGGTAGAAATGAGAGAGTCCAGAAAAAGGTTAAGATCTGGGTTTAAGATGGGCCAACAGCCTAATACAAATTACTAGAAGAATAAAAGGGATGATCAGTTTCTCCCTACAGCAAAGTGCTAATTTACATTATATATAGGTATCAGTCAGGAGAGTCTATCTGACTTGCAACCCAGGAAAAGCATAACAGTAACTTTATATGCCTTGCACAACCCTGAAGGTTAAAACACTGTCTTTTCAGACCTGGGTAAAGATAAAGGACAAAGAAACACATTAACAAAGCATAAGGAGCAATGCAATACAGTGTCATGGGAAAGCAGCAAGCACTTCAGGTACTTCACATGCTGTTAAATAAAAAAATTTCCCTCTCTTTTGCAGTAATTTTCAAGGTTTTTTCTTCCCCCCCCCACCTCTCTTCCATGGAAAAAAAAACCAACCACAGCTGACAGCCTTTTGCAGAAACAAAGTATTTTGATGTCTTTTTCACCAGAGAAAAAACACAGAGGAATATATTTTCTTAGGAGACTGACTTGTAAAGTTGCTAAGCCAACTTCATGTCTCAGCAGCTCATTCCGACAAAATGGTCTCATCGCAGGCCAATGACTTCATGACTTAAGCATAAAGCACTAGAAAAAGTCAAAGTTTTCATCTCTCCAGCCTTATTAAAACAAATATACTCCTGAAGAACATGCTGCATTTAACAAAATAGCACAGTGCTTTGCAATTATCCTGAAAAGGTCTACCTGGTCCTATAACAAATCACAGGAAGAGTTTTCAAGAGCATCAGCTGAAGCCAGCATCAATAAAGTAAATAGCTAGAAGAGTGTTGTATTTTGCTGTCACTGTGAATTTAGCTAGGCACTAGAAGGTTTCTTAAAAAGATGCCCACCTGCTGGAGTAAAATAATTCTGAAAGGTGACCCCTCGATATGTACATTTTCCACATCACATTTCCAATGTTTACTAGGAATTGATTTGTTTGTAACTGTTAAAGCCCCTCCACTAAAGACAGAAATTGATCTTTGCTGCAGTCACCTCTAGAAACCTACCATCTGCTACAGGCTGTCACTTTGAGCAGTATTTGTTATTCTTCTGAAGGAAAGTGTTAAAGATGCTCTTTGACGTGGAAACACATCTATGGTACAACTGGGACAGCAAATTGACTTTGATCCTTTTGCTGTGGTAGCAACAGCTGTGGCAGTCACATGAACACCAGGTATAAATCACACCCCTGTTCACAACCAGGAGCTTCTCAAGAGGATGCATAGTCCATACTCTTTTCTCTCCTCCAGAATAATCAATCCATTTCTCCATGGGACTCTAAAAGTGTAAAACCTCCAGGGACAGGGACTGCACAGAATCCATTCCAAGAGTTGACTGTACATAGCCTGAAAAGCAGCTTTACTGTTTAGTATAAGACCCCCTTGCTGTGTTTTAACCACATTGCTGCAGCAGGTCGGGATTCTGCAGGTCCTTCCCCTCTGCACTCGTACCATGTTGGATCTACCTTAAGGCTGTTACTCATTTCTTTAGATTAGATAGACTCGGTTCTTCCAAGATTTCCACATAAATCATGGTTACTAAACCTCTGAAAGTTCTTGCTGTCCCTTCTTTAGTCACTGTTGACCATGCCCCACAAGCATCATTTGTTCAACACACACAGGGACAGACCCTGCTTGCAAGATCTTTTGGTATCATCTTCTGTTCATGAATGCTTTCTCCTTATCTACTTCCCCATCTAGAATTTTCAGAGTTTAAAAATTAGTCAACTGAGCTTGGAGGCCACAGGGAAATCTGATCATGCCTTTTTAATGTTAGCTGATATACTCCACAGTTAAATAAGAATCATTTCAATTAATGAGATTCTTATTTATTGTATTAAGCATAAGAGTTTTGGTCTACAACAGGTGTTTTGGCAGGGAGTCGTACATTACGGTAGCAGGAAGTGCCACTATTTCATCTGCAGTTAGGCAACAACAAAAAGAATTCCCACAATAACCTTCTGTACACATGCTATACTACTCAAGAATCTTATGACATTAAGCCCATACACATAGATTTATGTCTATGTGTGCAAGGAATTGTTTTTAAGATAATAATGAGGCTACTTACGAGGACACAGTGCTTCTTTTTAGATTTCTCTCTTATCAAAAGTATAGCTTTTCTGTAACCGCAAATTGCACAGAAATCAGCACATCTGTAAGATAGAGAAGTTATTTCCCCACATGTAAATATTAAACTATACATAAAGCTGCTGGGAAAGATCTAATGCAGTTGTTTAATGTGTGAGGAGAAGGAGCCGGCAGCGCAGGGGGAACTGTGCATTTGCTTCCTAAAGCACACACTAGACAAGTGAGCACAGCATGTTTCATTAGAAACAATGAAATCTCCTTTTCAGCTAGCTGGCATTTTGGCAAGGCTCCTGATAGATCAGAAACCCAGAGCACAATTTGTTTGCCATGCTGTAGCCTACTTTTGTTTAATCGGACAGCCACTGTTGAATGTGACCCTGCTGTCAACAACAATCCTCCAGACCCACATTCACACGTCAGAGCAAGTGTGTTGTGTGCGTGTATGTGTGTACGTGAGCTCTTGCTCATGCTGTGATTAAAAATGTAAGCACCTACTATTTTCAGTCTGAAAGGCAGCCAAAACCTTTTTGTTCAAATTGGCACAGGGAAGTCTTCTCGTGCCCATTCCATCGTATTAGCAGCACTCCATAAAATGGCAAAGGAGGATGGATAATTTTGAAACTGTTTGTGACTGGAATGTGATGGTTTGACTTGCAGCATTGAAGTAAAGGCAAAACATGCCTCCGTGCAGGATACATTTGGAGCATAATTGCAAGCTCTTTGCAGGAAACTGGTCTCCTTAGCACTAAAAATTCTCTCAATGCTTTTAATTAAGGGCCTGACTCAGCTCCTCCAAAATAAACTGAATCAGATCCTACCGAACCTGCCTCTCAGTAAGGTCCAAAGGTTTCACCACTGCTCTGATAGGAGCATAAATGGCTCTACCATTGGGCATTTGGACATTCAGTTTCCATCCCTCAAAAATATTCTCAGTTTTAGGCTGAAAATTAACACATGCAAACATAAAAAAGGAGGTGTGGAAATACTACCTCAGTGATCAATTCAAATACTTCTTTGTTCCCTTCATCTTTCAGATGACAAGTCTGCATTTTGTGATGCTCCCTGTTAACTGAGCTGACAGCATCCTCCACTTGGAAACTCTCACACCACAGTAAAGCAAGAGCTGCAGACAGGAGAGGAGGCACTGACTTACAGAGGACAAAACAGAAGTTCAAAAAACACCATAACATAGCAATATTTCTAGGTTCTTGGAGAAAACAAATGGGGGAGGGGGAGGTTAACCAGATCCTTGGGAAACTATTCTTTTGTTTAAAAGAACATTTGACCATCTTTACTCAGTTCATATATATCTCAAGAAATTTCAGCTGCAGACCATCCATCCATCCATCCATCCATCCATCCACCCAATAATTTTTCCATAGAGATAACATAATAATGCCTTCACCCCCTCCCACCTCCCCATTTGCCCTTAGAAAACCCAGCAGGACTGTCTGAATGCAGAATGTAATATCAAAACTAGTTCATGAAATGTTGACATTCTTAATAAACATGCATACACTCAAATATGCTCTCTGCAAAATACTCATACTTAAGAAACTGACCTAAATATCACAAAAATAAAATAGCATCTTCACAGCAGAAACACATTATGCATAACTAGAAACTGAAAAGATGGTTGAAGACAGTTTATTCCTAGATGTTGCTCTGTTTCTTCTACTCCACTAACACATTAGAAAATGCATTAAAGTAATATGAAGTATCAAAAGAAACCTTAAGTAATACCATGTTTGATAGAGCATGTCTTTGTTGCCAGAGATTTCTTAGATCACAGTTCATACATTTTGTAAATGTCTGTGCCTCACCTGCAGGAATTTGTACCCTTTGAGTTTCAGTTTCAGCATGCTCAACCACTTCCCTTAGCTGCTAAGAAAATAAGTGCTGAGATTTGTGGTTATGCTCTGTGAGTGTGTGGGGTGGGTGACTGGGAGAAAAATGGGGAAGGAGCCAAAAAGCAAAACTTTTTGGAAAGGAAAGGACCCATAAATGTAGTAAAGCATTGCAGTTTCCTCTAAATTACAGTAAAAAATATGACTGCAATCAAAATGCCCAGAGAGGTGAAGATATCCAATCTTACTAATTACATAGGCCTGCAACAGGTTGCAATAACCTCCGCAGGTTTCATTGGCCCAAGTAAGCCCAGCATCCCAAGGATATTGCCCAATGCAGATGAACACTCCAAATTTACAATTTAAAATATTAAATGCAAAATGATCTAGAACAAAAGCTATGGGTTTCCAGCCGGTTACCACCAGGTTCCAGTAATTCTACTGAATTTTTTTTCACACATGCAAAATATAATCCCTTTTAATTTAGTCATGGTCTGTCTGGAGTAACAGATACTATTTTCTGCCTCTATAAATTGCCCTTGAACTTCAACTGAGTAGCACATTCTGCTTCCCCTCCTGAGGAAGACTGTTTAGAATTGCTGTGTCCTGTTAAGCAGCTGGCCCATTTCCCCTCATAGCAAGCAAATTGTTCTCTTTCCAAAACTTTTTATTTTTAGAAACAAGAGGTTTTGGATTAAAAAAAAAAATAAACCTTGCATGTCACATCACCCTTGCTTTCAAGGTTTACTTTATTTTAATCCTTGCGGTAAATCTGACTCACTTACCTTGTCACTATCTCTACCTCTCCCTTTAACACTAGGCTTATCTTAAAAACAGCTCTAACCTTGTAAGGAGGAAGATTAGAAAATAGTCAAAGGTGGGTCTGTCAACTGTATATTAAAGTCAGGTGTGTTTGGATGGTGCTTGTTAAAACTCAACATATGAGTCCAATCAATTTTTATCCAGGACTAAATCACAGAATGGTGTTTTAAACCTGAAGGTTACATAAGGCCCTAGTACTTAACTTTATAGGAGATCAGACTCAACACACAATTTGCATAGATCTTGAGGTCTGTGTACTACTCCTAAGGAATTTGTCCAACAGATAAGAAAAAATAATTATTTTTCTTTTGACCTGAAATGTGCACTGCTACTTGAGACCAGCAAGGCATCCACAAGCTGGAAGAGACCACCAATGGGACTGTGACTGCAGCTCATGATGGGGGAATCACTGCTGTGTGACAAGATCTACAAAAGTGGTTCTGCACCAGTACAAACACCTCCCTAAAGGTTACACTTCTGTGGTGTGGTCTCAGACATTTTTTTTAGTCCTCCTTCCATTAAGTTTGGAGTAAAAACAGCCTTGAAGGGAAAAAGACAGAAATTAAAAGGCAAAGCATTAGCATGAGAAAAATGAAGTACAGTTGCTCCCAGCTATTTCAGCTGATTGGAAGCAAGGAATCACTAATAAGAGGTGCAGTTTAAAGCAGGCTGTGCATATGTTAAGCAGGAGTTCTGATGTGCATTTTGCATCCTGTATTATATATTTGAGTCCAGGAATAGAGGCAGAGCTGGGCAATCTTAGCACTCCGTGGAGCATGTGTTAAAAGGGTCCCAAAAGTAATTAGATAAATTGAACGAAATCTGACTTGACAAGTAGGGGTCATCCTATTCTATGAAGGCTCAAGATGGAGACCAAGGGGGCAAATAACAAGTGATTGAAGGGCACAGCTAATTAAAGTGCATGCTATATTAATATTTATGTTAAAGTTTCCTGTAGATCTGGCCTTGACCTGGCAGCTGGGTATACAATGTGTGTCCTTAATTTTAATAATTTTCAACATTATTTCTCATATGGTTATGAAAGTACTTTAGACAGGTTGTTATACCTGTCTCTTCCATGCTCAGACTAAAATGGCTGAGAAGTGTAAAAATTGCTGAAACAAAGTTAGGTAACAAGTTCAAAAACAAGTCCCTCTGATTTAGTCAGCAGAAGAAAATAAAGGTAGGAAACACTGCTATTATGAATGCTTTATGTTTGAAATTGTCAAAAACACTCTTCCATCTTTATGATACCTTATCTTCATTTTATGGGTAGGGAAACTGAGGAACAGCTGTGAAGGCTCACTGTGAGATGCACTCACTAAGAATTCGAGAATCACTGCAGACTGGGATTCCTACACATCAGTACTCCAGAGGTGCAGAGCACTCCAGCTGAAAGCAAGTGGAGCTGGAGATGCTTTGCATTTATGTACAGAGAATTACTTTGTTACTTCATCAAGTAAGCGTGTGAAAGAGGGACAGTGGGGAGAAGCTGCTGTGTATCAAGCCACAAACCCAAAAACCACACAACACCCCTGCCTCCCTTTTTCTTGCTGAAATAAAAAATTAAATAAATTGGGGGGTTGAATTCAATCTTTCTTTCAATTAAAAATGGAGAATACTAGATCCACTTGAAATAGTGCAATAGAAACTGATAGCTGCACTCAAGGAAAGAGAAAAGGTCAGTGAAGAAGCCATGAAGCCACCTCTCCTTCCATGAACCACCCCACACTCTTGGACTGACAGGGGTGGACATGATCCCTCCCCGATCACTGCCCCCTGTCCTCTTGCTCCTCTGAGCCCTCCTCTTTGCAGATGCCTGACTTTGTGCACCAGTCCCAGCACCCACACACAGAGGAAACCTGTCACCCTCTAGTTGAACACACAGACATATTCAAGTGGCCACGTAGTGGAGTGGACCAGAGGGTGTGCAGTCCAGAAGGCCAGGGCTGCCCCTTACTGAAGCCACAATGCTGCCACCCAAGACACCTGACAGCTTTTCTTGCCAGAAAGCAGCACCTGTCATGTGGGAGAGCCCCACCACGGTGCATCCTCCTCCCATCACTCCCAAGGACAAACAGAGGTTAGGTGCCCTGGCCAGGAATGGAGCCAGAGGCTTCCCTTTCTGCCCAAAGGCTGAAACCACTGAACAGCTGCAAGTGAAAACTCATTTCTCTCATCTCACAGAAAAAAGAATTAATTAAACTGAAATTACAATTTGGCAATTTCATCCTCAATCTATAATGACCAAGACATTATCTTTCAGAGAATAAACTTACACACATGCACACAAAATAAGTCAGCTAATTTAAGTCACTTCAATCTTTTCTTTGTGTAATGGAAAAGAAAGAGAATGTCAAACTGCTGCTGTTAGCAACACTGTAGACATCTCTGGCTGGACAATTAAGCACCAAAATATTCACAGCTAGCAGGAACATTGACTTAAACAATTTGCCTATGTTAAGACAGATTTAGGAATTGTTCTGGTCTTCTTTGCCTTGCCCTGATTTGTTTCTAATGTTGAGATTTTGCAGCACAAAGGGGTGGGGGAGGATGACACTTCCAGGCCTCACATGAGGAGCATGGCACAATACAGGTTCCATTTAAAATTATGTATATGGAGGGATAAATAATGGTTTTCCAAGCTGAATTATTTCAGTGCCAAATTTCAATAACCCTTTTAATTACGTTATTGTACTTCTATTTTACATAACAAGAGTGTATCTGGTACTTTATGTACAGTCTGCAGAAGTAGATGCAAACACTGGCTGGCTGGCATCTTGCCTCTGTGTCTGAGAGAGTTCTAAAGCTTGAGTAGCCATGCCAGCACATTTGTACCTGCTGCAATTCAGTTGGTACAGCAGCAGTTGTAGCAATTTAGCAAGTAGAACACCCATTTTACTGTCTGTTTTATTACCAAGACAGATAAAATTTGTTCAAGTAGTGCTCAGGGAACCAGCATATAGCAGTATATCTGAATTAAAAACAAAAGTATTATCTAGCTGAACTCATTAGCATTTACAGGAGTGGCTGAACAGATTTGTTTCCCCCATACGTTGTGTAGCTCCCTGCACAGCAGCCATTTGTTCTGAGCCTCTATCAGCAACTTACCAGAAGAAAACATAAAACAGCAGCGCTGCCTGGATGAACAGCTCATGGCAAACAGTACTAACACCCCTACAGAACACACAAGAATGTAAGATTTATATACTGTATACCTTCCAAACAGTTAGCTCAGCAGATTTGATGCTTCATGAAAGACATCGCTTCCCAGGTTTTGTAAAGAGATCACAGGAAAATTACTTTTCAGTCTGAGACCCAAAATGGGACTTTAGCATCCCTAACTCCCACCTCAGGGGCCTCTCATCTCCTACATATCTCAGTTTTAAACTTACCTTTTTTTTTGAGCACCTCAAACATAGTTCCTCCAGGATCACAGACAAGGCAACTGTGTCCACTCCTTACTTACGGTGCTGTTCTCATTCTGGAAACCACACACAGGACTCCAGCAGGCAGTGCCATAGCATAAGGATATTTTCACTTACAAATATATGCTGCATCTAGAAGCAGCACTTACAGTGCAAACTTTAGAAATCTTCCCCAGATTTGCTCAGGTGACAACTCATCATGATCAGCATTCCAGCAAAAAAGGGAGCTCATTTCTAGATGCCTAGAAATCTTGAGCCAAGGAAGGAAGCCAAACAAGTCTAGTTAAGCATAAGCTATGGAGGCATTCAGGTGAGTCCAGAAACAGGTAAGAAGGATCTGAGTGCTGATTAATACATATTACATAACTAGATATTGAATAATATTCTGTGTAAATATTACCACGTCTTCATGTGCTTCCCAGTTGCAATGCAGACCAAAGTTCTGGCTTTCCAGACTACTTGGGGTGGTTTTCCTCAGGTTAGAATTCAAAGCCGTTGTACACAATACGTAGGGAAGGAAGTGTTTCTGCTTCTCGGTACAATTTAAAACCCACTGCTTCTTGTTAAACAACATACAATATAGTGAGTAGTATTTGGAATAGTATGGGCAACTTTTAAACGGGAAGTTTTTTCAAAAGGTATTTCTCATACTGACTCTTTTTGGTATTGCTATATCCTTACTTTTTTTTTTTTTTTTTTCGTTTTTTTTTTGTTATTTTTCTGTTCTAAGCCAGAAAAACACTGCCATTACAATCTCATTAATGAGACATATCTTTTTAGCCATATTCTAGTATGTGAACTGTGTAATTGTGCTGTTTTGCACATGAGAAAAATGGGATCTCAGCAATTTCATGCAATTTGCACACTTTTCCAGCAAAAGTCCTTCAATATGGAAGTCCTGGAGAACACTGGCAGCTCCCAGTGACTGCAGAGATAGACCCAAAGCCTGTACCTACACACAACCATGCCAGCAAGCATTCAAGCAAGCAGTTCAGCAAGCATATCTCAGTTCTGCATGAATTAATAGCAAAGTCAGATTCGGTTTTCAAAACTTCTTCCACATCCAAGCATGGCTCCAGCCAATTCACAGTCCTGTCTTCCAGTATGTTTCTTTGTAAATAAATAAATAATCAATAAATAATCCAGGACTGACCCCTACATCTCACAGGCAATAAAATGACACCCCAGTTCTGACTTGGCTCCTCCCTCTGCCTGTGTGTGGAGGCACTCACACAGCTCCGTTCTCACCATCTCCTCTTTCCTGCTCTCCAGCTCTCTAGACCAATGAAACCATGTAATAATATTAAAAGCAGGGCATTACACATGTAAAATCAAGTATAGTAGTTTGATTTTAGATAAGAACTAATGAGTTATGACAAAGATTACCCTCAAGTGAGAGCCCTGTGCACCAAGTACTTTTAGGGAAAAAAAGCAGAACTGCAAAATAAACAGCCACTCCCTTTGCTCTAATAGACTAGAATGCTTTGCTAAAAAAGAAATGTTTTCCCCCAGTCTTTAATTTAATTCCCTTCTCATATATTAAAATATCTCAACTTGGCTGTCTGATGAGCTTCAGATGCTTGTCTTCTAGCTCCTCCTAAATGCCTGCTTTTGCCTTGAGCTCCTGCAGACAAGCACACAAGGAATATGCATGTTGGATCCCTGCAGGAGCTCAGCACCCTTTTAAGATTCTGCAGAATATGCAAAATACACACTGCTACAGATGTCAGCATCGAGACACTGGCCTAACACCACCACTTAAGAACACTATCTTCCCCTCCTGAAAATTCCAAAAAGAATTACAGGGGATGTTAAAGCAAGCAGTTAGTTCCTTGATTAAAAAATCTTTTTGGAAGTGCTGAGCCAAAATTAAGAGAGGTCTCTAACTTTTCCCACTGAAAGATTTCCTTGTTTTTATTTCTCTTAGGCATTCAAAAATGACAAGCTGAAAACCTAAAGGCCAGTACTGATGCTTTCATTTGTGATATAAATCATTTAAGCCTCTACATATATCTAAAAGAACAAAGCCATCACCACAAGCTTTGCACCTGGTGAGTATTAATAATGCTTTCCACAGACTGCTTTTTAGAAAACGATTTCTTGGTTATATAAAGAAGAGTAAAGATTTAAATCTATTGTGGAAGGGAACAAATAGGATTCTTTAACCTTTAAAGAATCCAATAATCTGCTCAAGTACTTGAAGCTAAATAGTCCTGGCTATCAAACAACCCAATTAAAACCAACCTGGAAGAAAGTCAGTGGGTTGTATACCAAGGAAAAAAAACCAAACACATAACTAAGGAATGGATATCTTGTGGAAACTGGGAACAGAATGTGCAAAGGTCGATAATTTTAAGGTATTAAGTGCTAGGCTTTAGAAACTGCCTGTATAAGAACACGGCACAGCATTGAAGATTCAGAGACCTGCATATCACAGTGTGAAGGTGGGCCTGGAACAGAGGGGAAGGTATCTACTTCTAAACACAAACAAGTCAGACTTGTTTGACAGACAAGTACTTGAATGTCAGATTTATTTGACGTTTCCTAGTTTCTTCACACAAGTAAAAAATTGCACTTCCACATCTTCTGCCCTTATTGTCTTTCCTGGTCCACTGCAAAGGCCAGTTGTTTGAAAGACAACAGGGAGAGTAACAATGGGATGTGACTGGAGCTACAAACTTCCTGATGGATGTTTCTGCATCTCTGCTGGTCATCTAACTGTAGGAGAGAAAAGGAAATCAGGTTTTTCAGTGTGTTAGGTTCTGAAACTTAGGAGTATTTTTCAAAAGTTCTGCCTCCGCACTGTGATGTTTCTTGACTGCTAAAACACTATAAATAAATAAATACACCTGAGTTTTGACTGGCTGATAGCAAGCAACCAGCCCATGCAAGAACTGCTTGAAATCTTAAGACATAAAGTGTTGTAATGGAGCTGAAGATCATATGAGGATTTGGCCCTATTTTTCTCCCCTGCTAAATACAAAAAAAATCATGTCAAATCCTTACCAAGTTACTAATTGGCTCACTTAGGTATCAGTCTCTTAGCAAGCAATGTTCCTCTTTAGACATTCATTTCTTTAAAACTGGCTACTTAATTCACTGAAAAAACTAATAAGGTATTAGATTATATCATCAGCACCAGATGTAGCCCAATTCATAAAATCTCTTGGAACAAATCAAATCCTCTTTTTATTGCCCATCTGATTCATGCTGATCTCAAGGGTTCATGTTTCCATTCATGTTTTCATTCTGAATTTAACATAACAGCACTGTGCTCGCTGTTACCTAAATTAGCAGGACATTTAGGATCTCCAGCAAAATCCCAAATTATGCAGTGCTGTAGCAGGTAAAATTTTTAACAACTGAACACTGAACATTCATGAAGCAGCTACAAGAGCAATCCCCTGGAAGGAGGGATTTGAACTTCCCCCTTCACATGGCTGTGGCCTCCCAGATGAAGCCACGTTCAGGTTTTGAAGCCATACTGATCAAAGAGAACTCCTCTCCCCCCTCTCCATGCAGAACTTGCCCTCTGCACTGCTGACGTGCCTTTAGTAGCATCTCACAGTGATTTACAGCCATGCTGTAGGAGGAAAGAGTCAGTCAAACCTGTGCTGCAGCTCAGCAAAACTGCTTGAAGCTCAATAACCTGGTGCATTCATGCCAAAAAGAGAACAAAATCTCTTTGCAGGCAAAACCACGATGCTTAGACAGAAACACAAATATAAACATGCTCTGAAGATCCTCCCCCAACCAGAGTGAAGCATTCACTGTGGAAGTGTTATTGCCTGTATGTAAGTAGATATATTTTTACTTTTCTGTGCCACACAGGGAACATCTCTCAATATTACTTTTTAAATAGCTAGCTTGCAATGAACCTCTGGCTGTCATTCAGAAAGCGAAAGGCCTTTTGGAAGTTCACAGAAAACACCAGCAAAACTTGCTTCAAAGTCTGTTTGAGCAAAAGTCATCTCTTGAGTAAAGATTTTATGGTTTTCCCCTCTCTAACTTTCCCCTGCAGGTTCTGGTCCAGGCTCAGACCTCTCAACCCTCCTCAATGCCAGACTCTCACAGTCAACCCCAATGCCCTGCAGAGAGCAGCCCAACACTTTCACCTCAGTGTGTTTCCTCACACGCGTCCCTGGCATGAGCAGAGAAGCAGCATGACAATAGCTGGTAGGGAGATGCGTAAAGGAATAAAGCCTAGCCACCAACTGGGCAGGAAAAAGCAATTCCTGGCCTTCCCCCCAAAAGCTGAATCCCTTGTGCAGAACACGGAGCTTCTGACAGAGCTTCTGGTGTCCTCTTTGCACAAACAGCTCTGCTGCCTACAAACAGGCCACGTGCACCCTCAAGCACACACCACACAGAGATACTGGCTCAGCTGCCAGAAACATTACAGCTGCATTAATGTGGGGCTGGATCCAGCTCATTAGCCCTGGCTGACAACTGGAACTATCAGTACTGTGGCCAAGCACTGCTCTATCGGGGCATAGCCATCCTGCTCTGGTCCCAGCTAGTGCTGGTCTAGCTCTGTACTGTAGCTGCAGACCCTTGGTAAGGTGATAAAGAAGAATAAATAAAAGGCACAATAAGCTGCCCTGCACCCATTTACCACCCTTAGTAGAAAGCAGTCTGTACCTAACCTGAAAAATACTGGGGTTTTCAGACATTTGAAAAAATTTTCAAAATGAATTAAAAATAAGAACTTTTAAACAAGGAAAAATTCAGAAATGCTGAGATTCCCTCTCATAATTTTTTTTAATAGAATTCAAATGTAAAGATTGTTTTGGAAATGGAAATTCTCATTGAAAATGTTACCCTAGGGAAGCCGTCCTGTTGGTTGCACTCAAGGACTACCAGCTGACATTTCTTCCTGGCATGCTAAAGCAGCACTCTAGCTGCTTCCATTACCTACAGCAGCTCAAGAAGACAGAGCTGATTGCTCCACAGAGCTGCACAGCAACAGACTTGAGGCAAAGGTCACAAGATGCAACAAGAGAAATACCAGTGGGGTATAAGGGTGGAAAGAACATCAATAGAAGCAGTAACACATTGGAAAAGGCTGCCTGGTGAGGCTGTGGGATCTCCCTCTGCATAGATGTTCGTGCTTGATCAGTGCAGGCTGAGCTACTCATGATGTTAGCCCTGCTTTGAGCAGTGTGTCAGATTAAATGACCTCTGCAGGTCCCCTCCAGCTTACTTGGTGGCTAAAATACAGCCCATTATAACAATTTCAAAGCTGTCAGCTGTACTTTATTCCTCAAATTATTCTGGTCAGTTTTTCCTTTATATTAACTAAAACACCTTATTGCTTCTATACAGCAAGTGTCTCCTGGTGGCCGAAATGAAGAAAGAGGATGTTTTCTTCAAATGGATTATGTAAACTATAAAACTGAAATGGCATGAACAATTGCTAGTACCTCACAGAATTTCAAACAGAAGTTTTCCAAAAACATTTAAATCAATTTCCAACTTCCCAGGAAATTTCTGAAATATTGCTTTTACGTAACATGACAAATTCCAAAATGCCTATGTTTTCCAAATTTAAACACCTCTAATTTTAATTCCCATCATGTAACTAAAAACTATGACAAAACACGTAAAGGACTGGTAAGTGCAATATACATGTAAGGATTCAACAGGTTCAGAAAATGTCTTTCAAATTATTAGGATGTTTTCGTTATGACTATTGGTGTATAATCATATATTGCTCTACAGCAGTTCAGGTAAATAAAAAGCCCTTGATCTTATAGGCTTATTTTTATGGAAGAATAATTTTAAAGACAGTCCTTATTATGTGATTTCAATAAAAGTAGAAATGGAAAAGACATCCTCAGTGTGGCTGGAACCTGTATCATTAGGGAAGGATAGGAACTTCAGCCTGGTCTTTGCTTGATTGTTTTCAGGGAGTACTTGGCCTCTAGAAGAGGCTATGAGCTCTAGAGGCTGTTTGTAAGAGTGATCACAGTTGAATACGGGTAATTATAAAACCAGTACTTTTTTGGAGGAGCAGAGGAAATAAGAGAAAACATAGTAGGTCATTCAGAAAACGTCCTGAAATTGCCTTTTGGTTTTTTTTTTTTAATCAAAGCCACATTATTGAATCTTAATACAAGGGAAGCATCTGTTGTATAATTAAATGTTTCAGAAATATCTGGACTTTCATCTCCAGAATAAAAGGTAACAAGCTTTTTCACTACAAATCTATTAATTATATTAAGGCTCATTAAAGGCTCAGGAAACAACAAAAAAAAAAGGCTGTATGCTCACAATTCCCAAGAGAATTATTCTCTAGACCTTTACTGACACTTGTTGCTAGAATCAATCTGCAACTTCCCAGTGAAAGGGGGTTTCAATGCAAAGTGCTGAATCACTGCAACAGCAACAAAAGCCATTCTGAAACGTGGCAGAACCTAAAAGGCTGCAGCCCACCACCTGCCAGGCTGCTCCAGCACCCAGCACAGAGACACCCCCCTCCTCCATTTGACACTTGCTTCAGCTGGCTCTGACCAGGGGTTTAGGAAGCCCAAGAGCTTCAAGTGAGTCCAACTTTGACAATGCTCCCTCCTCATCATGCTTTCTGTCCATGTATTTGGCTACCTAGGATTAAAAAGCAATGCAAAAAATGTAGTAAAAGTAACTTCCCACTTTCTTATTCCAAGTATTGATGTACTTGATGAGCTGGCAACAGGGGGGCTACTGTTTGCCATCACCACACTTTGCAGAGGGGGCTAAAATATGACTAAAATATGGAACTCCCACGGGAGGGAAGATCAGCATGCGACTGAACAAACTCTGCCTTACCACTTGGGTTTGTTGTCCAACAACTAGGGAACAGATATTTCTTCAATGTACCACTGAAATTAGATGCACTTTTTCTATAATGCCCGTGTCAGTACCATGCTAGATACTGCAGAACTATCACAAACAGTCAACAGTGCTTTTTGTTCAAGGAAATCAGAAACTGGGAGAAGCATACTGATGTCTAGAAGCAGAGTGCCATAATTCTGATTCATGGTGAATATCTCCAGCTAATCTGTGTCAGAAGATGATCTGTGTGAGAAGTCAAGATAAGCGTGCTTTTCCTTACTTGGCTGTGACAGCACCGGAAATGTGTTCAGAAGAATGCCCTGGGCTGTATCACAGCTGCTGGGGGCAGAAAACAAATGCATGTCTTTTTAAGTCAAATTCTGCACAGATTTAGATCAAGAAGCCCCGCTGAATCCAGCGGACCACATCACTCCCCAGTGGAAGTGGAAGACCATGGATTTTCCACTGTTTGCATCAATAGGTGTAAATTTTGCCTGTTCCTGCAAAAGTCTCCATACTTTTTGAAGCTCCTGTAGTGCTGACCTCCCGAGCCAGTTCCACAGAGTGCAATTCAGTAGACTACAATGCCAAGGACAGAAGTCAGAAGTTGGGAGAAAAGCAGGGAGAAAAATTACTGAGCATGCTTTAAAATAGACTGCAATTATATTTAGATATTGCAAAGATCTCTTATATTTTTGTGTGATATTTAACCGTAGCAGTAATCAAATCTGCTACAGCATAGTTTCTTCATTTCCCTTTCCTTGACCCTTTAGGACTTTCTTTGGGCCATTGGGAGCCACTTTCCTGGAGCTGCCTTGCAAGCACCTGCTTTGCTGCAGTTCAGCCAACAACCTCACCCTTGAAAAATAAAGGAGCAGAAGGGAAGAGCTGTCAAAGATAAAGCTACACTTAATTGTAACTATTGTTTGCAGCTGCTCCTGCAAAGCTAAATAGCATTACTGTTCTGAGGGTGGATACAAAATATAATGTAAAATGCATCCCTTTTTATAGCTGGTTCAAAATTCCCACTGATACTGAGATTCAAATGAAAGAAAGGAGAGAAACTTACTATACATACTCGTTAGTACAGGAGCTGGCAAAATGCCATCATATATTTTAAAAGGAGAAGTCAGAAACACTTAAAAAAGCACAGACCCAACGTAACACCTCAGAAAACAAGGAGGTGACTGTTTGTGAGAGAATGCCAAGTTAGCACACTTGTCCTGAAAAACTCCCCCTGCCCTGCTAAAAACAGCTTCATTCCAGGGTGAATGTGCCATCTTCTCATACAAGAACACAAAGAAAGAGCACAGCAAAGCAAAATAAGAATGCACATTACTTCTAGTCCATGAGAACAAATGTTAAAAGGCAAGAGTTGTGCCAAAAGTCCCTCTTACTGTCACGTAAAGACTTACTGAACAAAGACTCTTTGTCTCCATTTAACTTTTTTCCTATACCTCGTACTTGGCATGTCAAAAGTTGTTTGGCAGAAAAAAAAACCAAAGCAAAATCATTCAAAGCTTTGGGTTTTTTCTGCTTCCTTTTCATCTTTAGGATGTTGAAAACTCAGGTACTATCTTTGCATACAGCACTATTCATCTTTAATTTAATAAATGATCTCTTCAATGTATTAATGGTTAGCAGTGCATATAAATTAGCATTTATAAAAATCAATTACATTGTCTCATAAGACAGAGGAGAAACCAAGACCTTCATCACTGGATCATTTGTATTTATCTGTTAATTATAAACCTTAATTGTCTCTTCTTATCAGATTCATTTGCATAAATTGCATAAGTTTAACGTTTAACAGGTTTTAATACCAGAATACAATTATTCTTTAAACATTCTTTGTTGAAATATTCATTATTAATTATAGCATTAAAATTAGAAGTTCTGATAATTGACCTTGTCTTCTCCTTGGCTCATCATCATCTGTCCATTGAGGTCATTTATCTCATGATTATGCATGCTTTGTGGCTCCTTATTACTGAGGTACTCAGTTTTAATTGTACTTTATAGCCTGTCAGATTTCTCTGAATTTTGACTTAAAGCAGACTATTATGCAGAGTTCCTCAAAAGTGGACTTTTTATAGCATATTCATCCTCTTAGCGTACCTACACATAATGACATAGTGGGTGGAAGGACTTTTTCTATATCTGGACTATTAGGGACAACTATTTCTGTCCTGGTGAGGAAAGGCTTCTTTTCATCAGACGACTTATGAAGTAAGAGAGACATTTAAGCTCCCAGCTAGCCTTGGAAAAAAAAGAATTAGCCAGGTATTACATTTGGCAGGGTCATCTTGTTCTTCATAACTGACCAGAAATCTCTAGCTGCCCTTTCCACTTTAAATATTGTCAGGGCTTGAGCCCAGGAAATAATGAAGTAAGAGAAAAGGTGACCAAGACCAAATGTTGACAGATGTATTCACCTGAATTTGACTGACTTGAATGCAAAGATTTTTTGAAAAATCATGCAGTGGGTTTTCTCCTCTGTCAGATTATCCACTAAGTTTCACATACAGGGATTTACTGTACTAGATTTTTCTTCCAGTAAAAATTATTCATGCTATTCACTTAAGTAAATATTTTAGATATCATCAGTAATATGTCCAAGGAGAGAGACTAATATTTAAAAAATATTAAACAATGCTTTTTTATATTGCCCACAGTTGCTATTATTAAAATGCTAGAGGTGCCTCAGATCAATAGCTTATAGGGTATCCTTAAGTGAGTCTAGTAAGGAAACACTGAGTCCAGTCTACTCGAAATTTTCAGTATCTCCTTTGACTTACCTGTGCTCTGTAGTTCAAAGATTCAAAGCTACTGCACTCTTGTCTGAAAAGCATCACCGACATATTTCCAGCCAGTTGGTGGCATCAGGGTTTCCCAATTTCAGTTTTCAAATTCAAGTGAAACCTGAGAGTTACTGTGTGCAAACCATCTTTTTTTTCTTCTGCTGAGATTTCCTATGCAAAAGTGTATCCATGAATCAATGGAAAACAAAAAATCAGTAATGGATGTTAGTGTCATTACAACTGATTTGGTGTATCTTCATCACAACTTACCTGTCCAAGAGGACACAGGTTATGACTTCTACTGATGGGGAGGCTAAGGAGAACTGGTCAGGTTATTATTTGGCCATGCAAAGTAGAAGTAATGGGAAATTGTCAATGCTTCCCCACAGAGTCTTACACAGTGACTAACTGAAGGAATGCACTGATCAATTGTTAGTCAAGTCCATCATCTTTGTATTAACTTGAGGCTGCTACTTGATCCCTAAAAGGAGACCAATATGTGGTACTAATTTGGAGAGCATTACCATTTTTTTTCCTGCTTGAAGGTCAGCTACAATTATCTATTTCATCTCAAAGCCAAGTTCCTAGAAAATGCTTCACTTGATCAACACCTTGATGTCTGATTAACTTGGTGGATATCTTCTATGCAACTACATTAACCACCTTGATTTGCATTTAAAGGAAGGATGGCTATATCTTGAACATGTTATTCTCCTTCTTGGGAGAAGAGCCTGAAGCAAGAAGTAGACCCCTCTGTTGCCTAAGACATTTTGCAGAAATTCTGTAGGAGTGCTCAGTGTATGGTGACCAGAAATACCGCAGGGAAGCAGTGCCTTGCATGTGTGCTGGACCCTCTCCAGCCAGGGACTGCAGCTGGGCTCTTGCCACACTTGAGATTTCCTGTTCCTCCACCACTCACATCTCCTGGCCCAGCTCTCCCCAGGAGCATGATAGCAGCATTTCCTTATGCCAGAGAAGTGGGAACAAACAATATACAGATACCTGCACCTTAAGCATCTGCTGCATCACAGAACAAGAGCTAAAACCCTTAACAATAGTTCCACCCACATTAATAGCTATAAACTGCACCCTTTATTGTGCAGTGGAAACATAGGGATGTCACAGAAATCCGCAGACTGTCAGAGGTTATTTCAAAGGCAGTTTTCTGTTACTCTCATCCTCCATTTAGTTTTCTTCTGAGGAAACCGATCTAACCACAAGTTGATTGTATTCCAGGCAGATCCATTACCACTGCCCAGGAGTGCCAAGCGTGTGGCAATTCACCATTGTAACATCCACATACTATGGAATTACGGTCAGCCTAGTGGCTGCTGATCTACAGCAGATCTAATCCTACCTCAAATCACATGCTGCAAGATGACAGCCACTCTCTTCAGCTGCAGGCAGCATAAGCAGTTTCAGGTAATCAAGTGTGATATTTCTAGGCTTTTCTATACAAAGTTCACCTAGCAGAAAATCTTTATATGCAGTTTTTTGGGTTTGGGGGTGTTGGGGGGTTTTTTTGTGATTCTGCATAGTGGCTGGCCAGGAATGAGGCAGTTAGTGGTAACAAAATGAAGGTGGGCTGACAGGATAACCCAAGTCCTATATTCTGTTCATGTTCCCTGTGATTTCGTGAGCCCTCTGTCAAAGATGTCACATATAATGGTTTTTTTCAGACTACAGATTTTTCCTTCTATCTACAAAGAAACTCATTCAGCGGACATTTCAGCTGCTGAGTTCAATGCCTGTAATTTCATTTTAAAAAATGAAGGGGAGAATCTGACACTGGAATGTTTGGATCTTTTTGTGTTCAGATCAGTCAAATCTAGGTCGTCCAGACTGTCTCCCCTGGGTATGGAATGAGGGTCCAGCCTCTTCCCCTCTGCCAAATACCTCCCTTTAAGTCTGCTGTCCAAGTCCCTCTGCAGCCATTGTGCAGTGCGTGCCAAGGAGTTGCAAATGTACCTCACTTCTACTGAGCTATTTATATCTCTCTGTATAGTCCCACTTCTTGTGAGTCATATAAGGAGCAGATGAGGGATCTGGGGTTGTTTAGCCAGGAGAAAAGGAGGCTCAGGGGTGACCTTATCACTCTCCACAAGTACCTGAAAGGATGGTGTAGCCAGGTGGGGCTTGGGCTCTTCTCCCAGGCAACCAGCGACAGGACAAGAGGAAATGGCCTCCTGCTGTGACAGGAGAGCTTCAGGTTGGACATCAGGAAGAATTTCTTTACTGAAGGGCTGGACAGGCATTGGAATGGGCTGCCCAGGGAAGTGGAGTCACCATCCCTGCAAGTGTTCAAGAAATGACTGGACATAGAACTTAGTGCCATGGTTTAGTTGGTGTGGTGGTGTTTGGTCAAAGGTTGGTCTCCGAGATCTTGGAAGTCTTTTCCAACCTCAGTGATCTGTCTTTTGTGACTCTACCTCCAAGGTCAGCTGAAACTGAAAGAATCATTCCAGTCAAATTGCAAACATTTTTTTGCTTCCCTTTTCCACTTTGAGGGACCCCTTTCCACATACCCCTTTAGGCCAGCCTGCCAGAGCTGTTGCCAAGATATTAAAACTACATCATCATTGTAACTTTACACCCACTTGTCAATGCTGCCGGAAACACCAGCTACCAAAATCATTTCCTTTCATCATTGCATCAATTATATCATCCCCAACCTCATTACTCTAAGTCCTTCTGCTGGTTTTCTTTCTTAATGGTCTTCAGTTGTGAACATGTCATTCCTACTTGGAGCAGTCAGGAAGATAGAAGGCTACTTTATGCATAGAGGTATCACAGATGAAAACATGGCCACAATCAAACAGCTTTTTTCCTCCCAAAACCTGTACAATGTCATTAATCAGAAATGTAATGTCTCTGAAGCAAGAACTGCACCACACCGTGTATAGTTGTCAGGGTCAACCCATGTGGGATATTTCCAAGAACAATCACGGACATCATGATGGTCATGCTGACAATGAAGGATAATTCCTCCTGATTTCTTAAGGTTACCATACACAAATAATCCATCAAAGAGTACACCAATACTATATCTGCTGCAAAGAAGTCTGGCATTTTTCTCAACTGCCACTTTGCAGGAAAAAGCCTCTCACCATGACAATTAAAACTTTGGAGAGGCCTGTTTCAAGAGGTAGAGCAGGTTAAGTCTCCAAACAAACTAGACCCAGGTGACTTTGGCTCTAGACTGTGGAAAACTGAGGTTTACTCCATTGCCAAATCTGAAACACTAGCTCTCAAATTTCCTTGCAGACAACCAGATGGCATTCATCCCAGTATAACACAGGGTGAACAGCATATCTTACTAGCCTCAATACTAAGAAGCTTTCCCTCTTTGCCTCTAGAACATACTGACAAATATTAAATCCTTTTTTGTGGCAATGTAGAGTCCCATTCATTACATTTATGCAGGAAAAATCCTGAGCTGACCTCTAAGAAAACTGAGGCCAAGTTTGTTTTCTTAGTATTACATCTATATGACAGAATACTCTGATCCCTTTCTTTTCCTGGAATACAAGCAGGTTTCATGTTTCCCCTGTGTATAATGAAAGTAGTTACCCTTTGGCCGACTCAGATTGTTGTTTCTGAAAATTGTTTTTCTCTCTGGTTTTATTGGGCAATGTAATTATTTGAATTGCAAGAGAACTGTCTGAACAAAATCTGGGATATCAAGCCCATCAACTCACAGATTTCCTAGACAGTCATGGGCAAATAACAAATCTTGCTATCTTTTTCTTTGCATAACAAGACAATAAAAGTGCAGTTATTTAAAGAACCAGTTTGCAATGTTGAGACGTGCAATTTAAAACCCAGTAACCCAGTTATGAGGAACTTTAATATTTAATGTGCAGATTAAGTGCACATTTAAAAACTCGTGAATGCATGCAACTCATGCAAGCCGCAGAACATACTTTGCTTTAACAAAAGGTCCCCGGCACTTCAGGAGGATGTGAAAGCAGTTTTCTTCAGAAGCAAAGAAAACAGCACTCCTTGGTGACTTTATAATCCTTGCAGCTGACAGGGCTATCAGATTGTTGCTACATCACAAGGTAAGTTTACATTCACCTCCTATAGTACGCTTACCCCTCATTGAGACCCCCTAACAAATAAAACTGTCATCAAGAGAATTATGGACAAAAATGCTTACCAATGAGCAATGGCAGCACTGTCCCCTGCAGCATGTAAAACAGACAACCAGTCTGCATCCTGCTCTAGAAAAGCAGGCAAAGGAAAAAAAAAAAGAACAGGTAGAGGAAGATCCAGAAAAGCCATTAGGTCTTGTTTAAAAGCAGATAATAAATACATCAACAAAACTGGGGCAATGAAGTCACACCCTGCAGCAGGGACAGATATGATACTTGTTTTGCAACAAGGGTGACGGTAAGATGTTTATAGGACACTTCTGATTATTTTGAGCTTCTCTGGTTCCCCCTCAGCTGCCCCTATGCAGAGCTCCTCTACTTAGCAGGAGGCAAAAAAGTCACCTTGTTCCTACTCTTAGCAGTTCCATGTCTAACTAAAGCTTTGATCATTGTGCTCCAGAATACATCACACCTGTGCTGGTTCTTTATACTCACAGCCTTAGTTGAGAACTTGCATAAAACTTCTGAATAGAAAAGGCTAAGAGCTAAATGATGCTGCTCACAGTTTCTGTTCTTAAGTCACTAAGAAATAATTGGTCTAACATTTCCAGGAATCCCACTCCAGGCTCCAGAGAAAGATGAATCTTGTGCATTGTCTTTTTTAATTTAAGAAACAACTTTTGATTGAGTTAGCTCTGCTTTTTGGTTAAAGTAAAAAAGCAAGTGGAGCAGAGCTTCTCAACAATATAGAACTTTACAATGCATGCAATAATCTAAGAGTGTGCTCAGCATGCATGAAGTAACAAGCATTTCATATTAATGCTGTATCTGAAGTGCACAAATAAACCCCACACTTCTCCATAATGCAGAGTTCAAATAGAAGTATTAAAAGGGGTTGGAAGTTGATTGACATAGACCTGTCTTTGCAAGTATTGGGTAACAAGCCCCATGAAAGTTAGAATCATGCCAGTGGCTTCAAAGAGGTTACACTGGTTCTAAGCACCCCACAACATTCATGTTTTGACACCCTGTAATAAATATTTGGACTTTGTTGTCCTTCTTAATGCATGAACACTTAGGTCCAGATTAAGAGTATTAAAGTTCCTAATGCTTCTGAAATTTTATTGATTTCAGTGGACCCTCAGACACAAGGGTGGAAATCACATGTGCAAATGAGCCTTAGCCAGTTACTACTACATGGCAGCTAAAATCCCATTTACAACCAAATGGAATATAAGAAAATGTTACATAAAATGCAGGATGAGAAGAATAGAAAAGGCAATATGTTGTGTGGCTTTCGTTTAGAATTTTTGTTTGCTTTTAACTAAAAAAATCTAGGGTCCCAGAATGAAGATTACTTTTCCCAAGGATGTCGATATGAGGAAAAGACATTAAATTACATGATGGGACTCTGAAGTCGAGACCGAAATTAGGTTTTCCACAGGCAACCTTTTAAGCAACTATCAGCAACATGGTCCTAGCACCAAGGGTCAGTAATTTTGGATTTAACACACAAGAAAACAAGAGACCATGAAAGAATATTTGCACATCCCGTTTCAGTGTGAGACAACTGAAGACACTGAAATCTCTATCAAAATTAGTGACACCCTAGAAGCGGAATTTTCCATTAGCTGCAGGAAAAACCTTTCAGCCGTATTGAATGGCAATAGCTATTATACATGCTTGGATGAGGCAGCTTCATTTCTCCTTTATCAAGCTGGTTTTGTCTTTACTAACAGCCCTCTATCCAAGTGCTCAGAAAGCTACTTTTAAATACTCTTATATTTTCAGAGGCTCATGCTAAGTTTGCCATTTTCATCCAAGACAGTAATTTCAAACTGATGAACCTTTAGCTATGAGGATCTAAAGGTCATTTAGGGAGTGCTGCTTTCCACATAGCTGATTCTCAACATATACTCAACTTCTATGCAGCTGATTTACTTCTGCACATAACCAATCCATTCCTTCCTGTCAGAAAACATTTTTATTTTACTCCAATCATTCTCACACCTCACTGACTGCTTGGGCTAAAAATTTTTTTTTTTAGATGTATTCAGTCTTTCCTTTCTCTGCTGTCACTACTTCAAGTGGAAGAAGATTCCAGTATCTGGGTACTTTAGCACATTCCCAGGGATTCCTCCAGATCACTGCCATCTAGTAGAAACACCAAGGAGGGTGTTGATACAAGTACCACAAACCACCTGAATTTATCACCACTCTTTCTGAATTCACTAGGGATGTTTTAGCTCTTCCTGCTAGTCTTGAGAATCACGAAGAATTTACTTCCTTAGTACCATGTTGTGGCTTCAAAGATCTGGAAAGCAACTTAGTGTTTCAGAAACATTTGTTCCGCTGTTTTCTGAAGCCTAAATTATCTAAGTTGTGGATTTTCACTACTCACATCATTGAAATATAATTCTAACTCTGTAAAAGTGTCTATTAGTCAAATCCCAGGAAAAAAAAAAGAACAAAAAAGAAGTCCCTGAAGTCTCCACTTCTAAACCTCTTATCAGCTTCAAACCATAACTTGTGTTTGGTCTTCATTTTGCAGACTAGAGTTTGTCAAGCACAGTGTTGCTTATGTCATTTCCATGTTCTCATCGCATTCATTAACATTTTAAACAGTGAAAAAATTAGTTTATTATGGGTGTGTTTTGGAAATGAAATGAGCTCTTGTGCTCTCAAAGGAAGGCGTTCTTGGGCTCTCACTCAGCTGGCTGGGCCTTGGAGCCTGTGCTCACGCATACATGGCGATCACCTTACTTGGGTTTAGAGACTTATTCTGATCCTGCCGCAAATTCTGCTGCTTCTAGTGACATCCAGCAATAGGAGCTGTCAGTGAAGCTGGGAATGCTCCCAGTCACAGAGCAGCACATGTAAATGCTCTTCTACCCCAACTCACTAAATACCTTAGGACTTGGGAAAATGAAGGTAAAAGAAAGAGAATCAGATTATTTATTGCATTCCTGACTGAAGTACATCCTCAAGTTCCAGCAGCCAGAAGACTCTATCCATTCTTCTGTGTTCCTTATGGGCACAGGCACCGCTTCCAGAGGTAAGATCTTCCCCTCTCTAAATATTAAATTATAAAGCAACTTGAACCCCAAATCTCAGACTTGCCAGGAGAGTATCCATACCAAATGTTGATGCAAGAGCCTTCCATTTGCCTAACTTGCTGTTTTTAACACACATGACAGCCTATGCCAATTAAAACTAAATGAAGTCTCTGAGTTTCCTACTAGCTGCGTTTCAGGCCTAAGCAGCTTTGACTCCCCTCACAGAGGGGAGTCCATACACACAGAGCACAATTTTGGTATGTTGACTGAATGCAGCACAGTGCTTTTTGCTTTCTCTCTCCAGCTTAAAAATAAATTCCAGAGAAAATTTGGCAAATTTGGTGGACTTCATTTCTACCCCTCTTTACATTGAAATCTGCACAGAGTGATAAAATATTTCTCTTCCCAGTGCTGTATGGGGACTTGGGCTAAGGAGCAATTTCTGTTAAGCGCATTTATCCCATTCTTTCCTCTTTTGCTCAGTGGAATTCTTGATAATATGTAACTATTTGGAGGTCATATCAATTATTACAATCTAAGATGCCATTTCTGGACTGAAAGTGAGAGCACCTTCAGTTTATCAAGATTTAATAGAGGTTGTTAAGGGTGTCTGACATTTTTTGACCTTTGCTCTTCTCCTTCAGAGTTTGAATAGGTCTGATTTAATTAGGAAGAAACAGTTTAAGAATGAATGCAAATGTAAAGGCTCAGAAGGAAGGATACACATATAAGAAAAATCACCAATTCAGTATCTTCAAACTGCAGCCAAATAAATCATGGTTCACACTGATGAGGACAGAGTCCAGGAGAAATTTTAGTGGTTGGAAATTAGGAAGAGATCACAACAGCACCACATTATGGTTCAGGAAAATCTAAACATGAACTCAGCTCATGATTTTTTTTTTAGCTGGAAACATAGACAGCCTTTGGAAGTGTCCACACAAAAGCACAAGAATTTTTTCTGCTGGCCACCTCATCCCCCTACACTGGGGGTTGTTTTCCCTCTGAAGGAAGGAACCTTTTCTCTAAGTGAGCAGGACAAAGAACAGATAAATTCAAATAACCAGAAACTCCCAGACTAGCAAAAGCCTTGGGGTCCCACGTAGTCTTTCTCCAGTTTGGTTAGGAACCTGGAAAACGGGCACTGACATGAAGTTAAAAAGCATTTTCTGAAGCTGATAATTTGTGTAAGTCAGCTAAGAGCCAGCTGGGGGTGAGGGGTTCAGAAAACATGTCCTTTTCTCATTGGGTTCATTGTTCCTTACTGGAGTGTTAAGAGGGTAGTTTAGACCCAAACATGACATTTAGCTTCTGCTTCAAACTGGTACACTCTGTCATGACCCTGGCTTTTATTCTTGTCACCTGGCCTTCTTCCACATATTATTACTACTTCCATTGTCTCATCTCCTAAAAATAAAGAGAAACTGACATAAAAATATTCCTGCTCTGTGCCTAATGGAAACATATAGCACACAGAGTGTCCCCAAAGCTCCATAATGTCAAAGCTTTGAGAGGAAAATTATATTATATCCCAGATCTAGGTTATTCCAACTAATGTAAACAAAACATTACAACTTCTAAAGTTAACTGACCAGCAGCCCACATCCCACTATCAAATGGCTTATTTATCTGCATTACTTACAATACATCCTTTATCAGAACAGTCATTATAAAACAAGGTCATTAATTATCTTGGGAAAGAAAAATACATCAGAATACCGTTGTATAATTATTTTCAAAAGCTTTATGGAAATCATAACATCATTTAGGCTGTAGAATTGAATCTCCTGAACTAATGACACCCCTGTCTCCAGACCTGATATGTAGGTCTGCTGATTTACAACATGAATCTGATCTTGTGCAGGTGGGAACAGATGCACATATATGCACATATCAACAGGTGAAGGTGGAGTTGATGTAATCGATGGTGGCAGGAATAAATTTTTTTTTTTAAAGTAGTTTATATATTAGGGTATTATTTTCAAAGGAAAACCAAAGTATATTTAGACAATGGATAGAGAAATTTTACAAAACAGATAAAGGTAAAAAATATTTCTCTGTAAATTAAGATAGGTGAGAGGCAGGGGAGGGAAGAATAGGAAGCCAGTTATCACAAAACCACAGCAGATAACAGTGTGGAACTGAAGGATGAAATCTTAGGTAAAGGTAATTAAAATATTTTCTATGGTACATTAGATTTGGACTTCATTATAGTTGGTGTTTTGGAGTCTATATTGATACAAGCTAAAACATACTAGAGATATCCAAAGCAATCAGAATTATCTTTATAACTAAGAAAACAGGTAGTCTAGCTCACATCCACATTCTGAGGCTATTGCTCTTTTCCACCCTCAACCACACTAGGGTGAGCAGAGAATAACCTGAGAAGAGAAGCCAAGTAAACTGCATACCTGGGAAATGAAGGACTTCTATGATGAAATTAAAATCTATATTAGAAAATGTGAATTACAGTCAAATGAAGAGGTGGGCTTTCTAAAATGAGTAAAGCACATGACATGGATAATGCACCACGGGGCTGGACACTACATAAAATATTTATCATGGGTTCTTCAACACAGATACCCAGAAGAAAAGTCGAGCAGAAAACTTTCAATGAGAGTTGTAATGAAAAGTTTACTGCATAACTGAAGAAAATAAGACTGAAAGATAAATAGAGGAGCTTGGCAATAAATCATAATTTGAAAACCAAATGTTAGACTTTTGGCCAATAACAAAAAAATGGGGAGTTTATCTTGAACAAGTGGTATGGAATGAGTGCAGTTAAAGTAAAAGAAAGATTCAGGCACCTTTTGCATGGCTTTGCGCCAAGAGCCAAAAATTCCTGCTGTTCTTTTTATGATATGATATACAGACTTGATTTATTGCAATTCAGCCCACATTTTTTGACAAGAAGTAAAATACTCAGATATTTGCATTGCTGTCTGCCAGGAACAAAAGTGAGTTTTAGGCAAACTTTTCCTTTCCTCTTCTGAGGAAACATCAAAGTGTTGCTGCCAGCAAATTACAGCTCAGGGAACTGGGACTGTGCTTGGTGCACACAGAAGAAAGTGCACTAAAGCTACTGAAACCAAATATTTGGTTTCTTCCAACAGTCATAGGAAGCTGAGACCCTTCAAAGGAAGTGTTGGTCTCAGATGCATCTTCAGCACTGTTTGAAAATTCAGAATTGCTCAAGACCAACAGTTGCCAAGAACTCAGTTTGATATGCTAAAGAATTTTTTTATCATCCACGACCAATTTCTGAAAACCCATGACTGAAAACAAGTTTCTCACGGGGTTTTTTTTTCATGCTTTGTCTGAATATTTTCACTGTTTTCCTACTGTAGTAATGAATACAATGCTAATACTTTCCATTCCCCAAAATCCTGCATCAGAGCCATGCTGTAAATACAGACCTTAATTCATAGTTCTCCTGATGGGTCTCAAGAGCAACAGTTTTCACTTCAGGGGAATTTGATGATCCAGCAGGAAAACCTAACAGAAATTTTGGCTTAATAGCTTCCATAGCTCTAAGGCATCTTGCAATAGTTTATTTCTGTTCACCACAAGCTCAGTTATTAGCCAAACCCTCTGGCTATTGACCAAATTATCTTGTGCTCCTGGGAAATATGGACATTCACCTCCATTTAATCTTTAGGTGGAAATTAATGAACTAATTTCAGCAATTGAGCACCTACACCACTGCTTATTCCTTCTGAAGAGGCCAATATAGCAATAATGAAACTAAAACTGAAATGTTTGATGTCACGACACAAAGAAGGAAAGCAGAACTGCTATATGGCAAGTTCTTGGATTCTGAAAGCATCCTGAGAGCTGAAATCGCACAGGATATGGGTGAAAGACCAAAGCAGCAAGCTTCAAAAAGAAAAGTAAACTGCAACTTCAGACCTTAATCTGCTACCTTTCAGCCATGCAGGTAACATTCACTACAAATAACTACTTCATTATGTTGGCTGTATTTTATTTCAGACCAAAAAATGTCCCTCAAATATACCACAACAATTCATACGCCAAAGGAGCCATAGAAGTGGAAGTCAGTATTTGAAAAATAGCATTTCACGACTAAACCAGAGAGTTATCTAGGATTCCCAGTCTGCAAGCCAGTTATTTTGACATATGTGGAAAGTTTTTCTGACCCCTTGAGACAGGCAATATCTCCTATTTTACTCTTTGGCCTTTCGATTTACATATGGAACAAACAAAATACTAAGTGTTAGGACCTCCAGGCACAACATTGGAGGGAAAAAGCTACCAAAACACATTCTGCATCCAGACAGATCTCACAGATTGGCTTTTAGGTCACTTAATGCTATTACAGAGAGCTTCAGAAATGCATATAATACTGAACCATGCCATCCTTTTTTGCTACCACAGGATTTAGCACTTTGGCACATTTATACATATGAATTGTGCCCAGGATAGACAGCAAGCAACTGACAGTCAAAGGTGATACCATACATACCATAGCTGGGTTCATTGTGTGTTTTTACAGAGGTTTGACATAAACCACCTTCAAGATGTTACTGCTTTTCCTACGTGTCTTAACTTAATCTATATGAACATTTGATGCTAGTGTTCTCCTTACCAAAAGCCATTCCATTTACTTGGAGTCACACCTCATCCAATTTCATTCTCACCCTTCCTGAGAAACAAGATTTCCTCCCTCAGGCTTCACATATAGCAACCATAGGCCAACTTTGCCACATCCACCAGCACAGCATCAAAGGAGATAAGTGTCTGTTGAAATATTTATAAACTTGACTTCCATCCCACAACACAAACACAATCTTTAAGAAACTTCCTCCTTATACATGAGTTAGATAAGCACCTATTTGAAGAAAAACACAACTAAGCTGTTCTGTGAGGTAGAAGAAGCAAAGTAAATTATTCAGGCCCAATTCAGTCACTCTGAAGCTGTTACAAAGGCCAGGACAAGAACACAGGTGTGACAATAGCAGTCAGGAAACTCCCTGTCTTGATGGAAACTTCAACAGGCTGATGACTGATCCATCTGGAGGGCTGATCTAAACAAGACCTCTAAAACAAGGGCATTCCTACAGAGAAAGCAAAGAAGTTGGTACTGACACTGTTCACACTCTATAGAAAATGCACCAGTTCCCAGCAGTGTCACACTGGGACTTTTCAGTAACCCTTAGGTAAATATCTATTTATTCAACTACTGCAGGAAAGTTTTGCACTTCAGTGCAGGCAGGAATTAAAGGAGTCTCTGTCAGGACACACTGGCATTGTCAGGAGATAGACCAGTATGAAAGGTCTGCTCAGGAGACCCTTACAGGCATTTAGCTGGAGGAATTCCAAATCCAGATTTAGTGAAGAGTGTAAAAACAACTAGCATCTTACACAGAGAACCTGTGTTCATCTTGGCAGTGTCCTGCCACCCCTCATGTCTGTGAACACTGCAGCTACATCCATCCTTACCTGACACTGAGTTCCAGAAGACCACGTACACTGACAGAGTTTGGCTTCACGTTAGCTCAAAGCCTTTATCACACCCTTTTGCCACGAACCCTCTACTCAGATTATGAGGATGTGGCACCTGCAAGCCAGGGATGAGCTCAAGAAGCAGCCTTAGTACAGCAGAGCAACATTCCTGTCAGCTTCTGTTGCCACAACACACAGAATCCTTTGCTGCATTGTGCCAGTTTCAGAACCAGTTTAATCAAGTAACAATGGGACTACCAGCATGAGTAATTCCTTTTTCCAGATACTTTTCCCTGTGCTGATTACATCTAGCACAACGAGTACATTCACTTTTCTAGGAGCAAAACAATCTGGGCTAGAACAATTTTAACCTACTGGAATAACAGAAAACTGTGAGACAAAAACCTAGACCATCTGAAACCTACACAGTTAGACTAAAAAAACGCCTGAAGGCATGTACTAGCTTTCACACCCTTATGCTTCTTCTGCCTCTCCCCTTTTGGCAAACTCACAGGCACAGATACTCACCATTTAACAATTACTCTTACTCCATTTTCTTTGCTGCTAAAGAAACATTACTTAAGAAAAGACAATTTATGAGCCATTACACAATTAGAAATCCACCCTGGAAAAAAAATGGCTTGATTAAAATAGCTAAAATTCCCTATTGAGATCACAGCTTCCTACATGGGATGGGAATCCAGTTTTTAAATGCAGTACTTTGATGAGAGAAATCAGAATGGCACCCACTAAGATACATGTAAAGAAAAATCCAAGTAAGTATTATCCATTCTCTTGGTCAAACTAAACTGAGCTCTAGCAAAGCTTTCAGAAGTGCCTCGTGCAAATTTCAGTGTGTTTTAAGACAGAGTTATAAATTTAGCATAGGTATCAAAGAAAAAGGCACCCACCGATGTCACAGTAAACAGAAACCCCTATTTTTAGCAGTAAATATAGAACAGAATTACGGAATCATCCAGGTTGGAAAAGACCTCTAAAATCATCAAGTCCAACTATTCCAGTAGTGTTAAAGTCCCACAGATGGGTAAGAGAAACCACCCTCAAAGGTAATCTTATTACTGATGGCAAAACGGATATCCAGATGTTTGTATCAGGCACAGAAGCAGTGATGTTCTCATAATATTTATCTAACAAACATAAAATTTAATAATAGCATGGCCATGTATCATCTTATTAATGTGTATAAAAATATGCCACAGCACCTACAGGCTGGAGCCAATATGCCTCAAGAAAGCCATGGAAGTGGTAAAGGATCTAGTGGGATGAGATGACAGACTGAGAGAAGGAAAAAATACTACAGATGCATACACAATACCTAAAGTCTCCATATGGAAGCTATTTATCTTTCATCATTCTGTCCAGCTGTTAGAAAGACTTTTGCACATCTAGTTAGAAAGGAGTCTGGACAATATCTGAGGTATAGTGTTGTAGTGGTAGGTTTAGTTCAGCAAGCTGCAGCTTTCCCTGAGAGCTCAGCGGAGCTGCTTAGGGCAGTGTGACCATTATCGCCCTCCCGTAGTCCATTTGGGACGGCTCCGCAGTTTAGCTCCGGCAGCTGTCCTACAACCAGTGATGGCAAAGGAGGCAGAGAAAGGTCTCCCATGAGGGTTTAAGAAGACTTTTAATCACATCTTGTCCTGGTGACCCTCAGAGGCAGAGAGACCTCATGATCCGGGCGCAGGGGGTTTTGTCAGGGGCTCAGGGGCGGTACATGGGCGGAGTTGGGGTACAGGAACCGATAGGGAGAGCCCGAGGGAATGGCCAGGGCTAGGGGCAGGGGAAAGCCAGGGGGGAACAATGTGGGATACGAAAAACAGTGGGTAAACAGATCACCACTGCTCCTTGATTTTATGAGAGTAAGTGTGCAGAAGCGAGGAGAAAGGTGCTGGTGGTAGGAAGGAAGAGTTTAAAAACCAAAACCAAACAACAAACCACCAACAAGGAAATGACTACTCAAATAGCTTCAGATGAAAAATTTGGGGGAGTGATATCACTGGAGCTTTGTCCTACAAAGTCTCTCAATACTGGTCTTAAAGATGCCTTCTCATTTGGAGCTGCTGTCATTTTAGACCTTTCACAGCAGGGACTCAAGACAGAAAACAAAGAACAACTTAAGGAAAGACAGACTCCATATGCTTAAGGAAGGTGATCAGAAGTAAAAAACCACTTTAAGAGGCAGTAAAATTCTCAGCTCAGGAGAATAATTTGTTTGGGGAGACCATTCCTAAAGTCTCCACTTGAATCCTCTGACTCCTCTTGTAGAAGGATTTGCAGATGTTTTCCCCACTCACAAAAGCATTATTTTAGATGCATTTTATTGAGGCAACACAGACAGCATGGGTAGGCTTACCATGACAATTTTACAGGAATGACTACATTTGAAGCCAAGTTTCAATGTTTCTGCACTTTAAAAGTTGGTACAGTTGCCTAAATAACAAAAGCAAAATATCCCTCCAGGGAGAAGGAAAAAAAAATGACTACTTATTATCTAGAGAATTGTTTACACTACAGTATTTGTGCTACAAAGGTTGATTAAGTGATGTGAATAAAAGTGGTAAAGGGAATTAATTTTCGGCCATGGACTGCATTAGAGCTTAGGGCAGTCCCTCTCCTTCGCCAAGTGAGGATGCAGATTGGAGGGGATATGGTGCAGAAGCCACGCAAACAACTACTTTTGATCTATGCAGTCACTCAATGTGATTTATTTGCTCAGAAACACAGTAGGTGCAAGACTTCAAGCCCCTTAAGCACAGGTGATACACACACACACACACACACACACACACAGAGAGACCTTTAGAAGTTTCATTTCTCAGTCCTCAAAATTCCTCTGAGCTGCTCTGCCAGAGTGAGAATACCACCAGGTTTCTGGAATAGAGCTACTAGTACAGAGCAAGGGGGAATCTTTTCTTCATTAAGAAGATTTCCAACAATACAAATCCCTCTCACATAATTTGAGAATCCCAAAAATAATTCAAAATAACTTTTCACATAGTAATCCTGAAGTAGATTGCTTCAATGCTTCTGCCACAGCTCTGCTCTGGGCACTCTTCTGTGCAATCCTGAACAGTTTTGTTTTCTGCTGCATAATACACCTGAAACTTAATAGAGTGGAAGGCATAAATGTAATTAACACTTTGAAAAGTTAACAGAAGTGTTTTAAGGGGCAAGAATCTAGTTAAATGCATTTCACATAGGCAGATTATTCTAAATATTTATCTCCTTAAAATTACATCACATTCATATGACTTGTGTTAGTAGTATACACAGGAAATATAATTTTAAATAAATACTGTAAGGCTCATGTAGGACATCACAACAGAAAAGGAGGAATACCTTACTGGAAGAAGGTAGGAAAGCCTGTTCTCCACACTGAAGAGCCTCCAGTCTAGCTGATTGTTAAGGGAAAAAAAAAACAAACAAAAGCCCAGATGTTAACATGTAGCTGCTTTACTGAAAGATCCAACTCCTACAGGGACTGGCCAGTGTAAAGGTCCCACATTGCGTAACAGAATCTGTCCAAGCTGAACTCGGGCAACCCCTGAGGAGAAGGCATGTCAGTCCCTTTTTTCAGTTAATCCTTGGCTTTTTTCCAAAGACCACTCCAGAAAGGATAATTAATGCTAATTACAGGGTTCGGAGTTTTTTAAATGAAGTACACAAACCTCTGTCTCTATAAAACGGGGCCCTATTAGATACTGAAAGAAAGAAATTAAAGACTTCAAAGATTTTTTTTTTTTTACTAATTCTCTGAGCCATTCAGTGCATCTTGCATCAAAAATAAGTTGTATTAATACTAAATTGCTTTTAAAACAGCAGTGGTCTCTTGCTTGTGAGCCAGTCTACAGCTTTGAACTTCTATCAGGGTTCTTAAAGATGGGCAGGAGAAAAAATTGCAAGAGAAATACATTTTTCTTAAAAAAAAAAAAAATTGCATTTGTGGAGTTTCTGTTGAATTGCTCTAAACCAGGAATTAAAAGAACATAAAACATATGAATGTTCTCTCTTTAAAAAGTCAAAGTCTCAAAGTAGAATCAATTGATAACTTTTGTTTGTACAATATGCACAAATATAGCAATGCATTTACTTATTCGAATTCTATACCACACCTTAATTTTTTCTTTTTATTTACACAACAGTCATAAATATTTCATCTCATTCTCCCTTTCTTCCTCTCTGACAGATGACTTGTGTATTAAGCTTTCCTTTGCACTGTGCAAAAGGAAAAACGTTCTGGCATCAATTATGGTATCCTGGGGTTGCCCAAGGTTAGGATTTGGTACATCCTGGCCATATTTTCAAGTGTTCCTTTAGGTAGCAACAGTGGATAAATGAGTATGGCACTTCCTGCTACTACATTTTATTTGCACTGTTGTAGCTGCTGGATACCTGTCAGGTGGAAGCATCCTATTGTGACACACACTTAAGGGCACATGAGTAAAAGTTGTTGCTTCCTCAAAATGTCTACATCCAGGCAAGACTGTAATGGGAGAAAGAGTCAGATGTAAGGAAGCCAGAATCCCCAACAGAGTTGTCTTCAGTCAAAGGGATGAGAGAAGTACAACGTGCAATACTGTAAAGAGCTGGAAAAGTCAGGGGGAAAAGGTCAACTCAAACAATTTCTGCCACTTTATATAATTTTTCAAGTCCACTACAGAAGAGAATGCAAGAGTTCTGCTCTGAATTATTAGCAATCCTTTTGTTTCAATTTCTTGTCCTGAAAATGCAGTCCACAGGAAGGTCAAAGCAGCAGGGTGGTAGATTTTCCCCTCCCAATAGTCCAATCTCCCCTTCAACTAAACGGATTTGGGTAACAAAACAACTTGAACATAAAGCTCAGATCACTTCTTGCATACATTGTGCATGAGGAAAACCAGCAACTGATGTCAGTGGAAGCAAACTGAAGCAGTGCCAGGTTAAGTTGCACCAAAAGCAGGCCCATGTACCATATTGCAGAGAGGGTTTTTGCCAAACCTTCCTCAAATCTTGTCCAATCTCTTCCAATGCCAAACCCAGCATCTGAATCCTAGAGAACCATCAGAAATAAATCAAACTAGTCCCCAGGCTATCCACAGCAGAAGTAGGTCAGGTTCTGATGTGCATTTGAAACATGGAGACTTAGACATCCTTTCAAAACAGCAGCTCTTCTCTCATAAAATGATCAGTAAAAAGAGAGACAACATATTTATTTTCACTTTTTCCTTCTACTTCATCCATTGCAGAAGACACCTGAGCAAACAATTCTGTCTTTTTTTAATGAAATTCACCCAAAAAATGTAAATATGCATTTTTGATGACCTACACCTGAGCAGTCATTTAAAAGTTCATATTATATTTCTTTTTTCATATAATGTTCATATAAAATGCATTATGCATTTTCCTGACTCACTTCCAAATACTCTGAGAACAAAGAGGAATCCTTCACATCCCTCAAACAGCCAGAAATGTATTACATGACGCAGCTTCAGAGGTTAAAAAAAGCCTTTTAGCTTCAGCTGAATGCTATTCATTTCTGAAGGCAGAATTACTACTCTTGGTAATCTTTGTTACTTTATCTTTGAGGAAACCTTGTAATGAGATTATAATGCAATATTACTAATTTCATAGATTGCATGGTACTCAGGGTCAAAAGCAAACAATTCATTCAATTCTTAATGTAGACTTTTTCTTTCTCCTTCTCATAAGCTCTTGAACATCCCTAAGTATCTACATTTACTCCCAGTTCCCCATCACAGCTGTTTGCACTTACACCAAGTGAAGCTGATGCACATGGAAAATTTGACCACTCTGTATGGCAAACGTTTATTTTGGCACCTTTACATGACATGAGGGACAAAGGCAAATACTGAAAAATTACTGCTTCTCCCCACCACATCTCTGTGTGCTTCCACAGCCTCTTGACTATCTCCTGTGCTTCCCTGTGAGCAAGATCAGCTCCTCTTTCTAATCCTGGCAACTACCTTGTCTTCTTCAGCTTGAGTAAGCTTAGACCTACTTGAGCTGCTTTCCTGACAGAGTTCACATAAATTGCAGAGACAGCAAGGGTAAGATTTATACCTTTCCTCCTAAGGAAATTATTTGCTTTTCACATTTTTACTCATAGCTCAAGAGGCCAACCTAATCCTGCTTTCCATCTTGGTTCTCCAAATGAATGCAAAAATAAGATAATCTACTACTGCTATTTTAGCATAGAGTATTTTTCTGCATGACACTCACCACCACTTGCATTTGTAAAGTTTCTTCTCTGTTCCCCACACTGCACACCTGACCCCTGACCAGATCATTTCCTCAACATTATGAAACCTTTTTACTATGTACAAATTAATCTTTACTCCTGTCCAAAGGTTTACTAATATTGTATTTTAAAATGTTGGTTCTTCTCTGCTCTTTATTATAATCCACTTTAGGAAGTGAGTCCATGAACTTAGATAACTTTGTTACTCGCCAAGATGATTAATGAGGTGATCTTAAGTATCAATAGAGCAACACCAGCATTTTGAAAAACTATTTATATTACACAGCAAAAAAGCGATTTGTAACTTCCAGATAAAACAACTCCAGAATGGAGATGTTTCCTTCAGTTAAGTCTTTGTTTATCTTAACCATGACAAAAGCAGGCCCTGTTACTCTAGGTTGCATGCACTCCAACATGGAGTGGTTTACGTTCACTGGTTTCAGCACATAAACACAGAATGTTATCCTGTGAAATGAAGATGCGGCTCTGTGGAACTAACTTCTGTATTTATAAATTAAGCTTGTAAATGAAGAAACATTCCTGGAAGAGATCAAGACACTGGAGTGTTCCTTTCCTAAACATGATTCAGTATTGTACAAGTCAAAGCTGGAATGTTAATGGGTTGCATATAAAGCTTAAGACAAGCTGATTACAATGAAGTCTGCTTTCGACAGCTACCATCCTAACACTGACAACACATTGTACTCCACCACCAGGTTTCTTCCTCCAGCAGTTTGTATTTCTACTAAACACATAAGGAAATTTCTTCATATAAAGAGAAAATTAAGCTGTAGCTTCACCTGTCCAAAACACTAAAAGAAAAAAGCTGGCAGAAATAAAAAGCTAGGGTAAGAAAGAGGGATTTATAGCTTCACCTCTCTGTTTGTTTTGCAGCTTCTGTTCTTCTGTCCTTCCAGGGCAAGCTATGGTCAGAAATAGAAAATTACATGCCACAAAGAATGTCTTATCAGAAATCCAAGCTATGCTGAAAGTAGCAAGTGTCAAAACCACAGCAAAAGCCTTTCTTGTGAGATGTCTCAGCTTAAACACCTTGAGCATTTCAGATAAGGTTTACCAAAGCCTCTGGATATGATTTTCCAAGCTTCTCTAACTGTCCATTCTCAACCATGTGGATTACACTAGCTTGTTCAGCAGTCATTTTCCATCCTTTCTGCTGGGAGTTGACAGCTATATGAACATTCAGCTTTCCCAAAAGCAATCCTCAGCTTCCCAGGAGCAGCCAAGCCTCCTAAGTATGGCACCCAGGCCAGCCTCACCTTGCTACTTGACCGAGGAGGTTGGGGAGGGCAGTGCCAGGAGGCCTGAACAGCCCTGGATGTGAGCAAAAGCAAGCCAGCAAGAGCACTAGGGAGAAGACAGACAGACAGTAACACGCAGGATTCCTGTTAGCCCAGACACTGCTGAGCTGCTGGCACAGCTACCCCAATGCTGGCACAGCTACCCCCATTCTTGTGGCACTGCCAACACCTATGTATGACAAGGGCCAACCCAGACCTTCTATTACATCACAAAAAAGACTTGATGGTAGAGGCTATTTAAGATGCACCAGGATACAAATATTGCCAATTGATGAGCTCTTCAGCATTCATTGCCTCTTCTTCATTAATAGCTACAGTACTTGCATGCCTTCTCTTACCCCCTCCTGCAGCAAAGTCCCAGCAATCACAGAAGAGAAATACAATCTATACACACTGGTCATTAGTATCCAGACCACATTTTGGATAAAAGAATTCCTTCCTAAAACATGCACATCTATTTCACTAATACCAACAGCAACTTTCAAATTTGAAGTGTTAAGAAAGACTGTACAAGTTCACCAGAGGAACAGATGAGAGGTGCAATGAATAGAATTTTAGTGATGTTCTTTGTCCTAATTACAGTGAATAATACTTTGGCAGAAAGACCAGAGTCCTGATTGTTCCAGGAACTTCCAACAATCAACAGACTATTACCTCACTTATTTACACCAGAGACCTGATCTTCCAGTCACATGAAGCATGTAGCATGGGCTTTAAACACATGAACAGCCTAATTGACTTGTTTGGCACAACTGCAGTGCTGAGGAATGAACCTGAGACTGAAGCACAGGTTCTCCTGCTAAAGGCTTTCTCACTGCTCTGCATACTGAAATCACTCCAGCCTCCATTTCTTTCCCCTTCTAAAACATCTGTGATATACTCCCTGATGTCCTGCTACCCACCACATTGGCACAATTTATTTGAACATTCAGTTTACTGATGGCTTACTTGCACAAGAGCCCAGTGGAGTTAAAAGGCACAAGCGAGTACCCCAGTCACTGAGGAATGGCTGGAGAAGATTGAAAGGTTTGGCTTTGTTTGCAGCAGTTACAAAGGTTGTAGCTACATGAAAGCAGACTCCTGAAGTTCAACCCCCTGCTTTCGCCTGCACTGAGAACATACATCCAAATGCAAGACTTTAAAAAAGGGTAGGAAATTTTTTAATTCCAGGTCTCCAAAAATAAACTTCCTTTGATTCATGGATTGTCTAGGGCAGTGAAAGCTAACAAGGAATAAACCTAGAATTGGAAATCAAATAATCCTATTTAATTTTATGGTTGTTGACACAACTTGTTACATGTGTTTCCTACCAGAATAAATGAAATCATAGTCATCTGATTTCCAAATTACCATATCTATTGTTTCAGAAATACAGGGTGTAAATAATTGCAGTGCAATCGCCTATGTCTGGACCTCTCTCATCCGGAACCGTTATCAGGATTAGCATAAATTACGGTGCCATCTAATAATGAAATCACTGAACACTGATTGTGCCAGCTATTTAAACCTGTAATTATTGCTCATTAGAAACGTGTTTCACATTATTTGCCCCTTGCAGGCCCAAAGTTGTTGTCTAAAGGCTTCTGCAAAGAATTCTGCAGAGAAGACTGTGGAGAAATTTGAAACAATGGGCACGAATTTCAGCTGCAAATACTGGCTGTTGAAAGAAACACGTTGTGGGCACCATTCATCCAACCTGAAAGACATTTGGATCCGTTACTGCAAAGGAAAGTTGCAACAGGGAAGAGAGGAACACTCTGGTGTCATTCAGATAGGTATGAAGAATATGTCGTTTTCTGCTTAAGTGGACTGCTCATAGTGTTTGTTATCAGAGTACAGAATTAGCATAACAGACTCTAAATGCAATAAGCTCCTGACCTAGCCAGAGGGAAGGCCTTTTGGCAGCTCTTGTCATGGCTAGGTAAGGTTGGACAGCTACCTGGGACACCACACCAAAGGCAGTTAAGGACAGATGCCAGAACGAAAGCAAAAATTACTATAACCTTTGCATGCTCCTCTGTAAAGGGTTTGCAGAAGACAGTTGATTAAGACCTGTCAGTTGCCCTTCTGGATCAAGCTGTTTAGAAGATGAAATGGCTAAGAGGCTCAGATAAGTGCTCTTCAGTCCTAATACATATTTTTAATCCATTTTCCTTGACAGAGTGAAACCAATTCATTTTTTGCCATCTTCTTCCCACTGCACATGCAAAAACTTTTACAGAGGATAAAATAATAGCTGTTACCACTTTCAGAAGCAAAATGGTGCAAAAGCAAAAGAGGACAGACAAGTACATATCATTTTGAAAGACACACCTTAGTGCAACGATCTCAGCTGACAGTGATCCTATTCACCTTCACTGATGACTTCTTCCTCCAACAGCTGATTCAAACCACAGTTTAGAGTTCCATTCCTGTGGTGAGTGGGTTCCATAGACACACAAACAACTCAGCTGCCAAGGTGCACATCCCCTGCAGACCCTCATGGCAACTGGAAGCACACCTATGAAGGCTTGAGCACTCTTAAAAGTTTAGCATGTATTAGTGCTTCACAGAATTGTAGGAACCCATCTCCACTTCAGCCAGGATGCAGAAGGCTCAGAGTCTGCCCATTCTCTGAACAGAAGGCCCTTGTTTTACTTACCATGGGCTCTGCAACAGGGAGAGTCTCCAGCCTTCTAATAATTGAGGGTTTCTGCCCAGCTTCCAGCCACTTGCACCAACATATTGCCATGATGCAAGGTCAACAAACCTAATGATTGGATGGGGCATTTAATTAATGGGTTCTGTGTCCTTAAATTTCCTACCATCACCTGGCAGGCATTACAAGCCTTACCAGAGGCTGTAACTTGATATATGTAGCATATAAGAGAAACTGTATCCTTACATGGTGTTAGTGCAGCTCTTCGTTTTCACATTCAGCAACTGGCAGCTTCAAAAAAAGAAAAAAATGTTTTGTTGAATGTGTGGGACATAACATGTTCAAAAAGTAAGCCACAACTGTTCTGTTGACAGGTGTTTGCAAATAAAATTAAATATTCCAGGCAAAGCCAATCTAAGCTTTTTGTACCAATGTGATGCTACCTGCAGGTATTTGCCCTTAGATAAAGCTTTGCATTAATTGAATATTGCCTTACTTACACCTGTAGTCTGTGATGTTACTACTGCAAATATTTGAAATGCAATGTCCGATGGAAATAATAAGCTGACTTGGATAAAAAAAAAATTTAGGCAGTTCTTTTGGACCACTATTAGCTCTAGTTGTCTGCATCAGTACTCACTGTGGTGAATATCCTTAGAGAACTGTTAGTTAACACTCCCCCTTTCAAAAAAAAAGAGCCATTCTTGGCTGTTCCAATCTGTATCTGTGAATGATGTAGAGCCCAAGGGTATTTTCTTTTTCATTACCAAATAGTCTTCTCCAATAATTTGCTGGCACTAAGACAGATTCATTTTTTGGTCCTTCTCTACAACTTTTTGGCTTTGTCAGATCTTGCAGGTTTATTATTTATGTTTCTGGAGAGAAAAAACTCTAGGAGATTGTTTATTAAAAAGAAAATAAGCAGTTTGATAATTTGTCAGTCAGTAACCTTCAACCTAGACTGTGTGGATAACACTGGTTTCTATTGCACAGGATGATGGATACACTAAATGGAGGAAAAAAACCCATCTTACACAGAATTGTTAAACTTCATTAAAACTGTTGAAATCTTTAAAGGACTTGCAGTTTATAAAATAAATTGGTATTCTTTAACACCAAACAGGAGAAACTGCAATTCTATTCAAATTATTGTTCTGCTTTTTCTTTTTGACAGTAGAAACCAGGAATTTTCTTTCCATTTGACTGTAATATTACATTTGGTGCATTTATTCTGTTTTCTTCAAATAGAAGTGGTGATGTGTGGTGACAAGAAGACAGACCTCATATTACCATATATTTATACTCTGGAGAAGGAATGATGATACATTAATAGGTTTATTAAAGAAGGCTGCTGTCCTTTAGGCACTTAAAAGGACAAGGCATCAACCAGTTTCACAATTATCAACCCACTACCTATTTGTTTACCCAATTTAACATACCGAGAAGTAATCAAAGAGGAGAGATTGGGGAAAGAGGAGAGTTTAAAATAGCAGCAGTTAGCAAATACATCATTGGAGAGCTGAGAGATTTGTACACCTTGGACAAGATACCACAGCTCTGAAGTCATTTCACCATTTAATATGGATTAATTGGCTTGGTCATATTTCATTGCAAGGTTGTGTTAAAGCTTTGATTAAGAATTATCTTAGCATAGCTCTGACCAAGGGAGAAAAAGGATCACTGCTACTGCTGTTGGTACAAGAGCAAACCAACAGTCAATCATTCAGAGGAACTGTGTTAATGATACAAAACATATGGTTTGTACTATTTTGTGTATTTCATACCTGCTTTCATCTCCTTACCATCTCATACAAGATAATAGCTAAAGAAAACTCTAAAGAAAAATTAGGTAAAAATTTCCCAATTCCCTAGTCATACGATTGCATATAAAAGTAAGGCTACTGGGAAACACTATTATAAATATGAAGGGAAAACCAGTAAGTCATAAAATACCTGAGATACTCGATCTTAAATGAATCACTTCTCAATGGCCTGAAATAGCAGAAAGAGCCTCAGAGGAGGTAGAATATGGAGTCAAATGCCTCTGGGTAGTCAGTAGTATACACTGAACACAGATTGGCATAGGTCAGATAAAAATGCTATTATCACATTTAATAAGTGTGAGTATATAGGGTTTGTTGAGAGATGTATATTTTCCCATTACAACGTGCGTGTGTTCACATGCAGGTATGTTTAAATATGATATAATGTACTGGTATAAAGAAAATTGGGAGTTGAAATCTTAGTGTGGTTATGTCTCCCTAAAAGCCTGCCTAATAGCTCCAGGTCAGCGAGCCCTCAGCAACAGATGGCCTAGCTCCAAGCTGTAAGCAAAGCAGTATGGTTCTAAACTGAAAAAAAAAAAAACCACTAAAAAATTACACCATGAGAACTGGCTTTATAAATAAAGGAGATGATAGCCTGGTTGCTGAGAAGTCATTTCTCTCCACACAAGAGGGTAAGCTCTTTCTGGTATTTCTACATGTAAATTCTGAGTCTTAACCTCTCTGGGAGAGATAAATGTGATACCAGACTCTGGAGCATTACATATTCTCTCTGTCTCTGTCCCTTTCTCTCTGTATATATTAATTTTATAGATCTTTTTATTGTCTCAACTATACTGGTTGCGTGAGAAGCAGAACAATAGGCCAAGTACTTCCATTTCACACATGCCACCTCCATAATTCAACAAAGAATAGTAAAGAAGATCTATAAACTTGTTATAAATCAGTGCCCTAAACTAAATTAACCATTGAAATAGATTACCATAAAAATAATGTCATAAAAATATTCTTCACCTTTCTAGCCCGTGTATGTGTGTGTGTGCGTGTGTGTGCTTGTGTGTGCCCACACTCAGGCCACTATCCCAGCACCAAGGCCAGTGGTCATGCTAACCGTGTGGCAGGATGCCTTCCACAGCCTTGGAGGAGATACCAGGCAGGCCTGTGAGGATGAGCTTTAATATCTCTGTGTCTGGGAAAGTAACTCATAAACAGATCTCCTAAAATCTAATTACTCTACATAACTCACCTTTAGTAGTAGTGAGTCAGCCCCGCTTTCTTATTAGGAGTGAAGCACTAGTCTTTTTGGCTATATTTCCATATAACCAAAGGAGCACTTCTGGAAAAAAGATAAAACCCAGTTAATTTGCAGGCTAAAGGATATATCAATTTACACAATACACAGCCTATTCCAAGTCTGGGTCCTGCTCTGCTGTCCCTACACACCAACTCCCCCAGTATTTGACCTTTATGTACATCAAGCTGCATGAGAAAGGCATGTGTAAATACATGAAGAGTATACAGAGATGACTGGATGAAGTTCATTACTGGACTGATAAGGCAGTAGTTCAAGAGCTGGTAGGAGTTCTTCTGTCCAGCTGACAATCACTCTTTAAAAAGACGTAAGAACAGCAAAGCCCAAGGTGGTTCTCCTGCAGTTGGCACTTTCCTTACCCACCTCCAGCAGTGTTTTCTCTCGAGCTCACATGTTGCTATCATTTAGTTTACAGTCATAACATGGGAGCACACCTGTATGACTCAGTTATTGTCTAACTTTAGCAATCAAAATGGCTTTTTAAAATCTGGAAGTGCCACACTTCCAGGCACAGCAACAACCACCCCTGAGAATCAGCGGCACCAAGGTAAGAGGAACTCAGCCCCTATACTGGCCTCCCTCTACAGCTGGCCATTCCTGATAGATTTTCTCAATCTGTACTTTGACAAGGCGATTCTCTCAACAAAAGTGAACTGTGAAATCTTCCAGTAAGGCAATTCAGCTGCTTGAAATGGTAGAATTGGGCAGCAGGCACCTGGCACAACCAGGGGTCTTCATCAGCACTGAGAAGCATTGCCTTCAGTAAAAAATGGGAATGGAGCACAAAGAACAACTATGCCCAGCCAATAAAATGGGTTAAAACCCTAGAAAACTGCTCTCTTTGCTGCTAGTGAGATGGAGAGGAGAATGTGGAGAGCAACAACCACCTCATGAATAAGAAAGAGAAAGCCTGGGGAAAATATGTAAAGTCTGAACTGAAAGAGAGGGAGTTGTGATGCATGAGAGAACCGAAAACAGCTGTTTGGGAGGTATCAGTCATTGTCTCAGCCCCGTTGAAAGGGCTGGTCACCACTCCAGGAAGAGCCTGTGAGGTATTTCCTAACTGGGGATTTTAGGACTGGACAGGAAACATGGGTCACACTGAGGAAATGGAATTATTTCTCTCTGCTCACTGGGTTCACAGGTATATAGCTTGGGTTTTCCACAACCAAATGCTGGTGCACTGTGTGTACAAGTCTTTATTTTGTTTTGATATAGGACGTAGTGTTGCTGTAAAGAGTCAAGCAGATCACTGTCAACTAAAGTTTCCTTCATTTGAAATTAGCTCTATCTTTATCTCAAATGAGCAAAGAAGTCTGTCATTATTGGGGCTAGGGCTGAGAGAGTAGGTGCTGAACTAGGATGGAAGTAAATTAAAGCAGCCGTACAAAGTTGTAACATGAATTTTCAAATGTAACTGGCACTGAAGTTAATTCAAACTGTGCATCAATTCCTTTTCATATACTGTGGGAAACAATGGGGTTCAAAGCATCATTGGCCCTGAAGAGGAAGGGCTGGCTGTACGTTTTGTTTTTAAATGCCTCAGTCTGGTAGATAAGATAAATTCATCCTTCAAGATAGAACAGTCTTCATGCCATTCCAAATAGTCATTGTTAGAAACACACTGAACTGCTAGGCCAGTTAATAACTACATCACATTTTATTTATATGGCTCCCATCTGCTAAAGCCTTCTAGGCAGCTCACAATGGGTTTGATTTTTGGCCAGAATTTAGCATAGCTTCTGTTTATATGGATGCAAATAACAGCAGTTGGATGGCTGTGTGCATAAACAGGTCTGACTACTAATCTTTGTGGCCACAATGCATGGTTTTATTCTTTCATGCAACAACAAAATGTCCATCTGAAAAATCCCTCTGACAAAGAGTACAAGGTGGGAAAAAGAACTAGGTTTTTTCTGAGTTTAAATGGTTTCAAAGAATCCAGCACTGGCCTTGGCAGCCCCCACCACCATGAAAGGGGCATCACCACTATGCCCACTGCTCATTGAGGACCCCAGACTTCACACTCCCTGGAACGGGGCACAGCCCTACAAAGAAGAAAGAACTAGATGTTAATTTCCTCCTCCCATCACCTCCTCTCTCACTCATCAAAATACCTTCCCCACTGTCAGCCAGCCCTAACTCCCTTTCTCACCCAACTCTGCAGGCATTTCTCTGCCAGTGTCCTTTCCCTCTTCCTTGCCTTCTTTCTGAGCTTTGTTTTGGCTGTTTTCACGCTCCTCACAGTCTGTTTTCCAGCTCAGGGTACTGACTTCTCCAATGGCCCCTTCCTACACCACCCACTGCTGCCACTGCCATGTGCACTGATGTCCACGCCTGAGCAGCATCTCCATGCCCTTGCTTGGCACTGCCTTCCACATGTCCTTCACCAACACGTTTCAGCAGTGGATGACTGGCCTCTCTCTTAGGTGTCTGCGTAGGACAGATTTCCTCTTTTTGCCTTTCATGATGGAAAAAGATGGAAATCTGAATACCCTGTCAAGTTCAGTGCTTATTGCTTGGAGTGCTTCTATCAACTTGATGGCAGTGAGCACAGTGCCTGGCAGTGCTCACCGAGCTGGGCCTTTGGATAATGGGGATATTTATAGTATATGCATTGCTTACGTACCGATAGCTGCCAAAGTAGTAAACAAACAAATGCTCTCCATAAAACAATGAGAAAGTAGGATCATAATCTTTGATCGATGAATGAGGATGACAGGTTTAAAAAGGCTTCCTCGCTCTTTTATGCAGATTGTTTTCCAACTGCCTGAATCTCAGCCAGCATGAGGAGGCTGAAAGTCTGGAAATGGATTGGGAAGAACTATTCCACACTCTGCAATCTGCCCACCCTTGGAGAAGGATGTGAATGTGTGTCTAGCACTGACCCTACAGGGCAAGAGATGCAAGAGGACAGACTCTCCAGGTGCCAAGAGAGACAGCCCAGAGCCACACCACAAGATGTGCACCAAGTAATCTTTACCTGCAGGAGCTCAGCAGGGATGTCCCAGATTGGTGGAGACCTCAGTGGGTGTAAGAATGATCTTCTGCAGAAGCCGTTCTGAAGAGCGTTTCATTGAGATTTGCAACCTGAGCTGCTCTGGGAGGACGAGTCTAGGCATGGTTCATCCAACAAGTCCCCCAACAAGATGTATTAGAGAGACATGTTAAAACTAAGATCCATATATTGCTCTGGGTTTAAGTTTTAAATCAGTATCAGATCTGCTTGCAAACTCTAAATTTGCATTTCCCTCCATACACCCACATCAAAATGAAGATATGCTCGGTGCAATCTCATTTATGTTTAAAATCAGATATAAACTAACCAATCTGTGTGTCTCAGCATGGCTCCATACACTGTCCTGGAAGTCCAGAGAAATTTAAAATCAGTGATCTTGATCAAGGCATATAACCAAATAAATTCCATTAATAACCGATTAAATTCCATTTAGATGTTTGTTTAGGCACTACTTCCTCAGTAAATTGCAATATGTATGGTTTAAAAAGCAGCTTAACTGAAAATGTGGGACAGTTGTACCACACTAATCCAAGACAGTTCATGGTGGTTTTGAACTCCTAGATGTGAATGGCCTGATTTCCAGATTGCCTTGCAGTGATAACTACAAGTTACATCAGTGGGCGTTCCCATCTTTGAAAAACAGGCCATTAGAGACATTCACCTTGAAATTATATTACAAACATTAAAATATAATATTTGTGTGGATCCACTAAAATAGTATTATGAAAGATCTGTATTACCTGAATAAGAAGCATTATTTGTTGATTGAAATACTGAATAAAATTAATGTTGATGACTCAACTAATAACTTCGTATTTAAACAACAAGTTTCAAGCAAAGCCTCCTCAGGCATTATGGAGATGGGAAGCATAACATGCCATTGCAATTTTAGGTAGGCAGAATGCAATTATCCAAATTGGATTCTGGCCAGAACAATGGGCACTACCCCCTCCTATTCTTGTTTTTAGAAAAGATCCCTGACAAAAGCAACAACAGCTGTTACAAGAGAGGAATCCATCAGTTGCTCACACCACCCACACACTTGATTTAAACATCCTCAATTTTTACCACAGACAAACAGCAAAGAAACTGGCCAATCACCTACACATGGAAAGTTGCATGCTAATATTCTCCTTCCTCTTGGACTTTATGCAGGAAAAATTCAAATTTTTTACTTGAACTACTTTAATTTTTCTTGGAAAATGGGTGTCCAGAGCTGCTTTGAGTGGGGTGAGCCTGCTGGAAGGCCCTGTTGGCCAAGACTTACTGAGAGATGCAGGGGAAAAAATGGGTGTCTCCTCAACCATCCCATACCCCTGCCACTCTCCTGTAGGCATAGCATTTTTAACACATGTGCTGCTACATCTTCCCTATTGCTCTCTGCACTCTAAGTCACCAGGATCTTTCCTGAGGAATAGATTTTGCAGATACAGATGGTAATTAGCTTTATGCCCACTGAGATGAGCATGAAGACCACAGCTCAGAGGAATTCTCCCTGTACCAAGATGGGACTGCAGAACAGTGAACCCTTCTGGCATCTATTCCACAATGTTACTATCCCAAAATAAATATTCTCAAAAGACAAGTGTTCTCCCTACAGTTTCTCCTTGAATTACAAGGCATTACGTAGTCTCTCTGGGATTCAAGTATCATCGCAATCACAGAACAACCTCTAATGGCCATTTAGGATTCACAAAAGTCCTGTTTCAGTGAAGCACTCAAGCCTGGCTCCAGATGATCAAAAACTGCAGGTCAGGAAAGCACTAACCTCCTGGAAAAATGGCAGAACTGAGGTACATGTCTAAATTCCCCCTGGACAGAGAGGAGGTCATTCACACTTAAAAGTGCTTTACTTTTTTGGGGCTCAAGATTCCCAGAAGAATTGCACTGGACCAGTATTGAACCCTGCCAAAAAAACAACCAACCAGCATTATCTCTGTCCCTTTCCTCCTGAAATGCTTCCAGAGCTGTTAGCAGACCAAGGCTATTCTAGAACTAAAAACGAAAATTTATTCAACAAGCACTATAGCAGGTGGCAGCTGCTAAACAATCTGCCACCAATCAGCAGTTTATGAAAGAGAGTAAAGAATCCAATAATAACTCACAGTTGGGGAGGGAGACACCAAGCCTGCAGTTACTGAGGGAAGCTCATAACTACACAGAGTCAACTCTTCAGCAAAATTATTTCTTCTAAAATCTGCTTAACTGCTGAAGTTGGCACTCCCCAGCTCCTGCAGTTAGGACACCCACAGCTGACCCACCACGAAGTAAGCCGTAGGTTAGAGCTGGGAGGCTTCTTAGGAGGGCCAAGTTGGTAAAAATTGAGCCTGGTGGAAAACCCAAATAATTTTATCTCTGTTCTTTTACCCATTTCCTTCTCCTGGAGAAAGTCTTTCCTTATGTAAGAGCCCTGGATTTTTAGGGCATTCAGCCCTTTCCAAGATGTAAGTATGCAGATCAGTCAATGGCACGATTTTTCCAAAATCTTCATGGTGCCAGTCATGGTGAGGTGGGGCTCAGGCTGTACAAAGTATGAGGAAGATGGTGAAGGTAGTATGCCAGGGCACCTGAGCCCATGTGCAGGTTCCTGTACCTCTTCGTCTCCAATGAGCTGAGTTTGCCGTGGTCACTTAGAACTCAAAATCCTGTAGGTATGAAATTAAGCAAAATTGATCTGAGTTCAGCTTCTGAGGACTAAGACAACTCCATCCAGCCTCATAGTAAATCTGTTTTTTCAGTTATATTACAGCACCATCTACAGGCCTTTTCTGATGGAAACCTTGCCTCAGACAGGTTGTTTCACTATCTGTGTATAAATATTTTGCGGCTTCAGCAGCATGTCTAGTGCAGTGACAGACTGCACGGTCCAGCTTAGTGTAGATGGGTCAAAATGCCATTAGACTGGGCTGACAAAATAGTTGGGTAACAGATGACAGACAGGTTTGCTTCTTCACAAGAAGTAGCTAATTAGTGAGTGGCCTTGGATTTCAATTGCTTGACTCTAAAGCACCGTGTAGGGTTAATCAATTCACTTTTATTTTAAATATTCAACTAAAATTGCATTTTAGTTATACAGTTCTGTTTAGAACAGTTGAACCAGAACTGCAAGAGAGAAAAGTAAAAATGCAGAAATCAGATTTCAGCTAAAATTGAACAATAGATTTTTACTGCTGTAGTATAGGATTAAAATGATACTGTCCATGTAGGAGCACATATGTGAAAGTAGTAAGAAAAGTTGATCCACCAGGATCCTTATCCTTATCTTAGCTGTTTGACACAGGTAGAACTCTCTACAAGACATAACCTGGTTCATCTCTGGAGACTATTATTTGCTAAATTACATGAGAGAACAAAAGAAACTTAATTGCTGCTATGTATTTATAAGATCCTGGGATAAGCACTGGTTCCATGTGAAGAGGGGTGTGGTAAAGCAAACCTACACGACAGCAATTATTTGTAGTAAAATAGCATCTCTTCATGGAAATTTATCTGCTGTAAAAAAGTGCTTCTGCCTTCATCTGAAGCATCAAACCACAAACACAATGTAGATTGGTCATTTCTGGCACCAAATGCAGTCACTCAAAATCCAGAAGTGAGATACAAACAAAATGGGAAGCTAAATGGGAATCAAAAACTCCAAAGATTGGGGGGGGGGGGGGGGGGGGGCGGGAGGCGGGTGGAATAAAGGCTGGGAAATTTTTACCTTCCTCCTAATGTTTTTTGGCTCTTGGGAGGGGAAATGGTATTTCAAGCTGTTCTCTGCAGTTAGGAGAGAAATGGGCTTTTCTTTTTTGATAGGAAACTTGAGATTCAAACAATCACATGTAGAGAAAACCTGAAGCTTTAGGACAGAATATTAACTATCACGAGGCTTGTGATAACATCACAAGTGCTGGCAGCACAAAGTCTACTGGAAATTTCCAGTCTTTGAACCTCTGCCATGAAAATAATTTAGCTCTAATATCTGTGTCATGTAGGGACCACATGCATAAATGCCTTTTAAATGGCATTCTCCCTCTTATTCCAAAATGGAGAAAAGGTAAGTGGACGGGGGATATGCACATGTCACAGTTACCACCTGTGCAAGGATTTTGTTGTCTTAAATGCAGTTGTCTTGAATACTACACATCTTATGGAATTAAAAGTAATAAAGTTGTTGTCTTATTGATGTGTAACAGCACAGAGTGCACACCATCCACTTCGGATTAATTGCACATATAAAAACAGATTTCTTTTTTAGAAGTCTGCATGCAGAGAAGAATCATTAATTTCCCTTGAAGTGATTCCCAAACAGGATATGGAGCCTCTAACAGCCCTTTGGGTTGTGCCAATTGTTTTGTGCAGGTGTTTAATCCAAGTGCTCAACCGCACGTAGGGAACAGTCATTCTGCAAGCACCGGGTGGAGTGGGAGCTGCATGGTGGTGTCACATAACTGCAAGGGGTTGATTCCTCAAAATCAGCAGAAACCTTGGGAAGCTGCTAATTCTTGTAAACAAGAGCCTGGGCTTTATGGAACAAAATGGAGCATAAAACACTGAAGTACACGAGAACCAAATCCCTTCTGCGAAAGCCTCTTTTATTATAGTAGTGAAGCACTAAAACCTGCCATAAACAAGCTGATTGCTCATTTCAGCCTCTCTCTCTGCAGTCAGGAAAAGCAGCAGCAACCACAGACTGAGTTGAACGGCTGGAGTAGGAAGCATCTCTTGAAGGTCAATGCTCCTTGTATTTTTAGGTTTCATTAGAACTTCCTCATTCACACGGACTTGAAAAAAATATATACATATATAGGATAAAAGCTGAACTGCAGTTGTTGTATGTAAAATACATCCCACCCTTTTCCCTCTCTTTGTAGCACTGCAGTTTGATACCAGGCTGCAGAAAGATTGCATGGCTCTGAGGTGAAGGAAGGGGAGAGGTCCCAAGGCATCACAAACAATTTTTGAACCTACCACATCTGATTGTGAGGAGTCTGATGAAAAGAGAAGCTCCCTTAAAAGCCAGTATGGCATCTAGTGAAACAGATTGCTTGCCCACCTCTGACTTGCAGGAAAGCAGCCCTGCTGCAGGAACCAGGTTGAGTCATTGGCAGTGTCTTGGGAGGATGTAGAGAAGGAAGGGGAGGGGAAAGACGAGCAGGATGCGGGAAGGCTGCACCCCACAGCCTTGCACAATCAAAATACGCTTCTAAAGGGACAGTGACTGCAAAGCTTTGTGCAAGACTATCTGTGCAGTCTGAGTCACAGCCTCAGACCTCTTTGTACTTTTTGTCCCAGTCTCTTTCTCAGAGGACACCTGCCACAGCTCTTCCTTCTCTAAGTGACTCAAGCAGGTCCTCAAGGTGATTCCCATACAACAGATCTGAAATTAATTCCAGGTAGTTTCAGTTTAGTAGCTTCTAGAGATGTGGAATCAGGACCTCGAGGAAAAAAAAAAAGAAAACTATGAAATGGGTATAAAGGTTAGAGATGATGCTGTGATCAAAACCCAGAAAGCCCAGGAGTTCAGCCCTTAAAAGTGGAACGTAGTCCCATGATAATCTGCACTCCAGCCTGCCTTGATCCAAAATTAGCAGTAGCTTTCACTCAACCCTATTCAAAAATCTGTGTTGCTTTAAGTATTGTCAAATATTGTCAAATACCCAAACTTACAGAAGCAGTTGAAGTGCAGAAACTAAGCCATGGCAGCTGTGACACTCACAATGCCCAGCGTGCCTGGGACACGCGGCCACAGAGAATGCAAAACGCAATCAGTGCTCCCCAGCCTGTCTTCAAAACATCCCAGCAGCCAGCACCTGCTGCTTGGGGGGCCAGCAGCTGGCCCTGCCCCACATGAGCATCACACTCTTTCCAGTACATGAACTGGAAAACAACTTCTTCCACCAAACGGAATGGATGGTTGGTGCTACGGGCAGGCTGGAAGGGAGCACGCGAGCTCAGGCTGGGTTTCACCAATGAAATGTAGCTGGCATAAAGCAAGTGCATTCACTAATGAATTATTCCAAGGTAATTAACAGTCTGAGGGAGACATTTGCAACAGTTTAATGCTTACTGTCAAGGGAAGCTAGTACCAAGCTCAGCACTGCCTCACCACTCACAAAAGGAAACAAAGCAAAAATAGAAGGGAGTGAAACATCAATGAAAAAAATATGGCATGTGTGAGCTGTTAATTACAAAGGTGCATGTTAGAGTTACAAGGATGCTAATAGAGTTTCATTAGTAGACAAGCAATCTGGTTTTGGTAGCTTTGTAAAAGAGCCAGCACCCAGTGGGCCCAACACTGGGCTGGTGCAAACAGCATTTCGCTAAAGCCCATGCACATCTGACTTTGGCACTTGGCACTGTTTGCATCTCCCAGCTCCCTGGTAAAACTGCCTGCAAGGTGCACGGGGAGCCATGGGGTTCTGTAGCTTTTCACACACTAGGTGGTTGTATGCCTGGTCTTTGACATACATTTGCATCTTTCAAGCTGTAAAAAGTGTTTGTTTTTCAGCCTGAATACTGGCTCGAAGTGTAACACTCAGCCCACTAAGGTGCTGGGCAGTTGAAGCCCTACACACAGGCAGAGCGGCAGCTAGCACACACTGCCTTTGCAGGGAAGACACCCACAGGAGATTAGTAGCTTACCCACATATAACAGGGATAAATAAATGGCAAATAATCTGATATCAATCTTACAATGTGCTTTTTTTTCTTTTTACTATGCTCAAGGCAACATAACTCAAATGCTTCTGTGCAGTCATTATGCACAGAGCCAACATGAGCTCCCACTTATTAAACTATATTTAGCACCCTTACTCTGAAGCTCTCAGATCAATGGAGTCCACAGTCTTAATCTCACATTGCTCTTGCTAACAATGTGGTTACTGTAGTGTCGGCCCCGATACTCAAAGGAAAGAGGATATTAGAGCAGAAACCTCTGGTAATGAAATCTTGTGTAATGAAAGACTGTTTACAGTGAAATGTTCACATGTTGCCAGCAAATCAGAGCCTTACAAGGTGATTTCTGAAAGCCTTTATAATTATACAAGTGCCACAGTGTGCAGTTGGGTAGTAGGCAGGTTATTTAACATTTATTGTTACCACATAACACACTATAACTCTGCAAGCAAAAAGGGTGTGAGGGATAGCATACTTCACCAAATACACACAACACAATTAAGAATCACAGGCTTGGAACATTTATAAGTGCTTTTAGTATATGTTACTCCTTATTAAAAATGAACTGTATGCAGCTCAAGAGAAAGTCTTATACCTGTAGATAGCAAGAAACACACGGGAGAAATCCTTCCAGTGAATGGTAAAAGAATGCAGCAGCCCAGCAGCCATATAATGAAGAAGGAGCATGTGAAAAAAATTAGGCATAGTAGGGAGAAAGCCTGTGTCCTATGGAAGTGCTGTCCTGTGAGACAAGGTGTTTCAGCCTACCTCATAACTGGTGACAGGTGAATCAAAGCAATCTTCTTGTCACCAGTGGTATGAAAAGACTGGAATCCTCACAGTGCTCTAGGTGTGAACAAAGGCTGTGCATCTGCAAATCCTGTGTATGTGATGATAGTTACACAAAAAGGTTGTCTGTGTTGTGAAGGGTTGCAGGATTAGGCCCTCAAGGTAAGAACTGAAGCAAAGGGGAGCAGAGTGATTTGCATACCCAGGTGCTTCCCCTTGTATCAAGAAACAGTTAAGACATTTGCTTTTGTCTTGTCCTCTGAGTCAAAGCTAACTGTAAGTAAAACCAGCTTCACCTCTTGCAGATCTAATGCCCATCCTGACATTCAGCAGGAATTCAGCAACCCTCATTCTGCTACAAAAATAGTAAAACTTTCTGTTTCATAAAACTTTATATTTCAAACATCCTTTCAGAATGTTCTCAGCAATATCAGCAGCTTTCAAGAAGATGTACCCATGTAATCATCAACCAGTTTATCATCTACCTTTTACAGTATCCCACACTAGTTACTCTCTCCACAACCAAAAGGTCCACAAAAAGACCCTGGTGTTTGGCTCCTTGTTATCAATTGAATTTCAGAGGTGGTGTAGGGGTTAATAGATCAGGTACTAAGAAAGCCAGGAAGCCATATGTCTCCTCTGCAGGAACAAGCACACTAGAAATATGTCTGTCTGCTTGGCCAGCTCTGCCAAGATCATCTTCCATCGAGATCACTCTTTCAGGATAGCACAGGTGCAGCCTGTGAATCCAGTATATTCATCAGCAGAGCCTGAAAACTCTATTACAAATTGGAGCTCATTTGATCTAGACATGTGTTGATGCATTAGAGACAGGTCCTAACGTGGGATATTCAGTGTCTGAACAAATAAGGCAGACAAAGACTGGGAGGGAAAGAGACAGCACAACTCCCCCATGATCGTAAAATAAAGGAAGAACCAGGAAAAGAAGTGCTGTAGCCTACCCCATCTGCTGTGCTGCTCAAGGACCTTTTACTTTCTGTTCATTACTTGTTAATTATTTCTGAATGCTGGAGAAGGCAAAAAGCTAAAGACAAACAAGCCCCCATAGAGTTAGAAAACATCCCTGCTGTAAGGCAGACTCAAATTGGTTGAGTTTGCAGCCAAAAGCATTCCCAGGAGAGGGAGCAGAGCTTGCTGCTACAAGAAAAGGGCCAGTTGGTTTCTGAAGCCCATGGACATATAAACAGAGATAAAGCTTGAGACAGAAACTTGGAGAAAATTGCACAGTGGAAGCTGCACACTCATGAGCAAGCTGTGTCTTTCAGAGGATGGGAATGTGCACTAGCAGGCTGCCACGTGCAAGCACGTGACGACTGGGACACAAATGTGCCAGAGTAAACCTGGCTCCTTCGGCACAGGGCTGCCCCAGTCCCACACTCTGCTGCAGCTTCACAGGTTTTAAACACGAGGTGGCTGGGTCACTCCAACCCTGTGTCCCTGTAAGATAACCTGCAGACGAAAAACCATCTTGGTGCCACTAAAATCCCACTTTTCTGTACTGAGGAGCAAATGTCCAGTGGCCTGGGTGTGCACTTTGGGGGACAGCATTCCAAATTATTTGAAAGCTGAAGTGTGGGCATGTACATATTACCAAAGGTACTCTGGCTCAACATAGATGCTGTAGATACTTATGCAATTTGCACAATAAACTCACCTCAGACACCAAGCTCCAGAAAGTATCTTCCATTTTGAGGTTTTATGTCTCATCAAGTCAAAAGTCAGTAAAAAGTAAAATATGACAGCTGTACAGAATTTTATAGCAACAACATGATAATTGTGATTTACAGAATTTTTTTCTTTTTTTTAGACAAAATATGAGGGGCAATCCCTTGTCTGTAAAGACATATCCTTCAGTAAAGCTGTCATAAAGAATTTAAAACCCTGATAATGACAAAGGGCAAGGTTTAATTTTTCAGTACTTGCAGTACCTGTGCCAATGCAAATATTCTCTATGGCTTCGCCAACATTTAATCTTTCCCTTTTTTTCCCCCTTAAAAAAAATTCTCAGGTAAATTTCTAACATATCCAGAGATATTTTAAGATAAAGTTGTTTTTTGAAAAGCTTTTGTATGAGCTAATTACCAAGTATAAGAGAAATGGGCAACAGTTTTCTTTGTCAGAGTTAACAGTAATGTTGGGTCAAGCAGCAGAGCCCAACTTTAGAGCTGTTTGCAGCATTTATTACAACAGTGATTAAATAAGCAATCTGGAGCTGCCTGCTTTTACTTCTTGCCTCAGCTCTGCCATTCCCATGGTGAATTCTGCTCTGACTGACGGGAACCGATAGCCGCTCCTCATCCGCGTGCCCCGTGACCTGCTGAGCACAGCAGCAGAGGGAAGTGGGCAGGCAGACATGAACACCACTGACAGCAGTAGGTCCTCAGGACAGGAGAGATCTGATCGAGCTGGGGCAGGCAGCTGCTGGATCCCCAACCACCACCTCTGCTCCTGAGGATGAGTAGTGAGGAACTTCTGCACTCAGAAGCAGCATTAATCTCACTGCACTTGACAACGAGCAGTTGCTCTACCCCTCTAAAAGAGTGTCCTAATCTTTTTTTGAGCCCATTTAAAACCTTGTTCTCTAGTCAGGTTAAAAAAATAAGTGCACAGTTCAATTAGGAGCTGTACAAAACAAGAAGTTTCTTTTATTTCCTGGCTGAAAGGTTGACAGGTTACTCAAATGAAGCTACAGCACTTTCATGTTCCATTGGCTTCAAACAACTCCATGAACTCCAAAAACCAAGTCAAATATAAACACATAACTTAAATTACATGAACATTTCCTTTCTCATTCATCTTTCTCTACAGAAAGGTTGACTTTCCTAATGATGTTTTAGACATATTGGGAAAGTGTATAACCCATTACATAGCCATAAATATAACTATGGAATTACACTAGTTTTCTGATTGTCTAAAGAATTAATAGGGATATGAATGCCCCAGCTTGCAAAATCAATTTGCATATTCAACTTAGATGTTTATGCATCAAAACATTTTTATTTCCAGTTCAAATCATTATCATGAGTTCTGCTCTGATCTTGCCACACATGTAACTCAAGTAGCAAAAATCGGAGAAAAAGCTATAAAGGAAGTCAGTGAAAGTTCTGTGATGAAAAGGTCAAAATACTGTTCAAATTTGAAAGAGAGGCAGTGGTGTTTATGCCAATACAGAGCCTGTATTACTCATTGCTTTTCCCCAGCTGGGTAGCTTTGCCAAGCATCATACTCTGCTGGGTTTCAGCTATACTTGTGTGGATGTTGCTCCACAGATAAAAGACAAAGAACCATAGTCTATACATATACATATACATATGCATATGCATATACATGTACATGTACATGTACATATGCAATGTGCTCCTACACCATTGATTTGTTTGCAGAGCTATAATAGTTGCTATGTCATCACTAATCCTCTCTTTCCTGGTCAGCTTTTATATGTTATGGCTGAGACTGTACTTACTTCTTTTTAGTGACTTGGTAAGGCAGATAATACTTCACACAGGTCTCTTATTCACACAGATGCTGGCAAACTACAGGCGTGCTTTAGAAATGCCACCACAGCTTCACAGAGCGCAGATGATGGACGCACAAATTCATGGCCCCTGTAAGGCATGGGCCATGAAAGCGGTGATGGAGAGCTTCCACTGGTAAAACATGGTCCAAATAAAATTCAGAAAGATTTAACATACTCACTGCAGATGACTAGGATCCTGAATAATGGCTCCAGGGAGTGTGTGCAGTGTACAGCCATTTCACTGTAGTAAATCAGGTGATTTGGTTTGAATGTCTCCCTATTACCACTCCAGCATTGACCATGCTGCCAGACCCCAGGTAAAGTGTCTACCAACAGCCTCAAGAAGCCAGAGAGGGATTGGTTACATCCTGGCCACCAGTGGGGTGGCAAGTTTCTCTCTCCACAGCAATGCCTTCCTGTGAAAGAGAATGTGAGGAGTGGTAAGCGGGTTGTTTGCAGGCAATACAATTTAATCTGTCTGCCTCTAAGCATGCACTGTCCAGAACTGCAATTAATTTGCAGATCAATCTGCCACATCCAGACTCCCTCTAGTTCCCTTCGCAATGCTTTCTAACAGGTCTTTGTTATGAACATGATTGTGGATGGAAATACAAACAAAGAAATAAAATGGGTAGGAATAAGATTTGAAGTCCATCAGCAATTTGATTCAGCTTGTAACCATGAACATTAATGTCTGTAGTAATATCCCTGGTTTTAAACAGCTTCTGCTATGGAAAACTGGAAACCCACAATAATTGGAATCAACCTGATGAATTTAGTACTAAGACACAACATTTTGGAGGGGGATTCATGTAAGTTCTGTTGGTTTCCACAGATCAGCTCTAGTGTAGGGCAACTCTAATGTCAGGTAAAAGACCTTGATGTGTCTTTAGTATAATGTTATCCAATCATACTACTTATAATTTATTTGTAAATTTTGAGCAGAAAATAGAAGTCTGGAATTTGTTTCAGCAGACATCTGATAAACGTCTCATAAATCTATAATTCCCTCTGTTTTGTCCTACCCATTACCTTTTGCCCAGCAGTTCTGTTTGAGGGTTCTTTTCTTGGTTGGTTTTGAGGGGTTTTTTGAGAAGGGGAGACAATGAATTTTTTTTAAGGTAGAGTTGCACCTCCTGCATATTCAGTACCTGTACAGGAAGGCTAATCAAAATCCTCCTTACTTGTCATTTTCCTAGGTTACAGTCATGTTTCTTGCAAAATGAGATGTGTTTTCAGTTCACAGGATCCAGATACAATTCACAGAATTTCCAAAAGTTGATTCTCAGCGTTCATCTGACAGCATTTCCTTTAAAAATGACCTTCTACTTGCCAGCAGTGTGGAGAGGACAAACTAGCACAAAGCACTTTTGAACCTACCCTGAGCACACTAAACAGAAAATTACTTTTTTAATGATCATCCTTCTACTTTCTCTGATAACTTCTTTACTCACTCTTAGTCTACTATTTTTATGTGGTTATCACATGGGTCTCATACCTTCAGAAATGGGTCTCTTTTCTCAACTCTAGACACTGTTATTTGATCTAATGCAAAATTTGTTTCTTTTCCTTTCCTTCACATTTTTTGCCTCTCAATGAGCTCCACAAAATAACTTTTCTAGCCTTGCCATATAAGCCTTATTCCTTCTGAAGGCACATTGGTAACTTTTATCAAAGCACACTTCCCCATGTATTTTGTGATCTCAGCTCTCAAAATCTCTAGGAACTTGACTGCAACTGAAGTTCAATTTACTAGCCCTTTATTTCCTATTACCATACTGCTTCTTTCATAGACTAAGGTAATGTTAGTTTCCTTTGTGTCCATTTACACCCCTCTACCTCCCTATAGAACTATTAAATATTCATTAATAATGCATTTAGTATTCTCCTACAGTGACGAAACTCAGCATGCTCCTATCCCTCCCGCTTGCCAAAGACCAGCCAGCAAGCAACTCATCTGAGACCACAGATGCTAAAATTTATAGATGTGGCCTCTTTTTTGTCATTTCCCAAAATAGCACAGGCTTTCTCAGGATTGCATTTGAATTAAATAATAGCTTTTTAGAAACATACAATCTAGGTTTTAAGAATTACTACTGCTGAGAAACCCACTGCAACCTATATGAATTTGATTTGAATTTGGCTAACTTCAATTTTGTTTTGTAAACTACAAACAAGTCAACCCTAAACTTTCTTTTAATGGAGCTAACCAGATGCTTGCATATGTGGTTCATTGATGAACCTATTTATGTTGTTACAACCTTTTTGGGTGGTAGACCTCGGTAGGGGACAGACCCTCCATCACATGGGGTCTGGTAGAGGGACAGTGCCACCAGCCTGGTCCTACCTTGCCTTCTGCAGCGGGAGCACTGGTCTGTGCCACAGTGTTGCTTTAAGACCTTATGTTACACAGACTATTCATCTCTGTTCCTGAAGCTTTGCCCACAATCTGAGCCAACAGAAAGTGAAAAAAAAATCCATCAACTGAGCATCCAAATCTTCTTTCTCAGATTTTCTTTTAACTTTCTGCTCCAGGTTTCCGTAAGTCAGTAAAATCTTCATTCTTAGCAGCAAGAAGCTACCTTTTCCATGAAAGGAAGTTTCAGCAGCCAACCTTATGACAAAGGAGCGAATAGCTCATTAGCTGTGAAGTGTCTTGCAAATGTCCCTAGCCAGGAGATGTGAAGGCATGAAAATGTTCGGGACCACACATAACAATTCACACACGTAATTGTGTAAGCTACACCTTGTAGACAAAAGTGGTTTTTTTAGAAGGGAGGGGACTGGGGGTCAGAGGTGTAGGTATTCTTCAAACAGCAGTGAGGATGGTATAAACACTGAGTAAGATGAAACCTTTTCTACAACGTTTATTTGCAAAAGGCAGACTGAAGTGTTTCTGCTCCCCACAGCAGAGTGCAGGAACCCCTCTGGCTAGCCACATGTTTAGAGGTAATGCCACTATAAGGGGGAAAAAAACCCAGAGATAATTTGCAAAGTTCTGGCCTTCCAATATCCTTTCCAAGAGTGTAAGGGAAGTGCAAAGCAGACCTCAGCACCTAACCTGCCCTCTCCCACTCTATAAGGCGTAAGGAAATCAATCACACTTGCAGGAAAGCAACACAGCTGATGCGGCCATTAATAAAACACTTTTTCTGGGTGCCCTGCTCCTTCAGCTCAGCTCTCAGCATCTCCCAACAGGATCAGCAGCCATCTGTGATGCTGTAGCTGCTGGGGATGCCACCCATGTGGCAGAGGCTGCACACTGGGACAAAGAGTCCACAGCCACTCCCATTTCACAATTCTTGGCCACAAACTCTTTTCCTGGGTCAGGCCCTTGAATAAATTTGCTGTTACTGCCTTGACGAGCAAACACAAAGTATTCCAGACCCTGTAGCACCACCCTGAGAAATTTCTCCCTTTTCCTGTAATCAGATTTTTCCACAGGCAGACAAGCCTGGGAAGGTCTTCTGGCAAATCCCTCCCCAGAGCATTCTTTGGAGCCAGCCTTATGACAAGAGAGCGAGTAGCTCATTAGCTGCGAGGAAAACTCAGGTGGCCTTGCAAATGCCCCTTGCCAGGAGATGTGAAGGCAGGGGCTCCAGGGCCTGCCAGCAGCTCCATGTGCCTTTGCATGGGCCAGCAGTGCCTGGGGGGCTGGGAGGAGGCTGGTGTGGGCTTCCTCAACTGGCAGGATATGGCAAAACAACAGTGGTTTAACAGAGCTTAAGCCATGAATCATTTCTAAACACAAGAACTGGTCTGCCAGTCCTAAGTCTGTCCTGAAACTCTGTGAGTTTCCCAAACAAAGAAAAAAAAGGTGAAATAAAGCAAATCTCTCATGGGCTAAGCCACCGACTATGTCCAACCCCTCCCCACTTGTACTGACCCTAGCAAGTCTAGGTGATATTCTTTGTATCCAAAAGAGCATAAAGCAGTATCAAATTAACCATTAGTTTCAATTTATGACAAATCCTTTACTGAACTTAAATGTTTTATGCAAAGAGAGATGTTTGCATGTAGACTTTTGGTGCATGTACCTTTTGGATATTTCATTAGAGGCTGTTTTTGCTAAGTTGCATGCCTAGCAGGAAGCCTGGCTCTTACCCATCTTTCTCCTAAAACACAACCAAAGTAACAGGCCTCATGCAATCAGCTGCAATGGGTCTGATCTTTAAAAACAACATTTGAGGAAGCAGGTGTCTTCCGGCAAGCCCCGCGCTCCGCAGATGGGCCGGGCAATTAAGTGCCGTGGGAAGAGCTGCCTGGCGCGGCAGAAGCCATACCAACAGCTTGGTAATGGCGCTGTTCTCGTGAGAAAAGCAGGGTCATTATTAAATGGATGGAAACTGTTGTTTGTAAAAGGCGTTTATACAAACATAAACCCTTCTTTACTACCATATTAAATTTATCACAATGCAAAGAACTGTCAGTAAGAGGGTGCTCCGTCTTCCCCATCCACCACAAGCCCATTTAAAGCAGATAACTTCATCACCGGTGTGTTAATCCAAAACTGTATGTTCAAAAATTGATCAAAATACTAATCCTCCACAAATCCTTTGCATTCCTGGCAGAATCCCTTTCATTCCTGTTCAAGGTAAAGTTAGCTACTGATTGCATGACATACTGGGAGCAATGCCTATATAGGGTACTTAACACCTTTCCTTATAAAAGAGAGGGACAGAAAGAGAGAGAGAAATCATTCTTCCTGAATAAATTTGTATGCAGCTATTACTTGCAGTAGACCTATGACATTTGGTTTGAAGAATAATGCCTTTACTTTCTTTCATAAAATTTCACTTGTGCTTTGCTTGGCCAACAGCTGAGAAGAAAAACTTCTCTTCTCTGGCTTACAATTTCTGAGGAATAGCAGCTCCTCAAGCAAATGCATAAGCAACAAGCAAGCACCACAGTTTTCTGCTGGAAATCCAAGAAATTGCTGCAGCACTTGTAAAAGCAGAAGGGAGACAAAGAGGCTGACTGTTACCCAGCTACATGGTCTGTGTAGCTTACACCCCACCAACACCCAGAGACAGCAGAAGCACTCCCAGAAATATGAAAAAACAAAAAAAAAAGGCTGCCATAATCTTTCCTCAGTCTGCTGAACATCACCAAGATCCAACAAGTAACTTTTACAGTCATATCCATCACTGGGATAACAGGATCTCCTGCTATCATTAGTTTTCAGTTCAAGTGGTAGTAGTCTCTGCTGAAATGCTTAAGGAGATGGATGAAAATCCTATAGGTGACAGGGGAAAGGCAATTCATAGCATCATACAGGACTCAGTTTAACTGTTTTTCTTTAAATAAGTCCTGGTTTAAAAACAATGCTTTGCTTTTTAAAGCGATGCTTTTGTTTTTAAAAAATCTTTTCAGATTCAAGCACTATGAAATATCATTTCTTCCAGAAATGCATCCCCATATGGCACACGTAAGGGACACAGTCATGGACTAGAATTTCTCCACAGAAACCTGTCTCAGTCAATGTACAGATTGAAAAATTAAAATCAGAGCAGCAACCAAAGCCTTCTTCAACAAAGGCCGGCTGGGTTCTGAATGTAAAATTAGTAATTATGCATAATTAAGAAAAAAAAATCAAAACACCCAGCAGTTTTCTACAAAGGAAGTCAATTTCAGTTAGTTATTCTTAAAAATATTTTCCCCAAAAAGAAAGGAACAGGTGGATACAGACTGACCTTGAAGTGTTACACCATTATCTTCTGTGATATCCAGCAGAAAAAAAACCCACAAATTATTTTATAGGCACCTGGCTCATTATGTCTTACAAATGAAATCCTCATTTATCTATATGCACCTAACAGTACCTATTCATCGCCTTCACTTAAAAACACATTGCCCTTCTTTCTAGCCTTGTTAATTTCCACATGCTAATTAAATTTAAACTCATAAATGTATCTGTTTAGCATGCATGACTAGATCATCCCTCAATATCCATTATCCACTGTACATTCCAACATGTTTACCTACTGCTTTTGTTTTGGTTTGTTTTGTTTGGATCCATTTCCATCAGTTTAAAGGAGGGAGCTTATGAATTTAAGTTTCCTATTTTGATGCTGAGTGGCTGGATTCTCAGGCTTAGTGCTTTTGTAAACACCTTTGTCTCAACCGATTGTGAGGCAGAGGTATTTTCAGATTATACCATCAGAATATGGAAGAGCAGAATGGGAGAAAAAAATCCTTCTGCAAAGCAGCACATGGAGCATTTCAGCAAAGGTAGAAATTCTTTTTTTCCCCCGTCCTTCCCATCACAAAGTCTGGCTAAATAAGTTTTCTGGATTCCCTGCTCCACTCAGTTCAAGCAGCAGAGCCCAAACTCATCAGGAAGGGACTGGGACTGTCATGATGGAAAACAGCACCTGAGTTCCAGCCTGACTCCTCTGGCAGGTTTGCAGGATCCAGTCAGGGGGATGACCTGGCAGCCCAACTGAGCCCCACCTGGTGACCTGACAGGCAGGTAGGTGACCTTCAACTTCTGTCCTTGACCCAGCACAGAGCCTTGAAGACAAGTCTCAAATGGAGAAAACCTGAAAGGTCTCTAGAGCCCTGTCCCTGCTCTTGTCCCACACGCTGCCACTGCATCTGCCCAGACTTGCAGCACTGGCCAGCAGCACCCTGGCCTTTGCTGGCTGTCCTTGCAACTGGTTACCAGACTTCCCCAGCCACCATCTGGCTCTTAGGGGAAGGACAACAAAACACTATTCAAAAAAGCTATTTCTTCTTTGTTTCTGAGCAGGTACTAACTCCCTGATCTCAGAGCCTGTCCACTCCACACTCTCCATTTTTGTGTGTTTTGAACTTTTTTGGCATCAACTAATGCCATCAACTTTGGTTTGCAACCTAATGACTGGGATTTGTTGTCATGGAGGATACTTGTTTATAAAAAATCCTAAGATTTCAACAAACGTTTCTATTTCAAAATAGGAATAAAAATCTGTTTTTTAGCAGTGGAGAGCATTATGGGAAAAAATCTGCAAGTTTTTGTTCCTCTTCTCTCTCCCTTACTAATATTTCCTTACTGAAATCTGATTTTTTTATACTGAATTACATCAGACAGGGAGGAGTTCAACCCAGTTTGACATTTCACATTGCAGACTGCATATCAACAGTGTTCCCTGCCCTTCACTGAAATTAAGCCTCAGATCTGTCTTAGACTCCTAAGAATCTCATTCCAGGCTGCTCCTTCTCCCCTACCATGCTCTGTGCCCCAGCATGACCACAAAAACCATGACTTCCAGCATGGCTCTTTCAGTCAGAAAGTCAAACTTCCACTAGCAGTGGTCATTACAGCACTTTTTAGGACACAGATGAATGTTGATTCAATCCAAAAGCTACACAATTTGATTGACATCAAGTACATGTTGAATTACACCAATTCAATGCGAAACAGAACCTACCCTCCATTTTCTCTACGAAAAACATGACTGTGCAAAGCCTACTTTTTTCTGCTAAGAAAATGTAGTGAAACACTCCCAGTGCAGAACTGGTACATGTGAAACTGTGATGCTTACTTGGGCAGAACTCAAAAACTTAGGTTTAGCATGCCCCTAATGCATGTCCCCAAAACTACCAAAATACATCACTGCTCACACCAACTTAATGGAAAAGATTCTTGAAAAGAATTCGGAAATATTCCAAGAAGGATGGCTTGACTGATGCATTTAGCTTTGAAGATTACAGGAATGGCCTAGCAGGAAGAAAAGAGCAAATACAGTTCTTGTCAGATGGGCTGGTTTTTCTGCTGGTAAAGTGAGGAGACTCCCACTGTAACAAATACCTGAGACTCCGTTTGCTGCAAAAGCAGAGGCAGACAATGAAGGCTTCTGGTTCACTTACACGCCACCAATTCAGTGATTTGCTTCGGCACAGGATCTGCAGTGATATTTCATTCACTCTAACACAGACAATCATTATCTGCATGTGGGTGCTGAGAGGACAAGGCGCAAGTGTGGAAATCAAGGTCAAGGAAGCACGGAGAACTCCCTAGCTTATCCCAGGGAACAGTTATTCCATTCTGCAATAACGCAGGTTAACAAATAATGTAATAAAGATTGGCGTGCTGCCAGGATGACTGAATTGATTTCTACACGGCACAGCACAAATCTTTTGATCTCCCCATAAAGAATGGGAAATTATAGCCACAGTGTGTACCTTGCAGGAAAAGCAAATAAAAATGAAATGAACATTTCTAGCAGTTTTGACCTTGCTTTGGGGAATACTGCTTTAAATTTGATTGCCCTGCCCACTTATTATTTCACAAGAAGACACAAGCAAGTCACAAAGACAGTTTTTAGTATTCCCTTTGATGAGGTAAAAAACTGGATTGTCTTCTCCCACCCACTTTTTTTTCCTTCATTCTTACACTCAACAGAAAAGATTTTATCCAGGCTTTGATTTGATTTTCAAGATTTCTGGTGGGAAATTCTTACAGCAGATATTTTGCTTCCATTGGGGTTTATGGTGCTATTCTGTCTAATTATTTCTGGCATTTTGCCCATCAAATTGTGAGTTTCTTCAAAGGAACGAAATGACAGGAGGCCTCCTTTAGAGCAATCATGGATCGGGTTTGAATTTTGTTGTCTTGGAAACAAGCTAGTTCTTGTCATTGAATATATTCATAAAATAATGGTTGAAACATCACTGATAATAATGGGCTCTTTCCTTGTCAAAATTCATGTTCTGGGGACTTTGCTGCAAGAGGCTCTGTCAAAGAGTTTTTGCAGATGTTGAAGCTAATTTCAACACTTCCGTTTAAAATCTCCGGCTCAGGATTCCCATCTCTCCACACCTGTGGCCAGCTCTGCTCATGGGAGGGGTCAGCAGGGGTTGGGAAATCCCCAGCATTCCTCCACAGCCCAAGGAGCACCACCTAACTGCATCCCTACAGCCAAGACACCGAGGCATGAACTCTCCTGGCCCCATTTGTCAGCAACAGATCCAAATCATCTGGGATGAGCACCCAGCATGAATAACTTAGTCTGCATTGTGCCAATTAGGTAGAAAAAAAGTGTTTTTTCCCCTTGCTTGCTGATATAAGTCCCAAGGTTCAGGGTATTTACACTCTCTGCCAGGGGTCTTACCAGCTTTTTAGCAGGTTCGTCACTTTTCAAACAGATGTGTATTGACTGATGAGTAAAACCCAGGGACAGAGGCACTGTTCTTCAGGAAGACTATTCAAATCAGGAACCCACTGTCTCTCTTTGAGCTTCTGTATCAGTTAATCTGCCTTTGGTTTCAGTTTTTCATATTTCCCTTGGTTTTAAAACCAAGGGAAGAAGAGCCCTTGCATCAAGATGCTGATGATTTCTGAACAGTGTGAATTAAGCTGAAAACTGTGCAGGACTTGACAAACTCCTGTGTCTCCCTGAGACTTATTCTGTGTGTGTCTGTGTGGATGTGGATGTGCACGGGTGTATGTGCATAAGTGTGGCACACAAATATGGAGGAAGAGGGGGTGAAGCTTTAAAAGCCACCAGTGGGGACAGATCATAAAAAACTTCCATTCTGCCAACTTGTCTGTGAAGCATTTGGCTGGTTATAGTAAACCTGTGGGACGCTTGAGGAAATTAAAACTCTAAATTATTATGAGTGAGACTAGCCATAATAGATCTGCTGTGAGAATCTTACTAGCAGTTTTATGATTTTTTTCTGTCCTTCTCAAATCACTACATAATGACACTCAATACTCAAATGTCTAACAAGGCCATTTAATGTAGCCTGCAGAAGAGGATTCTCCTGTGAAATTTTACTACAGCCTCTTTAGCACAAAGCTTTCTCAGATTATTAGTAATTTGCATTAGGTCTATTTAATTTTGAGGAGTGCCAGTTCAGTGACCACATGCATATTAGAGCTTAGCAAGTGCATGTGTCTAAAAAGTTACCAAAAGGTCATAGGAATTCTACAAGGCATTTGGGATTTTCAAATTTTCTCTTCATTGCTGCAAGAGAAACCAGCATGAACCTTTTCATGAGGCCAGAGCCTCTCATCTGAGACATGATGAGTTGCAATGCTGTGCAATGCTCATGTCCCTGCAGCAGAATCCTTTTCTGTATATATACTATACAACAGTCTTTTAGCCAAACTTTCCCATTTCACTGTGGAAGAATAGCCTGATGATGGGGGAAATTCCTCCCAAGACCTCTGAGGGAAAAGCACAGCTTTCCTTGCAAGAAATGGTAAGAGCCCACTCTTTCCAAGCAAGAAACATATGGACTGCTGGTATGACACATACACTGTCATGGAGTTAGGGGTCACTAGAGAAACTCTGTAGCACTGGAAGACAGGGCTAACAGAACAATCAAATAACAAAGGATAGCAGCAAATAAAAGCAATATAAAGAAAGGTCAGTTTTATTTCACAAAGACATTCCTACTTGCTCCTTTTAAAACATCCAACTTCACGCTTTAAGTTGCTCCCAAAGCCTATGAGAAGTGTAACACCCAAAGGAACAGGCACGATAAACCTCTCTTGAGAACCCAGTTCCTTGGTAGCTGTGTTTCAGCAGAAAGGCCACATCCTGCACCCAGCTTTAAGGTCATGCCTCAGTGGAGGTAACAATTGGTCTCAGAGCCATGTGGTCTCCTGACACAAATGCCAGATGATAACTGCTTCTTCACCTTGGTGAGATGGAAAAAAGCCCTGGGAGTGTCTGCTGTCCTGTGAACCAAGGGCACATAAGCTGTACATAGCCTCACCACTTTGTGAGGAATTTTTATGCCTTGGCTATTTTACACACATGCAATATTTCAGACTCCTATCACAGCCACCTGAACACCAGAAAAAAATACGATTATACTGGCTCAAGAAAGCAGGAACTTGCCAACAAAATTAGCTCATCCTTGTGAGTCAGACACTCCAATCAAGATTATAGAGTCTCCTACAGTAGGTCTGAGAGAAACACAACTTTACAAGGACAGAGCATTTCAGGCTGTCCCACATCAAGATTCAAAAGGGATTGGTATTATGAGTTGTACTATTGCATTAGTCTGAATGCACACTGAAGCCTGGGAAGGTGAGGAGCAGACGGAAAGGAGAAAACTCTGCAATCTGTTCTTCGTAAGTCAATGATTATGAATCAGTTATCTAATGAAGCAGTAATAGGAATGATGACTAAGTAAAGTAGCTAATAAAGCTAATTTATGTGAAGTTGAAATTTTTAGTACTGTGCATTAAAATAAGCATGATGTCTCAGCATAGTAGGGACAATATTAGTGCTATTTATACCAAGCACTTGCATTGCTTCACGATGGTAATACAACCAGATATGCTGAGCTTCTGCATGTCTGATTAAAAGCTTGGTTCTTCAGCACAGACCAGCCTACTGGCCTTTCCATGCCACCCACAGGCTTGCTGCAAAACACACCCCATTCAGAAGTCCTGGGTGCCAGCGCATCTTCTCAGCCCCACCAGGAAATAGAAGAAACAAATGAAGGGCCTGATAAGGCAGTTGTTTTTCCTATTACCAGTGTCTCCATTTACCACTTACTTTGCTTTTTTCTTTTCGCCTTTTTTTTTTTTTTTTAAACTTGAAACCAAACACGAGCACGTTACTAACCTTGACTGGAATGAACCTGACACTCTGCAACACATATAGTGGGCAATAAACTATGGCACACGTAGCATCCCAATACTGCATTTCCATTTTAACTGCTCAGCTATAAGAGTATTTCACTCATACTGTAACTCAAATGATTACAGATTACTTTAATGCAATTTGCTCTTTTTTTGCTTTCATGGACTTTGGAAAATTAATAGACATTAACAAGCTTGCCAGGAAGTTTGAAGGCAGAAACAAATGAAAGTCTTGGGAGTCCAAAACACAAGCTACTTAGCTACTCAAACTATATCCTTCTGAGAGAGGAAATGTGTAGTGTGATATATTTGTTTGCTGTCACCGGCAGGAAGGCCTGCCAGGATAGCGTCACTGTTCTGGCACATGGTCAAGTTCTCTCCCCACACACAAAGTCAAACCAAAGCCAGGGGCACAAGGACACTCCAAGGCTCTCACTACCTTTGGCTGAGAACACTTTTCCTAGAGAAAAGATAGCTGAGATGAATCAAAAACTAATATTTGAGATAAGACTTCACAGTTCAAGTTCCCAAGCAAAGAATCTGAATGCACCAATCAGGCCATCAGTTCATCCCAGCACCAGAGGTGAAGGGCTCAGCAGTGGGTGCACAGAGAGATTGCATTATTGGCACCCCAAAGGGGCACAGCAGCTGGCAGCTCCCAGCACCAAGACACGGAGGAGCATGTCCAAGAGCCCTTGGCCAGACAAAATAGCCCATTTCATCACTAAAGCACACTTTGCATCATTTGCCCCAGAGGGATCAGTGCTTACCATACAGAGTTCCCATGATGCTGAGCACACCAAGGTGCTCGTGCACAGCTGCCTGCAACCCAATGTCCTCACCACCCTGAAATGACAGCAGGAACTTTAAAAGTTGATTTTTTGTACTGGTATCAAATGACAGATGATACTTTATTAAGATGCAATTTGGGGCAAGAAAGATCAACCAAAGGCAGTAGCCAAAGGGACAATATTTCTGAACACAGGCATTTTATTGCTTATCATTTCTCCTAACCATTCTCTCTCCCTCTCTGAGCCTCCGCCCATGAAATTGAAAGATTTCTAGTAGAAATGCCTTTGTTGTATCAGCTTTGGAAATATGGATTACACTATTCTGTGAAAAACATTTATTACTCTGAACTGTGACTTGGACATTGTTGCATTTCTAGGGTTATAGATTTTCTTTCAGCTAAACTAAGGCTGTAAGTCACAGTGACAGTTGTAATGTGTGTAATACCACAGTACCAGATTCTATTACATACATATTTTTGCTAGAGGTTTACAATGTTAAAAATATTTCTTTTTTTCCCGATACCTTTCCCTACCTGTTGTGTAAATATATTGGAACCTATAACAGTGAAGTCAATTTCCAGATGAAATGTGCATGGGAACTAGTAGTTTTTCCTTTTTCAAAAACAACACCCAAGGATGGGGGGAAGGGTATACTGCATAAAACCTAATTATATTCAAGCACAATATTGAATTGTAATAAAAGATGAATGAGAGAAAGTGTGTGTCATTGTGAGGAATGAGGAAGGTTACAGAAAACTGAGACTAGGGAAGGATTTATCATGTGTGATGCTTTAGGCATTGTGTTGAAAGATCTGCAGACTTATTTGCAAGAGTGTTTTACGGGAAAAATAGAGCAGTCTACATAGGAAAGGATTACTATAGATTTTTATCTTTTATATGAGACAAAGATACAAAGATAAAACACTGTTTCTGTTAAAAAAAAATCTATGGAAGAAGTCCCAGTTGCAATACAGAGGGGGAAACCTTTCAAACTGAGCTCTGAGGCCATCAACTGCATAAATTCAGGGAATAGACAGTTGTTAAAATACAGCTGATCCATAATTTTTAATGTAAGCACAAAAGTGTGCTGGGTTTAAAAAAAAAACAAAACACAACTGCAACAACTAGAAAGCTTTCCAGTTTTGCTTGCAAAATCTCAGTGCACATATACACGCAAACAAACCTTTTGCCTGGTTGTTAGAATTCAGTTCTAGTACAGTCATAACACAGCTGTGGAAGCTGGAAAAATAATGGCATTCGGGTTGTATTAGTATGCAAACGGGCATGCCAACACTTCCATTTCACTTCCAGAATTCATCCAGTCTGCACATGTCATGTTTCAAACCAAATAGGGCTGGAAACCAGGAGGGTCAAGTACACCTGACATTCCTCTTCAGCCATTCCTCCTTAACCTAGCACCCAGTTGGGGCAGTGCAAGGCTGCTCCACTGCCTCTCCCAGCAGAGGTGGGATTCAGATGCTCTAACACCATTCCTAGCAAGCATGAACCTCCTGTTGGCATTCTGTTTAACAGCTACAGAAAGGCTCTGGTTGGGCTGGCCTGTGCACCAGACCCACAGAGTGCACCGGGAGACTAAACTCCCTACAGAGAAGCATGCTTTGCTCTTCCATTGTGCTTCCAGCCACAAAGGCCTCTAAAACAGGCATATCTAAATTAAGCTTCAGGAGGTGTTTACCCAGCTCACAAGGGTATTCTGCTCTCTATTTTACAAATGGAAAAACTGGGTGACTGAGAGGTTAAGTAACTTGCCGACGGTCATTGTGCTGAATCAATTTCAAAACTAGGATTAGACGGAAATTCATTCTGAGCATCTGATCACAGCAACACAGACAGCGTCGACTTTTTTTTTCCCAAAAGAAGCTACTTATATGCTAAGCTATTTAGGGTTGAAAGGCAGAAGTAAAGAGCTTATTTGAGAAATGAAGGGATTTGTTTTTAAGGAGTTTAAATTCGAGGAAGAAAGAAACAGGAAGCCACTGTACAACATCCCCTTCAGAGCTGGAGCCTCCCCTTGGGTACCCACCAGCTAGCTAATGTAGTCCTTAACCCCAAGGGCTGCACAGATTGTCCACATGTCGAAGTCCAAACTATAGCACCCCAAAAAGAGCCACTGTAGTAGGAAGGACAGGTTCCACCCCACAGGGCTCTGCATCCCCACTCATCCCAGTGAAGGGAAGAATGGGACCATGACATCCAGCCTCCACCTCCATCTCCCACACAGCAGCTTCCCCAATGGCACTGGGCAGGTTGGAGCAATGCCAGCAGCCTCCCAGCCCATGACAGCTAAGAGCCAGGATGGAGAATCTCCCCTCACACTCTCTCCCCACCCCATCACAGCAGTTCGAATGGCACGGGGGCACTGACATTTCAGTCCCCTTCTGGAAACTCCACTGCATTCTGATTTTTCTGTGTGGAATTAAAAATAGCATTAGGAAAGAAGGCTTACCAACCACAGAAACTCAATTAATGGGGCTGTCAAAGCTCTGGCAGACTTCAGTGCCACCAGGATTTCAGATGCAATCCCCATGACAACTTTAACCTGACCCTTCTGTACATATGAGCTATGATAATGTCTACACAGCTTTAAAAATACTTCCTTGTTTTAACCACAGGCAAGTGCATCCGGGCCCTTTCCCACAATGGATCACATTAAAGGGGATGTAGCACACCCTTCTGAGCTGCTACACAGCCTTTTATCTCATCTGCAGTCTCAGAGAATCCAAAGCTTCAGCTGGGATTGAATGAGTTGCATGAGCTATTAGGGGAAGAGAAGATAAGGGTCACTAGAACAACAAATGCCCACTATGTTCTGCTGCTAGTAAATTCATGTCTATTAATTGCAATAAAGTATCGGGTTATACGAGCAAAGTGACACACAAGAAGTTCTCAGAAAAATAGGTAATGACAGGAAAAACAATCAGGCTACAGGTTTTGTTTGCCACTCCCCCAGAGACTATGTAAATTGAAGCATTTTTTCTTATGCACAGAGTGGCACCATGTAAAGCAAAAAAACTGCTGAGAGTCATATGGAGTATGAACACGCACTACAATTACAGAACCAACTTTTAACTGCCAGCAACAGGAGTGACTCCAACAGCAACACCAGCAAATGCAGTGATGCCTTGAGGCCTGGCTGGGACCAGCATCCCATCATCCCCATTCATGTATGCCCACAGAAGGACATTCTTAATCTAAACAGCATCTCATCCAAAGATATATTCAGAGATCTACCCTCTTCTGCTGGAGTGCTTTGAGAAATACCAGTGTTAACAAACACCTAACAGACAGGAGCTGGCTTGCTTTATGTATTCTGGAAAACATGTGGGAACTTTTCAAAAACTTTAGTCCCTAAAGTGAAACTTCCCATATATTTAATTTGTTCTTAGGCAAACTTTACTTTGTGTTTTGCAAAACTCTTTTGGAATTACAGAAAAGCAAAGTACCTTACCATTTTTCTGTGCAAGTAGTGTTTTAGGTATTGGCCTATGTGCAGTTCAAAAAGGGGCTGTGAGATTACAGGCTGAGCTCCACAGGTTAACTAACAGGTTTAATAGCTCAGCTGTAATGTTGCGTTAACATTGATTTTTGTACTTAACAGCCTACTGAAGTCTAGAGCACTGCCACAAATTCATTCAATTTTCCTTTTGTCACAGAAAATCTCCCAGTTTCACCCCCTTCTGCTGGCTTTGCCTATGTGGCCATCACCACCACTCTGCTTGTTCCAAAAGAGAAATCCATGCACATCATGGTTCAGCTGTGCTGCTACCAGCATTGGCCAGGCTGGTGCAATGGAGGTGTCTCCCTGGTGACAGCAGCACAAATGCTGTCTGAGAGTGTAATTTAGAGTGGTGTTACATCCTTTGTGCAGCTCCTGACCACAGCACACAGGAACAGACCAAATAACTTGTTCAAAGTCACACTATGAAGCAGTGACGTGGCCAGGATTGACCCTAATGCAGAGCTTCAGGGGGTCCCCCCAAAGGCCTAGACCACCTTCATGCTGCCCTTTGAGGTGCCCACACAGGCCAAGCTCTGCCTTCACCCATTTATTTGGGGAACAAATGGCAGAGAGGATGTTTTCCAAACCAGACACCTTGAAAAGAGCTTTCTTCTGGATCCTAAGAGCCAGCCCCAGGAGTCAATCCAGATCAATAAGCCTAACAAGCTTTTGGAAGCCTTTTCTTCCAACAAAAAGCTTTCGGCAAGGGAGGAGACAAGACACACACAAAAACAACACAGAAGCCATACGTGCTCAACAGAAAAGAGCAGAAAGAAATTGCACAGCACTAGGCAAGAGACACCAACTGTTAGGAGATCAGAGTGTGCCATGGTGCTCCCCAGCAGTCATGCGTAGCTGGACTGGTTAAATTCACTTTCCGTAACAGGGTGTTATTTGTGAGAGCTTTCAGCAGGGAGTGATCTGCAGACACCTTATTATAAACTTCTGCAGAGGTGAAGTCAGTGTTGAAAAGCACTTCTCGTTCTGTCTTCTTCCTGCCTGCCTTGTTCCTCACATATCATTTTCTTTTATCAAAATGGATGGCAGTATCAAAATTGAAAGGAAGTAGAAGCTGTGAAAATAACAGGCCCAGGAAAAGAATTTTTAATTTTGCCTCAATTTCTTTGATGATGAAACCAGTGCTGAATATTAAACAAGTCCTGAGAGTTGAACATCAAGAATAGCTGGAAGTTTTGCTTCTGTCAGAAATGTGAACAGAATTCCTCTATGGCCTACTTCAGCTTGTCATTCACATACAGATAAAACTCTCCTCAGCTTCCCTGGACAGATCCTGCTGTGCTGTGTCCATGCCCCCATCCTTGGACTTCCCTGTGGCATCAGTTTTTCTGTGTTTTAACCAGAAAGGGTAGGGGGTTTTCCTCCATTTAAAACCAGGGTAGATTTTTATTCCAATACTTAAAAATAATTTTGAGAAATTTATTCAGTAAATGAAAAAAACCTTTAAAAATACTATGATAATGATTATTCTATCATTCTGTTTGGCTTATAAGAACTTAAATTACACTTTAAGGCCTAAGGGCAAAGGAAAACAAATAACATTTTTCTTTTTGACAAAACCCAAAACCATAGTGGAAGACGTTTTCCAAACTAGATTACAGTAATGGTCTCTTCTAGCCCTAAAAACCTCCGAGTCTCCCTTGATGTGATTAATAATAAAATTGTATCTAGGGCAAACAAAACAAAAAGCTCCACTTTGCCAGCCCTGTGCAGGGATGGTAGCAATTTATAAAACCTGAAGTGGAAACACTACCGGAGGCAAAGTGACTGCTTCCCAGGAGGAGTGTGCAGGATCCTGCTGGACAGGCAAGCTGCTTCTCCCAGCATGGAGCAGGGGCAGCAAGGGGAGACACGGACATCACTTGGTCCTGGGACGGGTACAGAGCCACTCGCTGATGGTGGGTGAGGAGAGGACTTAGTTGGACAAGACATCCCACATGCTTCCCAACACAAGGGGTTTGAAATTACAGAACCTGTCTTATTTTTTGCTTTTCTTTTTTCTTTTTAAGTTGGAAGGTTTACAGTAACATCAATGTCTCATTACTGAATCTAACTTTGGAAATTTAATCCTTTCTCTTTTATAGGCACTTCCAAAGACTAGAGAAAACTTTAGATGAGAACACTGGGCTCCTCACAGATTGTGTCAGTGCAGCCTGGCTTGCCTACGGATGATAAACTCTAGTTTATTCTAGTTCTAACAATCTCTCTTTTTAGTTTATCTTTCCACACACAAGAAACAGATAAAACTATTTCCTCCTATTTAAAAACAGAATAGTGTTTCTTTGTTATTCAATAGACAAGCTCTTTGTCATAAAAAAATCAGCACAAATCTTAACTTTTCTGCATTGCTTGATTATCGCAAATAACCAGAGAAAAACCTACTGGCCTCCTATCATCTTGAACATTAGGTTTCATCTCTGCCAATATTTTGGGTTGCATTGCATATTAAGGGTCTTAATAAAAACATCACTTATTCATTTTTAATCCAACTTCCTGAAGCGATGTAGTTGATATGACTGTGCCACCTGAATTTCCAAGTTCTACTTCCTTCCAGTAATGTCAAACCTGTTGTCCAGTTTTAACCAAATCTGACAAGAGCGTACTGCTTCTGCTAAAACAAATTTCTAGTGGGAACAAAACTATCATTGGATGTCAGAAAATCTACACTGGAGATATTTTATACATGCTGTAACTACAGGACAAGTTTTGATCAATCTCTGCACTCTGTTGGACAGGACAGAGCCTCACCATGAGATGCAAATGAAGTGCAACAAATTCCACTGCTCACTGACCTCGCAACACAAGGACTGCTATGGAGAGTCCCACTCTACTCCTCCTGTGCAGGTGGGAAGTACCCAGGAGGCACCAAGTCCTCCTCTTCTCACCATTCAACCTGTTCAGGGTCAGAAGACCCTACTTACCAACATTCTCTCCACTGCCATCAGAAAGGCTTTTTAGTCTCATGCAGGGCTTTTCAGATGTCACTGTTAGGAAATACGAAGACTGGGCAGGGACTTCTATGGACAATTAAAATCTGACCACGTTTGGTTGTGTCCACCAGCAGGAGTGATGGTGAGATGTGTGCCCAGCACTCACCAGAAACATCTGCAGCACTCAGGAACAAAGGCAAGCAAAACAAATGACCCAAGGACCATGATGCCAGGGGAAATCACACAGTCCGGCTGCAGGCGATCGTGGCTGACCCCAGTGGTCCCTCTGTGGGAAGCAGCCCATGACTCAGGACCAAAGCCCAGCCAGGCTCTCTCCAGCATGGCCAAGAGTGACCCACGCTGCAGAGGTTGAGGAGCCAGAGCCATCAGGATGAGCCTACTGCCTCTGTCCAAAGTCCCTTTGTTAGCTTTCCCTCTCCCCGTGAACTGCTGACTTTCCTGTGCATCCTGCCAGGCACCAAACCATCTTGCTGGCTGCTCTGTGCTGTGAACAGGAGAGAAAGCAGCAGCATGACCACCATGCTTTTCCACTGGCAGTGCCCACATGGTACAGCACATTAACCAAGCAGCAGTAAGCCAGGGCCTGCAACAACAAACATCCTTTGACAAGGAGATTGGGATCAGTGGATATCAGAGGCAGGGTGGCCCAGAGGCAGCAGGTGGGCAACAGCTCAGGAGAAAGCTGCCTGCAATCCTCATGCAGATGCAGAAATTGAACAAGTGAGAAGGCTCTCAACAAGGTTGCACAAGGGAATTAGATGAGGAGGATCTCAGCAAGTCTCCTGCCCTAATTCTATTTCAGTCTCTGGAGAGCACTGGGATGGTGTCATGGTTTAACCCCATACAGCAACCAAGCCCTGTGCAGCCACCTTCTCACTCCCCCTCCAGCAAGACTGGGGAGAGAATTGGCAGGGTAAAAGCTAGGAAACTTGTGGATTGAGATAAAAATAGTTTAACAGAAGACTAAAAACTATGCAGACAAGCAAAGGAAAACAAGGAATTTATTCACTACGTCCCACAGGTGTGGCAGGCAGATGTTCAGCCATCTCCAGGAGAGCAGGGCCCCACCACGCGTAACGGTGACTTGGGAAGCCAAATCGCATCACTCCAAATGTCTCTCCCTTCCTCCTTCTTCCCCTCATTTTATATACTGAGCATGATGTTTTATGTTTTGGAATATCCCTTTGGTCAGTTTGTGTCACCTGTCCAGCTGTGTCTCCTCCCAGCCTGCCATGTACCCCCAGCCCCTTTGCCAGCATGGCAGAAAAGGCCTTGGCTCTGTGTAAGCCCTGCTCAGCAAAAACAAAAACATCTCTATATCATCAACCCTGTGTTCAGCACAAATCCAAAACACAGCCCCATACCAGCCACTGTGAAGAAAGTTAACTCTACCCCATCTGAAACTAGCACAGATGTCTGCCCTGCCTTTGACACAGCCACTTTGTCCCAGAGCACTACTAAATCATCCCATTGCAAAACTGGAGAAGACACTTCACTGTCTTGCATCAAGTGTGGCAGGGGCTAAAACAGAAAAACCAAATGCTGTCAGAGCTGCTCCCCCACTTCTCCTCACCAGTTCTCACACCTTTGACCTTGCACCAGTGTCCCACTGTACCAATAGGCTTTGGCCACTCTTTGGGACACAACACAACTGTTTCGAGCAATTGTGCTTACTATAAGTTCATTTGCCAAATACCTTCCATTTTGGCTGTGACTAGAAGAAACAAAATCCCAGACAACCAAGCCTCCTGATGACACGGCACGGGAGCACTGGCCAGGAGCTCAGCAGACAGACAGCCTCTAAAGCAGCACGTCAGCACCAGTACAAGTTCTCCACCCAAATAACAAACTGCTGGTGAGAAAACGGGCAACTCCAGTGCACCCAAAGGACACGCAGGAGCAGCTGATGAAGGGGGTTTTGCACAATACATAATCAGAGCACAAAGGAGACTGATCCTTGCGCTAGAACATAGCCTGGCAGTCCCCAAACGGTGAGCACAATTTTGGCCTTTGTTGTCAGAGTTATTTAAAGGGCTGACAGAGCAGCTTGAGTTGTGCTGGATTGCCCCCTGCAGCCCACGGGTTGCATCGTCCCCAGCACAGGGCTGGCCTCACATCATGGCACGGTGCATAAAATCAATCCCCGAGAAAAGGCTCTGCAATCATTTTAATAACATTTTCCTTCCTGGCTGTAACCACAGAAAGCTGGTTTGCTTGTTTGTTTCCAGATGATTCTATTTGGTTACAAGGGGAGCTTGGCAAAAGAAATTACCTTTTAAGAAACACTACAGCCTCATGTAGTCTTTTCTTCTGCTTGTGGACAGCGAACATCTTTTCCTAGGTATTTCCTCTCTTTTCACAATATGAAAAGTTGTGGAAAGAGAGGGGAAAAGAGGAAGGGGACAGAAGAAAGAATAGGTGATAAAATATTTTGTAATTCTCCCAAGCAAATGAAACAGCAGAGCAAAGGAGATGTCAAAAGAAGGTGCTTTTTTCCCTCTCCACACACTTCAAAGATATTTATCCTTGTTTAAAAGATACAGTACAGGCAGCCAGAGACAACTTTGAAGAGTGCACAGAGCACAGATGTGGAGAAAACCAGGGTAGGCTCTATTTAGTATAGCAGCAAAAGCAGTACCAGATAATCAGTTATTTTACTCATGTACTTATGTCTCTGCCTCACCACACTGCTGCGAAACTTTTGAAGTATCGTGGTTTACTTGCTAGTAAATGCTGGACTTCAAAGGAATAGGAAATGGATGCTGAATGGCAAAGTGACCTTTTATTACTCCAGCTACAGTTTGTAACCTGGAACGTGACAGAACATTTTTCATTCTACTTTAACAAAAAAAAAATCCCACAAAGGATCACACCTTCAAAGCAGCTTCAGTCCAAACATTACAGAGCAGTTTTGACAAGATACCAAAGTATATTTTCTAGTTCTAGTCACGCAGCATGGACTGGGGTGACAGGAGGTTAGAGCTCATTGCAGAAGTCTCTTTCTGGCTTCATTAGCTGTCATTATAGGCTCTTTTCTGGCCTCAGATATTGCCCTCTCACTGTCTCCAGATGTTTTCACTGGCAGAAGCAATCTTCAGTTTCTGTAGGTAAGTGGCTGCCACTGTGCAAGGTGAGTAACAGGTCTCCCCAGTGAGCACTCTCTAATTTCAATCTTCACAACCCAGTGGTACATATCAAAATTTGGTGGCCATTTTGGAAATGCATCTACTTGAATGATATTGTCTCTTAGGAATAGTCTCACCATGAGAATAGCCACCATTATAACATCTTTTGTTCATGTGTTTCATGAATGTGCCTTCAGCTAGTGTAATGAAAAAAGGTTCTGGCAGAGACTTGAGATGAGCTATTTAGTTGAGGCTTCACAGTCCCACCAAATGAAAGCAAAAGAGTAGCCTCAGATTGCAAAACAAGGTTCATAAGGTATACTAAGTCACCAATATTTATATTTATACAATATTTATATTACCTTGGACACTGATTAGCCTAGAAAGTAATACAGGGTCTATCAGTGCATCAATGCAACCCAGGAACGACAGTGATGATTTGTGCTAATACACCCAAACTATGTTGGTTAAAAAGCACTAACAAGGAAGATCCCATCACTACTTAGACTTGGGTTCTAAGTCTTGGCAGAATTTCTAGTCTGGGCAAAACAAAATGAACAGATGTGATGCTTGTCACATCACCATCACTCACATGATATTAAAATACAGCACTCTTGCCCTGTTTTGGCATGCTTGGGTGTCCCTAGGCAGCAAGAGCTAAAGAAAGGCAGGGGATTCAGCTCCCCATGTCATACCCAGCACAGTCAGTCCTGGCATCTCTCCTTGCAGGTCCCTGCTCACAGAGGCTGGGACTCCCCAAAACCTCCCCCAGGCTCAGATGAGATCTTTGATCCACCTTCACCTCCTACCACTCACCCCTGCTCCAGCCATTTTTTTATCTTTGAGATAAAGGCTGCAGGGCCTGACCAAATCCTCTTATGCCAAGGATGCAGAGGGAATGAAAATGTATTCAGCAGCAAAGTAAGTGTGGAAGGACTTTGGAGAACAGGAAGAGTGAACTGCAGCATCCGTATGATAACAAGCAAGGCCAAGCTGATGAAACACGCTGGCAAAGAGTAGTCAGGACACAGGAAGTAAAAGAAAGAGAAAGAGGAAGAGGAAGAGAGAAAGAGAAAGAGAGAAAGAAAGAGAAAGAGAGAAAGAGAGAAAGAGAGAAAGAGAGAAAGAGAAAGAGAAAGAGAAAGAGAAAGAGAAAGAGAGAAAAAGAGAAAGAGAAAAGCCCAAGAAGGAGAAGTGAAAAAATATTAGAACTAAAAGGGAAAATATTCAGCCATTTGAAAATGAAGAGGAATCTAACTGAAAAGAAACATATGCTAGGAATAGGTGAGAGAAACAGGAAAAATGGATAAAAGATCACAATCAGAAATTCACACAAATTCCATAGCAAAGTGGGAGACTGAATGAAATACTCAACAAAGCAAAATATTAACAATACTGGCACCATATCCTATAACCATCTCAGGTGTATTGTGATGTGACTGAATGAGGGCCTATTTCCTTCTGCTTTTCCAGAAACTGAGAAAAATACATGATAGTGCAGACAGACACTCCTGACCAGGCAGAAAAGAAAACCCAATGCTTAGGAGGATGAGTCAGGACAGGTAACTTTACCATGTTCTTTTCCTCATCCGTAAGAAATGGATTTAGCACAGAAAGGAAAACGGAAAGAAAATATAATTGGGTGAAAGGAAAGGCAGGGGGATCTAGAAAAAGTATGGCTAAAAGAATGGTGCAAGAACTACTCAGGACAGACATAATGAATTTTAAATCCTATCAACATTTCAATATGGCACTTTAGAAAAAACACTGAGTTTAATAATCCCATCTGTGAATTTCATTTCCCTTAGCTTGAGAGGTTCAAAAGTTCCTCAAGGGTTGCTCTGATGATATCCTTGCTTGACCCTGAAACATCTCAGCTTCCTCCCAACTGGATCTAAGGGTCTCCATCATCCTTGAGAGGGAGGTGGGTACATACCTAGTGACAAAAAAGTTGCATGGGTAGTTTTAAAAAGTTCCAGATGAGCCACTCAAAGAGAAGAGCTGGAGAAACCCACCTCCCTGATGCAAAGAAATAAGAGAAGGTCACACTGCCTATACCACCTACAAGCTGAAACCAAAGAGTAGAAACTCCACTCCCCATTTAGTCTGTGTTTTTTAGAGAAATAAATTTTAAAGTGTGTTTCTCTCCACCTGGTGAGGAATAAAGCCAGCATTTTGGCTGAACGTCAGAAAATTTGTAAACGCAAGCATGGAGCCTCCATAACCAGCTTAAATCAAGGTTTTCTTTCAAGCATGCTGATACAGAGAGTGTGTGGGAGACAAATTTAGACATCAAACAAGGGCCTGCACAGTAGAAATCCATCTGGCTACACTCAAAAATGGGCATTCACTGACTCAGACATGCTTTTACATTATACACTAAGCCATTTGGATGACAGTAAAACTGAGCCAGTCAGAAACATCATCATGTTTATATCTGCCAGTTCTGCCAGGACAAAGTTGGTACATCATTTATGAGCGCTCAGCATTCCACAAGGCTCACAATATGGGAAATTTATCTACGGCCTCCTGTACATAAATAAATATTGCATTATCTCCTACACTGGTACTACTGATATTGTGTGGGAACAGATTTTGTCTTCCATCAGCAGACTGGTGGAATTTAATAACATTTGTGGTCATCCCATCCAACTGAAAAGACACATCACACCCATCAAACTGAATGGCTCATCATCAGCTGTATATATAAATCTGAGAGAGCTGCAAACAGCAGAAGAGGGACGGAATCTTTTACTGAACAGGGATACATTTTTCTCTGACAAATGGGAGTTTCAAGGGACTTCGAATTTGTCAGTTGTGCACCAATAGTGTGCTCAGTATTGCACATAATTCAATGAGAAGATGGGCCTGATGAGTGTGCAGTCCAAGGTACTGAATTTTGGAAATGCTCTGGTTGAAATATTCACAGGCATAAAATTAATATGAGGTGTCTGGTGTATTGGGTGATGTCTAATGTCCATGGAGATACAAAGCAAGTGGAACATAACATGAAATTCAGAAGAACTACCATCATGGTTTTGCAGTCTGGAGGTTTCTCTAATAGCAACCAATACCAGCAGCAGGTAACTAGCTGTCATCAGATATGCAGCAGCAGTCAGTGCCTCCAAGGCTTTCTTTCAGTGTATATGACGACTTTTTTCCTCTCAGTAACTAACAAGTCCTTCCTCCACAGGACAAACTATATTGGCCAAAAGACTGCAAACCAGTTCATGGCCCTCTGCCTAGGACTATGTGGTCATTAGACATTACCTAAAGGTTGTGGCAAGTTCCTGCTTCCCACATGTAGGTTCAAACATTTTAGCCCTGGAGCTTCCAAGTAGTACCTCAGCTGTGGTATTTCCCCACTACTTCCATGTAGCATTTTAAGACATCTCAAATACTCCCATGACTGCACATTCTGGTTTAGATGGCAGCTGCCTACTTTTGCCTTGGCTTACACCATTTCTCTTTGAATGTCTTCCCCAACACTCCACAGAAGGGGACAGTACCCGCTGTGTTCCCACCTTCTCTCTCTCTCATCAGGGACTTAATTTGGTCCTAACCCAGGTCTGGGATCCCTGGGAAGCCAGAGGGACAGCTACTCTTCCATGAGATCCCACTGAGGTACTCACATTCGGCCAAAGTCTCACCAAATCCCTCCCTTAATATTTTCTTGACTCTAGGTCCACTTTCAGCCATCCAAAGACTTGTCTTTTGCCTTCTGCTTCTTTGCTGTAGGCCACTGCCTATAAGAGGAAACTCAGAAGCAGAAAATGAGGTAGAGGTTCTGCCGTAGAGCCTGAGAGGTTCCTAGGGCCAGAAGAACAGTGCCATGGAAATAGCCAAAGCACAGCCAGCAGCTGCCTGTGCATGGGGAGCAGAAACCAGAATGAGGGAAGGAGACCAGAAGATGTAAAAGTGATGCAGAGCTTTAGGAAACACCCAATCCTAAGAAAATCCCTGACCAGGCATCCTTTGAGTTCAGAGGAAGTATGATTTCACTCCAGTTGCCACTCTGGCACGTGACTGCAAAAGATACTGTGCTCCCTTCCTCTGCAGTAAAATCTCACCTATTAGAACTACTGTGAAGAGCTGCTCTATTTACCCTGCTCTGGGTGCTGTGCCTTATTTTGATCTCTGTTCTTTGCATGAAGAGTAGAGTACAGTACCGTAGAAATGAAGTCTGTGTAAAGCAGAGCACATCTCAGGTGTAAGAACCTGTTCGTAGCTGATGCAAACTAATAGGAGCCAGGTAAACTTCCAGCGGTTTCCCCACAATCCTCCAACTCTCTTCTGCATTTATGTGAAGATATCAGAAAGGCTGCTGAAATTCGATAATACAATAAATCTGTTTTTAAAAGAGCCTGAGTTCTGGGATCATCCCCATTTCCTTTGGAAATCCCATGTGTTATTTCTGAACCTGCAGACACCATTATTTTTTTTTTAATTTAATTAACTTCCAATAAAGCTGCTTATACTGGAAACAATAAAATTCTTTCTACCATGTCACTCTTCCTTCTTTAACACACACACAAAACACACAGAAGCCTCAAGGAAGCTCCAGGCACTCTAAGAATAAAAGAAATAACCAAATACCACCAAATATTTAATTTTCTATGCCGGAAATGAGAAACAGGTGTAATTAAAATAACACTTTTTAAATTAAGTGACCTCTCTTGACCAACCATCTGTGAATAATTCAGATTTTTTTTCCCATTATTACTGCAAAATTAAAACTAGGGCATATAAATGACGAGATCCTCTTTAACTATCTTTAAGCACCAGCAATATATATTTTCCACCAGTTAAAATCCTTAATGATACCAAAAATCTGTCAAGCATAACTCCCCCAATTCATTTGCCTGAAACCATCAATATTTTATCATGCATTTGCAGTTGGCTTTAATTTAACAGTCCAGGTTACTAATCAAACAAAACACCCAAGTCATTAAAAGTTAGCGTGCCATTTAGAAAGTGCATTTCACGTTTATTAAAATATCTTTCATGGAGCCATTAGAAGGCTAAAGTTTTAATTACAATCAGATATTTAGTTCTACTTCAGTTATGCTTTTGGCACTCTCTTGCAACTGCCTTGATTAATCTTCCAGACAGAGCTCATCCATTACCTCCTGAAATTATTTTCCTCTTAACTTCTTCATAATTCATCTTTTTTCTTCCCCCCTCCAAACATGTAAGATGCATTAAAAAGGTGTGCACAATACCTGCCTGAAAGATAAGTCATTAGAAAGATTCCATTTCAAATGCAATTTATTCTCAAAAGTACCAAATAGCCATAATTCAAACAGATGCATTGAAATTGAAATGTAGGTTTTCTTGTCTTTGTTGTCATTTTAACTATTTTCCTACAAATGAGAGACTAATCTGTGCCATTCTTTCTCCTGTCTCAGGTTTTGAAATATACAGTTCAGCTGAATTTTGCCTGAGTAATTCTGGGGGCACCTCAAGCTCACACACAGTCTCTGTCATAGAAAATTTTCCATTTTTTTTCCTCCTCTTTAATATAATGGTCATAGTGCAATACATTTTACCAAACTTCTGTGCTGAGACCATTTCAATGGCTCTTTTCTATCCATTTTAACTAACATCATGTGGGACCTCAGTCAGCAGTAATGAGAAAATACTCTCATGTTGATTGATATTTTAGAGCTACAACAGACACCTACACTGTTTTGCAAAGTTTCACCATAAATGGATGTAAAATTTCAAGGACTGAGGAAACAAATTTGGAAGAACGAATGGGGCCTAGAGATCCCTCTCATCTCCAGCTGAGCTTTCACATTTCCCCTGGATCTGGAGTAGAGACAGATTCAAATCCTCTAAACTCTACATTTCTCATTCTGCATGCTTTTTTTGCTGGAGGTATAGACATATTTGGATTACACACACAAAAGCAAAGCCTTGAAGAAACCCAAATGGACAGCTGAAGATCAGGTTTGTCACCCACTGCTTTAGATTCTTAGGTACATTGGATACTACAGCCCCTTCTCCAGGGCTCAACCTCATCCTTGGATTGAACAGGAGCAGAGAATAATCTTCTCAGACTCTGTTATGCATCATCATCCTTTAATTTATCCATAGCTGCAGTAAGTCTACTGAGATACAGACTGGAGAGATCTTGCCAGACCTCAAACAGCTGTTTCCTCCCCCACAGCTTCCCCCTGCCTACTTCCAGGAGTCTCCTGGGGAGAACAGGCTGGCCCAACCCCATGCCCAGAGCCAGACCAGGAGCTAGATATCATTGGGGAGAGGTTTAGCCATGCTCCCAGCAGAAGGCTCACAACAGCACCACATAAACCCTTAATATGTCTCTCCTCCTTCACCAGCTGGATCCAGGGTCACATCCACCTGCATGAGGAAAACCTCTATGACCATGTCAGTCTGAACCAAACACAAGTCGACATCTCTCCTACAACAGCATCTCACTACAACATCGAAGCCTGGTATTTCACACCAGCAGAAATCATATGGTGGGAGGCAGGGAATAGAAGGGATTCAAATAAAAGCCTCTACCCTCATTCATGTGGTCATCAGAATTGGCTCCAAACAGACTTGGGAAGAGAGCAGCAGAAGCATTTCAAGACAAATCTCAAGCACTTAGGCAGCAAAATGGGAGATGCTTGAAGAGTCTCTCTACATGGCCCTTGTACAGCACTGTCTGTGTTGTACTGAAAAGCCTGCCTTCATTGTCTTCTGTGCTGGAGATTATTGATTTCTTTCTTTTGAACCTATCCAATCCATTTTTAATTGAAAAATACAGCAAATTGCTTTAAGCAGATCTGTTTAAAGCAGGTTTAAAGGGGTTTTGAAAATTTAAGTTAAGAAATGGGAGCATATACGGAGCAGGGAGGGAGATGGGGAATTACAGGAACAGATTAATGGGATACTGTGGTTAGCAGTAACCTCAGGTCTCTGATGCCTGCCACATACTCCACATGGACCAAGGAATTACAGGAAGAGCAGAGCTATTTCCAAAAGAAAAGGAAACAAGTAGATTGGGCTGAACGATGTCCAGGTTTGGAACAGATCCTGCGCTAAACTGCTCATGTTTAGAATTAGAAAAGGGTCTTTCTACTGTCCCCATGTTTCAGCGTGAGATGGATGCGCTGGAGAGAGCAGCAGGCTGACGCTGCCGGAGTGTTCCGAAGCGAAGCCCGGTGCCGCAGCACCATCTAGTGCCAGCTGTGAAAAACAGGGAGGAGACGCAGTCATTTTCCAAGCTGCCCCGAGAGAGCCGTGTTCCCCAAAGCCAGACCCTGCTGAAGAATGAGCCTGTAGAACATTTTAGGCATGCGACTTCCAGGTGAGCCAAGCAAAATTCTGGCTCAGGATGTGGAGCATGGGCCTCCAGCAAGAGAAACACGAGAAAATCTAGGGCCCTTTGCAGTTCTTTACAAAAGTGAATGGCAAAAGTTTTGGTTCTGACACTGATTACACAGTATTCAACTGCACCAGGAAAAGGATTTGTATCACTGAGCCTCCTCGATGCTCGGTTTTTTGAAGGAAAACTTTTCTTTCCTTTAACTTCTTGAAGATTGTGTTCCAATCATGTTTGGTGTTTGAGACCTTGTCATTATATAAATTGGTTAGATTTACTCCCCAGCAGAACACTGAGCAATAATAAACTGAAATTATGTTTAAGATCCTCTCCACCTAGCACATAAAAGACAATTTCTGCAAGTGGAACCATTTAAGAGAAGCCAGGGACAGGCCCTTACCAATACACATCGTGAAATCCTGTCCTCACTGGAGTACAGTGAGTGTAACTGCTGATTTCAATGGGACTATGATTTCTTTCAATCCTCCTACATCTCATCATGGCAAGTGCCAGATGCTGATATAACTTAACTGAAGCCTCCTGTCATATGTACTGCACTTTGCTAAATTCACAGGTGTGCCAAATAATGCAATCTACTGGAGCTATAGGCAGCATGATAGAGCTGAACATAGGAAGAAAACTGACTGCCTTTCACACAGGGCTTCAGTATTGACAGATGATTGCTATACTTCACTTAAGTGAAACAAAATCTTCAGAGAAGCATATTGACTAGTCTATGCATAAAAATCATTCCATAGCTATAAAGCTGGAAAACACAGACTTTTCCTGACAGCAATATTCTTCTGTCCCTTAAGAAGGCTAGGCCTCAAGGAGATGATACTTTAATTACTAAAATTTTATTTTCCTCTAAAAAGTATCTTCATTTTCTTGTAAGTAGCTGAATAAGGGCTGCTAAACCAACTGGAGGTGGATTTATTCCTCTGCTTATAGAGCATCTTTCCAATTTGGCCCCTATCGCTGCAGATTCTGAGCACCATAATAGTGAAAAAATAACATTATTGATGGTAGTATTTTAATAATAATAAATGTTGATTTTTAAAACCCCAAACCTAAACATAATAACCAGAGACCAACAAAAATGCCAGTTGCTCTTTTGCCATAGGTGAGATATATTAAAAGGAGTGGAAAGCATCAGTTCTTCTTTCTTTACCTCTTATCTTTGGTGGTAAGAGTAAAGGAACTTAACACAAAAACAAGGGAAAAATCTAATGTGGAACTAATGCAACATTTACCACTTATTATCTGATTATTGTCCCTGATGATATTTCTGCTTCTCTAATCTTTAATCTTCTTGTATGTAGATTGAAAGACCTTCAGGGCTAGATGTCTACATGTCTGCGTAACATCTAAACAGTCAGATCCTGATCCTCCCTCTGGCCTCCAGAAATTTATGAAATTAAAATACACAAGTGATAAGAATCTCTGAGCTTGACTCACCAAAGAATTTGGGAAATACAATACTTAGTTTCCCAGCACTCCTAGGTACTTTGCCAGCTTGCAGAACTGGGAGTCCTAAATCAGGTGCCCAGGTGCTGCTGGCCTGGGCAGAAGCAATTGCAGCATGGATGACAGACCAGTGCCAACACATTACCAAGAATATGTTAGTTAGGAACTGGATGATCTTGAAGGTCTCTTCCAACCTTGATGATTCTATTATTCTATGAAGCATTAATGGGACCCTGCAGGTCTCCACACCTCCCTGGAAAATCTGCAGCTATTTTAGGTGTCTGATAACAAGCTCAACAGAGCCATGAGCATGCACATTACCCCAGAGCATGCACAGTCACAGATTTTCTCTGTGTTTTATATTGGCTCAAACAGTTTTGTCACTAAATATCAAATTATGTCTAAAAAGGAGGTACTGAGCCCAGGAGCCCAAGTGCTGCTCAAGCAGAGCAGTGCTGTTCCACAGCCCCACAACTTCTGCCTTGTACAGGGCATGGACATGCAAGTAGATGTCATGAGGTGGGAGATACAAAAGAGAATTGCATGTTTAAACCAGAGACCTGCTATAAGAAGCACTGCCCCTCTCTGGTCTGGATGCACAACCTTCAGCTCTCCCCTACATTAAGGAGCTAACCCTTTATGATGGACCATGGCCACAAGTCACACCTACCAAAGAGAGATTTTGGTACAGCTTCCCTCATGTCCCTTGTGAATTCAAACTCACATGTCTCACATCACAGGTGTGCAGCATCTAGGGCCAGGATGGTGTCAAAACCACCAGACGGAAGCTGTTCTATTTTTCCAAGGAATACTTAAATATTCCTTGGGCCACAAGAACAAAAGAAAGCCCAGCTACATCCTTAAAGCTTAAACTGAAGAGAAAGGAACAAATTCTTCTTCTAATGAATACTTTGATGTTTGATTGTAGGGATTAATTAATGTTAATAGTTGTGTTTAAAGCCACCTATAAGATCTCAGAAGTTTTCCTGAATATTACTTCCCCTCTCATATGTAAAAAACTACTGTCATAAAAAATCTGGTAGCCATCAAAAGGATAGATGAGCTGAGGAAATATAGATGCAAGATCTCCACAAAATAATTTGTCTTTTCCAATGGTTCTGGGAAAGTTTCAGAAACTTTGATTACAAAACAATTAATTAGTCATTTAGTGCAAGATGCATTGCAGACAGTTTAAGCCATGTTCAAACCAGACACAGGAGCATAGCTTTCTTTTTAAGTTTCTAGAACATGCATTTCTTTGAGGACAGGATATTGCTACTCCCATGTTTTATGAGCATAGCAGCATACCACTTTCCTGCAGGAAATGAAATTTGCCTTTTTCACCCATTAGTATGTGGTTACAAGAAGATACCTGATAGAACAAATTAACAGGATGAAAAAGTAATAATTTTTTTTAAAGAGCCAATAAAACCAGTAACAATGCAGAGAGGTGACTTCTGCCAGTCAGTCAGCCACAAAAACTGTGGAAGACAGAAACGTGTGAGCCAGAGGAATCCTCCCTGCTGGGCTCCCACCAGTGCTACAGTGGATAATGAAACCCTGCAAGCCCACAGCAAGTGAGCTGCAGAAGACAAAGTGGAGTTCAGATTGAGAAGTATCAGACAAATAAATCAATACACAGCTCCAGTGGTCCTGACTGGAGTCCTCCATGACAACTACACAAACTCATTCCAGGACGGCTGGATGACTATCGTGATTCAAACAGAGGTAGTTCAATGCTCTTCCTAGATTTACAATTAGGTTTGGGTATTTTGAGTATTTACATGTTACAGCAGGAATCATTGCTTCTAAAACCCAGGTAAGGCACAGAAAAGGTGTCGCCATGGGACAGAGAGCAAGGAAGCAGATCACTGTGACCAGCCCTACTTCAGCTGCAGCCTGAGGAACACAAACACTCCTTCAGGCCTTTCCCACATCTGATTTTTTTTGCTTCCAGCAATGATCTCTCAGAGTCAATTTGTGCCAAACAGCTACTCAGATACCTCAGGAGCATCTCCAGCATTCAGGGTAAACACAGAAAAAAATGTGTGTTTGAAGAAGCAGAGTAACAGCTAACAGCAGGTGGTCCAGCAAATAAAATAATTTAATCTCAGCAACCATCTACTTGAGACTGACAGCTCTCCTTCCTTGGTGCTTCTGAGCAGTGGGGAACACCAGCTGAAGGACTCTGTTAAACTGAGATAGTACAAGTGGCTGACTAAATGTCAAAGACAATGTTATTTTAGAGGTCAGAGTCCACTTCAGAAACTCCCAAGAAAGATATACCAGCAACAAGGATAATGAAATTGAAAAAAAAAAAAAAGAAAAAAAAGAAAAATTATAGAACTTTCCTTGAAGAGCAGTCAGCAAGAGGTTGTGCAGAAGAGTTGATGGCAGAAAGCAATTCACAGTGAAAGACAGTCAGAAGTACTGAGGCTGGTAGGGAGCCAAAGCATAAGTAAACAGCACAGTAATATGAAATTACTCTGGAAGGCATTTGAGGTAAAAAAATAAGAAATATAAACTCAGGTATATGGACATGCCAGGAACACTGTTTTAACTGGCTTATAAATCATTACGCATGGTTTGCTAATGTTAAGAAACAAAACTAGTAATAGTACTAGACTGGATAATCAAAGTTAACAGTCAGTTAAGGTGATACTAATTGTATTTGACTGATGAGAAGGGGCAGGAGAGTGAATAGCTGGCAGAGGGAAAATGTAAAATTTGATGCCTGCTAAATGAGGCATGATGAATAATGGCTTTCTTGTCAAAACCACTGCTAGATTCCCCTCAAGCTGTGAGCGGGTATTCAGGAACACGTGTCTGGTTTTAACCAGCGGTCTGATTGTTCTCCTAATAAAAGCAACAAGAAATATGATAACTGAAGCAAAAAGAAGCTGAAAAAGACAAAGATAATATCCTACAGCCACAAGCTGAAATTCCATCTTATTTCACAAAATGTACATCCAAAGCAAGTTAAAAACAATCCAGGAAGGGTACCTATTATCTTGCATGAATAGACAGCAGTTGTTGACAGGAGTTAATAGCATTTCCCAAGAAACCTGGCTTAATCTGTTTTTTGTTGAAACTTTTTTTTTCATGTATTTATTAACAATAAGTAGAATTTCTGACAACATACTCTCTATACAAAGCATTAAAAGTGGATCTCGCCTAAATAAAATAATACAGCAGAAACATAAGTAATTCAGATCTTAGGATAAGGTTATTCAGAGAATTAATATCGGTGGTTTGTATTTATCTTACTTGCTAAATCTTTCCAGAAATTGTTCAGCTGTTAGCCTGCTCTATTTATATAAGGAGTTATCCTGTTAAAATGTGCATGAGGCTGAACAGCAGTTTTTTGGGGAGGAAAGCAGAAAAAATTGCATCTGTTGACTGCAGTCTGATGTATTCTAAAACTGCTCTCAGTTCTTGTTCAGTTTTAGAGAATCACGACATTTCCTATCATTGTTATAAAATTTGAAATTGTGGTAGGGCAACTAATAAATCATTACTCTCTTCAGTTTCTTGTTATGCACAAGACAACTCTGTCCAATTATTGGGTCAAATGCCCCAGGGGTTATGCACACAGAAACTTACTCCACATAACAAACCAATAAAGATGCTGAAAGTCATATGCACAACAGAGATGTGCAATAAAAGCAACAATGCCTGAGATTCATTCCCTCTATAAACTAACTTTCAGACATTTTTTCTCTATTGTTGCTGAAGCAAACTGATGTTAGATGTTTAACAGCAGGATGCAGAAATAATTTGGGCACAGAACAAGCAAGGCAGGTCCTGGGGATGGGCTGCTGAGTGAGCAGAGCCACAGACCCATCAAGGTTCCACTGATTCCAATGAAAAAATCACTGAGCAGCAAGGGCTATGTAGCTATGTAGTCTCCACATCTAAACTTTTAAATCAAAGGTCAAAAAGAGCCTTAGGGAGCCATTCAGTTACAGAGCTTCTTATATCTTGCCCAAAGCATTTGTTACTGACCACCTTAAAAGACTGTGAAACAAACAGATCCAGTGATTGCCCAGATTGCCAGGCACACAAAGGAAATCAAACTTTTGAGAGATACAGAATTAGGACTCCAAGCCTACTAAATCATGGGATTGGAAATGAGACCACATCACCAGAGTTCATGCCAAAATTCAAACTTCCCCTGAATTTAGAGGGACTAAAAGTCCAAGTTCTAATTTAGGTTCACCTTTAGCTGGAGCAAAGATTAATTCATAAGATCAAGGGTCTCCAAAGTCTTTTTATGCATCATGCTAATGGCATCTATATTACAAGTGTACAGTGCCACTGAGATCAGTGAGGAGGCCTGAAGACCTTACAGAGCCCTTCCAACCATTGCAGGCAACACAAGGCACAAGTAGAGATCAGGCTGAAATGCAGAAGGGACTTATCTGCAGGACTTAAACCCAGCACCCATTTGGAATGTAAATTCAAAGGCACCACCAGTCATGTGTTAGTACTAATTAACTGATCCCAGGGAACCTTACATTTGACAGCTTACCTTTCACTGTCTTTGCAGGTCTGTGGTTACCCATTTTTTTCTAGTCCAAGAGCTCTGTAATACTGCTGGAATACTCAGGGTACTACCTCTGCCAAGTCCTTCTCACTGCAGACGTGGCTCCAGGTTGTCCCTGCAATGGTCTTGTAACCACAACTCCATTCTCAGACACAAACATGTCTTCATGACTCACACACACCTACAGCCACAAGCACTATCTAGACACTGCACCTTCTCCCTCCCTCAGACACAGCCTCACAGAGCCTGCCAAGATGCTCCAGCATTTATCCCACCACTGGGAAACACAGCAACAGCAGTTTGCAGATGATGTGGAAGCATCTACCTCCTGACCACCTATACTGGCAGAGGTGGCAGATGAAGCTCTAGCCTGGGTGTGTGCCAGAGCAGGAGTCTGGCTTTGTGGGCAGTGTCTGAGTGACAGAACAGGCAGAAGTGTGCGTGGGCCCCATGCAGCCTGCACACTGCTGCTCAGACCACACTGTCATGCGTCATTCAGAGAGAAGACACTGCATGCTACTACAGCCTTCTACCTACCAAAGCCCATGAAGAGGAAAGTATATACTTACTACCCAGGTAGTAAATAATTCAAGGTTTTGATATCCTTGATATCCCCTATTTTGCAGAGGTTTTAGTGGCAGTCTTTTTTTTTTTTTTTTTAACTTATGGTGTTGTTTTTTTTTTTATTGCAATGCTCGGTGAAAGTAAAAATACTAGCATTGGAATGACATAAACAAATTCCACATAAACTTGTAATCAGATTCCTACAAACACTTCTTCAGCCCAGTCTGAAATACCCCTGCTGATCCTATGCGAAACCTGCCAGTTTCACACAACTGCCTGCTGTTGGTGTGACCTTTTAAAGATGTCAAGTTGAAGTGAATTACAGAAGAGTTCAGTATGCCTCAAACAGGCACTGGGAAGAAAGCACAGTTGTATGTGTTGTTCAGGAGAGGGGAAAGCACTATTATGTATATGCCTTGCTGGAAACCAGCCCTTCATTTCTCTCTAACAACAGGGTCTCCCATTCTGTGCTCAGTTTCTGCAAGGAGCACACATTGGTTGGTTTAATAACATCAACGTAAGCAACGAACAAAAAAGAAGGGAAGTTTCACTCCTTTTTGGTTTCACCCTCCTCCCCCAGCCCTGCATGTATATGAGATTATACCCCAACCACCCCCCCATCACTTTGTGTTGATTTTAGCAATAGGCATCTTACACAAAGAGGTGCTGAGGTTGATTGGGACCCTCTGCAGGTCATCTAGTCCATCCCCTGCTTTGCTGCAGATTTCTAATCCCTGTGTTACAAGCATGCAAAAGCAGAACACATGCAGGAGGTATTCATGCATGTCCTTTTCAAAGGACTCAAAAGCCTTCTAGCCTATTAACTTATCCAGACTCATCCTTTTCTATTTTTGCCACCATAGAGAAAACAAGGTGTCATATGGCACCATGAGAAACAGGCTGCAGCAAATTCCCATAAACATACAGAGGTGATCACTCTTCGTCAGTGAACATGCAGAGGCAGGCGCAAAGGAAGGCTTTGTAAATCCATTTATTTATTAGCACAGTCAATGGTAAAACTATTGAGAAGGTCGTACTTCCACTAGGTGTCATCTGCCAGAAGCTGCAGCAATTCAAGTCACTTTTTCTGTAAACGGAAATACCCCATTTGCAACTCCAGCTCCTTTCCCTGAGAGTACTTCGATAGAACCTGTAAAAACAGCCCCCATGTCCTTTACATGTGCTCATACAAGTGTGGGCTGAGGGTCTCCTTGTGGAGGTTCTTGGTGGGGTGAAGCAGGGACAACGTTCATCTGTGAAATCTGTGAGAGAATCTATGGATTCTTTTTATTTTCAAACCAAGAAAAGCATTTGTAGCATTGAACTAATATGCAAACATGACATACCAGCCTGCAGTAAAAAAAGAAAAGTAGGTGGGCAACATCCCTAAAAGCTGCATCTGAAAATCGGGCTCATGCAGATGAGCTGAAGCCAGGCTGTTAGGCTTCCCACTCGCTCACAGCAGAGGGCTGTGTTGGGCTGAGCAGAGCCGGGACTGACAGCCAGGAGACTTACCCAGCTGCAGGGGGAAAAAAAGATCTTAAGCAGAAACAAATCCTCAGGTCTCTCACGGTAGGACAGGGAAGAATCAGGAAGGACCAGTATGACCTCCTCTCATCTTCCCTCCTCAGAGCACTGGAGGTCCTGCTTCATCCCAGTAATTCACAGTACATTGTGAACTTTGGGCCATGCAACCCATCCTCCCCTGAAATAAGCTTTTTTTTTTCCTGTGGTCTCACCCAATTTCAATTCCAAACATTAATTTATTTTCTTACACACATTTATTCCAGGAGAGAGTGGCTCCTTTGCTGCCACTGTATAAATCGATTGTCCTCTCTTTGCCACAGGCACACACACATTTCTGCTCGCTCCATTACAAAAGGGATACATCAGTGCTGGCAGTGTTTCTGGGACAAATGTTATGGTTGATTAGAAACCCAGGAAGGATAGAGCAAGTGCAAGGAAATGGAGCTGTTATCTAAGAAAGGAGATGGGTGCTACAACATATCCTTTAAAACCCCACAGATTCTATGTATCTGATAGAACACAAAATATTTCATTTCAGTGATATAAGGTGGGATATTCTGAGATATACAGTATGCACTGTTGCTATAACAACATGTCAGGAGTGCTACCATCACAGCATTAAAACTGCAGATATTTGTGATGGAGCTTGATTTATAAGCAAAGAGACAGAAGCTGTAATGAGCAGAAGCCTGAGGTCAGAACAAATACTTTTAGGGGAGGAAAGGGAAATAAAACTGCAGGATTTGAACAAGGCAAAAACAGCATTAGGTAGTTGCAATGACCACTCAGCCCAAACAACTGCCTAGCACCTATACTGCTTCACCATAAAAGATTCACTTTTGCTGTAATGACAAAAAGTGGCCTGTGTCGACATGAGGAAGAGCTCTGTTTCACCTCTTGTACGACTTAACACACTTAGGCTGACCTTCAGTGTAAGAGGTGCTCATTTAAGGGCAAGCTCTTCTGTTTCTGGCATATCTTTGGAAAGATGAATTGTTCTTATTTTGCTCACTGTGACATGTTGATACTCTGAAGAAATGACACATATTGCAGTCTAGATAAATCTATTGGTAAACAGCTGCCTCTCGTATTTTTGAGAAGTAATAGTTCGGGTGTCTCCTGGAGTTTTATCAAGGGAGCCCTTTCCTGGCAATAGCATGAGGCAGAATATCAGCAGAGAGACGTTCAGTCTTTATGGCACTTACTGTTGAGCGGGCTCTGTACCCACTGCTATTTTCATTGTTGAGTCACCCAAGCACTGAGGCACTTCTCACAGGAACAATTTGTATAGAAACCTATTTTGAGAGGGATAAGGTTCACTCTCAGAGGTACAGCGACTGCACATCAGGCAACTCAGCCTGTTCTCAAATGAGTCACAAAAATCTTCTCACAAGGGTAAATGTCAAGAGACACTGGCCATAAGTCACAGCTGTCATCCTCTATTTTAAAAGGTTTGAAACCTTATGAACTGTCAGTGAGACTGAGACAGAAACATGATGTTGCTAAACTTGAAACAGTGGAATTAAGCATTTCCACCATAATTTAGATGGGTCTGTCCCGTAGCACTATGTGAGGTGACTGAATTAGCAACTGGACCAGAAAGGTGACAACTTATATAAATAGGAAAGAGCAAGAACTGTCAGAAACTCAGTATCCCACAGTAGCAGTATATTTCAAATCTCAAGTGTTATATGAGATAAATCTCATTTAGAGGCTGTGGATTACTGTCTCCCTTTTTATTTTCCTGTACATCCAGTACAGCCTAGGAATGGGGATTTGTCTGAATACAAACCATCTAATCAAAGTAAAAATTAGGCAATATGAGAAATTGCCAAGGAAGTTATACATATTTTTCAACCATCTTGAAAATTGGTGGGTCTCATTCAAGAGTAACAAATCAAGAACCAAAGACAAATTTAGGAAAGCGCTGCTTGTTTTTCCAGACAAAACTAGTCTATTCATGCCAGCCTGATACATACAGTGATCTACTAATGCAAACAAACTAATCCGACTAGTAACTAGTTTGAGGTTTTGAATAATTTGCAGCTACATTCATTGCCAGTTTACAATAAATCTTAATTGGCTCTAGATTATTGCATTGTATTTTACACACCTGGCTTTGGTTTAATATCAATTAGCATTGCTGACATTGTAATCCCATTATTGCTATTATGCTGACAAGGAACGAGTGTTTGCACATGTTGTCTATCTGCCTCCAGAACACAGGCTCCATGACAGGCTGCAAGGTTCATCATTACTGAGCTGGCTGCCCCTCAGTATTAAATTTGGAAAGCAATAACCATCTACAATCATGGGCCAGCACAGATTCAACCTACTCTTTGCAGTGCTGAGAGAGTTGTGAGCACCGCAGTCAGGCCACCTGCATGCAGCATCAGCACCCGTCCCTGGGGATTGCAAGAGGTAAGCACTGCTCAGGCATGGCACCACCCACATCTGCTTACCTCTCCATGTCCATCACAAAATCCAAGAGGAGGTTGGACAGTGACAATGGAGTCAGTGACTGACTAGAGTCAGTCAGTTAATTAAGGTTGTTAATCAATAACCACTCATTTATTTAACAAATTCACATTCCCCTGTGCAGGGGAATAGACAGAGCAGGGATGTTACAAAATCACCAGCACTGGTGATGTCTCAGGTCAGACAGCCATCAGTCTAGTTCAACAAAGTGGACGCTGCCGATCCTGCACGTGGATGGGACACAAGCAAAGCCATGTCTAGCATAACTTTTTCTGTGGAACTCAGATTTTGCTGTCCTAACACTGCCTTTCTCTTTTTGCTTTGTCTGTTCATCAAAACAAACAACTTACTGACTAAAAACCTGCAAACGTGCAGAGAAGTGAGATTTATCTCCCCCTTACATCAGACTTTGACCCTTAGCAAACTGATCATTACACTGTCTGAAGAAATGCAATGAAAGGGGACTGCACTGGCCAGTCTGCTCAAGGTCACCTCAGCACCGAAAGCACAGGGTGGAACAGTGTCACTCACTGGTCCCATCTGCAATAACTAATGTGGACGTATTGCCCAAGAGTAGCTGAAACACTTCTGATCAAGCAGACAGGTAACATACTTTCTAGATTAGACATAAAACCACAGCACAATTAGAGGTGTGGTAGGAGTACACCCGGGCCAGACCTGCACTGCTGGTGGCCAGCAAATGCATCTGACACAGTAGAACCACCTACTTCTGCCACATTTCAGCATGGAGGTAAGATTTATAGGGACTTTTGAAAAGTACAAAAGCGGGTATTTGTTCTTTCCCCACACCAAACACTTCTGATAAAAATAGTCAGCAACCTGGTTGTACAAGCCTTCCCTGACAATTCCCAATTATTAATTCCAATTTCCCTCACAATTATTACTTATAATTAATAATATCAATTATTAATAATTAGACCTCTATTAATATCCAGAAGCTCTGGCTGGGAGAAGGCATTAAGTAATAATCAGGAGTAATTCTATGGCAAACCAAGCCAAAACAACATATGGACTCTGGCTCACCAGGGGAGCTCCTAGATAATCTATAACTAGCACTCCACAGTTCTATTCTAACCAAAATATCTACAGCTACTGTATGAAAACGCCTTCAGCAAACACAAGTGTAAACCAAAATGTTGAGAAAACTTAAAGTCCTGGGCTTTATTTGTTGTAGGGTATGCTAAAAAACAGACCAAATAAAATCAGAAGAGTAGGGTAATAAATATTGAGAGGATATCCATAATCTAAAGTATTACTATCCTTGCCTCAATAGCCTCAAAACAAGGAAAAGTATAACCAATCAAACACTTAGAAAATGGGATGAATTAGGAAACAGACTTTCAGTACAATCAGAAAGAGCATAAATTTAAAATAGCTTGGGAACTGAAAGTGTAAACAGTGAGCAAAGAGGGGAAAGAGGGCCAACAGCAGAACAAAAGCAGGACAACAGAAAAGAGCAGTCGTCAACTTTCATCTTCATAAAAGTAAGAATTCTGCTTCCAAAACATCATTAAATTAAAAACAACAACAAAACAAAAACAAAACAAAAACAAACAAAACCCCAAAACAAACAAAAAACAAACAAATAAACAAACAAAAACAAACAAAAAAAACTTCCGTATTTCAAGACTGAAAAGATTCCCCCCTCCTTTTTCTTCTTTTTTTTTAAATAAAGAATGGGCTTCACCTCACTTTGTTTATTAAAGATTTTGACTGTGTGCAGAGCCTGCACTTGGGTGTGCCTTGTTTGGCACCGAGTTGCAATACAAACAAACTCCAGCTGTGATGCATGAAAAGCTTAGGAGCAGCAGAGAGCTTAATGTCTCTAATTAATGTCTGTTTGGACCTAAAATGAGGCATTGGAGACTCCAGATAAACTCTGGCATGTAACATATTTCAAAGGGGAATTAGTAACCAGATAAATAAGAGTTTGTCACTACTATGCTCTAGATGTATTTGCAAAATGGAGATGGTGATGAGATCAGAGTATTTTCTTCTGTGCTGTGCATAGGCATAGTCATTCTTGTGTCTCCCTTTTACTGCGTGGCAGATCAAGAAAAGGAGAAAGATGTGAAAGAATTCCATGTTTAACTTAGCTTCAAACCTTAGCTTCAAACCGTTAAGAACTGCAGCTATGTCCATATTTGACTTGAAATATCAACCACCTAAAAGTATGGGTTTGTGCCCCTGTAACAGGTTTTTCAATGCAGATACTCTTTTCAAACCAAAAATGACAGAAAGTCAGCTTTAAGTGGGGATAAAAAAGACCAGGTTTATCAAAGCTTTCATTAAACCCATAAGCCATAAAATAATCATAATCTTTCTGATCTCTGTGCATCACAGAAGAAAATACACATGGAGCACGCTTCTGCCACTGCTCAATAGCTGAGTGCATTTGTGGGTACAGGCCATCCTCACTCAGCTCCACCGTCCTCAGAGCACAGACCTTTACTTGGCTCCATATTCTCCTGCTGAGGTTTCACTGGCTGTGATAAAAGCACAATTACAGACAGTGTACAAATACCACCTGCCTAAACTCACAGTCCAGAAGCCAGGATATTTACTCTTCACCTCAATACTCCTCCTTACCAAGCAATGTTACGTACTTCCATGCTTTTGTTCTGTCACCTAGGTTCTCGTTCCTGCCTACTTGCCCAGGCTTGACCACAAATACTTAGATCCTTAATAAAAAGACACCTAAGTCACCATCCTGTTATGCAGCACACCTCCCACCCTTCACAAGTGTCAGGAAAACAACACAACAGGTCTGGCTCTGAGGCCATCAGTTCTGACTTGCAGTGCTGGCACAGACACCAACCCCACACTTCCCAGTCCCCAAAGATCCTCAGAAGCCAGTTCTAGAAAACAAAATAGGAGTTGAAGCTGGCCAGGGACAGCAAGGTGGTGGTGGCTAACTAAGAAGATCCTGTAGAAAAAGGGTTATTTCAGCTTCTTGTGCATAAAAAGACCTAAGACAGCCAGTATGTGGCAGCAAATGTGTGTATGGTAGGATATAGCATAGAAATAGTATGCTTACAGAATGCAGAAATTAATTACCATAGTAAAAAACACCAACAAAATAGACACAGACTCTGGGATAAGTCAATATAAAACAGAAGGTCAGTTCCTTCTGTTCCCAAAGCAAATCATACCACTGTGGACAACCCACAAACCGTCTAGCACAACCTGTCCAGCAGAGGGTTGGCTCGAACTCAGCACACCCAGTTAACCAATTTCCTCAGCTGCCCCTTGGTCATGGCCTTCAGAAAGGGTTTCTAGGCAAAAGGAATCAGTAATGCCTTCTGGAAGGCTGCATCTCCCTTCAGAAACACTTTGTGAACAGGAACTGTTGACTTCAGACACAGATAATTGTTGCAATTACCAATGGTATATATATAGTGGCTCATAATGAAAATATTATTTAATGATCAAAATTTTGAAACTATTTCCAGTGTTACTGTCATAATGATGTGCTTCCATTCAGGAAGACAGAAACATTCAACACCAGGTAATCCCATCTTTCAGATTATCACCAGTTTTTCAATATTGTATCATATAAAATGGCCTGTACTTCAAATCAGGTTTGAATCATCCCATCACCCTACCAGATGCAGGGAAAAAGGTTAATTAATTAAATTAATTAAATTAATTTGATTGGATTACCCACTATTTGGCCCTTCATTATGTCAAAAGAGATTGTGTTTAGCACCACTATAGGTCTGCATGAATTAAAAATCTGATCATTTTTCTTCTCAGTTATCCCTGATTACCTTCCACTTCCTCAGCTGCTGCCAAGCTCTGTGCTAAAACTAGTGGAAATCAATGTGCAGAAGACAAGCAGTAGGAATCTTTGTCCCCAGTTTTCCAGGGCCGCCCCAGTCCCACCCCTCACATTTGGGTTGCACTGCAGGGTTCAGGTGGGGTAGCACCATCACCCGTGGTGCAGCATGGAAGTGGCGGTGCAAATGCCCAAATTAAGGAAGGGTGAGTGAGGCATTAACTAAGGATAAGGTGGAGTTTCGTATGGCTTTGAGAGGTCTGAAACAGTATCATAAAGCTTATGGATGTAAGCCCTACTTGAACACCATCTCAGGAAAGGCGAGAAGCCTTTTCCACACAACTCCCCAAGAACGGCCTAAAGTGCAATCTAAATTGTGGGAAGCTGTTTAGGCAGCTTGCCAGAGATATACTCCTTATGAAGTACAGCAAATGGACTCTCACCAGAAAGGATATTTTAATTTTATTCTTCATTGAAGTTCAGTGTACCTAACTATAAGCAATAAGGTAAAAAAAATCTCATGGAACTGCTCTGTGCTGCCACAGACTGAACCATTTGCTCTACTGCAGTCAGCTCAGGCTACCTGAAGTTCTCAGCCCTGTGCAGAGCTGAATTGTTCAGCCAAGGATCTTGCATCAGAAGTTCCCAGCTGATTTGCCCTGAATATAGAGATCTCCAGCTTTAAAGCCTTCAAATCGGCACCCTCCACCAGCGCTACCTTCACTTTACAGAAGCGTTTACACTCAGTGCAAGGAAAATACAAGTGTTAATGCTTTGAGAATAGACTTTCACTTATTTCTCACAAATATTCAGCTTCACTACAATGGATTTAGTTGGCTTAAGGTTTGAATTTTAAGTAACCACTTACAAAGGGAGAATAAATAAGTGCTAAATACACTGCACTCAGCATGGAATACAGCAAAGTAGCACAGTTTCTCCCAACAGTCCAGACGCACTGAGATGAAATCCTGGCACATCAGTGATAGCAATCCCACTGACTTGAACAGGGCTGGGATTCCTCGGCATTTCGGCCAAGTTAATTGCTACTCTAACAGCAGAGTTACCCTAAGCCCTGCTCTATCTGAAGACAACTAGGAAATTGAGCAGAACAAGAGAAATAAGAGCATTGGCTCAAGACAACCAGAGGCCTGTCTTCTACTTGCATCTTGTTGCTGTGCCATCACCATTAAGGCATGGGGCTGGCAGAGGTCCAAGGCAGAGCAGAGGCAGCCGAGGCACCGCACCTGCGGCAGCCGCGCGTACAGACACAGGAGCCGAGGGCGCAACGGCTGCGCCCTTCCTTAGAAGCACCCGAAGTGACAGGCTGTACCCTCCTGGCTTCAGCAGAGCTTCAAAACAGGCTACGACGTATTTTCCCCAGGTAGAATTTAAATAAAACCTAAAGAACAAGAAGAGTCACTAAATTATCGTCTGCTGCTACGATCTGTATACCCTACAGTACCGTTTTCTCTGTCCCTGCTCAGTTTCTTTTAGGAAAAAGGGGGGACTTTCAGCAGTGAGCATCACAAAACCACCAAGGGTTTCTGTGGAATTTTTTGGCTTTTCAAGTTTTGATGACAATCTGATGATTTTCCCAGCCTCAGTACACAAAGCTCTGCTCTCCATTTCAGAGAATGGAGAACCAGCCATATCAACATGGGAAGGGAGCACAGAAGGACACATCCCTGTGGATGGTGATAACAGAAATTATTTCTGACATGTAAGGTAGAGGAACATGAGGAAGCCTTGCTAGATCTGGTGCTAACATATAAGGAGGGATCACCTGGGAAAGCAAAAGTGACAGCAACCAAGGAATGATAGACTGACTGATCCTTTGGAAGGTTGAGTAAAAGGAATTAAGAAAATTACCTTCAATACAAGGTACATTTAAAGAAAGAAGCCTGTTACAAACTCATATTCTGTATTTAGGAAATTAAAAAAAAAAATCAAACATAAAGGAGGAATTAGGGTGCCAGTTCCTCAAAGAAATTACACCAACGCTCTTTATTCAGCTCCGATAAAAACAGGGAAATATACAGAAAACAATCTAGGTCTTAGTTAAAGATGAATGTAAAAGAATAGTAGGAGTGCCTAGTGACAAAATCAGGAATGGTAAGACAAAGTGAGATGCAACTAAGAAGGAACATTAACATATATACTCTGGCAGCTAGAAGAATAGGAAATTTAGCTTAGGAATTCAAAAAAGAAAAATATTAAAAAATTACACAAGTCCACAACACTTAATGTCAAAATCCCCAATAAGAACAATAGGTTATGGTAACTTGGCCATCCTTTTTCATATTGGTAGAGCATGATGTTGTCTGTTCTAGGATAATAATAAAAACCCAGAGGAAGTGTTGGTAGTCATCCTGAGGAACTCATAGGCAGTTTCTAGAAGGCAGAAGATCTACAGCACCTCTAACAAGGGGAAAAAAAAGAGGAGCTGAAAATTAAAAACCTGTCATGCTCAATTACCAGAAAACTACTGGAATAAATCATACCATCTGTAAACCCACCAAAGGTACTAAAGCAGATGAATGGTAGGGAACAAATGATACCAAACCAATCTACTTTCCTTCCACAAGAGACCAACAGGCCTTGTGGACAAGGAAGAAGAAATCAATGTCAAAGCTCACTTTCAGTAAAGGCCTTTGACATTACCCAGTATGACAAACTTGTAAGTAAGTAAGCTGCAGAAGCAAAGGTTAGATCAAATCACCATAGGATGCCTGCAAAAGTCATCAGACACTATTCCTAAGGGGTAATTATCTGTGGTTCCCTTTCAAAAAAGGAAAATGCATTGAGGTGGATATTTCATGGAAAACTGCACCACTTCAGCTTCATTCAGTGCTTTCACTAATAATTTGGACAATAGAATAAACAACCTTATTAAATCTGCACATGAGAAAGTAGGGAAAACTGCAAGTACAATGGATGGCAAACAGAATTCAACATAAACAAACTGGAAAGCAGTCAGGAAAAGGAAAAAGGACACAAACCAAGCAGGAATTAACGTCAAGCACTGTATTTTCATAATAACTCCCAAATTAATGACTTTGGGACAGGAAATGGCTGGCAATGTAACAGCTATTAAGAGGAAGGGAAGGCAGCAGATACCAAACAAAACACAACTCAATATAATGCCATTGTGAAAAGAGAAACATTGGACAGGGATGTATGAACAGGATTTTTTCATGTGGTTTTCAGGATACAATTTGTCTACTTCACTTGAGGCACTGAGAAGGCCTCAGATGAAGTAATATCCAGTTTCAGAAAATATTTGAGGCAATTTATCTTATGGAAGATTATTAATTTCCTCCCTTGTCCCTCCTGCCTTGACGTATATAAAAACTTGTTGCAAAAGATCACACATCTTTGCACATGGTAGACAAGACACATAGCACTAAGCTTAAGGAAAAGCAGGATTATGGTTAGAAATAAGGAAAATCATTAAAACTGGAAGGGTAGTAAACCCACTGTTGGGGAAGATGAAACAGGAAAGCCTTATAAATATGATTGCCTAACAAAAGATTCTGGGAATATAAAAACTGTGAGCAACATCGAAATGAAGGCCATCTTTGAGATATAGAGTCTTAGTTACTGAACAACTAGAAAACAATGGTATAGCCGGCTGAAGGTAATCCCCTCTTGATTGAACAATACCCTCTGCTTGCAGACAGGTCCAAGGGTCAGAGCAGACCCTACTAGCTCAGCAGAAGGGGTCCAAGGAGTAGTTTTTAGAAGTTAAAATGTAACACTCTATGGTAATGTAATAACTCTTATAGGCTGTATGTAAATGCTATAGGATTTGTACCTTGTATTAGATTGGCTAGTGAGAATTAGAATATTCACTACAGAAGATGATTTATTGTATTGTAACAAGGACCTCGCTCTCTTAGTAACGCTCTTAGTAACTCTCTTCTCTTCTTAATTCAGCTCTCCTCTTAGTAACTCTCTTGCTCTTTACTCTCTTAGCTCTTAGCCTCTTGCTCTAGCACTCTTGATTCATCTCTCTCTCTCTCCTACACCTTGGGCCTGCTTGGAGCTGCAGCTGGCAGCTCTAAGCAGTGCCCCTGTACCCACGCCCTTTGCAATAAACTGCATGCTCCAAAGACCTGCTTATAGAGATCTCTCGTCTCACTCCATCCGTCCATCTCCAGCCGGGCCCGACCGAACCCTCACCATCATCACCCTTCAGTTTCGACAACCCACCTCACAAGAGATTACCTGGTTTGTTTCTTTATTTGCACAAGCATATGACACATACAAAAGCATCATGAAAAGACACATAAGGACAAGAACAATCAGACCACTTTTTAGCTTCCAAAACTATAGAAGACCCCGCTGATCATGAAAATAGACTCCCTTCTCTTCAAAACCATGCACTGCATTTTTCTGTGCTAGCAGTCCCCAAAATTAATCTCTAATTGGAACAGAGCTCTGAAAAAGCACACAGCTGGGAGCAGCTGGGGAATCAGCCACTTGCAGATAGACAGGTGCCATTTGCTTTTCACTAGTGTAAACTCCACAGCTCACTTGACAGCACCCTTGTTAAGGAGTAATTCTTGCAGGGTTGTCATTTGCTGATGGCTTTGGGAGGTTGTTTTGACTAGAAACCTTAGACTTACGGATCATTTAGAAGCATAGCAGTTGTTTGATGTTTTTAATCCACTTGACATCCTGGCTTGTTATACTGGTACATCAAGATGGTATGACAAACAGGCTAATTAAATGGAGAGCAGGGATTATTTTCACAAGCTTCACCCCACACTGTAGAGGTGAGGACTAATTCCTGGAGTGCTGTCATTCAAAACAAGTCACTGAATTTAGTCCTGTTGTTGCCAGGAGAATTACAGGGATCAGGTAAAGGTGCCCTGAGGTATATCAACTGAGTTGCCAATGGAAAAATCTGTCTCATTCCCAGAATGAAATTTTCAATCAGGTGTAAAGAAAACTTGGAAGCCAATGTACTTGAGGCCAAACACAGTGTGGTCACCTAACCTGGACACATGCTAAGAGGGATGCTACAGTCTCCCTGATACTCTCCTAAATTTACTTGGATGTGAAAGCAATGACTGGAAGCTGGGTTTCCCCCAGGTGAGTGACCTGCATTTTAGCTACCTAAGTAAAGCTGACATTAACTTCAACTAGAAAGGGTAACCACATCCCGTACCCATTAGACTGGACATAGAGATGGGAGGAATTCAGGTTACAGGGATCCTCATTTTTGCCAAGATCTCTGAGACCTTATAGTCCAAAGAAGCTAAAAATCAGCTCTAGCAAGAAGAAAAGCTCTCTCTCTTTTCAGCTACTGCAAAAGGACAAAAAATAAAGGGCTACTTTCTGACAGAAGGCATCTAAGTGGCATTTTTAAAGTGTTCTGACCCCTACAATAAAAAAGTTCTTTACAAGGTACTTTTTTTCTTGCTAAGGAAGATCCAGGGCTGGGAGACAACAGAGCATTCCTTTTTAACAATTCTTAACCACATATCATTCAGGAATTCACAAAAGAACATTAATAGCAATTCTATAATAACCTAAAGAAAAAATTACTCCATAAATACTTACTGCAAAACAAGCTTGTTTTCCCTGGTTTACAGTTTGGGGCCTTTCATGAGAAGAACAAGCTCCCAAAAATAAGCCATTTTCAAGTTCCACACGGAAAAGCCTCAAACTGAATCAGTGGAAATTAGATTCTTCTTTTTATTCTCTTCCATAAACAATACTATACAGAAAATAAGAGGAAATATTTTGATTTCTTAACAGCAGAGTCATTCAAGACTCAAATACAAAAGTCCTCAAATATGAGTAAGGATGAATCAATGTTTAAGCCCAGAAGACAACTCAGGACACATATTCCAAGGCAAAAATAATAACAAAGTACAGGGCAAGTCCATGAGACACCTGTTCTGAAAACAGAGACCATTAAAAGGTAAATAACTCTGCTCAGCTTGCAAGCTGTTCAGTTTTACAGGAAACATACTTGCAAAATATTGCAGCAGATGCCTCTCTTGATTTTTTTTTCTCATTTCAAGCTCAGAAAACAGTGAAGTTTGTTCTGTTGGTTTCAGTCTAACTGTAATGTTTTATTGACTAAAAATAGCATTGAGGGAAATGCAGTGTTGCTGCAAAGATCATCTTGGAATCATGTCACCACTGTCATCTCAGCACCTTCCCTATACTTTCACTCTGTCATCCTACGAGTTTCTAACACTTTGGATTCTGTATCATTCTCCTAATGCCTACTGCTTCAGTTGCTGTTATGATCCATGTAAATTTTTTTCTCACACTCCTTCACCTGACATTTTCCTTGGTCTTTAAAGAACAATAGAAAAGCTGTTTCAAAGGTGTTTCCTGAGATCACCTAGTCCAGCCTCCCACTAAAAGCAGGACTAACACCAACACTAGTTTGAATCAGGTTAGTCATGGCTTTGTCCAGAGAAGTCTTGAAAACCTTCAAGGATAAAGGTTTCACAAGTGCTGTAGGAACCCTGTTCCTAACTCCTAACCTGTTCCTAACTCCTAACTATATAGTCTCTTCTGGATAGTTTCTTACCATCCTTCTGGAATCAAAGAGTGCAAAACCAGACACAGTATTGCAGCAGCTGCTTCAGCAGCATGATGAGGACAATAATTTCCCTCCATTTGGTGGCCACATTCTCCTACCATAGGCTGGCATCCAAGCTGCCATATTTATGTTGTGAATTCACTGTTGGCTAACGTTCAGCACATACCACTGATTCCCAGGATCTCTCTCAGCAAAGCTGAGAGTTTTGCACTTCTTGTCAAACAGCGTGAAGTTTCTGTCAGCCAGATGCTGAACCCAGGCTCTATCTTGCAGTATATTAATTCTCTTCCCCATAGAGGAACATTGTCTAATAATTAGGGTCAGCTATGAAGATACTGAACATCAGCCCCAGTATCACCTTACAGGGTACTCCACTTTTAGCCACTTCACAAATTAACATTGAGCAACTGATGAGAGTACAGTGATCCATCCAGTTCAAGCCACCAACCAGCCCATTCACTTTACTCATAGTTCCTCTGGTCCATATGCAAACACTGGGGAAGAATGTGTCAGAAGCCATTCTAAAGTCAACTTATGAGAATATCCACCACTGCCCCAACTGACATAACAAGTAATTCAAGCTTATAAGGCCATCTGGTTGTCTAACCAATGCTTTTACACATATGCTTTATAGCCTGTCCTTACTTATTGCCACTTCTTTTTTGGTCTTCTAGTTCACTAGAACTTATTCTTGTCTTGCTTATATAAGTAAGCCTTTTTTAAAAAAATAAAAAAATAAAAAAATAATTCACGTGCACATGCCAGACATCTGAGCAAAGCCTCAACACAGCATCACAACTGTTACTTTCCAAGTCTTGTTTTTCTTTGTTAGTGTAATTCAGTGCTTTACCTTGGTTACTCCAATCTCCAACTGTCAAAACACACCTGGTAACTCCGCAGGTGAAATAAAATGGACATGGATGGATTTCTGTTTCTCTTATGCCTGTTGCCTCTTATGTCTACTGTCCTGTCTAGGCCTGAAACTATTTAAGAAAGCCTCCAGTGGTTGAAACCAGTCTAACACACAAGGCAAAGGGTTTATCAGTAGTTTTATGGAGAGTTCCAACGTTGCTGAAATGTCAGACAAAAGAGGGTTTTCCAGCAAGACTGCTTCTTGCAGCAGGTAAAGACATCCAAATCATTGGTATATCCCATATATATATATATATGGGATACATAATATGTTGGCTTCAAAAGGAATGAATATCACCATCATCTATCAAATTAGAGATTACCAATCAGTGTAGCACCTGCTCCCCAGACTGCAGTCACCAGGCAAAGGAGGAACAAAAGACCTGAACTACACTTGTCACTCTTCTAAACAAGCCTTATGATTTTTCAAAAGGCACAAGACAGAACATTTGTGCTCACATGTGCACATCATTGAGCAGAGGTAGTACGGAAACCCAAGATGTCATGCGGATACCTAACGGCTGTCTGCTTCACACCACGCAGCACAAAGCAGAGACCAGAGCTGGCATGCTTTACTTCAACTTCTTCATGATTCCTCACTAACACTTGAAATTTTTTCAATGTAAGCATAGTTTAATATAACTCTCTTTTCAAGGAAATGCAGAGAAGTGGCACAAGTCCTTCTGCAAGGTACTTCTGATCTCAGCATTAGGCACCATCACATAGTGCAGGCACATCCTGCAGCTGTGTCCTGACCCAGAAAGCCTCACACCCACAGACGTTGTCTCTTATTCTCTGGGTACAGATCCCTTGATCCCTTTCCAGTGAAGTCCACCTTTCCATTTGATTAGAAAACCAAGAGTTCAGTAGTCCCTCTTTGTGGTCTAAGACAAACAGACTGCACATTTCATCCTCAGTCACACTGAGCTGAGCACTACTTTTTTGACCAACCTACTGAAATACTCTACAACACAGAAGGGGTTTTGAAGATTTTTTTCTTTTAAACAAGTGTAACAACAAAACATACCCCACTTCATATAATCACCACCCAATTCTATCCTGAGTTTGGGAACTATTTGCTAACTCTGACTAAAATTCAGGAAGTATTACCTAAGCAAGCATATAAACTTCTTGGCTTCTGGGATGTGGCACAGGAGGCTTTCTCTCAAAAATGCTTAGAGGTGGTGACATAAGATGAGCACAATAATAAGCTGTCAGTAGCCTGGCACCTAGATACTAACTAGATATTCAAATTAAGAGTGCATGCATGCCTCAGATGAACTGATAGGACAATCCTATTGTTCCAGCAAAAATATTATTCAGAGACATCTTCCAGAATTTTGTAACCTTACCAGTGTGTATTAAATAGCAACACAGAGCAAAGTGTTCTGAGGCATTCATTTCTTCCTTTTTGAAGTATCTGCAGCAAAAACATCTTGAAGGAAGAGAGGACAACAGCCAGTTACAGAAGTGGGAAAGAACATAAACCTTGGCAACAAGATTTTTGGTTTAAATTCCAATGTAATCATAACTACTTGCCCTTTCTGCCTCAGTAGACACAAACAAATTTCACAGAAAAGACAAATAATATCAATCATTGCCATGACAATTTTTTTCCCAAAGAAGTTGTTTTGGGGGTTTTGTAGTGCATCTCTTGTCATTGTAAAATCTGGGCCTGAGACATGCTATCTCAAATTGCAGAGAACACAAAATGCAAGACATGCCGAGACAACTCCACCTGCATAAATACAAACCAGATACATCAGACACGATTATCAAGGTGTTGATCACCTATTAGTTCCAACTGTGTGACAGATCTTTTACTTTAGAAATTGGAGTGTTTGACTTGGGTTTATATCAAGGCCTGTTCAACTCTTGTCCAGTTAAACTCTCAGGGAAAGTTCTTCATAACTTCTTAGTATTCAATCATGCAATGCTAGTTAAGATGGATTGAGGATCTAGTGGTGATGCACTGAAGGTTATGAAAAGCAGAGGAGTTTCTGCCCAAATCCCATACTGGAATCTAGATCAGACCTAGAGTTTCATCTCTCTCCATTACAAGGAGAGGGCAGATCCAGCTCTGGACTATGATGCCAGATTTTCTTCTTAAATCATCACTACACAAACAAAAGGCAGAAAAGGCAGTAGCTATTTGATGATGGCTGTTTAAGGCTGACCTAGCAGATCAAATAGAGAAACAATGCATAAAAGTTTTGGTTTCTTTTTGTCGGGGGGGGGGGGAGGATAAAAGCACCACACTGGTATCAGGAAAACATGTCAGCAAGAAGGGAAAAACTGTCTTCCCACGATAGCAGTTGTAGAAAACATGAGCAAATAACCACGTGCAAGGAACTTCTGGCACTGAAAACCTTTATTGGGGTGCCAATTCCAGACTCCACTGCTCTGGTATTTTAGAGGATGGCTGCTCTGTCCACAGCTTTGTGCACAGCCCATGGTATCCAATCTCTTCAAGTTGTGTCTCTTCACCCCAATATAACCTTTATTTGTGTTAGTCAACAACAAGTACCCCTTCTTCAGCATTTATAATGCACACTTCATTTCTTCACCTGAATGGAAAATGGCAATGCTTCACACCACACCAGCTGGAGCCAATCTGCAGTAACACAGTGCCCATCTATCACACAATATTTCTCTTTACAGTGCTATGCTCCTTTCACACCTATTTATTTTTAATATTGATGGATATACAAATATATTTATTGCAAAATTTTGTCAAGGAAGTCTCACTTCAAGATTCTCTGGTGTTCTCCTTCATAGGGTTGTTAAGAAACCAGAAAAGAAACCCCACAGCCTCTGTCTCCAAACTAATTGCTATGTAATAATTTTTTACAAGAAATAAACTGTATTTATATATATACACACACACATTTAAAGACCAGAGTATGTGCGTGCATATGTATATAAAAAGATAAAACTGATTCAAGCCATACATATACCACACAGGCCCTGGATCTGTTTCTGGCTCCAGCCTGACATCCTGCAATACAATGCCTGTTTTGGTTAGAGCAGCTCCTTCTGCAAAGGTTTTTAATAAGTAATTCCACAGTACCCAGCCCTGGAGGAGCCAAGGAGCCTCTGCAGAGCTGGCTCTGGGAGCCCCAGGGCCTCCAGCACAGCAAGTCATCCCAGCTCAGTCTGCCTGGCAGGAACTGGAATTATCCGTTCTGCTATATGACACACCTAATGCATTTTTAAATGCTTATTTCTAATGATACAATCTAAACCCCAAGAGCTATTACTATTAAAAGATTAACATACAGCCACTTGGCAGGTCTCTCAGGCCTTTTTTTTTCTCATTTATCACAAATGTTTTTTTCCAATTTCATCTAAATTACTAATGCCTCAATTGTTATCAACATGTTTGAACAAAAGCATAATTGACCAGCTGCCTCCAAATGATATTTGAAGCACCTTCGACCTCCAGCTTGCAGAGAAAGCTTATGGTTCTATCATAAAGGACATGATCCCCCAACTAATAAGACAATAAGGCAGATTGCAGTGGGAAAACAACTTGGTAGCCTTATGATTCATTTATTATGATTCAAATGTAATGATTAATTAAATCCCTACCTATACCCTTACTTTAAAAAAGAAAGCTCTGCTTTGTAATAATCACCACTTGAACCATCTCTTCACTAGCTCAACCTTAACAAAATGACACACAGCAAAAACTTTCTTCTAGAAATTTAAACTTTAGTAACACATTGTATTTTATTAATGAAAGTACTCCATCTTTCACAAAGTATTCAGAATCTAAAAAGAACTATCCAAGACTATAAGATTCTTGATTTATACTAAAAGAAATACTGAAAAAGACTACTCAAATTAGCAAATTGAATTCAAGTATGGTATCAATCAAGCCAACATAACACAAATAATTGGAAATTAGTGGTTACTCTTTTTTTCCTCAACAAAAAGCAGACAGCTAATAAAAGTCAGTATATCAAAGCCCTTTTATAAAACCTTTCACAATTAAAAATCATGCTTAACATTTCTAATGCCACCACACTGAAGGGATTTTCTCACCCTCATACAAGTAACATATCTACTGCTGAGAAAGAGGTTATCAATCATGGTAGTAGTTTGCAAAGAAACATCACAATCAAGTATCGATTTAATCCACAGGGAGACTGGACTTATGCTATGTTACTTCCAAAAGAGTACATTAACTTAGCATTATCTCCATATATACACTTAAAACGCTCACATACAACTCTGGATACATTAAAATAAAACCACAATAAAACACCACCAAAAAAAATAACAAAAAACACAATCCCAAAAACCTACCCATGTTTTGTTGGCCAGTTATTACTAAGTGAAAGCACTGAATTAGAGGGAGACTCCTACCAACTTCAGGTTCATCTAAGAAGTTTAAGGCTCACTGTTTTTAGTTCCCAAAACAACAGGGTTTTTAATCGAATACATATGAAGTTTTTAAATACAGGGAAAAACACTCTCTTCTCATTAATACACCTTTGAGAAAATTAAAGACAATATCTCTATAGATACTGGACATCTACAATTTCTGATGTCAACAGACGTTGCATAAAAGACATAACAGTACCTATTATTACTGGACCATTAAAATCACAGTTCTTTGGTCAAGTATCACTTTTGGAAAGTTCTGAGAAAAGCAAGCAGCACTCGGAAACACATTAACTTCTCCAGGAAAGTTCTGCATCAAAGCTCTGCTTTTTAACTTTTATTTTTTAAACAACAACAACAAAAAAATTGTCCACTTAGGAAAGTTAAGTTGTCACCATCTTACATTTCAGAATACAAAACTGAAAAAAATCCCTATTAAAAAAAAGACAGGACTTCAGCCAAATATTCAGCTACTTATTGCTGTAATTGTAACTCAAGTCCATTGAAACCCCTATGTTTTGGTCATTTGTAGCGAAAACATGTTTGGAACATTAGCAGCAATAGAAAACCCCTTGAAAACCTAGACATAGTTAAACTGTTGAGTGAAAATCAGCAGAAACCATAGCTATTGGAACATAATAAAGCATCCTGTAAAAGTACAATTAAATTGGTAGCTAGAAAAACAGGGTTGATTTAAAGTGCTATCCCAAAGCCTTATGTGGGCCAATACCAGTAAAGGAAAGTCCATTTCTCCTCCCACCCAGATAGAGCCCAGGACCACAGCACTACTTCAAACATAACAAATGCAGTCTTCACTCTGCTTGAATGCCTCATCTCCCCCTCCCTCCTCCAACAGGTAGAATACAGAAACTTGAAATAACTGCCAATTCCAAATTTAGGTGATATGCACAAATATACTGTTGAACAAAGTTTGGACAGCAAACAGTACACCTGAGTTCAGTCATACAAACTAACTTTTGTAAATAGCATTAGATGAATATATCCATGTCTCTAATATGAATCTAGATGTATTTTCTTACAAAAAGCATTAATAGAAATATCCAGGCAAATACATACCATACAATAGCAAAAGCTTTAAGCCCCATTTAATAAGATGACTTTCGGATTAAAAATAGAAGGCAATTAAGATTTACTCAAAATTACAATTAAGAAAAGCTTTCACAGTGCAATATTGAAACTGTCACAAAGTTAAGAAAATACTGATATCAAAGTACAATCACAATGTTAAAGTAGACAAAACTACTATACAAGGGCGTATCTTGTAAAATTAAAGGGAATGAACACAACACAGGGGACATCTCACGTCCCTGCTCTACATATCTCATTTCCTAGTCTTCAGTGTCATAATTGTGTCTTTTGGACATCAGTAGAAATCTTGTTAAAACTAAGAGGTTCATTCTTCTTTGTAGACCAGATTTCAAAGCCCAGTTACTTCTTGAAAATATGTTCTTCATCACTGCACAATTTCAAAGTAGTGCAATATTGCCATGATGTGCTGAGGCATGAACACATAGCCTGTGTACAGTGCCATTCCAACAATGGAAACTAACATGGAATCTGAATTACAGTTGAGGAAAAAAGCACTTGAAATAGAAACTGCACAAGACATCACAAACTATAGCATTAAAACTTAGTGGTTACTATCTTATTACGTTTCTGAAACAACAAGATCAACTGTATTCGGCAATTATAAGCCACAGAAGAACCTACTGAACACTGAAAACCAGAATGCCAGTAGAAGCAATCAGCTGAATTGCAAAGGATGCCTTGCAAGTTATCCACTGCCTTGTCAGTGACACAAGAGGACAGGCCAGACCATGGGAAGTGTGAGGGAGAACAGAAAGCGGGCACTGAGAAAATACACGTTTTCACATTCATCTTCTTAGATGTTGAGCAAGCCTTGCAGAAGCCAGCCCCATTCAGCCAAGCAGAAAAAAGTCAACCACCACAAAAATCCAAAACAAAACAAAACTACAATAATATGAGTATTTACTGAATAAGTAGTTTACTTACTCAGTAAATTACTTTATAAGTAAATCAGTATTTACTGAATAATACCATTCTTATTTGTGGATGACCTTTTTAAGCAGACAGCATTGGATGTTTTTTAACTACTTCACTCACAAAGCCTCAGAGCATCAGCAGAACTTTGAGTCAAGGTGTGTACTTAAACGCAGTCATTAGTACTTTACTATAGCAGATTACAATGCAAAATAAACTTCACATGAAGCTATCAGCTAAAAAATCTTCAGATGACCACTTTATTAGTTGAACTCCTAACAGGGAACTTTTGTAAAATTTATATAGAGAACTGAGACAATAGCTTATAAAGTATATGTACAGCTGTATTTTCGTCAAGCTCTAGGGGCTCTTGAAGCTTTATCTAAACAAATTCCGGCATCAGATTACTGAAAGATTATGGTTTCAGAAAGCTTAAGGTTTCAGAAATTCGGAAGTACTCAAAATTAATAAAAAACTGTTGATTTCATCCAACTACCTGCAGAGATTCAGTAAACTTAGCCAGAAACACTATAAAACACACTGGAGATTAACAAGTATGATAAGACAGACAGCAGTACTCGGTTTCCACAGGTGAAACCAGAGGAGCTGCGCACACTCTGCGCTTTCCTGAAATCAAGTCTCCACAGCACGAGCATAACAAGCGCTCTATGACCGACTCACCCACGGCAGAGCAGAGGTATGAGGTGTGCCTTTTAGAGCTGCTTGGTGTATTTATAGTCCCAGAAGATTATACAGCAAGAGGTACTAAAATGAAGGTCAACTCATAAATCCACATTTCCCTATCAGTGCTCACTTCTGATACTGGAGCACAGGCAGCAGCGTGACACACAGCACAGCCACACACCATTAGTTCCCAAGGCCACTGTGTCTGCACTGCATCCATACAGCACCTGGCAGACATGGACCACCTACAGCCAAAGCATCCACTTTGAGGACAAAAAACATTTTTGGTGATCTGAGATCAGAAGTGATACTTGTGCCACTCCTTACATTTGTACACTATGTGGCAATTACAATATGAGCATTTTATGAAAGTAAACATGTACACACTTTCATTTACTTAAATATTTTGCACAAGGCAAAAAGGAAAAAAAAATAATCATGATTAATATAACTGCAGGGCAAACAAAAATTAGGTTTCCTCAATAACACAGGCATGGCATAAAAGGAAGAAGGTATGTTAACAAGGAATACAACAGAAGAACCTCTACCTGAACAATTGTGCACAGTAAGTCTATAAAAACGTTGTATTTCTCTTTTCCAGTCATCTCCATTTCTACTGACTTGGCACAGGAAAAAAAAAAAAGACTGACCACAGCACTGTAACTTGGGCAACCACTTTTATGCAACAAATGTGAGTTTCTTTAAAAAACTGAGCAGAATCTCAGCAAAAGCAGATTCTTGCTACTGCTTATACCCTTCCCTATGTTAATGTTTCAATTAATTTCTCTATCCGCCTCTCAGCATTAACTGGAGATGTCTCAGGGTCATTCGTATTGAGACATCATTTTAAGTCAAGATCAAAACAGTCACACTTCAGAGAAAAATACTTGTAATGCCATAGCGATACTTAAGAAAATGCACTGCCTGTACAAAAGGGCCAGGTAAAGAAGAAAACCTATAAATAGTGTTTATACAGATGCCTTTACATGAGCATCTATCAAGTTCTTCCACTCTGAAACAGCCAAGCAAATTTACCAGCTCGAGGATTAAATACCCATGTAATAAAAGCTATGTGACAAAGCAGCATGAAACCCTAGGCTTCCCAGGTTTTGCAGCGTGCACATTTACTTTCCTCGAGGCAAAAACACAAAAGAAATCATTAAAGACACTTATTCTTAACAGAAAGCTCGGGTTTTCAGTGCAAGAGACAGAACTACCACAACTCTAGAGATAAAAACTTATACCGGAGGAGAAACGGACTAGGCTGCCAGGCGCCCGGACACAGCATGCGAAAACAGCAGAGTGAGGCTCATTCCCAGCTCGGGCAGCATGTAAGTTTGGGAGGGTGAGGAGCTGAGTCCCCGCCAGCAAGGTGGGGTCAAGCCTCGGTCCCAAGCGGACACAGCCGCCCCTCTGGCCGCGCTCGGCGCCTCAGGCCGGCTCGGCTCGGCTCGGCTTCCCTCCCCTCCCGGCCCGACTCTCCTCCACCCCCAGCAAGCCCCGCCGGCGGCAGCGCCCTCAGCACGACCACGGCCCGGGCGCTCCCCGAGCCCCGCGCAGGGCCGGCGGAGCCGCCACACCCGCCCGGAGGCCTTGGGGCAGCCCCGGAGCCACCGCCGGACACAGCGCGACAGGAAAGGGGTAGAGCCCCCGGCCCCGCAAATCCCCCCCTCCCCCCCCCGTCAGGCCCGGCCGGCAGAAGGATACTGAAGACGGTGCGCTCCCAGGGCTCCAGCATGTAGAGCGCGGTGACCAGCAGGTACTGGTAGTACAGCCACGACATCTGCTTCCACGCCGAGCCCAGCGCCATGGCGCTCCCCCGCCCGCCAGCGGCCCCGCGCCGGGCCCAGGCCGAGCAGAGACGGGGGCGGGGCAGCCGGGACCGCCCTCCCCCAGCCCCGCCCTGTGCCCGGGCGGCCGCGGCCACCGGCAAGGAGGCGCCGCGGCCTGTGGGGTCGGCACGGCGTGCTCCGGGCGCTCCCAGAGCCGGGGAGCACGGCAGGGCACGGGCGGGGGCACACACCGCTTCCCCGGCTCTCCCCGCTGAACGCCGACATCGGGCCCGAGCTGATTAAATTATACGGCTGACCTGAACCTGGTAACCTCCCGGCCCGAGTCACACCGAGGAGATGGTGCTGCAACCTACTTTCTCTCATCCTGTTTAATCTAAATTGACGTTCTGGGAATCACGGAAGAGTCAAAGCCTGTGCTTGGCAGGGCCTAAGGGAGGCATGTTAAAAATTATCTGCACGAGTCTTCAGTTTCGTTCAATTGTCGGAGGATAAAACCCACCTAAAAACGTGGCTCGGATAAATGCGACCTTAAGATCGGCCAGCTCTGGCGAGATTAATCCATATGAATAGGAAAAACAAAGAGGTGATAAGTCAGCTGTTTACTGTGACTGTTCCTAACTTTGCACTACCCTAAGGCACTCGGAGACAGAAACCAGAGGGTATGGGACACCCCTGCCCTGACTGCTATTTAGCCTAAGAGAAATTCCCAGAGACTGGTTCGGAACTTGGTGATTAGGAAGGCCCTTGGCAGTTTATGCTGGCACTCTAGAAGGCAGGTGTTGAAAGCCCGCTGGAAGGGGATGTACACAATCATCAGGCCTTAAATGAGCTGAGCATGTGTTGCAACTTCCAGGCACTGGGGCCAGGCCACTGGTCCAGACCACACATTCCAAGTGTACACAGATAGATTAGAAACTGGAATTGACCCACTATACTTACTCTGCTTAGTAAATCAATTTGCAGTTATGTCACTGAGCAATGTGATTCTGTCCTTGTAGCCATCCCACCCCTACCTTCACCTGTACTATTTATCCAATAAAAAATAAGGAAATACAACCACAGGAGAATGCACATATGAGTTACTTACACAGCTGCAAAATACAACCACAGGACCAGGAGATAACTGTGAAAAAGAAAAGCAGCTGGCAAAACTTAAGACTGTACGATTTTGTGTACTATTTCAGGAATCTGAAATGGGATTTAATTCACCCTGAAGACGTTTAGACACACCTTATCTGCGCAGTTTTATTTCAACACAAGGGAAAATGAGAGCATTCAGTTAACACTCCTACACAATGCCTATGGGAACTGTTGCCACTATCCAAGTCTGCTGTTACTTGTTGCAATTGCTGTTAGAGGAGTGCCGTGTTGGTGATGCTGCTTGAGCACATGGTGGTAATCAGGAAAGGCGCCTTTCTGTATAAACATGTCCAAAGTTCAAGGACAAATGGGGTATTCAGCACAAGCAAAGCATTACTCCCATTCAAAGCTGCAAGAACATTATCAACATGGAGCAAACAGGTCCAGTCCTCTCTGTTCCTGTGATTCCTAACAAGACGCTGTGCAATTCAAGTGGTAAGGGAAGCAAAACGCTTGCAGCAGCAAGAAAGGACCTGGGATGAGAGGAAAGGTAATGCCTAGAGGCATGCCAGCTTCGAAATGTACTACATCTGCCCTAACCTACCAGGTAGGCAGCCCCTTTTTTGGTATGGTGAATACTCATCAGAGTTTTTTTGCTAGTTAGCCCCTTAAGGAAATGGACATTATTCCTCTATAGTTTCCCCTCCTTCACCAGCTCCATTGTACCCCCGCTTACGGACTGTCATCACGTAACTGATTTTTGTGATACCACCTGCATTGACACTTGAGCCCGTGAACTACATTCTCACGTGCTCATGTTTCCAGCAGGTCAGTGCAAACATCCTTAACCTGACACTACAGACAGCCTTTGTGTTTCACCTGGAATGTGAAGAGAGCTAAATTGAGGCCAGCATGCTCTAGAGCACAGACCATACTCCCTATTACATGTGTTCCTCCACAGTTCTACCAAGAAACAGCTCTTGATACATTCAAAATTTCCTGTATACACCTCTTGACTCGTGGCACACAGTAAGAATTTATCCCACTTCTGATGATCCCACAGCTGATACTGCAAGTTAGATACTTCACTAATGAGTCTGAATGTAGGTAGCAAAGATGAGATTGAAATCTTGTCTCACGCATACCCCAAGCCTCAGAACCAGTAGAGCTCCATTTTGTTCATAGGTTGCATATGCAGAGGAAGGCACATCATACTGACCAACCACGTGTTCAGCAGCTGCATCAATAGTTCTCTACTTCATTAGGCAGAGGCTAAGTTTCTGCTGATTTGATAATAGTAATTCAGTGCTTTTTTCATGTAATCCTGACAGAAGAACCAGGATGTTTATTTCTTCCTAATCTCATGTAACAGCATAGAATGAGTATGTGTGGATTAGTAAAATACCACACCAGGGACTACAAAAGGTAACAAAAGAGTTAGAAGATTTTATTATAATCTAAGGCACAAAAGATGCTATTCAGGTTCCTATCTCCTAAGTTCAAATATTTCTGACAATTCCTCAACGCACATATAACCAGTTACTCCCAGTACTATTACGAGAAAAAACACAAAGATGAGATTTTTTTTTTCCGGACAGACCCTTGTTCAAAGTAGAGTGAAAAAACAAATCAGGCTACAAAGAGATGTTAATTACTAATAAAAAACAAGAGTTCACCTCTTGGGCACACACCTGAATGAAGATGGGGAAGATCCAGTATTAACAATACAGTGGCTTCATAAACATAAATACCAAGTAGCAGAAGCTCTTTGTGCTTCCATAAAGAAGCTGTAAATCTACTAAAGAAACAGAAAAAGCATACAAACTAGTTCTATGGTAATAGATCTGACTGTAAATTTCTTCTTAAAATGTATCATCATAAGAAAAAAGGACAATAAAGTCCAGTACTTTCTTCATATACATATTTACATGTACAACATTTAGCTGTATTGCTGAGCATTAATATGTTGATTTACATGATCAGTGGCAGAACAGTCCATGCCAGCAAAATCAATGTAAGCTCATCTTCCACTCTGTATAAAGGAAAGCTTCAATTTTTTGAGAGCTTAATGAACCAAAAATCCAAATATCATTACAATCTATGAGAGTGTCCTGGTTTTGGCTGGGACGGAGTTCATATTCTTGTCAGTAGCTTGGATTTAGTATTGGAATAATGTTCTCATGAACACCCTGGTGTTTTGGTTGTTGCTAAATGAAGTACTAAGGCCCAAACAACAGGCCCTGAGCCAAAGTTAACCTCTAGATGAACATTCCAACCAAATGTTATATATATATTTGCTCATTAACAAAGTATTGTTATATGTACTCATTTATTGGCAAAACATTTATTTACCTTTCCATATCTAGGAACCAGGTAAGGCCACATCTGGCCTTACTAGAGGGGTATAGGGTCAAAGACAACTCCCTTGGTTCCTCCTGAAGCCCTGGTGGGGCTTTAGGGGAAAGCAAACAGAAGAATGAAATTAGAAATTATGTCAGCTTGTTTGTTTAACAGTACAAAATCTGGGCTACTGTCACAGTTAAACTGGGGGAGCCTCGTGGCCTGCAAGGTGGACACACCGCTGGAGTTCCATTACTGGGCCTGGTTCTCCAGTCCTTTGCCCCACAGTTGATGTTTTGAGGGCTTGGATGATGGTCAAGTATTAGGGTAACTGGTGATGTATCTTTCTTAAATCACTCTAGGCATTCTTTCGTAGTAACAATATGGTGCATTGCTTATCCTTATGTAATTGTTTGTTAAGGATTATGTGCATTGCTTAGTCTATGCTTTTGTGATTCTTTGCAGTTTTGCATTATAGTAATTTACACTATTCCTTAAGTTGGTGTTGGTTTGTGTCTGTGTCTCTGACCCTACTCACTGGCAAAACACTAGGTGGTACATAGGGTAAGTCAAGGACTTTTCAGTGTCTCATGCTCTGCCAATGAGGAGCTCCACAAAAAACTGGGAGGGAGCATGGCCAGGACAAGTGACCAAATTGGCCAAAGGGATATTCCATACCCTAGAATATCATGCCAGTTTGTAAACTGGGAGAGTTACCTGGAAGGCACATGATTGCTGTTCAGGGACAAGCTGGCTGGCAGTCAGCAGATGGTAAGCAGTTGTGTTGTTGCAGTGGGTTGACCCTGGCTGGACATCAGGCACCCACCAAAGCTGCTCTGTTATTCCCCTCTGCATATGCACAGGGGAAATACAGAAAAAGGTTCATGAGTTAAGGATTGGGAGAGCTCACTCACCAAATACCATCATGGGCAAAACACACTGAACTTGGGGATATTAACTGGACTTATTACTAACAAAATCAGAGCAGGATAATGAGAAATACAATAAATCTTAAAAACATTTTCCCCCAACTCTCCCTCCTTCTTGGGCTCTACTTCCTCCCCCACCAGCAGTGCAAGGGGACAGGAAATGGAGGTTATGGTCAGTTCATCACCTGCCGCTGCACCAGGAGAAGTCCTTCCCCTGCTCCAGTGTGGAGTACCTTCCACAGGAGACAGTACTCCACAAACTTCTCTAACAGGAGTCCATCCCACAGGCAACAGTTCTTCCCAAACTGCTCCTATGTAGGTCATTTTTCTACGAAGTGCAGTCCTTTAGGTACAGCCTGCTCCAACATGGGTCCACGACAGGGTCACAAGTTCTACCAGAACACCTGCTCTAGTGTGGGCTCCTCTTGCCATGGGTTTTCAGGTCCAAATTTTCCTCCCCGCTGGGGGAGGGGGTAGGGGGAGTGAGCAAGCAGCTGTGTGGCTTAGTTGCCAGCTGGGGTAAAACCATAACACAGATTACATGTGTGCAAATCTACCAAGAACAACAGCCTAAGCACATCAAACATCCTGACTGAAAGCTGTATATCCCTTGCTATAAATATAACCAATGCAGCTGTGGAAAATCAGTTACTATAAAGTATTTATTCCAAGAAGCAGTTCTAATACACACTGAGATAATGAATGGATTGTATATATACAGGGAATGATCATAATATACAGATCTTACATAGTATTTACAAAATTTTTAATCCCCAATAATGCAACTGCCTGATGGTGGGAAAGAATATTGCTCTCAAATATACACAGTTAACTGTATGCCCTTTATAAACTTTGCAAAAAGTCCAACCATTATAAAGTTCTCAGATGATAGTGTACATTTACAAGACCACATTTTAAAAAGGCTAGCGTGCCTGCATTTCTAACACTTCCCATGCTCTTAAAAACACCACAGGATTTTTCCCCTGGCATTTGCACATTAGGAGTGGCTGGCCAGAACATTGAAGAAGTGAAAAACTTCATCTTTATCCATTACTGCTACTTCAGTTGAACATTCAGTACATAATACCGGATGATAAACTTCCTCTTCTTCTTGATTTGATTGTATAGAGCCAATTTCTTTGCTGTGCTTCATTTTCTTACTTCTCTTTACCTTCTTTTTGTATTTCAGTATTTCCTCTTTGTTAACAACACAGTTCATCACAAACATTGCTCTGTACTGTGTTTTGTAAGATTCATGTCTATGGAGAAGGGAAGAAAATGCAAGTCATACCATACACAACTCTGCTTCCAAGAAATCTGTTATCACCATTGAAAATGGGATTAAAGATAGGAAGTAACATGCCAAAGGGCTGAAAGCCAAATAAATAGGAATTTTATAAACAGAAGTCACAGCTACAAAAATAATAAAAACATAGAATTGCAGCCATCTGTTGGTTTTTTTTAAGGCATTTTAAAAAAATACTGGCTGTTGCTGAAAGAAACACCCTGGAGTACAATGGTATTGGTACTGCAGAATTATGCATTGCTACATATAGCTGATATTAGGCAAAAGATCAGGAAGCTGTGAGTGCAAATGACTCAACTACTGGCACTGACATCCTAAAATGTTGTGCAAGTCTGAAATTCCTTATTTATGAATAATAACATTGACACATCACATTAGAAGATGCATGTCTATAATAAAACATAAAACAAAATTTCAGCTGTCATCAGCCTTAACAACTGTATATCTGGAGTATGTAGCAAAATTCAGTGCTGTAGGTCAATTTAATGCTATGTCCCTCAGGCTGCAACTTTACAGCAGCCTAAACCAACATAACAGTGGCTACAGAAGTCCAGTCTCAAATTCTGCTGGCTTACTGCTTGTATGACACTGTGCTGAGCTACTTCAGTTGATTAAACCCAGGAAAGACCAGTCTGACAATAAAAATAGGGAGTTTTCTGTCAGCTTAGCAAACTGAAATACTTAACTATAGAACAGGGTCAAGAAGTACCAGAGCCAGCAAAGCAAAAAACAGGACCAGTACTTAGATGATTTTAGGCTGCTGTGGAATTTCATCCTCAATCACCAAAAATACTGAATGACAGGTAGTTTATTCCTCATTTCAGAAGATTTCTTTCTACTTTACTCCCCGTTCTAGAGTCCTTTCCTTAGCACAGGTTAGCAGCACTAACCAGGCCTGCAATGCAGTCAGACACTGAAGACTGGCAAAACACACTGTGGATTCTCACCTAAATACCTTCCTGGCAGTTTTAAATGTAACTACACTCAAAACACTTTTAAATGTAACTACTAAGACTCAAACCAAGTAAGAATACACTATCTTTATTTTGCTTAATCCTCCTTTAACAAGGCACTTTTAGACAAAAAATAACCTGGAATAGTTTTATGCCTCTAAACATCAAGCCAAAATATATATAGGTAAGTATCTCTAAAAACCCCAATCTACCTAAAATGCCTGTTGAGTCTCCATGGTTATTATTTTTTTGAAAAATTTACCTTCTTCACTATGCTAATGTTCCACCCTATTCTTCCACATCTCCACACTGCAGGTTAAACTGATCATCATTCTTACAAACCAGCATCCAACCCTAACTCTGATTCACATCTACCTGCCTTCTCTTTATTAGGGCCACCTTGCATGACGGGATTGATAAAAATCCATGATCAAATTGAATAAACTAATACTACTACTACCACCGAAAAAAACATTACAAAAAGACCCCTTATTGTTCACTGTTGTTACCTCTGGCAGTCCAGGCATAATGTTGTCATGCAAGCAGGGCAATTCAGAACAGCATCGCTATTTGGAACAGGTGCAGGTTTTGCCTGCCGCTGCTGCGGTGCTCTTCTCTGGTTACGGTACCTACCAATTCGAGAGAGGAGGAAGGGGAGACAAAAAGTGCAATGACATGCCCTTGCTGTTGGTCATATCAATTCAACTGTCAAACTTTTCTTTGCATTAAAGTACACCAATTAATACTTGGCTCCATCTGGACCCCTTTTTCATTAACCCAAAGAACATAAATGATAAGGTGAGGGGAAAACATACCAGTATCATTTCATTTACAGAGTATTTTCATTTGGTGAGACAAATACATCTGGCATGAGAATTTGTGCCTAATAACCCTCTCCTTTGATAAGGCAGGTGTCTCAAGTGTGATCTCTGCAGGCAACATACATCATCTTATGCAATATATTTATGTGGAAAATTTTACCTCTGGTGAAACAAACATTTTTCTACTTCAACCTTCAAAACACCGTCACTAAAGCAGCTTTGTATTGTTCCTGTTTTTTCTGAACATTCTGTGGCTTGCTAAATTCAGAGTTTTCCAAAACTGGAAATACAGTATTTATCAGAAACAGATATTAATCAGCAATCAAATTATCTTGCAATATTTTAATTCATAGCATGGTTGTTTGATGAGATCTACAGACAAAACTGGCTTACAGAATTTGGAAATCCTGATTTTAAAAGTTTTGAAGTTTTGTATAGTTTTGAAGACTCTGTTACATATACCTAAAACATTTTACAGGCTTTTAAGTTTCCTATGCTGTAAGTTATATATAAAAAATAGTTCCACTGCATGGACTTGACAGCATTGGCTTTTTCTCTATATTTACTGTTTTCATTTAAAATTTTCAGTTGATGTTAAGCATCTTACAATTCAAGTATTTATGGTTGCTTACCCTCTCCTCTGTGAATCTACCCACTCTTGGTCTCTACTGTCTTCTTCTGGGTCATACAGCAGCTCATCATTGGAAAGAATCCGACGTTGCTGATGTTTTCTGTTTTTACGGATATCCTGTGTATCTGAAAAATTTGTGCAAGAATGTGTTACAACCATCAGACACAAATTATCAAAAGATACAATTTCCAATTTCCATTTTCCATCCTTGCAATAAATCTAAAATAAAACTTAAAGGCCTGGCTCATCGCTCCTCCAAGTGCATAACACCAAAGCATTACACTGGGATACATAATAAAACTGCAGGAACTACACTGAGATCATACAGGCTGGTAATTACCCTGCAAAATGCTGCCTTCGAAAACAGCCTCGTGACACCCCCAAGAGGATTTTACAGGATCTGAGAGAGTGAGTGGTACTATAAAGATGCCCTCCTCTCGCCTCTATCATTTACCTATTTTATCTTCATCCTCTGAATCAGAATCAAAATAAATGTCATCATAGTATTTTGAAGTGCTGGCAGATCCAGTCAGCCCAGTACCTGAGGAAGTACCTACAAGTGAAATCAGAAGTGGTAAGAACACTCCACTAAAATGACAGGAAGTATGTAGCCCAGAACAAACCTTTCCTTTCAAGTTACTCTGTCCAGAGTGCGCTGTTCTACCTGGGTGTGTTAAGTAACAGCTCTCCCAAATTATTCCCACACCCTTGTCATTCACATCACTTGTGTTCCTTCATTTATAGCCATTCTCAGAGCAAAGCTGCTCCCCCTCCCTTGAAGTTGAACCTCAGGTACAGTTTGATGGAAAGTTTCTCCCAACATTCCTTTAGACACAGAGGACACTACATTAAATATGCCTGTCTCTGCCCTACATAATACACACAAGACATCTTTACTCACATGAAAGAAGCACATTACAATAACTTTGATTACAATAAAATTCACTAAAAAAAGTCTCCGAAAATTTCAGGGCCACAGAAATTCAAAAAAGACCTAGATAAACTGCCAAGCAGTCACAGCCACTCTGCAACAGAACTCCTATTTTTGTGCTGTATGGATGTGGTGGTGTAAATATTGCTATGTACTCTCAACTGCACAACCAAAACCTAAAGATGATTTGGCCACTAAGACATAATTCATTATTTCATATGCAACCAGATGTTAAGCGTGATTTACCCGTTTCTGGTGATTTCCATTTGCCTTCCATAGTCTTCATGGTGGTGTTCAGTTCTGCTTCCATCTCCTTTTGGAACTCATCATCACTGGAAGACTCGCTCTCCCCAGTCAGGCACTCCCGTATCAGCTTCCGCTTCTGGTCAGGAGTGCCATGTAGGAGCACATCCACCTCATCCTCTGAGCTACAAACATTTAAGTGTTACACACCTAATTATTACGAATGTGCTAAAACGTGGACATAGTCACTTGGAGAACGAATATCTGAATTGTGTGGGGGCACTGGAAAGCATTTATTCGTACGTTTATTGGCAATGTGCATATTAAAACACTTTATTAGCTTAGTGATATTAAAACTCCAGTTTAAACGCAAAGGAGCTTCAGCCGACTGCGTGCGGCCTGCCGCGATCCCCTGCAACTCTCGCTCCGCACAGGAAGCTGTGCGGTCAGGAATATAAATACGCCGGTTTCAAGGAAATCGCCACGGCTGGTGCGAGGCCGATCCTCCTGCACTTCGCAGGCAGCCCGGGGCCGGCACCTAGGGTCGGGCGAAAGCCGCGGCACCCATGGCTTGGCACCGCCAGCGTCGCTCCGCGCCCGGGCCAGGACACGCCAGGCAGCGAGCGGGGCCCGCCGCCGCCGGCCCGAGCCCACCCCCCGGCCGGCAGCTCCAAGCACCTGCTGAGCGCTCGCTCCTCGTCGCTGGGCTCCTCCACCACGTACGGATCGTCCTCTTCCCGCAGGCGGCTCATGGCCGCGTCGCCGCCGCTCGCCCGCCGCCGCAGCCCAGCCCCTTCCGGGCGCCCCCGCGGCTTCCGGCGGCCGAGCCCCGCCCCGCCCCGCCCCGCCCGGGAAAGGCGCCCCCGCCGCCAAGGGCCGGGGCAGAGCTGGGCCCCCGCGGCTGCCGAGCCGTTCTGCAGCGAGCACCGGGCAGGCGGGTCTTCTCCGCTTTCTCCTTGGAGCTGCAAGTCCTCGGGTGACGTTTTAAGCACTTTTTTCCAGAGTTACAGCTTTAAGAGACACACCCAATACCAAGAGGCTTGGAAAAAATTTAATGATTTAGTAACACTCAACAGCGAGGACTAATCTAAAAACTGTTCCCACATCCTACTTAAAATATTTACAATATTGTTAACTGTATATACATGGTCATCTTTGTCCCTTATAGTCTATTTATAGATGAGTTCCTTAGGAATTATACCTGTTATATCTGAAGATAACAGCACAGTATTGTAGTAGGGATTGCTGGGAATACTCTCTGTACTAGGTAAGTTGCCAAGAGCCACTGGGCACTGGTCATGGAAGCCTGAGGCGATGAGTACACAAATAAACGCACAATGCAAAGTTCTCTGCCTCTGCAGTGTTTTAATGTGCAAGGCAGCAGGGTAAGTATACTACACTGCAATGCACCCGATTTGAGGAAAACAAAACAAACCACGCACCTGTGTGTGGCAGTACAGGGCATCTGTAATCACAGAGACACTGACTTACACTGATCTGCAGTTCCAACCATACCATTCACCCAAAATTCGATGCTCCACTGAAGGCCTACAAACACTTACAAAGCAGCAATCCCACTGTGAAGAACGATTCATCAAGTCAAGCCTAATTTTATGACATCCTGAAATTACACAACATAACAGCACCTCTGAAAAAGGTTCATGGTTCAAGTAAGAGAGACCCATCATTACAACTAATGATACTGGATTCACAGCTCTATGTCTTAAGTCCAGTTAGCAGAATGAGATTCTTTTCACACATTCCTTTATAGGGGATACCTTCATTTTTTTCCTGAAGCAAAATGTTTTATCTGTATCACAGTGGGGCACTATTACTTTTCACTGATAGTTTATGCACCTTCTGAACTCCCTTCTGCTACTCCCTTTCCGGGAAGAAACCCTAGAGGTTCTCTCAAATATATTTCTGCCAAAGAAATTGCAGAGTCAGCCACTAAGCTCAAAACAATTTAGGTACACTGGACTGGAAAGTCACAGAGAAACAGATAAAACCTGAGAATGCAAGTGAAAAAGTGGGGCAAGTAGTGTCAGACCAATCCAATACTTAGTCAATGGTTTTTACATGGTGAATTGAGAAAAAAACAAATTAATCTAATTTACTAGAAAGTACTAAGCTTATAGATGATACAGTGTCTTCATGATTTTAGAAAAATCACTGATTTCATGGTTTATTTTACAATAATTGGATTAGTCTACAAGTTAAGGCAAACATACTAATGCATCTGCTTTTTTTTTTAAATCATAGTTATAAAGGTTACACAAAGTTCTCCAAAATTTCTAAGAAATGTTCACAATTGAAAAAAAGATAAGTTTTTTGATATAAGTACATGGAAAAAAACTAAGACAGTGTATACAATGTCATTATAGTAACAATATTCAAATATCTAATGGTAATATTTAGGCCATTTGAACAATGTGCTTCAAATGGCGAACTTCAGAAATTACTTACAAAGGTAAATAAGATTGCAGCCGTATCATAATATTTGTAACATGAACATTATTATATTGGCTATTTTCACAAAACCCGAGCATTTGGTTTCTGAACAATGAAAGCATATAATGATTAAATAAACATGAATATGTATGTATAACAAGTATGCCGTTCATATAGTCTGGAGCTACTTTCAGGTGTTTAATTCTTTTGAAAGAAGAAGCTTGCTTATGTGCACTTTGTCAAATGTTTTCTCCAGGGAACTGTAAATGCCTATTTAAAGTCATGAAAACAAAATCCAGAGGAGGGCAGCCCTTGTTAGTGGGAGGACGGAACGTAGCTTATGTGTCACCATTTAACACTGCCAGGCAGCTCTGCAGAAGTTGTAAGTTACCCTGGAAAAATAAAGAAAAATATCACCACATTTGTCTTCTTTCTTTTATGCTTGTAACAGAACAATGTTTTTTAAATAGCAATGACACCACTAAAAAAGAACAGACAGGATTTAAACTTATGGGAAAATATATGTAACTTTTATATTAAAAGACTTTTTTTTTAATGTAGGAATATCGTGTCATGGAAATTAACAGAGCCAATTTGAGATTCAAAAATAAGCACTTAATGCCTTTCATGTTTCTTCCTAGAGGTCTAGTCTGGCCACAAAACCTATTCACTGCAGAGCACCCTCAGCAATGAAATTCACAGTTGCAAAGTTAAATTTTTTTTATATAAAAGTACCATTACTCTGTCTCTAGAATGAGACTCCCAAAGCCTAAGTATTCATGTGTTTCACTGAATACTGTATTCATTGACAAGTATTAAACAATTTATAGCACTCAGGATCTCCTCGCTTATAGCAGCCATCAGAGCTGACAGCTGTGTTCAAGGAGGAGGCCTTGTTAGAAAGACAGCAGAGTGATTTACATGCTTAGCCAGGTGATTGAGCCATCAAAGTTGAGTTTAGCCATTAGAAGTGATTATCAGAACATTAACTCAACTCTAAGCCAAGCTCTGGCCTTCCTTCCAAACACAGTTTTTAATCTTATTTAAAGCATTCTGACTCTACCATAGAAATATACAGACTGATTTTCAGGTATCTGAATGAATCTACAGAACTGATACCCTTGTGAATTTAGCAAATGTGACTAACAAGCCAGAATTTACTTTGCAGGAAAAAAAACTACCACACAAACCCAAAACAGCCCAGTATTCATATGTGCATTCATTTATGCTTCCATCACTTAAAACTACTAGCTATTCACTATGAAATACCTGTACTAGATTTGTTCCCAAATCTTAAATCTCTATGTAAGAAAAAAATGTTGGGCTGTTGACAGTGTTAAGAGTAATTCATATCAGGTTCAGATAAAATGCAGGAACAAAGCAGTCTGAATGCCCAGTTATGAACACAGAAGGAACTACTGACTTCTAAAAAAAAATTTGCATCAAAAAGGAAACATATAAAGAAAACTTCAGACACACCAAAGCACATAAGTAGCTGTGATTTGCATGCCTTTCATAAACAGTCCACAGAAGTCCTTAAGAATTTGTAATTTTTTCAGTTAGAAGCACTCCAAGTGACCTGTGATAGATAAGCAGGACATTCATCCCTCAGCCCCAAAAGGTAAATCATAATTCTATGCCCCATTTGGGTTCTTATAATCCAGATTAAGCAATTAACTGATTTAAAGGTTTGAAAGCAGATTCCCAGTTAGGCCTACTAAATCCTTCTCAGTCTTATCCAGAAGGCAGCAATTTCAGTAACAACTTCAGCAGCTTTTTTGTCTTTCCATGTCTACAATGGCAGAGGACAGTCACAAGCTATTTTTTAGATGGCTTGTAATTCGGTGACATTAATAAGTTCTATATAAAAGCAAGATACATGGGGACTTGGTGGCCCATCTTTGGGGTATACAGGACTCATAAATCTAAGGTCTCTGTTACTGAAAAGCTGATTATTGACTGTAATGAACTAATGAATTGAAAAGAATACTTCAGTCTGAAGTCTTCAGTCTTCAAATGGAATACTTCAATCTGACTTCTATACTTATGGACTGCACAAGTTACCTATAACTGAAGTGGGACAATACTCTTTTGGCCATCTTATTACAGAAGCATGAAGTATATTTGTAATTTACAGGCCATTATGTAGCACTCTAAAAAAAAAAAAAAGATGTTACCAAGACATCTGTGCTGGTTTTGGCTGTGGTAGAGTTGATTTTCTTCTCAGTGGCTAATATGGGGATGTGTTTTGGATTTGTGCTGAAAATGGTGTTGATAATATAGAGGTGATGTCATTATTGCCAAGCAGCTCTTACTCGGCCTTTTCTGCTCCTTGTACTGGCACACTGGAAAAGTGGCTGGGGGTGCATGGGAGGGGGCACAGCTAGGACAGCTGACCCCCAGTGATCAAAGGGATATTCCAAACCATATGACATCACGCTTGGTATATAAGGTGGGGGAAATAAGAAGGAAGAGGGAGGCATTCAGAGTGTTGTCTTCTCAAGTCACTGTTCTACATAATGGAGCCCTGCTCTCCTGGAGATGGCTAAACGACCTGCCTTGCCTATGGGAAGCATTGAATAAAGTCCTTGCTTAGCTTTGCTTGTGTGCACGGTTTTTGCTTTCCCTGTCAAATTGTCTTTAACTCAACCCACAAGTTTTCTCACTTTTCTGATTTTTAGTTGCCAGCTGAGGTTAAACCACCACAACATCCTTTACACCTCAGTCATTTCCACACTAAGCCAGCCAGTCTACTAAATTTTTCCAAATAAGCACATAATTCATTTTCGTTAGATCAGATTTACAAAATTCACAAGAACCACCTTATTTAAATTATAATAAATCAAGGACAATAGAAGCTGTGAGCCATTACTCTTTGTGGCTGCAGTATCTGACATACTTGACTTACATCAGCACAGCTTGAAAAAGTCCTATACATTCAGATTCAGAAAAGTGTTTCTTGCCAGCTCACACTCCTAAGCTGTAGATACTAAAATTATTGGCAGAACCACAGTGACAGAAACATCCTTTTCAGGAAAGAAAGAATTACTGACAAAACATTTCATCAAATCCCTTAGTACTGCATTTTGCTTACTTCCTTGTTCTGTCAGTTCCAAACAGACATCTGTTGCTAATAACACAAGAAATTATTTTTCCAAAAAAACCATAGAGGCAAGAGTGTATATATTAGTATTTGTGGAAAAGATATGTTTCTTTTTATTTATATGAAGGAAGTGGCTATCTTACTCAGTTACAATCCATATGTCAAAAGATTCCAAAAGTACAGCCAAGGCTATGAGTGCTCTAAGTATATGATTATAACCTTAGCAGTTTCACCAGCTATCAAACTGCCCTTCTTGAACATTAAATCCCACACAGGAATACCTCAAAATCCAACCATTTAAAATACTGAACAATACACCAAATGCAGCTTTTGCACCAAAATGGTCAAACACTTATTCAGGTCTTACATTAGTTACAGCTGCATGAAGTCATGAAGAAACACAAAGCTAGCAAAACAGAAGCTAAAGCATTACCTAGGGAGATAAACAGCCAGAATGGCCACAGAAAAAGAAACATCAGTATGTTTAGTGTAGGTCAGAGACCAATGACAATCTAAAGCTTCAGTTTGGCAGCTATTCTAAATAAATCTAGGGTACATGCTGCTGCTAAGAAGGCAGCTCTCTTTTACTGCCAGACCCTCCCAGCCAAAACTGTGTGTTTTGATACAAAGGATGTCGTGAAAACAAGACAAAGTAAAGCTTAGGAAAACCCAGAGCAACTTTAAGCTTCTTTGTACTATGCAGCTGCACACATAATTGTGCCAACGTAAGGGAAAGGAAGAATCATGCATCATCATCCTTCCTGGCAACAGTCTGCCCTTTCATCAACTTAAACTCAACCCACAGTTGATTTTTAGCTTTTTCAAAAGTCTTGAGTTGCAAACCAAAAGGTTAAGAGGATAGTAGCAATACTTCCAAGAATTATTTTATAGGGAAGTAGTATAAATGTAACTGGGCAGAAAGGGTTTACTTAGGATTTGTTTATACAGTGTCCCTGATTTACTGAAAGTTTATTTCCCTATTGCCCTCGAGTCTTCTAGAGCTACAGGCAGGTATAGCTCACAAAATGTGAGCTGTGCCTCAGAACCTTCTCTCAATTCTTTGGTTACTCTGACTTCTGTGCAGCCACCTCTGTATTTTGGGATTTGTGTTTTTCTTTCCACACAGAGCAAGTAACTTCAAACAGCAAGTCAAGCAGCAGCCTTCACTGTGTCTGAATTCCTCCAAAAGACAGCCTCTCAAGTGAGTTTTCAGCACCCAATGCTACATCGTATTTCACCTCCATGTTTTTTGTGTGAGGCAGCTCCGAGGCCAGAAGACACATGGCTAGACTGATTCAGAGACAGATCCATCTGCATAGCATCTAGTCTGGAGGCACTCATTACAGAAAAAGAAAACCCACAATAGAAGACTTCTAGTAAAAGCCTGCAGCAGTGGGTTTCCATTGTCCCCAGACCTCTTCCCCACTTAGCATTTTTGCCAGAAGCAAACACTTAGACTTAGGTAACAGGTCATGTTGCAAAGTTTGTCAGGCACTGTGCTCCACACACAACTGACCAAGCAATTGCCATTTTGCTGCTACTAAAACTTCACATGCCTGCCTCCAGTAGGTGCGAAAACACAGAGACAGGGACTGCCACAGCATCAGGCAAAGTATTTTGCCCAGAACCTAAAAGCAGGGGGCTTTCGATCTGATGTAATTAAGTGACTGCCTACATGAAAAACAGCTTTCTTTTTTGCTTCTACTAGTCCTCTTCTGACTGTACTCCAAGACGAATTAGTGATCTAGAAACAGCCCAGGTTAGCCCAGTCAAAAACAGGGCTACCTAGTCCTTGAAATGGAAGCATTGTTCATGATTTCATTTCATTCATATTCCCCTAATATTGGTCTTCCCACATCAGGGCACAATATTACATCAAAAAAACCCCAACAAACAAGTCTTAATATCTTCTTTCTTCCTTTTATGGAACTAACTCAGAAAGTGTCCACCAAACCATTTCATCCTTCAATATTCTGTACAGACTAATAAAAACCTATCCATAAGGCTCTCTTCAAATACCTTAGTTACAGCACTAATAAGAACATTCCCCATTATATAATGTTGAAAAATGCAATCTACTGTACTTGTAAATTCTGTAATAATCTAACTCAGAATTCACAGAAAGAAAAACACAGTAACCAAACTGATCCACCTGTAGTAGCTTAGCTTATTTTAAATATGAAACAGTGGCATTGAGAAAAGAGAACTTTCAAACCTAGTGAGAAACAAAACATCCTTTTATTCAACAGGTTACAGTATTTGTTAACATTTCAAGATTTGTCACTCTTAGTCAAAATGACCTTTGATTATTGTAAAGCTTTAAAGATTCAAAACTGCCTAGTGAATGTTGTTGTTCCATGATGAAGTAGGTGAAAAGGGTCAGCAAAAACAATTCATCTTCAAAAACAGAACTACAATTTAAAGCTTCTATTACAGCTTTATGGACTCCTTGTTAGCAAATTTACTAAGACAAGGTAAGTCACAGACAGACTGTCCAAAGAAATGCACGTTAAACACAAGCTGTGACAACAAACTCAAGCTAAAAAACTAAAGCACTTCCAGATACACTAAGGACATAGGAAGTACACATCAAGTTGAAAGCTACAGAAATTAGGCATCTTCCACCTGCATTCCACACTTACTAGTTGTCAAAATTCAAGAGAATATTACTCCAAGATTGTGACTTGTATAGTTAAAAGAAGTGATTCTTTAAGGATACTTTAGAAGACAGAGACATTGTCTAAGAATTCCACTTCAAGCCATGTGGAGACTTCAGCAAGGGTCAGTTACATGAGATGATGAAGAGTCAATGATTGAAGCAGGACAGAAGCAGTGTGGATTCATTCCCTTACTAAAGCACAACATGGCAAATCAATAAGAACTGTTTCCAGTAAGACTGTTAGGACTATTTAAAGTAAGGACTGTTCATCTTAAAAAGGAGTCATGCGTTCCATACACTGCTGATTGCTTTACCAGCAATATATAAATATTTCATTAAGCTGAACTTATACCTACAAAGATTTTTTTTAAAAAGTCCCCCCAAAAAACCTTTTTTACAGTGCATTAGTTTTACAAGCAATAGGTTTAGGGGAATGAAGAATGACACCATCAACACTACTGAAAAGAGAGTAAAGCAGCAATATACCTCTTAACAAGTCCTTTCAACAGATATATTCTGAGTTAATTCATAGCTTCCTAACCAATCCAGTTTCAGATCTGAAGAGAAATGCTAAAGAACTAATTTTTAAAAGAAAACTGCCTCCAGATATAAGACTGTTCAAATAACAGTGTTGTACTTGTCCATGAAATCAAATACATTGTGAAATTTAAGGATAATACAGGACCCTTAAAAGTTATTTTCCTACAAAAATTTATTTTCCTGGAAAGGCTATCTGCACCATGCCTCTTTTGTTAATGGTTTAGAGTTTAAAGGCAAAAAGGCTCAAAAAGCATACTCATCATACCAGACAGGCCAGTGTGATCTCATGCTTAATATCCTATACATCAAGTCCCAAAATCTGGATAACAGGAGAAACCACTTCCTAAGTGAAATGGTGAGATGAAATTTTAAAAATAGGCAAGTTTTCAAACTCTGCAGACATAAATATCAAACAGCCAAATAAACATAAAACCGAAGGCAAAATTTTCTTCCAGGATATGCATTTTCCAAAGGCACCTCAAGCATACCAATCTCTCAGAGAGACACTCCACCTGTACTTTTTTGTCTTCTCTGTTATTAAAGAAAGTTCACCTTTCTGAACAATGCTTAACTTAAAATTCCCCTTCCTGAATGTGAAATATCATACAACAAATGTAGTCATTTTGGTTAATCAAGCATATAATATTCAAAATCACTTGAAATATAGGCCAAAGAGGATCATAATTACCTTAGCATGCTTTAATTCCAGTTCTGCTAGTTCCACCAGATTTTTTCTGAAGGCTGCAACTCTTCTTGTCTTAAAGTCTATCAGTTCTATAGAAAATAGAAACAGACTCAATAACAGTATCCCTGCTAGTGACCTCAGTGATTAACAGACATTCCTTCAGGATGGAATAGGTAAAGGGTGAGAGAAGGAAAAAAGAAAAATCTTGAGTTTAATCTCAGCACATTCTGGGCTCAAAAATGCTGCTACACGGTTGGAAGAAAGCAAACCATCACTGCAGTTCCTCACCTCTAGGAACCTTTTGAGGACAAAAAGCTCTTTTGAAAAAAGACTGCCACGTGAATGCTTTTAACATTTATTTCTCTTATTCCATCTGCACTGTTCTTTCAAGGGTGATACATGGAAGTCTTTAAGGAATACACTAAACTAAAACTAGGAAGAACAACAGTGCGCTTTCTGCATATACCTTTGTGGCTAACAGGATCACTCATTCTCCACTGTCTCATTTACAGGAATCATCAACCAGATTTACAGCCTCAAACAACTCTTCAGTGATAAAAACAAAAGAGCATGGTGTTTAAACCTTGAACAGATCTGCCACAAATCACTACTAACTCACTGAAGTATTAACCTAAAAAAGACAGCAAGTTTCCAGAAGAAAAGTAACATGTAAATAATGTTCCTTTTCTCTATTAACTCGTAATTCAGTGAAATCTCATTTCATTATTTCTCCCTTCTCTAATGTAGTATCATATCTGTGACAGACTGGTGCCTCCACAGAAGAAAGCATAAAACCAAAAGGGGAATTTTAACAACACTTTAAAGTATTTGTTTGCTATTACTGCTAGCAGTTACCATTTTGTATCCTAGCTTATGTATGTGAAAAAAAAGCTTAACAAGTAATTTGAACTTAGACTTCGCTCTGCCTATCAGAGCTATGAGGAGCCAAAGAAAAATATAATTTGAACATTCTAAAATAAGTAAATAATCATTAAAAGATAATATTCCTGCTTAAGAAACAGTTCAAAAACCTATTTTCATTAATTACATTAATTCTTATTAAGAACATACTAAAATATGTTAAATTAAAAGTAGTAACATAGGATCAAGGACCACCCAAATACCTTGTTTTGCTGATTCAGAAATTTTCTCAAATTTCTGACAGCATATTTGCTGAGTAGTTTCAGCTTGCAGCACATCTTTATTTTTTGCTCTTGCTTTATCCAATGCCTTATTAGCATTTTCATAATCCACTAGTGACCTAGATCTTCTATATAGGAGATCCTATTAAAAAAACAAAGGTTATATGGAGTTTATAAGACTCTACCCAAGGATTTTACTATATTCCATATAATTAAAAAATCAAATTAATATTAGTCCTTCTTGCTGTATTTAAGTTCTTACTAAATTATTTGCATTCACTTTACTTCATTCTGCAAGGCACAGGAATGTCTATACTAGATCAGATCCACAACATAATACTGTCTGGTCTCCATCTTGTCTGACAGAGGCTAGCAACAACAGATGGCTTAGATCAAACTCCAGAAAGCCAAAGAAGGCAAATCATGGGAAATTTCACAGCTTCTTAGATTAGAAACAAACTACATTTAGATTATGCATTTGAAATACACACAGAGCCCAAGAAACAGTAGCAACATTTTTGGTGCAACAGTTTGTGATCTTACTACAGACATTTTCTGTCAAATGCTTGCTCATTCTGTGACATTATTTAATCACGTCACATCAAACAACAGTAAGAATGAAATTTTCTGTAAGCACAGAATATCAAATTCAGCGCATGCATTTTTGTATCAGCACTAGTAGATTATATGGAATGCCCAATTTTATTATTTAAAGAAAAGCAGAACTGCTTGCAATTACAAGCACCGAACACACTGCAAACACACAAAACAGCCCTTCCACTGTGTTTCATTACTGCATGATGTGGCCTTGACGAGTGGCTCACCCAGTTCCACACAGTCAGTCCGCTTTGTTACTCCTTATATGCATCAGGACAGGTTCAACAGCTAAGGGAGAAATTGCAGGCTAGGGGGGGCAGCATTTTAATCTATCTATATTGTGAGTTGATGATCTCTTACCACTTTCTCTCTCTCTCACTCTTTTTTTTACGTTAAAGAAACACAGCGTAAAAGAAACACTGAACAAAAACCTGTAAATTCACCTTAGCAGCTTGAGATTCCCTAAGGTAGTATTTCAGAAGATCAGAAAGTTTAAGATCTTCATCAGCAGATACCCGAGCCTCTATTTTCTGGAAAAACAAAACAAAACACCACCACCAAGCAAAAAAAACAGTAAGCAAAAGGATCAACTTAAAACATCCAAACTTTGGATATTCTTTTGTATATACAAATTCAGTGTAAAATATACAGTACACGACAGATAGCCTTTTTCAAAAACTAAGATCAGGCATTAATGACAGGATACTTAAAAGATGCAAAATGAGAAGCAGTATTAGGATTTTGTATTAAAATGTAAGCAATAAGCTACTCTCTGAGCAGTAATTGACAACTGGCTTTCTACATTAAACACTGCTTTTTTTCCAATAGCAATTATATTTATCATATGCTAGAAAAAATGCAGAGAAACAAACTTATATTAACAGTTGCACAAGTAGTTTTATGTTGTTGTTGAAATCAAAGGAAAACAAATTTTTAAGGCACCTTTGCAGACTAATTGTGTAGTTGCATGCACTAAATGGTCTAAAAAACCTATAAACTAATTTGCTTGTATTTGAAACAGATTAGAAATAGAGTCTGCAAATGCATTATTTAAACCCTAATTTTTAAAAAAATAATTTCTAAAACGCAACATTTTGAGTCGAAGCAAGTAATTCTGTTAATTTTCTTTCAAGTATGTATTTATGCAGATACAATTGTCAGTTTAGGAAATACACACTTTTTTCATTTGAAAGTTTTCCTGATACATGGCACACATCTTCTCTCTACCAAGCTAAACAAGTAAGGCAAAAGAAGAAAGATTTGAAAAACTGATTAGAAGCATAAGCAATTCTACTTCTGACTCAAATAATTGCAGAAACCGATCTTGGCTCCAGAAAAAAAGCAGCATGGCCACCATTTTTTTGGATAAAGGATTACATTTCTTCATTTCTTTTATCCATAACATGTTCTGTGATTCCCAGTAACAAGTATGGAAGATCTCTATGCAATTTAGAGGAACAGCAGCTTTACAAGGGTATTACAGGAGACTGCCTAGAAATGTTTAGTCAACCGAAGAGTCCTAAGGTTCAATCATTTTACAAAACACATGACTGAAATCTTACGCTTTCTCATTCCATACTACACATTGCTTAAACGCTCCATCTAGAAGCTCACATATTAATCCACATATTAATGCCTTGTTGGCACACGTGGTCTGTTCCATAGTACATACCCTTGTTTTGTCAAATAACTCTGACACCTTCAGAAAAAACCTGTGCAAAGGAAACAGCTCATATTACAACGTTGTTTTAAACAGTCTAATTACTTTCTAGAACTCACACTATAGTCTGCATCTGGCAATAAAGACTGCAAAAGCACTTCTTAGAATTATAATCGAAAAACTCAGAGAACATACTAGTTTAAAACTTCAAACATGTGGGAACTGTGCAATGTAAGAAAGGCAAATGACAAACAAAGCATAACTGATGGATATTTTAAAGTAAAGAATAATTGCTCAGCTCCTCAAGGATTCTTTATGCTTCTGTGAATTAAACCCCAAACACGAGCACCCTGGTCAATGGTCTTACACTATTATAAGTGTGCTTTACATAAATTTGAATGTACTTTTCTTCACCCAGTAAACATGACGTATGTCCTACTTGGAATTCAGGGATGCTGAGCAACAGTGTCACAACATCTCCATTGCAGGAGACAATACAAGGCTTCAGTCTTACAGCAGACTGAATTACAATCAAATTATACTATTTTGACAGAAGACAGATGTGATTTCTGACAGACCCTAACAGACTGCATCAAATATCAATACTATTATCAAAGTATCTGGTATATAAGCTGTCACCACATTTGGACGTATATTACTGTAATTCAGGTAAATTAATAAGTTAATACATTCATGTCCTACCTGTCGTCACACGGACACCAACATCACACAAATGAACTATGTGTGTATGTTGATAAGCACTGACATCTTTAAGCTAGTTAACTAAGTTTTATTTTCAGATACACCAGACTTCATCTTCAAGCAAATCTGAAAGATTAAAGGACAAACATCTGTACATAGAGACCCCCTGCTATTTTCAAAGTTCTGGGGATCTCTGTAGATTGCTTTATTTTCTTAAGGGCAGTAAAGTTGCCAGAACAGCACAACTGTTCTTCAAGATGTTGGTACACTTAAAAAAATCCATATACTCCAACTGAGACCTGCACCTGCTGCACATGTAAAAAGCATTTGTAACATTTTAAAAAAATGGTGAACAGTTGTGGTTTTTTCTTATTCAATAAGGACTTTTCCATCTCATCTGTGTAATTTTCTACAGACTGTAGAAAACAGCATTTTTTACAGACAAATATTAAAGCAAAATTATTAAGTGCAGCCTACTAAAGAAAGGAAATACTAGAGAAGCAAATATCTTAATGTGATAACCAGAATTTCTTACAGCTGTTTCTCCTAACAAGAGCTACGAATCTCAGCAGGTCACCATGAAGACTGCTACATAGCAAATTACCCCACAGGTTATTAACAATATCTTACTTGCATATGTCTGTGGAGTCCTGCGTTCCTAATGCATATAATGAAGAACCAATTCTATTATAGTCATCCGCCACATCTAGAAAAACAAACAAGCACTTGTTTTACTATCTCATTCCTCTTCTTTCTTTTATTCAAGAGCTTTAAGTATTAAATCAATGAATGATGAAAACCAACAGATCCAAGCAATGAACAGGAAAATACATTTGCTTGTTATTTCTGAAGTTTATATGCCTTTAAGCAGATTTTTTTTTTTTTTGATAACACAACCTTAAGAGATTGAGTGGGTCAACTTCCATGCAATTCATTACTCCACATGTCATCAGTGCAATTGGTTACAGTGAAGAATGGTATTAGGAAGCTATTAATCTCCCCTTCTACTCCTCCCATTTCAACATAAAAATATATTTTCTGCTGGAAATAGTAAGTCAGTGTAATTTCAAGCCCTGCACCTCTCTGTTGATCAGGTAATCCATAAACTACAGATTACCCATTTCCAAAACAGGTTTCCCAGGTCATTGCTCTACTCCTCTAGCCAGAATTTCCAAAGGTGCCATTTGTCCCAATTCACAGTTTGGTAAAAGTTGTCAATAAACATCCTATGTGATTCAAGCCCGGAAACCAATGAAGCTTTGTCATGAGTTTGATCAATCCTTTCCCGTCAGATCCTCTACAACCTCATTTCAAAGGATTTTCTTGGTTCTACAAACAATGTAAAAGCCATTCTTACTCTGTAAATAAATCTTGGCACTTCATTACTATGAAGGAAGTTCAGTTCTCATTTTAGGAAAGCAACCAAAAACACCAGAAACCACTTCAGGTGGGTACTGAATGCAGACACAGGGCCCCTTAGTAGTTCACTGAGCCATAACTGACTCTTTCCATCTCCTACCATAGATATTAAAACTACAAAAGACTCAGTCTTCATACAACAGCAAGAGAAGCATCTGAAGAACTCAGAAAATCCTTGGTTTAATGTCTCATTCAAACTCCACTTTAGAGATCTTATCAATGGAGATTCATAAAACGTTTGTGACCTTGTCTTGTGCAAACTATATTACTTTAGACAGCAAAGACAGTATCTGTAAATCAGACCCAAACTTTGAGGAAGCAGACAGAATCTGGAAGATCAATTTTGATTTATCTAGGCACAAAAACTTATAATCAAGGGCAATATAGGTATTTTTTTCTGAGCTTCTCAAAACACAGTAATCCTAAATCAAACACAATAGTCCTAACCCCAAGGTTTTTCATTTTCTCAAATAAATGAACTGCACTTGGGAAGACCATCTAGAGCTTTCAGAAATCACATTAGCTAGTACTGAGCTCACAAAGACAAATCAACACGCAAGTGGAAAATCTTGTCTCAGTATGAAAAGGGGTCCTGCAAACCAGGCTACTGAATGTACACATTCCAGCCTCCAATCTAAACAACTAAAAAATGGAAATCTAGTCTAGAATAATGGCCCAGACAGGAGTTTGCTACAAGCAAAGGTACTTAGTTAGCAAGGTAATGCCATGCCCAGTGTGCCAAGAGATTGCATTTGGTGGAATCAACCACATCCAGTCAATAACAACTTCACTAGGTGTAAAATCACAGGTACTGCCATACTACCCACCTCTACACATAAATGACTAAGTCAGACTTCAACAGAATATTAATACTTAAAGTGTACTTCTTTTCAAGCAGACAGCATGAAGAATCAAGGTATCCTCAGTGTTGCACCAGGCTGTTCTTACTCCATATAGTGTACTGCAGCAAAGCCTAAACTTAGAAAGTCAGACTGAACTTCTTTAGACTCTGAAGGCTACTCTTGGAGAAATGAATTCACTTTTCACATGCAAGAAGAAAACTAAAAATTACTTCTCCTCATGAACAACTTCTGTACACTTTAACCACAACTATTTTCACCCTGGAAAAAACCTCACTTTTATGTGATCTCGTCATTTTATCAGATTTGGCAGAGGCATCTTTGACTCGATTGTGATATTCTACAAGGAATGTTCTCTCATGTTCAAAGAAGTCATCCACATCCTACAAAAAAAAGAGAACAATTGAAAAAACAGGATTTCACTCACTCTCTACAGAGCAATTGCAGAGTAAATTTGCACATTTCACTGTTGCTATGACAGGAAATGCAGCTATTTTTATTGTCTAAAACACCATTTACGTAAACTGATTTCTTCTCCACTTATATAATGATCTTAAGTTTTATTAAGAATTTAGTAAGAACTAAGAATTTGCAACAAGCATCCTAAAGGTCTATGTTACTAAACATGAAGGAACATCAAAGGGTCACCAAGGGTGACAGAAAAATAGAATACATGTCAAGTACTTAATTTAAAAAAATATCTACCTAGAAAAAGGGGAGAGGGGATGAAAGTCACCCAGCAGTACAGAAGCTGTGGTCTCAGATGAGATTATTTGAACTCCTAGCTCAGAACACTGATCTTAATGACACACTTCTGTCAATTTGGTAAACACAGGTAATTGTTAGTATTTTCTGTATTATAACTTGACATAATTGGTTTAATACTTATATTTAAAAACCCTCTAAAATAACACAGATGCTCAATACCACGAAATAGCCTACAGCATGGGCTTTGAACAATGTTCTTATGAATGTAGTAGTTATTTGGACTTTTTTTTTTCTCCAAGTCATATTTAATCCATGGTTATATCCACTTTCCAGCAGTTTCAAAAACCAAGACTTTGAACCTAGAAACTTTTAACTCTTGTAAAAATTGCTATTACCACTAGAAAGAAAAGAAATTAAAAATTATCCTCTGCAGAACTTCTGTTTGTTATAAAAGCAATCTTGTAGCTTTTGGAAAAGTGAAAACTAAATTGCATTTTTTTCTTTCCCCCCCCCCCTCAGTTACATTCTTACATCTACTGGGAAAAATCATATAACCTCTACTGCTGCTCCTAGCCTTGAAATAGTAAAAGGATTCTACAAGACTGGGAAAATTCACTCAATTAGTAACTTCTGGACTGAAGCAGTTGTCACACCTAGTTCTCCTTTCCACTACATAAAATGGCAGGCCTGAACAAAAAAATCCAACCAGATTATCAATTATCTATGTTCATTAAAAAAAAAAAAAAAGCTTAATTTCACAGAACAGGAGAAAGAGTACTGAAAGCCCACAAGAAAGCTCTCAATCCCACAAGAAAGCTCTCAATTATTTTGCATCCAGTCCACAAGTTCTCACCCATGGTCTGCCACTAATTCTTAAGTTAGACATCACTATAAAAATCCCATTTTTGTACCTATGTAAAATTCTGCTTCATTAAAAAAGACAACAACAATGTTAATACATTTTAAATCTTGCTATGTTAAGCAGTAATCACCTTTACTCCTGAAACAATGACACCATCTGCTGACTTAACCATATTTTTGAAGAAGTCTTCAAGTTTCTCTTTCTTATTTTTCCCACGAACACTCAACTGAAAAACAAATTAATTTATCAAGTTCAGTCATTTTCTGGAGGCAATACAGGCTTTAAAAAAAACCCAACAGAATTACATACCCCTACTTGCTACACCTAAAGCAACTTTCCTGCTCTCTATTCACTCTTACACTCTACACTAATGGGGACAGGGCACCTTGCATCCAGAATGAAGACTACCTCATTTACTAGATTGTTCATCACCTAAAATACTATTCTAGGCAAAAAAAAAAAAAAAAAAAAAATCAGCAACATTCTAGCACCTACAGACAGTACCAAATGTACAGAGTGTACATTTCAGTTATCAGTAACACACTATTTATCATGCACAGTATAGCTGAGTTGATGTAACTATAGTTAATAGAACCATGTTTCACTCTTCGGTGAATGGCAGATCTTCGACTTCCAGAGGATAATGCTGGTTTAAGCCTCCTCACACTCCTCCTGTCCATCTAACTTCACCCAGTTTTGAGTGCCTGAATCTGTAAGCATTTCTACATCAAGCAACAGAGGAACCTCTGTAACACATTTTGAACTAAGTATGTATGCAGTTGAGCCAGTCTTTGTAATAATTTCTTTCATTCAGTGTTGATTCCGCAATTTTAAAAAGTAACTGAAACTCTTTGCAGAATACGAGCAACCACTAACTCCAACACCAAAGAGTTACGAATCCAAAAGTACTCTCCATTATCTCAATTCAGTATTTACATATGGAGAGCCACACTAGTCCAACACTTAGAAAAAAATTAACCACATTTTCATTTCCATCATTAACAAAAAGGTTTTATTTATCACAACATTTCATTAGAAATTCTCTCTAGTTAGCAACAGAATTTATACCACAGTTCCAAATCCTAAAATTTAGTGTCCCATTTTGTTGCACAATTCTTCCTCATAGCAAAAAAAAAAAAAAAAAAAAAAAAGAAAATTCAAAGAGTGGAAAAGTATACTGTCATGTGAAATCACCCAAAAGCTCAGCTTTTCAATCCAAAATATACTGGATTTCCAGTAATATTTTTGATGCCGAGGTTAGAGCATATAGTGCATTTGGTTCCCCAGGTGGCAGAAAATGAACTCCTACAGACTAAATTAATTTCTAACTTTTACAATACAAATATGTCTGGCATGAAGGAACTGATGTAATTTCCTCCAGGAGGTAATTCCCTCTTAATCAATTTTCCATCCTACCATAAAAGTACATCTTGATTTCTCTCACCAGCAATTCAGTTTTCAATACTCACATCCTGATTATATTCCAAGAATACATGGAAATTTAAGTCCTTTCTCAAAATAGGATGTGCTGCCACGCGACACAAAAACACTTCATGCATTGCAACTGTCTTCTTGAATATTGCCAAATATTCACTAAAAACAAGAAATAAGACAGACATAAGAATTTCGTATGAAGCAATTAAGTTTGAGATAAACCTAGTGAGCAGCTTTAAGAGATCCTCAGTAAGGTTACAAAATTACAAGCTGATATAATGGAGTTTATCACTCCAATGTTTGACAGACACATAAATAAATAGTACAATGTTAATACTAGGGAGAAATTTGAAGCCCAAACACATTACAGAGAGACTTTTAATGAAGAGTCAACAAAGATACTCTAATTTTTATGGTTAGCTAACAGATGCTGGTTTGCTGAAACTGTAACCTCATTTCATTGTCCTTTCCCCAGCACCCCAAAAATCAAGAAACTGAGGTACAGACTACAGTCCCTAGGCACTACGTATTGATGTGCAAATTCCTTCCTCCCCATCTCCATCCCCTTGCCCATTTGCACCCTCCTTACTTATTTATATAGTTCATATAGTTTTGTTAGCTGATTAGCCAGTCTTTTATTTCATGTTAAAGCACCTAGCCTTTTTGAGCCAAAGCTTACATTGATGTCTCACTTTGTGTTCTAAAAGTGAAATTAAGAGCTGCATTTGGTAGGTACAACAAAAAAATCACATTTAACCATAATAATCACACAGTTGCCCAGTTCAGCCAACTCAGCTTCAAAGCAATCACTCACTTGCAATTTAATTAAGAGGAAGGCACTCTTACCAATACCAGTTTGCTAGAATTCATTGTGCTTTGCAAATTCAGTAAGATGCAACTCATCTAAAAATGAGGAAAGGGCTCTTTTTCCCATTCTGAGGTCAAACAGTAAAATTATAATCAACGCTTTTCCTTCCACTATGTGCAAGGAGTTTAAGATTTACATACCAGCAAACCAGCAGGGCCAGTGTTGGGAGATGTTTGATCTCAGTGAGAGTAGTAGTCATTCAGTGAAGACAAAAAAGGAGGATGCAGAGGATGGAGGTGGCAGTAGAAGAAACCCAAAGTTTTCTGTGTTATCCAACCCCTAACCAGACCACAAGAGAATCATGATCAGGGCCGCTGGAAAACCAGATTCTTTAAAATCTATAGTGTTTTGCTCATTTCCAGTTTTCTGCATATGAAGTGTATATCTACTCTGCTATAAATTATGCTGTACATATCACTAATACAGAGCTTTTTAAGACATTTGCTCACAGCAGCTGAAGTTCGGAGAGAAAGCAGCAGTTCTAACAGTTCTATGTACTTTTCTTGCCAATTCAGAGCTCTTGATAGAAGCAGTCTAGAAGCAGCGTAAATATACACTTGAAAACTGAAACCAATGACAGGAAAAAGATCAAAGAAGTGAATGCATCATAAAATGGACGAAGCAAGGAGAAACTTCACTGTGTAACTCCATATGGAACAAGAAGCTTCAGAGCAGATATTTCAATATAAATTAAATTCATATTAAGGGAAAATAGTATTTTCAGGAAGTATATTCTCCTTGTGCAAAAAAATTTTTTTAAAGTGTCAAAAAAGGAATTTTCTAGTAATCTTCGTATTTCTTGGGGAACAGAAGGTTGGCATCCATGTTTACAGTACCAACCACATGCACAACTCCCTACTTCCAATCACTACATGTATAACCTTGAAGTCTCATTATGCTTATAAAATGTGGAACACCAGAACTAAAAAAGAGGTTATCTCCTCCCTTTGCAGATTTTCTGTGAAGAAAAGCATCTAAGTACTTTATTTCTTATAAAAGAATGCTCAAGAACAAGCTGATGTATTTCCTGTTTCAGAAGATCTTCCATGAAATTATTTCTACAATTTTCCTAATGGCACTGATCATGATCACTAAGATTAACCCTGTTTACATAGCAGCTGGATTCTCAAGTCTGTATTTCACAGAGAACCATTACAGTGAAATTGGAAACATGGGACAGTAAACAGCATTAGAAGTTTTGGAATATAAATAAATAAATAAAGTAGTAATAAAGTCTACATACGCTTCCAGTTCTTGTTTCATCTTGGTGAATTCTTCTTTAGTCATTGATCCTTCCCCTTCTCCAAGTTTCTGCAGTTTCTCCCTGGAGGCATCAAAGTCAGGCCTGGGTGGTGCTGGTGGAATCTGGAATTGAATCCAATTTTTTTTAAGTTCTCATTTTCTCAGTCAAACAACGCCCATTCACAGTACAGGAACTGTAGACTGCCTGCAGCTTTTTAGTACATGTTTCTCTCTTTCATCATTCATTACAGCATTTCTGGATGAAGTCTCTCTTTCACGAGTTATACACACGGCATTACTACACCAATTTCGGTCAAGTGTCCTTGAAGATTACTGGAGTATTAACTAATGGCTTCAGTTTAATTACAACAGAAACCAAATAATACTTCATTTCCCATGACAATGAATTAAACTTGAAGTAATTATTTTTTAATTAGTTTTGGTTTAGCTTAGTTGGTAAGGATTACTTCTTGTTTAAAGAAAAAAAAGAATTCCACAATTGTTTTCACATCATCCATTTATAACTCCCCAAAACTTTAAACCAAGAAAACCATTCCCTATTGTTTGCAGACACTAGCTCTTTCTTGCAGCACTGCTGACATTAAAGACGTGTTTAAATAACAAAGCCCCTAGTCAACAAGTCTCTAGGTTAATTTTATAATACAGTATATTAACACTGAAAGAGAAAACACCACAGTCAAACTAATCCTGAATTGCTGTCAGGAAAGGAACACAGAACAAAGTTAAACTAAGTTTAAATTTTAGTTTACCGATACTGGCCCATTATATTAACACTTACAAAAAACAAAAAAATCCATTATCTAGATGGTCAACCATTTGAAACTAGTTATTACCACACTGAAGGTCTAATCACTTCAAATAGCTTTTCTGACTAAGAAAAGACTAGCTCAAGAATAGTATGACACATCACAGATTATACTCATTATAATGTACCCACTAATCAATTAGAAATATCTGTTTATGCTCTGAATCAGCAAACACCCCCCCCAACACAAAATGAATAACTTTCATACCAAGATGACAAATACTCCTATTTGCAATTAACATATGAAGAGCAGCACCATTTTTAATATGCACTATCATACAGTGCCTCTTTTGAAACCTCTGTTCCTGGAAGGCCTGAAATAAACTTCAAACCATAAGTTACTACACATTGAGGTTCCCTGTAGTTCCACATGGTATTTAAACTGTTTTTTCCTTCCTCTTATTTATGGAAAAATGATTCTGATCTTTATAATGAGAACTCAAAAAGTCTAGTTACTTCACTCTGCCATTCCAGCTAAAACACAGGCAACATGAAACTTGTAACTAAGTTAAACATTAGCTTGCAAAAACAATACCACCAAGTCACACAGTTCAACTCTCTCCCACACTTTTAACACGGTGGCATAAAAATACACTTGGAGACAAATTAAACTACTCATTCCTTAGGAGTAAAAGGCAAGAAAGTATGACAGCTACAGTAGCTTTCTTCCAAGCTTGCTTCAACCATTAATTTTGTGTAATTGCACAAAATTAAGTATTAGAGAAGCTGATCTGATTTTATACAGAATGAACACCTGCTGTTTCCACTGCATTTAAAAGCAGTCTCAAGCAGTTTTGATACAGCCCACAGAAAACAGCACATATAAACCAAAAGAATATCAGTACTTACAATATAGCCAGCGTAGTCCTCATTCTCAACAAAAGAATCATGAAGCCAAATAAACTCTTCATGTTGCCGGACAACAGAAAATTCATTTTGTTTGAAATTTGGTAAGGAACTCTGGAAGGGTAAAAGGAGGTAGAATTATGGGGGGGAAGGAGGTAGGAAGGAAGAAAACCACAACAGAAACCCACAATGTTTTTCATTAATATATGAGAAAAAAACTTGAAGGAACAACAAAAATGTCCCCAAAAATTCATACCACAGTAAGTACCCTCATCTAAATTAGTGCAACAATCAACTGGCATGTTTGCCCAAAGAGGTTGTGGAGTGTCTGCTCTCATAGACACCTCTAATATTTTTATCAATTTAATCTGTTTAGTATCTTTATCAATGATTCGGATGAGGCAATCATCTTTATCAATGATTCGGATGAGGCAATCAAGTGCCCCTTAGTCAATCTGCAGATTGAAGTTGGGAGGAGGTGTTGATCTGCTGAAGGGCAGGAAGGATCTGCAGAAGGATCTGGACCAGCTGGATCCATGGGCAATTGCAGGAGATTCAACAAGGTGAAGAGCCAGGTCCTGCACTTGGGTCACAACCCCAGAGAGTGTGACAGGCTTGGGGCAGAGCAGCTGGAAAGCTGCCCAGCGGAAAAGAACCTGGTCAACAGTGGCTGGACATGATCCAGCATGTGCCCAGGTGGCCAAGAAGGCCAATGGCATCCTGACTTGTATCAGAAATAGTATGCCAGGACCAAGGAAGTCACAGTTCCTCTGTACTGGACACTGGTGAGGCCACACCTCGAGTCCAGGTCTGGGTCCCTCACAACAGGTAAGACACAGAGGCGCTGGAGCATGTCCAGAGAAGTACAGAGGAGCTGGTGAAGGGTCTGGAGCACAAATCTGATGAGGAGCAGCTGAGGGAGCTGGTGATGTTTAGTCTGGAGAAAAATCAGGGGTGACCATACCACTCTCTACAAGTATCTGATATGAGGCTGTAGCCAGCTGGGGGCTGGTCTCCCCTGTCAAGTAACAGGTGACGGGACAAGAGGAAATGGCCTCAAGTTGCACAAGGGGAGATTTAGATTGGATATTAAAAAAATTTCTTCACCAGAAGGGTTGTCAAGTTTTAGAAGGGGCTGCCCAGGGCAATGGTTGAGTGACCATCCCTGGAGGTATTTAAAACACGTGTAGATGTGGCACTTAGGGACATGGTTTAATGGTGGACTCAGCAGCGCTGGATTAATGGTTGGACTCAATCTTAGAGGTCTTTTCCAACCTAAGTGATTCTATGATTCTGTAATCAAAACCCAAATGGACAAATCCTGAGCAATGTGCTCTCACACACTCTAATTTAATGGTGAGAGTGAGGGAGGGGATAGGATTTAATGATGTCCAGATATTTTATTCAACTTTAATTATTCTGTCACTCTACAATCAATAAACATTCAAATCTAAAAAAAAGCCATGAACAATAGTAATTAAAAATGATCCCTGAATGTACAACAATTACAACATATGTTCTTAGAACCTGAAACTATAATAAAATCTAATCTAATTTTAAAAACTATACTGAAGTATAATCATGTCTAATAAAGATTCTACCTGCAAACAGGCTAATGAATAAGCATGAGAATGACATGACAATACATCAGTGCAAAAATAAAATGAACATAACTTTCTTCTAAACAGTTCTTTAGCTCTTAGTCATCTTTTTCTTATGAACTGTAGCTACACAGCCTCTTAAACAGGAATAATTCTACTTTCTCATTTCCTCTGGACTGTGTTACACGTTGTTTCAATAAACAGTTTAAGCAAACTCTCTTTTGTATATAATTAACAACTGTTGCATGTACAAACCCAGGTTTTTACCTTTGTATGGACTGTGAATTTCACTTTATCCCTCTCACTGAGTGCATCTGAGATATCCACTTGCAGAGCAGCATCAGTCTGGAGATCTACATTTATTGCTCTAAGCTAAAGAAAGAAAAATATATTTAGCTTAAAATTTAAAAAAAAAAAAGGTAAACTATATTTCCATTATTATTCTTCCTTTGAAATGAACCCTGATCTTGCACTGCTGAAGACAGATCACAAAACCCCCCAACATTAAAAGATTCTTTCCAGCAGAAAAAGGAAATCCAATAGTACTTCTCATTGCACAAATGACCATACAAACAATAAGCTCCTTTACTCCGTGTTAGTGCACTAACTTAATTTCTGTACATTGTTAACCTGCTAGTAATTGAGATGCTCAAGACAAAGTACATTTACAGATAGCAACAAGTTTGGTAGATTTTTCTCTTTATTCTCCCCACTCCTCTGAACTGACAACCTGTCCTAAGTAAATATACTTGTAAAGGTAATTATAAAGATATTAACAGTTGGAAAGGTACTTTTAAGGAGAAAAGTGGTTCTGTATTTCAAAGAAGCAAGAGCTGTTATTGACCTGATTTACTCATACTGTCTTCCACTATTCTTCTGTTCAACATCTCTCATCATATAATGAAAAAGCATAAAAAAAATCCTAAACTTCACAGAACTAAGTCTTCTTGGAAATATTTTTCTGAAAAAGCTCAAAGCAAAAAACTCAAACCAAAGACTTTGATGTCTTCAAAATGAGCATGAGAAATGGCAAAAGTGCAAGGAATACACATATTTTTTCTACAAGACAAGAAACCTGAACTCTTTCACAAAATAATTCCAAAGTCACATTGAAAAAAAAAAAAAGAGACAATGATCAAATATAGCAAAACTGCAATATTATCTGAGCACCACAATATTTGGCAGTAACTGGACCAAAGGCTTCATTCAACAGTACTTGGTGTAACTAACCTCATCAAGACCCCAACTGGAAATTCAAGTCCCCTTGCTCTTGCACCCTTGTTCTAGAGGAATTAGTCTCATGACAATTTCATCATCATGACCAACAGACATTTGGAATGTTTTTACAAGCACTAAGGCTAACTCTGAAATCTTTTCCAATCACATTGTCAAAAAATATTTCAACATCACTCTCACAAGGCATACTTTTTACTGAGACACAGTGTTTTCTTTGATGCTGTATTTTTTCTACAAATATCCCATTCTACAGTATAAAAAAAGCTTTACCATACAGAGATTTGGACTTTTTCTCCATTAATTTTTTTCAGGATTGCATTTTTAAGTCCATACTTAAGTACAAAAATGCTTTAAATATCCACAACACATAGTACAGAGGTTACATATGAGCAGATTTTGAAGGTAATGCTGTGAGGCACTGGAAAAGCACTAGGACAAAAGCAACAACTGCCAAATCTTGTTTTCCATAAATTACCTTTATCTTAAATCACAGTGGCCAGATCCTACTGTAGTCTTGCTGTTAACCTCGATGCACGGACAACTCTTGCCTAAGTAGCAGCAACCAGACTCATGAATCTTAGAATTAGTGTATTAAAGTAAACCAAAATCATGCAGTCTAGCATATTGTGCTAAGGCTAGCAAAATATAACAGTTCAATAGCTCTTACACAAGTAGTAATAGCTTTTCCTTACAGTGAAGTTGGAAATCATTAAAATGACTGCACAGTAACATATTCACACATGTGATTCAGGCATTGCCTTTTGTTTTGTTTTCCCAAGGTTTAGGGGGTCACTGCTTCACACAAAGGCATATTATCATGCAATGGCTCCTTGCAGATCACTTCTCAGAGGCAGAACCTCCAAGCTCCTACTGAGTTTCCAATGTGCTTACCATCTAATTTAGGAAAGAAAAATATAATGACATACCAATGTCTCCCTTATGTCATGACACCACATTTTTCAGCGTGTAAAAAGGTTTTTGTGGTAACACTGTCTGGGGTACTGTTTGTTTTTCTCCGGTCCCCCCAGCATATGTTAACAGACTGAGTAATCTCAGCAAATAATCTGGACTATCTAAATGGTATTTTTGCATTCTTTCACAGGTCACAAATATTTCTACCAAAATACTTTTCCAACTCTTTTTTTTTTTTTTTTTCAAAGTGGTACTATGTAAAATTCTAAAATTTGGTATAACAGCTGATAAAGTTTGTCATTAGACCATATCCAGTGCAGTGCAGCCTGATCTATATGCACTATTCACAACTTCAGATACAAAAGCCCTATCTGTGCTAAGATTAAGAACTACCTATGACTTTGCCTATGACATACAACTATACAGGACTATTTGTTTAATTTATACCAAGTTTGTAAGAGTTTTGAAGAGTTTAATCGTATGTTAAATTATGCTGTGTAGCCTGACTGCCAACGGGGAACGTTTTCATCTGCAATGGTAATGCAGCATTTATGAAAGGTGTCAAAGACAATCAGAAAGTTGAAGGAATTTAAATGTATTCGTGTCACACAACAATTCACTTTGCATTACTGGAAATTGAATTCACAAACAACATCATCACATCACAAACTTAAACAAACTCTGTGTCACTAGTTCCAAAATAAAACTGCCACCAATGGATGGTCACAAAGGAAGGAGAAAATGAAAAAATAAAAGAAGTCTGATACCGAAGAAAACTGAAATGAAAGTACCTTAAATTACAGAAAATATAGATAGGATAGTCCCTTTTTATCTTGCCCCCTCCAAGTCTAATACATACAACATCATGTAATAATTTTATGCTTAGATATGTAATCTACATCCATGCTGAACAATTTGCAAAACAAAAACTGATTTAATTTTGTTACTTTACAGTTTCCTATGCCATACCAAGAAAGTCCCTGTTCTATTCAAAGGGTCTAGAAAACACCAGAAGCCAAACCCAGGCCAAGCGATGTTACAGTACTAAAAGACAACACAATGCAAGGAGAGGATTTAACATCTAAGCTCTTGCTTAAGGATCAATTAAACTTCAAATGATAATGGGTGGAATCTGGTAGAGACAAGGGAAACAACCAAGTATTATGTTCCTAGGTAATGTCATCCATTAACAGTAATGTCCATGCTCTGAGCTCTTCCAAAAATGTTAGAGTAGAAGGACCCCTTCTTCAGCTGGTTCTTTATAGGCAGATAAATACACAGAGTAAGGGGACGAAGAATACCTTTACAACAAAAGCTTTCACAGCATTAAGTTTCCAGCAGACCTGTTCTATAGGATAGCTCATTTCCTCTGAATGAGTGTTAGCCAAGCCAGCTAAAGATTATATAGATATACGATACACAAGACAGTACTAATGGAGCAATACTACACCACTTTTCAGAGCATGTATTGTTTATGTCAGAGAGAGCACAAAAATCTCAACAGGACCCAAGTTACACCAAGCAAACTCAATCCTGTCTTCCTAAGGGAAATTCAGAAAAGCAATTCCCACAAGTTGATTTTAAGCAGACCATTTATAATAAGTTCCTTCTACAGACCACCCACTGCTACTTCCTCAAAGATGATTCTCAGTACTCTGTTTTACAGTTCTCCAGAAAAGGCTCCATATGGTGTAACACAATTGTTTGAGAATTACTCTTCAGTGTGGCATCAGCATAAATTCCAGCCCTCTTTCATCCCATCACCCCAAGGTTAAACTTAACACAACTGTAACCAACAAATTCCTGCAGCATTAAAAGTACAGTTGTCACAGCAGTATCTGAATTCAACAGAGGCAAGAATATTGCTTTTCAAAACTAAAAGCTCAATTGCTCCAACCAGAAGTTGCCATCCATGCTTTCAAATAAAGGCTTGACCTACTCGTTATTTAATTGCAAAGACAGGAAGACAACAAATCAGAACTAGGGAATCATGTTATGAAAAGATGTTTATTTTTACTAGTAAGAAAAAAAAGTACTACAGTTTTGAAGATTAAAGCACAGCAAATCCATTCATGAACAGACTGCCATATTGCTTCTGATTAATTTCCCATATCACAAACAAAATCATGCAGATAACAACCTGTGTTTTAACCCCAGGGATTTACACAGAACAGAAAAAATTAAAGCCCCACAGTGACCAGTGATTGGAAATAAGAAACCCTAAAAAAAATTAGGGAAACGATAAGGACACTGTCCTAGTTTAATTCCTCAGTACTGGATGAAGATGCAGGACAGAAAAAAAAAGACCACACTTGGCCAACTGAGATGGTAGATTGTGCAACAGTACAAACAAGACTGCTAAGAGATTTCTTAAGGTTTTCAAATTACCTTGTGAACTCTTAACGACCTGCAGCCTTAGAGGGTTAATAACCAGCCAAACAAACAAGTTTCACACGAGGTGAGATCTGCATTATGTTCTACCTGCACCTTCAGTAAAGGCAACTTAACTGTGCGCATCAAAGGCCGTTCCTAAGTACCAGGGACAACCTATGTAAAATACCAATGTAGTTAAAATTCCACAGTAAGCTCTGCAGTCCTTGTTCTGAAGATACTCAAAGGACAACAACGATTTCTACCTCCTCTTTTATTCAATATTCTTAGTAAAGTAGCTGTATACATAAAGACAAAAGCTTTACAGTGGCTAGAATTGGCCTGATACAATATTAGAATGCCTTTTTAAATTTCTGGTCATAAACTGGAACATAAAATGCACTGAATTTAACACCTGACTGTGGTGCGCATGATAAAACATTATACCATCACAGTGTTTCTCAGATTTTTGTATTTTTAGTAATATACTGTATACAGTCACTTCAATAACCACCAACAGCCAAGGGAACCCAAGTGACCCTGAAGCTGCTCACCTACCTTGCTCACAGTTGGTCTTTCTCAAGATACTAAGTGACAGGAGTAATCAGTCTGACTAAATTATACTAGATTAGCTGATTTGTTGCTTAAGAGAGGCAAGCAAATTAAAGAAATACGGATACAGCAGTCAGAAGAGAAACTAAGGGCAGAAACAGGAGGGCAGAGAAAAAGGTCTTCTCAGTAAGAAACATAATTGTGGCATCCTGTCCCAACAACAGAACTTCTTTCCAATAAAGAGTTTATTATGCAGCATGTGTCTGCAATGTAAGTGTCCCATTGTTATCTACGGGAGAGCCCCTCGGGCCTGAAGGGAGAAGGGAGAGCAGGACTGCATCTCCCAGGCCTTGGATGGCGGCTGGCGATGGAACCTGGTGCTCCCCAGGGTTGGTCAACCTGGGCAGGACCGGCCCCGCCGGGCGTGTGCAGCGGGAGGGGGCCGGGGCACAACCCCTCCCAAGCTATTCCAACGACAGCATGAGAGAACTGTCCTTCCAAAACTTAGGTGACAGAATAATGAAGAGCACACGCACACAGACGCCGATATCAGCGGGAGACTGTGCCAGGAGCAGATCCCGGCGGACGGACGGACGGACGGACGGACGGACAGACAGACAGACAGACAGACAGCCCGGACGCTCGCCGCCCGGCAACCCGCCTCCCTCCGGCACCCACGCGGCGGGCTCGGGCCAACAGCGCCCGGAAGCCCCTGAAGAGAGGCCGACCCTGTCCCCCCCACGCCCAGCCCCAGGCCCCGGGGTCCCGACGCCTCCCCGCAGCACTTACACCTCGGTCCTCCTCCGAGAGGAAATCTGGGCCGTCGTCCGAGCCTTCCTGCTTGGGGGCGAGGCGGCGGCGGGGGCGGGGGGCGCGGAGGGGCACGGCCGGCGGCAGGGAGGGTGAGGGGAGACAAAGCGCACAGGTTAGTGAGTGCCCGGCCGCGCCGCCCGCCCCGCCCCGCCCCGGCCCGGCTCCGCGGCCGCCCCGGACCCACCATCATGGCTGCTCGCGGCGCTCTGCGCCCGCCGGAGCCGCGGCCGGGCGGAGCTGCGGCGCGCGGGGCGGGACGGGGCGGGGCGGCGGCGGCAGCAGCGGCGAGCGGCTCCTGTCGCGGGGGTGCGGCCGCTGAGGGGAGGGAGGGGAAGGGAGGGGAGGGCGCCGGGCGGTGCTTCGGCGGCGGCTGCGGGCGAGGGCGGGGAGGGGAGCGGGGCCGGCTCCGGGCAGGGCGGCGGTTGTGTGTGTGGCAGCGGCGCGCTGCTGCCGTGCGAGCGCCGGGGAGCGGGTGTTGAGGGCGCTGGGCGTGCCCCGTGCGCGGGGGAGCGGCTTTGTTCGGTGGAACGCGGCGAGAGCAGCACGCCGAGCCTCCGGGGGTGTGCCCAGCGGGCAGCGCCGTGCCCCGCAGCTCCGTCCGCCGACCAGGGCCGCCGCGCTGTCCTGCGCTGCGCTGTCCTGCGCTGCTTCCCGGCGTTCGTGCGGGAGATGGGCTTCGCACGTTTGGGCAAACCTGGGTGTGAAACTGTGCAATGAGAGCGCGAGAAATTAAGAGGCTTATAATATGGCTTTGATTTATGGGCAGTTACGTGATTTAAGATTGACATCTGCCTATTTCACAGTAAAGAACGGAGCCTTTAAATGCCGATATGATAGTGGAGAAGGTCAGCATCCGCACACTAAACCGGATGTAAGCGTGGGGGGAGTCCATGCCCGAGACTGCATTTTTGTGTGAATCAGAGCTAGAACGGCCAAGAAACAGCCTCAGGGTGGGGCTTCACGGTCAGCATACTGCGATCTCGGTGTTGCCGAGGGATGCGGGCAGGTGTGGACATCAGCACTCCCGTGGGCCTGCACTCACACGGAGGAGGGCACATCCGACCTGCGAATTAATCGTGCAACAAATTCGTAGTTTCCATCCTAGCTGGCTCCCTAGCCAAGTCCATAGTTAGTTACACGAGCACGAGTGGGACAGGAACACTGCCTGCCACAGCAGCACCGAATATTTAGGTGGACTTAAGCTCATCAGGAAACTGCACCTTGGGAAATGGTGTTCGTGTAGCCTCAAGATAAGTGAAGATAATGGTTTCTGAACTCTCTACGGTTTAGAGGTGTGCTTTGGAATTCAGAAAAGGAAATCGTTTCTTGGAAATTGTTCTTAGTATGGAGAAAGGTATTTGAGTATACATCTTGTAAATAATTTTAAAAGCTGTTCTTTAAACAATTTTCATGTATGCAGCCTGTTTCTGTTTTGATACAGACATGTGCAACATCATCCAAAATACTGACTTAATACTGAGTTCGAGAGAAATAAAAATATTTTATGAGGTTAGGAGAAAAGAGTATATGACCTGTGGTTAAACACCAACTTTGTCATGCTGAAGGGGTAAAGAAAAAGTCCCACAGGAAACTGATTTTTGGGGGTTCACCTGCATTAGCATCCTGTTCTGTGCGCAGTCTGGATTCAGTGTCATATACCATTCCACTCAGCAAACATCTGTTTTTATGGAAAAAAAATTGGTCACAGATTGAGTTTGCTTTTTTAATATTTATTATTTACTCCAATACACTTTATTAGGTCCAAAGAATACAGGTCAAACAATTGAGGAAGTGCTTCACAAGGAATAATGACATGATTTTTTCTTATGGGGGAGTGCTAAGTAGATCAGCTGACTGGTATGAATCAATCTAGCAGTATGACTATCTCAGTTGCATTTACAAAAATATAAGGTTATATAGCTTTCCACTGTGACTCTGGGAGCAGTCTGGTCATGTTTTGGATGGCACAGAGGCTCATGAAGAACCTGGTCTAGTGAAAAGTGTCCCTGTCCACAGCAGGGGCTTTCAAACTAGTTGATCTTTAAGGTCCCTTCCAACCCAGACCATTCTATGATTCTGTGATTCTATGATATTCCAAAACAGCAGCAGTGCTATGGTTCTAAAAGTTGATACCAAAAGTCGACAGCAAAAGTATTAATCTTTTGTCCTGCCCTGATCAACTTATCCCAGGTCCATGTCTTGCCCTACTTTTCTCTCCATGCTCCTCCCTGCTGGCAGAGTAATGCATGTTGTGGCTGTTTCTGCTTCAGCAGCTGAGACAGATCGTATATGCCATGGTTTCACCCTGGCTGGGAGGTGGGAGAAGAGCATTCTGGCAGGAGACGAACTTCTCACTGCTCTTCTGTCAAGACCCAATAAACCTGCTCTGCAGCTCCAGGATCAGTTTTCTTTGACAGTGGAGCTCACCCCACCTAACGAGTTTCCATCTTGGCTGTTTGCACACTCTTTTCTATGTCTACATAGCAATAATAAATCAAGTCAATGAACTAAATATAACTGAGGAAGAATGAAATTACAAGTTGTAACTGAGGCAATCTGACAGCGCTTCGGTATGACCGCATTCCTACCCTCCTCCACACACCTGGTTGTCTACACCAACTCCAGTCTTCAAGCAGGCCCCTATTCCTGTCAGCCTGTCTCACCAGCAGAAAAATTACATGGGATAAAGGAGGGGGAAACTCTTTTAACAGTGAGTTGCACTGACTCAGATAAACTGTATGAATGGCCTAAAGGAGAATGCACTTCAAAACCAAAAGAAAGTCTTGGGGCTTTCAAATGACATCTTGAGAAATTATTCCTTTTGCTAGCAACATCCTACTTTTGCTCCAGAACGCATTTTGACTCATTCAGCTACTCATTTTTGGTACCATTTTCCCTCCCTTTTTTCCTCATTTTTTTCTATTCATATACCATGTTTTCTCAGTCTCATTTTCAGCTGCTAAACCCTTGAGGCAAGGATCAGCATTATCTTGAGTTTACAGAGCTGTGAATAGAAAGAGGAACCGATCCCTTGTAAGTTAGGGGAACGCTGCTGCGCTATTGTAACCCGTAGGTCTTACGATTTTTAAAAAACATCCACCTGCAAAGACCCATAATGTCAGTAGATGGTGCTATATCCATATATTTCGGAATTCTTTTCGGCCGAGGTTTATCCAACCAATAACATTTCCTTTGTGTCTGAGAGTGTTATCCCTGGGAAATCAGAAGCCATACAATTTAAGAAATATTTGGCTTTTATCAGAGGATCACTGGGGAGATCTAAAGGCTTCTCACTCCATGGCATCATGTCATACAGTACTATCGGTACTGGATGACTCATCATGGAGTGATTCAATGGATGCAAGAGTTTGATATAGGCAGGAACTGTAGTTCTGGTATTTCATTAGCTGAAACATATTTTTTTTTAAGTGTGAGGAACTATTTTTCATGCACTTTTTTCTTTTTTGAGATGTTTCTCGACTTCCCTCTCTAAACCTAATTACTCAAAGTTTCCTTCAAACTACCTCAAGTATTGTTCATGTGAAGCTCAAATACGGCACCTTGCAGTCAAACTGTGGTCCTAAGGACCAGCTTTCTTGTATCTCAGTAACAGATTGATTCCTCCTTTCGTTTTGTCTTTGAGATGAGAATACTTCATTCCCTTACATACTTACTTAAAATTTTCTTTACTGATGCTAACTGAAACTGCATTAAGGAACCATATCATTAAAGCTTTATGGTGGTGCTTTTTTTCTTTTTTGTGACAGAGCAGATAATTACATTTTGTGAAAGATTAATCAATATTTACCTTTTGTTTCTGTGGAAAACTGGGGTTTTAATTGTAATGTTCTCAGAAGGTTAAGGCTGAATGAGAAAAAGGCTTCAAAACCTTATTATAAAACCTGTCTAAAAAGCTCAGTTAGCAATAAAGGCTTCTTACCTGTTATGGAGATAGATCACATTACAGAAAAAAATTACTATCAAACTGATCATATTTCCTTAGAAACACAAAGTGGATGTGATATGTAGGATTAAAAGAACAGACAGGGAAAAATCTATAATATTATAGAGAAGAAAGAAAAACATAGCTTAGTACAGCTCAGTAACTTCTAGACACTCTGAGGAACAGTAATTTCCATAAGAAAAGAAAAAAAATATCTGTTTCTCAGTGTGGAATAGCTTTCTGTGAATTCCAAAGCATAATGGGGACATATGCAAATAATAAGTATGTGTGGGTTTCTATTCAGACTGCAGGGACCCAGAAAAGGCTCGCTCTGCAGTTTTAAAAAACCTGGCCTCCTTGTGCAAGATGCTGACTATATGTATGCAGATATATTGTAATGCAATTCATCACACTTCCTCCCCTGGAAAGAACCAAATTCTTTCTTTTTAAAATTCATTTACATGGCAGTATAGACACTGTCTTTGTCTGCCATGAATGACTTGATGTCCATATACAGCTACACTGATGAAGAAAGTTGAACTGTCTAAAGCTTCATTTTTCACCAGTGCCATGAACTACCACCAAGAAGCTATAAGGGGAAAAATATATTATGCAGTACACACAGGTAAAACTCACTTATTCTGAGCTCTGAACCTTTTGACAGTTTTTTTTCTTCTTTGGATTGCATACTGTTATTAAATTAATCATCATATTCCTATAACAGATTGTAGGCAATCACTGCTCTGCACAAATTCTTCATTACAAATGGATGCAAAAGTAGACTGCATCTCCCATAGCTCCTATAGGATTGTCTAGGAAAGAGCCGATAAAGAAGTTGTCTCCTCCCTGGTTCACAGGGATGCATAGAAATGTTTATAAACAAGTCACAGACTGATCAGCATTTCAGCTGCCTACTCTGGATTTAAAGCAATTGAACTCATCTCTTTTCCTAAACTCCAGTCCCTTCTTTATAAATCACTTGAAATGTGGAGTACTTCAGAGAATATTCTGAGAGAATCCTTTTTGATCATTCTTCCCAATTCCTCATTCTTAATATGTCTTTTTTTTTCAGAGAAAGCCAGAATCTCACCTGTTTATCTTGCAGGACCAGCCTCACCTTTGCTCCACACTAAGGGTTTTACTTGTACTAAATACTAGAACAAAATTCTTTAATTCTTTATTGTAATAACATTTATTATTATAATAGAAAAACCTTTTTGGTGACATGACAGCTGAAACTAGGGAAAATCTTTTCCCATGTTGGTTCTCAGGTTTTTAATTTTAGAGCTGCCTGGTTTAATCCATGCACTGTGGAGGGCAATAAGAATGCTTTGAGATACCAGCCTCACAGTAGTCTTAACTCTGTAAATCATCTGCAATGGTAAAAGCACTATGGGAGACTTCTCCAAAGCAGTGTCATTATTCTTTTCATGTCAGATGTTGAGATGAGTCTGAGGTAAAAATACCAGAAGACCATTTACAGTACTGCTTGTCACAGCTAGGCAATAGTAAAATAGAAAAAGAAACCCCTCAGTATAAATAAGGCCTTATTGATGAAAGTGGGACCAAGAAGGATAAAAAGCAGATTTGCTAACACTGACCTCATGCACGTCATTCCTCAAAGGCCAGCTCTGCCCCAGCAGGGCAGCACCAGGCAGGGAAGACAAAGCAGCTCTTGTCATGTCTTGTCACTGGTACAATAGTGGGTATCAGGAAGCACTGCACAGTGCTGCTTATTTTGTCAGAACAGACTGAATGATGCTTTCTGCATAATTCAGTATATATCAGAATTGTTGGGGACTATTAGTCTTTTGCTCCCTGTTATCTCCTTTTATCCTAATACTTTTTGGTTTTCTTTTTGATTATTTTCCCCTCTTATTTAATATTTAGCATTTTTCCTTTCTAATATCTTATTCTCCTTCTAATCTGTCTCTTCCTTTCTCTTTGTTGGACCACCCCATTCCATACCCAAATTTCCTTTGGTCTCGACTGAGGGCAGCTGTCTGTTCTCTCCAGCTTATTGCAAAATGACTACTTTCCCCTCAGTCCCAAACCTTTAGGTCCTCTGTGTAATCAGCTCATTCCATTTTTGTCTCTTCTTACTCTCGGTCTTAGATTCAGTCTTCTGTTCTCCTATTCTTCTCCTCACTGGCTTCTTGGTCACTTGTTTTTCACTGTTGCACCCTCGAAAGAGACACTCTTCTGAGTTCTCCTCTGAAAACCTTGGATGTCTCCCAGTGGTTCCTCTGAAAGTCAGTAGTAGTAGGGCATCACTTGCAGCGTGAGAAGATGTGATGACCATTAACACGTTCTGTTTGAGGCAACATTCACAAGCTGGCCAAACACTAACTGTGTGTTCTTTGTCTTCTGCACATATCAGGTGAGCCTTACCTGACCAGCATTCTAAAGCTGTTCTGACCAAAGTGGTCTCATTCAAAATCATCAAAGATAAATCAAGAAAAAAACCCGAACACATTACTCCTGACGTTTACCAGAGAAAAAGCTTAGTTTGATAGATTCCATCAAGCAGCATTAAACCAACCATCATCTGAGGCATTATTTAATAGCCAGGAACAGCTCTTCAAGTGTGATGATAGCTGACTCAAAAGCAAAGCTGCTTCCATCTCCAGGTAGATGTGTTGTGACATTCATATTACAGCACAGCTGCATGGGAGTAGCCACCCTAAGACACATCCTATGTTTCGTTTATGGTCTCAAACTCCTGCTTGCTCAGAGGTCCAGTCAAAAAAAATAATCCTATGCTGCATCCAAATTCTATGTATTGTTCCTTTCTATGTAGTATCTGCAGAGCCAGAGGCATTAGGGATAGTCAGAAAAGAAAAAATTGGGCCATGTAGACATTGGCTGTCCAACCAATCACCTTCTTTGTTCTCTTTTTCTGACTTAACAGCTGTGGAGATGCAGATGATTGTTAATTTTAAATTATGTTGGACACCCAGTTGCAGTAAGAGGCATGGGTTAAAGTGCAGCCACAGAAAGCACTCACTGTTTTGCTTCACTGCAGTTTTACTTCCAGCTGTCTGCTTTTGAGTTAGCATCTCCTAAAACAGCTTGACTCGACTGATGGTGCTCACTGCAAGCAGCCAAGATGTGCAGGTCGATCATAATAGCTGCACTGAGTGATTCCCACAGTGTGACCACCAGCACTTGAGCTGCAGCCCATGCTTCCAGACAGGCCAGTTCTCTCGATCTGGAGATGCTGTTGTAAAACAAGCAAGAGTGCAGATGGGATTAAGCTCATTGTCATCACTGACTCCAGCTGATCCAATTTACCTGTTTATCTTGCAGGACCAGCTTCACTTGAGGTAGTACAATAAGAACATAAGGAGAGTATTAAGGGTAGCACAGTGCTTTTTAGCAGCAGTGAAGTTTTAGGTTGGCTCAAACCAATCAGGAAACCTCTTGTGGCATTGCTAACACATTACTTCAACCTGCACTTCAGGAATGTTACAGTAAAGTACCCTACTGTGAAAATCCAGTAAGCACACCAGGAAAAATTTGCACAGCTCCTACTGTGGTGTTTCAGAATAGTGCAGTGGTTTTCACTGATGGACAGGATGTGTCATCAGGCAAACATAGAGCCCATCTCAGCACAAATCCAGCTGGGATAGCTTTCATGACAAGGGAGGTCTGCACAAAGCATGCATGGCTGAAGATAACAAAAGCACTTGTCCATCAGCCTCTAGCCAGCACAACTTTATGATGTTGTCCAGGACAGGCTATAATCTGGAATGAAAGTTAATGAAATAACATTAGGGTTTCCATTAGCACTTTATTGAGTTGCAATAGTCCTGATGTCAAGGCAAAAATAATACAATGTTATGAGAGGTTATGTATTTGTATGTAGAAATCAAAACTGTAATTGTGTATTTGAGCACAAGTCTTGTGTTGCGATGTGGGGAACTGAAATGTTTGGTATTTAAGCCCCTGACTTGTACTGCACGTGGTCAGACAGAGAGATACTTGTAATGAGCAGCTCCAGGATCAGCTCTTCAGAGAAGAACCGAGCAGTGTTACAGATGCTTTTTGTCTCAGCTGGATTATGTGTGTTGGAGGGAAGGAAGGAAAGCACCGGTGCTTTTAGTTTGTTTTGTTCTTTTTCCACGTTAATGCCTTTTGACTTACAGACTTTTGCATCTGAGTGGGTGGATTTGATGGTGAACCAGCCTCACTGAGAATTTTTCATGTGGCCAAAGCCACATGGGTGGCTCTGCAAACAGAAATTGAACCAGCCTAGGAAATGTTGCCAGTCCTCCCACTGGGATGAAGGTCTCTTTTTCCCAAGCTACAAAACCAAATCCAGAACATTAGTTTGGGTTTGGGAATATCAGCTGTGTTATCCTAACTGCTATATCCAGATCTGTCCACAATTATCACAGTAACCATCACATGTAGGGCCAAATCCTGGTGATGCATGAAATAACATGGACTCCAAAAAAATCTTCAATCATGGCAATGTTTGACTCCATGAAAAAGGCAAGGAGTTGAGTGTCCTGTTCATTGCTGCTGAATTCTCAGGTACCCCTCTCTGCTCACTCACTCCCCCCTCCCCACCCCAGTGGGATCAGGAGGAGAATCAGAAAAAGGTAAAAACACTGGGTTGAGATAAGAGTAGACACTGTACAAGTGCACAAAGCAGTACATACCAGCAGTTGGAGAGGGGAGCTGTGCCTCAGGACTTGTGAGGGATCCTCAAACAGATCAGGGAAAAAAAAGGCGATAAATTCAGACTCCCCTCTGGAATGTGTTCCTTGCACTTTGTGCAGTAGTACTGTTACAGCTTTGGCACTGAAAGTGTAAGGACCTGCAGAATGGAGCTACAAGAGAAACATAAATTCTCAATAATTTCTATTTTTGAGAACTATCTCAGGAATATTACCCACATTAATAAGACAATCAGTAATGGACCTCCTTCCTCTCAGCTCTTCTGCTAGTGCAAATCAATGTTTTTCCATTAAAGTCAATGGAGCTTTGCTGATTACACGAAGTCAAAATCATTATGTACAGTTTATGGGCTCCAGTTATTTTATAATACTCTACAATAGGAAATCTTTTATGTCTGCTTCTTTTATAAAACACAAAGGACCCATGCAGTTTCAGGTCATTATATTTGTTCTAGTCCCACCTTCTCAAAAATATGTCCTTTTTTTATCTCTTGCTTGAGGGGGCAGCTATGACTAAGTGGCTGAACAAAACCTTCAGATTTACCAAACCTGCAATGCAGCTTATTTCCCAGCATTTAAGGCAATGCTATTCTTGGAATTCAAACTTTGAGTTCTCCCCACCCAGAGAATCAGTACTTAGGACAAAGGCAGGCCTTTACAAACCAGTGTAAAGTTCATTTGCAAATGTACCAAATAAAAGTTTTGGTTAAATTTTGCCTTTCACTTCTCACAGAAACATTTTATTTGCTGTATTTCTTTTTTTACATCTCAAATAATCACCAAGCTGTAGCACTGAAGACTGAGGAGTTACAGTAATATGTCCTGGCAATGGATTCCCCCTCCAGTCTGGGCTGGTTTTTCTTAGCTCTGGACTTCATGTAATCCCGTGTCCCAGGCATATAGTCAGAGAATCAGCTCTGAGCCACCAACAGCTAAAAATTTTGCTTAATCATGACTACTTTATCTCAGTGTGCACATTCATTTCAGATCCATAAAACACACCAGTGTTCTGTAGTGGTACAATATTGTATTGAATCCTGCAGACAAAGCAAAACTGAGTTACACCAAGTCAGTACCTGTGAGACAGGCTTATGGGAAGGAACACTAAAATGTGCCATACTGATGATTCATTAGGTGACGCTCTTCCCTCTCCAGTGCCTCTGAACCAATGCCCTACAGTACACAGGTCTCGTATTTCCACATGAATCATAAAATGTTTTGGCTGCTTTTGAGATGTGATTGTGTGACTTGTAAACTTTGTGATGAACTAAATCAAATTACAAGAACAAGTAAGGTTCGATCAGGTTCAGTAAGGCTCTTTGTTAAATCTACACATTTTCAGCTTAAGTCCCATCCTAACGTTCTACCGATTCTTCTAACCCCCTCCTCTTTGGGTCACCTGCAGTTTACATCTGGTTCTGAATCTAAAACACATCAATGCTGAAATTTATTTTAAGGATGTGCAATGTCACAGCTGAGTCTGATTGATTCATATTGGGTGACAAGGCAGTCATGTAGGGCTCCACAGTGAGATAACAGCTCCTTAATTGAAAGCTGGCTATATGATGTTTACAGAATTTGTGAATGCCATCCACAATAACATTTATAGCTGTTTCATTGTTTTCATATTTCCCCTCCTTGTACATTTCTGAGACACTGTTTAATTATTAAACACTGTTTAATAATTATTAACAAAATATTAGAAAATAATTTAATATGTTCTAATTCTAGCATTTTTATTTTGAATGAAGCACCAAATATTTGAGGCTTAATTTATTAACAATAAAAGTGAGATCTCAATCTCTTAATATTAGTTTTCAGACTTAACCAAGAAAGAGAATAAATGAACTAGGCAGCTGCCAAAGCATGTATCTCTGAGCTGAATAATGATCAGGATTTTATGACACATTTGGAAGGGAAATATAATAAAAGATAAAGAAGTATCAGAAGTAGGATAAAAGTACCCACTTGTCACAGATAAGTTATTCTAGACTTGTCTGATATATTTATTTAATAATATGATTTTGTGTTCTTTACAGAGATAGACTATAGACTTGATCTTGCTGGACTCCTGAAGGTATTTTGTATAATATTAATTAAGATGAAAATCAAGACTAACATACGAACTGTAAAGTATATAAGAAACTGACCAAAGAAGAGTCTTCTGTCAGGAGAAAGGGGAATTATAAATGGAGTTTCCTAGATTCACTTTGGGAACAATCTTATTTAATCTTCTCATTAATGACCTTGGCACAAAAAATAGGAGGTAAATGAGCAAGTGAAATCTGCTAAAACAAAAAACTGGAGGGTACCTCTGATACAGAAGAGGATTGGAGTATCACACAGGAAGACCTTCACGACCTCAAGGACGGCAGTAACAGCAACTGGATGGAATTTTTAGTGAATAATTCAAAGTGATAGTCTTAATGGACCAAAAAAATTTTCTGTAAGAGCAGAGGAGAAAAAATAATTAGACATACAGTCACATGATATAATCAGACTTCTGTGGAAAAAGGCACAAGATCCTGTGATGCAGAGAAAGCAATGCATTAATATCTTCATGACCTATAGTGTTAAGGCCTGGTCAAATGTGTCCTGGAAAGATAGATTCAGACTGGACCAAGTACCAAGAGGTGCTGCTAGAACAATGAAGGGGATGAAGAAGGCTATCTTACTGGAACTGTCTCGGTATGAACATGTAAAAGAAGGGAATATAACATCAGAGGATAAAAAAAAGGGGGGGAAGAGAAGGGTATTGTAGATAAAGAACAATACAGGTGCAAAACAAAATGCCCGAGAATATATTTAGGCTGGTATTAAAATAAGGCCTCAAGGCATCAAAGCAGGATTCTGGAACATCATCTCCATTGTAGCAGTAGAAAGTAAAAAAATTTAAGTTGCACTTGTTACATTTGAGGGAGGGCAGAAGAAGAGCGGCAATATGGTTGATTGCAGGCAATAGCCAGTGATTGGAATGAAAGCCCCACTGGATGGGACCAGTTTCTCTATTCTCTGTCAGGCAGATTTGCATAGAAAAACAATGTGCAGACTTTCACATGCACTGCATGGAGTCCTGACCTGTACCACATCTGCAGGTATGGAGCTCTAGGGTGAGACTTGCAGACATTTTGGGTGCTGTGGAACACCATATGGCTGGAATATGGGTGCCTTTGTGAACCTGTGTACCTTTGGCTGTGGCAGCCCTATCCTTCAGCAATGAACAAGACCAATCAATTCCCATGTGAGAAGAAGTGAACCAAGCAGCTTTGACCTGTTCAGTGAGTCCATTCTGCAAGCCCTGGCAACATGGAGAGCACTGTGTTTACAGCAGTAACTGATTTTTAAAGAAATAACTTACAGGGATGCCTGTCTCACTTCCCAGATTGTGAGTGCATGGAAATATGTCTTGGCATCTCATCATTGGAGCTTAGCCTGAGAAAAACACGTTTACCTCTGATCAAAGACAGTGATCAGGAGATGATTCCTGAAGGAATTAAATTAAACTCACAGTGATGTTAAGTCATCAAAACAAATAAAGAATTGTTCTGACAACTGAATCTGATTCTTCAAAAAAACCCACCTGGCTTATTAAAGAGAAGTACTAAACAGACAAATTACATGAGTAAGGCATGTGTTAGATGTGGAGATGCTCATGTTATGATCTCTAAGAGCTGAATCTACGAAGTGCAATGTGAGCTAGATATGATGTTACATCATCACCACAATGATACAGACATCAGTGTGTCTGATTTCTAGATGATTGCTCCCTAATCTCTTACTAACAGAATATTTGAACAGTTCTGGAGGCAGAAACCAGGCAAGCAAGATACCAATAACCAGTGTCCTTCAAGATGTGAAGTTATGCTGCATTCAATGCGAGGGTGTGTTAAAGCACTGATTTGTACCTTGGCAGTATCAAAGGGTGAGTCTTGACCATCAGACCAGGCTGTCACACAGGAACACCAGTGAAACCCCTTACCTGCAGTGCAAACAGAGACTGGAGTCTTCAGACCTAGTTAGGGCACTAACATGTCAATTAGAACCATAACTAGTCACAAGAGAGATGAATTCAGGTTTCTTCCATAATGGGCAGATTTTCTAATGTTTTTTCTTACAGTTTTGTATAAGAAATGGAGGGAATTCACCCATTTATTAATTAATATGGCAATAAGACTGGGCTGTGCATTGTTTCTGCTGAATCTAGTGCTGTCAGTTTGTGCTAGTCACATTTAAAGTGCCCTTACTACACTGGGCCACTGGGTAGACTGGGACAGGAGAGTCCAGATTCTGCCTTACAAATGGCCCCGGATGTTAATACTGTTTTCTGAACTTAAATTTACAAAAATGAGGAGTTCTTCTGTGGACATACAAAGAACATAAAGAGACAGTATATAGCTGCTGATCCAAAAAGGCTGTAATAGGTATAAGTGGCCACATGACAAAACAACAGCATTTATCATTGCACTTGGTACATTTAAAAAGTGAGTGCTATTAGGTTAAATTAATAATGTATATTTAGAATAACTCTTTGATGAAAAGAACCATGCCTGCATTTCTTGTATATATTGAGACCCATCATTTTTTAGTCTGGATTCTTCATCTTTGTTGTCTAAAACTGCAAATCTGTGTTGCATGCCCTGAAATATGCATAATGCTGGTAAAATGTTTGACTTCATCTACTGTACACCCAGCACATTTCCCTGCTGCCATTAACATCACACCATGCTGTTCTAATGATGCCAGACAGTAATGAACTTATAATATGCATTTCTAACTGCTGATTTTAATGGAGCTACACCTAATTATGCCTGGATTACACCAATCCTGACAAAAACTCCCTCCAACTTCATAGATATTTAGCATATACATGCACTGGTTGAATTCCAAATACACATCAGGTCAGCTATTTTGCCTACTGTTTTTGTTTTCTAATTAGTCTACAGTAAATTCCTAATTTACTTTTCCACTTAAAACACCACTAGATTGAATTCACCTGGAATGCTAACAGGAAGATGAAGCTGAAAAAACAAAGATTTTCTCACTAATTAAATTAACAAAGCAAAACCCAAACTCTCTAGAAGTGCTAGCCCTTAGATATTCAAAGTTTGGTGACTGTGCTGGACACAGAGCATGCTTGCCTACACCCTTCAGAATACTATGGCATGGCAGGATTCCCAGTCTCTGAAAGCTTGTAGTCAGAACTTCAGAATCTGAGGAATTCAGTTAATTCAAATCATGGATCTTCATGGGGGAAGGGTGGTCGGAACACTGTTAAAAGGAGTAAAGGGAGGAAGCAAGAGCTGGAGTCAGGAATGCACATGTCTGATGTAGTGTAACTCCGAATTTCACCTTCAATTAAACACCGAAATGCCTTTACATGTCTTGTGATGGATGATCACCAGCTGAGAGTTGATGGACTGGATTTCACCACTGCTCTACAGGAGTCAGAGTGCTGAAGAGTACACAGTTTAAAGTATGTGCATAGCAAGAAGCTGAGATGCCAGTGATCATTGGACTTTCCAGAGTTTTGCCTTAAGTTTGCCCGCAAAGACACAACATGACAATGTCAGAATCATTCATTACCTACCAGAGACCCAAATATCTGGTGCTTCTGATCTTTGTTAAATACCTTGTGAGTGTACACATCAGCTGTGTGATACACGGACAGAGAATGTCCAATTCTTCCTGGAAGCACTGGACTTACTGTACAAGATACATGTAACACAGGAGCCTGGTATCACCTGGAAATACACTGAGCAACATGCAGGAGCATGGTGGCTGTCATGAATCATAAAATCATTTCTAGAATCATGGAATATGCTGAGTTGGAAGGGATTAAAATCATTGATTCCAGCCATTAACCCAGCGATGTCAAGCCCACCACTAAACCATTAAACCACATCCCCAACTACCAAATCTACACATCTTCCAAATACCTCCAGGGATGGTGACCCCACCACTTCCCTGGGCACTGTGTTCAAGTGCTTGCCAACCCTTTTGGTGAAGAAAGTTTTCAAAATATCCAATCTAAACCTCCCCTGCTGCAACCTGAGGTCATTTCCTCTAGTCCTGCTACTAGGGAGAAGAGACCCACTCCCACCTGGCTACAACCTCCTTTCAGGTACTTATTGAGAGTGATAAGGTCTCCCCTGAGCCTCCTTTTCTCCACGCTGAACAACCCCAGCTCCCTCAGCAGCTTCTCATCAGACTTGTGCTCAGGACCCTTCACCAGCTCCACTGCCCTTCTCTGGACACGCTCCAGCCCCTCAATGAACACTAAGTTTAGCTCCTCCACGGACACCCTGCATACCAGCTGCTGACCGAGGCAATTCTCAGAAACATCTGAAACATTTCAGGCATTGTGTCTCCCTAAACAAGCAAAAGAAAAAGCTTTTCCAAAGTAAGTGAGGAGTGCAGGTTCCTAAATTCACTGCCTGATCAGGCAGATATAAGCACCAGAAAAGAGAGGGGGCATTCAGCCCAGCATCTGCAGGAATCCCCCTCTTATCCCACTCGTGCCATTGGAGTGCCTTCATTATATTGTCAAATAGCACCCTCAGATGGCCCTACTTCATATGTCTTCATCAGACATTTTTCCTTTCTTTTTAAGATCAGGAAAAGGAAATAAATCCTTACTGCAATGCTGTCAATTTCTAGGCTCCTGACTGCAGAGAAAAGCCCAAGGAGATGAATAAGCCTAATACAAGGTTGCAGAAAAGGAAGCAGATTAAAACTCTTAGAAGGTATTGTATTAATATAATTTCTGATTATACAAAAGGTTACTTCAAAATTTATTGAATCTAACTTTTTTAAGATGTAATATGGGCTCTAATTCTTGTAGCAGTTTTCTATATGTTTTATAATACTGAGTTTTTCTTGATTTTACTAGGAACCAGTGCATTTGGCAATGAACCAGTGAGCTGTGCAATTAACTTCCAGCTTCTGTCTTGATACACAGTTTATTTCACACTATTTCTACAGCTTCGGTTTTCAATATATCATAAATTCATGCATCTGTAGCATTTCCTCACACTGTAAGTACTTAACCACTTTCGTGGAAATTAACAGCTGAAATCAGATGCTTTAATGATTGCAAAAAAAAAGGAGAGTTCATGCTTCTGGCACTGAGGAGAGCATAAAATAACCCAATATGGCAATTTCCCATCTAAGTGGTGGAGTCTGGATTTCTGAGTTAAATCCCGTGGACAGAATGGAACTGTTCAAACATCTCAAGAGATTACTTCAAACTGTTTGACACTTTGGTAAACTGTAGTCAGGTTTACACTTTGAATAATTTCTTCATAAAGATTCATATTTTTAATAAAAGAAAACAGTAAATGGATCAAAAGTGGTGGGGCTTGTGTGGAATTTTTTTCTTGTTTGCACTCTTTGTTTATGGTAAAGACTTCTAATATGAAGGAACCGAACCAGAGGAAAATCAGAACTAGCAGGGAGAGGAAAGGTGATGAAAGGAAGTGAAACTGAGGTAACTGAGGTAAATAAGAGGATTAGAGGCAGCAAGTGAGCAATATCTGCATGTAGGGTGAAAGAGGGAAAATGCTTTGGAGGAGGAGATGGGACATTTAGAGCAAATCAAAGGCAGGGGAAAGGCTTGGGTTTGTCATTTTCATCTTTAAGGAAACAGACACGGCAGGACACTTATACCTGTTCAAAGGGAACTAAATGTTACTGTCTATGAAAATGACAAATTCTAATCTGAGAATAGTTTCTATTCCTTTTACATTCAGCATGACTTGTAACTTCACTACCATTAAATGAATTTAATGTCATTGATGACAGATACTATGTTACCATAACAGCCCCTTTCTGTGCATTCTTTCATACTGTGCCCAATAGACGGAAAAGCAACCCTGATAACATTATAGGAATTCCCCCAAAAAGATTAAGTGAAGTGGTTGCTTCTATAACCTTCATTTTAATTTTCAGACCCATAAAACATGTATTTGTTCAGAAATACATTTCCACTAGTTGGAAATAATCTTTTAAAAGACACAACATATATTTGTGAAAACATCAAAACATTGATCACAGGTAGAAATATTCTATATTTATCTGGAGAGCTCCAAGTTTATAGTAATAGAAAATGATCTCAGACAAATATCACAAAGTAGCTAGAATATTCATCTCTCTCAGATGCTGATGCAAGGTTGATGAGATGGTATATGATTATTTTAGGATTAAGCACTACAATAATAATCTTATTCCCACTGAGTGCTCCTAAATACTCTCAGCAAACCCATTTGTCCCTCTTCCTTAACTGTGATCCCATCTCTGTAGAAAGAAATAGCCCCATAAAACTGGGTCAAGAAAAGAGTTTACTCTTTCCTACAGAAACTGTATATGTTACATACATGATACCTTCTTCCTTTGATAACAATTTAATACAGTCTGTATTAGGCTGAAACATGATGCAGTGTGGGGAAAGTGAGACCACCAAAACCAAAAAACTAACAAAAAAAAACCCCAAATCCCAATGGGTAACTTAAGGAATAAAAAGTAAACTGATAGCAGAGGAAAATAAAAGCTTTAAAAAGTTACTAATTTTTTCTCACAAAAAATGCTCTTTTGTAATTAAAAGTTTTTATCTCATAGCTCAAAAAACATGTGCATGTTCACATTAATGCTATAAAATGTGGCTTACAAAAATCCTATATTCTTGTCCATTAACCACAGAATGTTATCCAAACACTATTTTAAGAAGAAACTGAGAGGATCTGTATTTGCACACAACATAAGATGCCAATGCAAAGAGAAATAACTCTTCTCACATTTCCACAGTTTGCTATTTCAGCAGAAAAACTGGTTAGTAACACCATTGCTTAAAACAAAAACAAAAACAAAAACAAAACAAAACAAAACAAAAAAAAAAAAAAAAACCAGGTACAATCTCACTATTTTCCATAGAAAACAGCTGTTAAATTAACATAACATTCTGAATTACTATTAGTGTTAAATATATATTTATGTGTCATTATTACTTTGTGCACGAAGTAACTGCAGATAAACACAGAGCCGGCCATATGCTTCTTGAATCTGAAGTGCACAAAGCAGTTACTGAAGTATCCCAACTTTGTATTTCTCTTACCTTAGCTCTTTTCTGGAGTTTTCCAGGACCGTGCACAACTCATTTGACAAGGTCACATTTTGTTCCTGCAGGTTATGATGCCTGCATGTAATTTCAGTGCTGAATTTTGGCCTTATGCTACGCAGTGGGATGAGACACATTCTTTTCTCCCTTCTGGTAATCAAGAAAAAAATGAAATTCATAGCTGTGATCCTCGACTGTATTACCCTAAGAAAAAGCTGTAATTGCAATCCGTCCACTCCATTCAGAAATAGAAGGTGAAATACTTTAAACATTGATACCACAGTGACCTCAACATCTTCCAGGAGAGGAAATTCATCCAGCTATGCAAGAAAGCAAAGCAAACTGCTCCGATACAAATGCTCCAACACTTCTTCAATCTACACAAAGATCTATGGCAGGTGTTCAGCCAGGAACTCCCTGGAAGACCCCCTAACTTTAAGAGAGTTGTCATCCTCATTGCAAAACTGAGACTAGCTCAATAAAATAAATAAATAAAATGGATTTATATTATTAATAATTTTGATGATGACTACTTTTAAGTGTTCCTCAAGCTGTGTTACGAGATCACATTGGCAATGCTGAACTCTAGGCAGTTAAAATTGTAATGGAGTTGAAGGGACTGAATTAAAATAATGAGATCAAAGCAACTGCCAGAATTATCAAAAGGTTATATATCTAAATATAGCTTGTCCTGAAGATATTTCCAACCATTGCACCTGTCGAACTAAATTGATAAAACTGTCTAGAATCAAAGCCAGGTGTTTTTGTCAGGACAGGTAAAAAGGAAAAATTAAAAAGTGGTTGTCACACCCAGCTCATAAAGTCTTTATCTGAGCAAAATTAAAACATTCTTTCCTGTTTCCACAGATTTTCTGTGTTGGGCTATTCCACGCAAACCTGAATGAGCTGACCTTTCATCAGAATACCCCAACAGTCAGAGACGGCATGCAGGGCCAAACATGTTCAGTGGCCACGCAGACTAATACCATGCATTTGTTTCCTATGGGTGTTCTACAAGATGCCTTTCTACTTTAGTCACACAGAATAAATATTGTTTAGGAATTCTGGTTACTTGGAAGGAGAGTTCTGGGAACTGATTTTGAAGCGTGGATGCAGAGAAATAATGCAGTACTACAAAAGGAATTAGTCAAGCAGACAACTAAAAACCCTCAGGTGACAGATTCTACATCAGTATATTCAGTGAAGAGCTAAAATTATGCTACTGCTTCTTAAAAGAATTTAGGCAGGCAATGAATTCTGTGGACCGGGAAGTGTTTCATCTTTAAATCACACTTAAATAACAGGGCTAAGGTTCAAAAACATGACCATGAATTATATTTGTCACCCAATTAAGAACTTCACCCGCTCATCCTCAGTCCCCATGTAATAGCTTAATTATTGTATTTGGTGTAATCAAAACCCACACATTTTTAAAGGACTGTTCAAATGCAGCTTAGGTGCATCTCTCCACATGACATGGCTAACCAAGAGCACTGTTGTAGCAGGGCTTCACTTCTGTAGGAGTAAACCACATTTCACTGATAAAGAGCTGCGTGTTCACATTTCATTATTGCATGAAAGCATTGAGACAGTTGAGACTGCGGAATCAGTTATGTTCAGGCAGAGCAAAAGATAACATAAGCCTAGTCATTACAGCTGCAAGCTCCTACTGAAATTAAAAGGAAACAAATCCTCTGCTGTAACCCTTTCCCCCCCACCAGATGTACAGGTCTCCATGAAAAACTGCTGCTTCTAAACCTTCTCTGCTTCTCTACACCTTGTTTGCTACAAGCACATTCCATTTTCTGTTGAAACAGCCAAAATGGAAGAAAAGCTTAGCTCTCACATCAGCTTTAATAGAAGGTCACAGATGAAAGCAGTGCTGCCACTAAGAGGAAGCAGACACAAATAAGGCTCTCTAAACTGGTTCTCAAAATCACATCTCTTTTTTCAAGCCAATGTACACCCTGCAGCTGTGCTCACCAGAGACTTAACTGATGCTTTTAACTTTCTGCATAATAGAAAAGCTTTTGAGGAGCGCAGTATTACAGTGGCTAGTTTTTCTAAATCAAACTCCTACAATAACAAACAAGAGAGGGGGAAAATACATACTAAAAGGTACAAGTGGAGATTGTCTGTAAACCTTTACAGAAGACGGTGGGCAGATGGTAGGGATTTGCAGTGACACAGCTGTTTTTAAAAATAAAGAAGTGGAAGACGAGAGGCATAATTACAGTTACACATACATTTCTAAGCCTACACACACGAGAATAAAAATCAGGCTAGCTGTGGGAAATTGAAGTTTGTATATTATAGTCTGAACTGGCATTTAGAAACTTCTGAAAATAATCAGCAGCACCTTCAAGTTTCTTTTCCAATCTTTAGTTTTCTAAGTAACTATGAAGCAAAGCTGACAACAGAAACATTAACCTACAATGAGGAGTTAAAAAGACAATCACAGAATCTTAGGAATGTCAAAATTACTTTCAGTACCTCCAATTAGCACATTTTTTCTCTAAGCTCTACAATGTAAAAAGACAATTCTATGAAATCATCAAACGAACATGAATTATGTCACCCGTTTGAACTGCCTATGAAAAGATTTCATTTTTACTGTTGTATTTATTTTTCAGATGTTACTAGTACAATGCATCGATAAGTAATGTAAGGAAGAGTAAGATGTATGGAGATTATTGTAGATTTAACAGCATGGGAGGTGAGGCAGAGGAATGTCCAAATACAATAGGGTCAAGCACTGGATATGAATTTAGTAAGAATAGAACATTTTTTAACTAAACAGTAGTTTTTATTAAAAAAACTTCAGAATGAGACCTTTAATTCTTTTTTAAAATGCATATTCTCATGTATGTTCCCCACAGCCACAGAGAAGGCTTATGTTAGGTAAACAGTAAAGGGTTTGTTAGTGTACATTGTAAAAGTCTGCCTTCTGAAGAGAATCCAATGAAGCTGTTTCTTGACAGTTCTTTGTTTACAAAATTAACTCTTCCAGATAACATATTCCTAGATCCAAGAAATTTTATATTAACAAGAGAGATGTCATTGGTACCAAAATGATAATATTTTGATCTTTCTTCATGGAGTCAACTTTTTCACACTGCATCCATTCACTTTCTTCCCTGTATTAGAAATGACTTGCCAGTGTAAATGTACTTTCTTTGCTACGTTTGCTATATAAAATCCATCTAACTTTCTGAACACATCAGCTGGGATCCAACAAAAGCAAAAGGTTATCTAGAACCAACCCACTAAAAATTTCTTTATATGCATCTCCAGAGCAACTGGTGCTGGCTTTTGCTGCAGTTGGATATTGAACTGAAGAGGTAGCAGATGAAACCTGTTAGAAAAACCCAGGTATTCCACTACTACTCCTTTCACAGTATCTGGGCTGCTCCCAGTCCAAAGACCACAACATAGTGATTAGTGTAGGTGCTGTCTAGCACACAAACAAACTCAACAACTGAAGACATTTAAATTAATTTTATTTATACCAGGTTTTCAAAATCAGAAATATTTCAAAGAAATTCAATACTCAGAGACAGGTGCTACATTGATGATCTTTGATCCACCATTAGTGCCGTGTTTTCACTCTACAATCATTAACTCACCACCACAAACTAAAGGGGACTTACAGAAGTTTATAAAAAATAGGCAGACATGAAAATTTGGTTTATACTGGAATTGGCATAAGAGAGTAAAGCTTATTATCAAATTGTGGCAATTGCTGTATTCCATCACTCGTTCCGAGGGAACGGTAGAGCAGGAAAACTCTTCCAACTTAAAGAAACACTTTGGGTTTTAACTGAGCATACTCAAACTCCACTTCATGATCTGAACTACAAGTGATTTTTACACTCAAGTCCATATAAATTTAAGCTTTGCACTTCTAATATCACACCAAAAATATAAACCTCACTTACACACTCTAGTCTTGGATTGATTTCCCTTTTCAGAGAATTCAAATCCATTTATCTATACCTCTTCCAGGATTTACCAAATCAAACAAAACTGCTGGCTTTGAAGTATTTTTTTAGAAGAAAAATGCCATTTCTGCACAAGCTACTCTCATGAAAAATTTATTTAACATTTCTTTATCAATAAAATAACTGAAGCCAAGATATCCAAAAGTCACATCTACACAGAGATACACAGAAGATATTCAACTTGAGAGGATTTTCCTCCCCTTCTCGATCACAATGAGGCCCTCACCATTTTGCATAATGACAGAAAACAACAGCTGACAAACCATTTTGGAACAGATGCCAGCTGTCTCTCATTTGTTTTATAATTTAAACAGTAACAGTTCTGTAGCACTTTATTGGTTTTTGTTTTTTTGTTTTTTTTTTTTTTAAAAGCAAGCCATCTGAATTGGACCTCACATCAGTCAGTCAGTCATTCATTTCAAGAACAAACTGAAGGCAGGCTGATCCTTTTGGATCCAAAACTTTAATTTGGTAGGAATCTTACATAAATACAGTTTGTGCTTCAATTTCATAGCTAGTTGGACTGAGTGAATATACACCTAAGCTAGTTAAAAAAAAAAAAAAAAAAGGAACCTATAATATTCAACTAAGAAGCCACAGACATTTTTCTAGACTGCAGCAGAGACAAACAATAAATTTAAACACGGTACTCCTTAAAAAAAGTTTACTGTCTAAAATGAAAATTCAAATGGTTTATTAAAATTTAACATTTTCCATTTTGGCTTTTTCTAAAGAAACAATTTATTCCTTGTGAAAAATCAGTTAAAAGTTAATTTCATTTTACTGTACCGAACTCAAGTCAAACATAAAGCACAAAGATCTTTACATTAAACTGGGCTTTGCATACAACATGAATGATCAGAAATAGACTATTTTGAGGAATAAAAAGTTGTGGGTTTTTTTTAATCTAGACAACATGCATACCATCAGTTACTTCGCAACCTTAAAAGGTACCTGAAAGGAGAGTTTTGTAGAACAAAACCAAGACTCATTAATACACTTAGTAAGTCAGTGGTCATCATGCCTTTTTAGTTAAATTCTAATAAAGTTTAGTCTACATAGAACAGCTAACACAATGAGGTGTGCAAGTCATAGGGACAGCCAGAAGCCTGAAATAAAGTCTTAAAGTTCTACAGGACAAGAGAGCCTAAACACAGTACCACTAGGTTACTTAAACTATTGCAGGAAAAAAAGAAGAGCAAGTACTTGGATTATTATCTCCTTCCTTGTTGAAAAAGGGCTATGGACTTAACATTAAGAGCCTGTATTTAAAAGCCCCACAGTTTTAGTCCACCAACTTTTTAAAATAAGGTAATGATAAAAGAGCATTCCTTCTAGCAGCATGTACAGTTCAGCTGCCAGTGGCTGCCTAACAGCGCTCCTTTATGCATACCAGGAGAATCATGTCCAGTTTTGCCATTTCTGGATAACGATGACAAGATACAAAAGCATGTGTTTGCCATAAATAGCTCTGGCTAACGGAGGATTGCTCACACAGAGCAGATCAAATTCTCTATAAGGAGAGCATTATTTGGCTCCCAGCCAAAACACGTCCTCTATGCAAGCCTCAGTAGTGGCAAACACTTTCCAGTTCTATTTACATAGAAGCTAACAAGTAGAACAGTTCATTTAGGCTAATTCTTGTACTGAGTCGGTCTAACTGCAACACTCGAGAAACAAAAATTATTTCCCAGCTTCATATTCTGCTTGTAACTGCCATTACACATCACCTTACCGAGAGAGACGCGAGCTGTAAAAACTTGTGCAAGGTTTCACTCTGGCATGTAGAACTTTAAGAACATTCAGGTATGAAACACACTGCATGGTTAATTACTTTGTATTTTTAAGTTTCTGACACAAGTGTTTCATGGAACTAATGGTCTCCAGTAGTGGTAGCTTCTTTACTTTACGGTAAATTAGGAGCAGGTCCTTTATTCAACGGCCAGAACAGAGCCACAAAGTATTGTAAAGCAGTGCCTAAGTCAGTATTAAAAACTTGCATTATTGAAGATGAGATTAATGATTGTTTACCTTTACAATACTTTCCACAGAAGTTATTTGAAATATGCTTAAACACTTTAAAACTATATTTTCCAATGAAAACAAGGCAACATTCTGTAATAAGCCACAAGTTTTATTGCAACGTGGCCAGTTTTTGATCTCAAAAAACAATGTTCCATTTAAGGCTCTTTTTAAATACAGAAATTGCCACTATGACTGATGTTTTTACAAAACTTTAGTGTTTCAAGACTCACTTGGTAAACGGAGAACTTCTACTCCTGTTCAGTAGTGTACATTCAATGGAAAACGAAAGGCATCGTAACAGCTACTTCATTTAATAAAGATATGCATGTAACAGGAATGAAACTGAGGTACTACAATAATTTGATGACACAGTTACAGCAACTTAATTGGCATTCCTTGGGGGGGGCGGGTCAAACATATTACAAAAAAGTGCTTTAAATGCATAGTGTTGTGTGCTGCCATGTCACAAAAATAGGCTTGTCAAGGCAGGTGAGGTGTATGAATGCACAAGAGCCTCATGGAACTGCAATCAAGTGCAACTGTTAAGTAATACTGTAGAGAGTCTACCATCCGACCAGAGGACAATACTTTCAAGGCATTCAATTAGCTTACCCTTTGCTGTCTGCTAGACTATTTACATTAACTATCACATTCATTGTACATGTTGCAAGGAATGCCTGCAACGCCAGTTTTGGCCAAGAGTATGACGTGAAAGCATTCCTTGAATCCTACATAAAACTACCAGGATTAAACAGTCTAATGGCAATCACTGGTAGACTGCTTAACAATGACATCTCCTTCAGGGCGGTGGGGAAGGGTCTTATTTTTTGAGGAGGGGAGGGGATGGGGAGACTAATACTATTCCAATTGAACGAGCTGCAGAAATGGAAGCTCCTTAGATCCAGATGGCACTTGTCTGTCTTTTTATAAGGGTTTTCCTTCAAGTGAAACTACCACGTTGCCTCCCAATTTCTCTCCAAGTGTTGAACGGTCCTTAATATCATCCAAACCATTTACTTGCCACTCATGTTTAATACCTGAAAGACAGATGGACAATATGCTTGTGAGAACCTCAACATCTAAATGGCATTGTAATTAACGAGAAAAACATTTTCAGGTCTATACCTGTAAATTTCTTTTTAATGGCATCTTTAGAGCTTGCGTAGATCATCTTGCTTTTTAAAGGTGCACTTTCAGGAGCCCTTTAAGAAAAAAGAAAGCCACAACAGAACAGTTATTAAATCTTCCAGTGGTAGCTCCAGAATATTCAATTTTAACAGCAAGCTTTGCTTTCACACACCAGAATATAAATACCAGGTCTTCTTTCTTAGATTCCTTTGTCTCATATGTGGCATCATACAAAGCGTATCGGCAATCATTCAAAGGTAGCAACTTCACAAAGGCTGTATAGGGGTCCTCCACAGTATCACCAATGTCACCAACCAATATCTGCTTTGACTCCTCTACAATTATTTGTTTTTTGTCATCACTTAAGCAGAAGAGAACAGCTTTCTTTCTTTTTTTAATCTCTTCTGGGGTTGAAGATTTCCTTACTTTCATGTCATTAAAAACCTTTATGACTTCATCATTCACTGTTACTCCAGAAGCCTGTAAAATGAGATCAAAGGAATAATTTGAACAGCAAAAATTAACACTCACTAGAAAAAGATGATAGCCCACAGTGCTAGATAAAGAAGTCTGCCTGCCCCCATAAGAATAAAAATACTATACTCAACCTGATCACACTATGAATTTAATAATATTTGTGGGACTGGAGCAGAAGATATAAAGGAGGCGTAAAATCAGTAGTTTCTTCTTGTAGATCTCAGCATCTTCTGCTGAAGTTCTGAATAGCAGTTTCATACAACTAGTCACACAACTGTACTACTCAAACAGTTTACCTTATCATGCATTTGGCTTATTTGGGGGGAGGGGAAGAGGGAGTGATGAGGGGGTAGAAACTGAACATAGGAGAGAACTTTGTAATTTTCGGTTGGGATAGGAGAGGGTGGGGTTTTGGTGAGTTGTTTTTTGTTGGTTTGGGTTTTTTTCATAGAACAAACACTGCAGCAGCAGCTCATATCCAGCACTGTCATGACTCTCATTTTGTTGGGTGAGGTAAGGCTCTACAAGCAGCAGAAATGTTTTCTGCATTGTGTCAGCTTCAACACCGCGCCTTAAGAACTCCCGAATTTTACTTCATGCTGCTGCGGGAGTATTGTTTGACTGCTGTTCGTTCATATAAAAATACCAATTACAACCGTACAGCTGCCCATAAGGCTCGCAAGCCGTTCAAAACACGAGCCTAAAGCAGCAAGGAAACAAAACGCCGGCAGGGCAACCGGGGAGCTCAAGGCAAAATGAAAATAATTTAGCAAACCCCACTGCGAGTGAGCAAGCGAGCTCAGCCCATCTGCAGCGCCCTTGCTCTCGGTCCAGCAATTATTTCTGCCGAGGCGGGCGCTGCCAGCGCAGGCTGCCCGGGGAGGAAAGGCAGGTGCGCGGCTCGCAGGGAGCCGCCGGCTTTGTCCCCGGGACGCCGCCGGCCCCTCTCCCCGCTTTGTTCGCGGGGACGGAGGGAATCCCGCCGCCCCGCGCCCTCCGGCCCTGCGCTCCGACACCCCGCCCCGGCCCCAGCGCTCCCAACACGGCCGCTCCCGGCCGCCCCTCGGGCCCGGGCACCAGGCGGCCGCCACGGCGGCTCCTCGGGAGGAGTGCGGGACCTCTCTCCCCGCGCCCGCCGCCCCTCGCCGCACCGTGGGGTGCTCGCACGCCCGGGCGGTGCCGCAGGGAGCGCTGCGCCGCGCGCCCGGCCCCGGCCCCGGCCCCGGGCCCAGCCCCACCGCCCGCAGCTGCCCCGCGGCCGCTCCCGCGGCCCCTTCCCCCCGCACCCGGCTAAAATTAGACTAAAATGGCCGCCGGAGGCCGCAGGGCCGCGCCGGGCCGGGCCGGGCCGGGCCGGGCCTGCTCTGCTCAGCCTCGCTCGGCTCCGCTGGGCCGCGCAAGCCGCCCGCACCGCCCTCCCCGGCCGGCGGCACCGCGCCGCCCTTACCATGGCGCCGGGTCCCGGGGCGGCGGCGGCTGCCTGCGGTGCGGGGCTGCTGCACGCAGAGAGCGCTGCGCTGCGCTGGGGGCGAGGCGGGCGGGGACTCGGCCGGGCGGGGGATGAGCCGCGGCGGCCGGGGAGGGCCGGTCACATGGGCCGCGCCGCCACCACGTGCCGCCGCCGGGCCGCGCTGGGCCGGCCCCCCGGGGCAGGGCCCGCAGGCGGCGGGGCCCGGTCGTCTGCCGGGCGGAGGCAGCGTCAGCGCTGCCCGGGGCTGGACTGGCTTGGGCCCCGCAGCCCCGGGCGGCCCCTCGGCCGGCGCCGGCGGTGGCTGGCTGGCTGCTGAGGGGGCAGTGCAGCCCCTCGCTGGGCTCGGAGCACGAGCGTCAGGCCGGGGCGCGATGGCGGCCCCCGCTGCCCGCCCTGGCCCGCACCGCCTGCCCGGCGCTGCTTCCCTGGCCGAGGCGCTTTCTCCTTCTCTAAAGGGTTTGCCCGCTGTTCGCGGTTCGTGGCCAGGCGCTGTCAGGCTGCTCGGTCACGCCCCACGAGCCGGCACAGGCGGCATTGTGTCGCTGCCGTGTGCCACGCCGCCTTGCCCCCGCTCTAAGAGGATCTGTGCTGCTGCCGCGGCTGCCCCGGCTGCCCCGGGCTCTGTAGGGAAAGGCCCTGGGCACAAAGGGGCTTGGCACAAAGACTGCTCTTTCTGCGGTCTTGGAAGAGCTGCTCAGACAGTGGGGCGGGACACAGCACATAGGGCGGAAGATGCAGCATTAAAAGATGGGAAAATGACTTACAGGAAAACAAGGAAGGATAACTCTCCCAACAGTGTTGTGCTGTTCCATACTGAGCTGGACAGAGCTTGAGGCACAGGATAACAAACACAGAGCATTTTACCTCTAGCCCATCCAAGTGGACAAGAGGATTCTCAGTCCTGTTCGCCCTGAAGTGGTGTGTTTGAAAACGAAGAAATCCTAAACATTCAGGGCTGCAAGCAGCTGTACCTGTGAGTCTCCAGCGTGCGTTGTGACCAGCTAGCTCTCTCTCCCCAAAACGTTTGAATTGCCACTAGTATGGTGGTGGAAGCTGGCTAGCCAGTGTTAGTCCACGCATGTATGTGTATTAGATACATCTGTGTGTTTTAGATATATATATATATATACACACACACACATTCATACTGCATTGTGTGAGGGGTGTGTTGGTGTTCCCCCCCCCTTTGCTGCATTACTATACATTACCATGTTGACTAGATGAGACACTATGTTTCCAATATCCTTTTTGAGTTACATCCTGCCCTCTGGCTGCGGAATTCAAGACTGATTTGCATTCATCAATATTCAAAATTCGATCCATTAGCCTTGAAATCACTAATCTGGAGCTATATTTACGCCTCAGCTCCTTACAGACACACATCCAGGACTTCCTGCTGCCACTGAGCTCTGTTAGACTCAAATTTTTTTTTTTTCCAGATGATGGCCACTCGGTTACTCTTACTGCCTGTTCAAGTGCCAGCACCGTGGGATTCAGGAAGGAGTACCTTTATTGCATATTTGCATTCAAAGAATCCTCCATTATCCAATTCAGTTTTCAAATACAATAAATGCTGTCTTTTTTTCAAACAAGTGACTAGTTAGGAGAGGTCAAAATTGTTAAGGGAATTAATAGCTGAAATCCTAAACTGGGTAACTGTCAAGACGCAGTTTATGGTTGGCTTAAATCAACGTAAGTCCATGTGAATGTCTTGACAGCCCCATTCCCGGGCACCTGCTGCTCTTGGGCAATGTCATGGGCTGGGGTGGAGTTAAGTGGTTTCAGATCCTCATCGTCAGGATAGGTTAATGTATGCCAAAACAGCCTTCATGGCACTGCAGCCATGCTGTCATGGCATGCTGTGTGTCCCAGACTGGCATGCTGTGTCATGGCCTGCTGTGTCATGTTCTGCTCAGTGTCCCAGACAGAGGTCCTTGCAGCCGTACACAATGTCAGGAGGCAAATGGCAGCCTGGAGTTCCTTCACCTCGGCAAGCAGGTGTAGCTGTGCCCGTGCACAGTACATCCTCCAGAGCCGCTGACCACAGTCACTGCCGTGGGCTCAGCAAACTTCTCCTAACATGCGCACAAGACCACGAGTCTGCCGTGTGTGAGTGCCCTAATCTCATGCCCTTGCAGAGCACCCTCAGCCACCCACATGGGGCCTCTGCACTGCATATCCCAGGCTCCTAAAATGAAAGGTGGGGAGTTACCAGCTCCAGAGCTGCGTGGCTGGATAGGTGCTCCAGGGATGACAACTCCAAAACTGTGCATGACTCACCCTCTGTTTTTAACACCATGGAAACTGAATAATGAATCAGAAGTGCTTGCTACTCTCTTCACCTCACAAGGTGCATACTTGAGGTACCCAGGCACTAAGAGCTGCTGCTGCTGCACATCACTGACTGGTACTTGGCAGCCATCAGAGTACAGAAGCAGCACAGGCTGAAGGAATATTTTCTGACTTTACAGAAATCTCTGAGACAGAAATGAGTTTACCAGAATTTGAGAGCGTTTCTTAGAGATGAAAAACAGGTCACAGGTAAACAGAAAGGAGCTTCTTATTTTCAAGGAAATTAATTTTGAACTCCTGGTGACTGCAGTAATCAGAGGAAGAACTTGTGATAGAGCCCAGTGGTGAACTTTAGAGGCCACAGAAATGGCCAGTATCCAGGCAAAAGCAATAATGACCAAGCAAATCTTATTGCTGGAGCACACTCAGACAAAGCTGCTTCCTACTTCGGCATCTCACTGCACTCAGGAAGCATCGAGTTTCACTACCCTATGCCACAAGACCTGCATCCCACCAGGCACCACCGAAATAGCCCAATGATTCAGAGAGCCCAGCAGCAGCAGCACTAAAAGCTTTGTGAATGATACCCTCTGTGGAGTGCATGCCTCTGAGGAAGCCCTCCAAGCCTCCCCTCACCCTCCGTGGATGGAAGCAATGACTCACCGTGAAGCAGGAGGCACTGTTTGTTTGGATTCAACTCCTGGATGCTCATTAGTGAGAAATTATTATAATGGACTAAGCTGCCTTATGCATTGAAGCTCTTTGGTATCACAGTCCTTTCCTTTAGTATGCTGTGCATCCTATTTGCTTCTCTGTCATCCTCGTTGAACTCAGTGTTACCATTCCAGCTTCATTTCCCATGGAAGCAGGGCCTCTGCTTGGCCTCCTCAGGCATCCCCTCTCTCACTCGTGCTAGTCCTTGTCTCAGTGACTTTTTAACTTGTTAGCTTGAGTTAAATCTGACAGAATAGAGGTCACAAAAGTAAATAAGATCCTTAATTAAGTAATTAAATTTTATAAAATATTTCATTTGAGATAGAAGAAAGTGGGGCTATATGTCTACCAGTTCAATTCAGGAACCTGTTTGTTTCTGCTAGGAGACATCAGAGTTCTTATGATGTAGCCAGATTACCTTCAAGAAGAGGACTAAGCAGAGAGAAGGGTAAAGCAGAGAAACTTGCATAGATGCACACTGAAATAACAGAGTCTTAATACCATTTAGTTCAAAAAATCAACCTGTCAAGGGAGAGAAATCCATAGGAAACTGCTTTTGATGAGATCTGTTGCTCAGGGCACTTCTTTTTCCCCTTTGATGCCCTGTTTACCCCTGCAAAATACCAAGTTTCCCTCTAACAGTTCTGTATTTTCAGTGGGAATGCAAAGAATGCCAGACAAAGTCTAACTTTTGGTAATGTAAGAGAGTATTGGAGAAAACCCGTGAAATGCTAACTCTGAGTTTTTCTCTCTCCTTACACTGCAGATACATTCCTTTACAAAAAAATACAGTAAATATATTTGACTCTTAAGTTGTGGATCCTGGCACGATTTTGCTGCAAGTTAGCAAGATTTGAAGTGCCTCCCTGTGAGCTGATTCCAGGAGCCTGAAGCGAGGGGCAGGATGCCTGTGCTAGTGTGAGGCACGGATCCCCAGCAAGCCCCATAAGGGAAGCTCCAGACTCCACTACCCCTTTTCCACGGATCACTTCTGCTGGTTTAAGCAGCCTCGTCCACCGGTACTGTCCCAAAATCCCTCTGGGGCTCCGAGCTATCGTTCCACTTGGCATGGCTTGGGCAGGGCTGCGGGCTCCCGAGGAGTCGGTCACGCCTGGTGGGCTCTGCCCGCGGCGGGGACGGGGCGAGCCGAGCGCGTTGCGTCACCTTCACCGGGAGCCGCGGCCGCCCGTGCCAGGACATTCCTCGGGTGAGTCACGGCCCGGCTGCTCCCGCTGCCGCCGCCTCACAGCCCCGGCCCGCCAGCTGCTGCCCCCGGCGTGGGAGCGCTGCCTGCCTGCCCGCCGCCTTCCCCAGCCACCACCCGGGGCTCCGGGAGCCTCCCGCTCCGCCCCTCCGGCCGCAGCGCGGGGATGCGCTGCGAGAGGCGGGGTGCGCGGTCCCCCGGCGGCGATGCCGGCCTGAGGGCTGTCATGCTTCACTTGGGTAAAGCAACCTCTTCCTCTGCCAAGTGGGGAAGGCTCTTTTTAGGCCGTGCAGGGATGCGGCTGAGGAAAAGCTCCTTTTCTCCCCTCTTCCCTCCCCCCCCTCCCCCCCCCCCGCAAAGCTCGTCAACCATCCGCGTTCCCTGGACGAGTTGACCTGATGGCCGTATGCCAGAAGAGCAGGCAGAAGGAGGCAGCTGGAAGCGGCAGCAGCGTAAGCCCAGCAAGGATGCTCGAGGAGCAGCAGCCACATGTTTTTCGGGGCAGGGTGGAATTCCCCCTCTCCCGCCGTGCTGGTAACTCACACGTGCCACTGAATCACAACGCCGGGCAGCCACGGCCCTGCCAATGGACAGCGAAAGAGAGATTTAATTAAAATGCTATGTCTTGTAATGACATCATGTTAGGGATGGCATTTAAACACAGCGGAAAAAAAAAAAAAAAAAAAAAAAAAAAAAGGAAATAAAAATTCCTCCTGTGAGCGAAACAGAAAATAATGGCGGAAAAAACCAAAAAAATCCCCTAAAGTCTAAAAATACAGGGAAACTTCGCTCTTTACATACTTAGCACATATTCGACTTTCACAAAGGTTTGTACATTTGTAGCACTAGAAGAAATAACTACTGTTTATCCTGCCAGCCTTTGTAATTTCTGTATGCCCTGCAAAATGTGCCTAACTGCTGCAGTGTCCTTTTGCTATGCACATGCATCGACAGCACTCAGCAATTTTTACACTTTCCCCACGTCTTACAACTTGAGTGATAGTCCATATGCTGGGAGTCTCCAAGTTTCTCTCCCCAAGCTTAGAAAGTCAAATTCTGCTGCGTCTTGTGCTAGGATTTCAGTAGAGTTACCACAGCACAGAAGCAGTTTTTGTTTCTTTTAAAAATCAGAACAGAGATAAAAGTGAGGTTTCTTTACTTACCCTGTGTTGTGGCTCAACAGTTGGTTCTTTGCTCACAATATTACATTAATTATATTACATTACATATTATATCTAATATCTAAATATAATAGATCTTACACAAAGAAGGAGTAAGGACAACAGCAATGTTACCAAAGTGCATATCTACAACTCTCCTAACACTGAGTTAACCTTGTCTAGGTTTCTGAAAACTTGTTGAGCCACAGAGCAGCAACTCCTCTCAGCAGACGAGCATGACAGCTGGAAAGAGTCACGTCTTGAACAGCTTCAGCCTGGTTTACAGGACAAGTGCCAGAAGTCAGGACACAGTCAGCCATCTCAGCAGATGGCACAATTTAACTGATGCACCTCCAGGAAAAGGTGGCGATGGTTTCCAAAAACTCTTTCCCTTTAGGATAGGTGCATGCAGACCTTCAGGTTGCTGGGGCTGGCTGACACATAAGGTGTATAATGATTCAACTTTGTTATTTTTTACAGAAAAGCCCCCCAAAAGATGGGCTCCCTGAGACAGCCAGGGTTCCTGGTAGCACAAGGAATCGTTGTTTTTCTATGCCTGGACAAGTGCAAAGCAGCACTATACACAGATTGTACACAGATTTCAGGCATTAATCCCAAGTCTTCCAGGCTTGGCCTGATTCTGCTACTAACCTTCATTGCTCTGGGCTTTTTTTCCTGCTGGGGTTATGTCATCATGTTGGAATAAGGTCCTTGGAAAATGGACTGTTTCTAATCATGATCAGCACTTCTATGACATTGCAGGTCTGATTTAAGGAGACATCTTTTAAATACAGGAAAGAATCACCAGCAAAGAATCAAATACTCTCCAGGAGATAGATGAAGCCATGACAAAAGTGTTAAAATGGTGGAGATTAATTCATATGGACTGTTTAGATTGGAAGTTGTAAAGGTCAGACAAGAAAAAGAGGACAGACACTTTTGGTTCTGGAGTTTTAATACTCTTAAAATTGCTCCAGACAGATCTTGGACTCAGTTTGCAGCATTGCATCTGAATGAAAGGAAATTCTGTTTGATGAAAGTTGAACCCAAGGATTGGTTCTAAGAAACCTCTTAAAAGCAACAACTATGAAAACAAAAAATGCACAGTCTAAATCCATTCAAGCATTTCAAAGCCCCCTCAGAAGACATGATGCTTACGAAGTTGATAGTGCCTTTCAAAACCCCTAAGTTTTTCTTTTTCAGACAATCTAAAAATAAAACATTAGCTAAGCCTAACATGCTAAATACATGAGTTGAGATCACTTTCTGGTGGTTGAGGATGGGCTTTAGGATGATTGAGGCACAGGAATATTTATAACCATTGCTGGATTGTGGGACCTGTCGGTCAGTGCAGAAGTGTCCTCTGGTGACAGCAGCGCTCACAAGCTGTGCCAGGACTGCAGAGCCCAGCATGTGACTGATGGTGGGATCTGCACAGGAATGCTCACGAAAGGCAACTATGAAGCCCCACACTGCCCAGAGTCAAATGCAGAACTGCCGCCCAAACCCCAAACATTTTAGCATCCTGGCTCCCATTTCTGCCGTTTTGAACACAGGATTCACAGCAGCTGAGCCACAGCACTGCCTGTCTCTTCATTCCTTTCCTCTTCAAGCTAATTTCATCTGTAGGGCATGCGATGGAGAAAAATTGGAAAGTACATAGACTATAATATACATTCTTATAGGACTGTTAACCTAGGAACTATCAATATAAATCCTAAATAAATTGGTAAGATAAGACTAGCAAATTGACAAAGCTGAAGTTGGACTGTGTGTTATCCTGTTGAGGATTCCTTCTAACTTTGTTACAGGGAAATTATGGGACAAGCATGCCATTTTCAGTCCCTCCACATGGCTTGGTTAAAGCAGGCAGCACAAGCACCAGAATAACTCTAGACCACAATGCTGTGACACGATGCTGGTGCAGCAGCACTCTGTTAGTCAAATAAAGACCCTTTCTTTGAAATCAATCTAAGGAAAAAGACGAACAACAGCAGAGAAGAAAGAAGTGAAAGCTGATCTTCCATGGCCATTGGCCAGCATTTTGGAGAGAATGCTGTCATGTAACATCCTTGTAGGAAACTTGGCCCAATCAAACATTTCTCTCATCAAAAGCGAGTGACCTGAACAGCTGGATAAACGCTGTGAGCAAGCAGGGAGGCACAGGCGGAATGCTGGAGCTTGCTGCCTTCTCCCCCCTCTGGCAAAGGCTGTGGGATATTTCGTGGGCTGAGCACCTCCAGCCTGGCCGGCTGCTGGCCATACCCAGAGCCTCTTGCAGGGCAGTGGCTGATACAGCCCTGTCTTTGGAGACACAGGAAACACTTTTTTTCCTTCTTTCATACCTAAAAAAATTTAAGGATTGTGTTGCACCGAAGAAAATATATTTAAAATAATTTCAGCAATTTTCCAGGAAAGAAGCACTGCAAACCCAGGAAACTGATACATTACAGTAAAGAAACAAACCTAAAGTTGGCCTCAGTGCACTTTTTGGAAAACACATGCAGTCGGTGGCTTTCTGCCCTGACAACATTTCACGTGTAGCTTGTATTGATGTGCATTTTAAGGCACTCCAAAACGCCTTCCATTACCTGAAGGGAGCCTACAAGAAAGCTGGAGAGTGCCTTTTTAGAAGGGCATGGAGTGACAGGACAAGGGGGAATGGCTTCCCACTGCCAGAGGGCAGGTTTAGGTTACGTAAGAGGAAGCAATTCTTCACTGTGAGGTTGGTGAGGCACTGGAACATGTTGTCCAGAAAAGTTGTGGCAGTGTTCCCTGGAATGTTCAAGGCCAGGTTGGATGGGGTTCTGAGCATCCTGATCTAGTGAAAGGTGTCACTGCCCATGGCAGCTAGGTTGGAACAAGATGATTTTGAGGTCCCTTCTAACCCAAGCCATTCTCTGAGTTCTATGAATGAATGATTCATGAATGATAACCATTGTTTTAATAGTCAGTGACTTAGAGCAGTTAAAAATCCCAAACTTTGCCCAAGTACATACACATATATCCCCAAATGCACAAACATATTTTAGGGATAGTGCTACATCAGCATCCCTACTGGGAAACAAGGTAATCAGTTTACTAACCTGTCTTTATAATTCTTCTGATTTGCAGCACAAGTTATTTTACCTTTTGCATCAGTCTTAATCCAGACATCATCTTCAAACCCAAGTGCCCCAAAATGGGAAGCTTTCTTATTGGTGGTAACTGGAGATTCTCTGAGAGGTTTTTACACAGGCCTGATACTGGACACATACACAGTCGAGCACTTCAAAGGCAAGGTTTTAGCAGAGCACTGTCTAAGGAAGCACCAAATTAAGGGGAGTAGGTAGCTGATGAAGGGGAGGAGGAAGAATACATCACTTGGTAGCAGGCTGAGAAATCTCAGAATATCCCCTTGCAGCAAGCTGCATAAAGCACCAGGAGCACCTCTGCAGAACTAGACTGTGTCACTGTTGTGAAGATCAAGGCAGTTTAGCAGTGCAAGGGAAAGATCTCCTGGATTTACAGCCAAATGCTGTACAAAAAAATCTGGCAATTTCTTTAGCGTGAGAAGGCTCTTGCAGGGTAGAAACAATCCTTGGTAGCCTCAAGAAGCATTATCTAGAATTGCTGCGATCAGTTATGACAGTGATGAACAACAGGTAACATGACCAGTGCTAGATATTATTTATTGAATACAAACAGATAAAACTTGGAAGAGACAAGATTGCTGCAGGGTAAGGGTTAATTCAGTGGCTACATCAATGATTCATAAACCACAAGTGTAATCTCCTAAATCCTAAAGCACTAGATTACCAGTGCAGCAGAAATATGGTGTTGGGCAGGACTCCGGTGCAGTCTGGCGTCCCCGGAGACCTGCTCCCTGCATGTGTCCATGGAAGACTCTTCACTTCTGGACTGTGATAGATGCAGGGATGGCTGAGTGTGGGGCAGCTGGTGACTGCAGCAAGTGGAGTGGGGCTGTTCAGGGTCTGCCCCCTATAACTATATAGGTTTCCAGCTGCTACTTACTGGTTTCTAATTCCCACATTTGCTAAGATGATGCTAAGATCATATTTCTTTATTATTAATACTAACATTTAAGCGCTCTCTCCTAAGTACTTAAAACCTCACCCCTCCACAAAAGAGGCATCCAGCAGTGGGTACTGGGGCACTGGCCCCAGCTCAAACCCCTTACAAAGAAGAGTGCTAGCTCACATCTATCATGTGAGCTGCCAGACCAAACCAAACAGAAGTTTTCCAGCATTGTTACAGGCTTCCAGAAATTAGACTTCCAGCAGGTGAATCTGACACTGGATATGCCAGTTAAGGTGACCACCTGCCTCCTAATACAGGTGAAAGGACTTGATACAAGTCCTAGCTACACTGGTGTTGACACCTAAACATGAACAGCCAGTACCAGCTTGACTGCAGCCACCACAGAAGGCTACAGCCAGCATTTGAAGAGGCCTTCTCCTGTGACCTCATCCTGCTTGGGTAGGAAGGGCTGCTTCTAATACCAGCAGTTACTGTAAGGATTGGTCTTCTAAATCTTTGGGAGCCTGTGGTGGCCAGGAGGTGAGCAAGTTGTCTTTGAGGAAATGTTGGTGTTTCCTGGACAAGAGAATCCTTTGGGTTGGGAGCCCAAAGGGACTGATTCCATGGCTATTAAAGAGTTATGTACAAAAAACATCAGAAGAAATTGCCTAGGGCAGTTACTCAGCTCTGACATGAATGAAAGGGGCAGAATTTGCACAGATACTGCTATACCAGTTGGTATAGCAGTATCTCGATACATGCCAGGGCTAAGATCTATTGGAGCTACCAAGAAGGGCAAGACTTTCACTGTTGCAGCTTGTTAAAATGCTTAGAGGACAGGTGTTGCACTTGAAGCTCAAGGAAGCCTACTGCCTGTTTTCTTTAAAAGCCTGGTAGAGCCTCACTAGTTTGAATCCAAGACGAAGCTGTTTGCCCTATTCATTTTGACAGCTTTGTGAAAAGCTTTTGCTTGGAGCCCCTGACAGATACTGTACAGGCCTTACCCTGGTGGTAAGATCAGGTGGGATGGCTGATCATAGTAACACACACATTTGTTAGGGGGAAAAGATGGATGAGGAGCATGAATATTTCAGCCCCTAAGACAAGGAGGGAGATAGAAGTAACTGCCCTCTTTCCAAAGGCCATAAAAAAGACATCCTGACATAGCTCAGAAAAAGGATCACTGAAAAAGCTTCAAAGAAAGTACCAGCTCAGGCAGTCTTGCTTTGAGGAACTTGGTTCATGCCCTGCAAGCACCACTAAAGCCACGGAGAGTTAGATCTGAACCGCACATAGGGCAGACAGGAGTATTTTAAGCACAGCTGTTCAAAGCACAATACTACCTCCTGTATTTCACCTTCAGTCTATATAAGTGAGGCCTTAGGCTTGCAAACTTAATGGGAAATTTATAACTTTGCTCAGCACAAGCACACAAACACCATTGTAATAAGCACAGATAGGGGTTGGACTATTCCCACTTGCTCTATCCAAACTCAAAATTATAGTTGCATTGTTGAGGGGATGCTATTGAAGGAAATAACCTTGTAAAGAGAGTGATAGGAATGAACAGCTGGGAGTAGGTTTGGGACAGAAATGATTTAAATTGCATCTGCCACAGATAGACTTATTCGGCTCACCATGCCCCTCCTCAAAATGTATTCACATTCAAGTCAATGGGGATTATTCATGTGAACAAGAACAAGCACAACTGTTCACACAACCTGCTAGGCAGGACTTTCACAGCCTCTCAGGACTGGACAGATGCAGGGGTATCAAGTACAACTATACCCTGTAAAAAAGTCTGCTGCTGCTCATATTCCTTACAGAATTTAGCATTCTTTACTGGGAGCATTTCTTTTGTGGGAACAAAAAAATGTCTCTAATCTGGACAGAGAGGTCAGCTCTTAACAGGAAAACTTCCACAGAAACTCTGAAGTATCAGCAGACATTTCTGACCAACATCCCTCCCCATTCTTATTCTTGGATTTTAATTATTTTAAAAAATCCCCAACCCACAATTGCAACACTTTGAACTGGTCAGTCTCCTATCCACTGCCACCCATTCCCTAGGCTCAAGGGAATGCCCATTCTTACGCACCTCTAAGGCAAGGTAAGCACTACAGCGGCCAAAAAAAGCCCACAACTACATAGCAAGCAATTGTTAGGAGCATATTCAGGTTTTAACCCTTTAACACAAGCTGCATAAACACAGGGGGAAAAGATGCTGCAGCAGCAAGCCTCATGTTTCAGTTTTTCCTACCTCTCTCTCCTATCCCCCAAACTTTGTTCCATACTTTTTGCGCAGAGTGTGGCATATCTCCAAGAGGGCAGGACTGATTCAAAGATATTGACTCAAACTGAGCTTAATAAATTTAAATTAATAAATACTGAAAGTAAAACTATCAAGGATAGTAAGGATAGCTTAAAGAAACTACTGGTCAACTGAACAAATCTGTGAGGTTTTACACGGTAAGAGATCCAAATTAAAGATTCACATAACTTACACTACTTAAGTTACTCTGTACATACTGATGGACACTTGCATCCCTAGAGGCCAGGTATCACAGTGGTTACAGCTGCCCAAAGTGCTGGTTGGGGTACTCATACTGGAACCAGATTCTGCTGTGATGCCCCCAGCAGACTGTCCTCATAAGTTAATGGGAAGGTGGTGTAGCAGTACAACTCAAGAGGAAGTCCAAGCTCAACATACTTTGAAAAAATGTGTCATTTTATTTGTACACTTCCAAAGTTGTATGTAGTAATTTAAGAGTACAGTCCTGCAAATTTACTCATTGCTAGAAGAACTGCCAGGGACACAAGAAAGTATTTATTGATTGATCATCAAGTCAGAGGGGAATAAACAAACAAACAAACAAACAAAACCCCACCCCCCAAAATTAAAAAAGTTATGGGGCTTTTTTTTTTGCCCCAAGTACAAATTTTATAAATACAAAACAAATTCACAAATTACTTTGAATGCTAAATAAATATCTACTTAATAAACTCAGACCGAATACCTCCAGCCAGCACTGGTACAGTACTTGAAAAGATATGCAGTTGTACTCATTAGTGTTGAGAAGATATGCTCAAACAAGTTTTAAAAACACACACAGTTTCTTCAACTGTGCTACAGCAGAAGATTTTCTCTGAGTTGATAAAGCCCTCAATACCACAGCTCCCACAAAATCTAGAGGATGAAACAAGGTTATTTTGTGCAGGAAAAAACAAAGTACTTCTGGAAGATATCTGGACACATGAACGTATTAAAAATGTACAAAACCTCTGTAAACCAGTACTGTATCCAGTACATCTATCAAAATTATTAGACACTGAATAAAACTGTAGCAAAGGTAATCTTTCCTACATTCTCCTGAGTGCTTAATATTATATTGAGAATATAGTGCAGGCCACACTTCAAGGTGGTTAAACAGTTGTTATTGCTTTAAATAGACATGACGACTGCGCAATTTAACAATCCATTTTAATGAATGTAATAAATTCCCTCAAAAAATCCTTTGGAAGGCAGAGGTTAGATTCGTGACTTCTTTGCCACGGGAGCGGTGTGGTCCACATTACCAGATGTGATTGGAAGTCCAAGCTTTTGAGCCTGAATGTGGAAGAAAGCTTGAAGTCTAGTTCCAGCTTTTGCTTCACTTGTGTTACGAGGGTTGTATTCAAAGCAGTTTGAAAACATCAGCTCAATATCTTCAATGAATTCAGCTAGTGAATAAAATAAATTAATTTAGCATGTCTCAAGTCATCAGACAGCAGTGTGATAAAGCAGTATGACATCAGTAAATTAGTACAGTGATCCCACACAGAGCTGCGACACAAAAATGTCTTCACGGGCATCGAGTTTGTATCATTGTATCGGTGCTGTGCCATGTAAACATTCTTAAATTTCTCTGATTATCAGTACAGGAAACACAAATCAGACAGGAACACCAGTACCTTCTCTAATTATTTCATCAGTGTCACTCATTGACATCAAAGGCTTGAGAAATTACTAGAAGTTTCATAGCTGCCCATTTTTTACCTACCCATCATGTATGTTAGTAGTGAAGGATCTATGTTTAACAGATCTTATTTAAAAAAAAATTAGTAACTGCTCTTTTAAAAAAACCAAAACACACCACAAAACCCCAAACCAAACACAATTTCAGCTTTCTAATCATCTGACACAGTTCTATTTTAGGACAAGAATTTAAAGTGAGAGAACATGGTACAATATACCCCTTTCAACAAATAATACTTACATGCTAACTTATATTCACATTTATTCACTTTTTCACGGATTATATTTAAGGCAATAGGTTTTTTGATGATATCATAGTAGTCTGGTACCTAAAAAAAAATCCAAACAAAAAGATTCATGGACAAACAAATGGAAGCTTAAATTCTGCCTATTAAGGAAATCATGTATCAGCAAAAAGCATTTATGTTTTATTTTTAAATAAACAGAGGAGTCCTACACAACTACCTTCATTTCCTGAATTGAATACTAGTTTTCAGGCACTGCTTTTTCCTTTTTTTGTATCATCCAAGTAGCAGACTACAACAAACATTAGCCAGAAATTAAATGAATAAATCTACTCCTAAATGCCCTGTGAACAACTGTATGAAAATTGCTTGAACAGATAAGCACTATGCTGTTCCATCCATTCCCACCTGTCAAGTACAAAAATTATTTCCAATATTTTAAATTTATTTTTCCTGTACTATATTACAATGTTAAAAGCTCTTTAATCCTGAGTAATAACCATTTTGACTCCACCACTATTCATTCAGAATTCTGAGATTCCATCTACTTGTGTTGAAGAGAAGGTAGTGAACTTTTCTGGAGCAAGCAGGAGATTGTACGCAAGTACCAGAGATAAACTGCCACTCCAGAACAACATCTACGTGATCAAGAGTGAGGGGAGAAAAGGACTGCCTAACCTTTAAGTGTACTGATCACTTGGCTCCAATTTTGAATTCCAGTCAGCACCAAGTCTAGGGTGACTGTCTCACAAAGTGAGGTGGTGGAAGAAAAAGAAAAAGGTATCTGATCCAAATGTGACTTCCCCCCTCCAAGGAAAGATACCCACATGCACCATCATGTATGTTTTAAAACCAAGGTTTTGGTTATGGCCTGTAATTTTACTACAGATCAAGTGCAACCTGCAAATAAACCTAAAGGAAGAACGAGTAGAGAAACAGAATGAAATTGACATTTTTCATTCCTTTCCCTTTAGAAGTGCCATTTATGCAATTACTAAAAACAAAAGTCATTCTTTCTGGCTTGCTCTGCACTGACCATTAGATGTATTCTTTACATTGTCTTAAAGGCAGCTGAAAGTTTAAACCAAAATTTCTATCATGATGAAGAAAGTTTGGGTCAGGTATGGGTTATTCTTTCCAACTATACAGAGACTATCTCTTAGTGATTGATTCAGGCAAACCAGAATGCACTGAATTCTAGCAGTTTAGTTTCAGGATCAAAATTAAGTTGAATTCTCCATCTTTCCTTGCATTCACCAGATTCTCGCCTTTCCCAACATAATTCCAATACTCTAGAGTAGGCAATCACTAATCTCCCATTTCATTCAAAATTCCTGTCCTCCTCCTCTATGCTTACTTCTTTCATTCTACATTTGTACATCATTCTCTTTATCCAGACAGATTAATCCTTCCAACTATTTATGACTCTGAATTCAGAGTTTCAGATCTTCATTAAACAGTTATCACTGATCATTTTAACAGAGCACTTAAACACCAAACTCTAGATCACCAAAAATGTCTGTGCAGAGTTGCCCCAGAGGGCTTGGAAAAGACAGGCACTTTGACAGGGTTGGATAGTTCCAGCAGTGCCTTACAACTGACAAGCCAGTGGAGCCTGCAGAAAGCAGCTTTGGGAACTTTTATTGTAGTAAAAACCTCTGGAGCAGCACTTACTTTGGGGTACCCACTTTATCATGCAGTATTTTGAATAAACAAGAGGGAAATTCAGAATGAAGCAACAAAATCATCTTTTTACTGCATTACAGTTAACATCAGCATGAAGTTGTTTGTATCTTATTATTTATCGCAGGTCTGTTCTCAGAATGTCTTTGCATAAATTAAAGATTAATTCAACTAATTAATTAATAACCACAAGCTTACCTTTAGCAGTCCTGTGCTGTACTTGTTGGTTGGGTTTTTTTCAAACCAAAGCATTTCACATTTTTAAATGCCCAATGAAAAGCATATTTAAAATTTTCCCGATACTGTATCAACTGTAGAAGTTATTGCTGGCACCAAATACCTGAACTGAAATGCACGAGTTCTCCTGCATCCCATTGCTTAGCTCTATCCCCCTGTTGGGACCATGCTATAAATTCCCAAGGTTTACTGGCAGCAGGCAGGACTCTCAGCCATTACTATTTCCTCTACAGTTCTGTCAGTTACCTGGATTTTGGAAACCAGTTTCATGAAAGGCCAGCTGTCATCATGTCGTACCAGTTCCACTATGAGTTGCTCAAAAGCTGAGAGTTCGTGGACTCCCCCCTGACGTCCTGAACTTCTCCTGTTCAGTATCGGAGGAGATTCTGGAAAAAAAACCAACCAAACACCCCACCAGATAGAAATTAAAGCCTGACAAAATCTTAAAAAAATTTTTAGAAAGTGAAACACCATTATTTTGGGGTACTAAAACTACAGTTTAAAAGCACAAGGCATGTAGTTTGGCCTAAAGTATTAACTATACTCCAGTCTTGTGTCTTACTACTAAAATGTCTCTCTTGTCATACAAAATTCTAAGTACCAGGACTTAGCTGGGTGCCTCCTCCATTGCATTAATTTTGGAAATGATTTTTTTCCACTGAATTCAATCTTAAAACAATTTGTTAAACACTTGAAGAAAAGCCCTATTAGAGAAAAACCAGAATAAGCTGCCTGCTCATAACTTTTACTTTCACAAAACCTCTATTCAGAGTGGTTTTATCTGCTTTCAAGAGTAGTCAGCAGGGTGGTTAAAGGAAAAGCTCAGAAATTCTGAATGGTGACGGACAGAAATGGTGCAGAATACAAGGCTGCCACACTGGAGTGCAAGCTCTTTTACACTCTTCAGTCTCGTGCACTGGGTCCTTTTTGTTTTTAAAAGGTTATTGTATCTTTCCAAGTACTTCCTTACCATCAAACTATGGCCTTAACAAGCAAGGACACTGTTGGCCCTGTACCAGACAGACAACATTTTTCTACTGGCAGCAGTTTCTCATTGCATGTGTATATTCCCAATTTCACTAACTTGCCTTTATCTGTGTTCTTCACTGTTTAATTCTTTAATAAAACAAAACCGAAAAGCTATGAGTAAATATTTGCATTTGTGTGGGTTAAAGCATTTTCAAATTTTCTATCCACTTATTATAGAGCATATTGTGTGCAAATATGAAATTTCAAATATGGATATGATAAATCTCAGACGGCTGAATTTTTTTTTTAATATCAAAGAATTTTTTTTCACTTCTGTCACTGCAAAAGAAAAACTCTCATTGGAACTGCCTTCAACCACCACTTCTAGTCTCCTTGCTCTACCACACAAATATTTTAGCAAGGAACAGAACATGGATTTTGCTGTGATAAACACGTTTCTCTAACCTGTGGATTGTCGTTTTCTGCCTCTTCTCTTGGGTTCAGCAACAGGAAGAGAAAGCTTTGAAGCAGAAACTGGAAACTTCCTAAGCCGTTCACTGGAGTCTGCTGTATCAACAATTCTAAATCCAAGGGAGTTGGAAGGGCTGTTTTCCAGTGTGTTATCAGCACTCTTTCTTCCTCTTCGTCTTCTTCGAGGACCAAGTAACTCCACAAAAACATCTGCTTGTAATGAACTTTGGCTCTGACGAGTGGTCCGGCTATTAAGTTTTAAAGTAGGCTTTGTCACTGCTGAAGAGGCTGATTTTATGTTTCTCAAACCCCTTCTGGTAATTTTTGATGAAGACTCAATTTGCTGGCTCCGAGAAGCGTATCTTGCCTGACGCTGGCTGTTCTGACTTGAGAACGGATTGTTGAGTTTGGCTGCTCTCATTTTTAATGGAAACTTGACCTGGGATCTTCCTTGCTTTGATGGGCTGCAAAGTGAACAGTTACGTTTATTTATTCCAAAATTCCACTCGTCTCTTTTCCCTCAGTTTTCTAATTCAGCATTTAAGAAACCCAGCCATTCAAGGTTGAACTGGTAAGGAGCTGGCTTGTAACCTGATGCAGTCACCCGTTATTACCCATCACCCATAGTCACCATTACCTTAAATACCGCTCTGGGGTCTCTTAATTAAGTATTATGTGGTGTACATACCTTAAAGAAATGCTCAGAATTCTGATCACCTTTGCAGCTTATGCAACAGAATACATTAACTGGAGCACCAGCTATAAATTTCTTTAAATCAGTTCTTTCTCACAGCAAGTGTTAACTATTAGGATTTCTGAACATTATTATCAGCCGCATAAATAAACTGCAGTTGTAAAATGATACATATAAGAGTTATGCTCTGGTCAGGGTTTATAACTAATACTCAAGACTCCCCTTCCTTTACAGGGGAGAGAGAAGATCCCAAAGATAAATTTATTTCTCAAGGTTATGCACATTCTCTCCAACTACTGCATTTCAACTGTCAGAGCTGCAAATAACTTGCTTCAGTCAGTTCAGAAGACTGTACCAAAAAGAAGAAAAATACTGAGATCAGAAAAGTTTCCTTCAATTTTTATGTTGCTGGCATGTGTATCAAATAAAATTTTTACTGAAATGATCACTCTGTATTATTTAGTTGATTGTGTAGGGTTTCTTGGTTGGTTGTTTTTCAAGGATTTTTTTTGGGTTGTTTGTTCGGGTTTTGTTTGTTTTGGTACTGTTACGGCTTTAGGGGGCTTTTTCAGGGGGTAAGGGTGGTGTGGTTTGTTTGTTGGCCTTTTTCAAACAGCTACTGCATTAGTCCTCAAGCCTTCCCAATGCCACATGGCCTCCGATGGATTGCTTTCTCTAATGTTCTAATACAGTATGCATCTAGTCCTCCAAAATTCAAAACTGGACAAAACTAACTCCAGGGTTTCTCCAGAAAACCTTCACTGTTTGAAACCCTCTCCACTTTACATTCAAACAGTAGCTGTACAGAACTGCAGCTCTGATGGCCTTCTCTCACCCATACATCCAAAGTTGGAATTTTTATCCTGAAAAGTGGGCCTAAGTCCAGGAGCCCAAGCTTTTGTCAGAATTAAATCTTTGGTAAGAGCCAAATTCGTAAGAGCTGCCGTTTGTCTAAAAATAAACATCTTTTTCAAACTAGAGCTCCAAGAGACATGTTTATGTGAGCAATTACTCCACATAATGATCAAGGTGGTATTTTAAAGTCTATTTACCTTATCTCTTCCTCCTCTTGAGATTCATCCTCCTCATCTTGCTCTTCTTCATAATGCTCCTCCTCACTTTGTCCCATCTCATCATAGTCTGCCTCTTCTTCCCCTTCTAGTTGTTCAGCAGTCTCTTCATCACTTTCCACAGAAGGTCTCTGTCTGGAGGAAAGGCGTCTAGAGCGCTGTTTTGGTCGGCACTCCGGGCAAAACCAATCTCCTTCAGGAATGACCTAGAAACAGAAGGGGAAAAGGAGAGAAAAAGCATTAGCAATATGCAGTTAAGTTATAAGAACTATTCAAGTTCTGTGTAAAAAGGAAGCACTTCTTTTTCCTGAGATACCTTCAGCTTGGGCCTGATGCAGTGGGTATGATATCCTCGATCACAGCCATCACACAGCACCATGCTTTCTGCATCGCCTTTCTTCCGACACACTTTGCAGCGAGCATTGAGGATGGACTTGGACCAGATGACACTTCGATCCAATGTAGACAGATGAAGGAAGACTTGGGACAAGCTGGTAGAAGAAAGAAGTGACTCTCTCCAGCGATCCAGAACTGTTTTATAGGACCGTCCACCATCACTGGCATCTTCCATTGAAGAAGGGGATTTAAAAAAATAAGAAAAATGACAAACCCCCACAGAATTATCAAACTTCTTTTTCAAAGATCCAGGTTATTCTAGAATATGGAGTTAATACTGTGACTGTCAAGCAGACAGCAGTAGCAAACTGGGGTAATATTTCAACCTTTGTCTTATCTCTTCAATACTGGAGTATTTTCTCCATAGTTTCCAAGAGGCTATAGCTTTAAGATTTTACTCTTCAATACCTATTCAACTTAGAACTTGTACATACATAGGTCATGAATAAGACAGTAAACTCTGATATCAAACTGGAAACCTAACAATTTGGTTTAATTTATAAAATATAAAAGATTACTTAAGATTATGAAAAAATGATCACATGTACAATTTACCTGCCTTTGTATTTTACATTTGGAAATCCCCAAGTGTTTAAAGAAAAGTACCTGAAACTTCACTGGCAAGAAACAGCTTGAAGGGCACTTTTCACCCACACTCGCTCCAGTACAGTCTACCAGAGAGCCTTTCAGCCCTCTGCCCATGCCTCAGTGCCTTCATTCCTGCCCTGCACTCTGCCTTCACAAGCACCTGCATCTCTGTGTGGCTGACCAGGTTGGGTGACGGACCTGGATGAAATATAACTGTTTCCTTAATACCTTTTAAGCAATGTAGCATACAGGAATCTGTGGTATGCAAGTGTGAAACCAAGTAACACCTGGGTTCCTAATGATGTTAGAAATAAATGGTAGGGGGGAATAGTTGGAAATTAGATGGCATTTTCAAATAGTTTTGGTTTGCAATCCAGGCCATGGAAGTGGCCACACAAACAAACACACAGACTGAATAGCAAGGGGGACAGTACTGAATGGGAATGGGCAGCTGGGAACTAGAGAAGCAAAGAGGCTGTTTGAGGACCCAAGAGAAAAAAGAAGGTATAAATGACACCCTGCATTGCTGCTGCTGAGCAGAAAGCTAATTTCTTTATTGAAGCTGAAAGTTATTTCTTGCATTTTAAAGTAAGAAGGTCTGAGGACAGGAAGAGACAATACAAGAGTGCTTTTGATTATGGAAACGTCCGCAGACCTCCCTTCTAAAAGTGACAGTCCAGCTACTACTGCGTGATCTCAGCTGATTAATGCACTCTAGTATAAAATGCCACCCTGCCTGCTGCACTACTGACAGTGGGCACACGAATGGCCTGTGATGCACCTGTCTGCCAAATGATTTATTCTCAGGAATAAGAAGAGAAAATATCTAATAACAAACAAAAAAAGAACAAAAATGAGACTAATTGCTCTCCTGGCAAGGTCCTTCTGCCTTCTCATCAACGGGCTGCCAGGATTTGTCTAATCTTGCATACATTTGCATTAGCAGCAAGCAGCACAAGAGAAGTGATGGGAGAAGGCAGAGGATAAACAGGCAATACAGCTTCATCAAAAAAATACAGCCACTCCTGAACTGCAAACCTGTATTTCCTAACATTTCCTATTACTTAGTCCTTAGGCTTCCTGTGTTAAGTTCAGTCTTCCGAAGACAGTGGACAAGGTCCTTTTCACAGCACTGCAGTATATCTCCATGGATTTTTTAAAAAATTCAGTAAGAAAATTAAAACCACTTAAATCAGGTTTGTACTGTAACTCTTACAAAGAACTTTATCTTAAGCACATATGTAGTTTGGCAAGCATTTCTTTTGATAACAATGGCAGCTTGAGCATTATTACTTTTATTTGGAGGTTATTTTCAGCCTGGATTGGTTCACCAATATAGTTCATCACGCAACACAACAAATACACTGCAACCGCAAATTTGCAGAGCAAGTAGAGATGAAAATCACTGGCCACAACCTGCTTCAGCATGTCCTGCTGCTGAAACAAACAAGCCAAACAACACTCACTGTTTCAGATCCCAATTTGTAAAATAAGAATAACACATTTTTCTTCCATCCATCATCTTTCTCATTTACATTGTTAACTTGGAGGGAGAAATGGCCTCTTCCTTTGTGTCTGAGCAGCTCTACACTGCACAGTGGGATACCCTTCTGTCAGCTAAGTCCTCCAAGCCTTGCTACAATGCAAATGAAGTCATTTGACAGATCTATGCACTCATCTATCAATAGCTAATTGAGTTCAGGGAAGGGTTTTCCATTCTAGTGTTTCTAGAAAGGATATGCAGTTGCACAATGCTGTAAGTTTCAGAAAAAATGGGGACATTAAAAGGAAGGGGAAAAAAAACCCCAGGATTATGTGAACATGCAGATTTTGGTCCCCAAGTGATAAAAAGAAAATACAGTTCTTTATTTCTGGTTGCAGAAACCTTTTTCTAAGTTTTAAATATTTGAGCTGTATTGTTTCAGTACCCATGTTTAAACCTTTGTCTTCAATACCACAATTCCTTCACTGTAAGGAACTGGCTACAAAATTAATTAAATAAAAAACAATAAAAATAACCCCTGATAAAATATTCAATGCTTTCTAATTCTTAGCAATACAAAATAACATTTAAAATTTACCATCTCTCTGACTAGTCTTGTCTTTCACTCTCTTCCTCCTTTTATACCCCCAGTGGTGCCTTTCATCATCTTCTGCATTACCTAACATTAAATTCATAGAGTTATTTCAAACACCTTTTTGAAGCATGGCAGATTATTTTTTAATTAATTTTTATATTCTACACTTGTGTAGTCTAAAAATGTGACTTGAACAGTGATTCTAATATGTGCACACAGTGAAGGGTAGGACAGTACTGTGCATGGAGGAATTGCACATCCCAGTATCTACTTTGACTCCCACTACAAACAGAAGGCTTGAACTGAAAGCTCTGAAGCCTACCCTGCCTTACCTTTCTGTCCATCTCTGGTAAAATGGCCACAGGAGCAGACACTAACCACAGGTTTCTCTCTCAGCAAACAGTTTGTCTGGTCTGTGCTACCACAAACCTCCTCACATCTCAAAAAATGTAGCCAGGTTATGGGCACAATTCTCAAGGACCAAGAGAATTAGTTCATCTGTCCACCTGAAACAACACACTTTGGGTATTTTTGTGCAGGAGTGTTCTTGAGCATTAAAATGATTAAATTAACCTCCCAAGAAGGAAGAGCCATAGTTAACCTCATCTGCTCCAACTACAAGGCACCCTCCTTGACTGTCTTCTCTGAAGAGTAAACAAAAATTCTTCATCATAAAAAAAGCCCATTTCCACCTTTGCTGCCTCTGCTCATGAAACTGCAGGGAAGTAATGAAAGCATGAGAACAAAGCATGTGCATACACTAATCCCAGGATACTGCTGGGAGATGTCTAACACTATTATGAGGGCAATTATAAATATGAAAGGAAACAACTTTGGGAGTAGAGGAAACAAAGATAATCAAAATCTAAAAAGAAAGGAATGGAATAAAGACAAGCAAAAACGAGCAAAAAAAAGTTAGTTTGGGGTTTTTTGTCTCGCAAGGAGTGCGTGGCACAAGTTACAAAGTAGGCAAATGGTTCCCGCCATCAGTCTCAAAGGTGCTCCCATGAATTAGAATCCAACCTTTTGCAAGGAAATCTGAAGGATGCTTAAATGACTGAAGTCCTGAACTAGTACAGAAGGCAGACTTTTTTTATGGATGCCTCACTGAACTCCAGGGCAATCAAATCACTTCATCATTTTATACCTCAACTTTCACATCTTTGTAAAAGGAATGATGAGACCTATTACTGCACTACAAAGTATTTTGAAATGTAAGGAAAAGTAAATTTATATCACAAAAGAAACAAAATTCATAACAAAAACTGCTTGTATTTCTTCTTTCCCAAACCATTTTTTTCTTAGAAGCAGCACTTCAGAGTTTCCTTCAAACAACTATTTAAAAAAGAAAAAGGCTTTTTTACATCTTAACTCCAAAAGTTTTGCAGGAAAACAATGTACTGCAACTGCACCCCCTCCTTTCCATGACTCTTCCCAAACATTACCTTGGGCTGCACTGAAGGAAGAAAAACCAAATTTTCATAATAATATTAAATATTTAATGAAAGGATTTCTAAAAGACAGTTCAAAATTAAGAAATGCATACAATTCAAATCATGTTACATTTAATCACCAGACAACAGAAGATTAGTGGGCATCTAGCAGCTCTGAGAGGCCGAGGGGGCCATTTCTGGGGTTTCCAGATCTCCTTTCACATCACTATCTTCTCTGTCAGTCTTTTCTTGCTCTTCCACTTGAACATTAGGTATGCACCTCAACTCTAAACCTATCAGAATCACCAGCAAGGCTCTTGGCAGCCTGATAGAGCCTCAAACAAAAACGGAGCTGGGAGGAGCAGCTGGTCCTTTTATTGCTGTGCCGGGTCCCTTTGTCTGCTCTGCACCCTGGAGGCCACCGGCATAAACCTGCCAGTGACTGCAGGGAATTTCAGTGTGCTGGCTTTAGGACTAGCAGCCATAAATGAAAACTAAAAATTGTTAAGTATGGCTCCATTCTCTAACAGGAACAGAGTAGAGTAAAAGGGGGGGATGGAGAGGGCAAAGAAACTTTGCAGTGAAAACAAGAACTGAAACAATGACAAAGACAGAGCATTTTCAGTGAGGTTTAAAGCAGAAATGCGGGGGCACTCTTTTTAATGCAAGTTTTCCCTTGTACTGCTACCAAAACAGAACTCCTAGCACTTCCTTGACTTCCAATATTTTTGCTTCAACGGTAACTCAATCAGCCAAAAAGTTGTGATTTTCAGATTTAACATTAGAAACAGATATGGCAAGGCACTTTGTCTAGGAGCTGGGTCCCTTATGTAACGGGAACAACTATTAAAAAAACACCCCTCCTGTTAGAAAAAAAAAGAAAATGCTGCAGAGACACAGTAATCTATATAGGAACAGTCAAAGCCAGTAACTCCTCAAACTAGTGGTTACAAACTTATAGCTAATTTCTATCATAAGAATAATGATGGCCATACTCTAGAGGGGTCAGGAAGAAGATGCATCACAGCTCTGAGCACATGACAGTCCTGAAAACAAAGCATCCACTTTTCATTAAATGGTTTAGTAGCACTATAAACACCTCCTTGCCAAGCTCAGTAGAGAACTTTTCTTTGTCTGTTACACATATGCAATCTTGCCTTCATTCAGATTCACCTCCTGCTAAAAGTAGCCCATTACGAAACTGAAAACATGAGGTATTTGGCACCAAAAAGGAAGAGGGAACCCAACACCGTTGCTTAATGGTTAGGGCAGTAAGCCAGAGCAGAGGACACCTGGGATCCTTCCTGCTCCTCAGCGATGTAGGTTATTCTATACATTACTGTAATCTTAGAGCAGTAGCATTTTTTCACAGCAGAAGAGATGCACGGGCACACTACAGTAAACAAACATCAGAGATTTAAGACATGCAAAACATGTACATTTGCTTTCCTTATATACTCCCTCTGTCACTCAGTATAAAACACCTAAGAGAGAACAGAATTTCCAAGTTAAAAAAAAACAAAACACCATCATTCCAAAGGTAAGGCAAAAACACGAAACAACATAAGGTTATGGTAGAGTTGAAACTACCAAAAAAAAGACACAGAAACTTTCTCTCCAATACTTCTAGGACATTTTTCTTCTTTTAGTGTTTTTCCTCTAACTCAGGATCCATGATCAATGGCCATAACCTCTAATAACCATGTTTTTCCCCTTAGGGGAATAGTGAACTTACAACTGGCAGAAAGGGGCTGTTGGCAAAACACTCTCACACCCCGGGTGGAAATGGAGGCATATAATGAACAACGTATTTACAACTTGTATATGAAAAGTAGGACAAATGCTAGAGGTACTGTCAGTTAACTGTTGCACAGGTTGCAAATCTAGTCATATAGCAGGAAATAAGCTGTATCATGCCTGGCTTAGAAACTGCACACATATCTGAGTTGACCAAACACTAAGCCAAGTAAAGCTTTTAAACAGCTGCGGTTTAAACTATTCCTGTGCTCTCCCCTTTCATCTCAACCATTTGCTGCACTTCCCTCTTCTAGAGGTCATCACACCGGTATCAAAAGCTTGTGGAAGGGAACCCATGCCCATGTGTCAGTCTCTGGCACAGATCTGGCACAAACTCATCTTCAGTGGCAACTGATACCCAGACAGCAGGCTCCACATGCAGGAGCTGCCAAAATGCAGAAACAACTTCAGGTCAACTGCGCCACAGGGCACTAATATCTTGTGTTAATGCACCAAAACCTGCATCTTCGTCTTCAACTACTACGGCAGAGTCTGCCAGAGCATAAGGATTTTATACACAGAGATTATGAGAGGAGAGTATCAGTCTACCAGGGTGTGTAGCAGTTGGTGCTCTGGAGGATCCTGGAGTGCGCTGTGCTGACAAACCAGAGCTGAGAGGTAAAGCAGCCCGGCAAGCACAGAGCACAGCTCATCCCCAGTGTGCCATCCAGACAGGAAATCTGACCAAGACAGCCACGTTGGGAAGTAGGAACCACCTTTACACATTTCTCTAAGATACAACTCCACTTCTGAGCTGTAAAAGGATTCTAAGGAATCCAGACCTGAGGGATCACAGGAAAACAAAGTGACTTTATGCACTTTGGACCCTCTCTCTCACATCTGGAGCCCCATCAGAGGAAGCCAAGTAAGGAATATGTGTCAAAGTCAAGCTATAATCCTGCTTTGGTTTAAATTTTTCTTGCAACCTTTTATTTCCAAGTTTTACAGTACAAATGCAAAACCTAAGAATCTTAAAGTTTGCAATGTAAATCTTTCCTACACTTACTATAAGTATTCTGTTATTGCTGAACAAGGTGATCCAGATACACCAGGCCTATGTTGCTTTTACTGAAATGGTATAAAAAGCAGCACACATTTTTACAACCTAGAACTAGCCTCAACAGTAATTCTGAATTATAGTATTCCCCCACAAAGCTTGATCATTTCTGCCTAAGGGCATAATTTGTCTCCCAATGCATCAATAAAACTGTACAGCCACATAAACTCACTGAAACAATCTATGTTAAATAAGCATGTACTTAAGAGTAAAATTTGCTGTTAATTAATACATTTTATATATATATATTTTTAATATATACATATATACTTGGATGTGTTAACTTTTTTCCTTCTAAAGCACCCAGTCTTACAAAAAAAACAAGAGGGTTCGCGGTAGGGGTTTTACTGCAGTATTGGGGTGGATGTGCTTGGTTGGTTTGTTAGTTACAAAACCTTACACAAGATTAGAGACATAGTTTCAATTCTGAGCCTTACCAAGAGGTGCCTTGAGAAACCTCCGCTCAATTCCTTGTTCTATCTGAAGCAGTGCAGATGCCAAGTAGTGGACCACGTTACTGACTGGCTGAGGAGTACTTGTACTTGTTGATGCAGCACTCGGAGCTTCGGTTTTTAACCCAACAAGTCTAAAAGAGAAATGTATTAAATTATCTTTGGCTCTGAATTTAACACCAGAGATACTTGCACATATATGTATCCACAGCAGCTTCTTATTTTAACTTCATGTACAGGCATGGATTACGGACATGAACCGATATGACACATTAGTTATCCCAGTTCCTATGTTTGCTCAGTTAGCCTAGTTCATCTAGATAAATCATCTTTAGGTAACAGTTATCTAAATTGCAAGAAATGTGGATGACAAATTTCAAAACAATTATTAACGTTTCCAGAAAATCTGACGCAACATCCATCAGCTAGATTATGACAGATTTCAGTGAAGAATATAGTCCCAATCATTCATCGGTGAAAACACTTTCAGTGGTGAAGTGTAGCCTTTTAGAACACATCCATTTGCAGAAGTACACAGATCCCTACAATTCAAAAGATTTTTGAAAAGGAAATAAACAAAACAAAAACAAAGTAATTTAAAAATGTAAATCAAGAATTGTTAACTTGTATGTTCTCATCCTTGGAGGATCTCCCTAAAATACTAACTTCTTATGTAAGGGTGGTAAAAAAACCTCCCAAACAATAAAGAAAAAACCTAAAAACCCCCTGAAACCAATCAAACCAACCCCACAAACAAACAAAGCACCAAAGAGGTAGTTTTCCAATAAAACAGGACCAAAAGACTAAGTAGTCATTTCAAAGTGTAGTTAATCATTCTGAACCACAAGCATTAAGCAACATGTACGAGAGCAACTCACACCACTGAAAATAAAATTCAATTTCTACTTGGGGTTTATAAAAAAACAACTAATTAAGACTGTCTGGATTCTGCTTTTTTCTCGTGAATAAGCAATGCTTTTGGTTGTCCCTGTTCTTTTTTCACACTTAAAAGCTGTTCATTGTATTTTGCAGTCACACACATTTTGAGAGCCTGAAAGCAAACAGAAAGAAAGCTGCATAGTTATTTACATTTCACTAGTCAAACTCCAAGGTCTTAATGAGATGTCACTTGCTCTGAGATGGATAAAAAGCCCTGCATCAAAAGCAATCTGTCACATGATTTCAGAATTCCATAGTCTGATTTAATATGCAAGACTTTATTAGAGTAGACTTTATTCAGAAACTCTGATGGAGTCAGTATCGAATGGAAAAAAATTAAGCTACAAACTTCTGCAGTTGAGCTGAGAGGTGGCACTGAACAAGTACCCAGCATAAGTGGAAACATAAATTTCAGCTTCTCAGTTAAAACAGTGGATTATTTCTCTATTGTGGTTTTCAGGAACCAAACGTCTGTAAATTGTGTGATTAATATAAAGGATGACCCCATCCATTTTGCATGCAACCAGAGAACTTTGATTCAAAAGATAGTCTTAAAGGAAAATTCTAATTCAGAGTGATGAACAAGAACTGAAATAAAATGGGAGAACAACTTGAAGAACTTTAAATTCCCAACATCCAACACAGCACTCATTAGTCCACTCAGAAATATGGCTTTTATAAAAGTCTAACAGCAGAAAGCCTCACAAAATACATAAGGCAAACAGTATGTTAGTACAATAATTGTCTTGAATGAATCTTTTTTCCTGAAGTATTTCAAGATTCACAACCTATCAAGACATACAATTTTGTATGTATTAACTGTATTAAGGTGGACCTTTATTTCTAAGAGGTATATAACTTCTGAGAATTAAGAATTTGGAAATCTTCACCATTTCTGTGATTTCTGAAGTTCGATTTACAACGTGAACTGGTATCAGAGACCCACATCTGTCTCAAGTCTTTGTTTAAAAACCAAACAGAACACCACAAAACAGCTACAACACTGTAGGATTTGAGGTTTCCTTTCTTCTACTATGTTGCAGCTTGCTCTATAGAAGTATTATCATTCCTAAACTTGTAAGATCACATCTCCATTTCGCTGCCATGCTTAAAGTTATTCCAGACCATGGCCTGTTGCCCTGGTGGTTCTTACTGTGACTCGTGAGGTACACTGGCCAGTTCAACCAGCGACATGGTGCTATTACCATTTTTCCTTTTCAACACTACTACTCATTTCAGAAATTGGAGTTTTTGTTTTGTTGTTTTGTTTGGTGGTTTTTGGTTTTGTGTCATGTTGGAGGTTTTTTTGTTTGTGCGAGGTTTTTTTGGTTTGGGGGGTTTTTGGAGGGGGGTTCTTCTGGAAAACAAAACATCAATTGCCAGTTTAATTTTTCCCTGCACTTAAAATTATTTTAAAATGAATCCACATGTTCCTTCTTTGATAATTAATGTTCACTTTGAACAGTGTAATATCTGAATACTGAAAGTTGTAAAAATTGGTGCCTTAGTCTTACATGGTAATAGAACAGCATCATTTAGAGACTATAAACCAATGCAAAATCTCACATTTTAAGATTCATAATCTTAAAAATCACCATGTGGAAGAATTTGAGGGTAATAATAATTTGAAGGTCAAAAAACCCCCAACCAAACAAAACCAGAGCACTGCTATAAAACTCAAAGAGAAGAACCATTATTTAAGCTATAGCTCTTACCTGTCTTTCACAATGAACTTATCTTGATCATCAGTTTCCATTTCTTCAGGTTCTTCATTCACAGTTTTAATAATACCATTTTCTTTGTTTTCATCATTCAGAAACTCATATCGTCCATGCTCTAAGGCTGCTCTCCAAGCCTGTCTGTCTGTAACCTGAAGCAAACATACAAATTTGAGGTTTCTAAAGAATCAAAGGACACAAACTTTTAGTACCCATTACTGTCTACATTTAATTTAATTATGCTTTTAGTAAAACCACAGCATTCAAGAGTTCTCATTTAAGTTACAGACTTGACGGCACCACTGTGTTCCTACATGCTACCATTTACAAATACCTTAATAGCCCCCAATGTTCCTTGGTAGATTCTGTCTTCAATGTCCAAAAGGAAGTCTCTAAGTCTCAGTTCAAGCTGCTTCTCTGCAGGTAGGTGAGATCCATCGTGGATATTCTGCATCCTTCCCCGTCCTACAGGAGGTCTGATGTCACTCTGAGGTTTTTCTGCAAGAACAGCAAGTAATCTGGTGTCAGTAGATTTTGTTCTTTTAAAGCAGCTGTTGGCAGAGGAAACAACAGTACAAGCCAGAGCAAGCTGAATTCATGGGTTCAAAATTCCCTTCCTGTAGCAAGCTGCCAACACCAATCTGTACCAACTAACCCATCCGATTCAACCAAGCAGGGTATTCTTTCAAGAGATGACCAATAGATTGGCATCCACTCGTAACAACATGAGAGAAATCCTCACTAATTTAGAAGTAGTTCTTTTGTCTTAAAATTCTTTTGAAAGTAGTAGGTAAGTAACACCACCCCTGCTCTAAGTGCAAGAAGAAAAAACAAAAAAGAAAATAGTCACATTTCTATTACTTGATAGCTCTTACAAGAGAACTCTTCAACTGTCTTTCCTGCATGTATCTTTACCATAGAAACACTTACAGTAAGCATGTGCAACTGAAAATCATAAAACCTAACGGAATGAGACAAGACAAAATCTCATTTAAAAACGTAACCTTAAAACAAAAAGAAATAATGATACAGGCACAGACGAGACTGACTGTGTCCTCTAATTAAACGCAGGCGGAAAATGAGCAAGATATCACAATAATTTATGAAAACAAGGCGAGAGCTGATGACAGGCTGTCAAGTAAAAACCTCTTCCTAAGAGAACTCAAAGTTCATGCAAAAACTCAAAAGCCACAGTAAAGAGCTGAAAGTTTGCCCAAATTCTAAATTAGTGCTTGCAAGTCTGCATAGGTGGTGAACATTTTTGTTCACAGGATTTACCTTAAAACCTTTGAGTGCAGTGATGAGAAGGTACATGCAAGAATTTAAGAGGTATTGAATAAATACCATACCATAAAGCTGTTGTTAAGAAAGCACAGAATGAATTCCTAAGGTGCTCTCAATTGCTGAAACAATTCCGTGTAACTGAAAGTAATAACGCAAATACTCTCAAAATGTAGACTCTAATGCCTGGATGTGGGAAATGTCCTTTCTAGTTTAAAAGCAAAGAAAAAATGCAGTATTCTTTCTTGAGCAGAATCAGAAAAGCAGCAACTGCTTTTCAAACAATTGACAAGGAAAAGTTAGTGGATACTGGAATAAAATCAAGTTAACAGCACATATCAATTTTATTTCCATGCTCTTTTGAGCGGGAACTGGAAAAGGCAGAAGCACAGCCTGCAGTGCAGGAGAATCCCTCTAGTCCTGCAAGTCATTTGAGTGAAGATAATAGGGCAGCATCTGGAGTCCACAGCAAAAAAACTCCCAACCAAGCACATCTACATGTGGCTATTATTCCTGCTTATCACACAGTGGTGGCACCACTGGTACTGGACCACTGCATCTGAATTTCCATGATCTCTATTAAAGTGAAGTTCAAAGCTGCCTTTTTTTTTTTTTTTCCAATGTTATTCTACAATTCTAACATTGAAACTGAAGAAAAACCTATGACTGTGGAAATCAAGTTGCTTCACATCAGAAAGCAACACACAAAATACAGATAAAGGTGCAGCAATTAAGAAAATAAGGAACCATACATAGAAACTCAAATGTATCAGAAGATGATGGAGATTTTCTCACAAAAAAAACCCCAAATATAGAAGAAAGGGCTCAAAATATAGCTTAATTACTACACAAAACCTCTGTCCTCTGCTAGTTTCCACCAAAAGAAATGGTAGGTCAGTTATAAATTTAGCAGTATCTGATGTGCCCACAGCATGTCCTACCATATACACTTCAGGAAAACAGAATTTGTGTCTGCTCTGAATAATTTTCCTTTGTCCCAATACAGATAACCCAAAATCCTCATGGTAATTTGTCACAATTAAAAACAAAATGCAATTTCTTAAACATTACCCAAGGGAGTCTCACCTTGGTAATATTCTCTACCCACCAACACACCATAAATAAGCCAGCTGTAAGCTTGTATGTGTAAAATTGTATCAGTGATGGGAGCCAACGCCTTGCCAATAAATTGCAAAATATTTGGCTAGGAGAAAATGGAAAAAAACCCTGAATCCTAGGTCTAGGATGGTTTTCAGTACACTCCTATGTTTAAAAACCCATAAAAACATCTGCTATCCTGCTGTTTCCTTCTGTCCTGAGTGTCTGCCAAAGCAAGAAAAGGGAAAAAAAAACCCAGAAAAGAGTAACATCACAAAAAGCCACTGCACTGAAGTTAATCCGTGTAACAACCAACGCAGCTACGCTACTTTTTAGCTCATATTAAATTTTATTCCCCAATTAATCTTTTTCCAAAGCTAAAATTACTTCCTAAAGTTGTTTGTTTAAAAGCCAATCCCAGTTTACTAAGCAGTAAGGTAACAGACAAATCACTGCTTTTTTTTTTTAGCATGAGAAACCAGAAAATACCACAAAGTGGTGGGGGGAAAAAAAAAAAGGAAAGAAGGAAAAAAACCAAACATGTTTTCCATCGAGTGAAAGAAAGCTAAAGAATAATTCTTAGATCTTAGAATTAGAGGTTTCTATACTATTACATAGAACTTATATCTGTAGAAGCAAATTAAGACCCTTTCATGTACCTGGAATATGGAATTTCTCCACAGGAAAACTGCTTAGTTGTTCATATATTCTACTTTTCTCTTGTAAAAGAGTTTCTTTTAAGGCACTCTCCCTATGTCCTCGGGAATTGAGAGCCTCTAGGAGTTGGTCCAGTTGTTCCCGAGAACTGTAAAAGCACCAACGGTTTGGTTTGTATACTGGCCTTGGCACCTCTACGACAACACTGGTGTGTGAATCTTGGTCAATATTGGAGGTAGATTCAGAGGATTTCAAAGACTCTCCAGTTTTACTGAATACCTGAGGTTCATTTGTGCAAGACTGTCCACTATTCTGAAAGGAAGAGGTTCGAGGCAACAACATGTCTTCTGTGAGACCAGAATAGTCCTCCTCTACGAACAATCCAGGAACAGAAGGGAAAATCCAGTAGCGTCGGTACAGACGGTCACGACCTAACGGGGTGATATTTGTGCAGGCTGTTGCATTCTGAATCTTTTCTAACAGTTCCTTCTCTTTCTTTTGCTGTTCCTGTTTTAAAGCTTCTTCATCTTCAGCAGTAAGGGGTTCACTCTTTTCACAAGTGGTCTCTTCTTGTCTTGTAAATTCTTTATATCCATTTTGCCCTTTCCTTCCTAAAGTTAAAAGAAGAAGTATGATAGCAATTAATTTACAACTTTTTTTTTTTTTTAAAGCAAAAACTCAAATAAAGAGCAAATTTTAGTTTGGTCCCTTTCTGGTTATCTAGATTTACACCGTCAAAGACCATCAGCTCAGTCAAGAGACAATACTGGTTTTATTAAAGAAAAACTCAAGTGATTAACCCCCATTCCCTTGACTGAATAGGTAGCCACTTTAAATACACCTTCACTTTGCAGAAACTAGACTAAGTCTCATTTACTGACACTGTCATCTTCAATATCATACAAAAAGAACCAAAATTTTAAGAACTCAAAAATATATTATAGAAACATCTTATGATGATAAAGTAAAATTCTAGCAATTTCACTATTGAATACAAGCTATGAGTTAGACTTAATTTATCATACTCAAAATGATGAGATCTTAAAACCCCAAAAGTCTCAAAAAGACCAGAATCTCTACATAACAGCTCTCATGGCAAACTCAGGTATCTTACTTGACCACTTAAATTTTTAAGTGTATTAACTATTATTTCCCCCCCTCAATTTGTACAAGCTCCCGTCTTTAGTTTAACAAAGTATTACGTCCTGGTAGTCATCTACAATAGTATGTCTCACAATTGATACATGCAACCTGAAATGTGCTGTCAACATTCAAGTTCTACATGTTTCCAGTGTGACCTTCAATTCCCTAGTTGTAGGAATGAAATAAAAACACTTCTTTGTCATCCAGTCACAACGGCTCAAACATGGGTATTTGAGAAACCTGAAATTCTGTTTAGGATCTCATGACAAAGCTGTAATAAACATGTAAATCTGTATTACTGGATGACTCAGAATTTCCATCCCAGGTACTGCTAGGAACTGCACAAGTTCTCAACTTAAGTCTACAATCATCCAGTACTTTCACTGGCAAAGATGCCAGCACAAAGCCTTCCCAGCAGAAAGAGAGATGAGCTAGCAGCCCAAAGCCATCAACAATTCATCCTCCTGTGGTGACATCTATGTTTTGTTAGGAACAGCAGGCTGCACCATTTACTGCACTGCAGCTCCTACTAGCACACTGCTGAGGAAATTAAATCTAGACATAAGTCTGATTTTATTCTTGCATAGGAGGCACGCTGCTTCATTAGCAAAGGCAAACTACACCCAAATGCCTGATCTAACATTTTCTTTTGAAATACCAGTTGGTTTTGCAGTTTACTAAAAAAAATATATATATATTAAAACAATGTATCAAACCTACACCAACTCCTATTAGATGAAACTCCTACAACAGTCTCTATAAGGGCAAGTACCTGTAATGGTTTGTTAGGCAACATCCTAACATTTTTTAGAAAAAAGAGGAATCCACACAACAAGTATGGAAGACAAGAAAAAATAGAAGTGTGGAAGAACATAGAGCTGGACCGTAAGAACTACACCAGGTTGGCTCAATGTACTGAACAGCCCATTATGATCATGTTCGAGTGTGGGTATTTTTCCTTAAAAACTAATTACAGCAAAGATTGATACTTTTACTATAAAACACAAGAGCTTGCCAGGTGCATGCATGCAGGTATACAGGTATGCAAACAAATTCATTATAGCATTACCTCTTCGTCGCCTTTTGTTTGGTCCCAGCTCTTCTTCATCCTCTGTGACTGTGTCCATGTCTTGCTCTTTACGTTCCATCTCTTTGCTCTCTGTACTAGTATCGAGGTCTTCCCGTTCCTCCTCCCTGACACAACAAAATAAACAAAAGCTGACTCACTAACCAACCGTGCAATGTAAGCTAAATGATGAAAAATACACAGTAAAATATGGCATCTTTGACACAAAGAGTACTTTTCTCTCCCAAGTACTTAAGCTAGTAAAATACCTATACTGCTTTTAAAAAATAAACTGTAAGTCACGGGCTATATTAAAGCCCAAAAGAAATCCACTGAACTGTAAATGTGAAGTTCTGTATTAAAGACTAAAACCTGCTCTTTGGTACCCTTTCATTTGAAGAGTATTATTATAATCAGGTCATTTTTGGAGACATCTTAGTGTACTTCTATAGATATAAATTTTTTTCATGTCTAAGAAAGGTTTCCTCCCCAAAATGTATACCATTCTGTAAAATGCTTGATAACACATTTTTGCCTCATCTAGCAAATATAAGTTAAAACCTTCAGAAAACACAGGCAGTTTTTACAGGGCAACTATTTTTTTTCTTTATTATAATTTCCAAAGCATAGCACAAATCCATCTTTGGCCCATGCTCACCCTTTACAAGCAGATTTATTTACCTAACAATCTTCGTCATGCAGGCAAAGATTTAGTGTTGTTTGATTTTCTTCCTGGAATCATATACAGCTGCATATGCCTGAATCTTACCACCTGAGCCCATACAGTTTTATTAACATAACAAAAACCCTCTGGTTGTATGGAGATCACCTGGCACAACACAGCATTTTTTTAAAAAATGCTATTAAATTTGATTAATAAATCTTTACATGAGGTTAGTACTATCTAGCTGAGATCAGATCAATTCCTCAAAAATGAACTATAATGGTCTGTATGAAGATATTTAGAGAAGTGAAATCAATGCAAGACAAATCAACGCAAAAAAACCTAGATATTACAATTTTCTCTTGTCAAGCTTTCAACAGAATTACGAGTATAACACAAGTTGATTTTAAAAATAAATCACTTTCATAAACCAATTCTACAGCACTATAAAGAAAAATAAAATCAACAATAAGGACTATGTACTTAAAACATACCTCTGTATATGATCAAGTCAATGAAACTACACATGTGGGGTCTGGCCATGAAGCTGTAAAAGTGCTCTATGATCTATGTAACAGTAATACTATGTATCATACCCAACAGATATTTCTACAGCAGGAATTCTTTGCTCCTCTTCCTTCAGCTTTTCTTGTTTCTCTTTCATTTTTAACTCTTGTTCTTTTAACCTTTCTTCTCTTTTCTTACGTATCCTAATAGTAAGAAGGACAAAGAAAACTAGTTGCAATTAATCTGCTATCTGATCTATCTACATCTTTTTTCTTTTATATTAAAACATCATCCAAAAATAGCAGCAACATGGGAAAACACAACATTTAGCATAACTGTTTCACTCCTGTCTACAGTCCCAGGAAACCAGCACAGAACAGAAACATTACTATTGTTTCTCATATGCCTTCTGCAACTGAGGAGTTAATCTCACTTGCAGCACCAAAATTTAGTTTTCCATATCCTAGTTCTACCTTGCTGCTGCTGCCTCTCGTTCTTTGCGATGCTGTTCTGCCTTTAATTCCCGGAACTCCTGTTTTGCTTGTCGTAGCACATCAACAGAGTCCTCAATGAAATCCCGAGTGGAGACGAGAGTCAGAAGTTTCCCACAGAGAGCATGAAGGATCTTCATCTTTTCTCCTAATAAAATTTGGACCAATGTTTATATTTCGCTATTGATACAATTGATAATAAGCCTAACTCCTACAGACTCCAGACTGGATTTGTTCTCACTCAAGAACAAGTGAACAAACATTTGTAGTGCACCAGCTGCACTTGCAGAGACATTTCCTGAAAGCATATCTGCTTTGCTCAGACACAAGCCTTTATTTTTAATTTATTAACTTTTGCCACCAAAAGAAGTAGTAAAATGCAGTATTATCTTCAAAACAGAGATAAAGGAACAGTAGACAGAAATTTTTCCCCATTTCCAAATAGTGAACAAAAGACCAAATAAGAACAGGGGGAAAAAAGCAGGGGCTGAATCAAACACTTCAGTTCTTCCTCCAGGGAGATCCCCTTCTGCAAGTAACACCAACACTTTTAAAATGGGATGAAAAGAAAGCTACTCAGAAGTAATGAGACTGCCTAGCTCTGCAATCTCTGATGGGGTGGGATGTGTTTGTCGGAACTGAAGCATAGGGGATGACTGCTGGTCTACATATGATCCCCAGAGATCCTTTCCAAACTCAATTATTCTATGATACAGTAAATTTTGACCATTACTGGTCTGAAGCAGTTGCAAACTTGATCCCTTAATGAGCAATCTAATAATCTCTAACATGTATTGTCTTTTATTACCTGGCAACAAATCATATACTGAGGTACTTGAAAGTTTCTTCAAGAGACCAGGATTACTTAATCTCAGCTCCATGCAAGCATCATCAGTAGTATCAAACCCTCCTCGTTTCTGGTAACGGTATTTTGCATTGGCTGATGTTATATCAGCACCTGACGCTAGAATGTGAAGTCTGAGAATCTCAGAAAGAGTGCAGCTATCGAGATCCAAGTTTTTCAAATTGCAGCCTACAGTTGAGAAGAATGAACAGTCATTTTATATAGACATTTAAATGTACATAAATATAAAAACAGTGCTTTAAATACAGAGGAAAATAATAAAAGTAACAAAACAAGAAGTGAAACCCACACATACCCTGATGTAACTGGGGCCATGCAGCTGCCAAAGTTGCAACTGCAGACAGTGCAGATTTTGTGGGGTCTGCATCTTCATCCAAAGCCTCTGTTAAATCTTTAAGGAAATAAACACTTTATTCTAGTGCAAATTAAAACTTGTACTGTGGAGGGGAGGAAAGGAAGCTGTGTTTTAAGAGTTGCAGACAAAGCAAAAAGAGGGATGATATTTACAGATGCATCAATGTATTCAAAACTCAATTCAACATCCAAATGAAAATTTACAGATCTTTAAATGCAACTAAAAAAAATCCAGCTAAAAGCTAAGGACATGCATCACATGCTATATATAGTAAGAACACCATATCAGCTGTTAAAGCAACCGCAACACACAAAACATGCACAATGGCAACATAAAAGGCAGCAAAAGCAAATCCAGGAACACGCTCGAAAGCGCAGACAAGCAGCAATGCAAGAACACCTGTATTTCCTTTCCTCAAATGAACTGTTTTTCTTATCATAATTTTGTTTTTAGGAAGCATAACTCAAACCAATCACATATTTTGATACTGGCTATCACCATTCACTTTATACTTTCTATCTGTAACTTCGATACAGCCTGTTCTGCACAAACACAATTACTAAGACATTACAAATAAATCATATTTCACCAAACCAAGCACCTGCACTTAATGATCACCATACATAAGCAAACTGACCAGGAAAGCAGGGAAGTGAAAGGGAGAAACAGCAAATTCCTTTTTCTTAAACAAAGGTTTCCTCAGCACTTACAGGTTTCTCCAGAGGGTTGACAGAGTATTTTCAGCACTGTATGCTGTTTCAACAATTTCACTTTATTTAAATCCAAATTATCAAGCAGTTAAAGTCACCAAGTCAAAATAAAACCACAAACACAAAGACTGCATAAAACGCAAATCCACAACAGTCCCCTATGATGATTAATGTTGCTTGAAAACTGTCACCCAGACACTGCAAAATCAATCTCTGCACCTCCCCTCTCACTCTAACTATATAACACAGTTTGAGAAAGTACTGTACACTCCAAAACCACACATCCACGGTGTTCTCTGTTGCAGAAATGCTGCCTGTACAGAATTTAACTGAGCAAACATGCTGACTACTGCTAGTTTGGTTAGCCAGAATTACAAAGCCAAGACCGTGTAATTCTTTTATGGGAAAGAAGATGTCTAAACAAGAGTGACAAGAAATGAAAGTTTTGAGGTAAGTAAAACATAAGAAATGAAGTGCCTTACCCACACTCGGCTAAATGACAAAGAAAATGGCAGACTTTTGCACATGGCAGTCCCATGAAGTCAAATTAAAATAAGAAAGTTACATTATGTTTTTTCTGATCAGCCATACGAATACAGAATCTAATCAACTATTCTATGATTACCTGATAATGGAATCCTTGCTTGTACTGCCAAGGCAATATTCTCAGCAGTTAACAAATATAGCTTAATTGCTAAATTCAACAGTAATTAAAATACAGTCTAAATTTACTAACAACGTATCAAATCTGTAACTTTATTCAACTACCACGAGCAGCCTCTGTTACTGAAGATAGCACCCACATCTGGCTTGTAGGGGCACCATGGAATTCACTCGACCTCAAACAGGGAGTGCTCTTATGCATCTATCTACCTCTAATGAAATAAAGGCTAGTAGGATGGGTCAAAGCTTCTCCTTTAGTCAGCAATCTGGCAACCCATAAACACAGGACCACAAATTTGAACAAAGCCTGCGCTTCCTTCTGATCAGTGGTGGGTACACACCGAATGCCTCTGAAAATGGGCGTATCATCAGCCTTAGAGCAAAGACCAAAGTCAGAGTGACTGTGAGACTCTTTACTGAAAGAACACACATGGTAGTATCCAGGAGCTGTGGATGCATACCTTCAAGTCTTGAAGGACAATGAATATTCCATTCTCCATTATAGTTGTGCTGGCGAGTTTTAGTTTTTAATCTAGTTAGGTACAGATTTTTTTATAGATACAGATACCTTGAGAAGACTTAGGAAAATTAGTTGTTTCCTGACCCTCAGGAGAAACACATAACAGTGCTGGAGGAAGAGGAGGAAGGTAAAGATGCTTCCCTGCACCTCCGAAACACAAGCAATGCTGTTAAAAGCTTATTATGCTTTGCTGGATACAATCATAGTAACAATGAGCTTCCTTTTTCTCTACTCCCTGCAGACCCTGTGGTCCATGCCCAGTTTAAGGCTTTAATTTCAGATAAAAGAGAAAAAAAAATCCCATTTACATATAATATCCATGCATAATAAGGCAAGGGTAACAAAGGAATGCCGTAAATCATGCAGCTTAAAGTTAATTCCAGTGCAATTTCAGCTTTTCAGCAGTAAAATTAAGGATCTGACCTTTGGTCTCAGCATCAGCTATTTGCTCTTTGGCCACTTCCTCTTCCTCTTCGGCCATTGCCTGAAAGATGGCAGTCAGGAAGAAAAACAGCAATTCACATAGTGGGCCTTCAGTGTCATTTCCTACAAGAGCTTCCTCTAAAACCTCTGTGAATAAAGTTTAAGAAGCGTCACTTTTGCCGCGAAGTTGGAAAAAAAATTATGTACTGAAAAATGAAAACATTTTTTTTCCTTCAGGTATGATAATTAAGTTACTTTTACATAATTTACTGCATATATTCCTAAAATGATGGTGTCAGAAAGTGTGCTGACAAAACATCGTTTTCTTAATATACAACTGCAAGAAAAAAAGTACAAGTAGATATTTTGGTGAGTAACAACTTGTACACCAAAATTAATTTTCATTTTACAAACCCCATGGAGCTGACCGTGAACTGAAAACTGGATTGATGTGCATGTGTTAGCACTGACAGATTAAAGCCACACAGAAAATTCTCTAGCAGTGGTACTTGTGTGTACTTAAAATGTTTGGTTGGTTGGTAGAAGGGAAACCATCAAAATGGGGCATCTTGCCACATAAATGACAACTTGCCTAAAGTCACTCCTTCAGGAAATTCATCTTGAAGATCAAAAAGCTCCCCAAAAGCATGTAAAAACTCCAAAACCATCAGAGCATCACCGAAGATCTCAGGAGGAAGTCTCGTCTTCACTGGCATTGGAATGGGAAGTTCCTGCAAACCAAATGGGACCACTTAATATAGTACTTGGTTTCTGCAGAGCACACAAGTGATTAAAACCAAAGAGTCTATTATTCTAAGGAATGTATTTGTTGAATTTCTTTACATTTTACTAAAAAGAGTCCCACAGGACACATAATCATTTATCATGGTAACAGTGGTGATAGTACTAACTTTGGAAACCAACGAGCATGCAACTTGAATGTAAAATTTTCAAAAAGAAGTTTATTCACGTCCACAAAGTTTGTATCTTTATTAAATGAAGTTAATCCTGCCACAACTTAATAACATGGGCTGTTGAGATTTTTGCTTTATACCTGTATTATTTCACAAGAGTTTTGAATTTCAGCTTCCTGAACTGTCCAGACAAGCAAAAATAAACATACTCTTAAAAATTACTTATGATTGCTCGCAAAGACAAGCAAACAAAAACCCAACACATTCACGTAAAACACGCCCTTCTAATACTAGGATATGCAAGATCATGTCTAACAACTGTGTGTTCTGGTACTGGGTTTATTGCATTTGTAAGGCACTTACGGCAGCTGAAGACATGTTAAAGGGAGCTGATGTAACCATATATAACAAGACCACTTAACAGAGACACCACCTCCAAATCACAGATGACAGTGCCTAACATCAAGTTTGATTTTGAAATTACTGTATATTCATGTAACTCTTTTAAGATTTGTCTTCACTTCCTGTTTCTTAGCAGACATAGTTGAACAATTTTCAGAATGATGTCTCCTTTCCACAACTGTGGTAGTTTACAAATATTAAAAAGAAGAAAGCTGAATACTGTGCTTCAGAAGAACATAGTAGGGTGTTTCATAGATTTCCAGAGAAGGGAATCTCTTCAAAACCATCCATGTAAAGAACGAATCACACCATGTGCCTGAGAGCATTGTCCAAATGCTTCTTGAACCCTGTCAGGCTTGGTGCTGTGACCACTGCCCTTAGGAGCCTGTTCCAGTGCTTAAACACCCTCTGAGTGAAGAACCTTTTTCTAATATTCAACCTAAACCTCCCCTAACACAGCTTCAGGCCATTCCCTCGGGTCCCATCATTGGTCACCACAGCGAGAAAGATCAGTGTCTGCCCCTCCCTTTCCCCTCACAAGGAAACTGTTGACTGTGATGAGGTGTCCCCTCAGTCTCCTCCAGGCTGAACAGACCAAGTGACCCCAGCCGCTCCTTATATGGCTTCCCCTCCAGGCCCTTCACCATCCTTTTTTCCCTCCTTTGGGTACTCTCAAATAGCTTAATGTCTTTCTTACATTGTAGTGCCCAGAAACTCACACAGCACTCAAGGTGAGGCTTGCACCGGCAGAGTAGGGTGGGCAGAGTAGAGCAGCAGTGTCTCACTGTAATGATGACACTGCTTTTCCACCTCTCCTTTTTTCTTTCCAGTAGAAACACAGCAGCACTGTTTTCACAGCTTGCTCTCCTTTCAGCAATGGTCTTTTTCCCTTTCTTCAGCTTCCTTTCCCTTTCTACACAGCTAAAAGTTTTCACTCCCATCTTCAATGTCATACAGCTCTCCTTGCAAATATATACAGCTCTCATATTCCTCCCAATCAGTGCTTTCACTTGAATTTATGTAACACTCTCCTTTACTTCCACTTGCCCTCCTTGCACTTCTGTTACATTTCCTTGTGTATCTCAAACTCTCATCCTTGTGTTTCTGACAATTTGCCTCCTTTCACTATCTACTGCCAAAATTAATCCAAATAAAGTGTACATAAATGTGTAACACTGGAAGATCTTCTGTTATGTATAGCCACACTATATTCTTGGGTGAAACCTAAGTTACTTGAGTAGCAAGTTCTTGTTACTTTCTACAGGTTTCCAGTACCATCATGAAAGATGCTCATTAAACATGATATATATAGTATATTATAGTATACATAGTATACTGCTATAGTTTAAATCGAAAGAATGCCACAGGAAGTAACAAGCCAATGTCTTTTCCACCTTTTGCAGCCAAAAATTTAGTTTTTTCATTACTCAAATCTTTTAAGCAAGTCACATTTATTCTAAGTGAGCTCATCTTGTATATTTAACAGAACAATCAGGTATACTCAATACCCACCACACAGTAATGCCAGCACTTTGAAATACTCCACTGTAGACTGAGCACAGCCTGAAAAGCTTTTCTGGAGGTTGAAAATGCAGATGCAGATGATCCTATTAACATTGCCACTGGGAAATAAGTATTACACACTGCAGGTGACTCACAGCCTGAAGCATTCCAATCAGATCTAGGTTTGCCTCTGCATTAGGGAATCTAATCAATCTGGAGACCCTGCAAACTACAACCTTCAGCTATTCCAAATTTAATCATACCTTAAGGTCATCACACTCCATATCTTCTCTAGGCTTACTCCACTGTTTAAGGTATTCCACATATTTTCTTTTTTCCTCACGCAGCTTCTCTCTTTCCTGAAAAAAAAGTCACAATTGTGTATAAAATATCGTTACATAGCCCCATTGCAATTTCTAAAACTGCACCACTTACTATTCAAACTCACTGAAAAGTAAAACATTACATTTAATTAGAATGGAGTGATCTATTAATTTTTATTTTGTATAAAATGATACTGGCAAAAATATTTAAATGTGGTGATACTTTGTTGGACTAGTTGTTGCTTTTGTTGGGGGGTGTTTTGGGTTTTGTTTTCTTTTTAATGGAAGTGGCTGAAGAAAAAAATATCAAAAATTAGATGGCATTTATGAAAGTTGCCTCAGAAGGACCATCAAAATAAGATAGTGAATGTGGCTGTGGTAAAATATAGTAGAATATGTAATTTCTTCATATTCAATTGACAAAAAGTTATTTAGCAATTTACATCCAAAGAGAATGCACACAGAAATCCCCAAGCATCAGATAAGCTGTCAGTCTGATGTAGTAGAGATTCTTCAAAAAGAAGACAACCATCAAATCAAATAGTTTTATGCATTATTAGCAAAAAAAACCCAAACCCACCATACTACTTCAGAAGTAAGTTTAAATTCAAAATGAACTTTTGGTAAACTAAAATTATAGAGAATGTTATCCAGAAACACAAACCCATAATAAAATCTTGTAATTGCCTATTCCTTTGAAGTGCACTTCTAGGAATTGAAAATGATTAATGGCAAATAACTCGAAACAGCGACTAAGAAACAAGGAAATTAGAAAGCCATTATATTGTTCCTATATGAAACACATATACTTCAAGTGCATTACTTTTTCCTTTTCTATTTTGAGTCTCTCTTTCTCTTCTTTCTTTTTCATCCTTTCTTCTTCCACTATTTTCTTTAATTCTTCTCTCTTCTTTTCCTTATCTTCTTTCTCCTTTTTCCTAGCTTCTATAGCATTTGCCTTCTCTTGTTTTAGTTTAGCTTTTTCAAAAGCTGTAAAGGAAAAAAACAAACCTAAGTTATTTTTTCTTTTGTAAAATATTAGTTTTAACTGATAAACAGACTGATCTTTTTATAATTACCATATGAAAAAGATATTGTTATGAAGACTGAATTATTTCCACACCAACCAGATATTCAAACACTTGAAAGTTCTTTACAGAAAGTTCTTTACAGTTTCAAGCCTAAGAATTAGACATGTTTTACAAGGTTGTCAACACAGTAATAAAGTTAAATATATCTGCTTTTATGAGTCTACAGAAGGTTATTACTTGTTTACTGGTTTCTATCAATTGACATATAAAGATGAGAACTGATTCCAACATATAATTACAGCAACATATTTAGTAATGACTGGTTAATAAAAGCATGTCACAACCAGGTGTGGCACACAACCGTGAAGTATCTGTGATAGTAAAAACCTTTAAATAAGTGATCTTTAAGTATTTAGTTATTACTGAATTACTGCAGTCAATACATTTGAAACCTATATAGTATTTCTGTGTTTTGTTCAGATTTTACTTCAGTTACACAGCTTAAACTGAACTTTAAATGATAATAAATGCTGCTGCCTGAAGAGATGCGATCTCTTTGCAGTCATCTGTAGAAGAACAACAGGATACAAATTTCCACTTTCTGTGGACAGATAATGCCTGTCAGCCCACACACAGGCTAACAAATAAAAGGGGGTCTTACTGTTTTAATTGAATAAACAGGAAAACTAGAATCGTAAGTGAATGAAATGAAAAATGTTCCTTACTCTTACCAAGTGGATAGTAGTAAAAAGAAATATTTTTATTGTATTTTCCTATAATATTCTGAAAATGGGCTAGGTTCCTTCTACAGAGAGCTACTGCACATACCAGCAATGTCTCTACCCAGCAAACAAATGCAGTGAAGCTGGTCCCCAGGGTCTTCAACATACTGAGAAGGTTCATTTTTCACAGTACTTGGTATTTTGCTACCTTTTCACATTGTGAAAATGCGTCTTAACTAGACTTCTAGAAGCTGTAGTTTCTGTCCACACAAGAGAGGAAGCAGCTTTGATGCTGATCAGCTGTTATCTCATTCTATGCTGTCATTCCAAGCACATGAACAATACTTGTTGTGCAATAATGTGGACACTCAAATTTAATGGAAAACATGAAATTCTCGTGTCCCCATCTCCTATAAAGGAAAGGCCTAAAGCAGCATCAGAAAACTTTGCAGTTATTTAAGCAGATGTTGGACTAGGTAATTTCTAAATGTCCTTGCCATCTTAAAAAATTCTACATTCAAATAAATGAGAGGTTGGAACCAGAAGTTCACTAAAATATTTCCATAGATGAAAGCCTTTCCTTAGGAAGGACATGAGTGCTTACAATCCAGAAGAATATCTCCTTGTCTGAGCTTTGCCTCCTCAAGAAGGCATACCAGTTTATCTAGTTAAACAAAAGGCATATGGGTCCCCTTCCTTCATTTGAAATCAAATTTAAATTGATCAGAAACAGGCCAAAACTAAGCCAAAATAATTGAATCGGTCCAAACTAAAAATCTCTGAAGCAATTTGTGCTCTTTTACATCAGAAAAATTCAGAATGCATTTCAGTTCTTTTAAATTTTGAGACTGTTGTATGAGGAAAATGCATAAATCGAAAAATAAACTGATCTGTGTTACACATTCAAGCACTGATATACTTTCAGCTTGCAAAATTTACACATGACTTCACCATCCAAGCGTCTACAAAAAATTATTCAGCTCTTCATTTATCTGAGAGAGAAATCAACACAGTTGGAGCACAAGCTTCCTACCATTTCCCCAGCTACGTCAAAAAATCAGGAGACAACCATCCTAACCACTGAAAGGAGCACTTGGCCATAGTGGTGTGGCAGTACACTCCTATTACATTTTCCCTTTGAAAGGCACAACAGCAAAAATACTCTAATTATGGTCCTGCTCTCAAACCTGCAAAAACTGGTTCTACTGGTCATATAACTTCAACTTACCTATGGCCTGCACATCATCTTTTTGCTTCTGGAACCTTGCCCTTTCCCTTGATACTTTACTTTTGTTTCCTGGGGTGTTTTTAGCTGTAATGTTGTCCTCCTGATAGAGAATTTGGAGGTGGAAAGGGGAAAAAAAAGAACATAATAACTAAAGAGAAATGACCAGCAAAAGATATTCCAAATTTTTCAACTGTTCTCTAGAACACAATGAAGTTGTATAGCACCTAAGATTCTCAGTGTTTAAATACAGGCAAGTGACATACCTGAATCCGAGGGCAAGTGACATAATTGTATCCAAGAGTTCAAATTAAAGCTTTTGAGAAAATTATTTATTCATCCCAGAATGGACAAGTACCCTTTGTGTCATCAAAACACACTGAAAAACTAGTTTCTTGATAGGATCCCAGAAATAATGACAAAAATGAGAAGATAACGTATCAAGTATGATCCCTTTTACCAGCTTAACTATAAAGCAATTACTTTAAGAGCAATTGTAGAATGTATCCCAATTGCCCTCAAAATAAAAAAAGCACAATGTCAGCCTTGCATTTCAAATGGTCTAAAAATTCAGACAAATAGAAGACTTAACAGACTATGCTGATGTGTCTTCATCTGGGATTAGAGATGTTATTACTCACAAGACTTGCAGATGCCCTCTTTGGAGGTCGCCCTCGCCGTCTGCTTGCAGGACTGAAGACAAATGTGGGTGGTTCATCAGGAAAGAAATAGGAGAAGTGTTGTTCTGCTAGATTATATTTTTCAATTGATGTTGCCTTAGTAAAAAAAATGAAAATAGATATTAACTGTGAAATTCTTACCCCTCTATAAATATAAGCTAATTAATCAATCATTTATTCACAAAAGACAATAAAAGTAACCATATCCGTAACTGGTGAACTGAGGATAAGAAATAAAGGTCTGAAATAGTGTTAAATGAAGAGTTAATCTACCTAGTGGATAATAATAATAATGTATGCAGCACACATCTGAAACTAGAATTTGGCTTCATTTGGTAAGATGTTATTTCTTTACATGCCTTTTAGCAAACACAGCTGGACAATGTCTTCCTAGCGAGTTACTGAAGTGTGTCAAGAATACATTTTGACAGAGAAAAGCAGAAACTTAACTTACTGAGGAATTACATAATTCTCTATTACACAGTACTTATTTCTGGAGGAAGATTGCTCCAAATTGTTAAAGTTTATTTTCAAGTCTACTTTCTCAACCTGATGACTTCAACAAATCTGCCCTTATTGGACAACACAGACGAGGATACAAAGGAGACATTCCAATAGGACATGTTCACATAACTGAAAGGCAAGGCAATCAGCACAAGGACAAGACAACACTCCACAGAAAGCCCAAATAAAGACAAGATGACAAATACACATATACAGAAAATAACAATTTTCCTGGGGCTCCAGAAAGCATCACTAATAGATCACCAGTCCTTAATGTGGTACAGTGAGCTGGGTCAACATGATCACTAACAAGTCCAAGGAATGGGGTGGTTTATCCCTTTCAGCTCTATTTTCTTCTATTTCCATTTCTTTAGAAGAGACAGACTCTAGGAGTTACAAACTTATTTAGAAATTAATTGCCTTTGTTATTTTCCACAACTTTCAGAGGCAAGACTCTCACTGACTCTCATCTCACCAAGCCTTCCTGTGCAGAATGAGCATTTACATGGCTGTATAAGAAAATACCAGACATAATAAATAACACTACTACCTTCTAAAAACAAGAAGATAGAAAAGATTTCGGGGTCAAGGCTGCAACACACAGTCAAAGAGTCCATGGTCTCTTGTGGCATAGCAAGCAAGGCAAAGGAAATTGCTGCCTTGTGGGAAAAGCTGCTCAAATTCTCAGTTATCTGGTGCCCACTAAGATGTGAACTTGAGTCTGAGTTGCACTAAGTATCACCACATATCCAAGATTACAAAAACATACATACTCAACATCCTAGGCCTTATCAAAAACCCATTCCAGCCACCTGAACTCTGGTACTTGTCTCACTGAAGATCTGGAGACTAAATTCAATCTATCTCAAAGCATTTTCCAGCTAAAAGCATTAGAACAGAATAATATTGGCTTATTGTACCAAAACAGAAACAGTTCGTTTTCATTTGATTTAGAAATACCAGCTGCATACTTTGAAGAATGAAAACAATTCATGTGCTAGACTAAGCAAAAGTATATTATGTTTTAACAAATACAATTTTTCTAGGTAACTGCTCTTTTTTATTTTGGGGACTTTTCTAAACTAGTAGCTAAAGAAGGAATTAAGAATTATGCTTCACGTACAGAAAAATTACTATCTTGTTTACAAACAGAAGTTAAGAAACTGCTTTTGAACAAAAAGTCGACGTATTCACCTTTTGTTTTGGAAAACTGTATTATACTTACAAAAAGCAAAATTCGATGCAGTTTTAAAAAGGAACTCTGAGCAGCTGTACAGAAAAGATACTAAATAGTGTCAATATTCTATCCCATAAATTATTTCTTCTTGCTTACCTTAGCTTTAATTACTCCATCATGTGGTTCACAGTGTTGTTTCAGAAAAAGTTTAAGTCTATCACGAGAAAAGAGATGTTTCCTTCGGCTGTATTAGGAAAGAAAGGTAGTATTATCAACTAACATCTTTAATTAGTGTTTAATCACAGCCAAAAATATGTGCAAGGACACATGTGATAGGCCATATGATTGATCTTTTTCTTATTTTCTTAATTATAAGTAACATCCTTACTATTGTAATTAATAAACATTCTTTGATACCCCAACTGAATTAAAATTTTCTTTATGAATAAAACAGAACTCAAGTAGTACATAAGAAGTTAGTTTATGCATCTGCAATTTTTATTTTGAAGAATCTGTTATGTCCTCTTTCATAAACACATACAAACTCCATAGCTTTTTCATCCATGGTAGATCGTCCAAATACTTCTTAAAATTCCTAAATAAAACTCAAGTCTGACTGTTTCAGCAGAGAGGGAGGACAAACAAGCAAACAGGGACAGCAGGAAAGCAACATTCACATCTCTCAAGTGGGGAGGCAAGCCAAGAAGTGACAAAGTGAATCCACACACTTCTCAGTCAAGCTATGCCACTCCTTTCTTCAGGAGAGTGTGAACTTCACTGGCTCCTGGCATTCCAGGGAAGCTGCATTATTTCGTGGAAGGAAAAAAACTTCACTACACAGGAGTAGTTAATGAAAAAACAAATCCAAATTAGTGCTGGAACTAAATGACTTGTAAACACACAAACTGGAATTTGTTTACAGCATCCAGTTAATATCAAGTTTTGATGCACAAACTACCCTAAACATATATTTTAGCTAAATTTGAGACAAATTTGTTACTTAAGAAGCAAAACCTCTAGACCTTTCTATTTTAAAATCAATCTGATAGCCAATGTCTGCTCCAACATTTCAAACCAGCAATGCTGTCAGAGTGCCCACAATGTCAATACTTCATTATTATTATAGTTTTTAAACTTTTTTCCCCCTATTCCATCAATCACAACAGTAGCCAAGGTACCAGAAGTCACAGTGTTGCAAATGTGGAATATATAAAAATTTTCTTAAGAAAGAACGTTCTTTGATGTTTGATCTTTGTATACCTTCAAGCCTAATCAACAAGAAGAGAAATTTAAGGCATGAAAAAGCGAGCTTGGTTGTTAGCTACTATAAGTGATGTCCAGGTGCTAGAAAAAGAAATTATTTGTTGGTATAATGCTGTCCCTGGCTCGTTTCCACGAGCTCTGAAGTGTCCTCAGTCAGAAGAAAATGCAGCGTTGGCTGGGTCACCGCAACAACAGTAGAATTGCTTTGTTAAGGTAAGGGCTGGACATGCTTCAGTGGTCTCAGACCTGGGGGGAGGTCAACAAAGCCTGGGAAGAAGACTGCCCACTGACAGTGGGCACAAAGAATGCAGAATTTAGGGGTCACAAAGACATCTAGCAGAACACCCAAAATAAGGAAATCTAATCTAATATAATACAACTGAGCAATTGCGCTGAATCAGCTCCAGCTGGGTAAAAGCTAATTCTGCAGAGGGAGATCTGCAACCACGGACACAGGACCACCAACCCAAGAAACCCACTGACTCAAAAGAGAAAGACTGAGCATGCAGACTAAGTACCATAAGATGCAATAATTAATCAATTAATTGGAATAATTAACCAATAGAAAATAGAATATTAATTAGTAACAGAACTATGTAACTTGTAGCCAATGAACACTAATTCTTTTGCTTGCTGAAATGTGCTTGATTTATGGAATACCACTGATCACCTAGGCTTGTGCACCTGTGAAATAAATAACCAGCATCTCTTTTGAGTGTGTAATTATTGGCTTGTTGCACATTGGGTAACTGATCGGATTTTTGCAGACAACAGCAGGTCTCATCTGTGCACCAATGAAAGCAGAGACTTGCAAGGAGTTGGTACCTGTGTTAATGCTAGCAAAGCTTGGATTCCTTGATAGAGAAGGCCTGTAGTACAGTATTTTTGTAACACTGCTTTTAATTAACAGCTCTAACATTGTTTTAAAATGCCATTTTATATCAAAAACACCTCACACAACTCACAGTTATAAAGTACAGTTTTAACTTCCACATACTAATTTTTACCTTAGTTGAGATGCTTTAACAATAACAGGTTCATATAGGTGTTTTTTAATAGGTTGGACTTTGTATTTGAACAAAGAAGGATCAATTATGGCTTTCTTCTCCCTAGGAAAAAAAAATTTAAAAAAAGTTTACATTCACACATCATCAGCCTCATATTATACACATTTAATATATTTATATGCCTACACAATGGACCTCTTGAAAATACCCAGCTTGTAACTTCCACCAATACCAAAGACCAAAGCTGGCCTATTAACTTGTGCCAACTTTTCTGCTACTATATTTAAAACTGCATCAAAACCAGTTCCTGCAAGGAACAGGAAGAACAATGAGGGATGTTTTCTTAGCAAGGAAATGGGAGATAAGAAGGGAAGGAAGGATGAAGAGAGAGAGACAAGTAACATCCCTATAATTCAAAAAATTGTCTCCTTAGTACTCTCAGAACTCATGATGGCAACAGGAAGACAAGAAAAAGGAGAAAAAGATGATGAGGAAGGAGTCCAAAAGAGAGAAACAAATCAAATTAATAAAAATAGTAGCTCTTGATCTACCAATTGCATTGCAAAACAAATAAAAAACACCTAAAATATTTTTCCAAAATAACGCTAGAAAAAACCCCAAACCAAACACTTTACCAACAACATAACAGAAAGTAACAGAAATCATAAGGCAACATATCTACACTTCAAAATAAATGCTTACGAGGTTACATGGTTTATTAGCCAAAGTGCACTTCCCTTTTACAGCTATTGCTACAGAGAACTAAATTTTTTCCGCTCCTCGTGGAAAATATTTCTTCAGTTTTAACATAGCATTAACTGCTTTGTTACACCTCCTCCTAGGTGAATAACACCCATGTCTGGTGTGCTACCAAAATAATCACTCCTTTACATGAGAGGGGTTTTGCCACAGACAACATACTTTCAAAAGAGTAGTGTATTTATGGACAGACTTCATGAACAGAGAATAAGACTTTACTTAAATAATGTTGGCATTTTGCTATTAAACAACAGAACTAACTTCTCCTGAGGTGACAGTCTGTAATCATGAGTTGTACTGCTTTATCAGGAAGAATTCAGTCATCATCTTATTTCATCAGTAAGTTAAGTACCTAAGTAGATGAACTAGGAGATTTAAAACTATGCAGTTCATCATTGTCAGCCCTTCCAGCATTTACAAAATGCTTTCAGGTGGAGTTTGTGACAAAATAAACCAGAACATCACTTGCTGTTCTTTAGCCTTGTGAAAAACATGCACAAGATGTTGAGAACTGTACTTTGCAAGGCTGCTGAAAATGAAATTTGCTAAAATTCTTGTTTTTCCCCACTAACTCTGTGAAAGAGAAATACAAGAAATGTTAACATTCCAGTGTCTAATAAACACATTAATTCATACAAACAAAATGAAAACAATATTCACCATTAGTGTCATTTCAGATGAGAAGAATTTGCAAATTTCTCAAGGAAAATAGTTTATAATGATTGAATTAGCAGCATAGTTAATAATAAATGGACTGACAAAACAAACAAGACAGACTTGGAAACAGCAACACATCTACTAGACCTACAGGTAAGTGCTGTGATATGCATGCACTGTCTTGCACGATAGTGCATGCATATCACAGCTGAAGTCTCAAGTTGAGTCACTCGGACCAAATCGAATTTAAGAAATATAACAGAAAAAAGTCCACCCAGCAAAACACAGATCAACTGTAATCCAGTATATCCACTGGCAAGATTTTAACATCTCTACATAAGTTTGTTAAAAGAGCCTTCATATTCTGCATACCGTGGCTTGGTCTTCCAAGACCATCTTCAGCCTCAAGACAGGAAAGCTAAAGTAATGAAGGCTGTCCCTAGGAATTTCTGGATACTATGGAAGACAAACTTGCACCTCATCACACACCATTGCGTTTCCAGTCCTTTAGTCTAATAAGCTGAAGAATGACCCAAACAGATGATGGTTCAGATACAAAATAAAAGGCATCAGAGTACCAGTATTAAACCAAAAGTATATCAGTTTGTTTATACATTTTGAACAGATTCTAAGCTTCAATACTGTCTGCAGTCAAATTCAGAGCCCAAAGAATAATCAAACTTTCAACTCTTTTGTTCATCTTTACTTCTTAGTTTGAGTAAATCTTTCTCAACTTCAGTGGATCATATATAATAGCCCAAACATAATTTCAAAACACACTACATTTTTTCTGCTTAGTTTCTGAATTTCCAGTTATTATCCCAAAAAGAAAATATATTCCTGATATCTTCTTCCAAATTTGTAGTAAAAATTTTGCTTACTGCAGAAGAGGAAGAAAAACGTCATTCAATTCACATAGAAGTTTTAAAAATTATATAGATTATCTAGCTGCTTTGGCATAAAGATATTCTTAGTTCTGGTTATACTTCATTTTGTAAAGCATTATATAAAACACATTGGAGTTAGAAAGGGTTAGACCCATTTCACAGCAGAGATCCCTTACAAAAAAATCTTCACAGCACAGCTCTGACACACAACCAAATAGAGAGTATTGTGTAATTTAGCAGGTAAAAACTGCAACTGACTCACCCATATTACACTACTTTCTACTGCACTCAAGTAAATGTGGCTAGTACTTGTGTCAAAATCCTGCATTTTTAATAAGGTTATACTGAACCACTGACAGGTAATAATCTCATCAAGCCTTCAATTACTTTGGCATGGTGACCACATGACCTGAACATAAGTTTCTTCCTACAGTACTGCTATCCTACATCCTGACAGCACGGTACTAAGGGAGCAATACCATAACTTCTGAGACCTTAGAACCATAAAATCGTTAAGATTGGGAAAGGCCCCTAGGATCGAGTCCAACTACCAGCCCTGTTCATCACTAAACCACATTTTCAAGTGCCACATCCACATGCCCTTCTGAACACTTCCAGGGACAGCGATTTCCTGACTTCCCTGGGCAGCCTATTCCAATGTCTGATTTTTCAGTGGAGAAATTTTTTCTAATATCCAATATAAACATCCCCTGGCACAATTTGAGGCCATTTCCTCTCATCCTGTCCCTTGTTACCTGGGAGAAGAGACCAACCTCCACCTCACCACACCCTTGTAATCAGGTGGTTGTAGAAAATGGTAAGGTCTCCTCCCTCTTCTCAATTACCTTGTCCAGGACACCTATCTACACCATCTGGTCTGAGTCTTGCCACAGCTACCTCTATCTTACTGTATTAACAGAAGTAGAAAAATTGCACAGAAAAATACTGAGAGTTAGAGGATCCGGAGCGCTGTCCTGAAGTGCTAAAATGACTGCTGTCCCACTTTTTCAGAAAGAGGCAGTAGCTTTTCTTCTTCTCTTTAACTAAATTTGGGAATGGAAAAAAACTCCCCTGAAGAATGCTAGCTAAATAACACAATCATTTATGGTCTCCTTGTGCCTTACACAGAGGTAACGTGGCAGTAAACTGATCCCCACAGCAAAGCTGCCTCTGCACATCTTTGAAGGTTGCCACTGACAAGAAACTCTGTCCTGCGCAGTAATAACAACTGCCCGTTTGGAATTGCAAATTATTTCCTGTAACTTAAATAAAAATTCAACAACAAAACAGAGCAACCTGAAGACTGTTAAAAACAACACTCTAGGGACAAGACAACACCATTTTGTAACAAAATCCTGACTTTTAACTTTCTGGTGACGATTTTAAGGTGCCTTTGATCCAAGTACTTTGGTCTTTCCTTATAATATAAAGAGGACTAATACCCATCATCATTATTCTTGGATTCAAGTGATGGAGGAATGAGAGAGGAAGAAAGGAAAGAATTAAAGATGAAGAAAGATTTACTGTACTGCAGATATTTGTATAGCTTTAATGACAAGTTATGCCCACATTTTGACATATCCAGTTCGTAATTTTTTCTCCACATAAAGTTAAAAAACTCATTTGAAGATGGTAAAAGGCCTGGATGGTAAGGTTCCACTGACATTATTTCCAAAAACTGTTATCTCTTATAACCCAAAATTTGCAGAAACAATTAGCACTTTCCCAAAATTAAACTTTAATTCAAATTGAACACCCAAATTTACTGCCATAAACCAAAAATATTTTTTTCTAGTATTTCTGATGATGCTTGATGATTCACACTACTCACTGCCCTGGCAAAAGGAATGACATGAATAATTAAGTTGCAGCTGAATTGTATGCATTTGGCAGCAAAAGCTCCTCACCTCCAGGCTGCTGCCGAGTGCTAAAGCCAACGCAAGAGTTCAACCTCACCTTTAAAAGTCTAGCAGTTTAAGGTGGGAATACTGCTATTCCATGTGACCACTAACCTATGGTACCAGAGGCTCCCAGGGCACAGTATAAATGTTTTAAGAACTCAGATGATTGCTACCTCCTGCTTTGTAACCCAGGCCTTAAAAAGCAGCCTGTTTTTCTGAGGGAAAGTAAAGAGCATTACAGACTCTTTCTCCCTGTACCATCCCAACTTTTACTGCAGAACACAACAGAATGGTCAGCAGGAGCACTTGTACAGACTACATGGCTATTTCTGCTCCATACAGACAGGAGTATGGTCACAGAAAGGCTGGGATCTCTCTAATGACATCTATTTTCAGCTAAGATTCTCTAGCCTTACAGATTCTTTAGGAAAAATATTTGCAGATGGCCTATCAATCTGTGCTGTGCTCCCCTCCCCCTCCCTCACAAACACCCTGAGCATCTGCTGTACCATTGTTTAACAGCACTGCAGGTTTGCACAAAGGCTGGGTCTCAAAATCTGGAGATTTGTGTGCAGGCTGAGGCAGAACTGTCCTGCACATATCAACTCGACACTGGCCCCAAGGTGACTAACATCCATACTCTTCACATGCAAGTCTCTCCATAAACAGCAAAATATAGTCTCTGAAAGATTAGGGCTGCAAAACAATGTCATTCAGTCCAGTGGGATTTCTTATTGTTATGAGCAATGGTAAAAAGAATCTTATCTGCTGGCATACAAAAATTCACAACAATTATTTACTTTCAGATAGGTTTTACACATAGTACATAATACTTTTCAAGTCTGCATATACCCAGAATATATCTAGAAAATAACTGTTATTACACTCTCACATATGTTAAACAGACTCACTTAAAACTTCCAGTAAGCACTTTAAAGCCACAAGAGGTTTGCAATTTAACTTGTAGCATAAATGTTAGTTAGACATGTCACATGCTTCAAAGTCTGTATATTCTCACAAGAATTCCCTTTCTAAGAGAAAGAAAATATTTTCCCTCCCTTCTCTGTACTGTCCAAGTAACTAATCAGCTGGGGAGAATGACAGACTGACTGGGAGTGCAAGACTTAAGTCTTACCACTTACCAGCTCTGCATGCATGGAAGTGACAGCACTGTAACAGGATCAATCCTACAATCAGCTCTGTGCATGCTTGCCTAATTCCAAGAATAACCTCCTTTCAAATGCCACATGCTTTTTGGAATACTGAAAATGCATTTATTTTTTCAATACATAGGACATCTTCATGGACAAGTTAGACACTGCCTTCAAGAGACAGCAAAGAAATTTAAAAATTATTTATCCCATGTTATTTTCTTAATGAAGTGAGGAGCTCCACCCTAGTTATTCTAGGCATGTCAGGACATAACTTCCTCATGAAGCAATCGACAAGATTAACTTCTGCATCCCTGTGACATCTTGAAGTCAATAACAGTTCATGCAAAGCCTGTATGTTGCTAGATCCTAGATTAGGGCCCACTTCAAACCTTCCTCTTTCATCATCATGCCTATGAAGCATAGAAGTCTTTCATCCCATTATACTGCTAGGATAGGCTCAATTACTGGTCAGTAAAGGGATACTCCAAAATAAATACCATGGTTACAGTCAACAGGCTCTCCTATTCAATGTTATTAAGCTACTCCAGCCTATAGAAAGTTCCTCAAGACAGGATACACACAGTTTCACTGCACCTAAAATCATAATCAAATTCATTAAATACAGTGACATATTTATATGGACACATGCACAATGAAGAAAGCTTTGTATGTATTTGGTTTTTTGGACAAATACATGAAGTCTCTGGGAAGGTTTTCAGAGAGTTCCAGTAAAAGTGTGTCCTCCTGTCATAAAGCAATCTCAACTCTGAGCCCCATGATGGAAGTGAAGTGATACCAGACTCCAGAAATGCAGAACATGGCTGCACTTTCTGCTACAGCACCACAGATTTTGCAGCAGAGAAAACTACCAAGAGATAAACACAGCTCTTCCATCATCTCCCAGCAAAAACACTGTCATTACAAAGAGATTAACAATGATTATTCGGTAGGTATTCCATTTCTCATAATGCAGAGTTTTCTAGTGCATTAGCATAACCGGCACCTCTGAATGTTCAGCTTGTCAACCTTCAGCTCCCTGAACACTCCCAATCCATACAAATCAAGTAATTTGTTTTGGTCAGACTCTGACATGTCTGCTTTAGTCTCATTTCCACCCAGTCTGCATGACATAGAGTAAAAGCATCATGTACCCATTTTGTGCAGAGCTATTGTGCGTTTCTGAGTCGTCACTGTCGCTGATGACAATTGTGTCCCCATCAGCACTGCTGGTGTGGCCATTCGCCATTCCATTGTGATGGGTTGGAGCTATGACTTCCAAAACCTTACACTGCAACCTGAAATAAAACACAGACATTTATTAACATCAAAAGTCTTTCACTAGTACAAGGAGTCTAAAACTGTAGCAGATGTTAAGAATACATATATAACTGAACACTTTACTGTCTAGTAAATAAGTAACTAAGAGCCTTGCACTCAACACTTGGTAAAACATTAATTTCATAAGTACCATCTAATAAATGGAGAAATTAATCTGCTTATACAGCTATCAGCTTCACTTCTCAGGAAAACAAATCAAGTTACTTGTGGCTGTGAGGTTTTTTTCAGTTCTCATTTAAGTAAACTAAAAAGTTAACTTAGTGTGTTGCTTTAAAACTACACAACAAAGCTTCTATGTTATTTTCATAGCAGTCTAAGAAAAGCAAAAGACTGTCAGATCCCAAAGTATTTTTACTTGTAAGAGATCATCTTCTACTACTGTCGATGACCTAAATAAACAAGGCTGAAATGATCATTATGCATCTAATCTTAATAATGGCCCATTCATCTGCTGACACATATTAAGGCTCCATCTGGCATACACACAATTGACAAAACAAGCCTATTCCTTTGCCATCCTGAATGCTAGTTATAAAAGGGAGAATTAACTACATATCAAAAAGTATAATTAATCAACACTTCATGCTGGGTGACTGTACTATAGCTGGTTCTTAACCACTAACTTTCACCCCTTTCTAGAATTCCATGGTTCCTATTCTTTAGCTTAACATCCAAAAGCCTTGTCTGATTCATGAAAATTAACTGCTGTAGTCAATGGACATTGTCACATTCTACCACTAAAAGCTCAAAGCAGGGGGAAAAAGAACATCTAATAATTCTCTGAGCACCAAGAACTCCCACTTGAAATACATAAGATGAAGAACACATGAAGTCCTGGGCTTGAATTAGTGTGGCGTCACACTTAAGTTAAAAACAAACAAACCTCACAACATCCATGACAAATTTTAAATGTTGTTCTATCTGAATTGAACAGTGGCAAAAAGGAAGGAATGTCAAAATATTTCTTGAACACATCTTTCTGCAAGCAGGTAGTACTATCCAAAACTTGCACACACTGGGAAGGGTGGGGAGAGGGGAGGAGAAGAGGGGAAGGGGAAAGAAAAGATGGTGGTAGCGGGAGAAAAACCTGAAGAATTAAAATAACATGATAACATTAAAATACTCTAGGTAGTATTCTTGTGGCATTATCAAGGATCAGCAATGCAGTTAGACCCTGTAGTTGCTCTCTCTAACAGGAAGAGAGCTGATAAAATATTAAAAAAATATGAAAATAATTTAATTTTTAAAAAACCAAACAAACAACATAACTGTTAACATCCTTATGTACTCCTAAAGACAACAATATGACTAGTGCTTACAGTATACATGGGGACACCAGAGCTGCTTGCACACAGAGGCAGCCTGTGCCCACTTGGGCTTGCTGGCCACAGGCACACCACCATTCCAATGCAGCCTATCTCGTTTCCAAAGCTGGTCTGGGGCTGGAACACATGTCTTCCCAGCCAGTGGAGACCAAGCTAATTAACTGTAAAAAATTATACAGACTCTGTAAAATGAACCAAGAGCACCCAAGTACAGTGGGAGGTAGAACCTGGTGACAGTTCCCTAAGTAAATCCAAGTCCCACAAGGCTTATTAAGGTCTGGCCCAGCACCAGACTCTGAGTCTTCTAAGAAAATTCTATTATTAGTAACTTGGTTTTCAAATATTTGGAACATCACAGTCACCCCTTCATACTAAATAATATGGAGCTGACTGCATGGCAGAATGTATATTATTAGGCTGGGTTTTTTTAAATCCAACAAAGATCACCTGCTGAAAAAAGACTTCTTAGTAGAACTACTTTGTTTCAGATTATAAAATATATTTCCTAGTGAGTCCAATTCGAATTAAAACACGCTTAATTAATTCCGAGTGCAAATGCAGCGAAAGCTACCGACACGCTCCTACTCTCACCCCGCTCACCACTAGAGGGGGCGGCACACGCAGCAGCCACCGCGCAACCGCCGCACCGCGCCCCGAGCTACCCGGGGCGCCCACGGACAAAGAGGCTTCCGCGCACACACCCCCGGGCCGTCCTGCACAAAAACACTTCAATATTCGAGCCACCGAGGAGCTTTCCAACATTGATTTTACCTGTTCATCCATCGAGCAGCCCTGTAATTTACAGGGCATCACATCTCCTTCTCTAAGAATGGAAATTATACATTCTACACGCTTGATTCAGTAAGCAGCAAAATCCCCAATACAGTTGCATTCCACGCACCACACCCCCCCTTCCCCTTTATTTTTCAGCAGGAAGAATGACTAACAGATTAAGCTATCCCAGAAAGGAAGTGATACTCCATCTTCTATGCTATTCAAATCATTACCAGAAACCTTTGGGGAAGGAATCAAGTGAAACACACATTACCTGGTTCAATAAAAGCACAATCCCATGCAATTCAGTGCTTACTGATAAACGGGAGATTAAAGAGAGTGATGCAACCGTTCCTTCTGGCACTAAAGAACTAATCTATTAATGATTTTTTTTGGCCTTTTTTTTAGCCTGTAGTCAAACCATGGCTAATAGCACCAGTTCCCTAGACTAAGCAGCAAAGACACTCTGTTTCTAGTGCAAGTGGTTTGCTCTTCTCAATTAACTTCAGCATTCCCTGAGTTCACTCATTACAACTCTTACAAGGCACATAAAACAGCACAGCTGAAAGCTGAATCAAGACATTTAAATGAAGCATACTACTTGAATTACTTCCAAAAAAAGATACTCCAAGATATTTACACAGCTTAAGTCAAACCATGCTCACTATTTCCCATAAAACAACATTTGGAGATAACACAATCTAAAAAGAGAGCATCAAAGTATGTCAGTATGTACCCTAAATATCCCCATCAGTCAGGAAGCATTTTCTTCAAATTACAATAAAGATTACAGTCACATTGAGTGAATCCCAAAGGCTTTCAAAATAAATTGAGAATAGAACCATCAGAAACTTTCACACAACAGTCCCAGCAACTCTACCTCAGACAACACTGCACTTAAAACAATTTTGCTTACCTATTTCTGCACTACAGGCTGTTTTCAACAATGGGGTCCTCTGGCTTCTTGAAAGAATGGCCTCATGCTTACAGATCTATTTTTTGTTAGGCTCAGAAACTTAAGTTCTTTAAGGTCTCTTACATTAGGGGAAGGGCTCCAATAAATGCTTGGCCTTATGGTTTTATCTTTCCTTTCTTAAAAAAAAAACAAAACAACAAAGAAAACACAGGAGTCCAAAAGTTTTCAACACAAAGCCAGTGGTGGTATCACCAACATAATTATTTTTTTGAATGTAAGTGTATCTTCTCTCTCAAATGAAAAAGTCTGAGAAGTCCCATTGATATCCATGAATGTCGGGTAGGGCTGGTCAGCTGCACCAGCAAAAGAACAGAACTGACTCCAGCAGCAATCTGAGGGCCAGAGACTACAGACTGTGGCACAGGACAGTTTCTCAGGAAACCCAACTCCATCAGTCTCTGTGCTCCACTGTGTAACAGGCCAAAACCATTACAGGATATCAACTGAAAAACCTCGACCCTGCAATTATTGGCACTTTCGTTTCCCAGAGAAGTTCTTCCCAAATGCCAAGTAGGCCTTTACATCCAGCCAAGGCTGGTGTTAGAGGCTCTGAGAGGAGAGACCACTTCTCATAGCTCCTCAATTGTGCATCCTGCACAGCAGCTTTTGATCTGGCTGGCATTAATCACTCTTACAGAAGTAACAGTCTGGCACTCTGCTATGTCCCCATTTCAAGTCAAAAAACCAAGATACCCTGAAGGCTCAGATGAGTTATAAATGTGTCTCTGTATGCTTTGCAACAAAAAGACAAAACCATCCCTCGGATGGCACATGGCTGTTTGAAATGGGACAGTGGGGTAACATTGCAACACTTTGAGGCCAACTTTTAAAATAAACCCACAATGATCGGTGAGTTAGAGGCAAATTCACCTTTTAAGACACACAAATGAAAGCAAAGTTTTTCAAATGTCAAAGTTAACATTTTGACATACCTTTTCTAACAGTATGTAAAGTTAGTTGAATACAGAAACCCCCAGAAAAGTACCAAAAAGCTACAGCATCATTCTGTTTTTCAGCTTTTAGTAAGTTTTTAATAAGTAAATGTCAAATAAGTGCAGTAATTAATATCCTCATCCTAACAGTTCTCATATGCTTGAAAGTAATTAAAGAGATAAAAGAGAGGCAAGATCTGAAGGAGTAAGTGACATCTTTTACTAAGCTAACTGGTACTGTTTAATGCACACACAAACAAAAGCACGCAACAAGGAGACAGGTTTTATGCACATAACAGCTTCCTAAAGTATGGAATGAGCTGCTGCTTTTGAGTTTTAGCATCTTCATTTGTCTGTCAAGTTATAGTTAAGATTGCATGTTTCAAAGAAACTAGTAAGAAATATGGTTTTGCTTAGGACAAGAGTACATAGAGAATAGCTGCATCAGCTATCTCCTAATTCAGCAGAATTAGGGCAGTACTACACTGGTACATGCATCATTTTGACTGTCCGGCCTTTGGTTCATAACATTGTATTGATTAAAAACAAACCCAAACCTTTACCTTTGAATTTATAGTTATAAAAGTAGAGAGTGTGAGAATGAGATCTAACAGACTGGCAGCGCCAATTGTTGTAACAGCTGTTCAACAACCTTCAAGAAAGGACTTGCAGGTTCTCTCCCACATATCATCATCTCATAGCTTCCACTAGTCAAATACAAATATATTTATTAGTCAACAAATTTACACTTACATTTATATCCCAAAGGATTTAAGGGCACTGGAAAGTGAATGCCTTAAACATGATTTTTCCAAGCCAGAAGTTGATTGATCCTTAAACAGCTATGCTGAGAAAACACATACTGAATTTGCTCTATGAATAGGTAAGCTGCTCTCCAGTACTATCAGAGATGCTGTTTCAGACACTACACTGGTTTTGATACTTTCTGGAATTCCAAATTCACCTTTCAAAATAAAGTAGCAAACTTCCTTTGTATACAGGAACTTACATTTAAGCCTTACCACTAAAAAGCACACTACAATTAGTAATTGTAATTTAAATTCTCCGTAACTTATTAGAGTCTAAACGTGGAAAACACTTTGTCACTTACTACCTAGTGATCTTATAATAACTCATCCTAGTACTCAGAAGACAACTACGGAGATATAGATATGGATATAAGCGAGTTGCCAGTTTGAATAAAAAGAAGTTGGAAAATTAGCTATAACTTTATCTCTTACAAGGATTATCTTTTACCATCCTAACTCCTTATCAGCTATAGTCATGACCAGCAACATGCTTCCTGTGCCCCAGTTAAGACTTACAGAGATGAAAACAGTATGCAAATCTTTTAATTGGCCTAATGCAGTGGTTAATCCACTATGAGCACTCCTAAAGCACTGGGACACCAGTCAAACAACTAATGAGTTAAAAAAAGTTCCATCTATGACTATCTGTTTCCTGCAGCCTTACAATTGTCAACATCAGATCACTCAAAGCAGAGAAAGGATGTTAACCTGTATCAAACATATGATCAGATGCAGCAATCTTCCTAACAGAACATCATCTACTACTTTTGCAAGTAGATTCATTTTTAAAAGCATTCTGGTGTTGCTTGCTCACAGACATTAGGCAAGTATTCTTTTGCAGTGGTGTCATCTAGTGGTCAAATTCAATGAAAAAAAGATATTCCTTTTTTATATCTGCCACATTCTGTGTGATTTTCTTCCTTCTTATACACTGACCTTTAAGGACCCTATTTTAGTCTGTAAGTGGTTGACTTTTTAATTAAGTGACATACTAACTGATGGACAAGAATTGGTAGTGCCCCAACCTCTACATGGGGAAGGGAAGACATCACCACATAAGCTATTTTTAAGAGTGGAGGTAGAGCTGTCCAACCTAAAGCCTCAAATCTCCTCCCTGCTCAAGTCAGACCAAAAGCTTGTAGCTTAATTAACTAATTATCAAACTGCTCACTTGTATATCCTAATAAAGACAAACATTATTTTTTTGTGATAGCACCCAGACTCAGAACACTGACAATAAATCACAACTGGTTGTCTACACATGCTTTAAATGTCGTTTTTCCTCCAACAAATTAAAATAGCTTTAAAACCCAAAAAGCATGTTGCTGACTTCAGGCAGAAAAGAACAGGTCCTACTGCTGAGCGAGTTGGGCTGTTGAAGGGGTTTTTTTTGTGTGTGTGTCTGAGGCATTAGCTGAGATTATTATTTCAGGTAGGCCTTCCATACCACATAGTTCCAGCTCTCAGGTAACTGCCTTCAGACATCAAGATGCTGAAAATCAATTTCTCAAGTTTCAAGTACCAGTAATAAAACACAGTACTAAGACAGCAACAAAGGGACAGGTTACTGCAAGAGATGCCATTCCTTGTGGAAAATCAAAAGACCAACAAGTATGTAATGGGTCTTGAACTTCTAGCTCTGAACGTCAAATACAGGAAGCAATTCCAGTAATGCGATCAACATTTTTCCTCTCCTTCAATAAAGTGTGAGCTAAAACATTAGCTGCTTATTTTACATCTTAATTGACCATGGCTAACATGAAATATTGCTCTAATCCCCGCCCAACAAAATCTCAAATAACTTCCATGCCTTTTTCAATAAACTACTTTCTATAAACTACAATTTGACATTCTAAATGATAATATTTACAGTGTCAACTGGTTGCAATTCTTTAGCAACTCAAACTTAATTTTAGATTAAGTTTTCTCTTTGTATTATTTAATGTTTCTGACCAATGTTTCAAATAATAATTTTGTCTTTTGTGAAGGCAGTACTAGGAAAATGTTGTTACACAATTCCTATGTTTCTTTAACTGGAAATCTGAGCACCTTGTGTTTTAAAGCATAGCACAGCTTCCACTTTGGAGAAGAGTCAGCCCCAGTTTGGCCAGAAAAGTCAGGACACATACAAACCAAGAAAGGTGGCCATTTTTAGTCAAAACATCACTTGAAAGGATTAAAGAGCAAGCAGAATTACCTCGTTGCTTCTAACAGATTACCAAAATGCACCCATAATTTTTAGAGACCACCTGAACAAGCCACGTGATAGGACTGGGGGGGCTTTCTCTACACTTTGTTTCTGGTTGACAAGGGCTGTTGGAGACACCAGACATACCAAATTAAGAGGAGGACAGTGTATCCCAAACTCTCCTGAGTTCCTCCTGCCAGACCTCAGTAACAAGGCAGAAGTGGCCAAATTCAAAACTGAGCAGCACAGCAAAAGGCTAGAAACCAGAAGAGATGTAACACCAGAAAAAGCAATGGGACATTAGACACTGCAACAACCAGAACACACAGGTTTCATACAACCAAAAAACCCAGTATCTACCTAGACTCTGAACGTCTGAACGAAGCAGATCACCTGTCATTCCTTGCAGTATTATAAGCAACTTCATATGCTCAAGATAAAACACATTTGCATTGAGCCAAAATGCTAATCCTTCTAGTGTTTGGGCTCCCTATTGCTTACTTTGTTCAAAATCTAGAAAGCTGCAGTCTATCTTACAAGCATATTACACATGCAAAGTTAGGAGTTATAAAATATCAATATTTTAATTGTTTGAGCAACCCTTGGTTACACATGCATTATATAGTGGGCTTGGCATTAAATGATGCACAGAGCTCAGAAAACCAAATGATCCTGCTGACATTACACATGCAAAAAACATACATAAAAGCAGTGGAAGAATTTACACCACCACAAAACAACTGGGCTTTCATGATCTTCCAAATTCTACTGGCCTCATAGGACACTATTAGAACATAGATGGACTGTGATAGTTCTTGCTAGAAAAGATCACAAAAACGTAGCTGTACATGACAAATGCGTGCAAACAGCTCCGGTGAAAAGCCATATTATGCACAAGTAACATGAGTTGGTACACTTAATCCCCAGTGTAGTACTTCAAGATACAGGTCAAAGTCAACTGTTAATTGGCAGACAAATAACAATGCCTCACCTCCTCCCACTTTGTATTCTTTAATTATGTACCTCTAAGCATAAAAGTCCCTCCGCATTACCACGCTATTTGCAGTGTTTCCTGGATTTAGTATTAAAGGTCTGAACTAGCTCCCTGCTATACCTTTGTCCGGAATATCAGTGGCATATAATCAGCTCAGGCAAGTTTTTTATTCTTGATTTTACACCAATTGATAGTTATGTAGTTTAAAACAGACAATCTCTAGCAGGCTAATTTTGGTGGAAATAAATTTTATTCGAAACTTTCATCTTTTGAATGGTATCCAGCCCATCTCAGAGGCTTAATAAATTTAGCTTATATCCTATTCATATACTGATCAAAGTAGAATATACATATCTAACAATTTTGTGTTTATCTCTACACAGCTTTGAGTAACCAAGAAGGTCGAATTAAAGACGTTAAAAAAGCTGCAGTGCTCTCTTAAAGAGATATCACAACTTTACCTTTGGAAACATCTTTGGAAAGCTACAATGCACACACACAAATATTTTAGAGAAGTAATAGAAAGAGCCATTCTTGAGGGAAAAAACTTTTAGAAGTACAATCTTTTTTTTTTTTGCTATTATTTTGGAAACAGTTTTCTACCTCTGAAGATACTAAGGCATTTCATTGAGCAAATGAAAAAGAACACCTGAACTATACTGACAGTTCGTAATATTCATGTTTCTAAATAAAACGAACAAATGAAACAAATAAACACCTTATTCTCTAAGCAAAATGACTGTAATACCAGTGGTAACCTCAGTCTAGTCATTTGACAAGTATAAAGATGAGAAAGAGGAAGACACTTTGGATATAGGTTTTCCATACAGAAGGCAGTAACTCTACTGAAGTTGCTCTTGTCCTGGCTTTACAGACTGGGACTTTACTGGCTGAAAAGAATAGAGCAGTGAAGAGAGGGAAAGCTTTTCTGTTAAGCACTGACCTTATGTACATATGCATACCAATCTCCTTACAACTTATCTCCTGCAGTGCATCAAGATTTTTCTTCCTGGTGTAGTACAAAATTTGCCATAAATAATATCTGGATCAGCCACTACAAAAATTCACACAGAACAACTGTTCTCCAATGACCATTTTGAACCAGCCCATTCCTATCACCCAACAAACACCAGACTTGCACTGTGTATCAGGCTACCCACAGGAGTCCCTTCTACTCTGAAATGTAAGCTGTCACCTTCCTCCTGAAAAAGAGCAAAATAAAATGACCCTACAAACAACAAAAACCACAGCAGCAGCAGCTGAACCCACAAAGGCTTTAGCACCCATTCTGGAGATATTTCCAAACTGAGCATGTTTTTTCACACCTTAAACTTCAATTAAATGAAACTGTAAACTCATTTAGACAAAACATGAAGCTTTTCTAGACCTCTCCCAGAAGCTGCTTTAAAGAAAGACTCAAGCTTATTTATACTATAGAGCATATGTACCAAAGATATAAGAAAGCATCTGAAGCTCAAAATTCTTCCTAGGTTTTAAACAGTCTAAGACAACAATAAAAAACTTTGCAATAAATACACCAGTATAACAGTAAGCATAACACTAGCTCTGAGTGGGAAGAAACCTGTATCAACCAAAATTCCAGATAATCAACTATTTATAAACATCTTACAATAAATTCCCAACGTTGCTGATAACGCAATCACAATTTTTGCACTACCTAAAAAGTAAAAATCCAACATTTATCCAATATTTTAAGCTTTCAGTAGTTTGGCCATTTATTCTGAATGATTTATCAAAACTTTTGTATGTTTTTTTAGACATAGCTTCCCCTAACTTCTCATTAAATCTTATTCTACAGAACAACCCACCTTTCTCACATCAAAATACTGACATTCCTTTGCAAATCCAACACATACACCCAAAAACATGCAGTGTCAAGACCTGAGAGCACTGCCGTATCTCCACAGCTGTGTCAAAGCTAAGGAAAGGTATCAAGCACAGCCACACAATCCTGCTCTTAATTAACGTAGGGAAGTGCAGTAATAGTATCACCAGCTTAAGCATCACACCTCACTTGGATGTATTTGTTTGATGGAATTTATTACCCTGGGTTTTGGGTTCAAAAATGCACACACAAACGCAACCAACATCAAACAAAAAGAAGTATTTATTTTTATACATACTTACCTTGCACCATTATTTCTAAGTACTTCCACTGTTTCATCAACAAAATAGCGATCCTTGACATAAGCAAAGATTTCATCACAGATCTCATGAAGTCGGGTGCGATGGGTAAGGGTGGCCAGGTAGAGAACTGGAATGATGAGTGCCTCTGGAAAACTCTGAAGATTATGTCTGGCTTTCTTCTCTGATTCCAGTGCTTCCTGATACGTGAGTCCTGGTTTACCTGTGACAGCACAGCTCCACACAAGACTGTTGCACAGAATGGTGCGTTCAAAAAAATCACTGAAAAGAAAGACCAGAAGGAGAAGAAAAAGAAAACAGTTGAGTTCTGACTAACATTTTCAACTTGCTCATAGTTAATATAGCAGGAAATTGCAAATATCTTTTACAAGCCTGAAATGCAAAAGCAGCTCTACTCCTCTACAGTTTGTAGATAACCACGGGTTATTTGCCATTTTTCAGCCATGACATGGGAAATTGCTATTGTACAACCAAGTCTCCTCTCGTTACAGACTACAGTAAGAGAATCAAGACCTAGAAATGCTTCAAACAAATATTCATATGTAAGAAGCCTTTTGCATAATAATAATCATACTGAGTTTAATAGGTGTCATATCACACTCACATCTTCCCCATTTCAACAAATATTTGCAAGACGAGCACCTAAAACTGTACAAACACGAAATAACTAAGATCACAGAAACATGTTGCAACTTGAGTAAGTTCCAGATTTTGAGTGCCTTAACTCACAAATGAAAAGATGAGAGAGGTAAAAAATCAGTGTCAAGTAGTTCTCTAAATAGTTTTTATTCCTTCACTGTTTGCATACCTCTTACAAAAAAGCACTGAAACATTTTCTCCTACAGATTCTTTTCCTCCCTTGTTCCATTAGTAAATATTGATTCTCCTCCTTCCACACATTTCCTATTAAGGCTAAATTGCATTGTCACTGCTTGCTTACTAGCTATTATACTGGAATCAAGAATGAAGAGCTTTCATTAGTCAAAATCTGTCCATTTATGACAGGTATGAGAAGAACAGCAGTTTATTAAAACATTTTCTAGATGAAGTAGATGATGTAGCTATTCCCAAAGCCATGTTTAAACACATCATATACTATGGATCAGTGATCAGACGGCAAAGCAATCTTTCAATATGCCCCAGTTCAGACAATGCTTTTATTTGCCTTTAGAAATATTAATGGACTAGTATTGATAACTACTGAACACACATGACAAACTAAGGTTTGTTCTGCCTTGTATCAGTCCAACACAGCTATTTCAAAGCACACAGAACTTTCAGACAACTGCATGCCACATGAGATACCTACACTGAAGTTTCATTTAATTCCTTTTAAAAAAAATCCAAAACGAAACCAGAGTGTTCCCATTTTTAAAAGGATAGACCTGTTCAAATAATTTCTAGTAATGAGATTAAGAGAACTGGACAGTTCACACTGAGTTTTTTCTTGCAGTCTCCCTGCAAACCCAAGCTGGCAAACGTTCATTGGTGACAGTGATGCAGATGAGTGTTCACTGCAGATGGACAGATGAACCATAACATTTTGTAAATGAAAATGGAAATTTCAGATTGAGGACAATGAAGGGCCTTGGCTCAGATAATCCTTTCTGTATGAGCACAGGATTCCTCTGAGTGAGATACGCTTTAGGAAGAACATCAGCTGTGAGAAGGGGAAAAGGACAGAAGAGATAAATTATCTGAATAATATTTAATAGCTACAAACTTTCAGATTTTTATATCACCTGCTATCCTCCTATCTACGTAATATATTTGACAGTACATGGATAATGTGGGCCTGCTTACTCTAAACATGAAAAGGAGAACAAAGGAGTGAGAATTAGACAAATTATTCTTCAATATATGAAGAACAGATGGCTGTCAGTCATTCTTTGTGCATCTTTATTGTGTATTATACTTACTTAAACATATTAAAGAACAGGTTAGACAAAAATCTGTTTCACGAGTTTGGTTTGGGGCTTTTTGCGAGGTGATAGATAAAATGTTATCTCTTCAGGTCTTGTCCTGCCCTACATTTCAGTATTTCTGTATTAGACTGACACTGATTTTTACGGATGGATATTCAATGGATAATGGAACACTTACTTAAGTCTTCATTCAGCTGTGTTTCTACATATATTTTTCTGTCTCACCAAAGAGGCTCTTGATAATTATCTTTAGCCAGGAAACAGAAAAACACTCTAAAGAGTTACTAAAAATGAACCAGAATATAATTTTTAAAAAACGATGAAAGTAAAAGTTAAAAAAAAAAAGTCAAGGTGGTGTCAAAGAGCAAGGGAGAGATAGAGGTTTACAATGACAGTGTCTCTTTAAGAGCTGCTGTTATTCTTTGTGAGGGGACGCTGGGCAGTCATGCTATTTAAAGCAGCAGCATTGAACTTAGAGGAGGAAAAAAAATTTTAAAAAAACCAACAAAAAAAATTTTTAAAATCCCAAACAACAAACCTTTCTCTAAAAATTCCTAATCTATGATTATTACAAGTACAAAATGCTAAGATTACTTTAACTGAAACATGTTTGAAGAAAGCATGTTCCATTTGCATACGAGCATGTTTTGTGTATCTAGTTTCATTCTCCCTCATTTCCTCTTTTATTTTGTGTGGATTTTTCCCCTGTGAATTCACAGGGAAGAAAAAAAACCAGTGTAAAAAAACCTACATTCAATTTTGAAAGCAGTATTTGTCTTTACCTATCATTACCTAAAGTACATCAAAATCATCTGTACCTTAGACTGTTAACAGAGTTTCATTGCAATGTTTTAAGGATGTCACTTTAACTTGGTTTGAGAGCAAACAAAATCCCACAGTATAGCACTAAATATACTCTTTCTGTCCCTCTCTCCAGTGCACATCAGTTATCACAAAATGATTGACAAAAACCAGACACAAGAGCTACCAAACCAAGGGAATGGCAGCAGCAGCAATACACTTTCCTTTTATTTGAAGGGTAATAATGCCCTTGATCATATTCTACATACAACTTAACTTCACAAGAGCAAAGCATCTGCTTCTACATCACATCTGAAGCCTTACTTTTACATCTTTATCTAGGGTATTATGGTTTCTGGGGCTTCCTAGCTGGTTTAAGATTTCTGTGACTCCTGACAACATGGAGGAAGAAGTTCGTACAAAACACACCCACAAAGTTCACTTCCATGGTTGCATTTGCATTCGAGAAGTCAAATGTGACTGCAGCACCCTGGTGATGTCCACATCAGCTCAACTACTCAAGGAGCATGGACTAAAACTAAGTTGTCTTTTTATTTGTAATTAACACCAACTTCTCAGCTGGATGTCTCTTTTCATTTAATTAGTTAAGTTTTCTATGCAAGTTAAGACTAACTGTAAAATTACCAGCAAAATCACTGAGTAGCAGTTTAATGCTGCTACTCAGTACGTATTTGATAGGAGGCAGTTCATTAACAGAACCTAGAAATAAATTACTTGCAAGCTCTGTACTTACTGCATTTGCAATGGGTATAAAAATCAGCCTAGAAATTATGGCTATCTTTTGCTTGAATTAACCAAATATTCCCCTTGCGTTTAAGATCTACTATATTTTTAGTGTGCTTCAAGAGCATTTGTTGCAAAGCATTTACTTCCATTCATTTTCTTAGCATATGTTAAAAACAAGTAATTTAGTGTACCACACAAGGGTAATCAGAGAAGACCAACTCTGCCACCCTGGATCTGAGTTTTCTTATATTCTTCATCTCCAGATGTAGTCAAGAATATGTATTACAAATAATGCGCAAAACAAACAAGCAAAAAAATCATGACACATTTATTCCTTAATATTTGCAGGTTAATTGTGCATTAAGGAATACATTTAAAGTGATGAGTTTCTCTCCGAGGAAACAGGAAAATTCACCTAATTTAACTAAGGACACTTAAAAAGCCTTTTGAAAGATCTCTATTTGACTGTAACCAAGAACTCCACAGGCCAACCTGCAAAGAAGTTTCACTAAGTTTTGAAGATGAAGAGAAACAGCTCTTCCTCCCCCTCACATTCTAGAATGAGAAAACATTCCTACCACTATATCTATACTACTCATTTTCTTTTTCAAACTGTCTTCATATGCAAGACTTCCCACACTTTAATAGTGGCTTTCTCTGCACATCTATATCAGCTGTTAACTTTCACAGACAAGGCATCGAAGACTGGTGGTAACATCCCACTGGTTCAATACGTTTTTCATGCATCCCATACATCTCATGCACATCCGTACTTGATTTTCCTGCTATGGCCTCACAGACTCTCCTTGCTGGTCTGTCCCTCTAACCAGGAATACAACCAAGCATGAAGAACATCAGCTCCCCCACTTTCTCCTACTAAGGATAAATACAACTGGACATGGCCCCCCCTTTTGAAAGGGTTACAAAATTATGTGATTGTATTTCAAATTAAAGAGGAAATACATTCTTAACAGGAAAGTCACTTTACAAAATACTAGTCTTGCCAAATTCTTCTCATATAAGCATTTCTTATATAGAAAAAAGATGAATACTAATGTATGATTTGTGTTCAACTCTAGTAAAGCTGACACAGGCATGAAAGCAGCTTTTCAACACTAAGTCTGTGCTCTGCCAAAAAACCCACCAAACAGCCTAACAAAAAACAAACACAAAACCAACTTAAGTCTTAACTGTTTGTATTAGTTAAAAGCACTAATATAGTTGATGAAGCGGGTGAATTCAGATTATCGTATATATCTATACAGCCCTCTTGATCTAGTCGGACTCTGTAATTTTGAAATTCTCCCCTTAAAAAGCAGATACAGAGAAGCCAGATTTAGACAATGGCTTTCTTTCATGAAACCGCTAATACAATTTTTAAGAAATGGGCCCTCCCTATCCCTATTAATCTAATCACCCTTGCTTGGACAAAGAAATAGGAAATGTTGTTTTCAGAAGACGTTATCCATCAGCAACCAGTAGAGACAAGGATCAGCATCTTTAAAACTGTCTCAAAGATGACCAACCCTATGTTCTCCAGCAGATTATGACACAACCAACATTAACCTAAACTTACCACCCATCTGTGCCAGAACACTTTGCTAAGTAAAAAGTACTACATTTTTCAATCCAACACACCAATTTTACCCAACCTAACAAAAAAATCCAGAAAACAAAACCAACAAAAACAAACACACACACACACACAAAAACCCCAAGCATAGCAGAGTTTTCTGCAGTCTTCCCAAATACCACATTCTAAGACCTGACCTCTCAGCTAACCACCTACTGACATGTCTAAGGATTGCCTGTGTGAACACATCTAAATTTACCCCTTAATTCATGAACTTTGGTTAAGTAAGGAATTTGGTCTTTCATACTTCTTAATGACAACACCTTTACCGTATAAGTAAGCCTGTCAGAATACTTGAAGTAGTCACCAAACATTTTGAGAACAGACAGACATTTTAAAAGGATACTTTTCATACTGAAATTTCAGTAAAACTACACATGTACCTGAAACTTATACAAATACATGAGAGTCATCTAACGATGTGATAATAATTCTAACCAGAAAAGCAGCTTCAAAATATCAGAAGCTGGGGGAGGGGGACTTAATTCCTACAGAAACAGGAGGCTGTCAGCTCTCCCTTGTTAGGTTCTTATACGCCCTATAAGGAAAATATTCCTTCTAGAACTCCCAACAACATATTCAACACCCCTAGAGTATATAGTTCAGGGAACAGTAAGGCATTACCCTTCAAAGTTACCTAATCTAGCTTCTTAAAAAATTTATTAAGTGACGTGTATTTAAGTAAGAAAAACAAGTCTAAGCATGAAAAAGATTTAGGTGTGCTTTTATTTTGTATGTTGCAAATGAACAGCATTTTAGATTTAACCTCGTTAGTCTGCACAGCTTTGAAAAAATTATAGTTTGGATGTGGGGGCCTTTTGTAGGTGGGGATGGTGCTGGATCAGACCGGTGGTGAAAACACGTAATTAATCGGCCTTTGATAAACGTCTCGCTAAATACTTTCTGTCCATTGTTCTTACAAGCGGTGAAGTGAGTGGCTCTAAGTTCGGGACTACCCGTGCCATCCGCCTTCAACCGTTAACGGGAATTCCACCATTCCTGTTCAGCTTTTTACACGCGGAAAAGAGAAAGGAAGAAGGGGAAAAAAAAAGCGGGGGGGGGGGAAGAGTAAGGGGAAAAAAAGAAAAAGGAGAATGGGAAGAGCGATAAAAGCCTCACTAGAAAGAAATCTCCTAAGGGGACAGGTGTGCTCGCTGGCTTTCAGGCCGGGTTTAACCCCCGGCGGTGCCACCCGCCCGGCCGGCAGGGGAGAGCTCCGGCGGCGGGACCCCGCCGGACAGGTGCAGCGACCCCGCGCCCGCGCTCCCCCGCCGGCCATTTCCAACCGCGTCAGCCGGCGGCTCCCCGCGGAGGCGGGGCGAGCGCGGCCCTGGGCGGCGCGGCGAGGGCCGCCAGCAAGGGGTTAACCGCGGCGGGAGCCGGCCGGGGAGCCCAGCGGGCCCGGCGGCCGGTGCCCCCCGCCCGGCCGTCATCACAACAATAGCGCGACCGGCGCATGCCGGGCGGCCCCGCCGCGCCGGCTGAACGCGGGCCCGGCGCGGCTCCTTCCGCGGGGCGGCCTAGCACCGTGCGCCGCCGACACGCGGCTGCCGGCGGGGGCGGACGGGAGGGAGAGCCCGAGCCCGGCAGACGCTCGTTGCCGCCCGCCGCCTCCCACACGCGCAACTTTCACTTCCCCGGCGGGGGCAGGGGCGACACCGCGGAAGGAGCGACAGGAGTGGGGGGGGGAAGGAGCCGGCTGTCTTCCTTCCCCGCGAGTGAAGGGGGCTGCGGGGTACCCCCGCCGAGGAGGGGCAGGGATTCCCCCTGCCCCAGGCGAGAGATCCGCCCTCTCTTCCCCCACCCCCCTTGCGAGGGCACAGGCTCGGCGCCAGCCGCGGTCCCCCCTCACACCCCCCGGCAAGGCTCCCCGCAGCGTTCCGGGGAATCCCCTTCCCTCCCTCCCTGCCCGCCCAGGTGTCAGACTCGTTGGGGGCTCCAGCCGCTCCCTGCCCGCCGCCGCCGGAGCGCGGGGGGGTTAGCGGGGGAGCGCAGGACGGACATAGGGACGCGGACACCGACACGGGGCTGTTTCTTACTCGTAGTTCCTGAAAATCTCGTTAGTGACCCTGCAGTAGAAAACACGCTCGTCCGGTCGGAGGTCGGCGGGGGGCTTCACCCTCACGAAGGGCTTTCGGTGCAGTAGCGGCATCGCCCCGCTCCCGGCTCTCTTCCTGCCCCAGGATCGGCTTCACGGGGTAGGAGGAAAAATAAAGGAAAGAAAAAAACAAAACACGGAGAGATTAAGTGAGGCAGCGGCGCCCACCAGCCCGGGGAGGAGGGAGCGGGCCCGGCGTGTCCCTCCTCCCGGGGGAGCCGGGGTAGAAGCGAGCGGGAGCGGCGGCTCAGCGGAGCCTTTTGTGTGCCCGACACGCCGTTGCCTGCCTGGGACTGCGCGCGGACCAACGGCGGCACCTTCCTCCGCCTCCGCCCGCCTCACAATGGGGCCATGACGCCGAGCGGCGGGCGGAGGCGGCAACCCCCGCGCCAGCCGCGCAACGTGCTCGGCTCGGGGATACCCCGGCCGCGCTTTGTCTCCTGCGGCGCCCCTGCCTCTGGGTCACCCCCTTTCCCCCGCCTCTGACCCACACACGCCGGGCCGGACACCAACTTCCACTCCGCCTCCGCCTCCTCCTCCTCCTCCTCCTCTCCGCAAACACCCAGGAGGGGCAGCGCCGACCACTTATCTCCCTCCTTCCCTTCCTGCCGGGTCGCTGCCTAACTGGGGTCCTCGCCCTTCCCGCCCCGCGCCTCGCCCCGGCCCAGCGGCTGCCGGGCTCCGCCGACGCGGGACAGCGCGGCCGCGGCGCGGGGGACAGCCCGGCCTCCGGCCTGTCCAGCGGGGGCTGCGGGGCTCCCTCCCTTCCTGCCCACCTGGTGCGGCCGCAGGCTGCGCTCGCTGCTCGGTCGGTCGGTACGGAGCGCGGTCCCCCTCGCCGCGTTTCTTTCCTTTCCTCAGCCCCCCCCCGCCGGCTCCTGGGAAGTTTTTGATCTACTTCTTCAAGCCCTCAATCAGGAAGAGCTGCGGGGAGGAGCCTTCGCCTGCTCTCCCCTACATCTTTATTGGCCGCTCGGTGCCTTCCAGCGTGTGTCACACAGGAAGACAGCGAGCTACATTATTAATTAATGGCTGAGAGGGCGCATCCTCCATTTTTGAATTATCAGCCGGAGACCTCCTGTGCGGGGGGTGGGCATAGCCCGGCTGCCCGGTGGGGGAAGGCGGCTCTCTCCGCGCGGCGCTGCGACCGGGCCGGGCCGGGCCGGGCCGCGGGCGGCACAAGCACGGCGACCCCGGCACGGCGGTCACGGCTCGGCGGGGTGGCCGAGCCTGCGGCGTGCGGTGCTGCCCACCCGCGCCTCCGCCAGCGGCGTTAGCAGCCGGTGCCGAGGGGTCACCGAGCAGCTGTGAGACCGCCGGCCGCGGCGAGACCCACCGCTCGGCCCCGGAGCCACCCCTGTCTGCCCTTCGTACCTGCCCTGCGAGCAGGGGCCCCGGCGCGTCTCCTGCGGGGCTGATCGCCAGCGGATTTCGGCGTTTGACAGTGCAGGGCCGGGGACGTTGCTCTCTCAGTTACAGCCCCCGAGCCGTAGTGCTGTTGGCGCGTGCGGGGGCGTACGGGTGTATTTTGCAGAAAGTGCGATTGTATATAATTAAGATGACCAGGAGGGTTATACGTGGGCCCCATAACATTGCTTTTCCTTCCAGTTCACCGAAAATGCCATTAAATGGTTTCATTAGTATATTCATTTTTCACCTTTTTTTTTTTAGCACTAATGCCTTTACAGTGCCATAGGTAATTAAAACTGGAGTATTAAATTAATTGTGTTCCTAAGAGTGCTAGCCATGTTGGAAGACAAAAACCACAGAAAGTCCACATCCATTATAATTCATCACAACTAAGTGCAGTGTTTATATTAAAAACCTACAGAATAATTGTAGAAAGTCCTCAGAACTATTGAGATGGTTAATATCTGAAGGCTGATACCTAAGTAATTCAACAACTGAAAATGCCGTTTTTGCAAATAAAGGTCCCATGCTGTTTCCTGCACCTGTGCATGATTTGCTTTCTTTTGCAAGTAAAGGCAGCAATCGGCACTGCAGTAGCACGTGTGACTAAAGGCTAAAAGAATGTGTACATACAATCCATTAATTACTTTATTTTAAAATGATCAGGTTTTAATCAAAAGCACTGAGAAATGTTAATGTTCACTTCCTCAAGTTAAGTTTACAAAGCCTGAACTGACACCAGGTTAACTTCTGAGTCCTACCAGTTTATTTTCATTTACCAGCTGCCTTCCCTTTCAGTGTTTAATTTCCTTCTAGCAAAGGGCACAAATGCTACTTGAATTAATACACTTGTATCTGATAATTTTTAGTCTGCTTTGCTTCAAGACTGTATAGTATGCCATGCTTATGACATTTAGTGTTGCCAACTCTTAGGGTTACAGTGAAATTTTGCAACACTTTGTTTTAAGCTCTTCAGCAGTTGCAATTAAATTGGAACCTCAGGTCACCTTAAAAATAATTACATTCCTAAATCTCAAGTTTGAGAGAAACGCTGGAATATGCAGCCCCAAAAGGCTTACTAATTAGAAGGGAAAGAAAAGCTCTGAGTTTCGAATTTTTATAAATCTTATTATTTTTAAGCCAGTATCATTATGTTTGAGAACCTGGCTACTTTTTTTTCATGCTTGTATTGTCAGCACAGCATTATTTTAGCACTAGTTGGTAGCCATGAAAAATGCATGAGCTGATAGAACTGTGACATCAAAAGCAAATTCCCTTTTCCTCTTTGCTCTCTCTTGCCCTCTTTCTCTTTTCTTCTCACCTTTTCCTCCTCCTCTTGTTCTTCCCCCCTCATTATTCCCTCGGTGATTTTCCAGTGAACAGATCCTCACTGAGTAATAGGGTTGCACTGTGTTTTCATGTTCTTAGGACAGAGAGGAGCAGTTCATTTAGTTTTCACCTTTGTTCTTTAAAATCTACAAATCCAGGCTCTGGTTCTTCTTGCAATAAGGTCAGCAGGACCTAGAACAAGTTTTTATGAAGCCAGCTAAATGTCTACTGAGTGGGCATTGAGAAATCAGTGTTAAATAATTCTGAAACATCAGAAAAAGCTTACTTTCCTTCCATGGGAATATTTATTTTATTGTAACACTATGTTTAATCTTTACAATAATTTGGGACTTTTTTACAAATTACTCAAAGCAGTTAATTTAAGATGCGGAAATGGGATGATTGATTGATGACATTCAGTGGGGCTGTTGATGTGGATTTTACCACAAAGCAGCAAAAATGAAGCTGCTTTCTTTTAAAAGATGACTTAGACACTAACAGATATATTAAACTTAGTTCCCTAGCTGGGGAGATTGCAGTTCTCATTCACAGAACTTTAAAAATAGCTGTATTTGAAATATAAAATCTTATAAAACACTATACTGTACTCTATGCTGTACAAGGGTAGAACAATTTCCTAGGAACAGAGTCAACCCAGGCTTGGGGCAGCCTCCCCCACTCCTGCCCAGCTGCTCCTTCAAAGCTCCCCACAATTTGAAAATTTTATACTTCTTTTCACTGGATCCCTCCAGTATTACAGATTCATTCCCCTATCTTATTTCTTCTCTTCTTTAAACTACCAAGAACTGTGTTACACAAAGACGCTCCAAAATATCTATTCAGCTGTCTTCATTACAAAATAATCCCATATATGACTGTTGTTATTCTGGAACAAGTAGAGCACATGCAATATTTTATTAAAGGATTGTCACTTTAAAATCACACTTAAATTTATGTTGGAATAACTAGTATTTGTCCAAATTATATATTTGGAACAGTGCAAAAGCAGAAATTTTACTCAGTTTTACCTATATTATCATGCAACCAGGAGAGTATTTTCTGTAGAGTGTGTTTAGCCACTTCTCCTGCTTTTTTTGTTCTTTTTATTTTTTCCCCAAAGTTGCCACTTTGTTCTCTCAAGGTTTGGCTGAAGTTAGAGAAAAAAAGTAATTGGATTTCTTCATCAAGAACATCCTTGGACCGTGAATGGCATGCTAGGTTCTCAACTATAATTTTTGTAAAAAACATATGGTTGAGAAGATAAATGTGAAAATGTGTAAATGATAGATTGCTAGTGAGTTGTTCTGTCAAATGACATGATACCAATAATGTCTACCTTTTTCCCAGTTTACTGGATCATACATAAAGGGGGAAGTAACATATATGTAAGCATTGACTCATTCTAATGCACTGAGTAGATTTTGGGGGAATAGTGTCATCTTTTTTCGTTCCAAATGCTATTTTGAAAATCCTTCATTTCTGTAATGTAAACATGAAACATAGATCACTTTTTTTTAAAGCTTAGGGCACACAGCAAAATATTTATCCAGTTAAGCATTTTATAACTTACTGATACAGCTTTTTTTCACCTTTTGCCCTTTCTCTGTCACCTAGCTAAGTCAATTCACTCTTTTGATCACATATCTTTATTTAGACTTTAAACTATGTGAGCAAAGACAGTGTGCTAGTTTTATCAATCCACTCCAGCTGTGGGTAACGGTAACATTTGGTCTATTGTCTTTTACTGGCTGTAAAGCACTATGTTCAGTGTTTAATAACATAGTCACTTATAAATAACATACTTCAGTCAAAAAAAGAAACCATGGAAGAAGTACACAGATGATTTTTCACAACGCATTTAATCTTTCTTTCATTCTAGTGCAGTTATATTTCAACATTCTTTTCAAGTAGTTCTGTAATAACAAGGACAGGAGGTTCCGTATTCTGCAGCTGCTTGATATGTTCATCTCTTTGTTGCTTTCATGAGTCACAAATAAAAGGTAAAGAATCAATCCCTGTTGACAGTGAATTTTTGGTGTGGTCACAATTTTTGGTAGTTTCTTAATAATCTTAAAACAGGCATTCCACAGTTGCAAATGCAGGCATAATTGTTGGGTCTGTTGCTATCATAGAGGGCAGTAAGTCATGGCCAGAGTCTGCTTTGGCTCTTGTTGAGGTTAAAGAACACGCAGTTCAGCAGAACCCATCCCTCAACAAAGCCCTTGGGGAGCACCGGGATGTTTCTTATATCATCAGATTTATTCTGTGCAAAGGCATTCCACGTTCTTAATTTTTTTTTCACAGTTTAATAGGATTTAGACATATGGTTCTCACTGCTTTTAATGGATATTGCATGTTTAATTTCTGTGCAACTCCAGAAATTAAGAGATACGTTCCTTTAAAGTTTACTTTAATCATATCCTATTTTTTCTCTCTCAGAAAATACTATTAAAGGTATTTAAGCTGATAACTTTATACTAGGGGGAGGAACTCTGACCTTATCTACTTTACAGCAATGACCATGTATGACTGGCCTCTAACCTGGTTACAAAATGATAAAATCATGTTGTGAAACCACTATTCATTTCCTAATAGTGTCTCTAAAACCAGCTTAAACTCTGAGAGAATTGCTACTGCATTTTCTCTCTTACAGTTGTAGTGCACATGATACAGAGTATTGGCACTACTGTAATTTTCTAACACTAAAATATGCTGAATTTCTATTGCTAACTAATATTTAGAATGAATGATGACTGATTAAGGATTTTGAATAAATGAATGAATGAATGATGGGCAGATTTGCTAATCTTTGCCACATATGCACATTGTCACTACTGGAGCAATGTATGGCATTTTACAATAGACTTGAATATCCTGCATCAGCCTGCTTGAAACCTGGGTCTGTATCATTAAGAGATTATTTATGCAGTCAAATTTAAGATTGGAAACTCTCAAGCTGCATAATACTAACCTACCATATAGTAAGTTTGCATTCATCTTATTTGAATTGCTTACATTGAACCTGTCAGGTCGATGAGTAGAACAAATAATTTCAAGGATGTTGCTTTATGATTTTGTTATATGACTATATAGTCCCAACTTGTTTTTTGGGGGTTTTTTGTTTGTTTTTGGTTTTTGTGGGTTTTTTTTGTCACTAATACTGAGATTAGACACACCTGCTTGCACACTGAAATGATCCCATTCTGTGCAATTCCTGTTGAGGAGCACATGAAGAGAAGTTGGCCCAGTAGTTGATCTGAGTTATTTAGTCAAAGTTTAAAGTGATGAGTCAATCTGAAGCATATACATCTGCTCAATCAAATACAGACCGTGCTGGATTTTCTTTGAGTCATTCATTCGACAAATGACTCACAACTGTGACCAGTATTCTGACTTACTTATCCCTTTAATATGAAACTGCTTTGGCCTCCATCTTATTTTCTTCTGTCCTGCTACTGATCTCTCACAGAAGACCCCAAGAGCTAAGGCAAAGAGTTTAACTGTCTAGGCATTCTTCTGCTGGTAGATCCCAGATAAACACAGAATTGGAAGGAGAGAGTAGCTGGCTGACAAAGTCTCTGGATGTTTCCCCACTTGACAATGCATGGGTGAGTCACGGTGTGTACAGGTGGAACAGCCCCACCATGATGCTTCTGCGCATGCTTAGACCACTTCAGCCAAGGTAGACGAGGGCTGGAGTAAACTGGTAGCTTGCTCTGGGTACAAAGTGAGCTTCAGTTTTGATTTCATGCTTTTAAAGGATGCTCCAAGCCTAGTCTGCTGAGTCCTACAGCTGGAGGGGAGCCAACCACACTACATCACAGCCACAGAATATCGTCCTTAGGGAATGCTATACTCTGGGGAAATCCTCTGTAAGGAAAGCTTCTCAGGCACAAGTCCAAATGATCATTCTCCCTTCTCCCACAGATCCAGGGACAGACATGTTTTAGGTGGACACTACTGTCCACAATACCCACACTGGGGCCTCATACCCAAGAGAAAGTGATATAATGACAGAATTTCTACATTTCTTAAAAGTCAGGCACTCATAGATATGTCTGGTTTATATAAAGCACGCATGTAGAGCAGAACTAAAGGAAACAAACTTTAAAGGTGGTAAATCCAGTGCATACTTTAGTCTTGCTGTCTTTGGAAGACTTAGGACAGCTGGAAAGTTATTCGGATTGTTACCATAGAGTTGCTAAGCATTCATAGCAAGGAAGAAAATGTAAACCTTTTTGTTACCAGTACCAATTTAGTGCGCAGTTGATAGAATGAAATCGCTAGTTTCAGTAACTTATGAATTAAGAACCAACAATTATTTCAGTTGTAATTTCCAGTCATCCAAGAAGTTCTCAGACAAAAAACAAAGGCAAAGGCAATCCTAAGACTACCTTCACACATGGAACTTATGGACTGCAGTGTGGACACAGATATAAAGTTGCAAAAATGCTTATATTTGCATAGTTTATTGTTCTATAGGAACACTTTCCAATGATTCAATGTATCATTATACATCTCTAAATGTACCCATGTTTAAGGTTGAATTGGCATAAATATCTCAGCCTAAAATATATTTTGAAAGTTTGCATCCTTGTTATAATTACAGAATGTTGTAAAACATTGCATGTAAACCCAGATTACAGAGACAGGAGCGCTTAAGTCAGCATACCAACCACTGCGTTGCCCCCAGAAATCTTAACTGCAAGCTTCCTTTAGTGCAAAAAAAAGTCATCTACAGCTCTGCCTAGTCCTTATTGGATGCAATGGATAAGACCCCTCCTTTAAAAATAGCTTTCAGTTACACTCCGTATCGCTAACTCATCTGAGGTACAGTGAAATAAATGCAGCTGATAATGAGAAAAAGGAGAAAATGTGCAAAATATTTATTTTACACCTTATCTCGGTTGGTATCCCCACTAAAGTCAGTACCAAGAAGAAAGGTTTAAAAGATCAGATGATGGCCATACCTTCCCATTACTGTCCTGAACTGCCTTGATTTTTATTTTCTAATGTTTGTGAGTGGGTGCGTTGTGCCTCTGTGACAAAACTGGAGTTCAGTGAGAGAATTTCCTGCTTCATAGATAGATTTTTAACCATGCAAGGCATATGCATGACCTCAATTCTCCATTTCTTGCCTGTTGTGCAACTGAGAGTTTAGCAGCAAAAGAGTTACCACCTCAGCATTATCTAATACTTGTGCATATTGCATGCGCACATGCTTGGATAAAAATGTTTAGCAGCTGACACAAGTTGAAATAAAATACTTCCTCCCTCCTGCCTCCAATAATACTTCTTTCACACCATCTAAAGGAATCTCCTTGGCAGGAGGACAGTTTGTCAAAAAATCAGGAGGAGGAAAGGGAAAGGTATGCCAAGAAACACAGCTCATGTCTGTGCCGATGGTGGGATTCTCAATGAGTTCAACAACAGCCTGTGAGTACAGCCCATCTCTGAGTCCAATGCATATTGATTCTTCTTAACATTCATGTAAAACCTGGTTACAAAAAGTGGTGACTTTCCAAACAGCTTTGCAGAACCAAACAGAACTGCTCTTCTCCTGGTGAAGCTCAGTCCGACTGTGTGAATGGGGAAATGCTGCCAGAGGAGTTTTATTCACTGCTGTCAATTTGTATCTGTTAGGCTGACATTGCCACCCTGGTGGGCACCACTTCGCAGGCTGGCCTGTCTGTGGGATTTGGATGGATTTTGGCACTAACAGTGGGATCTGGAAGAAAAACGCTTTTGGGAACTACACATTTTGTGCCTAAACTATGAGCAGTTGGGGGTGGGGGTCTCTAGACATCCATATGGGGGGACTGGTAGTGGGACATGGCAGTCATATGGGAGAAGACCCTCACAGCTGCCCATTATGGTTGGCCTTGTTGCAGGTGGAGTGTCCACCTCCTCACCTCTGGATAAGGCAGATGGTTAAAGCTTAACCTGAGGGGGCGGAGGAGGTGATGTAGGGACAGCTCTCACAGCTGACCTGACCGTCTTGCAGGGGTGTGCAGGGGCTGGAAGCAGCCATTGCCCAGGCCTGCAGCCTGAGGAGGTAGGCTTGGTGCTGTGGCTGCCATGGCAAGTCCATCACCATGGCCTCCTCCGCACGTCCACCCAGCACATCTCCAAACAGCGCATCAGGAGCCTGGGCAACGCTGGGGCTGCTGCTGGCCCCTGCACAGCAGTTGTGCGCCTCCAGCACACCATGGAGCAGGTCACCACCTGCTCCAAGGAGGCCCATGGCCCTACCCACCTTTTAGCCTTTGCCAAAACTGGGTAGGAGGTGTCTCTTGGCTCCAAGCCAGGTAAAAGCTTTGAAGCCTGTGGGTTATGGGCACTGGGTTTGGCCACCCGTTTAGCCGACAGCGTAAGAAACAGCACTGAGTTCAGCACTGTAAGCTGTGCTATTCCTCCTACACCAGCCGGATCACGTCCAGTGCTAGCATCGGTGCGTGGTATATATAAAACCTCATGGAAATTAAGAGGTCCTTCTGCTGAGAGTCATAAAATGTAATCAGTTCCAGTGGGGGTCAAACAACAAAATGCTCCTGGGAATAATTTGGACTTTGTTTCTTCAGTTAAGCCAGAATGAATCTACTAGTGATTCATATTTCAGTGGTGTATAGACCTTGTGCATGTGACCATCCTTTGTTCTAAAATTAAGTCTGTCCCCTCTCTCCCTTTATTTTGTAAACTATCAGTTCATAAGGATTTAGGGAAAGATAAAAGCTCCTGTAAATAGTTATGGTTTCACAGTGTTAGGGAATGCAGGACAGAACTTTCCTGATTTTTTTTAACACATTCTACTCCTAAATCCTACTCTTAGATGTACCGTAAGCTTTGCATGCAGACCAGACCATGAACTAGTTTAACTAGAGTTATTTTGGCATCAGTTTAGTAGCTGTGCTGTGAACTGTCAGGTGGACACAGTGAGAAACAAGGTGGAAACACCACATTAGCACATTAACACAGAGTTTTAAAGGTATTTAGTTAAGCAGGAGTGAAAAGGGGTCTAGATGAGCCAGCGAAAGCTTTGTGCATAGACTAGTTTTTCCTTTTGTCCGTATTTTGCTTGTGTAGGAACTCTGCTTAATTCTGTATCAGATGACTGGTGTAAGTATATGCTTGTCCCACCAAAGGGAGACTTGCCTTGAAGTATCTGAAATATGTCTCCTAGTATGCTTCCCTCCTACAGTAGTAGTAAAGATAAAAATCCATCTCTGTCAGCTGACTTACACACTGTTTCCTTTACACTTAAGCATAATATATTAATTCCTTTGACAATCAATAACCATGTATTTCAAGAGATAATTATTTTCCCCTGGATGAATATGTTCTAAAGTCTTTGCAAAAGGTGTGCAAGGGGAAAAGCTTGTTAGTGTGTTTGAACTTCTAACGAAATTAAATGAAGAGTCCACAGTAAGATGAAAAAGTATTCAGAAGGATGGAGTGTTACATAAGTGAACGTAAGTTCAATCATACTAAAATTATTCTTTTGTTCATTATGAAACCCGATTATTTTTTCCTAATAAAAATAATGTGGATGAGTAAGATCTGCAATTTTTCTGAAGGAATATGTGTAGAATCTTTAAATATTCGGTGGTGCTCAGTATGTCAAAACACTGGAGCAGCTGTAAGATCAGAACCCAAAGGCCAACAAGCAAGCATGCAGCATCCAGGAAGGTGATTAAGGTAAAATGAAAGGCGCTTATATGGGTTCCATTCTAGTTGCTATTTAATAAACCTATCTGAACTTAACTTGTACATAGAAAAATAATAAAGCCTTGCAGGTTACTTGTGCTTATGCAACTTGAAAACAAAATCTATCAGTTGAGCCAGGTCCTTGGCTGTACTCCAATAGCTCAAAACAGGTCTAGAGCCAGCTTAACTGCCCCAGCCATAAGTATTTTAACTTCTCCAGAAACAGCTCTGCCAGGCATAGACCTGCCGAGACAGTGTACACTTCCCTACTTCTGAACTCTGACTCCCAGAACACAGACAAAGAAACAAAAGGCATGGGAAGCATGGACCTGCTCTGCAATGTATCTCTGCCTCCAGAATACTCCCCCTGGGCTAGGAACAGCTGATTAATTCTTTAAACAACAAAACAAAGTCCAAGATAATTAAACAAAATGTTCGTCATGTCTTTCTTCCCCTATCCTTCATGGTTTTTTTTTTAAATTCTTCATCTTTGGAGATTGGATAGAATAAGCATTGAGAAACTATTTAATGTCAACTGATAGGGTTTGGGCATGTTTTCTTTTCCTTGGTCTTTAGTGAATCATCCAAGGTATCATTTTAGAATTCCTGTTGCTTGTTTTATACAAACATGCTCTCAAGCTTCTGTCTGATGAGGAAGTAATGACAATTTGTGGAGTAATAAAAAGGAGTCAATATTTTACAATGTTGAAAACTGTTAATAATCAACATCAAAAGGTTTCAATCTGTTGACAGTTGTCCACTTGATTTATACATCTGGCTGCCCTACTGTCTCTTCTTTCAGGCTAACTGGAGGCTGCTCCTTTTGTACAGTGGTAACTCTGGAAACATGGAGGTAGCAGCTCTCCTAAGCAAGGGGTTGAACCATTGCTGAAGGCCTGAGCAAGAAGTAGTCCAGGCAGTACATGTGATTTTCCCAGGTTGATGTGAATTAATTAAGAGCAAAGACACTGCCTCTAGGAGCAAAAATCCCACCAGCCCCAAAACAAAACAGAACAAAAAACCCAACCCTCTTTCTAGCAGTTGCCTAGAGCAAGGGGATGGAAATTTTGGTTTTGCGTTCTTATTGCCTAGAGTGATGTAAAACATTTGCCCTTTTATAACTAGCTACAAATCCTGGGGCTGACTGGGTATTACACTGTGTGAGAAGGAAGAAGAAAGAAAAGAGAGAGTCATTTGGGGCACTGAGTGGATCTGAGGGCCAAGCACAGGGTTTGAGAAGAAGAAATTTCTTACTGTCTGTTTATTTAGGAAGACTTGAAGGGATAGAGTTGATACTGCCCTATTATCCTCCTGAAAGACATATTAATTCAAACCTTCCAATAATAACTTCTCATGCCAGGAAGAAAATGTTATTTTTCCTTTTATGACAATCAGATGTATAGTGGGAGGAATGCTCAATGTGCATCTAAGAGATAGGTGATGCCAGTTATGAGAGAAAGAGGACTTCACACCCTCAAACTAAACCTGTTTGGTTGCCAGTACAGTAAGCAGCCTGAACAGTGCAGGGATAGAATTACAGTAATTTAAAGTGTAGTAGGTAACACATAAAACCCCTTATCTAGAGACACCATAAATTTGTATGGCTCACTTAGCAAAATGAAATGATGGCTAATGTTCTCCAGACTCAGGCTTGTCTCTTTCTAGGTTTGACTGAGAAGGGAACAGAACAAGGACTCTTGAGAAAGATGCTGATTTCAGCCTGTTTAAATCTGCTTCACTGGTGTAAATGGTCACTTTCTGTCCTCTTTTTCTGCAGATGCATGAAATCCGGGTTCAAAGAAAGATTTTTATCCATATCCTATTTTGGAAGGTTAGGTAGCAACAGGGATGAACACGTGACAACCAAAAAATTAAAAGGCAACACAGACACCTGTTTGAAAGTACTCTTTTCATACTTGTAATTTGTTCCATCTCCTTATCACTTTATGTGAACTTTGTCTCACAAAAAGATAAGAAAAATATTATGCACCAGATGATTCAGATGGCTCCCTATTATGACACTTTGCAAAGAAAATGGTATATAGATGTTATCTGTACAAGGTGAATTTCACCTTGTCCTTCACCACCCAATTTCAAAAATATTAGATTTATAACATTTCTGTTAATGTCACCCTTTTCAGCTTGGTTCTTGTTTGTTTTTCATTTTATCTCTGAACTTGTTACAGTTTCCTAGAACTTACAGTTCCAGAATAGTTTAGATCATTAGGCAAAATCAACTGTTAGTGTTAGTTTAAGTGCATCCTTATCAATCAAAAACACAGTTCAGCATCGAACCGTTAGATCCAGCTTTACAGCAGTAGGGTACGTCAAAAGTTAGCTTGCACTTATGTTATAAAAAGTTTTTGTGGGAGAAAGAGTCACAATTCCTTGGGATATTTATAGTATTTAAGAATGCTTTTAAGTCACTTGTAATGGCAGATGTCATTGGGTACTCTGTCATAAGTGGTTTTCTTATTCATAACAAGTAATGCATACTGTAGTACATTTCAAACCAGGCCCACATTAAACTTCATAGAAAAAATAAAGACCATGTCTGTATTACTGTATGAATTCCATTTGGATCTTGTTAATGCCATGTTGTGTTTTGATTTTTGTTTTGAATACAGCTTTAAGTGGGGTTTTTAGCCATCAATTTGATTGGATGGACTTCATGATGGATTTCACTGGATTACATTTAAAGCTCCAACACAGGTATCAATGTCACAGGCTAAATGGTGTTACCACTGGACAGGTAATGGGCTTGGTACCACAGAACTAACCTTTGAATGGCTTGGGCAAGAGGCCTGCATACTAAGAGTCCTGCTCTTGCAAGTGCTGGCTCCCTTCTCCCTTCCACAGGCCACCTCCTCCTACCTCTACCACACAGCCTCTCCCCAGGAGTGCATTTTCTTCCCCCAGGGTATGTATCTGTGGATTGCTGCTGCTGGAAACATTGGGAGTGCTACAGTGCATCCTGGCTTGGATTAGAAGAGCAAGAGGGACTTGGAGGACCACTGGGAACTCAGAGGGACTGGGATACCAGATCTGGAATCTAAACAAGTTCCAGTCACTGATCCAGAAGGATCCCAGACATGGAGCTAACAGTTGTCAATGTGCTGGAAAATCAGAGTTAGAAATAATTAACCTGTAAGTGATAGGATCAATTCACAACACCACAAATCTTAGAACAGGAGCAGGCCACGTTCTAATGGAAATTGCCAAATTTGATAAGATTTTACATTTCATTCAGGCTTCTCCAGATTAGTGATTTCACAGCTGTTGAAAAACTCCCAAGAAAAGAAATTTGGAACTTCAGGGGCATGTAGGTAAAACTATTTACAGTCATTGTAAAATTGGTTAAAAAATAGGTCAGTCTTCTTTCATTTCTACTCTTTCCTCAGCCATTTAACATCATGTGTGAGGATTTTAATTTTTGAAGTTACACAGCTCCCTTAATCAGCACTTCTCCCCATCTCATAAAAATCAGAGTCTGGACTGGGAACTTCTCACATGTTAAGGCCTTTAGTCCAAACTCCATCTTAAGCACTGTTAGTAAGATCCATACTGGGAAGATGTAGCTCTGCTGATTTCTGAGTGGTTTTTTCCCTTGTTTTTTTTTTTTTTTCCATTTTAATACATTTATGTAGAACTAAGCAGATAAGGCTCTGTGTGGTATGCCTCAACATGCCACTTGAGTCACTCTGGCTTCATCAAAGCACTGAATTGACACCCATCTTGGTTTACAGTTCTTCTTGTTGCTGCTGAGTCCTCCTTACCGCAATTATTCCACAGCCTCATAACTCAACAACCTGTCCTTTTTCCTGTCAACACAGCTTTTCTCTAAAGAATGCTGTTGACCAAACAAATACCTTCAAAGAGGATGAGACTGCTATTGCATGTGTAGCTTTTTAAAAAAATCAATCATCTGCTGAGGTGATGAGAATTTGGGGAATTCTGTGTTATAAATACACTGGTGTTTATAGTACATGTATGGCTTGCTTGTGAGACTTCAGCATATAGATAGAGCTATAAACAGGTGATGTTTAGTTCTGTCCTAGTGAATTATGTACCAGACACAGAGACTGGAGGTTCTGAGGATTACTTTTGAACCGTCAGGTGTTTGAGTTCTACACCATTTTAAATGCTCAAGGTGAAGCAGGGGCTGGAAAAGGCAGATTCTGGTGGCAGAGGGGAACCTTTATATTATATTGCTGCTAGCCTACAGTTTTCACTTATTGCCTTTAATTATTCTTGAATTGTATATTAGGTATGGCTTATTCAGGTGTTTCTCAAGGGCAATGAGTGTTTTGTTTCAGCAAAGTGTAAAGGTTACCAGAAGAGTGACTCCTAGAAAGTTACAATTAAATACAGAAATGTAGATTCCATTTACGAAAAACAATTTTTAAGATGTGTCATCACTGAGAGAACAGACTTGGGTTAGTATAAGCTAGTTATTAATGGCTTTCTGATGTTAGGCATGGTAAAGGTTTGAATGTGATTAAGTTAGTAAGAATTCTGCTCTTTGGTGACAATGACGTTGAGTCCTGAACTGAAAAATAAGAACATCTTAGCAAAAGAGTAGCTATTCTGAATAATTGAAGTAAAATATTAGAAAATTTCAGGATAAAGGGAAAGAGCAGACCTCAGCATGAGTAATTAAAAAGAACTACAGTTGTTAAGATCTAATTATTATGCAAAACCTGAGAAGCTTAAAAAATCCTTAATGTTACAGTTACGTTTTCAGTCTTTTGACCACCTTATTTCTAGGTGATGGCATGATTAACATCTGACTATGAAGGCAGCTCAAATTACTTTTAATACTGCTTTACTGTTAGTAATACTATCAGCCCTAGCAGAATCTCTAAACCTAGTTTTCAGCCTATTAGTACAGGAATAATTTGTTTCTCAGCTGTTACTTTGAAACATATTGATTTTTCAGCCTACACATGCTTTCACTTGTTTGTGATCTTATCTTACTCAAATTTCAGTACCGCACAATTCACTGCTAAGATAAATAATGCAAAATTATTCACCTAGTTTGGCTTCAGACATACAAATGGAACTCAACACAAACAAAGAGAGTTGAATCCAAGCATTATTTGCCTGTGTTCTTAATATTTCAATACTTTGTAGAAAAAGCAAGTTGGGTAACAAGCTGTTTTGACTTCACTTCCAGTACACTTTCAGGTTTCTCTAGTCTCCAAAGCCAAGAATCCAGTCTAAAGATGCCACAAAGCTTCAGTATGCTTCAGGCAAGACAGTGCCGTGTTCTCTTTCGACCTTTGTTGCTATACTTTGGAATAAAATAAAAGTTTTGCTGTAGGTAAAAATAAAAGCAGTCTAAGATGCTACCTAAATTCTTTTACACTTATTCCATATGTGATTTATGCTTAGAGGAAAGAACCTTGAGTTGGAACTGGTTACATTTGTGTTTTCTACTGAAACAAGTTCTGAGCTTGAAGCATGTCATTGGAAGCACCCGGCTTTGACAAAGTTTCAGCAATCAGAGCTGAAGCCAATCTCCCCAAAATCTCTGGTGATCTCGCCCAGATCTCTGGTGTCCAACCTGTTGGCAAATGGTCTGTGCATAGAGCATCCAGATCATCCATCTCAATACCAGCTGACACAACTTCCTCAAAGAACAATTGTGATTTTTCCAGGAAAAGCACCATGTTGGCATGACACTGTTGCTCCACTGTTATGAAGGAAACAGGACCAGCTCTGTAGAGAGCAGCCTCTTGACTGCTCTGGGTTATTGAACTGGCAACTTGAAAACCAACCTCCTGCAGCCCGAGAAACGTCCTGAGAGTTTGCAAGCCTGAACTGTGGCCCTGTGAAGGACTGCACTTTCTAGCTAAGTAAAATCTTTTTGATTCATTGTCTTCATTTGGTAGCAATTTGTTTGTCCCCATCAGTACCAGAGAGGACAGGACCTGACTTCTGGAAAAACTTTTGTTTGTCCCCAGCAGGGCTTGACACTCCTTGCCCATGTTATGCAAGCCTGGCCTACCCTACATGTGACAATTGAGAATTGTCTGGCAAGATCTACCACCACCTTTCTTGAGAAAGGGACTTTCTGAGACAGGGCCACTCTTTCAATGCCAACTGAATGGAAAGTGTTTGTCAATTTCTGTTTTATTTTAGTTTCCTCTGCACAGATCTGGAGAGTGCCTGCCTATAAATACTTGCTTATAGGGTACTTGGGAAACCACTGTTTTCTCCAGGGATCATGTTTTCAAGTCATACCCTGCCATGGAAACAGAGGGGTAATAAAGGACCTGAATTTAATTTTTCTGCGTCAACATCTCAGTCATTCATTCATTTGACCAGGTGGAAAAGCCTTATCACAAAATAAAGTCTGCAGTCTAAAATGATGATTTCAGAGAAAGCAGCATCCCAAAGCCAAAGGGTTCACAGTGTAATAATAGAGGTAAGCAATCTTTTCCAAATCAAAATAAGTAGTGTAGTGATAGCGACCAAATATGATACTCAAATTTTCAAGTCTTACTATAAAAACTTTTCCAGTCAATTCTGAATGTGTTTCAGACTGGCCTATGAATCAAAAAATATGTATTAAAACAGAGACTAGAATGTGTGACTGAATTCCAATTCAGTCTTTGCAACTGAATTCCAGACATCATAGAATGTTTTTCAAGATGTTATTCAAAGCAATGGAATATGTATCTTAAAGCAAGCTTAATCTTGACTGAATTTTGAATGAAAACATTTGGAAATTCATGCTAATGCAATTTTTTATTACACTTCAATCTTTTACAGTATTCAAGAAAGCTATTGGAAATTAAAGGCTACAATCCTGCAAATACCACCATTAACTTTAATAAAACTACCAGCATGCTGTTAGGAGGGGCTGCTATATACCAAGAATTAATAAATGTACATTTTCTTAAAAGTCTTTGCTGAACCAGTACAAAACTATGTCAGCATTAACAATAAAATAACTCCAATTTTTCAAGATGCTATTGAAATTATCATTAATTTCTGAATGAATATACACATCAATCAAAACAACCAGTGAAAAAATTTAAGGTTTTGGGAAAGACCAGACCTTTATTTGACAATGTACCACACTGAAATGCCTAGAAGTCCCTGAAATGGATGTAAAAGATTTGCTGTGAACAGCTCGCTGTGCTTTTGAGAAGTACAAGAGACAAAGAGTATTCCCAAAAAAATCACCATGTGTTTCACAGCCCCCAGAGAACACTGAAAAAAGACTTCAGAAATCTGTTTGTCCAGGGAGAGCACATAGTTTCTATCATCTCTGGTAAACCTTGTAACAAGTCTCGTTGTAATATTTAAAAGATTATTTTAAAAAATTAATCTACAATAGTACTTTACAGTACTGTCATTCCTGAGTAGGAATTACTAATTTCTTGAAGCTCTTGATATATGTTTGCTAATTGGAGAATGGTGATCAGAGAGAATGTCAGAAACAATTTTTTTTAATCTTGCACTTTGCTTAGCCCTCTTTCCTCTTTTGGGTGAAAGAGTAGTGGTAGCATTTTATTCTTTGTCCTCATTACTCCAGGAAATTATTATTTTGTGCTTGATCATCTTTCAGTCCAGTTTGTACCTCACTCATGACACCAGGGTGGTAGGAGCATTCTGACAGAAGGGAAAAAAAGCTATAGAAGGACTATCTAAGTGAAAATGTTTGAAAGTCAAAGGGAGGGCATGTTTGACTTCACAAAAGAAAATGCTGGTTTCTGTTGCAATGTTGGTTACACAATCACATAAGGTTTTATTTTTAAAAGCAAGTAAAAAAATCATAGTGCATCAGCTCCTTGACTGGTGTAAATCAAGATGATTTTATTGACTTTGATGGAGCTATGTCGATTTATACCAGATGAGGATTTGGCCTACTGTATGGAGATATTTTTATTTCTCTTCTCACTCTATCAGTTAAAGAAAGGGTAATAATCAGCAAGCTGGAAGCAATTATGTGTGTGTGAGGAGGGGGTAGTTTCATAATAGCTAACTTAATATTATTTCCTGTAAAATGCATCAGGAGAAAAAAGCCTGGAGCCTGCTGACCAGTTTGTTTTGTAAAGAAATATTTGTTCAAATCTGTTTATAATAATTTGTCAAATTATGGGCAGACTCAGTTCAAGCACTTGCCTTCCACTGACACCAGAGGCAGCAGTTCTGGAGCTGATCAGGGCACCAAGTGGCACCCATGAGGAAAGGCCCAGGCAAAATTTGGCTTTCACTTGCATCTGCGTAAATCTGGAATAATTCTACCAAAATCAGTGGAAATATTTTCTATTTACAAGTGTGCCTAAAAGCAAAATTTGGCACAGTCTTCAATTGAGCATTTATAAGCTGTTTCTGGCAACAAATGAAGATGGGGGAGGGGAAGATTATTCATTGCAGATGCTTTGTAAGATTACCAGAGGCTTTCTGGTGACAATAAAATCTACTAACATAGTCACTTTTGGAAAATGCTTTTGAAAATGTGATTTGAGGGGGTTTTCTGTCATCCTTTAATTCTTAGATTGTTTCATGGTGGTAAAAAATACTAACCAAGACCTCAAGTGAAATTACTTAAATTTTTCTCCTTACCCTGGTGAGGCAGATGAGTCCCAACCTGCATTTCCAAATGGACTAAAGCAATCCATGGGAAGCTGTCTTCTTCATGGGAAGAAACCATCTTGGATAAATGCATTTCATAAGGTGCAGTTTAATTATTGTTAAGCAGCCACATATTGACAAGGGAGCTGAAGACAAAATAATCACAACTAAAATAAATTGAAAGATTAATGAATTTATTTTTAAGTTACAATGCAGATTATTCTAAAGTACCAACATTAGCACTATAAACACTAAAGTATTTCAACCAGCTTTTGCAATATAGCTCATTCATCTGTTATCTTTGCTCCCAGGAATAATTTATACACATTTTTGTAATGTTTTAACTTAAGAATATAATTAAAATTACTTCCTACCCTGCTAGGGTGAACACAGTTATACTAGGCTAACGATGCTTTTAGCACTATAGCTTATACCCATATAACCACCTCTTTCTGAACTGATCTACAGGTAAATTAATCCCAAAACCAGCATGTAGGTGGACCCTTAAGCAATAGCAGACAACTTATAAAAGACTGGAAAATATGCAGTTCAGAAATTATTATGCATGAATGCAGTTCTTGTCCCAGCTAGGGAGAGCCCCGAGGAGCTGTGCAGCCCCTCTTCCCTGCACCGGCCCTCTCCAGCCCTCACTGCTGTGTCTCCCTGGGAAAGGTCAGGTAGCCTATTAATCAAGCTCTGGACTTAAATTTGGAGCGTGTATATGTCTACCATTACCTGGATCCTTTTGAGGCAAGGAAGAATCAGCAAATTTCCAGGGAAAGTATGTTTACTTATTTTGGGATTCTTTTTTTTAAGAGCTCGAATGCAACTGCCTTAAAACCAAAATAAGGTGTCGTTTCAGCTAGCACAGGTGATGGCATTCTGATATTGAATTTAAATCCACCTTCCTGTAGTGAATATGTAACTTTATGTATAAAGTGCTGCCTGGTTTATTCTGTATGTTGCTACAATGCATCTTTCTCCCGTTTTCTTACTCAGCTTTTCAGCTATGCATGGAAATTCATGAGGTGTTTTTTCCCAATGAGTTTCAAATGTATACGCTGTTCTACACTGAAAAAGACAACTGCAAGGCCATTATCATCTTTTCTACTGAGAACACAGAATAGAAAAAGAAATGCATTAATGTAACCAGCAGCTACATTGACTGAATTTCTATGATTATGTGTGTATATGTAGGGGCATGTGTTATATGTATAAAAGAATTATTCTATTTTTTATAAATACACGCACTGAATTGTTTTTACTATGTAATATATTGCACAAAATATAACTGCTTACAGACAGTATTCCTAGAATCAATACCACAAAATCAATTCACACTAAGAATAATTTAAAAGGATGAGAAAACTTTGATTATTTTTCTGCTTAGGTTTCAGATCTTTACAGAAAAAAAAAATTAAAATATCTCTTTCAAATCTGGTGTATGCTGCAAAGATGATGTCCTAGCTAATGTTGATGTGGCTAGAGGTTATGACTGAAGTCAGGAATACATAGAAGACTAAATTCTAAACCATGACCCTGTTTTCATGGAAACGTATTAAAGAAACAAAATAGAATGACATACCTAAACCAAAGCATTTCTAAGGAAGGCATCTGTCAGATTTTTCCATGAGGTATAGGCAGTTTAAGATGTACTGTGATGGTAAGATTGCTGCATTTTAGTGTTGCTCAGCTTTCAGGGTAAGAGTGGTCCAAAGCCTGAAAATGAATTTCAGAGATAAGCTGAACAGTAGCCAGGAAAAAGGCTAATATCACAGTTAATATTAGATTTATATGTGTCAGCTAATCTCTAACTTGAGAAAACACTAGAAGAGGTCATCATTAAATCAAGTGAAGCTTGAAGGTATGAATGAATTTGAGTTTGGTGTTAAACTACACAGAGGATCAGGTACTACACCAGTATCTAGTGCTGTGCATACTACTGGAGTTGGTGCTTAGTGCAGCAGAACTTCAGGCTGCAAGCACAAGTTCTCATGGGGAATATCTGTGGGATGCACTGCATGCCTGTTTTGTCCTGATCAGGGACCAAAATAATCCTGTCACCAGGATCTGTCATCTGCTGAGAGATCTCTGAAAGCCACCTCTTGGGGTCCTGCAGGAACCACTGCTCATCACTTGAGGCTTTGTTCACCTGCTGTTATCCAGATGTAGGAGAGAAGTGACCCAAGTACCAGCTCAACCCCCTAGCCAGGCAGGACTAGGGTAAAAACCAACAAAAGTACCAGATTTCCCTTCCAAGTGCTCTAGCCTGGTCTGAGAAGAAATAGTAATCGTATCTTTACTGTCTAAAATAGAGAAATAGTGTTCAGCAATTCTGAGGTACATATTTAAGGTTCTGGAGGCCTCCTAAGCTTTTTTTGGGGTTATTTTTTGGTTGTTTGGTTGGGTTTGGTTGATTTTTTTTTCCTACACATGTAGTTAACTTGTTTACCAGCTAGGAATAAATCTTTGAAAGCAAGAGGCACCCACCACTTTTCTGTCATCATTTTCCCATGGATTATGAAGAGTGGAACAAATAGGGCTGGATGGGGTCTCTGAAGGTCATCTATTCAAACACAGGTTGAAATAGCAAACATCAAATTGCTGGAATATTTTCATTCATATTACCTATTTCTAGTGCGCATCCTGGATCTGACTCTACTGCAAGGTTTTAGAAAAAGGATTAGTGTGGGACTTAAGAGTTCCTTGGGAAGAAATGCAAACAGAAGTGGAAGTAACAGAATGACTTCTAAAATGCAGTTGCTCAGCTTGGCCTCCAATTGAGTATCAGTTTAGGAGAACTTTTAATTAAAAAATTAAATTTCATTAGTCTGGTTAGTCCTGAAATTTAAGAAGCTAGTGTCAAGGCCCATAGAGCCCAAGACCAACTACAGTCTAATTACCAGACTGGAATTTTTTAATTACTACAGGTAAGAGTATTGGGGGAAAACTGTCATGATTCAGAATTCAGAAACCACATCCTCCCTATTTTCTGGCCATCCCACTCAGCCTCTGAGAGGGAGTGTTCAGAATGTAGTAAGTGAAGGCAGATAACCACATCCCCAATCTGCTGTCATCCTCAGACAGCAGAATTTCCGATGATGTGCCTCCTGCTTACCAAAAACAAGTGATGAAATCAAAGAGGGTTTAAGTAACCTCACTTGTCAACAGGTGCCTTTGCTATAATTATTCATAGCTGGCCTTTTGCCAATAGGCAAAATTTCAATTAGCTTTTCAGCAAATTTCTGCCATGTCTCCACTTAGAAAACTCAAGATGAATCAGCTAAAATGTGTACAATTTAAGACATCTTAAACTCTACATAGATCCTCTCATTCAAGAGCAAAGGGTCTGCAAAACTCTAATGGATCTCCCCTTCTTGCGGTATCATAGTCACAAAATGTTAGTCTCTTTTGCCAGGTAGCAGAGCAGGATTCAAACATTTGTGAGGGATATCCTCATTTACAGCTTGGTGTTTTTGCACAAGGCCACCATTTTTATTGGCTTGAGACAAAACCCTGGGCTGTGAACAGGAAGGGATGAGGTGTGTTACCCATCTTGTTCGACTCTGCAGGGAGGAGTAGCAAGTTGGTTATGCTAATGCATTGAACTGCTTAGCTAGATTTGGGAGAGGTGCCTGTCCAAGTTTTTGGTTCATTATTAGCAGATCCTATTAAATAGCATCAAACTAAAGCCTCTTGATTTGTACTGGAAACCTCCATCTTGGAACTGAATGCATTTTAAAGGCCCTGACAGATAGGCTCTGATGAACTGAACAGCAACAATCTGTAACGCTTTACCTCCCCCATGTCTGCTGGGCCCTCTCCCAGCGCTGTCTGTCCCAGCAGCAGTCCCAGCAGCAGGAGAAACAAGAGCAGATGCTGATAAGGGCAATTTCTCCAAGTCTGGCTGGTGGACTGTGCAGGCTGAGGAAGCAAGCCCCTGCTTTGGCCACTGCTAGTGCAAGGACCCCGGCAGTGAGGTGGGGAAGACGGGAGGTAGACAATGTGTAACCATCACTGTTAAACCTGACAGGGTTCCACCAGGATGTCTCACACTTGGCTGATTTGCCAAAACCTGCTGCAGCTGCCTCATGTGGCACCTTCTTCACATGCATAATAATTTGACCACAGTCAAAGGTTTTGCTTAAAGCAAAGCATAAGAGAGTGCTGGTGCAGTGCAGGAGGAGAGCAGAATGTGTTTTAAAGCCCTTTCACAGCTTTGATCTGAAACTTTTTGGGTTCCAGTTAAACCCATTTGGCCCTGCCAGCAGCAATCCCCACAAGAACACAAACAAGGGCCCTGTCTCCTCCCTCTTGCAACACTCACACCCCTTGTGTCTGGGCTTACCTGCCAAATTTTGTGCATCTCTGTGTCTGGCACCTATGCAAATTAAGCAATCTGTATCTAGTGTATATATTGTCATAAATATGGCTTTTGAAAAAAACACTGGTGGGGTGGTTAAAAACGTTAGGCTGAGCCTAGGCTTCACAGGGAGAGCTCCCTCAAAGACCAGGGTCTGAGTGCAGTGGAGATGGAAAGAGCCTTCTTGACAGCCAGACTGGAAAGCCTTTCTGTGGCAAACACAGGTATGGTTCTTACGGGTCTCTTCCAGCTCAGGATCTTCTGTGGCCAATGAGCATAGCAGGGGAAGACCAGAACTTGACAGAGGGCTGTTCCCCGTGGAAGGAGGAGTGCCAGCTGCTATCCCATGCTGCAGACTCATCAGGTGCTGCCAGTCCTCTGCTGGCTCCTTGCTCCCTCTTCCCCCTAATCTACCTCTTCCTCTTCACTGGATGCCCAGTGCCCTAAAACTGTCCTGGGAATGGGAGCACACAGAGGAGAAAGGGAAGGCTGTCCATCAGCTGTACATCACCCTAGCTCCCAGGGACAGATACACAGACTCCTTGCCTGGAGCAATTTTCCCCTAATTCTTTCAGAACAAGCCTTGCTGCTCCTGATTTCTCCTACTTTTCCTTCTTGCCTTGTCCCTTTCCCACCTCACAGGAAGGCTGGTTGGGAACCAGCATCCAGGTGAACCAGTTTGGGCAGAAACAGATCCCAGTCTATTGACTTCTGTACTTCAACTTCCCTCACTGAGGGGTGAGGCAATTGGATAGCTCATGTAAATTTCTAAAAACATTGTAGGAAGAGTAAAGGAGGGAACATGATTGGGAGAGGTGGGATGGTTCTGCAAGGCAGGGCTGAGAAACCAGTCCGGGTCATGCTAGAAGCAAAGCGGGAATCTATGGGGAGAAGTCCTGACTGACTTAGCAAACCCAGTGGCTGCAGCAACAGACAGATGGCTGCTCAGGGCTGTGAGTGATGGAAAGGGCTCAGCTGTGGTGCAGTGCTGAACAGGGCTTATCACTAGGCTCAGGTCATCATTGAGTCTGTAGGCTTTACCTCCTCTCTGGGGCACCAAGCAGTGTATGACTGCTTTTCCCACCAGACAGCCACCAGGCTGCTCTGGTGATGCTGAGAAGTTTGCACCCTGTTTCTCCTGTGGCTGTGATCCCAGCAGTAAGGTTAGCCCATTCCCATGTGCTGGAAATACTTGTTTTGGAGCCTAGATATCTGTCAGTTAATTTAGGCTGTGAGCAGGGATGCCATGCACACGTACAGGATGTTTGTCTGCTCTCCTCTCTGCCAAGGTCCTTCATTACTATTAAGGCCTGCATGGGGAGGGGACAGAACTAGTTTCTGACCAGCTGTGTCTTCTCCACTCCCTCCATGGCCTTTGCAGCCACTTGCAGAAAGGACAAAGGAATAATCCCAAGTCTGGATACTGTAACACTGTAGCTACAAGGCAGTAAAATAAAATAAATCCTTATTAATGAAAGGCCATTAGCTCTGGGTTGAATGGTCTGCTTCAAAGTCTCAGTGAAATAGCTCTTTCTAGCTACTAAATACTCATGCCTATTATCTGTGAGAGCTAAACCATATGCACAGTTACAATTAAATGTGGGTGCTGCAACTAACTTCTGTTAATTCAGAGCATGACTATCAACTCAAAGCAATAAGTGGTAAGAACATCCTTCTGTTATGAGAGTTTCAGGGTGGCATCACCTGTTCTGCGTGGAAAGTTTGGGTGGAATAGTTGACCAGGAAAGAAAACCCCACTGAACAAAACCAAACACAAAAAACCAAGAAGAGCAGAAGAAATTAATGCAGTGTTGGACTTTATATCATACATGTACTGTAAAAGAGGATCAGTTCGAAAGGGATTGGGAAATTTCACAGAAACCATCTTGTTATCTATGCAAGTAAAACCAAACCTAATTATCAGGCTGTGCTCAGTCATGCTGTTCCTGTTAGCAAAGCCCTCTCAGAAAGTGAACAAAAACCAAGTAATTTTAGGGTTCCTCTTACCTGGAAAAAAATCTGAGGATGGAAAGGAAGAAAATAGCAGCCTTAAGAGGTACTTTCAGCCTTCCAGATATTAGCTGGTAGTAGAGACCCTGGGATTGCTAACCAGCTCATGTTTGGCTATTCTGCAAATTAAAGTATTATTTATTTTAATCAGAGCAAGCAAAATAATACAGATAAGGCAGAAATTCAAAGGTACCTAAATCCATTTTTGTACTCCCTCAGCCCATATCTTTGGCTGTAGCTCAGGATCTGACCATCTGTGCATAAACAGGCTTAAAGATCCATCTTCAGAAGTCTCAGTGCTCTGAGTTGAAGGTGGAGAGCCAAATACTCAGATGATGAGAACTGGAGGAAATTCAGTGAAGTCTTGCACACATGGAGTTACACCAGCAAGCAACCAAACCAGCTCCATATCCCTTTAATTTTACCTAACAATTCCAATGCTCAGGACCATCTAATGGGTCATGGTGGCTCTTGTAAAGGGAAGATGCTTAAATTGTGTCAATTTTGTACTGCAGAGACACTTCAATTCACTCTGTTACCTGATGGGAAGGGATGAGAGGCCTGCAGCAACCTCATTTGCTGGTGCCAGCCTTTTGGCACGTAAGCTGGCAAGTCTCCCTTTCCCACACATGCCTGAGGCACTGGTTCTAGGGCAGTGGTGCAGCAAGCCTCATTGCGGAGGCATCTTAGTCGAGGCATGGACCAGAACACAGGCTAAAAACCTCTGGGCATGAGCTGAGGCTCCTCTCCAAAGCTGTCACTCATCAGCAAGCAGTAGGCAAGAGCCTGGGGAGTCAGAGTTAGAAAAAAACCCTGTAGAGAAGCAGAACATAGCAAAGCTGGCAGCAGCCAGGGACAGGCCAAGAGGCAGGATCACACCAGTGGATAGGAAGAGCTGAAAAGAGCTGGGACGATGCAGCAGCAGCATGAAGTGGCCCAAAAGCTGGATCTGGGAGAAGATGCTGTACTGAGAGCCTCCATGAAAAAAAAAAGCTGAAAGGTAGCTCCCCAGCTTTATTCCCCAGCTGAGCGTGTGCAAGTAAAATGGCAGAGGCAGCACTAGAAGTTGGTATTAACACCATCACAGCTAAATGTCAGAAGCAGCCTAGAGAGGGAATTTCCCTCTGGAAAATGCATAGCTGTGAAATCCATCGACAAAACTGATGTCTGCTTCTATTAGTACCACAACAGCAGTTTGACCTAAATAGTAGTTTCTGTTTGGCATTGAAAGACAAACAGGAATAAGGTCCAAAATATGAGTCATTAAAAATAAAAAAAGGCCAACAACATGTACTGTACTCCACAATTAGCCCCTTCCCGAAAGGGGGCCAAAATCTCTACACATTTTGGATTCTTCCATAGCAAATCTTACTGCCACTTCAGAATTTTTGGCTGACACCTTGATGACACTGAAGTAGAGTCAGTCTATGACACAGAGATTTTGACTAAACAGCGATGGTCCTTACTTATTCCAGTAAGTGCATTAGAAACACAGGCTCACAGTTTTGCAACACCACATGTTGTACTCACACATGTGGTAGTTTTGACTATAAAATCCTTGAATGCTTGGTGACCCCCTCATTGCCTGGCTCTGGTTTGGATTTTTTTGCTGATGACCTTTTGGGTTATTGCCCTGGCAGGAATGGAGTGCTGACAATGACCTACCAGTCACTGGTCCAGTCTTTCTAATATACACAAGTGGGAAAGGATCAGTGGGAATTACTGAGATGTTCCTGTGTAGACTTCCTGAGAGTGACACCCCTAGTGCATAATATGCAGCACAGTAGTTCAAGATTACTTGAGCTCACGAGCTCAAATAATTGTTTTCCCTAATTGCCACAGCTCCTAACTGAAATGTACTTACTATTCAAAATGCTTTCAAAATTACAAAGCAAATGTACGTGTTTACTTACATCCTCAGCATGGACACCTTACACGGGACTGAAAGAAAACATGTAGGCATCTGTGATCTCTAGTAAGAATACTGTTCCTCAGCATCCAACTCTAGTTAGTTGGAAAGTGCTTCTGCAACATCATGCTTAGTCTGATTTTAAGATGCTAAGCCTGATGTTTTGTTAGCTTTCTCTTTAGCTTACTTTTAAAATTAGTAATTTTTCCTTAGTTAGTTTCTTTGTTCAAGCAGTTGGAAGCAGGCAGCTCCACCCAAATTCTTCATTACACCAGTGCCCTTACAATGTTTATCTGTGTGTCAGCTTGGTGCTTGTATTCTAGTGTCTTAAATTGTTTTGCCAGGAAGCCGTCAGTAATGTTCTGTTCCCCTCCTTTACTTCCCCCAGTAAATTGTGTACTATTTATCTTTTTAATGCCATTTTAAAAATAGAGATTATTTAACAGCTATGTATTTTCATGCTCCCAATTTCAAGTCCCTAAAAATACTGACCACAAAAAATACACTCAGCAACCCTACAGACCATGTGCATGCAATTACCTCATTTACACAATCACAATAACCACACAAAATTCAATGCCCCATCTGGTAGATAGGAAATATTATTTCCTTTCTTCTACCTTTATTCATGTACATAGCCAACTCTCGAGGATAACCAAAGTCTCATTTTGTGGGTGGATATATATACACACACATACACAATACATATGCTCACACAATACTGCAGACAATCGGGGCCTGATCTCTGTTTGGGCTACTACCAACTCTGGTAAATTACTGGGCTTCAAATTTTGGCATGAAATCGCTTGCCAGCTTTCCCCATCCTTGCTATTTCCAGCTCAGGCTGACAGTTTTGGCTGGCTGCCTTCCATGCTTGGGCAAACCTGGGGAAGCACAGCTGAGCAAAGACACAGAACCTGCTCCATACATGTTTGGTGGAGCTTGAGCCAGGTGATGGAAAGTAAGCCCTCAGAGTCATTTTCACGGAGAGAGGGGCAGATCAGGAAGAACCTGGGACTCTGATGCACCCTGTGATGAAGAATAAAAACTGTTTTCCTCTCCTTCTGTCCCACCAAGTAGAAGGACAGGAGTCTCCAGAGAAGCACGAATGCAAAAATCCCCAAGACAGGTAAAGTAATATCACAACTGCAGGAGGAGCTGGGACATCACACGAGTCATGCAGCAGAAAAAAAGGGGGGAAGCAAATGCTTAGTACAAAAGACTTACAAGGAATAGTGAACTTCTGGGCTTGGGATTTTAAGATCTCTTTGTTGGATGGGGAATGACTTCACCATGTGCTCACGCAGAGAACTCCTATGTTACAAGCAACAAGGGACTCTGGAGGTGATCAGTTCTAAGCCTTCAAGCATACTGCTACCTTGCTCTTGTTGGAAAAGACTCGCCACTAGGACGACACAAACATGGCAGTTTTTTAAGAGATACAAGCTGCACTGAGTTTCAGGAATTTAAAAAACGTTTGTACTTAAGCACGATGTTCCATCTCTCTTCCTTCCCCAAAACACTGTGCCACATTAATCTGGTCTCAAATAATGAATGAGTGGAAGTATAGACATTTCCAGAAGGAGCATTTAACATGCATTTGTTGGAAAAGAAGCAGCACTGCCTTCTTCTCCCACTTATTTCTACAAATACAACCCCCTCTACTGCAGAGGGCTTGTGACAGCCCAAGGGCATATGAGAGGCCATTTGTTAAAATGCTGGCAAAGAGTACTGGCATTGTGCATGTCAACTCCTGCTTTACCGAGGGTGGGCAGCAGGCAGCCAGAGCCTGAGTCTGTTGTGAGGCCTCAGAGATGAGATGGAGCAGCTTTTCACTGGAGTCCCCACCAGGAATTCCTGGAGAGTACAAAGCAGCCCCTTAAAAATGTTTCTGTCATTATTCCAGCCTGCAGCGAACCCTAGAAGTTGCTCAGCTGAAGTTACTGGTCACATTTTCTATTATTGTCTTCCAGTAACAGAGGGAATGTGCAGGTTGCCACCACACTCAAGCACTGCTCCTGCTGCACCACAGGCTGGTCCTGGCACTGGCAGCAGGGAGAGAAAATACAGCTGAGAAGAGACAAGACACGGAAGAAACCTAGGAAAAGAGTAGGGTACGGATGCTGAGGAATGAAGGAGCTGGATTTGGGTTTTCCCAAGCATGGGTCATTAGCCCCTTCCAGTATTGCTTGCTGTGAAAAAAGACACAGGGAAAATGACACACCTTTGAGGGCTGGGCTGCCCTTACTCGGCATTTGGCAACTTTTTGAAAACGAATTCTCAAAAATATTTGCAATGTTTCCTGTCTGCAAAGTGAATCTATCATTCTTACAGCTTAACAGTTTTGTGCTATTACAGAAGATCCAGAAAGTCTTTTTTTTCTTCTTCTTCTTTTACTACTACAAAAGTAGTTCTTGATGGGTTTAAATTTCAGATAGCTCTTCCTGCAGAAACCAGGGTACTGCATGGGAAGTTATGCTACTTACTGTGGAATAGCAGAGCTGCTTTCCATGTGTGACAGGAACTCCTGGTGATTACAAGCACTGCAGATGTGCACCTCCCTCATTAATTTTTTCTAATTCAGGCATACAATAGTGAAATGTTGTGATTTACGAGTTGTTCATGACCACAGTGTACTGCTGTTGTAGCTGGGGTTGGGACCTCTGTCAGGCCATACGGAGCTGCATTTCACAGGCACTCGCAGCACACACCAGCCGTGCAGCCCCAGTGCTGCGTGGGGCAGCGAGCAGCGAGGGCTGGCAGCTTCTGGCAGCCACTGTGACACCTGCAGCAGCTGTCACAGGGCTGCCCTGCATGCAGACCTGAAAATCTGGGTGCCAGTGGGAGTTTGTTTCTCCCCTCTCCCTTCCTCCCAACACCAGTGGCCATCTAACAGCAAGGGAAATGTAAAAACTGAGAGCACTAGGAAATGATTATTTATGCATTTTTCAACACTGTACTATGGTTAATCTGTGCTTCCTTTTCAATGCTGTCAGGTGTAGGAAAGAGCCAGAAAAGTGTCTCAGAGAGGTACTGGTATTTTCTTTGCCTTTCAGGTCTTTTAAATTAGGTCACTTTACAAAGAAGAGTTTCGCTGTTTAACGTTTTTTATATGACAATCTCAAAGCAATTGATATTCAATTAATTCACAACCTTGCTCTGATTTTGTTGTTCTCATTTTCACTTGGTAGACACCATGGAAAAGTTCAATCACTGGCCAAATACTATGCAATTCAGCAGTAGCAGAACCAAGAACAAGGACTCAACATGGTGAATATACTCTGGCAGCTTCCTCGAGCTGAACAAGCAAAACCTGACTTGAGGCAGTACACACATTCTCAGGAGAGTTCAGCTGATGTCCGACGCCTTCCGAGCATGCACGGGGAGGACTGATTTGCCCCCTTTTACACGAGGTTCTGCTAACCACATCATACTTTACCTTTGCTACTCCTGTGTTTGGGAATGTATAACAGGACTAAAAGGGACCAGAGACAATTACTACCTTTGTTCATACATTGTTTCTAGCTCTTCAGTAGGTGAGTCCAGCAGGTCATAACATCCTTAAGAATGGCCCTATAATCTCTGGCCCTATGAAGTCAAGTTAGGAAGAGGCTTCTGAAAGGACAGAGGGGTTGTATTTCTTAGTATCAGTTTAATCAAACCAAACTGAATTACCACCTCCTCTTCTCAGAGAACATGTCAACGTGAGGGTTTTAACCAAGGACCCATTACGGGTGGGAGAGGAAAACACACATCTCAGCAGCTCAAACTTACCTCTTGAGCTTCTCCTGATGTCTAAAAAGACAGGGGGAGCTTCCCTTTTGCACCCTCTGTTGCATATGAGCTCCAGATGCGTGCATGCTATTTTCAGAGTCAGAGGATACAGATGTCATTAAATATGCTGGTGATCTGCTCCAGTCTATTGAATTTTTTTTTTATCTGAGATCAACACCCAAAAAAAGTATTTGAAGACTCAGCATGAAGGGGGGAAACAACTGCAATGAAAGTTGTAATTCCCATATTACCAAAACAAGGTGCAGGGCACAGATCATACCCAGTATCATGAGCCCTAAGTCCTGACAATTGATTCTGGAGATCTTGCAGGACCTCTGGAAAAAGTAAAAAACATTCCAACATGGTGTTTTCTTCTCACATGGTAGTAGGGTTATGAAGTAACTTTTTATGACCCATTCAGTCTTCTTTTTATAGCAGCCTATTTATACACTCCACTTCAGTCACAGCTTCCACTGTACTGATTACTACAGTGCTCATTTCCTCATTCTGAACTGCGCATGCATTTCTTTTCTCAATTTTTATTCTCTCCTTATTAGATCTATTGGCCTTGCATTACCCCTCCACCCTGTTGCTTAGCCTCTCCCAGGGTTCCTTTCTAGGGGCGCTTGTTTCTCTTACAACTAAGTAACCAACAGTTCAGTTATTGTACTTTAATAAAATAAATGTTTTAAGAAAAGCTTTGTATCTTTGTTCATTTTTAAATGCATGAAGAATAGATTCAACACAGTACTTGAGCAGCGGTTCAGTATCACTCAAGTTAAAACATCCTTTTCCACTCCAAACAGGCCATGAAAGTAAGACTTCCTAAAACTCACTATCCTTTCTACAGTCCCAATTATTTACTGTGTCGGTGAGTGCCTAAAGGTCACTGATCCCTTTTGCTTACAGCATATATTATCAAAGTCACTGACCTGTACATCATTTGAAGACTGAAATCCAATTTAATTACTTCCCATTTACACTAGACATAAATTGTGCAGCAAACTTTTTAACAACGCTTCTAAATTCACAACACACTTAGTCCAAAACTCCTGAAGTTAATATTTTTGCACTTGGGATTGCTAATGTTTGCTAAAACCCAAAACATTCTTCAGCTGACTAAAAGCTTTACATCCTTAGAACGTAAAATCTAAATATAAATGTGGTGGGCGTATGTGGATATTTTCTCTCTGAGGAGGCTCTGTTACAAATTTCCAATGTTTTACGCCACCACCAAGCCTCTGCTAAGCCGTGACACCTGTTCAGAATTTTCAGCTTCTTAACCCCTTATTACACTTCCTACCATCTGCAGCAGAAGGTGGAAAAGAGTTCCATCATCCCGGACTTGCTGTATTAATTCTCAATGGCTCCTCGGTGTCCTTCAGTATTTTATATTAATACCCACTTTAAGGACAACTAACTAAATGGATGAACTTGCCTCTCACATAACTGATGCCAGTAGATAATCTGGTTATCAAGCAGACCCTGGGAAAAAAACCTACAAATTCCATAGGAGGAACACCAAAGATAATACTGTTAATAATAAATGTTATTACTGATAATAATAAATGGTTTAGAACAAAATGGAACAGCACTAAGCTTTTAACATTATGCTAAATGCATTCTTATCATTCACATTAATAAGGATTCACTATTCTTAGGTTTGATATATTTAGCAAACATTGGCAGTACACAATGCTACTGACTGAAAATTCTTTTAGCATTACTATGCAGACATTCATTTTAACATTTCTGAAAAAAATAAACCATGAGGATATCTCCTAGTTAAAAGTCAAAATACCTTGTTGAGACAAAATGCCTCTGTAAGAAAACCTGTTTCAAAAGACTCCTTTTAATTAAAAACTACACACGACTCAAATTAATCACAATATGAATTTTGACCTGATTTATTCATACAAATCAATCCAAATTCATTTTAGGCCCAAAATATATATGATAAGGATACTAGTAAATTTTTCCAGGTACTAGAGAATCTTGTATAAATGTATCTGTTCGAGCGCTTCTCTGTCAACATCCTTTTCCATATACACATCATAGTTTAGCTGCACCTCTTCGACCCATTGACTGAGCTGTACATCTGTCTGAAACAATGAAAGCAGAGCCTTAAATCAACACCATGTTTAGAAACAGCAGGAATTTCAAGGTCAATACAGCATTAGGAAGGCAAGACATAATATGACAGATTAGTCATTCCAAATTATATGGCAATGATAAATTAATTTCTGGAAAAGCCATTTTAATTCAAATAGGAGATAATAAAGATAACTTTAAAAATTATCTCAGTCAATAGTGTAGATATTTTGTTAGCATATTCCAACTGCCTTTCTGTATGCATTTGTGTAAGCCTCAAGCATCCTGATCAGAGAGCAACACTCTGACAGATGTGCTGAGGGAGCAGCTAACAGTACCATGGAAGAATCGCAGGTATTTTCTTGTTTTACACCCAGGGAGTATTGTATTAAGGCTACAAAGGGCTTGTCAGCTGCTGTGTGACTACAGCCTGCTCCAAGAAAAGTTAAAATAATGACACCACTGCTGCTCTACCACCCATCAGCATACAGGCAACAAGTAATTCAATTTCTCTAAAACTAACTACTGTGGTGAGCAAGTCACTTTATACATAACCTTGTCACATCTGATCAGTGTTTTGTTTCCTAACTAAAGCTAGGCCACATAATTTGACTAGGTATCACATACATGATCTACCAATGAAAGACGCACTGTTGTTGTGTTTGTTTCAATTTAAAGCTATGTAACTGCAATTTAAAGCTATGTAGCTGATTCAGGATGCCTGATGGTAGTCACATGGCTAGCTGGGAGACCATATCTCTCACTAATCTGCACTTCCAAAAGCTCCTACTGGCATATTAATACACATGATAATACAATGATTCATGCAGACTACTGATACAGGCTGGGATTTTCATTTTCACATGAGGACAATCGAAGCACAGGAAGATGTGTTGGTGGTCAAAACAGAGTCCAGAGTCTTACACCTTTTAATCTCTGCACAAAATTGTATATCCTTCCTTACAGCAATACTGGCAAGCAGCTAACTTCAGCTACAGAGATGCCACTTTGATAGAAAATAACGAAGTGTGTCAGCTAAAACTGGCTGAGGGAACTTACCTGGAGCTTTGAAAGTGATTCTTCAAGACTTGGAACTGTCACTAATAGGGACCCTCTTTTCCTTACATTACAGGCAATAAATTCCCAAGCTCTGAAACATATTTAAAGGTAGATGACCAGTTTTTTGGGGAAAAACCACCCATATTTGATATACAATGAATCTAACACTTTATTTAGTTTTTTGGCCAGAGGTAGACTAAGCTTAAAGACTTGCAATACATGCTTATCAGTCATTATTAATATCTAAACAAATGTATTTGCAGGAATAAAACCAAGCTTTGTATTAAAACCACAGGGAACATATGGTCTTACAATGTTAGATTTTGTAACTTTTTATTTCTCACACATACATGCATATCATTTGGTATTGTCAAAACTTTCACTTTGAACAAGGGTTAAACATTGACATTTAGTCCCTTTAAATTTTTGGGTTTGAAGTGCAGTCTTTTATTAAGCTTCACAACAAGCTGCTCTTTACATACATACTTCGTGTACAGTCGTGACAAAGTACTTCTCTTAAGACCTTAGTAATCAGAGTATTTAAATATAGCCCCCAGCACTCCTTTTTTTTTGATTTTGCAAGTAAGATAATTTCTCACACTATGGTAATTCAGACTAAAAAGAATTTAATTTCCAGCATTCTTCAAACGTCATTTGTCTTCATGCTACTAATGCAACACTAAACCACTATCCCCAAGTTAAGACAGAATCAAATGAATTCTTAGTCATGTGCCTGGAAACATATCTCTTGGCATTTTGAAACACCCACTATCCTTCACCCATCCACTCTTTGCCTCTCTGGTTGGCATTGCCATCTGGTATCCAGGGCAGCAGGGCAAGCCTTAGCTGAAATTGGTACAAAATGTCAGACTTGGCTGGGATCAAGTGGAGACACAGGTACGCCTTCTTTTTGACTGCCCATTCTAAACTTCAGATGATCAAGTTATTTACATTTTAAATGGATGCTGCCAGATTAGCAAAAGCTCATCTGTGAGTGTCTTGTACCTAAAAGAGAACCTTAGCCACATGTTTGCTTCCTACCACATCCTTATGAGTATCTATTAGAAATATAATTAATAACCATGCTTTGTACTCCGTATATATTACAGCTCTGACATCTGCAAGTCAGTGACCCGTCTTACTTCTGAAGATCGAGCTTTATGCTGATACAAAAAAAAAATTTCAGATTCTTTAGCAGCAAGATACTATTTTAACATATCAGTGCAAGTATTCAAGCCAAGGTTTGGGTAAACAAAGCAGCAGGGTTTAGTGGGTTTAACAATAAGCAACTGCCAGAACACCTTAGCAGTTAAGTATAACAATTAAAAGTACGCAGTCTGAACAATTTCCTTATATAAATTATGTATGTGCCTTCAAAAAGCACAACCTTAAGGTTTTCCATAATTCACGAGGTTACACACACACTCCCAAAGAAATAGGTAACTTGTTTGGACACAGAGCTTACCTGGCCTGTTCCTGTCTGTCAAGAAAATATTCAAAGACATTATTCATTACAACAACATCAGCCTTCTGCAGAAGTGAGGGCTGAGTACAGATGTCTGCATGAACCACCTGAAGGAGAAAAATTTCCCAAGGCATAAATTAAGAGACAAATACAGCCTTCAAGTAGTCATGAAGCCTGTCAGCCTAATACAGCACCTGCTACCACCCTTTTGAACCAGCCACAAAACCAGGTATTTCAGCGGCTCCCCAGGAGATAAAACTGACATACATAACCATTATAACCTTTCAAAAACAAAAAACAAAACAAAACAAAAAAAAAAACCAAAAAACAAAATCAGATTTAACTCTTCTAAATAAAATACTCAATCCATTATGTTAAGTAAAATAAAGTACATCTTAATTTTGGTTTAGAACTGTGTGCCATAAAAGAGGAGATGATGTATGTGATGGCTGTTACATCTCACTTACCTATATTTTATAACAAATGTCCAGTGATTTCAGGAAAGATGGTAAGCTAGTTGAAGCTATTTTGAGGATATTAAAAGGTATCTCACAGGGTCAGTGGGTTACTGAAGGATTATAGCTAGAAAAGACATTAAGGACCCAGATTTGACAGCTGAATTCTCACAATGCATATTGGGACTGGGAATGCTGGAAAGGCAGGATGCTCAGCAGCACTGGAGGATCTAACTAAACAACTTCTTCTCCAGTCAGCATAGGAGGAGCTGTTTTGATTTCATCTACTTTCACCTACCAAAAAGGATATTAGCACATCATGTCATTTTTCAAAACAAGTGAGACGGGAGAATATGGATGCTCATTAACACTCTGATGTGTTTGATTTCCTCTTAGAGAAATCTATCAGTCTGACTCGATGATCTATATGGGTCTTTTTCAACTCAGGATATTCTATTATTCTGCATCCCAAATCTGATGAGAAATGTAAATTGGAATATCTTTTGAAGGGATAAGTGTTAGTCAGCATGAATTCACTAAAGGTAAATCATGTTTGACCAACCTGACTGACTTCTGTGATGAACCAACTGCCTGGATGGCTGAGGGCAGATCAGTGGATTTTGTCTACTTTGATTTCAGCAAGGCCTCTGACACTGTTTCTCACAACATCCTCACAGGCAAACTCAGGGTGTGAGGACTGGATGAGTGCACAGTGAGGTGGATTGAGAACTGGCTGAACAGCAGATCCCAGAGGGTCATAACCTGTGGCACAGGGTCTAGTTGGAGGCCTGTCACTACTGGTGTCCCCTGAGGCTCAATACTGGGTCCAGTATTGTTTAACTTATCCATGAATGACTTGGATGAAGGGGAGATGCCTCCTCAGCAAGTTCACTGATGACAGGAAGCTGGGAGGTGTGGCCAATACCCCAGAGAACTGTGCAGCCCTTCAGAAGGGCCTTGACGGGTTGGAGGGATGGGCAGAGAGGAACCTTCTGAAATTCAGCAAAGGCAAGTGCAGGATCCTGCACTGGGGGAGGAATAACCCCATGCACAGGATAGGATACTAATGGCAGTCCTAATATTTTAAGCCACAGTTCAGAGAGATGCTTGAACTACAGGCAAACTTTGACTGTAAGTTGATGTTTCCCTGACCTGAGTGATACTTAAGACTTGACCTAAAATTACTCTGCATTTACAGAGTGGGTGACCATACTGACCAAAGTGACCTAAGCACCTCATTCTCCCCAAACACATCCTCATTCCTGTTAGGGAATTTGGGACCACATAAGCATGTATGGTTGCACAGTGAGCCAGACCCAGGTACTGCTCTAGTCAAAACCCCAATATTGCTGGGTCCAGTTTCAGCTGAACCAGTTCTCTGATCTGCTTGGCTGTGTGCTGGCACAACAGAGGAGGCAGCAACTGATTTTAAAACTGCCCTGTTGTCCAATGGAATACACACTAAGCCTTTCATGATTACAGGCAATTTCTGAATTGAGGTCACAAGTTTCCTAAGATCTGTAGAACTGTTTACTTTCCTCCCAGTATTTGTTTCCTCAAATGGCAAAAGATGCTGAGCAACCTTCTATGTACTTTAACAAACCAAGTGTTGACCAAAGAAACACAAGGATCACTCAGAGATTTAGCCACTAAAAATACCATTTCACTTTGCTATCCTTTAGGAATGTATTCTAATAAAAATTCAGAATATCTTGAGAAAAACAATCTCTATTTAAGAAGAGTCTCTTAAAAGTTTTTCCAACTTGTGTCATGAATTATGACCAGCAACTGGATTCTCACAATTTTTCAAGCTGATATGTACCTCTAGAGAGGATTCATTTGGGGGTGAAATAAAAATCTAAGATTTAAATGTTCAAAGCAGTGTGATAACAGGAGTCACATGACTAAATTAGCATTTAATGAGACTCAAAGAGCTAAGTCCTCGGGCACTGCTTTGAAAACCTATTATCTTATCTTTATGCTCCAAAATTAATACTTCAGCAGAATTACAAGGTGTGAAGAAAAAACATAAAAGTTTATAATAAAAAAATATACAAGGCTGAAAAGCATGCTTACAGATCTCCAGCTCCACTGAATTAACTTGACAGAGTTCCTAACTGTACTTTCAGTTTCATCACAATAAAGTGTTATGAACACAAAACATATGCAAAACCCAAAGGTTATGGATAAACTGTCAGCAACTGCGATTGAATTGAGCAACCCAATGATACTGCTTACCCTGTGTTAAATATTTAATGTTTATTATTTCTTTCTAGTTTAAAATTGGGTTACCTTAATTCCTAAGAAATTACTATACTCAGCAGTTTGTGTGACTTCATTCAAGAGCACATGCATACAACACAGGATTAAAGCCAGTATTTTACCCAGCATATTCTATTTACCAATTTTTGCTGGTAACAAAATAATGGGTATTGTCCAGAAAGGAAATTTTTTTCCCTCTTTAAAATATTAGTAGCTATTCCCATAATAAAACTAGGGAAATGATTCCCATAATGATAGCACTTTGTTTGAAACCCATTTTGTTTGTGGAAGGTACATATACACTGACATTCTATGGAAGGAAATACTGATAATTCTAAGTCCTTTAGGAGTCCTTAGATGCAAATTTGCAAATCCTACAAACATCTTTCTGCTAACAAAAGTGAATCACAGACATATACTTTTGTGTTTGTGACAGAAATTCTTTATACACTCAGTTTCACAGAAGTGAGTGGCAATGGTGTAATTGATTTTACTGAGAGAAGCAGCTAAGATATATCTGTTTTGTGTGAGCCAATGGGTAAGTCCAGTCAGGAAAAAGGCTAAGTGATTAATATTTTGATAATTTCCCTCTTCCTCTCTGCTATAAGATCCCTTTTTTCCTAATGCAAAGCCTTTGTATAGGATCAAAACAAGCAAAGACAGAAACTTCTCAGAATGCTGATTTACCAGCCACTCACTTAAGCCAGATACCTTGTACACAGTGGTTAAAAATACATAAACGAAAACATATATTTAGTTACCTTTATTCTGTCAATGAACTTGTACTTTGTAATCATCATTTCTTGCAACTGGCAAAAGTCTGCATTCATTTCTACTCCATGCAGCTGGGAAGCTGAGCTATAAAGATAACCCTACATTAGGAAAAGGAAATTTAGTAACTGTGATGCCTTTTAAACAAGTTCAAATTTTTAATTTAAAAAGAAGAGAATAAAACACAAGTTAAGATTTAAAAAAAGTTTAAAATAGCGAGTTGAGAAATGCCTTTCAGTGGATGTGACATATTTTTCAGATCTAAGCCCCTGATCTGGCAATTCCCACTTATGTCGCATGAATTTTAGTAAGAGATCGGAAATGACGTCAAAAAAACAAGAAGGAAAGCTCCAAGTTCACTTCAATTGCAAAACATATGGAAAATAGTCTAGGGAAAAAAAAAAGGTGTACCAAACAAGTTATGAAAATAGTAGGAAGGGAAAAGACTAAATGTAATTTTTGTTTCTTGGGATAATTGAAGAAAATATCAAGAGAAAAGAACAAAAACAGGAGACATAGTCAAAGTTAGTGAAAATGGAGGACAATAGTGGGATATTTTGGGATATAGTGGGATATTTTGATACCAAGTCTTTATCAGCACCTCTAAGTTATTGTATTACTGACATTTTCAGATGCTTCATACAGGTACATGAGCAAAAAAAAGCTAAATTAATGCCTTAATCTTAAACCCAAAAAATAGTTCAGTTTGGACTAAGATTTTGAGAAGTTGTTGGAAACATCAGAGAAGAAAAAGTACAAATACTTGAGCATACAGGGCCCTAACAAAGATAGTGCTTTAAGTACCACTGTCTCCACTGAGCACAGTTATACCTTGCCAACAATGGCAAACTGCTGAAGATACAGAATATCTGAGATATACATGTATTACAACTTCATTATTAAGGTTTTCTGAAACCATTCAACTCAGAGAGTAGAAAAGCAACCTGTGAAGGTGAAGTCACCCCTCCTCCAAGGCAAGAACATGTTACAAAGCAGAACCCTTTTTTGAAAGAGTGCTTTGAGAGCACCTTCTACTATAATAACACAAGCATTTAAATACTTCAGAACAAATTCAGCCTAGCAAAAGTGTTACCATTTAAGGACCCAATGCTGCAAATATTTACAAATGGGAGTAACTCTCCTCATTTGAGTAATCCCAAAATTAGACTATTCAAATGAGTAAAATCACATGCTCAAGTGTTTCCAAGATTGAGCCCTAAACAGCCATTGACTTTTTAAAGAAAATAGTAATGTGTGTTTTGCATTGCTGTTGGCCATATGTTGCACCAGCCATGCCAAAAGCAATCAAAATTGCACTCAAGTTTCTCGATGAAGTATTTTATGTGCATTTTAAAACGCAGAGCAGGACAATATGTTTTTGGAGACAAATTCATATCAAAGTCTTCCTTTGTGTAATTTAACAGTTTGTCAGCTTCATAAAGGAATTTAACATAACTAATCTATATATAGGCATGGTCAAGACATAAGAGGACAAACTTACTTATGAAAGAGACAGCAGGAACGAGTAAAAGAGCAGCATGTGTGACAGCAATATGCTACTCTGTTGGACAACACAGTTTTCCTCTCCATAAGCAAGATCATTTGTGTTCCCTCTTGTGAGGAACAGCGGAAGAACTGAAATTGCTAGTAAACAGCACCTTACACTATTCAGAGAGTCAGATCAGAGGGGCCTCTCAGAATGACCCATCCAAGATTGAGTAATGAGAGTAGGCAGTCAGAAAAGAGGGAAAATGTTTGTCACAGTAATAAAATATGAATTCCTGGGCTGGAAGTTACCGCAAATAGCACTGCACCAAGCCTGGAGCCAACGTCAACCACTACCTTTCCTGTCAGGTCAGGCAGTACATGTTGATAAAGAAACTTCAGTTCCATGAGGGAAAAGGAATGCGAAATAAACTCTGGGAAATAAGAACAGAACAAAGGTGTTGGGTGGGCAGTACTAACTACTGTGTAATTAACTATTGAAATAGTAACCCGAAGAATTATCTTCACTGAAAACTTGTATGGTTTCCTGCCTGCACTAGTGCTGGGCACCCTGAAACACCAGGGTTTGCAGATCAGAGGTAATCTGCCAAGCAATCTGTCCCAAGTCTGGAGATTCTTTGCCTTACATGGAGAATTTTGAAATCCTTCATGAAACTGAATTACCTTTTTCTGCACAGTAACATATGTTAAAGAATACAAAACAAAGTAACTGGGAACCGTTTAACTGAAAAAGGAAATGTGGTACCCAAGGCTCAATACAATTTGCGCATAACATTTTATGGGCAGACACCTTAATAGCTTTAATTTCAACTCTAAGGTTTTAATGAATGAAATGTTCTCCATATAAACCATTCCTTCAGTGGCTGTGCTATACTGGCAACAGCACTGATCTGTACCACACCACACACAAGCTTTAAGACTGATGGTGTTTTCTACTGTTTTTCAGCATGTGAGAGAAGACTGAGGCTACTGCAAGGACTCCTACCTACAGTGTTGTCTTCCTCTTGCATCTTCCTCTCCAGGGGTACATAGCCTGCCTCTTACCTGCCCAGTTTTTGCGGGCAACAACCGTCACTCATACACTGCAAATTAATTCAACTTACATGTGTAGGAGGCTCCTTCCATTGGTTATGGGAAATAATTCTGGTCTGTGTATTGCACCAGTCTGGACAGAGTCCTCCATCAGCTGTATGTTGTCTTGTCCAGCTGAGTCACTGCACAAACCAGTTTAATTAAACTCAATTTGTTTCTCTTGTTCCCAAAAGAACACTTACCTAAAGATGCAGTTTTGTATGAGCCACACTCTGTGCAGTAGCTCCTACTCATTTTCCCCTCCTCACACAATGAATCAACAACATCATCATCATAAAGGAATGCATCAACATGAATCATGGGCAGTGGATGCTGGTGTATCTGAGAAGAGGAATAAAACCTTAGAAAAGGCGTAACCAAGTCTCTTAATTTCACTTACACTGTCATGTGTTAACTAACATGTCCCACCATCCTACCTTTCCCAAAATCTCAGAGATCCATGTTTTTCCATATGCAACAATTACAAAAAAAAATTAAACAACAGAAATCCTACATGTAAACTGGGTCATCAAATTCCACTGAAATAACCAGCACGTGACAGTTGACAAATGAAAGCAAGCTAGTTTTGATACCTGAGCAGGGGCCTGATGTGAGTTTTGTCTCCTTAGTGCTTGCTTGGCTATAGAGAAGATACACGGTAAATGAAGCTTTTCCTCTTCTTTTAATGAGGAATGTAACTTAAATTTAGGAGAAAGGTCAATTTGCTTCTCAGCCTCAACTGACTACTTTTAACATCATGCCTTATGCCTCTACCTAGAAGCACCCCTGATTAACATGAGTGTCACTTTCAATCAAAAGTACACCAGGTGGGATGCTTGTCTTCTCATCATTTCAAGGGATATGATCTTCATCCTCCTACTCATCTTTCCTCCCTTTTCCAGGCTTGCTGCATGTGGCCAATCCACTTTTCCCACTGAAGAGCCACACACCACTTTTCTGGGAAATGCATTAACTTTCCTTGTATAATGACAGCTCAAGTAGAAAAGGTGCACTCTCCTCCCACAGGACTCACAACCCACCTCTTTCTGAGCCATCAGAATCTGAAAAGAGCTGGATATCATCTCTGGGCTGCCCACATTATGGCAACAGCAAAACACTGGCCCTGTGTTCCTGTTGCCTTTAAGGGGGCTGATAGAACCTATTATGGAGCTAGCATTAAAGAATCACTGTGACAGGTGCCATACCACACAGAATTAAAGCTATGCCAAATAACTCATGATCAAAGTATTAAGAACTATGAAGAAACTTTCCTGGAGTCATGCAAACACAGAGCAACAGACCTGAGACCCAAACTGAGATTTCCTACACTTCAATCCATGCTCATTCTCTATTATGAACTACTGCTAAAAATGAAATCAGAATAATGCTGTGGTTCAGCAAAAGCAGACCATAACAGTTAGCTTACTTTCTGAACAGCTTGATGTTCCGAAGTGAACATTGCCTCAATGGGTAAACGATTCCGCAAATCTTCAGCGATATTTCTGAGCACAACATCGCTGTTACTCACCACAAACTCATCAAAGTCATCTATAAATCAAGACAAAAAAAACCCCCTGAACAATCACATGCAGATCACGTGGACTAAGTGATGACCAGTACAATACAGTTGCAAGACATAAACAACCCCAGATGGACAAAGTTTTTTATTTGAATGCATTTTTCAGCCTTTGTTAGCTTTTCCAGCCAATGACAGTTTTGGATTGTAATAACTTTGCCATGTAAAATAAATGCACTGCTTTTCTGAAATCTCAAATTATTTTCATATTTATAAATTTATAACTCACATATGATGGTCTGGGCTGCCACCAAAGTGATACTGTTTCAGCTTAAGATATAAAAAACATCAAAGATGTTTTTGAACTATTGGAGAAATTACAAAACTCGATAGTTGCCTGAATGCAGGCTCTTTTTTTTTAATACAAGTTTCTTTTTATACATATGATCTTTCTAATAAACTTACCAAAAAATCGGGGATAATGCACAGTTCAACAGTTCAACTCACAATATATTTTACATTACCTAACCTATCAAAATATTTCAAGTGGGAAGGTAAATAGGAATGGATGTAAACCAATACATTTTTGCAAAGCCACACTGTAAATTTTTGCTATTTTTCCAGGATATTCCTGCATTACTTTAGCACATTTTTTTAACAGACATCTATAAAAAAGATTGAGAAGGAAACCATGTCAAGTCACTAATCCTTTCTTCTTCCAAGGCTCAATCAATACTGTCATTACTTCTCCAAACTGTTCTTTTAAAAATGATTGTTAATCCTGGAGACTCTATAACCACCCTTAGCCATCTATTCCAGTGTTTGACTACCCTTAATATTAGAAAGGAATACTCTTCTTAATTACTGATTTAGACTTCCTCTGCCACTACTTATTCCTTTCCATTATATAGTAACTATTTACTTCCCTGAAGACTTATCGTGCATCACATCAGTCTTCCTTCCAAGAAAAAACGAGATTTGCCTATCCAGACCCTTCCTGATTTTTTTTCTCCTAGAGTATGATCATTCTCAACACTTCCCTTTGGATCTTCTGGACTCTCTCATCCTTTATGACCTGCAGTATTGAGTGCCGGACACACCAACCAAAGGTTTACTTGCACTTACCAGACTTTTCACATCTTGCAGCCAACATCCTGCTTACACCCCCTCAATTTCACCTTGAGAGTATGATGTTCCTAACTGGCATTCAGCAGCTTTTCCTGCTATGGTTTCCTCAAAAGGACTAGATGAAATTCCTTTTTGTCTGGACATCTCACTGCTTTGAGGATGTTGAACTGGATCTAAACAAAGGCTCATCTCAGATCAAAGCTACATACCTGTAAAAGACAACCACCGCTACCACCAAAAAGCAATCACTAATCTAATCCTGAAAAAATATACCAAACCCATCTATTAAGTCACATCTAAAAACAGACATGTATGTCCTCTCTTCCCCACCCCTTCTGGTTTGTTTCTTGTTTTATTTAGACTGCCAACATGTTGGGTAGCAACTGTGCTTTTTCATGTACATGCATCACTCACAAAAAGAAAATCTGACAGCTTTTACAAGTGTTTTTAAAAAAAGCAGTGTTTGCTAGCATTGCTGTTCCAGAGTGGCAACATTAGTACAGAAAAGCTTGATGGCAAACAGGTTCAAAATAAATCTACAGCATACACTACAAGTTTCTCTATGCTAATATATTTAATCTTTCCTGTGGATCATGGGAAATGCTAAAAAGAGTGAGAAATTTTAAGGCTAGTATAGAAAACAGAAACCTGCTAACCTTTTAAATGCTTCTTAAAAGCTTTTTGCTTAAGCACTGTAGTGAGAACAGTATGATTAAAGAGATCATCATTTATTGGTGCAAAATGCTCTCCTCTTAACAGTGCAAATGTAAATGGTTCTTTCAACCCATCCCAAAATGGACTTGAACAGATAATCCTGAATCCCCCTTACTACTGCTGTGTAGTAAGCAGCAGAAACTTTAAATTATCCGTATTCCCTTAAGATGAATTTGGTTTATAATTTATTAAATGCATAGCAGTAATGCTCCAAGGCCCTGATGGGCCATTGCCATTGGTAGTTGTTATACTTCAGGAAGACAATTCACTGCTCCAAAGTGCTCACAGTTACGTTCTCCAGAACCTCAGCTCCTAAAGAGATGCAGACTTTGCAGTGAGGAACACAGGAGGGATAGAGGCGGCAGCTGCAACAGCAGCACCACCAACACAACAGGTGCAATGGAGCAGCTCCAGCTTGTCAGCATTTTAATTTGAAACCTCTAATGAGCACCCATCCTGTTAAACTCACAGTCCATCCAATAATTTGTAGATTTGTTGTGAACATCCCAGCAGCAGTGAGTGATTTTTCCAATCAGCTCAGGGAAGATTTCTATGGATGTGACACAGCACAGAATAAACCCAGATATGAGAAAAGAAGGTGAACAAATGTAACTGTAGCTTAACTGGGACTATCAGCACCACAACATGCCCTCAAGAGTGCCAAGGTGCCAGTTTGCTGAGGAGGATAACATCTGAGGAAGCAAGGGGAAAAATCGTGCTAGAGACAGAACAAGAGAGTAGAAAGCTGATATTAGCAGCTGAACAGATCAGTGCCTGTGGGCAATAAGCCTCTACATCTGGCATTTGCTTTAAAACAATACTATTACTATGCAAGAGAGCTCATCCAGCTGTTATAGTGCCTGTTAAGAGTATCAAATTCATATACAGCATTTAATGAAATACAGGAAGTGTTCCTAGACCACCAGGCCAGCCACATCACACTGCAAATACAGAACTTCAGCTTTCTTCCTCACAGATCTAGTGCATCAATAGGATCTGCTCCCTCATGGCCTGGGTGACCCTTCCTGGCCAACATTAGTGACTGACAGCTCTCCAGACTATTCAGTGTTCCAGCTCCACAGTAGAGAAACACACACCTTCAGTGGGAGACAGGCAGCACATGCATCTTCCTCTAATCCAGAATATCCCTTCCCTGCCTTGAGTTCTATCTGTATGGTACCTGTCACAACACTGACCATCTTGCATGGGGCCCTCTGATCTCTTCTTGCAAAACAAAGTATGACACACACAGGTTCTTGTATGCTCTGTACAAAACAGGTCCTAAGGACAACACACATGCAGCCCAAGGAAAAAACTTGAAACACTGGCACTGAAAAATAAATGACGAATGGAAATGCTCCCTTCTGACTATCAGTTAATGAGCTAAAACATAATAAGCAGGAACAAAAAAGGAGAAGGACATCTGAATAGACTCCATCTGAGACAACAAAATGGCAGCTGCAGCAGAAGTTGTGTGTGCAACACTCCACACCTGTGTGTATAGTCTGTGACTGAACTCTGACACGGAGAATCGACTCATTCCTGTCAAAGCAAGAAACAGCAACAGCTACCATAATAACTCATTTACTTTTGCAGTATGTAAATATTTGTAGATTGCCATCAAGTAGGAAACACCAGTGCCAAATATGAAAATATGCATCTCTGCTGGTATAGTTTTATCAACTCCACCCTTGTGTTTAACAAATTGTTCACTCTTGAGAATCTCAGTATCACCTTACAAGGGATCTTCAAGAGGAAACAAAAATAGAAAACTGTTTTATACGTCATTTTTGTACTTGTTATATACATAAAATATATATAACATGAAATGGACAGCGTGCAAGCCAACCTGTGTTCATTGAACAGACAACTAACCAGGAAACCAAGTACAGTTCATGAAACACTGCAAGATGAATCACAATCATTTGTTTATGGAGGAAGTCTGAGTGCGTAGTGTTTGTATTTTACTTCAAAAACCGGTTCCACTGGATTTACTCAACATGCATTTATAAAATTTAATTAACACATTGCAAAAAGCCTCATTATCACCCTGGTGCTAGTCAGCCTTTCTACACAAGCTAAGAAAACATCACAAGCCTTCACACCAGATAGAGAGCACCGCTATACCAACATCTAAACACCCGGGCACTACAAAATACAGGATTGAAGACAAGCAATGTGTGATTTCCAAATGACAACAGAAGATTACAGAAAGAAGAGGATTTAGCAAAGGCAACCATAACAGCAAGCACCTTATGGTCTTCTAGATATATTCTCCGACTCACAGAACAGCAAATATTAACAGCCACGTTACTTAATACAAGGTTAATTTAGTAATTCAGCATGTTTTCATAATACTGGACAACCCAGTCAAGGAGGAAGCACCACATCCCTAAAACTTTTGTATCGCCCTTTTTGGCTAAACCATTTGAGAAGCAATATGTGGCCTCAGTATATCATGTACCTCAGGAACTCTAAATATTATTTCTATCCCAAAGCATACATAGCTACTAGTAGAAAGTAACTGGCTTTTTCCAATAGAAATATAACCAGAGCTTATTTTGTTAGTTTAAGTATTTTACATTGATTAATTGAAAGAAGCTTTAAATTTTAAACAAGGTAAGTCACATACCTGTTTAACAATCACCACTATTAAATTTCAGTGACTAACAACTTAGAAGTACTTGGTACTCTGGAGACCTCTCTCACACCAGTATCACTTGTCACAACAAAGGAAATTAATGACAATTCCCAAAGTTGATGATTCATGAAATTGTAGGTAACAACCCATTTTAGTTTATCAAACAGAATAGTGGAAAAGAATTTTGGTATGGTATAATTTTAACAAATAAATCCATTCCAGTTAATGTGGAAATGCAGTGTTATTTTTATCTCTTCTGAAAGGGTATTTTACCTGAATAAATCACTTCTACAAGTTTGGATATGAAGCCTTGTACTAAATTGCTTTTTCACATGCACATGCACAAAAGCACATACTATACTTGCCCCATTGCAGAAGCCCACATTTTCATCCTTTTTAAAGATACTCATTCCACTTTAGTTCCATTCCATTAAAAGAATCAAGCTTTTTCTTATCCAGTTTCCTCTTCTTGTCTTGTGAAAATTATCATCTGATAACTTTACCTAGCAGGTCTGAGAACATGCTAATGCCTAGATAATAAAGTACATGATAGAAAATTCTGGACACACTTGGTCTGCTCCCAAGAGTCTGATGAGAAGTTTCTTCTCTGTATGCAGAACACTGTCCTAAAGCAGCACATCCTCCATAATCAGTTAGGTTAATTTTATAAGATACTCCTCCCTCACTGCCTGTTAAAAGCCTGAATTTACAGCACTGACTGCCCTCAACTTTCAAGTCACAAGACTAAATTGTGCTCTAACCTCTTAAACAGCTGGTTTGCTCCCAGTACAAGTGAAACCACAAGAAAAAAATTAATTTGTACTTAATTATATGTTGCTTATCCTTAAATTATAAGATTTGTAATGAGATTTGCAAGGATTATTATTCAATTATTATTTTGAGCAATTCTCTTGATATTGGATATTTTGAATACTGTAGGAACAATCAGCAATTCAGACCAGTATATCACTTCGAAATCTTAGCTTCAGATTTAAAAGTTTCTAAGGCAATGTATAGATTAGAAAAGGTTTGTAACAGTGTCTTATTACACTGTTACATGAACTGAAAAAAACTTTTAAGTTAGTATCAAAACAGTAAGTTTTAGCCCTGATGGAAAAATATTTCAATCTTAGACCCCATGATAGAACACAAGAAGCATAAAGGGTCTTATCACCGTATCTGTGCTTCACTGACATTAACTGAGAGACAGGCTTTGTAATCTACATTTAAGTGCTAAGTACAGCCAAAGTGTTCAGCAGTTGCCAGTAGGTAGAGTGGTTTGGTGACTTCAATCTCAAACTCAAGATTCAGATTCCTGTATTTACCTCCCCTGATTCCTGTCTTCCTGTTCGTGTAAACACATAGCTTGGTCAATTCTTTCACTGGTTATCTCCTCCAGCACTCATTCTTACCAAACACAACCTTTTCTGCTACTGAAAATTTTAGAATCTCAGCAGTAGGAGGTTCGAGTGGGAACATGACCCAGCTATACAACAAATGCTGGACCCAGCTGAGGGGAATCATTGGGGGGGTTTCCCCAAGTGGTTTGAATTAGCTCTTGGGCTTCACCCAGGTTTTCTTAGCCGGAACTTCTGGAACATGGTTATTGCAAAAGGATATTAAAGCATTAATCATCCTATTATAAAAAAGTTAAGACACCAACAGTTCCTGTTCTTTTTTCCAACTCTTACTATTTCATTTTCTTTAAGATCTAAGACTAACTCAAAAGAAAAGCTGGAATGCAAGTCACCGTGAAATGACGTACATTTCACTGCAGTGTGTGGGAAGAGCTAGCTGATTGTGAAACAGCCAAGCAGTGTTGCTAAGCAGCTGTTTTAAAACAGTAATGTCTTCTTCCATTACACATAAAGATTCGCAATGTCTAAAATTCTCAACACAAAAAATCCCCACATTCATACAAAGAAAAAACGAATAGAATCTTGCATTCACTTACATTCCCATAATTACTAAGGAAGGTTAGTCAGAAATCATCGCAGTGAGAACACGTTCAGTGTTCTCTCAGTTCAAAATATGTAAGGCTTTACTTCAGGTAAGTTAACCACCTTTACTATAAATAAATTTGTCTCTTCCATGGAAGTTTCTCAATAACGTTTCATGCATTCAGTGTGCGAGTCAGAAAACACCAACTAAGTAATAAATAAGGCTGTCTTTGCAATAACACTAATCCTAAAGGTCAGCCACTTTATGCAGGACTTTACTTTAAGGATGCATGTACACTTTAATTCAGAGAGAGGCGTGATGAAGGAAAAAAGCCTGACTACAGCTAACACTGGAATCACGCCCAGTTCTTCTCAGCTGGAGGTAAAACTAAAAGCTCAACATCTTGACAGAAACAGGAATGGGATTCAGGAGGACGAGGTGGGGAACTGACACACCACAGAAAAACAGTTTGTCTGTGGGGATACCATTTTTGTTTCCATTTATCCTATCCTAGCTTTCATTCAGAGTATTATCTCTCCTTCCCTACCACTTTTTTTTTCTTTTGTTCATCAGAGGCTTGTGTCTTTCCTATGTCTGTATCACCAAAGACTAGGCTTTTATTTCCAGGTGGCAAAGAGATCCGGTAATTTTACATCTCCCATAAAACAGTCTCCTCTCTGCACAGAGAGAACACCATATTCCCTAGCTGTATTCAGGGTACAGCAGCAGAAACCTCTACCAGCTCCTCACTATCCTCAGTCCAACTAGTATTAATTATCACAGGACTATCTAGGTATTAAAATGGGCAGTATAATTATTCAAATGCAACAATTCTGAGGGGAAAAAAAAAGCCACAGTAAAAGTTACTGCCAGTATGCAGCCACAGAAGTAGCTCAGAGAAACAATCGAAGAGAAGTATCATCAAGAGTGCTGTGCTGGGGACATCACACAAAATATTTGCATCTCTGAGGAAACTGCACAAAGGCTAAAGGAATGTGACCTGCAGGACAAATGCCTCTCCTCCCTTACTGTTCAACGCTGCAAGAAAATAAAACCAGTAAGGGAGAGATACTGATCTTGTACTCCAGTCCTGTACTCATCAGGGTGAAAGCTAGAGATAAAGCAGGACACAGCCATTCAGACAAAGGAGATTAGAAAAACAGGAACAGGTTAATGACCCAAAGAGGCAATGAAACATATCTTGATTGTTTAACAACGAAAAGTTTTTACACATAGCCAAAAAGCTTTCTAATTCCCGCTCTTTTACCATGTAAACATAAATGTATGTTAGAGAGGGAGACTGCAGCATCGAGAGAGTACAAGAATTGGACAAACATTAATACTTTTCCTTAAAACACGATAAGCAACAGATTCAGAAACTGGTAACTTCTACAAGCATTAGCACGAGACCAAATCCTATAGGCTCTAAATTCCTCCACAAATGTGGCAATCAGGGAAATAAGATTTAACTAAGTCACACCTGGGAACAAATATGGTTGCCTATAATTCTATACTGCATCAGCACTTGACAAAATACAATCACAAAGTGTAAGCAAATGCCAAAGATGCAGATACCTAAAGTGCAACTTGATTTCTCAGAATATTAATTAATAGCATGCAGCCAGGGTATTAACAATGAGCATTTTTTTTAAAAGAGAAAATTAGCATAAAATATTACCAGAGCACAAGCCTGTAAAGAAAGAATTCTAAACCAAAAAAGATTCTGAAGTTGGCCTGACAAGGAGACTAAAGAGATGAAATTATATTAATTACTTCAGCTGCTTGATCCTGATTGCCCTGTCCACTCTGTTCTCTGATCTGCAGCCTAAGAGCTGAAAAGCCATTGAATGGCAACTGTAAAGCTAATTATGTTTAAAGATGATGCATACAGTGAAGCAGCAGCAATCACTATTGATGCGAACAGTATAAAAATAGAAGGACATAGATTGCTCAGATGTACCACACACAAAGTAGATCAAAATTTGGAACCTAATTTACACTTTGGGTTGTATCTTAATTATGATGAGCAAATACGAGGCAAGAATATATGTGTCCTTTCATTGAAAGAACTAGGCAAAGAGCTGCATCATTAAAATTCAGGAAAAATATTTGAGAGATCATAATCTAACAAACGCTAGGAACTGTAGCATATTATCTTTCACAGAAACCATCTATGGTAAGTTTTGGAAGCTGCAACATAAAAAAAAATTAAAATGTATTCATTGACAAAGGATTTTGGAGTCTACAAAAACTATGCCATTGGCTAAAAATTCCCATGGCAGAAGTAAAACACGATCATAGAATCAAAACGGAGAAAATAGTAAGTATTAGTTTCCTAACTGAAACAGTTCAGCATTTTCAAGTTTCACTAGTAAGTTCCCACATGCTTTACTGTATTTGTAAAGGAGTCAGGAAGCTGAGAAAGCCATATATGCACACCACACGAACTAATATAGTGTATAGGAGCTGTGATGATTTATGTTAAGTGAATAAGCAATATGAATGATTGCATATGAAATTCAATGAGATTTTTATATTAGAGCATACTGCATAGAAGAAAACCACTTCTAACAAGATTATTTACAGTAACCCAAGCCCTGTTTAGCAAGCAGAGCATGCTACTGTGTGCACACAAGACCTCAAAAATGGAAGGATGAAGTGCTTAACAGCCAATTGCTCAGCATTATGTCTGTACACACATGCAGACGTATGCATGTGTAAATATATATATACACACATATGTATATGTACATACACACACAGAGAAAATTAGAATGTTTAACTGCAATTAACACTAACTACTTCCATCAAAATTCAGCCTTCAAGTTCTGGGGAGGCCCATCTCTGCTCTAGTCGTGACAGCTGACTCCCAGACACTCTGCAACATTTGGCAATGTCTCTTCTAAGAAAGTACCCGTTTGGGTGGGAGGGCTGCATGCCTGTCACGGACAGTAAATGCTGTTCCCAGCTGGTTCCCTTCCTATAAATCCAGCAGAGGGCCTGCTCCACCTGAGAAGGATCTGTCCTGCCTCTCCGAGTGACTATGGGAGCCGCAAACCACAGGGCAACAGTGAGTTTGCAGTTCCAAGTACCTGGACAGCTGGACAACTTCTTGGTGTCAGAGCTACCTTTGTGCCACGGTGCCTGTGTGTTGGCTTATGAAGTTTTCACCTTGAAGTGGAAGTGCTGGAACAAAGACTCAAACAGGAAGCATAACCAGAGCACAGCAGGGCATGACTTGGAGAAGTATTGTTATCATATGATGGATTTCTCCTAACACGTGATCATCAGGGTAGATTTACCATCCCAGGAGACAATCATTAATAAACAGGACACACACATGCTGGATGCTTGGAACTGGATCACAAGACTGGAGGGGTCTTCCAGATTCCTATCTGCAATGGCAAACTGCACATATATCCTGAGACTAAGCAGCGTTTAGACTTTATTCAGCATGGCACTGTGTGCGTACAGCTTTAATACACTGCCTATACTGAGGTTTTCCGCGTCATTCTTTGTGTTCAGTTGCAAAATAACAGCTTCTGCACTGACCCATATTTCCCTTCTTCATCTGACACAAAATGCTTGATTGCAGCACACTGATGAAATTATATCCAGGCATAAACAAGGGAGTAAACAGAAAACTATGTTAACTTAAGGTGACATCAAGTGGTGAAAGTAGCGTTTGTAAATTAGCTCAAACCGCTATCTCCAAACTTCTGAAAGTCTGCTGTGATCACGTGTGAAGTTAAACAAGACAAGCCTAATACCCAAAGACCTCTCGGTGCGGCAGGAGCAAGGGGGCTCCGCACGACCTGCGCCGCCGCGGGGTTTCAGGGTTACCCCGCAGCCCGTCCTGCTCCGCTGCCGGGCGCGCCCACGCCGCGACACCGCCGGCCCCGGACACGGCACCGGCACCGCAGGCCGCGGCGGAGGGGGCGAGCGCGGCCCGGACCCGGGCAGCTGCGGCACGGCCACCCCCGATCGGAGCCGGGCAGGGCGGGCGCCACCGGCCGCGCTCTGCTCCAGCCTCCCCGAGCGCCGCAGCCCGGCTGAGCCACCCGACCGGCACCCGCCGGTACCCTGCGAGCCGCGTGCGCCCGGCAGGGCCGGAAGGGGGCGGCGCCGCGGCCCGGGCACGGTGCCCCTCGCCCAGGGTCCGCTCTCCCCCCCCCCCCCGCGCCGCCCCCCGCCCTGGCTGCCGCACCGCGCCCCACGGCCCGACCCTCCGGCGGGGCCGAGCGGGGTGCGGGCCCAGCCGGGGACGCGGGCGCGGTGCGGGCGCGGCCCCGCCGGCGCTTACGGGTGTTGCGCATCCAGTGCAGCAGGCGCGGCAGGTCGGCGGCGCGCGTGCCCCGCACGGCCGCCAGCACCGCGCGCCGCGCCGCCTCCAGCTCCATCGCGCCGCCGCCGCGGGGGGGCGCCACGCGCACCGCCTGCCGCACGTGGGCGCCCCGGGAGAAGCCCCGCCCCCTGCGCCCCCACCCAGCCGCGGCCCGCGCGTGCGCACGCGGGAGGGCGACGCCGACCGGAAGGGGCCCTTCTCGCATGCTCGGCCCCACCCTGAGCGCCCTCCCTCGGCGCGTGCCCGCGCTGCCGCTCGGCGCCGCGCCCGGCCCCGCCCCGCCCCACCGTGGCGGCGTGGCCGCGGGGGCGGAGCTCCGCCCTCGCTGACCCCGCCCACGGCCGCGCCTCTCGCCCGGCCTTAAGGCGGCGAGGCCCTATTCCCCCCTCTGCCGCGCCGGGTGCGGGTAGGACGTTCTCACGAGCCACCTTAACGGCGCAGCGGGCCCGCGCGCGTCCCGGAAGCGGAAGCCAAGGGGGGCCGGTGGGGCGACGGCCAGTGCTGACGTTTCCCTGGTCGGCGGCGGCCGCGACTCCTCGCGCTTCCAGCGGCGTCTCGCTGGGCGGCCTCGCCCCGGCGGGCTGGGCTGGGCTGGGCACGGCTCCGCCCGCGGGCCCCCCGCCGCTCTCTCGGTGAGTGCCTGCACTGCCGCCGCAGCCGCTCCGTAAGCGGGACCGCGACCCGCGGCAGCTTCTCGTGACGCGGAGGGGCCCCCGGCCCAGTCCCGGCGGGGAAGGAGGAGGCACCGCGGCTTACCGACCCCAGGGTTGGGCGGCGGTCTGTCCTGCGGCAGCCCGGGCCGGGCAGGGTCCTCAGTCCGGCGGAGCTTCGCGGGAGCAGTTCTGGGCCTCCCGGACCCAGCCCCCGCTGTCCACAGCATCGGGACGGGACTGGCCCAGCCGGTGTCCGGCCGCTGTCGGTGGCCAGCCCTGGGTGCCTGGGGGAAAGGCAGCGACCGGCCATGTATCCCATCTTTTGTCTTCATCTCTTTTCCCGTGAAAATGAGGGCATTGGGCCATAAGCGAGACAGCCGTTCCTTGCAGCTGCCCTGGGGGGTGCTTCCCATCGTCAGCTGGGTAATTTTAGGAGGTGGAAGCTCTTAAGTTGAGGTTGAGCGTAGCTGCAGTAGCTCAAGGCATTCCCACCTGTGAAACAGCCTCTTCTCTGTTACAGTGTTGGACTTGCAGTTGGTCTTAATCCATATATGTCTACATGCAGTATAACTTTATTGTACAGTTTTTAAGTGTTTATTTTGCTTGTTGTTTTTTAAAAAAGCTGTTATCTTTTAGAGCAGCTGTTTAAACTGCTGTTACCTGTTAAGCCTATATTTTTTTCAAAATCTTGTACATTGGAGTATTGCTAGTTTAGCTAGACAGATTTGGTTGGAGGTTTATGCTGGATGGGTGGGCAGGGATGGGTGGTCTATCTTCAGAGTTGCTTCATTGCTGGTTTGCTATGGCATAGTAAGATACCCGCTATTTCTGCTGCCCCTTTATTCCTGAAATGCCTATTTACAGCTGAAGCACAGAGGTCTTGGGACTGCAGCAGCACGAAGACCTGGGAGCTCAGTGTGGAGGTGCCCAGGCTGCTGCTCATAGAGGGGACTCGGACAGCACAAAGCTCGTGGCCTTGCTCAGCACGAGGCCTGCTCCAGGCAGCCTGGTTGAGTCCTGGGGGGCCCTGCTGGGTTTAGCCCTGCTCAGTGTGTTTGTGGGGTGCTGCATTCAAGCTAAAGTCTCCAGAACTAGGGCTGCTCAGTACATACACATTCTGCAGTGCAGTTACTGCTAATGCTCTTCTGGCTATCTGCCAGCCCAAGCTGCCTCCCTGCTAAAACATCTTATGTGTGTTTTTGTCTGGAGTGTGGCTCTCGACTTGGTTGGACTGTGTCACAAGTTCTGTTAATTTCTGTACTTGGCAGCCCTTAGAAATTCTGATGGCTTACGATTTCTTAATGTGCTACTGAGAGCAGTTTATATGAAAATGCTTAAACTCATCTCCTTAGCAATGGATTTGAATTATTCTTATTGTAGGGCTGTCAGAAGAAGCTTTTGGAATTCTGCAAAGGAAACATTCATTTATTAGGAAATAATAACCTTCTGTATTTGGAAATCTGTAGAACTCTGGAAACTAATTTTAAATATCGAGTATTTGCGTGACTTCTGTATGTTGGTCATCCTATCAAATTTCTTAGCTGATATATCCAAGCATTATAGTTAAGTTTGTCATTGGTTGCCATTTTAGCAGCTTAAGCTTACTGAGTGAGTTGCAAAGCTATTTTTAAAGGTTTGGGGGTTGGTTTTTTCTTACACATTGTGATTATCCAAAATGACCTGGAAAACATTTTGAACATATGTTTTGCTGAGACCCTTTGGTAGAGCTATTGATGATAATGCTTTTTTAGAATTATCCTGCAATAATGTGACTTGTATGCCTTGTAAGGAAACCTTGAACTTTTACCACGTCACATATCATGTAGAGATCCCCTTCCAGCAGTGTAAGAAGATGGACATCCATTTCTGTTAGTGTACTGGTTTGCAAATACTCTACTGGCAGAGTTCCTTAGGAAGCATAGACTAATCTTTTAATTAATATTGAGATGGCATGGTAAGGGATATCATTGCTTGTACATTCAATGTACATTAAATTTAAAATGTGTAAATATATTTATTTGTGTCATTTGCCTTACCCAACTCCTGCACTTACACTGGGTTTACTTATCCTATGTCTTCTGAAACCCCTGGAGACTTTGTTCTACGTTGTGGCCTCAGTATCAGGGGAAGATGGGTTAGACTGGCAGTTGTTTTGGGGGCTTTGTTATTGGTTTAACCTGCCAAGTTGGTAACAATAGTGACTCAATTAGACAAAGCAATCTGGAGGTTGTCTTACATGGGTGCATTGTTTCAGCTCTTATGGAATATATCTTTTATTATTTATAACCATGTTTTAAATGCTTTTTGGGGTTTGTGCAGCTGGTAAATCTCAATGAGTATATATAGTGACCTGCTTTTTTAGCTGTGTTGGAGCCCTCTCTCTTAAATAAAATCAGAATATAGCTAATGGTGCATTCTGCATTTCAATAAATGGACTGGCCATTCTTCTCTGTTTTCTTCTCATTTGAGGCAGGGGCAAGTCCCAAAAATCTTTGAAATGCTCATCTGCTTTGATTACAGAGGCTCCCATTATTGGGAACTTGGCTTTCAGTTCTGAAAGGAGGAGTTCAAATATGAGATTCCAATTTTGGCTGTCAGCAAGGGAGTAGTTTCAGTTGAGTACAAGAAAGCAACACTGTAAGTGGAAGATAAGAAGTATTTGAAGTTCTTCATTCCAGCAGTACTGTGGTGTTGCAAATTTTTGCTCTTCAGACAAGTTTTGGTTTGCCCTTATTCAGAATTTTAGATTGCTGATTCTACCATGCGTTCTCCTGAATATCTTGCCACCTTATATAGGGGGTGGAGTGGTTTAGCATGTTAACTAGAATGTGTACCTTTCAGAAATTAACTTTTTATGGTTTCCTAACTGTAAGTTATGGTATGCTTTAGGCTTATATATGAGATTTGTGTTTCTAGGGAACAAAAATAGTCTGTTTTTCCAATACAGCTGTTAAAAACTACTATATTAATTTTGCTTATCAAAATGCAAGTATGTTTGTAGGGTTACTGAAATGGGAAATTCAGTTTGATTTAGTGGAAGCTGGATAAAATGCAACTGATAAATAATGTTGAATTTTGCTAGCAAAATATTTTGCTTCTGGTCATACTGTTTTTGCAGGATGCAGAGTTTCTAGGCTATTCTGCTTGATTTTATTCTGTCATGTAGTATATTGCTGATAAGAGGTTAAAAATCATTTAGCATTCTTTCTGGAAGTCTGTCTGGACTGGTTTTTTTTTCATGGTGAATTCAATGCACATTTCTTCTACACAGTGAAATCCTTCCTAATTGAAGTGTGGTATCTCTCTTTTTAAGTAGGCCATCAGAATTGCCTAAAATTAACTTCAGGCCAATATTTCCTAAAAATAACTTTAAAAAGTAAAACTTGTGCACTTTCTAGAATGCAAAGCAGGATTCTTACCCAAAAGTTACTTGAATAATTTTGTGATGAGATAGCTTCAAATAGTTTAAAATTTGATTTTTAAATTCTTTTCCAGATCCTTCTGAGTTGTACTTGAAGCCGCCAAAATGGTTCTGGCAGATCTTGGAAGAAAAATAACTTCAGCACTGCGCTCACTGAGCAATGCTACAATTATCAATGAAGAGGTATGTAGTGTACAAATGTGGTGGCACTAACACTTGAAAAGTTCTGAGAAAAAGTTCTCAAAGGCTGATGAGAAGCTTGAAGTAGGCTGATGTTCTCCCTAGACCTTTTTTTTTCCCCTCGAGTAAAATTTCTACTAGAGGTTTTAACCCCCTAAGAGTACTGCCTGAACTTAAAACTAGATTTATACATGGGTCATCACCTCAGGCATAGTGGGTCCCATGGTCAAAGGGTCCTTGAGCCTGGTGGCTGTACTTAGGGAGATTAGTGTTCTGTGGAGGTAATGCTGGAGGGAGGCAATGTGTACCTAAGTTTGGATGAAAGGTAGGTGCCTGCTCTGATTTATCTGTGTGCACAGGCAGACTATGGAGATGTGTACTAGGCTGCTAGAAACTGAAATGTGGAAGAACAAATATGTTTCAATGTAAGCTTTGCTGTCTGAAATGTGAGGGATGTTTTGCATTTGCTGCCTTTATATCCAAGCCAGTGTGTGGTTCTGGAAGTTTGTTTGGCTTGGTATGGTCTGTATTTTTTCTAATTAAGAGTTTGAAATTATAACTAGGTGTGTTCTGTCATAGGAGTGCAATACAAGATGGAAAACTAACTAATGTGATGGTTTCAAAGTGTCTCTGAGTACACAGATTGCTAGAAACTCTTTTCAGGTGGAAAGATGGGTGGCTTAAAGTAACTAAAAAGTAGGCTCATTGAGAGCTATAGGGTTAGAACTTATGCATAGAGAAAAACTTCTAATATATGTTCTTCTGGGAGACAAAAAATCTTTAACTGAAGCAAATACAGCCCAATTAATTTTTTTTAGCTGTGGAAGGTTTTATCCTGCAAGAGCTCAAGATGTGAAAATGAGACTATTTATGCAGGTGTTACTTTCAGAAAAATCTTTCTGTTCAAGACTTTGAAAACTCAGAATAAACAGGGTTTCTAGCTGAGGCACCTGCTTACCTAAAAGGCATACAATCAGAGCAGCAGTCCAGTTTCTGAAAATGCAGCTAGCAGGGTGTCCATCTTGCAGCTAAGGAATATTGTTATTTACAGAAATGGGGTTGTGATCTGAGATTTTTTTTTTTGGGTGTACTCTCTAAGGAGTACCCAGAGGGAAGTTTAGGAAGTCTTGCTGCCATATGAGCTGCTGGCTATGATGCAGTAGGAAGTGTTTTGTGTTAGTGTTATACAGTGTGCAATAGTTAAAATTGAGAACCCTTCTCTTTCAGTATTACCCTTTCAGATTTAAATTGTATTCACATAGGAACAAATGCACAGACTTTTTTTGTGACAGTTGATTTAATGGTAGGACTACATGCATTTAATTTGTGAAAGCCATGGCTGTATCATAAATAGACTTTGACATTCTTATTTTGACCTAATAGTGGCCTAGTTAACCTCTGTGTATTGTAAAACAATTTTTCTAATTTTTCTTTCATACTCCAAAGGTTTTAAATGCTATGTTAAAAGAAGTATGTACAGCATTACTGGAAGCTGATGTTAATATCAAACTTGTGAAGCAACTCAGAGAAAATGTCAAGTAAGTGAAATAGTGAAAATGTATTTAACTTTTGATATTTGTAAAAGTTGTAATTTGAGTTTACAAAAGAACAACTAATTTGTAGCTTTATATGTTGGGGTTTTTTTAGACACACCGAGTTTACTTTGAACTAAATGTTTAGCCAGTTCTGTCAAAAGAATCTTCAGTCAAATTTAGTCATTTATTGCTGTTACAGACTTGTTTCAAATATCTATTGCTGTCATCAGTTGAGTTGTCTGATAAACAAGTTCTTCGTTACTTCCTAGACACATCATCTTCACATGTTCTGTGCTGGCTATAAATAGATATGTGTATGTGACTAGTACTGTTACGTTGCCTATTTTCAGATGTGTAATCTAAGTAAATGCAAGTCTGAAAGATGCATTTTAGAAACCTGTTTTTGTCCTCCACATAAGAATGTCTCCAGTGCATGTCACTTCTTAAGTACATCCTATCTGAAAACTCAGAACAAATCAGGGTGCTGTTGCAGTTGCAAAAAATTTGTTTATTACTAGGTTCAAGTGATGCATTCAATTATGCTAGTTGTTTCATGGTTTTCTTAAACTCAGGTCTGCAATTGATCTTGAAGAAATGGCATCTGGCCTTAACAAAAGAAAAATGATCCAGCATGCAGTCTTTAAAGAGCTTGTTAAGGTAGGACTTAAAAATTCTGCATTGCATCACGTTCCTTGTACAATCTGAGCTTGGAATTAGTGCAGTAGCAAGCCAAGATTTTAGGTGGTTATGTGGTACCTGCAGTTATGCAGTTAGGCTTCTTACTATTGCAAACAGTAGTATTCTAATTGAAACTACATCCTGGGCATTTCTCAAACTAACTTCAGTTTAAGCTTTAAGTTCAACTGTTCTTTTTCTTCAATTGAAAGGTAAAGACAAAAGTACTGCTAGCTTCTAGACTGTCTTTGGTTATCCCAGAACACAACTTTGCTACCCTAACATTCAGACTACTTATAAGCCTTTGGGAACGTGTTAAGTAATAACCAAACAGCTCAAAGCAACATTTCTCATAAATCTGCCTTCTTGGTAAAATCAGGACTTGGGTATCCATATTCTGACCTCTGTCCAGTGAACAGTGTAGTCATTTGTTCTTCTGTAGTCTGTGCCCAGACATATGGTGGCTCTCAGGAATGTATGTACTTTCTACTCATTTCACAAGTGAGGCAGCAACCCTAAAAAGCCTTCTGTGCTGTAGGATTCTTACTAGAAGAATCCCATCCTGAGGAGGGGCAGAGGTCAGCTTTCTGTGTTGGTTGTTATCCTTTTGCCATATATACAGGCCACCCTGACTGTGCTTGGTGTTAGAAAGAAATTAATGCTGTTATTGTTGCAGAATTATCATGCAGAACATTATGCAGTATAGATATCTTGCACGGGCTGTTGCTGTTCACTGTAAATCAACAAGAACCTAAGGCAGATTAAGATGACAATGTGCAAAAATTGATTTGCTCCTTTGAATATGAAACCAGGCCCCTAGCATGACTGTGACACCAGCTGTTCTGTGCTTTGGAAATTTGCTACCTATATTACTCTTCATTCTTTAGCTTGTAGATCCTGGAGTCAAGGCATGGACACCTACCAAAGGAAAACAGAATATTATAATGTTTGTTGGTTTGCAAGGAAGTGGTAAAACAACAACTTGTTCAAAGGTAACATACAGTGAATCTCTTTGCATAGTTTTTGGTTTGTTTGTTGGGGTTTTTTTTGCCTTGGGGAAGCTGGCGGTCATTGGAGTCCTTAGGTAGGATTGGCTTGTGATCTGTGCTGGTTTTGTTAGTAGGAAAGCTGTAACTCACTGCCATGTAGAGATACATTTGCAGAGGGGTTTCTGAGATGAGATGAATGTTCAAAGTAATATTCTTTTGGGGCAATTTATGGCTTGTAGGACTCCCTTCAAAACTTTTTAAACTAAACTCTTGATGAAACAATACCCTATATGGATAAGAGTCTTTCTATTTGTCCTTGTACTTAGTGGAGTTAAACCACAACATTGTAATTCACTTTCTAGGTTTAAGACTAGTACTAAGACTGGATGCTTATTCTATTACTTATTTAGGAAAACCAGAGGAATTTGGCCTTTTTATTAGATACCTCAGTTAAGTATAAATGGGTGATATGAAACCTCTTCCAGCCCCTGAGTCATTGAGAAAATTTGCATTTGTATTTTTTTAAGGCTAAAAAAGAAATGCTCTGAAGCAACATATCTTCACCTCTCCAACAAGGCCTTCCCCGTTTGTTAGTGTAAGGTCAAACAGCACACCATTCCTTGTGGGATCATCTGCTACCTGTGACAGAAAGTTGTCATCTGTGCTTTCCAGGAACCTCCTGGATGGTTTGTGCTTCACTGCATTGCTTCTCCAGCAGATGTCAGGGTGCTTGAAGTGCCCCACAAGAACCAGGGCCTGTGACTTTGAGGCTGCTTCAAGCTGCCTGTAGAAGGCCTCATCCACTTGCTCCTTCTCATCAGGTGGCCTGTAACAAACACCCACAACATCACCCTCACTAATCTGCCCTTTTCTCTTAAACCATAAGCTCCTGACTAGCTCATCATTCACCCCAAGACAGAGCTGGATACATTCCAAGTTGTGAGGAAATTATCCTGTGGAAAAAGATGCATCTTTGTTGTTTTTTGTTATCTCCTTTTGAGATTTACATATAGTGATAAACTCAGTATAGCCTGCTCTGATTTCAGAAGACTGTAATGCTTCTGTAGGTGAACTTTATTTTGAACATTTGTCTTTGGTCAGTCAAGTGTTTTGTGAACATACATAGCACCAGTGAAGCTGAGTGTTATAAGGTTAAGGATTCTGTCCACTGCTTTTAAACACGTCCTTTAAAGGGAAATATCTTTGTTCCTCTGGAAGTACAGAAACATAGAGCTGTACAAGTTGTAGCCATTATGGTACTTGATATTGAAGTATTGCTTTGGGTAGTTTCTACATCGTAGTCCAATCTGCAGTATTAACTTATCTGCAGTAAGAAGAATTCAGGAGTTAGTAAAATGGGAACTTAAGTTATTTGTAGTCATTCCTAGAAATTGTCATTTCAAGAAATTGAAATCAGAAGCAGAGTCAAGCAGGTGTTTTCATCTTGCCATTAGTAATTATTTATAACATGCTTTTATAAATAATGGCCATGCTAACAGTGAACAGTTTTACTCTGTGGCCTCAGTTATAGAAAGGCTGGCTTGACTTTGTGTCCTCTGTGTGTGACTTACAAGATGTTGGAAGTGTCATGTCAGTGGGACTTCGGTGTAACTACTTGTTTTGGATTTCATTTCACAGTTAGCGTACTTCTATCAGAGGAAAGGCTGGAAGACTTGTTTAATATGTGCAGACACATACAGAGCAGGTAACACAGACTTTAATGATGTAGTTCTCAATCTATAATATTTGCAGATTTTCTTAAATAGTCCCTTGACTATACCTGTCTTTACAGGTGCTTTTGACCAGTTAAAGCAGAATGCCACAAAAGCAAGAATTCCCTTTTATGGGAGGTAAGCATCTTTCAGAATTACTTTGGAGAACAATTCAACTCCAATTATGTATTGTTCCTTATTGAACATTTTGCACTAAACCCCATCTAGCATCACTTAATTTGAGGGAAGGTGTAATAGAACTTATTGCAACTTCCAGCAGGTGAGACAGACTTCAGTCTTTGTGCTTTGGTTCACTGAACAGTAAGGGTAAATGGCTTAGGAAAGCATATTTTTAACCAATTTTTGCTTGGCATAAGAGGAATTCCCTCTTGAAATCTAGATAGATTTATAGTTAACAAGTTTATAGTCAAGTGACAGAATTCTGAGTCTCTTTCTCTTTTTGACCAGTTATACAGAAATGGATCCTGTAATAATTGCCTCAGAAGGTGTTGAGAAATTTAAGAATGAAAACTTTGAAATAATCATTGTTGATACAAGTGGACGTCACAAACAAGAAGACTCTTTGTTTGAAGAGATGTTACAAGTTGCTAATGCCATAGTAAGTAGTTTTGAGAAATACAGTAACTTGGCATAGTCATTTGATGACAATTGATTGATCTTTATTCTAATGTTCTGTGTGCGTTTTGCTTTAACTCCTAGATTATATTAGAAATTACAAACACGTATGAATAAGCAAGGCCTGAATGAGCACTGCTTGTTAGTTTTGTGTCAGTTTTAATTCTTCTGTTCAAGGATGCTTGCATATAACCAGACTGCCATTCCTGCTTTAACTTTTCCGGATCTTTGCATTGAAAAACTAGATAAAAAAACTAGTCTGATCTGGTTTCCTTGAACTATGAATACTAAACTTTCTGTGATTGTCACAAATAATTGCACTGAAACAGAAGATGACTGGGTAACTTTCAACAGTTTTGATATGTAAATGAAGCTGGTGTTTCTATGGCTTTAAAAAGTCTGGCTATTTGTTTGATTCTGTGGTCTTGCATGACAATATGACACTTCCCACACAATTCCTGCTAATGGCTAACTTATTTTTAGAGGAATGGATGTCTTAAATATCTGAATGTAAAACCAAATGGAAGATGTTAGCTATTAATTGCTTGTAGATACTAATTAGTGGCTCAAGATACTGTCTAAAATCACTTGAAACATAACTAATAAGCACAAACCTATTAAATTGTAATGTTTCGTTTTGTAGATAAATCATGTAGTCATACAGCATCAGAATTTTTTAAATGGTCCTTAGATAATATTGTTCATAAAACAGTGATCCTGTTTTAAACTCCAGCATACAGCTCTTGTATACTGTTATTGCAGTAAGTTCTGCTACTGAACATACATAATAATAATGCATGAACATTGTTTTGGAAAGCAGGAATTATTTTGTGTATCTCATTTCTCCTAGCAACCAGATAACATTGTTTATGTGATGGATGCTTCCATTGGCCAAGCTTGTGAAGCTCAAGCTAAAGCTTTCAAAGACAAAGTAGATGTAGCTTCTGTGATTGTTACTAAGCTTGATGGACATGCCAAAGGAGGTGGAGCTCTTAGTGCGTAAGTACTGTGGTATAATAGTGTCCAGCGTCTGGCCATGCACAGTCAGCCATGAAATGTTTGTCTCGCAGAAACCTGTTCTGTGAAAGTGTCACTGTCACACTGCACAGAATCTAAGTCAGTCACAGTCATTCTTAGATTCTTACCCTTCTTCTGGTGGGTAGGATCACCTGTTGATATTTAATGTCAGAATCAGATGATATGATGTATTTTCAGTGCAGTAGTATGTATTGTCACAGGTCAGACTTTTATCTTCTGAAATCAGCATCAAGCAATATTCATTGCATATTGTGTGTATCAGGCATTTTTCCAAAAAGATAAATCTGGGCTCAGTAGATATGACTGACATGAAAAGTTTTGCATCCCGAGAGTTGTTTCAAAAAGGGGGAAAAGTGTACCTTTTCATATCTAGTGACCTTAAAACTGTGATGCAAATCAAACTTCTGGATTGACAGTGTCCAGAAACTTGGTGAAAAGTCATCTGTGGTCATACTTATGTGATTCCATTCTTGTTGGACTTCCCATGTGCTGTATCTTGGCAGAGTGTGGACTAGAAAATGTTACATTTTATCTTCAGCCTTCTATGATTGTTCCAGCTGCCTTTCAATGATACAGTTTGTATGGAGCTGAGATGATTTGTCAAAACAGTCAAAATTAGCTGACACTGACTTACTAAATCACTGCCTGTCTTTGATCTGAACTGCTAGAGTTCCTAAACTGCCGTATGTATTTTGCTTTTTTTATAGCATAATGTTGGAAGACTAATGCCTTCCATATTTTCATTTTGCTCATGCTCTAGTTGTCATGTGCTTGTGTGCCTTAAGTCTGTTGTGTTTGCTCTGTACTGTCTGTGGACTGAAAGCTGAGTTTTATCTAAAAGCTAGTGCACATGTGGTAGAAAGGTTCTGAGTTTTCTTATGCTTGAGCTTTTTCCTGTGTTGAAAATGAGATTGTCTTTTGTATGAGGTACCTTGAAGAAATTGGAATCAATACCTGTCATCTGACAGTATTATCATTAGTATTTACAGTATGGATCAGTAATATCCCAGTATTAGGATAATTTGGAGATGATTTGGTTTTCTTTCTTTCCTCTCAAGTTTCTTAAACTCAGCAATGAAAATAAGCCACTTCTATTTTTGTTGATGATTTTTTCCAAACAGAGTTTGTATTTCATAAAGTACTAATTAGAGAAAAATCTTTTTAACTACTTTGAGCTAAACATCCCAGTGCTGGATGTTTTTTCATTAATAGTTTGAGGAGTAAGGCAGATATTTTAGACAGAATGCATAGTGTTGATGCTGCCTAGCTGATTATGTTAAGAGATGGTACAAAAGATAGGTGGTATTTGAGAGGCCATTTCATAAAATATATTTTATTGCAGAGTTGCTGCCACAAAGAGTCCTATTATTTTTATTGGAACTGGCGAGCACATAGATGACTTTGAGCCCTTTAAAACACAGCCTTTCATCAGCAAGCTGCTTGGTATGTCCTATGTACAACTGTACTTAAAAGACACTTTTAATTGGATAATGGAAAGTCAAAGTGTAATCTTAATGCTAATTTCAGAGCTGTTTTCTTTTTCCAGGTATGGGTGATATTGAAGGATTGATAGATAAAGTGAATGAGTTGAAGTTGGATGATAATGAAGCACTCATAGAAAAGCTAAAACATGGTAAGTTACTCCCAAGGCCTGAATAGCAGATGCATTACAGTGACCTGACTGTGGCAGGTTCTCTGCGACCGGAGACCACTGAGTTAATTTGTGTTGTGTGTAAACAGAAACAACTCGTTCATGTGCACAGTGAAGAATGGCTGTTCTTTCTCCAGTAAATGTGGCAGCCAAGTAAATTGAGTTGTGTTTTTCAAATGAGAAGTCTGTCAGACTATAACTGCAGAGTAACTAGCGTAATGGTTCAGCGTGTGCTATCTGAAACTGTTTGGCCATATTATTAGTGAAGAGGTTTATTTATCCACTTATCTATGTAGTATAGTATTTACCTTACAAACATGAAGAATAATTAAAAAAGGAGAGTAAGACCAAAATGTTAGTGTGACTTCTGCTAACTTTTTTTTGTTGTTGTGCTTCAGGTCAATTTACATTAAGAGATATGTATGAACAATTCCAAAACATCATGAAAATGGGACCATTCAGTCAGATCTTGGTTAGTTATCCCTAAAATAATTTTATTTTATCAGATTTTCATTGATATTTGACAAATTTCTATAAACTTAAAACTCTTAATTAAAATTTGTTATAATCTGTGCTCTATGTTTTTCAAAAAGGTGAAATGATTCGCCTACTGCAGTATCTAACTACTGAACTAACAGTTGCTGTCTATATATCTTTCTGCTTAATTAAAGTGATAGCTTTGCCTATTCTGACACAGCTTTTGTTTTCCATTCTTAAAACAAGGGCATGATCCCTGGTTTTGGAACTGACTTCATGAGTAAAGGCAATGAACAGGAATCAATGGCAAGGCTAAAGAAACTCATGACTATAATGGACAGTATGAATGATCAAGGTAAAACAAATTTCACCGACTATTTTTTAATTAATTGTTGAACAAGCTTATTTAGAGAGATCTTCCTGGAAACAAAAAGACATACTGTAGCATGTACAACCACAGAAAATGACAAGCATTTAACATTCTTGGAAATAGCAAGGAGTACCTGTGTCTCCAAATTTCTTAATAAATCTAAATATTTAGAGATACTTTGCCTGTTGCTGCTCTGTCTTGAGTAGAGTAGGTGGGATTTTGAATAATTTCCATTCTATTTAAAATGAATATTTTTTTTTTGTATTGTAACTGTTCATAAATTATTAATGCTATACTTGCAAATTAAAAAGCTATGTTAATCTTTAGTCTGGCATTGCTGTCTTTTTTCCTACCCACCCTCAAATTTACTTGGTGACATAGCCTGGTCTCTGGAATTCAAAGTGTTGTTTCTAATCCACCCATAACTACTCCTGCAGTAGTATGCTCTGAGCCTTGTGCTAAACCCATTAATATGGCTTAAGACCAAGTATGCCGAGAGCATAATTTATTCACACAGTTTTTTTTCTACCATGGTGATTAACATATGAATATAAGAGCTTTTTAGTATTACTTCCTAGAATATTACGTCTCAATGATTTATGTAAAATTTTACAGTGTCACTTCTAAAACTAAGTTTTTATTCTCTGGCTCAAAATTAGATTCTCAACAATGATAACAGGTTTGCTTCCAATTGTAACAGCTTTTAATGTCAGTAACTCAACGGATTTTTCTTTTCCCCACTGTAATTGCAGAACTTGACAGTACAGATGGTGCCAAAGTTTTCAGTAAGCAGCCAGGAAGAATCCAAAGAGTAGCAAGAGGCTCAGGTGTTTCTACCAGAGATGTTCAGGAGCTTTTGACCCAATACACTAAGTTTGCACAGATGGTGAAAAAGATGGGAGGCATCAAAGGGCTTTTCAAAGGTAAAAAAACCCCAAACAAAAAACTGCAAATCAACACTGAACACCCCACCCTAAAATTTATTAACTCATTGGGGAGGTCACTTCATGTGTGAACACAGAGGACATGAGAACATACTGATTAGGGAGAGGAGAAAGTGAGTTGTAGCTCACTCATTCTCATGATGTTTGAAAGTTCTTTCATGTGATTGGTAAGAGCTGCACTGTTCTTCATGACACCGATGTGTAACTTAGCAAGGAAAGCTATCAATGCATTTCTATCAATGCAGACTTGATTACTGCTACAGTACTAACACTTCATTCTGTTATGTGGAGTGCAGGGACTGCTGATCCTAAATGGACTTTTAAGTGGCTGATGTAGTAACTTCTAATAATGGACTCATTGATTTGAGTCTAGAATTAGGAGGTAACATTTGGATTTATTTTATTTCTAGCTCCACGTTAATCCGCTTTCTTATGATTGCTCTTTTCTTTTTATTTAGGTGGTGATATGTCCAAGAATGTAAACCCATCTCAGTTGGCCAAACTGAACCAGCAGATGGCAAAGATGATGGATCCAAGAGTTCTTCATCATATGGGTATGTACTGAATTTTTATAGCTTGAAGAGAGGACTGCCAATTATGGTGGAACATTTGAAATATAGAAGTGAGGAGGGGGATGGGAGACTATATGCATTATATATCAGTGTTAAGTATTTCTAGGGTTTTCTAACAAGAATCAGAAAATTTAGTCCAGATGCTTTGCACTTAGCAGTGCTTAATCTAGTATTTTCATTTGGATTCAGCTCTCAAAATGAGCAATTGGAATGGTGTCTGGGAATAGTGATGACTTGAAGGATGTCTGTGGTAAAACAAATCTTCCTAGACTTCCCTTCTCTTCTAAGATTGCCTCAAGTAATTAAATTTGATAAGAGCAGCTTTAAATAAAGACCCCCATACCTGAACCTTACTAATTGATAATAGTCATTCCATCAAGGTTTTTTCTTTTGTCTAGTTTTTAATACACAAGTCATCTTAAAACCTACTTAAAGCCTGGTGTTTTGCAGACCTTTCTGTAATTACTCACTCAGTTCTTTATTTTCAATAGCTGTTTAAACCTAGTTTGACAGTCTTGGGCTTCTGCCTTTGTATATTACTGGAATAGTGTGTGTACAGTAATGGTGCCTCAAGTAAGAGAGCTGTGCTTCAGAGTTAATTAACACATTCACATTCTCACTTCTTTTCTCCAGGTGGCATGGCTGGTTTGCAGTCAATGATGAGACAATTTCAACAAGGCGCTGCTGGGAATATGAAAGGCATGATGGGATTCAATAATATGTAAAGAAGCCTTAATACAAATGGACTTGGTTGACTCTTCATTGCAACTTGAGTAAATGAATTTGCTTTCTTCCTTTTTACAGTGATGAGAGAGTGGTCTTTTGAAATCTTATCCAGGCTTCTCAGTTTCTACATCTAATTTCTGAAAACTATTTTTGCTTAAATTAGTTCCTCTCCAGTAATAACTGATGGCACAAAGAGTAATTCAGTTTAATAAAATCATGATGTAAAATTTTAATATTTAGAGACACTTTTTAATCGTTTACATCAAATGGCAGCCATTATATTTGTAAACAACCCTGATCTTTGGTTATAGTAACATAAAATGTCACAAATATACTGTAAAATAAAATTTAAGTGGTTATAAACAAGGGAATGGTCTGTTTCTTCAGTTCCTTTTAACTGTCTTTTATCAGTATGTAATGAGATTATTTCCTTAGTTTGATTTGTTTCTAAAGACTGTTGTAACTTATGTTTGGCATAGATACTATAAGAATATGTCAGTACCTGAAAATGTGCTGTTGGTGCTCAGCTGTGGAGCATTTTTAGAAAGTGGATGTGTTGTGCTCAGGTTTGTACAAGACTTTGCTGTAAAGAGTTTTATCATTCTTCCCCTATACACAAAGAATCAAGTGACTGAAAAAATACAGGTATGCAGTTATCAAACTGTCTCATAAGCTGAAGATAATCTTCATACCAGGCTGCCAATTAAGCAGTTCTTTTGTTCTGGAGATAATTTGTAATGCATATTCGGTGAAATTTTTTGCTGGTACTGAACTTTAAAACAGCTGTATCTAACAGAACATACTGCCCCAACTCAGCTACAGTCTGATCTTCATTTCCTATAGCATTTGTTTAGTATTTCAGTTTACTCTGTTGGTAGAATCTACAGGCAGGCTTCAGAAACTAGGTGTAGACCAAGATGAACCTTGAAATCCAACATAGATCTTGGCAAATATGGTAAGATCTTTTACCCTTATCTTAGGGTAAGAGGGTGTATTATAAATTTTAATATACCGCAGAGCGCTTGGTTTGTAAATGGACACCTCTTGCTGCTGTCTAGATAAAAGTTGAGTGCAGTAATTAAAACAAGTGGGTCCTTCTGTCAGCCAGTTCTCTGAGACAGTGGCAGCTAACAGGGAATATCTTACATAGGAAATTACACTCTTGCACTAATAAAATGTAAGGTATGCTGTAATGCAGTTTATAATGTGAAACTATCTCCTGCTTGATTAATGGTATGTGTTCAATATATGGAGGATGCTGAAAAATCTTCAAGTATGCCATCTCCCTAAATGCACTGCATTTTGTGCATAGCATTAATCTGTAAACTGATCAATTAAGTTGAATCTTTGTATTTTAAGTATGACAAAAGAATGAGTCTTTGCATATCACCAGTAGAGAAGCTGTCCTCAGCTACTGAAGTGGTATGCTTACTAAAACCTGATTTTTCTTTTTTATAGTATTTTTAGTTCTTGAGCACGATAAAGCAATGAAATATGCAAAACCATGCAGAAAAGAGTATAAAATCTTGGTTTGAAATGCAGTCCTTAGGGGAGAGTGGATGGTTAATGCTTTTGATGGAAATCAAACATGAATAGGGATATTGAGGATGAACAGTGAAGCACTGTGCTCCAGGACAGGCTCAGTCAGACTGTCAAGTTACCAACAATTAACTCTTATGTTCAGCTTGTGGCCTACATTTAGTTTTAACTTTCAGTTCACCATTTCCCAAGTATTAAAACTGCAGCCAGATAGGAAGAGCTGTCACTAGCTGAGTGTTGGCAGAGACAAGGGCAAGTAGAGAATGCATTTTCTTTAAAGTATAAGATGTGTCAATTGTTACTTCTAAGCTATATGCTGGAATGGACAACGTGTATATTGCTCTTACCTTAGCAAGCCAGGCAGAAAATACTTTGGAGCCTGCTTAGAAAAAGTGCCTGATGATCCCAAGTCTGGAAAAAAAAAAAATACATCCATGATGGAGACACTAAGAACAAGAGTTCAGCTGTATAGGAGCACTTCTGAACGGACTGTTGACTTACATGGCCTCTCACAGCTTGATGCAAATAAAACTCTCCTGGCAAGTGTGTAACAATACTCCCAGCACCATTTTCTTGCATTAGGGATTTTTGTACTCATCCTCTACAGGATCTCAGAAGAGTCTGCAGAAAAGTTTTCTCTGGCATACAAGAACCTTGAAGAGCTAGAGTCAAGCCAGATTCACTGGAAATGCTTAGAAGACTGAGGTCTGTCTTCCTGTGTATATCTTGCTGAAAGCTGTTGCTGCTGTCAGACAAGCTTTTGTCTGAGCTGTTTGAGCTCAGTCTGCGGCTAAGCAGCCTACTGAGAGGAAATGGTTATGATGGTAAATAGATAGCTGTGTGACAGAAGCTGGACAATTAACTCTTAGCACACACAAATAGCTATGGCTTTATTTGTTAACTCTCTACCTTTCCATAGGACTTTCAATATTAATGTGCTAAATGTATTAAACCTAAGTTGCAAATGCTAATTTTTTTGGGAGGTGAAAGATTAGGTTTAATATGACCATACAGCTGCTAAAATCACAGTAGAGGCAAAGGAAAGCAAGTTGGTTAGTTGATGGTTTAATGCTCTTGAGGAGCTGTTACTGTATTCCAACCAGTCCTTTACTAAACATACTATTGGGGGTAAAAAATATTTATGTACCCTAACATTAGTTTGTTTCTTTGCAACTTTAAGTGATGTATGTTTGTTGTAATCCCTTAAGCAGGTATTCAGCCCAGTACTGTCTAAAATAATACTCTAACCTTTCATTCCCATGTTTCTGTAATCATACATTGTATGTCAGCCCTTTTCACAAGGGAGCATTTTCTGCCTTATGCTAGTATAATTTTAAGTCTGATGTGTCTGTACTTTCCCTGGGCTTTTGTCTTGGGCTCTGGATAATGCTTTGCTAATATGACTAAGAAAGTGTCTAAGAGCCTGTATATGCTCTAGAGTGTAATGTTTTGGAAACTATTCTTAATGATGCAGGATTGAAAGATGGCTCTTGCTGTCATGCAAGTGCATGTTCCAGCCATTGGTTAGGATCCCCCAAAAATTAAAACGACTCCCTTCTCAATCCCATAAAAAGAATGTTTCAAATACTTCCCCTCCAGCTGTTTTCACTGGCCGTTGGCATTTACTAATGCACATTTTGCCGGGGTTAGCCCTCCTCTGTTCAGGCCGGGCCATTTCCTACAGCACGGAGGCCTCAGCACACACTGGAGACAGAAAGGGCTCTTCCCATGAGGAGCTGAGCAAACCTCTTACCTGGGAAACACTTCTCCCACCCTCCTGGGCATGCATGTTATTTTCTCGCCCAGCCGCAGCCCGGGGGCCAGGGCACCCTTGGTGTGCATTTCTTTATCGTTCAAGGGTTCGTTATTTACAAAGGGCTGAGTTGCCTGAACCAACACCCAATCCTGGAAAGCTGAGCAAGGATGGTCCTGGACGAGCAAGACCCCTAACTACGGTCAAGGAACTCCATCTACTTCTTAAAATATTATTCTATTATTTTGCAGGGTTTCACACTATTTTGGGAAGATGATGTGTGTGTTTGCCCCAGAACTTGTACTTTTCCCTCCGTGCCGTGGGGGTATGTTTCAGCCTCTGTGGAGATGCGTGCGGCTGTCCCTCGCAGCCTGGCTGCCTCTGGCCTCTCCCCTGCCTCCCTCCCGGCTCCGGTTAATGCCGGGCTGCGGGGAGAAGCGAAATGACCGAGGTCGGTGTGCGGAGTACCCCAGTCTGAGCCGGGTGCGCTTCGGCTCCTGTGCGCGGCCAGCCCCGGCAGGCCGCAAGCACCGCCCCGGCGGGCGGTGCGACGGACGGTGCCGCCCGGCCGCTCTCGCCTCCCCGGGCCGCGGCGGGCCCGCTGCCGCCCTCCCCCGGCGCCGCGGCGGGCGGGAGGATGGAACAGGGGCTGTCCGCCATCACCCTCTACTGCGCGCCCGCCGCCGGCGCCATGGAGCCCGAGCAGGTGAGCGGGGCCGGCGGGCGGCACTCCCGGTCGCTCCGGGCGGGCGCTGGGGCCCGGGCACAGCCGCTTCCGGAGCGGGGCGAGGCCACGGCGGGTCCGGCCGAGGCGTGGGTGGTGGCCGCGGCCTGACCTCCCGGGGGTGTGCGGGGGTGGTGGGAGCCCCCGGTTCCCCGCTGTGGCGGTGGGGTGCAGTGGCCCGGCCGCGGGAGACGAGGTCTGTCTGTCAGCCAGTCTGCCCTTCCGTCCAGCGCGCTGTAATTACAGTCAGCGCGGCGGGCACGCGTGTCTCCGGTGTCTCCTGCTCGTCGGCGGACAATGCCTCAGACAAACGAGCCTGATGAATATTAAAGTGAGACAGGTTTCCACTTCCCTCCGCGCTGTCAAGTTGGCGAAGGCGTGGGAGGTGTTCAGGGACAGCAGCTCTTAATTACACTGCAGCCCGGGCAGCTCGCCTGTCACTGCCGCGGCCGCTCCTCGCACCGGCCTCGGCTGCGCCCTGGGTGTTGCAGGCGCTGCCGCTGCCCCTTCACCGGTTATGGTGCCTTTCCGAGGCTTGTTTGGGAGGGTGTCTTTTCTAACAGTCATCCTCCGGGTCTGTCATCTCGTTGTCTTTTGTTTCAGAAAGACTCAATGCTGTTTAATTTCAGTTGAAACAGAAGGGTGGAAAGTCAAACAAGCAATATGAAAAAAATCCCGAACCACCCCAAGCCTAAACGACCCCCCGCCCACCAACCCTAGCCAAAAAAAATTATCAAAAAAACCCAGTAAAACAGTCAAGATAGCAGGGTAGGAGTATTTTTCAATAGCTATTACAAGCCTTCTAGTGACTAGCAGTATCACGTCAGTAGACCTGTGCATATTGAATTACTCATCTTTCTCAGGGAGAATGGACGTCACACACTTTGTAGCTTCGGGTCATAAGCTCTCACAAGGTTAAAGGATGCCAAAGTGAATAGCCTGATATCCCTATTACTTTTTGCTTTTCTTCTTTGTCTTCCTGCATGAAACTTTATGTTATTGCATCACCTAATATTGCTTGTGTCAGCTCTCCCTGCAGGTGTCCAGGCACACCTTATCCTTAATTGTAGTTTATTTATTTGGGCATTTTATATGGGAATTAAAATTCTGTTGTGCTGGGTATTGTATCAACACTGTCAAAAGATGCCCTGCTCTCTCTTTGTTTCTGGACAAAGGGTGAGATAGAGTGGGTGTAAAGAGGGTAAACATGAACATGAGTTTCACATCCTGACTGCCTGACAGACAAGGTTTGTATGTGTGCCATAAAGCCAAGAAAAATTCCAAGAGGACATTTAAAAGAAAGGGGAAGTCGCTTTACAGTGTTTACCGAGTGCCTTAAGAGTGTTAGCTGGTGTGCTAGAAGCACAAGAGTGACCGGCCTTGGTGTCTAATAGTTGCCAGAATAGAAGCCAAAGTAAATGCTTCTGTGACGTGGGGACAAATGCTGAGTCTTTCAAGACCATATAATATGCTAGAGAAGGAGGAGCCTGTGGAAAAAAAATGAGGTCAGAAACCTGACTAAAGCCATGCACTAGAAGAAAGATCTTTTTAAAAAAACTTCCTAAATTGGAAAAGAAGATCAAATTTGTTAAGGAAGATCAAAAGTATAAATTTTCAAACAAGAAATACTGTAACATTTGAGCTATAAAGTGAATCTAGCTGATAGCTCTAGAATAGATCTCCATTACCACAGTTTTGGACAGATAAAATTTATTGGTGCTGAACTTCCTGGTCGTACCTGGGAGAGTTGGCTTTTATTGGTGCTGAGCATGTAAAACTTAAAAGGCCAGTGTTGACCAAAACCCACACTCAGGTTTGTTGACTAGGTAATAACCAGCACAACAGCTGATACTTTATTTGTTAATGTAGGACTAAGGGAACCAGATTCACTGTTCCTTGGTGAATCCTTACTGTCTTGAAGTACTGCATTTGTCTGAAATGTAGCAGTACCAGCTGTGTGAAGCTGCTTACTGCAGGTAGTGTGAATGTGGGATGGGTGTGCAGGGAACTAAAGCTTGCTTTTTAAACTTGAAATATTAAACAACATTTTTAAAAAGTTAAAATATTTTAAGCATTTGCGCTAAATGAGCCAAAATCAGATAAAGAGACTGTGCTTTTAAAGGAGCTCTAAGGAGGGGCTCACATTGCTTGCTGTTATTAATCACAGTGATATTTATGATGTAGTGTTTGCAAGAAACAGTGCTCTTCAGTACTGTGACTAAATATAAAAACAGTCATTGTACGATGCCAATAAAGGAGTGTGGAATGTTCATAAAAAGCTGATTCCGTGGTGCTTTTTGCACAAAAAGATACAGAACCCCGTCATGGGAAGTGGCACCTGCTTTTATAATGCCAGCAAGGAGTGCTCCCTGTGCTCAGGTTGCTTCCCTGTTTTCAGCATTTGTGTTTCGTGTCTTGCTCTGTTCCCAAGGCTGATAGCAGAGAGATTGCACTGGGCCCCAGACAGTCAGTTTTGTCTTTCTACATGAAAATGTGATTCTGCATGAAAATACAATCCTGTTTCAGCTGAATTACCCCATTGAAAACTTGCTGCTGGATTCTGCTCTGCTCCTCCAGGAAAATGCCTGAAACGTGCCATCATGGCTTGAGAAATGCTGGGGGAAGCTGAGATGACTTGCAGTTTTGAGAAGCGGTGGTACAGCTCAGAGAGATGATGAATGAGTGTGCTCCCTCTCCACACTAGAGCTCAGCACGTGATCTTTACCTTCCCTCCCTCTTCTCTCTGGGCATGAGAAGAATCCGTGGCTGGAATGAAGGAAGCTGTTCTGCTCCCTGTGACCCCCTGCTGCCCCTCTCTCCCATGCCCACAGTCTTTCCCAGCTAACCAAGCCTGCTTACCTTGCAAAGCTGTGTTGTGTAATCTAGTGTGAGAGATGGGGATGGTGATGCTGCACTTGCAGTGATTAAGGGATGTCTTACAACTGTGTGATAAAGCACGTATTTTTATTTATAATGTTGAATTGTGCTCTGTGGAGATCATTAGGTTTGTATAGGGAAGAAGTTGGAAATTGGAATGTGCCCATTTTATGCAACCTGGATTCTACACACACTATGCATGTCATTCCTTATACAGTTTCAAATTACATGAGCTCGTGCATTTTTAAAAACCTTCATGGTACATTAAAAACATGTGGTTGACATTTCCTAACCTCTGTGGCCTTCTCTACCTGACAGAAGTGTTTCCAGCACAGTTTTGTGCATTTATTGCAGTAGCCTCTTAAAGCTCTGCCAAGATGAAGGCTCTGTTTTGATAGCTGCAATACAAAATCTTACTAAAATTCTCTGCGTGCAGGAGTGACTAGCCTAAAGATTTATTGACTGGCCTTTGAACTAGAAGTATATATTCTAATGCTTGTGACCCAAAGACTGCATTGTAGCATTCAGCAGCTGGAAGAACACAGCCAGACATTGTACTTCTCACTTTGTATGTTCTTAGCCACAAAACTAAGTGTTGTCCTTTTACCATGGTCCCTTGTACTAGTCATGGTTGCTGATGAAAGCCCACAGGGGCAGATTCCTTGGTGCATCTTTTTAAAGCTTGAGCCTGGCTGCTTAGTTATTCAGTTCTCTTTTGTGCTAGAGGTGTCTGTCTGAACTTGCAAAGAGGTGGCTACAGCCTATGAGCTACTTGATTAATTTCATTAGGTATTAATTCCAAACCCAACAATACTTTTAAATATTAAAATGTATGTGCTTACCAAATTTGTTACTGAAACATACCCCAACAAGAAACCTTTTTGTTACTTTTAGAGAAGGGATCAGTTTTTACATACCTGCAAACAAGAATGTTTCAGTCTTTTACCTACAGGCAAATGTCTTCTAAATGTCCACTGGATATGATAACCAATCTAAAATACTTTTAAAATCTCATGAAGTTTGTTAAGGGGGAACTTTCCAGTTCCAGAAGCGTGTACTTGAGATAATGATTTTTTTTTTTCCTTTATAGCAACTTTCAAAGGGAGATAGTGGCTTTGAGAATGTGGAGCTGGGTGTCATAGGAAAGAAAAAGAAAATTCCAAGGAGGGTTATTCATTTTGCAAGTGGAGAAACAATGGAAGAATACAGCACAGATGAAGAGGAAGATGAACAAGAGAAAAAAGACCTGTTGCCACCTGTAGATCCTGTAGGTATTTTATTTGATAAATTGCTACTTCTGGTTTACTGGGTAACAACATTTTATACTTAATTTTTTGTGTCATAAATCTGATACCATCTTTACTATTATAAATTCTAATAATTTGATTGGCTTAAGGGACTCAGAAATCTTTGAAAAGTATTCTTGGGAAGTTTTGTCCTGGAGTTCTCCTCCACTAAAGAAGCCTTATTAATTAGAAATGGGTTGAATTTCTTCACAGTTCTAGTTTGTCTTCTCCAGCACTTCCCTTTCTAATAATATTTGCCTGGTATCTCCTTGATTTGTACTGTTGTTTTAAAAAAAAAAGTTGCAGGGGAGACTTTTTTTTCGTTATGTTTGTTGACAGTGGAGAGTTAAACCTGTAGTTTAGGGTTACCATACCAACAATTTGATGTAATTAAAAGAGTATAGGAGGGAAAGAAACAGATGACTTGCAGAAATAAAGGAAAACTGGTGTAATTCATTATATACAGAAACCAGATTTTAAAGGACCTGCCGAGTCCCTGTAGGTAAAGTTCATCTGTCTTGTAAGCTATTGAGATGTTGCTCAGCCTGTGAATGGAGTTTCCTTTTATTGGTCCAGATTCCAGTGAAGTCTCAACAATTAAAGCTGGTTGTGTGCATTGTAGCTGCTAAAATGCATTTTCCTTTTTGTAAATGATTCTGGATCTATACTTAGAGGTAAAATGAAATATCTAATCTGTTGTATTCTGTTGGCCTGCCTGATGAACTATTTTTTAGTGCTAGTGTGATTGCAAAGCTTACAGCCCCATGTGCCAACAGCAGCGGCAGCAGCTCCCCACCCTCTGGCAGTCAGTCCCAGAGCAGATCCGCATCCTGCTCTTCATCTCTCCACATGCCCAGTCTCATGTTTGTTTTATGACAGCCCCAGAAACTGCTGTCCCAACCACCTCTTCTCTTACCCTTGTACAACAGTCCTCGCCCCAGTAAATTGAGTCTGCAGTCCTATGCCCTGCCTGCTGGTGCAGCTCTCTTCTTGGCCCTCTCTGTGCTTGGGTGCCTGTACTGAGGTGGAGACTCCCAAACCGGCTGGTCCTCCCTGATGTGCTGGAGTGTGGTCAGGCAGCCAGGAGCCAGGGCTTCATGCAGCAGCTAGTCCTGCCTGGTTGCACACTGAAGGCAGACACTGGTGTAGAGCTGCTTCTTCCCATACTTCAGAGTCCCTGCATGTACAGAAAACAGCGCCCTGCTTTCTACTTGACATTGCTGTTGAAGTGACTCCTGCACTATTGTTTGGGAATCCATAATTAAGAAATGTTGTGGTTGAAGCTTTCTATTTACTCTCCAGTAGTAGGCCCTGTATTTATTAATATGTGTATCCATCTTGGGAGAGCTTGGCTTTCTTGAAGGGACTGAAGGGTTTGACTTTCTGGTTATGCTCTTCTGAAGAAGTGGTGAACCATAAGAGGTTTGCTTTGACTGTCAAGTAATACCTCTTTTCCCCTGTGTAAAATGCATTTATTTTGAAGAAGAAAAAAGGTGGATTGAGGACTAAGTTCCAGTGAGACTATGGGAATTTAGCTGGGATCGGGGTTCCTAATGACTCACAGGTTAAGCTGTTGCATTGCATTTTGCATGGATTGATGGCAGTGCTCTCTTTCTTGGCAGGCAGTTCTTGTATACAACAAAAAATGACATTAGCCTGATAGCAGGTAGGATATTATCAGTGTAAAATACACATGAAGTTTATAGTTGGAAAAGAAATGTATTGTAGTCACAAACAATGAGTAAGGTGTTAAGCTGCCTTGCTGGGTACTAGGGTGTTTTTTTTCTCCTTAAGGATCTTCTCAAAGAAATGCAAGAAGTGTGAAACTTACTATTATGGTAATGTTCAGGTATCTTCAGAGTGAGGTCTGTTCCCCACTAGGCAGTCATGTCAGATACCTGTGAATGTCTGAGATATTTTTTTTCCCAATTACAATGAGCAGGGAACAAGTTGTGTATAATTTTTTGTGCCATTTTCTGACAGTAGAAGAGTTCCGTGGTGGTGCAGTGATGGAAGGCTCATGAGCCTTGGTGTAGGTGTTGTGAGGGCAGAGATGTGCACGCTGCTGTGCAAATGGACACTTACCTAAAGAGCCCTCAAGTATGCACAACAGCCAGAAATGCTGCGTGATTGTTCCCCTCTTTTCCTAGTACCGATTTCTTTTCTGAATACCAAAAAGTATATTGTATGGTGGAGTTAAGATTGTGTTATTCTCTTTTCATAGTTTATTAAATCGTTAATTTTGAGTACACTTAGGACCCCCCAAACCAGAGTAGTTTATTGTGGAGCACACTATACCTTATTATATATTGCTTTTTACCTCGGGCAGAATGAACTTGATTAGAGCAGGGGTTGCCATTAAGTGAGGTTTACTTTATCTCCTGCATGCTTCATGTATCCCAGCTGAGCCAGACAATTGAAGAAATGTTAGTCCAAGCTGAGCTTTGATGTTTTAGCCAACAGCTGCTTTTAAAATGTTTTTATTGTAGGATTTCTATAAAAGCAATTAAATAGTCTGTTTGCTGAGACCAGCATGTCTAAAACTTGTTATCTCAGTTGGGATACAAAAAAGTATGTTGCAAGTAATAGCTGTTTCTGGACCAGTTTATTTTTAGAAAAAGCACATTTAGTATTTTGAATAGAACTTTCTATCAAGAAATTTCAAAGCTGTGCTGTTATTAGCATCCTGGCAGCTTTTGAATGAGTTTAAGGGAAACAAATATTTTGCTGTGTTGTAAAGAAATGTCTTAAGTACCTTGGTTTAATTGTCTTTTAGAGCTAAGCAGGCAATGACAATGTGTTTCTTACTAAGCAAAGTAGTATGTATATATTCTGGTAATACCATAGCCAGAGCACTTGGTGGGGTGGATTCCTATTATTCATAACAAAACAAATTCTCAAAAAGAACTGGGTTTTAAATTTTCTTTGAAACAACTTCTGGTGCTTCTGTAGGTCAGCACTCAGTTCATTAACATTGTTGTACTGGGGTGTCCATCCTATTATGTTTTATATTTTTTAATCCAGAACACATTATTTTTTAGATAGTAGCATTCAGTATTATCTGAGTGTTCTCACATTGAAATTCAAATGCTTTAATAGCATAAATGTATTTTTGATGCTTTTGTCCTAAAATGTAGATATTTGCACTCTATATGTAAATTTTCTTTTGCTTTTGTCCACCAAAACTTTATTTTGTATTAATTAAGAAGATAATCCTTCTGTTTATCCTTGGAGGGACACCTGGTGGTGCAGCACTTGCTGCATTCACCTATTAGATGAATAGGCAGAAGGTGGAGTGTAAGTCTTCACAGAGGAGCTGTAAGCAACATGACTGTTGGTGTGATAACCTTAGAATGCACCCCGAGAAGGCATCTGCAACAAAGCTCCAGGAGAGATTTATTAACCTTCAATGCTCAGAAAGATTGAAACACAACCTTGCAGGAAGGTTATCTTGATATCCTGTAGTTACAAGGGCTTTAACTTCAAATAGAAAAAAGTCTTCTCTTGATGACCGTCCAACTCTGATTTTCTCTAACAATTTGGGAATGAAGGAGAAAAAGAGTCACTGACCAAGAAATAACTACTCATAATATGGTAGAAGCTCTTGATGGAGGATGGTATGTGTGTTCCTGATCTTGTTTTCACTGGCTTGTCTTAGATGGCACAGTTTTACATGGTGCATACGCTAAAGAACCTATTATAGCAATGAACAGGCAAGGATTAAACTAATTAAAAATGTATCTTGGCATGGTAAACAATGAAAAAGTATCTATTTGGTGATGTATATTAACTATTGAATACAGGATTTTGTTTTTCTGAAATCAAGGAAATTATTATTTTTCTCATTTTGCCATTTTCTCTGACAAAAAGAAACCCTACATACCTTGGAAAATTTAAGTGTTATTAGGGCTGAAATCTGCCAAAAATAAATATATGTATGGATTGTTTAGGAACATGGTGCACTCAGAAATTCAAGGGAACATGTGTGCTCCCTTTGGCAGCCCCACAGTAAGACACAAAATCCTGTTCTGTTATTGAACCAGAGGCCTCTTGGTTTTATCAGTGATTGAATCCATTATGATCTTTCCTATTTAAATTAAAATTGTACATTAAGATTTTTTGTAATTTAAAAATCAGTTGTCAAAACCATTGTGTTTTCCATTTTAACAACAAAATAAAGTCAGGGTAGCTGAATAATATAATTAAACATTGTAGAAACGTATACTAAAGAGATGGATTGCAGGAGAAATACGGTAAACCAGTGTACTGTGTTTCATACTGTCCCTTGTTCCCAGTCAAGAAATACAGTACAGCTGTGTCCTTGAGTTGATTAAAGACTGAACATTAAGGCTTCTCTGGCTGGCCAAAGGAAGCTGAAATACAGTATCTGGGTATGTGCTTGTGTAGGTCTGTAGGACCTGACTTGGGTATGGTATTCCAGTTTCCAGCTCAGTGCATTAAAGCTACTTCACAGGCAAGGATTAATTTGATTAATTTGTACTGAGCCGTTATTTAACAGCCCTGTTCATGTCACTCTAACAGTTCCAGTTTCCCCAGTACCAGTTCTTGCCTCACATCTGCCATTTCTACTTCCATCTCTGAGGTGCTCTGGGAAGGCACCCAAATTTACCCTGAGGAGGTAAAGGGGGAATGTGTAGAAAAAGAAGGTGACTCCTTGGATGCGTTCCTTTGTTCCTGGTTATTCCTGGTGGTTTACTCTCCGTGCCATATCCTTTCTCCTGTTGAATTTCTGTGAAGTAGCCTCTCCCATGATTTTATATTGCCTTTTGAGACACTGGAAAGAAAGTTACCTTTTAAATTGAGGGGTCTGGCAAAGCCTTGCTTGTCAGGGATGAGGAAGTGTCTGGTTGGGCTTTGTCAGAAAGCAGAGGTTCCCATGAAGCTGAACTTAGAAGTGCTTCTAATGTACCAAACTGATTTTTAACTGTGCTGGGGGAAGAGTAGAAATAGAACCTCTGTGTCTGCTGAGCCTCAGCTGTTACCCACGTTTGTGTTACCACAAACTTGTTAGAATGTTCTGGGTCCGAGTTTCTTCTGTCATGTTGAAGTTCAGCTTTGTCTTTTCACTCTGAAATGTTATGGGGGTTCTTGTAGCTTCTTTCTTACAGCTCACAGCAGGCCCTTGTTTGTCCTGTGCCCTGCGTGAATGCTTTTTAACCCTGTCACCTCATCATGAAGGATTGTACAGAGCCCTGTCAGTGCCATTATTTGCACCTGTGGCAACAAGCTTTTCCAGCACTTTTTTTGACTTCTTAACTGAACAAACTCCTCGTTAGCCTGTCTGCCAACTGAGCACATAATCAATGAGCTGGAGGTGCTTTTGTGTGAGCAGGATAGCAGCTGATTTTGCTTACACTTTTACCTTGGCAGGACATTTTCCGTATCCACTGCCAAAAAAATATAACATCTGGCTTTTTGTCAGCCTGCCCAACTTGAGTTTCTGGCTTGACAGACAATTTCTTGCTGCAGTGATTTGTAGAGACTATGCTTGGAAAGCACCAAAGTCTGGTAGCTTGTGTACATGCATACTGAGGCCATACCAGCAAGTTTCTGTAGCTGTATTATTTACAATAATATTGGTTGTTCCTGTACAGATATCTATTAAATAAGATAATAGAAAAAGGTTACTACCAAACAGTTCTTATATAAGTTATAAATACTTATGTATGTGAGTAGAGCTAATGTGTTTTACTTAATAAAAGCTGACACTTTTAATTGCTACATTCCAGAAGAAAAGTACTTCTACAGAGATCTTTTCTGGGGGGAAATACATAACAAAGAGCTTGCTTGAATACAACAGCCTGTTAACTATAAACATGTTTTAGTTCACTATGAAAGTTGAATTTGCCTTTTCACAAAAATGAAACCCTACAATTTTTTTCCCCTTTACCTTGGAATCTGCTTTCCCCTTTTCCTTTTTATTATATGGTTTTGTTTGGTTTTTTTTTAACAGATACAGTCTCTTCCCTTGATGAAAAACATAGCCTGTGCATGCCCATTATTTTATAATTAATTTAATTCTAAATCTTTAATTTACAATGTGTGTATATATATATATATGTATCAGTTTGTCTGGAGGCTGCAGTATTTTTGCTGTAGCTGTGAACACACCACAGTTGTGCAAAGAGCAATTCCCCTTCTTTGTCTTCCTGGCCAGCCCTTCCTCAAGAGTCTGTACCCCTCCACAGCAGCACTCAGTCCATTCACCCCATCCCTGGGATCATGACGAGATCCTACCCCTGCAGCTGCACACAGATCTCCAATTCCTCATGTTTATGTTGTGTGCCCTGGTGTGGGGGCTCTTTGAAGAGACTTCCTAGCTCACATGCAAATGCTTGAGGTGACCCCACTTGAGCCCTGTTTTATTCACCTTGTGTTCCTTGTGGTTCACATCACCCCCAGTGCTTTGCTTGGCAGCATCTCCACTGCTCCCTCAGAGCTGTGGTAACTCTCCCCCTCCCTCGGTTCTCCTGGTTTTGTTTTTCAGGTGCAGTTTCAAGGGATAATTCCTATCTGGTTGTAAATGTTTGAAAGCAGCCTCTGCCTCAGAGGTTTGAAGGTTTGGTTTGATTTTAAACAGTCATTTGCAGTTCACTCATTATTGTAATGAGTGACTACTTTGTTACCTCACTTCTCCTCTTGGCCTGATGGCATTCAGAATGTTGTGGAGAGCTTTTTCTTGTCAGGGATTGAGTTGGCTGCTTGTCATTTCCCAAGTCTGGGAGCAGGAAACAAAAAGCAGTGAAAGAAATTTTCCCAGAGGTAAACCATGGCTATATTTATATCTTATGGTGATACTTTTCTTTTGTCTGGTCTACACTTATTTTAAAGCAAAAATATTGTAGTAGCTGGAAAACAGAAGACATTGCAGGTCTTTCTTCTCAAGCTGTTTGAGGTTTTGCATGTGTTATTTTGTGCCATGTACATACAGCTGTACATATTCATACTACTCTTGTTCCTGCAGACAACACTCACATGGGGACCCTACTTGTGGTTTCACATGCTGCGAGTTGCCACATCAACCTTATCAGGTACTGCTTTATTTAATTCTTGGGTAAACCAGAAAGGGAATATTGAAAGTCACAAAGTGATGTTGACAGACTGTAAATCATCTTTGGGTTCTTCTACTTGCTGTTTTTTCAAAAGTATGAATCAAACTGTACTTAATCTGTGGAGATATACTCTCTTGCCTTAGGCACTTCTAAAAATTCTTTTTACTTTCCATCAACAACTCTTGCATGGAAGAATGACTGGAAAATACGCTTTTGATGAACACTTTTCCCCCTTTTTCTTCATATGGAGATAGGTTGGTGTTGGCAAGGGAATGTATCAGCTTTCTGTTAGGTTTTGTATGGAACCATTCTGTGTGATGTTACCTGAAAAGAATGCTGGCTGGTGTAACTAAACTGACAGTTTTTCTGAAGACAACTAGAAATTATCCCAAGAACACATCCAGTTGTGTGCTGTACAGTGAACTTTTGGGGTTACAGAATAAGCAGGACTATTGTCAAGGGTCTTAAACTCACTGCACAGAAATTTGTATGACTCATGGACCTCTTAGAATTTTGCCAAGTTTTAAAAATGCTTGTCATAGTCTGTGTTCTTTCCAAGGTGTAAAGTATCTCTACTGGCTTTTTTTCCGCAAATATTACAGAGTTTTGACTATTTTTAAATTTTCTGGCAGTCTGTTGTATTAGTTAACCTATCTTTATTTTTAGAAACACTTTTTCTCTAATGTGCAGTGTAATTAAATTCCTTGACTCATCTGTTCTTCATATGCAAGGGTAGGTAATGCTGTCCTTTTTTCAGAAGTTCTTTATGAATTTGAAGGTCAGTGCTTTCTTCTTCGCACTTCATTTTTGGCTCTTATATTTGTAATTTGAACTGTCTTTTGCCCAATGCTTGGGATGCTGGGATCTCTGTAAAATTAGTTATTGTGAATGTTCATTGAAGTAGTCAGTTGCTAACTTCTAACTTTTTTTCCCTGAAGATGGCTAACTCATTTGCTTCCTTGGGGCACATTTACAGTTTGAAGTGCAGTATATTTGACTTCTTGACTGCCTTTACTCAACCAGTGCTGTAGCCATCACCATGGTAAAGAAACGGAATGACACAAACTTCCCCCTGTTCCATACTTTTGACTGTGCCCTACCTGTTTTAGCAAAGTAGCACTGAATGTAGCCTACAGCTTGAAAATTGAGACAGCTGAAACATAAATATTTTATTAATCCATTAGTATGCAACACAGAACATTGCTAAAAGTGACTTAAGTATGCTTGTATCAATAAATACTGTCTAGTTTGCTAGTACCACTAGACTGAACTGCCAGTTCAGCTGGTACCCATGTACTTCTGTCTAACCTTAATTTTCAGTTGAAGTTCAGCTCAACGCTTACCCTTTAACTGATTCCTAGCAAAACAAACTTAGATCCAAAGCTGAAACTAGCAGAATTCAAACACTACCACCATATATATTTTCATTGAATTTCATATCCTTCTCCTTTTGTTCATTCTTTATCCTAAAGAACAATTATTAGTATATTCAGCTAATAATTACCTATAAGGAGATTAACCTCCCAGATTTTTGTTTTATTTTTTGAGTTAAGTAGGACTACAGAAAACCATTCAGGAAAGATGGTGACAATTTTTATAATAAAACTGTTTTTAAGAATTTTCTTCTAGATCCTAATCATATGTAAACCTCTCTTTATTTTTCAGTGTGTGATTTCCTGGGAGAAAAGATTGCATCTGTTCTGGGGATAAGCACACCAAAATACCAGTATGCCATTGATGAGTATTACAGAATGAAGAGAGAGGTATGTGTGTGAGATAGGGTTCTTGCACTTCCTTTTCTCCCAACTTTTCTTTCCTGGTATTCTAAAAAATAAAATTTGTATTCTAGCATTAAAATGAAGCTTTAGATCCTCAATTTCAGCTTGTCTCCAGTTTTCATTTGATGCATGATTAACAATTTTTTATCCATCAGCCTTTTCTCTCCAGCTCATCAGTCTTATAAATGGGTGGGTCCTGACCTCTGCTCTGTTTCTCTTGTACAATGCATTTTCAAGTCAACACTGTGACAAAGTTGGATGGACAGGTGCTGAACACTGTAAAGAGGTGGCTGCTAGCAATACACTTTCCAGCTCTACAACTTGTCCAACACAGTGTCAAGGGTAAATTGAACACAAGGTTACCATTTGTTCTAAAGCATAACTGGACAACACTGATAGGTAGCCAGTGCCTTAGGCACAAAAACCCTAACTCTTAAAAATCTTCCTTTAGAAGAGATGAAAAACGTATTTAAAGCTTTATTAGTTATTTTTTTTATTGAGAGCTGAAAAAGCTTTAGAGGAGGCACACCAATCACTATTGCTATTAACTAAAACTGCTTATCTAGGTATGTGTCTTTTTTCTGTGTTTAACACGGTTTAATCCTTCACTTTTGGTGATTTTTTTTTTTTTCCATAATGGGATTTCTAGAATGTACCTCATCTTACGATCAACTGTGACTGTTTTCTAGTGGAACAAATGTCCTTGCCTTGTAATAGCAACTGGTATGCTTTTATGGAAAGGCTTCAAGTTAATCTAAGTAAGTGGTAAATAGTAAATAGTAGTATATGAATCTGGTTATCTCTCTTCAGGAGGAAGAGGAGGAACAGGAAAACAAAATGTCAGAAGAAGCAGAAAGACAGCATCAGGAACAGCAGAACAAGCCACAAGCTGAAGCTCCTGTCCAGACAGACCAGCCTGGAGCAACAGCATGCTCTTCATTCGTGAATGTAAACTTTGAAAGTGAGGGAGATTGCCTGCCCATTGCAGAAAATAAACAAGATGTAGTTCCTGTCCCTCCTTAAGTGTAAAGCTCTGTATAATGTAGGAAATAAGAACTGTCAGGTGTCACAATCTGCCTATAAACAGGAACAATAGGATTATACTTTTTCAGTGAAATACAACTCCTACCATTCTTATTGATCAGGAGAGAGCTAGGTGATGTCTGTTCAGTCTGTCTGCCTAATAAAGGCTGAGGCATTCTGCCAAATTGGCACTTCAGTTAAAATGAAAATTGCACTACAAACATTTGGTCTGAAACGGAATGTGTGAGCTAAGTTCTGTGTAAAGCAAGTAGAAATGTCTTTTCTTTGAATTGCTGTGTCTCTCAACACCTGTGGATTGCAGAGGCAGTGCTGTTTCCTACTTCTAAAAACCTGATTTGCACATTGTTTGCAACTCGGCTCTCTATGAATAGATTAATAGGAATTAATATCCTGTAACTCAAAAGTAATTATAATAGAGTCTTATTTCCCCTATTTATTGTCACTGTTGTATGCATGTATTTTTTTTCTGTTGTTAACACAAGAGAAAAATGTTAGATTTAATGTTAATTAGATTTAAGGGTCCACTGACTTTTTTTTTTTTAAGTAAAGAAATTCCAACTTTACAGGAGGCTATCAGTACCCTTAAGAACTTAGTACAAGTACCAGCACTCTTGGAGGCTAATAGTGCTCAGCTGCTCCATGCAGTGCTGTAGCAAAGTTCAGAACTAACATCAGTGTAGGATGTTCTCACTCCTAACCCAAGAATTAAGAGACCCATGTGCTTAAATGCATGCTCTCAATGGTCCTGGAAAGAAACTAAAGCCTTGCTAAATTATGTTAAGTGCACTGGACACTCTATGTAGTACCAGTCTAGAACTATGAACTTTTTTGGACATCGATTACCCAATTTAGGAAATAAAGAGAGGTTTACATATGATTAGGATATAGAAGAAAATTCTTAAAAACGGTTTTATTATAAAAACTATCACCATCTTTCCTGAATGGTTTTCTGTAGTCCTACTTCACTCACAAACATTAGGTTACTGTACTTCAGTAACCTAAACAAACTCTGTGTCTAATGTTAAATTACCAGGAAGGGATGAGCCACTGCAGATGGTTTTCACCCTGTTAGCACAGAATACATAAATAACTAGAAACAACAAAACCAAACTTAACGACTCTTTCCTTCTCTTAAGTAATGTGTTGTGATACTGCACTTGCAACAACAGAAATTTTTGTCCAAATGAAGTGCAGGTAGCTCCAGAGCAAATAGCAATTAAGGCTATTTTACTGCAATGACTGCTGCACCTGTAGCTTGTAAAAGGTGAATGGTTTACTTAGCAACAATCAGATGTCATTGCCCCAGTCATTTTCTGTGGACAACTGTTGCAGGCAAAGGAGCAGAGAACCTGCACTAGTTAGCATGTAAAACATTACCTCTGTCCTTGAGATTTCTAAAAAAAAAAAAGTCTTCAGCAAAACTGGGTCGTTGGGTATCATGACGCGTCCCTGGCCTTGATCCCACTGCCAACTGAGGAGCCTGATGTAACACCACAGGCCAGGTAACTTGGCTCTTAGTTTCTGGAATGGTTACATATTTCAGATGACCCTCTGCCTGAAACCGGTGTCCTGTACAGCACAAACTCTTCCTCTCATTTGTCTGTGGCACTCCAGCACCACAGAAAATCTAAGGAGGAGGATTCAGTCTTCAGCTCTAGTCCATCTGTGTAGATACTCCATTCTTTGCCTTTTCTGAATTGTAAGATGGAGGGTGCTGACCACTGTGTAAAATCACTCCTTAGCCCTGAACATCTGCAAGGGACAGCTTGGTTCAACACCTGGGGAATACACAGAAAACCAGCTTGTTCTCTTAGAGAGTTAAGAGTTCTCTTAAGAGTTCTTACAGCGTCAAAGAAAGAAAACCTCACATAGCTTAATACCTTGACAGCTGGAGAATACTTTGCTTTTCTTCCAAGAAATTAATGTCAGTTGGATTTTTTACCTCCTTTCCCTACTATTTCTTGCGTAACAAATGCTCTCACTGCCTTCTTTGTATAAAATACTGTATTACTCACTGTGCCTTAACTTAATCCTTCCTTTTTTGCAAACTGTATGAAAGTGGTTACTTTCATATTGGTTTAATTTTTCTGTAAATGCATTAATTGGTTATTTTATATTTAATATAATTTTTGAACTGGAAGTTGGCTATGGATTTTCCTTTAAAACTGTGTGGTCTTTGAAACTTTATGCCTGTACACAGGTACGTGTGCCTGTTTACTGTTTTCATCTTTACTAAGTCACACATCCTGGTTGAATATTCAGGCACCAGAATTCAAAATATTTTACCCCCACCCCCTTCCTTAGACTCTTGTGTAGTACTCTGTGTTCAGCACTACCTCAAACTACTAAATCATGCAGAATTGCAAACATTTCTGGCCTGGAGCTATTGTAATTCTGTCTGAAAGTTGAAACATTTCTATGGCTTTCTTAAGGATTAAGGGACTTTCGCAGCTCTAACTACTGCTGTAGCTCAGTTGTACAATTAAGATAGATTACATAAAATACTTGCACAGGAGGTTAAGTTGTTGAAAGCCTCTGTACAGGTGTTTGGATTGTTTGGATTACTTTTAACTAGATCTAAAGCTAGTGCAGTTTTATTTCTGTTAATGAACCTCTTAAAAATTAGGTGTCCAGTTATTTTAATTTTTAATTTACTTATCCTTCCTGTTACACACTTAAAGCTGGTCATGCATAGAAGAAAAAGTCCTAAATTCTTTACTTCTTACTGAAAACTACTGCCTTCACAACACAATGTTCAATGGTGCTGTCATTAGAGGAAGCCATACAGAATGGAGTGGGAGGCTTGGGATGGCTGAGTGTATGATATAGGCCAGTGCTGAAGATACCAAGAACCACATTCTTACTTTCAGGAAAATTGACACTTAGAATAAGGTATTTAAATAAGAATAGGGCTTGGTACACATGAAAAAAAGTCCAAAAATATTTATTTAAAAAACAGGCAATTTTTGCTTCTTAAACAACACTTGCTTTTTTGGTTTCAGAAATTAGTTCTGTGATTCATGTATGTACCATATTTCATATCTTATGTGGGGGCAAAGGAGGAAGGGGGAGAAGTAAAATGGAAGAGGAATTGATTCAGATAATGAATGTTTCCAGCTTCCAACAGTTGGCCCATCAGACTGAGATCTCTCTGTGGGTACAGTCTGCTCCCATTTGAAGTCACGTATCATCAACATCAGCAGTGTTGTCATTATCGCTTGCCACAAGGACCTCTCTGTTCTCGTATGTCCAGAACCCATTCAGATCAATTAGAATGCTGGTAACAGTGTCTCCTTGACTGCTATTGATCAAGTCTTGAAGGGAGATTTTGTAAGGGTCCTTAGGCTTCACCATATCAAAGATTTCATCCTATGAAAGACAAGTCAAAATTGGGAGAAAAACCCACACACATTAATGAGCAGAATAATGGCTATTTCATACCATATACAGAATGATCTTTGGCTAACTAGTGCCACCCACACCAATTTACAAAAAGCAGCTGTTAAGTCCCAAAGCACTGAAAATACAAAGCACACCGACTGATTTGCTACAGTTCGGAGCAGTGTCCTCAGCTCCCACATCTCAACTAAGAATTTGATTTTGTGGGGAGGCTTCAGCCTCAAAGTGGTAAAATGAAACTCAGTTCACTTGTATGAGCTAAGTTTTGTAGAAACTCCTGTACTTTTTTTTTTTTAAGTACTAAAACTGCTAAATATAAAGTAGGCAGTAATCAGTTTTATAGGCTGTTTTTTTAAGTCACCAGTCTGTCCCCTGTCCTCCAAGGAATGATCCTCAGAACTGTAAAATGGACTTAGCAAGTACCTTCAAGTGTAAGAAACAGCAGCATGTATTTAACAGGTAATTTGTCTACTATTAAGGAAACTACTAGAACATATCAGTTATTTTGCAGAGCAACTGCTGACCAGAAAGGCATTTTCAAACCTATAAGTAGGACAAGTCTGCTTATTTCTACTACTCTGCAGGTAAGTATACAGCAACTTACAAATTATGACATAACATAATTAAATCATTAAATGCTTATTCAAAGATTATACATAGTACTCCATTTGGTAAAGCTAACCTTGACATCCTGAAAAGAAACTGGTTCTTGTCCATGAATTTTCATTTGTTCCTGAATAGCCTAAAAAAAAGAGAAGTTAGCAATGGCTAGTGCAGTATTATACTGGCACTGTATGGAAGTTTTTTAATGCTTCTGCATCTTAAGCTGTATTGCCCTCTAACAAAGCATTCATGGTACAGCTTGCAATCGCTTTTCTTCTACAGGTGAGGCAGGGGTGAGCTACGGCATTATCAGTGATATACATCTCTAGGTTCACAGTTCTTAATTAGTATGACATGAATCTCACTTTCATTATGACCAGTGTTTGAGAAATTTGCATATTATCCTTCAGCACTCAAAACTTAAGATATTCATACACTTGAACTATAAGGTTACATTTTCTGACACAGTATGAAATACAGGCTAGGGAAAGAGAGAAGGAAAATGACCAATCAGCAGAAAGACAAATCAATTCTTTTAAACACCTGCATCACCAAACCTGCATCTGCAAGTAACAACTGTGAACAAAACTCTTTTGCTAGCATAAGCTGCACAGCCTTGTCAGCACAGCTCTGCCAGCACAGCTTCTCTAAGTGCAGACCTATTCACACTTAATGCTAGCAGAAAAGCAGTCATTCACAGAGTCAAGAGGAACTATTCTGATTTCAAGGAAAACTTAGAACATTCCATGTCCAAAAGGAGACTTGCTACAATGTAGAAATAAGGTGGATATAAGATTATGCCTTGAGCAGGCCTGAATGCTATAATGACTAATGAACTACATACATTGTTCTTCATCCTTTAAGCATACAGCTGAGTACAATGACATTCCCTATTTTTACAGTTATAATACAAAGATCCATACAAAGAAATCTGGAGTGCTTGCCCGTGTCTGAATAGATATCACTGGGAGGATCTTGTACATGAATAAAGTATCAAGCTCATAACTCAGCTGAAACCATCCACAGCAAAAAATACGATTTTACTGCATAGCACTTCCCTTCCCAAGATATCTCAGGTATCTATTAGAAAAACAAAACAACAAAACACCTGCCCCCTCTCCAAAACAAAATCACCACTAATCAGAAGGAAAAAAACCCAAAACAATAAAAACCCCATCACACACAAACCACAGTTTGGAGGAAGATTTTACAATCTTAATTTTAACAGCAACTAAAAAAAATTAAGCTTGGTTTAAATCTGTTTTGGAAGCAACAGGTAAAAATGCGAAAATGAAAAATGCAAGAAGCTTTTTGCAAGCAAAGCACTGAATGAAAAATCCCACAGCTGTACAGGCCTATCAATACATTTCATTTTCTTTTCTTTTACTGAGTTTTAGGATTACAGTTGAAATTAAAACCATGGGCAATAATCAGTTAGAACCATCATAAAAAATTTTAATAGGTAATCATCACGCAATTTTAGGACAATTCACCTTTAAAAAAACCCCAAATCAATAGAAAATATTTTTGCTAACCAAAATCAAAACAGTTAATTTCAACTGCAGATAAACTACTGAAAATACCTTTTGAAATCTTTCCAATTTTTGTCTTTTTAAAAAAAATATTTAAAATCTTCTTAGAAGTCATTACTAGCCTGCCTGTGGCTATTGGTAATTTAAAGTGATTTCCTGCAGATCTGCATGCAGAAGCACATAGGCTGTAACACTAGAAACACAGAAAATGGCCTACTTGTATAAAGAGACTTACCCTAAAGAAATAATTAAGCGAAAAGACATTCAGGTGTCCTTTGTTCTCTATATCAAGCAGTTTGAAAATATATTGCAGAGCTGCAGGCTCCTTTCTGTTTTCTAATGCAAGCACAAAGTCCAGGTAGGTTTTATAGTCCTAGAAGTAGATACAATCATGTTTATTACAGTCTTCTTTCTAAATTGATTTTGCAAGCAGGAACTCTCTAACTGGAAGCTATTTCATTGTAGGGGATCAGTCTATTTTCTGAAAAAGACAACATGAAATAGAAAATGGCTGCTACCACTAATGTGCACAGGAAAGTTACTTTTTAATGACTGCTGATAATGGGAAATCCTGCCATTTTAGAGGCAAAATAGCATTCCAAGCATAAATCCAAATTAAACGTGCCATATATATGCTTTTAAACAATGTTTAATATATCTTTAAACTGCTGAACATACCCAACTAGTGAAGAAAAAACACATAAAATGTTTTCATTACCACAAATTGAATGTCTAGTGGCAGCGAGCCTGCTGTTACCAAATAGCTAATTAAGTACATAATCCTTAGACCAGAGTCAGTGGTTTGGCAAATTATGTGCTAGAAACATTGGTCATGATTACAAGCAAGTATCAAACTTTTCTTTTTCACTAGTACTGATTCTTGGTTTCCCAATCAAGATACAGTTGTGACAAGGACAGAAATCCTACAGCCCTGTGTGTTTAATAACCCTGTTTACCTGCAACATCTGAGAGTTGTGCTATCATTCAGAGGGAGCTTGACAGCCTGGAAAAATGGGCTAACAGAAGCCTCATCAAGCTGAACAGAGGGAATGCAAAACCCTGCATCTGGGGAGGAATAACCCCATGTACCTGTAGAGTTGGGGGGGCTGACCAGTCAGAAAGCAGCTTTGTAACAAACAGGCCCTTGCAGCAAAGGCTGCTGAAAGCACCCTCAGCTGCATTAGGAAACGCTTTGCTGGCAAGTCGAGGAAGGTGAGTGATCCTCTTCTAGTCAGCACAGCTTACACTACATCCAGGCACTGGGTCCTGCTCTGGTCTCCCCCACACAAGAGAGATGAACCTACTGCTGCAAGTCCAGGAAAGGACAACTAAGAGAATCTCTCATGACCTCATTGGCAAAAGGGCTGTATAGTGAATTTGTAACTTGACACCGTACACTCCAGTCATCTGAATGCAGACAAGAATAGTGGCTGAACATTAAGTAAACCTTCAAAAATATAGCTATAAGGTGTTACTTTAACTCCTTTTAAATTAGGTAGACTTCTCATTTTTCACAGCTATGGAAAGCTTACAATGAAAAACACAATTGTCTTCATGAAGAAGTAGACAGCTTAGCTAACTTGCACTGATCTCAAGTGTGCCACTTGTCTTTAGCTCTCTTTAAAGCATTACATTTAACTAAAAAGTACTGCTGCATCTCTGCATTTTTTCAACATGCACTTTTGTAATTGGATCTACAAGTGGCCTTATCCTAGCCTGTCTGGATTCTGTATCACCTCTGCTTTTTTAAACAAGCAATTTATTTTTAAGCCACACTGCAATCACCTTGCTCTTAAGAAAATTAACTTTCTAATATGGTGCATGGTCATTTGTGTGCACAGTGATAAACAAAAGTTACCTCAAGCTACTCTTTCTTTTAAAAATACTGATTATTAGACATTTCTCAACTCAGTAAGCCAAAGCTTTTATGCTGTGGACAAAGCGAAAATAGGTGATTACCATTTCACCATCATAAGTTAAGCATTCTTGAAAGACACGATCCAAAAATATGTTGGTCAGAGTCCCTGTTCCATATCGGGACAGTTCTTCTTTGCTGAGCATGCCATTGTGATCTTTATCAAGGTTTAAGTACTGACCTAGGGAGTAGATAAAAAAATCCAGCCATAATATACCTCTATCAGAAAAGAACTGTTTCAACCGAGAAAAATAAACACTGAAATTTTGTCAAATCCATAATAAAATTAATGCAGCTAAGTGAGAATATGCTAGATCCACAATAATATTTATAAAGCATTAGAAATAAGTGCAGAACATGCAGGGAGAGGAAGTGGGATTCCCATAATGAGGTGTTAGTAGTTCTGATCTAAGTTAATAGCTGTGGATACAGAGAGAGGAGCAGAAGGCTGAGAGCATATTATTTTATACAAATATGCTGTAAGCATGAAAAAAGAGCTAAAGACGATTCAAAGGCATGAACAGAGCCAGAAGAGAAGGTTACAGAGGAATCTCGTACCTTGTGCAACAAGGTGACCGATTATAAAACCATGATAAAGAGCAACAGCAGAGAACCGAAACTATGAAGAAAGTCAGGAAGATATACTGAAAGGGTGGATACAGGATTTGAAAAGACGAGTTAGCAGGAGGGTTTAACATGACAAAAGCAGAGGAAAAATACAGTAATAATGGGACTAAGTCATACAAGAAAGAAGTGTTGACATAGAAAGGAACCTACCATAAACTCTTAATGCAGAAGGAGCAGAAAACCAATTTGTTTCCTGACTTTCTTTAGAAAGTTCTTCATCCCTTAACTAAGTGAAACATAAAGTTAGAATTCAGAAAGAGTAAATTAAAATACAACAGTATATGTTAGAGACCTTTACCTCCAGTAAATCATCCAGGAAGCTGCAAGCTAAAATATCCTGTATCTTTATCTTCCCTGTAACAAGAAAAGGAAAATACATTTTAACAGTTGTTCAGCCATTTGACTACGCCATTTGACTATTCTCATTTAGGTGGTTCTACTTAAGAAAGAAGTATTCGGAGCAGAAAAAAATGCCTTTTTAAAAAACCAAAGCTAAACAAAAACCATTTCTAACATCAAGGATAAGACTCTAACTTCAGAGATAAAATAAAATACCTTTTAAAATGACTGGACAAAACTAGCCTGGTATAGGCAGGAGTTATCCTGAAGCCTTAAAAGCCAGAAAACTAGATTAAAATAAATGTGAGTGTTCAACATCAACTCAAAATGTAAAATAAAAAATGCAAAGAAAGCATGCTTAAAACATTTGATGAAATAACAGTCTCCTAAGTGACATGATATTCTTACATCTTCGAAACTACAGATGTGACACAAAGCTAAGGTAGCAGAATGCACTTCTGCTGGTGCAGCTCTGACTGGTGCACAGACACTGTGCTCACCGCTGTGCAAAATAATGGCGTTGTAACTCCCACACACCCTCTCCACACGCTTGTAATTACCTCTGTCAGAGGCTGCTGCCCACACAATTCTGACCTTTACAAGGGGCACAGCTGGACCTTGAAAATACATGCAGTTTGGGATTTAAATCGAGAGCATACAAGGGAGCTACACCTGTAACAAGGATTATCATAGCTAACTGCAGACCTTTTCTAGTGGGTCTACATAGTGCACACAGATTTAATCACAGGAAAAGCACATCACTGCAACCATTCCTGACCATCTCCACAGCTCTGCAGCTGTCCTGACAAGCAGTTGTGTTGTTGGTTGCAGTGTTTTCTATTCACCCTAAATACTTATAAAATTAGCTACTGCTAATGGCTCATTATGATGAAACAGTATCTTATTTCTCAGTTTCTATGAGATAAATCTATAATACCTCAACTGATGGATATCTCACAGAAATTCATTAGCTGCAAAAGTAGATTATTAGATCCACAATAAAGAATTATGGTCTTCAGTGGAGATGAATCTTCAATGCTGAACAAAAGTCTACAAGGACAACTACATATTACTTTGAAAACACAAGTAGCTTCAGTGGAAACATTTTAAGAGACCTACCTGTTCTGAGAGGATCCAGAAAGAAGAAGAACTTTCTAACTGCTGTGCAGACATAGAAGGAGTAAAAAGATTTTTCTAATCCATCCAGTTGTGGCAAAGTAGGGATGAGTTCCAAAATATAGTTTTCTAAATCCTGCAGATTTAAGAAAGAAAAGAAAACAAGCATTAAACACCACTATTGTTGCATCTTTGCTATATTCCTCCCTGGCTTTCAAGTGTATTTTATTAAAAATAAACAGTCCTGAAACAATGCAGAAAGAGCAAGAAAGCAGGTAAAAAAGCTTCTGTCTCTGTGCAAGAAATCTCAGATCATATACATGCACCTGCAATTCTAGGGCTGAAACAATCTATAATAAAGCAGAATTTAACAAAGTACATGATATTTATATGTAAATATAAATGCAGTCAACTGTACCTTTTTCAAATATCAATGCATAACTCCTGACTGGGTTATCCCACTGCTGAATACTCTTTAATAAAACTTTTTTCTTTAAGTTGAGCGGTAACTAGGACATTTTTATTTATTTTATAATATTACCTCCTGTTAGAGCAGGAGAATAATTCACTGAAGAATAATTTGTTATTTTTACCATATCCTAATAAATCTAGTAAAGTGCTAATGACATGAAATCTTTGTAGATACAATCCCCTTTTCAGAAAATTACCCATATATTTGAAAGGCTAGCACCACTCTCACCACCAAATCTCCTGAACACATGAATTGCAATTTATCCAAACAAACGTGCCCACCCCAAATCTGTTATGATACAAGCTTTTACAAGACAAGACTAGGAAAAACCTGGAATCTTTCTGATGCTCTGTCATTTGATTAAAGAGAGACATTAAGTTAATCAAGAATTTACTTACTGATTCTCTGAGGTAGCCTTGTCCTGCCACATCATATAAACTGAGACCTATTCTTGTCTGATGAAGCCATACTGTGAAACAGAAAACAGAATTACAATGCAAGAAGCCTATGGGGCTTTTGAGTTCTTGCCAAAATTTGAAGTTATTCTAGAGGCCGCAAGGCACAGCTGGATTTTAAGTGCCTCTTCCCATTTTTCTGAGCTTTAAGCAAAGCCATGTCATGTACTGCTTAGAAACACTGTTTCAGTCTCTAAATTTGTAAGAGTCATTGGCAATATACTATAAATATACACTTTATAAATAAACACTATTTGTAATATAAATATGCACCATTGCCAAGACTGCCTTATAATAACTAGATGTGAAAAATGGCTGAGCAGACACCACATTTTATTTGGCATATCACAGAATCATAGAATGGCTAGGATTAGAAGCAACCTTAAAGATCACCTAGTTCCAACCTTCCCTCACCATAGGCAGGGATGCCACCCACTAGATCAGAGTGCTCAAAGCCCTGTCCAACCTGGCCTTGGAACACTTCCAGGGATGGTGCAACCACAACCTCTCTGGACAACCTGTTCCAGGGCCTCACCACCCTCTGAGTAAAGTATTTCTTGCTAGCATCTCCTCTAAAATGCTTCCTCTTTAATATAAAACTGTTTCCCCTTGTCCTATCACTATATGCCTGTGTAAAAGTTGCTCTCCCTCCATTTATAGGCTCCCTTTAAGCACTGAAAGTGCACAGTGAGGGCTCCCCCACAGCCTTCTCTTCTCCAGGCTGGACAACCCCACCTCTCTCAGCCTGTGGTCATAGGAGAGGCTCACATCTTTCCTGTGCTGACTCCAGGTGGGGTCTCACAAGTCTCAGAGCAGAGGGCAAGAATCATCTCCCTTGACCTGCTGTCCACGCTTCTTTTGATGCAGCCCAGGCTTTCCAGGCTGCAAGCACACACAGTTGGCTATACAGAATCATATGGATTTGTTCTCTCTCACTGACTTAGAAATGCGTAGCAGTGCACTTTCACTGCATTAAACAGCTGTACAGTGTCATGTTCATATAGATTGCTACAATGCCTTGTATAGCACCAGACACTGCAGCTACAGCCAAAGATCCTGCCCTCACTTCTGAGCTACGAGAATTAGAATTGCACAAACGTCTATTCTGTAATGAGAAAGCACATTAATTGGACAATCTACAGGACAATGTGCTTGAGGCCATTATTAAAGCACTGTAACAGTGATGGAGTATAGATTAGGCATAAAAACTATTATTCACAAACTCAACATTAAATTTAACTCCCATTTTATGAAGAAACAGTTCAAAAGTTCCTCTTATGCAATATAAGCTGTCCTTCAAAACATTCACTCTTCAAGGTAAGTGTTTCTCATGGTGGGCTAAGTGTCATTCAGATGGCAGAGGTTTTACAGTGAGGCTGTTTCTTTGTTGGCTTAAGTTTAAAGGTAAATGCATCACACATGAAATGATTTGGTGGTGGCAGCTTTTTAAATTATTATTATTATTATTATTATTATTATTATTATTATTATTATTATTATTATTATTATTATATTTGTTTGCTTAGAAAAAAGGCATCATCCTAAATACACAAGACTTAAAACTTCTGGGTGAAACAAAGCACTGAAAAAACCTCTGTTTGTGTCCATCTGGTTGGGCCTTTTTGAAATGCATATAATTTTAACAGACACAAGTCTCCTATCCTGCAGCTTTTGAGCTCGTTGTTGGAAATGGGACTAATTTCTTGCATATTGTACACACCTGCATATCACATTTCCTGCTCAACACATTTCTCATCCCTTGCACCACAAGATTTTAAGTTAAGCAGTCTGAGCTGCTCAGGGAACAGTGCCATTCTCCTCTCTTGAAGGCTCTAGCAGATCTAAGAATGCAGTAGTCAGGGCAAAAGATAATAACACAATCTTCCTTTCTGCTAGCCAGCCTAGTGTTTTAAACAACATATAATACAGATTAAAAAAAAAAAAGCATTTTTCGGCCCAAATGGCTATTTATAATAAAAAATAGCTGAAAATATGGTAAGGCTACAGTGACAAGCACAGAAACATACTCACATATTTGACAATCAGTTAGAAAACATAGACAACACCACTATGTAAGAGGACAAACAGCAAACAAAGCTATCTGCCTGATCATAGTGGTTAAGATCACACCTGCCATGGAACTTTATTGTTTTGCACTTCACGACATTGCCTGAATAAAGGAAATCAGAATGACAATATACATAACAAACAGATCAAGAATAACTGTGGCCAGGGAGAGGTGGATTTTAGAGGTATGGTGGACTCCCACCTTTTAGTAACCAGAAAAAAATCCCAAGCTTCAAGAAAAACAGCATTTGCAGTTAAGCGCAGATCTCACTGCTGCTGAAGGGAACATCAAGTAACTAATAAGGCTGAAAATAGCCTTAAAATGAAACAACTTCTCTCTGAGCAGAAGAAGCATCCACTAACCTTTTCGCATGACATAATTGAAAAACTGCATGATAGATATTCTCCCATAAGGATCATTATGGAGTAATTTAGCAAAGATCTTCGCTGTAAAGAATTGTCTGTAAAACATAAAAACAAAGCTACTTCTATGCATCTGATTACACTGCACTGACAGATCCAGTTCAGTATCTGAAATTTACAGATCCTGTAAAATAATGTTTTAACACACAATATGTTAATATACTACATTACACTCATCAAGTGGGATCCTACCAAGTAACAACAGTAAACTCAATAAAAAGGAGCTACCTTTTCTGCTCATGAGACTCTTCATTGATGTAGAACTTTTGAGAGCTTTTATTCAATTTAATTTCTCTTTAGTACAATAGTTTGGTAGCTTCTAATCTTCTACAACAATATGCTCATAAAAGAAACTGTCAGTACTGACAAATAATCTGCTTCTGCCCAAAACTCAATCACAAAGCCATGTGCACAACAGCCATTTCCAACAGGAGCACAAAGAAGGACCATTCACTGCATGCTGTGCACGGAACATCTGGTAGAAAATTCTGCATCAGAAGATATTAGGGAAGGTTGGGCAATATCACTAGAGACATGACTTCCAGTTCAAATACATAATGTGCTATTTGCTGACCACTAACATCATAAAAATGCTAATGCTGATAAAAAGTTCTTCTTCAAAAGGATGCACTACCATTCTTTCATGCACCTCTGTTAAAAGTCACCTCAAGAGATGCAGAGTACACCTTTGCAAGGATGTCAAGCAACCAGTTCATCAGTAACTACATGGATATGATTTCTTCTCACCATTAAACTGTTCCCATCTATTTTAGAACTCGAAAGTTACAGCAGCACTTAGGTTTAGTCAAAATGAGCACATACAAGAGAAGAAAGCCTTACTTGCATTTTGGTCCAGCTTTTTCACCAACTTTCAAGAAGTTCTCATAATTGATCATTGCTTCTTCCCCAATCATTGGTGATGTCTGATGTTTGTCCAGTAGAAACCATAGATTCTTAAAAGGTATTTATATTTGGTTAAGAAGGTATCTCTAAAGAGAAGCCAATGTACTTAAGATACAGTGTTTTAAGAAACTCAGCAAAAATGTGGGCTTGATGCAAGGCTCTCTCAGTTAATCAGTACACACAGTCAGTTCAGCCAGAAAAGTGAGTATGCACTACTTCCACTGCCTTAAATGCTGTTAAACACATGCACACTCTCCCTCCCTCACTAGGATTTCTAGGGTCACACTAAAAAGTCTAGGGTCACTTCTGTCTTTGCAGTGCAATAAAATCAACCATCTTTGGAGTGTCTCTCAGTGATACATAAACAGAACCTATTTCATCATCTGGGCCCACCAGGGGAATCACTGCAACATGCTGGAAAACCAGAAGCCATCAATTTAGTCCTCACATACATCATAACGAGGAAGCTTCACACTGGCATTACCAGCCCAAAGCTATGCAGCACTTCAGCTTTACCTAGTACTGTGTGCCCAAATACAAAGCATCTTAACACAAGATTCTGTGGGCACACAGGAGATAATCAAACTCTGACAGGAGATAATCTAAATCCATTCAGAAGCCATTACAAGATATACAGAAAATAATTTTCTACCTGCAGCTCTTCGTTATCCAACAGTTCCCTACTTTTTCTTTGCAGAAAGACAGCTCTAGATTCTTCTCTTAATTTCTGAAGCAAGACTTCATCTTCAGCTGGCAGCTGGAAACATTGTGGCATTTTAATTTTCTGCACAGTGGTAGCATTCAAAAACTACACATGCAGCAAGTAGTCTTAGGTAGCCTCGAGTCATACACTCTGACTGAAGTTGTTTACGTGACAGAAGACAGCCAGTCTACCAGACTTGCTGCTGCTACAAGGGATATCACTTGCATACTGTCTCAAACCATTTCAATAATGAAGTATTTAATTAAAGCAGGACATCTTTAACATGAAAGACACTCTACATACCTCATACCTGAGGTACCCATCCAGTAAGCACTTTCCCATGCTAGATATGAGGGCTCACACATAAAGACATTTACTGCTGTGTTCTACTTGGGAGAGAGCAGCACATTCTATTTTGTGGTAGGCCTGATTCTCAAAAGTGTGAATGTCTACCAGACGTGTTTTGGCCAACAAATAAGATGAAAGAACACCTAGTGTAAAAATTCTGCCAATATTTATGTGCCAAACTGTACAGCACCACCAGAATTTGGAGAGTTGCACATGTATCAATCGACTGAAACACAGGTACTCCAGAACTTAATTGGCAGAAACATGACATCCTAAGGAATACATGACCATGAGAGGTTTGACAAAAGCTGAGTGGTCAAGTTGATGAGTGCCAGCAATATCAAGATGTCGACATGTGCTCCCATCCCAATCTGATTCATCTCACAATTAGGTTGCTAGACCAAGCATTTCTGCTGGATGATGCAAGCAACAGATTTATCTTTAGTCTGCAAAACCAATGACCCACCATTTTCATGAGGCAGCATCCCATCATGTCTAAATAGGAACCTGAAGATAGATATGTGTAACACTGGGACGTCAAAATTTAGTTAGAACATTAAGTGCCTCTGAAAGAGAAAGAGAACTTCCTATCTACCAATCAGCCTGATTACCAACCCATTTCACTGCCTTTGGTAAGATTCTCAGTAATTATTTAAAACTAATGAAATTCACAATTGTACAAAACAAAAAATTAGACTAATCAATCCATGTCAGTCAGATTTCAATCTACTTTAGCTTCTGAAGGTGCAGGGCCCTTGTGAGTGACCACAACTTTCTTTACAACACAGAATAGCCTCTTGTTAAAAGTTTATCTGGATACTTCGCTTACCCTGTAGTAAAATCGTGGTATGTTTGCATATGATATACTGTCACTTTTTTTCCCTCCTTTCCATTCCATGTAATATTTTGTGAACAATTCCATTTCTTCATCCTTCAGCTCTTGCTCACTCTTTTTGGCTGATTGACACAGAAAAGAATGTTCACGTTGTACTCCAAACAGAGTTCTAACATAACGAGAGGCTTGAAAAATACAGTTAATACTGAGGCTTATCCGGTTGTGCGGTTTAGTAACACAAATATTAGGTGGAAATGAGTGGAGCACAGACCAATCATATAAATTACGTAAGAATACATCACATAAGTATTTTGAGTTTATACACAGCAGCTCTTTCACTGAATGACTGTTCACACCCGATTCACTGCAAGGTATGCAGCGGTACCAGCTACATGGGGATGCCTGACAGAGCAGCAGCGCTCCTGCTTCAGTGGTAGCACTGTTTGAGACGCTGCGAGGGGCGAGCCGCAGCTTCAGATCGCCTCCCCGTGCCGGGCCGGGGACGCCGCTGCGCACCTGCGCCAGCTCTGGGTGCGCTCACCGCGAACACACCGCTCCCAGCCAAGGCAGGGGCAGGCGCTGGGCAGCGCAGCCCTCACAGCTCCTCGCCGCTGCCTCTCACTGACCCCTCAGAGATGGCAGTTTTTTGTTTCTGAGGAGGGCGACTGCGGGACCCGCCCGGCCCCTGCGGCAGCCCGGACACGGCGAACTGCGGCAGCACCGGAGAGGCCGACGCTCGCCCCGCCGGCCCTGCCTCCGCCCCGCCGGTGGCTGCGGGCACCCCGGGGAGCTTCCCCCGCCCGCTGCCGGTCCCGGGGCACTCACGCGCGCGGCGCGCGGCCAGGCGGGCCCGCAGCCTCCGCTCCCAGTCCATCGCCCCGCACGCGTCCGCCGCCGGCCGCCTCCCCGCGCACGCGCGCTGCCCTGCGCGAGGCGCCTCCGCCCTTCGGCGCTTCCTGCCCGCACCCAACATGGCGGAGCAGCCCCGTGCCCCCTAACGGGGCGCGCGGAACACACGTCGCCCCGCCCGGTGAGGCGCGATTGGCTCCGCGCGCTTCCGGGCCAATGGGAAGATGGCCCGCCCTGCTGTGCGGCGCGCGGGGTCAGGTGGGATTCTTCCGGGGGCGTGAGGGAGAGGGGGTGAGGGCGAGAGGATGAGGGCGAGAGGATGAGGGTGAGAGGATGAGGGTGAGAGGCGGGAGTGGCAGCGGCTTTCCCAAAGGCTGGGAGTTCTGCGGCACGGCTGGACCGGGCCCGCGGGGCACCGGGTGAGGAATGTGGGGCCATGCGGGGTCACCCGGTGAGGCGGACCCGCCTGCGGATCTCCCGGTATTTACCTGGATAACCTAAATTGTACCTGGGATTTTAGTATGATTACCGCCCGCAGTGTTGCTCCGCCTCTGCAGCGGCGTTACCAAGGATTTGGGATTGGGGAAACAAGTTATAGAGAAGTTTGTCACCAGGTGAAAAATGTGAGGGAAGCAATGTAGGAATCCCGTCCTGGGACGGATCAGGATTGGGATTCCTCACCTGAAATCATCGAGTAACCTTGAATTTCGTGTTTGCTAGCATGCAGATGTAAATATCACAGGAAACCACGGAGCACGTCATGATGTCGTGGTGTTGTTTTGATTTTTTAGGAAATCTCCCGACTTGGACAAAGGCAGGAAGAAAAACCCGGTGCTTTTGCGTAGCTGTATCAGCGTTGCCTTTCTGCGTACAGCATAGACAGTACTCATCATTGCTGTAACCAATAAACAGGAATCATAATATGCAAAAGATCTTCTCTAGAAAGAAAGATACTCTCATTTTGGATGATTGTCCTTACAGTCTAAGAGATTAATTTTTGTGAAAAAAGATTTTACTGTTTTTTGTGTCCATAAGAGACAAAAAGGACTCAAAGAACAAGCATTTTGAAACAGAAGCTTATACAGCTTGACAGCCCTTGGGCTTTTATTAATAAACATGCCCATACAGGCTGTATTTTTCATTTTATAACTTCATCAGATACAGTGAGCTAGTAGTGAGATAATTTCGTCTTGTGATGGCACTCTTTTCTCAAGCTAGTCAGCAGGGTTTTCAGGCTTTGCTGTGGAAATGTTACATGGTCTGGCCTGTTTCAAGATGCCGACAACTGTTTGCTGCCTCTTTCAGCGTCCCCAGTAGGGAAAAAATTAACTATTTCAGTTTTATGACATCTTCCAGCACTGCATTACCAGTGGACCCCAAAGAAACTGATGTCTTACCTACCAAGAAAAGGTCTGAAATTGATTGTAAAGAAGGAAAAGGATGGGATGAGGAGACTAAAATACCTGAAGGGAAATTTTGCTTTTCTTCCTCTCTTGGAGCTGCAAAGAAGTGGTCAATGAGTCGTGTTCAGTCAAGGCATAAGTTTAGCAATGTACAACCTCCAGAAAAACCTTTGCAGGCTGAGGAATGGAACAAACTAAGGGAAGATTTCCAGTCACCTGAAATATTTGAAGAGGTGATGCTGAACAGTATGATCAGGTGCAACAGCCCCATTGATGTGGCCAAGTCCTTGCTGACCCACCTGGCAAAGCGTAATGGTGACATTGCATATAATGTGTTGGTCAAATATCTGACACTGTGTGTCCAGCAGGGACAGGTTTCAGAAATCCGTGATGTGTATGATATAATGAAAGTCAGATTTAAGATTTTAGAAAGTGGGGCTTACAACCTTCTAATCAGGGGGCTGAGCAACTCAGATCAATGGAGAATGGCCTTGACTCTTTTGGAAGAAGTAAAAAAGATTATGATTCCCTCACGGACATGCTATGAATCTTGTATCAAAGCAGCCAGCCGTCACCAAGAAATGAAACTCGCCTTTGAACTGTATGATGAAATGTTGGCTAAAGATGTGGTCCCAACCTTGGACGTCCTGCAATCATTTTTTGACTTCAGCAGGGGTATGAAAGATGCTGAGTTACAAAAAGAGCTCTTTGGTATCCTCTTGTATTTGAGAGAGAACCAGATATATCCTCACAAAACATTTATGCGGAGTATAAAGCTATGGTTTGAAAGGTAAATAATGTTTCAATAGCAAGGTGCAGTTCATGAGGAGGAGGGATTCAGATTTTCCCACAGATCAACTCTGAGACCCCTCAAGGTCTCATTTTGATTTTTGCTTCTCCACAAGAGACTTGTTCTCATGAAAAATTGCATTTTATTTTTTCTCCCAAATTATTGTGAAAGTTTAAAATTTGTACTGATTTCATCTTTTCTTTTACCTGTTAAATATTACTCCTTGGTACAAAAATTAGGAAATCATGGTGAGTCACAGCAATTCAAAACAGCTGACTTCATGTCTTTCTGGGGTGGTACATGAGGAATATTGACAGGTGTATGAGGTCTTTGCCTGTAATTTATTGAAGTGTAGAAGTAGTAAGCTAGTTGAAAGTTAGATAGTTTCTTTAAATGAAAGAGGCAGCAAATTCCACTAGGTATAGTGAAGATTAAATGTATTGACTTTGTTCACCTCCTAGTATTCTATACAATCTTTATAGGAGGCTCTTTGTTTCAGCACAGTATTTAGCAGGTCGCACGGTTTGTTGTCATGAGAAGTGTTTGTCAGACTCTGCAAGTTACAGCTTGTTACACTGTGCATGCACAATGGGGTTCACCTGAGCCCATTCCATTTTGTCATGAGCTCCTATGTGAGCCCATCGGTGATTTCTTTTTTTTTTAAACTGTTGGCTTTGATTTATGTGGGTTACAGAGCCATTTTACAGGTTAGTCTTCCTGGATGGAAAATGTGACAGTGGGAATGCACTACCATTTTTGGAATGGTTTATGAATGTGTAGGGCAGTAACTTAAAAGTTGTTAGTGCACCCTGATTGTTAGTATGGTTCTTAAAATTTGGGGACAACATAAACTGTGGAGGTTGATGGTGTTAGTTCTTTGCATGCTGTTAAATGCTGGTTCTTTATCTAATATTTCCAGGTGTTACTAAATTAATATGGATCTTTGTATAATTCCTATGCAGGATAGATGATTGATTGGGTTTTTATTTCTAAATATTGACCAAAATATAATTATTCTGACAGGTAATTCAGATATTGTTAAATAAGAATCTAATGTTTTTATTTATCTTTCCGTCTGTACATATTAGTATACCAGGAGGGAACTGGAGAGGACGCCTGACCAACATTAAAGACAGGTAAATGCAACATTTTATTTATAAGTGAGGTGTTGTCTTGATTATTCTATCTTGAACTCTTCTTTCAAAAATAAAAAAAATAGCTTTCCTTATATACAACAATATTTTAGTCCTTGAGGGTATGAGCCTTTGTTGTGACATACCATTTCACAAACTTCAGTTTCCAGTTCTTTCTTGTACATTAAACAAGACCCAACATGCACCTTTGGAAAAGAGTTATGCTAAGCAGAACCAGGATGGAAAAACACAGCAAAATATAAGAGTTTTTAAGTAGAAAAGTTTTACCGTGTGGCTTATTTGTGTACTGTTTAGGATTTAAAGACTTTATTTTTTGTTGGCTTTATAATGCTGTTGTTTAACATGATATATAGCGGAGAAGCTTTGGCGTGTAAAGTGTTATCTTCTTGAAAACTGATACTGTTTGCACACTGCAGTTAATTTGTACAGATGGAAGGTTTCTCCCTTCCTATCTGATTATCAGTGAAGACAAAATGGTTCTTAGGTTTTCACAGGCATAGCTTGGATGTGTGTTTCTATTACAGTGCAGTTTTCTTAATGTCTGTAAACTGCTATTGTAAATGTTATTCTATTTGAAACCTTGTTCTATGTTTTTGTAGTAATTTGGCAGCTATAAATGTATTAATTAGGAGAATGTCTCCAATGGATTATGGGGTTTTTAGGTGGTTTATAAAAATACTTTTATGTTGCATACTTTGAAGTAAAAGCTCATATAGAGCCTGCAGCTTTTGAAGCCCTTGAAACAACAGCATAACTCACTCTTCTAAGACTTGTTTTCTATAAAATAGATTATTATTATTATGTATGAATGTGTGTGGTACTGTCCTCTGTTATAATAATAAATAATATTTTAGACAACCTTTTCCAGCCTTTAAGAGCTTCAAAATTCTAAAGTCAATTGTCTTGACTAAGAGCTGAGTCTGTTTTCTATCTTACTGTCTGTAAACAGTTAAAGACTTTGAGAGCTAAAACTGACTTAGATCACCTCACCTTTTATCATGGATTAAGAAACTGTGAACAAAGTGATGACAAGTAGTTACATAGTAGTTATGCTGTTAGAACTGTAAGAACACTTTACTTTGAGCTAAACAAGTTTGAGGTAGCCTACTTGGATAAGTATTTGAGTAAAATTAAAATGGTTTCAAGAAAATAAAAATAATAAAAGAGCTTTGTTTTGTTTAAATAAAATGGATGCTGACAGATAAAACAAAAAAGAGTTCATTGGTTTTGTTGGTGTTTTTATGTGGGCTTGGTTTTTCTTTTTGGTCCTAATCATAAGGGACAAAGCCCTTAATGTATCTCTGAAACTCATGCAGTGATTGTTACTAGACTCTTCTCTGCAGTCAGCATAACTGATGTCTTAAAACATGAGTCTTGAGTTAAAAAATCCATGGTTAAAAACTATTTTTTCCTAAACTGACTTTGGCAAGTTAGTAGGCTTATTCATAGGTTATTCTGATTTTGTATAAATACTGGCAGTTATATCTAAGATGCTCATATGCAGGATATTTTCTTCTTCCTCCAGCACTGAGCTCCTAGTTTCTTAAACAGTGATAGCCAGAAACTTGAACCCCCTACAAACAAACCTTGAAATTTGACCATTTTTCTTTTGAGAGTTATAAAACTTTTCATCTGTGGCCTTTTCCCAGTGCTGGTGAGGTTTTGCAGCACTAGGTTGGTGAGATACATGGTTGTGCCTCTTGGCTGTTATGGATCTGAGTGTTCTCTGTAGTGTAACCTCACTCACGCTGTTCTGGAAAATTGTTCAGGATCTCTTGCGACATGCCAGCACTCTTCTGAAGGAAACTAAAGAGTTTGAGGGCTGTTTCTTCACATTCCCTATTGTTCTATACTGTGATCTTTTCTTTTATGGTGGATTTTCAATCTCTTTGATATTCTAGTATTAAAAAACATGCATGGACTAATCAGTGGAGAGTTCTTGCATGTGTCAGAGATAAAAAAATGTATGATTTGGGATTTGCAGACTACAGTTGCTACCATAGCTGCTGGCCGTGCAACAGGGAAAAAAGAATACTGAGAAGTGGATGATGTAAGTGATCAGGAAACTGTGCCAGTGTTGCTTGCAGTCACACAGTCCCTGACACAGCTGTGCCTCATGGACATGTTTGTGGCTCTGGGAAATGAATGCCAATTGGTGGCATTGGTTGACTGTACCTGCAGAGCTTTTTCATCTGCAGCAGTCTGCATTTCTAGATCCGTGTGAGACTCAGCCTGTGCTGCAGAGCAGGAATGGAAGTATTTTAGCAATAAACAAGTAGTGATTAGTTGTCAGGAGACAGCAGTGTAAAGCTGCTTTCTGTTTGGGTGCAGTCAGCCAAATATTAGAAAGTCCCTGGTGTTATGGGGCATCGTACAGATATGCCAGTGTGACTTAATATTCCTGAGAGCTTTCCGAGAAAAGAGTATTTCTGTCTTAGTCCCATTCTGCTCTCAGTCTGTTCTCTGTGACCACCTTGGAGGGATCTGCGCAAACAGCCTAGAATTAAGGGGAAGTCTGGTAGTGAAAGACAAGTGGCACAAGTAAGTCAGTGTTGCTCACTATTTGCTTTTCCAGCTGTACAACAGATTTATGTTACCTTTTCTTGCTTTCCTTGGGTTTTTTTTATTTTTTCTTATTCTTTTGGGCAGGGTTATTCCTATACCTGTGGCAGGTTTGGTTATTCTAAACCTTGATAAACCAGGCACATATAGCTTAGCTTTTTTTGTTAGGAGCAGTCATTGGCAAAACAGTTGAGCATTTCACTGGTGCATTTTCTTGTTGTAACACTTTGGAATGGATTTATAGCTAGATCAAGGCTCTGTGATGCGCCTGCTAGCTTCAACTAACATGTCTACAGCTGTTTCATATATTCTGTTCAGGCCAGTGCAACAGCCTCACCTTCCCACATTGACATCAGGGCTCTGTGTGTCCTTAATAACTTTCCTGTCTAGTAGGGAAACTTTTGAATGTTTGAGATGTGGGGATTTGTGGTAATGCTTAGGATAGAACTCCTATCTCTCAAGGTATAAATAAATGCTGAGGAATTAAATATTCTGTTTTCCCCCTTGCTTTCCTGCAGAGTTTTACTGCTAAGTCTTCAGATGTCACTAGAATTAAATTTTTGGTGCTGATCCCACTAAACCACATAAAAATAATTCTAGTGACTTTAGTAGGGTTTGGATGCATCACAGAGAGAGTACAGCTGATTTTCTGATGATTGTACTCTGTTGGGGTTCTTGTAAAGAATTGTGCTTGTTAATAAGTTAGTAATATTTAAGGAGTTTCTTATTTAAAAGCCTTTTTCCTTTTATTTTCTTGTTTCACTATTATTGCAGTGGACAATGCCCAGTTTGCAACCATCAGCTGGAGGATAGTAACCTCACCGAAGAGGAGTACAGTAATCTCAGCGAGAGAATAATAAGGGATGTGATACATGGAACCGACACTTTTAGAAAGACAAGTCCACAGGTAGGTCTTGCACACTGCCAGGTTCATTGGCTAGAAGGGTAATATACAAGTAATGTTCAGACACTTCAAAAACACTACAAATTTTTTTCTTTGTTTTAAACATTGATGGGCCGTTAGATATGCCATGAAGTATCCTATGTGTCTTTTTCAGTTGTGTTTATAATTCAGGTCTAAATCTCAGCATCTTTCATATTTTATTTGTTCTTGTATCTTCAGCCAGGTATTAATGAATGCTGACATAATTAAAGTGTGGGGGTTTTAATGTTAAAAAATTAAAATATTTTAATCCTCCAAAAGCTAAATTTTAAATATGGAATAAAACCCAGTAAATAGAACAAAATAAGATGTCTAGTATTTTGAGCTTGCAAAAAAGTAAAAGAACCAATTATAGTTTTGTTCTGTCACCTTTCACAGCCCACCAACCAATCAAGTACTCCTCAGTTTTAAAGATACACTTTCATATTTATAATTACAGTATACATTAGCTTTTCAAAGGTCATGGTAAACTTATGAGAGGCCACAATTTCCAGACACTATAGTATATTGCAGTTCTGTGACTTCAGTAAAGCTTTTGACATTGCCTCACAGCATTCTCCTGGGGAAGCTGGTAGCCCATGGCTTGGACAGATATGCTCTCCACTGGGTGAAAACCTGGCTAGATGGCCAGGCCCAGAGAGCAGTGGTGAAAGGAGCTATATCCAGTTGGCAGCCAGTGACCAGGGGGGTTCCCCAGGGCACAGTGTTGGGGCCAGTCCTGTTTAATACCTTTGTTGATGATCTGGATGAAGGGGATCGAGTGCACCCTCAACAAGTTCACAGACAACACCAAGTTGGGTTGGGAGTGTTTATGAGCTGGAAGGTAGGAAGGCTCTGCAGATGGATCTGGATAGACTGGATCAGTAGGTCAAGGCCAACTCTATGAGGTTCAATGAGGCAAAATCCTGGACTTTTGTCACAACAACCCCAGACAGTGCTACAAGCTGGGGCCAGAGTGGCTGGAAAGCTGCCCGGCAGAAAAGGACGTGGGGGGTGCTGCTTCACAGCAGCTGGACATAATCCAGGGTGTGCCCAGGAAGGCCAGTGGCATCCTGGCCTGTATCAGAAATAGTGTGGCCAGCAGGACCAGGGCAGTGATTGTCCCTCTGTGCTCAGCACTGGTGAGGCCATATCTCTAATCCTGCGTCCAGTTCTGGGTCCCTCACTGTAAGGAGGACATTGAGATGCTGTTGTCCAGAGAAGGACAACAGAGCTGGTGAAGGGTCTGAAGAGTGAGTCATATGGGGTTGTTCAGCCTGGAGAAAAGGAGACTCGGGGGAGACCTTACTGGTCTCTACAAGTACCTGAAAGGAGGCTGCAGCCAAGAGGAGGACAGTCCCTTCTCCCAGGCAACTGGCAACAGGGTAAGAGGACATAACATCAAGCTGTGCCAGGGGAGGTTGAAGTTGGATGTTAGGAAGAATTTCTTGACTGAAAGGGTGGTAAAACATGTAATGGGTTGCCTAGGGAGGTGGTAGAGTCACCATCCCTGGAGGTGTTCAAGAAATGACTGGATAGTGCACTGAGTGCTATGGCCTAGTTGACAAGGTGGTGATCAGTCACAGGTTGGACTCGATGATTTTGGAGGTTTTTTCCAACCGTAATGGTTCTATGATTCTATTTCTGACACATTTTGTGTGGAGATAACAGATTTGGTGGTAGTGATGTGGAACAAAGCTGAGCCCCACTAGATGGAGCCCACACCACATCTCGGGGCAGGATTGCTTTATCTTTGAGTATTGATTTGGGATTTGCTGCAGCTGGCACCTCAGTTCTTCACCAGCTTTGAAAATATAGAAGAGGACACCAGGTTTAATTCTTCAGGCTTTCTGCAGGCACAGACATTAAACATGCTTATCAGTTACAGAAACTTTAAATAATTAATCTTGGGGTGTTTGTAATATGTGCAGCCTATTGTGCAGACATCTAATTTCCACACAGATTTTATTTTTGGTTCAGGACTTTTGATCTGATCTAGCTGTGAATTGTACAGGAGAAAAAATTATCCTTTAAAATGTAGCAGTAATTTTAAGTATTTAATAGGTACAGGTGTTCTATAATATCATAAAATAAACAAAAGGCTGTGTTTTATCAAATGCTGTATGGCTTGAAAATTTCAAATGTGTCAAGTAGACAGGGCTAGATTGGCAGTACCAGTTGAAGGTGGGGAGATTTAGGAAGGGAGTTCTGGGTAACAGGACCTTCACACACAATCTGAACAGTAGTAGAAATTATGTTACCCCTGTGTGAGAACCTGATTGATTAATTGAATACAATCTAATGAAACAAAGACTCAATACACTACATTAAATTTTGATGTCAGTAGACTCTGTTAGTTTGTGTGATAGCTGAAATTGCATCAGTTATCACTCTGGGGCCATCTACTTACTAGTTTAAAACTGATCTTGTTCCAGTTCTATATCAGCAGGCAGTCCCTGAATGGAGATGAACTTGGTGAGTTTACTGTTATTAGTACAGCTTAAAGCCTGCTTCCTCAGTGAATTTTGAGCATGGATGTGGGGGTAGTGGCAAAACAGTGTCATGATGTATCAGATGTTTCCAGAAATAAATTTGGGACTTTTTAATTGCCCTTGTGCTGTGAAAGCAGACATGTGGTGATGAAAATACACTGCCCATTTTAGGTATGTCAGACTGTGTGACTTCTTCTGCAGCCAGGGGCTTCCAGAGGGGAGCTAGGTGATGACACTGAAATAAGGATGTAAGCAAATGTATCTGAGAAGGCGGGGGGGGATTTCATTTTCCAGTCAGTCACTTTTTTTGTAGTAGCCGTAATTCAAGTGGGAAACTTTAGCTTTGTATTCCTTCTTCTCTCCTAACTAGTTTTCTTTAGTGCATCTGTATTTCTTCCAATGAAATGATTAATCAGGGAAACAGTTTGTTTTGAGTTCTTAGGTTTTTTTTCCAACAGTGTTTCAAATTGAATGTGTAATGCATTTGGTCTTTTTTTCTTCATTGAGGAACAGTCTTTTGTCTTACTTTTGCAACAGCATTGTTGCTTTATTTTATTTCTGTCACTTAAGAATAAATGTGATCAGAGTAGAAAATTAGGAACAAAGACTTGGTTTATTGAGGATCCCCCAAAAGCGGTTTGTTGTGCTGTGATTAAAAAAAAGAAACCTTTTTTGTAATTAGTTTTAGGAAAGAAAATCAAACAACATGGGTTTATACATCAGAATGGTAGTGAACACTGTTTACAAATATGTTAAAAAGATAGCTTGCATGAACTATGATTATCTGTGATAAGGAAATGTTACACATTAAAAGTAGGCAGCAATTCAGATCCTTATGCATAACTTCTGGAAGGTCTGTTAGGCTGTCAGATGATGATCTCATACAGCGAGCTGTAACCTTGCAGGCTGCCATAGAAAGAAAACAGTTACAATAAGACTGTCACCTTCCATAGCAAATTTCTATGTGATATTTTCAGTCAGATGCTTGTTTACTCTGGCTGCATTTAATTGGGAGCTATGCCATTGAGCCTGAGAGGCTATAATTGGTGTGCTGAGACACAGAATCAACTTTTGCTGTGATGACTTTCATGTCGCAGCTGCTCCTGGGTGTTTACGCAAATGCTGTAATTTCGTTCCCTTTGTGGCTCCTACATACCTCTGATAAGCCTGAAAGGACTGTTGTGCAGTGGGAAGGAAGCTCATTGGAGACGTTTATGTGCTGTCAAGAAGGCAGGAAGAGATGGGCTTGTGGATGGGATGTGAGTTTCCACACTAGATCTGGACTAAGTAGGGATTTTACATATTCTTCTAGAACATAAGGGGAGGACAAAGAGGAAGTAGCCCATTCATGTTAGTGTTCTTTTTGCAGCTGAATGAGGCGGTACTTTTTCCAAGGAACCTTGAAGGTAGAGTTCTAACTCTTACCTTTTAGATTGATACATTTTTTTTTTCTGTAAAGCTTTGGCTCTCCTTCCAACTCCATGATTTGCCCCAAAGGCTAAGTGACCCAAAGGGGGCTTTGGGTACATGTCAGTCCTGTTCTGAATGGAGTAATTAATTACTTCCAAAGCCTCTATGTACTCCAATGTTTAAGAAGCCTCTGTCTGACACATTCTGCTCTAACCCCACCTGGTGGTGCCTTGACTCTCAACTTCCACTGTGATCTCATTTTTCTACCTGCTTCGTTGACTCTCAACTTGTATCAAAGTCAGCTAAATTGCCTGCACTTTAGCTGTTTGCAAGGTGAGCTACTCTTACTTGCCCTGAGATGCCTGGGTGATTATGGCTGTCCATCTTGGATGTCATGGCTTCTTTGCTTGAGCTCAGGAAGGCTAGTTAATTCACTTAGGCTGCTGTGTCTCCTTGGAAGATCGGGCTACGAGGAGAAAAGCGCTTCCAAGCAAACAGCTGATACTGTGTGCACAGTATGTGCCACAGCCCAGGATACGTGTGCCATTTACCTCCTCTGCATTATTCTCATGTGGGTTAGCTGAGTCCTGTGCCAGCCGTGCCCGCTGCGGACAGAGGCTGTGCATGGGCAGCACGGCACACATCGCAGCCAGGGTGCCTGCAAGCACCTTCCTGTTCATGGCCATGCCTCTGAAGGCTACAGCCACAGGAGTTCCTGATTCTGGGATTATTTGTAAACTCAGAGATGCATGTAACAGGCCAAACAAATTGTGTGCCATCCAGGCTACATAGAGATACCATACATAATACCGAGAAAAGCCTTCCTGTTTAGAAGGGTTTGGAGGGGATTTCCAAGCTTTGAAACTGTAGGGGAAGTATTCAAACCCTTCAGGCATAGCAACTAGATTTAAGAGTGCTCCACCAAGGCACCTTAAAAAAAAGAACTGGATGGATTTCAGTTTGACAGCTGAATTTTATTTCTCACACTTAGTGTTCATTCCTGTGTTTTTTTTCTGATACCAGGAAACATTGCTGAAAACAAAGCAACCCCCATAACATTGTATTTTATGAAACTGTTAAAAATTGAATGTTTTCACTTCTCTGAAGGCTGCTCTTGTGATACTGGAATACACCCTGTTTGATAATAGGGGTAGTTAAATTATAATTAAGTGCAGTATAATATTTGGTTAATTAGAATTTGCTCTTTCCTTGCACTTGAGGATATTGTCATTTAACAAGAGGAGAAGCACTGCTTCTGTTGTACAAAGCTTAAACTATTGTGACTACTTCTGGAAAAAACACACATTGAATATTGTAGTTTTGCATTTTTTAATTTAACTAGTATCTCTCCACCATTCCTGAAGTGAGCAAAAACTTTATTGTTTAGAGGAAGTGACAAACAGCCTTTTCTGCAGTGATTTGAATAGGTTTTAATATCGTTTTTTTTTATTCTTAACACTTAGAACTGTTACAGACATTAAAATTATTTCAAAATACTCATGTGTATTACTCTCATTGCACTTGCCAAAAGACATGCTTGTTTAGCTATATTTTCTTTGTTTTGAAATATTTATTTATGTTACCATGTTTAACATAGTGTCTGTAAATGCTAGTAATGAATTCCTTCACTCATTTTTGTTGTGGTTTTTAAGCTTGTAATCTGTAAGTGCACTAGTATGGGAAGAAAAACATATATTTCTGTTCTATAAAGCTATAGATGTATTTACAGAAATAGTATTCTCTTACCAAAAATTACTATGTTCATATTTATTACTACTGCTATTTCAAATACTTTTCACAGTGCAAACTAGACTTTTGAAGTCTGAGGGTACACTTACTTTAAAAAATACCCTTTAAATGAATTATTTAAGGTAGCAAAACTAGTCTTTTTTTCTTGCTTGCTTTTTCAAACAAAAATTCCTATAGTTCTTTTTATAAAACCAACCTCTCTTGCTTTTCTGTAATATTCCACACTGGGAGTTACATTTCATAGAATGTTGGTAGTTTCATAACTTAGTTAGCATGGTCAGGGCTACCTATGGGAAAAGGTGATCCCAATAGTCTCAGCTGTTACCAGTCTCATTCCATATCCTGGCTGCATTTTCATGCTAGGACAGTTTTCTGTGTTGTAACCTCAGCAGGGGGACTGGTGCAGACTAAAACTGTTGTATGGGCTCAGTTCATCCACTTGAGTCTTTCTCCATGTGCTAACATGTGTGCATAGGTAGGTGAGGGAACAAAGCCAGGAATGAATGGCTGAGGAAAGGGAGAAGGTAGAAACACCCTTTTCTGGGGCAGCACCAGAACATACCAGTATAAAATGATGGTGAAATAGTGCATGAGCCATCCAGCTGATGTGAAATACAAAAAAAATGCAACTCTTCGTGCTTTTGCCAAGATATGAATGGACTTGAGCCACCCACACCCTAGTGATTAAACAATAAATTATTTTAAAACTCTTAAATTCTTTACATCAATGTAAATTCCATCATGGGTTTGGTTATAGCTGGCTTTTTCTTTCAAATTGATTTAGTCAGTGTGTATCCGTTTGTGAAGAAAAGATTTTTTTAATAGAAGGTGCAGTGAATCATTTTTGAAGGTTGCATAGTTGGCCTTCCTCCGTTTTCCCTGTAAGGCAATGAATGAAATCAGGTGGGTTTTTTAAAATCCCCTTTTCTTTTGTTCATGGTGTGAAACAGGATATCACTGGAGCCACTGTGAGCACTGTGCTGTGCTGTGCGTGTGTGTGGGGGGAAGTCCTGCAGTGAGGTAACAGCCCTGCTGTATTGCAGTACTTCTCTGCATGACCGGAGTCTTAAGAGGGTCACGTCAATAAGCAATACAAAATGTGGTTTTAGTTTAGTTCCTTCAGTTTGAGTCATGTTTTTGAGGCTGGGAAAATGGATTTTTCCTTAAAAACTTTGTGAGATGAACCCAGTCAGAACAAGTTAGAAATTAGTGTAAGATTAGCTGTGTTTGTTTTGGTGCTCTTACCTGGAGGATGGGGGGGGGGGGGGGGGAGGGGGGCAGGGAGAAAGAGAGAGATGTGATTTGCTACTTGTTGGCTTATTGAAGGAGTTAATCAGAAGTGCCCTTTGTCTTGTTGAGCAGGATGTTTCCATGTAAGTGCTCCTGTGGCATACGCAGGGGTACATGTAGATCACATTGCAGTCTCCATTTGGAAGGGTAAGCCTTTGTGAATAGCTTGCTTTTTTTTTGCCTAAACCAACGTGGCTCTTGGGGATGGTCCTGTGCAGGGCCAAGAGTTGGACTCAATGATCCTTGTGGGTCCCTTTCAGCTCAGCATATTCTGTGATTCTGTAACCTTCACATCATCCTTGTACTGCATTGATGGCCATCATGTTTGGATTCTCTTGATTAGTTGTAACCTAACTGCAGCTGTGCTCTACTTCATTTACTGCTTAGAAAGAAAGCCTTTAATTTCTTCTAACAGTTAGCTAATGGGGGATATCTTTAGGGAACTGTGGATGAATCATCTGTTTACCACTGTGGCTGAAATAAGATCTGCATAAAATCCAGACAAATCCCAGTCTTTAAAAGATCAACATCCTTTGAATTGTCTCCTTTCTCTCTTTTTTTAGTGGGTTGGTCTTGGTTGGACACCAGCTGACCACCAAGCTGCTCTATCACTCCTCTCCACAGGACAAGGCCAGTAGGGGGAGAAAATGAGATGGAAAAACCCTTGTGAATCAGGATAGAGACGGTTTATTAAAGAAAAGCAAAGGCTGCATGCAGAAGCAAAGAAAAATAAAATATTTATTCTCTACTTCCCATTGGCAGGTGATGTCCAGCCACTCCGTGGGAAGTAGAGCATCACTATGCATAGCAGTTGCTCCAGAAAACAAAGGTCATAATAACAAATGCCCTCCCCTTGCCCTCTTCTTTCTCTTAGATGTTGTTCTGAGGAGGTGTCATATGGATGGGATATCCCTTTGGTCAGGTTGAGTCAGCTGTCTTGGTTATGTGCCCTCCCAAGATTCTGTCCACCACTAGCCTACTGGTGAGGGGAAATGTTGGAGACACAGCCTTAATGTAGGAGCACTGCTCAGCAGTAGCCAAAACACTGGTGTGTTAGCAACACCTTTGTAGCTACCAGTGCATCCCACAGCACCGTGAGGGCTGCTATGGGGAACGTTAACTCCAGCTCAGCCAGACCCAGTACACTCCTACAGTGTAAGTCTTTGGGTGTTTGTGTTATTTCTGGATGAGGTAGCCTGCTGCTTATTTCCAGGGTTTGCCCTTTTCCTTCCCTGTGTCCAGACAGGATAAGAAATACGGCAGCTCAAAAACTGTCTCTCATGGGAGGAGACCTTCTCTGTCATTCTTAATGGGTTTTTTTTTCTGGAAAAGGAGAGAGCACACTCTCGTGTGTTGCTTGGGAAGTATGGGTGGTGAGGAGAAAATGAACTGTCCCTTGGGATTTTTAGTCTGTCTGAGGCTTTTTATTGGAGTCTTCTGTGTTTGGTGACATGAATTAAAGTTGGCCATTTGTCTTCTGCACTTTGCTATTAACTCCTCATCTCCCTGCATGGATAAGTCTCCTTGCCACCAGCAAACCTTTGCTCCCTGTTTTGCACAGCTTACTCATAAAGATGCACAACGATTAAGCTGATCTGGGAGGCTGGCAGGGCATACTGTCTGTCAGGCATCTGTTGAGAATATTAGGAGATATGGGCAGGAGGAAATGGTGGGGAAAGGTGGAGTGGCCAAAGGAATGACACTGAAAAAGCTGCAGCATCTCCCCAGCTCCAGAAGAAAATCCCAGAGAGCCAGGAGATGGCTTTCTGAGGAGTGCTGAGCCTATCCTGGTGCCTCTCAGCAGGACCCTTCTGACAGCCTTGCACCATCTGCCCTTCTGGGAGAGGAGAGGGATCCAAGCAGAGTGGGCAGAGTGCAGACCCACTGAACCCCTCTGCTGCTTCCCCAACTCATGCTGTAGTATTCCCTGAACAAAACAGTCTACTCTGCCCATCAGGGAAAACCACCTTTTCAGGAACTGCTCTATAACTATTGTTCCTTGAAATAAAATAAAGCTTGAAAAATTCTCTGCGAAGTGCTTTTTTTGTATTGAACTGAGCCTGTAAAGACATGGTTACTTGTACAGCTTGCTTCTAAAAAATGTCTGCTTGACTATAACTATGTTACTTCAAATAATATTGCCATTTGTTGGCATTGAGAAAATAATGCTCTCTTGGAGTATTTACCACGTGTTTCACCTGCTTCCACTTTGTCTTCTCTATTTTCACTCATCTTTGTCTCAGAGCTTTTCTATCTTACCTTCACTTGGGCTGCGTGTATTTTGCTTCTTTTCATCTCTCCCACATTTCAGACAGCCATCCAGTATTGCAGGGATGACTCGCCGGATTTGGAACCATGCAGAGGTCCATGGATGGTGTACGCCCAGAAGTCAGGAATCCATGTTGTTTGGCTTTGCACTTGTTTCTACCTGCCATTCCTGCCACTGCCTTTCCTAGTGACTTCCTTCTGTGTCTTGGTGTCCCTGTCAGATGGCAATGAGAATGTTTATTCATCTGTAGAAAATACGTTGAGATTAGGGCACAGGGCTGGGGAAAATACTTCACAAGTGCCAACAATTTATTTTTGGTTTAGGTGACAATTTCCTTGGCCAGCTTTTTATATCAATAGTAACATTTATTTAAGCAATGGAGAAATGAAAGATCACATAAAAGGTGATTGATTCCTAGGTGCTAGGCTGAGCCCTGTGTTGTCTGTATTCTTATCACTGTGCTTTGACTGGTACACCTCTGTTCACCTGGAAATTATTCCTGAAATTTTAACAGCTGAGTGAGGCATCTTACCTTGCTTGGTTTGTACTCTTAATACAAATAACCCTTTTCCTAGTATAATTTGTTATAAGCATTCCAACTAAATTTGAAGTTGGTGATCGTTTGTTACTGCCTGACAGCATTGTAGTTTCTGGAAAAATGAATTCTTTCTTTCATTTTTTTCTCCACGGAAGACTTGTATATGCTGTATGTGGTTTTGGGTGCTGAGGCAGTGTTTTTTATGTAGACATATGTTGCCATATTGCTGCGTGGAAGAAGGCAAGATTAGAAGAGTACTTCTTGAATCCTTTGCAGAAGGCATGAAATATTAATTGTTTTGAGTTCCTGTGAAAGTTAATTTATAGCCTGGACTTTGAAAGCTCTGTCAGTGATAAATAAATCTTATTTGTTACTAGAAAGGTAATTTATGCAACTAGGTCACTGCCCATCCAGATAGTGCAGAGTTCTTGTGCTTATTAAGAACAGTCAGAAGCAAAAAGTAGAAATCTTATGCAAGTGTCTGCAAAAAAACTACTAAATCTTTCCTCAAAAATCAAGGGAGAAATTCCTGAAGATTTTATTATAGCTTTGTAGTCTGTTCTCCTCTTATGGACTCTCAAACCTAAAGCAGTTGTGGTTTCCTTCTGATGGAAAAACTGGATGGATGCTGCTGTTCTGCTCAATCAGTGCATTACATTTCTGACCTAGTAAGAAAGTTGATTGTTTTAGCCTTAAAACCACGTGTTTCTCACAAATGGAGTACTGTCTTTCTAAATGAATGTTTATTTAAATACTGAATGGCATTCAGAGATGTCATAATTCTTCCATAGAACCTAAGTATGATGACTGTTTTACATTTGGATATGTTAAGAGCTAGTAGTAGTGAAAGTGTCTACTGGTTTGTAAAGTTGCTTTGTTTAGCAGCTGCTGTGTGACAATGACTATAGCATGTATCTTTATAGAAGTGTACAGTTCAGATTGTAATTCTGAAAATCTGGATGACTGTAAAGTTTTGGTTTTCAGTTGTAATGTAATTTTTGGTTGTAATGATTTTATCGAATGTATCCAGTGATGGACTTACGGTTTAAAAGCTGGGGTGGGGTTTTTTGGTGTGGTTGTTTTAGGAAATAAGCAAGTAATGATGTGAAGTGTAACCAGCAAAGGAAAAGTGAGACATTTGGGCTTTGTTTCCTTTTTTAATAGAAACAGAATGGAATTTCTTTCTGTTAAACTCAATGTATTACTCCCCTGTGTTTATTTATTTATTTATTTCAGGAATTTGAGGCCTTTCAAACATTTGTGGAAAATCGACTTCCGTTTGATATTGTTATTGATGGACTCAATGTTTCCCACATAAAATCCAGAAAGATGCAGTGTGAAAATGTAAGTGCTGGTTAAATATTCATTAAGTGTTTTGTGTATACTGATTGTAAAACAGTGAGTGCCTCATTATTAGTTATCCTCTAGAGAAAATGAGCAAATACTTTGTAGCATGTTACAATGAAGTTCAAAGAGTTACCTAGGTTTCACAAATTAAAAATTATTAGTGGGGAGATGCTTCTTCTTATATATTTGCCTATATTAGCTGTAAAATGTCATACATTTCATCCTGTATTCAATGTTTATAGTAACAGCTAAGGTCTCAATAATAACATTATTACACAAACACTGTGTGATTGTGTGAGTTTTCATAGTAATAGGGATTTGGGGGAACAGGGTAAATCTGCTGTGTAGAAAATTTAGTCTAATATAGTTATGCTGGTAAAAGCTGTCATTAAGATAACCCCTTACTTAGTTCAAACCACATCCTGTATACATTTAAACATTATTTCACTTCCTATTGCCTTGAGACTTGAGTCCTGTTTGACAAGGGCAGCTCAAACTGGCTTCAATTCTTTTTGTTTCATGATGTGTAGAAGAAAAATCCTGCTCTTCTGTCAATACCTATGTTTGAGAATTCTTGATACTCACATGTAGCATTTCACTAAGAATTGCTTAAGGTTATTTGGAGATTTTTGTCAATCAAATATTTGCTTTAAATTAGGAGTAGCAAAAGAGCTGCTCACGTGTATTCCAAAGCCAGAATTTAAATTTTCACACTCTTGAAATTAAACTGAATTTATAAATGAGCTTGATAATGAAAGAAGAAATTCACTTGTAGTAATTACAAGAAATGCATTTTTGTTCTAAGAATTACCTAAAAGCTATTGTTAGGAAGTAGTGTATACTCTCATATATGTAGATAAAAGTGAGCTAGGGAGGTTAGATAAACCTCCCTAAAAGATGTTTCTGAGTGGCAGTGTAGTTTCATGAGATACTGTCTCACAAAGAGGCTACTTTACTTAGTACAAAAATAGAAAAAAAGTTCACAAGTTATTTGGGTAGGATCAGGGAAGAAGTTTTGATGATCTGAGAAGGATTCTGGGCAGAACGTAGGATCACATTGTTTTAGGATCTAGAAAGACAGATCTGTGCTGCCAAAGATGAGGAGGAGAAAGGAATGTCCTTCCTCAGGATAGCTGCATGCCTGTCCCTCTGTGGGAACTCTAAACAGAGTTCTGTGTGGTTTGTAGAAACTGGAGGCAATGGAGCTAAGAGCCAGCCTGGTTTTGACAGATCATTACTCCTGATTTCTGATCAGAAATGTTACTAGGTGGTATTAGCATGCTGAACAGTATAAATTGCCTTTGAGTTTCTCCTTAGCTTATGCTGTAATGGAAGGACATTGGGATCCCTGGTGCCAAAGAGCTCCAGAAGGACTCTGTGGAGGCATGAACTTTCACTTAAGTTGTTCCATTTAGGTACATGTCAAAGTTCTTTTGAATCCCAGCTGGTTACTGATTAGGGGATTTTTGGGAAGACCTGCTTTTCCTTCCTACACAACAGAACAGTAACTTGGGCTCACCCCAGCTTATCTCCAGAAGGTTCTCTTAGATAAAATTTACTTGTCCTATGAGTTTTGTTGCTGTTTATTATTATTACATTTTGTAATGCCCAAAAAATGTTAATCACTGGGTCTTCTACCAGCCAGTCTTTTGCTGCTCCTGTTTTCTGGATCCTATTTTTGGAGTATGGAGTCATTACATGAGAGACTGGAGATGCCCGTTATTTCTGCCGTAGACCTGTAGATACTCACTGGCTGAATAGTACCTGTGTTGGCATGGGAAGTGTACATTTGCTCTCTAAGCAACAAAATAGCTCCTTCATTTCCCAAAAGAAATAATCTTCTAGACACATGGACTACTAAAGACTTTCTGCATTGTTCCTCTCAATTAACTACAATTAATGCTAGATGTCTTTGTACACAATTACAGTAATAACCATCGAGTTTATAGATTTTTCCAAATGGAAACATTGTTTAAATGCGAGATCATGCTGGATGCTAGTGGATCCTGTTTATTTCTTCATGACTCTGAACTTCTGTGTTGTAACATGTCAAAAAAGGACTATGTCTTTGTTCTTATTTTGGATACTTCTGACAAGAAGCATGTATTCTTGTTTTCTGAATCTTTTTTTCAAGACTGCTAAAAACAGAAAGAAACCCACAAAGCAGAGCAATCATTTCTTCTGTCTCCAAACTTCTTTCAGATGAGGGAAGCGAAGGCCACAGTAATCTGGTCACGTGTTGCTTTTCTGGTTACGGGTGTTGCTGCCAAGTAGTCCCCCATCTGTGAATGCTGACCTCCCTGAATGCTGTAGTCTGAGGGCTGACTCTGCTGCAAAACATCCTCTTCTGGAGGCTCCTATCCTCATGCCTTTGACAGGCAAATGGAGAATGTGGAGTGGCACATATGGGGCATTTACAGCCTGCCTTATTAAGTTCTTCAGTCTATGTAGGGAAACACAGTGCCAAACTGAGAAGATGGAGAGGAGAAATAATGTGAGAGAAGTGGGAGGCAGAGCACTAAGGATGGAAAAAGCCAAGAGTGAAAGCTACTGGGGTCAAACTGTCTGACTAGGGTAGCATGACAGTCCCATTTTGGAGAAGAGAGGTATGCTGTGACTACTTCTGCTTGACTAGAGAGGTAGTAAATGAGCAGTGTTTCTGAGGACCTGTATTAAAGCTGTCCAGCCTGTCAAAAGGTAAATTATTTTACTTGTCAAAAAGTGAAATTATTTTGAGTCTCCAGGTATGGGTGAGTCTGTGTTCTTTTCAGGGGTTCATTACTACAGCTGTTAGACCCAGTCAGGATATTGTTTTATAAAATTTATTTTGTTAGAGTGTGTAGTTAGTCTGCAACATGGTTGAAAGAGAAAATGAGATTGTTGCTCTGTTTCTAACACACTCTTAAGTGTTACTATTTGCAAATTATTAGTTTCTTTGGAGCACGTCCCTTATGGGATTTAGAGAATGGCAAAATAAAGGGTGTTGTTAAACACAGGAGAAGGCTTAAGATTTATGTGACAAAAACACGGTAATTTAAATGCATTCTGGTCTTAATTTAAATTTAACAAAAAGTACTGTTTAACTTCATGATTTAGAAGTCTTTCCAGAACTGCAGCTGTTCTGATGAAGACCAAGACTCTAAGTAACTCTTATTCATATGATTAAAATAAAAAAAACTGATGAAATATTCCTCTCTGTTTCAAACAGCCTAACATTTGTAATTCCATTTAGGCATCCCTTAGACATCTTGGAGAGGGGCTGGGTTGTGTGGCAAGGCACAGGTACCTTGAGGGATGAGAGGAGACAGAAAAAAAGCAGAAGTTGAAGGAATAATTTTTACTCATTTAATTCCCAAGGTGTTCTGACATTCTAAAAAACTAGATATGTGACTTCCCAGGCAACTTCAGTCCTCATAGCCAGCACTTAGCAAATCATCATGAATATTACTGACTTGGCAGATTTACTGGAACATCCTGTGGCAGTTTCTCAGGTTTATGACACTCTTGCTTTGTCATTATAATCCCCAATCCCCCTTTTTTCCAGGTGGGTTTTATGCTAGGTCTGTTTTGTGGTAGAAATCACCATGTGGCTGCATCAGTTACTGAAAAAAAAAAAAAAAAAGGAGGCAGCATGAGAATGGGAACAAAGATTTTTTGAGGGCTAGGAAATGGTGAGACCATTTGACTTGAAGGCATTGCACACACAGTGACTATAAAACTGCAACACTGGACAGCACCTCCTTTCAACCCTTTGCTTCCTTACTGTAGCATTGTGAATTAGACATTAAAGTTGACTCCTTGGTAAAAGATATTATAGAATGGAAATTATTTTTGCTATATAATTCAGACAGTAGAAAAAACCCCCAAACCTCCCTAAAGTCTAAAATCACTCAGCCTAGTCTTCTGCTGCTGTTTAAGTCTGTACCTGATGCGTATTTGCCTGACTGAGTCAGTCACTGTGCTGCAAACATGTGGTTTGTAAATGTAGATATCCTTGCAGTTTAACTAAGCAAAGTTGATTCAGGCTGTATCATGACATGTAGTTAATCCTTTCCTCCAGATGTATCTAATTACATAAATCCTTGCCCAACACAATCATATTTTGGTACTCTCTGTCCTCTGCTGCTGTAACTCTCTAATGCTCTCACCTTTCACCTTGTAAAGGTCAAGAGAGGGAATTTCCACACACTAATGGTCCATTTCTCCTACTAAACAAGCTGTTACATAGTTCTTAAATGGATGTTTTCCTGTTTATCACAATTTTCTTCAGAAGTATTCCTTGGAAGTGAGAGGGAATCCCAGTGCAAGCAGGATATCTAGGCTCTAGAGACCTCTCTTTGGTTGCGAAAGAGGAGTGAAGGCATTTTGCTCTGCTTCAGTTACCCCTAAACTGTGGGGGACCAGGGTGGGAGGTGAGGGAGGGGTGAGAGAGCATGATCTGCAAGAACAATTTGAAGAGTATTTTGGTATTTTTAATTTACAGTAAGTTTGGTATACTCTAAATTAAGTATGCAGCCAGGTCCTTTTTTTTAGCTGTACCCATCTGGTGTTAGAAGTAACTGAACATACATTTCAAATGTGTGTTGGATCAAAGCTAACTCGCAATTCCCTTCTTCAAGCAGTTTGGCAGCTGGGGTCAGCTCTGCCCTAACTTTACCCTCTCTAATGTCTGTATTAAACTCAGACATCTAAAAGACTGGTAAAATAGTTCCAGATTGAGTTGCTTGAGGCTGACAGTGCACAGAGGAATAGTTTTTGCTCTTGGCAGATAATTCAAAGTAGTTCCTCCTAAACTTAATCAGCACTTCTAGAAATGGACTACATAACTTTGTGTAATTCCCATGTAAATTGCAGTAGGCCTGTACAATAACTGAGGAAGCCAGATCCTTGCTGCTCCACTCCCTTCCCATCCCAATCTGGTGTCAGCAGCCAGCATACCACATCTCTGGCCTGAAGCAGCAGTCAACTCCTTCCAGGAAAGCCCACACCTGCCCTCCTGCACCTCTCACAGGCTGTCACAAAAAGCCAGGCTGTGACTGCTGTAATTCGGATTGCTCTGTGACAGGTGCAGGGGACACCTCATGCTTTGCATCTTTGTCTCTTCCAGGGAAAGAGCAGTAGGCTTGTTGAGTGGAGATTGCTCTCTGAATTGGGGAAGGGACTAAGTGAATTTTGTGGTACTAATAGTTGTGTGTAAACATATTATTGCATTTTGGTTTTTTGTATGTTAAAGATTTAAAATTACATTTAACAAGAGGATTCAAGATTTAAAACTAATATTATCATTTTAGTTATTCTAGCAGTTCTGTAATGGTTATTCCTGGACTCCTGGCTGCATTAGCAGTAGGGAAAAGAGTGGGTAGAGAGAAGTTGCAGTCTTGAAAGGAAAGCTGGTAGTGAAAAAGAAGTTTCATCAAGATAAGGGAGAAAAATGGGACATAACATAGTAGTCTACAGGAAAATGGTGAATGGTCCTGTTAAATTTTTGAAAAAAAACCAACTTTGGCCACAGAATTAAAGAACCTTGATGAATTATACTTTGTGAATTCAGCTCAGAGCCATTGCTTTGGTATGTACTTTATTCACATTTGCAAGGCTTATTTTCCAAATATAAAGACAATTATCAAGACAAAAAAAAAATACCATCAGCTCATCAAATGAAGGCAAAGTTAAAAAAAAGAAGGAAAACAGAACATCTGTGACCCACGATTCTCTTGGCTTAATAACCCAAATAAATTTTGAAACTTAATTTTGCTTTTTTGAAATCTCTGCCTAATGCCTATAAGTCCTCTATGATGAAACAAGGAGAGCAAAAAATGTATTGGAGCTTGTAGTGTTTGAGAAAAATAGTGAATAAAGCTTTCTCTCCTGAGCTCCAGTTACTAAACAGTTTTTGAAGCCATGAAACACACAAGAAAGTTCCTATGCATGCATACATAGTTGACAAATACACATACAAGTATGCTCAGGTTTTCATGTGGTAATCTTTACGAGTCTTCAAGTCTGTCTTAACTGTGCAATATGCCTGAAAGATCATCTGTTCAGTTATTGAGACAGTGATACTTTGTACAAAACATTAGCTCTACTGTATGAGCTGTCCTACAAAACAAGCAGTTATTAATAATTTCGACCCCAAAATCTCATGCATGGAAAAGAATTTTTTTCTTCTCTGACTCCTTTGGCAGCATCTGTGATTTGTTCAAGTACTTTACTGTCTGTAAACGAAGCAAGAATGAAGTAGATCCATGAGTCATTCTCTGTTCAGAATCAATACATCCAACAGAGGTCTTATTTGTCATACTGTGACAGTTCATCAATTCTTCCTCCCACCAACTCTTGTCTTACCACTCAACAAAGCAGTCAGACATGTTTGTTCATTTGCTCTCAGCCTTTTCCATCTCTTTTTTTTTTTTTTCTGTCTTCTAATGTTAGTTCAAGTTTGCATTTCCATGATAACAAAACATTTGGCCTGTTGCTCAAGATTGGAGAGATTTTTATCTTTGCAACATGTGTTTCATTCTTTAGACCTGTACTTTCATTTCCTGTAAGTATTGCACAAAACACAAAGATGAAGATTTTTGGTGTTTTCATTGAAAATCACCTTCAGCATTGTAACCTGATCTTAGAAAAGAAAGATGCTCAAGCAGTAAGTTGTACTCTTGAAACTTCGCCTATTTTTAGTGTTAGAGATTCATGACTGAAATACTCAGCATTGCATCCATATCTCATCAGTTAGTTTCTGGGGATTCCTTGGATATCCCAGCAGAAGAACTCAGTTCTTCTCCAAAGACACATCTCAGAGATTGATACCAATCTGCTGAAATCTTCCCCCTCTTCTGTATTGGGGCTGTCCTAATATAGCATAGCTCAAGCTCAAGAATTTTTGTCACCAGATGCAGAAGAACAAAGCTGTTAAGTTTCTCAGGAGAGCTGAAGGAGATAGACTCAGTTGCCAGTGAAACCTAGAGGGAAGGCCTGGCCTGCAAGTTCTCCTCTCCCAGCAGCTCTTCTGAAGCCCAGCAGTTCCTGATTGTGGCTAAAAGAGAAGTAAAAGGGCATTTAATACATTCAACTTTGTATACCTATACACTGTAAGTGAAGATGGATTGGACATCAGTGTGTCAGAGGTTCTAGAAGTACTCCTACAACTGGTTGGCACGGGTGCTTCCACCAAGGAAATGCCCGTGTTGACTACACACCTTAAGCCACCAAGTCTGGCTCTTTCCATAAGGGTATGCTCCAACATCCTTCACTGCTTCTGCAACACTGGGACAGCAGAGTAGGAGGTAGATGGGACATCTTAAGAAGGGGAGCACAAAGTCAGACTGACTACTTGTGAATACAGGGGAAACTTTCTTAAAACTTTAAAATTCCCAACATTGTGAAATGGGGGAAGGGAAGCTGACAGGATTCCCTGAGTAAATGCCTCATCAGTCAACTGTAAGCAATTACTTTTCCTTTCAGAGGTTTCCTCTCTGGTTTTGCATTTCCTGGTGAGAATAGAGCAGCAGAAATTGATCAAGTTAAAGAAATCTGACTATCAGGCATTTTGACAACTTCTCCCTGTTACTTTCTCTCAGAGTCAGATTCTTCCTAGTGCTACCTCCCATTACTATTTGTAACCTTTGTTTCTGGCTATAAATCAATGAAGCCCATGTGGTTAAATTAATGATCTCTATTGGTTTCCATTTGGTGTTTGTGATTTTTACCTTTGTATTTGGTGATAATAGAAAATCAAAAGTTAATGTAAGTACAGGAGCACCCAAGCACACCTTTTTTCTTTGCAAGTGAATTTGCACCATATATGTTTCATAACAAGATTCTTCTAATCACTAGGAATATAAGCTTGAAATTCAGCAGACTAGAGGGAACCTGCCTTGATGCTTCATGTTCCACTGAACTTGGTAACTGTAGCAAACAGGTTGGTTGTTATCTACTGTAGAGAAGTCCTGCTAAAATCTAGGTGATGAAGTCAAATAAACATGTCTTCTGACCTGGATGAGCGTGTATCTTGCTGTTTTCACTTCTCCCTTAGAAACCACAAGATGGGGTTTTTTGTGCGTAGCTCAACTGATTCACATAATCATGGAATTGTTATCAGTGCCGTAGTAAGAGGTGTTGGGCCTCCAGATTGGAAACCTGGTCTTGAGGGAACTGAGCTGCTTCTTTAGAAGTGATTCTCATATGAAAAGTCTCCATAGTAGTGCAAGGCTACGAGAAGCATGCCAGAAAATGTGAAGGTTGGGTTACTATGGGCCAGTTTTCTGTAAGAATAAAGATTTTATTTGAATGTGAGAAGTGCTGCTTTACTGTCATCTTAAAGGCAGCATAGATAATCCTCAGGACAGTGATTGTGTTCATTCATGTACATCTGGATTTGTTTATATATTTGAAAATCAACCAGTTTTGGGTTCATGCTTGGCTTTTACATTTAATATGCTATTTCTAGTAAAAGTAGGAAAGAAAACATATTGAAAGTTGTGTTATCTGAAGGAGAAAAGGTACAACATAAAAAAAGCCTAAAGTGCATTTGGATTTGTTTATGAAGCCATGAAATCCTAATTTTTTTGAACAGTATGTTATTCCTAGGGATTCCCGCATATTGACATGATGTTTAATGATCCAGCAATCCATTAAGCTGCATTTTTTGTCTTTTCTCTAGTTGCATTATACTTGTAAAGCAGGATTGGAAGAGACATTTATTTATAAGTAAATATATTTAAATTGAGATTATTAAATTATTATAACCTGCAATGAAGTTTAACACTGAAGTTAAAGTAATTTTATTTTTTAATCTAGACTCATAGAAAAATCAAGTACAATTGTCCACATCTTTTAATCTAAATCCCTTCATAAACTGATTATTTTGTGTTGTCTGGAACATGGAAATAGGAACTCCTATTTGAATCTAGGAGACTGATGTCATCAGAATTAAAATTCTATTCTGGGAATGACAATCATGCTGGCAGTATTCTTGCTTAAAACCAATTCACAAGAATTCCTGTTTCAAACTGAACTTCTGTAAAATGGTAAGAACTCTTACCCAAAATACTGTTGCCTATTAGAGGTGACATTCTGTATCAAACACTTCTTAATGCAAACCTCACCTTTTGCCAGTATTGATTTTGTACATCAGATACAGACATGAAAGGGAAGAGGCTATCCCTATTCTACTTTTTACTTATTTTGTAAGGGTACATTTATGTAGTTCTTCCAAATAAGCGAGGGGAAAGGAGGCAAGGCAAAAAAACTAAGAGTCAAAATAATGGTCCCTATGCTAATTCAGATATATGCTTTTATCTGTGGTGTTAATCTAAATTAGATCAAATCAGATTAAACTAATATGTTTACTTGTGTTAATATAAAGAGATCTCATTCAGATATCTGCTGCATTGTCCTATCCTTGCACAATGCTTCCTGTAGTGACTGTTAAAACTGGACCTGTACTTCTGTCATATCGTTGATGCCAGCTTACCTCTTAGATAAATCAGAAAGTATTAGTGATGCTTACGTCTGTCCTTATCATTGTCCAGCATTTATCCATTTACCTGCTTGCTTCTATGCTCAACAAAAAGGAAGCAGTGAGTTGGCAGTAATATTTCTTCTGCCTCTAATGTTTTGAATTTTTGAGTCTTGAGTTTTTAAGGAGTCACGTTGACATGGCTCAGCAAGCTGTGTACAGTGTGTGTGTACTAGTTTGAAAACAAACCAGTGAGACGCACCAAGTCAGAATAACTATTTGATGGGGAAATTAAAGGAAAAGAAAAAAATATAAAAGAAAAAACTGGTTCAAACTGACAGAGTCAAGATACAACCTGACACCCTGTTAGTCAGGGTGGTGGTAGCAGTCCAGTAGAATGGTGGCTGCAGTCCTCCTGAAGCAGTGATCCTATAGAAAAGGGGTCTACTTCCTCAGAAGGTCCAGTAGTGACTATGTAGCTCCTGTCCTCTGGAAATCCAGTGGAAAGGTTCTCTCTGGTGTTCAGAATCTTAGATTATATCCAGGATGGCATGCTTGGTTCCTCCCTCTGGGTGGAGCATCTCCCAATGGGATAATGAGTCCAAGTGTTGATTAGGCTCATTAACAGAAGATGGTCCAGGGGGAGTCATCTCTGAGTTGTGAGGCATGGCATTGATGGGCCATTAACAGCAAAATAGTCTGGGGGGAGGAGGCAAGGAAACACTGCCCCACCTGATTTCAACAGCTCATGAGGATGGTAATAGAATACACTGCAACCCAGGACAGTGTGCCATAAGCTCTCTAGCAGCAGGTAAAAGCCAGTTCAGTTCCAAAGGTTCTGAAGCTGTTACTGTTCAGAAATTGTTCCTGACTTACGTGGTATACCAGTGTGAGAAGATCAACCTTGCTGCTGCCTTCTCTCCTTGTTTATTTCCTAATTGTGTGATACTTTGGTAAACTAGGTAGCGCTTACACTATACACTGAAAAAAAAAAGTAGAAGTATGATGCAGGTGTTTGTTAGAGCTGTGGTTCACTGGAGTTTGAGCTTCTACACTCAGTGCAAGCTTAAGAAAAGTACAGTGGAATACCTATTTCTTGAATACTACCTATATCTGATTGATTGGTTGATAGGAGTTACCTTCCACCACAGCCTTAAGTTGCCACACATGTGAATAAATAAAATTAAGTAGTAGTAAGAGGGCTGCAAACAAGTAGTCATAGGGCAGAACCAGACAGTCTTAATGATGTTGATTTATCCTGCTCCTTATTAGGACCTTATTAGGAGTAGTTACCCTGGGCTTTTCTAATGTTAGTGTCACTATGCTTCTTTCATCATCAGAAGTCATGTACATGGTATCACTGTAAAACATTGCAAAGTGCTCTTTGAATCCATTTATGTGGAATGGCCATAAGACTCAATAGTGAGAGGAAGTGTCTTAAAGAATTGGAGGGTTTTGACATTTTCACTTCTCTTTGATATGTATCTGCATATCATGCCTTAAAGAGTGAAATTTCTTAACTTTCCATTGAATGGGCGTTCCCAAATGGGCTTTCAGAAATCTGAAATGCTATCGGTTAGGGATTTCTTTTTTGTCATCCCACCCACTCTCGTTTCCACAAGCCCATTTAGTCCACCAGCCTAGTTAACATAACCAGTAGTAAAACACAGTTTTAACCATTTGCTATCTGATAAATGTGGTAAACAAAACACTTCTGATATTACAGTTCTGTCTTGCACTTGAGCACTGCTGTTCAGTCCTGGATGCTCCAGAGTTGTTACCTGGGTATCTGCATCTTTTCCATGTAAATGGACAAAAGAGGGAAAGATGCAACATAATTCCTCAAAAGTGCTGGTTGGTATAGTCATATAGATACCTGGAAAGCATAACTCTGAGTCCCCAAGCCACAAGTTGCTTTAAAAAAATAGATCCTTTTATGAAATAGGGGTGGGGCTTGGGAGTTGTTCTTATTTGGCTTCTGTTGTCCGAGCCTTTCTGGTGGTCATATTTTCATATTCTCAAGCTTGTTTCTCTTGACAAGGGGAAAAAAACAGCTAAGTAGACAAAGTTTTTCATATAACCAGTTGTTCCCAAGGGGTTGAGCCTTTAGACAAATGGCAAATATTATTTATAATTCATTTGTGTGAGCTGACAATATTATCTATTTGTCAAATTTCTGTATCTTCTGAGTTAAAGAAAAATACTTCAGATAAAACAGTGGCCTGCCCAGGGTCCAGCTATTGAGTATTGCAGACTGCTACCAATATACTTGCATTAAAAGCATCAAAGTAAAAAGATTAGATCTTGTGGATTTTAGCTATCATGGTGGGCTTTGAGACTTTCACAGCCTAGGATCTCCAGGCATGGACACTGCTGGCAGTGTTACTAGTAGTAAAATGACCTGAGTCTTCAAAGATTCACAATCAAACCTAATGACTGTTAAGATAAATAATGCTGACCCACATTTTACATCAGCTGCATTACACTGCATCACATTTTTGTTGGTTTTGTAAGAACAGTGGGTTTCTTGCCAGGGTAAGCCTTGATCCAACTGAGACAGTTGAACCTCTGTCTCATGGTACTGGCAGTGCAAGGTGTACTCATGTATATGAAAGTGCCCTGGGTTTTCTCCAATCTGGTAAATATCAGTTATGCTCTTATCAATATTAAACAGATTCCCTCCTAGGTTCGTCCTTGCTGAAAGCTTTGGTTTCATGGTTGACCCAGGACAGATAGGTCGGACTCTGACCACACAGCTGCTCCTCCCTCTCAGACCTTTGTGCTTTAGTTTGCTTCTGCTGATTTTTATACTGTTGAAGAAGAATATTTTATATGTCCTCTTTCATATTAAACAAAATTTTCCTGTTCCTGACCTTCACAGAGAAATCACCACTCATTTCAGTAGTGTTTGTTAATGTATTTATATGTGTTAAGAGCTGCAAAGGTTCTTACTTGAAACAATTGTTTTCAAAGGTGTATAAAAGTTTCGAAGGTAACCTCTGTATAAAAATCTGTAGCAGGCAACTGGAAAATAGTACTAATGAGAAACAGCAGAAAGGCAGTGTGAAAATTGTGTTATAAATATTTGCAGCATGTTGTACTCTGATGCTTTTTTTCAACTGCAAGTTGTCAATTTACTGATGATTCCTTGGTTATTATGTCATTCTACCTGGATGTCTGCTATCCTGTGAGCATAGAAATAGTCCTTATGTTAAAGTATTTGTGGAACTGTCAAGTTTATTAAAATCTGGGATGTCTCTGTAGAAGCATATGTTTAATATACCATAACAGCATCATGCCTGTGCCTGCTGTTACAGTGATGTCCCCAGCTGCTGCAGGACCTTTCCTCAAAGAACAAAAGTACTGTCTGGGACTTTTTGAACCACAAATAGGACACGGGGAAAACACTTAACAACACACTAGGTCAGTCACGCTGTACAGACATCTGCATAGGACAGTGGTGAGAGCTGAGGTGTTTGTACCTTTTAAACTGTCAGTTTCAGTCTTAAAAGCTGATTTCAGTCCTGCACCGAGTTATTTCCTATCTGTGGAAAGGATCAGTCAAGCTTGTGCTTTCATTTTCATAACATCCCATTACCACTGCCGCCACCACCACCACCTGGAGATTCTGCTCACATTCTGGATTTTCAGCACTTAAATATAACTTCTGATCCACTCTATGAAAATCTTAAGACTGGCACAGTTCCATTGGGTTCACAAATGTTCCTTTTTAACAGCTACATGGTTTCTAGTTAATTTCCAATAGCTAGATTTTTACATTGTTTCTAAAATGAAAAATGGTAAGAGAAACTGCCTTATGTCCTTACTTCTTTGTATACAGTGCTCTGATAATAGTAGAAAAGCAAGACTACCAATGTAATTGCAAAGACTAGCTTTCCAGTGAAAGAAGGCAGACCCCTGAAGCTGTGACTTCAGCAGGACAGTTATTCCATTTACAGTCAGTGGCTCTGACAGGTAAAGTTTCACATCTGAAGCTTATGCAAGAATAAGAGTAAAACCTCATACCTGTTCATTTTTATGTAACTTTCTTCCGTAAGAGTATAAAGATGATGTATGTGTAATATTGGTGCAAGGAAGCAATGTGTAGTGATCAGTAAGAAAATACTGTTGAAGAAACAGCAGTACAGGCAGAAAGAATTCAAGGATGAGAACAAAGGATAGTATTGATATGTGGAAATGCAAAGGGAACACTTTCAGGTTTTACACATTTTTTTTCCTACTTTGGTATAATCACAGATAGACTGTATCACCTAACTCCTCTGGTGTGGAGGGTTGATACTTTCTAATCTTTTGTAAATCTCCAGGTTTTGGTACAAAATAGTAGGTTCTCAGGAGATGTCTGGTTAAAATCAAATCCACATAAGCTGCCCCTTATATATTGTCAAGATCTTGGTATTTATTCTTTTTTACAAGAAGGAAGATGAGTAAAAGGAGAGATAAAAGTATACAACAGTATGAGCTATGGAGAAAAAATACCTCAAAGAAGATCAGAAAAGGACAAATAACTTTGTCCTTTTACATGACTCTAGAAAGGAAGACATTCAGAAAATTTAAATTCATGAACAAAAATGCTTTGGTGCCAGTCCACAACTAAAATAGAAAACTTGTAAGTTTTAATGAAAAGAGAAAAAGTAAGTTGTTAGGACTGGGCTATAGTTAATGGTGAATTGGACATTTCCCACTTGCTATCCTAGCAGAATGCTGCTTTGGATTTCAGATTCACCCTTTCTCTTACATCTTTATTCCTACTTCATAATTGCTGACACAATATCAAAGGGTCTGCTTGTACATTTAAATCAGTATTACATTTTTTAGTAAGTGATTGGGAAAGAAAATAGTATTGTAGCTGATTAACAAAATTTTTGGATTTAGAAACTTGACTGGCACTTGAAGTAATTTACAGTATTCAACTTCCAAAAATGCAGTTAGACAGCTGAAGAATATTTGTTTGTGTATTTCTTGAATTGCAAAAGAAAAATTTGTCTGTTTTTCTCTTTTGCAACTTGTACTATAAAATTCAGCAATTCCCCAGCTGTCCATATCTTCTTTAGTCATCATTTCTAGAGTTCTTGGCATTGTTCGTTTAATAGCACGCTATGTTAACTATTGTCACTACCCATTTTTCTTCCTTTTATTTGTGGTTGAACTTCATTCATCTAAAGATCATGGTGATGAAAATATTACCATTCAAAAGCAGAGACATTCAAAAAGTGTGAGCAAGAATGTTCACACTAAAAGCTTTCTCAGGTGTAAGGTTTGACAAAGTGGCTGAGATCTTTCGAAGATGACAGTCCATTCGAAAAAGCCAGATTCCAAAAAGCTAGTGGCTCCTCCCCCTGATGATCCCCCACCTACCTCCCCATTCTTCATGTCATACACACACTTAAATTCTGTGTTTAAATTGTGTATATATTTCTTCACTCTCTGCATGCATCCCACTGTGATTCTGTTAATTCTCCTAGGAAATACTGCTTCACTGTTGGTCAGATTACTCTTTGTGCCTTTTGAGAATAAGACAGAGCAGAATATGACTGTAATTAGATAGAAAATACCTATTTCAAAACATTTTTTTCTGATATGGTTTTCTGCTGGAAGGATAGGCACCTATCCCTCCCTATCTGCACAGGAGAAATTCATAACAGTCTTACCAAATCTGAAGTTGATTTACACAGTTTTGGTTTATATTTTGCTGTTCTCTGAGCTCATCAGTAGAATAAAAGACAGGGGTGGCTCTGTTTGAAATTGGAAACTTTACCTACAGTTTATAATACAGCAGAATGTAGTGTCAGAGATTATTTACAAACATATTACTTCTACATTCAGAATAGTTTCAGGGATTATCTTGAGCAGATTGCATCTTCAGTTGAAATCAAATGGAGTTGTAATTAAAGATATCCCCATTACTGGTATAACAGCCAGGATACCATGAATACAGAAAAATACAAATTGTGCTGTTGCTTCTGTACCTGACCTGAATATATTTACAGCTACTCTGCTTCATTCTCCCCACTACTCAGGATACAAGATGGTTCATTAGCTTGGTCACAGTCATTTTTGATCTGAAAGGAATGCATTTACATTCACCCAGTGTTGCAGCTGAGCCAAGTCCTCCAGGCAGTGGGAACACTGGACTGTGCAGGAGCACCAGGTGTCTTGGTACACACATGATACCAGTCAGTTTGGACCTGGCTGCAAAAGCATCTTTGGCCTCTGAACACAAACTTACTCTGCAAGTAGCCGAGCTGTATTTTAGGCATCACCTCATCGGAGCAAACTGAGGCTACTGTACCATCCTCAATCTATATTAAATCAACTTGGGAATCTGCTTCTGTGGTTTAGTTTTCCTGCTCAATCAATAATCTGCCTTTGATTAATAGTGTTGACTGTTAAGAGTAAAAGCTAACATCTAAAAATGAACTGCAAATTTTAATGAATTGTGATAGGGAGTTAAGACATATCTCTAGTGAATGTGTCAAGAGAGGATAAGTCAATTCCAGGCGCAGAGTCAATGCAGACAGGTTAAAACACGTTAAACATTGTGTGATTGCCATCATTGATGTGTGAAGTGCTGTCACTGGTAGAGTTTTGCATCATGATGTGTTACATCAATCTAAATAGTTTTACTGTAACACAGGATACAAATATTCCCAACAAAATTGTTTCTGCAGTATTGCAGAGATCCCTGGTGTTGTAAGGGATAATTCCAAGGGTTAGCTGTTGGCTGTCTGAAGAGCAGAAAGTAAACCAGGCTGATTAATCTGTGACTGTTACTTACTCATCCATCACTGCTTTCCCTTCAAAGTAGCTACTCCCTTGCTAGTCAGGGACAGGTAATCTCTAGGGAAATCAAGTAATGTGTATACTGCCCCTGTATTTGAGTTAAGAGGACTTGAGACTAATTTATACTGTGTCATCAATAATAATGTGGAGAGTATAAGCAGCATTTGTATTTGGTGCTGTGGTAATGGTATTGAATGTGGTTTGGTGAAATTACCAGGCTCAGTGAGAAAGTCCAGCCTTTCTTGCAAGCAGCACACATGCCTTCCCTGAATAACTGGCTGTCCTGTGGGAAGAATCTCTGGCTTCTCATCGTGTCTCTCTCCTGTGTGTGGACTAAAGTGAACAGGTTTTTCTTGAGGTTATTTTCTTGGTCTACAGTATGGAAAAGGGGAACCAAAAATGGTGAAACTCTTAAATAAATGTGGTGGTGAAAGGAATTCATTTATAGAATCATAGAATGTCCTGATTTGGATGGGACCTACAAGGATCATCAAAGTCCCAACTCTTGGCCCTGTGCAGGACACCCCAAGAATTGCACCATGTCCCTGACATTGTTGCCCAAGCGCTTCTTGAACTCTGTCAGGCTTGGTGCTATGACCACTTCCCTGGGAAACCTGTTCCAGTGCCCAGACACCCCCTGGGTGAAGAAGCTTTTCCCAATATCCAATCTAAAACTCCCCTTACCCAGCTTCAGGCCATTCCCAGGACATGGGTTCTGTCACTGGTCACCAAAGAGATCAGTGCCTGCCCCGCCTCTTCCCCTCAAGAGGAAGCTCTAACTGCAGTGAGGTCTCCCCTCAATCTCCTCTTGTCCACGCTGAACAGACTGAGCATGACCTCTGTGCTGCTTGTACGGCTTCCCCTCCAGGCCCTTCACCATCTTCATTGCTCTCCTTTGGATGCTCTCAAACAGCTTAATGTCTGTTTTATATTGTGGCACCCAAAACTACACCCAGAACTCGAGGTGAAGCCACACTAGTGAAGTGGGACAATCACCTCTTTTGACTGGCTCCAATTTCTTGGTAAACTTTGGAGACAATGCTTATGCTTAGCCCTGCCTGACAGAGTGCAGTAATGGCAGCTCTGAACCTGTGGTCTGTGTTGGAGTTTCCTTTGCAGTTTCGCAGCTACAGTTGGGTGGGAGGCAGCACTAACAGGTGAAAATAGAGCAGTTTGTTGCTCTTACTAGCAGATAACCTGTAGGTGAGTTTTGCTTTTAAATGGCAGTTAGTGAAACCAAATGTTTAAGCAATGTCGAGCATGATTTATTAATAAAAAATGTGATTTACATATTTTTTGGTGGTTACTTCTTCATGCTATAGGTATATACAGGTGAGTCACTTTTTGCTGAATCACTGAGTGGTGTGACTCCCAGCAGCAGTGTGTAGGGATTTCCCATTTCACAAGTGGGAATCTACCAGTAGTACCTAAGGAGAAAAGCTGTCCTACCTCCGGGTGACCTTTGAAACTGGGGACACATGGCACAGTGTGACCTAGTGATCAGAAGGGGACTGGCAGTGAAGTCTTAGGAAATCCATATCCTGCTCTGTAGATAGTTCCTTGTATGAGTTAGAGTAATTAATCTGTCTTCCTTGTGTTCCATTATACACTCATGTAACTTTGGGAAATACTAGATTAATAAAATACCCCTGACTTTTAAAATGAGAGATCACTACTGCTGTTTTTGTATTAACACCATTATGTTCAGTTAGTTTCCTCTGTGACTGAAAAAAGTGTTACTGAGTGTCTCACATCTTCCTTTCTTGAGAAGCAGCCAGGCATGGGAGCAGACACACTTAGGAAACCCCCCATGTAAGTTCTGTGACTCCTTGCAGACCACCCCCATTAAGTGCCCAAGCCTAAAGTGAGATAAAATGCTTTTTACTAAAGTTGTGTCAGATAGGGGGTGTGTGCAGAACAAAATTATTTTTATCTTAGGAAAACAGAAATAATTTCTATCTTCTGTATTTTAGTTGTGTAAGATTAATCTCTGTGTTAAGTAGAGGAGGGACAGTGGGTTGTTATGTAAGCAGGAGTTTCAAAATGTTAAAATGTTGACTCTTTAATTTTCCTACATTTTAAGCCTGGTTCAAGTTTTTCCATTGCTGTAGCTAATGTATACCAGCCTCTCAGTTTTTTTCCAGAAGCACTTCACACTAGAAAACCTCATATATTAATAATATGTAGGACAAGGAAGTCCACATGACTAACAGGTACAAAGTGCCACTAGTGATAACCTCCAGAAAGAAAGACTTAGAGGAGCTGGATCCAAGACACTTAAGTCTTTCATAAACTTGGGAATAGCCACTATTGACCAATCTGTATCTGGAACAGTTTTTTAACTTCTTTTTTCACATTATTTTTTGCTAACCTTCCCTTAATGTAGCAAAACATTAGGCAAAAAGTATTTTCATTTGGAATTTGTAAGGGTTTGCTAAAGTTACTCATGGTTATTATTTCTTCACTGTTGAGTTCTGTACGTGAAAATGTCTGTGGATGCAGTAGCTACATTCCTAACTTTCATTAGCTTTAATGAACTCAGATTAACCAACTTAATTCTCCTTTGGTATTTGTATCCAGCTATTTGCAGGACTGGTTCAGTGCATGAGAAGTTACTGAATTTGACCTTTTCCTGCTCATGTTATGTTTGTTTTAACTAGGGAAAAGTAGATTGTATGCATGTAATAGCCAATAGCCAGTGTGATCTGGAAGCAGGAAGCCAGTTCCAATAGGTACTGTTAGGTGTTTGTGCTTTTCATTAGCACCAAACCCCTATATCTGTATGAAAACAGAGCCTTTAGTCCCTCAGAATCAATACTGGCAACAGCAGCTTATAGCTCAGCAGTTTGAATTAATGTAAAAAATCTTCTGGCCTTCTCTCCCCGATCTCAGATCCAGATTCATGGCATAAATTTGATCCATCTGCAGGTCCTTTCCTGTGAAGGGCAGTCCCACACTTCCTGTCCTCACCACCTCCAGCAATGTGTTCCCATCAGTCATTGAACCTTTGCCTGAAGTCTATCTGTTGGGTTGCTGCAAGCTCAACCCTACGAAAAAAATGTCTTTTGTTGGATTAGTGAGCTTGTGGGTAGTTTTGACATAGATCTGACACAACAGAAGTAGTGAGAATGTGCATCTTGAGAGAAGACTGAATGTTGAGAGAAGACTGAGTGGGGCCACTCCTTTCTCTTGGTACTTGCAGGTAGATGAAACAAAATGCGTTGTAAAATGGCACACAACAGTTACATGAACAATTCTTTCCCTGAACCAAAAGCAAATGATACCAAAAAACGATAAGGATCGCAAATAGAAGAAAAGGAGGGAAAAGAGCAAGAGGAGAAGGGCAATTGAAGGTATTACAGGGAGAAAAAGTAACAAGGAAGAGAGAAGTAGCTAGAAAAGCAGGAAGAAGGATTAAAGAATAATCAGGAGATTGTATGTTGACAAATAGTGGCAGCAAATGCAGGTAAAAATTAGGAAATACCTTTCCCTGGTGGTTGTGCATACTGTCCGTGTCTTTCAAATATGAGAGATATATGAATCTCAAGAAAGAATTCTTCTGTCTTTCTGGGTCTAACTGAAATGCCATTGTTTGTGAGCATTCCACAGTAATAACCTGGATGCTGAAAGCCAGAACCTTTGTCCTCCCTGAACTCAGTCTGGGTGAAGCAGGGAGGGAAAGTCCCGGGCACAAGTGTCTGTCCTGAGAAGCACTTGTTGCCGAACAGGCACAGCCCTAAGAGGCTGCTGAAAGGCCCCTGTGAAGTGAATTTACCACCTCAGTATGTTGGCTCACAAGTGGCCGGTCAGTCTGGATGTGGTTTTCATGAAGCCTTAATCCCGCGGTCAGGGATTTCCATCTGCCGCTCGCTGCTTCCCCCCCGGGCAGCTCGGGCCGTGTAGTTCTCCAACTCCGCCAGCAGGTGGGGCTGGAGAGGCGGTGTGCTCAGGGCTCCCGGTGCTCCGTCATGAGAAACGGGCATTGCTTAAATCCCGGCGTGATTCACTTCCCGCAGCTGTCTTGGAACTTCCTGACATCTCCATACAACTCTGTCCGAGGTCATTCATGTCATTCAAACTGCAAGAGCTGGCGTATACAAGCACTGTATTTTCTGTCTGGTTGAGAGCAGCTTCCTTCAATGAATTGGTTTGTCATTTCTGTTTTTTCTTTGTGATTAGGGAATTAAATTGGTTAACTGCCTAATTCATATTGCACTTAAGAACTCTGTGAAACGAGAGTAGTGTAGAAGTCCCTCTAGTTGAGACACAGATGAAAATGTTCCCTGTCACTCTGTTTTTACAGCTAAAAAAATTTGTGTTTGCTTTGTTTTCTGCAGCTGTTTGATGCTGTCAACTGCCTGGCAAAAGAGAATGCCCGGTTGCTTGTGCTGGGCCGCAAACATATGCTGATGAACTCTTCAAATTGGAAAAGAGAGATTATGAAGGAGATGCAGAATAAGGCAGACTTCTTCTTTGCTGAAAATATGTAAGTTGAAGAAAATGGCTCAATATAATAGAGACCAACACCTGATTTATGTGCATTTTGCTCTAGTTTTTAGTACCATTACTAGTATCTCTATCTCTGTGTGTGAAAGAAACATATCCCTCACTATACTTGCTTCAAAAATACATAAAAGGTGACTTTCATCACTTAGAATCATATTGACAGCTGTGTGGTTTATTAGGATTTATGACTGATAAAACCACTGGCAAGAGCACAGTGCCTTGAACTTACAGAATTTCTGGTAGCATCAGTGTGCAGTTGTGGTCTGCTGCTGTGTGGGGGTACACTGTTGAGTTTTAGCAGTTCTGTTCCACATTGCATGGTACTGTTAAACTTTGTGGCAGGAGATTGTATGTCCTATTGTCAGATTGTGATAAGAGAAAAAAAGTGCTCTATGTAGTATGCAATTAATTTTTATTGCGCTCCAGTTTTTGTTGCCCTGTGGTAAGCAATTTTTTATTTTACCAGGGAACTAGAGTAGTGGTGGGAATTTTCAGTGTTGCTGATGAATAAATCTTGATCAGCATTTGAATCACTTCCTGCAACCACTTACTGCCGTGTGAATGATGACTGTCTTTTCCATTTGTTTTGTGAAGCTCTGAAGATGATGCCTTCTTGTTATATGCCACTCTCCGATCAGGCAAGCACTGCAAGTTTGTTACAAGAGACTTCCTCCGGGATCACAAGGCTTGTCTTCCTGACAGTCTGACACGTCATCTGTTCCGTAAGTGGCAGCGTGGACACCAGATAGTGTTCTTCCCTTCTGCAGAAGGAAGGAGTATAAAGTTTTTGGTAAGTTTTCCCGCTCCAGTCAGAAAACACACAGAGCATATTCACTGAAGATACATTATTTCAAACTCTGGATGCCAGAATGTCATGGTTAAGTCTAAGAAATAGATTTGTTGCAATGTGCTCAAAACTCCCATGTTAACTGAAAATTCACTGGATCCACAGAGCATGCCACAAACAAGAAAATTGTCAGAAAGCCAAGAGATGCTACCTAAATGCTTACAGTGTAAATATAAATAAAAGTTTGTGTATACAAATCTTTCCAGTGCTGGAAACTCTGTAACCATTCCTGGCCTCATTAAAACCTGAGTGTCAATGTTTTAATTTATTTAAACTTTGAAATCCCTTATTCTCCTCTGCAGCACTATTATAAAATATCATGCTTCTAATTTTACAATAGAAATTATTTCATCTTTATTTTAAAGAAGCAGAAAAATACAGGTATTTCAGTATTTACTGTAATAGTAATCTAGCATAGGTATAGTTTCATGAGGGAAAGCCCAGAACAGTCAGGTTTATAGTTAATATTCAGCTGCAGAAAATGCAGTAATGTCATGTTATGGCAGAATTCTACTGTTATTGTCTAGGAGACATGTATCCTTGTGAACAACACATTAACAGGATTGCAGCTGTTTTAAGATTTTTCTAGGGAAAAATTCATCATGACATTCTACATGCAGATTTTTGTTATCTGGTCTGTCTGGTTATTGCTGGCTTAAAGGAATACTACACCTATGCAGATTAATTTCTTCCTTCTCTGGTTAAAATTGTAAAATAACATTCATAATTACAAACAGAGATAGCAGTCTGTAAGAATGACACAGCCTTTCGTTCAGTGTTGCCATATATACATTTCTTCTTATGGAGCCATAATGAATGTTGGGTTACCTGACGTACACCTTGTTTCTTTCTTTTGTACAAAGGGACTACTAATTTTCACATCTGAATTCCTATAGAAGTGATTTGGATGATTGATATTCCCAGTCGTAGCTGTCTTCTAAGTTATTCTGGAAGCTACCACAGGAAAGCAGATTTCCAAGATTATACATATGGAGTGATAGTATGTCCTGACAACCATAATTACCAACCACTAATGTTTCTTTTGCATTTGTCTTATATATGTTGAATTAGTATACCTGTAACATAATAGAACAGAAAAATTGTTTATTCTATTTGTTCAACCAGATGCTTCTGAAAGTGTTAGTGATAAACCCTCTTCTTACATCTCCTTTTCTTACGTCTCCTTGGGACAGAGTCAGCTCTGTAAAGAGAGAGACTAGGAGAACAAATACAAGATGTCATTAATGTCATTAAATCCTATGTTCAAGCCTATAAACTCCACATCCTGAGTAATTCCCATATGATTTCATTTAACTGAACAGAACAACAATCATTTTGCTATTTGTAGAAATTGAGTGCATTATGCTGAAATCATTAGTATCTGGTGCTGATGGAAGATAGAATTTATAATGACTCCTAGACCACAAAATACTAAAAGATAGTTTAGTTTTTTCTCCAGTACTAAAATTTAGAATTTGTTTTGTGTAAGAAAATAAAATGAAAGTTGTTAAGAGATAAAACTATGGAGACTTCTAAGGTAAGCATTGGAAGTCATAACTAACCTGTAATTGATATTTTAGTAATATGTTGTATAAAGTCTAAAAAAAACCGTTTTTCCTCTGTTTTTTCCCAACAGCCTGCTTTCCATTATGACTGTGTGGTGCAGACTACAGGTGATACATGGCATATTCCCTATAAAGATGTTTTTGAGGAAAAATATTCATATCAAGTACCAAGAAAATGGCTCTGCATTCAACAGAAATGATGAAAAGTAGAATTGGACAAGCTGAAGCTGCCTTTTTTTTTTTTGTAATCTCTGTTGCTGGCTAGGAGAACTCAGCAGGACAATTATGGAATTAATGTGTGAGGTGTGTAACTAAAGAAAATTCTGTGACTGCATTTTGACAAAATCATTCCTGCATACAACTGTTAACATCAGTGGGGCCCAGGGGCGATGAATTAGGTCCATTATTTCCATTTTTACAGGAAATTTTTGTCATTTGAATTAAAACTTGATTTTTCCTGTTGGAATTACAGCTTGGACATTTTTATCTTTTATTTTTCTCAAGCTTTTCATCTACACTGAAATGCATAAACTCTGTATGTTGAAGAAATTAAGCAGGACTTGCAAAGTACCTTCAAAGTTTGTGGGGCTGGCCTTGCAACAGAGTTGCACAATGTCTACCTCTGGTCAGTGAAGCTAAGGGGGACAGATGGTGCATTTATCATTCGCCAGACACACACAGACCCAGTACTTCCTCTTGATCACACAGAATGCAAGAGGTTGGTTATAGCAATAGATAGCAATAACTTGTTTGGAAGAATAAGGAAACAAGCAGTGGAATGTTCTGTGGCTCTTTCACACTCCTAAGTTTTCCGTTTCTGACAGGATTTGGCATCACTGCAATAATTTGCTTATGGAAATGCATGGATTTTTTAAAATTAAAATTGATAGCTAGAAATTCTTAAAGGCAATAATAGGATGAAACTGATTCTTGTACATTTCTATAAAAACTGTCCCAAGTTATAAAGCAAAAAAGTAGTACAAATTACAGGAAAAGTGTTCTAAGTTATTTGTAAGCATATGTGTGGTAAATGCGTATGTTTATTGCACCTACGGCTTTAATGCAAACCTTTCTCCCCCAAAAACAGAAATGCCACATAAATCTCAGACGAAATATCCTGGGTTTGTCACATTTGTCTTGTACAAAAATCTTCTGTTTGAAACTGAGATGAACCATGAAGATCTTTTTGTATAGAACTTCCAGTTCTGAGTTCTTGCAGGGCCCCATGACAAGCTCCCTCAGGACTCAGCATTCAAGCATGTTCCTTGCTATTTTTTTTCCAGGACAATCCTGGCACATGTTCTACTTCTGGTATCAGTTTGTAAACCAGCAGGTGTGATTTGCATACAGTCATGTCCTTCAGGTACAGAAAGTGTAGAGGAGCTGGGTGCCTCTTAAGGTAACATAAAACCTTGGCTTTAAATTCATCATCTTGTTGGTAGTGTTCATCACAGACCCTTTCCTGACAGAACATGACAGCTCCTATGAGTCCACTAGGGAAGGCAGAGAGATTGGATCTACTTCTCTCAATCCTCAATACTTTTAATTTGTCAAAAGATTGCTTTTACAATTCTTTAAGTCAGAGAACTGCCACATCTCCTTTAAAGTGGAAATACTGCTTTCAAACTAGGTGTCTGCTCCTACAGGACTGCTTAGTTAGTAGCTACTGCTCTGTACGAGGCTGCCTCACCCTCTGTATGAAATTCTGCGTGGCATGAGCTGGTGTGAATCAGCACTGTTACAGTCCTTGTTTGGTACTAGCTCTGATGGTCATGCAGCCCAAAGCAATGCAGAGCTGGGTCTTAAAAATTTGTTTTGGCTAGGTCAGAATTGGCATTGTTACACTCAACTAGCACCATTGCACAAGTACTGGAACCTGTGTGGGAGTGGGGTTCAAATGTCAGGCTGCAGAAGCTGGGTCCCTGCAGCAGCTCTGCCTTAGGTCAGCTCTAGCTGAGCAGAAACTTCACCTTCAGGATATCCATTTCATTGCCAGACATGTTCATCTGTTAAAGTTTGTATTTTACCTCACCCTGGTCACTAACAGACATACATAATATCCACATATAACTGTAATAAATGCATCCTCTACTTCCTTTTTACTGAGGACATGTCCTTAATCAATCACATGGGTTTCACCTCAAAAACTGTTCTTACAGAGATACCATAATGCCTCCTAAATACTAACAGTTCCTAAATACACATTACTAGTATATTTAGGGGATGATGGGACGGAATATGGAATTTACAATTGGAAGGTATTACAACATTGGTGTCAGATTTGTGACTTCTTTTTTCTATGTTTGCTGCTAATGCACTTCTCTATAGATCCTTACAGGAAATTAATGGCCTCTCTGGAACCAAAGGGGAAACATTAGTGATGAACATACAGACTTTATCAGCTGTATACCTGTTACATACATGCACATGGTATCCAGAGGCTCAGTTCTGACTGAGGTTAATTGTTTTAATTTTATTTAAGACTCTGTGAAATAACATTTTTGTGTTGCTCTAAGTCTTCAAATTTCAGATCACTGAAATATGGCATTTCAAGATAACAATGAATATGAGGATTTGCTTCTAAGTATCTAAAAGGAATTCTGAGGGTTTCACTGGTAATAAAAATTAATGTGAGAGCCAAACCAAAGCCAATAGCTAATAGCAGATCTATTTGACATCTACTGCTGTTTATATAGTGGTACAGTAAAAATTCAAGGTAATTTATTACACAGATGGGTTCATGCTGAATGCCAGAAAGGCAAGTCTTCCAAACAGCACAGCAATTGGTACCCCCAGATAGACACTGACTGCCATTTGCTACCACACTGAGTGAGAACGGGAATCAGAAGGAATGTGCCCTTAGCTTAGCTTGCTGTGTGCCATGGAGACAGAGACACGCTGGCAAAATAGAGTTGAGGACTGAACTGATTCAGCCTGCACTCCAGCTGTTATCACCTCCAAGACCCCCCACTTACTGCTTGCCATGTTAAAAAGATGACTGTGAGAACAGCTTTCCTCAGGATCCTGCAACACAGAATTTGACTGCATATGGTTGATCAGAAGTGATTAATGTTAAACCACAACCGTGTGATTGCTCTTCTGAAACAATGCTGTACTCTGGAAGCTATATCCTGAAAGTAGCATGGCTTCCACTCCATCATGTCCATGGTACTGAGCAACTATTACTCTTTCCTTTATCTAATTCAAATATTGAATCTTTTATTTCAAACTTAAGGATTTTCTTGATTACTATTTGGCAGTCAGGCTGAATGCTTGATACTTACTTCCATTTTCTCATCCCCTTTTTCTCAAGGGAAAAAAATCATTCTAGAGAATAAAAGCTTTGTAGATGGAAGAACTGTAAAGGTAGGGATCATCATCTTGGAGAAACTAGTCTTAAGAGACAGAGGTCATAAGAATCACAAGTGTTCTGGAGGGAATGCCTAGGGATCCATTGTTGGCTCTGTCAGTACAAAAGCATCAAATGGTACTGGCAGATAACAGGTTCAGATAAAAGGTGAGGTTTCAGACCAAACCACACAACATGTTGTTACACTGAGCAACTCATTGTTTGTCATGGCACGTCTTGGATTCAGGAAGTTCACGGGGGTTCAAGGGGAGACCAGCAAGTGCATGAAAGGGAACCAGCAAGGGTTACTAAATAAACAGACACTATCCCTGCCTTGGGAAGTCCCTCCAGATGGTTGGAAACTGGGAGGGGATTCAGGGAGTGTACCATTAAAGGATCTCTCTAATCTGAATACCTTGGGTATCCCCCCTTTGGCCACATTTGGAGACACAGCACTGGATAAGACAGGCTCCGTGTCTGACCCAGCGGACGCGGTCATACATTTTCACATTCTCTGTGTTCCAGTGCTTGCATCACAGCTTTGAACGTTTCATGTCTGCCCACAAAGTCCTTCCCTAATGAAAGGGACCAGCTCTGAGTCTTGTAATACATAGCGGCATATTATTCTCCCATAGTATTAATAAACAAGGAGAAGTATTTTGAAAAATTTGAGAATGCAGACTTTTAATGTGTGGCATACACAAAATCCACCTTTAATCTGTTATTTCAACAAAGAATAAACTCACCTAATAATTTTAAAATAGAGGTGTGGATACCAGAACGAAACTTTTCCAACTCTTTTAATGAGCAACTTTAAAGAAATGCCTTCCCACAACGAGTAGGGGAATTCCAAGATGTTGAAAGGCAAAAAGAGCATACATTCACGAGTTTAAATTTGGGGAATTTCCCTTTGCACTGGACACCGACAAAAAGTCTTTTAAACATCGCATTATAACGCAGCTGCGGCAACAACTACCTATGAGTATCTCAAGTTTTTTTTAAGTATTCGCTTTAAAGTCATTCTCATTGAAGAGGACACGTGGAAATACTTAGTTTGGAACTTTAGGAGGGGTTTTGCTTTCTTTTATCCAGTGTCGATAGATGCCGCGATGATACTTTTATTCCGTTTCCTGCTGTTTCCGTGCGCATTCCCTGAGGCACGTCCGACGGGCTTTCAGGTTTCCATGAATCAGAAGCACCCGCGGAGCCGGGCAGCCACGGGCAGCCACAGCCGCCGCCGCCGCCGCTGCTGACACAACTGCGCGCTCCGCCCGCCCCGGGCGGGACGGGCCGCGACGCGGCGGCCGCGGGGCTCGGGCATGCGCAGCGCCGGGGCCGGAGCGTGACGGTGCGGAAGCGGCGCGCGCCTCCGCGCCTGCGCGGGGTGGGCGCGTGACCCGGAAGCGCTCCGGCGGTGCCTGCGGCTGCGGCGGGGCCCTGCACGCGGACAGCTCCCCCCGGCCGCGCGCCGCTCCCGCGCCGCTCCCGCGCCGCTCCCGCCATGTCCCGCGGCTCCAGCGCCGGGTTCGACCGGCACATCACCATCTTCTCGCCCGAGGGCCGCCTCTACCAAGTCGGTGCGTGTCCGGGCCCGCGGGGCCGCCGCCGAATTGCCCCGTCACGGGCCCGGCCTGCCCGCGCCCCCGCCGCTCCCGGCCGAGCGGGGCTGTGGCCGGCTCGGGAAAGCTCCGCCGAGCCCGGCAGCCTGTGCGGAGGGGGGAGATGCGGCGCCTTCCGTGGCTCGGGAGTCTCGGTTCCCACCTGGCCTCGTCCCGCGGTGTGTGGGAGAAGCCTGGTGGGAGCGTGGAGCAGCGGCGGTTCCGGTCGTGCCGGCGTGGGGCCCGGGGAAGGGATCCTCGCATGAGATAAGGAAAACTTAGAGCCGTGGTGGGCTCCCTCAAGTGTCCCCCGCCACGGGGAGCGACCTCCTCTGAGTCCTCGCTGTTTGATTTCAGATGCTTGGAGACCGAACTTGCAGCTATCCAGAGGCGTTTATTCCCCCTTACGTGTTTCTTTCAGTGAATCTTGCCAAGCCTCGGAGCGCTGTGTTTTGGGATCTGGGAACTATGATAGCTGTTTGAAATGGGATTTGAACTGCCTCAAACCCTGCATGCCAGAGTGACAAAGTCAGTTCTTGGATGTAACCCATGCGCTTTCTTGTTAGACCTGAATGCCGTGTCTTCTGCGCATTGTGGCCTGTGAGATAGCAGCAAGCATCCTTTGTTTCCAGATTCCTTGGAAAAATCTGAAGCCAAGCTTCAGCTCCTTCTGTAGGCCTCTGATTCTGTTATTCCTATTTTTGCAATGCACCAGGTTGTACGGAAGCACATCCTGGTGCTCCTTGTGTAGAATGCTTGATGACAGCACAGTTCAGCTCACAGTCTGGCAGGACAGTAGTTTGAGAGTGTTTCTGGAGGATCCTCACAACAGGGACAGATGAACTGTTTTGCAGCATCATCCAGATGCTGTCTTCCCCAGCTGCAGTGGCTTCACTGCACATCCACTGCATGCTATGTCCTTACATCTGTTTGTTCTCCAGGAAAGGAGAGATCTTTTTTGCTGGGACCAGATTGCATGAATTGCCTGTGGCAGCCATATAGGTTTTTTTGTGACTGCCCTTGAGTTTTTCTCAGGAAGAAGCCTGTGTGGATTAGGCCTCGTGGACAGGTGGCCCAGTCTCGAGCAGTCCTTTCTGCAAGGAAGAATTAGGAAAGTGCCTGTGTGGAGGTGTCTGTACACAGACAGAAAGTTACTTGTACTAGATACCTGCATATGCATGCTGTCATATATCTGGAGCATGTGTAATGCTTGCAAGCAGCTTGCATGGTGAGCCTTACACATAGGGGTGGTAGGGACAGCCCTTCCTCACACAGGGTGTCAGTGGTTCTGTCACAGAAGAGGCCAGGTCTCCAACCTTCCGCTGCCATTAAAACAGGCTGGTTGGTCTGCATCACTTTTCACTGTCTCTGTCACTGTACTTACTCGTTGGGAATGGTTTCTGCATTCTGTAGCAGAGAGGAAACCAAGCCTTGGTTTTCTACCTCTGGGATATATTTAGCCATTAGGTTAATGTATGAGAAGCGTGTAGTACCTCCATATCTCTTAAGAGTGTCGTAGAAACAAGTATCTGCATGTGTATTTGAGAGCTTCTGCACACAGTCTGAAGCTGTCTTAAAGCTATTTTAAGTACCTATGTGCTATAGGAAGAAAAATACGTAGATGTGCATAGTTAACTTCAAGCAAGAATGAGCTCACTTTGCCTGCAGCCAGGCTAGTAACTCGACATGGTGCCACATGGGTGTTGCTGTTTCCCAGCATCTAGCCTCAGGCAGAAATCTCATGTTTGCTTGCAATCAAATGTCCAGATCTAGGTGGTTTTGTTTCATCTTTGTCCCTGTGCTGGATTAAGATTAGCTGGGGGCTCTCAAGGATGAGCATGGACATGTGCTGCTTTAAGACTGCCTTAAAACTTGAGGCAATTCTGGAATTTCTGGAATTTGGCAGTATGGGAACAGAGATTTCCAGCATAGTGATATTGGACTGAAATGCCTATACTTTGTCTTAGGTCTGTCTTCTGCTTTCGAAGCTCAGAAAACTCATGTGCCTTTGAAGTGATCTCATATTAGAAAACAGTTATTTCACATTACTGTGGTTAAAATCCCTCAGAGCATCAGTGTTCTCCTGCTACCTATTAGTTTCTATTTCAAAGGTGATGTTTCTTTTAAGTGGAGTTTTGGGAGGTGAAGAAAATTACTGCAGTCAAATTTCTGACTGTTGTGATGTATTCAGGGAACTGCAAGGGGCTGCTGTTTTGAGAGAGATTGTCTGCAGTGCTACTGAAATACTTCCATAGCAGTAAACAGACTTAAAACAGCAGTAGCAGCTTGGACTTGTTACATTGTAAGAGCCACTTCACCTTTTGGCATGTTTCTTTGAAAACGAGGTGATAATAGTACCTAATGGCCAGAAGGGACTGCAGTTTAGCAAGCCTGGTTGTTGATAGTTGTGAGCAAAAACTGGTTTGTGAGGGCACTTATTCCTGCTGCCACCTAAGTGTCACAGAACCACAGAATGGCTGAGATTAGGACGGACCTCTGGAGATTAGCAGGCCCCAAGCCCCTGCCAAAGGAGGCCCACCCAGAGCTTGATGCCCAGGACTGCATCCAGATGGGTTGTGAGTAGTACAGGCAACCTGTGCCAGTGCTCAATCACCATCACAGTAAAAACATGTTTTCAGGTGTTTAGGTGGACCCTCCTGTGTTTCAGTTTGTTCCAATCGCCTCTGAATCGGTCCTGTCACTGGGCATCACTGAAAAAAGGCTGGCTCTGTCCATGTGCTTTACACCCTCCCTTCAGGTGTTTGTACAGATAAATAGACAAGTGTTGCAAAGCCTGGGCTTGGGGCTTCAAGCATGACCAGTTTGTGGGCAGTGCTGGCTCGTACCTCACTGGGTTTTGTGCTTCGCTGTAGGCTGGCACTGATCATCCCAGGTGAGCGGAGTTCTACAGAGGGAAAGGAAGAACATCCTTTATGGCACATTTGGGTAACCAGTAAATGCTCTGATGTCTGAGAGTAGTAAATACTGTGCCATAAATACAGAACAATGAGCCCTTCCTTAACACTGACTCAGCAGACTGAATATTAAGATGCAAGATTTGATTTTTTTTCATCTTCATATTATTGCTCTTCTGTTGTGCAATCCCTTCCATAGATCTGAGTGCAGCTTTTAAAACAGACAAGTTTCTTGCTCCCATTATTTTAAGATAGTTTTAGCAATTTACTGTGCTCTTTGTAGACATGTTCTAAATTTTGGGTTCACATGCATAGCTAACAAAAAAATTCACCTACTTTTAGCTGCTCTCTGAAACTTGCGACTCAGCCAGATATTAGGAAGTTCTGAATGTTTATCAAATATTGCCAGACAAACAGTTTTTAAAGTTGTTGTTCCTAAGGCTTTTGAAACCATTAATCAAGGGAAATTTTTTTCATGGATCATTTCATGATTATTACCTCAGTGTTTGCTTCTTAATCCATTGTACTTACATGAATAAAACACTGTTTAGTTGGCATCTGTGTAGCTTTCATTATAAAAAGTGAATAAAAGCATTGCAGTGTTTGAATGTCAAGTCAGAAAATATGATAGTAAGGTTAAAACCTGTCTCCTTTGCCTCCTGTGTCATCATATCAGTTTCCATCTATATCAGTAGATTAGAAGTTTATATCCTTTAAAATACTAAATTCCATGTCAAAAATTCTGTAAGAATTTATGGTTACTGTAGATTAAGGTTGGACAATTTTGATCAAGTTCAGAATAGCCTTTTTGTTCTAAAAGTTATTCTGTTATTGTTAAGCTGGAACTGAACAAAAAATCAAATTATAAGAAACATTTGAAGGAAGCAGTGGCAGTGGTTTTGTGAAGAGAGTCAATGCACATTGTACTAAAGACCTTAAGGATACAAAGTATTGCACAAATATTAAAGTATTAAAAAGGCCATAAGTTGGCGAGATTCATGTGTTGGGGGAAAGTGTGTCAGAGTTTATTATACTAGTGTCTCTGACACAAGTTTTTTACTAACATTCATATATTTTTCTAGAATATGCGTTTAAGGCCATAAACCAAGGTGGACTTACATCTGTAGCTGTTCGTGGGAAAGATTCTGCAGTAATTGTAACACAGAAGAAAGTACCTGTAAGTAGCCTGTTTTTGAGGGGAAGTCTGGAAGGAGAGGAAAGAAAAGGTGGGGGTGAGACTCAGCAATACTGATATTGTACTTGTTAACACTGACAATATCTGTTTGAACTGAATATCTAATTATCATTCTGCTTTTTACAAGTTCTAGCTCCATGTAGTGCTCAACTGTACATTTTTTCACTAAGTACTACAATATTGTTTTTCTCAGTAGTTGTTGAAGGGGTAAAGCTAAAATAGAAGTTGCTCCTGCTGAATTGAGCATGCATTCATTGCTCTGGCTTGTAAGCACTGAGCTGTCCATAACCAGTTCCCTGATTTCTTTAATTCCTGCTGAGAAAATGTTATACCAATAGCATGTAGAACAGGTTTTAATGAGTGTTTCAGCTCAGTGATGATGTACTGTTGACAAAGTGGGGAAATTCTTTTATGTTTGAAGGCCAGCATGCAGTAAAAGAGCAAGCTTTTGTATGTGGATTCTCAAAGTTTCTTCAGAGGGAAGAGGACTGTGCTGTTGATCATGTTCTTGCTCATATCCTTCTCCAGATACTGTGGTTTTAATCTTCCCCATTCTCCAATGTCTTCCTTCTCATGCCTACAGCAGTAAAAAGTGGAAAGCCTGAAAGACAATTTTTAGCTGCTATGGGTCCTTTTGTAAAACAGAGCATTCAGAATTTATGTAAAAAACAGAGCATTCAGAGTTTGTCTTGTTTTTTTGTTTGTTTTTTTCTTTTTTGTCTTTTTACTTCAAGGACAGTGTTTGCTATTACATTATTTCTGTTTCCTCTTTAGGACAAGTTACTGGATTCCAGCACAGTGACTCATTTATTCAAGATTACTGAAAATATTGGCTGTGTGATGACAGGAATGACAGGTATTTAATTCACCATCTTTTTTTAAGTATCTAAAATATGTCAAAATTTTTATGTCGTTTACCAGCGTTACATCATATAAAATAAATAAGTGCTCTAGGACATTTGTTCCACTCAGTCTGGTTTTGGAGATCTTACCTAGTTCTAATGGATATATTTAAAGACAATGTAAAGTTGGACCTGGAATTTATATTCTCAGGCAATGCTAGAAATAAACATGGTACATGTTCAGTGAAATTAATATTAGTTCTTTCTGTCTAGCTGACAGCAGATCCCAGGTGCAGAGAGCCCGCTATGAGGCTGCTAACTGGAAGTACAAGTATGGATATGACATCCCTGTGGATATGCTGTGTAAAAGGATTGCAGATATTTCTCAGGTCTATACACAGAATGCTGAAATGAGGCCCCTTGGTTGCTGTAAGTATAGCGTATGAAAATTATCTTTTCTGTTTCTTGTCTAAGTTTGCAAATTTGTATATAAGAAATTCTCACCCATTTTCAAAATGAATAATTGAGGGAGTAAGAGGGCTGAACAGGTGAATGAGAAAGCAGTGTTTTAAGTCTTGAATTGGAGCAATGATGTTACCATTGACTCAGCATTTGAGATGATGTAGCCTCTCTGATACTATTTCACTTTAGTCTTTGGGGACTGCTCTGTTCACACTGCAGTGATGTCTGTGAGCAGGAGATGATCTTTATAACCCTGTCTGTTTGTGGTGGCTTGACCCTGGATGGATGCCAGGTGTCTGCCAAAGCCTCTCCATCGCTCTCTTCCTCAGCTGGACATGGAAGACAAAAAATACCATGAAAGGCTTGTGGGTCAAGATAAGGGCAGGGAGGGATCACTCACCAATTACCACCATGGGCGAAACAGACTCACCTTGGGAAAATTAATTGAATTTATTAACAAGCAAATAAAAATAGGATACTGAGCAGTAAAACCAGATCTTCAAAACAACTTCCTGCTACCTCCTTCACAGGTTTAACTTTTTTCCTGATTTTCTGCCTCTCCCACAGTAGCACAGGGAGATGGGAATGGGGTCTGTGGTCAGTTTGTAGCACATTGTTTCTGCTGCTACTTCCTCCTCAGAGGGAGGACTCCTCACACTCTTCCCCTGCTCCAATGTGTCTCCCACGGGAGACAGTCCTCCATGAACTTCTCCAAAGCAAGTCCTTCCCATAGGCTGCAGTTGTGTTTTCAGACTGCTCTAGGAAGGAGTCCACCTTACGTGGGGTGCAGTCCTTCAGGAACAGACTGCTTCAGCGTGGGCTCCTTTCTCCACAGCACCACACAGGCTTCACATGGGGCCACAGCCTCCTTCAGGCATCCACGTGCTCCAGCGTGGGCTCCTCCAGGGGCTGCAGGTGGCTGTATCTCCACCATGGATGTCCATAGGCTTCAGGGGCAGAGCTGTCTCACCATGGTCTTCTCCACAGGCTGCAGGGGAATCTCAGCTCTGGCAGTTCCTTCCCTCCTTCATTTGCCTCAGTGTCTGCAGAGTTGTTCCTTTCACATATTCTCACTCCTCTCTTCTTTGTCTGCAATCTCCTTCTTTTTTATTTCTTAAATACATTATCCCAGAGGCACTACCACCACTGTGGATGTGCTTAGCCTCAGCCAGCGGCAGGTTAGCCTTGGAGCCAGCTGGCTTTGTCTCCTTTGGACATAGGGGAAGCTTCTGGCCACTTTTCACAGAAGCTAGCCCTGTAGTCCTCTCACTACACCAAGACCTTGCCATGCAAGCCCAATACATTGTATCTGGGTAAACATCACTGTTAAATAAGAGATGCAGAGTGCAATTATCCTTGTGCAGGTTTTGTGGCTTTTTTATCTAAGTGGTATGTATAGGACAGATCTGCATAATTTTTGATCCTAACTTAGCCATCATATATATAATGTAGAGAAAAAGTGCCTAAAAATATTTCCCTTGCAAATAATTCTACATGTCTTGTTTTATAGCAGCAAATGCAGCTTAAAAAAAAGTTGTGTGTTGAGTCATTTTTGGTAGATATTCCTGGTCATCTGTATGTTCTGAGGTTGGTTCTGAATTGTTTTTTCTCTTATGTTTGGCTGTAAGCAAATTATAACTGTGCTGTTAGGCTGTTCAGGAACTGAGGTAAAAGACTTAACAGGTTTCCTCAATTACTTTTTCGTTAAACATTCTGTCTGGGTTTCTTTTTGGTTGGTTGGATTTGGGTGATTTTTTTTTTTCCTTTTAAGGAGAATAGTTTCAGAATTGATGAATCACTTCTTGTAATCATAGTAGGCACTAAGACTTCTGACTAAAGAAGCAACATTCAGGGTTGCACCACAGTTTCCATGATGGGGCAATTTTCCTATGCTTGTGTGCTTGTAGTTTTCAGGAAGGATTGTTTTTTTCTTCCCTTGGTATTTCCCATGCCTTGATACTACTGGAAATTTCTTTTTTAAAATACATGAATAAAAATATATTTTTCCTAACTTCCCTTAGCCTTTTTTGAAAATGTGAGGGGATTTTTTTTTCTATTGTATTGCTGCTCAGAAGTTTATCAGCTCTAACTACTAGTTAAAAGTTACACAAGTGTAAATATTGAAAACCATTACTTTGTTCTGGTTTGGGTTTTCATTGCAAGTATTGCTTTTGACTTATTTTTTTACTATGCATATTGAGACAATGCAGCTGTAAATCAAGAAGTGAGGGTGAACGCAGGTGCATCTCAGTGACGTGGTCAGTTTGTGTTACTTGAAAACTATCCAGCTTCCAAACACTTAGTCAGATGGTCTTCAAAGACTCAGTTATGTCCTGATGTTTCCAGTTTTCATTTCAGATTTTTTTAATTTAAAGAGGAAAAGGTATGTAATGCAGTGTTTTTCAGGATTGCAAACAAGAAATATAAATTAAATGAAAATATAAATCTTTTAATATTTCTATTGGTTTCAGCATGTTTGTGAAGTTGCTTTCTGGAAAAAGACACATGGTAATAGAACTATTGTTTACACTTTTGTGTCATATAACACAATGAGCTGTGGCTGGGTAAACTTTGTATCAGGATTAAACTGTTGTATTTCCTGACTTTGTGGTTCTCTACACACTGAGCATGGCAAAAACATTTGTATGTTTAATGAATAGCCTTCTTTGGGAATGACAGAAACACAGTGTCTGCTAAATGGAGTTGCACACCTGGTAATGTGATGTTGGTAAGAAATAGCAAATTAGGGATAAAAAGGAAATCACAGCTCCAGCCACGGGACTGATTCCCAAAGATGAACTGCTGTGCCTGCATGTTTTTTTGCAGAGAGCGGTATCCATTCTGTTCTTCAGTTGAATTAAATTGCTAAAGTTGGGGAAATAAATAAATTAACAAATTTTCTCTTCAAGGTATGATTTTGATTGGTATTGATGAAGAACACGGCCCTCAGGTATACAAGTGTGATCCAGCAGGTTACTATTGTGGATTCAAGGCCACAGCTGCAGGAGTTAAACAGACAGAGTCAACCAGCTTTCTTGAAAAGAAAGTAAAGAAGAAATTTGACTGGACATATGAACAAACAGTAGAGGTAGGCCAGCAGAAGGAAATGAAAATTTGTTAAAAGTATTTTTAATGAATATGCTGCATGTAGGCTTGCAATGTAGAGAAATGCAGTTAGGCATTTCCTCTTTTCCTACAGTTCTGTATTGCTGCCAGAGCACATATAGCTATTCTGACCAGAAAATCGCTTGAAAGTATTCTTCAAGTGTTTGAATAGTCATCTAATCTGTTTTTCTTGCTTTAGGTTAGCTGAAGCAGATTCTATAATTGTAGCACTCCCACTATAGCTAGTGTTTGGTTACTACAGTGCTTGATTTTGAGGATACCAGTATGACTTAACTTTTAGTAACATTTAAAACAATCTTCGTATTAGAAGGCATTTCAGACAGTATCTTTGCATGATAAAAGGATTTGGTTTTGTTGTGTTTTTTCTGCTATGAAAACATGTCCCTTTGCTTTTTGTAGATTGGGCCTTTTAGGGAAAGGGCTGGAGAGGGACTGTATTCTGTAGCAAGGGGAAGCTATTTGGAACTTCTAAGCTGAGATTTTGAAGTGAAAGGAAATAACTTTAAACCAGAAGGAAGGGTAGTTGTTAATGCTATGTCTACTAAGAAAAAAAAGCCTTAGTGCTTTCTTTTTAATGATAGGGGGTTTTGTCATCTTTCAGACAGCAATAACATGCCTGTCTACTGTACTATCCATTGATTTCAAACCTTCAGAAATAGAAGTTGGTGTAGTCACAGTGGAAAATCCTAAGTTCAGGTAAGTGGTCAGTGTTGAAAAAATCTAGTGTGTTTCTCTGGTTGTGTGCAATTAGTTTTACCTTCTTGTGTAACTGTAAATTGAGAAAAAGAGATAAATTTCAGAAGTTGAAATTTTGAAGGGTTTTTCACTTGTAACTCTTCAAAATGTGTAGGGGTGGAAAACATTGTGTAAAAAAACCCCCACAGTTTTAAAATGTGTGACATGGTTAAAGGATTTAGTAGAGAAAAGTGTTCTCTTTCATTTCTTAAAAGGGTATTGTTTTCTCTGGTGATTGAAATGTAGTTACATCTGGTGTAGAAGTGTTTTCATGCTTAGAAGCATAATAATTGTTCATAGTATTGGTGTCTGGAGTCCACTTCCAAATCATAGTAATGCTAACTAATGCAGTAAAGTCTGGTTTATATTACGGAATATTTACAAGTCACTTAAATTCTTTAATCCTTTTCTAAATTGACTCTTTAAATTATTCTTGCTCATCTTTTAACTGTTAGCATTTCTGAACATCTAAAATGTAATCAATAGATTATGGGTTTGTATGGTTTGAAATACTGTATTTAAATTTGGTAAGATTAAAAAGATCATAGATTTAAAAAATCACTAGTGATTTGAAAATGGCTGAACTATTTACTTTCTGAGTATGCTGCATTCCCATCTAGCATGAAAGCAAGGCACCTGCTATTTCTTCCCTCCTCCATTATTGCCTGCAGTGCACTCTGTGCACCAAGATTGCTTGGTCAGTGTATCAAGACACCTGGAAGGCTTCACATGGGATACAGTGTACTTGACAGCCTTCTCACAACACAGTCTATAGCTGCAGAAGTATGAATGAAATGTGGGAGAAAAAGTTTTGGGGGTTTTTTATAATGCAAAAGAACCCTCCAAGTTTGGCTTACCTAAAATTTAGGTAAGTCTGGCTTGCTGCAGAGGGATTCAGTTATTTCTGCTTTAGTCTTTTATTGGGTTTTTTGGTTTTTTTTTTAAAGAAAGAGAGGAACAGTTAAATGGGGGACAAAGTCCTCTGTTAGTGTAGTCTAACTACTTGGTAAGTGGGGATTGAAGAGAGGCTTCAAGCGTTTGGGGTCCACAGGTTCAATCTTTTAAGTGCTTCCTTCCTAATGTTTTTAAGGTTGACATGGTGGTGATGGGTGGTTTTGCATTTGGTGGTGTGTGCTGAGGACAACAGAACAGCTCAGTGTTTGTGAGAAAGCACACAGGAGCTGCATGACCCCTTTCCTACTGCCACTCAAGGGTCAAGTGCTATCTTCTCACTAGGTCTCAACTTGCAAATGCATTACTCACAAAGAATTATTTGTTCATTTTCTATCATTTGTTACCTCCTTGATCTCTAGTGCCTTTGATTCTTCCTTTATTTTTCAAAAGAATTGGAATGTCAGCCTGTGGCCCTGGCAGCAGGGCTTTAAAGGGCAGAAAGATGCATTGCTGTAAAACTTATTTGTATAGATATTAGGTTGTAATATTGGAGCTTAAGGGAAAGAATCATTTAAGCTATTTAAGATTTCTTTTTGTTCTTTCAGGATCCTTACAGAAGCAGAGATTGATGTGCACCTTGTAGCTCTGGCAGAGAGAGACTAATTAGCGTTCCTGTTTCCATTGTCTGTGCTTCTGGCCAGGATGTTTGGTGAAAAGAAAACATTTAATAATGGTTTTAGATTATGGGTGGAAAACAGTGTTCGCTATATGATGTATTTTACTCTGTACAAATAAAACAGAGGTTTTTGAAATTCTTGGTGTCTTCTTTTAATGTTATTTTTTAAACTTCCAGTTCTATGAAATTGTCATCAAAATGCTTGATGACTTTTAGTGTTTCTGTGATGCTTGCCTTTTATTTGTATTTTTAAAGAAATTTTATACTCTGATCTGTATTTTTCATCTATTTGGCTCCTCATGTAGAGTTAATATCAGTTTTTGTGGTGTGTGTGTGTCTTGAGATAATTCTTACATTCACATTCATTCTCTCCATGGCCTGATGTTGAAAGCCTTACAACATTACTGGTTTAATTGTGGGGAGATTAGGAAGACCTTATTTGCTCACGTTTATATGAGGATATAGTGCAAAAGCTGAAGGAAAAAGCTTGAGCTGTGAGTCCCAGTCCTTTGGACTAATTTATTGGGAGTGCATGGAGTGCATTTAAGAGATGTCTTCTATAATTAAACAGCTCTAACCTGGCATTTATTTAGGGAAAATATTCTATATGTAGTGTACTTTGGGATTTTGGCTGTTAGTCACCTACCAGGTTTTGAGGCTTTGGGCAGTGCCAGAAACAATGTTTGGGCTAGATGGGGCCAGTAGACAAAGTCCATCAATAGCAACGTTGATGCTGGGAAGCAATTCCCCTTGCTCCTTCAGAGGTTTTGGGTTTGGAGACGAGACTGCAAAAACAGCAGTGAAGAAAAATGCCTTTTTGTTTTGCTTCAGTTGAAGAGGTTCCAGTCTCAGCAGTAAATAGGGAGATGATGAAGTTGTGAGGGAGGAGGCACCGAGGAGAAAGGGAAGATTACCAGGTAGTTTTAGCTGTTGCACACGAGTCTCCTTGAAAGAATGCCAAGCTAATGTAACTTCTTACCTTCATTCCTCTGTTGTACTTTTCCCATATTGGCTTTAATTATTCCAAAATTCTCTGATTTTTTTCAATGCATTTGGCAAAGGCCTCATAAGTTGTCAGAAACTGGTTAATTTTTTTCTTTGTGCTTTACAGTTAAAGCCCCTTGAAAGTGTATTTTTCAAGTTCATTGTAGCAAAGAAGATGCAATTCTGTGTTTGGTGGCTTTAATAAAAGATAATGCTAACCTTATGTGATAACTGAGTTGAAGAGATTTGGATGTATAGTGAGTTGTTGACTTCACAAAGCTACTTGGATTTCTATTCGTGCCTCCAAATTTCAGCTTCCCTCATGTCAGATAGTGTAGTGTAGATGGTAAGATAAGCACCCCTGCTTCTGGTTTTGGGTTGGTTATCTGAGAATTCTGTGTAGGTTTGTGCAACAGTTGGCACATTTATGCAACTAATGGCACATTCAGAAAGATCTCTGTTGTTTCAGCTGCCAGTGATGGCTGTGTGTCTGAAAACCCCTAGGGCCTTTCTTCCTAATACTCCAGTTGTATAACAACCTGGAACTTGAGTAGACTTAGGTCGTGGTTTAGTCTGCCACAAAATATCATCCACTGGTAGTTTGTTCTTGATCACCTTTAATAATTTATAGAAAACTTCACTAATGACTTCTTGAACAAAAATTAAAGGGAAGATGGTAATCGGTGATCCATATGACTAGAGCATATTTGCATAGTATTCAGTATCAAAATTCCCTGCAAGTCCTTTAATTCTAAATTTTGGAGCTTGTATGGGGTTGTATAACACAGGTGGTGAGCCGTGGGTGTTTGTTCATACCTTGCCTGTTTTGCAATGCAGAACATCCTGTCTTGTGTTCAGAGATTATGAAATAAGCTGTCTACAATATATTGATGGTGAACGTTGCCTTTTTTTATAAGGAAAGGTAAAGTCACAGCAGTTGAAATGGCATTTTTGCTAGTATTTTGCCCTGTAGAGAAAATTCATGGTTCTCTTTTCATATTAACAATGGGGAAAAGTCAAAGCTTTTTGTTACTGAAGATAAGGCTGCAATGCAGCTGGGCATACCTGACTGAATGGGAAACCCCTGTGTATCACACATAACACATAATTACATTCTTCACTCCCTGGAGCAGATACCACCTGCAACCAAGCTGTACAGCTGTGGCCAGTGCTGAGCTGTACCTGGTATCACCTGCTGCTCCAAACCTGGCACTTCCAAAGAAACTGGAGTATGTGTGGTATGGTCGTGGTGCTTCTAGTTTGGGTAGAGCTTATCAAGAGTGATACCAGACTTGGGATTGCTCCAGGTATTTGTGGTTTGTTGTGCCAGTGCGGAAAACTGACAGATGCAGTTCCAGTGTGAGCACACAAGTAAGTAGTTAAACAGGAATAGGATCAAGTTTTATTTGCATACCAGACCCACATCAGTGTTACCTGTACTAAATTTGGACTGGCTCTGCACAGCCTGGTAACTGTCCACATTACAATACCAGTGTTCTTTATCTGTGGTGTAGTGTAAACATGCAAATGCCAGGTACATGCAGTCAGCTTAGGTAAATCAGTATTTACTGAACTCTGAAAATCATTTGGATTTCTTATGAGTAACCTCCCTCCCTCCACGCAAATGGGGCCTCAAAGACAGTAATGGTATGTATTATAAACAAAGTAGCTCAGTGGGGAGCCAGCTGCTCCCAGGATGTGTTTATCCAGCTGTGTGCTGGACATTTTGTCCAGAAGGATCCTGTGACAGGCAGTATCGAAAGCTTTACTGAAATCCAAAAGAATTGTATCAACTCGCTTCCCCTGATCAGCTGGGTGAGACATCTTGTCATAAAAGGAAATCAGGTGTGACAAGCAGGACTTTCCTCTCATGAAGCTGTGTTGGCTGTGACCAGTGACTGTGTCCTTTAGGTGTTCAAATGCGTTTTCCCAGGGGACCTTACTAACTAGTTTTCTGAGCAGCCTGACATCTGCTCTCCTCATGTCTAGAGTTTAAGTTTGCTGGCACTTTCCTCATATCAACACAGATTTTAGACTCCGTTGCTTCATGGTCACTGTGGCCAATCTCCACTCATAAGACCCTCTCTTAACACACAACAATCCTGTTAAGGCAGGCAGTAGTCAACTGCTGTAGGATTTCAGATATGTCTTAAGAGCATATGTGGTCCTGTGTAATGCACAATGTTTTGCCATATCTTTTCACTGTAAAGCTGATGACAGTCTAAGGACGGGTAGATGGGGAGTTCAGATGGAGCGAGTACATATAGATATAACAATTTTAATGACATGGAATAATATGCAGCATTCTTCTCTACCTTCTCTGTCCTGTTTTGCATTAAATCAATGTCCAGGTTTACCAAATAAGAAATATTTTGGTTCAGCACACATTGTTGAAAGCAAGGTGAAAGAACTAGGTCTGTCATTTTCTAGCATTTGAAGAAAAAAAGTACATAACTTTCTCATTTTTTCCCCTGACACAGAAGCAAAGCATGCTATTTTGAGTTCTGTAAAACAGCAGCCTTACTGGGTCATGAGACCAAGTTTTGTGAAGCATATTCATGAAAGTATTCATGTTTTCTTCTAGGAAAAAAGCTACACTACCAGGGTAGTAACGGTAGGGGCATTGCTTTTCATTTTGTAATCAGTGAATTTTTGCTTTTTCAGATGGGAATTTTTACTTGTTCCAGCCAGTTCTTGCTAGTAACAATTTGTTCTGTTCTGTTGTTTTGCTGTAACCCAAACAACTTGGAAACAATGCAAGACATCCTGTGGTTCAGGATCTGCTGGAACAGTGAAGCTTTCGTGCCCAAACTAAAACAAGTATCATCACATGCTTATGCAAAGCTATTTAAAATAGTCTGGACTTTGTTTGTTTATTGTGGTTCTCATATTTTAGAAAACCCCATGAAACATTTTAACCTGTCCTTTGTAGTATATATAGATAAACTTGCATTTTTAAGTGACTGTCAAACCCCTCAGTATTAGCAGTATTTGCTGCTCTTCACTAGGATTTTCTTAGCAGTCATCTTTTCTTTAGTAATAGTCTTACCCATGTCCCCATCTTCTATGAAAATTCTGTGCTGCAATGTTAAAAATGGCAACTCTAATGTACTTCACTATAAACCTGATGAATAAATAAGCCAGCATATCCCTAAGTCAAAATCTAGCTAACTGCTTGGCAGAATTGAGTCATCTTCCAAGTAGTGTGTGCTTCCACTTTTTGGGGTTAGTGCTTTTCTCCTGGTTCTTTTTAGAACCTGCCAGCCCTGGCTGATCTTCCTGGCACTGCAGATGCACTACATGGCCATCTTTCACCTGTCATTGTGGCTTAGCTGATACGTTCATTAAACCACAAGCCTCTGGAATGAAGTTTTCTATCTGAGCCTTTAGCAGGATAGTATGCAGTGCAGATTAGCATACGCAAACCAAGACTTCAATTTTTTTGCCAGCAAATTGTGTTTGTTTCCTCTTCCAGAAAACTGACTCTTGTGACACCCAGTGGCATAGAGAGTTGTGAACATAAGGTATTTAATCCTTTATGAGATTCCTTAGACTAGAAAGCAAGCCTCTCTCAAGTTAGAGAGTCAAATTTGCTAGCTGATGGAGAAAAATGGCATGAATGTGCATGGACTGGGATTGCATGAGGATGAATAGGGATGCCATTCAGTGGCTCTGATGTTGCTGTGATGCTTGCAGGTGTGCTCAATCTCCCTGTTGGTTTTTTTTTTTTTCCCCAGCTCTTCCTTCAGCAAGCACTCGTGCTTATTTACATTTGTAAAGAGCCATTCTCTTTACTTAATTGATGGAAAACATTGGGTATTTTCGTTCAATTCTCTGTTGCATAAGTGACCTGAATCGTCTTGCTCTGGGATCAAATTGGCTGTAGTGCAGGTGTAAAAGAGGGATGAGAGAAATGGGATTGCACTGCCTCTGCGTTAAGCCACTGTGAAACCACAGCCTGCATCACCAAAGGAACAGGAGTTTCCATAGCTCGTAATCCCCCTGGCTAGTCTTTGACTTAGACCTATAGGATGACACCTGGCTCACCAGAGTTGTGTTTGCCTTTGTCAGCAGGTGACTCGAGCCTTCACTTGGGCAGCATCAAGACTACTCCCATTTCCTCTGAGGAAGGTTTCTCTGGGGACAGTGCTGTTACAGCAGCTCCTTCTCAGTTCCTCTGTTTCTGTAACCACTGTGTAGCCCAGACATTTCCAGGGTTACCCAGGGAACCTGATATGGAAACAAGCTTATGTTTAAAAGAAACAAAACAACAAAACTGAGCCGGAGCAATAGCTCAGTGTGGACACTGATTTAACCTTGATACCGGTCCTGCAATAATAATACCAGCACAGGGGGCAGTGCAGCACAGGATCCATAAACAGGGTCTGGTTAAAATGGTGGCAGACCTGGTAGGAGTGACAGTCAAAATTCTGCCTTGTAAGTAAATATTTTCTTCGGGGAAAGATGGGATATTAGTTCTCAGAATCCATAGAAACCTCCTTCATGGAATCTAACTGGAGGCTGGGATGGTTGGCTAGGCAAGGGTTCTCTCTGGGTAGTGCACTGTTAGGTCATTTAGGAAGCCAGAACTTTCAACACGGTATCAAGAAAACCTGCAGCAAACTGGCTGCCAGAGGGGACAGCAGCTGCCTTGCATTGGGTTTTAGCACAAATGGGAAGGGCAGCCTTTCTTTATTTTCCTTTTCTGTCGATGTCCCTTAAACCACCTGTAGCCTTGCATACCTTTAAGGCATTGTGAAGAAATGTATTTGCATTGAATGTTAGCCTAGTTTCAGTTAACAGTATTTAAAAATGCCTGCTGACAGAAAAAAAAAAAAACAAAAAAAGTTTCTCATCTAAGGATGTGGTGAACCTTGAAAATAGGCTACCACATTAGCTTAGTTACTCACTGCCCCTGAAGGTAACAGGAAGCAGGGTGAGGATTGCTGGAGTCAAAGTTGTTAGCAGAAAGGATGGGAGAGAAGGGAGGATTTTCAGTGATGATCAGGAAGGCTGCCTGACTTGCCACAAGGTAGTGGCAAGTTGCCTGAAACCTCAATCTCCAGTGGATTTTTTTCAGCCTGTAGCTCCGGGTTGCTGCGCCTGGTGGGTGTCTGCATGCATGAAATGTTTGTTGAATGCTTATTAAAAGATTAGGTGATGATGTTCCCCATTTCTGTCTCCAGGAGAAGTTTCCATTACTAACCTCGCTTACCTAGTAACAAAGCAAGTAAATAAAGTACAAAGTAGTGTAGAATTGGCTTTGGAGGTGCAAAAATAATTATATCCCATGGGTGACAAGAGTACTTACCAGGAAGTAATTTTTTAAACTTTTTTTCCTACTTAGAGTACCTTGCAGTGACACCTACATCTTTCTCACTCCAACACAGGAAACAGACCTGGGCTCTTGTGTAGGTAATTAGTTCATCAGGGGACATCTGTATGAAGTGCCTTAATGGTCTGCAAGTTCAAAGTCAGGAGTTACAGAGATGGGCTGCAAAGTAAGTCTGGATGGGGAAGAAAAAAAAACAGACCCAGATGGTGTGAATGTCCTGGTATGCAGGTAAGGGAAAGAGAACAAGGTTGTTGAAAAAAGGAAGATAACAAAAGAAATTAATGATAAGTAGCATTACAAGTGGTCTGTATTACATGAATGAAGTAGCAAAGGCCAATTTCAAGAGGGGAGTTTAGTTACTAATAGAGAAAAATAGAATAGAATGGATTTTTCTGCTCACTGATGCTGGACATATTGATAAATAAAAGCATGTGCAATGCATTCAGCAGGGCAATTGAGAAACTGCTTCTGTTGATGAAGTACATATTTGCAAAATGATGTTACAGTTTATTTCAAATGCAGATAATAACGAGTGTGTGATGCTTCCCCACTTTGGTAGCAAATCAAAACACATACCACAACATTACACGGACACTTGTGCTTTGTAACAAGAATCAACATGTGTTGATAGATACCTGCTGTAATCCAGCTCTGCTGGGAACATGGAGTTTTCAAAGGTGCTGGAAAGACCAAGATGTGCTGCAACTGCAGAGTGGGCAAAGAGCCTTGTTTGAGCTTCTAGACTCAGGTGCATGACATTAGGCTCTTGGTGTGAGCAGGCAAGGGCACAGGTCCACAGCGTCAGAAACAGCTGCCTTCAGCCGCTGCTTGGTCCCACACTGCCTTTGTGCTAGCACTGGCATCCATGTGAATGCAAGCTGACACTGCTCAGGGGGCCCTTCTGGGCCAGTGCTCATCCCTTTGCTGCAGGATTAACTTTTGTCTCAGCTCAGCGGCTCATCACACAGTTGCATGGGCTCCAATGCTTTTAGAACAGAGAGGGATAAGATCTTGAGGAAACAGGGAGGGTAGGACCCAGTTAGCACAGGCTGCTGTTTTATCATCCTGTCAGAGTGCAAAAAGCACACCCCTCGATTTGGTTGTGCCACATACTGTGGGTTGCTACGGTTATATTGTGTTGGTATTTTCAGATACATTTTCAGATGGACTGTTTCCTAGGAGAATAAATAATTGCTTTTTGCCAACATCACGCACATCACTAGCTCAGGGCACTCTCCAGCACTAAAGCACAACCCTCCAGACGGTCCTTCAGCCACTCTGTAGGTGCCGCCCCATTCACAGCCATACAAAGAGCGTGAAACTCCTTATGCATGTGCTTCGTTCAGTTTGCGAAAAACCGCTGTTTTGAAAGGGCTGCATTTAAGAGCTGTGGTTGCTGCCTGGAATTGCTCCAGCTCCTGAAAGTCTCCAGCTCCCTCCCTTTGGTCTTGACAAATACTGTGGAGCTGCTGAGACAGGTTAGTTGTGCTGGCTAGTGTGTTGTTTTCTGCTCTCCCATAATGTTCTGACTCGGATGTACCTTAAGGTCTGTTGAAAATAAATAAATAAAATACAGCAAAACTCTTAAAGTACACCTATACTGAAAGATAGGCATTTAACACAACAAGTATTTACAATAACTGAACAAAACCTGGGCACTCAGTTTTGCATATCTGTTGGTTTCTAGAGCTGGGAAAGAAAACAGCATTGTCCTCAGTAAGCAGGGTCATGTGAGGATAGCTGAGGTAGAAAGGAAGCCAACCCAAGCACTGCTGTGCTCTCACAAGCCTTCTGCCACGGGCTGTGGGAGAGGATTCAGAACAGCATTAAATATAGTTGCAGCAGAACCTGCCTGGCTAGTTTCTCCTGGATTTGTGCTTTGAAATTTTCATTGAAAATGTCCTTGCATGGTGCAGTCTCACCAATAATAGCAATGGGGTGGACATGTCTCCACCAGCCCCTGAGTCCTGGCTGCTCACCCTGTGGCAGGTGGGTCCACAGGACTTGGTGGTTTGTTAACTCCCCTACAGCTACAGCCTCTCATCTCTGCTGGTTTCTGAAGACCTTCTGCCACTGCTAACAGTGAGAAATATTGCCACCCTTCATTCTTTCCTCTTCTTAACTTTAAATTATGATTATTCCAACCATTTTTTAACATGTTTAGGGAGTGGACTCTGCAAACTGATCAACTTCTATAAACAATTTTCAGTTGTCTTTAAAAACCTTTCATGCCCAGGTCACAGGCATGTTTTAAGATCTGAGAGAATGGATCAGTTCTCTTTTCTGGAGACAAAAATGATGAGAAGTTCTTCTGGAAGTAAATTACAAAATACCAGGATAAGGATAATTTGAAATTTGTTAAATCACTGCTAGTCCTAATCCTGTCCCCTCTAACTTCCATATACTTAGCAGTTAATTACTCCTCTACCAACTTGGGGAGAAACATTTTAAGGTAATTTTCCCCACCGTTGCTCTGAGGCCCACCCTGAAAGAAGCAGGGAAAACCTGGGCTTGTTTTTATCCGTACACACCTATGGCACCAGGCTCCACCCTGGAGGGAATTCCCACGCTTGGTAATTGCACTGCGCAGCATGCCAGCAAACATTCAACAAGCCCCGGGTTGAGCTTGATTCCAGATCCTGTAAATACAGTGGAAATCTCCACAAACATGCACGGCCTTTTCAGAGTCCTTCCCCCTCTGAAGATTTTCTGCGCTAGTGCCTGTGACCCTCCTGCAGCCCAGCCAAGCTGTATCTGCTCAGCACAGAGAACTACCATGGCCTTTGCGGCTGCCTTGGGACGGTGTGGTTTCCTTGGTTTTTTTTCCCTTCCATACAGTGAATAATGGGGTTTCCTCTGATAGGACTAGACTGGTCCAGTCTATGCTTTTACCTCTTGTGGTCAGATGGGCAGTGACATCTTTCCATCTGCAGCTCAAACCTAATTGCATTTCAAATACCACAGTGCAGATAATGGCAAAATTCCCTGCAGATGATATGAGTGGCCCAGAAGCAAATGAGGCAGGAGATGGTTTGTGTGCCTCTTGCGGCTTACAGGATCCCACCTGGCTTGTGAGGGCCTGCCCGGTGATTGCCGTGGGCTGCCCGCGGTGGGGACGTGGCCACAGCCTCAACTGGGATCTCAACTACTGGCTCAGCAAGGAGAAGTAAAGGTACCAAAACCCCCTCCTGGTTTCCCTGTTCCCAGACTTCTCCTCCATTCAAAAGTACCGTGTTTAAAGGCAGTGTCATAGGCTGGGAACCCCCTGTCTTGCACAGTTTCCTTCCGCTTTTCTTCTTCCTGAAACGCAGTGCCTTTGTCATCTCACAACCACACAGTGTCCTCTGAGCACCAAAAAGGGAGAGCACTCGGTGCGGCTCCATTCACGATAGTCTCTGCAGACTCGCCTCCCCGGGAGAACCTTCTGGTATGAGGAGGAGGGAGAAATCCTCCTTTTATCCTCCACCATTCTGTCAGGACAATAGACAGTGCCTCTGGGCACAGGCAGCTTGTAAAACCCACAAAATTTCAAACTTTTTGGGCCAAAATGTTCCTGGTTTTAGGCAGATAAGGAGCAAGGGAAAACAAACTCAGCATGTAAATGGAGAAGAGGTGCTGTACAACCAGCACTTAACAGCATTTTAAACTTTAGTAGAAATATTATTTTCAGAAAGAGGAAAATCCCTTTAAATACCACAAAACCCCTCAAGCCTGATTAGTCATCTGCGGGATCTGGAGAATTAGGACTAGAAGCCTTGGTTCTCCTCCCCCTGCTTTCAGCAGGACAGGGACAAAGCATTACTGTGGACTGTGTGAAATAGTTCATTTAGCAAAGTGCATTTGCCCCTCTTCTGGAGGTCAGGGATTATTTGCTCACTGCTGAAGGCATCTGCTTTAGCCACAGCGCCGATTACCTTCCTCTAGAAATCCCCCTGAGGAGAAGCTGAGTAAGCTGAACCAGTGGATGCTGAGGCCATGGCAATACTTTCCTCCTAAAGCAGCTGTTGCCACATACAACCAATCAGAAGAAAAAAAGGACAAAAAAAAGTTTTAAAAAAAGGAAGGGAGGGGAAACATGCCCAGGGAAATGTTATGTTACCAAGGTCTCTTGCTGTGTTCAGCTGCAAGGCAAAGCTGGCTGAAAAAATGGGAGGAATGTGCCTTGTTTTCACATAAGGACTGCAGACCATCCGTCCTATAGTTCCCATGGGATTGGTTTTCATCCTTTTTTCCTAAATAACCAATCCAACTTACAGATGTGTGTGTTTTCCACCCAGCTCCTGCAGGCTTGTTGGAAACATCCTCAAATGTTTCCTCCTCCAGGCAAATGAGTGGGGGAGATCGCAACTGACACTTGGACTAGAGGAAGACAGCTCAGCTCAGCTCATGGACCAAACCTTCTGCTTCTGCAGTGCTTCAGAGCAGCAGAGTGCTACAGGGGGGTTAAAGGGGACTAGGATGGGGAGCACAGCTGTTTGTCACTGACCTTCCAATCAGCATGTGGCCCTCTGAGGCTGTACACTCAGTAGAACTCAGGCCCCAACAGTGTTTTCCACTTGAATCACTATGAAAGTGGATGAGAATAGCCTTAGAGAAGTTCATATGAACCAGAAAATGGCACAAGGCACTAAGCTGTGAGTGATTTTCCCCTCACCTGCCTGGAGACACCTCAGTGCAGTGGGCGTGGGAGAATCCTCCTCTTGGCCAGGCAGCTTGGTCCCAGCTTGGACTGAGAGCAGTGGAGGACACTGCCTGCTTGCACTAGGGAAGTGAGAAACTCTTCAATAAGAGCCATCAGGTGCACTGTGTTTTCTTTGGTCTGGATGATTCCCCAGGAAACCACAGTCCAGGCCAAATGAGTGGCTAGGCACCAGCTCTGGCACAGCTCTGCTGCTGTAGTCTTCCATGAGAGCTGCAACAGCAGCTCCCCCAGCTCCTGCAGCAGCCAGGCACACACAAAGCAAAAAAAAAAGAAAAAGAGAGTGAGGTCAGAAAGACGATCCTTCTGGCTGTTCCCAAGCCCAAGAGAAAGTCCTGCCTTCTCCCCAGTCTCTTCCTTCCAAACCCAGGAACAGGAGTTTTTCATTGCAAGTTACCATGGGAAACACTCCACTTTCTGAGAAAAAAAACCAAACACCTAAAAGCAAGCAAACAAACAAACAAAAAACTTAAAAAAAAAAAATTAAATTATCTGTGTGGCACACCCATTTACACTGAAATCCAGTACATCCAGGTAGAAATTGCATCAGCTTGATCCAGGTGTAATTTTGCTGTGATTATAGTTATTTCAGGCAAAGTCTTCGTCCGTCCCTCTCTGCCCTGATCTTCTTTGGCTGCCTGACAATTGCCTTTCCCCATGTTCAGTTTCTGTGTTTCTGCCCCCAACCCGACCCTCACTGAGAAGCTTTTCTGTGTTCTCATAGCCGTTGTGGGCAATGTAATGTAGTACATTTCAAAACCAGGTTTTGTCTGGCTGCTTCATGGCAACTCCACACTGGCATTTGATTTTGGTCCTTCAAAGTGGGATCCTCTCCCATTTCAGTATTTGGATCTTTCTCCTCATAGCTCTTCTGCTGTGCCTGTGTTCAGTGCAGCATGTTACCAGTTACAGCGACTTCACGGCAAATCCACCCCCTAGCTCTCTGCATTCAAAGGAAATGGAATAAAGAAGGGACTGTCAGCTCAGATGTGACATAAAGCGTCCATGAAGCAGAGAAGAACAATCAGCTCAAACACTTCCCTTGCTGGCTTAGATAGAGTGGAAGTGGTGAAGCTCTCCTTGATGAGCAGCAACAGGTCATGAGAGCTGAGTCACCAAGACACCTACCTGTCAGCAGGTGATTTGGGACATGTCAGCTGTCTCTCAGAGGGCCCACATGGGATGGCACGTGCTGCTCACATTGCAAAGATTTAGCTGTGCACTGTTACTGAGGAAATGGAAGGTGGCTGTCACACCACAGTTAACATAAGAAGTGAAGGGAGCCCTGCATATAATGCAGGACAGGTACTTTTACTTTCAGCACTGGTTTTGTTTATACAGCCTGGGTGGAGGCAGGAACCCCACCAAAACAAGCTTGCAAAAGGAACATTTCATTTGTGGAAGGAATATGGAATTTCCCAAGGTAAGAGCAGCAGGTTTAAGTGACTGCATTTCCGTCAAGCAGCTGGCATCCTTTCCAGTGCCCCACCTCCTCCTCTCCAGCCTTGCTTCCTTTCAGGCTGAGGGCAGCTGTGGCTCCTCTGGCTCACAGCCAGCCCTGGAGCTCAGTGCCTGCCTGCCTGGAGCCAGGCCTGTTTTCAAGGTGAGCCCTTGTACGTGAGTAGGGGTAACACCTGTGCACTGAGACAGCTGTGCTACTCCTCCCCTCTCCTCTCCTCCCTGATGCTGGGTGGCCCCAGGGCCTGAAGGGGGCTGAAAATTGATTCTTCCATTTGCCATGATAAAGCACTGAGAGGCAGCAGACTCTTCTCATTCTTTTGATTTTCTGTATTTCAACAGGGCATACACTTGGTCATGCAAGTTGCCATTTTCCCTTACAGTTTCTCATGGCAGCCCCATGTCCCAGCATGGGCAACATCTATTTCCCTGGTGTCCTCCTGACCTTGATTGCTCACTGGAGGGGGCCCCTCTCCTACCTCCAGCCTGCTCTGTGCTCCCAAGTAATCCTACTGGCTTCTCTTGCTCATTCCCATGATAAGCCTTCAAGGCCCTCTCTGTCTTTTTAGATGGAAATTGCACAAACTCTACCTCTCCTTTCCTCTAGGCTCAAGAGGTAAAAGCCTCTTTGCCTGCTGCTAGGAAGACTTGCTCCTCCTGCCTGCCCTGGCAATTTGGTGGATTTCTTGGAGGGTTTTCTTTCATGGTTTGGGCCACAAGGACTTTTATTCTTCTAGACCCAGCTCTGGAAGAGGTTTTCAGTCTCCCTGCTCTCACTTACCCCTCCCACTGGAGGCTGATCCCCCTCAGATGGCTGGTGGAGTAATTAGAGTGAAATTCCCTGTGCTTGCTTTGGGCAAAATTATGCAGGTTAACTTAAATTAAGGCGCCCTGGCTGGTTCTGTCTGAACCGAACTAGGGGAAAGCTCATGCAATCCTCTCTGCTAGCTGTGATATGAGTGCTGTGGCAGCCAGGCAGACCAGGGTTGTCAGCTCTTCCACCTGCAAAGCTGGGGCTGAGCAAGCCATGTCCTGTGTTGCACTTCTCCACATGGGGCCAAAACCAGCCCAGCTCTGTGCTAAGCAGAGGTGCTTAGCTGGTTAGCTAAGGAGGTTGGCTGCAAGCACTAGCCACAGGTTCTGCTAAAATATCTGCCTATCCTAACATCCAGACTCCTGAGTCGGCTGGAGCTGGCTGTTTCCTCAGGTCTGGCGTGAACAGCACTGGCTTTCACAGCCTTCCTCTTTTCCTCCTGAAATATGCCAAAGGTAACACTCTGCCAGGTGAACGTAATAAACTTCCAGCTAGGAAATCCACATGAGAAAGGGGTTTTTCTTGTCCTGCAGTGCAAAGGCTGCCAGGCACATTTCCATGCAAATGAGGCCTGACCCCCAGACAGGAGAGTGGGAAGAGGGGCCATGCAGTCTCCTTTTCTTCCCTAATGCCAGAGATTCAGGACAGTGGCATAGGGTCAGGGACAGAGTGCAAGAGTGTGAGATTAAGTTGCTTGGCCAGGAGGGAATAAAGATCCAGCAGTCCTTGAGTGGGCCTATTGAAAGGTCCTGCCCTTGGGTGAGGCATGCATCCACGCAGACCCCTGGCTGTTCAGGGGCTTCCAAGCCAAGAGTGAAGCCACTAGTGAGTTGTACACACTGCAGGAGCTATGGAGCTGCTGAGCACAGGCTTTCCAGGTGCTGGCTTTGGATACAGGCTTTCACAGCCTATCAGCATCCCAATGTAGGGTTTTAAACCTCTCTTGGGATCCATGCTCAAGTGCTGATTTCCACTACTGGACAGAAAGTAATTCTTCTTGAAGCTGGGATGAAATAGCTGCTGTATTCCTGTGGCACTTTAGAATGCACTTCTGGAGGCCCTGCAGCATGAGCCCTGGCTGGGACTGGATTATATTGCTCCTCGTTCTTCTGCTGTTGGGTAGTTAAGGTAGACACCAACATGGGCAGAAGCATTGCCCTGCACAGGCCTGAACTACTAGTTGCCTAAGAGCCCAAGCGATGGTGAGGTTATTTATATCCCTGCCTTTCCAGCACTGGTCATGGCTGAAGACAACACACCAGCCTGGAAAGACCTCTGGGCTGGTGATTGGGGTGGCCTTACTAAGTGTCAAACTCAACCTGTTGCTCAATGAGTTGTTTTTTTCATGTAACCCTGACACAGCTTGCAATAGCCTGGCTGGCAAATCGATTGCAGCACGGAGAGCAATGTGAGCAGCTCCTTCAGTGGCTCCATGTGGGCCCAAGGTTGATCATTCCTGGCATTAATTATGGGTTTGCTCAACTCTGAGGATGAGGCCTCTGTTTTGCAGTATAATCACAGGAGCTCGGATGGCCACAAGCACAGCTTTGATTCTCACATTGAGCAAGCGTTCAGAGAACACGTGCGGCTGCTGCAGTGCCTGACAGGTAAACGTGCTGGGGCTGACGGAGGTGAGCGACCTTGGAACCTGTCACCACATCCTGGATGCTGAGGATGTTGTAATATCTCCTGCCAGGGGCTTCCCTGCTTGTGTAACTCCTGGCAGCCCCTTTCTGCGGAGCGGTCTCTGGTGGCCAGTAGAGGCTGCCAGCTCCTGTAGCAAGGCTTCTAGGAACAGACCAGTTTATCACCTCCAAGTTGTTAAATCTAATCAAACAAAACACAAGAGTTCAGCGAGCTGAGAAACCTACTTTGCACAGGAACTTGTGTGATCAGAGTGCCAGCTGTCAGAAGGCTGGGAGAAAGAGGGAGATCATTGGGATTGAAACAGCAAAAGCATACCCTGGGAGCTGTGTCTCCTTCTAGGTAACTCTGCAGGCTGGATGGATGCCTGTCTCCAAGCACGGGCATTACTATGTGGCTGGAGTGTGTCCCTACAGGTGTTCCAAGAGCTGTAACTAGCCCGACAGTCCGTGGTGTAGGGAGGAGGTGACTTTATTCTGGTGATAGAAAGGTTTGGGTGCCGGGGAATTCCCAGCTTTTCATGTCATTTGAGTTTGGATGGCTGCAAATTTTTGACAACAAAGAAAGCTGTGCCAAAATTAATGACTAGCTATTCCACACACAGACCACCCTGCTGAATTAGTCGCAAGTTTCTATCCAAACCAGGGCTCAGTCGATCCTTGGCAGGCTATGTGCAGGGGAGGATTCCTCTGACCTTTTCCCTGGACGAGATCCACTGAGCACAGACCAGTAACCCTGAGCTGACATTGAGCAACCCCAGCAAAACAGCAGCTGTGTCCAGTCACCTGAGTGTTTGGAAATCCTGGACTCTCGATTGCAGAAAGTGCAGCGGATGTGCCCTGGCTGTACTGGGCAGACTGTCCCCTCATGTGCTGGAGGTCCCAAGAGTGTAACCTGCCAAGCTTACCACATGCATGCAGCTTCTCCCAGCACGGCAACCTTTCTGTCGGGCCAGGAAACCCCAAACAGAAATAGGGCAACCCCTGCCTGCCCAAGCACCTTGGGATTTCTCCCTAGCAATGCACTGTGGGCTTTTTGCAGCAAACTATGACCCAGTCACATGCTTTGCCTGGCCACAGAGCCTGAGCCTTGTACTCGATCCGCCTTTTCAGGCAGCGTGCAGAGGCAGGCCCAGCAGCGTGCCTGGCTGCCAGCTGCGGGGGCAAGGGCTGCAGCTCCCGGATGCTTTGGCAGGGAGCCATGGCTGACATGCTGGGCAGCCTGCCCTAGAAGATCTTCAGGTTTAGTCAGGCAGGAGCAGGCTGAAGTGGTGGGGGGAGTGTTAGTGTAGAGTTCAGCTCCAGCTCTTCATGCCAGTGTCACCTAAGCCTTGCTCAAAGCATATCTAGATTAAAAATGCTGGATTCTTCTAGCAAGATATCTATTCCTCTCCTAAGGGGCTGCACCCATGGAGAGTTGTGGTTATGCATTTTCTAGTAGATGAGAGAGGGGCAAAATATTCCAGCTGCTTCCCCCTGCTCTCTGTCCTTCTATGCAGTATGGGTTTCTGCTCCCTGTATTACAGTATCTTGGAGCAAGCCTTGCTCAGTTATTCTGTTATGGGAAAGGGACAGTCTGCTGTCCTAGGGTGTGCTTCTTTCTGCGTGCCTCAGATCAGGGGGACAAAAGCAGAGGCCACGGAAAACATTCTTCACAGAACAGATCTGTTATGACCTCTGATCCTGAGTCACCTCCTTTGCCCTGCTGTGCTGGCCAGCCTGAGGCTGGGTGTGCACCTCTGGCCTTGACATTTCCCTTTGCTCATATGGCAGCCCCTTGCTCTATATTCTGGGCAGCAGATGTGCCCAGTGGACTCCTGCAAGCTGGCAGGTACACAAAAGTGAGGTGATGCAATGCTTATCATTGCCATGCTTACACCTTTCCAAGGAACTGGTTTTTTATCTCCCAGCTCCACATCCCACTGCCCCTTTGCCTATGTATACACAGAGAAGTTCTCTGTAAGGAGGAACTGGATTGTCTGGAAAACATCCTGCGATTCACTCTGCCAGTTGGTTCTGGACAACTGCTCTGTGTGGCTCTGCACTTGCTAAGATGTGGTAAAAAAATCTCCAAGGAGTACCTTGAAAGAGAGGTGGGCTTTTTCAGTAGATATAGCTAAATGCAGGGAAGGAGAACACAGCAGGGACCTGAGATGGAAAGGAAACAGGAAGACCTGTCACTGCTTTATGTGTTTCACTCTCAGAGCAGCAGTCTTCTGTACTTCCCTTAAAAGAAAGAAAAGGCAAAGATGATTCACGTCCCATTCCCCAGCTCAGCCTTGAAGCAGCGTTAGTGTGACTAAGGTCCTTGCTGCATCATTTCTTTCTCCATCTGATGCCGAGAAGGTTGTAGCAGGGCAGATTGTGATTAAGTGGAATTTCTCAATGTTGAAAGACATTTGAGATTTGTCCCGGTGATTAATAAAATTACTTGGGGGGCCATAGGAAAATTTGATCCTATACATTTTTTTCTGAAGAGCATGAACCCTTTGAAAGTCCCATGTGTGAAAACTTAGAGAACAGAATTTGCATGGGGTGCCTCTGCCAGCAAAGCTGAGCAAAGGTGAAACCCGTCATACCACAGGGCCCCTGCCAGCAAGAAATCCTCCTGAATTTCCACATACCTCTGGTTACTGGAGTCCACAGCCTTTTTACCTTACCTTACTGCACACCACTGGAGGAAGTCTGCTAATTTAGTAGAGCCTAAAGCATGTGAGGGAGGTCCAGTGCACAGACAACAGCCCAAATCTTGCCAGTCCCAGCAAAAGTCAGAGTGGGTATGTTTGCAGCTGCTTTAACACTGTAGCTGATGGCTTTACCAGCTCATATTCCTCATGGCTCTGCAGAGGAGAGGACAGGCAGCACATATGCTCCAGGCAGCATCTGCCCTGGGGAGCACCTGCTCTACAAACACCTATTTAAAGGCAGTCCCTGCCCTGGGGAGCTTGCAGCCCAAAGCTCGGGCAGAGAAGCTGCAGGCCAGAAGCTTGTGTGGGCTGTGACTCCATGTCCTACAGCAACGTTCTGTGTCTGCTGGTTTGTGGTGCCCTAAGGTGCACATGTAGCCTGCCTGGGCGAGGAGCAGCCGAGATGGATGGGGTGGCAGTGGCTTTACCCAGTCACAAGCACGATGAACAGCAGAGATGGAGCCAGACCCTGTCTGTGCCACTTGTTACTAGAAGGTGCTTTGGAGAAAAGGTGATATTTTACTTTCTCATTGTCCTCAGTGCTTTTAAGGAGCAGACAGAGTCCTCCTATGCTGCAGCATAAATCACCAACTAGTTGTACCTCATTTTTCCCATTGGAGACTTAGAACATTTGTACTGTGAGTATTTTAAATGGCTAACACCACATTCGGTCAGACTCTGCTGTTATTGCAATTCCTAATGTACATTACTGGCTGTTTGCTAGCAAAAACATTTCTTTCCCTCTCCCTCATTCCTTTGGTATTGATCAGCCTGATCTGTCCTGGCTTCTCAAAGGGAGGTTTTCTCTCAAGACATTTGCAGCCCCAGTTGGCAGATGCTGGAAGCATACAGCTCTCGCGGAGGCCCCTTCTGGGGACTCTCAAAACTGTGCCAGCAGCGTGTCTGGCATTGTACATGAGTTCTGTGAGGTGCTGCCTACAGACAGAGGGCCCAGCAGGTTGCCAGTTAGCAAAAGGGAGATGCTCTGGGTTTATGCAGGAGCAAGTTCATTAGGGATATGATTACAGCTCTGCAAGAAATGAGTTAACTATCAGCTGTAAGAGGGAGAGAGACACTGATGTAGCTGCTGCACTGCATATGAGAAGAATCATCCCATCTGCAGCTTGATGCAGCCCATGCCACATACACACAGTTCAAACAATTTCCTCTTCCTTCTGCACTTCTTGTAATGCAGCCACGTGTGTCGAGCTCTCACTTTCAAGGGCAGATCTTCAGTACGTATTTTGATCCTGTCTGAGCAGGAGCCAAAAAAAAGCCAGCTAGTGTTGATGGGATAAAGGCACTTCACTTTGCAGCCAGGGGAGCAGTCAGCCATTGCAGCAAAATTCACACCAATCATAAGTCATAACCATACATTTCAGGGACCACAGGGCTAAGCACGTTCCCTGCTGAAGCTTTGATGCCTTGCAGATATTTGCATGTATCACCATTGCTTCTTTTTCTAACCTCTGCTTCATAAAAAAAAAAAGTTAAAATGAAATTCCATGCAAAGCAGCTCCATCACTGCACCAGCTTGCACTTTCCTTTCTGAAGAGCTCTGGGAGGCTCAGTTCAGGGGAGGTGAGCTGCTCCATTCATTGGAGATTAAAAGCAGGAGGAGCCTCTCTGCTTTAACCCTTTAAAGGGGACATTTTGCAGTGCTTGCTCTCATTTTGAAGCTTGCTTGCTTCTGAATGTCATGACTGCTTACATCCACTGTATGTGGGTCATGCCCTGAAATCTGGATTTCCACCCTCCAGTGACAGACTGATGAGGTTCATTGGGACCATACTCTGCACATTTCACGGATCTCACACATCTTGTCTTTGACTTCCTACTGTGGCTTACTGAGGCCGCTCCTCTATGGCTAGTGGAATACAGCTTGGAGTGCCAGGCACTGGAGGGGACACTGCCTGCCCTGACCATGGGCTTTGGTGTCAGGAGCACTTGTATCCAATGGCTGGTCCTGTGTGCAGACTCAGCTGCCACCAGGAGCAAACAGCAACTGAGCCCAGCTGCAAATTCAATGAAGCATGTGTCATAGCACTGCTCTTTGGGCTAAGTAGTTACTGAAATGTGATAAAAAGTCTGTCCTGTCATTAGGGAATATTTGCTTTTCATTTCACCCTGAAAACACCTCTTTGTGACGACATGCAGCAGTATGCATCCATTCTCTCCTCTGGCTGGGCCAGGTCCAGACCCAGCCTGGGTTAAAAGCCCTCCATCTCCCTGCAGCACCAACAGACAGGCATGGGGGAAGGAGGGGGCACTGAGAGGCAGGATCATTTGTGCCATTGCCAGCACCCTGCCCAGCAGCAGCATCCTCACTTATTCACCTGCACACCTCAGCTCAGGCAGAAGGCCAGCCATGGCCTAAAGGGAGGCTGCTCCCAAGTTGTTTTCTTGGTGTCTTCGGAGATAGGACTCAGAACCTCTGGGGACTGAAGATGATACTTTATGTGCCATTTAGCAAAATTATTCATAAGTCTACACAGACCTGCCTTTATCCTGTGCTTACAAGGAACATGCAGTTTCTATTGAGAGCATTCAAGGGCCCAGCTGTAAATTCAGTGAAGCAGAATAGCTACAGAGACAACATTTTTCTTACAGTGATGTTGAGAAGCCATCTGTGGTGGTGTTTCATGATGAATGTGCTTACAACACCAGGGACTTGCCTCCAGGAAGAGGACACACTGAGCTGCACATGCTTTGTTGCTGAATGAAAGCATCTGCATGGGAAATACCTAACACTCCCTGGGTGATGTACATTTGGATCACACCGTCGGTTTCCAGATATGGTCTGTCATGGGCAAAATATCTGGTGGCAGGACACTGGTTGGTGTCAGAATCAGCATCAGTTTACCATCCAAAGTCCGTACACTTGACACAGATTGCTTTGCAGCCCCAAAACCTTCAGCATAAAAGTGTCCTCAGGATCAATTTTGAAAATATCACCTCCAATGAGCTGAGTTTTCTTCCTGGTATATTTAGAGCAGCCAAAAGGTAGAGTCAATGGTTAGAGGGAATAGGATGTACATGTGTGAAGGGGGCTAGATGCTGTGAGGGTGAGAGAAAGCAGAGCCAAGCAGTCCTGATGGAAGGCTGCTAGCTCTAAGGCGAAATGAAGATCTGCCCCTATGCAAGCATGAGGAGTTTAATAGCTATTACATAGATGGTAATTGGATGCAAATTTGAGGGTTGGCTTTTCAGAGGTGGCATGGTAAGCTCCAGGATGGAGGTATGCCCAGTTCACATGACTCAGGAAAAGAGTGGGAGAGGACAGAAATTCTGCTATGTCACAATCGCAAAAGCTTAGGAGAAAACATTTTTCAGGTGAGTGAGAAAACAAACATCTGAAGTTTCCAATGAGTAAGGAAAAAAAATGAAATAAATTCTTGTTTTCTGAGTGTAAAGAAGTAATCTCTTTCATTTTACAAGTTCTCAATATGGTTTTAGTCTTACATATTTTTTTAAAAATTCATTGTTTCTAACTGAAACAAAGAGCAAAACATCTGACAGGAGGAAAAGTGCCAGCAAAACCTCCACATGAGGAGAGCAGACTTCAGGCTGGTCAGGGAATTAGCAAGCAAGGTCCCCATGGAAAATGTTTTTGCAGGTGCTGGTCACTTTTTAAGCACTACCTCCTAAGGGCACAAGGGCAGGCAATAGCAGAAGTTAAGGAGGTAAGGCAGAAGTCCAGCTTGGCTGAACAGGAATCTTCCCTTGGAAATAAGGAAAAAAAAGGGAGGTGAATGCCCAGTGGAAGCAAGGTCAAGTGACATGGGAAGAATACAGAGATATTGCTTGCCACCATAGGGAGAAAATTCACGCAGCCAAAGCTCAACTGGAGTTGAAGCCAGAACTGTGGGGACAATAAAAAGAGATTTTCAAATACGATAATGGCAAAAGCAGCACTGGAACAGGCTCCCCAGGGCAGTGGTCACAGCATCAAGCCTGATAGGGTTCAAGAAGTGTTTGGACAACGGTGTGACTCTTGGGGATGTTCCTGTACAGGGCCAGGAGTTGATGATCCTTATGGGTCCCTTCCAATTCAGCATATTCTGTGGTTCTATGATTTCCTTTGCAAAACAGAATAAAAAAAGGCTATTTTGAATCATTCTACTTGTTCTTAGATTTTGAGCAGAAAATCTGGAGATATTGACACTTGTTGCCGGGACTCAGCTGCACTCACATCTTCTACACATACACACACGTCTTTGGAAGAAATGTCTGTGGTCCTACTTGTGGCATGGAGCTGCCATGTGCTCTAAAGAGATGCTTTAATTTTGTACGGTGCATGGATGCAGCTCAGTCCTCAGCCTTCTGCCCCTCAGTACAGCTGTTTTTAGGGAGAGGCTTCCCAGAGCCCCATGTCTAGGTAGGCTTGCTTGGTCATGCCACCATGTGCCTGGAACTGCTCATGGAAGGAACCCAACTGCCAAGTAAATGGCCTGGTTTCCCTCTTCTGCTTTGTGTGGACTTCTCTGAAAAAGGAAACAGAATTATCAGTTCCTTACTTTATGAGTCCCTCAGATACAGGAGTGTCTTGTGGAGGGAAGTGGGTGATCTGGTCACCTTGGCAGTCCAGCTGTGTGGAGAAGAGAAACTGGCTTTTTGTGTCATCACCCAGGGCAGAAAGGCAGTCCTGGAGTCCTGGCCTTCCCTGGACCAGCTCACCTCTCTTCCTCTGGGACAGAGTAAGAGGAGAGGACGCTGTGGGGAAACCTTTGAGGCCATGATGACTTTTTGCCTTTTCTTTTATACCCCTTTTATATACCTTTTTATAATTTTTTGTATTAGTGGGTTTTAGCCTACATTCTTAGACTTATTTGTCAAGCTAGGAGACTAAACATCTTAGAAACCTTGTAGTTAGGGATCAGAAAGCCCCAGACACCAAGGTCCTCTCCAGAACACATTTTGTAAACTAAGATAGAACCATCCAGGGGAAGGTTCCTCGGGGAGGGGGGCTCACTTGAGCCTCTCACTGGGGAATCTTTGATAGATATGCTAATTAGTAAGACCTATGAGGTCATACCCGATCTATCAGGTGTGTGCATTGCAGGGTGCATTTCAGTGCATTCCACCTGGGCGTGGTGCACCTAGGGATCCTTAAAATAAATACCGAGGTAAAATCCCTTTTCCCCTTCTAACCATGTTTGATTCTTGATTTTAAGATCAAGAAAAGGCATCACCTGAAGCATTTCTGCATGAAAAGTGCTATGGTTGATCTAGGCTGTGAAGGGAATGAGACTGCCTCAACAGTGGACCTTATCTGCTGTTGTTGGTGGTGTCCCACCTAGCTTTTGCATCCTGGTGGCACTGCTGCCTTCTTGCCATTTTAGTTGCTGAACATGCCCTTGTTTTGTTTGATTGCCTGTTTGAACCTGGCTGACTGCAGCTGAAGCCTGCCAGCCTCCCACACAGCTGTAGGGCTAACCCTGTTTCCACCTCGTTATTCCAGTTTCCAAAGGTCTGAGTGCTGTCTGCAAGAGTGGTTATCAGGGCAGGAGACATGGCAGTTTGAGAGCTATCCCCTCCCACGGTGGGGTAGTCCAGCAGACCAGCACCAGGTGCTTCAGCTTGCTACTGCCAGCAGACAAGGCTGCACAGGCAGGAGCATGAAGAGGTCTGGGGTGGGTGGACAGACAGAAGGTGTTGGGTGTTCTACTGATTTTCTGTTTTATTCTAGCAGCCTAGTTCATAGACTGTTAGAGAAGAGGTGGAGATAAGTGTGCTCAAGGGTCAGAGGGCGTTTGAATCCCCTGCCATGGGAGTGTTTTCCCCAAGCTATGTTTGGCACAGCCTGAGGTAAGGAGCCTCCATGCAGCTTGGGGGAGGGCTTGTTTGTTTGTTTGTTTGTTTCTTTGTTTGCTAGGGTAAAACGTCTCAGAGAAGGTGCTGCCAGGGGTCAGATCTAAGTTTTTGGAAGAAATCCAGAAACACCAGCCTTGACGCACACTGGAATGGAAACCCATTCACTTAGAAAAAAAGGAAAGAAAAGAGTGCTTTCATTCTGTGTGCTGCACAGGCTGGGCAGCCATCCTTACTGACTTTCAGTCCTCCTCAGCTCAGTATGCATGTAGAGCTTTGACTGAGACGTGGTGTGTCCTTCTCCGAAGCAGAGAGGAAAAACACCACACGGGTCCTCCCACGCTGCAGGAGCAAACACCACGGCCCGGCTCTCTTTTCCCACTGGTCCGTGCTCCTCGCGGGGGCTGCCTCTCACTTGACCCCTGGGCACTCCCTGATGAGAACAAAGCGTTGCTGAAGTAGAGCAGCTGCACTCAGAGTCTTCTGTAGGGCCTTGGGAAACTCCCTCCTTCAAGCTACTGAAATCCAGGAGTAATAATTAACCAAGCTAAGTGTTGCACTGTAATTGTAGCTGTGTGCCCTTCAAGGTGTGCATGCATGTGAAAAAATATTTGTGTTTTAAGGCTCTTTCTTGAACCATACATGTTCACATTGTGCTTTCAGCTGGAGAGATGACAAGCTTCCCTTGAAAGATGCACAGGAAAATTAATCTGAACTAGCTAAAACTGTGAATGGGAAAAGGATTTAATTTAAAGGGGTGCAGGCTTGTTCCTTCAGAGCAAGGAAGCCCCTGGGGCTGGTGGTGGGCAGGTAAGAGGCTGCATTTCTGCAGCTGGAGAGGCAGTGGAGCCCGGTGCTGTGGTTCATGGCCGCTGTAACAGGGGAAAACTGCAGAAATGAGTGTATGGGGAAAATCCCAGCTCTCTTCTGACAGGACTGGAAAGTCCTGTTTGGAAAATTGGATGAGGAGACAGTCCTGGGAAAATCTGAGCACTGGATCATGGCAAGGGCAGGCAATCAAACCTCCAGTGTATCAGGGGGAGTTTCTGTTTCAATCTCTCTGGAATTAAACTTCTTGCATTATGGCCTGATAAATGTGTCAGTATTTAAAGGAAACCTTTTGTTCCTGTTAATGCTTCAAAGAAGGGACAAGGAGGTGAGTGATGCCAGAGCTGTGACAGGCAGTTGCTGGAGAAGGGAAGAGGCTGTGCAGCAGCTGTCCAGGTCACATTTTCTGTCCCGGCTGGCATGAGGGGACAGGACTTTCCTGTTCCCTCATCTCTCGGGATACTGTGCAGTTCTCACTCTTCAGCAAAGCGCTGGTGCTGGGAGCACAGCAATGCTGGAAAAAGCCCTTCCTCCACCTCCCTGAAGTGAGGGTAGCCATTTGTCCAGGGAGAGATTCTTTCCTGCCACACCTGCACTCTCTTTTTTTGCAATTCTCACTTCTAGGAACAGCCAGATGCTTAATTATTTTCACAGTTCAGCTTCCACAGAAAAATATGTGATTCCTGATATGTGCTGGGCCTCTGCCTGGCCCAGAGTCCATCATCATTGAAGATTTCCCATTAAAACAAATCACAAATGATACTTGTCCTCCCCCCTGGAGATCACAGTGTCTTTCCTTGGTTTTTCCTTCTGGATTCACCTTTTCCTTTACTCACTCAACCATCTTGCTCACCCAAATCTGAATGGAAGCTGTGGGGCAAAGTCAGCAGCAGTGAGGCTGCCACTCTTAGGCATAAGCTAAGGGTCCTGGTGGCCTCACTGCCTTCTGGTGCATCAGGTCCTTGCAGGAAGACAGTTAGATGTCTCCACCAGCTGCAGGCAGGACACATGGTTGATAAACACTGTCTGTTGGCCCCTGCCTTAACCTATAGTTCTTGGTGTGTAAAATGCTAAGCAGTCAATAGGGACCCCTTCCTAATGTCAAAAGGCTGAAGGAGGAGAAGAAGACAGTAAGGCTAAGGCCTCTAAGTTAGACCTCTCTCTGTTTAGGAGCAGACACACCAACGTCTACATGTCAAACAGCTCACACAGCCCAAGCTGGGTGCAAGGAGTGTGCTGCACCATAACCCAAGAGTGGCAGAACAAGCAGGTGGGAAAGGATGGTGAAAGGGGTCTGCTCATGACTGCAGATATCAGGCTGGTGCTGGAGCCAGCACAAAGCCTCCCTAGGTGTGGGGTTGCCTTTTGCCCTCGCTTTTTACACTTTCCAAAGCTGCAGGGAATGGAAGAGAAAGGCTCCAAATTACTGGGGGAAAAATCAGACCTTGGGCTCTGCTGTCCAACATCACCACCCTGGCAGTCCATATTTTATCTGTCACCACCGTAAGGTTCTTGACAAGTCCAGGGCTGATGCTGAGAAGGTTGAAAGGCACTGAAGGTGGCATCTTGGTTGTGGTTCGGGTGAGAAAGGCCTTCAGTGAGCAGGAATGCAAGGAGGAAGAGGAGGGTGTGGGAGGAAATGAGGAGTTTTTTTCTTTGTCTGTAGTACAAGGAAGTATGGGAATATCCCTGTGGGATTATCAAAGAGATTTACAAGAATGGGCAGCAGGGAAAGGCTGGAAACAAAATGTAACCTCATGCTGTGTAATGTAATGACGGGAGAATGAGCTGGTGTTGCAGGTGAAAAGGGTGGGGGGGGCATGCGGAAAGGGAGGAAGGGAAAAAAGAACAGGCAGAGGCAGATATGAGTGCCAAAGGCAATAAAAGCAGAGGACACAGGCATGGCATGGGCTGACAAAAGTGAGGACGCTAATGGAGAGAGGGCCAGTTAGGAAACTAAATCTGAACTTCACAGGACCTCGATCTGCAGCAGCATGGATGCTCTTGAAGCTTGCAGAGCCACACAGGGCACATGGCAAAGTGCTGGGACAGAATTTTGAACCCTGGACCAGTGTGAGGAGGCACTGGTAGAAACAAGAACAAGCTAGTGTGCTCTGCAAATAGGAGCCATGCTGAATAAGGAAAAAGTGATGCTGGAAGAACAAATGCATAAGGAGCTCTTGCTCTGTCTCCTACAAATGAGACCATGCAACGTATCTGCCAGAATGCCAAGAAGACAGTGTGAAGGCAGGTCATCACCAAAACCACTCTCAGAAGATCTTTCTAAAGGCATGGGTGTGGAAAGGGCAGAGGCAGGGTGGACATGCAGCAGTTAAGGGCACATGTTCAAAACTGGGGGTGCCAGGGGGCTGTCCTACAGCGGACAGTAGTCCCATATCATCTAGTGAACAGGCAAAGCTCTCCAATGAGTAATCCTGCATTAACAGTGCACAAATACACAACATGTCCCAACCTATTTTGCTAACAAACACACGTTCTCACATTGATCTCTGTCCTACTTGCTCTACTCATGTTCCTCCGCGTATGTTACATGGTTACTTTTGCATGACGGGTGGAGGCAAACAGAGCAAAACCAGCATGTGGTATTTTGGCAATGATTTTGTTTAGCTGCAAAACTTCCTCGTACAGTAGAACATTTCCTTAATTTATTAAGTCATTGCAGAATTCTTGTAAGATTATAGCAGTGCCTTTCTAGATACTTTCTCTAAATACTGCAATGGGCAGCAGAGAATGTACCACTGCCTCCGAAACTACTCGGCCAGCCTGGTACTACTGATAACTGCATTTTTCTCCATCCCTCTGGCCTTCAAATGAGAAGTATTTGCCTTCAGATGGTATCTATTTAAATATTTGCATACTTGGTCCAGCTGTGTACCCAAAGACTTTTAGACCACTGATAGCTATAGCTGGTGAATGCCTCTGCAGGGCCTTGACAGCATTTCCAGCTCTTGTTCTGCAAGGGGAAACTGAAATGTAGCAAGGCGAACACTGCAGTTTCTATTTCCAGCTGTGGAATCACTTGGGATTCTTTGCTGGTGAAAAACCTGTAGCAGCAAGTGAGCAAACTTCCACAGTCACTGCTCCCAGCTCAGGTTTAATGGTTGGTCAGAGTGCAAGGTGAGTTCCCAACAAGAAAAAAGCTTTGGCAGATTCTCATCCAGCCCCACACCTGGAAAATGCAGGTTTGCAATGCACATGTGGCCATGTCTGCCAGAAGGAAGTTTCAGTGCATATACCTGGGGTATGCTCATGCAATGAGAGTGGAAAGGAAATAAAAATTACTCAGGATGACAATTTTATATAATCCTTTCCACAGTGGCTTTTGGCTCCCATGCAAATTAGGAAACACACTGGCAGCTGGGGTGTTCTTCCTCATACCAGCAAACCCTCCTTAGAGCAGGTTGTGCGCCAAGAACCCCTTGGGAGGAGCAGGCCAGAAAAAGGAATGGGTGTCCCTGTGCAACCTGGGGCCACAGTGTTCTCCAACAGCCTGAGCTGGGCCAGGTGCCAGCAGCACAGAATTCCCCTGGCCAACACTCTTGGCAGAGCTCCATCATCCTGCGTCAGCAGCTTTGCTTCTCCCTGTCTCCATCCAGGAGGTATGGCACACGTGGTCACCTTTTACACAACCCACCCTTTACACAGACACAGAACAGGCTAAAAAGTCTGTGGCTGAAAGTAGTCCAACACTGTGATGCACTGCCACCAGATAATGAGGTGGAGCAGAGGATTTGGGCAAAGTGATTCTGTTTGCCTGAATGCTGGAGAGAAACTTGACAAGTAACTGAAGCAGTTAAAGCCACACCTTCATTGCTATGAACTGGACAAGAGCTGTAGCTCCTGCAGTGGGGACACCCCCCGCCTAAATTTCAGAGGTGCGAGGCAGCAGCACATTTTCACAGGACGTGTTCCCTCTTCTCACAGAAATCCCCTCTGGAAATTCCAAAGGAGTCAGAGTTCAAACCAAAGCTGGGCCAGGTGATGAACAAGAGGTGAGCAGACGCAGGGCTGTGCTGCAAGCCTCCAACCTCCCCCGGCAAGAGCTGTGAAGTATTGGAGCTGGAACAAAAGGTGCCATGAGGGCAAGTGGGTGGGTGCTGCCAAAAACACCCTAAAACCCCCTCTCTAGTGGGTGGCCAGCCTGGTGCTGGAAGAGAGGGGGAATCCCAGCCCCACAATGCCCCTGCTGCAGCGGGTGCAGGAAACACCACCTACATCTGCTTCCAAAATTAGCTGCAGCAGAAGGGCTGAGAGCTACAAGCTACTTAGGTGTCTTACCACTGCTAGAGTGAATCACCTAAAACCCCTGAGACTGTGATCCCAATTGGCTACTAGGTGTTAAACGTTTCTTAAAAAGCAAACCAGATAGATTCCCACGATCTCAGGAAGGTAGGCAATGAACCATTTCACAGACTAGGTATGGTAATCTGACTTTTTTTTAATAAATACATATCTCACATGTACCAAAATAATTATAAACAAAAAATGTACAGTATTTACACAATATACAGTTGCTAAAAAGTGTAGCAATTATGACACACACGGTGTGAAACACACTTTTCCAATGCCCACAGTTAACATTATTGCTACTTTTGCCTAAGAGCCAAGAGGACATCAGTCCCTTGGTCTGACTCCTCCGCCTGGGATGGCCCACTGAGAGCAGCTGAGGTCAGTCAGAAAGGACAGGGACTGCCACCAGCCCAACGCAAATGAATGCAGAGTCTCTGAGAAGGGGTGTTGGCATGAGTCCACCTTGCCATGAAAGGACACTTGCTCCATGTAGTACTTAATGCCACAAGAGAGCCTCCTATAACGAGCAGGTTGGATGTGTAGTCTGGTACCTTCACAGGGCTGAGAAGATTGGCTATGTGGCTCTTTATCAGGTGGTGTGAATAATCACAGGTCTGTACTGATGTTACACATCCCACTCCTCTATTTAAACACAAGGCAGATCCTGGAACTGTCCTGTTACAATCATGTGCTCCTTCTCCTCGCTGGGCAGTGTAGTACTTCCCTCCTCTTTTTTCTCTCCACATTGTGACTTTCTTTTTAAATGAAGAAAGTCAGTTCTTTTTCTATACGTGTACATGTATACAGTCACTTCTTTTCAGAGAAAGCTCTGCTTTAAAATGCCAGTTGTCGTCCTCCAATAAGGCAATCATCATATATAAGCTGCAAAAAAAACCCCAAAACACTGTTAATGCAAAAATATTACTTCAAGTATCATATCCACTCTGGGATAACCGCCAAATTCTGCATGCCCAGACTTCAGCAGTGTATAAAATTTCTACACCAAAATGGTTACATATGCCATTTAATGCAGAACTCAGAAAAACAAATTCTAGGGAGCAGAAAACCACCCACTAACTTGAATTTTCTCTGATGAAGTTCTGTGTCAGCCACAGAATGGTGTTCAGAGAACCATGTCGCATGAAGTTAACTCCATTCCCTCGTGTTATTTTTTACATTTTATTCCTACTCTGTTTATATGCTTGCTCCATCTGCCATTTTGCTGATTGTTGATAGCATAATCTTTTGTATACCTGTCTGTTATACAGCAAGAGGGGTGTGCTATCAGAGTGACACCAAAAAATACCCTGCACAGGACAGGATTTTCCCCTTCTCTTGTAAAGATGAGAACTGCTACTTACTTCATCCTCTGTGAACTCCGGCTCCGATTCACTGCTCTCTTCATCCTCACTTTCTGGCAACATCTGCAGGTCAGCTGTGGTCAGCTGCTTCAGCTGTTCCTGTATGCTTGAGTTGTCTCTTCCCCATGTGAGTTGATAGGGGGAATAGCCCTGATAGGTCACTTTGTTCACATCTGCCCCATGTTTCACCAAAAGCGACACTAGGTCTGAATTCTGCAGATCGACTGCCAAATGTAGTGCTGTTCTGCCATTGCACGGCTCCTGTGCGAAAATAGCACAAGGTTTGGCATGTTAGGAGAGGCAGAGACATTGTCAGATCATCATTGATTCTTAAGACTACAAAGCACCACTCAGTTAAATTCATGGTAAAAGTTACATACCTGGGCATTTACATCGGCTCCCAAGGACAGCAGATACTCAACAATACCCAAGTATCCTTGAATAGATGCCAAATGAAGACATGTATGTCCTGAAACACAAACAAAGGGAAAACTTCAGTAACTCTAACTCAATGCCTCATCAGTATTTAAAAGTCAAGATGATAGGCCAGGATGGTATCTAAATTTGCAATTCATTCACAGCAAAAGGGTGTTTTCCAGAAGAACTTTCCAGCTTCCAGTATGAATAAAAGGGCTGGATTTTGAGAAGATTTCTTGAAGGCTTTATTCCAGTGTTTGAGTGCAACTTATTACAACCAAAAAAAGGAGGAGCAGGGCAAAGGCACTCACTAAAAACGCAAAATTTAAAGCCATGAGAGACTATGATCAACAGTGAGAAGGCCTACAAGACAATGGCATTTTAGAAGAGTCAGACACTGCTGTATGCTTTGGGCTCCTCAACTCTCAAATGGGGCATAATAATCCTTCTCCACCTCTCCAGGGACCTTTGAGATCTACCAGAGACCAACCCTATCCTCAGCCCAGCACACCAAGATGAACTGTTCAGGAGTGTGCCCATACCGTTGTAGTTGGTTGCCTGCAGGACAGCGAGGAGGTGGTGTGGCTGGCAGTACTGTGTGAGCACGCTGACGCTCCTGAGGGAGCCCTGCTGGCAGGCAATGTGCAGGGGGGTGTTTCCTCGGAAGTCCCTGATTTCCAGGTCGCATCCGGCCTTCAGAAGATGCTCAGCAATTTCAGGCTGATCAGTTATCACTGCCAGGTGAAGAGGAGTCTGCAAGCATAAGAGTAAAAGCAGACTGTTAAGTTACACCACGAACTTGGCAGCAACATCTAGACAAGCAGACCTCTTGACCACTTGGTGATTTGTGCCAAATCACGAAAGCATGCCCCATAATCTCAGTTCTTTGTGCTTCCCAAGTTGCTGTATAGTTGCCCATTCATCTGGAAGTGATGAACTTCGGGCTTTCTGGATAAACCAACAGTCAATTGGTATGAAGGGTATCATTAACATCTCCATAAAGAGGGATGCAACCCATTGCATCATATTTGAAAAATGTGGGCGTTAAATGCCACTCTCTCGGGGGAGAGGAAGCATTGTACCAACACCGGCTGGAGCCAGCTGGGGACTTTCCTGAACGCAGGCTTTGATTCAATTGATTCCAACAATAAAACAAAACAAACAAACAAAAAAAAGGGACTTTTTTGGGGGAATTCCCCAGAGGGACTGTGTGGGTGTGGCAGGGGCTGATCCGGATTTGGGGCTATCGAGGTGAAAGTACCTGGCTGAGGTTATTCTGGAAGTTCAGGAAAGCCCGGTCACCGGCTGCCTGCTGGATCACCTCCAGGCTCAGGGCTTTTTCCTCGTGAATAATGGCCAAGTGGAGAAAACTGCAGGGGGGAGAAAAGGAGTAATTAAGCGACACGCGTTAACCCCCCCGACGCCAGGTTCAGCCCCGCGCGCGGGGGGCCGGGCCGGGTCACGCGCGGCTGTCGCAAGCCGGGGCTTTCGGCGCGGCCGGGGCTTTCCGCGGCCGCGGGAGCCGCCTCTGCCTGGCGCCGCTCCAGGGACTTTCCGCACCCCCTCCCTTCCCTCCCGGCGCGGCCCAGCCCGGCGCCGCCCCGCCGGCAGCACATCCTGTCCCGGACTGGTCGTGCCGAGTTCCCAACCGTGTCCAAGCCACCCGTGCCCCGTCTTCGACCCCCCACTTACGTGTCCCCGTCCTCCGTCAGCTGCTGTGCCCAGGCGGGCGGCTCGCGGGGCTGCAGCCGTATGTCCTCCAGCTCCTTCACCAGCTGCCGGTACTCCTCCTCCTTCATGGAATCCAGGCCACTGTCGTGGCGGTCGTCGAGTGGGAAGGCGCCCTGACGCTCCTTCTTGGGGTGCTCGTAGCCGTCCATGGCGGGCGGCTCGGCGGCGCGGCGAGCGCTGATCATGGCGGCGGAGCGGCGGGCACTGCGAGTGAGCGGCGGCGGCGGCGGCGCCTCGCATATACAGCGCGGCCGGGGGATTTCTGCGGGGGAGGAGCCGCCGAGGACGGGAATTTCCAGCCAGTCAAAGCCCGACCGACGGGTCCAGTCCTGCTCGGCGCCGCGGGCGCTGGCAGGGAGGGCGGAGCGGCTCGGGCCGCCCAGAAGGGGCGTCGGAGGGGCGGGAAGAGGTCAGGCCGGGAGAGAACTTGGCGTTTTTCCAGGCGGGAAGTACTCGCTTCCCCGGCGTGCCCGTCGGTACTTCCCTGCCGCGCCCCGGGGGGTTTTCCCTGCCCTGGCTGGTCCTGGGGCTCCGGATGCCTTCTCCCCGGCGGGGTCCCACTCCACCTCGGGTCCTTGCGCGCTGCGGGGCCCCTCGAAGGCCGAGGAGCGCCTCAGTGCTGGGCACTGCTGGCCCTGATTGCACCCTGCATTCCCCCGGCGTTCCGTCAATTTCGTAAGAGGGGCTGCAGGATCACAGAATCAGAATAATTTGGGTTGGAAGGGTCCTATAAAGAAGATTTTTTTTCCTGTCTTGCAACTGTTTCTGGCCTCACTGAGTGTCTGCGCGTTTTTCCCCCTTTGGTCATTTTCCCATGGGATGGCATTCCTTTGAACAAGAATTTAGGAGAAAATAAAGGCCCGTCTAGACCAACCAGCCTGCCATGAGCAGGGACATCTTCAACTGGATGCCCCATCCAACCTGACGTTTAATTTTTCCAGGGATGGGGCATCCACCACCTTTCTGGGCAACCTGTAACAGTGTTTCACCACCCTCGTTGTAAAAAATCTTCTTCCTTATATCTAATCTAAATTGACCTTCCTTCTGATTGAAACCCTTACCCCTTATCTTATGGCAACAGGCCCAGCTACAAAGCCTGTCCCCATCTGTTTTTATAGGCTGCCTTCAAGCACTGCAAGGCCCCAGCATGGTCCTCACAGGTGTCTCCAGCCAGAGGGCCAGGCTATAAGCATTAACACTCTTAGAAGCTTCATAACCCACGAGGTGCAGTGTAGCACACCACCTCTTTCTTCCACAATCTGCACAATGACAGATCTCTGAGCTTGTGAGGATCATTTTGAAGTCTGATGAGAGGGACCACCTTAGGAGACATTAAGCAGCACTCATTAGAAACAAGCTTTGTAACAAGCCCAGGGCAGCGAAGTCATGCTAAAATGTCAGGGAATCAAATACCACCGGAGTGATGCTGAGGCTGCTACTGCATCAGTACACTGTGTCTGCCCAGCTTGGCAGGGAGTGTCACTTGGAGAGATTCAGGCAGTATTGCACATGATGGATGTTACGCTGCCACAATGCCTGCAAGCGTACAGGTGTTGCCTGAGCATTTAGAGGATTTTGCATCTCTGGTGTGTAAGTTTTCGCTCTGTTTCAGTGCTGTGGGACCAGGACTGTGAGAATTCTGAGCCACTCCTGTATATCCAGTTCTGGTCCAGGACTGGACAAGCCTCTTTCAAAGGGTACATATCTGTAACAGAACAAATGTTTTAAAGAAGAAATTACATCTTCAGCCATTATTCTTACTTTCTCTGGCCGTTCCTAGTGACGCTTCTCTGTCTTTCTTTTACTGCTGTCATGCCATCTGTGGGTAATAAAGACTGGATAAATGCAGGACCCCACATGGATAAAAGGCATTGTCTGTCTCCAGAGCTGACAGCACTGAATTTTTTCCTGGTGAATTTTTGCTTCTGCTTCTCAGATGTAGGGGATTCCCAGGAAGAATTTTTCTTCTCTTGCAACTATTGCTGGCCTCGCTGAGTAACAGTGTCTGTGCTTTTTTTCCTTTTGTCATTTTCCCATGGGATGGCATCCCTTTGAACAAGAACTTATGAGAAAATCCAAAGATGAAAGGAACAGCCAGAGGAGAGGAAGAATGCCTGGCTTTCTGTGAGCAGATGTTTCTAATTTTCAGCCCAGCTGTGCCATTCCTGGGCTTCTTTTCAGTGTTCATCACTTGGCCTGGGACAACCCAGTGGTGCTTTTGGGCAGTTTTAGAAAAAAGCCATACAAGTCTTTCTTTTTTAAGTTAAAGGTTATGAAAGTTTTGTAAGCTTTTTGAAACAGTTCCCCGTTTTTAATGTAAATTGGCAGGGGAAATTTAATTAACAAATTCATCTCCTCCTATCTGCTTCTCTGCAAAAAAGGACGATGGGAGTTGAAAAGCAAGCTCCTGCTCTGCCTAGCAGGGGAATGAGCCCAGCAAGGACCTTGCTGTCTGCAGTTGGGATTTTGCTAGAACCAACAGACATTGAACTTGGAAACTTCTGTCCTAGCTGTGATGGCTGGAAATTGAGTTCAGCAAAAGGTATTCTTTGCCTCCTTCTATAAGTGACCTCCAGCTGCTCTCACAGGCCATCACAGGACTATTTTTAGCAAGCATTTGCCAGCAGCAGCCTCTTTTCAGAGGCACATGAGATGCTTTTATTTTGTGTGTGTTTTAACTTGGCAGCACTGCAGCCAGTTGTAGGTGGCGGAAAGGTGATGGAAAATGTTTTCTGGATGGAAAGTCATGCTGAGGCCAGCCCACTTCCTGCCCCAGGGAGATGCTGTTGCTCTGCAGCCTGGCCCTAGGCATCATGGGGGGGGCCAAGACATGGGCCGGTAACCCTGGGTGTTAGGCAGCCAAAAGCACAGCTCAAGAAGGGATTTAGCCCTAAAACCATAAGTAAAGCAGCAGCCAGCTGCAGATGCAGGGGTAAATGGAGCCCTCATAATGATAAAGCAAATAAAGCTGCTGTCTTCTCCGCAATTCCTCATAGTTAGCATAGTCGTTGTACAATATTTGCCTGAAGGTATGACGTATAGAAAACAGCATAAAGCAAAGGTTTTGGAGTGGTGAAGGTCATCGGTGCTGCTTTGTGCTGTTGAAGTACTGTCCTTTTTCTTTTTTTTTGAAAACCATCACATTCTAGCAGTTTTTCTGTACAATTTTCTATATGGTCCACAAGAGGAAAAGAGTAGAAAGAAACAAACCCAGATTTTGGGATATAGGGTGGAGCCTATCACAACCCTAGTTTCCTGTGTGGCCTCTCACCTAAGTGTTGCAGTTCTGGGAAGCTCAGACATGCCTCCCAGGAGATGGAGCAGCTGTACCTATCCAGGGACAGTGGTTGGCCCTGCTGAAACAGGAGCAAAATTTCATGAACACTGCAGTCATCTGTGCTAACCTGAACCTTCTTTGTCTGCTTGTGTATTCTGGTTTAATACCTCTGCTATGTCTGCATTAATTTCACAAGAGTGTTTTCTGTGCTTATCATCTTGAGAGGAGATTATCATTCTCTGCATTTTTAATTTGGGATTATGTTAACAGTCTCTGCTGCCTGGTCCAGCAGGCACTTCAAGGCCAACGGACTACCTAAAAGTTACTTTAACAATGTAAAAGACTGTAACCATGGGAGGTGGTTTTGCACCTGATACCTAAGAGCTAGGTTTTGCAAAAGTCTCCTCCACTTTAGGTGCCTTGAGCACTCAATTGGCAAGGCTGTGGTGCTGCAGGGATGTCATGTTTGTTTTTATTCTACCTTGCAGAAAGCAACTGGCAGTGCTCCTAGAAGCAGCCTCAAGTGTCTGAATACTGAAAATGGGCAGTAGGGTTTTAATCAGTTTTAAAAGTACGTGAAGAATTCTTGTGCTGCTTCCTCCAGCAAACACATTAAATTGTAATTTTCTGAGTGCCACGCTAATCATGACAACCGTCTAGTGCTGTTGATTTACCAGAGTTGGTCCCTCAACTTCATCCTTTCGTGATTGCTGCTGCAGATACCCATTAACTGTTTCCTCTCATTTAATCTCGAAGACTGTACATGGCTCCCAGTGAATGTACCAGGGAAACAGCATCCAGCAAGATCTTGGCCCAGGATGTTAAAGCCAAAAGCAAAGCAAATCAGTGAAGTAGACCTGCTGTCTGTACATGTATGTGCACATGCAGATATGCCTTGGAATAGGACTCTGGTTTGTTGCTTCAAAAGTCTATGGACTCTGCTAGTGCAAGGGAAGCCAGGGGACACTTGACATTGTCATTCTGATATTTTGCAGTTAAAATCCACATATCTCAGTTTCCCATTTACAGCTGCTACAGTCAGCTCCAAACAATTAGTCTGGTGGTAAATAAGGAAAATGTATTTCCCTCCTGCTTTCTAATAATAATATAAGTAACTAATTTGAAAGCTTTAAAAAAACAGTCAAATGAGAGAACAGAAAGTTATGCAAAGTCCATTTTCGTCAGCCAGGATGAGGGCCAAAGGTAGCCACATGTGTCATGTGGCCTGTATCCCTACCTCCTCAAACCTTTTTATCAGAGGTTATTGTGGGATGGTCATATACTCCAAAGAACAGAATGGTGGATGCAGTAGGAAGCATTTCTGCACCTTATTTAAGCTGATATAATATCCAAGCAAATAGTGCACAGGGTAGTTTTTGGCCCATAAAGCCAAGGTCCAAATTAGGGCATTTAAAGTCCTACCCATGTGCCATAGACACAGAAATAGAGTTAGCTGCAGTGTCCTGACCAGAGTCTAATGGATCTAGAGTTCTGGTTGTCTACACTAGTCTGTTTTTATTTTTTGGCTGCAGCTTATTTTTGGCATGTCTTAAACTGACATATTGCATCCTTGGGAAGGTCTGTATTTCTCTGTGTGAACTGTGGGCTGTTTGCTTATCAATTGGCATTTCTGGGGATACTTAGGGATGAGATATACTATATCAATTTAAACTGCTTTTGTTGTTATGCCTTAAGGGTAAATATAAGTCAAGTAATTTGAAATTTGCTACCACTTGGAAGACAAGTTTTCTCTGGCGTCATTCCCATTTTTCATGCGGAAGCTTTGTTAAAGCATGTTGCTCAAAAAGCTTTAAGCTGATGCTCACTGCCTGATGCAGCAAAGCTTGCTGCCACACGTGTTTCATGTAGAAGAAAAGAATCTTGGGGAGGGAGAAGAGAAGTAAAGGCAGGTCTCTTGAGCTTGTTTTACTACTTTCCCTCCAGCAATAACATTGCTCCCCATCAGTACAGCTCCCTATGTGGTTTGCAGACAGAGTGGAAGCACCTGATGTGGAAAATATGAACTGGGACCATGCTAATAATTAAAAAGGGACTTTCCCTCTGCAGACAGCTGTGACATTTGGTAATATTACAGTCTCAAGTTCTTCCCAGAAAGTGGGGACATTGCAAAGGTGGAGAGGGCAGAACAGTGGGACCATGCAGAAAACTGAGCTGGTGAGCATTTGGGAGGGATAGCTAAGTGGCACTCACCTGGCAGAGTGGTCAAGGTTGTGCAGAGGGGAGAGCTACTTTCCTTTCTGTTTGGATTACAGAGAAAGTCAAAACTGGATCTGGATATAAATTTCTCTACGGTACTAGATGGTATTTTGAGCAAACTAGGGACCTTAACTGAGTTACTCCAGGACTGTCAGAGCCTGGCTGCGTGTGGGCAGTGAGAGCTGTCTGTTTCAGCATGTAGTTTGCTCTGAACCCCTAATGCTCCTGTACAGCCTCTGTGCCTAAAGTTGGTGGGTGCAAATAATCCTGGATAAACATAAAAAGCCAGCACACTGCTCCTCTGTGCACAGCGGGAGCCCAGTGCAGCAGACGGGCACACGGCAAGCCTCAATTAGAAGCTGAACTGCATGTGGGCCCAGGGATTTCCCTGGGGACGGATGTGGCAAACACAGGGGCTAATGAACTGAGTGCTGTAGCTGTGTGTCTGAGCTAGCAGGGGAGCTGCCAGGAGAGGAAGCAGGAAACACTAGACAATACTAACGGCATAACCCTGAGAGGAAAAACCCACAACAACAGAAGATGAACTTTGGGCTGTGTGCTTCCTGAAAAAGCCCAGGGACTGCCAGCCAAGGGACTGTCGAGGTCAGCTCCTCCTGTGCACACCCTCTTTGGAGGAAGGCAGGCTCTTCGCTCTCTCTGCCTTCTGTTGGTGAAAGTCCTCTGGAGTCGCACAGCCTGGCAGACTGCATGGCTCCGGGTGTGGTATCCCCAATCTACCATCCACGAATTGCCTGAGGCTGCCAAGGGGTGTCGGCAGCAGCTGCTGCTGAGATAGCTCTTAAGAGGGGCTTGGCTTTTAGATATCTCAGTGCAAAACACCCATCTGGGTGTTCTGGTGCTCTGCTCGGGAAGTTCCCAAGGTTTTACCCTAAGTTTTTTCTGGCATAGTTGTGAGCTGTGCTCAGAGCTGGATCATTGGCTGTGTCATCAGGGAGCATGCAGCATTGTCCAAGGGCTGGATGTGCTTCTGGTGCCATGTCCTGGTCCAGCCCATCCTTCTTCTAGGTGAACAAATGGCTGTTGAAGAGAGTGGGGCTGCAGCACGTGGGGTATCAGAGCTATTCTTTGCAGGAGAGCAAGCTGGGAGAAAATCTTCAAAGGAGAGCAAAGAGCTAGACTGCATTTAAAGAAGTGTTAGGTGGTCTGATTTACACACAGAGAGGCTAAAGGCAGGCTGAGAGAGGTTAAATATGTCCCATGTTCTGCATGCTCCGAGTATTGCCTGCAGTCCCAGGACAGAGGTTCTCTAAACCAGGTTATAATAAAATCCTAATTTTCTTGCACAGCTCTCGTTCCCTCTTATTTTCATGCAGCCAACTGTTTACTCTGAGCATGACCTCTCCCAGGGCAGGTGATGACTGGCAGTAATTTCTGGGCCACCATCACCTGTGGGAGCCAGGAAATGAGCTGTACCATCCTGTGGTACTGCTTCACTTCTGCTGCCCAGGCAGTGGTCAGAAGGTGGCTGTTCCTGCCGGTCCTGTGGTACCCGGGCTGCATGTAGAAAAGGGGAACTGGAAGTAACACTGCCTCTTACAGAGTGGGCTGGGATCAGTGGTTCATTATTGAAGCTGTATTGGGAAGGAAGAGGGAGCAGATGGAGATTGCAATGCAGATATTTTAGCCTCTGAGGAGTTTATCTCTCTCCAAGGCCATATCCATTCCTGGGGTAACTTTTAATTTAGCATATGCCTTTTAGGGCTCTGATTTCTTTGGATTTCATGGAAGTTATTTGCTAACTTATGGTTGTAGTATTTCCCAGACAGAAGTATCTCTCCAAGATAAGCTCTTGCCTTTCTTGGAAAGATAGTTCATGCATTGCAGTAAATTCAGTTCTTCTATTAATCCCCCATCCTGTGCGCATGTTGTGGTGACATCTGGAGGGCCTGCCCACGGCATAGCCCTGAGGGCACAGGGTGCTGGCCATCCCTAGATGTTCAGGAATCCTGTATAAATGGTGGAAACTAGTCCTCGAGCTCTTCCCAGACCACATGACTGAGCAGGCAAAAATACAACTTGCTTGGGAAAACACTGACCTCTGGTAACAGGCTTAGGGTCATGGGGTTGGTTTTATGCTTAAGTCAGGAAGAGTTGTGGAGGCTCTGAAACACATTTGTGGGAAAGCCAGCAAGGGAAGTGAGGTGGGAGGGAGTGATTTTCCCCAGAGCACTAAAGAAAATCTCCATCAGCCTCTCTTTGAAACAACTGTTTGACTGTCACACTATTTAATTCTTCTTCCTGCCCTCACAGACACAAACCCTTTTCTTGTCTGCATCCTCTGCCTCCCAAAGCCCAGCATCCCACTATTGCACCTACCAGCTGGCAGTTCTTTGGCCCTGCAGACCTGGGAGATAGAAATCATCACTGTCAAAGTGCCCTTGTGTCCCAGGAGCCTGCAGGAACTCTTGCTGCTGGAGCAGTGGTCTGCCCATTTGGGCTTTTCCAGAAAGCTCCAGGTGGGAAAACTTTAACATCAGTTCTGATCTCTCTACATTGTCATGGTGCTGTGCAGGCAGAACCTTACCTGTGACCTTCTGAATGTGGTGAAGGACACTGTGAGAAGACACCCATGATCAAGCCCAGAGCTTGACCACTGCATGAGCCCTCCCATGTAGGCAGGCACTGTTGTAGGGCAGGGGCTCAGCCTGGCTTTGGGGGAGTGGGGTAAGCCTCTCTGTGGAGGAGGGGCAGGAGGGTAGCATGAGCAGGGTCTTAGCTCATGGGGCAAGGGTGGAGTGTGCTGAAGAGGGTGGAGTAGGAAATAGCTTACTGGGCTGTTGCACTGCTGCCCTCACAGGTGGCACCCACTCAAGTGGAGTTTGGAAGGAACCCCTTTCAGCTCAGTTTAGCTCAAGTTTTTTTAATCCTTTTGGGGTGAGCTGCTGTGAGAAATCACACCACATATGATCAAGCATGCATTGGCAGAGGCAGGAACATTTCCCAAATGGTGTCTTCCCTAAGGACCATCCAGAGGTACCAAAATGCATTGTCTTACAGGAAGGATGGAGCCCCTGGGAGGTGGATTGGGCAGATAAAAGCCTTCTCCTTGGGAGCCCAAATGCACATTAGTTTCAGCTGCATCATCAAAGTGAGTCATTCAATAAAAACAATTAGCTGAGGAAATATCACTAAACAGTAATAATTATCCAAACGTCCTAGCATTGACCATTTCAATGACTAAATCAACACAATCAATTGTGTTAATGAATGCTAATTCAAATCTAGTAACTTTCTGGTTTATTTGATTATGTATAAAGAATTGACCTGCAGTGTTTGGACAGGATAGGGTAGCAGACCAGCCAGATGTTTGGTCACCTGTCTACCCTGTGGACTCTGTGAATGTGTGATCCCCAACCTGGCAACAGCACATAGCAGTGTCCCCTGCTTAGTCTGCAGAGCAGTAGAAGAGTGCTTAGATGATGTCTAGGTACATCATCTGGGCAGGCAGCTTTCTCGGACTTCAGAGAGACTTATGCCCACACAGAAATGTGGTGAAGCCTCTCAGGAGAGGCTACATTCTCCTTTCTGCCTCCTTGCCTGAAGGGTCTCACAGGGGTCTGAATTTCCTAAACTGGGTGACTGGACAAAGTCCCACAAACACCAGATATCCATGTTGTCTGCCTGGGAATAAAGGGGTATGGAGGGAACTCATGCTTAAAACTGACAATTACAGTTTCAGTCAAGAACTTGTAATTCATGTTGGAAACTGACCCTCTGGCTCAGGTTTTTACTCTCTCCTCCTGACCTCATCACTGGTACCTAGGCTCTGGAGGCACACAGGTCTTCCCTGAAGTGGTTCATGTTCTGGATGGACCGTGATCATTGTTCATTTTATTATGCATAGATGTTGTTTTGTTGTGTCTAGACATTGGTATGATGCTTGCCACCGCAGTATCTAGAAATACTGGATGTTATAGATCCAGTGGGATTCAGCTTGGTGCTGAAATTGCCCTCACGCTTCCCTTAAAGGTGCAGCGAGCTCCTCCATCTCCACTGCCAGCACAACAACTCTTCTTAGTCCATACTTGTAAGTTCTTGGAAGAGATTCATTCAGAAAAGTTTGTTCTTTATTAGTATTTCAAGAACGAAATCAGCAAAGGTACCAAGAAAGCAGCCTGCCCTGAAAAGTGATGCCTGTTATACTATTTTCACATGGCTGTAGAAATTGTTATGTTTAGCTGTCCTCGTGCTCTGCAAACGCAGGAAGGAGTGAGCGTGTCTGGCATAGGGACCGGTGATGCACTTTTGCAGCATGGTGGCTAAAACCCAGCACCTCTAAGGTGGGCAGCTGTCAGGGCTGTGCTCATGCTGCTCACACTGATGCTCTGTCCACTGAACCACACTTTTGCCTCAGGTGAAAAACAGTGCAGGCATCAACAAGGTGAATTTCTCCTGCTGCCTGCTATCTGTTCTCACTCTGGCATTGAAGGGTTTTCTAAGTGGGGCTAACAGGCAGGTGAATCACTACAATGTGCTGCAGCAGGTTTGGCTCTGTCCCTCTGGCACTCACCATCCACAGGTCTAGCAGTGGGAACAGGAGACATTCCAGGGAGCTGGGAACCTTTGCCACCAGCTGAGGGAGCCTGGCTATGCTGTTTTTAGGAGCAGCCCTTGTACCACAAGGACAGGGCTTCTTTGCTTGTTTGCTAGTATTAACATTCATTTGCTCTCTGAAACAGACTTGGTTAATTTTTTTTTAGGTCATTCTGTGTAACATAATCATATTGGAGTAGAATTCTTCTGCCTAATCAAATGAAACTTCATGTAGTTAGTTTGTCCTTAGCATTTACTAATGAATGTGATTGTGAGGATTTGGTTTCTCACATGGTTAATAGGAAGGCATTTAGATAATTACAGCTGTCTAGTGTCTTTCCACTGCTAATCGCTTTTACTGCCTGGTTCATTTCCAGACCAGCAAGTGAAACGCTGGCACACATTTGTGCAGGGAAACTAGCCCTGTGGTTATATATTGCTGTATTCCTGGTATGATGGTTTGTAGGTGTGAAGTCAGTTCCCAGCTCCAACCTAAATTTCATATGAGCTTCAGAAAATCGCAGCCATGCTGTGATCCTGCTTTCCCACTTGTCTACACCATGCTAGGTCACGTAGTCCAGCACTCCCTCCCCAACACTGGCCAACTGAAGACACTTAGAGAAGAAAAATATAAGCAAATATGTAATGGTCCCAGTCCTGGACTGTGCATCTAGCTTCCAGAGCTTTAGGAGCTTTCCATGTACGTTTGTTTAGAAGCTCCAGTGAATTTCTCTAATCCCTTGCTGGACTTTGCCACATCTTTGATCTCCATGACATCCTGTGACAATGATGCTGAACAGAAAACTGCACAAAAAATCCTTGGTGTTTGTTTTAAAACTACTAGGTGGTATTTTAATTGAGAAAAATCAATACTTCTGTTCAGTGAAACAGGGAATGAGATTTTGTTCATCATCTTTTTAGGGCACCTGTGATGTGACTGAGCTGTCACCACCCTCTGCTGTCTCCTTTCCAAGCTTCAGCTTGTCCTGCTTCTATCCTGGTTATTTTTTTCTCAAATGAGAACATTTCCATACCTAGTTACCTTTTACAGAGCCTATTTTTTTTTTTTTTTCTGGCTATCATTTTAATACAGAGTACAAACTGTAGTTAAGAAGGATTTACAGAAAGCTAAAGTGATGTTTTCTGGTTTTTTCTCTGTTTAGTCATATTAATTCTGGTAATTCTTTCTGGTGTTTTGCCCACTATGGAGCCTTGATCTCAGGTATCTGTCATGGCTCTGAAATTAATTTCCTAGTGAAACCAGTTCATTTCAAGTCTGTGGCACATATAGATTTTCCCCCTCAGGTTTTGTATAGTGTATTTGTTCATGTGGAATTTAATGCAAAATCTAACTTCTTATTGCTGTGCTACATGACATTATGAAATATGTCTGTACTTTTTAGCTGTAGTTTAATCTTTTCTGAATAATTCTGTATCAACTGCAGCCTTTGCTGCTTTGCCCTTCACTTCTTTTACTTAGATCATTTATGGATGTGGTAAACGACTTAGCATTGTTTTCTTTAAAGACAAGATCTGGGGGAGGAAACATGCTGTTACATAAGCTAAGTGAAGTGTGTTACAGTGATGATTACCGTAGTGATAATTCTCATAACCTTATTTGTCACTGCTCTGTCCTTTGATAGTTATCTTGTTGCTAGCAAACAGTTCAGTAGCTGTTTGGAACAGTACTATCTTCTTAGGAGCTAAATGTGTCAAGGGGTTTCTGCCAGCAGGAGAGGTTTCTGTACTGGTAAGATGAAGAGAACTAGGAGGAAGCCATTTTTGGCCAATATTAAATTAAAATTAGGAGCTGTGACTACTGGTCTGGGAGAGATGAGGGACCCTCAGAAACTCTAGCATCCCTCCCAGCATCCACTCCTCAGTTTATTATGACGGCATTTAATTTTAATTAACAAATTTTCGTTTCGTTTCGTTTCGATTAGTTTAGTTTAGTTTATCATTACTTCCCCCTCGTCCTTTCCTGTTTACTCCCCCCAGGGTTTTAGTACAGGACCCCTCTCCTTCCCGCTCCTCCCGCGGTGGTGGAGTGGGGGAAAAGAGGAAGGCGAAGGGGAAGGGGAAAAGGGAAAGGGGCAGGAGAAGGAGAAAGCGCCTCCCCCCCGCCGCCGCAGCCCGGCGGGAGGAGCTCGTCCGGCCGGCGCAGCGCTGCTCTCGCCGCCGCTGTCCCCGCCGCTCGCCCCTTCCCTTGCGAAGCTCAGGGGAGGGCTGAGGGCGGTGCTGGGTTTCCCTCTAGTGGTGCCTGAGCCCTGCAGAGGGATGCAGTGTCCCTTCCAAGAGGCCGTCGCGGCTTGGCAGGAGTGGCCGGGTTAGGAGCTCGCCGAGCTCACCTTTCCAGAGGTACCCGATCCATGGAGATGGCGATATGTCTTCAGGCGAACAGCTCTGACTTTACAGCAAAAACAGTACAGCCGTGTTTCCTCCATTAAGCTCCCAAGGTATGTCTTTACGAAAGACTCTTCTTCTCTCCTTGACCATGTGAAGTCAGCGTTCTTGTTGCTTTCTTGTTCGATAACTACACTGCTTGGTGCAGTCCAAGTCTGCTGGCATTTGGCACAGCATTCATGGCACAGCTAAAAGCTTGTTTCCAGGAATCTGTATCCGGATGAGTTAGGATGCTGAAGCATCAAGCTTGTTCCTGGTCACCTGATGCCTCTTTGGGGAAGTCCCTGTCAGGTTGTGTGACTCTCTCAGTGATTTGCTGCCATCTGGTATTACAAGCAACAGGCAGAAATTGGTAAAAATAACAGTAGAATTGTTGAAAATAACCACACTTTAAGTCTTCAGAAAACAAAGCATTAAACATATGAGAACTGAGGTAAAAAGCCTTGTATGGATAGCAAACTCTTCAGAGATACTCACAGTTTATCACAGAATATTCTGAGTTGGAAGTGACCCACAAGGATCGTTGAGTCCAACTCTTCATCTCTAGCCACTGCATAAACATACAGTAATCTCCTCCACAGCTACTTGCAGGGCCTTCAAGTTTTCTCAAGATGTTCTGGGTAAGGGATTTTCATATTCTTTGAAAAATATCCCATGTCTCAAGGCAGTTGCAGGTGAGTAGCTAAATCCTCCAGCTCCTCATAGAGCTAATATAAATGGCATCAGTGAGTGAATTGCAGAGATCCTTAATGGCAACAGCTCAGAGCAATACGGAGCATGCTGGCTTGAGCCCAAGGGTGGGGTGTCCTGCCTGCAGGGTGTCTTGCCCAAGGATGGAGTACCCTATGCCCACCTTCCTGAGAAGTTTGGAGTTACTCTGAGCAAACATCATGCCTGCTCCTCACTGCCTATTCACTGGAAATGCTAGAAAGCGCAATGCAGGTATTTTTAACTTGTCCTGTTCACCATTAACCAAACCAAACACTTGGGAGGAGCAAGGTTCAGGACCTGCTGACCCAAGCCTCCAGGTGTGTCTGCATTGCATCATTACCTTGTGCCTCTATGTCACTGTGTTTCAGAGTAAACCTCTCTCCCCTTGCTCAGTCTGACCACATTCTCTTCTGAGACAGGCAAGACTGTTGAGGCAATGCCACCTGTTGTTGACCCTCATTTGACCATCTTGGCACCTGCATACTGGCAGTATCACTTGGATTCTCCAGCACGGTTGTTGGCCTTGCTTACTGCTTGTATTTCCTGCTAACCTGTTATCTTCCTCCCTCTCAGTCCCTTCAGCAGCAGATGCTAGAAGCCATTACAGGGCTGCACTCTTCTCATCGTAAGTGGGTCTTGTAATGAGAAAAGGAAACATTGTTTTGTTCCTTGACATCTGGTAGGGGAAACAGGTGATTCTTCTGATTATTGCCCTTAAAATGAATAAGCTATTAAGGATGCTTCAAAATGTTATTAGTGTGTTCAAGTAGTAATGTTAATAGTTAATTCATAATATTAGTATCAATAATATTATGCCTTTTAAATATTATTATGATTATTATATTGTCTTGTAGGAACAGCTTTAAAGGTTCTTCATTGGCTTTTAGTTAAGGAAAAGCACCAGCACTGGGAATGGCAGAGCAGTGACTGTGGATGTGCATCCAGCTCTGGGTGGGATACAATCATGGGGCTTGGGCAGGACTCAGACACTTCAGTTCAAAGCTGTGATGATGAAAGCTGCCCCACAATGGTTATCTGACCCTGGCCTGAAGTCTGTGAATGCCACACTTTCATGTGGTGAGGAACTTCAGCTGCAATGTGTCCAGTGTTTCAGCCCCCATGCAGACCCACGGTTCTGGGGATCTTCAGCCCATTATCCTACAGGGCCTGGCTGGAGTGGGCTTGGTATACTGGTGATTTCCTTGGAAACAACCTCTGCTCTCCTTTTTTCAGCAGGTCAGCGGTTATCGCACTGAGGACCTGGGTTGCATCCCTCCCTTCCAATGTGTCTTGGAAGCAGCTAGGCCAGTGAGCCACTTATCACACAACTTTGGCAAGGTGCTGCTTTGTGTAGGCTCTTCAAAGTTTCTTTTGTTGTGGAAAAATGAGCAACTGGGGAAAGATTTATGCAGAAGAGGTGGTGTCAGCTCCAGTCCCTGGACACAGTTACGCAGTGGCTATTTCATGGGAAAGATAAACTTTCATTGGAGCATGACCTGAAGCCCTGGATGTCCTGCTCTCCAGGCGAGCACTCCCATTTCTTCACTGTCTTTCACAATCTCCTGAAGATGCTGAATGTTTGCAAGAGTTCAAAAGTGAATGAATGGAAAGGCCAATATATTAAATCTATTAAATAAAATGACACCACTCAGGAATTGCCTGAGCCAAAGAGGGCTGTTGAGAGAACATTTAGAGACAGTACCACTGTATACTCTCCTGTTTCTATATTTTTCTCCAAGCAGCTGTTTTTGGCCACTGTAGGAGACAAAATACAAGATTAGATTGACTTTCAACAAGTAAAAAGGATATTTTTATAAAAATATACATCTATGAAATATGAATTATAAAATATAAAATGCATGTATATTTACAAAGGTACACAGTCCTTTTCTGTGCTGTCTTGATAGCATTTTACAAAATCCCAAGATTTTTGTGAATGAGTTTTGGGCACTGACTCCAGTTGTATGAGAAAGCTTAAAATTAACCAGTAATAAAGTAATGAAAATGAGAATAACATTAAGGTTGCAAAGTTAAGCACTTAGAAGGAAAAAAGTGCCAAAACAAAGGGACTTGTACTCTTACGATTGTAATTCTTTGAAAATTCCCAGTGTGGTGCCCTGCTGTGTGTACTCAGAGATAGATTTGCTTTACACAGTAATACTCTATTTTTATTAGGCTTCCTCCCTGGTTTATATCACAGTGTGGAGGGTGACTAGCATTGAATAAGAGCATAGAGTGAAGGAGAGAGTAGCATGCAGAGTCCTACCTCCTCCTTCTGCCTGCAGGAGCTCATGGGCAGAGAGAGGAGCTGCTGGTGAACACTGATGATGGTCACCAAGTGCCATGAGATGGTCACCCAGTGCCCCTGAGGGCGTGCCAGTGTGATGTTGGATGTCTTCAGTGAAATCGCATTTTTCAACAGAGGGTTTAGATGGCTGCTTGTTCTGGGTGCTGACTGAGGGCACCTGGTGCTTAGCTGCAGACATGTTTGTCCCACCTCACCTCCGGTGAGCTAAAGCTGTGCATGTCTGACAGCCCCACTTATTACTAGTGAAATTTCTATGTCAGGGCCTAGTTCTAAATTTTCACCAGAAGCAGGATTAGCTCATAGTATACATAGGTACATACTTCAAAGAATGGGTTTTTTTATGGCAGTGTCCATGCAGACATTTGTAGTTAGGTACTTTACTATAAAAATAACATGAGAACAGGTGTTTTGATGCCAACAGCACCAATAACCAGGAAGTTATCTGATGCTTTACATGCAAGTACATGTAAAGGGTGAAAATTGGATATTTTGGTATAAGAATTTTTCCGCTGTGATCAGATATGCATATACAGATAGCTTGTCATGCTGGTAACCTGATAAACCTGAGCAGACAACAACTGATACAAAGATGGTCTGTCCTCTAACAAATGAGCAGTATTTGTGGTGTGTAATACTGCAACAATGAGCAGTGATGTGTAATCCCTCTGCCCAGGACCTCCCTGGCCTGCTGGGCAGATGCTCTTGCAGACTTTGGCACTTGAAAGTGGAATCTGCTCTTCCTTAACCCCCAAATTTTCATGAGCCACAATGTTTTTTTCTTCCTGTTATCTCTCATAATTTTTTCAGTTCTTTCTTTGACTCTGGTAACACTTCCACTTCCCTTAGCAGTTGCCTTTCTGCCTCAAATGTAACTTTTTTTCTATTGATCATGTTTGTCAGCATTTCCCATCTCCATCTCTTCTGCTCAGGTCGCATTTCCTCACTAGTGGCACTCTTGTTCTTTGGGGTGACGTTAGGGCTTAGGGCTGTGTTAGGAATGCCAAATGTCACTATGCCTGTACAGAATTCTTGGCCCGCAGTAAAACTAGGAGTTTCCTTAGGGACACTGATGATGTGGAAAAAAACAGAGACTAAGGATGGGTTTGTCCTGCTCGGGCTGAGTTGTTCAAGGACCACAGAGAGACCAAAAAAAGCTGTCCAAAATGTCTCCTGCAGGCTATGGTGAATTGCCCTGAAAGTTATTGTCACATAAAAGGTGCTTTTTTCCCCAAAAAACTCCAAACAACAAAAACCTAACTGTTTTCATAACCTATTAAAGGATGACTGAGAGTTAAGGAAAAGACTGTATTTTTCTAACACATTGTCACAGTTGTGCCTTGCCTGAGAACACCAATCTGTGAAAAAATACACCTGCAACTCAGCCTGAAAATTGCCTCTCAACAGTTAATGAAAGTATCACTTTCCTCTGGGATGAGGTTAAAATATAATTAAGGTTATGTCACTTCGGAGGAGTTCATTGGTGACACAGTGGGTAAAGGGAGGCAAGGCTGTGGAGATGAAATGTGCTGGAAATTAGCATGAGGTATTATGTACTCACATCAATCTTTGGTGTGTCCTGGCAGTTTGTCATGAGAGAAGCTATTGAAGGAGGTGATGCTTTGACTGTGATACACAGCGTGAAAATGTGCGATGAACAGGAGGGCAGGTATGATGGGGGATTTTCTAGAGTATTTGGTCTAAACTTAATATAAACAGATTATTAGGGGTGGGGGGAAATGTGGCTAAATAACTGTTGGCATCCTTTATTGGTGTGGAAGCATGAGAGAACTTCCCCTTGAAGTGAGAAGAGATATTTCTAAAGTAACAGCATCTAAAGTGTAATCTGCTCAGATTTTGTTACTTCCCAACATGTCTAGAGGTTACAGTAGAGACTGCATCAAAGAGAGTAGTCTTTTACTCTTCACTTTTATTGTCCATTTTTATAATTAAAATTGGAAACTGTCATTTAGCAGCAAATTTAAAATAAAAAGAATGTAACTTTCACAAAGTCCTCAAAGAAAACAAAAAATCGTATAGGTGTTGACACATCCTATCATCAGGTTTAGAAGGTAAATACCAGAAAAACGATTGTTATCAGGTGTGAATTAACATACAGTGAGTTTGTTCACAACTGAAGAAGGTGACAGATATAACATATGCATTAATAAAAGTCCAAATGGAAGGTATGGCCATAATTAGAAATGGTACTTGAAGAAATGCTATTGATTCCAGGAATTGAATTTAATTTGATGGCTTTTACTGTAATTAACACAATTGTTTGTATCAGCATAGATCTCTTAACATTATTATCTAAGTTGACAAATTATAAAATTAAATGTTCATTTAAGATGTAATTCAAAATTTTTAAATGTTTTCTTGAGTCAACGGATCTCAGTTAATTTCCTTAAAGCTAAAGGACCTATTTTTTTTTTTTTATTCTGCCAGTTTTCTGCAAATGAAGCTACTCCTGATTTATATCAATGCTGCAATGAAAGCAACATATACAAAGGAAACATTCACAGGTTCTGATGAGCTCTTGACAGCCCCTATTGCATATACTTTGCAAGCTTGAAAGGTATTTTTTTTGTAGCATTAGATTTTAATGGTACTGAATGTAACGTGCACATATAATAACAATAATACACTTTTCTTGTGTTTTCCCATTTACCTTGTCATATGTCTGCTAGATGCAGGGTCTGGTTCTCTTCTGTTTTACACCTGTTTTACCCAAGGGCTGTTTATTTTGATGCAGTTACTCCTGATTTAGACCTGTGTATATGAATCTGTTATCTGCGAGAGGTAAATTAATGCTTTTAATCAAGACCACTCTTCTGCCTACTCATCAACATCAAAGCCTAGACATGCTATTAGTTATTGAGAAAGGAAGCACAGTGTGAGTAAGCAGCCCTCAGCTATCTCTGGATCCCCATTACCAGAATTTTAGCACCATTACCTCAAAACCATGAATACTTTTATCCTCACAGTCACTTGGAAAGGCTATATATCTCCATTTTACAGACCAAAGCTACAAAAGGACGCAGAATTTGGACAGAAATAAGGTGCCTAAATCCCAGTGTAATCCTTAAGACCATTTTGAGCAGCTGCTACTTAAAGTCTCCCTACTTTGAAGGGAGCTCTCTTGTGGATCCCACATACCCAGAGATTTCTTTTTGCCCATATGTTGACGGACCCTGATCTTGTCAGGTCAGAGCAGCTACCTGTTCTAAGCTTTGCTCTGTCAGAAAGGTGGCCTCAGCAGGATTCTCTCCACAACAGGCTGAATCTGCCACCATGTACTTAGAGTGCGCTGAAATCCTCAAGACAGATTTCACATTCAACACCACTGGTGTCACTTTTTTTTCCTTTCTCTTTAGTCAGATACAGAAAGCTCTGGCAGCCTTATCACTGGGCTTATTAGGTCATTGAATGAATAGATCTGTCATGCAGGATGTAGGTGAGAGAGCAGCAGGCCATTTGGGAGGATTCAGATCTGTCTGTGCATGCTTTCAGTTAACTGCCCATGCCAAGAGCTAAAAAGTAGGACTTCCCAGTTTACTAAGATCCACTAATTTCACTGAGGCCTGGTGAAGATGCAGTGCATCACCTCTGTTTCCACATGCCATCCACTTTGGTGGAATCAAGCCACTCTGCTGAGCTTGTTTCCTCAGAGATGGGTAAGAAATGTGGGGCTTCATGCTAGATTCCTTGTAGTCTGGGTAAAATATTCCTGTAGGCAGCCAAGCTGTAGGGTACTGTACAGAACAACTGTTGAATGAAGTTGTATGAGCCATTCTTGGAGCAGGGACTGGAACAGGTGATTTTCCTCTGGTTGTCTTAGACACCAGGCAACAAAGCTGATCACTCTCTTCCCCCTTCTCCGTGAGTATTTTAATAATTCAAGAGCAGTGACCTCTTTCATACAGAAGGATTGGAGAGTGCCCCAATACAACTAACTCTCATCAGATGGTGAGGAACACTTAGAAAGGGGATGCGTGGACAGATAAAAGAATTGGGTCTGTTTTTCTGTGTCTTGGGTGCATGTGATAAACTGTTGTATGACGGTGTAAAATATGGTGTAATGCATTACAGAAGCTCATAGTCCCTTTTTTGTTTTTCCAAGTACATGGCTAACAAGCCTAGCTTAAGAAGAGGACGTAGGTCCCTGAATCAAAAGTAAGCAATGGCACTTACGTGCAACACAGTGCCAGCATGCCCAAGTCCTAAGGAAGGTTGGAGGTTACAATGTAGCAGCTACTACAATGTTCATTGGCCCCCTTAGGTGTGTCCCTGCTCCCTGTGACAGCAGCTGTGAACCCAGCCGCGAATAGTCCTCGGCTCTGCAGGTGATGCTGGGCGCTCGGGTGAGGGCTGTGGCACCTGCCAGGGGAAGCTGACGCCCGTGGGCTGGGCACTGCAGCGGGCAGCCTGCACGGTGGTGGCACCAGCAGTTCCCGGCTGCGCCGGGATTAATTACGAAGCACATTCAAAAGTCATTTCGGCACTGCAAGATACAGATCGTGTATATCTAGCGGCATGGCGGGCCCACCCGCCGGGTCTGCCCCGCTCTCCAGCGCTCTGGTCATCTCCTTCCCTCTGGAGGGGGAACAGCCAGGGCAGTGGGACCCGCGCCGCCGGCCTTGGTGGGATGGCGAGAGGATCTCGGGGAAGGGCGGCGGAGCAGGGCGGGGAGGGACGGGGGCGGCTGGGCCGATGGCGATGGCGATGGCGATGGCGATGGCGATGGCGATGGCGATGCCGATGCCGATGCCGATGCCGATGCCGGGAGCGGGGCCGCTGCCGTGCCCGAGTCAGGGGCGGAGGCGGCGGCGCAGCCCGCGGCTGCCCTGTGGAGCTGTCCCGCCCCGCGGTGCTGAAACACTCGCAGAGGCCTCAGTGCCGGCTCATCCCGGGCCGGCCCCCGCCCTGCTCACCACGGCTCCCTAGCAGGGACCAGCAAGTGCTCGGGACGTGATGAACAAGGGCCAAGTAATTTTTTAAATACACCGTCACACGTGTAGACTGCAGTCTGTTTTTATTTGCCGGCTGATTATAGCTGTAATTGCTTTGCTATTTATCGGGGAAGCATCTTGTTCCATATTGAGGATAACAACATTAGGAATCGTTGTGAAGAATTCTAATTAGTTCAACCCAAAACTTTAAATTTCCATCCAGGCTGAGCAGTGAAATGCTCTGAGGCAATTACACATGCTAAGCTGTTGCCCTGAACAATATTTCTTACCAATGGCAACAGTAGAAGAGAAAATGTGGGAACAAATTGATAAGCAATTCAGCTATAGAATTATTTTAAGAAGATATCTAGAAAAGTGCACATTTTTCAAAACAAAGATCGAGGTCCAATACTGTTGTAATGTGAATTAATGAAAAATTAGCAGTAGTTTAAGAGAAAGCCAAAAGAGAAGTAATTCTCTAAGTGTAAAAACGAAAAGCTAAACTCTAGCTTTACTTCTGCACATGTGATTTTTCAGAGAAGTAATGAATAGAATTATAATTCATAATAATAAAGAGAATAACAAATTTCTATTAATGCCTATAAACACATCTTCCTTAATCAGATAATGACTAATAGAAACATTCAGAAAGTAGTTAAGAGATATATTTTTTTTAAACCAAGTGGCTAAGAAATATAATCCTACTGTACCTTGGTAATTGTTAAAGGAAGGACCCATTATCATAATTATGTTTCTGGAACAAACATTATTTCAATGTGATAAAGGATGACATGACACTAAAGGTAAAGCCACAGCAGATGTTACATGAGTAACAAGACAATATGCCCACATTCTGGTAATTTCTCCCCCCCAGACATGTTCTCATTAATCTGTGATTAATAGGATTTGAGTATAGTAAATGATGTTGATCTATTGTCTGTCTTTGTCCCACACCATAGAGAGAGCAATTTGTCAGCTCAGCTTTTGTGTGACTATTTAATAGCAAAGAGGGGGAGAGAAAAGACGCTAATCTTCTAATTGGCATCTATAGAGAAAGGTCTAAGAACACTGCCTGCCTGGAAATAGCTGTGTGCAATTCCTATGCCTGCGAGGCTGAGGCAGACAGAGAGCTGCACCAGCCTGGGTACCCATGGAAAAGACACAGAGTGTACCCATCACACAATGAGCCGCTGGTCAAAGGGAGAGTGGAGAGCAAGGTGCACCGTAGAACAAGGTGCAAGTGCTAACTCTTCCAAGTCTGTTATGTTGCAGCCTGTTATGTCAAGGGAGTACTTCTTGACTGGTATGACTTTATTAAAGACAGAAAGCTTCCTCCTTCCCAGAGCAGAAAGCAGAATGAGGTGGGAGAAAACAGGGGGCAATGATGAAGACCAGAATAGTCCTCTCACCAGCAAAACGGGAATCAATGGAGAGAACATGAAGTGCCCAAACACCTTTCTAGAGATGTCAGGTGAACAATGGCTTTTTGCTAATATAGTGCCACTTCTAACCTAGCTGTTCTCCTCAGGTGCTAAAGTTACCTAATGAAATTACTGTCTTCAAATACAAATAATTTCACAATTAAGTCACTGGTCCCAATTCAACAAAACATGGAAGCTACTGCTTAAAACTAGTCATGAGGACAAGTACTTTGTCTTTCCCCCATCCTCAAGTATCTTATTTTATGCCCTTCAAAAGGTCAGAATGAAGACTTGGGGTTTGGGTGCAGTTGAGGACTGGATCCCTCTAGCACATTTACATTGCACCAAAATGTGTAATGATTTCTTAAGTGATGAACATAGACGAAGAGTTCCTTGTTCAGTTTAACCACCTGAGCCATTCTGACAGTACAACATTTAAGATAATGCAATAACTCTCTAAAAATATCATTTTTTGAGACCTATGTAGTTTTTGATTTGTTTGTTTGTTTTTACAGGAGTAATTTAATGCACATTTCTTTTAGTAGTTTTGTCATTCCAGTGGGTGAAACCAGTGAATTGCATCATGAAGGGTGGGAATACCTTAAATCAGCTTTATCACTTGGAAATTGTTCTGTGGACCTGCACATGAAGTTGTTTCCACCTATGTAACTCTTCAATGGATATAGCATAGAAATAGCATAGCATATAGCACGACTCTTTTTAAGGCCAGTGCATAGAGTCAGGATTTAATGGAAACTGATGAAGGATAAAAATGGGATAAATAAATGTTTTGCTAAAGGAAAAATAAAACCACAGATAGAATTGAATTTGATTTAAAATGGAGAAGAGCGGAGGGAAAGCAGTTGACAACACTGAGGTTAAAGAAAAGGCTCTCGAAAGTGTGTGTTTAAGTTAACAGTATTTACTGCCAAATTACAAACAATCACATCTCTATTCAAAGCCACCAGAACCCACTGCTCAGGTGTATGAACAGCACTTTGGCATGTACTGCAGACATTGTGTTGACTGGTCTCTGCAGTGAAAACTGCTGCGATTTGGAGATCAGATGTTGAGTGTGGGTAGGGACAAAGCAGGTGGGGCAATTTGTACCATCTTGTGTATGAATTTGCAAACCCAGAGCATTTCCCTGCTGCTTGGTGATGTTACTTGGCATGCTGAGCACAATTATCACTAAGCACAGAGTGTAACCCTTTTTCTGCCTTTGGGGGCAAGCACTGACATTTGTCCCCATTTCAGGCATTGCAGAGAGCATGCATCCAAACTATCCCTGTGGAAACACCCCAAAATTTTGCAGTGGAAAGAACTTCTTCAGTAGAGATGGTGGGGCTGTTCTGGATCTATTAATCCCACACTGGGGAGTACAGTGCCAAATCTGCCTGAGCCAGGGCCATATGAATCAGCTGAAGTGCAGTAGTATAGCTGTATCAGCATGAGTCTGTGCTCTAACTTGTCTTTCAGGGAGAGGAAAATGTTCATTTTGCTTCTGAATATGAAAAAAACACCAGCCTGTCATGCAATGTATATTTAAGGTCAGAAGCTTGGGGTCTCTCTGCCTTGTGCTCTGGTCTGGGTGAACCCTGATGTGACACTTGCTCTTTTTAACTGCTTTGATCAAGCAAGAGGAGATTTCATAATTCAAACCTGGAAGGTCTTGGGGCATGCCAAGACATATTCTGGATGAGCTGGTTGACTCCACCACCCTCCTCAATTCCCTTCACAAAGGAGAGAGGGGTCCTGCAGCCTGGTGGGACTCTACTCAACCAGTCTGTTTCCAAACAAGTTTTCATAGATTTCGCTATAGTGATCACTGGGAGAAGAGGGGCAGAATGCACTCACCTTAACTCCAGCCTTCTGCCACCATTTGAAGATTTTCTTGGTGTCAGGACATAGTTCCACAAAAAAGCCCTCCAAGATTGCACACAACTCTCTGTGTGCAGGAATTGTGCAGGGACAGAGAAACCACGGGTAGCAAAAAAATGTAACTATTAGTTATACATTCCTTTTTAGAAGTTAGGGTGCTTTATCCTCAAGATACAGTGAAAAATGTTCCAGCTCCTGGGAGTTTCAGTCTAAATGCACACACTTGGGGTAAGGCCAAACCTTATGTAACACTTTTGTACAAGTATACATTGTGGCCAGGTTCAAATACTGCAAGCTTCAGGTTTTTTTAAAAATGATGTTAGTTTTTGTTTTCTAAAGGCTCAGAGCTGTGAGAATGGGGAGGTTTGTTAATCTTGTAAGCAAATAAGTAAGCAAAATGCCCCCAAGTGCTTACTCTGAGTAGACTTGGAGGTGTTGGAAGGCTTCAGGTGGCCATCTGTGATCTGGGCTTCATCTGACAAAGCCCTCTGCATCAAGGCATGAGTTTATTGCATCTGTCCATCACCACAGCTCATTATATGGAACATCAACTGTCACTTATTTTCCAACATATTAATCTCTATCTAAGACATGAAGTTGTTGCGAGTGCTATTTGTTATTTGGTATTTGATGCTCTCAGCCTGTTCAAACAGCTGCTTAGGTAAGAAAGATCAAAATTCAGAGTGATATTTCTCTTTAAAAAACCCCATTATTATAGAGACACCTGGACTGTTAAAATGCAAGAATACCATGATAGTAACAAGTGTTATAAAATGTTATTTTAAAGCATGACCTGCTTCCTGCTCATCTCTTAATATCACTGTGCTTAGAGGGGGGAAAAGGCTGTATTTGAAACAGTTATCTCCTAGGCAGGCAATAGCGTCTGGTGATATTAAAATGTCATCAAATGAAAATATATGCAACAGCGTCCACCTCATTTGAATATGAAATGCAAAGACAATCCAAGGCAGACAACTGCTTGTTTAGAGTGATATCTGGATACAAAGGCTGGATCATCAATAATAGATAAAGGTTTTTGCTTGTTGTAAATTAGAGGTAGGATGGGCATTGTAGTTTTGTGTTTTAATTATTTATCACATTAGCAAGGCTGGCTTTTACAAAGCACCATGCAGAGTAAAAATGTAAAATACAAAGTGAGAAGAATTAATTTTATAATCTGACTCTAGAATAAAGCATCCAAGCCCTCTATCAACTACACTGAAAATTAGATAGTAACATTCTGGTAGTTCTGTCAAAGTCAAATACAGAAGCAATTGTTAAGTGTTGATAGGCAGTGGATAGAAGGTGTAATCCACTGGGAAGGTTTTGATCCAAAATGAAACAGTTTTCTACCCCTGCTACTCAGGCAGAAATCTAATTACTCTCTTTTGATCTCTATGGAGAGGTAAACCAAAGAGTTATAGGTTATGGACAGTTTTATTGATTTTTACCTCAGAAATCAACAAGTGCAGGCTTTACACTTTACACATACTTGCTTAGCTGGTGATAGGATCAAATATTTCAAACTGGCTTTCCCTGCTACCAAGTCAATAAGCCTTTTAGTTGTTTTGTTCAAGTTGCACTGTAGATGTTAATATTACAGAACTTTTTTGCACTTAAATGCTTTGGGGGAAAAGATTGCCAGGTTTATATTTGGGCATTTTAAACAAAAGTTGAAACATTTTTTTTTCCATCTTCTTATTTCTCTCTTGCAAGACTGCATTGTTGTATTACGGCTGTAACTGGACAAGCAGTTGTATTTTTAGCTCTGCATGTGCGAAAAGGATCTTAATTATAGAGGCAGCAGAACCACAGTCTAAACAGAAGTGTCTGCCAGTTTCTGGAGATTTAGCATCCCTTCCATTGACAAGGTAGAAAAGGACAACAGCAATTCAGCTGGTAACAGCAGCTAAAACCATTTCTGGAGCACTCACAGGACATTTCTAAGGTGGTCTTGGAGTGCAAAGGAGGAGAAGGCTTTCTGTTTCTGGAATCTCCAGTGCACCTTTGAGAAATCAGATACAAACTTCTCTGTATTCTAGCATTGACATATACCTTAGTCCTTTGTCCTGTCTCTATGGGTGCAAACATTTCCACAAATGCCCACTCTCATCAACTACAGCTTATGGAAACATTTAATCTTCAAAAATGCTAGCCCTTCTTCTCCAAGCTACTTCCTGTAAATCCTAGGCAATTTTGCAGGATGAGTTCAGACATGGGCTGAAATGATGAAGGAGAGAGAATTCCTTGTTTTTCTTGAAGACCCTCTTATGGGCCTTTTTGATTGTGTAAATGTGTGTGAAAGATTCCACAGATAATCTTACCTAAAACCTTGGCATGCAGTCATATCCTCAATCCAGCAAACAGGAGTTGTGCTATTAAGCTAAAAGATGTCAAGATTTCATGCCACCTTTTTGGAGGTATCATTAGTTGCGGTCTGTTGTTAATTCTACATATTCATGGTATCTAATCAGTCTCCAAGAATGTGCATCAAGTCAGGGTCTGCTTATTCATATAGATGAAAAAGCCAGTTGTTCTCATTTAACTCCAGTGTCAGAGCTGCAGGCACAGACACAGAGCCTGGGATGAGTGTAGCTTTGTGATTATTTTGATAGCTTCTCTTCTTCGTGTCCTGGGAGATAAGGCTGTTTCTCCCACAGCTGCACTTCTTCCTGAATGACTGACAACCCCTTTAGAGGAGATCACCCCCTTTTTGTGCCCTTTCACTCACTCGGAGGTTATCAGCTAAAACTGCACTCAGTATTCAATCACATGTTTCCCCTGTGGCTGTAACTCCTGTTAACACAATTAACCTTCTGATGGGAACATAAAATGAATCTAGGGAGGGAAAAAGAGCAGAAATACATTCCCATGTTAAGGATTAAATGGCCTTAGTGCTTATAGCAGTGTTTTTTCACCTCTCTCTCTTCCACAACATTGTGTGTAAGGGGCTATTAGCAGGAAGCCGCCTGTCACAAAATTCTTCCTAGTAATCCCAGCAGCTCTTATTTTATCAGTGGGTTCTTTGGTTTTTTTGTTGTTCTAATTTTAAGGTTAATGCAAAGTATTATGGAACACAAAAATACATAGACAAATAAATACAAGTTTGTATTTATTTGTGTTTTGGTTTGCTTACCTGCCTTGCCCTCCCCCCCCCCCCCCCAAAAAAAAAAAAAAAAAATCAAAATCTGAAAGATTGTTTGTCAGCCAACACTCCCCTTTTCTTTGGCAGAGGGGAATGATGGGGACAAATAATATCTGTCTTCTTTTGGGTGCCTTTTTCTATGGCAGCATTTTAAAATGATAAACAAACCCATTGTATATTCATGTTTGTTCTCGTTTCCTGGCTGTGTTTCTGTGCTGAGCTCTGTATAACTCTGTATGTGTCCCCCAGGTTTGCATAAACACAATAAGTGGCCAAGGCTAGCTGTTAAGGTGTGCCTGCACTCCTCCTCTGTTGGTTGAATGAGTTTTATGCAATGGCTCTGGTGACAGATCTAGGGGACTTTCATCACTGCAGTATCAGGTATTTATCATGCAAGTGCCAGATTTGTATTTTCAGCACCATTCTCAGAGGCAGAAGTAATTGCTTAAACAGTAACTAAAGCAGGCAGAGAAAGACAACAGGCCACTCCTTAATCTGTAATTCTTACAGATTTTTGTACACTGTGATGCAATGGATAATATTATATGCACAGTATAGAAAGAAATGGACAAGGCAAGATAATTATATTTTTGGGACAGACTTCAATAATGTCCCGTCTGACTTGTTGTTATATTTCCAAGTTTCTTCCTCAGTTCCTTGTTACAATCCTGTTCCCCAAGTAGGGGGTTAGGGGATGATCCATATGTGTGTGGACTTTACAGGGTTGCTACTGTAGGTTTGTAAAAGCATCATGAGGCTAAACCTTATGTTGAAAACACCACAGTTAATAATGTTGGAATGTGTCCCTGGCAAAATAACAGAAAGTCTTTGCAGCTAGACACGAGTGCCTTGTGCTGCTGAACAAGAGCCAAGGGAATGCTGTGGATCTGCCAGTTTGCAGGTGAAGCTGCTATAGGGCTTGCAAAAGAAGAGCAAGGAAACACAGCTGATGGGAAAAGGAAAATGCAAGGATATCAGCTGAAAACTAAAGACTGGGCTAATTTTCACTGTAGTTTTTTATCTCTGTTTCATACCTTTTTTCCCTTTTCGGTTCAGATGTGTTAGTTGCTCACCTATCCTTGTCCTGACAATTGATTGTTGCATCCATGGGAGATTGCTGGCATGAAGAAAACACTCAGAGTAATTAAAGTGAGGAAGGCTGATGTCAGGATTGCTTCTCCCTTTCAAAGGAACTACAAAGTTCACCAGAAAACAGTTTTGTTTGAAAGCAAACTTCATTCCCGTGGATGAAGTATCCAGCTGACCCATCTGAAACACAGCTTATTGTAGTCCTGTAGCAATGGAGCAGAACTGTGGAGCTCTGTGGTGATCACCCTTAAGGTAAGGATACAGCACAAGAATTGCAAATAGAAAGACCAAAAGGGTGAGGCAAGGTTAATAACATTGTGTGCCTGGCTCACACCAGGATGCTGTGGCTCGCTTTTCACGAGATACCAGTTAGCCATTGTCCTTCCCCACACAACTGCCCCAGTCCTCATCTTCTTACACGTTTCTGCTGCTGTATCTTTAGAGGACACTGAACCTGTGTGTGTTTGGGGGGGTTGCCAACAAGTTGCATTGTGTGACAGGGCAAGGGCTGTACCCAGGATACGGGATGCAGAAGTGCTTTCTGCTGGGCTGAGCCGGCTGGGAAGCCCATAACCAGCATGGTGGTGGGTAGAGGGCAATGTCACCAGCTTGGGCTTTCTCACTGGGGAGAGAGACATGGATGTAAACTGAATGGCTGTACAAATGTGAATGCAGGACATACTAAGCAGCTCTTATCCTCCCAAAAGACATGTGTGCTGGGGTGTTATGTAAATCTTGAAAGGATATAGCCTCCAGCTCATCCCATTGTTGAAAAGGATTAAGCCTCTGCAAGTGCTGGGCACTTAGGGATTATGGTTCAGCATCCAGAGAGGGATGCACCCGGACTGACTCGCGGTGTTTAAGGGCTTTACGCCTTCACTGAACACCTACAGCTGTTAGGATTTCTTTTCACAGAATTCACAGAATGTCTGGGTTGGAAGAGACCTTCAAGATCATCGAGTCCAACCCATGCCCTAGCACCTCAACTAGATCATGGCATCGAGTGCCATATCCAGTCTTTTTTTAAACACATCCAGGGATGGTGATTCCACCACCTCCCCAGGCAGTCCATTTCAGCACTTTATCACCCTTTCTGTAAAAAACTTTTTCCTAATATCCAACCTATATTTCCCTTGATGCAGCTTGAGACTGTGCCCTCTTGTTCTGCCTGGTTTCTGGAAATGTCAGGACAGATACTCTTAATTTCCCCATGTTCCATTGAAATGCAGATCATCATGAACTCTCTTTCCCTGGATCCACACACAGATGTGCTCCTAAAAAGCAGTATTTGAGACATGGAATCATGTCTTCTCTGCTAAACTTGGTCACCTTTATGCAGAGCAGCTACCATCTGTGTCCTCCTTCACTGCCTGAGACCCACAGCTATACCAGGTAGATGTGTCACCAATCCTCTCCCAGAACAGCCTCACTGTATTTTACAGTCCACAGCACTTCAGGTTCCTTCTTCATATAAAAGTTCAGTGTTGTGGTCCAGCCCTTGGGAATTAGTGTCTGAGTGGGCTCTGCACTGCAGGGGTGATGGGGTTATCAGTCCTTCTGATGGGGCTGGAGCAGTCACTGACTGGTGGGAGGGCTTGTGCATCCCTACATAATACATCAAACCTCTGGTGTGGCAGCTTCTTCAGAAGAGGAGATAAATTTTTCAGTGCCCCATGTGCCTCTGTGCCGGGCTCTGTCATTCCACACACCAGGGATCTGCTTACCAGCATCAGGGGACTCAAGCAACGGTGGAGAAGGTTAGGCTTGGTTATTCTGAAACATGTGACCTGCTTAACGCAACTGTAGGCTTTTGTAAAGGAGTCTTCTCATAAAGACCTTGGAGAAAAAAAAAAAAGAAGAGCTTAACTGGGAAATTAACTGAAACAGTTCTGTAATATAGATTATCTCCTCTTTCTCATCTTCTTCAGGTGGAAGTTGTGGGACAACGTCCTGCACCAGTGACTGCGAGAAAGTTATACCTTCACTTCATCTTCTTTTTCATTGAGATGAACTCGTTCCGTTACAACTCCAGAGTGTAACTGAGGCTGTATGATTTAGGCTGTCCACTGCTGTCTTACACTCTGCATTCAACAGCTCAGAGTCACAGTGGACATCAGTGACAAGTGGTGCCTCTCAAGGGTCTGTATTGGGACCAGTGTTATTTAATATCTTCATTAATGACAGAGATGAAGGGTTCAAGTGCACCCTCAGCCAATTCACAGATGACACCAAGCTGAGTGCTGCTGTTGAAGCACCTGAAGGATGGGATGCCATCCAGAGGGACCTGGACAAACTCAAGAAGCGAATCTCAGGGGAGATCTCATGAGGCTTAACAACAGCAAGTGCAAGGTGCTGCGCCTGGGTTGGGGCAACCCCTGATATCAACCCGGGCTGGGGATGAACAGATGGAGAGCAGCCCTGCTCAGAAGAACTTGTGGGTGCTGCTGGGTGAGAGGCTGGACATGACCCAGCCATGGGCACTGGCAGCCCAGAGAGCCAAGCGTGTCCTGGGCTGCATCCAGAGCAGCGTGGGCAGCAGGGAGAGGGAGGGGATTCTGCCCCTCTGCTCTGCTCTGGTGAGACCCCACCTGCAGTGCTGCATCCAGCTCTGGGGTCCCAGCACAGGAAAGACATGGACCTGCTGCAGACAGTCCAGAGAAGGCCACCAAGATGATTGCAGGGATGGAACACCTCTCCTACTGATGAAAGTCTGAGAGAATTGGAATTGTTCAGCCAGGAAAAGAGAAGGCTTGGGGTGACCTAACTGTGGCCTTCCAGTACCTGAAGGGAGCCTACAAGAAAGATGGAGAGAGACTTTGTACAAGGGCATGTGATGACAGGGCAAGAGGGAATGACCTCAAACTAAAAGAGAGTGGATTTAGATTAGACATTAGGAAATTATTCTGTACTGTGAGAGTGGTGAGGCACTGGAACACATTGCCCAAAGAAATCGTGGGTGCCCCATCTTTGGAAGTGTTCAAGGCCAGGTTGGATGGAGCTCTGAGCAACCTGGTGCAGTGGAAGGTGTCCCTGCCTGTGGCATGGGGTTTGGAAAGAGGTGATATTTAAGGTCACTTCCAACCCAGGCCATTCTAGGACTCCATGATTATCTAGTTTTGCTCATCTGAGCTGAAGCTCAGAAAACAATAGAGAGAACAAGGGAAGATGCTACTAGTGTTGAAACTGCTGTTTCAAAACATCTGCTGTTCTCCATTTTTCTTGGCTTCTGCTTCCTGCCCCTTTCATTCCATAATCTCTTGACAAAACAGAAGTAAAATCCACTGGTCTGTATTTCAGAAAGTAGTCTTTAAACTTTCAAGCATGGTAGACATTTTCACCTGTATTTTCCATGCACAAAAACTGCCATGGAAAAATATCAGAGCAAAATTAGCAGTGTGTGCCTGGAGGTCCCTTTGAAAAAAATGGATCCTTTCAAAACTATATTTCACCCTTAGTCCTAAATAACTGGTTTATGTTCCAGGTGAATTTCTGCAGCAATTTGCAGTTCTACTTTTTCAATTATCCATTTTCCCCCTATTGAGATCTTATTCATTTCCATTTACTTCTGCAAAGTCTTTTTTCCTGTTCGTGGTGCCATTATGCCTTTCCTGACTATTTCTTTGAAATTAAGTGCTTGGTTCTTTATCTTTTCATCATTAATTACTGATGTCTTTTTGACCTCTGCTTTGTAAGCGGCCATGTCATATTTCTATTTCCTATCTTTTAGGCTTGTTTAAGATTTTTTTTTTTCTTTAGCAACCTGCTCTGAATAGCTTTGTTCTTGTTTTTCAGTCATTTCCCAGAATGGCCACACAACTGAACCTTTGCCCTCCTCTCTTGTTTTTCATCTTGTCTCTACTCTATCAATGGCCTAGTTAAAAATGTATTTTACAGCTCACTGAGGCCAAACTTCATTTTTAGAATTATGCTGATTATAATCTCAAAAACCTTTTGCCATGACTGTGCGCCAGTTAGAACCTCTCTTTTGAGGGGCAGATGTAGTTAGATGTGAACAGAAGTGGGTGCTGCTTTTAGACTTGGGGTTTGGTTTAGAAGAACACGAACAGAAGCCATGAATGTTGGATTAGTGAAATGTTAGTTTAAATGGCTGAGGACTTCCTCCTCTGTAAAGGTTGTGAACTTTTTTTCTTTGGCAAGCTCTTCAGTGAGATGGGTGATACTTTGGTACTTCAGGAAGACTCAAACCTGTTGTTAGGTATCAAAATTATTTCTTGGACTGGTTCCACATATACCATTTCACCATGCCTTACAGTGGCATTTTCATTTGCTTCCTCCTTCTTAATCATTCTCCAAGGTTTTTTTTTTTTTTTTTTTTTATTTTATAATTGGAAATATTCAAATAGTTCATAAATTATTTTCCTGTCTTTGCCAAATCTCCCATTAGCGTCAGTGGAATCTCATTAAGCAGGCAAGGTTAGACTCTACCATCGCCTCTCAGTGTTCCTTTCTCGAGGAGTGATGGCAAGGAAGGAAGGCCATCTGTTTTTTTCAAAACTGTAAGAGTGCTGGGCCTTGTTGCTGAAATATATGTAATATATGTGTAAGGGGAGACATGATACATGCAGGCATTTGCTGTCACTTTGTTCTTTTAAATAAGTAACTGAGTATAATGAGTCTCAGCCACAGAATGAATATAATGAACCTCCAAAAAAGATGTTGTCTGAGAGCAATATTTACCACTGACGAAGGGATTGTTACAGAAACGAGAATTGTTTAGACGTTAGTGGGTGAGGTAAGAATCTATTAAAGGAATTAAAAGTAAAGATGACTCATCACACATTTCTGCTTATTTGTAAGAGACACATGAAAGGCAGGGATTTCAAAACATTTGTATTAGAAAAACATCCATAACAAAGCCCCCTGATTTAATTTTTCAGTCTCACGGGCTTCAAAAGATGTAACTTTTCCACATTTGCCTTGAAAAACACACAGCACTGGAAACTAGAAAAGGCTTGCTTTACTCTGCTACATTTCATTTTTAGACTGGTCACCTATAGGTGATATTTACACAATTTTTTTCTCTGCAAAAATCTAGAAACTGTTTTTGTTGCTTTGAGAGTGAGGTTTCTGATATGTCTCAAAGGGGAAAGTGCTTCTCCTGCTGCTGTGCCGAGGCTCCTGCAGCTTGCCGAGGAAAGCCTGCCTCACCTCCTGCTCACCACTCGCTCCCACGGATGCTCCACTTCTCCAGCCAACCCAGTGCTCTCCCTGCTAAGAAAATCCAGCTGGAACAGGGAGCTAGGAAGTCAATCAGCTCTCTGTGTTTTGCTTTCCCTGTCGTGGGCAGGAGATCCTTGCAATGGGGTAGTGTAACGATTTAGGCACAATACAACAGGGCCAGGCTTTTATGAGGTTATGTGGGTACTGGAGCAAAGTCTCACAGCACAGCTGTGGTAGAAAATTGATCTTAAAGTGTTTTTCATAGCAAGATACAAATAATATTGATAATATAATATAATATAATATAATATAATATAATATAATATAATATAATATAATATAATTACAGAATTTTTATGGGTACCTTTGCTATAGGAGGATAATAGACAACACAGGAACAAAAGCAAGAAAGAGAGAAAGAAGTGAAAGCATAGGAGAATGTGTACCTAAAGAAGCAAGCTGTTGGCCAGTGCAGTGACTATGTTGGGAAAAAAAGGAGTTACAGTTTAGCAGGTCTCAATCCCTTTCATTGTACAACTTAAGTTCTGCTAAACAATATTATTTCAGATGTCTCTGGCAAATCCATCATCTATTACAACAGCCCTTGAGAAGGAACTGGCTAGTACGAGCTCCTGCTATTTTGACAGGGCAGTCAGTAAAGTCCTGACGTGGTGCAAAGTGGCAATAATTTGCCTAGCACGGGAGAGGTACCTCAAGGACCAAACACACTTGTAAGGCTGTGCAGCAGTTGAGAAAGAGGGAGCCAGGGAGAAGGAAGAGTGTGACCTGGCTGTTCCCCAGGTGAGACGGAGCCACTTGACCAAGCACTGCTGGGGAGAGTGGCAACACTGCTGCAGTGCTGCAGCTCCTCTCCCTTCCTCAGTTCCTGACTTGGCAGAGCCTGGTGAAACTGAGCAGCAATGGGCAGAGCCCTGCAGCTCTCTGACTTGGAGGAGAAGTGCCACACATCCAGGAAAATTAAGCTGTGCTGAGCTCAAGGCCACAGGGTCAGTGTCAAACTCCTGCCAGACTTCTCCAGTCTGCCCAATGGGCTCATTCCTGAGGATGAGAAGCGTAGGCAGGGGGAGAGACGAGAAAAGGGGCAAGAAGGTTCTGAGATCTCACATCCTTCTTTGAAAGATGCTCTTGGATCTAGCAAGGTCAGCAGAAAGTGAAGGGAGCTACTTCGGGTTGTGGAAGCATCCTCCCCATGCCCTGAAACAGCACCATGTCCTGCACAGGCTCGGTACAGTAGGCACTAAAACACCAACTGGCTTCTGGGGACTTTGCTTTTTAGAAAAAGGTGATCCCTTTCTGATGTGTAACTTTATGGGGGAAAAAAAAGAAAATAATTCTCATTTTGAGAATTAAGAAAAATTGTTTATTTTAATGACACTTTTTCTCTTTACTGCATACCACTTAAAAATTCCAAATTGCATTTTCCCTCCCACTTAAAGGTACAATAGGCCATATAAGCATAAACCGGACATAGGACATTTCAACCCAGGAACCAACTGTTTTCAGATTCATCATGCTCTAAGAAAAATGCCTTAATCCTAAGAAATACCACCTAGCCATGGGAGTCACTGCCATGTTTGTTACAACACACAATACTTATTTTCTAAGTCCTAACTCTGACATTCTTTGTTTAGATTTTCATTTCTGATACAGTTCTGTTTGTCTCTTTCAACTGAACATATCATGCTTCTGTTTAACTGTCTATTTATAGTCGGTAAGAGGAATAAACATATAAAATAAATGCATCTTGATGCATAGCTGTGCAGCAGTACAGATGTTTTATTAATGAAAATGAATCCAGCTTTTTGTAAGTCATGGCAGCAATATAACATATCATTGTTTGCTTCTCTGCTAGATGGTCCCTGCTGCTTTTACATAGAAATTCCTGTAATACTTAAAGGACATCTGGAAGAATTCAGCCAATTAATCGAATTCACGCAGGAGCTAGGCTAATGGCTGTCTGAAAGGCAGATTACATTAAATCAAACTTGCAATATGAATGAAAGTACTTAATCATACATGCAACATTCATTGGACGTGGCACAGCAAGTGTTTTGATTACTTTAATGAAAGATCAGGTAAAGTGCATCAACTGAACAGATTGAAGAGACAGCATGCTTACAAATGTTTGATTATGTTGACTATCAACAGAAACAGTGCCAGTAATTTATAGCAAAACATATTTGGAGGAGGAGGAGGAAGATAGAGCTGGTGAACTTGGGAGGCAAAGTGAAATTTAGGCCTTGCCTCCAAGCACTTTAATTAATATTTAGGATAGAAAGACTTTAATCAAATGTCACAAAAGAAGCACAACAAATGTAAGTGGAGAATCCTGCATGGCAGCTGCTAGGGATCATTATGTTAGCAGTACTTGGAGCCTGATGCTGGTTTTAAGTCCCCTCTCCTGGCTTTGGAGTAAAGAGGGCTAAGTCCTAAATGGAAAAAATATTTTCAAAACAATGAGATATATGCTCGATGATTTTGGCTTGGTGTGCTTTTCCCCTGGGTCCTGCTGGAGACATCCTCCAGTCACCACTGCCCTTGCCTTCTATGCAGGCACTGGCACCCAGAGAGGGGAGGGAAGCTGAAGAGGAGCTTTGGCTGTGGATCATCCTGAAGCAGTGATGCATTTTCCCTCTTCCTACCTCATCAGCCAGCAGAGCATTTTGTCATTGCCCTGCAGGGTTGCCCATGGGCGTTCACCCACAAAAAACAAAAGGGGAGAGTCTCCATCCTGACACACATGCCAAGAGCCAGCGCTGCAACCTCGCCTCTCTGAAGCTTCGTGCTCAGCGGGCATTTGCCAGGTCTCATTTGTGGATGAACAAGGTGGCTGGGCTCACAAGCTGGAGGTGCCCTGTCAGAAAAGGGCAGCAGGTCTCTGGCTCAGTGCTGCCTTTCCATTGCCCTTCTCTGTCACAATCCCTGCAAAGAGATGGATTGCTATTTCCTTTTGGGAGCTATCATCCTCCTTGTTGCTTTTCTGAGATGCAGGCACCCAGCTCAGATGTGGTTTATTTCCCTGTAATGCAATTTTCCAGCTTGTTTCTTTTGGGTGCTGCTCTGCCCAGCTGTTTCTAGGCAGCTTTCTTTGTTGGTTTGCTTGCCTTCTCCCACCCCCGACACTGGTTTTCTCTATCAGCATCTCCCATGCTCCATCTGCCCCTTGGCAACTGCTGCTGGCAGTGGTAGCTCCTGCACTGCCATCTATCTGCTTTGCAGTGGCCAGGCCATACCTGCACTGTATTCCACAACAAATCCTGCCATTCCTTTGCATAGGCAAGCAAAGACGCAGTAGCATACTTCTGTCAGGAAGTGCCTCCACTTCTGGCAGGAAAAGGACCTGCGAATTTGGTGTGACTGAAGAAAATGGAGGGAGAAATAGAGAGGGTATCATGGAGTAGGGATGGCAGAAAGCTCTGGGGAATTGCCTGTTGCACCTCTGAGTCAGAGGAATTTTATTGAACAAGGGGGCCTTAGAGCAGGGGCATGAAAGAATTATTGGGGTTGGGGGGGAAATAAAAAAAGGTAAATATTTTCCTGATGGCTCAGCTCCTTGCACCACATCCCTGCAGAACTAAATATGCTCCAGTGCCAGAACAAGAGCAGGACGAAGTGTGACCATAACAAAATTAAGTATTTGTGGCTGTGATTCATCTGGTGCTGATCTCTGCTCTCTGAAAGCTTCCTAGATTGAGCCCTTTTGGGAAGTTAGGCAACCAGCATGTTTCTCTGTCCTGCCTAAACTTTACTGGAGGCAGGCATGGAGTTTCCCAGCCCAGCATGCAGCAGAGACATCCCTCAGAAACTTCATTTCTCCCACCCTCCTGCTGTCTTGTCTTCTGGTCTCTTCAGCTGTTGCTCTCTTTGCCTACAGAACCATCCACGTGTCAGCACACACACCTGCACCGAGCGCAGCTGGGACTTGGCCTCCCTGAAAGCCACTACTGATATCCACATAATTAATAACCACCGCTTTCTGGACTAGGAGATCTTTTTTTCAATGAGTTGCAACATATAATGATGCTTGTAGGGAACAGACTGATGAGCATCTCATGCCAAAAGAAGCCAAATCTTCCTATTTATGACATGGTCAGATCAATACATAACTCCATTGCAGGCAAATTTGGCAAATGGCGAATGGCTTCAGCCTGTGGGGTATGAGCTGAAATGAGCTGAAATCTGTAATGAAGTAACAGAAGTCATAATGGTCCCATCAAGTCTCCTGTAATTTTTATAGGTTTGGGACTGTCAATCTGCTCCCTGGAGAGGACCTGGTTTCCCTGCAATGGGCTAATGCAGGTGGAGAAGAACCAAAACATGAGATTGTTCCTTTGGCCCTTATGCAGTTGCTCACTTACGGAGTAGGGACAGGAGCTGTGGCACCACTGTCCTCCCAGTATCACCGCAGTGATGGGTGATGTGATGTGACCAGTTCACAGCATCACTTCATTTGCGGAAAAAGAGGAAGGTTAAATGTTTTCATAGTGTCTTCAAAACCCTTCAAATCCCTCTAACCCAAGTACCTTCACAGAACAGTGTTTTCTACTTTCCCTTAACGAAAGGTTTTTGTTAATATTTGAGCAATGAAGAAAACATAGCAGCTGTTAGCATCATTTTCCTCTTGAAGCAGATTGTCCTCAGGTAAAACAAAACACAATTAAGATACTAGCAAGGTCAGTTATATTAGACAATCCATATCCTCATAACGCAGATATTTCCTTCAATGTCTGTCACCAGCATCAAATCTCCAACCACAGCAAGATAATTGGCAGCCTTGTTCTAGGGGGAAGATGAAATGACTTGTGTTGCCACCAAAACCAGCCTGGATTTTGTTTAAGTGCTGGAGCCTGGGGGTGGTATCGCTCATCTAGCTATATTGCTGGAGAGTCATGTATCAAGGACAGGCTTCTGAGGCAGCTTCTGTCTCCCTCCTATTTACTGCTCCATTAATTACAAACCAGATGTCAGGGCAAGATTTAAAAGTCAACTTTATTTGAAATCCTGCAATATAAAAAACTCAACCACAACCATTTTTTTTTGTGGTGGGGAGAGGAAACATGAAGGAGAGAAATGCTCTTTAATCCTTTGCTTATAGTTCTTTTCTATTTTATTTTTAACTCTTATTTTTTTAAAGTTGTGGTTATTTTTTTCTTTTACTAAGTGGCAAAAGGGATTTCTCTTTTTCTTTCTGTCGGCTCAGCCCCCAGAAGAGTTTTTAGGGTTTTCTCTGAGAACCAGACCTCACCCAAGACCTTCTCTCTGCCAGCTGGCATTTCTGTCATACATTCCTCTTGCTGTTTATGCTCCAAGACTGTTCAGAAACATAAATGCAGCTGCCCACTTGCTTGACAATGTGTTATTTGTGGACTATGGAGGTGTAGACCTCCTCTTCAGTGTCTGCCCAGGCTTCCAGGTGTCCAGGAGCTGCTAGAGACATGGCTGGGGCTGAAAGCAATGGGATCCCTGCCTCACAGCCAGAGATGTCAGTCCCTGGACAGCTGGAATGTACAAGGACCTGGGCGATGAGCTTCTAGTGCCAAACTCTGAAGCATCCTGGGCAATCAGATGGAGCATCCTCCAGAGTCACACAATCATGGAATCAATTATGTTGAAAAAGACCTTTAAGAGTTCAACCATTAACCCAGCACTGACAAGCCCACCACCACACCATGTCCCTAAAAGAAGGCACCAACAGGGAAAGGTATCTAGAGGAATCTGAAGATTGTCCTCACTTTGGAAGGTCCCCAAGAGGTTGGCCCAGCCATCACTCAATCTGATTGCTGAATCTTGACAAGGTTGAATGGGGCCCTCAGGCTTATTTCAGCAGCAAAGTTATGAATAAGGTACAAGTCCCTTCACACAAAATGAGAAACTTTGGCAGAAAGGGGGGCAGAGCAGTGATGCTGTACTACTCTTGTTTCCATTCCCTAGCACACCGACATTCAGCCTCAGCCAGAGAGGAGGGAATGGACTGAGGAAGCAAAAGATGTCAGAGGAGGAACTGGCTCCTTTTGTTTTCACCCTGCCAGTTCCCCACTAGCTACTGCATTTTTCCACTAGAAGTTTGATTTCCTATTTACTGCGGGATTAACCCTTTGGTTAATCTCAGGTCATACAAGGATGACTCTCGTGTAAGCAGCCAACATGTTGAATCAAGGCCAACCTGATTTTAGCAGACTGTGGAGAACACAGCGTAAGGACAGAAGCAACAACATCGTTCAGCTCCTTGCTTAGAAAAGGTTTGACCTTAAATAAAGTTCCCCTGTTGTATCATGTCCAGGAGGGTGAGGTGCTGTGCTCTCAGCTATGTGATGGGACTAACGGAATGTAATAAGAGAGAGTAAAAAAAAATCCAGCAAACTTACAGAGGATTTGGGGGTGTGTCCACAAAACTGTTAACTATTCTTATAAATTATCTGAATTTTCTAATTGTAAAATTTCTGGTAGGAGTAAAGGATGATGGCAAGAAGATAAACCCATGTAACAGTTTGGAAAGCTTAGAAGCTGTGAGAGTCAGGTGTAATGCCAGTCACTACGGTTACATTCTCTTGTAAATGTGGGATGGAGGGGAAATAATCTGTAATCACAGAATAATGACCCTTCCGAGTGGGAGCCAGGGCACTGGGAGTCAGCACTGGCACAGAGACAGCCTGGGACAACCAGTAGGTTTATTGAGAGAAATGAGTCACAAGGTGGCTGAACTGACTTGAATCCACCAATTTTGCTGGTTTTTTTTGTCAGACATCTGTGGGCACTGGCACATGCTGCAGCAAGACCAAGCATGGAATGATGGGTTCTACAGCTAGGTCCCACCTTAGAAATTGATCATAAACTAGAGGCAAGTTTAGAAAGCTACAAGAGGGCTGTGCTGGAGGGCACTGTGAGGAAAGGGGAGGCACAGACGGGCCACAAATCACAGGGAAGAGACAAGAAGGGACAGCAGAAGGGACAGCAGCTGAGGAGATGGAGCAGCAATTCCATGTCCGTGATTGTAGGCTACTCCCCAAGCCTTCCCATGATGTCTGGGCCACATCAGATGATGACACTGGGGGCCTGGAGAAACTCCCTGATGCAACTCCAGCCTACGGCTTTTACTGGAAAAATGTTTGGAGTTTCAGTAAGCACTCAGTACACCTGCTTTCCAACTGGCACTCTACCTCCCACTACTCCTGTGTAGGAAAAGGCATTGTTGGATTCCTCACCTCTTAGGACTAGGAACTGAACTGGACATTCCAGAACCGGACATTCCTACTACAAACTATTTTTGCAATGTAGCAAAAGCAAATGAAAGGTTAATGGGAACATTACAAGGGGAAACTGAAAGAACTATTTACATATTGCTTTGAGGAACAGTTGATTTGTAACGAGAGATCCAGTTATTCAGTGAGAAACGTAGCTGGGAAGTCCAGCTACAAAGGTAAAAAATGTTGGGCAAAAATCAAGCAGCCAGTCTGTGGAGTGACCTAACTGCAAGAAAGCATGGCTCATTGGTCCCAATTACAGTGGTTTGTACTAACAAAAGGTGATCTCTAGCCTGCAGAGTCTATAATCTAATCTGAGATTCAGTGCAACCATGAAAATGGAGGAAAATGGGAGAGTAATGTAAAACATGATTAAGACTTTGCTAAGCAAATATAATCAGAGCACTTACACAGAGAAGTGGTTGAGTGTTTTGAGCACGTGGGGCGAGTTCTGGTCTTGCATGAGGGCTTCATATCTTTCTTCCACTTCTGGAAAGCCCCTCGAACCAGAGGTGCTGTTTCTCCCTTTCTCCTGATGCTGTCTACTTCCTCCAGCTAGGCGATGTTTCCAGCAGGGTGAGTCCGACCGTCCTACTGTGGCAAGGGCTGTCTGTCCCTGGGCAGGAATGGAGCGAGCCTTTAGCGCGGTCATTTCCTATGGCACGCCATCCCGTGTGTACCGCGGGCAGCAGGTCTGCGGGCGGGACAGCACCGTCCTGCCCCCAAACCCAGGCTCGGGCTCATGGGCGGTGCAACAGGACTCGCTGGTACCGCGCCGTGGGGCCGAAGGGGCTGTTGAGACCCCGGTGCTAGTGCGCTTCATTCTCCTAAAAAGGCGATCAGTGCTTTAGCAAACACGACTCCTGCCGTGCTCCAGGGGCGCACCAGCTGCCACCAGGCTCATGGCACCCTTGAACGGGCCGGGAGGTGCATCGGGGCGGGATGCGGGGAGGTTCGGGCGCTTTTGCAGTTTGCTGTACCACACCTCAGTCTTGCCTCCCCTGGGCTCGGGAGGCTGCCCGCGGGTGAGGCTGCCGAGGAACCAGTCATGGCCACTACGCAGAGCCGTGATTTAGCATTTTATGCGGCGGTGGCAGCTCTGATCTTGCATTGGGAGCGCGCCGCAATACCGGAGTTTTCTGGCTACTTCTGGGAAAACTCCTGATGTGGCTGTGCAGAAGGACGGGGCCAAGTTCCCAGCTCTGGCTCCCTTCAGCAGAAGGGCGTGCGGGGCGGTCCGTGCGGCTCCGGCGGCGGATGAAGGCACCGGCACGAACACCCACGACAGACGCTCCTGCCCGAGCCCCGTCCGGCGCCTCGGCCGACGGGCAGAGCCCGTGACCCAGCTCGGGGTCTCCCCCATCTCGGAGCCATTCCCGGCCCCACGTCTCACCCAGTCCCGCAGGACGTCGTGGTGTGCACTCTCCGAGACCCCGCCCGTCCCCGCAGCCCGAGCGCGGCCGCCCCGGCGGCGGGACCCCGGCCCGCTCCGGCCACCGCCCCCCGCCGCCAGCGCCGGCCCCAACTCCTCATTGGCCGCGGCCGCCGGAGGGCGGATGACGCCCGGGCGGGAGCGGGTGCCGGGGGTATAAAGGCCGGGCGGGCTGGCGCTGCCGTGCTCCCGCTGCCCCGCGATGCCGCGCGGCTTCCTCGTCAAGCGCAGCCGGCGCCCCGGCGGCTCCTACCGGGCGCGCCCGAGGGAGCGGGACCGGGACCGGGACCGGGACCGGGACCGGGACCCTCCGCCCGCCCCGCCGCCGCCGCCCGCTGGCGGGGACAGCCCCGCCGCTAGACAGGTAGCGGAGGAGAAGGGCGAGGAGGAGAAGGGAGCCGTCGCCGCTTGCCCCGCGACGTGGCCCCCCGGCGGTGGCTGTGGCAGCTCCGGGCTTACCCCGCCGGAGGGTCCGGCCGCCTGGGGGGCGACGGGGCCGTGCAGCGTGGCGGGGCCGCGGGCGGCTCTCTTCGAGCGGTGTCTCAGCTCCCCCGCCTCCGCCGAGTCCTTCCCCCTGGCCGCGTCCTTCCCGCCCGCCGAGAAGCTGCTGCTGCAGCCGCGCACGCCGCTGCCCGCCCCGCTTCTGCCGTCGGTGCCCGCGCTGAAGCGGCCGTCTCGGGCCAAGGCGCAGGCCAAGAAGGGCAAGGCCACGCGGAAGCTGAGCTTCGCCGACGAGGTGACCACCTCGCCCGTGCTGGGGCTGCGCATCAAAGAGGAGGGGCCCGAGGGCCGGCCGGGGCCGCCGCCCGGGCGCACGCCGCTGGGCGAGTTCATCTGCCAGCTGTGCAAGGAGCAGTACGCGGACCCGCTGGCGCTGGCCCAGCACCGCTGCTCCCGCATCGTGCGCGTCGAGTACCGCTGTCCCGAGTGCCACAAGATCTTCAGTTGTCCCGCCAACCTGGCCTCGCACCGCCGCTGGCACAAGCCACGTCCCGGCCCCAGCACCGAAGGCGCCGCCTCCGCCCCGCCGGGCAAGGAGAACAGCCCCGAGCGGCGGCCCCGCGGCCCCGCCACACCCCAGCCACCGCCGCCGACTCGTCAGCACCGCGGCGGCGCGGACAGCGCCGGCGGCGCCCCGGCCGCCCCCGGCTCCGGCCCCGGCCTAGCTCACCGCGGCGCTCCCGGTCCGGGCGGCGGCCCCGGCGGGGAGGCGTTCGCCTGCCCCTGCTGCCAAAAGCGGTTCCGGCGGCAGGCTTACCTCCGTAAGCACCTGGGCACCCACGGGGCAGCGCGGCCTGCCGCCTTCGGCCCGCCGGAGCGCGGGCCCCTCACCTTCGCCTGCCACCTCTGCGGCGCCCGCTTTCCCTCGGCGGACATCAGGGACAAGCACCGGCTGTGGCACGCCGTGCGGGAGGAGCTGCTGCTGCCTCCGCCGCCGCCCGCCGGGGTGCCCGAGAGCGGCGCGGCGGGCGGCGAGCGGCAGGGCTTCCCTTGCAAGCACTGCCCCGCCACCTTCTTCAGCGCGCCCGGGCTGGCGCGGCACGCCAGCAAGTGCCACCCGCCGGAGAGCAGGCAGGTCCTGCTGCTCCAGGTGCCCGTCCGGCCGGGCTGCTAGGCCCGCGGCCGCCCCGGTGGGACTGCTCCGAGAGCCCGGGCTAGCCGAGCGAGCCCTGGCCACGCTGTAATTCCTATGGAAAGTCGCGGCTCTCACGGCTACGACGTCGGAGGAGCCGCCCGGTGACTCCCGCCCGCCTTCCCCGGCCGGTGGGTAGCGACGCGCGCCCGCGCCGGCACGGCGGCGTGTTCAGCCCACGGGCGGCACTGCCACGGGCGGCATCGCCGAGCCCCGCGATGGAGGGAGCGCCGCGCAGCCCCCCGACACCGGGGCGGCCGCCGGCACGGCCCCGGGCTGGCGGCAGCAGGCGAGGAGCCCCGGCAGCTTCTGCCGGGAGGCGAGCAATGCCGAGGCGTCGGGTGGCGGTCCACCGCCAGTACATCTTCCGTAGCGACGCATAGAAGTTCAGCTGTATATAGGGTATCTAAAGAGAGGAATTATTTTTCGTGAGAAAAGGAGCCTGACCTAGTGACCTTGTTTTAATAGCCTTAGCCCCCGAGCTTCAACATTCGTGAGGTGTTTTGTTTGCTGTACTCTGTACTAAGATAGCCGAGAAGGTAAATGTTCATACTAAGTCAGTGTCAAGTCATATAATAGCTAGCAAAACGTATGGGAAATTAATCGTGCTGTCTGCTTAATTGAAATACGAGGTGTTGATCTTCTATGGCTTCTCCTGCTTACTCTGTGTCTCTGTACTCTAGCAACCGTGAGGTAGGCAAAACACACATCTCTGGCAGCTGGCCGTTCCAAAAGCTGCTCCGCTCTGTTAGTGGCTTGTTAGTGCGGCACCGACAGTAGCCAGAAGGGCCGTTCAGTCTCACCAGGCTGGGCAGCGTGTGGCTCTGCCAGCCCCTGCATCGTAGGCAGGCGAAAAGGACCCTGTGTGCGGCTCGCCTTTTCAGCCGGCCTCCGACCCCTCTCTCCTGTGAGCTGCGCTTTCGATGTGAGCTCCTCCGAGTCTTGTGAACAGCTGAAATTAGGACATGAAGCAGTCTTTAGACATGTTCCTAAAGCGCAGGTGACAGGCTACCTTCCTTCTCCCTAATGACACCTACTTTTAGCAAAGCGACCTGCGGTGTGTATTCTCCTGGCTTTGACAGTGCTCTGGCCAAATGCTTTGAAATGCTTTGAATTTACCAGCTACTGACACCTCAGCCAGTATTTGTCTGTTTATTTATTTACTTATTTAATTTCTCCATGAGTGCTTGTTTCTAAATGTGATTGCAGATGAGGCTAAAAATAAGGGCAAGAAAATTCAATAAAAGATTTAAAACAAAGCTCATGCCTTTCTTGAATTCAGCAGGGCAAAGTGGGTCAGCTGGTGATTTCTGAAGAAACAAACTGATCCCAGTCATAGTCTTTGTTCTAACACTCTCTCAAATGAGCACACAAAATATTTCAACCTCTTGATTAGCATCATCTAAAGCAATTATTTCTGTAGTTTCACATTTTGCTACACACAACAAAAGATGTATCGTGCCCAAAGGCTGCAAGCAAGCGATAAGTGCTTTATGTTAAATGTGCTTCACGGACTTTGTCATTTTAGTTCCAGAACCTGGACAAATGAGTGAATACAATATAACCTAATGCAGCCAAGATTTGGTTTCTGACAAAGGAGGCTAAACTTGCAACTCACTAATATGCCAAAAATAAAGCATGTTATTTTAAGTTGTGCATTTTTCCATCGTTTGTTGGCAAAAGAGACTTAGGTAAAAATGCCTGTTTATACAATTAAAATGAGTTTGTCCCTGGAGAAAGTCAATATGCTTTTTTTTAAAAATCATGGTTCCTCTTTCTCCCCTTGTGTAGTCCAAGATGAAGGGCTCCAGACCACACAAACGTGGTGATTATTAACTGCTCCTACAATTAGCACTTGAACAACCAGCCTGCAGGAGGGAACGGCCTGTGCTTTGTATTACCTGCAGAGCTACGTGCAATGTATCTGCTAGATCTGGGGAAAAGCTTTCAGTTGTGCATTCTTGCGAAATTGTGTGTACTTTTTAATACAAATGAAAACTAAGCTGTGTATTGCATTTAACTGCTCCATGTGCATGTAATACACAATTCTTCTATAAATTGGACTAAGAATCTAATCAGTGAGGTGAATGACTAATATACAAAAGGTGGTAAGAATAATTTTATTGGATTATTAAATAGCATGTCTTCTCTTCAACCATTACAAATTTGTAGATACTACATGAATGACAATACATAATTTCTTTTTTAATTGTTGCCCATATGATATATTTACACATGCAGTTAGTACCGATGCCATGCTACATTTTGTTAACAGCATTTTGTTGTTTACTAGATTCAAAATGTGAGCATTTCATTTTCTGTAGGAAAATACCTCTTGGTGGGTGGAACTCGTGTACTAATCTGCGCTCAGAAGGTTGAAATTATTAACATTTCAGGCCAGGCTCCCAGAGCATGTTCCCTTTTCTTCCTTAGTACCCATCATCACAGCAATGAATTTCTATCAGGAAAGTGTTTGTTTTAATTTTTTTTTTTTAATGTAGGAAAAAAGAATATACATCTAGATGGAGCAGCCTAATGATAACGGCTAAAACTCATGAAACTCAATGGCATTTACTGTCGACACCACTTGGAAAAGCAAACATTATAAAAATATTTGGAAGCCAAGCATAAGTAGGATTTCAGCACAGTGATTTTTTTTTCTGGCATAGATTATCTGCAGAGTTATGAAATGATACATCGCTTTATGATGAAAGAGTTGGTGCTATGAGCGAATTATTTCATTTGGATTCTGTAATGCTTGAAAGGCCATGGAACTATTTTATTCTCAACATAAATAATCTGTACACATCTTGTGACATTAACATTGTGACATCTGACAAAGACTTTACAAATGCAACTTCAATTTAAAATTGTACATTCATTTTCAAATTGTACATATTTCTTTCTTTCTTACACAGAAAATTGCAATGGGGCACAATAAATATACTGTAATCCAACTGCAGTCTCCAATTCCATACTGACTCAAGATCAACCAGAGTTAAAACCCAAAGTTAATCGTCCATGATCATCCAAGAAGGTAAAAGGTGCAGGATACAAACTGCACTGCAAAGAAAAAAAAAGGCAAACTGGAGTTTGATTAAAAAACCAAAGCTAAGATATTAAAGTAAAATTCCAGTGTCACTGTTTAAAATAAACATACAGAAAAGGAGTATGCAGGGCATGGGCGCACACACATGAGACACATTATCCTTGCATGAAAGGTGTGAGCAGTAAAAAAAACCGGAACGCGGTGAGTCACTGCGAGGAGGGTGGCCAGCTGCTGTTCACTAGAAAGCTGCAGGCATCTTGCCACTTAGGACTTGTTGGCTGAGCCAGAGGAGCGGCGCAGTTTCATGGACATGCGGCTCTTGCTAGTCCGAGGAGACATTGGAGAGGCTAAGTCTGTTCCATCCACCTGTGCTGTTGCTGCTGCTGGAGTTTCTCCCAGCTGAGTCTCTGGGCAGAAGCCTGCAGAGGACAGCAAGAACCAGATGGGTCAGTGCCGCCTTCTGCATTTGCAGCGCAGGATCTCTTAGCAAGGAGCAGAGAGGAATTTCAGTGCTGCTGTCACTGCCACAGCATCTCCTAGCCCTTTACCAGCTGTGGTTGATGGTATTGCTCATGGAATTAGCAAATGCTACAAATCCACCCCCAGAGAAAAGATGACTCCAGAAACCACTGAGCTATGGGACTGCAGAACCCCCTCGGCTCTGAGCAACTGAGGCAGCACTGAAGTGGGAAACGTTCTCCCGCTAACCAGGAAAACAAACAGCTCCAGTTCCCTTGCAGGGATGGGGAATCATTAGTCAAACCACAACCCAGAAGAATCCAGTCTTTAATGAGAACATGAAGGTTAACAGCTCATTGCACATGAAGGGAGCTCTAGGAATGCTGCTGAAGAGGTGGAGTGAATTGGGGGCCAACTGAGAGAGCAAAACATCTTCTCCCATCCCAACTTTAGTTGGTGCTTCAAAAGGCAAATTCCTACAGGGCCCACAAGGCAGAAGCTTGAACAGATTGTACTAAGTGGATGCACTATACGTTAACGTTTCTTTGTAAAAGGAACAAGATGAATTTGAGACAATGATGTATAATTCATTAGCCCAGTGAGCTACACTCCAGTGGCCCCAGAGTCCTCACTGCAAGGGGACAAGGCTCTTTCCTACAAACAGCCTGTCTCCAAATCTTCTTCCACAGAAGTACAAAAGGAAAAGGAGAAAATATAAAATCAAAATTACATTCTCCTTCCCATAATACAGAAAATTAATACTATGAATTCCCATCCATAAAACTAAACTGCATTTTTATTAGCCATTTACAGAAACTGACAGTGTGATTGAACTCAACTACCTCAGTTGACTCTGAAGGCTTCTGACCCATATCAATTAGAGACAGAAGCCTAGTCCTGCAGGTGTTAATGGGGAAACCCCTGTGGACTGAAGTAAGCCAGAAATCACTTGCTATTTCTTCCACGTCATGCTATTACTGGTAATTTTTTAAAAATAATAATGCAATAATCAGAACTGAAGGTCTCTCTGCCTCAGTATATGTTTCACATATAAAGGGTCCAAAAGTCATTCAAAACTGGTCATGATTTATTTTGAAAAAGTCCTCTAAAATCGAATGAGGTCATAAGGTAAGAAGTCTAGGAGCACATTTAAAAGATTGTTATAAAGCTCTGGTATTTAGCAACCTGGCTGTTTTCCTCACCTGGTCCCTCACCTGCCTGCTCCAGAGCAACAGCATGGTACTTTCTATCTTCAAACTGACACGACCCATCAGAGTGACAGGGGAGAGAAAGGGCTGTTATTTGTTCCCCAGCTGGTGACAGTAATTTTGTTCATGAACTAGGTACTTCACTGCCAAACAATCTGGAAAAGCATGATAATGCCTGACTCACTGCGCCTTATAGAAAAAGGCAAGCAGGGAAACATGCATTTGCATTTTCTGAAATTCTATCTTGTTCTGATTTTACAAGAAATTAAAGCATTTCAAATGGTGGAAATTAGAGAATAGAAAATAACCGTTGTTGTTTTGCACAGCATACCATTCACAGCTAGCGTGAAAGACCTTCCGTTTCAAGCCTTTGCCCTTTACCTTGATGTGGCCAATGCTTTCTAGTGGAGGTTTTGGAAGGAGAAGAAATATCACAGCATTTCTTTCTTTGTTGAGAATGAAGAAGTGATGAGGAAGGAGGAGTGGAAAGAAGTGAGGAAGGGGGAGGAGAAAAGATAAAAGATAACAGGTGTGAGACATGAGACACGAACCGCAGAGATTGAAGGGTATTAACAGATGAGCACAGAAAACGGAATTTCGAATTTCATTATGCAATTGCTGCTCATGCTACAGGTTAAAGAGAGTGATGAGTTAGTTATGTGCAATGAAGCAACAGCTCTGAAATCCAGCATCATACTTACCAACTAAGCATTACAAGAAAAAAAAGGAAGGGAGAGAGAAAGAAAAGAATTCTATAACATTATCCAGATCCAGCAACCTTATTAATAGCAACTGAGATACATCCTAAACACTGTCTGAAATGCTTGCTTAACATCTGTGAAAACAGCTAAATACTCACACACATACACACAGTTGAGAAGGAAAAACAAATGGCAACTCGATATATGGCTTCTGCTCCCCAGCTGTTTCACTGAATGTTTTAAAATTATAGCCAGTCTTAACATGAGACTCCTGAAATCATGTAAAGAAGAAAAAGCAGCTAGTTTTAAGCTAGTTAGTCTGCATTGAAGGGTTAAACCCTAGTGTGAAATTTTATCATGTGTTGTTGGATAAAGAAAACCTCAGTCGGCCCTATTATTTCAATTAAAGTATTATTCCAGTCGTAGCTTAAAATTTTGTTTCTGATTCCTGCAGACAAAAGCACAAATTCACATTTAACCACATTTTTTTAAAGAAATTTAGAGCCATTGAAGAACAGAAGTCATGTAAAGTGATTTTCACATCTGAACATACCACACCAGAAGAGTGAAGAATAACAGTACTTAAAATATATTCAAAGTCTGACAGAAATTAACAGATTAATTAGTAACTAAATTTCTTTGGATTTTAGATAAGCATATATATACATACATACGCTCATACACACATGTGGATATTAAACATGGTATATAAAAATTTTGCAGGTTTTGCTTCCCCTTCAGAGTTTTAAAATTTTCAGTATAAAATGCTATTATCTTTATCTCTCTCCACAATTGTCCTGGTTCCGGTGAGGACAGGGTTAATTTTTGCAGTAGCCAGGAGGGGGTATGGCTAGGACCTGGAGGTTATTCTGTACCACCTTGTGTCATTTTCTGGGGAAGGGCTCACTTCTGGGTCAATGCAGTGTGGTGCAGGAAGTGGCTGGGCATTACTGGGAGGGGTGTTTGCTTCCTACATCAAATTGTTCACTTCTTTCTTGTACCCTCTGTCATTAGCACTGTTGTTGTTACTGTATGTTTTCTCATCTCATTGCTGTTTCCAGTAAAGATTGTTCTTATCTCTCGAGCTTTACCTTTTATGCCTCCAATTCTCCTCTCCAGCCTGCTGAGGGGAAGGGGAGTGGGAATGATGGAGCAGCGCATGGTTTGGAGTGGTTTCAGTGGGAACACTGAATCGGAGAATACCATTCCTAAAACACAACAGCCTTCTTTGGTGCCCAGTGTGAGGCACAAAGGGTTGAGATAACAACAGATCTGCCGACAGTGAGTTGAAAACAAATTTTATCTAATCTGATTTGATTTGTTGTATTAGATCCAGATCTACTGGTCACAGTGTTGCTTGGTCTGCTCATGTGGGTGCGGTACCTAACCCTGTGCATGTTTCTGTATATGCACTATGTGCTCATAGAGCAGGGAGAGGGATCAGGATTGCTTTGTTGCTGTGCTATGGGGTATCAGTTCATGACATGATGGTAAGATAAAGGGCAATGAGGGTAAGTTGGGATGTGTATTCAGCATTGCTTACTCAGGCACTAGCTCTGGGAGTCCATTAACAATCAAACCCAGTCTGTGGGAAGAACAGGGGGGATGACTTTCCCCAGCTTTTCACCTCCTTTTTCTCCTTCAGACCTGTTAAAGCAGCTTTTGAGAATTTAGAATTCCTGCTGGATGTTAAGGAAAGCATGTTCTTGTTGCTGAGTCTGCCATATCTCCTCAGTGCAGTCTACACCATGTTTAGAGTCAGGACAGAGATTTCTAGGGAGGTCATTCAGAGATCTGCCCTGAGGGTGAATACTCATGAGTGGATGGAACTTGGAGTAAATGTCCCCAGTTTTGGGGAAAATTCTTTGCTCCAATGGTTTGGCAGTTCACCTACATGACCCTGATAAAGTGACAGAATATTTGCAAGGAGAATGCTGTGGCAGCTCCAAAGAGGAGCAATACAGAAGTGTGTGCATCTACATGATGTACTTTTACAGCCAACTTCTCTACCCGGGCAGTGATGTCTTGCCATAGTTCAGTCGCTCAGATGGTTTCCTTTTGCACTGCCAATCGCTCTTTTTCCATCGTTCTAGCCACCCCACAGAGCATTTGCCACCATACATGAGTCAGTGTAGAGGCAGAATGCTGGCCATTCCTCTTGTTCAGTGACATCTGAACCCAGCTGGATGGCTTTCAGCTCTGCACCCTGACTTGATCCACCTTGTCCCTCAATATCTTCTGTGACTTGCCATGTAGGACTCCATACATCACCCTTCCATTTTTGATGTATCCCTACAAAATGCTAGGAACCATCAATGAAGAGAGTGTATCCTTTTTCATTTTCTGGTAGCTAATAATATGGGGGGGTTGGAGTTGGGCTACTGAAGAACACTGCAACAATGGACAGGTGGATCAGGTTGCCAAGATTAAAGTGTCTCAGGTGGATCTGGACTGGCACCACAAGGGTGAATTATTTCTGACTTGGTGGGCCCATAACACCTCAGGTCCTGGGCTTGTGATTGAGTGGTGGACACTATATCCTAGGTTATCCGTAACTGTGAAACATGCACTGCAATCAGTCAGGCTAAATGGGTAAAGCCTCTTTGGTGTGGGGGACGATGGTTGAAATATAAATGTGATGAGGCCTGGCAGATTGATTACACTGTACTCCCACAAATCTGCCTAGGCAAGCGCTATGTGCTGACAATGGTGGAGACAACCACTGGGTGGCTGGAGATGCACCCTGTGCCTCATATCACTGGCCAGAACACCATCCTTGAAGAACAGCTCATGTGATGACATAGCACCCCCAAAAGAATTGAGTTTGACAATGGGACTAATTTCAAAAATATCCTCATCGACACCTGGGCCAGCATGATATTGAGTGGGTACACCACATTCTGTATCCTCCACCAGTCTCTGGGAAAATGGAACAGTATAATGGACTATTAAAAACCACATTGAAAGCAATAGGTGGTGTGACCTCCGAACATTGGGATCTGCCTTTAGCACAGGCCCCCTGGTTAGTTAACACTAGAGGATCTACCTTGCTGGCCCTGCCCAATCAAAACCTCCCTGTACCTCCCTGTGGAGCACATGAGAAATGTGTTAGGGAAGACAGTTTGGATTAGTCCTGCCTCAAGCAAAGGCAAACCCATCCATGGGATTGTTTTTGCTCCAGGACTGGGGTGCACTTGATGGGTGATGCAGTGGAACAGGGAAACACAATGTGTACCTCCAGGGAGTTTGATTTTTGGGTTGGAACAGTCTGTAATATTGAATTGTATAAAAGTGGTTGCTGAATGACACTGCCACCGTATGCCAGAACTACCATGGACAATGAGTATGAACTGCTCCAATTGTGAGCTCCTGGAGCAGCTTGCTTATTTGACAAGTGACAAATACCACCTGACAGCACACCAGCCCTCCTGCCCTGGAAGATAGCTAGGACAGATTGAACCCACAGTCATTGACTAATGGAAGTCAACAGATACCTTGGAGGGATGGTCATTGACTATGGAAATGATACTCATGCTTACGTATATAGCTGGAAAGTGCAGGATCTGTGTATCAGCAAAGGATGATGGAGATGGTATAGAGTAAGGGGTGAAAAATGTCCTGGTTCTGGCCAGGACAGGGTTGATTTTTGCAGTAGCCAGAAGGGGGCATAGCCAGGACACATAGGTTATTCTATACGACTTTTTCCAGGTATGGGGGAAGGGCTTGCTTCCAGATCAGTGTAGCATGGCAGAGGGAACAGTAGGGTATTGTTAGAGATGGGGTATGTCTGGGCCCATGTGAATTGTTTGCCTCTTTCTTGTATCTTCTGTCATTAGTATGATTGTTGTTGTTGCTGCTGTTCATCTTCTTATCTCATTGCTGTTTCCAGTAAATTGTTGTTATCTCATCCCGTGCCTTTTATGACTCCAGTTCTCCTCTCCAGCCCGCCGAGGAGAGGGAGAGGGGGAGTGATCAAGTGGCACATGGTTTGGAGTGGTTTCAGTGGGAACACTGAATTGGAAAATACCATTCTTAAACCACAACAACAAAATATTTAGTTATCTAAAATATAAAAATAGGGTTATATATGAAGGCTTTATGGACAAATGATGTGAAGCCAGAAAGTTGTATTAAAAAAATAAAATAGGTATCTTTGGATTCTTAAGAGGCTGAAAAACATTAGGAAGTGATCCGTATTTTTCTCCTCTTAGGTTTGACAAGTGACAAATACCATAGTCTGATGTGCTATGGTATTTTGGGGCCATAATGCAAAGCTACTTCTATTGCGTCTAAACTAGGAGGTGGGTCAACAAAGTTGAAATGCGACATTTTCACACTCCATTTGAAAAATTTTAGAATCTTTAAATGATAGTATGTCGGTTATTTGACTCAGAAATTAACTATTTAAAATGGAATCCTAACTATACAAAGACTAAATTAGAAGTGAGGTGAGATGGAGGAATCTGGAGGTATCATAACATATGCACTGCCATGACTAATCTCGCTCATCAGTGCTGACTTTCCAAGGTGAAAAATTCACCAAGGAGAAGCCTGACAGGTTGCTGCATGGTAAAACTACTCTCAGCACTTCCAGCTTTATCACACCTTGTTGTCTCGATCAATGTAGTCCTGAGTGCTGTCTCTGAAAATGACCACAGAGTAAAATACAATTTGTGCATGTTGGTAAATTTTGATGGTCTTCTAAGATACTTCACCACATCCCCATCTGACCTTCAGGAAGAGGGCAATCATTTTTGTACAGCTTGTGCCCTTCACCACTCTTACAAATTTCAGTCCAAATCTGGCCAGGTTGTCTGTCATGCTCAGCAGCTTTGCTAGAGTCAAGTCAATCAAGTCTCTCACTAATTTTGTGAAATGAGGAAAGGAAGTGAGAGCAGATTTAGAAAGACTGCAAAAGCAGCTGCAAAGCAAGGTAAAAAGGTGAGGAAGAGATGGTCTAAAGGCCTGAGAGACCAGAAGTGGGTAGAAGAGAAAGAACTAAGAGGCATGAGAAAGAACACAGCAAAAAAGATTAAGTTTATGGCAAAACAGCAGCCAAGTCCAAGGCCAGTGAATAATGCTCTTCAGAACCTAGATGGAACCATGTGTGTTAGGTAAGCCTATTTCCCTCTGTCAGCCTACAGTGAAACCCACTAGCAAAATTCTCAGTCTTTCCACTACAGAAATTCAGGCAGAGCTAAGAGAGCTTACCATTCCTACCAACTACTGTCCTGCCTCAGTCTGCAGGAGGTGGTGGTTCTAGAGGTTGCAGTTTGCTTATGTATCCTGGGGCTGTTAATCAGTGTTAAAGAATTTGTTTTGCTCTATACTTTATAACAAAAATGGAAGTAATTACACAAGGCAAATGTCACAAGAAAATAAAGTCAAAAATTCAAAAACTAGGAAAAGTCAGGATTAAAATTTAGTTTTGTCCCCTTGTGTGTATGCATGGGATGCTCTTTAATTGAACAATCCTACTCTTTTTTTTTTTCAGTAGATCCCTTTCATTAAATGTAGGAAGTTGATCTGTTTGGGTTTCTAGCAGTCCACACTGAATTTACTGTCTCAAAATGCTGAGTGGACCTTCACCCAAGTAGTTGACTTTAGGACAATAGTTCAGAAATGCTTCAGCTGTTCCAATACGAATTCTGTGGAAAATGTCAGTAAGTTTTGAGCTTTTGCTCTGATTTGGAATAAAAAAAGGCCTTCTTAAGTTTGGACTGGAGAAGGGATAATGAGAAATTCTTCCAACCCTGCCAGGCACAGAGCCCTCACTTATGTATTTCAGCTCCACTTCCAATCACAAACCACCACCACCAAGTGTTACTCAGATCCTTCTACAGTGACAAAAGCACCATCATTCTCCTCTGCAAAGGGGTAGTACAGGGACAAAAGGATTATTAGTTTCAACATTTCGCACCAAGGAAGCAGCAGAAGAAAATGCAAGCTGTTGAACTTGATCTTTAATCGTGCAATGCTAAAGCATCATTACCTCGACATTCTCCTGCTTCCCTGCCTGTATGGTGGCAACCCCACTTACTGTGGGAGTGGGGCAGCAGAACTGTTCTGAATGCAGGCTTGAAAATACAGGAATGATTGTTGGGGCCAAAAAGCCTGATGCTTTTGTCACAAGGAAAATACTACGACTAATGTACAAGGGCCTCTTCTTTAGAAAATTTACTGTAAAAAGGTACTAGTCTTAGTAGGAAGAAAGGGAACAAAAGAAGACAGAAAAAAACCCAAGACATTTTAAAGATCAGAATCTTAGCATCATGAGGTCAATATGTTCTTCAATATAATTGAGCTTATCATTGACAGCTCCCTCAACCTATTCTGGTGTCACAGAGATCTGGTTCACTCAATATCTGCATAGGACGAGTTACTCTATTTAGCAGAGTATTTGCAGTTACTCAATTTAACAGGAACAGCACAAGGTAAAAAACACAGAGGCAACTGAATTGCATTCTGTCATTAAGTACAGGTAAATCTCAATTTCTTTAAATGTACACATTCACTACATTGGTCAGGTTCCCAAACATGGGAAGGTAGATTTGTCAGATATTTTGACAGGGCAAACTAAGCTTCTAGATAAAACAGCAGCTGCCACAATCACATTGTACTGAAGGGTAGTCACAGTAAAAAAGGAACAGTTTTTGCTGATGTCTGAGCCTTTGATAAAATAAGTCCATCTGAGAAAATACAGTTTGTTACTGAATGGCATGTTCTCTATTTGCTCTGATTCTCATAGCTCAAATGAAAAAAAAAGGCCAACGGGTCACAACAACAAAATGATAACACCTGGTGATGGGCTGTAGCAGCCTCATAGTTTCTAAGACCTTTCTTAGATAAAAAAAGGTAGAGAATATTTTATAAAATTAAACATATTCAGCAGTTGTAATCTTGGAGATCATGATCCAATAAAATAATTAAGTCTATAATATCTAAAATGTAGATTTTTTTTTTCTTAGTCTCTTCTGGTCAATTATTTTTTATTAAAAGAAGTCCCATAAATAAATGAAATAGTTTGTATTTTAAAAAATGTATTCTTAGAAGCTGGTTAGAAATTTTCAGATGATATGGATACATCTGGTAGGAAGCTTGCACGGTTTTGTCTGAGTCATCTTGAGGGTGATGAATGCATGTGGGTTCCCAGGCAGGACTACAGGACCACTCCTATGTGTCATCCTGGCACAGTTCACTGCTCTGTACCTCCTTCAAGAAATTCATCTGTTGCAGGGGCCCTGGAAATTTAGGGGTATCTATTTTTTAACAGTACTGCTGGTGGACTCTTCTTGTGATCATTGGTCCATCAGAAATTTGGGTCATCTGCAGCAACATAGCTCACAGATCTGCCTCTGCTAGAACTGGAACACCAGTGGTTTCCAGGCTAACCCCAAGCCCTGGGGTAAACTTTCTGGCAGGTGACTGCAGTGTTATTTTATACCTGCCTCAGGCTTTAGAATTTTTGCCCTCTAGAATCAGCTTGGAGGCAGATGGCTCCGTGCTACTCCAGGCACTCTGTCTGGAGCTCAGTATCAGAGTTCCAGGAGCCCCAGATGGAACAGGGATCAGGCTGCAAGCAGGACTGCCAGAGCACCTCCAGCTTCCCTGGGCTGAAATGAAAGCTCAGAGTCAGGCAGATGCAGGGCCAGGTTGACTCTGATGCTGGGTCACACTGTGCTGGCATGTCTGTCCTAGGAAGCTGCTGGCTGCTCCTGACACTGATGTCTCAGTCAGTTCCACTGCACAATGCAAGGTCCAGAAGAATGTGGCTCCCAGGACAGGACATCGTGTTTCGTGGTATGCAGACACACATGCAAGTGTGCAGATGTGAAACACATCACAAGCTCCTATTAATGAGATTCCTACAGAAAATTTATTAACTTTGATAGAAAGGTTAAGTTAAAATCAAGTTTCTAAAAAATCATAACCTCATTTCAGATCATGCTAGAAAATACCAAATTTAAAAGAATACAAGAATTGCCACTGTAGAGCAGTGTACTCTGGTGCACCAAACTAGCACAGAAAAGCAGCTTTGCTTCACCCTGAAAGAATGAATTAGATGAAGAGGGCAGAACGACTTGGCTTGGAATGAGACTTCTGAAAATGAATAGGCAGAACTTCTACAAGTGCACTAGAATATAGAATATATACTATACAAAAAAGCCATACAAAAATGTCTGGTGCTGAATATTTACTAGGTCCATTAGGCAGGACATGTGGCAAGGACTGGTATCCCTGGTTATTGTTTTTAATGTCTATTTGTTTTTAATGTTTCTAGTTACAGATTTTTCACATTCAAATGTTTTCATACTTTAAATTATGTAACTAATTTTTATATTGCTTTAGTTAAATTACTTACTTTTAATTTTGTTTTCCTTTGGTCTCAGCTATTTCCACTAGCATAATTATACCACTTACTATACTTTGAAACTGCACCTCATTTCTAGTTATTGTTTATACTTTAAAGTAAAGGAGCCTCAACATTTTAACATCTCTCAGTCTTTCTTTCTGTAGTCCTATAATAATTCTTATATAATTTAGAATTGATTTCTGTATATATTTTTGGAATTGAAAAACAAATTTTTAGATAACAACTTGCCAAATTATTCTTACAAAATTTATTTCATTTAGATTTACAGTTTTTCCATGGAAGCACTTTGATTATCATTAAATAAGGTTTTTCTGAAAAGGGAATTTCAAGTGTTACACATTCTTCTTCTCCATCTCTCCTAGGTTATCACTGCAGAATGTCTTACAACATGAATGAAAGACAGTACAGGGTACAAAACACACCACTGCCATCCAGTACTATTTGTTCATGCTGAGAAACAAAGGCCAACACAATAAAGTGTTACTCATTCAACAACTGTCTCTATCATTAGTTACCTTAATCCCAGAACCAGTGTTAGTGCTTCATGCAGACCTGAGGTTAGTAAAAGACTAAAACTTTTAGATGACGTAGTGGTCATTTCTCAATCAGTGTGAAATTCTTTTTAGTGTGAACAAGGGTAACAAGGAAAGTTTGCATACAATTTGGTTACAAGCTTAGTGCTCTAGTAAAAGTAAGAGGAACAAAGGGTTTTTTTGGACACTTTGTCTTACCTTCAGATAAACAGAACTGATATTTAATGATCTAAAAAGAGGGGAAATAAAATAATGAAATAATCATAAGGAGTTCAAGAAATGTCAGAACAGGAAGGCCTTGAGTTACGCATTTTCTTTTACCGATTTTCTTATTAGTAACAAAAAATGCAGTATCCTCTTATAAAACAGGTATTTTACTGGAAAGTAAAAATTACCTTAAAACCAACTTTGTGACTAATAACCTGGGAACAAAATTAAGATTGCGAGGCTCATATTTTCAGTTTAAAACCTTACATTCTAAACATGTAGCGAGCCTTGAAACTTTCTTATGAGGATGGTGTACCTAAAATGTTTCTACCTGAACTAGCCTAAATGAAAGAGTACCAACGTTTCCATGCAGACTTTATACAGGGGATTGTGATAAAATTTGCTGTAAAAATACAGGATCTGGTTGCTATATTAAAGCATCTTGCCAAATCTTAATGCCAAGCATTGGCTCATGATGCCAGAAAATAGAATAAAGATTTTAAGTCAACTTTGCCCATATTCTCAAGCATGTATGTTCTTTCCAACTAATGGTAACTCTTCATGATGTGCAAAGGTCTGAATTTTTAGTCTTTATAAGTAAGGATACTGCATTTCAAGCAAGATTGTATAAGAACTGTTTGTTACTTCTTACCCGTCTCTGAGGGCAAATGGTGATAAGGTGCTGGACAGAAAACCTGAGCAGCAAAATCTTCAAATGTTGTAGGCTCTAGATGATGTTGAACAATTGTTTGCAGGTATCGTGCTCTCTCCTCATAACTGATTTAGCCAAGAATTAAGGATGAATTTATACCATGTACTGTAACTGCTAAATATCAGTATCTAGTAATTCAGAATTCTTGTTTTTGTTAAATATATATCATGCATTTCAGCAACTGTACACAGTTATTTTTAATTCTTTACATGACTGTGATATTGTCTGATGCATTGACATAATATTAAGCGTAAGATAAGCATGATTAATGTAAACCTTATGATTCAACTGTACTTTTTTCATGTCTGATGCAAAATTTCCTGAAATTGTTTACAAACAACAGCAACTTAAATACTCCCTTAATTACTCTCTTAAGTAATTTGCCTGTACTCTGGTCACAACTAAATATAAAAACATTTCAATTTTTAGGAGGTGTAGCACGAAACATACCTTAGCATTAACAAAATAAATGACTTTGCACTTTTCCATAATAAACAGCTTTCATAATCCCTAAACACACACACACACGTTTAAGATAAAGATAGTGAAATTTCAGTATTGGGAAAAACACATGGTCAATTATGTCATTAAAACAAGCAAGAATATCTGTAAAGAATCCACAGGACCCTTAAATACTGGTTAACAGGGTGTTGGCAGGGTACTGACAGTAAAATACTGTACTTCTTTTTTCCTGTGTTCTCCCCCTCTAATATGACTGACAAGAGACTGGTATCTTGAAGTGTTGTTTTTGAAGAACCCTCTCCAGGCTTCTTGTTCCAGCAGGCCCAATTGTGCTGTTAGCACAGAGAGAGCGAGAAAAAGAGAGAATATTTCTGCTGTTCATGAAAGCAACTATGGAAATGGCTGTCAAAATGTAGAGCAGCAGGCAGCAACATACAATTATCAAGAAAAACTACCATGCTGACTTCATGTTGTATAGTTGCTCAACTGAGAAATCAGTTAACCTTTTCTCACACAACTTTCAGAGTCCTCCAGCTGGACTCAGTATGTTGAATGAGGGAAATCATCTCCAGTTATCTTACAGAAACACAGAATGATCAGAAATTTCCCCTGACATTTACACTTGTGCCCACTTTTTCCCCCATATTTTATTTGCAGATAGTGAGATAATTTCCTCCTTACATAGTTCTGTTTTCTGGAAAAATACCCCAAACAAATCAGCATGCTGTGGAGGAATGCACTCAAAATAGGTTTCTTTAAAGTTCTGGGGTTTGATTTCAGGTCTGCTGCTCTTTTTGGGGGAATCAGGGAGAGTGAGGAAACTACCTTTCTGACTCAATTTCACCACCTGTGAAATGGAGATAATACTCATCTTGCACATATTTTTTAGCAATCCAAACATAAAAACTGTATTACACGTGATAAACACTTTTAATTACTAGTGATAACATTTAAAATAAATATTTTCAGTTATGATAAGCAATTAAATTACCAACACCAAATTAAAGCTGGAAACAATAATCTTCATATTATCTTACAAAACTACACTTCCACAATTACAGAACTTTTCCTACTAATTTTTTTGCAGTTTTTTCTGTACAATATTTACTGTAGATTTTACAGTCTATCTAAATATGAAAAAAAATAGAGAATATACTATCTAGAAAAAAGTTCCAGTGAATAAAATTATTTCTATCATATTTCCTTAGACCATAACCTGGTTACATAGTGAAACTGGGAAACAGTTTTCCCTCCAAAATCCATGCTCTGAATTATTTCTGAATCCAGAGACAGCTAAACCACAGCAGAAGCCTCAGTTTGGAGAAGCTTTAATAGAAGCACTGGGACAAGAGAAAATATAAAAATCTCCCATTGTAACGATTCTTAGGTTGGGGGATAAACACAGTATTGAGCCTGAACAGAGGACAGTAATATAGCACAGTTTTTAAGAGGCTATGTATAAGTGGTAGAGGATGAAACTGATGGTTGAAGTCTAAATAATACTACGTATCTCACAACTTGTTGAAAAGCACTTTTTTTTTTCATTGGGGGAGATTCACAGCTGCTGAATTTTCTGCAGTTAATAGAGTCCTTTGATTCACAGCAGTGCCCCTTGCACAAAAAATACTGGCCTTTGTGTATTACCAGAAACTAATTTTCTATTTGGCTGAAAAGGGAAAAATGGGGTTATTGCTTCTCCCTCCTACAGAGCTTTTCATTATGCCTGATGCACTCAACTTCTAAGCTCTTCTGAGAAAAAAAAATAACTGAAGAGGCAAGAGGTAGAAAAATGAGCTTGTTAGCACATTAGAAGTGAAGTATCTTGGTGGGCCCTAGAAATTCCCAGTGGTGTGTTAACTTATCACTCTATGCATGCTGGCACTGATAGTCTCCCAATTGATCACTCTCTTTTCGCACCAAAGGTGCTGCCAGGAAGCAAAGGCTGAAGGCCCACAGGAGAACAGGCTGCTATCAAAACAAGCTGTTTTTAAAAGTCTGCTTGAATGGGTAAAATGTTTCATGAAAAAGTAGGGTAGAGACACCTACTTGCTTTTAAAATGCTCTACTTTCAGAGGTCTCTAAAGGAAACCTTTTAGTTTATCCTATTATATCCAAAGCTTATACACAAATAAGGCAAAATGAAGGAAAGTTACTGCTTTGAACATGACAAGGACATTCTCATTCTCCAGTCTTGGTATATATCTCCTAACCAAATACAGAAGTCTTGAGATAGATGCTGACTGAGGACAACAATGATGTTTTTGTTACCCAGTGAAGAGGATATGCTTGCATCAGTTCTAGAAGTCTAATTCAAATGCACACTTAGTAACACCCAGAGAAAAGTAATTCAGCTAGCTGGGTTGCTGCTCATCCTAACAATCCACAAAACCATCTGCAGCTTGTTAAAAACATAACTCACCTTAAAAACAAAACAAAAATCTGAGGCAAATGCTAAGTCCAAAGCTTGCTCTATTCTGCACTAAGAAATTACACACTCTCCTCAGAAGAACTCTGTTTCTGTATTAGAGACTGCATAGATGAGATACTTTTATGTTCTATACATTTATATTTTGAGAACATCCTAGTAATTTTGAAACTCCAGTTCTGTATGCTTTTCTAGCTGAGATAATCTACGTCTACACTGTATTTGAATGCAACTGTCTGCAAGAGTGACCATAAACCCACTGTAGCTAATTTCTACATTACTTCTAATAGGCTAGACATTTATTTCTTTAAAACACTGCTCTCTAGGAAAGACTTATTAGCGCTTACCAATTGAGTGGCACATACAAACCCAATGGCTAGTAATAACAGCACAATGGAAGCTGTATCCTTACTTTGAGTGCATGTTGCCACTGGCATCAGCAATTAAGATGGAATGGGAAGGATGCATAGACAAACCAATGGAGAAAGACTGGCACAGAGAGTGACAAAACACTTAAACAACATTTTTGCTTCTGAAGAAGGTGCTAACTGGAACAAAACAGAATGGATAAAAATGTAAGATATACGTTAATTATACAGGCACTTGGCCAAGTGTGTCAGCTAAAAACTTGCAGATTCATAACTGCAAAAAGTGTAACCAAAAAAATTAAATTACTTCATTATACTTTCTCAGAAGAAACTATTCTGAAAAATAGAGTCAGTACCAGAAGGAATTAGGAATCATATCTTTACAGGTCACTCAGGTTGTAGTCACTCCAGCTAATATTTAATTTGCATTATGATCCCTTTTACTTATTATCTAAATCTGTAATTATTTATATTAATAATTATCTGAAAAGATCTATTATCTGAAAATACTGTACTTTCCATTATTAGACCTGTTGATTTGCACTTGGGAACAAGCACTGAAAGCCTGGCTGTCAGATCACCTACTTCTGCCTAATCTTTCTGAAAAACTTCATCTCATGTCTTCACCTAATAGCTCTCCATCTCTGTTGATTGTATCACTTCCAAGATTCCTATGGCAAAATACATCTGCATCTAGCCATCTACCTGAACAAATTACCTAGGCTCTCACCTCACATCTAAGTTACTGCCATATCCTTTTCTCTGGCCTAAATAAATGCATTTTAAATCCTTTTACAACCTACTCAAGAGAACTGCAGAATCCACTTTCTGGATATACTACTTAGATGGTGCATTCTCTCATATATTGCCATCAGTCTGCCACTCTCTAGCACAAATGCAGGCTACTGATTTGAACTTGATAGCCCATACCTATTCCATCAATTTTACCAAAACCACTTGCCTTCAGTCACTTAATGCAGTCACTCTTACCAATCTTGACATTTTTGGAAAGGCACTTTTGCACTTTCTTCCATGTGTCTTCTTACGTGTGGCATCAGGTCTCTGCAAGTGTCCACAAACAATCCCCTCCACAAACTCTCCCTTTGCTATGATTATTGATTTTTTACAATTTACTGTGTCATTCTGACTATGTATTTTCTTTCCATTCTTTTTCACACTTCTCAGTTTTAGAGCTGATTAAAATGCATTACAATAAATCTATCTAGTATTTTTTAGTTAACGAGTGGATGCATGATTACTGCTACAGTCATTGATGGAATACCAATCCTAAAATGACATTAACCTGAGGCTGAAAAAAAATGAAGAAAAAAAATAGTTTAAACATAGAATAAAACTTCCAAGACTTTATTCAAGGATATAGCACTTCACAACAATGTAATCTATTACCACAACTACTAAGTGTTAGATTCCCAAATGGGCTGGAGAAGAAATTCTACTGCCTGCTCCAAAAACCATTTGATAACAAATGCTTCCTGAGCATGGACTGGAATCTGGGGACTCTTCTCTCCCAGAAAAATATCATAATGATTAGACTACATAGATGAGCACTTTTCCTGTGATTCAGAAGAAATCTTACTTTATGAAACAAATAACCCTTTCAGCAGTGTCAAAGTAAGACACTTTCATGAAAGCTTTATTCATAAATCTTCCCTCCTCATACTTGCATATTTGTATATATGTGCAGTATACATGTGCAGTATACCATGATATAACTGTATATTGGTATGTAGATGCTTTGGTTCCACAGCTAGGAAAAAATGACAAGGTTTTAATGATTGTCCTGATCTTACAAAAAAAGCTAGAACACACATTTCTAAATAGCAAGATGGATTTTTTCAGGTTAAATTACAAACTACTCTTAGAAATACATGTGCAGCTGCATCCCTGGCAGTTCCAACTGTTAGCAAAATCATCTAAGAAGTCAATATATATTGATATGATTGTGGAGAGTATGACTTTGTGAGCCAGGCATTTGGAAAATAATTTAAGACAAGCAGAAACTGAACTGCTGCTCCATCCTTACCTGGAAAATGAAAATCCTGCACCCAGAGATACTTTCTTGTAGGATCAATGGACACCTGCAACAGGTTTTTAATTGCACATACACACAATTTATATAAAAGAGATTAACAATATTTTAAGAAAAGCTACATAAGAAGGAACTCTCTTATTTACTACATTTTCCCCTTCAACAAATTTAGAAGCACACATAATTTTTTATAGAAAAAACCACCAAATCTGTAGTATTGTCAACATACAAAAGTGCTCCTGGGATAATAGAGACCAAAGTAAAAAAAGAAACAGTGAAGCACAGTGAATAGCATACGCTGGTAGGAGATTTTAAATTTTTTGCTCTCTGGCAAAGGTGTGCAAACCTCAGAATTGATTTGATTTGGCACATTTTTCCTAGTAAATTTCTATTCCTGACATCAAAGTCTGAAAGGAGAATTGCCTCCCCTATAAAAATAACAAGTACAAGTTAGGATCAAGATTTTAAGCTGAAAGGAAAACTTAGCCCCAGCAGAATTTGACTTCTACAGGAACACTGGACAAAACCCACACATCACAGAAATGGAATTTTTTTCTGGGAAATCTCACTCTAAAAGAAGAGACTGTGCAGTGGTTGTCAAACCAGCTGAACTCATACTGAGTCACAGCAATTTGTAGTCTTTGTTGGCTCTCAGAGTTAAGGATGTAAGTTGGGCTGCTATTGATCCAGTGCTGGAAGCCCTGCAAGTAGCTGTGTTTTGTATGTAGGTGGGTGATCAGTATCAACTGGCCACACTGAGAGGAACAGTTAAAGCTCTCTTATATTCTGAAAAGTGACTCTGTAGAAGTGCTATCATGGTGTTTCCTATTTATTGCATTTCAGTAATTTCCACATCTAGTTTGCACAGTATACAAATAAAGAGGGTTTTTTTCTTCCAGCTGTATCTTCTGTTTACTCAAGTCACCTTGATATCTCAAAGTCAGTCTGGGTTCTTTTTTTTCTTAACTACTACCAATATTGAAAATGGCAAATAAATATTTAGCTAGGTACATCTGTTTAGGCAGCTATGCTCTAAATGAAAGAAGCTTCTGCACATACAACTGGACTTAGCCACAGAACGAATGATTCATAAGACAGAATTCAGTTCATTCTCTTAATCTCTCATGCAAGTTATTTAGGTTAAAGAGAAAAAAAAATTACTATGCTTGACACTACTAAACAGGTGAAAGAATTAAAAATTTTACAGTCTTTTAAGGTGATTTTTTCCAACTGAACCATACTTTCAAGGCAGCTCTTTTGCAATAAAATGTAACAATATATTTTCTTACTCATAAAAATATGAGATAAACCTCAGAGAAATGAAAGGTATATTTCAAAAGTAAACTTGTTGCATTTGATGAAAACATCTTAAAATTGCACAAGGGGCTCTACTGATTATCCAAAATCAATAATTTAGTAAGTAATGTATATGCTACAATCTACTAATTAATGCAGATATCTCACTAATAAAATGAGAATGTATATGAAAAACAAGTAATAGACCAAGACTGTAGAATTTAAGCAAGCCTAAGATGTATTATCTAGTATATTAAATGACATTCTTTTTCAACTCCAGTTGTAACTGCGAAGGGCTTTTTGAAGCAATTTCTGAGGTATATTTCTTCAGGAAGAGAGTAAGGGAATATATAATAGACAAATCTATACAAACTAATCCCATCATTCCAGATATTGCAATTTGTTTCCAAAACACAGTTGCATCATTCTTTGAATAAATATAATGAAAATTACTTCTAATTTTTTACACTACTAAACAGTTAAATAAATCTGTGATAAATTAAGTATTATCAGGCACTTTTGCCATTTGGAGGAGTTTTTTTATTTAAGATTATTTATCTTATAGTTAAAGGAGAATTTACATTATATCTACTCCATGGTTATATGGTTAAAAGTCCTGCAAGGTAAGTGTAGGCTAGATAAAGTTGCAGCTATTGAGTGTTTCCAAGTCAATGGTATTGTTTTCTGCCTAGTTTACTAACACACTACATATTGAAAGGCATTGACTTTATTTGAATTTATGTAAGAATCTTCATATTTACAGTGTGGGCAGTTTCCAAATTGCTAAATTACTGCAAGAAATTCTAATTGATGCTTGCATTTTCATTAAAAAACATTTTAACATTCTGCAACACTGTCCTTCTAGGAAAATCCTTGTATTGTTTACTTTTATGTTGTTCCACCAGATCTTACAGCTTGCTAAATTCATCAGTGGTTTATAACATCTTCTAGGAAGAAAAAGCTGTGATTCATCAGTGCAGACAAAGCTGGGCTTTAATCCATTTCTATAACCATATTGCCAAGTCTATATTGTTTACATTGCGTCTCAATTAAGAGACAGGCAGGACACCTGGTACTTCTTTATCTAAGTCCCACGGGCTGCCAGATGACTCAAAATCCATAACAGGTGCTAAGGCAGTGTGAGTGGAGCACCATTAACACAAGCTGGAATTGGATAAAATTTGGATTGTGCTTAACCACTTAAAACACTCAATTATGAAATGAAAAATGTAACCACTCTGCACCAAGCTCCTTTACAGAAGGCTTATAAAGATATGTAGAATTAAAGTGCAAGTGAGCTGAACTTAAAATAAATTTTAATTTCAGTATATTCTTTAGAATATGAACTATATAAAAACCAATTATATAAAAAAGTTGGGGTTCTTTTTAAGATAATCATATAAAAAGAAATACTGAATTAATTCTAATTCTCTTCATCTGCTTAGGCAGCAAAAATGACAAAAATTATGCTCAGACTTCTAGCAATTTCAAAGTTAAGGGGAAAAAATCAAAATAAATCCTACTTATCAAATTCTTCAACTCTGTAGAACCCAGAAGTTATTTTATTTTAAGGACTTTGGCAAACGAAAGCATCTTATGGAAGGATTTAAAAAACAAGAAGTTCAAGTGAAAACCTGTATGATAGAAGATACGCCTTTGCACCAAAACATCCCACTGCAGACTTCTTTTCAGCACTTTTTCATCTAAGGTGACTGAACTACATATTAAGCTTAGACTCTGATAGAACACACTGCATGAGAGAAAAAATGAGTATCAGAAATTTTACAGTGGACAATTACTTAAGAATTATCTGTATCTAAATGTGCAGTAATCCAATTAAGTTTCTATTTAATATTGTAATTATCAAGAACACAATATAGTGATTTTATTACCAGAGTAAGCAGCTACAAAGTACAGTAAACTGTCATTTAAGACAGTGTCAGAGTATCTATGATAAGCAGCACATTGGCTTAAACTAATGCACTATATGCCTCTAGGGAATGACAGGCTCAGAGACTGGGTTTTAACATCAGAATCTATCCATTAATCTCGACTTAAATATAATCTACTCTGCAGTAAGAGGAAGAATGGGCATTCAATGAATTATCTGTTTGAAATATAGCAGGAGCATACTAATACAAACATATAGCAGAAAGTACCAGTTTCGGTACCATTTACAGTGTATTGTTGGTTCTACAAACCCTGAACTGCATTTTAACATGGAGTTAAAAAGGAAGATCAAATGGCTAGCAGGATTGGAAGGACAACACTATAACTCTGGCTGGGTGGCTAGATGAATGATGACAGTATTTAAAAATACTCCACTTGTCCATGTTTCAGTAACAGGCTATGGACATGAAAACAAAGCAGTGAAGAAAACCATGCTGAAGCCCATATGCAGGCAGAATTCCCATCCTGACTTGGAGGGAGGATTTGTCTTACTAATGTATCCAAGATGGGAATCAATGAATCTATAAGGTATGTTGTGCTAATTGTTTTGAAGCCCATTACAGCTGCCACTGCTTCAGGCTCTCTCTGGAGTGACGGAGCGCTGATCCTGTGGTCAGACAGAAGCGCTCACCTGGCAGCTGTGGGTTTGCAGGAGGCAGTAGGGGAGGCGCAGGGCCACCAGCCATGGGACTGAAGTTTATTAAAGCTGTTGTACCAAACATACCAACGAGAGATGTTAAGGTGTGGGCTGAAGTGATAACTGCAACAAACGTGGAATACTACAGGCCACAGGGGAACTGCAACCCCACAAACTCACTCCTGATGTTGGGAGAGGGATTTATCCTCACTTTGACATCTGGCGTTACATCAGTTTTAACTCAAGTAATTAAGGTTGATAGGTGTAAAGAAGACGGAAGCAAAACTAGTTCTCTTCTCTCTGGTATTAGCATGAATGCTTAAGCTTACTGTTTTCATGCATTCAAATATTTAAATTTCGACTTTAAATATCTTCTCTGCAAATATAGACATATTAATTGATGAGAAAAACAGCAAGTGTCTTTTCATGAAGAAATCACTACAAACTTCAAAATTACACAAAAATTATATTAGTATTAAATACTGTCCAGTAAAAAGACTGCACACACAGGTACATGTTCATTTGCCATTCCACACTACTAGTAACAAAAGAAACTTCTCTAATGAGAAATTCTATCATTAATTCCAATATGTACTTTAATGAACTTTACAACTACCTTTTTAAAATTTTATAGTTGATGAGAAGGTTTCTCTTTACCTTGGGTTGCTGCAGTACCAATAGCAGATAATCTACTTACAAGTCTCTATGGAGGGCAGCAAAGTCAAGTTTAAAAATTATTTTTAAAACTCAAAGTCAGGCTTCTATTTAAATAGAGAAAACATATACGAATTTTCAGATATTTCTCTCTTTTTCTATTTTGAACAGCAATTAGCAAAGCAGCCCCTTCGCCCTCCTCCCAAGTGCTGTCAAGCTGTTGAGAGCAGTCTGCAGCACTACAATGGTACTATTGTGAACACAGCCTGGGCTTCCTTCCCACAGAGAGTTAAGTGGGCAGTTCCTGCTGCCCATGATTGGTGTCCAGTGAAACAATACTTAAGAGCCAGGTTTTATCAGTTCCACGCCAAAGAAGTGAAGCCAGGGAACCCAAGCCTTCATATCATGCTGAACCATATGCCAACCCTGCTGGCCCCTAAGGTTTATCACTAAGAATCAGGATCCATCGTGTCCCCTGTGAAATTTCACTTCACATACCTTCTGTGAAATGCATGGCTTTGCTGAAAACTGACCTTTTTCCACAATTGGCATGAACAGATGGATGGTAACTATGGTTTAGCAAGCCGAAATTAAGTGATTTTCTAATAGCATGCATTCTTCTGTGTTTGGGAGGAGAAGCATTCAGAAGGAGAGAGATGTATTTGTGACCCATGGATCTATTCAGATGCAGTTAATCAGCAATTAAACTATTTTCTCAATGTCTAGAAAGTATATTGAGATTAATTTGATTGGCCAGGCTATGATTAGGACTCATGTCCTTTGGACTGCCATATGGTAATTCCAATTACTGTAACACTAACTTTTAATCCTTGCTTTATGTTAGCTTATTCCATTTTCCTACTACGTTTGTGGCACATACGGAATAAACTATAACCTTTGTTGTTATAATTTTGACCCTGGTGAATATTTTTACGTGAAGTACATTCAATCTCCAGCTAGATATTTCCATACCACCAGGTATTATATACAAGCCTTTTTTTCAGCAACTGAAATAACAGACCTGTAGGAGGACAAAGCCAACCAATGTGCTAGTTTCTACTAATCTATTTTTTTTGGTACCTATGATTGTCTAATCTCTCTGTTGGCACTGGAAAGCATGCCCCAACTGTTTTGATTACCATATGCAGAATGATGCAGAAACAGTTTGCCAATATCTTATTCAACTCATCTGAAAACATCACTCTATCTCACAACCATTACGGTTTTGCCAGTTTTGGTTGTTATAAATAATCTCCCACATTTCCTACCAATTTAAATATCAGAATCAACCAAATGCAATGCCATATACTTATTTTTATATATACATGTTTTTTTGTGTTCTAACATACAAATATTCCAAGTTGTTTGCACATCCCTTATCTATTATGAGAATTTATAACAAGAAAGGATTAAATCAATACACAATGCTGTTTTTTTGCAATGTAAAAACAGGGCTTAAATAGTTTAAAAACATTTCTTTCTTTACATCTTAGAAATATCAAGAAAAATTGTTTAATCTTCCAGGCTTTTATTCACAGACTTCTGAGAGGCATCAAAGAAATCTGTATGAATTTTAACACCTTAAGGGGGCAAGAGCCATAACATTTTAACAAAGGGCTTTTGTTACCCCAAATATTTAATTAATTAATAAGGTTAAGTAGGTATTAACAAAAAACCTGTCACTTTGTGTTACACACAAGGCAATCAACTCTGTGTAACAATGGATTAGTTTATCTTTTTCATTCCAGTTTAAGAACTTGTGGCCTTCTCTCTGCAAATTTTTGTTTAAGAAAGGGATTTATAGACTTCTAAAACACATTTTATAATGAGCAATTTCACTACTAACTTTCAGCTTACAGTATACAAAAATTTTCTCCCTTAAAAATATGTTGTAACAAAGAAAAATTCCCTTCTGTCAAGTGATCCGAACTGACATATCCAGACTCAGAAGTTCTAGGATGCTGATAAAGCACATCACTGCTTTTCAGGATAGCTCACTGCCCTCCTTCTATGCTAAAGGAGAATGCCACCGGCATAAGCCTACCCATATTTTGTAGAGAAATCAGTAGAACCAATATTTCTCCTTCAGATGGATAAATTATATTTATGAAAGAATGTAGAAGTAAAAGAATCTAGAATGTATTTTTCCAAACAGTACAGAAATATTTGAGTCTCCCCTACAACTGTTCACAGCATTAACAGAGCACTCAGGTCTTTATAAGTGCAATTAATAGTATAAACTACATTACTACAGTTGATCAGTTTTGCGTACTTGGTATTTTGTGTTTTTACCACTTTGAGGAGAGTCTCATGCATTTCATTAGGGAAGAGTAGCTAATAAATAAAGTGGTACTGCTAATTAAAATATGTTGTAGATATCTTGTGATAACAACAGCATTATTAAACCCATGCGCTTAAACTGCACCTCTTTAATATGTGCTTCAGGCCAGGCAGTTTCACTTCAGTGCCCATCAAGGTCATGGAGCAGATCTTTCTGGAAGCTATACTAAGACACATGGGAAATAAGGTGGTGATTTGAGACAGCCAACATGGCTGTCCTAAGGACTAATCATGTACAAATTTGGTGGCCTTCTACTACAGTGTTACAGCACTGGTGCATGAGACAAGAGCAACTGATGTCATCTACCTGGATTTGTGCAAAGCATCTGACACTGTCTGACATGATAGCCTTGTCTCTAAATTTGAGAGACATGGATCTGATGGATGGACCACTTGGTGGATCAGGAATTGTCTGGATGATCACACTCAAAGAGTTGTGATCAACAATACAATCTCACGCTTCCACTCATTCCTCAAATTAAAAATGCATGAAAACCAAGTGAAATTTTGTGAAATTATGTTCACTACATGAAAATGTAGCAAATGCAGCAGCTTGGCACACACATCTGCAAGTATTTCTCCAGCAGTTATTTGAAGCATCTATATGACAAACACTAAGGCAAGAGTTTAAAAGCCTATCACAAATGCTGGCTCAATCAGTTGTCTCTAGTGGCTAAAATCAAAGGCATTTAAAGTGATGCTTTGGAATTATTCATTGCAAAACAATCTTATTCTTTCAACAGGTAACTAATAAATGATGGCTGAGAACAGGCTTGCACTACCTCTGAGGTCCAATTGTTACTCAGAACACTGCCTACTTTTGCTCCCTGGTGTTGCATTTTAACTCTAATTGCATGATCAAGCCAATAAATTGGACTCAGGGGACAAAAAACCCTACAAAAGTACCTACCCTGACAAAACCAGAGGTTTCAAGAAAATGCACTTCAAACAGAACTGAGGCAAGACGAGACAAGCAAAAGGAGAGGTATCAAGGCTTGAAAGATAGTCATTAATACTGACAGATTACTGTAATTCTGGCTGTCAAGGAGATCGATTTAAGCAGCATATGCCAATCAATACTCTTCTCATTTACTGAGCAGCATGAGATATATAGTTAGGCAAGATGTCCCTAAGACAGGATTTCAAACCATACTTAATGAACATAAATAGCGCAATTTATGCTTTGGAATCTTAGCTCTTTTTTCATTTAGCCTTTTTTTAATTGGGCAAACTTCAACGTGATGTTATCCATACAAAAATTATTTTAGATTATCCTATTACACTGCATTGTCATTGTATATACAATTCTTTTAGATAAGGTATTTCAAACGGTACTAATTTTCTGTATAACATATTAAAACATTAATCTTGAGCTTGAACATTCTTAAATGCAGCAGTTATTTAAGTACTGTGCATTTTGCTTTTTTTGGCAATGGTGGTTTGCCATTCTGAGCACTTTAGCCATTCATGGTCACACAAGTAACCTGGTATTATATCTTACTGGTGTGTTCCCAGCAATTTTCCTTACAACAATCTCTTTTTGTTCAAAAATACTAGTGAAAACACAGGAAAATACATTAATTTGCTGTATTACTTCAGAGGAAAGGTAGTGTAAAGGTAATAAAGATATAGCTATTACAGGCATTGCATATCTACAAGGAGACACACAGACACACACAAACACAACTCTATAGAGATATATAGATACAAGATTTTCCTCTTATATTTAGGTTTCTTATCATGTGCAGAAAAATTGTTACATGACTCCTTGAAACTGAAATACCTGAACAGTCCATTTAAACAATCATATACTCATACACGTCTTGGAAATCTTTGGTTTTTCATGTTACATCATTGTATGCAGGCATTTCACTTAGCAATCACATTTATAATTATTAAAATATCAAATAAGTTGTCAGCAGAACTAGGATTTGGGAGAACAGCACAACTGAGAAATTCGAAGTACAGGAAAGACTGAAAATCATATTCTGTACCTTAGGATTCTTGCTTGAACTAGGAAAACAATTTCCACTGCTAAGCAGTAAAATAGGTTTCAGAAATAACTGTATTTTCTTCTGGAAAAAAAAGCAGGGGTCATATGATGAACTCATCCATGGCTCTTACTTGAAATCATATCAGATAAGGCTACAATGGCAGGCATCAGGGATAGAATAAATATTCACTGAAATTCCGAAATTTTAAATTATTTGTATAAAATATATGAAGTAGTTTTTAAAAAGTTTATCAAGTGTTATTTTAATGTTATCTTCTCAGCTGTGATGACAGAAAAAAAATGAGGAACAGCTATGTTAAAACCTTATTAAATGTCCTGTGTCAAAAATATATCACCAGAAATACATCAAACTTTGTAGTCTTGGCATATGGCAGATGAAAAAAATTCGAAACCAGAAAATACTAGAAGAGCAATTATAATTTCATGCATTATTCCTTTCACTACACCAAAACTATGAGAGTGAGCAATCCTTATGCCCCTCCCCTTTGTTGATACACAGTTGTCATTGATGCAGTATCACTCTATTCACTTTTCTTCTTACAGATGCTCATGGAGCTTTAAGATAGAAAACTTACTGGAAGAAGGGAAACTGGCACTGCCAAAATCAGTGCTATCCAGTTTTAACTTCTAAGTTTCTGTACTAGTGAGAAATCTTCAAAATCTTCACAAGTTACAGTTTGAAAATGCAAATAAAACAAATATTCTTAATTAAGTGAAACAAATGTTGCCAGAAATCTGAAGAATACCCTTTTCTCACTGTATGTCATTAATAAAGAACACTTTCTTCCCTTTTCTAGTGCCTGCAATTCTATCTTGAGGCAGGAGATGGTCAAGCAGGCACAACAGACAGCGACACTACCAGTTCTAATAAAACCCTTTCTTGAGGCAGTTGAGTATCACCTCAAGAAAAAAAGCTTTTTCTGAGCAATCAGTTTCTAATACAGAGCAAACTTTTAACAAACCACTCATAGACATTATTCATAAATAAGTTACTGCCTTGTCAGACACCACATGGGATTAATACCTTCCCTTTCTCTGGAAGACAACTGTCAAAAGATTAGTTACAATACATCAAGTACCAACTGGTAAGTCATACATTATCAAGAAAGTTAGGAGGATGTCAAATTTTCAGTTTTGATAACAAAGATGAATTTATCTTATCATTCAGATTAAGATTTACTCTGTAACATTTTTTAGATGGAATAATTAAAGCAGCATTATTTTTTTTTGCTATTTACATGAATTGGTTTCATGTGACCAAAAAAAAAATCTCCAAAAAGAAACAAAAGTTCTTGGCAATAGGTCAAAGACTGGAGATTATTAGAAAGAAGTGAAAATTATGCTATGATGATTAAGGATAAAACAGTCATGCATTTTCCACGTATTCTAAAATGTCTATAAATTTCAGATTTAAAAGATGTTAAAGAGGATTTCTTACTGTGTGTCTAGCTTCTTACCATGTGTCTTAGGTAGCATCTGTAATAGGAAAATACTAACTAAGACAGAAAGCACAGTGTCTGAATTGCACTATCTGAAGTGCAGATAGTTTGGAATAATTGTTAACACTCCAGAATTTGTGTACAATGAAAAAAGTGACACTAATTGTTTCACAATTGCAATTTCACTCCCACAAGGTTTCTAGTATTTGTCCTGCTTTGTTGCAATACTTGTAAAAAGCTGAATCACTGAAGGTGCCTACTATGTCAAGATGTACCTCTTGGCATCTGGCTGACATCTGCTGTTTATTCAGGAAGTTTAAATAAAATTTTATATGAAGCCACAATTTCTAATGATCCAAATATTTAGTATTGATTCATTTCCCACACATGGTTGATTCTGAATTCAGAATGTGACAAAGTGCTTGCTCTGAGACATAAGCCATGAATAAAACTATTCATACAAGAATTTCAATGCAATGTAGTAAATAAAGAGTATTTAACAATCCCTAAATATTGGCCTTCTTCTCCATCATAATGAAAATGTGATTGTTCTCAACATTTAGTTCCATTATTGCACCTGCATTTATGAGTGGCAGAAGTTTTCCTAGCATATATGCAGCTGGAGCATACTCAGGAGATAAGCATGCACTTCTTAAGACAATGGTAAATGCAATGAGAAGAAACACATCAGCTATGAGACAGAGAGGGGGGCTACTGCTGCTTCACTAGCAAGACACCACAAGTATTTTGTGTTTGTCACCTCCTTCTGTGTGCATGTGTGCCACCTGTTCCTGAGGGGCTACTGGCATAAGAGAGCCAGGCCACCAAAAATTATTGGGGGACCAGAGAATCCCGGAAGCAAAAACTAAAGCAAATTCTACACACCAATGCAAAAACTCCACCCAAAATAGCAATATTCTCTTCACACAGCTGCAGCAATGAGCATGTCAAGAACCAAATAAAGAAAGACACCTGCCATGCATGACTAATGTCTGCCAAAAAATTAAGTAAATTTTTAATCTTAGAACATGACCATACAGAAACATATTATAGTATTCTGAGCAAACAATAAAACCACAGAGCAGATAAAATCTTTAAAAATCATTAACCAAATCAAACCTTCAAAGTGTTTTGCTATCTAAGTATCCTATCAGAAATGTCAAAATCATGTCAGAAAGAGGAAGGTGATTGACAGAATATGTCAGTCTCAGAAAGCTACTTCAGACTGTACAGCACATACTCAAAGTTGGAGGTGGCTATAAGAGGGAGATGAGCAGAATTTCTGGTATCCATGCAACCATTATTATACCATTCACACATACTACCATTGCCACATTGTGATTAACAGACCAGCGCATTAAGGAAAAAGTTGCAATCAGGTTACGTGAAGAGGTCTGAATATCCCTGCTGATTACAAATGACAGATGATTTTTTCAGTCAGGTCTGCACTTAGAAAATGCACTGTTTCGGATGGTAGATAAGCTCTCCTTGGAAGTCGGAGGGCCAACCTCAGTGCCAATTTTTTCCATCCCATACGCAAGCAAATCAACACAGTCTTTAATTAAGAGTTTACAGTGATCTGTCACCACAAGATCTACAATGTGATACTATAAACATTCTTCAAAAGTGGATAAGCACAGGCCTACATATATATCTTTAAGTCTGTACTACGTTAAAAAGTGCCCACCATGTATTACACAGCACCATAAAACAAACCACATATCTGCAGACAGAGAGGTATCCGTACACTGATGCTGGCTTTCAAATTAACTATTTCTGGTGGTCTACTACTGTAATAAGAAGAGCTAATACAGAAATGTAGTGCCTGACATCTGTTTTGTTTGACAAGTCTCAAGTACTCTTGTGCCCTTAACATCCACATTCAACTGGATATCTACTAACCATCATCTGAGTTCCTAATAAACTAACACTGCTCAGTATATTAGACACTCGTAAGTAAGTAAATGAAGATCAGTTTCAAGAACATCATGTCCAGATTCTCTTTCACTGACACTGTTATGGTCCTGGACTTGTGCAAATCCTTGATCATCAGCTTCACTTTTCCATTTCATGTACCTTTTGAAACATAGCTTTTTTGTTCCCTTTTCCCTCCCTCTTCAAATGTATTGTTTTCATCACTCTGAGAGCTCTTTTTCTTTGCTCCAGCAATACTCCAACATGAGGAAAGGCCACCTTGGTTAGTGAATCCTGTCTGTCTTCTGCAAGAGACATTAATTCCAGTAGTGTCTCCAGAAAACCTATTTAACCACAGACCAAAAACGCCTGTTCCCCACACCCTTTAGTCGACTACAAACTTAAAAGCCAGTAGTGAACTGCTGCAGCCATAGCTAAAATGTCCCGGAGGAAAAAAGCAGGGGACAATCAAGACAGTCCTTGACGTCTTCAGCTCTGTGCTATCACAGGAACATAATCAGATTCAACTTTCAAATGTTCCTAGATAACAGACTATGTCCATGTTACAGGAAACATCCACTAGTCTTAGCCATTCTTGTATGAGGGAAATTCCCTCTTGGCCTCAAGTCTGGCCACAGGTTGAACACCAAGAGCATGTCCATGACATTTTTAATCAAGAGGTTTTTAAACTACTGAGACTTAAACTTCAAAGTCTGGCCTAGCATTTTTTGCTGTTCTCCAGTGACACAACTGACTCCACCAGAGCCTAATTCAAGCCAGGAAAGTTTGAGTTTTTCTCTAATTTCACACCAAGCAAACAGCTTTTAAAGAACTTCCTACAACCCCATTTTAATTTTTAAATTATTACACCTAACAGTAAATCTAAGATTCTCCAAGCCAGGTGAAAAAAGTATTCCACTGACGATTCAACAAAGCCACCCTTTAATATCAGTGCCCAGCCAACTGGTAGTTTGTAAGCTTACCAAGTGATGACATGAAACCCACCAACCAATGCTACCTAAAATCAGATACACATAATGCTTTCCACTTACCATGCTAACCATACTAGGAGACATATCAGCATTTTAATGGAGGCCACACTATGTCATAAATGACATACTGTGCTTTGATGCATATTAAAAAGTGCAATTTGGAAAACTGAATTAAAAACACAGTGCACAGTTCTCTGGAACTGGCTGATTCCTAGACATCCAAGGAATTTAATAAACCAAGCTACATCCAAGGAATTTAATAAACCTTTCATATTCTGTGAAGTTTAAACCTACAAGTCTGTGGGGTTCTTTTGGTACTGCAAGTTTACTATTTCAAAGTAAATAGTTTTCCAATTGCTCATCACTATACATCAATATAATGCTCTAAACCATCACTTTTGATAGTTGTTGATGACGATAATACATTTTAAATTCTTTGACTAAGCTACTTGAGTAATGACAGAAAGATCGGACCTTTCCAAACATGAAAATACAATGAATCAACATGTGTCATCTACAGAAATGGCACAAACGTCACTTAATGTGATCACATAAAACACATCCATCATTCATCTGTAAATCCATTTCATCATATCTAATCCAAAACTCTGCAAGTATTAACAGTCACCAATAGAAAAAACAATATTTTAGCAACAATCTATCACATGACAAGTATTAGTATTTACGGCTTGGTTGGAAAATAAGCACAGAATTCTTTTGGATCAAAATTTAAACTTATCTTTCAATTTATGAAATTCAAAAACTTCTTGTTGACTTAACTAATAGGTATATAACAGAACTCAATGTTAAATAGGGAAAAGGGTGTGACTGACTTACCTTATGTTTTTTAATTTATGGTTGATAAATCTATTCTTCCAAGAGCAGCCCCTCCAAAAATAGTTACAACAACAACAACAACGAGACAGCCTTTTCTGACACATTTACAAAGACACTGACATGATTTCGACATCAACTTTGTATTCTGAGCTGAGTAACAAAATGTGTATGACAGAAGTTTAATAAACTTCTCACCTTGAAGGAAAGCAGCATTCTTGAAACTCAAAAATAAAACTAAGTCACACTAATACTGGATAAATACTTAATATCTTAAGGAAAGAAGGATTATTAACATCATGATATTCCTATTTTAGAAAGACTACTCACAAAAAAATAATGTTGTTAACAAAAAGTGACAAGTTCATGTTATAAAACATTAGGAACAGGCAATTTTTCAACACTTAATCTATTATTTATGTAATTTTTAAAAGGTGGTCTTCATCTGAATGCTCTTCTATGGGTTTAAGTTCCCTAAGGGCACCATCACCATTTAAATAAAATATTTTCCCTATATTAATCAAAAAAAAAAGAAAACATGAAGATCATATCTGTAGAACTGCAAGGGAATGTATATCCCTTGGAAACCATTTGAGTGAAAGGATACAAGTTTTGGTATAATGGGATTAATGATTTCAATGCACGGCTTGCATTTATAGCTGTTGCACGAACCATAATAGGCAGAATTTTTCCATTCACAATAGCACCATCAAAGAGTGGACCAAAAAATGGAACCTGAATAAAAAATTAAGAAGTTCAACATAAAGTAAGATCGTAGCTATAACAATTAGCAATCAACATTAACAATAGAGCACTCAAATATATGTCTTCTTCCCTCCTCATTGCTAGATAATCAAACCAGTTATTGTGTTGCAAGTCAGACCTTTTCTCTCGTGGAAATATACAGCCATATAACTGCTTGATATCCTTGGCAACAGATAACACAGCATTTGAAAAAAATTAAGCAACTATTTGAATACTATGTCTCATCAAAGATCATTTCCAACATTTGCTGCAAAAGTCCTAGGAACAGTCATGCATATGATGTGTATGAAGTTGAAAGGCTAGATGATAATATTGTAGATGGTAGGAAGCAAAAGAAATAATTCAAATCTTAAAAAAATTTTTATCATGGCTCTAGTTCTTAACATGTCTATAAGGACCAACTTACATACAATTATTGGTGTATTGACCCTCACCTCCTATTTTCTTTTTTTTTCTTCTATCTGTTCTTCTTCCTTTCTACATTACCTAAACAGAAAGACTATAAAAGTCCTTTAGAGAAGAAATCCGTGGTGAATGTTTAGCCTCTCTGGGGACTAACTGTAAAACCTTATTCGTGAGATCAGTGGAAAACCTCAATATTTAGTATAGCTAGCCCCCAAAAGGTGAACAGAACAGATAGATCTTATGTTTTGGCATCACATTTCTCTCTAATCAATCATCATTTTGCAATTAAAAAAAAACCCCAAAAAACATTCAGTATTAAGTATCTTCATTTCCTGTACATGTGAATAAAGTTCTGAAGCTGCTGACGTAAAGCAGGAGAAGAGCATCAAAATTTGTGCATCAGCTCAGCAAAGGGAGCAGAGTGTACACTAAATATTCTTCCTGCTAAGAGGAAACAAATGCTGCAAAGGAATTTTAGACCCCGTATTATTTTTGCCATTAGTCATTTAACGTAGTTTTGAGAATACGGAAATCTAATGGAAGGCACTTTTTTCACATACAAGGACTTCTTTTTGGACTAATAATAATCCCTGTTTTCAGCAGTTTTTGCTTTCCTTCTTAACCTGCATGCTCCCAATAATAGAACTATTTGTACTTAAAGTAGTAAGATAAAGAATATACTTATTAGCTAAAAATGTAAGTAATCCAACAGTAACAAGACTGATTATCATTTCAGGCATATCAATAGATAGAGGCAATCGTCATAAAGAGGTAATCCTATTTATGTCATACCTCATTTATTAATATTAGTGCTTGTAGTAACAGTTTTAATATTTAAAGTATAGAAATTCATGGCAAGTGACAGCACACACAGAAGTTAGGTAGTACAAAAACTCATGACTACTTTTACTCAGTCAGTGTTCACTACCCTAAACCACTGTTTTAAGAACAGGGTCAGCACTGACATTTGAGGAGTAGTCATTAGAAAGAATGTGTGTTCATATGCCTAAGGGCTGAATGGTCTTGCTTTACTGAATTCATCTCCAAATTCTTGTGTGGAGTTAAGAAGAAAGTAAAAAATAGGTTTGAGAGGAAAAAAGGGGGAATATGATGTGGATGGAGGAAGTTGGAACAGGCCATTATTCAACCACCTCAGTTATGTATCAAATTTGATAAAAAAAATTTGACAAGTTTACTGTAATATTTAAATTATTATGCAGAATATTCTAGCTTTGTTTCCAGAATATGTTGGTAGCAGATATACTTTACAGCATCAGGCCTTTGCAATTTCAAGTTACGTATTTTACTATGCACTGTACTCACTCAGCTCTTCCTTTTCCCTCCTACCACCACTGCAACTGTCTATCATCTTGTTGGATCAATCTATTATACCAAAACCTCCAATTCTAAACAAAACTCAGTTCACGTTAAACACATGAAAGGAACACAAAAGAAAACAAACTCTTACCTCAGGCTTTTTCATGATCTGGATACTGAACATATGGTTTTTCATGGGATAGATAACTATAAGAACATCACCAAATTCTGTTGGAATTATTCCTCTTCTATAATCTCGAGTATGTTCTGACCAGACAATGTGTACTTCATCATTTCCTAAATGTCTTAGCTGGTAAACAAGGGATAAAATGCCATCAATTTAAATATTCTTAATTAATATTCTATAGCCACACAGCTATATTAAATGTACATATTTTAAAAGGAAAAACCCACTAAAAACACATGAAGAAAAATGAGTAAAATAAGCAAAGTACAGTACAGTTCTTTTACAATTTCAGTGTATTAGTTGAGAGTACTGGTTTGTGCTACAGATTTTTATACATTGGTGTTAATTTCCCTTTAATTTAACATATATGTGAATATCCATTTTCTGCTAAAAGCTAACATTTTGTTGATACTATCTCAAGAATGCAGAGTGGTTCAACCTGATTTACTAAAATGTGTTCAAGACTTCCATCACTGATAGGCAGAAAACTATTAAATTCTGTATGAACTTCTAAAGTATACGAATGAACATCTGTTTAAAAGCTACATATCTGAGAATTAACCTCACCATTCTAGCCAAATTCCAAAGTGCCTACCACAAACAAAAAGCTTTTAAATGAGAATAGCTACTGCATTCTCCATAGCCCCCAGAATAACTAAGATAAATGCTCCTTTTCAATGAAACCTGTATACTTTTGTAAAATAACACCCTGCTCCCCCACAAACTACAAAATGGCTCTTGATCTGGCTCAGAATGGCTGAATGGGTTCCTCAAAATCCATGCTGTATCCTCAGATGTAATCATATAACCAGATTAAGGAATTCCTTGAACACTCTGGAATTATCTGCATTGAAGATCCAAAACACTCCTTCTGATAAACATTATAATCAGATAACAAATGTTCACATCACGGAGAGAGGCTTTATGTATGCTGATCAAATACATTCAGATTATTAAATGGGAGATTCTTTCCAGTAAGGGTTACTTCTGAAAATTCAAACTGGAATATCTTTTTTATCTCCTAGTGCATCACTAGTTATTGACAAATGTCTTCACCCTCTGTTTTCAGCTTGTTTCCACAGCTTTAGGTAGGTGGAATTTGTCAAACAATTGCCTTGATATTATTCAAAGGACTGCACCGTGAACCGCTGCTAACAGGTAACATAAAATTCCAATCTGAGCACATACAAGAAGCTATTTTATACAAAAAGCCAACAATTTGCCATAGCACTTTCAGAACAACTGCACTTTAAATAAAAGCAAAACACATGCACAGTCTTCAGAGAAATTTAATTGCAATTATTCACTTGTTTATTTTATGAAACCTCCTGGAATGCTACCTTTGTCTTATCTGAAAGCTTACACCAGTTGTCAGTAGCAGACTTTAAAAAAACAAAAAAAAAAAGAAAAAAGAGAAAAAGAAGCTGTCTCGGCTCTTCTCTGTTAGCTTTAAATTGTATCAGACTGAAGAACGGGGTTGTATTTCTACAAAAAAAGGATTTTCTTCCATGTTGGACTAGGCAAAGGACAGGTGGCTTCAAAACCCTATCTCTTCTTTGATGCTCAACAAGTCATTTGTTTTGCCTGGACCAGATTGTACATACACCTACACTACAATGGCTGTGGTGCCTTTGAAGTCAGCTGTTCTTGCATCTTGTGTAGATGGCTGAATTATTTTGAACAACACTTAGGGATGCTCCTGCACCAACACTCAAACCAAACTCAGCCAAAGAATAGGTTATAACAACAGTCACTACACTGAGCTTTATTCTACTAGATTAGAATAAAGCCAGACAGCAACCTGAATAGCTGATGTGCAACATGCAAACAGCAGCTGCAGGAACCTTGGATAATACTTAACAATGACAAACATCATAAAAGAAAATTAACTGCAAAATTGAACCTCTCCTACTTCAGAATCATAGAATCATTTAGGCTGGAAAAGACCTCCAAGATCACAAAGTCCATCTGTTAATCTAACACTGCCAAGTCCATCACTAAACCATGTCACTAAGTACCATATCAATATTATCTTTTAAATAACTTTAGGGATGACAACTCCACCACTTCCCTGGGTAGCCTGTTCCAATATTTGACAACTCTTTCTGTTAAGAAGCTTTTCCTAATACCCAGTCTAAACTGCCCCTAGTGTAACTTGAGGCCATTTCCTCATCCTGTCTCTCGTTACTTGGGAGAGGAGACTGACCTCCACATCACTACAACCTCTTTTCCAGTAACTGTAGAAAGCAATAAAGTCAATAAGTGCAATAAGAGAGTGATATGAAGCACACTCAGTTGTTTTTTTCTTTCCTGGCTATAGCTTGGAGGACTTGATAAGATAAACTTCAAAATATACAACAAAAAAATCCTCCAACTCCTCCTCCAAAATCACGAGAAAAGCAACTTTGCCTTCTAACCTTTTCATTTTGTAGCAAAACATTAGTTAAAGAAACCTTGCACTTTGGCACCAGAACAGCCTCATCCATTGATTTTCATCAGGGTAGAGTTCTATCTTTTAAGTTTACGCAAAGCTCAGCTTCACTTCAGTCTCCTCTAGCATCGCTGTCTAATAAATTGTTATCCTTGGCCTCCTCTCCTTTGGCCACAGTTAACCAATTTCTCTCTTCAGGCATGAGATAATTTTTAAAATGGATCACAGATGTGATCCAAGTGGGGGAAATACATGCCAGGTTTTTGTTTTAAATTCAGCTCATTTCACTGTACTGGTCTCAAACATAGCCCAAGAAAACAACTTGTTGGCACCTTTTTTTAAAGCATGACAGGAGTGGAAAGCAGGGTTGTCACATCTTAAACTGGTTTTATCACCAGAGAAGTCAGTGAGGAATTGCACCTCAGATTAAAAAAAAAAAATTCCCATTTTGCTTCCTCAGCGAAGTGATGGTCAAAATAGCTGTTGAAATACGACAATGATAAGGTATCAGGGATTGACTGGCTCGCACTTAAAGCAAGCAAAAAGCTCAAGGAGAATGAGGCTGCCTAGCCAAAGAGAAAGCATGAGGCAAATCAGTTTGGACATGAAGTGTTGTGGAATGTAAAAAACCCACATGATCCTACATTGAGGGATGGCCATCTGGAGCACGGACTGAACTCATTGAACCAACTGCCAAAAAGCAGAACTGGCACTGATACACCATCACTGCACTGCACCTTTCATAATTCAGCAATATTGAACTATTTACTAAAAGAATTATTCCTCCTTTACTTGCCATCTTTGGACTCAGAGACAATAAACTCACAGACCGTTAGAAACAAATGATGGTGACAATGTACATGCCAAATAAATAGCTTTAAACTCCAGAACATATAGAGAGTTTAGATATTGCAGCTTCTTGAGGGCATCAGTGCCTCTGAATTGAATTGATCAGAGGTTGCCCCTGCGTACCTGTTACTGATACCTGCAGTTAATCAGATAGGACACGAGTTCTTGCACTTCTGTGAAAGCTATGCAGATGGAGCATCACTACTGATGCATGCTTTCACATTAGACTGATACAGATTTTGCTGTGATAAAAGTGTACTGTGCGGTTATTTCAGCAGGATTACTGACAAGGGACACATATTTTTGGATGCCAAGTGTACCAAAGCCATCAGCAACTTTTCTTTCCAATTTCAAAGTTTGCTTAATACTCATATATATATGTGTGAGAATACATTCCAGGCGAAAACCAGAAACTTCTTCAGAGGAAAAAGAAAATGAATCAGACTATTTCAAAGTTCCAAGTCTTGTCAAATGTATTTCACCTCATGATTACTATCCAGAATGATCTGGTAATGACCCAGTTTGAGTCAAATGTAGAATGGCATCTCTGTGACATGTAGTGGATTAAGAGTCAAAATCAGAGGGTGCAAGTAGGCGGATGATGGTATAAATTATGAATGGTGGTACATAACAAAATGAAAAGTACTCAGGATCAAAACCTTGCTTCTATTATAGGTGGTCAGATGACTGAAAAAAATAATAGACAAAAAACCAAGGTTGTGTGTTGCTGATTTAATATTTATGTTTGGAGAATAACTAAGTTCTAGATAAGTCATTCTGTTCTTTTTTCAAGATTAGATCAGAATCAGCTCTGACACTACTAACACAGTACTCCTTATTGCTTCTTTCAGATGTCCCCACCTCAGTCAGCAAGCAAAGCTTCTGAAAAAGCATGAATGGTGGTAACTTGACTCATCAACAACACTCGATTCATGGAAGAGATCTGATACCTGAAATTGACTTGAAAAGCTTTCCTGGCTTACTTCATCTGCTAAGTTTTGCATAAACTTTTTAGAAAGAAGAATTTCAAATTTCTTCTCAATTTTTCACTTGAGGACCTTGAAATTCTGCAGTGCTAAACAACCAAGATCTCCTACAAGCACAGCAAACACTTTGAGAATCCATCATTCAGTGTAATTATTACACCACATGAGAGCCAGGGCCTGACCTCTTTCAACTTTAATCTGGATTCTTTATTTCTTGTATTGAATTGGAAGCATCCCAGAATTCAGTGCCCTGGACACAAGTAGGACAAAGATACTGAGCTACAACCACCTCTGCTCATTGAAACCTTAAGGACAGACAAAACCATGATTTCCCAAGAAGGTGTGGTCCCAGTGTTATCTAACAGAATGGGATTTAGTGCACACAGAATAGACAGCTGTCAAGACTGAGTTCTGTGTTAATGGTTATTCAAAACTCACCACCAGTTGTCTTCACACTTATTTACTGACCTTGCTTTCCTGAATTTACAACTTCTTATGTGCATACATCACAGTAAGCCTAACAAAGGGCAAATCAGTACCAGAGACATGAGTCACTGCAGTAATATAAATAATAAAAAGTCCTAAAAAATGTTATACTTTGAGCAACTGATAATACACTGGAAACACCTGGAACTATAGGTTACACACCAGTATTCTAACACTCTAAATGCAGATCAAACTGCCCTAGAGAGTTTATTACCTAAGCATAAGACATGACACAAAATGGAGATGGACAAATGCAAAGAAGCTGTAAAAGGTGTTAAAGATTATGAAAATGTCATTTATATCAGCATTCTTCAAGAACGAAAGTGTCAAGACCAGAGAAAGGAAGGTTCAGCAACCAAAACAACACTTTATGATATAGAGAATAAATTTTAACTGTGTGTATGGAAAGGCTATGTTGGAAGAAATATTAAGTGGGAAAAAGCAGAGTCGTAAGCACAGAATGAATGTAAGAATCCAGAAAGTGGACCAAATTAAAGATTATTTCAGGCTATGGGCACAAGTGACAGGCACAATGGTCATGTTATCTGTGATGATCCGGAAAGGTGGCAATGAGAAATAGATTAAGAGCTCTGTTTTAGCCATTTTAAACTTGAGCTGTCGGGAAGACAGCCCTGAGGAGACAAAAGAGAAAACAGATTTTTTTTTTCAGGCTTGCTTTGAAACTCTACTCCATTAGAACAAATATATAAAAATGACCGACTGTTAGGTTACCTGAAATTTCAAATTTAACTCAAAATACTTTAAAATATTCTTACTCTATAACCATCATCATGTGTCAGCTCTCCTAATACGTTTATGTTAACTGAATACAAAAGAAACGTGAAATAAATATAACCAGGAGGGATGATCAAATCTAATTTTGATACATTAGTGTCATATGCTGTACATGTTACAATAGCAGCCAGACTTTAAACTAAGCTGCAGGCTATACTGAAATTTCCAAATGGCAGATTGTTCTAAGCGATACCAAGTATAATTGAAGTAATAAACGATAGTAAAAGCAAAGCACACTGTCAGGAAGAATTTAAGTATTTACTTTTTAAAATTAAATGAGTTAGGTTTGGAAAGGCAAGACAAGTGAAATAATGCAGGGCTCAATTTACAGAAAATTCCTTTTATTTATCTGTTACATTAACCCTTGAACTCTTGCCAAAATTACTGTAATTTCTAATACCCACTTACCTAAAGGAGGGAGAAAAAAAGCTATTATATTTTCTTCTGATACAACAGCTAGCCTCAACTTCTTTCTTCTTCAAAAATGGAAGTGTTTATTACAAAAAGAACAAAAGCAGCAGAGATACATGAAGTAATGGCTTTATGCAGCTACTTTTGCCCATTAGATATTAACAGCACTACTGTCTACAGTCATGTACCATCCAGATGAATTTTTCACAAAACTTTGTCTCAATAACTATGGTGTGTTTGGGTATTTTGTTTGGTTTGTTTTTTTAGCAATGTGTGTATATAATTGTAACTCAAAAAAATACTGTACTAGTAATTCACATATATAAACCTTCAGGTACCCAATACATGTTAGCAACACAATAAAAAGCCATAAGTACTGGGAGCTGTAACAATTTTATGTGGTTAGGATCATGTCATGCACAACTTAGAATCGTGTAATACACCAAAAGCTCAAGATGAATTAGTATTCAATCATTAACATTACTACTTTTTATTTACATACTGTGTGTATAATATTCTCACTTACAATGCCTTCACTTCTTTAGAAAGTTCCTCCTAAGGAAGGAGGAACTAGACAGGTGATTGCTCATTTATGTGCCTCTACAACCTTTCTCATTCTGTGAACTGAGTCTTCACATTATTTAGTCCTGATATTCTCTGCAAGCTTGCTCTTGTAAGCTTAGTGTAAATACTTTTTACTCTAACCTTTAATTGTAAGAAAACGAGAACAAATTGCATTATCAGCATTAAACCTCTGATTTAGTATTTACAAATTAAACAGTTATTTTATATATGTATTCCAATGTTAAGTTCCTTTTCACAATCAGAAGTTTTTTATCAGTTCTTGAATTCATGTCTTTTTTTGCTCTTGTTCACATCTTCAGAAACAAATGCTTCAGAGGTATCAAAACACTTAAAAGTTGAATTTACTACTCTCTAAGACTGATGGAAAATCAGTTTAAAAATGGCTGAGCCCCTGAAACAGCAGAATCTTGATTTTGCAGTGGCTCAACTGGCAGGAAGAAGTTTTGTTTTAATTTAATTTAATTTCCATTTAAGAGGAACCTATCATGTACCTCTAGGCACATTTACAATATAAAAACCAGCAGCCATTCAAAGCCAACTACTGCAAGTTTGCTTGTTTTTCTCCCATTGAAAAAAAAGACAAAAAAAACACACTGAAGACCTGTAGAGAAGCTCAAATCTCGAATTTCTCTGAAGGTCACGAACAGTACATGCATTCAGAACAATTAGAACTGTTAGCACTCACATGGCTCTCAAATAATTTTGATAGTGTGTGTGAGCTGAACAGTATGTCATAAAACACAATCCTTTTGCTGATATGGTGAGTCCAAGCAGCATGAGTAGTTGCAGAAATAGTAAATGAATTGAGACTGTTTTGTTACTCATGTCTCCTGAGAGCACTTGCTAGTTTATCCCAAGATGTAAACTTCAGCTGATGTTTCTCTCAAGTTTAGGATGAATTTCTTAACATCTCTCTTTGCTGCTGGTTCCTTCATATCTAATGCTTCTTCTCACGAAGTCTTTACTTGCAGAGTAAGAGCACCGAAAGTCCCACCCACTCTATCTCCTTTACTTAGCCTATCATCATTAAACATACACAAAATGAACAGCTTTGAAACATGTTTCTATTAGATTTGATTGGAATGGGCCGAAAACTATTAGGGAAGGGAGGAGAGACAGAGAGAGGCTCCCAAGCCTCTGTTCTTGGGAAAATGTGCTTAAAAATAACAAAACCAACATACTGAGGAAGAACAGAAAAGAAAGCCACAGAAAAATAAAGTAGCTTGATTAAACAGTCAATCAGTGCTGAGCCACAAATATAATCTCAATCTATTGATACACTCCACATATCCATACAGACCTCAAATATTTCAAATTACTGACAAGTGATATTGTTGGTAAAGTAGGAGAGAAACAGGCCTGGGGCAAGCTGGAATTGTTAAGAAGCCCAGCTGACACAATTTTCACAAGCTGAGTCACAGGAAGCCTGGACCAGCACTGAACCTTGCCTGGCAAGAACAACTATATGTAGATGCAGGGTGTTCTGTGGTGGTGTATTCCTCCCTACCCCCTTGGACTGCACTGTCATTTTAGAAATGCTCGTTAGGCCTTGGCCTTGACAAACCACCTGGGCTAAGCTCCTCTTGAGCTTATCAGAAACAGAAATCACTGTCTAGTCCCAGGAACTTGTGCTATCTAATGAGCTTCTGTTTTTTAATGAACAACCTTGGAAACTTATTTTTCTTGCATGAATAACAGCCCAAGTGGAACTGGTAACTGAAGTTGTAATCGAACTTTCAAAGAAAGTTACCAACCCAAATTGTGGACAGAATGGAAAATTACTATGACTAAATTCAACTCCCTTGTAGCCCTATAAACAGCAGTGGGAAGTGAGACCCTTTGAACTCTCCTGGACCACCAGTCAGCTGCAGCCAGCAATCTCCCTCTGAGTGACACACCTCTCAGAGGCAGCAAACTCTCAAGTTTGCTGTACTCAGAGGCTCATTGGAGCCTGGGCTGATACCCCCACTGCTCGAGGATCAGCCCCTTCACTTGTTGAGAAGATGCAAAGGCATCTGACATGAGTAGTTCACTGAACTCAAGGGGAATTTTTTACAGGTATATACCTTGTACATAGTCCTTAAGATCTGTGTGCATGCAAGTGTAAATGTGCTATACCAACTGTACTATGAATGTTGCTCTTGGATTAAGTACTTTAGATTTGTAAGTAAGTTAGGCCTATAAGTGAGTTGCTGTTGTGCTATAGTAAATTCTATAGAATCTTTTGTTAAATTGTTTAAATTAAGCTATCGATGTTAGGTGCTGTTAAGTCTACATGCTGGTAAAAGCTTTAAGCCTAAACCATCGTTCAAGTCTGGGGCTAAGCTTAGCAAGGGGGTCCAGTCCAAACCTTGTGACTCATTCGGAGGATCTTCCTCATTGCTTTTTATCCTTACCCTTTCCCATCCTTACCCTTTTTTCATCCCCAGCCTCCACATAGATCATACTTGGTTGATTTTAGTTTTAGATTGATTGATTTTATATTTTAGTCTGACTTTTCTCTGTGTGCTTTAACCATCCAGTAGGCAGTAGACCAAACCTTGCCAATGAACTGTGTCACACTTTTATTTGAATATTAAACCTGCTTTTGCTAATGCCTTTGCTGGTCATTCTTTGAGGTACCTAAAACACTCATTCATTATATGCTCTTAGAAACAGACAGGAGACCTTGTCTCTGTGTCCTGCTGAAGTCCATAGCATTATCAAATTATTCACTTTTAATTATTTTTCACTGTGGCCCGTCTTCCCCCTTTTCAGCACTTCGTAATGGTCTAATTCAAACAGATTACAAACAAACATTGTGAGGTTAATTACAAGCTGTATTTTATAAACCCAGGTTTTTGTTTAAAAAATACAGAAGCCAGTCAACTTAACCCCCCCACCAATGTTCTATACTAAAACAGTAGCAATAATTGAATTTTAAAATTAGTTATTTTTGCTATTAACCACTTTTATAAATAATTTAATAACCTAAGTATTACCCTGACTCTACTTCAGAAAATAAAGAACAGAAAGGATGCAGCATCGTAGGCATACAAGCAAAAGCATTTTCAATTCAAAAACCCCACACCAACCAAACCAACCTGAGATGAACAGTGAGAAGTTAGAATTCATAGTCAGTCTATAATAAGAACAATAATATTTTTTCTTCAAGTTGAACACAAGGAAAAAGAAGTCATTAATAATTGAAGCTTGCCAGAGGCATGGCTATTTCTCTCTTTACTAAATGTCTACCATCTAATTTAATTACAAGTATTAAAGTCCATGCTGAGGTCAACCAGCTCCAGTTCCTCCAATATTACACTTCAACCAGTGCTCATTAACGTGTCTAGTGAATGGATTAACACATCTGAAGATGTATGTATGCAGGATGGGGGCACAGTCTAAGGATGGCTAATTGTTCATTTATAATAGGACACATGTTCAAGACTGTAACTTATTATTACTAATGTGGAATTTATTAAATTCTAAAGAAAAAAAATACCAATACAGAAACCCATTTTTTTCTTCATGCAGCTATAAGAGATCATATCACTGTTGAGTGTCTGTGCCTCCTCCAAGACAAAACACCTTATATACAATAAACATTGTCGCCATATTTTTAACTTTTTTTTTTTTAAAGGGAAGATTATGTTCATAACCAGCACATGACCCGTAAGTACAGAAAAAGTCACCTCAGAAAGTACTCACACCACATATACCTTAACGGGCATCTAAGGTTTCAAAAGTACTAAGATATCATTGGGATGTAATACTTTTTCTTCTATACCAACCATTACTTCCCTGCACTTTTCCCCACTTTACATATGTTCCTGCAAACAGTTGCAATGATGGTACAAATCACCAGTATGGTAAAATCAGAAATTGGTAGAGAATATACCAACTTAGCAGGTAAGGATGTTATGATATTTTATGGTGTTTTGTTGTTGAGTTGGATTTTTTTTTAAAGTTATTGGATTTCCTTTGACTCTAATTTGTCTAGGTTTACTACCAAGAGAACACTATTTATTCGGAGACACCTACCTTTTTTGTTAAAGAGTCATCTGAATCAGAAGGCATTCTTGTTGACACATGGAACATTACTTCTACTGTTGAGGTAGCAAAATATGGAGTGGTCAATCCAGTGCTTTTGTTTTTTTGCAGTCCTCCCATAAAGCCACAATGGTTTGTGAGATTTACCTAGAAATAAAGACCAGGAAACTTTACAAGAAAAAAATTATCAGGTAATAAATAAACCTTTTATACGTTAAAATGCACTTTCAACTGAACTTTAAAAGTGAAGATCCTTTTCACAACAGTATAGTTACGCTTTTTTTCTAAAAGAGCTCAGACTTGCTGACTAGAATGGAAATCAACTGCAGTGCACTAGCATTCTATATTCTGCAGTCACAACAGAAGCTACTGGAAGGATGAGGTTAGAGGAAAGGAAAGGTTGTGCAAATAATATTTACTGCATTATTCCCTGATCATTTGAGTGCAGTCACTTACATGTGCTTTTTGTATTTTTTAAAATTCTCTGATACTACATCAACCTTGCCCTGAGCTCTGGAAAAACTCTGTGTAAAAGCCAGGTAATTTATTGCCTTCCATATATATTTTTTGAGAAATTTTCATTATGTGAATATGAAAAAAAATTCACATGAAACTAAATGATAATTCGTAAGTAAGTTTGTAAGTCTTAGATATATGGAAAATAGTGTGACCCTGAAGTAAGTAAGCATGTTTAATGTGCTGCTTCACCTTTAAAACAGCGACTACAGAAAGTTGTATTTCAGATATGAATACATTTAATCTCTGCCCACATGGGATATATTCAGGTTTTTGATACTAAAGGATGCAGAATTTAATGTTAAGATGTTAAAATACTAGTTGTCTCATTATGGAATATTAATCCAAATTAGCAACTCTTTAAACTAACTAATAATGCCCAAGAGAATTAAACCACTAAAGAAGGATATTTGATGGTACTAATGTGGGGTTTTTTTCTCCTGAATGTGGGAAATAAACATCTATGTTCATGAAAGTCAGCAGACTTGTAGCTGTTTTCCTCTGTTCCTGTGGAAAAGTCAGTCATTATCCACACAGTTAATCTAATAGTGCCCTTTTATACCTAAGGAGTAAAGAAACACAAAGAACAAATAAGATAGACACTCATGTGGACACTCCTGATGAGCACAAGTCACAAGAGGAACAAAAAACCTGCAGCTTCTTATACACCCAACCAGGACCAGAAGCCATTCAGTGCCAAATTGAACTTTACAGTAGTAATTAATCCTGTGCATCTGAAAGAAAGATGAAAAAAAGGAAATCCTTGTAACAGTATTGAACAAGTGACTAAAGAGCTGCAGGCCCACACAGATAATGGGGTACATCACAATATTTCTGACTGCTGGAAGATAAGTAGAGTGGAGTGTGTGAACTGATACATGCCTGCAGTGGAAGGCAGGAAGAAGAGAGTAAGTCAGAAGCTGCTTGTCTGTACTTTTTGAAGTCCCAAATCTGAGCAAAGTTCAAACTTCAATGGACTTAACACTTTACAAGCTAACAGGGAAATCAAGATGCCTCCTAATCAGTCCATGAAAGCCAAGTACAGGACTGCACATTAAAGAATTATCTTTGCCTGCACAAACTTTCTTCAATTGTTAAGAGCCTAAATTTAAATGGCTAGTATTGCTAATGAAACTAAAACAGGAATTCTTCTCCGAATCTCATTTTTAAACCACTGTATTTCAGTGCTTGTGAGTAATGCTGAAGAGCCAAAGACTTGTAATATATAAAGGGATCCATAATTTTCTTTGTAAAAAAACCTAGGATAAAAACATTTTAATAAATACCTCCCAGCCAAGACCAGCTACAAAATCCTCGTAGGCTTGACTTCCCCCAGTATTCGTAAGAATGGAGTGTTTATCTTCCTGTCCTTCAGCAACATAAAACACTGCAATCTTGTGTGTCTCTCGGCTGTAAAACAGAATGGTTATTGCATGACAGTGCCTTAACTAATATGAAATGAAAATATGCAAACAGTACACACAGAGCATGGCTTTCAAAGCATAAAAAATGCATAGTGGAATTACAGTACAACTATATGGCTTCTTTTTGGATGCGCTCTATATTTTCATATTCTCATTCTGTCTTTTCTAGTGTCCTCTTCTCTAGGGCCTTAGGTTTTGCTATACATGAGCAGCATTTACCCCTTTCACCACTTCTAAGATCCAGGATGGTGCTGGCTGTACCAATTGCTAATGGAATAGCTGGGCTTTTGACATGGGCAAAACCTGTAACATGGGCATTATACACACCGCACTGCCCATTAACAGAGGCTTCTGAGCACTGTGAAAATGCAGCTTGTGCAACTGAATGAAGAATCTTTACATTTCTTTTAAAGATCATCATCATTTAAATGTCTTCTATTGACACGTTGCTGTTAGACATTGGAACAAGTGGAGGTGGTTTCTCACACTTCTAAAACCTCCACGGGGTTTTGTTTCAACTTCTACAAAAACAAGTCAATTTTTAATTCTGTGCTACAATTCCCACTAAAGGTCTATGTCTTCAAATACTGGGACCATTTGAAAAAGCCAAACAATCAACCAAAGCTTAAAATGTGGAGACTTTGATATATCAAAGTTTTAAAACAATTCAATGTTATGCATATACAAATGCTCGTAATTTTAAGTTATTTTGAAATTTGTTTATCTCATAGTATTCTACATGCAGAATTCGACCCTACAAATAAAACCAATCCAACTTCAATATAACAGAAAAAACTACGATACAATGCAAAATACATTAATAATTAAAAAAACTATTACAAAAGTCAGCTCAACTCTCACATCTATGCAATTAGTGCCATTTGAGTAAAAGCACACTTAAAACAAGTAAGTAGGCAGTCATTAAAAGAATTTACCATTGTCTTGAGTCCAAATTTCTGAGTTCCCGAAGTAACTTCTCATTTTTCTTCAGGAGATGAAAGCTCCTTCTAAACAGAGAAATTTGTAACTCTTTCATCACCTCTTCACTGATGGATACAGAACAGTACAAGAACAGTACAAGAACATATCCAGGTCCACTCAGAAATAGTCAACAAATGCTTCTGCCTTTTCAACAGTCCTTTGTTAGTATTTAAAAATTAAGACATCTTTAAAAAAACATACAGGCAATTTTTCTTACTCCAGCAAATCTTCTATATTCATTACAGCCCTGAGTATAACCTCTACTTCGTTCCACTTTCTTCTATCAACCTGTTGGATCTGACTAGGATCCATTTCTTCTCTGCAGAAGAACAGAACTCCCTTTGATGCATACATAAGCCTCACACTTTGCTAGACCATAATATATATGCTTAGTGACAAAAGACACTCCCATTAATCTACTGTTGTAGGGAGTTGGTGCATTCAACACAGAACTTTTGCTATCCTGAACTGCAGAGCAGAACTTAGCTCAGTGATCACCCAGCCAGCTGTAACAATTTAAAGAAAAGACGAAACCAATATGTTAGAGCAAGAAAGACAGTTTTCATTTCTTTTCAACTGTGCTTAAGATATTTCCCACAAAATGCTGTGGAATTAAGAGCAGTCCTGTCCAAAACCAGACTGCCTTGAGGAATGAAAGACCCAAATAAGAAGGGCTGTAACACCAACATTTTGTCTGATTCCAGTGATATCTCAGTGACACAGATTAGTTTTGTTTTACAGACTATCCATTTCCCTTCATAGTAGGAAAATATATCAATGATTCTACTATGGAATTTGACAGCAATGGCAAAAAGTTCAGAAAGACCCATAAATGCTAGGATGCTAATATTTGTACATATCCACATGTATATGCAGACATGCACTTAACTACACCCACACAAAAATAATAATGTAAAGAGACATTATTTCTGTGATTGAACATGGCTTCTCACCTGTTGTTCTAAACAATATTCAAGCAATACTCAAGCACAGCCAGTGTTGAAATAAGCACTAGAGGACACATCTTTCTCATTAGCTAACACACATGCAATGCTTTGAGGCTGCATGCAAGCATGCTTTTAGCAGACAAAGCAGCAGGACACTGTCCAGCGACACAATAGCTGAGAACAGGACAGTTTCTGAGTATTATTCTGACATAGAAAGGTAACAATTTTTGCAGCAACATACATGGGAAGCAAAGAAAATACATCACTCCTTCAATTTGCCTTCAAACACTTTCTAAGGAAAGAATATGAATCACAATAAATGCAACAGATTCCTCCTTTCTGTCTCTCTAAACGACAGGCTGAAAAGCAGAAGAAAGCTGCTATTTTGCCCTTAGTTGCACATCCGCTCTCTTTTGTTAGCTGGCCTGGAATATTTTTGGCTTAACAAACTCTATGATCAAGGTAAGAATAGCACAATTCCTTAAAAAAAGTTCTTAAAATATGAGTCGTTTTACCTTTTATCCCATGAATTCATTCCCAGGATACTGAGAAGTAATCTACAGTAGTAAAATGCTGACTGTGGCTTTTGTGAGGTTGGCTCATCCTGCTCCATAGCCCTCATATTTACATCATTGAAATGCTTTTCAACAAACTCTTTCTCTTCTGTGTGCTGTTTCAGAATTGCATTGATGACATCGTTCTCCTGCTTTTCTGAGATGCAGACTGGTTGAGGAGCAGGGATGTTGAGTGAAACACCAGTTCTCTGTAAGCATTCAGGGCTTGTAACACCTAAATACTGCAGTAGCTCATCAAGAGCATCTTCTTCATCCCTAATTGTATCCCATGTTGGTACAGTGTCTCTAAATTTCCTTTTAACTTGGAGTGTAATCCCATCTCTTGCTGATACATCCTCCACATGCTCAAAAGATGAAAGAGCATCTTCTGGTTTATCTTGCTGAGATAATGAAAGTGCAAAAGACGTTTGTTGTGAAGATCCACATAAAGATGATGGTCCGTACAAAATGGCCGAATCCCACGAGTATTTGCCAGACAGATCACGCACTATAATTCTAACATTTGAATTAGCAGACGCAAGTCCAGCAGACAGTCCTCCCCCAGGCATGTCATCTTCTGCTTGGATTTGTATGCAAGACACCAGAGAAGTATTGTTTAATACAAAGAACTGAAGATTTGGGTTCTCAAAAAGTTCAGGAGAAAGCTCAGGACTTTCACTGTATGGATTGTCGTTGTTTTCACACACTTGACTGGTCAGCATAGCAGGACCTCCACTCATAGGATAGTGGCCTAAGTGGTTGACTAGATGTGTTATCACAGTGCGAGCAGCAACAGAAATTAATCCTTGCTGCATGTGAGTTTTCACTGCAAGAGAAAGAGCACAGGTTTTAAACGAAGAGTTCAGAAAACAACACTGAGATTTACGTATTTCTTTTGGTCTCTTACTGAGTTTTAAACAGAGAATGAGCACTGCAAGCTGAGGATACATGCAATTCAGTAAGGGAAAATATGTATTTTGATGATCATTCTCTTGTATATAAATAGGATGAAAAATCCTGAAACAGTTAAAGAATCATCTTCATTATTTTACAGCCAATCATACTTCCTTTGCTGTAGCTTTGTTATCAGCATTGCTCTTCTAAAATATACAATTTCTTATCTAGTGAAAATAAATCTTGAACTGCTGTTGAAGTAGAGATCACAACTGTGTTGCTAGATGTCCATTCCAACTGCACTGTATTTTTATATTTATACACATCATTACATTGACAAATACAAAGGAAGATAGATGCACAAAAGGTCTAATCCATCTTAATTTCCCTGGGGAGCCTATAGCTGTAGGTTAGCTTGAGAATAGCACTGGATAATTTTAAAGTACAAAATCAAAGACCAGGCTGTCTATATTGAACACAATCTAACATTATCAAAATATTCAAAAAGGAAATCTCATGCCACAACTGCATTTTAAGAAGTTTCAGGTTAGAAAACCTTGGGAGGGAGAAAGAGGAGTTAGTTGCGCCCATCTTATGTGAAATTCATCCTATGAGATGCACTGGTATTTCAGTATGGTTTTTGCCACCTCCTTCTTTGCTGCATACCTTTCACTTGCACATTATGTCATCTAAATTCACAAAAGATATTTCTAATGTTTATATCACATCCTGCTAACCCAGTGCTATATTGTTATTAAATCATTTTTATCAAGTCCAGTCTACAGGATGTACATGAGCAGGACAAAGTGACTCTCTCAGGCAGAGAACTGTCAACTGGTTCAGGGGACCCACTGAAGAACCCATATACAAAAATATTACACTACAGAGTAAGACTGCTAGAAGAGGGAACAAGATCAAAATGGCAGAGAACTGTCAACTGCATCCTCTCTCTTGTAACTGGGCATGGATGCCCTGAATTTAGGATTTACAAAGGGAAGATAAAATACTGTATTCCTCAGGGTTACATGATGTATTTTAAATTACATTAAACATTGAAAACTGCTGCAAATGCTTCCCATCTTCTTTCTCACTAAAAATCCATCAAACCAGAATGTTCTGAACAATGTTACTTTTTCATTCAGTATTTACTGAGAATATGCAACCCCTTGGACACAGAAGTAAGATATAATGAAACCATCTCTCTTTATGTTGGATATTTATAACCTGCAAAACCTAATGTTTAATAAACAAATTTCTTTTTGCAGTTTCAGATGTCTTAATTGGTTTAACTGGAAAAATAAAGGCAAATTTGTGCTGTGTACTGACTACCATTATAGATCTTCAGTTTCTGAAGATAGATGCATTCAGCATCTGCAAAAATAAACAGGTAGTATGTATTTGCCTTTTTTTTCCCCAAAAGGTTTGGGTACAGCATGTAAGAGATGTTTGGGATTCTGGCTATTGTCTTCCTTTAGGAAGCACTACATCTGAACTGCAAAAGGGAAACATTTCATCCAGTTAATAGGTGGCAAAATCAACATAATATTTACACAATTCCAAAACTCATGTCAACTCAAGTATTTTAATAAATTAATGCCTTGACAACTAATATAAAAAAATTAGAGATTATATTTTTATTGTCTATAGCCTTCTTGAGGTTTAAAATTTACAAATACAAAAACATTCAGTGATGCTGAATTAAGTGTCCAGATACTGGCAGTATACAAGGAAATTAAGTTATAGTGCCATCTGCTGAAATACAAGAAGGAGCTGGAAGCAGATTTTATACAAAACAAAGAGACAATAAGCTGGGTGCTCAAAGAATCATTTATCAGCACATTATTGACTAGCACCTGGACAATGCAGGGGGTGGCCCATCTTTGTCAGAATATTTATACCAAGTATTTAGCACTTGCCACTGCACAGATAAATAAGGTAATACTTTTCTCAGGTTCTGAGGAGCAGAGACATACAAGCTTTCCAGATACCTGAAGACCCACTCTATAAAGGTTAAATGTCCCCTGTTAAGTTCTGCTGAGAAACCTGAAGAAATAAGAAGGACCTTCTAGCATGTAAGTTATTACTATCACTGTTGTGTGGCAAACCCTAAAGATCTCAAACTTGACCATGGTTGTTTTGTGCCTCTGTGTGTGAATTTACTCCCTTAGGAGCCCAAGGGACATATGGAAAAGGTAACAGTAGTACAAAGAGGGGAACATTAATTTAAATTTGGAAGATGCATTCTCTAATACAGCCTTTCCCTGAAAACTTTGCACTTGAATTAAAATCATAAATCTGTCATTGTTTCTTTTATAAAATGCAAACACTTGTCTGAGTCTTCACTCAGAATACAGTGATGTTGATCTAAAAATGACACAGAAAACTTAAAGTAGAAGTATCAAGAGAAGTATACTGAAAAGCAAACTACAAGATGCAACCTGTTCCGTTGAAATAAAATAAAGCAATCTTGAAACATTTTTGCCACACAGAAAATCAGATTTTGGTGATGGTTTCCTCAGGAATTAAAAACAAAAGAAAAAAAATCCCAAGTCTAATAATGCATTTTGAAATTATGAAAATTTTAAATTAATTTCGCAACTTAATTTATTCCTTGAAGCACATTTCTTCAATCAGGCATAACTGGACATTCAATATATTAAAATCTTAAAACATGAGTATCTAAACCATGCTCTTTGTTTCTGGAGGGCAAATGAAAATATGTAATAATGCAAGCCATCACAGCTTTACCACAAATTCTACAAACTAAGTCTATCATTAAACATTAAGACAGTCCAGCTCACTGTTTGTTGACCTGTCTTCCTGAGAGAACACATCGCTGCTCTCTTTACAATGGTACTGTCTCTGGCTTGGGCAATGTAATTTAGACGTGTACATGATCATCTGGTTATTTACTAGAAGCATGTTACACTATTTATTTTTCTCAGTCTTGAAATTACCTCTTTTGTGGAAAGGCTGAAGGTCCATCACTACTAATCTGTATCTGTGGCATGAATGAAGGATTCCTGAATTTCCTTCAGATGTGTTGTTAAATTTTAATTCAATTTTGGCTGAACAGTTTTAAACAACTATGGTTATGTAGTAGAAGTAAAAAATAATGACAGAGTGGAGTTTAACTCTCCTCATCCTTTTAGCTGTCTAAAGAATGATGACCTGTACAGATTGATTAATCTCAAATTGGAGCAATGGGATGAATCACTCTCTAAAAAATCTTTTTCCTTCATTACATTCAGAGAGAGCTTAAGAGTGTTCATCTTAGCTTAGTTTCCTTTCTAATTTTAAACTTCAGCTATGTAGACATGCAGTTACAGAGAACCCATCTCTAGAATATTACCCACAAAACACAAACTGTGTTAATCTGGATGCACTACGTATAAAGTATTTTTTTAAAGTGTGCATTTTATGTCCTTTCAGTAAAATGGCAAGCAGCAAAGCCTTAAAAGAAAAGTACTTTATATTTCTACTTTTTAAACAAAAGCTAAAACTAAACATCAGGCAGGGAAAACTTTTTCATTAGAAATTGAAAAATATTAGATAAAATGATCAATCTATGCAAAAGAGTTTAAAATATGTTTGGAGAAATATGAGGAATGGGGGAAAAAGTCAATCAAATCAATAACTGATAAATCACTGTATCTATGTAATGTTACTAGTACCTTCCAATCACAACTATCTCTAACATACTTGTGATCTATGAAGAACAGCTTTCCAAATGTTTTTGTCTATAATTGCAAAAAAATTCTCCTCCATATATGTTTATGCTCCTGAAATGAAATGGAAAAGTTCAGAAGTTAGCAGATAGTGGCACTATGCAGTCCAGGTTGGCTTGTGAAAATCTAAGCTGGCTAGTTAGGTGCAGTTAATTAGAACAGTGGGTTTGCGTGGCAAGGTTTTGGTAGTGTGGGGGTTACAGGGGTGGCTTCTCTGAAGAGCTGCTAGAAGCTTCCCCCGTGTCTGACGAAGACAATGTCAGCCAGCTCCAAGATGGACCTGCTGCTCACCAAGGCTGAGCTGATAAGCGGTGGAAGTAATGCCTCTGGAATAAGAGTTAAGAAGGAAAAAAATTATTGGGCAGAAGGAAATTGCAGCCAGAGAAGAGCAGAGTGAGAATATGTGAAAACAACAACTCCACAGACACCAAGGTCAGTGAAGAAGGAGGGGCAGGAGGTGCCCCAGGCACTGGAGCAGAGATTCCCTGCAGCCTGTGGTACAGACCATGGTGAGACAGGATGTGCCCCTGCAGCCCATGGGGATTCACAGGGGACCCCATGCTGGAGCAGGTGGAGGCCCAAAGGAGGCTGTGATCCTGTGGAAAGCTCACACTGTACCAGGCTCCTGGCAGGAACTGAGGTGCTGTGGAGAGAGGAGCCCATGCTGGAGCTAGTTTGCTGGGAGGACTTGTGACTCAGTGGGGGATCCATGCTGGAGCACCCTGGGCCTACAGGACTGAGCTCCATGGAGGGGACCCACAGTGGAGCAGTTATGAAGAACGGCAGTGCGTGGGAAGGACTCATGTTGTAGAAGTCTCCTGTGTGAGGGCCCCCATGCTGGAGCAGGGGAAGAGCATGAGGAGTCCTTCCCCTGTGGAGGAAGGAGCAGCAGAGACAATGTGTGGTGAATTGACTGCAGTCCCCCAGTCCCCATCCACCTGCACCACTGGAGGCAAGGAGGAGGTAGAGATTCACAATGAAATTAAACCCGGGAAGGAGGAAGGGGTAGGGGTATGGTGTTTTGAAGACTTGGTTTTATTTCTCATTATCCTATCCTGATTTGCTTGGTAATAAATTCAATTAATTTCCCCAAGTCAAATCTGTTTTGCCCATGATAGTGATAGGTGAGTGATCTCTTCCTGTCTTTATCTCAATCCAGGAGCCTTTTGTTATATTTTCTCTCCCCTGTGCAGATGAGGAGGCAAATAACAGAGCGGCACTGGTGGGCAGCTGGCACCCAGCCAGGGTCAAACCACCACCGACAACACTTGTATGCCTGCACTATAGCTAGAGCAGGTTGTTGCCAACACTAGCTAGAGGAACAGTTAATCAGCCTTCACACAGACAAGCCTGGTAATTCTTTAGATGTATGAAAGCATCACAGACTTGCTGTCTGCATGTTCTGGTGGTGCAATAAAAGCTTCCTACTGCTGTCCTTACTGAGAGCTGCTAAAAGTTCATTCTGGTTTAAATATAACAGTTTAATATGCTTAATCCCTAATTTCAAAATTATTCTTTGTATATCTCATACTAAAACCTACCACTTCCAAGCTACAGAAAGGAGAACAAAGACAATTTTACAGATAATCCTAAGTTAAGAGCTTCCATGTGAGAGACAGAACTTGGAAAGTTACTGGAAAACAGAAGCCAGTAATCATCTTTCTCAACACCTGTTCCCAGAGGATTTAAGGAATCTTTGCCCTGCTGTTCATTGAATGGGTTGCTCCAAAACCTCCCAGTAGATCCTGTCCCCACTACAGAGCTGTGTCACTCCAAGTCCTGTATCTTCTTGGTCTCATACCACATTATGCTGTGGCTAAATATCCATAAAACTTGTGCTGGATCTGACCTCGAACAATGGGAAGCGTAACAGGGTAAATCAATCACATCTGTTAAAGCACCCTGTCTTAAGAATTCTGTCATTTCAGTACTTTCAGCTTTGCTTGTGACCTAAGGAAAGAGTCTTGCAATTCCTACCCTGTCTTTGTAGAACTTCTCTGATTTCCCTACAGCTCCTGCCCTGCTCATTTCCATTCCTTCAAAAAAGATACTATGATAGCCCTTTTACTCTACTGAAAGATGTTGACCCATTGGCATACTGTTCTGCTGGTAGCTTGTACTAATTGACCCTCTGTCTTGATAGAGACCCAGACTGGTTGTTATCCACTAGTTTTACTCCTCTCACTCCTCCAACAATGCCAGGGCGAACAGATGCTGTGCAATTGGTTAAGCACTGCCAATTTTATTCTCTGCCTGGCAATGGGGATTAGAAATGCCAAGGTTGCAGGACCAGGGTTGCATTATAATGCTGTAGTCTGCCAATTAAATTTCACAGTCTAACTTACAATTCCAGAGCCCTGAAACTTAATTTATCTGGAGAGATAAAAGGAACATCTGAAATTACTTTTATTAAGAAATTTAACAAGAAATCATAAAAGAAAAGATCATGGTTGGAAATGCAAAATGAAGATATTGATGCTAGGGCTTTGTGCAACCGTATTCATTTAAAGAGAAATCTATTCAGGGTTGTCTTTTCAGATTGTCAGATTAAAAAAGCCACACAGCATTTGCTTCTAACCCATAATTACAGATTATTATGGAATACAAAAGATGCCGGGCATAAAAAGGTACTACAATTCACTACACTGTAATAGAACATGCAGTGGAAGTAAATTTTGGCAAATGCTTTAAATATTAGCTTTACATAATATGTATAGGTGAGACTGTAATTAGGACAGAATGAATCCTCTGAAGCCTCTTTCACTCTGACCCTGCAGATGATTACTTTTTACTAATAAGGCCACAGCCATTTGACGAAAAGCCAACTATAGTACCTTGCTTCATTCTTCAGTAAATTTAATAATTACAGCTCCTCCTGCCAGTAGTTCTCAGATCAGACTTGTTCAATCCAATACTGAGCTTATTAGGGGACAGCTCTATGTTTAGAATTCTTTGGCCAAAAAAGTACTTGAGGATGATGAAGCATGCCTTAGACAAGGGCACAATGATTAGCCATTTTCTCTACATAAAAAACAGCACGTAGTCACTACAAACCACAGAATCACCTGCTGTTAGCACACAGCTGCTACAAAGAACTGCTGCATTTATCTGGTTCTTAATACCCTTAAAAAAGCCTAAATGGAACAACTTAATACAGAGGCAGAATAGCACTACACAAGAGTTCCTCGTATCCTAATCTCATATTTTTCAATTTTCTTCCCTAGGTAGCCATTTGATATTTACTAGATACACTGCATAATACATGATAGTCCTCTGTAGCTGAGATTCTTGATTCTTTATTTTTATTTTTGAGTTATGAAGAAAACGTTAATTCCCAGGTCTCCTAAGGTTCTAACCAGACGAGAGAAAATTTCTCTCTTTTTAGACAAATCTGTGATTTTAAGTAGTGTAAAAAGAGATCAACAACAGATTATGATAGCCTAAAAAAATTCACAGAAAGCATTCAATATTGCAATGTCAAACAGGAACAAAAATCCAAAATACTCCTATTTTGAAAAAAAAAGCAAAATTAAGAAAAAATAAAATTAATTTACTGAAAGTAAAATGAAAAGCAACATTTATCCATGTTGCAGTACTTAACACTTCTGGTGATACACAGAGCACGGAAGAATCCATATCATATTGATCTTGGTGTTGTTCAGAACATACTCATTTCAGTTAATCAAATGGTAATAGCTCAAAATTACGTTTGCTCATTCCATACTAATGGTTCTTACCCAGTGTCTACATGTAGCCAAAAACCTGTGCTTTAGACCAACATTTCAATACCGAAAACCTAGATAAAATCTTTTTGAAAGAAAATGTGTTTAGGCAATTAGACAAACCTTCAGTGACTGGCTGAAGTTTAGACGACCTCTCCGAGTCTGGAGAATGCAGTGGTTCTGGTTCCTTTAAGCTTTCTAAATGCATAAAAGGATCATAATCCATACATGCCAGATCAGAAAGGCTTAGAGGAAAATATTTAGGGTTGCTAAAACACTGAGACCCATAGACACATCCATGTAGAACCTAGAACAAAACCAGAATTTCATTACATTAACTACTGAAATTTATACTTGATAGTTTTACAAGAAATGAAGTTTATTTTTCTTTACATTTTAAAAATTGATTTGTTAGAAGGAACGCATGACAAAACGTTGGAAAATTTTAGATGCTTAATGTTTACAGAAACAAACTCTGGTCTGCAAAGAAAATTATTAAAATAGAGTCTACACCAAAGTGGAATTTAACAATAAAGAAACAAAACTTACAAAAAATCATTACGCTACCTTTATTTTTAGATCTCCTATCTTCTTTAATTACATATGCTAGGTCTAAGCTGCTAGAGGTTTTAATCCCCTTCCCTTGCAAAAAAAGATAAAAACCCCTATCTTTCTTCTGTGTTCCTAAAGACACTAATTATAACTTAGTGCTTTTTGCTTTGCTTGTTGCTAAATGAAATTGCTTGATATATAAAAGTTACATCCTTTTGTATCAAATGTATAGCTAGTCTTCTACAATACAAGCATTTGCAATCCATATGACATACAAAAAAAGGGCTTGGTTAACCATCCAAAACGTAAAACAAAATCTACTATTCCAAATATACCAAAGGTCAAGCTGTTACAGTGAAACATGCAAGAACTGAGCCAGCACTCCATATTTCAGGAGCAGAATGGAGGTCAGCTTACAGAAAACTTTTGCCTTCATTTCCATGAAAACTGACTATTTCCATACACAGAAATTCTTAATAAGCGAGTAAAGAAACATGTACCTTATATATACAATTAAGAACAGATCTTTCAGTCTTATCATTTTCTGCTCCTGTAGTGTGAAGAGGCTGCAGCAGAGTCTTTAATGGCAAGGCCATTATCCAATCCAATAAGCACAGAAGTAAAGAAACCACCAACTGGAAAAAACACTTTCCATTACAAATCAATTAAGCCAGCACCTGCTACTTCATATTTATCACTTTATTTTATTTCTCTGTTTTGCTTTCTTTTTTCAATTCAGTAAAGTCAACTTTCTGCAGTAATGGCAGGTCTCACTTGTTAACCACTGTATCTTCAAAACCTATGGCATCAGTGAAAACTTAGGCTACTGAGGTATTTAACAAAGGTCATCCATTCAACAGTTTCTCATCAGGGTAAGACTGTGAGCAGATACTATACTTAGGAGGATACCCAGAGTTTTCAAAATTGATTGTAGAGTGTTGTTTTTAAAATGACAGATAACACAGGTCCAAATAAGGCTGATGCACCATTCTGTACATAAATTTCACTGTAAAGTGAATCAAGGATTACACAAAATGGAACTATTTAATCTGTATTTAGTCCTTTATAAATAACACAGAATGTCCTTTACAACATATCAAGAAAGTTATGCAGCACCAGGTATCATCTGAAAGAAATCCAACTGCTTTCTGTATTGTAGGGTATTCAGTTAGAAAAAGAATCAACTCCCTCTCGGGATGTCTTGAAAGACTCTAGAACAGAATTAGATTAAGACACACATCCACACCAAATTATTTATAACTTACTGACCAAATAATTATTTTTGATTTTTAAAACACAGCTGTGAAGAGAAGATGATTCAGATAAATAGCAGCAAGATTCTCTAAAATATTTCTCAAGTTAAATAGATGTCTTTAAAAAGAAATCCATTTACCTAATTTACTCATTTCACATAATGCACTACAAGTTTGTCTCTCAAAAGTATAATAAACCTAACGATGAAGGGAATTGAAGGCACTTTTTATTTTTAACCAATTTTTAAGAAACCCATTAGGACTACATTTGTCAAAATAGCAAAGACAATTTTTTATATGATATTTGATGTCCAATGATCCACAGCAGTTCATGGGGAAATGTGGTCAATTATGGAAAGCATCCTCAAGTGAAAAAGTGGCTAGCTTGGCATATGAGTGCAGTCTGCAACTGCAGCCCATGACTTCTTGCACACAGAAACAGGAGATGAAACAGAGCTCTGAAGGCCAAAATGAGCAACAGATATCTCCAGCTCCTTGTGGGAAAGGTAGCCCAGAATGATGGAGCTGTCAGCAACAAACTGCACCAAAGTGCCCAAATTTAAATGATCCAATGAGCCTCAGAGCAAAGCTAATTCAGAAGAGACACAGCTTTCAGGAGGCAAAAATAGAAATTTCATAGAAATGAAAAATACTTACCCTCTTGTCTTGCTCATAAGAGGAAGCTTCTGTACTGGGTAGCAGATGTGTAATAGTTGCTATCAGAATCTAGGGAAATATACCATATTTCTTTTAAAACATAACCTAAATATTTAAGTTTAAAATAATTTTTAAGCAGGTAAATCTGACATAATACTAGATTCTCGGTTAAATTCCATTACAATTATTTTGAGACAAGTTACAGTATTCCTTGACAATTTTTTTTAAAATAAAAACACTTTTAATTGAGTTTTGCAAAATACATAGAAGGACTGTGTTCTCTTTGACTGACGTAGGTGCCTGAAGGACAGTGAAATTACACAGCTGCCCCAAATATTCAGGCATGAAGAGAACATGACTCAACACACTTGTAGGATGCGGGAAGAAATCTGATACTGCTTTGCGTAGGGTGCTATCTGAGCTACATTATTTCTTAGAACTACTAATATATACTATACTACTTGTATATACCCTGTCTCTACTTGATCAAAAATGTGACTGCAGAGGAGCACAGAAATGCTTGCTGTATCTCTTAAGACTCTTTCACATGAAAAGAACCTGGGAGACCTGTGTCTTTTCTCTGTGGTTCAGACTCGGAGAGGCCATAGTCTACCTCCTTGTTATGGGGAGTGTATTCAAAATATTGTTTTTGCTTTATACTAAAACTCTTTCATGGGTATGCAAAATACAACTGCAGATCCATATTTTAGGCAATCATTTTTCTCCCTGAACATAAATAAATATGTTTGAAGGTATCTAATATTAAAAAAAAATTGTACTTTATTGGCAACATTCTCATGACATTTTTTCTCTGAGAAAAAGCAGGCATGATATAGACACATTACATGTCAATACTGGAGTGAGAAAGTTAAGTGTGCTGCTATTCCCTACCACTAGTGTTAAGTAAGACTGTTCATACTAATTCAATGTTTTGCAAAACATGATTCTCAATATACAGGTGTTTAGAGCAATACATTGTAGTATTTCATTTAAAATAATTGAAAATTTCAAATTAAAAAAAAAATTACTTACTTGAATAATTCTTAAAGGTGAATCAGCTTGATACAGTTGAAGTCTATGTACATAATGTATCAGCATGTTCAGCATACTGCAGGCAACTTGGGCTACTGTTTTATTTGGAAACTAGAAAAGAGAACACAGCACAGTAACAATGAGAAAATGATTTAATGTAAGAGTACATTAGGTGGTAGGATGGTCACAAATTTCACAGGTAGTTTTATACATATAGTTCCTTAAGTACCTATTTACCAGAGAAACAGAAATAAATTTTACAAAACTTAAAAGGAACTAGTTTCTATTCATAAACAAATGTTAGCAGCTAACACCAAAGTTTTGGGACAGACATCCAAGTGAGTTGCACACCGGAAAGGGGAGAGGTGTCGCCTAACTAACTTCAGACTGGTTAGTACAATATCACGAAGCCAGGAAGAAAGAATCAATTTTTTGTTACCTTTATGGTTATTAATATTAATGAATCACTGCAAAACCCCTCAAGGATCTAACTCTGAAAACAGAGGTCTTTGCTGAGAATCAAGGCAGGTGAAGAGCCACATGCCCAAAATGCAGTCTGTAGTACTAAACAGGAGATTAACTGTTCTGCTATTTGCCATCAGGTAGGAAGTTTTGATCAAGAATATGGGGGTTGGTGAAATAGATCAGACCCTTCATCTGCTTCAGAAAGCTGTCCTAGCATGGTCAATATATCACATTTCAAAAGAATGCTGTCGCTACGGTAGAGTTAATTTCCTCTCAGAAGCTGTTGTAGTGTTGTGGTTTGGATTTGGAAAGAAAATTGTGTTGATAACACACTGATGTTTTGGTTTTTGCTGGGCTGTGTTTATCTGAAGGATTTTTTTTTTTTGTCTCACGCTGTGCCTGTGAGAAGGTGAGCAAAAGGAACTGGATGGGAGCATATCTGGGATGGGTGACCCAAACTGACCAAAGGGATATTCCACACCATAGAACATCATGCCCAGTACATAAACTGGGGGGAGTTACCTGGAAAGGGGGTCAGTCTGGGTCGGGAAGGCAGTATTGGTCAGCAGAGCAGGTGGTGAGCAAATGTACTGTGCATCACTTGGGTTCTTTTCTTCCTTTCTCTTTTTATTATCATTATTATCATTACCCATTTTTACCCTGTTTTACTTTGGTTTTGACTATTAAACTGTTCTCATCTCAACATAAAAGTTTTGCCTTGATTCTCCTCACCATTTCACTGCAGTGGGTGGGAAGAAAGGAGATTGACCGAGTGGCTGTGTGGTGCTTAATTTCCAGCTGGGTTTAAACCACGACAAACACTCAGACACTTTACAACAGACAGTTACGAGAGCTGTGGGTCCTGGAAGGACATTTTCCTGAACTCAAGGAACGACACTGAGTATGTGCCAGATAGTGAAACTATTCACCCCTTTCAAGTCAGTCAATTTGGTTCTGACTTTTCCAAGAACTTTCAGAGGTGGCATGTAAACACCTGTGTGATGCCATAAACATTCCACCTGCCATTCTTTGTCTCTGGAAAATGCCATATGTTATAAAGCATAAGAATTCACTACTTTTATATTTAGTAGTGTAAATTGTGGACATAATTTTGGAAAAGTTACTTGATGGGGGGAAAAAAAAGGTACCAATGAACTGGCACTTTCCCAGCTCTTAGGGTTTTTATCGGAAAGGTAGTCTTACCATCTTTGCAAGGATCCATTCCTTCTGGATGTTAAATCGGGTATTTAACCTTGTCCATACTTGAAAATAACCTATGTTTAGCACTCATTCAACTAAGCCTGTACAACATAATTTTGTGACGTATCTGCAGCATTTCTGAGAGAAGCATAATAAAATCATAGGTCTGGATGGCTGGTTAGGATCCTTTATGCTCAAGCTTCAGTGGAGGTTAATGCAGACAGAGTGGTATTGCCATACAGCTGGGAGAAGCACTAGCTATGTCCAAAGCAAGCTGCTGAACTGCAGTTCTGAATACGCTACTGGTATTTCAAAAATAAGCATATAATTGCTGCTAACATTTCTATTCAATGTTATTTGCTCAATTGAACTTATCAGGAAGTTGGACTAGGCCTATAGATCCCAACCCATTCATTTCTCCTGAAAATAAGAAAATAATCCATTCTGGGAATTCAAACCTCTGACTACTTGGTAGCCAGGAGATTGCTTAGGTAACAAATTAGAGCTAATTTATTTCTCCCATGACACAGTAATGAACTTTTCATTTCATTATTAAACTCAATTGTGAATGTATATCATTGCTCAGAACTGGAAAAAAAGACAATGTGCACAGGATGGTTTTGCCACACAAAGCAAAGCAAAGCAAAGCAGAAATACAAAGATCTTTGTTATCTCCTTCAAAAAGTAATTTATGTTTAATATAAATGAGATACAAATAATTGGTTTAATAAATATGTCAGAGAAAAAGAAGATAAACCACTATGAATTTCAGGATTAAAAGTAGCTCAAATATTGATAAATTGAAGCAGCAAGATAAAAACATCATTTGCCTCATACCAAACTTGCACAGGAACTTGATAAAATGCAAAAGTTAAGTGTTATTGAAAACCATGGGGAAAAACCTGGAAGAGGGTACTAGTGGAGCTGCAAGAATGGATGTGATTTTGCAAAACAGGAAATTGCAATTTAGAGTCTAATACTAAAAGCCCTGCAGCTAGCTTATATAGAGACTCAAATCCTGCTTCACAGGATGTGAGCAGCTGATCTGCTAAGATATTTTTCAGATTCCCATTGCTTAAAAGAAAATAATAATCCCCAAGATCTGACAGAAGTCATATGTAACAGGTGTACACTCCAATTTTTATCAATGTGTATATACAGAAAGACTATTCATAGAATTTTGATGCAGACAAAAAGCATATAGAAAGGTTCTGAAGATAAACTGGAAAACATTTAAAAACTTGAAGCTATTGCTCACAAACATGCAAATTTGAAAACTGCTTACAAACAAGATGTTTTTACTAATATTCTAATTATTCTAGAAAATAGGAACAAATGCAAAAAGATTTAAAATAGTAGGAAAACAAAAGCACTCATCAAGGAAAAAAAAGCCAAAAAGATGCAGCTCCTAGAATAAGCATAGAAAAGGACTCTGCCACAGCAAATTAAACATTCCCCAGTGCTTCCATGCATACAGTGTAAGTACCTTGCATTCCTCTCTAAATATCTAGCCATACCTAAGAAGCAATACTGCATAATGCAATGACTCGAACTCAGAAGTGAACACGCACAGAATGTTGTGAGAATACCATGGTAGGTTAGAGAGGCTAGGGATACATATTAAGATAAAGATCCACTATCTTATCTCCCAGCACACCATTCCCTCCAAACTTAAAGAAGGGTAAAGAACTTTGGACATTTCAGAGACCCACTTATTAAACTGAGTTCTCTCTTTTTTAAGGATGGTAAATGAAACTGCAAAGTAAGGACACTAAAATGTCATCATGACTTTGAAAATGCAAAGTATCTTTACACATAAAGGCAATACACATTGTAAAAATTTAATTCTCTCACCTTTAAAGAAACACAAATCACATTCAATGCTTCCTTGATCTGAGGATGATGTGATTCATGAACTAGCTCCTCACAGATCCAAATACCAAGGCTGCAAAGAGCAACACATCTGTAAAATAATGTTGGAGGACAAGTTGTTGAGAAACATCTTACAAGAATATGTAATTTTTATGACTCATTATGTCTTGCTAAAGACATATAACAACAAATATGCCTTTAATATTTCTAAAACAACTCCATGAAGACATTCACAGTGCTGTAACTTATTTAAAAATGAGCAAGAAATCCAAAGTATGCTGGTGAAGGCAGAGGAAAGGGCAGAGGAAAGGGCAGAGGGAGTAGCAGAGGAAGCACCCATCTGAAAAACCCAAAAGACATCAAGAACTCCTGCATCTCTATGTGTGTTTTGATTAAAAATACTACCTGAAATCAGTGTATGGGAAATTCTTACATTTTCTTAAGACAAACTAAAAACTGGGGTGGGAGCTTCGTCTTTCCCAAGACAAGAGATTGCTCATATTTAGAGCTTCTGAGACACAGAGATTAGAGGGGAATGTTACTCTCTCATAGACATTCCCATTGCTTAAGATTGACAATAAACAAGGATGAATAGAGGAGGGGTAAATGTATCCTACAGACAGTATATGTATCGTGATTAAGCACATCAACTTTTGTTGTTTCTTCATTTAAAATCAGGAAATAGAAAAGAAGTGCAAAGGTAAAGAGTATTTAGATATATGTGTTCAAATCAGCAGGTGGATTAAATTTGTTCAGAAATGTTAAGGAGCTAGCTTTAGCAATCTCTGAGTCATTAGTCATTTTCTTCGGGAACACAGTCTATAAATATTTTGGAAACAACTTTGAAATTCAAAATCCTGGATAAAATTGGAGCGCAATCCAAAATTGACAAGAAGAAAGCTGGTCATGTGACCTGCAATGCATTACATCTGGGAAGGAAAAATTGTAGGCTAGAATAGAAACAGGAGTAGCTATGAAGCCTGTGCTGTAGAAAAAGGATTTTAAGGCTACACAGAATCACGAAAATGCTTACAGATAGCAAAAATACATACAAGACTTAATTGTACATTATAGTGTAAAACCACCCTATTTTGTACATTGTCACTGAAAGAATAACTGAAAAATGGAGAGTGTTATGCCTTTTAGAAATCAGTTTTGTAACATGAAAAATTAAATTAATGTGATCTCTGGATATTCCCTCCTTTTCCTGTGTTGACAATATTATCAGCTCAAGTGAAGCAAGAGGTAAGTGGACTGATGAACACTGCTCTTGGTTTTCCAACAAAATGTTTAAAGGTTCAATAAGCTGATCTTTCTGGGTTTATAGTTTTTCAGGTATGTAGTTCTAGTATTTTTAAGTGACAATATATTAGTTGGACATATATATTCTTTCTGAATATATAAAGCACACAAATGTGCTCTTCCTTGGTGGGCATTAGGGATTCCTGTTCCAATCCCATACACAGGACTGTGTAACTGAATGCCTCTGAAGATGGGTACAGAGGAACAAAATCCTAAGCAAATCAAGAAACAGAAGAGAAAACTGGTAGCTATCCTCTCTGAAGTCATTTATTTGATGAAGATGCTTGGGTTTAAGCATCAGAGCAACCATTCCCAGTTTAATGCTTAGCTCAGTTTTTTCTGCTTCTTGTCCATACCATAAAGAAGGGCTCATGAACACTGGATTGTTTCTGTTTTTCAAATTAAATAATGTGATCCAATAAAAAATAACTATCCCTCCCTCATAAATAATCTTGTCCTAATCAAAGTAAAAAATGCCTCTCTAGTCCAGAAAATCCCTGAGCTGAACAGCAGGGTAAGCTGGGAAAGCTTATTCTCTTACCCATATTTACACCCTTTCCCATCAGCCACTATCACAGAAAGAATACTGGACTAGACCAGCCCAGTCTGTTCTTTTAATATCTCTATTACAAATCATTTCAAATTCACATCATGGACCACAGTTTCGATAGTGGTGAAGAAAACCATTAATAAAATGCAACAAACTTTTACTTTAAGCTCTCTAATATATTCACCTCAAAACAGTCTAATAAAGAAAAGAATCTATTAATGTAGAAGCTCTTTTTGTATGACCTACCGTGCAGGACCAGATGGCTCCTCTCTTGCCGAACTTAACACAGTTTTAATGATGAGTTCCTAAAATGAAGAGGAAATACTCACTGATTTACAGATAACTCAATCACATAAAGCATCAGAATATTATTATAGTGCACACAGGCATACTGCTTAGCTGAGTCTCTAGGTTGTGGTCAGGTGAATTGTCTGCTTACCACTACTCTAAACATCTAGCCTGTCCCAGATAATCACTACTGTGCTACCCCAAGAATATCCTACAAGTGACTGTCCTAATTTCTGCTGATGAGCCATTTATCCAATTCTTGTCAAAACACTTCCATAAAATATCAAGGGTAAAAGAAGAAACAGCAAAGGACTCCCCCGAAGCTAGCTTCTGTGAATAGTGCTGAAGGCTGTGACAGAAAGAATCTTTTACTTTGAGGTTTAAACAAGCATTTTTTAAAAAATTAATCGATTTAAAAGGTATTTTCAACTAGTTGCAGAATAAGTACCTCCAGTGCCCTAAGAATGCTGTCAAGAAAAATTTTGACTGAACTACAGTGAAATGTCCCTAAAGCTGTAGGCTGCCCTTAATAAAATTCAAATAAACAGCCATTCTACAATAGAAATAAGAAGGAATGAAAAATCAGTCTCCAAAAGGGAGCAAGATATAAAGCATCTCTCAAGTCATTATTTCTCCCTAAATTGAAACAGTTTGGAAAACTTAAGGGGAGCCTTTCTTAGACACACAAACTGAGCTCTGTGGCATTTCAGTATACTGTCACACTACCTAACTCTGTGTTATGATACACAAGGAAACGACTCCATTAATATTGGCCTTTTGGCTAAAAGCACTGCTGTACAGAAATTTTTTAAAGCCCCTAGGAACACAGGCAGATTTCACCAGTTGTGAAGTCTTAAAAAATTAAATAATGCATCTTAAGCCTCTCAATCTTCTCATCTCAGGTACTTAAATCTGTGATACCTGCAAATAGAGAGGAGGCTTGAAAAGGTGAGATAATGTATTATTTCCTTCTAAAAACATAAGAAAACACTTAATTATTAAGTTAATAGCAATTATAAAGTATGTTTAGAAGTATAAAGTTTGACAAGACCTCGTGGGATCTTGAGCCTTATAATCTATTTGAAATTACTTTTGAAAAATTTTAGGATCTTAAAAATCTTAGTATTTTCTGGGAAAGCACAATATTAAACATGTATTTGGTAACAGAATACTACCCATATATTCTTAAAATTCCTACCTTAACATCTGTAAACTGAGACACAGCAATGTCAGGAATATTTGGGTGAAGAGCTGGTAGTTCACGATACAAATTGGGAAAACAGACTAGAGATCCTAAAAGAACCTGTGCTTCAACTCTTGGTGCCTAAAAAACCAAAAAGGTGGAGAGAAATATATATTCTTACTGGTATCAGGAAGCTGACATTTCTAAATGCCTTAAAAGAGAACAATGGCTGAAACGGTATAGAGCTATTTTCTTTCTCCTGCAAATTCTGAGCTCCTGCAGAGCTGAGTAAACAGAGACCACAGCCTCTTGGATTGCTACTCATGCACATCCCTGCTCTCATTTTCCAAGACAGTCAAAAGGAGGCAGAGGAATTGTTAGAACTACAAACAAATGACTGAGCTGCTAACTAGACTGAGGTCTAAGGTTCAGGTAATTGACCAGAATATGGAAAACTACTAAATGTGACATGAGGCATTGCTGAACAGGAAAGGCTACAGTGTAAGAAGGTGACAGAGGCTTCAGACAGTACCTTGAGGGAGGGCTGGTTTTTGTAATTGGTTAGAGGGGGATTGATGGGAGAAACAGTCAAAATTCACAGACAGTTGGAGGAGATTGTGGGAGATTTGAGAGAGTACAATATGCAAGGCCAACAGCACCTAGGTAATCACATCAGTATTACTGTATAAGTCTAAACTTGCCTGAGTAAGAAAATCAGAAACGTGAAAAAAATTCCAAATAGTGCAACACTAGCAGATTTGAGTTCTCAAGCATGATCATAAAAGTCATTGCACAGCAGAGAGGTGGAGGAATAAGTATGTTTTTAAAATGAAATCACAGTCAAAGTGGACATTTACTTTAAAACATCCTCAAGCACAGAAAAATGGCAGTCTCAATTTTTGTAACTCTAGAATGAAAGATTCTCTGCTTCAACAGTAATTTTTGCATTCTTCACATATTTTCTGGAGAGGCATGTGTAGTGTTCTAGATCACTAACATTATCTGTATTTGAAAACTATTACATTGAATTCTGGATCAATTTAACACCATAGTCAAGGAAAAATATACTGCTCAGTATTGTCTCAAATTCTTCCTCACCCATAAATGAGAATTAACTGATGAATACTTACATTGAGGAAAGAAGAAGCAGCCACTCTTCCTGCTGCTACAATGAAATCCATAATAAGCATGGTAGCACCAGGCAAACCAAGTGAAAAGAACTGAGGAGAGCAGTGCTTGATGATTGTATTGACAATATCCTCGCAGAAAGAAAAGGAAAAAAAGGAAGAGTATCAACACGAATCAAGATGAAAAATTAATGAAAGAAAGCAGGTATTTAACAAAGGTAGAAAGTAAAAACATGAGAAAGAAAACTCATCGTGGCCAGTAAAACACCCATTAGTGAGTGCAGAGTAGCACAAAAAGATGAATTCCTTAAGTATACTAATATTAACATAAGTAAACTGTGGTATACTTTACAGATCAATTTAAGCTTTGACAATAGTTCATATATTAATTTACAGTCAGCTTTTAAGAGTTCTGTAACTGATTAACCATTCATTTGGATAGGTACAGAAGAGACAGAGTAAGATAAACAGCCATTATACCTTAACAATTGCTTAATCCTCTCCAACAAGTATTGCCTGACTAGAACTTTAAAAAAGGCATTAGCCTCTTACATACCCATAGGGAACCAAAATTTAAAGACAGATAATAAAGTGTTTAGTAACAGTTTTGGTATCTAGTTAATCAGCACAGCATATTATGTTCTTGTAGACTTAGTAAGGCACTTTTAAAAATTATTGTACATGATGCAATTTTTTCAAAAGTACTTGAAAAAGTGTAATATGTTTTAATTGTTCAAAAACATTCCAAGTTTACAGATAGGCACCCCCCCTTTTCTCCTTTGAATAATTCTCCACTAGTAGTAATATCCAGCTAAATGGCAGTATGTCATAGGAAGATCTTCAATCCATCAAGAAAAGCAGCATTAATGGTTGTTAGAGGACAGAAATTGGAGATTTGTCCTATGCATAGTCATCTGTGGAATACTTTTGGACTAATTCTATTCTTCCCAGTTAGAGAAAACTGGGTTGTTTGAACCTTTAATCTCCCCATGCCTATCATCATTCCTCAAAAAAGTTCACAAACCCAACCTTTTTACACTTCTGATGCAAATCTTTAAAAAGTATTTAAGCCATACAATATTTTCAGACTTCTTACTATCAAAACCTATGAAAAAGGTCTACTCCCACTGATTAGATACGCTCAGTACATATCAATTTACTGGTTCCTATACTTGCTGTAGAAACAAAGTCCTCCAATGTAGTGAGCACAATTTACTAGCTAAACTGTTGCATCAGGGAGCAAGTAAGAAGAACAGTAGCCTTTAGAGAGATCTGCTTCCTTCTCTTTCTTGCATACTTCAATCTGTAACATACAACCAATAAAAAATGAGAGAATACCTTTTCTGCCCTCATAGTCGCTTGAAATGGACTACAAAAAAAGCATTTCTGAATACAACCAAGAACATGAGGGTCATTTATCAAAGTTTTCTTTTTAGAAAAAGTATCAGTCACATCACTAATTTCAAAAACAAAGTTAAATTACCCAGATGAAAATACATTGACTATTTTTGAGAAGAGAATTTTATTTTCAGTCATAACATTTATATTATCTTGAATTTCATAATTAACTTACTTGATCAACATGAAGAAGTCCACAGTGCATTATATTGTAGAAATGAGTTAAAAAATCCCTGTTCGGAGAAACATCTTGTCTTCGTTTCATTGTCTTACAAATAAGCTTATAAGCATGTAGTTTTCCTTGTTTGTATTTATCAGTCAACATTGTTGCCTACAGTTTTAGAACAATTTTTATTATTCATAAATTAAAAAAATGACATTAAACACTCTTCTATGTTTACGTTAACTTTTATTTCTGTTTCACAGTTTAGTGCTCAAATTTACCTTGAAGAGCCATGGTGTTAGAATTCTCAGTGGTGGAATTAAAACTGGGGGAGATGGTGAAGTTAGGTTATCTGTTGAAATACCAAGATTGTCTCTTATCTGCGATTATTAAAAACAAAACAAAAAGAGAATTAATTAAGGGAAATATGTAAGGTGGTGGTTTTTTCTTTTTGAAAATCCTGCCCAAACAGGTCAGGTTGGAGAAAAGGTTCAGTTCTTTTACCTTGGCCAGATTCTGCCACAGTTCACACAGATAATCAAAAACCTGGGCATGAATCTCTGGATCCATGATGCTGTTGACATCTCCCAGAATTCCTAGCATCCTCCTCCACATCACAGTAGCAACATCTGCGTGCCATCCTGTAAGTGTTCCCCCCGCCATCACACTGCAACATTCTGAGGGGAATTCACTAGTTTCTGTAACAGAAGAGAAAAAGTATAGTGAGATCTACCTCTCCAGAAAAGGAAAAGTTCTGATACAACTATTAAATACACAGTCTTCTTAAAACTAAAAGATCGGGCTTTCAGAATAAGCTATTTTTTACCCATTCAGCCACCTCAGCACTGTATGTGATAAGGTTTGTCTTTTATAAATTCTGTAGAGGAAGAATTGTCCAGTTTCTTATTCTTTCATTAAGTAACATTTAGGTCACTACTGGAGCTCTAATACAGATCTGATGGACCCAGTAAGGCCACTCCTTTTGTAAGTCTTTTCTTACATTCTTTGAGTCAATGAATCTCCAGAACTCCACTTGCCTGCTTTCAAGTAGAATTCCCTTTCAACTTTGCATTTTTCCTAATAAAACATGAAGACTATTTTTCTTAGAATCTCTTAGAATTTTCTTAGGAAAGCATGCTATTGCAAATCGAAGAGAAAAGTATAAGTAAACTTGTCTCTAGCTACTATCCTTTAAACAGTAAATTTGTATGAGTGGAGAGGCAACATCCAGTAATTTAGCACCACAGTCCTAACACCCACCTAGCTCTTGCCACACATCAGTGCTATATGAATAAACATTCTTTTTTTAGGTGGGAGATGATTAATCTAGACTGTCCACATAAAGAAACCTTCAATAGATTATGATGTCTCAAGTCTACTCAGGTCATGCTTAACTACCTAAACAGCCACAAAAAACTAGATAATGAGCCAGTTTTAAAGCAGCAGGCATTCAGAATCTTCTTTCCACCCCCTCAGATGGGTAATTCGCTGGGATCTTCTGAAAATCTCGTAGCTCCCATAGGCATACCAAATCAAAATTAAATCTGAATTCGGCCTAATCACATAGCCTCTTCTTTTGAACTTCTGGGCCACTGTGGCAGAGACACTATTGGTTTCTAGGCTGTAGATTTTAAAGTACAAAGCAAAATGCTAATATTTCTGTCCATCGATAGGCTACTTAAGGAAATAGGGTCTGAAACGCATATCAGACACTCTTTTGTTTCCAAGAGACCAAATGCGGGAGAAACGTGCACATCGCATTTACAAAGAGAAGGAATCTTAGAATTCGATAGCTAAGATAGTTGACGTAATTTGTAATTACAAATTTGTTTAAAAATGAAAAGGAAACAAACCAAACTTACAAGGAGAAATGATAAGATTACTGAAATTGTCTCATTATTTGTACATCAATGATAAAACAGTCCATGGCAGGACCACAATTAAGCTGCCACAATTCTAAGCAACTAAGAGAATAAATATAAATATGTGGACTATTAATCCACTGCTAAAAATTCCAACAAGATGCAGGTTAAAATGCAAAAGGTTTTTTTTGCTTTTAAAAGAAAGCACTATAATTAAAGATTCTTTGAAGTGCAGATGAAATAGCCATGTACAGGATTGTTTACAATTCATGTGATACTAGCTACTTCATTATATTGCATTAGAAAGAAAGAAAGAAAGAACAGGTTTGTATTTTCTGTTCCAGATATTGCCTAGGTCATCTGGCGTCTGTAAAACAGAGTGGTGGAGCTTCTCATCCAGCTGCAGATCCTTCTGCTCAATATGATCTGCATGAAGAGTGGCAGGAGAGGGTGTCTGTGATCGGGATCCAAGAGCAGATTGGATTGGAGAAGCACTTTCAGAGCCTGCAAATGCAATTTTTAACAGTTACCTTAAAAGCCTTTTCTATTTTCTTGAGCTATTGAAATGTTGTCTACAGCATTAACAGAAAACTGAACTGCTTTTATGTATCAAATTGGGCCAAGAAAAGATATAAAACAGTAAGCAGATCTCCTTGTGAATGGTGTTCTGAAAGAAAACAAAGTACATGCAGAAAAGCTGAAAGATGAACATCAAAATCAGACAGGTAAGTGGACTAGCAGACCTCTATTTTAGGTCCAAATAATTCTAAATATGTTTGTTTTGCAGCACGTTCAGTGCTCTGAAACAGCCAAATCTCTCATCACATTCCCTCACCTAAATTTCTCTCCAGCAAAATGTTTAAGCAAAAATTTTCCCGGAACAAATCCTTTTCCAGGATTATAGATGCATGCAAGTTAATTTATAAATAAAAACTGAAACCAGTAACTGATAATCTTTGATGTTTATCTACTGATTAAGCTGAGAAGATCCATATGATGGGAAAGTTCTGTATAGCCAGAGGAGTGTTATTTCCTCTAAAGCAGTGCTACAAAGGCATTTTTCTGTGATTGTCTCTGAGCAACCTCTGTAGGCAATTATGTGGTCTCTACTGAGTAATCTGTGGAGAGGGACTAGGTACTTGCATTTTTCTTCTATACTATCTTATGTTTCACATCCTGAATTTGTCTAAAGATCCTTATAAATAGCTGCGTTTAGCCAGAAAAGTCACATGGCAGACAAAAAGAGAACAAATATTCACCACAGACTTTTCTACACATCAGCACATGCTAAAATGGAAGAACTCCTATTAATTTCAATTCTTAGATAAATGTAACAAGGACACAAAAACATTACGTGTGAAGTTCAGTATTAGTGATAAAGTGAACTTTAGGGACAGCAATTGAAAAGTGAGTCTTTTAAAATAGTAATTTTCCCAAATTACTGTGAGAATAATTGAAGAACACTTCTCATTTGAGAGAAATGTTCTTTCTTATAAAGAGAACAAATTGTATAAAGAACTTGACAGAAAATGTTATTGGTGTTATCAGAACAGAAATTGCAGTAAACAATCTTTATTACATAGTTAAACTGCAAAGGTCTCTACCTCCTTTAAATGACTAAGACAATGAAGCTTTTACTATCAATTTAAATCAACATTTCTATTCAGGAGAGAGGGACACTACTTCACACACAGACTATTGCTTCATACAACAGGTAACAATCCTCTCTTGCTACTGACCAGTAGTTTTCCACACGCTTACAAGGATAATGTAAATACACCCTTTAAAGATGTTCAAAGAAGTATTTTCTTACTTCATTTTCATTCTGCTCATTAGTTGGGGACAGATAAAAGTAGTTCAAAAAAAGCAGCAAGAAAGAGTGATAGGGAAGCGAGAAAGTGAGGAAGAGTGGGATAGAGAGGGAAAGAAATTGAATGAGATGGAAAAGAAGACAGGCAGGGAAGGCAGGGAGCAGAGGAAGGAGGGAAAGAGATCTTCATATGATGAAGAGAATGGACAGAAACAATAATGGAAAATTTGCAGAACTACAGGAGTCTGTCATTAAACGATACTCCAGCATATGAGGATCTGACTTTGACTGAGACTTCCATGGGTACAACTTGTTCTAGAACTAGTAAACAGCAGTCAATAGTCAACTTTAGCATTTACTTAGAATATGAAGTAATGACCATATACCAAAAAGAAATTTTCCTTCCAAAACCCTTCAGATTTAGAAAGAGTAGTTTTCTGATCAGCAGAACCACTGAAAACTTGTTTATTATGAGTGTGTTTCAAGGTTGAGTTTCTGCATTGATTTGCCAGCATCTAATACAGTGAAATTCACATTGCAGAGTGAGAGTCTGCATACATAAAATTTTCACTAGATAGCCGCCTATCTTTCATAAAACATCAAAGAAGATAACATCCTTCTGTTTTCTTATATGTCAATTTAGCAAAAATTAGACAATAGGCTCCAGTATTGTTGGGGTGTGGAACAGTCAGAGACAGACAATACAATTGCACAAGTACTGCTTCCTCAGGAAACCCAGCTAAATGCATGTGACACACAAGAGCTGACTCTTTAAAACAGTGGTCCAAGCAAGAAGAGATAACCACAGAATCTCTCAATGGACAACTCAGTCACTAATTGCAATCTTATCAATTCAATTATAGTGCAAACTTGGACAAAAATACCAAACAGTAATGAAATTATTAACATATAAAAACATACAAACAAACAGAAAAAGAACAGATCTACAGCAAGGACTTTCAACAAGCACACAGCAAAGAGAAAAATGAAGAGAACACAAGCTGAACATTGTCGAACAAGCTGAACAACAATGTCCATGAAAGCTAATACCATGGCTCTTTCAGTGGAAGGGCACTTTTAAAAAGTGAAAATTATGGCAGAGGAAGTAAAGATGTCTTTCCATGTCTCTGAAAATGCAGAGATTGATTTCTAACAGAGAACAAGATACAATATGGAGGTATAAGCTTTCACAGAAATATAGATACTTGTTGCTACTTGTTACAACTAGGGTTGTAACAGGAATGGTAATGTATAGCAGCTATGGAACAAGGAGTATGAAAATGACTATGGACATCTTTACTTCTCATGTACAAAACCTGGCAAGAGACCATTCTTTCAGATCATCCTCATAGAGAAGCATTCTCTCTTTGAGACAGGAGCCCATTCAATTTCAGTTAACTGCATCACTTTTCAGTTATACAAAAGGAAAGTGATGTTACATGGCCAAATAACTAACATTTTGAATAATAAAAGCTCTCAGTTACACAACAGACAATATAAAGAGATATTAAGATGGATGCATATAAAAAGAATCCCAAGATACTTCAGTGTGATACGCTGGTTTGAACAAGCACTGTGAAAACAATCCAAAGCAAAAACATTTCCTGAAAATTAATTATTTAACTACCATTAATAGAAGGACACTTGTAAGAGATCTAGCATACATTATGTGGTAAGAGTTTCTCCTTGGTAATTGTATAGATTTTCTCATGAAGGGTTTCAAATACATTTAGAACCATGAGTAACTAAGTCAGACAAAGGTTTTCCACTTACGTTATTTCACATACTACTTTCAATAGCAATCAAAAATAATTGAAATAAAAGAATCATTTAAAATAGAATATAGATTCTTGGCAGAAGCTGGAAGTTGCATTCTTCAGGATGGGTGAAAAATTCCTGAAATAAATACTTTTTTTTTTTAAATCTACTTTACCAGTGATAGTTGCAGCTTCAGCAGACAATGGTTGCTGATTGAGACTACTTGTTTCTGAGTCTATGTGGAGTGTAGTTAGACTGGCCACTTCTTGTTCCTCAGCACTCTGTTGCTGTCCTGAAATTGCATCAATGTCAGTAGAAGCTGGCGTCCCTGCCTCAGTGCCAAAGCTGAAATCTGTATAAGGAAAGCATTGTATTAATTTACAACACAAAACCACCACTAATACGAAAAAACCCCAGAGGCCCAGGATCTCCAAACCAAACAGGAACCTTGTATGTGCATCTTCTGTGCTACTAGCACACTATTGCAAAATTTAAATAAAATGCAACAGCAGAAAGTATAGACTATTATAAATATTCTCTTTCCTGTCATTAACCCATGACTTCACATCTGCAGAAGACATTCCTGTCGCATGTCTGTATTCTTAGTTGCTGTTAAGTGCACCTACATACGAATAAAGCAAAAATAATAGACTCATACATTAAGGAATTTATTTGTAAAATTTACAGGCTGGAAGAAATATTCAAGCTTGTTGTAAAAGCACTAACTTCAAAATAAAAATATTACAGCAAATGGTACTCTAACAAAGGTTACTTTCAACTCTAATGAAGAAAATGTCAGGCTGAAATGTAGGTTTAAATACCATAACTTATTTGCATAATGGAGATATATATAAAAATTGTAATTTCTTCAAAAAATTATACTATATTAACTTTATTTTTATCTTACATAATACATGATGTTATAATTCCTAGCAACCATAATGACCCCTTCTGTTAAACAAGAGTGGGAATGGATAAATAAAATGAAGGAAAAGCATTATGTTATTAAATAAAACACAGTAATTTTAACAAAGCATACTAATTTTACCATTATATTACACTTAATATCTTGAGTAATCTATAGCTACATAAAGACCACTGTAAAAATATCAGAAGCCCTTCTTTTACGTTTTACCTAAGTATTTTCAAAAGAATTAAAATAATTTCCAAAATACATAAGCTTTAATTTTTATATTTGGTGCAAAACAGATGGATACACTCCACAGAGAGACAATATTGCTTTTGAACTTCTGTTCAATTATGTTCTGCTCTTTGCATAGTAGTATTCCAGTGCTCTTTTTTTTCAGTATACTAAAAAAATAGCCTCTCATAGGAACTATTCTTGCTCCATTAACTTGCTAATGATTTCAATGGAAAATCAAAACAATCTCTCTCTACAGAAAACTGCTGGCATACAACTTTATCCAGGGGAAAAAAGTAAGACAACAAATAAAACAAAGGAAATTTGCAATACATTAATCAAAAATGCTATTACTTTTGGAAAAATATACTTGCTTTCAAATTTGCGGCTCTCGTACTGGAAGGCGCTGAAGGAGTCAGAGTGGCTGTCTGAGCTGATGAGGTCACTGCTGCCCGCGCTGGCAGGTGATGTCCACTCGGAAGGCACACCTGGGTCGTCTACAGGACGCATTTGGTTCTGCTTGTTCAATATATCAGGTAGGTCTTTAGGAACTTCCAAGCTGCCAGGACTGCTTCCTCTTCTTGTCACATTCTACGCATTGAAGATACATAAATAACCTTAAAATCTTGGATGGCTTATTTACATAAAATGGAAAAAGCAATTCCACATTTGCTGAGTCAGAAGCAATAAACAGTTCTTAAGTACCTAAGCCAGAAATTGCCATCATACTAAATACCAAGCCTTTCCGCATCCCCACATGAAGAACCCATGCAGTCACAGAATTTCATAACTACAAATTTTATTTGCACAGTGGACTTTTGGACACATATTGCTAGGATTCAGACTAGTATGGGCCTCATGGTAGGTAAGATGTGAGAGAGAAAACTAATTAAGTATATTACATTCAAATAACTAAAGAAAACTTGTTAACCTTGGTTTCAGACACAATGTCTTTTCCGGCCTACAGGCCACCATGCTGTAATCAAAAACTTAATTTATAAAAGGAGCAAATTAACATACTAATTCATGCATTAATCCTCTTATGATTAAAACACAAAAGACCACATATAACAAAGGTAAGGCATGCAGATTTACTCATGTACAAGTAAGGTGGTGGTCTATTTGAAGTCTTTCTTTAAGGCGCATTTTTCCAGGGAAGAGATATCAAAGTAGAAAAGCCATTTTATGAAATGGCTTGAAATTTGTATGCATTGAGACTAAAGATGCCTTCCTTTTACACTAGGCCCAGTCAGTTCTGCATTCTTTTACTACTCTACTACTAATTAGAAGTTAACTCAGACTTACAAGCTTTTCATGATATGGTTTTAGCATTCAATAGATATAGCAACCTAAAACTAATCTTAGTAAGTTGGTACTGTTAAAGAAGGCATATCTATTCTTGTGCACTAATTAAAAAAATGAGTGGTAGTTTCAGAGTATTTACTCAAATTTATCTCAGCTCTTTCCTGCTACCTGAGGAAAGTACCAATTCTCAAAACAAAGAGTAATCCCTCCCTTTCTCTCTTCTAGAGCCAGCCATGATGACTTCTGTTTCATTAATTTTCAGACTAAGTTAACCTTTTTCATAGACTACAAGTTAGCATTTTGTCATGTAACTCAAGACTTACTAACAAGAATACTCTGTGACAACAATCAAGTTTCATAAACATGAGTTCAATACAAAAGACAAAAAAAAGTATACATATGGACAAACTCTACAGATCCTCTCGCCATTTTTAAAAGGTGATGATAAATAAACAATTTTTTTAATAACTTTGAAGAATCTTCTTCTGCCCCTTATTATCACCAACTCCTTACTGACAATTTTCTATAGGAGAATGTCTTATAGGAGCATGTCTTAAAATGACCTTAAAAACTTCTAAGAAAAAAGAACTAAACAATTTTGAAACACTATCTTTAAATTGTTACCCATTCTGTTCTTAATTTGAAACTTTTTTTTAGTCTTTTCCCTTTTGTTACTTCTTAATAAGCACTTATCTCTTCAAATCAGTTGTCTCCTTTTGTAAGCATTCAACAGTAACCAAAAATTCTTGACTTAAAATTGATTAAAATTTCTTATTATGAATGCAATTCCAAACAACATGACACTTCTGGAAAAGTGTAGGAAGAAAGCATATGAAAAGTTGGTTCAATTAACAGAGCACTACTTACAGGAAATTATTCAACACTTGCAAGTGAAATAAAAAATAAAATATATTTGAGTAGTTTTGTAGTGTGTTGCATTGACTATACCTGTAGTAAACAGTACTGTACTACAGCATGTTATTCAATTACTTACCATGCTGAGGACTGCAAATTTACATTTAAACTAGTACTCTGAAAATACAGTATTCTACATACAGATATCTTTGCAGGTGCAATTAAGGCTCTTTAATTCCATGAGACTATTAATCAGACAGTAACTTCTGCATTGCTTCCATGATGAAGATTTAATAGATATGAAAACACAAATGGCATAAAATGGCATGAATCTATGTCAAAGGCAAAGCATAATTAAGCAATATTCTTAATTCTGATTCATAAAAGCCAGAGAAATACTTCTTAGTGAACTGATTTATCATGTCATTGACAAATTCACACATAATGGAGACCTAAGTATTGAAATGTAGCAAGTTTAAAGGCTTACCAGTGCATTACCACTGCGGAGCCTCTCAGCTATAAATTCATCCATGAGGTCAGGAACATTTGTATTGCTATTGCCAATATCACTATCAATAGGATGCAACTTCTGACTCATGTCCTCTCTATTAGCTAAAAGCAAATGAACAACCATTTATAGTAAAGAATGCATCAAGACATTTTCAAAACAAAATGTAACAAATGAAAAATCTGCTAATTAACAGAAATTAAAAAAATCAAAATTGCCAAACATGCATTTTAACAATGTCCCTCTTTAAAAGCAGATTCTACTTTCAGAATTAGTATGGCTTCTTCTTCCCACTAAGCAGGGGTTAGTTGATTTCCAATTCCACCTTTAAGAGCAGGAAGCTTATAGGTAAGCACTACTCAAAGTTGTTAATGCTTGCTTTAAGGATAAAGCATATGTTCTTCCTCCATATCACAAGTAAGTAACAAATTCTTAAAAAATTATGTGACTCCTTCAGGCTCCTTCTTCATTGCATTCCTGATGAAAAGCAATGTTGTGGAAAAAGTAAACTAGGTTGTAATATATACTAATGACAAATGGCAATGTGGCACTGTATACAGTTAGTATAAATAGTGCAAAGAAAATGTTACATAATAAAATTACATGCTAGTAAATGGAATGAAAGTTCTAACTCTAGACGATCAATGGTTATGAACAATTAATGAAGTTCACTCCTTTATTAATGCTATATTTTTGATATAGCTACACTGTTCATATTTAGCTGTGGCTGTTACACCTCACTTTAGATATTCACCTTTAAAGTCTTCAAGCTATTCCAGTTCATGTTCTCTTTATACAAATTTTCCCTCAGCATCATCTCTCATGAGACCACAGTTTAGTTTACTCTAACAATGAGGCTCTGTTAAATGTTGGATTTTAAATAACAGCTACTTCTAAAATTGGTGCTTCCTAGGTATCTCTTTTTCAGAAGTCTAATTTCTGAAGAGCAGCAAATCATTTTTGTGAGACCCATGACAGTACCGCTCTCAGGTGCTGTGCTTACAGAGACTGCCCTCAGGTGGCATTAACATCTCAGTGCAGGATGCATTGCAGACCTCTGTTAATCATGCCAGCATCACAATGGGAAAAAAGGAAAACCTGCATTACTGCTGAAAGTTAATTTATTGTTCAATTAAGGTTATGTGAACTATGACAATGTGTATTAGAGTCACAGCCTTCTTTTTTGATCAGTCCACAGAGGTCTCACTGTTAGCAGGAGAAAGACTATCACAAGACCTTCATGAACATCCATGATTCCAAGAAAAAAAGAAAGCAATGGAAGATGTTGCCAAGATGTAACTGCAGCCATTTTGATGAATGAATATAGGAAGGCCTACGATATGTTTTGAAAAAGACTCAAACAAAACCTTATGATTAGACTCAGAGGACTGCTGTAATGAAATCATTCCAGTAACAGCAGATTGCTATTTCGGACTATTTTTTTAAAACTATCTAAAATTACCTCCAAATGTAAATTTGAGGGGCTTTTTTTGTTTTTGTTTTGGAGGAGGAAAAGGAGGAAGAGAATGAGGAGGAAGAAGAAAACACACTAAATGAACCAGAAATACAATTAGTTCAACCTAGTTGGTTGAGAGCCAGGTCCTTCTGACAAAAAAACTACACTTAGAGTGGAATACCACATTCTGATAAAATATGCAATGCCAATCATTCAGTAGGCTTAATTTGAAGACTCTGCATGGTAGATGAAAATTCTAAAGTCTCAAGGCTTAATCCTTTATTAGGTCATTTACTGTCTCTTCCTCTTCCCTAACCTGATGATCTTCAGCAGCAAAGAGGTTCAACTAAATATCTTGAAAAGAAAAATTAGTAATTTAAAGTATGTAAATGTAACTTATGCTGGGAGAAATATCAGCTGGCTATAGGCGCATGCATAACCAAACAGGGAAAGCAGTGATCATCCCAAAGCCTTTTGATTGCTTATCAGAGCTTGCTTCAGTTGCATTAAGCCAAACTGGTGCTGCCTTTCTCCTTTTGCGCTCTGCACACTGTTAGTGCTCACCTGCAGCTTTCCTTCCAAAATAGCCCATTACATGACTGTACAGATCCCTCAGTGGAGCCTCTGCTGGCATTCTGTTCTGCCTCTGTGGGGAAACATTTGCCTTCGGCTTCGAAAGAGCATGTACAACAGTTTTATAAACACCACCCAGGGAGCCCTGCTGTTGTGCTGACTCCTGACCTGATGCTCTAAAGGCACTACGAGATTGGAACTGACTAACTGCAAGACTTTCTTTCTGCAACACAGCTGCTTGAGTTTCTGTAGGTTCCTTAACTTGCTTGCTGCCAGCCGAAGCAGCATTGATTGCATCTAGATGTCTGTATATTCCAGGTCTAACCAGCTCTGTGGCAGCTGATGAGCTAGTGCTTGCACTGGCACTGTTGTTGCTGCTACCACTACTGCTACTACTGAAGCCACCAAGTTTACGAAGTCTTGCTTTCCAAGCAGCCTCTTTGTTCTCAAGGGGATTGTAAAATTGAACTGATTCTGTAGATGGCCTAAAAGTAACATGAACGCTGTTTCTTTTTTTAGTTGTTATTTTCATGATTTTGGCCCTATGAGTTACAGTTTCAGATATACTTCTTTTAGTTGGTGCCAGTTTGCTCATGCCTGTGATGTGAGGCGTTTGAGGATCAACTTGTGGTTTAGGAAGAATTTTCTTTGCATGGACAATACACGAGTTGGTCGCTTTTTCATTAAACTGGGCACTTTTATTCTTTTCAGCTACTGCTGCTTCCACAACTAAATCTATATCAGCTTCAGTGGCTGCTTGCCTGTACAGACATCTCTTCCCTTCTTTACTGCTAGGACTACTTGACCCATGATCAAACATGCTTTCATATTGTTTATCAATATCTAATTGTCTGGCTTTATTAAGTGCTTGATTTCTTGTAAAAAAGTCTACTTGAGTAGGTGCAATATTACTTATGAAGCCACTTGGGTTTTGTTCTAGGTGCAGCTCTGTGTTATTGGCTCTTTCTGTAACAGTGATGCTAGTTGTGCATTGACCAGTCTGATCTCTCTTTTCTAATCCATCCAGGGGTAATCTATCGTTCCTACTTACTGATGTATCAACTTCATGAGCAGAAGCCTCACATTTATCTATCTCAACGTTACCGCAAAGTTCTTCTTTTTCTTTAATAAGATATTCTCTCAGAGAGGAAAGGAGATCATCTTCACCTTCAAGGTCAACATATTGGCTTTGTTCAAAGGCAGTGTTTGCAAATTCTACCGGCCCTATTAAATGACAAAGATGGTCATAAATACTATCCCCAACTTCCAAGGAGGACTCTCTGCTATTTGTATCAGTGATATGGCTTTCAGTGGATCTATGCATTGAAGAGGTCTCAGTGGAACTCTGTAAGCTTGGAGCATGATGGGATGAACTGTCAATGACAGGAACTGCACCTTTGGCTCGTTCAACTGCAAATGGTTCCAGGATGTCAGAGGTGCTGCTGCTTCGTGGCAGTGGCTGTTCTTCATTTAATGCACCAAAAACTTCACTTGGAGCATCCTCACTCTGAGAAAAATGTCTGACTCGAGGCGGACGTGGAAGAATTTGAGTATCGTCAATGTCTGTAGGAAAAAAGTATATGTAACATGCACAAAAATTTACAAATAGAGACAATATGTATTTACCACTACATCCTGACTATGTGACTTTAAAAGCCAGAAAAATCCAGAGCCTTGTTTTCTTAGGTACAACAAAAACACTTTTTCCAATACTAGTGTTAAAAACACACGCACATAATATCCAGTACAGAATGTAATATGAGTTAGACCATCAGAACACAGTTTTAAATGTTAACATGCATGAGAACAAACAGTGAGGTCATGGAACGTTTGGAAATACAGTTAAAGCTAGAGCTGTGCCAATAAGTTCAATAATTCAACCAATATTATTCCAGCTAGCTTGTTCAGGAAATGGTTACTGAAATACAAATTAGCTTAACAGTAGCATTCCCTTTGTGGAATTTACATCTTCAGAAAAATGGGCAACTCCAAAGAGAATAAGGATGTTTTTTTGGAAAATTAGGGTTGTCTATTGAAGTCGCAAACCATTAATTAAAAAACATATACATATACATATACATATATATATGTATATATACAAATTACTGAGATATCAGAAAGAATACTATCATACCATTATAAATATTTTGGGATATGCAATATAGTGTATACCTAAAGACTAAAGCTTTTCAATTACAAGGAAGAGCAGGTCCTATACAGAAAAGATGACTGTACAAAATGGACAATTTAAAGATATACCCTTCTTCCCTTAGAAGGATGTTTTGTCTCTCGTCTTCAAAATATGAAACTAAATACTTAATGAAGGCTTACCTCTCCCTCTTCTTCCAGCTTTACTCAGGCAAATGTAACATTTATGAGAATTACAGAATTAAGCACTCTGATACCAAAAAACATCCTGCAGCCTCACAACAGTTAACATTAAAGACACCTTTGTTTATGAAAAGACCAGAATTTGTAATTACCATTTAAATTAGTGATTCCTTGTCTCTGTTGAGACTCTTGCTATGTTAGTGTCAGTACATATCATAGTTAACTGTAATGAAAGCTGCAGTTCCAACATGGATCACCTACAAATTGTATGGAAGTATTTTCAGCTGATTTCACATTATCCACAAAAATAAAGAAACTTCATGCATCTCTACAGATTTCCTACTACGTTATAGGAATACTATATACTATCAAATCACCAGTGCAGGCAAGACTAAATATCCCTTACAGACAAGTCAACTAACTGCTATCCCTTGTAGTCCTTTCATGAGATAAGCACTTAAACAGCAAGGTGAAACCAGTTTACTCAATTTTCTGTTGCTTTCTTTTTGATAGAATCCTTTATTCCCCAGACTAATTTTTTACTACCTACTACTTAAAAAGTTGTAGAGATGCTTTCAAATTCAGGAATAACAGTAAATAGCTTAAATGAACACCAGCAAGAGTTATTTGCCACAATAAACAGACTTACCTTGTTCTATCTAGAAGGTTTAACTTCACGAGTGCAATGGTGACTTTACTTGATATCAGAACAAAGTTTAAGCCCCTTTCCCTCCCCTAACTTTTATGTGTTACAGCTAAAATAACTATGTGCATAATTACATTTTAAAATATTTCTATTATTACTAAATATTATATACAAATATTACTAAGTATTTCAAATTATTACTACATTGATTTCTCTATATATATAATCTGAAGTCCCCTTAAAACCTGTTTGAACTGCTTACACTTTTCTGAGAATGTTAGAGATGGAGCTGCATTTTCTCATATCCTCCTTCTGAACGAAACATATAAACCAGAGGAATGAGATATGTTGTACTTAACTAAACATATGTGTTCCAAGAAAATGAAAAATGCTATTTCCATGCTCAATTTTTCAAAGAAGTTAAAATTTGGAGGTAAAAGTTTGACCTCATGCAAAGTTTACTGAACTGTAAAGAAGCTATTAGACAGGAAATTCAGAGATCTGTATTGGAAAAAGAGAATGACATCCAAGCTATCTCAGAAAATAAACATGAACTGAAAAATCATCGAATACAACACAATCTATTGTTCCTTTTCTCTTCAGCTTTGATAAACAACAAATGTCCCATCATTGCTCTTGTTCAACTTATTACTAACTACACGAACTAACACCCTCTGAAATGAATGGTGTCTCTCTCTAGCTGGAACTGTTATTTTGAACTCCCTACTGACTTAGGCAGAGATTTTATGCTAACATAGTCTCAAGCTATTTCTTACAGCTGCAAAGAAAGGACCACAGAATTCAGTCAAAAGTGTGCATGATGATATATATGAGATTAATACACGCAACTATGATACAGTGATCTCAGCTTGAGCCCTCAGTATGCATTTTTCATATCTATTATAAACTCAACCTTATCTAAAGCAGCAGCCTAGAAATTCCATGCTGTGCATGCATGCAGTGATCATGACCTTCTAGGATGTTAAAAACAATTCGACAGAGAACTCAGAATGCAAAGAAAGCAGCTCCACACATTGAAATAAATTCAGCTAGATTTATTTCAATGTTGATCCAGAATTAATTTTAGGTGCTCACATATTCATGACAAGCACATACAAGTACACATCTTCAAACTAACATGTGCTTGTGCCAATGAAGATTTCTTTTTTGTAGAACAGGAAGAAATGAAGGAAATGAGAAACGTTACTGCAACACCAGCACTGAAAACACAGACAATACTTAAAAACCCAAATGAACTGCTTTTACAATCAGGGCTCACCCTTGCACACAGGTACACAGTCAGACTGGGACACCATAAACTCTCAAGGAGTTTGTACATTGCAACTGTGTGCCAGCAGGCTGACCCTGGGTATCTGACCCTGCGCACCCTTAGGAGAAAAATTGCTGCGGTTCCTCATATGGTACAGTAAGGAAAAGCTATTGGTACATCTGGCCAATCTCAGCCAATCACAACTTTCCTAAATCAACCTTGCCTCTCCTTTTGCTGCTAGAAGGCAGAAAGAGAAGGCAGCTTTTCAGCATCAAGTGTGAGATAAATATGCTAAAATACAGACCCATGGAGAGACACATTCTGACAAGACAGCATGAGTGCTAATAGAAGATCCCTGTATAATGCTGGGACAGGTTTCTATTTCATCATGCAAAGTCAATTTGGGAAGTGGAGAAAAAAAAAACATTTTGCTTCTGAGTTTTCAATAGTTTGTTGGGGATTTTTTAAAAGAACACAGGCATTCTGTGAGTTTCTGAGATTAAGGAATAATTACAGCCATACTGACATTACAATTATGATTTCTTTATATTTAATCTTAATGACTACTTAATGATTTGGGAGCAAGGTTGTAAAGGCATAATATAGATCTCCCTTTCAGGTTAATATTTGATTCTTTTAGTCCCAGTGGATAAGGAAAAATCTCCCACCTGCAATTAATTAGTTTGCCCACTGCTTCTAGGAATCTTGCCTATATCTCATTGACACTTTATTTCAGGTCTCGTACCTGAAAACCCTCAACAGTTCCAGAATGAACCACCATTTTACTAGCTGTCTTGTACATGTGTAGGACTGAAGGAAAGTTCTTTTTAGAAATATTTCAGATTTGCAACAAATATACTATAACAAATCACTTTACTAACTAAACACCTTAAAGCATAAATCACTTTCACTTTCTGGATACTACTTGAAAAGTTGCAAATATTCTTCACATGGAAATACAGCGTTAAAGAAACGACATGAAGGAATTACAATCTTAGGAAAAGCATCCTCTATGACGCTAGATGACTGGATGTCAATATTGAACTTTTGCAATATATTTTATCAACCTACTGATTGATCTTCAAGCAGAAACATTATGTCTCACAAACTATAGTCAGGTTTTCTGCCTTACTCTTGAAAATTAATATACAGTACATAAAGTAAAAGTTTGGTCATGAATGCTTTCTGTTAGACTACCTGTCCAGATACACAAGTGTTCAGTGGGTCCACCTTTCAATTATGAGTTTTACAGCTAAAAAGGAGCTGAATACTACTTCCAAAAACTTAATGTTAGTCATCCTATTATTCTGGAATAATTTGAAATGTCCTCTCCTTCAAGCTGTGTTGGATTGTACAGTCAATTTGGATAACAGGGATATTCATATAACCCTGTAATAAGATGAAGGGCTGTCACAACTAGCTAAACATCATTCATTACCTAGAACACACTTACGATAGAAACAATTTGATTACTTTCCAAGTTACATGCTGTACATCTGGAAACAGAAGGCTTTCAGAAAATAATATATTTAATGAAAGAAGAAAAGACAAGGAAAATGATAAAGCTTCATGTGTAAAAAAAAAAAGGAAGAAGAAAGAGAGCACAATTTAAAATGCAGAAAATTAAAAGAGCAAAGTGCACTCTGATCCAGTGGACAGTGTTTCCCTTTCTCTACTACTTCCCCATCAACACTCTAACAGCTTGCTTTTCTTCACTAGAGGTTTTTAATTTTCTGGCAATGTTCAAGATTCTTGGGCACATCATGAAGCTGCTGCAACACCCATCTGTTTGAGAAGACATCAAAACCAGGAAGGGCCTAGGACTTTTTCTATGTCAGAAGTGCAAAGGTCTGTAACATCACTTTACTTTTATAATTACATTTGTCATACAGTTTTTCTATTGGATGAGTATCAACATAAAGGATAATAGCAAGAGAGCCATCAGGTCTGGGACACATTAGAAGTAATATGCAAGCCAGGACTTTTCAGAAACATGGATGGTAAAACTGACTACAAAAGCACTTTTGCCTTGTTTAAGAGAAGATAATTAAGTATCAGCAATTATGTGATGAAATAATAGGTCACTGTGAAAGCTCATAACCCTTCTGTGGGTGTTCTTAAGGTCTCCATTAAGCATTAACTGTTTCCAACAATGCTATGGCCAGGTAGGACCCATTTTCTAATAGGTTGTTCACGTATCATTCCTATAAAAATCTCTAAGTTATAATCACTTGTATCTCAGAAGAGATACTCTTTGCACTCATACTATTATTAATTTATTACATATTATTTTTATTTTATTAAATTTTGCTTGTGGTGTCAAGAATTGCATTCAAATACTTCGTAACTGTTCATTGTGAAAGTCTGGTCTCTCTAGAGTGGGTTCTTTCCTGATTGTCCATTAATGTTTTCAGACTGAATACTAAGGCACCAAATTTCTGTTTCACAACAAAAATTCTGTGACACGACACATGACTAAATACAATTATGAAGATACAGTTCTTGGTACTTCTCGGGTAACAAAGGCAGGCAGGAGAGACAGAAAAAAAAATCTTTCATAAAAACAATACCGTCGTGAAGTCCTTATATTTGTATGCCATTTTGACTATGTCCTCCCACTGTGCTTTAATTTTTTTTTCCACTCATTGATAAAAAGGCAGAACATGATTGTCAGCCTTAACACATTACTAATTTATACCTATGTAATACTTGGAAAAATTACATTATCTGAAAACATGCATTTTTAAAGTCTGTGCTAATTCTAATTGTTGAATCTATTTGTTCAAATAAAAGTATCCAAAATAAGCTACTGTCCAACTTGTAGCCAAACACTCTGCTGGACAAAAGAATGTTGAGGAAAGCCACAATCCTAAAAAATGGATCATTTGGAAAATAACACCAAAACACCACACTTGAGAATTCCACACTACAGATTTTTTTCATGGTTTTATATAGTAATGAAAACCAGTCACACTCCAAAGCATATTATATGATACCATATTCTTTTTTCATTGGAGCTAAAGTGTATCATCATGGTTGTTCACACAATGTCTGACACTGAATTAAAAAATTTACACAGAAATATGTTAAGTGGCAAATTAAAGTAAAATTAAGTTCTTCCTTTCCCTCCCTCACTCATCAAAAATAAAAATTTTAGATTAATTGTACTCTCTGGTAGACAGATATTATATTGCTGCTTACCAATACATTGGAAAAGTGAAGAGAGTTCTCAAATTTTCTCTTGCATGATAGTAAACATTGGCACAGCACTAACTTCTAACAGTTCCAGAATGAATTGTAAAATAGCATGGCATCTTACAAAACTCAAAATATTAATTCTTTATCTCTTCCCCTCTCCCACCATCCCCAAAGTATTTTTACTTTGAAAAATTTAATGGTTTAGCAGAATTTGAAAGCAGAAGGTTTAAAAAAGTGATAAAGGGGGTGCAGAAATTAGCAGAGGTGGCACTACCTGAAAGCTCATCAGAAAGGGGAGTGAGAACAATATCAGGCAAGAAGGGTTTGGAAGTATGGATCAGAACAGGAGCACTTTTAGCACTGCGTATATAGGCCGATGGCAGAGCACATTCACCAATGGATCGGCTTCTCATGGCTTTAAAAAGGAAAAGAAAGAAGTGGGGAAGGAAAAAAGAAGAGTGACTATAATGAAAGGCTTGTGTCACAGAAAAAGCAGCAACAGAGAAAACAAAGATAAAAAGGAAGAAAATTCAAAAATTAAAACGTTTCAGCACGGCAGATATTGGCAGAGCTGTAAGAAAGAAAAAAATCAGTGGACACATAAGACATTCTGAGTTTTCAACTTTTATGTAAAGCAGCAACAATGCCTTTATTATGACGATTACAGAGATTTTGCATTTGAAATCAATAAGGTAATTAACACATTTTCCTACTGCATCAGGGGTTGAAAAATCAAAGTTAAAGATACTCCACAAGCACTCGGGATTTGATTTTTTTTAAACAGAAAAAGTAACTTGTACTACATTTGCATTTCTCTAATTTCCTTTGATTTTATCCTGAAAATGCATCTCTGTATTATACAAATACCCATACTTTTGAATTCATCTTCTCCAAAAGAGATTCAAAATCATAAGGAGAAAATGATCAGTTCTGTGTGGAGAAATTTGCAATAAAGCTTGTTATAGTTCCACATTAAAAATGAAATGACTGAAGTGCAATGGTTTGACAATGAAAAGCATTAAATTGTTTTATCCATGGGGCCTGGCTTTTAATTGATACTGGGTAAATCTTGCTAAACTAAGGTTAATTCACCTTTTCATATCTCACATCCTGCCAACAGTCCTACAGAATACAAAACATATATAAGAATTGTGGTATTACAATCAAGGTTATACTGATACTGCATTCAATCTCAAGGTACACTGAAGGTCTTCAAAGAGTAATATTTGTTGCTTCAAGCAGCTTCCTTTCAACCTGTTGTAAATTTGCTAACTTTAAAAAAAATTATTGGTGATAAAATTATTGCTGATAAAATTCTTTAAGGAAATTTCAGAGTATCTTACATAAATATTTTCAGTGCAATACTTAATTAGTCTGAACTTTTATCTCTATATGTATATTTTCAAAACAACATGGAATATAGACTTAGAATCTTAGTGCTCCTGATCTGCATGGCAATCAAATGTATGTGAATAGAGTGCAGTGAAAGTTGAGCACATCACACTTCTAAACCAGGTTAAAGAATTGTTGCTAATAAAGAGCAGAGAATACATTTGACAAATGCAGCACAACTTAAGTGGAGTCTTAAATTCAGTTTGAAAAAACAATTCAGAAAGATCTTTTAAGACTGAAGCCATGCTCCAGTAAACTTTATATGACAGAAACTATTTTTTTAAAAAAGGCAGTTACGTGTAAAGCTTTAGAGACACTTTAAGAGTTACAGTAATAAAATTCAGGATACAGTTATAGTTAGATGCATTACATTCATCACTGGGAATCTTACAGTGAATGAAGGCAAGAGAAAAAATAAAAACTATATAGCAAATATTAAGGATTTTTTCCAGCCTAAATTATCCTAAATAAATCAAGCTTTTGATATTGGATACTGTGTTGATTATAAATCTTAACATAAAGTGTCCCTTTTAATTTGACTAGATTTTTTTTACACCATATTACATTCAATTAAACAGTTGAGTGGAGGCAGACAATATCAGAACATGTAGATATTTGATAGTTTATGATCTTCCACTACTGTCTATACAAAAGCAGAATAATAAGTAAGTAAATTCTTTCTGATACAGTATTTTTATAGGACTAGAACCTGCCTAAACTCCTCTATCTAACCTTACAGATTTTTCAACCCATATGCATACTATGTTTAAAGGCCCTTTCCAAAAAATCACTTTACATAAGTTCAGGCTAAAAATGTACACACTGCATATCAAAAAAGCTGTGATTTTTATTTGAGTAACACGCATACACACATATTTGGTGCAGCAATAAATGTGTGCTGGCATGATGATGACTCAAAAAATAGAGGTGCAAAGATGTACACAAAATGTGTACAACATAAAACAGATGAAAAAGAAACTCCAGCTTTTTCCCATAAAATATTCAACATGCACATCCCCCTTACTCAGATATTAAGAGTATATGTTACTCACAATCAAAGGGAATGTAATACATATCATGTATCATGCAACATATTTAAGGTCTGACTCAATTCCAGACTTAGCTTGCAGACCTAGTGATAAACTGAAGGAGAAGATCTGACCAGCAAAATGTTCTAGATTTTACTTATTGCGACTATTTTTTTATAATTTGACCCTGAATTAATGGCACAGATTAAGAAGCAGCTGAACAGCCCTCTTGGCAGACCTGAGAGGCAATAACAAACAACCGTTTTCAGGCAGTTAACATATATGTAACATTTTGTAACATGTTGCTCATTAACATTTAAAAAAACTGAAGCGTTTGGGATTCTAGTTCTGGCAACTCTTTTTGGACTTAGCGTCTTTTAAAAACATCCTAGCAATGCTGGGATGCTTGTCCACAGTTGGTATTCTGCAACACAAATAGAGTTGAAATTTTAACTGGTTGCAGTGATGCAAACTTGGCTTATTAATATCAAATATGTAAGATAATTGGAGGAAAGAAACAAAACCATGGAAGCTAAAGTGCATTGAAACTAAAATCAGATTACTTTGCTGCTAACCAGGTCAATATAAAGCTTGATTAGGATAAATTCCAGTCATTTTAAGGCTAACATCATATAAATAGCCATCTTTTACATTGCAGCAAAACAAAACCATTAATAAATCTACCAAACAACATAACCTTCTGAATATCTGAAATATTAACAATTTGTAAAGGAGAAATTTTAACATAAGCTTTATCTTTTAAAGACAATTAAGATTTAAAACAAAACCACCATTACTGTTAATCACAGACTATCTACAGAGAAGCAGAAATTACGTTTAAAGGATCTGTGATCCATCAGGAAAACTAGGTGCTGTCAGCATGAGATACAGGAAAAGCTGTGTAGCATTTAAATGTGCAAAAAACCCAGGAAATTTTAGAATTGGGACTTCATTTTTTCTCACTTCTGTATGCCTTACAGGACAATTAATTCTCCCAAATCAACAGGAGCCTTGGGAGAGAAAAACTTTTTAAAATGGAGAATTTTGAGGAATATTCAAATAAAAACTTTGTCTAAATAACCTCTGTGACTTAGAAAAATTATCTTCATATATTTTTGGAAAAGGAAAGAAAATGTTATTTTCTGAAATGCTAGCACAATTACATATTCAACTGCCAATATGCATCCCTAATTTTTAAAACTGTGTCAGAATGTACCTACTTCCAAGAAGTATCAGTGAACACACAACACACAACGACCAAAGCCACTACTACCATAACGATAGTAAAAATGTAAGAGATATTCCTTAGAAGGTTCTTCTTTTAAATACAAAATTAGAATCAGCTTAATTTTCCTTCACATAAGCAATAGCAGTGAGATCATCAAGATGAGACAACAGAGTAAAGAAATTTGTAGGTCAGTTCCTGTCAACATAGTCTAAGAAAATCATATGAACATAAATGAGTCTTCTTTTGAGGAGTTCACCTAAAGCATTGTTCAGCATAACTCATTTATAACACAGCAAAGAGTATCTGCAAGTAATAAAATTCAGAAATAGGTGACTTCAGAAATGGAGAATTGCACACATCTGTGTCAATCTTTCATTATTGCAATATTCAGGGTATAGTAAAAGACAGCACATTTTATAAACTATGCAGACTTACACATATTTTTCCCACTTTCCTTTGCACGGTTTGAGAATACTCAACCCATCTTCTGCAGTTTATGAAAACACACACTTAAGAAACCTTCTCTTACCCACCTATCAGCATCATTGCTCAAACCATTCCAGCTTTTTTATCCTTCATATATACACAACAGTATTATTTCCCAATCCAGCTTAAGCATGTGATCAAACTCATAAAGAATTAATACAGCAACTGCATTACTTTCATTTGCAGTAACTGTAATTCTAGTAACCACAAGCTATTCAGCTGCCCTCAAAGCACATAGGGCTGCATAATTTACACAACTAACATGTAAATCATTATACATAGTATACCATTGTGGAAAGAAGCTATCCATACTGCTACAGAAATCAGTTATCAATTCCTTACCCTTTCTCAAATGTAACTTCTATCAGCTCTTACAGATACTTACCAACTGTTTTCTGCCGTACTATGCTCCTTGCCTTTTCTGTTCCTGGAGAGCCAGTGGTCGTAGCACTGCGTTGTCTCATTGGTGCTTGTCCAGGCTGATCACGGCTCCAGCCTCTAGAAAAGGACTTATCAACAGAAGACTTTGGGAATTCATGCCCAACTCCTGCAAAAATAAAATTGCAAATCTATTCACTTTTATTCTGCTATCACCAGATGATTGTAGATGTGTTCTTCCAAACAATTTTAAAGCTTTAAATTAAGTTACCAAAGCAAGCATGAATTCAAAAGCTAAGTCAGCACTAACATTGAGGGATACCCAAACTTTTTCAGAAATGTTGGTGCTATTAAACCACTGTAATTTTCTTTTCTGAAAAAAGAAGGTTGTAGTCTGATAATATATGTAACTTTTTCTTTGCTGTTGCTACCAGATAAGACACACAAAGTCATACATTTCAAAACATTAATATTGGGGGGGGGTTTCCAAATAATTTTGCAACATTGAGGAATATGAAATAATGATAGCATAATTTTACACAAAATGCAAAAGCAAAAAAATATTGATGATGGTCTCAGAGAACAGGGCTCTTCAGAAATTGACAGAAAATCCTATAGTAAGATTAAGATGGAACAAATTCAGATTTGACATTTACATTGAAGTAAGTAAAGCTCATATGAGGAGCTATCAAAAACAGTTAGACATAAAAAAAAAAAAGTGAAGAATATTTGCAATGTATTTCCTTATCCAGACTGAGCTCATTAATAATCCAAACTGACACAGTTACAATCATTAAAGGGGCATCTTTTTGGAAAAAGAGAGCCCTAGTCCAACATGTTCATTATTATTAGCAAACAAACAAGGACAAAGAAATTTGGCATAATTTGTATGATATCTATTAATTCTAAAGCTGGACTTGACTCTGCAACTCACATTTAGCAATGGAGGCTTTCTCTGAAACTGTCACTGAAGGTTAACATAAACTTTTCTCATTTGGCTCAGATGATTCAACATGCTTTTTAAAGCATATATTCAAATAACTGTACACGTTCTTACTACACATTCTTATCCTATATCAGACTGCCATTTTTTGTTTCGTTTTTGTTGGTTTTTTTTGTTTGTTTGTTTGGGTTTTTTGTTTTGTTTAACCTATGTTTTTTAGTAAGAAAAAGAAGAAAGCTGTGTAGTACAGGAAAACAAAAAATGCATGGTCTGGAACAACCTCTCAAGGTTGACTACAGAGAAATGTATTTCCAGTTGTCACACAGCAAAAACCCAAACCAATACTGTGAATGATGACTGCTTAAGATGAGGCACAGAGGCATGTGAAATGTTTTTAGCAAAAAAAAAGCCTATAGCAACATCCTCTTTAAGAGAAGGAATCCATACAGGTTACTTCTCCATGACAAACCCTATGATAGCACTAGGAATTACCTTCCCTCAGGTTTGATTGGAGAACCACATCAATCAGAACAGAGAGATAAAAAGTAGACTAAAAATTACATGGTTTTACATCTTTATTACTCACCCTAAATATAATCCCACCTCTCATTATTAGATCACAATGCACTTTTTAAAGTAGAATATTATCATTATCCATGTTTTACAAAAGTGGAAACAAAGTAACTTCTAATGGTCACATGCAGAAGGTCTGACTCCAAACTGAGAAAAGAATCCAGGTTTTGCAATTTTCAATCCAGTCCTCTATCAAGGAGGACAAACTTCCTGTGCCTTAAAAATTCCAGAACTGTACCATTATAAGCCACCTCCTCTCCCCATATTATGTCTTACAGACTATTTTATGCATTTTTTAGGAATCATTTCAAAAACAGGTGCCACTTATATGGATTATTAAAACTATACTTTCTCTTCAGTAGTCCACAAGGTTATTTTAATAAAAACTGTCTTCACAATGGGCTAGTGATCAATTAGTGCCAAACAAAACTATGTTCACCTCACATTTCATCTTCTAACATTTCACGACCAATATTCCAATTGTGCTTGCAATGGCTTCATTTTCACCAGATGAACAGCCTTTTTTATTTTCAAGAAGTTATGATTGGTACTCAACTATTTAATTGCTTTGATAAAAGGACAAAGGTATAACCCACTACAATGTAACATTTTAGTTTAAATTCAACACACTTTCAAGAACTATATTTCATATGCGCCAATTTGCAGAAATGAATCTTAACGTGATGATTTTGTGGTAGTCCTAAAAAGCAGCTTTACCTTAAAGAAACAGGGCTATTTAAGGTGATATAGATGCCTAATTAGGTATACAAAAAAAGCTAAGACCAAAATTATCCTGGGCCCAACACCTCATTACACCAGCTCAAATTCAAATTATGTCTATACAGTGTCGTCTTACCTTTGCCTTTGTGTTTTTTCTGCTTCTGCTCACTTAACTTATCCAATGGCAGGTCACTGAGGTCCAGGCTATACAAGTTTCTAGCTAATACTTTAGTAAGTGTCTCCATTGTCAGTGACCACTCAGTGGCCAGCTCTTCCCAGTACGTCAGGGATGACATTACAGACAGCAAGTCATCCCAAAGTTCTCGAGAAATGTACACATTTAGATTTGCTTTGATCCAAGCTACTATAAGAGTCTAAAAGAACATAGAAAAGTTGGATTGTGAACATAAGTTGACAACATTCAAATGTTACTATTTAAAAGGAAACTTCAAACTGCCACAGAAATTTCATTGTAGTCCCAACATTCTTTTCTTCACCAGTACACACAGATTTTTAATGAATTATCAAGTGTTAACACAGGGTTCTGACTTAGATACAGAACAACTGCTTTGACTCATTATCTTCTGTATTCTTTTTTGTTCCACTAAAGAAACTGGAGGCTCTACAGATCCTAGTCACTGAGAACCCACCAAACAGCACTTTGCAACTAAAAACTTTGAAAGGATTTGCTACAGCTTTTTGTAAGGAATTACAGAGTTCTCTAAGAAATAAAAACAATTCATTGATTAGGCAGGGATTACACAGAAGATTTCATGCTGACTTGAGCTAATTTTGCTATGGAAGCAAGCTAAAACTGCACACACTGCCAGTTATCCTTGCCAGTTATTCCAACTCAACTAAAGGACAGCAATTCTTGAATTTTACAGTACCTCAAATACTGTTGTCACAGTGTCACTAAAATATAGGACAGAAAGTAACAAATGTAACCAGCTCTTTGACCCCCACCACTCACATTATCTGGGTAACGCATCAGCCAACAGTGGTTGCTGTATCTAATGTATTCATGAAAATTAGGCTGAATTAATTAAAGTGAATTTATGTTTACTTGCCTGGAAAAGAGGTCCTGCAAGTCTTCCAGCTAAAGTGGAGTTTTTTCTTCCTTGATATTGCAAGAAAGTTTGGGGTGGTATTTTCAGCACAGATTCGGTTACCCTGAGCAGCACAAGTAGCATCTGCTCCCTGCAAAACAGTATTAAACTTAAGAGTTACAATTTTGTTATTCTTCTGTATATACCAAGGTATTTTTAAAGGTAATAATCAAGCCTGATTTGCTCAAACACATTCCAAAAAGGAAATAATGATTACAAAAAGCCTAACTTGGTTCTTGCAAAAGAAATTATTCCAATCTTTTTTCACACTTAAGAGTGAGGAATCCCTGTGGCCCTCTAATACCCTCTTCCAAGTCATTCAGCTGCTACCACCTTCAATGGCCTGAAATTAGAGGCAAAGTTTTAAATGTATTTTCAATCTGAGCTTTTTCTTCCTATGTATTACAGGTTTTGGCAATTTTACATTATCATTAACATCATCAATTATTTCGTGTGGCACAATCTTTTTCATCGTGGTCTAGAGTCACTTCTTTACATTGATGTGAAACTGGGAAAGAAAATACCAATCTAGTAGAGTCTGTTTTCTATTATTACTCCCAAATTTCCCAGTGGCTAGCTTGACTGGCTCCTCAGAAGAGGAGACAAGCTTCACATGACACATAGTGCTAGCTGTACTTACCCAGAGTTCAGGAAATACTACTGACAGATTGAATGCAAGTCAAGTTAAAATCGAATAAATCAGACATTTGAAACCCCCTTGCTACTTCTTCCTTGTAATGGAGAATGGTGGCAAACACCACCTGATTACAAACTACTATTTAGAAGAGTAGGAAATGATAGAAATTCCTTTTTAAAGCAGGGTCCTTTTACCTGCTAGGCACTGTAAGCACTGGAAAGGAACAACACAGTTACACAGTACACAGACTCCTGTATACAGTTACAGGTCAAGAACAACACACACCTGATTGTAATAGTTATCCATGCTTATCTGGGTTTTTTTGTTTATTTTTAAATAAGGCTGTGAAACTTCGTATGTTTTCATATTTTAATGCTTTGATAAATGAGTAAAATGCCCTGGAAAAAATCATCAGTAGCTCCTTAATAGCAGCCTATATATCCCATCTTAGTCCTTTTTGCACTGAGGGCTAAGCTGCCACAAATTAACTAGGAGCTTACTAGAGGCTTTAAGAAAGCAGATAGCCTCCCCTGTGCTAAGTTGTCTGCGATGCTCAAGTTAATGTACTTCCAGATTTAGAGGAACTGGTTCATATAACCAGTACTGCTCTACTGTGTTTACTACCAAGTAAATTTTCACATTTGTGTTGTGAACTAATAATCTAAGATAAAAGCATTATCATTTTACCATGTCTTCTTGTCCATAGTCACTTGGACGACCATGTGGCGGTAGATATTGAGAATGCGTTTGCACATATCAGTGTGTTCATCCAGCAGAGCTTTAAATTCATTTGCAGGTTCAAGAAAAAATATATTTGAAGAATTTATTATAAAAACCTGCAAGCAGAAAAGAGTGGATGTTATGATACTGAAGCACTTTGATGTTTTCAGCAATTCAGTTGACAGAACCAGGAAGAAAAAATCTCTAACAGAAAATCTTTATCAGAAAAGGTTGTGTATGCACACAGAAGTGTATGTTTAAATATGTTAGTTTGAAGTATGATTAAGCAACAAAGAGACTGACCTTTTTCCCATTTTTTCTACAAAATCTATTTGTATATTTTTGTTCTCATAGCCAGATGGTACAACAGACTACTCAATATGATTAGTTTACTATGATGGACAAAAATGTCCCAGTAAGAAATCCACTGCACAAAAGTTCCACCTGTAAGCCAGGAACTGACTAGTACAATATATGCTGAACTACTTGAAATATTCCTGGTACACAGCGTGTGTTTCAGCATGACACGGCCTGTATTATGTTCTGGGAAACTAAAGCACTCATCCCACTGGGATCAGTGAGGCTTACCAAAAGTAGGAAACAGGACACATTCCCCAAAGTGACTGACTTCAGTGGACAGTGAATTAGGGCCTTCAGAATGAATATTATGGAAAAAAAAAAGTAGGCAAGGACATTGTAGGAGCTATGGAAGCAGCTACTGAAGTGTTACTATATTTTTATGAAACATGAAAAAAGTTTAGAAAGCACTTGAATCTCAGGTCTAGATTTTCAAGTATTTTTTTGTCTTTCCTAATTTACACGTACAGGAAGTCATTGGTACTAAAGTCATAATTTCCCTCTACTGACAGCCTTGGATTTTTAATAATTAAAAATTATTAGTATGCAGGTTTACATTCACTAGCCTCAACTAATGAACCTAACCTACACTAAGTGCCTAGAAATAAGTCTATGCAAGCATTAAATGGGAAAAAAACTCAAGACAGAAGTCTTGGATTATTGATTCACAGAGAAAATCAAACGTGGTTCCAGGTCAGGAAATCTCTCAAACTGAGACATGGTACTGGCTTAGAATGATGTCTTGACTCTGTTTCAGGCTAAAAAAAAAAAAAGATATTTGGTAGTCAAATGAACCTTTGTCTAAAAAAACTTCAACATGAATAGTCTTCAAGACATTGTCAGAAGTGTAAGCCTTAGTAGTACACTGCAAAACAAGATACCTTGTATTTCTTTTCTCAGTAACACTTTATATTCTAAAAAGTTGTTGAAAACAAAGATTATGAAGCTTAAATTATTGTAACATATTTGAATTTAAAAGTGATGTCAATTACAAAGTTAATTTATATATGTAACAGCGTACAGCACAAAAGAAAACCCTATTCAGAAAATCATTCAAGCTGTAGTAAAAATGAGTTTTACTTAGTATGGTCACACACAGCAGAAGTGCACACAGTAAAGTGGCAAATGCACATGTCTATTTTATTTTGTTCAGAATCAATTTGCTGCTGCATAAAAGAGTATTATGGGGGCTAGAGTCATATCTCCACCTACATGAATGCACATGCACACACATATACATAAAATGCACACACTTCATATAACTGTAAGAGCATTTCAAGTACCGTCAAATTATACCCTCTTGATTTTCTATAGCCTCAACATCAGTGAAGCATTTTGCTAAACATTTGAAATTAACACAATTTCTGCCCTGTCAAACTGCTTAGAAGCAGTGAAAAAACTTCTGTTAGGGTACAACTGTAACTCTTGCTTTCCTTAATGACATCCCTGCAGAGTTATGGTGTCTCATCAATTTTTTCAAACATGCTGCAAATTTAGAAAAAGATGAAAAAATATCCCTGTACACCTTATTAATCAGACTAGAAAAACTACAGGATCGGATGTTTTGGGTTTTGTGACTAGTAGTGTAAAAGAAAAAAGCCTCTAAACATTCTTACAAAACACTTAATTAGAATTATTTGAAGATGTTGAAGTCACATAAGGATTATTTTTTCTGTAATATAATGCAGAGCAGAATGCATGTTCTGATGCAAAATTAGCAGATTTTTTTTTTTTTTTTGTGTTATCCAATACTGGTCTATACATTGTCCTACTTAAGGTCAATAAAGATTTAGTGAACCACTGTCATTAGTCTAACATTTATCATCATAATTGTTATATTTTAGAAAATAATTTTAAAATTTAGAGATGCTTTATCGATGCATGGGATTCCCTGGCAGAAGAATTGCACTACATTCCACTCTTTATGTGCTGATAACAAGTATTTTAGGTAATTTTAGCTAGACAATTTAGAAAAAATTAGATATCAAATCTGTTTCATACCTGCAATACTGACTGCACTCCAGCTCGTACATTTTGCTCTTCAGTATCAATTTCAGATGTTTTATGCAAAGTGTCTTCATAACACCCATTTCTTGTCCAGTTTGAATTTCGAACATGACTGGAGTTCATCCCTTTTTCCTGAAAAATATTTTTTCTTAAAATTCCACAGATTTTTAGACAAGAATTTTCGCTTTATATTAAAGGAAAAAGGATATAATAATAAACAATGGCAGGGAAATGCACCTAAGACACAACAATATTTCATGAGGCTTGTAGCAATTATCTTAAAGTACCTGAATCAAGTAAGTACTATTTTTGTCATCCTTTTATTTGTATATAATTTTTACACAGTTGAAAGGTGGCATACTGTATAATCCACATCTCGAAAATAGTTCATAAAATGATATAAAATTTTAAATTGAACTAAGCCCATTAAAAAGCTACAGATAATGGACAAAATCGGTAGCTCATTCATAAAGTGTTTTACCATTGATTTTCCCCAGAAATGCTCTGACATCAAAGTAAACCACATAAACTATGAAGGAAGCCACTTCTCTGTCTACTGGCATATTAATGCACAAATATTAACCAACAATATTTTACCTCTTCTCTTTCTTTTCCTTTCTCCGATGAATTATGGTCAACATTTTCATCACAATCTACAGTTGTGCACTGCATTATTTCTTCAGGTTCTTTCATAAATAAAGGTTTGTCTTCTTGCTGAATCCATTCCTGATACACCTTCACCACCTTCCTCATGGCAGCTGCTTCACATATCGGCAACAGGAATGCCTGCAAGTAGAAGAAAAAAGAAACAAAACACAGTTACAATACTTGAAATAAGCTGGGTTCTATAATGTACAAGTTCTAAGAGAAAAGGGTGGAAAAATATAGCAACTGCAGGATCCTAACATACAAATTATTGCTAAACCTAAATGTTTGCTCACTTTCGTCATATGTAAACTGAAAACATGAAAAAAAACCCCACATTTAAACAAGGAAACTCTTCAAGAAATACTTTGAAAACTTAATTGCCAAAGAGAGAGAAACGAGAATCCATGCAGGCTTAACTGCTTAGCACGTAGCCTGCTGAACTTAAGACCCAAACACTCATCAAAATATGCAAAATGAATGAGCAGAAGCTCCCATTACAACATCTTCCATTCAGAGGATTTGGAAGAGTGGAGTTAAACCAATTCTAAACGACTAAGAAAAATTCAAGTGACACACAATACTGGTAGTCATCTACCTTATTTTTAGCTAAGTAAAATTTTACAAAACAGTATCCTTAAAGTAAATTACTCCCTGAAAAGATTTCAGAATTATTGTTTCTAAAAATCATGCATTTGAGTCGGTGTGATGGCTGATCAGTGCCCTCTTCAGAAGGTTTTCTGTATTGGCTGTGCTGGTAACAGCTAGTCATAGACCAGAAACTTTTAACAGTAGTCAGATTTTAACTACCTATAAATACACTTACCAAAGACCATGATGCCCCAATTATATTTTTAGAAGAACAGACAAACTACACTAACACACAACTTTACTGGATCCATGCTGTGACTGTTGAAAACTAGTTGCCCATATCTTTAACACCAGCAGTATGCCCCCTCTGGAAACAGACATTTCACACCATTTTCACACTAAACAGAATTCAGCTTAAACTGAAAAGCTCAGTCATATACTTGCTCATCAAGTCTAACATTCTTCTACAAGCCCATATACATTTTTTTGTACCCTCAAGTCTAAAATGCATAAAACTTGTTCTCTACAGACAATCTTCCCATCACTCAGTGCTACTGAAACCTCCTCTTGACTGGAATAAATTAGCCCTAGTGTTTTACAAACATTACAAACACCTTGTATATTAGAAATTAATTTACACTGAAAACTCCTGGCTAAATAATGATGTAAATAAGATCTCATACTTGCACATGAAAACAAAACAATCTACATAAACTCATGGAGTGACTTGTGAAAAGAATGAAGAAAACTGCCCTTGCTTCTTTTCACTGTGGGGACAGTTTCTACATAGACCATTGATAATTTAGACTCTACATTCAATGCCTCAGACTCTGTAAACTCTTGAGTGTCAGCTGAATTCCGGTAACTCTGCCATGCCCTTCAGTAATGTGTCCAAACTCTTTAATACAAGGCATGTGGATAAGCTTCTGACATTTATTTGCCTCATTCAAAAATACCTATTTCATCCAGATAGAAGAGTTTTAAAATGTTCAGCTTTCTGCTGTTTAGAACAATGAGTGTTGTGCATTTAACTTGAAACTTAGTATATTTTTCTTTACTATTATTCAGAAAACTCTCTTTGTCTTTTGATCTATAGCATGGGGCATAAAGAAAGTTTATCCTGTTCTGTTCTCCCATATTGAACTCGAAGTTACTATTAATAAAGACTCCATATTCTGGCATATGTTCTCAGTTTAAATTTGTTCAATAGTTTCCAGTAGAGAAACACTATTTTGAGTAGGCTCAGCTAACACTTCTGGTTGCAGTAAAGGCAGAAACAGAAGCTGCTACCTTCTACAGCCACCTGTCCTACTCTTCTGATGAACACTGTCAAGGTAAGGACATTTAGATGCTCCTAAAACAGCTCTTTAACAGCTGCAGACGCCCACGGGAGGCTTATGTTAATATGGTTGGTTGTGAGTTCTAATACCTACAGCTTTGACATATGAAAAGATTAAACATTCCTGTCTATGGGGAACTGTGAAGTCCAACTTAAATGTTGTTAAACTGGTTATTAAACATATAAAATTAGAAAAATCAGGAACTGGGGGTATTCTACACAGAAAGTATTTCAGAATTTTAGTTTTTCGATTTCGGAAGGCAAGATGACAGAAGAAACCTGTAATTTGGTATAATGTTCTGCTTAACAAGTGCTCTAGAAAGAAAACCATGACATAATGAAAACTTACAATACAACAGTCAAGATTCTTGCATTTAAAATAAGAGTTTTTTACCTGTCGAAAAATCTCAGTTAGAAAATTAACATTGCTTCTTTTAGAAGAAAAGACTTTCCGGACAATTTCAATATCAGTTAAATGCTCTTCATCAATACTGCAGAGGCTAGAAGAACTTGGTTCTCTCTCTGTTAGAGTGCTTGTATTAGAATGAGATTGTTCTGGTTCTGCATTTCTATCCTGCTTATCAGTACTGTCATTTTTGCTGTCCTCCCTTGAAGCCATGCTGGCAGCTGCTCTCTGAAACAAAATTTTAAAATATTCCACAGTTCATTTTTAGTACAGCAATATAACAGTACAATTTAAGTAGAATTTAAAACAGCACAAAGAATTAAAGAAAAAAACAAACAAACAAAAGGATTTACTGCATTTTAAGGCTTCTAATGGCTAGTTGATTAAAAACAAATAGCAGAATTTGAAAAAAGAAAGCAGCATTGCAGGTCTTTTCGAAGTGAACTCACAAATATACAATTTGTTTAGAAATTCCTTTTTTCAAAAACTTTTCATTAGTTGTAATTATTGGAGGAGAGCATACTGCTGACATAACAATTAAGCCAAAAACATGAAAACAAATACATTTTTGTGTATTTAGTTTTACCTGAATATTCTTTGGCACATTTTCACCTTCCATCCCAGGAATATGAGGTCCTGTATGAGGTTTTGGCTCAAGCCAGAAAGACACCAACCATCTAATGACAATAACACGAGCCTTGATGAAAGGTTCCTTTGTGCAATATATTGCCTCATTGGTTTCAGCATCTTTCTTAACTATTACATAGTGTGGCTTTGGTCTCATTTGTGGTATATCTGTAAGAAAATAAAACATCTCAAAAATATGTGCAGAGAGAAAGATCTGCATAAGAAGGAAATCCTAAAACCATAACCAATACATATGAACTTTCAGAGGTGTAGTTTTGTTGCATTCACTGTTGCACCACTCATTCCAAGATGTGCTGGAATGGATGCAACAGAGAAAATGTCAAGAATTGTAAGACAACAAAACAGTTGAATTTTCTCCTGAAGGGAGACAACACTGTTGATCCAAAAGACAGACACTTGTATCTGTTATGAAGAACCTTTAATTTTTTTATCTGAAAGTGATTTCTATAGCCTCACATTTTTGCTTGCATTTCTTTTCTATGTAAGTAAACACATTTCATTATTTTCAGGTTCTTTTAAGCTACATCATACTCAATATTTAAAGATGAACTTCAGCAAACTCACTGCTTCAAATTTTCACTGAAAACTACAAAGTTCCAAGTAGCAAAGTAACTGTTAACTAGACTATGACCTACACAAGAAAACTACTTTCATATAAAATTAATATATTGTCAAATTTCATCATGGCTACGATGGGAGATACATAATTCCAAAATGCAAATGCAATAAACACAGCCTCTTCTGGCCTGGCAAAAGGCGAAAGATTAATAGAACAGAGAAATCCTGCTCCAAAGCCACATGAGCTTTGCAGCTTCACCTAGTGCCCCATCTGCACTGGTTAATTTTGCTGGACTTTGCTGCCAGACCACAGGCACATACATTCTCCTATGATTTAGCTGCAAGATGATTCTGTGGCAGTAGCTTCTGTACTGGCTTGTAGGGAATGTAATGAAGGATGCTCAGGGGCACATCAGCTGGCAGGAACTGTGCTTGTTTGGGGACTGTAACTGACAACTCCATTTTTGCCATCCCATGTTCTACGCGATGGTTCAGAACTGTTTAGCTTTTCTGGTTCTCTACTGTGCTAGAGTCATCAATACTCCTGAATCTACTTCAGAAAAAAACCCCATGACAGTACTTAGTAGCTTGGTGTGGATGGAATGAACACGTGTGTTAAAAGCATTACAAAGATGGGAATACACATGGATCCCATTTTTAAATTGGGCATTTTTCTGTGACTTAACACTACAAAATGTTATTTCTGGGTTTTATAACCCAAGACATGGTGCAGAATAGTTCTGCATTACCAATCATCAACCTGAAGCAGCAACGGTACTTTCATGTGCAAATGACATTTCTGTGCAAGCGGCATGGCAACCAACTCTAGTCCTTGTTCTAAAAGGGCAAGTATGAGATGTGCTCCAAAACAAAAAGAAGATGAGTATTTGTGTGAGGACTGATTATGGTGTGTGCTGTCAGGACACCCTGATGCTGGTGTTTCTGTACCATGATTTTCATCTAGTGAGAGCAAAAAAAACCCAAGAAACTCAAACCAAAACAAACATATATCCATATACAGAGAGTGACAGATTGGACAGAGATGGTATGTAAGCACCTCAACTCTTCTACAGCCTGCAGTACATGAGCAAGAGAGAAGTTCCATGGTTTTACAGGCCAGACAGAAGGCAGTTCAAGGATACTAATGGTGAAAGTCAAAAAAGATTTTTAAAAGTCACACTGAACAATATAAAATTATTCCCTGACTCTATCTTCCTAATGCAAAGTCAAGAGTTGTTTTAAAGGATCCTGCGTAACTTTGCCAGTTTATGGTGTTAGAATCCAAGAGGGACAAATCTGGACAGCAGTGAAGAAATAATCAACTTTTGTCTAGGCAATTATATTGTGATAGCCTTTTTAAGACATCTAAAGTGAAATCAGCCAACCTGCCAGACTGCTGTAAAGATTTCCGTGTTATCACTACAAATACACAAAATCCAGCACCTGCACTGAAGATATCCATGCTGGTCTATCTCAGCATCATTTCAAAAGCCACATATGTAAGTAGTGATAAACCCGTCACATTGCTGCTAAACCAAGGAATGCTTCCTGTACAGACTTCAAAATTACATCCACACTTTTCAATGGAAGCATTATTATTAGAGGAAAAAATCCACATGATTCTTGCATACCATCTACCTACATAAGTAACAAATGCACAGAATACTTTTTGACAAGTTTACAAATGGTTTATTTACTGCAAATAATAAAACCCCAGTATATTGTTTACATTCTGTGGAAAGCAGCAGGTTAGTAAGAAAATTAAAAACTAAGATATCTTAAACAAGCACGTATAACAGTACAATCTGTGAAAAAGGAAGCAAATGCCTGGTAGCACAGCATTTAAAGATGCAAAAATCAGTTCTCTCTGGTATCTACTAGCATTCAGCAGAGCACAAAGACTGCAATACTGGCAGTATTTTCAGAAAGATTAAACATGCAGTAAACACGTTTTTGCAGCACACTGTCTCCTTGTTTCATGATAACCTCTCAGAACATCCTCTTTCTATAATTTGTTTCAACTGCACTATGTGCTGCAGCTGCTTCTCAAATGTATCCTCCTTCCAGCTGCTTCTCGTATTTTCACATTTCTGTCCATCTTGGAAGAAGGTATCAAGGCTTCAGATGAGACCACAGACATATAACCAAAGCAAAACAGAGCTTGTTAGATGGACTCAAACAGTACAAGAGGAAATATTCCCTTCCCCCAACTTTCCTTTTTTTCTTTCTACTGTGTTTTGGGCTTTCCCCACCCCCTGCCCTTCCCCCTCTGGGAACCTGATGTGAGCTGATGGCAAAAAGGGCAGGAAGCTGCAGGTGGTGGAAGACATACACAGGGTAGAAAATTAACAAGCTAGCAAAAACACAGTGAATCCCTGTAAGCTTTGACTATGCTTAATTTTTAAGACAATGAAGGGTTCATAAAGAATGAGGAGCTGAAGACAGCTGTAGGACAGCCCACTTTAGTGTTTCCCTGTAAATGAAGGAGCCCATCTAAATAGCTTAGAAATGGCTATGATGGAAGAAGCAATGCCCCTGGAATATTACTGCCAGATCTATAGTTCTTCCTAAACAGCTTTTAACTCAATCTCAACAGATATTTAACAAAGACATTACAATCAAAGTAAACACTAAGGCAAAAAAAAACCCTCAAACCAAAACATAATAAAGCAAAAAACTCTAAACAAAACCAAACCAAATGAAAGAAAAACAAACAAACCAACCCCCTCAAAAAACTATCTCATGAGCTTTTGTAATGATGTATTCCTCTTCTAAGTCTGTAATACTAAAGCCAGAATTTGAAGGAGGCACAATACTAGCTTTCTTGTAACTGGAATGCTTGGTGCTTGTTGCCGTAACCAGCGTATTTATCAGGAAAGAAGGAAAGAAATCTCAGTCCAATATACTATCTCCAGTAAAGCCCTGTATCAATGCTTGCTTATTAAAACTACTGTTCTGATTTGTACCTCATGACTTCTCCTAAATTAAATGTTACACCTGTAGCATGAGAACTGTTCTTAGTAGCAGGCTCAGTGCCCAAGTTTGCCCTGCTTTCAGCCTCAAGGCTGTAAATTAAGAACAAGCACAGGATTATTTTCAAATAGGCCGGGAAGATGCATGCCAGAGAAGAACATCTTAGAGGAGAAAAAATAATTCAACTTACTGTGCTTCTGTTGTTTTCATCACTGTATTGTTCCAAAAATCCTCATTATAGTTGCTCACTGTGCACAGTTATAAGGCACTCACAGTAGTTTTGGAGATCTGTGCACATTTCTTCTTGTTTCTCATTGTCCTCTTCTTTACTAAGGCCTTGGAAGTTTCTTGTTTACAGTTCACAGAAAAACAGAGGACTAGAGCAACACTTCTATGGAAGACTCAATCAAGATCTTCATAGAAAGAGAAAAATAGCATTTCCATATTTCTTGTTCTGGAGCATCAAGCAATGGTAGGTTTGCTTTCTCAGCACTCCTTGCTATCCCTCGTGTAGCTGTTTTATCGCTGAACCTCTTCAGCACCAGCCCAATAACTCTTATTCTACTGTTACTTATGGCTGTATTTATATTGGCTCTTCTCCCCTAGATGAGAAGGCCTACTGTTTGTCTTTCCCAAGAGAACAGGTTTTGACATAACCATCTCTGAAATCTGAAATAAATAAATAATCTGAAATCTAAATAAATGTACATGGACTGGAAGAAACTAAGACCTTTTCAACAAACTTCCCCAACGGCCTGATTTCAGATTATGGAACTGTGTCTGGAGGTCGCTACTAGTTCCTTTGAGATGCTGCATCAACAGATAAGAGGAATGGTGATGTGTCTGTATTACTCAAGTGATGAAATGATAACTTAAAGCCTGTGTACAAGGTATTGCTTTGCAAAGAGTCTTGAACTCTGTTGGCCTACAACCAACATGTGCATGTGTGCATGCAAACCTGAGATAAAAAAAAGTAAAAAAAAATAAAAAAAAAAATCAAGATTTGCAAACAACATTCTGGTTTAAAATGGGCTAAAAACTGTAAGTAAAAGTCAGGTTTGCTTAGACAAAACCTAACATCCCACTCTCTGTAAGGAAAGATACATTCTAGCACCATCAGCTCTGAAGAGTGTGCTAAACCCTAGCTTCCTTTTCCTACTGCAAGCTCCTGATAAAATGCAGCTGGCACAAAAATGTAACTTTGCCCTGTCAGAACTGTGAGCAAGCACCATATAATCCAAACACTGGGATTCTGTACAGATAAAGCCAACACACCCAAAGAACAGCACACTAACACCTTTTATTTCAGCAGCAGTAGCTTCTCTTCAGAGCACAACTGAGATCAACAATATAGGTCCCATTACAGAGCAATTTTACAAGAACATTTAAGTTACCTCATTGAGGCCAATACAGCAAGATTGACTCTAATGAAAGGGTCAGAGGCTTCCACAAACAAAGAACTGAAAACCACGAACAGGAACCTTAACATGCTCTTTCATGACAAATACTTTTGGAGAATACCCTTCATGGGCAACATGACTCAAGCTAAAAACTGCTTTGCTATATTGTCTTATTAAGAGTTAGAGAGCACAATTACCTGTCTCAAACATTGTTAAGGCCACAGAAGGGAGGAATTTGTGACAGGAAATTGCTAATTCCAGGCCTGACAGAGGCAAGATGTGGTTAGCACATCCTGGTTAACACATTCCCAACTGTGACAGACTGTGAGAAAAGAAGCACCTGCTTATACGCATATCAGCGGTCAAAAAAGCATCATCCCAAGTTATGGGACAGGTGGCATCTGTGGCCACCAATGGCCACCAAAGCTCCCCTGAATATGCCTCCATGGACACCCAGAACTTGGGCTGTATAAACGCACTACAAGATGTACTGTGTTAGGATCTAGGGGGAGGTTAACAAAGCTTAGGAAGAATGACGTATTACTGATAGTGGATACATAGAATACAGAATTTAGGGGCCACAAAGACATTTGGCAGAAGATAAGGAAGAAATTATTAAAACCATCTCAGCAATTCTGCTGAAATCAGATCCAGTTGGGTAAAAGGTAATTTCTCTGGGGGAGATTGCGACCACTGACTCACCAACACAAGAAACCCACCATCTCAGAAGAAGAGAGAGACTGAACATGCAGACTAACTACATAAGCTGCATTTAACCAATAGAAGATGGAATACTAATTAATAAGAGAACTATATTACTTGTAGCCAATGAGTATTAATTCCTTTGTTTGCTAAAGTGTATAAATAGTGAAAAGATTTAATAGTCAGCGGCAAACCTTGTGGACCCAGCACACCTTTCAGCACAGAACTTACTAACAGATGAACAAACCAGGTCCTGCACCCCACCACCAAGCCCAGGGTGCAGAAGGATCAACAAGACACTGCTGGATCCATGGGTGGTGACTAGCTTCTGCTCACACTCTCTCTCCTTTTCCCGCTCTCCCTCTGTCTTTTCTTTCCTCATGCACTTAATGTTACAAAATAAAGTCAGTACTGTTGAACCAGTATTTGGTCTTGTTGGCACTCTCGGTTGGGTAGAGGCATCTCTCACTAATCAGATCATAACATCACTATTAGATAAAATGTAATGATCTTATCAGCTGTTTTAACACTTACCAAGTATAGGGTTATACAAGCTGGTCTCCTTACAGATGTTTGGGAAAATAGAAGGTAAGTAGTACTTCTTAAAATTTGAGAATAAAAATGAAAATCCCTTTTCCTGGTTTTCCTTGTTCTTCCATTCTAAACTCTTAACCTTAAAAAAAGAATTCAGACAAAGTAAATATCTACAAATAGAAGAGAGAGGTAACTGATAAAATGTCCTCTTTATAAGGTATTTCTTTGAAACAAAATCCTATATATTTTAATAAACAGTTTTAGAAAAATGAAACAGAAACTAGCTGGGAAATGTCAATGAAACAAAGACTGTTCTCTTCCAAAATACTGTTTGAAAATGAACACATAAAATACTGAAACCAACAGAAATACATTCGCTTTTGCAGTCATCTTGCCAAATCAGGGAGTAAGCCCAAATTGACTGCTTTTAACAAATCTGTTTTTATACTTCAAAAAGTTTTATAAAAAAAGAATAATTACCAAATAAATAATTCCAAATAGTTCTTCAACAACTTCTAAGACATTTTGACTATCAAGTGTACATATAGTCGATGTAATAGGTACTTGGATCCATTTGTGTAATTGGCAACACAAAACAAATTTTTCAACCACAAGCAGCAGAAGATACAACTCTAAAGTTGAGTTACACAAATGTCCTTTCAAGGATCGTGATTGCTAAACATTCCCCACTATGAAGTGTTTTCCTACATGGTAAGTACTACCAAGCATGGTAAGTTCTCCTCAAGAAATCCAACATACAGTTTCCATCTTTGTTCCTGAGAATCCATATGCCTGCAGAGCTAAGTGACCTGCCAAGTCTATCATAAATAATATAAAGGAAGACTTCCCCCTCTCTTTATTTTTTCCTTTCTTCTCTACTTCCCCATTTCTTACTCAAAGGCCACAGTCCTATTATGATCCATTTTCAGGGCAATGGGTCTGTAGAGTGGAACACATATGCATATATTTCACTCTCCAGTGTAACTCAGTACAATGGGTGATACATATAATTCAGTGACACAAAGTCCTTTAGCAGAACTTCGTATCAAAGGAGCTAGCAATTCTCAGTGCCTCTAAAGGGACTTCAGCAAACAACTTCAGAACTCACATAGTGAACAAGCTCTATGACACCTGTCTCAATGACTTACCTGCATTTAAATATAATACTAACAATTTATTACAGAAAAATCTTTAAAAATATAAGGGCTATTTTTCTTCAAAGTAAATAGCCAGCATTAAGCTTACCCTACAGATCACAAGTATGAAGACCTCTGTTCAAAGTGGGAGATGCTGGAAGCAATAAAATGAGGTTGAAAATTATTCCAGCATGGCAAGTTCACAGAGAAAGATAGATAAAGGGAAGCCATGAAATGTTTAACATTTATCATATTTGTACACTGTCCATCTTCTCTAGTAAAACCTGCAAAAGTGTGAAGAAAAACTTACGGATAGCCGACTGGGTCCTGTGGGACAAGTCTGACCCAGAAGGAAGTATGCAGGAATACCTACCATGTCATGCAGCACATGACAGCACAGCAGGCTCAGAAGCAGCACATGCTAATTGGCCAGCAAATCAATTACATAACATATAACAGCTGGGCCACAGTTTTTGACAGAAGCTTTTGCTACGCCTTGTACTGACTGAGATCATGGAATTGTCAAACTTCAAAGGGAAGAACAGCGTGTGTGTCTGAGTTGCACATCATGGACTAAATACTCATTCAACTCTTCATTTTCTGCACACAGTTGATCCAACTGTTGGTTGAAGACAACAGGACAGGGAAGGGGAGATGAAAATGAGAAGGGAGCTGAAATCAGCATTGCTAGAAGTGACTGAAAGGTCTTGTTTTGTCTCTATGCCAAAGTCTGACAGAAGATCCTGTGGTAACAGACCTAGGAATCTTCACACAGAAGACAGGGGAACATTTTTCTAGAAGAATTTGCTTTTTACAAAAAAGGGAGCGGCAAGGAGGAAATCTTAAAAATATTTTTATATACATTTGCAGTGCTACAAGTAAAAAACTTACTATAAAGGACAAAGAGGTGTTAATTGTTTCATACCTGTTTGCTTGAAAACTATAGAACATACCTGAATTACCATGTATTTCAAAAGTGCTTCTAAAAAATAGCTTGTTAAATCTTCTTGTCCTTTATCTCCTGATTGTGGAGGAACAAGTGGAGTGATTTCTTCTATAGTTACTTGAGCTATTTAAAGAAAAACAGAAGTACATCTAACATTTAGACCATTTCTTCTCACGCGTAAACATCTACCAAGCTATGAAAGTAGAAATGCACTGCAGCAAGCAGAGACAGTTACAGGTAAAACAGTCCACCCATAGATTAATGAAAATCAGGAAATTTTGACTAATAAACCACCATGGAACTAATTTCTTACACATATAAAAAGCACAGCAGACAGTAAGTAGGTTTTCTATATGCACTTTTGGAATCTACCTGCCAAACCCAAATTTTTCCAAAAGGTGTAATTAATTTCTTCTGGAATTTATGCAAACAACAGTGTAACACTTATGGTACACAAATGCCAAATCTTTATTTACATCTTTTACCATTTGCCCATTTAGCAGTTGATCAGTTGCATTTCCTTTAAATTTTACTAGCTGTATCCTTCTTTGCCTCGACAGTGAAGCTAGTTCAGAGTTGATTTTTCTCCTGTTCCTGTAGTTAGATGTTCACATACAATTCCTTGCACTCTGAATTTCACAAGATAACAATAAAAAAGGGCTTAAGTAGATAGCAAAATTTTACTTGCAGACCTATCCTGCCATGAAATTTGTCTGCTGTGTTTCAGCAAATTTAATTGCTAGTCATGGAGACACTGCTTTCCTCTACAAGCAATAAAATACTTAAATACTAAGAGAAGATGGAAAGAAGGCAACAGCACAACATCCAGGGGAAAAAGCATTCAAGTTCTTATTCCCATTTATGTGACTGCACAGTTTGCACTTACATTCAAAGACCCCATCTAACTGCAATTCATTAATAAATGAGTTTCAAATCCCACTATCAAGAATAAATTGAGTTAGGAAGCACTTAACATTAGAGTGAACAAAGGAAAAACTGTCCTAAGAATCATCTTAAGAGAAAAATCATCCTCACTCTATTGATTAGGGCCAAGATAATGACCTTACCATTAAGAAAAAAACATCAGAAAGTATAAAAACCTCATTTCAGAATGCTCAAGCTTTTCCACTGATGCAAACCTTTAGCACCTCAAGTTTTGCAATTTACAAGGTCTGATTATTTTCAAAGATTCCAGGTTGCAAGAATAGGACAGCCTTAATTGCCTGGTCATACACAGACACATTTTTCCTTACACACTGCCCTAACAACCACTCACTCTCTTGAAGGCCACACCAGAAACTGCTTTGCACAGCCTGCTCCCTGGAGTATGAACAAAGCCAGTGCAAATGTTTGACACAAGCAGAATTCCTGCGCAAGTTTGCAGCAGATGCAGGATCCTCTTGCAATTCTTAAGAATTACACACAATTGGTCAGTTTATTTTCACCACTATGTGTTAAGCTACAATAGCCTACCTGGGGGGAAAAACCCCAACAATCACAAAAAACAACTGATCCTGAAAAACAACAGAAAAGACAGAAATTGCTTCAGAAAGAAGATCTGACAAACTGCTAAGAAACTCATCTCAGCTCCATCATCTCCCTGGGGACATATGCATGTCAGTTACTTCAACTTGCCTTGTCTGTGACAAGATTTGAATTATGTCAAGGATTGAGTAATATTACCGAATTACTTACTTTCTTGGACATTAAGGGGAGGGTTAATGAGATTATCTAGTGTTCGGGGTCCATATTCAGACTGTGGTGACGAAAATCCAGGAATCAAGCAAGAAAACATCCATAATTGCTCCTTACTACAGTTATTCTGAAGTGCTTGCAGCCACAAAAGAAAGAGACGCACACCCTCTCGACGTATCTTAAAGGAAAAAACATGGAATAAGTTATCTTGTCCCAGAACAAAGAAAAGCATTTCCATTTGTCCTGGAGAGAGAAGGGGAGCAATAAAAAAATAAGAGTATGACCCCCAGCAATCAGCAGAGCCAAATTAACATATCTGCTGCTCCTGATGAAATGCAAGGGCAAGCCTGGCACCTTCACTGCTGTTTGCCTCAAAGAATTTTTCACATGGGTTTCTCTGAAAGAAGAGAAAGAAAACCAACACATATCTAATCACTTGCTTGACTACAGCACTGTGAGATGCCACATTAATTTTTCAGAAAAAACAAAGGCCAACATAAAATTTCCAAATGTGTTCATGAATTATAACAACAGAGTGAGCTTTCTGTATCAGAAGGACCAATTCTACCTTCTTCCATTTCTCCTTCAAAAAAAGGTAATGGACTCCTAGAGCATTCCCTTCCTGGCTCTCACACTGGAGAATTTCAGTACCAGAGGAGCCTGCAGGTGGTTTACAGAGGAGTGGTACAGCTGTTTTGTCCCATGGTCAATCATTTAAATTACTCTACCCACCAGCAGGTCTCCCTGGCATAGATAATCTTCCAATTCCAAGGTAGCCTGAGCCCTAGAATCAGCTTCCTTGCCTGTAACAATGAACAGTTAAGGCTTACTATTTTGTTAATGCAAAATCCTTTAAACCACTGGCTACTCTATATAAACACATTACTACTGTGAGGAGTTTGACTGAGATAAAGCTGATGATTTGAAGTCATTCTTTCATGACACACAAGTCATGATCTGGTTCTCACGCCTATGCCTTTACTGTGAAAATTTGTCCTTATATTCTTATTTGTATTTTTAAGTATTATAGGTAAAAGACCATGCAATTTTTTGCAATACCTTTAATGAATTTCCAGTGTGAAGAAGCTTCTTTAAAATCAACCCTAAAAAAAAAAAAAAAGGAGAAAAAAATTTATTTGCTTGTGTTCTTTCTTTTTATATTAAGTAAGATGTCAGAGTTCTCGGTCAGACTTGATAGTCACTTTTAAACAAGTCCTTGGCAATCTCCAATTTAATCTTGGTGACCTTGATACCTTCAAGCGATTGACTCAATGCCAGAAGGAAAAATAACCAAGTATCACCTTTCATAGCTTCCTCATATAATATCTTTCCCCAAAGATTTTTGAGATGTGCACATTAAAAGTAAGTCATCACTACGCATAGAATCAGCATTCCCTGTTTACAAATACCTCATGTCAATTCTGAAATGTATTACTAAGAGAAAAAAAATAAGGAAAAAAATAATAATTAAAACTTTCAACTTTTCATCTGTTCTTTCTCAGCCACTCTTCTATTTCTATATTCCCAGATTTAAATCTATCTAGAAGAGTATTCACTACATCGGTGAGGTTTTTTGTCTGTTTCTCTTATTTTCTTTTTTATTTTCCTTCACCCAGCTTGCAAAATTTTCAAGACCATAACCCCTGTTAAGCCACTTTAAGTTTAAGGAAATGAATGGCATAGTAGCCACTAATTAGTAGCTACAAACAAAAAGTAAAATGAAAGAAAAAGGGAAAGAGAGAGGGAGAAAACAAAAATCAACTTACCGATACTATGAAATTGCCATCTCTGATGAATCCTTTCAGGAAGGAGTTGTAAAATTTTCTATAAAAAACCAGAACCCAAGGATGTATGTTGTAGATATCACTCTTGAAAGACCAAACAGCCCTTTCACAAAGGCCACAGATCAGAAGCTGAAGCATCAACTTAGAAAATTCCCACAATGTTTTCCTTGGAAGCACTATTGTCCTTTCAAGATGATCCCATTCCTAAAGCTAAGAAGCCCAAAGGCTCTGACAGACTGTCTCTGAGTCCTGCATTGGAGACTTCAGATGTTACTGGAGGTCATTTGGCTCCACTGCCTCTCTGATGGATACTGCTGCTTACAGCAGAGGGAATGGGATGGAATGGGATGAGTGTCTGTCTCAGTTGCCCTAGTTCACAACAGATTGCATTAAGTTATTCCACCTTTCTAATGGCTTCAGCTAGGATGTTCAGCTGTCAACTTGCCTCTGTGGCACAAGCAAACATTTGCTTTAGCCTTCTCAACCAAGGGGTAGTGAGCTACAGCAAAACAATGAAGACAAGACCTCTACAAATAGAATGATCATTTCCAGAGACAAGAAACAGAGCACAGTTAGTAATTAAAAATCTATCATGTAGGACTTGCAACATTTACATTAGAGGCATTTGCAACTTGTAAATAACCCGATTTCCCAAATGAATTTCTGGTTGTGGCCCTCAAGCACACTGTGCAAATGCTTCCAAAGCACAGATCACACAACATTCCTTTATGCAGGAACTAGTGAACAAATGAACTAGCTCTCCTTCAGATTCAGCAATGTACCTCACTAACAAATAAATAATAACTGAATTCATATTCAACCATGTGATAAACATCAATCAGCTTTTAGTTTTGCAAATTTTTAAAAAGCTCAATGCTTGTTCTATAATTAGAAGCCTCCATCAAAAAGGAAAGATGAAAACTTGACAAATATAAGCTGTTTCTAAACTACAGTGTCTGCTTAGAAATGTTCTAATTTTGTTAAATTATTTCATTAGTATCCAATTAATCTTGATTAAGATACGCTTTAAGAAACAATATTGTGAGATGCAATTTTCAAATAATGAATATTTTTTAAAATAAGGAATATTTTTCAGAAAGGATCTAGAAAAAAATGTGCAGTAGCAATCTATTATGAGAGAAATCAGAGATAATATGTAATCAAAAGGTCAAAAATAAAATGATTAAACAGATATCACCTTTCTAAGAATTTCAATGTATATAATACATTATGGGGAAATACCACCACCAAAGACTAATCAACTATCTAGAGACACAGAAACATCTCTTTCCAGTTAAGACATCTTCTTGCAAAACTGCAAGTCAAATTTTTATTTTTCACACAAAGCACATAAATGCAGCTCTATGCAAAAGGAAGAAGGAATGCAGTTAAACGCAAAGTGTATTTCCAGACAACTGTAGAATAACAGGACTTAAAGAAAAAAAATTCAAAATATCTTACCTCAAAAATAAAAAGAATAGAATCTAATTCTTCTCTCTGAGACTTGTGACCTAGTTGCAAAAATAAATAATTAAAATAGTTAAATAGTTAAAAATAATCAGAATATGCACTTTCTTTATCAAAACAAAGACCCTTAAATGTGTAAAATGAAAACCTGCATTTATACAACCATAACTTTGCACTGCTTCTGCAAATAAAAATTATACTCCACAAATAAAGTTTATAGCAGCTACAATTTGTATAACTTCCTATTATGGCATCTACAGCTGGGAGAGATTAAGTTACACAGTATCTTGTGAAAGAATAATTCCGCAGAGCACTAGGTATAACACCTTAAGAACCCTCACTTTGCAAAAGGGCAAACAGAGTCATCAGAGAATAAACACTCCTTCCTCACCTCCACTGAATACACATCTCATTGCTCTGCCTTTATTTGCAAAGTTAGTTCTTAGACATATTTCTGCATAGCTAATGTTATCATTTGTGACCAAACAGAGCTTTATTTATAGCACCCTGCTTTATTTTACAACAAAAACACAAGCATCAAGAAAAAAAGAGTTCTATCTGAAATACTCACCTTTTTGTTTAAGGTTCACTTCAATAGTCACAAAGTTTTCAAAGAACACATAATATATATGTGAAAAATGTTGGTCGAAAAACTGTTTGAGATCAATTGATTCTGCATTCTCTGAAAAACAGAACAGAACACTATTTATATTTCTTTCAAATATTAAGAGTCAACCATTATCCAGTGGTAAGAACTGAAATATTTAAAAGAAAAAATATTGTTTTTAAAATAATTAAATAACTAAATAATTAAAGAAACTATTGATGTTTTCATTCTTTACACTGAGGCTAATGAAATTCAGTATGGCATGCTGTAAGCGCCTAGTGAATTTTAAAGCAGAAAGCAGCATCTTCTTGTACACCCATTGTTTGCATGACAGTAATGCAAACAAATGCCTGCCATGAACCCTAATTCCATCAAGACTAGCACTGTACAGATTAATTTGGTTTTAATTGTCAATTTAATAGAACTAAAGCTAGTGACACTGCCCGAACTCTGAAACAGAAAGATCATCACAATCCCCAACAGTAAGTACTAAACACAACTAAGCTTAAAGAACGTGGAAGAAGGATGTTAAGTGAGGAACATATCTGCTCTGTAGAGAAACAAGCTGGGAGGACACAAACAGAAGCACTGGATTCCCACTGTTGCTTCCTTATTCCCTCCAACTTCCAACACACACTTTACTTTGCAGTCTGGCTCAGTCCCCCACCCTCCTTTCATTTTGTGGTCTCAGGAGATCAGAAGATGGGACCTCAGGGATACCCTCAGGTGGAAACATCACTGTATGTATAGAGGAATGTGCTTTCTTCTGTACCCCAGGAAGGTTTCCAGACTCTCTTCCCACAACTCTCTAGATGGTTTTCTGCAAATTCCCAGTAAAGAAATACACAGTGACTTATCTTGATTAATTTTAAAGTGATCATTTTAAACAATCAAGCCTTAGTACACACTGAAACAAAAGACACTCCCTCTCCTGTTATTCAACTACATAAGACTTGAGAAACTAGGTGGACAAAACAATACCATGGAAGCACAGAGGAGCAGGAAGACAGCATTTCAAGTGGCAAAACTCTCCTCTTTTTCAGAATACTCATGGGAAACAAACAAAACCAAACAAAAGCAAAACATGAAGAAAAGTGAGGCAAGCAAAACTTTTATACCCTTTCACCAGCTGTATACACTGAGACATCCTCTTTCACGGTAGATATATCTTCTAAACAGCTCCTTCTGTGTTGGATCACAGGGTTTTTAACCTGTTTTAGAATTACATCAATCTGTATCATCTCACACGACTGGATATACACAAATGGCAGAGTATAAAGACAGGAACAATCAACTGAAAGGACGGCCAAAAGCATGGCATATTTTCAGTTATGTTTTCTTATGTAGCTCTAGAGGATTATTAACCCAATTCTAACACAAATTTTGCCATAAAAGTTTCCAATACAGATTTAATTTTTGCTGTATCACAGCATTCTGCCAACACCTTGCATAATGAGCGTAGTAGAGCCAGGGTGCTCTTGGAGCAGTAGGGCTACATCAGCAACCAAGATCAACTCAAGCAAGGCAGCTCAGCTAGGAATAAACAGCAGTCCAGAGCAGCAAGCGTGCACCTGACCATCTAAAGGCTTGCCAAACCCCCGGGTTTGCAGAAACTGCCACATCATCTACAGATCAGCAGCTCAACTGCTACAGTTTAGCGACACAAATGCTAAATGACAACAAAAACCAATTCCACTTGAAACAAGCTGAATGAGTATTTTCAGTTGATCAGGGAAATGCATACAAAATGGAGCTATGACTAGAGCATAAGCACAACAACTACAACCATTTCCGCTCATGGGCAGAGCCTTAAGTCAGTCCTAGGCTAGGGACAGGAAAATACTGGAAGGAAAATAAAGAGTTTGAGATGGATGGATTAAACAAAAAAAAAAAAGAGAAAGCAATGATTGAGACCTTCAGGAGAAAGAAGGGTGACAGAAGATATCTTGTAGTCCATATGTTTATAGGACTGTATAGGAATTGCACGTAGAAAGCAGTGGAATGGTTCACTCAATGCAAAGGTGCAGAAAACACTAGTTCCAAATGCTAAAGTGATAGGAAGCAGTTAAACAGGGTCCCTTCCAATCAAAACACAGAAATGCTGCATTTTTGCAGGCATGTTAAATGTTTCATTTCCTGAAATAGGCCCTCATTCTTTCCTCAGTCATGGGTCAACTCTGAAGCAGACCAAAAGAAAAAACCCGAATGCCTAAACCAAATGTATTCTTTAAACACTCAATCTTAACACAAGAGTCAGTAATTTTTGGAGATGCTATTCCTAAATTCTTCAGGCAACAAACTGAAGACTTGTCTACATAACCAGCTGAACACTGACTATCATTTTACCACATAAGTGCATATGTACAACTGGTACTGTGGTAAGGCATTCCACCTTTGGGGTGCGGGATGAGGAGGAATTTCGAAAAATTGTCCTTTTTAAAATTTTTTGTTTGTTTTCTACTTATTTAAAAATAATATGGTGTCAATCATCTCAAAAAATGCTTGAAGGAGTAGACCTGTATTACTACCACTAACACCCAATTAACATTAAAAGCATACCCTCAGAATACAGTTAGAGCTTGCAAGAGTAGGAGGAGAGTAAAAAATTCCTTGACTTTGCAATTTCTATAGCAAATGCATTTCACTCTGATTCCTTCCTAAGAACACACTTGAGAGCATAATCAAAAGCAAGTTTTTTAAATTGAAACCAGTTAACAACTGAATTCTTGCAATAAATACTATTGCTTCAGATGGAAGAAAATATAACATTTTATTTAATGGGAATTTTATTCTTTTACTACGTGAAAATAATACTTTTTTAAAAACCCACTAACTGTTTCTGTTAATGCTGAAAAACAGCTTTCCTCCTGAGGGAGAGAAAACACAGTTATTCATCTGACAGGCTTGCCACCTACAGCAAAAGAGAACATCTGCTCAACATCAAAAGACACCTATAGTGATTCAGACAGCTGCTAGTGCAGAAATTTGGAACCTTGCATTGGTCAAGAAGTTTGGAAGTCATTAAGAATACTCTGACATGAATTATGGCAAGAAGAAGGAGGGGGAAAATAGCAGATACAGCATGGAGATAACAATGTAGACCTTGAGAGAGCTTGATCTGGCCACCTGTAAACGTCATTCCATTTCACAGCTACCTCTACACTGAACACAACCCATAAGACTAATACATGTATGGAGAGACTACTGCTCTCCTTGATTGCTGTACCATTAAAATTTCCAGTTATATGCTGCTGTTACAGCTTTCTTCCTTAATCAAGGATTTGATCTTTTTCCTAATGTCTCTAAAATTTTCAGTTTACCTCTAACCTTGTCATCAGCTAAAGGAACAGCTCCTCAACTCTTGCATCATAAACCATTTTCTCCAACACCAGGTCACTGTCTCTTCTCTATGCTCTCTTAAAGTACCATGCATATTGCATACAGGTAAAAATCATTTCTTCTACAAGCAGCATAACCTTTTCAGACAGCCTGGAACCAGGAATTTGCAGGAAGTTGCTTGTCTGCTTTGACTAGTTAAATATTTTCTGGCTTTTTAAGAAGAGACAGCTTTTTTTTATGTAAAGTGTGATTAAACAGAAAGAGGCTTTTCTCTATAACTTCCTATGCATTCCTCTTTTTTAAACAAAAGAATTTCACATTCTTCCACCACAGGTCATGTAACTAACACAAACTAAAGTATTCCTTCTGTTCTTGCTTCTAAATCTGGATTGGGAGGAGGGAAGGACTCAGAAATAGAGCTGGCATCATATGAAATAGTTGGAAAAGTTCCTCAGAATGGGAGAGGGAAAAATGGGATACTACTGTATTCCAAAGGGATGTAAAAACTAAAGTTTCTACTGTACAAAGCATAGTTTCAGTACACTAAAATCCAGATTTTCAGCATTTTATGAAAGCTAGTTGTCAAGAAAATGCAGTTTTCTTCCCAACAGCAATAAACATGGATCTTTGCAGTTTTTTCCTTAATAATTTTCTGTAACTTAATAACTGGTACCAATCTGATCTCCATACTAACTCTGTGTTCGGTGGTGCTATTTTTTGTTAAAAGAAAAAGCCTGAATCTGTTTTGGCAGGGTCCGTTTTGTTTTAAGTTCAGTATTTCAATTGTTTACCTTTAAAGTTCTGTCCTGTGCAGAAAAGTACTAGCTTATTTGCTTTATAATATTTTAATGTTACACAGTATGCTGTTTCTTTGTGCTTAAACGCAACTTTCTCCTTAAAACAAAGCAAACCCCACCAAAACAGATTTTAGACATATATTTTAACTCTTCTGAAGAGAACTTTCATCAGTTCACACTGCATCGCAGAAATTAAGAAAATAGTCTGTATGATTACAGATTAAGTTGTGGTTAATTTCATGCTCTATTTTAAGAGTTTTAGAATTTAATACTATGTTTATACATAAAATTGTCAGAGCAGGTAGTATAATGAAAATATTATCCTGCCTCCTTCCAAGACTTACTGGCTTTTAAGTCACTTTCCCTTGCCCTTACCACAAACCAAACTGACAACTGCAGCAAACAATGACCTGGAAGATGGCCAGACTTCTGGATCTATTTCTGTAAAGCAGAGGCCTGCTATGGACTGACAAGGTCAATATTAATCTCTGTAACAAACCGGTGCCACTAGAAAGCAAAGGTTTCCATGTCCTCAATGGATAAGCAAACTTATTTATTTTTAATTCTCCAAGCTGAAAAATTTAAGGGTGTAGTGGGTTGAACCTGAGTTGATGGACAGACTTTTAGACCAATACTGTTTCTTTACAGCAGAACAGTAGAGAGATTTGGTTACATAGGGACTGTCTCGAATAGAAAAGCATGTAACTGAGAAAGGTTAAGTGGAAAACCTCGGGAACTAACTGGTAGCTTTGGCACAGTTAACAGACTGTCAAAGTGAAAGAGCCCTGATAACAGACCACAAATGCAAATCTATTAAACAAAGGCTTCACGTTAGCTGTTACTGCTAACTAAGCTATTTGGCAAAACCATTTTTTTTTTAAAAGGTAATTCTGTCAAAGAAAATATTCTTGAAGGTTTTGGTACTGAAAAAGGAACATGACTTGAAGAAATCTTCTAATGGACTTCTATTTTGCATCTGACAAGTCTGAACTCCTGATCACAATCTTCTAGATACAAATGAAAAAAAAAATCACAAATGAATAAGCAGGTTAACAGCACCGATGAACATCATCTGCATACAAACTCTTACTATACCAGTGCTCTACAGGAATGAGCAGAAGCAGCTGCCAGCTTTCCAAGCTAATTCTCTAAGGGTGCTTGCAGAGTCTGAGAGTTACACTAGCAAACTTTTAAGAAATACTTCCAGAACAATTCACATGTGTTCCAGAACTTCAGCTTTTATTTGAGCAACTTCAGACACTTCCATAGTAATGTACTTATCTTCATTCCAAACTGTCAGAGCTAAACCCACACAGACCTTTCCTTTGCAACCAAGTGGTCAGAGCCTCCCTCTTGTCTACCCTGAGGCTTTGATCTGGCTCCAGCCCTTAGCCTTGCAATTCAGCAGCCCTGGCCACTGCTGAACTCTGCAAGTCGAGTGTAACATTAACCAAAATACTAAAGCAGAGTAAATCTTCCCCCTCTGTTCCTGACCAAAGCATAACATGTTCAGGGTTAAGTCAAGAGTGACAGAACATAAAGACCAATTTCTTACACTGCATGCAAACCCACATCCAGATCCGTGAGTTATATGAGCAGTGACAGGACCTCTGCAGTTAGACTAACCAGGAAAGAGAAAAAAAAGTCTACAACTCTTGCCAAAAATAATACATCTTTGCACATCCACAGAAACTCCAGGCAGCTAGTTTTGTTGCATCTTCTCATCTGCTGTCACTTTAACAATGATAAAACATTTTTCATTTATGACTGATGATGATGCTGTGCAACACCAATGAATGCCATCCAGCTGAAGCATTAGGGCTAACTGCCAGTGAAATAGATTTCTTAAATTAAAATCCCTTTAGATGAATACAATCTCTGTTTAAATATATTGTTTAATATTAAATGATATATCAGAATGGTATAGCATTTGACTTTGAATGTGGTCCATTTCATTCTATCCCATATAATTTGACTTTTCCCTATCAAAGACTATTTACATGAGATGTCCAGCACTAACCAACCACCAAGAATAACAAAACAAAATAATAAAATAAATAGCCTCCACTTTACATACTCCGTTCTCTTGCATTTTGCAAGTATTCTCTCCATGGTTCCAGAGATGAAAGCAGTATAGTTTTAGATATCAGATACAAATATAATAATTCATGAGAAACAATATATTTCCTTTTTTCTTTACTCTGGATTAACAGATCATAGGCCTATAACTTCTACTCTACAAAAAAAGTGAAAAAGGAAGGGGAAAAAAACCCACCCAACAAGAAAACAAGTATCTTAAAAATTCAGGCCTATAAGTAAATTTTAAACCAAGTATATTCATTTGACTTACTTGCACAGTAGGATTTCACAGAAATCATTAAATATTTAGAGGTTTTAGCTTAAAAAAAATACATATATTTCCAAATTCTGACTGAAACTTCAAATTCAACAGGTAGCACCAACATATGTGATATCAAAACAAAAAGTCACTATTGTTAAAGTATGATCTTATGAAGGGTCACATACCTAGTTGTCTTAATTATTTATAGAATGCTCAAACTCAAAGCACTGTTTTAGCAAAGGACAAATAAACCAAGATCTCATGCTTGAAAGATTACTAGAACAAACTTTTATAAATGACCATTTTAAAATCATAGAATTTTAGTTTGATGTTGAAGTCTGATTAAACAGTGCAACATTTTAAGAATAATGCCATATTATTTCCACTTCAATGATCCTAAAAATTGCAATCAGCTAATTGATTGGGGACTGCTAAAAATATGTACATATATATATATAGATATCTTTTCTGGAAAATCATTGTACAGGCAATACCTAACTCTGTAAGGTACATGATGTGCCTCCCTTTCATCAGCTAGAGAAGCCTCAGTGATCACACCTGCACCAACTGCAGCTGGCAGCCTTCCTTCCAGCAAGGCCTTGCTGCTGCCACACAGACCCCCAGGGAATCCTGTCCACCATTCCCGCCCAAGGTTCGGATGCTCTAACTACTGCAGTCACACACAGCAAACAAAACTGTTAGAGCATTTCCAGCATACAGAACAAGACAGCACAACAGTTTGTTAAAGAGTCACACACTGACCAAATCAGCGCTGGGGAACTGTATGAGACTCTAAGGCACTTCCCAGAACTGAGAAGGAAAAAACCAAATGGAGCAGAGTGGGGTAAATACTACCCTATGTGAAGAAACTAATACATCTCAGAAGAATAAAATCTATTAAACCAGATAGCTGCAGTTGTTTCCAGAAATATACTGCACCAACATAACAATGAAAAGCAGATTACCTTTGCTCATATTCTGCTAAGTTCCAATATATGAGACCTCAATCTTTCCAATTTTTCTTAGCATTTCTTAGCAATAATAATATTTCTTACTACTCAGGGGTCTCCTAAAGGCTTTAACTTCTACTAAAAAAACCTTATACCTATGACATGCATAAATTTATCATATATTGTACTTACTTTAACAAATAATTTAATCAATTCTGAATTAGTCACCTGAATTTCACATAATTTTCTTGGGTTCCCAAATTACAAAAGAAGGCTGAATAGAGCCAAACTGAAGCAGATCAGAGAATCAGAGACAGGATAAAGGACTGAAGTGGAAAAGAGCAGTTATCTACTAAAGAGCTTCAGAAAAAAAAATAAAACAGAGAAACAAAACCAAAACCCAAACCACAAGAAAAGCATTTTCCCCCAGTATGCCCATAACTGATTGCTAGCCTAGCATTCAAGAGCTTCCCAAGACAAAAATCATTTACTGTAACTTGTAACTTCAAATTTGATAAGCCTTAATAGATGTTTTTCCTAGTCTTTTTCATATAGTTTTTCACCCTCTGTCCCTACACAAAGGAATTGTAAAGCTTTCAGTGTCTTTCCACATTAAAGTTTTACTCTCATCTGAGTCATTCCCATACCTAAATCTTCTATACACTGACTATAGCAACAAGACTCCTAAAGCTGCAATGGTATTTGGTACAATGGAACCCCACTGCTTTACAAAAGACACAAAATTTTTTATATATCTTTAAGCAGACTCATTTGCATTTTTTACTAAATTTAAACTGAGTTGTCACCAATGACAGGATACTTTTTCTTAAAAGAATACAACTCACTTCATTCTAAGCTATCTTCTAACAGACATTTTAAAAATTCCACCTAATGTACACTACTTTTAATTTGTTAAAAATAAAAGTCACAGCTCTTTGTGCTATCCATCCACTTAGCTTCGTATTAGGTTCTTTGATATTGTTCAGTCTCTTCTGATGCTCACTAAAAATGGCATTATACTAATTTAAATATTTTTAGATGATGCCTGACTTGCACCATTGCCTTGCAGGATGCAACTCTCAGCGTTTTCCCATAACTAAATTTTTTTGATTTCTCTTTGGCTAATGGACAGCCATCAGTCTATGATTCACAAGCACTCACCTCTATTCATGACTATTCCATTATTTTGGCTTACTGGAGAACTGCTGCTTTGGATGCCTTGTTAAAATAGCAGGGAAATAAACTAAAACTCCCTTTCCTCCCCTCAAGTCTTAACCACGAATCCAAGGCCATACCTGTTTATTGTTTCTGAACCAAAGACTAAAATGTACAGCAAAAAAAAATGAACTCTGGTCCAATACACCTTGCAGACCTACTGAAAATATTATAAATTAAAGAACAAGAGAAAATTCTCTCCTTCTCCTGTATGTGAAACTGCAGAAAATTCTCTTCTGGGTATCTTTTAGTCTCCAGTGTGCAGAGGCTAAGAGCAATAAACAAAATAAATCATTTTTCCTTCGTGAAGATGCTGAACAGACATGACCTGAAATTTCCTGCCCATCCCCTCAGATAGTCTGTTGGCAATAGCTAATTTGGCTCCCCTGAACACATGGAAATATGGCAATTATTTTTCTGGGGGAATTGTGACTGAGGACAAAATGATACACAGCACTTCACTGCTCAAGCTGTGGGACGGTGCCTGTATGAAAAGCCACCTCAGGGAGCAGTCTGTCTTATGGGGGCACCTTAATTTTTTTTATCTGGTCCTGAAGATTAGTCAAAGAAACAGCTGGAGAAGAAAGGCCATAGATCTTATGTTTTGGAAGCCACTTTAGGCAGTAGAGAAAGGATTAAGGTGAGGAGCTGATCACAGCAGAAGACAGACTTCAAATACTCCTCTTGCATTACAGTAGGAATATGTATGAAAATACCTTATTCTTCTGCCCTAAAAAACGCCCTGGTTTTGTACCTCATGTACCTAGGAATATCCACATAATGACAAAATCTTGTATCCAAAACAGACAAGCTGAAGAGTACTGCTACACCTTTGCCTAATTACGCAGTTACTCACACACTGTGTTCTCCCAAACCTGGAGAAAGGATGTGTGGGAGCTATTGCTTCAGCAGCTGAGACATACACATGGTGGGGGGGGTAGGGCATCATATGAAAACATCCCCAGCAAATTTAGTCTGTCCTACAGCCAGTAAACAGAAACCTTAGATTAGATAAGAGTGTCCGCTTGACATTGCTTATGGCTTGTAACTTACAGAAGGCACCCAATTATTAAGAAAGCTGAAGAAAAAAAACCTCGTTAATAAATTGCAAGCAACATAAATACAAAATCTAGAACAGATCAGATCAAAATCATTCAGAGTGTTTTGCAGACTAAAGCAAAACTAGAAATATTCAATATATTTTAGCCAGGAAATCTAAATTCAGAGGTACTTAGCTTCTTTAGAATGTTTTTTCCTCTTAAGTTCCAACTGAGGAAGTAGCAAAAAATCAACACAGAGCAAGCTACAACTGGCTCAGTACAGCTAGTTAGGAAGAGCGGTACATTCTGAGCGAGGCAAGAGGGTGCATCTGACTACTGAAGTCTCTTAGATAGCTAGCTACAAAACTATGCTCCATTTCAAGTCTAGATAATTACTATGTTGCAGAAAATAACTCATGCAGAAGCAGATGGTGCAACATGGGAACACCTGTTCGTTTAAACACCAAGGCAAAAAAAGGGAGAAATAGCCGTTTTCCTTTGAAAGGAAAGAATTCAGCTTTGGAGGACAAGATACATAAATACCACCAGACTGTGGGCAGAACCCAGAATAATCCATTCAGCATTCTGTGCTAAACACGGAAGGCAGTTGCCCTTGACCCAGCCCTGCTCACATGTTGATAAACTGTCAGAAGCAACACACGCATTTACAGGACTGAAGCGCCCAGAAGAGACTCCAGAGCAAGCTTCTTCTTTCAAGGACAGATTGATGACAATGACTTAGATTTTTACAAACACATGCAACTAACAGATATCTTGGCATGGTTAATCCTAGGTTTGTATTTGTTTCTCCCTGGTTTTTTCATTAGGCAGTTATGCTGTATAATCACAATTTCTCATTCACTGGTCAGGTTAAATGGCAGCTCACATGGAACTGCAGCAGCATGTAAGGGCTTGTGTGTCCTCCTTTACCAACTGGCAAAACAAAAGTGTTCTAAATCTGGCTCTATAGAAGTTCATTCACATCTACGCTAGTGAGCACTTACTACTGTAGTTCTTACCTTGAAAACGTACCCAAACATAAATTGTTACTGTAAGAACGAAGGGGAAATGGATTCGGGAGTTACAGGCATCATTTGCGCTCACCAGCCACTTTTATTCATGCGCACCAACTTAGCAGTTTGTGTATTCTAGAGAATAACTCACATGCGAAGAACACCACTTTTTCGCCTCCTTCCACAGTTACCAAAGCAATTCCATCTTCAGATGGAAATGTCCGTGTCTCAGTACAAAAGCGACGAGCGAAGCATCCCGCGCCGCGCCCGCGGGGTCCCGCAGCCCCCGGCACATTGCTGCAGTCTCGCCGCCGCCGGCCCCGCCATGCCGGGCACGGGGTCTTCCCCTGCTCGCCGGGTGGGGTCTCTAGCCGGAGCTGAGACCCGAGCCCGCCTCCCGCCCCAGCGCCCAGCCAGTCCCTCCAAATTCCCGGTCTTTCCCACGCCGGGACCCGCGGCCCCCGCCGACACACTCCCTTCCCCCCTCCGGGCCGCCTCACCGATGAGGACGCGTAGGTGCTTGAGTCGGGTGAGTGGGTCCTTGCGGGTGTCCAGCACCTTCTGCGTGGATTTCCGCACGTCCCCGTGCGGCTTCTTGGAAAACATCCCGCCGGGCCCGACCCCGGGCCCGGCCCCGGCGCCGCGCTCCAGAGGCGAACAGCGGCCTCCGGATCTGCCCGCTCTGGGGCCCCTACATAGCCAGAGGCGGCAGCGCCGCCTCCTCGTCCTCCTGACTCCGACTGCGATGCGGCGAGGGCGGAGGGGCGCGGCGCGGAGCCAACTCCCCGCGGGCCGGGGGGCCGGGCTGGGCCTGGACTCCCCCTTCCTCCTCCCTCGCTTTCCTCCCGCTGCTTCACGACAGCCGTCAGGTACGACCCCAGGCGTCCCCATGGCAACCGCGTCGCGACGTCACGGCGGCGCTGCCCAGCGCACCTCCGAGCCGTGGTGGGTGGGGCCGCGCCGTCTCTCGAGCCCCTCGCCGAGGATGGAGAGCGGGGCGCAGGGCAGGACGTTCAGGGGCTCGCTGCAGGATCCTCTGCGCACCTCGGCAACAGTAACTGGTGTGGGAAACTGTACTTATACTGTTTGTAAGTAAAATGTAAAGTTATCCCATTACACAGCTACTCTGGCTGTACAGAGACGCTGCAGTGTAAGGGGGCAATCCTGTGAGCAATAAGGAAATAAAATCCAGGTGGGGACCGTATTCACCACGGCAGCGACTCCAAACCTTTACTCAAGCCTCAGTTGTGCAACCAGCAACGATGTGTCTCATAGTTCCTCTTTCCACACTGGTCCTGAAAGTGCTGCAACTCCTCACTCGGAGCTCCTGCCCAAAGTTGCTTCTCCCTGATTTCACTGCCCACGCCTTCAGCTGCAGTGCTGGCATCGAGACTGAACCATCAGGCGTGTCTGGGTCCAGCACCATGGTCTAAGGCATCCTCATTTCTTCTGTGCTGTAGGACGGTCCTGTCCCTTCTGCTCTTACAGCAAAACCAGATGAGCTCAAGAGACCACGTTTGTTCCAGTTCCATGCACAACCTCACCAGTGAGGCCCACAACACCCAAGGAAATGCTGAGGTGCCATATCAACTCTTGCTGAGAACTGAATTGCTAACATTGGAAAAGTCACAAGCTTCTCCTAAATGTTTGTTTGCATTCATGAGACAGAGAATTCTCAGACTTCCCAAAAGACATATGCTGTAGTACCATTTAAGACTCTTTCCAGTATCTCTTTGCTTGGACATTTTTAAACAGTCAGTGGTGCCCTGTTTTGGATTGAGGATATCCGCTTCCCTGAGCTAAGAGTCTGATTGCAACAGCTGGAGTTTTTAATATTGGCAATATTTAATTATTTGAGACTTGTTTTAAAATTCCAAGAGTTGTCAACATTTACAGACCTTCACATAAATAACATAACCCAAGTGTTTAAATTAATGACAGAGAATTTAAATTAATGACAGTTAATATTAGAAGCACAAGGGCAGTGGGATTTAGCCAGCAGGCCATCAGTGAGGGACTCAGTGTTGTCTGCCTGACTATATGGTCTGTCCCCCAAAAATTAATATTCTACCATCTCTGTAAATGAGATCTGAAGATTAGCAATGTTAGGTAATAGCTAGTATTACAATTATTTGGTTTACTATAACACAGTATATTTTAGCTGTTTAAGATCTGACGATACATTGATTTATGTGCTTTGTTTTCTAAATTTCATTAATTCTAAACACAATTTTGCATATTTAAAAACTTTGAAAGATGCCTTTTCTTTGGAGAATTTGCTTGCTTTTCTGTTAATTTTTACATCTTTAACTCAAGACAAGATTAAAAATAATAGAGTAAGGCATCATGAAAATATTAACTGACAGGAGGGAGTGGTGTTAACCAAGATAATAATGACTTCTATAGATAACCTCCTCGTACAGACCACACCAGGCAGGAAGGGCATGTTCTGTGCAAAGGAAAAGCCATGATCCTGCAGAGGCTTGACTTTGAAGCCTGTGACTTCGGTTCCTTTGAATATGCATGGCGGACAAAGTTAGAAAATGGCAGGATTAGTTAGGCAGAGGTTAGGTTCTGCTGCATTCCAGGCTGCTATTACTGTGCCAAATTCTTCACATTTCCACTTTAAAGAAAGAACTTTTAAAATATTCTTGTCCAGGTGCAAGGGGTCTGTCACAACTAAGTTTAACCGAACTTTTAGAGGAGTGCTGTGGACAATTAAGTGCTGCAGAACTTTATTCCCTCCTTCTATTAACTGTCATCAAGCCTGACAGGATTCAGAAAGCGTTGGGTAATACCCCCAGGCACATGATGTGACTCTTGGGGATGGTCCTGAGCAGGGCCAGGAAATGGACGAGATAATTCATCTCATCAGATTCTGTGATTCTGTAATCTCTACAGGATCCCATAGGATACTCAGAGTAGTGGGGGGCAGTTGGGTCACATTCATACCATCAAAAAACTTCTCTCAGTTTATCTAGGATTTATGATTTCCTAAGATTTTAGCTGTTGCCAAATACTTAAAAAAACATACAGGTATTTTTTAATATATCCTAGAGGGCACAAACCCTTCAGTTGCAGCCTGATCCAACAGTTCAATGGATAGATTGTTTTGAATTCTTGCATACACCTACAGATATATAGTTTCTGGAATTCTTGCCTTACTATTATTTAAACCACATAAGGGTACATGATTAAAAGTGAATTAAAATTACTCAGATTTTCACTAAGTATTTCCCATCTTTCAGGTAGCTAGTATAAATCTTAAACCTGACCCCTCTGAGGTGCATGCACTGAAGAGATATCTGCCCACATGGTCCTTCAGGAGAAAAGAAGAAATTTAAAAGAATTTTTAAAAAGGGTTTCACTACTTCTGATAATTTCATATTTAGCTCACAGTGTCCTTCCTATGACGGTTGTCTTGCTTTTGAGAAAGAAGGCTCTCATTCTGCTGCGGCCATTGGAATGGTGTGCTGTGAACCTCTGGCTTTACCTGTGCAGCAGTATTCCTGTTCATCCCAAGTAACAAATTTTTACTTAATTGGTAACTATTTACTTTATGAAAAAGGCACCCAAAATTAGATATTTAAGTTTGAATAGTCAAAACCACAGTTCTGTACAATTTAATACTCTAGTGTAATGTATTGATACTAGAGCTGTTTACTACTTTCACCTAAGCAGTCAAATATCAGGATCCTCTAATATATTTCTAGTATAAGAATCATGAAACAGCTAGCTGTGCCTTCAACAAAATCCTTTTCCTATGAAAAAAAACCCCATGATTTCCCATTACATTTGCACAACTCTGTGTCTCACAGATGTAATCTGGAATTTATATACTTCTGTGTTTAAGGGAAGGAGCTTTTCATGAGCTTATACTCTGCTTTTGTTTTGTTAAGCAGTATATCAGCATTAATACCTCAGTGTGATACAAAGTCAGAACACTGTAGTCTTTCCAGCCACCAAAGATCCCAAGTTTGAATAAACTCTTCCAAGAACTACAGAACTCATGAAGCCAGATTTCCTCCAAATTTGTATTCTAGCCACTGAAATCCATGAGCCACCTCCCTTCACAACCATAAGCCTTCCTTTGTTTAGTCCTCCCCTACCTATTTGGGATGGGCAAGAGGCTGGACTGCAGTTAAGTCTTAACTACATGTGTATGGGTTGGCAAGCTGTTGTCCCTTGGACAAAAGCTAAGTGAACACATATCCCTCTCTGGGACATTACTAGTTTTTATTTGTTCCAAATGCTGTTTCACAAAACATGCAGAAACTTGGTATCTTTAATATTCATGCTCTCATGTAATATAAGATCTAAATCAGACAATGGCTTCAAAAGCAATTGGGAGAGTGCAACTGAAAAAAAACCAAACAAACAACAAAACCCAAACCAACCAATCAAACCACCAAAACCAACCAAGCAATCATTACCTAAGCTTTGTTTCCTTAGCATGCTAGCACTGTGTCAGCCATGCTCAAAGAACAGAAGGGGTATAGGGCCTGTCATGATGAGAAACTTTCGTACACTTGGAAGTTATTTAAAATTGGTGTAATCATTACTAATTCCTGGCCAGCAGTGCCAGAGAATTTAGACTTTTGCTATGTAAAGTCACCTCCAACTCACAATGTTTGAGTTCTAATGTGAGCACTAGCACCCATATCTGATATGAAAGAGCTTTTGAAATGTGAATACTCTGATACAGTGGAAGTTGCAACAACTTTTAACCAGAAGTACTCAAACACTCTCTCAACCACTGAGATGTTTCATTTTTCTTTCCCAACTTATGAAATAGTTTTGCAATATTGACAAATGCACAAAAGAAACCCTGCATGTCTGCCAGCCTCTCTAGGTGAGAGACAATTTTGTACAGATTATTTCCTTTCTATCAAAGGAAATATTTTGCCCCAATCTCTCCTGTTATGTCACCTGCAGGAGTAAAATGGATTATTTTAGAAATAGGTCATATCTCTTTGCGTTTATTTTGATTAGTACAACTTTACACCTTTTGCAGCACATATCAGAATATTTTGCCTAGAAAAAAACATGATCTGAGGAAGGAACATCATCCAATAGCCTTCAAACATAGCTCATAGCTTGCACCCCATGACTGCTACTTTAAATTGCTGCTGATCTTGACCTGCATGCAAAATAGTATTTTCAGAGTTCTTGTGACCTACCTCCTAATATTGCACTTTCAAATTGAGGGTGAAGAGTTACAGTTAATAAAGTATTCAGAGTATCATTTTTTAGTGATAAAAAGTGGCATAGTCTGGTTTGCTAGAGTCCAAACACCCCAGGGCTACTTCTTTCAGCTAATATGTTGCTGTTCTGTCTCCTTTGGAGGACCTCACACCAGCAACCAGACCTGTGATGACCAGTCCAAGACATACTAAATCTTTGAAATGGGAGAGACTCCTAATGAGAAGGTATTTCAAACACATGGTAAAAGCTCTTTCATCCCTGCTTCTCAAGGTGTTATCTCTACCTGTATCCTAATGACTCACATTATAAATATTTTTGGTTTCTCCCTTTACAATTTTCTTCTTGTCAGAAATACTCGGTTACTATGCAGTTACTCACTAAAACAAAAGCTGGCAATCAGGTTTATAATCAGAAAGTTAGTAACTGCTTTTCAGATTCTGAAGGGATACATGTTTCTACTCACTGCCTCCATACAATAAATTAGGTGTGAAATTGCAGCTGTACTTCCTAGCTTTTTCTGAAGGTGTCCCAAATTGGGAAAGGAGATATCACCATCTGTATTAGCCAGAATTTTATTTATAATGATTGTTATTGCATCCAAATTTTTTCAATGCCAGTTTTCAACAGAATTTCCAGTTTGGAATTTTACATTGTTGCCAACTGGCCCTGTTAATGGTCTCCATCGAATTGTTGGAATATACCACAAAAAAAACCCCAGCTGTTAATCCCCACTTCCCCATTAAATGCAGAGCTGAGCAGATGAGGATGATGACAATCACCTTCTTAATGGTTATTTTACTTTAATGAAGGGCATAAATCACGATTCATAAAAAAAAAAAAAATAAAAGCCAAAACAAATCACACCTTTGTAGGCACCTAACACTTTCTTTCACTTATCTTGATGAAATAGTCAATCTACAGACTGGTCCTCTGGTAGCTGGCTGGATTCATAGATGTGTGTATACATACTAAGCAAAATTATTTGCAAGTCCTCTAACAGGCTGGATAGAATTTCTTCTTTTCCCACTCCTAGCATTTGCCTCTAGAGAGCTGATTAAGATAGGTGTTGCCACTTATATGTGAAGGGCTTATAGGTGATCTGATAAATTAACTTTATAGTCTGGAAATAAATGATAAGCAGCCATTAGCACTATGCCACCATATGTAGTGCCCAGAGGTACCCTTTTCTCTGAGGTTTTCTAGCACTCTATTTGGGCAGTCAAGTTAACTTCAACCAGTACCTTTCTCTTCTCTGCACAACAGTAGACGTCTATATTGCTTGAGGTGGGTAATCCCCCCCTCTCCTGGCTATAAAGAGAATAGAAGCATGTAGAATTGTGTGTTATTAAAAGAAGTTTCTGGCTTAACTCCTCATCTTGGTTGCTGATTTCCACCAGGGCAAGGGAACTTTGATTTCCTTCTAGGATTTATTTTTAGCTCCTTTAGACCTAGTTCTAACTGTTTGAATAGGAAATGACAACCAAGCCAAAGTTTCCTGTTTTCCTGCCATTCCTTTCACTGCAGCTGTTTCCAGTAGCTTTTTTTCTAGTCCAGAACCTTTGATTTCTAGTCTTTTTATCTTGCTAGTCCAAAAGGCAGCACTTGAATTGGGGATTGTTAGACATTTTGATTTCCAGTTTTGTGGTTTTTCCCTTCTGAATCCCTGTAGATATCTTAAAAAAAAATTCAGATGCAGCTTGTGAAATGTCCTGGTTTTCTTCTGGGATGTGTCCTGGTCTTGTTTCAGGCCGTCTCCTAGCTCCTTTGAGCCATTTGACTATCACCCATCATTACTAACACTATTACCGCGCTACCTCAAAAGAATACCAGCCGGGGGGGGGGGGGGGGGAAGGGAAAAAATGTTCCTTGATAACTGCCTCTATCAGTTTTTAAAGCTAAATGAACCAGCACTTGCCCAGGCTTGGGGGACGCACAAGTTCCCCGGGAAAAACCTGGGGACAAGGTCAGCTGCTGTGGCTCCGTCAAACAGCCAGAGACATTTAAATACCCTGGGCCAGGCCAGGTCCCTCAGGCCGAGGTCCGGCGCGGCGGCCGGAGCATGCGCGGCTACCGCCGCAGGGCCGCCCCTGCCCTCCGCGCGGTGCTGGGAGCGGGGGCAGAGACCCCGCGGAGGCGCTGGGAGGAGTGCCTCGAAGGAGTGCAGGCAGAAGAAAGAAAAGCCTTCGGCAACGGCAGCTGCCCACTGCTGCGGATCTAGGAAAGGACTCAGGATTATGTGGGCTACAGTTCTTTCACAAATCGTAGGTTCAGATTAGATGTTAGGAGGACATTCTTTACTGTGAAGGTGGTGAGGCACGGGAGTGGATTATCCAGAGAAGTTGTAGCTGCCCCGTCCCTGGAAGTGTTCAAGGCCAGGTTGGATGGGGCTCTGAGCAACTAGTGGAAGGTGTCCCTGCCCATGGCAGGGGGGTTGGAGATAGATTATATTTAAGGTCCTTTCCAACCCAAACCATTCTATGGATCTATGAAAAAAATGACGAAAATTGTAATGGGTATGGAGAATGCATGCCAAGTTTTGCTGTGTCCCTGGTTGACTACAAAGCCAGAGACAAGAAAAAGAGAAAGGATGGAGTTTGCACACTGAAGGATGGGACGTTAATTTTGTCTACTATTTCTCTCAGTGTCCTTGGAGAAGAGGTGGCACACCTACATAAACTGTGCTTGGGGGAGATACAGGGAAATTATTTGCATTGGATATACAGAGATGTGGGAGAAAAGAAGTGACTAATGTACAGCAGTGGTTATTGTGGTTGAGGTGGGCAGCTATTGCTATGGAGGTGGAAATCCATAGGGAAACTCAGAAGTTATTAACTGCTTCACAATATAGCCTCCATAACATCCATCCAGACAGCAGAGAGGGGCCAAATTTGGATCTCAATATGAAGAACTGCTACTGCCAGGCACAACCTGAACTTCTTTGGAGCAGCACATCACATCACTGAGACAGACTGTGCTTTTCTACTACTCCTTCAGCTGGCCTAGATTTCAAGAGTGAGCCTGTGCAGTACAAGCAAGCTCACCTTCGCCCCAAAGATATCACCCACATTGACCTTCAGGCCCCAACCAGCTCTGTATTTCAGGACACTTGAGGATCCATGCCAGACTTCCTTGTACGTGCTAATCAGTCCCTCAGAGCAAGGGGACAGTTGAAACAGCTTTTTCCAGTAAGTGTCACTTGTATTCAGTACATCTTCTGTAGCACAATTAACAGCAATTGGCAAATGAACAGAAAAGTACTGATACTCAAAGCCAAAAAAAAAACCTATCCCAACCCTGCACAGATTGCAGCATATCTGTTTAGTCCCTTCTCTTATCCACTCTCAGTGGACAGCTGTCAGCTTTAGTTAAGTCGGAGGTTTGGGTTGGAAGGGACCTTAAAGATCATCTTGTTCTAAGCCCCCTGCCATGGATAGCGACACCTTCCACTAGTCCAGGCTTTTCAAAGCCCCATCCAGCCTGGCTTAGAACACTTCCACGGATGAGGCATCCAGAGCTTCTCTGGGCAACCTGTTCGGTTCCTCACCACCCTCAGTAAAGAATTTCCCCTTAATAATCTCAAGGACCTCTCTCCTCTGAGATCCGAGGCATAAGGGACGCCTTGCCAGGATGCTCCTCCTCGATAGGAGCCAGGCAGGTGGTGGGGGCACACGTGAGGCCCCGCGTCGTCCCTCCGCTACTCCGGCACGGAACGGCAACGATCGAACCCCGCTGCCGCACAGGGCCACAGCCTCGCTCGGCCGGCCACCTGCGGGAGACGCGGGCACGTACAAAGCGCTCCGAACTCTGCCCGGCCGCGACGAAGCCTCTCCCGGTGGCGAGCAGTCCTGTGAGTGTCCCGAGACCGGAGAGGGACGCGAGGAACCCCCGCTACGCGTCCGACCCCTCACAGCGCCTCGCCACCCCGCTTTTCTCTGGGCGGACCACAATTCCCAGAACGCCGCACGCGTGGTGACGCCGGACGGCGGCGGGACTCGGCCAATGGGCGGGCGCGCAGGCGCCGGGCGGGGCGGAGCGGCCGGTGGCAGCGGCGGAACGGCGGCGGGAAGGGCGGGCTCGGGGCTTCACAGCAGCGGCGGGGACGATGCCGGTCCATTCCCGGGAGAAGAAGGAGAATAATCACGATGAGATGGAGGTGGACTACGGAGAGAACGAAGGCAGCAGCTCTGAGGAGGAGGAGACCGAGAGCTCGTCCGTCTCCGAGGAGGGGGACAGCTCAGGTACCACGGCCACCCGCAGGCAGCGCCCGCCGCGGCGGCTCCCTCAGCGCCCGGTGCTGCCCCGGGGCACACCGGTTCCGCCCCGGTTCTGGTGGCTGTCGGAGTCACCCCCACTTCCCCTCCCCCCCGTGACCCCGCCCCGGCCCAGCCTCTGCTTCGGCTCAGCGGCTCCTCTTCGGGCCGCCGGCCGGGACGCAGGAGCGGGGCGGGGCGCGGCGCGTGGGCAGGGAGCCCCGCTGAGCCCCGGGCCGCCGGCTCCGGAGCAGGCTGGCACTGGCCATGGCGGTCTGGGCCGCGGTGCTCCGCTCTGTGGAAGAGCTGTGGGTTGTGCCCTGCTGGGCTTGAGTGCGTCCTCGCAGAGGGACTCCTCGCTGAGGTCTCCACTTAAAGGCGTGTGCATACATGAACAAGTGTGTACGTACATATAAGTACGTATTTCCATGCAAGTTCATGAATTTCAATTAGGTGTTTTGAGACCTGTCTTTGAGGGGATATTGGAAGCCCTGTCAATACCACTGGCCTCTTTTGCCGATCACTTCAGGCTCTGCTCAGCTGAAGGTTCTTTCCTTTTTCCGTAGCTTTCCTCTGGACTGTAGATTTTGAATTACATTAGTAGCTGAAATCTGTCTTTAAAAGGATTCCTCTTACTATGCTCAGTTTTCACTGTGTTATTAAGAAGGTTATTATTATCTGTTCAAACTTTCCTTGCAATTACTATTTTCTGTCTTTGATCGTAAAACATATTTCCAGGTGATAACCGATAGAAGTTTGTGGTGCCTTATTTGACTAGTGATGAGATGCAAGCCAGTGGTTGGAAAGGAAGTTGGACAGGGTTAGTGAAGTGAGAAAAGTCCTGATATGGATGTGGACCAGGGCCAGTCCTAGTCCTGACGTGGTTCTGGCAGTGTAGTGATTTAGTGCTGAGGCCCCTATATCACCAAATTAAAACCATAGAATATGCTGAGTTGGAAGGGACCCAGAACGATCATTGACACCAACTCCTGACTCTGCACAGGACACCCCAAAAATCACACCATGCGCCTGAGAATCTTGTCCAAATGCTTGTTGAACTCTGTCAGGCTTGGTGCTGTGACCACTTCCCAGAGGAGCCTGTTCCAGTGCCCAACAACCCTCTGGATGAAGAACCTTTTCCTAATATCCAACCTGAACCTCCCCTGACACAATTACAGATCCAATACTGGGGAAGGCTGATCAGTTTTTCTTTACCCCCATTCTTTCAAAGTGATTCTGTTGGAAAACAGGGCCAGAAAGATGTGCGCAAATGGTCTTGGCTTGTTTTGGTGAAACCTAAACTAGGTAGCATCTGTGTGTGCTGGTGGTTATGCTGGAAAAAAGGTGAACTTGAGTGAGGCTACCAGGGCAAGCAGCTGGAGGTAATCATGTTGGAAAAGCATACCTGATTTGGATATATCCTTGTACATATCCTTGTTTGCATAGCAACTTGCGCTATTCCTTTGAGATGTGACTTATGAAAGCATGCTTCAATTCTTTTATTGTCAGAGTTGTACAGGACCTGAAAAAGGAATATGTATTTTGGATAAGAAATTAATGGAGATAGCTTTTCAAGAAGTTCTGGTACGTGAAGTTACACCTTTCAGGGGAAAACAGAGAGAGAAAAAAGGAGGAATATGCAACCTTAACGGGTGGTAGGTGGGTGAGACACAGAGTGAGTTGCAAAAGTCTCTCTGATGAGGTTCAGGAGCAGCACTGCAACAAAATCCACTAGTTTCTTGGCTGATCTTAGCCTTCCAGTTTGTATTGTAGCTAGATACCACGTGGGAATGCCCTTTCTTAATTTCTTATTCTAGCCAATATTTATGTCTGAGAAAATGTAATTTTCTGTATGAGAGAGTGAGTTTGGTATAACATATATAAACTTAACTTTTTCTCTCCCAGCTCTCTGGCTCTAGTGAAGAGAGAATTGTCTTTGTTAGTTCCAGCCTTGAAGTTTGCTCTTTTTCAAAATTTGTCTTGTTTCCCGTTTGTAGTTCTGTTATTTGCTATTTTTAAAGAAAACTTTGAAGTTTACTTGACGTCAAAGACACTTTGGCTGATTTTTATTGAAGGCAAATATTTATATGGTTTTGTCCTTATCTTGGTTTCTTCTGGGATTTGGAAGAAGTAAGTGTGTTTTAAGTGAATGTAGTCTGTGCGTGTTTCTTTAAAACAATACAAGAAGCTCTCCAGATAATTTCTATTGCATTCCATGGAGAAATGCTTTTAAGGGAGCACTTAAAATGTGATGATTACAGAAAATTACATGCTTGTCTCAGTGTCTTGACCAATATGAACATACTCCTTGGAAGCATGTTGTTCCTACAGACTTAAAATGATTAGCACCTCAAGAAATAAGTCATAATTGAAATTAGTAAAGATTTTTTTTGGTTAAATTTGTCATTTGCTTAACTTGCATTCAGCCTTCTGTTTTTGTTTTTTTTTTCTCCAGTAGATGCCTGAGAATACAAAAGGTGCAGTTAGAGGAAGCATGACTCATCCTTGAGAGCTGGCACTCTATCTATCCTGTTCATTTTGATCTTATGTATTTAGTACAGGTGTTTTATTGACTGGGGCATAGAATAGTTTGTTAGAGATGAATTTAAAAAGCCACAAGTTATGCTTACCATCCCAGGGGAGAATTTGGCCATTTTTTATACAGGCCACAGCTTATTAAAAAAAAGCTATTTTAGGTGCTGTTACATTTCAACTGCTGTGTGGATTTTTTTATCTTTAAACCAGGTTGCCCTAATTACTGTGTTGGACTGCTTGAGTATAGTAGGAACAAAAAACAACTGTGATTTTGAAAGTGTTTAAAAGTAGCCTAAATACTTTCTGCAGTATGAAACTTTGTGGTAAATCTGAAGTTTTGAGACAGGATGGGCCTATCAGCAACTGTTTTAATATGAAATGAGCAATCTTCTGCCTCCTGTCATTTAAATTTTCAATTGGAAAGCCATGAGATTTGATCTTAAAACATTTTACCTTTTCAGCAATGCATACATATTACATAGTCTGTATGTTTTTTAAGGTCGTGATGAAGAAATTCCATAAGTGGGGAATTAAAGATGTTTCAGGACTCTGAAAATCTTCATCATTTTATTAATCTTATTGGAGGAAGAATAAAGATGAAACAATTGAAGAGCAACTTGGCATGTGAATTGACATTCAGTATGAATGATAGCTAGAATGTAGACTTCAAGGCAGAAAATCAAAGACTTTTGAGGGTATTTGCAGCTGAGAGGAGATTGGGGAGAGCTATGTGTTATTTCTTTATCTACAAGAAAGTCATCTATGCCCTCAGATGCCAATGAATAGCAATTTCCTTGCAACACAAGTTGCAAGTTAAAATGTAAGATGCAGTCCCCTTCTGCTCCAACAGCGGGTGTGCACTGATCCTCAGCCAGGGTTACAGTTGTAGCTTTCTTTGCTTTGTACTCCCTAAACACACACAAACAATAAAATAAATCCACATTAATTTAAGAGAAGCTTATCAATGAACTCCTTACTAAAACGTACTTAGAATCAAAAGCATAGTAGAACACATCTGAAACATGTTTGAGAATAAAGGGGAAAAACTGTGGGTATCCCAGTGCTTGCTCCTGGTTGGTTTTACAGGGAAGTACCTTCAAATTTTAAAGAAGCTTTAGTTTTGTAGCACAGAAATGCTTTAAACAACTGAGTAATATGATTGCCACATTCCTAAATCTGGCCAAATTATAAGTTGCTAAATCGATTTTGGCTTGGTTATTGTGTTAAGCAGTCAAATAAAACTTTGTTCTTTCATATGATTTTCAGCCTTATTTTGGGATTATGGTTCTGCCTTACTTTTGAGAACAATATTTTAATATAAATAATATCTCTTAACAGCCTGATATGCTCTTTCCCCACCCTCCCCATTCAATGTATTTTTTTAAAGTTCTCTCTTTAAATTTTCTTGCTCTGCTTTCAAATACTCCAGGTTATATTGTTTTTTAAAACTTTGTACACTGTCTTTTTTGATTGTACTAACAGTAGTATGACAGACTGCACTGGGTCTTTAATTTGGACTCATAGATGCCATTGTAATACTGATTGATCTTGCTGTGCTGACTGCTGGTTTTCATATCCAGGCAGAGAAGGTTAGTGTCGTTTTTAGTCTTAAAAGCTTGTGATGATTTCAGGAAGAAGTTAAGTGCAGAGAGCTTCAAATATTGAGAAGTCTGAGTAGACAATCTGATTTAATCAGATCCTTGCAAGTAGCTAGTGGCCGTGAAGCTACTCCTTTCACCTCATCAGCTTTACAAATTGCCATACTGTTTTGCAAAACAATAAGAATGGAGACTTGCACGCTGCATTCTGTAGTTGGTGTAGGAGATAGCATAAAGCAGTTAAACATGTTTGTTGGAAAAATGTGAGTGAGGAGGAAGCAAAAAGCTCAGAGTTGTTTATAGCCTAAAAGAGTGATTCCTGCTCAGTTTAGGATCCTACTTTGCCTTTCTGTCAGGAGGTAGGGTTTTTCTTGTCAGAGTAACTGCTTACATAAGTAAGGGCTCCTTAGGACAATGCTTTCTCTCTAGCATCTGGCCTGTTTGCACCAGTTCAGTCACAGTTCTGAGTGCATGGCCATTCCTTCTGCATGCCTTCTACTGGTTGATAATGGGTCAGTTGTAGTGTAACTGTAGAGAGCTAATTCCTGCAGATACTGCTGTTATAAAGTAGTTTCACGTATCTGACTTTTGAATATGGCTTAACGAAGTCTCTTTTTTCTCTTCTTCTGGGAAAGAGTCAAGAATTTTTTATTGTAGTTTCTCAGTTTTCTAGTCTAAGAAAGGCCAGTGGAGGTAACAACTGATGTTTAGTAACATCAGATGTTTCAATGGCAGTGTCAAAAGTTTTGGCAAAAAATGGTGTATTTTTGTTGCTTTATCTTCCCTAGGTAAATTAAGAAAAAAATTCAGGAATATAAATTAAAACCTGTGAGAAGAGTTTAATGTTAACTACTCTTGCTGCATAGAAGCATAGAAAGTTAAGTATCTGCAATGTTCTAGACTTTTAAGGTTAAGAAATGTTTCATTAGAGTAATTTAAAATGGTCATTAAAATGAACAGTAGATATTTTTACATTAATATTTCAACTTCAGAGAACTTTTCCAACTGGCCAGGATGAAACCTGTTTCAAAATTATGTGTTACTTTTTCTTTAAAGAATATTAATAAAACAAATCTTGAATTTTATATGACAAATGTAACACTGAACTGTGCTTGCATTCCAGGGATTGCTTTTGTTTGTACTAACCCAGGATACACTTGAATTTTCAGTGGTGGCTGATAACAGCTCACACTTAACAGTGTCTTTCATCTGGTGTGATATGCATTGTTTAGTTTTTCTGTTTCATGCATTCTTATGTATTCTTTGTATTATCAGGCATGAAATACACCTCTTGAGGTCTTACAGTGCTGTTGTTTCCTGTTTTGAGGAAGAAGAATTGCTCTTTATGGGGTTTATTCTAGAATTATATCTAGGTTTCTTACTTTGTAGCTTATGTGCCAAGTGATTTCTCGTATTCTGCTTTGTGAGAATAATAATAATATGAGAGAAACTGCTCATGGCTATAATTCAGGTTTCTTTCACGTTCACTAGAAACAAAATATTCAGTTTATTTGGTTATATATTACATTGTTAAAGTTTTTTTTTTTTTAATTCTTAGAAATGGATGATGAGGACTGTGAAAGAAGAAGAATGGAATGTTTAGATGAAATGTCCAATCTTGAAAAGCAGTTTACAGACCTTAAAGATCAGTAAGTATTTTAATGTTTCAAGTGCCTCATTTGAGGATCCATTCCATGAAAATATCGTGCAGCTGGTGTTTTTTGTCTTTCGTATATGTGGATGCTACTTTTGGAGAAGAGTAGGAACTGGGAATTCTGAAATTACTTGCAGGCAGTTGCTGTGGAATACTTCTATATATTCATGTATTTTTTGTTTTGCTGTAAGGATGGTTTTGAAATGTTGTTCCTGTGAAGGGCTAGTCTGTGTCTATTGTATCAAACTCACTAGTAGAACCAAGGAATTGTGATTTTAGGGAAATTTGAGATTTTGTTTAATTACTTATTCAATATCATTCTCATACTTTGATATATGTGGGACAGACCTAAGTGCATTGTCTTTGCTAAGTAAGAAATCAGGTTTGGTTTTTTTTCAGCAGTAGTTTTTATAGTTGGTACTAATGAAAGTTTCTTGTGATTACTGCAAACCAGATACCACTACTAGATAAAATGAAAATACTGTTATCTCAGTCTGTAGTTTGCCATAATACCTGCATAAGTAGCTAGTAAAAACCTACTTAAAAGAAGAGATAATAGCCACAGTTATTCAAAAGTGATTGTCATCTGTATTACAGCCTGTCGTTTGTGTCATAGAATCATTAAGGTAGGAAAAGACCTCTAAAATCATGAAGTCCAACCATTTACCTAACGGTGCCAGGTCCATTACTAAACCATGTCTCTAGGCACCACATCTACGCATATTTTTGAATACTTTTGGGGACAGTGATTCCACCATTTCCCTGGGCAGCCTGTTTCAATGCTTGAACACCCGTTCTATGAAGAATTTTTTTCTAATATCTAATCTAAGCCTCCCCTGATGCAACTTGAGGCTATTTCCTCTAGTCCTGCCTCTTGTTACCAGGTAGAACAGGCTGACCTCCACCTTGCTACAAACTTCTTTCAGGTAGTTGTAGAGAGCAGTAAGATCCCCCTTGAGTCTCCTTTTCCCGAGGCTAAACAACTCCAGCTCCCTCAGGTGCTGCTCACAGGACTTGTGCTGCAGACCCATCACCAGCTTCGATGTCCTTCTTTGGACAAGCTCCAGCAATGTAGGTGAAGTTAAATTTGTTTTCATGCATGCACAGACAAGGTTTAAATTGGTGGCAATTTGGTAACTGTTAAGTGAAATTTTGAGAAGACCTGGTCTGTTCTTGGGCATATGCTTTAATTGAAAACTTAGTTGTTATCATGGTTCAGATGCATATTTATATTGTGAGATACTTCTTTCTGCTACAAAATGGAGACATTTAACTTGCTTTGCATAACAGGACACTATGAGGTCTGGAAATAATAGGGTCTGGAAAGAATTGCCCAACAAGAAATTCCTTGCTGCAGTATCTAGAGAGGACTGTTTGTCCTGCTGTTCGTTGGGCTGAGCATGGGAAAACCTGGGAAATGCAGCCAGCTGATGAGTACTGAAGCCAGTTGGCACTGATTGGTTTGGCATTTAGAAAACTGTCAGCTTTTGAGTTCAGCCCTACTCTTCCATCTGTTTGACAGCTTGGATGACTGAAAACAATTTGTGGAAACAGATCTGTAAGGAGTGAATATGAAAGAGGGTGGTCTTGAGAGGAAGGAAGCAAGTATTTTTGGGGGCTTAGGGCTTACGAATGGTATTTGAGAAGTGGTAAGGCTGTGGTATATGGAGGAAGGCGTTGTGTAGACACATTGGTTAGTTGAGAGAGAGGTATTTGTGTGGGCTGGAAGAACAGTGTTGGTGGAAATACTGGAAACAGAACATGAGAATGGTGGAAGAAGGATTATAGGGAGAAGCAGCTGTGAGTAGGGAGGTGATGATGTTTGGAAAGTAGAAAAAGATGCATAAACAGTGGGATTTTTGTTGCACCTAACAGCGGAGATGATGTAATGATTGGGTCTGCCTCCTCATCCATTTCAGGGAAACTGAATTTGGATGTTGTAAATAGCATTTACAGTGGTTTGGTAGCATTTATTCACTTTAGACAAATCATTGTTTGAAAGTACTGGATAAATAGTTGTAGTCCGTCAGCTGCTGCATGGTACCAAGTGCTGACAGCACCCAGTCCATAGCTGCTTGCTCTTATGCAGCTGGTACTTAGTGCTATTTAATCAAATGTTAGTGACTGACCCAGTCATGTGCGCTGTGCACCCAGGCTTATGTTCGAGCTAAATAATTCTGCTGCAGCTCTGTGTTAACCACCATGTGCACAGCATGCTCATCAAGGGTTAAGCCCAGCAAACTGGGTTTGATCAGCTGCAGGCTATGTCAATTGACTGCAGGACAGATTGTACATATCATACCCTTAACTTCTTGCAGGTAAGAGGGAGGGCAGTGATCGCTGATGACAACTCTATAGTGGAAATGTGTGTACCTAACCTAGCAAAAGTCAGAGGATGAGCAAGGTGGTGGCAAGATGAACAGGCAGTTATTTCTCAAGGAGGTCTTGATGTGTCAGTATACATGAACTTTATTTTGTCTAATTAATTACTTAACCTGTGCACTTTAAATAAGTAAAAAGCAGCATCCTTGTCCCAAGGACGTCTGTTTATGTCTGTGTAAATTATAACATCTGATGTGTTTGTAACACAGAGTTTGTACATGTTTGCTTTAATTTTACACCTTTTGATTGTGGGGTGCAAGGTGAAAAATGAGAACAGGAAAAGTTAGTTATATTGATGATTCTAACATGGAACACTATCAGTTACAAGTAAGCGGACCTTTATTGAGATTGAAATGTTTGTAATTGATATTACATTAAATTCTTCAAAGTGCAAGCAGATTTCTTCATTGTCTGCCAGCAAATATCAGCTTTTATGGAATGACTGAATTTCAGGTAAAATAAAAATATTTTAATTACACTTCCTTTTGGCAGAAACGTAATATGTGAGTTAGAAATTATCTCATGATATTTATAATCGTATGCAACGTAGATTTTCACAGGAGATGAAATGAGAGTTGCTTCATTAAGTGCCTGCATCTCTTTTTCCTTGGTTTATGGTAGCAGGGGAGCAGATATGTGAACAGAAACGTGAATGATTGTTTCCATCTACAAACTGTCTATCTTTCTCTCTCATGACATAACCCAATTTGTTCTTATGTACTGTAGTACCTTTTTATGTCCTCTTCCATGTTGATTTATGTCATATTATTAACAGATGTACGATTTTTTTTTCTTCTTCCTTAGAGATGGAGTTATGTTTAATTTTATCCTGACTTTCTGCACTTCTGATTGTTTGCATTTGCTTTTCAGAAAGGCTTAATAGACATGAGTAATGTTGTTCAAAAAGAAAAGATGTATTGCAAAATTTAAATGCTAGCAAATCTTCATTTTATTTCAGTGTCCCATAGCATTAATAAAGGGATGACAAATAGTTATTTTAAAAATATTTGTTCTAACTTCTGTTCTATTTTAAATAAAATCCTAATAATTCCTGTTATTTTAAGACTTTACAAAGAAAGATTAAGCCAAGTGGATGCAAAGCTACAAGAGGTCATAGCTGGAAAAGCACCTGAATATTTAGAACCATTGGCAGCTTTACAAGAAAATATGCAAATCCGAACCAAGGTGGCAGGTAGGCATGCAAAATGAGTATTGCTGTTTCAAAGTATAAACTTGCTATGTGTTTTAAGGTCAATCTTCTCTTTTCTTCAGAATTGTTGAAGGAGTGCGTTTTAAAGTTAGAAATTCTGTAGCATAATTTTAAATATTAGGTGGTTTTTAAGTCAAAATGAATATGTTGCTTACCTCCGTGCATACGTTGCCTGATAACATCACGTTAAAAGTACATCTTTTTTTTGTCTTTCATTTAATAGCTGCCTGTGTTTGTGCAGTAAGCACAAAATTACTGAGTAAAAGCGAATGATTTTTTAGCCAGAAGGTTTGGGATCAAGTCTACACAATGGTCACTGTTGAAGAGATATGTCGGTGCTATCTCATGACGTGCTTACTATCTAATATGATCACATTTTTTCCTGATCTTCTAGTCTGTGTCTCTTCTACTCCTCCTATCCTCTGTTCTGTCTAGGGAAAGAGGAAAAACCTCTTGTCCTTGGTGCTTTTCTCTAAGCTTTTTTAATTATTAAAATTAATGTTTAGACAGGCTTTTGTGCTCAGAAGAAGGCGGCAAGAATGTTTGTCTTCTTGTATACAACCATATAATCATATGGAATGGTAGTATAGGAAGACAAAGTTCTCCACTTCCCTACTTTGTTACTTCTGTAAATTTGTTTCATGTTACAGCTTGACTCCTTTAGGAGGATTCAGCTAAGGGTTACCTAACATAGGCTGTCAGAGAGCCAAAAGACAGACACCTGTGATCCCTGTAGCCAGAGAAGCTATACCAGTGTCTTTTCTAAAAAATTTAGCAGAAATGTGGTGCAGGCTAACTGAAAAATGACAAACCAACTTATACTTTCTATAATACTAGTGCTTTTTCAGTACTACTCAGTATGTCTTCATTGGTACTTCTGACTTTGAGAATTTGAAATCTTTTGATCTACTGCATTTCTTTCCCTCCAGGTCTTCTCTGGAATGCTTTTTCCCAGATGCTGACCCAGCATTTCTGGGTTTTAAGTTCTTAGCCCAAATTTACATGATTAGTCCTAAGTAGCCCACTTGGGCTTTGCAGAAGGATCTCAGTTGAACTTGCAAAAGGTTTGATATAAAAGCAACCTTAATCCAGGCTTTTGATTTTAAGTTTTAAATGTGGCTGTCCATCAGTGCTTTCATGTAAGTGGGTATGGGATATGCAGCATACTACACATTCTCCTGATTGGTCTTCAGCAGCATTGAAGAGCCATGTTTCAATGTAAAAAAAGCCCAGCTTCAAGTTTTCTTGAAGTTGTGACTAGAAAACAGGAGGTTATTTCCCTTTTGTCCCCAACTGAATAAACTTGATAAAATTACTCCAGAGAAGGCAAGAGCTTGCAGAACTGGCTTATTTGCTTTTACTGTTTGAGAGCCTTGACAGAAGTTGGTAATAGCAGGGCTTGAGTTCCAGCAGGTAACCCATAAGGACCTACTGTTACCTGAGAGAGGGGAGGAAGTGGTGAAAAAAAACCCCCAAACTAAACTATATTTAGCTAAACCTTGGATATAATTATAATATAATAAACCTTGGATAAAATCTGTGATAGAAAAGAAACTTCTGTTCCTCAGTTCTCTAAGGCACTGTTCAAACAAAATGTGGATCTTGGCTATCATAGCAAGTCAGAAAAACAACAGTTTCTTCTAGAACTGTTCATACCTATATTGTTCAATTTCAGGCAAGTAAACAGTGACCCAAATATGCCAGTCAGCCCTAAATATTAAAAAAATAAAAGAAACATAACAGCAATGTAAGAAAAGAACATTTTGAATTCTAGAATAGCTTCACTGTGGAAGGAGGATTGACAATACTTTGTGGTTTGTTTTTCAGAGGAAGTGCTGGTAGTAATATTGTTCCTCTAGTACTGTGTTCATTTATAGTCAGTTGAATTATAAGGGAAGTTGATTTTGAAAGTTCTTCAGTTGCAAGACACCACCACTGTGTGTGCAAACTTAACTCCTCATGTTTCTAATCTGAAGTAATTTAAAGATTTTGTGTTGAATGAATTGAATATATTAAATGAAGTTTTGTCTATGCTCGCTGGGTATTACATTTCAGATACCTTTCAGATGTTTTTCTGAAAAAAAATTTTTTTCTGTGTTTAGTGGACACATTTTCAGAAGTGTCTAAGAATGCTCCTAATACTTAGAATCGGTATCCTTTGTATTACAAGGTGATTATTTTTAAGAATGGATCAGTCTTGTTAATTAATTTAATTTATTAAGGTCATGTATTATAAAGTAAGTATTATTCTAAATACTAATTTGTAAAATCCTTTTCTTTCAATCAGTTTTCTAGCTATTTTAAAACCCCAAAACCTTATTTTAAACTCTAATTAGAAAATAGAAGAGGCCATTTAGTACTTAAATTTGGAAACTGATGATATTCAGGATAGCTCGATCAGAAATATGAAATAGACATATTTTCTAAAGTTAGTATGACTACTGGTGTACTTTTTGACTGACGGGAGAAGGAGTTAAAATATCATTTAGTTTTGCTCAGATCTTCAGAATTAAGGATTTACTTGTTCTTATTTTTATTCTTTAAAGCAGCCAGCCACTCTAAGTGCCTAATGTAATATATCTGTATTTTCCACTATGTGCATGTGTTGGGACTTGCAGGCAGTCTTAAAATAGAATTCTGAAGTCGGATATTTGCTAAAGAAAGTAATATTGCTGTAATTTGTCTGATTACAGGTATCTATAGAGAGCTTTGTCTGGAATCTGTGAAGAACAAATATGAATGTGAAATTCAAGCCTCTCGACAACACTGTGAGGTTGTGCCAGATGTTTCACATTGATAGCTAATCTCATCTAACTTTACTGTCTGTCATGCTTTTCAGGTTCAGTGCATGTTTTTATTATTTTAGTTATTTGCTATTTGAGTGCAATTGCCATGTAACATTTAAGCCCATGCAAGAGTTTATTTAAAGCATCTGAAAATTAGAATCGTAGAATATGCTGAGTTAGAGGGGACCCATCAAGATCATCTACTCCTGGCCCTGTGCTGGACATGCAAGAATCAAACCATGTGCCTAAGAGTGTTGTCCAAACACTTCTTGAACTCAGACAAGCTGGGACCACTTTTCTGGGGAGCCTGTTCTAGTGCTCAGCTGCCCTCTGGGTGACAAACCTTTTCCTGATATCCAGCTTAAACCTCCCCTGACTCAGCTTCATGCCTTTTTCTCAGATCCTGTCCCTGATCATGAGAGTAAAGAGATTGGTACCTGCCCTTCTGCTTCCCCTTGTGAGGATATTGAAGACCAAAATGAGGTCTCCCCTCAGTCTCCTCCAGGCTGAAAAGACCAAGTGACCTCAGCCAGTCCTCATACAGCTTCCTCTCCAGAGCCTTCACCATCCTTGTGACCCTCCTCTGGTCACTCTCTAGTACCTTAATATCTGTCCTATATTGTGGCACCCAAAGCTTCACGCAGGACTCAAGGTGAGGCTGCCCTAGTGCAGAGCAGAGTGGGACAATCCCCTCCCTTGCCCACCTGGTGATGCTGTGCCTGATGCCCCCCAGGACATGCTTGGCCCTCCAGGCTGCCAGGGCACTGCTGGCTCATGTTCAACTTGCCATCAACCAGGACCCCCAGGTCCCTTTCCATGGCACTGCTCTCCAGCATCTCATTCCCCAGTCTGTCTGTACATCCAGGATTACCCTGTTTCAGATGCAGGATCCAGCACTTGTATTTTTGAACTTCATTTTTGGCAATTGCCCATCCTTCTGATTTGTCAAAATCTCTCTGCAGGGCCTCTCTGCCCTTGAGGGAGTTGACAGTTCCTCCCAATTTAGTGTTGTTGGCAAGCTTGCTTAGTCCCCTTTGAGTCCCTTGTCTGAGTTGTTAATGAAGATGTTGGAGAGATTTTTATTAGTTTGGCTCTGCATATGTATATATATAGCTAAGTCTTCTTCTTTTTCATTATCAAATTCTTATTAATAGATTCCCACATGATTTTTTTACCTTTGTTTTAAAAAGATTACCAAGAAAGTAAATAAATATCTGACATAATTTTAGCAAGAGACACCTTACATTTTAATAACAAAACCAAAGAAGTCTTTTTGAAATGCATTAGACAGCTAGTGATAGAGTTGTCGTTTCAAAAGCAGTCGCAATAAAAATATATTCCTCTCCTTGAACGTAAATATTCCTGTTCACATATCTAAATGCTGGATACTGTAGTACAAACACTCAAGTACATGTATGTCCAATGCTGTACATAGCTGCTTAGATCCTGAGTTTTTCGTCATAGTACTCAGCCCCCTTACAGTTGATTAAAGGTGTTTTCTTCTGAGTGGTTCACCATATTCCTGAATTCCTGGTTCCTACTATACCAATAAAGCAAGAATATGCATGTGTACTTCTGAAAAGCTTTCCATTTTCTTGATGCCTTGGGAAAGAATTAGGTATTATGAAGGATGACTCATTATTGGCTGTCTTTGTTCCTGTGGATACTCCTGAGGCTTGACAGAATCCTGTAAGACTTGCAGGGTCTCTTATCCATGATTGAATGATTTGCTTTGGCTATGTATTATTCCTCTTTAAGGTGGTCTTTGTCCCTTGTTTTGCTGTTATGTGAAACATTCGGAATTCAGATATTCACCATCCAATAAAAGGCTCTTGGGGGAAAAAGCTCTATTAAGTCAGAAATGCTGCTTGTAGAATCACTGTTGCACTGGAGTATAACCATTCAGCAAGAATGCCTCTGATGCCTGTAACAGCTTTTCACACCTTATTGGTTACCAGCTACCTGAAGCAGAACACGTCTAAACCCAAATGCTATTTAATTTTAAAATGGAATTTTAAAATGATCTCAGAAGAGATAACACTCATTTGGCACTTCAGATATATGTAAAGAGGCATCTGCCTTTTAAATTCACCTGCGAAATGTTTTTTATAATGAGGGGTTGAAAAATATGTAAAAGGAGGTTTTTAGAATTTGCATATTTTGTAACTTGAAGAGAATGGTAAGCACGCCAGACATTTAGTGGAATAGGATTCTTTGTTCATTCCTCAGCTGATTTGCTTCACTCCAGAAAACTAACTTGAACACTGGTAAAAGTAAGTTTCTGTTACTGTGCTTTGCTGTGGCCAAGAGCAGTTGAGGTGCAGACATCTGCTCATTTGGCTATGGGGAACTGCAGCTTCTGACAGAGACATGGTAGCAGATATCTGGATGCAGTGGCTTGAGCTGCTTATGCTGTTTTTTCAGTAAGTCCAAGCTCTCTGTTTTCCAAAGTTGTTGAAGACATTGCTCACTGAATGTTAAAATCTAACAATTGGCTGTATTTTCCACTCATATTTTTGGGAATGTGCAAGCAGTAAAGGGCAGTAAAGGTATTTCCTTGAGGCTTGAAACTCAGCTTAATTCCAAGTTACTCTTTTAGAGAATTCAGTGGGTTTTGATGCTGCCTTTAAAAGAATAACTGTTCTGTATAGATACTGTGTAATTTAGTATAGGAGGTAGTTTTATAAAAAGCTTTCCATGAAAACATTAGCTTTTGTAATTTGTAATGGAAGGTGGCATAGATGTCACTACTTTACAGTTACCCGTTGTGAATAAATCATTTCTATCCAGAAGAAAAATACTGTGTTTGTGTCAAAATGCAAACAGTTTTTCTGGAGGGCTAGCTGCATGCTCTTAATTACTTTTGGTACCAATAGTTGATAAATATGTAATTATATTTTCTCTTGTGCTAAGCGAGTGTGCTGTCTTTAAGGAGCTAGGATCTCATGCTTAGGAAGTGGATACAGGGAGATGTGATATGCCTTGTGGCTTCTGGAAAATCTATTCTTATGTTTCTTCCACTGATGCCTTAAATTGTCAATATTTAGATTATTGAACTTAGTAATGTAAAGATCTGCAATCTTGCTTTTTTAGAGCGAGAAGCTTCTCTTGTATGATACTGTGCAAAGTGAACTAGAAGAGAAGATTAGAAGACTTGAAGAAGACAGACATAGCATTGACATTACCTCAGGTGAATGGAAATTCAGTTTGTTTTTTTAAAATTTGTTTGCTTTTAATCTTCTGCTGGCTACTGCTTAGTTGACTGTACACATAGTATGTCTGGTGAGTTTTAGGTGATCTGTTAGAATGCTATTCAGCTGTAGACTTTGGGCAAGGGGTTGAATTTAAACTTAAATCAAACTTTGCTTTAATAATTGTCAGCATCCCTTGTGTGTTTTGAGAGTATTAATCTATGCCTACATAATCATGTAACACCTTTATTCTGTTCAGAAGCAGCATCTCACCAGAATATGTTATTTTTCATTTTTGGACAATGTTTTCTGCTATAAAAAGAGCTAAACATGTAAATGTTTCTGATTCATAGCATGTTCTTATTATATCTTTTCAGAATTATGGAATGATGAGCTCCAGTCCAGGAAGAAAAGGAAGGATCCATTTAGCCCAGATAAGAAGAAACCTGTTGTTGTATCAGATATCCTTTTACTGAAATTGTTGTTCTCTCTAGTAATGTTTGCAGTTTTCTAGCTAATTTTATTACATGTGTGATTAATACCAAGTTGAAGTGATAATACATTATCAAAACTGATTTTTGCATGGCAGACATTATTCTAACTCAGACTAGAGAAACCATGTTGGCACATCCCATTATGAAAATTGAAATTAAGATTCTCTTACCTAGCTACTAGTTTTATGTAGAAAATGTTTCTAAAAGTTGATTTTTCTAACTCTTAAAAAAGATAGAGTTACAAAAGCAGAATCAAGTTAGGCTGCTTGAGCTTCACCAACTGACCATATAAATAGCATTGGATTCTGTGAATTATGACCTACCTTGCTATTTTGGAGTATATTCCAAACCAAAAATACGAATACAGTATTAAGTATAAAATCCCAGCAATTTCACGCAGTTTATAAAGCTGAAAATCCTTTCAGTTGTGAAGTAAGTGAATTTGTTCTTTTTGATTGTCGTTTAGAAATAGTTATGAACTTGTCAGATCTGTGTAAAGAAAATACCTAGACATTTTACATGGCTTTTGATTTGTAATTTTTTGCTATTTAGAGAAAAACAGATTTGAAAGAGGTTTAAGATTTTTAAAATTTCAAATGGAATTTTAAGTTTAGGCTTGGTGTCCATTTTAGGAGATTTTTTTTTTTTTTTAACATCCATAGCACCTTTTTCTAAACTTGTTTTTCAGAGATGAAATGGGGAGAAACAAAATAAAAAGTGAAGACTGTTGTAATGGAATAGCTGTACTATATGGAATTTTGATTTGAAGTTCATGTATTGTTCTAATCCACATTTTTTACTTTGCAGTTGATAGTTTAAGGAAGGGGGCTTTGCCTTTCTACTTCCTGTGTTTTGGATATTTGATATTCAGATATGTGGTGCTGACCATACTTTTTTCTCTAAGATATATGATATAGGGTACTGTAAAAATAATTATTTCATTTAAGCTGATACTAGTGTAGGTGCTGTTTTGCAGTGGTACGTTGAAATTGCAATGAATTTTAATTGTAATTGGAATTATTGTGAATAGAATAATTTTTGAACTGTTAGGAATGGAATGATTATATCTCAGTTGTTCATCTTATCCCTTTATTGAACTCCTGTAGTCTGAATATTTACATGCTATTATTACCTCTTTTAATAATTCTTAAAGTGCATTTCTAGGTTGCACAATTCAAAGATGGATATGTTTGCACTGAGCTTTTACTTCCTGTGGGTACACTTTGTGTGAAAGACAGGCAGAAGAGAGCTATTAATATCTTTCTACAATTAGAATATTTTTATTATTTCTGTTTAAAAGAGTTTTCCCTAACATTTCCACGCCCGTATATAGTTTATATGTTACAAGACCTTGATATACTTGAAGACTGGACAACAATAAGGAAGGTAAGACGAAAGGATGAATGCCAGTGACTGTGGATTTAGTTGGGTTCATATCTAGTCCTTTGGTTACTTAAAAATATGTAACTGGATTTCTTACATGATCAAAATACTAAGTAGATTTTTATTTCTTCAGTAGTCAGTCCTTTCAATTTAATCTGTGTTATTGCTACTTCTTCTGCTACTACCTAAATCATACAGAGGAATCCATTAAAGGTGTGCAAGAGGATATCTCTAAAAGGGGGAGTCCATAATTTTCCATGAAAAAGCAAGCCTAAAGCCTGTGTTAAGTGGATCTGCTTTCTCATAGTCTAGCCTAATTGGATAGAAACTGTTATAGGATAGTCTGGTAGGATTTTGCTTTATATGAAAATTTTTAAAAATGTATTTCATATGGCATGTTTTCATATAGTAAGTTTTTTATTTTAAGAAGATTTCTGTCCTTGGACCTCTTCTTATATATTTTTACATAAAATGAGAAGCTGTGTTTTTCTCAGATTATAATAGAATCATGGTTTATAGGAAAAGAAATTTGTTTGATCAATTGATATATTTGAAAAAATACATCCATCTTTTAATTGCATAATGCCTTTTTTAGATCTTTGTAAGACTGTTGAAGGATCTTGCTGTAATGAAATGCTATCCTTGCCTGGCACCTGCAGTCAGAAAGCTTCCCCTAGTATCCTAGTGCATCCCAGCTTATGGGATAGCAAACCACTTAGGTGAATTCAAAAACTTGGTGGGGAATTGGCTCTGAGTCAGTTTCTATCCTGTTTTTTACCTTGTACCTATTTCCTAAACAAGAAGTAAAATGTGACCTTTATGTGAGAACTTCTCTGACTTTTCTCTTTCTATTGCTTCAGAGGAACAGACATAAAATATCTTTCCCTTGAGTTCTTTTCCGTAGTTTAACATAGTTTTAAACCAGAGCAACATACCCAGGACCTACTAGGGATTTTGCCTTTTTTGGAAATAATTTTAAAAAACCCCAAAAAGCAAACAAAGAAATGAACCCCCAAAAACTCCTGAATGCTTTTTTTTTTTCAAGTCTATGTGTGATCTGGAGTTTGCATGAAGTAAGTTGTGAGCTTATAACATATAAATTAAAAGACTAGATTGTTCATGCAGCATTTTGTTTTTCAGAATTAGTTAATGTAATTTTGTGTTTTCTTGACAGAATTACGTAAGAGCAATTTTGAGGATTTAATTTAGAAAAACTTCAGAGTTACTTGAAATCAAAACTTATTAAAGAAGGTGATATTTTTCACCCTCAAAATGCTTTTTTGTTTAGCTACCGAGTCACCATTGAACACATTTTTATTTTAGAATTCTCATTGTGTTTTTTGCATGTAAATGCAAGTGTATACTTGCATATAAGAGTAAATACTGCACGTTACTTCACAACTAAAGCTGGCAGTTAAGAAAAAATTACTATGCTTGCTGACTAGCTTTAATTTTCTTTTGTGTTTCAAGGCAATGGCTACGCTGGGGCCACACAGGGTAAAGCCAGAACGTAAGTAAATATAGTCTGGTTTCACAAGACAGAACTTGCCATGTGGAATGATGCGAACTGCATCCAGGCAGATTGCATTTATTATAGTACTGGTATAGTGATGGAGGATGAGGTGAAGTAGCCGGAAGATGTGGCTGTTGTCTTTCCTCTCTCTCAGGTGCTGATACCTGTAGCTTGATTGCTGTTGTTTCTGTTGACACAAATTCTAGAAATTTAGCATCAAAAACTCAGGCTTCCAACAGTGGTTTACAGCAATTCCTATGAGCAAACTGTGCCAATGTTTGCACAAGGTTAAGCAGAAAACTGAGAGCATCTGGACCTTACAGGTGCATTTCAAAAGATGCTCACATTGACTTCAAGCTACAACCCTGAAAAAGCAGAGCTATGGGAAAGGAGGGGTATTCATATTTGGCACTGAAGTGAGAAGCATGTTCATGCTAAGTAAAATCACATATTTGGAGGTGAGTAAGGAGGAAAAGGGACAGTAGGCAAGTAGGTGATAGTTTCTATTTGAACATTAAAATATAACTTTTAATTATCTGGCTGGAAATAAAAAGGTATATTGCTTCCAGTTTCCATGCAATTATTAAGAGGCAAACTGTTGGAAAAAATGTGTATTCCATGTAAATAACGTGATGAAAGTGTATTTAACCACCTAACTGATTTCTGTGAAGTCAATATTAAATCACTTTTATTACTTAATTTAGCACCTGTCAAATTAGAAAAGCATCTACATAGTGCTAGATCTGAAGAAGGAAGACTCTATTATGATGGCGAGTGGTATGGACGAGGGCAGACGATATGCATTGATAAGAAAGATGAATGTCCTACAAGGTAAAGATTATTTAGTTTATGCAGCTCTGTACATTTATGTTAAGCAATAACTAGGATGATGGCATCGAAGAGTAAGGCCTATGTGGAAATACTGCCACCTCAGTAACATTTACTAGTTCACCTTAATTATGGAAATTCATACTTAATTATGGAAAAACACTTTATACTGTTTAAGATAAGCTTTGTTTTCTGTTGATTAGTGGTCTGAAAGAAAAGAATTGGAACTTTTTAATGGTATTTCTTTCTCTTAAGAAAGGTTCTACCTGGGAACAGTCTAAATATTAGAGTGCAAATTCAGTTGAACGTTTAAATGTATTTTCTCTATATGGATAATATTTGTAAATTCCAAGAGTCTGAGTGTATTTAAAATTAAATGTGTATCTTACCTTTTACTGAATGGGGCAAATAAGTCTAAGCCCAGTGTTGATTAAATAGGCACGTGTACTCAGGAAACTTGACTTTAATTTAATATATCAGTAGTTTACTGTAGAACTGGCTGCTTCTCTTTTTCTTTGTGTGTTGTGAAGAGGAACAAATTTTGGTGATTTTGGTATTTGTTCAGGGCTGAAACAGGAAGGTACTTTAGTAAACTATAGATTGTGTCTGAAATTTAAAAAACTTGGAATTAATATAGCAGAACATAGCAGTTTTACTGGGCCAAGTAAAGATCTTAGTATCCAGTGTCTGACAAAAGCCAAAAGCTGATGCTTAACAGGGCAAGCGTGCAGTGGAGCTTTCCTGGGCTTTCAAGATTCCAGCAACTTCTAAGACTAGAGGGATTGTCATGCTCAGTAAGCAATAGATCTTTATTCTATGAACTGTTTTAATCTTTGGTTTTGTCCTTTCTGTTTTCCCCATCAATCTACTTTAAATGATATTTTTTCTGTGGGGTGTGGGTAGGGGGTTTTGTTCACTGTTTGTGTTAAAGGTTACCACAAGAGGTATAAAAACAGGGCTCATTCACAGTGAGTTGGTAAATCAGTTTTCAATTTATTTCTTATGGGCTTGGTATAATGAGTAAGAGTTGAAGACATTTTGTGCTTTAAATTGTGGCTTCAGGTTGTTCAACTGTTTTTCAAGTACTTCATATTCGATGCAATTTCAAGGCTTTTCTTGTTTTTTTACTATGGGTGGTTTATTGTTGTGTTTTCTCTATGTGACTGTTCTTCTTTTAAACAATTAAAATATTTGTATGTGTTAGGGTTTTCTTGTAAGAGAATAAAATAGATGGCTGAAACATTAGCTACCTTCACTAAAGACACTTGCAGTTGCCAAGGGATTCTGTTAAAACTATCCTTAGAGTGAAGCCAGTATCTTTGGGGCCTAGCATTTAGAACTAATGTATATTTTCATTTACTGTGTGAAAATACAGCTGCAGTTTTGAGGTTATTTTTAGCTTATAAGCTTTCTAAATTCTTCTTGTTTTTCTTCCCCTGACCCTTCTTCCCTCATTTTCTGTAGTGCCACAATTACAACAATTAACCATGATGAAGTTTGGTTTAAAAGACCGGATGGAAGCAAGTCTAAGCTATATATTTCTCAGCTACAGAAAGGAAAATATTCAATAAAGCATAACCACAACTGACCGTTGCTCACCGGATATGAAACAAGTGGTATTGCCATGTGTGATGTGCCATGGGGTGAAAACTGTATTTAATAGTGTTTTGTATTCCTTATATATATACAGCAGTATCTAATGTGTATCGGTCGTGCTGTATGTAAACTTCGTATGGACGGCCTTCAGAAACCTGAGGAGAGTAAATCCTGTTAACAGACATTTTGCCTCTAAATTGGGTCCAGTGCCTAAGATATGAAGTATGCTCTTCAAGTATAATGCTTCAAAACTTACCATATTTGTAAAATGAAAAAAGAAAAATTCTTCTTTTTCCATTGGTGACCAGTTGGTGTGAAAAAAATGATAACCATAATTACCAGCAACTCACTTTATTTTCAGTGACTGTGTCATGCTTCTCTTGTGGATGTAAATTTAGCCTGCTCAGCTGTTGCTTTTGAATAGATTGTAACATGCATAAGCATTCTTTTATCCAAAGTGTACTGATTTATTAAAATTATTGTCCTCAACAGCTCTGCTAGTACTGACTGTGTTATATTTTGTAAGGTTTAATGTATTGCTTGTAATGAGACAAAGCCAATATTTTGAACTATATTTTTTGAAGAGCACTCTTCTAGTGTAGGACCCTATTCTATAGCAGACAAATCATTGGTGATGTTTTTTCTTGATTGCCAGCAAAATTTATGCATAAGGTAGACAGTGTTGCTCCAACCTGTGTTACATGTAGCCCTCAAAGAACGACTGCGGGGATGGTTACATAAATGCTGTTGCATGGCCTGCATGTTTGGTCCACAGTTGTATGAAATATGATGAATTTTTGTTAGAAAAGGAAAATGTTTCCCCAGAAATCATATATCTGGGAGAATTTACACTGAGTTTTTCACCAAACACTATTTCCAAAATTTCTGTACCCCATTTCATCTTATTGTACACCGGAAGTATTTCATGCAGCTTAGGAAGCTGAATGTCTTTTAAAATCTTGCTCTTTTAGCCACAGAGGAAAGTCCTAAATCCTTGATGTTACTGTGATGTGCTTCAAGCATCTAGAATGGTAGATGGGATTGTTGAAGAATTGTTAATGCATTGGTTACGTGCACTTTAATCTCCACTTATGATGATTCTTCTTGGAGAAAAAAAAGCATCCATTTGCTTTAAATGATCACAGCAAATAAATACTTTTATTGTAACATATAAATTAATCGTCTCTTCTAGTGCAGGGTGGTAAGTACTTTCCAAATGCCAAATCAGTTTCTGCTGAGTGATGCTTTTCTACAATTGTATGACATTATAAATCAAATGTACATAAAGTATCGATTGACATGTTGGCTTTTAACAATATGAACTGTATGTATACAGTTGTTTGATAAACATTTTGTAATTAAATATTTGCATTTTTTTAACTTAGTGTATAAATAAATGATCTGTGGTAGTGAACATCTTTTATGTTGTTTCGCTTTTTGATTTTCTAGTCTTGTTGGAATTGTTGATCTACCAAATGGCACAGGGAAATATTTTTAAATAATCAGAAGGCCTAAAGCTTTTTAAAAACTTTGGACCTTCACTTTTTTCTTTTGATTTTTGAGAGTTTGTATGTATAGATTCTGTTTGTTTTTACAAACTTTTAAAAAATACTTTATGGAAGCTTTATTCTGTGACATTTATAAATCAAACATAAGCACTGTTAAGAATTTCATATCTGTTGACATGCTTGAAATCATTTGTATTTAGGCCATGCTGGGCACTCTAAACTGTTTTTGTGGTCTACCCCTTTCCTTTTTCCTCTTCTGTATTTTGCATCTCTCTAGCTGCAGTTGATTATTCCTACAGCTTTTGCTGATCTGATCTTGTAGGAAGCAGAACTTTGCTTTGTACCGCCCTGCAGTTTGGACTGACACTCAGTGAGTGTGGTTTCTTAATTCAGAATAAACATTATTACCTCTCATGTTGATAAGAATTATCATAGCAGTATGGATTAGTGATCAGGCAACTGGGACCTACCTGTTCCATTACTAGAAGTACAGGAAACTGAGCTTTAGCTTTCCTTTTTGACATGTAACCATTTCTGCATATGTGATGGGAAAGCTGTAAGGTTGGTCTTTGTTTGTAACTGGTTAGTTGTTTCATGATTAGGTGAATATTTGGTACATGCTTTGTATCTTTTTAATATTTGAATAGTTAATGTTTTGCTTGATCCAACATAAAATGTAAGGGATGTCTTCCACAGATTTTAGTCCTTTGAAGTACAGACATTGTTAGCCTCTTGTCATCTGTTTCATCTTTTATGCCACTACTTTTCGAGCCTTGGTAGCATTGCTTTAACCTACAAATTGGATTTAGATCTGTAAAGTGCTGAAAGGAATTCTGTGATATATAGTGCGTGAAAAGGGAAATGAAGAACAAGAGGCACTTAGTGACAAAAGTAACTTTCTATACATGTGTAGAAAAGGCTTCTCTATCAATAGTTATGTTTCAGAGGAGATGCGCTTTGGTTTTTGGTAAACACAGCAAACTGATCTGCTCATCTTTCCCACAATGAAGTATCTGGTATATTTATTTGGAATGCAATTGATCTAACCTGACAATACTTACTGTATAAGCATAATGTGGAATTTAGCTTAGGTATTTCATAATAAGCAGGTCTTAAACTTTCCAAATGCATTTGAATTTTGGCACTTTGTTGTAGTGTGTTTGTTTTTAAACTATAAAAATTCACTATTTATAGTCCAGGAACATCTTGCTCTATATTTGTAAGCCAAGGCCTGCGTAAGTAGTTCACCACCCCCATCAAGTGGTAAGAGATGATTAAGTACTGAATTTTCATTCATTTTAAAAACCTGTGCTGTCTTCCAACAATAGGTTCAGTTTGTTTTGTGCGAGGTTTTGTTTGGTTTTGTTCTTTTTTTTTTCTTATAAGTAGAAAGAAAAAAAACAGGCTTAGACTTCTATCAAAAGAGAGATGTGCTAATATGGCCTCCCATCACCTGGAGAAATTCTTCAGGTATTACTGTGGGAAAGAACAGCCTTTTTCCCCCTCCTTTTTTAGAGGACAAGGAAGAGAGGTAAGGAGAAAGAAACTATGTGTTCAATAGACTTTGCATTTAAATAGCTGAAATCTTCAGTGCTTTAATCCATATGAGGCTTTGAGCTACCTGGTCTAGTGGAAGGTATCCTTGCCCATGGCAGAGGGGATGGAACTTAGATGATCTTTAAGGTCCTTTTTAACCCAAACGTTTCTATCAATCTGTGATAACAGATTGACAGATGACAGCCCTGTCCAAGCAGCCTTTTACATGTGGCAAAGGAAGCTCTATTCTGAGGGCATGTGATCATTCCTAAGAAAGCTCTTTACTATGCTGTTCTCAGGCAGAGGCACGGTTACTGCTGCAATTCAGACCAGGTAGCCAGTATATTGTCTCTGGAATGGAATTTGCAGTCTATAATTGAATCAAAAGCACAGCATGTATTCAGTAAACCTGATATTTCCTGCCAGCCTAAATGTACTTGCATGGCATTATGTATGCTTTTGTTTCTCTGTATGGAAAATGGTCTTGATGGATCAGATGTGTCTCTCACCATTTAAGACTCATTGCTGTTTTTTTCTGGAACTACCAGCCTGGAAAGCTGAAAATTGATGTTTTGAGTTGACTCCTGTTTCAATGTGCTGGCAGTCTTGCAGACCTCACTTCTAGAAATTTAGCTTTACCAGATGTTGCATGAAGGGTTTGAAGGCTGAAAATAATCTGACAGATTCACTAGCAGACAGAGGACTTGAGGTTAAGTGTGGTGCTGAATGCATTGTTGAAAGGAAGAAATTCCTACTGCAGTATAAAGATTGGTTGGGTAAATAGAATAAATGAAGGGATGAAGTGTGCTTTAAGCACTAACATTTTAAAAAAATTGGTAAGATGAGTAATTTAGCCCTAGTTACCCTAGGCACTGAGACAACATCAGTTTCTGACAGGAGAAAATACTGTATGATTTTGTAAGTTAGGATTGTTTCAGGTGGTAATGGGATCACAAACAGGCCTTGTAGGTAAACTTTGTTTGATATTTGTAAGATTTACAAGTGTTAATGTTGCTCTTTCAGTTTGGTTTTCTGTATGAAAGAATATAAATGTATAGGACTGAGGCCATTTCGTAAGGCAGTAATCTCCACATTTTCCTGGAACAGGTATTTTAACCACAGACATGATATTTTTTGTAAGATTTGACTTGCTAGATTTTAAAAAAAAATCTGGCTTAAATTTTAGAACAATTCCTTTGAATTAGAAATTCCTTTGAAAAATAGAAGAATACAGAGAGCACACTGTTCAAGAGGTGATTAGCAGCAGTAGAATGTGTGTCCTTTATTACAGTGTCAATTCAGAAGGAAAATCTTCAGACATCACCACAATCTGCATAAATAGAAGCAAGCTGGAATAGAACAACAGAAATTAAAATAATCTGTATTATTTCATTAAACAGGGCAAGATTAGTGGATTTTCCTTTTCCTATACATAAAACAAATCTGAATCAATTGGCCAGAGTTCGAGCATGAAATTTGGTTTCCTCGTCCCCATGCTCCCGTGCTCTGGAGATCCGTGGCGGTGAAAACCTACCTGCAGGTGGCAGTAAACTTACGCTGAAGTTACTTAATGGTAGTTTAGAATTTTCTGTCTAGATCCTGTTAGATTTTTTTCCACCGTTTCTCTTAGTTATAGCACAACTACAACTGGTTTTAATCCTAATGCATACTAATTAAGGGATATTTGGAAAGAACAGTACTAGGAGTTCTAAAGGAGGATTATCTTTTGCTACTACACTCAAAGGAAATTGCTATGTAAAGGCTTAGGAAGGAACAGAAATGGATTAGATTCTGTCTAGTTGCCATAGAAACAAAATATGTAATTAAACAAAATGAAATATATTACATCTCTTACACTGATGAAAGTGCTTAGGAAAGGTGGGACAATGGAATGTGTTTTTTAACCTGCAACACCAAACCCAGGAATAAACAGAGGGTTCAGGTTTATTTTTCTAATGCAATTTTCACTTACTGTACTTTTTGTTTGGTTAACTAAAACCAAAAATTTTTTGCTTTCTAGTGAGTCTATGAAAAGGAATGTCAATAATAATCAACAATAAGTAATGCAGTGAAAATTTACATCAATACTGTGTCAGATTAATAACATTAATTTTATGTGATACTAATAATACAATTAAATGAATCTTAAGCACATGCCTTTTTTGGAAAAAAAAAAAAAGCCAAACAGTATGAACAGTTTAATTACACTTTAAAATAATTTTTAACAGATCACTTCAATGTTTCTTATTCTATAAGATTATCTGAACAGTTTCATGCCCTTGCTCTATAGCTAATAGAGACAATTTCTTAACAAAAAATGTGTGTCAAAAGAACTTCCTTTTAGCCAGGTAGTAGGTGCTGCGGGTTTAGGATGTTTCAGAGCCCGCAGTTACTGCCAGGTGCCAGGAGAGGGCACTTTGAGGTTTCGCTTGAAACGCTATTTACTTAAAAAAGTTTAACTCGAGTTCTCAGACTTCTCTTTTTCATTCTTCTACCGTAAAATTTCACTGCTTAAAGTTCAGAAGTGTAGCAGTGACTGTTACTTCTCTTTGTTAGCTTAACTCCTAAGGTGACTACATTCTGCTGTTTATAAATCGAGGAGGCTTATTGCCATGGTAAGGTCTCTTATTTAGCACATCTCAGTGTGTGGCCCTGGGAGGTGGATGGAAGGAAATTGGTTAGCTTTGTATTTCACACTACCAACGCCATCCTTCCAAAAGAAAAAAAATAGAGAATTACGGTATATAATTCTTATTATTATTCTTTATTGGTCAGAGTGAAGGAAAAGAAGGAAAAGAAAATCCTGCACTCAGTTCAATGTATGACTTCAAGTTCAGGTGATTATGCCATAACCTGGCTAAAATATCAAAATCTACCTTATGCAGACAATGTTGACCTTGGAAGTACTTTATGTGGCACATCTGCATTTGCTTGCTAGGCTTCTATGTGGAATGAATAATTTCTTGCAATCCTGCTGAGGATGTGGCAGCCTTGATTTAGCACACCTATTTCCAGGGCTCTGCACCTCAGGGTGGAAACAAACAGGAGGAAACATTGAACAGACACAGAGAGCCAGCTCTGCTGCAGAGGCAAAGTGTATCCACTATCCCTCCTCACTCAAAACCAAAAGGGAAATAGAGAAAAGGGAGAAAAAGACTGAATTCTTAGCATTTTCTGGGGTAGGAATTTATTTGAGATCTGCCTGACTTTTATTCCTCAAAGCAGACTGTTCCCTCATCCTCAGGTGAGTGTGTTGTTATGTTTGGCTATATTTACACTGATTTCTAAAGCATCTGAAGCGTTAGTCCAGCTAACAAACCCTATCAGTGTAAGTATGTTTAAAAAAAAATCTCCCCAAGTCCTAGAAAAGTGCATTGACTTTCCTCCCCTTTTTTGGAGGAGGGGGGAGCAAGGTTAAGGTTAGGTTGGGGATGTTTAAGCACATTTAAATCCACAATATTTTAGGATACCTGCCACTGCTAAGACTTCTGAAGGCACAGTTCTTCAGGTTTTCAACAGACAAAGTTGCTTGGAGTTTTTCATAACTACAAAGCCTACTGTAAGTGATAAACTGTTTCTTAAGTGTTATCACCAGAAATTTTGTATTATCTCACAGTAACGAATAATTGTCACAATTTACCTCTTGCCTTAAATTAACACCATGTTGTGCTCCAGCAGTGTGCTCAGGATCTGTAAAATACCAAATTCCTAACTTTCTGTGGCTAACACTACACTGATGTTCTTGTGCTTACTAATGTTATTACAAATTACTTGACTCAGAAACCATCTACAGCTTTCTGAAGTTGAATTGAGACATTTCAATGTTCTTTTGATCCCTGGCTTTGTTTTAACCAACCAAATAATTTCTAACCTTTCTAATCTTATAAAATGAGAGGTAGGGAAGGGCACATGCCCCAAACCTCGGGGGGCCAAAGTTGAAGGTCCTGTTTCAAGCCTCAAGCAGTTGCGCAGCTCAATCTGTTCTCAGTGCAGCTGCTGCCCTGCCTAAGTTGCCTGAATACTGGTGGTGCACTAGAAATCGGAAATTTAGGGCAGGCTCAATCCCCAAAACGTGGGGTTTGTTTGGTTTTTTGTTTGTTTGTTTATTTTCTGCCTAACCCCACGTGGCTATTTTCCTCTGTTGCCAGGCTTTCTGAAGCTGGAGACAGCCAGCAGAAGGCGTTGGGTGCTGTCTAGTGGCAAAATTGCACTTTCACTTGTTGAAGTTGTTGCATATGTTATCATTAATGTTTACTAGAAGTGCTTCAGTATGTGGCTATCACCAGCATGTAGGGCTTTTGCATATTGAACAAGTCCCTGAGGTTTGGTGCTGATGACATTCCCTGCAGGTCTGGGATACACAGCCTCACCTCTTCAGTCCCTGTCCAGAAATGGGTGCGTGTTTGAATCAGAGGTGTTGTAGTCACCTGCAGGTGATGACTCCGTCTGTGTCCTTGCTCTTGCCTCAAGATTAGGGAAGGCTTTGCTACTCGGTTCCTAGGTACTATTGAGAGTTTGGCTCTTAACCTCTGCACTCATCTGTCTCCACTTGTAAAATAGGACTTCCTTGTGGGGAAGCCATGAGGTTTAAGGTGTTTGACATTGATTTATCAGATTATTTGGTTGTGGGGAATCCTAGAACTAACAAAAACAGTTATATTGCACAGAATGTATTTTGAGCCCAACATAATAAATAAGTTATTTTGCATTGAAAACTGTGAAGCAGAATCTAGTTTTAGTCCCTCAAGGATTATTTTATTGGAATGATTATAGGATTGAAGAACAAGAATAACTTCAGCAAGGCAAAATCTGTGCATGGTATGTAAACAATAGCTAACCTTTTCAAATTTTTTGCCATTTTAGCAGCAAGAATCAAATCACAAATCTGTTTTGTGAATGTATAATTTCTGTCTCCAAAGCTCACTTGTGATGAACAGCCTAAAACTCACCACCTATGGAAAAAGTTTTGAGATCATGTGTTAAAATATATTATTAATTGCACAACAGTTACTAAATTCTCATCTTTGTCCAGGGTCTTTCATTCTCTAATTGTGTGGTCTTGCTGCTTTTATCACTGGAGTATTCATTATATCTCTAAATAGAAACCAAAGGAAAGCTTTTTGGGATGAAATGCATTTTTGGTTTGTTTTGTGGGTTTTTTTTGTTTGGTTGTTTGTTTGTTCGTTTTTTTTTTTTTTCCCAGTTGTTCCAGTGTTTGCATTTTAAATAGTTTGAGATGCATATAAATATTCCTAATGATTAGGCAGTAGTCAGCCAACTCCAACTTGTCTACAAATGAGTATTTTTAATCAGGCTTCATCTGAATGGGGCTCTATCATAAAAATTTCACACACAAACTTGGAGAAAGCTCATTGTTTCTCATTTTAAATAATGCTCATTCTTTGTGGGTTTCTGGTTGGTTGGTTGGTTTGGTGGTGGTGGTGGTTGGTTTTTTCCCTTCCTGGGATATAAATAGCCCAGTATTGTTTGGAATTGTATAGAATAATCTTTTTTCCTTGCTATGTAGTATTCAGAGTGTGGGTTGCTTTATTACTCTACTTTATAATACAAGAAAGATTTTTGTTATAGAGGACTGACCATATTCCACTCATATTTTATTTTATGAAGAAGGCTTTCACAGCAAGGGCTATCTCCTGATACCTAGTATCAGGCTAATCTCATTATCTCCAGTTTTAACTTTGGAAATATACATAACCAGAATGTTACCACTCACATTTGGTGATAATAATTTGGATAGATTTTCAGCATTACCAGCTTTTGGGATTTGGCATCCCTTCCTCAGAAGGAGCAATTCCAATGTGAGTGGGAAGCCACTTCCCTGGCCTTAAGGTTACAACCCTCTAGTCAGGACTGGGCAGCAGAAGCACTCCTGATGCTTTCAAGGCAAGAAGTGGAAGACATCGTAGTTGGTGGAAGAGGAGCAAGAATGACATTAGCCTCAGCCCTCAGGTCCCCTCTAATTGCCTCCAAAGGCAACAACAACGTAGGCTGTTGCCTCCTACCCACAAGGTCTCACTCACTGTAGCAAAGTGCTTTCCCTGAATCCTCTGGCTGCCTTGTCTGATGTAATTAAAGCTGATAAAGAACATTTTAGAGAGAAAGGACTGATGGACCAACAGGAGGTGTTGAATCCGTTGAATCAGTCTCATTTGCTTGGAAAACTGCGCTAGGTATGTGTATTTATTATCTAAAATAGAGAGCAAGGAAACCGAAGTTAGAAATAGGGTTTTGTTCCTTTTGCATTTTTTTCATAACTTTTATAATGATTTATGAGTTAAATATAAAATTAATCCTAAATACTCAAAGTATGCCTGCTATTTTATTGGTATCTTGTGGTCTGAAAGTTCCTACAGAATATATCAATTATTTTCTAAACTGCTAGGAAGTAATCTAATATAACTGCAAAAAGAGTATTATGGCCATATTTTAGGGTTTTCTGTGCACATCAGTGTATTTAGAAATTTGGTTTTTATGGTTGGTGCAAGAAGTTTAAATGTGTATAATAGATAATTATTTTCTTTGAGAGTTTTTTGAGTGCTGTGAAGAATTCTTTAATAAAGCAGAAAAGTAAACAGGCTTTGGTGATGCTTGACCAAGTGATGGGAGTTTGCCTGAGGAGCTGCGGGCCTGTGCTGCACTTCTTTAGCAGCTTACATACTGCATTTATAGCTTTGCTTTCAGAGCTGCATGTGCACCTTGGCCACAGGATTAATGTTGCCAGTGAACTGTGATGATGGAGTGTGCAGGCAACTCCCAGTCAGTACCAGTGATCACACCACCCCGGTGTTTGTGTCTTTGCCTGAAAATGTGGCAACAAGTTCTCCTGTGGATGCTCTTTTTGTTTGACGGTAGAAATGAATAGAAGTGTTTGAAGGAAAGCCCATAAAAGCTTAAAAGCCCGAAATGGGGTAGAGATCAGTGCAGCACTGAACACCGATTGGATCCCCATCTGATGCTGTGCAGCTCAGGATTCCCAGTATCTGAAGAGATGTAAAATCCTTTATACTATCCTCAGCTTTTTTATGGTATTAGCTCTGCTGAGTGGTATTTTAAGTGATAAATCAGAGTGTCTGGGTGCCTATCTTATTGGGATCATAAGAAACCAGGACCTCTTGGTCCAGAGCAATGGCACACTAATTTTGAGAGAGAAATGTAAACTCAAAAGATACCAGTCTGTGTTGCCAGTATGACTTGCAGAGGGTAGAGAGAAGAGTACTACCATAGTTGTTTTGAATGCCTAGTATTAAATTCCAACCATTTAGCTTTTATTTTTTTATACTGTAGATAAGCCTACTGATGTTATTTTAGCTCTGTACATATTAGGCACTGTCAAAATAGGAGGCTTATTCTCTCATACCTGAGAATACTGTGGATGAACTTTGCTTACATGGAACTTTGCTTACATGTCTTGCTTACATGGAAGTAGAACTGCAGAGGTATAAAAATGGCTTTTGTAGATGTGTGAGTTCTGGAGGATTAGGCTTTTGGTGTTCAGGAGAGAGGGAGAGCTATCTGCCATCTGTCTGATTTTATATTTGGAACTTCTGTACTGCTGTGATACCAAAGCTACTCTTTGTGTTATTGATAATATCCCTTCGATGCTGGTAGGTACAGGTGTGAGCTATGGCACAAATCAAAATTTCTGTTGACTTTGTGTAAGATATACTTTATCTTTTAATGTTTTGCATAAGATCTGTGTAGGAAAGCTATGTTTATTTGTTCAGATTTATTACAGCTCCAAAAAAATCTTATTTCAAGAAATGAAGTGTTCTTTCTGTGACTGCATGATGGTTTAGGACATTACTATCAGGACTATTTCATAAGCAAAATTACTTGGTCCAGGATGTGCTTGCCTGTAGAACCACAAGTTTGCGTGCTTCTTGGTGACTCCATAGCAAAATCCAAGATCTCTTCCCACAGGTACCTCATGGTGCTTTGCGTTTCAGACAGGCCTTTGCTGACACATGACGCCCCCCCCCCCCCCGAGATATGGGCAATGGGAATGGTGAGCTTTTTGCTGCTGTCTGAATTTGTCACAGGTGAGCTAGTGAATGCTCTGACAGGTGTGGAATGGCAATGGTGCCCAGCTCCAAAGGGGCAGCAGATCTCTGCCCTGGCTGATGACTATAGCAGGAACACAGGAGCCTGCTGGTGACGTGCTGCTCTTATATGGATCCACACTAGAGGTGCCAGCATTGTACCAGACTGCTTGTGCACAGTAAACATACTGCACATAAATCTAGATCTGTTAAAGGAGGCAACCCTGAGCTAGACGCAGTTGTAGCCATCCTTGCCTGGCTCTAGGCTCACAGGCAAAGGCTCAGGCTGTGAGAGGGGCTGTTTTCAACATGTTGAATGATGTATTGCTGTACAATGTGGTAAAGGGGTGTTTAAGTATGTTGTGTAGATCTCACTTTTTTTATTCTTTTTTACCTTAACAAAGTTTGAACATACTCCCTCCTTTGCCTTACCTGTACAAGCTAAAGGTACAGCCTATGTATAACTGTATCTTAAATTTACTCATCAATTTACTGCTGGCAGCAAAGGCCATGTGTTCTACTCCTGGGTGCAGTACAGAAATTTATAATATTAAAAAATCCACATACATGGGACTTACTTTGGCAATTTATAGTTTAGAACCACATTATGGGACAACTTCATATTGGAAAAATATGAAGAAATAAATATGTATGATTTTGCTCTTAGACACATGCTTTTCCTTTATAGAACTGTTTCATTTTAACAGTCAGTGCACATGCTGCTACTCAGCTAAAGAACACTTGAAAAAAGTTGTGTGGCACAGGTATTCTGACAGATGATTTTTGCTGTTTTTTGTTATTGGATGCCGTATTTTCACTTATTTCCAGAATTACAATGGTTGCATTTTTCTATGAAGGACGACTAATGTACTAAGCAGTCAAACCCAGTGCAGTAATTGGTCTGGGAGAGATCAAAGGGTGCTCTTCTAAATCCCAGCAATTTGATGGTGGTGAGCAAAACCCACAGTCTTTCTTTTGCCTTGGTCTCCTATTAATTTTCATTCTTGTTTTCTGCAGAGCAGGTGCTTTCTTGTCAATCCAGTGCACTGCTTGAAAAAAATCCATTTGGATGTAACAAATGTAATTTCAATGGGCTTAGTAAAACATCTATTCTTTCACTTAACCTTTCTCTTCTGTGAGTGACTTGCAGGAAGAAGAAATTCCTTGAGCAAAGGTGTCTCCAAAATCCATCAAAATGCAATACCGGAGGAAAGTGTGTCTGAAGCCAGTGACATGTTCTGAGATATGTATTAATCTGGGTCTTTGCTGAGTGATAGCACAAACTGTGTGTGATTTAAAGGGAGAAAAGAAAAAGAGTAAATATGAAGAACCCAATACACTGATGAGAAGCTGCAGGGCTGGAATGGTAGTATTAACAGCCCACCCCTAGTATTGTCAGCAGACAGATTTCTTCCTTAATGTACCTTGCTGAGCTAGGTAATTTCTTGAAAACTTTTTCAGCCCAGAATTTTCATGATTTCATGACTTCATTGATTTGATTTCATGATTTCAGTATCTCAGTATTTTGGTTGCTACTTGAAGTCCTCTTCTCTCTCCTTTCTCTGCCCTATTGTCTTGGTTTGAAGACAGGTCAAGGAAGGCAGGAGCCTCCCTTGAAATGGAAAATGCAACCCCCTTCCCTCCGAATTATAATTTTGAAATTAAGGGGCTTTCAGGCAGAGATATGAGGAATAGGAATAACAGTTCTTTACTGATATATATATATATATATATGTATAACAAGGCAAACAAACAACAATAACTATGGCAGTAACAGAACTACAGACCCAGTGACAGCCTCCTCGGCTGTCAGGCACTTTCCCCTTTGGTGTAGTTACTGTCGCAGCCGGCAGGGGCGCTGGCGGCTCCCGGTGAGCAGGGCGGGTGCGATGGTTCTGTGAAAGCGGTGATCCTGTAGAGGGGTCTGCTCTTCCTTGGAAGGTTCAGTAATGGCTGTGTAGCTCCTGTCCTCTGGGAATCCAGTGGAAAGGTTGCCTGTGGTGTTCGGAATCTCAGACTATATCCAGGATGGAATGCTTGGTTCCTCCCTCTGGGTGGAGCATCTCACAATGGGAGGATGAGTCATGAGGCCCGGTGTTGATGGGCTCATTAATAGAAGAGAGTCCGGAGGGAGGAGGCAAGGAAACACTGCCCCACCTGATTTCAACAGCTCATGAGGATGGTAATAGAATACACTGCAACCCAGGATGCTCATATTGTCAAGTAGGTAGGCCAAGAAAAGAGGTTTGATTCAAGTTCTTTTTCTTTAAAGTAGAGGCTACTGCTGCACTTTGCAATAAGAGAGATGATGGGAGCACATCTGTGTTCCTGTCTGCTGTGGATGGAGAATGAAGTGGCAGAAAAGGAGATCCTTGCCCAACAAGGAAGAAAAGGTAAGATCACCAATAACCCCAATGCTCCCCTACGGGAGGAAATGACAGGGAATTTTGCACACTGGAGCAGAGGACAGCATAGAAGTTGCAGGATGCCTTAGGATGAAGTGGGATGAAAAGAAAAGAGCATCACACTGCAAAAAACATTCCACAGCCACAGTGTTTCCTTCCCTTTACTAGTTCTCTCAGCCTGTCTAGTGAAGAATATTTTGATAGTCTCTTGCATGTGAGTGGGAGAAAAAGAGATGGGGATGGCTTCTCTATGGGCTTAGACCTCTGCTACTACATGCTGGTCTGAATTTTGATCCCTGTGGGATTCTCCCACTCTCTGGTTATATGTGAACTGTTGGTAGAGTATAGAGGCAGTGAAAGGCTCTCTGCCCTTGCCTGTCTGGAAACGGGTCAATGGCTTAGTTAGTTAATGGCAGTTAGACCATAGTTGCACTCACATCCACTATGAGCACGAATATCTTTTCTTCTCAGCTGAGTACAATGTTCACCTCTAATGTTACAGAGACAAAACAGTGCGTGCTTGCCTCTAGTATTGGTGGAAGAACTGTTACTTACTCCCAGATTTAATTCTTTCAGGACAGAGTAGCTGGAGTCAAATACTTCTCCCTGTTTCAAGTTTGCACTGGAATTAGAACCTGAAAATACTAACAGTTTGCAGTTAGCTAAGTACATGGAAAAGCCCTCTGGTCATCACATCTTTCCCACAGAGATCTGTGACCATTTAAAAGTCTGACCATTTTCTTAAGTATTTTGTGAATTAAAGAAATCCACTTATGTTTTTCCTACAAGTTATCATAGGCATTCTTTGCAACAGGGTTTTTTTTTTTGTTTTTGTCCATGCCTTTGTATCACAGAATGTTCAAGAATGGGATCAGCCCTGATTTGACTGGTCTGTGCTGATGGGAGAACTGCACCTTCCCCCCAGTCTGCAGCATGTTTGTATCCTGGAAGGCCAAAAAACTTTTGTTTTCTGGACACTGTCACGTTGGATACAATTGTTTTATGGTTGGAGTGGGGTTGTTTTGTTTTGTTTTCTTTCCCATTGAATGCAGATATTGTACACCATTGAACATTGTACATTGCATTGTCAAATGCTGGGGCAGGGGTTATTTTCTTGCTCTGTATCAGGTGGGCTGACTGAATCCTTACGACATGCAGACAACCTGCAAATAAAGCCAAATGGAACTGAACTCTGTCACAGCTACTGTTTCAATGGAAGTTATTTCAGCAGGGATACCAGTTGTCATTTTCAACTTATGAACAATCTCTTTGAGTTTAATTTTTGAATTATCAGACAATTGTAAAGACATTTAATTCAGGTAGCCAAAATGCAACTTTTTTAATGTGATATGAAGGCTTTTAAAAACAATTCTTTAAAAAGGAGTCCATTTGTATTAAAGAAGGAGCACATTTACTGCTTAATTTCTCTTACTGCTTCTAATCTGAGCTCCTTTGAAGTGACAACATCCGAGATCTATGTAAAGCTCAAGTGCTGTGTATGTTTACATGAATGATGTGATATTAAGTAGTTGACCTGCCTATTATAGAATTTGTAAGGCACAGGATTTTTTATTATACAGAGATAGATTTCACACTAGGGAGAACTGAAGATGCTGCTTCCCAGTAGAAATGAAGCCATTTGTAAGCCAGCTGTAATATTTTAAACACAAATATTCTTTGCTTTTTCATTAATATAGAGAGAATTAAATCTTGATTTTTTTTTCTCATCTCCTCAAGGTACCAACCAGTATTGTAGGAAGGGATCTGGCTTTATATTTGAATATATTAAAAGTACATTAAAAAGTGTAAGAAAAATTATTCTAGCCAAAGCCTGCTGTAGTAAAATGAAGAATTCCTTCAAGTGTAAACAGTGTTAAGCATGTTTGTAGGGGTGATATAATCTTCCAGGCCTCACTATATGTTCTCTTACCACACAACACAGTGAGAAGACCTGGGTGAACAGAAGCAACCAGCACCGTAAATCCTAACATTCTGAAAAGCAAGTAGGAGCTATTAGTTAGTTAACTGTGAATTTTAGAAAGACTAAAAAAAATAAATTAAGAAAATAAATGTTGTCCTGTAAAACACTTTGGTATATACATTAAGACCAAAAGTTGTGTGAAAAGGGCCATTGTACCAGCTAGTACTGAAGCCTCCTGCTCATTCCTCTGGGAGAGGTATCAGGCTCCTCAGTGTAGAATTAGAGACATGGAAGGAGAAGGCCAGCTGTGAAACTATTGCAGTTTGTGGTTTTGTACACATTTATAAAGGCATCAAAGACTAAATCATACAAAACAGCAGGAGTTTCTTTCCTGATTTAAAGTTCCACAGAGGTCTGCAGAGCCTTTATGGTCATAGGCACAGAGACAAAAGGAAGGCAGAAATAATGAAAAGCAGGTGATTCTGCACTAAGCGAATGGAGTTTTCCTTGGGGAAAATTAGTTTGAGAAAGTTTCTTGTGTTATTCTAGTAGAATCTTTTATGACATCTCTTTGAAATTGTATAGCAGCATTTAAGGCCAAAACATGAAAAAAAAATTATACTTTTTTCTGGATTGAAAACCTCCGAGAAGGTCCAGCTGTAATGGAAGCTACTACAAAATGTGTAATGACGAGGAACACTGCTTAAGGGGTTCTTGAAGTCTGCAGGTTAGACATCTTCTTAGACAAAATTTCTGTTAAATTTTCTTGAACATTTTTATGCTGGATGTGAAGTGGAAAACAAGTGTTATCAATTAGCAAACAGTAAAGTACTAGGGAAAACATTTTTTTTATCAGGATATCTTTTCTATTTCCTTATGTCTTTTGAAAGCTTAAAGAAAGCAAGCAAACATGTCAAGTTTCACGCAAAGGGCCGTAGAAAACCTGATGTAAATGGAAAGATGTCTGTAAAGGGCTCATTTATATCTTATGGTGATTTCTCTATATACTTACAGAATTTAAAGCAAAGCCTCCTTTTATGCAGTAGACCTTCCTACTGCTTTCAATAGGTAATCATATATCCCACAGACAGGTTGACAATCATGATTTGAAAATGTTATCACTCTGTATCACAATTTTTAATGTTATCAGCCTGAGACTGTAATAGCTTAGTTATCCACAAGTGAAGAACACATCAGTAAGTAATGCAAATCATATTCAGACTGTTAAACATAGAAATAAACTAAAATATTAGTTCAGTGATTGTATTGATATAATGAATTCTGTATTTGCAATAATGGATTTTGAAAAAAGTTACAGCAGCTCGGGAAAAAAAACACCTTCTGATGGTAAATCTATGCACCAGACCACATGATGCCAATGGGAATACCCCACCTGTGTCTTGTTAATCTCAGCACTCTTTCTCAATTCTGTCATTATAGTGGATTTGCTTTGCATTGGAGCAGAGAAATGTTGAATCTGTTTCTTGTGCAGAACTGGCTACTTCCTACTTCATGTTTCTGGTCCACAGTTTCTCTTCTGTCTCCATAGAGTGGAAGGTGTCCCCTGCAAGTGATTCAAATGAGAGCCAAAGTCCAAATAAGAGATTTTTTCACCCAGGTTGGACTGCTGTGGAAGTTTTTCTCGCACCTTTGTAGTTCTGTGCTTAATTTTCTTCCTAAAATCATCTGGGGATTGTGCTTAATTCACTGTAAAGACCTAGAACACTGATATGTTCTTCTATTTCTTTGTGTGATTCAGGGTCCAGGGTTTTGGTTTTTGGTTAGTTTTAGAGTTGAGAAAAGCTTTCTGGTGAGTGGTCTTCGTCTATGACCTGTGGCCTGTCCTGACTGATTGCCTGTAATTGTGGGAACCCCTTTTGGAATGAATCCTATCTTAGACTCTTTGAGTGATGGAATTTCCCCAGGCAGAGGAATTTTCTTTAGTGTTTTTGTTTTCTCCCCTTCTGTCTCATATGAAGGATTTGAAAATGAAAGCAAGTCTTTAGGCCTAAGCAAGGAAGATGTCTGTCTTGTTCAGGAGTAATGTGTTTTGTGGACATGTTTACTTCCCTTCTGCTGCACATTTACCACCTACTATGAACACAGCAATGGAAATTCATAGACAAAGTTATGAGTTGTTAATTAGAGCAGAAACTGTGGCAGTTCTTTGCCTCAGATGTGCTTTGCAAATTCACTTTGTATAGATGCTGCATTCAGAATTGTTAGAAGCTCTGTTTTTATTGTGTTCTGTTTTGTCTCTGTAACATTAGAGGTGAACATTGTACTCAGCTGAGAAGAAAAGATATTCGTGCTCATAGTGGATGTGAGTGCAACTATGTTTTGATTTAATTTCTTTTTATTTAAACAATCAAAATAACTTAGTGTTCCCTCTAAGAATGAATGAAATGGTGTAATAATGTGTCCTGTACTGTTGTGAGTACTAAAGCAGTTTCCATTCTTGCTGACAAGGTCCAATCTTGCAGCTCAAAAAAGTATGGGAATTTATTTATGTGTACATTAAAACCCAAGTTTTCTGCTTCCCACAAAATGAGAATTTAACATTGCCTACAGTTGGTGTGAATAGTAAAAGGAACAGGAAACAAAAACGTCTTTTGGAGCTTGGTTCAAGGGGGTCTGACACACTACAAGAGATCCGCATGACATCTGCACATTTTTCTGTACGTTAGCACTGGAAAGAGGATAGAATTACCAGGAAATGTTGCCCTGTGGTTTCTGTATTGAAGTGGCTCCATCTGTGCCACCTGTGGATGACATGATTGGAGCATTAGTTCTTGCTCTGCCTTAGCACTATTGATAACTCTGCTTAACATCGCCACAGGGGAGGCTTTGTTGGAGGCTGCAGTCACTTCGCCTGAGCAATGGTGTACATTGGCTCCTCCATTCAACCCTTTTTTCTGACATTATCGCATTTGAATGGGCCACCAGTGAAGCCATTCAGTGAGAACATGCAGCGGGGCTCCTGGGTGGCCCGGCGCTGAGCCCAGCACCCCCGTTAATGGACTGCCGGCCGCAGCCCATTGAGCTCCATGAACTCCGTGACCAAAGAGAAGTGAGACAAAGATGTCCCTCAGCGCAATGTGTAGGTCAGGGCTGGACAAAAGCAGATAGTGACAATCAAACCTGTTTGATTGCTCCACTAAAAGGGGACGCCTACCACCATGGACCACCGTTCCTGCAGGGGCTGCGCCCTGGACTACTCTCTGCCCATCACCCGAGCCTTGGGGCTGCACTGGCAGCTCTGAGCACCTAACTGAGCTCTTGCTCTGCTCACAGCAGGCTTTGCGTTCTCCTTAGGTTTGCAATCGGAGAAATTATCGCTTCAGTTTGCTTCTAAGCGTGCATATAACCCTCTTGTTTGTTCACCTATACAGTGCACACACACTTGTTCTTACATGAAAGGTCAGAGGCAGCTGAGTGAGTTAAGTACAGGATGAAATTTCTCTCATCTGGCTATTTGTGCATATGATTTTGATAGAGGTAGCAATGTTTTCAAATCTTCACCCAAGACTGGTGAATTCAAGACGGAAAGTGGCAGATACTGTGTCGTATCTCTCACTCCCTTAAATAAAAAGTACATTCAATATAAAAATCCCTTCTGCTGAAAGAGGGGTTTTATTGCATTTTGCTGGTGATCACAAACCACAGTTTTAAAAAATTTCACGGCTGTTGTTTTACTTCTAGCTTACATCTGCTGAAATTACCAGCTGGTATTTACAACTGTTCAAACTATTCTCTATTCTGTTACATTAGTTGGACAGCAGGTAGTTGAGAGCTTTCCCTCTAACAATTAAGGAAAAAAGTTGGAGGTGGGAGTTGGTGGCTCTGAGCTCTGTACTGGCCTACATCTGAGATAGTCTGATTTGGATCAGTGGCTTGAGAGCTGTTCCTTGGCTTGGAATAAGGACAGTATGCAAGACTACACCTGTCCTTGCATCTTTGTGGGTTCTTCCTGTACTACTTTGGACAAGAGAGAATGGTTTTCCTTGAAGATTAACAGAGCTGTGTTAGAGCAGCTAACAGAGCTGTGAAAAACATCCTGAACTCCAAGTAGAGTTTGAAAGTTCAGTTGTCAAATTTTTTCGTTTGATGAACTGGTTGGAGATACATATCTTCTATTCATCTATGTGTATCTTTGCTTTCAATGTTGTGAAAATATCCCCTCAAAAATTTGTATGGGTGATAAATTTCCTGCAGCTAGGGGGAACCATGTACCTGCCTCTTTATATTTCATATCCTGCACCTCATTTCCCACTTGCTTCAGAAAAAACCCTTAGGGCTGAACTGATACCCGGATGATGTGTATTTGCTTGGTGTAATCCACCTCCCATGGAGCTAACCTTGCCTTTTCTAGATCAATTCTCCTGCCTTCAAGGTGTATGTGAGTTTTCTGCTGCAGCAGATAATATGACAAGCTCTCAGCCTCTCGTTGGTATCAAATTTCCATTTTGATTGAAGATGAAGGACAGGAAATAAATGAGTAATTTTCATCCCTTGATATTATAATGCCTTATAATATCAAATATTCTCTACCAGGGTTTTCTTCTACTTTTGAGTTTTACCAAAATAGTTCTAGCCTTAAAGACTTCAGAGAGAAAAAGGGAGGAATGTGGATGTAGAGGTGGAAAAAAGATGCTGAAGTGGTGAAACTTAGTTGAAAAATACTGTGGGCATCCTGACTCCACACTTCATTTACTTTGAATAGACTTTGGTTTCTGGACTGTGAAACATACAGTTGAAATTGACAATATGAGAAGAGAGTTCTAGGAAGAAAAGACAAGAATTGAAAAGAAGTCCTTTCAGATTTCTGAAAAAGACAAAGGGAAAAGGGGACCAAAATAAAGACAATGAGACAGATGAAACAGAGGAGGAGATACTTGAGACTTCTTTTCTCAGAGGAGATTAGAGAGATCTAATGAAAAAACAAATACATGTAGAATGGCAGGAATGGCTGAGACAGTGTGTCAGCTGTGTTTGAACCCAGAGGTCTTACATCCTAGCCCTGTTTTTTTAGTGATAAAACAATTTCCTCTACTACATAAGCATCCATGACTTTGTACACCTTTTGGTGCCATTGCAGTTGTGCGAAAAGCATTTACTGCGTTTTCCAGGCCAAACAAGTACTCAGCAAGAGAAGCTTTGGCAGAATGAGTGGGAAGCCTTCCTCACCTTGGTATGTTTTGATGATTGTTAAGCAGATAAGATGCCATCAAATCTCTCATGCTATTACTTTAAACACAAACAGTAAAAGCACTATGGGGAGCATGTGATTCTGTATGAGAAAACAGTAAATAATTTTTTTTTTTTAATGACTGCAGGTAAATTGGTACCTTCAGATATAGAATAACAAAAAGCAGAGGACACACATCTATCTAGTGCCTTTAGAATAAAATTTCAGCTTCAGCAGTAGAGAAAATTATTCCTTTCCTTCAAATGACTATTGAAGCATACAAAGCTCAGAACTGACTAGATTAGAGCTGTTTGGGCCAAGGGCAAAGCAAGGACGCAAGATTTTGCTGTCAGTACTAAAAAAAGTCAATGTTAAGAGAAGCAGTGCAGTCTCTGGGGGGCAGCACACAACCACCTCCCGTGCCTGGATCTTACAGCACTTCAACTGCATGCATCACCTTAGAGGAATAATTGCTTCTACTGCTAAGTCTTCTGAAAACTTGGCTTTGATTTCACGAGACTTTCTACCATAAGTACCTTGAATTTATTTTTATACATTGATTGTAGGACTTTGTTGCTTAAAATCTAGTGACTTTGCAAATATTACCAGTTTTATGCATGCAGCAGTATCAGTTTAGTTCTGTTACATTCTTGTCTCCTGTAACCACTGTGGTTTAAAATTACCTGTCAAAAATGTTTCTGGTAATTTTTTTCCTGCTTCATGACAGATTTTTTCCATTAGGGTCCTGACACATGGAAAACCATCCTTTAGAAAGGATGAGGTTTTTTCACTTCTTGCCAAGTGGTTTCTGTATTGGGTGTTATGAGATCTCTTCTGCACACATTACTGGAATCCCAGAGGGGCAGTTTATCTGCTTGGCACTCCATAAACCTAGTTAGAATCAAATGGGCCTATGGGATTCCCAGCATATATTTGTTCTTATGGTGTTATCAGTAATCTAGAACTGTGCAATGAATAAGGAAGGATCCAGGGGCTGATTTAAGTCAGAATTTTTTTGTTATTATCAGCTATAACTGAAAAGGATAGGAGATGAAGGAGAATTCCTCTTTATCCTTTAGTACTTCCGACAATAAAGCATCCTGCTATAAAATAGTAGAACTCTCTTTGTACCTGGATGTTTCTTCAGTTATTAACCATGGTTCTCAAAGCTGAAAATGAACACAGAGGGTGTTGTCTCTAATTTGGTTAATAATGCATATGCCCAATAGGATAATTTTTTTCAGTTGAAATTTTCAAGTGGAAAGAAAGTAGAAAGTAGAAAGAAAAACTATACACATTCCAGTGAAATTTGATCCATTGGTTTTGGTTGAATACAAAATTTAAGGTGTTAGGGAGCATTCACAGGAAGACCAAGGAGAAAACTCCTAAAACTATTTATAATCAGTAACCAAGACTCCCACCAAGAATGTAGAAACCTACATTCCGATCTCCATGTTGTTTGATTTAGGAAAGAGGTTACAACCCAGATCTCCTCCACTGGAGACCTCTTAATTACATGAAAAAAATCCCTCTTTTATGTATGAATGCTACAGAGATTTTCTTCAGAAAATGTAATGGACTCGGGATTGCTCTATTCTTTTGAAAAATATTGCATTTCAATATGCAAATTAATTTGAAAATAATTTTAAAATGAGTAATGTAAAAAATCTTTTGTTTTTCTGTGAATGACTGTAAGAATACCTCTTCTGTTGTGAGATCAAGAAAACATTAAAAAAATTGTTCTTTAAAAAGTTGATTTTATCTGGACATATAGGCATTAAAATCCCTCACCATCAATGAGCTCCTTTACAGTTGTGGAAATTTTTCATTTTCTCATGGTCTGCCATAGCATCTACTGTTATACATTTAAGAACAAATTCTCAAAAGTCAATACTAAAACTCTAATCTTCAATATCACTCCATGGAATAGCTGCAGGTCTCTTAACTTGGCCCTGACAACCATATTTGCCAAATCAGGATCTCATGATTATTAGTTTGTGTTATTTCAGGCCAGTGTGTAAGGCCCTTCAATACGAAAACAAAAGGCTTATAACAATACCCTAGATATTTTCACATATGTTATTTCAAGTGTGGTTTACCCTGATTTTCCAGGGGTTTATAAATCTGATTTCTGGAATGGTTACAATTCAGCCCTGTACTGATTTTACCCCAAGTCATTGCATCAGGCATCTTAACTTCAGCTCCACCTTCCCAGAGTTTTTATCTGTCAATAAGCACTGATCTCTGCCTCAGAGGGAGGTCCAATGCATGTAGGTTTACGTATAATTTGCAACATGAAACCCTAAAGACAAACACAATTATATCTAAGGCTTTTATAAATCTAGACTGAGACACCTTTTTGTTGCTCAGCACCAATCTTGAGTATGGAACTGGTGTTGTCCAAGAGTAGTTTTTTCATAAAGGTTCTATGGTTATAAGCCAAGACTTCATCTTTAAGAGCATGTTGAGGTGGGACTTAGCATTCTGAGAGCACACATATGGTAAAGAAGAAGTTTGTAGAACGTGTCAGAGAAGAAGGATGAATAAGGGTCAAAAGTTAGACTAGCAATGTGAGGTCTAGGACGTCAGGACTAGAGAGGGTTTGAGAAAAGGACAGGCAGCGATCAGTATTGCAGGTAATTTGGGAGGGATATATGTAGGTATCTATACTGGGAAAAGATTATGATACCAAGTTCTGTCACAGTGGAAGCTGGAGCAAGCAGGCTAACCCAGAAGCTGTCATTTTGGTTAAAGTAGGAAGACAACAAATGAATTTGTTACTGGATTAGCAACTTCTCAAGCACTAAATTCCACAATTCATGAAACAAAAATCCTTATGAATGCTGAACAGCTGGTAAAGGCAATTATATTTGCCAAAAAACCCACAAAACAAAATTTCCCAATCACCTCAAACTGCTGCTTTGTGTAACCCAGAAAGGCTGGTTTTAACAGGCAGCCTGCCAGTAGGGAGAGCCCTAGATAATAAGCATAAAAGATTCAGATGTGTTAGTGTGATAGTTGCAGGATTTTTTCCAATTGGAGACTTTGTGAGCCTGACTTGTTTGGATTCCAACTCAGCTCTGGCTCATGGTCACATCTTGGCCCAGGTTTTGGAGGTGCAAATAATAAAAGCTGCATAGGATAGTTTGGGGGAGCTGATGTGTGGAGTCTGTCAGCTGCATTTAGTATTGCACACCTTGTATCAGACTGAGAACTTTATTTTAAGCAGGGATTTCTTTGCCATCTGTGCTGTGATGATATGCCTCCAGGTGAGGAGCCAAAGCAATGGATCCCACTGGAAACCCTGGTACCCAACAGTACTTCTGTGAGGGGCATCTGACAGGGGAAACTGTTGGTAAAACATTAGCCCAGAGTGCCCACAACTTTGAGCTCTAGAAAAGCTGTGCTAAGCCAGTTTGTAGTGTCTAAAAGGAACTGATGCTTCACATTTCAGTGGAGAGGTTGGAGTGTCTTTGCATCAGAGTTAAGCCCATGCCTGCATTCAAAATCACTGATAAGTGACAACCAACCTACACACAAAATCTGGGCTTCACCACATCCTTGAGATGAGCTTCCAAGAGGAGGCATAAGGTGAATTTTCTTTTGCCTGTCCTTGGCTCTACCTCAACAGCAACATATGTGCACCATGTCTGAGTACAACATTCCTGGCCCCATCACCAGTGCACACATAATTTCCCCTTGTTGCAAGATAAAATGTTTCAGAAAAAGGATGCGACTTCAAATGCCATAAGACAAACAGGATTCACAGAAAGCTTGGATTCTGGCTTCTGCATCCCCATGCTGGCAGTCTCTGCCTCACTCACTGGTGCTGCATGGGCATGAGGACAGCAGCATGGAACTGTCTGGGGGAGTACAACAGGGTTTGCTCTCCTAACTCTCACGGTTTCTATGGGGCAATGAAGTAATGGCCAAAAGACTCTTTCTGTGGACCATTTCTGGTGGAGGAGCAGGCTCACACACAGCACTCTTGCAGATGTCTAGCAAGGAACTTCTAGCAAGCTTTGTGGCACTGTTGTCACTTAAGAAAAAGATAGTTAACATATTTGTTTTACAAAATGTGCTGTGGCAGTCTGGAGAATATGAGCTAGTGTTGTGGCACTCTAGTCTTTTATTTGTGGTAGGTAACATTTCCTCATATGCCTGAATGGGGATATAAAGGAGGACAAAGATCAGTGCTTCTCTGGGAATCCGAGTTCAGAGCTCTCCTGTCCCTCTGAGAATCTCTTTTGGAAAGCGATGGCTGGCATAGGCTGGTAAAACGTGGCAGTGAAACCTGTCCCTATTGGCAGCTTCTTAAATTTCCAAGGGGTTTTCCAAGCTGCAAAATAAAACTGTAAAACCAGGAAGAACAGAACTGTTGTAATCAAGTTGGGAAAATCTCAAGCAGGCTAGTTTTCACTGGGACAAGGGAGCCACCATAACCCAATTCTGCAGTTCAGGGTTTGCAGAGGAAAGAAAGAAGGTCCCAAAAGCTCCTTGGGACAAAGTCCTTGAGTGGATTTACCCCACTGTGCTGCACAGGACTGATGTGAAAGGTGGGTTGGCAGCGCAGCACAACAGACCAGGTCCTCAGCAGTAGGACCAGGTCCAGCAGACCACAGTCGCAGAAGGAACATGGGATCAGAAGCACCTGGAGGAGGACAGGGTCAGGTAAATTGCTAGAGACTCCATTGGGGAGGTGGTGCTGGCTCTTGTGACTATATTTTTGCTTTTCCTTTTTTCAGGTTTTTTTCCACTTAAACAAAACCTGTTTAACTCTGCACATCCCACTCTGCTTGATAGTGGAGGTGGATTGTCCAGAACCCAAACAGTCCAGGATGGTCAGGGTATTTGATGAATATTCCCTTGCAGTCTACCCTGCAGTAGTTTTAGCAGCTGTTCATGCAGTTCTAAATCTGTTGAGATTTGGAAACTAAAATAGATGTTTTGAGTGTCAGGATAACTGTTTTCTTGAGCTCACTCCTGCCTGGCCCCAGCAGAGTGCCCCAGTGCCACTGCGAGGGAGAGTGCAGGGGTGAGCCTGCAAGGTGCAGGAAGGGCTCCATGTGGCATTGTCCCTATCTGTCAAGAGGTGGCCTTCCTGTGCCAGGTTTCTGTGGAAAGGAGAGTCTGGCTTGTTTAAGTGTTTCAGTGGTTTGGGAATTCAACCTGGCCCTTGTGGCTGCCAGGCACCAGTGTCAGAACAATTACACAGAAAACTGAATCACTCAATTGAAACACCTCCTGAAATGGTTTCGTTCCTCCCATCAGTGCAGTGGGAATGAGGCAGTAAATACCTGCTGTAAAACCAGCACAGAAGGTATTTGAGGATGAGAAGTTTGGATTTCCTCTCTGATTTACTGCTCTGTAGTAGTCATGGGTGATGTTTTGCCCATATTACCCTCTTTGATCTGTTCTGAGTAAATTGCTGCTGCCTGCTGAATCACGAGTATAAATTTCTTTCTTATGACTGTAACCCTAATTTTTTCCATCTAACTTTTTATTTGATTTAACTTGTTGAACCGTTATTGAATTTGTACTATGTAAACATCTATCTGTGGGAGTCAAATCTGACAGAAGAGAAATCAATTAGGGTAGGAAAAACCCCCATACTTGAAGAAGTCTTGAAGGACACTCAACTATATTTAATATCCATTGTGGGCAAGGAAGCTTCTATAAGGTGACTGTTCCCTGACATTGGAAGTGTATTTACTATTAAATCATAATTGGAATACGAGATTGTGTTTTATTATCCAGATCTGTTAAAATGTAGAAAGGTTTTATTTCTACTGCAGGTCAGAAAGGCATAATAGTAGGTCATACATTTTGGTACGCTTATGTCTTGAAAAGAGTAGATAAATATATTTTAAATACTTTTCTTCCAGATATTGTATTGAAGCCAAACAGTATTATCCTAGGTTCATCTGTATTCACAAAAGGGCTGTATGTTTACTTGACGATTTGAATTTGCATGGCATATATCCTATGCAGCCTTATAGAAGAAATATTTCCATTTTAGAATTCAACTTTTGTAACCTTTGGCAACATGTAGTATCAATGGCTCTTTGTTGCTTAAAAAAAGTGAAACTGTAAGCTATCCACAAGGATATGCAGGGCATTGCTATAGCAACACAGCCTCCCTTCCAGCACTAAGAGAAAAGTCATGAATAAAAGATGGGGCTCTAAAGACAACAAAATAGAAAAGGTTGTTTCAACCCTTCTAATACCTGACATTTGCGGTTATTTTGTTAAATGCAAACCAAAAAAATGTTAGGAAAGGACATGCCTTTGTTGAAAGTATGCATTTATATATTGGGAATGTCACCAAGTAGATATACACTTTTTGCATTAATCAACTTAGAGAAAGGAGTAGAAAACATGAAGCTGACAGCATGCAATTTCTTAAAATTTACATAAAAAAATAAACATCTTAAACATCTATCTGACTTGAAAAACAGTGTTTGCTTTCTATCCAAATTAGCATAAAGAAAATATAATGTTGGAGAAACACCACGATTTTCTGGTGCATACTTGAGGTTTTTAAAAAATTGAAATGGAAATTGTACTTCAGGAAAGGAAAGACTTCCAGCCTCAACAAATTCGTATTTTCCTTTAGCTGAATAGAGATTATAATGAAAGTAAAGCTCAAACTCATTTTCCTCTGTGCCCTACTCCACTTTCTGGCCCTTAGTATTTTTCATGGAAATTATTAAAGAACTAAGTGTAAGGACAGCTGTATGGTTTAAAAAGGTCTTTTTAAAAATGCATGTTATTTGTAACTGCATTTCAATTCAGATTAAATCCAAAAAGGACAGCAAGACTGCTTCCTGGCTATGGTCTTGTTTACTAAAAAATGCTTATAAAAAATATCTCTTTAGAAAAAGAATGATAATCTTGTTTTTTTTTTTTTTTTTTTTTTTTTTTTTTTTTTTTTTTTTTTTTTTTTTTTGCGTAATCTGCAGTGTTTATCTGCACCTGGACTTATTCTATTTGAAATGATACCATAGTGAGGGATGAGTGTTGGTTATGCTGGCTAATTTTCACTGAGTAACTGTAAATGCGATGGAGGGAGCAAAGTGATCCAGTAGTGTTAAAACCCTCTCATCTGTCCGTCCCACATCTTGGCTTCAAAGCTGGGAAACTCACTTCCTGCAGTGCATAAGTTTAGTTTGCTTTGGGGACACAATTTGCTTATAATTACAGCCTTCCACTGAACAATACAAGTATGAAGAAAGATATAGAATAACATTGCTCCTCACCACTAGAAAACCTAACTAATTGGTTTTTGTTCTTGTTTTTTCCACCCATTCCAATCCAGTCACTTTTCTGAGCTTTGATATAGAGCAAGCAGATGAAATATCATCCCAGAGGATCCCGAGAAATGCTTTAAGCACTTTTATAACCTTTAAATATGGCATTAATGGTCCTTGGGCTTGCCAAAAAAAAAAAAAAAAAAAAAAGCTTTTTCGGGGGAATGGTGAGATAAGTCTCCCTTTGCATCCCTGCTGCTGCAGAGCTGCTGGTTGTTTCCATTCTTCAAATCCTCTTTGTTCTGCTTGGTGGTTCTGTGGTGTGTCACATGTTGCATTGAAAGCCTTGCCTTGGCAAGACTTGTGTCTCTTTCACAGCCCTAGACACAGGAGTAAAACTCAGTTCTCTGTGTTCCTGCAGAATTCTGATTTCATGCAAGTGACCTGCTATAACACAAACCGGAATGGAAAAAGGATATATCTGCATTTAATAATTCTGGAAATATTCAGCCACTAAATTTGTTTCCATTTGGACATCTCAGGATATTTCCTTTAATCACCAAACTTGTAAAGGGTGTGTTTTCCCAAAGAAATATCTCACCATCCATCCCAGATAGCCTTCACCTACATTATTGAAGTTTTTCTAAATGAAAAGAAGCACCTCCCATCCAACTCTGGCAATTCTCTTATGTGACAGCATTACCTTGGGAGATGAGGGAAAGGGGAAATATCACTGACAGGACTGGCGGGGGGGGGGAATTAAAATCTGCAGTTGCTAGCATGTTATTATTCTGATCAGCAAAACTGTGCAGTGCCACTGTCACAAACAGTTACCAACATGATCCCATGCCAGTTGTTAAGGGTATTTAAATACTCTGTCAAGTACAATTTCATGATGATTCCTCTCTCCAGCCCTTCTGGTGACAGGCGTGCTCAGACGAAGAGCAACTATTTCATGTTCTCTTTGCCACTTTGAGTAAACTTGTAGTTATCTAATCCCACCATGCCATGTTAGAACTCTGATTTTTGGACAGCCCAAAGATACTTCCTTGCTAAAACTGTCAAAACTAGCCTGTTTAGACTATGCTGTTGAGATTCAGTTTTGTTTTGAGCAATTTTCTGTCTAATGCACATTAAAAATGATCGGTTAGTTTATTTTTTTCTCTGGAGATATTGAGAATGTTTTTGTGTTGATCTTCTATTTTCTATTTTAACTGCAGCTTAAGTTGCCCTGTTTTGTGACTTATTAAAAAGGAGATACATACTTTTCATCTGCTGTCTCCTTTTTTCTGGCCTGTCTGTCAAAACAAGGTCTCCTGAGCACTGAGAATGGTCACTGCTCTGATCCCACTGTCTGTGTACTTAACACTAGGAAAAGACAAGACAAACTACCTGTAGGCATTGAAGTGGACTAGCAGATCCTTTTTCAGATTAGCAGTTGCTGCACAAATTGCTTTTCCAACTCTCTGTGGGAAAAATGGTTAACACTCATCAAACCATTCCTCACTGCTACTGAGTGAGCCAGTTCTAACACATGTTCCAACAGTGCTTCTTAGCTCATGGATCCCTCTCGTAGTTATTAGTAGCCTTTATAAGATGTGACATGGTTTACCTATGTCTTACCTCTCACGCTCACTCATTTAGCACTGAACCTCCTCACATGGTTGTGTGGAGCAGATGCTTCCTCCTCTGGGTCCAGGACTCTGCATGTCCTGGCACTCTTGACCAGGCAACTTTCTCCCTGCCTCCTGTTGGATTTCTAGGTACATCACTGTTTTCTCGTCTGGTGGGATATAGTAAGCACATAGCCATATAAATCAGCTTTGCATATAGGTAATAAATAACACAAGAAACTAACAAAAGATTTTTCAGAAACTTCTATTAGTGTATTGGAAAACATGTTGCCACATTCCACGTGTAGCTTCTGCTTCCAAGGCCTAATAAGTTTTGTTTTAAAAATGAAACTCAAAATAAATCCAGAATTAAAGTCTCTGTGGGAAGCATGATGTACTTTTCTTTCTGGGGCTAGGCTGCACCTGAACAGAGGATGATTACTGCTTCTTTGTCATGGCATGTGGCTTCACTTGAAGAGTCTCTAGACAAAAAACATGCCATAGCAAGTAGCAGAGTAGCCAAAAATACTGCATCTAAAAACTGAAAATAGACCACATTTGAAATTAAGGCTAGGTGGAACAATGAGACATAACTTGAAATGTGGCAAATATGTACAAGTGCCTATTGCAAAAGTAAAGCTGTGTGGGTTTTCTGCTGTGTCAGGACAATTGTTTACCAAAAGTATTCCAAAATAACTGAAAAAAACCCCATTATATCAACACAAAAGAAAACTAAACTGTTCTGACAACATAACAAGAACTATAAAAAGAAACAAAATGTGATTATTTAATCAAGTAGTAAAGAACTTTATTTATGGCTGCATAAATAACAAGTAATAAAGGCCATGCGGTGCATACTATTTCCCTACTTCTTAATGGCAAGGAAATTTCAGTCTAAAAAAGCTGGATAAATAACCTGCCTGGCCAAAAAAAAAAAAAAAAAAAAAAAAATCAGAAAGGAAATCAGTGGCAATCCAACACTTAAATCAAGAAATAGGCAAAATAAAAGGAAGAACTCTGTTCAAGGAGTTTATCCACTACTTTATTGCCTAAATGGCCAACAACCAATCTTGTTATGGCATTTACAGTTTGAGTTATGACTTTGATGTTTGTGAAAGTTACAAATCTATTAACAAAAGATTGGGCCAATTATTCTATTTTTATGGATGTATTGGATGGCTTGATTTATTAGTAAGTGTCAACAATGAAGTGATTCCCAGTAGAATTCATGGTTAGTTTTGTTATTAATGGAAACATTTCTGAAAAAGAAATCTCATATTTACAGGAATTTCATTTGGTCTTTCAAAAAAAAGCTAAAAATTAGATAAACTGACAACTGTAATATTCTAGTGATTTCACCCCCTAAGAAGAGTACATTATAATGTGTTTTCTGATTAGTGAATTTGTGGGTTTTTGGCTGAGAGAAGCACTTTTACCTAAACATAGACAAATGCAGGGTTTCTCAAGCTCATGTACTTCAGGGATGCAGAACTTGTCACAAGCTAAGGCAGATTGTTTTTTGCAAGAACCTCATGGAGAAATAATTGGCAGAGTATGATTGAGAAGGCTTCATGAATGCTTTGCTAGAACTTCCTCTTCTCATCAATAGAGTTTAATAGAATTGAAGGTTAAACATTTAAATTGCAGAAAGTGGAGCAAACACCTGTTAGCTTCTGTGAATAGATGTATATTCAACAACAAAAACTTTCGTTTTAATGTTTTATAGACAAAATCTCTTCAGAGCTTCACAGCTACATATCCCATTAATTACAATGTGAGTTAATTAGAGGCAAGAGTACTAGGATGGAGTGCTGTCCTTGAAAACCTCATGATGTTGGAAAGAAAAGATGTGTAAATGATTGTTTGATTCCTGGATAACTTATCCAGCTTTTGTCTCAACTGGAACCTGGGTCTGTATTTGTGTGAATTTCTCTGTGAAGGATTGCATCTGCCAGCATTTCAGTGATGTTAACATGGCTTAATATCCATCACAGGCCATCTCTTTAAAAATGAATTCCATAGAACCACAAACAAAGTTCAGTGGTGAAATTGTAAAATAGGGTTTGCAAAACAAGTGTGGTTTCCATTCTTCTTTCATGGCTCCATGTTCTCCTGGTCGCTGTGTGGGAAGTACCTCCGTTACAGATGAGTGGTCCAGCATGGCACAGATGGGAGGAGGACATAAAAAGCATCACTTGGAGAAAAGGGACAACCAGTTTTATTTTTTTTTTATAACAATATAATATTGAACAATACAAATGAAAAACCAGAGAAGAAAGAAGATATCACAGTAAGATATCTATTGTTTTCTGTGAAGGCAAGCAGGTGTAAAGATCCCTAAGCCATTAAGTCTCCCATTCTTACTATTTTAAGATGACTCTATGACAAGATTATACCTGGATACTGAGGTATCAGGGAGAAGGGCCTTTATTCCCTAGGTACCCTCTTATGAAAGAAATGTGTGTAAATTAGCTGAGGTTGGCTTAGGTAGAGGTCGTGTACCAGGTACCACTGTTGTTAGAACACAATGAAATAAATCAAGAGAGGCTAAAAAGAGGAAGAAAGTCAGGTAGACAAATAAAAGAATGCACAGGGATGTGGAAGAAGAGAAAAAATAATCTAAAAATGTCAGGAAAATCCCAACAGAGCAAGGTGTAGAGAGATGGAGAAAAAACTATGTTAATTTTGAAGATGGTAAAGAAAAAAAAGATTTTTTTGTTTTCTATTAATAAAAGTTTGTTGCAGAAACAGATTTACATGTAGTTGAAGTTATTCTCAATGTTGTGTCCATAGATTTATGGATGCTTGTCTATATCTTAGAGTCACTAAATCTGATTTCTCTACATTCTTGCAGAAGGTGGTTTTGTGCAATATTTTATTGTATTTTAAGTGTATTTGAAAGAAAAATATTGCTTTTCTAGTGTAAGTGCATAGAAGAGGGTTTTGGTTGCAATCCATGTAATTACAAGATGGAAAATTCCTCTTGGCAGTAGTGCTGACATTCTTCTGCTCCTATCATTTAAATTTCGGGCAGTCCTGGAAATGGTTGCTAGTTTCATACTCACTTAATAAAGTAAGAGGCCCAAATATAGTCTTTAGTCACCTTTATTCATCCTTTAATTGTGTTCAAAATTTGCCTCGTGGCACAGTGGTTTTAGACCGTTCAATACATGTTTATTAATATGAACCTCTTCTCCCACACACTGACTATTCCTCACTGTGCTGGGGTGGCCTTAGTGAATTTATCTCTGGGTTAAACAAGCAAATCTTCATTCTGATCTTATTTCAAGGGAGCTCACTGAGCTGGGAAAAGACCCCAAAGCCACTCTGGGTAACAAAAGACATTGAGAAAAAAATATCAAGCACTATTTGTATCCCTGAATCAGTTTCATTGTGATCTGGGTGAACCTGGTTAACTGGGGAGGTGCCAGATGATTGGAAGTTAGGCAGTGTGATGCTCATCTGCAAGAAGGGTAAGAAGGAAGATCTGGGGGACTATGGGCCTGTCAGCCTCACCTTGGTGCCAGGGAAGGTTATGGAGCAGATTACCTTGAGAACCTCACAAGGCATGTACAGGACGGGGGATACACAGCAGGGGATCAGGCCCAGCCAGAATGGGTTTAGAAAAGGCAGGTCCTGCTTGATCAGCCTGAGCTCCTCTATAACCAGTTGATCCACCTAGTAGATGAGGGAAAGGCTGTGGATATTGTCTACCTGGACTCCAGCAAAGCCTTTGATACTGTGTCCCACAGCATTCTGCTGGAGAAGCTTGGACAGGTGCTCTGTCCTGTTGCTGGGTAAAAAACTGGCTGGATGGCCGGGCCCAGAGAGCAGTGGTGAAAGGAACTACATCCAGTTGGCAGCCAGTGACCAGGAGGGTTCCCCAGGGCCATTCCTGTTTAATACCTTTGCTGGTGATCTGGATGAAGGGGATCGAGTGCACCCTCAGCGCGTTCATAGACAACACCGAGTTGGATGGGAGTGTTAATGGGCTGGAGGGCAGGAAGGCTCTGAAGGGATCGGGACAGGCTGAATCCATGGCCTGAGGCCAACTGTGTTAGCTGTACTAAGGTGAAGTGCTGAGTCCTGCCCTTGGGTCACAATAACGCCAGGCAGTGCTGCAGGCTGCGGGCAGAAGTCAGAGTGGATGGTGGCCCAGGGAAATACGCCAACAGCTTAAGGGAGACCCCTCAGCTGGTCTTCCCACTTTTTGACCTCTCAGTGGGTTTTCCTCTTTATTTGCATGTGTTACCCGCCGCCAGGGACTGCCAGCACCTGTGAAGGACTCCCACCAACAGCTTATGGAATAACAGTGTTTGTGAATATAAAATTGTGACAGGTTAAGGTTCAGGGATTGTCATTGATAGTACCTGACTGCAAAAACATATTTAAAGCAATACACAGACAAGCTGTAATCCCCAGTAAACGTATTCTGCATGCACAGAGTATGATTGTTACCCAATAGGTATCCCCATGGGGGAGAAGACAGGTTCAGCCTATCAACAGATCCCAGCAGTTATGATGGAGGCTTCCCTAACTTTTTCCCCATTCTCGACTTACTTTTATACTATTTCTTTATGTTTAGGTGGAGCTTGAGTGACTTGAGTCATAAATACCTTTGTTACTGATTGGTGTAAAATTCGCTTGCTTTGCTGTTAAAGGTACTGTTAAAACAATATAGAGCCCATGCCCAGTGAGGGGTGGTTGTACCGGTTGTACCTTGGGGGTGGGTAACTTTGGGGACGAGGTGTGTGTTAACATTACAGTTAGGCTATAATGAACTAAGTGCATCTAAAGAGAGAGATTTCACCACAGTTGTTGGTTCAGCAGCAGGACATCTCCTGTCTCCCTTGGCTGACAGGTGGTAAGCAGTTTATCAGCTACAAAGTGCCATCGAGTTCCCTTCCCTGCAAGGATTCCACCAGAGCCGGGCCCTCGATGTCTCCACTCTGCTCCACCCTCCATTCCATCTCCCTTAGCAGGTGCTTACTGTTGTATCAGGAATCATTGTGGACCATGCCAACCATTTTCCATCCAGGGAGTAGCAGCTACATTTTACCCTATAATTTCCATAGTATTGTAACTCCTGTTAGGATGTGAATATAATTTCTCAGTTTCCCCTGATTTTACTGCCAGCTGTCTTTCCACAAATGGGATAGGGAATAAGTTTCTTCCTGAATTAGCAATGGGTTAAAAAACAGGGGGAAAAAGAAGCATAGGATAGATAATTATTTTCCAAAAGATTTCATAGATGAATGGATGGAGCTGTATGCCACTCAATGTATTCTTAATTGATCTAGCAAAGGGTGCAAATAATGAGACAATTTTTGGCTGATATGAAATTATTCAAGATAGCCAGATCTTATTGTAAAGAGTTTTGTAAGGAATTAGTGTTGAGTGGTTGGGTGAGAAAAGACTAAATTAATGCTAAGTAATCCTCCTGAGAGAAAAACAGTTTTAATGATGAAGCTCACAGTGGTGGACTCTAAATTAGCAAAGATCTTGAAACTCTTCTGATTAATTCCTTTAAGGCATCAGCCCAAATCTCAGCAACCATCAAAAGAAAAACAGAATATTAGGAAGCACTGGGAAAGAATAGCAATTAAAAAAAACCATCAGAAAGCTTGATTATGTGTACATTGATGAGATGGAAACACAGTAAATGATTTGTGGAAGTGTAGAGGCAAACAGACCTAGAAAGGGCAGAGAAAAGAGCAGAGAGGGAAGGTTAAAGGTATGGGACAATTTCTATGAGACATATAACTGTGTAGCAGTTCTCTTCTGCCTGGAAAAAAGACAACAAAATGTGGGTGTGAGGGAGGAATAGCAAATTATGAATGACATGAAGAAACTGAATAGGGAATGATTACTCACTGTGGGGTACCCAAGGAAACTATTAGGCAGCAGGTTTAAAACAAACAAAAGAAAGCCCTTTCCTGCATAACAATATTACATGTTGAGATTCATTTTCATTGGATGCCAAAATTACAAATAAGTTAAAAAAATGATTAAACAATTTTGTAAAGGAAAGACTAGGAAGAGCTATTAAATATGAGATGGATGATTTGAAACAGAAGTAGCTGGCAACTACTGTTCTACTTTCCCTCTTTCATATGTTCTTTTTTTCTTAACATCAGCTGCAGGCCACTGGCTGAGAAAAATCTTTTGAGTTTTTAGTTTGATCTAGCATATCTGTTTTTATGTAAAGCAGCCCAGAAAATATGATTTATTCAAACTAAATATGTAAGCTCTGATTCTGCTATCCTTTATCCCAGCCTATTGTCAATATAAAAGCTAACCTGGTGTCGTTTCGGCGGCATGATTAAATGTCATATAACTGAGCACTTCTGAATCGATAATATGTCAATAATAATCCAACCAAAACCTTCTATTAAATGATCCTCTTTTAGACATTTGTCATGTATGTAATGGTCTACAAATATTTTCAGTGTTGCTAAGAAAAATGAATAGATATAGAATATACAACTTGAGCCTCAATAAGTGTAGCATGGTTAAGGACAAATGGGAGAGATATATCTCCACAATCCAGCAAGGGATGTAAATTCAGTTTCTCTACAGTTTCTCTAATTTTGCTTTAGTGAAGCAAAATTTGGAAGGAAAGAACAGTTAAGTATTCTCAGTATCTTTACGTTTACAAAATAGTACCAGAAGAACAGTAATCCAGGTGGTTTTTGTCCTTTATTACTGTATGAATATTATTTATAATATAATATTTATTTCAAGGGCTTCTCCCACCAAATGTGTGATTTCTGTGGGAACAGAAAACAGCCTTGTTGGAGAATGTTGGTGTCTTCACAGATCTTCAAAGCTAATGTGACCATGATTCTTTCTCTGTCAAGGCCCACCATGAACAAAACTGCAGCTTTGGAATTGGCACATGGAAGGTCTACAAAATGTTAGCTGAGTTGTCCTTGAGAGAGAGGGAAAAACCCTGAGGGTTTTTTCCAAGGAGAGAAAATGAGATTCTCCTGACAGCAAAGTTGAGAAAAATATAGTTTGAGTTTGCTCTGCCGATTGAGAATGCTGGAAAAAAAAAAGACTTAAATATATGAGGAAGAATGAAGCCCTTAGAGCTCATGCCATGGGAGAAATGCGAGAAAATGGAAAGGCTGGCTGTTAAAGGTGCTATCAACCACTGAAATACTGAGTAAAACCACTGAACTGTCAAGAACTTAGCACTCTCCTATTATTTTCAAATTTATGAACAGGTGCTGTTGCATTTTCTGGAATGTTCACTTCTGAAAGCTGAAAAATGACAGAGATCATTCGAATGGGCGCCCTGCCTCCCAGGCAGCTTCCTAAGGAGCTGGGACTTGTACTGGCCTTTGTTTCCAGGATAAGAGGTCTGGCAACATTAGGCAGGGCACTGGTGTCATGTGATGATGCGTGTGTATCTGGACAGGCTCAGCTGTAAGAGGAGCATGTCTGCTGTGTCAAGTTGGACTGGCTGGAAATACCACGTGGAGGTGGATATTGGTGGTGTTGGATATATCGCACAATGGCAATGGGCTGAATGGTCCTGTCAGGTTGTAAGCCTGTGGTGTAAAAGAAGAACTGTCTTGAGCACTGCATAAACATCCTGACATTTGAGACTTGCACAGACTCTGAGAACGTTCTCTCTTTCTCCCTGAGCAGAGCTCAGGTGTCATTGCATGTGCTTCAGTGTCCATGTTTAGGTGCTTCGAGAAATTTGTGTCAAAAATTCAGGTGCAAATTGAATGCAGGTATCAGTGAAGATAAGACTTCAAAATTACTGTCTTGAACTTTTCACATTTTTCTCATCCACTCTGGCATGTCTGATGCATCATGGCCACTGCCGATTACTTTCTGATTATGTCTGATGTATGTTTGCAGCTGGTGGAATCAAGTAGTTATTTGCAGAAACGTGCTGAACTCACTTATTGAACTCCTGGAATGACAGTTCCATGAAACCAGAATAGAAATGGGATCTGCATTTATGCTGGAGTAGGAATGCTCAAAATGGAAAAATTCCTCATGATCAGTCTAGGTGAGATAGTATCAGTGTAAGTTTGTTTTCTGTGGGTTAGTGGAGAGAAAGTATTGGGTGAAAAGAAAGAGCAGGATTCAGTTCCTGCTGTTACTCTGCAATTTTAGATACAACATCCAAGACCCACAGGCTTAATTTTTTCATGCTGTTAAAATGCAGGTAGCAAACCTTGACCACACTTGAAAATGATTTTGTATTTAAAGTTGATAATACAATTTGGAAATTATTTTAACAAAGAAATTAATATGAGGAGAAGAAATATTTCCTCAAAACATTTGAGAATGGTAAAATAGAAACTTGTCTTCTTGGTGACTTATCCCTACAAGTTTGCTTTGGGCTTCAGAAATGAGGCTGTTTTTTTGGTTTGTGCAGTCACAGAAATGCTGGCCTACTGAAGTGAGTCTGATATAAGTAAGGTATAAACAAGAACTCCTCTCCTTTTGAGGAACAAAATACTGAAAATAATTGTCAATTCTTGTAACAATATTTAGACTATAATATTTTTAAAAATGGGCTCTCTTTCTCTTAGCAATAGTTTCTGCTGTCAGAATTCAGATCTTTCAAGTTTCAAGCAAAGCTGATAGAATTTTCTTCTTAAGTACCCATCCAAAATGAATGCGTTAAACAATGCATTTGTTCGTTGTGTGTTTAGTTGTGAAACTTCAACAATTTAACATAAATGTGGAATCTGGTGCTGCTTGCATGCAATTATACTGGTGATAGTTAATAACTGGAGGAAGATGGGGAGAGCAGGCATACTTTTCATTTTCTAGGATTAAAATAGTGGAGCTATGGTGCAAAATATTCTTCATGTTAATACTAATTACATTTTCCCATACTTTTTCGTGTATGGGACACATTTTAACATGCATTATCCTCTATTAATTGCGTGACATTTCTATAGGGTAGTAGAGCAATAACAGTGTTGGGGAATGTGACAGGGAATGGTGCTTTTTTTTTTACCCACCATTACTCCCTGACAAGGTCACTGTGTGAATGGGTTTTCTGCTTATAGCCTTTTGTGTTGTACAAGTAAGAGATTTTGTGATGCACTTGTCAGATATTATTAAAAAGTTCAATTAGATTTTCTAAATTTGAGCATGGATTTTCTGGCTTTCCTTCTGCATCTGCATTTTTGATAGTCTTCAGATTTGTTTCTTGATTTGAAAACATGCTTTCTCATATATCCCCTGTCTGGTTGCATGTAGTAGTGCTATGTTTTCCTGAAGCTGTTTTTGTTTGTGATGAATAAGAACTACTGGAATAATCTGTAGTGATGCTAATTCAAATTCACTTGTAGTGCTGCTGCCTAGATACATAGTAATTGTTACAGGACCCTCCATTCTGATAAGGACAAATATTCATGATGAAGACATCACTGATTTTTAACTCATTTACTCTTTAAGCTCAGAACTACAGTGTTTTTTCCTAATGAAGAGAAGCAAAAGGGCAGGTATATGGAAATAGGTTTTGAGGATGCATATGTATGACTTTAATAACCCTAAAATACCGTGACTAATCCGTCGAACACGTGATGTACATTGTTTGAATCTTGTGTGGCATAATATATTTAAAGTATGAATGTCTTGCATACCACAACACCAGCATGTCATCCATTGCAACCTCCCCCCCGTCCATCCCCACTATTAAGGCACTGTTGTACAAAAGGGATTTTCCCTGAAGACAAAATCAGGAGTGTTCCTCAACCAACTGTTGGTTTCAGGTGGTAGTGCACCCTGTTAGGATGCACAGAGCTGCAGCAAGCTGAAGACCTGTAGACTTTCATTAAGTTTAAAATTATTTAGTTTTTGTGTTTGCAGCCTTTAATAAACTGAAGATAATTTATTTATTCCAGAGTGGTTTGCCTGTTTTTAAATACAGTAAAATAAAACAATCACTTGGGGATTTTTCTTGCATGTGTGGGTGTGTATAGCTATGCAATCAATTTCATAGCTGTCAATTGCAAATGCAGGTATTTGTGAACAAGGGGTTTTGCAATAGTTTTTAAAATCAGATTAAAAACCATTATTCTAGAGTGTCCATTTGGAGTTTGGATATCTGATGGGAGAGAGTGGTAGAAAGAGAGCTTGTAGAAAAAAACACTGAATCATTGACAGTAACTGTGAAGTGACCATTTTTAACACCAAAGGTTAGGTGGTATACTCTATATTTTCTGGCATTTTAAAATCAAAACAGGTTATCTTTCTAAAAGTCTTGGAATGCATAAAATAATTTGCTTTGTGTCATATGTTGTGTTGGGCTCTGAAAGTAAAGCCTATAGCTCTGCAGTGAGGGAAAACTCTTATTAACTCAGAGTACTCACCTCTGAGTGTGTTGCTGTTACTAAGCCGTAAGTGGTCAGGGTACTCACGAGACAGACAACATGAAAGTTCTAGAAAGTTAGAGGAATGGTTTTTTTGTATTAATAATACCATGTTTGTTTATTTAACTGCACTGGAATATGATAAAGAGGTTATTTGGTTGGCTTTTGCATTTCATGAGCATTTGAAGAATTTTATTTCATTTAACTCATCAGCTTCAGTCTTCTTGCTTTAGTTGGCAACTGTTAATTTGAACCAAACTGAGAAAATGCTGGAGACCTTCTTTTGTAATGGCAGTTTGCTAATCTGACTTCTTTGTCCGCAGAGAAGTCAGGGAACTGGCTCTCAGAATAGCTGCTCTTTGTTCTATCTATGGTATTCTTAAAGGCCTTTAAAAAATGGTGATTTTTGCTAATTACCGTATATCAAGTACAGAGAATCTATATGAGAGAACAGGAATGTCAGAGAAAATAAAACTGCATTCCAGAAGAAATGTACCATAGAGAAGAATGAGAACCTAGGAAAAATTACTTTTCTTTTCATCTTCTAAGCGAGAATTTTATAATCTCTTACATGCTTTTGCTCCTAGTTCTTATCCAGGAAATGGATAATTAAAGTTTGGATGAAGAGCAATTAAATTCAAACTAAATGTATATTTATTTAGAGTGCATATAGATTTTAGAGGTTTTAGAGGTACAATTTAATATAACACTCATTTATGGAATACTGGAGTATGCCTCAGGTTTACTGGCCACCACTTCTCCATATTAGTATTTAAATCATTTGTTAACAGTGGAACTTAGTGAGCAATAAGCAATAGCTTGCCTGTTCTTACATCAGCAATTGTGGACTGCTTGTTTTTCTAACTCGTATGGACTGCTATTGTCTATTGGCATTCTGCTTTTGGAAATGAATTAAAAAATATATAATACTCTCCCTAAACAGTACTATCTCTTGGCAAAGAAAACCTCTATGAGTTGTATATCTAAAGAATCAAACATATGTTTTTCAATTAAAAATCTAGGCATTTATTTCTGACTTACTCATATTGACTCCACTGTTGTCAGTAACTGCCATTGGTAAGTTCTGCCTTTTAAAGTGCTGATGGTTCATTACAATAGCCTTCATTACATCATATTAAGAAAATGTTGAGAAGCTACTGCTTCAGAACCAGTGACTACACAGACATCAATTTATTTGGGTAGGATAGTTGGTGGAAGAATTGACTTGCAAAAGATCATAGATGGAGTAACTGCAGAATCTTTTTCAAATGGATACAGTGATAAGACCTTTTTTCCCTCCTATTTCTCCCCTTCCTCTTGCCTTATGTAGATGCTCTGTTACCAGTGTCCCTTTCTGTCTTCCAGTTCTACCCATGGTCCCCTTCATCTGGTTTTAGGATCTACATTTCACTCATATTTCTTTCTGTCACTACAGCTCCTCTTTTGATAATTTTAGTGAGTAAGTATTCCATCTTTATCCCTTGGGCTTGTTATTTCCTCTCAGCCCACCTCTCAGCCCTTGATTTGCTCAGTTCCTGTCCTCTTCTCTTTCCTACCTCTGAACACTCTGGGAAGTATTCCCTTAAATAGTTGTCCTATTCAGCATTCTTACAATTTTTATAGTGGTTCTGAATGGACTATGTCTGTTCTCCTAACTGTGTCTCTACATATCTGCTTGTGAAAATATGAAACCTTTTAGAAAAGGCCTCACAAGCCTGTCTCTCTATTCCAGTCTTGACTTATTTTGTCCAAATTGAAATCTTAGACCAACTTTCTCGCATAGCCTCCAAGAGGCCTGTGAACTCATGCTCAGTTCAGAGATAGCTATTAACCTTTGATTCTAATTCCAGCCTACATTTTCCGAGTATGAATGCTGCTAGGCTTGTCGGTGAGGCACATAGCATGGGTTTGCTACGTGGGTTATTCTTCCATTCAGGCTGTCTTGATGATTCTTGCTGCAATATTTCAAATAATTCCTGCATTTTCATGTAGCAGAAGTTGGCACTATCTTGTGACGCCATTACGATGGCATACTTTAATCTTTTGTTGTAATTTTGTTCCTCTGACAATTCTTCTTATTGCTGCAAAGATCTTCCTTCCTATGTTTCTATTACCTTTGATTCCCTTGCTTTGCAAAATCCATCCTCCCTTGCTTCTCTAAACTTAAGCTGTTGATTAATTCTCGAGGCTTTTCACAACTGTTTCCAGCATACTTAGGACCTTACCTTCAAGGGTGAGGGTGAACACCAACCTCCAGTTGGCTCTGGAACAATTACTATGTATCTAGGCAGCAGCACTACAAGTGAATTTGAATTAGCATCACTACAGATTATTCCAGTAGTTCTTATTCATCACAAACAAAAACAGCTTCAGGAAAACATAGCACTACTACATGCAACCAGACAGGAAATATATCAGAAAGCACGTTTTCAAATCAAGAAACAAATCTGAAGACTATCAAAAATGCAGATGCAGAAGGAAAGCCAGAAATCTGTGATCAAATTTAGAAAACCTAATTGAAGCCCAGCCTTCTCCATCTACTTGTTGAAGTTCCAGGCAGACACATTTGGTTTTTCCCTGTAGTATTGCTCTACCTAAGCTGGGAAACGGGAATATCCCTATAAGCAGACCAAATCTTCTCCATTATCCTCCAAATCCCTGCTTAATATTCTTCTTAACTAAGACTAATACATGAGAGCATGAGCACAGTCTCCTGAGATCAAGCTGAGCAATGCCGATTGCTTTATCTCCACCATTGATGTCTGCATTAATTTCCTCTGTACTCTGCAAAATAAGTTGTCTGAGGCAGGGGCAAGTAGCATAAACAAAGTGTTACTGCAAAGCAGTTGATAAGTAATGACTTTGGAAGTCTGGCACTTCTAGGAGATTTTGGAGTGCTGGCCTACACTATATGAATGCTACAGAACATGTGCCTCTGGCTGAACAATAAGGTGTTATGGGATTTACTTTTCATTTCCTTACTTCTATGAAAGGTTTATTTTTTTTTTTTATAGAAACCTTTATTGTTTCTCAATTAAGTTATTTGTATAATAATGGCATGTGTGGGTAGCACAGGATGATAAATATTGAATATGTGGAAGTGATTCATATTTCATGAACTCTGATCCTGACCTTCTTACAATTACCAGAACAAATTACATTAATTACACCAAATTACATGACAGGTGGAGGAAGTTGTCATTAGTATCCATTACATACAGCAATATAGAGAGAAACTCCCTGGTTTTCTGTGGTAATTGACTGTAAGCGTGACCACTCTTACATAACAGCAGTACTCACTCAGGAGGTGATGTTTTGTTTGTGTAGTTTTCATGTAAAAAGAGCTTACTTATTTCAGGATAAAAAGGTTTTTCCTGAGTGATAAAATCAGTGGAGCCTGGGTTGCTATGGATTAGGATCTACTGTGTCCACTATTGCAGCCTCTTTTCCACCTCCCTCTAAGTCCCCTCTAGTGTCCTAAGCCAAGCAGTCATGTGGGTGCCATACATGGACCTCCCATCAGTGTTTGTGCCAGCTGCATTGGCAGCTGCAGAGGCTGTCTGTGCTCCTCTGGGGCGGACATATGTTCCTGTCTTTTAGACTTCATTGCTAACTGCTGGTCTGCAGGAAACCTGTAGGAGTGCAATCGTTTGTAAGTTTCAGATTTGGGTTAGTAGTGACTGTGTGTGTGTGAAATTAGATGAGAGGGAGATACTGTGGTAAGAGAAACCACATTTTCCTAGGAAAAGAAACAGTGAAAAATACTTTGTGCAAAGGTCAACATCTGAAAATGTGTGCCTGAGAACGATCTAGGGGGGTCATACAGTACGACCCATATGACAGACTGCTGTAGCATGGCTTTATGCTCCACTGGGAGCCCCACCAGGACCTCCCACAGCATAGACATTCCACTGGCTTTTCCTTTTTAGTCGTAGTGCAATTTTTCTGAGGTGAAAGACCGTGATAAGGAAGGGACATATTTTGATACTGTTGCATTTTAACCCCAGCCAGCAACTAAATATCCTGCAGCTGCTAGTTCACTCCATGCCCTTCCTTGGTGGGATGGATAGGAGAATTGTAAGAAGGTAAAACTTGTGGGGTGAGATAAGAGCAGTTTCGTAACTGAAACAAAGTAAAATATAATAATAATAATAATAATAATAATAATAATAATAATAATAATAATAATAATAATAAGAAGAAGAAGAAGAAGAAGAAGAAGAAGAAGAAGAAGAAGGAGAAAGAGAAGGAAGAGGAAAAGGGACATAAAAGAGAGAGGGTAAAAGAACCCAAGAACAACAAGTGATACACAGTAGAATTGCTCACCATCCACTGTCAGATGTACAGCCTGCCCTCAAGCAGTGCTCAGCCCCCCCCGGCCAACTCCCCCCAGTTTGTACTTTGGGAATGAGATTTTATGTTGTCAAATGTCCCTTTGGTCAGTTTGGTCAGCTGTCCTGGCCAGGCTCCCTCCCAGCTTTTTGTGTACCTTGCCACTGGCAGAGCACGAGACACTGAAACTCCTTGACTCAGGGCAAGCACCACTTAGCAACATCTAAAGTATCAGTGTGTTATCAACATTATTCTCATACAAAACCCAAAACACAACAGTGTACCAGCTACTAGAAAGAAAATTAACTCTATTCCAGTCAAACCAAGGACAGATACGTCCAAATTTTCTTCATGCCTGACATAGTTGAATTGTTTACTACTCACAATGGAAATCTGCATTTTACTAAAAATGATTTTTTCTTCAGTTTTTTCAATGGGACAAAGAACTGAAGGGTACAGATAAGATCTTGTTCTTCCTTCATTTTATAAAGGCTTTCATTGTGTTCTTTCCTGTAGAGCTTGTAATGTGTGCTTTTCTTTCCTTTGCTCTTCTATCTTGTTCCATTATTCATCCTTAAACAAAGTTTTATCCCTGTTGATAATTCTTTAAGAAAGAGAGTTTTAATTTAAATCTTTCAAGGTAATATTATGAAAAAAAGAGAGAAAAATGTAGGAAAATAACTGAACAACTTCCTCCTAATTTTTAAAAATATCTGCTTGTCTGTGAAGAGTTTAGAGAATGTGACTCTAAACATGTATGGTAGAGAGAGGTTTATTCCATTATTCATTATCCATATTAATTAATTCCCTTTATAAACAGTTTTTAGCCAGTTGAAAGGCTCAAGTAGTGTAATATAAATTGAGACACATTCTTTTTCTGAATATCTGAACAGAGCAGGCTTTGACATTGCATGTAATTTATGGGCACTATATCCCTAAGTACCTCTTAGGACTGGGGCCTGAGACCCTCTTATGTAACTGACTCTTGTTAGGGTCTTGGAGCAGCTTCGTGAAGGACCATGTGCAAAAATAGCATGCACAGGTATTTTCTTGTACATACATAGTTTTTTTATGCAGTAGGCACGATAAAAGTAAGTCAAACTGCTTCCATGAACTCGAGTTTGTTTCCCAGGTAGGTGAATATATAATTTGATATATGTAAACAAACCCAGTCATGAACAACAAATGGGTCTTGCTTTAAAAATATGCAGTGAATCCCCTATGTGAGTGATGAAGCAGTCATTATTTTCACATGAGCTCTTTGGTTACAAAAATGTAGTAAAATCTCATATGTGAAGTTAGGAATCCAATCAAGAAATTAACATGTAGCAAATCTTTGAAAAAAAGACAACAGAATCTGTTGGCGGAGACATTGGAAAGGAAAGGTTTGAATGAGGACTAAAAAAAAGAAAAAAACCATAATTAATCCTTTAAAAAGCGTATGAATGTGGTATATGCACAGTGGTATCCAATGCAGTATCACTGGAGGAAGTGGTATGGTTAGTGTGGCTTTCTGTGACCTTCCACCCCATCTGGGGCATCTTTGGCTGGACCAACCTCAAACTGGGAATGTCAACTCCTCTGCTGCAGTTACCTAGAAAGTATCTTTAAACAGTTCAAGGTTTTTATGTGATTAAAAAACCTTGCATCTTATTGATCTACTAAAAACTTTGGAATGATGGCCCAGCACTCTAGTTTGTGGAATAAACAATGTATTTCTGCTATAGGTGCACTTTGTCACTAAGATGAAGGATGCTAAGAGAGCCCTGGGGCTGGGGACAGTTGTATTGTGTATAATGAGATTTCTGCACGAAAAGATCTAAATGTTGTAGAAAACATAGGAATGGAAAACCTGAAGGAAAGAGTAAGGTTTGTGCTTTGCCTTGCACTGACTGAAGCATGTATTTGTTGAATTTGTGCAGAGGAAGCTTCTCTTTTTTGAGGCTGCCTAGCACAATAGGAGAACTTATCTTACAGTTGGAATCAGAATTTATAAGGGTTTTTATATTATAACAAACACACATACCTTTTAAGCTATGGTCTTGAAATCTAGGCCTTCAACAGCATAGCCTGAAATGTCATATGCACACGTCGGCCCACAATGCGGAAAGAGTAGAATACGTAGAGCACAGGATTTAGCCATTCCACAGTAAATGAAATACGACTTCTGAAACCTTTTGAAATGGTATTTTTTAAATTTTATGACTTTTAACTTGTTTTATAAAAGTTAAGCCTCACTGCCCTTTCCTCGGAAAACTATGACACTAACACAAAATTTACTTGTTTGATATGTTATTGCAATTTTTCTTCAAGCCAGCATTGAGCTTTAATATTTAGTACCATCTAACACTGTATAATAATTTAAATCCATCTTAATGACTTTTGTAATATAAATGTTTTAAGTAAATAACAATTATTTTAACAAGTGTTTCCTGATTCCAGGCATGTGTAAAGAAGATAGGGTATGTAATATAGCTGACCAGATAACTGCTTTCACAAATTATATTCGTTATTCTTTATTTCGCTGCAAAATGAAGAGAGTTCAGTGTAGTTCAAGGAAAGCATTGTGATAAACAGACAGCTTAAATGTGAGCAGTGTAAAGAGCAGCAGCTTGCAGAAATATTGCTATAGATACTAAGACCGTATCCTGCCTCGCTACGGACCACACGTAATTGAATCATGTTCAATAGAAGGCCATTACAAAACAGTGCTGATTTGCAATGCTAATATGGTGAAGACAGCTGTCACTGGGAATTAAATATGATCATTCAAAGCCTGAATAAATGAGGTGCCCATTATCTTCTGGCTCTGCTACAGCCTGCTTAAAGAACACAAATAAATGATACTGTCTCAATAACCAGCTCAGTTTTGTCTTCCAGCCATAGAAATATGAAGAAGACAGAGGGAAGAGGGAGGGCACACAACAACATCAACAACAAAAAGCAGAGTCAATTTACAAAGACACACAGAAAACCAATGCCCTACGACTTCATTTGCAACAGAACAGTATTTGTGGAAAAATGGAGAAAAGGCTCTTTAACCAAGCTAACATGTTGTAGTGTAGAGCATGCATACTTATTTACAAAAAAAAAACCAGTGAAAAAACCCAGGTGTCTAAAAACTCACTCAACGATTTGTCAAAAGAAATCAGTTAGAGATGCCAGAATGTCAGATGAACTGGAACAGAGTCTGGCAAGAGTAATAAAGGACAGGTCAAGGTAAATTTCTTTTCCTTTTGCCATCCAGTACTTTTAATGTCACAAAATATTTCAATTCAATTTTAATGTGAACCATAATCTATACACAAGGAAAATGTTGACCAAGTGGAAGAAATCTGAATTTGTTTGAAGAAAAAATCTGTGGGAAGTTTGTGTCATTTCACAGAGAGCATAAACCCCAGCAGTGATAAGAAAAAGGAAAAAGAAAAGTTAAAATAAAAATGAAGAGTATTTCTACTTCAGGTAAGACTGTCAGCCAACTTAGTAGTCCCTCGTGTAGCTAGCTCAGTGCTAAGTGGAATCTGCCTGTTTGAAGCTGCAGCTGGGCAGTGCACAGAAGCCGCAGAGCCCAAGTGAGAGCTGTGCAGGGCTGGGGATCTGCATCATGCTGGGTAGGGATCCTCTGGCTGGCCTGCTCCGTGTCCTGGCTCAGCAGCTGCCCAAGCTGCGGTGCTGGGTTGCTGGCAGAGGGGAGCACTGACAGCTGCTGTGGTAAGCAATGCCTTAGTTGGTATTTAATGACCAACTCATGCCTATAGAAAACACTGTGCAAAATTTGCACCTTAAATGAGAAAGAAGAGAGAATACAGAGGAGCAACTTACAGAAGTCCTACTGACAGCAGGTGTGAAAGTACTTCTTTAGGTCTGTGATATCATCTAAGGAGAGCAACATATGAAGGAGTACAGATTTGCTTTTCTTCCATTGAAGTATTTGCCCACCCCCTGCCTCTTCAAAGTGTTTTGCATTTTCCAATAGGAAAAACAGCTGTTAAAGCCTGGAAATGTCAAAATGAGCTGGACAAAGTAGAAGGAAAGGAGCTGAGCATAATGATGACCTAGACCACTGTTTTGTGTAATGCCAGGTCTCAGAACAAGTGACTGTTCTGGAACCTTTGACAAACTTGTGTAACTACACAACAGGCAACAGCTTTCACAGTAGAGCTGGCAAAACATGTGAGGACATATGCTGATCTAGAACAGTGAGATAGTTGCAAAGAACATAAAGGTATGGGTAAGGATTAGAACATTCATTCTACAAAACCAGCAAAAAAAAAAAAAAAAAAAAAAGCCTTAGAAGGCGTATGACTGAAAAACTGCATCTGACATAACATTAAATGCCAGTAAGTGTAAGGTTATATATGGCACAAGAAAGAAAATCAATAGGGTGGATAAAAATTGGGGATTAGCTCTTTAGAAGTTAAGTTTAGAAATGAATGGAGTTTTAAAGATAAGAAAAACAAATGTAAATTTGCAAATTGAAGCACAGGCTGATATTGGTGAAACATTGTGACTAAGTGCACAAATGAAAAGCCACAGTGTTTGCAAGATGCATGGCATTAATGCATCTGCACTTGAAATGCTGTGTTTGCTCATATCCTCACGTGTACTGAAATACTTATGAAGTCAACAAGAAGGACATTTAATAACGGAGAAAAACATAATAGAGAGTACATGTGTAATGACCACTAGCACCATATCTGTCTTCTTTAGAAATCGGAGGATTCAGGGACACAAATACGTCAAGCTATACCTGATGAAGTGGAAATGTTTATATTTTTGAAAGAGATCATGGATGTATGAGATACCCATGTAAAGCAGGTGTGAAAGGAGTGTCAATCCTTTGGTATCTAAAATTTTTTTAGATAAACTTCTCTTGTGAAAAAAAATAGAGCATGGCTGAAGAAATACAGATTTGAAATCACTATTTCAAGTTCCTTCATCTGTCATGTACTTGTTCACTATGTGCTTTGTAAACCCATTATCTGTGAGCCACTAAATAGAAGGCCTATTGTGCCCTACTGTGAGAATATCTTTAATGGATTCTCTATTTTCACAGTTTCACTTGGGGTTTAGTATTCTTCCTGTTTTAAAGCCCAAGGAGTTAAAACCTTGTATTAACTGTTTTGAAACTCTGTGGGTGCAATACAGAGCTATACATTTAATACCAAAGCCTTTGATTATGTTTAACTGAGGGGGCTCTTCTTCCCTGCCCTATTCCTTCCAGTGTCTCACGCATTCCCTGCAGATTTATGCATTTTACCACTTCAAGGTTTTCAAAATACATTTTAATTGCTAGGTAACTTTTTTCTGTAAGACTCTTGTTGATGGGGGTTTGTAATTTTTTAAAAATGTGACTGGCAATACCGCAGGTGAAATGCAGCCAGAGAATGAACCAGGGCATGGGCAGATTGTCACACACTGCACAATCCCACAGTGCTTTGCCTGTGCACATCTCTCAGATAAAGTGGAATGTGCATAGCAAGGCCTTTCAACCTCTCTTCTCTGACTCTGGTCCTTTTGTGGTGAGACTTGGGGCAGGATTCCTCCCATATGCCTTCATTCCTTGCATCTTACAACTCCTTCAGCCACAGCATTATCTTGTCATTTTCCTTTTTATTAGGTGCTTTAATTACCAGACAGATTATTATGTCCTTGTAATTAGCAATTTTACTGCCAATATTACTGCATTTTTTTATGCAGGGACTACAGTATTTATTTCATAGCAGTAAATACAAGACTCATTTGGTATTTTTCTCCTCAGGAGGGCCTTCAAATGCCACTGGATGAATGTACAATCCTGATGTTTTACAATGAAAAGCTAGGATAATTCACAATTCTCCATTTTCAATAAGGCACTTAGTGTTCTCATGTGTTGTCATTGTAGCATTTAAAACTGTAGATATGGCAAATGGTGAGCAATTAATATATTTGCCAAATGGAAGTATGGCTCACCCATAAAGTTTCCTGCTAGCAGTGTGAAACCAAACTTTAGTGTTGTTAAATAAATGATTGTTCTGTTAATAAATAAATGTTCTATGTCAAAGTGACTAGTGTAGCAGGTGAGGGAAAGAGGTTTTTTACCTGGACTTCAGCAAAGGATTTGACACTGTTACCCACAGCATCCTCATAGAGAAGCTGTCCGTTCATAGCTTGAACAGGTGCATTGTTTGCTGGGTATAGAACTGTCAGAATGGGTGATGCCAAAGAGTGGTGTCAAATGGGCGTCAAATGACGTTCCCCAGGGCTCAGTCTTGTGTTCAACCCTTTTCAGTATCTTCATCTGGATGGGGGGTCGAGTGCACCCTTAGTCAGTTTGCAGATGACACCAAATTGGGTGGAAGTGTTGGCCTGCTGGAGGGTAGGATCTCTCTGCAGAGAGATCTGGACAGGTTGGATCAATGGGCCGAGGCCAGTTGTATGAGGTTCAATAAGGCAAAGTGTTACATCCTGCCCTTGGGTTGCAACAACCCCAGTCAGTGCTACAGACTGGGGGCAGAGTGGGTGGAAAGCAGAAAAGGAACCTGGGGGTGCTGGTTGACAGCAGCTGAACATGAGCCAGGGTGTGCCCAGGTGGCCAAGAAGGCCAATGACATCCTGCCCTGTACTAGAAATAGCGTGGCCAGCAGGACCAGGGCAGTGATTTTTCCCTTGTACTGGACACTGGCGATGCCACACCTTGAGTCCTGTGTCCAGGTCTGGGGTCCCTTGCTACAAGAAAGACATTGAGGTGCTGGAGTGTTACCAGAGAAGGGCAACAGAGCTGGTGAAGGGTCTGGAGCACAAATCTGATGAGGAATGGCTGAGGGAGCTGGAGGTGTTTATGCTGGAGAAAAGGAGGCTCAGGGCTGACCTTACTGGTCTCAACAACTGCCTGAAAGGAGGCCGTAGCCAGGTGGGTGTCGGTCTCCTAACAAGCAACAGGACTACAGAATATGGCCTCAAATTGCACTGAGGGAGGAAAAAAAATACTAGGAAAAAAATTTTTGGGCTGCCCAGAGAAGTGGGTGAGTTACCACTCCTGAAGGTGTTTAAAAGATGTGATGTGCCAGTTAGGGACAAGGTTTAGTGGTGGACTTGGCAGTGCTGGGTTAACAATTGGACTCAAGGATTTCAGAGGTTTTTTATAACCTAAATGAATCTAAATAACCTCTTGTAGCTAATTTGTCCTCTTAGGGTTACCCTGTCTCAGCATAGAGAGACATAGGAAATCACAAAGCACTTTTATTAGAGAAAGTGACTTTAAATTTGCTCTACCATGTAGGAGGAATCAAGCAGGTAAAGTGCTCAGGAAAAATGGAGCAGATGTCGTAATTGTAAAATATATATTTGATTTGGACCAGGGGAGTTCTGAGAAAAATAAAACTATGCATAACCTAAGGAAAAATTTAAAAAACCCCAGGAAACTGCATGGACATATTCTACAGAAGGCAAGGGGTTTTTTTTTCCCCATCTATCTGCCTCCCTCTTGATCTTAATAACAGAGCTAGTGAAGCTTGATTTAAAAAAATTTTGGCCTCATGCTTGACTGCAGTACCCCCAGTACCTTCTGTTCCACTTATATCTCCCTACACTGTTGAAAGAAAAGGGATAAAGCATATGTAAACACAGTATTTATCTTTTGACTTAAAATCAAAGCACTTGTAACTAAAAACCAGGGAAAGGGGGAGAGGAATGGAGCAATGGGAGGGTCTTACTATCAGTAACTGGAGCAATTTCTGCATATTTCAATTCCAAGTGGAGCTGAATACTCTCACATTCTTAGCCCCATTTAAGTCAAATTTCTCTTGAATGTTGCTGAAATCCACGGGGGAATTCCTGTTCATTTCCAGGATTTAACTACATTTATTTTCCTGTCTAGTGGTATTAAAGTACTAGAGTCTAAATTTTATAAAATACACTCTTCGTGATGCCTAGATCTTGTTTCATTTCCTATTTTATCTCAGCATCTAGAACAATTAAGAAAGAAGAGCATCAATAATGATGGTATTGCTTTCAGATTGGAATGGAATAAAATCCCCTTTGGATTATCTTCTTGATACAGTTAAGGAATGTTTGTCTATGACGGGAACATGGTGGATTTTGGTGTTTATGTTTTTTTTTTCAGACTTGCACAACTCACAGATTAAATCAATGTTTACCATAGTAAATGGTATGTAACTGATGGAAACTAATTGCAGTGTCTCATAAACAATGACTGCTGTTAAATTTTGATCTTTATATCTTAATTTTTGCCTATCACTGCAGTACTCTCTGAGATTTCACTTTTCATGATAAGACAAGCTTAACTGTTTCCTAAATTCCCAACTGCATACTGCCTCATAACTTTGCATTAGGGCTTCAGGTATTGCCCAGTTCTTATTTTCATGGTGTAGAAGAGATGCACTGCTGAGTGGAACTTTATAAAATCTCTGAAACCTTTAAGTTAGAGACCCATGTGCCTAGATCCCTACATAATCTAGCAATAATTACTCTTTTCCTGCTACATGTGGCAGGTAGATGGAGGCAATTGGGCTAATTAAAACTGTCTTGGGGTGACTTTATGACGTGGTATCCCCTATCACTGCTCTATGCCCAGACATGATTTCTGTGCCTTTCTGTGTCTTTAAAGCTGGCTGTGAGAGGAAAAAAAAAAAAAAAAAAAAAAAAGGCCAGACAAACTTTTCAGTTTTGTGCTCCAAGGTCACTGCTCCTGTGCATTCTTCTGCTGCAGCAGCCAGAGCGGAGCCCTTTGCTGCTTTTCAGCCAGCTTTAGGCTCTGTTTCTCCGGAGAGAGGCGGAGAGTTAAACTCTTCTTTTCCTGGGACTTCGGCTTTTCCTTTCTTCTCTTGTGGACTGTTTCAACAACATAGAACACACCAGGAGAACTTCCCACTGAGGCCCTGGAGGGCCCATGCCAACCCAGCTCCAAAGACAAGGAGAAAGAGCACTCCCACTGAAGGACTCTAAAATCTTCCCTGGTTTCTCTCCACAGCGAGAGGTTTTATTATTTAGCATTATTATTCTGTTCCCGTGTGTTTGTTAAATAAATATTTTTTTTTCTCTTTCACTTTCCTCTGAGGAAACTTTTTTCCCCTGAACCTGGTGGGAGAGGAGTGGCTGTAACCTGCCTTCTATCAGAGGACGTCCAAATTTGGACGTTCTTCTGAATTTGTCTCAAACTGGGACAAAATCCAGCATCAAAACACTGAGTTTGTTAATGTATTTTTTTGTACTTCTGCTGTTAATCCTGTGCATAAACTGTAATTTATTTCCTTTCCTCATTATATGTTTGAACAGGATAAGTGTTGGGCTATAGTGTTTGTGTCGTGTTGATAAGATTGGATTCATAGCTATGAGGCTGTTGCACAGCAACGACGTGTTTTATCTTTACATTATGACACTACAGTAATTTTTGTATGTTATACTCAAAATGCTAAAAGAAATGGTAGAGGAAGGAGTAGAGCTTTGTTTTCAGTTTGCATTTTTTCAGTCGTTTTGTGTCTTTTCCAATGGTCTAAATTGTATTATACTTCCTGTCAAATTTAATTAAAAATAACGCCCCAAACTTCATACTAATTAGCTGATGGGGAGCATAAAATGTTTTTTCTGTCCATCTCTATTTTTATTCTTGTTTACTTTTGAAGTGTGAATGGGGTGGGAAATTCTCCCACTAAAAGGCCGATGGAGATAATTGAACTCTGTTCATACAGTCCCAGGTAGAAATCAAATCCAAGACCCAGAGGTGAAAGGTGAGCTCTGTAACTACTATACCAAACTATTCTTGGTAATTATCAGCATGAGCATAATTATTAACATTTCAATTATACTCACAGTATTACATCTCTCCAAGGGGTTTAACTCCACTGATTTTCAACTTGTCTTATTTTTTTGGTAGACATCCAGTTGGAACAAAGTTGCTGGATAATATTTTTGACACAAAAGGGTAACATACTTTTCAAAATACAGGATCTATATGTTTTGTCCTCAATTACACTTGTATGCTTCCAGATTTTGATTGCTTGGTAACACTGCTTGGCATAGTGAGTAGATTCAAATAGATTTAAATAACACAGGAAATAAAAAACTACACAGGAAATAAAAAACTGTATCCAAACTCTTCTCTTGTAAAATATATAGTTTGAAATTGAGACCTGGATTAATAATAATTAATACTTTAATTTTAAAATGTTATTCACTCTTTGTCTGTTGTTTAATAATTTTTACATAGGTTTATTAAAATTTACTTAGACAATGTATGAAGCCAAAAAACGTATCTTACTTTAAAATATTTTGTTGTTAGATATCTAAACTTTTTCTAAGTATTCAATCTTAAAATGCTTAATAAAATAAGGATTTATGATCAGTGGGAATCACATGAGATATTTTTGTGCCTTTATTAATTCTATATAATAATCTTTACTGCTTGTACATTATGGCTGAGTTCAAGTTACTGGCTATGTGAGCATCTCTGAATAAAGGTGCTGTATTATTCTGTATTTATAGAAGTGGTACTTTCAGGAAAGGCTTATGAGAGAGAGGCTTATGAGCCTGTCTGGAAGAGGAATGGAGACTTCAGCTTGAAGACAGAGTATAACAGCAAAAGTGACTCACATCCTAGAGACACATGAATCAGCACAAAACAAATTAAACAAAGCAACACTAAACAGCAGCAAAGGTAGTATTCTATATTCCTGCTTCTCATCACATGGGTGTGAAAGAAACCTTGTTTAGCAACTGTTTTTGCTTGTTTAGAAATCCTTAAATCATCATAAGAAAATGCCAAACATCCAACAGGGCTGGAAGAGAGAAGGTACAGGGTGACATAAAATGGAGGATGCTGCAAGCAATAATGAAAAGGAGAGATGAAGGTCAGAGAGATAAATGTCTACAGTAATACCAGGGACAGATGCTGTGGGCATGGTAGTACAGAAAGGAAATCTGATATTTTTAAATGAGGGTGGAAACTGATAATTTTAGTGTTTGTGGGTGTTGCTGAGTAGGGGCTAAGTCAGAAAACATTCTCTTATTTTGTATTACAGATACAGATGGTGAAGAAAGGTCCTGTGAACGAGATGCAGGTTTTTTTTATCTCAGCAGTAAGCAGGTGATTCAGCATCAAATGCTTCAAAAAGTGATAAATTCATTTCCAAAACCCAGTAATCATTGCTAAAAGCACATCTCCAAAGAACTGAGATACTTTTGACTCAGCTGTGAACACATTCACCATCTGAGTAAGTGTTGCAACGACTGAAGGTGGTAAAGGCCAAGTAAATTTGTTACTATTAATGTACTTCAAAAAAACTGGGAGCATCTTTTCTCCTTCCCCCTAACCAACCAACACTGCCTTGTCTATTATAAAACTCACCTGCTAACAGCCAGAAACACTCCTCATGTTTATTAGTACAAAATAGCTGATGTCACAGTTTCCTGCCCTCTCTACCATGTTAGCAAACTAGGCAAGCATATATTGAAAAACATTAAGATGATAACTTGTAATAGTAATTTTAAAAATAAGTTGAATGAAAGAAAAACGGTGTGAATGTGAAGGATTAACAAATATATGAGAATGGGTTTAGAATATTTTATATGGGAAATGAATAGTAACATACACAAAGCTGTTGAGCTGTTGTGTCTGCAAAAAACGCAAGTAAATTCACAGAAAATTTCTTGATCATGGCAACAGAAAATTGGAATTTGGACCAAAGTGATTACACATCTGTTTCTGTAAATTTGAAAAAGACTTGTTTAGCCCTAATTTCCCTGAAATAAATTTATTAGGAAAAACTTCAGCTAGAGGAGTGATTATGTATCTTAAATCTATTGTCCACTGTCATCTACAGGTCTATTTCCTGCCAGCAAGTCACACTATTTTGGGCAGGAAGTCAAGCAGCTGGCAGGGCTGTGCAGTCTCAGATAGGTATTTGGTGCTCCTGACCTTTCTCAGCCTACTGACCCAGGGAAAATGGTGAATAGAACTGTATTTTAAATAGTTCCCAGACACAGATTGCCTACCGTGTTTGTGACTGATTAAATTACAGCATATTACCACTACATCAGCAGTGGAGTCATCCTGAACCTGGTGATATGGGAGACATGAACTGCAGAACCATTTCATGATGATTTTGTAATGAAATTTGAACATATACACAGTGTATGAGACCATTTTATGGCTGTAGCCCTCCTCTCTCCTGACAGTGAATGCCTACTCACTCCTTGGTCCACCATCTGTGTGTGCGTGTGATGCTGCCTGTCTCCACAGTGCCCATGCTTAGGAGAATGTTGTAGAGTTGCTGTACTCCAGATGGAGAAGCTGCACTGTCCCCAAAACTGATTCATGAGATGAAGGTTAGCAAGGATCTGCTAAAAAAGAAGGCCAGGGGTAAATGATAATGATAGGTGCCTGAAATATGAGAACTGGAGCAAATGGACTGACCATCTTTTAATAAAAATGACATATTATGGGCAGGGTTAGAGTGCATTGGCTGTTCACACATGGCACCACACAAGGCACTTCAGACTATCCTGAAAGTTGTTAAGAAATTCAGTTGATAGTACAGGTAGCTCATAGTTATTTGTATCATATTCATGTCTCTTTTTCTCAATGCTTTTTTTCACTTTTGCTCAGAAAGGATGTTGTGACACTGGGAACTTCAACATCCAAAATTACCAGGGGTAAATGGTGCTATGGAAACTTGTTTAGTTACAGCTCACTACAAATGGTTAAAGAATGAATCCACTCTTTCGCAAATGTTTTAAAAACTCTGACTGGCTAGCGCAGAAGAAGTCAGAGTGAAGTTGTTATGTGGCCTTCAATTAAAGAGCAAGGCTTTGGATTTTAACAAAGTGAGGGAGTGAACAGTACAGGAGAAACGTGGTCTTAGCTGCTTGCAGTTAGACAGCATGTAGAGGAGGGAGCCAAGAGTAAGATGTACTAGAAGGGTAGTTGTTGTATTAGGGGAAAACAAAATAATGAAATGGGGCTATAATGATAACAGGAACAGTGCTCTCATTTTCTTTATCCAGATGGTGGAAATAGATGAAGAATAAGGTCAGTGTTGAATGTATTGCCTTGAGTGAGAATCTGATGAAAATGGGAAGTCTAATCCCAGGAAGAGGCAGTGTAATTGAAGTACAGATGCTTCTACAGTGTGCAGAATAGTGAATCTCTCAATCCTCCATAATCATACTTCTGATCTTATGTCATGTATATGCATAGGTGAGTGCATGTGTACAAATGTGCATGCAGAGTAGGGATGTGCATTGTCATAACTACTTGTTTCCAAGAAAGTATCTCCAAGCAAAGATCATTTTGCACAATAGGAATACCCTGTGTTAACAGCAGCCTCTACAGATTTCAGAGAACCAAGGGGTTCTGCCTGCCCTGCACCCGAGGTGTGGTGACGGTTCCTTGGCAGCAGATTACCCCAGTGCCCCTGCTTTTTATGCCCTCTCTTGCATCTGACCCTGCAATGTTCAGCTCTGAAAGGACGTTCTTTTCTGACACACTTGAGAAATTAGGATTGTACCACTTATTTACTCCTTCTTTCCTACTACTGCATTTTTGCTTTTAGAGTATCTGATTCCTAACTCTTTTTGGTCTCATGTAGTGCTAGTGTATAACTGAGGATGCAGAGCTTCATCATTCCCCTCCACCATATCCAGCAAAACCAGGTCCCAGAGCAAGTGAGCATTTGGAAGCCTGAAGAAAACAACCTACTACTTTTCCTACTATACCCCACATTATTTCCACTGGCCTGCCAAAGAAACCTGAAACCAAACCAAACCACAAAACTGAACAAACCGACCAACCAAAAACCACCAAAACCCACCCAAATAAAAGAAATAGGGCCATAATCCTATCTGACATAGACTGGCTAATTCTATTGCCTTAAATGTATTTTAAAGCATTTGATGATCTTGTGCTAGGACTCCTAGTCTGAGCATGTAAGGACACCTGCCTTATTTTGACAAAACTTCGCTGTTCTCGGTGGGTTTTGCACTGGTGGTAACTAAAAATCTGCCTGTTGTTAGCAACTGATATGAAGAAGCTCAATATTTGCTCTGATATTTCAGTATCTTAGTTTTACAACCAACAACCAAGCTATCTCCTTTGTTCTGTCAATGTTACAGTGTTACAGTGGATATTTTGATTACATGATGTCATTTATCTACACAGAACAAGAGAGCTTAGGGAACTTACAGAACATATGTCCTGATGTTATCTAGACTTGTTGCTGCTCTAAATGGTTTGGCTATATGTCCATGTGCAAGGTGGGCTTTGACAGCACTTATTTATTTATGTGTTATTTTTCATCATGAAGCAGCAATATATTCAGAAATGACAACATGTGATCTACCTTTATAAATAAAAGGGTGAAAACAGTATCCCTGTATGACTAGAGAAACAAATGGAGGTACCCAGAGCTCTCTGCTCTTCCCATTGTCACTGGCAGGAACTGGTGGTGTTCTGGATATTTGTTCTTAACCACAAAATCACAAGGAGTCTTGTCATGTAATTATACTGAATGAGGACATACAGCAAAATTCAATAAAGAATAGTCATCTTAATTTTTTTTCTAGTTTCAACTAATTCCTCTGAAAAAATAGGTACTTAAATAACATAGGCTGTAAAAGCAGCAGCAACCAGCTATAGCGCATGTGTATAGAAACCATCTAATATAAATTAGTGCCTTTTAAAAATCATGGTAAACTCTGTTTTCTGTAATTATAACAAACCCTAGAGTTTTACCCATGTAATAGTAATTTTTAGTGTCTTCACCATTATTTTCCTTTTTATTTATTTAACTACAACTAACTTGAGCAGACAATGTTAAGTGGGGAAACAGATGTGGTTAAATAGCCTGTAATTATGCCTTTAGTCATCTCTTACCATCACAAGGCTCCTCCTGCTACTATGACCAGAAAAAGTGACCTAACTGATTTCACCAGCAGCCTTGCCAGTGTCTGATGCAGAATAGATGGCCTTATTAAGCAATCAGAAAAAAAATAAATAAAAATCAACCATTACAGTGGAATAGTAATCAGCAGTGTTTATACTAGTCCCACAATGCACAATCAGAACCATGAATTCTGCTAATTGGGTACCTTTTGCATCCAGAGGTGCCTGCAATAGGAAACAAAAAGGACTTGAAAATTAGTGTTTGTAGCAATTAGTTTCTGTCTAAAGGCTTAGCCCAGTTCATGGAAGCCATGATTCAAACAGAGATTATTATAGTAACTATGGTATTTAAATGTCCTCTGTCATTATTTAGCATCAAATTTAGCATTGCAAGACTAATTTGGATTTACTCTTTAAAATATGTTTGTAGGGAATTTTTAAAGTCCCCAACTGCAAACCATTTATTTTATGCTTTATTATGTTGTTAACTTTTCAAGATTAAGAGTCCATTTCAGATTCACTGTAGAGCTGATTAAATGTGTTTGATATTGAATAGATGAGATTTACAAATTAGATATTGAAGAATGTTGGACTACTATTTTTCACAGAATGATCTATGCTTTATAGCATATTGAGGTATTTCAAACTTCATAGAAATGTAAGGACTGGAAGTTTATTATTTATAAACACAGCTACAAATTCACACCAGTGAGTAGTGGTGTACAAATGCTTAAGAAGAGAAAATTAGGTATGCAATTTTTTGAGTAAATTATTAGTGCATTTTCAGATGGACTTCACTGAAAGCTCAGTGGATTATATTAAGTTGGTTTTACCTTTTGCCCTTTTCTTTCCTTTGAATCTTTAGCATTTCTGATGTAATAATCTGATAGACCTCTGTTCTTCAGTCCTTACCATTATAGACTCCCTGCTGTAGGTGCTTGAAGGACAAATTACCAGTAGTACAATTCGAGTAACCTCTTCACCATTGTATCGAAGAATCAGCTGCATGTCCTTGCTTTGCTAAAGGTGTCCATATGGTTACAGCAGGACTGTGACAATAGCATACAAAAATGCCTAGAATTCAGGAAAAGAAACCTCAGGAAGATACATGAAAAGAGAGGCAAAACGTCTTTAAGTCAACCCTCAGTCTAAGCTCTGCTCTTTAAAGGTTACACTGAATAACGGAAATATATCATCTGTAATTTATTAATAAGTTGTCACCCTCATTAGTTAACTACTGTTTAATCAGTATGTGATTAACTGTGTGACCTTAAAAAGATTGTTATTAATACAAAACATTGCATTATGAAACCATTAAGTTATAGGAAAATATTGGTACTTTGAAGACAATCAGAATGATAAGTGTGATAGTTTTTAGAGATACTATACCAACATTTCCTCTGACTGATTGCATTACATATTGATAGCAAGTATCAGTATGTAGTGCAATCAGTCAGTGGAAAATGAGTGAAATGTGAACTAATGAGAGCTAATTGTCTCATATAATAGCAAGGACACAGAATTCTATCAATTAAATTAGTCTGAGTTGAAACAACTATCAGTGTAATAATGTTGATAATATCAACCAAATTAGATGTAATGAAATAAATGGTATGCTAAAGATCAAGGATACCCATTGGCTTCAACCCCCACCTCCCGCTAACTAGGGAGAGAGCCTCATGACTTTGGGCTCAGTTGGCTTCAAGTTCTGCCTAATGCACAGCCTGAAACACGTGGTTCTGTACTCAGGGCACTGGTATTGGGGGCTTTGTTTCAATTATTGAAATTTGTATCTGGCAAAGGGGGTAGCCCTCTGGGAGGTGGAGGCAGTGAACAAATAGTAGTGATAAGCCATTAAAGACTATTGATTTGGCACAGCTGTTGGTTAGAGCAGATGTGGTGGGTGAGACGTGCTGGCTTGAGCACTCCAGGTGTTGAGCCTTTTGTTTTATCCTTTGGAAATTACTACAACTGAACATCTGTATTGTGTGATCAGTAACAATGTCATAGTGCCCAACACTGCTTTCTCTCTCCTTGCTTAGTCCTGTTCCTTCCACTTGCTCTGAAGCAAGGCTTCCAAATGTGTTCCAAAGTTGTTTGCAAACAACTAAATGACATGGGGAGTGAATGATGAGGGTTAGGTTTTCAGAGAAATGCTGAGAATACAGTAGCTCCCATTGAGGCTGAGGGAAACACTGGGATCATCAGTCCTTCAGCCCTGGTATTTAGGAGTTCAAACGGAACTAGAGCCTAACATCACCCACTTCTGAGCTTCCAGCCTCTGAAATTTCTGCTTTGCTCTGTATTGCTGTTTCACCTCCTCACAGTCAGTCTTTCTGATTCTGTGATCTAATTCTCGGGACCGAGAAGCCCATTAAAAGACAAGTAAATCCACCAGTCACTCCTGTAACAGGACTTGGGATTATTAACAATATGAATTCTCAAAATGAGTAGAGAACTTTGATCTGGGTTCATGCAGTAAGGCAGAAAGGCATTTAATTGATAAACTGATCGTTGACAATCCCTCCTCAGTTAACACTCTAGAAGCATAATCTGATAAAATAAAAAAACCCAACCAGGGCCAGAAATTGAATGTTCAACAGACAGTGACTTTTATAAATTTAAAAAGTGAAAGCACTTGATGTCCAGACTGAGTGTGAGCATTGTGAAAGATTCAAAGGTGAAAACTTTGTGATACAGTGAAATGTTGTCCATAAAGCCCACTTTCTTCTCTAAGGCCTTTGGACCGTGCTATCATGCAAGTGTTTGAGCTGGTGAGACATGGTAAAATAAGCTCACACAAAGAGAGCAGATAAAGGACTGGAACCATAGAAGGAAGTGAGCAGATAAACTCCAAGGCTGGCAAAACAAGAGAGACCAAATGTGTGCAACTTCAGAAGCAAAGAGAGGAAATAATGTTTAAAAGGTCTGTGTGGCCTGACTTACCACAGGTAATAGTTAGCCCTTAGGCAGTGTTCACTTTGCCAACCTGTAGAGCTACTCACAGTCTAAGACAAAAAAACACAGAAAAAGTCAGGGCCGCACAGCTCATAGGTACTACCAAGGTGCTACTACTACTTGTGATATGTGCTTATCTGAAACTGCAGCTCAGGAAAGCATTATAGAGGGAGAATGCCCCAGCCAAACTGCAAAATTTGACTGATGACTTTCATGCTGATCTTGTGAAAATCTGTGACTGTGTATGAATGTTTGAATTGGCCATTTTTGACTGGATGAAGGGAATTTTTTTATCCGTGACAAAGAATTTGACGTGAGAATGTTATAGCTGAGCCATCTTACTGATATCCCTTTCAAGAAAAATTCATCTCTATTATACAATCACAGGAAGCAAATGCTGGGAATATCACCATGCTACAGAAAGCTTCTGTCAGAGGAGGGGAAGGCACCTAAATCATACACAGTGCTGAAACCACATCACTGAAAAAACATAATCCCCCACTAACTACATATTTTATTATTTACAAGGCACTTGGCACCTCTTATCTCAAAAGTTTAGGGGGATGCTGGCAGATTCAACAGCATGCCACTGAGCTCACCACAGGCCTCTATCATCAGTATGCAACCACAGTGTGAAGAACAAATGAGAAGGAATGAATCCATTGGACTGGGCATTAAAAATGCCATTTCAACAGGAATATGAAGTTTATTTTGAACCTCCTGAGAAAGGATATTGAAAGATGGAAGGACCAGGAGTTTCCAGTGGTGTGGCTATCTTAACTGATCTGTGATACATTAACAGCATGATCTGTCTGCAATGACAGATGCAATACAGTTCTGGAAGTAAGAATGGGCAACTAACCAGGGACATGAAGGGTCCTAGATATGTTGAAAAAGACAAGCACATACACTGACATAAGACCTAAAGATAAATGCTCTTCAGTAGTAGAAATACAGTCAAAGAAAAAGGGACTCTCAAAAACTAGCTGACAATCTTATTTAAACCTTGTATGAATGGAAAAACATTCAGGAAAGAAATTAGGGCAGCACTAAGGGGGTAATAACATAGGGAAGGCTAGTCAACATGAAGATCAGATAGATGATGGATGGATTGATGAGATCACAAAGATATGAGTCAAACTAGAGAAGCATCTGGAAACTGCTACAACATCATCACAGGTCATGCTTGAATATGCAGATGTATTTCTGAAGTTATAATAATCAGTGAGTGAATAAATTTGTTAGCTAATTCTCATAATACATAAGGATAAATGAAATATTTAAATTGTATCAATAATTAAATTGTAAATTTAAATTGTAAATTTAAATTGCAAATTTAAAATGTATAAGAAAATATTTAAATTGTAGAGTCTTACATGGGATTACCAATGTGGTTTTTTGGTGGACCTTTCAGTTCATTTTTTTCATTCTATTTTCCACTTAGCAAGACTATTATCTTACCTATTTTTGAGTTGCAATTAATTTCAACCCCCTCATCTGTTAATAGACTTTCTTTCATGTGTACTTCCCTAGCCATAAAAGCCTTTTTAATCTTCCCAAGCCTCTTTTTACTTATTCTGGATTTGATGGTAATGCTACACTATGTCCTTGATAATTAGTTATGTTGCCCCAGGAGCAGGCCAGGTAATTAAGCAGGACTTGGAACTCTGGTCTCTCTCTGTGCTCTGCTCCTGAAAAGAGGGCTGGATTGTGTCTGTGTGCCCCCAGCCTAACCAGTAATTTTGTCTGACAAACCAGAGGGAAAAGCATTTGGCAGATACAGTGACTGATTTCCCTGCTGATTTTCATGCAGGTGATGGGTCCTGCTCTCCATGCCAAATTTTTTGCTGCATAAGAGAGCAACATGCAGCAGGTAATGAATTACTTTGCTATTTCTGTGAGCCTCACCTTCAATGTTTTTAATGTTCTTAGTCTTGAGCTAAACGAGGAAGTCTCAATGCTGTGGTGGCCAGCAGGCACATAGGTACTGTCAAAATGTTGTGGTCAGGCAGCCTGGGCAAGGAAACAGCATCAGGTCCTGGTGCATCATCAGTGCAGTAGCATCCTTCTATTTTTTGTCTATGTCATGTCAGCTTTCTCTATGTCTGAATATTTTAGACTGGTTTGCTAAGGAAATGGCCCTTGTAGGACTTTACTTCATGTGTACATATCTCTCTGCCTACATTTTAGTTATTTCCTTTCTCCCTTTCTCGTCTTCCCTCTCCTCTATAATTTTTCAGCCTATTCTCCAAATCCAATCACACAGGAATAGAGAATCCAAAGATGTTTTGAATACAGGTGGTCAGGTAAGGAAGAGAAATCCTGTGAAATCTACCTTATTTCACATCTCTTTATAATCTCAGCTATATCAGTAATACTGCACAAAGCCCATGTTTAGGTTTCTTTTTTCCACAGGAACTATCTGTGGTTCATACACTAGTTCAAATTTAATAAAACTTTTTCTGAGAGCTGCATTTTCTTCTTAGGTTGTTTTGGTTTTTAAATCAGATACCGTTTTATTTATGTCTTATTGCTCTGTTTTCAGATAGCTTCTGACTGCTGTTTCTTTATTTTTCTCTATGAATTAACATGGTTACTTGTTCTGGGTCATAAAAGTTTGTAACTTGAGAACCTCCTTAATACACGTGTGACTGTATTAGTTATCCAACAGAGGCACGGGAGGTCAGGTTTTCTCCATGATGGCTTTTACAAGCTGGAGAAATAATTAGCCTTCCTTGACCCTGTGTGCTTTGTAGTCAGAGCTGTTCTTCTCTCCAGGTTTGATCAGTGTGTGCCATTCCACATGCTCGGTGGGGCAGGAAAATTGCCATATGTGGCCAGTAGTCTGCCCTTGTACAAAATTCAGCCTGTTGCACTGTATTGCCATAAACCCCTGAAGCATTGTCCATTCAACTGGTGAAACTTGCAGGGCAAACCAGTGGGATGAGTTAATCTGTAGAAGGAAAGAGCAGAAACTAGATGGATATTTTTTCCATAGTTAATACTAATTAAAAATGATGGTATGGCAATGTGTCAGGATATTTATCAAAATGTAGGATAAAATTCTAGATAGCCTTTACTTGGCTCTTCCTACATTTTTGCCTCTATTCTTCTGTCTTGAATACCCTTGTGAAAAAACAGCGGTTATGACATCTGAACATGATGAATTTAATGACCTAAAAATATGCTATTGTCCACAACTGTAACTGCTTTCAAGTAACCTTCACATTTGGCGGCTGCTATGCTTTATCATGTATGTTGTGGCTCTTTTTTTTCCTCCTTTTGCTTTTGTATTGCTTTAAAAAGACAACAGAACATGCTGTGAGTTAATGTTTCACTTGTAAAAGGTTATGGATTAAGCTCAGCTGGTTTCTCAGGCTGACACAGGGTTCATGATTAGAAGAATGAAAACAAACATGAATTGAAAATGTCACTAACCTTTATTGGGCCCTGAAAATCCCTAAGCCTGCATGACAGGAGGCTTTCCTGTTTTCAACAGGATAAAAAAGATTGAAACAAAACAGCACGGATCTTGGCTATTTACATCTTTTAATGAATGCTCTTCACGTTTGGGTCCCTTTGTCAATCTCGCAGTTTTCAAGGGTTTAGCTGTGAAAAGTGCGGATGGTATCACATACTCTTATAAACCATGGAGTAGACATCTGTCTAGGATGCTTTTCCCTCCAAATTATGCTGAGTGTAAAGGACCACATTTTAAGCTTCATTTGCGACTATGCATGTATTAAGGTATCCAGTCTGAGTGTTCAGCAGCAGAAAAGCTGAATGAATCTGTCTCTACATAATGCAACCAATTTTATTTTAATAAAGTAGATCAGAGAAAAAAATTTACAAACTCTAGATGATAGTGTAGTTTGAACTTTCAAACTGTTTATTGAAAAAAACCCAACCAGCCTATTCACTTAAAAAATAATCAGTTGTTGCTCTCGTTGCTGTGGTAGAACATGCCCTGTATTAGCAAGGGCAGCAGGAACACAAAGCCAACACAAACTGGCCGGAGTGGAAACCAAAAGTGTCGTTGATCTGGGAGCCTTTGTTCTGTCAAGAGCACAGATCCAGGTCGAATATCTTAGATCTACAAACTGAAATGGCATGGTATGACTACCCTTCTTTGGCACTGACTCTTCCATGCATTAGGGAAGAGTCAAGCATCATGTTTGCCCTTATGGACCCAGATATTCCCTGCTTCCTTGTCGCCTTACACTGCTCAACTGACTTTTTTCAGTCAAATCACTGAAAACACAGAAGAATTATCAAATGTTTTTTCATTTAAGAAGAAACAAAGGTCTATATTTCTCTTCATTTTAGTTTTTTCTAGCTGCATGTTTTAGCAACAGCTGTACCATTGCTTCACTGATTTCATAGGTAACCTGAGAAAATACTTTATGGAGGAAGAACACCAGGGGATCCTGCAGCCAAATCTATTTCCTTCTCCCGATCTATAAATGTCTGGTGGATATGGAATTTTTGCCTCACAAAATCACATTTACCTTTTTCACAAAGTGAAGTGAGGCAACATAGACCCATGCTTAGTACATAATTATTTAACATATCCTACTATTTCATGGTGCTACTCTGACCTGTAACTGAGATTTAATGAAGTGCTTTGGCAGAGAATTAATATTAGGGGGAACATAAACCTGCAATTTTTTAGTCTCACTTCATCCAATTATAGTTTGTTCTTACATTACATAATCTATTTTACAGTTTTCAGTGGAGAGGCAAGAGTGAGATCTTACAATATTTAATGATGTCTAAGGTTTTTTATCTCTAGCTATTTTAGTCTTTTGCAAATACTGAGGGAAGTCATATTTGATAAAATTTCCTAAGGATTCTTAATAATTTAGAACCCTAATCCACAGCTTCAAAATCAGCTGAGGCCTCAGTTTCTAAAGGTACGTGGACATGTGAAATCTATTTATTGAAAGTGATAAACCAGATTAACTGAGTTAACGGCAAATATAATAAATGGCTCAAAAACTAGAGTTTTGGTTCCTTAAACAGTTGAACTGAGGTTGACCAAGAAGGATTTGCAAGGCAGGATCCAACATCCAAGTGTCTTGCCACACATTGAATACACATTAACAACCCCACATTCTCTAAGTGAAGGGGAAAATTATGGAGCACAGTGAAGAGCTACCCTAATTATCCATGGGAAGAAATACCAAGGAGCATTAGGAACATGACAGTCAAATGAGTATCATGCCTTGCCAGTTACTGAATTGCCTCTGTCCCCCGTCCAAAGTCATCTTGGAGAAGAGGAACATGTGTTTCTGTAACCTTGTAAATCCATAATTATGTGTGAAGGGTGAGGTGAGTCTCTGATGGGCTTCTACAGAACAGGGGAGCTTGATGCAGTTTGATGGCTAAGATGCTCACATGGAAAACAGAAATACAGAAGTCTAAAGGTGACTTGATCCTGATCCCAAGGAAACACTTGTGATATTGCTACTACTACTACCACTACTACTACTGACTGGGATAAGAAGGGTTGGAATGAGGGAATGGCCGTGCTTTGTCTGAGATTAGACATCCTTGGGGTGTATTTGACATGTCAGCTCTTGAAGGGAAGGTAGGTGGTAGAAAACCTTGTCTGGGAATGTCAGTGCCTTTAGAGGTGAGATAGACATCAAACTGTGAGTATTTTCAGGACCTGAGCACTTCTGCTCATTCTTTGAGCTGAAACTCAAAGAGTTTCCTAGGAGGTTTCTCTTGTGGAAACTTGTGGAAGTTTTGAGGATTTGAATTTTGTATTTTTGGCTTGGGTTCTTAAAGTTGTATCAAGATCCTGCATACTCCTCTTGAATCTAATTCATGGAGGCAACTTTTTAAAGATACGTAGTGTAAAAGTACATGGAAGCACTTTACTTTTATAAAAAAGGTGCATGGGCAATTCACTTTATTTTGGTACTATTTGTACAGGACACGTACAGATTTTCAGCATAAATAAGTCTGAATTAGACCCTTGGTCTCTTCAGTACCCTTATCTATCTATCTATTTGCCTTAATATATTTTTATACACTGAATACATGTGAAATAAGGCATAAAAGCCTAATGGGCCAAAGTTCCAAAGTCACTTATGCATCTTTGTAAATTTTTTTTATGGCATTTTACTGCTGCATCACCTGCCATGTGGTAATAGAAATGTGGAAAATAAAAGAGAAAGAGATGATATTTTCATTTTGTTTTCAGCTATAATAGTTAAAATCACATACTATTTCTCTGGAAAAAAAGAGAAAAGAACCACACTGAGCAATGTAACACCGTTTAGTTTAATTTGATAAGCTCTTGAGAGCAGTTTCACTTAATACGTGGTTCTATATAATGTCTTGGCTTAATCTTGGCTGTGTGAGGGTGAAGCATGAACTCAGGCATAACTCAGTGACCATTGTTTTCAGTCTAAAAAATACATGGGCACACCTGAGTAAGGTGTAAGTAACCAAAGTAAGGAGCTAGTGACACTTGGCATGTGGAAATTACTGTTTAGCTTGGTGCCAGTTTCTGCTAAACTTTACCAACGTACTTTTGTCTTGGTCTGAGCACTTTTGACTGTTCAAGGAGAAAGGTTTCCTTCAGCAGAGAAGTGAGCCAACTGTTTAAAGGGTGTTTTTTCCCTAATAAAATTTTACAGCACTTTAATGTGAATTTAGTGTTGGTGAAAGGCCCTGCACGACAGCCCAGGGAACAGAGGCCCTAAGTTTGTTCACAGACCATGCACAGTGCAGACAGGGGTGGTAGCAGCACTCTCGCCCTTCCGTACTCACACGTGTTCTTCACAGCCCAAACATGAGTACCTGTGGTGGATAAAAGATTGATGTGGTCTCTGATGCTCTTCTGTCATTTGATTTTCATTTGAGACTGCCACAGGACTACAGCCAAATTCCAGATGTGGACAGGTTTTGTGGTGTGGATGCCTGCACATAACCTTCCTCTTCACCAGGTATACAATAACTTCTACCAGGTAGTTTTTAAACCAGTTGGATTTGCACCAGCAATCTCCAGTGAGTGAAACATCTTTCTTTTAGTCCAGCTCTTTAGCTCAGCTGAAACGTGATGATTAAAACAGTGGAGGAAATGTTCTTACATAATAGAACTAGGATAGAAGTGCTTATGTTGGCATCACCAAGAGTAGTTCTAACACAAAGTGTAGGGGTAAATTTGTATTATAATCAGTGTGCACCTCAGAGGCTGCATGCAGTATATTCAAAGGCTGTAACTCCAGACAGTAAAGATGTTAGAGACAAGGAGCCCTGTCAGAATTACTTGGACTGCACATAGGCTGAGGCTTTGCATTTGACATACATACCCTCTTGCATTAGTTGGACAGGCTGTCCCACTGGAGCCCCAGCTGGATCTGAGGAGGTCACATCACCCTTTTCCTCTAAAATGAGAGGAGGTTGGCTGCTGTACATTGAGCAGCCCAATGCTGGGAGTGATGTCAAGGGACAGGGGAAAAAGATATCACCACTATAAGGTGAGGGAGGGTGTGGAGGACCAAGCAGACTCAACACCGTGGACTCAGCAGGAAAAGAGGCTCAAGCATTTTTGGGCAGTCTTAGGCAAGAAAACAAGTATGAAGGTGGTTCAGCAAAGACATGGTACCTCTAGGTATAAAAATTAGCTCAGCTCTGAGTATCTACATTTTTTTTTACAGATATCTTGAAGGTTTAAGCATTCAAAACTGATGCAAATTATGGCTGAGCTTTGTGGACTGCTTTTAGCAAGTTAAGAGAAGAAATTGTGACATTTTGACTTTATTTTGTCTTCTTATTGAGAATTTTTGAAGTTACATGAATTATGGTCTGTGAAACAGTCATGGTGAGGTAATTAACATTTTCACTGAGGCTTTAAAATACAGGAGGAACGAAACACTTAGGAATGGAAAATGCACTTCTCTTGGCCTGGCATTGGCATTTACTGGAGCTCAGAGGAATACTTTCTAAGGAAAAACTTAGAAAACTCTTGTTATTTGTGTGAGTAATATAAAGATTACTGGTTCTCTTGAGGACCTGTCCCATTGTGAACTGAGATTATATGCCTCACTTCATATTTTCCTGGTGATTCAACTGTGAGGGACTTGACTCTTCATTACTAATTTTCCTTAAAGAATCATTTAAAACTATTAAACCTCAATTAATTTGAGTTTGGATTCAGTACAACTGATTATGTTTAGAATTAAATGCAAAAATTCAATGATAAGGAACTTATTTTACAACAGTGTTGTATTTTGTGATAATGCTATTTCAATGTATACACAAAAATATGGCTGAATATTTTCTTATTTTCTTCAATGATCTGCTTGGACTTCTGAAAGACCTACTGGAATCTTGTAATAATTTTTATGCTTAATGTTGCATAGATTGAGAATTGGGAGAAGAAAGGTTTGAGAGGAATTGTGTCATTCACCTGTCCACCAAAATCCCACCTATAAAGCATTCTTCCCAGATGGCACTGAAATTTCTGTGTGTTTCCAAGCTCAATTTGTTTTAGACAAGCTTATTTCATCGCATTTCCTGTCATGGCTCCCTCCAAGTGCTTTGCACACAGTACTTATGTATGTTTTCTCATTTAGAAAGTCTTGTTGGCATGTTATTTCAAGTAATTCTGTTCATGATCCACAGCAGGATTATTATAGATTGATGCATGACGGTGTCTTGGATTCCTGGTGGAACGTCATTAGGATATGAACCTGCATACACACACACTACTGGGAGCATAATTGTATTTGGTTTAACAACACTAATTTATTGAAATAGGCTCATTATCAGGCCCATAATTTGCAACCCGAGTTTAATGTGTCCTTTTCTGTCTCTCCTTTCTCTTCCTCTCCCTTGTACCCTCTTTTTCTCCTTCTCATGCCCTCATCCCTGCCCTCTTTCTGTCTCCCCCTGAAATCATGGGCAGTAGCAGAAGCCTGAGCTACCATCTTTGCTACAGTTTGAAGGATGAATGCATGCAAATAACACTCCCTTGGATTTGTGTAGCATCATCAGTGACTTTTGAGGCCTCTGTGGCTGGCATGTATTGTCCTTGGGACAGTGTCACTGAGATGATGGAGAACTCTTATAAATGTGGGCCACCTAAAAATAGGGCAGCTACTCAGTAACTAAGCTCTCACTGTGCTTTGCTCCCCATAAGGGATGCTTAGATGTATTGGGGCCAGCAAAAACTCCCTGTGCACTACTTACAACCTCAAAATAGAGCTTATGCTCCATATAAGTGGCTCCAAAGACTTATTCTGGCCCTCTGTGCTGGAAGGACTGTTGTGCAGCATGCGTGCAATGACTGCATCCTGATGAGGAGTGGTGTCATCTGATGCTAAATGACAAGGGAGCAAACCAAACACAGGAAGGTCTTTGCTTGCTGCAACAGCTGCTCCCGCTGCTAATTGATGCTGTGTATCTGTGGCATCATCCCAGTGCTTATTTTAGGCTGTTTCCAGCTGTGAAGGTTTTTGTCTCACAGCTAGTGGTATCTGTGCAGCTGGCAGAGTGAGGTAAAAATAAACACAACTAATTCAGCAAAGCAATGAGAAAAATATACAAAGAAATGTAAAAATAATATAAGTCAAGGTTATTTGGGAGAGACATCTGAGTTTGAGCAGAGAGTGACTGATCAGACACAGAAAAGGGTTGATCACCTGCCTGTGACTATCAAGAGAAGCGGAAGATCTTAATGTGAGTTTAGGACTTACTAAATTTGTTGGGTGACGAAATTTTCCAAAGACCAAGCTCTGATGGCACTATTGACAGTTCCTCTACAATGCCCTACACATATGCTTAAATATTTACTGTGAGAGTGGCATTTTGAAGAATGAGAATATATTTATTAATATATGGTTTTCATGAACTCCCTGCCTCTTTCCCAAGTAGCAGTTAAGCAACCACTGCTAATAAGAGCCCTTTTTTGTTCCTCTTTTAGTTTGGATAGTTCTCCTTAAGAAATAAAATTTGTACCGTCAAACATACTCCTCCCCTCTCCCCACCTCTTCATAATACCCAAGTTAAAAGAGCATTCAGGATGGCTGCAAAGACACTATGCAGATATATGAGACCCTAACCACCCACTTCCCTTATTTGCAAGACAAACCCAACTGGTCTGCAGGTCTTGTCCTGCAGTTTAATATCTCACCTGTTTGAGTTCAGCCTGTATATAGGCAATTTTAGAGGAAAAATATCAAAGTGGATTTCCTACTAATTCTTAATAATATTTAGACATTCTGACTATTGTAGGAACCTTGGCATTGGAAAATTGTCATGAAAAGAGAAAACCTGATGCACAAAAAACCTACTCCCTGGGTATTCTGTTTATGTGCTTTTAATTACCTTACCTGCTGGTCAAAACAGCTATAAATATGTGTAACCACAATTATTTTAGACCTCATTAAACAGCTGAATGTATGAAGTTCTGGAAATTTGTCTTGAACTTTAGTGACTAGAAATATAAATACTTATACAGTTATTTCAAATATATGTTTCCTGGTTCAAACTTCAGTTAAATCTAGTGATTTCAGTAAGTTTTTCCAGAGATATCTGTATTTTTTATTCTTGTAGTTGGCTACTGTGTGGAAAATGTAGGTCATATGTTTGTTAATGCCAAAACCACCATGTAGTTTCATTAACTTAGGAAATGAATTCTGCTTTTCCAGAGGGAAATATATCAACTACTGTTTTGCCTCAGAGTTTTGGATATACCACCACAAGCTGTACCTCAGTTCTGTGGGTGGGAATCTGTAGTGCCAGATTATAGCCTGAAAATGCCGACCTCTGCTTGTTTTAAATATGTAACAAATTTCTTCTTGCCAGAACTTAGGGAACTGGCATTCCCAGGTCAGTCACATTACCTAGAATGCAAATATGTTCTACTTACAGTAGCAAGACATGAACTAACAGAAAGGTAAAATAAAAGAACTTTACTTGATTTTATCAAGTTGCTTTACTTGATAACCTTGCTCAGCTATTTTATTTACAATATCATTAAGTGCTTTCTTAATGCATTCTGATCTGTTTCATAAGGGGAAACGCTACCTAGAAACACAGAAACAAACATTGCAACAGAAAAGAAGCAAGTTCATAAAATAATATTTAGTTAATCTGCAACGACAGGGAAGTCCCTACTTGATCTCTCTTTCAGAATATCCATTTCCTACAGTTTCCAGTAAGATTGGATCCTACACTGGTGTAGAGATATATTAATATTGTTATATGGCAGTGGAATATGATATGAAGTCATATCTCTTTATACAAGCTTTAAATCTAAGTAGTTTGTCCAACATCACCACATATATTTATATAAACATTGATAATTGATATTAATTCATACATTGATGGATTTAATTAAAAAAAAAAATCTTTCAAAGTAGCTACAATTAATTTGTGTTTAATATTCCACCACAGTGTCCTCTCTGAAATAGAAAGAAATTTGTCACACTTTACTCAAAGGAATACTTTTGTGTTCATATTTAGGACAGCTCAGTTATAGATATGTGAGTAAATAAGTAGAAATTTTATATCCACTCATCTTATGTTCAAACATCTTCAGTATTGAAAAAAAAAAATCCGTTTTGAGTTTTACAGAAAAGTATATGAGTGAAGCTCATTATAAATGGATTTACACTCAATAAGTCCTGGCTGGTAATGGGACTTTTTCTCTTGGGGAAAGAGTGTGCAGTGGTTAAATTTTCAAAGACATCTACTAAAAACATTTGTTTTGCTCTGGATTCATGATTTTGTACAGTGCATTTTTTTGAAACGTGTGCGTTTCAAAAAAACCCAGACAATGTTCTACGTGTGAATGAAGCTTTCCAGGATACATGTTTGCACAACCAGAGGATAGATGACATCTATCTAGTGCTAGAGGAGGTTTTGTCATTAACTCCTCTGAGACCAGGATTTTATTCAGTGAGTTTGCATTTCGCTTTAGGGTGGGGTGGTAGAGTTGAGACCTCACATAAGGATGCAGCTCCTGTAAAAGCCACTTTTTGCAGCCTGTGAGAAACACCAGTGCCAGTACAAGCAGAAAAGCATCAAAGTGTAATTTACACAATTCCTTAAACTCTAACATCTCTCCACAGTGTTGTTCCAAATCCTGTATCTGATGAGGCTACATCTCAGCAGCTTATGCCAGATAGCCAAAATCCAAGAGAGAGATACCCCCAAATTTTGCCCACAAGCCTGTAACTGCTGCAGTGGAATGAGTGCTGCTGAACAAGAGGTGTCCCCATTGCTAAAACACTATCCTTAATACATCCCCTCTCAAATAAAATCACTCAGAATGATTTCCATGGATGTTCTACCTAAAGGGACAGTGACCCAAGGAGAAAAAAGCCTGAGAGGAGAAAAACTTCCTTGGATAAATAAGAATCAATGGTTTTAAATTTTTTTTTTCTTTTTCTTTTTTCTCAGAGCATCCCATTCCTTTTATCAAGCCACCTAGGTAGATTCTTGAATCCACCTCCTGGAAAGGAGGCATAAACCTGCTGCCTGAGCTGTCTTAAGAGCTTGATCAAGCAGTGAGGTAAGTGCCTTTTACTACATGGAAACTACAAGGTCAGAAGGGGAAAAAGTACTGACAAGATGGTGATTATGAGCATTAATCATAATAATATCAAGGTTTTATTTAGCACTTTTCATCAGAAGATTTTAAAGCACTGTAAAAAAGAGATGAGTCTCATTATCTCCATATTTTAGATCTAAAATGTGACCTCCAGTATGTTAAGACTTGTTCTCTGAAGGGGTAAAAAAAAAGACTTCTAGAATCAACAGTACTTATTCTTTGTTAAATTTCTAATCAACACAGTGAATGTTTTTAAATCTACTACTTCTGTGCGTTGTGTAAGGGAATTTTAATTGCTTTACTAGTAACTTGATATAGAACTAATGAATAAATATAATTTTTATCAGGATGCTGCCATCAGCTGATTGAACCAGTACACTGACATTTGCAGGACAAATTCAGAAAATTCTGTTAGCATGTTCAGTTCTGTTGCTGGTTACTGCTTCATTTACTGGGGATTGGTAACTGGATATCTGCATTTTGCAATGCACAGTAAAAGGATCAGCTTAAATCACCTCCACAAAGGGTTTAAGCCAATCCTTTTCCTTTGCCTTTGCATAAACCTTTCAGAATATCCTAGCTAAGATCTTGCACAGTAACTAGCAACTGAGAGGTGCTTTTTTTCTATTAAAAGAAGCTAATGCTACCAGAAACAAATAACTATGCCCTGAATGCCCCACAATGGAGTTATCGCTAAAAACAGGAATATTACTGTAAGCTATTACTGAAGGGCAAATTTTTACCTTCTGCTGTCAGGAAAATATTTATGTTTTATTGTGTTAGAAGATAGACCTTGACACCTATCAGAAGAATTTTATCCTAGGAGAAAAGACTTATGGCTGAAGACCTGCAGAGAACAAAACTCGGTGTTCACCTCTCCGCAATGCCTCTGGTGTAGGGAGGCTAAAGAATTTGCTTGGGGTTTTGTTTCTGCCTGGGGCCAAGGCTGATCTGTGCAAGTGAGTCTTAATGAGAAGAGAGATTTTTCAAAGTTGTGAGGAGTTTTAAGTATCCAGGAGGAAAGTCAGAAATATAAATAAAAATATAAATTTGTCTGTGTTCAGAAAAAATGGCGTTACTGAGGTGGTATTTGAGAAGGTTTAAAGTCACCCTATAGAAAATGCAGGTTTGAGACCTGAATCTTAGGAAAATTTTGTGAAATTATGCTGCTATTTAGAAGGAGGTCAGTTTGGAACAATATTGTGAACACTGACAGTTACAGCTTCTGCTTCTAGCATAGAGCTTGACCCGTTTTCATTTATGCAAATAAGATTTGAGATGTGGAGTACATATGGGAAAAAAAAGCAAAACTGCTACACTTCAGGAGACTATGTGCCTTCCTCCAAAGAGTGAGATCTTTTTGTGTAGCAACTGAAAATATTTTTGTCTTAGAGCAAGCCATCATGTGTTCTCCTTTTGACTAAAAATAACTAATGCCAGACACAATGTCTCAAGTATGATCTGCTCAGTTTTATTTCTCTTTCATTTGTTTTTGTTGTTGTTGTTGTTGTTGCTTGCAGTCATGATAAGGAATAAATAAGACTGATCATTTTAAGCTCACTTAAAGCATAAGATTTTTCAGCTCCATTGGATATAGACCGAATAGATCCTGCACCAGCTGGGCTTAATTCTGTTCATGAACTTTATGTTTCCTGGCTCTGATGAAATTGTTCTTCTAAGAACTTTAGCTCAAAAAGGCCTTACCTATGTGAAAGATCAAAGATACTCAAACCCATACCAAATTGCCCACAAATCTACACCAATATTGGTTCCAATTCCATAAATTTAATGGTTTTAACAAGAACATACGAGCTAGTATTTCAAATATGTGTCATGCCAAACCAAATCTGAATTTGTTACAGAAACGAATACAAGTTATTTAATATATTGTTTCCCCCATATTTTTGGTTATATACTGTTTGCCAACAGTCTTCCAAATATATTGTTTCATCTAAAGTGTTTGCAGAGCATCTGTAATAATTTTTAATCTGCCATTTCTTCAGGCCAGATTTTTGGTATTACAAGTCTGAACTATTTTGACAAAATTGACTAGTTACTTATTTGGATTCCTAGATGGATAATTTAAAACAAACCAAGTTTCTCATTAATATACACATTATTTTGTGCATTGTACTGTAGCTATAAATTATAAGGAAATAATTTACAAAAATCTTTGCAAGAATGATAATACTGGATATGCAAAATCAAAGTGAATGTCTTGAAGTTTTTAGAAAGTCCTTCAGGGATGTTTTTTCATATTCTGTCCCTATGATAATACCTATATATAAGATGGGGTTTGCCTTCCATGTGCGGTTTAATTTCCAAGTAGAAAGACTGGGGGGAGAAAAGCATTCACTGAAGTAGCTTTACATTCCTGGAGTAAGTGAACACTAAAATTATTTTTGAAGACTTGGAGGAATAGAAGAGTTTACGACTTACTCATGTGATATGCTGACTTCTGTCAGCCTTCAGGAGGCAGTGAGTTCAGAAAGTCAGCATTTCCCAGGATTTCTAGGACTGATGCCCGACCAGTTCCTGAGCAGTAGCCCTGGGCCACCTTTCCCCTTGGTTTATGATGTCGTATGATATGGAATAACCCTTTGGTCATTTGGGTCAGCTGTCCTGGTGGTGTCTCCTCTCATTTTTGTGTGACCCCCCAGCCAACAGCCTCACTGTTGGGGAGGTCTGAGAAGCTGAGAAGTCCTTGACTTAGTGTAAACACCGCTTAGCAACAGCCAAAACAGTGAGTTATCAATATAATTTTCATACTAAATCCAAAAACTACAGCTCTGTGCTAATAGCTATAGGAAGAAAATGAACTCTATCCCATCTAAAACCTGGACAGCAAGGTAAATGGAGCGCTACTATTTTGGTATCTTTTGGTTTGGTTAATAAAATAAGAAGGCCTGCATTATTGAAGAGAACTGGGATGTCATTCAGGTGGGCAAGTCAGAAATTATTTAGCTGCAATCCTTACTTTGAAATCTCTCTTTTGCTTAAGAAACTATGAAAATAAATGCTGAACTACAGATGTGGCAGAAATTTTGGGCTTCAGAGGAAGACTTGAAGAAAATACTGATTTCATTAGGAGCATATTGCCCACAGATTTCATGCTGTTATTCTCCAGTGTGAGCCATGGTTCCATATTCCACGGCAGGAAAGTGTCTCTAAAGAGACGTGAATCACAGCCTATTACATCACAATGTGACAAGTGAATGGTGTTGGATTTCCTGCTTGAATGCACAACACTAAGTGCAGCTCCCCACTTTAACTGCTGAGGATGGGAACGTACCCCCATGGAGGCCAGCACTTCCCTACTGAGCCCATCCTCTTTGAGCACTCCTTGAAGGATGACAAATATGGCATCTCTTCTCATACTACGTGTAGCTCACTCTTTTTACTCTCTTTCGGATAGCAAAATGCCTCTTGAGCCTCCTCTCTGCTATTCCTTCTCTTTTCATGCTTGTCTCTTGGGAAAGCAAGTTCTGAAGACAGATGCTGCTTTCTCCTTTTATTACTATTCCACCTCTTTGCAGAGTCTCACACTACACCACAAGTTACAGCTCATAAGTGGATACATATGAAAATAATATAGCTACATGGTCTCCATGCCACCGATTTAAGCACGCCAGTACTGACTTCACCCTCCTTTCATTGGCGTTTTCTTACAGTGAAACTTCGAGAATAAACAGCTGTGAATATTTAACAGCCACTTTTCCAAGATCCTGGTCGTTAGGTCAGAATGCCATGGTGTCTTAATTAGTTTGGTGTGCCTCCCCTTTTCTTTTCTGATCTGAATGGCAATTATAGGGTAAGTAACTACTCTGCTTTGTCACCATCCCAGTACAGCAAATTATGTTCTTGTTATTTGTCACATTGCTAGTTTTTGTGAATGGATAATATTGATTAAAATCTATTTTGCAAATAAGACACAATGAATGCAATAAGCTTATTCTAGAGGGAGTTTACTTTTTCCTGATCACTGGATAAAATATGTTAAAGAAGATTAGTTCTGCTGTGGTGGAATACTTTGACAAGATGTTGAAATCCCTGCATCTAAGTCAGTTCTATTTGTACCAGTGGAATAAAAATTAACATGTGCTCAGCATATTAGGTCTTAAGGCCAGGATATTCACCTTCTAGACTAATTTTCTGTTTGCTAAACCCATTTAATTACAGATTTAAAATACTGAAGAAATGTGCAGTACATGTGCATCTTAGGTAACTCAGAGAAAAACTAGTTTACCATTTTCAAGTCTGAAAATGAAAGTTGGGCTCTTTCAGACCAGCAGATTTGGAAATCTTCCACACATTCCCACAGAAATCCTTCCTGGACCTGGTCAATACTAGACATATTTAACTTGGTGATAACAGGCTGAAGATGTTAAGGGAAGTTATTGAAGCAACTGTAACTAATGCCACAACAGTCTGTAAACTGAGGAGAAAAAAATTTAAATTATTAGTACATGTGTTGGAATTTCTGTTTAAAAACATCTTTTAAATGACTGAAATAGCTAGATAAAATTTGGAAAAGAAAACTCCATGAGAAACTCAGTCTGAGTCCCTGCAGCATCCAAAATGGTTTTTCTACTACTTCTCACTTTATTTGCCAAATGAGCAAATCAACAATGAGGGCTATACTTTCTTCCGAAAGTGTTTTGGAAAATTCCTTTTTAGGAAAAAATTTAGGAGAAATAAGTATGTTTCTTGAAAATGTACTGGTGTACAAGAAAGATTTTCTGGGTTTTTTCGTTCCTGTTCTTTCTAGGGTTCCCCATCCCTCTTAGCAGGCAACAGACCGGGAAAATAACTGATTGTTTTTGTACTTTTGGGAAAATCAGGTAGATTGCTTTTAGGTGTGCTGAAGAAATGCAATGCAAGATTTCACACCACTAAAACTCCTTCTGAGAGTCAATCCATTTCTTGAGACTGTGCCTGAATACCCCAGTTAATTCACTCCAGTTGATGCTACTAACATTTTGCCTTTCTACATCTTCTCTCCAATTGTAATCAGCTGCTTTGTAATAATTTGTTTCTAAGTGAAATAGATGTAACATTTTTTTCTTTATTACCATTTATTTATTTATTAGTCACTGTGTCCTGCCATTCCAAATACCAGAAAAAAGCATGGCAGGGCCACAGAGGTATTTTGGTGGTTCTTCAAAAGAGGAAAGATGATGGTAGGCATTGGAAAATATTTTATTATAAGCCTTACTGAAAACATTTGCAAACTAAACCAAATAACGGAAGCCTACTTTATTGCACAACTGACCATATGAAAATAAAATGTGAATAAAATTATTTTGAAAACTCCAGTTTACAGAAGGAAGTTTAGTGTAGTATGGAAATTGTCAGGGTTTATCCATGCTCCAACTACACCGAGAAACACTGTGTGGTGAAGGGGTTAAACCAGACCAGGCAGCCCTACCACAACAGGGATATTTTATCATATAACAACCAAAGCATTACCCTGCTGTATTTAAAGGGCTTATATGCTGGATTAAGACATCCCATCATCTTTGGTTCCATGGAAGAATGGAACAGAACCTGAAATAGAAAGCAGTCTTATATGCGGGGGACTTGACAAGTTTGTTTCTGTGTTATTCAGTCAATTTTTGCTGTCATTCTCCAGCATAGCACTTGAATCCATTCAACCTGTAATAGCATGAGAGACTCTTTATTCACTGAGGAGATGTTGATTAATCAAATTATGCAAGGAGTTGTCTGAATTTTCTTCTTAGAATTCAAATACTCCAATGCAATTATTCCGTGAAAAATTTACGCACTTTCACTGGCACTGATCACTGGTGTGGCTGATGTGCTCTGATAAAGTCCAGTGTTTCTAAGAATATACTTGGGTCTAAAGTAATAGCTTTTCTAATGATCAGTAGGGATCTGAAATCTCATAGTCCTAATATCAAGATTTTTTTTGAGGATTGACCTGAAATAAGCTATAATCATGTTAACTCTTCTAGCATTTTTGATGTCTTACATTGTGTTGCAGTTGGCACTCCAAAGTGCCAAGCCAGCCAGGAACATGGGAGTTAAGCTAACCAAAGTGGTGCTAACTCTGGCTAGAGCCTGGCAGACCTGGAGAGACACAGTGAGGATCAGCTGACTGACGAGTCACCTAAAGGAGGTGCTGGGGGTCTGGCCATGCTAAGAGGTGCAAGCACCTCCTACACTCCCATCTGCCTGCACTGAGATGACTGGGATACCTGAAGGTCTCTCAATTAGCACTGGTTTCCTACATTTAGCCCTTGGTGTTCAGCAGTATTCATGATCAGACCTTTGAATGTGCGTATACACTTAAAGGAGCAGCAGAAAATGGTTAAAATATTAATTAGATAACAGTTCTGCTTTACTTAATCCGAGAAAATGAGTGGAAAGCAAAAGTATAGGAGGTGGAGTACATACAGTGCTTACTCTATATGCTGCTTTGTTTTTAAAAGAGAGAAACCAAGTTCTCAGAGGTTCCCATTTTTCTGTTCTTATGAATGATGATGCCATTCTGGAGTTTTTCAGTGAGAGAGAGGGGAATGTCTTTGAAGTGTTTTTGCTAGGGTACAGTCCCAGTGCAAACACAATATAAAGATGCTGAATAATATTTCAGTGCTCTATGTTTTATGGAGAATTTTGTTTTTCTTTCATTTGTGAGGTTTCTTACATTCATCTGTTTAATGCAACGTCAATAACTGAACCTCTTTCTCTTTTTAATCTCCACAGTGTGAGAAGAGAATACCCTGCAGGTATTCTGTTGAATTTATGAGATTATTAAACAATTTGTGAGATTTTTATTTTCAAAAATTTATGCGATTATTAAACAAATTTACGAGATTATTAAATTTACAAATTAATGACATTATTAAAAAATTATGAGATTATTAAACAATTAAAAAAGCTTATCAGACTACCACTAGCAGTCTAGGAAAAGAGCTAGCCAAAAATGGAGAATTTCCACTCTATAAAAAATCCAGATGTTTGAAAACTTGTTTTTGTATCTAACACTCTAATACTAAACAAAAAATGATGGCTGCTTCTCTTGGATTAAATATTACTCTGTATATTTCCAAAGTTTTCAAGTGCTCCTGCCCTGTACACTTTGACTAGTTGTGCTACTCACAGAGCTGGGCTTCACTGGACATCTCCAGTGAAATGCAACCAGTTGGTTGGAAGTCCCCTCCCTGAAGGGTTGTGGGAGCTACAAGCAAGTGGCCCACACTTCCTGTGAAGCACAGCAGTAACAGAGACAGATGCATGGATGCATATTCGATATAAAACACAATGTTTGTTTATGAAGAAACAAAAAAAAAGAACTTGTCTATTTTGACTGGAACCAGCCTGAGCCTCAGAGAAATCCCTTTCAGTGGAAAACTGAGAATGACAACAGGATTGCAGCAATTAGGCTAATTCCAGTACTGCAAAACAGATGTTTTCAAAGGGAATAGTTTACATAGGGAAAGGTCTGAGCAGATCTTTTTTGTAGTCTTAATGACATGACATATCTAAACTTTTTGAAAGAATGGAATGTTTTCCCCAAAAACTGGTGGTTTTTTGTTTTATAAACAATCCCATAGTCCTGAGACGTGAGAAGTAACAGAGAACAGTAAAATACAAACCAAGGGTAGAGTTGGAGATGAAAATCTTATGGTAAGTTTATACACAAGGCAGGGATATGCAGAAAACACCCATATACAGTAGGAACAATATGAATCTCTTCCTTTAAAGTTTAAACCAAAGGCCACAAGAATCTCTATTGGATTTTGTCTCAGACAAAACTGACATTATAACTTTAAATAATAGTAATTTGAGTGTGTGTATACATTATCTATCTATCTGTCTGTCTGTCTGTCTGTCTATATCTATAGATATATCTCCAAATACACTAAGTAACATTTAGGAGATGGAAAGAGAGATTGCAAGCGTACATATGAAGAGCTTGCCTACTATCAGGTGGAATTTAACGTTGTATTTGTTTGACTTGGTAAATGTGATCTTTCTCTTTAAGTTCATCCTTAAATTTTAAAGCATAATTTGTTTTGATTGAATTTCTAATGTTAATTAGTGAGGCTTGCACTGTTAAAGACATCAAGAACATATAATTATGTTCCTTATAATTATACCATAATTGTTTTAGTATGTTAAATGATCTAATAGATTTTTTCCTGTTTCAACAGCAGCAGTACTACCATCTCTGTTTTATGAAATAACTGGCAAGCATTCAGTAGGTGCTTTCAAGCATTTCAAGTAAAGTTTTGATGGGTATTCATCTACTAATGAAATATTCATGCATTATATTTTCTCTATGACAAGTGACTTTCACTGAAGCGCCTAATGCTTGGTTTGCTTAGACAGATATAACATTCAATCAAACTAATGGAAACTGTGGAGTACTGTTATACTGGTTATTATTAAATCAAATTCTCTTGATAAATATTGAGTCTCTGATGTTAAAAAGCATTTCTAGCATGATGCATGGATAGCAAAGCAATAATCTGGCCCCTTGTTAAAAATGTTAATACTACAGCTGTCATCATTTAACAATTAACATGATTTCCCAAGTGGAGAAATGCCTCAGAGTATTCAAAAATACAATCTGTATGTTGTTTGATATTTTCCATATTTTGTATGCATTCACTCCCAACATAGAACACTTGGACAAGTTTGTATTACCAGGAAAGTATGTATACTTTATCTGCTTAAAATTTAATATTTCCTTCAAGTGTCATTACTTTCACCCATGTAAATATGAAGAAATCAATTTTGGTAATTTCACAGGCAGGAAGCTAATGGTCCTATTACAAAACAGTTGGTAAAGGCCTCTAGAGAGTTGCCTGGGCATATTGATGTTGTTTTTCCTACTTGCTGTCTGGTTGCTAAATTTCATTAAATTAATCTAAAATAAATAAAATGTTTTCCTGCAATACTTTTCCACGTGTTCTTTTGACACTTTTTGCAAGAAAAACAGGGTACAAATGTGAAGTGGTTGACAAATAAAACAGGCTTCATGCCAGGTTTTAATTTATTAAATTAAAGTTCAGAGGTCAATATTATGCCTAATTTTACCACTTCTGCATATATATGACAATTGTGACTCCATCAGCTTAATATATCCCTAGACAACATGAACCCATGGAGGAGGAGGAGGCCACAAAGATGGTCAGAAAGCTTGAGCACCTCTCAAGAGGTGCTGGAGAGAGGCTGAGACGGTTGGGGTTGTTCAGCCTGGAGTAGAGAAGGCTCCACAGAGACCTTATAGCAGCCTCCCTGTGCCTCTCCCAGAAAGCTGGAGACAGACCTTTTTCCAAGGACACACAGTGATTGGACAAGGGAGTAATGGCTTTAAACCAAAAGAGGGTAGATTTAGATTAGATATTAGGAACTGGGTGTTAGACACTGGAACAGGTTACCCAGAGAAGCTGCAAATGCCCCCATAAGTGTTCAAGGCCAGGTTGGATGGGGCCCTGGGTAACCTGGTTTAATGGAAGGTGTCCCTGCCCATGGCAGGGGTGTCGGAACTCGGTGATCTTTAAAGGCCCTTCCAACTGAAATCATTCCATGATTCTGTGAACTCTAAGTTCATCACTTTTTAAATGATACTGTACTGGCTTCTTCCAGGGATCAGAAGGGAATCTGTAGAAGAGCCAGTTCATGAGGGAAAGTGTCAAAGGAATGCTGAGAAAGAAGATGCAGAGATGATCAGTAATGAAATTGCACTGTTTGATACCAATTAAAGGAGTCACCAACCATGCAAAAATACTTCACCAAATATTTCACCTCTTCTAAGGCATCCAGAAAATAGACACCAAGAGTCACACCCTCTATAAAAATGTACAATTCACAGGCCCTGGTGGAAAAAAATTGTCCTCTCTCATCATATGTCATGAAGGCACATGATTCTCTGCTTTCACAAAAGAGTTTATAATACATCAATGCTGTCTGTATGCAATGCAGAATATTCTGGGATCAGGTAATACTTGCTTGAAGTTAAAAATTAGATCCAGATACATTCTGAGGTTTGTATGAATGGGTTTGGAAAACTGCCTAAATCTAAGCTAATCTACCAAGTCATCAGCATGTAGTGGCCACCTTTGTCGCCCCACAGGTGTTGAAACTCTGAAAAGGTATCAACACCAGGAGGACTGAAGCCTATTCCTTCTTGTGGACCTGATTCTGCCAGCTTTACTTTGAAATATTTGATTTAAAATAGTATTATACATTATTCAGGGAGCAGCTAAATTATTCTTTTGACATTGCTGATTTGTTTTCTTTTCTTCTTACATTTAAATTTAGAAGGGCAAAGCATGGTGCTAGGAAAATTAGGAAATGTATATAAAATTATGGAGCAGTAACTCTGTAGGGAAAATGTTTACTCTGCAGGCTTTTCTCTTTAAAACACAACTGCTTTAAAGTATCACATTAAATTCTAATGTGTGTGTATTTAAAGAAGGTACAATATATGTGAGAAAGAGACATGAAGTGCGTAAGGTGGGGCTGCTGTGGCTAAGCACTACTTCTAGCAGAATACTACAGTAGTGCCATGAAATCCTATGTAAGTGGTCAGAACATAAGTAAGAGCTGCCTGTGGGTAGTCCCAACCTATTCACGAGCCCCTTTTAACAATTTTCCTACTTTTTTAAATACTGTTTTTGGCAAACATTTGATACTTGAAATACAAAATGCATGAGTCACCTACTGAGATGGGCACAGTATGTGGTTCATTGAATTTAGCTAAATTGTGAGTAATCTATCAATAGTCCTCATAGTGAACATACTTGTAATAATTTCACACATTACAAACAAGAGTAGGTATGATTTTTCAAGATTTTTTCCAAGCATTTTTCACTGGGAGTTTTTACCTTTTTTACTATGCTCCATTCATTGTTGTAGAAAATTGCTAACTTTTTAGTGGTGTAGGATAAAAAGAAAAGGTAGCTTATTGCTCGTCAGTGTAAACAACAAAGAACCAGAAAAACAAAACCTGACATATTACAAAATACTGTCTTAGAAAGCAAAGTCCTCAACATGAGATTGAATGAATACAGATTCTTATACAGCTATTGAGATGTATTCTTCTGCCAGCATACCAATTTCTGTTGAGATGAGTAATTTTAAAATTCAGAGGCAGCAGTTCTGAAGGAGAGAGCTGCAAATTACTACAGATTATGACTCGCCAAGAACATGGTCAGTTCTTGTGGGTTTTTTGGGTTTTGCAGTTTTTTTGTGTGTGCAGATTGCTGGGGTTTTTTAAAGAGGAAAACTAGCGTGTAGATGAAAAAAAGAAGTGAAAAGTATGTGTGTATAAAGTAGCATCATAACTGGTTTGTTGGATACAGGGAATATAATCTTTTTGCTGGAGAGAAACATGAACATTAGGGCATAAAATCTTTGAAGAGCTTTTAAAACAAATTCCTTAGACGAACAGATATTCAGCATCCCTATGATGAAAGTGAGGGGGTAGTCAGCCCCCACTTTAGCCCCAGCCTCTGGTAGGAATCTTTCCCTGAATGTTTTTCATGAGCGTGAATGATTTTACGTGCATTTAAATTTGTCCCTCAAGTAGTTATTTCAGGAGCTATTTCAGACTTGGAAGCTGTGAACCCTCGTTCTCGCAGCACAGAAACTGGCCACTGCTCGGCTCTCTCCTCTCGCGCCGCGTTTTATTCTTGGGAAGACCACCCGGCTCCAGGAACTTCCCGTGCGCGACCCTGACGATGGAATAACTGTTATGACAAACCGGTATCTTGTGACTAAATCCCTTCGGAATTACAGTTTCCCCTGAAAAAAATATAGTAATAATTTAAAAACTATACTCTTCTCCTGCCTTAGCCCTTGCACTTCCAGCGACGCTCTGCCGAGTCACCTTTATTAGCGCCATTCCTATGCTTTTGGCCCTTAAGGTGCCGGACGCCTCAAAGGCGGTGGTGCTGCTGGCGGAGCCGGAGCCGCGGGGCTCCCCGCTGCTCCACAGCCCCCATCGGCTGCCCGGGGCTCCCCGCTGCTCCCCAGCTTCCATCGGCTGCCCGGGGCTCCCCGCTGCTCCCCAGCTTCCATCGGCTGCCCGGGGCTCCCCGCTGCTCCCCAGCTTCCATCGGTTGCCCGGGGCTCCCCGCTGCTCCCCAGCTTCCATCGGTTGCCCGGGGCTCCCCGCTGCTCCCCAGCTTCCATCGGTTGCCCGGGGCTCCCCGCTGCTCCCCGCTGCTCCCCAGCTTCCATCGGCTGCCCTGGCGGCTGCCGGGCGTTCTGCGGGGGAGGGAGCGGAGCCCCGGCGGCGCCGCCCGCCGCTCCCGGCAGATGGCGCACTTGCACAAGGGACACGGTGGCTCCGGGAGCGGGGCGGGAGCGGAGCGGGGCCGGGCGGCGGGAGCGGGTGTCCCACGGAGGGAGCGGGTGTCCCACGGAGGGAGCGGGTGTCCCGAGGAGGGAGCGGGGCCGGGCGGCGGGAGCGGGTGTCCCGCGGAGGGAGCGGGTGTCCCGAGGAGGGAGCGGGGCCGGGTGGCGGGAGCGGGTGTCCCACGGAGGGAGCGGGTGTCCCACGGAGGGAGCGGGTGTCCCGCGGCGGGAGCGGGGCCGGGCGGCGGGAGCGGGTGTCCCACGGAGGGAGCGGGTGTCCCGAGGAGGGAGCGGGGCCGGGCGGCGGGAGCGGGTGTCCCACGGAGGGAGCGGGTGTCCCGAGGAGGGAGCGGGGCCGGGTGGCGGGAGCGGGTGTCCCACGGAGGGAGCGGGTGTCCCGAGGAGGGAGCGGGTGTCCCGCGGAGGGAGCGGGGCCGGGTGGCGGGAGCGGGTGTCCCACGGAGGGAGCGGGTGTCCCGAGGAGGGAGCGGGGCCGGGCGGCGGGAGCGGGTGTCCCACGGAGGGAGCGGGTGTCCCGAGGAGGGAGCGGGGCCGGGTGGCGGGAGCGGGTGTCCCACGGAGGGAGCGGGTGTCCCGAGGAGGGAGCGGGTGTCCCGCGGCGGGAGCGGGTGTCCCGCGGAGGGAGCAGGGCCGGGTGGCGGGAGCGGGTGTCCCGCGGATGGAGCGGGGCCGGGCGGCGGGAGCGGGTGTCCCTGGGGAAGGAGCGGGTGTCCCGAGGAGGGAGCGGGTGTCCCCGCCGCTGCCAGGTGGGGCGGCGGTGCGTCTCGAAGCCGGCGGCGGCGTAAAGACCCGCGGTTTCTCTTACGCGACCTTAGCACCTCCTAAACTCTGCACCTCCGCCTTTGGCCGCGGCGCCGCCGGCTCTGCGCAGCGGCCAAAGATCTCGCAGAGACGTTCGTCCGGCCTCCGCCGCCTGGCACTCGGCTTTTCCTTCCAAAAGTACGGAATACTTGTCAGTGTGGAGGAGGAACGATGTGCCAGTGGCAGGGATGAGGCTAAAAATGAAACCATGTGGCTAAACCAAAGCGCTGGTGGTACATCAATGGGAAATGTAGGAGCGGGAGGAGTGTGAGGTTTGCCCACCGGGCGACGCCTCTGCACACACCCCGTCCCATTGCTCACGTGGTACTTCTTAACTATATATATATATAGTTAAGATATATATATATATCCGTGAAAATATATAAATATAAATTTCTTGTATTCACTGTTAAAGATATAGTTCTCTATTGGTGACATTTCCTACCCAGAATGCTACTACTGAATTGCTAGTGCTTCATATCGTCTCTTTACAAGTCATCAGAAGGAACTTCTGGTTGTAATATGAATCTAATAAATCATGAGTGTTTAGTGTTTCGGAGTGTTTTGTTTTTTTAAGAATAAATAACTATTTAGCTTGTATATACACATAAATATCTGTGCAATCCAATGACAGAGAAACTCAAGCATATGTGGCTATTCCTGCTTGTCGGATAGCCACCAGCCTCAAAACCAGAATGCAGAGTGAGTAGATGGAAGAAAAGCAACATGAACTTTTCTTGCCTTGTTTTTTATTTAGCCTTATCTTTGACTATCCTTATGAGTCATGCATTTTTTTGGCACAAATTATCATCTGGACAAAATGCTTTACCTGCTTTGTTAAGCAGCATGAAGATCCCAGGAGAGGTGAAGATAGCATTGGGACCTGGAAGACCATGGTTAGAAAAGCTGTTTGAAAAACTGTTTTAAGAGTTGGGTGAAGCTGGCTTTTATATTTGTAGGCTTTACCTTTCAAATGCTTTTTTCTTATTTCATACTGTTTATGAGTTACAAGGAAGTAAAGCTTTAGGAAACAGAAAATTGTTTTCTGTTAAATCTTAGCAAATGGCTAAATCAAAAATAAAAAATGCAAATATCATGGTGTTAAAAGTACAGGTCCCTTGTTAACTTAGGTGATCTATGTCAGTAATTAAGATCCTGGCTGAAAAAAGTTTTGAATTGTATATTGTGGAAAACAGGAGATGACAGACATGGGAAGATTTAAGGAAACCATGGCAACAAAGGGCTCAGTAGCTCTATACAGGTAAGAAATGCAAGAAATTTATTTGGAAGAGAAATAGGCTTAGGAAAAGCAAACTCTGCAGCTGTAGGGAACCAGGGAAGCAATTAATGCCTGACAGATAAGACCAAGAGAAAAAAGATTATCTCCCCTTAGGGTAATTACTAAGAAAACTTCACACATCATCTCTTTCCCACTCAGGGTTTCTATCTGCAGTGTCTCAGGTGTATTGTGAAAACTGTAAAGAATCAGTGCTTAGTTAAATTTCTGGTCAGAACATCCAAGCAAAGAGGTCAAGGAATCAGTACCAATGCTGCAGTTTTTTCCAGATGTATGGGACAAAAAAAAGGGTATACTGGCGTTTATTGGACAAATAATGGGTCTTACTGCACAAACAGGTGACTAATCCTCCTATAGAAAAAGTCCACTCAGAAGGGCTTCTACAATGATCCCTTGACCTTTAATTTCTTGATTAGCTGTGCTTAAGGGAACTGTGTAGCTTGGTGGTCCTTAAAATTTGTTAACAGTGTTTTAAATCAGCATATTCATGGCTTCTTGGCATTATTTCAGGTTGTCTGCTTGTTTGCACTCTATTTTCTGCTTTGAGGAATGTATTGTGTTCCTTGAGTACTCATCAGTGTGGACCCGGAGGCTCATGTATGCTTTGTGTGTGAGAAATCAGAAATCTGAATAGCAGGGTCTTCTGAGAACATGTATATAAACCCTGACTTTCATGAGTATAAAGAACACAGAATTAATGGCTCTTCCCCAGCACTCTTCAGATGCAACCTGCATCTGCTCATCCTTTTAGCAGACTTTAAAATCTGTAAACCTTTTTGCAAAGGTGTGAAGAGCTTTTTTCCTTTTCTTATCCAAAATTAATATTTTTTCAAAGTCTATATCTGCTAGTCCTGTTCAATACCATTTTGCATCCATGATGTTTTCTATGCCAAATTCTGAACTTCTGAGATTCAGGTACAGGTATGGTCTGTCCTACTTAGAGAAAGTCAGGCCCCAGAGAAGTGTTCAGCATGTTTACGTCTGTCTGAGAAAGCAAAAGTTTGGCTATTCTTGTCTTAACATTCTGAACGCTAGTCATCCCATGTAATTCTAACAACTGCTGTACTAATAATGTCTGAACAATTCCTAAACCCATGATGTTGAAGTCTCCATGAGGGAGCTTCTGGTGGAAAATAAACATGGTTCCAAAAATTCTCACGGGATTCTTCAAAAAGAGGCCTAAGAACATTGTATTGCTCTGAAGCTAAAGACTCAATGTCCTCTCTTGCCCCGTGCATGGAGATGCAGAATACACTGCTAGGTGATTTATGCAAAGGGAGTCTTTGTACTGCCAAACAGCACTGGCCATACTGATAAACCAGTTAAGGAACTGTGGTGCATCCAAACAGAGGATTAAACGCCTTGTCCAAGGACACCTTCTACAAGGAACTAGCAGTTAACACTGATGTTTGTAGCAGCTGAGTCACCTCATAAGACCATAACTCAGCTACCCCACTCAACTAATTGCTTCCATTGGTTTCAATTGAAAAATCTACCTCCCTCTTTGTGGACAGGAAACTCCAGAAAAATTTTGGTGGATCACACTAGAGTGATACTTTGGACGACCATTCTGGCTACTAAGAGTCCATGATCATTACAGCGCACCAAGGAAGGGATCCTGCTGTCCACCAGCATCTTCAGCCAGATGATCTATGCTGAAGTCAAGTACCACCCTCCTTTGCATGAGCTGGATGAATTGGGTTTGTCAGTCATCTGTAGTGGGCTGTACTCTGGCACACTCATGGAGCAATCACTTATGCTGTGGTATGTTGCAAAGTATTTGAACCTTGATAGTGTGCCCCAGCCAGTTATTTAGTTATTTTTACCAGAGCCCTCAGAGTAGGATGGGGTTGGGATTACCCTCACCAGCTTCACCTGGCCTTTCCACCTTCAGCTGCAGCACATCAGCCCCAAGAGGGTTTTTAAGCTCCAGTCTGAAGGCTTAAGGAGAGAGGTGGGATAGGTTTGTACCTGTTTTGTGGTCTTTGTTGTCTTGTTTGGATTTCCTAGACTAACTTGGCTGCTGATCACTGGATGGGTTTTGTTGCTGTCATCATCTTGATCCTGCTTGCCTGGATTAGGAGCCCTACCTGCTAGAGCCATCAGGAATTCTTCAAGGACTGAAAGGTAAGCTGTGAAAAATTGGGAAAGGAGAAGCTGAAAAACTAAATGCCAAGACAGCAAGGAATAGATAAAAAAGGACTGTGCTGCACTAGATTAAAACCAATCATGTTATCAGAGTGTGCAGAGCTCATGGACAAAATAGAGAAACCAATCAAGCAATGTGAGATCTCATGCACAGTAGTTGCAAAATGTATACATACTGTATTATGTAAAAGTTGTAAAATGTATAAGTAGAGTAGTATGTAAAAATAGGTAAAATATATAATTAAGTAAGAAAATGTATAAGTAGAGTGATGTGTATATGTATAAGTAGTATAAGATAAGCAAGTGAAATGTATAAGTAAGGTATTATGTCAAAGTTGTGAGATGTGTGAACACCGGGGTATTTTAAACAATAAGATGCTTCTGTGTAATCATATTGATTTGTTGATCAGAAGGCATGAGTTCCCACAGTGGTGGTGCTTTGAGATGCCAGCCCGGACACCTACACCAGCCTGAGTTCTCAAGGGTTTTCAGGAACTTCCTGTACAGCAATGGAAATCCTCAGAGTGCTTCACCCACCCCAGTAAATGTGAGACCTGGAAAGATCTCATTTTCCTACACACCTTCAAGGCCATGAGAGTCCAAGGAGAGCCTGTTACAGCTGGGTAACTTACTGCTCTCCCAGTGCTGTACACCAGCCATACTGCCTAAACAACATTTAGGAACTTAAAAGAGAGAAAACAGGAAGATGTTCACGTGTTGCAATTGTCAGAAGCTGATAACTTGTAACAGATGCTACATGTAGGTCAGAAACATGGCCTGAAAACACAGAAAATTCAAGTGCAGCAATTGAAAACTTTGGAAAAAATAAGAAGCTTTAGGAAGCTAGAGGCTGCAAAACTACAGGGAAAAAGAACCATTACTTCTTGACGCTGGATTCTAATCTGAATAAAAACAGAGTTCAAGGTTTGCTACAAAGGATCAAAGAAATCAGATGACTAACTGGCAAGAATGAAAATGAGGATTAGAAGTGGTAGATGGGAACCTGAACTGGAAAGCAAACCAAAGCTTTCTACAGATGAAGAGGCTTGGCAAAAACGATCAAACCATCATGGATAACAAAAGCTTCAGGCACAAAAGATGAAATAACGATTGCAAAATCCCAGGTTGTGATAAAGGAGACCAATTGCCTAAAACCATACTTAAAGTGCCTGTTTCTTCTATCTGGCTTTTTGTGGAGTTATTTTGATTAATTTAGTTTTGGTTAACATATAGCATTAAAATTTAGATGATGACCTAGATAATATATTTTCTTCAAGTTTAAATTATTTAAATCATAGTAGAACCAATTCTATCTTTTATAGGTACAAAATCTCATAGGGCTGGTGGTGTTTGAGGGGATGGAAATTGGACAGCAAGATTAAGTGGGTCTAATGCACACCTTCCTGAATTGGATGTATACTGCTCTCTTTGCCTAGCCAGTATAATCCAGGCAGTGTGGGGGAACGGAGTTCTTATCAGCTCTGTTAATTCAGTTCCTCATTAGCCAGCTGCTGCTGCTGAATTGGTACTTGCCCTTTACCAGAAAAGCTGCTAAGATATTTATCCCTTCAGAGTTATATACATGTGATGAAGCCAGTTAGGAAGGGATTGTATCTTGGCTGCTGACTGCTTAGCTCCTCCTACCCAGATTGTCACACTGACCACAGCTAATTTATTTATCTCAAATAGGCTATGACAGATTCAGCTTCTCTGCTTCTGGTGTCATTAATAGTCATAAAGTCCATGGGACCATCAAAATATTTCCAAGACCTTTGAATTGTGACTTTCTCCGACTTTGAGCCCTCCTTCTGGCTCTGGAGGCAACCAGCTGTACATCAGGTTTTGCTGAGCTTGGACAGCTCTGTAGTGTGCTGGGATCTGCAACACTTCTAGGCTCTTCAGAGCTCTTTTGCAAGTGCTAGTCACTGCTTCACCTTTCTGGTGTCATCCCCTCATGCTTTCTGGGATATTGTAGGAAGCTTTGATGGCTAGATGGGGTCGCAAATAAGCAGGAGGAAGTGCCATTACTGGGGACAGCGAGGCGGGACCTCAGAGATCTCAGCAGATACCCATTTTTTGCTGCAGAAACAGCAAAGTCCTACTGTTTATCCTCAAGATAACACTGTAGTGGTCTGAGGATCAAAAGTCATAACAGACAGCCTATTACAGAGAGAAACAGGAGTCTGATCTCAGAAGTTTTAGTCACATCTTTGACCTTTTATGCAGGATTTTATACCATTTCCAGTCCTGGGCGTGGTGACCTTGCACAGTTCTTGTTCTTCCCAGCTTCCTTCTGCATTTGGCATCCTGTGGTGAGAAGTGATTTCATACTGCTTTTTCACTGTGGAGTCCTGTCATTGGTGGAATAGCTGTCTGAGGCTCCTTGCAGATAACTAATTCAGAAAAACTCCTCTAAACTGTCCTGATGACTGAACTAGTTCATTGCTTTTTACTGTGTGAGAGATGAGGATGGATAACAAAGGTGACAGAAAATTACCTTTTTCTCCTTGATCTGGGCCTGAGTATAACTTGGCTGTAACTGCAGTAAAACTGGTGTTGGGATTGATTGCAAGTTATTACACAATCTTTCTTTTAAAAGACTTCTGAGGTGAGCCAGGTGTTTTTTAGCAGGAGGGGAAGAAGAAGGTGCTGTTTCTTGGGTGCTTCTGTTTTATATTTAAAGTATCTCTAAATACAGTTGCAGAGGTTGGGTCATGAATTCTGCAATTGGGTGCAAAAATAAATGTGAATTACAGAGTGAGTAGAAATAAACATTCTTTATAAGATTGGTTGAAAACTTCTGCCTGAAAAAATTCTTCAACATCAGATAAGGCAGATAATCATTAACTTGTGTATTTTTTTTTTCTTCCCTTTTCATAATGTAGGCTTTCTGTAACAATGTTGAGAAACCCACACGAGGGATTTGAAGAGGTGCCTTTTTTAGTGACTGAAGTGTTGAGGCTGGAGTTGAACAAAACTCCAAAATAAGTAGAAAGTTGTAGCTTTGGTTGAACAAAACCCATAGCTTACTACCAAAATTATACACCCAGTATATATACCCAGTAATTCCCACCTGGAAATTGTGGTTTGTTTGTCTACTTTTCTCTCTGAGCTGGACTCCAGTATCTGGATGACTTTTGTAGGGCATACATTATCAAGGCTGGCAGTGAGGACTAAGCTGGAAAAGAAACCACCTTGTACTGAGCTTGGGGGGGTTTGTCCACCATGGTGAGTGCCAACATAAGTCACAGAGGCAACATTTCCAAAACTGATTTTTTTGTATTTAGCCAAAAGTATTTAACTGAAGTTTCTTTTGACTCTTTCATTGAAATTCAAATAATGTGCCTGGGAAAATACAGCTACACAAGTTCCTTTTTTCATCCCAGTGTTCTAGTGGATCTTCCTGCTTCCCAGTTTCTATCAATATTTCTGCAGCTAAAATGTCTGTCTTCTTCCATTAAAAAGTAGAAAAATATGTAGAAATGCTAAAAAATGGTTGTGATGTACTCTGCTCTGGCTGCAGGCTGCTGCTCTTATATGCCAATTGCCTGGGAGCTGTGGAACCAGGATGCTGCAGGATGCTGCAGCTGGGACCAGCATGTACCACTGACCCAGTGCAAGGTTCCACAGCCTGAGAGCTGCTCTCTGGTAGCACCATAAAAAAGATATAGAACTGCAGAGAAATTTTGGAGAATCCAGCTTACATAAATGTATTTCTCAAAAGCCAAAGTCTTTCTGCTTACACTGGTTTTGAGGCTGGCTCTTTGTTCTAAACACCAGCCCAGCTTTGTGGCAGGATCAGCTCCTCCTTGGATCTAGGAGTGTCCTTTAGTGAGAACACCTTTTTTTTTTTTTTTTTTTTGTCCTCCAAACATCAGTGCAGGATTGCTCTCTTCTGCTTGAGGTATCTTTGGCCATCAGGTCCTTTCGTATTTTTCAGTGGGTGCTTGACTTGACCTATTGGGGTTTGTTTGGTCTTGGTTAATGTGTGCTAAGTTTACAAGTTATATTGTCCCATATAAATTATACATTGTATGGGAAGGGCTAAAGTTCCAGTTTATGTTGTGGTGTAGGAGAGGAACATCTGTGCCTTTCAGATGTCTGATTATGTTCAGAGGGTTCAGTTGTAAATAGGGACAGAGACATGTAGTAGGAGAAGGATAATGAAGATGTGGTTTTGGATGAACAGAGCCATACATGCTTGCATGTGTCATGATTTAAATAGAGACAGTGTGGTCTGATATCATAAGACTGGTGGAATGTTTTTGTTGTTTTGAATTCCTTTTCCCCATTGTTCTGACAGTGACTTACTATATGCTCTTGGGTAAGTCACTTTCTACATTTCTTTCTCTTTCTACTTTGCATTTGCTATTTGGATTGCAGACTCACCAGGGAAATGGAGCTTCTCCCCTGACATATTTGTATAGCATTGAACTCAGCAGAACTGTGCCTTAATTAGAGTGTTCAAATATGGATGTAATGCAAATAATAATAATTAATTAGACATTTAATCATCACAGTATTTACATAACATTGCCAGCATTTCATGCAAATATTTTATCCAAATATTTTGTGAGAGTTTACCCAGGTATCCTTTTCACAATAGTGTTATACATCTTCATAAGAGAGAAACAATATTAATTTTTTTGTGGTTTAGGCTTATTGTCTCTCTCTCTCTCAACTCTAATGTAATAACGTTCCTTGCAGCTAATAAAATTTTTCCGACCATTAAAAAGGCTCTCCTTGGTTGAAGGTTGTTACACATTAGGCAAAAACTAGTCTGCCCTCCATGACAGTCTCTGTCCTTATGAAAGCTCTTTAAGTAACCTACCGTGTAGATTTCCATAAAGAATGTCTTGCAGACACTGAAATGCACAGATTTATTTAGTTGTTTTTCTTATGGTTTAACCAGCTGATTCTGTATAGCGTGAACTTAGTTATAACAAGGTGAGTATGCTGTTATCCCAAAGTTTAGTTTGTCCCTAATGTTGCTAACACTGATGAAAAGTGCTCAAATTGCCAGATCTTAGGCTGGTGGTCAAACTTGAAATTTAGTCATGTATATGACATCCCTCTGTAGTTGAAAGAAAAAAAAAATCAACTTAAAAGATGAGAAGAAATAACGCCACCACTATAAATGGCAAAGTCTTCTGAAATGCAAAGCTGTACATGGCATATTGCCAGGGCAAAAGCAGTTTTGGCTACTGACCTGACACTGCTGGCAGTGTTACCACTCTGTCCCATGTCCTGGGTTCTACACCACTATGGGACAGCAAAACCAGCTTCTGTTATTGCCAACACGACACAGAAGAAACATTGTTTCTGAACAAGGTTCAGGGGTTGGAAAAGCAACAGGCTTAACTACTGTATTTGAGTTTGAACCTGAAAGCTGCCCAGCTGCTGCAGCAGCGGGGTGTGAAAGCACACACGGGGACCTAGAGGGTTCTTTGCCCTCTCCCTGCAAATCTGTGTGTGGCCTGTAGGTATTTCCCAACATCTCAGGGGCAGGGGTCAAGGCCATCTCATCTGAAGGGCTAGAACAGGGACTCATATTAAAAACACTGTTTGCCAGAGATTGCTGTGGCCTTTGAGCTCCTCTCTTCTGATGGAGGAGTCATTCTTAGCACTACTACGAGAAAACATTGTCCTTCTCAGTGCCACCTATTTGTGTCTCTCACTTGGCGCTAGCACAGGGCTGGTTAACAAAATCTAGATGGAAATGTACAAAAGACAAATTTGCATAATATCAAATCAGGGTTTAATGAGATCACATCTGCTGTTTGCTCTGTGATAGGTGGTATGTGATTGCATTTCCTACTTCATATGGTGGTTTGAAGGGTTGCTGAAAATGGTTATTTTCTTTAAATTTGGTTCACTTGTGCCTATTACTCAGAAGCATAGTGGGGCAGTGCCTCCCTTTGTCTCTGCACATGCCACACATCTTCTCTGCAGATTAGATCGATTTCCAGAATAAAAGACCCTAGTCTTAGCACATTAGTTGTGGTTCTAACCAGTGTGTAGGAGTGACATTCATGATGACGGGGGAGAAAGAAGATCTCCTTCCTGTTGATTTTCCCTTGTTTTTTAGGTAAGAAGCTGTTAAAAGAAAAGCTTTATCCTAGGCAGAGCTTCTCAAGGAATCTGGAAACATTTTAGTCACTAAAGTATTGTCCCTCGCTAATTTTTCTGATGTTTGCCAGCCGCTCCTTGGGAAAGTTGGACAGCAATATTTTTCTCTGAAAAATCAGGATTCAGTTCTTGCAGGAGCATTGTGCATGTTCTTGGAAAGGTATGCCACCCTCCAAGTTAGAGAGGCACCTGTGCTTCTAGGTGGTCCTGCTTTATCACAACATTTCAGTTAAAAAAATTATTCCACTTAATAGATTAAGATAAGGAATAAATAATATGGGGTCTGTAAGCATGGGGACAAATACAGAAGGCAAGAGAACACAATTTTAGCTTGTTTTTCAAACAAGCTCCTTTTTGTTGTTTTTTTGCTTCAGCATCTCAGCTACCTTGAAGGCTGGTTATTAGCTTTGCCATGCTACCCCAGAGGGGTGTTAAGCATTCCTAGGGCTATTTTCTTTTTGCCAGGGCATCTTTTCACCTTCCCTGTGCTACAATATCTGACTTCCAAAATCCCTCATAGTAACTGGGCAACACTGCCAGTTACTGTGGTGGATTGACCTTTTCTCTTCCTCAAGCTTGCTGAAGAAAAAGCTTAATTTGTATGTCTTCCCTTCCTTGACTGTCTTTTTTTGTTAATAGTTTCTACAAGCAATGGTAAAATTTCCTGGATTGTGTATCTTGGAAAAATATTGGGTTTTTTAGACTTACTTTGGCATCAAAGGCATCGTTAGAAGATTAAATATGATTCAAGGCATAGTGTCATGGCTAAGAGGATATTTGGGATAAGAAACAACTCTGCCACTGTTAGTTAAGTGGGGATGAATTAGAAATAAGTTCCACAAGAGATCTCTGTTCTGTATTCCACTTGGACAATGGACAGGTCTGTGGCATTGAAAGGAATGGCTTCCAGCAAGCTTATTGTTGGCAATCATAGACAAGCATTTGGCACACTGGTTCTCTTAATTTCAACTGAATAAAAGAAGGCAATCAAGCTCCTTTATGAAAGCAAACAAGGAAAAAAGAGAAATCTATCTCCAAAGCAGAAAATATCTAGAAATATGAAAGACTAAGGTGGTGATTTTTGGAGAGTGGGGGGAATTACCATTGTTTGGTAATGCAGAGCTAGGGCAGTGGTTGGAACACAGCTGTGGAAGCAGGAAAGCAAGAGCTGCAGCAGGAGAGGGAGGAGAACTTGAAGTAGCATTTCCCCTTAGAAGAAACCAAGACCAAGCTTCTTTTGAGGAGACTGGTGCTTGAAAATTTTCCAGCAGGATCAGCTCCATGTCTTGTCAGGCACCGAGGTGAGACTGACCAGTCTGTCATTCTTTTGGTCATCCTTATGTCCCTTTTCAAAAACAGCCATTATGTTTCCCCTTTTCTAGTCAGTGGGAATTCCCCCAGTCTGCCATGACTTCTCAAATATGATGTCTAGTGGCTTAGCCACTTCCTTGGCCAGCTTCCTCAGGACCCCTGGATGTATCTCAGCAGGTCCTGTGGACTCATGCACCTTCAGGTTTCTTAGATGTTCTCAAACCTGGTCTGTTCCTACAGTGGGTAGTTCTTCCTTCTTTCAAGAAGCAGGGACTGTTCAAGAAGGCAATTTTGTGGAGGAGACCCACAGTGCTATAAAAAAATAAGTGTATTAAGCTTGCTTTCTTCTTCAGATCCAGAATAATTTTAAGCAATCTCTGTTGCCACAAAATTCTTCATTGTTTTAAACACATCTCACCTTTCTTTTAGGAGTTACAGGCAGGCAGTAGTGAATATTACGTTTTCTTAAAACAGAACATTGGGGGATAGGAATCAAAACTTTCCACAAAATTAGCTCCAAATTGGTGATGAGTTTGAATAAAGGAAAGACAAAAAAGTTGAAATTCTTTAAATATTTAAAAAAGTAAGTAATTTGATGTCTCATTTTAAAACTGACTTCAGAGTCAAGATGCTGAACCTGGAAGTGGGTATTAAAAATAGGCTTGAAAAGGCAGGCTTTTAAAAACCAAAATGTAACAATTTCCCCCTCTGTTTCAGTTTAGCCATTGAACTAGAAAACCACAATTTATTTTGGTAGTCTGAATCTGGTTCTCCTGTCCCTGAAAACAATGTGCAACCTTAGCAGACATTTCTTACCATCTGAAAGGGTGAGTCTAGCAATTTTAGATACATAGTAGTTATTCCTTCTGACACTTAACCCTCTAAAATCAATAGCTAAGGCTGTGCCTACTTGGCACTCAGTCTCTGCCTTTTTCACCAGCCTGGCAGGAGCTTAGCCAGCATAGCTGATGTCTCATCAGTCTAGAGAAGAGAAGAGAAGACTGAGAGGGGATCTCACTAATGCATATAAATATTTCAAAGATGGGTGTCAATAGGATGGTGCCAGACTCTTTTCAGTGGTGCCCAGTGACAGGATGAGAGGCCATGTCCACAAATGCACAAGATGATCTCCAGAGGTACCTTCCAAGCCTAACAATTCTGTGATTCATTTTCCCTGCTCCCAGTTGGTCATTGCCGTGCCCAGCCCACCCTAGGTCTGGACCAGGGTTCCCCTTCCTTGACCTGGCATCTGCCTTCTGCTGTGGCCTGGGATCCTTTGATTTTCCCTGCCCTATGGCTTTGGTTAAGGAAGAGTTTCCTCCAACTCCTGTATTTAAAAAAAACTGAAGCTGTTTCTGACACTGCTTCTTTAAGTGTTTTCCACTATTACAGGGACGTATCCAGAACTATCTCAGTGATGTAGTGTAAGCACTTGCTCTGGGGATACAGGTGAAGTTAGATTAGATCTTTTGTGTTATTGAAGTTATAGATTTTGTCATTTTGATTAGTTTAATATTCTCATTTGCTGTTGAAAAAGGTGTAAGCAATTAAAAACTGATTCTACTAAAACCTCTTGTATGCCTGTTAATGTTTTTATTTCAGAACCAGGTAAAAAGAACTTTGTTATAATGTTCAGTTTTTATGCTTTTTGGTGTAAAGTGGGCTTTGTTAGTGGTGACAGTCTTTACTAATGACACTGCCAGTCACTCCTTATGGTCTGGAATGATTAGTTTGTTCTAAAATGAACTAGAGATTACAAATACCTCATTTTTTTCCTAAAGGTTAATCTAAGACTTTTATCTGAGAAAAATCCATTTACAAGTAAGAGTCAGACTAGCTTTATCCACTGCATCAGAAGTGATCCCAGTGGTGATCATTAAGGAAAGATTGTAAAAAGCAGTAGAACTGGAAAAGATTTGGAGGAATCCCTGCAGAAAAAGGCAGACTTCATTCTGAGAGGTGTTAATGGGAGCTTAAGGTTATGGATGCAAGATGTGGGTATTCCTGTTGAGTACTGTGTCCAGCTTTGGACATGATGCTTCCAGAATAAAGCAAGTCTCTGGAGAGAGAAGCTACAGGACTGATAAGGAATTTACTAAATATTTGCTAAACTATGTGGAAAGCAGGATGTGTCTGTATCAATTTATGCTAAATGAAGAGAAATACAAAAGGGAACAAGATACAATTCTTTCAGTGTGTCACAAATGGTTATGAAGAGGCTAATGATCAGTTATTCCTTATGTCCCCTGCAGGGAAGACAAGGAATTTGATGGGTTTTCTGCAAATGGGTCAGTGATAATATCTACATAAACCCAGAAGTCTGAAGCATAACCCAAACACTACTTGCAATAGATTTACCTGCTTTTTCAGCTTCTGAGTGTTGTGCTAATGATGTTATTTTACAGTCTGACTGTTTAATCTTCCTTACTTTTGTAAAAAACAGTTCTATTGATAATTTCATCAAGATTTTTTGTTATTCATAATATGAGTATTTGTTCTCACTCAAGACATGTTGGAAAATTTTCTTAAGACTCAGATAACTGACAACTGTGCCATCATTCTCATTTTGGGGTGGCACTCATGGAGCTACTAAAACGGGCTGCTACTACTGCATGGTGGATGGTGGTTTGTACCACATAAACCAGAGCTTCATGGCACCATCATTCTTACTCCGTGTGTTCAGCTGAGCAGAGGTGGGTGCTCAACACCCTGTGGTGCAGAGCATGGGTGTTCAACATGTACAGAAGAACTGGTCCAAAATGTTGAGCAATTTGAAAAGAAAAGGGCTGTAATAAAATCACAGATTTTTTTGGGGGGGACGTCTATGGGACAAGGATTATAAGCATTTATAGAACAAGTAAGGTTTTATGTATCTTTGTATTTTGTTAGAAGATAAATCATACATAACACTTCACAGAGTAACATTCCACATGATAATTCCAAGCATTATGGCCATCTTAACTAAAATGTAAAAGAAGAAGATTTTATTCGCAATATTAATATGAGAAAGTTGAATTATGAATGATATGCTAGATGATACTTTTTTTTGGAGATGAATAATTCAACATGAGCAGGCAGAACATAGGCTGCACAAATAATACTGAATGTTAAAAAACTCTGTAAGAAAGGCTAGTATTTGTACAAAAAAACACTGAAAAAATTACACATGACATAAAGCCCCTGCAACAAAAGTACTCCATTTGTGTCAATGAAAATCCTGTCATTCACTTCAGTGAAGGCAGGTTTTATCTACCATTTCACCTCACATTATCTTATAATATGAAAATAAGATTCAGCTACTAATATAACTAGAGAATTAGAGTACAAGATAATCTCCTCTGTAAAATGGCAGGCTTTTGTTCAAAATGTCTACAATCATTGGTTTGATCTGCCTTATCATCTCTTTTCCTCTCTGATGAATGCAAACTGTTTGGGTAATTTGCTTTGACCAGATCTGTGTCTGGGAGATCTTAAGTGGAAAAACTATTTGCATACTTAAGAATCCTGAGAACAGAGAGTGGCATTATAGTTTGGGATTTGGTTGGGGGTTTTTATCCCCTGTGCTGGGCCAAGAGAGACACTTTACATTTATATGTAGCAATTACCATTCCTAATTTTTGTAATGAAACTGTCTTGTGAAAAATGTAACATAAAATGGAGGCTGCCAGGCTAAGATTCCTGCTGTTTGCTTCCTTCATTTTTAACATACCAGCCCATTAAAGTTTTATATCTGTTTCTCTCTTCTCTGCTCTTCTGCTCTGGCTGTTTTTACAAAGTATTGCGTCTCAAGAGATGTGGTCTGCAAAGAAAAGGTAGTTCACTGGAACTCTTATGCAGAAATACTAAGGGGTTGCTTCTATTATTTTTTTTAAATTAGTTAGCGAAATGAAGTGTTGCACACACACACATAACATTGTAAGAACAGGAATTGCAGCTGCTACCTTGTGCCATTTTTTGGTTGAAAATGCCAGCACCACTAAAGACGACTGCACAAGAATTACTGCTGCAACATACAACTACATAAAAATACACGTTGTAACAGTACTTACTGAACTGGTTCTACGTGTGTGTGCTGTTGACAAAATGCACAAATCTGCTTGCAGGCAGACCTTTGTCCTATGGCAAGAGTGATGGGATGAATAAAGCTCACCACTTCGGCTGTATCAGTACAGAGAAGTCCATGGAAAACAACTACCCTATCCTTGCCTATGGAAAATTTTATTTTTAGAAACTCCAAACTAGAATGTGTTATTAGCAATCTTTTTTTTTGTCCTTTGTATTGACTAATCCAAGGGTAATTCAGAGGCTAAAAGAGCAGCAGTGCTAATTGGGAGTATCCTTGCTGCAAAAACTGCAAAGCAGAGAAAAATAAACTCAAACTGGAAGTGGCAGAATGATATCACTGGTAATACTCATGCACATTTCATTACCCTTTTTGAGCCCTGGTCACTGGCAAAATGTGAAACTTATGATTAAAAATAAAGATTTTTTGAATATTAAAAAAAAATGTTGTGGCTGTTGCTGATAAAAACTGAAACAGATGCTTTAGCTTCCACTAACAAGTTCACACTTTTTTTCCATAAAGAATATGGAAATAAAACTCACATTTCTCTCTGTTTCCTATGGTGGTACTTCAGATTATTTACAAATAGATATTTTAAACAATGTTCTGAACTTGTGCTGATAGTCTTACTGAGGAGTGAGATACCCTATTTTTAGGAGTTCTACTTCAGGATGTTTCAAAGCAAATGTCGAATTATTGCATTTTAGACTATAATCTAGTTAGAAACTCACATAACATTTCCATGATGTGTAAATACTTATAATTAATTTCCATTTTCACATAGCATGTGTAATGCCAATGTGGATTTATGATTTTGATAGTTTTACAGATATTAATTTTACAGCCCTTTCATTTTGTGAATTTTAGTACAAGTGCAGTGTTATGTATATTTTTCAGGAGCATTAATTTTTTCAGGTTGCTCACACCCACAGGAAATAAGTCGCTTGCTTATCCTATAAAATAGAATGGTCTTTTTCAGTGAGAAAAGAAGATCTTATGTCCAGATGCTTTATATCTGTTTTTTAAACTATTGAAAAAGTGCAGCCTGTGGGCAGAGAAATCTCATTACTTAAAATCTGCGCTTCAAGAGAATTTAAAGTTGTACAAATGGATTTTAAGTTTGATAGGAAAATTGATTGGAGATTGTACATTGTGAATACATTAGGTTTATAAAGACAAAACATGCATGAAGGGCAATTACTGCTAGTGTTGCTATATTAGTATGAATGTTAATAGCATGTTTGTTTTTGAAATGGGTTATGCATTCTGGTAAATGTCTGCTTGAATCTAGTCATCTGTGTATCACTTGTCTAAGTACTCTCATTTAAGATGCCATATCCCTTCTTGTAGCAATAAAGGGGTAAAGCAACATTAATATTAAATAATTAGAAAAACAAAAGGGGAATGATTAAACATATTTACATAATTGAAATAACACTGAGTCGCAGTGGGAAATCGGGACAATGTTGTCTCCTTTCAAAGTAATTCATAATTCAGATTTTTAATTATGGCATATTCATTCATTTAAAGATGATTCTGGATGAGAGGGCCACTAATGAAATACAATCATTAGCATCTAAACAAAGTAATTTAGAAAGTCTCCTTTCGGGGAAAAGATTTCTAGAACATCATCAATCACACAAGATATGCAAAAACAAGCAATTAAACCACACACAAGAACTACAACAACCTTATATATTAGTAATGTACACATGAAAACATAACTGATTACAATGATTAGAGTAGGGTAGTGTGGTTAATTTGTATGTTATGTAGTAATTTCATGGAAGAATGTACTAGGACAGACACATCTCACAAAAAATGAATGCCATATCATTGATACATAGTTCAAATATATTAACATCATTGTAGTCAGTGCCAAGTTATCAATAAAAATCCAGTGATGAAAATCTGGAATCATGTTCTTCAAAGATGTGTAACTCCCTATGAACCCTGGGCTATGGATTTGGTTTGGGTTTTTTTTGTTTGGAGGTTTATTCTGTTTATTTATTTTTTCCTATTTGTATTGTATTTGATTTTATCAAATTGACAAAATACAAGCTTGAGAAGATATTTCATGAGAGAAGCAGGTGCTGCATTAGTTTCTCATTAACTACTCAAATCCTGCTCTGGGTTATAGTAACAAGGAGTTCATAGACATAAATGGGTCAGTGATTTACAGGGTCTTTTCCATATATACAATTACAATTCATTAAACATGTGGCAGCATTAAATGGATGGAGTAATTCTGCACGATTTTAATGTCTGCAGTGTCCTGTTAAAGTGACACAAAAAGGCTGGCTTTAAACACCTTCTTCTTTGAGTTAAATTATAATCTGGTTGTAAAGCCATACCATTTCTGCCTCTCATGTAAAGAAAAGGCAGAAAGAGTGGTTTGTGTGTGAGGAGCATCCTGCCGTGGTGAGGCAGGAGCGGCTGGTGTAGCTGTGCTGCCTTTGATAACCACCAGGCTTAGAAGCCAAAATATGTTCTATTGGGTACTCAAAAGATAAAAATACTGGTTAATTTTCAACAGTGCTCCTTCATTTGACTTTACAATTTATAGCAGTGAACATTAATGCAAGAATAGCTTGGTTGAGGAGGAGTTTAAAATTAGAGCACCTCTTCTCATTAGCCCCAGCAGCCTGACCCAGGGTGAACTGAGAAGTAATTTGCTGCCAGATCCTCATTTTGCTTCTGTTATCACTCCTTGTAAATGAAGCGCAGCAATTTATTGTAGCACCTCAAGGAGTCAAGAACATAATGTGTAAAACACATACAAAAAAAATCTTTCTTCACATTCATTAACACCCAGCACATAGAGGCTGTTCACTTTTCACTCTAATGAAGGAGGGGGATCTTAAATATAAAGCTTTCCAGGCTGTGAAGAAGGCCTCTTCAGGTCATTAGACAGAAGCTGAGTTGGACGGAAGAAAGGTCATTGACAAAAAAGGGAGAATGGCAATATGATGAAAAATAGAAAATGGATAAAAGAAGAGACTTTAGAAAGCTCAGAGAATGGAAAGCACATTTTTGGCATCAGTGATCAACCTTTCTTGTCTCTATGTTCATTTTCTGTTGTCAGTGAAGAAAATAATATCTGGCTTTTTATTTTGCTGGGAATTGCTCTTGTGTTTGGTCAATTCTCATTTCATCATCCTTGATCTGACCTTGTGGAAAGATTTAATAGGCCTATTTTTAAGGGACCTTTGTCTGCTGGCTATAAATTCAGCCCTTCATTTTGCTCTTTTTTATTAAAAACATGCAGCCTACCAGATTTTAATGTATTCTGATTATGTAACTGACACTTTCCCCTTAGGGAGATTATTTGTCTCACTAGTCCTGATTAACACTTTGAGTTTATAGCTGTATATTAACACCACATTCAGGAATATTAGGAAACTCCTATATGCAAATTAATTTATATTGGTAATAGAAACAGAGGAACTTAAAGAGGAGTTGGGAGCACTACTTGAACACGTGCTGAATGCAGAACGTGTACTTAGGGGTGGAAGGTACCTAAGCCAAGAGGCATAGAAACTCATGGAAAACGCCCTTTTGTTATTTACCAGTGTCAGCTGGCAGAAGGGTTGAATTCTGCAGTTCTGTAGCAGTCACCATTGAATGATTTTTTTTTTTCACAAATGCATATAACTTGCATTGCTATAAGTAGCTTTTGACATGTATATGTATTTGGGGATAAAGATACAACAAAGTAGGGTTGTTTTTTTTTTTGTGTTACCATTTTTGTTGTTATGGACAAGCAAATATTCTTTCTCTCATAATATATTTTCTTATGTTTGCCCACATCCCATTGCTGGATCTTCACTTGTACAAGGTAATCTCATAAATTAGAGTGTATATATTTTACAGTAAATGATTTCCCATTTAGTTAACAGCATGAGACCATTATCTTGTGACAAAACTCTGTTCCAGTGAAGACTCTTCATTAAATAAGTAATCACCCTTTACATACAATGGAATTAGTATATAAATATACCATGTTAAAAAGCCATCATTTGACAACAACATGACCTATATCAAATGATGCCTTATTCTTCTAATCCTTCTGGAAACTGGTCTGCAGTTATAACCCCTGGATATTCATAGACCAAAAACCTCTGATAGAAATCAATATATTCAGCATATCAAAGAGAAATTAGCGATTATTTTGTAACTCCATGAGGGTTTGGCTTTACTTCCCTCTAAGAAGCACCCTTGTGAATTACGCATGTAAATAATGCTCCAGACCACTTTATTTGCTGCTAAGCAGGAGCAGCAGGTTGCCCAAAACTCCATCACTGTACTTCCCTTTCTGTCAGATTGTTGTTCAACAGCTCTCTTGGAATTAAGTTGTGGTATTCTTTTTAACCCAGATAGTGTGGCAGATAAAAGCTAGGGAATGGTTAGATGAATTGTCAGAAAGGAAGGTCATCTGCACTGTCAGCATTGAAAACCAAGTTTAGGTGAAGAAGGCAGGCTTCTCCTCTCCAGTCTATTCACCAGCAGTTAAAACAATTTGTCTACTTGTTTAAGTCATTGGTTTCATCTTACTGCTCATTAACAAGCAGGATTTAACTAAGGGGAGCAGACATGGGGTCTTCCAAAAGCCTTGAATGTTGAGTAGATTTAAATAGCCAGATGTAGCTCATACTGCTGAGTCCATGAGTCCATGCTCATTTCCACACAGTTGTTCATTGACAGGGACAGCCTGACATCAGTTTGGCCAAGGCTTTCAGCAAAGTTATGTTCATGCACAAGTATTTTGTGGTGTTAAATAAAGTACTCCTGGGGTACCATTTTTTTTCTTCTTTGACAATATTTACCATGAAATACATGCATTTTGTGTCTTTTCCAAACAGTCCTGGAATGATAATTGTTACTGGAATTATAGTTTCTGTGGAAAGTCTTCTACATCCCTCTGCTTGTCTGGGACTCAGCTGAGCATGTAGCACTTTTGTTGAGTTCTGAGGAGTATGTCCTGGAGCATGGGAGGACAGAGCTCAGCTGGGTGGAGGGAAGAAAGGGGACGTTTTTTGTGTTGTACCTTAATATTCAGGATAGCCAGCGGTAATTGGGAAACCATTGCTGTTCAAAATGCTCTTTATGGGGCTCTGGATGTTTACATCACATTCTCTGGGAAGAAAATGGTAACACAACAGCAGCAATACTGATGCCTGTTCAGTGGTGCAATAGTACATTTACAAGACATACAACACATACATTTGCAATGTCATAGATCTGTTACAGACAACCCCAGGGATCTGTAGAGCAAATGTGAAGCTGGGATATTCAGTGCAATATGCACCTATTCAGTCCCTCATGTTGGCTAGTTAACATTCAGCCAGAAAGAAAACAGGTCTTTCCTCCACGACTGGAGGTCCTGTTTACTCTGTGGTACCTGTGGGATGGAGTCACGTTGCACCTTCTTGCCAGGAGCCAGAAGGCACCACAAATGGATCTTTTACTCTGAAGGAAAGGGCTCCCGCCTGATGTTGTGAACACCATGGCAAGTCTAAGGTATTGAAAGACTTTCTAAACTAAAAAACCTCTTTTTCCTTTCCCTCCTAAAAGGTAAAAAAGTGAATTGTCGTTAAACTGGGTTTTCAAAAACACTCCATGAACAATATGATCTATGACAAGTTAAAAAAGATGTAATATTTATTCATAACTCAGTAGGGGAAAACTGCAGCATTCTTTTATCTCGTATCCAAATCTCAGCATTTTACTTCCTTCAACAACTTCCTACTTTTCTAAAGGATAAGACATCTCATGTACCTGAGATATACACCTCATTTCTATAGCTACAAGTGGATTATTGCAGCTCAGACAATAATTAATGTTGAATCAGGAACAGCAACACCTCACAGCATATTCACTTATTGAGTAATTCCTTAAAACCAAGGAGACTAAATGTTAGAGAAAGGAGGGGTTGACTAGTTTCAAAGTCCTGAAGCATTTGTTCAACAGGTATCCAAATGAAAGATTTTTTCATTTTTTGGAAAATATTCTGAAAATGTCTCAAAATTTCACTTCTGAAATTCCTTGATGATGTTCTGGTCTTTCCTGTCCATTTACTTGAAGTTGATGAAGGAAAAGGAAACAGGGACATGGAAGGTAAAAAGACAACAAAACTCACCAACCGTAACCTCTTATTCCTCACAGTATGCTTCTATAAAAACACATTTCCAAAGCCCAATTTTAATTTTTTTTCCTGTAAGAGGTTGGTCTTTTTAAGGTTCAAAATATTTGTTACTGAAAACTGCCAGTGAAGTTCTAGAGGCAGATTTTTCTCTTATCATCAGTGTAAAAACAAGTATTTTGACAGTTTGTGTTCTTGCCATGTGTATTGTACGCACATTAAAGACGTATGTATACTCTTGCTTTCACTTTCTTGTATGATCCTTTCTAAACCTTGCTGCCATTCAGACCTCCTCTTCCTCCACTCTTTTTTCATTCAGTTCTGTTCTTCTATGTTTTTAACTCACCTTGAGGTTTAAAATAGTGAAGGCTGTCTTCTATTTGTTAGCAGAGAGTAGGATACAAAGGGCTTTTATGTTGATTGTCACTCTGCATGGTGGGGAAGGAAGAACCAGCTGGGAGAGGTGAGCAAACCAAGGCACAGAATGGGGAAATGGTCCTGCTCCTGCCCTCTGTAATTCGCAGATTATTTTAGACACTAAAATTGTGACAGCTTGCTCTTGTGGTAAAGATGTTAACAAGAAGAGAAAATGACATTAATTTAATCTATTCTTGCAGGTCATGCTGAAATGAGACTGTGATGATACAAAATTATAATAATAAATATGGAAGTAATTTCACAATTCTTTACAGATACTATTCACAATCCTTTCACATGCAAATGTCCTGTCCTGTCCTTCACAACAGTGATTTTTGGTGCCATCCGTGCTCTAATTCAACATCTTCTAATAGTTGATTCCATAATTACTTTATACGGCAAGAATGATGTAAAATACTATTCTAGATTAAGATCTCAAGATGGCTTTACTTTTATATTATTATTTCCCCTGGGCCTTCCCCTCAGGACATTTCTGATTTAGACATTTTTCACGTTTTCAGAAGCAAATTAGGTCATCAGTATTTTCAGCTCATAGTATATTAATAACCAAGCAGTGTGCAAAACAAAAAGTGTTGTAAACTAAAATATTTAAAGATATTTTTGTATGAATGAAAGTGGTGATTTAATTTGCTGGTATTTTCAGGAGCCAGACAAACCTGACATATTAATTCCTAAATCCTGAAAAGTTTGTGGAAAAATGATTATTTAAATCTAAAAGGGACTCAGTAGTGAAAAATTCAGCATTTTTAGAAGTTCCTCAGTCAAGGAAATACTAAAAATACAAAGAATTATGCTTCTAAGGAGCAATTCAAACACCAGCATTAAAATTACTGAAAAAATTCTGATCTAACCTAAAATTTTAGTTCTAGTCTAATTCTAAAAATGAGATGGTGTCATCACACTGTCTCCCTCTTTTCCAGATTACTTTATCTTAGAACGATTTTTACTAAGCAGTATGTGTGATTTATGCTGGGAATGGCATAACCTCTACTGAACAAAAGACGCTGAGCAGCACCTGCCAGGCAGGAGCATTACTTTGCTGGGCAATGAGCCCTTGTAGTGTAGCTTTAGCAGCAGCAGCATCCCCAGCATGTTTTGTTGAGTTTGCACCTTCTGTGTAATCTGGTAGATACAGAGGGTGGAGCTCAGCCTCTGCATTCTGCTTAATAGCCTCAATTACAGGTGGAAAAGCATACAGTATGTAAATGAGTACACGCTAGATGCGATATAATTGCAAGGTCAGCATGGACAATGTTTTGCTGAAGTGCTGCTATAAGTGAATAATTTCAATGATGAAAGTGTATTTTTTCATATTTGAGAGCTAATGTACTGAACTGGTCTTTCAGAAACATTGTTCCAATTGCACTGTAATGCTAGACTGCAGAGAAATAGTAACAGCCAGATATCCCCCAACTCCAGCATGAAACACCCATCTTAGCAGGTAATGCGGCACGTCGCTACCCATAATTGTACTAGGATTTGAAATACAGTGCATTTAGGATGGGGAGTCATAGGAGAGGACACTGGAGGCATTTGATAGTTGTAAGCAAAGACAGCATGGGAGCAGTGTCTGTTCACCTGGGACACTTAAAGCATTGCAGAAGAGCGCTGAAACGTAGGCAGTTGGTGGGCACTGATCTGTGTCCCTCCTTCAAGAACAAAGTTTCAGGATGCTATATGCATTTTGAAAATGCTTTCCTTTTCTAACTATGCTTTTTTAATTTAAACAATTAAATTGATTTCAACTAATAATATAGGTTATATGCAATCCATTCAATTTAGCTTTCAGCTAATATCGGGATCTATTTCAGTTTACAACTTTAACTGACTTATCAATTAAGATCTCACCTGATGTATTCAGGCAGAAATTATCAAGATATTGAATTTAAAATGCTTTTAAACCATTTTTACAGAAGAGTTGCAGAAAGGTCCCCTGCTCTCCTTTGAAGCACCAATTATTCCCATAAAACAATTAAGCATCAATTTGTTCTTCCATGTAGGTGTAAAGTAGGTGCATTCAGTGAACAGTTGCTTACAGACTCAAATGCAGAAGCACTAATGATTTTAGCAGGATTCCTCTTGTGACAGAAATACATATAATGATGAAGAACCACAACAGTCAAGATAGAAAACGAAAATCTGGCAGAATCATAACAAAGGGATAAACAAAGAACATTAACTGTATATAAATAAACCTGTGATCATGTGGCATATTTGAGAGCAACACATCTCGTTATCTGCACCTATCTCCTTTTTCATCATTGTGATTTGTAATGTGAAGATAAATTAATTTACTTTATTTTCACAGTTCTGATTTATAAAGATATGTTGAATGAAGCTGATTACTACCCAATAGTTTTTGCTGAACAGCAAAGTTACTTTTGCTTAACTTAATTTTTCTGTTCCACATAGATTATTTCCTGTTTCACATAGGTTATTTCTGCTTTATTACGAAATTCAATAAAGTAAGTATCTGGTTAAAAAGTATGTTTATTGGCAAGGCCTAATTTAGAACACATAAGTGCCATTATACATTATTACTCTCACAGTGCAAAAGACTTGAGTTAGCTTTTCAAGTAACACCATTTGCAACTCGATGGAAAGGGTCAGGAAAAAATACAACTCATTTTTCTATTCAAATGAGTTGTATCAGGAACCATTCCTGGACAGAAGCAACAAATATGACTTGGGATGGTTATCTTTCCTCCTCTTCTTCCTCCCCATTTGCTTTTCATTTTCGTGTCATGACTTTTCCTTATGCTTAACTGGCCAGGAGGGCAGCAGGAAACCAAGCTCTGTAAGAAGCTCCATCAGACGTGTTAGGTACACTGTGATGAAATAAATGAATTAAATATCATAAAAGTAAAAAAGATAATTTCAGTTATAAAAAGTCTGTGGAAAGTTTCTGCTTTTACAGGAGAAAGTGAGGGGGGATTTTTTTTTGTTTCGTTGGTTTTTGTTTGGTTTTTTTTTGTTGCTGTTTTTGTTTTTTTTTTCTTAGTTTTACTTGTTTTCTTAAAGTAAAGCTCACTGGTTTGTAACACAAGACCAAATTTTTTTAATTTCAAAGAGTAAACCTTTAATCAAAAGAGAAAAATGTGTATAATGAATCGCCATCGTTTTCAGATTAGCTTCCTTTCTGTTCCAACTATTTGGTCAGGAATGAGTGTATTATGCACTGTGATTACAAACCAGAACAGTGACATTGAAAAAAAAAAAAAGTTAACTGAACAAGATGGTTTTTACACTATGGCCCAAACAGTGCAAACAAAGAACCCCTTGAAAACATCTTGCTGGCATCAATATTTCCCTCTGCATGACAGCAAGATTCACTCTTCCCAGCTCAGGGAAGGTAGTGCTCTCTTTAAAACCCATGCATGATCTTTTGTGCTGTTGATATTTAAGTGGAAATCATTTATGCAAAATGAAATATATTTTCATGATCTTTTGTAGGTAATGGGAATCACTGGAAGACATTGGGACACAGCAAGAGACACCAGAGGCCCTATGGTGGCCATTGAGTTAGAAATGTTTCAAAGTAGCCACTTGCATGTTCTTACTGCATTACAAGAGGAAACATCCAAGTGCTCGTTTTATTAATCAATTTGGATGAACAAATTTCAGAAGATGTCTGTTCCCTTGTTGATACCAGCCTCCTCCAGACAGGAGAAAAGATCTTCTAAAATGACAGTATTATAACTAGAGTAAAACACATTCACCACATAAATGAAATAAATGTTATCAAAGAGTGGAATGAACACACTAAGAGGATTTCTGTGAGCAGGTGAATTCTGTGTATAATATAATCAAATTGTCAACACTGTTTAGTCTAGTCCTACTTTTATTAATTTCCCGGAAATTTCCCAAGGAGGAATATCCAGGTACTAGGAGAAAGACATTTAATTTACTGATAGCACTGAGTGACATTGAGGAAAAGCTGGTGGTGAAGAAAAGTTTATTCTGTTTTCCTTGTCCATCAGCTTTTGTCTTCTTCAAGTTCAGTGATCCTTTTTGGGGCCAGGGAATCTATTCATATTCAATTAGGCCCAGCCCAGACTCAGGAAAAGAACCAGTTCTTGCAGACAGGGCAGGCGGCCAGTTGTGGTGAGGAGGGCAGAAACAAATATTGCAAAATGAGACAAAGAACATCTGTTTGCACAGGGTGGGCAGGCACGTGCACTGCCTGCAGGATGAAAGCTACTGGCATCTGCATGGTAATTGTAAATGGACCCTGCAGTCCAGCAAGTTGATTAGGTTAACTTTTTGCTGGAAATATTGTTCTTGGTCATTAATCGTGATCTTACTTCTTGTCCAGATTTTTTTCTTTTCTGTGAGAACTTAATCAAGCTTAAAGAATAGCCATTCCAACTATGCAGCTGCTTTTTCTTTTTCTTGCTATATATTCACAGACTGGTCTTTACAATGCCCACTACAAAGGGGATAGTAGGAGACAATACATTTAACCTCATGTTCTGATAAAAGATGCCATTGAAAAAAAATATAATTCTTTGAAATGGAAGCTGATGAGGCAAAAATGGACAGTCTAAATAACATTGCTCCAAATGGTAGAGATGGACAAACGATGCTAGAGTACATTATTCCACTCCACTGGATGAAGTGACTTTCAAGGACTGATTAGCTCCATGTCTGAGAGGGTTAGCCCCCTGCCTGTTATAACAAGTGCCTATGAAAGGGAGAGCTGATCCGACAACTGGCTATGCCAACCGTGAAGTTATTTCAATACTTTCTCTTCCAGCAAGTTGATTAATCCCATCATCATTTCGAAACCCTATTTTATACTGAATAAATCATTTTCTAATAAAGAGCAGTTAGGAGGTGTAAAACTTTGACTTCTCCTCAATGATGCTATCAGCTCCTCTGCAGATTTTACCATTTCTGTCTCTCTGCAAGCTCTGTATGCTGAAGATGGTGCTTTTTCATTACTGAAAAGTTTTATTTTTGCAATGAAGCCTTTCATATCTTAGTGATGAAGTCATATCATGAATCTTCTGCACTGAAGATGTACCCATTTTCTGTAAACACCAATGTTAAATGCCTCCATTATTTCTATTCTTTCTCCTCATTTTTCCCCTTGCTACAACTACTAAGCCAAACAAATGACTGCTGCCTTTGGGACCATGTGACAAATACACCACAATACACAAGGGAAAGCTCCCAAATAACATCTTGCATTTGCAGTATCACCTAATTGTTTGGATCATGTAAGAGATTGCAAACAGCCAGTGAGGAAGAAAAGGAGCTCCAGATAGCTAGGGGAAGTTCTCATTTGAGCACTTGGAAATGCAAATATTTGGAAAATACAGAGTTTAATATTCAGTGGACTTGCATTAAGGCAAATTGTAAATATCACAAGCATTTTAGTTTTGTACAGCAGTTCCTATAATGACATAATGTTAAAAACCACCCTGAAAATGCAGAGTTACCAGGCTACACAAGGGATGGGGCACAGCTCGATACTTTGGTTTCTTCTGAGACGTTCAGATCTGTAGGAAGATCTAAAGGTTCCCTGGTCTGGGGATGTAAGAACGGAGAGAAATAATGGCTCTTCAGCCCAGTGCTTGGGATGTCCTCTGGCTAAAGATGGGTTTCCTGATTTTATCCCTTGTTTCAGGAGTGTTTCAGGATTTTACCCAGTGACTGTTTAATGTGCCCTTTGCACGCTGATGAAAACAGTACTTGCTGCTGAAGGTTTTTTTTGCAGTAATACTTGTAAATAAGAAAGATGCAACTCCCTTCACTCTTCACAGTGAATCAGGGCCTGCTTCATACAGAGCAGGATTTGCACTGGGAATATAAAAGTTTCAACATTTGTAAAAGAGATTGAAATGCACATTTTTGACTGACATAGTGCTTAGTATTGTGAAAATTGTTTAATCTATTTAGAACATTTCACTTTGCTTCTTTCCAGTTTTTTATGATAGAGGTATCACTAATGCACAGTAGAACACCACTTTGTTTGTATTACATAAGTGAATCGTAACACTGAATACCAAAACAGTAGAATACACCTAAAAATGTTTCTAAAAATTAAAATTACTCTTCAAATGTGGAAATTATTTTTCTTCTTCTACAGAAATCTGTGTGTAGGGTTTCTTCAAGGTATTTGATTAGTTAAGCGAGATATTATTTACCTGAGACTATGAAAATTTTTATGGTATGAATGTAGGGACATTCCATTAAGGGCTATTTTGCATTTTTAAGATCTTATATTCTTAACTAGGCTTTTTCAGGGCATTAACACACCTAGCTAAATACATATTTTAGTTTTTAAAAATTTAATTACAAATGTGTTTCATTTGTCCTACCTCGTACTTCTTAAACTAGAGGAAAGAAGCACTATCACAGTAATAGCCATGACTAGGAAAGAAGAAAAAAAAAGCTGAAAGTTCTAATCAAAGCTGTAATCAGAAAGATGACAAATGGTGAAGACTATTAAATTTTCTTTGCTCCCTTGATGAATTTAATAAAGAACTAATCAAAGATCATTAGAGGGCTTTTGTGCTTGGTGTGCATTGTAACCGGATTGCAGTTGGAATTTATGTTTTAGTGGTTATCTATGGTTGAATTGGACCTTTAAATACAGACAGAGATATTTTTAGCTTTTTTTTTTTTTGGAAAATATTTATTTTAAAATGTCAAATCATTGTATGTTGCTTCTGTGCCTTACACAGTAAAACAGAGGCTATTTCATTGTGGTTAGAAATTTTAAAATTAGTATCAGTATCAGTGTTTAGTTTGAATTTTGTAATGATCTTCTTCCTTTTAATTTTGCAAGAAAATTAGAAAAGAGACATCTACTTCCCAGGCAGTTATGTAAGTAATCCAATTGCCAGAACTATTGACAACCTGTAGAATTACTTAACAGTATGGAAATTCATCTTTTGCAAATCTTCAGGGTTAACTCAGTGTTCTTAAATTTTAAAGAGTGCTTCTTTGATCTTATTTTCATATTCCCTATTTGGTGCTGGAATAATAATACTTAGTAGATGCAGCAACTGAAGATGTTGTAGACTAAGCCGTCTGGTTTTTTTCCTTCTGAGTCTTAATATCTACAGTTTCAGGTAGAAAGATGAAAGAGAGATTGTACTTTCGGTGAAATATAATGAAAAGGATGGTTGAATATGCTGGAAACGTGTACACTTCACTGACCTAATTTGTAGATGGCAACAGTAATGATATGAAAAAAATCTTCAGCTCTTTTTAAAGTAACTCTTTGGAGGGTGCAGTTAGCTTGTGACTTATAGCCAGCTGGTTGATTATGACAGGGTAGAGAAGCTGACTTCATGACTCTCAGTTCCGCTCACCCTTTGTGTCACCTGGGCAGTTCCTGTCTCACTAACTGGAAAGTGCTTACAATAGTGGACTTACAATACCTGGCCTCAACATCTGATCTATTTGTCTGCCACAGAATAGTTTTGCTCTTATTACTGCTGTAGCATTTAGGAAGATTTCTTGCTGTAATGTGCAAATATTACATTACTGAAATAATTAAGAGTTGTGAATTTGGTGTTACAGAATAGTGTGGGATCTAAAGCAGCCTAATACAACCCTTCTGTGGGAATTCCCTCCTTTTGTGGGAATAACATAGATATTTGAAGCAAAATTACTGTGATGGACACATGAAAATTTAGTAGGGCACTGTGGCAAGAAATACCAGAAGGCTATAATGAAAGAGAGAAGCATGTTCACTCCAATGGAATCTACCTCATATCTAGGCACTACATATCGCCACATTATTCTTACTCCTTATTCTTATTACTAAATGGAATGCTACAGCTTGAGGTTTTGGGTCAGGTTTGGAGTTTTTTTGGTTAATTGGTTGGTTGGGTTTTGAGTTAGGATGTAAAAATATCTGTATGTGAAACAATAATTTAAAAAAACATCCATTGCTATGCAAAAGAAATAAAAAAGGCTATTCTAAGTCTTACACTGAAAGGAATAGGAGACTCCCTTTGATAGTGGTGATGTACACAAGATTCTTAAGGTATTTATTGTGACATGGTTATAATAATTTTGGAGTTATATGCAGTGAGATATACAGATATAAATACAGAAAGAGATCAGCTGTTCAGGTGCTCAGAAAGAAACTACATTATCCTCCAATATCTGATACAGATGCATCTATAGCCTACTGTTTGAATGTGCAGTGTCACACGTTAACGCATAGGCTTTTCAACAGAAAAATTGTTAAAGGAAAATGAGACATTAGCCTCTAAAATAAGTGCACAATAGTTTCAGGAATAACTCTGTTTAGGACTAGTGAGATGTGAGATCAGGATCAGACATCAAGTTATCTTTGGCTTGCTTCCATATCTTCGAGAAATAACAATTGAGAGAAAGCTTGGCCTGTGTGAATTAGTATGGGATGTAAATTACTACCTGTGTAATGAACAGGTTAATAATTTCAAAGCTAATGTAACTCAGCCACATTATCAAATCTACAGACCTTGGAAAATGTCAGATAATGGTGAAATCCTAGCAGAAACACCTTCTGGCCTTCAGTCTGCATAAACTCTAATTGTCTGCCAAACAATAAATAATTTCAGTCTCTCTAACAGCCAAAGAGCAGATTTTCAAGAATTGTGTATTTACCTTACTTGGATGGGAAAGTCTGCTCAAGGACAGGGGCAGCCTCTGGCCCTTAAGGCACAGATGCAGAAATGTTTGTGCCCATTCTCCCTCCTCTGTCTCCCACTGGGAGAAGCATCAGGCTCAGTCTGTGCAGGGCACAGACCACAGAGTGGTCAGACCACCTGTACCGTGAGCACAGCTTGAATTCCTCCTTGGAATGGCCTATGAGGTGGTGCTGCAGAGGGGTCCACAAGCAAGTGAGGGTGGCTGCAGCGTGGCTAGCTGGGGCACAGGGGGGACACAGGGTGTGTGTAACACCCAGCACAGACACAGTGTTCATGTCCCTTCATTAACAGGAGAGGAGGGGGAAAGTTTCCAAACCAAGTATCTTGCTTGCCTTCATCATCTACAGATGTTTTATTTTCTGTTTTCTGTGGTGTTTAACATATATGTGAACTGCTCTACAATGCTACATTTTGCCATTCCACCTTTAAGGTTGTGGAACAAGCTAAAAAAGAGATTTTGACAGTCTAGTAATCTAGTAATCCACTGATACGGATCTATGCAGACAGGTAGTTTAGTAATGTAGAAATTATTTTAAATTATTTAAGCCTCTCCATGTCCATATGATTTCTCAGGACCAACCACAGAAAACGAGATACTGATGAAAAGGAAGACAAAGGATGGAAGAAGCATTTTTTGGGAACCTGCTTGAAATAGCTGTGATAATCCTAAACAGTAAAACCCAGGAGATTACAACGTTGATAAATTTCCAAGGTTTGCCTGCCAAAGTTTGGAGAACAATTAACCTGGAGAAAGGTATCAGGACATTCTAAGAAGCTAGAGTAGATAAGCAAAAGGATCACAAACTTATGTGAATTTTTTGAAAGTATAGTGGCTTTTAAAATTTGTTATGGTTTTGTCATTCTGTGTTTGAACAATAAATTATTAGATTTCTCAATTATAGTTGGTGATAAATCCAGCTTTGGGTGATACACTGCAAAAAGGCTTTTTATTTCTATAGATTGGCAACTTCTAAATACAGAAAAATTGTGGATACAAAAATGCTGCTAGCAAGGATTTTCTTGCTATTTTCTAAGTCTGTGAAAGACTTTTTCTCTCTCAGAGAGAGTAGGAGAGTTCTGTAAACAACCAAACACCTTCAACCTTGAGAAGTCTTGTTTATGGTATAGTAGAAAAATATTTTGACAATGGATGTTTTAGGATTCTAGCCAATCATCCCCAAGGGGTGGCTGATCTTCATCCAATTAGACTATGAAGAAAAAAGTCTATAAAAGGGTTTGTAAAATAATTAAATAAATCAATCTTGCTGCACAATTCCTGCCTGCTGGATCTTCTCTCCTCCTCCCTACGGCTGCAGGACACGGTAATATTTTACGGCATTAATGTTTGGTGACCCCAACGTGATCTGCATGCTGCGAAGTGTCCTGCTGCTGCAAGCCAAGCCAAATTTCTCTAGAGGTACGCTGTTCCCCTTCCTCCCCAACCAGGACCGGGAAGTCTAACGGGACTGAGAAAATGGCGAACAGCAGCTCACAAAACGATGCTATGGTAACAGTCTGGAAAGGTGTTTTCAGTATAATGCACACCGCCATTACTGAAAACTCACTTTGGGAATTATTAGCTTGGGCTGCCTTGCAAGGAATTCCTATGGACAGAGACACTGCCCTGGACTTCGGACTGTGGCAGGAACTCGGCTGTGCCGTATGGCACTAGCTCCTGTCTAGGAACCCAGCAGTGTTAGAATTATTCCAAACATGGCGTTTGTTATTTATGCTGCTGACAGACCTTGACTGTGGCAGCAGAGCTGGCTTGCCTATTTCGGTGATGAGTGACGGAAGGATATCTGAACAGGACCTCACTGACCGGGCTTCAGGGGCGTGTGGTGCTGGATCTGAAAAAACCCCCCTGGCTTCACGGGCAGAGCCTGTGCCATCTCAGCCTGTACAGTCACAGGACTCCGCAGCCCCCAGGGACCCTGCGCCAGCAGAGGCGGGGGTGTCGGGGCAGCAGGAAGCCGCACAGCCTGCCTTGCCGCTTTGCTTGGCGGCAGCCACAGCTTATCCAGGGCCGCAAATCAGTGGCTTAGCGAATTGGACCGTGGCGGCTCCTAGCCTGTCTGCGCATGCATCGGCTGCGCCAGGAACGCCCGGATGTACCTTCTTGGCTGGCGTAGCCCCAGGAGTGACTGCACCGAAACTGCCTGGGTGTGGTCCATTGCCCTCCCTGGTGCTATACTGTTCTGCGCAGTCACAGAACTGAGCCATCGACCTATTGATACATCATTTGCCTTTGTGGATGGAACTGCCGAATGTCTCACAGCAGTTATCGGTACTGCCACACATATCACAGCAGCTACTGGAACTGCTGAATATATAACGGCAGTTGTCAGAACTGCTCAGCTTGCAAAAGCAGCTGCTGCAGATACCAGAGGCACCCCACCGTGTGGGATGTGCCGGGCCTGCGCCACCCACGCCACCCGCACCGCCTGCGGGAGATGCGGCTCCAAACCAGGAAGTGGCACAGCCGGTGCCGAATGCAGTAGTAGTGCTGCTGCGGGAAAACCTGGAAGCGGCAGCGGCAGCAGCTGCGGTGTCAGTGACTGGCACAGCACCGATGCTCCAGCTGCCTGCGGAACTCGGATCAGTGGCAGAAGCAGTGGACACGGCGGCCATGCACAGCAGGGGCCAGCAATGGCGCCAAACGCTTACACGGAGCAAGAGACAAGCGCGGTGCTGGGCGTGGCAGCTGCCCCGGAGAGGGCTGGAGCAGCTCCAGCACCAGTTCGGTCGGACACGGCCGAGATGGCATCCCGTAAAGAGGCTGCTGTTCAAACTGCAGCGCAGCCAACTGTAGTCTGCGCTGCCTGTTTGGCCTCTAGCCAATGTGCCCCTCTCCGTCCACCTCTGCTCACTCCCAGTGCCTCAGAGTTGCCTTTGCCTGATGATTCCTCATCAGGAAGTGAGGCAGATGAGGTTTTGGCCCTGGAGCATAAAGCTGCCGTAGCCGGGCGGCAAAAGAAAAGGCTGCTCCAGTCTCACCCCTGGACCTTTCAGGACAGCACAGTAACTGTGCGTCCGACTCACTGCAATCACTTGTTAGAGTCAGTTAAGATGCGAGCATTGGAGGAGAGGGATTGGAAATTTTTAGAGACCCTGGGGATGCCAAACAGATTTGAGGATTCTGGAAGTAATCGGAAAGCTGTTATACCCCATCCACAAGCTGTGCCAGCAGTTCAGGACAGTGGTGACTCCCTGAAAGGGGAGATCCAAGCTTTCCCAGTGTATAAGGCTCTCCCAAATTCAGGTGAGCATGACAAGCCTGAGGCGATTGCTTGGAAGGTTGCATAGGATTTGCAATCCAAGGCGATACAACATGGGCTAGGTTCTGCTGAGGTTATGCAGATAATAAGGGTGATAAATACAGATTTGCTTGCTGCATTTGATATCAGACACTTAGGTCAAATCCTATTTCAACCTATACAATTTACAGTTTTTGAGAAAACCTGGAGAAAGCTGGCCGACAAAGCTGCATTAGGAAATATGCAGCTCCCAGCTGCCGATCCTAGACGGACAGCAGGAATGGATGCTTTGATGGGGACTGGTCCCTTCTCTGATCCCAGTCTACAGGGTACTTTGTCCTCTAGCGTCCTGCAGCAAGCTCAACAGGTCGGCATGGCTGCCCTGTTGAAAACCATAGAGTTGTCTGCTCCTAGAAAGCGATATACTGAAATAGTTCAAGGGAAATCAGAGACATTCCTCTCCCTTGTAGAGAAAGTCACTGCTTCTCTTGAGAAGCAGGTTGAAGATGGTGGGTTAAGGCAGTTGTTGTTAAGACAGTGAGAGAGAACGCGAACGAGGAGTGCAGAAAAATCAGAGATACCTTACCAGGAGACCCTGAGGTAACAGCCATGCTTGAAGCCTGTGCTAAGGTGGGATCTGGGAACCAGAAAAGGTCTGCTTTGGCTGCATTCCTGCAGCCTGTTCACGCATCTTCTGATAGTGAACCAAAGCAACCCAAACAGGCGAAAAAACGGAAGCGGCCTAAGCCGAGCCAAAAAGAAAACACACTGATCCCCCAGTGCAAGAGGTGTGGCAGACCAGGGCATTGCTCGGACTATTGTAGATCCCTGACTCATGCTGATGGTCGGCCGTTGTCGGGGAACTTCCGCCGGGGTGCAAGGAGGGGGAATTGCTCTCCGATGCAGTCGCTCCCCCAGAGAGTGGCACAGGTACAGGCACAGGCCTACCCAGCCACCCTAGAGACGGCACCCAGGGATCAGACAGCACCCACGGATCAGATGGGTTTGACGTCCACACCGCAGCCGCAGTCGTCTTAGACTCTAGCGGTATTTATAAGGTTCCCTTGGATGCATATGGACCCTTAGCCCAGGGATCCAGTGCAATGCTGGTGGGAAAACCTGATGTTGCCCATCAAGGAATCTTAGTGCACTCAGGAGTTACTGACGCTGACTTTAAAGCTCAGATTTGCGCTATGGTCTCCACGCAAAACCCCCATAACTATTGCTGAGAAAACCTGCCTTGCTAAATTAGTGCCTTTTAAGTCTTGTGTCCCCAGGATAGAACAACCAACTCATGAAGATAGCGGCAGTGGATCTACAGGACTTCCGCAGGCCTTTTGGACTGCAGACGTATCTGACTAAAGGCCACAGATGACATGTACCCTGATCCTGCCGAACGCCCGTCCACCCCGGATTCAGCTTCGAGGTTTGATTGATATGGGTGCTGATGTAACTGTCATCTCCTTCTCTGCGTGGCCTCCCTCATGGCCTTTAGCCCCTGTGGGGTCGGCCATCACAGGATTAGAAGGAGCCACACAGAGCTATTTAAGCGAATGGCCTGTGGTGGTGAAGAACTCAGAGGGGAACACAGTTACAATTAGGCCTTATGTTGCTACCACTTCCCTTAACCTTTGGGGCTGGGACGTGTTGGCAGCTTAGGGGGTTCGGATTGGGACAAATTTTTAGCAGGGGTCACTGTGAGTAAGGACACACAGTATCCTACACTGCCTTTGCAGTGGTTGACCAACACACCAATCTTTGAGCCGCAGTGGCCCGTACCAAAAGAGAAGTTAGACGCCCTTCAGCAGCTGGTTCAGAAACAGTTACAACAGGGGCACCTTGAACCTTCTACTAGTCCCTGGAATACTCCTGTTTTTGTAATTAAGAGGAAATCAGGGAAATGGAGATTATTGCAGGACCTCCGGAAGGTTAATGCAGAAATGGAAGGTATGGGGGCATTGCAGCCTGGCATGCCCTCTCCCACCATGATTCCTATGGGGTGAGACATCCTGATCATTGATTTAAAGGATTGTTTTTTCACAATTCCTTTGCATCCTGATGACAAACCAAAATTTGCCTTTACTGTGCCCGCCGTTAACAATGCTGAACCTGCTAAGAGATATCAATGGAAGGTCCTCCCCCAAGGGATGAGGAACAGCCCAATTATCTGTCAGTGGTATGTTACCCAAGCTTTAGCCAGAGTTTGCAAGCAGTTTCCTGATGCACGCTGCTACCATTACATGGATGATATCCTGGTGGCAGCATCCACCTGGGACGAGCTGCTGAAAATACAGCCTCAGCTGTGCACTGCTCTGCATGCCTATGGATTAGAGGTAGCTCTGGAGAAAGTTCAACAGCATCCTCCTTGGAAATATTTAGGAGTAAAAATTTTGGACCAAACTATCCAATGCTAAGAGGTGCGATTCCGGATTTGATTAAAACCTTGAATGATGCTCAGAAACTGCTAGGTGTCATCAACTGGTTACGACCTTATCTAGGTCTAACCGTGAAGCAACTTTCCCCGCTTTTTAATACATTAAAAGGGGATCCCGATCTGAATTCACCTCAGGAGTTGACTCTGGAAGCGTGATGAGCGCTGCAAGAGGTCCAATGGGCTGTTTCCGCTCGTCAGGTTTATCGAGTGGATCCCTCCATTGCTATCACTGTTTTCATTACTGTTCCAGACCTCCATCCTACAGGTATCATTGGCCAGTGGAATGCACAATGGTCTGATCCTTTGCATATCCTAGAATGGGTCTTTTTGCCTCACCACCCGAAAAGGACTGTGACCACATTGTTTGAATTGGTCGCTTCTCTGATAATCAAATGCCGTCAACGGTGTTTGCAACTGATGGCTGCAGATCCTGCAGTAATTGTCATTCCGATCTCAGAGGAATACTTTGAGTGGAGCCTCATCCATAGTGCTCCTTTGCAAAGCGCACTGCAAAACTTTTCAGGGCAGATCACTTACCATCTGCCCAGCCATAAACTACTGCAGTTGGCAAAATCGACCATACTTTTCTTGCAGCCGAGAAATAGCCGAGTGCCGGTGCAAGGACCCACCGTCTTTACAGACGGTTCTGGGAAAACTGGGAAAGCCATCGTTACCTGGAAGGAGGGATCAGAATGGCAGGTGCTGAAGGAACATGAGTCAGGCTCTGCTCAGTTAGTTGAATTAAGGGCTGTTACCATGGCTTTTCAACAATTCTCACAGGAACCTTTGAATTTGGTTACTGACTCTGCTTATGTAGCAGATATAACCCAACGCTTAGATTGTTCACTTCTGAAGGAGGTGAGCAATGTGGCTCTGTTTTCACTGTTGCAAATCTTGTGGTCTGCAATTCCGGCTTGAGTGCATCCATATTACATTCTGCACATTCGAAGCCATACCAATTTACCAGGTTTTCTAACAGAAGGCAATGCCAGGGCTGACATGCTGGCCAACCCTGCGTGGGTAGGGCCTCAGCCTGACAAAATTGCACAAGCCAAGGCATCACACGGTTTCTTCCATCAAATTGCACATACCCTGCAGAAGCCAACCGAAGCGCGCGACATTGTCAGTGCTTGTGCTGACTGTCATGGACTGGTTGCACCTTTGCCAGCGGGGGTAAACCCCAGAGGGCTTTGGCAAACGGATGTAACTCACATCCCTGAATTTGGTCGGCTAAAATATGGGCACGTGTCTATTGACACTTTCTCCTCAGCTATGTGGGCTACTGCTCACACTGGAGAGAAGGGCCGTGATGTCATTGCCCATTGGAAATTGGCTTTCTCAGTCCTGGGCTTGCCAGCTTCTGTGAAAACTGATAATGGTCCTGCCTACACCTTAGAGAAGATGCAGCAGTTCTTGCACCTATGGGGTGTAGACCATATCTTTGGTATCACACATTCTCCTACTGGCCAAGCCACTGTCGAACGTGCTCATGGTACTTTGAAGTGTATTTTGGAAAGACAGAAAGGGGGAATGCATGGAGAAACCCCACAGAGCTCACTAGAAAAATCTTTGTATACAATTAATCACCTTACAGTACCACAAAATTCAAATAATCCTGTATTCTGAATAATTTTCTCTCATTGCAGTCTGCAGGCGAGATACAACTGCCCGGGGCAAAAGTCGGGGTATGGAATTTACTCACTAACCAGTGGGTAGGCCCGCATGAGCTTATCGTTTGGGGTCGTGGGTATGCTTGCATTTCCACAGATACTGGGATACAGTGGCTACCTGCAAAATGTGTTTGCCTTGACCTACGGCACCAGAGGCAGAACAGGCAACCATCCCAATGATGACCAGAACGCCAACCATCCAAATGGCAACCAGAATGTAGATCATCAGCCTAATGACTCTTCTGATGATGACCAGGATGTCAACCATCCGGCAGATGGCCGTTCCACAAGCAGAGACTGAACTTTAAATTTCTTGTTATGGAGTCAGATAGTTAAAGCCTTAAGGACATATTTCGAATTAATAACTGATGTAAATTTCTGTTTAGGATTAATAGTAGAGTTGTTATCTTATCAAACAAAAAGGGGGAATTGTGGATACAAAAACGCTGCTAGCAAGGATTTTCTTGCTATTTTCTGTGAGAGACTTTTTCTCTCTAACAGAGATAGTAGCAGAGTTCTGTAAATACCCAAACACCTGCAACTTCTTGTTTATAGTATAGTAGAAAAATATTTTGACAATGGATGTTTTAGGATTCTAGCCACTCACCCCCAAGGGGTGGCTGATCTTCATCCAATTAGACTATGAAGAAAAAAGTCTATAAAAGAGTTTGTAAAATAATTAAATAAATCAATTTTGCTGCACAATTCCTGCCTGCTGGATCTTCTCTCCTCCTCCCTACGGCTGCAGGACACGGTAATATTTTACGGCATTAATAAAAAATGGGCAACTCTCATTGTGCCTGGCATTTCCATGTATTTCCAAGACATTCACTAGGTGATGGAGGTAACAGCACTTCATGGGTGGGTTTAAAATCTGATAAAGGATGATTTTTATGTGTAATAAATGTCAGTCATCAACCATAATAACTAGGAAAGATCCTGCAAATCATTATGTAAATGGGAAAGGTGCCTGATGTCAGGGGTCTTAGAGAACATGGCAATGATGAATGAAAATCTTTGCTTCTTCTATGTAGCAATACTTTATGGAAAGAGGTAAAATAAAGTGATCAAATCCTGACAATGGGAAAATAATGCCCGGAAGACTGCGGTTTGGGTGGTTTCTAGCAGCACTATAAAATTCAGTTCACAAGCACTGTCAGAGACCGAGGCTGGCTGGGACCAGGCCAGGCCTCACTGTCTGGTGAGACAGAGCCCCACCCCCAGACCCCAGCTGGCAGGGCTGTCCATCAATCACACACAGGGTGTGGTTAACTCATCTCTGATTGACAGAGCTGTCCATCAATCATAGACAGGGTGGGGCTAACCTGGCCTCTGATTGGCTGAGCAACCAGAGGCCCCATCTGCGGGTGGGCTGACAAAGATCTTGGGGGCTTGCATCTATTATTCACTTTTTTATTGAGGGATTTTCTGAGTGTATCTGAATGTGCAGACACTGTTGAGGTCAGAACTGGATACACCCTGAATTTGAGATACTGATAGATTTATTTTATTTAATATATTTTGTTTTAAACCTCTTGGGTCTCCTTTTCTTTTCAAGATGAATGAGGGATATTACAGCACTCCATAAAAAGTTAAGGGCTTACACAGGAAACAAAGAGATAGACCACATTAAAAAAACCATACTCATCTTGAAGCAGCAGGACAGACTCAGTGTGTTTGTGTGGGGAGTTTGCTCTCCTGAATCATATGCATTGCTACTACAGCACCGCTGGCTTGACTTAGGTTCCCAGAGCTGTGCCGAGGCAGAGGAATGGGGAGTAGGAGCTGATGCTAGGGGAGGGGTGAATCCTGTCCCTGCAGGTAAGGAGGAACAAAACCACTGCCTTGGATCTACATTCAGTGTCAGATTTGCTTTTGCTGTGTTGGAGACAGGTTGAATGCTTCTTTGAGCTCAGGCTGCTGTGTGAAACCTGTTCTCTCAGCAGGTTGACATCCCCCTGGCTGTGGAAAGCATCTCACATCCCAGTTGTGGTACCTGCACTGTTGTATGGGATCCCTATCTCATTCCCACGGTTACATTAGGGCCTTCTCCCTCGGTGAGAGACGGAAAATATCCCTGTAGCTAGCAACAGTACAGGCTCACGCCCGACTTTTATATTTCCATCTGGAAATCTCAGAGTGCCTTACCGGGGTCACCCTTACAGGTCAAACCTAGATTTAACTGGCAGCAAAACCCCAGTTCTGCCTTTCCCTTAGTTTTATGATTGATGATGTATTGCTGGCTGGGAATTGGATTGCAGTACAGTAAATATGAGCACAGCTATTTATGGATGTAGCACTAAAGGACTTGTACCCACTCAGTATTTATTTTCAACTACTGCAACTTTTTTAGTTAGAGCAAGTGGAGTAAAAAAATAGTAAAATTAGTTTTCTAGGCCTGTGTATTTACGCCTAGGTAAAATAATCTGGAGAGAGAAGTCCATGTTCAGATTTCCCCCAAAGCACAGAGAAAGCAGAGGTGTGAGACAAGTGAGAGGCAGCGGTGCAGCATTGTAGATTTTTGTCTATGCTTGGGAAACTGCTGCTGCAGAAGATCTGTCTGTGTTGGAGGCAGAGGTGCGATGGCAGCAGGAACTCGAATCCAGACTCCTGCAGAGGTTGCTCAGATCACAATGGCTGGGATGTACTCTGGTTCCTGGACTGCATACTCACAAGGTTTTTGTTGCTGGAGCTGGCTGGTTTAAAGCTGGAGTGGGTGTATTTCCAGTCACTACAACACTCCCTTCCTGCTGCTCTGCAGACAAACACTCGTGTGTGCACATGCACACACTGCACTCATACCCAGGCAGAGCTTGAATTCACCCACCCCTACCCACAGCCAGTGCTCTTTGGTTTTGCTAACAGCAATGCACATACAGGCTGAGGAGTCATACCCCTGCTGCCTCTCACACCCAGCCTGATCTTACAATGCAAGAACATTTATCTACACAATATGGAGTGTATTGTTTAAAACTACCCATGTATTAAAAGTCAGCACGGAACTCATTCAGATGCAAGTCTACACTGAAATCAGGTGTAGGTTTGGTAGTCTGTTGCCTTGAATCATTTGTAACAGAGCAGAATTAGTGCAAGGTGCTACTTTTTCATTTTGTTTGGTTGTTCATTTTTCTTTTTAATACACATCTGCATGGAGAGGTGCCTTTCTTTCTCAGTTCCTCTCCAGTTCTCCTAGTACTACACAGCAGTAAATAAGTGTCTGTTGTTCAGATATTATTCACCTTTCCCTTTTGTTCTAGCCAATTTTGTTGCTACAGTGTAAGAAAATAACTCAAGAGATAGGGTTATAATGTTCATTTCTAAGAGCCATAGTTAAGTGTTACATTTTTTACTTTTGACTTGTTATCTTCTCTTGCATAATAAAAAGTGAAGAAGCCAAGTACTTTGTTATATGAGTAGAAAATACTTGTGCCCACAATTTAACCCTTCAAGCAATATATAGGAATCAAAGCATAATACATGGAGTTTTTCAAATTATTGAAGGCATTGTAGTACAATTGTAGTACACTGTAGTACTTTCTATAGTTCTACAATCTCAGCAAGCTGGTTGTGAAAAATATCTTACTGCTGTTATACTTTTAACTGACTTTTCTTTACACAATGATTTATGGAAGCATAATGTGCTCAGCCTGCTCATAAATTAGGCAGCGTAATTTTAATAGAAACCATGAAGAGGCTTGAGTCTTGAACTGAATGTTCTTACTCTATGTGCCAATACATACTTTAATGTGTTAAAAATTACTTTAATTGAGCAGACTTTATTAGTGAGCATCTTATGGCCACTGAAGGCATTTTTTTGCTTGTTGTCTCCTTAAATATCTCAGTTAAATTATGCAGAAAAAATTACATCCTAGCTCATTGCATAAATTCTGAAGAAATAATTAGGGAGTCAAAAGAAATATTCCTGTTGAGAACAAAAAGAGTCATGGCTGTTTTTAGTGTAAAATATCTTCTTATTTACAAATCTGGGGAAAAAATAGAAAGCATTTTTTGAACTTCTATCCTGTTGGTACATTGTGTACAGCTTTAACACAACTCATCAGTAATTAACTATTTACCATTTAAACCATGACAAAAGTATCTTGAAACTTCTTTTGTGCTCTTATCATTTTTTAAGGAGCACATTTATACACAAATTGCTTGGCATCTCTGTATCAAGGCTTTGATCTCCTCCACTATCAATTGTTGGCTCAGGTACAAGAGACTGTAAAATATACAAAGCTGTCTGCTCCAGACTCCAGTTGAAATAAAAAAAGGAGTCTGTTTATACACAGCCACTCATTTGCTAAGTCAGTCAATATTTACATGTTACAAATATAATGCCTTCTTTGTTAGATAAATTATTTATTTCAACTTCTATGAAACTTCCTTTCAAGAGACTAACATTTGCAAATAAATAACTTTTAGTTCCTTAATTATAATTGCAACCTGAATACCATCCTTTTCTTTCTTTCTTTTTTTTATCCCAACTACTAGGTCAGCTTTGATAAAACATTAAAGAGTGTTTTACAAATACATAAAGCCATTTATGATGTGTTGCCATACAATGTATTTTTTTGAAAATGTCATCAAGCTGGACAAACAGCTCTTGTGTGGTGTTACGTACGTTTTCCAAGTTTGCTGTTAATGCTGTGTGCTATAGACTTAGTATACCATCATCCAAGAATTAAAGTTCAGGCTTATAGCAGTTGGCAGTTGCCAGCACCAATGGCAGGTGTCATGCTGATGGAAATGCACATTGATGCATTAGATGACGTATGTCTGTTGGTGACTTGTTTCTTGATTAATGCTTTCCAACAAATCAGGGCTAGAAGCAACAGTGCCTTTCTCCATTTGTGCCTCCTAGGACTTTTTGTTGTTCTCCACAGAGCTCTGTGTCTTCTTATTTTTTTAGTACTTGAAATGACACGTAAATATCATGATTGCAGATGATTATGACAATAAACAAAACAGTAGCAGCATTTCACAGAAAGAACAGGGAATGAGTGGAAAATGATTTCTGACCTTATGTGCATACAAGAAAACACAGACACATATGTTCATGTGTTTCCAGATACAGAGTGGGTTAAATCCTGAGCTGTAGTAAGATTTCTAAAAAAATAATGTGTGTTTGGGGGCTTGGGGTTCTTTTTGCACTAGAGTAAATTCAGAGTGCTTTCAGCATGTCAGCATGTGACTCAGAATCTTTTTTTTCCTTTTGTATATACACATAAAGAAAAATATTTCCTTATATTAAGTATTTCTAGCAATTTTTTTATATAGCCCTGTCATCCTTGTCATCCTTTGTAACATTTCTGTGGTGAATTATATTAGTGACATTTTTGTGTGTTTCAAGACGTTTCAGAGATGTAAGAATGCAAGTGACATTATTTGCAGATGTCACCTCTGACAGTTTTAGAATTTTTATGTGTTTTTTCAGTGGCTCTAGTAATGACTGTTATCTTCAGTATTATTATACCCAATAGCTGACTGTATATAACTGTTATTTCCTTAGTGAAAGTCCTTAGCACTAGTACACTAAAGCTATGTATGTCCTAAATGGATAAATGAAGAGTGTTTTGGATGGGGAATGCAGACACAGGTTAGGTTTCCCAATGCAAACAGGCATACTCTACAGAGAGGAGTAGAACATAAAGCAGTGTTTTTCGTTTTGTACTCCTTAAAAAGGGAGGAAGAAAATACTGTTAATCTTGCCTCAGCCTGAATCTTCTGTTTGTGGATATTCCTAGAAATTCCACTGTTGCCAGTGATTGACACTTGAAAGATTTATGACCCAACAGCTTTTCATTTGCTTTGGTAATTCATCCTGTTACTGATATAGAAGCCCATACTGATATAGGAGAGCCACATAAAATTAAACATATGTTGGTGAATTGTTAGAAGAAGGGGTGTAACCAAAAGAGCATGGTCCAGTTGACTCAGTGTGCTGCTACGATATCTGAGGGACTGGGACCAAACTCCCTCACAAAGGTTTGCTGGCTCCTAACAAGCTGAAGGAATCACTTGTGTGACATGTAGACGCAGTGAGTCCTTGTGGCTTGGTCATCTGGGGGGTCGTGTCCCTGGTCTGGGTCACCCTTCACCAGCTTGCTGCCACCTCTCACAGAACCCAGACACAGCCAATGCATGGCTGTGGTTAAAGGATCTTCACTCACTACTCAGCTTGAAGGGGTGAAGGAGTTTTGGGAGACCACAAGAAATAGGATAGGCCAAAAAATCTTGTGTATAGTGAGGAGAAAGGAGGGAGGGATGGATGGGGGAAAAGAGGATTTTTTTGAGGCTGTCTGTAAATCTGCAGTGATTTGGTGTTTGAGACTTATCTCCTATGAAAACTGTTGCTTGAAAAAAGAAGGATCCAAATTTTGTTTTGGTGTAAGTGGCTACCCCTCTCACTGGAGCACACAGCATTCCCCAGGGCAGATCACAACACTCTGAGCAGCTCACCCCCCACCCGCATCACATGTGGGCAGAGGTCCTTTTCAAGCACCTGAAATGCTCCCCTTCTCTTTTTTTCCTTCGTGGATACCTACTGCTAATATTTGATTTCTGTCCAGCCTCGGTGTTGAGTGAGCCTCCCACAGGCTGAGTGTGGGAAGCTTGAGCCAGCACAGGGAACCAAACCAGGACATTCCTCTCGCCACTTGAGAGGTCAGAGTGGTGGAGCTGACTCATACCTTGTAGCCGTCAGGCTCCTGGGGGCTGGTGATATTCTGGAGCCTATGTGCTTGATTTTAAAGTGCGAGCGAGCGGCAAGATCCTCTCTTCACACAGCATTTCCTTCTTGAAGTGCTGTTAGTGTTGGCTCTAAAGAAAGCATGTTCTCATACTAAAGATTACACTAAACCCTACTATGTATTATTTATAGACTAGCTTCCAGGGAATATTTCCTAATTTGAAGAAAAAGCTTGTGGGTTTTTTAGTCATATTTGACTACTGTGAAATGATTTCTTATTATTAGCATAAAAGTGATCTTTTGTGCTATTGCTCCTTCTGCCTTAAAAATATGAAAGTATGATTTTAAGGTGTCTAATGAAGGAAAACAAAATGATCCATTAAGGTTTTTACATTAATGATCCTGTGTGATTCAAATCTGTTGTACATGATGAAATGCAATAAAGTTCTTTACATTTTTAATGTGAAAAAATGTGTTTACACGTGCTTTACAACTGATTAGTAGCTGGAAAGTTTGGGTTATTTCTCGCTACACATAGGTACCACATACAGTCTGTACTTTTAATTTGTGTGGACATTATATCAGAGAATCTCCCCATGCTACCCCAGTTAATCTCATAAAATGTTAATGTAATCCCTTCACAAATATGTAAATGCAGTACTGCTATGGGTCTGGCAAATAATAAACATTATGTATCTTATCCTGGGCTTTCCTTCATGTAATGCTCAGCAATAATTTAGTCTTTGTCTTCCACTCTGAAGGATTTAAATGGAATGACCTTAATTCTGGTTTTATTTGCTCTCTATCTACTAAGCAGCTGCAGTGAAGATGAAGACAAACAGTAGATTAACAGTGGTACCTTTTATAAGGTTGATTAGTCTTAAAATATGCTCAGTGGAAACAAGAAAGCCTAAAATGAGGTCTGAGAGGTTTTTACCCTTTTCATTGAAACTGCTGCATTTCTTTCAGTAAGTCACAGATACTGACTTTTCAATCAAATATTTTCTTGGAGAGCAGTTGTTTTTGCCAGCACAGCCTGTATAATTTCAGAAGTGCAAGGTATGTACTTCTGAAATAATTCTACCTTATTTATTTTTCTGGTTCAGATGAGAACTTTGTGGGGAATTAATTAAAAATACTTACTGGTATTTCATATCATCTGTTTTTCAGTGATTATACCTATAATCAGCTCTTAAAACCAACACTAGAACTGATATGGGTCATAGCTGTAACGGGTGCAGCTGGCATTCCTGCAATTTATAAGCACTTTGCAGAAACACATTTTTAACATGTACAAAGTGTGTAAGAGAAGTGGCTTGAGACAATGGGTAAACAGCATGGTTTATGGCATGGCTTAACAGCACCTGACAACACCCTGCAAATTTTAGGACTGGATGTGGGAAACAGTTTTTCCATCAGTCAACAAGGTAAAATGTACTTACCTGAGCTGCTGTCTGTTAAAACCACTGCCTGATAAAATAGTACCTCGAATGGGATTTCTTGTATTACACCTGTCTCCCCCAAAAGGCTGCTCTGTCCGCAGCACATGGTCTGCTCCCTTTACTCCTTACTGAAGTGGGAGAAAGCTTGCTGATTTAGCCATCTTGCTAAATCACCCACATCCTCTTCCTGAAGCACCTAGACATTCCTTAGATGTCTCCTATCAAAATCCTGCCCCAGCCTGACCCTGCTTATCAAGCGCTTGTTGTTCTTTCAGAGATTTGAAAGGATTACAGCAGATTAGCTAACACAGCTCCTTCTCTTATATTGTTTTGTGTGACAGTCAGTTCTATTTTAAAAATAAAATAGAGATTTTAAAGCCCGTTTTAAGCGTGGGCATACTGCTAATATGCTGAATCTTACATTTTGGTACAGTTGAATTGAGTTTTGCATTTTTTAAATCTGTATTTATCAGCAGCTAGCTATTTCCCCCCCATTTTTACTGGATTTTTTTTAGTTGTAATGAAATTCACCTCGTGTCTAATAAAATTCCAACCTGTGAGAAGACATTTTCCCATCTGATACAAAAGACGTTTGTGTTTCATATAAACTATGCATAATACAGTTTTTATCTCGTTTTCATGCCTATTTTGATTTTTAAAACATATAACTATTAACATACTAGCACCTTAAATAGTAGCCACAAGGTATTTGGGCATTTAAAAAATGGGTTCCCAAGAAGAACTGAAATCAGGTGAGAGTGATCCACACTAAATGTCTCTGAGGGGGGAAAAAAAGGAGATAAAATAAAAAGGAGGAAGAAAGGAAGAAAGTAGCTGCTACAAAGCTGGGATAAAGGCATCAACAAAAAGAAATTCCAAGGGAAAGCCATGCTCCCAAACAAGTCACAAAGCTCAATGACTGAGTTAGCAATAACGCTGAGTTTAAAAGAAGGAAGCCAGTTTGGACAGTCAGTTCAAAGCCTGTCTCTACCATGAGAACTGAAGAACTGAGATTCTGGAGTTGCATGTAGACAAAAACAGAACAAAATGACACCAGTTCCCTTTTGAAAAGCTAATAAATTATTCCTTTAATTTCTATCTGACATTTGGTTTTGATTCAGTGACATTTCTCCTTACTTATCATGGATGTTTATCATCCTGGAAAGTTTCATGTGCTTTTTCTGGCATCAGTATCTTTCTGGAGGTCAGGCCAGAAAACAGGAAATAGTCACAAAATTTAGGGGCAACTGTCGAACTGTGTTTGAATGTGTGTCCAGTGGTGACTTTGAGGTGAACAGGCTTTGATAGCCACCAGCCCTCCTACCTGCAGAGCAGCAGTGGTTGCCCATGCAGTGCATGGCCCATGCTGGTCAACCCACCCTGCCAGCCAGATGGGCACAGCCTGGGCTCAACTGTCCCATCCCTCTGGGCTTGATGTCTCCCTGCATGCAGATCTGCTCTTGTGGGAGACCATGGGACAGTGAGGACATACCCAAAGTCAGAGTTTAGTCCTGTGTCTCTTAATGTTGCACAAACGGTTGTAAAAATCTTTTGCCCTTTTTTATGCCAAACTCACACGGGTTTTTTTTGTTTTTGTTTTTGTTTTTTTTTTTACTAGCAACATCTCTTATTTTCATCTCTCCGGTCAGAGAGCTCCTCCTGCTCTGGAGAACTGGGAATTGGTTTTCATCCTCACTGTCTTCTGTGCCAATGGTCACTGTGTTTTGCTTGCAAGGCACAGAGCCATGTAGAACTACGGGCTCAGGATGCTGTGTGTCTTCTACTGGTATTAGGAGATTTTACAGATTTGAGAAATTCTGGAAGGGGAATCACTTCTATTCATAAATTGAACTGTGGATTTGAGAGTTGAAATGTTGTCATTAAGGTCTGAAATCACCTTTGGGCTTGAGCAGTTGCCTGGGAGCGAATGGTTAACCACCTGCCTGAATGGGTGAGACGAGTTACACATCATTTCTCGTGCACTTCAAGTTGAAGAGATGTGAGACAATCCTGGTCTGAAAACTGCACAGCCACAGTAGCTGTGTCACTAATAAGCTCTGCTGAGTTGCAGAAACACAGAAGATTTGGCAATTCTGTCATTTCCCTTGACCTCTGTCTAGAGCAAGTCCCTTTTCTTTCTTTCTGTCACTTGTGACTGTTAGGTACAGAGAACAAACCCTTCTTTTCTTTTTGTTGCCAAGTTATTAATTGATGTTCAGGAGAGGATGGGAGGAAAGAAGCTTTGTCTAGCTCTGAAAAGCACCAGATGTGCTTTTTTGAATTGAGGAGAGGAATTAATTAAAATGAGGTAATAATATTAATCTGTCGACTGCAGTTAAGATTGGCTGTAACAGGAGGGGGAGCTCTCAGCGCATCAGGCAGGGGAAAGGGGGTTGGTGGGGAGCTCAGCTCTCCCAAACCAGAGAGGGGCTGGGGACCCTCCTGCGATGCAACAGTAATGGGGGAGGGATGCCTTGTCACCCGTTTCACGGAAATACCTGTGTGACTCTGCTGGGCTGCTGCCACACTCACCCCGAAGACAGAAACAGGAATGAATATTCAGTGATGAATGCGGGTGGAAATGCTGACAGAAAGAATGAAGTACAAATTAAGAAGCATCGGAATTCTTAAAGTGTGTCTGTTTTGATTGCTTTTTCTGTAGATTTTTGCTATGTATTATATTGTTTAACAAAGCAAAAGAAAAACAGAATACATGTTTACTGTGTACTAAGCTGTAAGTACCTTTTTCAGACATCAGTAATCATCCTTTCCAGCTGAGAAGGCAATACACTTGCAATAGAGCTCTCCAAAAAACAGCAATTGTCCTATATTAGTGTTTCTGAAGCTGTCCCTTATGGAAAAGCTCTCCTGCATTTAATAAGGGTAAAATGAACTGGGCTATATAGTAATTTCATAGAACTAAAAGAGAATTAGGAATTTAGTAGGAATTATACCTCTGCCATAGATGAGGCTGGCATTAGCTGATGTGAGGCTGTGTGCAGACCTGCCTCTGCTGTGCAAGTAAATAATCTGTGTACCTTTATGCAAGCATGATAAATCCTGATTTACTACCCAGTCTCAGAGGTGTTTGTATGTGTGTCCCTGGGCATATGTCCAGAGCACCCCAGAGCAGAGGAGTGAGGACAGCAGAATTGCAGGTGCTGGGGCCAGCTGGAGTCCACAGCAAACTCAAAGTAAGAGTCACTGTACTTTGATGTTCCTTGGCAACTCATATGAGGACTGACAATTTCTCTAGCTTTAAAAAGTAATTTGTTAGAAAACTAGAAATGACAAGGGATCTGGGGAGGTAGTACTTATGAGAAGTCATTGTGGCATAGATGCCCAAGTAATTTTGTCCTTCTGGAATCCCCACTCTTGAGGTTTAAAGCAGACAAACTTCATTATATGACAACCTTTTCTTCCTAAAGGACAAATCATTTTCCTGGGACATATAGTAGTTATTAAAAAATTTAATATTCATGGCTAATATTTTTTTTTTTTCATTTTTGCCTCCATTATTGTGGCATTAGTCAGAGAGCTACTCCTTGGAATATCTGTTTGTATTGATTCCCCTGCAAGGAAATCTGCATCTCCTACCATTTCTTTTTAGATTCCCAGTATGACACATTGATGAGCTGAGCACCTGGGAGGCAAAAACTTCTTTCAGGTGCTGTGCATCCCACCAGCAGTCCCCAATACAGGAGGCACATGGGGTATGGAATGGCTCCAGTCTGCTGGGCTCAAAAAATGGTCTGGAAAAGAATCTCACTAAATAAGGAAGAAAAGGAAAAATGTCATTCTCACTTTACAAACTTGAAGGGGAAAAATGTTTGTCAATATGAATTACAACCCTAATTAAGCCTCTCTGGGCACTTTTTCAGCTGCCTGTGCCAGCAGTTGAAAACCTCTCATCACTCCAGGTGTGTGAAGTATTGGGCAGGTGAAAGCCACAGCATGTGAACCTCAGTGGCTCCACTAGAGACAGTGAGCACATCCATGGCTGCTTGAGTGCAGGTTCTGGCCTTGCCAGCTTTACAGGTAAACTGGGTTGGCCGTCACACTTATTTTCACTTGCCTTCTCTAAGACTCTTGAGTGTTTCTGATAAACTAGTGCTGTTTTTCCTGTAAATTCATGGGACTTTGGTGACATCCAGTGACAGGTTCTGCTCGAAGGTGCTTTTTCCCCCTGGAATGATGGGAGAGAAATGCTGGTACCCTGCTGATTTCTCTTAATGGGATCAACAGATGAATTTGAACAGAGGCTGAAAATCAGACTCACAAACCATATACTATTGATTGTCTTAAGGCAGTTGGGATTTGCATTAGATTTGCTTTCCATGTTTAATGTGTAAATTGCTGTTGAAAAGGTGTTAATTAATCACAGTATAAAGGCAAGATCTTGTCTGGAAATCCATTTAAATAAGGCTCTTTGAAGAACTTTCTCTGGGCTTTTCTTCTAATTTTTCTGTCTCTTAAAGAAACTATCTGATTGTGGAAGTCAAAGCTGTAAATAGTGCCTGTTGTTTTAATATTTTTTTTCAGAAAGTTGAATTAAAATTGGAGTAAAACCTCATTTTGTGGGGAAAAAAGGAAAATCAGTGATTACATACTCTGATATTGGTATAAAATGTAATAAAATGTAATAAAGTGTGGTAGCTTACTTAAAAAGTAACTATCATGGATTAAATTTTAAAAAACAAATTATTGTTTTCAACTCCTAGGGTGTAGTGTTTTTAGCTAAATGGAATCTGAGGTTAAATGACATTGCAGGCTGGAGAAACGAATATTTAAAAACTATATTCAAGCTAAATTGCCAAATGGTTACTCTTGTATAGTAACATCCAAATCATGGCAATTGTTCTTCTAATAAACATAATTTCTATAGCATTTTCTTCAATTATTCAGTTAACCGCCAGTGCTGTTTTACCTCTTTATAATAATGCATGCTTTCTTTAAAAAAAAAAAAAAAGGAAAGCAAAAAAAGAAGTTGGTTATTTCTTTGGTCAGGGCCTATTTGCTCCTTTTTTATGTGAGATTTTCAATACTCGGCAATGATGCTGAGCAAAAAAGGTCCATCCACTTCACTTGTGATGCCTTGTGCATTACCTAAAGCACAACAGAACAATGGCAGACAACAGAGCCTTTCTCCCTGCTAACAATGCAGTCACCATGACAACCAGCAGAAGAACGTTTGGCCAGGAAAAGCTGGGAGCTTGGCGGACCAGCCTAATCAAAAAATGGAATAACATGACAACAATTACACTGATGAGTGAGAGGGAAGCTACAGATGCATTCAGACACCTATGGCACTGCTGGCTGGATGCATTCAGCATTATTTTTTTGTTTTGTTTTGTTTAGTGTCTTCTGTTTTTTAAGAGCTGGTAAATAGACAAGATCGAATTGTGTAACAGAATGTCAGTGCTCTAGTTAAACTGAAAATTCCTTTTCTTTTGCTGTGCTACTTCAAGCACCCTGAAGAGGCTTTAGGAGAGATGAGGTTTTGAAGTGAAATATGTAATAGATACAATATGAGTGTCACAAGGCAACTTTATTTGGCTTTAAAAATGTAAACTTGGATTTTCAAATGCACAGGTGTAAATAAATAAGACTGGATTGTGTTATGAATAACCAGCCTCACCTTCCACTTCAATTTTAGAAAACTGGACACATGACAAGCATTGATTAGAAGTCATGGCTTGTTGTTTTTAAGCCAACCCCTTCTGCATATTAGTAATCACTCTAAAATTTATCATGGAATTTTGTGCAGACCTCTCTTCCAATTCCAGGGAAACCTGAACTGCAACTGTACATGTGCCACAAATCAAGTGACTGACATAACCATATACTTCTCTGAAATACCCCAAATTTAGCATTGTGCTAATAGCCTCCTATTATAAGCTCCCAATTACATGGCAGAAGTTCTGGTATTTTCTTTATAGGAGAGGGGTGAAGACAACTTTTGCTGCTGTTGCTGAAAAATGAGTCTGTGATTTCTACTGTTCAGAACAATTTGTACATTTTAGGGACAGGGATGGAGAAGAGAAGCTGCTGTATTAAAATGCTGAAGAATTTGGGGATAGCCAGGAGGCATTTTGACAGTTTGAAAACAGCAGTGACCACAAAACCCTGGATGTTTCTAGGTGGTTTATCTGATAAAGGCATTGTAGAGCTGAGTCATTTGGCCAGTCCTTTCTATACTACTCACTGCTTTAGCCAAAACAGCCTCTATACTCTGTCATGCCTTCTTTCACGCCCTTGATGGCTCCTGAGGAAATCTTGCAGCCAACTTTAGATATCGTATGGAATTCTTAGTTATTTTATTGCATAGTTAAAATAACTATGTAAAAATGCTTAGGTAAACCCTTGCCCTTGCTTGAAGCCCTTTGAACTTGATTGATTGTATAAAGAGGCCTTCAGCCATTGCAAAAACAAAGGCCAGGGGTTCTCCTACCAGCTGCAAATCTTTGCTTGGCACAGCCATCAGTGTTCATTACTGGTCCTCCCCCACATAAGATGGAGAGATTGCTGCATGCCAGCCATGGGCCACACACAGCACAACAAACTGGGGTTTGAATACAAGCTAACAGCAAAGCTGAGCAGTGTTTTCCATGCAGTGGTCATTGCACACTGGCATCATCTCCTTATGTTAGCAGTACAAGAGATTTTAGGCTGCTAACTTCTACTACTCTGCTGTTCTCTCCCTAAATTCCACTCTCCCATTTGCCCACCAGATTCCAAGCATCAACTTCACATCAGAACTCGGTACTCAGCTAGAGATAGCTCCATAGAGATCTTTAACCCCATATGCTTCTTGTTTTGTACCTGTAAAAAACCCTTTGCTTCTTGCCCCCTGAGATGACTGCATTTTATTCAGACACTCATGCTGACCATCTCCTTTGTGCAGGTATCTAAAACTTACCATACCAACAAAAAGGCTTTCAGTACAGCTGAGCTCAGGCTTTTTGGAAGTAAAGTTCCCAAACCAGCAATGAGTTCATCTCTCAACATAAAAGCATTAGAGCCCATCATACATGATCATCTTGGAGCTGTAGATATCTGTGCTACAAAGAGGGACAGAGGCAAATTAGGTTAGATTGTTTGCTGGACACCATTTAGATTAAATTGAGTGGGGTGTTGGAGAGATTAGAATAAATCTGGGTGATAGTGGTAAATCTTAGCAGAAACTTCAGGAGTAAGATAGAAAGGGGGAAACTGCAGAGATTAAGAGATTATGTTGAAGACAAATTCAGGTCAGCCATACCTAGGCTGGAGACTGGGGATAGAGGACACATTAATCCACAGGATGCTAGAACAAGGCTGGGGCCATCATCAGGGTTGTACAGCAAGCTAGCATGCTTGCCTTGGCATCCTGTTGACCTTGGATCTGTCCCCTCCTCTTACACCTGTATTGTTGTCTCTGCACCTGGCTTTCTCCTGCTTGCCTATTGAGTGCTAAACACTAGAGGATCTGGGGTTTTTCTTATTTTCTCCTTTCATTTTTCTTCTTTTCATGGAAGAAAAATGCCTCCTTGCTCTTCTTCAGACTCTCCATCCCATTAAATATCTTCAGGCACCCATGAGGGGAGGCACAGAAAGAAGATACATCATAGGGAAGTGTACTTCTTTCCACTAGAAATGGGACAGCAAAGCCTCCATCTGTCTGTGCATGGTCTCTGAGGTAACTTGAACAGGCTGGTATATGCTTAGGGTGGCCTATTTAATTTAAAAATCTAAATCTTTAACAGAACTGTAAAAGTAGAGGAAGGTGCCTGCTCAGGAGATGGGTGGCTCAGAGAAGTCCCCAAGATGTGTTTGGTGGTAACAAAATTTAAAGAGAACATGAAAATATGTGCTGATATATCAAATCAGAAGAATAAGAGAGGTCTCATAAATATGAGAATTGAAGGCATGCAGAAGGAGCAAACCAGACTTAGGGTCCCCTTGCAAACCCCTGAGAAAGCAAAAGATAAATCAGGAGCTGATAGAGGTGGCTGCAGCCGTGCTGATGCTGAGTGTGGGGGGCTAACACTGTAATACATCTGCTCTTGAGGTGGAACCACTCCCTGGTCTGGTCTCCTGTTTCCCTGACAGTCCCAGTGAAGAAGGGAGTGGGGAGACAGTGGGCTTTGCAGGTGTGCTGGTTCTGTGTGCCACTTGTGCCAAAAAATAATTTTATTAGCTCTGCAGGGCATTATTGATACTTTGGACTTCACACATCATTAAAGGAAAAATTACATGTAATGCTTGAAAGGCTATTTCTGGAGGAATTTTGTCAATAATGTGCAGCCAGCCCAGAAGCTTTTTGAATAATGCAGTCGCATTTTTACTTTATCCACTTGTTCTACACAGAAAATATTCTTACTAAAAATAGAAGGCATGGCCTATTTTTAATATAGTTGTGTTTTCAAATGTGTTTAAATTTTATACATCTAATTATTGTTTTTTCATAGGTATGACCCATATATCAGACATCCATCAACTTTTTAATTTGTTGTGTTTCAACAGTGGTGCCCAGGTAACCCAATCCCACCAAGTAATATGTCAGTTAATATATGTGAAAACACAGTATCAAATGCTTTTGTAAGCAAAAGAAGAGAGGAGGGGAGGGGAGGTCCTGAGTCGAAGACACCAATACCGGAAGAGGGGCCAGAGTCTGGCAAAGACAGAAATAAGGAATGAGGAAGGAATATCCCCGGCAGGGTATAAAGAGGATGTTTATTACAGAAGCCTGTCTTTTGGACCTGAGTTGCCTATTTACTTCAAGTAAACAAGCACTTTTATTGCTTTCACATGTACACAACCCAACAGGGTGCTCCAAAGTGAAAAAAAAAAAAAAAAAAAAAAAAGAGGGTATATCATTTATGCACCTTGAAATGTGGTATTTGCTTCCTTTAAAGTACACTGGAAGCCTTTTCATGCTACTGAGGTCAGGCTAGTACTGGTCTGTTCTAGCCCAGGGCTTTTTTTTTTCTGTTTTGGATGCAGGGGTTATGCTTGCTCTTTTTTAGTCACACAATCCCTCTCTGACTTGATAGTTTTTTATTTTAACTCCTTTCTATAGTGTTCAAAATTTCTTGTCAGTCCTTTCAGTAGTCTGGGAAGAAGGTTATCTGGTGTACCTTCCTTGAACACATTCAGTTCTTTGAATTCTTCCACCTGCTAAGATAGAAAATTATATTCTAAACATTTCTAGATACTTTCTTCATTATTCAAGCTGCTTTTGTTCCCAGTTTCTACACAGTTATCCTAGGCGAAACCTAAGGTAAAATAATAGTTTCGTTTGGGGACCATGCAGATGTTACTTTGAACCTCATTCTCTTTTCTTTATTTGTTCTTCCCTTTTTATTCTTTAGAACAGAGAACATTTTGATAGGAAAACACTGAGTAAAACCCTGACTTTGGTCTTCCCATTACGTCAAAATAATGAAAATGTTTGCTTTCTCTTTCATATATAATAAATAGAGGTTTTCTGAACATGCTTCTTCATCACATCTGATTTTACTGAGCATTTTTAACAAAGTGGGGTTTTTTTTAGCAGAGTGTAATCTTTAAATTGCTGTGGAGGCTTGTGGGGTTCAAAGATCTAATTTATTTTAATTTCTCTTTCCCTGGTATTTAGAAATCATGATAACTGAGAACTTTTTTGAACTCAAGGAGAAACATTTGGTTTAAGTTAGAAATAGAAGGTTGATAGGTGTGTTAGTGAAACAAATAGTTATGTTTACACAGTATATTTATTCTTTCACTTGAATTTTTCCTTCCTGCTTCTTGTGTTTATTCTTTCCATATAGTAGCCATATTCTGATCTCAGTTGCATTTCTGGTCTTATGATGTTTGACTTTCCCATCCATATTAATATTACTCTAATAATCTTTAGGAATTAATGTATTAGCCTTCACCACAAGATGTTCAAGGTTATTTTTATGCCCTAGTACAGTTTTAGCAAGAGAGCAGTCTGTACCCAGAGCTACTTGGAGAACAGCAAAGGTCTTTCTTCTCCCCACTCTATTCCTCTCTGTTCTCTGTCCTCCACTGACAGCATAATGACCCAGGGAGGATTTTCTTCTTTTGTACTGTCCCATGCTATTTCCATTATTATGACAAAAATGCAGGGAGAACTCAACAAACTGCAGCTGGCAAGGGTATTTGCAGACATCTGGAGCAAAGTATAAGTCTCTGTTCATCCATGGATAGTTGGTTGAATTTGCATTGCATTTTCAGTATTTGGTTGTTTGGGTTTTTTAACGTTATGCCACTCTTACATTTTCTCCTTGTCCTGTCCTGATCACCCATCTTCTCTTCCTTGTTCAAGGCTCCTCACTTTTCTTTCCACTGAGCCTCTTGTAACTAACGTGCCCATAAATAAAACCATGTTCCTTGCAGCCTGACCCAGACATCTAGCTGAAATAAAATCCAAGACAGCCTTACCTAAGGATTTTGTTCTGTGTAAACAGCTGAGACACCTCTGTTATGAATGGATTGCAGAAAAGCAGCACAACAACAGTTTCAAAGTTTTGAGTTGTATCTAGAAGTGAATAAACTTTCTGGAGAAAAGACAAGACAATAGTCTTAAGTAGCACAAGGAAAGCTGGCAAACAAATCAACCCTGAATCTGAGAAATGATTGAAACACAACAGTAAGAATAAGGCCAGAAACTTTATACAGACTATTTTTTTTTTCCCCTCTAAGTATAAAGGGAGAAGGTGGGTGATTTCCAGCTCAGACAGAGTAGTACCAACAGAAACAGTTGTTCCCCCAGGGACTAGAGGCAGCAAGTTGCACACTTCCTTGAAAAGACAGCAGCAGGATTGGTTCCTCTAACAGCTGCTCTGAACAGAGGAGTGGGCTCCCTAGAGGGGTGTTGCTGGACCAGCAGAGGTGAGCTCTGAGCTGTGGGGGAGTTAAAAGTCAGAGCAGAAGACAGTCCTGAGATTTCTTTCAGCAGCACCAAGTAAATATTGCACCATAAAAAGGATCAGCTCAAGTCACGAGGGTGATGCTGTGGTCCCCAGGACCATGGTGTGAGTCTCCAGGCTTGGTGAGTTTCTGGTAGGAGAAGCTCAGCAGGTAGGCTGGGCCTTGAGTAAGGAAAAGCCTAGCTCACATCTTCAGGTGGAAAGAGGTATATGAGATAAAGATTTTGGCCAGCAGTTATTTCAGTTCTAGTCCTAATTCCAGTGAAGTGTGTATATGTGATGGCCACAGCTGTAAATCTGCTGTCTTTGTTTTTTTGAGGGAAACATGGGTCCAGTGATTCTGGAACAGATCTTGGTTGTTTTAGACATTATAGGGCTTTACTTGAAAAAGCAGAGCAGAAACTGCTTTCTTCCCTCTTAGTTCATCCAAGATCTTCTAATCCATCTTCAGTCCTCACTGCCTCACTAAAAGCTCACATGATTTCTGCTTGACCAAATCTTGGAAAACTGCATTATTGCTGTTTTTCTGCCATTAGCAATTGCCTCCTCCTTCAGCTCCAGCAGCTGTCATTTACCTAAGTCTCTAGTAATTCACAAGAATTGTTCTCAGACAGACTTTTCATTGAGATCTCACAAAGTTTTTTGTCAGGCCCTTTTGCTTCTCTCTCACAGACAGGTGCTCATTCTCCTGACCGACATTAAAGATACTCCCATCACACCTGCCTGCACGCTGCCGTGGCTAATAACGCCAGGAAGGAGTGAGTCAGTGTCACCACAAACCAGGTGACATACAAACTCCTTCTAAGCAGTATGTGGTCATTGTCTGAAGGAATAAAACAAACCAACCAACCAAAACAAACAAAACAACCCCTCCCCCCCTTCTTTTTGTAGAATCTAACAATTGGTTAATGTCTTGGCAACAACAGGCAAAATTTGGAGTTTCCTCTGTTTTTATTGAACTAAATAACAAAATGCACTGAGAACAAGGGTTTTAAATCAGGCTCTTACAGAAGATATCTCTTTATTCAGTGCAGAACGGGGAATATTTCTCTCCAAAAGGTATAAAACCTTAAATAAAATCTCACATAACAAAAGAGTGATTTTAACTCTGAATTGTTTTCCAGTATCTGGCTATAGAGACATATAGTCACTGTATTCTTAAATTGGAGTTAAAAAAGATAGATAAAGAAGTAATATCTAAATGGATATCAATGGAAAATGGGATTATTTAAGGAGACTCATCTCCTAGGTGGATAAAAATAAGATATTCAGGTAATTTTCAAAATGCAAAGCCATCTTATACAATGGAGACAGCTAAAAAGTACCATTTGCTAGCCTGCAGAGAATGATTTGTAGTCATCAGGATCCTGCAGGTAATTGAGGATATCTGCATCAGCATATTCTGCATTACTGCAAGAATATTATTGTAATGAAGCAGTGCGAATGTACGACTGTAATTGCCCTCTAGTGCACAGCCCTGGAACTGATCCCAGCTGTGGCATAGGACTGCACTGCTCACGAAAGGAAAAAGATCCTGAAAAAAGTCTGAAATGGGGGGAGACAAAACCAAACCCTAGCAGTGACAGGAAGCTCTGAGTGAGCATGGATGTGCTAAGGGAGGGAATCCAGCCAGCGTGCACCAAAACCGTCCTGTGGTCTGAACCGACACACGGTAAGGGGGCATGACTGGCCTCAAAACCTCAAGGCTCCTCCAAACCCAAATGCTAACCCAGGCATGGCCATTAGGAGCCTAGATAACCACGGGCCTCTTGTTCTTTATCACTCCCAGTTGTTTGAGCAGGGTCATGTTTCATGGGAGGCTCAGGACGCAGTTCCATAACACTTCAGTAAAATCTGATATTTCTGTTAGTGCTGACAAAAAATTAAACGTTCTGAAAGTGCTAATTCTTTCCTCAGATGGGCAAGAGAATCAGTCCTGTATTCATGCAAATCACAAGCAAAATCCTCTCTGTGCTAGTAAGCAAACCTTGAATGGAAGTTCACAAGTTGAGTTCATTCCCCCAGACTCCGTGTTGGATATTTTCTTTGTGTTACTTCTCACTACATAAAATTTAATGACATTGCAGAGTGCAATATCTTGACTCTTTATGTGAATGATTTGTTTGACAACTTGTCTAGGTCACATACATGTCTCATTAGCAATTTGTTCACAGATATGAGCCCTCTGTTGATCCTGTTACTGTGTCTGGTGTTCTAGTTAATGTGTCTCACTACACTTCCCTATAACAACCTGGGTTTAAGTTGAATATTGTTGAGGTCTTTCCAGTATAGAATGAAGTCTGGATTCCTGCAAGTCAGAGGCAAAATTCCTACAGACTTTCACAGAATTTTGGCCATATAAATTTCTTCATACAGTACCTCTTCACACAGCACCTCTTCACTATTTGTCCTTATCTAAGACCTCATCAAAGTTTTAAATCTGCCAAAGCTGTATCTGAGGTTTGCACCCTTATTATTAAGATCTACATATTTTCCAGTCATCAACTTAAAAGAAAATAGCCCATTTCTGCAGATCATTTTCCTGTTTTTCTCACCATTGTCCTTCCTTTCAGAAATAGAAAATACATTTCCAGTGCCGTAGACCCTTACCACAACAGCATCTAAGAAATGGCCTCTGTGACCAGACATTTGCAGCAAAATTGTGTTGCTACATTTAAATTGCCAAGACTCAGTAGCCAGCAAGTTAATAGAGTTCTATTATAGTTGTGATACATGAACTCCACATTGTTATGGTAATGACATTTTTCTTTCTTCCCTTTGAAGTAGCAGAGTAAATACAAAGAATATCATGTTGGTCTTGGAACGGTAACTCCTTTACCTTCACTCAGCATAACTGTGCAGTAATCAGAATTGCATATGAAAAAATTAAAACATCATATGGCTCATTCAGTGTTCCTGATAACAAAGGTCAAAGCTAAAGCAAAGCATCTGTAAGCATTTACTTCAAAATAAGTGAAGTATAAATAATACTTTACCTGGCCATTAGCCATGACATCCAGGAAGCTGGTCTTCTAATCCAAGGATGGCCTTGGGGCAGGATCCAGATCAGCACAACTGTGCTCTAAAAGCATCATGGTGGTTTACAGTGGTAGTAAAAATATAATATTGTTTCTTCATATAGTCATCATAAAATATTACAGCTGACCAGATGGTGGAGCAATTACATTTCCATAGTTCTAAATGGCTATTTAGCTTATCCACTCATGAACTGTTAATTAAAATTGGAAAAGATATAATTTACCTTCAAAGGGAAGTCATAACTAAAGAGGACATGCTTAAACCAAGACTCAGAAATGTTATTAAACCAGAGATGCATTTCCTTCACCTCCCCACATAAACTAATAATCAACAAACAAAAAAGTCTTTGACAATAGGGCAGTGACATAAACAGATGAAAGACAGGTAACTCAGGGAGCCGAGCAGTGCTGAGACCATGTGTGCAACCCATCAGTTGTTTGCTGCAAAAGATCTGAACCCCTCCAACTGTGTGGGTGAACACATGCTGCCCTGAGGATCCCTCATATACAGAAGGATGGGCTGCTGCATAAAAGCAACCCCCTTCTCCAGACCCAGAGACCACTGACACACCACCCTGTGTGTCAGGTCACGTTTGTCTTAATTCAGCTGCAACACAGTTTGTGGGTTCAGCTTTATGCAATAGCTAATCCATGAGCTATTAAATTCTGTTACAAGCTAGGGTTTAATTTAGCCAAGCAGTTATATGATTCAAAATCCTTGTCTGTTAGGTTAATGATATATTCCTATTTTGTTATAAAGTGAATTTTTGTGTCATTGCCTTGATACAGGTGCACTGGAGCTAATTCATTAACAAACAAAGGAGTCTTAGGGCTGAAGTGAATAAGGCAGGGAAGGTTTTAAGGAAGAAGCAATATTTTTTATTGGATAATCTAAGTTTAATGGAAAAAGAACTGAAAACATTTCTTTGCTACTAAAACAGACAAGAGCAGAGAAGGGTTTGATGTAGCTTAATGCATTTTCTTTAAACCTTTCTCTTCAGTTAATTCAACTTCCTGAATGTCTCTGTGGAGGCTAAGTGAAGGCTCCTGGAGACAGAACTGCAAAGTTCCTGCCCAGCCCCCAGACGAAGGCATTTGAGTCTCAGCCCTTCTGCAGTATCACTGTTTTGAAGGGGTAAGGCACAGGTTCCCCACCATCTCCATCCCACAGCCACAGTCTGCCCTGTGGTTCCAGAGGGTAACGAGGATGTACATGCTCGCTGCTGTAGTCTGCTCTGTGCCCTCTGTCCTTTTCCCCTCTCCTGGTGAATCATGATCCTATTTTTTCTGAAGAGCTGCAACTGCCCTATGCTTGTTTGGGCTTCTCTCTTCCCATGGACCAGGAAAGCACAGCCTGCTTTTATCGTCCATTAATTTAAAAATACCCAAAGCCTGAACAAGAAAATGGAAAGAAAAAAAAGCGAATAAGGGAGACGTATGTCTCACCCACCATACAATGACTTCAGGCACCAGAGCTCTGTAGTTAACATGACCCTGGGTAACCTGGGTTTGTTGAGGCAAAGCAGACTTCAGTAAGTGGAGTTTGAGATGTCATTTGAACACAATTAACATACTAAATGATTTTATAGTTTACCTACCGGGGTTGTTCAAGACACATTGTTGATGATTTCTATTCATTTGATTTGTCAGTTATTTTTAAATCTTCCTCCTGTTAAATGTAAAATATTTGTGAGAGCTACAGAAGGGACCCAGACACACCCCACAATAACTGCAACACTGACGTTTAGGAGGAATCATCCAAGTTTATAATTCAAGCTTTTTCTTCTTCAAAGGATTTCTGAAGTGTCTCAAAGTAACCTACAACAGTGCTTTAAAATATATGAAATTATATGTTAGAAATAGTATTCCTATCCATTATGGAATATCTCTAACTTTAAATTCTCCCTTATAAAGACCACCCTTTAAGTCTTGTCCCCTCTTTCCAATGGGAAGTTCACAACTTTGTGCTTGCCCTTGCTCCAGACCCCCAGGCTCTACTGCACCATCACTCTCACTCACGAAGCAGCGTTCCTGTGCCTGGCTGGAGGGGAGATGGCAGCATGGCTCTTCTAAGTCCAGTGAGCAAGAACAGTGCTTTTTTAGAGGACAGGAAAGGTACTTGACTCCCCGGGCAATCTCCAAGGTAGTCATTGTAAGAAAATAAAATGGCAAATGATCAGGAAAGGCAACTTTGTTTTTTCCTTGCTGTGGCAATTTCTGAATCCAGACCCAGAGGAAGAGCTCCTCTTCACAGTTCCTGGCTCCTCAGCTAGAACCTCACTAAAGTTATTTCCTGATGATTCCTTGGACTTCCTTTGTCATTTCCTGGCTCCTGTATCCCCTCCATTTAATGCTGTGGCTGTTCCATAAAAGTATCTCAGCTGGTTTAAACTCTGCTGTGGATGGCACTACAAGCATGTGGCATACCAAGCACCCACATTCCTGTCCAAAATCCTGGATAGTCTTGTACAGCCTGCCCTTAATCTGTTTTTACCTCCATGGCTTCACTGCTCCATTCATTAAAGGTAGCACATAATGTAGATATTAAGATCTGAACCTCTTAAAAGCATTAGAAGGCACATGCTTTCAATGAAAAATAAGGGACAAAAGTAGAACTAGCTGGTGCCTCTTTTTTTGAGCCCTGTCTGTAATAGGCCACTAAAAAAAAGAGTCTGAGTTCCCAGAGCAAAGCCAGCTCAAGCCTTAACACCAAGGAAGGACAAGTGATTGGTTTCTATTTTTAACACTTTGTTTATAGTGAGAAACAAGTGTATTTGGTCTAGCTGTTTATTACAGAAAACACATCTTTAAGTGGAAACTATACAAAACATACTAGTACTCAAAAGTTTCAAATTTAGAACTATGGTTAGCATAGGACAAAAATGCTTAAGTGGCACAAATTGCATGTATCAGCCTCACTTTTCTTCATCCAAGTTACTTCACAGTGAACTACTTCAGGAAGACTTTGATAGACATTTTTTGTTCAGTAGTTTTTGCTCTCATTTGGTATTTAGTGAAGTAGGGTATCCACATGACTGTGTGTGCTTTGAAGAGAACAACTGAAACCACTGTATTGAGAGTCTGTGGGTATGACCTTTTGCAATGTGTTAACAGTTCCACTTGCAGACTATTTGCAGGAATCAGTTTTGCTTTCCTTCACTTCAAAGCTGGATGCTGAATAATATGACTCTTCAATTCTTCTGACTGGTTTTTCTGTTCACTGGAGATTGACTCATTTCCTGTATTTGAATAAGATAGTAAAAGTGGATATAAAATATTCTTTTGCAATTGTAATCAGAATAGCTCTCAGTGCTGATATTAATAGTGAATTCTAAGACTCTGCCTGATAGCAGCTGAGTTTTTGGTTTCATGGGCTAGATTCTGCTCTCATTTATTTAATTGTAAACCCAGAGTAACTCCCAGAAGTCAAAAGACTGAATTTCTGCAAAGATAGCAGAGGTCTGCCTCTGGCTGTGTTTCTTCTGTGGTGGGGGGGCAACCTCATCAATCTGGATATATGAATCAGTGCACAGATGAATCAAACATTCCCTAAACTGAAACTTCTACCTTTTGGATTCATTTCTATAAAGAGATCCATTACTTGACTGCTATTCTGACTCAGGTAGACCTTATTTAAACTCTATCACCTCTATCAGCTTTTACCTGTCATTTTTTCACTACAGTCTATACAATGTTCTCCAAAACACCGAAGCATGAAAACTTGCAGAATTCAAAACAGAAGTAAAAAAAACAAGAGGAAGAAATAGGTATACTTTATCAGTGTGGCATGTGGCTCTTAGTACTTTGAAGGAGAGGCTGTTGAGCAAGAGCTCTTTTGGAATGCAGTTTGTTAATTCTTGATTTTGCCAGCTGCTCTGTTGCTTCACAGACTTTGCAGAAGTGTGTTCATATCAATGTGTGCGTCTTTGAAGCAGTGTGGGAGTATCTCACACTGAATCATGTTTTGTTGGTTAGACTTCAGAGGCTGAACTGCAGAGTATAATTTAAATTTATCACTTTCGTTAATTCTAGTCAGAAGAGTTCCTCTGGCACACCTGCCCTAAGCATACGGGGAAAAAAAGTCAAACCAATAACACACTGGAATTTCATGATCATCCCATGCCAGTGGTTTCCTCTTTTGATACAAAGATCTATCATGGCATCTTCAGCTTAAAGAAGGAAGAGAAAACACAAGTCTGTCTCTGCTCGGACCAAGGCAAGTAGAGGAGAGCAATCTCTGCCTGAAGGCCGGGTCAACCACTGCAGTGCACATTTGTAGTTACCCTTTGGTCTCAGAGAAGTTAAGCATTAAATACAGGGCTTCACATTTCTACATCACTGTCCCAATTCTGTGACAACTCAAGGATACCTTTGGTGTCTCTTTTGTGGGCTAAAGTATGTGAATTACACTGGGGGTCTGCTTGTTTTCTAGTATGTATGTTCCCCATGTTTCAAAGATTGCCACTTCACATTGTGAACTGACCTTCTAGGAGAGACAGGGATGAAAAAAAAACCCAAATTAAACAAGTTACTAGAAATCTTACTACTTAATACATTAAAGCTGGCACTTAAGCAATTTCCCTTATCTCAGTATCTTACCCAGACATATGTTAAGAATATCATTGGTCTTTTTAAGGTTCCTAGGGATGTAAGAACATTCTGCAAGCTCCTGTTTGGTCTCAGTGGTCTGAAGTAACTGCAGGAGTTATGGTTTAGATACAGTTCAGCTTTCTTCTGTACTCCTGGGCATCACAGTTGAGCAGATTTGAAGCATGGTTATGGTCTGTTTGCTCAAGCTTGATTTGGAAGCAATGCCATGCAAAGTCTGCATGTGTTTAACCTGGTGCTGTGACCAGATCCAAATCATATCAGTCCTGTGTTTAGACCAACAGGACAGACACAGGTCTCATGTCCAAGGTTTTGTACATCCTACCCCTGGAGTCTGCATGCCCAGTGGATTTCAGAAACCTCCATGAGAGAACAAGTTTAAGGGAAAATGGAAAAATATTCTGATTGTAGAGGACAAGATTTACAAAGGTTATCTTTGATTAAGTTTTGGGCCGGACGTAGATGTCAAATCACAGGAAAGGCATTTATGGGATTCAGATTCACAGAGGCTCCTACAAGGTGACAGAGAGATGAGGCTTTCTGTGTACTCAGTAGACCAATGATATGCCACTGCCACAGTCAGATACCTTCCGAGAGAAAGGAGGGAAAAGGCAACTTCATGTTGAGATGCTGTAGGAGAGTCCACAAAGGTCAGGGATGTTCCAGGTTGTCTATTGACATGCTTCAGTCAGTGTGGATGACATACAAACTTCATGCTGACTCAGTTTCTCAGCTGGATATCTGGCTCCTGGGCCTTCTGGATGATCCTGAGAGTGCTGTTGGCAAGACCAAGGCCAATGTGACTGCCTCAAATCCTTAGCCCAGTGCTAGCCCCACTGCCTGTGCTTACAGCCATAACAGCCACCATTCATCTGGCTGAAAGCCCTGCTCCTTTTTGGGAGGAATTCTGCCTGGAACAATGAATATGCATGACACATGCCAAATAATAATGAACTACTTGATTACCTAAATGGAACTGTGGGAAGTAGGGCTGATGGACCTAGCTGAATGTCAGATCATTATTAAAGCTGGGTTTAAAAATGACACCGTTTCAGCGTGTCATCTCTTGGCAGACTGCCTGTTCAGAGGACCCTTGCAAGGGATCTCACTGGGGGCTGCTGTAGATTGAAGAGCTGTCAATTCGTGTGAGGAGGTGTACAAGGCAGAACTATTTTATTAATGGAGTGCCTGGCTCTTCTGGATGTTGTGGGAGAACAAGGAGGCTTTGCCAGTGCTCTTCTCACCTTGTGTGAGACAGGGCAATTGGAATTGGTCCAGTGCTGGCATGAGCTTGTTGTCATGGCAGAGAACAGTTAATGTGATGCTTTGCAATATGTCTTGAGGGAATGGGGAACTTCTTGTCCAAGAAGAAGTGGTTTTTATGTGGTTTTTAGATGTCATATATGGATATAAAATAAAACTTAATGCAGGAAAAATTTGCATGCTAAAGTAAGTTTGGCACATACAACAAAATGCACCAATGGACATCATCTTACATGGAGTAAATCAGGTGCAGCCATTTTTAAATTATATTTGTCTCCTTTGGTCTTGACTGTGAATGCAGTTATATTTCCAAATATGTACTTGCTGATGTTTTCATTTCTTCAGTGCTGATGACATAAAAGATCTTTGCACTGGGTATGCTGTTTGCTGAGGAAAATTCCACTTGAACTCCAGAGGAATCTGAAGAATTCTGACAGAAAGTTTGAGGGGGCAGGATTTTACTTTGCACTCTCTCTTGACTTCGGTCTGCTCCCTTTGAAAACAGCCATAAAGCTAACATTGATTTAAATGGATGTGCAAGTAAATTGATCCTGATTGTTTTGGGAAGCCTTGCCCTGAAAATTCTGAACTACTGATTTTATTTCTACTCTTACATTGTGCCTTAAAATTCAAAAAGAAAGACCTGCTTTCTTAGATTCTCATTAATATGAATTAAACTCATTTATTATAATCTTTTTAATGAGTGGTGTTGCTTCCCTTAGATTTGTAAAGACTGGAGAAAGTAATGCTTTTGAGAGATTGCACCCAGCAAAGAGAAAGGAAACACTGTGCTAGTGTTGGAACAACTTTTTAAAACATTTTTGAACAGGTCTTGATAGTTAATTTTATGTGCATTTTAAAAAGCAATGCATAAATAGACACAACATTAGTTTAACATAACAATTTGAATTAAATGTTTAAATTATTTAGATAAATAATTTTTCCCCAAACATTTTTTTCTGCCTGAAAATTCATCTGTTGGATAAATTTAAAAAATTTTGCGCTCTGTTTGAATCACATTTTGGAATTTCCTGAAAAATAGAAAATGATGTTGCTAATAGTTGTAATATGTGGGAGATGTTTTGCTTAGCATTGCAGAATGAAAGAGTTGTTATATTTGCAGACCTGTACCCTAACAGGTTTTGTTATAACATAACCAAATACAAGATATTTTTACCCTCTGGAAGGAGGAATGTTGCTCTTGTTTTTAAGGAAGGGACATATATTTTTGGAGCTAAAATAATTGAGCTCTTAGTGAGGGAGTTTGCAGCTGGGAAGTTTTTGGATGGATCAATGGGGAAAAATCTAAGTAGAAGGTGGAGCCCTGATGTTAAGCATTAGTGACATTGCTACTGAAAGAAGAGGTTTGTTTTTTTTTTTCATCTATTTGCCCTTGAAAAAGAGCCTGTGGTTGAAAGGAGTTACAAAAAACAAATCTGTGAAATCGGTCTACATTAAGAAAGCCTGTCTGATGTAAGAGTGTAAAGAGGTACCATCTTTTCCAGTTTACCAGAAGAAGATGAAGACCAGGCATGACTATGGTCTGTAATTTCTACAGAGAAATGATTTCTGATAGCCCAGGGCTCTTGAACTTTGCAGACCAAGACACAAGTAGGTAGGAAAAAATTCAGACTAAGAATAAGGTGGTTTTATGATAATGCTAATTAACTTTCAGAACAACATGCCAAGAGATAGAGTAGATTTTCTGTGAAATCTCTAAACAGGAGATTCTCTAAAACAATCCACAGGAATTACCAGATGGAAACCTCTGTCCACAGTTGACAGTAGAATTATCTGGTTAATGCAGATATCATGCTTTAATATTCAGTCTTTCATTATATTCTTTCAGGATTGGTCTTAAAAAGGCTCAGGCCTTTAAAATTAAACTAAACCAAAAGATAGTGTAGCTGAAGGGATCTGCCATAAAATGGGTATTGTACATAAGGCAGAGCCGCAAGGGCTGGGGCTGGGGAGGGAAAGTAGAGAATTTGTGAATTAAGATCAGGCAGCCAACCTGCTTATCTTTGCTGAGGTTTTTAAAATCTATAGATTCCAAACGGAATGGATTATATTTATATAGATGTATAGAAAGAGGCTTTTGCTCTGAACAGCTCCTAATGCAGGTGAAAACCATGTATTGATTACTTAAAGAAAGTTAAAATAAAAGCAATTTTTCCCCCATTTCCACACATTGCAGCTTTTGGCCTATCCACTCATAGCTAAAAAAGCATTCTTTCCTGATAATCAAGCTTCAGCTGTCTGAATTTCAGGCCGAGCCTCTCATCTTGAGCTTTGCTGAAGAGCTTCTTTAATTAACCATTATACCACAGATGTTATTGATTTTTTTTTTTATTTTTTTTTCAAATCTGGTTGAAACATCATTGTGCTGGATCGTCGCCAAGACGAAGGCCTGAATTTTTTGTGCACTGCTTTTACTCCTTCCGCATACCTTATTAGTCTCCACGTCTGTTAAGTGCAACCCTTAGTATTGACTCAGAAAATATAGCATTGATTTTTAGCCTTGCAGCCGTGATCTAAGGGCTCCTAATTTGGAATGTGGAAACCAGAGTTCAGCGAGAAGCTGTATTACTGTACACTTCCTACAAGTAAGACCTTTCACGCTCTTTACCTTTTTTTTGCCAGACTTTTGATGTGGTTTAAAGTTCTTGGAATTGTTTTTTTCAAGAGGAATAGAGCAACATTTCCAAGACGTGTGCTTACATGTGTGTAAATAAACATATGTTTATATATATTAAAAAAAATATGAGTAAATAAAAGGTCTGATCTGTAAAGGTGCTGATCACCACACTTTATAATGAATTCAGATGGGTCGTGGCAGCTTAGTTCCTTTCCAAACCTGTTTGCTCACCTTTACCTGCCTAAGCATAATTCTGCGAGAGAAATTTTGCTGGGCAGATTTCAATATTTTGGTGGCATTATTTTAAATGTGACTGTATTTTTTTTCTTTTAGTCTGGCATTGGGATACTCCTGTCAGTTATTACAATTGTAACATCGTTGGTTGATCTAATTCTTGAATTTAAGGGCTCGGTTAAATCATTGCTGGGGGGGAGGGTTTATGCTTTAGCTTGGGGGAGAAGCTATGTCCAAGCCTTGAGTAATCTCAGCCGTCCTAACAACGGCACATTCCTTTCAAAATACGTCTTCCTCAGATGGTGAATTCAAGAACTAAAAGTACGACAATAGGTTCCTAAATTGTGATAAGATTTCTCTGAGTTTAGTGATACGTTATTTAAACATAATTTGAAGCTTTTAAAATACTGTAATGGCACCTCTTGACCTTTCCAAAATCACATGGAGCGAGAGATGGTGAAAAATGTTTATTTACTCTGCATTAGAAGCTAAATCCCTGTTCCTTCTTAGAACCGGTAGTTCTTTTATGCGGGGTAACTCATGCATGACACTTCCATTCTTCAAACAAGAGCTAGACAGTCCTACTTGAACTGCAGAAACAATGACCTGCAGTCTATCCTATGCCTGAGTGATAAACAACAATGCAGACCTCTTGACAAGCTCTGGCATCAAGCGTGGAGTCTTGCAGCTCAACATGTCTGCTGAACAGAAGTTAGAAAAAGAAAAGATCATCTTGTAAACAATTAATTAATGTTTGTCATGAATTATCATTTTTACTTCCTTCTCAAGAGGCTCAAAGGGAATAAAAAGGCATTTTTGCAGGTGGTGGCATTCAAAGTAAGGGCAATCAAATGTTTGAGAGCAGTGGCACAGCACTTTGAGTCTCTAAGGGTGAATGGTGCTAGGATTAGAGCACAGCAGGGGGTTGAGGGTTTCAGGTGTGAAGCTTAATGTTTGTGATCAGCAAAAAAAAGTCTTGAATTTATCTAAACTGCTCTTCTGCTAACAGTACTTCTAGCACATAAATGTTCTGAAAGTGACAAGTGTTCTCATTGCTCTTCTAATGCAAACATGATCTGCATTTGAAAGATGCATCCCTTTTGCCTAAATTAGAATGTGCATCACAAAGAGCGTAAGATGATGACCCAAAACCAGTTCTTTACACACACACACACACACACACACACACACACACACACACACACACACAGTCTCTTTCTCTCTCTCTTTTACCTCCCCCTCAGCCCCCCCTTCAATTCAAGATACAGCCACCAAAATGCAAACTTCCACTCCTTTTTACACAGCTACAAGAGCTGCCACTCTGTCCATTATTCCGCCTGCACCGCAGGTTTGTAATTAGGATGCTTTACCACCGGTGCTTCAGTTCTTATCTAGCATCATTCACACAGAGTTTCGTGTCTTTGCAGCGCTGTGCCGAGCAGCTCAATTTTATTTCGGTCAAGCAGTTTTCAGGGATTTTATGCTGTGACATCCTAACGCATGCACACTCTTACCTCCTCCTCCTGCTCATATTGCTGAGCACCACAGAGAAGATAGCATGATAGGAGTCCTAACAATAAGTTAAAGCTATTCTGAGGATATTAGTGGGTTTAGGACTTGTGTAGGGCATTTGCAAACCCTGGGGGGGGAAAAAAGGTCTCAATAAATAAGACTAATAAATGTATTGTACAGATTATTTTCTGTCCCTCCTGCCTTTTTGGAAAATATTTTTCCTCTATTTAACAGTAAATAAAATCTTTGTAAGCAAGTGGAAGAATCTGTCCCAAAGAGAAAAAGCACTGGGCAACGTAGGGTAGAAATGAAAGCAGCAAACAATAAAAGCCCTCAAATTTATGTATAAATGTAGGAAAACCTTCATGGATCCTTTATTTTTGCTTCAAATGTTTTCATGATGCAATATGCTGCTACAATTTGATATCCAGAGGGAGTTTGCTGCCGTTTAGAATTTGAGATCTATTGAGGCAGACTGCACTGTAACCATAAAGGTAACTACATATATATATATAACTACATATATATATATATTTTATATATATATATAATCTTACACCTTAATTGAAAACTCAGAAGAGACGGTGTTGTCTAATTATTTGCTTTACAGTCCTAAGATGGCCCTGGAAGATCAGGTGAATAACTTCAGCTTTCAGTTCATAAGCTTGTCTATTTGTAAAATAATATTTTTAATTAGTATAGAAGCCAATTGTCTGGAGATTTTGATCTTTGTCTTTAATGAATAAAATAATTTCATGAGATACTATGAGATATAAAAGAAAGAGGGATAAAGTAAAATAGCTGCATTTTTTTCCAGTCTCTCACATAAACTGATATGAACTGACAATAATTGATTAGTACGTTTTCATCAGCTAACATCTTAAGTTCAAGGACTGGATTTCTATTCACCCTGTGGTCGCTTCATCTCTCTTTGGCAGAGTGTCAGGGACTCCATGACACAGCACTTTCTCAGCAGAAAAATCTCTATTTGTCAAAACAAATTAATTCTAATCCGTGCTGTGGAAATATCTGTTTCCATGCAGTGGTGGCAGGAGAAAGCATCTCTGCTCCAGTTCAGCCCAGGGTGATGCTCTGTGGGAGTAACCAATCAGAGCTCTCACTCCACTTGATTTAGGCAAGGGTCTGGACATGGTCTTTGCTATTCCAGTAAGTCTCTAAATCCCTCTTTTGCGTGCCCATCAGCTGGCTGGAGGGAGTCTCTCTCTGTCTCTCTATTTTGGAGTTGCTCCTTTTTGGCTCATCCCTGACCCTCACTAACGCAGGGGGCTGATCCCAAGAAACCATTTGTGTGTTCTCACCCTTCCTTGCTTGTTCTTTCTTGTTTACTTGCTTCATGGAGAAATAAGTAAATAAGAAAGAAAGGTCTCCCTGAATCCAAATAATCAATGGGGAGTTTGCTCAGGAAAAGTTTTTTGACCAGCTTAGAGCAAGTCCCACACAGTTTTGAACAGAGAATTCATGACTTGTGCCCTCACTTTAAAGACCCTTTCACACCATCAAAGTGACTCAAGGGGTCCCAGAAATGACAGGGATTTGGTCCAAAGTGTTTCTGCTGGATTTCTCTTCACTGGCTGCTTGTTAAGGTGGAGGTGGGAAATAAAAAATACCAGAAAGTGCTGTGGGATTGTTTGTTTGTTTGCTTACTTTTCCCTTGTCTTGCACTGCCCCTCCTCTTCTGATTTCAAACTCTTCTGAAATAACTCATCCTCCCACTCTCAGAGGGACTGATGTTTGGGGGGGCTGAACTGGGACCTTTCCTCTCCGTTGGTCAGGCCCCATGTCAAAACACTCCCGACTCCTGGGAAGTCAGCTCTGCTGAATCCCGAGGCTTGCCAGTGCCAGTCAGCTGCTGTTTGAACTAAGTCCTGACCGCAAAATCAAAAGTGGGTCCAAAGAAAGCTGTAAACAGTGTGCAATGAGCCATTTGAAGGCAGCTGATGCCTCATTTGGGGTGACATGTTGTGGCTGATGAGTGTGGATGATGTGGGGTTTTCGATAAGTGCCTCATCAGTATCCTCATCATGATCGTGTTGCTCAGCCACGGCGTGTGCCCTGACTTGATTGTAATTGCCTGAATCTGCTCCTGCTGCTCAGGAGCGCACAGTAATATGCAATAAAACAGCAAGAAGTGAATGTTAACCATCTGAGTTCTGACATGGCTGCTTGCAGTTCAAGTTTTCCATTAAGGACAAAAAAATCTATATAGACATACAAATATGGATATATAATTTCATGTTTAGAATAATTATTGTTTGTATATGCAATAAAATCGTTTTATAAATAATGCATGATGGTCCTATACAGACACATAGATTGATGTGTCTATATACATCTTCCCCTGACACCTGTCTATACTGTATACAAATGAACATCACATGCTGATGGTGTGTAGGTAAAGAGTTGAGGGATGAAAAGCATCAGGACCACACTTTGATTCAAATTTTCAGAAAACTAGGGAGAATCTGTAGCTAAATCTGTGCAATAGTCTTATAAATCTTAATAACACGTGTGCATACAGATAAGTAATTAATTTTTAGATGCAGTTAATCTACTCATGTAAATGTATGTGTGTGTGTGTAATTGTGCAGGTGTGTCTGGGTGGGGTAGGGTACACATGCATATATGCTTTGTACCAGTAAATTAGTGTTTGGAGTGAACACAATTTATCTTCACAAGTTAGCTGGTTTGGATTAATTCCATAGCATCACTGGTTGGGAAAAATCCCCAAATCAACCAACCAAAAAAAAAGCACCCCCCCAAAAAAAAAAACCCAACAAAACCAACCAACCAACCAAACACCACCAACATCAAAAAACAAAAGAAAACTAAATAAAAACCCCACCATTAAAAAGACCCCACAAGCTCACCCCATAAAGAAACCCAAAAAACCCCAAAATACCCCCAACCCCCAAACTTCCTGAACCCTATGCCTGTGAGTGACAATACAAAGTACTGAGAAATTGTGCCCTGGGGAAGCCTTTGAGATCAGAGACTTTTTGTAAGATGGGAACTGTCATTACCCTGTTGGGGTCCCAGTGCATGAGAGGGGTTCCAAGGCAGTGTGTTCAAGCCCATCAGTGGCATGAATGTTGTTCTTGAATTTAAAATTATTCTCAGCTTCAGTTATAGGTCAGAAAAGTAATAAACCAAGGACATTATGGTTGTATAACTGTAATCTCTGGTGTCTCAGAGTGTAATACTACACCCTGGCAGCCAATAGCTTTGGGGTTCCTGTACACAGCTGGGTTTTTTTCAACACGGTTTAGAGAACGTTTAAATAATAAAATTTACTCAAGCAAATTCTGTTTGCATTCAGTTAATGCTTGATGGATTGAACATGTGGGTTTTCCTCATCTCAACTGTGTTATTTAAGCATCTCAGTAAAAGTGCAGAAAAATGTTTTGGAAATGTTATTTGCAGCTGTGGTTCCTACTGTGCATCGTCCTGCCTGCTCTGTGGCTGCATGCGGAGGGTGCTGCTGTAACGTAGGGGTCCTGCTACACCGAGATAGAAAGAACAGTGTTAGTGTGAAGGTGGATAGAAGGGAGGTTGTTATTTGCAGACCAAAATCAAGATTTTTTAAACCCTTTAAAAATAGTTCACTTTCCACTGTTCAAGCAAAAATTGCACTGTCTTGGAAATGTCCTTAAGATCTTCATTTTAGAAAACAAATCTATACAGATTAAACACTCTAAGTCTGACCATTTGAGAGGTAAGACAATCATTATAATTATAAATACTTCTGTTGTCATGTGTGATCAAGTGGTTTCGCTGTTGTAGCTTAAATATATTAACTATATTAACCCTTTTTAATTACGGATTTAACACAATGGTGACAGAGTCCCTCCTAGGATCCTGCATTCTCCCTGGGCCTCTCTTTATGCTCAAAATATGTAGACACATAGAGAGAAATTCCAAGGAGGATAGAAAACATGACTGAGAAGTTGGAAGGATGTTTTTGTGAGGAAAGATTAGAAGAATGAAATGGGGAGCTGTAGTTAAATGGGATTAAAAGCAACTAATCTGAACAGTTTCTATAGTTTCAGAGGCTGAAATTCATAATCTCTCTTAAATTAACTATGCTTCATTCTCCAAACTTCTGTATCAGATATCTGACTACTGCTTTAGTTGTTAAAAAATAACTTCTACTATCAACAATTATGATTTTTCTTAATTCTAAGAAAAGAACCTGTGTTTGTTCAGCAGAGCAAAATGATAACAAAGGGATGGGTTATGACTGGGTACAAGCATTCAGAGTGTTCAGATGAGGAGTGGCGTTTCTTGACTTGGTAAATATTGATTCTGACTATCAGAAGAGAGAATTTTCTTAAGCTAACGATAGCTGGGCACAAGCCCAGATTTCCTCTCATTAGCAGCTACATGTAGCAAAACAGTATTTTGGAAGGGAGGCTAGGATCTCCATTGCATGAAACACAGACTATGAGTTTGGATTAAGAACTGGGACAAGATTTAGCAGTGAGAGCAACCTGACAGCCACGAGTTACACAGGAATTCTTGCATTTAGTAATTTGTCTTAATTTCTTTTTTTTTATTAAATAAAGTCTGCATTGCCTCATATGCACACAGACAGCTTTGGATATGATTTATTATCATTAGAAACTATCTTGAGAAAAATTTCATTGTGAGTTTTTCCAGGAACTTTCTAGACATTCAGAAAGAGGCAGCATGTGTCTTGAGAGGTGTTTTTTAATAATTTAAATTAATCCAAAAGAATTTAAATTCACTCAGAAGCAACAGAGTTATACAAGCATAAACCAGAATGAATGAAATGATGAATTGGACCCCACATCTGGGATCTTTCTGAAATTTAAATAAAAAACAAATACAAGGAAGATGCAGCCTGGTGTGAATCGGGTATTTTGTTAATATTTACAGGATTAATGCATTTTCACAAGAAAAGTTTTCTTAAGAAATGGAAGAAAATTCTTTCAGATTGCAGTTTCTACTTAAAACCCATTACAACAAAAATGTTTTTTCCTCAAGGTTTGTGTAGAATCAGAAAATAATATTTCTAGCCCTTGTATTTATAAACAAATGTACTGGTCCAGATTTTTTCTCTCCCTTTTTTCAAACTCCTGTCTAGTCCTGTTTGTGCCAGCTGGGATCAAGCAATTTAGTATGTTTGGATGCTACTTCTAACTCCAACCTTGTGCTCTGACCCTGTCTAGTATAGAAATGTTAATGTAGCACTTCTTGATCAAATTACCAAATAAATCCTGCCAGATCCATGCTGGGCTGCAAATTCATCCTTTCCTCCCCACTGTAATCCTCTGTTCCTTCAATACAGACGATACTACTCCCAATTTTTTTCCTCTGCACGAGCTGTATTCCCAGAAGAGTGGAAGAAACTGTCCCATGGGCTAGATATGCTTACCAGGCTGCCAGCCTTGAAACAAAGGAAATTCCCTGAGATCGTGATTTTGCTCAAGGCAATACAGCAATGACCATACAAGGAGTTAATTGTCAGTAATGGGGAATTAAATACTGGGTAGGAAGAATGACATTGGATAAAAATATGATTGCCCAGTAGTAATGTTAGAAGTCATTCATATCCCCTTGTGAGTTGAAAAGGGTATTTGATTAATAAAAACTGTTATTTTTTAACAAACAGTAAATTCAAAATTAAACTTGGAATTAAATTCTTAGTTATTCAGAATTACACCTTTTTCACAGTTTGTGTGAAGGTTGCAAGGAAGAAATGTGGGCATTCTGCACCTCCAGGCACTGTTTGTACAGCTTAACTCCTGCTCTGGAATGACTGCTAAAGCCAACCCAGACGAGGGTGATTTGTGGCCCATCTCCTCCAAACGAGTTTCAAGCTTCCCTTTTTACCAGGCCTTGTTTCTCCATTCAGAGCACAAGCCTGCTGCACACCTGAATCCGATTCCTTGCCACCACACCTAAGGCATCTCTCAGAGCACCAGCAGGGCTGAGTGGGCTCTTACCACCCCTTGCCCACTTTCTGTACAAAGGCCAAATGTCCAAATGTTATGTCCATATTATGTCCACCAGCAACATCCAAGCCCTTCTTGGGCTGCTGGTGTCCCCAGGCAGGGGCCCCGTGCTCAGAGCAGGGAGCAGAGCTCAGCCTGCACTGCCACGCACAGCACAGGGTCCGTGCAGCTGCACTCCAGGTGAACTTTCCTCTTGCTAAATGATGGCACGGGAAGGGATTATTTTGCCTCACCGTGGCGACTGTTCTGCCTTCACTCTGAACACATGTCCCAAATATTTCCATGTTCTCAAGATAACTTCAGAGATAAGGGGTTATTTAACTCTGCCAAACTGTGGTGTTTGTTCTACACAGTGTATAACAGGCAAATATTTATGCGATTAACATCTGAATTCAAGCATACTTTAGTAGTACAAAGATGTGATTAGTCTTACCGGAATATGAATTTTTTAATGGACGTGGCTCCCCCTTTCCAGCAAAGATTTAATAGCTGAGTCCTGCAGAGAAGTCTCCATTTACTGAACTTTCATAGCTTTAAAAATATCCTAGGGTACATTTTCTAGCACGCAGCATGGCACAACACAGAATTTAAATGAAATACAATGTTCAAAATGAGCGAACAAAGTGCATATTGTCACTACCCTGATCCTTTCCATTTTTTTAGCCAAAATCATATAAATGACTGGTACTGACAATGGGCATGACTGGTGGTTGAAAGCAGCATTATTTCTTTTCAGCCTGACAATCTGGAACAGGGCACTATGAGGCTCTGAGCACACCTCGGGGTACCTCCTCAGCCTTCTGCACTCCAGTGGAAATCTGCTGACATCTCCAGTATGCAAGAACAAGGCATGGTGGCAGCCAGGCTCACCCAGTTGTTTTAGAGCCTCCTCAATCCCGATGCACACGGATAGATGGGGCAGTGGCAATGACATGGGCCCTTCCCTTTTGCACCACCATGTACATCTGTGGCTTCTGTCGAGTTCCAGCTCAGTGTAGGTGACTCTGACCCCTACCATGTGTCCCAAAGGACCTGGGCTCCCAGTACACTAGCTCTGGTAAAAGTTCCTGAGCTGCAGCAGCTAGCCATTGGGACTTCCCATGAACTTTTCCCAGTTTGGTTCTTAACCAAGTGCACCTTTTCTGCCTTCACACCATTGTCCTTAAGATCAGAAAGTGGCTCCCAAGCTAGATACAAGAGGGCAGAGATCAATTTGCATGTCAGTGCTTTTGGAGATAGATAAATGAAAATAAAATGGCAAAATCATCTCAAATTGCAAAGCCCACCACCTTTTTCCATTTTGTCAAACAGTTAAGTAGACTCAAAATGCAAAAATCAAAAAAACTCAAGTTGGTTTTGGGAAGAAAATCCAAACAAACCGAAGCATACTTAACATGTTTTGTCCCTAATAATGATGAGGACAGTCAGCGGCCACAAGAATTGCCTTCCATGTGCTATTGAGGGTTCAGACTACAAATCTGATACAAGTAGCTGGGTGTGCAGTAACTGCAGAATCAGCATCTTGTTTTGAAAGGACTCCTGCAAACCCTGCAGGAACATTTCAGTACTAGATGGTGTTGCTATGGGCACCAAAAGGAAGCTTAATATAAGAGAAACTGTCTTAGGAATTCATGGGGGATGGGTGTAAACAGTTTACGTACATAGGAACAGGAATGTCCCTGGCACTAAAAAGCAAATAGCTTTTGGGAATTTTTTAATGTTCTGCTAATAACATTTTACTGTAGGTCTTTTCAGAGGGACAATTTAAGTCGGTACCTTTTTGTTGAAGTTGCTTAAAGTGAAGTATAGGTAATCAAGTTCTGTAAGGTATATCTGCATCCTGTGTAGCAGGAGCATAATGAAATCCGGAGGCTACAGACAGATGTAATTTCTCTGTAAAAACAGATGTTAAAAACGGGAATGGAAAATGAGGAAAATTGAAGAACTGCAGTTCCCTCTAGTATTCAGGAAAGAGGATGCCACTCTGCGTTTGAGTGCAGTTCAAACTTTATTCAAGAATCACATTGGCAGGGGACAGCCAAATGATTTAATTCATGGCTAGATCTCTCCCATTCTGGCTCTCTCTCTGCCAGTGTAGGCTACCTAAGTGGATGAAAAGAAAGAAAAAGTAACCAGTGTAGAATAACTGCAACTATATCTCAGGACAGACAAAGAGAATGCAAAATTAAATTCTTGATATGAAAAGAATGGGACAATGAGCCCCTCTCCCCAAGATACCTTCGGAGAGGTTCCATTTCAGTGCTTTCTTTCTTGCTTGCTTGCACTATTTTTCATTGATGCGTACCAGAGAAAGCCTGAAAGCCTTTTATTATTTCTTATTTTCTTTTTCTTTTTACTATGTGGTATAAGTTCTTTTTTTTAAATATTATTTTCCTGCCAATGTTAAAGCAGTTCCCATTTTTCTAGTTTGCTTCTGACACCTAGCTGTGATCAACAATGCTTCCCACTGAATCACTTCTTTCATCTATTCAGCTTCTGTTAGTTCCCTTATCTCCTCTCCCCCCTTCACCAGTTTACCTCTCATTAACCCTCAGGGTTCCAAACATATTGTCTCTCTCCCAAAGATACATATTTTTATTCAGATATAAGCAATTTTTGCTCGTTGGCTTCAGTTTCCATAATTCTCTAATAGAATAGCTGTGTGTAGTACGTACCCTTTACAGCACGGTGAACAATAAACCCAGACATTAATTTATACTCGTGCATTGTACACTGTTCCACTTCACCTTTTTCCCCTCTGAACTGATAGTCACATAAAATCTCATTCTTCTCTAATGGAGGAAATATAGTTCAATCCACATGTAAGAATCTGCTTGACTAGCAGTTTTGTTTGACCAACAAAATAATTATTTTCTAAGAGTCACTTTAACCGATTGTGATATATTTAAAATCCTGTTTTAACTTGCAAAAATAGTGGTACATTAAGCTCAGTTTCTACTACCTTTAAGATATACAGGAGTTTTCTAGGAAATAAGCTCTCTTTTACCTACACTAATATATTTATGGCTTGTTTTCAGCCATAAAACTGCTTTTAATTTTCTGAGGATGAAAAATAAGCAAAACCCAAGAGATCTACTGCCTGAGTTTTAACTTTTGTGCATGAAAATGGTGAACGCAGATGGAAATATATCCAGCTACTCATGTAGACAACCCCCTCTCCTAGCCCTCCAATTAATTGTGTAACCCAGCTCCAGTCATGAAGTCAGATAAAATTCATATAAAGTTTTTCAAAATGTGTGTTGTGTAGCATGAGATGAGAATGTAAATTCAGACACACACAGAGAAGGCTCCTTGCTCATCCTGGTAAATAGCATACATGTGGCAATAAATTTACATAGGCCTCTATATTTAAGAAAAAATAAGATAATGTATGGGACACTGTGTAAAAACCTTCAGAAGTCATCATGAGTATAAAAAGAAAACATTTTGGAAAACACATTTGCTCCTTGCTCTTCTATGTGTTATTAACATTGGCTCTAAATAGAGGTTATTCAAGAGCCATAGAAAGGTTTGCTTTGTTAATATATTAATGGCTGTGTTCGTTGGAATCAGGTGGACTTTTCTATGTGTGAATCTCAACTTCAAAACTTACAGCTGGATGATAGGATATTTACAAAATACAAATGATTCTTTCTTTTTTAATTTAGGCAACATTTCTCTTGATTTTACTATGTAACTAATCATTATCATTTGACTGTGCAAAGCATCTATTACAAAAAAATATCCATAGAAAAATGAATACCTTTTTTGTATTTTTAAAGAAAGTGTTTATATGGGTTTATGGTGAACTTTCTCAAAATTCAGTAAAATTCTAGCATAATTCAATGCAGTCTTTGAGCAAAAGCAAATTACATCCAAGAACATTCCCACAGATATTAAAAATAATTGCCTTTATAAAAATTTCAACTTTGTGCCAGGAGGAAAATAAATATCTAAGTTACATTGTGTGCAAGTAGTCCTTGCTAAATTAATTCTCAGAGACACTCAGTCCTTTATAATTTAATCACTCCTTCATCTTATATTTATTACTTCACAAGGTTAGTTTTCTATTACAGAGGAACTTATGGCTGCATCAAAGGCTTAATTGAGCTCCTTTTAAAAAATCATGATTGTCACTATAAAATCATGCATCCACAGTAAGTGTGTTTGTAGAGAACTTACAGCTTTAAATTTCACTTAGGAAAAAAAGCCTTATACTTTCCTGCAGATTCTGCAGATTGTTCTGAATGCAGATTTACTATAAAATAAGTGAATAATAATACCAGGTTATTTTGGAAAGTGTTCTTTCATGCAATCCCTGCATTTAGCACAATCCCAAAATGGCAGCCCAACAGGTGGTCCTTTCATAGCCTTCAGCCCAAACAATCAGGACAAAAAGGATACCAAGAATCGAATGTTCTTCAGGATTTAAAAAGCTGTTCACTTCCCTTTGTTCATTTTCAGATTTAGCCATGTTCATTATTGTTGAGCCACAAATGCAGGACATTCTTTTTTGACATTTTGCCATAAATAGACACTGACTGGGGCTGACTAGCCAGCTAGCTGCTTTGTCACATGCAAGCGGAAACTACTTCACAAAGCAAATGCATTCCTGTTGCCTCAATGGCCCCGGCAAGCACCGGTTGTGACATGTGGCAAATCTGGCAAAGTCTAGGTTAACAAAAGTATGGGTGACAAAGGCTGAAGTTTCTCTTCCTATATTTTCCTCCACAGTAAGTATTTAATTCTGGCCTAATGAATTTGCCTGGAAGACTGGGTGTCACGTTGACAGCCTCTTGAATGTCTGAAAATATACTTTTGCTTTGTGGGCTGTCTTTGGAGGGAACGGTTAGTTAACTGGTAATGACAGACTTCAGGGGTGAAATCCAAGATGAAATACTTGTTTCTCAGTATTTTGAAAGTTGTGAAAGTTTCTCGTTACAGTGATCTCAATCTCAACATCCGTAACAAAAGATGGGCCCGGTCCTATGGGTCTTTAGTGATGCAAGGAGCCCTTACAGCTGCCTTCACTGTGCTGTGGGGAATTACACAAGTAATGGGCATAGAAGCACTGATCAAGCTTCTTCCTTCATGTGTATGAATAAGTGTGTAAAAGACACCTTGTAGAAAAGGCAGAGCTATAGTAGTAAATAGTACCTAACTGTTCAAGAATAGTTAATGAAGTTATCTTTAAATTTTTAAATTGCCAAGTTAAGTCCTGCTGCTGTGAATTTTAAAAGGAGTACACACTGCAGTGTGGTTTTTTGTTTGTTTTGTTGTGGGCTTTTTGTCTCTCTCTCTTTTTTTTTTTTTTTTTAACATCTCCTGCCAAATTCAAAACTTCCAGGGTCTTCCACTGCTATTCTCCTGGAAATTTTCCAATGCTCATCAAAGTCCAGGGCTTCTGACGCACACCAGGTGTGGATGAGACCTGTGTTTGTTGCAGCCCTGGTGTGTGGAATGAAGGTTTGGTACTAGACCCTTATTAACCTGTTAGATTAAAATTAGACACTGTTAACCTCTTACATCTAACATTAAATTTTTAGTGACTTCCTTCAAACTGCCTTATAAAAAGATAGGTTGCAGATTAAAAAAAAATTATACATTTTAATTTTAAAACATCTATGTGCAGAATTACTTATGAAAGTTAAAAAATATATTTGATCACTGCTGATAACAATTCCAGTACACTCAAGGAAACATATGTCTCTCAAGCCCTACTGCTGCCAAAGGCAACAGCACAGTCTAGAAAAAAACAACCTTTAGGTGCAGTCTTGACTGCATTAGTAAGGCAGCAGCTATGCTGAGCAGTGAATTTTTCCTCTTCAGTTCAAAAACATGAAATCAGCAATGGAAAAACTCAGTTAAATACATTAGTTAATGAGGCTGATGTGCAGTGCTGTTTGTCATCTGAATGTTTGTTTCATGGTTTACCTGAGTATGTGGAGGAACCAGTTCATAAATGAATTAAAGGACAAAAGCACTTAACAACCTGAAGATACTTGGGCAAACCTCCTCATTGTGGGTCTCCCCTTCCAGGGAAAACATCCACTGGGGTGTTTTCCTTGCAAACCTTCACGGAGGGCTGAGTCTTCATGGGCTTCCTCCAAAGGAAGCCTTTCTTTGTAGGACAAAAGCAAAATTGTTCAACTTCTTAATATACCCGTGTAAAATCCATAACTCTCATAGATTTCAGGGGGAAATCAGTTAGTCAAATATTTAGGCAACAACCAGTCAAAATTATTATTGGGTGCTAAATGATGAATATGCATTGTAAGAGGATTTTGGCTTATTTCAACCACAAAGTACACACAGACCAGAAAAGTCAGCTTGTAAAAAAACACAGTAAAATGACACAAAAGAGGGACTTGATGCTCCTTCCAGTCTTATCTTTATGTTTAATTTTATTCTAGTCTTACTATCATTCCAAATTTTCCTAACAACTGTTTTAAATCAAGATATCTTTCTTTAATAAAAATATTTTTATAAAACAGGTCCATACAAAATCCAAGTTTCAGGTTTAAACTCTGGGAAAAAAGTAATTGTCTTTGTGTGGGAGTATGATTTAAGGGAAGAAAAGTAGGAGTCACAGGATGCAGAGAAACTTCACTAGAATATATCAAACAGCACTGGAAGTCAATTAATGAGGAGGTAGAAGCAGGGAAGCATTCAGCTTTACCTCTCTCCAGACAGCAATAAATCTCTTGCAAATTTAGCTGTCAGAAATGATTGCTTTGTTTTCGACAAGTGGCATTACTTCCTCTTATACTGGAATTAAAATTGATTGAAATTGATTCATGACTTTTCAATATTTCCCACACCCCTTCATTTCTTTCAGTGTGAAAACATTATTTCTGTGAAACAAGCACAGATAAAACCAGCATATATGTTTCTGAATTTTGTTTTTGTTTCTTTCTTTGAGACATCTAAGTATTAAGATGAGAGAGAGACTGGTAATTAATTTTCCTTCAAATGCTTTCAGAAATTATGTCTTCCTAAGGGAGTGATTTTTTTCAAATTGCTTTTTACTGATTTTTCTGGGTCAAAAAATTGAAACAGAATAATTATAAACTCTTAAGCAGCCACACAGAATGGTTCAAATCAGAACAAAAATTTTGCTATGCTGCTTGGAAGGATTTCCCATTTAAAGTTTTGCTTCTGTTTTCAGACCCACCTGGATAAAGGGCAGTGAACAAGCAGTGATGCCAAGAGGTGGGACTGGCCCAAGGAGGGGGGCCAAGGAGGAAAAGAAGCCTGTTCCAGGCAGGCACCCACATGGAAAAGCAGAGTGCACTGGTAGTTCAAAGAGCTTGTGACGACATTTCATGGTGAAACCACCTGCACACATAGCTCTGCCTGCACTTCTTTGGTTTCAGCAGCTGTAAAACTGTGCTTGTTTGGATTCAGCTGCAGGACCAGTTTACCTAAAGACTTGCAGCAGCAGAATACAGTATAATTCAGGTGTCTTTACTCTGTAGCATTACTAAGAAAAGAGCATATTGAAAAGTCTGCTTCTTCTTGTCCCAGATACAATATGTGAAAGCGTAATTTTTAGTGCAGAACCCAATGCATCCTGAACTTTCTTGATCTGTCATGACACCAACCTTGTAAGACAGTCGGTTTTTATGATCCCCATTTACCTACAGGGAACTGAGGGATAAAACACAGAAAGATCAATTGCTTGCACAGAGCTTCAACAGTAACTTGAGGTTGGGGAAAGCACTGGATCAGTCCCTGCTAAATCTCAACAGAGAGCTGTAACCATGATAACATCTTTTCTCCCAGAATATAGAAGTTTGTATTTACCTAATTGAATTCTTTGTTTTTCATTGCTTCTACCCCCTTGTACTCCAGGCCTTTGCTGACTTCAACTATAGAACCCCACATGAAGCCAGGGTGCATTGCTTTACAACTGAGTCCAGCATGTCATCCTTACAATGACACACTAGCAGCAGTCCAAGGACTTCCCTTATCCCAGTGGGCTTTTTCATATGTTCCAAGCAGCAAATAATGAGAAGATCACCAAAAGCATGGCAGAAAAGAGGAGGAAAAGGGCAGTAATCTGAGCAAGGGAGCGCAGCTGGGAAAGGGAGCCGTGATTGCATAGCTAAATTGTCAAGAATGGGAGGGACTAAAATAAACACAAAGCAGCTGGAGTTACAGGGAACATTCTGGGATAGGATGAGAAGGATGGCAGTGCTTCTTTCCTACCATGAAGGTATGCCATGTTCTTGGTGATTACTACTTGCTAAACCTGTTTTTCTAAATCTTGCTGTAAAATTTTTTTTCCCTCAGAAGGACACAAGGAAGCAATATTCACTGTTGCCACACAGCAGTCTTTGGATGACTGACATAGTGAAAGGATATAACAAATATTTTGCAATTAATAAAGTCTATGGAGCTACAAAAATGACTTTAACGATCTCCATAAAAACTAGATTGTGAAGCTGATTCCTTTCTTAATTAATCCTCCAAGAGCACTGAACCCTTGTTATAAGCTGCAACATTGATATTACTTGAGAGAAAATTGGTTCCTGAAGCCAGTAGCCACTGCAGGCAGAATCATGGAGCTCTGTGTCGCTAGGAGTCAGAAACACCTTTTTCTGAGAGGTTCTGAGGGACTAATAGTCTGGTTTTCTTCTGCACAGAAACAGCTCTCCTCTAAGCATTTAATGACCTGATAACCTTTAGACTTCGTGGTGTCTCTGCAACTTGCAGCAGCAGCAACCTGTCAGAGTCACGTAACCAGAATTCGTTCCTTCCTCTCCTGTCAGACTGCTTTTCTTTGTTTTCATCTCCTCTGTGCTAACAACCCTTCTGTGTAGCATCCTGCAAGGTTAATCTCTGGCACTCTCCTTTGGCACGTCTTGTAACACCCTGGTCTCTTCTCTACCTGTATAGCTCTCTGTGCTGGGTAAGTGTCTTCTCTTCTGCAGCTCCAATACCTGGAACAACCTTACTTTGTCTCTTGTTGACTCTCTGTCTTGTTTCAAATTGCATTTGAAATAGCTTTTCACCTTTGCTATATCTATTTTTTTCTGTTCGCTGCTTGCTTGACTCGTAATTGCATTAGAGGCCCTCAGTGAAACACTCTGGCACAGCTAAAAGACAAGTTCATATACACATGTCCTGTATTAAAGTGGAATTCACAGGCCAGAAGAGTTAGTTATTTGATACATGTTGTTGTAAAACCAAAACAGAGATTAAACACTCCCTGCAAGCGTGAGTTTGGAACTGATGTGTCCCTCAACCTGCTGGTGTTACTCCATGGGTAAGAAGCAATTAGCATCAGCAACTTCTCACATACTTATTTTTAAATACTCTCCATTTTGCAGTGTTCTTCCTCCTTTGCTGTTTGGGACATATATTAATGAAGAATTATGAGTGTGAGAGCAGAAGGTCTCTCATCCCCACACTGTAAGAAACGGTTTTGTCATAAGCCATTGTGACGTGTCAATGAAGGTTTTCTGCTGCACTGAGGAATTCCTGTGCTGTCTCACATTAAACTGTAGTAGATAATTCAGGAAGTGTCATGCTGCACCCTGTCTCTGAACCTAGAGGCAGTAGAATCTGCTTAGCTGTGTAATCTGAACAGGCTGCCTTTCCTCAAAGGTAGTTTAGTCTGTATTGAACAGATGGCTCTTTCTGTCTTCATCTCCCATTTTATGATGCTATACTTGTGACAACAAATTCTGAAAAATTAATGCATACATGAAGGCAACAATCCATACATTGTCTTTCTTTCATGAGTTTTGTGCAAAGGCTGTAGCTCAGGATTTGAGCTTGTTTGACACTACACACCTTCTTGGTCAGAGAAGCATCTGGTAAGCTCAAGCAAACATGAGGTGTACGGAATTACTGTCATAAAGTGTGCCTCTCATTACTGTAATAACTCTGCAGACATCTCGCTTTCTTGCTAATACACACACAGGTTACATGCCTGAAACTCCAACTGCGTAGAGTGGAGGTTAGAGTACTAGGAAATTAAGGGAAGTTTCTTCATAATTTAAATGATTAGGTGACTCAGGATCTGAGGTTGACAACAATTCTTCTGTATAAAGGTAACTACAGTGTGGGCCTTTCATACTACTCCCCATATACTCAGAAGACTCAGAAACAAAAGAGAGCAAGAGCCAGGTTTAGACACTAGAGCTTGGTGAAGACTTGCTCATGCTATGTGTTCTCAGTAAGAGATGAGACTCTGATGGGAAGCAGCTATCCAGCCTCTTCTGGCCTTGATGACTCAAGGGGGAGTGACAGTTTCCATCAAATGCAAAATTCTATATGTATAAACTAAGTATGAAATAATGTAGCATATGCATGTACAGCTGTATAAGAGACTACATATTAAAGAGTTATTAGAATTATCACGAACAGGCTACAGAGGCACAGCTTTTATTCTCTCACAAGCATTAGTAGGTGTATAATTCTAGTTTTGAGCCAAATGAGTTTGTGACAATTGATTTAGCCTGGCTGTTGCTACAAAACTTCGTAACAGCATATTGTAGAACCAGTGAAATAGTTCATAATTAAGTAAGAAATGTTATTATATTTATGTATAAACAACTTATTTGTATTCATAGTAGATTGTCTCCACAAATCTATTCTTGTCTCAGAGCCAAATAGAAATTTTATGTCATTGTTATGTTTAGGTGAACATCACGCTCTTATATTCCCCTCTGTTTGGCCTTGAATAAAAATCAGAGCAACAATAATATAAATGCTATGAAAGTAGTCATGAACAGTAGCCCATCTGTACTGGACAGAATTCTACAAATCAATTAGATGGTCATAAAAAGCTAATCAGATGTGGATGAATCAACTGAGGAAATAAAATGGATTGAACTCTTATGTTTATTGTTCATGTATAACCCTTTTTAATAATCAAGATGGGTAAATTACACTAATTAACCTTTAAAAATTTAGATGATTTCTAAATAATAGCTTCAAACAATGCCTATTCTTTTCTTTGTTATTTTTAAGTGTTTTGTCCATGACAAGGCAGTTCCATTAGAAGATCTACAAAAGTAGTTGTTTTAAGTTGTGCTTTTTTCCTATGTATCAATCATTAGATTTTCTACAGTATGTTCTCCCACCTCTCCCCCATCAGATAGCATTTAAAGTCAGAAGAAGTCAAATTCATATATCCTAGGAAGAATGTCAAGAAAACTTGTCTCCTGGAGACCACTTGGGTGGGATGGATAATCTGACATGCCATCAAACCCTCTTCCTAACCACAGGAGCACCTTCTCTGGGCTAGTGCAACGCTGGTAGCAAAGGCAAAGTGTAGCCCAGTCCCTTTGGACAGGTTGCCTGGATCCGTAGCAACCCACAGGGCTGGCAATAGTTTCATCCACTTCCTGCCATGGTTTGAGGTAGCAAGCAATTGTGAGAGGATTATATGGGTTCCAGTTATAGCATAGCTGAAGAGCGATCTCTACAGCTACAGAAGCTTGGAGCATTTGACAGCTCTTCCACAGGAAGGCTTAGGGAAAACACTCACTTTTATGCAGGAAGGAAAAAGGTATCTGTAAGGGAATCTTTCCGGAGACTTTTTATTACCTCTTCAAAGCCCTCTCTCCAGGTTTTCATTGAGGAGAGGATGGCTACTGCTACAGCATCTGCTACTGTAGAAAATGCTTTGTTTATTCTCACTGGTGCAAATGATTTGTAAACTGATCAAAAATTTACTTTTATTCAGTATTTTGACTACTTGTCCTTCAAAAAATTAATTTTAAGCATTCTGAGGTTAAAATTTCTCAGTATTGTTGTAAGGTCTTAATCAAACCAAAAGAGATAATTTGTGATGTATTAAATAAATAAATAAATAATCCAGGACTGATCACAATACATTGGATAGAATGGTGAATGGTTTGAGTTTTCTAAATTACTGATATTACCTGCTGATATGAGGGCTGTTCAAAAGGGCACTTCACTTTTGGGTTTATTTATTAAAATCCTGCACTCAACTGTAAGAAATTAGCCTCCTAGAGATGAATCGCTCCCTACTCAGGGGAGCCTGAAGCAAGGAAACCGATCATGCATGCATTGCAGAACAGCACAGTTACACAAGCTCCAATGTTTTACTACATCTCTCACACAAGGTGCTAAGCAGCAATGTGAGACAAATGTTCTTGGCGTAATAGTGATGCTCTTAGACATTCTCCTCAAATAATTAATGCCAAATTTACAGTGCTGTACAATTATCCTTTTTATCTCGTAACTGGAAGCCCTTAATAACTGAGATGCAGTGTGAAACAGGCTATTGGACTCTGACAAAACCTGGAAAGAGCAATAGATCAGCTTTCACGTAAGTATAAATAAGATGACAGAATTTTATATATTGAAGCTGGGATTAAAGTCTGTCTTGAGTTCTTGCACTGGAAACAAAGCTATCCTTTCTGTTCTTGGTTGGTGACAGGGATTTTTAGCCTTTCCTTCAAAGCATGCAACTTGAAAACACCAGGGCAGAAGAGATGCAGCTCAGGTAAGCACCTTGGCAGCCTGGAGTGCTTTGCACTCTCTCTCCAGCAGGACATACCATGGTCAATCTCTCTTTTCCAGCGAGTTTACAGCACAGTAAGGTTGCAGTTTTTGATAGTGAGGAATAGATGTACACTAGAACAATGATAACCCTGTTCTGGGTAAGTTAATTAAGCAATGCAATTCCTAATTACCACGAATTTTAATTGAGCATGTGAGGGAAAGGTCTGCAGAATTTCATCTGAATCTTGTGATACATCACCCTGCAATCGGTTGCAGTTACGTTCAGTGCAAGATTTCCCAAATGGGAAAACCTTCTATACAGAATTAATATTGTGTAACCTAAATCTGGGTGGTAACAGTGAAGAATGATAAAAGGAACAGGAGAACCTACCTGATCAACATGTGGCTTAAAGGCTGGCATACTTTAAGACAGAAATCTGAAAGGCGCAGGAGCAGGCTGTCCCTATGTGCTCACAGGCAAGCCAGCAGGGAAGACTACCACACTGGGTAAACAGGGAGCTTTTGCTGGTACTCAGGGGAAAAAGGAGAGTTTATATCCTTTGGAAGAAGGGGCAGGCAACTCACGAAGAGTGAGCACAAGGATACCATTAAGTCATTTACAGTGAAAATTAGAAAAGCAAATGCTCAGCTAGAACTCCTTTTATTATTCTTCCGTTACCGAAGGGATTGAGGAAAACACCACCTGTGCTTCTATGCCTTCAACCAGTTGTCTTAGCCTCCTGAAGTCAGTTTCTAATTGTCCTAAACTTTATCTCATCACTGACAACCCAGTCAATCAGAAGTAGGAAATAATCAGATGTTACTCGTCTCCTAGTAACATCTCTTCCCTGAACCCCAGGGAGGCAGCAGACTTTGGGATGGATCCAGTCAGCATACAGGGCCCTCAGTTTCCCTGACAAGGAAATCACTACAATAACTACCCTTCTTTCTTTCTTAAAACCTGGAGTTGAAATGTGTCTGGTTGACTGGCTTGCTCTGGGCAAACCGCTGGGTAGACCTTCACTATCATTTGCTGGATTATCGAGTTCCAGTTTCACACCTATTCCACAAGCACACCTGAGAGGGCAAGAGAGGCTGGGAGGGGATCCTCCTGCCTCCCAAACAGGCACCTGTTTCCAATTCCCCCTGTCTTTTAGGTCCCGTCCTTCTGCCTGATGGCAAGAGGCTCAGGGTTCCTCTGACTCTTGCTAAGCTTCCATCTGCTGCATTTCCCCCAGGGATGGAAGGGTGTGACTGCCAGCCTATTTCTCTGAAGTTTGCCTGAGACAAAACATAAGTGCTTTTGTGGAGACACCTATACTTGGCTGCATCACGGCAGAAACATCTATTGTACAGCAACAGGCATTCTGCCTGCAAATCCAGAGCTCTTTAATTTGCAAGCAACTTGATAAAATCTTCTTCTGGTTTTCCTGTAAGATGGTATCTGTCTGTGAGCAAATCCACTGCCATTAAAATGATAAGCATAGAGCAGATCCTTCATTAATTTAAGCTCACAAGCAAGCGTGCTGTTTATTTAAAGTCTGTCTCACCTTCAACGTGTGGACATTTGAGAGGATTTCTCAGCCTCACTACCCACCCCTACCTCCCTCAGTCAATAGTCTAGGTGTTGAGACACATCAACAAGATAGCAGACACTTCCTCTGCTTTTGCTTAATCTTTGGTTACCTTTCAGACTACAGGTCCTGCAGCTGCTCTGATTAGCAAGCACTGGGGCGTTTCAGATGCAGAGGAAGAACAGCAGAATGTGTAGTTCTGGAAAAAGGATGGTGTTAAGAGGTCAATCCTGGATCCACCTTATTATGGGGCTGTGGTGGATTGGAGAGCTCATCTTTCTGCAGAAACAGTCCTGACAGTGGAAGTTAGTTGTAGAGGGTAAAACCCAAGGAGACAAAAGGCAAGGGAAGGACTGCACAGAAGAGCAGCCTGTTTCCCTATGCCTCTTCGCATAAAGTCATCCAGCAGAGAAAGGGAAACTTCCAACAGCTTGGCAGACCTCTGAAATATGCAAGTATGTTTAACATTCAGCTCAGAGCAGAGAATATCTTCCCCCTGAATTTTTACAGTACAGGCACACTGGCATTAAGCATTCAAGAAAGTAAGAACTTGAAACCAAAGGATGACAAAGCAAGATGAATACCATGACATTTATCAAGTTTTTCTGTTGCATGTATTTGATAGATTATATAGGGTTAATAAATTACCATCGAGTACAGCTGTCATTTCCTTAGCTATTCTTTATGCTTTTAACCCTTAACTGCCATCTTATTGCCATCTTTAGAAAGAGGAGGAGAGTTCCAAAGCAAGAGATCTTTCAAGTAGCCAGGAATTCACTGCAGAAAAAGCCACTTTCAAGCAGCCCATGCAGCTTTTGTAACCAGTATCTCTTGAGGAAATTAGCAGCTTGCAATTTATTTTAAAAACTGACCCCTGATGAGGATTGAAGTCTTTTTTTCCTGTGTATATATACATATGCGCTTGTCCTAATGTAAACCACCAACAAAGAAATTTAACACTAGACAAATACTTCAGGCCTAGCATCTGCCAAGTAATTTTTTCTAGGGCTTCACTCCAGAATTTTCCAAAAAACCCTACATACTGTAAAAGTAAGTCTACTGCAAATACAGTAGACTTAGCCACTATGTGCTACCAGTACTCATATTACTACTGCTACTGCTTTATAAAAGCTAAATCCCTTTGGCCATTCCTCCTGGCCCTGTAACAGCCACCTCCTACCACTCTTTCAAGTACTGTTCGAAGTGTGTGGCATGGCAACTATACCCACATTGTACTCTTTTGAGCTATGGCTCCTGAGCGAGAGGACCAAAAAAGAAAAAAGAAGTAAAGTTTATCTACTTGAAGTAAAAAAGTTGCACCTCACTGCACTGCTTCACCAAAATACCCCTCATAAAAGATCCTGTTAGGATGTTCAACACTGGCAACGTCTCATGTAACAAAAGTTGTCTCTGTAGGATAGTGTCCTGGTATGTGGCACACACACAACCATCTTCAACTGCAACAGTACTTCTTGGTATCCCCTGTTGTATCTGAGGCACTCAGATCTCTTCTGGGAAGGACAACAAGCACCTTAGAGGCAACTACCATACTGTTGTCCTTCCTGGAGCCAGGACAAGACCTCAAGCAGCTTTACCTCCCATCTCTGCTGGTTCACCTGCAGAGAAACATTAGCTGCAGTTGTTATAACAAATGCTATTCTGGATAAAAAGATGAGTTCACAGAAAATGTCTACTATTACTCAATGGCTGTGTCCAGTCACTACTGTTCATAACATCTGTCACAGAGACTGATACAGGGACATCAACAATATGACTGCTGTAAGCAGAGCAGTGCATTTAAAACTCCCTCTATAACAGCTTCTTTTCTTCTAAGCTGAAATAATGACAGACAGTAAATAAAAAGAACTTGTATAAATAGAAAATACTTTATTAAAAAACAAACAAACAAAACCAAACAAAAAGTCACAACAAAATCTCACTTCACTGTGTGGCCAAAGGTCTGACTTTAATTTAAACTATACAGCTGGCATCCATGCTTCAAAAGTCATGTAAGCATGCAAATGGAAAGGAAATTGGTGCCTTGCTGGCATGCTCCTCAAAATCTCCCCTGGGATGGTTTTTAGAATACATTGTTTTTGAGCAGGTTATGAAATGTGAATTCCCACAAGACACTGAAAAAGTGAAGAAAAGTTGTTTTTATTTACACATACAGGATTTCCATAATTACCTGTCACACAGAAATGCAATTTGCTGCATTTCTAACAGCTGTGAAAACAGTGACAAACAGAAAAAACCCCATAGGTAAGCATGCATTCTGTAAGGTTTTGGTAATTTTTTTCCACAAGTCAGTTTATTTCTGAGGAAGTATTTAATTTCACAAGTCTATGCAAACTACTTACATGAACAGTATTCAAAAGATAGTCCTTTGGAATACTTAGTCACCAAGAATTACATGAGATGTAGCTTTTGTGTGTAGGTTAAGACTTTTGACATACAAACAATGCTGCAGTCCTCCTTTATAACAGAAGGGAATGGATTATTAGAATGACATTCCTGAAAAGTTCTTCATTTTAAAGTAACTATTTCATTAATAAGGCTGCTTTTAAGCAAGTTACTTGGAAAGAAAGCTTTCAAGATCATCCAAAAGGAGCATATATGCATGCTTTGTTTTCATTGCTAGTCATCTCTGATGAACACTACGCAGGTCTATGGTTTAGGTATGTGTAAAGCATGATGAGGATTCTGAAAACACTTTTATCGAAGAAGTTGCTCAGACTCCTTGGACTTGCTTTCTTTTGTTTTCCTCAGTAATGCCTGTTTTATAGCATTGATCTTTTCATCAAGTTCAGCCAATGAATAGCTCTGCTAAAAGAACAAAATAAAAATCACAATCATTTACATCTTGTAATTGCTAGAGAAGTAGCTTATCACTTGATACTTGAGGTCACTGCATACTGCACTAAGCAGAAATAGATCTACTTCTGCAGAATTGTCTGAATCTAGTCTTTGCCTATTTATATTTAAAGGAAAAAGAACATAAACTTGCAAGAAAGACAGTCCTAACCGTGGATCAATATATTGGTGCTACTTCTATTAAATGCTTGTTTAGCCTGCTCATGAAAAACCCTAAGAAATCCCTTCATGTTAAAACACTGGATAAGACTACCTAGATTTTGTAGAACTTCAGTTTACAGCTGAAGGGTTTTCTTTCCCTACTGCCCAACATCAAGCTCCTCTGTGCCACTTAACCTGACAGTTTTTTTATGTCTTCTTACACAAACCAGTCATCATCCTTTTTACAAGAATATTTCACCCTATGCAGGACTTTTTTTTTCTAAACAATCCTACTTTCTCAAGTCTCAGATGGCCCACATCCCATTCTAAGCATTCTCCCCAGTCCATCTGTCTCCAAGGGTGATGGCTAGGAGTACACAAGGTTCCAGCCATGGTCCCACTTGTACCAATAAAAACTTCTCTCTTGTGGCTAAGGTACATGGCTAATGCATTCCCTTATGCGATGGTGTTGTGAAAATGGCAAGCCTTACTTACAGGTATCTGCTATATTGTTGCTATATTACCTGCTATAATGTTGGGTCCTTCTGCAATACTTTTGCCAAGCCAGCCATTTCTAATTTTGCCTTTTCATAAACCAGTAAAGCAAGTTGAAAAATAATTTTTACATCAACAAAAAACACTAAGCCACAAAACAGAATGACATTAATAGAGGGCTGATCAGAATACAGAAATTGCCTGTTACTTTCAGCTTGATTAACAAAATTATTGATTTGTTTTATTCTATCATCCTTCTAACTGGTGAAAACACTAACTTACCCTAGTATATATTCTTAGAAGACCATGTAATTAATTGTAACACCCACTAGCTTTCTGTCTCCTTCCCTCTCTCTTTGCCAGCAAGCTATCCAATACTGATGCAGCTATTTCTGAGAACTTAGATATTTGCTTCATAGAACTTTCCACTCAAAACATCCTAAACTTAAGAAGAACAAGAATTGATAGCACTTACATGGGGAGATTGAATCTTTCTCCTCTTGCCAGAACAGCTCTGAAGAAAAGACATAATCAAAATAGACTTAATGTTGCACTGACAGAGGACCACAAATAATTCTGTAACAACATTGTCAAGAGTCTTTAAAGTATAGAAAAAAACCACTGACTGCCATTCCATGGATTAAAGAAACCTTTTTTATAATTAAGTACTTTGGATCATGAGAAATACTACTGGAGAGCAGTCAGAAGCTGTTGAAGCTTCTCCACACTTGGCAGTCAACAACTATCAATTTAACTGAAGCTTCCTTCAGATAGAATTAAGCTTTTGAAACTGTCAATATTTTTCTCCCTAAAATTTGCCTATATCCACACCAATATTTATGCAAAACTTTGGATAAAATGTGCTAATTACTGTGCAATACTACTATTGCCACCATCACAGTTTTTTCCCTGATCCTCCTTCTAGAGATCCTAAAGCACTTTCAATAGAAATTTCAGCTTATGAAATTGTATGTTTTAACTTCTGGTTTTCAGCCACTTAAAGGAATACCCTCACAAATAAAGAACTTTATTGGTCTCCAAGACAAATTTAAAAAATTAAACAAAAATGTGTAATATTGCTATTGATTTTTGATTACTGACTCTTTCTCAAGCAAGAAGATACAAATTAAAATGCATTCAACAATAAAAGAGACATTCTTACTGTTACATGGGGAAAGAAGAGCAAGATAACACACAAGAAATTCCTACAGTCAAGTAGAGCCGAATGTAGTAACAGCTAATGTTTCTTTGTCCTAATACCCTTTGGTGAGTTAAGGTTAAGATGTACTATTCAGAGACAGAGCTCTGCCTGAAAACCAGAAACTAGGAAAACTAAGCCACAGAATCACATGAAGGAATTTTTAAGGGGTTTACTCTCTCATCTGTTTAGAAGTTATTCGCATATCGTTATCAATTGGATCATGTACAGAAGACCAAATTATTTTAGTTGTTTTAAGACATTAATGATTTCTATCAAAAATCAAAACTTCAGTCAATTTTCTTGACATAAGAAACACTTCAGATTTTAAGGCAGGGAGGAGAAATACAAGCTCTCTGATACATTTCTTACAAATTAGTGAAGCTTGGGTGGCAGCAGAGTTTTTCTCCTAACAGATACACTCTTCTTTTGAGTGAGAAATTAGGTAAATATGAACTTGGTTAGATGGTCCACATGTAATATAACCACTAACCAAGCCAGAGTTGTTTATTAAAAGTGTCTGCCCTCTAAGTTTTTCTCTGTACATCAAAGATTCAAGCACAAAAGGCCAAAACACATTTAGGTATGGCAAAAGAAGGTGAGAAAATTTCTTACTACAGATTGAAAATATTCAGGAGACAGTCCTTCCAGCTCAAGGATTTTATCTTCAAGCTTCTTAATTCTCTGATAAATGTCTCTTGGTACTGGACCACCTAAATACACCAGTAGTAATGCAAAGAAATCAGGAAAAGTGCTTGAATAACTTATTTAACTAAAGATTACAAGTTTCAAATTTGCATTCTTCAAGATTAGCTATCAACCAGTAGCTGAAACAAAATAAATGGATGGGATAATAAAAAGGAAGGATAATTAATATGATTCAGGATAAAACCTGATTGATAAGCCAGTGCAGTCAATGAAAGCAGTAAGACAACTTCATGTAGTTGGCTGAAGTATGTCAGACAAGGTCCCTGAAACAACTAATGATCACTCTTACAATACATTGGTCATAAATGAAACGCTATCACTTCAAAGCTGACACCAGCATTAGGAGAGAGCAGATGGGATGGCAGACCACACATGAATTCAGCTTTGATATCTAAGATAGGTTTCTTTCAGAACAATCTCCACTGAGCATCAGAGATAAGAGGACAAGTATGAGTTGTGCTTGACAAAGAACAGCATTTGCCTGACCATAGATGGGAGAACAGGAGTGGGGAATGTGTGCATTGAACTGAATAACAGAGCTCTGGAAAAAAAAAAAAAAAAACCAAACAAAAAAGCTCCCCCAAGAACCACCCTCACAAAAAAACCCACAGCAAAACCAACTCACACCATAAAAACAAGAGCACCAAAAAAATCCCACCTCAACCCACTTGCTGTTTTCATCTATACTACAGCAGCTTGGGCTCATTTCTCCATGTAAAAACAGAACTGATCAAAAGATCAGCCTTAGCAAGCATCTTATTTGCACTCCATAGGTATTCTATAATGAAATAACTATATGAAATAACTATCACAACTAAGTACTGGCTATTCCAATTAAAATGATAGTCTGGTTCTGAACCATGCTGACAACCAAGGCTGTTGCAAGCTTTTAGACACCCATTTCCTTTTATTTCCGGGTCTGCTAGACAAGACAATTCTATTCTGCTAACTACCAAAATAAGCACTAATGTGGGGTTTTGGAGGTTTTTTTTCCATTCATCTATTTTGTCCCTTCAAAGAAACAATTTTGCAGGTAGCTTCCCTCCTTCAGTTCTGCTTTCTACTCATCACTCAGCACCTACTAATTAAATTGGCTCACCTCTCACTCTTAATATTGCTTTCTCTTAATGTAAAGGGAAAAGAGCAATACTGCACTAGAAGCTGTTCTGAAACACAGCCAGTGAGTCAAGATTAACTCTTTCTGTTGCCAGAAACAAAAACTGGTGGAATAGGTAGCTGAGGCATGTTACCTGCTCAGATGAGTATTTTTTGCACAGCTGCTGGGGTATGCATCAAATAATACAGAGACGTTCCCCATGAATGCTGATTTGAACAGGAGTTAAGCTGGTGTTGCATGCTTCCACCTTCTTAACCTATATTATAGTTTAGCTGACCCATTCCTTCAAACAAAATAATGTCACCTATTATAGGCACAACCTGGAAGCAAGGACCCCTCCTTAGCTACCTTCAGTCATTATCCCTCAGATGCACAAACTCCAAAGCTACTACACATTGTAACCCTAATGCTGACCAGCCACTTCCAAATTCTACTTCCATGCACAAAAGCCGGCTTATTTTTGAGACTGCTACACAGCTAAGCATCAAGCTCTGACTGATGCCTCAAGAGTATCTGCACATATCTTACTCTCCTTCCTGCCAGAGGACTTTAATCCACTACACAGTCACAGGAACCTAGTAATCTAGTCAATGTTCCAAGTTAAGAGAATGGATTGGCATCTATTCAGTATTCAAAAGACAAAAAAGTCAAGTGTGTCCATAGTGTCATGCGTAGAAAATTCACTTTACTAGATGGAGATCAGGTTTCTGTTCTACTTTGAAAAGAATTTTCAAAAAAAATACTAATTTCTCATTCCTAAGTTCCTCATTGATTTATATTACAGAAAACTAGGGTTGGGGTGAGGAAAGCAACTACCTAAAAAATGTCACTAGGCTGATGGCTATGGCATGTATTTTAGTGAAATGTATGGACTCATGTTTGCAGGCCTAAAGGGAAGTAGTGACAGCAAGCTTCCCACATTCTGGGAAATAGGCTTTACATCTAAATGTATTTCAAGAAACATCCATCTTTAGGAAAAGGTTTCAGGTCATCCTTTGTGTTGATTCTACCACCAGCCCACAAGTTGTCCATGAAGCAGCCCTTCAACCTAAACTCAGCTTTTCCTGTTCAGTGGTTCAAGGCAGGACTCCAGTGGCTACAGAGAACCCCCACCTCCAGATGCTCCGTGTTATTTTAAATCCTGTTCTGATGTGCCTCTCTCTTATCTGCCACCACATAATGTGTACACTTACTAACTCAGCATTTCAAATTTGGCCTAAATCTGGGTTAGTTTTTGGGCATAAAACCCTAAACAGTAGACCATCGTACTTGGGGTGACTAAACCCTTCAGTGGATCTATCCACTGTCTTTACAGTATCAGTTTTTATAGACTTGCCTTGTTTCACCCCAGTAATGATAACTGTAGTATAAAATGGCACACCAGTGTCAAAATTAAAACATGATACAAACCTGTTTGTAACCGTAAGTGTGCTTCAATGTTTTGCAATCTCTCCTCAACAGCTTGGTTTCCACAATCATGCAGGGGTACACTGCCTTTGTGACTGGGCCCATGCGTTCCTTCAGATCTAGTCTGAGGTCCATATGTATTTACTACCCTAGAAACTGTTTAAAGACAAAATAAATTTCACATATATGCACATGACACACAAAGCAGATCTAACTAAAAGAATCAAAGTATTCAAGCATGAAAACCTGTGTTAAATCAGTTTCATGAAAGTCTTGCATATGAAGGGTTCCACATACATTAAGATCAAAAGCTCAAGTAAAAGCATTTTCCTATTTTTTTGCACGAGTAACTAAACCTAGCAAAAACCTAGGATTTTAATATGCAAAGTAAAAGAATTACTCATACATTCATGTAGAATGGCAGTGTCAAGAATTTGTCATCAGCTGCTGATAAACAGCAGAAACCTAGGTATCTATGTCAGCAGTTGTACATGTGAGCTTTTGTGAACACAAAGAAGAGGCCAGACCTCATATTACAGGAAGCATCATAAATATATGAAGATGAGGGGAGGTACACAACTGGAAGAACCAATACGAACCTCAGCAAGGAAGTTCACTTCTAATTTTTGTCATTTGGGTAAAAGCTTTAGTGACTCTTCAGCTGCATTTGGGACTATCTTTTACCCATGCTGAGCCATGTCTTCATCAGGAGATTTTGATCACTTCTTGTTAAATCACAGTCATTCCTTAAGTTCTCCTCATAGAATTACTGCAGTGTACTGCAGATTTAAAGACTATACTGGCAACTCCAGATGCTGAAGCACACAAACACATACACCATCCTACTCAATATTTCATGAAGGCCACATGCTACATTCTTGTTTTAATTTATGCTGGTTTTACTTCCAATTCCTTTCTAAGTGTTTTTCACATTTCAGTTATGAACTGTTCCTTGAAGTGCAAACTTCCCTTTTTTCCAGTATCATGCTGCCAACTTACAAATTAACACTCAGTTTAAAACACTGACTTATTCAAAGAGGTTCTGTGTGAAAGATTCTAAAATCGAACTCACTTCCCCATCTCCTTCTTAGCTCACCATACCTTTCAATACTTATTATTGTGCTTTACAGTCTTATTCTGAATTACAGAATTCAAAATAATTATTGGTTTCTAGGACCAATATTAAGTGGATAACTGAATATTATCACTCTCAAAAATGAAAAAGAGGGTTACTTTCATTCTCATTTTGGGTATTTAATTTGTTTTTAAAGAAGGGTAACTTGCATATACCTAGAGAGTAGCAGATGAACAAGCAGTATTTTACACACAACTTCTGTTAGACAATCGCTTCCACATTATTTATGCCTTTCCAAAAGTTAGTGCAGTGATAAACTCGTTCCGCAGCATGTCATTTCTTATAAATCTGTCTTAGAACTTCCACTGTCCCCAAATTATATTCTATTTCAATACACTTACTCCAATTAATGAAAAATAGAATATAATCCTATTCAATCTCATTTCCTTATTGATGGCCTCACCTTAAAGAAAAACTAAGAATTGTTCAGCTTCTCTGCCCTCCTTTATCTCTTCCACATTTCGTTTCAGACAATGAAAATAGGCTATTTTGTTTTGGTCTTTAGTGCCTAACCATTAATTTAGATTTAAAACCTTGGAGACATAAATGAAGATGTAAAAAGTATTCACTAGAGTCAAAAATCAGTATGTTAAGTTTGCATTTTTGAGCATTCTATAAAAAGTTTTGATATTAAAAACTTATCAGTGCTGTCATATCTGGACACTTAAATGGGTATTAAAAGAGTTGCTTACCCTTTATATGACTTTTAAATCCAGGATAGGGTGTGAAAATTGCATCTGTTCTGGCACAGCTATTTTCTAAATAAATAATGATATAACAAGTGAGGTCCTAATTATGTATTTATAACTGAAAATATTCTAACCACCATCAGCCTTGATGCTTTTAACAAATCTAATTAAAATGCTTCAAACAATAAAAAAAATCAGAAATACTTAATTCATTCTATAAACACTTGCCCATTAATAATTTCACACACTTGCATGGACCTACTAGTTTTAATTGGATAAGTCACTCATATTAATGTGCACACGCACGTATAGAGAAATTTACTGGGTCAGGACCAAATTTATTTGGTTCTTACTTTTCACTGCATTTCTCTGTAACTTATTTCTTTCTTCCTGTACAGAAGCTTTTTTCCTGCTTACCATTGTTATTCTGGTTTTATGTCCTTTTCTGAAACTCTTCTATTTTTTGACTGATCTAGTTTATTCATCAGCATTCTTTCCTAAACCTTCCTGCATTTATTCTGATCCATGTGAATTTTTCCATTTGCTTAACCATAGAAACCTACAGTATGGACCACCTTAATTTATTCTAATGTTTATATGTTAATCTCTGTTCATATGCACCAAAGCTTTACACATACTTTATTATGCCTGAACAATGAGACAGGTCTTATTATCATTTCTTCTGTACATAATTAACAATTTTGGGAAACAGTGTTTTACTTTCTAGCATATTCTACTAAACTTCATATATCCGTACATTCCAACTAACATTCAAGCAGTTAAACTCTCTAAGAAGCTTACTGAACAACAAGCTTTGATCTCTAAGAGCGTAAGTACCTCATAGAAACAATGCACATGTGGGCTCACAGGTACTTGTAAGATATCTCTGTACTACTTATGTAGTTTTACATATATAAAACTGTCTTAACTTCAAAAATCCATTTGGCTACAGTTACTGATCCTGTAATGGGGATCCAGTCTACCAGCTGGATTTAAGATTGGTTACAGATACAGCCAATTGTACTAGCTGGTGTATGAAAAACACCAACAATGTGAGCAATGTTAAAAAAAAAAAGGTCAAGTAGCTAGTAATCCAAATTCATTGTAAAAATACTTCTTTGTAATTTAACTAGCACTAAATTAACTTCAATTTGAATATGCAATTTACAAGACATTTCTGAACTGCAATTCCATTTACTTTGGAGGAATATCTAGTTAAAACACTGGGAACAATAGCTACAAAACCATATGAACTAAGATAGCAGCTCTTAAAATTAACACAGTAAGAGATACAATTTTTCTGTATGGAATGCCTTAAACATTGTCATCCAGTGACTACTTACTTTGTTTTTCTACCTGACATCTGAAGTGCACATGCAAGTTCTAAATTTTAAAATAAAGTTATTCTTAAGAGAAAGTTCAGTTTTAAATACAGATTAGTGCTTTTGGAAAATAAAAAAAAAATTAAACAAAAAACCCCACGCAACTTAAATCGCTATGAAGATTAAAGTCTGGCTAGCCAGTTACCTTGATTACAATCAATAACATTGCAAAATTCCCTGACATTATTTTCATTGATCTCGGCTTGTTTCCTCTCGATGAAGGCTGATATCCGCCTGTCAATCTGCAGGTAATAAACATGATGGCATGTATCTATTTCATTCTTTAAATTTGAAATTTAGAAAGGTCTTTCATTTTTCTGTTTTCAAATTCACATAATCACTTACTTCTGCTTTTCCAGCTTTTATTTGGACCACTTCTGGATCAAAATGAAAATGAGAATCCTTCAGATCTCTCAAGTCATAACTTCCATACTTTTCTTCAGTCTGACTGTTACCATCATAAATATCTAAACTTGTTTCGCTTTCTGTTTTACCTGCAGGTTCAACATGGCCTATATTTTCCTCTTTGATCAATGACTGTAGTTTTTCTAAGAGAGGCTGAACAAAGAAAACAGTATGTTAGGGTTAAAAAAAATAAAGTCCCAAAGCCAAGAAGACAAGTACTATTACAATTTCCAACCAGACCAATGGAAATAATTTTGGGAATTACAACATCCTCCTCTGACAGAACACAGTAATAAGATTAAAAAGAAGTTCCAAATATTGTGCACACCACAGTTCTGACCTTTTTGACCTGTGTCTTTTAGAGGTTTGAAAACTCCCAAATTTCTGTGAAAATCTGCCCATACTCCTGTGTTACTAGCTAAATCAAAGCTTCAATCACTGGCATCAATGCCACTTAATTAACATGTCATTCAAATGCCTACTCAGAACAGTAAGGCTTAGTATTTTTCCTCCTTAACATGAAATCCAGTGCTCTTACACTGTAAAGCCTTTACTTTATCACCACAGCACTACATTCTCCACTTGAAACCGTAGTTGCCCAAGTGAATGAGAGAACACAGACATGAAATACATAGGCATTATCATGAACACATGCTTTGCTTGACACGGTTGATTACCTACTTAGGTCATGAAATTAAATGAGAAAAGGCACAGACATATGTAGCAGGAAAAATGCTTATTTTACTGCAATAACTCTTACGTACGATGTAACATCAAAACCTCAGTACACGTCCCTGTCTCTTTTTAATTTCTATCAGTTTTATCTAGTCTGAATTTCAAGGCATATTTTCTCTCTATAAATTACTTTAATTTTTTAAAAGACAACATGAACTTTAGCATTTTCTGAAATGGAATCAAATTCCTACTTGCAGTGTTCTTACATATTAGACATAAATTTTATTTGCTTTTATCTTGCATATTTTCTCTTTCTGTTCATCACACCAAAGATATGGCGGATTTCTGGAAAACAAAGGGTCTTTCTTTTACCTACAGACAAGAAAATACAGAAACTTCCTTTTTCATCCTCTCAGTACTATGCACCTCCAATAATTCACTGACTAGCTGAAGCAAAATAGTAGTACTCAAACCCCCATCTTTTACATATGAACTATCAAGGTCAGAACACTGTTCAGTTACCAGCTGACAAACTGCTCACCCTCCCTGACATGCAACTAAATTACTTTTGGCAGGGTTGGAAAGTTTCAAATAGTTAAAAGAAATGACAGTAATGGTGACTGGCTACTTGGCAAGATGAGACATTAATGTCAAAGAAATTACTCTTTAAAAAAAAAGCCTACGCTGAAAATATATTTAATTGCAGTAAGACACTCCAGGATGTGTCATGCTGGGATAATGCCACTTCTTGAACCACTGAAAGCACTCTATGAGCCTCAAAACTCACCCAACGCATGGAATCATTATCGTAGCATGACACACACCTGCCGTGTCTTATTGCTTAATTATAACCCACCATAGATGGAAATGTATCACATTTACAATGCAAGTCTAGAAATCAATGAGGCTGCATTTATTCAGCCTGCTCACCTACAGTGGCTATTCCCACCACTAATCTGAAAAATCCGTAAGTGTGAGTACCTATGGAGCATAGTGGAATCCCAAGCATTTAACACCTCTGCATTCCTTTTTTGTTGAACACAGCAACATAAGATCAAAATTACTGAAATTTTACAGCAGAGATAACTACTTTTAGTTGTTGATCACTTTTTTGAAGTCAAATGTGTCCCATGAAATATTTACCTGTAAACATAAAATATGCTGCTGAAGTGCACTAAACAGCAACGCTGGCTGAAGTGCTGATGTGCTCTGAAGCTTGCTCCAATCGATTACAACTTTCACAATATCGCCTCCAAGATTAAGCTTCAACAGGGCAAAACAAACACAATAAAAAATTATATTATCTGTATTAACATCAAAAAAGTATACAAGACTTCTACAAGACAACAATTATGCTCAGTCTCATATAGATCCACCCCACTTTTAGATGAGAACATTGGAAAGATTTGCTATCAATTATAGTGCAAGCAGCTATCATATTCTCAGTAAGTTAGTATTTGTAGAATATATTCTAAAATTAAAATTTCCTTACTAACTCATCATGCTTTCATTGTATTAATTCGGTCTTTGGATTTATTACATTAATTCTTGTATGAAAGCACATTGTTCATGTTAATCGCTCATACCATCTTTTCTTTTAGTGGATACTAGAACCACCAGTACGAAGAAACATGACCCAGGATAGCAGTCTCTGTAAGTTCATGTGTTTTATTCCAAGACTGCAAGACTATCTATGCCTCCATGACCCATGTCTGATGTAACACCATGCCACATTCTTGAATTTTTACATGCTGCTAATCCAAAGGAAGCTTTATTTTAAAAATAAGTGCATAAAAATAAACATTTTTGAAAATCTCAAGGTTTAACAAACTCTAGATTACACAGCACCACTATTAAACCTATTTTCAAAACACACTATTTTCCTGTATATACATTTGTATTGAAATTAACAATTGCCACAGTCTATTCTCACTGCCAAGGAATTACAATATTTAACTCCCAAGGCAATAAAGAAAAACATACATAATGAATTTGAAGTATTATTTAAAAGAACTATGTATCTTCTATAAGCTAAAAATACACTAATACAAAGCTGATTGTCAATAATCTCTAATGAACTAACACACTTTCACACCTAACTTTGCCCTTTTTGTTACACTAAAGCTCTTCTCAAGATCTTAAAGTAGTGCTCACTTTCATTTCCCAAAGTTAAGTAGGTTGTTCTCCAACCAAACATCCTGCAAGTGATACCCCAAACTCTAAATACAGATAAAATTCTTGTTTGAAATCAAGAGGACCTACAGGTACTCTGCTTGCAACACTGAGTTCCCAATTCATATGCATATTTGTATGTCTATCCCTCACTCCTTCCATTAAAAAAAAAAAAAAAAAAAAAAAGTGGGGCTGGAAATAGAAAAAGGTACCTCAGGAAGATGACAAAGGTGACCTTTAAGTCATGGTCTAAAGATATTTAACTTCTAACAGCATCAAGTATTATGAACAAGAACACAAAATGCATATGCACTTGTGTCCTGAAGCCACCACAAAGTGTATGAGGAAACACTGAGAACTGAACACAAGAATGCCTCCATCACTCTGAAGACAAAGCAGTGGATGACAAGCCGTCCCATGTTAGTTTCAAATCCCAGCATTAACACAGTTTTGTAAAGAGCTGTAAACCTGAACCTTCCTTCTCTAGTTGAAGATCAGCCTTGTTACATTCAGGGTTAATTCCCAAATTACATAGCAAAGGAGACAGCCTAACTAGATATATAATGTATTTTAGCTCATTTTCACACAAGTAGTTATGCCTGTTTAGTAGTTACGCTAAGTACATAGGACGTAGGAAAAGTAATGTTCTAGGATATACTAGTCTTGAACAAGACTAAAGAATGTATTTAGAATTTAGTAGGAATAAAATTTACTTTAGGAATTAAGCCACTGTGCGTATGTGATCATCTGAAGCACACATTTCTGCCCAAAGTTTCTAGAGCAACATCTCCTATATTACAGTCTACTGACAGGGTAAGAAAGGTGTAGATTAAGTAACCCAAATGAAACAAAATAGAAGTGCTACTGCAATTTCCTAATAATCCTCCTTTTTCAAAAAGAATAAGCTTATGTGTGCCTTCGTATCATAATGGACAACTCCTGTGGTTCAATGCACAAAAAGCAACAGAACTGCTAACTTAGAAGCCAGTGATAGTTTTAACTCACAGACACTGCTTTTAAATAAAACAATAAACACCTCTTGCACCAACAAAGGTTTCTAATACAATAGAATAAGTTCTCAGTCTTTCACATCCTATTACTTACTAAAACTGTGACAAACAGATTTATAAATTCAGTGTTTTGATAACTTCAAAGCCTTTGTCTGATTACAAGTCCACAGCCTATTCTGCAGCAATTTACAGGATCATAAGTAATTTCAGCCCTTTAAAATTAGTTTTATGATAACACTGCCTATTACTAATCTTAAAGAACTTTTCAGGATCAGCTATATAGGTTTTAAGAGTTGTTATTGTCAGATGTCCTCCTGGTCACGCCATTGATTGCTCCAGTAAAAAAACTCCTGTGTCAGAAATATTCCTGCTTACAGCCCAACTTACTAGCATAAATCCAACTTAAACTACTATGATGAATCACAAACTGTGACTGCTAGCAATCTGGCACATGTTCACTCATCTCTGTAAAAGGGAAACGGGGTATCAGTAGTTTCAGTCAAAAATGCAAGATAGTTTGCTAGAATCAGTAAGGGGGTAAAACACAGAAGTTAAATCTGTCAGAACTCAAGCACTGGCAGACAAGTGTGTAACTTAACAACTGGAAAGGATCATAACTGAGCAATGAAGAGGACTTTCACAGCTAAGATGGAGCAACCAGATCCTTCTAGCTCATTGCACTGGACGGTAAAACGGGTCTGTTGTCATGGAAAGAAGACACCCCAAACACCAATCAAGAGAATTATACTCTGCACCATAGCTACTGTAACTCTACTGAGGGGATGCGGCAACTCTAAACGGTTTTCTCACAACTGTCTGTGCACACCCAGTCATTTTTAAAAATCCCTTGGACCTGTCCAGTGAGAGGCTAGTTGTAGAGACAGCTTTGGAAAAAAATTAAGCTACTGAAAACAAGACAGAAAAATAAATTTAAATGTATGTTTAGAAACAATTAATTAAACTTGTGATGAATGCCCTAGTTAAGAGCTTCGGAAACTTTCCCTTTAGTCTCCTTTGTGTTTTTCATAAATACAAGAGTTCCAGCTTTTCTCTGACATGTTGTAATACTGTCATTCATAGTGTTGTCCTTACACCTAGATAAACTGACAGTCATTAGCTCTTCATTGATTATATTCAGAATTTTCACCAGGAAGAATTATGGGGCCTTTAAACCTCAATAGATAGTTTTCATGCCTCAGTAATCCTGAGTCAGCTGTGCCTGAACAGTACACTGTTTAGCACTGTGCTCCTGTCCAAAAGCCACTGTAGTTTTTAATCACTTTATAGAGATAGGAAAACTGAACTCTTAAGTGCCTGAATTATCAAGCCCTTAATTTTGGTTGCCTTTTGTTTGAAAACAGAGACATTTGTTAGCAGACTTGGAGGTGAGAAGCAAGTATAATAGAGTTCTATACAGATGAGAGGTGAAACACTCTAAAAAATAATTTCAGATCAGCAAGCAGCTACTCCTAAACTGCCTCTGCATCTAAGAGCCCATTTCTGTACCAAACATACGTTAAGTTACACTAGCTCCTGCAGATATTGCTCATCATCCAGCCCCAAAGCTTCAATCTGCTAACTTTTGAAGTAAGAGTGTGCTTCTACTGCCTTCACAGAACTACATATATGTTTCCACAGTGGAAAATTAATCTGTAAATTATTTGTAGCAATAATTAAATTATTACTAAAACCTTCTCCTAGCAAAGGTCTACCATAATATCTGTTGCACAATTCATAGACATTACTAAACATGAAGTACGTGTTTCAACTTAAGTACCACAGAGCAAAGCACCTCTAAAAATTCTGACCCTCAGATACACTGCGTGTTTCATAGTATGTTATTACCAAGGCAGGGCTAATTTCAAGCTCCTGATAATGTATTTTGGTTTAATGCACTGTAAGCTTTCAGTAGCTTTTCAATTCCGAGTAATTAATTAAGATACAGCAATTAAGCAAATTGCATTTCCTATGGAAGAGATCATCTGCTAAACTATAAAGTGGCACGCGACGTCCCGTCACTGCGAGGCAAAGGGACGGTCCCGGCTGCGGGAGACAAGCAGCAGCAGCAGCAGCAGCCACGCACCCTGGGGCTGCCCCGGCCGGAGGGAGAGGCAGCCGGCACCGCTGCCCCAGCCCTGGCAGAAGCCAGGCGGGCGCGAACAACCTCCAGAAGCGAGGCAGCTCCCTTGTTTGTGGCAAACTTATGTCCTCTCCAGCTCCGTTCCTGGAGCCCACAAGGGCCCCGCAAGCCGGGAAGAAACAGGAGCCAGCTCTGCGCGGACTCCCGAGGCGAGGTGATGTGAAGCGGGCGCGGCGCCCAAGCCAGCTCCGCCCTGGGCCTCTCCCTCCGCCCGCCCCTCACTCACCTGCCCCGCCAGCCCGACCAGACAGCGCAGGGCGCTGCTCGCTACCTCAGAGGCCGCAGGTTCGACCTCTGGAGCGCGACCGCCGGGCAGGAGCGGGCCGGGCGCCGCCGCCGCCATGACGCCAGGCCTGGCCACGGCCGCGCCGTCGCCCCGAGATGACGAACGCCTGGCGCTGGCCCCGCCTCGCGCGCTGATGGACAGGCGCGGCAGCCAATGGCAGCCAATGTGGGGCCGCGCGCTCCCGGCCGGGCACGGCGCTCCCTCAGCCTCGGCCGTGCCCCGGGCCGGGCCTGTCCCGGGGCTGCGCTGTCCCGGGGCTGCGCTGTCCCGGGCCGGGCCTGTCCCGGCGCTGCCCTGTCCCGGCGCTGCGCTGTCCCGGGGCTGCCCTGTCCCGGGGCTGCGCTGTCCCGGGGTTGCCCTGTCCCGGGGCTGCCCGCGCGGGCTCGTGGCCGACGCTCATACGGGAGCGGCTGCTCTGGAGGCTCCTTCATGAGGGGAAGCACCCCAGTGTTTATTTCAGTGCATCGGATTACCGCCCTTGGTTCAGCTGGGCTTTTCTGGTTGCATCTTCACCTTTTTGCATTTATATATGTTGTTCGAAGATGTGACTCTTCTGGTTGCAGCAGGGTTTTTGTTAAACTACGAGGTTTGTCAGAGTACTCTTGTTTATAGGGTTTGCAAAATTGTCCCTGTAAGACAGTTTACTTGTCAGTTTCTTTCTTAAAACAGTATAAATGCTTACAAAGGCTTCCTACCTGATGTTTCTTTTGATACCCTAATTTTGATTTTCACACTTCTTTCTGTTCCCCGACCCTCCACCCCCAATATTTTTTATTCCATTGAAAAGTGGTGAGTGCAGTTGTATATACAAGTGTTAAAACATTCTTAAATAAAAATTTTGAAAAGGCAGATGAATTTATCTGACTAATATTTTGAGGGTTACTTTTCCACATAAGACATACCTCGATTTAGTGAAAATAAATCCTACTAAAGGCTTTCAGCACCAGCAACCCACATTTGAGGAGAGTCAAGCAAAGAAAGCTCTGCTCAGTTCCAGAGAAAAATCAGTTCCAAAGAGGACTTCAGTGTTAATGATTACATATATTTCATGGAGATCTACATTTTGCAAGAATATCTTACCTAGGGTGAACTAGATGGCATTTTCTTGGATTCAGTTGACGAGGACTGTTACTTGGATTCAGAAATACTTATGGCAGAATGTGTTCATGGTATAGAAGCTCTGAAACATGTAGAAATTTACTTAATTCCTGAAAAGACACTGTTTTTATTAAATAACATTTTGAACACATGCACAGAGTATGGTAGTCAATTAAGAAAATTTGTAGTTTTGTTTTGCATTTCTGTGCAACAATACTAATTCCAGCTCGTGATCTAGGGCTGCTTCAGCCTGCCTTGCCTCTTGCAGTTTTGTCTCTGGACAGGCAGCTGCAGCAACCCTGCAAAATGTAATCATGTCATTTGGATCAAATCAGGAAGCTTTCAAGAATAAAGGAAAATACGTTGTCCTTTCCCCTTCCCCCTCCAGCACTACAACACTGAATTAACACATAAGTAATCTGCTGGCCAGAGAAGGATATGGAGCACAGATGTAACACCCGTGCATTGCTTGTTGCTTCTCGGTGTCAGAGGAGACAGTTTGTCCTGACTGAATTCCTAATGACCTGAAAAGACAGATCAAGTCCAGGCATTTGAACCAACTGTTAACTTCAAGCAATGAAAGCTCAGCTACCTAATAGATTTCAGTTTGGAAAAATCCAGCTTTCCTGGAGTGATGGAGCAATGTGTGCCTACTTTAGCACTGGGTATGTATAGCTTACTTAGCTGAGAGACCTAAGATCTTGCCTTTGCTTTTGAGCGTGTCATCTTTACCTGTAGCCAGAGATTGTCTTGGGGTAAAAAAACACTTCAAATGAAAAATTTATAGATAAGCATATAAATATCAGAAAGATACATGGAAATATAAGAAAGATTTAATGAATGTGGAGGATTTCAAGAGATGTGGGGTTGATACACCATTATTTATTCAGTGATCATTACAAGAAGAGTAGGCAAAAGACCATAAAGTAGTCTGTAGAGTTGTTGATACCCACCTTTTATTTGCTAGGCAGAAACTGGATCCCGGCCTTCTTCTTGTTGTTTGCAAATATCTTCTCTTAGAGAAACAGTAATGATTCCTATGGGGGAAGATTTTCTTCCTGCTTTCTCTGTCTCAGAAGAACCTTGATCTGTGTGGCAGCTGCTAGTTGAATAAATTTGGTATCATCTGGAGGTTCACAGATTAAATTATGCAATGCATTATACAAACATGAACAGAACAGAAATTATCCAAAGTGATTTAAGAGATTAGGAAAATGAGAGCATGTGAGATAATGAGCATAGGGGAGGGGATGTGCAAACACAGCTAAGGCAAAGATGTTAAACTTTTATATCTAATGGAAGGGACAGACCAGAGCAGAATGGTTCCAGAAGATCATTATATGCTCACTGCATGTAGTGCACAGTAAAAATGAATGCACTTGCAATCGCCTCTGGCAGTAAACCTGGCCACGGTAAATCCAGGCCTCCATAAAGACAGAGGAAATTACATAGTGTGCTCACTATAGCTGTTGAAACAATAAAATATTGGAAACTCTCATTGCTGGAAAGATACTGCTGATTTGAAATAAATTTATAGAAAAGTGGCAAGAAGTGGATTGCCAGAGATAGAGATACTTGTTTAGAAAGAGGAATCAGAAGATTTAAATATGTCTAACTTGGCAGTAATGTCCAGATATTTTAATAATATGACAACCAAGGGAGGGAATAGTCTGGAGTTACTTTCAACATTCAGGGATAGACTTATGATAATACTAAATCTTCTGCAGCTTTGATCCCTGAATGGATCATCAAGGCATATAAAAGCCTCTCCCACTGAAACCACCTTGAAAAATATAAGCACAAATCCACTAAGTTCTTAAATAGCAAATATTGTGGCTGGAGTAAAATGATTTTGAAATAGAAAAGAATTTTCTTTTGGTTGTGGACTATTGCTTCTTTTTATTTTGTTTTTAAAATGATAGACATATTCACCTCTTTCCACGTCTACTTGCCTTTAGGCATTTTAAAATCACAGTAAACCTCAGTAAATTGACACAAGTTCTCTTTGTTGGTCACCACTATCATAATTGCTAGCACTAGTTCTTCTGCTGAATATTACAGTACCATAATTTCTGAACTCACACTCTAATTTTGTCCCTAACTAATACCCAAAGGAAGGTGGGTGCTTGGCAGGATGTACCAGTCATTGAGGTTTGTTGTGCCAGAGTGAAATGCTGAGCTAAGGAGGCTGTGTAATGTAGAAGCAGATTTTTCTCCTGAGTTGAAAAGCTCATGCAGTGTACTTCTGCTTATGTCAGCTGTAGCACAGAGAAAGGCAAAAGAGGCAATGCTTCAGAAAACAAAAATTAAATTGAAATAATTTAGAGCTTCGAAGATAAAAACAATACTCTAAGTTCTGCCCAGAGCCCCAGGAAAATGGTGCAGTTTGACCCTAACTGCTGTAAAAGTAGTTTTTCCTAATATTCAGATTAGCAGTGCTGCTCTAAATTATCTCAGTGTATAAAAATAAAATTGATAGTGTCCTACTCATTGGATTAAAATAGGACATGACCAAGTCCCTCCAAAATAAAAGCTTTTATTTATTTTTCCAAGCATTAATTTCAGAATTAAGAGCACATAACTTCTGTTGCTTCCCAAGTACCCAGGAAAAGGCATCACTCCAACCAAGTTTATAGATCCTGGTTCAACAAGATACTTAAGCTGGTGCCTAATTTTAAGCACTAGCCTAGCTGAAAAAACCTCAGCCTGCTTCCCTAAAATGTAGTCATGTGCTTATTAGCTTCATCAAATAAGGCTCTGGGTTGCAAATCTAATTCTCCAATAGAAGCTGTGTTCCTTCAAAGCAAATGTCTCTGCTGACCTTTTGGTGTTTCTCTCACTCTATCAAAGTTTAGAAAGCCCTGTTCAGATAGGATCAGAATGGGATTTGTACAAAATGTCTTGTGGGAAATACAGCCATGATGTAATCATGAGAAAAAATCCAACAAACCTATAAGTATCTTATATTTATGACTCGCAGTAATTTGATAATTCCTAACATTCATGGTGCTGTTGCCTGCATTCTGTTTAGTGTCCTTATCCTGACAGGCACATATGACCCCTCCTTTTTGAATTTTTTTACCCTTGTGATTTTCTGACACTTCTCCATGCTCTTCCTTACTTTGGTCTTTCTTTTCATTGTCTTTGTTTAGTAATTTTGCAACCTATTTAAATTTTATATACCTGCCTGCCCCCTTACTTGCTGCCATCCACAAATATGATTAGCACTCTGCACAAAATCCTTCAGCTCAGTTATATAATTTGGGATTGAGAACTGACCCCTGCAAGTCCTAGCTCAACAGCTCTTCTTAGCAAGTCAATGAACCATTATTATAATTATTCTGTGTTCACAAATTCTAGACTTCTGTAACTACTTTGAAAGATTTGATTATAAATCTCCTTCCTGTCATTTTCTTGTGAGACTATCACATAAAAGTGTAGAAGGTGCCTTGCAGAGTAGGTATCTATGCTCACAGTATTTCCCCTTTTTGCAAACTGTCAGTAATTTGACACAAGCATTGTGAAATTAAGCATTCATACCTGAAGACAGACTAAAAATTAATAATTTTCCATTGCATTAATATGTACATGCTGTACACATTATATATTTAACTCAAGTTTAACGGGACACTTGAAAATCTATATTTAACAGGGAAACAGGAATATAGCATATTTATTTCAGAGAAAATTTATCTGTTGGGGTTCTTTGATTACTGAGTGCTTGATTTTAAAAGCTGTAGCTTACATCTTTATTAGTATAATTTGACTATTATTTTAAAATAAATAATAGTGATGGATGCTTAGGAATATTTTAAATAGGATTCTTCAGTTGTGCTATGTACAAGTTTTTCACATAGCTCGGAGCAAAGTCCTTTTCTAAACATTACAGTCTTCTTAGCCTTTTCTGTGGAACAGTTACATTGCTCAAATTTAAATTTATCTCCTGCTTCAACAGTTCAAGTTATAAATTTCTATACCCCAGTAGCTAGACAGTTATCATCGAATAGACCACATCTGTCATTATTGGTCTGATCAATCATTCCATATTCTGGCAGCCTCCTGTCAGACTTCAAAAACCAGATCCAGATCTAGTTTAGATATGACATTTGTGGACTAATAGTTGAAATTAGGGACCTGTATTACATAATTGTGTTGAGCCTCTTAAATTAGCCTCAAGGAATTCATATATTCATATGACAAAGTAAGATAGGTACCTGAATCCTGTAAGCTTCTCTGGATATGTCCTTCTGTGTTTATACTACCTCTAGTATTCTTCAACTTCCATACCTCTAGAAGTAAATACATAATGGCCTTTTTGGATATAAAGTAACTATAAAGTTATTTGTGTTATAGTAAATGAACAAAGAATCACACTCATCTTTCCGCTGCCAATATTTTTCTAAAGCAGAAGAGGCATTTGTTAATAGGGAATATGAAGTTTGGGTCCCAAACTTTCAGTGAAGCTGGTCATGCACCTGCTTACTTTGTGCACAAATCATTCTAATGAATTCTAAAGGACTATTCATGTGCATAAAGCTAAGCCTGTGTGTAAAAGCCTTTGCAAGACTGGGCCTAGGTTGTAAATTTGATAATGACCTGAAACAGATTCAACAGAGAAAAAGCAGGCCTTCTAAAAAGTTGAAAAGTGTAACTGTAGCTAAGCTGAACAGGTATGAGCAGTGCTAGGAGACCTCATAGTACAAAACTCAGAAAACTGACCAAGCAAAATATATAATAAATCTTTTTTTCACTTACATTTTATAATACTCCATTTTACCTTAATCTTATTAATTTTTGGCTTCCTCTTAATTTCATTATGGCTATGAATTCCATTTGAATAACTTTATTGCAGGTGCTTAGACAAATTTCAGGCGTATATATATATATCTATCATTTTATATATATATATATAGCCTGTATGAATAAGTAGGTCTGCTTAGGGAATTGTAGTTGTGAGAAATCATAACTAGGCTCTTTGGGAAACTTGTTTGAGGAAAAGGCAAGACATCAACACTGTTCCATACGGAAGCATACAGAAGAATTTTGCATGCTTATTTGTTCGTACCATGCAATATTCCATCTTCTGCTTCAAGTGTTTTGTGCCACACTGCAGCAGTTTATGTTCTCAGAGACAGTGCATTACCTGCAGGAGCCTGCCAGCAAAATCAGGACAATTCCAGTTGTTGTGATGCATCTCCTGAAATAATTTTCTAGGTATTGCTTCCATGAATTGCTTCCATCAAGGACTTCCATAGAATTAGATAAAACTGCTTCATGTGTTTAACATTAAACACACAGGCAGTGCTACTAAAATTACCATGAAAAATAAATGAAATTACTTAAATATAAACTGAGTTCCTGCTTGGGACTATAGTTTTTAGCATTTAATATGCTGAGTGTATGAATAGGTATCTTTATGCACCATCACAAAAGACAAATATTTTCCTGTACTTAAAGCTAATAGTTATCATTATCTATTCACTGCTAAAATGGTCACTATTTAATGGCCTGTAGGTAACATTGGCTATGAAATGTCACTTGTTTGTTAGGCTCACAAAGTTAAAGTTGTTAAAAAAAAGGAAAGAGTCTTTTTCTCCAGCTTAATCAACTTTTATTCACACTAAACTGGTCCCTCAGAAAATTCCAGTTTCCTCGGGTTAAAGATTAATTTAATAATCTCAGTTGGGTGAAGAAGAGAGCAGATTAGGCATGAACAAACCATACCAAAGCTGCAGAGAGTGAAGGTGACAGTCCAGGGACAGCCGCTGCTGACTTTATTCTAGTTGTCGGCCTTGGGGACATGACTGGTCTTTTGCTCAGTTTGATGCAAGAAAAAGAATGAAGAAGGTACAGCTTACAAGGCCTGGTGCTCCTTAACTAACCTTTTAAATTATTATTTAAATGAAGATTAAAGTTATGGAGTTGGAGAGTGTTTTGCTGTTTTATAATTTAGCAGTTCAGGCTGAAGTTTCTTTTGTGTTCTTTCTGTTTTTATACAGGCAGCCTAGAAGATGGACATTTCACAGGCGACAATAGACTGCTCCTTTCCCAGGTATCTCCTGCTTGTTTCCTTTATCTGTGAATAGGAAATGGCTTAAAGGCACCTGTGTTATGAAGGTCCCAGGGGCAGCTGCCTGACTAGTGAATGCCTGATTATGTGTTAACATGCTTTGTCAGATATTGGCAGAATCTGTTCTCTTCTTTTGCCTTTTCAGCAAGGGTACCATTGACAGACTGGCTACCCATTTATAGAAATGTTGTCCATCAAACTGTGAGGAAGGACAATGGTGTTTTTCTGTGACCAGTGACTGTGGGAAACTTTTCTTTGGCTATTCAGGCAATTTTTGTAGCTTGCTCTGAAGAGGAGAGACTGATGAGTGCAAAAAGTACAATTAAGCGAAGCCAGACTTCAATTGAAGGCTGTAGTGTAGTCTGCTTGTTCTCATTTTTTTATTTGGAAAAAATCTATGGGTTTTCACATTGCTGTGTGGCATTCAGCAGGGGGCTATTACAATCCTAAATTTTTTTTCTAGACCACCTAATTCTAAGTAAAAATTAAATGTAATGAGAGCCACTTGGAGTTCTGAATATTTTAAAGCATAATTCCCACAGAAGGGATTCGACCTAAACTGTGGAGAGCATCAGTTGGCTAATTATAGCTGCATTTTATATTACAGCAGGTGTCAGATGCAGTCATCTCAATAAAGTCCACATAATACTCTGGAAAATAACAAAAGCTTTTCTTTGAATGTGGGTACTAATTTCTGCTAGGTGTCATATGAGCTCTGATACTTCTTATTGGTGTTAACAAGAGCACTGCAGCACTCAAACATGCTTTTTGCTTGGGATGAATTGATACTGTAAAGCACTTACTAGTCAGCCTTGGCAGATGTCAGTAGTTAATACTAGTGTTGCAGAGGTTGATATATAATGCAAAGAGTCTTATGTAAATACTTTTAGATGATGGGCTGGTTTTGAGAATGAGTGTGAACTGTGTACCAACTTACTTAATGGAAGCTAAATAGACAACAGCAGGATAAGTGTGCTTCCTTTAGCTTCTATCTTATTTTAAGTCCTCTGCAAGTAAAGGGTAGATGGGAAAGCAGTAAACTAGGTGAATGAAAACATTAAACTTAATAAGCACTTCATGCTTTCATACTATTTTCCCAATCCAATGGAAGCAGCAAGTTTGAGTTACTGAAGTGATTGGTGAGAAAGGTCTTTCCTAAGCCTCAAAACTGAGGTACCCTAAAAATTGTATCTTCTGAATAGCCTGCATGTGGTGAAAGTACAATCTGTAGACATTTGGTGTTCACCTGACTTCCTAAATAAATGATGGAATTCTATGATTACAAGAGGTTTGGGTTTTAAAATAGTAATGAATCATTAAAATAAATACTGAAGTGTGTTGCATACACAGAAACCCTTGAATACAAGGAATTGTGATGACATTGAAGTGGAATTGCAGGCACAAATGGCAGGGTGAAAAGCACAGGCAGCAAAACCTTCCCAGCCGAACCTTGGCCAAACATGCAATAGAGATGCTTCCCAAGCTTGCCATGTATTCTGAGAAACAGTAAGGTAGGAGATGCTTCAGTAAACAGCAGCAGAGTCAGGCCATGGGGAGCTTGCTGCTTCTCCTGATGGGGATAGGATGTACCTGGTCCTGACGTGGACGAGGAGAAGGGTTTCAACCAAGAATGATGCCGACTGTTGGGCTAGTCATGTAGGAGGGACAAGCGTGTACTAGCAAAACAAAGGAAATTTGACAGATAATAAAATCCCCCAACATCTGAGTCTTCTGGAAGAGCAGCAAGCCACTTAATGAACTACTGTCTAGTGCTACCCACCTTCCCCTACATCATCTCCTCTGACAAAAGGTAGTCCAAAACACCAGGCTGCCTTTGTCTCTTACACAGAAGTCCATTGGAGAATTGCAGAGGTTATAGAAATAATAAATACAACTTAATGTTATAAGTCTTTATTTTTAAAATGTAGTAAACAGTCAGCTGAATAAAACTGAATCACAAGCTCCAACATGTTACCTTAGCAACTCTGTAAAAAAAAAAAAATCACAGATTATGAAATATTATTTAATGTTTTTTAGAACTGCAGAATAGTTTGAAGTATAATCTTACTGCATTACATACTCAATGTACTAACATGTAGGAAGAGCTTGGTTTCGGTCTGAAGACTAGATGCAATAAGTAATTTGTAAAAAACAAGTGAAAGTAAATTAGAATAATATATTCATATTAAGGATACATGCATTTCTGGATTAATATACACATATTGTTTTAAAAGTTTCTAAATACAAGAATAAACATATATAATCCATCTGAACCTGGTCAAAAACAGGTACAGAAACCAAACACAGAGGTACAGAGATGAAAATTAAGGGAGAAATTATTTCTTAGCTAATCTGTACCTGGCATCTGGGGAGCAGAGGGCCGTCTGTAGGAGAACTGCTTCAGCTCTCACACATGAGGTTACTTCTAAGGAAAAGACATATGAAAAGGCCTGGTAACAAAAGCCCAGTTACAAAAGCTGAAGGCGTGATTGCCATTGTATAAATGAATTTACTAATTTACCCCATTTATTCCACATAGCCCCTTTCTGAAACCTTTTAATATTGAGAGAAGCCCAGCTCAACTTGGAAAGCTCTGAGGAGTTCTGTGAGAGGCTGGGGAGGTAAACAAGAGGTTAAGTTAACTTCAAGAACTGTCAACCTAGTTGGTCCTTTGGTTTTCTCCCTTTTACCCCAAAAAGCATGAGACCACCACTGTACTACATTGCTTCTGCACTATTGCTTTCCCATGTCTTAAATTTCTGGTATTGGGATTTTCTCCTGTCCATGTGATACAGAGCTAGGTATTAAAGAATAAAGCCTCCTCTTCCCAGCAGACATTCTAATTTTTTTTTTTTTTTCATTTTAGGGGAGAAGGTAAGGGATAGCTATCAGCAAGTAGAGGTGCTACTGTAAAAAGTAGCTACCAATAGTGTCACTCAAAATTTATTACCCTCTGCAGATTACAAAAACCTAATGACTTCTCCTTGTGATGTCTCTTAAGGATTCTTTGGAAGAAGGCTTCTAGCAGTTCCTGTGGTAATGACTGTTACTGCCCTATATATGACAAGAGTTTTATGTGTGTGTAATTCTCCTCGATTATTCTAAAAAAATGAATGTGTCTAGGATAATTTTGTATATCACCTACTGTGAAAATTGCTTTTGTGGCAAGCAAAATCAACTACTCTGTGACCTACACTTCTTGATATTAGAGGTTATATGAAACTTACTGCACTCTCCTTTCTCCACAGTTATTGCTACTTCTTCCCCTCCATTTTTACTCTTAGATTACAGAGATGTGATTGCACAATACAAGCAGCACAGATGGCAGCTGAAGGTCTCTATCTGCCAGGTGTCTGCATAACAGCTGAGTCAATGTACACAGCTGAGTACAGCTCACTTTCTGACAGAGATGTTCAGCACCATTTCTCTGAATCATAGCCTTGCACAACCTTTGGAAGTACCTCTGGGAAATTTTAGAGGGTTCTCAAGTACACAATACTTTGGCAGGCAGAAATCAGAGGAAGTCTTGCTCTGAATTCATTGTGAATGCTCAGAAGAAAGAAGTACTTCATGCATTTTCTGCTGTGGATGCTAAGGATGGGCTTAATGATGTAAAACACTGGGAAAGTGTAGACTCTATATAAATGTATCACCTATAAACATATATAAATAATCACCTATACTCAGAGAAAGTCTGTGGGAGATCTGCTCAATTTTGCTGACAGACTCCAGCAGAGAAAGGAAGATGAATCTTTAGGGCCAAGGAGGAAATCCTGTAGTCCTGTAATAACTAGGAGAGAAGAACTGGTTTTTGTAGTTTGGGAGTGCAGGATTATGTCATTCTGAGCTCTGTGAAACTGTCTTCCTCTTGATAGGGCTCAGATATGTTCAACAGCTCCTTTCTCATAGCTGAGGTTCACAAATTAGGTCTCATGAGGAGAGAAGTGGTGTGATCCAGTGTATGCACCATCCTGTGACTGTATACTGTTCTGTGGATACTGCAGTTACACACCAGTAAGCAGTGCAGATAAAGTCCTTCCACTCTAGTGCTGCTGGTGTCCATGTGCAAACAGATGCAAGAGGTGGAAGACTGGGAACCTTGACTTGAAGAGGAGAAAGAAATCTGAGGAAGAAAAACACCAGGTGATGGCTTACATAGGAAGCAGTTTGGGAAAGAAGAGGTTTGCTTCAAATACTTCAAATAGCTCAGGGAACAAAGGAAGGTAGGAATGTGAGAGGCAGTTCTGGGCATAGTGTCTACTGTGACTGACACTTTCAGGGACCAGAAATGGAGCCAAAGCCTTATATCTGAGAAGACTTTGTGCTTTTCCAGTAGTTTTTTAGGTAACATTATTTCATTGTCTGCATGAAACATTGGAGCTGATTGCAATGCTGTAGGCCAAAGAAGTTGGGGAGATCTGGGGAGGAATGTGGTTTCCTTGAGTAGCTTCACAGGATCAGCTTACAGAAAGGGGTGGAGAGTAGGAGGAAAAAAACACATGGGAAAGAAGAATTGAAAATTCCCAAAGCGTTCTGCCAAACATTACAGCTATGAGGAAGATCGTAAGGGAATGGCAGCATTCCAAGGGTGCCGGAAGTGATGTACACTATTTGTAATGATTTTGTAGTGAGATACAGAGACAAGTTCATCCATTACCAGCACTGATAGTAATTGAGTTATGGGGTCTAATGGTGGAGAATTTATTTCCTGATCCAAGCCTGAGAACAATGGTTCTTGCTACTTGATGGGAAAGATGTCTCTTCTTGAAGAGCTTACTTTTTTCTTTTGGTGAAGAAGAAAATAAAACCATTTTTGTAAAAATGAAGAGTAAACGCGATGTCTGTGGACATAGTTTAATTTTACTTCAGTTGTGGTGTGAAAGACCGTGAAGTATCTTCATCTGGGCTTTCATTAAACCACACTACCTTTAAACATATATCAAGGAAAATAAAGAGTTTGAAGTATTAAAAACGTTTTAAAAGACTTTTCAGGTAATGTGTATGTGAAGGTTCAAGCAATCATCCAAGGCCAGAGTACTTGAAGAACTGAGGAACTGTTAAATTACTGTGATCTTAAAAATGATTACTGTAATACTTTAGAAAATACATTTGCCGTAACAAATTTAGAGCATGTTTTCTAATTTCTCTTATGGTTATCAAGGTCATTCAGTGACAGAATGCAAAATCTTTTATTTTTCTCATTCAGATACTGTTAGGTGCATAAATTCTATAGCTAGTATAAAGAGGCATTTAAAAATTGGAATTTATTAATGGAGAGGTTGTGTCTTTGCCTAATATCATACAATAATTTTTATCTTCTGAATGGAGTTTAACAATACACAGGCTCAGGCTGGCTTTATTCCACTAATACATGCCATTTCCAAAAGTGTGTTGCCTTATATGTTAAACACACTGCACACACAATTACCTTAGCATTCCTTGAAAATTAATTTCAAATCCACATTTATTTTAAGTGCCTTGGGGCAAGAACCGTCTTTTGTTATTAAACAATGCAAACAGGATCTTGGTCCATAATTGGGGCTCCTAAGCACTGTGAATTCTTTCACCAGTGTCTCACATTCTCTTTCTCCCTCTCTTTGTCCCTCTGCAGATTATGCCAGTGTTTACAAAGGTTGGGATCCCTTGCATCCTCAACAGTTTTTACATTTGCCCAAGAATCAGATTCAGTTTAGCCTAGCATTCTTCACAAAGATAAAAGGGTGACAGATCCTGACACATCTGTGCTTTTCAAAAGTAGGAAAGCTGATTTAATGCATAAACCCTATCCTAAAGCTGTCTCCAAGGTGAAATTGCACCAGCCTTGGAATAAAAAGTGGATGACTGATATTTAAACTACATACAGTGATATACTTGAGCACTCTTTCTTATTCTATAGCCAGAAAATGCTCTAATAGCTTTATTTTCCAGTTTTTAACTACTGAAACTTAGCTTTAAATATGACTTTTCTGTGATCAAAAGACACCTAAGACACCTGATTTGTGTCTTAGGTGATAGTCAATCTTCTTCACCCTATGGGCTTCTAACTATTATTTCAAATTTTAATACTGGGCAAGATCTATTATTGAATGCTTATTTTTCAGTTTTACTACCTGGACAAACATATGAGTCATATATTGATCACTGAATTACTAGCTTTTAATGCTTGATTTATACATGACAGATCATTATATTTAATCATGAATAAAGGGGTGAATTTACTAAAGTGTTGATAATTTTTTGTGATTTTATTCAGTGTCATGGATATAGTAAAATGAGAAAGAAATGTGAAATTATTAAAGAAATAGGAAGAGTCAGAATGGGTGATACTGACAAATTAGAAATCTCTTTCTAAGCTCTGATACTTTAGCCTGCAGTTAAAAAGAGCTTTGCCACTGAAAGAGCATTGTGACCATAATGCTCCTTCCCCAAACAGGAGTGGTGTAGCAACAACTATTCAGTCACAGGTTCTTAGCTTGTTTGTATAGTATAAAGCCAGTAGAAACCATTGCAATTCTTTAGCTGGACCTCCCACATAACATATATCTAAGATTTTCCTGGAATTAATTCCTTTGGGAATTAGAGTGTATGTTTGAGAAAAAAACCTAGTCTTGATTATGAAATTTCCAGGGATAAAATCTACCAAAATGCTGAGTATGATGTTTCAGTTATTATCATAAAAATTAAAAAAATGTGTCCTCTAGTTTGAATTTATGTAAACTTTCGTTTAAACCTCTGGGTCTTGTTACACATTGATTTGCCCAAAATGGAGGCATTGATCAACCTTCCCCTTTCTCTGGTAAAAACCTTATAGAACTTGGACAAATCATTCCTTAACTTGCTTTCTGGGCTTCTTTACTGAAAGAAGGTAGTGTGCAGAAGCATATGAGTTTACAGTGTTTGAATTTATGATCTCTGGCTTGCCAGGCATACCCATCTGATCAGTTCTAAATAGCCAAGCCACTAACTACCTCACCTTAAAGACAAGTTTAATGTAATATACTTGAGATTTTTTAATTTAACTTTGAAATTAAACAAACTGCCTCTAAAAAAGGTTGAAACAGTAGCATGGGAAAAACCTCTGTCCTATTATTCAATACTCCTGTATACATCTGCATAGAGATCACATGAGGCCACAGTTATAATTGTCATATATACATCAGGCCAGGCTAAACCTTATATTCTCAGAAATGTTCAGTATGTTTATACTTCCATCTGGTCTGGTCAGGAAGCAGAATTATGTCATTTGGGTTACAGTCTGCATTGCACATACCCAGTAGCTATAGTTCAATTTGTTCCTAAAGCTCATGTATTGCCTTCAAATTAATTAGGGTGATTGAAAAAGTTGTCAGGGAAGGAAAACTATTGATGCCAACCTCTTTTTCATTTCTTTATTAATAGACATCAATGAAATCCTCATATTAAAGGAAATCACAATTAGAGGCTAGAAAAAAGTTGCCGAGATATAGGTACAGCAGAATGTCAAGGGAATCTTGCCATCATTTTGTCTCTTGGGACATGTTGCACAGAATTAGTAGTCTGGTTATGGATCTGGACTGTAGAACTACTGACAGGCTGAATGTGACAGAATGGAATTGCAAGATGAGGAGAGTTCATAGTCCCACACTGAAAATCTGTATTCTATTGCTGAAGAGCAGGGATGATGAGGGCCGGCTCCCCCAAAGAAACAGACCTTTAGAAAGATTCAATAAGTCAATTTTGTAAAATATTGATTTGGGCAGCTGGTGTTACCAGCATGATCATAGTATTTCAGAAGTCTATCCAAAGCAATGCTGAAATGAATTACAGGTGTTGTGTCACTGGGTCCCTGCTGAGCTAGATATGCAAGGCATTGTTAAAGGTGGAAAATACATGCTTGACCATGGTTTTGAATCATTTAGCTAGAAATATCAATTACATCAGTAGCTTGATATAACTCCTGATCTGAATTTAAGGCATCCTTCTTAGAAAACGCTTGAAACTGAGAACCTGAAGAGCTGTTAGTACTACAGGATGAGATTGAGCACACTGCTTCAGGGAGAAATTTAATCTGAATTTCTGCCATATCCTCTGGGGTTTTGGCAACATCACAGATTTTTTATTCTGGGCCTCCTATTAAGAGAACTTCTGTCAGCTTCCATGTTCCTATGACAAAACCATGTAAAACCATGTTGTTTGCTTGAACCCCATTACCAAACAATGCAGGTGACTCAGTGTCTGGTTTCTTCTCAGGTGCTTTTGCCTGAGATGGCTAATACCAATGAGGTTGATTTTAGGCTCACAAATGAGCTATTTCAGTCTTCTCCCCCACCCCTATTTTTTTTCAGCTGGGCTTCTAGCAGTGGTGCCTTGGAAATTCCGTAATTTTTTCTCTTCTTCCTCTTCATAATCTTGATCCTGTTCTCAACATCTCTATGTTCTCAACATCTCTGTGTTTTGTACTATGTAAATGCTCATTTGTTTCCTCTTCCACTCCATCCTGTAAGGGCAACACCTCCTCTGATTTCTTTGAGACAGAGATCTATCTGGTATTCTTGAGCTTTATTTTCAGAGCACTGCACATGATTTGGTGAATGTTTGAGTTCTCAGATTAAGGCTATGTCAAGAGTATTGTTTAAAATCTTCCTGAATATTGACATTCTTTTAATTCTGTCAATCTTCCCCTTGTTTATCCTGGTTAGGATTTCTCTCATCTGATACTCAAAAAAAGGTAAGAGTTTGAGGGGTAGTGTAGTATTAACACGTTTATAATATATTAGCTGTAGCATTTGGGCCTCAAACATCTGCATTCGTCTTGGAAGAAATGAAAAGCAAAATGCTTCTGTGGAAACTAATTCTGTTTTGTCATAATATTTCCAGAATTGCAGTCAGCTATAAATTTTCAACATGAAGCTTGACACTCAAATTGAAATCTCAAACTGCTACTGATATTGGAGAGGAAATAGAAAAAGATTAGAGAAAGAAATAGCAGATAATTTTTTAGATAAATCTGCTCCACTGTACATTATGTAGTTGTGTCTTGTGATAGTGATATGTCTAATGCAAATTGATGTAATAATGAAACCTACTGAACAGATATTATAGTATTCTAAATTTCATAATTTCGCATCATAAAAATATATATCTGTTGGGTGTGCTGCACAATCAAACTTAGGTACTTTAATTCATTTATATTAGTTAAGGATTTCAAGAAGGGTTACTTCTCGCAGTCTTGGGTGTCTCCATTTTTTTCAAGTTAAATTTGGGACTTCTTTAAAATGGGATTGATTTTCAGATGTGGAAGTATGCACCTGGTTTTTGTAGGGCACATATTTCAAAGGTTTCTTTCTCTGGTGTTCAAGGATATAGATATTCAAAATTTTCAGTTGTTTTTGAAAAATCTTGATGATACCACATGTTTATATTTTGAAGGACACAAAATTTTCTGAGCTGAGGTACAACAAATTGTAGAGGGTGGCATCATGATGCTGGATGGATCAGAAACCTGTAAATGAATTCTTAGTGGTAGAGAAGGGAGAGGTTAAGAAACTGTGTCCCATAATTATCAGATTAGCTTCCTGGTGAACATGTTGCAGAAATTATTGATTTTTGCATGCAAATATTATTTTTTAATATGGATTCTAGGACTTTATATTAGAAGGGACTGAACCTCTGTCAATCATTTAAGCACCGGAGTAATTCCACTTACATTAACAGTACTGCTTCAGCATCTGCTTAGAGTTATATACATGCTTAAGTACTCTGTTGGGACTGAAATGATGTGGGTTTGGATAGCCTAATGTTGTATTTCTATTGTCACCAAATATACATAAAATGAAAGTGCAAACCCCTATCATTAATACCTGTGTTGCTCTACTCCTATTTGTTTTAGAATAATAAAGTTTTCCTCTCAGAAAAATTACTTATTTTATTCCCTTACCAACATCATAGTACAATATTAGTCCTTGATTTAAAATTTTCCTGAACGCTTTCTGAAAATGAAAACAAATTGCATGGTATCTATTTGTCCCCGATTATGTATAACCTGGAAGAAATTCAGAATGTAGTGAAGCATGACCTTTCATTCCTGAGGCAATATTAGCTGTCCTTCATCAAGCTGTGCTTTTCTAAATGGTTCCCATTTAATGTCCAAAAATGCTTTTTAAGATTCCCTCCTCCTAAAAGGCATCAAAACTAAATGGTCTATAATTTCCTGAAGTGTTCCCTGAGTCCATCTTCAGTAATGACATTATGTTGGGTATTTTCCAGCCATCAGGCCCTTTTCTGACTAGAACAACTTAGTAAAATGTCTGCAAAACTTGAAATAATAACACTTCTGTTTGGGGGTGGAGAGTTCAGAAATATTGAATATTGTTAGCTGTTTATTAGTGGAATGTTGTTATTAAATGTGAATATATAATTATACCATATTATAGACTAATTATTCATTTCCCTTTCCCGAAACCATCTATGTTTCACCTAGAAAATACTAATTTGAGCTATTTAATGTAAATCATATATGCATACAGTAAATGTCCTTAAAAAGAGGTATTGTTTTACAAATAGCAAAAGAGCTATAAAAAATTCAATAAGAAAATTAGCAATTATGAAAAAGAGCTAAATCACTTTGTTTAATGCAGTGTCTTTTAAACTAAAAGACAGTGTTCATGGAACAGATTTTGGAAGAAAACTATCAGAAAGTTAAGGAGATATCCTTGCTATTTTAATATATATCCCTTTCATTTTAAGTGCTTCAAAACTAAGATACAAAACAAACAGGAAAAAAAATTAGATGTAGGACATGTACAACAACGCGGCTTAAAAAGATGGGTATTAACAATGCTTCTAGTACACTTGTAGGTGTCATGGTCTGTATGCTCTATGTACATAGGAGAAAAACCAATAGCATGGTAGCTCCTCCCCTGAAGTGTTACATTCCTTTTCAAGTAAGTTTAGTAGTAGTAGTAGTAGTAGTAGTAGTAGTAGTAGTAGTAGTAGTAGTAGTAGTAGTGCTGTCGCTGACATTTCTCTGTACTGGATCATATGTCCGTACAGGGTTTAAACTTAACTGCTCTATGTCCATATAATAAAACAGTGGTTACTGTCCCACAGAAACTATTTTTTGGAATACTGGAAGGGGGAAAAGTCTGGGTACTGCAAAAAGAGGACACAAGACAGCAGCTAGCTGTCAGTCACTAGCAGTTGCTATGAAACTACTTTGAGGGCTCCTCATTAAGTCAGTGCTAACTGAGTGACCATGAGCATCCTCCTGGCTGAACCAAATAGAAGGTAAAATATTTCACATGAAAATGCTTTCCATCAAAATAAGGCTGTGTGCATATATGGTCAATTGCTACAGCTTGGTTGATGTTCAGTACTTTGTTAAGAGGTGGTACTGCAAGATGTGTAAGCCTTGTGTTTTGATTAGTAATTTTTGTGAAGTTTTTGGTGGTTTGTTCAATACATTCCTCCAGCACTTCATTTGCAATACAAATTTTTCATTTTAAATAATTCATACTTAATTACAGTAGTTGTCAGTTTATGTGGTCCTTTTCATTCTTGAAATGCTTTAGAAGCATTAATTCCCACAAAGTTTTGAGAAGCAATTAAGTATTAATGTTCCATTTTTACAAACAAAACCCAGAAAATACAGAGGTTGGGCAAACATTTCAGAACATCAACTGTAAAATTAGGCACTGACTAGATAGAGACTTGATCTAATTTTCAGAGGCACTGAAGACATTTGCATATTCAGAATGGAAACTTTTGTCCTAGTAGTTAAATTCATAAAGACTCTTGGATATCATATTACTGAGCATTACAAGTTTTTAACTACTCTGGATCAAGATATGGGAGGAGTTCATTAACTCAGAATGTTTGCAGCAGGTGAGCACAAAGCTGCCTGAGCTAACACAAGAGAAAGACTGATTTCCAGATTCTCACAATTCCAGCTGTATAAATAACCCTTTACAAACTTCTTTCCACGTGGGCTGAAGAACTCTGCATCCTTTCCTGGCATGAACTGCTTAAGTAATTTCTGAAGAAAAAAGAGATGGAGATAACTGGGGATTGGAGAATGATTTATTTCCTCAAGTACTCACAAGACTGTGCACATTTTAGGACTGCCATTTAACAGCTCTAACAACCAATGTGGAATTTATGTCCCAAGAAGAAATTTCAGCCAAAGTAAAGCTCTTGGGAGCTGTGGTTTGTGGACAAAGACCTTGCTTTGTCTCTCAGTCTAAGGAGAGAGCTGAACTTGGGAGAAATGCTCTGATCACCAGAGTAAGGTACGAAAAGCAGGTCAGTATGTGTCTTTGTTTTTAATGAAATAAATATCTAACAGTAATTTTCACACAGAATCAGTCTCCTAGGCACACACTTCCCATGCTCTGAACACAGCTACTATTTCAGATTTCTCAAAAGCATAGATGGGATGCACACAGGTTCTTGCTATGAACAGGAGAAAGTGGGTGTGCGAGGGCCTCATGCTGCTGCTGAAAGTGGGCTGCTGCTGAGAATTTGTGAACGTGTGGAAAGAGGTGTTTAAGTAGTGGGAAGTTTAACTGGTGGTATCTCTGGCCTATAGGACTGGGTTCCAGCTTTGAACAGTTTGATGAGAGTGGGGGTGAGACTGCTACAAACATACATCCTAAGGGTATGTCTATGATAGTTCTCAACTATTTGAGGTCCCATTCCTTGTTTGCATCATAAATCTGTGGGCTGTTTCGTGTAAACAAAAGTTGTTAGCACTGGATTTCTATTTCATGGGCATAGAGGTAAGATTTATCCCAAGTTTCCTTATGGGACACTGCTGTGAATCATTTGGCAGCCTTGTCTCGTCTCCTAGGCAAGCTGCCACCTATAAATAGTAAAGAAAGGAAGGAGGTACAGAAGGACTCAGAAGCAAAGAATGGCAAATGGCTGCATTTGCGGTGAGAGTGTATAAGTATCTTCCGATTTCTGCGGAAGTGTAGAAAGGCATGGTATAGTGGGTGTCAGAGTGAGCTCCATACTCTGAACTGTGGCAGTTTGCAGGAGTGAGTTACATGGTTGGTGATCCAGTTTAAGTATTCACAATTCCTAAAAAAATTGTGGGTCCAGGATTGAAGGTGACTGTAAAATTGACCCCGGAGCAGGCAAGACTAGATGGAATTATCCAAAGCTACAAAGAGAATTTGTGGCCAGAGCTAAAATCAGATGTTAGGTTTTCAAGCTTCTTCAATCTGTGGCCTAGATCACCGCACCTTCTCCAGAAAGTTCAATGGAAACATAAAAGTTCAGAACTGCACTCAGTGTTTAAGAAAAATCACATAACAATGAAAAATGAGAAAAAACTGATATGCAAATTGTTAAGAGCCATTTATATACATACTATTTGGAAAGGATTACATGCATCGATGAATCAGCGGTTTTAATCAGATGAAAATACTTTTGAGCACAGTTCCAGTGTGATGAATATGCTAGAGTTGTAGATCACCAGGAAGAAGATTAATATTCTGTGTATAATTATACACATTTCTTCTCAATTCTTTTTTTGAAGACAGACAGCAAATAGGATTTAAAGCAACAGTCATTCACTTCACATGTCATTCACTTCACATGAGCACAAAGAAATTGTATGGGGAAGCATGCAACTGCCTGCCCCCCACCTGCCAGAGAGCTTCCAGCATCTCTCTGGAAAACAATTTTTTCTTAGTTTCCTGTCTGCTTTCATCCTTCTTCCCTGAGTTTGGTCTCATGGCCCCACTCAATATTGTTCTTCTACCTTTTTAGGGACAGAGAGGCTCTTGGCCTTGGCTATCAAGTGCTGGATAGTCACCCCTTGTTGGCAGTGGTCTCACACTCTGTCCCTGGCATGAGATGTCTTACTGAAGCTATGTGGTGACACTTGACAGTGGTGGTTTCTGTGAGTCCCTCCATAATAAGGCCTGCACTGGATGATTAGGCTGAATATTTCATCTGCAGCTGTTTTGAGAGTATGCCTGTGTTCAGAGTCTTTGATGCTTTCCTCTTTCATGAGTGAGTGATGCTGTGCCTTCTTGTACATAACTACAAACTGTCCATCTTTAGCCTTGCTTGAAGCATGTCTCAGCATTTTCCCTGGCTGGCCTGCACACTAGCTTGCCAGAACAGGCAATGATCTCTGCACAGATGTAACTGTTTTAAATGAATAGTCTCTTCCATCCAATTTCCATTTGAAAAGAAGCAGATGAGCCTCCTGCTGGGATGAGAAGTTGTGTGTCCCTATCTCAGCCATTTGACGCTATTAAGATTAAACATTTGTGCTGTGTTGTTTTGCGTATTGAGGTAGAGTCACTCTGAGGTAGAGTGTGCACTGCAGTTTGGGCCAAACTTGTGGTTTCATAGGACAGGATGAAGTCAGGCTTTCATTGAGCTTTCCATAATACTCTGAAGGGTGGGTGCTGTGAGGTTCCCCACTTGCTATCAGTTAAAAAGCTCAAAGTGCACCCTGAGTGATGGATGGTGACTAGGCAGTGTAGATGCTAAGGACACTCCTGGGGATGTGATGCAAGATAACATAGGTGTAATTGTTTCTACATCTGTGTGTCAATGGTCATTAATTTGCATTTATTGACTGCTTGATACCATCACAGGTCTACAATGTAACAATCTCAATAACGTAAGAACAGCAGCCAGTCCTATTTCCAACAACTAATTTGATGGCTCATCCTAAACATCAATTAGCAAAATCAGGTCCTTAGTGATGATTTTTTAGCATTACTGTTAATTTTCTTGTAGGATTTTTTATAGCTGTCATCTGTTGCTATCAGACAGTGTTAATGTGATACACAGTGGTGCTCTTTGTAGGAGCAAAATGAGAAAAACATTTCTGTATTGCACGCTGATAGCTACTAATTCCCTTTGCTGGGGAGAATTCCATCCTATATTGAAGAAGTATTTAAATACATAAACTGGCAGAAAATCATGTTAGGTAAAATGATTTCAATTTTATTTCAAACTCCACAATTTCTAATAAGATATCTGACTTTTGTTGTAGCTGTACAGGTCACCAGACTGCAGCTGTTTGCCACAGTGCATCCATGCCCATCATCCAGATGAGGAACTTTTTCAGAGGACTACCCAACTCCTCCTAACATTAGAGTTGCAACAGGAATGGGGTGCACATTGGTTCCTGGTTCAGGAGTGCTCTTTCCTTGCTGTTTGCTGAAGAATATAAATAGTCTAGATCCCTGCTGCAAATGTAGTGAGGGATCAAGATAGCTCAGCCACAAAGCACTCCTCCTGATGGCAGCATTTTTTTGGAAGGGAAAATTGATCCAAGCTGACAGCTGTGCTGGAAGGCTAGACTGCAGCTAAGTCGTTTAAGGCCAGTTCGGGTATCTTGCCCAGCACAGCAGCCCAGACACAGCAGCCCCTATGCAAGGAAGGCACACTTTCACTGAACAGTTACTGTGGGATTTTGTTACTGAAGGACATTAAGACAATTTGGTTCAGAAGTTATTAAAAATAAAGACAAGTATAAATAAAGGAACATACTCTGAACATGGAGATGGTCTTTTTGCTCTTGCAGTACAACAGGGCTATAAAATGGCCCTGAAAACAACATCCAGAATCACTTCATAAATTCCAAAACTTCTACACAAGCCAAGAGACAGGATAAGATGCAGCTCTTGGTGGCTCACTCAAAGAGCACAGAGGCTCCCTGTCCTGCACTGCAGCAATGCCCACGGAGGAGCTTAGCCAGCCCTTCGGTGGCCAGCTCCTCAGGTAGTCATAACCCAGAATGCAGGTTGTAAGCATCTACAGATATTCAAATGTAGCCATCAGTGCCCAGAAGTGGCAGCAACTGAATGCTCACAGGTATTCAGCATTAAGTGAATTGATAGTTTCACTTTACTTTTTGCTGGTAATGGTCTACTTTATAGAAAATACACCTGCATGTGGCACTCTTGTTAGTACTTCCAGCAGTGCAAAAATGGAGCGCGTCTGGAGAGTGAGCTGCCCAGGATCACTGTAATAAACCTGTGTCTAGGGAAGGTCTGCACAGCCTCTGTCCCTAGCTACTTGTAGTTTGGACAAAGGGGTTAGCATGCTTTGCTATTATCACCAATTTAATTATCAGAACTAATAAAAATGCTTTGGGATTTTTTTTTTTATTCTCTTCCTCCAGTACATTTATATCTGCTGTCTTCAGCAATGACTATTCCAGGCCTTTGCTTTACTCCTAGGCCTAAAGAAAGTTTTATGAAGAGAGATAGAAAAGTCATTACCCGAGAGAGGAAATTAGTAAGAGGGACAAATAAGAACATGTAAGATAAAGAGAGGCAGTGAAGATTGAGGAAAAACTTCTGTTCTCTGAGGCCATGCTTTTAACTGCAAGATCTGGGTATATTTCTCTATCTTCTGATCCAGGTATGGGATGTCTCTGAGGTGGAGACATACCATCTCTGTCTATCCTCTGCTTTGTGTTGATCTCCATGGAAAATGAAGTTTTATGTAAAAACCAACAGTGCTGGTAGCATACTCTAGTCATGTTCCTATGTAGACCACAAATGTGCAGGATCCTGATGCTTTTTATTTTTTTATACTTATAGATGCATAGAAAGAGAGAAACCACCAGCACCTGCTTCTCTATTCACATTTGTTCTCTTGCACCAGATTTTGTCTCAAAAACAGGTGTGATGGCATGGAATAATTTTATTTTACAACTGGGGTAATCTGTTTCTCACCATCAGCTGATGAGGGCAGAAGAGGCAGTAGTTATTACATTATCTAATGCTTGTCTGAGCATATGTGGTGTTTTTCTGGCACTTCTATATAATGCCTAAGCTTAAATAAGAGGGTTGGAAAGTGCCTCCATCCAAATGAACCTGTAGGCAAAGACGTCTTTCCAGAGTCTGAGAAGTGTGTCTGGCAACTTGCTGACACCAAAGAGGGATGTTCAGCCCTGGTAACCCACATGGCCAAATGAGCACCCTCACTTCTAGACAGCTTGGCTGTATGAAATAGCATAGTATTCATACTTGGCTGTATGAAAGTGCTTAATTCTGTGTGAGGGTTTTAAGATGAAGCAGTTTCCTTCTGATCTGACAGATCAGAAACAGGTAGCTAAGCGTTGAAGAACAGGGTCATTCTGTACTGGCTAGTTTGGGCATTTCTTTCTTACCATCTGTTATGAAGCCCATTTTGAGATGAGTTGAGCCCAAAAGGTGCTGTAAAGCTTGGCACTGCAATAGCCACATATTTTGTGGTTTTAGCTTCTAAGCCAAAATCTTCCTTTTTCATTGCCTAAATATGTTTAGTGTGTCTAAAAATCAGGTCACGTACTAACTTCTTATGTATGAATATGGCATCTGCAGCCTTTACCAACAACAAGTTTCTATTTTCTTCCATCTCATTGATAAAGATATTGAATAGCACTGAGCTAAGAATAGATCTATGTGGAACCCCGTTATATAATGATGCCCTCTGTGCAATTACTTTCTGGCTGTATCAGCCTTTTCACGCCAGTTAAAATTTGCTACACAGATTTTATTTAGTGTCACATTTAACCAGAAGGTCAGAGTACAAGGTAAAATATCTCAGCTCAGTTCTACTGAGTGACTTCCTTTAGCAACAGAACCTTCTCATTTCATCTAAGGATGTAATCAGTTCTATCACTAATTTTCCATGAAAACTCATTCACTGAAATGGATTATGCTACTGTCTTTGTAACCTTACTGATTAGATCTCATTCTATTATATATCCCAGTATTTTGTCTGGAACAGATACAAGGTCACTAGATTTTTACTTACTTTGGTAATGTGTAGGCATTTTTGAAAAATGGTAATGTGTTAGATGTTTTCCAGATCACTGAAACTTTGAGAACATTACAGTATTTTTTAAAGTTTGTTCCATGAAGAGTAGAAAGAATTAAATAATGTTTTCTTTGGAGTTATTTCTTCCACCCACTCACTGTTGTCATGCCAGCTCTCTTCACATCCTTTAAATCTTTCCCAATACAGTTCTGCCATGTCATTCCCTCTGTGTTTCTAGCTGTCCTCCATCACATCACTCAGCTCACCACACCACTGCTGTGCATTCCTTCCAGTGTCTTTGATTTCTGATATAGTCATCCTTCTCCCCAGCTCCCTTCCATCTTCACTGCAACATGTCCAATACAACAAAAGCTCCATGTACTCCATGCTCTCCGTATTCTTCTTTCCATGTTCTCTACCTCTGTATTTTATCCTGCCAGCTGGGGAAAAGCCAGCACATCTGGCACAGACATGCTGGCTGGCTGGCTAGTACATGTGTGATCACTGAATAAGCTGGCTGCTCCTAAGTGTAAGGGACAATGAATTCTCCTCTGTGCCATGAATAGGCTTTCTGTTCTACCCAGACAGTATTTTATTTTAATTAAATGTGGAGGAAATTAATTCTCTTTGCCACTTCTGTGCCTCTGCTGAATGTGACAGCAACTAACCCAAAGGGTGAAATTTATTTGGGCGTGGGGGAAAATGTGGGGATGGAAAAGAGAACTAATGGCCAGATGAAAGGGCAGCCATACAAACTGCATTATTTCTTAAGCCACACACATAAATCAACCTTAGAATGCCTCTTTGACCAAGTGCTTTAAAACTCTGGGGTTAATATTATGCCATTCTTCAGATCTGAACATTATTTAATGTCAGTGTTTACTGTAAACATTCCCTATCATCGGGAAAATAGGAGGTACTTTTTTAGCACTGAGATATCACTCAATTTCTTTCCAGTTGCCAAAAAGAAGAATTTATATCATGCATTGATATGAATTAATAATATATTTTTACAGTACTGGGTCTAATATCAACTTCAAACACAAAAGAGAAAACAATAGCACATATACTTCATAAGACAACCCTGAGATTAAGAGGGTTGGTATTAGTTCAGAGGCTTTTGCTGCAGACCTGTAAAAACCACAAGCTATAACTTGTGCTGCCGAAGAATGCTCTTGTTAACTTGACTCATGTGAAACCCCTTCAGTTTGCCAGTATTGTGCCCTGAACTGCCCCAGACTAGGAAAGTGCACTTCACTTAATATACATATAAAAATACTAAACAACATAAATTCTTCAGCAAGAGCTTGAAGCAGTATCTGTGCTACAATCATATATCACATTAACATTTGATGTTATTACTGCTTCACAGGTGCAACAATCCTTGGTCCTTGCCCCTGTGGGAGAGCGATGGTTGACTTCTATTTCTTTTTTTAACTGTTTACATTTTTACTTCAATCATAGTTTGTCTTATCTCTCCCTCTGCAGGAGGGCAATCATCAGTGAGATTTGCCGCGAATACATTGTGGCTGATGTATCTAATGGAACCTGCACTTATAGCCAGACCTGTCAATAACCTTAGCACCATTACAGTAGATAGCTTTTCACAAGATTGGCTTCTTCTTGCAAAGATTATTCAGTACCATATGCGCAAACAACAGCAGCCATTATTGCCCTTTATTTCCCACCTCTCCTTTTCTTAGACTAGCACATCTCTTTATTATTATTTGACAGCAATGAAGAATAGCCCAATCTTTGCCATCATTTGGTAACAACAATTCTTAGCACTTTTCATGTTCAAAGGGCTTTGCAGTCATTATCTAATTAATCTTCACAACAGCTTTTTGAGACTGGTAAGAAAGGTTTAGCCTCATTTTATAGATGGGTAACTGAAGCTGTGAGTTTAGCCGCTTGATTTTCAAAGGTGCAGCACATTCTTGGCTCCCATTGAAGTTAATGAGAGTGCAGAGGGAGCAACATCTCTGAAAATAAAGGAGCTTGTGCAACCTTGCAGAGGAGGTTCATATCAGCATGCAGTGGGCATTCCTTGGTCCCAGACCTGTTCCCAGGCTGTTGGGCCAGGTCTCCCACAAATCTGGGTTGTCACTGGCAAGCTGGCCCTTAGACCTTGCCTATTCAAAGGTAGCTTTGCATTTAGTTGTTTCAGTGTCACAGGGGAATATTTCAGAAACTCTGCACTTTACATTTCACCCCTGGGGTATTTTATCTGTCCTCACTCTAGACAAAAATACCTTTAACCTGTTAAAAATGTTGCTATGCAATGCAAGCACTAGGTTTCACATACATTGATTCACTTGTAGTTTTATGACTACATTTTACAGAAATTGCACTTATTTTGAAATACTCCCTAAGCACTAAGGAACATAGACAGAATGCATTCCTTAATGCTTCCCTAATTCATGGAGGTGGCTGCTTTACCAGTCACTGTCAGATCCTTAATCAGCAGAGTTGTAAAGCTTGTAGATATTCAGCAAAAGTGCTTAATAAAAATCATTTAATTCTAAATTACAAGAGTGCACTTAACCCTAAAGATATTAAAACTGATTGTTTGACGCACTGCACTGAGTGGTAGAAATTTAAAAATAAAAGCTTTCCTTACTTGCATCAAAGTGAATAAATCTTCTAGCCTTCATATCCTAGTGTCATGATATTATGCTGTAATAAAATAATCCATTTTACAGCTTTAAGCTGTAAATATAAAGTACTTCAACCTGACTGGTGACAACAGGAGAAACTGGGTTTTGAAGAAAAGAGCAAGCATTATGTCTGGCATTCCTATTACATGGTTCTTGAAGGCCATCTGTCCCTGTTTGTGTACTTTCTGCAGTGGATTAATAAATCCATTCCATAGTCTGGCTGGTGGTACCGCGTAGCGGAGTGCTGTAGTGCACTTTGGTAATTAATTATAGAACATCTACATCTCCCCTTTGTAAAATATACCATAAACCATTTATACTCACCCGTGTATGTATGGATCGGTCCCACCAGACACATGCACAGGTGTGTACACAGGCACACTCACACACTAGTGCACCACACATGCACACACCCCTTTCCCCTCCATTGAGGTGATCAGTAAAATTCAGGTTTTGGGTTAGCAGAGATGTTGGTATTTATTTACATCAGATGAAAAGGGATAACTAAGCATATTTAGGTTTCATGTCAAATTTTTTCAACTGAAATTATTTTGTAGTTTGATTGTTGTTAAAATGTAGCCTTTCTGAAAAACGTTAGTAGCAGCGATTCTTTTGAAGAAATGGAAAGCTTAACTTTTTTTTGGGCAGTTAGTAATAAAATCCTTCCTTTTTATCCAAACTCAACAAATGTTAGTATTTTATTGTCAGAAAAGAGAGGAAATAAAGATGATGGATGTGTCATTTGACAAAATGCAAAAACTTATGAAAATTTATTCATTTTTAGAGCAACAAAAACCTTACAAGTTCCATCACTTTTCCCATTGGAACAAAAATCATCTTCCCTCAATATCTGTTGTGAAAATAACCATCCCAGAAATATTTAAAAATATTCTTCTCTTAGCTCTTTATATATTGCCTGTCTTCCTGGACCAGAGTCAGGACTTGGCTAAGATTAGTGCTGGGTAGCAGGACTCACCTGGGTGTCAGACTCTATCACAGTTATGTATTTCTCTCACTGCTGATATTGTTTGCATTCAACCTTTGTCATTTCCTGCTTTATAGCCAGATGTTTCCAGATGCATTTTTTGACAACCTTAATAGGGTTTTCATGGATTATAGACTGTTTTATTTGCCTAATTTGGAGGATGTGGGAATGTGCAGGTTTTATTTTCACTGAAGTCCTCCAGAATTATGATATCAAGTCTATCAGTTCACAGTACTGAGAATTTCCTGTAAATAAAAGAGATTTAATTCTATTTTATGATGTGAAAAATCTGCAATTATAAAATTATTGGTCTAAAAACTTTTATGTGTTCTGGTTGTTTGGATTTTCCTTATTCCAAAATAGAATTTAAAATCTTTGGAACAAAGTCAAGGAGTCATATGCCTTTTATTTATTTTTTTTCTTGTAATCTTTTCTGATTAATTTGTACAGTATGTTTGATTGCTTAATTGTTTAATTTTTCCTTCCACAAACAAGATTAATTGCAATTCACTAGCCTGAATAAATATATACCCATTATAGTAAATAAGCAAGTACTGACATTCTACTTCTGAGCTGTAATGAAAACTTAAGACAGATAGGAATGGATGCACTGCAGTCCTCGAACTGTTCCTGACATCTCATTACACACCATCAGAATAAAAATGGAAGATTTTGAAAAGATTATTGCATAGGTGTACACTCAGGTTAGGCAAGAAGATGACAGGGAGGCACTGTTTTAGAGGCCTGCATCTCCTCTCCCATCACTCCTGGGTCTACTGGGATGACTTCCTCTTTCTTGCCAGTTTGAAAGAGAGTAATAGGCTCTCACCACCCTTCAAAGTAAGAAGAATTCCTACTACATTTGGAGGACATTCACGTTCAAAGAAGCCACAGTCAGGGTTCAGGAAGGTGCCTGGCTTTGTGGATTTTCCATCATACACTTAAAACCTCATTCTCATCACATCGTACTGTTATACTTCATGTAACGAGTTTGACTGAGTCCACATAGTGCACAGCTTGGCTGATAATGGCTTAAATATTATACATCGTGAGGGATGGAGCAAGAAAAAATTACTAAAAACTCCATTGATAAGTCCCATAGTAATGAAAATTGCCATATAGTAATTATCTGATTCAAAAAATGTTCAAACTAAGTTAACTAACTTTTAAAATATATTTCCATCCCCCCGACTCCCAAGCAATAAATTAGATTTGTCAATCAAAGTTTCCATTGGGTTAGTTGATTCTGAACTCGTTTTTTACCCATTTCACACAAAATTAAATACAAACCTATCTTTTTCTATCTAGGATAAGCATTGTGAGCACAAAATACAATAGGATTTTTTAAATGGCAGTTGAAACATTTTAACCACACTCGACTGCTCTGACTCTGCTCCTTCTTTTTCCTTTTGGCAAAACCCCAGGTGCAGTGTATGTAATCAGAGTTTATAGTAGATATGTACAGGGTGGCCAGCTAGCTTAAGATAATACTGCAAATACAAGTGCCCGTATATTGATAATATTAAGAGATTAATATTTCTGCATTTGCTTGACAGGAAAACTATAGTAAATTAGTTAAATATGTGGGTTGATAGTTTTGAGAATTGTTGTTAACTTAAAACGAACAATCTCATTTTTCTGCATCTTGCATAATTTCCCACGGTATTCAAAGAATATGCCACGGTCACCTTCTAATAATATTGAAAAAAAAAAAGTGACTATATAAAACACATGTGACTATATAAAGGAAAAGACAACAGCAGGAAAATGGTTACTTCCCTTGTTTATATTACTAAATACATTAGTATTTAGATTACTGGAAAGGGAAAAAATTTGAAATTAATTGTAACTGCTATGGTTTTTTTCTACTTGTTTAGTTTTTGCATTTATCTTATCTTAGACATTTAAGAATTATTAAATTAATTTCACTGCATCTTATTATGAGCTTCTCTATTTGCTTCCTAGATTTAAAAAAATACATTTTGCGATACTATTTCTACTGCTTATTTTGTTTGGAAAATATTTACCATTACAAAATCACAAGTTTGGATTATGTTTTGGAATTTAGCCCAAAGATAGAAATGTATTGAATTGAATCAAAATTAATTAGGAGGCAATGCCACTTATCCATGTCCTTTTTCAACCAATACATATATCCTTGATAATCAACATGAATTTTATATGACACTAATTGCACAGAGGTAAGCACAGAAGCTTACCTTTATCTGCCTAGATAATTTCTTACTACTTGCATTACAGAGAAAAAAATATGTTCAGAGTAGCCTGGGGCAGATTTTCAGCTCATGCAAATTAATATTAAAATCACTGATCCAGAATAGTTATTGTTTCAATGGCATGGGAAATACTGTATTGAGTTTTCCTTTCCAGGAGTTTTTCTTTATTCAGCTCTGGTAGGTGTATAATACTAAACTCTTGAATAATTCCTTTTTAAATTAAACAGTAGATTCATCTCTTACCAGATTTATGAGTCATTTATATTCCAGTAAGCCACACTACCCAAATGGTTGTGTATACAATTTTGATGAACTGGTAGTTTAAGTACAGAGATAATACAGAGAGCTTTTTCTGAAGTGGGTATGGGGATATTAGTATAGTTGGTGTTTAAATATGTTATCAATATGAAATAGAAAAGCTAGAATAAAATCAGTCTGCCATGAGCAATCATAAGAAGTTCTAGTCTAAAGTTTTTCAGAATGATGTTGATGATATGATAAATCCAAAAGCATGGTGATACTAAAATTACCATGAACTACATATTAAACACTATATGTGTGTAGGTAGTGTATTTGAGTTCACTGAAAACTGAATATGGGTTGTGGTGGCAGAATTACCTCCAAATTATGTAAAAACAGAAATTTGGATTTCTCAGGAAATTCACTATTATGGCAGTTTTCTGGAAAGCCACTAGGTGGAAGTTATTTTCCTGCTGATCAACTTTAATCCTTTCACAGAGGCCATTGTTTCCTAATATAAAGCTGTAAAAGAATAGTTTTCCTTCAGTATTATCCTTGCTAGAGTTTCAAGCAAATAGCACAAAAAGTTGTCACTTACAAAAGTCCTGGAATATAAAGCCAAAACCTTCTTGACTGGGACAAGCACAAGGTAGGTGCTATTCTACTAATATTAGTGCAAATAAATTGCTAAAATTTTGCCAAAGTAGAAAGTATCAAGCCAAATGCAAGTGAGAAATGGCTGTCAAACCAATCAAAAAGGAGAAAGAAATTAGCACATGCAGTAATAAATCTGAGCAGAAATTACAAAAAGAGTCTGGTTAAAAGTGCAGAAGTAAAAAGCTCTTTCATCAAAAATGCTCCCAGCATTTTGAGATCACTATTTTTACTTTATAAAATTAAACTCATAACACAGGCTTTACAATAAATTATTCTGAGTTTGACTTTCCGGTCTTTTCAGAACTTGTCAGTACAAAACCCAAATAGCAGTGAAATTTGCATTTTCTGCATTTGCAGAAAAGTTGAAAGGATCATGGCTGTTACTGAAAGGATCTGTTACTGAACCTCTTCTAAGAAGCAAAGACTTCCTCACTGTGCAAAAGATGAAGACTGGTCTTTCCCCCGACGTTGCCCTTGGTTTGTTTTGGTGCCCTAGTAGTCCTAATTTCACTAGTAATGAAGGATTGTTATTTGGTGCTATGCCAAGGAGGATATGAAAGGCAGACCATGCTCACGTTCTCCATGGCAGCTATTGCTTTCTTCTTCTGCTGTAGCCTTTACTGAAAAAGAGTGTGGGATGCACGTCACCAATAACTGACATAACTTGTGTTTCATGTCAAAAGGAAAATTTAAGAAAAACTGAGGGATTTTTGCCAAGGCATGGGATGAGGAGTAAAAAGACCCAGAGCAGAACATATCACCCTCTTTATCTGGTCTCCAAAGGAGAAGAAAAACGACTGACTGTGGAGCATGGAAGTATAGAAATCACAACGTGGGCACAATGCACACTGCTGGGAATACCATGTGCATATTGTGCGAATATATGGTTCCAACAGGCTACCTTAGATATCTGAAAAGCATCACTTTTCATGGCAAAGTTTTGTTGTTGTTGCTGTTGTCATTTGTTTTGTGGGAAGTTTTTTGGTTTTATTTTTAATAATTGAGTAAGCTCACAGCAAAGAATTCATTACCAGGAACTCTTAGCATTCAAGAAAAAAAGCAGCTTTGCCCTTTTAGCACTTTTATTCAGAAGGAAAAGAAGCAACATAATTATGTTGCTTTATGTAATACTTGACATTAGACGCAAAATTCAGGAAACTGATAAAACTTAATAATATAAATAAAATATATATATACCTAAAGGAAATTCTTGTGACCATATGATGATTTTTAGTAGGATGAAAAATAAAAGTTCAGCCAATTACACTAAAATCTGATACCATTTTCTCATATAAGGATTTATCCTGTATGAAGCATCTTGCTAAAAATATTCATAACAGGAATATATCTAGATGGTGTAATTGTAAAAGTCATGGAATTGGGCCTGAAATCCTTTCATGAATGCTAGCAGTTGTTAAACACATGCCAATAACCAATGTGAATATACTTCCTCATCTTCAACTGCTTCATTGAGCAGAAGAGGGAAAAATCTGTTGAAAAAGACAAGATGGGGGCAAGTAGTTGGGAAAGTGATTTTTGAAGGATTTTTTTCCCTTCCTACCTGAACCTCTTCTCTCCAAATAGATTCTTCCATGAATCATTTGGAATAAGAAAAGAAACTGATATGAGGAGACAGAAGTCAGTGACAAGCTAAATGGATACTCACTCCGGACTACAATCACTTCTCAAGAAAAGCCAGTTAATGATACTTGAGACAATGGCCTGATCTCCTGCTCTTCCATAACCACACCGAAATGCTCCCACTGGAGCGGTTTCATAGCAGCCTGGTTTCTGCCTCAGCCTTTCATCCTTTGTGGGGATGAAGTCTGTGGGTTTTACCATGGAAGATTATGTTGTGACATGTGTACATGGAAATTAAATAATTTGGAAGACAAAGCCAAAGGCATTTTAGGTAATTAAATTTGTTGATTTTTTTTTTCTTTTATGTATTCATTTAGCAATTTTGACAAAATGTGTCAGTTTTCCAGGCTCTTTGCTGGAAAAGGAACTCTTCTGCAGTATCTCTAACCAACAAAATGGGGGTTTCCTGGTGAGGTCATCTTGGAGTCTTTGCTCCAGCAGAAATACCTAGGATTTAGGACACCAACTCTGTGACAGTAATCTTCTACACTTGAAAAAATTGAGTTGAGGATCAGGCATTAGGACTTCTGTACTCTGCCTCATAGCGAAATCGCTCTGTGACTTTCGGAGCCTTTATAAGCTGTACTGATCTAGATGTTCTCTGCAATAAGCCTGGGACAGAGCTGGTGGAGGCTGGGAGAGATGTGTGTTGCAATGGTTGGTGCTTTAGCTGAGGGCAGGAAAGCCCAGGACTTTCAGGGTGTTGCAGAGCAGGTGTGATGTGGTAACATGAAGAATAAAGTAGGATGAGTAAAGGAAGAGGAACTGGAGGACAAAAAGAAGTTAGGTGCAGGACAGAAACTGGAGGTGGGAGGATGGGTGCAGCAGGCTCAAACAGTCAAGATGACACAGTGAAGACAGCAAAGGAGGAAGAGACATGAGAAAGAAGCTGTCTGAATGAGATGGGATCCTGATGGACCAGAACTTCAGATGACATTCTCATTCATTTTTCAATAAGCTGCAAAAGATTCTGTGGCCCTAAATATTTTGGTCCAGCTAAAGAATCTATTCCTTGTGGGGTCGTGCAATGACACCCAATGAAAAGTTTGTTCTTCCAAATGCTAATATTTTATAATTTGGGAAAGTATAAAAGCCGAAAGTTTAAAAAAATCCACATAGAAAAGAAATATTCAAATGCTCAAAATAAGGATTACCAGAATTAAGACTTCCTGTATTATTAAAAATATGGTAATATACTGTTTAATTTCATGATTTCATAAGCTTTACCAGCATGAAACACCTAATCTTAGTTCACTGTACATAGGGACTACTCTGAGGATGAATGCATTTTGTATGTTTCAGGATATTGCCCCCCTCAGTAACCCGATCTCATTAATTGCTAAAGCCTGAGAAAGCATGCAGTTGGTGACAAAAGGAATTGTAGGAAGGAACTCAGAGCCCTGATGACTAAGGCAATGAGATGCTGTCCTAATTAATTGCTTCTTATCCCAAATTCTTCTATGGAGTTCCTGTGTGATGCTGAGAAGTCACAAGCAACCATTTTCACAAAAGGACGCTATTTTTATTTTGTCACTTTTTCAAATCTCATGTTCGTGCTTCACTGCTGTACCAAGCTTTGACCTCTGCATTTTAGAGCCCTTGGAAACCCTACTGTGAAAATGAAGTGCCTTGAGAAGTTAACATACAACAAAATTAGGTCCTTGGTCCTTCAAACCAGACACACATATTTACTTGTCATTTTCAATTTGGGCTTTAGTGGCAGTGCCTAAGTCTGCATTATAGAATTTCAAAGTGCCTGTATACTGGAGAACTCTTTGCAGAAGGGCATGAGGTAGGGGTGTGCATAAATCCCTTTCCCCTAGCCTGGTTTCTTTCAAAATAAACCCATAAGTCTGGTGCAAAAGGGAACTTCAGTAAGAAGAGTGTTTGCCATGTTCCATTTCCTGGACAGCCAGGCTGTGCCTATGGGATGCATTTTCCCTGACTTTTGCTTGCCCATCTGGAACACAGGAAGGATAATGTCACCCCTCAGGGAAGGAGCAGAACAGGTCCTAGTGCTTATGAAGAACTTAAAACTAGGTCTAAAAGGGTCTTAAATCATGTGCTTCTTGCACTATCATGCAAAGACCGCTGAGCTGAACTTTCATGGTTGTACTTTTGTAACTACAGTAGTGTTAATTCATGAGTTTTGGCTTCCCTGCATCACTGTGTTGCATTCGTACAACCAGACTACTTTCAAACCCAAGCTTCTGACTCTCTAAAGCTGTTCTGCACTGTGTGGTTGCACTAATTCAGGCCAATATTGGCTACCTTAGGCTTCTTTATATTGAAATGCACTCCAGGATAAAACATGCTTCCAGGAAATATCAAGAGCTCCATTCTACCCAAAGCTGATTAGAGAGCTCGACAAAATGCTGTTTGGGGCACCATTTTCTTTCAATTTTCAGCAGGAAAATGATGAGATGCTGCCCCCTTTCTTACAATAGACAGTTTTTGGAGCTATGTTCCTTCATTAATGAAACCCAGAGTGAATACAGTTGGAATCCCCTTACGACATTTTATAGAAGAAGATGTCAGACATTTACTTATGCCTTGATAGATATATTCTATATATGGTTGGGACTACCTCTGTCCCAAATACAGAAATTGTATTGTATTAAAATGTAAAAATACGAGGTACCAGAAACTCCTCATTCTAGACCAGTTCTTCAGCATTAATCATGCTTCAATTCCTAAGGCTTGATTTTCTGCACAGAAGTTCAGGTTAAAAAGAAGTAAAAGGAGAGGAGCTGACATCTGGAATGTCTTGCTGAAGTTAATATGGGTTCAAGAGAAGATGGCACAACTATATGGAAAACAAATGCATCAGAAGTTAACAAACGTAGAGAAATTGCATGCAACTCTGGAATTATCTAAGTGGGCAATGACTACAGGCTGGAGGAGGGCTCAGAAGTACTCTACATCTTTTCTCCTCTTGTACTGTTTCTGCCGCATCTGCTCTTTGCCCCTGTCAGAAAAGAAGGGAACTGTCAGAGAACATGGGATATGCAGCATGCAGGGTGGACAAAGAGAAAAATTCAGCAGTAATCCATGCCATGAAGATCAACCATCTCATATATTGAGTGATACACTGCCACATGAGAAAAAAAAAAGAGGTTTTTTGTATCTGGAGTTATAGGGCTGTGTTTGCGATGATGATTTAAAGGTGGCAACTTAAAGCAAGCTATGTGGTGGGAAAGGATATATTTTATTAGATCAGGCTAATACCTTTAAAAATAACTGGCTTATCTTAGTGTACACAGTCCCTTCTGTAAGAGTGAAACAGAAGCAGGACCTTCCAAATCACCAGCAGGTCCTGTATGATGAAGGCTGTTTGGCAATGCAGTCACAGAAGATGCTGAATGAGGTTAACATAGACAAGTGCAATGCAATTTTCCTTAGCTTTTTAAGGCTTTTTTTCATTCTTTCAATGTAGCTTTGTTGTATGTTGTTGATTGATGGCTATGGAATTCTTCCTTAATACCCAGAATAAAACCCAATACTTCATCTCCTCACAGATGAAACTGCATCATGCTTTTTCTGCATTACCCACACTGCAACCTTGTGATCCTTTTAATTTGCGTTCCACACCCCCAAAAGCACTGCACACTCTGGACTCACTCCTGATGATCCTCTTCACAAAAATAAAAGTGACAGCTTCTGTGAAAGGGGAGGTATTGCAGCGAGCGACATATGAGCGTTGAGCAGAACAATGCGGTGAGTAAGCAGCTGAACCTTGAAGGGAATCTCCATTGAAGAAAAACACAAAAGGAGAGGCTAATTCAATTAGCAACTGATGCTTGTTGCTTGAACAAACTTCACTGAATTTTGAAAAAAAACAGGAAATACACAGCCAATGAACATGTTGGCAAAAATAGACAGACACAAGTAAATATCTTGAGGTTTTCCAGTTTTTCTTAGATCTTAGTAGGCTTCCCAGTTACCTGATGTTTTGGATTTTATCTGGTTGTCTCTCATCTTGTATATTTTCTTCCATAGATGAAAATTATCTGACATGGCTAAGCCTCTGAAAATATTTTCACATCATCCTACTATCCTATATATTTCAAGTACCTGCCTGTTCCTCTAGACCTACTGCCCTCAAAGCCTTGAGTTACATACAGATTTATCCATTCTATTTCATTCCTATTGCTATTTCATTCCATTCCATTTCAAAGAAAGATGCAAACACTCATTAAGTGGAGGTGTGCTACGCCACTAGTTGGAACATCTTATTAACCAGACTAGGGAAAAGCAGGGCTTAAAATCACATAAATATGTCCAGTTCTCCAAGAGCCCACCTACCTAGACCAAAGTAGCCGGAACAGTGATGACACTGATTTAAATATAGTACAAGAGCAATTCCATTTTTTCCTATCAAAACTTCATTATAAGGCAGTCAATCAATCTTATGGTCACTTTGAGTAGAAATGAGAAGGAAATAAGCCAACATCAGATCATTAGTTTTGATTATTTCATCATTAATATAAAAATCCTGCCAGGGTAAGATAGAATACTTTAAACATAGTTAATGTGATCTAACTTTTGACAAGGTTAAGATTTAAAAAACCCAAGCAAAAATAGCAAGCAAAATTTATCCTCATTTCTATGCATATACATGATTTCATCCTTTTAAGAACATCCATAGCTGTAACACAAAACCAGTTCCCTTCAGCTTAGCAATAAAAACAATATAACTTAGCTCGTGTCAAAGTTTACAGTGTGACTTTAAAGCAGCTGTTAACTTTAATATGATAAATGAAATCATTGCTGAATATGGCCTCACAAGGCAATTTTTTTTTTTAATGTTTAAACCGTTCTTGTCTATACCCCCTTGTCATTAACTGGTAAATCAGTAATTTATTTCCTATTAGAATTTATATAGTTTGCAGCAATTAAGAAGAAAAGCATAATTGCTGACAAACCCAGGGCACTATTTAAATCACTTCCTTGTTGACAACATATTTCTCCTTCCTAAAACTGAATGTCACTGAAATCTGATTTGTACAGAACCCTTGTGGACTCATCATTCAAATGTACTGCACCTGTCACCTGTGTGCTAGCATTCTGCTAAGGATCAATTTACATAACCTCATTTAATGGTTCATAAATCATACCCATTAAGCCCAGCTAACAGGAACCAAGGGTTCTAATTTATGCTGCCTTTCATAGCAGAAAATTGGGAGGCTGGAGCCTGTGGATAAAGAACCCAGGTCTTGCCTTTGATTGTTGATTGTGATGGTAAATGTATGGATGATGAGAACAGATTTTCACTTTATTGATTTCCTGCCAAAGCACAGCATGCTTTATTGTGAAAGGGGGCCTTTTGGCAGCAGTGCTAAAAGTGGCAGTTGTTTAGGAGCCCTTTGCCAAGATGACATCTAAGACAATACCGAGTGGTAAATACTAAAATAATATCAAGCTGAAATGTTAATTTTTAAAAAGAAACATCCCCGAAGGTTGATAAAATCAATGATGTTTTCTACCCCAGAGCACCTCGCTAATAAACGTGAAGCCAGGTGATTACTGTGGGGTATTAATTTTTGTAAAATCTATTTTTCTTAAATTCTGTATTCTATTATAAATTATTCATGGTATTTCAGTCAAAGTAATGCAGATGTTTGAAGCCTGCTGTAGAGTGACAGTTCAGCCAGAGTTGTGTGCTGGGCCTGTCTTGAGCTTTGTACTCTGATCCTCCCTTTGATTAAATACCTGGAAATAGCTTTTTCTGTCATTTGATTTTCCATTTTTAAGTTCTATTATTTAGTAGGTGGCTGAGTGCCGTATTGAGTGTATTGCCAAATGGAATATGCATATGCATAGGCATACAGCAGTCTTCCCACATGAGTTTAGGCAGGATCTCAAAATACCAAAAATAGTCTTGGTATTACTTCCCAGAATGAAACAATCTCTGTTGGTTGGTTCCCCTTGCCTAACTCAAAATTGCACCCCTTCATTTCAGTTTGCTCTATAATTTTCTCCTTACAAGTAAGAAATCCTGCTTTTTCTTTTTTCTTAGGACAGACTGATTCTCAACAACTGGGAATTTAACCCCCAATATTGCAGATGGACAAATAACTTTGCTGGCCTGAGAGTACAGTCTGTGTCTTCTGCCAGCTGTGATACTAATTTAGTAAAGACTAACAGCATGCTAGGTTTCTTCTGCTTTTCGAGCTACACTTTAGGAATTAAAATCTTTGTCTTGAAAGATGCTGACCATGATCTGGGGAAATGCTGAGGTTACTGAATAGTCTTGATGTAAAAATCTTGCTCAGAAAAAACCCACAATCCAGTGGTTGGGGCTGTAGCTGAGCTGGGAAACTTGCTGTTGAGGTACACCACAGATTTCCCTTGTGACTTCACCAGAACTCTATTCACAAAATGCACTTATTTTCAGTAAATTCCTAGAATAAAATACATACCTAGCCAACAGAGGATGCATTAAAGCCCAGCTACCTGCTTCCCTCCACCATTTGTGTTGCCCTGTCAACTGAGCTCAAGAATTGCATCCCGTCTTTTTATGTGCTGCTTTCACCTGGTGGCCATCCATCACAGCTCTGTAGCACAGAGAGACATCACCAAGCCCAGAACAAGCTATGGCTTTCTGGTACTTTGGGATGGACTTTGAAGTCTTCATCTTGGAAAGAACATGAATAAAAACCTTCAATAATGTATCAAAATCCTCTACCTACTTCTCTGTGTTATGAAAGGCACTGTATTCTTTCCTGCCTATGTTTATGCAGACCTTAGTCTATTAAGTGTGTTCTATGAGATCTATACGAATGAGATCCAGGCATGACAGACAGAGGAACACTTCATAGATCCTGATAAGTCTTAGGATAATGGGGTAGTTTGCCAGTATCAAGATGGATAAACTGGGCAGCCCAGCACTTATAAACCCAGGAAAATAGAAAATTAGGTGTTTCTTAGGAACACATTCATGGACGAACAAGGATTTTGAGGAGTTTAATCCTGGGCTTTGAGGGACTCATAGTTGTCCTTTTGTAGAGTTAGATTGTCAAGCTCTGAGAGTTAGTTTTGGTTATTGTTGCTGGGGTAGTTTTGCACATCACTACTGTGAGTTGCCTGCCTCACCTCTCTCCTGCAGGTAACTAACCCTGTCTCAATAATGGCAAAAAGAATATGTGACTGTACTTCAGCCATTCTAATTTCCAACTCTGGCTATTCATGGCTGTTGAAGTTTGTACTGAGGCTGAAATAGAAAGTGCAGCAGCTGGGGAATGAGCAAACCTCTCTTCCTGCAATGGTGGCAGCAACCTCTGTCAAAGGAAAAGGGAGAACAGATGGAACAAGAAATGTCTTAAACTGACATAGTTGTTTACTGTTGTGTGCAGATGTGGATCACTCAGCCTCTGTCTCTTTTTCCATTTACAAAATGGGGAGAGAGTGCTGGATACATTCAAATGGACAGGAGCAATTAAGTCCACATTAATATCCTGGATTTCTTCTCCCACTAGCAGCATATATTTAAGTGTTTTGCTATATGAATGTTAATTGATTTGCAGATTGGAGTCCTACATTGGTTTCTTTGTCTCACAAAATCTAATATAATATTTTAGAAATGGAAACTGTCGAGTATCCTCTGCTTATTCTAATGCACCTGAGTCCTGGGCTCAAATATCCCTACTGTTCAAGTCTCTGGCCTTCACTTAAACAGAAACCAATAATCCTACTGAAGAGAGGGAAGGCTCATGTTAGTAGGTTCATGTCACTGTACTCATTTTCACTTTTGACATAAATAATATTCCAGCTCAAGATTCCAGAGGTGGGGGGTTTTAAACTTGAGTTCAGCTCCACTAAAAAAAATATATTTGGCTGTAGGAATTCTGTCACTGAATTTCAAGGTCCAGTTAATAAAAAAAACCCCAAGCCCATAGAATATCATTCTTCTTGTTATTTACAACATTCTTGTTGTTATTTACATAAGTATTATTTATTTTTCAGGAGCAGGATTGAGCTGAAGCTCAGTTAAGGAAGCTAGCATCTCTGCAGGTACTGGGCAATGTCACTGGCAAATCTTACTGATCTGTTTTCAAGTGTAACCATACACGGATGTTCCTTATCCTTGCTGACAAAGGTTACTGCTGCTGTAACAAAGAAGCAGAGAGATCATGTGCATACATCTTAAGTTCATTGTCTGAACTGCTATCTTTGTCCTCCTTTCCTGGGGCAGTGATAAGTCCAAACAGAGCAATGGAGATGACACCTTAGGAACTGAGATTGTCACAGACATGGTGTTTGGCACCCACAGTTATTGTTTTCACTTTATTTATGTAAATGAAACAACTGTTGTTTCGATAAGAACTAAAGCAGATCAAGACCTATTCTAATATCTGAAGAATATTTCTTCCCAGGTGGTACTCCTTCAAAGCTTCTGCACATATCTTGTGCATTGCAGGTGGCCCACTGACATCACTAGGCCAGATCCACACCTGACACGAACTCCATTCCAATCAACAGGACTCCCATGACTTGCAGTGGATTATGATCTTAATGAGTGGAGCTAAGCTGATGAGAGACTGTAGCCACCATTTAGGTCAGTCATGTTTTTCCTTTTGACTTCAAGGCGGGCAAGGCTTCACACTAGAGCATTCCCATGTAGTGTCAGTGGCATTAATGGATATACACCATGGTGTATAACACTACCCAAGGGCACAAAAAACATGTGGTCTGAATGCCAGGGTTCACCCTACTGCTGGAACTGCCCATGTGCATAAAGACCTATTTCAATCAGTTCATAGCAAAACTACTCAACCTTTATTAAGAGAAAGTGAATTTAATGGAGCCATTGAACTGTATCTTTCTTAGCTACCATTTCTCTTAATTCTTCCTTTCCTTGTCACAAATGCAAGCCTGACTTTTAAAACTGCTCCATTTTGATCCAAGGGAAGAGAGAGAGAAAGGTGGGAATGTAGGCAGATATCCAAGATATTTAGGGCTGTGACAGAGATGTTGATGTCACATTAAAATTAGACAGCTAACACTCCTCTACCAGGTCTTGCCACTCTCCAAGACAGAGCTGTCCAATATGCTCATAAATCTGCCAGTGAAAAGTTCACATCCCCAGACTGACATGTTGTAAGTAACAGAAATTATTAATAGTTTGATCTGACGCCTTTAGTTTTATCCATTGACTTGTGGGTACTCCTGGTGACATTTGCCAACATAGGCTGTCAGAAGTTAATCTTTATCAATTAAAATTAGGTATAGTTTCATTGAAATTGATACATTATCCAAGTACAAATCTGCTGTAAATGGAATAAGGAAATTCCATAAGGCACTATGTATCTAAAATAATGTGAAAAATTCAGTGTCTGACATATTCTTTGTTTTATACAGATGTTAAATAAAACAAACTATGCAATTTTTTTGAGTCAAGTTGGGAGCAGAAATACAAAGTCTGGTTCAGATCTAATATGAGCTTACTCAAATATGATCACACTACAATTCTGTCTCTTAAAAGTAAAGATCATTGTACCTGCAAAACTGTGGCCAAGTATACCCTTTCAGCCATGATCCTATTGATAGAGTTTCTCACTTCTTATTGAGATATGCCCCAACATTATCCCCAAATCCCAAAAAAACCTTAACATAAAATTCCAGAAAAAAAAACCAAGACATCTTGTATGTGCTCTGGTTTTATGACTTTTCTACTCCACAGGACTACTCTGTGCAGCTACTGAAAATGGGTTATATAACTTCTTCAATATTTAGTTGTTTTTAAAGAGTGGATTGAAAATAATCCTAAAATATGCCAATATTGATTCAACTGTATTGATTAGAAGTGAAAGAAATGGACTTTTTGAGGTCATGGAAGCCCAAATAATATGAAGGACTTTTAGCTTTTTTTCTAAAGGTGAAAAAGGTTTGTGTAATTGCTCTGCCTCTCCTCCTGCTGCTCCCCACTCTCCTTAGTAATTCCTCAATATGTAGTCTAATTTCAATGAAATTATACAGAAAGGTTGGAATTCTTAAAAGAGCAATTTCAGATTCAAGCTGAGTAGGAGATACATGAAAGCAGGCAGCTGAGCGGGGATGCAAAATAAGTGTCCTCATTGCCAATAAGATTGTGGGACGGCACCAGCCATCAAGCCACAAGACATCAAGGCTAACACAGGAGAGAGACCATAGAACCAGGTTTCCTAATTCTGACATTCACAGAACTATTTTTCTCTGAGGCTTTTACATTCAAATCCAATAATTTATCTACAAACTAAGAGATCTGCTGACTTCATTTTAAAAGAAATTCAAGGGGCTTTTTCCTAGTATCTTATCTCTCCTTTTGGAAGCTTTTCTGGTCTCCCAATTATAGTGTCTAAATGAATAAATAACTGAATGCAGCTATTTGTATGATTACCAAAACCATGCTGATGGAGCTAGTATGCAAATTCTATTCCAATAAAAGTAGGTTATGCCTTTTGTATGAAAAAGAAAGATGTAGTTAGATGAATTTCAGCAGTGGGTAGCTCTCTGTAGAAATAAAATTTCAAACAATTCTGAGGTACCTGGGAGGGGAACTGCATATTCATTTTCATGATAAATATAGGCTGGGTGCAAGAAGCTCTAGTGTTAGCTGCATTTTAAAATAGCTTCACTTAATAAACACGTGTGCAACTATAAACATAAATCCTATAGAATGTACTTAGATATTCTTTACTGATCCATCTCTGCAATTGCTACTGCAAGTGATGGATCTTACACATGATAAATTGTGAAAAGAAGTTAAATGCCCAGGTCTGTCAGATAATGACTATCTGTAATTTCTGCTGACTTCTCTTTTAGAAATATTTTTTAAGAATTCAGTTAAAAATCTGTCACAAACCCCTGTTCTCTTCTTCCCTAAGGACAAGAAAAAGAAGGACAAAGAGAAGGTGGGTTTGTCTCAATAATATCAGTAGTTTTATCATGCACCTGGTATCTTTAGACAGATTTGAAACACTTTTGATGTGACCTACAAGATCAATAATGATTTCAGTGGATATTAGTGATGGAGCTTCCTCTCTATATGTTCTTATCTTAGCAAATCAAACTCTTAAAATCATTTCAATGTATTTTTCTTTAATTCAATTTGGTTTGTGTAATGTGGGGGCAGGGACTGGATTTTTGGTTGTTGGGATTTTTAAGAATTTAAAAGATTTTAATTTAGCTAATTTGGTTGTCACAGTGCAGAAAAAGCTCCGACTGTCATGGGTCCTATCCATTCATGGTGGAACTGCAGGAGACAACAGAATTACACCAGTGATGAATTTTGCTCATTGTGTTTCTTCCACTTAAATTTAATCAACCCTTTGTGAACCTCTTACATTTCAATGAAATTATATGAAACAACTCAATGTGATACAATCCTTTTGTTGAAATTGCATTGATTCCTCTGGAGATACAGGTATCAACACAAGTCTGGAAGATCTCATCTTCTTTAAGGTTACTAAAATAATTGCATTTTCACTTAATGCTTTTAGGCTTTTAGGTAATAAAATATCTAAATGAATTTGTATGTTAAATTTGGAGTTGGATTGTATGAGTTCAGTGTTATATTATTGCTCTGTTTGTAATAGTATTAATGAGAACTGAATCAAAGCTTTTCTTTACCAAATATAAATGACTGTACTTCTGAAATAAAGTATACTTATCTAGATTCCAGGTCACTAGTGTATAAAATTCTGACAATTTATTTTTATATGTTTGATGAATTAGGGTTTTTTAGTTATTTGGATGTAATTTTAAAGTGAATTGGGAATACTGAAAAATAATGTGGTTACATCTAGGGACAAGCCTTACATTTTTAAAGACATTTAAAAACTCATTTTAAAAGTTTAGTTGGTAATAGATGCTTAGCAGCAATGTATAAATGGGATAACTAAAATTATTATCCCCTGGGGTTGGAAAGAAGTCCTTTTGTCCCTGCCAGCTTCTGAGGCAGAAAAAAAATATTCTGCAGTTCTTCCAGCTGATGATGTCAAAGCACTCTGCAAACATCAGTGCTGAAATTAACAGTTAGAGCAATTTTCTAGATATAAATCCAAGGTTATTTCTCATTTTTTCTTTTTTCTTTCAAGCACAGGCATGCCAATACCCAAAGCAAGAGACTGCCTATATCACTCTTGCATTGCTGCAACCATCAGTTTACAGGGTGCATTCCACACCAGGTCAGTGGTTAAAACATGTCTTTAAAATGGCAACATTAGTCAGGTTACTTCTGCTTGTTCTGTGTTCCTTTTTTTATCTCCCTGACTTCATTTCCATACTTGAGCAATTATCAAAAAGTATGTATTGAAGATGTGGTTTCCTCTAGACCGGACCCCCTAAGTGTACTTCATTTTTGAGTGTACTCCAGGGAAGGTTCATTACTGAGGATCTTGAGCTAAGGGAGACTTTTTCTCTGGCCCACCAACTAGATTCAACAGGTGAGCCAGGAAAGTGCCTCTTCTTCACATTTGTCTCCTTGGGAACTTAAGAAGGGGACTACCAGCTGATTCATCCCTGGAAATACTTTCCTTGGTATCTGAATCTCTCCTGACCATGGAAAGCCCCCATTTCCCTCAAGGATGAAAGTTTAGTGAGGAGTAGATTGAACCTTGGAATGAGCACTCCAAGAACCTGGAAGGGTCTGGGCTTTTGGTTGCTGCTTGTTAAAGACAAGGGTCCACATACTGCAACACATCAATACCACAACACATATCAATAGCATATCAATAACCTCCGTGATTTCAGTAGAGCTATTAAAGTTTAAAAGGAGAGTATTTATAAACATTTGCACAATCAGTGACCCAAATGTGATTCAGATCTCTTTTCCCTTGGGGTTTGAATTCCCCCATAAACTGGACTATTAGACTCACAGTAATCTCGTCATTATTAAGGCAGGACCTAAAACTGTGAAAGATAAACAGAAAGTTCTTCTTTTCCAATGAAAAGAATTTGAATTTACATTTTTAAATTGCTTTGGGGGTTGGCTTTGAGTGTGTGTGTAAAATTGGCCAGTGCTAGCAATCTTTGTAAAATAATCACATGCAGTGTTCACTATATTTTCATCTTCCCAGATACACTTTTCAAAACTTACCTACATTATGGTAATAATAAAATAAATACTATGTTCCTAAAATAACTCTTCAACTGTAAAACAGATAGCAAACCCATTCCTTCTTGCAACAGTGAGCAACAGTGTACTTTCCAGCAACCGCCAAACACTATGAAAATGGTTTCATTTACTTCCAGAATTTGCCAAAAACAGATGATGACTGAAACTGGTAATGACTATTTTCTATTCTCTATCCCTAAGTAATTGACCATTAATTATAATATCAATAGGCTGTGGATAAGTAAAGCAGACACATGTTAGGGCTACATTTCATTTGTAACTGTTTTGTATATATCATAAATCTCTAATATTGGGCTATTGTCACACATGATGAATTATTGTAAGCATGTCAGCACATAGTGGAAGTCAAGTACATTCAAATACTACTCAGTCAGAATTGAATTTGGCATGATAGTCTCATAAAAGGGGACTCAATTGAGAGTTTCCACTTGCCTGCTCTAAACTTGTCACTTGTAGGTGCTAAAGAGCTTGTTGTGTTGGTTTAATTAGTCAACAAATCGGTCCTTACTTGATTGCGTGGTCGTATCACATATGTTAACACTTCACTGTTTGATGGAGATATTAACAAGTGACAAGAGTCTCTTGGTCTATGGACTTTAAAGAAGAGAAGCTCTTCTATATTATTTCATTTGGTCCTGCCAATATTTATTAGATCATGCAGGCTGCAGGCTGCCAACAAGAGAAAGACAACACAAACATTTTTCAGGGTTATGCTCATCTGTATCCCAAAGAAGGGTCACTAAACAATTGATGGTAGAAGAATATAAGTAAGATGAGTGTTTTCTACCACAGCTTAGAAACCCATTATATGATACAGTTTGCTGCAGACCTCCTTGGAGCTTTTTTCACTTAAAGATAATTTATGACAAGAACAGAGAGGTTCTTGAAAATGCTATAGCAACTGGAGCTGAATGATGCCACTCTGGCACTAGATGCATAGTCACCAGAGGCCAGTAAAAAGGAAGTTTGCATTTGTATGAAGAACTGTATTAGTTAAGCATTCATCAGTGTTGTATAAAATATTCATATTACTTGTTGGTGGAAGATTAAACAAAAAAAACTTCAATAATTAAAATGGCTTATTCCCAGGAGTGGGGGGTAGGGAAAAAGTTGGTCCTCTGCAAGTTTGCAAAAGGGCTTGTCTATTCACTTTTTGTATAGCAGCAAACAAAAGAGGAGTGCATACTTTATAGGCTCCACTTGTTTGACCACCATTCTGTTATAGCTTTTATCTGTGCTTTACCAGTAATCAGGTCTCTGAAGCATGGGCTGTAATAAAGAGAAATACATCACATGTAGAAAATCTCCCTAATCATTTTTGGTGAGTCTCTTGCTAGAAAAAGCTATTTAAAGTATTGTGATAGGTGCCATAATTGCTATCTGCCATAAATATTGACTGACTGGTTGTGGCAGTATGGGAAAAATTAGAATGACAGAGCACCTCTTTAAGTTTGTTATTATAAAACTTTATTTTATTTCTTTCTATTGGAAAGCTGGGGGACAATTTGAATAATTCCCTTAAGAGGGAAACAAATAGGATTCATATACATAAAACCTCATTGCTTCCATCTTCACTGAAATGTTGCAACCTCCCTACTTTTTAATTTTCACTATAATGCTTAGGCTGAACTTTTCCTCCCTTTTAATGCATAGACTGATCCTCAAAAGTCATGGTCTTCTACAAGACAGTTGTTTTAAATCACCATGAATTTTTCACAGTGATTTTATGTTTTTCATGAAATATTACTGGTACAGGAAAATACACAAAACCAAGTTAAAAAATTCATAATGAACTTTCTCATAATAACTAATGATAGAACAATGTTTTAAAAATAGTGGTGAAGAAGTTTCTTGCCTTAACTTCTCTATGCACCATTTTGCAAAAATGTTAGGTGCATTCAAAAGCTTGAACATATTATATATTCAAAATATATAATATTTTCATACACCTATGCATGTACATACGTGCACATTTTTGTGAAAACAGTAAAATTCTTTACTAGTAAGCATATAAAATGCAATGGTTATTCTCAAGTGATTTTTTTTTGTGTGAATAGATTTTTTTATCTGTGGTTCTCAGATGTAATCTGCATTATCTCAAATTGTTGTATTTAGTTTGAAAGTACTGTTCACTGCTTATTTGGAGTGATCTGGAGTCAATTGCCTTATATTGTTATAATTTTTGTTGCAATAGTGATGAAGACGACATGTACGTATTTAGGGCTCAGATACTCTGAAAACAGAACAAAATATGATCTTGCTTTTGTCTCAGGAAAATATTTTACCTTTTCTTAGAGTGCAGTATTTTTTATGGTGGATGGTCATATCCTGTAATATGGATTATCAATTTCCAGAGCTTTCAAATTACTTCTGCCCTGGGCAAGAGACCACAACTTTGAGAGACGTTCAAACAAGAATCTTTGCCCAGATGCCCAAAATCTCTCAAAAAGTTTGTGGTAGTGTCAAACCTTCAGATTGTTGGGGAACTTCTGTGAATTACTAAGTATCCTTCATTTCTACTGATTGCAGTGAACAAGGGAAAATTCAAAACAAATAAAACTGAAGACTTCAGGATAAATATGAAGTCTTTCAAAGTGATGATTTGATGTTCTAAATTGGTGACCACTTTGGATTTGTTATGAGCTAATTTACCTTAATGTTTGTGGAAGCATTGTTTCCCTGTGTACTAGTTCAAAATTTTCTTCATTGCTTGTTAATTCAAAATACACATTTTTAATTCTAAAATGCTGTTTTACTCCAATCACTGATTGTACCGGTGAGGGGAAGGAACCTCAAAAGATGCAGGGGAAGGAACCTCAAAACCACCAACTGACTCAGGCACAAAAATTAATTCCTGGGCATAGGCAGCGATATGGGATACACATCATAACGTCACCCCAAGACATTGATCAATGCCTTCTCTTTGTCGTTTCCTGTCTTGTTTTTTTTTCTTCAATCAGATCTGTTTAATTGATTGCTTTTGCTATAGGATGTTATTTTGGTTGTGTGGCAGCACTATCCAAATTTCACCTTGTCTATACAGAGTTGAATGACATTCCCAGTGCCATCATTGTGTCCGACAGCTGTTCTTCCTAAAGCTGATACCAGAGGCTGTTGATGTGAGGCTGGTAGGTCAGTCCAGAGAAACAATGCCCTCCCTGCAGATATGGGGGCCTGCTATTAGGTCCTTCCAAAGCTGTGTCTTTTCCAGGTTGAACAAGCCCCAGTGCCACAGCCACTCCTTACAGGACAAATGCTCCAACCCCTGACCATTTCTGTGGCACTTTGCCGAACTCCCTCCTGCTGGTCATTACTTTTCTTGTTACTGGTGCTCCCTTAACTGGACAAAGAGTCTAGATGTGGCCTCTGGGGGCTGAGTAGAGGGGGATAATCACACTCCTGGCTGTGCTCCTGTGACTATTGCCCTGGATGCTCTTGCACAGGGTCACACACTGAGGGCTCATGTTCAGCTCAGTGCCCATAGTGCACTGTGCACCAGCTCACCTGGAGAGCGGAGGGACTGCTTCAAGGGACTCTTTCTTCCTGGGGCAGGACTTTACATCTGTCCGTGTTGAATTTTGTAACATTCCCATTGGCTTCTTCTTCCAGCCTATCTTGTGTCTCTTCAGGTGGCAGCCCTGCCCTCAAGAGCATCATCAAGTGGTCCTGCTGGCTTAGTGTCACCGCACACCTAATGAGAGAGCACTCTGCCATCTGCTTCAGATCATTGATAGAAGTGGTTAACAGGACCAGTCCCGTGAGAGATCTCTGTTGCACTCCATTTGTAACCAGACTCCAGAGAGAGCATGACTCACCAATCACTACCTGCCGAACCTGATCACCCAAACTGTTATTTACTCAGCCATTTGTTCAACAATCTAGACCCTAACATTCCACCTCAGATACAGGGCATGTTGGAGGGATTGCCCAAGGTCCTGATAAAGACAAGATAAATGATATCCACTGCACTCCCCTCATCAACAGATCCAGTCATTTCATCATCAAAAGCAATTTGGAAAAGCATGATTTTAACTGCTGACTTTCCAATAACCACTGTCTTCCTACATCCATATATTCATTCAAGGAGGACTCATTCTGTAATTGTCCTGGTGACCAAAACGAGGCCTGTACTTTCCCAGATTGCCCCTTCAGCCTGTTTTGAAGATGGATTCAGCATTTGCCCTTCTCCAGTTATCATGGACATCCCCCTGATCTCTATGACCTTTCAAAGATGACAAAGTGGCCTCACTATGATGGTGAGTATAATAAAGATTCCAAGAGAGATGAGGAATCATGCCCTAAAAGCTTTGAAAAAATATGAACTTTTTTGCTATTCAATTCCCATTTACATACTAGGAAATAATAAATAGTTTCAGTGTAGGGAATTAATTCAACAGGACAATTTGGGTGATTGTCATCACCCTGTCAATAGCCTGGAAGAAGCCCTTTCAATAGCCTGAAACAGCCCTTTATAAAGAGTGGAATTATATGAAAAGTGTTAAAGAGCAAAGTCTCTTTCTGAATGCTCTTTATTCTGTCTCTCTGGATTCTTCTTTCCATATGTCCTTTGAGACACTGAAGTAAGTTTTTTTCACTATTGAACCAGTGCCACTATGAGAGGATGAATCCCATCCCCTTTTTACTCATACATTATCAATATAACTGTTAGGTATGCATTGACTGGAACATGTGCACCTCTATTAGGACAGTTCTTTCTTGCATTGAGAGATGCCTCATCACGGCATACATATGTATATGCATAGTCATTCTTCAGATTAGCCACAGCCACATCTTTGTAAAATGCTTAATTACCAGAACACAAAACACAGATTACATTTCCTTCCCTAATCAACTTCAAGATAGAGTGGATTCTGCCTTGGGGCTTGAAGATCAGTGTGAGGACATCTTGAGATCCCTTCTAGTCGTATTACCCTTGTAACAAACAGACAACAAAGAAATCCAATTGCCACCTATGTGTGCATTGCCAACCATGAATGAGAAAAGTGATACTTAGCTGTGACTACTGAGGACTTGTCTTAAACTATACAAGTAAAGTCAGACAAAGATGACAAATGCTTTGTTATTTGAAAATAATGTCCTCAGTTACTCTTAAGTCCTCTAGAGAAAATTTTTATTTTGAAAGATAAAAAGATATTCCGGTTATATCCTCCCCAGCCACACTCTTAACAAAAAAACAAACAAACAAACAAAAAAACAAAAACATTTTCAATTCAAGCAGGGATGTATTACGTTTCCAGGGAAGTTGTAATCTAATATCAAATGTTTGAGCCTAACTAGACATTATATATCATAAATATATGGATAATTTGTGGATATCATGAGCATTATCTGCTACTAATTAATGTAAATTATATTACAGTCTCTGGAATTCCTTGGCTGTCTTCTGTAGCTGCAAAAGGACCCTAAATGACTGGCAGATCAGATGCATCACTTTTAGGCAATTAAATTGCGGTGGAATTAACCCTGTCTTTAGCAATAATGTGGAGTTCGAAGCTGAGATGCTGAAAGATGGGATAAGATGATAAGATAAGATAAGATAAGATAAGATAAGATAAGATAAGATAAGATGGTCTGAGGCAAAAATATATATTAAGTTCTGAAACATCTGATGAAGGGATAGTTATCTCTGGCATGGGAAGTGGAGTACCTATATGTATAGCCCAGAGAGCATGAAGCAACACTAAATATACTGCAGTCATTTCAACTTGTCTTTCACAGCTCTTAATAATGCACTTGTAATTCCAGAGCAAAAAGTACTAATTCCTACTCAAGTTTGTAAAATTGGTATAACATGTTTTTAAAAGAATAAGACGAAACAGCAATAATTACCCTTAATGTTTGTTTGTGGGTGCTTTCCATTTACAGTATGTTCATGACCTTTACCAATATATGCCTCTGCCCTTTTATATGACATACAGAGACTCCAAAGTATCATCTGCTCAGAGTTTTTTGAAAAGTCTAAATGTAATCCACTAGGTGTCAGGGCACTGCACACGGAAACATCCTCGCAAGATCAAATACACAGTGCATTTCCCTGGTCTACACTTCCTTTGTCTGGAGTTTCCCACCAACCAGGTCATGGAACTCAGGAAAGGTGAAGGAACTCAGGACTAGACCTGCCAACAAGCATCACCCCGATGCCATGGCATGGAGACAGCTGGCAGATATTCTCAGGCCTTACCTCAAAATCTGTGCCAAATTGAGAAAGTGACAGAGCTACCTACAGAAGACTTCAATTCCAAATCAGAGCAGTGCTAAAATCTAACAAATGTCTCAAATCTGATAAACACAAAAAAATATGGAGTTAACCTGTGAGGGGTCCCACAAAATGAAAAGACACAATTTACTGTATGTCAAGAGTATATTTTGCAATAGCCACATAGTGATTGTATCTCAGTTACAAGTGTTAAGATGTCCTTTGGCTAGTTTCAGATTCTGTTGTGTTCCAAATGCTGGCAAAACAAGAAGAAACAGTTTAAGACCTGTTTCAGGCTGCCATACCTGCACACTAGAGTGCTGGTACATAGTTTTAAGTCACATAGGCTGTAAGAAGATACAAGAATATGAACAATAGGTCTATTGCTTAGTGGCAACTTTTGTTTTGAAAAAAAAGTACATGAACATATGCTCAAGGTTCCCATCAAAGTGAGGGCATGAACAACTGTCCTAGTTTTATTGAAAATATTAAGGACATAAATTAATAGGTAATTGGTGGTTGATTTCATATTACTTAAATTCAAGGTGCCTTTCATGACTCTCTAGTCTGTGCTCCAAGGAAAAGACTGGCCTTCAGAAATCCCAGAAGGTTCAGGAACACTTGGAAGCAGTGGTCCCACTTTCAGATAGCATCTCAATATCTGTGCTTGCTAGCCAAGTTGCAACCCTAAGCATTGCTTGAGTTTGTAATACCAGATTAAGCTCCAGTAGACAAAGCTCAACTACTTTGGGTCTGTGTAAGATGTTAGGAACAGTGAGTTATCTCTGAATTTACAGCAAAACATCAAATATGCATATACATGCAGATGCAAAGTATATATGGCAAAATATGGAACTGTGATTATTTATTATATTTCTATGATTATTGCACTTACCTATTACATTTCCATCTCCTGAGCAGCCCTTGATTGCCCCGAAAATAAGAGACAAACTTCCAGAAAAACATTATCCTCTCAACATTAAAATATCCTCTCACTAATACTCTCTGCAGTGGGGGAGAGTATTATACTACCACAAAGGATGGCAAGACCCAGGAGGATAAAGTCTAGCAGGCCTACAAGACTGAACACTGAAGTTGAGTATCTTTAGATAAATACTTATGGTCAGTTTTAACAGCTCCAGCTCCCTCCAACAGCAGCTGTTCTAAAAGTAATTAAATCAACTCAACGCTAAATATAGACCCAAAATGTTTAAAGGCTTTCTAAAATAATTTTGAAGCATTTTTTTATCTGCGGGAAATTAGAAATTACTTCAATTAATACAAAAATATACTCCAACTGAGGCTATAAATACATACATATATATTTAGGCTATATATGTATAGGCTATATATATTTAGGCTATGTATATTTTTATATATGCACATATATATACACTGAAGAGTTTACAAGGATTTTTATAGAAAAATGTCACATCCTTAAAGGTCAATAAACAATATAAAGGTTTCAAATCGTGACCATTAAAAATAACCTTCTTGGCAAGCATTTCTTTTTCCACAGTGGTTAAAATTTACAGGCTAAAATTGTAGGGGGTTTAATCCCGAACATGTTGTTACTGCACTGCCTTAACCCTAAGAGTACTTGACAGTGCAGTAATAACAGCAGTAAAAAAGAGGAAGTCACAGCTAACTCTGGACCTTTCTTTAGGTCCTGAAAACACTCCTGGTTTTCATACTACTACATATTAAAGGTATGTAACATTCCTATTTGCCTTTATTCACTGTAAGGGTTAGACATATCTATGCTACAAGGGTGCCAAGGCATCTAGTTCCCTTTCCTGGAGGTGGTTTCCTGCCAACTGACCCCATTTTGGGTACATCCCTTTCATCTCAAGATTTGTGTGCACCACAGCAGAGGAAGAGGAAAAACTTAGTTTCATGAGTTTCAGATTTGTGGGGAGGGAAAGGAACACATATGAAAAACTTAAAGGCTTTTTAAAAATCTCTTCTAAGGCCCGTATGTCTGTGCTATTACCATATAACACTGAATAGAGCAGGAAACAAAATATCAAAACGTCACTCTAAACCTGTAGTTAGGGTATTAGGGGCCTGATCCAATGCCAAGGGAAGACAATAGGGAGGGTTTGTATCAAATGCTGAATGTCCTCTGAGCCCATCAAAGGGATTATGGACCATTTGGTGAATGTGTATCATCCTGTGCTGGACCATGCTAATCTTATTGTGCCATTGCAATTGTGGTAAACATACCGCTGATGCAAACATATCTAGGACTTACTTTTTTTCCAAATCCCAAAGGATTTATTGAAGGAGATATAAAACTTCCCCTCCTTTTTGCCTATCTTAGCACTGGAACCTACTGAAACTTAAGAATTCCAGAATTTCTTCATACAAATTCTACATCTATTCCCTTACTTAGTTAATAATACCAAACTCAACCAAATCAAATAGGATACTTGATTCTTCCTTCACAGAAAATATTTTACCCATTAATGAGAAGTTTTCTTATATAAAGGAATTCAATTTTTTTTGATTGGCGTTAGACTCACAGACAGACAGAAATAAGCTGCCATTCTTCCATTTGATAGCCAGACGCTGCCAGTTGTTGCTAGGGCAGTCATGCTGTTAAATTAGGTCTAATGAACGAGTAATTGCTTTAGGTATAGTGAACCATTTCAAAGAAAACAAGGATTCTAATTGATTTGCAATTTGTTTGGCACATTGCATTGTCTGGGGCTATTGATTAGTCTTCTGGATTTCACACTGCATGTGTTTCCCTTTATTAAGGGAATAACAGGTTACTGATTACTTTCCTTCTGGGTTTAATGTAGCGGTTAATGTCTACTTTGTTCTTGTGTCATGTCACAGGCAAGGAAGGAATAATATGCAAGTGGGTGGCCCTTTGCTAAGAAACTCCCCTGCTGCTTTGAGCTGTGTACTCTAAGACATGCTGAAAAGCAGATCAAGAGAAAGGGTTAGAATAGCAGGACTCACAAGTTACGGCCTGAGTCAGGCTAGACCCAGGCTAAAAACTTGGCTTTCCTTTACTATCAAAGCACAAAACAGTATGAAGTGATTGGCAGTCGATTTGCTCGTTTGATTAGATGTCTCTATATAGGGAAACATAGTATAGTTTTATATGCCTTGGTTTATATACAGCAGCATCTTAAACAAGAAAGCTTACAATATATTTGTCCTTTTGCTGCAAGAGATTTACCCCATACTATACACATTCTGGAGAGCAAGCAATTTTTTATTTTACATCTACCTTGGCTTGCAAAAAAGTGAATCCATTTAATTAACAGTGTTGTTCCTCTCAAAGGATAATTTTCTGTAACATAGTTGATGTTACTAAAGTATAATTAATTTCAAAATTCTTAACATTCTTAGCTCAAAAATGTTACCCTTAGCATGTCTTTAACAGGTATGATGGTAAAATAAAATAGGCTTCATTGTTCTATAACTGGTCTCTGTTCTGGAGATTATTTAGCTTTGTATTTTGTGCCCCTGTATTGAGATCCAGTACAAATGATTAAATATAATATAAATTAAATATAGGCATTTAGATTACTTGCAGGGCCTAAGGAATCATAATTTTGTGTCCTTGCTATGTTTCTTTCTCAAAGGGATCAGCCATGTGTCATTCATATAACAGAAGATCTTGACCTAAGCCTGATCCAAAGCCTGTTGAACTCAACAGTAAAACTCTTATTGATTTTCAGAAGCTTTCCCCTATGAGTCCATCAGCTTTCTTGATTCCTCTCTTGAGAACCTATACTTTATTTCAACAAGAACACGCTGTGATCCAGGTGTCCTGAAGCTTTACATTGTACCAGTGGCACCAAATGAGCGATCTCAAAAATCTATGCTTTGTCCCATGTGCCAGGATTTGAAATTTCTAATGCCGGACCGGTATTTTTGATGACTTATTATAAAGATGACTATTAGTAATTATGAGTAAATTTCCTGAATATGATGATTTTTTTTTTTTTTTTCTAAAAGGGATTATGATACAACGTTGGTCATGTTCAGTTTAGTCCAAACATCAATTTTAAACTCAGTAGCTCATGATCTTTCATGATCTAGAAATTGTTGATTTCAAAGTCTTTGCAGTGGGATATAGAACAGCTGTGACTTATCTTTAATTCATCATGAATTTCAGGTCATCCCAAATGTCTTAACTAAATCAGCTGCACACTTTCAAATCCCTATTAGACTGAATTTAATGAAGTCCTTGGTCTTACAGACAGAAACATAAGAAATCATCTCTATAATGGAAACAAAACAACAGCCAAAAAACCATTTTGTTATCGTGTTTGACAACCATTTGGTATATACCACATACAAAAATTGTCACTGCTGTTTTGGGGTGCCGTATGGAGTTCATTTTTGTTATCCTGTTCAAAAATGATGAATCATTGTGTACTAAATGTATATACCAAATACCAGATGTATACCAAAATAGTTTTTATAACTTAGCAGATCATAATCTATTTCCTTCTATATTCAATAATCCTAAGACATCTGGATGCTCAAGTCAGAGTTCAGTATATATTAAATTGGTTATTAAACATAGTTTATTCCATGTGGGTGACCTAATGTAATTGTAAAGTAAGAGAAACCATAACATTCTAATTTCCTTTTTATGTGGTGGGGGAAGTTTGGGATATGAGCCAGATGGTGCAATCATTCACCAGTTATGGTGGGACCCCAGGCTTGAGGCTAGGGATTTGAGGATCTCGCAAAGATAATGCAAGCGAGTTGAGACATTAACATGCCTCTCTTTCCCCAGCCTTTGATTCAAGAAAAAACAATGAAACAAAACAAACTCAAAGGAAACATTTTAAAGCAGGAATGCTCACAGGAAAAGAAATCAGTAGCTACTGAGAAGATTAGAGTCTGATCATACTCCAATTACAATAATTATATCAGATTAGACTTAATGTCAGTAGTATAGAAACAAGTATTCTAATATGATATGACTTGAACCTTCCTTCACTTCCATCACTTGGGCCCCTGTGTGCTATTGAAGAAACTTGAGATAGCTTTAATGCTGGGGATGAACTGATCTGATCTGTATCAATAACATATACACATAAAGGTAGATTGCTATGTTAAAATGATGAATTTTCCCCAATTCAGAGAAATCTTCTAATTCTAATAGCTAATTCTTGCTATGTGTGTGTATTATTGCCATGCAAGCTTAAGCTTTTCATTTCCTCTTCTTTGTCTCCACCAAGATTGAGATACAGCATTTTATTCTCAACAAAATTATGTGAAAGATGACAAGGAAGCAATGATCAGGAGTGATTCTAGTTTTCCCCTTTAGTTACAGGGCTTGCTGTGAAACAAATTCCATTGGATGCATCACAACTAACAGATACTTCACTATTGAATTCAAGACCCAGCATGCTGTTGTCAGTAAAGTGATTATGTAGGTAGAGCGTTCCAGTGAAATCTTCTTTTCTGCTTACTTGGGGGACTTACAGAGAAAATAGTTTCCTGAATTTTCTTCTAAATCCTATTCTCTTGGGTTCAAATAATCAAATTTTTTGCTTTAGGTCCACAAAGTTGTATATATATATACTGCAGGATGGTCCGGGATTCTGGCCTCTTCTCATCCATTAAAGAACCTGGCAAGGGCCACACCTCCCTTCTGACCATATGAAGGCCTCTGTACAAAAGGCAGCTGCATGTACTCAGATTTCCATGTACCCAGGGAAGGCATCGAGCCCAACAAAAGAAGCAGTGCCAATGTCCCCATGGAGAGTGTTCCACTTTTTAGAAAAGAATTGAAAATGTGCTAGGACAGAGAGAAGGAAGGTGAGATGCATGATAGTTGAGCCTAGCACTTAGAATAATTGCACAGGCTGAAGAAGTCCAAAGTCCTCTCTCCACTACAGTAGTTTTGTAGTTTATCCAACAGGTACAATTCACTACAGAAATAAAAATCTTATCCTTTCTAGTTATCTAAGTTTCCTAATCTTTAGAAGTACCTGTGAAAATGTACAAACAATAAACTTTTACCTATGGGGACCAAATTCAGGGGCCATAATCTATTTGAAACCTTTTGTCTCTGACACACATCTCCTGTTGAACTAGACTGGGAAAAATTGTACCAAGGAGAAAATCAGTTGTGAGACAGTCTTCTACTTTGGTATCAGAAGCAGCAAAAACAGATGTGTATCAATTTCTCAGCTACCCAACACATCACTCAGTATCTTAATAAAAGTCCTTCTTCTTTTGTAGGTGAAACTGTAACATAAGTTTGTGAACTTTCATCAGCCCTGATTAGCAGAGTTAAAATCACACTCTCCTGTGTGCTGCCCTTTCCCCCACAGAGGATGCAGGCAGGATATACCTACCTCAAGGGCCACTGTGAAGCTCAGATTACTACTACTGCTTATCATTGACAGCAGGAAGATTCTTAGCATGATACAAACAGTGATCTATATATGCACAGACTTTTTTCCCAGTTAAAATTTAAGTCTCTTTAGGCATGGAGTGCCTGCGGCTTTAGGATACAAACCTGGAGGATTGCCCCCTTTGACGTAAATACTTAAACCACCCATGAGTGGCTCATTCTTTCTGAGACTCTAGACTTTTGTTTCTCATCTGAAATATATGAAAATATTTTCACTGAAGTCCACAGAGGTTATGATCATCAAGAATATTACCTTCAATAACAGATAGCTCCTCAGAAATGGTATGCATTTTCCATTCTCATTTTCATTAGTTGTTTTCTAACACTGATTGTAATATTGCATGGAAGTCACAGAACTACTGAGCCTGGTGTGCTGGGTGGAGCTGAAACATGACTGACTGACATCCAGACTCTTGTAACTGATCTTTCTGCCTTTATTGCCTTAACTAAAAGCTTGAACTCCATAGTTTAGTTTTTCTCTCCTACCTCACTGTCTTCTTTGGGAAAATCACACTGATCTTGGAGAATGTTTTTGTTTCTGCTTTCTGACTGCATCTGTGTCGAGCTTTTTTACTAAAAACGAAAGCAAAAAACTACATTTGCTGAGACATATTACTTCTGTATAATATATGGCTTTGCTGGTTAGCATGCACAGGAGCAAATCACATTTTGAAATATTTTTAAAACACGGAAGAGCTTTAAAGAACTGTTTAAGAAGCTGCTCTTGGTTTGGTGCCAGATACAGATGCCACACTGATTACAGAAGATTACATAAATTCCCCAAGCCTTATTATCCTCTCACTTACACCTATAAAACTGGGAAGAATTCCACTGGAGTCCCTGGAATTACGCTAGTTCTGGAGAAGAATATATCCCTTCTGGTTAGCAAGCTATCAGTGTTTTTAGTGGGTCCAGTTATCTCTACCTGTCTACTAATACTAAAAAAATTGCAAAGCAAAACAGAGTATGATCCATCTACACAAATACTTCAACCTTCATTGATTTCAACTGAGTTGCACAGATTTATATGTGAGCTAAATTTTGACCTGAATATGTAGGGAAAAAATCCAACTCTTCATCATCTTTGTTGTAGCACATTACTGAGATTTTCATACAATTTGTGAAACAAGAGACGACTAGAGCAGGTCAACCCAAAGTTCAGTCTAGCTCTGGAAGCCTTTCTGTAACAATGGTTCAGAATGAGGTGTAAGATGTTCGAGCAAAAGCTTCCTGTGTGGATGAAGCTTTCCCTGCAATACAGTTGCATATCCTGACAGTTTCAGAGACTTTTGAGTAAATTGTGGCTATTGCTTGGGACCTACCTACTGTGAGTTCAGACATTTGTTCTTTCAGCTATTTGCCCCAATGCCTTCCTGTAGCAAGGAGTTCCACAACTTAATTATTCATCATAAGAAAAAGTTATTGCTTCAGCCTTTTAAACTGGGTGATTTTATTTACTGCCCCTCAATTTGGTTGGTGCCTCAACTATTTTTTAAGAAGATGAAATTAGTTTTCTTCACTCACTTTCTCCATGCCATCTGAAAAACTGTAAGCCACTACTGTATCCCAGTCAGGAATATTTTTCATACTGCTTTTCTAATCTGTTTAGTTTTTCCAATTCAAATGCCATTCCACACCGTAGCTCATCCTTCTTGAATTTATTTTCTATATCTATTGTTACTCTCTTTTGAGATGGCTTGTAAGACCAACATACAGTATTCAAGATGAGGACATACCATTAATTTGTGCATGGTAGCCCTTACTACCGCAGTAAGGTTGGGTTGTGGGTTTTGGTGTGGGGTTTCTTTTTATTTCTACAAAATGAAACACATGCTAGTGATGATTCTGAAGAATTCCTAGTAGAACTGTGAAGACATTTGTAAATCAAAGAGCTGCAGGGATAACACAACCACATTTTCACACAAAAATCATTGAGAGGTTGGTAAATCCCATGATTCTTTTTGTGTTATTTAGCTGACAGCAGTAACTAAGAGAATTAGAACTTTGTGACCTGCCAAGTTTCCATGGACTGCCTCCAACAGCTCCACAGACAACCATGAAGCAATATCATGGTTGGTCATGAAGCAAGGGTTGGAAACCAAGCTGTAGAGAATAATTCATACTAATTTTTCTGAAAAGTTGGGATTATCTGCTATGTTCTACCAGTGTAAAAAAGACTTAAGACCTTCACTGTGGTCCCAAGCTCTCAAATAAGATGAGAAGTTCTTACTCTACAAAAGAATTGTGTATTTCTTGAACAATACAAAGTTGAGAATAAAAACAAATTTGTTCCTTAGAAATTGCCTAGTGAAGCAGTTGTTTCATACTGCCTGTTGAACATTTGGGTAGACTGATTCAAATGTTAAAGCTGTGTTCAAACCAGAAAAAATAAAAATAATAAGCTGTCAGAATAATTACTAAGAACATACAAGGATTATACAAAGTAAACTGCAGCCTGCAAAAAGAGAATTGCATGTTAGCTAATTGTTAATTTTAGCAATTGCAATGGCTAATTACTGTGGCACACATTGACTATTAGCATGATGCCCCAGCACCTGCTTTCTCCAATGAACAGATTTCTTCATTGCTCGTGCAGGAGCAAAATGTGTAATTATTGGCCATCATTGGGGCGATTTTTCAGTGATTCTTTTGTGTGATGTGAATGACGCATAATGACATATTTTATTAGAGGGCAAATAGCTGTTTGTTAATGGAAATGATTCGAAATCCAAGAAACTAGGAGCTAGGAGCATGTTTTCAGTATCAGCATGAATTCAAATGTATTTTCTTTTAACTCTTTATAAAAGAAGCATAGAAATCAAATCTAAACTTAGTATAATATATTTAATGATATGTGCAAACACAGCATTGATTAATTGCCTCAAATGTTTTCAATGCTACACCATTTCATTTGTTACAGCAGTCTGCTAAATTTATGCATTTCTTATTTAAACTCTTCTTTCCTGGGCATATAGTGTTAGCAAGATTATGTGGCTTGTTCCTCATTTACTGGGAAAAAAATCATCTTTGTAACTTAAGCAACAATTATGGGCTTTATGAGGCACATTTTCATTGCACACATTGTAGAACACAGTGCACTGACATTATTATTCCTGAAAGTACATGCTTGAATGTATCTATCAAGACCCAAATGTCAGCTACTGAATAGATTATGCATAGTTATCCAAAACAGAATATAGATACATAAAATATCAGCAACAGAATACTCAATTTCTGAGGAAAGATTTTTATTAGATAATCTGTGTGATACTTTGAAGAACAATGCAAATGAAAAAATCACATATGAACCTTAGACTATAGTGGTGTTTAAAAGAGCAAACTACTTTGTCATTTTTGAAGGACAGATTATGGCTAGACTAAGAAAGCTGGCCTTTTCATTTTGCTTTTATTTGAATACTGTTCAAAGCTGAGGAAAAAGAGGAATACTAGGGTACCTTGTTTGCTGAATTCCACTGAAGTAGATCCAGACTAACTTGATGGAAAACAATCAAGTAAGTTTGGATATCCATGGATAGTAGAAGTCTCGTGAATGTCTTTCAAAGTTTAAATAATAAGTGGGAAGCCTAAGCATCTTCTGGACTCTTCAGGTAGTGAAGTCAAAAGTTTAATGCTATCTTGGACTATAGTAATAACAGATTTTTTTTTGCGTGACTGATATAATTCCATTTTGACAAAGATGCAGTTGATGACCTTTGATTATATTTGACTCAATTTATAAACACACAATTTAGATGAAATTCAGGCCTAATGGATGCATATGAAATGACTGACTGAAGCAAACTCAGTTTAAAAAGCATATTCAAATAAATAAATAAATAAATAAATAAATAAAGCACACATATAATAGGTGTAATAGGAAGACAGAGCAAAGGATCATATCTTTTATATGTCTTCTACAATTGCATATGACAAACTTGCTGCATTTTAAAATTGCAGCTTCAAAGATTACCATAAGACAAATTAAACCAACTCTACATACACTGAAAATCTGGGTCATCCCATATACCAAGTGTGAGTTATTTACAAACTTGAGGAAGAAACTATGAATGAGCACTTCCTCTTCTCACCCAGGGCCTATAGCTTCTCTGCTGTTGCAAGATTGTAGATAAGTTTGGTATTCAGGTTCACTGTTTGACCCATTAAACTGGTATTGAGGTATAATTTGTGTGTTTTCCCAGTACGGTTGTACATAGAATGGGGTTCATTTCCACAAGTTTGAATAAATTTATCCAGTTCAGTGAACCTGTTGTTAAGCTTAGCAAAACTCAGTAGGTGGCTTTAAAGTCCTGTAATTAGCCCATTACATAAAATCTGTACTTTAGATTTTTGCACATTGGTTAATAAGTATAACGTGCTTCGTATATATAAATAACATTACATTAAATGATGCAACATAAAGGAATTAAAGGCCAAAGTAGTTAAATAAAATACTTGAAGGAGATCTCAAATTAGCATGTTTAATTCCAACTCATTGAACAGGAAAAGGCTTTAGCCTTACTGTACCAGTTCTATACAATGTGCAGAATAGCAGATATTTAGTCTCCATTTTACATAAGGTTGTTGTCATCTCTGACCTCTGTGTGACTTTGGAAAAATGTTCTAATTAGCTTGTTTCTTTTAAAATCTAATCATTACAATGTCTAAATATAGTAATGAATTACCAAGACAGCACTTGCCTCAACAATTTTTTCATAGTTTGTACATAGCTAATTAATTCTTGATCCTTAATTTTTGCTTTCCAAATGAAATATATGAGGAAAATGAAGTCTACAGCTAATTAACCCATGCAATGCTTACTGTTTCATAGCAAAAACACTTATACTAAAGTTCAAGGTTTTTACTAGTTAAAAAAAGTAAAACACAGCTTTGAATCCTATTGTACTAGGTCAAAGCTCCACTTCAATCTAACAGATTATTCATTATTTTAAAATTGTTTTTAAATTGCATAACCAATATCCCAGACTTCAGTTTCGCTTCATGTCTATTGATGAATTACAGTATGTGAATAAATATATTGAAACATAGTCTTACATACATAATCATTATCTTTTTTTGATTTTTTCCATTTACATATAATGAGTGCTATGTAACATATAGCCCTCTTCAGAGATTCAGTTATCATTGCATGAAGAAAATATTTTAATAATAGAAGTCTTGAATAAATGCACATATGCATACACACATCCATCTTTCTATCTATCTATCTATCTATCTATCTATCTAATCTATCTATCTATCTATCTTTCTATGTATCTATCATCTATCTATCTATCCTTATATATGGAGAAACATAATTGTGTTTTGGAGTTATATGAAATATTCAGAGTTAATAATACAGCCAAAGGAAACTTGCTCAGATTTGATCTCATTAAAAACTCAATAGTCCTTAATAGTTTGTCAAGATTCATAAATACAAAGATTCTAGTGGATGAACCTGTCCTTATTTATATGTCTATACTGAATTATGGTAAATCAATGGTTTCACTTGATCTCAACCCAAAGCCAGATCTCATTCAAAAACCAGAACTCATTCATTTGCAGTTTTAGGATTCATCAGCAAACTCACAAAAAAAGCCTGGATAAAAACCTTTATGATGCTCCACAAAAAGAAACAAGAAGTTTGAAAGGGACAACTTTCACACATTTATACTTATTGTGACATGGCAAATACAGCTACCCCAATTTTTAGTTTTATTCTGTTTATCTTGAGCCATTTTATAACATCATCTTTGAGTGCCTTTGACGTCTTTCCTATTTCATTTATTGCATGTATTGGATTTCATGTATTGGCTCCTCTACTGCTCTATAGTTGTTGCTTATTTTTTCATCTTATTGACAATCTTAGTTTAAGGCTAATGTTATTCCTTATATACATATATATACACACATATATGTTGTCTTCTTTTTTCTTATAAACATTGACATCTGAAGGACTTTTGTCCTTTAACCAGACATATCCAGTCTCAGAGCTAACTCCATTCTCTGCCATACAGATACATTTCCTGCTGGTTTCATACAGAGCTGAGAACATAAAATTGGAAACAAAGTTGATCTCTTGTATAAGTAAGCATATTTCTCATAGAACTATCTAGCCTATGTTTAGAGTTGATGGAAATCTTGAAGAAAATATCTCATGTGGTATTAATATATCAGAAAGTAAGACTAAGAGGTAAAATGACCCACATTTATAAGAGTATTCAAAAATTTGTGAAAAATTAATAAATTTAACAGTACAACAGTTTTAAAAAGTTTAGAAGAAATTGCAGGAAGGAAAACAACTGGTAGAAGCCACAAGACAAGCCATGTAGATCTTCCTTAACTTGTTTCATCCTGATATCTTCCCAAGCCTCCATCCTATCTTATAAAATACACATCCTTTGGTTACCTCTGAAGGCCAGGTTAATGCTCTGATAAGCTATTTTCCAACACCTGTTTAGACACTTTTTTCTCTGACAAATTTGAATCGAATCTATTAAGTACACCATCAATTATGCTCCTTTACACTATGGATCTGCTTAAGTGAAAGAGTTAGGAGGTCACAGCATATGGCTTATTTTTTGTGAATGGAATATTTGATTCAGTTTCTTAATTGACCATGTGCATGATGTCTACTTGTGGGGAGCAGTTATACCTGAGGGTGAATCTGCAAGAACACTGAAGGGAGGCAGTTATGGACAGCATTTACAAAGCTGCCTTTTTCTCTCTCTAAGTTTAAAATTCCTCATTAACATCTAGCAGGAAGTTAACAAACCAAAAGAACGCCTTCTTGCCTACCAGGCCTAATTCTGTTTTACAGAAGCAGGAGTTTCTGTAAAATATATAAAATATATTTTATAAAAATATGAATAGAGCATATTGAATTAAATAATTTTTCTCTGTGTAAAAAAATTACTAGAAGGAAGATAAGGAAAATGATTTCTGTTTATGTCTGTTTTCTAAGACATTTACATATTACCAGGGAATGTTTAACCACATTCATCGTTGATCATCTTTGTAAAGAAGCTGAATTTGATTTACCAGATAGATAGATGTCTTATCACAGATGAAGAGTTTTTTGGGTTTTTTTCCCAGCAAATAATTTGACCTCAAGAGAGGAATTAGTTCCCTCCTTCTAGAAATGGGTAAGCATATACAAGTAGATGAATAGTTGCCTAAAATGAGACACCTATATATATGTGGCAGTAAATTAAGATTTTCTCAAGCAGTAAGAAATGTGTGTTTACTTTGAAAATCAGGTCTATACAGTGCATTAGGTGACCATTTCTCATTGTATATGTGTTGCTAAATATCATGTCAGGCTATTGGCTGCTCCCACATCAATTCAATATTCCTGTATCTCTGAAGATTATCACTGTTATATAAGAAGCATCAAAGATACAGAATTTAATTTTGGGTTGGTTTTGGATCCATAAATTATTAGTGACATCATATCTGGAAGCACCTACCAAATTTAAGGACTTCTACTGGTTATTGTTTAGATTAGTTTGGGCTCTTTAACTATTTAAATAAGAGAATTAACCATTGAAGCACTGAAAGGTGTAAGTAATATTGTCATAAAGGTAGCTAAGGCAGGACAAACTGAGGCAGAAAAAAAAGTATTTCCTTCACTTATGTTTTTTTGGCTGAACAATACTACTGATGACTGTCAGGGCTTTAGCTTTGCCTTAGCTAAGTCCTTAGACTTAGTCCTAAGTCCTAGCTTTCCTAGATACACCGACTGGTTTGAAGATAGTCCTTTACTTTTCCTTATCTACCACATTAAAGACTAAGAGGCACAAGAGAGCCAAGATGCTGAAGAAGCAATATGTTCTCTATTGCTCCACTGACTGTGCTTTTCCAAAGTTGGCAGAAACAAAAATGAATCCATTATAAATTTCCTCATCATACTGGAGCTTTTGTAATATATATTGAAAGCATGTTACAAGGGAACATTTTGTGTGGAACTATCACAAAAAACAGATTTTTTAGCTTATAACTATTATTATGAAGACACTAGTCATGACTGGGTAATGAAAAATTAGTTGACCTTTTTGTTTAAATGTAACAGGCTACCCAAGAGTACTCTAGTATACCCAGCCATCATCATACTCCCAGCAACTGGCAAAGACAAAAATAAAATATAGGAGGTATGCTGCATATTTTGTAATGTGTGCAATAATTATTGTTTGATCTTTGGAATTCACATTTTGAATTGTGGAAGTTTTAAGCGTGCTGGGAAATTTTTAATAATTTACTGAGTCTGGTGTCTTCTCTATCTTCTGCTAAGACAAGCTTACTTTATACTGTGAATATAATTATCTATACCTTGAAAAAATTGAAGGACATATTGCTCACATAGCAAATAACTATTGATTTCATCTAATATCCTGAGATGGTTGAAAGCTAGAAGCTAGTCCCATGGATTCCAGTCATTGAGACAGCCAGAATTTTTATTTGCAGAGTAATGTATATCTCTGGGGCACAGTTTGTTCGTGCAAAATAACTGGCTTCAGAGAATATAGTTCAGCAAAGAACCTAGGCAAAGATTTTTTTTAGCTTTCATGCAATGTGAGAACTGCAAACTTAGAGGAGTGACCACTCTCCAACTCAAATGAGAACGTGTTGGTACTCAAAAGAAGTACAAAGTTTGAATTAGAATGGATGTTTTCTGTGGTAGATAAGCTTCATTCAAAAGTAAAAAGATGATCTGAACTTTCAAAGAAAAAAGTGTGGTAGACAGAGAGTATGTCAGGCTGCCAAAATTACATGGCAAATATGACATTGCAGTGTAGTACATTATTACCATCAGTGATGTGGAGCCTATGCTTTTACCAGTGCATAAACTCATGGAATCTGTTTCTAATATATCACTGAGTAAATTAAGAGGAAAAATTCTGTATACAGCATTAATAACAATGCTTTTGATTTACCGAATATTCATTCTAGAAGCCATGTTTTTGCTCATTGGCAATTTCTACATTTGTTCTACTCAATTTGTGGGCTAGTTGTTCATCTTCTATAAAAGAGATCCATTAAAAAGACGTGCTAGAGGATAAGAAAAAAGAAAGCTTAATAAAAAGAGAATTACCCCTTTATATAGAATATGATGTGGGTGTGTTTCTTATGGTCACCAGCAAATTTATTTAACAGTAATTCCTTCTGAAGATATATGAAATGCAAACTAACTGCATTGAGCTCAGGACTGCAGCCAAAAATCCTTGGACACAAGACACCTTAATGAAGTGGAAGGAGTTTTGAAACACATACTGACTGCAGGATCAGGCCTAAACAAGATACAAGGATCGCATATTTAATATTAACCCATTGTTGCATATCATCCAAAAGAAATTATATTTATTACCAAAAAAATGTTTCAAAAAAGCCCCAAACACTATTACAATGTTGTAGAAAATACTTGCTATTAATTTAAGTTCTGTGAAAGAATCCTTATTTTCTGAGGCCATTCAGTTATATGGACTAGGTAAAAGAACCATGCTTGTCTTCAGACAACGTCATTTCACTGCCCAAGAATTCAGACTTTCCAGTTGCAATCCTGCTAATGTGCACTTTAGAGAAGGAAGAATAAGTGGCTAGCAGGAAATAAGTGTGCAGGGAGAGAACTCACACAGCAGAGGAAAGTTTTAGATCAAGTAAGCAGAAGTCACATAATCTAAATTAATTATCCAAGCTTTTCTCTTGGTCAAGTGTTTAGAGAGTTAGACTGGAAGTTCCAATATTCAGGGTATAAACTTCTAGCACAGCTCTAGGGAAATGCCTGCTGAAGCTTATTAATTCTTCTGAAACAAACTGTTCCTAATAGGTTCTAGCTGTCAGAACTTCCCATGCTTTCTCTGAAAGTGTTTTAATTTCATATTCACAAGACTTCTCCCACGTTAGCAAGTGAAGCACAAAAATTTCAATCCACTTAAAACTCAATGCAGGAATCTGGAAGGCCAGAGAGAAAGAATTTTGCATCTCTCTTTTCAGAGCACAAAACCTTTAAAATGTGTAAATAAAGCTCCAATTAGGTTTACCATTCTAGAGGATAATGAGAAGTGCCCATCAAATATGCTACATTCTTAAAATGTTTTGATTTAGCAGGCAAAATTCAAACCACCGTAGTAGCTTCCAGAGTAAAACCTGATTGCACTTGCATGTCACACTCACAAAAAAGCAACCAAAAAAAAAAAGGATCGACACCCCCCACCTCCCCAACACACACATACACACACACACACAAACCATAAAGCTCTAATTGGAAAGCTTCCATCATCTGAGTACTTGCTTCCTGGCATACATGAAATGATCAGTGGGGAAAGCAGGGTCAATCGAGACAGACTGAGAGTGAAATTAAAATAATAAAATGTCTAAACATTTAACTGCAAATAGGAAATCTTTATACCCACCCACACCCTATTCTGTAACATAAAACTAAGGCAACAATTATTCATATACCTCCAAGTAATTTGCAGGCTCCATACAAAAATCTCATTTAAAATAAGAAATTGCTATTTCTGCACATTTATTCTCCCCAAATGCTGGCTAATTGCTGCAATGGCCATTATAAAGAATAATTTTCGCTTAGTGAAAAAAAAAAAAAAAAGAGGAATGAAGAGAACATTTTCTGGTTTTGTTCCTCGGCGGAGGCTCTATTCAGCAAATCCTGAATGCACAGCGTTTCACTGCTACATTTATTATGCTGAGAGGTCAAGTATTACACAGCATCTTGTATTACGCTTTGCATGCTAAGTATTTCACTTCACAAATTGACCCTTCGGTGTACTTACTACATAATGCTCTAAAAACCCAGCTAAAACGCAGGACAATTAGCAATACTTTGGCTCACACTTAACAATGGGGACACCAATGTAGGTGATTGCATTTACAGTGTTGCTTTCTTCACAAAACATTTTTGACACATTAAAGGTACTTTGAAATTGTGCAGTACCAGTCGCCTCTCTCGTGAATGGCTTTTCCAGCATGTACGGAGAGAAACAGTTACTGTAGTTTAGGGCTTAATTGAAAAGAATTCAGACACGGCCCTATGAAGCACCAATTAGAGAGATATTATATCATAAAAAGCTGTAATATCAATTTTCAGGCTTGTTCACCTGCCAAACAAAGTAGGACACGGCTTAAAAAAGTGACGGAGCTGCAACTCCGGAGAGCGGGATGCTTAGGGAGGAGGAGGAGGGCGGCGGCCGACTGCGGGAGCAGTGCCAGGTGCGCCCGCCTCAGGGGCATGGAGCCCCGGCCCGGCCGCGGCCCCGGGTGGGAGCGGGAGGCGTGGGATGCAGTGCGGGGCTTGGCGCGGGATGCAGTGGCGGGCTTTGGCGCGGGATGCAGTGGCGGGCTTTGGCACGGGATGCAGTGCGGGGCTTGGCACGGGATGCAGAGCCGGGCTTTGGCGCCAGAGCCTCCTGAAATACAACGGCGGCAGCGGCGCGCAGGGGAGTGCGGCCGGGGGCAGCGCGCCGCCGGGGGAACCCCCAGGGCACGGAAAATGAAAGCACCCGAAATTGTCGGGATTTTTTTCTTTTTAAACTATTATTATTTATAGCTGTAATCATGGAAACAAACAGAACCCTCCATTACCGCCGGCGGCTCGGCGCGTCCCCGTGCCTCCCGCTTCCAGCCCCCAATCCCACCCCCCCCCCCCCCCACCCTCCCGCCTGGCACTTCCCGAGAGCGGCAATTTCTTTTGGTTCATTGTGAGCAGAAAACAAACAAACATAAACTTATCGCCCCGAAAATTTTGTATTTCTCGTGTCAAGCTGCTAATAAAGCGACATTAATGGATCAGCTCCGCGAAGTGTCTCTTCACCGCCTTTTAAAGTATCTTTCGAGTGCTTTGGGGAAGCCGAGGCGGGCCCACTCCCCGCCGCCTCCGCCGCCCTTGCGTGGCGCCGCCTCCCGCTGTGGGCACCCCCGCGCCGCTCACCGGGTGCTTCGTGGTCGCGCCCGCGCGGCCCCACCGTCCCGGTAAAAGGCGATCCGCCGGGGCCTGAAAAATTCACTGGTCGCTCTGGCAGACAATATTTTATTTTATTTTATTTTATTTTATTTTATTTTATTTTATTTTATTTTATTTTATTTTAACTGTGAAAAAACGGAAAGCGCAGCCGGGGAGCGCGGGCAGCCCAGCAGCCCCGTGCGGTGCCCCGGCCGCGGTACCACCGCGCTCTCCCATCGCCGCCGCCGCTGCCACCGCCGGGCCTCCGCCCTGCCCCGGGCGCGCTGCTCAGCGGGGACGGCGTTGTCACCTGAGTGCGGGCGGGTGGGGGCCCCACAGGCGCCATTCTGATGGCTGGGCCAGGGCAACACTCACGGCCACCATTTTACTTCCCCCGCATAGGTGGCACTCTATCGCCGCAGGGCCTCTCGGCTGCCACGGCCCTGCCTCGGGCAGACCAGTGCCACACAGCAGCCATTTTGCTGCCTGAGGCACGGCACGTACCTGCAGGCCACCGTGGCCCTGTCTCAGGCAGAGCAGCACCTCACAGTGACCAATTTACTACCTCCGGCAAGGGCGACTGCCTTTGGGAGCACCATTACCAAGCCTTGAGGAGGATGAAGGACATGTGTAGAGGTTCCAGCCATCTTTGGGCTGATCAAGCTGATTAACAGAGCCCCAGACTTCCAGTGTCCTGCACAGAAGAGTGCCCCTTCCAATATACCCTTATCGCTTACTTAACTGAGTGTGCACTGTGAGCTTGAATCACTGTCCAGGGCTAGAAGAGAGCGCTGGAGGAGACTAAATATCATTCTAGTTCAGTGTTCCCTGGGATGCTCACTTTTGGACTGAGCTGCTGGGAGGGTGTGTGCAGTCATACGAATTTCCCTCCATTCAGCCCTGTACTACTCTGCACCTGGAGGTGCCAGGAGAGCATCCTCGGGGCCAGCCCTGCAGTGAACCTGCCTTTGGCCTGTGAGAAAGGCACATTGTTACTGTAGCTACACGATTTATTAACCAGACCATTTCTAAAGTTTACCAGGGTATTTCTAACCCATGAATCTCTTCCTATTTGATGGAATTTAAAAACAGGAGAGAGAGAAAACTCAGGTGTAACATAATTAAACTCCCCTTAATACACCTGGAGCAAGGTTTTTACTGGGGTACAGAGTGTATCTCCTGCCTTTTCTTCAGTCCACGTTCACAATAGTCTGCTCCTGCCTCCTTTGCAGCCAGCGATGAAAGGGTGAAGTCCAGTGTCAACACAACTGATGGAGAGAAGATTTTCACTGTGCCTTCCTGAAAAGATAGTGAATGGGTACCTCAGGCTGTGCCCCTGCGAAAATACATGCCCTCAAGAGGAACAACAAAGCCTGCTGTAAAGGAAGGCAATGCAGAGTTGCAACACATCTAATGCCTCTTCTGTTGGCTTTTCTCAATCCATATATTCTTTCCCTTTCTCCTTTTCCTCAAAGCCTGGCATCAGGTCTTTAGCACTATCCTGGCAACACAAGTGGTGCTAAGATCATGGTATGAGGGAGGAGGACTAGTAACAGCAGGAAACTAAAGCTAAATGATGGGGAGGGAGGGGACTGCTGGGGGCAGGGAGCTGTTGGATGCATGTCTGGGCAGCACTATCCATCCTCCTGCAATCCCAGCTCCTGCTGCTTCATGTGCTTAAGAGAAGTCCTGTAAATGATAAAGCAGCATGTTTCCTCTGAAGTGAACTGATAAAATAGCACATTTCAATGGAATATGGTTCCATCAGAGCTCCTCTGTCTTGCTCTTGAGACAGTCTTCATGCATAAAGCACTGTTGTTTGTGAAGAGCAAGAGCTTCAAGGGCTGACAGCAGCTGTAAACTGTAGTGGCCCTGCTTTAGTAAGTGCAAAGTCACATGTTTTCCTATAGTAAGGGCTTTTCGGAACTGCACATAGCAGTGAGTCATGCTTTTTTTGTCATACTTAAATTTGTGACAGCTCACTTCAGGTCAGGCAACTTAATGCTTTCACATGAATGGTCTGTGTGGTTCAGTTTTGGATGTGCCAGTAGCCTCTGACAGCAAACTTTCAGCACCTGCAGATGGCCCTACCTGTCTTAACTCTAAATTAAATATTTTGAACAAGTTATAAACAAATATAAATAACCAAACCTACAAGTCTGGCTGAAAAGTCCTTTCTCTTTGGGCAAATGATAGTAAGTGATGATGTGGAGGAGCAGTTACTCTGCTGAATTACAAATTAAGTACAAATTAGTGATATTCACTATGGTCACAGACTGCAGCTGGTTTAACTCATTCTTCTTAGTGTCATGTTAGGTAGACTATTGCAAGTGCACAGTAGTTAGGTGTTTCAGCAGCCAAAGATCCTGAAAGTAAAAATCTGCTCTGCTGCACATGCAGAAATAACCCACAGTGCGGCAAACTGGGCTTTATGTTTGAGGGTTTTATGTACGGAACAAAATAGGTACTTGCAGAGACCTGCTGCAGGATCCTTGTAGGGAGGTCTATGTGACGTGCAGTAATTCAGTGGGGTTTATAAAATGTGACATAGTTGGCGTTAACCAAAACAGGTTTTTCATGTGCCTTCCAGAGAAAAGCATTTTTCTCTTGCTCAGTTAATGCAACCTCATAGCTGATGATACGTGGTCTGGTTTTTGTGGAAGTCAGTGTTTGGTACTACATCAGTATGCCTATGTCACTCTGATGCAGCCTATATCTCATTGCACCTTGTCTGTACTTTTGTATCTTTTATTTTAAAGCAACAGTTGATATAAGAAAAAGAAGAATCACTTAAATATTGGTAAAGGTTGGTTTTCACTATGACAAGCTAGCTAAGTCAGCTGCAATAGCCACAACATGGTGTTGAATGGATAAATGCCCCAGTGACACAACACTTGACAGAATGATGCACGTGTTGATTAGTCCAGTGAAAAGTACTGCTTAATTGTACCATCTTGATGAAAATTGTACCATCTTGATGAAACCATGATGGAATATTTTTGAGACACTTTTTTGTGTCTGCCATGGTAGAATCAAGTTTTAAATAGATGCAAAATAGATGTATGCTAAATGTTACGAAGACCTATCTTTCTTCAGCCATTATGTCAATCTCAAACCAAACAAACTAAAACAAAAAAAGAGGACAAAATATCCAGTAAGGGAATTCTAAGAAGGAAGAAGCTTGCAATGATCAGCAAAAGTAAAGAAAAATGTAGAGAATTAAGTATCATTGTATAATTAATCAAACTTCTATATTATGTCTATATTGTTGGTTGCTAAGTTTGCAATTTTTATTTATAAAGTATTTCAATTGCTTATAAAGAATTACACAGCTAATCAGTTAGAACTGAAATACATTTTGGCTAAATACCTATAATTACAGTTGTTTCATACCTGAGCCCCTGTTACTGATGTTGTGTAACAAGCAGTCCTGATTGCTGACATCAGCCCACTTAATGTTCCTGCATTTATGTGATAATTAGATAAAATCAAATAAAGACTTTCTAGTAACTTCATAAAATGAAGTAAATATATTTACTGAGATTAGCATAGATCTAAAATATTATTTATGGCTTCATGTTTTTCTGACAGTGAAAAGGAGCATGAAAATACATAAGTGTTTTATCTAGGCAGTATTACTTTTTAAAAGTAACAGTGTGCATGTCTGTGGTATGTGAAGTGAGATTTGCAGAGATAACATCTTTGATTAGACCCACTATTTAGAAAAATACAGACAATTCAAGGTTTTGTGCTTGGAAGGTCTCTGCTTCTTCCAGGTCTGTCAGCTCTCGCTTGCACCCTTTGACCATCACTGCTACAACTTTATATGTTCATGTTGACCTAGAATACACAGAGGACCAAACTAAGATGCTCTGGTACATAAGCATGTGGAAATGATAGTCTGTTTAGAAATGAAGCTTCAAAGATTTTCTAGAGTATCAGCTTATTCAGAAGATGCTTCAGGCTAGAAAAACTGACAAAAAACCTTTGGTCAGTCGAAGTAGCAGATTTGGATTGAGCTGTAGATCTTTCCCCCAAAGCATCAGTTATTCAGTACGTGCTACAGGTAAAATGTATGGGTACTATACATGTCACAGAACATGTATACTTTACGGAATTTTAAATGTTAGAGCAGTTAAACCACATTTGTTTACCCCAAGGTAAAATTCACTGTAGAGCAGAGGGCCTGCAAAGGGAGTTTTTTCCTGCATTAACTTGAAAGTGCAGATGTACAGTGAGCGTGAGCAAGGTGAATGCTCTACAGCAGTCACTCCATGCCTAGTGGAAGCCAGAAGGAAGGGTGCTCTAGCCTTTGGTCATGCACACCCAAGGTGACCACAGGAAGAGTCAGTAGAGGCTGGGATTTTCTCTTTCTATCTGTACGCTTGAGAAGATCAGCACTGTAGTGTGTCAGGCTCCATACAAACTGGCAGTCGAATTTCAGTCCTCCAAGCTTTCTGCTCTCCTGTGTTCAAATCTTTATTTCACTAATTCAGTCCTACTAAAGCTCATCCTGTTACACACTTTGTGGTTGGGTCCTAGCCTTGTGGATCAGTTTGCTCTTAAGCTTTCCTCAGTCTGAGTAACCTACAGCACTGCTTCTTTCCTTGACATCTCTGACATGTATCCTAGGTGTCTGCTTTTCATCTTTAATCCCTTTACAAAAATCTGTTCTTGATGGCCACCTGCCATAAGACAGCAAGAGCAGCTTTGGCTTGCCAGGCTTCTCATTAAAGTGAGTACCTCAAGCTCCAGCTTTCCAGGCTCCAGTTTATCATTTCCTGGGCACATGTAGCAGCAAGACAACACAAAGTTTGTGAAGATTTTGAAATCAGTCACTCTGTATCTGGACAGACAACAATAACAAACTTCTACAGGTGTTTCTTTACCTCCTCAATCTTGTTTGTCCTCCACATTCAGATGAGTACAGAATCTGCAGAAATCTTTGTCTTTCCTATCCTGCCATCATAAGCTTTTCCCTGAATTGTGGAATTTTCCTTTTATGTATCTAGTTTTTTCTCTTTCATCTGATCTTGCAGTTAAACAAAACCATTCTGCTTTGGAAGTATGCCCATCTGTTCTGCCCCAGCATCCTTTGTCTGTCTGCAAGTTACCTTCAAGTGACCCTGCAGTCTTTCGAACTGTGTGGTTTAAAAGCAGTCCTGTTAGCTCCTCTTCTCTTTCAAATCCTTCAGAAAGGCTGGAAATAAGTGATTTCAGCCATTCCATTGCTTGAAAATTAGTTTTGATTGTTTCTCATTAGCTGGATACATGGCAGAGCCATGACAAAAAATAGCCAATTTGGAAGCTTTTAAGATAAAACAATTGCATAGTAGTTTAATAAAATTAATTGGAATTTTTCATTATATACAGATTCTCCAGGTGATCGCATGGACATTTTCACATCTTGTGATTTTATGAGGAAACTCTGAATATTTAGGTTTATTCAAAATTTCTGTTTCCTGGAATCATGTGGCTACATGAAAATACCAGTTTTCATTTCTTCAGGAAATTCTTATATGAACATAACCAGAGAATGGCTTTGTTGGATTAGATCTAAATGATCCAGGATGCAGTGTCTGACAGTGTTCAATGGCAAACTCTCAGAATCTGATAGATAGGGGAAATACAGCATGATACTACCGTGTTTTCCCTTAGACATCTAAGAAATCAGTGATTTAATGATTTCCTGAGCAGAAACTTGCATTGAGGTCATGTTGTGGCTAGTAACCACATGAAGAGTTTAATTCCATAAATTTGTCTAAGGTGTTTTAACCCCCTTGCACTTCTGGCCCCATAAACCCCTGCATCAATGAATTTCACAAAAAGATTATGCAGCATTTATTTTTGTTACTTTTAAACCTACTACTTCATCCTTTCACTAGATGCCCTCTTGTTCTTCCTTATTCACCTTCTTCTTGTCATTCTTTACAGATCTTGGTTTCCAAGCCGAAGAGTCTTAGTGTAATAAACAAAGATTTGGTAAGAAACTATGTTATCTTACTGATAATTCTAATCTGTTTTTCTTTTTTTCCCCCCTCAATCCATTGTAACTTTATCTTCCTTTGTGGCAGGTTCACTGTAGGGCTATAGTCTAATGTGTGGCTGCAGTATGAATTTGTTAATTTGTTTCTGTTTTCTTCTCTATCTCCCCCAGTAGCTTCTAACATGTCATGTACCAACCATTCAATGGTCATTACTGACTATTGAGCTGATATTTTCAGAGGACTATACAAAAAAGTTGCCAAAAGCTCCTTCCTGCTAGTTAATTTAGAGCCTATCTCTGTGTATGTAGAGCTGTATGTAAAGGGATTGTTTTTCTTCAGGTTTATTACTTTGCATACATCAACATCAGGTTTAATAGCCATTTTAGTGGCCACTTACTAAATGTGGGATCTTGAGATCTTTCTAAAATTCTCCATAATCAGCTCTAGTTTTGAAGAGCTTGAGTATCAGCAACAGTCTCTCTTTACTCATGGCACCCCCCATTTTCTTATAATTTATAAGTATTCTGGACAGAGTTTAGCTAGAGTGTACTGATAACCTATTTCTATATTTTTCATCAACATGGTAAAACCTAGACATTTATTCCTTCCTCTAAGCAGAGAACCTACCATCTTATGCCAGGATAGTTTAATTTCAGAATCTTTGATGAAGAACTTTATCAAAAACTTTTTTTAAAATCTGCTATACACTGTGTAGTCAATATATAAGCATTGATTTTTTTTTTCCCCCCAAATTAGTGCTGAAGTTGCTGACAGCTGTTTGCTTAGGAAAACTCTGGGGGAAACCAAACACTCAAATTTGGTAAGTGCATAAACAGGATTCTACACATATATTAAAAATTGTTATCTTAAAGCCTGTTTTGTAACTTTTCAATGATTGGTGTTGGCAATGCAACTAATTGCATGTAATTGGTAGTACTTTACTATTTATTTCCCTTTCCCTTCTGTATGGCTTTTATTATGGATGGCTACTTGTAGTTAGGAAGGAGGTGCCTCGCTAAAAACCTGATTTACTGAAATAAACCCTAAGATTTACTCTGAAACTGAAGGGGATTTCTGGAGTTCCTAAGCTTTGCATTAGTGTGGTGCAGAAGGCAGAGTATCAGGGCCAGTAAGCCAAAGCCACTTTTCCTATGCAAAAAACTGAATGGTGTAAAATGCTATCATTAATAGGCACTCATAGTACTGGAGATAAATGTAAAGAGGGAAACTGCAAGCATACTTACAAATACAGAAGGCTTAACTGTACCATTTATCCACAGTTGCCTAAATTGAATCAGAGGATGTGGGGTTACTGTGCTTCCAAAAGCACCAGGCAATATAGCTGCTAACCACAGAAACCTTCCGGCAAGAGACTCTCTGTGGCCATATCAGGCTCCAGGTTTTCCATATATAATGTGCAATACTAAGTAAGGTGGACAGAAATATCAGGAAAATGCAAGGAGTGAGGTGGTCTCAGTTACTCATACCGAATCTCCAGTGAGAATAGTCTATGTGCCATGACGCTCGTTAGCCATTGAGTCCTGAATATGAAAGTACTGATCCTGACATTATTTTATTAAGTGGAGATGCAGAAATGTTGTAAGAGCTGTAGCATTTATCTTTTAGAAGCAGTCCTGAAATTGGGATATAGAAAATAGGAGGTTGCTTTCTTAGTGTTTGTGCCTTCTCTTCTATTGCTCTTGTATCACAGTTTAAATTATCAATATCTATACTTCACTGCAGCTTCCTACTTTGATAGAGAAATGTACTTGACTCCCTACAGTTATTGCAATTGGAGGGGGATCTGATTAGGATGCTTTTCCTAATTAAGTGATATCACCTAAAGTGAGTTTCCCTACCATTGTCTCACTGCGGTGTAAAAATAACAACAGAGGAGAATCATTTGGTTATTTTATTTTCCTGATTAAAATGTCTTTACTAATTCAAATTTTACAGGGTAAAATTCCATCTTAATGAAAGACTGAGGGTCAGTTTTCTAACACAGCTAATTATGTGTCCTCATATCCCAATCACAGTTAGGGCTCAATTCTGTTGAATTCAGCAGCAGCACGTCTCAGTAGATCCATATGTAAGGAGAAAGCCCAAGGTGGATATTCAGCCACCAGAGATCAAACAAAAGGTCCTTCAGAATGTTTTCCGCCTGCTGCCAAGTCTGAGAGAAAGCTTTATATCCTGCTCTCCCCAACCAAATACAGCATAAATGTGAGTTTACACAGTGTGCCTGAACTTCTTTGACTTCAGCCGATTCCATAAGAGCTGTTTATTTCAGATTCAATTTTTATGTTTCTGCTTTTGCAATAAACCACTCATCCCAGAGGAAACATTCTTCTAGAGTCTTCTCCCTTTCTGTACTCCTTTTAAAGATGCATCTGAACCTGTATTTGGCCGAAAATCTGCTCTCCTGGTGCAGGTAGTTCCATTGAACTGGTTGGCCAAATAAAGAGGGTTTGGAGCATCTTTCTGTACCTTATGTTTCTTGTTAATAACTACAAATATGATAGATGAGCTTTGTATTTTATCAGCACTTTCTCTTTGGTTCTCCACCCTATTTAGGCATCTGTTCATGAGGTTGCGTAAGAAACCTTTTTAAGACCTTAGAAGTTTAATGGGCGTGGTCTTAAAAATGATAGATATTTCCTCCAGAAAAAGAAATAGTTTATTATGGAAAATATTTGTTTTACTTAAGAAAGATAGAAGTTAAATATATTCATTTTTATTAAGGACTTGAAGGCATAGTTGTTGGATCCAAGTCCTGCAGTTCTTACAGCTGAATACCATGTTTATGGAATTCTTTCCCAAAACACATTTCAGGATCAGGCCTGGTTAGATAGATTTTCTAAATAGATTACTGTGTAATGTTCATTCATTCATTTATTTGTTTACTTTTAACTCTAAAATATATGTGGCTTCAATCTTTCTCACAACTGAATGCAGCACACTTTAAAAATCTGTTTTCTTTATATTGGTATAAAAGTTGAAGCAGGATTTCATATGGCTCATTCATTTCATTTTGACTAGTAGCACTCTGTAAAGAATATTTCATCCCTGTGCTGCTGTCTTCTGTGCTTTTGTGCCTGTGTGCTTAGCCACCAAGTAGTTTTCTTTCTTCTACTTCCTTTCTCAGTACTGTTGTTTTTATTGATTCTATTACAATAAGTAACACACAAAAGAGAAGATTAGGACAGAAAGATTTCCCCAGTCCATCAATAAATTTCCTAGGCTTCATTAGCTGTAATTTCTTGAAAAGACTTAGAATTACATTTACATTGTGTAAATAAAATGTATAATCCAAAGGATCAGCTCTTTCTCATTCAATAATGTATACCAAAAATAATTCAGCTGAAGACAGTGGCTTAAAATGTGTACGAGAGTGCAAAAAACCAGGCTGGTGTACAAAATGGCAAATTCTTGTCACTTCTGCTTAGGCAAAAATCTAGAGAAGGACAGCTGTGAGAGTTTTTTCCAAATAAGAATTTTGATCCTCAGCCAAGGAACATGAAGAAGACCAGAATTAACTACCAGTATTTTCTAGATAGAAGTGTTTGATAGACTGTTCTGTGCTTGTGATTTTTTTTTAATCTTCAGTTCTTTTTTTTTCGCTTGTACACACTACACCAGATTCTCTCCATACTAGCAGAAGGCAATTTTACTGTTGAACATTATGACAAACTAAGTGACTGAATTTTTTGTTTAAAATTTTCTCCTACAGTATATCCTCCTATTTACCCAAAGTCTAGTATCAGCTTTCTGTAACTCCATATAATTCCCTTTACAACTTTGTCTATCAAAAGAATTCAAATATTTTTACCTAAACCATTTGACCTTTCCCTGAGATATATCTGCTTTAAGAAACAATGAGTTCAGACACTATTCTGTGACTACTTTAATATTCAAAGTTGGCATTGAGGCATTGACATTGTATTTACCAAAAAAATGGGATCAGCCACGTAATTTTTCATTAGCCTCTGATCATAAAATTGCCAGTGTGTTAAGAACATTGCAGTCTTTACAAGCAAACAGTGTCTCATTCACAAATGTTTAATTGAAACATGAGCATGAATGGCACAATTGTCCTGCTGGTCAGTTTTGAACATGTCCTGTAATAGAACCATTAAATAATTTGAAGGCATATGCTCTATTGCAGTATTTTATTAAATACAAGTGAGACTTCAGAGAGGCTTAAGAGCAGTCTTTGAAATTGCATTTACTTCTGCTTTCAATTCTTATTGAAAGGGGTTTGGGATTGTTTTTTACTGTTTGTTTGTTTGTTTTTGTTTTTTTTCCCAAAATCAATCAAACTAATGATACAAGGTAGTTGCCTTTTAAAGTGTGAATCCTTGCATTCCCTCTTGCTAATTAATCCCATTGCCAAACCCCATTCAATTTTGTAATAAAGGTGGCCCCTTTTTGGTTGGGTCTGGTATTTACAACTGAGGTGCAGAAAATGTCTTAGTACTACTTACTTGTTGTTACAACATGAAGAGCAACAGTGAACAAATAATAAATAATGTCTGAGGAAAACATGTTGCTAGGATTCAGAAAGTTCATGAAAAGAGCTGTCTCGGTCTGTATGGCTTTTTAGACAAAATATTTTTTTGTCTTCTGCATTCTTTAGTATGTATCCTTGTTTAAAAATGTGATTCTGAGTTTGGAAGCATTGCCTCTGATCTCAACAATAGTACATGTTTATAAATATGTACACAGTGAATACCAAATTCCAGATTTTAAAATAATACCTTTTAAAGCAAATACTGTATTCTGATGTTTTAACTGATGTTAATCAATAGACAAGCTTTGGCATTCTTCACTCTGAAGTTACAGTCACTTTTTTGGAAAGAAAACATTTTAGACATTTCATCTCAGCTGTTATGTAGAATGGGAAGCCATTAAGTGCCTTTTTGAAATGCATGATGCAAAGGGTCTTAGCCTTTTAAATACATACATTGCACAATCAAAATTAAATGACATAGATATAATGCATTAAATAGGGTGCTTCTCCTTGGAAAGTTGTTGGCCTTATACAAGTAAATGCTGCACCCTCCTCTGGGCCAGAATATTAGTTGAATAGTTGCAATAAGAAGAAAGATCAGATGCTATTTAAAGGCATTAAGCAAAGTGTAGATGCTTAATACAGGTGACTCAGCTTTGCATGCAGTTAATATGGAAATAATTATTATAATGTAGCACTTCATTATTTATAATGCATTAAATGGAGATTTTTGTATGACGCCTTTACAAACAGTTCTCTTGCATAACAGATAATTGAAGTATACAAAAATTAAAATAAATACAGAAAGGCTAAAAGGTCTTTTAAAAAGCAATATATATGATTTGATAATTAAGAACAGATATTAACACACACAAATAGAATTATAAACCACACTGTTCAGTGGTTTAATCTCTGTTTTTATGGAAATTTTTAATACATCTTCTCTGGTGCAGGAATACTGCCTGAAATAACTCCACAATTTGAATGAAAAAGCTATATATTTTCTGTTTATTTTCTTCATGTAGAGTGTGGGAAATGTTTATTCTAAAGCCCACATGAAGCACTGGTGTGAGAAATGTTGTAAAGCATTTGATGTTGACTGGAGCTAATTAACAGCGATGCTCCAGTGTTGTTCTCGATTTTAAGCAGGAATACACAGTACGATGCCTTTTATTTTTCTGTTCAATAGATTTTTGCTTAAAACCAGATAAATTCAATATCCTTACAACATTAACCAGTTTTTTTCTTAAAATATTCTTGGTAGATACACTAGAAATATATCCACTGGCTTTTTATTTTTTAAAGTAAAATAAAATTAGATGAATTTGTGCCCTTCTCTAAGTACAGTGTATATGTGAAACATACTGCCTTGTGATTGCATTTCTAAATCAGAGCTACATTTTTTAAGATAGGTATACAAAGAAAACAAGTCTGGATATAGAGAATACTGAAAGAAAATAAATTATTTATTTCCCCTTCTCTCATACACAAGCTAACTTTGAATTAGAAGTAAATGGTGCTACACTCTACATCCTACCTTTACTTCTGTTTATCTGTGGAGGTACATGCATTCAGGGAGTTAAAAGCTGGAATATTAAAAAGCTATTTCAGTGCTGTAAAAGCAGGCATTTTCTTATTTTGCAAATCAGATGGTTTAAATATTAAAGATGTGTGGAATGTGTAAGAATTTATCATCTGACTTTACTTGGTGCCTCTGAAATTTTAATATCTAGAGATATGCAGTGCAATGAATTTTATTTAATATTAAAACAAACCACCTCTTCTAAATAATTTGCTTTTAAACATCTCATGTTTCCTGTTACACACACACACAAAAGAAATCTCTGTAATTTTCATCTGACTGCTAATTTATCCATCACCTCTTCATGCCACTTTTCAAATCCTTTATCCTTGTTTCAAAAGTGCTGTTTTATTTTTTCTAGAAAGTTTCTTCATTTCTGCCCATACTGACTCTAAGAAGCAGAGTCAGAACAAGAGATTAATCTAAACCCAGAAGGTCTAAAACTAGTCATTTGAAGATTTCAGGTTCAAGAACTCCAACTCTGCATCACATAGGAGCCTGTCCCCAGTCTGCAATGGGAGCTCTATTTCCCACTTGGAATCTGCATCTTTTGAAGCCAAACCTTGTGATTAGTCTGTGCTCACTGCTTTCACTGACTCTCTGGGACATCAGATTCTCGTTATGCTAAGGAGGGCTGCAGGGACAGTAGGAACGGACAGTTGGCTAAAATATGCGAAAACAAATTCCTGAGTGCAAACACCAGAGTGAAATCTGTCAGCTGTTGGATTGCAGAAGAAATCAATCCCAACTGAAATACAGTGTATATTTTATGCTGACAGTAGGTAGGACCTACCCTTTCTCTCCATCCACTGTTATGCCCCTCAGACAACCATGACATATTCTTGGACCCCTATGAAATCACACTTCTATAAAGTGGAATTGGAGCTGAGAGGCCTCTTCAGGCTCAGGGTCAGTGAGAGTGTACTACATCTTTTGTTTCTGTTACGCTGCTCCTGCTGCTTCTGGGGATTTGAGAGCAAAGAGAATAAGGAGAGACTTGTGACTGAGATGTTAGCTGCACAGTTCAGCAGGCTATTTTCTTGTTCCCCCTCATGCTACAAAGTTCTAGAATATCTTTGGGCCTGTTTCTTCAGCTCTCTCTAACCTGTTTTGTTCATTTGGGTAAAACTCTTTTCTAACTCTTTTTCTCTTGTTGAAGCTGGGCCTATTTCTGGGGTTTAGCCGCTGCAGTCAGATGATTAAGCTCCCCTTAATCTATACATCAGCATCACCTTTGCACCAAAAAGTAAGAATCGTCAAAGGCCCTACATGTGACCGTGGTCATCCACGCAATAGAGAAAGCAGAAATCTGTGACAGTTCAGAGCACAGACAGTTTTTCAGTCTTTTTCATCTGCAGAAAAATACATACTGAAATTGCAACTTGTGGTAAGTTTCCACAGGGCTTAAGAAGAAAATAGATACTGCTTGTAATAAATCAGTATTCAATCACCTGTTTACATTAAATGCCTTTCTATGGAGTTAAGTATTCAAAAAAAAGTATTCTCTCCTTCAGTACAACTGCTATATATTCCAATTTTTCCATATCCTCCTGTCTCCTCTCTGTTTCCTCTGGCTTTATGATCTTCCTTTGGGTTTCTTATCTTCCTATTTCTGTGCAGCCATTTGAGTTCCCATTATTACCAACTGCATTTTTTCCCCCTTTGTCTCCTTCCTCTCGTTACCTACTAAGATTTTGAAAACAAAGTAGCTAAAATAGAAATGTTTTCTAAAGGCGTTAACTGAGGCTTCATTGTTATGTTTATACTTGGTTAATTCTGAGAGTTAGAGGCATCTGACTGTAACTCCTGTGCAATCTGAATATAACTTCTGGGTCATTGAGATATATTACACAGGCCATATCTCTAACATCTCAGTTCTCCAAACCATGTGCATTTTTTAAAAATAACATTGGTCTAGTAGTGCTTCACATTGAGGGCAGATCATACCTTTCCATTAGAAAGTACCATGCTGTTTTTTTCTGGAAGTCCCCTTATTGCAAGTATTTTGGTGGAGCAAAGACTTCCAAAAGCAACCTTCAAATCTTATTTCAATTATATTGATCTGGACATGAAGCTAGAATTGAAAAGGTAATCTGATTCTTAGCATAAAAGTGAAAACCATGTTTCAGATTAATTGAGATATCTCCTTTTCCTGACTGTGTTGGGTTTGAAGAAGCCCTTTTACTTGAGGTGTTAAAGGCTTATTGCAGCAGCCTGTCAAAGTAAATTCTTTAGCCCCAGTTAGCTCCTGGTACCCCAGCACGAACTGGTAGCAGAGCTGACTCCTATGCCCTCTCCCTCCCTCTTTCCCTGCAGAAACACTTAGATTGGAAACACAGAAGATACATAGGGAGCAGAAAAGTCGGGTTATGGCAGTGAGAAAGAGAAGTACTAAATCTAGTGAAAGACAGGTGGTAAAAGCTTTCTGCAGGCCTCTCCCTGTTGGATCACATTCCCAAAGAGCCCAAACTAACTGTAGCTTGAATAGAGACAATGAAAAATGGGTTGCCTTGTGTTTCCATCACGTGTCTGCTTTCTCCAGACAGACCGAGACCATCAGGGGACTTGTCTCAGGACTGAGTACTGGAGCCCTGTAACAGCTGATCATACCACCCACTATGGATTTGTGAGGGGTTTAATGTGGAGTTTTCAGTGGAAATTAAGATTTCAATACATTCATGTACCTGTATGATGGTAGTTTGTCTTGTTTTGTTAAGAAACCCGTGTTCCCGAGACCCCAGGACTTTGCGTGCTGTGAAGTACAGGTATATGGTAATGATGGACTTGTCAACAGCTGAGATGAGTAAGTAATGCACTCCCTGGGAATGGAGGTGGCTGGGATTGGTTCACTGGCTTGTTGATGCTACACATGTGATGGATGACACAATAAGTACAGAGAAACAGCGTTTCCATGTAGATTGAACATTAACATAGAGACAGAAGTTCTTTTCCCCAACTGTCACATTTGTTCCTATTCACTCTTCCAGAGTTTTGTAAGAGTAAAAGCTTTGCAAACTTCTCTATACATGGAATTCAGATTGGGTGTAGCATAAATGTAGATGTCAGGTTTTCAGTGTTACCTTTGTAATTGAGTGGTTAATGTTCTTGATCTCCAGTAATACCCTTTCTGAAAAAGAGAGTATTGAGACATTTCAGACAAAGAGGCTTTGTTGGTATAGGATTCCTCAGAGTTACTGAAACTGAGATGAGAAAGAGCCAGTGTGTATCTTCTGTCTTACTGCCTGCATACAGCAGGTGACCACATGTCACCCAGTAATTTCTACATCAGGGTTCTGTGCATGCTGCAGGAAGACATGCACCTTCAGTTTAAAGTGGTAGAGGATCTATCACTTACACCTTCACTATTAAAGATTTGCACCTTATTTCGTCTGGAATTTGCCTAGCCTAAGCTTTCAGCTCTAAAGTGTCATGTTTCTTTCTACTTAATTAAAATGACAACTAGTATAGGAAATCTTTTCCTAGTTACATGTAAACTGTCTCTGTGCCACTCAACCTCTTTGCTACTGCCCTAGAAAAAACACACTTCATTGATTTCATATACAGAAAAAGCCACTTGTATTCCATAAATATAACTAAAATGTCACTTTTGAACTGGGGTGGAAACTGAGTGCAAAAGAGAGAACAAAAAGGAAGATACTGTTCTTATTTGAAAAGAATTTTTAAAAACCCCAATACTCCTAAGAGTATCATATAGGAAAAGAGTTTGGACTGCGGCACATATTTTTGTTTCCAGTTGTTATGTCAATTAAACAAGCAAGTGGTGATTCCTCACATTATGAAAAGGCTCATAAAATCTTGTGGTCCTTTTTCTTCAAAGGACATACCAACTATTCAGAATAACATTTTTACTGGTCAAAATAGTGATGTATATAGCTCATGCTCTAAACTAGATAACACCAAAGAGGACGTTAGAAATAAGAGAAGACCTTTGGATCTTACAACGCTGCTTCCTGAGTCAACAGGGAGAAACATGGTTTCTCCAGGTTGCTCTGATTTCTGCAGCTTCTGGGGAAAAAGTTGTGTTAGACATTGCATGGGAACATCATGGTGGAACTGATTCCAAGATACAAAGTAGTGGGAGAAAGAGGAACCCTAACTTTAATATAACAGCACAAAGGAAGTTGCCCTATGTAGTCTGCCTCTTTAAGAGCTCAGGAAAAGAGGGACCTTGAACAGCCAAATGGGAATCATGTCATGGTTCAAAGGTGTTGATACACCTGATACACCCAGACACACCAGGGAAAGTCCAAGAAATAATGAAGTTCAGAAAGCTTCCAGACATGATTCTGATAGCACTCTTTGAAGCCAATTGTTCTATACTAAGCCACTTGGAGCACCTTGTTTTAGAAGCAATAGGGAGCACAGTTGTCAGAGGAAAGGGGACTGAGTTATATGAGTTACTGGTCTGATTTGACTTTGCCTTTTTATATAATCTTTTCTCTAAGCCTAGCCATTGCTTTATGAATAATGTTCTAGTATCTATGAAATTTGTAATATTCACACCGTCCCCATTTGTTTCCTGTCCCTGCACTAATACCAGGACTTTTGTCTAAGCTAAGTAATAGCCTCATACACCTCCATGAGCCTTACCCCTTCATTAGGGCCTGGGTTTTATTGCTGTGGCACACTACTGGAAATGAGTGGCCAAAGTTTTCCTCACTTCAGTCAGTGAAGATTAGCAATCAACTTCCAGAATACACCATCTCACTTTCATTATTCCTCCAAGCTCTGGGACTAGTGTACATTACAGTGCAAGTTCTTTATTGCCAAGCAGACTCTGGATCATTCACTTTTTTTCTTAACTGTTTTGGAGTAGGCTTGCCTGGATGAGACAAGGCACCCAGAAGGAATATGACCGCAAAGACATTTTTGAAACCTGTCATCCTCTTTAGAGACACCTACCGTTCACAGTTCTTGACAAAATTCAGATTGTGACCAAGGCATATATTTTCTACTCAAAAATGTGAAAAAATAGACCAATTTCATTGCTCTGAGCACATTATCTTAAACCAATCAATAATAAAGATTGCATAGATTGCATATTGAAAAGTCATGGATTACAGATAATGTGTTTCCATTATTTATATTGCTAGAGGACATATTTGTCCTGCAGCTTATGTCTTACAAAGCAGTCTTATCATCTGGGTTTCACTTAACTGAATTGTTGGATAAGAGAAACAGGAAAAATTACTGAAGTGCTTTTGTCACTGAGGTTTTCCTTTCTATACAAAAATCCCCCACTGTTTTGTAAGAAATCCCAGTGCATTGAATCTGTGAGCCAGAACTAGATGCATCAGGTTTTACTCCAGAATAGATCTGTCCAAGTGACAGCAGCTGTAACAAAAAAAAAAAGCAGGAAAACTCATAATTTGGCTTCTTCACTTAAATATACCTGTAACACAGAGGACTTCACAATAAAACAGAATTTTTTAAAAATTTAGAAAAACTCCCTTAAAAAAAGTGGTTTTCAGTGCAGCTGTGTTGAGGGGTTTTGACTGGCTGTTACTGGCTTCTGCAGCGAAATCTGTTCTCACCTCTGAGCTTCCCAAAAATACTCACTGGAGGAATGACATAATTACATCTTTAGAAGCCAAGAAAGCTTTTGCATTAATTTCAGCACAAGGATAACAAGGCCACTTCTGCATGTTTTGAAGGCCTACCTCGAACTTCTCTACAGATCTGTTTTTGATAACACTAGGTCCACCCTTTCTCTAGTTGGAAAGACTTTCTCCACATCTTAGGAAGTTGTTGGTTGCAGGTCATATTTCACTTTCCATATCAAAAGAGCCTGCTGGTATGCCTCTTAGCATAACTCAGAGACTTATCACTTGAGACCCCTTTGCTTCCTCCTCGATTTCAGCATGTAACTTTACTGCGTTACTGTGTTGTAAAACCAGTTCCTTCTCAGTGAACTGTCCAAGTCATCCAAACAGATTGAACTGAGCTCAGTTGCCTACAGTCCAATCAGCTGTCTCCTGTTTCTAATAAAGTCTGGAGTCTTTTGGAGAACAGGATTCTGTGCTGGTTTTGCAGAGCTTTGCACATGTTAGCATTGCTCTTGCTTGTTTCTTGATGCTTGCTCTCCATTCTTACAGCAGCCTCTCTCATTATCCTAATCCTGTGTGAGATAATGCTAGAAGAAAATGCTTGATTCTCTTTGTTTTTTTCCTTTTCTATAAGCATTTTTCAATACATGCATGTTGAGAAAAGTGTCACCTTTACCTCCTAGCTTTAGTCTCTCCTTTATTGCTTCTCTAGTTCTTGGTTCTGTCTCAAGCAAGAATAGTACTGAAACTGTCAGTTTCTTTTGTCAAAGTAGAACCTTTGCTGTATTAACTTTGCTGTAAGTCCAGATCTTTCTGCCTTCTGTGAATAAGCCACACACACACAATTACAGGTGCTGCAAGCAGAAGAAAGAGGAGGGGCAGCAGAGATACAGAGATATCTTGGACTGATACCCAAAACAATCTTGTCATTCGAACTCATTCAGCTCTGTTCAAGCCTAAGATGTGGCATCAGTTGCTTTCATCTGTTTAACGATCTTTTAAGGCAAGAATTGCCCATGGTTTCAGGAAGAAAATGCTTTTGCCTGCATGACACCACTGTAATAAGAATATTTTTTTTAGCATTAAAATCAGTTGGTTTGGAGCATCCTACAATCTGCAGAGAGTATTGTTGGATTTTACTATTTTATTTTCTTAAAGTACTGATTATTTGGTGAATGTATCTCCACATTATAGGAAAGGTCTGAAGAGCACTTTACTTTGCAAAAATATAGATATATCCTTTCAACTAAATATCAACTTTTTTTAGGGAAAATTGTGTCTGTGGCTATTGAACTGAAAGCAAAAGACAAACTGTAAATCACAGCAAGTCCAAGGAAGTAGTGAAAATCCGAGGTTTAAAAATAATCCTGCAAGAAAAAAACGTCAGGCTGCTATCCCTCTAACAGCCCTGAAACAAAGTTTTTAAAGTGATAGTGCCACACTACCCCAAATGCTCCCTATAAAGAAATTTTCAGGGCAAGTGGAGCAAGCCTAGCAGCCCAGTTATGAAGCAGGGTACACTTGGGAACTCTTGCACTCCAGCACTTTGTTCCACACTCAACATCACGGCAAAGGCTACTCAGAGGGTAATTCACTCATTTTTAAAAAGATGACAATTTACTTCAGCAGTCACCATCGTGCTGAAACGTTCTCAGCAGTATAGGCTGATAGGGCTGAAAGATGCACACAGTGTGATCATTTTTTACTATTATTACTTATTAGACTTCCGAGGGAAAAGAATGACAAAAGAGCAGTGGGTTATTGGTATCACTGCCTCTGGGTTATTGTGAGTTGTGAGAGGTGATAGAAAGCTGTTTGCTGTCACTAAGGAAATGCAGGATAAATTTAGGAGGAGTAATATCATTGCACCTGACCGGGTCAAGGTTATAATGGTGGTTGTTGGGCATGTGCTGATGCTATTAAACCTCTATTAGCATGGAAGGGCTTGATCCTATTCTGCTGAGAACTGGAGGAGGTCTCTCATCGTAACTTCGGTGGGAAAAGGATCGGGCCCCGACAGTATACCTATGCCAAATATTTCTCTCACATGGGGAGAAAAAAATTGTCCCCAAATTTTAAACAGAATAACCCCAAATTTTAAAGCCTTTTGAAAAGTTTTGGGTTTAATTCACAAAGATTTGATAAAGACTTTTCGAGAAGTCCTAATGATTGGGGAGTTCGGGGGGGGGGGGGGGCGGGGGAGGGAAGAAAAGAGAAAAAAATAAGAAGAAAGGAAGCATTTCAGTTTAAAGAAAATAGTTCTGGTGTGAGAGGATGGCACTTGAAAACCATAATTATGTGAATGTCGGTAGTAAAAGCATCCTTCTCAGGCTGTCCATGTGAAACCCGAACACAAATAGAAACTTATCATATGAGCGAGGAAAGAACCCCTCTGAGTGTGTATTTTCCCCTTTTCCCCAATTTATGGCCTGACTGTAAAAGTCTCGGACAGCGGCAGGCAGGTGGCGTGGTTAGGTGTCGCTTTGCTGGGGTGCTTTAGGGAAGCCGAGTTGCAGGGGATGTGCTCGGGCTGCCCGCCGGTGTCCATGCCAGCGTGCTGCCACGGCGGGGCGGGGGTGGGCAGCGGGAGTCTCCCCTCGGGAACCGACCCATCCCAAGCTCCGCGAACGCCGACAGCCACGGCCGTGACCGCTTTAAAGCCAGCTAGCCCTGGGCCCAATCCCGGGGATGGTTCACCCCCCTTCCGCCCCGGGGTTTTCCCGTTCGTAGGCAGAGGGGTCCGGCCCAGGGGCACGCCACTACTCCCGCCGGCTCCGAGAAGAAAGGGATGCAGCAGGCATCTTCTCCCCTCCGCGTCGCAAGGAATTTCAGCTTGTTTTTTCTTTCCTGCTGTTTCCTATTCATTTTCGCCCGGGAAACCCGAAGAGTGCTTTGCACTCCAAACCGCCGAGCGATGGGGTGGTAAGGATAACATTCAGGGGCTGAAAAAATTAGCTATTGCCTGGAGAATATCACTTAAAAACTGCTCCGAAATATTCTGTAGCTCTTTAATTGAAGTAAACAAAGTGCAATAAATTCTAACTCAAATATGATTGCACTGAGATTAAGCTCTAATTGCTTAAGGCTCAGGTGGAATCTGCAGGCTAAAGCCTATAAGAACAATCTGAATTTCACAATCATTCTGTCAAAAGCAAAGAGATGAGAGCCCACACGCTTCCTAACAAGTCATTTTTAACAGTTACAAGCTCCTTACAAAGACCACACAGGGAGTCTAAGAGATGCAAATCTAATCCCTGGTCATTCTGCAGGCCTTCAACAAAGATGTACTAAAGCCTAATAGAAAAGAAATCAGTTCTCTGTCACCAGCTCCTACTAAAATCTATTAGAGAAAGTACGGATCTTGTATTTACAGCAGTTGCTTTTAAAGGTTAAGGACAAGTACATATAAAAGGTATAATTTTTTAAAATGTGAAATATTTAATGAAATCCATCATCTGCTCTCTTTTATTCCTAAAGATGCTTTGGTATTTAGTTTGTATTCATTGAGCAAAAGAATTATCCATCCCTTTGTTCTTTGAAATATTAGCAACAGATTTTTTTCTTTTAATGTTAGTCATTTGGACGAGTGCCGTTTTGCTTTTTTTTTTTTTCTTTTTCCCCCGGTTCCCTAATTAAAAAACCCGTGCAAGGACCTTAGAACAGCGGTTGATATCTTTTCAAAATACCTTGAAATAACTCCATCCCATCGATAGTTTGACCACTGTCCAGGAGTGAATATTTAAATCAAACGAATATCTGAATAAAGAAGAATAAAAATTCTGGCTGGGCTTTGGCAAACAATACACAGAAATAGCCAGCCTTTTCTAGGATCCTCTGATAAGTTTTGGGTTTAATGACCTTTTTTTCCTCTCATAACTGTCTGTATATTGAATTAACTCTATCTCCCGGCAAACCTCATCCTGATTTAGTGTGGCTCTCTATTGTACGTTTGAATAACTCAAGACGAAATAAATGCTTTTCTACATGAACACACTCTTGCTAACATGCATCTACGCACACCTTAATGTATATGCATACACCATGCAGAAGCAAAACACTGTATTAACACGGGACACACACATACATTTGGAGGACTACTGATTTTTAGGTCACTTCTGTTCCTAAAACGTTCGCCTGTGCCTTTTGCTGAAGCGCAGTGGGCATGGGGGTGGGGGTGGTTCTTAAATTACAACTGGACCCAGAGTCCGTGAAAACGCGCGATGCTTCTGGGGGTAACGTGTCTTTCTAGTTCAGGACTGTTATGTGGGTAAAGTTTTGACCCCTGAAACCAGGTGATGTATCCCTGTATCTTGGTCACACACACATACACGCACAAAGAACTAGACTGTTCTTTAGGAAATACGTAAAAAAAAGGGAAATCTGATCGGAGTTGTTTCCTTGTTCTGCTGAGAGCCCTGGGATGTTTTTCCCAGGTGACGAGAAATTCGGTGGGATTGAGCTGAGTGGCTTGAGGAGAGCAGAAAAACATGTGGGGCCAAAACCTGCTCCTGGCTCCCTCTGATTATCACCTGTATTTTGGTGGGACAACTCGCGTGAATAAAACCATCGGTATTTGTGCTGGGAAATAACTTTTCCTGAGACGAATTGGTCCTTTTTCTTTCTCTTTTTTCGCACCCCATACCCACTTCCCCACACCGTGGTCTTCGTGGGTGAATCAGCTCCAGCCACTGGGCAGGAGGAAAGCAGTTCTCCCTCGGAAACAGCGGCGACCGCGAAGCCCTGCTTGGGCACAGCAAGTGGTAATCCCCGCCGAGCGGTGCAGACTGCTGCAGGTCGGAGCCCACACCCCGCGGCGCCCCTCACTCGCTGGCTTCGAGGGCCCCTTCCTTCTAGGAATTGTCCAGCAGCTTCCCCCCACGCCCAAATTTCTATCATGAATGTGAAACCAGCCCGGAGGAGCTCCCTGTCCCCGGCGCTCGGCTGGTCATGGGAAGCGTCCCACGAGTGATCAGTGCCCAGTCTCCCAGTCTGTTTTTTGGAAGAGGCACAGGACAGAACAGGTTTGTCCCTGTGAAACCTCGGGCCGGGGAGGACGCTCTTCAAAGCACCGAGAGCAGCTTTTCGGGGCCTCCAGCACCCGGCCCCTTGCCGGGCCGTCTTGCCCGAGCCCTAATTAGGGCTCAGACCTAAAGAGCTGTCGCGGAGGGAGGAATGTGGGTCTTCCTTGGCGGCCTGGGGTAAGCGAAGTAAAAATCCGAGTGGACAGAAGTTTCCAGGCCCTTTCTTGCACGGGGGAAGGAGGGGCTGCAGGTCGCGGGAAACGGAGTGAGAAGAAGGGGCTGGGTGAGCAGCGGGGCCCGCAGCTCTGTCCGGAGCTGCCCCTCCCGCGGAGCCAGCGAGCGGGAGAGCGCCGGGCCCGCCGCGCCCCGGGACAGGCTGGTGCTCTGCACAAATCCACCTGTCGTCCTCGTCAGTGTGTGTGTGGCTTGCAAGTCAGTAGTAACAGTTTGTGCCTCTTGCGGGGCTAATTCAGATTGCCTTATTTATTCAAATATTTATTTATTTACCATATCCGCCCCCCCCTCCCGCCCTTCCAGACAGCTGATTTGGTCTTTTAAAATGGAAGAGAATAAAAGAGTGTGGCGGAGGGTGGGAGCCCGGAAAAACAGGACTGCTGTGACTGGGGTGGGAACGCTATTTAACTATGAGAAGAAAGTGTCTGCCTTCAAAATCCAAACAGAGAACAGGGAGGGAAGCCGGGCCGGGCCGGGCCGGGCCGCTGCCTTCAGCTCCGGCGCGCTGTCAGCGGTGCGCACCGCCGCATAAACACGTAAATGAGGGAAACGGGAAATGCCAATTAATTCACTGTGCGCCGGGCTGGGAGTGCTTCTGTTCCGGCTTTGGGTACCCACAGGCGAGCCTCGGCTTCCCTGCCCGCTCCTATCCGGCAGGATAATTATGGTAGAGGACGCGCAGGCCTTCTGGCTTTCTCCTGGCTTCGGGTACTTGAGGAATAAGAAAAAATGCTCTGGAGCAAGAAGAGGCGGGGAAGTGCGGTGCCTGCTTGGAGTAGGGATGGCTGAGAGAGAGGTGGGGGGGACGAGGCGAGAGAGGGGCTCTGCCCTCCCTGATGCCATATCACTCCCAAAGCTTTGTGGTCTGACTTTTGGGCATCCTTTCCCCCACCCTCTCAGCAGGACAGGTCGCGGCTCTCGCGGGTCAGGACCGCAAGGAGTCTCGGTTTGCTTCGACACCCGTGGGCGGGGAGCGTGTGCTGCCCTGGGTCTCGGCTCCGGTGGATGAGGCTCCTCCGGAGTAGAGCCGGCTTGGGTGCCGGGCTCTGGGTTCGGCGGGTGATAGCTTCTCTTAAGACCCTCTGCACCTGTCCCTCCTCTGGGCCTTACTTTAAAAAATAAATTACCATTTTCTAGTGATCATTTACCCGGTGCATTTTTGATTAAATGACTGTTAAGCTTAAGCGATTGATAGGACAATCAACAGGCTTTTCCAATCACCACTTTTACTTGGTGGGCTTTTGTTTTGTTTGTGTGTGTGTGTTTTTCCACGGGGACTCTCCCTGTAGGTCAAAACCTTGCTTTCTAAGGCAATTAAATGATTTTTTAAAATAATGTTAGATTAAAAATATGTCGTGATTAATACCATCGTATAAAAAAAAAAGGTCTGCAGCAGGAAGAAAATATTTGGTGCTTGTCTGTAGATTCTCTCACCTACCACCTACTCTGAATGCGTCCTGTATCTTTACAGCGTGTCCGGCCCTCATGATTGCAAATAGGCCTGTTTTCAAATGGAAATAGGACTTCCAAACTGATTATGTGTATTGAATCGGAATCATTCGCTAGATCCTCTTGTATAAAATGTATTGAAAAAACCATGATGGTTGCACAGCTCTGAAACTGGCTCCTTCTCATCTCAGGGAGGTCGATCTATTTTGCAACTTTTTGCCATTTGTGAATGTTTCAGCTAGATAATTACGCTACCATTGTGGAAAAGCGATGCACTGACACAAACACACACACACATACACTCCCCTACACACACACACACACACACACAGACACAGCCACCACCGCGGAGCCTACTCTGTGCACAGCCCACGCCGTGCCCAGACTTCCACGACAAGAACGCGCCCGGCCTCCCCACGGCAGCGCAGCTCCAGCGCCTCGCCACTGCCACACAAGCACGACGTGTCTCAGCGCTCCGCCACCGCCACGCACAGCCTCCCCGTGACACCGCGCACAAAATACACGATCCACCAGCACCCTCCCGAGCCCCACGGGACAACACGTTCCCAGGTCTGGGTTCCACTTCATGAGCCACTATTTAGAGACAAGCAGACCGTGTATGTGTGTGTGTCCATGGAAAAGTCAGAGCCAGGGAGCAACAGCTATTGCTCACACACTAAAGAACGAGGACAACCTCCATGCAAAGGTTTCGCCTATTGATATGTAATGAGAGCTTTAAACCCTGTCATATCTCCCGAAGAATATCCATTCGAATTCAAAAGAGTAATTAAAAAGGGATGAGAGAAAAGGGGGCTCTGGACAGAGCAGAAAGCGGGCAGCTCCCCTCGCCCTGGGGAGAAAAATCGGTGGCAGGAAGCGGGGTTCGCCCGCCGCGCCCCCCGTGGGGGGAGGGGAGCAGCCCTGCACGTCCGCGCTGCCCTTCTCCCACCCACCATCGTCCCGCCTCTGCTCGCCCAAACTTTCTCAGGTGCTTCCTCGGAAGTTGCTTTCCCCCAGCTAAACCAGTCAAACGAAACCCGAGCTGGGATGGGCTGGGGGTGCCCAGTCCTGCGTGCCTGGCGGAGCGCGGGGAGCCCCCGCGGCCGGGCTGGCCGGGCACACAGGGGCCGGGGCCGCCTATCCGTCGAGCACCGCGAAGGCAGCGGCTGCCCGGTACCACCCAGCAGAGTCCCTCGAAAGTGTCTGCCACAGGAGATTCTTGGCAGCGCAGAAGATGATAGTGCTGGGACCTATCCTCCGTCCTTGCCGCACTCGCACAGTACCTTTGCGAAGACGTAAATTCGTCCGCCGCATCCCGTCCTCGATCTTTTTTGGGTTACCGCGGAGGTGCCACGCACTTCCCTGCCATTTACCCCGCTAGGCAAGTGTGGTGTGTGTTGCAGTGGCGGGTCCCCAAGCCCCATGCCACTCGCCCTAGCTATGGCAAAGCGCCATAGGCGGTCAACACCTTGTCAGGGCGTTTGGGAGCAGCGCTTGGACGAAAGTCAAAGGGGTTCCTGGCCCGACGTTTGCAGCCCTCCCGCCTGGGCATCGCCCCAGTGCCAAGGACGAGAGGGGCGGTGGGTGCGCACAGCTGGGTCTGCCCGACAGCACCTGCAGCCTGGCAGTCTGGCAGTGCAGGCAGAGCCTGCCATAGTCGGCATTAAGAGAACACAGAGGGAGACAATCGCTGCTCTCAACTGACTGTAGCCCCCGGGCGAGGAGCCCCGCTGGGTTGCTGCCGGCTCCCGAGGGCAGCAAAGCCTCCGGGGCTGTGTGAGAGCCTGCCCATGGCACGCAAGGGACCCCGCGGCCGGGGTGCAGAGCCCGCTGGCAAAGGGCAGGATCGGCCCCGTTCTGCTCGACGGGGAGCCGAGACCTGAGCACCGGCGGCAGCTGTGACCGTGCTGGGTATTTTTGGCAGGCGGCGCGGGCAGAGGGGACGCGCGGCGGGCGCCCCGCTGGGCTCCACTCAGGGCTCGGGGGGAGCCGGCCAGGCTCAGGCGCTGCGGCTCCGTTCCCAGCGGCGGGGCAGCCCCCGTGGGCCAAGGCGGAAAGTTGCGGGAGGGTTTCCGCGCTGTAAAGTTAAGAGCGGAGGGGAGACACAGGCCGGCGGGCAGCGCTTCTTCAAAGTAAGAGTTTTCCCGCCCGCCTCTGCTCCCCAGACTCCACAGTTACTGCCGTGCACATCAGCCCCTAGATGCACCGTCAGACGCACACATCCATAGATATAATGCGTATAAAGACGCACACGTGTAGACTAAGCCCTCCGCATCGGTCATCCAATGTGTTTTTTTTCTATCAGAAGGGAGCTAAAGCAGATAGAGGTGGAGAGGACAAGAGCTAGTTTAACGCCTAGTTTAAGAACAAAAGCAGAGACCGAGAAGGTGCTGAAGTTAAAGACAATATTTTAAGAGCTTCTCTGAGAAACAGCAGCACCGAAAGCAAAAAGTTTAACTAACAAATGCAGTGAGAGGAACTTCGAAAAAAAATGGTGTCCTAGAGTCACATTATTAGGTCAGTAACACGCTGAAATTATTCAGCCACTTCAGCAACACCTTTGATATGAAACAAAAAAGTCTGCTCCCCTTAAGATCCCAGGTGTCTGTAAGTTTGTCGCCTTCTAGGACGTTATTACTTGCCCAAATATGCTTGATCGAGAAGAACCCCGGTGAAATCCTCCAGCACAAATGGAAGTGACGATCTCATACTTTGTTTAGTTTTCTAAGCAATGCAACTATTCTTTTATTTAAAAAAACAAACAAACAAAAAAAAAAAAAAACCAAAACCACACAACAACCAACCAACCAAACAAACAAAAAAACCCCCCACAAATCCAATCACAAACCCAAACAAACAAAACCCCTTCCCTCCCCAAGAAAACCCCCAAACCAACCCACCTCGTGTACATGCCCTTTATTCTTTTCCTGTACACTTTAAGGAGCCCCTGTATTGATGAAGCGCTGCTCAGAATGATATGGGGAGTTCTCATTAAATCAATTCAATAAGTCGTGTACGTTCACTAAAACCTGCCATGTAAATTCACTTGCTAAAGAAGCGCAGCCTACAAAGTAATTTAAAATTACCCCGAAAGTCCTGCTGTTTTTAGTGAATAGAAATATTTTTGAGAAAACAGTTGTCATCTCATTCAGATACAGTTGTTAGCATGAGATATGGAGCTAGCCAGTAGAAACAGACTTAAGTATCTTGGTAAATATTTTTCGAATATACATTTTCAACCTTTTTCCGTTTCTATACGCCAGCTCAGGATAGATTTACACTGTCTTTCGGAGGTAATGCATTCGGCCATTTGTAAATGTTTTTCCTTCACAATATCTGTGTCATGGTAAAAAAAAAAAAAAAAAAACAAAACCAAAAAAACCCCCAACTGATTTCCCTCTTCGCCCTCCCTCTAACAAAAACCTTTACATCGAAGATTAAATGTCATATTTTACATTTTCATCTATAGGTTTCCCAAGAATTTTTCTGTGTAGTAAGTTGTTTTAAGCTTCAAAACGAATTTCAGTTTCTTCCTACATCAACACATTTTATACACCATCTTATTTATAAAGCTGACCAGAAGCCTTCGAGAGAAAGACATACGATATAGAAAACTTTGACCTTACCTGCTCCCTAAAGTGCTTGCAGGCAGAAAAGAGAGGGGGGGAAAAAAGTAATTTCATATTATTCACCATTTTGCCAGGGACAGTCGTCTCTCTACCTCATAGGAACAGCCGCACTGGGTCAGATGTCTGTACACATTTGATACATATAAACAGTATTATCATTAACTTAGAGTTTTGAGGGGTTTATCCCCCCGATGGGAATCATGAGAGGAACAGCGGGTCAGACAGAAAAAAAAAATCTCAGCTTTGCTCCCGACACGGCCATGAAAGGACTTAAATTCTTCAGAACTCACTCAGTCTTTAACTCTAGATCTCCTTTGTAAAGGCTAAAGGCAGCGGTCACGAAAAGTTGAACGGGGGCTGCGTTCCCGTCGAGGCCCCCTTACCTGCGCTGCGCTACAAAACTCCTAAAATACTTTTTTTCCCTCCCCTCCCAGTCGTGGCAACTTCTCTTGGTGTCATCTCAAGGCTGTCTCAGATTACATTGTTTGGGATCCGCACTTTGAACACCGTCTTAAGGCTCTGCACTGCCTTTTAAACCGAGATGCAGGCAATGTACTTTCCGATCAGCTCCTTATCCCTTGCCTCCCTGTAGGTACCGTGACACCGCACCGCGCCCGTCCGCTGCTACCGGGGCCACAGCAGAGCCTGGGGCAAGCCCTGCCGCCCCCGGCTCCCCTGAGCCCTTCCTCCCGAGCATCCCTTTTGCTAACAGACTGCTGTGAAACAAACAAAAAAGCCAATAACCCACAGCCCGTTTTGATATGAAGCAGCACAGATGAGAAAAGCTTTTGCTATTGTTGCTGTTGTGGCCGTAGTAGTGATGCGGTTTTGTTAGGGTTTGGGAATATTTTTTTGTTTTGTTTTGTTTTGTTTTGTTTTGGGTTTGTGTTTCGTTTGGGGTTCTGTTTTTTCTCTTTTTTTCTTTTTTTTTCCCCCCCACAGCCTGCTGTGCCACTACGCGCACACTTCATGGCACTTAAGCATGAACTCCTATTTACAGCAGGAAAAAATGCCCTCCGCGGTTCTCCTACACTTACAAGCAGTGCCAGGCAGTGGGGGAGTGGGAACGAATAGCCATTCTTCACTAGATCCTTTTATCTCTCAAAATACGGGGTGCCCACGGTCTAGCGTGGATAAAGCAGTTATATTGGGAAACGTGCATCTCTTCCATCATTTCAGATTTGAATCATGCTGCCCCTCCCCTTTGCCATCCCATTATCCAAGTTCTGCATTGATTACCGGAAGACTGGAAATCAGCATATTGGACGAAGCAGGAGTTTAGACGGAGGAACATATTTTAATTTTTAAAATCTATACAGTAACTAAGTTCTCATGAGTGTTCTCAAGGGAGACTAGAGGCTAAACTGTATTTACACCCCTCCCTCCAAACATCTTCATCCTAATCAAGGCATAACTAGTTTACTAAAAAAAATATAATAAAAGGCAGTATCACAATGTCATAAAAAACTCTATAAAATTTGTTAAAGAGCAGTTTGTTTGCATTTCTCCTGATTGATATGTAAATACAGTTTGAACTGTGTTTGCTCGGTCTCTAGTGCTTAATAAAGAGATGAATTCACCTTTCTGTGGAACAAGTAAACAGACTTTAAACTAAGCCGACATCAGACAAAGTGGAAACGAGTTTATTTAATCGAAACTAAATCTAGTTTAAGAAAGATAAGTCAGTGTACATAATAATCCATTACAGTAATTACACCCACCACCAAATATGTGTTTATGAGGTTGTCGAGACACAATAAAATTAATTTATTTCCCCCGAAGTCTATAATGAAAAGTCACTGGCTGGATCTCTATGAGACATGCTAACTCCAATATTCGGGGGCGGGGGCTATATTTCTCGTCTGGATTAATGCCTTTCCGTGCTACTCCCTTTTGAACGTTCCTGGGTTTGAAAGAGCCCACATTAATTACATATGAAGGGGAAATGTCGACTTAACCGGAGCACTTTCCCCTCGGTCTTGCGTATAAACTCCGGGAGGAAACTAACCCTAATTTTAAAAAAAATCCTTAACGTTAACCCTGCTCTCGCTTCCTCTGCGGAGGCTGGCAGCTCTGCACCACGGACCAGGCATCCCCAACACTTTTTTCTGTTAGCAGAAATAATAGCACTAAGTTCCAGACAATCTGCCGCCCTCCCACCCATCCCCCCGCCATGCTTAACATGATGCTATAGATCTGAAAGGAATATTTTGCGTAGAAGAAGAACAACAACAAAAAAATTGAATAATCTTTGGGTTAGTTAAGAATGTCTCTGTATAAAGCAGGACATAGCATAAGAATGAAAGGTCTCGAAATTCCTGTTGACACACGTGATGTCCTCCAGTTAGAAATAAGGGGGAGGGGGTCAAAAAGAATCCGATACTTTTTTTTTCTTCCGTGTACTTCCCTTTTTCTCCATCCAGACTAGCACTTGGTGTCCGACTAACACCGGCTATCTTGTATAAATAAAGAACTGGAGCTTTTGAAAGCTACTACTTAAATTGGAGGTTGGGTTGTTTCCATCCCAGTCAACCTGTTTTCTTTCACTTCAAAAATATGAGTATTTCATAACACCTCTGTAATTCAGAGGTGTTTCAATGACTGAGATCCGCTTTCCATCTATTTGGGAAAAAAACAAAACCGAGCAGCAGATGCAAAGGAAAACACGCTATGAGGTCTTTAGAATGGGGATACTTCTTATTTTGTTACACTCACAAAAGGGATGTTTGGGATCTGAAAGAGAGAGAATTACAGGGATTTCGGACTCGTCAGATACGAGCAGTTTAGCTTCATATGCTCTATATATTTACAGAAAAATTAGCATCTAACCGCCTTGCGTTACCGATAGTATTTACCTTCCTACCAAACGCCCCTCTGTGTCTCAGTCCGGCGCGCACCTATGCACACCCACCCACGTGCGCGCACGCACTTTCTCCTCATCTCCTTCTTTACAAACTTCCCAAATGGCTACACAAAATAACCCGCAACAAACAAAACCCTATTAGGAAAACACAGCGACACAAAAAACAGCACCCAAACCAACCGAAGCCCGTCTGTGTTCCACCGAGACGCAGCCTGCGGCTGACCCGCCTGAGTAACGGAGTGGGCTGTGCAGGGGAACCTGCGTGGCCGTGTGCGGGCGTGTGCTTGCGGGGATTGGGTACGTGTAGAAGATTAAACACAGCCTGGTAAAGAAAGTTAATTCAAACTACACGTTGTACACAATAAACTATCTTTTTATTTTGATTATAAATAAGGTGACTGTACTTCCCTTAAAATACAAGTACATAGGAAAACCTGGTAGAAATTATCTTTTTTTTTTTTTTTTTTAACAAGGTATTAAAACTGGACACTTTAAATTAGACTCACGTTCTATACTGACAGCAGGTTCTTCGTTATTTTATTTTTTTTCTAATGGCGTTAGACTTTTACCTTCTTTCTCCTCCGTGCCTTTGGCATTTGAATTTCTAGTTCCGGAATACTTTGCTTTCTCCAGCAAGAAGTCGCTCAGGTGCCCCCCGCCCCCACCCCTACCCCCCAAAAAATAATCGGGCTAATGAATTTGGACTCGATTCCTTCACTCGAGTTCGTGAATCCCGCGCGTTTGCTTGTCCTGTTTGCACACTGAGGACTGATCCTGTATCCTGTTAACCCTCTGGCGCAGCTCCCCTCTGGGAACAGGGTCCGGGCCCTGAGAGGGGCAGGGGCCTTCCGGGGTCTGGCAACATCCCGGGTTGTTTTTCCACCAAGAAGAAAAAAAAAGGCCGAAAAAAAAGGGGGAAAAAAAGGAGAGATGCAAGGAAAGGAGCGTCGGGGGGAGGGGGGGGGGAACCAAAGGGGGAAATACAAAAGAATATTCGTAATGTGTATAATTTATTAGAAGCTTCTTAGGACTATATTTAAGCCAAATATCTACATAAGTTACAACAGGAAAAGGCGGCGTGCGCAAATAACAAACTGCCAGAGGATTTACGACGGGGCGATCAGAGTCCATAAAAAAGGTGGGGGTTGGTTTGGTTGATTGTATTTTTTTCCTTTTCTTTTTACAACAAAATATACAGGCTACTAAAAACTATGGGTTTAGTCCAACTTTTGACAGCATTATACAGCTACAGGTTCACATCAAACGTAAGGAGGAAAATAAAAGCCAAGCCTTTGATGACTCCACGTCTCCATCCGCTGGCCCTGGCAGCGGGCTGGGAGAGACCGGGGGGGGGGAAGCTGCTTCTTGTGTCTGGGTGACGCGAATGCGTTTTTTTGGGGGGGAAAACCACCCCATCCCCCAAAATCTCTGTATTTACATGCAAGTCCTAGACGCTGGCAAAGTGTACATCTGATATCCAAGTCTTCAGACCATGCCTAAAGATGGTCCCCTTTCTGCAGATTGCTCCATGGTTATTAGTCAGAATAATTTTATACACCCCATAGGACAACTTGGGGGGGCGGGGGGATAAAGACCCAAACCCATCAACAGTAACAACAAAATGGAACAAAAAAGTGTCTCTCTCTCTCTTAGGGGTCCGCAGAGACCACTCAGTAAAACGAGGGAAAGGGAGAAGAACATTAAAAAAAAAAAAAAAAAAAAAAAAAAAAAAAAAAAAAAAAGAAGAAAAGCACACAGTAGTTTGGAGAGGACAGAGATTTGTGTAACTGGGAAAATCTGCTTTTTTTTGTCTTTTTTCTTTTTGCTTTTTTTTTTCTTTTTCTTTGTTTAATCCTTTTACCAGGTCCTACCGTATAGCAAGGTGGAGCAAGACATGGCAGTGCCATAGTCAGAAGTAGAAGAGTTCAGGTGAGACAAACTGGAGACTTGGCTCTGCAGAGAGGAAGGGCTGGCCGAGTGCTGTCCCATGTCTGGAGACTGCCCCGCACTGTTTGTCTGGTGGCTCTGATGCTGTCCGAGGCTGTTGCCATTGGTAGCCACTGTGATCGTTGTAGCTGCCTGCTGCTGATGGCTCTGGATAGCTGCTGTGGGTGTGTTGGAGCCTGCTTGGCAGGGCTTGCCATCCTTCACAAGCACTGGCACTGCCACCCTTCTGGGAGACTGCTGCTGCTGGCAGGAGCCGTTCTCCTGTTGCATCTGCTGCTGCGCAGCCTTGTCTTTGGCCTGGCGTTTCATCTTGTAGCGGTGGTTCTGGAACCAGATTTTGACCTGAGTCGGGGTGAGATGTATCATGCTGGCTAAATGTTCCCTCTCCGGGGCGGAGAGGTATTTCTGCTGCTTGAAACGTCTCTCCAGCTCGTAAACCTGGGCCTGCGAAAAAAGGACCCTCCGTTTCCTCCGCGGCGTGCTCTGGAGCGGGGCCATGCTCTTGCTCACGTCTCCCAGGGAGCCGAGGCTGCCCATGCCTCCCATGTTCATGCCCGAGGACGGCGCCATGAAGCGGGAGACTGCAAGGGAGAAGGCGGCACGTTTTAGGCGGCTCGGCTTGGCCCGGCCCGGCCCGAGTAGGGCCCCGCGCTCCGGCAGCCCCCGCCGCCGCCTGCCCCCAGCGGAGCTCCGCAGCCCCCCGGCAGCCCAGCCCCGGCCGCGGCCTCGGGGCGCCCGCGCTTCTAAACAACGACTCACGTCCCTGAGGCGAGTGGTGGCCCCCTTCTCGCCCGGCCCAGCCCCGGTGAATAAGGGCGACCACTCGCCCGTCATCCTGCCCGGGGGGGACAGCCAAGCAAGTACCTGATGTGACAGCCGCGGCGGCAGCGGCCGCGGACAGCGGCTCCGCCGGCGCCGGCCGAAGAGGACTCTCCCGCTCCCCCGCCGCTTCCCGGGACGCGGCCCCGGCGCCTCCAGCTTTCCCCGTCGCCCGCCCGGTGCCGGGCGGCGCGCAGGCGGGCGAGCACCGCCGGTTCCCTTTGGGCCCCCGGACCGCGACGCTCCCGCCCCGCTGGACGGCGAGAGCCAGGCTCCCGGTCCCCGCCACCGCGGGGCTTCCAACTCCCTTGCCCCGCAAAAACAGCCGCGGGAAGCTGACAGGCAGCCAGCCGGGGTGGAAGGACCGGGAACGATCCTCGGGCAGGAGGAGGAATTCGGGGTTTGGGGGGCGCGTCTGGGATTTAGACCGACTTTTGCCCTGCCGCGGACCCCCGTGCCTTCCGCCCGCGGTGTGTCGGGGCAGTAGCTCAGTAAACCCCCACCGGCCGCCCAGCCCCGGGCTGACTTACTTGAGGAAAAGCGGGGATCCGGGTTAGTGCCGTACCATCCTGTCGCCGAAGCGCTGTTCCTCATGGTGTCCTGGTAAGGCGGCAGCTCGCTCATGTTGCCCAGGTTCCCATTGCAATAGCCCCCCATCGTAGCATGGGAGAGCTGGGGGACCCCTGCCGCTGTCATATGGTAGGCGGCAGTCACTGTTCCGTTGTGGCCCATGGGGTGCTGCTGCATGGCCGGCTGAGAAACCTGAGACTGTCTGTAGGCTGACAGGGGAGCCCCCAAGTTACTGCCCTCCATGCCCACTTTCTTGTAGCTTTCCTCCAAAGGACTCAAGATGTCAGACACTGAGAAAGGAGTCGTATGCTTTGGGCTCATCGACATGATTCGGCGGCTGGGGAAAAAAAAAAAAAAAAAAGGAAGGGGAGGCAAATTTTTTTTTTTTTTTTGCCAAATATTCTGGTGTTGCCTTAACGCCGATCTTGTTGGATGTACACGTAACCGAGTGGACGAAGTCCGCCTTAATTGGATTGAGTGGAGGCTCAGGGCTGCCTTTCGTTTGTTTTAGCCAGACGCCAGGTTTTAGGCTGCCACCAGAGGCGGGGCATAGGCACTAAAGCAACAAGACAATAGAAGCCTACATCTTGCCCAAGATAATTAGCTTACATGCTGATGACAAGGTAAACACCTTTAAGTTTTACTTGTCAGAATCTTTTTATGTCTTTAGGAAAAAAAAAAAAAAAAAAAAAAAAAGAGGGAGAGACAGAGAGGACGGGAGAGAGAGGAAAAAAGAAAGAAAGACCCCGTGAGCACAACTCCTTTTTTTCTCGGGGATGGCAATATCGTGGACGGCAAATGGAAGGCAAAGCAAAAAGACCACCATTTGACTGGGTGAAAGGATTTAAAAACAGCTCCCGGGTGGCAAGGCTGTCAGCCCAGCCTTTGTGAGAGCTGGGGAAATGGGGTGGAATGCCAGTAAGCGAAACGACAGAATCTCTCTCTTCCCCCACTAAGTTTGGTCCGGAAGGAGCCCCGCCGCCGGGAGGACAACTCTCCGGAGGGCAGACCTTTCTCTCCGGGACACAGCTCCCCGTGCCCCGCATTCCCCGCACTGGCTTGTCAGATACCCCGGTCGCCTGGGGCTGAACAAGCGCTTGGGGTTTCGCATCTCGGGAACACTCTCTATGTCTCCTAAGATACTCAGTGCAAGGATCGTTTCTCTCCCTAAACCGATAAATTCCTTTCAACTAGGGATTTATATTTTTTACAATATCTCAGAGAGAGGTGAAAGACGCAAGTTTGCAAAATCAAGCAGTAATTTAATTGCTTGGGGCGAGAGACCGATGAAAAATAGGTTAGCGCAAAATGTTGCTTGTTATTCTCAAAGGCAGAGACTTTCACAGTCTCTCGTGGTCCCTCTGAAGCCGAAGCTGCTTTCTAAGGTTATTTATACAGCACGGGAGCTGGATGGAGAAGACCTCTCAGGTCATCTGCTACACGACCTTGCCAATGAATTCCCTGTAGTTTCCAATAAACTGCAATTTCTGGCACTTTCGGATCTGTTCTCGGATCCGGTGTGAAAACAAAAGCGATCCATTCACAGCCACACGCACACGTACAGGCAGCCAGTAGCTAATGTCACTCGGGTCTTTGAAGAAATCTTCCAGCGCCTAGTGTCTCCAAAGCTTATATTTCGGGGTGATCCGGGCGGAGGAGAGAAACCTCCCCTGAGTGTTTCACACCCCGGCCTACTGCCCTGGCAAACACAATTTAATACAGCGATTACCTGAATATTAAGAAAATTACAGCGAAGGTACAGTTAACCCAGGGACTTTGAAGTGTCAAGTAACTATTTAGTAATTGCACTTGTAAATATGTTTGTGCTCGGCTGGTTCGTGCTTAAAAATGCAAAAGTGCACTTGCTACCCGGGAATAACTAAATATCTTTGTCTAAAGTGGCAGCATAAATAGCCGGTCGCTTTGTGGCTGTGCTTGATATTAGTGCATAAGGATCATTTTGCTTCAATTGGGAGGCTCTCATTCACTAGGCAAGAAACCGTTTAGGAGAAAGTAGGTTCCCGTATGAGAGTTAACATCCTTCAAGTGTAAGCCTCAGTCTTGATTACACTTTAGAGCTCTGCAAGAGGTGAGCTTTTCCACACAAATATAATCGGGGGAACTTTCCTTCAATCAGGCCTCCAGCTCTCTTACATCATCTCAGCTGCTTCTTTCGGCGCTAGCTTCCTCAAGGCTGAATATCCCAAAGTGGGCTGGTTGTGAGTCTGCTAGGTCACCAAAAGGCAGGGAAGGGCGACTTTGGGCTAGAAAGGCGTTTGTTTTTTGCCTCTTCTTTTCCCTCTTTTCTTTCAAAACCTTTCAATTTTGTCTTTCCAGAGATCAGAGATTTATTTACCCCTCTCCCTCCCCTCCCCCCCCCCCCCCCGCCACGGTTTTTCCTCTTTCTACGCGTGTTTTTCAGTACAGTCTTTGGTTTTATTCCTACGGAGAGAGACACTCGACCTTGCCTTAGTGGTTTGGTTGGTTTGGGGTTTGTGGTTGTTTTTTCCCCCCCGAATTTCTCAGACACACCATCCCCATGCCTGTTTCATGAACCCTATAAAGAAGGGGGTGGAGGGAAGAGAAAAAAAATTAAATACCACAGGATCCACCACAATGACGGCTTGGTCGGATTTAACCAGAGACGAAAGGCGGCAAGTGACCTTGCAGTTCGTGGGGCAGGAGCAGCGACTCCGTCCCCATCCAGAGAGTGCGAGGTGGGGCAGCTGGTTAGGCCCCAGCAGCAGCTCCGGCGGCGGGAGCGGGGCGCTGGACACACGGGCGGCCGAGACGCCCCGCCGCCCTGCGCCAGCCCCGGAGCACCGCCCGAACGACCCCTTTGGCCGTCGGCTGCGCCTGGCAGAGCTTATTTATCCTCTCACTTGAATGAGCGCAGGTTTAATAGCCTCCGAAACATTGCTCGGTTAGGTTATCCCGAGCGAGCCGGGCCTTGGCTCTGCGCGGGGTTTGGTACAGGGAAGCTAACGAGAGCGCTTCGTTCACCTTCGCTGGGAAGCGGGTGAAAAACTCTCTTGTGCAGGTCTGACCGCCGACTTAGGAGTACACCGGCGCGCATACAGGCACACCGACGTCTAGCTACTTTTCAGTCCGGCTAGATCGATGCGGTGTAAAGGAAACAGGTCAGCCTCTGCACCTGCTTTCCTGCCCCAAATGCGCTATAACGAGGCGAGTCACACCGTGGACAAGGGGCGAGAAAACTTCTTCTCTGGTGCCGTGTCCCTTCACTCTCCCTTTTCTTTCAAACCTTCCACCGGAGTTTTCGTCTGCCAGAGATGGCTGCTCCCAGCGTCCGGGGAGGGTGGCCATCCCAACAGGGTCCTGCCTAGGCTGCCTTTAGCGATATGTTCGTTTACCTGGTGATGCTGCTTAGTAAAACACTCTAGTGAAAAAGAAATGCAAAGGAGGAGAGCAAGGAAGATGAGATGCATTTTGCCTGATGGAAGCATTTTCATGAGAAAGGCACGGTTTTCACCCCGTGTTTGCAGAAATGCGGCTACACGGACTTCCCTTCAATAGCTTCTGACCCCACACAATCCTTTTGATAACACTCGAGAGGTGGAAGAATGGGAGACTTTGTCAATCAAATGGTGCCAATCCCAATGGAAACGGTGCCACCAAGACCGCAGAGCGTTTCCTCATCAACTGGATTGCGGGGGCTGGGAACTCAAGGATCAGCTTTTGAAAGTGCGCACAGGGCTCTCCAAAGACAACAATGTCTTTTTTATACGAGCTGCTGTGCCTCCCCAAGGGGAATCAAATATGTTCGGCCAGCCAGAGCTTGGAGGGCTCGGAGGGCAGAGGGTAAGGGTCCCACGCAAACCGCACGCAAATTCTTTCTCAACAAGAAAGATGCTTTCTAGGTGTAACTTTTTGATACAAAGCCATGGGGTGCTCCGTGCTCCCTCTGGGTCAGTTCACGGGTGCACGTCTGGCTGCACCCCCTGCCCAGCCCTGTCGCCCCCGCTTCCAGCGCCGAGGAGGCGGCCCTGCCCGCTGCCCTGCTCGCAGCCGTACAGCCCGCCCTGTCGCGGGAACAGCGCTCTGCGGCGGGGCCAGACGCTCCTAGAGAGCTCCCAGTTAGAGGTGGCAAGAGCAGATCTGTGACAGAGCTCTTTCTTCGCTCCTGGTCATCAGTGTAAGCCTAACACATCCATAGAGACATGTAAATGACCACCTGGAAAAGTGGCACCACCGAGGCAGCTTGCCTCAACTTTCCCCTCTCGACCCACCCCGAGCGAGCTCATAGAAACTTCATCTGATTGCTTATGCATGTCGGTGTAATACACCCTCTGTTTCCCCATGCTCCCCAGAATGGAAGATGTGCCTAGCACACCTACGCCGGGAGCGGAGGTTTCCGTAGTGATCGGGTAGGGCGGACTTGTGTCTCTGCCGGCCGCGGACAGGGCGCTGGGAGCCGCTCCCCGCCTGGAAAGCACATGCTTGGGCGTGTAAGAAGGCAGGAGTCCTCCCAGAGACGCACCCTGCGAGCGCTACCTAGGCACGGAGCGCTCTGGGTGTGTGTGTGGGGAAACGCCTGCTGTGGTTCATGGGGACGATTCCTCCCCGTGGGAAAGCCCCTCTGCCCCCTATCTCGTTCGGATGGGAGAAACCCCTCAATACACGGGTCGAAACCTCTTCTCCTGCCGTGGGAATCTAAGGCAACCAGCGAGACCACCAAAGGCTAAAGCAAAATTCCTCACCCCTCCGCAGCGCACGCACAGTTGCTCCTCCAGCTGCCCAGGGCGTGGAGCATCTCGCAGCTGGGGGTTCTCGGGGCCCCTTCGCCACCGGTCCCTGGCGGCCCCAGTCGCTCTGTGAGAGCGAGGGCAGCGCTGCCTCCGCTCAGCTCTTTTCCCTCCTTCCCCAGTTCCTGGCGGACGGCTGAGCCTTCCTGCCCTAGTCCTCGACACACTCCCCGTCCTTTCCTTTGCCGGGCCGTTCCTGGCCAAGAGGGCCAGGGTGGGGCCAGGTACGGGGTGCCAGGGCAGGGCTCCCGGGGCCGCGGCGGCGGGCGGAGGGCCGCTGTGCCAGGGCGGGGGTGGCGGGGCCCCGGGGCACGCCTCGGCCCACCAGCCACACCGCGCCCCTCCGCGGCTGCCCGGCGTGGGGATCAGCGGGAAAGGACTGATTTTAGGCATGGGTGTCCCGGTAGTCTCGGGTGGATAGCAGCAGCACTCGCCCCGATGTGCGAACCACTGTCTGAAAGCCTCGTCCGATATAACGAGCAGTTAATATATGCCTTCCACATCTGGCTCTCTCAGTGTCAGTAGACTGTCACTGCCGCAACACTGTCAGTACACACATACAAGACTTACTGTCTGAAGCGTTTTTGATACACCCAAGACAGAGCTGATTATGCGGAGGATTACTTGAAGGTGTTTGTTGAGACAATTTGCGAGAAGTTAGCCTGTAGAGATAGTTAAAAATATAATCACGTTTTATTTAGATATAAACTCACGTAAAAATACTTTTTATCGGTATATACCTACAAACAGAATCCTGCCGGGATCTATCTATTTATCTTCTTTTAGGTATAGCTATCAGTATATTACATTAGTTATCTTAGGAGTTATGTGCTTTTGTGTGTGCTCCCAGACATGCCTACACACACACCTACAAGCGTGGGGGTGCATACCACCGGCAGTGGGTATGCATGAGTATATATTTACGCATACATTCACAGTCCTCAACCCTGTCGTCTCTTAAGTGTTTCAAAAAGGAACTCAGCTTTTAAGTGGGTCACCTTGCCTCCCTCCCTTCCCCTTTCCTCGCCCAGGCCTGCGGCCGCGCCGGCGCCGGGAAAAGGGGCTCTCGGCTCCCGGGTGGGGTTGGACGCCGAGGCGACGGACACGGACGTGCCTGTGTGTGCAGAGTGAAGGGGCGGGCTGGGGGTCGTCCCCGGCAGTTTGATTCACCGCAGACCTTTTCTGTTTCAGCGTGGCTGGCTGCGGCGGGCGGCGCGGGGGGCTCGTTGCTCACTGTCCCCTGGTTTGGCCTCGAAGCCCTCCCCGTGCCTCCGGACCGCCCCGCCGAGGGCCTCGGGGAGCTGCAGCCTGCCCCGTGCGTGCTGCGGGGCGGGGGCTCCGCGCCTTCCCGCGCCCTCCCGCGCCCTCGGGGCTGCGCGGACGGAGCACAGGGCCGAGCCCGGGGGCGCTCCCCCGCGCCCGCCGGGAGTATGCGCGCTGGTGGACAGGCGACCTTTCCCCCTCGACCTTACCCTGGGGGTAACCAAAGCTGCCTTTTATTTTCAATGTCACTTCGGAGTTTGCCTTTTGTTCCCTGCTACCTCTCGCTTCCAGGGATACGGGCGGCTCCCCGCTGGCTCGGGGAAGGGCTAGCGGTTGCAAAGATATCTCATTTAAAAACGACAATGGAGTCCTTTCGACCAGCCCGTGTTGTGCCCGAGCTTTATTTTCGTGCCGGGGATAATGGAATTGTTTGTTTTGCTTTTGTTTTCACAGCAAAACTCGAGGGCAAGTTACAGGAGGGCTGATAGGAGCCGCGGCCCTCCGTCGTTGCCCCTGGGTGCCCAGCAGGGCCACCCAGCCGAGGGCCGAGGCATCCGGTATATGACCACGGCAGCCCGGGAACCCGCGCAAACGTCGCGGCTTCGGGCGGATCTGTCCGCGGATGCCCTGCTGTCACCGACTTCGGAGTGACCGAGTGCTCCGGTTATTGCCCCCAAATCCTTTTCTGCCTCTCTTCTGCTCCCCAGTGTGTGGCTTGACCTAAGCTCCCCCAGTAGCTTTAATTCGGAAGGAAGCTGCCATCTGTCCCATTGTGCCATTGGCTTTTTTCATCTGGGCAGGGGCCATCAGTGCAAGGTGGGGCGTTGCACACGGTGGCAGTCGTGCGGAGGGACCGGAGCCCGCGGTCCGCCGGGACGGAGGGACCTGCAGCAGCCTCCCTCCGCTGGCCGCCGGGGAAAGCGCAGCGCCGGGCCAGGGCCGCGAGGGCTGGCGCTCGCCTGGGCCTGTAGACTTGCTGATGTTGCTGTTGAAATTTCACCCTAGCCAAGGCAAAATCTCATAAATGAGGGAGCAGAACAGGAATTTGCTCAGTCGGCCTTGGGCTGTAATGACATGGATATTTCTCCGTTTTCACTGTGCGTTTCTCCAAATCTAGAGGGAAGGATTAGCTTCTTAGGTTGCTGCAGCTCCTCAGGACCCTCCCATAGAGTAGCTCTGCCTCTGGGCAAGATTCTTCCCTCTCGCTGGGGAGAGTGCAATTTTCCTGTTCCTGGATCAAGAGGAAGTGTTTAATAATTTGTGCCCATTCCAAGAGGTTGATGTAGACCAGTACAGTCAAACTGTTTCAAAACTGTACTCTTACTAGTTGATGGTCATATACACAAAAGTTTCTCACTCAAAAACTGCCTTTTGGGAGTGACTCTGCCTCTTCCCCAGCTGCTTCCTACCTTCTGAGCTCGTAGCCCATGAATCCATCCCATGAGTCCTGCTCTCAGGAGCAGCCCAATTCCCCCGTGCTCTTCTCTGAGTGTGGGAAGTGAAGATGCAAGTGCCATCCAGGGCTGAAGCCCTCAGAGGTAGAACTGACATGAGTCAGTGAGCAGGCCTGGTAGGACCAGAGTGACCCAGCTGCCCACTCAGAGTGGTAGGTGGTTTATTTATTTGTCGTGTGAGCCTTAAAAATCAACATTTCCCAAGTCTTAAAAAACACAACCAACCAACCAACCAACCAACCAACCAACCAACCAACCAACCAACCAACCAACACCCAATCAATGTTCACTCTGCCTTGATTTTCTTCTGCTCCTTTTCAGGAAGAGATGACGCAGAAGTCTCCTAAGCAAAGAGGTCCATTTCAGAAGTCCAAGGGCAAATCTAGGGATGTTTCAGAAGCCCATTTTTCATTTCATGGGAAGGAGCATCTCTGGGAAGATCATGCCCTCAGTCTGGTTAGTACAACTGGTAGGTCTAGTTAAAAGCTGTTGCAAAAAGCTGCAGCACAAAGGAAGCCATTTGTAGCTAAACTCAACAATGAACTTTATTGGTCCTGCTACCAAACCCATTAACAAAGCTATACACTCTGCAGCATTGTTTCTGGGGCTGGGTTTTGTTAACCAGTTACTGATGTACGTATATGGCTCCCGGTGCTGATTTAACAGGTGCATTCCTCTTGCCAGGAAAGGGATCAGTTCAGCTACCAGTTTCAGCTAGTTCATTTTCAAAAATTGGTCTTTCAAGAATCTCCTGCTGTAAATAGGGTCTCAAAAGTTTGTTGTACAGTTGGACGGGTATATGCATGGCATATGTGTCAGGAAAGGCTCTTCTGGAGCCATGAGACCTGTACCAGGAATTTGACAACTCTGACAACGGCTCCCACCACCTCTAAGTCTATAGGTCAGACATCTTGAACCAGATCAGGTCCCACCATCTGGACTATCCTGTAACACTCTGTCTTTCAAATTCTGCTCTAAAAGCAGAGTATGTGGCTTGCTCAGCCCAGCACCAGTGGCACCTGTATTGTCACACATAGCAGAGTTCCTCTATTTTATACAAGAAATGGAGATGGGGGATAGAGAGTTACAACTATTTGCAATACCAAATTACTGCTGGGAGGAATGGGCATCTGTGGTTTTCTGTAACTGCATGCACCCTGTATCTTTGCCCAAACATTGTAATTTTCACTCTTCCAAATATGTTTGTTTTTATGAATTGCACAATGTAAAATTGTTTTTCTTGACAAGAAAGGTGAAATAAAATCAAAATGTTCATCAAAATGTTTTGCCTTTTCATTCTCCCAAGAAGAACCAGTAACTCAGAAAAGAAATTACAATATTGGAAAGGGACTTATCTCTCAGCCTTGCAGCTCTATGAAGAACAGAGCTGCTCCTCAGTGACCTGGCTCTTACTGTAATTGGCTGGTGTCCATATCTTCCTCTGTTGTGTCCCAGCAGCAACCTCTCTTCCCTTTGGTTATCCATTGACAGGATTCTTTGGCTCCCATACTTCTAGGGGATGGGTGGAACAGTTCCACTTGCAACCGAGTGCTGACTGAACGGTTTCACAGATTTAACAAAAGATGGGCTCAGCCTTGCAGAACCTTTCTTCCTGGAGTTGATCAGCAAGAAGGAAAGAAAGAAATTCAGCTTGAGGTTCAGTTGGGTTTAAGGACCAAGACTTGGGAAGCAAAACCAAAGCTTCTTTATATTGTAACCTAAAAAATGCACCCAAGTCTCTGAAGGTCCAGAAGTACTTTATATTTGAATTAGAACAGGACTTTCTCTTCAAATAGAAATCCTAAAACATATGCTAAAACAAGTCCTTGCTAGCATCTCTATTTTCTGTTTTCCCAGACATTAGTCATTATTCGCATTGTAGTACAGAAGAGTCTCCATGTAGCAGGACTATCTTCTAAATTACTTTGGATGGTAGACATAATGAAGTTAAAAATTTCACTCATCTTTGCCCTGTCATAAATGAAAGCACATATTATACTTATTCAAAAAATAGCTGACCATAGAATTGGGTTCAAGTTACATTTTCAGTGTAGAAATGTTTATGCTGAAAAAGCCTAGATACTTTCTTGGAAGTAGTTTAACCATGTAAAATAGTCCATTAATGGATTTTGACTACTATTCAGTTTTTTAAATAATGTCCCTTGTAATTAGTTGTTTTATCATTCCTTTATGAGCCTTGCTTATTTTGAATTCCAGGGAAAGAATACTGCTAAGCTGATATAATGAGATAATATCCTTCACTGGCGTAAGTAAGGCTATGAGATGGACTGCTACCCACATTGGTAATTATACATGCTCCACTTCCACAACTGGAACCAGAATGAATGCTCTACAGCATTTTACTCCCTCTGAATAACACTAACTGAAAAAAGCAAGTGAGTAACTTGTTTACGTATTAGTGTTGGAGGAAGCAACCTGAGCTGGCTGTCCTTGAGTCTTTGGAGTCAAATTCATTCATCAAGCACTTAACACAGGACTAAGGAGGAAGCCTTTTTACCACCTACATACAAAACTAGTGTGCCAGCTCTGTCACTCCACAGAGGTACCAGCTTCAGGTTCTATATGCCCTGGGAAGGGACCAGGGGCAGAGAGAGCATCACAGATTTGTCCAGTTGAGAGATACAAGCTTTGTAGGGTGAACAAAAGTGGCACTTCCATCCCATCTTGTCTGTGTGAGCTCAAAACACTCTGTGAATATCAGAAGTTTTAGGGTGAGAGCCTATTATGACATAAGAGGAAAAGATGTATGCCCATGGTCATATGGGCAATAGATGGGTCCAAATCATCTTCTAAAAGTCTTTTCTGACTAATGAAAGGATGCAAATTCATATACTGCCTATCTGGCCACACTGGCCTCACTGTAGCCAACTAGCACAGTTTGCTGTTGAGACTGAGAGGCAGAACTTTTGGTTAAAAGTAAATGCACAGTCAGAGCAGCTCAGTGCTGCTGACAAATGAAGCCCTCAGTGGTCCCTGTGCCTGCACTGGCTACAAAGCAGCTAAAAAAAATTTTAGAGGAGAACTGCCATGGTAGCCCAGCAGCTCCACAGTCCCTCCTTGTGCAACTGCAAGCAGGGCTGCCTGCGGTGTCTCAGGAGCATGTACACTGCCATCATCTGCAGGCAGGGGTCCACCCTGCCTTTTGGCCACCTGTGGCCCAGGACTCCGCCAGAGTGAGAAATAAGGATTGCATTTAGATTCAATGGGAAGGGTCTCTGGTACTTACAGCACTTAAAGCTTGTACTGCAAAACCTATCAAAGAGTACTTGCTTTTCATTATAGAATTTTGGTGCTTTTTCAGTGAAAATACTTGGTCCTGAATGCAGCCTGGAAACATCAACTAGAAATACATATTACATGAAGCAGGGGTTTCCAAACAGATCTTCCTTTGGATACTGCTTGCTGTAGCAGCCCTTGCGAATGACAGGGATGGCAGCTGGAGCTCTTGGCATTTGTTGTGGCCAGGGCTCCTGACAGCAATGGTGGCTGCCAGCACTGACTTTGTACCAGACCTATGTCTCATTCCACCTGCTGCTCCTCAGCCACTCATCAACCCTCCCCCAGCACTGGGATAACAACCATCAGCTTCCTAATCTTTCCCCAGCCACAGTGCATTTCCTCCTCTTCCTCTTATTCCCCTTTCACAGCTGACCAGCACTGGCACTGTCCAGGCAAGAGCTGGCTTTGGTGGCAGAGGCTGTGTGACAGCTTGCAAACAGGTACCAGCCTCACAGCTGAGCACCTTTCTTTGTAACACAGAGCAATGTGAGTACCAGCAGTATTACATAGGCTGCAGAATCTTCATGCCCAGGAAAATTATGGATTAAAGCAACCAACCACTTCAGAAAAAACAAAAAAAGGTGGCTGAAATGTCTGTACATCTGCAAAATTTTGGTTTCTGTAGAAACTTTTCAATACATTTTGGATGCTCAGCTCTCCATGGCCTTTTCCTTGCAAGGCATAATACTTTGCTGAATGTGCAGCCCCTTCAGTTGCTGGGCTTCTTTAAATTTTTGTTTTCTGACTAAGTCATTATGTATCCTGCATTTATCAAAAATGGCTAGAAATACAGGACTTTGCCATTCTCTCAATCTGCATGTTATTCCTTTACAAAGCTTGAAAATATTTTTCCTCTGCTATTTATTCATTTTGCTGTGCTGTATATCCAATTAGACTATTCTGCTGCATTCAGAAATGAGAACAGTTCCACCTGCCTCACATCCAGCTCCATTTCTCTTCTGTTTCATTTCCCTCAGGGTCACTGTTAGGTGATGATATGCAGTAACGTCCCCAGTGAGGTGCTGTTTCCATTAGCTTTCCCCTTCAGAGGTGGTCAGAGGTCTGAATTCTTATATGATTTGTTTTCTTGGCTACTTAGAAGGTAAGATTCAGTTCTGATCCCTCTTCTACATGGGCATGCTTCATTTTCTGTATTTCTTCCTTTTTTAATAAGACAGTGTCTCTTACCACTGATTTTAAAATAAGAAGTATGTTTTTGTGCATGATTTTTTTCTCCATCAACATTCAATACTATTTATATAAAATGACTATAAAAGGAGGAAGAAATCACATGGTGGGGCTTTGTGAGAGAAGCTGGAGACAAACAGCCCTGTACTTCACCATCATGGACCTTGAATAAACTGTTGCAGAAGTAGGTTTGGAGACAAATGAGGGCACACATCTCCGGGGAATCTGTGGCCCAGAAGTTTGGAGGAGAAGGGTTGGACATGCAGTGACTGTTACTGAAAAATCAGAATAATTTCTCATACAGACAAACTTACAAATAAGCATCATATCTGGGCCCAACTTCAATCACCAGTTGTATTTTTTTCACCTAGTTTTGTTGACCTTTCTACGTTTTCATTGTAAATTATATTTCCTACAGTTATGTGATGGGCTAACCCTGGCTGGATGTCAGGTACCCACAAAAGCTGCTCCATCACACCACTCCTCATCCAGCCATGGGTGAGAAAAAATACCATGAAAGGCTCTTGGGTTAAGATAAGGACAGTAGGGGATCACTCATCAATTATGTTCATGGGCAAAACAGACTCACCTTGGGGAAATTAACTGAATTTATTACCATGCAAATCAGAGTGAGATAATGAGACGTAAAACCAAATCTTAAAAAAACCCTTTATTCCTACCCCTCCCTCCTTTACAGGCTCAACTTTACTCCCAAGTTCTCTATCTTCTCCCATCCAGCAGTGCAGAGGGATGGGTATGGGGGTAGCAGTCAGTTCATCACATTTCTGCTGCTGCTTCCTTCTCAGGGAAAGGACTCTTCACACCCTTCCTCTGCTCCAGAATGGGGTCCCTCCCACAGGAGACAGTCCTCCATGAACTTCTCCAAAGTGGAGAAGATTCCCATAGGCTGCAGTTCTTTATGAACTGCTCCAGCATGGGTCCCCCATTGGGTCACAAGTCCTTCCAGCAAACCTGCTCCAGTGTGGGCTCCTCTCCCCACAGGCCCTCCCAGGATCCTGCTGCAGTATGGACTTCCCATGGAGCCACAGCCTCCTTTGGGCACCCACCTGCTCTGGCATGGAGCTGCTTCTGGGGCTGCAGGTGGATATCCATTCCATCATGAACCCCCATGGGCTGCAGGGGCACATCCTGTCTCACCATGGTCTGCACCACAGGCTGCAGGGAATCTCTGCTCCAGTGCCTGGGGCACCTCCTGCCCCTCCTTCTTCACTGACCTTGGTGTCTGTGGAGTTGTTGTTTTCACATATTCTCACTCCTCTGTTCTCTGTGCAATTTGCTTCTGCCTTTTCTTAACTGTTTTTCCTTCCTTCTTAACCACAATGTTCCAAAGGTGCTACCACTGTCACTGATGGGCTTGACCTTGGCCAGTGGTGGGTCTCTCTCAGAGCTGGCTGGCACTGGCTCTGTTGAACATAGCTGGAGCTTTTAGCAGCTTCTCACAGGAGGTCTCTCTGTAGCTGCCCCCCACTCCCTGGTACCAAAACCTTACCATGCAAACCCAATAAAAGTTATCTACGTTTAACTAAATAAAGAGCCATCAATAGATATTATGCTATAATTAAAGAGGGCAAGGGTAAACCTGGATTAAACCATATAATTTTCAGTCAATATTTTTTCTGAATTATCATATTTTTCTCTTGAGCAAATCCAATTTAAAGTCCTTAGGGGTGTTCCTTGCCACATTTTTGTCTGCCCTCCAGTGCCTTGGGTGGATATCATTGCCCAGTTGTATTGTTGATTATAACCTGATGTTATAAAAAACTGAATTTTCTCTCCCACAAATCTTCTTTTCTTTGCTTCAATACAGAAGTGGAGCAAGTCTCAGATGTCAAGGTTTTTTCAGAGACAGAAATTTCACCAGAACTCGTGTTGTTTAGATAAATAGTCTGAATTCAGGAGGAGTGTATAAGTCTTCTGTGGGAGATAAATTTCAGTTTGCAATCATCTCAAATTTAAAAAACCAAACAAACAATTGATCTAAATTCTTAAAATCATTTTGAATAACTAAAACCTATGTGAATATCTAATAGTCTGCTTCTTTCTGGGGAACAGAAAGTTGTGGAAAATACTCTGATGAGTTGCTCAAAGGGTCTCCAAATGGTCTGGAAAGTAGAAAGTATGGACATTTCTCTCCAGCCATTTGTGCAGGGGAAGGAGCATGCTAGGAGGCCTCTGTGTGCTGAGACATGCTGACAAGACAACAGGGCATTGCAATATGTGTTTCTGTGGCACCCTCTCTTCCACAGGGTATCTCCCATGTATCCCCAATGTATACGTCTGATATAGAGCTTTTAGATTCACTCCAGGTGAGGTAGCTGCTATTTGTGTCCCTTCACCTAAACTCCAACTCAGCTCTCCTCAGACAACCTGGAAAGCTGGTCATAAACAGCTCATTGTCCCTCTCACACTGTCCAAGAGGCAAGTGACCAGGTGAGAAGATGGTGTGGCTGACTCTCAGCCAGCAGCCTGATTAAATACAGTTTGTAGCAAACAGTGGCTTCCACAGAGACTTAGGGGACAATGCTCCTTTTTGTTGTTGTTTATCAAGACAAGATTTTAATGGGGCATTGGGAGAAAATATGTCTTTTCTGTTGTCTGAGATGACTCAGTGTGGCTGAAGCTTTCCCTGAGTGTTTGAATCAAAAAAACCCATCTCCAGTATCCACACACGTGATAAAATCCCTGTCAAAGTGATTGTATGGAAGAGAAAGATGGAAAGTTCTTACTTTTAAATAACCTATATTCACGTTTCTTTCAAGGTTAGTTTCTGAAGGGTAGGTGCCTGGAATATAACTGTATTGACTTCAGTAGTTACTCCAGGAATGCTTGAGAAAAAGTAGAAAGTCAGGGACAAGCTATTTTTAACAAAGCAAAGCCTATTGTTGCAACTGTTTAAAACTTTGTGACACAATATAGGTCTGTCAGACAATGTTAATTTTTAGAGAATACTGGTTTATTGTCGGCAACCTCCTGCTAGCTGGGAACTCAGATATTTTGTGGGATTTCTCCTTCTCATCACCTAGTTTTGCAATGAAAACTAGCCCAGGCTAGGAAACTCTCCTGAATCATTGCTTCTTATAGCTTTGATGGTTTCCTGTGACTGCCTAATTTATTTGCGTACTTATAGATGAATCACGAATAAGAGAAAACAAACCTGAACTCTACCATTTCCACTTGCCCAAATATGTAATTTTAATTGGCAAAAAATTTGCTGGAAAATACAGTATCAGTTTTCATTATACTATCCCCATGTAAATTGCACAAAACAGCAGAACTAGGTGGACAGTGTAACCGGGTTGTCTTCTTTTTAATTAAAATAGAGGACTAAGGTTCCTGTGGGAATCTAAATGAGACTAGTAGCCCCAAAGGCTAGTACCTTCACCCCACTGTGCCTGTTAGACAGCAGCTCACCTCTTCCTTTGTCACTTTTCCAACTGTTGCTCTGCTAAGGATGAAATGCAGGCTGGAGCAGGGCCAATTAGAGCCCAGCACAGCAGACCCTCCATTGGACAGCACAATCAGGGTGACCCAAATGTCTGGCTCAGTTGCGTGGTTTGCACCCAGTAGCATAGCTTCAACAGTTGATTATTCCTTCTCTTATGCTTTATCTTGTCTTGGATGCGTTTCTCATTGCTTTCCCAGAGGGTTTTTCTCCTTCCTCTAATTTTACTTTTTTTTTTCTTTCTATTGAAAGATCCTGCTTTTATTCCCATATTTTGTTATTCCATCACTTTTAGCCATGCATACTCCGTGTCTCACGTTTGTGCTACAGATGCCCTTGTTTGCTCTGTTGTAGATACCTATGCTGTGAGGAGTTGACTCACTGTAGAAAGACTTTCTTCCCTGCTTTGACTGTGAAATGTGGTTTATGTAGTTGTCTCTGTGTAAAAATCTACACACTGATATTGCTAGTTAGGTATGTTGAATCTAGTTCTTGTAGCCACCAGCATCCTTACACACCGACTGCCGAGGGCCACAGCAGTATTTTGGCATTCTCTTTCTTGCAGTAGAACTGCCCAGGGAGTTAAGTGCTAGCCCCTTGGTCCTTTCTTCTTGCTCATTGCTACCTCTTTGACCAAGAATGAATCTCACCCTCTCTTTTCATATGCCTTTATTAAAAGCTTCCCTTACTTTTTTTCTTTTTTTTTTCCTTCTAGTAGAAATGCAGCTTTTGAAATTACATTCACGAGCACAGTATATTGCTGTGAAAAGTTCATATCCATTCGCCCTGCCCTTTTCTTGCCCATTCTTTGAAATAAAATCACAAAACTAACAAATAAGATTCCTTTCCTGAATTTGTACTTAATTAGCATGGTTTTCTTTCTAGTTTAAATGGCTCTCCTGCTGTTCATAGCATCAATAAAAAGTTACAGTGTTCCATTAGTAACAGCATAAGAAGTATTTGCTGGACAGCAAGTTTCAGTGAGTATTGTTATTGTATCACCAATATGCATCATCAATAGAGGGTAATTGAAGAGCATTGAATAGCCTTGTTCTGGGCTTTCCTCCCTTCCTTCCACCTTTCATTTTTTCCTACATCAGTCTTTAGTTTTATTTTTATCTCCCAAGACTCCTTTAATCCCTTCATATTATACATTTGTATAACATGATGTCCCCAGCAAAGGATGGGAACATTACCCAGGGAAGAATCCTCTGCAAATGCCATCAATATTTTTTTCTAATCACACTACAGATTAAAAATCAGACCTATCTTTGGTCTCTAGATACCTTTCCCAGCTTGTCACATTAGTATTTATCATTTCGGTCCAACAGCTAATTTATAACTCATGTGTTAGTGCTCTTGAAAAAAAATTAATCTACAAAGCACAATTCTAGACCTTTTGAAAGCAAGGGTGATTATTTACTTTAAAGAAAACTGACTTCAGTCCCTCATGCTCCTTCTCCTACAGACTTCACTTGCTCATGTTCTCACACTTACATACTTACAAGAACCATAGTGCATATGTCCCCAAGACTAATTGTGTGTGTCTGGGAAGAGGAAAAAACTATTGAGTCCTCAATACACATTGTCTTCCTCTTTGTGGGTGACAGCAGGAAGCATTTTTATAGACTTTTTATACCTTTTAGGAGTCCAGCTTATTATGATATGATCCCTTGACTCCAAACCTTGCTTATTTCACCTTTCATAGGTCTAAAGTTGATATCTGTTGTTTTGGGTCTCCTTAAGGCTCAGGCCCAGCTTCACACTGAGCTATTGGCAAAAGGGAGAACCCATGTCATGTACCATAGTTTTTTACCCCCCTCTCCTGCCATCAAAGGTCTGTGCTGTGGAGTTACTGAAGCACAGGCATTGAAGTCTCCATGCAAAAGTGCCGTTCCTCCAGGTTTACCAGTTTGACTGCAGCTGATAATGTCCTTGGTTATCAACGCATGTATCTCAAGGATTGCTTACTTATTGGTCTGCAAGTATGGCTACTCACAGGGAGTTTTCAAAGTTGCCTGAAGTAGTCATTCAGAGGATTTCCACCGATTTTCCCATTGTGGACTTCTTTATAGGTTTTGGGTTTTGCGTAATCCACTTCCTTTAATGGAGCTGGTCCACAAATACTAAATATTATTTGCTTCTAAAAATCTCGGTCTGAATAACCAGTCATCTCAGACCCTAAGTTAAGGTGGCACATTATCAAAGCACTCAAACAGAGAAGGTCCTATCCTGTACAGTTTGACTTTGGTAGAGTTACTGAAGCATACTTTAAACATGGGACAAATAAGTTCTGTATCTTGATTGTTTGAGACTTGCAGTCTGTTGAGCTGAATCAATTACAAATGAAGGGTCATTCAAACACAGCAAAACATTTAAACCGTAATTTCTCATTTTGTAACAATGAGTCAAATAGCGCTGTACAATCTCATCTTCTGCACGTTTTTGTTCAATGTCTATGGTTTTTAGCACTGGTGATGTTAGTTATGAACACACAAACCCAATACCCATGTTACATATTTATTCTATTTCAAGGTCAAGATTTCCTGAGAGGATAGAGATATACAAATAACTTACATTTGATATGGCTGGGTATTCAAGCAGCAGTGCTATTGTAAGTGATAACAAAAGACAAAATGTAAGTCTGATACTTCAGGCCAGAACATGTTGTTTTTCAAATCTTTTGTAATAATATGAAAGAAGAGAAATTTTATTTTCCTCAAAAAAAGAGTGTTTCTCTGTATGTTTAGTTCATGATATCAGCTTTAGAAAATGATTCAAATAGGCTTTGCAATAAAAGAAAACACACTAATGTTCCTACAGTGTTAAATACTATTTCTTGATACACATCAGTGTCCAGAGGTCATTGCTTTCTTGTCAGAGAAAAATCTGAAGCACTGTTTTTTGTGTTTAATTATACGATCCTTACGTTTCAGTAAACAAATCCTGACCTCACTTAGGGCTCTTTCTGTAAAAATGGCTGTTTAGGGTTACTACTGCCATTTTTTGTCATTATATGTGTGTGTGTATGCATTGCCATCTCTAGTTTGGATTGTAAAATTCAAAGTCTGGTAATGAATATTAGTGTGCACATATATGTCTGATTTCTTTGTCTTCTACTAAGTTTAGAATTTCATTGTCAAGCTAAGATAATCCATATGAGAAAGACATTGTCCTATATAATTTTCTTTGGTTCTAACCACATTATCATCAGCTTTATGTGAAATCATTAAATAAGATTGCCAAATTTAAAGGATTTTTTCCATAATTTCCTCCATTTAGGGCTGCATTATGCCTGAACTAAAGCCCTTTGTAGGGGAGGGGACCACAACACATTCATGGGGCTGCAGTGCTCACGAAGCTGTGGTGGATGCCATTATACTGGCCTCATATTGTTCCCAAGTGTGCTGGGAAAAGCAGCCATGAGTGGAATTTTATTCAGCTTCACGTTCGAAATGTAGCACAGGGCACGGGAAATAAAGGCTCCCAAAACCTTATAGTTCAATTCCTACACCATTCAGTGAGGAGGGATAAAAAAGGAGACAATTTTTCTCTCAATATTTTCTCTTTTCCATCACCTGTGTTTCCAAGAAATGCATTTTTTAAAAGTTCAAAGGCAAGCATTAGGCCAGACAGCCTATGCAGTATTTGGCAACCTATATTGGTGCCTAGCTGCCTACTGGTTAAACAATGATGCTGGTGAGATCACTTCAATGACTCCCCAAAAAAATGGTCTGAATGAGGATGCTGCATAAAGACAATAAATGCAAGTGTCTTACTCTGCATAATGCTTAATTTAGTGTCAAAGATTCAGCACTGAGTCAGGGACAGTGGCTTTAGTCAGTTGGTGGTTTCACATCATATCCATTGATCTTCAGTGGTGCATTGTTTTTCCGATTCCTACAGACACAAAATGCAGGAATGAACAAAATTACCTCCAGAGTCCTCCAAATAGGAAAGAGACCTAGTCCCCATATCTTGTTTTACTCCAATCAGGATAAATTCCAGCTCCAATATACCTATTCTCTTATTTCAACAAGCTGCCAATAAAGAGCAGATCTGCAGTGGAAGCATTAACATCTATTCCCACAACAACTGACAAAGGAGACTTGCTGTCTTTGCAACTTTTCAATAGGTGATGTGTGTCCTTGGCATTTGCCAATCTCTGGCAAATCTTTCCCTTTGCTATTAGCATGAAGCACTGTTGACATGGTCACACCCTTGCTTCCATCCACCAGCTGCCTCCAGGTCTAGGAATCTTGCATGGGGAGTAACAAAGGGAATTTTAAAGAGGTGGAAGAAATATGAAATGTTATTTGGAGAATGATCCCTGGCTCATGCATGAACAAATCCCAAATCATATAATAAATCTTAGCAGGGAATCAGAATGGGTTCAAGGTTGCCATCTCTGAAAAACTGAATTGTATTTTCCAGTAGTATATCTGTATTGCAGTTCTTGCTAACTAACATATTCGAGAAAGAAATTACTACTGCCAGCTCTCTCAGACAGAAAATAGTTATTCAAGCACAGAAGTGTCCCCTCTTGGGAGTGTTTGTGTTCCCAGGGTGAAGATTGAGGGTCTTCTTGAGAGATCAATATGAACAACCTATGAGTTGCAAGATCCTTTCCTTCCTCTTAGGAGAAATTCGAGAAAAACTAGTCAGAAAATCAGAAATTTTTTCTTTATTTTTGAAAATGTTCATTCATCAAACCAGCACTCTTCATAAAGACCTTTTGTCTTCAGCCAGCTTTTGGCAGAAGCATTTCTCAGCCCTCTGTTCTCCCAAGAGCAGATATTATTACAGAGACATGTGGCTTGAAACCAACTACTTCATTGTCTTTTTTCTTGCACAAAAGAGAGTCTGATTTGGAAGAGGTGATCTCCCTTTTTTCAGAGATTTCGTGGGATACTCTGCCCCAGAGTCACCATCTCCTGGGTGGGATGTCAAGAGGCTGAGCAGTTCTGCCATGGGACGAAGAGCAGATGAGAGACTGGGCACACGTTCTTGCATGCAAGGAAGAGATGTACATGCCCTGAGATACCAGGCATCTTCTCACATTTGGCTTGTACTTCTGTGCTTTGTTCTCACCATGTGGTACCTTGGCATCCTTGGAGACAACTGCTCAAAGACATTATCCTGAGTGCCACTGCTGCCACCCAACACCAACATCAAGTTGTGTTGAAGTTAAACCGAGCTTGGACTGACAACCTCTGTGTTCCCTGTACTTACCGCATCCAACAAACTGCTCAGCCCCTGCTATTTGGTCCAGTTCAAGGCACAGCTAACTTTACATCTGCTCTTCAACCTGGCCTCACATTTTGAAATCCGCCTGTGTTAATCACAATAATGACAATGCAAGAAATATCATGTTTTCCTCACTGAAAACTCAAAGTTAAAAGCCATCACAGCTGCTGCAGAGGCTTCACCAAAAGCCATATCAGCAGTTTCTGTTTTAAAAACATTTTTTTTTTTTTTTACCCAGTCACAGTGATGCAGCTGCAATTTTCGGCAGAGCCTTCTCAGTGGCTGATTTGCTGTTTTCTCTCACTTTCCACTAAAAAGCATTTAGGGCTTTCAACACCTCAAGACTTAGTTTTTGAAACTCCAAAACTGAAGGTTAAATATATCACAGCATCTGGCAAAGCTCTGTTTGTGCCAAGGTCAAGTATGTTGCATTTTTAGATGGAGGAAAGTCTTTGTTCTGCTACTGCATTCTCAGTGCCAGTTGAAATTACTGAAAGTTACCTGAAACTTGCTGTATCAGTTACACACTGTGAGTTCCTCAGGGCTGATGGCTGCTACCTGATGAAGTTGAATTGGTCTCCAAAGGCAATATCAGTGGTTCCAGACCTCCATGTCATGACCTCACATTCATGAAAGCAACGAAGACCCGGTTGTTTAAATAAAAAGGTATGAGCAGTAGGTTTTCCAAACCCCACTGCCAGACAGCATTCCATGGGAGGAAAAGACTTGCTGGAGTTTTTGCAGCTTCCTCAAAAAACACTTTCCCAAAGTGCTTTTCCCCATTTAGAGATTCACCTCCGCTACACCCAGGAGCCACCTGATCCAATTCCTCTTGTCCTCATGCCTAAAGGCCCATGTTCCTTTAGAAACAGAAACAGTTGAGCAATAGATGCTCAAGATGTGGAGAAAGAAGAGAGTGGGCTCTCATGGGCACCATGGTAGGAGTGTTTTCTGTGATGATTTATGTCATTCTTTGACAGCCTGGCCTGGGCCAGAGTGGGTGACCAGGCTGGTTCCTGCTGGGCTTTACAAGAGGTCCTCACAGCAGAAAAGGGAAGGTTGTTTCCTTGCCCTAAGAATTGCTGCAATCTCAGAACAAAACATTGGGAAAACCTTGTTGAAGAGGAAAGAAAATCTCCACTTAGGACTTCTAGTGATGTGACCAGAGAAAGGAAGGGAACATGTCATAAGTTAAAGATTTTGTTTTCCCTTTAAAAAAATTTTTTTGTGCTGTTTTCTTGGTTGTTGTCTTCTGTGAGTGCTGTTCCCATACATCTCAGAAACAAATGGATGGGTGAAAAGGATATTCTTCTCCAGCTGCCCTTGATATCAAGGCAGAGATGAGTACTTTCTAAGATAAAAAAGACAAAAGATGCAAAGACTGGTTATGTAACACCTCTGCTTGACATCTGGCTTCTGTGTCCATATATATATGAAAAGATACAACCCCTTTCCTGTTCATTTCAGTCTGTGTCTGTGCTAGTGGAAGTGAAAGTAATTTTGTGGTTTTTCTGAAATTCAGTGCATGTAATTTAACAACAAAAAATTGGAACAAAAGTATAATCAAAAAATCACCAGTAGTGAGAACACATCAGTGACACTACCCTATCTCTTCATCATTACAGCAGGTATCCGAAACAGTAACAAAAAGTGGTTTGAACAAAGAAAAATGAAAAGGATTGAACGGTGGTTGGTGCAGTTTCCTCTCTCTCGTGGCCCCATTTACTTTCTGTTAAGCTGGACACACACAGTCATTTGTCTGACGGCATTTGTCTGACAAAATTCTTACTGTGAGGGCTTTCCTGGAGCAAAAATCTCATATAAGATTTTGAGAGCATAGAAACTTCAGTGCTAAGTCAGATCAAAGGTCCACCTAGCCAAAATCCTATAATGGTCAACAGAAGATACATGAAGGAGATCGGGGTGTAGAAACAAAACCATGTAGTGATGCATCTCCAAAATAACCTTCCAATGTCCAGCAACTTGTGTCTCAGAAGTCCCCTGAGCTAGATAGGGTATTTAATATTTTATGAGTTTCTGATACTTGAACTTTTCAAGTCTTTTCCTGAATTCATTCACAGTTTTAGTACGCAGTTTTGATAAAATTTCTTTTGCTTAATGATAGTGTGTGAAGAATCACCTCCTTTTTTTTGTTTATTATCTCACACCTGCCAATGTCATGGGATGCACCCTTGCTCTTGCACTGGGAGAGGGATAATCATCACTTTCTATTTGTCCTCTCCTTGGCATTCAGGACTTTATACACCTCCAGTATATCATTCCTCTGTTATTCTTTTCAGGCTGAAGATAACTCCCCTTGTAGGGAATAAAAAATCATACCTGTGCTGACCTTCTCTATGTCCTTTTTGAGAAGGACAGCAGGAACAGTACTTAGTGTTCAGGATACAGATGATTGGATATGCTTTCCTGTTTGTTCTCTTTTCCTTTCCTTGGCATTTTTATCATTGTTTCCATTACTAAGCATTGAGATGGCATTTTCTTTTTATAACCATCTGTTTTAAACTTTCATTCCTGAGTAGTCATCTCTGAACCCATAATATTATATGTGAAGTTATGATAGGATTGTTTAATGTGCATCACTTAATGTTCATCTACACTTATTCCATTTCTATTTAGAACCCAGACACATCAGCTTGCAAGATCCTCCTTAAAAGTTCTGCCAACCTACTGCTTATACCTGAGGCATCCAGTAACTGTTATTTTAAAGAGTAAAACGTATTTAATTAATATGTAGGCTTAAGAACATATTCAAGTTAAATATATAGGAGAGTTATAACTGCCTGGTCTAGTTTGTATATACAATAATGCCAGGCTACCTGTATATTGCAAATCTGTGAGAGAGGATGAGAAAAGAACCTTTCCCTGGAAACAGCTGGTGACGTGATGGTGTGTGAGGGATGCATCCAGGGCATGAGCTGGAGCACTCTCATGTAAATAAATCATGCTCTCTTCCTTCACTATAAATAAACTACTTCTTTTGGCTGTTGCTGCAGTGGCAACATATGCAACATTGCATGTGCAGCTCAGAAGTGTCTCAGCAGATTTGGCTGACATTTGAAGTCAGAAAAAATCTGGAATCAAATACCTCATTCTTTAGATTGAATAACAATCCTTTGGGGTTTTTTCTCCTGAAAAATACTGTTTGGAAGGAACAACTGGTGATTAGGAGGACAGAGAGCAATGACACTACTCTCAGTCTGTGGACTTTGACCCATTTGTTTTTCTCCTCTGCCAGGCTCTGAGCTCTACATGGGGCACAAGCATGCCACAGAGGGAGTACACAAGGAATGCCCTTACCCAAATTCCCTTGATCCCTGTGTTACTACAGCAGCATGAGTCCAAAGGAGAAAATGAACCCATCATTTTCCTTGTTCTGAACCTCAAGTCCCACATTCACCATGAAGTGGGCTTTAATCTGCAGCATTTCCAAAACAGAGTACAAGAAGGAAACATGAAAGTTGATTAAAAATTGTAAGGATGCAACCTAAACTTCATCAAAGATGCCTTGTAGAAGCATAAACTTTTCCCCTCTGGCTTCATAGGAAGGATTTAACTGCCAGGACGCAAAAGAAACAGAAGCTAATTATCGAATGAACATTGTCTTAATATGTTAATGAAGCGGTTTTGCTAATAGCGAGAGACCTGAATTTTAATACATTTTAAGAGCTCCTTGATTACGTGTTTGTTAGTTGTTATGATCATTTTAAATTATCTGTGCATGGCTTTATAATGGGTTAAAAACTGTATTAAGCACTGTATTCTAAACAGGCCTTGATGAGGCAGGTGAATAGTGCAAACATTGTCACTAGGAAATTCACTTCAAAAGAAATGTAAACTAGTTAACCTAAAACGTGTCATCAAACTCAACAGTCACACTTATGTAAGTAATTTTTTATGTCAGCTACTTCTTCAGAAATGCTTTTTCACATGCAAAGGGTATTCCAGAAACCTTGTAGCTGTTATATCAGAGTGTTTCTGTATGCAGCAAAAAAGGACAGAAACCATATTTTGATTGAATTAGAGGAGGGAGTGAAGTAGTTCCAAATATACTGAGTTAATCAATCTTTTCCTTGGTAATTACAACCAAACCCTGGGGGGGGGGGGGGGGGGCTTTATTCATTTGCCCACACATATTTATTTTGTTCTTCCTCATGCAAAGAATCTCTATATTTGTCTTTAAGCATATCTGGGACCAGTGTAAATAAAAAATTACTTTCTGCAATGACACCAGCATAAGAATGTGCACACCTGGATAGAGCTTTTTTGTTAGAAGTATTCTTTACTTTCTTTTCCATCAATTTAACTTCAAATCAAATCGTGGACCATTATCCTTCCTTCTCCAGCTTGTTTTTCAGCTGGCTGGAAAAGCTCCTGTGGAGCTGTTAACTGAATGGGATCTGCTGCTTAAAAACGTCATGACTGTTACTAGTCATCTGGCTACACTTTCTGCAATTTCTAGAAACAGCCGAACAGAGGTGTTATCTTCAGAAGATAGCCTTCAGACCTTGAAAACCCACTGTCATCCAAAACACTGACAAAAAGACATCAGAGAGTCCATGTGAACTGAGAAGTTGTAACTTCTGGCAGGATGATGGTATTTTTTAGGGGCTGCTTACAATGTTTATGTCCATTTGGGTTTTTCCCCCTCCGTTGTCCTGGTTATCGAACTTGATTTCCTTCTGTGAAAGGATAACCCACCTTGTTGATCTAGGAAAGTCAGTAGATGTAATATTTTTGGATTTCAGTAAATCTTTTGATACTGTCTCGCACAGGATCCTTCTGGACAAAATGTCCAGCTCACAGCTGGATAAACACAGCATGCAGTGGGTGAGCAACTGATTCATGGGTTGGGCACAAAGGGTTGCAGTGAATGGGGTGACATCAGACTGGTGACCTGTCACTAGTGGGGCTCCACAGGGCTCCATTCTCAGCCCTGTGCTCTTCAACATCTTCATAAATGACTTGGACTCAGGACTCGAAGGAATATTATGTTTGGCAATAACACTAATTTGGGAGGAGCTGTTGACTTCTTCAAGGGCCAAGAGACCCTGCAGAGAGACCTCAACAAATTAGGTAGCTGGGCAAACACCAATCGAATGAAGTTTAACAAGGGTGAGTGCTGGTTTCTGCACTTGGGATGGGGCAATACTGATTGTTGCTATAGACTGGGGAATGAGAGATTGGAGAACAGCACTGCGGAGAGGGACCTGGGAGCCCTGGTTGATGGGAAGTTGAATCAAAGCCAGCAGTGCCCTGGCAGCCAGGAGGGCCAAGCGTGTCCTGGGGGGCATCAGGCACAGCATCACCAGGTGGGCAAGGGAGGGGACTGTCCCACTCTGCTCTGCACTAGGGCAGCCTCACCTTGAGTCCTGTGTGTAGTTTGGGTGCCACAATATAAGAAAGAAATTAAGCTGTTAGAGAATATCCAAAGAAGGCCCACAAGGATGGTGAAAGCTCTGGAGAGGAAGCTGTATGAGGAGTGGCTGAGGTCACTTGGTCTGTTCAGCCTGGAGGAGATTGAAGGGAGATCTCATTGCAGTCTTCAATATTCTCATGAGGGCATGAAGCTGAGTCAGGGGAGGTTTAGGTTGGGTATGAAGAAAAGGTTCTTCACCCAAAGGGTGGTTGAGAACTGGAACAGGTTCTCCAGGAAAGTGGTCTCAGCACCAAGCCTGTCTGAGTTCAAGAAGTGTTTGGACAACACTCTTTGGCACGTGCTGTGATTCTTGGACAGGGCAGGGACAGGAATTAGACTCAGTGATCCTGATGGGTCCCTTCCAACTCAGCATATTCTATGACTCTTAAATGAAATTTTAGCTGAGCTGTGTGTACCAAATGTGCTCTGTTGGACCCTCTGCATGTGTGTGTGTGTGTGTGTATTCTCCCTGCTCAGACAATTAAGGAAATCAAACTTAGGTTAACCAGAAAGTGTAGCTCTGGATGGGAAGTGAATGGGGACCTGAAACTAATGGGAGCTATATTTATATTAGACAATCAGTCACTGCACAATTAAACTTGTTCTTCATTATTTCCATTAATGTCAAACATGATGCTCACACTTGGAAAACAAAGGGGTTTTATGATCATCATATACTATGTAATATAAAGCAATGCCTACAGGATATAGACTTCCTCATTTTGATAAAGGCACACATCCCTCCCTCATTCAGACAACAAAAGGGCAATTGTAGTAATTTGATGAACATTTGGACTAGCTTAGAGCACCAAGTCCTGGAAGTGCCTGATTAATTAGCCACTGCTCCCTACGTCCGATGCGCTTGGATACCTCTGGATCAAGCATTGGATCAATGGTAGAGACAGACAAAACCTTAAGGCTAGCACAGGGAAAAGAAACTATCTAAAATTGCAGCCATAAAATCCTTCTTAGGAAACCACCTGAGAGGATGCTTAAGGACAGCATACTTGGCTTTGACAGTTTGTAAAATTAAATATATGTATTATATGAGCTAAAGAAATTAATATAGATTATATTGCCAGTATTATCACATTGGTTTTCTCATATAATTTGGAAACTTTAAGTATCTCCCTGTTTCTTTTACCTTTGTGGAAATTTGCCAGAGGAAGGAGGAAATGTAATCCTATTTAACATAACTAGCCTTTGAAAAATCCTAATTGCCTAGCTCAGTTTAATTTATTTTTAGGTCATACTGCCCTCTAGGGGATTAGGCAGATAGCGAGTGAGTTTTGCATAATACAAACATTTCCTTAATTCACAGGAAAAAAAACATCTCTCTCTTTGTACTGCAGTAAAACATAATAATCCAGGTGTGACTTGCATTCCTTTTCTTGGAAGTATCTTTAAAAGTTAACATTGAATCTCTGCTTTCTGGCTGTGGTGTTGACCTTCCATGAACAGGATATTCAACTGCAACTAAATCAGGGAAACTTTCCTCTTGATTTCTACATGCAAGTTATGAGAAAACTTACATACTTAAATGTCCTGAACATATATATTTGGGCATCAGACATAAACTCTCATTCAGTGTTTTTAGAAATAAAAAAGCTGCACCTGTCTAAAATAGAACAGACAGTAGCAAACTCACCATATCAACAGTTGTGACTGCATTTAGATGGAAAAGTAAAAAGAAGGAACGTAAAGCTTGGGAAAAGAGAAAGAAATTTATTGACAAAGCTGGCGATTAGGTGGGCTAAGAAACCCACAGGCTTTTTCAGTGATGTCAACACTTGCTAAGCAAGGAGAGCAGCCTTCTGCAAAAGGCTAAAATGCCTGGCATATAGGTGCCTAATTATCTCCATGATGAAAAATCTTGCCCTCTTCATTGTTCCTCACTGATGTTCCTCCCTGCTGATTCCTGCCACTGACTTCTCTTAATTCAATTATAATTCTAAAATAGCTGCTGGCTGGCCAGATTGAATTAAGTAAAAAGATTCAGAACTAGAGCTGCCTCACCAGTCCATCATTGCAATTTTTGCTTAGATAGCTGGAGCCATATCTACTTTGCTGCTTGGATTTTTTTTTGAAGAAGCCAGGTCATGTAGAAGCAGAGTTTTGGGGTTCTGTTGAAAGAGTATCTTGGCCCAGCAGCTCACAAATCACTGATCTGTGATGCTTTGAGAATGGGTCCTTCATCTAGATTTTCATCTGGCTGTAGGAGGTTTGGCTGTTGCTGCCCTGATCCTGCTTGCCAGTATTTAAATGCAGATATTGTGGGCAATTCTCATTTGATCCTGATTAATTTTAATTTTATGGTGAAGTGAGTGGCCCATCTACTGTGGCTTCCTAAAACTACCCAAAAAATCAGTTTATCCTGGTCTCTTCTCAGCATCACACTGGGGTTTTGTGAGATTTTAAAGCTGTCAGCTTCAAATGATTAGGTTTCTCATTTCAGTCTTAGCATACTTAATACTATTCCATGCTAATGGTTCATGAGAGATTCATCTACCCATCCACTAGTTTCACTCAGCCATGCTTCTGCCTCCACAGACTTCAAATAAGTCTATCAATTTCATAAAATTTGCTCTTATACCTGAAAGGAGAAACTGCTGGGACTTCCTAGGCAAAATCTCTCATGCTTCCTTGCATGGCCATAGGAGTGGGGATTCATCTCTGAAGCATTTTTTTATTTGGTCAGGACAGCCCTATCATTTATCCAGACTTGTACAACCTGTATTGTAGTCCATGACATGCTGATGGTTTCTGCTTCCACTTCTAGTGGCCCAGCTGCGTTGTGCTGTGCCCAGTAGCTCCACAATAACTAGATTTTCTGAGGCTCTGCTGATTCTCACATCATATCAAAATCTCAGAACTGTGTATAGCCTCTTATTCAATCTTCCGTTTAGGAGTAGGGATATCTTTTTTAGCTTGTGCTTCCTGGGTCCTCTTACAAATACTAGTAACCACTGACAGGAACATTGATGGTACTTGTCCTGAGGTGGTACAGTGGCTTGATGACTTGTCTACCTGCTGATGTGCCAGAGCTTTGTCTTAGGGTCACAAACTAGAGAAATGTTTGGGTTGTTTGAGCAATATTCTGTATCCTATGCTAGGCTAGAAATTCATTTCAGTGCTCTGTTGATTCTCTGGTTTGCTCTGGGTTTGTGTAGATGCTCCACTTACTTGTTCCAGCAGGGGTAGAATAAGCTCTTTCTGTGCTGACCTGACTTCAGCAAGGCAAACAGAAGTGTCCTTGCACTTTACTCATGCCCACAGGAAGAGATTTCACAGAATCACAGAACAGTTAGGGTTAGAACCTCTGGAGGTCAGTTAGTCCAACCTCCCTACCTATAGCAGGTTACACAGGAATGTGTCCTGGTGGGTTTTGACTGTCTCCAGAGAGGGAGACTCGGTGACCTTCCAGGTTTAGTTTATGGCCGTTACTCCTCATCCTGTTGCTGGGCACAAGCAAAGAATCTGGCACTATTCTCTTGGCACCAGCCTTTGAGATATTTATATGCATTGATGAGTTCCCCCTCAGTCTTCTCCTCTCCAGACTAAACAGGTCCAGCTCCTGCAGTCTTTCCTCATAAGAGAGAAGCTACAGACCCCTCATCATCTCTGTGGCCTCTGCTGGACCCTTTCCAGTAGCTCTTTGTCTTTCTCAAACTGTGAAGACCGGTGTTGAATCTAATACCCCAGAAGTGGTCTTTCTAGGGCTGCGTGTATCAACACAAACAGGTAACAGGGGTGACCTCCATACCACAGCTGAAATACAAAAATATTTATTTCATTACCTCCCTAACAGCGCTGGGTGGCAAAGACACACAGGGACACAGGCTCTGTTAGGTGTAGTTCATCCTAGAGAAAAGAGGCACATGGGACACAGGCTCTGTTAGGTGTAGTTCATCCTAGAGAAAAGAGGCACACAGGGACACAGGCTCTGTTAGGTGTAGTTCATCCTAGAGAAATGAGACACATGGGACACAGGCTCTGTTAGGCTTAGGTCACCCTACTGGGCAGTGGCAGGGGGGCACTGCCTGCCCCAACATATCAAAGGGCTTTGCCACGTGCAGTTTATCATAAGGCTGTGCTTTTATGATCTCTCTCTCTCCCAGCAGGAGGCTCAAACCTGTCTGTGAGAGTGTGTTATCTCTACACAGGAATTCTACTTCTCAAAACAGGCAGAGGATGATCACACTAGGCATAATAAATGGAGTTTTCCCACACCAACATTCTCAGCATTTCCAGCTGCAAGGTCACTTTGCACAAAACTATTCCCTCCTCTTTCCCAAATCTTCTGGTTTTAACCCTTTCCTCTCAACAAGGGCCGAGTAGAGAGGGAGGATGACCTCCAGCAACCTGCTGGCCACACTCTTCTTCATGCACCCTAGGATACCTCCTGGCCTCAAGGGCACACTGCTGTTTCATGGTTAACTTGTCATCCACCAAATTTCCCTTTCTATTATTGGTTTCTATTATTTCTCTGTAGCTGTAGCCATTGCTTTCACCCTCACGCTTTTCTCAGTGTACAGTTTTCATACTTGTGGAATATGTTCCTTCTCACCTCTCTGCAGATTACCAGCAATTTGCTGTTCTTGCTGGGATTATAGACTGAAAAATGCCATGATTTGGTCAGAATTGCATTGTTTGACTGCACAGTTCAACCCCTGCTAAAATGGTTGTCTTTAGCCCAGGTTGTGGGACCTTGCAGATCTGAAGGTGCTGACACAAGTGCTCTCACAGGAAATATGTGTGTCCTCCATCCTTGGCTGTGCCACTCCCTGCACAGTGGAAAGGGCCAGGGTTTGCTCCTGCAGTTATTTGTTGAAGTTTCACATCTCTAGAGATTGTCTCAGGTTGTCTGGTTTTTCTGTCAACTAATTGTGCCTTTTCACTCCTATGGATCCCACAAGTAGGTTTGTTCCCACTGTGGTTTTCAGCCTATGTGAGGTAAGAATGCAGCTGCACTGGCTCCTTGGGGATATGTTTGCTTTTTGAAATTATATTTATTCTCAGCAGTGCTCAAGACATGGACAACCAGACTTGGACTACACTTCTCTTCCCTCCTACACCTGTCCCTCGATTTCCACACAGGCAGCCTCTTGGCAATGAGTTATTGTGCTTGGGGACCCATATTCTATAAGGAAATCCAAAATAACAACAAAAATTCTGTTCTAGTTCAGAAAGAGCATTAAACAAGTAGAAATGCTCTGGGGGAAAAAAAAAATTAAAAAAAAATGGTGGGAATCCCACAACTGCAGTTTGAAACAATAAACAATGCTTTTGCACTGGCTTCTTAAAAACAATTCAGTGAGGCTGAGCAGGTGTCAGAGGAGCTTTTCATACTCTGTGCTGCTGAGCGCAGTCTGCCGCCCCCAGGCAGGAGGAAGGCATGAAGGATAAAAACTAAACTTCAGCATTCATATAACCAGTTAAGAACCTGTGTGGCTTAAAAAAACTCCTTTAAACATAACTTAAGACACATTTTACATAATATATTTTCTTAGATCTTGTATGCCTGCACGAAGAACTTCTTGACTCTGTAAGTGATTGTCTGATGAAAACAAACAAGGACTGATGGTAACTAAAGTGCTCCTCAACACAAGAGCAGCACTGCAGCCAGATTCTGCCAAAACCATTCTTGCCTTAAGTAGTGACTTAGTCTACAAGTAGGATTTTTAGTCTCAGCCTGAGCACTGCTGGTGAAAGGTGCTACTCAGACTGAAAAAAGAACCTGATTTACAACAAGAAATACAAGCCAAAACAACAGCTTCTCTAATCACAATGGTTGAGTGGGAAGGTTAAGATTTAAGATGCAATGCTTGAGTTAGAATTTACCTTGCAAAGTGGGGTTAGATCCTCTTTTCTGCAGTTCTCCTCAAAACCATCCTGCTTGACTGCACTGAGGATCTAGTCTGTGAAACTGGACTCAGAGACAGTGTTCAGCCCAGACCTATCAGTGGTGCTGCTTGTGCATTGATTTACAGACAAGAATAAAATCAGAAAGCAATTAATCGTGTTGCCCAGCCTCCCATATGTCACCAGTCATTCCATGTCACTCTGCCTTGAGCCTTGAGTGTGATTTAAACGTGCATTGCACAGGGGCCTCCAGTCTTCATTAAAGGAGTCCTTACCTTGGCTAATTACTTGCACATTTCCAATGGCATGCACTGCTTCGAGATTGGGTTTGTCTGGCTTTCAGCCTACATTTTTGTTCTGCCTTTCTGCCTAGACTGAAGAGGGGTTTCCTCTAGGAAGACTAGAGCACAGCTGATCCAGTGGATCAGCCCTATTACTGCAGAGGGTTCAGGAATAAAATCCCATATGTCTCTTCACATGACTATTAGCATAATAACCCTATGTGTCTCTGGGAAGACATCTTTATGCTGCAATGAAATGATGTTTCAGTCTTGTTTTTGTTAAGCCCAGCAGAGATAATTTTTCAAGTATTTTCGCTTTTTATTTTGATCTTACTTGGATTAGTTTGCAGCTCTTGTTTGCATGTTCTCCTGCAATGTGTTTTGAAGGTACGGATACAGCCGGTAGACAGTGATCTAGCACTGCTCTCATCAGAAACAGAAGTGGAGTGAAATCACTTCCTTCCTCTGGCTTTCCAACTTGTTCTTCAAAATCCAAGGATTACTCTAGCTTTTTTTACCCTAAATTTGTATGTCAGTTTCCACTGAACTGATTTACTAGATCTCTTTCAGACTCTGCTTCCCAGCTATCTTTCCCCTACTTCTTCTGTAGGACCAGTATTTTTCAGTCCTTGCTGTACTGCTTTGCTGTGGTAGTATGGAAATTCGGTTTTAAAGGCCCATTTCTCAAAGGAACATGAGCTGCATTTTTTGGTTGCCCCTTTTTACTCACATTCTCCCCTATACTTTGTGTGCCAGGGATGGGAAGGGAAATGGATGGCCCTTCAACAAACTGGTGGATTAGCTCAGCCATCTTGCCATTGAATCATTGAATCATAGAATGGTTTGGGCTGGAAAGGACCTTAAAGATATCTAGTTCCAACCCCCCTGACATGGGCAGGAACATCTTCCACTAGACTGGTTTGCTCAGGCCCTCATCCAACCTGGTCTTGAACATTTCCAGGGTTTAGGCATCCACAGCTTCCCTGGGCAACCAGTTTCAGTGTCTTGCTATATTATTGACAGGAGATAGAAAAGGTCTTCTGTCATGTGTGTATGTTTTAACTTGGGAAATACAATGTGAAGAGCTGTAAAAATACAAAACATTGTGCAATTGCCTTCTTAAGGAATTCCAGACACATTGTGCACTAAGGCAGAGATTTCATAGGAGAAATTCAGTATGATTGCTTAAAGAGGATATTATAGTAAATAAGCCCAAGCAGCTACCTAATTCTGGGATGTCCTGGCATTTGAAGGGTGAACTTTGTAAATAAAAAGACACCTAAATACATTTGTGTATGTAACAGTTGTTATTTATCTCTCCTAGGAAGTAGCCTCTGGATAATCATGGGGCAGATCATGAGGTTTTCATTAAAGTGAAGCAGGTGATTAAGTGTTTCCCTGAACAAGACAGGCCTCAACTATCCCTCTAAAACTACAGGTTGATGCAGGAGCTTTTAGACTGTATGCTTAGGCTTCCAAGTACATCCCTACAAGTGTCAAGTGGTAGATTTCTGAAGTGTGTAGTGTCCAGCAACACCTCATCCTCAATGCATTTACTTGCTTACTGTACTATTTTTTCTTCTCTTTTGGCCCGTGTGGGAGGTTCTGACAGCTTACTGCCATACATTTAGACGGCTCCCACCACAATGTGGAACCGTTCTCATGCTATATTCTGCTATAGATAAATACTGGTTCCATATCTACACAGTAAACAAAACAAAACAAAACAAAACAAAACAAAAAAAAAAAAGAAAAAAAAAAAAGAAAAAAAAAGAGGAAAATATTCCAATACGTATAAGGCTTAAGAGAACCTGAAGTAAGATGGACTTACTTCTTTTCATTATTTTTTCAATCGCTTTTGTTTCTGATAGCAAAAGTTGTTGTCATTGAAATGAAGATCTGCTATTCTTTAATCCCCAGGAAAATGATTACTATCATTTAAGGAAATTATATTCTTCCTAATTAAGCTGTTTTCAGACAATTAAATTGCTTCCTGATTTTCATAATTGTCTCTTTGCTAAGATCTACCTCTTTCCTGATTAGCAAGGTGGAAAAAACCCTTTGCTTTTACTCTGTACAGTATTTAGCAGTTAAGAAAGAAGTTTCAGCAAATATAGTAAGTCAGACTCTTCCTCCACATGACCTACCCTATATACGCTGCTCTGGCTTCACAAAGTCAGATCAAATAACAACGGCACCCAGAAGGGTGACCAGAAAAACAGGAGGAAACCTATTTTGGATAGTCCTGTGATCTAGCAAGCATGGGAGGCACCATACCCTGACAGGCCAGGGTGAATCTCTCCATCACCTGCAGCTTTCATGAGGTAAAAACCAGCTTCCCAGCCAGCCCTGGTTAGTTAGCTGTGGATGTGCTGTCCAGACTGCCCTTCTCTGCAGTGCAGCAGAGGAGCAGGTCAAGAGGATGTGTTTGAAGAATGCTGGTACCATGGCACTGCCTCACAGTTACAGAGCACACAAAAATCTCACACTCAATGGCTGCATTTCTTATGCTACTACAGCCATTTCACCTGCACGTTGTCTGTTCCTGCAGTGGTCACATCTGAGACTCCATATCTCCCAAGAGCTGTACATGGCTACCCCATGACAATACACTCTTGCTTTCTCCCTTTCTGTGTGCATGTTCTCTTCTTTCCCTCTTTCATTTACTTTTTCTCTCACCTTTATTTCCTTCATTTTTTTTACAGTAGGGCATTAGCTATTAATGTAAGAAGCCTGACACTTGTTATAATGTACAAGTGTCCTAAGGGACTAGGTGTTACAGGGCTTGGGGAATGCCATGTGGCTTTTGGCCTGTGAAAGGTGCACAGTGAAAGTCCTGTGAATCTTTCCACATTACTGGCATGGCTGCCTGCAACTTCATGGATGCTGTTCCAATCAATCCAGAGGGTCAATACCCTCAAGTTGGGTTTTGAAGGGAAATATATGGATGGGGAGTCACTGTTTCAAAAGCCCTGTTGCTAATTTGGTGTGCAGACACTCTCAAAGGACTGTTCTGAGAAATAAAGATAGCCATTAGCCAAAGGTTATGGACTTGAGCTCTGTAAATTTGAAGGTGAGAAAACGTATGATACATCAATGTCAGATGATTAAATTAATCAGGTCAAACCCTCAGCTGGGTGAGGATGGATGGATGGATGGATGATGCTCCTGCTGCTACAGTGATGAGCACCATCTGAATAGCTGATTCATGATGCTTTTAAAGGTAGGGCTAAGGCTGAAGGGACCTTTCCACAGATAACCACATGAGGGGCAGATTATTTTACAGCAGGCCTTTGAAAATGTAGAATTCATCCATCCATGATTTTTACAGGTCTGCCACTGTAATATTTTCATTGTTCCAGTCCTTGAGGTCAAATGATGAAGTGACAACACATGCAAACACACACCATTTTAGTTCTCACTGAGCTTAAAGATCTCTTCTAAAAAGGCAAAATAGATCAAATAACATTTAAAATGTAACAAAATTGTTCTTCAAACAGAAACTGGGATGCAAAAAGGTTATCCCTTTTTCTTTAAATCTCATGATTCTTTACATTGGCCTCATGATTTTTGAGATCTGACTTATTGATTTTTAATATTTGTGTAGCATGGTCTTGAACATGTGGCATAGGCTCATAAACGTAAACACAGTAGTACAGCCAGAAATATTCCTTCATTAGTGTGGTGGGCTGACCTGGACCGGATGCCCACCAAGCTGCTCTACCACTCCCCATCCCAGCTGGACAGGGGAGAGAAAATAAGACAGAAAACAACTCATAGGTTGAGATAAGGCAGTTTACTAAAGCAAAAGTTTGTATGCTCATACATAAAGAGAAAAAAAATTCTCTATTTCCCATCAATAAGTGATGTTCAGCCACTTCCTGAGAAACAGGGCTTTAGCACCTCTAGTGGTTGCTCCAGAAGGCACACACTGTGCATAGCGAGCGCCCCCCTGTTCCTCCTCCTTTCCTTCGCTGTTATATCTGAGCTGATGCCATATGGTGTGGAATATCCCTTTGGTCAATTTGGATCAGCTGGCCTGCTTGTGCCCCCTCCCAGGATCTCTCCCACTCCCAGCCCCTTGCTGGGGGGCGAATGTTAGGAGACAGCGCTGATGCTGTGCCAGCCCTGCCCAGCAGTAGCCAGAACACTCGTGTGTTACCCACATCTTTCTAGCTACCGATGCAAAGCACAACACTGTGAGGGCTGCTGTGAGAAACATTAACTCCAGCTCAGCCAGACCCAATACAGTTAGAGATATTCATTTGAGTGTTAGATATCTCTTACAGTCTCCTTCCTTTTACATTCCCAACCAAAGGAAAGAAATCCTGAAAGCAAAAGGTTTTGCCTTCCTGATATGAGGAGCAGTTTTGTTGCAATATCAAAGGTCATTGTTATTATTAACTGCCTCTTTTGTTTTTTAAATTTTTCCATAAGAACTGACTTTATACGAGCTTCTTTTCTGTGTTAATAATTTTATGAGAGGAAAAGTAATGGTTGTCAAAGGGAGGTTCTGGCACAACCAGCATTGAAAGAAACACAGAGGGCAGAGCAATAGTTAAGGAGCAGTAGTCCTGGAGGACTAAAGGGCATGAAAATGAGGGAAAGATGAAACCACTTAGTCCACAGCTTTTTTTTGGAGAGTCAAACCTCTGCTTTCAGCCTCATTTTGGTTGTTCTCAGGAATGCTGACACTCAGTTTCTTCAACTTTCTGCCTTTTTCACCTCACACTTTAACAGCCTGTCTCAAAGGGTGTTAATGAAGTACAAATAAGTTTTGTCTGTGGAAAAGAATCCTGCAAAAACACCATGTGTGGGAAGCGATCCTTCCCAACACCTGCATGTCCCCTCTGAACCAAGGGCTGAGCTAGCTGGAGTATGTTATGAGTGATACACAGATGATCAGTAAGCTCTTTGCTTGGCATCCCTTTTTCATTATGCTGCCATTTTAGAGAAATGTTTTTATAGCCTCTGTTTGATTTTTCATCAGATCCCTTCCTCCCTGTGATTCCTCCCTTCCTGCTTCCTACAGAATGTGGCCAGCTGGTTACTGCTAAATTTAAACAAAGATGTGCTACTTGTAACTCTCTTTGCTTCATGCACACAATATTACTAGCCTAACTCATCTAGCAAGAAGTACTTCTATTTTGATGTGCACAGAAACTGTAAGCCCAGATGAAGGTCAATGAAGGCTGTTGCATAGATAGATCATGCTGACAGGGAGTGCTCTAACTGGTTTTTTGCAGAAAAATGCAGAATCAGTGGAATTGGAAAATTAGAGGAGTACATGTGAATTCTGTTCAATATGTGGGAACTTGATGGGAACTTAAAATTGAGTGTCCAAGGAAAGTCTGCAGAGCAGCTCCAAGAGCAGCAGCAGAGCATGGCCCAGGTCTCCATCAGTGCTATAATTCTGCCATGGTGATGCACAACAAAACATCCAGCATCTCCTGTGGAATGGAAATCTTCCTTTCTAGTCAGCTCTAATTACAACAGCATACCATGTTCAAACAATCCATAAAATAGGGCATCAGCAAAGAAGTGACTCCTTGCATCTCTGAGATTCATGCAGCATCCAAGAGCTCAAACATCAAGGAGAAAACAGCAGGTGGTTTAACTCCCAAGATCTCTCCCCTGCTGTTGTTATCATTGACAATGAAGGCAGTGTTGTAAGTGCAGAGTGCAATGGACAATTCATGCACTTACCATATCTTGCGCTCTAGCTACAGGCGCGTGATTTTCTGAAGAAATGATGACAGGATCAAACATATTCTGGCAGATACTCACAAAATCAGAGCCCCTTTCACTCAGTAAATGACCGTAAAAATGCTTTGAAGATGACAATAAAAAGTTATTTAATCATGTTCAAAACAGAAGCACCTGCCAAGTCAATATGTCATTTTTTTTTCATGATTGGCTGATACAGTGACAATAGTGAAAAATGCAAAGTGAGGCTGTTAGGAGCAACTACTGGCCTGATTCCATTGCCTGATGGTGGAGAGAGAGAGCAAGGGAAGAGGAAAGAAAAAGCAAGAGAGTCACACATACATTTCCTCAGCCTCCTGATTTTTCAACTCTTTTCCCAGCTGTTACAAGGTGCCCTTGGAAACCTAGTCTGAAGATGTCCTTAGCAGTCCCCATTTTCTGTGAAGTCAGTGCCAGAGGGAGAAAGGACATTGACCAAAAGGAGACCTAAGACAGAGTGGGTGATTTTCATGCTGATGCAGCACAGGAGAAAAGGTGCTGGGGAGAAGGGTGAGGATCTGGCCTTCTTGTATCATCACTGCCTTACGATATCTCCTAACTGGCAGGTGGGTGCTGCTAGAAATAGAGACATGGAATGTTATGTGCAGCAGAGTGCAGGTTTTTCAAGCAGCCCAGGAGAGCCAGCACCTGCCCTCAGCAGTGTGGGCTGTGGGGCCATACCATGCAGCAAATAAGAGCCTGTGCTGTTGCTCAGCCTCACCACTACCCTTGAAGCTGCATTTACCCCAAATTCAGCAATTCTTCTAGGCAAGCCAGTTACCTGACATATGCTACTGTAGCATTGAAGAGCTTTCTAGCTGTACTTGGTGCAAAACCCTCTTTTTAATACTGATTGATTGGGTTCTTTCATGATTCTCTGAAAGCAAAGTAGCCCGAGGATGATGATAATTTGCATAGTTTGATGACAGAGGCTATTCTGGCTCCTGAAGTCCATCAGGTAGCTAACATAAATGTTCATACCTAAAGGTCAGAAGGGCTTATTCTGATCAAGCACTGTCATCTGTAATACACTATGAACCATGGGGATTCCTGGAATTCATTCTCAGCACAAGGCCGACATCTGTGACTAAATGAGAACATTTTTGCTCAAATATCACATTAAATTTTTTCAGAGTCAGAGATTTTGTCACCAAATCCTGGTAAAAGGGCCTTACTATTCTACAGGCTAGGAGCTGTGACAAGTTTCAGAGTAGGTTTTTTCTAACTACTGGACCTCATTAAACTTTGCCAGCTGAACAGAAAGGCCTTTTATGCCCAAGATTATGTTTGCTGTGTGAGTGCTTTAACTTAGGTTGCTTCACCAGTCTCTTTGGTAAGCTAGAATAGACAGGACACCTACCCCAACCTTCACTCCACAGGATGATGGCCAAGCTCTCACCTTTCCTGCATTTCTTCCACAATGGTTTTCGCGTGCTTCAACATCTTTTTAAAATGTAAACACCAGAACAGTATTCCTGTAGTGTCTTGAAATTTCAGTGCACTCAAAACTCAACTCTCTGTTGCCAAAGGAATATTTAAATTATAGTACTCAAAGCCAAAACCAATAATAAAGTCTAGGTTTCTTTGAAGCACAGATAAAAGTTATTTTTCAGTAGCCAAATTTGAATACAAAAATGTTGAAGTATTCACACATTTACACATTGGTACTGTGAAAATTGGTTGGATAACTGAGTCTGAAGGTTATGCAGTGGTAAAATTATTTCCTCAAGATAAATATATTAGACGTGTGAAGAAAATACTGCTAAATTACTGGTTTAAAAAGAAAATATGAGGGAGAGAAGAATATTAACACAATCTCAGCCACCAGTAGAAGGCAGGTAAACCATGCACAGAGGAAATACTTGTAATGATGAAGGCTGAGCTTCAACATTAAAGATCCCAACAATAGCATCCTGAGGCCAGTGTAGGAGAAGTAAAGGGAAAAGCTGAGTAAAAACAGTCACATACACCTTTTAACCATGTGTAAAAATAGCACAGAAGGATGTCTGACAGCATGAACTCCCTGAAAGCAGCAGAGAAATGGAAGGGATCAGGAGGAGCTCCCAAGTGGTGCCTAGCTAGTAGTAGAAGAGGTGTTTTCTGAAGTGTGATGGCAAAGTAAACATCATGGATGATACTGCATTTTGCAAACAGCAAATGCGTCCAATTAGGAGCTCTGCACGAATGCACACAAACAACAGAAGGATTTTTTTCTCTCCAGATTGATACTTTAGTATATTTTTAAGTGGCTATATTTATGATTTAGTAAAATCATGATTAGTGTTGAATATCATAAAGCCATTAGCTTAACACCAAATCCCCCCATTCACTCAAAGAGGAAAATAAGGGCATAAGAGGAAAACTGTATTCCAAGTGTAAAAAGTCAGATGCTTCCTGACAACAAATATTTCAAAATCAAACACTGTGACTGTAGGGAATGTCAAGAAATCATTTTTGCCCTCACTATGAACTAATGAGCAGGATTGTCCTGCATGGGAGATGACCCTGAGGAATTTGGCTGACTGTTCAAAAGCAGTGTGGGCAGTCCGATGAAAATACACCCTGTGCACCAAAATTGGTGAGGAGATCTAGTCTTTTCATTGTTGCTACTGGTTTCCCTATGTTTTTTTCCAGTGTCTCTGTTTCTTTTCTCTTTTAAAGTATTCCTCATCCAGAACCAAATTCTGTCAGATTCTGAAGAGGATATCTAACCCTGAAGTTTAAGAATTAGACTTAGCGAAGGCCTGTGAAGAAGTAAGTGATTAGGTCTCCTTTTATTGAGGAAGGCAGCCTGAAACCAGTGGGTGTCAGAAATGGACTTTTCTCCTTATTGGTCCTGAATATTAAAAAAGTTATAGCTGTGTTCTGGAGAGATTTTTGCTTTTTCCAGAACACTTTATGACGTCTTTTAAATAGAAAAGCACTGGAGAAAAGAGGATTAAATCTGTCACAACTGTCAACATCCTTGGTCTAGAGAGCTGATTTCCTTCACCAGTTGGAAGCCTGAACATGATAAAAAGCAAACTGATCCCATAGCTCAGTAATCTGTGCTTAGTGGCAGACAGAGACCTCTTAAGCTTGCTACACCTAGTGTATGTTTGATTTTTTAAAATCATTTTAATAGTGTTACTGTTAGTCTGAGCTACTCTGCTCCCAAGTGTTACTTGAGCTCTATGCTTGAGGAGCATAAAACAACTTTTCTGCTATGGGCAGCTTTCCATCCACTGCCTCCTTTCCCACAGGAAACTGAGTGCCATGGTTTAACTCCAGCCAGCAACTAAGCACCACACAGCCAGTTGCTTATTCCACCACTGATGGGATGGGGGAGAGAATTGAAAGGAAAAAAAGTGACAAAATTAATGGGTTGAGATAAACACAGTTTAGGAGGGAAAGCAAAAGTCACTCACACAATCAAAGCAAAATGAGGAATTAATTCACTACTTCCCATGGGCAGGCAGGTGTTCACCAGGGCTCCATCACATATAACAGTTACTGGGGAAGACAAATCCCAGAGCTCTGAACAACCTCTCTTCCTCCTTTTTCCTCCAGCTTTGTATGCTGAGCATGATGCCATACGACATGGGATACCCCTTTGATCAGTGGGGGTCACCTGTCCCAGCTGTGTCTCCTCTTAAATTCTTGTGCACCCACAGCCTTCTTGCTGGTGGGGCAGTATGAAAACCAGAAAAGACTGTGATGCAGAAATCTATATTATCAACACCATTTTCAGCACAAATTCAAAACACAGCCCCATACTAACTACTGTAAGGAAGTTAACTCTATCGCAGCCAAAACCAGCATGGTGAGTCAGAAGCCTCCTGAAAGTTACAGGAGGTGACTGGGGTCCTTCTGTCATTGCTGATACTGGTGGCAATCGAATTTTTGTTTATTTTTTTAAATGTCTAGTAAGTGAAATGGAGTCTTTGTTTTGCAATTCTTTGTTCATGGCAGGAATTCTGGAAAGAGTTTACTACCTGATGGCCAATATGTATGGGACTGGTCCCATGCTCAAGGGTTGGAAGCACTGGCTGCGGAAAAGGAAATTGCACTACCTAAGGTTTTGAAGAAAAGGCTGAGTACCATTACTAAAGCTGAGAAAGTGCTGTTCCTGGTATCTTAGCTGTTCCCATCTTCTCAAGAAGCAGAAGCTGTCAGGCACTCAAGTCCAGTAAGACACTATCTTCAACAATGAACTGCGACTTGTGAAGGTCACTGAGTGCAGGGGTAGCCAGAACTGTGTTTATCCAAGGATAGAGTTGGGCACCACCATTTATCTGAAAACAAAGTGAGCTCACTGTGATTGTAGAGCATCAGCTGGGCTCTAAGTAAGGGTGGAAGGCTTATTCCTATCAAATGCTAGGAGGTACAAGGGGCTGAAATTCCAAAAGTTTCGACAGACCTGACCTGCGCTTAGTTAACAACACAGTCCAGATGGGCCATTAGCGAAGACAGGCATACTGCAAGGCTGCCAGGAGCCTTTCCTAAGTCAGTGACAAGAGAATTTGGAGCATGGCAGGGTTCAGCTTCAGAAGCAATTGTTTTCATCTGTTGTAATTTTTAAAATGCATGGTGAGTGTATATGCAAAGACTAATGGTGGATTTGCATTGGCAGGGACACACTCAACTTGTGCATGAAGTATTACAAAGAGGCTTGCTCATATGCTCTTTCAGAACTATTGTCCAAAACTAGAGGCAATCTAGTGACTTGTTTTAATGTCTTAGTTCTGAGTTAACAAACGTGTGCCCAGGGGCTCCCACTGAAACAGGGCTGGGCCTTTGCAAAGTCAATAGCTTGTTTACTGACTATAGAGTAAAACACCCAGGAATATGTTTGAAGATGCTAGCAATGCTTTTCGTTAGCTGGAGATGGCATTTAGATCTTGATCATGGTTTGCTTATTCATTAGTTTCAGTGGAATTTACAGGCCTGTTTGCGGGGTGAAAGTAACACCGCAGTGAGACCTGGTGAGGAAAAAGAAAGAGAAAAGGCAGAAACTCACCACTTTGAGGAGGAGACAAAAAAATCCAAATCAACAACTGAGATGATTTCATGCCTTATCAAAAAAACAATCCAAAGTAGTAGAAAATACACTGAAAGGTGCTAAGTCTCTCTTGCCTTAAAGCTGTTATCAGTGGCACTTGTTAAGAAGTATGTCCTAGATACAGCTTAACCATTGGTAAAATTAACTATTTTCCTTGCTAAATGCACTTAAAATTTAGACAGATTAATTTGTTTCTGTCAGGAAAAAATAATATTTTCAGTCCCACCCTATCTTCTTCACAAGACTTTCTCTTTACTGTAAATCTCCATAGACTATTGAATTGTCTCATTATTTAATGCATTCTTTTTTCTACATGGATGCATTAAATTAAGGGGGCTGCTTTTCTCCAAGCTTGAACATGACTCTACCACCTTCCCTGCACCTCTGTTGAGATTACTTGTCTCAGTCTGCAAGAGCATCTCGTTAGCCTTTGCCAGTGCCTGGGAATCGCATCTTTCCCATTTCCTGGGCTTGGTAAAAGGTAACGCTCACAAATCTCACATTTTGTGTGAAGAAACCTTCATCAGGTGACATTGCAGCTAGTGATCAGAGAAAATCACTGCAACCTGGAATTGGGAAGGGACATCTGCTGTCATTACCAGAATGTACAGTAGCTCATAAAAGCAGTAATTTAAGGAAGCCCTCGTATTTTACAGAGCCTTCCTATGACAGTGTGTGGGCTCCTGGACAGGACAGCAGCTCAGATGAGCGAGGAGCCAGGGAAAGACCCTTCCAGGTGGGATGCTGCAAACACTTGGCAAGCTGACGAAGGGTAGATTTGTGCTGAGAAGGAGCAGTCTTGTCCCGTTGTCTTTGTTTTCTTTTCTAATGACATTATCACACTCTTTCCACAGATGATCCTGCTGCATAGTTGGGTCACAAAGGGTTAAAATGGAGGCCAGCATCTGTACGTTTAGAACTACATGCGACAAAGTCCATTGCTTGAAGTCTGGGTCCCTTCTCCCCCTCCCCCGTGCCTACCCAGCTTCCAGTAATCATTTATTATAAAGGGGTTTTATGATACAAATTTGATAATCTCCCATACACATTGGCACTGTTCTAATTGGAGTTGTAAGCCCATAAAATTCAAGCCCTTTGTTTTCATGAAGGCCACAAGGTTTTAAAAGATACTATTGTACCGCCTAAAACCCATAAAATTGTCACTAGGGACTGATTAAACAGTCCTGAATTGAAACAGTGCGGATTTTGTCTAGGTCCTTTTCACGCACAACAATGCTCTTTTCAACCCCCAAGACAAAAGGAGGTTTAAGGAGCGATTCTCTGGGAGATTCTTCTAAGATAACCCCATCCATATGGGAGACAAGGTGGCCAGCAGCTGAGACGAAAAAAAAAAGATTTCGGATGGCAGGAGGAAAAATAAAGGGAAAGGGGCAGGGGAAAGACAACAACAAAAAATCAAAACCCAACAGCCAGCCAACCAAACAATAAAACCAAACCCAGGTGACACAGAAACTATGTTTCTCCAGGTCCTTCCCGCACAGCCCAGAGGTCTGATCCGATCTGCTCCTCCGTCTTGGCACATGCCTCCGTGCCCAAGCAGGCAAGGAGATGCAGGTGGGAGGACTGGCGTTCTCCCCGGCCTATCCTGCACTGTAGCTGGCTGGGTCTGATCCTCCCGCACCGAGGACAGATGCGACACCGAGCCGCCAGGGTGGAGGGTGCGCAGCCCTGGGTAAGGTAGGGCTGGGAGGAGAGCGGGGCCATTCTGGCGGCGGAGGCGGCCAAAATCACTCACGGAAACCGGTGTGCGCTTTTGGTCGCCTCCCCATCCGCGACGGCAACACCTCGCAGCTTCGCTCTCCGTGGACTCCCCGGGATGTGTAGACAGCACAGCACATCCCGGGGGCATATCTCGTCCAAAGTTATCCCCTTCTAGGGAATAAACAAAAAAATATATAATAGGAACCCCACTCAAATATCTTCTGCCAGGCCCTTTCCTTCGACAGCCTTTCCTCGGCGGCCAAGTTGTCTGCATCAGTCCCTTGGGGTCTTTGCCCCCAAATATTCCCTCTGCGTTCGTGGTCCGCAGGTGCCGTCAGAGGGACGGAAGCAGCCGCTCTAGTCCGTATTTCAGGGACCTGGGTTTAGCTTTGTGGGGGGTTTTAGGGCTTTTCCCCCATTGGCGGTTGGCAGAAAATATATATTATTATTTTCACCCCAAAGTAATAAAATCGTTAGTTTATCAAATAGTTTCAAAACATAATTTTCTTGGCTGTCCTTCCCCAGTCCTTCCCCAGTCGAAATTTGGACAGGTTTCAGGCTAACAGAAAGATTGGCTTAATTCTGGATCCCGCCTTAGCGGCTCTAGGGAAGACATCGCCGCTTAAAATGCAAAGTCGTGGGGCGCGGGAGAACGGGAGACTTCGGGGTCACGCTTCTTGTAGGAATTATCGCCGCGTTTACAGTAAGACGCTTGCAGCAAACTTTATTCGCCGTTTACCGGCGCATGTGGGTAAAATAAACGAACTTGAAAGTCAAATTCGACTGGCGCTATCAAGACAAATATTTAAGTTTTTATAGCACAGGAGGCAATCCTACGAAACAGTCCCAATCGTCAAAACTACACTTCTCCGCCGGGGAAAATTTATTTGCCAAAAATCATTTTATTAGTCACTGGAAGATTCAGCTATTTTAAAATACACTAGGTCGCTAGGCTGATCGTTAGTTTTTAACAAGGAATCTCTCGAACAGGAGGAGGAGGAGCAGAAGTTTTACAAAATTCGAGCCTCACGCGACATCCTCGCCCTCGGGTGAGGCCAGCGGAGGGAAGCGTGGCCCCGGTCAGCTTCGTCCCGGCCTGCCGCCGCCCCGGAGCCGCGCTCCGCCGCTCGGCCCGCCCGAGCCCGGCCGCTCGGTGCCCCGGTGCGCCTCGGGCGCCTTCCCCACGCTATAGCCCGGGGCCGGGGCGGGCAGCCCCGCGCCCGTGGGATGAGTCCGGCCCCAGAGGGCTGAGTGCCGCTGTCACCATCCCCAGGAAACGACGGCGGGGTGCGCCAAGTGCTGGTACGCGGGGAAGACGCCGAGGGCGGCGGCGGGCGGGCAGGCTCGGTAGCCCTGCAGGGCGAGGGCGGCCTGGGCGCTGCATCCCGCCAGCGCGCAGCCCAGCTTGGGGCGTGCGGTGGGCGGCGGAGGACTGGCAGGGCAGGCGCGGCAGGGCTCCCCGTCCCGCACCAGGACCGGCACCACCACCCGGCGCAGCAGGGCGGGCGGGCGTGGCTGGGGGCTGCCGGGACCCTCGCTTCGCGCCCGCTTCATCTTGTAGCGGTGGTTCTGGAACCAGATCTTCACCTGTGTGGGGGTGAGGCTGAGCAGCCGGGCCAGCTGCTCCCGCTCCGGCGCCGAAAGGTATCGCTGCTGCCGGAACCGCCGCTCCAGCTCCAGCGTCTGCGCCTTGGAGAAGAGCACCCTTCGCTTCTTCTTCTTCTCCTCGGCCTCCGAGCCGCGGGCGGGGAGGGACCTTTGGGTGGAGTCGGGCAAGCTCATCTCCGGGCCGCTCTCGTCGGAAGCTGGGGACAGCGAGTGGGTTAGAGAGAGGGAGCAGCCGGGGCCGGGGAGCGGGGCTGGCATCGAGGAGGCCGCCGAGAGCTGAAACCTCTCTCGCAAGGAGGGCCCCGGCTGTTTACCGGGCCGGATTAATCCCAACAGTCAACAAGAGATATGAGCTAACCCTACGAATGAGCTAAACCTAGCCCACCGGACGGAACGGGCTGTCCCCCGTGGGGGACCGTCTCTTCCCCGCCGGTAATCCCCGCAGAGGCACGGCCGCTTCGTCACGCACAGCCCGGGGATTACGGGCTGCCAGCCCTCGTGTGCCCTCCGCACTGTATCAGAATATGGGGCTGCCCGCCGGTCCTTCCATATCTGCTTTTCACCCGCCGCTCGATTACCTAAATATTTAACTTATCCCGGTGGTGTTCCCGCACCCCTTCAAAGGACGGTCTCCCCCTGTGCACACACAGGTATACAATGAACGCCGGATATCTGCGGCACAATTTATGTGTGCGAGGTGCTACACAGCTGGGTTTGCGAGCTGGAGCCTGCCGCCGCCGTGGCAGGTGCGTGCATCTAGGCGGTGGCGCAGGGCGCGCCGCGGCAGCGCGGGGAGGCGAGGCACGAGGGGTGCTCAGCTTTTCTCTGCGGAGCGTGGGGTGGCCTCAAACCCCTCCAGCACAAAAAAGACAGGATATCTTGCACCAGAGAAACGGGGGTTAAAAAAATAATCCGGGAAGTGGGCTTAAACCATAAGATCAGAGAGAGAGGTGGACACAGCCTGAGATTTTGCTTTCTGCCATAGCTGGGAGCATGCACAGACCTATAAAAAAAACCCAAAAACCAAACCAATAAAAACCCACCAACCCCATAACAAAAATCAAACAAATAAAAAAAAAAAAAAGCCCCCCCCCTCTCTTCTGTCTTAAGATCGTGGTCGGGACATTTCTGCTGTTTCATTGTTGCAATTCGGTAATATTTTATAAAATTCCCAGCCTGGATTCCCCCGATCCTGTAGGCTATGTACACTGGCAATTCGCTGCTTCGCATCTTCCTCAAAGGAAGAGGGGAAATAAACAAAAGATATTTGTGTGGAGATGGAGAACTCCTGTCCGTTTTATACTCACAGGGATAGTGATTTCTGTCTGTTTCTATCCACCGTCGGTACGGCGAGCTGGTGTAGTTCTCCGCTGAGTGGTGATGGTCAGAGGCTTGCTTTATGCTATTAGCATCCTGCTCTGGTAAATCCAAAATGCTCCTCACTGTAAAACTGATCCTGCCAGATGTGGCCATGATAGGTTGTGCACACCCTTCAAAAAAATATCACCCCAAACCGAACCTCCTTCCTTAAAAGCTGCGAGGAAAGGATTGCGTCCAGTTACTGGGGAGTCTCTTGGCTCAAGAGGACCTTCCTTTCCATCGCCACCTAACCCCAAATATTAGTGTCGTTTACAGAGGTGTCCTGTTTATATAAACAGTCCTCCCCACTGCAAACACTGCCTGCTTTCAAACCGTCCCTGTCTATAGGATGCTAAGTACCTGAATTAGTCAAGTGCTAAAGCCCTAATGGGAGTAGGTGTAGCCCCCCCCTCCCGCCACCCCCATGAGAGAATAACCCGTTACCTCCCAAAGACAGCAGGAAACAGGCTTCATCATTACATATTCTGTCTGATTAGCCAAAAGTGGGGACAGATAATGGTAATTGTTAGCAGTGAATAACATCTTGGGTGGCATGTGGATGACCAACAACCACCCCCCTCCATCCGCTACCGAAGCCACCAGCGTCCCTTCTATCCGCAGACAAAGTGAATCCTCCCAGGACATCCGCAGAGCCTGCCGAGAGCCCCCTCCCCGCTTCTCCCTCTTTATTTCCCCCCTCTTGCCTCTTTCTTTAATTCTGGAAGGAATTTAAGTCGCTATTTGTTTTATTTGCCCGGGCTGTTTGCAGTGCTACCTCAAATTCTCCCTCTTGTTGGCAGGTTTCCTACCCTCAGCGGGGCATTTTTCACACCTCGGCTGAGCTCTCGGCGGGGAAGGCAGGCGGGTGTGTGCGTTAGGGAAGGGGATCTCTGGGATGGGAGTTTTTTGCGTCTCCAGGGCATAGTACATGGAAGGTACATCTTTTTCTCGAGAAAGATGATGGCGGGAGCTTGGCATACTCGGTCCATAAGGAAGAGTCGGGGCGGGTTGGGGGGTAGTGGAGGTTTGGTTTTCGTTTTTTTTTTAATCACCGGTTTGCGTTGTACTAACCCAGGGAATATCCTCTCTGGCGAGGTGTGTGAGTGACTGAAACGACTCCAGATGGGGTGAGGGAGAAAAGATCAAACACGGCGCGTCTATTTATTCGCGCCGTCCCTGCCGACCGCCGCTTCATCTGCCGAAAGAGGCAGCAAACGAACCCGAGGAGCGGCGCCCCGCGGGAGGAGGGTGCTGACACTGGACACGGTTCGGGGACGCCCGGCGTCAGCTCCGCGGCACGAGCACCTTCTGGCAGCTTCTCCTCCCCTCAGCCTTCCAGCGGGCGGCCGCTTTCCCTCCAAAGCTGCGGTCGGGCTTTGCCCAGCCTCGGGGGCCGCCGAGGACTTATAAGAAAATACGGCACAGAAACAAGCAGTTCAGCAGGCCGTTCAAACGCAAACCCGCAGTGACAGGGCTCGGTCCCCAGCCGCAGGGCTGCGGCAGAAGTGGCCGATGGGGGCGATGTTTCACGCGGGTCACGCAGCGTGGCTCAAGCCCTGGGGCCGCAGAGGGCGGAGGCGGGACACGCTCCCCACCCGCCCGCCGCAGCGGCCTTCCCCATAGCTCCCCGCCGCTTTCGCGGGAGGGACCGGCGCCCGCCTCGGAAAGCAGTGGGAGGCGAGTCCGGCTGGATGGAGCAAAGTCTGGAGGGAAGGAGACACCCAGCCTCGCCCGAGCAGATGAGCTCATCCCCGACGGGGGAACGGCGCGAAACCCTGCGGCGACGCACTGCGCGCCTGCAAAGAGAAACTCAGATACACGCGGAGATACTCTTCTCTCCGACCGCTTTGTCGGTTCTAATTTCCCTGTCCAAGCAGGCATTTATAAGCTATTGTGTATAGATTATATCTATCCAGCCCCTCTCTCGCCCCCCAGACCCGCTGCCCGCGTGCCCCCGGCCGCCACCGCCCCTCCCGTCCGGGTGTCGCTTCTGGGAGCAGTTACACTTCTCGGGGAAAATGTCAATAGAGCAGTAACGACAAGGGAGAGGTGAGATTTATATCGGCGAGATTTGTGGGCGAAATTAACGGGGCACAAGGCTCCATTTGGCCAACTTCCCGCATATTTCTTCGGGACTGGACAGGCTCCATATAAACGATTCCCAGGCCGTGATTACTGCAGCCACCTATCAAGCGTGCCTGGTGACAGTAGTTATCTCCCAGCTCCGAGCACAGCCTCCCAGCCGTCCTGGGTGGTCGGAGCGAGGGGAGCACAAATACATGCCAACTGCTAGGCCGTGAACAAAAGGGAAATGTAGCCCTATGTCCCGGACCTGTTGGAAGCATTTGTTCCAGTCAAGATTTTGCATTTGTTCAGATCTGGAATAATAGGTGATTGACGCCTTCCCACAATGTGCTTTAACTCTCCGGGATAAATCGGAGCTTGTTCCTTGTTGTCATGGTTTTCAATAGGGTTCAATGGGATTGAACCACTATCGACTCTGCTTTACGTCTCCGGCAGCCCCGTCCATACAAATTTATTAGTTACGTCTTTTTAAATGAGATTAAATTGAAACGGCGTGTCCGTCCTCGGCGGAGCGGCTACTCCCGCGGTCGCCCCTGTGTCCCCTTCGGCCCCGACTGCCCGTGTCACCGCCGGGGCAGCCCACGCCCGGCGGGGGGACTGGGGGACCCGGCCCCCCCGCTGCCAGGTACAGCCACACTCACCTGTCCAGGCCCGGCCGGCAGCGCCGCCGCTGCCCCGCGGTCCCGAGTGCCCCGGGTATAAAAGGCGGCCGAAAAGTGCTTATTAATATCTTGACCCCGCAGGCAAATATTTGCTGAATGCCTGCGCTGGAGAGGAGTTTCGGGGGGGTCGACTAGAGGAGAAGAGGGGCCGGTGTTCAGAGCACCACAAACTTATACAGTACCCGAGGTGGCTCTTAAGAGGAGTTTGCCAAGGACACTCTAAAGAAAGTGAAAAAACTTTGCAAGGAAAAAAAGTCAGGATGAGAGAAAGAGAGTCTACTTCAGTGACCTCTCTTAGCCTTTTAATCTATTTAACATCCTAAGCCCACACTGATGTGTAGAAATAAGTAAATGGTACTCTTCAAGCCTTAAGAGCTCTCCAGCGTCAAATATTTGCACTTACTCTTAGAGTTTTTCTCAAATAGCGCAAGACACATTCCCCCTTGGACGAGCCGAGCTGTCTAAATATACCTACGCATTGTTATCTGCGGGAAACGGTTTGCTTCAAAGGCAGAACGTAATAACCTGAAATGTTTCATCTCTTGGTTTGCTTGAGACAGACTTGGACGCTTTTCAGCTCTGGCTGCCCGGCCTCATTTCGGGGTTTGCCGGTTCAGATTTCACTCTCTCCGGCCAGACTCCTGCGTGTCTGCCCGCGGGACCCTGGGCCTGCGGTTCCCCTGGGGAAAGGATCCCCGGACCGAGAGGTGGGTTTGCCGCTCACCGCTCTGTACAGGCCGCTACGGCGGCGGGTGTCCTTGGCGCCCCACCGAGAGCCGCCTCTTCCCCGACGGTATCCACGGGGAAGAGCCGGGGCAATCGTTTCTCCGGGGCTGTTACAAGTACGCGGCAGGGCCCACGCGTGCGCTCCGCCCGCAGATATGGTGGGGACCTATAGCAGGATCCACCCCTCCATGAGCCCGTCTCTGCGGGCCCGCGGGGTGAGACCTTGTTGGCCTCCGTGGGCCCGAAGGGGATGGCTGCGTGTGCTCGACCACCTCGTCCCTCCAGATAAATCCACAGAAACACTTCTCTCCCCCTAGCCCCTCGCTCGTTTAAATGAATTTTCACGTTTCCAAGGGGGTAAAGAAATAAAGTTTAAAATCTTTGCTTGTTTCCACACTGTTCGCAGCGCGCTTTCCAGCTCATTCGCCGCCGACCACCCGTGGTTGCGGCTCATGTGAAACGGGGTAGGAGAGTGAGGAGCCGGGACTCCGGCCGTGTCCCCGAAGCCGCTGGAGCGGGCGAAGTGGGAGCGCCGTGGCTGTGGCCCCCGTATGGCGGCTCCGCGGACGCAGGTGGAGGTGACCCTGCAGCGGGGACCGGGCTGCTCCCGGCGAACCTCAGAGGGACCGCGGGGTTTCCTGCCCGAGAGGCTGCCCGGCCCGCTGAGGATATCCCGGGGCTGGGTCGGACCGTCCCGTCGGGGCTCTCGCCGCGCCCTTGCCCGGCACCCCTCCTTACCAGCCCCCGCTGTAAAAACACCTCCGACCACCTGAGAAAATAGCGGCTTCTTCTAGAACTCTTTTTTTCTCTCTTTCTTTCTTTCTTTTTTTTTCTTTTTTTTTCCCCCCCCTACTTGAATGGGTTCATTTACTGTGCTCAGTGGAGGATTGCAAAGCAGATTGACCAAATCGATTTATGTGAGATGCAGAAATCAAGTATTTCCCTAAACCAGCTGATTGTCCCTACACTTCGATACAGCAGGAGAGAAAAGAAAAAAGAGAAAATATTATTGATACAGTGTCCGTCTGGCTCTGACTGGTGTAGTCCCGGCTTTAAGGAGGAAGACTCTACATCTGCAGGGCCGTTGAAAGCAATACACTGAATTGACTGAAATGAAAACCTGACCTCACAGAAATTAATGTGAATTTTAGAATTTATTTTAAAACAGGGAAAACTCCACCTTTTATGTAAAACCAAAGAATTCTTTACTTCATTTTTCTCAATAATGAACTTTCCCATAACTTTGCACCCTTTTCCTTCATCATCTGAAAATAGCATCTTTCCCTCTCATTTACAAACCAGCTTTAGACTTTGAAAATTACTATAACCCCTTATTTGTCTTTTTGCTTTGCAAATGATACTCATTATAACACACTTTCTAATTTGGGCAAGACTGTGGAAGGCACGGAATATTCCCTATAGGAAACTGGTTTCTGTATATTTCTGTATGATGTATTTGTCTCTCTTTCCGCATAGAATAATGTAATTTGCTGTGCACATTTCCCGATGCATCCGAACAATCTGCACCTCCTGCAGCTCCTTTATTTCTTTTTTTTTTTTTTTTTTTAATGACTATTCTTTATTTCCAGTACCTAAATACATCGACTTTAACTTATTAAAGACCTCGACAAAAAAAAACCCAGACTTCTTTCTTTCGCAGCCAATTTTGAAGGTTCTTTTTCTCTGGTGCACCAACTCCCATCCCATCCAAATCACGACCCCCTTTGCTATCAGTTTATTTTGTTGGGGTTTTTTGGCTTGGTTTGGTTTTTTTGCAGAGCTCATTAATTTAAAATGAATAATAATTTTAAATCTGATACGTGCAAAGTGTGCTATCCAAGACTTACAGTTTTTATGAACCCCTCCATTTTCTATTCTGCATTTAAGCAAGAGACTTAGCTCCTTGAAATAAGGATGCCTCACAGCAGTGGAGGATACAGTGTTGAGTTTTTCATTTGCTCTGTGTGATCATCCCAGAGGAATTATTTTGCAAGTTGACTGAAAGCAAAGCAGCAAGGGACAAACCCCCCCTTGCGCTGTGAGTTGGTTTGGGACTAGTTTGTGTAGAGCCAAACTGGTGTAGACATGACCAGGGCTAGTCAGCTGCTTGTGCTTTCCTTCCTCTGGGCTCCGTGAAGCTCAGCTCTCAGGAAAGAATGAGGGGATGGGGCTTTTGCTTCCCACTGGAGTTATTTGGCTCATGAAACTGCAGTAGTTGTTCTGTTAAGAGCTGGCTGGAGTAAAAGCTCTGTACCTACCACCACTGCAATGCCATTTGTCTCTTTGCCCAGTTTTCATCCCACGTTCTCAGCCTTCATGGGATGTACAGAGACACAGGAGCAGGTTGCAGCTGAGGGGCAAAGCATGCCCAAGACAGGGCATTATCTGGGCCCAGATTCAGCTCGTCTATGGAGTGTGTGGCCTCTTTCCCTTCCTGTATAACACACCTGTGCAAGACACTCAGGCTCCAGGAGCTGGGGCTCAGGGGCAGCCAGTAACTTCAATGACCTTGAAAAGGGCTGCGCTCAGGCAGAGGTGGCGACCCTCACCCGGATGCACCCGGCATTTGGGCATCTAACCACTCTTTACTTCAAAGGAAATTGGGTGCCTAAAGCCCCTTGAGAATCTGACCCGAAAAGTGAAGTGGGTGGTGCTAGGAAAATGGGGTGAGTGGTAAGATAGAAGAAAAGTCCTTAAGCAGTTGTTGAGAAACTGTAGTAGAGGACAAAAGTTTCCTTGGGGAAAGCTGTCCTGTTGACCATCACTATCATACGGAACAGACATTCATAAAGACAAAAGACATTTTGTAATTTCAATGTGTAATTCCTTGTTCTGCACTATTTGATATCACTTACATTGTAAAGTAGCCATTAAGTTCTGATAAACATCCTCAATTAATTAAATTCTACTGAATTTTTAGAATAAAACTGGCAGCCAAAAATGCAGAATTCTACAAGATCCCTTTATAATTTTCATAAGGCTTTCTTTTCTTCCTCTGTGACATGCCAAGTCACCAAAAGGCTGGGTACACACTGATGGACTGGCCGTCACATACAGTGACGTGTGAGCAGGATGCTGCAAAGTCAAGAATCTGTCTCCTGTCAGTGAGACAATAAACTGGGATTTTTCTCAAGCCACACACACAAACCTTCTGTGACCATAACTGGGTTTGAGACTTTTGACCATCTACCAAATTCGGTTGAGGCTTTTTTATTTTTTTCAGATTTCAGGCAGAAAATAAGATAGTGTGAGCCTTGCACATTGTGAAATTATGCTAAAAGGGACTTGTAGATCTCAACTGAAAATGTTTAGGAAAAGGTATCTCATGGCTGTTTCCAGAACTGAAAGGTCTGTTCCTGATGCTGCAGGTAAAAAAATATGAGAATTGAAATTAAATTTTAAAATTTCAGCTTCTCATCACTCTTAGGCTGAATTTTCCCTATTGTTTACACACTGTTCACTACAGCAGCCTTTAAAACACAGAGTAAAATAACTGCTGAGTTAATGTGCATTTTGGTGAGTGAAGCCATGGTGGCTTGGGCATGCCACACAGTGAGTGACAGAGAGGTTTTGGCGGTACAAATTACTCTGAGGGAGCTTACAGGGGAGTCACTTCCAGTGCATGGCAATAAAATTGGCTTCTATATTTGACTGTACATGGGCCAAAAACCGGATGTAAATGTCTACATTTCCATGTAATTAAAATTCAGATTATTCTTTTTTTGGTTTTGTTATGACATGATATTCAGCTGGTTTTTTGCTGCTGCAAATGTATGCTGCAAAAAAGGCTGTTCCAGGTTCCAGCAGCAAGAAGCTAGAGTTTATTTTCACTTACAACAAACTCCACACATATAATTTGCTGTATTTTATACATGTACATGTACACATACACTTTTGCTACACATTATTTAATATGATATTGCTCTTTATATTTCACAGTTGATGAGTCCTTTTCTTCCTTGATGTCTGTCTCTACAGCTGACTTGGTTTTCTTCTCTCAACCCATGATTTAGCTCTTTTTGCCCTTATTTTTCCCTCTCCACAGTTTACATTTTAAAGCTTATTTGCAGTCATTTTCTGACAGTAATATGAAGTGCTGAACATACTCTATCATCAGGTTGCATTAAGAAGCCAGGAAAACCTGTGGTAATTTCTCTATCCTGTTGTACTTTCTTAAATGCCATTAATAATTTTCCTGGCTTGTACCAGAAACAGTGTGGTCAGGACTAGGGAAGTGATCTTCCCCTTATACTTGGCACTGGTGAGGCCACACCTCAAATCCTGTGCTCAGTTTTGGGTCCCTCACTAAACAAGAAGGACATAGAAGTGCTGGAATGAGTGCAGAGAAGGGCAACAAAGCTGGTGAAGGGTCTGGAGCACAAGTCTGATGAGGAGCAGCTGAGGGAACAGATAACCTTATCACTTCTACAACTGCCTGAAAGGAGGTCATAGTGAGCTGGAGATCTGTCTCTTCTCACGAGTGACAAGTAACAGGACAAGAGGAAATGGCCTCAAGTTGCACCAGAGGAGTTTTAGATTGGATATTAGGAAAAACTACTTCAATTAAAGAATTGTCAAGCAATGGAACAGGATGCCCAGGGAAGTGTTGGAGTCACCATCTCTGGAGGTATTTAAAAGATGTGGCACTTAGGGACATGGTTTAAAGGTGGGTTTGGCAGTGCTGAGTTAATGGTTGGACTCTATGACCTTAGAGGTCTTTTCCAACCTAAATAATTCTATGATTCCATAATCAAAACTGAGCAGCCAGACGTCAAAATTTCTGGTCCTCACTTTGCTGTCATATTACATGAATGTGGCCCCAAAGGGCAGGGAGGACTCCAGTGAGGCAGATCTGGTTTGGGTCAGATGCAGAAATGTAGTAATTTATTTGAAACAAGAGAATCAATTTATGCAGTCACTTTACATGTAGTGAGACTTTGCATGTAGTATCCCCTCAAGTTATTTTCTCAAAGGTTCATTTGCACAGTAATTATCAAAATCCAACTTGAGTAGTAAAGTAACATGCTCTAAAGGAGATGTGTTAGATGAGGATGGAGGAAGATCTGAAATGTAGTTTTGGTTCTGCCACTTTTATCTCATATGGTTTTGTGCTTCCTTGATCTATTTCCTTACCTTTAGTAAGGAAAGTAAGGAAAGTAGGGTCAGATTCTACTAAATCGGCTTTCTCTAACAACTGCTGTAGTTGTATGTGGTGTGATTATTGGGTATCCATATAGTGCGTTAACTACATAAAATGCTGTAAAACATTATGAATAATCACTCGTATGAGTTTGTATTCAGGGAAGCATTTGTGTTTCATTCTGGATCTGTGTGTGTGCCATGCTTTTGTTCACTGAAGCTATTCAAATGGCTGCAGTTCTCAAGGCAGAGAAGTTATGATTCATGTGTTGAAACAGCTGCTGCAAGAACATTTCAAAAGAAAAGGTTTTGGGTGTTTTACTCACCTGCAGAACCAGTGACATCATATTAAGTAACAGCTTCCAAAATGTGACTGCTGGAGCTCCCATAAAACAATCAAGGAGCAATTGCTCATAAAGTTTTCAGCCAGGCACTAATACTGTTAAAAAAGGAAAAAGTAATTTTTGCTTATGGGCAGCAATAAACAATGTAGATAAATCCAGTTTGCTTTCACACCAGTTCAGCCCCGCTTGTCACCACATTCCTCTCCCAGCACAACTTCATGGCAATGCTCAACTGCTGAGCACACAACCTGCTGCCTTGTGAGAAGTTAATCTTTATGAATACTCACAGATATACTTTTCGGGTTTTTTTGACCTTGAGTGGACTTGCACGATGTTTCCGAGTTATGTACTCCCCTTGAGGTTACTGTGGGCAGGGGCAGTGTGCACTGGAGAGCAGTTTAATCCTTGTGTATATAGAAACAGGGCAGAATCTGAGTCTACTTCATGCCCTACGAAAACAGCCAGCAAATCCCCTGGCAGGTTTGTCAGAGAAGAAGCCAGCTGAGGCATCAGACAAATCCTGAACATACAGGCTCAGTGAAACAGGGGGTACAAAAAGCCAAGGGGCTGAAAGAACATACAATAACTAATAGTGAATAAATGACTGCTGACCCTCCTCATCTCTGCCCTCCTTTTCAAGCTGATCCCAGAGTAAGGTGGTACATCAGCTGGTTTCTTTAGGAGTGTGCAGTCAGCTCCACACATACAATTTTAAACTCAACTGAATCATCTGATAACTTCTCTAGTGACGGATTGTGTGCTGACTTCCTTCCTAAATTAAAATACATGGAATTAATAATGCTGGGGCCCTTGTTTGTGATCATATTTTTGGAGATTTTTGCAGGTCAAATACTAACCACTTAAAATACCTCGTGGTCAGTTCTGTTTGAGTTAAAGCAGTTTACTTTTTGAGTACTGCAGCTAAGTGAGAGTTTCTACTGAAATTCTCAAAATTATGATATTCCCAAAATCAGGTTTGTGAATATCCCTGTCTGCCTCCAGTCTTGGGCATTGGATGAATATAAAAAACATTTCCAAGATTTTCTTCCTCATAATGCAGTGCTTAAGACTACAGACAGGAAGGAAGAACAGTGGATGATTAATTTTAAAACAAAACATTCCTGCCAACCCTCTGCAGCTAAATGAAAGTTGTGGTGACTGTGGAATTTATGGAGAATATTTCAAAGTAAGATATATTTATCCCATGACAACACTCTATTGCCATGACATTTTGTGGTATACCTTTAATAATGAGTAACCTTTGTATAATAGTTTACACATTATGAAATTTCTTACATCAGTGAAAAAAAGCTACTTTACTGTTTTTGGAGCAGACACATTCCATTTTTTTTTTTAAGTTTATTTTTCTTTTTTCCCCCTAATGTGTTTCCTTTCCCTGTTTTTTATCCAGTCAGCAAAAACATCTATTGATTAACAACACAGCTGAAATTCCAGCTCGCATAATCATATGTATTATGGCCAACATCAAACAGATTCACAAAACTTAAAGTAATGATTAATAATAATGGCTTTAGAAGGCTGACTTCTTCTGTGAATTCAGATCTGTTGCATTGATTTAGCAGGCATTTAAGGTTAAATAGTCAACATAGGATTGCATGATCCATATTTAATCTGATAAATACTTTATGTTTCTTTACAGCAGCAGCTGGTTTATTTTATGTATTTAATCAAAGAGGTGCTCTGTAAAGCTATTCTGTGCTTTGGTCCATAATAAATGTTTTCTTTAGAGTAGGGAAAAGTTCAGCTGTGCTCACACAGTTACATTATGCATGCTTTCCTGCTGTACCACGGGGGGGAATTACATTTGCAAACAGAAAATAAAAATGGAATGGCAGAGGGGGAAAAAAGCAAACACTCCTTTTAGTGTCTGTCTCGCAGACACATCTCAAAACACTAAAGAGAAATGATTGAAAAAACAGTGTTAGCAATGATTCTTCAGAAATCACAATGATTAGCATCCAGCTAAGGGCTGCTGAGCCCAACTGTGTCCTGCCTGTGGACTCTGACCACAGGGAAGGTAACAGCGCCGGTGCTGCCAGGAGCTGGAGGGGCCACGTGCACAATGGCTGAAAGAGCGACCACCCAAAGTGGCGCAGCTCAGCATTGAGGATGCACAGAGACCTGTATCAGTTGACCTCAGCCTGTGACCAGTGGTGTAAAGAGTCACTAACTCAGAAAGGTAACTTGGGCTCTGCTCTTTAATGGCTTTGTAAATCAGCATAAGCACCTTATAATGAATGCAAAAACTTTCTCGGTAACCAAGTGCAACTGAGATGGGGTTGGGAGGCTGGGGCATTCCTAGGAACTAACCTCTAGCAGCATGCAGAGCCCCGGCTGCTCTTTTTGTACAGTACTGCCTGAAGCACCATGCAGCAAACAAGCCAGGCTACTAGGCAGTATTGCAATGCTCAGTTTAAAAGTGTGTATCTGCAGTCCTGATTGTTTAGGTCACCAAAATCAGCAGCCTCAGAATCTGCCATCAGGAGTCTTGAAGTGGAAATGGAAAACTATGTCATTCTTACAGTGGCAGCAAGAGAGCAAGGAGATGTATTTTAACATCCACAAAAACAGTTCTTAAGCTTTCCTGGATGTAGAATGGTATTTTGTGCCGCTGGGGGCTCCAGGATGCCTTTTTGCACCTCAAATAAGTATTTGGCTTGGGATGCAGATGAAAGATACTGCTTCACTTAAATAATGTTACAGTTTATTGTGGGTTTTGGTCCTCAGAGGGTTTTAATTTGTTTGGATGTGACAGCTGTGTTGCAGCTGCAGGCAAAATATTCTGTCTTTCTTTAGTGTCAACAGTAACATTTTTAGAAATTTCCTGTACTGCCTCATTTGGGTCTTTTATTTTTTCCAGCTTTTATTTTATGTAATTAATCTTTGTACACAGAGTGTTTAAGTTTGTGTTCTTCCTGCTCATTTTTGATCCTCATATGCTCTCTTTGGTGTTTCACTTGTGCAGTAACCACTACAGCAACATTGTCCCTTTTCCTCTTCCAGATCAGGCTACAGAATTTGCCTATGACTAGCATGCGAAATGCATGTTACATGTTGTGTACCACACCCAGTGAAGGGAGGCCTGGCTCGGACCTCCTTCAGATTATTCTTCTGCATCTCTAATCCAATCATTTGAGTTACCCTAACTATAAAACATAGTAATGCAATACAGAATCAATACAGAATAAATGAATTTTTATTCCACTGTGAAGATGTAACACTCACTGACATGAGTCTTAGTCTGAGATATTCTCATTTATTCGAGGCAGCTATGCCAACTCAAACACATTCAAATCAATATTGACTAATAAACTCTCAATAGTCTTTAAAATAAACACACATTCATCAAAACAATAAAAGAGAAACAAAATACAGGTAGACCTATGTAAACCAGTGAGTACTGAGACTTTGTTTTATATAAAGCCACATTTTCAGTGTGTGTATATCTCTACAGCCTCACTGACTTGGTGGAGCTACCTAGGTATAAACCAGTTAAGTTGCTGGCTCTAGCTATTTTATTCCTTCCTTTATTGCCTTACCATTCCAGGCTTACAGAACAGACAGGAGAAATGAAGGCTTACAACACTTGAAAATGAGCTTAAATTTTGCAGTGCTGGTTAAGTGTTTAACTGCTTGTCAAGGTTAACAATGTGTTTAGTGTGCACACATAAGGGAAATCTTAAACAAGTGGATTTACAGAAACAAGTCTTTGCTAGACTGAGAGTATAGAGGTCTATAGCTACAAGTTAGAAGATAATTGCTTGAAAATATTGCTATAAAAATAAACCATAAATCTCCACAACCAGCTTCAGATAATGTCATGGGAACTGGCTGCATGCCAAGAAACAGCAGGGAAGGCAAGAGCTAATGCTTATTCCTTTGCGTCCAGCAGCACTCCAGCACGGACTGTCCACTCCCAGCCCAGCTGGATGCCCAAGTCAGGCTTGTCTGGCCAGAAAATTGCATCATACAAATAGGAATAACAGAGAAGAGAATCAGGCAGCACAGCTTCCAGACTCCACAGCATTTTAGAGAAAGGATTGCACTAAATAGCGATTTTATACAGAGTGCAGAAAACTCCCTTGCTTCCTTTTCTTTTTCCTTTCTTTTTTTTTAATTTTTTTTTTCTTTTTTCTTCTTCTTCCTTAGAGTGTCATATATAACTATACCATGGAATGACAGCTGGCACAGCTTCTGTATTCTGCCATAATACAAGTCCATAAACTTTTATTGAAAATCTACCTCCTTTGTCCATTTCTACAGAGCTGTTTAAAGATACACTTGCTATTAAACAGCTATGAATATACTTGAGATGGCACAGGCAGAATTTGTACCAACATACTAAAGGCTGCAGTCTGGCCACCGCTGGTAGGAGTTTACTTCCAGGGTGTACAGGCATTAGCCTATGTCCCTTCAACCAGTGGAAAGGACAGTGCCACAGCTTCTGCTTTTTTCCTAACAATTTTCTGGCCTTCCAAAATTGCTTGCCATCCCTTTTCTGCTAGAAAGCTGTAAACATCAAGTAGGCAGCTTGGTCTCTGTGTCTCTAGGTTTGAACTTCTCTTCCTCTCCAGCTTTTTTCATGGGACATAATCCAAGATATACATTGGCCTATCAAAAAAGAATCACTAAAATTAGCATTCAGCATCAATATTCTAGACGAGTTATACAGTTCATGTAAATGTTATATTTACATCAGAAACAATTACTGTAATCTTTCTTAAGATCACTAAACAAGTAAATATTTTCAAGTATTTTCAACACAGTTTTTTTTCAGATATAAAGTTAAGACTCACTGCAATGTTGCCCCTAAAATGAGCTAATTATAATCATATTGTAATAGACAACCTGGTTCTAAGATCCTTTTGAAAAATTATATCCTGCATACACAAAAGCTAGAAATCAATTTTCTTTGAAAGCTGTTTCTTTTACATTCATATGATGTCAGAACTTGTGGCTTTGAAGGAAAAAATCAAATTACTATAAATCTGTGAGACACATAGGCCTTACAAAGGCCTTATCCCTTTGCTCTGACAATACAAAATGCCTTTCCAGGGCATCTGCATTGTGTTTGTATCTACTTTAACATACTTTGATGTTTATTGGCAGAGTGAGGCCCTTAGTTTAAATAACAATCTGCACTTCTATCTTTTACAGTAATAACATATCACATCGTAGTCTTGAAGAATAAACATTGTTCAGGCGACTCAAATTAAAGGGTTGTGGAGAATGAAAAATGTTGATTAAGCCCTAAATGCCATGAGGGACAGTGATTTTTAATGGGAATATATGGCTTTAGGAAGAAAAAAGTTGGCAGAGGTCTTCCTGCAACATAGATATTTGATCCTGTTCAGAAATATAGAAAGACAACTGAGCTGGTGTTTTTAAGGCCTTTAAAGCCATGTGCTGAGAAAAACATCAACCCTTGCTAGGTCTGCAGGCTTAAATGTACAGCAGCAGCATTAAAATCCTTCAGGGAATGAAGCTGTCTGGCAATCTTCTGATACTCAGTCCCATTGCAGCTGGGATGAAGGAGATCAGTCCATTCTGACAGTGATTCCAAACTAAACAGTACACTTTTTTGATCTGCAGTAAAACGAGTGGATGGAAACAGTTCTTTCCCCAGCAAGAGGAGGATTAATGTCCCAGTGCATGCTGGAGCCACTAGCTTGTATGCCACTGACTAATACTCTTTACTAGAAGTCAGTAAAGGCCTCAGAGAACTGAAGCTTGTGGAAATGCATCAGGTTTTTATGTACATGTTCTGTGTGTAGGTATTATGCTACCTTCTCTAGGGTAGGCCAACTGGCATAAACAGTAAAAAATGACATAGATGTTAGAGGCTTGTAAGTAGGACAAGGAAGCTGCTGGGACCTGCACATGAGAAGAAAACAGTCTGTTTTCCCCCTTCCTGCATTCCCTTCTTTGTAGCAACCTGAAATATTTCATGGCAGCATAAAGGCAGCACAGAAAGGGAATCCTAGCAATATTTATTTTTAAAGTGTCTTTCCTTCCCACACAAAGTCCTTTAAGACTGGTAAGTAAAAAGCTCTTGTCAACCTTCCATTCCATTTATTACTCTGCCTCCACAATGTGATCTTCCTCCTTGCATCCTTTTGCAGCCCACTGCTAGTTCTTTGTTGTCTGAAGACTCACTAAGATTCTAGCAGCTTACCTAAGTTGCTCAGTGAAAAAGTATCAGAATATTTCATTTCATCAGCTTGGAGTACTCTGCCTTTTTATGGTCGAAGCACTTCAGTACAGCTGTAATATTTTTACTTTAGCAAAATAATAAAATAGCCTAAACTGCATGCACTGAACCCAATACAAAAAGATTGAGGTTTGTTGTCAGTGTCTTTTTGAAGTATTTCATGTCATGAGAAATTTTGATATTTTTATTCTGATTTTAAGCAAGAATAATTTTTTTTGGGGGGGGGGAAAGAAGTTTCCCCAAAAGTGTGAAACAGAAATTACAATTTTTTTCTGTCCTAATACAAATAGTTATTGTCCAACCACATTTCTTTTGGGTTTAAAATAATAGGGTCTTATTGCTCCTCTCCCCTCTCAGCTGGCCACAGGATCCCCAAACCACAGGAAACTTCCCAGAACAAAGAGAATGTTCTTTCCCCTTTGTTCTAGCCCTGCCCCCATCACACTGTCCACTGTCCCTCACTGCTCTCCATGCCATGAGGTCAGTGTGTGAGCCTGCCAGATCATCTCTCCTCCCAAGCCCCAGCTGGGGCCATAGAGAGGCAGACTGGGTAACTGGGTAAGCTGTGGAGTCCATGCCTGGCATCCAAAAGGTTTTGTTAATTAGCAGGACAAATGCAGAGCTCAAGAGCATGTTCAGGAGTCAAACCCAGCCTCATTCAGAGATGTGACTTCTATCCCAAAAGGGTCTAGATGTTGGAATTGACTCATGTGGAATTAGCTGTTGGCAAGGAACTTATGTCATTCCAGTATTCCATAAACTACTTCAGAACCAAAGCAGGTATTTAATTTGTTTTTTGTCCTCAAATGAGCAAAGCTACATAGACGAGTCATGCAGGCCACCAGCTTTGTCTTACAGCTCAGAAAAGGCTGAACATCCCCAACATTTTCTAGGCTTTTCTCTCTGGAAAAAATTAAATTGCTCCAACAAGCAACCAGTAACTGAAGAGAACCTATTGGCTGAAGATGAGAGGTTGACTGCAGCTCATTCAGAGGGTGAAAAGCCCTTTTGCATTGGAGTGAAAAAAATGTGTATGGTTTTCCTCAGCTGTTCCACCCTCTTCTAATTTCATTACTACTCCTTCCAACAAACTATATAAAGCAAAATACTTTAAAACCTTAACTACAATTATAGGTTCTATGGAATCAGCAACAATTATAATAAATTGGACCACTTTTATCTTTATTTGATTTCTGTTTACCTCAAGTTACTTTTCACATCAAAACAAGTGTGTATGGTCAAAAAGCAGCAATTCTGAAGTAAGCCTGGGAGAGTACTTAAAAATGTTGGTGATTATTTTGCTTCCTAGGAAGAATTTTAACAAGACTAGGCATTTTTGCTGTTGTTGACTACAGTGTGTCTTCTTGGCCTTTCAAGATCACAAAAGCAAATATAAGAGGGATAATTGTGAGTTTTTGTTACTCAACGCCCATCTTATTCTCCGTAACTGAGATTTTCAGCCTGGCAGATCAGGACCAAGGGAGTCAATGTAGCCAAAGGTCTGCTCTGTTTCCTGCAAGGTAATTCATGACCTTTGAAAGAGGAATCAGCTGAAGAGTCAGGTACAGAGATTAAGGAGGGAAATCTTTATGTTGTGGATAAAAATCATTGCTTTGAACCAAAAACCAGCCAAAGGTACTGCACAGGTCAGAGGACTACTGAATATGAAACTCTCACTAGAAAAATAATTGAGAGTTCCTTGGTTCTGCTCATGGCTTAATGAAATCAGTGTAAAGCTGTAAAACTCCCTCACTGATGCCAAAAGATCCAGCAGAAAAAACTGTGTGGGAAGACGATCCATAAAAGCACAAAGACACCCCAAAGAAGGAACTATGAAATAATAATTCTAACTGACATATGTGTTGTGCTAACTTCACATTCTCACGTGGGCAGAAATCCCTGATTGCTAGAAAGTGGACCTTGCTCTGACCATGGAAAGCAAATAGAGTTTCATATAATCATAGAATAGCAAGTTGGAAGGAGGAACTCAAGAATCATCTGGTCCAAATTTTTTTTGTCAAAAGCACAATCTAGACAAGATGGCCCAGTATTCTCTCCACCTGAATATGAAAATTTTCCAACATGCAATGAACATTGAAGATTCTTAAAAAGAAGAAAAAAGGGAAAGGGCTTTTTTTTACACAGATACTGAATTTGAAATTTAAAGTTAAAATGTTGGTACTTTTGCTGCAATTCTGTTCTACAAAATAGTATTACAGAACTTAATAATACATGTATTGTGTAATACTGTATTTGTAAGTTCACAAGGTTTAGAGATTGAGTCTAAATTTACTATTGTGCAATGTAAGATTTTCCTTAATGTAGAGGTGTGTCACTACAAAAATAATTTGTTGTACTTTCACATATAGTCTCGCCATGGTACTATGATGTTTAATATTGTGTAATATTCATTTATTTGAAAATATTATCTTGCAGGAGTTTCTAAATTCTAACTAAATTATATATCATCTCCTTTCAGTGCTGAAGAGGCAAAAAAAATTCCAATTTTGATTTTTAATTTTTTTTTTCTCAATATTTCTAGGTTTTTTCCCAGGACAGGAAAAAGGTGAAAATTGTTTTCGGTATCTTATCTTCTGAAAATCTCTAGTTTTGGATATTGTCTAGTATCACCAATTACCTGTGGTTCAGCTTGGATCTCAAGAAGATACAGGCTGGAAATGTTTCTTTGGGCCTAAACAGGCCCCCAGAAGATCTTCTAGTTCCATTGTCTGCAAAGGGAAGACCTCTTCTTCTTCTTCTGGGGGAATCCAGGTCCTAAACATGGATGCTTGTGCTGCGCCTCAGGGGCTCCCGAGTCCTGCACTTCCAGGGTGGAGCAGCTCCAAATGGAGCATCTGGAGCATCCATGGCCACCCTGTGCACATTGCATTCAGCACATTGCAGGTGCATCCAGCTTAGTACATGTGCACAAAGCAAGGGCACAGCAGAGGTGCACAGCATCTCCAGAGACCTTATGCATGGTCTGTGCTGTTAATGTACACATGAGAGTTGGCTGGGGCTTTCAAACAACTGGAAACTCCAAGTAAGCGGCTACATTCCTTTTCCTTCTGGAGATCATTTATACGCAATATCCACACTAGCTGTCATTCTTTTTCCTTATCTCTTGAATGACAGGCAGGAATGAGGAGGGCAAGAGGAATTATTTCTATTCATTACTTTTGTTCATATTCCACATATTTACAGTATTTGCATTACTGATGCTCAGGATTTCTGTGGAACCACAGGACAGACATTTCCACAGGAGCAACATGTTCTCTGCTTACAGTAAACCAAATTTCTATCTCAAAACTTCACTCCCAGAGTGCCCATGACACAAGGGGGCACCCATAGGTCTTAACTTAATTAGGTCTTAACCTAAATTTTTTTGTCTTGCCCTCCATGGTGTGACAGAAGAACACTAGATGTCTTCAGGCCTTCATAGTGCCACAGTGGAGGAGGGCTCTGAAAACAGCACAGGAGTAATTATAAGTGAGCAGGTTATGTGGACAACTCATTGTGCCCCTGCTCAGCTCTGCCCAGTTCCACAGCCTGCAGTGGTGCTTTAAGCAGAACATCAGGTGATGCCACTGAGTTCCCATCTGGTATCAGAGCAAGGGTTGCTAAAGGCTTCCCACAGGCCAGCGCCTCCAACTCCAGCAACAGTGATGCTTTCTAGGTGATTCTTTCTAGGTGACCTTTACTGGGAATTTGACAGTAAACACGAAGGCAGGGAGCGGCAGCCGGGCTGCGCTCGCCGCGGCAGGCAGCAGTACGCAGGTATCTACTCCCCTCTAGAGGCAGCAGCGCGGAGCATCGGTTCCATGAGCAAAGCTGAAGGGAAGTTGCTGCAGGAGTTCAGGCTCTGCTGGCTGCCACGCCACTGCTGTACCTAATGATTCAGGTTATATTTCTTGCTGCAGAGCTTGAATGCTCACATCTCCAGCGTTTCCCATCTATAGAAGCCCTGTGTGCCTGTCCAAAGTGGGTACAAACCCACCACCAGTTCAGTGAGGTTGTAAATTACACACGTCTGCTCAGGTATAAAAAATGGTGAAAGGTAGCAGAGAAATCAGTTGTCTGACTGAGTGTTTACTGCACAGGAAAAGAAATCCAGCACACATCGTGGGGGGTTTAAGTATTTCTTAATATGTTGCCTTCTTTGATTCAGTGTAAATCCCACAGTCGTTGCCCATATCTCAAAGGAATAACTGTATTTGGGGTTTTTGCATGTTAATCATAAGACTGCTAAGTTTTGTTAAGCCCTTTAAAAAGGCAGCACATACATACATATATATATATACACACACACACGTACACACACACAGACACAAACATATATGTGTGGAGCCCCTGTATCTGACCTGCTCTGAGCTCTACCCTTCCAAACAGCAGCTCATAGAACCCTGGACTGACCCAGAAACCTGCAGATATCACAATTATTATGCACAGACACATCAGATTAACCAGTATAGATGTGGAAATATGTTGCACGACTTTTGCAAAACCATCTGGCTCACCTGAAGATGATGGGCTGGAAAACATTTTGGGCACGAGGAACTGCAAATGTACCATCCCTTAAACATATGTAATTATGCGATGCAAAAATCACACTATTGTATTAAAAGTGATACAGAAGAAAGACACCATGGTCTTGAATTTAAGCTTTTGGGGTTTTATTTTTTCAGAAGGTTCTGCTGCTGCAGCCCTTAAGCTCTCAGAAGTCAAGGTGAGCTTTGCTTTATGTTCAGAGCAGGATAACAAGAAGTAAATAAGCACAGTTATGAGGTTAAGGCATGAAATTATTTTGGTGGACACAGACAGGGATGTTCTGTCTGGAAGAACAGAAAGGCTTTAAATGAAGGAGTATCATCTGCAAATTCGATTTTCAGAGTGCAAGTGTGCAATCACAAGTGTACAAGGGTTCACTTCATTTGAACATCTTCTGGTGTAAGTTTTCAGTTACAATATTCCTATTGCCCTGTTGATGCAGGAATTCTTTATGGATGTGCAATCAAAATGTGTAGGTCTGGGAGCATTGGTCAGAGGGTTTTACCTGCCCTGTTCTCATGAGGGTCAGAAAGTTTGAAATGAACTGGGAGAAGGTAGTAAACTTCCAGTGTATGTCCCATTTTTCAGTTTTGTTTTGTGAGGCCACAGAACTAGAGAGTAGTTGATGTTGGAAGGCACATCTGGGGATCATCTAGTCCAAACCTAGGCCAATCCCACCCCTCAAAGCAGGGTCAGCTACTCAAGGCAGTGTCTGTCTGGGTTTGGATCTCTCCATTATAAAGAGACCACACTCTCTCCAGGCAACTTGTTCCCATTTTTTACTATGCTCAAAGTAATTCCTTTTTCCTTATGTTTAAATGGAATTTCCTGTTGCAGTGTAAAGATGAAACAGAGGATGCTGATGCTACTTTTACCTCTATAAGATATTTTTGAGGCAAAATACTGCAACGACAAACGTGTATCCAGAGAAGAGGGAGGATCTGACTATCATCACTTGTGGGTCTCTTCAGTGCTAACACTGTATATGTGAGGTAAGAGTCCTTTGTGCTGCTGTTTCCACACAATTTATCAGTAAAAGCTCATGTCTGAATCTGTAAAATCCTTCTTATGCAGTAAAATATGGTCATTATAAATACAAGACATCACCTCAGGCAAGAGAGCTCCTACTGTAAACATTGCTCAAGATCTGGAGAGTATTGCGGGTAAATGTCACATCAGGTCTCTCTTCCCTTATTCCTACACACACCCCCACACCCCTATGTTGGGCCACTGCTGAAGACATGATACTTTGGGGTGGTTGATCCTTTGGTCTAATACAGAATTGTTCTTCCTTATGTTTTTAAAACTCCAGTAAATGCCACACTACTGACTCAGTGTACTTTGAGGCCTAGAAATAATGAATGCCACTAAAATACTACTGGAATGAAGAGATAAAGCATGAGCCCGTCATGTGTCCCAACAAAGTCAACTCTGAAGGAAGAAGAGAGCACATACAGACACGGTGCTGCAGCCTGGGCAGTCTAAAATGAGGGTCTTTCTGCAATGGCTTAAGGAAAGCTGTGTTTGCAGAGTGCCTGGCTCACTGAGGTCATGGCTACAGCCTGTAAATGATGTTAAATCACCACTGAATCTCACCTTTTCTGAGGGAGGTTCATTTTGATGTTTTGCTTCTGACTGGAATTTCATTCCTTGTTAATCTCTGGGTTTTAAACACAGGGAATCTTTTTATGGTTATTGATTATCATTATCATCAATGCTCTACAGAAGAACCTCACCACGTGAGCACCCTTGGGCTACTCCCTCCAAATTCCTGGTCTAAGATTTCCTAGCAGTCCAGGAAGAGATGCTTCTAGGCTTTGAATTACACTTTTTGTGGGAAAATGTGAACACTGACATAAATCCCAGAGAAAAGAGGAAAACATTTCATTAGGTTTGGTGAGTTCTCTGGGATTACACATTCTCGCAAATACCCTGTATCTTCCTAGCTGATTTCTGTGCTTTCATTTCAGGAAACCTCAGAAACCTGGGGTAACAAGAGTGACTGCTACATCACCTATTAGAGGGAAATTCTCAGTTTGCTGCTCAAGGCCGAGTCACATCTGTAACATTTATCTCATACTCACCATTAAGAGAAATTTCAGCTAGACTCAGAGCCAAATAATGCAGTGACTTTGTCAACATCTATTACTCAAGTGACGGAAGAAGAAACAAATTTGTTTTGATTAGGTCAATCTGAAGGAGTATTTCTATGCCTCATTTAGTAGTGTATTTCTTCTGTAATGGAGAATAGTTTGAGTCTTTTCCTGGACCACTTTTCCAGAGATTAAACTTGGTACAAGTTCATGGTCTGATTGGGGGTATGGAATGTCAGATTTGCCACAAAATTTGATTTTATATGCAGATGCTGGAGGGGGACTGTCTCCATAAAGAGAAGGAAAATAAAAAAATATTTTCTGCTAGTTACTTCAGAAAATGTGTTACAAATACACCTGCAAGCCTTCATTAACATGAATGACATAGGAAAACATTCACACTTACACATATACCCACCATTAAGACTTTCACAAAAAAAGCTTGAGTGCTCAGTTCCAAAAGGAAAAACAAGAACTTTAATTGATTATGACTTGTGGTGCTAGTTTAGCCAAAGGCAAAGTTGTAGTTGGGCAGGAAACAGATTGCACAAAACCACACTTTTTCCAAGCTGATCACATGTTCCAATCAGGAAATTCACTTGGCTTTTGGTAAAACTGCTATGATTTCTAGGATCTACAAAAAGCAGTGATGTCCTGCTTATGCAGAGTCCTTTCCATCACAATTTCTTCTTTGCTGTATCTTTTATAAACCATGTTCCACAAAATGCTAAATAAATTTATATGTGTGTGCATATCAAAAAACCAAACCAAAATACCAAAACAACAGAAACAAGCCAAACTTTGCAAAAAAAGGAATTAGAAAGCAAATTATTTTGTCTTCTTAATATAAAACTGGAAGTTACTTTAAAAAGGTCAGATTGTATTAAATAGCAAAAGAAATATTTCTTACAAAATAAATCTGAGTTTCTATCTAGATGAAACATGATTTGCAAAACCAAAATTCTAGGAACCTGCCTTGTATTGTGGACAGTCCTCCACTTACAGTGAGGCAACTCTCTGGCTTCTTGTCTTACACAAGACTTGTAGGTATAAATAACATTGTACAGCAGTGGGAGTACAGATAACATTCATTGAATCCAGTGGAAGCAGAGCAAACTTGAACTTGCAGCATAGCTTAGAATTTCAAAGCAAAATTCTGTTTGGTGTCCTCTTATAGTAGAATAGATCCTCACTGTAATTCCTTTTGCTCATCATGGATGACCTATCTGTAACTCCAAACCCAGTGAAATGCAGCTTAGACCTGCCTCCAGCCATGTCTAACATATCTGCTGTCTGTAAAGGAAAACAGAGTAGCAGGAACATAGCATCTTTATTTTACATGATATGTTCCTAGAGTGCATGGAGACTAAAGAGTTATCTGTGCAGAGACATAAGAGTTTAATGAGTTTCAGAAGGAAGGTGAATTTATTTTAGGTGTATTAAGACTGTTTTGTGAATAAAGCAGTTAGAAAAGCCAATGCAAACATTGTCTGATGTTTTATAAATCTAGCTTGTAATTGTTAACATATGAAGCACACTTATTTTACAGCAACTAGAATTGCACAGTAAAAACTTGATTCATGAAGGCATTATGCAATAGTTAAGTGGGGTTTCTGTGAACTTAACCAATAAAAAAGTGCAGAAAGGACATGTCTGGAACTTTCACTGGTCACTAAAAGTTCAGAAGCTGGCAACACACAGGTGTTCTTGAGGTATCAGCCAATGCCTGCTTGCAGCAGGGAACTGTTTTAGTGTTAGAAGTGTTTCTGAAGAGGTGTTTTCTACATAACCTTACACACTTCTTTGTGTAGTTATGGTACTTCAAGCAAATTAGGGTAAATATTTTAAGTATCCGGATTTGCCCTAAAATATTCATATGACAAAGGGAATCTGTGGCATGAGCCCTCTTTGATCACTCTGTATATTTAAATATATTGTCTTCATCAAAAAGTTTCTCTTGGTATGTTGGCCAAATATCTTACATAGGCATTGGAAGCACTGAAATATGACAGAATTAAGAGTGTCTGCATTGCCCTAAGCTTGGATTTTTTTTCCCCAAGAAATAACTAACCCAATATTGCTAGTTCTGTAACTCTGTTAAGCCACTTAACCAAAGAGTCAATTATAGCTCTTGAGCTATAATTGAGGGTGGGTGTGATATGTTATACCACCTTACTCTTCTCTTGATCTGCATGGTAAAGTAAATCCCATTATAATTCAATCAGTGAGCTAGCCATAACTGTAATTGCAAATCTCCTCTCTCTAAGGTGGGGAAGAAGGATGGAAGAATTTCTGGCTCTTTGTTTTCTACTGATGTCCTGTACATATCCATGAGGGTGCTTTAACACCTAACACACCATCCCTTGCATCTGGAGTGTGCAAAGAGCACTCATACAACCAGCTACAGCAGCCTGGCTGAGGGGAAGTCACTTGCTACTCAGTACTTTAATCTGTGCAACTACCTATATCCAAAACTGGTCACAAATCTGACTTACTGTCTTTCCTGTTTTGGAGAGAGTGAAAAAAAGGAAGCAAAATCCTCTTTGTCCTGACAGTCAAAGATGCACAGGGTAGAGATCACATTCTGGATGTGAAATATGTTGGGCTCAACTTGTACCAGTTTGCCACAGCCCTGCACATGCTGAGCTCATCATGCCATAATGTCTCCCTTGCTCTGGACTGTGTTGGACAGTAAAGGTCAGAGGGTGAAGGGGGCTGCAGGGCTGTGCTACCATACTGGGCTCCATGGCCAGAGGATTGGGACCAGCTGTTCAGGAACAAAAGGAGTGTAAATCTTCTGAAAATCTCCAGAGAGGCAAAAGAAATCCATACCACTGATTCTCTTGGTCCTTTTGTGAAACTGTTCTGAATGCACTATTGCTGTGTTTCATTCTTTTGCTAACTGCATGGGATTGATCAGGACACCACACCACACAAGGTGGATCTGGTCCTCGTCTGGTTATTCTAGGTGTAATCTCAGCTATTATCTGATTGTTGGTTAGGAAATGGATATCAATTGCATAATTGCTGAGCAATTGTGTCCCACACCCATTCCCCCTAGAGGAATTGATGCAGCTAGTTAAGGAGTGTTCCCAGGATGTTGGAGGCACTAACACACATAAGGATGGCAGTGTCTTATGAAAAATTGTCCCAGAACAGGTTAATATTTAATATAAACTATGTGGAGCAGAACTTACAAGACGCTGAAGGTGTGTAAGTGCATTTCTGCCCATGTGAGTCCGGTGTCCAGCAGCCCATACCACTGACTTTCACAACACCCTGCTCCATTCCTCATCACTGGTAGCTGACCCTGAAAGTACTCCTTGCCCTACACACCCATGCTTCTCTCGCTGGGCATGTGAGCAGCAGGTGAAATCTTTTCTGTAAGGAAGCAACTCCCATGTAGATCTCATGGGACTCACAGAACATCCTTTCCCCTGTCTTTCCTGGCATCCCTGACCTTTTTCAGGCATGAGGCAGCATTATTGTTCCTAGGGCTGCTGTTCTCAGGGACCCCTCATCCACGCAATACCTATTCTAAATACTTTTCAAAATGGAACCAGTTTGATGGTTTTGGAGCTATTCTTCATGTCACTCACAAGCTATACCTTTCAAAGAAAATATGAAATGTATTATCTAAAATTTATTGAACTCTTCTCCTGTGCTTGTGATGCTTTCTCACAGCTAATATTTCAGTGTAATTTTTTCTGTTGATTGCTGGTGTCACAGCCAGAGAGGTATTTCCACAGAGAAAAATGCAGGGTGCCCATTTCCCTTGCTGCTGCTGGTTTTGGGAAATAGGGGACTGCAATATTTGGCCTGCACTTCCCACCATTCCCAACAACAGACGAGGTCAGCTGTGATTGTCTCTAGCTCAGCCTTAAAAACTTCCTTGGACAAAGAATTTGTAACCTTTCTGAGTAATGACTTCCAGCACTGTGCTACTCCTCTCCTAAGGAAAAATTTTCTTTTAAAATATGATCTGAACAAAAGATGTATTTTTTGTTCAACTGAATAATTGAAAATACTTTCAGAAAATGTGAGCTCAGCATGGTATGTCTGTAACATCTTTCAAGTTTTACTTATTTGGGTTTTTCCCCTCAGAGTAGTCAAATAAGTTCATCCCACACAATTCCTGGGGAGTACATGAGAATGAGGGTTTATAATGTCATTAAATAATAATATGTGCTAAGTCATATTTAGAATAATCACAGAATCATTTATGTTGGAAAATAGCTCAAAGATCATCAAGTCCAGCCTTTGACCGAACGCCACCTTGTCAACTAGACCATAGCACCAAGTGCCAGGTCAAGTCATTACCTGAACACCTCCAGGGATGGTGATTGTGATTCTTGAACACCTTCCTGGGCAGTCCTTGGCAATGCCCTTAACAACCCTTTCTGTGAAGAAATTTTGCAGCCTCAGGCTGTTGTCCTCTCATTCTGTCATCAGTTGCCTGGGAGAAGAGACTGACCTCCACCTGGCTGCAGCCTCCTTTCAGGTACTTGTAGAGACCAATACAGTCTCCCTGAGTCTCCTTTTCTCCAGGCTGAACAACCCCAGCTCCCTCAGCCATTCCTCATATGACTCACTCTTCAGACCCTTCACCATGTCCATTGCCCTTCTCTGGATGCACACCAGAACCTCAATGCCTTCTTGTAGTGAGAGGCCAAGAACTGGACCCAGGAATTGAGGCGTGGCCTCACCAGTGCCGCATACAGAGGGACAATCACTGCCCTGGTCCTGTTGGTAATTATTTTGTTACAAAAATCGTTAAAAAATCAGTTCAACTCTCTAATCTCACCAGTTCAACTCTCTAATCTCACCTATTTGTCACATTCCCCTCTTCATTCCCTTCTTCCTGTGAGTGCAGCTGAAGCATCCCCTTTGGTCCCTTCTACGCTCTCACCTCAGTTGGTATTGTATGAAATCCCTGGAGTTTCTCCATCTGAAACTGCTTTCCAGTATTCCTCTGCTTCAACTTAATTCAACCTTTACTATGAGTAAATATCTTCTCAGTTGTCATCACTTTCTAATTTCTGTTTTCTTCTGCATTTACTTATTGCTAAACTAACAGTGCCTGATAACTCTGCAAAAGCATTTTGGGATGCAGTACATATGAAAGCTGTGATCCCACACACAGTGATGCCTTTGGGCTGATATGTTCTTGAAATTTCTGTCCTCAGTTCATAAATATTGGAGAAGTCAGGTATAACTATTCTATTTCTAATGGAGGGCCACCTGCCATGTGAACCAGTCATAAGAAATTTATCGGAGGTGCTTTTCATGGTTTTTCAGTCAGATGGAGGTAACATGAACCCATTTGGAGATCCTCTTGTGAAGTGCCCAGTGTAGCACATATTTTCCCTTCATTATATACAAGTAGCCCTTAGTGATGCTGATGGAAATTACAGGTGTGTGCATTTAAAGGAGAATACAGATCTATACTGTGCAAATTACTTCAGAAAACAAACTCGGTTTATGGACATGGACTGTGCAGAGCTGAGCAGCAGTATATTTCAAGCAATGTTCCCTGCATACCACGTAGTAAAGGGAAAAGGAGGCTGGGGAGCAAGGGAGAGCAAAGATCTGGATTTTAGAACTACTTTTAATAACAACCATGAAGGATAAAAACTGCAGAGTTTTGACTAGCTTCAAAATCACTTCTCACCTCTGGTTTTGAAATCTCCAGCCCAATTATTTGTTTACTTGATAGTGCTAAAATCTTATTCTCCATCGTTATTTGCTTGCTAGTAAAGAGCCAAAAAACCCCAGCAGTCCAAAGGTAGCCGCACTAACTAAATCACTTCCAGATGATAAGTCACACTCTGATGGTGAAAGCAGACTTTACAGTTTCAGTGTGCCAGGTAATATATGGCAGTCACCCAGCTGCTATTAGTTTTTGGTAACAGCATATACACATACTGTTGGGTTTGGTTTGGGTTTTTTTCTGAGCTGCATTAAGGTTGGCTAATACCACATACATGCAATATTTAGCTTGATTTCAGTCACAAAATTGCCTAAAAGGAAAGACAATTGCAAAGCACCTATTACCCCTAATCCCACTTCCACATAAATAATATTAATAATTTTTATTGTGATATTAATTGCACAGCAGTTTGAATAGCCATCCTTAGGAGTCTGTGTATGCTCTTGCCATATACATGTTTGTGATGCCATCTTTGCACACATGACCACTACATGCCTTTCCCACATGATCCCTAGCTCATTCACTGCTCAGGGTGGGTGTCATTCATTTATTGAAAAGTCATTAGATATTTTGCTTTCTCCAGGTGTTTAACATGTGGCCTAAATCCCTATTAACTACTGACCAGTTGGTCTTGATCTTAAGAGAGAGTTTTAATTTAATTTGTTGCCCTTGATTTTGATGACTGTAGCCTCTAAGCAGTTCACAAATGTGTATTTATTTTCAGATCACCCCTATTATTATCCCCATTTTGCAGCTGGAAGTAGAAGAACAGAGAAGTGCAGTGAGTTTGTGCTCAGTTTAAGACTCCTAATTTGTCAGGGTACTTACCATTATGTAATTTTTTTAGATATTCAGAGCAGAGCTCCCACTGAGTCCTACTGCAGCTGTGAGCTCAGCTCTTTTCCAAACCAGACACTGGAGTCTCAAGTCAGGTATCCATATAACTGGGAACATGCAATTAGTGACGATGGTGCAAAACTTGGTGTAAAAACTTACTGATGTTGTACAAGAGACGTGTCACAAGCAGACAGGGATGCATCCAGTTCTAGACTGATATTCAATAACTTTAAGCAAGATAGTGTTCATTGTTTTTTCCCCCAATCCCTGAACTTCATTCAAAACACACCATTGCCTCTGAAACAAATGAGTAAGGGGCTGAGCATCTCTCTTTACACAGTCCTAACTTATCTTGAGCAGCCTGAATATGGGCTGACACATCCTCTGTGGGAAAAGAGCATGGCTTCCTCTATTCCCAGTGCATTGGTGTGAAAGGGGGAAAAGCTGCCCAGATAACTTCAGCTCTGGCACTTGCTAACTTTGCATATTTGCTTTGGCAGCTCACAGACTTCTCTTAAGAGAGTGTTTGTAGGTAATTTCCTAGGTTCTTAATGAAGCAAAGTGGAAAAACAAAAATCCTATTATGTGGCATCATATTAACACCTCTATGCCTCACGCTATTGGGGTTAACCCTTAGTTTCTCCATATGGACTTCTGCCCTCTGAGTTAACAGGGTAATTTGTAGCAATAATGAGTTGCCAGCTTCTCTGTGGACCAGAGGACACCTTTTCTAGAGGCTGAGACCAGAGCAGCGCCATGACCCAGGGTTCTCATGATTGATTTTCTGCCCTGCAATGACCAGTGAAGGGGCTGCAGTGTCTAAAAAATATTTCCTCCTCTAGCTCTGTCTTACTCCCCTCTAGCCATCTGTGTCCCATTCCTGTTCCTTCCTTGTATCTGGCTCCTTGGTTCAGCCACTGCTGTTCCTGTCCCCCAGCCAGTCTCAATTGTTCATTCTTTCTCTCTGTCAGCCTCTTAGCTGAAGGTGCTGGTCCCTTCCATTGGGGTTTTAAGTCCCAATCCCCCTGGGTCCCCACACTCATCTTTCCACCTCCTGAATTCTGCTTCTTAGCTCCACATTTTTGACCATGTGTGAAGCTTCAAAGCCTTATCCCTGTTTCCTTGCTGCTTTTGATACCTGGTCTGTATTTCTCTCTGTCATCATCCTCTTCTACTTTAGTCCTCCTGCAGCCACAGAGCCCCCCAGGAAGTGATGAAATAAATTACCTTCCACTGGGATAAAACCACCTGTCATCATCTAGCATGTCTCCCCTCCTTACTACAGCCACTTTTTTTTTAATTACATCCCTTCAGGATGTCCACTTACACTTTTACTACAAATAAGTGAGACATTTTTCATCCTTATAGCTATGCTGCTCTTTCTGGAAACAATCTGTCAGATTAATGTGACTCAGCCCTATAGAAGCTAGCAATCAGTTTTTTAGGGAACATAATTTTCTCTGGCTGAATAAATGCATATGTATGTAGTGTTAACACTGATGCTGAGATTCACTGTTGTGTAGCTTTTTACCAGGATTTCACCAGGGCTTTGCAGTAGGGGGCTGAAAGGTGGGGTCACTGCTTGGATTTCTTTCTGAGCTACCTCTGAAGAATGCAAGGCTCTGCTAAGCCAGACATTGCCAAAAATAAATAGAAATAAGGGTATGGGGAGAAAGTACATGCTGCTGTTTATGGGGTTCAGCTTGTAAAAGTAATGCTTTAATATTTGGGTACAGCAAAAAGCTTTTATCTTCAACACAAGAGGTAAGTAAATATGTATATATTATATATTTATGGAAATATCGATACAGAGACACCAATACAGAAACAGACACAGCCCATACTATGGGTGTTATGCTTCATAATCTCCATGCTTTCAAGTTTAGACCATCAACCCTTGAAATAAGGGGAAGATTTGCACTTAACTGAGGAAGACCTTGATCACACCTTCATGGCCATCCTTCAGTTTGGTCTGTACTGAGCAATGGACAGGGTGAAGTACTGGTCATGAGTAGAATTTTATTTTGCCTGTGTAATTTTCCTATCACAAGCCCAGGGAAAGCACGGTGGTGTAATAACTCTCTGTTTTAAAATGGTATCCCGTGCGTGTGGCTCCTGCCCTTCATGTGAATGTGCGTTCATAAATAAAGTCAAATATTAAAAAAAAAAAAGCTGACTAGTAACAAGGTAATTAGTCAACCAAATGTTCCAGAACTGTCATAAGGAGAAAGAAATAGTGATCTCAGGTTACTTCAGCTCACCATCAAGATCAGCTTGGAGTGTGAGTACAAAGCTAAACTATTTCATATGCTGCACATATGAAAATGGAGATGGAAAGTGATGAGCTCTTTATATGCCCCTTTCCAAATAATTTTGGAGAAGAGCTTAGATGGTTAAGCAGGTCCCAAATGGTTTCTGCTGCTGAAATAGTCTATTGATGCTTTATTTTTCCCTTTAGATTTTCCACTACATTAAATATTTTAAACTACCAAATATTTCTTTCTAAAGGGGAATGGAATGAAAAGATGTCTTACATGATTTATTACAAATACTCCCCTTGTAAATAGTTCTAAAAAAAATAGCATCATCAATTTAAATGTTGACATGCTTAATATCTAAGGGTCATACTGAAGCAAAGGTCTTTAAGGAGAACTTCCCATCCAAAGGAGTTGATTTCAGTGGAAATTGATTGAAGTAGGGCTTTTGCTTTCTGGTAGTTGATCTCTCTCTGAGCCTAATTTTGTGATTTCCAGTACAACTTGCACCTAAATCTTACTTTTTGTGGATCAAATTATTTCACTCCCTGTTTCATCCTGCAGTTTCCCATGCCACAGCCACCCAGACACTGCAGGCACCTGGGCTGAAACCTCATCAAGTGTGTGCTGATGTGTGGGGCCACACGGGTGCCACAGGACACAGGGGCTGACATTGGAAGTCTGAGCCCAGACAGGACTTTAAGTACTGCTTACCTTGTTCTCAGCACACACTATTCCTGCTCAGGCTGTCTGCCCAGGGGTGGTAACAGTGAGTGCAAGCAAGCACAAACTCAGACCAAATCATCTTATCAGTTGCATATGGCACAGCCTTCCAAAAGGTTCTTTGCTCTCACAGCCCAGTTTTCCTTTAGCAGCTCACATAGACAGTGAATGCCATCTCTTCCTGAGGTGACTGTGGCTTCTGGCCACCTCCACACCCAGGCCAGTCCAGCAGCCTCTCCAATGGGGCAGAGCGATGTGCATTCTCCAAGCTGCAGGGTGTTAATATTCAACACTTCAAAACCTGTAGGCCAGCTCTTATCATAAGCACAGGCTGGATTTCCACTGGAAAAAAGCCCTCCACACATATTTTGTTTTATGTTCTATTTATATATTTAAGATTCTAAAGTTTGTGTGTATTTAGGGAATTTTTTTACCATTAAACTCAGTGTTCTGGAAAAAAACCCAACTTAATTTAGAAAAACTACACAGCCTGTTTTCTGTCTTTTTGTTATTATTCAATATGAAAAGGATATTGTAAGTGCATATTCCACTGAATATGCGGTTTGGCAGCGAATGGCTATTCAGCTGCCCTGCTTCTGCCTCAGAGTTTATTCAGGTCATAAACGAGACATATAAGCATTTGAGTTAAGATTTATAGTTACATTAACTGTATCAGAAGCTTTTTGTACTTAATATAAAACACACTCTAGGAGCTCAACATTGCTTTATTCCACAATACACTCAATATTAGACATGTTACCTCCTGTAATTACTGACATTAATAGCCTCAGAAATAATGGAAAGTGAGCTAAACACCAGTGTGGTAGATGTGAATGGACTTTATAGTACATGTCATTTGGAAATATTTTATGAGTCATTAAATTTTTACTTAATATTTCTTCATTTAGTAATTAAGAAATAATCCAGCAAAACAATGTCCTCACTTTAACACATAGGTCAGATTTTGTTATAAAATCAGTAAAGTGGTTCCCACAGATTTAATTTAAATCCCATGTAAGATTCAACCCAGTCCTGACACAGCAAAATTGAACCTCTTGCAGACAATTTTTAGGAGAAAGTGGGGACCAGGATTTGTACAGCCCCCTCCAACACCTCTGAGTGACTCATGCAAGGCTCTAAGGACTACTGCATAGGATAATTTTCTTCTGGAAAGGAGGTTGAAGTTGCCAGCAGCTCAGGCAGGAGATCTTATGTGTCTGTCTTCAAGCCACCCAACATTTGTTAATTTGGAGATGTTATTTTTACCCCAGCTCCCTCAAATTATACTTTTATAAGTAATCTATTTTAGAAAATCCTACCTCTTTCATTGCTTGTTCATTTGCAAAGAGATGTCTGTTCAAAGCCTTTGCATAGAAGGAGCCCACTGCTGCTTCTCAAAGGTCTTGAAAGACTGGGAAAGTACAAGACTGGCAGTCCTGAAGCAAATAGTATCTCCAGAGTGAAGATACTGTCTGAAATGTTTAGGATTATGAATATACCAGTAGTGCATATTTTTCTCTATGGTCTTTTACCTCTGTGTATTGATTAAGCTAACATCCATGGGCACACAGTAAATATATTAGCATTCAGATGATCCTTTTTTAGCTTGATGTTAATAGTATGTTAAGGTGAACAAAGAAGAAAATAGAACCCATATTTACCTATAACCCTGGTCTATTTTGAGATCCCAAGGCTTTTATGTTAATAATAAAAACACCAATAAATCCTCATCTCTTTGCTTTTTAAGCCTGACAGACAGTCTTTGAAGCACTATTGCATTTATTTCTTCCAACCAGATGTGCAATTTATGTTTTATTTGAAAGCAAACCTTAGCATTATAGAAGACACTTGTGCTAAACTAATAACACAAATATATTTTCCACCACTGGGTAAAACCTTGTCAGGAAAGTCACCAGTCCCCATGACATATTTTAGAGCCTTGCTGATATTCTTGGAACAGCTTGTTTGATACTGGTCAGTCACATCAGTCATTTCACAGAGATCTCAATGGACTCTGTCTGAAAACAGAATTACTATAGTAGTTTTAAGCAGGAAGACATCTAAGCCCCCAGCCTGAATTTGCAAGGAACACACTGTAAGGAGAATGTTTAAATGCTAGTTTTGAAATAAATGCAATTTATTTCCTTAAAAAAAAATACCCAGAGAATCACATATGTGACTTTTTCTAATTGTGCAAGAAACTTTATGCCTTTGTGTACATTGGAAATGTGCAAATGGGGTATTTGTTTTTTGTTCTCTTACGTCTTTATTAATGTAGTTTGGACCCCTCACACAGTAAACACTTCAGGGATTTTGAACAGTTCAGCTGTGGTTCCTATAACAGAAAAAGTGCAGAACAACACTGGTGGATAATTCGCTGGACTTTTCCGGTCCCTTATGGCTGGTGAAGGTGACTCAGCAAGGGCTCCTGATGCTGATATCTCTTGGTCCTGCCTAGGATCAGCTACCCACACAGTTCTAGCTCACAGAAGTAAATGTCCCTTAAGCATCACCGTGAATCACTACAACAGCAGATTTTCCCTCCACTCTCTGAATGGTATAGCAGATGCCTTGAGGCTCTCAGACATTGGAAGATGTGTGCCTTACCAGGTTAGAGATACCGACAGCTGTACTTCTGGCATATGGTACTGCCACCCATCTACCATGAGCCCTCAGGAGTTTACTGGCTGGGAAAAGTGATTAGTGTTGCCTGACGAAAAAATTCTAATTAGAAGTGGGAAGAAATTATGGACCTTTACCCCTGCACCTAGAAGGAGACATGCAGCATTACTCACCTCAGAGGGACACAGCAGCCCAAGAGGTAAAACAGGAGGCTGAGCTGTGGCTGTCTTCTCTAAGGACATGTCCACGTGGACTTCTGGGCTTCCTGAAGGAACATGGTGGTAACAGTAAGGTAAAAGCCCTTCCAAAAGCAGTCCCCCTCATTACTCACCCTTTTCTCCCTGTGTTTTCCAACCTGGAGCAGGGCTGGTCTGTGCCATTTTCAGTACCTTAAATTTACATCTGTGCTTTCCCTGGGGATGAACTGTGGAACTCAAGTGATAAGTCACCCTCCCACTCCTGACTCCCCATAAAATTATTATTGATAATCGTTTCTACTGCAGGTGAAGCATCAGGTAGGATCATGCCCAGTTGTGCTCAAAGTTGTACAAAATATAGAGGAAGATACAGAAACATTTCACAAAACATTACAGTCCTACATAAGGTGTGTATGTGATGTGGTAATGAGAGCTACTCTCCTCTTGGTGGCAGAATTAAGTCTATAAAAATAGCATACTGAGAAACCAAAGGATCACGGTAATTTGTGTCAATTTTACCTTCTGATCTATTTGAAAAGTCTTTATTAAAAAGATAAATGGCAGTAGCAAAAATGCTGTCCTGGGAGCAGTTCAGATGTATACTAATTGCAAACAGCTCTGCACATTCATTATGTATCGTATGGCTCCTCCTAGTGAAACCCTGCAGAAACAGTTGTGGACTGATTTTCCTCCCTTCCAGTGGTTCCACCACATCCTGAACTGCAGTTCAGGACAGAGAAGCAGGGGCGTGCATTGTGGGAGAGGGTGCAGGAGTATTATTGTATTATTTGCAGTTTTACTTCCTAGACAAAATTCTGCCTTCAGACGCCTGTGTTTGGCTGCTGCTGGCTTCTGTGGCTTCTTTACATGTACATGTTTCCCAGTTACCAACTGGGCCTTCCTAAATCAAATAACTGTCTCAAGGAACTTCAGAGTGAAAGCATAAGCTGTGAGAGTTTGAGCTTACAAGACAATTGTCATCTGTTATACAGCATAAATCCTCTTTCACACTTTTTGGTAGCTCCCACTCTCTCTGGAAAGCACAGCAGGTGAATCGTGAGGCAAAACTTGGCCCTACGGCTTCTAAAATATTGAACTTTGCATTCATACAGAGAAAATAAATCTTTTATCTGAGTTACTTATTTGTCATTATAGTTGGGTATTTCATTTGGGTACTAAATATCATTTTTGCAGTTTAACCACTTTTGCTGTAATGATAACTTCATGTTTTAGTCATAAATAAATGCCAACAGCAAAAATAGAAAATAAGGTCATAGGGAGACAAGAATCTTCATTGTTAAGTTAAAAATGTAAGGAAACAAGCAAAGGATTTGGCAGAAATATTAAGAATTCACACCTTAAAATGTCTTCAACTTTTTATCTGGAAAACTCTGAAATCTTGAGTTAATTACAGGAGATGAAAAAAGTTTCACCTCTGAAAGGAGGTGATTAATATGAGCTTTAAAGCGTTCCCCCAAAGTCTGTAGGAGGTGTTTTTCTACAATGTATTTGTAGCAAAAAAATCCTCCTCCAAGCAAAACAAAAGTACAACAGATCTATTTGTCTGTCCACTAAAGGACCTGTCCCGTCTGTGTGAGTGAGTTAAAGCAATGTACGCCACCGTCAGTTCTTGGTAGAGGCACATCCTTCACAAGCTTCCTCATGGTTTATTCAATCCTCTTTTATGGGCTATGCTTGGTTCCATGAGGTACTGGGGGGCATGGAAAAGGGGATATATGGGATGGAAAGGCATTGCAGTTTGGAAAAAAATTGACAGAATTCCTTAGACACAGGATGCTGTTTATAGCAAAATTTACTCCTGTCCTGAAGCTGTGATAAGCCTCTGTGACTAGCTCTCTCCTGTATCCAAAATCTGACAGCATATCTTTCCACAGCTAATGAGCTGAAAGTTGCAAAAAACCAAAAGGACTGCAGGCAAAATGTTCACACAGTAAGAACCTAAAGCTATTGTCGGTCCCACTGGGAGGGAATACTTTGCACAGGCACAGAAATCAGGACTACACCAATTAATATTAATGTTTCAGGAACAGATCCTGAAATAATTGATAAATTAAAACCTGAGCTAGAGTTGACCTCAAGGACTTCCCTGCATCGTTGTCTGACTTTGAGTCATCACTGCTGTTTGATCGTATTACCTGTGATGGATGCAAAGCTCCAGTTGATGAGCAGCTGTTCTTCCCTTACAACTAGGTATAAATCAGTTATGGAAATCCTACTGGTTATTTCTCGACTTTCTTGAAATTACTCTCTAAACACAGCTGCCTCACAGTCATGGTAAACATTCTTCACAAAGGCCAGTTTGCTCTACAGGCCCCAAGGAATGTGACAACTTGATACCTGGATAAGCCTGGGCTCAGTTTCTGTTTCTACAGAAAAGCTGGAGTCTCCAGTGATGTTGGTAAACAAACCCTGGAGCCATTACTTGATAGGGATCATAAGGTGTTACTCAGCACCTTGGAACATGGAGTTGGATGTGACCTAAATGAAAGAGAATAAAAAGTCAGAAAAGTATTTCAGAAATACCTGAGATGAGTCACTGAACACAGAGCAAGCTGGTACTGAGGTGTTGTGCCCAGTTATTCAGCTGTTAACCCGAGGCCTGACTTGATCACCATGCACCAGGCTGAAGTACTCACTCAAGTATTTGTAGCTGCTGATAGGCACAACACCTCTTCCCCAATGTCCATATATGTTCAGATTTAAGTGCGGGAACAGAGGGAAGGGTAATAGGGAGGGAGAGTGGGATGTTGAATAAAGAATTGTAATACACTCCTGCTATCAAATATAGGGACTTCTTGTCTAGAAGATGAAGTAATTTTAATCTTTGGTTTCTGGAAGCAGAGGCTAGGTAGATTCATGTTAGAAACAGCATGCACAAAAGTCAGTACTGTCATCCATTAGATAAGTATATTTAAAAAGTGTTTAGTTCTCCATTGCATAGAAGGGTTTATGTCTTCCCAGGAGTTCAACACTAGAAAGGATATGTTTCAGCTCAAGGTCTTAGAGAAAACACCTCCTGGTAAAATTCAAACTGGTGAGGAGCCAGATCTCTCTGAACTGGCTGCTGCTTTCTGGTAGCTTCTGTTTGTTTTTGTGGCGGGGAGGCCACGTAGGCAGTGTTGGAAAGGACACAGGTAAAAAGCTATTATTGTTGGTGTAGGACCAATTTCATCTCCGTGACTAAGACTGAGTGAAATTCACTGATGAATAAGATATTACTTGCTCTGGTACATGATGGTAGAATTAAGCCCAGAAAGAACATACCTGGAAACCTGGGCTTGACTGTGCAAGTGTTAGGCACCATGCATGAAATGCCAGGCGTGCCAATGCCAGGCAGCTTCGACACTCTCGTGGCAGCGCAGGCAAGGCTGTGTTCTGCCCACAACTGGGCACAGCAGATCACCTTGGTGGCTTTAACACACTAGTTTGTCTGAGAAGACTTGTTCTTTCCATGCACTCTGATCCACTTGAAGGGACTGTTGTCCCATGCGTCAGCAGAAATGTTTTCAGGTTTGCATCCTTGCAGGCAGACAAATATAATGACCTGGAGGAAGAACAGAAAAAAACACAGAAGATTTCTTAAGTGCTTCAAGACGTGACTCAGTGTATCTCAGGAAGGACTACAGGACTTCCATAGTATTGAAGCAGTGGTGAAGTAAAAATGGGCTTCAAGGACAGAGAATATTAGCAGAGAGGCCCTTGTTTTGTTGTTGAAGCGATCTCATTCAAGTGCAATATTGATACCAGAGAAAGAGGGATATCACAAAGTTAAAACTATAATCCTGGGACTGGCAGAGGGAAGGATGGAAAAAGAGAACCCTGCTGTCAGCAAGAGCTAACCTGTTCCTTGAAAGTGCATTGAGCTTGCTTCCTCTGGTCTTGTGTTACAGCAAATAAGGGAATCATCATCACCGCTATCAACACAGTATTTACCTTCTTTCAAGCAGATGGCACTATACGCTGGATGAATAAGGCTTGAGTCTGTCTTTAATAACTTACTAGTTATTCTCAAATATTATGTGATTTGACTCCAGCATCCAAGGGAGCTGGATACAAAAAATGCACTTAGCACAGTATTACCTTCATGGTCAGAGGGGAGATAGGACAGGGCTGAGTGAGAGAGAACCCTCTGGTATATGAATACTCTCCGAATTACAATGCCTGCAAGCCTTGCCATGACCCACCAGAGAGTCACATTCTCACTCTCTGTCACTGCAATGTCCTATCCCAAATGATGCAGATGAATTTAATCACACACAGGCCTGAAACATTTTCCAAGGGAAAAAAACTCAGTTTCTGTCACTAAAATGAAAGTGGAAAATTCCCAGCACAGTTAAGCTCAGAGTCTTTCCTTGACCCTAACTATTCACCAGGCAAAGGTTATTCTAACCACAGCTCGCAGCAATCTGAGAGTGGCTGCCGAGATGCTTCTCAATTTCAGATGCGAAGCCACACTTTAAGAGGATGCCTGGCAGACAGAAGGGGAAATGCGACAGCTGTGGCTGCAGGAGCAGTAGGGATCTGACCTTGCTGCAGCCACCACTAGACAATGGGCTCACCCTTTGTCCCAGCTCTGGGCAGGACCCAGGGACTGCCTGGTGGGCCAAGGGCTTGCAGCATCATGGTTTGGATGGGGCAGGCACACTGACTGTAATCCAATGCCTGCAGAAGGAGCTTCCATTACCTGTTTCCTTCTCCCCTAAGGGTGCTTTCCCAAGGGCTGAACCACATGGCAGCTGGGGGTCACACCTCCATTCTGGGACGGCCGGGGACATTGAGGTCCGACCCTGAGCTCCTTCTGGGCTCCCCAATGTCAGACGCACACATGGGACTTTTTGGAGGCTGCTCCCAGAGCGATCTCTGATAAACAGGAAGAGACGAGTATTGTTACAAATAGCTAATCACTCTTAATATCAACCTGACAAGAGAATAAAACTAGGTTTCCCTAAGGAACAAAGTTGTAGCTCTCCTGCCTCCCCTTCCGGCAGGTTCAGACAGCCCCAAAGACCGCGGGTGCGGGCAGAGCTATTTCTCTCGCAGACCACTTTTTCCTACCGTGCAGTGTGTAGAAATATTCTAGAAGAAGCACAATCGCCTCTCCATGCAAGCAACACCTTGGCAAACCGGCGGAGCGTAGTTGCCCCTCCAGCCGGCGGGGGCTGCGCCTGCACGGGAGCGGAGCTGGAAGGGCTCCCCGCCGCCGGGCCCGGCCGCCCCCGCCCACTCCTGCCCGGACTTCAGGCTCTTGCCGGCAGAAGTGTCACTCCCCAGACTCAAGAAAATATGTTTTTCTCGCCCGCTCTGGCCACACTGTCGTGGTGTCTACCCCCGCCCCTTTCCCATCCGCCTCAAAGATTCAAGGAGAGATGGGAAAACCAGGCAGAAGTGCCTGCGTTTGCTACGTTTACTTCTGACGCCAGAAGGGATTTAGGAATATTACCGGCAGCTTATTTAGAGAGTCCAAAAACACACCGAGAGCAAAATAAACGAGCAAGAAAAAACACGTTGGGTTTAAGCACGCAGTCGGGGAGCACCAGTTCAGGAGCCGGGGCAAAGGCTGCATTGGTTAATCCGGCAAATCTCCCGGGAAAGGAACTACGTCCCGCTCTCAGAAAACATCCCGGTTAGTGTAAAACACAACTAATGTTGAAAACACACACAAACACATACACGTGTATTTATACACACAACTCTCTCTCTCTCTATTATATATATGCAACTATTCACGGATAGTGCAATGGGAAAGGGCTGCCGCATACCGATCTCCTTACCGCCGGGATAGAAAGCGGAGGCATTTCTCGGCCCGGAGGCTCTCTCTGCTCCCCGGCAGCCGGGGCCAGGGCTCTCTTCTCTCGTGGAGCCGAGCAGGACACTACAAGCAGCATCCTCACCATGGTGCGTGGTGTCAAGGTAGAACGGGCCCGATGCCTCACCCCCTCTGTGCCTCTCTTTCCGAGGGGTGTTCCAGCTGGAGGTGAGGGATGGAGTGGGCAACATGAGACTGTACAGTGTACAGACGGTGTACAGCTTCTCTTTCAAAAAGCTGGCTTCTCCTACGTGATAAAACCCCGAGCGATCGCGAATTTTACCCTGTTCATAGCCGATATTGCTTCACTGCGACCCCTTCCTCCGGGGGTGGCTCACAAAAAGCAGGGGGCCGGGTATCGCCCCGGGAACTGGGAGAAAGGAAAGAGCCGCTGTGAAAGCGGGGCGGAAGGGACAGGCTCACGCAGTTTTCATGTGGTTGCCTTGAGCTGGTGTTGGGCGGGTGTCACCTGGGGATGTTGGAAAACGATGCTCTTGCGGGGAAGAGCCCGTGCGGCCCTTCAGCCTCACGGCGGGGATCCGACTCCACCCCGCAGTCGGGCTCTTGGAGCAAGCGTCATTCACCCCCTGCGCTCGGCTTTCCCACGCCGATGCACTAATACAGAGCCCAGGGCCTGTAAATTCCTTTCCCCACAGACAATGAATTTGCACGTCCAAACAGCCTAACACCTGTCCCTTAGCCCAAAGAGTGGGCACTTGCATGCATATAGCCAGATACATCTACCTAAAGAAGACGAAATTCAGTGTGCACCTGTACATTCAAAGAAAATACTAACTGGGCAGTACCAACACAAAAACTATATCTGACTTTTAATAAAAGCATTCCTGAAAGACAAACTAAAACCAATTTTTTGTCATTTAAATTACATATTCCCGGTGTAATTCTACCTCTTTCGCATTTTTTTCTCTGAAGAAAATGCTCAGATTTGTTTGTAAATGAGAAACGGTATTTTATGCATATAGGCATAGAAATACTGAAGGTAATAGGCACAAAAATTTTAACTTGAAGAAAACATCCACAACTTTTAAAAAGAAAGTTGTATGGTTACTAATCTAGGGAACTGGTCTTGATAGCGTATTTTGTATCTTCTATGTTGCTGTAACTGTGCAAATAAAAAATGATTGTTAATTTGCAATACAAATATATTAATAATTCAAGAACAATTATTTAATTGTTTAATTTTTTTTTTCCATTCAGAACATTGCAATGATTTGGTTTTGCAACTATATTTAGCAGGAGTGGGATTTATAATACATAAATTATTGTTTTCTTTTGATAGCCATGACTTACTAGTGGAAGGAATAGGTGAAAAAGTACAAAGTAGAAAGGGCACCTTATTCAAGTTGTATGGAAGCCCCCAAGTTCATCCTAAATTGTGTGCATACAAAGAACAAACAAAGGCTTCAAATGTGCAGAACAACCGGATGATGTTTGGTTTTTTTTCCCTAAGTGACATTTCATCTTATTACAAGTGGAGGATATTCATATGTATGTGAAGAGAGAGATAGAAACTATGAGGCTCATACCGTGATATTCAGAGACTAAGAGGCTGTTCATGAACTCTGGATGATATAAGAGAGGTGTCAGACAAAGATCTGCATGTTTTGACAATGAAGCTGAGATGAATTTCTCAAACTGCTGAGCAGTGGCTGAGTTCATAGATATGGTAACTAATTGATGAATCTGCACCCAAGCTCAGCCTCGACCACTGCATGCTGCCTCTGCAAAGTGACCAGCAGCAGGTCTTTGCAGCTAAAGGATCGCTCGCCTGGGTTAGGCCTTGGTTCCAGGTCCTGATCCGGAAAGCCAAGAGATATTCAGTAGATGTCGCACGGATATGGTGGGGGGGAGCTTCCGGCCCAGCCTCCTGCCGAGGGCACCTGTGAGTTCCCTGATTTAGGATAAGCATCCACCTTTACCGTGGAGAGAAGCCCTGGTCCAGGGCAGCATTCCCAGCAGGGTTACATGGTGTCCTTCGCAGCAGTTGTTCTTGGACCTCTTGCCAGCAAATTTTCTCTGGAGGGGTTGGGATCAGCCTTTTCTCCATCACATACATCTCCTGTAAGCAGCCAGAAAAGTCCACACTTCCCACAGCCCTTATGTTCCCCTGCCCCATTGCTGAATACTTTATGCCTTAGTGGGCACTCTGAGATGACCTAAAACGCCCTGAGAACAAATGTCCCACACGGGGATATTTCAAATCTTATCCCTGGTGAGAAGGAGAATTGTCAAGAGAAACGCTAGTAAGACCAGGGCAGTGGCAGGGGCAGGTGGTCCGCAGCAGGGCCTGTGGCATGGTCCCTGTGCCAGGGCCAAGTAGGCAGCACTGGGATCTCCCTATGGAGCCTGAGCTGCGGCCAAGAGCGAGCAGGTCCTGTGGAGCGTGGGGCCGCCCATAGCTGCTGAGACTCTGCTTCGGCACTCAGCACAGTGCTGTACGCAGCAAAATTCCCTCACCCTCCTTCCTTCGGCTTCACCGCTGGAAGCAATCCCAGAGCAGTGGGTGGTTTCCCAGAGTGTGGATCGGTTTCTTGCACACCGGGTGAAAGAACCCGGTGGACTGTAAGGGCCGTATCCGGCTCTCCAGCCTGGGAGTTCTCCCCACCGGGACTCAGCTGCCGAGAGCGGGGCCCTTCTGCAGCCCAGGCTAAGGAGAAGTCCTGCCGCGCCTTCTCCCTGGGCGGTAGCCGGGTTATGGGTTTGGAACAGTTGCGGGAGGGGACGAGGGATCGACCCGACGTCCCGGGTTGCTGGCTGCGGGCCGCCCGTCTTCCGCACGCCCTGGGCTGCGCGAGTCCCTCGGGGCTGGATGGGGGTCCCGGCAGGGAGATACCCTTGTCGGACACCTACAGGCTCTGGGACAAGGACATCAGCGCTTGCAGGAAAAGGAGTATGTGGGCAGAGTCAGAGCACGACGGGGAAGCCAAAATGCCCCTCAGCACCGCGACTGGGGCCGCATCGTCCCTGCGTCACTCGTTATGGCTGCATTTGGCAGAAAACCCATGGAGAAGTCACTCTGAAATGTCGTTTTCTGTGTCTGCCAGAATCCCGAGGGGAAAAAACCCTCCGCGCCCAGCAGCATCTGCCCCTCCCGGGAGGGGAGTTCCGTTTAGGCGGGCAGTGGCGAGGAGCAGCAATCTCGCAACTGCGTTCTTCTCCAAAGGAAATAAAAATTGTGTATTTACAGCACTATTCTGCATTAAATATTGCGGCGACTCAACTTTGCAAATGAGCTGGGTGGGCTTTACACTCTTCGTATTACACCGCAGCTGCAGGAGAGAACCGTTTTGCAAACGAAACCCAGGCAGAGAAAACGGGCCCCCTCGCCCTGCCAGCCCGGGCGCAGCGGCTGTTCGGCGCCGCGGGCTGTTCTGGCCCGTCCCGCCGGGCTGCCGGACCCTCCCGCCCCCGGGCTGTGCCGCCGAGGGGCTTCTGGCGGAGGAGCGGCGGCGCGGGCTGCGGGGGGTAGCTGCGATATGGCACTTGAGTGGTTCGCAGCAGCGGCGGTGGGATAACGCTTTCATTTTCACGCGTGGTGTAAGCGGGAACAGTTCGGCCCGGGATCCAGCGTGTAAAAAAACCCGACGAGTTTCACCGCAGAAGCTTTGAGCTGGACAGGAAGAAACTTTCGTTTACTTTATGAAACTCTGTAACTGATAGTGCACTCCGCACCCGGTTACGTCTTTGCTATTCCATGTCGCAAATAATTTGTTTTCACGAGCATCAGTAATGTCACAGTCTCTCTGGGGTCGACGCTGAGGCCCCCCTGAGGACCCACGCAAGGCAGGAGGGGATGGGACAGGGAGAAAGGGCAACTCGGCTCTCTTTCCTCGTATCCTTTTGTTGTTGTTGTTGGAGGGTTTGTTCTCGTTTTAATCCCTCAACGAAAGAAAACCGTCAGGGCGGTAAGGACCGAGTTTTCTACGGGCAGTAAAACATTAAAATGGCCACAAACCTTTCAGCGTAGACCAAACTGCTAGCTCGGTTTCTCTCTTCTCTTCTCCTCTCTTCTCTCTCTTCTCTCTTCTCTCTTCTCTCTCTTCTCTCTTCTCTCTTCTCTCTTCTCTCTTCTCTCTTCTCTCTTCTCTCTTCTCTCTTCTCTCTTCTCTCTTCTCTCTTCTCTCTTCTCTCTTCTCTTCTCTTCTCTTCTCTTCTCTTCTCTTCTCTTCTCAATTTCCTATTCTATCAGGGAAAAAAACCTCAAACACGTCGGTGTTTTGAGACTATGTAATGCAGGGGGAGATTTTGAAGGTTTTGAATGAAAATGCTAGCAGCCTTTTTTCACCCAGACCAGCAGCCGTGTTCTGTGCACTGCATGACACAGACGTCCCCACCTGCAGAACTCAGGCCACTTCGAAGGTCCAGAGCAACGGGGCATCAACGAGCCTAATGCCTAGGATGAAGGTATCCGTGTACACATTTTTGGATAAAGTGTTTTTGCACAAGTAAAGCTAGAGGAACTGGAAACTCTTAGAGATAAAGAATCGAGAGAAAGAAAATATGCACTTCTAAGCCTGGTCAAGAAGGATCGTCACCGGCCTTGCTTCCCGAAGACAAATATTTAGGGGGTCGGGTTAACCGTGAGAAAGGATTAGTGGACACAGATTCAAACCAGGAAACTTCCACCCCGGCGGAGCCACTTGTGGGAGGGCAGCCCGTGCCGCTGCTCACCGTCCCTCTCCCCAGCCCCCCGGAACCCCTTCGGCCTCACTCCGTGGGACTGCACGGCTGCAGCGAAGGACAACCTCGCTGGCAGCAAAGGCCTCCTCCACCAAAGAGACGAGGGAGGGGATAATTATTCTTCCACTGTAAGACAGCCCTCATTATAAATCATCAAGCGAAGTATTTCCGCGAGTTGTGCAGGGGAGCACCCCAGGTTTACAGCTGCCTTTCGTAACAACGCAGCCAGGAGATAAACCAGCATTAAGTCGCCGTGCAGGAAGAGTTCCTAAGCTCCCCGTATCCTTAGGTGTGCTGGGCTCCCTCGGCGCAAGCGGGAGCTGGCGGCCGGCCGCCCACGCTCTGCTCGGCCCCCTCCCCGGCACTGAGCGGGGCATCGCCAGCGACACCCGAAACGCTTCTTGGTGTAAGCAGACGGTGCTGCCCCTCACCTTCTCTGGCTGCGTCTCCCTGGTCCCCGCGGGAAGGGTTCCATCCCTTCCCCGGCCGTGGCACAGAGGAGCGAACCTGCATCAGTATGTGATCTCAAACGAAACCCACGAAGAAAAACAACGCATTTCGAAGTCAGACTTTCTGCTGTGCGTCCAGGAAGACGACAGAGCTACCAGGACTCTCAAACACTTCTGGTTACTTGAAAGCAGCTCGAAAATGCAATTATTCCTGTAGGTGGCACTGGTACTAGGTGTTGCAGAAGCGAAGGCAGAGATGGAGAAAATTGCCTAGGAATTCCCAATTGGTTCCTGTAATTTAAGGCAGAACAATAGAGTTATTTTTTTCATTTACTCTAAATTCATGTAACATGCGAGAAATGAAAACCCGATTTCTTTATTAGAACAAAATATGCTTTTAAAATCTGGCTCTCTGTAGCTTAACGGTCTGGTCCACAAGAATTGTCTATTCCCCTATATGTCATTAAACAGATCCTAGTGCAAATAGAAATTAACTCAACACGACTCATTCAAGTCAAACGCTTGCACCAGGAAAGCCCTAATGAGACACTGTCTGGTTTCCAGAGGGGTTGCTAAGTACGATTGGCGGCAAAGTTATTAAATCTGTCCAAGCAGCTAACACATCATTAAGACACCCCACCTAACCCTCCCAACCTCGATCTGAATATTCAAGCGAGGGTGAAAGGGATATGACAGTGGCACCGATGCCAATGGCCAGGTGGAACTCCCCCCGCCGGGGAGAGGGACTGGGACAGCCCCGTGTCTTGGCAGCGGCGGAAGGCGCGGAGGGATTTGACGGGGAAACTCAGTCCGCGGGGACGTCCTTAACCCCCGGCCTTTCTCCCGGTTTAGCACTACCGTGCATTTATTTCACCTGTTCATCCGTCTTCAGCTTCTCCCAGTGAAGCGCAGGCATATGCTCTTGCTTTCACTGCAGAGGGTCTGTACGGACCTGAGACGGCGGGGTCAACCCCGACAGGGTAACCGGGTCTGTCGGTCTCCTCCTTTCTCCTGAGAATGAGTCAAATGCCCGTACTCACTCTCCACGGATCGTCTGAGTTTCTACAGACCCTGTCCTTCTCCCATCTAGCCGGGGGACGGGTCCCCGACGTGTCATAGGGACTGAGAGCCTGGCCGGGCCGGGGAACCAGCCAGCCGGGGAACCAGCCGGCTCCGAGAGGCAGGAGAAGCTGCTCGGAGAGAGCGGGGGGGCTTGCGTTCCAGCCCAACCACCGACACAGCCCGACACCGCGTGTGCATTTCCTAACCGCTGAAGATGAGTTTCCCTAAAAACCAGCAGCCAGGGAGGTGAGCTTTGCAAGAGGCTGCTTCCTTATCCCAAAAGCGGGACACCTAAAAGCCTTGTGTCTCGATTTCTTGCTATGTTCGTTTTCTTCTGATTTTGGGTCTGTGACAGCCGAAGTGACTCTAGGACCCGATTGTATTTTGCCCACCATTGCTTCATAAATATGCAGGAAATGTCCAGACATGTCTCGTTTATATCTGATGCAACTTTGCTAAACAAAATTTCATCCTATTATATTTCCATTCTCCATCTTGTCCCTGACGTTAAAATAATTTCTTAAAATTGAAATCACACTCTCTCACATGGCACAACTCCCTCTTTACCTCCCACCTTCTGAGATTTTCGCAGTTGTTGCATGTATTTCCGTGCAGGTCTAAATATTACGTTAATTAAATTAAGGTAAAAATATCCCGCCCTGGAATCACAAGTAAATCAATGCGGGCAGTTTACGTAAACACAAATGTATAAGCTGGTGGGGTTTAGTGAGCTAAAATAAGGTAGCAGGGTCTAACAAGAAACGCGACATCTACCAATGACGGATCGACAACTTGTGCAAGGATCATTCTGAAAAAGCCCTTTTCCCCTCTAAGAAGGGAGGACAAGTGAAACACAAGGCCAGCCCCTGCAGAAGGGCGGGGATCGGGGGTCGCCAAGGGGTTAGGGAGCTGTGGGGGAGAGCAGCGGTCCCTATTGCAGCGGTCCTTATCTGCAGAGGTCCCTATCTGTAGCTGAGCGCCGGCTTGAAAGGACGTTTCCCTCCGAAAATCTCCCTTCTCTTTCGCACAAGCGTTTGCCGGCGCATATGCTCTTGTCCCAAGTTACGAGGTGGGGTCAGCACACCTGAGAGCTGGGGGTCAGGCCGGGTATTTTCAGGCTCTCAGGCTCGGAGGGGGAGCAGCCAGGATGGCGAGCGGCCCCGCACCCTCTCCCTCTGCCTGCCAAGGCACGCTGCCCTCGCTAACCTACTGCGCTCAGCTATTTTGTGGCATAAGGAAATGCACATGGCAGCCAGTGATGCATGGAGGCCCCTTCATCCTGCGTTTGGTTCCTCGCAGAAAATGGGAATGATCCCTGGAGATTCCGTGGGATTTTATACGCCCAAGTGTAGTAATAGCTCTGTGCAAAATGAAAGCCCCGTTTCAAAGTTCCGTGCTGTCTCATCTCCCTCCATTTCAAACGGCGCCTTCCCTCCGGGGTGGGTCACCTCTGGACATAACTCAAGGTTTTCGCTGGATTGCCGCTAACCTTCCACTTGCCTCTACTCGCTTTTCCCTGCCTGTCTTTCAGAGGCGCCCAAAATCTCCTCCGACACCCCCACCGCGTTATCCCCTCACGGGTGCTCCGGCTCCAAGATGCTCTTTGCCCACCAAACTGTCTGCGTCGTTTCCGGGGGTGAATTTCGCGGCTTTGAGCCGCATGGCAGGAGCCGGGGGCGGGGAAGACAGGGCAGCTGCAACAGTCCGTCCGGTCGCCGCACCACGTCCGCCCCCCAGACCTTACCCACGCCACCTCGGAAAATACGGCCACCCGACTACAGACAAGGCCGGGAGGGCTCTGTCCTTTGGGAAGAATCACGGGGGACTTCTACTTACAAAACACGTTACTATGTGAGCATCCTTCTGCCTTAACAGCCCCTCAGTAGCCCACTCCCCTCGAGGAAGGAGAGGGAGTTATCTTCCTCCCTTAAAAAAAAAAAATCAATAAAAATCTGCCGCTTCAAAGAGGGGCTGGGGGTGTGCCGCGTTGGATTTGCCTGGTCTCTTCCTACAAGGGGAGAGCGGAGGCATCTGGGGAGCAGAGCGAGGCATAGAAAGGCCTCATGAAGTCGGCTCCGAGAGGCCGGAGCAGGACACGCCGAGGTGAGCACGGCGGCGCAACGGAGTCCTGCCGGAGCGGTGGGATACCGCAGCGTCGGGACTCTGCTCTGAGCTACGGGAGGTTGGGCACTGTTTGGGGGCCTGCCCGGTCCCAGAAAGGGCCGGAGAAGGCCTTCATGGGCGGGGGTAGCCAGGGGCTGCCAGCCGCCTCGCCGGTACCGGCCACGCACCGAGGCTGATGCCGCCGTACACGAGATTTGCAGCGGGCAGCTCACGCCGAGTCTGTGGAGGAGAGAGAGCGAGAGAGCAGGGATTGAGGGAAGGAGAGGAAGGGGAGCGCCTCTGGCTCCCCTCTGCAACGCAGCGGTGTCGGGAGAAGGCAGGCAGAGGCAACGTTCCCCGGAAAGACACCGGCTGCCGGTACCCGGGGCTCCGGCCGCGCCGTGCACCACTCAGTCACTCTCTCGGCACGGAGGGAAAGGAATGGGAAGGGAAGCCCGGCTCCTGTCTGGCCCTGGCTCGAATCTCTTACAACTTCCCCCCAGCCCCCGCCGCCTCCCGCTTTGCTTTGCCCGGCCCCAGGACCCCGCGGTGAGGGCGCGGGTGCGTGCCGGGGCAGCCGCCGGCTTCTCGGGGCGAGCCCCCTGCCCAGGCACGCGTGCCCTTCCCCGGCTGGAGAAGCCCTGACCCTGAGCCCCCCGCCCTCCTCTCGCTGCTGCCTTTCCCGTCCGATTCTTCAATGATTTCCTACCTGAAAAATTAATCTTTTAGCCAGGCAGGTCAGAAGCGATCAACAGGCTGTTGTATATTATGTTTTCATATTCCTCTCTTCTCCCCCTGCCCTCTACCGACTCACTGTAGATGTGACCTTTGGTATTTCAGCCCACACTCAGCAGTTGAATGGAAACAAGTTGAGCACGTTCACTTCTGATAAACATTATCCTTAAACCACTAGAGACCCGAGCAGAGTAAACGAGCTTTTCCGACAGGACCACATCAGGAACACACATTGAAAAAGGGAAAGAAACCAAATATCCAGGAGATCAGAGGCGGGCTCGGGGGTGAAAGGGTGGCAGAGGGAAGGAGGGGGAACAGACAGGTTGGAGGACAAGGCGAAGGGGGGAGAGAAGGACACAACTGTGAACACAATAGGCACAGATGGGAAGAGAAGCTTCCCGCGCAGCGTGGGAGAGCAGCTCAGGGTCACGCTCGAGCATCCCAGCAACCCTGAGGGAGATTTAGGGGCGCCGAGCTGGTCCAGGAGCGGAGGGGTCGGGCTTATACCACTTGTGCGCCCGGAGTGGTCCCCGGCCACACGCCACTGGACCAGGCTAAAGCAATGGGAGTCCCGCGTGTTCAGGGCGGCCAGGGCAGTGGGCAGCCCAGGCCCCGTCGGGCTGGGGAGACACCCTGTAGGGTGGGCAGCCTTGTCGGGGATCCCGACAAGAAACTCCGCTTCGACAAGAAATACCCTCTTAAAGCGGATCGGAAGTTTTACGGACTCGCACCCCCTTTCATTTCTTAATTATATAAATAATTTAATTAAAGGCAGGATCCGGGTCCCACTAGTTCAGCGCCTTCTGCCTTAAAAATAGCCAAAGGAGGTCAGCTCAGAACACAGAAAGGGGTTCTGGCTTCAGCAAACGCCTGCTAGTACTGTCTGCGCAGAATGCCAGCGCTTTCGGACAGTGGCATTTGCGCGGGTGAGTGTTCCCTTTATCAGAGGTAATTTTACCTAGGTTGAGGAAGCACCACAATTTACAGGTGTGGTACTCTGAAAGGGCAACTCGCATTTTTGAAGTAACCACAAAACTGCCATAGAAAATTTGGTGTTGTGGTGTTTCGGCTTTGTTAGGGTTTTTCTGGTTTGGTTGGTTTTGGTTTGTTGTTGTTGTTTTTCTTTTTTGTTGTTGTTGTTTGGGGTTTTTTTGTTTTTTTGTTTGTTTTTTTTTAATCCATGTGGAGAAAACAGAAGTATCCACCGGTATTCCCGATCAAATAGAGGTACCTGCAAAAGAGCCATGATCACCACAAAACGTTTACAACATGCCACTAATTTCTGGGAGATCTCCTGCAACATCTTATTTCTTCACAGTTAGGAATGTTCATTTCGATATGTTCTCTGAAATCTCTCCCTCAATTAATTTTGTTTTCCTAAAAATATCCTAAATTTCAATTAAAATAATATCCATACTCTGTTTACACACACCAGAGACATAAATTTCGTGGTTCATTTGGCGATATTTCGTGCACTAGGATCACAGTCCTATTTCTTTTCACGTTTTATTTAATTTACAGAGTCTGTACCTTTGAGACTCTATTTAAAAAAAAAGCAATAAACGACAAAGACGAACCTCAGGAGAAGAATACAGAAAAAAACAAAGACACATCCTTAGCTGGAGCTGAGAGCTCTATGTGCAACATGATGTAACGTAGGGCGTAAGACACACACACAAGGCCAGATCAGGATCCGTACACCGCCAAACCAAACATGTCTTCCACATACACGCCGTGACCCACACATTCTTTAATTCCTACCAGCTTTGTCTGTTTTTCTTTTGATTGCTAATACGTATCAGTGCCTTTGATAAAGCTGAAATCTGCTGCGAGGCACTGACATTTTACGCTTAGCGCGGTGCAATATTACTGTGGGGATGAAAACAAAACCGGGGCCGGTCTGCGTTGGGCAGCGAGCGCCAGCATCCCGGTGCCGGTCTGCGGTGGCCGGCGAACACAGCATCCCAATGCCGGGCGCTACAAGCCCCGTCCCGTCTCCTCCCGAGGCAAGGGAAAATGCAGCTCGTTTCCTGGCCGGCTGGTGATTTCCACCAAAAATGACTCAACTCTCATCGCTCACGGTCTTCTCGTACACCGCCCGCGAAACATTCGTTAGCTAAAAGGTGCTTTATTATAGCGAGGCGATCAAACCCGCGAAGAACTTCTCTCCCGCATCACAAACTCAACGCGGGGAGACCGTGTGTGTGTCAAGACATTGCTTTGCTTCATTCGGGGAAAGGGGGAACCTCTCTGCCAGGCTCGAAGCCCCCTCTCCGTCTGTTTAGTCCGGGAGAAGGGCCAGAAAGGGCGGCGCTGCGTTACCCGCCGACCGTGCCCCGGCCCCGCGGAGCTGCCTGCCAATCCCCCGGCCCCCGCCGGCCGAGCATTGCCCTGCCACGGCCCCGCTCAGCACAGCCCCGCCGCCGGCGGCACTTTGCGCGCAACTCACCGCCGCAGGTGCGGAGCCGCCGTCCCGGCGCGGCGGGCCCAGGTGCCGAGCGCGCTGCGCGGGAGCGGAAGGGCCGCCGCCGCCGCGCTGTCCGTCATCTGCCCTGGCCACTGGGAGGGCGGCTGGCGGTGGGGCCGCCCTGGGGGCGGGCTCAGGGGGCGGTGGGTCGCGGGCCCGGCCCAGCCCGGCCCTGCCCACGCTGCCCTGAGGTTGAAATGCAGAAGTCAAGGCTCTCTCGTCGGGATGCAGATTTCCTTGTAGTTCTTTTCTTCCTCACGCTACTGTTCCCTCCTCAGCGGAGATCAGAGAGGTTCGGGGCCAGTGCGGCCAGGAGAGCAGGACACTGGGAGTCGGTTCCCGGGCATAGGGATCCGTTGGGATTTAGGGCCGGCCTCGAGGTGCCCCGCTCAGAGGAATGGGTAAGTGGCCGGGAGCCGCAGGAGGGTTCAAGTGCTGTCAAGAGAGGGGGAGCACCCGTGCACCGTCATCTGCCACCGGTGTGGCTCCCTTATTGACTTTGCTCGTGTTCCTACAAGTTGTAAGAACATGTTGAGGGTCAGGAACAGGGGAGAGAGAGCGAGCTAATGACTAGTCGGCTTGTTATTAGTGTTATTAGGCGAGTGCGAGGCAGGATAGCAGCCGAACGGATGGCTGGAGCCCGTGACACGTTGTATATTATTCCTGACACCGATCGTAGCAGTTAACATTTTAACACGCTTGTTTTACAGCCCAGTGTAACCGTGCTGCTAAGCGAAAGGCGCTAACAGCACCAGGAATGGTCTTTAAAAAGTTAGTCCCGACTCAGAAGCACCGCGCTGCCCTCGTCTCTCCCAAGATGTAAAAGAATTTCCTCAACTACTTTTCCTTCCTCCCCCTCCCCCGCGTCTTAGAAGATGTTTTTATTTTCTTTTTGTTTTCTTCGCGTTCCTTTTTCCTGTGGCAATAAAGCTGAGTTGTCTGTTGGGGCGATCTCGTTTTTCGTCTCTGGAATGTGCTTTTTTTTTTTGGGAATATGCTTGATTCACAGTCTGGAGAGCTCCGACATTTGTTGCCACGGATTTTCTTTCTGTCTTTTCTTTTTTCTTTCTTTTTTTTTTTCTTTTTTTAATCTCTCACTTCTCTTCCTCCCTTCCCCCTCCTTCCTTCAGTCTCGGGGGCATCCCGCTATAATAAAGAAGCGTGCGTGGAGTGACCGGGGGGTGTGTTTGGGGGTCCCTGTCTGTGACATCTGTCTGGGATGAGGAGCAGCTCAGACGCCCCCTTCTGTGCCGTCCGCCGTGTCCGACGGTTCTGTTTGTTCATTTGCTTGCAGAACCTGCCTTCGGGGAAGTGAACCAGCTCGGGGGGGTATTTGTCAACGGGAGACCCCTGCCCAATGCCATCAGGCTGCGGATTGTGGAACTGGCACAACTGGGTATCAGGCCGTGTGACATCAGCCGGCAGCTCCGCGTTTCCCACGGCTGTGTCAGCAAAATCCTGGCTCGCTACAACGAGACCGGCTCCATCCTACCGGGGGCTATCGGCGGCAGCAAGCCTCGGGTCACCACTCCCACGGTGGTAAAACATATCCGGACCTACAAACAAAGGGATCCGGGCATCTTCGCCTGGGAGATCCGGGATCGCCTGCTGGCCGATGGCGTGTGTGACAAGTACAACGTGCCGTCGGTCAGCTCCATCAGCCGCATCCTCCGGAACAAAATCGGGAACCTGTCTCAGCAGAGTCACTACGAGACTTACAAGCAGCACCAGCCACCCCCACAGCCTGCTCTGCCCTACAACCACATCTACCCCTACCCCAGCCCCATCGCTGCTGCAGGAGCCAAGGTGTCCACCCCTCCCGGCGTGCCGGCAATCCCCAGCACCATGGCCATGCCCAGGACGTGGCCGTCCTCTCACTCCGTGACGGACATCCTGGGGATCCGATCCATCACCGACCAAGGTGAGGAGTGGGGGGGGAGCCGGGGCCACAGAGGCAGCCAGACAGGGCCAGAGGGGTTCGATCCCTTGCTCCTGGGTTCTTTCCTTTCCGGGGGTCGGAAGGTGGTTTCGTTGTTTGATTCGGGAAACCTCTCGCGTTTTCCCCAGCACGGGCTGGGCACTGAGCTTACTGGAGGATGTGTCTCGGAACGTGGGCAGACCGGAGGGCCTGGGTGGGCTGCAGGAGGACCAGCAAATAGGACACATCGGCCGTCACCTCTACCGCTCTGAGCCAGGAAGTGGCGATCCTGGCCGGAGGGAATAGCCCGGAGTGCGACGGGACGAGGGCGCACTCGGTCGCGGTCCCGGTCCCGGTCCTGGTCCCCACCGAAGCTCGCTGTCGCACTCCGGTCACGGGCGCCGCCTTGGCGTTACTGAGAAGTCCATTTTCTGTAGTTTTCGCAGTCAGGCCAAATTTGCTTCGGCAGGAAGTTCAAATGTCATCTAATTGCTTTCATTCTGATGCTGTATTTTCCTCCGAAGTGGTGGTCTAGGAAAACCAAAGGCTCTAGATTTGCCTCCTTTACCCCTTTCACACTCTTTCTGTTCCCCCTTCTGGAAACTGTGTCGCGTCTCCCGGCCGCTCACTGGAAAGGGACATTTTTTCCATTTCGGTCTCTGCCAGTGAACTAACAGTGAAAGCGTTACTCAAAGTGTCACTGAAAAACCTATCTTAAATAACCTTCGCCTACAGCGATTTCTGTGTTCCACTTTTTCTCAGTATTAGTGGAGAGGTGGGAGCTCTGATCTGTTTTCACTGCCTTTTTAGCAGCAACAATCCAGTTCTAGCAGCATTTCAGATGCAAAATGATCCTTTAGGCATTGCAGAATATTTTTCTTATTTCATCTGAAAGGTGATAATCTTTTTTCAAGCAACATATACGCACACACAAGTATGTTTTCTTTATATGCCTACATGCAAAAAAATGTAAGTTTGTTCTTCTTTGCCCTTCACAATATAAACTTTATCCTAGTCCTCACTGGCACAAAGAAATGTGCTTGTTTCTGAGTCAACTTTAACAAACACACGCCTGGCCATCTCTGAGGCAACCTAGAGGTAGTGTTGGCAATGAACATTAAAAAGAATGAGAACATTACAATCATATGAGAAATTTAGGTGTTGCCTTGTTCTGGTTTTTTTTTTTTCTGGTTTTGTTTTGTTGAGTTTTTTTAGTGAGCTCCTCTTTGATTAACACCACATTGGCAGGCAGGCCTCTGCCGGTGCTGCCGGGTGCCTTGGTGTATCTGCCCGGTCTCCCTCAGCCCCCGCAGCGGCACACATCTTTCTGCGGTGTGAAACCTCCCCCCTCCCCTTCCCATCAGAGGGTCGGGGCTGCGGAGTGGCCGGTGCCGCAGATGGGGGCTGTTCGCCCTTGATTTATAGGATAAACTGACCTTGCTGACACGGAAAGGAAGCCCCTATTCATGGGAAAGTGTGAGATCAGCAGAAAAGGGCGCTCACCGAGGGAGCTCAATTTCTTAAGACAACTTCAGATTTGTGCCTTTCCCCAGCACGGCGAGGGGCCAAGCGAGGTGGTGTCGCAGGAAAGCCCTCTCCCACGGCGGCTCCAATGCGGCCGGGCACGGGGCTCGGGGAGGGCTCCCCCTACCCCTTCCCTGGCTCCCCGGTGGGGGAATTTGGCCGTTCGAGGAATTTGTTCGCCTGCAAAACATCCTGGTATGCCCATGGCGCGGTTGATAGGTGTGTAAATAATAGGACTTTTACTTCTTCTCCTCCCCTCCTTCTTATTTCCCTCATTTTATCTCCCTACTAAAAAAAAAAAAAAAAATTTACTTTGTGTTTCGTTTTCTTTTTCTCCCAAAAAGTATTTGGAGCCCAGTTCATGTGCAGCCGTGTCAGGACTGTTTGTAACACGGGGTGTCGTTTCTCCTCTGACTCACAAATACAAACAAGGTTGTTGTCGTAAATACCCCTTAGGAGAGCCTGGGGGACAAGGGCCGGGCGGCAGCTCCGTTCCGCCAGTGCGGAGACGTGGGGACGAGCGAGCCAGCCAGCTCTGGGCTCGGCTGCTGATCTCTGTCCCAGCTTTCACGGAGGGAGCCGACTCCCTTCTTCCCACGAATCACCCTCTTGAGGGCTTCCGGGAGCCTCAGCGAGGTGTGGCGGGCGAGGGACCGGCTTCCCCTTAGCTCTGCCCCACAGACTGCCTCCCATAGGGAGAGGAAGCCGTCTCCATCTCCGAATCCTAGCCTCTGACTGCCTCTCTCCCCCGTCCCTTGTTTTCCAGCAGTGAATGACACTTCGCCTTACCCCAGCCCCAAGGTGGAGGAATGGAGCAGCCTGGGCAGAAACAGCTTCCACTCGCCGGCCCAACACGCCGTGAACGGGTTGGAGAAGAGTTCCCTTGAGCAGGAGGCCAAGTACAGCCAGGTAAAGAGAGAGGGGGGGACGGGCGGTGATGCACAGGGCTCCTGAGCTCGGCCTCGGGCTACCGCCCTCGGTTTGGAGCCGATGCCGGACTTCCCTCGGTTTTGGTTTGCAAAGACGGGCGACGTCGGGAAAAAGCCTGGCTCTCGTCCCTCCTCTCTCCGCTCCCTCCTCCGGCCCGGCCGCCGCGGCGCCCAGCACCCCCATCCCGCCTTGCTGCCGGCGGGCCGAGGGCTGGCGGGGCGGCAGCGATCGCAGCCCGGGCCCGGTCCGCCCCCGCTCCGCCCGCCCAGCGGGCGCTCCAGAACCGCCGCCACCGACCCCCGCCGCGGCTCTGCCCCCGCCCCGGCCGGGCCAGCGGGCACATCCCGCCGTCGCCTCCTCCCGTACAGCCGCGTTTTACTCTGTCCGCAGCGTGCTCTGTAGTCAGGGGAATAATTTGAAAATGAGGTGTAATTGCTTCCTACATTAAGCATTTTTAAACGCTTAAGTAGACGGCGAATTTCCTACGTTTTAATTACAACACAATATAACTGTTACTTAATAAATCTCTGTCTAAATCTTTGTACTTGCTAATCAAGTCCCATGCCAGGAGAAAAGCTATAAAAGGCTCAACTGTTACTCGTTGGGAAAGCACAGGTTTTGAAAACATTTTTTCCGTGTGATGGAAACATTTCAAAATGCATCAGAGGTCTCTCAGACACGCTGACTTCCCGGCCACGCATTTGTTGTACTTATAACCAAGTCGAAGAAAACCCACGATCGCTGCTTAGCATTTTTCCCGTTCAAAGACAGAGGTTTTGGACATATTTTCCGAGTTCTGTGTCTGGTTTTAGACCCGTGTAGGGGAGACTTTTGTAGCTCGTGTTTGGTGGTGAGAGTAGCTTGAATCAAACCCTTTCCGGTTCAAGACGCAGAGCACAAACTGCGGGAACATTTGCAAAGAGGTGAATTAGGCAGAGCGGGAAATACAGTAGATCCCGATGGTGAACAGCTACTTCATTACATATATTGCCTTTTAAATAGTACACCACCCTCAATGCTGTTCTATTTGTTTTGTTTTTCTATTATCCCATTATTATTATGTTCATTTCATATCACAAATAATGTGCACTATAGTATAGCCATGACTGTATGGTTAAAGATAGAATTAGATTTAGAGTTAATACTCCTACAATTTTCTTTAGAGACTAAAACAAGTGTTATCAGTCTTACTAAAAAATAATAGATATAGCTTCTCACTATTCTGTAAGAGCAGCTGTACTGTGGCTTTGTGGTCTTAGGTTCCAGGCCGGGCCTTCCGCACACAATCCTGTTGAAATATTCACAGGATCCTGCTCATAGACTATAAACCATGGCCTCTGATGGATCTCATTTACAACAGATGTGTTGAGAAACAATGCTTTATAAATTGGGTTATTTTCAATGCTGGTTTGGAAACTATTTTTTACCTTTTCTGTTTTTCTTTTTTACTCTTTCAATGTTTATGATTTCGTCTTCATAATATATCACTGTTCTATTGTCAATATCAGTTTTACCTTAAAGTTTTGTTCAACCTGAAAGATCATGTGATAAATGTAATTTAAACATACACACTACTTAAAAATTGAGAAATTTTCTATTAATAAAATGGAATTCATTTATCAAAATACATTGTCCAGAGAGTTTAAAAGGGCAGAAAAGCCATATTCAGAACCCTGCTCTCTAAAAAAAGATATAGAGGAGGCTCTTCTCAGTTTCTTCTCTGTAATAGTATAGGTAAACAGAATTTGGCTTTGGAAAGTTCCAACACATAGACCAGTCTATTCATGTAGTATTCAGATTTGTTATCCAGAGAATTAATTCAAATGTGCACTAATTGCTTTGTCTGTCACATCACAACTTCACTACCTTGCTAGTTTAGAATGTGTAAAAAAAATCATGCTAAATAAGGATGGGAAAATGTTATTTTTTGCAGTTTTTGCCACATTCCTTTTGCGGAAATATTTGTTCCGGACAGTGTGAAGTTTATGAAGCAAATTCTTGCTGCACATAGCACTGACTTACTGTCCTTTCGCTGAAGTGCAGTGAGTCTGGAGTGACAATTTGTGACAGTAAAGACTTACAAAATTCTCTGACATCATGTGATCCATGGTCTCTTGCAATGTGTACCATTTTGGGTGTAAAGAGATCAGTAGGGGACACGAGATAATGTTGGTTCATTTGTGAATCTAGCAGGGGGGTATCTGGAATGGTGGAAAAATGGGGAAGTCTCAGACATAATTCATGTGCCAGAAGGACTATGGTGAAATAGGCTCTGTCTTTGTACTTCAGGGTAAATGCTGTTTCCTTATCTCTTTTGGGCAAAGCTTGTTACAAAAGCTCTTAAGGGTCTTAAGGAGGCAGACATAAGATTTCCCCCAGAGAAGAGAAGTGACTGTTCTGTAATATTCCAGTTTTATATCTGTATTATCAAAATCAGAGGTGCTTACAAGAGGAGGGAATCAAGTGTGGATATTTAACTTAGGCTTTCCAATTTCACAATGGAAGCAGAGGAAATGTGCTCTGAAGCACATTAACAGTGGATTTTGTGGGAGTGATAAGTAATTCTGCTTTTTCCAACAAATACCATCTACATATTTAAGCATCACCAATATCCAAAATTCACCTGTCCATAGCTTGCAAATCCTCCATAACTACTAGGCAAGTGAAAGACTTGCTCCCCAGCCTTAGTCATGGAAGATAATATTTTGCTTCTCAAGAAATCCCCTGGAAAGTCCCTCTGCGTGAGAAAGACCAGAAAAATTGAGACCGAAGAACAAGGTCTTCTTGTACTTTTACAATATATTTATTTGATCACTTCTTTTAAATGATATACTTTGTTTTAAGACATGGGATACTGTAGGCGTTTTTTGGGCAAAACTCTTATTGACATCCCAGACTTGTCAGGCAGCAGCCATGGCTGACCTCTCCAATCAGTCCCAATGGCTAAATTTCAGCCCTTGTCCCACACACCAGTGGGAATTCACCCACAAAAAAGGCAGGAAAACCTCACATTTTTGCCTTGGCAATATGCAGTCATACTAGTTTAACATGAAACTGAACCTCTGGATGTAGAACATTTTTCATTTTCTGTATTATGAATTTCCTGGTGTCTCTGGAGCTTTTGTTTGCAATGTTGTTCAGTATTTGGGTTTCGGGAGTTGAAAGCTCAGCCTGGCAGACTATGATTCTGTACAAAACATTCCACAGGAAATCAAAAGATGCCTTGTCAAGTTTCTATTCAGGTTTAATTATCTGATGTCCCAGGTTGTCATTTATACGTAAGCAATTGCATAATTTTCCTGATGTATCACACTCACAGATTTGTCATATTGCTTTCAAATAGGGTGACTGTGACTCAGAGAAACTGAAAAGGAAAATAGATTTTTCCGAGGGCTTGACAGTTCTGTGTCGTATGCATTTCATACAGAGCACAGTTCTATTGCAGAATTTACACAGAGAGGCACATTCAATGTGGTGGTGTTCAGGGGCTTCTACAAATAATTATGCTATTGATACAAAGGATGAATATTCTGAGTATTTTCTTTTGCATTGCACAGCTTATACTGACAACTGCATTAAGAAAAAAATAGCTGAAATGACTGCAGTATAAACACATTTGTAACCTGCATTTGAAATCAAAACAATAAACATGTATCATATTTAAAATGCAGTTCTCAGACATCTGATGCTTGTGACTTGCTGGACTAACATCATGGATGTTCAAACTGAAAAATTGCGGTCCTGTATCTACACATGTATGAGAATGCAGAAGATCTGATGTGTTTGTGTGATTTGCTGAGAGGCAAATAGCTTGGAAATCATTTATTTTCAGATTGACTTTCTGTGTGCATTGTAGGAAGCAGATGTGCATATTGCCAAAGGGAGCTGATACTCATTAATGGGAAAAAGCTTGTAACTGGGGGGTCTAAGAGCAAGCTTGCTCCTGGAAATGGCCTGCTGTTTGGAGGCCTCATCCCAAACCTACTGCAGCTGCAGAAAACACTCCTCCTAATTCAGAGGGGTTTGTGAACATAGTTTGAGTGAAGTCTTCCTCTGACATGCTGGCCAAACCCTTAAGCAGCAAGTGCCTCAGGTCTGTCTCAGCTGAACTTCATCAGCTGTTAGGGGCTTGAGTTTTTGGCATTGCTGGGGTATCACTCCCCGTCCTTTGGCTGCATTCTGACTGGGGTCGTGAGCTCTGTGTGTGCAAGCACATAAAGGGAAGGCTCCATGTTAGGGCAAGGGGTTGCAAATAATTGTAGATGTAATTCTGGACTTGCACAGAAAATGTAGACAATGTAAACACTTAGTTCCTGATCTTTCATTTGTAGATGAACAATGAACTCTGTATTTGGTGGCCATGCATCTGTAACTGCATCTGCAGTGCTTAGAACCCACAACACAGGGTAACTTCTTCGGGTAGAGCATTAAAATGTAACCTTAAATATTATGGCAAATTACATGATCCTTCTACACACATTATTTAATGAAAACATTAATTAGCAAATTACTTATTTGGCATCTCATATTATAACTCAGAATCCAGGCAGCTGGATTCCTGCTATGGGTCTGTGCCAAAGACATCAATGACAGACGTTCGGACCTACGGCTTCTCAGTCATACCCAGGCAGGAGGGGGGTGAAGCTGTGAAGGAGAGGTGCTTATTTGCTTTCTTGCCATAGTACCCAGCAGCACTGTTAACAGAGTCTGGTGCAGGGGTTCAGACCTTGGCTTGGAGACTGGTTCTGTGTCACTCTCACTGGGATCTCCAGACCAGGTCTGCTGTTAAAATATTGCCACTAAGATGGCTTGCTCAAGGTCTAGGCATCCTTGTCATTGCATGTTGTGGGTGAGGGGGATGAGCTGATCCCACTACATGCACCCGATTCCTTCCCAGGTGATCTGGATGGCACCCAATTCGAACCCCATTTGTGAGACCTGCCTCTTACTGGCCACCTGCTTCCACGGCCAAAACACAGTGCCCTGTCCACCAACCCACATGGCTTCAGGGCACTCCACCCGGATGAAACTAATAAAGAAAGTCAGAGAGGTGAGTGAATGGTATGGTGACACTCAAACTGCACTCTGAGCACCTTCTGCTCAATGGACCCCAACCCACCAGGAGGTCTGCCATGACAAACATGGACCAGGGACTGTAAAGTGGGAGTGATGCGAGATACCTATCACAGCCAAGGAGCAGAGTGCCTGGAGCAGGGGTATTAGATGTGATTTGAGCTGTTCAGTCTTGATCCTTGCAGTAGATTGGCAAGTATGTAAAGACTGTATAGTGTGCTTGAATTTGTCTGTTGTGGCAATTTATCAGCTTTTAGGAATTGCCTACCCCCCTACTAATAATAACCATAGGCATTCAACAATTGCTGGGCTGTGTTTTCACCCTCCTTAGTGTACCAGCTTCCCAGTAACTGCCTCTGCAGCATCAGAGATTTGTTAGACATAGGAGACTGCTGTTTTGGCTGTCCCTGAAGAGAACAAGGTGGGGACTTTACCAGTTTGACCCCATATTTACCTAGCTTCTAGACATCAAGTATCCCTTTGAAGTGTCTGTGTCCATAAGTCTCCTCCCTCAGTTTCATTTAAATAACACTGTATTGAAATTACAATATATTGCTAAATATATAATATTAAGAAGGCATATTTCATAGAACCTTTCAATAATACATTATGGTATTAACCAACAGCATAGAAAAGAACAAATGTTTATTCCTTCCAGTGTATTTGCTTGTTTAGTGTCCATGTGTGCCCTGCCCAATTCCAGATTTTGCCAAAATACAGACGGGAAATTATTGTGCAAATCTGTTCTAAAACTATGGGAGTCTGTTGTTAATTCCTACTCAAAGGAGTTTGCTTATATGACATGTTTTTTTTTTTTTCCTGTGCTTTCCTATTGTCCTCATAACCACAGTCTATCTGTCAAAGGAAGACTTAAGTTGTATTTTTGCCATCAGAACCAGACTTTGTGCTTATAGCAACCAGAATTTGTTTTCACCCCCTTTTGGCATAGTCTGGTTGTGAAGTTTGTTAAATAGTAGAACATACCCCAAGATCCACTGGATATTCACTGGAAAGGCAGTGACTTTGATTTATATCATCCTTCTTTATTAATTTTCTCGGTTTGTTTTTTTGTTTTTTGTCTCTCTGAAATTCGAGTTCTTTTACTCAGAGTTTGGACTAAAAGGCAGGAGATGCTAGGTTTTTCTTCTAATTGTTGTTTATTATTTTCTTATCTGTAATACAGCTGCTTGGGAGTGCCTCTTAGTTAACAGGGTGGAAAAATGGCTGTGAGTTCTAACTTTCAAGGCCTTTTAAAGTCCAAATCAACCACTTATGAAATACCAAGTAATATGTTTTTACTTATAATCCAATAACTATCTATTCATGATCTGCAGTGCGAGTTTTCTGACCCAGTAACAGAGCACTCAGATTTGTGAAGAAGAAGGAGAAATGAAGAAGAGCTAATCCACACCCCAAATCCTCCATATTGTTACACATACATATAATTATATCCCAGAAACCTAAATTCTCTAAACCCAGGGTTCCAACACTTCTTAGTCTGGTGGATGAAAGGAAAGCAACCATTCAATGATAGTGCAGACTTGAACTACAATCTACATTTGCAGACATTTAGGTGGACATATTATCGTGTGTTTGTTGTGCCATGATAGATCTCACTTCACTGTGAAAGCCATCTTATCCACCATGCCTTTTTCTCCTACCTCTCTTTTCCTCTGTTGTTTTTGTAGTAGATTACTCAGTATCAGAGAATGAGTGGTGGTATTTTTCTTTCTTTCTTTCTTTTTCTTTCTTTTCTTTCTTCTTTCTTTCTTTCTTTCTTTCTTTCTTTCTTTCTTTCTTTCTTTCTTTCTTTCTTTCTTTCTTTCTTTCTTTCTTTCTTTCTTTCTTTCTTTCTTTCTTTCTTTCTTTCTTTCTTTCTTTCTTTCTTTCTTTCTTTCTTTCTTTCTCTCTCTCTTTCTCTCTTTCTCTCTTTCTCTCTTTCTTTTTCTCTCTTTCTCTCTTTCTTTCTCTCTTTCTCTCTCTCTCTCTCTTTCTCTCTCTCTCTCTTTCTCTTTCTCTCTCTCTCTCTCTTTCTCTCTCTTTCTTTCGCTCTCTCTTTCTCTCTCTCTCTTTTTCTCCCCCCCCCCTACTTTTTTTTTTTTCTTTTGTTTGTGCTGTAGTTTGCTTTGGAAAAGACATAAAATGCCCCTGGCTCCTTCAGGAAAGGATTGGTGATGGTGTGTTAATTCAAGTTACTATTACTTTTTCCAAAACTAGGATTTTATTTCCCTGAAGAGGCTGAGATTTAAAACTGGATAAGAAAATATAACTTAGAGTGATCTTGATGCATGTCCCAGCTATAGTTAAAACACTCAACTGGTATTATCTGGTTTCTGTGTTATTCAGGGCAGCTCGGGATGGCTACAAGTAAAGGAAATAACTTCAAGTTAATAAAAAAGCACGTTAAACATGGGGAATGGGATCTGCTCATTATGAAAGGACTGAACTTTATTTCAGAAGGAAGTATTGTGATTTTCCTATGCAGTATGTTGTTGTGCATTGAATTTAATAACGGGAGAAATAGCTGTAAAGAAAATGACATATTTTTAAGAGATAATGTATAGGATTGGGTAGCTAACTATGTTTGAAACCTTAGAGCACTCCAGCATGTGAATAAGTCCATTTTAATTGTGACTTCAACTAGAATACAAGCTTTGCACAACTTAGAGTGAAAGAGAAATAGTGTAATTCTCCATTCTTGAAAAGTCTCTTTTCCTTTTTCAAATCTCAGTCTTCTGGACATCAACTCAGTTCAGCTGAGCAACAGAGCAGCTGTAAGCCCCTTGCTCATGTGTTATTTTCAAAAGTGTCCCGATTCCAATGTATTATCACTCTTTGCTCTTTCTTGAAGATAAAGGCAAATATTAAATTAGATAATATGATAGCAAATTGATATCCTACATACAAAATATCCCTCTTCAGTTTAAGATTTTTTGTATGTGGAAATTATTTAATGTCAGTGTCCTAATTATTCAGTCTGTTTTATTCTCTGCTGATTGCAGTGAAAAGAATAGAAAATCAAATCATTAATAGATTCAAAAAATAAGCTAATTAATCTAAGAATATAGATATTTAGTCTAATATGAAAATATTTTTGCAAGAATCTTTTCCAGCACTGTAAAAAGCAAACCCTGATTTGCAGGGTTAACTCTGGCTAGGTTATTCAGATACACCTTAGCAATTTTAATTTAATTTTAATAAAAAATATTTTAAATAAAAACTGTTATCATAAACTGAGGAAATTTACTCAGTGCTCACTTTTGTAACCCTTCTTCTTTAGGTGGCTCTGACTTACCTGTGTAGGCAGATTAATTTTAGTGGAACACTTATCTGAATGAATATTTGTGGTATCATGTTATTTTTCCTCTTGATGCTGTAGCACCGAGTTGCAGCTTCAGAATTTAGCTCTAATTTAGTACTAAAATTTCTACAAAAATATTACTTAAAATTATTAATTTAAAAACATTAAAAAACCCCAGTCCTATTACTTAGATCATTTAGTAGTGCCATTTTCCTGAATGACACTTCTATTACAGGCCTGCTGCTGCTGTTTGACTTGGAAAATTTGTTTACTCTTCCCTTGGGATCCCATATGTTGGCTTGATTTATAAATCATATTTAACCTCCAATTATGAAGGGAGATTCAGCATGTTTGCTTCCTTAATGTTTGCAGTTTGTGTTTGATTGCTCCTAGTCTTGTTGCCATAATCTTTTTGACTGATTATGTGCATGTCACTAAAAACATGAGATATCCTCTGGGTTTTTATGCTAATTTGCTCTTCTGATTGAAGGACTAGATATTTTGCTCCCTGCTATGCTTTTCTCTTGCTGTGGGAAAAATTACTTCTGCAATAGCTACTTCATGACTGTGTTTTCAGGACGTTCGGCAGAGATTCATCATTTACAGAAAATGTTAGAAGGTTTTCATGTTGAAAACCAGCAGCGAGAGGGTGTCAGTGTGTGTGCAGAGCTGCGGCAGCGTCCCTGCAGAGCAAGCTGCTGCCAGCACTCCTCGGCGCTGGGCAGCCGCTGCTCCCAGTACCAGGCTGTGGGACCGCTGCAGATCGGTTTCGTTTGCTCTCGGGGAAAGGCTGTGCTGCAGGATCAAGGCAATGTGCTGAGCTTGCTGATCCAAGCACAGGAAGGATTCATTCCATCCAAGTCAGTGTTGGAACTGAGAGACAGAAACAAAAACGACAGCCTTATTCACCAGAGGTGTGTCCCTTAAGCCATGACATAGACTGAACTTCTGATGACTGTAGCAGGGAACTTTGGGCTGAGTCACTGTCCCAGCTCATTCAGGCTGGTGACTTGAACCCTATGCTGTTTCTCCAGAAATATTTTTTTTAAAAATAGTAATTTAGACTACATCTACAAAGCCTGCATTCTTAGTCTATGCAATACATGAACTATTTAATTCAATATTGTAACAATTTTATTACAATAGACACATAATTTAAATAATTGTAAATAATAACTTTACAATAAGAAGAATAATTTACATTCTTTTGGACACTCACTTTAGAGTTAGACTATAAAATTGAGGTGGATGCACCTGTGGCATCAAATCTGCTCTCATTTGTATTCACATAAACCTGAAATGAGATCCTTTACATTATTGCCATTAATGATAGCTAACATAAATATAGGTCTGTGATTTTGAATATTGCAATTCTGGGTCATTTTCTGAAACATTTAGAAGCCACATGGGAAGGGAACATAGGAGACGGTCTAATTTTGATACTCAGAGAATGCATACCTAGCAAGCAAAAGTCAGAGAATGAAAAGTAGGGAAGGGAATGAAACAATATCAATTCACTACAATATATAATTTGAATTTATACCACGAGGACTGAAAGTGAAATCTAGCTTGCATGTTTCTCTGGTTCTTCTGTGACCAAGGCAGAAAAAAAACCAAAATCAGGTACTTTTTCTGACATGGATTGACTGCAGTTTGTCCAGAAATCTTGTACCCTTGTGTCTTCTTACTGTGAAGGAGAGAGGAGGCTGAAGCTCTACAACACATTACACAAGCATAATCTTCAAAACAGATATCAAGGCATTTGTGGTGGTTACCTCTGGTTTGGGGAAGAACTGCTCTGACTTTTAGGAGTTCAAGCAGCTAATGGAAATTACTTATTCCAAAGACATTCCCACATGAACTTTGGTTCTAGACTTGTTTTTCATCTACCCACTCGTTCTGTGTTGCAAATCACAGACTGAAAAAAATGACAAAAAAGGGTGTCTCTAGATAGTATTGTATCTAAAGTGATTGAAACGAAAGATTCCATCAGTTAAAACTACTCAACCAGCTCCTTTACTGGTGAAAATATGCGCAGTCTGCTTGTTTCAGCAGTACCATTTTCTGTGACCTAAAGCAAGTCTTTATGTCCACCCTGGCTTTGATATCTTGCCTGGATATTCCTTTTACTGTCACTGGCAGGTATCAGCAGCAACTTGGCAGAAAGGCACCAGACCCAACTTGTGAGCCTGACCCACTTACTCTTGTTTTGCTGGTATCTTTGCAAGAATATGTTTGAATGAATTTGTGAGTGGGTGGGAGATCGTGTGTTCTAGGTTTCAAGTGCAGCTCTAAAATTCGGAAATACTTATTCCATCAGTTGTCACAAAACATTGATAGAAGCAGCAATTCAGAGCAAAAGTTTCTCTCTGATCTTTGTAGAAGCCAGAAAGTAGGCACTTTCAAATGGGAACCCTCATCTCTTACACAGCAGAGGTTCTTGTTCAGCTAGAACTACATGTTTGTTTGTTTGCTTTAAAAAATTAGATTTCCCTTGAAAAACGATGGTTCAAATTAAGAAAAAAAATATTTATAAAACTTAAAAACCAGGTTCAGGAACCTCTGCACTTAAAACAAATTCTTAGGGTTTTAAAAATCCATAAACACCGTGGGGTTCTTGCACTCCTAATTACAAATGTTTAGATTTTGGTATTAATTTCCTCTGATTGAAATACTGCAGGATGAATTATTCATCCAGTATATACAGGGTCATGGAACTTAATCCCCTCCATTTATTTTAAGTGAATGTCATGTTTGTAAAAAGTGCCAGATTGACAGACAAGATTCAACCCTTCTGATAACCTACACTTTGAATCTAAAGCTGTTTGGAAGTAAAAACTCCCATGTTAAGACTATTAGGTCAAGTTTTTCACAGATGAAAATCAGAGATGAAAATTTTTTTGTTTGTTTGTTTGTTTTTTTTTGAGTACCATAGTTTTAAGTCACATAAAGTGAGATTTTTCTCTATCCCCTCCTTTTTTAGCTCAGGTCAGAGGAAGCCTCTGACTGATTTGTGGGTATGGCTCAAACCTTGCTTGAGGCAGAATTGCACTCCGTGCTGGGCCAGTTCCTACCCATCCCAGTGCCACCTGCTTGGCTGAGGGCATCTGTGGCATCCACAGAATCATGGTTTTGAGTGGTAAAGCTTTGTAGCAGTGCAACAAAAATAAGAATGATTCCCCAGTTCAGTGAGGCAGTGATGACAGACAGCATTGGTGGCCTCTGACAGGTTGCAGCTGGTGGTCCCTACACAACTGCCTCCACATCCTGCCCTCAGTAGTTGGGGCAAGATCTTTCTGACATTCAGAATAGACTATAAAAACAACAGTTTTCACAGCTGTGTTTTGAATAAGAGTGTGTGTGTGTGTGTGTGTAAAAAGGTTGTTCTGGCTGTCATAAATCAGTATAGGTATTCTTTTAAATTAAGCTTTTACAAAAACTAGTGAATTTTTAGTCAATTTCCATCTATTTTATCAACAACAACCCAAGTGGCACCTACAGTACAATTCAATAGGAAACTTGGGCTTCTCCATTAATTATAGTTCAAAGACTTTGTGCCATAATGCCAAGAACATATGTGTGATTGGACCAAATATTTATCATCAGTGTCTGCATTAATGTGATCTGTTCAGGAGCTCAGATTTGCCTCAGATCTGCCTCAGATCATGCAAAGTCATCTGCTTATGGTTGCTGAGGAACCCCTGGTGGCCTTGTCTGCAGGAGGCCAGGACATAGGCTTGAACATTGGTGGACCAGCAAAGAGATGCCTTGTCTGCACATTGCCTGGCACAGATCTACCCAGTACCTACTAACCCATCCTTCCAAAAGCACAGCTAAGGGTTCACACAACATGAGCACTCATAATGAGGAATCCTACTTAAAATGGGGCTTCCAGGCACAGCTTTAAGCCGACTGCTTGGTACCAGCCTCTTTGGGAGTGGGAAAGCCTGAGGAACAGGGTGGATTCACAGAGTCCAAAAAACTCTTTTGAGGTTTAGAGGTTGAAGGTTTGTGCTGCCTCAATGGCTACGAGACTTCAGGGACTTGTCCCATATACTTTCTCCTCCCAACACCCACCCCTTCAGGGTTTCTGTACCTCTAGGTCCACATTATGTTTGGGTTGTGGCTCTTGATGTCCCAGCACTACAATCTGGTTTTAATGGCTCTTCTGTCCCTGTGCAAAGCTTTTTGTTGGTGCTTGTTACAAAAAACAGAGGTGTTCATTCTTGTTTCATGTTTGCACATTGGAACAGCAGCTTTTTAGGGCCAGTTACAGTTTTTACTTTCCAGTAAATTCAATGAAATAATTTTCCATGTGATTCAAGAATTGTAGTGATTTGCAGTGCAATTATTTACAGGTTTGTCTTAATTAGTATTGTTGCAAACACTGATATTTAAAGCTGAGGCTAAAGTATAATTCTAAGTCACAGCAGGGAGCACGTGATTCAAGTTACTGTTCAGCTCACAGATTTGGATTTTCAAAATAATAAGGCAAGTTCAGCATCATCAAAATATTTATGGATTTGGAATGACAATTATGTTGCTGCTGTAGCTGTATGTTTTGTATTAATTAATATTCCTATTGGAAGCTTGTGGCCAGGATCCCATTGCTATCTCCTGCTGCTTTAGATTGCTGTACAGGTTTATATTGATGGAGTCCAGCAGAATTACTGCTTTGTTTCCCAAATGACAATGAGAGGATAGTCTAGACAGTGGAACTCTGAGTTACATGGATAGGAAACTCATGAGCCTGAAAACGGGCCAATGCCCTTTATGAAGGTAAATACTGGAAATCAGGCAGGTGCAATCTAGGCAGAAATTGAACAAATGAAATGTTAACATCACGTGAAATTTTAGCGGGAAAAAAAAAGTCTGTTTCATTTCTTAACTTTGCACTATGCAGGTTGGGTGCAGTTGTACCATGTGATGATGCTACAGATTGCTGAATCAATAGTCTTCTTTCACATCCAGATAGGAAACATTTTTGAGAAAAAATCTCACCCCAAATCCTAAAACAAACACTACACAAATTGAAACTTGAGCAAGATAAATGATCTTGGTTTGTACCTGTTGTGCTGAAGAAACATTTATGGGTGTGAAATAAACCACCAAACACTTTTTAGTTAAATAAGGAGTCATTAATTGTGAAATCATACCATGGCTGACTGAAGGACTCTCCCATCTCTATTTAAATAGAAACCCTTCTCTCCAGCCTACAGAAGGACCTAGGAAAATAGCTTGCAGGAAAGGACCCAGCCCTGCAATTGTTTTGTGCGCGAAGCCTTATTGAAACCAGGAGAAGCTATGAGCAAAGAACATTTACAAGTTTTTTTATCCCAAGTATCTAGAGAACAGATTTTTGAAAGACACCATCAATAATACTACGACTATCGTTCTGACTCATGCTCTGAACAAACAGTTACCAAAGAGTTTAAGATGTTCCACCTCCCCCAGCTGCTGTTACCTCTTCACTCGGGAGTGTTGCCTTCAGATCTGTGCCTGCACCTGCCCATGGCAGCTCAGGGCTGAGCCCACCCTCCTTCAGGGCCAGGAGAGGTGAGGCACAGGGATGAGTCTGTCTCTCCTGCTGCTGGGATGGCTGTGGTTACTGCACACGCGGCTTAAACTGCCACAGCACTACCCAGCAGGGCTTGCTGCAGTGACCAACACGCTGTACAAAATTTGGGAAAGGTGGGTAAATGTTGCAGTTCATCTATGCCAATCTGTGGAAGTCATTGTCAAGTGCATTAAGGTGCTCAGGGAGAGAGAAGGGAGAAAGGCTTTTAGGAATCCATCAGCAACAGCTTGCAGGAAGGTAGGCAGGTGTACAGGGGGTTTAGCACTTCTTGCCCTGATCTTGGTGTGTGTTCCCTAAACATCTGCTTCTGGTCCCTGTCTGGGACAGGTTGTTGGGAGATGTGTGGAAGCACTGATCATGGTGGGGTAACTGGTCTTCAAAGCAGAAGGGGCCTCTGAGCCCCTGAAATTCAGGGGAATGGTTATGGGTTTCTCTCTTGGTGTCCCCACTGGTCCTAGTTTTGGTACAAAGCCCCAGCAGCATCTGAGGGCAGCTTATTTTATGCTAGATCCAATGTGTCTTGCTCTCTTAGAAATGCTTTTCCCTTCCCTCTCCTTTCAGGCACCCAATGGCCTCCCAGCCGTCAGCAGTTTCGTGTCAGCACCAGCCATGCCTCCCTACGCCACACCAGCCCAAGTGTCACCTTACATGACGTACAGCGCCACTCCATCCAGCTACATGGCGAGCCATGGCTGGCAGCACGCCGGGGGTACCCCACTGTCCCCCCACAGCTGCGACATCCCCTCCTCACTGGCATTCAAGGGCATGCAGACAGCCAGGGAGGGCAGCCACTCTGTCACGGCCTCCGCCCTCTGATGCAGGAGCTGGTCCAGGAGCACCAGGAGCTCACTGGCTCCTCGACCCCTGAGCCTAGCTCACGGACTGCTCTCTTCATGCTGGCGATACTTGGCATTTCTCCTCATGACTTGTCTCCCGTAAGGCTTTTGGGATTGAAAGAGCTGAAGACAACATCAGAAACTGAGAAATGTGGTGTTGTGCTCTTAAAGACTTTGTGTCCCTCAAAGGGCTCGTGGAGCCTTGTTCCACTGTCTCCTGGTCAAACCACACATATTTATTCTTAATCATCACAAACTTTCTAAATGTGCAATTGTTACTAAGATTTGTGCAAAAATCAATAAAGAAAAATCACTACAGAAAATTCTGCTATGCCTTGAATCAGCAAAGGTGGCTGAATGGGAAGTGTTTGCCAATTGCCTAGAGAACAACCCTTTAATCAATGAGATTATACAATCCACTGTTATTAAGAGGTCCTTTTTTGTTGTTTTATTGGGTTTTGGTAATCAAATATAGAACGAAGGCAATAGGTGGCTTTCCGATTCTTCTGGCATGTTGCCATCGTCAGGCAGTAGTAAGACCTTTGTGATTTTATCCATTTGTAAATAGAGGCTTTCGACAGCATTTGTTTTCACCTCCCAGTACATTTCTTACTTTTTTTTTTTTTAAGAAGATGATTTCTAGTTATTTTCTATGTCTTTGCATGGTGGGGTGATAGCCTCAGGTGATGAGGTTTAGTTAGGGGTTTTTGGTCATGTTTTTGTGCCACTGTGGAGGCTTCAACATCTTATGAAATAGTTCTCTCTTTGGCAGGAGAGTCAAAGGCAGAAGTCCAGCTAAGTAACTCTCCACAGTCATAGCCAGCCTCCCAGATTCATGAGACACCACATTCGTAGGAAGTGTACAAACAGAAATAGGTGGAAATATCTGAACAAAACTGAAAACTGTAGAGGAAAATGCTGTTAGTGTGCAACATGTGCAGAGATACTTACAAAGCCCTATCAGTCAAAAACCCCACTGAGAAACAGAATTATACCATCATTCTCAGCTCACTTGTGTCCAGCCCTAGGATTATATTGTAATTTTTTAAACAGAAAGTTGTCTTCAATTTCTCCTTTAATGAATGTAAAGTATGGCTCTTGGTAAAGTTTACATTGTTGTTCTGAAGCATTTTTTTTCCCTTATAGGTATACTGGTGGTGGTGCTACAGAGATACTATTTAATATAAGCAAATTTCCTTTCTACATTTCTGTATGCAGTGGCAAGTACTCTGTGCCAGTTATTTTGCTTTAATCCCAAGAGAGCTAACATTCTGATCTTTGAAAATTTACCTGTTTTCCTTGGGCAATAATAAAGTTCTGACTATTATTATGCTTTTCCCATGCTGTAGGTATGTTCAGAATATGAATGTGGAAAAAAAAAGCCTGGTGTGACATTTCATATCCATCATAGACTATTAATATATTGTGTATTTTTAAAAATGTTTTGCAATAACTTAAATTACTGTAGACATAGTTAAAGCAAAGGAGAAAATATCATTCTTCATATATTGTTCTGTCTGCATCCCATATTAAAAACACTAATTCAGTAGGGAAGTAAAATACAGTCCCTCTTAAAATATAGTTCTCTTTTTGTGGATTTCCAGCTTTCATCACCGAGAAAGCTGTGGGTAAATTTTCATAACAATCTAAGTAATCAGACTTATGTCATGTACAGTATGTCCACTGAAATACAGATGGACGCAGCTGGCTGCTGCCACCTTTGCTTCTTGCACTAAAAAATAGAACTGCATTTCTATAAAGAGCACAGATACTGTATTTGGCCCCAAGGAAAGAAAGATCTGATCTTGGATGTGATTCATGTTCTTCAGCCTCAAATGTATTCAGCAGCTGTTTAGCTTTAATGAGATGCTGAAACCCTTGTTATTCAGTAGAACACTTTTTCAAGAATGTTTCTTTGAAACCACTAAAGGTGAAGTGCACACAAGTGCATTTCCACTCTGGCACACTGTTAGTGACGTGGTGGATGTTATTCTGCCTTTATGCTGTTATAGCTGAAATAAAATGAGCCTTAACACCACGAAAAAGAAATCCCTTTAATACTAGACAAGCTCTTCACTAAAGATAAAATGGGGGAAAAAAAGACAAGAAAAAGATCGTAAGTAGGTAAGTTGGCAAGAGGATTTTAGCTTTCAACTGAGTTGTTCTACTGGATTATAGAATTATGGAGTGAGTCTATCTATTGTTTCCCACAGAACTCAAGGGGCACCAAAGGGAAAAGAAAACAAAAAAAAAAAAGAAGAGACGCCTTTCAAAACTCAGCTTTTTTGAGCTTCAAGACTTCACAAGCCTGTAACAAAGTGTGCCTGTGTTAAAAGTTTTCCACATTTTTTTGAGTAACACGAGGTCATTTATGGAATAAAAGTTGTCTTTCCTGACATTCCAATGAAGAATTAGTGTGTTTTGACAGACAGATAGACAGATCCTTAGCTTGTATCAGTTATGTGCATTATCTTCAGCTAAATCAGGATAATTTATAAAGCAAGGACAGGACACTGTGTTAATTATTCCTCCTGTGGGATACATCATCATAAACCATTTTTGTTTTGTGTTTGTTTAGGTACAGCTCTCCACGCATCTGCCTGCTGTACATGATGCCTTACCCCTGAATGGGAAGTCAGTGGGGCTGCATGCAGAAAGTGTTGCTCAGAGTGAGCAAAAGTACCTGGCCTTGGCTCTTGGTGAACTGCCTGTGATGGATTCTTTGGTGTGAAGTTTCACAATTTTTTTTTAAAATGTAAACCTACGATGTAGAATACTCCTTTGCCCAAGGACTATTTCACTGGTTATACTCATGGGTAAATTTAAAACTGCAACTCTAAACCATTTTACATTGAATTAAAAAGGGAAATGTTTTCTGAAAAATAATAATTAAGGGTTAAGTGCTGCTGTCAAGTACAAGGGTATAAATCTGGAGTGAACCCACCGAGGTGAATGGATGCATTTGGGAAATATGCAGTATATGTGGGTGCAGAATTAAAGTTTTTAATCTGAAAAATCTACACTTTATTCCCAGGGTGTTAAGTGTTTCCAAAGAAATCAATGAAGCCTAATAATACTCCCTTCAACCGAACTGTGTTTGCATGGCCCCAGTTCAGAAGATGTTTGGTGGAAAACTGAATTTCAGCCCATTTTACATGAGGAGTAATGGGGGATTGGGCTGGTAATTTCATAGGTTTGTTTTCCCATACCGTGCTGTTTTCTGTTCTCAACTGTTTCTCCTTTTATCCAAGATCAGGCTGAGTTATTAACTGAAAAAAATCATGTTGGAAAGGATGTAAAACCAAAGGCTATATATGTATATACAGTATGTTTAAAACATTTTATTTTTATATTTTGAATGCCCTAAATTAATAAAAGACAAATTATAAAGCCTTTTGCTTTGGTTTTTGAAAGTATCTTAGTAGTGTCTTTGGCCAAGATCTGACAATAAAATGCAACAATGAGAAACACTTGACTTAAAAGCATAAACTTTAACAGAGTTAATTTTATTGATTTTAGCTATGAAATAGCATAGGTATGAAAAGCCACTGTTGCCAAATTCAGAAAAAAGAGAGGCTTATTGAGCGTGTCAATACAGGCATCCTTGAAAGCTCTGAAAACACATTTCTATTTTTAGCTTTTTGTTGCTTTTCCAATGCTTTAAAAACACTCGTGAGATGAGACTTCACATGTGAACTGCCATTTTCAAGTAAAAATGCAGAAAGATACTTCTTTAGGATTGTTAAGGAAAAGGTTTGTACCTCCTTAAGAACATTTAACATTAACAGTGTGAATACAGTATGGGGAGATACTGAAACTTTCAGCAATTGCAAGATATGTGCTCATTTGACAACAACAAACCAAGTTAGAGAATGGAGACATTTTTATAACAGAATAATGTTTGATTTTAAATTATTTATAGAGTTTTTAAAATTAAAATGTAGAATGAACAGAAACTATGTCTTCAGTCAGCATAGCAGGATTTACTGTATTTCACAGAGTTAGAATGGCCAGTAAGAACATGAATATATCCCTGAAATATTTATATTTACAGTGACTGGGAAAAGCAAAAATTTTAGCTTCAGAGCAACACTTTTTTATCTACAGAAAGGTGCATTTCTTCGAGGTGTATGGCGAGCTAACTACAACTGCAGATGTGCTATCAGTCTACAACCTTGTTTCACCATTCCATGGTGGAAATTAAAGGCTAAGGGGTCAGTCAGGGTGCACTGAGCATTTTTACCACAGGACAACTCTTTTGAGAATAGTATATCAAGGTGGATAAAAAATTTGCAGTAAAATCTCATATGCCTAAAATTACTTTTTTCTGTTAATTTATTTACTCATTTCTTCTATCAATCCACATTGTTTTGCATTTTTATGTAACGATGCAGACTAATCATTTTCAGTATCTTCTATGTTCTGAATGAAATTTATATCATATATATGGCTAAGAACAAGTAGGATATTTAACATTATGGATGTTTTTAAAGTTGTGGCTGCTTGTGCTGTCCTTTTCTATCCGAACTCCACAGAACTTGCAAAGCTCTTCTATGTATGCTGAAATCATACTGGGCTGAATTGAAACTGGACCCAAGACTGGCTCAAGAGTTGCAAAGTATGGGTCATTTTCTTAATGTGGAGTCAAGGGAGCTGTCAGTTTACAATAGCTCAGTATCTGCCCTCCCAAGATTACTCTTTTTTTTTCTTTAAAATGTCCTGAAAGTTTTTATCTTGCCATGTCAGTTGAAACTTTTAAAAAAGTATATGATTACATAGAATGATTCTGTGTCAAGAAATTTCAGTTTGCCCTTTAAAAACTAACTGGTTCTTATGTCTACTTTATATTTTCTCTTGGTCCAGCAAAACAATTACAAATGTCAAGTGCTATTTAATTATGCATTTACAGAAAAGCATGTGCTTAAATGTCTTCTTGGATCAGGACCTAAAGACCATATTTGTTTTTAACATCACTGCAATCTGAGGGTATTCAACAGTATAAAGGATAAGAATCAATTTTACTTTGTTATAGTGTATTTTAGAATCATATAATTTTAAAGAGTACATTTTTCAGAAGTGCTAGTTGTGATAAACTGCGTCCTGAAGCCAAGCATAAACGTATTCATAAACCAAAAGCATCACTGCACCACCTGGAAGAAAAGATATTATTTTAAAACATAGAAAATTCACCATTTTCAAGATTTTATAGAGCATTTCTAGTGTGTAATATAAACCAGCATATGGCAAAGCCTTACTTGCAAAATGGATAATTCTACTATTTCCCAAGTTCACTAAAAATTCACCAGTTCATAATCCGTACCAATTTTTCTTAATATTAGATTATAAAGTTGATGTAAATAGCTTGCATATTAAATCAAATTCACCCTCAGTGTGATTTTTCCTAATACTTTTTCAAGATTAATATTTTTCTTTGTTCTTCTACAAGTAGAAACTTTTAATCTGAATATGCATATATTTGTGTGCCTGTTTAGTTAGATTTGGCAATGAAAGAGCAATTTGACTGGTGGAATGACAAAAATTCATCTCCAGAATGATGAAAATTATTCTGGGTAAGATTCAAGAGACATTTTCACCTGTTTTTTCACCATGTCTAAAGCAGAAAAATCATGGTATTGAAATGAGTATAATCTTTCCTCTCTACACATCCACAGGCAAAATTTTGATCTTATGAAATGTCATTATTTGCTAGAATTGATAACAGTATAAAATCCCATCTTGAAAGCCAGGAAATATCTTTACTGTTAGTGAAGCCAGACTGTAACTGGGCTGTAATTACTGTATGAGATAAAGAAAGGAACATTTCAGAAGGTATATATATAACTAAATGCACAGAGAAGCTTCTAGTGGGAGAACACGGGTAAAGAGAACCAGGCTGCATGAATAAATATATATTACTTGTGGGAGCCAGCACTGGGGCATAAATATTTTCTTTCCTTTGCCTTTGCCTGTTGGTTCAGTTGGCAGCTTGGAGAGGCACCTCTAACAAACATGTCTTCTGCTGAACTGGGCTCGCCTTTCTGGGGATAGGCTCAGACAAGCAGGCACACAGAACTACCACATGAGTTTCTCCATAGCACTCATCCTGAGGAACCATCATCAGGCTTGAAATCATCCCCTATGAAAAGGAACTCAGAGACAGCTAGACAGAGCAGAAGTTTGCAAAAGGCTTTGACCAACAAACAAATCACAGACACAATATCTAAGATGTGATTTGAACTCAAATCAAGGCTGCTTCCAAATCTCATACTGTGTCATCTGCTTGTGTATCTCTTTTCCTGTAAACATGCACATGTTGGAAGAAGGAATTACCTTCCCAGTCACAACAAAGATTGTATTATTGTTTCATCAGAAAGTCAAACCTATATATTAGTTAGTCAATAGAACCACAAAAGTATTTAGAATGAACTTCACATTTAACTGGCTTGCTGGATCTGGGCCAGAATGCATACTCATTTGTAAGATGGAAAATTTTACTCCAAAATCTGCTGTGCTAAGAGGTACTGGGAAAGCTAAACACTGCCTTCTCTTTGTCCTTTACGTAATCTAGTATCTTTGGAGTGTGAGGGAAAAAGTTTTTAGCTCTAGAGCTCCTTGTTTCCTCTCCCCACCTTCTTCCTCACCCTGCACAATAACCAGGCATGGTCTAGCACTTAGCCAGATGGATTGGATATGCAAACATTTACAGACAAACCTAATGCCTCCTTTATACTGCAGAACAGGCTCTTTACCTACTTGCTTTTACCTATGTGTGTACTTGCCTGTTAAACAACCAGGTTGAACAACTGAAAATATGTTTTCACGGGAATGGGATACTGTTCAAATTGGGGCTTCTGCTTTTCTTGATGCAGTCTGCCTCTGTGGGCTGACAAATTCTGAGGCCCAGTGCTTTGCTTTCATGATTAATAAAAACCAGTAAGGGGAAAAAAAACTCTAAAAGCCAAAGAAGATACAGCTCTCAACCACTGTGCTCCCACATTTGGGGTAATTAGTAAGAAGGGGTCAAACAACAACCCCAGTTCTAAGATATCCTTGTCCTCTTAGTTTTCCAGGGCCATACAAGTCTCTTCCTAGCTCTGTTATCAGCTTTTTAGTGTCTGCCCCCATAGAGCACAGGAGAAGAAAGTGGAATTTGATATGCTTGTGCTGTGCTTTGACTAGTGGAGTGCATTTTATGGAGAGCCTCTAACCTGCGTTTTAGGCTGACTTCACATAGGTATGGAATAATCCTAGTGAACTCAAAAAATCACATTAGAAGGAATAGGAAGCTTTAAGAAACTTCTGAAAGTTTTACAGTTCTGTCATTTGCATGTACTTTGGTTTGTTCATAAATAAAGCAATTGCACAAACCAGCAGTTACTTGGATCTGCAGTTCTCTGATGTATATGCGTAAATGATTTTTTTTTAGACACATACTTAGCCAAATCCATCTGTGATACTATTAGATGATGCTATTTTAAAAAGAAACCATTCAAAGTGAAAGATATTTTGATTCATTTATTAGACTGATATTTACTACATTTTCTAAAGAAACTGAAAAATGGGAAGAGAAAGCAAGAACAAAAGCAAAACAGAAATGACAGAAGGAAAATTACCTGGACCCAGCCTCATGATCTTGGGAAGCAAGCCTTTGTACAGAGCCAGAAATCTGTAACAGAAGAATAACAAACAAAACATTTCAAACAATATTCTTGCTCTAGAAGAAGAATGGAATTGTAGCATATGTTTGTTAAAATGCTGGCAGAGCACTTAGAGGCAATTATTTGAAATTACACATGTTCAATAGCAGGCTGTATCTGGATTTTAACATTTTACAGAGGCAGATCAGATGAAGAGAAAAAGTTAATCAATGTTCAGTCACAAAAGCAATGTTGTGAGCCTAGCCAATCAGAAATATGACTTTAATCAGTGAGATGGGTTTACTTTCAAGACAAGTCAGTTAACAACAGCTGCATACAGGGACAAAATGACTGATATAATTGAATATCAAAGCTACAACTCAGTCACCACTTGAGAAATATTTTTAAAAGTTGGAAAACATTATTACCACAAGGATCTGTCCTCAATTTAATTATTTCAGCAATAATTTTAAAGGTACAGAGGCCTATATAATTACAATTAAATTGAGAAATAACCTATTTTCTTTTCATATTTTCCTTTTACAAAATAAAGAGTTGAAAAAATTACACAAGATATTACACACGAAGCATTTACTTGTGGAAGGTAAATTTTGACAACCCAATAATCATCTTGTAAGTCTCTTGTAAAAGTTCATATGTAATAGGAAGATACCTCCTTGTAATTCTAAAATAAATTTTCAAAATGCTACATTGGCCTCTTTTGATATGTGAGTTCAGGGTGGCTTAATGGTCCTCATCAAATCTGAAACATAACAACATGGTTTTATGGACCCATATGAACTAAAACAGAGGTCTGGACATTTATTAAAATAAGAATGTTTTACCCTTCCTCTTTATAGACTGTTGCCATAGTTTTAAAACAGGTTCTGTACTTGATCTCTCCAGGAACTGGCTGTGGTCCTTGAATCCTACTTTTTGCAACATCAAAAGGAATGTTAATAATTGAGGCTATTGTTCCTGAGACTAGCCCAATTCCAAATTTCCTCAAAAACTCCAAATTTGGATCCTACAAAAAAAAAAGAGGAAAGAAAGAATAAAAAGGAAACGGAAAGACCTGTGCAGGTTAAGCACTATAAAGTAATAAGCATTTAATCAGAAAACTCACACAACACACTCATGTTATTTTAGCGGAACACATTAGGATTTCCTATGCTGGAACTTGTTTTCTTGACAATCCTATTGGCTATGTTTTTACACATGGTCTAAATTGCTGAAGTACACATTTCCTCACACAGGATTTATAAACACAGTTCATAAAGAAAGACTGGTATGGCATATGGGGATGATTTGTATAATTGGGCTTCACAATGTACTTAGTATTACTGTATCAAAACAGGAGAAATCCAAGCACACTATTAGCTAATTGGCCAGAATATTTTACAAATGACAGCAACTTCCACCATGAAGCCTACTAAAACACTCATTTGTGTGTTGGACCCCCAAATGCTAAATTAAATAAAGACTAATCTCAGTCTGCTGCCATTTCCCTCCAGGTTTTTTACATTTATTTTCACATGTAGCTGATCCACTGTACTGAGAAGTGCTAGCTTCCTGTTATTAACAATCTAACTCGGCACAACGGCAAGAGAGCCTCCACGTTCTGCGCATTATAAACGGTGGTAATTCACTCAGCTAATTGGCTGAAGAATTTACAACAGATTGTTTCTGAACCCTACTCTATGCACACGGTAAAAGTTGGAAGTAGGTTAGAAGTGCATCTAAAAACTTCTTTGCTCACTCACAGTTCACAGTTCAACTGGGTTTTATTTGATCTTTTAGAAAGACCTCCTACCTTGGCATTTCTATGACATCAAAGAACCCAGAGTTTATCTGGGAGTCAAAGTTCCTTGAAGCAAGTTTAATCCTATTTCTCTAAGTAGTGGAAGTCACAGGGCAGTGTGTTCCAGGACATTTCCTATGCACATAATTTGGTTTTGCTATTGGTTTTCAACAGAAGGACACTTCTTTGCTACATCAGGCTCTATATATGCAGCTCACTTCTGTCATGAAGGTGCTTTAATTATAGAAAATCATTATTAAAATAACAAATGATCTTGCCATGTTATAACATCAGTGCCAGCGGAATGTTAAAATAAGACAGTTTTTTGTTTCCTAAACCTGTATGTTTTTGAATGAAAAAGAAACCAAGAAAGAAGTTTTCCTTTCCAGATTAACAACAAGAAAAATAAATTAAAACTTTCTTAATATACATTGGATGAAGCCCATACAGGTGTTTAGAAAGAAATGTCAAAATCAACAGAGTTCTTTATTATTTGCAGAAAAACTCAACACCTTGATTTCACAAAACACGAAACATACTGGTAATAACTTTTAAAAATTAGAATGGCTTGTGGTACAAGAATTGTAGCACTTTTTTAGCAAAGAGCTTAGCAAACAAATTTCTGTTCAATCTGTACATACAGTGATTAAATGCAAATGTAATAAAGCCAAGGTTTCTGGTATCTAGAGAAGAAAAGAAGAACCCTTTGGAAGCATTTTGTCCATTCACAAAACTGGATGCTAACCAAATGTACCATAGTAAGTACTAGCTTTGCTATAACTTGATTTTTTATCATAAACCTAATGGGAAATGTTTTTCTGTGAAATTCATCACTGTAATATCTGGGTAATTTCATTAGTATAACAGAATTTAGGTGTCAAAAATAAAAAGTTGGTTTTTTTTCCTAAAAGCATAGCTAGTGGCACTGTACTGTGATAATGCTTCCAATTGAAAAAGAGATTTCCAAACATAATTTCTGCCTCTGTCTAGAATGCTTACATGGACAAGGGAACATTGGCTGTCTATCAGGTAGGTGCAAGTTGGTGCCATCATGAAGGAATGCCTTTCTTTTTACACCAAAGTCTGTCCTTTTTCTGCCCGATGGACAATGCCAAAATATTCCCAACAGTCTAGAATTCCAAGGAAAAAGGTTCAAGGATAAGGTATCTGTCTAGTGCTAATGCTGTAACTGGTTAGCAGAGGCAGTTATCATCACACTATTGTCACTAATTTCTGCACCATGCAGCTCACTGACCAACTATTATATGTTTCATATGTTGTACATTAGGAAAAAAGATTCTGACATGCTCCTCTTCCTTTCATAAATAGCAAAATTGGAGGAAGAACATACATGAATTCAGTTTTTAAGCACAGTCCATTTTTTTATGTAGTATGAGCAGAACGTATGGAACGGAAACTTGGTCTTAAATGGTGCCACACCACAAAACAGTATACCACAAGGAAGTGAAATACCTGTTTACTTATTTACAATGGAATAACTTAGCTGTGGTTGGATAATAATCTGTGATCATCTCACCTTTTTACTAAACTCTTCACAATCACATTACCTTGTACAGCTTAGTCTCCACGCTGGGAGCACCAGCAGCCATTAAAAACAAAGAGAAAAGAAGGCATCACTAACAAATGCATATCTATGCATGTCCTGTTGGATTTCCCTGCTTTTTTAGGGAGAAAAAATTTGAGATGTTATTTCTCTACTTTTCATACATTACTTATCTAATAATTTTTTTTAAATAAGACTCAATAAATGCTTTCCAAATCAAATGCTGCTTATTTCCTTCTTTTATATTCCATAATTTCCAGCCACGGAAAATTCTAGCACTAAATCTGGACATACACATCCATGTATAAGAGTGTCACCCACTGGAGACAGTTATAATTTATCAGCTTCAGTCTCCAAAGCTTTCCTCTACAGACCACTTCATTCACTTGTAATGTTGTGCTGGATACAGAACCTCTATTTTAAATTTTTTTAATCCCCAGGTCTTTCTAAAACCTGAGTTTGGATGGTAGCTCTGAGTTTATTCTACTACTCATTCTGATCCAGTCTTCTCCTAAATCACCTTGGCTTACTATTTCTTCAAGTCCATTGCACCACATCCAATTTTCACTCTCTATTCCTACATAGAACTTCTATGTTGGCATGGATCTGAGAGCTACTAAAATAAAATTACTGTCTATCTTACTCACCAAACTGAACAGCCCATTTGGGTTTCCCATCTCTTCCTTGCCTATAGAAGTTCAGGCCCCCTTTCTCTTACAAGACAATGCACTGCTCAGCACCCACAGCCTGATGCAGCAGCCCTTGTAACAGGAGGCACATCTGTGGTGGCTGGGGCTGGCAGATGTGAGTTGACTTGAAGTGAGTTTTGCAGTTGGCCACATTTCAAAGGGGTCTTTTAACAGGTGTGAGGAAATCTCTTACCATTAAGAAATGTGGCAGCCACTTGGAGGTGGTAGTGAGCAAAGGTTTTAATGAAACTAATGTTTAAAAGCAAACCTAATTAGATAAAAAATTGAAAAGTGAAAGCTGCTGGACTATGAAATGCACTATAAAAGCAGATGCCATTTGCAAAGTAATTTCATTGCTAGGGCAGAGGCACAGGTGCTAATTCTCTATGGTTGATACATTAGTGGCCATTGAAAGAAATCCGGCATATTCCCTTTTCAGTAAATATAGCACAAGGTGGGCTGTAAATGGTCTGTTTAGCAGAATAGACTGGATGTATGAAAAATTATTCATTATGGACATTTACAACCCACATATATCATTGATATCATTTGACCACTCAACCTATAAGATTTATTGTTTTTGGCAAAATAGGCCGCAAACATCCCTAATTGGGATGCAAATTTAATGCACAGTTTAGCTGAGAGCTAAAAGGTTCATTCAGAGATTTTCATACATTTCCCACTTATGTTACAGATGATGAACAGCAAATACATGTCAATAGTCAAAATTATTTCACAAGTGTAGTATTCTTATTTCACAATTTTTATATATAATTTTTTTATATTTGTCAATATTGCAAAACTGGCTTTAAGACTTTCTTTTCTGGCAATATATAAAAAGTTAACAAACTAGATTTTGTAATGAAATCAAGTATGTGAGAAATCCAGACAAATTAATAACTGTTTAACATTTTTCAGACTAAGTGCAAACCAGCTTCTACCAAATTCCTTGTACAGGTTTGGGTTTGATAACTCTCAGCCTCTAGTACCTGCCCACTGACAAGAGTTTTAAGTTACAACTCACAAATTATTGTTAAATACTTCCATTTAGCAGTCACTGAAGTGAAATTCAATGAATGTAAGTACCTGAGACATAATGTTGGCTAGCACAAGCCAGATGAGGCCTGATTAAGAGGTCTTCTTAAATTCAGGGCAAGTTTGCATTGATTTTAATGGGAGTTTGATCAGAATTATTGGCTATATCTGTCTGTACAGACTGTCTATGCCACTGATGCCGGCTGGCCTAGAGAGTCCTTTTAACTTTCTTAGCACTATAGAATGCTATTACCATTCAAAACAGACTGGCTGCATGAAACCAGCCCATGAGGAAGGGTTCCTTGTCTTCACTAGCTCCTAAGACATACCCAGGAACTGTGTTGGCTGGCCAGGGCCAAAGCTGTGCCAGGGAATGTTTAACAGCACAGACAGCTGAGTTTTGGTGCTGCTACTCAATTTACTAGCACAGATGTAGCCACTGTGCCAGCCACCATATAAGGCACTGTGCACTTGTCAAGCACAAGGCAAACCTCTCCACTTACTTGCAGTTAATCCCACATAGATTAAATTGCCTTTTGATTTTGCTATTATTGGAGGACAGCTGGGCCACTGGCTGACATTTAAGTAATTTCTCTTTTGTTTTCTACATGTATTTAAACCCATGTTGTAGATGTTAAAATTTTTATGCATGATACAAAATTTGTATAAAGTACTAATTTCCTTTGGATCATAAAGCTCTGAATCTTTCTAATAATGTAATAATTGTTTCTATTTTTGAAAATCTGAAAGGCTAGGAAAGCATGCTTATACCAAATACTATTACTATTCAATTGCTATGCAAGAACTTTTCCCATGATTCCCATAGAAGCTGCACACTAGTCTCTGTCCTTACCTGCATATTTTTCGGAATTTTCTGCATTGTGCTTATAATTTTTTCATCTTTTGCTCAACACAAAAGTGTTTACTCCAATCTTAGTATCAAGCTATGCTTGTGCCTTGACTTTTTAGAATGTGCAACTAAAGTACACTGTAAAATATGCATAAATACACTATAAGAAACTTGTAGAAACTTGTGGGTCAGCTGCTCTTGAACAATTCAATTTACTGTAATGATCTGCAAATAAGAAGTGGAGCTTTCCTCCATTTACACAACACTGCCAACAAAAATACCAGGCTACTCAGAAGTGCAGAAAAAAAAGAGGTGTTACTTCATCTGGGAATAGAAACGGATTCCTTTTGATGTGAATTGCACCTTCTTACATGTATATCACTACATATTACACCTGTGACTGTTTAACTGTCATCATCTAAAAATCACATTAGTGAAAACACACTTCAGTAAGTAGCATACTGGAATAATTAATAAATCATTCATTAGTTGTTTCTCACACAGTCATTTAGAAAGCTGCTAATATTACCACATTTTCTTTAGTAAAATTTCCTTCTGTTGTAAAGGGAAATGCTTCCTTTGTTATTTAAAGTAATGTAGGACTATCAAAATTTCTTTAAGGGAAATTACAGCTATAATGATTCTTTTTGTTTTAAATTATAAATGATATAAAGTCCCTGTGCATGACCCTTTACATCCTGTTTTGGGCTGTCTCTCTCCCATATGGATGAATCTTCCCTGTCATCCTTAAACACTAGGTTGAACTCTCTTTTGAGTAAATAGGTCCCATGTCTGGCCAGAACAACCTACATACTGCAACTTGGCCATCTCCACAAGCTTAGCCCCTTTGTGAATACTGAAAGGAGTTCTGGAAACTGATTTTTCTCTCCTACACAGGTTTGCCACAAAAAAAGCGCATACATCCCCAACATAAGCACAACATCTCTGTATCTCAATTGCTGCATTTTTGCACTGCTACCATATTATAAAGGGAAATTCATAAGAATGATAATTCAGATATGACTATACTCAGCTTTGCTTAAAAAGTGAGAAGTTCAAGTCCTTAATATGCTTCCATTAAAATACATAGCTAGGTTAGTCACTGTTTATCACTAAATACCACAGTTTTGCACCGAAAAATACCATGGGAACTAAAATGTCAAACTTATCTGATTGTCTCTTGCATTGTAGGGAGAACTTACTTTATTGACTGGAAGAATGTTTTTCACATTGAAGTAGAATCCAAAGTAAACCATGTTAAAAACTCCGTGACGGCCCAGGGTTGCAGTAAGGCCTTTGTTGAGTCCTTGGAAGCCCAGACCACCGGTTTTAATGATCTGCTGAGCTTGAACAAAGCTAGATGGTTGCTACACAAGTGAAGCAAAAGGAGGAAGAGATCATCTTTACAAAAAGAAAACAATAAACACAGCATCATTTCCATCCCATTGACAAACACAGTGCTGCCAGTTCTTGTAATTTTATATTAAGTATTACCATATTTGCTATTTTCATTTTCCTGTGACCATATAAAAATCACAACTTTAATTAAAAAAAGATTCCTCATTTTTCTGATTGCAGAATAGATGAAAGCAAGACAAAAAGGAAGAAGCTGCCTCATAGCAGACAGAATCTGCCTGACTACATGCACCTTTGATCTTTTTTTGAATATACCGTGACACTTAGAATTAGCTATTCCCTTCTGAATATTTTACTTTTTTTTTTTTTTTAGCAGCATTATAGAAACATTACTTTCAAAAAGTTGTTGAATCGAGTTTGGCTTTCTCCAAAGCATAAAGCCAGCTCTGGGTAACCAAATATATAATTAGATAGGCAAAACATGACTTCCGCTAGGAGGTTCAAACATGAAAATATAGAAGAATTTTGACTACACCACTGTGAATACCACTAATTTCAATACATCTATTTGTTTAATAGCTTTCCATTTCAAAATACCACTGTGGTACATCAACAGCATCAGCCAAATGATGCTACTGTATCTGACAGAGCACATGAGTGCTTATTTAGGTGACTGACAAGTTTAATCTTTAATACAAAGTTTCATTCTGTTTTTTCATATTTCAAAACTAATATTATCCTGTTAATACTCTGCATACATTTTACTATAGCTTACTTTCCTAACTACCCCCAATAATTCAAGTCAGAATCTATTCTAAAATGGAGACATCCAACATGGATACTAGCAATAACATCCTTTTTCATGCTCCAAAAATGGAGATTAGGTCTTTAAGAAATAATAGAGCAACCTTCAATAGTAAGGTATTCCTTGGTATCCCTTTTCTTGAACATGGATTTACTCATGACTCAGAATGGAAGCCTGTCAATTGCTGAAAACCTGAGATGGGATTCATATCCAAATATAGACACCTGCAATGTCTACACCTGACTTCCCTTTTCAGTCCTTTAGTAACAAAGAGGACTCTCTTTGGCAGCACTTCCCTTTTACCAAAGTAGGTGTCATCATGGCAACTGATCAAGCCATAGAAGGTCTGTGGTTCATCACTGATGATGGAAGGACCTTAGATAGAGGAATTTATTGTACAAACATCTGGAGTTAATGCACTTCACACAGCTGTTGACTTTTACTTAATACAGACCCACTCAGTGGAATTTGGAGTCAGATTCTTTTCATCATAAAGCAGAAAACTGTATTTGTTTAATTAATCATAACTCTCACTTCAGGTGGGAAGATTTTAATCATCACACCAGCTTCTATAGCCAGTGAGTTATCCAGGGCTACAGAGAAAGGAAAAAAAAAGGAAAAAACAAACAACATGGTGTTGGGCCTTCTTGCAGTTTAACAAAAAGTCACCATTATTTTTACCCATAGCAATGCACATTACAAAAGGGCTGATACGTGATTTATAGTGGCCTTCCTCTTTAAATCTATCAAGCCCCGAAAGATGATCTCCTACCACAGAACAATTCAGCTGTCACCGCAGGGTGTGAATATTTGCTTTGGGGGTGTGCAGGAGTCTGGGTGTGAGTGTATGTGTTCATGCTCTTCCTTGTTCCTTTTAAACAAGATATATTTATTATTTCTATACAATAGTCAAAGAAATATGTGAAGTGCATTAGGTTTCATCATGTAGTATGAAAGCTCCACAATGGGATAGGTACACACTTTACTTAAACCTTTTAGAAAAACAGTGCATGGTAATGCCTTATGCTGTATAATATAACCTTTAGACATGCTTCTTCCAATAGGCTTGAGTTTACATGCTTCAGTGTGGAATGTTCTTTAACATATTTGTAATGAGAACTTGATGTAAAGTATAAAGTCACTGGAGTTTTTTTCTGATTCACTGCAAATTTTGAAATTTTAACACTTTCAAAAGATATATTAAAAATCAATAGATCTGTGATAATAACAATCTTTGTGATTTAAGAACTTAATTTCCCTTGGAATTTTTTCACTAGAGGTTTCTATTAGAGTCCAAATACCATTCTGTCACAATTTTATTTGTATGATGATATACTATTATTTGGGTTTTGTGAAATTATTCTTTAAATTAAATTAAAGAATATTCACCTGAACAAAACCAACTCAGAATGATTTTGGACAGCTACAGTTTCATTATTGTAGTATTATGAAGGCCACCAAGGAAGGGATGCTCTAACTAATTGAAGTAATTGCATACAATTTACAAACTAAACCACCCCAGACTTTGTTACAAATTTTTCAGTAGAGAAAAAATTAAAACTTATGAAGTGAAAGAATACATTGGTCTTTTGCAACTTTACAAGGAATAGTTTGATCAAAATATAACACTGGTTTGTTTATACCTAAAAGCAGAAGGTTTTTTAAGATAGGATAATTACATCTTCACAACTGTGAAGCAGAAAGATCCAGAATATCTGCTCAGTTTACTACTGCTGAAGCAGTAGTAGTCCATAATTTTTATCCTATCACCTTCCTGAGAGAGAGATCCTCTCACACATTGCTTTTTTCCACTTTCAGTCTCTTTCTTTCCAGGATCCTAAACATTTAACTCCTGTACTGCATAATTCATCTGTTTCAGTGGCTTTGCTGCCCAAGTTTAAAAAATGTCTAGACTGGAGACTTGCAGCAAACAAACATGTCTTTCATATGCATTAAGAATCAAACAGAAATTTACCAAACATTTTAAAATTTATTCTGGAAGAAAATGCTTTTCTGGATGAGTTATGGAGTAGGTACCAGCTACTCTATGACATTTGGAAATCAGTAGCAATACTTTTCCAGAGTGGACCTGAGGAGCTTGGCCCAAACAGCTTATGTAAATGGCCTGGTCATAAATCTCTTTACTGTGCATCCCCCCAAAGGGTTCAGTTTGCGCAGATGAGTGCTACAAGGCATGCAAGTATTAACTCAGTCAAAACTTAATAGTAGAATATGCAAAAATCATGTCCCACCAGGGATTCAGCCAACCTTTTCATGCGATGCTTATGTGATTTAGCACTTCTACCATGGTACAGCTGATTTCTCAAAATATTTTGAAAAAGATGATTTGACAATTGTTATTTTTATTCAATGAGAAAAATACTGCCTTCCTTCACTTTATCCTGGAACACCTTCTGCATGAAAATGAATATAAGTTAGTGTGTTCCTGAGAACACTTGACTTTCATAAATCACTTGTTTCCCAGTTTGATCTTTTTCCTCTTTCAGCAGTACCCAGAATCGGGGACAATGTTTTGCACAATGACTTCTTTGGACTTAACAATATTTGACTAATAAAACTCTGAAGTGGATCAAGAATTTAAATCATCAATGTACTTGTTATATAACAATTTTCCAGTTAGTGCTAATAAAAGTGAAGTCTTGTAAGTAATTTCATCCAAGAAACACAGCATAAAATACAGCAGCTGGACTCTGTCTAGGGCACAGGGCTGTGGTGTTTCATAGTAACCTTCGGTGCTCGCTTGCAGTCTGGAGCCTGCTGGGGTAAATGTGCTGTGTACAAGGGGCTCAGGTTTGTACTCCTGGGTTACAACTCCTCACAGTGCTGGGTCTCTGGCTGCTCTGGAGGGATGAAGGTGCACTTCAGGCAAAGAATATTTACAGTGGAGATGCTGATGCTTCTGACAATACCGCATGCAGCTCTGCATATCTGAAGGCATTGTCTATTGGGTCTCTTCCTTCTCCATTTCTGTTACCCTTGTGGGAAAATCACTTGCATCAACCAATATATTATAGACATTCTGCTCTAAATACGAACCCCAAAGTGCATTATGCCCAATAAAGTGGAAAAAGGAGAATGAAGCAATTTTCCTACCTCTGTGAAGGCATTCTGATTGGTCTGTAAGGTAACCTTTACTACTTCAAATGGGTTAACCACAACCGCCTCTGTCAACCCAGATCCCAAGCCAGCAACTGCAAATGCCTAGGAAAGTTAAAACGAAAATTAAATATTAAGGAGTAATACTTTCTGAACATCAGATTGGGAAACTTAGTGATACAATGCAAACTGCAAGACTACAGTAATGCTGCAATATTCTATTACTAAACAGCTTTAGTCCTTGATTAGATGCTGACAGTTTGTGAAGACAATATGACAATAGCCATAAACCATATTCCGAAACAATCAAAATAAAATGTCATAGCAGTCCATGTCCATGAATTCTCTTTTCAGCTGTAAGGAAAAATGTGGTACTAAATTATTATGCAAACATGAAAAAAGTGGAAAAAGAATGTCCTCATATTATCTTTGGTTGGACTCCGAAAAGTAACACAAATATAAATGTAGTTATGCACCAGTGGAAAAAATATCTGAACTGGGCATTAATCACATAACACTAACATATTAACTTAAAAATAAATGTAAAAATCTAAAATAGTTCAGTACTTAAGCAAATTGCAAAAGTAGAATGTTCACCTACTAGGTAACAATCCTAGAAAGGTTTATATGGGAATGAGTGGCACACAGGGAAGTGTCAGCATTCACTGCAAGGATGAATTAACTCCATTCACTTAGAAGCTGGTAGTACATTTCAGTTACAGATATGGAGATCCTCACTGCTTTGCTTTCCATCATGGCACAGAATTTTAAGATACCTTAATTTGTTTTTAAGAAAAAATAGCATTAAAATATTTAGGTCAACTGAGAAAATTCAGAGGGGTTAAATTTAATGATCACTTTACATATTTATTGCCTCCACTTCAACATCCCCAAACTCCCTAGGTGCTGAAAAAAGTCCCAGGACCAAGATACATTATAATGAGTACACTTGCTGATATTCAAAGAAACCAACAGTAAGGAAAAAAACAATAGTGAGAAAAAACTTACTTAACACAGAGGGATATGAGCAGGGACTCTTGGCAGCTCAAGAAAGAGAAGAATGGAAAGTTAGAAGGGTAGGGGCAAACACCAGTCTTACTGCCTTTGGAGAAGATTGTGTTACCAACAAATCTATTTTTCCAGTAAGATGAGAACCTTTCATCATCAACCATGAGACTGAAGCCAGTAGGAAGATGGTGCTAATGTATGCATCTGTCTTTTAATAATAAATGTTGCCTTGATATGAGGTCTGTTAAGGCATTCAGAAACATTCTGCCTAGCTTAGACCAGAATCCCCCTCAGTCTTCTTTTTCCCTCGCTACCTTAGGGTCAAAAATGCCTCTATGGTAACAATACTGCACCAAAAATATGAGGGGTGTCTGATGGTTCTAAGCACTGTTGTATCTGTTACATGAACCAGAGCAGCTTTTGGGCGGCTATTTCATGTTTACAAGTTTTCAGCATATTTTCCTCTCCCCCAAAAAGTGTTCAACTGTTCTTTCCATTTGCTAGAGAACAAGTATCAGTCTCTATTTACACCTAAGGATGAGAACTGCTGAAAAATACCAGATAAAATAGGAGACACTGCAAACAGCTATAGGGCCAGTGGAATAATTAAGAGGAAGAGGAAACTTGCTCTAAGCTAGATAAGGGAATTCCATGGCCATTCACTCACTGCAAAGAAAGGGAGATATAAATGGAAGCAATACTCTTTGAAAGGGACTTGAAATTTCCAAAACCTTTATAGCATAGCCATCAAAAGATCTACTGTTTCCTAAAGTTGTGATGCCATCATTGTGAAAAATAGATATTTACTATGATTTACATTCTTACACTGCAGGAAGCAAAAAGTATAAAAAATAAAAAGTATTTTACCCCTAAAGCACAATAGCAGAATTATGCTCTACACATGAGAATGCAGATTACACATGCAACCTACATCTTAGCATTAAAACATTTCTGCATATATGTATGTCCTGCATTTTGTTTTTAAACCAGTTATTTCTTGAGAAGAAGTCCTAACTCCACTGATGTACATGAGAGTTTTTCCATTTACTTCAAAGGAGGTAGCAATTTCTTATCAATAGCTTATGTTTCTTTTATAAAGTCTTTAAAATAAGACTGAGATCTGTATTTTTGTTATAGTCATACTGTGCCTTGGAGAATAGCACTTTGAGGTTGAAGTATTAAACCAGTCACTATGACATGGGTAAACAAATATTGATAAGTTCAACTTCTTTTGTTATTTTGCAAGAATGAAGAATGACAAGTTGTATACAGACTCTTCCATGGTGGCTGTCATTATCCATGCTAACAAGTGTTGACATTGTAGGGAATTATTTTGAAGTCATTTGATATAAAACATCATTTATCAATTTTGATAAATTCTTATCAATGTTTTCAAGGGACAAGTCTGTTTTGAAAAACTCTGGATTGAACTGGACCCTTTAATTTTGTGCTTCTTCTATGGGAGGAAGCAGATGAGACAGACTGTTCAGGAGACACACATTAGAACATGAAGTTCTTTATCCATACATACCAGTCCTGGCGGTAATGATGCATATCCTAGTAGCTTCTTGTATTGTTCGAAGGTGAAAAACTGTGAATAAAAATTAGACTGAAATTGCACTGAAAAAAAATTATCAGCTACTTATGCAAATTAGTAAAAAGCAGACTACAATGGAGTTTCACTACATCATATCCTGAGCAGCCGCATGCAGTTCTGCAAAACAAACATAAGTCACTTCTGTTTCACACTCTCGGTAGCAGTGCTAGATGTGCAAGAGGAGGTAATCAGGCTTCAAAACTGATTTTATTAGTTTGTCATGCATAATAGCAGTGTAAGTGCAATTCAAGTGATGATTTATCTAAGAGTTCACTCATATCATATAGGACATATTTTAAATTTATAAACTTTTCCTCTGGCATTAACTTTCACATACTAGTTTAAATGTTGTAGCAGATATTACAAATTTCCCAAGAAATCACCCCCACTTCCTTAATATAATGTGCTGCAATCACTTTTGCCTTTCTCAAACACTAGTTGCTCCTCATCAGAGAGACATAATTGTGGATTTTGAAGATGGAAAGTCTGTCATTTTTATAATCTTGTACTGTCAACAGGCACATTTCTTTTTCTGCTCTCTCTTCACAAATAAATCTTTCAGTCAATTGTCTGCTTTCAAACAGCAGTGCTTAGAAGCCCTGAGCATCTGCAATTCCTTAGAGGATGTCTTGAAAGCTGTATTCTTGGGTGTTTGAAGTTCAAGAAAGAAATAGGATCAGCTTCACCTGCACCAACATGGTGAAAGGCAACCATTTACAAATGGCTCACTTTGCAACCTAACATTTCTTGCCACCCAAACCCATTAATTTTCAGAATACCTGCTGTGAATTCTTCTAAAAATCAAAGCATAATAAACGAATGGATTTGTTCTTCCAAGAAGAAGGTTGAGAATAAGTCTCACTGCACTGAAGTCAGTAAGAAGCTTCCTGTCAGCATAGGTAGACAGACTTTCGCTGCCTAGCTCCTTGTCTGTGGACACAAAGTCTAAGAGGCATAGGACAAGATATACTCTAAAGAAAGAGTATATGTGAAATTTTACAAATTATTGGAAAGATGCCCTCTGAAATACAGAACACAATCTAAGCCACTATTTAAAAAACAAGAACTCAGACTACATAATATTCAAACCAGGGCTACCAGGACCATTAAGGAGAGTTTAGAGCTTATTTTAAGAATGAAGACTGAAGGAGAATAAATTCTTTCCTTGTCTAGTTTAGCAAAAGAGATGCTACAAGAGATTGATAAACAAGGAAGGTATGTAACATAAAGAAATTCTGTGTAAAAGTAAAATATAAATAGAATGTGGTTGGAGATCTGATGAAGCTTTCTTGCAACTAAAGGAGTAGAGTCCTGAAACAGTCTTCCAATAAGAGTTATGGGGGAAAAATCTTAATGACTTGCACGGGAGGGTTTGAGAAGTTTGTGAAGGAGATTATATAACAACTCCCATAGTGCCTTAAATTTATATTCTGCAAATATGTTGCTGAAGCCACTGAAAAAGCTGTCCAATTGTTATCACATAAGACAGATCTGAGGGCAGTGAAAATGATCTTCTAGCATGAGGATGGCAAAACTTGTGGGCTATAAAGAGTAGGTATCTGAATTCTGGGTAAAACCTAAAATATTGAAGGTGTTATTCCACATAATTTTCACATGGAACAACTCCAGGGCCCTAACTGCAGCTCACTATTTGTGAGTCCTGTAATCTGTGAAGTGGCTTTTACACAGCATGTCTGGTATTATGGGAATGAAGAACAAAAACCTGTCACAGTTCCACCAAGACTGCATCGGTGCAGGTTCATATCTCCTTGTACAAGAGCTGTCACATCCCAGTCTAGCAAAAGTAAATAGCCAGAACTTTTAACTTTCCTGTCTGCTTTCCAGTGTTGACTTGTAACATTTGATTAGCTCAGAGCAGGCTGGTTCAAATAAAGGTGGGATCCTTTGAAAGTCTGTGCATTTTGTGACCACACAGGAGGCTACAATCCCTCCACATAGCATCTGCCCATGTATGAGAAAATCAAACTGTTTCACCACGAGAGGAAGGCAATGAGCAATGAGGGAATCATAAGAAGCATAAGGGAATAGAGTTTTTAAGACAAGAAAGAAAGACTGGGGGACCTGTGCTGAGTCTCAGCCAAAGAAGACAAGCTCTGTCCCTCAGGGTTCAGTTAATACAGACCTATCAGAACAAACCACCTTTCCCATAAACCACGTGTACAGGAACATAAGTAATAAGCACCACATTTTCATTTGAACTTGTTTAGAACCTTGTCCTATGGCAAAGTCAATAAAATTTTTCAATCAAGACCTGGTTCAAATGAAAAGTCACTGGAATCATACCACAACCATCAGAGAATTGGGTGTTAATGTGTTAATAATGCCACTGTTTTAAAGCAAGAGGGAATATGTACACATAATGCAAAACTGGGTCGTTAAATTCTGAAAACTGATGGGCTGATACTCTGGTCACTGGACAGATACTTTTTCATATCCTCAATTGGGATTATTATATCATTTTGCAGAAAAAGTCCTAGAATTGGGGCTCAGATTTTAACTGCCCTCCAAAGAGTGTACAGAGTGAACATTAACCTTGCAAGCATCCTGCAAATATGTTTAAAATTTTTCCATTGGCCTTGAAAATAACCAGAAAAGATAGAAGTGTTACTTTAACTCCAGATCTATCTTTTTGTACAACTGGAGGTATTATAGAGGTAAAAATCTTACAAAGTGGGCGGGTAAGCTGCTTCACTGAACTAAATTAATTTCTTATTGTGATAAAATTTGCTTTATTCTCTCTCCAGCATCTTTCTAGTCATTGTTACCCTCTTAACCTTTAATGGAATTTCTGGTATTCCTTAATGTTTTCCATAGTGTTACAGATCTGTAAAATAGTTGTAATAAAGGCAGAAATATATTACCCAGTAATTTTTTGATCTTTAAAATGTTACCTTAAAAATCAATAGCTTCCTAGAGTAATAAATAAAATAACTACTTAATAGTAACTATGCTTTATATAATTTTTAAAGAAATCAATAGCAATGAAATTTAATATAAATGCTGCTGGGTGTAGTAGAGTGGCTATATACATACAATTTTGAAAAAAAAGGATTTCATACTGTATCATATGATTTTATATAATGTCTGTCCACCCAAAATTTTTTTAAAAACACAGCATAATTTGTCTTTTCCTCTACAGTTGTATTAAGTTAATAGCTTTGCACAAAAAAATTTTCTCAGAATAAACATATTTAAAACATGCTTTTGTATATATAATAACCAATATTGTCCATCTGGCAAAGATATACTTTAATTGAAGTTACACAGAAAATAGCCAAAGTACTTACCAGATGTCTCAATAACTCTAAGGTAAAAATATATGCTTGAAACAAGATGTCTGGGAACACATGAGCAATATAAATTTGCCCCAAAAGTTCATCTGTTAACCATTGTATTGGCATTATCATTTCTTTCCTCCAAGTTCAATCTAACAGAAAGTTATAAACTTGGACTTTTCATCTTCCAGAAATACCAGCTTTCTTTTTAGAAGGGAAATAAAAAGAGAGAAAAAAAGAAATAGCAAGACAGACGTGAGAACATAGTTGACTAAAAATGAAGCTGTATCTTCAACACTTAACTGAAAAACCAGGGCTAAATAGCTTCATTTTAATAGCTTTATTTTTACTTGCAAAAATACGCACCAGATAAATGCAATGTTCCAGTAGCACAAGTACTTCTTCTTAGTACAAAATCTCCCTTGTCCATTCTCTACACACTTTTATGACACTCTAACTAGAAGCTTTCAAAAAAGTTCATTTTAAACATAAAACAAGGCTGCTGGAACCTAGAAAATGCCTCTTTGTCTTTTGTGCTTACTCACATCTCAGAATCATTGGCCTGGATGTAGCCTTCCTCTAAATCTCACTAGTCATTTAGGCAGTGGAGAAGGGACAGCTTGAGGCTTGTTAAGATGAGGAAAACTGTTAGAAGGATAAAGGGTGGAGAGTGGGCCAAAGGAAGCAGTGACTTTTCCCCTGGGGTCACAGCCAAACAAGGTTAGTGGAAATTTGAGACAGCCTGGATTCTCTTCAGGTCAAAGCATAGGTATGAACTCCACTTTGGATGTTAAAAATTGTACTGGCATATGGCATCCCACATTGAATTGCTTTATTATACAGGTTCTTACAAGGACATTATTGTCCAGCCCTGTTCTGTCACTGAATTCTTCTAATGTAGAATACAGCTGATGTCTCAAAGTAACTTAAAGTCATCCTGATGTCCTTGGAACAGCACTAAATTTAAAGGAATAATGTAAATAATAAAATAATTCCACTATTTAATAAAATCCCTCCCATGTTTCACATATAAACTTGATTCTCATGTTTGCAGAAAAATCAGCTCTCATAAATGTTCAAGAACTAGGTAGAAAGCAACCTACTAAGAGAGGACAAGTAAGGTATTAAAGGAGCTGTGAGCTTATGATGTACAAGAGGTTGAGAGAACTGAGTCTGTTTAGCCTGGAGACAAGAAGGCTAAAGTGATCTAAGTTCTGTCTTCCACCATCCAAAGTTTATACAGAAGAGAGTCAGACTTTGTCAGAGGCCGACAACAGAAGCATGAGAGGCAAAAGGCAAAGGTTGCAACAGGAGGATTTGGATTGGATATAAGGCAAAATTCCTCATAGTAAAGCAATTAAGGACTGGAGCAGGAGCACAGAGAGGCTGCAGTCTCCATCCTTTAAGATTTCAGAACTCAACTAGATGAGGCATCTGAACAACCTGATCTAATAATGAAGTCAACTCTGCTTTGGTCCAGAGATCCCTCCCAACTTAAAATCTTTCTATTATTCTATAACTATATTGACTATCATGGGGTTTAAGCAAATTTAATCAAGTTGAGTAAAGGAAAGTGATTTGAAGTTTATGAATGACTCAAATTGGTAGGCAAAATCAAACCTGGGTTGACATTTTAACTAAATACATGCTGGAACCTAAAAAGTACAGTCAGATTTACTTTATCCTGTTTCAAACGAAATTAAATGGAGAGACAGAGGAAACATCACAGTATGAAGAAAAGAAGTTATTAGGAATCTTCTAAATACCATCCATCTATTCTTCACTGCCACTTTGTTAATAAATAGGACTTTAGTTTTCCTGTTTTTCTTAAATAATTTTGAGATAAGTGACATATGTCACTTGCATCCAAAACGCCAGTGCATACAAGAAGATGATATTACCAGAACTCCTTTAGATTCTGTTACAAGGTCACATCCTGTCACTTTATACAAATATTATTCCTCTGTAAAGGAATTGGAATGTGAATGATTAATTGCAGACTAAGGACCAGAATCATATGCAGCCTTTTTAGAAAGAAACAACAAAAACAAAGAAAGGAAAATCAAGACATTCTGTATAATAATTGCTCTTAGACGCATTTGGTGCAACTATGGAAACTTCAAAGTTCTGAAGTAAAAAACAAAGAAACATTTTCTGTTAACACAATGGCTGCTTTGATAGATTTAGAACTTTAGGATGATGTGCTTAATAATTAAGTTTTAATTAAAAAGGTTGAATGGCTCAACTGAAAAAATGGATGTACTGAAGTATTTTGCTTAGGAATGTTACTAAAATCCTGTTCTACAAATCAAAATAAAGGATAATAAAAGAAAATCAGATCAGCATTTGACAGCAAATACACTTTGATAGGCTAGCATCAACAACTGTAAGGGAGCTGGAGTAAAATGATTTGCACAATGAGAAGTTGTATCAATTACAATCTTCAGTCTCTTAAAAAGTTAGAATATGGAGTAGAGTGGCCTTTGGAGCACAGGAAAACTCTGGGCAGCACTTCAAACCTACTGAGTAAGTACTTATTAGTGGCTTCTTTAATGGCTTCTTGTGTTAATTTATTAAGTTGTTAGTTGTTTTGCAAGTTGCTAGGCATTTTCAGTAAAACAAAACATCCAAACCAGAGGCAATTATGAGGCTAAAATATAATTTAAACTATTTTATTAATTTTGAAAATATAAAATAATTGCAATTTTTTTTTCAGTTACATTTGATACACAGGTCAAAATTAGCTTAACATTTACAAGCCTTATCCTACACTTCTTAATCAAGGACAGTTTTTATTGTCCTATCAACAGGAAATGTTCCTCCTAGTAAAAATCAGAGGATTAATATGCCAAATAAGTTTAAGATTCTAATCTCAGTCAGTGGGGGAGAAATAAAATGTTTTACAGCTGCCACTGTCCCTACTTATATTTTTAAGGGAGGAAGCATGGGGTTTTTACCTTCACTGCCCGTTTGGGTGTCTCAGCCAAGACGGGAGGAAGTATTCCTTTGTAGAAGCCAAGTAACCTATCAAAGAAAAATAGGAAATTATCTTTGTATGGATAAACAACATATTGATACCATACTGCCAATTCTATTTTCGCTTTTGAGTAAAGCAACTAACCTTTCAGCATTTCCACGCATACAGACAAATAATGATACTCTCTGCTTACTTGCTAAACAGCTAATGTGCTACCAATTATATCATGTGCTGGTGAGATGATATAAAGAAATCAGGAATGAATATGTAAAAATTCAATCCATTTTTTTCTGAATATACAAGAAATTGTATTTAAAAGGAGAGGAAAATTTTTGACAATGAAAAAGAAGTATTATTTCATTGTTTTAATTTGCTTAGCACAGCAATGTTTATATTAAAAAATGAAGTAACAAAATACAGATTTGGAAAAAACTGTGCTTCAGCAAGTTGCATACAAAACCACTGCTTGCTCATCTTCAAATACTAGGTCAGACATATTTTAAAGTTTAGTTTTAAACACGACTCAAAATATATGAGGGCTTTTTTTTTAGCACCTTAGTTTTAACACAACTTACCTTTTCAAAGAGCCATAGTAGAACGCATGTATTTCATCTTGGAAGAAAACATTTGGGCAGTATGTTGTCACTGTATGTGTGTGTGTGTGTATATACAGCCTGCTACATGCATTGCATTTGCAGGCAGCCTGAGCTCTGCTTACAAGGTCAATGTAGATACATAATGCTTGGCCTTGGGAATGCTTTAAATGACAAGCTGTTTTCAAAATCCCCATGTAGGGTAGAAATAGACATAGTTCTTTTCTGCTAGGTCTGCACACTGACCTGGATAGTGCATGGTGAGAGTTCAGAAAGGGATCTAATGGAATCACCAAGAATCATAGAATCATCAAGGTTGGAAGAGACCTTCCATTTCAGCCATCAACCCAGCACTACCATTGTTACCCCTAAACCACTAAACCACATCATCCAGTGCTGGACTCAGAGGCCTCTTGAACTCCTCCAGGGGTGGTGACTCCACCACCTTCCTGGGCAAACTATTCCAATGTCCGACCACCCCAGCAGTGAAAAAAAGTTTTTCAATACCTAATTTGAATCTCCCCTGTCCTAGCTTAGGGTCATAAGTTACCTCGTTAGCCAACAAGAATATATCCTACAATTTACCCATCTTCAGAATGTATACACATTTATTCAGGACTGTAAAAGGATTCTGTCTACATACAAAAAAAATTACTTCTTAAAGCAAAGCATTTGTGTTTTTTTAAAATGTTGAAAGGTGATGATGTTGGAATGTGATGATTCACCTTTCTAAAGCAGCCTATTATTTGGAATATTTTTGCAGAGTGTGTAAGAGACATATGACATCAATATTCTCCTATAGTTAATCTCTGCATAAGAAAACAGCTAAATTCATATTCCCCATGTGAATGTAAAATACTACAAAAGCTATACCATTTTCCCCATCCTTCTTTGAATGATTCTCTGGAGTTCTCTTCTTAGGCCTCTCCAATATAAAAAAAATAATTTAGGCCTTGTAAAATGCTCCAGGTTGGGCATATTGCTAATCCTTACCTGAAGTAAGCAATGTATGAACTCCAGTCTGTGACAAAAGGACACTTTGAGCATTTAATACAATGATGGTTTCATGACAAAATACTGAAAGGTAGGAGATTTAAGGAATTCAGTTGAGTCATCAGATGTTTGAATTTCCCCAAAGTCTTACTTTGCAAACATAAATAAATATACAAATATATGTTTATGTATCTATTAATATAGATATGGATATATCTATGGATACCTATAGATATGGATTTATCAATACAAATATACTGGATCCATAGAATCATAGAATCATAGAATGGTTTAGTTGGAAGGGACCATAAAAATCATTTAGCTCCAACTTTCCTGCCATAAGTAGGGAACCTTCCACTAGACCAGGTTACTCAGCCCCATCCAGCTGGTCTTGGTCTTTATTCTTAGTCCTGGGCCCATCTTAGTCTTTAATGGTTCATACATATTCTGAGGGTATTGCTGGTTCAGCAAGCTATTGAAATGTCAAAAAACCTCAAGCATGTGATTCATACATTTTAATGTGAGTTCAAATGGAAACTGAGGTCCAAGTAGGATCAGCTACAAGAACACAGATCCCTATAAACACTTTTTTCCTTTTGGCTCAGTCTAAACCCCTGTAAGCATATCCACAACAGGCATCCTGCTTGCAATTTCTAGTACTCCACATGACTGGAATTGGAAAATTAATGTCCTCCACTGCTTAACTCACTGGTGCAGCTCTCACTACAAAAAGCGAGACAGTTGTAGTCCAGATTTTCTCAATAGTAAGAGATGCATAAGCAGAGAAGTATGCAGTGTAAAGCAACAATTCATTTCTACAAACACACAGCAGCATTACCTAGCCTTACACAGCACGACAGGTTCGTTTTCCAGGTTGCCTTTTTGTATACTCAAAAGGGTAGGTACACTGTTAGTTACTGGCCCCCAGTTAGACTTTGTACCACTAATCACCACCCTCTGGGTCTAGCTATGCAGCCAGTTTTCAACCCACCTCAGTAGGTACTTACAGATGCTTTTGACATCTTGTACCAAGCTCAACTCCAAGTAGGCTTTGACTTTCCTAACCAAGTAGCCTCTTGGGATTTTTGCCTGACTCTCTGCATGCTGGCATGGACTTGAGTGGAGGCGATCCTTGAATATTATGCAGGTTTCCTGGACCCCTCTTCCCTCCAGAGCCTTTTATCATGGGACTTTTTCAAGCAGACTCCTGAATAAGCCACAGTCTGCTCTCCTGAAGTCTAGGGCTGTGAACTTGCTTTTTGCTCTACTCCCTCTTCTCAGGATCTGAACTCCACCATCTCATGGTCACAACAACCAAGGCTCACTTTGACCTTAATCCCAGTGAGGCCTTCTTCACTTGTGTGTTAGAGCTCCAGTGGAACACTTTTCATTGACTCTTCCACTTGCATCAAGAAGCCATCATTAATGCAGCTGGATTGTTTATGCCCTGCAGTGCTGTCCCTCCAGCAGATATCAAGGTAGTTGAAGTCCCCATTGAGGATCAGGGTCTGCAAATATCAGTCGGCTTCTGGCAGTCTCTACAGGCCTCTCTACAATCTGCTTGTTCTTCCAAGTCAGGCAGCCCATAGTAGATGCCTACTACCAAGTACCACTATTGGTCTGATCTTTAATCCTTACCCATAAACTCTCATCATTCAGCCTCAGGCAGAGCTCCATGCATTCCACTTTCTCTCTCCATGTCTTCCTGGCCAGCCCTTCCTCAAGAGTCTGTACCCCTCCACAGCAGCACTCAGTCCATTCACCCCATCCCTGGGATCATGACGAGATCCTACCCCTGGCAACTGCACACAGATCTCCAATTCCTCATGTTTATGTTGTGTGCCCTGGTGTGGGGGCTCTTTGAAGAGACTTCCTAGCTCACATGCAAATGCTTGAGGTGACCCCACTTGAGCCCTGTTTTATTCACCTTGTGTTCCTTGTGGTTCACATCACCCCCAGTGCTTTGCTTGGCAGCATCTCCACTGCTCCCTCAGAGCTGTGGTAACTCTCCCCCTCCTCGGGGCTCTTGGCTTAAAGCCTTCTTTATCAAGTCAGCCACCCTGCAGCAAAGATATGTGTGCAAAGATACCACCCCGCATATGATGTCAGGCTGATCTGCTTATTGCAACTGTAAGGCTGACACTGAAGATTTTCTGCTGGAGGAACCTCTACTGTGAACCAGGAGAATCTGCAGAGCCCAGCAACTATATTCACAGCTCTGTGAATCCCTAAAATGTGAAGTGATCTGTAATTGGGTTTCAGTGCTTCATTCCTCCTTCCTCTGTGGAAGCACATCTCTTCATGAAAAACAGGCAGGAAGGAGTTAAGGTCTATTCCTATGGAACATATTAAGTTTAGAAATCTAAAAACACATGAAACTTTGAGGATGTATATCCATATATGCAATATGTAATTCAGTAAACATGGTAAGAACTAGCTCAGTATTTAATTATGAGCTGTGGTTAGGGGTATTTTTCCCTTCCTGATTTGAAATAGAAACAGAAGAAAGGTTAGTAAGCACAGCCAGTGAGATGAAAGGAATAAAGGGAAGGAGGAAGTAGAAGACAATCCTATCCCATCACTGCCTATTGTCAACTGACTAATTTTTCAAATGAAGTGTTTTAGAACCTCCTGTGCCTGAGGTGGAGGACAAGAAACTGCCCCCAACTTTTACAAATAATGTTTTACAAACTACCCATTAAAGATAGTTATTTCAATCTTTGCAGAATGAACTATTTACTTAATTAAAAAAACTAGCACGATAGTAACAAAAAGTTGAATGGCTTTGCATACACACATACACACCCATACATTACATACATACATACACACATACATACACATGCATACTTTACATACACACACAATGATCTTATACTTCTGCTTTGCTTCGCCAATTGAGTTAGCCTATTTGCCCACAGAGTATGAAATTTTTCAAAGTCAGCTAATGAACAGTATTGACATTTCACATTTGAGAGATATTATCACTTGGACTCAAGTCTTCCTTCAAAAAACTGGTGTTCAGAAAAATTGTGAAACAGCAACAGCAATCACTGCAGGGTCTGATAGAAGAGAGAGGACATGACATCATATCCCTAGCTACAGACACTGGAAAGAACAAATAAATTTCTAACAGAAACACAGCTACATCTTATTTTGTTTCAGCATTAAGGGTCTAAATGAACATCACCATTCAATTGTATTCTGGGCAAGAGCCCAAACTCATCTTTGCAGCAGTTGATTTTGAAACATTACAGTCAATCACATCTTCTCAATTTGTTCTTTCAGGCTTTCCCTATCCTTCTGGTTTCCATTTCTTATTTGGAAGCCTTGAGTCATTCACCCTGGCAAGACAACCAACCTAAATCAGTTATTTTCTCTGAATTATACTGAAATTGCGATCTTGCTTAGCTTGTTGTTTTCTTCCTCTGTCTTTCACATAATTTTCCCTTTAAGGATCTAATAAAGCTGATTGAAGGCATAAGCACAATATTCCCTTTCTTTTGTTGCTGTCAAACCCAAGGCACTTACCCACATTGTTTTATAATTGAAACAAAAAACCTCTTAGGTCCAATTCTGCTTTCATTACCTCTGCATTATCCCAAGTATAAATAAAAGACCTGGCTTTCATGACGACATCAGTTACATGAAACAAATGCACAACTTTCAGATTTCACAAAATGTTCTATTTAAACAAAGGGAAGGAATTTTGAAGACATGATTGGTAAAAAAGGAGAGTGTTATTCAGAAAGAGGAATAAAATATGTCTAAATATAATTAAATTTGCTTAGAATTTAATTTATATCAGGAAAAAGGTACCTTTCAATTTCATTGTATGTAGCATGTTGTGAATTTATTACTAACAGAAAACAAACAATTGAACACAGGGCAATATTACTTTAACATAACTATAGTGTGAAGTGATCTTTGTGCTGACCTAGCTGGATATTTAAAAGATTTTAAATTCCCAGAAGTTTCAGAAAAAGAAGCAAGTGCTTAGTGAAGGACAGGCACAAATTAGTACCTACCACTGAGAAGAAGGGACTTAATTTAGTCATTTGTTTTGAGAGATGCAAGCCACTAACCAGTCCGCACATATAGTCCACCCTCAATCCCAGCATTTACAACCATTTGCCCAGTTTAAGAGGAGTGCTGTAGGGAAGGCTGAGTGTCATTCTGGGACAACTGGCACAGAGTTCGGCATACTTGAAAAGATATTAAAGGTTGGACACATTCACAGTAAATCAGTCTTGGACACTCTGTTGCTCTCCAAAAAGCTTTTTTTTTTTCTTCTTGTGAAGTATGTTATGTATATTATCCTACTGCAAATGTTAAATACACATCTCTACAGGAACCCCATATAAAACTATCAATAACACAGCTAAGCTGACTTCTGAATTTCTATTATGCAACTATATTTCTTTATTTTTTCTGTATCTGCTATACAGACATCTGCCATTTTAGACACTGGCACTAAATACTAGGTCCTTTTTTCATAGCATATTTCACTTTTTTTTTTTTTTAACCCAGCTTTCATTGCAACACCTGGGAATTAAGGAAAAACGTTAAGTATTTTTTGCAGCAAGTAAAACAGAATTATATGTTACCCTGTGCCTGTGGTAACACTGTTACACTATATGCTAAAAGAAGACCAAGCCTCAAGCTATAAGAATACTAGAAGCCAACCAATTAATGAAAGAAATCTCTCAAATAAGTTAGGACAACATGCTGTATGAAAAGGAGCTGCTTAAAAAGGAAGAGGCTGTTGGTGACAGCTATTAAGATGCTTCAGGAAAGTACTAACAGTGGAGAAGTTGGCTCAGAAACAATCAGACTGGCCAAGAAATGGATTAATAATCAGCCTCAATCCACCTCACTTATTCAAAATGACAGTCATCACTGTATTTACTGCATGTGGGTCAGATTATGAAGTTATTATGATCCATCATTCATGTCACTGTTATTCTTACTGAGAAATGAGTCTTCCATGAGTTTTAATCACCTCTCAATCTCTTAGTCAAAACCCTTGCTAATTTTTTGGCTTTCTAAGCTGCATTCTGAATTTATATGAGTTACAGGACACATCTAAATACATATCCCTCAAGAAATGGAAAGGTGAAACCCTTTCCTTCCTTACTGGTATCTGTGGCAGCAAAAAAGTGAGCGTTAAAAAAGGAATCTTTGTTAAAATTTCTTTCTACTCAAATGATGGTCTTTAATACTTTTTTACTTTTATATATTATTTACATATTTCTCACATGCTTTCTGTGTTTTGCTATATCCAAGCAACTAAGACAAAATAATCTAGGAAGGTGAAGGTGTAGCCTCATGTTGTAACACACAACATAGCCTCAACAGTTTCCCATGTGTGGAAAAAGATATCTTGTTCTGGGTTTTTTTCCCCAAGGATGATTAAAAATTAGTTATTTAAGTGGCACATTGTTACTTTGTACTGCTTGTCTAATAGATTAATTTGAACTAAATTAAATCACATTTTTTAAAGTGTAGATATGCTCACACCTCTGCCACTTACTCTGCAAGTGCTGGGGGCCTGTGAAGCTGGGCTGGCACTGCTTCCAGGGAGTAATGGGGCTGCCTGGGAGGGTGGTGGGAGCTGGCAGGCAGCGAGGCAGGACCTTGCCAGCTGCAGCACCTCTGCTGCTCCCCACTGCCAGCCCGGCAAAGCACTTGCTCTGCAGCGCTCCCGCCACTGCTGCCTCTGCCTTCCGAGCACTTTCCTTCTGGCTGGCTCCAACACCAATGAACAAAATACCAGTTTGGCCCACGCTTCTGAGAAGCCTTAAGCTGGTCTGTTTGATGTATTTCCTGTTGAAATCAGTGCAAATGGCAGTGTTATTATCACTGGCAGCTGGTTTAGGCTCTTACAAAATTACCTGCATGTAATCACTAGCTGGGCTGTAGAAAGGGTCTACATGTCTCATTTCTTACAGCTGACAGCATTTCTTCCCCCAAAGACTTTCCCTCTAGCTGCCCCTTTGTTTGCAAGAGGAACAAGCTACAGACATGCCAAAACAGCTTTGCCTAGAGCTTCTGAAACAGAAAAATTCTTCATTGCATTTTGGATTGTCAGGATTGGCAGAATGTTTCATTTGTTCAGAAGGAGTTTTAGTTGTTCAAACACTAGAAGAGAATTTATGGTTTTTTTTCCCCTTTTGCCAACAGTACTGCCGTAACTGGTACGACAGGAAGCCACCACTGTTTTAAAGTAGCTCCACACCTATGTCTATTGAAGCCAAAGAATGCAAGAAAATGATTTTTAGTTTTGATACCAGAGGAAAAAAGCAGATATTTTGGGAGATGTGCTTAGAAATCTGAATATGACACTAAAAAATGAAAATCATGGATAATTAGATATGTTTTCCGGAAAAGACTGACAGCATTTCTCTGTGTTAAAATGCTGCTGTGATTCACTAAATGAAAAATCATGAGATGAGCAAAATTTCTGTGCTTGCCCTGGGAATGTGTTCTACTTAAATTGGTTGTGACTTCATAAAAATACAACATTAAGTTGTTTTAATTCCATCAGAAAAAATGTGGCTCAGGAAGGAAATTTTTGATTGCAAGTTAATGTTAACCTTCATTGGAATAAGTTATACTCTTCAATATCCACATGTGTAATCCCTGAGGAGTTATATGACGCCATGTATTCTTTCCCATCTGCTAGTTAAATATGAGATTCAAGAGGCTTTCAGTGTCATTATACAGATTAGTGACTCTCCCAAGAGGAATCTAGGTTCATGATACAGTGAATAACTTACAACGAGATTCTGAAGACCAACATTCAGAGATCATTTTGTGTTTGCATGAGTTTTGCACCTGCAATTATTTGTGCTTGTAATTTAGGTTACTTCGATGTTTTTAACTTACAGATGCAATCAGTGATGTAGATACTTAAACCAAACTGAACTGCAGGCAACCATAACTGCAGGTGCAAAATTTTGTCTGCAATTATTTGAATTCATAAACAGATCCATCTTCTGAAGTCTAAAGTAAAAGTAGGCCAGTAGTGGTTTTATATAGTATATTTAACAAACTAAAAATCATGCATCATTCTCCCAAATTTCAAAAAAGCTCATGAATACTCTTTTTAGCATTAAAAAGAATAGGGCAACATTAAATATACACAAAGATGAACAAAACAATTTGAATTCATCTTTTAGCATCTTGACCTTCGGGGTATTTTTCTTACTCCCTTTACAGTACCTGTAGCAGGAAAATAAGGAAAGATGCCTGATTTTGTAACAGCAATACCGTTGATAGTTGCACCAGTAGAGAGCAAAAGTGCTACATGCACTGAGGTCAAAGTGTGCAGAATTTGTAGCACTACATAGGCAGTGAACAGCACCATGACCTTGTACACATACTGGCACTTGAGTTTCTACCTGGAGGGCAGTTGTGGCATCTAGACATACCATGGGAGTGAAAGGTATTGCTACACAGATGGCTGAGGAAACTTGTATGAATGGCAGCTACCTGCCTAAAGACAGACAAATATCTGTGTTTGTCATAGAGTATGGATGGTGTCATATGAAAGTTATCAGAAAAGTTTTAAGTATTTGGGAGCAAGAAAATAATTCCTTGAAAAGCACAAATTTCCTACAGTTAGGCAGTGTCACAGATCTTTTCCTACACCTCTGGAGGGCCATTGTGCAGTGGCAGTGTGATACAGCGAGGGAACAGGAGTGAAACCCAGCTCCAGCCCCCTGCTCCAGACTGCTCATCCCAGCCCATGTTGCACTGTTTAAGAAAACTCTGTCATATGAACATCTGCATTACACACTGACCATCACGGATGAAGAAGCAATGCCCAAAAGGATACCTCCCACTCCTCATGCACCTAAAATGTCCTAAAAATACCATAGGGCTTAATATATTTTCCTCAGTCCCATCTGAGAACAAAAAGAGTTGACAGTTAATACAAACTTTTTTTTTTTTTTAATCACAATACATTTTAAACATGAAAGTTCCCTTCTCAGTCAAGATGCAGCAATGTTTTCAAACAGATTCTACCTTCAGTACTATGATAGTCTGACCCTAGGATGACATTTTGCTTGTCCTTCTTGCACAATTTACAACACGAGGCACTATAATGTCATGTGATTACTCTGTGAGGTGACTAACCTTGACTCTAAGAGAAAATGGATCTAAGGAAGGTAAGATTAAATGACTGAGAAATTAAGAAGATTTAGCAAAGATTTATCAAAGGATTCCAAACAAACCTTGACTGTTAAACCACTAGAAACAGATTTTTCAAGGACTTCCACCAGAGATATACCTTTATGATGAAAATCCTGCTACAAGATTGTGATGCAGAGTTATGCAAACACTTTTTGAGATCAGATCAACAGGCAAGGCAGATGTGTGAAGAATAGTGTAGCAGTTGCTGTACTAAATATTATTAATTGCTAATTATTCTAATTTTTATTATAACTGCTTTTTATTATTAAGTGATCTACTCTTGTTTTATGTAGTCTTGTCTCACCTGCCAACAGAGTCCTCATCTGCACAGACATCTGTAAAGAAACCTGACAGGTTTTTTCTTAAAAAGTAATGGAGTCCGTTTCTTGGTGATGTGGCAGTTTGTACTGGATTATTTATTTTTTAAAAAAGCTAGCAATGTGTTCTTTGAGCAGCAGACCTGCCTCAGCAGGTTTAACCTGAACATCTCTTTTCAAATGTTTTCTTTTTCTCAATATACTCTTCTGATCCAGCACTCTTCACAACTTGAATTCTTCTGCAGAAAAGAAATTTTGCCACTTGGGCATTGAATAAACAAAACAAATGAACCCTCCCTCCTAAGTTACTTTTAAAAGCAAAAAAGGTATTTTACTTTGAAAAAATGAACAAATTGTTTCATATAGCAATTCAAGTAAATACAACACATGCTATTTTACAGCCTATGGCATGATTTTGTTTTTGTTTCAAAATTTTCTGCATTTTACAACTTAAAATAAAAATACCTTTATAACTATCAACACATCAAAAATCAAGTAATTTTTGATCAAATTTGCTTTTCTTCTAGATCTCTAATTTTCTCTGACTTTCCAAAAGAGAATCCTTTTCCCTTTGTGATTCACAAACATGCCATGAAGCTTGCTTGGTAACCAGCTCTGTGCTGGATCTAGAATTCAGACAGATTAGCCAGAGATTACCATTACACGCCTACAGCAGCATTGGCTGCCATGATCTCATATCTAAGTGTAACTGCAATTTGCAGCCACACTACTTCCCTCTTCACCACCATCAGAGAGCATGACAAAGTCGATCTAAGCAACACTAAACACAGCTCAAGGATTGCCTGGTATTACAGAGCTGATTTAGAGACATGTGAAAACCTTATCCATGGACAGTACAGCCAGCAAGGACATAAGAACACATTTATGTTGTCTTAACTGGGGTAACAGGCTGCTTCCTTGCAAACAGCTGTGGAAGACAAGCAAGTCTGTGCTACAAGCACTTTTGCAAGGCAAGGGTGGGCAGAGAGCTCCGAGTGCAATGATTTGGATTCTAATCTTAGCAGGTCTTGAAGGAACACATGGTAAAGTCATTTGAAGTGCCAGGCATCCACAGGTAATGCTCCAAAAAAAAGGCATCCAACTTGATCAGCATTGATACACAACCCAGTAGGTTCTTCTATGGGTTCTGTTTGCTGTCAGGTAAAAATACTGAAAAGTCCATGAATGTTAGTAAGTTTTTAATAAAATGTGTGTCTGCATTTCAAGAAGAACTACACAATTTATTATTTTGTACTGAAACTATGTAAAGCTAGCAACACAGCAAAAAACCCTGCAAAACTCAGCAGTGTTGTCAACAGCTTTGTGTTCTCCTTTTGGGTTACAAAAATTCAGACAAGGATATCACCTGAGGCCAGCTGAAGATTATCTAAAAAGCTGCACAAATAAAAAATTGGAGAACTCATAAATAGCTAGCCAGTAGTATTTCTGAAAGCGGTAGTTTATATTAACTTTTATTCTGTCATGATGCACTGGTTTGTTTATGATGGTTTTTTTCTCCAGGGAAGAACATACATTTTAGTAAACAAATTTTTACCCTTTCTCAAGTAATAGTCAGTAACAGAGCTATGGACAGTTCTTCAGGGATTCACCTCTCACTGAAGTCGAAGTAGCCCTCTTGATTTTAATAGAATTTATACCATATATTTTACAAAGAAGTTTTAAGAGAATTTGTAACTACTCCTTTGCTTTCAAAGACTATGTATTCCTTAATCTTTTTCTCCAAGAATCCAAGACCTTTTTGTACCTGTGTTTCTCCTTTTATATTTTTCTGCTTTTTTTATCTATGAAGGCTATAACTCCAGTTCCAAGTTAAAAATCTTGGTACCATTTGTTTTCCTGAGACAGAACAGAGCAGAGTAGCACTAAATAGAGACTTTAAGCAAAACCACTGAATCTAACTTATGAATACTGATATATATCTATTATCCTATACAGATCTATACCACTAACAGACACAACCAGCCTTTCATGAATTGTACATATTGATTCAGGATTCATAACAGAAATGTTTTTTGGTTTAGAGACACTTAAAAAATGGCTAAAGTATGTTCTGATAATGAATGTCTAAAACTTACACTTGGGGACATAAAAAATCATAAATAATCAATAGAGTGGAAAGAGAAATGCAATGCTTTCCATAGTCTCCAGGGTCTGCCCTACATGGACCCCTTAGAAACCACAAAGTATAAAGCAGTGCCTCATAATGTAATGAATACTTGTACTTAGTAGGAAAAGTACATTTACCACGTATACAGAGACAGAATGAGGCAGTCCATGGAGCTCTGGTACTGCAGCTCTAGTCTGCTACCATTTGAGCTAAAGCAGAACTACATTAGCTGGCACTAACAGCAGTGCATTTATCCTGGCTGCAGGCAAGCTGTCATAAGGCAGCAGCACAGCACACACACAGCCACAATCACTTTTCAAGCAAAATGAGTAGAGAAAGGAGCTAAGGAGAAAAATATAACCTTGTATTAAGTTTAATGTATATACCTGTCCAATTAATTCATTTTTCAAAGTTATTTAAGCCTCTGGGAATGCAGCTTTCCTACAAGACATTGTATTCCAGTGGCACTATATCACACCAAGTCAAGCACATAGAATCACCTTAGAGATGACAAATAATAAAGTACTACTTTAGATTTTCAGCTTATTCACTCCATATTTGTTTGTGATGATGTGGTAAAAAAAAAGCTTTGGATCTCATTTTTAACCATTTTACTGGACATCTGGTGTTTGCTGCTTAAAGTTTCACTATTACCAGGGTCATTGTAATTCTATAGCACATCTGGGCCAAATTCCCTGGCAGTTTTTAGTGAATTCTGTGGCAGTGGAAACATCTGTAGCTGTGCACAGTTCCACACACAGAGAATTGTGAGGAGCTGCAGAATTTTCTTGGACGTTTTACATTTTGGTGTCCAGGAAATTACCCACTGGTAATGGATGATCTTTTAGGTTGTTTTGTTTAGTTTTGTTTTTTAAACTTCTGTGGGATATGTCCAAATCAGGTAAAACCACACAGATTCTAATCACTAACATTTTATTTTCATCAGTTATTAAAGAAAACACTGGTGCCTCAGTCTTCATGTTTTCAGAAGTACACACAGCCTTTGGAAACATTTTCTTGGAAGTGGGTGAACTGATGCAATGTGAAACTGGCCTAGTCACTGAAAATGTTGGGAACTGCAAACAAAGCCTAGGCCTGAGGACTTGAAGAGAAGTTGAGCAAAAGAGTTTTGTGACAAAGGACCAGGCACAGTATATCATTAATTCTTGTCTTTTAAGGTAAAAATCGAGATTAAAAAAGTGGAGCAGTATCATACATCTGCCACTTGTGCACAATCAACTTTTGTATTAAAAATATTTTAACATTTAGTTATAATCTAAGTTTCAGTTATTCATTTTAAAAACATAGAACAAAACTTGTTATAGCAAAAAGCCTGTGAGAATGAATGTTCTGGAAGAAATAGTTTCTTACTCCCCATATCCTGAAGTACTTGTGCCAACTGGTTAGGATAAAATCAGTATGTTACAATTGTCTGGACTTGATCCAAAACTTTGCTTGCAAAACAAAAAAAAAAAAACAAACAACCCCAACCAACCAAACAAAAAGAAAATCCTAGCACCAGGTTTCTTTCCAGTAGTGTAACACATCACTGATTAAATCACCAGAGGAGTAAACTCTATTTGCTTTGTTACTTGCTGTGACTGAGCAGTTCGTGTTGTATGTGCTTGGACTGGCAAAGTAAAATATCATCTACATCTCAGCCTAATTCCTAATCTGAATGAAATGCTAATTTCTTAAGAATTATAGTAAAGATACAGAAGGAGGGAGGGAGGGAGGGAGGGAGGAAGGAAGGAAGGAAGGAAGGAAGGAAGGAAGGAAGGAAGGAAGGAAGGAAGGAAGGAAGGAAGGAAGGAAGGAAGGAAGGAAGGAAGGAAGGAAGGAAGGAAGGAAGGAAGGAATAGGGAGATGTCGGGACAAGAGCAGAAGAAGCTAAAATGTTATACCTGTGATGGATGTGTAACAGGAGCATTTATGGCTTGAAATTCTTTTCAGGGTGACTGAAGGTATGCTCAATAGGGATAAAAACCCCTTTCACTTTGCTGTATTTGTTCTCATACAGATTAAACACAACATTGGTCTTGAAGACAGGGAATATGAGCAGCAGTCTAGGTGGAACGCAGAGAAGAGCCAGAGCGAGCCAGAGACGATGCCTGGAACAGGAAACCTATGATATTCCTTACCAGACTGAGGCAGAAATTCTTTCCTTCCCCCCAAAATGTAAATAGGTAAGCCTCCAACCATAAACCAATCCCCCTCTCCCCAAATGGATTTCCTTTGTATGTCAAAAGACTAATCCATGCTATCACATCTTCATCTGTATCCAATCATGCTTAAAAGGAAGGAAAAACCCCCTCTCTATCATGCTTCTAGTCAATTGTGCATTAAGAAAAAATAATCCCTCTTGATCCCTGACAGTGACTTGCTGAAGCTCTGAAGCATGATGTAAGTACAGTCATTACTATAATGCAAATGTCCAAGTGCTATGGTAGGTTCAAGGCAGTGCAAGATTTCCTGTACTCAAAGCTTAATACAAGACAGGGAATGAGTTATGAGACTAGACTGAAAACTCAGAAGCAACCCCTTAGGATACATCATTTACTCATACAAGTTTTAACCCAGAAGCTAAATTAAATATTTGTAAAGACTTTAGCAATGGCCTTCCAGCAGAAGTCCTCCAGACAACTGTTGCAGTGTTTTTCTGCATTCAGTGAAATCTGTGTTTGAAGGCTGCACTTGCTTAACATCAGATTCTAGGTACTGGCTGTGGTGAGCATAGCTGAACATCCATGAGCTCCTAGGTGCCAGAAAACTTTGTCTGTAGGTGAAAAATATATCTACCCATAACAATCAAGTAACTTTTCAATATTCTCTTTCACAACCAGAAAAACTTAGTCCCTCAATTTTTATGACACAAGATTTATCTTCCTCCTGGTACAGTTTTGTGGACTTCTCTAACTTCTTCATATTCCCTCAATATTTTTCTTTAACATGTTGATTTAATTCAGTATTTTATCAGTTGTGTTACCAAATTTATATAGCAAGGCAAAATTCTGTACTTCCTTACTATGCCTTGGTTGCGTATGCTTTAGGACTGGCATGATCCTTTTTGCCACGGTACAGTTCTATGAGTTCATGTTACATAACTATCTTTAACAATTAATTTTTTCAGTGTTACTGCTTCCTAAGACAATGTTGTCTGCATTTTTGATATAGTAAGTATAATCTCAATTTCAATATCCACTCGATTTACTTTGTATTTGGCCATATGAAAATGCCTTTAGTTGCACAGTGACCATGAAATTGGGTGTAATTCTAAAACAATAATCTGTTCTCACTTACTGCCCCACCAGTTTTTGTGTCTATTGAAACAATTACCAACTTCATTAAGTGTTCACAGGGAATAAAACACAATACTGATTCTAAAGGGATAGGCCTGGGATGAATTATACATTTAATTCTGGAGATAACAATGACTTTGAAGCCTTCCCAAACCAAGCTTGAGAAACACTGAGACATTAACTGAAGATAGTTCAGTATGCATATTTAAAGTGTGTGAAACTATTGGTTTCACTTCAGGGATATTCTGAATTCCTCCTGGCAGGCAGAAAATTCACCTTACTGCCAGAAAAGTCACCCCGCAAAGACAACTGGGCTGTCATTCCACAAATCCAATTCAGGTCATTTGAAGCTCCATTTGGTATATTGGTCTGCTGATTGGGACAGGCTTTTTCAAGAAACTATTTATGTAATCAGTATTGAATATTACCTCACTGAAATCACAGAAGGTGAAGCCCTTTTATCTGATTTATGTTATCTAGGTAAATTATTTTCTAGGTGTTTTAAATTAATAATGCCAATAATGATAGGAGAATGTTTATACTCCTAAAGAATAGTTATCATTTATTGCATATCTCAAGAGATTATATGATAACTATTTTCTTTCCATCAATAGTAATATGTCCCACTTTTCTTCCTTATGGGAAAAAGGACTTCCTAGTTGTGATGACAGAAAATGGTTTATGAAAATATTAAAGAGGTAATAACACACAGTCAGCTGGTTTTCAATTTAGCAATCTTGAAGGTAGTGAAAATGGCTTGTGGAATTAAAGCCAAAGTTTTAAGCTACAGCCTTACTGATAACAGACTTACCAATTCTCTGCCATCTTTCAAATGAATCATTTAATCTAGTTCATGTTGTTTTTCTTCATTTTGCACTCCATTTTATGCTCTAATCCCAGCCACGTGAGACATTTTGGTGTCCAGGGAGTATCTCCAAACCCTGGGCACTGCCCCCACCAGCCCTCCAGCCAGCTGCCCTTGCCTATTGTCTTCTCTGCTCTATATTCCCAGATGGCAGCTACAACAACTGAAATTTACCATATTTACCTTCAGTTCTGGCTATGCTGGAATTCTGGTTTCACACACATTTGGGATAAACCAGCACTGCTGTGAAGGAAGAAATAATCCCATCTCCCTCATTTTACTTTCCCAGTCTCTCTGTCCTGCCCACACAATAGCCTGTCCATTCTGCTGGCAAAAGATCTGTGTGTGACATGATGACCTAGCCAGGGGGAACCCTTCTGGATTACCAACCCATTTCTTTTATAAGTGGCCAGGTTAATATTAACCCAATCATTTCTCCAACATCCAAGACTCCAGACCAGGTGCAGAAGGGCATGTGGGGGCACAAAGGTGAGTGTGGCACAAAAGCAGGAATGCACAACTCTGGGCACACAGAATACACCACTTCTTCCGGTGGCAGAGCTGGTTCAAAGCATCCATGAACCATGGCTTTGGTTAGACAGAAATCAGGATGTAGTCTATTATGTTTTCCTCTTTAACTTGAGTTTGTTGTATGGTTCACATCTTGCTGGGTATTATACTCCTCCAGCTGTGCTACAATAATGGCACCTCTACTCTCCCATCAGGCAGTAATTTTGAATTAAAAATCCTCTTCCAGGTATGGCTTCTAAAGTACAACACATACCACCTCATGAATGTGGTAACCGATATGTCGACATAGTGCTAAATAGGTGAGGATGTTGGCTTTCAGGAACAATCCCTTGCCAGATAATACTTCATTATCTGACAGACCATCTGGTTTCCAGTCCATCAATGCTATATTACTACAGTCAGCTCTCTATGCTTGATTATTGCCCAACATTTGTATTACTTTGTAAAAAAACAGAACTCAAAAAAAGAAAAAGAATCTTCCACAAAATGAGCAAGACAAATCACCACTTGCTTATGTACTTGTCACTGTCATTTTTGGATAATGGCCAAACAGTGGATTTTTGTCCATGTGACTCATGAGTTCAGAGTACAGCATACCCCATTGTTATCAGGAGAAAGATCACCAACTTTTAATTGCACAATATATATAAACACAGCTGGCCTCGTGACTCATGTTGTAATGCAATATGTTACTCTCTAAAATTCTGTTTCAGGTGTGACCTCGGGACTCTTTCTATTCCATTTGTTGAAGTCCATGAGATTTACAGTGATATACTCCTAGACTACCAGGAATATTTAAAGAATTTTTTTTTTCATGGATTTTAGAAGGAATGTGAATGAAAAGCTGTATCTATTGGATATCCTTGTGGTGTCTGTTCAGAGCACCCTGTCTTAAGAATGACTAATCAGAATAATGTGCAGTTCATAATTCTGTAAGCAATGATAGTTGATCTCTTTACAGTAAAATAGGCATTTCTTCAGTGGGAAGAATGTCACCATGGCAACATAATGACATTACAGAACAAGATCAGGAAGAACAATATTAGCTGCATTTATTAAAAGAGTATATATTTAATTATGAACAAAAACAGTACTTTAGTGTAGTTAATAACGGAATGAAATTTTTGTAAATATTGTATTGGCTTTTAAGTGAAGCTGGTCCTCAGTCGTCATTTGTTACCAGCTCCCAAAATTTCACTTTTGTGCATAACTCCCCTTTCCACAGGAAGCAGCAATCTCTTTTATTTTCTTTCAATAGTCTTAGGGTAAAATTCCAGTTATCTCTCTGTAACTGATATTGTCACCCCTGTCAATACATGGTCTAAGTTAAATACCTGGTTCAAAATCTGGATGCTTAACAAAACTCAATGGCTAAATAAATAAATCTCAGAAAGAAAACTTGGAAAGAAATTGTGATTAGCTTCCAGTGAAAAATGCATAAATAAACAATTAAAGAAATGTTAAATGTTTTTTATATTCTTTTTTTCCCCCATTAATTGAATACTTTTACAGTGAGAACTCTAGCCACTCATGATCACACTCTTACCGGACATATATATGAAGTCTTTTTTTTCAATAATGAAACACAAATATAAGTATAAGCAAGTTAGTGTGGTTAGACCAGGCTTCCTCCCAGGGAGGTTGGTGGTAGAGAGAGAAGTGAGGACTCAGTCTTTTTCAGGATGCTGTGTAACCCCAGGCACCTGATGTGTTACTATGCTGGGTGAGAAACTGGATGAAACTCCAGATGATCAAGCCAACAGAGCTAATTCCCACTAGCAGGGGAGAACCGGGTTTCACAAGCAGAGATGGTGCAGCAAAGAATACACTTCCCAGCATGGGGTACTACAAGACTCAGATATAGTCTGCAGAGCAGCCACTTGACTGCAGCTAAAAAAGCTTTAATTTCCCACCTCTTATTGTCTTTAAAATGGTGGTTAGACCATACTCCAGCAAGTGGGACCTAATGGTCTGGATTCCCCTGTGTTCGGAAGGAGTAAGAATCTTGAGTTCCTGGGCAAGCCCTGCAAGCCACTGTATGAAGGAAAATATTTTTCAGAGGATATTATTTCTGAAAAACAAGGTAGCAGACAAAACCGTACTTTATGAGGAGCCCAATCACATGGGTGTGTTTCAGACATGATCTGGAAATGCTCAGAAGTTGATTTATTGAGCCTACCAGTTGTGTCCACCTGGCAACTACATGACCTTTCTTACAGTAAGAGCTTTAGGCTTAGGGGATAATATCTTTATCTGGACATGGATTCGGGTTTTTTTGTCTCATCAGTATCAAATCCAAGCTTTCTAGTATGGTCCGAAAAGAGTGGTTTAATTTGTGTTAATTCTGTTTTTTTCAACTGAGAGAATAATCACAATTTGGAAAAATAGTAGCTTATTTGTTCATGGAACCATGCATTAGTTTTCAGAGCACTAGAACTATTGGAACACATTTTCTGGTTTAAGTGAAATGTATTTGGGCAGGACTGGTTTTATAAGCAGCTTTTTACATCAGCAATTCATACCATAGCTTTAAAGGAGCTGTTCTTTCATTTTCCCAGTCGTGGTGCCTTGCCCACACTCTAAGTTGCCACACGTTGTCCTTTGTCTCAGGGTCTGTCCTGGCAGGACTTCCTGGAGACCTACGGACACACATGGTGGTGCTCTGACCACATCTTCCTCTCTGCAGCACTCTGGCTACCTTCGTTGTTTAAGTGTGCTCTGGGTAGGATGATGATCCTTGTAGGCTGCTAAGCAAGATTTGTGGTTGGCAGATTTTGTCCCACACTTTTAAGGGTTATTACAAAGTTCTGCTAAACACAAATAGGTGCTTAGTTTAGTTTCTTTTCTGATGAAATACTGTCAAGCAAACATATGAAGTCAGTAGCAAACCCTGAGGGCTAACAGAATTCTTAGTTCAGCTGTTTTTCACTGATGGGCAAGCAGTGTCATTTAGATGTTTCTGTTCTAGCTACATATATATAAGCACTTTTTAATTAACTTCTTCCTGTGAGAGAATGTCTATTCACAGGGGTTTATAACATGGTCTCATATGAATCACAGAAGCAGAAGCTTTGGTCATGCATCAGTTAAGGTAGAAAATGTAGACAGGCTAGTTGGAATGCTATCAGGCATCCTCCCATTTCATCAATGCTATCTGGAACTTTTCCTATGAGAATGAAAACTCTATCAAGATTTCACAAATGAAAAGAACTGCAATTAAAAAAAATTCAGAAAAATAGAATAATAGATAATGACTAACCCATATATTTTATAAACTTTCTACAGTATTCTCTGAATTCAAATTTTATACAATTGCCATATAGACTTGTAGAAATTCCAGTTCAACATCTGTTGCCACAATCCATGCATATAATTTACATGACAGAATTACAGGTGTCTAAATTCTGCTTCTCTTGCTGGATATCTTAAAACTTAGGGCAATTGTAAAATTAAGAAGTGTGTAATTTAATATGTTGTCTTAAACACAGGCTTAGGTAATATGCCAGAAGAACCTTAGAAAGTTAGTGCAAAAGAACTTGGTAAACAATCTGTAAATTTGCAGGTCACTAATGAATGTGGAAAAGGTGAACTGTTTATATAGAGCCTACGGCACTGTAGACTATATATAATGATCACCCAGCAGGACAGAAGCAAATTTACATTCTCTGCTCTGCTCTGGAAGGCAATGTGAGCTTCATTTTGAATGAAATTACTTACCTGGCACAGAAGGAATCAAAGAAGGTTCTGAGGAGCAGGCAAGCAGCAGCAGATTATACTGCTCAAAGATCCTGTATTTACTTTTTTTTTTTTTTTTTTGTAAAATAGAGTTTTTGAGCATTTGTATAGTCTAAGCAATAAGAACCAGGATCTGCACACTTTACGCAGTTTGCATTCAAATTTGCCCTCTAGTGAAAACCAAATACTATTGCTTACATAAAGCAAGAAGAATACATTTTGGTCATACATCTTTTGGTAGGGAATTCTTTCTTTCTCTTTTGCTCCTCTTACTACCACAGATCTCCAGATCCCTTCTATATCAAATATCCTCCAAGAATGCATTTTATGTAGGAAGTCTCTCAGCTTTAACACACCAAGCTATACAATTGTCAGTGTATTTCTACTATTCTAGAAATACACTGAAATGTCTCTTCCTACATTTTTTTTGCACATGTATACTCGTTTTTCTTTTTATATCTGATTTAGGTAATCTCACTGGTAGCACAAAGGAGGGCACCAGCATTTACAAAGCAATGGGAAGGAGTAAATATTTATATAATACTGCCACTAGCTAGAGTATGAAAATGAGGTCTGTACAGCAACTACGGGTTGAACTTGAAGGGGTTACTTATAAGTTAAAAATAAGCATAAACATTTAAGCAGCACATATTACCATATATCTTATGGTAAGATGATAGTCTATCTCCCAGAAGTAGGATATCTATTAGGTAATTTGGAATTGGAGTTGCTATAGCAAACATTCTAGCTAGTAACTAAACAGTTATGCAGAATTTTTATGAATGTGGGTAGAAGCAATATTTTATTAGCCCCTACACAGCTTAAACTGTTGTCCACACAAGGCTGGTAACAAACAAAGGGTAACACTTCTATGGCTTACACCTTAAAACAGTGCCTTGCTTTTCATACGTATTAGGCATACCTATATTCCTATATCTTGGAATATAAAAAGGAAATTCATCATCTTCATGTCACCAGAAATTATTTTAATAAATTAGAACTTCTTTGGGTACTTATCTGAACTTCCCTAAAAATTTGCATAAAGCATAAAACACAGTTCAGACTTTGGCCACAGACAGATTCTATGGTCCCTGATAATTTTTTAACTCCATCTTCATTCAGAGTAGCTTCCAGAATAATGCCAACAAGCAAAGAAAGCATAAAATCAGAGCACAGACTTCAAAATGTGGTGTAGGAATTACTGGGATCCTGAAAAAAAAAAGTCTGTAAGAAATATTGTATGAATTTTTGAACCCTTCCATCTCATTTCTGATTAGCTCATGAGTGATTTGTCAAGTTCTGTGGTCAACTCTCTTTATGCCTCCACATTTAATCAAAACATTTACACAGAAAATCAACAATAAGACATAGATAAAGTAAGAGTTCCACTAAAATTACTGTTCAGGTGTAAACTTGCATATAGTAAGTAAGGAGGAACTGTATTTAAATGGCAGCCCTGGCTTGTGTTCCTTAAAAGAGAAACAAAATTGAAGGCCTGATATAAAGGCTTTAGCCGACAGAATAGTTTCCACTGACTTCTGAAGGATGTGAATCAGGCCCCTAAAGTAACAACTCATTTAGTAGTGACTCCTAAATTTATTGCACTTATTTTCTTTGAGCATAACAGCATCCATTCATCACACTGCAGTAACAAAGCTGTAACCCGATCTACGACAAATATTACAAGCCTAATGGCTGATGTCCATTACTGACGGGACCTGCTCACCATTTAGAAAAGATTGGCACTGAAGGATTACTGAGCAAACATAGCACCTGAAAAAACTTGCATGCAGGAGTCTGTCATCAGATGTGTGATCGAGGGCATTATCTGAGAACGCTGGCTCTTATCTTCGGTTGGAAACTGCTGGAATTGCCAACAATTCTCAACAAAGAGCTTCCGTCATGGAAGGCTGATACACCGAACCAGTCTGGTGATGGTTTACCTTCCCAAGGCTTCATTCCTTTTTATGGATCACCTGAGACCAAGCAGCACACCAGTCTTTAATAGCTTAAATAGCAGGACAACCCAGCAAACTGATGACAATCAAGGGAAAACCAATCCTTTTCGGTAGAAAGACAAAATTCCAAGCATTCCCTCACAGTAACTTAGAAAGATCTACTTTAAAAACTGCATTTTCCCAAACAGGATGCTGAGAAAACTTTCTTGCCACCGATTCCTTGCATTTTGCAACTTTCCCTATATTAAACTGCTCACTAGCCAATTTTTCACCTTTTACACAAATACAATTGTTCTCAGGAACATACTAAATTGATTTTCCCCCTTTTTCTTTATGTAACCCTAGGTAAAATTAAAATTACAAAATTTTGAAGAAAATCTAAGAAAATTGTTATTTGTACAAAAATACACTGTTATTTTTCTTGTTATATTATAGCTTTGAAAAATTATTAATTACTTGCAACTATTAACATGAGTGGTCAGAGAAATTATTCCCAAAATAGTGACAACATATTTAATTTGCACAGGTGTTTTTAAAATGCAACTGAAAGTTTTGGTTTGCCCTTTTACATACTTCTTAAAGAAAGCCTAAGTTGATACTTAAATTAAATTACCCATTTATTAAGAAAGTATGAAAAAAATGAGATGAAGTACTTTAATATGCTGTGACCCAAAAAGTATAAGAAAATCGAAATATTATGCAAGCATACTATTTTGTGTTTTCAAACACAGAGGCATATATGTGAGAATATTTTAAAACAAAACCTGAAATGCTAACTAGCTAGTAATTCACTTTTATCCACAAAATTTAGGCCAGATTTAGTCTCCTAAATCACAGTGGCAGTCAAAAGAATGAATACTTCCCATATAATAAATGGTAAATCAGACAGAAGACAGATGATATTTCCAAATAAAAGTGGTGTAGAAAATCGGCTCTTAAAATACCTAAGACATTTTTGATGAAATATTTTATGCAGAAAAATAGTTTAATTAAGACATAAGTGGAATATATACTTTGTTGCAAGAAGGGTTTTGCAAATTAAAGAAGGTACATTTATCAAAATTAGACTTTTCTTAAATCAGGATATAAAGTTAGTTTTTGTGGGATTAAAATGATCAGAAAATGAGTTTCATTAAGAAATCTTTTAATGGTAAGTAATCTGAGCCCCCACCTAGATTAGGAGGCAGCAGGAGTGTAGAAGCATTTATCCCAGCCATAGAGTTTAACTGCTACAGAGAACAGCAAAGAGATGTGTTGGGTTTGGCTACCTAATGCCTATGATGCAGAGGTGTTTATTTATCATGGAAAAATTGCACTTGTCAGAATGAAATAAACCCTAAAAAATCACTCTGTACTTGAGACACCCAGCCTATGATAGTCAGCTACAAAACAGCATGTATGCAAGTTCAGGCAGAGCTAAAATACACAAAAATAGACAAACACTGAAGGCAAGCTATATAAAAAAAGTATCAGAATTGATCTTGTATTCATAACTGGAGCCAATGCTGCATGGAAACTTCAGAAATTTACTACTAAGTGCCTGCTGGCTCACTGTGAAAGCAGCTCTCTGCGCTGGATAGACAGAATGCAATGGTGCAGTTTATCTGTGCTTGTGTGCATGCAGTCCTGTAAGGAGATGCAGCGTGTGAGACATGCACTACGCTTGATGTAGACATTTTTGGAATTAAGTAAAACTATTTTTATTGCCTTAAAGTTAGTATTGATATTTATAGGGTAAAGAACCACAGCATGCTTTAAGTTGCATAAGCAAAGAACATGAAAATTAAAAAAACCCCAACCTCATATGTATTTAGAATTTTATTTTCTTTGACAAGGCCAATAACATAACAAGCAAAATAAAATATTTATTTTTCACAGTTTGATTCTCTGAGTCATATGGAATGCAACATGCCCTGAACTATGAGTTAGCATTATACAGAAACACACTGTTCTAAAATATTTCCATACTCCATGCTAATTGCATTTTATCTTGTTTTATTTAAGATGCATTCCATGGAAAATCTATGTAACTGTCAAATATTCGTAGCTATTTACATTGTCTTTTTATTTTGATTTGGCACACTGTTTTGGAGGAATATTTTCTCCTCCATGGTCAAGCATGGATATTCTCAACATCTGGATTACGAAATTTCTTTCAGAATGTGAAGCATGATACACAGAAAGAATTGAACTTGGGTAAAGAACATTGCAAAGAGAAGAGGGGCTGGTAATGGTGTTAAGGATGAATGATCAGCCCACCTGGCACTTACTGCTGCCAACAGCAGCTCTGTGGTTCAACAAAAAGAAGGCTGTCAGGGAAAGACTGCCTTTCTAATGAAGATGCATTTTAGAAGTTTCTCATACAATGCTATTTTAACTTCCAACATTAAAAAAAAAAACAAAGTAATTTATTAGGAAAAAAAAATGGAAGATACCTCCACTTTTAATAATACAAAATTATTACTAAAGCTATTGTAAGTAATATATACTTAACCTACCATGAGAACAAGAAAACTATGAGTACTCAAAAAATTCTACCTATTCTAATAGCTTGTTATAGTCTTACTACATCTTTGTAATTTACAGATAAAATAATGAGCAAATGTATATAATGTACAGCTCAGTTAGTTCTTAAGTGAAAATGTATAAAGTACTTGATTTGGCATAGGATCTTGATCTGCATCTTTAGAGGTGTAAAAATTTTAGTTGTTCGAATCAATCTAAATTACATATAAATAAAAAATTGTGGACAATAATAATTAAAAGGATTCTCATAAAAGGGACTAAGCTGTGTTTTCAGATGTAGCCAGTGAAGAAATTAATTTAAATGAGGTAAAGACATGCAGATTAGACAGAGATATAATAGCACCATTATAAAAAAGTATGAGATATAGTCTAAGAAATATGCTAAGTGTAAGTTGTTTGGTTACTTAGGTCAGGACATGAAAAAATTAATGAGAATTTTTTCTCTCATCCACTTCAAACTTCAACTTAGAAACTTTCATTTGAAAAACAAAGTTTTTGACCTAAAACACTGTTGCTCATTTTCACAGGCATGCTTTCTATAACTAAAATAAAAATGCTTTACTTTGCATTTTATGCTGTCTGCCAGGTATTTCCTGTGAACATCCCATCTAAAATCTCTTGGTTCTAGTAACTAAAGTCTGTAAAGAAAATCCTGGCAGAAGTGTAGTTTAAGCTTCACAAGCAGCCATTTTAAACAGAAAGCTGGTTTTGTTGTGTTGACAATCACATTTTAAACTGATTCCTTCCAGATGAAAAGATGCTATTTCAAACAATGTAATAAAAGTGTGAAGTCAGCTGTTCTAAGGACATAAAAATGATTTATCTGTTCTCTGGTCACTGTTTTTTCTCCTTGATAGGGTGGAATTTTTATTTTAAAGAAAAGGTTATCAAATAATAGTTACCAGAAGCCCAAATTAGAGAGAAGTAAATAACCACTTGTCTTTTAAAGAAACACATCACATACCTGCAATTAATTTTGCAGCTCATGATGCCTCCACTACCGTGTTTATGAAACGTTAAATGCAATGGCTAGATTTACATAACTGATAAATAGTTAATTCTTACAGCTGAATACTGACAATGTCATCATCAGATTTCAGAGCTGTTTCCTTTGGTAAGAAAGAGGTTTCAGATAGATTTCAGATCTTTTTATCTGCCTGTATATGGGCATGACAGCCTTGCCCTAGCTCAGATTTGAGAGACAGCCCCCCCGCTCCCTCTCTCCATCAGGGCTTGAATCAGTTTCTCACATTTTAAATACAGGTTTCAATTCTGAAGGCTTTAATGGCACTAAAGAGATATCATTTCAGAACAAGCAAGTTTTTAGGGACAGATCCCCAAAAAGCAGCATGACCCAAAAGTTAACTCAGCTTAATTAGGCATTTAACAGTAATTCCTGAAATCTTTGCTCAGGGGAATGTAGCCCTGGATGTGACTAAACTCTGAGGGGACTTGATTCCTGGCCTGAAAGATTCTCACTAGCTGAAATTTTTGCACAGCCCTAGGGGAGCCAAGGAAGCCGTGGAGAAGGACAGCACGTACAGCACAGCGTGTACGAGCTCTTCCCAGTTTTCTAACTCTAGGTGGCTCTCAGCTCAGCAGCTCCGAGGCACGGAGGTTTCAGGGCTCAGAGGCAGCACCCTGTCCCTGCCAGAAGTGAGGCGAATGGTGCCAGGCAGAAATGTCGCCATCAGGGCCTCTGATGACAAGCAAACCTCTGCTTGGAGCACCAGGGAATGACATAGTAGTTCACCTCTGTGAAACACTGCAGTGTCTCATGTTGAACCAGTTACTGAAGCAGGAGAAATTCATGGCCATTTTCCTGGGCTACCAAATTTGGCAGACGTGTTCTTCACTTTCAGACAACATGAACGCATTCAGCGAATTTGATAATAAAGCATAGTATGGTATTCTCCACACACTAGATTTAATAGAAGGTTTATTATAAGCACAATTATTACATTGATCTATTTAAACATGATGTTTGAAGCCATCATGAACCTAATGTGGCAAAATGACAAATATTCTTGAGTTTTAAAATAATAAGGACTAAAAAATTTAGTTCCACTGATCTTCTAAGTAGATAGATTAAAATGGATTGCAAACAATTCTTGTAGGTATCTTTTTACTTCTTTAATATAAGCATCTTAAGATGCAGTGATCTGATCCAGGGAGCTATTGCTATAAATATTAATGCTATAATGAGTTCTATTTATGTTATAGTATTAGAAAAGAGAGAGACTTGAGAAATCATATCTTTACAGTTAAAACTATATGATTATGAAAATATCCAGAAAAAAACCCCAACTTGAACCTTTAAAAAGTGCAGATCAGTCACCCAATGTAAGTGTACCTCCAGTGGCCTTAGCAAATGATAACAATTAACACCAGTTAACGTTTGGCCCGTTTACTTCTAAGATGCTTTTAAGGTTTACATGATTTTATTGTGTTTTGTTCCTATGGGAAATAAATAAGCATGTGTTTCATCTTTAAAGCACATGATTCTCAGAAGTGATTCTCTTTAAAAGAGTGTTCTTGTTTACTGCGTTGCCATATATACCAGATTAAATTTTGCAAGTAAAATGTGTGTCCGTCAGTAATAAAAATGTGGTTAGTCAAATGCTGCCCTTAGTTATACCACTATAACTTCACTGTATTTCAGACAGCTACACACACAAAGTTTTTCACATTCCAAAGCCATTTTTTATGTTTTCAAGTGTTAACATATGAAGATGGGGGTAGGGAACCTTCAGTCAGGAGCAGAGAATTCCTGCCTGAATGGGATGATGAAAACCTCATGACAGTAACATCAGTAAATACTGCTGACTCCGGAGACAGTCCCGTCCATGGAACAGGGAGCTAGCCTTGCACTCAGGATATCCAGCTAAAGGCCTAAACATGACACTACATCCATGTATGCCCTCAGAAAACTACTTCATAAAGTGAGCTGCTGATTAAGTCTTCAGACCATTTCTGAACTAGAAACCTGTATCAAATAATGCAATTTTATGTCCAGTGCATATGTTCCTCAGACCTTTGGTATTAACATGCTACCATGGGGCAAATAAGCAACACGGTATCAGGCTGCTCTGTGAGAACCACCTGTGTGCATGCTCCAGTCCAGATCTACTTGACTCCCTGACACTTTACACATGAACATCCCCATCTGTATGTTTGAGATAATGGTACTTCCTTCTTCTGTGAAGTGTTTTGAGACCTATTTGTTAAAAGAACAAGTATCATCTTTATTTTGTGACTCACTTGTGTTGCTAAAGCATCCAGCCACTTAGAATTGTTGGCACTGGATTAAGAACTGGTTATGTACAAAAGAAAGCAGAATGCACATCACCTTCATATAAATACACAAAAGATGTCTCCTTTGTGGTTATATTTGATCTAAAAACCTTGTGAGTATAATATAAATAGAAATGTTAAAGTAAATTATCAGGGAAAGTCTGTCAGTCAAATTTTATGCATTCCTTTAATCTTGAAAGTAGTCTTTATGATTACTTTATTCAAGGCTATACCATCATTTAAATATTATGGCTCAGCACTCACTCAGAGTAAGAATAAAAATGATGGTTTTAAGACACAAGTCCAGATAAAGTAGAGACAATGAAATGAAACTGAAAACAGTAAGAACAGATATTGCACATAGGTCTATGCAGACAGGGGAGAGTAAGTGGCATAAGAACAGTTTTAGGGAAAGCAGATCTATTACTCTGCATATATATGTCATGGACTATGAAGAAGGAATTCTTGCTAATTACCCAGAAGAAATTCTGAAATTCTTTGATTGTGGAGCACCTAGTCTGCGCTAAGGCATCATTTTTCTTTTCACTGCAGATATGTGAGACCAATTTCCACAGGGCCCGTGGGTCCTGTCTTCCAAAATGCACAGGCATGAGGGCACTTGCTGAGGAGTGTTGTGTTCAAAAATAAATGTACTGATTAAACAGTTGATAAATTTAATTATGTACTATGAGAACTTGCTATGTCCCTACCTAAATTTTGCAAGCTCATGCTCCCTGAAAATATACAAATACTAGTTTTTCTAACACTGAGCATTTATTCTTTAAAGATATGTTAAGCAAGAACAAGGGTTCAAAAATTCAGCCCTAAGACTTTAATTTTTAATTATGAAAACCAGCAGATTTCACACAGGTTCACAGTTTAAGCCACTACGCTGTCCTTTACCATTTCAATTAGAATTCAATTCAACAATTTGTTATAAAACTAAATTGAGACTTTACATTTTGGATTATATTATTTCACACAGGAATGTGACAATTATTTCTGATACTTTACATTACAGGTTTTTCGTGAAGTCTTCAATAAACACAATAGTATGGGAAGAAGATGCCAATGTAGAATAATGTGATCCACAGAGTAAGTCGACAACATGACAGATGAAAAGAAGAAAAATTAGCGATATACTATGAACTATGGGGATGCATCAGGACATATACAGATAGACATTTTCATGGTGTAGTGCTCTTTTTTTAGCAGCTTCAGGCTCACTTTAGCAAGGCTGTACAAGTATTATGAGTTTGTAAGTGTGAGACAGGCCAGTACGACCAGAGGAGAGTCAGATCTATGTATAGATTTTTTTCTCTTGAAGTACAAGTGCTAGCAGACTTTCTTCAGTGCTCAGGTGGAAGTTACTGCTCCTGTAGTGGAGGCAGAAGAGAAAAGGTACCTTCAGTTTGCAAGATCACAGTCTCTGAAACTGTCAGTGTAGGTGTGTCTCTACTAAGAAATAAGATTCTTGAATACACCAAGCAATCATGGGTCCAAGTTCACTTCTGCTCCTCCTGATCTGAAGTGCTAACAAGAAACTAAGAAGTGGGGCAGATAGCTGTGTGTGTGTGTGTGGGAAATAACATCTTTACAACTTCTGTTTGCCTCAGAGCACTGAAAGTAGAGCCTGAAGTCTGGTCTGTCAATACCACAAGAATTTATGCCTCCAGTAAGTGGAAATTAATCTCTCCTTTATAAATGCATGCTGGGAAAAAGGATTTTTGGAATGACTGACCATGTCACACTTTCCTGGCTGAAAATTTCATTGAAGGTTTCAGGTGCAGGATAGTATTTGTACTTTGTGCAACTCTCATTTGGGAGCAGGAATGGTCAGTGATGCTGCTGGTGAGTGCCAGAGGCTAGTGCTTGCCTGCATGGCTGCCAGCTCTGCCAGTTTCCTTCTCTGACCTGGTGGCATTTAGCATCAGCAGAGTGTCTTCTGAAGGCAGCTGGGAGGGCCAGGCCTCAAGAGCACTGCTGCAGTCTCTCAAGCACTTGTTACCATGACAGACAGTTGATGGACAGAGGCAAGACAAAGGAGAGAGCTAGCAAATTCCTTAATTGATGCATGATCGCTGATATCACATAAACCAGGAGCCCTCCAGCTTCTGCATGTTTGCTGATGACTCTGCACTCATCCAGCTCCTGCTTAGTCTTGGCTTTTCTCCCACATACTCCACCCATAGCTGACAGGTTTTGTGCAGCTTTATAACCTAATCCTATTAACGTATGAGTCAGGGTGCTGCTTATTAAAAAAAACCGGGGGTGTGGTCATACAGGCAATTATAGGAACAAGAGAGTGGTAAGGTGGTGCTGAGAACAAGACAGGAATAATTATAAAGCTATTGGACTGTGTAAATGTGAAAGTAATTGCTCCTTCCCAAAGCAAATTAAACATAAATAATCAAATAACTCAGCAGAAGTAATGAAGGCTCAAATGAATGACAATTGTGTTTTGCACTTTCCCAGGACCATCTAGTTCTAAGAAAGGCTAACAAGCACTTTAAACTGTAACTTATTGAAGTGTTGAATTTTAAAACTGGAATCCAGGACACTACTATCCTTCTTATTTTAGGCAAGTTAACAAATTAATAAGAAAGTAACAGGTTTCTCGACTGAGTGCCTACCAAAAAAACCAACTATAAACCAGAAAATTTACTGTTGAAATTATGAGCCCATGAAAATCCAAGTTTATAAGAACAAAGTTGCTTACAGACTTGAAATAAAAGCATCCATCATTTTAATGCTGTAACTGCAGATTAAGACAGTGCAGATGGGCATAATTTTCCATTCTTAATATGAGACACAACACCATGTGTCTTTAATATAGATACAACATATACATTCAGCTAGAACATTGGTTTATTCTTACATTTCAAATTCCAACCTAAGTCACTGTCAAAAAAAGCGCAAGTGAATACAAATGCAGTAAAGATCATGATGATATAAAAACTGTTCAGTTAACACAATCTAACCTCTTGTTTGTAGGATCTAAAGAGAATGCAAAGTTTTCTCTATTAATGGTTTGAATTAATCCTGTCTCCAAACATTTTTCCCAGTAAGCATCAGATTATTTTTATGTTGGCTATAAAGCTGTCACTCCTCAATAAACAGATATGCTCCTGGTGGGTTTACCTCACTGTCAAAGATCTGTCAATTCATGCATCATCTCATAAGTGAAACCAGAGAACCTTTACTGCATGGCTCCTAGCAAAACCAGTTGAGCAGAGGTTGCTCATCACCTGAGAGGATCTCCACCACAGCAGCTCCTGTGCAATTGGTAGTGACTGGATGCTCCCAAAACAAGTTCACAAAATCCCTGAAGTTAATAGTTCTGCCTCCCTTTAAAAGAAAGCTATGTGACCTTTAATGCTCTGCTCGACTGAGCCTTCGTTTAGTGAGTCTCAATTAAATTTTATGTTTTGTGACTCCCATTTTCTTGTAAGATAAGAAAAGACTTCAAGGGATGGATCCTTCTTTGAAGAATTTAATTCCCCATGAAGAAAATTTAATTCCAGCTAAAGAGTTACGCAAAGCTTGGGGGAAGGGAGTTTTTGTAGGACTTTTTCCTGCGGGGGTTTTGTTTTTTTTTGGTCAAAAGATTTCTAGTGTTTTGTAAAGATAAAGGTGTAAAGATAAACGTGTTTTCTGATTCTTTGCAATGGGCAGGGTTCTATTAGTGTTAGACTGAATTATTTCCTCTGTCCTTTTCTTTGTAATGAGGACAAAATCAGAGGGGTAGTTAAAGAATTCTGCTGTTATTTGTGACGAAGAAGCTTTCCATGAAATCACCACACTGTTACTGTGATACTGTAGTAACATAATACTGGTTGATTTTCAGTAAGAGCCACTGCAGCAAATGAAACATTTGCATATGTGTTCATAAAAATAGATACTTCCTAGGCTGATTCTGCATACTTAACCTCAACATAACAAGGTCCAAAAGTTAAGGCAGTATGAAGAGTCTTGTCTGAACTGGGCTTTGACATTCTGGCTTACCGTAGTTGCTACTACTGAAAAATGTAATTACAAATCAGCATAAGCAATATTCCCAAATGTAAACATTTTCAGGGACAGGCCATTAGTAACACTTCTTTTCCTACTGTGTTTCTTTATTTAGTTAGGATTTTTTTTAGTCAATTTAACATAAAATTACAGATGACAAAAGGGAATTCAGAGTGCTGGAGAAAGATACCTAAACCCTTTTTAGTTTAGATTAGTTCTTTTCACTTTAGTTTATGACCAAATTCTTTATAGAATTAGATATTTACATATTTTCAGAAAATGTCACACACCATCAGTGGTGTTTCATATTGCCAATATGAAATAAACATGGGGCATAAATGAGTTTCTTATATCCTCCTCACAGATTTACACACCTGAACCTGAACACCTCATAAGCTGATTTTGTTTGCTTGGTATCTAAGCGTGAAGCCCTTTCTTGGAGCTCTATTCTGTACATTTTAGTGGTCACACAAGGAATGGATTGTCAGGATTAAAGGTTTCCACAAACTAAAATAATTCACATTCCACCCTCACTTCCTTCACAGTTGTCATAATCACAATGCTCCAGAAAACTGGACAACTTGTGCAGACAGGAATGGAAGACTCAAGGAGTCAAACTGGTTTTTCAGGATTAACTGATTTCTTTACTTATTTTTATCCAAAATTTAAGATTTTAGTTCATCTGAGATTTTTTATCTTATTTTTTTCCTAGTGCTTAATATTGTTTAAATGTGAATTTTTGCCTCTGTCTATCTTCCTGGAGAAAAACAGGCATTCATGAAATTTGCTTTTTGGCTAGATAAGTATTGACTGCTTTTGAAACAGACAAGTACAACTCAGCATTAGCTCTTGCCCAACAGAAGTTTTGTGCAATCCACTGTTAAATTGTGATTTAAATATATAATATTTTCATGTTATCATCCTCTTTTTCCTGCTCACAGATTCATGACTTGATACAAACATTAAAAATATTCTGGTTTAATTCCAGTATCGGTACACAAGGATTCCGTAAGAAAAGAACCAATGAATAATCAATTAACTTGGAAGCTGTCTCTTGATTTAGACTCTTTCTCCAGATACGAAAAATACCAGTGAGTTGGGATGAGATAAATACTGTTTTCCTGCTCACTGACTTAAATATTGAAACTAGTTTTCTATTTCAAAATAGTTATACATTATTGTAAATATTGATACAATAGTTTTCTTTTGAGAAGCAATACAAGTTAACATAAACTCAGCCCAGAAAACCTCAGGAGGCACAGATTATCATTTGTGTGGAATCTTTTTAGCTTTGAAGCTTCTTGATGTCTATTGTAGTGACAATACACAACATTATTCTCTCAACAAAAATGAATTTACAACTAATAAGGCCAGCTGTGAAAACTTCCTCTTTTGACACCTTAATGAAACTTCTTTGTATGCCCCTATTTCCTCATTTCAAACCATCTGGTTCTATATGGATGCACTTATGTAGTACAGCTTAGCTAAATCTCACTGCAGGAAAGAAAAGTGGTCTAGTTACTAATTTTCACTGCTCATCTCACCTCTGTTTTTCCACTACAGCTTGTGGATGCAAGAAGTCTGTCTCACTGCATCTATGCTGCCTCCATACTCAGTATCTTTGCCACTAGACACAAGAACAGTTCAATTTTGGGGAATATATGGGTTGGACTCATGATCTCTAGCTTAGACTTGATGATTTCAGAGGTCTTTTCCAACCAAATTGTTTCTGTGATATATGGATAAAAAAACCCTGGGTTGCTATTGTATTAAAAAAGTTTATGGAAAGCCTGCCAGCTACTCAAAGCTGGGATTTACTAATTAGAGTTACCTTGATTAAAGGCTAGCTTCCAAAGAGCTCCTGTGGATAACAGGCTTAACTTTAAGCATATGATTGATCCCATTACATTCACTGGCTTTAACTGGACTGCTCATAAAATTAAGTCTATATTTAAATGCCTTTCTGGATCAGAACCCCAGTCCCTTAGAGGAGCTCAGGCTTAGAGCAGTGGTACCTTATGACGCCAGTACAATTCAAGTAACTAATGACCATAACTCTTTTTTCCATATTCTGTCAAACTGAAAAGCTGTAGAATTTTGCTCACACAGGTCCTGGAAACATTGTCTACCACAGGTAACTGGGAATGCCAGTTCATCAGAGCTTGTAAACAAGTGATTCACTTAGCCTGAGCTAGTTTGGAAAAGCAGGACAAGAAGACACAAGAGTGAAGATACAGCAATACACTGATGCAGCCAGCCTGCTCCCAGCGCTGAAGCAGGGCTTGCACCAGCATCTCTATACAGCTGTGCATTCTTCAACATATTATAATAACCAAAATTGGCATTGTGAGTCTAATTTAGACTAATCAAGACTTTTCAAACTGTGCTCGTTATGTAAGAGTACGTTTGCCAAATTCTCGCAATTGTGAAAAAGAAAAGAGTGGAATATAAAGAGGATCTAATGTCTGGAAAATGGGTGATTAAGAAAGGTCACATAAAATTGACAATTTTAAAAACATATACTCTTACCCTTCTCGTTGGAAAATAGTCCTAAAACAGTCCCCCAGGCTCTTGTAACTGGTTGGATCAGTTTTCCCTCTTTGAATTTGGAACCTAAAAAAAATACAATTTACATCACAGCATGAGAAGTCAGGGATTTTAAGTCACTTTTAACTTTCCAATTATTATATAAAAGGAGTTTTAAAGGGTTTTTTTTACGTCTCTGATTCATTATTATATACTGTTCCTGATACACTTATTAACACTGTTTTCATAGAAGCTGTTAAACCAAGGAAAAATAGAGCTTTAGTAGTAACTTTTTTGTAGTTTATGGAACTCACAGTATAGCTATAACCTTTGACATTTACACCTCTTTCTAGTTGTTTGAAAAATAAGCTGCTAACCCTGAGCCTGATCCAAAGCCCATTGAAACTAATATGAGTGTTTGAATCAAACCCCGCTTTCAAAAATCTGAAATGGAATACTATCATGTATTGCTCTTTTTTATATTTGACACAATTACAATAAAAATCAAGCAGAGACATGATATTAGAGCACCATTCATTTTTCATAATTCAATAATAAGATGAACAATAAAAGCAAGCAATGAATTATTCTAATTAAAACCTTATTTCCTTTATTCACATTTGACAACAATAAAAATTTAAACATGAAGCTTGTGGCCTTGAAAGGAAAATCAAGATTATGATTTAAGATTGTAAACCTCTTATATTTATGATTTATGGATAGCAAAAGTGAGTTTAACAAATGCCATTATTTTACTAAGTATCTCAGTTAGAGGATGCTATTTCTATCAGTTTTAAAACTGCAGCTGGCACATTGAAGTAAACAGAATGGAGATATTTAGATTAATTTTTAGCAACATAACATCTTTTTAAACTGCTAATTACAAAATAGCACTAAAAAATAAAAAAGAATATTGCTGTTGGCAATTCCAGTCTAAAATAGCCTCACATCAGGCAATCACTATATTGGTTTTATCACTAGGTACAATAATAATTCTACACAACGGTTTCAAGGAATAATTCACATTACAGTCAAGTACACCACATGCCACAGGTACACTGCTGTTTTGAGAAACATACATTGTTACTTATTCTGATCATGATACTGAATCTCATTTATATGAGATAACAAACCAAGGAGTTTTTAACTCAAGGTTAAACAGCAATTTTCTCCTGTCTCACAGAATTCAGTAGGGTCAAATCAACATTTGTATTGTGGCAAAAGGCATTCATTGTTTTGAACATCAGTATTTCTGTGCTAGCACATATAAAATTTTTTTCAATTTGAGGAAAAAAATTCTAGTGATGCAATTCTTTGGGCAATTATGAAGGCAAGCCCACACCTTCTTTGAAAACAGTGAGAAGGAAACACTGAGTGCCTCCATAGTCCTAATAAAAGTAGTTCAGGCACATCTGGGATCTCTATCTGGGGTAACCTCTTTTATTAGCACAAGAACTTGCTGCCAAGTTGGCAGGGAGAAGAATGCTATTCAATAGGCTTACACTCAAATAAGAGCTGGTGCATAACATTTTGTCTGAAAAGATCCCTTGGGAAGGCTAATAGTTGAAAAAAATGCCTCAATGCCATCACACAAAGTCCAACAGCAATATCAGCTACAGAAGCTTTTACATTATGGCAGTCAAGCAAGCAAGCAAAATTATAACAGAATGTAGTTTCTATGCACATTTTAATATATTTAAGACTTGATTGTTTATACATCTCAGCTCAAAATCACAGATGTGTTTATTTTTCTTAAAGAAAACTTGCAAAAACTCACCAGTAACATCTTTTTCCAAGTATTTAAAAATAAAGTTTTCTAACCCAAACTCTTTTACTCGAGTTTCAAGATTTGGCCTGCTTGTAAACTTAAAAAAAAATCACTGTTTCTAAAACATCCTTTGATTAATGCACTTTGCTCGCTCTCACCCTTCAAATGCTCAGGAATGTCCTACTTGCACGTGTGTAAGGTTCTCCACTAAATACTGCATGCACAACTGTTTGTAGAACTGGGGCTTTAATCCCAGTCACAGTGGATCTCAACAACATAGTGAACATATTTATAATTCTGTTTTACAGTTTACATGTTGGCAACTTCTCAACTAAATTTAAATAACTTAATAAAAATATGTCTTTGATAGCAATAATAAAAATAATGCCATAAGAAATGCAATAATCCTGTAGGTAATTTTTGTTTAATCAGATGAAGGATAACTTCTTGCTAAAGAAGTTAAGTCAAAGAAGGTTTACATTTATTTCAGATTTTTGTTTTAATATAGATAAGACTTAAGTATTAAATGAGTCCATTTGTAACACTGAGTCACACAAATAACATATTCCTTCCTTTAGGGTTTTTGGATCCATTCCTTCCCTAGTAAATCTGTTTTATAGCTTTAACAGCAATTCTAAAATACATGCCAATTATGTGCTTCAACCTAGATCTGCGAATTGGGTTCTTTGATTCAGAATTGCTTGCCTCAATAAAATCATGTGTAACTTTTTAATGAACTAGCTAATTGATCACCAGCACTTGTTATAAGAAACTCAGGGAAGAGCTGAAAAAACACTTTGTTTGTTTTCCTGGAGACAGCAGCAGCAGCCTCTATTAGTAGTCTTAATAACACAGAAGAGCTAAAGCATTCCCTTAAAAAAAACCAAACCCAACCTGGCCTGTTTTTAATGATTGTTTAGAGGAATGAACACAACTGGGGGATATATAATGGCTTTCTCTGCTTCAAATCCATTCCTTTCTAAAAGCACTATAAAACCACTGAATTTCATGCATTTTTGAAAGTTGGAAGCCTGCCTTGTATCCTTTTAGCTTTTGCTAGACCAAAAAAGATAAATTCCCCTCTAAATACCATCGGAGCACTAACTTCTGATCTAATTTAAAATTTTGAAGTGTGATTGCAGGCAGCCCTCAGCGACATGCTGAACAGACATAGACATATGTGCAGAGATGCTGTTCCATGGCTGGGATGGACAACCTGCTACTCACTACCAGCATCCAACAAGTGTCAGAAGTCACTGGACACTCCAACACATGGTGTGTTTACTGCAAGCTATCCCTTTAAAAATGAGCACCAAGCTAACTTTCCCCACCTCACATTTTCCTGCTTCTTGGCTTTCTGGGCAGAAGGCTGTGGAGCTGAGCACTCCCACCCTGAGAATGCTCACAGAGCTGGGGAAGGCACTTTGCACCCCAGGTTACTTCTTCCTACCCAGAACCAGCCAAAGCATTTACTGCCTGCTGTCTTGGCTCCTTGCAGATCCCACATCCATCTTCCATGCCACAAGGGACCTCACAATCTCCTTTTCTGCCTTGTAGCAGCAGTCCAAAGGGCTTGGTCTTCCATGTCTCCTTTGAATGAACAGTACCTTTGCAGTAGCTTCCTTGGATATAAAAGTGCCCTGATACTGTTCAAGAAGAGAACATTGGTGTCCTTCTCTGCTCACTGCAGAAGACACATCGTTAGGATCTCTGTAAAAAGTGGGAATCATATAAAACTATTTGAGGTTTTGGGGTCTGTTCAAAAGGCATTGAAAACTGATGATCTAAAACCAGGAAAATATTTTAACTTACCCACACTTATCAGCACTAAAACTTCTGCTTGTGAAATGAATAAACCTAAATTATTGTTGTTTTACTAGCATGAGAGAGAGCATTTTTTTATGGTTATAACACTCCTTGATCAATAAGTCTCAATGGGCTCTGCCTGAAATTCCATAATGTAGAAGGTGCTTGAGTTCTTTCACCAGTTCTCCAAACCACTTATCATTTAACAAGTGATCCATCATATTGTGGAGCAACGACTCTACATAAACACATGCATCTGTTTCCAATGCCTAGCTCCTTACAGTTCTTGTTGGTTTTTTAACAGCCAGCATTTCATTCTGAATTTAATAAAACCCTCAGTCCACATCATGCTTTTCTGACCCTATTCCTCTTGTGAAAGTCCTCTACGTAGTTATTTCTAATAGAATCAATATCTATAGAAGAACAAGAAGATGCATGTGCTTTCAGGAAAAAATTCTCCCATATCCCTCAATAATTTGCTAAATTTTTTGTTCATGTTTGCTGAATATCTCATGGAAGTTGTCTTGTGGATGTCTGTTACTATAGTATCCAGGTATTTAGTGCTTAAAGCCTGTTTACCACAATCTTACCTAGAAATCCTGCCCCTTTTATTTACTGATCCAGGCCGGAGGAAGATTTCTAATTCATATTGACATTACTTCAGTCATTTTAAACTCTAAAAGGAAGAAATCAGTATTTTCATATCTAGATTGAAGCACATAATGAGCAGTTAAGTCCCAGTTATGTAGGACAACCACAACCTGATATGGAGCAGTCTAGACTCATCAAATTCTTGCCACTGGGTTTGCAAACCCTCATGCATAAATTCCAGAATTTCATGCTGCTTTTATGCAGCACTGCTGACTAGTTTCTCAACCACAGAGTTCAGAGGGAAAGAAAAACACTGACTCAGAGAACCAAGCTCTATACCAGGCTGCAGCGCTTGCCAATGAGTGGCAGCCTTAGCTGTATTTTCCTTCTCTGCACATCTTGGTAGGATTTTATCACACATTCTACTAGGTTTTGAATATAGCTCCTAATATTTCCATTCATGATTGGGGTTTATGCAGTACTAAAGCAAATAAACTTAGGTACTGACACATTTAGATGCTATAAAGAAGATAATTACATGTCATAACAACAAAACAAATTAAAATAGCTGGGTGACTCTAAATGTAAAACAACTTTAAAATAAATGTACGGTCTTTGGAAAACTAAAACATGTATAGCTTTTTGCACTTTCAGTAATTCCCATGATTCCAGACACTCCTAACTGTAGTTACCCCACCAGCATAAATTGATAAAAAATGTATAGTCTGAAGCTTTATATAAATATACATTATTTAACAGTTCACATGCTTATAATAAAAAAAAACCCTGCATTATATTTTAAAAGGATTTTGACTTGTTAAGTTAAACATTTATTCAGGTGTTACTAGGAGTGCTATCTACTGATGCTTAAATTTCATGCCAAAGTTTGGACTGGAAAATAGACCTCAATAATATAATTTATTTCACTTTTTGGCTCAAGTTCTTTGAATTGCTTATGTTACTTACAGGATAATAACTAAGTTGAGAGTATAATTCTGCCACTTATTTTAACAGTAAATCATAGGAGCTGTTAAAGAGCTGAATATTACTTTTCAAAACAAAAAAAGCCTAATTATTTTAAGCAAAAGATAAAAGTTTTGCTACACAGAGGTCATATTTTGAGTGTTCTAGTATTGCTATGATGACTATTTAACTGTGAAGAGCATAAAAGAGTATCATAAAGACTTATTCCAGTCATTCTCCATACAGTTCGATTTTTGTAGTTGAATTTTCTTACAGTTCATATTTACTTTACAGAAATAAACCAGAAACATAGGTAGCAAAGTATTACAAAAAATTATTTCAAAATTCATCACAATTAATTTCATTTTGTTGGAATTAATGATGCTTGTTAAGTTTATTCACCCCTTTAAATTTTGGCAGAATTTGTTGGGCTTTTTAATAAGAAAAAAAAAATAGTAATAATGGAAATAATTGTAAAGATACCCTGAAAGCCTGCTCTGCAGAGTTGAATTTTATATTAGTTAGAACATCAACTATCAGCTATGACAGTAAAATAAAAAATTACCAAACACAAACTGATGATTTCTCACATTTACAAATGTGTTTATCAAACACTGCACCTCACAAATGTGTCCATTCCACACCTGATCTCTGCCTTATTGCAATCCAGGTCTGTTCTGTCGACTTGCTATCTGATTTGTACTTTGGCTCTGAGAAAAATACCTCAGAAATTGCCATGAGAAATAAGTAGGGCAAAAGGAGGAAACACCACCAGTAGATGAAAAAGAAGCAACTGCCCATATCTGAATAAGGGTACATTCATGGTAAAAGTTACAGCTAGATCAACAACAGACAACAATTTACACCAGAATTTAGATGGAACACATTGGCTGTTCTGATCAAACTGGACCCAGTAAGATCATTACTATATGCTGCCTCCTTTAGATTGGCTAAAAGCAATTTATCTAAAATCTCATAAAATACTTGGTCTGAACTCTTTCAGCCTCGATGATGACAACTTACCATGCATTGCTTGGTCTGAACTTACAATTTTTTGAAAATATTTTCCCTGAATGAACTGCATCACTGAATAGAGAAACAGCAAATTCTTAAACATGGCAAAACAGCTTAGGTGTTTCACTGATACTCTCAGCCAGTTGTCTGAATGCGAGGCTTAGACCAGAGAAAAGTACACTAATTAGAAGAAGAACTTCCTCTTTCCTGTACTTCCTATTCCTTTTATAGATGACTTTCCCCTCTCTCATGCCTTTATATTCAAGTTAGGCAGCATATCATTCCATCAAAAATATCAAAGGGAAAAAGAAGGCAGTACAATAAATATATTTTTATTCATTTAATGTTTTAGACATTAAAGCTGTACTTTGTCAGCTACTAATTAAGAACTCTTCTGATTTTTTTCTCCTACATTCTTCCATTGAGTGCATGGGACAAACATACAGTAGCTATAACATCAGAAGGAAAATTTTCTTTGCATGTAGTTTCAGAAAATATTCATGAAAAAAACCCTTGTAGTTTCTAGAAGCAGGTCACATTAATCCATTTAACTGTTTAATGCAGATCTACCTTGGTAATATTGCAAAAGAATAACAAAAATAACTAGTCATAGAACTTACATATGAATAATTCCATGTTTTCCCAAAGAAGAAATTTAGCAGATACTAACTTCAAACCATAAATATTTTAATAATCTAATTACATTAATGACTCTGTGTGTGGAGGGTGAGTTCTAAACAACAACAAAATAATTAATGAAAACCAAAACTTTTTCGTTCCACACTAAAAACCATTCAGAGAAACCTCATGAATGTGCAAGTTCCATTTTATTTCACAGATGAAAATACTGAGAACACTTGCATGTTTCACAACAAGGTGAAAGTATGGATTGAGGCTCCAAGATGGGGTCCTCCCCACCTACTGCACAAGCACAGCAAGAGCTGCCTGTCTTCAACCCCAGCCTCCAAGGCCTGTAATGCTCTTGTGTTTCCAAGGTCCCAGATACAACTGGCAGCTGTGGGATTCTGAGAGCTCCTTGGGAAGTACCAGCCTTTCCTCAAGGTTAAGGACTTGCAAACCGTCCACATTTTTATCATCCTTTAGAAATGGCTCCAGTGTTCTGTGTGAAAAGCCTATCCACGAGTCCTGCCAGAGCAGGAACAGCTCCACTGGCCCCTCTGCCAGTGCCATGGCTATGTCCGAGGTACAATTCTGTCACTGAAGCTTTGCTTTGGCTGCCTAGATACAAGTTCTGAGCACAACATAAGATGACAGCAATGATCATAAAAGGGACAACTATTTGAAAGATCACTCAGTATTTTGTGTGAAGGATTGCGCAACACATGTGACCTTAACACAATAAAACCAGCCAGGATGTGCCAACTGTAAAAGCAAAAGGCAAATTTAAATACTACTTGTGTTTTCTATCTACATATTCCTGTGTGTAAGGCCCTTAGTTACACTGGTGAAAGAATCTACAGAAAAACAGCATTTTGTTTTTTACACTGATGGTTTATTTCTGAAACTTTTTAAATCTCTATTTCCTAAGTGAAAGAAACCCCCCAAAATCTATGGACTTTTTTGAGCCTTATCTAAACTGGAGAAAACATTCAAAATGGCACCACAAGGAATAATTTTGTATTGTCAGAGATGATGGAGCTATTTTTATGATTTTAAGTATGAATAGTCTGTCACTCATAGCCTAAGACATCAACAGAAGTCTGGTTTTCATTAGTTTTGAATAAAGTCATACATGTTTTCCTTCAAAACAGCTTATAGAGAAACAATGGACAAATTGATGAGGAATATAAACCAATGACTAGAAGACATTTCACAAAAATCATATATTATATTACAATTATATTAAGACCCCAGTATGCAGTCTCAGTTTGGGGAAAAATGAGAACGTGGTTTGGCTGACTTCAGTGTGAAATATGTGCCTGCTTAAAAAGTGTCTAGGTTTTATCTCAGTTTAACTTCTATTACAAAAATGTGTATCTTCTCTTGATCTCTTGCCAGAAAGCAATTCTAGTGTCCTGTGACATTACCATGATCTATGACTCCTTACTGAGCTTCTGCAAATTAGAGCTGTTAAAAATTTTAAATGTAGGCATGAACATTTCACCTATCAATTAAGTGATACCAAGTTAGAGGAGTAATTTTGCTGCCTTTAAAAGGTAAGAATATTCTCCGTTACTCCAAAGAGACACAAAGGCAAATCTCAACACACTTTTGTATAATAAAACACGTGTCTGATAAGCCAGAGAAAGGTTCCAAATGACCACTTACTGGTGGTCATTACTGGACAACACCTGAAATACAAACAGTAAGCACTGCTCTAAACCCCTTCCAATTTCAGAAAATATAATAAAGATCTATATGCCACTGGAAGAAGTAATGTTCTTCTTCAACATTTTTTATAAAAAGGGCCAAGTACTTCTACACAGTTTTCTCAACAAAGCTTTGATTTGAGTGTCTGTTCTGCTAATCTCACAGCACTTCTCCTTCTGAGAAGGCAGAAGAATTTCTGCGGCTTTCTGGCATGAAGATGTAGGGGGAGGATTTTTTGGTGGGTTGTTCAATACTTTTCAGTATTCATTAATATTGTAAGTTCTTTGATGAGATCAATCCCATCACAGCTGAATGTATTCTGGTTTTTTTTTTTTGGTATCAAAATGATTTAGCACCAAAAATTTTCAAACCACAACAAAACGTACATTATACTTACTCCCTATGGTCAAAGTAAGAAAGATAAAAAAAATATTTTTTCTCCCAATGGAAAGAAATGGTCAAACACAGAAATCCAAATTCATTTTCAGTGGAAAATAGCCAAAATCAAATTGTGAGTTGCTGAAAGAAGTGTTAGTTTTGCGCTGGAAAATATTTGAAAGGGAAACAACTTCATTAATACATTGTGGCTGAGATTTTTAAAATACTGGAAAGGATACAACCAGACTTACTCTACTGAAAAATACAGCTAAATGCCTTGCATTTGAAAATGTTAACTCACATGCCCTTTCCCATTAACAGACAAACCACTTTAAATTACTAATAGCTAATACACATAATATGGACATTACCTACTATTCATGTGCTGCTTCCATGAAAAGATTACTTTTTTTCTATCAAATTGTATGGCTAAGTGACAGAAAACATACAGACTTAAATGAGGAAAACAAGGAAATTCTGAGTTAAAGAGTGAAACTCAACTCTTACACACCCAACTGTGCCCCAATACTACAGCTTATACGGAATTCATTATCAACCAGTGCTGAGTGATCTCAGCAATTCTTAACATACAGTAGGACACAACAAGGCAAGTTAAGGATGAAATTTCCTCTGAAGCACTACGACTTTCACTGCTGTGGTGACTTACACTAAAACTAGTGAAACATTGGAGCACTGCATTCTGCAATACTATTTATCAGAAATAGTGCACTTCCTTCTTTAAAAATCAAACCAAAAATGTATTCCCTTAACTTTAAGAAAAGTTTTCTGTGTGTTCAAATTGTAGCCTGCCAGTTTTTTCAGAGTCCACAGATACATAAACATACATTCAGGAAATTTTGGTGTAACACTAAAATTTATCCTAGTAAGCAATGAGAAACCTCTGATACCTATGAATATACCCTATTAATTCACTGTATGAAGATAATAAAAAATAAAGGAAATGAGTTTCCACAATGCAATGGAAAAACAGCAGCTGTTTTCAGACTTCAGTAGATTAATTTTTATTTTTCTCACACTATTAACAGTTAACAACAAAAACTAATGCTAAACAAAACTCAGGAGAATCTAGAATGCAGGTTGCACACTGAGGTCAGAAGAATAAGTTTGAATATTCAAAACTTGTTGAATCACAGTTTTTGCTATAAAAACATCAGGATACTTTTTTTTTTTTTTCAGAACCAAATAGCCCCACTCAATGAGATTACTTTTCTTGTTTGTAAATACATTTTTAAAACTACCAAAGTTCAAGTACTTGACATCCCAGTTTTAAATAATAGAAAGTAAGACTTAATGCTGTAATGGAAACACTAACAGGGTCTTGACAAAAGCCATGTAAGGCTGCACCTTTATATCACAACAAACTCTTCCAGCTGAGAAAACTCACTCATTACCCAGGATGGTGTGGAAAAAAGATCATTTTTGCTTCTGGAAAGACAGTTGCTTGAAAATTGGCATAAAGTGGTGAAAATTGTAAAGGGACATTACTTCTTCCCCCCCAAACTCAACCTAACTACTCCAGAAAGTAATGCACAAATCATTCATTATAATGAGTCATAACAATGATTTGTGATCTTCCAAGTTTTCATTTTACGCCCCTCTGTTTTTCCTTAAAGACAGGAGGATAGACAAAGACTGGAAACTTTGGGTCATATGGATCACGGCACCACTGCTATGTCTGGAATTTTCTTATAAATATCCTATTGCTCTGAGGTTCATAGGCCTGACTGAAACAGCAGGGACGATCTCATTTGTGCTTTTATAGTTGTAGAGGGATTTGCAAGAGTTAACACAATTTTCCATAATATTTCTTACCAACTTCAGGAATAAAGGGAGAGTTCCCTTTTTAATCAGTATCTGAAACATTGTTAAGTCTAAAGGGAAACAGGAATTCTTTCAGATTTAACAAGACTTTTCCAAGTGCTGATAATTTTAAAGGTACAAAACAAGGCAACTTTTGAAAAAGAGAGAGGATTTCAGCAAAGCATTTGTGGGCAGCAATCAGTGCAGTAGTCTGGAGGATACACTTTTCAGCAGATTTTACTGTTTTCTTGCAACCTTGTGCCTTTTAAAGATTAAATGATTATTTTTCCAAAAAGAAATGGTAAATGATTCCTTTTGAGTTCATGAAAATACTCAAATCAAGGAAGTGTTGTCAGGTTCTGTTACAGTGATGTCTATCTCAGAAAACAAACTGTTTCACTAACCACCAGTGGGAAGCTAGAAATGCTCTTTCATTTTGTACAGTCACAGAAGTCTTTTAAACGCATTTCGCTCACATTCTTCTCCAGGCAGGCAGGCAAACTATGCTAACATGGCTGATCTGACTCAGATATTGAGCCTGAGGACTAAAAAATAGGAAAAGAAAAGGCAGTTCTGATGTTATCCATGCAGTATTTCTCAGGGACTATTGTTTTGTTTCCTTACTATATTCAGTACCTCTTCCATGTACACATTTAGTCAAGTCTTCATAATGCTACATGGATACAGAGATAAAACTAACCAAATTATTGATTTGTTGAATGCCTACTGATAAATAAAATAGGCTTGTTGAAAAAGGACTGCTGGAAAAAGTGGTTCTGCATGCTTATACAGAATTAATAGGTAATTACTTATATTATATATAAAATGAGCAGAATCATGACCTTGTTGGCAAATTTCTGTATCTTGTCTAATGCCAATCTGAGTAAGCGTGCAATAAATAAACCCCTAAGTGTTCAAAATGTAGGCATACCCCCTCTCTTCCTCTTTTTCTTAGCACATATACTGGCTAATGGGAGAGACAACTCTTTGAAAGAAGAACACCATAATTTAACCTCTTCCTAAGTTATGCTATGATTCTCTCAAAGAACTAGCTGTATAGTGGTTTGCTATGTGATATGATGCTAGCAGAAGGCTTAGCTGCTTCATTTTGGGTATAATCCTTGTGCAATATAGTCTATGCACATAAATAGGGACTCAAGGATTTGCAGGAACCAACTTTCCCTGCTATGGAGCCTGAAAGGTGCCCAGTCTGAAGTATGAGAAGGACCTACCGTACATAAATTTTGCAGAGTACATTGGTATTATCCTTGTTAGAAATCTAAAGTTTGTCCAGCTTGTGGCCTGAGCCCCTTCCAAGAATAAAGCCAACCTTAAAGGTCTGCAGAAACGAATCTCCAGTTTTATTACATGCACGGGACAGATTTTAGCCTTTTTCTTTTTCAAGACTCTCTTGAAAATGCAGACAGCCATCCTGCCTAACAGCTAAGAGACATATCATTCGCCAATTTATTAGAGGTCATTTATTAGAGGTCACAAGATGCCAGCTTGTCATTGGAACTGGCAGCAGAAACCGCAGTCTCAGAACTGACAAACACTGCTCCTTTTGTTGCAAGAAGTTTTCCCTATGAGCCTGTGGTCTGGGAAAAGGGCAAATAGTGAAAGTCAATCACAGGGGAATGACTGATGGATATACAGGGAGTGAGCAAAATTATGAAAATAGGTGGGAGTGCTGAAGAAACATGATATTTAGCAGCAGATGGAAAACCTTGAGGAAGATACTGGTCAAAATACAAGCAATGTATCATAACATCTGTTCCTTCCTTGTCATCTCTAAAACCTATCAACAAGCACTGCAACTCTGCAAATTTCCCTTCTCTCTCTACTACTGCATTCAATGGATAGTATTAATGTGACATGATACCTGAATTAATATATCATATTCATTCACTGTACCATACTGTATCAAATTGTAATTCAAAAATTCATCAGCTCCCATTGGCAATAAAAGCAGCCTAAAAACATATAAGAAAAAGATCATTTAACTTTATATGAGGTACTTCTGTAGGACTTTCTACCAAAAGGGTATATAGTTTTCAGAGTTTTCCTAGAATTATACAACATCGCATCTATAATATCAAGTGGCATCTCTAATGTGTCTTAAAGGATTCTTTTGGCTCAACGATACTCCTCTGCTCACTGTTCTGTTCAACTTCTGTTTATACTTCAGCAATTGCTGTTTTCCTTCTCACCACTAGAGTACACGTGAGCACAAAAACAGCTTTTCTAAAATACTCAGAGAAAATCCAGTGTGACCTGAGGAACTAATTTTCTTCTAAGGAATATGTACAGAGAGAATGGTTCCACTGCTGTAATTTATGTCAGACAAATAGTGTATTTCCAGATCTGCTCATATGATGCCCTCTAAATAGTCGGTGAAATTCCTGCCCAGGAAGGACTGTGGGTCAGGACTGTGTAGTACGAAGCATTTGACCTGTTTAATTTCTTGTCACTTGGTTTCTGTCCCAAGGGCTACGACTGTGTGAAGTTTCAATTAATATATTGAAGAAGCTCTTCAACATAGATGATATGGCCAATTGCAAACATTTATTAAATATGACTTGCTGCCTTCTGAAGTGGAAGAATTCTCAAGGTGAGCATCAAACCTCAGCCTTCAGGAGTAAAGAGCAGCAACAAGTAGCTCAGGAGTAGATGAATAGCTTTGAGTAGCCATAGAAGTCGATGAGTGCTATGAGTGAGGAATGATATTCTTAAAATGCTGAAGAGAGTCTGAATCAATCAGTAATAAATCACTTTCAACTCTTCTCTCCTTAGAAAGAGCTGTGCATACAAAGAAAAAGAAATCTCTTTTTGGAAAACCCTAGCTGATTTACACGGCTTTACACAGTTGATTTGAGATGTACTCTGCAAAATGACTAAAAATCATTTGTTTACATGAAACAAGCCCTCATCAGATTTCTAAGAAGCTACAACAGAAGTCAGGGTATGAAAACCCTTACCAAGCTATTTCATATATAAACCCAGAAACTCTAGTAAATGCAGATATGATAATTTGAATGGTTTTATCCAGGTATGCATAAATAACCCTTGTCTTCCCTGTAATTAAAAGGAATAGAATTTTCTGTATTATGGAAGAAAAAAAGTTTTCAGGAAGAAACAATGCACACATCACTAGTTCTTCAATTTCCTCATTATTGTTGATATACACTTTCATGTTAGTTAACTAAACGTAAATCAGTAGATTGACACATGCCATAGAGTTTGGATACTAATTTAACACCTCTGCATAAAGTTAGAGAGGAGATTTATAAAATAACTCTGAATTTATTATTTCTAGAAAGAGTAGACAAAAGTCTTTGAGGATTAATTTCATGCTGTGGGTTAAATTTCACTCTTATGATAGGCTAACTATTGCCTGGGGCTCTACAGATAATGAACCTGACAAGGGATTAGCAAGGAAATACTTGTGTTATTATAAATCTTGTACACTTCCCTTTCTAACCAACTTCATCCTTCATGACATTAACAAATTACACTCTTCACCCACGTTTCAATATAACACAAAGCTATGAATGATCCTGAACCAACAGTACATTAGATAAGGTCTTCTCAAGGCATAAACAGCTATTAAATTTGGTTGAAAGATCCAGACCTCCTGAAGTAAGAACCTAAGACATTTTATGTCAGATATCGCCAAGAGCCAGAGAAACACTTGTACATAAAATCTGATTCAAGAGTATCAGCTGATACAGTCTAAAATAGTTTATAGACAAATGTGCACAATGGAATTAAATGTAACACAGAATCAGAGGAAATTTGGGAAGTATTAATCTACCAAAGAGTCTAAAACAACCCAAGCAAAAAAGTTAATCACTTGGCTTCACTGTAAACAGTGGATTTACTGAAGAGTTCAAACACAATTTATCATGTGTATATTAGATTACAAGTACCAGTAATGATTTTATGCCCAAAGCCAGTAAGAATATCTATGATGTAAATATAGATGTTTTCTGTATTTGATTCTTTCATTCTTTCTTTTCTTGAAAGGCTTCAAACTTTTACATGTAAAAACCAGCTTAATTTCTAGACAATCCATGCTGAGCTGTGCTGCCATGCAATGGTAGTGAAATTGCATAAAGGTTAAAGTGGAAATCTGACATCACAAACTTGACCCTTTATTTATACACTACCATACAAACAGAAAGGCAAGAAAGAACTTCAAGCTCTGAACCTTCTTCTGCTGACCCAAATCAGCTCAGGATGACATTCATTGAACTTTAGAGATGGTAGTATTACTGCTAGTGCCTTCTGAAGGGAAGAAGAATCCGAGAAATGGTTCTTGTAACATAGTTGTCCCTCTGCACCTTTCAGAACAATCAAGCACAACCAAACTAAGCAATTTTTTGTACCTTATTACCCTCTCATCTCCTCTGAAGCCAAAGCCTTTTTGAGACAAACCATCTCCAGACTAGGGCACCACATCATTTATAATCACCACATGCTAAACATTCATGCTAAAATACTCAGAAATTTATTTGTGTTGGATTGCAAAAGGCATGGACAATTTTTTCTTTTATTCCTCTTGTCAAACAGTCTGGGCACAAGCCCTTGCTAATAATCCCTTAAACTCTCTGAGAGAACATGACCTGACAGGATGTTCCTGGACCCCAAGGGTGTGAGCTTACGATGTTGGAAAAGTGTCCAGTTTTGTCTCTTTGCTCCTGAATCTCTGCAAGCCACTGAGCTCTGCTGTCCCTCGATGTAGTTTCAGAATGTCACCATGAGTCACACTGAGCTATGCCAGATGACTCAGACCGATTGCACAGCTTGTATTGTTCTTGTATGACCAAAACAGAGAAAGAGGAATTTCACCATATTGCTCTTGCAATATATCAGTATCACTTTCTTACTGTGTACAGCAGGCAGGAGTAGTATTTGCTGCACTTCCCTCTTAGCTTTCTAAATGGAGAGGGAAAAATACAATTGCATTAGCAGGCTGAAAATGTAGGCTAATAACATTTAATATTTGAGAATTTGCCATTCTGATTTCTTGGCATCATATAAGGCCAGACAACTACTCTCTTAGCTTACCCTTACAGCCGAACCAGCTCTGCATCCAACCATCTCCATCCCCTGAGACCAGACCTTTGGCTAAAGTTATTATAAATGAAGGACAAATCCTATTAAAATGACAACTGAGTGTGCCCTTATACTAAATAAATACTTGGACAGTGTAATGAGTCCTATGTTTGAGCCCTCCACACTTTTCCAGAACAGATTCAGGTAGGCTTTGTACTGGGAAGACAGTCAAGCACTGCTAATATCTTACATTTTCCACTTGGAATGTAATTTGGTGAGTGGCTTCTCTGATGACAGAGACAACTTAAGATCTCTGCTTGTTGCCAGACTCTCTGTTTTGCTGATGCAAATATCTACAAGGCTGTGGACTAGAGAAAAAACAAACAGTCCCCATCCCCTATGCCCAGCCTTTACTATTAACCCAGATTACTTCATTTTTCATTAATTCAAAGCTGGTCTTGGGTGGATGCACACAATTTACACCAAAATCATCATAGCTTTGATTAAACTATTACTTTCATCTTCCTGATGCAGTTTGTTCTGTTTTCTACCACAGGATCTACTAAATACTGTATTCAGCATAATATCTAAGAGGCACATGATATGTGCCTCCCTGTCTCAGCAAGAATTAAGCTTACAGTGGAAGGTGATGCCTTCATCTAAAGGAGTTAAAAGTAAACACAGCAAGTAAAGAACTGCTGGCAAGTGAAGTGGAAATGGAGAGGAAGAATCTGGGACAAGTTGTTAAAAAGGATAGACACAGAAGGAACAGATTTGGTGGAAAGGGGCAGCCACTAGCATAAGGTGAACTGAAAAAAAAAGAGATTTTCAGACCTAGAAAGTTAAAAGAAAAGTAAAAAGAAATGGCAGACTGGAAACAGACGTAAATGAAATGTGGGCCACAAGAATCTGCAATGATTTATGCACATGCTTCACGACACATACTTTAACAAAATCCTTTTAATCATTTTTAGTGAGTAATTGCTTCATGAAAATCATATTCTCTGCCTCTCTGTGGTTTGTTTTTGGAAGTGGCAGGTTCATTCTGTGAAACTTCTTACAGAAAACTTTCAACTTGAGACATTCCCAAAAGATACAACTCTTAAGGCAGATACATAGAAATAAAAATGTGCAACAAAAATTTTTTGTTTAATTTTTAAGATCCCTTCCTCCTTAAGTCCAAGGATACATGATAGTTTGCAAATGCATCAGGCTGCATCAGGAATAAGGATGCTAAAGCTGGTGTTTAATATGCAGAAGAAGCAAATGAGGTCATGGTAGCCCACGTTACTGAAGAGACATTATTATTGATTGCGCATCTTACAGTTCCTTGAAAGTTAATGGCTTTAAATTCAGATGTATTAAATTCATATAGGATGCAATAATAATATATATTTCTCATTTGGCCATTGCTTGAATAAAAAAGCTTAGGTCAGTTTAAAACAATTTTATGCTACACTTCTAATCATAGAATAGTGCACACTCGACTTTGCATTAAACAATTTACATTCACATCTGTCACATATTACTTGTTGCCTCTTTTCCCCCTTCCCTGAGGGGAACTTCTTGTTTTGACAGCACCTTGTTGCCTAACAATTCCTGTCTAACTCTTGATTCATAAAGGAAAATCACAAAAATAATGTAAATTCATTTCTAATTTTGATATTTCACTTTTATTGACTGTGCCTATGGAGGAAGAAGTTAAAGGAAATCCTACCAACAAATGGATTAAGAAAGAAGAGATATACCTGATTACTAACCTTCACCTGCTTTTAACACCCTGTTTTTCCTAAAGAAAAGCATAATTGGATGTGATGGATAAGAACTATCATTATCTTCCTCATAAGAGACCTGCCACTAGTTATCAGCTGGCCAAACTGATATGCTGAACCAGTTTCTGACTTTGAAAGACTGAGAAGTTTCTATTAATTTATGGCACATACAGAGGAGTTCAGCAGGAAAATGCTTTTTAGTGGACAATCAGATGACAAAGACTCTCATTAGGAGATGAATCTTTGATGATTGATACTCAACTCCACTCTAACAGGCACTATAATGCAACATACACACTTAACTCTAAACAATGTTACAATTTTATATACAAACCAAAACCAGTGACTAAATTAAACCTGAATAGACTTAACATGTTAATTGCAAGTAATGGAAATGAAAAACTCAATCCTATGTGCCAGGTGGTAATAATAATTTACCTTGTGAACTTCTTTTGTGTCAGATTTTTTCAAATCCACAGCTAACTTAAACTTTGAAAAAAGAAAAGCTAGGCATTGCTTGACAAGCTGAATTAATGTGTCTATCAGCATTAAGCCCTTGCTACACAGTGACATCTCTCCAGTAGGTAAACTGCCTCTGAGACTAATGTGTCTTCACTTATTACATCACCTCTCTATGGCTAAGCTCTGAAGTGCCAGGGGATACAAATGATCTTGTCTTCAAAATAATTTAAAACCTGCTGTAATATAGAATGGAAAACACAGAGAGCGAGGTCTTGTCAAAATGCAAAATCAACAGAGAGTGTCAGGAGGCAGAGTTTGCTGTCTGTAATGTGATCCTTCCACACACCACAATCTCCATTTTATTTTGCCTAATGAGGCAGGAGTTAAAATAGTTGACCTGATCAAACTCAGATGGCAGCCCTAAAGGATGAGCCCCCTGCTGCACTCTTGTCCCGACACCCTTTGTTACCTCCAAGTGAGCTGAGACCAGGCTGTGAACCATGTAAATAGGAGGCTTCCAGGTTAATGAAAAGCTGCAACACCCTTCTAAATCAGGACAGAAGGTTATGCTTTTCTAATCCAAAGAAAGTTTCATGAACCTCAGTAATAAAGTTTAATGAATGCTTGTCATTTTGGACCTTGCAAATAGAGACCAGACAAAAGGTAATATTTTCCTTAAAAAAAATTCCTTATTCTATAAGCACTGGTCAGCACATATTATTAGAATAACATGAATCTGTTTTCTTATGGAAAATTCAAATATATCAATTAAAAAGGGATGTCTTGGGAAAAGGTAGTTAATGGTTTTTATGAACTGATGTTTTTATTAGGTGATGGCATGTTTGCTGTTTCATTTCATTACTTATCTGCCAAGGAGTTTCTTTCAACACCAAATCAGAATCTACATGCTACAATCATGTAACACATTCAACTTCAGTCCATTTGCTCCAGCTGCTGACACAGATAAATCTTTAGCAGTGAGCAAAACATAAAAATTGTCTACATTATCTTTCAGCATGTAACATAATTTTCAGTCTTTTACACAAAGGAAATAAAAACTGGATTAATCAACTATACTCCTACATGTCACTTGAAAGATGAGACTGTGTTGGATACTATGTCTACAGTGTCTGCAGAGAGGTACGGAGAGCCAAGGAGTGTTAACTTGGGTTTAGTGAGTGCATATCTTTTGTTCAATTTTGAGTGTGATGGAGGGGGACTATATGCCCTCTGAACAGCTCACACTGATAAAGAAAGTGGATTGGATATACATAAAAGTACCTCAGTGTGACTCCATAGTTTCATTAGTAAGTTTGAAAACATTTCCTGTTTCGGGATGCCCAAATTTTTTCTAACATGAAGCATTCCATATTATAAAAATTTACGTGCTAACACAAAGAGAACACACTAAACTGAACAAGCAAGACACTGATACCAGCTTAGTCAAAAAAATACATGTATGGTTTATGCTTGGCTTGTGCCTTTACATTGTTTTAATTCTACTTTTAATTCTAACATATTAATTTGATTTATCTGTCTTAAAGAAAAGTGTGAGAGATTTCACACTTGTTGTTTTATGTTTATCTCCTGTGTGGTTCTTCATTTGTTACTTAGTCCATATTAGAATTTTGTATTCAGATTTCACTGGACTATTTTTTAGCCCCTTTTTCCTTTCCTCAATCAGACATTTGTGATACCACTTTTCATACATTCCAGTAATCAATTCCAAAGCCATTCATCAGGATTTCAGAAGCCACTCTTGAAAAATTAGATACATGTGCTCAGTAAATGGGAATGCAGTGATTTATGACACAGGTCATTTGGAAAACCCATGAGTTCTTCTCCAGTGACATGCCAGAAATCACAACTATTACTAGAGGGCTGTGATCTGTTTATTATACAGCTTATGGGAGGTGTGCCATGTCTAATTCATTTTTAATGTGTTACATTTTTTCTGGTTGATTTCTGAAAACGAGATTTACAGTTGTTTAGAGTTTGACAATGACAGTAAACTTCTGGTTTAGTTAATACATTTTAAAATTGATTGATTAAACTATCAGTCTGTTTGCACTCAGTGTTCAAGCTATGAAGGCAGCATTGTTTTAATTGCAACTACAGCAGTCAGCAGTTCTGTAAATCATGTGTTAGGCATCCCAAAACACGGGATGAAAAAAACATGGATGCTTAATCTAACTGGCAGGAAAGAAATTAAGTTTCTGGTTTCTATTCAGTTTACAAAGGGTGGCAATCACAATAAAAAAAGTATTATTTCCAGAATCCTCTATCTCATTTACCTGCTCATGGGAGGTATGAGTAGGTTCCTGAATCATCCAGTACACAGACCTTTGTCATTGCATCTGCTGGTAAGGTACTTAAAATGAGAGTGACAAAGCAGCTCTGTCACACACAGAGCAAAAATCAAATGAGGTTTTTCATGGTTCTCACCACAGCAAAACAGCCGTGAAGTTTTTTACTGCTTTGGTATTGGCACAATTTCCAACCACTAGTTAGGGGTAAGCTTGTAGAAAGTATTAACTAAGTAGTTTCTAGCAGAGATGCAGACATGGCTTTATCAAGAACATAAGAGGGTTGTAGTCATCAATGCTACTCCCCAGAGCATACAGTCCTGGTTGCATGACACAGCAGCACTTCTGCAGAGACTCACCACAAACATTCAGGCAGAGGGCATCAGAGGCCATCGCCCCGCTGTGAATGTGTGGATTAAGTCACGCCTAGCAAGTCTTGCTGAAATAGACACCTCAGTGGTACTGAAGGGCTCTGCCTTTAGGCTGAGTCAGGATCTGTTCTAAACTCTAGTGGTCATGTACAGCCTGCTCAAATGCACTGAAGCAGAACCCTTGCATACATTTTAAGTACTTAAGCATTATTCATCTTCAGTCATCTTTTATTCCAGTGTTGAGTTTAAGTCAGTCATCTAGGCTCCCTGCAGAATCAGTGCAGAAACATGCATTGCCAAAGTCCAGTTCATCCCATGTCCCCAAGACAGGTATCAAGGACTGATGGAATTACCTGTCCTGCATAGTCCCACTCTTTCCCTAGACTACAGATGGAGCTGTCTACCTTTGATATACTCCCAAGGCTCTAGCAAGTGCCCTAAAAGAAGGGGTACACATTGTCAATGGTCTGTTTTCTTAGTTGGCTGTTTGCATTTTCAACAGTAGCAGAGGTATTTCACATGAATATACAACCTTTTCAAAATAGAGAGTAGATCACTTAAATCTGACAGCAAGTTATTATCAAGCGTCCCCAGACTCCCAAACCATATCCTCAGGGTATAGCATAGCTGGAGGTGTCCCAATATTTTGTGGATGTCACCACGGGAGCAGCAACAGTGAAATTTGGAAAGGTAGTCCCCTTTGCTCTGCTCTCTTTATCCACAGGACCGCAGTGCCTGGGGTGGTTGTGCTCTTGGGCATTGTGAAGTAATGCAGACTGGAGGATGACAAGAAAAGGAGGAGAAGGTCTAGGACATGGACAAGGCACAGAAGAAAGTTCAAAGATGTCAGACTCAGCATCTCAGTGTCTTGAGCAAACATGTACATGAACAAGCAGTTACAATAAAATCACAGGCTTCATATATAAACACTGGACTTGTCCACAATTTATGATTGTGGGAAAAAACCCCTTGGTTTGTGGAGAAAATCTAAGATTGTGGAACAGAGATTTAATTACAGAATGCTTGCTGAGAAAATGCATCAGAATTAGATGTCAATGTGTACTTTGCTTAATCTCAGACAAACACCCAGGAAACATGAAATTATTGAAATATAGTTCATTAAAAACTAAAACCAAGAGTGCTAATTTGATTAAAAAGTAATGTCAGAAGCATCCAGCTGCCACCAGGAGAAAATACTACTTAATTTTGTGGGTCCATTCTGCCTATGGCTTGGCCCCTTTGTATTTTGCTTCTGACTCTTCCACCCTCTCTTTCCCCACCGTTCTCCCTTTCAGAGCTGAGCTGACTTCACATGTCTACTCCTGGTGGCTCTCCTCCCTCCTGAAAAATCCCAGGGAACAGCAGCCTTGTACAGGCTCAGGAAGGTCTACAGGTCCTGAGAAAGGAATCTGCAGTGAGATTGTGCTAAAATAAAGGGCTAATCTAAGCAGGAAAAGAAGAGGGAGGAGTCCAGGGACAGTAGGGAAGAAGGGGATAAGCTGTGGAAGGAGATCTGTGCCCAGGAAAAGAAGAGGGTCTGCACACTCAGCACCACACTGTGCTGTGGCCTCCACCACGGACTGAAACCACCCTGGGTTAAATCTTAGCATTTATAAACTCAGGAGCCTAGTGGAAGGAAAGGAAGAGTGAGTAAGAACATGAGAGAGAGAGGAGAAGAAAGAAGAATCTTACCTGTGGCCCACAAAATCTGTTGAAGCCCACACCCAAAACATTACACAGTAATACGTGGTACAAATTTATACCAGTACAGTGGAACACTGAAATGGCTTCCCCTATACCTTGACCACTTCTGCAACGCCATTCCACTTGTCACATCTCTGCCATTCTTCCAAAAGACTCCAAAGTGCAGCAAGAAGATGATACACAACAATAAAGTTGTATTTAAAGTTCATATTAAAATGCTCAGGTACTGTAACACTGTAGCTTTCATATGCAATGTCTGGAGACCTAAATGCAAGGAAAAAATATTTCAAAGTAACTTCATGAGAAAGTGCAACCTACTACTTAGTGTACAAAAATTACTTACTGTTTGTTCCTGATCCAAAGAGACCACAATTTTGCAATACATTTTGGATCAAAGGTCAGAAAATTTAGTTTTATATGCAAAACACAATTTAAAAAAATGTACTTTTTACTTTAGGCTCTTTGTTTAATTTCTTGGTTCTTATTCTGGTTGGTTGGGGTTTTGTTTGTTTGTTTCATTGGGTGAGGTTTTTGGGTTTTTTAAATTTTAGTTTGAGACAATAGTATTTATCACCTAGAAAGAGAAAGACAAATCTGGTATTAGATTTTACACAAATGGCAAGACTTTATTTGCTGGCATATCAGACCAGAGGAAGGTAAAGCAAAGGGACTGTGAAACATGATTCAGGATTTAAATTGCTATGTTTTCCAAAGATACTTACTTTAATTACTATTTTGTCTGTGAAATATAGTCAGTGCTAGTATCTTTGAGCAGAAGAATGTATTAGATCAGTTTAACCCCAGACAGCAAACAAACCCCACACAGCCCTTGCTCACTTCCTCACCAGTGGGATCAGGGAGAGAATCAGAAGGATAAAAGCTTGAAAATTCATGGGTTGAGATACAGACGGTTTAACAGGGAAAGCAAAAACAACACACAAAAGCGAAGAAAAATAAGGAATTGATTCACTGCTTCCCATGGCAGGCAGGTGTTCAGCCATCTCCAGGACAGAAGGGCCCCATCACATATAATGGTGACTTGGGAAGACAAACACCACCACTCCAAATAACTCCCCTCCCTCCTTTTTTCCCTTACTTTAGATACTGAGCATGGTCTGGAATATCCCTTTGGTCAGTTGGGGCCTCCTGTCCCAGCTGTGTCTCCTCCCAGCCTCCCATGTACCCCAAGCACCCTTGTCAGCATGGCAGTAAAAGAAGCAGAAAAGGCCTGGACTCTGTGTAAGAACTGCCCAGCAATAACAAAAGCATCTCTGTATTATCAATTCTGTGCTCAGCACAAATGCAGAACACAGCCCCATATCAGCCACTGTGAAGAAAATTACCCCAGTCAAAACCAGCACAATTGGTGTTACAAGCATATTTTCAAACCTCGTCTCCCACAAGTTTGAATTATGTAAGCACAACTATGTTCAGACTTAAAGCAACTGTTTTAAAAGATTAACTCTGCTGTCAAGGCCCTTAAGAAGACTTGGATTTGCATGCAAATCAAAGAAACAACAGAAGTCAGCAGGTCCCTAGAGACAGAACCTTTTCTAAACTAGTCAAGAAAAGATTTAGAGCACATAAGCTCATAAGCAACAACGACAACCACAGCATGCACTCTGCACCATATGATGTGTCATGTGCACTGCACAGATCTACCATCTCTGTTTCAGTTATATCCCTCTAATCTGGAGGGGAACAATTTTTCTTTTTTTTTTGCAATATTTCTGGCTACCTCACCCACTATATGATTCTCATAGAATGGGCTAGGGATGGACTTTCAAAAGAAAAGCTCCTAAAATTATCTCAGGAGTATTGCCCATAATTGGATCTGATTTTAAGATGCTTACTCTTCTGGTTTTAGTTAAGCTTACCCAGCTGTACAAGAAAGAGTGATTCAGAAAACAGGTACTTGTATCTTAATTACAAAAATAAAAATCCATTCCAGGAAGGGCATTTACCCACAACTGCCATGCACATGCCTTTTCAGCACAGCTGATTTAAGCTCTTTCAGTGGTTTCCTTGAAGATTTAAACTCTTTCAATGTTTCCTCTATAAAGTTAACTGGCAAAGTTTCACAAAATTTAGAGAAGGAAGAATAGAATAATCCTATTGTTGTGCATATATCTAGCAATTTATGACAGAATAAAACCTTAATAACAACAACTGAAAGCATACTAAAGATATGTCTAGCAACAATGTCAGGGATAAACATTAGAAGCAGCAGACCTTTGTTTGAAACATACCAGAGGAAATATATTCAGCAGTTGGAATTTATGACCATTGAGTATTTATTTAATATATTAACCTGTCTAAGGTTATTGTGAAGTGACCAAAAGCACATATAGCTTTCTGCACTTGCAGAAAGACTACAGGAGAAAGGAAAAAACTTAATTACTCATTTTCAATTTTTCCCCAAACTCTATGATTAACATATTTCAAAATTGTCAATTGATACAATAATTTTGTCTTTTCATTACTTTGTTTTTCTATTCCTTATCTAAAATATATTCTACACATTCTCTGAGTACAGTATTTTCTGCACCTCTACCAAAAGCACATGCTTATAGTGGGAAGGAAAATACAAAATACCCAGTCCTACATATAAGTGATAAGAAGATTAATATCTACACAACTTTCACTACTGGTAGATACTTGTCTGTTCTTATAATTCTGGGAAAAACTCCAAACCACCAGGGAAGAAAGCACAAGTGTTCAACACTGTATGCAAGTCTAGCATGTAAGATGGGTGGAATTCTTGTTTTCCACCATGATCTAAGAAAAAGAAAAATGACACTCCTAGGATAAACACTGATCATCACTGATGATCATGAGTTATTCCAAGTTAAAGCCACATGGACTTGCTGACCTGAGAACTGTGAAATCACGTCAGGCTTTGTCTTGAGAATCTACCGCAAGCACTGAAAGAACTTCAGTGCAGTAACCATATACTTCATAGATTCATGCAAAATTCCTTGATCCTTGGATGGAACAGTGAAGATTTGAACAGAAGAGGGATATGAAATGGTGTGCAAAACAGGGCTCTACTGTTTGAAGGGAGTAGAGGTGATGCTGAAACACACAAAGACTACAGTCAGTGTCTGCAATTACCAGGCCAGATTCAGCACCCCAAGGGGCAATGGTAACTTTTGAAGGAGTAAAACTGATTCAGATGTTTTTTCCTTACAGTTCAACTAAAATGAGATCCAGCAAAAAGACTCAAGAATATGAGTTTGGAATTACTCTTAAGGGCCACAGTTGAAGTGTCAGCTCAATTTCTGGCACTTGGACATATTACACACATGCCACACAGACAGGAGGTTCAGGAATGCATCATGGACAGTGCTAAAAAATAACAAAATTCTGTATCTTGAGTACACATGATTCTGCAGCATAGATGCACATGCAGCAACCATTTTAAGAATGGATCCATTAGACATGCAATTTTTTTATATGCCTGTGAGGAGCAAAAATGTGCTTCTATCTTGTCACTTTGATTAAAAGGAGTTGTAGTTATTGAAGACATGAGAGGCAAGGTATTAGTGGCTACAGTAGTCACAACAGGATCTGGCAGAGACACAATCAGCTCTTGCTTTTTCACAATGCAGCTTGTAGCTGAACCATGTGCACAAGTGAGCATGCTGGAGGAATATCTTCTTTGGAGCTCATATTTTTAGTCTTGCCTACAATGGTTTCTGAGCTTTGAATAAAGGATTATGCCATAGAGACTCAGAGGTCAAGGTACCTGTGAAGGTTTTGGGAAGGACAAGTCCAAGTCTGACTTCCAGTTCAGGAAGGAGGAACTGGAACTGGTTCTCTCACTTCATAGCTATGTGCTATGATGATGAGGTTATTGTCTATTCCAGATCAGAGTTCCCTCTGTCAAATTTATCTTGAAATTAAGAATTTATTACATGGTTTCTTCATAGATATTTAAATATGTAATTGATACACATAGTAAGTTATGTCAAATTCAGATAAATATTTCCCTAATGGCTTTGAAGTTTTTAATTAAGTCTCTGGATTAGCACCTGAATACTCAAGGAACACATGACTGCTGCTGAGTCCATCATACGTTTACTTCAGTGACCATGAAAACGAGGACAAGTAGATCAAACTATGGTGAGCTTCTGTTTAACTACATGACGGAAACCAGCACAGCTGGACTCAATTCTTAGCAAATTGATCAGAATTCCTTTACTTTAACTACAGCTTAACTAATAAATAGACTTCCATAATTTTCTGCACTCAATCTAAATGTATCTGCAAAATTAGTGAAACATTTGATCTTGAAATTTTCACTAAATCTTAAGTATTACAACTTTGAAGAACTTATGTAGCATATCTTTCTGCCAAATTGGAAAAGAATAACTGTTTATAATAAAAACTTGTTAACTAGGTAAAGTAGAAGATGCACGTTCATAATTAATTTCCTTTGTAACAAAACTGGTGCTTTTTCCTTTCCAAAATTCAGTATTAACTTTTGTTACCAAGTGTGTATTCTGATATTTTGTTTGTTTGTAGTCATTTTTGTATTAACTTCTGGAACTAGAAGTAAACTCATTGAAAATTTGAAAAAGCTGTATGCATGTTGGTGCTCTTCTTTTGCCATTTTTTTAAAGTAAGCACACTTCATACAACAAACCAGACATCTTCCTGTATAGATCTGTTTCTTTTAAGGGATTTTTCAAGTATTCAGTGAACAAGACAATCTTGAGCTCCCTTTGAACATAACAGGCACTTGGAAGAACTAATGAAAATACACTCTAAAAATGTAATTGATCTGGCTTTTGCCTTTTTTTCACGATTATTTCTGCAGTTACGGACTGGCAAAATCTGAAAGCAATAGAAACGTCCTATTTGCTAAAAGAAACGAATACACTGAACGTCTTTTTTATTTTTCCTAAAAGCCCATGTTGCAATCCCTCCTAAGGGACAAAAAAAAAAAAAGTAACAAGAAAAAGATGGAGTTTGAACTCAAAGCAAACATAAAAGCTGTACTAACAAAAAAAATCAATTACACAACCCAATTTGTTTTCACCAGCAGCCAAAGGAAAGCCTGGTTAGCATGTTGCAAGATCCAAACACCTCGGATCTACATGTTCCACCAAACTTTATATTATAGCTATTTCTAAGAAACAAACTAACAATTAGAGACACCTGTTAAAAGTGCCTGTGCTCTGTTCACACTTCATGTAGTATCTTAAAGTGACAGCATATTAAAATGTCAATGCAATTCTTTTCCATTACAGAAGTATTTAGAACAACAGAAAGTGCAATTAAATTGTCTGCTCATAAGTACTTGTATATAACTTGCTTAGCAAAAAGTACTAAAGTACACTGGTGTAAGAAGGGAAAACTACCAAATATATAAATTTTAATACTACAAAACACACAATGGCAAAAGACATGGAGAGAAAAAACCCAGTAGCTAGATTAACTTCCCCCACTTTTTTTTGGTACTTATTAAGCCCACAATATATTTCTTCTATAGATAGTCTCTCAATTTTAGATGTACAGGCCCATATTGTAAGAGAAATATTGCGGATAAAATAAATACAACCATGCTGAAATTATTCAAAACTTTGCATTTGATTATGTGCCCACTGTACAACTTGCAATGAAACATGCTTTGACTTTGACCTCTCCAGCACAAAAATATGTGTCTAACTCATGTCAGAAGTTGCTGAGTGGGAACTAAGCCACATCAGGCCCATACCTGAGAAACAGAGCAAGACAATCACCTTCAAACAATTCTTACACATCCTTTTTATATGTATCACCCATACAGTGAAGATGCATTTACAGCACCTTCACTGTTAAATAAAGTTAAACGAAAATTCCAGCTTGACAAAATGGATTGCTGTGGGAAAAATTCACTTTAAAAAACAATTGTTAATTTAGAAGAAAATTCCAACAAATACAGAAGTTTAAAATTATCAAAATTGAATTTCTAACAAAACCTGGTTTAAATATTCCATGTCATAAGCCCATGCATATGGCCAGAGTGGAGCATCCAAAATATTTCAGCCACATTTCAATGTCCTGTGGAGTATGAAGGGTGCTACACAGCCTTGTGGCCATGCCTGAGGAAAAAGTGAAAAATTTGATGTGCCTTTCATACTTTGTCGTATGTTTAAAGTCACAGACAGATATCACCCTGAACTTAGAAAAAGTTCATGTCGTGCCAAATTATCCACCACTATTGGGTGTACTTAACTGATTATTCTGAGCTACAGGACCTTGTGGAATGGATTTAACAATACTGTAGGCAAGGGTATATTACTTTTACCCACCTGGCCAACACGTTGCCCCTTTGCAGCAGAAGGAATAAAATGAACTGTCCCTAGGTATTTTTGCTCACAGCCTTAGCTTTAATGGAAGTAATATCAAATACAAATTTGTATTTCATGAAAAGGCACAATATTTTCATCTGTATCACTTCTGCAGTTTCAGAAGCTAGCTTCCAAAGCAGCAGGTTCATCATTTTGAAATCTGAAAATTTACTGAAAATTCTGATTGATGTATCTTCAAAAGACATCTTCTTCTAACATATTTGTCTTTGCTTTCTGAAGTATCTCATCAAAACTTCAGCTGACCAGATTTCTGTGTATTCTGAGTTTTATATGCTCTGGATAAAAATCCTGGCCTATTTTTCAAATATGGAAGCATTCAAATACCAGTATTTGTAACAAGTATTCAAGACATCTGTGTGTTCAGAAGCTAGCTTGTCTGCAGATAGCAAAATAACCTCTTTCTAAATGCTTCTGAATCACACTGTTCACATCAATTGAAATTTGGTGCAACTGCATAAATTATGTCTTCCAAGAGAACCTGTGAATTGGCCTTGTGCTGTAAAAGTTTTATGATTTGTCACCCAAGACTCAAGTTTATATTATTCTTAAGCTACGTGATTAAATGGGAGGAATAACTGTGGGCCAAGTTTTTCAAAGCTGCTACGTGTAGTTCCACTGCACTCAGGCTAAGCCAAGAATACTGGAACTGTTGTAGCCCCAGCACACATAGCACAACACTGTTCTAATTGGTGCAGAATTCCTACTAGTCACAAGGGTCTGTACTGGCAGCCACAAAAATCTGGATAGTAAAAGACATTCTGACCATTGATTTCTTTCCAGAATTACCTATTCCCATATATGAGTTTGTGAGGAACAGGTGAAGCAGAGTCATTAATCCAGCTCCAGACCACATACCACCTAAGGACTTCTGATGCATTAAGAAAATTTTCCAGTGCCAAATATCCCTCAGTGTCCTCTGAGCTGTCAGAATAGCACAAAAAGACAGCAATAAGACCTTGCTCTTCTTATTCAACTGCTCTAAATGCTTCTGCTGTATAAATTTATTTAAAGGCTGAAAGGTAAGCAGAAATGTCATCATTAGTGCATCTAATTAGTCCCAAAATTTGGTTTGGCTAATCAAGGAAAGGTTTCATGTAGCAGAACCAGCTAAAGCTATGTGAACTATTAACCTTGTTCCACAGGTGAGATGTTCTCTGGGATTTCATGTTGTTTCTACTGGATGAGATGCTTTTCATGTTACTCAGAATGCATATGAGAATGATACACTCATCATCATTCTTGTATTACTTTTCTGATGATCCATCAAAATAGTGGACAGAAAGTGGCTGAGTCAGTGAATTCAGCTCCTGCTATCACAGGCAACTCTGTCAGATATGCCTTTATAGGTCACTTGTCCTAAGAAAGTGACTACTATAAAGATAGGAGGCTTTTTGCCTCCATAGTACCTATTATTATGCATCAGAAGACAAAGGATCAGAAGGCCATCTGCCCTAATATCTAGTCTTTGCCAATGGTCAATAGAGGATCATCAGGCCAGTATACAGCAAGAAGACAAACATATATACCCTCTGTATTTCCAGATGTCATGATCCTGGACCTCAAGCTTCCTCTTAATTATGTCCTTGCTCTCTGCATCTAACTATGGGAACAAGTTCCACATATGGCACTGTACTTATTTCTATACACAGGTTTACTTCCTACCCAGGGCACAATGCTTCATGTTCCATTTTTTTATGCTGTTAATCAGAACTGACTGAAAAACTCACACATCTGCTTGGAGAGAGACTCAGTTTATTTCTTTCCATATTCCTCCCTCTCTAACTACACTTTTTGCTGGGCAGCTGGTTGTTTTTTGTTTGTTTGGGTTTTTTTTTGGTTTTTTTTTTAATTTCTTTTTTTTTTTTTTCCAAAATTTCATCTTGCTGTTGTTGAATTAGTTTTTGGCCAAGTTAAAGGGTTGGATCTGATGAATACAGGGCTGGCATGAAGGAATGTGAGGCTTTTTTTAGTAGCCATGAATTAGTATATCTGCTAAAGCTGTAATATGAAATTTCAACCCTAATTACATATTTCACTGAAAAGTCAATAGCTTTTTGTAATGTGCAATCATTTGTAATAATAAAAACAGCAAATAACTTCTGAAATATTGTGCAATTTTATAAACAGGGAACTTCAGGAATCCTTTATTCATTCAAATTTGGCCAAATATTTAGACATTTGAATTAGAGAATTGCAGAGCTGATAAATGAGTACTTTGAAGAAATATACCCTTGATTTAAATGGTTTGATGCTTCTGACTTAAGATCTTCCACAATCAGTTGAACTGATCTAAGAGCTCACCTGAAACAGAACAGGGAGGTTTACCCCTCAATTTGTTCTCCCCTATTTCAACTCTCTTTTCACTGAGTGGTCCTGCTGCTTTCTCCATGATAGTTCTGATGCTCATGGAACCTTTCTAGTAAGTTGATAAAATTCACAAATTCATCAGAAACTCTACCAATTAGCCTTCTCCTAGGATGACATGTTCTATAGGCTTATGGCAAACGACAAGCTTGTGTAAGGAGGAACACGGTTGACATGAGGAAGACAAGCATCTTGTCCTTTTAGCAACAATGAACAATAAAATTGGAATTTCCTGTCTTGCAAAACTGAAAACTAAATTTCAGTATATTCCTAAATTTCCTAAGACATATGCCATATACTCTTACAATGCATTATCTGTATAATAATGGAATTGTTACCTGTTTTACTTCTAAGTTATGTCAAGTTGTTCAGATAATATAACAATTTGTCAAGAAAAAGAATGTATCTGAAAAGGAAAATGATATATTGCTATTCATTTAAAAATTCACCTTTCAATGATTAAATTAGGAAAGATTTTTTACTTACATAACATTGTTGCATTATTCTATTCCCCTGTGAAGGTAACATAACATTCTTGCATTATTTTTATTTCCCCTGTGATGGAACTCAACTTACACCTTCAAAAGAACATATTTGTCCATAACTAACTGGACTTCATTTTCTAAGAGAAGCTGTAACACTATGAAGCATAGTCTGTCAGACGAGATAGAAAAAATGGCAATCATAGAAATAAAAGTTCATATTAGAAACACAGTAAATAAATACATATACATCTTTGATTAGGATGCAGTTTTGCATTACAAGAGAGCTGATCTAACAGTCTGCAGCCACTTGAAAACAAGTACTTTTCAATAGTTTAATTTTCTGGCACACCATCAAGCTAAATCAATTTTCCCTGCAGCTTTGCAACTGCGAAATCTGACATAAGGGAAATGGTGGGACCACACTACAAAGACTAGCAGGGTGTTGGGTGTCAGGGAACCAGGAGCAGGACTAACTCTTTTAGTGTCAAACCACCCTTTCATCAGATTAAATGTAACAGCATACTCTAATGACAGCATGTACACACATGCCTTTCATGCATACCTTCAGCATACAGTTTGGTAGTTGCCACTGATGATCTGGGTCTGGGTTGCCCCCTTCTTTGTCCTCATATTGCCTGACACATAACTGTGTGAGGAATTAATTCAGGAAACCAAGATGGTAAAAAAAACCCAGCCAGAAAATGATTAATTGATAAGTCTTCCACTGTGCTAGCTCCCTGAAATGTAGTGTGTGTCAACGGGGCAAAGAATGGTAATGAATGTGTCAAGGGAACACAATTCCAAAAGGATTGAGCTTAAAATGTTGTGGGACCATGTTTTAAAATGAAATATACCTTCCTTCATTTCTTCATTCTAAGATACAAAATAAGTCAAAAAAGGTGGAGTTGTGGGGGTTTTTTGTTTGTTTGGGTTATTTTTTTTGTTTTGTTGTTGTTGCTATTTTGTAGGTTTGAGGGTTTTTTTGCTTCTCCTTTCCTAATTTGTATTCCAGTTTAGCAATTTCAAAACTATTTAATTTGATCCTTCGAGTTTGTAGATGACTCTCTCAGGAAAAAGTACCATGAAATAGCAGAATAATCTAAAGACCTGTTGCTGTCTACAGGCACTTTTCAATCCAATTCCCATTTGTCTTGTTCTCCTACCTCCCCCCTTGTACTCTGGTAATTGACTGACTCTTGTGTTGCACTGATTCAGCTCACTAATGTGCTAAAGAAAGAAGTATCCAATGTTCCTCCTGGGAGAAACCATCTTGATCTAAGTTGCTACACCTGGGCAGATGCTGGATGGACAGTATCACACGTAGCACTTGGAAATCCATCTCCCTCTGTTACAGACCCTGAACTACACCACGTTCATGGGGGCACCCACAGCTCCTTCTCAGCGCTCTGCTGCAGGGCTGTAATGGCAGCCAGTGCACAGGGGACACACAGGCACTATTTTGCCCCTGCTCCAGATTTAGGGAAATGGTTAAAAGGTACAAGAAATGACCATACTTCTGTAGTTACAAAATATTACTACTGCTATGGGTCAATAATCTATTATGGAGATATGAGAAAACTGGGGAGGTCACAGCACCTCTGAGGCACAACCCCTTCTGTGTGCTACTCTTCAGCTGGTGCCGTTGGGCTCTGCCCCTGGCTCAACTCGGGTTGTAAAAGCACAATCTAACCCACTGCCTTCTCACCAGGGAGTCATCAGCTTACTACAACATTGCAGCAGCTAAAAACTTGCAAATATTTCCTTAGCTTTTTGTTGTTTCTTTTTACTCTCTTGAGAAATAAGTTCAAAAGACATCTCTATTGTGCCAAGATTATTTTGGAGATGGTATTTTACTTGCATCCCACTCAACATGAAGAGTCTTGTTTCTCAAAACCCCCTCTAGACCTAGAATACACACTGATGCATCTGTTCATAAAAACATACAAAAAGCACAGTTCATAAAGATATTATCTCTCTTTTTATTTATTTATAGATTTACTTGGCACTTACTGGCCTAATGCAGTTATTTTCAGGACATACTTAAATACAGCACTAAGGGCCAACTTCTCTGAGAGAACTATTGGCATTGCTACAGTTACATTGTGCTTCCAACACATACAGCTTTATTCTCTTGTATCCATAGCTTTGAAAAGCTAGCTCAAGTACAAGTAAGAAAAAAGAAATGTAAAGAGGTAGAAAATTTACTTTCTCTTTACTGTAAATAAAGACATTAAACAGTGATTTTCCACACTTGAACCATCTCCCACTCATTGCAGTAGATGAACAAATACTAATAAAATAAACGTAAGTGGTTGTTTTCTTTGTTTCTTTGTTTCTTTGTTTCTTAGTTGCTCCCTGCTTGATTTATTTTAGGCATGTTCCATCCATGGTTAGAAATCAGGCATGACAGTGGTCTAATGCAAAAGTTTTGTCCATGGAGAAATCAGACATGACTACGGTCTACCCCTGAATGTGATCTTAATGTTTTATACCACTGACAAATCATTAACATCTGTTAATAACTCACCCAGCTGCTTTGTTAGATTGTTTTAAAAAAAAATCTAATGTACACTATAGATGTCTCCAACTCACAGTCTAAGTAACCTTTCCCAACTGCTTAATCCTTATTTAAAATCTTATTTTAAAATACATACATTTTTAAACTATCCCATTTCTTTATCTCCAGACAAAGTAAGTGTGCTAACATCTGTTCATTTTCACTCCCCAATTCCCATCTTAAATACTTATTTTCAGCATGTATTTTTCTTGTAAGTAGAATCCCATGTACTTTTTCACCTCCTAGTCCTTTATTTTCTCCTTTCTGCTCTCACTCTCATTCCACTTTATCCCTCATGATTTCTTTTGACTGATTATATTTTAAATACAGGATTAATACAGAGAAAAAGATTATTTAAAGAGCTTCTTTGATTATCTCACACTAATTTAGGCTTGGGAAAAAGAAAAAGGGGGCATGCCATGAATCTATGTCTAAAGGGAATAAACAAAGGGAAAGGGGAACAATATACAATAAAGAGTGTGTAGGTAGTTGTTAGGGATAACAATATGTAATGGAAATACTGGAACATTAGAAAATACCCACTGCCTGTGAGAAGCAGTAGGCTATGCAGGAGGCTTCTGACGGAATTAGCGGGGGCTTCTCATCAGGGTTATTTTAAAACAGACTGGACAAAAGCTATGGTTCAGGACCAAGCAACAGGCAGAGGCAAGGAGAGAGGAGAGGGTGAGGGTGAGGGAAAGTGAGAGGCAGAGGAAGCTGAACTCAGCACTGGGATGGGGATTTCTGAGTGGTAGAACAGCAGTGGCAGAATAAGATGGACACAGGCTGTAACACCTCGTTTGGGAACTGGCTGTGATTTTAAGTGCTGGTTCTCCTGAAGTGGTCTAAACAGTACAGCTCTGGATAAAATGCTAGCAGTCCTGGTACCATTCCTCATTGCCAAGAAATAGCAGAGGAATAGTTGAATAGATGTCCCATGTCCAAAATAAATAAATCAGATTCATAAGTGATGTACAAGATAGTTCACATTGCATTGAGCACCAAGACTTCTAATGTTATTTCTTTCTCACTGTTAAGAGTGTAAGGGGCACAGAGGCAATTTACATCACTCAAAAAAGGTACATTACCATAAGTTATAGTAATTTATTTTTTTGACAGCAATATAATGGCATGTCCTCAGACTGTGGGAATCTAAACAAATAAAATAATCAAACACATCTATTGTATCTAATACAATATAACACACTATAATACTACAGGGTATACAAACATGGTTGTACTTTTCCAGATCTGTCAGCTGACCCACATATCCAAGATGTTTCAAACTGACTTTCATTTTTGTCATGAAAATTTAGTCATGGCTTCTGATTCATATAAATATCCTGCTTATCTGAAGATATCTTGAGACAGTACAAAGAAAATCCAAGTGCTTCTATACTGTATTTAACTTCTTTAGTAGTTTCTAACTAGAGAAACAGACAACAGTACAATGAGTATATTTTAGAGGGTACTTAGTCCTAGGTTCTCTCCCTTTTCTTCCTTTCCCCATTGGACAGTGTACTGAAAAAAGAATTATTCTGTCATATCTGTAATGTACAGTATGATTCTTCACCATAATTACAGTTTTAGAGCTCTTTTGTCACATTTTCCTGTTCTGTCCAGAAGGAGGTTATTTTTAGCCTCATATTATAAAAGAAAACATTTTCATAAAATTAAGACAAAAATAAATGGAAGAAAAAAATTTCAGAGATTTCTTGGATTTAAACTGTGAGTGCAGAATGTACAGCCTGTGAAATCACAAAACACAGTCCACACCACTTTTTTGCAAATGCATCAGACAGACACAACTAATCAGCTGCAGGTTGTTCCAGTGCTAGAGAACTTAAACATGAAGAAACTTCACTTGCTCTACCAAGGAAGATGGTGTACCAGTACAGCCACAGCCAAGTGTGTCTGTGTACATTTATTTTTTTAAAGCATGTATATATAGATGCAGATTATAGAAGAGAAATATAGAAGAGAAACCCTCAGGCTCTTGTAATTTTACAAGTTCTGCCCATGTAGTTACCAGTAATGTTTATATGAACTTTGTAAGCACTGGAAATCCAAACATAGAAAGAATATTGTCCTATGTAATTAGAATGAAAACAAAATACAAATTAAAGGGACCTGAAACAAACTATTCTAGCTCATTGTCCCAACTGGAGGAAAAAGAAAATAACAAGCACAAAATTGTTAAGAGAACAAATGACTGAATATATCTTGCAAGTGTCCATAGTCAAAAGGATTGTCACTAGCAGAATGGATAATATTCAGTATGTCTTCTAGCATGATTGCCATTTATTCCCCAAATCAGCTGCTCAAAGAATCATCTGTAAGGGTTCAGCTAGACAGAGCTGTGCTTGAGGAATGTTAAAGATTTTCTCACAGAATCACAGAATTGTCTGAGTTGGAAGGGATCCAGATGGATCACCAAGTCCTGCTCTTAAGTGAATGGCCCATACGAGGATTGAACCCACGACCTTGGCATCATTGGCACCGCACTCTAATGGGAAGATCCACCAAACCAAAAATCTCAAACACAATTATATACTACATTTTGAAGAGAACTAAGGCCACTCCAAGTCAGCTTTGATCCCCCATCCTTCTAGAAATCCAAGACATGCCTTCCACATCTACTGGGCTGACAAGAAATTATGCAAAAAAACCATCACACATTCCTTCTTGCTCTGGTATTCTTTTCATTTTGCTCTCTCTGGTAGACTGTCCACTTGCTTCCTTGTCTGAAAAGCTTATCTCATCTCCTACCACCTCTCTCAATTCTCCTATGATGGTCTCACCACTTGCTCCCTGCACAGAGAGCCATTTCACTGCCTTCTGGAGCACTCCTGGAGTACGTAAGTAACTAATTAGGCATCTGGAATCTTCTTTTTTTCATTTTATTCACCAAAAAGCTTCACAAAAAAAGAAAGGATTCTTTAACAAGTAAATAGAGATTATTGTTCTATCTTGAGCATGCTGAAGGTGGACATGGTTTATTTTGGGAGTGTTAGAAATTTGGGGTTGTTACAGCTCACAAGTGACTCAAGAAACTGAGGAAAATCCAGTGAAATGGCACAGATAACATGTAACCCAAAGCACACTATCATCATGCCATGCTGTCAAATGGAAATCATGATTTTAGAGTATTTCAGTTTAAAAAACACCTCCTATTCATTAAAAAAACTCAAGAGTAGATGGCAGAATGTTTAATCAAAATTAAACAAAAGCTTAAGAGATCTGTAGCAGTCTGATTTGATGATGCAGAAATTCAGTTTTTATCAAAGAAGGGATAGAATTATTTTAAAATCAAGAAAAGAATACATGTTACAGATCTTCCAAAATCTACACTGATTTGAAATAGGGATATCATCAAGCAGTTCTGCTGTTTGATCACAAATAACACAGTATCACATGAGGAGATGATGAAACCACTTTTACACAGCTCCTTTTATCCCAAGGGATCTTGACACTCTTTATAAAATATATATGTGGTATGCCTACGAATAACAAAAAAAAAAAGCACATAGGAACCAAAATCCCTTTGACAAGCACTGCAAATCAGAGCCTCTGTTTAACAGTGTACTGTTCTTTAATTCAGGAAAGGATTTAAATTGCAATAGTATATATAGCAGGAATTATTAGCCCATGTGCCCTTATTAATTCCTAACAGATTGTACGTAGAAGGAAAATGAAGGGCAAATTACAGAACACTGGATCACATCCACATCCAAATTACTATGAAGTCCTCATTATAAAAAATTTGGATCTGTATGTAAATATCCAAAGTATTTCAAAGCTGAAATTCAAATGCCAGAAATAGAGTACAAGCTGCAATATGCACACAAGCCCTGTGAAAAATTGTGCCAAAGGCCACTGATAAATCAAGGAAATCTAATCTCAGAGAAAAGCCTTGACATTTGGATGAAATAAGGACATTATGCTGAGTTGGTCAGGGATTATTTTTCTCAGTTCTTTTTCTTCAAAATGAAAAAAACCATTTCTCAAGAAACTATCAGTTTCAATATATTTTTATAGGCTTCTTTTAGATGACAATAGATGTTGTTCTCTACATTTTCAAACAAAACCTTCTGTTTTTCTAGTTCAAAATTACTTAAAAATCATTGAGAAGAAAGAAAGGAAAAAAAAAAGGAAGTGAAAACTTCCAAAATCCAAAATTAATTGCACGAAGTTTCATAGGCCATAACTCATTGTTTTTCTAAGTCTTCTGAGAGTTCAACTGTTCATTCCAATACAGAATATTTTGGTATCCTGATAATTTTCCCAGGACAGGAAGGCTATTTTCTGCTTAAAACTGTTACGAATCTAACTAGAGCAGTTTGCATCAAGTAACATGAACTTAACATGGCCTGATGCAAACCAAGTGAACTATGGTCACTTGGAAATGGTAACATTGTATAAGGACAATGAACTCTTCCTTAACCAATGTTTTTCAGAAACAAGCTCCACCTCTGCCCATTCAAACAAAAAAGACCAAAAATCAAAGAGGAATTAATGATATAAAGGAAGTAGCTCTTGCAAAATAACAGATGGAATGAGATCGGAAACACATGTAGTAAGCTGAACGTTTTTAATAAGACCAAAATGACAGAATTGGAACAAAGGAACGGAATGGATAAACATGCACACAAATCAGCAGAACAGTTGCTAACTAGAAATGGGTCTGTAATGCAGATTCCAAACCTCGATTTAGATCCCAAATTATTTTTTAAAATTTGGGGCTTAAGGTTCATGGTGTTGGTTTAGAATTTTTCAGAAAGAGTAGCAAATTATAAAATCTCTATCTTGACTACACAAAAATTTTCTCCACAGTTTTTAAGGGGAATTATTCGTCTCATATTTTAAATGCTGATGTTTGAGATCACACATGAGATCAAAAGTCAGTTCATATGAAGGTTCTGATCTAATGCTGAACCATGTGAAGAGGTGTTAAAGTAGAGCAATATGGACTGCAGCCTCCCCACCAAAGGTGAGAAACAGCTTTAAGAAAAAAAACCAGGGACATTGGAAAATTTATCAGGTGACTTAATAACTTAGTCACCTGATAAATTGAAGTAAAACCTTTTAAAAGGAGATCTCCTGGGTCTCCTTTACTCATTGACTTTGAAATTGCACACTTACCTCTATGTGAGACTGTGTTGTGAAAGCACAACTATATCAGAAAATTGTTGCAGTGCAGGCAGCAGTGGCCACTGCAGCAGAGCATTCAGGGGACTGGTGGCCAGGCCTCCAGAACACAGATGTCTGATTCTCACCTCGTGGTTACGGCAAGTTCCCATGATCCTAGTGGTTCTTAGTGTACATGTTTTAAGTTTATTGGTTCAGGAGTTCTACACTGAATTTTATGTATAAGTTCATGTTTATGTATTTCCCCTAGTTGTTTATGTATTAGTTCTGGAAAGTTCTCCCTTCTTCAATGCTCCATTGGTCTACTCATATATTACCTCCCTTAAGTTATCGCTATTGGATATTCCCTTGTTGTCCCCTCCTTCTCAGTTGTTCCCCAGTGGTTGTTTCCCCTTGTTCCACCCCCGTATAAAATACTGTGATCTCTCTCACTTCTTAGTCTTTACCCCTGGACCCTCCAGCAGCAATAAACCAGCTGGAACCTACACAAAGACTCCTCTCTCATCCTTTGCCTCTGCCAACGCTTTTACACCACCCTTGTTTGGGGCTTGCTCCTAGCAAAGGAGCCAGCTTTCCCTGCAGGCTGCAGCTGGCAGCTTTCCCTCCTAGCTGCAGCCAACCCCTGCCTGCAGCAGCAGAAGCCAAGGATGTCTGTGCTGCCTTGGGCAGCCCCAACAGTGTCAGAAAATAGATAAGACTGTTTTAATATAGAGAAAAAAATCAAATGGAACAGTCATTATTTGAGTTTACTAGAGAAGTATTAAAAAAATGCCCATTGAATATATGTTTAAATGTTAGGACAAAGTCTTTTAGATGGTATTTGGCATAACATTTACCACTCTGTGGTACATTGTCTGGAAGTAAAACACCTCTAAATACTCCAGTGGTATGAACTCATCTAACTCCACTGAAGTCAAAACAGATCTGGAGGACAATTTGGTATTAGTGTGATGTGAGACAAACCATCTTTCTTTCAAATACCTGTCTCAAAATGTATAGTGATGTCAAATTACTGACAAAATGGAATAGAGAAGTAAATGATTAATTCATATAACATTTTTCCTGTTTACAGGAATTTCAGACACATTTTCTTCATGGATGTTACACATTTGAAAGCTTTTGATGTTGTGTTGTTACTTTTCTATCTATTATTTGAAAACACATAGTTATATATTTCTTCATTTCTGTTTTCTACTAAATTCTGTCATGTAGATAACTCAATAGGTTTCCATTTCCTAACTACACAATACCAAGTCACATCCAAAATGACTATTTCTACTCCAATACATGTTTCACAGTCTGTGTGAGTACTGGCAAGGGAAATTTTGAAATTGTTTCCAAGACCAGTGGAATCAATAAAATTCAGCTGTATAAATACTGATGATAATCAAAGAAAAAGAGAATGCACATAGAAAGGGAATCAACTTATAAACCTTAGAAAACATTAGCTAAAATTTTATTTCTACTTGTATTTCTAATTTTCCAATATGACCATTGGTTGCATGCATTTTTTGAGGTGTTAAAATGCAATAGCAAGGAAAATTCTGTTAATGCATGTAGTTCAAAGTTATGGAGCTCCTGAAAATGTCATTTTTATGCCAGCAACGCAGAAGCAGGGAAATGAAAAAAATAAACAGGGTTTCTTTCCTGAGAATTCAGATTACCTCAGAACATAACCTGGAACTGTCAGACAGACCACAGTAACATCCTCAAGTTACCAGTCAGGCTTGCGTGACTGATTCCTCAAATACAATTAGCTTTCCCTTGACTTTATACAACTCCCTGTAATTCTCTTCCTTTCTCTCACCAACTACACCTATGAGCTTCTGGCTAAGTACTAATTATCCAACAATAAAATGTTATTAAGTTCTGAATTTTGTGTATTTGTTTGAGCCAAAACATACGCCACTAGGACACAAAGGATAAACTCAACCTGGCAAAGCACTTTACTATTCTTAATTTTAAAGTAATATAGATGGCAATGTCTTGTCCTACGTGTCATGATCTAGTATGTCATTTTGTCACCCTTTAAAAGTCTCATGGATTAAAATGACATTACAGCCTGTATTGCAGTTAAGACACAAAAAAGGTAGAAAGTAAGCAAACCTAATTCTTTATCCAGGCTAAGACATTTTCTCCACTCTCACTTTTTAGCAAAGAAAGATCATCTATATTTCTTAATTAAAAAGTAGACCTTCTATGTCTTGACTGTATCTGTACCAAAAAAGTCTTGCTACTGCTGTCACTTCTCATACATGGGCACACACAAAAACTTACCAGACTCTATTTAGAAGGACAAGAACTGAGATTCAGTACTTTATTTAATGGCTAAATTAATCATAAGGGTAACTGATACATAAAATAGCTATTAGAGACTGTTCTACAAAAACATTAAAAATTCAGCACATCTTTTTTTAATAATATCTCATCAGAAACTATTCCAATATATCTTGCAATTGAGAAAAGAGCTTTATTTCAAAGAACAAAGCAAAAACAATGGATCATAGTTATCTTCATCTATCTAACTAACAGGAATTTCTTAGACTAGTGATCTGTGGTGTTCTAGCAGAGAAAAAAATAAAATTATTTTCAGATGTACACTTAGGAAAAAACACTTCATTAAGCATTTGGATTCTCTATGGTTTACAAGCATGTACTTATATACTGTTCCTCCCTTGATGTGAGCAGATAAACAAATCTAGCACTGTTACTGTAGAATAATAGAAAATTGCTAAACACAAAAAGATATTGCAAAATGTCATAAAGGAGCCAAACCATTTTCCAGGGTTTCAAAATAATCTTTGACAGAAACTTTATTTTTTCCAATTTTTTATTAAAAACATACACATACACAAAATATCAATGAAGCACTAAGCCACCAGTCCACTGGATGTGAGCCTCTGACATCTTCCCTAAACTCCTTCAAAACAGTAACTTAGATCAATGAGATCCCAATAATTTGAAATGGCCACAGGACTCTTTCCACCAAACACACTTCTAGAAAAAAAGGCAGGAAACTCAAAACACCATAAAAATTAAGCAACAAATGGTGCTTTCATATGTCCTTTCACCTAACCAAAAGGAAGAAAACCCTAAACCAATCACCAAAACTATAATAGCAGGAAGCGATTAGGAAATGGCAGATTATCAATACCATGTTGGGAAAGATTAAGTACACAAGGGTACTTAGAGGCACTGCAATAAAGGAATAAAGTCAATGAAAATGTATTAGAAAACACTCTATGTCCAAAGTTCAGAATTAAAACCAATGTTTCATTTGAACTTTCAAGGCCATCAAGGAATTAATCTGCTACAGTAAATTGGGACGATTACAAAATGAAAGGAAGAAGCATGATGTTGGGAACATAGAACAAAATGATGTATGAGATCAAAGGATATTCCATTCTTGGTTTTGTCATTTGCTTTCAAAATGTATTTTCAACTACTATCCAGTGCTGAGATCTGCAGAAAAGTTACTGCAAATTCTATGTAATATCTCTGACTACATCTACATCAACAAACTAGAAAAACTATCACTTGGGTGCTGCCCACTTCTGCAATGAGTTGCAGCTAACTCAATGGAAGAGTTAACTCAATGGAAATTTCTTCAAATGAAGAAATTTGTTTAATGGATTTTTTATTTGATTCAGCCCCTCAGTTTTAGTTTGATCTATAATCTGATTTCTTCCACATAGCTACTGTTCTTTCCTTTTTTCCTACTTCTTTCTTTCTTTCTTCTAAAAATTCCACTGTTTGTGGACTCATATTTCACATTTAAGGGTTTCCTAATTTTTACTACTTTTCATTGTGTTTTTAAGGATTGTTATAGTTTCACAGACATCCCCATACACTCTTTAATGCTTTTAATTTCTGGATCTCACATCTGAAAAGCCTTTTCACTACTAAAAGTATGTAAAACTCAGTAAAATTTCAAAGAGAAATGGGGAAATCTGTCCTTGTGTTCTGAGAGTTGGCTGTGTGGTTTCTGTCAGAAAACTGAAGGTATGTCTGTTGACTGCTGGTACAGATGTTCAATTAATGCATTTTCTGACATATGATATGTGGCTTATACTAAATTATGAATGATCTACATTTATGTTACAAAAGAACATGACTTCTAGTTCAGTACAAAGAGAAAAACAGGAAGAGGTAAAACCAAAGCTTGAAAGCTATAGGTGAGTTATAGCACAACCTACCAAAATGAAGTCACTAAAGCACATCCTTTAAAAAATTGTCCATATTCAAATTGGCCAGCTGATAGGTTCTTTCAGGTCACAGAGGAAGCTGTAAGCACCTCTTTGCAAGAACATCACTTCTGGGACTATGCTTGCTAACCCATGACAGGGGACCACTTGACATCAGAGCAAGATAGATTTTTTTTCTTTTAAATTTGGTCTTGTATTTGTTTTGCTTGTACCCTGTTGCTTCTGAGCCTTTAATTTCAATCTTATGTAAGTCTTGTTTTAATAGCATTGTTTCAGTGGTTCTTGGAGGGGCAGAGAGGATCCTCAAAACTACCAGGTGCATTGTCTCTATATGAATCAACACATTCCATGTTATGAAGGGATATGGAAGAATTGCCTGAGCAAACTCCAAGCCCCAAGGAGGACCTACAGCACCTCAGCAGCAGTTAACATAGATGGAGCCTTAATAACTGTCTCCTGGTGCTGGACAATGACCACAGACAGATGACTTCCACCTGCAAAAAAAGGCATCTCAAGGTCTTAGGCAAATCACAGAACGTGATTTAAACAGAGGCCAAAAATGCATCCATAAAAAGCTCACACATTGGCTTGCTGGAACTAGAATATGAAGTAGTAATTGACAATATAAAGCATATTCCAGAGACCACAGCTGTCCTCATCATTTGTTTGGGGCTGATTAGTCTCCTAGTGAAGCTTTTCTACCTAGATGCTTGGGACCTAGATAGACCCAGAGAAGTATATGGTAAATATTAGCAGTGCATAACACACATGGCATGAATACTTTTCTCCTTCTAAAAGTATGCTTCTCCATTCTGGTTTGCTTTTCATGTACAGTAACACTCACCTGTGAATTTACATAAAAACTATAAAGCATAGAAAATAAAAGGATATTCCAGAAAGTAGAAACACAACTTCTTTTTTTTCATTTCAGTAATCAACATTAAACAAAACTAACTCGAGCAAATTTTCAAGGTCATTTAATCATTTATACTCATATAAGAACAAATATTCAGAAAACAAAATAAAGACAAAAAAGATTTTTAAAAAGATAAAAACATGTAGTTACTTAGCTTACAAAAAGCATATAGAACACCTTCTCTTATTATTTTTATAAAAAAATCTGTGAAAAGTATTTTGGAGGCAATATGGTATTTCCCAATTACATATAAAAGCATTACTGCAGGTATTACATATAGTAAGTGAATTTAACTTTTGTCGTCTTCATGTCATACCATTGTGTTACAAGAGTAAAAATACCTGTCATAAGCAGATTTAACACCTTTAGATGACCTCTAATCAGAAATGTGCCATGCTACTCAAATTCCATCTGTCAAATGCTGTAGATACAGGTAAGTAAATATAAATGTCATTAAAGGCACAAGTTATCTTACTTGGAGAAGTTCTAGGATTTTATTTTTTGACAGCTTGTAATTTGGATATCTTCCAGTGTCAACAAAACCTGTTCAAGCATGATCTTACCTTGTTTTCACTACATCAAGGGGATGCATCAGGCAAATTTCTACAAGACCTATAAAAGAATAATAAAGAAAGGCCTAATAAACATTTGTACAAATAGTAATTTAATTTTCATTGACTCCAATAGTTTTTGAAATTTGAAAAGCAAAGTAAAAACCCAAATATATCATTGATGATACAGTATTTATACACTTCATGTATTACACACGCTCTTCTGTAGTGCATGTAAACCACTGGGCTTTTCAACATTAAATGGTACTAGTTGTTCATTAGATTGGGGAAAGGGAGGACTTTGGTGATGCAATCAATTTAAACTTAGTTTTTGCTCAGTTTTCTGACTTAAGAACAGTGGGAACATTTGACTGGCATCATAAATAAATACATTAAGTCTTGCTGAAAGTAGCAAAGGAAAGGAGTTCAGGTTGGCACTTGCTTCTTTGTCATATAAGAATAATTCCTAAGGACACTGCAGGACTGCACTGGTGGTTTAGATGAACTTGATGTTAAGATGACATCTGATTCCTGAGTATCTGAGCTGCAGCCTCACTGGTACTTTGTCCTATCCTGCCCTGTGCTGATGCTGACGTGTAGTCCTGGCTCTTCCCCTTCCTGTTCCACTGCTCATCATCAGGACTTAGATTCACATAATGGAGAATTGCCACGTCCTGTCAACAAGTTTCCTGCCACTGAGTTTGAAGGACAGTATCAAGTAAATATTTATTATCATTGTTTTGCTGTATTTTCTTTTCACTCCATGCAACATTGTTTTGTTTTTCAATTCTGAATAAAAGGAAGACAACATAGGTGTTATCAGCCAAAGAATATTAATATTAGCAATGAGATTCATTAAAAAGAATTTATTTTTTTAAATGAAAGTAAAAGCTGTCATCGTTATTTCTGTGCAGGTATATTTATTGCTGTAATTATTGTCCAGGAATTGCTTCTATTTTATTAAAATAAGACCATATCACATTTCTTGTAAGGGAACTGTCCCAAAACCTATAAACTGCTCCAACAGCTGCCAACAGGTGCTTTGTGAGTGGAGCTGCAACCGAGTATTTCAGTGCTAGCAGGGGGCATAGCCTATGAGATTTTCCCTTTCCAACTACCCTCCTTTTCTAAGCTCTCCTTTTCCAACCTTCCCCCTCCCTCCCCATTTTTGATCTTCTATTCCATCTTATTTTGGCAGATAGAACCTACAGTAGGGGGCCAAACATGGGGCCAAGGGTTGTTCACCCTATTCTGTTTTTGCAGCATTAATGACCATTTTGGGAGAAAACTGTAGAGTGCCAGAATTTGGCTCTATTTTCTTGGTCCTCATAGGATAATTTTTAATTCAGGCATTTTTCCAGCAACTGAATCAGATGAATTCCAAGGTCCTTGGCAAGAGCTCTGTTTTGATAACTTCAGGATTCTATTGGTTATCTGCCTTTCTCAGTCTTTCGTCTCATCATATAATTACACACCAGGTTTTAAACGACGTATAGTTACTGATTTCACCAGACAGAATTCTTCAAAAGATGCTGGGATTATGACACAACTCTCTGAAGAGCACCAAAGGACTGCACACTGTGCAAGACACTAATGGAACAGCTACAAACACAAGCTACATTTTTCCATCTACTATAGTAGTCATGCAAATCATTACAACATCCTACTTGATAGCCTGCCCAGAAAGTGTGGTGGCCCCACTAAATTACAAGCACTCTGAGATGTGCTCAATAAAATAAAATATATTGCTCTTTCTTTAGCTAATGTTCATCAGCTTTGTGACAAATTCAATTAGCACTATGAAAATCTAATTTACTAAACAGCTCTATCAGGGTGCAATATATCTTAACTTGTCACTGCAAAGACTACTGTTTACAAATTTTATTTCCATGATAAAGTAGTTAACATAGTTACAGATACATTGTCCAAAAAAATACTCTAATTGTCCCATTGGGTCTCCTTGGTGATGTCACATGCAAACCAACCCAGAGTGATTTATGAAGGCCTAATTATGTTTAAAACAACTCAGATCCAACTAGCTGAACAAGAGCCCAAAGGAAATATAGGAAAGAACAATTACTGGGTCAGTCCAACATTTGTTGTCTTCTGGGTGGGAAAACATTCCCTATGAAAACCAAATACTAACCATAAACCAAGACATAATCAAAATCTGTGTGTTGAAGAAACAACCAGCTGTCATCATTGACATGCTCTGAGTGCACACAAGTGGAATATCAACAACCAAGAAGGGAGTCCAGAATTCTACTATGTAAAACATTCTGCTCAGTAACTGAGCCCATGGAGGGAATAAAATGACATAAAATGCTGACCCCCAAACTGACCTTCCTCAGTAAAGCATTTTCCCTTTCCCAACTAATGCCTTCTGTCTTTAAATTGTTTCCCATTATGGATTACATTAAATTTTCATCTACAAGATTCACACTTAAAATTTCAAACTGGCCATCTTCCCATATATCTCTTCAAGGAAAACATTTTGGTGACTGGTGGCTACTTTGAGTTCCTTTGTTCTTGTTGCTCTATTCCATCATTCACACAAATCTTGTATCAATAATCACTGATAATACTATGACACTGTTTAAAATGTGCTGTAATTGTAACAATCCGTCTGGCAAAATGTGAAAGTTTTGAGATTTCAGCAGCATAGGATTATAGCTCTCCTCATATCTGCAAGGGTTTCCATACTTCATCTATTCACTGCCCAGGGAGAAAAAGAATGCAACCTAGCTAACAGTTCTTGCAAAATAACACAGATAAAAACAGAACCATTTGGGCTTTGGACATCCTTAGGAGAGGCCTTATCTTCTTATCTTCAGCATTTCATTGATCCTCAAAGCTATGAACTGAAAAGTGTGAAGTGCCTGTGAAAGACACTGATTTGTCTTTCAAAGAAACCTGAGCAGCTCACCCTCTATGTCTTTTCCACATAATACACGAACACAGATTCAACCCAGATTCAAGAGCTGTAGAGCATGATCCATGTGTTAGTTCAGACAACCCCCTACAGTGTAGAAGCCATTATGCACCCTCCTCCCCTTGTGTTACTCATTTCCCTGGAATAACACAGTCGCTGGAGAAACACAACAGACAGGAGACTGGTCATAGAAAATGTGGCAATAAACACATCAGGCACTGTATATTGTATAGCTGGAACAGTTGATATTTATTTTGGCTTTTATATAGATATAGTTACAATGTACGAAATGATCATAAGTATTTTATGTGTACTATGCATTTCCTTCTGAGAATATAAGTCTGACAGAAAGAATCTTGTGTTGATCTTTGTATCCTAATAAAAACAATGACAAATTCCTCTTAAATATGCTTTTCTGTTGGCTAAAACACTCCATTTGACAAGATGAAGCACGGACTCTCTTCCTGATTGTAACAGCACTATTTCATAAAGAACCAATGCCTGGAAAAAACCATCCCTGCAGTCAATTCTGCACAGGTTAATTAATTTCTATTAGCTGGCTGTCTGACTTCACCTTCACAGACACATAAGGCTTTTACCTGTTTTGTAAAGGTACATCTTCCTCAGAAAAGTCCACAAAGTGTTAGGTTCACTGGGCAGCCAAGGCTCACTCCTTTCCTAGGGAAGCAGTCACACACTGTGCCCTTTTCAATTGTAGTATACTTCAACTAGGCTCCAAGGAGTACAACAGCATGCATAGACTGTGCTGAGAAAGATCTACCTGTTAGCCTTCACTTAAGAAAGTGACACTTATTTTAACTCTTCCCCAGGATTCTATTTAGTGATGTGGTATGGGATTAACTAATGGTACCCTGGAGATCCTCACGAACATTAATTAACGTTTTAGGTAATGAGCCAAATCAATGCTTTCCTTAGAAAATGTGGAGAAATGGAAAGTTACTCCAAAAAGTACTCCATAATGGCAGTGCTGTATTCATGAGTCATTCTTCCTCAGAGACCTAGTCTACACGGAGAAAATACACTAGAAAACATGTTAATTAAACAAGTTGTTGAATATGATTTTCCCCTTGGCGTAGACAAGGATGTCTGTGTTTAAAAATGTGTTGGCTGATCAAAGGAGGATCCCAGGAGGAGCTGTTGGTTTACTTTCACATTATAGAAGAAGTCTTTTGCATGTCTACCGGAGGAGCTGGGCCTTGCTCAACTTCTTGTTAGGTAACAGTGGTCCCTAACAGATGCAATCTGTCAGTGTAGCACTGCTATCTGGAATTGGTATCCCCAAAAGCAGGGTTGGGAACAGGGATTACCTGACTTTCAAAAAAAAAAAACAAACCACCAAACCCAAACCACCCTGGACTTCAGCAGCAGGTGGAAATTTTTGTTTTTTGGTCTATAGTACTTGTGCTGAAAGTGGTCAGTATTCTTGGAGCTCTGTCCACGAAAGTAATTCAGCTTGTGTTGAAATAATAATAGCTCCTTGGTTATATAGTATAGCAAACGAACATTTTAATCTTCAAGGTTTCAAGTAAAGATTCCTCAAAGGCAGGAGAATCACATCCTAGGTGTGTGGAAGACAGGAGCTGGAAATGAGTGTTTCAGACAGCATTTTGTCTAGATCAGCTGTTGCTCAGCCATAAACTCCCTTCAGCTTCCCAGTCCCAGTACACAGACCCAGCTAGAAACATGCTCATGCTCAGTGCTCACAGCAGAAAGTTCAAACTGCTCATCCTTGGTGCTCACAATTCTTACCTACTCCTCCGTTTCACTGCTGTCTGCCCAGCTAAAGAGAACATAATTATCAGATGGGAAACCGTTCAGTTCTATTGCAAATATAAAAGAAATGCCATTGTAGTCTATTATTTTCGCTGAGCTTGAAAACTGGGCTATAGCAGTTAAGTGAATAAAGACAGAAAATGGTATGCATCTTCTTAAACAGTCATACTCTGAATAAAAGATACTCAAACCTAAGCTGTGATCTATACCTGGGCACACGTGCACAAAGCTTTATAGCCTTTGGAAGGGCAAATTCCACACTGAGATAATACATGCATATCCAAGCACTGAGTACAACAACTGAGTTGTAGTAATGATAAAGCAACATTTGCAATTCAGCATTTGTCAGTAAGGAACACATTCAGAAGGTATTTATCTTGCCTCGGGGATTCTGTTGGAAAAATGAAAAACAATAAACCCCCCAAGACTATTCTTATATTTTAGTTCCTTTTTTTGGACTTATTTTTATTGGATCTTTAGGTTGGTGACAAATGGTCCTATCCAAGGTATTGTAATTCCCTTTCTCAGTAGTTCTACCATAGTATAGACATTTTTTCAGTCTAACACAGAGACAAGCTGATACATGTTGATTCAATGTGAGTGAGATAGCTGTAAATGTGCTCACCAAAACCATGGGTTCTCAATCAACAATATCTACCTAACTTACATTTAGTAGAATTCTGCAATATTTTCTCAATGTATTTCTTGCCTCCGGGTAAAAAATATCTAGCTTTAATGTTCAAAGCAGGTATGCAAACTGCTCTAAATTTAGCACAAATTTATTCATTGTTTGCTTTCTACAACATTCAAGGCACAATCAGTCAAATCAGGAAATTATGCTCATGCTGCCAGCAATAACCACATCTTTGTACCTACTGTTGCCTAGAATACAGCTCTATGAATCATTTAACATGCTCCACTAAAACTGCTCAATGCTCATTTAAGTTCTCTAAGAACTGAGTAAAAACAAAGGCCATCTTCCAGTTTAATTCAATTTTTTTATTTGCTGCTTACTTGAAAAAAATTAAGTCCCTGTTTCACAGACCTACCAACTTGATTAACCGCATGCCTATGGCTTGACTGCAGGAATACTTATATATCTGCCATTAAAGAAATCTATGACAATTTGGAGGATCGAGTTAGTTTTAAATTATGCATAGTTAAATATAATTATAGCAAGACTAGAAGGAATCGTCAAATCAACCAGAAAAAATCAGTGCCTAGGAACAAAGAATCTTCTACTAGAGCTACATGTCTTTGGAAGAAAGGTTCTTCCAGACTCCAGTAGCATATACTACTTTCACAGGCATGCAGTTCCAACTGCACTACTCACACAGAGCCTTTCTGAGGCAAAACGCTATGTAGAAATGTTCTTTGTATGGTAAGACCCACAAAATTTGCATTTATGACATAGTCAAAAAGACAGTTTTAGAATTCTAGACTTTTCACACCTTTATCTGATTTTAAAATACCAAAGCTGTTCCCATGGGGCTAAATAGCATGGAGGGTTTGATTATACCATCAAACAAGGTAACATTTGGGTACTGACACAAAAGATAATGGAGGAAAACACAGCCCACAACATTAAAAAAACCAAATATTTTCTTCATGTTCTTAAATATTATTGAGGCATTAGGGCATGGATCACCAGAATTTACCGTTTAGAATGTCCCAGGAATTTGCTAAATTTTAACTATCATTTAAATTCCTATTTAAAAATAGTGATAAAAACATTAAGGTATCAAACAATTTTCAAAAAATACACTGAATTGGATTCACAACTATTTCTGTGCAAAGTCACTTTTTCCTAAATGACTAGCAATAAAGAGTTGTTTATATAGCTTACAGATTTTCTTTTTTTAATTTGTCTTTCTGATGCTATATTAACATTAAAACTTGGAGTGATAAAATAAACACTTGCAGTTTACAAACTCCAGTATCTGAGCCTCTAGACACAAGTGAAAGGCTATACATTGTGCAAATTCTCCATAAATTTTTCAGCAAGTATTACAGGCTATTATGTCACTCACGTATGACATATTCTTTCCTTCATGTGTGTCTGAAATGGAAGTTTTTTAAACCATGACTGAAGGGACCACTGAGGTCAGCGCTGGGTTACATGATGTTTGTGTCACTACAGCTTCAGATATTTCAATGCATATTGAATCAATATTCCTTGCAACAAAAATGTGTAACTGATATTTTCTTTGCTGCTATAGTAAAATGCTTCTCAGTAAACTTGTTTTCATAAGAAGTTTGCCCATTCATACGTCCCAGAGCTCTTGTAATCTTCATTGCTAATGCTGATCTAAGAGCATGGACATTATTTTATTTCTTGACACATTTAAAGTTCTCTAATGAATAAAGCAAACAGCTTATGGCTGCTTGGACTGTCACTCGATTGCCCTGGAGGGTTTTAATGTCTTTAAAATAGGCCTCCTAGTTTGTATTTAACTACCTTGCCCACAGAGGTCTGAGGGGTAGAGCAGATCAAAGATGTGCTGGCAACATAAAAAGCAGCTGTCCTTCATTTACCTTTAATTAGCTACATCTGACCAGATTCTTTATGGCCTCTTTGTCACACATGCAACAGTCTATATAAGCCTTCTGACCTGTCCTTAAGGACTCTACCATTACAAGAGTTTCAACAAAATACAAATTAAAAATATGAGCTACAGAACTTTGAAAAAATATTTGGTCTCACTATGGAAATACTACCTGAGGCATCAGTATTTTGGATTTATCTGCAAAAGCTACAAATTGCTCAGTATTTGGAGTGTCAAAATGGAATGGGTCCTGAGCTTAGATTAGCTATTTATAGTTCTTTGTGTACTACTCAACTGCAGTGAGTAAATATCACACAAGGAATCCTATAGAAAATGGAAAGCCAAGCACATACCTCTTTGGCTAGGACACAATGTTGCTCTTGCAGGAGCTGTGGCGCTCACTGCAAAGGAAGTCACATACCTGCCCATCCCCACTCCTTTTTTTACCTCTACTTTGCACAGAATGCACACCAATATCCAGTAGGATTTTGACTAAGGAGAAAGTTCTGTTGCTGCTTCAGGATCAATTAGCAGTTCGTGTACATTAGTCTTACAGTCAGGGTGCACTGACAGCTTGTATCATCAAACTAAGGCCCTTATGGAATAAAAAAAGCTGTTTAACACAGCAGCTGCAGTGTATGCTAAATGACTCAAGTTATTGGTACTTGATCACACAGGTCATTGTATCAACCCACTGAGATGGACATCTTCAAATTACCTCGGTTTAGGATTTGATTAGGATTTGAAAGGATTAGGTAATAAAAGAAAAATATACAAAATATATATACAAAGTAGAAGGGTTTCAAAATTTGATTCTATTGTCTAAACGATCCCTTTATATCTTTCTCGGTATGTAAAATAAATTTATAATCTTCATATTTCTTTTCAAAATTCCAACCCTTCAGACTTCCCTTGGAAAGTTTCAGTTAATCACATCTCCAAACAAGTTAGCACACCTACCAAGGCCATTTGTGGTGAGGTACATAAACAACCAAATAACCTGCCTCAATGAATGTACACTAGCTAGCAGGTGTGGATGGAAGCTTTATTCTTCAAGAAAAGTCTCTACTATGAGCAGTATGCAGAAGTAACTTTCTCCCCAAGACTACAAACCTTGAGGGATTACTGCTACACCTAAACCTTACTTTCACAAAGTTATTTTCTACTACATAGTGTAGTACATGTACTGTACATGGTGCTTGGCCCAGTGTACAGCTGACAGACTTATTCATCATTTATTACAAAGGAATGCATCTTTCATCTCTCATTTGAAAGATTTAATTTAAACCAGGAGTCAAATCTGTTTCCGTATATAACTAAAGGAGAAACATGCATGAATAAATAAAATTAGGGGACCAAAAAAACAATTAGACGTGCTTACTTTTGTCCCATAATTCCTAAAGTTAAGAATAATTGAACAGTTGTTAACAAAATAAAGACATATTGAAGTACCTAGAAGTATGAATAATGAAATGACAGTACCAGTTTCAGCTCAGGTGGAGAAAGCAAATAGAGATATGCATAGTAATGCTGAATGTGTAATACAGATTATGGTAATTTTCTATGTACTAGCCCATGTTACACTGAAAATATATCGCCTTCTATCAGGACACTCCTGGGATCCAAAAACTGTCAAAGAAACAGCTTGCCCAAAGACAAACCCAACTGCAGGAATAGGAATGGTCCTAAAATATTACCATTACAAAACACTTATATAATGTAGAATAAAACCGTATTTTTCTTCTGAATCAACAAAAATAAGTAATTCTTCTGGATAAAAACACCTAAACAGTTAAATAACGCATAAAAATTTTGTTAAAAATACACATGCAAGATATAGAACAACTACTGTTTGAGATCCTTAGAGCAGTCAGCTTTGGAATAGCTGCTGAAGTGAACAATTCTATGAATAAGCAGAAGTGCAAAAAATGTGCTGTGAAGTCTCTTACTCTGGGGGAAACCATGCAGTCACAATGTGATCAGCTATCCTAGAGTGAGGTCCCACTAATTTTCTTCACTAAATTTCAATGGCTTCAATTTCCTGCTTTTATGAGCAGAAATGTTTCAGAAATGTCAGAGGAGTAATTCCTGTTTGTAAACTTCCTTTTGTTCAAGATCTATGAATAATATTTTAGACAAAATATACCTCATAATAAAGTATATATGCTGTAAAACACTACTTACGTCTATGAACATATGTTTCAAATCAGTGATTTTATATGGAAATACATGAAATTTGGCAAAAATAATAGCTAACTTGCCATCAAGGGGAAAACGCAGTATTGGATGGCCATTGCCTGGAAAATGAGACAACTGACCACAAAAAAAGCAAAAATTTCAGAATTAGTTTATAATGACATGTAGGTTTGAACAACTGCTGTACCTCAACATATCAAACTGTGTTTATTTTAGTTTTGTAAAGTAGCTTTCTATCTCTGTCTTTGCTAATTTGTACTTGAATGACTTATGAAAAAGTTTTGGTTTCCATCAAGATAGCTGAACAGCTTTTTCCAAACTCTCCACTTGTTGCTGCAATATAAACAGAACAATCCATGATTTTTTTCCATTCGCTGTGAAGCAATTCTGTGGCTGATAAGACTTCATAAAATTTTTATGAAAACTTCAACTATCTTTATTTCCCTACCTACTGGAAAGATTTATAATCCAAAAGTATAGGTAAACTGATGTACAAATATTCTAGGTCCATTCCAGGTGGCCACTGAAAAATCTCCTTAAAAAGCCCTCTTTTTAGCTTTTAACAATGGATACTATTTAAAAGCAAATTTAAGACAATGTTTTCTCCCATTTCAACTGCTCTAATTTAGACTACTAAAAAGATTTTTACAACAGAGATTCTTAATCTTTTACACACCTAAAATAATACCTAATTTTTTTTAGAAAAGCAAACATTAAGACTGCAAAAATTTAGATTTTCACCCAGTGTTTGAATATTCCTGAGATTTCAAATTACATTTTTGTTGGGATTTTTGTCTGTTTCAGTATTTATAACATTACACATTGACAAAAGAACACATTACTGTCAAAAGTAGGTTGACATGTTGCCAGTTTAAGATTTGGGTTTTCATTTAAATTTTTGTACTTATTTGCAGGCAGTGCTCAGCAATTTCCTCATACTTTACACAAGTAACTAGAAATTTAATATTTTTGCAGTACAAAAAACCCCCAAAACTCATCTTTGTTTTGCTGCTGTCCAAAATTTCCAATGAAGTTGTAAATTTTTTTTTTTCTATAATGGAGACAGGATCAAATTCCAAAAGATGTCTTAAGAAGAATATACTCAAACTTTATGTATCCAAGCAAAGTAGTATTGCGATAAGCATAGTTCTGCAAAGAGATCAAAAACTAGATGCATCTTTCTTTTTCTTCTCCAATGTCCCACCAATATTAAGAACACTTACTAAAGGATTAAAATACCAAAATTCGTCCCAGTTACAAGATGAGGCCTAAACCAACTGCTTTGAATAATAAGATGTTCAGGATTGAATCCCCTGCTTATTAAAATGGAAGCAGTTTCTTAACATTGCAGAGAAGTCTGTGTATACTAGAAGGAACCAGATTCTTAGGTGTGTCAATTAAAACACAATGACCAATTATCAGGTATCTGTGGATAGAATAAAAAAATACAAATTATTTTCTTGAATGTGACCTGTATATGCAATGATAGTCTAAGGCCTTCCACTGCATGCATTTTTTGTTGAATTCTATATTGTGGCAACAGGTGATGACAGCACCATTATTTTGTGTTATTTTAGCAGTCACTGGTCTTCCCAGTATTTTTCACCACTCCCATTTGCTGGCAGTATATCATGGCAAAGATTCAAGAGAAATCCACTATGAAGCTGATTGTTAACTGGGAAATGACAACATGAAAAGCCATGTTTAGAATTAACCTGTCTTTAACATTTTCAGGCGCCCACACCCTCTCCTTTCCAAACCTTAATTACATCAGCAGCTTGACAGAATCAAAAAACCAAACCAAAACAAAAATGCAAAGAAGAAGTAGAAGGGGAAAAAGGTGTAGCCCCATTTAACACAAAGATAGAGCAATAATCCTCCAACATAGGCAGAGAGGCTGGTAACACTGAACTTGCCAAGAGACAAATGTCTTAAAAAAATAAATACCACCAGCTAAGATGGAATCATTTTCCACTAAAAGTATGAGGATTTACCACCACTGAGTGTAATGATAGAAATTTTCAACTTCTTCCTCTGGGAAAATACCTGATTTTTATTGGTCAGTAACTATGTATGTAACTGAATTCTTAAGGATCCTTTCTCACAGAAGATGCATTTTCTCCACTAATTGTTTTAAAATGAGATTTTCTTTTTTCAGTGATGCCTTTTCCTGGTCTTAAAATCAAGAATCAAACATGGTTAGAAGGGGAAAAGGGATTTTACCTCGGTATTTATTTTAAGGATCCCTAGGTGCACCACGCCCAGGTGGAATGCACTGAAATGCACCCTGCAATGCACACACCTGATAGATCGGGTATAACCTCATAGGTCTTACTAATTAGCATATCTATCAAAGATTCCCCAATGAGTGGCTGAAGTGAGCCCCCCTCCCCAAGGAACCTTCCCCTGGATGGTTCTATCTTAGTTTACAAAATGTGTTCTGGAGAGGACCTTGGTGTCTGGGGCTTTCTGATCCCTAACTACAAGGCTTCTAAGATGTTTAGTCTCCTAGCTTGACAAATAAGTCTAAGAATGTAGGCTAAAACCGACTAAGAATACAAAAGCTATAAAAAGGTATATAAAAGGGGTATAAAAGAAAAGGCAAAAAAACATCATGGCATCATCAGAACAAAATGAACCCTCAAAACAAGCAAGGATTCTATAATCCCCTTGTTTATTTCTTTAATACAAGCTCTAACCACTGACAGTGGTCAGCTACATGTCAAGTAAAAAAGAATAACTGCAAGTCTCAATATAGCTATGGCATCTTTAGAGGGTGTTTGTCACCTGAATAAAATGCCTCTGCCATGGTGTAGTGGGCCACACTACTTTTGATGCTAATAAAGAAACTCTATATCCCTTAAGTAATGTCGGTACTTCCCCTGCAAAAATATGTGTGTCAGAGCCAAGTAGTGTAATGCAATCAGCATCTGAAAATTATTCTACAGATCCTCGTTTCTGCCGTTTAAACAGTGGATATCCTGATGTGCACTTCAAAGTCAATTCTTCATTGTTCAAACCTCTCATCTCCACATCATCGATCCATCCTCCTCTCACAATAATTAAAACAAACAAACAAACAAACAAACAGGAAAATCAGAGTTCCTGTATACTGGCAAATACAAGTGTTGTCCTCTTCTCAAACTGTGAAAGTTAGGAATAAACAGACCTGCAAGATCTACCCTGTGAGAATCAAAACCAGTTTGAGTGCTTGCAGAGGGCAAATGCTGACATATGCTTCTTCTATATTATGACATCAAAGAAGCAAAATTCCCTGCAAAGTTCCTAAAGATACAGCATTTGCATTTTACATTATTATTAGAGGACTGTGACTAATAGACGCAACTAATTACTTTAATTCCTTTTGCTACCTTTTTATATCTATATTTGGAAATAATTTAGCACAACAGAGAATAACGACAAGATTAAGCAATTAGTGCCAAGGCCCCAAAATACCTAAATTACATACGTTTTTAGTTAAAACCAGACTTTGTCTTATCCTTTCATTTGGACTCCTTTTGCTTGTTAGGGTTTGGAGAATGCTTGGTGAACTGACAGCAGAGCAGACAGCTTTCACTGAAAAGGTAGGGAAAAGAGGTTTTTGTGAACAGAGAAAAATAAGTTTCTTTGCTTATTTTCCTGAACTGCCAGAGAATATAGCCTACTCTGCTTTAGAGCTAATTCTCTGATCAGTTTTGATGTGATATCAAAGAAAAAGAAGACAAAATATAGCTTTTGAGGTACCGTGCAGCTCATCTAACTCTTGCGTCACACCACTGGCAAGTGGCACAGCACCATGGATTCAACATGGACTGCTGGGTGAGACTAAGGTCTGATTAGAGCATGGTTCCATAATGCAGTGGAGTTTTGCAGTGTCAGGAAGCCACTGTTATCATCTGTATCTGATATTTGTCTCAGAGTTCCCTGCTTTCACAGTTCTTTGCAACTTCCAGCACTCAGCCACATAGGGTGTTTGCAGTACGCAGACTTCGAAGTCCAAAGACTGGCCACCCTTGACAGGGAATGGAGGAAAGAAAATCTGATTTATGACAACAAGAGGTTGTAATAGGAGGAAGGCATGGGAAAATTCTGGAACTTGAAGAAAGAAAATGGAATTTAGCAATGTTATGTAGTGTTTGCATATGAAATCTCACAGAAGAAACCAGTAGTGAAGTTTTGGTCAAAAGCCACATGTAAAACTGCATGTAGTGAGCTGGGGCAAACACCAACACTTAGGCTGAAGTGAGACTCCCAATGTCCACATTCAGCTATGTAGAAACTGGATGCTTTCTACTGATGAAGACAGTGTCAGGGCAGCAAACTGTCCTTAAGCACAAGTGTGAAACTGCAACACTGAAAATTCAGTCTGTAACACAGAGCATTCTTGCTGCAGCTACTGAACACAACTATTAGTGACATAAATTTTGTTATGCTCTTTTCTTGAACAAGTGCTTTTGTGTACCACTACACTGGTTATTTTCGTTTTGCATGAAATCATGGCATTTTGGGAGGGACCTCCATTTACTCTAACGTTAGAAAATCCTGGTCTGCTCCACTGTGGTGATACCCACAAACTTGCTGACAATGACTTCCATCCCACCATCCAGACTGCACACTACTCTTCCCAGTATTGCTTCCTGAGCAACATCAATGGTTACTGGCTGCCAGCAGGACATCTCACCACTGATCACAACTCCTATAGACCAGCTGTCCAGTTAATTTTCCACTTAGTGACCACTGATCCAGCTCACAACTCACCAGCATTGTGACAATGAGTCTACAGGAGACTGTGTTAAACATCTTACTAAAGTCAGAGTATGCAACAGGCACTGTCCTCGCCTTGTACACAGAGCAAGGCATCTCATTAGTGTATAATTAGTTAATGCAAAAATTGGGAGACCGAAGACCTAGTTATCCAGATTACTCAGAACACAGATGCAATCCTGTTACTAATGGGAATAGTCTTTCACTTGCTTAAATAAAATCAGGCCTTTACTATATTTGCTCCTATTCTTATTTTATTTGTGATATTGGTTCTAACAGATATTACTTAAAGAACTCTTTAAAACAAACTAAGAGTAATTTAATGAAATGTAATTAATGTAATTGTGGGATACATAGGCTCTTTGATTTTTATCAACCTTGGTGTCATAAATCACTGAAAAAAATGTTTTCTTTTTTTTTGATTTAATGTTTTCATTAGAATCTTACATTTTAATTAGGGCAAACACATAACTTAAACCTCAGAGTTCTGTTTGGTTTTAATATCCAAATCCTTCTTTTCTCTGTATGCAATATATACTCAGCATTTTTCATTGTCCACTTTATCTGTATCTGGCATGACAGATACAGATAAAGAGAAACATCAAGTTACAAAACATGAAAATTCTGTGAGACTTGAAAAAGCAAGAAATGACAGTTTGAGAACTTGGAAACTAGCAGGCACAGAGAACACTCAGTTTCTAATATCTAATAGTTTTGATATTCCTTATATTCCACACTCACAGCTTAATGCTGCAGATACTTTAAGTAAGCTACCTGATCTGGTGGAAGGTGTCCCTGCCCATGGCAGAGGGGCTAGAACTAGATGATCTTTAAGGTCCCTTCCAACCCAAACCATTTTTTGATTCTGTGATGTTTAATTTGTAGGTTAGACGTTCCTATCGTGGATAGCCTAGGAGAATAAAATTAGTTTGTCCATTCAGAGTTAATTCCAAGAATTCCTTCTTGCAGAAACCATAGAAGTCCTTTAGAAGACCACCTCCAGGAGCCGTGCACTCTGGAACTATTCCACTAGGAAAGTTTGTGAGACAGCAGCCCTGCACTACTGAGCTGCAGGAAAGAACTGAAATTTGATACTTACTGGAGGATATCATCTGTATAGCTAATTGCCACCGTTTTTATGGTATATGTATAAGTACATGAATAAACACTTTGTATATGTTGCAGGGTCCTTAATTTATAAACGGTCTAGATTGCAACTTTTATTTGGTTTCCTACTATGAGACCCAATAAAGAAAACGTCACTGTTTTCCTCCAAAATGATGGCTGGTGCCTCTGCACCTGACTGTAATCATTGTAGAAGACTGTACTGGAAAGCAACCCAGTTCTGACTACAAATGTATGGAAAAAAAGTAGTTTTTCTTTTTAAATGGAAAACTGTTCTGAGGAAAGCAACACAGTTTTTTGAACTATTACATTCTGTTTTAAACTATAGCATCCATCCACTTAATTTGGTACCAAAGCACTCCTTCTCAGATGAAAAAAACAAGCATCTGCTGTCACTTTAAAAACAGTAGGAATTTTGAAGAAGTAAAGAAGCTAAAAGTACGGCAAACACCAACCTTTCTTTTTACTTAAATACAGTGTGTTTTTCAAAGTTCAACATTATCAAGTGCTATCACAACTACAAAGATTTTTTTACCCCACTCTTGTAAACTAAACCATCAGGACAGTTTCTGATTAAATAGTCTTTGAGTAGCGATTTGCCATGGACATCATCATGTTTCAGAGTCAAAGTTTAGATGTTAAGTTTTGCATCTCTGTGGAGCAGATATGCGCATAGAACATAAACATTAATCAAAACAGTATTCCTCTATGAATCATACAATCATAGAATGGTTTGGGTTGGAAGGCACCTTAAAGGTCATTTAGTTCCAATCCTCCTGCCATGGGCAAGGACAACACTCCCTAGATCAGTTTGCTCAGGACCAGATCCAGCCTGGCTTCAAACACTTCCAGGAATGGGGCATCCACAGCCTCTCTGGGCAACCTGTTCCAGTGCCTCACCTCTCTCTGAGCAAAGAATTTCTTCCTAACATCTAACTGAAACTTGCCCTCTTTCACTTTAAAGCCATTGCCCCTTGCCTGTCACTATCTATCCATAAAAAAAGCCCCTTTCTCTCCTTTTTATAAGGCCCCTTTGGTACTGGAAGGCCACAATGAGGTTTACTCAGACCCTTCTCTTCTCCATGCTGAACAACTCTGGTTCTTTCAACCCATCTTTGTAGGAGAGGTACTCCAGCCCCAATCATCTTCGTGCCCCTCCTTTGGGCCTGCTCTTTCTTGTGCTGAAGACTCCAGACCTGGACACAGCACTCCAAGTGGGGTCTCACAAGGGCAGAGCTGAGGGGCAGAATCACCTCCTTCGCCCTGCTGCTCCCACTGCTTTTGGTGCAGCCCAGGATGCAACTGTCCCTCTGGTCTGCAAGTGCACATTGCTGGTTCATGTCCAACTTTTCACCCATGGGAATCCCCAAGTCCTTCTCCTCCTGTTCTCCATGACTTGTCCCAGTCTGTACTTTCATCTGAGCTTGCACAGTAGCAGATATCCAAGGAATCTGGCAATGCATACACTATACAATGGCAACAAAAGGGGTAAAACTTCAGTAAAGACAATTTAACCCAGGTCAACTGCAGAATTTAGAGCTGTACTCAAACTTTGCACACATGGCACCACCACTTCACAATAAATGCCTATTCTTTTCCCTTTCTCTACATTTAAATTTCTCACTGCCATCCACCGGTTGTATCTTGCCATTTTTTGTGAACAATGAATCAGACTGTAGCTGTATATGCACAGCTTAGCAGTAGGAATTAGAATAACTCACAGCCTTGATTTACTAATGCTGTTATTTCTGAATAAACAGTATTTTCCAATTTTACATCTTATACCTTACTGTTTTCTTTTCACTTAAATCATATTTGCTTCCAGTTGAAGGCACTATTTTTTTTGAAACACATTAGAAAATATATTATAGATTCTCCAAAAGCACAAATAAATATTTAAGACCTGCATATTCTTGTTGTTCCCTGAAGATCTTGTGCGACACTGTCATTCATTAGCTTGCTTTGGGCCATTACATTTCTACACATTTTACTTATACTGGCACACAGCCAGCACTGACTGTTCAACTCTAGAAAGCCCACATGTTTTTGTATTTTTTGAAACTAGCATGACAACCATTCTGAAGAGTAGCTCTCACCTGGTACGTTAAACTGTAAAACCATGAACATTGATGCTCTTCTCTCTCTATTTAGTGCTGAAAGTGAAACTATTTTTTCAGGTGCAACAAGAACCATATGAAATCTCCCTAATGTGTAGACCTTCTGTAGCCATGTTTTTAATGGAACAGATCCATTAAACTTATCTAGAAAAGTAAAAAATAAATGCAAGTTTTAAATTGAACCCTGTGTATATTGCTGGACAAAAATCATAGCTCTGACAAATGCTGGGTAGCACTTGTCTCTTTCCCAACTTAAGAAGAGACTGAGAAGTAATGCAGCAAAAAAGATCCTTTGTGCAGTGAGAACCACAACAGTTTTCCTCCAACATATGAATGAATCATAATTGACTCTGATGAAATCTGGGGAAATACTGAAATTCAAACAGTATCATAGATCTATAAAACTAGCAAAATATATATTGTTTACTTAGTTTGCACATAAACATGTAAAAACTATTAATTTCAATATATATCACCTGAATAGCTTCTCAGACTGTGGTAACTAAGCATGAGAATTACTTGGATTCAAATAAATAGCCAAAGCCCTTCAGCAATACAGTGTGAAGATTTTTATTTAGCTAAACTTTTTTTTGCTACCTCTCACGAACCCCCTGAAAAGGGAAGGAGGAAAACTGAGGCTTTAATATAATCTCATTGGGATTTTTAAAGTAGAGTAAACAGTGCAAAATGCATTTCTACTGAAAATGTTTCTATCAGCTCTCCACTGACTACTCCCCTAAGTTTGTCTTGCTCTGATGTTTCCTTTCTTACTGTTTCCGAGCCATTTAATGGCAGGTACTCTCTTTAAACTGTAGTACTCAAAATATTATCATCACCTAAATAAAGTTTTAAATCCATTTCCTGTGTGTTAATTGCTTACATTACTTGAGAAGCTAGGAACAAAGGGGATTAGAAGAAAGCAACCCTCATTTGTGCAAATTCATAGGCACTGATCTGAAAATCTGACCTAACCTAAATATTTGGACCTTCAGGTTTACGTGCTTATGCAGAAAAAATACTTAATACCAAGTTTTCAGGAAAATGCTGTGATCTTGCTGGATGAGGAACTAATTTGATACACTAAAAAAATAATTAATGTGTACATATATATATTGTTTAAAAACAATTTCTTTCTGATTTCCACTTTTAAATTAGAGAATCAATAATTAATTGAAAAATGATTTGTCTTCAATTAAACTAGCTAAATATTAATTAAAGCTCATATTTATGCTTTTCAATTTAGGTCACTAACTGCAGGTTCCCTAAAAACATTTCTAACTGAAGAGAATTCTTCCATTATTACTTGCATTTCAAAGTATATTGATCAGCAAGAATCCTGACAGACAAGTATCTTACAGAAGATAACTTTTTAAAAAATAATGTTTGTTTCAGAGGGGAACTTATAATAAAGTACCATTTAGGGCACAGTTCATTATGATTATCGTAGTTGGAGAAAACACAATTGCACAAACAAATTGCACCATATGAAATAAATAATAACCACAGCAGCTGTAGATTCAGAGACTGTGTTGTAGCACTGGCTGGAAATCCCTAGAAAATTTCAAAATGATGGTATCTCTGCAACTGGAGAAATCCCTGGAGGTGATTTTTTTGGTAGGTTAGCATTGTTCTCCTTCCCTCCAGTCTGCCTGATTTTGCTAAGACTGTTCTCTATGCTTTTCTCATACTTGACACTTTTGTATTTGAATGCACCATGGTTCTTTAAACAAGAGACAGGTAACCCAAAGATGGAATACAAATACTGATGTAAAAAATCAAATTTGGTAAGGTGCAAATGCATGTCACACTTACTGGAATGCATGCAACATAAAAATCTATAAATGAGCACCATTCACAATCATTACATTTGTCCTTTGCTCTTCCAATCTAAACTATTCAGATTGGTAAAAAGGAATGTCATTGTAGAATGACACAGTGCACAGCTGAGAAATAATATGGCATCTTTGAAAATCAGTTGTGTCTTGAGAGCCTAATGGAATCAAAAGGGGAGGATTAAAACGTTTTTACAAGTCAGTTCTATATTTATATATTCTTTCACATATATATATATTATGTATATTATATATATTTAGGTTCATAGATAAATATAGTCAAAGTTATAACTATATTTCATATACCCAGATGTAGTACTTATATTGTTCTATTTTGGCACTCACAACACCAGTGAAATAATGCATTCAGAAAGTTTGAAATGTCACACAGTTGTAGCACTTCTGTGTGAAAGGGAAGTCAGTAGCCTGAACAAACCTCATCAAAATTTTGGGTATAATCAGAAGACTGGATTCCAACATTACTCTTCTTCAACACAGCAAATTCTTGATCCAAATTCACATATCAAGAACAATAAATAGTGCTATTAGTGACAGACAAGATGCTGTTCCTTTACATAAACAGAAAAGTATTCTCCTTACAGTATGGGCTAGTATTCCTTCCTTAGCTTCTGCAAATTTTAATTTTTTATAAACAGGTAAAAATCAAATCAAATTACTTTTAAACATTTTTGGGTTGATGTCCAAAAAAATACTTTGAGTGTTACTAAGTAAAGTTTAAAGGGATTCAACAGTACTGAACTGTAAGAACAGGTACAGAAAACATGTGCAGTCTTGTACTTGAAGAGTACAGGACAGAGAGAAACTGGAGTGAGTACAACAAAGAGCCCTGAAGGTTATTAAGGGACTGCAGCTTCTCATGTATATACCTGAGGAGGCTGGCACTGTTCAGCCTTGTGAAGAGAAGACTCAGGGGCATCTTATCCATGTGTATAAATACCTCATGGGGCAGGAGGTTGCTCTTTTTCAGTGGTGCCCAGCTGACAGGACAAGAGGCAAGTGGGGGAAACTGAAATACGGGAACTTCCTTCCTTCCTAAGCTTCACCTAAGAGTATTCTGTAATGCTGAGACTGAACAGGTTGCCCACAGATGTTGTGGAGACATTGTCCTCAGAGATACTCAAAACCTAACTAGGTATGGCCCTGGGCCATCTATTCTAGCTAGCCCTGCTTTAAGCAGGAGGTTGGACTAGACACTCCCCAGAAACACCTTCCAACCTCACCTATTCTGAACATCTTGGATTCACTGGCCATTTTCAATTATATTTACCAGAGGAATAGCTATCTTAGATAGACGGGATTCTTCTATTTATTTGATTATTTTAAAAATAAATTAGCTGCTGGGAAGCCAAGATAGACACTCTTTTAGTCTAACAGTCTTAACAGCTTTTATCAAAACTGAAACATGATTAGGAATTGTTTGGCAGCAGCCACACAGGCAGTTGCAGGTGCTATTTACTAGTCTTTATATAGTCAATGCACCAAACTAGCCACAGCTCATACTGCCTTTGCCCAAATGTGAGAGCACATGGGAAAAGCTAGCAAGGTTACAGGATAGCATTAGGAAGGAACTCAGGAAGTACAGACAGAGCACCTCCAGGTATAAAGAAGAAAGGATTGAGGCATTCACTGTTCAGCTAACTAATACATTTTTATAAATTACTTTGAATGAGACTAATAAAAATAAATGTCACTTTTATGTTAATTTTTGCTACTTAAAATGGGAGAAAAAACTTGCCTTCTTGCCTGTGCTGCAAAAAAGATAGCAGAATCATAACACTATGTGCTAGTAGCAAGAAACCAAGCTAAAGGATGGCAGATGGTGCAATGGCTTACATATAGAGCAAAGGCTCATGCAGTCTTGGAGATCTCTGTAATAATGCAGATAACTTGTAGAGTCTGTGCCCCAGTGTTCTGCTGCAAAATGGGGCTTGTTCTCCCAGTGATGTCAGAAGGATAAATACCTCCAATATTATCAGGTTCTCAACCATTCCAACAGCAGAGGTAAGTGTTGCTGCTGAAAAAACTGCAGTCATCTGCATTCACCTACTACATTTTGTTTTAATCTCAGTATTTAATTTTTTATATACTCTATGAACATTTTACTCCTCAGCCTCTGTTACTTCTCTTATACTACAGAATTTTTTCTTTTGCATGTTCCTAAAAGCATCCATTGTTTTTGCCAAGACAAAATCAAAGACAAAATAACCACTAAAATTTGCAAAGAATGAAAAAATAGGTTTTAAGCCTTGATCACGAATGACAGAACTACAACTTATATTGGAACCATAATTTTTGCGAGTAAAAATACAAATACTGTTAAAACTCAGGCGCCTCAAATCAGCAATGACTTTGGTTAAGCGAAATTAATGGATATACAGCAGTGTGCACATAAATCCTTGCAGGATCAGAACAAAGGGCTTGACTCGACACCTGCTGGAGTTGACAGAAAAGCCTTGCTTTTAAAGATTTCAGCAAGTTCAGAATCAAGCCATCAATTTTTCCTGTGAAACATGGAATAGAGATGACCAGACTTTAGTAGTGAAGGCATTGTTTCACATCCTGTTTTGTAGAAAGAGCTGCTAAATGCATGACCAACCTGATGTTTCTCTTGGACTGCTATAAATCACAAGCAACTTAACTGAAGTCATTAGTGTAATATGAGGAAGGTAAGAAACAAGAGCAGGGTGTTGGTACACGAAGCTGTACTGTATCAGCCTCCCTTAAAAATAAATTTTTAGTTAACGTCTTCTGCTTAGAAACTAATGGCATGACAGAGCTCAGGAAAGTTTGCTTTTGGAAAAGCCTTCTCAGAGAGCAACTATTTCCAAAAATAAAGATTCTATTTTGTTAGCACTGATAATTTTAAGAACAATAGTGTTTTAAAATTTTATCTGGAAAAATAAAATATTCTTTGGTTTACAAGTTAACAGAAATATGTTTGAAAACCCCTAATTTCTATGTAGGTACACCCCAAGAAAACAGAACTGTTTTTTTTCAAATAGATAGTTAAAACCTCACTGCCACAGAAAGACCTCATAGCTTCTCTAGTTTATTTTTACATGTCTAAGTACAACCATAAACACCCCAAAATACCAGTTTATTATGGAAGTTACACATTCTTAACTATAAAGTTATGAACAGAGTTGCTACTTTGATTCCTAAATTATTTGTAGAAAAATGCAACATTTTTGGAAATGTATTTTGTTTGCAGTCTTTTCTTTCTCAGTTAAGAACTTGGTAACTTCTTTGTTTAGTGTCTGTTATCCACACAATTGCTTAAAATCAGGAAATCAGGTATGAGAGCTTTCTCATTTAACTGTTTTACCATTAAGCTGAAAGGTACAGAAGTGCTTCTTATACAGTGCAGCCAGAGGATGCATGCATTTAGTTTTTGCTGTATGCCTAAAAGAAAATTACCATAATGGGAATGCAGTTGACTATGTAGCAAAATGTATTTGATCTTTACCCTCTGAGAAAAAAACAGGAAAATTACAGAATTCAGGGAGGAACTCTTAAATGAAATATTCATACTCCGTGTTGTAATAATACAAAAAATAACAGTTATATACATGTATATAAAATGATGTCTCAAAGCTGAACCACAGAATTTTACTAGAAGCCCTGAAATAAACCAGCTTTTAATGTCACTAGAAATCCTAAGTCAATGTACAAAGCAATCCTTTGTATTGCTCTATCATAAATTTTAAATGTGTAAGTCTTACATGGTCCTCAGCCATTAAACATAAATGGGCCAAATTCTATTGAAACTTGCACTGTTTTGGGGAAGAAGGTTAGTAACCAGAGCATAAATCTTGTCAAAATTTCAGCTGGCAATCAGCTCTGTAAATCATACTTGTATTTATTTATAGGAATGACACTTTATAAATTATTACTGGTCTGTTTTTCCTAAATATTTAAAATCCAGCTTTCTATAAAGTTTATATTGAAGATGCTTAGTAAGACAACCCATCAAATCAGTAAAGTTATTTAATTTTACTTTTTGACCAGCATGTTTTATTACTGTGCAATATTCATTTTGCTTATTTAATTTGCCTACTATATACATTTAGGTATTTATTTTAAAGAATTATTCACAGAATGCAGCAGAAGAATGATAGAAGGGAACAGTTCTGCTATGTAATAAAATTGTTTTCTTTAAGAATCAAGACAATTTAGTACAAACATGCAATTATTCCACCATTGAACAATAAGCAAATTGACAGTGTAACATAAAATAATCTCATCCAAATCAAATATTATCATCAAATATACTAATAAAGAAGTTTGTTATAAACACAAATGTCACACTCGGCCTTTTTGGTACTTGCACTTGGCTTTCAGTAACATGTAAAGTCTCTAAACATGACCAATTATGATTTTAATTAATTATATCATATTTTTTATATAAACACACATATATATATCTCTATGTAGGAAAGTTAGTATTTACAGTACATTTAATCTTGCACAGGGCATTGTCTGACAAAACCTGTCTATGGACTCTTGGAGACATAACTTGACCCAAGCATAGAATAGCAGTGAAATGAATTTTAGCTGGGATCATTTTTCAAAATGCATTCAGTTTTGCACAGAAATACAACTCAATAAGCTTTATCTTCTGTTTTCTTCCCAATGCTTGGGCTTCTCAAGAATTTACAGAAAATTGGAAGTAACTACTATAGTAGAAGACAACTGCACTATAAAATACAGTACTGAAAGTAGTGTATCTCTAATTGAATCACCATAAACAAGGCTTACTGCATGGCAAAAATCTATTTTATTAAGAAGCTTTATTAATTTAAGCTCTTTTTAAAGACCAGTAGTATAGTCAAAAGTATAATCGTTCTGCATATCTTACCTTGGGGTTGAAAACTGCTTTTTTTCCCCCAGTTATTTCCAGTACTTGCTTTTCCATAGCTACTTATCAGATCACAATTAAGCCACTTGGCACCATCTTTCACAGTTAAACAACTTTGCTCAATGATAAAGAATTTTATTTGCATTAACTAAAGTAACTCTACTAAGAAAAATTTCCTTACGATATAAAAATTTAACTCATTAAAAGAAGCATGCACAGCACATACTTTTCACTTGGAAAGAATACATTCTTAAAACTTCGTGCTGAACTACTTTTTAAAAAAGCACCTAGGGGTAATATTAAAAAAGGTAAAAGAGCTGTGCTGTCACCTAGCGGATAAAGGTAGTAGAAGAGTATACCTAGGATTACTTTTTAAGCTCCTTACAGTTTTAACAACATTAAAATATACTTCAGATTTTATATTGATTTCCTGGAAGAGACATGTAAACATGAGAATTGGATCTATTGCTGACACAGGTCCTCTGAGTATGTTAAAGACAGACCTACGGAGCCTTTGGATCTGAACATATCTTTTAATTGTTTCATTGTAATGTTGGCTATTACATTTTAAACCTGAATGTAAACATTACATATTTAAGAGCCTGAGATGAGAAAAGCCTCAGATGGAGGGGCTGACTGGTAGTGTAGACAACACATAGAATAAAGACAAAAAATGCTGTGCAACCTACCTTTCTTTTGTCTTCTGCTGTGAACACACCATCTTGTTTTTGTACTGACAAAGGCTACATGTGGTTCTTCTGAGACACGAAAATGCATCTACACTATAAAGTTTAAGTCACTGAGTTACTAATTCAATCTAAATTTATATGTGTATTAGACCCCTCAATTGTACAATTTCAAGTAAAACTATATTTTTTTCTGATAAATTCTTGACATAGGAGCAGGTAAATATTTAATTAAAATTTTGCCAAAACTTTTCACTCTATTAGTGCCTGTGATTTAGGACCAAGGGAAAAGCTTTGCTTCAGGATGTTAGTGTCAAAACTCAAACCAAGCCAATGCTGACACTTTCCCCAACCCTTCTTGTGCAGAAGAAAAATAGTGAAGAATTGTAGACATATGATGGGACTCCATTCCACTTAGTCTAATATGGCAGGAGAGGAAAAAGGTTTTCAGAATAGTTATTTGGTTACTGACCATCAAAACAGATTTTCAAAGAAGAAAAACTAATATCTCTTACTGAAACAGTTAAAGGTATTATCTCCAACTTGCATTCATTCAATAGTCATATTCTCAAGAAGATTTTCTATTCTATTCCAGCCTTTGAAAAACTGGCTGAAGCTCTGTATAACCACCTTATCCTCATCCACAAATTGAGGAATTTTAGAAAAATGTAGGAAGTATAGATTTCCTTTACTGGTCATTTTTGTGAAGTCTTTTTTTGCAACACAGAGTAACCCATATTAGTTTTGCAACTATTAAAAGTTCTTTGGGAACATGCACTAAAGCAGGTCACCACAAAGCATAAGTTCCATAAAAAACTAGGCATATGCACAGGAACTTCCATGAGATGCCTTCACGGTGTTGTATTACCTGACATTAAGTCATTTTACCCTTGCTTGCCTTCAGTGAAGCAAACAGATTTATTTGTATTAATGTTCCAATCTTAAAACTGATCCATTCCACTAAGTTTCACATTAAAAAAAGAAAAAGAAAAGGCACATAATATCCTACCTTATATTGCACTTTTCAGAAGACTTAAAATATCAAGTCTATGGCTTTCTACTACCAGAGGACTTGATAAACACCAATAATGTGTACACAATAATGTGTACAGTTGTTCTTGAAACATTTTAAACAACTAAATAGCCAGCCAACAAACTCCTCCAAACTGAAATGCTGTGGAAATCAGAAATTACTATAAAACCGCAAAATTTTTTTCAGAATTTCCATTCAACCATATTTACAGCAAGTTGGTCATTTTTTTGTTTTCTGTTTCAGCACAGAATATTTTAAGTAAAAGGTTTCTTTCCACATGCATGTAATGTGTTTCCTAAAACAGTACACCACATCTACAGAGGAAATTAATAAACACTGTAGATATCAGAGTCACATGAGCCATAGTATACATTTTTTCTTACCAAAGGTATGTATTTTTTTCTTGTACATCCCTTATATCATTTGCTCCCTAGTTACAAATTGCGAATACTCAGCTTGAAAAGAACTGACCAAACTCCTTGCACTGCAAAATTTTTTATGAGCTAAGTACCGAGCATAGAGGTGAACCATGAGTTTCATCTGACTTTGTGCAATTTAAAAGAAGTGGCAAATAATATGATGTGCTATTTTGTCATAGGTGTGTGAGAGCTTTTCCTCAGTCTCTTCCCTTTCATGCTAAACCCAGTGATTAGAACTGCTTGCAACAAATATTTATGATTCAAATTCTGTGAGCAGTCAGCAGTATGTGCTTACAGCTCGTACTTTCTGAGAGTGTCCTTACAACATGTTTGCTACAGTATTCAAAGCTGGAAAGCAAACATCAAAGGGTATGATCAAACAAAGAAATTTTTAAAAAAGTTTTGGCAAAACATTTACAAATTCCCTCCTAGAATGCAACACTTTGTAACCTAGATTGTATAGAATATGGACTTTAAACAGCATTAAAATATTTGCAATATTGACTGATATTTAAAATGGACTATGCCAAACTTTAAATTAAAACATGAAGGGGCATCTCCAATGACAGATAAATAATAAATGCTTTAAATTAAAGAGTTACTTTTGGTATAACAATTTGTTTCATCTAGAGAAGTAAGACAGTTAACAGTTTCACAATTCTGGATGTAGGGAATCCATTTTAATCCTCTGTGCCTTCTTTAAAAGACATTAATTATTAAAACAAAACCAGGACATTCCAGAAGTTACTCTAACTAGGTGTTTCCTAAAGCTGAAGAATTAAGAGTCTTACTCTTACTTTTTACAGTCTTACTTTTTACCCTCATTGTATTTTGTGAAATACTTTAGAAAACACATATGAATTATGACTTTTTAAAGACTGGAAAAAGTACAATACCTGATAATAAGCAAAAGAAAGAAAAAATATTTCCCTCTAACAACAGAATTAGATCCATTTGGTGTCGAAGGAAATGGAGTTATCTGTAACCTGTATTTCTTTGCACAGACCTTAAAAGCCCTCTGAGATGCACACTGTGAGGACATATCAGTTTGAAGAAAGTTTGGGTTTTTCCCTGAACATGTGATGGCAATTCAACTAGGTTCAAAACACGTGTCCAAATCATCTATGTTAAGGGCTGAGGACAGAGCAAACACTGTGGAACTACTTTAGAAAGTGCCTAAAGCAATGGAGGTGGTTGCATAAAAATGGTCTGTGGAGGGCAGAGAAGTGTGGTTAGTAGGGTTTTGCACAGCTGGTCATCTGCTTCCCTCACTTTCTCATTAAGATAGGGTGGCCGTGGCAGGGCTGGTCACGTTACTGACATCCAAACCCTATCAAGTTTCTTTGAGCTAAAAATGGATAGTCCCATCCCCCAAGCTTCATGGGATCATAGTCTCACAGTCTCACATCCTGTGCTTCTCTTTCCTCTCATACCTGACAAAAAAGACTCGTGGTTGAAAACATTGTGAGGCAAGAATTTTTTGTGAGATTTCCCACCGGTCCTGAGTTCTGTTAGGTTGAAGATACAGCAGTTTCTTTTTTTACCTCCTGTCTCTGCTAACGTGGAAAGTTAATGGACACAAAGTAAAAAAAAAGAGAAAATAAATCTAATATATGAAAAAAAGTTTAAAATTTATTAATAGAATTTTAGAAAAAAATGCTAACAGAAAAAGACACCCTTGGTCTGGGTTTAATTTTAAAGATTAGGGATTACTCTAAAGCTTTATTGGAAGTTTTATTTACTTTATAAGAAACCCAAACTATCACAATCATGAAATGAAAATTAAAAAATGGTTTCATGTGTCACTGTAAACAAAAGATGCAACTAGACAGAGTCAATCCTCAGCCCAGCCATGGGCTTCCTGTATATATATGCCACTCAATCTTTCTGATACTGTAGTTCCTTGGCTGCGTAATTAAGCTAGAACTTCCCTGCCTCAGAAGCATCCTATGAAGATAAATGAATAATTATTTGCTTTTGTGTTAACATGGTGAAAAAATTCACGTAGAGTCCAAAACTGGGAATAATTGTTGCAGAATTTAATACAATTTAAAACAGAAAATAAGATGTTGAAAACAGAAGGATTTATGATACCAGTAATTTCAAGATTTTCCTATTTCTTTTCAAAAAAAAAGGAAAGAAAACCCCAACAACCTGTTTACAAGCTGATAATTATATAAACCACTAACATAAGAGACCAGGAAAGTTGTAAATGCAAAATTACTATTTTCAGCTAGGTTAATTACAGAACTAACCCGTACTAACTTTAATAATGAACAGTGATACTTATTCAAATACAATTGCCTTTTGTAAGTTGTTTTTCTACCATACAAGGTAATCAAAGCCTAGTGTTGAGACCTCGAATCCAAATCAGCAATCTGATAAATGGCAGATGTCTGCAAGACTTTACAATCTTTCCTAAAAGCAGTTAAAATTCGGGAAATGGAAGCATCATCTCTTTAAGAGATGTCAGGCATAAATACAAGGGAAATAAAATTCAAAATGAAGTGATCTTTTCTATGGTCTGTTTCAGTATGGAAATATCTTCCCATGAATTAAAAGACTATTAAAAATTATTTAACTGCATTTAAACAAAAAACAAGTTGTGACTTCTGCAATTTCTGACCATTGTTAATGTCTAACTTTAATGTCATCATTAGAACAGCGAAAGAGCACAATTCAAAGATATATCGTTAAAACAATTATTCATAAGAAATCACTAAAATACTTTGGGAAAGCAAAGGCAGGAATCAATCAATAACAGCTTTCTGTCTAGAGATAGCAAACAAGATGGCTTATCTACACATACGTTTAACACTTCATATCATTGTAACAGGTCAGTGAAAAAGGGCTCCACTTCAGCAATCTGACTACATACCTAGCTTGCAGTAGGGTAACACAGACTGGGCACAGCTTCTGCAATGATAGATGTTCTTAGCATTACTGCTGACACAGGCTGACTTGCCCAGTCAAGCTTTTAGTATTTCATGTGTGTCTCTTCATGTTTCATTACATAACAGTTTCTTTTACGCATCTCACCTCTCATAGCACTGTCATTATGGAAACATTTCTTGAGTAATAGAAAACCATAGAGTCCTCCTGAGTCAAAGGTCAAATGCAGTCAGTTTATTGCAAAAAACTCCAACAACCACCAAAAAAATCTCAGCTGCAAGTTACTCCTTCACTCCAAGGAGTTTTATATTTTCCTTGTCTTTCGAAACAACCCACAAGTGATAATGAAATGCTTAAAGCAATAAGGGAGAGAATCAGGTTTCATCTACCTGGACTGTCTGGCAACATACTGTGTAACAATAAATGAGTGTTCTTAAGTCACAGCATTTCACTGGAAATGAGGCAGAACTTGTGTATTTTAACAGCTTTTTACAACTAGTAACCACTAGCAAATTTATTTTACTTTCTCAGGGAAGACCAGTGAACGTCCCTAATTTAAACTAAAGGTCCATTCAGCCTTAAAGACAAAAAGCACTTCTGCTTAGCACCTGAGTAATACATGGAATATGTACAGGTGAATCAAGAGGACTGGAATCAAAGATAGTTTGTCTTTGGCTGGTCTGAAAGGTCTGACTCATTTCCAGTTCTGTGATCATTTATTATCCAGAAAAGAAAGGCTAGCTTTCTGCAGTGCAAACACAGTGGTGGTCTGCAGCTCATGATGAATAGATTTACCAGGTCTGCTCTGAATTGCATGACATAGAGTTTTCCAACAGGCTCTGACACCTGATGTATGTTTAAACTTCCTCGCACAGAAAGCCCTGAATATCTACCTGCATGCACTTTTTCTTAAAGTTATTACACACAAAATACATTCTTAGATGGCATATTATTTAAAGTGATGTTACAGTACAGAAATATTTTTAATCAGTAATTTCATGTCTGATAAAGACTTATTTCCTTGCCAGTATTCTGACTTCAGTACAGCACAGGAGTTTGTTTTGGTCTTAAAATATCAGTTTCCATATTTTCAACTTCCACGTTATACAAAGTTTATACAAGACTTGATTTACATTTGTAGAATAACAGAAAAGTAAAAGACATTGATGACATTTTTTTATACCCAAATCAGTGCAACTATTGGAGCATTTATCTGCACGGCCTCGTGATAAATAGCAGAAACACCAGCCAATTATTCCTGAACTTGGGAGTTATAAGCCAAACTAAGCATTGCAAAGGTCACAAAGTCCCTATTAAAATCAAAGTATTCACTGGAGGAATATCACAAACCCAAGAAAATTCCCTGGCAACAGTTAACAGTTGTCAAATTGATAGTCACACTGTTCATTACAGTTTACTTGTTTTTGCAGATAAAAAGTAATTTAACCACTGGACTGGAAGCCCGCACCTTCTTTTAAAGAGCCTGCAGTCTGAGTAGTTGTAAGTGTGGACAAGAAAATAAAGCAATATTAAAATGTTATAATTAATCAAATATTTAGAATTATCAATTGAAAAAGCCAAACCAACACTGATAAACAGTCTTTGATCTGTAAGGAAAAGGATCAAAATATTATGCAACTGTGTTAAACTACATAAACTCACAATCACACAAAAGACAACATTATTTTAAGTGCTTCTTCTAACTATGCCCCCTTCTGACATTCAATTTAAATATGTAGGATAGTCCAGCTTTTTAAATAATGTGGCTTAGTTGATTAGCCCGATGACTACACTAAGTCCTGCACACACAACAAATTGAATCCATCAAAAAGACAAAAGGAAGAACAACAAAATATCTTTTCATTCAGCTCCTAATAAATCAATGCCACTAAACTCTATGCAGAAATAAGCAAAATGTTTATTACTTTCTAAGGTATTCTAGAAAAATTCAATACACAGTGGGATGAAGACACTGAATACACTTAAAATTGCTGACATAAGTTGTTTTTTAAAATGCTATATCACTTATCTGAGCTTTAATCTAAAAATTCTTCAACAAAGATATGCATTCAAATATTCTTACAGTTATACTGAAGATCATTTGTACTGTCTCATTTCAAAATTTTGTAGAGCACAGAAAACCTCCTCCACTCTGCTTTATAAAGCTTAATTTCCTTCACTTAGTCCTCCCTTTTTACACTGTCAGTTCATGCATCTATGATTGCTCCAATTCTTTAAATTCCTTTTTACAAGGAAGAGGATGTCTTTGGTCTTAGTTGAAAAGAGTGTGTTGTCACTCTCAATGCCACCAGCTGACTTCTACATTCACTTGTTACACTGGTAAGAGAGAAAACAAAACTTAGAGCATCCTAAAGAATATTGAGAGGCTATATACTATGCATCAGGATCACACCTTCATGGATTTGGATTCAGAAGACAGAAAGGGGGAATATCACCTGGTTAAAAGACTTTCACCTTTATTGTAGAAACATGAATGTTACCAGAACATGACTGGAAAAGATTCTAAATCAATTTCCTTCAGAAGTAAAATCAGATGTATAGAGCAGGCATAGTTTAGCTTAATTGTTCCAGGTAGGTCCCGGTTAGTGAGAACAATTCTTAAATAGATCAAGTCCTGTGTCTGTGGAAAATCCAAGAATTATAATATTAAAATTTTAAATATAGGAGTCTATACAATGAACATCAGACAGAAATCTGGTCTTTTCACAAGACAAATTGTCTGACTGTGAAAAGACCACACATCCTTTATGTCTCTAAGAAGGCCTATGAGCCAAGATTACCTGATCCACTTGGGTGCCGTTAACGTCCCTAACTTTGTTGTTCTTAAGGTGTGGTGAAAAACAAACAATGTGTAAAATATTCTGTGTTTATGAAGAATAAGAGAACTTGAGCCTATCATAGAATGTGCTGAATTGGAAGGGAGCCGCAAGGTTCATTGAGTCCAGCTCCTGGCCCTGCACTGGACAGCCCCAAGAGTCACTCCACTGAGACCCACCACATGCCTGGAAGAATTTGTTGTGGTTTTGGATTAACTCCCACACTGTTGTATCTGAAACCTAGACACATGCAGGTTTTTTAGTTACTTATTTTTTAATATTTTTTGTTAGATTTTCTTCAGACTTGGTTGGATTACAACCAGATAATTTCCCTGACTATATCTCAATCCATATACTTCAATGACCCAAGACAGGCAGAACAGTTTTGGATTCTATGTTTTGTTGGCACAGCTAATGAAGGGGAATGTTTATAATAAGCATCTCCCTTTTTTGTCCTAGTCAAATCTCTGTCAGGACAAGTACACTGAGTTTACAATTATACAGATCATTGTATTTTGAGACAAGGAAGATGAAAGCAGACCAACAAAGTGCACAATATTTCTAATATACTGATATACTTTTGTTTTTGGTCTGAATAAACAGAAATACAAATGTGCAGTCTCAAGGAAGACAAAATCATAGCTTGACCTTTAAGGACAAAGTTGGTATTAGTATCCTTTAATTAGTTTTGTTTAAACTTTTTAAAAAACTCAGCCTTTGGAGTCAATGTCAGTTTTGACTGAAAGGTATCTAGAAACTCCAACTTTAGCTAACAAAACTGATGAAAGAACCAAAAAGGTTCTCATTTCATACTTACTACAAGTAAGAGCAATGTACATGTTGTAGTTAAGAGGAAAGCTGAAGTTTTACACAAATATAAAGAATGGCTTTGAGTGTAAAATACTTCACAATTTCAAAACCAATTCAGTATTCAGATAAGTAGCTGCTACAGTTGAGTTTGTTTTAGTCTTAAGATTTTAAATGGGAAGTGAGGTTAAAGACAACCCTTCTTTCACTGACTTGATCTTACAGAAGAAACAAATCAACTTCTTTATTAAATACTGGCACCATCTTTTCAGTTCTTCCATTTCCAACCCTTAAGGATAGATATCTTCAGATCCTGATTTTTGTTTTCAGATTTTTTCTTTAAGTGAAATTCAAAAGAAATAGTCAAATAGAAGACAGATCTATTCAAATTACATGACAACTGTTATTGTCATTTCCAGTAAAAAACTAATTTCTATGACATTTGCTCAGAAGATTGATCCCAGAATCCTTTTCCTAAATATTGCTTAAAATTCTGGTATATTCATCTAAAATTTTCAGTTCAAGTGAATATATTTAAAGGAGAAATTATTTCAAGAAAACAACATTTATAAAATAATCAAAGAGCATCTATGTCCTGATAATCACAAGAGAAGACAAATACAGGAATTTCTTCCAGGAAAAAAAAAAAAGAAGAAGAAAAAGAGACACTGTATGAAGTCCCAAATTGGTCATACATTTTGGTACTGGTCAATAAACTAGACCACCATATATAAACAAAACATTCCATTCAGCATTATGTCAACCTTTAACAAAAAGATCATCAATCAACTGCAAATGCATGTTCTATGCACCTGTAAAATCTGATGGACATTCTTTCAAGTTTTTATTTCAACACTGCGTCTGTCAGAATTACCCCCCACTATAAACTTATTATTAATGTTGGGAGAAGTTTTCCAAATGTCACCAAAATGAATTAGTATCACACTGAGCCCAAGACTTAAGAGAGTCACCATATGCATTTATGTATTTTCCCTCCTGTAATACTGACACATTTATATCTTTTCCACGTCTGCTCCAGGTCTGGTGAAACTGCACAGTATGTGTCTCATTTATTTTGTTAGAACACAGTGGCACATACAGAGATTTAGTTGCATGAAATTTGTTGAAAAATTGTTAGCAACAATGTCCACCTATAAGATGCTCTAAATTAAAGCAAAGTAAGCAAAAAGGGTTTTACTGATAGTAGGACAAAGTGAGTTAAAATACCTATTGCACTACACATGGTTTCTAATGGGATGTTGGAACTTTGCTGTGTTTCACATGTACGTATAGGATGATGTGTTTGATGATAGAGGACTCTTTTTTGTGGTGGATAAAGCTGTAAGAAGATCAAAAAGCTGGAAACAAGACCCAGATAAATTAAGACTGGAAATAAAATAGTTCTTAACACAGTTTTTGTTAGCCCTTAGAACAATTTGCTAAGTGCTTGTGGATTGCCTGTCACTAGTATACGTGTTTAAAAAAAGAAACAGAGCTAGGCAAGGGAAGACATGTAGTAGTTGTTTCAGAGGAACTCTACTTCAAAATAATGCTTTCCTAATTTGTGCTCCTTTAATTTATATTCAGTTTCATGTTTATGAACTTATCAAGAGAGAGCTATAACATACTACAGCAGCAACATGCTATCGCTTATTTAGTTACTAATAAGGCTAACACATTTCAAGGTGAAACAGACAATAGTGTTTCAAAGGAAAAAGGCTATTTTCCATTTACACCTCCACCTTGAACAGCATATATATGCACATGAACGTTTTCAAAACCATCCTCTTGACTTCAGTCTGTCTACTACATAAATAAAGGGAGGCACAAGACTTAATCATTAAAGATTTTACAATATTCTTGAGAAACCATATATTTTGGTATATTCATCTGTCTTCCAAAGGCAAAAACATACTTCTCAGCTTCCTCTTTGCATATACAACATAAAAAAATGCAAGTGCACCAATTAAGTATGCCTGATTTCCTGTAATCTAGCTAGATTTTCTATTTATGTTTTCCCCTACATCACTAATTCAATAATCTACTCTGGCACACATTAGCCATCTACAGTTTCTTTCCTTACTTTGCAACTGAAAAGGCCTTCATTATGAATGAAGCAGAATTCTGAACAAATTAATGATGACTCAGCTCAGAGCTATATTGATTTTATTTAAGTACTTCATTAAAAGTAAATGAAAGTCATTCAAGGTCATAACACGAGACCCTCATTCAGATTTTACTGGAGCAAAATTCGACCTTCTAGACACTTCAACAACAGTTTGCCTGAAGAAAACCTCACTGTAGGTTTTATGATTTGTCCTGAAGTAAAGAATAGTTACTTATCTTTAATAAGGACACAGACAATAAATGGATAAGTTGCTTAAAGATTAAAAAGACAAAACAAGACTTTCAAAAAGCAAGTTTTATATCCTGTGCAGTTTAGGAATTCTGTGCTGGATCCTGGAATTGTTTCAGTTGGATTAGGTGTTAGATTTCTCTCTACAGCTGTGTGAATCCTGCAGGGTTCAGTTCACAAAATGAACCCCTGCAGTTGGATTCAGAAGGTTTGGAAAGAAACCAGTATTTCTTTGTTCACTTACAGATTCAAGCATTTGGTCATCTCTTGAATTCTTAGCACCTTCGCGTTAAAACATTTATCCCTTTAATCACTAACGAATGAATGGAGGCAGCCCAAGGACTCCTTCCATATGTGCACAAGGATGTAATTCACAGAGCTCCAGTCTTTGAGTCCCCTGAGGATCTGACTATAAGCAGGAGGAATAGTAGAGTTTTCCTGCTCTCATTTTACTCCAGGGAACTCAGAAAACCCAAAGAGCTTCCAGATCTGGAAAGCAAGGTGGCAAATGCTAAACAGACTCTAAATCCAGCTTTTCAAAAAAGACCAGAAACAGGGAAATCACCAACTGGTAACTTGGATAATTCCACTCAAGGAGCAAGACTCTGAATTATGCTCTGAGGATGCTGGGAATTAATAACTAAAGCGAAGTCCTGTTGATTCACAGAGTCACTCTTTAAAGAAAAAATTAAGTGTTACATCATTTCAGGATGAACGAACGTTTGGCTATAAAAAGAATGTTGCAGGAAAGTTACAGTGTAAATGGTCACAACCCTCATAAGCACAGACTCAGATTCTTTAAAGCATCATATCTGAAATAAGCTGAATTTTGTATTTGATACAAATCATTTGTGCATCTCTTCCATGCTTCCCACTTCATTTTTTGTACTGACCTACATCTTGATTTTTCTTTTCCAGGCAGTAAAAGCCTTGCAAAATATCTCCAGTCCATAAAGTTATCTTTTTTTACTTGTCTTGGCCTGCAAGTGTAGCCATCTGTGGCTATCAAACACTGCATTAAACAGAAATTTACATCTTGCATTTGTGTCTCCTTTCAGCCTCTAGCAACATCAAATTAGACTGGAGTATTAGGTTACATTAGCAAATCATTTGTTCACCAACTCTACAGCTAAGCTATCATTTATATTAGTAGAGTTGTGTTTCATATTACTCACATGCTGTGCTAGCTTCTAGAATTTCTACAAAACTGGCTGAGAAATTAATGTAAGTGACTGAAACTCATCACCTTGCATTGAAGGGGCTGGTGTTAATCCAAGGGTGAATCATCTTAAGTCCTCTGCCTGGTGTGGCTGAAAAGCCTGTATGTTTGTTGGTGATTAGACACGGTATTGCAGAAGCAATTTTTGAGACATCTTCTACATGTGAAAATCGTGATGAGTTTAGGAAGAAAGTTGTGAACAGCAATGAATAGGAAAGTTGAAGAAGAACCTAACTATTAAAACCCCAAAATGTCTGTGGAAAGATTTTCCTCCTTCTCCTTCACTAGGGAAGAAGAAATAAGGGCTCCAAAACAAAAGATTTTTTAATTCTATCAAAGGTTTTAATTTGATGTATGGGTTTCATATTAAATTTCAAAAACTCATTTTCTTTTTGTTTTCCATTTCAGTAGCTCCTTCAACCAGTAATCTTCAAACCAAATTATTATAATGTGATCTCTGAGAGCCTGTTTTTGAAAGCTACTTGTACTCTGAATGTTTTATAGAACACAGTAATAAAAACAAATCAAGACCTTTGCCTGTAAAATTAACTTGACACCTAATATTTGCTGTGAATCAAAGGTCTAGGTTTTATACTGTTGGAGATCAGCTTCTCTAGATAGAAAAGGGTAGAACAGAAGATATGTTCAAATGGGAAGAGAATGAGGAGAAAAACCTCACCACTGAAGGCCCAGAAGCCTGGGATCACCACTAAAAAAATTCACCATCTGCACTGTCAAAGTGAAGTTCATTGAATCAATTCTTTTGTCTTATGTTTCTGTTCTTCTTCATTATCTCACACTTTTCTTTCATGTGTTGGAACCGTAATATCATCTGTGTACTCCCTCTGTATAAAATACTGATCATCAGATATCCTTTATGTCTATGTGCCTGACTGACAATTATTATGGTTAATGTGCATCAAGGCAGCTCAAATGCTTCGAGGCACTGAGAACACTGATAACAGCACAGAGTAAGTGTTAATTTATGAGCTGTTCCCTCTGCTTAATATAAAAGGGGGAATGCTTTTAAACCAGTGTTCTACAAGCTGAAAACTAATCTCCTTGTATGAGATGTCAGAATGAGGTAATATACAGCCAAGGAAAGCATCATTTAAAAGCAGAATCAGTAGTTTAGATGTCTGATAAAAATCTTTAAGCAGATAGTTCATTGTAAGTAGTTTTCCTAATCAGAAAGGAATGTTGTATTAAATCATCATATTTTGAGACAGTTTCTGGAAGCATATGTGTTGCAGATTTTCTACTAATTTGGAAGGCAGCAAGCCTCTATGAATAGGAAAGCACACAAACCACATCTGGGAATGCATAAGTAGTCCTGTGGATGCTTCCATGAACCATGAATGCTGGCATGAAGCCAGCATTAGGATGGAGTTTAGGTGTTAGATCTAAAAATGATTCAGCACATGTGGCCACACAACCAGTATTCTTTAAAGATTACATTTTATCAGTTACATATACCAGTGTTGCAAATCTATACATTTGGCCAGAATTCTGCTTCTCTTGTCTCCTGAGCATGGAAGATGAATACAAAAAAATCATGAACAGTTGCTATTCCTGCTCTTACATAATAGCAGGAAAAGAAATAAAGATAGTGGGTGAAAAAGAGAGACAATTTCTCTTAAAAGCACTTTTATATAGGAAATCCATCTATGGTTTTGTAGCAATGATATATAGATGGATGTATTACCATGTCACTAGAAAAAGAAACATCGTTTGGGCCCCTAACTGAGCTTTCCATGTCATAAATTATCAGGATTTCCATCCAGTTTAAGCCCTGTTTGACCCTCTTGAGCTCCAGTCCATGTTTTAAAGAATGACTGCAGAAACTTCAAGGACTGACACACTGTACTTTACATTCAGTTATATATACAGGCTTAGTCTCCAGCTGCACACACTACAATAAAAGCAGTGAACTTCCTGAGGATCTGTGCATGAAATAAGGTTGAGGACAGTGTTTGCCACTCTTCTCCACTGGCATAACCTGACCATGGTGTAGGCTAATTTAGGTTGTTAACCCATTCGATCATAAGAATGGCTGTAATGGGCCAGATTAAAACTCCATCGAGCCCAGTACCTGACAGCAGATGTCTGACAGGTTAAAAACAGAGTGAGCAGAATGCTACCCTTCCCCCGCCACAATAGACTTCACTAATTTACAGCTGAGGGATTCCCCACACCAGAGGTTGTTCCGTCTCTATTTCATAATCCTCAGGATTTCTTTACAAAACTAAAAGCCTGACTTGTTTATATGTGCCCTGTATGAATGCTGCTTCATGGTGAGCCTTGCCACCACGCCCAGAATCTTGCCAAATTCTAACATCTTTACAGAGGCAGAGGGAGACTGCATATGGTCTTCAGAATACAGTAATACAACAGCTGAACAAAGAAACATAAACTTTGTTGTTTAGTTCTACGTTCCTTTGCAAGTAATTACTAACATTGAATTGGTTTTCTTTTGATTGATACTAAGCCAGTGTTTTTGCAGGACTGCTATTTCTATTTGTGTCTTTTGCTAAAGGAATACAGTACAAATATTTCTACTTCTATGTAGAAGTATTATAAGCCCAAGATCTTACTACTGAGTGATGAGATGCCTCAAACTCTGTCTTTTCATATGTAAGGATTTCCCCACCTCCTATGCCTAATAATTTTCAGTAATCTACACTGATTTTATCTAACATTCTTTCACAAAGCCATGAAATGGACTTTGCAAACTCCATTTGCAGTTCTCTGTATTTGGCCCTTGTTTTAATTTCTTTCTATAAAGTATCGCTGACAGATGGTCACCTCATTATTCCTCCCCTTTTTTTTGAGACTGTCTGGTGATCTCCATTTACTGTGAAAATTGACCATTTACTCTTAATTTTTGTTTCCTTTTCTTCAGTCACTTACCCAATACAAATATTTTTTCCTTATTTTCTACCAGTTTCTTAAGCAACTTTTGATGAGGACCCTCCTTGAAAGTCTCTTAAAAATCCAGCTATATTACATTATTTGTGCACACTTCTTTTGACTCCCTCTGAAATCCCATAACTTGGCTTCCCTTTGCATTGGCTATTTTGATTCTGCTTGTCTGTTCTAGACTTGATTCTACTTCCTGCTAATAGGAATAGCACAAATGCCAAATTCTTTCATCAACTGTAAAATTATTTCCTGAAATAAATTTTTTAAAATGTCAGGAAAAAAATCATCTTAAGAACTACCAGAATAGTCTTGCTCTGATTTTGCTCCCTAAACAGATCACCATGGAACCCTGCAGGTCCCTCACTGTCAGTCAGATGAGCTCTACAGCCAAAGAACAAATAAAATATCTAAGGAAGAGAAAGGAAAAATACCACCTCTCCCACAAGTTATTTGTTGATCAGCTGAGGCACAATTCTATACAAACTGTTTAAGCAAGTTGGCTAATTTCCAAGAAGGAGCATTGGGGGATGCACAGGTGTGCTGCCATGTAGGTTTTCCATTCCGTACAATGGAGAACCTCAAGCAAACAGTATCTCAAAGCAGAATAGCTGAAAGCAAAATAAATTTTGGTCTAAACATCAGTTCTATTTGCAAAACTAGTTTTATGAGTTGGGATAGATGCTAATGCAGTGGATTCTCATAACAGTCACTATTTACTGACAGTAAATGTAAATGGAGTCATTAAGTTCTTTGAAGTAACAAGGCAGGTGAAATAAAATCAGTCCTCACCCTAGAGAACAGCACATATAAACAAATGTGGGCAGAGATGTTGGATTGTGTGTGTCTGCCCACCAATTAAAGAAACAGCAAGAAACCCAAGAAAAACTCATGAAGAAAACATCAAAGTAGTGCTGAACACAAAAGGATGTTTTGTGATCCTGGGATTTCAGATTTAGCAGCTTCTGCTCTCACCGGTGTGGCTATCAAAGAGCTGTACTAACACAAGTGAGGAGGAAAGGGGGACACAAAAGGCAATTTTTCTTCCTGCCAATTTTGTATTGGAAACATGCCTAGAGAAGCTGAAGGAAAGATACTGAGAAACAGCAAATAAGATATTATACAAGGATTGGAGGAACGATATGGAGAGCTGGGGGGAAAAAAATCCCAAAATGTCCAACTTCTGTACCTGGCAAAACCCTAGAAATGAATAGCAAAACATATCCTATTTGTCCATATGCCTCTAATTCTATAAAAGAAAGAGTTTATGTGGCTTTCATAGAGGGAAGTTATATCTCACAAGACTGTTACCAAACAACACTAGTCAGCAAGTAAATAAGAGTAAATTAATTGACAGAGATGGGGTGAAGGAAGCCCATTTTGTGATTACAAGAAGCACAGAAAAGATACTAGAAGAAACATTCCTAACCATTTACTCATGGTTGTTGTCAGAGGAAGCTCACTGGACATTTGCTCTGAGCCAGTGGATGCATTCCTATCTCATCCTTTTCTCACATAATTTATTGAAGCTGAACAGTTCTGAGGCTTCCAACCCTCTGCTAGATCTGGTTATGATTGGCAAAAGAGTGAAAAAGTTATGATGGGGAGTGAACAAAAGGCAGCAAGGGAGACACACAGCAGGAATACACGAGCCTTCTTTCTTCACATTCCTAAATGATTCCAGCAAAAGCTTCTGCTGAAGACTTGGCCACAGTTTGTATCTTGAACCATTTAGAATGTAAAAGGGCATTTTTCATCGTCTTCAAACATATTTGGATTTAATGATAAAAATCCCACTGAAAACATTTTTGTCTTTTAGCTATATGTTCTGTTTCCTGTGATACAGTGAAAATTAAAGATCCCAAAGCTACACAATTACAATGTCTTCACTGATACATCAATATTTACATTTCCCTATTCTAAGTATGGAAGGGAAGATAAGGATCTTAATTAGGGTCATCAAGTATTTTGACTCCTAAGTTGTATTATCTTAGCTGATTTCATACATATTTTTGCTAGTTTCACATGCTTTTTAGAAGTATTTATCTTACTAAAATTCATTGTTATTACAAAGCAAAGAATTGACCCTACCCTACATTCAAGTGCACTCCGATTTAATAGGGCAGAATTACATACTAGGACATACGCAAACACAGACTTTTACATATGAATACTATGAAATTCATAACTGTTGCCTCATTACATTGAGGAGTTAAGTTTCAAAGTCAAATCACATGAAAACCTTGGAAAAGAAAATTCCAATATTGAACTCTGCAGCTTGAACATATTTCCTAGTAAAAATGTATTGTCGTTTTGAGTTGTAAAGGATGGTTTAGAAGACAAATAGGACCAACTGTAAATAATGGCATTTAAGTACCTATTACAGGTGAAAACAAATTCCTTCTAGCATCATGTGCTCATTTAGAGAGATCTGTAGCAACATTTAGATGGAAGTACACTCAGTGTCTTGAAAGCAACTGGGTCTGGATAAGAAGTCACAGGGAAAAACTCTGTGGCACAGGAAGTCCTTTCACTTTTCAGAACGTCATCCATCATGCTGGGGAAATGGCAGGAAAGTAACCTACTACTACTTAATAGGCTTCTGCATAGCAAGTTGCTTTGAAGCAGCAGCTGCCCACAGTAAATTTCACTGACCCTTAGAGCCTTTCTCCAAGTTTTCCAACTGTTTTGTCTCCTGAGTTACAACTCAGTGTTAGGTCCAAGTCACCAGCACCTGACAAAACTTAGAAGCTCCAACAATGTGAGAAGTTAAAGCTTTCAGGGATGTTGTCTTTTCCATACAACACCAGCAGTGAGACCTGATGCCATTACATTTACTAATAGAGAAATTTTCCTCCCTCTGAAATGGGCTATTTTAGAGGACAGCATCACACAACACGCATGTGCACTATTACAGAATGTAAGATAAATAAAATGTTAGATTCCTGGCACAGTAATTAGCACTCTGTCATGATACTACACACTACATCTTATTCATGAAACCTTAAACATGTAACAGTTTAAATCTGCTGTTTGCACCAAAGTGGTGAAAATAAATATTAACATGCAATTGTAGAGAATTGCAGGATAGAACACCCTAATACATCAATTAATTAAGCCTTATATTAGTTATTTACTCAAGACCTGCTAATCAAATTCACTCCTGCATGTTTTGTTCCAATGCCTGGGAACTCAGTGCCAGCAAATTACTTGCTCTGCTTCACTTCCTCCTTAAACCATTCCTTCTCACCAGAGTTTGTGAAACTAAGACATTATACCACTCTCCTTCAAACAAATCCTATCATTGTCCCCTCCTGTCCTTGTTGACATCAGGTGTCACCTTTCTTCTCACCTCCCCTTATCTGTTTTCTTTGGAGCCCTCTTCTCATTTTTCCCAGTGCTGCTCCTATGTCCCCTTCCTGTCTTCCCCTCCCAATACCCATCTCCTATGGGTTCCTTGCATGCCATAATACTCCTATATTTAAGCACATACCTTTCACAGCGCCACAGTCCATCCTTCTACAATAAATAAACCGCAACAAAATGAGAGATTAAAGATTTTTAAGAAGGTCCACTTCTTTATTATAAATTTTGTGAGTCAGGATATTAGTCACTTTTCCCATTTTCTTGAACCTCTGATTTCTCATTAGCTTTTCAAACGGACAAGTTAGAGAGTAAAAGTTTCATTTAGCCTCAACCGTGGTGAGTAATTTAGTCTGATATAAATGCTTGGCATGCTTATGTTAGTGTTGGAGCTACAGCTACTCTGTTAATGTTCAAGGTTAGGTTGTGTTAAACACCAAAAATAGAAACATGAAATACTATGGCAAGATTACCACTTGTCCTTTACACTTGCACATATTAAATGGAATGTAAATGTCCTCTTGGTTCCTCACATGAATAAAACATGGTAGGGATCACATAATGGTAGAAAGAATATTAATTCCAAGATTATCTGTCCTCAAATCACAGGTTGGTGCGGTAGCAGAAGAATATCTGCCTTTTTTGGAAATTTGCGTGGGTGGTTGGAAAACTAACATAAAATTAGATTAAATTGCTACCAGTGTAGAACAGACACAAACCTGACAAAAAAAGACAAAGTCACAGTCGAGCCTTGAGCTATGGATCCTTAAATTTCCTTTCTCATCAAAGAATCATAAAGAGAATTCTCACGGAAAATAATTGAAGAATGGTCTCCATCTGGGAAAGAGGCAATGTATGAGCTCAGATTAGATGGCTTCCCAGAATGAAACAATCCTAATTTGAAAAAGAAAGATTACCTTTGGAAATCAATTTTGAAATCACATTCAAGGGGTGAAGTGCTACTGAGTAGCTCATGCCATTGTTGGCAAGTGCAATTTGAGTAAAAAAAGCAAGTTGAGTTTTAAATGACAACACTAAGAGACTGAATACCACTCAATCAAATCTCTGGCTCCTTCAGTTAAGACACTTCAGAGAAATCATAAACAGAAACTAGACAGACACTGGCAAGTGAAAACACATTTTATATTATTCTCTGTTTTGTAACTTGGATTCCAATTTTAAAGTTGAAAATATTACCACCCATCTTTTGTTGAAATCCTCTCTGTTATTTTTTTCTCTTTATCTTTTTAAGTCTAGCATTCAGAGTGAAATGAGGTGAATCTGACATATGGAGATTCTAGGGACAGAACAAATCCAAGCCCTCCAGTATTACTGAAATTTTGTGCAATATGGGAACTGCAGGAATTATAATTGCTTCTAATCAAGCTGCAAACGGCATTTTGAGGACTGGTCTGAGAAGCAGATCTTGCTTTAAGCTGGCAGAAACAAGTTAATTCCCTTTTGGTGAGGATCAAAGAATAGCGTAAGAGCCTACAGTGCTCGGCTAACACCATTTTATCACAGCAGCTCTAAAAGCGATCATAATATAAACAATAAACTATGTTATTATAGATCTTTGAGCCACTGTGGTATCTTTGGTTCCATGCACTACTTTAGTCTTCTGGCTTTCTGGCCAGGGTAATTTTAATTGGCTCCTCTGATGCAAGTCTGGAGTGAATCCACACAAATCCTCCTTCATGTTCCAGGCATGACAGTGCCAACAAGGGAGGAATGCAAAGCTGCGAATAAAATAATTTCTTCAGCGGCAAATGCTAGATCAATGTTTAAAAGTAAACAAACAAAATTCCAACTTAAGTGCACTGACAATTCCCCCTCTCACATCAGCCAAGCCCTTCAGTGGATACAGTAACCACAACTTTTTTCTGTGGTACCAATAGGAAAAAGCCATAGAAAGGCTCTCTGCAATGGCCATTTCAGTACTGCCAGGTAGTAGCCAAATATTCCACAAGTTGCAAGACCTCTTTGTCCAATAAAAATGAAAGGTCCTGTGATATAAAAAACTGTATAGTGAAGGCTGTAAACAGATTTGAAATTAGGTTTTTAACTGATGGAGCCAATTAATTTTGTTAGGATGGACCTATTTTTGATGGCATCAAATAAAAATACATGTAGCTAAATTAGCATATTTCTAAAGAGTTCTTCTGGAGTAATTTTACATGGATAACGCAAGTTTCCTTTCTTGATAGCTGCTGATTTCCCAACAGTTTTACAATGTGGACAAAATGGCATCTTTTTTTGATACCCTGACATATTTAAATTTTTTTTATTATTCAGTTAAGGAAGGCAAAAGGTTATCTATTTCATTCCCATCTGTAAATTGTTTTTCAATTAGGGAAATCAACCTAGTATAAAATAATGAGGTTGCTGGTTTCTGGAGAACAGAAAGATATCAAAGCCATTGCAAAGACTGTGTGCAGAAAACTTGTTTTTCTTTTCTTATTTTTCATTTTCCATTATAATTTAAAGCTATATGAGATACTTAATAGAGAACATCAAAGGCCAATGGTTTGTGCCTTTTATCACTTACATAGAGTGCTTCTTTTACAAAAGGTTTAAAATTACTATTTGAAAACAAACAACCCCTCCCTAACCCCCCCGATGAATTAGCCTCAATGTTCTAAAGAATACACAGCAATCAACAATCAATTAAATATATGGAATGGAAATGAACATTACTGACATATGATACTTCATAAAACTATATATTAAAGAAGATTTTAAAACTTGGATATAAAATCTTTATAAGATAATTATTTGTATGCACTGCTTCAGAAAATTCATGTTTAAACAGAAATAAAATAAAAATTATGGCAGTATATCATAAATAAGTGGGGGCTGAAGGATCAGATACAATGAAACAGAATTTAGGAGAGCTGAAAATAGGAGCCTGTGCAAATGCCCCACAGTTTTCGATACAGGAGTCCCACTGGCCTCCACCTAAAATGACCAAATGCAGTTCAGCATAGTTAGAAACAAGATAAAATCATGCATATTCTATTATTACTCTATTTCCATTAACAGCCTTACAGCTATGAAATGAGAGAGTGCTCAAAGGCTCCACCTCAATCTTCCAGGGTTTTTAAGGGAAGTGACATTCCTAAATTCCACATCAGGCTGAGAGTAAAATTCTGAATTGTCCCCAGAGACTCCTCCTATATCTGTTACTATGCCCTTCTGTTACAGTCTTAGCCCTATCACATAAAGTTTACTCCAGCTCCCCTTCACTATAAACTAAGCTTATTTTTATGTCCTATGTTCACTTCCTGCATGCAAATTTAATTTCTCATTATTTAATTTCTCATTATTCTCATTACCTATTAAAAAGAACAACCTAGTCACTCTGTACAGTAAGATTTGACCACAAAGTACCAAAAGAAGCCATATAAATGTATCAAGATGATCAAACATGAAAGTATGTGTTGGAAACGGGGTTCAGGTAAAAACTCAATTAATAAAATGACCAAAAAAGTGTCTAAAAATTTCCTTAAATATTTCAAATTTCATACATACTTAAGTGCATTGAATTGTCAAAATGTCAAAATTTACATAAAAAGGAAGAAATCTATTTAGAAACCAAGAAAATGCCTTAAGAAATAAAGCTTTCTTACAAAAAAAAAGATCAAAGAAGATGTATAGAGTTTCCAACTCACTATGTGCAAAGGTTGAACCACAGAAAAATCAAAGTTGAAGATAGGACGAATCTTTTATTTCCCCACCATTTGCATATGAATAAAGAGAATTGATACAATAATATGGCACTAATTGTAAAGTTCTATGAGGAGAGGAGAGAAAAAACAACAAACATGACTCCTAGTTGGAGTTAGGGTCACAAAAAGAAAAAAAGCTAAAATAGAAAGTTGCAGAGTAAACATTTGCAAGTAGTGCTACTGTTCAGAGAAAAGGGAGAAGCAAACGCTCATGCAGGCCATTACCACGCAGCCTGAAACTTAAAGCAACACAACCGGCACAGGATTTTTCTTGCAAGATCAAAAGGAAGCAGCAATGCCATCTGCTGTTTGCTTTGAAAAATTGTTAGAGCAGATGTTCCCATGTGTGGACTCTCCATCCCTTCTACTAAGAAACCACTTGAAAAATAACCATGAAATAACATGGGGAAAACATCTGCATGGAATACAGAAGACCACCAGTAGTGAAGCACAGGAAAGCCAAGAGAGGAGGAGAGAAAGGGCTGGAGCAATTCAAGCACGTCTAAGACTAGGTCAGAGACAGGCACCCCGTTGTGTGGCATAACCTCCATATGTATACATATGTATAACCACTCACTGGTTGTCTTTTCCTTTCGTTACTCAGCAGGAGGAAGCCAGATTTCTCACCCATTGGACCTATGTCAGGCAAGACACTCCGTGTGTATAGTTAAGCCAAACACCACAAAGAATGTGCTAAAGAACCTGCATGGCGAGGGGAAAGAATGACTTACTCCTTCCTCTCCCTTTCCACAGGCTTATAACCCACCTAGCACAATAAAAACAGAGTAGTGTATTTCTCAGTGTGGGTAGAGAAATTATGCGCTTTCCATATTTCCAAAACCGCTTTTATTTCAAAACTGTGAAATCTTCATCAATTTATACTAAATCTTATATGTATTCTGACAAATCTTTCAACAAGTGCTGTACAATCACAGTCACCAAGATGTTGTGGTACCATCCAAACACTATAGGAGACAAACAGAAACAAGATAAAGGTGCACTGAATGTCTTATCTGTGTCCTATGAGTCTTAAAAGAAGCCCATTTACCAGTCCTACAGCACTGTTAGAGATGAATGCAAAATATATTACCAGCAATGAGACTAGCTTAAAAATACATATAATATCAAAAGACATTCTAGATAGTTGAGAAACTGGACACTTTGCCTGATTTTTAAAAAATGTTCATGGCAGAACATTTACAAAGGACTGATTGACTTGTACAGCATGAGATTTTAGTGAAGAAATTATACACCATGACAAAGTTCTGCAAAAAGCAAGAGAGTGGAGAACAAGCATCATTTTTAAAAGTCTGAAGAAAGAAACTACATAAAAAAGTGAATTTTTTATTTCAGCGGAGACACCAAGGAAATTGTTCATTTCTTTTGACCTTATGACCTCACATTTTAGAAGCTTACTAAGAAAATTAACTCAAATTCTATGTACAGGCATATAACTTGGCATCTCAAGTTGCTGTTGAAATTGTGCTGTGCAATTTCTTTACAGAGAGAAGCCTGTAAAGGGAAGTGGGTTTTCTTAGAACAGCACATTCATCAAACTTCTTCTTGGTCCCATCTCATAATGTGCTTGCCAATGCATGTATGCATAGACATATTTCTTTCCTGGAGCTGTGGAGGACCAGTGTGGACATTAACAGTTTTTGACTGACCACCTATTCACTATAATTTTAGGGAAGGGATAACAATCTGTTCTTCATTATTAGCAGACTGCTGAGTCATGATCTGTACACTATAATAATTTGTTCCTGACTAACCTAAGATTGAAGACTTTCTAAGACTGATGAACTGGTAGATTTCAACTTTTGGAGTAGGTAAATGTTAGGGCTTGGATGGAAGTGCAGCTTGCACAGAGACACTTCCAGAAAGTTCTGTGTCCACAAAGTTTACTGAAGATTTTCAGAGATATGAACTTTTTCTGCTGGTCCACTTCTTACTGTGCACCACTGATGGATCCCTTAAGTTATTGCAATCACAGTGTAGATAAATACTTGGTAAAAACAAGCAAACAAGACATCCTTCATTTTTTATTTTGAAACTGCAGACACCAGGATTGCTTGATTTGACTGTCAAGAGAGTCAGTCATTCAGGTATTCTTCTGCTTGAACAGTGGTGGGAAGCTCTGGTCATCCCAGAAGACTACAGACCTAAGAGCTTGTTTCAAGGCATGGTCGTTAAGGTTCCAGGAATGCACTATTACATCCCTACAGCAAAACCAAACACTGGATGTGAGGAAATGTGAGGATTGGGTTGGTTCTCTCTCTCCCTTCCCCGTGCCCCCTCCACCCAACCCCTGCCCCCCCCCCCCCGATTCAACTCTTTCTGGGAGCCTTCTAGTGCAAATTAGCAAAATTCTTCCCTTTCATCACCACACTGGAAAAAATACCAAATACGGAAGGTATAACATATTATTCCAGGAAAGAGATCCTAAAAAGACTGAAGGATCTGCATGCTGAATGCTTCCATTTCCAACAGAGTAAACTGAGAAGAAAACCAGCTATATGAGAGATGCCAGCCCTTCACTACATGTTTACCTATGTTTCAGATGGCTGCTGTCTGTGAGTTTCTCAAAGACCAGACACATATGTGAGCCAGTCCTTCAAATTACCATAGAAGGCAGGGCAATGTGTGCACACATGTATCTAACCAACACGATAAAATAAAGGTGTATAAATATAGTGAGTTATCACACAAACATTTCTTCTTTCTGCCAATGCCTTTTGGTATCTTTTTCACTTTTCCAACTTGCTGTTTCTCTATTTTCTTTCTATTTCTCCTCCCTTCTAATGACTCAAAAGAAAAATGAATCAGAATTACAGTAGGCCATGATAAACATTTGTGAGAAAGCAAGAATTTCCTATTTATATATCCAGAGCCTGGTCCTCTGATAACTCAAAACACAAGCTTAATCTTATTTGAAGGTTCATCACTCATAGATCAGAAATTAGTGGATTGACTATAAGCAGCAAGACCCAGCAGCATACTTAGAAGGTAAGGAAACTCAACAACGGCTTCTACTAATATCCTCTGAGACACCAAACACACACACAGAAGTACTGTATCTGCCATCTAAATGAATGCATTTCAGACATTAAAAAGTGTTCTGTCAAATTTTGCCAATCTGTGTTTTCTGAAACTACAGATTTTACATGGGCAAAAACAAATCTGCAAATTATCTGCAAGTTTAATGCTTAAATGTTATATTTCACTAAGAAATAAGACAGAACCTAACAAATGCACAAAATATTTTTTTGTTTTTCTCTAATTTTATTTAGACTTTCAGACAATAAAAAAGTGCAGCATTATTTCTGTGAACAACCACAGCTGAACAGTATTTTGTCTTTTATTACCAATAGGTTATGTATACCTGCGCATTATACAATCTCTAAACAAATCTGTATTAAGATTATAACAGGTTGTTCTGACACATTCACACAGCTTTGTCTCTTACTGTAATTAAATATATCATGACTCTTCTAGATTTATATACTACTTTCACATGTGAAGTTGAAGTTCTACCTGCAGTATATATTAGGTTTGCATCAGATGGGTATAAGAGATAAAAAAAGTGATGCTTTGTTCCAGAAGATATTCTTATTGAGAAAATATCTCAAAAAGACTTTTTTTTTTTTTCCAAGGGATTAGAGCTGCATAAAACTACTGCCATTACCTTATGATTGCCTCTATCCTGTAGGGATAAAACCATCTCTCTCTGCAACGGATTCTAGAAATGACACATATATGTGTTATCAAGAGGAGTAGAATAACTGATTTCCAAATGTTTGTTGTCTGTGTGACAGTCCCTAAGTACAAGTAAAAATGTTGCTTTTTCAAATTGCAGAGAAAGAAAGCAATAAAACAATATTATGGGGCTAATTTCAATACTACTGATTTATGAAGTGAGATATTCATATGAAAAACATCATTTGGCATGCACCTAATGTTTTTATCGCTTCAACTTTATACTGTCCACTTTTGAGTCAAAACTTCAAGTAGGTCTGGGAATGACCATTTTCCAGGAAGGACCATCTTTTCCTTCCATTCACCTGGAGACCTACTAAGGCAAAATGATAACTTACATGTTTTACAAGCTGGAAGCATCACTGGAAATGGAACACAAGCTGATGCCGATTCAGACAAATTTAGTTGATATGCACAGTTTTTGTAAAATATTCTGTTTCTACACCCCTATTTTCTGTAAGAAATACTGTTATATAGGCTCAGTTCTTCCCGAGTCATTAATCTTAGAGGCCTCAGCTGGGAATCTCAAACTGTGAAGCAGCTGTCAATGCTTAGAAGGAAATGTGAGCAGCCAGAATGAACACTAGAGCTGTTGCCTGCTTGTTGCTGCCATCATGCAACAACACTCGTCAGATCTACAACATCAGAAATATTTAGAGCTCCCTAAAGTGATTTAAACAGCTGCTAGATTTAGAGACTTTTCTACTTGTAAATATTTAATATTTTCAGTTTAAAGACTTTTTTCCAGTGAAAATGTCCCAAATTGTAGAAACTCAAAAGAAAAAAATTAATGCTAATTCTTTTCTTTCTTGTAATACTTTGCTGTCTCAATCAGAAAAGGGATTTCTTTAACTTCTCTGAAAATACAGAAAAAAATCAATAACAAATCAAAAAATGTTCTCTAATTGTTTTTAAGGAGAATTCTAATTTTTCTGCATTACTTTTTATCTTCACTGACTTATAAATCAAAAGAAAGAGAAGCAGCTGTTTTGAAGCTGTGGTTTGTATCCTTATAGTAGGCCAACTTGCGTGCACAATAAGATGATACGTGAGGGTGTTGACTGTTCTTATGATCTCAGACCCAGGCTGCACATTTCTATGCAATGTTTTACCAGGAAATTCATCATACATTGGTCACTGAAATGCAGTATCATAAATTCACTTCCAATTAAATTGGCCACATATTGCCTATTTTGTTCCTTATCCTTGGAGGCTGCCAAAGGAGGTAGAGAATGCTGGACCATACCCAGAACTTTAAATTCATGAGAATTTATGTTTGTGAAACAGCATGCTCCTTGGGCCTATAAGCAAGAGATAGACATGGAAGCAGAATTAGAAGCCAACACACTGTGAGCAGTTGATGAATGTGTCTAGCTTTGTAAAGAGTCACATCTGGTATTATAACTCTTTGCCTCTCCAAGTTTGGTAACCGAATAACATATAGTCTTCTTAAGAATTTTGATTGCAAGAAAAAGAAATTTGACACACAAACCTTTTGAAAACATGCTTCATACAGGAATTGCTAGCTCAGGGGCTGAGTCAGAGGTTTAATGATAAGTATGATGAAGTTTGGTAAGCAAGATATTACTTTCTCTTCACACTTTCCAAGAAAAAGACTGTCCTGGAAATAACCAAAGTGTAATTAGCTTTTTCTTATTTTCCTCTTGCTGTCTACTTCTGAAGATGTTTTGTAGTTGCTGCTGGTAGTAAGAAGCTTAGCAAAACAAGGATAGAAATGAGGATTTAAAAGAAGGAATCAGATGCCACTGGCTAATATTGACATAGAAGTTAAGAATCTAAAAAGAGAACAGTTTGAAAATAACTGTTTACTGATGTAGCAAAGCCAATTATCTTCAAATGATTACCTGCAAATTGATCAGCTATAAATTCACAGAGGCGTTATTTCCTAATTTTACAAGAAAATGATGTAATGATTAATTTTGTTAGTTTAGGGATTTAGAGGACTCAAATCTAAGAGGTACTGCACTGTTTTCACAAAACAGCTTTTGCGTTTTCTGAAATAAGTGACTCACCCACAGGTATACTTTTACCATTATACATGAAGTAGTATCAGAAGATATTGAAAGCTGTCTTGTTTGTAGAAGATGGGAAAAGATAGTCTTCTAATCACCTCAGAACAGGAAAGGTAATCTTGCCTTGGAACAATGGCTGTATTCTTCCCTTTATTATTTTCATACCTGTTTTATAAGTTTTGGTCCTACCTTTAACTGTCAGCCAAAGGAGATGAAGAAAAAAATAAGAGAAATTTTGAAATGTAATGCATTTTCATGAAATACAGCGTTTCCCTTCTAGCTCTCAGGAAAGGTGACAACTTCTGTCTAACATGCAATTTATATGCCAAAGTTTGAAGCAAAAACATCTGCATAGAAAATTCCTGCCGAAACAAAGTAACTAATAATTTTCTCAGAGCAGAAAAAATGTATTCACTTGTCCAAAACTCTGAACATTAGCTTTATGTCTATGCACCAAAAAATGCCATTAGCAAAATATTTGGAATGCTATCAGAGTTTAGCTTTCAATTCAAGTCTTTTCTAACAGTCGTAACTAAAAGTGGGGATAACATCCATAATGTTGAAAGTTTCACTTTGAAAAAGCTTTTACAGATGTATGCTTTCAAAACAGATTTTATGTATGGAATTTACTTGGAGAGTCTTTCCATGTGAACAACAGCGTGCCTGCTGAACACGTTCAGAATACGAGTCTGCAGCCAGAACCATCAAACTCAAGATGGCTGTGAACAAGTCTGGTCTGTATAATAATTTTGTCTTCCTTTATAGGTGTTCACAAAGTTGATTTTCTCTACTGCCATTGTACAGTTCTGCAGAAGTGCATAAAAACCAGTGTTGAGGACGAACTCTGAAATGGGGCTTACAAACTATGATGAATCTTTTACAGTAAGACCAGTTACAGAGGCACATAAATAATAAAGTGTAGTCAGTGAGGAGGAAATCTCTATGTATGTACATTTTTAGGTACTTTTTGAGATATACTGGATCAGCATAGTTTGATCAAAAGCTACTGAGAATTCCCCAACTATTCATCCCCTGTATGCACAGGGAATACTGGATTCATATCATCTGTCATAATCCATTCTGCATGCCCTTGTAGCATATCTAGTTTGGCTTTTCAGCATTTTTTTCCATCTTGTTTGTTTGGTTCATGAATGGAGTCACAAAAACATTGTATATTAGGAGTTGAACACTGATCTTGTCCATGGCAGGGGGTTTGGAACAAGATGATTTTTAAGATCCTTTTCAACCCAAACCATTCTATGATTTTATGATCTTGCTGCCCTTTGCAAAACACCAAAGCTATGAATTGGATGCAGGCAAGAGAGGTGGTATGAACCTACCAAATCACGCCCACCATATCCAAACTTTTTTCATCCCAGGCTAGACTCCCACTGCAATTTTAACCTTCTTTGGAATACTAAACTTCAATGTTACTGTTCTGCAGCATCCCCAAGATAGCATTCTTCAAAAAATGTGATGGCTGTCTGATGTGTCCCTGTCTAATGTCTTTAACATTTTGGAAATCAGCAGCTTGCTGTTCTGCAAAAGTGAGTTGATTAACAGTGTGGCTCCCTTGATAAATGCTAGTTTTTCACAGCCAAACTCAAACACAACAGTGTGCTTTTGCAGCTGTCTTGTTTGCAGATTTGTATGTTTTTGTCAGATTTGTACAGTACAGACATAAAATGTAAGGCACACTGAGTCTCAGGTTCACTGTAGGCAGTTTATTGAGATGTAAATATCAATAATTATTTATGGTTTTCAAATCATTCACAGGTTGCCTTCCAATCATTTTGATAGTCAAAATTGTTTCACAAAGTAGCTCGGACAAGCACTAAAATGCATTAAATCAAGTTAATTGCAATATCACCCTTTTGTCAGTGGCTATATCACTTCTCTCTTAGCTTTATTAATCAGAGGCTTCTCCTTTTCATTAAGCACTATATTCCCAAACAATGCCTAAACAAAAAGAATCCTCAAAGAAAGCAGCATTCTGTTTACTGGAATATCTGCATATCTTTAATTTTTATAGAGGCCCTACTATGATAATTTTCAGTACTTTAATTTTTGCCTAGTAGTAATTTCCTTAATATATAAGACTTTTCATCCAACTTTTAACCAACAAGGAAAAGGATATGTCCTCAGATACTTACAGCTTTTCAACAAGTGGGACAGCTTCATCAGAATGCTTTATAAACAATAAATGAAGGGATTATTAGAAAAGATCCTGAGAGAGTGAAAAATTATTCCTTTTGCTTAAGAAAAATATTCTGCTCAAGGTTAGATAGAAAGACTTTGAAAATATTAGAAACTAAAGATAGATTTCCTGAATATATTTCTTAGGACTTTAACTACCGATCTTCTTGCAATGGTACTGACTACAAAGTGTCAACATGACTGACAAGAAGCCTTCGCACTTGTTGATTAATCTAAATTTCTTTTTAAAAGTAAGTAACACCTATCTGTATGACGAGAGAATGCAAATTGGCAATTTTTATATGAAAACCTGTTCTAATGAACCATATAAAAAACAGTCACAGACTCCAATGGATACAGTAAGCATCACCAGAAACAACTCAATAACACATTTAAAGACTGGGCAAATTTCCTTCAGTGTTCGACAGTAGGGATAGTCTAACCACAATTTTCATTATGTTGCAAGCTTGATACTTGTGAGAGGAGGAAAAATCAAAACAAGAGAAGGAACATTTTAACTACTTCCACAGAATAAAAATTCAAGAGAAAAAATATCACGACTACTAAACTAATTTTGCTTTCTAGAATGTCAAATTTTCCTTCTGGCAGTATTGAGATATTCAGTTTTCCAAGATTAAAAAAATTAACTTCCTAGCATGCCAATTATATTATTTTTTAAAACTTAAAACATATTGTGATATGAAACATAATGTTACAAGCTGAAAATAAATATTCAAAACACACACACACAAGTCCACACAAAATCATTGAAATAAAACATTTTATCATATCGAACGCCCACATTTTTGAAATGAATTCAGAACATTGTTGGATTAATTTCTATTCTTATTATTGAGAAGTTATCAAAATAAGCTGCTCCCACAAAACTTTTTTATTGCATCAAGACTGCATTTTTATCTTTTATAGAGAAGTCTGTTCCATTAAAGATATTTTAACCAGTCTGGAAACAGATAAGTTCATGTAATCTGCTGGAATGTGTTACAGAGTCTACAGAGGGTTTGAACAATTAGTTTCTGTGGTTGGGAAGCCTTGGCTCTTCAATTAGTGCCTAAGAATTGTGGAGTTTTGTTTCCACTCCTTGAATACCAAAAGAATGATCAGGATGTTGGTCCATCACGTACATTCAAGAACCCAAGAATGACTGAGTTACATACTGAAAGCACACAGGGGTAAACCATAGAAAGGAAATGCATGCAAAGGCTGCCCCAAAAGGTCTCCTGCATAGAGATTAAGGTGGAACAGGGCCATTTCAAACCTGTGTGGTTGCTTTCTCTAAAAGAGAAATACTATATTTCTAAATCTAATCAAAATACAGCACCAGTAGTAATGTTAGCAGTCACATATTCCTTCTTCATTCTGTAAATACTGAGGCCCAGAAGAGAAGTCAGCTTAATTAAATGCTTCCATCAGAAATGAGTAATATTTACTGCTCCTTCTGCAGCTTGTCTGTGGAATAAATTAAATATCTTTAAGACTGAAGTTTGTCTGGTCTTTAAACATACTTGCCCAAAAATACTGCTAAATACTATCATTGGCCTTGGTCTCAACACCTGTGCAGCAGCCAAAGTTCCTGTGTTGATCTGGTAGAGCTCAGGCATTAATACACTGTTGCCTTTACACGTCAGTTAATTTGGAAGTAACTTATTCCACCAGAGGGGTATTCCATTAGTGTAGGTTGGTCCTAAGACGCAGTGTGTGTGAGGATGTGAGGACTGACATCACAAAGCAGACCACTTGTGTATTTTTTTCCTTTGTGTGATTATTTTTACACATACATGCTTGTTTTTTAATCTATCTCTATAGTTTACAGTTTACTTGACCCTACAAGAGCAAGTTACAGAATATTTGCCTATACATGAACATTTGGCAAAGCATATTTTTCTAAATAAGACATTGTTCTATTCTCACGATTCATATAAAAGATCTCATACTACTGTGGACATTTAAGAGTTATCCAGGAAAATACCTAACTACACAAAAATGTCTGCTTTAATTTATTGATTCATTTTGGACCATCATGGGAAACTTAGGGCCTAAAAATATCTTACCCATAGGCTTTATGTTCACATTTCATATGTACTGGGAATGACTGACTGTACTAGAGGCCCTTGGTACCTGTTGCTGAAGTTTCAGTACTCAGTATTTTTCTTGGACTGGACTTGCAGCCAACTGGTTGTAATTGACCCTCTACTGGGACAAGTTAGGATAAGAACATATGCCTTTCCTTAAAAAGAGAGAGAGTGAAAAAGAGAACGAGAAAGGGAGAGAGAAAGAGAAATATCACCAGTATTTATTTTAAGTTGCCTTCATTTCCAACTTTTCTGGCAGTATGTCAAGCTTCTGTCATAATGCAGAACTACAGTTAAAAGCAGCTCCTGGAAAAAAGACTACACGAGGAATTCTACCTAACTAAAATATAAAATTTAAGAATGGAGCAGAAGAGTTATTTCTGCCCTGTAGCATAGACACTCCACTTGATATTGCTGTAAGATTTCTGCATATAAAATGCCAGGCTGGCATCTCTTTTTAGGGCAGTCATTAGTCAATTTGTCATACTTCATGCAAACATAAATTACTAAATTATAGCTGCAAATGTGAAAACCTCCAATAGTCCTTTACCTCAGGCCAACTATTTCTAGGCTAAACAAACTTGACACCGGGCTTCAGCAGCAATTGTAACAATTCCATGAGAAACTCAAGGGAATTACTGGCTGTACCATATGAAAATATGCAAATTCTATCTAATTTTTAGTCTATGAAAAAGGAACTTTATTTTTTATTAAACTTTGGCATGCACAAAAATACATTAAAAAACAAAGCTAGTGTCTTTGCATGAATCTTTCATACAACACATTAAGCTTTGGTGCATGTAAATGGAAACTATCACCATCTTATCTTCACTGATGGGCTCACACTCAGGCTAGCTTCATTCTCATTTTTGGCATAGGAAGGAAATCTTCCTCTGAAATCAGCAGTCCATTCCTAATGGAACTCAACATTCCCTTGTTCCTGTCCCAGTGCCCAAATACAAGTAAACCTACTGGAAACCATCCTTTTCTTCTTCAGACATATGCAAAAGTTTTCTGTTTTGAAAACTGCAAAACATAAATCTCTTCCTACTAAAGAAATATCAAAACTTCACATTTTCATACCCAAATTTAAGCATTAAGTTGCAAAACACTGACTGATGAAGTCTAGTCCCTCCTCAGACAGGTGAAATTCCTTAATTAGGCATTGAAATGCTCCAACCTTTATAAAAAATACCACAATGGGAAATACCCTACACAGCCATAGACTCCTCTGGTATCTTTAATAAACATATTTATTATATAAACATAGTGCCACAATATTTAGTGGCACTATCAGGCTTTGCTTCCAAAAGACAAGTCAACAGTATCTCAGTATCTGTTAATGCTACATTAGGACACTGATGCAACACTTAACATATAATTTAACCTCTCCCTGTGGTATCCACAACTCCCAAAACAAAAGCCACCCATTCTTGACTGACAGTTCAACCTCAACAGCAGCTTTGTTTGCAGGCAAGATGAGTCCTTCTCCAAGTCATTGATCAGAGCATTAAAACCAGCACAGTCCTTAGCTTAGACAGCATTGGTAGCAGTTAAATATAAACTACTGAAACGATGGTAATGTCACATAGAGACTCAGTGGCTTACAATGGATTTATGAACAAAGAGCAGGTATATGTAACCTAATGTTTTCTAGCTGGATGGAAATAGATGTTCCTTCTTAGGTGGTAAATGGTTGTTGAGCAGCTGCATTTCCCAAAAGGCAAAACAAGGAAAGGCCTCTTCCGCAAGGAAAAAGAAGTACTTGTGTTCCATGCACACGCTTCTTCCCCTCCTGCAAACTGCTTGGCTCATGTCTCTCAGTCCTCCCACTCCTCTTTGGCCCTAGCTGCATTTCTGGGCCCATAGGAGCTGTAATGGACTTACAGGCTATGTAATTGCTGTGGGTGATTTCATCAGCAGCGGCTGCGCAGCCTTGGGCCGGGGGGAGGTAATATTAGACGACAACAGAGCATCTGTTCAGTTTTAATTTAACATACCAGCCACTCAGGGAAAAAACATTTTTCCTAATTGTTGGTATGAAAGTCAGGATGGCATTAACATGGACAAAATGCCCATGAGCTACGCTGCCACCCGTGACAGCAGGTACGGCTTCAGTCTTTGGAAGTACTCATAATAAAACTGGCCTCAGCTGTCTTTCAGTCCCAGCTCAGGTATTCACCCATCCACCATCAAAAGGAAATTGGCTCCTGACATACAAGTAGCTCTCCAGAGAAATTCCTGAATAGTGCATGGGCACTTTACAGAAGGAAAAATATAGATCTCATACTACTTTTTACACTGTTGGCAGGTGAGGATAATTAAAAAATGTTAAATTATGCAGAATGAGAAAAGTTTTCTGTATCTCTATTTCTTTTTTTTTTTTAAGCAGAAATGTAACCTCTCCTATGGATTTAATGCCATAATTTGTTGCAGCCAAGAGGTTTATAAGAGACATGTTATCAAAAGTGGTATCATCAAGAAATTGTATCAGAAGACACTGTTTATGTACAATTATGCCAGTTTTTTCTGTCCCCCCTCCCCCCCTTTTTCTTTCCCTCTTTTTGTTTCCTTTGCATAGATCCACTTAATTCCATCTCTTCGTGTGGGCAAAAGCTGACAGTTGCATGACAAGGAATGTTTCCCTTTATAAAAGCCTACTTCCTCTCTGTGTAGTCTTAGCCTAATTGAAATGTTTCCTATTAAGCTCAATCAAGGCAGCAATTATCTAATTACTCACTTATGCTTTTCCAGTCAAAAATTGTACAACCAAGCATATTAGAGGGCTGCATAAATATTTATTATTGTTTTTATATGTCCCTGTTTAGGTTTAAGAAGCAATCAAACATTTTTACAGTACTTTTGTACTGCCTGTAAGTCTGTTTGCTACAATTTTCTACTACAGCAGGTCACAAAACCATTCTATGCCTCCTACCAGTTCCACAGTAGGTAGAGGGTAATTTCAGAATCAAGTTACAAACCCATTTCATACCAGTGGGCTCTGCATAAATAAGTTTGTAAAGAAGAAATGATCCAAGGGAACTTTTAGGTATTCTAAAATGCACCACACATATGAAAAATCAAGTCAAAATGGATTTTACAAGGTGTCCAAAAAACCCTCATCTTCTATACCTAGATGTTTTCTTCAGAAGGATCCTTGAAATCAAGAGTATCAATGCTGCAGGTGTTCTATATTCTTCAAATGAGATATGCAATGAACTTATTGCCATGAAGTACTATGAGGTCGTCAATGACTACATTTTTTTACTAAAGTACAAAAGAAATGACACTACATACATGTACAGCATGCCAGTCTTGGTTGGCTATCAAGTTCTTGCTCTATATGTAGACTGTTATAATGTTCTTATTTCTCTGAAAAAAAAATACTTCTTATCGATAAATTATTTTTTTAAAAATTGTGGAAGTTTTTAATGCATGATACTTTGTTTTAGAATGCCTCAAGACCTTCTTGCTCTTAAAGGCACGAACAGAATTGTATTAAAATGTCATCACACAATCTTTAGACAATGCAATACTTAATGACTGGAATTAATTTTACTGATTATCTTTTCAAAACTGACTTGTGACTAGGCTCATAACTTAACATATAATAATAGCTACATTTTCAGAATGGTGCTGAGCAACCATCCATAGAAACCTAGACCTTTTTCCCTACCCCAGTTTAAGAACTCAAAATCTATGTCCCTTTTTCATGGGCACTTGAATAGCATAGTTTGGATCATGAAAACTTAAAGCTCCATTTGAAGCCTAGAAAATTCTTCCCAGGTCCAAAATAATCTTGTTTTCTAACTGAGCATTCTCAGAGTGGTCCTTCCAACACGGTTTTAGCTATAAAACACAGTACTCCTTCAGTAGCCTCACACTGGTTGGTTTTCATACAGAAACCTCTACAGAAACACAGCCACAGAAAACTTCTGACCTATGTTGCAGAAATACCACAGCTTTGACTCTTCACATCAGGCTTCCTGCAACGCATGAAAAAGAAAACTGAAAAATTCCCTTTGATTTCATATGGTCCATAAACAAAAGGCAAAGTCTTTTTATAATACTCACCAGTGTAAGAATAAAAGGACAGGACATACCAGCGAAACACTTGCTGCTTCCCCCAAATAGGGCCTAAAAGGGCACAAGACCCTTTCACCTTCACATCAGTACTGAGGACACTGTGCTCATGTATAAGAGAACAGGAGCATTCTATGCAGCAGGGAAACCTCAGCCTTCCTGCAGTGATTCTGTCTTGGGCTGCAGAACATAAGCCAGTTCAAGCCCATTCACCCTCTCCTCCTTCCCAGGCCACAGACAGATTGTACCCATCAAAGACGACTTGGTGCTTCTTTTAAGTTCCAAGTTACTTTATCAGTAAAGACTGCTTCAAATACTTATGGGGGCGTTTAACCATTTTAAATAGAAAGAAGCAAAAAGTACAAATATTAAATATTTTATGAAAACAAAATTACTTATCAGTCAGGGTGCAAGAATTAATGTTGCAGAACACGATTCTAGAATTACAATTGCATTATATCCTGTGCATGAGACATGCAACATGTACATGGTTTTAAAGCACACACACACAGTGAGTCTGGAAACACTTAGCAGTGACAGCCTGCACTGGTGTGTAGGAAACATCTTTAATTTCTAGACCCAAGACATCTGGGACAAAAGTAGAACTAAACTGTGTTCATCATATGGCGACCCTTTATTAACTTGCAGACTATAATACTTTTTTGTCAAGTTTTGAACATATTGTCTAGTTTTTAAAGTGAAAATGTTCATTCTTAGGAGAAAGGATAATTTTACAGAAAAAAAAGAAGGAATTTCAGGCTTATGTTGTCATAGCTAGAATGTAAATGGATACTTATACAGTATTTCATAAATTCATGAAATGCAATGTTTTTCCCACCACCTGACTGTGCTGTTGTTTCATATACATTATCAACAAAAATACAGCTGCCTGGAGTTTCTGGAAGATATATGTACAGAACATACACTCACACCCCATATACAGGAAGTTAATATCCATGTGAAAAATTGGAGAGGTATGTAATACTCATGACTGCATCACCTGCCCACTAATCCAGCTCCCTGGGAGTTGCTTTAACATTCCAAACTCCTGAGCAGCCTCCAACAGTTGCCACTGAAAGGAAAAGCGATAAAAAGTAAAGAAAAATAAGGAAAACAGCCCTAAACTGCCAAACATGACAGTGAAATGCTTCTCCTTTTCATTTTCTCTTACATCTCTACAATATATTTCCCTAAATTAAACCGTGAGCCACCTCTATCTGGATAACAAGATAAACAAAGCCAGTTTTAACTGAATTTTTAACTTCTACCTGTAGAAGTGATACAACACCAAAATCCAGCCCTTTTCCTGATGAAGTTTAACATTAGAATGGTATTGGACTAAATAGATTTATTCTAATAACTGCAGCTATGATGAACAGTTCCAATTTTAAAAAGCATTGAAAGAGTCAGAATTCCCAACATCCCAATGCAATGACTGCTATATCCTTAAGAATGAGCACAAAGAAATAGTCAAGCTGCACAGAGATTTTAATTCCAGTTTAAAACCCCCCAACCCTACTATGATATTACAATATAACTTTCAGGGCAAAACTGCTGTAATTACAGCAAAAATACGATCCCTGTAATTCTTTATATTACAAGAGAAAGACTTTCTTAATCTGTGTCTTTATTAGGGCTTGTCAATGATAGGAAACTTCTTGTTGCCACCAGTAATAATCTGGATGGCACAGAACATGGTAAGATATTGAAAATTTCCTAGAGGATTTCAAATAATGATACATAAAAATGTTTAATCTCATAAAACAATCTATGGCATTACTGTAGTTTCCTGTTTAAATAAAAAAGTCTGTAGAGCAGGTACACCTCAGCTTTAATCAGTTCTGGTCCATATATTAGATGTTATCAATAAGAAATTTTTACAGTGGTGTTCACTATCTCATGTCTATCCAGTAATATCAAATCCTGTAAACAGCTCATAAATGTAACACAATGACAAGAAGAGTGGTGCTGAATTCAAGTTTTAACTGTAAAGAAGGTAGATGCTCCAGCAGAGAAGTCGTCAGCCAAGAATTCTGGTATGGACGGTTATTTTCTGAATGAGTTGTTCATTCTTCTGTCAATAAGCTATCTGGATGATTTAAAACATGTTATACATTTTTGAAGTATAAACTAACCCCAATACTCTTTACTTGAGCCCAATACAGCTGCCACAATGCTAAGAATATTTTTTTCACTGCTAGGCTTGTCAAACACTGGAATAGGCTCCCCAGATGGGCTGTGGAATCTTGAACTTAAGAGATATGGCAACTCAACTGGCTATGGCCTGAGCAGTCTTATCTGACTTTGAGCTGCTTTAAGCTGGACCAGATCACCTCCTTATTACTAGAATAATATAGTCATGTAAGTGCTAATTGTAGTAGCCATAATATTAACAACAAACTGAGAATGCAAGACAAAAAGCTCCACATGATATGTACACTAAACAAAGTAAGCATCTCAAAATTTCCTATGAATATGTACACCAAGTAAAATGTTGAATTTTTCAATTACACCTCTGTTTAGATTTCCTCGATCTTATAGATAGAGATCTGCCATGACTGTGAGACAGATGCTACTTAGACGGAAATTCATTCAATCTCTTTAAACAGTTTAAATGATACATTTGAATGAGGATAAATTTTTAATTTAAACATTTTAATTCAACTATAGTGATTACTTGGATATACAAAATAAAACTGACTCCTTTTACAAAAATAATGCTTTCAAAAATATTGAGGATTTTAAAATTGTAGTAGTTTGGAGTTTTAAAAATTGGAGTAGTTTTTAAAAAAAGTTAAGGTACACACGAAGCAATACAAATCCAGAAAGAAAATGCAAATAAAAGGATATTACAGCTCTGTATTCTATTAGGATTAAAATTACATAATTGCTAAATAATTAATAAAATAATTGATTAATATTTCTATTTTCATTACATATGTTAATACATAAGAGAATTTTGACAGTTAATACCAATAGCTGAAGGAGAACAAAGTACAAACCGTAGTATTTAACCTAAAAAAGTTCTTCATACTGCTGAGCATAGATGCAATGGAAATAAATTAAAGAATTATTAAAAATAGCTACTGCTTGTTAATTTTTCCTGAGGCCAATAAAATTGAAATGTAGAAACGTTAGGAGCAGAGAGGGAAAGGACTAGAAGAATTAAAATACTTAAAATCTTTAAATCATTGCAAAGTCAGTAAGGCCAAGGGATTGAGAACATTACGAAAGTCCCAATTGTACATGTAAAATAAAAGAATGGATAAAACATATGTAAAATATGAACATTTTTATATTAAAAAGAACAGTGTTTCAACTATTATTGCTCTGTCTGATTAGCAAACTGATATAAGAACAGCGAAGGCTGGAAAGCATGATCTGTACCATTTACCTCACTGATTCCCAAAAAAAACATGATGTCAGGATTCTGATGGTAGGTGGTCTTTGAAGAGAATATGTTGATTTCACATAACACAGGCTCAATTTAAAGTGTATGTGGAAATAGACAACGCACATCCAGAGCACAAACCACATGATATTACCTTTGTACACAGATATGTAACAGTGCAAATTCCTCCAAATTAAAGGTTAAACTGCTCCCAGAGGAAGAGCAGTCTAGCCAGCCCCACAGCAATGTAATCACATTACAGACCCCAGAGGAAGTTTGAAGCCATGGGGACAATCGCCTTTGGACTCCACTGTAGAGAGAGACACTGCTGCCAGTAGCTGATTTTCCACAAGCAAGAATCTGTGTTTAAAAACAGTTCTAATCCATTTTGCAGCAAGCACCACAGCCTAAACACTAAGATGAAGCTGGAAATGGTCAAAGTCTAGCTGCCTTATTCATGTGGAACTGTTTCCCATGTTCTCACTAATAAATATTCAGCCAGTGCAGTTTTCCTTTTGTCTTTTTTTTTTTTTTTTTTTAAACTTTATCTCCCTTTGGAATTTTCCTCAGCTCCCCCTCTTCTATTAGTTTAACAACTCCAACTTGCTGTTTGTTTGCCTTTTTGAATTCCTGGCAACATAACATCCCACTCCAAGCAGCACAGGTGAAGGATGAACCTCTACTGATACAACTATTCTCTGGGACTCATCTAGCATCCTGGAAGGCAGGGGATAAATCTCTTCAGGCTGGAGGGAATTCAAACCACATCTACTTTTTGTGCTTGTCAATAGCAATTACACAACAAAGAGGGCAGCTGCATCCCACTCTCAGAAGACACATTCTCAGTTTGGATCCCAGCTGGATGAAGTACTCACTCTGCAACTCTAAAACATGCATCTCAACATCTCAACTGAAAAGTGGATCAAGAATCCGCCCGCCCCCCCTCCCCCCCAGTTGTCCCAGGGTACCAACTTTCCCTCCAGACACACTAGTTTTCTCCATTGGCTGTTGCAGTTGCTTAACTCCCAACTCTGTGTTCTTGTTATACTTGTACAACTAATTTTGTCATTCTTAAATTGAGGTCAGCAGGTAGGTGTCCTGGACATCCTACTGTTAGGCTCTTTTTCTATCACCCCCTAATTTGATGCTGCAGAGACTCAGAGCTGTCAGTCCCTGGTTCCAGCCGTAGTGCATGAGAAAGAACACTGTGAGCCTAATGGCACAATTTGCTAGCAGCTGTGCCTCAAAGTCAGCAGGAGAGAAACAGCATTTTGTGGTAACAGCGCCATACAAAATAACCATAAGCAGCACATGGCAACTTTATTCTGTCTATTTCTGAATCTCGCTCTGTTCCTGAGGTAAGTGTATGTTGTAGCTCAACTTCTGGCCATCAAATAATTACAGAGAACTTTCAGTCTAGCCCTGGCAAGTTCCTTCCAAAGATCTAGAAACTCACTTCAAAAGAAACTGCCACAGAGCATTTTCTCAAGTGGCTTTTCATTCAGTTTGGCATAGCAGTCATCTTTTCTGTCCAATTGTTTCTCAGCTAAAAGCACATCCTTTTCTCAACTGCCAGCTAATTCATTTAGTTAAGGGACATGCAGCCAACATGTCACACTTTCCAACTTGCTTAAAACTCAGTCTTATAACACCTTCTTCTCTCGCATGAGGAGTCATTAGTGGGGTTCAGTATAAAGTCATATTTCCTTTCGATTTAGTCTCAGCAAAAATATTTGTCTGCTAATGCAATAATTGCCAAAGCATATTAAAAATGGGTAAGTGAGAAAGTAAACATACATATGAACATACACACCATACACTGATGTGAAGAAGCCTAATGATTAATTCCTTTTTCAGTCACTAAATACAGCATATCCTCAATGTTAGACACTCTTATATAACCTCATCTAAATCTACTAAGTAAGTTTTTTTATAATGGCCTTTCACAAAGGTGCTAAGGATGGACCCAGTGATGCCAGATGTTGAGAACTTTCAATTCCAATTAATTTTAATGAGAGCTGAAAGTATCCTGAATGTCCACCCCAGTTGCTAGTTAAGTAATGACCTTCAGTCACACTGGAATTTCTGAATCCTAGTAAAATTATGCAAAAAGACAGCATACACAGCACCAAATTAAAGCAGATAGGTTCACCCTATATTCAATTCACTGTTAAAACTGTCCACTTTCCCACTCTCTCCATGAGTCTGATCCTTTTCTACCTGTTCCCCCTCTCTGTTTTATTCTACTGCAGTGACCAAGGAAAAAACCAGATGCACAAGCTCATGCTAAAAAACTGAAATGTCTTCCCATGCCATTCAAGCTTCACATTATTTCAGATGCCTGACTCTCTCTGCACAATACTGTGAACTGTCATCTAAGTTTTGAGAATATGGTGGTAACTACACAGTTGAAGGTTTTTAGAGGATAAGGAAGGAATATTTGCTACTGATCCAATTTATCTGAAATGAAATCATTTTCTCACCCTCCCAGCAGGATTACAGAGACAGGCAGACTTGAATTCATACCAATATGAATTAGAAATCTAATATTAAAAGTAAAATAACAGAACGTGTGTTTTCTCACAAGCTGCAGTTAATACATAGCAAACACAGACCAAAAACACTGTTTCCCACAGATATATGAGGTTTTCACCTACATTTCTATGGAAAGGGGGAATACTGAAGCTTGAGACTTCTTGCCTCTCCTACAGCTGGAAACAGTGATAGGAACTGTAAACTCAGTTTGGGGAAGGACAGACTGAGGGCATCTGCCTCAAATTATGCTGGGAGCAACTGACATAGTATGCTTGTGCTTAAATAGATGAATTTCAGTGCACTGCCAAGATTATGATTTCTAGTCTGCCTCAGTCTCTACCTCTATTTCTTTTGGCTCTAAGCAAGGCAGAACCAGAGACGCTCTATGACTTTCCTAGAGAAATAAAAAGGGCACAGACACAGAATCCAGTTATCTCAATTCAACTAGTTAACATGCATCAGCTGAACCATGGTAACTGCCTTTGTGCCAATGCTTAGCCCTAGGAAGATATGCTTGTTTGATTTGCAGGCCAAACTACTGACAGAAGGCTAAACTGTAAAGCAGTAATAAAATGTTCTTAATGTTGAGCTTTTGGAATCTGAGCTAGAATTAAAACTGAGGATCACCAAGCTCCTCATTCTGCACATTGGTTTTAAGAAACCCATGGAGCAGTACCAAGGAACACACCACATTTGTATTTGCTTCTCCCAAGAGTCTGATATACAAGAACTGAACAGTAAACTGCTCCAAAATTACTCTGTAGTAAACAGAAGTCAACCTACTGGTTTGAGTCTGTCTTGTACGGATTTATTCCTGTGTTTATCTTTAAAGAATGAGAAGCTTATCAGGGCTAATGAGGCTACTTAAGTGTATAAGACACTCCAAAATCACCAGCCTAGTTTCCTTGCATTGAGGCAGTCTTAAAACTACGTTATTTATCACATGGGGTGGCATTTATCTCATCTACTACCTTAGGCAAAAAGTCAGGCAACTAGTCTAAGGAAACAATTTCCCAGTAAACCAGGACAGATAAAAGTTTCATGGGAGAACATTTGCCCCCACTTTAGATACCAATCTTAGGACAGTTTTGGACAAGATGCCTCTCACTGTGCACTTTAATACAGGAAGCTTAGATAACTAGCTTAGACTAGACACTGAATTTATGCATGGATAAAATTAAGGAAAACTCTAGAAACTCAAACCATGTGTGAAAACTTCAAAATGTAGAATTGGCCACTGAATGTAAAATTATATTAACCTCATCAAGAGAGCCAGATAAAGAGCAATAGAATTAAAGCAAACAGAACCACCAAAACCATTCATTGTTGATGTTTTGGTCTTATTTTCTATTTTTTAAAACCAAGTGCATCTGAAATCAGTACTTCATTAGCAAGAGTCATACATACATATATACAAATCTACCACATGTATATTCTTTTTTTAACATATACTTTTAGTCCTTGTGATAACTACATATTAATACAGTTCTGCTGCTGTAAGAACATCCATCCCCAAAGAAATCTGACTAAAGCAAAATAATTTTACATATAAAATTTCTCCGGACTCTGCTTTCCCTATGAGAAACTTGGAAGGCAAGGAGAAACAATGGCTGTTTTTCCACCTATTTTTTTTCTCGTTCATCAAAACTGAACTGTTGCTTCTTTAGTAACAATTCAAATACTATGGATTAACTACAAATATGACCTCCAAAGTAAAAATCTAGAAAAGAGGAAAACTATTTTAATCTGATGTTTTTGAAGTAAACATTTATTTGAGAAACTTCTTAGGAATAGAAGCATATTGAAGAACCAATATACAACAGGAAGAAAACTGACTTTTATGCAGAACATTTTCTAAATCAAAATATTTTCTTTCAGATTTGGCAGAAAAATTTTGAGAGTAATGAGTTTTCAGTTTTTCTCCTTACCTTTTCTCGATGTCCAATTTTTTTACCAGGTCTGAATGAAAGAAGCAAGAGAGAAACACAGGGTATCCCCACACAAATTAATATACTGAAACCAAAAAGTTGGCGGTGAGGACATATTTCAAAAGGCCTATATGTACCCTACTCTTCTCAGTTCTATTAAAAAATTCCCTAGCAAATTTCAATGAATGCATAGCACATGGGATTTTCCCCAGTACAGCTCACATGCACACCTCTCCATTTAGTATTATCGTATGTGTATAGAAAAGTGCATAAGGAAATGAAACATTTATTTGCTCATGATGTTTTAAGAACATTTAGATGATAAAATATACAAAAACACATAGCATATTACCCAAAACTCACTGCATCAAGGTACAACAGAAGTGTCATTAAATAGGTATTACTACAATTTTAACTTAATCCTTCCAGAAAGAGGTAGATCATTAGAATGAAGATAATTTTTCTAGTCCTTGAGTACTAAGTGACTCTCATGTTCATAAGTTAACAGCATCAGACAATGACCTAGTTTCACAGCCCAATCAGCTTTGTCAAGCTCCTGACATGCTGAAGAGCTGGACCTCTCCACACTATCAAGTATTTACATTTTGAGAGAGACGTAAGTAATAACTTCTTTCTCAGTGTTATCACCTCAGTGCTTTAGGTGTGAGTAGGAACACACTTGCAGAAATTAAGACTCCTGCTTTACAAGAAAAGGGGACAAAGAAAAATCCAGAAGAATATTGTCTATTTAAAAAGTTAATATTAACTCACTTTTCAAGTCAAGATTGAAGTGCATTCTAAAAAATGATATTGCAAAAACTAAGAGAAACAATTCAATTCACTTTGATAAAGACACTACTACTCAAGCTGTCAGCCTTCCACTGTTTTCCAGTATGGAGAATATCCAAAAAATGAGAACTGCAGGAGCTCATTGCTTCCTTGCTTACACTCACATCCAAGGGACCTCAGCACAGAAGACAGAATCATCTGCCTTTTCTCAATAATTTGTATAATTCTGCTGTGTAGTTGAGTATTTACTACAAACTAAGACTCTTTCTTCTTGCTAGGGAGCAGGTGGATGTAGATTCACACACTGCTGTAGGCTAATTCCTTTTCTCTGGATACCCTGATACTACAGTAATATTATTTGAAATCAACATGCAAACAACACCTTAAGTATTTTATTTCATTATGTGCAAGTATAGGTGAATTATTGCTACACAGTTAAAATTAAAACCATACTGGGCATGAGAACTTCAACACTAGGCTTGAGCCTGCTGTGATGTGATAAATGAAGGTGCTGTAAATCTCTGCCTGATTTGGTTGGCATCCAACTGGAAATTGATCTCCCATCATTTTCCTTCAAAGCTTGGGTGTAACTCCAGAATCTTGGCCAACATTTCCTTTCTCAATAAAATAGGATCAACACACCTAAAGATGTGTGAGCACTACAACGGCACTTATGGCAGATGCCACATTTGCCTACTCACTGCACCACCAATAATGACGAATGCTACTTTGTAAAAGACTCCTCAGTATTGAAAAATAGTATATAAAACCATTTTTAATATGCATGTACATATAAAATGGATTTTGAACCTAGGCAGTTTTGTTTTGGTGGGTCCCTTAACATATAAGCAGTAAAAGTTATAGGGATGTTTTATATTCCCAGTTCCTCATAGAAATGGATTTGGAAAGCTGTTTCCAATACTTTGGCAGTCTACATTTTAATAGGGAAAAATAACTGCTGATTATTATGAAACAATGAGCCACATTTCAAGTAATCCAGCCAATCAGTAGAAAGGATTTGAGGCCTTCTGGTTTATATTTGTGTGCAAACAGCTGTATTTCATTTTTTAGCCTCTTTGTTTTCCAAAGCTTTTTAACTTTTTGTCAGATAAAATCCCTGTTGTCATGGTGGCCAAGACACCAGCAAAATTAGAGTGGAGGAAGGGTGAGAGTTATAGGGGAATGGAAAGCCCCTGGTTGAAGTCTGTAAAAAGAAACACCTCCCAGAAATAAAATGAACGTATAGAATAAGAACAGTTCATCTGTAGGTAAAATATTGACTCTAGAATACATTGCTTGGTTATTATTGTGATCTCAAATCACATTGATAACTGCCTGCTAAAACGTGTATAAAAAATACTGTATCACACAAACTTGATATCATAAAATTCCTAACTTCCTAATTTTGCTAACAACTTATAACTTCCTTGGGAAACTGTTTGGATTTATTTTAATAAAGCAATTGGGGAAGAATTAACACTGGAAGAATTCCAGCTGCAGTACGTGCAGTTCCTAAAAATTAAAAATAATAAAATAATTTCATTACTTTGTAGCATTTTATTGCTTCTTTTGAGATTTACTTTAAAATTTAATAAGTTTTTTGCACTATAAAAATCTGAATAGAATTTCAGTAGGGTCAAAAAAGTCTAAATCTAGCTGGCACTGCAAATTAAAATGAGCTTGGTGTTCCCAGTTCAGACCTCCTGGGACAGAAGTTAATGTCACAGAACTACTGTATAGAGAGTATAAATCTTTGCTCCATATTCCAAGTACTCCATGCATTGGGCTTTCATGCTGTCTTGATTGAGCCTATGTTTTAGTGTTATGGGAAGCTTTGATTAGGAAAGATCCCAAAAATAATTAAAAGACTCAGCAGATAGCCTAAAAAAAAGAATACATCATGTTAGGCAATGGCCAGCAGGGAGGGGCAGAAGTCACAGGACAGTGCATGAATACATCTGTGCTTTCAATCTCTTCAAGAAACAGCCATTTCAGAGACCTTGGAGAACACTCAAAAGAAAATCTCAGCATTTAAATTCAGTAGGCCAAATTCAAAGACTTGCTCAGAACTCTCTGACCTCCAGATACAGCCTTCTCATGGCGAACACAGAAAGCAGTTAAAGTAACCTTTTAAATCTTTTCCCTCTGATATGGCCCAAGTTGACCCTCAAATTCCATGGGATGTTTTGCTACAAACTAATCAGAAATGCAAAACGTACTTCTTAAAAATTGTTTATGTTCTATGTAAAATTGATTTTTTTTTCCCTTTAATACTAAAATTTGGTCCATCTGTTGAGAAAACAAAATATTCTAAATATATACAAAGAGTAGAACTGATTCATTCCACTAGCAATATCCTGTGGTAGATGCATTTTCATCAGTATGTTTGTCTTGCAGACAAAATGAATATCAGATGGTGGTTCTGAAAAGGGGCAGACCTAACATGAGGTGATTAGTTTCAAAAACAGATTTTTATTCTTGATAAATTATTACCAAATACAATCATCTGTTGATTGAGGATATAAAACAGATTGGTCATACCATAACCCACAGGTTAAATGAAAAACGGAAATAATAAGTTTATTTAACATAGTCTTGCATTAGGTTCCTGAGCAGTGCAAATTTAAGGCAAATAATTAGATTTCCAATTTAAAGATATACATTTGTTAAATCAAACATTTCTTGAGGTCATCAATGTCTTTATCCGCTGTTCTATCCACACTGTTGTGCTATATATACACAGACTTTTAGAAATATGTAAAAATATATCATTTTAACTTGTAACCAATGATTCATGTACTTTGTACAAGACTTATCAAGTGGAAATGCCATTGACATTTTATTTAATTAAAGTTGATAATCTATTACATTTGTAGATTATTTGTGGAGAAAATAAAAGAAAACTGCTGGTCTACAAAAATAAATTCTAGTTGAGTACTACAGAGAAAACAAAAGTGTTTCTTACACCAGTAGGAGTCCTAGAAGCAAAGAATTTTGACTTACTAAAAGCAAGTCATAAAAATACTTGCCTAGTAGATATTATTGAAATCATGGCATAAATAAATACGGGCATTTGAGGAAGAAATTATGCTCCTCCAAAATTATCCTCTTTTATCGTAAATCAATTATAGCAGAACTGTGTTTAACATGAAAAAACCCCAGTGATCCTAAGTCTTCCCAACATTCACTTACAGTTAAACAAAAACTGTGACATATTATCATCTTTTCATTGGATTCTATGACAGGTAGTTATCTAGGAAATATTCCCTACATAAAAGTTCTCATGACAATTATAAAGTTACAGCCATGAATATAAGCATTCCAAGTTTAGTAGTGACAAGCTTACAAAACGAATTCAGAGAAATTTCCCATTCTTAGAGACAGTTCTGTGACAAGATCTTAAAAACAAAGCTACCTGCTGACTAGAAGTGTTTACCATCTTTGTGTTCCATTACCAGGAATTCTCCCACCAACCATAAAACTTATTCTGTTCCTCTGTTAAACCTTTTTAAAATGTATGCTAAAACAAGAAAAAGCTATTAGTTTGCTTCTGTTTTAGTTATTGTGCAAAATTTTCACACACAAGAAAAGCTTCGCCCTCATTTATGCTCCAGCTGTCAGTAGCAGGTTTATTCTTACAACATTCAACATTCATACACATTTTTACCATACTGAAGGAAAAAGTAGAGAATTTTGCATTCTCGAGTAGACAGAATATTTAAAGTCAAGAAAAATCAAAATAACTAATTTTACTTTAACATAATTCTGAGATTTTTAAAGTTTTCATAAACAATAAGTGGTTTTGGAGATTGCTTCTGAATGGGGGCAATTGAATTTTACACTTCCTGTAAAGCACTTGAAAGTATCTAAGTACATAAAGTTCCAGTGACATGTAAATTACAATTTTGGTTTTGTTTGGGTTTGTTTGGTTTTTTTCCCAATAGCCTGTAATTCTGTAGTAGGTATCAGAATTTTCCCAAATATAGGTATATATTTTAATTAGGCAATTATTATATTTCAATTAGTTAATGAAACTCTTACTGTTTAGAAAAGAGTTTTGTTGCCTTTTTTTTTTTTAATTTGTGCTATTCAAATTATGATAATTGTAAATTGTTTTATTTTATTCAATGGTTTTGCATTTTCATTGCAGACTTTTTCCAGATGGGAATTAATGGGGATCCCTAAGAAGTTTATTTGGTTTCTAGCCAGTGGAATCGAAATATTTCTTGTACTGCCTTTTGAGTATCTTTTGTTCATTCCAAATGCTATTACTCTGGATTTGATATAATTGACTCTTAAGCCTGATACTCCTCTGAATACCATCATTTGGTTCATAAGGCATGAGGCACACTGAAGTAAAGGGATCAGCAATCATCATTAGAACATCATTCATGTGAAGTTTAATTCTTCCCTCCCTATCAGCCATCTGTATTTATTCTCCTGTTGTACCCTTCTCCCCACCCAGCTCCTGATTTTTTGCATGGAAGAGGCTCCATGGCTCCTGCCAAATGCACAGAGGATTGAGGGGTTCACAGTCTCCTTGGTGAAGTGTACTTTTTTGTATTCTGCTGTAAGTAACATGCAAGAGAGCACCTACCTCTGATTATTATTGGATTTGCCATCTTTGTATTATGAAACAGTAACAGTAAAATTATACAAATAAATTTATATCAGAGAGTAAAGATGGAATAAACAGCATGAATAGGAAAATTCAAAAAAAGCACCCAGTCTTTCTCTCTTTCTCTCCTCATATTCATAACAGCCAATAAACCAAACTTCTATAGCATCAATGACTGACAATTCATATCAATCAAGTAGAAGCTCAGGGAGTATTTCTCAGCATTTACTATTCAGAAGAACAGTTCCTTTATTGAAATGGAGTCATCATCTTAGTTCAGTACCTTTTCAGGGGACCTGCAAATTAATAAATGGACTAATTTTGTAATTTTCCTATATATTCTCTAACTATTTAACAATGTACCAAGGAATTACCATCTTCACATGGGCAGCATTAAGAAGTTTAAATAAGGATACTCTGGTGTTTTCTATTCTTCCTCTCCACTCTCCCTCAAAAGCTTCCTAAGTTTAGTTATGAGTATGGCCTTATCTTAGTCTGTAATTTTCACAAAATATCATTGCTGCAGAGACAAATTTAACCATGCTTAACTTAGCAAATAAATCACTTGAACACACCATTACATAGCTCCTGAGGATCATAAAGTAGGTCTAGCATGGAGTTGTCACTAAGAAACAAAGACAAATTACATTTCCACTGACCAAATAACTTCCTATCAGTGGGCTCAGCTGTGACAACAGAAATGTTTGTCTTCTCTTTTTCTGCTCTAGGACTGAGAGCCAAAAGAATGCTCAGTCACCACTGTGGATGGTCCCACAAAGAAGCTCACTCTCTGAATTTTTGGGTTTGTTTTTATTTTGTACACTCCAGACAGCATTTGTTTGATCACCTTAACTAAGGTGAACAACTGACAAGGTTTGCACCTGCCTCACATCTCATAAAGTGAGATTATGCAGTGTGTTGGCTAAGTACATATAGGTTTTTCTGCCAGGGATGAAAGTATGCAAGAATATCACTTCTCTATGATTGAAAAAGTACAAAAATAATGTGCTACTCTTTCTTCTTGTAGGTAATGTCAGTGAAACTCTGAGTAATTTTTTATTCTCTAGCACCAGCAGAGTGTGTTCACATCTGTCTGAAAAGGAGATTTCTGTGAGTCTTCTAAGTATCTGACCAAATGTTTTGCAACCTTTCATGAAAAAAACTTACCAAACCACAGTCCATTTGCCTGAAAATTTCCTCTTTAGCCCTCTGGGTTCCAAAGTGTACTGGCTTTTTTCCTTCCTGGCTCTAGGCAAAGGCAGATACTCTAAAACATGGGTATCTCGTCTAAGTAAAAACAGGACGAGATTTGCTTGTTGTTTGTTTTGGGGGTTGTTTGCTCTATGAAATACCCCATATGGGAAACTAAGAAAGAACCCTTGGATCCCAGCTGAGACAACTGCAGAGTGATAAACTGCAGGCAGAAAGAATGGAAAGGGACTTCAGAGCACAAGATTTAAAAACCCTCCAAGTTTAGGCTTCCTCTTGGCATGTGGAAGCTATCTGAGGGGTGTGAAATAGTCTGGGGCTTCAGGGGAGCCTAAGAACAACCATCAGGGGAAGATCACACTGTCTTTTCACCAAAGGTCCTTTTACAGATATATGGAATTAGAGTTAGGGGCTTGGATCAAAATCAGAGCTATTTTCTGCAGTTCATCATATAATTAAAACAGTAAAAGCACTCAAAAAAAGTCTCCCAACCTTGCCTGATATACAAATGTAAAAAAGTAGTAGAAAGAAAGGAGATACTATATCATAACATTCTGTTTCCACGCAAAAAAAGTTCCAGAGTCAGAGAAGAGCAGCTGCTCTTTTCACTAATGAGCTCACTACTTTTTCTATTGAAAGCTATTTTACATTCAGAAGGATGACAGGTTTTCTAAGACAATGGATCAACAGCCTATTTCCTTTGACTCTACTGAAAAGGCCAATTTTATCAAGGTTAAATACATAAATACATATAAGAAATTGCCATTTATAGTAGCTTATCATTACTCCTCTTTTGCTTGAACATCAATATATAATTTTTGCTTTAGTTATGTTTGAAAGAACTGGTCTTCACAACAGCAAATTAACAGGAAGATGTCTTGAACAGCATTGTCAGGATATCCTTAAATATAATGCACAACTTCAGTCAATATATGTTTCTATCATTTGATATGTACATGGATATATCACAATGGTGATATTGAGTGCCACAAAGTTTTAACTACACAGTTAGTTTAACTTTTGAGTATTCATTTTTAACTTATGAGCAACAGCATCAACAACATACAACAGTATAACATAGCATGAAGACTTTCCACAAAAGCCTTTCTAAAGAATGAGTACTCTACAGAAATTCTTTTCTAGAAACTTAATCGTTCAGAAAGAATAATTTCCAGGCTTTGTAGATCGTTTACCTTCCTCAAAAGCAAAAGAGGTACCCTGGCAAATCAATTTACAATATTTTTAGAGCAAGCCCTTCAGCCTTTTGCTGTCAGCCTTTCCATAGCTGCACAGAAAAAGCATGGCACAATACATGCAATGGTTATGAGAAACAAACAGAATCACCCAGAGCCTGATAGCTGGTCAGTGTAATGGAAGTGAGCACGTGCTTGGTGAAAGACAGGTTCCAAGACAGTTACACTGTAGATCTCTCTTCACTGAGATCAGCTACCTGCCTGCCTTTACCCATTCTGGACTTTTTAGTTCTGCTCCAAACTGTTTCTCCTCTTGTTGGGACAACAGAGAAGTGCTTTTTCTATCAAGTAAAAACCCAGAGACACTCGCTGACACTGAAAATTAAATGAACTGGCTGTTGTACAATCAGAACACATTCATGTTTCCTATGCAACTAACTTATATTGATTGAAGTTATGATGCAGCTACCTTGATACAGTTACCTTGATAACCCTGAGCTCCCAAACTAATATTTTCATGTGATGCATAGGAGGTGAGACTAAAATTCTGCTTTTCTAAGAGCAGGATAATATGTAATTATTTATTGCAAAGTGATCTGAAGACAAAAAAGGCCATGCAAAAAACTATACTATTATAGCATTATTTTTTTGTGTCACAACTGATAAGCACTCACCACATAAAGAGCAGCTTTTGTAGTCCCCATTTTTCAGAGGTGTTGACTTGCAGGACAATAAGGGATAAATACAAAATTGCTGAGTGCACTCAATGAGCAACCTGAGTAATGAGGTATAGCCCTATCTTTTCTAAATGGAAAAACATAAACAGAAAGGGAAGGAAACACTGTTAGAGGAGCTTTTAAAAAAATCAACAATTTAATACAAAGACAAGTTTTAAACTACTTCCAAAGATGTGAGTTACATTTAACAATTTCCTTTTCCCATGCCTGTTTTCTAGACTACCATGAAAAAAACCAGACTGCAATAACAGGACTGATGCAACAAATAAATATATCAGAAATGTCTTTATTTTACCAGCTGTTTCACTTTCAAGTACAAATTCAGTCATTTTTCAAAATTTACTAACATGTTTATTAAGTGTAACAGAAAAAAAAAGTCCAGAGCCAGCAATACTAGAATTAACTATAAGAAAACTTCTGCAATACAGAAAAAAACCCAACATTTTATGCCTGCATTCTCCTTTAAGTGACCTCTAATGCCATTAAGATAGCTTATGACAACCACCATATTATCACTGATGTTGCTGTTATAGTAGCCCTATAAAACATAAAGACAGTTGAAATAGAGACATGGTTAAGACCAGTTGAGTTCACTGCTAGATAGGAGCCAGCATTAAGTTTCAAACTTCACAGCAACAAAATCTGGGAAATATACAAAACTTCAGGGTGAGATAGCAGAAATGTGCCAACCTTGTAAAATACACTAAAGCAGTGACAATTTGTGTATCAAACAATTTGCCTGCCAAATATTCACACTTATGTGATCCACCATGTCAGCTGACAAACCACCAAAGTGCAGGACAGCAGCCTTATACAATACATTTCCCCCTCTTTTGCCACAGAGCAGAAAGGTCATCTGGAAATATGTCTAGGGCTGAATTCTGCCCGCACCCTTTAGTATTTGAAACCACTTGTCAATAAAACTGGGATCAATGTAAAACACAACAGTAGCTCCCCCACATGTTGAGTGGCCGTGACATTTCAACCATGCAATTTTACAGCAGGCAACAAACAAGATTGGGAATTCAGGGTTAAAATCTCCAGCGAAATTTTGTCTTATAAAGTAATGAATGTTGACCAAGAGAGTAAATCAAATGGATCTCCTAACAAACTGAAAACAGCTGTTTGGCTGAGTGTGTCTCTGATTTAAGTTTGGTAATTATTGCCCTACTGTGGCTCAAGGTTATTCTGTATTAGTGAAATAGGATATCACAGGAAAAGCATCCAACTTCTTAATTTACTGTAGCATCAAAAATTCCACTGTATAAAAATAAGCCGGAAATGTAACCTTCTAAAAACTTACCTATAAACCTTCTAAATGCCAATTTATTCATTCGTCTCATGCACAATTGCACAAAATTTGATTACAATAAACTAGAATATATAATGCCAAACAAATGATATGTCACCTTTAGTCACTCCAACTATGTTTTCACATAAATACACTGAAAAACAACTTTATATATGTGGAGTCAGTGATAAAGCATCTTGGCTTAATAGCCCACTCCCTGGACTACTATGGCCTATGTTAGCACGCAGAAAAATTGTCTACATTCTTACAGGAAGCAACGTTCTTTTAAGGTCTCCTCATAAGCACAAGAAACAAAGCCACTAAATTTAATTTTTCAAAGTTTAAAAACTTGTTTAAGAAAGCATGGTAGACATTTGATTAACGAAAACTGAGTTCACTCAATTAATGCTTGATTCCCTCTTAAATCCAAACTACACTGTGGTTTTATTAGTTGCTTTTGTCTAGGTTATTAGATGCCTTTATTACCTAAAAAACATGAGTCGATTATCTATGTTAATAACGTAATTACTATGGTATTATTGATCTGCCTTTTGGACATCAAACAGTGTACAAGTCCATGGAAGTATAAAAGTGAGTCTCCAGCCAATTAAAATGCCTAAAAAATGAATAAAAACCCTGTGTGCTCTGTGAACATCCTAGTAGGATTTCTGCTCTGGAAATTCAACAGCAACAACAAAATTGACTCTCCCTCAGACACAGACTGCAAGTTTTCATTCAGTAGCAATTACTGTACATTGCTACTGAATCTTCAATTCTAACACAAAAATATTTTAATAAACAATAACACAATCCTTGACAATTATTATAAATACAAGTACTTATTCTTTGTGAATCTTTATTTCAAGACAACTAGGAGTCTTAAGATAAAATGATTCGGGTAATTTAAGGTCAGCTCCAAGCAAACACTGAACTCAGTTCAGTGTATTATTACAGAAATAATTTCATTTAGAGAGTGAGTTATCATAGATTAATTGCAAACAGACACTTCAAGAGCAACCTTACTCTACCCAGCACACCACACTCTTCTTTTGGTTTCCTATTTTCTCAGTTGAGATATATGCAAATTAAACCTTCGCCAAAAGTTTTAATATGCATATTTGTGCATATATACGCTCTAAAATTGTGAAAATTACTGAGTATATGCCACAGAAACAACCTTTTGAAAATACCACTGTGCTAATATTTTTTTTGTCAAAAAGATTGGACAAACTCAAGTAGGAATAGTAGTAAAGTGAGTGTTCATTAATTTTAAAAAAGAGTGGGCTCTATGCAAGTCTTTCCACATACATAACACAAAACAGGCAGACTTCAATCTGAAATCCCTTCTGCATATTCTTTGCCAAGGAGCAATTTCCATACTGACATTGTTTAAATAATCATTCAATAGAAGCCAATAAAGGCACTTTGGCTATGGGAAGGATCAAGATTTACACCCAGTCAAAGACCCCTCAGCTGCATTGCTGAAGAAACCAACTGGAAGCAAGCGAAGTCCCTATTGTTTTGAATTAAGGATCCCATAAGAGAAGAATGAAAGAGAAAGAAATAGAAGGCACAATAATTCCAATTTATCTGGTGATCTCAAGATCCTTTACTCTTATGGTAACATCAGAGGTAACTTCACACGCCAACTACCAGCTGAAGTACAGTGAGCTCCAGCGCTGCCCCTTACAGAAGGATGGGAAGCAAATCACCTAAAAACAAGGTCTACTGACTTAGCTTCATAGGTTTTCCCTGCACATTTCAGGCACCCCTTAGAAGAATTTTTCTAGCTGCTTCTCAGTCTGAATGCAGTCCAAACCCATCCAAATTTAGCAGTTTGACTTTAGAGGGTAGGCCCAAAGAAATCTTTGGGCACCGACAAGTCATTCTTCAGCACCAGCATCTGATGTAAACTTTCACATTACCTACCATTTTATGTATCATCTTATGCATAAACACACTCTGGATCCTTGAATGGCACCAAGTGCTGTCATAACTAAAGACAATTATCAATTATGTATTAATAGGCTGTTTCCCTCTGGCACTTCGCTTCATAGAAATGTATTACAAATATTCCATTGAAATGAGGATGCAGATGGAAGAGGATCAAAATAGGTCACCTTATCATTAAGCAGACTGAGTTTGGCTTAGTCTGAATGGAAGTCTTTCACTGGCATTTAAATTCAATAAGGTTTATTTGATTTAATTTAACATATTGGTTTCCATGAAAACTATAAAATAACTAGCAGAGAATTACAAGGTTTTAAAATATGACATGGGACAACTTGATGCACACATTTCCAAGGAGCTCTGTTCAGGAGATGCCTAACCTTGGAGGCAAATCTTTAGACTTAATGTATCAAAAGCTCCTTCTGTGCCCATTAGCATCTGCCTTTTACAGATAAATTAATTCCTGTTTAATCCTTTCAGGTTTCAAAACTTAAGTAGAGCAACACAGAAGCCACAAGAGTGGTTCAATCCAATATGCAAACCTACAATATACTCAATGCATACAGACAAGTATCTTGTGAAAACTTATCTGTGGGTGCTTATTAGACAGTAAAAAAGTAGGTATTTGTAGTGCTCAGCTTCAGTCACTTTTTTAAAATGGGAAACCTTAGAAATCTGGTTCAAATTTTAGGATTTAAATCTTTCCTCAATCCAGAACTGTTTCAAAATCTTTTACCTGACAGAAGCAGGTACAGGCTAGCTTCAGTTTGAGGTTGCCTTTCAGGAGTAGTGCTGAGCATCATCATTGTGCAGAAAGAGCAAAATGCACAGCATCAGAAATAGTCTATAATAGATAAAGCATGACTTTATTGTTTAAAATTTCAGACTGACCTAAAAGCACAGTATGCTATGGCCTGGTATGGAGGGCATCAATCCAGGGTGTTTCACTTCCTGAGAAGCAATCTAGCCAGTTTTGGATCTGATCTCCACACAGGAATACAGAAAAGTCTTCAGCATGATCACTCTACATTATAAGTAATATACAATATAAAATTCCACTATGCTAATTCAGTATCTTCCAAGGGAATAAACAGTCTTGAATATTCACTGAGACAGTTTTGTAAGGTAACTATAAGGATTGGTGTAATATCAAATTAACTACCTATTCTGAAACATGACAAAATTGACCATTTCTCTGCAATGGCTATCACAGGGCAGAGAATCCAATGAAGACTGCTCATTGACAGACAATGGCTAGTTCTTCATCTTTTAGCTCTGGCTTACACGATTTGTGTAACAAGAACCTCCTTCCCAAGCACCAAAACATTTAAAAATGCTTAAGCTATTGTTTCTCTTCAAAACATGTAATAAAGTAAAATATTAGTTCTTTAAACCTGCATTACATATTTTTCCTCGAGAAAACTAATTCCTATTTCCCTATTTCATATAGGAGTCATTACTTAGTTCCATAGAATGCTTCTGCTTCCTCTGTCTCTAAAATACTCAAATGCTGAACAGAGAAAACAAGTCAGAGATACAGCAACAGCTATTTTAATCCCCGGCAACATTCAGTTGACATTTTATTTTGTTCTGTTTGCATGGTGTTTTTCATTTCAAGATCAATGATGTTTTCCTCTTAATTAGATTATGCTTTCACATACTAACACACAAACTTAAAGATGAGCTCATCCACCACCAAAATGCCCCTGCAGTCAGAATGCAATTAGTCCTACAATATGTACTTTGAAATTTCAAATGACAAATTCTTGAACAGTGACTACAAGATCCAGCAATATATGACTTCCATTGGTTAATATTTTGAATGCACTGCAAGCCAACTTCTTTCCTGTACTATACTAATGACAGACATAATAAAAATAGAGGACAATCTATAAAAATGAACAGAATCAAATCTTTTGATTCCTCTGCCATTTTGCTATTCACACTATGGAGTTCCCCCCTCTTCACAACACATCTGGAACAGTGTCCAGCACCACAGTGTTTCCAGAGATTATTTTTGTAATAAGATCCAGAGTAGAGGTGACCTCTTTAAAACTCCTCATTAGTCAGAGTTAGAAAGACATGTTCTGAATCCCTGACATCTACAGAAGACAATTCAAAATGGGGTATAATCTTAGGCTAATTTACTAAAAATCTTAACACTGCTGTCAGAATCTCAGCATGTGGCTATCGGCAGTGACAGTATGCAAGTGTCCTTACACATATTGCACGTCACTGCCCAGCTGTACAGCAGCTGCCTCCAACTAAGCCCAGAACAGGTCAAGGGTGATGTGAATCCTCAAAGTACTGCCAGCTTGTTGTGTTTATCTTTGATGGCTGAAGAGTGCAAATGCCAAAAAAAGAAAACAAACGTTTTCCTTAACCTTGAATTTCCTAAATGATTTAACGTCTTTGTATCCTATGTGAAGCAGTTCAAAACGTGACACTTCTATCTGTAGACTGGCAAGAGATTATGTAGATGTTACAATGCATGTAATAGAGAGAGCAGAAGCCATTAACGAGGCAGATGTCAGTAGCCTACCTTGACAAGGACTTGCTTGGAATTATCCACAAAGACATCTGCTGACCTAGCAGTCTCAATGGCTTCTCAAATAACATTCTACTGATAGGCACATGACTTCTAATTTACAAAGCCAATGGGTTGGGATTTAACCAATTTCCAGTCTTTTACATGCCAAATAAATTGTTCTGTTCTAAAGATGTCTAGCAACATAATGCTAGAGGAGAAATGACCAAAGGAACTATTATAGTGATTCAGCTGTGGAATGAGTGCACCACAGCTCACAGTATTACGTAAGACAGAAGAATTTCTTTAGGAAGATTTCTATATAAATTATGGTTTTATTCTTAGTATTCTCCAAGCAGATAAAAGTAAAAACATGCATTGTACAAAAGCACACTATATACTCTACTACAGGAATCTAATGGTACAAATGAAGTATCAGACATGCCCACAACCCTTGCTACCATTATATGTCAAAGTAAACACTTCTCACTATACTTTGAATTCTCTACTCACCTAAGTAACTTCATAAACTTCTGATAGTCTTGCCATTTGAAAGTTAACCCTCTTTCGACATAGTACTTGGAACATAAACATGGTATATGGGTACAGAATTAAACAACCATTAAAATTTTAATTAATGAAAATATATAGAGTTCAGAGAAGAAAATAGAGGTACAGGTAAGCTATAAAAGCAGGAACTTCAGCCAGTTCTGCTCAAAAGAACTTAACACTTGGTTACTGCTTTTGATTACTAGCATGGCTGTGCCACAAGATGAGGTTAGTCTTATCTGCTTGGGCTTTCCACTTCATTGCTCTTTCTCTACACCCTCTTTTCCCTCCACTCATGTACCCTCCAGCCCATCCACTTTCAGTTAAATTTTCATTTTTAAGTATTAATTCAGATATTTTTGAAAAGTCAGCAAGGCTGTCTTCTGTTCTGAGAATAACTTTGGTAGCAAGAGAGGAAAAAAACACCAAAAAATTACATTTCCCATTGCATATGATGGTCGTAAAAACTCAACCAGCAACCACCTTCTTGCTGTGACCTCAGAAATTCTGAAGTCATTGCTGCATAAGAAGTTTTACCAGGGGAGAGGTGGGTTCTCATCCCATCTAAACTGCAGCCTCATGTTTAGAGAATGGGCTGTGGCTAATTTGGGTCTGAACCCTCTCAAACTGATCTCCAAAAGACACTAGGCACACAACTAATCCTAGTGACTTCATCTGGACTGCTCATCACTGGCAGCAAAAAATTTCTTCTATTTGGCTTTAAAAATAACATAAGCAGGAAATAAATGGGTTGCCACCAGCATTGCCTCAGAAACATGGATCCATCTGATCTCTGGTAATGATTTTGTGCTTTGCATCTTCAGTAATGAGTCCTGGTTTTGTGTTCCTCTACTTACTAGTGGGGATAGACACCTACATTTATTATGGATGTAGGTGGTTTGATTTAATTGCAATGGAAACCTTAAGACTAGTTTACATATGAAACTGTCCACATTTCAGAAATTCCACCATGGGCATTATTTAAAATCCTTGTATTTAGAGCTCAGAAAAATCAAAATATTACTAATGCCAGGTAAACACAGTTAGTACAGATGATACAAAGTACCTTAGAGTTCTGTGATCTTTGACCTCAAAAAAAAAATTCAGATCAATTTGTTTTACACTGGTAGATGACTATATAAAATACATACACCTATGAAAACAAGGATATGGCACATAGACATATTCACAAACAGTTTGGGAATGTTCCTGCTGCCTTGTTTTGGACTCAGTTCTATTCAAAGACACATATATATATAATAAAGAACTTAGAAAAAAAAATTTTAATCAATATTTTTCACAATGTAAGTTTTTACATGACCACTGAACTTCTATTTCGACAAGTCATTCACATCACTGTAGATTGTAATGACACTGAATGTTCATTCAAACAGTCTCACTGAAATCAGGTAGGGGCAGACTGACAAACAATTGCTTCTAGAAGAGAGCTACCCACATAAATAGTCCCAGAAAACTGGACTGAGCAAGTCAACAATTTTGACAGTCTGGATCTATATAAACAACTATCAACACACTAACTTGAATTTAAGAGCAGCTCTGCTCTTACCATGCCTTTGCCTGTTGTAAGTTTGATGTGGTAATTGTTTTTTTCTTAAATCAACATCTCAAGATTATCTATAGCTGAAGACAGCTGTGAATCCCAACTTATTAAAAAAAAAAAATTGTTTTACCTTTCAGGCAAAGAGAGCTTATAATTGTTACTTTCTCTAGTAATTTTTTTCCTCTTTCATTATTCCATTTAAAGTACTTTAAGTAATTGACTGTAAAAGAAATTAGAAAATATTTTCCACATAATAGTACTAGAATACCTGAATGCAATCAAATGTAGTCTTAATATACATGAATTGTCACAGATTGCTGTCTTCTAAACAATGTTTTGAAACATCTTGCTCTTTATACTTTAACATCCAGATTTTGAGGTCCAGTTACTAGTGTTTACCATAGAAAACTCGGTCAAGCTGGTGTTTGACCTTTGACAGGAAGCTGCCCTCACTCCAGCTAGTCCCAACAAACTAGGCCCAAGACAATAAGCTGCTTTATAGCTATTAGGTAGGCCAGTGTGTTTCTCCAGGAAGACCTCAAGCTGAAAAGCCAACACACTTGACAACCACAGCCAAGGTACCAAGGGCCCAAGCACTAGACATTAGAAAACAAATGGAAAAGCACACATGGCTACATCTGGAATCCTAATGGGCCACCAATGGTTCCCAGCTAAAGGAAGAATTACCGATGTTATTTTATCATCCCTTGTGCTAACTTAGCTGTTTATGTACAGCAATAAATGATTTTTTAAAAACATATTTGGGTCATTATGTCATATACCACCAGCAAGTACGATTGTTTTATTGTGCTTGGAGTCAAAATACACTGCTATACCCAGATGTGAGGGAAGTTCAAAACCTCTAGTCCTTCTGTATTCATTCCTGTTGGACAAATGGATTAAGTTTTTAAAAGGGAAACTGAGAATTTTTATGGCCTGTACTCCCATCTCACTAGTAAAATTCTCACTGATATTTTCCTACAAAAGTTTGCCTTGCCAATGATAACATTAAATATTACCTTAGTAAGCAACCCAAAATTTCAACCAACAGGAAATGCCACACATTTTATTGCCAAAACATCCCCATTCTCTTCTTCCAAAGCCACAAGATGTTATATAAAATAAATAATTTTGATATTTTTTTTAATTGAAATTGAAATTGAAATTCAAGGCAAAGTAATCATTGTGCTGTAGAATGAAACTAAAATACATAAATATTTATTAACAGACTTAATAAAGGAGGACTCTGCAGTTATGGCCCTGAATTTATATGTGCAAACCCCAGCTTTTCCAAAATCTACAATCAGAGTATTGTGTTTCCATGTAATGAAACACGGGATTTGTGTAAAGACTCTTGCACAGTATTTCTAACCCTAGCACTATGGCATTTAAACTTTGAGATCAAAGCAGAAAAAAAAAGTTAGATCCTCCAGCATTTGCTGCTTGAGAAAGATAGCAACAACTTAGTAAACAAATAGCAAAAAGTATATTGTTTTTACAAGAAATTATAATAATTTAAATGAAGGGGTCAACATTTTTTTGGCAATACTATTCTAAAACTGACTGTATCCCAACAGTTTAAATCAACATTTATCAACAAAATATTTCACAACTTTCCATTCCAAAAGACACTGAAAGACGTTGAAAAGAAGTGCAATTTAGCAAGTGACAAATGAATGTAATTTCAGAAAATGTAATTCTAATCGTATTAACATTCCTTTTAATGGTGGCTGAATCAATTTGCAGTCAAAATGAATAAACAATTCAAAGAAATCAGGTTTTCTTCCCCTTCCATTCTCATTCTCTTTTTTTCTACTTGATGCTAGCCCTGTTGTAGTTTCACTCCATTTTTTTCCACTTTTTTGAGGGGGGGAGGTGTGTGACGAGGCTGAGGAGTTTGGGGGAATGGTAGCTCTCGGTTAAGAAAGCCATTTCTCAGTAGAAATACACCAGAACTCAACTCCAGAACAGAATACAGTTTCCCATGATCTAAAGTTTTTGGTATCATTAAACACCAAGGTGCAGCTGAATGGAGCTGTAGTTTCTTTAATCTAGCCAGGAAGTTTGCTAAGAGTGTGCACACACTTACCACTCAGGTTAAACTACAGCTGTGCCAACCCTTTCACAGCAAGCGCAGGGCAAACCCTGTGGGGAAGACTGCTGACAGGCAAATGATCCAAATTAGACAGATCACACTGTGATAAACACGTGCACACAACCCACACGTGCAATGCTTATGATGATGATGGACTGAGTAATATTCTCAAACATGTTATAGTGAATCAATATGGGTGAACTGGTCAATAACCTACAGATGACCGCCATTAAATTAGCTGGGAGAAGATAGCTCAGAAGATTTTAGGGATTCTTCTATCCAATGACAGAAATTACTTCAACACACAATGACTAAAGAAAAAGCAAATAGGAAATCTATTTGCAGCAACATCAATACTAAAAGTTGCTTCTTTTCAAAATAGTTTTGATGGCATTGTTTTTCTTTTCATATTACACTGCTGGTAACTCTTACTTGCCATGGAAACACAGACATGAATTTGATACCCTCAAATAGTGGTTTTAAAACTGACAGAGAAGAGTGCAGAATGTGAAATTTCCTTGCTTCTGCTGGTTAAAAGCACGATTAAGTAAACAGCTAAGTGTTTCCCCTAATTTCCAGGAACAGCAGAAACACATTAAGTCTAAAGGAAAAAAAATACATCCCAGCAACTGATCTCTAGAAAGTTGCTTCGGAAGTTTCTGTTCTGTTTCCAAAAGCTACACTAAATAGGGAAACAAAACACTTAAAAATTCCATTCTTGCACTGCTATGAAGTGCCACATCTCTACATGATGTAGTGTGCTATATTTATGTTTAACTTTGAGATGACAGCATATATGCGTATTATGTCTATACGTACACATATATGCATATATATATATATTATGCTAACATCCACACATAACAATTTTAAATAATTCAGAATACCTTTTCCTTGCTGCCTTTCCAGATGTTTTTTTACTTAATGAAAGAAACAGAGCAAGGATTAGAGAACCATTTCAGAGAAACACAGAACACATTGACAAATACTGAAAAGATAAATACATGTTTTCATACTCACAGAATGAAATATAAGATACCTTACATATGCCAATTACTCCCTCATGTTACCATTAGGAAAACTTGATCCTTGACAAAAATAGATTTAAAATGTATTTAAATCCCATGGGACCTTATATCAGCAGAAGCGAAAGAAAGGAAAACAAAAAAAGATCCTCATTTTGTGCTTTCTCTGCATATTAGTTCATATTATGTTTTTTCCCCCTTTTCTCCAATCCCTCCCTCTATATTCCCCTCCTCTTTTTTCTAAGGGAAGACACATTAAATGATTTATTAATCAGTGTTTGCCACATTCACCTGTGCAAGACTATTCATCTTAAGCACAACTTGTTACATTGAAACAAGTTTTAAATAAACATGGAAGGTTTGTATAACTACATCATAAACAGAATGAAAAAATTTGAAATACAAAATTTTTACTGATGAGTTCTGTTCTTGCCACAACAGTGTTTATATTTTCATATACGGAAACTAATTCTAAAAGCATAATTTAAATACCCCTTTCAAAAACCCTGCTGGTATTTATTGGCAGCCTCCATTATAAATTTTAGATGTACGTAGCAGCAATGATGAGTAATTTCTACAGTTTTTCACTGTACTCTCACAAATTAATTAGAACACATCAGCTTTTAATTTTTTTGGTCTGGGATTTTTTCACAATAACTACATTTTATTGTGGAAAAAATGTGTTTTCCCTCTAGTGACTATTTGGCAAATATGTGTTGAGCATTTCTGCCATTAATTAAAGTGGGTAATTTTGTTTACTTCTCTATGTCCCAGTATCTCCAACAATTTTAAAAAGAATGCACGCAGCTGGCAAGGGGCCTGTTCAACAGCTTGATACAGGACACCAAGGTATTTTGCACATTTTGGGTGTATCACAAAAATGGTGACCTCTTCGAAGAGGTGGGTTCAACAGTTTTGAGAAGGTAATTATTTAGAAATACTCTCCCTATTAGACAATAAGAAATACTTTAAACCAGTGCGTAAGTCCATTTTTAAAAGCAAAGAGATGTTTGCAAATGGTTATGAAATACTTCCACATGTGATCATATTTTCACAATAATGGTGACTATCAAACATTATATTGCACATTAATTTTTACTGTTGAATAAGATAATGGAGCCAAGAATACTGTAGACTGTAAAGCACAGCCTGTTGCAGCTTATTTCCTGGCCAACTCTTCATACCACAGATGTCGGGCAGCTATCCCAAACCATTCCACATATTTACTGGTGCTCTAATTTTTTCATATTAGAAGTCCTGTGTTTAGCTGTTCTCCTCAGTAGCATTAACCAAGCAGTTCATAAAATCTGTTTTTAAATGCAGCTGCAAATATCAAACTGCTTTGTGAAGCCACTTGTTTCATATTCCCCTTAAGACCACAATCTGCCATTAACAGAGACTAAATGGCCTGTGACTTAGGCAGAGAAAGTTGTTCAAAAGCCAACTAACATCTTGTTTCAGAGGGTACTTTTGAAACAAATGTCTAATGTCAAGTTTAAATATAGGCCTATAATTAACTACGTGGAGCCATCAGAGCTTAAATACAAGCACTGCCAATACAGTGTCCAGCTAAAATTAAATTTTAGTCTTTCAAAGGCTGAATAGTCATAAGCTCTTCAGGCAAAATTAATAATGGAGACCAATATGGTTTCAACACAAAGTAACCACAGGCCAGACCATCCAGCAGAGTTATATGCAACACAACTGAAGACTTCTCAAGTTCACAGCAGCCCAACACCATTCCTACTAACATCAGTGGGCACTCAGGCTAAATTTGTACATGTGAACTGAAATTCACTGCCTTCCAACAGAATTTTATGAATAAAACCTTCCAGGTCTAAAGTTGAATATCTTAGGACAGCCCCAGACAGTGTATCTTACTGAAGCCAAAAGTGTCCAAAATATGAAGGTTTGTAGAGTACTAAATTTTGCCAGGGTATACAGATGAGTGTTGTCCAGGGTTTTCTTAACATAGACCATTGTATTTTTTAGAGGCAGAGAGTACTTCATTGGCTAGGAGAAAGGCAGGAAATTTTTCTTTGGCAGGTTGATTTCTTTTTCTTTTTTTTTTTTTTTTTTTTTTTTAGTTTTTTTTTGTTTTGTTTTCTTTCTTCTCCTTTTTTTAAGTTTTAAATTAGCAGATGTTTGAAGCTGCTCTAAGGTTTGGAATGTGGAAGAAATCCCAGTGGAGACAGATTAGTGGCAGAAAGCAGGTGAGGTGGTCAAAGGTGGATGTAAATACAATTTATCAGATGAATCTGCAGTTTGTCACATTGGTATCACCACTGCACATGTGGCAGATATAAAAGCTTTGGCAACTGAGAATGAACATCATTCCTCTAACCAGTGTAACTAGAGAGAAAATGCATAGCAACACAGGGATGTGATACAAAGAAATGATTCAATAAATCCTAGATTTTACAAAAATTCTATACTGTGTGTAGAAAGGATATGGACAGGGGTTCTACTAAATAAAATCCCCAAAACCACAAACCACAAAAAACCCCCCAACTGAACACTGACACACCCACCCCTTACCCCTCATCCTCCCTCCCATCCCTCTCTCCACCCCCAAAAACAAACTTTCTCCATAACTGGCAAACTAAGCTAGGCAAATGTCAGCTCTCAGACTAAGCATGAGTCATAATATGACCCATTTGTCTGGTCAAATAGCTCAGATATGATTCTATGACTCCTCCCAGGTACTCAGTTCTTACCTCACAGTATTTTTAGGTGAAGCTTTCTACCATTTCTGACTAGAAAACAACATCTTACTCTGCTGAATGATTTGTCATTATCTCAGTTATATTCTCCTTTGTGATACCCAATACTACAGCAAAGAAATATATTCATGCAAAAAGTCGTCTCATATCTTTAGTACAAAATACTGCACATCTACTCAGCAAACAACCAGAAATTTATCCTTTTTTTGGCCTCAGAAGACTACCAGAACAACTTCAATGGAATTGCCTTTAATGTGCTGAATGTCCCCAGACAAAAAATTAGAAAGCTGAATAAAATCAGGAAACTGGATGCTTGGTCATTAAATTACCTACCTGAGAACACTTGGTTCATTTGTGCATCAGTGTCATTTCACTGCAGCAACAAAACTGTGAACATGCATAACATTGCTATCTTCTATACGACAGGTATAGTGCTTTGGTTCTCTTCTCTGTATCATACATAGTTAGCAAAACATATCTACATCTATATGTATGGATTACAGTATCAGTTCCCTCACACAATTGATAGCCAGAAATATGGGCCTCCATATAAAATGGCTTGGTGGAAACTGAACAAATTAAATTAAATTTATTAGAACTGTCTAAGAAGTGCTGAAGTCTGTCTCTTCCTCAAAAACCCTAACTAGTCTACAATGTTATAGCCCTACCACCATTTGATGCCCACATAGAAATAAACTCATAGGGTGCTCTTTTAGTTGTGGTGAAATGCTATGGCATCTAAAGGTAGTCAGGACTGGAAGTTTCCCTTCTATGGATGAAGGGACTGTCAGCACTATGCAGCACACACGTACATTTCCCAGGAACCTTGGTAAGGAGGTGGGCCTGATGAAACTCCCTCCCTCTCTTTCAAGCCCAATTCAGCAGAAGACTCTAGTTGAAGTCCAGCTAATATGAACAGCTGGGAAGTACCAGAAGTGAATCCTCAACCAAGGATTCTTTGGGTTTGGAATCAGTTACCCCCAGCTGCCAGAAGTGTCTCACATTTAATGACTGACTTCACCTTCTTGTAAAGATTATTTTTTTCAAATTTTAAGGGAGGAAATCTGGAATTTAAAGTTTTCTACTACAGTAAAACTAGGTTTTCTTAAGTAGCATTATAAACTGATTATGTCAATTGCAGGATGTTCATAATGGTTTTCCTAGACTGCATATACTCTCCAATAGGTTTAGTAAACAAGCAGATGAATAAAATAACTAAGTAGACAAAAATATTAAAGGCAAGAGGTTTTTTCACACCACCAGCAGTGGTGGTAGCAGCCAGCACCACCAGGGTCAGGATTTAAAGTAGATACCATAATTGACAGGGTGTTCCTGGCTCCATTTTATGATGCAGCCGTACATTCATCAGTTTGAAAAAACTAATTTCAAGAATAGTGATAAATTTAACTATTGTGAGGAAATTGAACTGTGAGTTCACAATGCAAAACTACCAAGATGTAGGTGGAAAGAAAAATGTATATACACATGGAAGGGTTAAAACTGTTATTGTATTGAAGAGCTTCCTTTCTTGGGGAGCTGTGAGAGACTGAAATGTTACTGGTGAATGGCTCAAACAAATAGGTATTTGCAAAAGCAGCAGGTGCTTTGCTGACAGTGTGCAGGGTAACAGCCCAGGTGCAGGGGGGGTGAGCACCAGAGGCTGGTAACAACAAATCAACCTTTGTTTAGCAGAAAGCTGGGGTTTGAGCCAGGTAAGGGAAGAGGCCAATAAGAAGCAGATCCTGTGAGGTAGGATAGTGCTTTTTTATCGTACCAATGTTCTCCCTTACACAAGTAGCTCAGGTGTGAGAACTCCCTCCACAGAAGTACCAGGACATTCACAAATAGGTGTTCCTACCTTCTGAAGAGGCGTAACTGGCTCAATTACTCAAGGCAGCTATCATGTCTTAGAAGGTGTCATAAACCACTAAAGACCCCCAAAGCACCCTGAGACTCATTTCTGGGGCCTTCCACCAGAGGACTGAACATGATCCATGGTGTCACAACAGATCCACAGTGTGTTGCTTCAGACAGTGCAAAACTCACCCCCAGGGGAGCTACTGGGGCATTTGCACCTAGCCAAAACATATATCCACTGAACTTTGTGTTTTATGGGCTTCCCCCACCCCTGATGGATCAAGACTGTGACCATCAACCAATGGACATCAAAACTGCAACAATCAAGTCTTTTCGCTGAATCCACAAGTGGAAATATCTTCCTACTCATCCATTTTCTTTCTCTTTCTCTCTCTCTTTCTTCTCCTAACTTCTCAAAATATATTGCAAACCAGACTGAAAAATTCCAGTCAATGCTTTAGTAAATGTCTTCTTGTATCTGGATAGGTCAAAGCTAGCTAAGTTTAGGTGCCTTACTTTGTCTGGATGGGTTCAAGCTTGCTAAGTCAAAGTTTGTGAAGTGCCTTATTTTGTCTAGATGTTGTTTTAAAATTTGTGAAGTACCTCATTATACCTTAATGTTCTAAAGTTTGCAAGTAAAAGTTTGTTATTGAACATCCTAAGAACTTTGTTGCTTCTTCTGCACACTGCTCAGCATGAACCAAACAGCCTTCCCCTAAACCTGCCAAGCCGTCTGGGGCAAAGCCAGGGACCATTCTACTGTGTGCTGGTTTGAGGTTTTTCTTTTTAACACAGATGACCTACCCAGATGACAGTATGCACTCCTAGGGTCTCTATAATTTTGCATTCCCGGTTTAAGATTATGCATTTACCCTTCTACTCACCACTGGTGAGATCTCACATGAAATCCTGTGTTCAGTTTTGGGCTCCTCACTACAAGAAGGACATCTGGAGCATGTCCAGAGAAGGGCAATGAAGCTAGTGAAGGGTCTGGAGCACAAGTCTTACGAGGAATGGCTGAGGGAGCTTCGGTTGTTTAGCCTGGAGAAAAGGAGGCTCGGGGGAGACCTTATCACTCTCTACCAGCTACCTGAAAGGAGGGTGTAGCTGGGGTGTACTTCTCCCAAGTAACAAGCATTAGGACAAGAAGAAAGAGCCTCAAGTTCCACCAAGGGAGGTTTAGATCAAATACTAGGATTTTTTTTTTCACTGAAAGTGTGGTCAAGAGTGGAGCAGGTTGCCCAAGAAAGCGCTTGTCACCACCCATGGAAGTGTTCAAAAAATATGTTCCCTTCAATTAAAAAAAGCCCTGTTAACCGTTCAGCTGTGAATTATGTCCATTTCCTTCACTAATCTGTGGAATGTACCCAAATTTAATTATCTTTCCCTTTTTGAGAAAAAAGTAACCCCTAAACTTCAAAAAAACCTCTTATTATTTTTGACACATCTTCCTCCTCACACATCCATCACTTTGCTTGTCCTGTTGTCCCTTAAGACTTGCATGTTTTAAAAATTTCCACTTTCCATCTTTCTTAAATAATACTCTTCTAGCAGCCTAAACAGTGTGTGCCAAATCAGCACACTGTCACTACAACAAGCAAAAACCCTTTCTATCACATCAAAAAACAGTTTGTAAACTTATGACAAGACAGGACACACCAATATTAATACTCAAGCTTGAAGAACAAAGAATACATCCCAAAGAAATACAGAAAACATTAGATGAAAAAATATAGAAAGCAGTGATGTTCTAAGCCAGGAGCAGTAATTCATCTTTGCACTCTTAACAGTCAAAAAAAGAGCATGGGTAGTTACGATACATTCTTAATTAATTTACCCTGTCATTTAGTGAGGACCAGATTTTTGGTAATGAAAAACACATCACAGTGTCTAGATGCAGTTCATACTTCTAGCAGAGCCCTTTGCATTTCTAAAGTCATAGCAGAGCCTTCTGTAAGGGAAGATTTTCAGAGATGTGCTTCAAGGCAAGAGCTGAAAGTAATACGATACATGGAAAGGTAATGCCAGAACAGTCCAGAATGACAGGTAAGTGCTTCCTGGGAAAGTGGTGAGAAGCAGGTCTAGTTGTGGAGAAAAATGAATGCCACACATTGTTTTATGTTGTGGCCTGCTGAAGGATGTGGTGCAATATGAAGAAATATTGTGTCAAAAAAGAAATTCTGTATGTCCTGTATGAACCAGTATGAATTCTATGTGACATCTTTGCTTATTACATCTTCTGTGCAAACATTAATGTATGTGATACATACATGACACTGTAAATATCTACTATAATGTACCAAAAAAAGTAAGATTTTCTACTATGCCCTGCTTCTGCAAGCAAAGATCACAGAATTTGGGCTGATTACAGTTACCCCTGCAATTTAATAAGCCTATCTCCTGAATGCAGCAACTTAGCCCCAAATACTTTAGCAACTTTATTAAAATGAGCTATTGTACAATAACTATATCTATGCTACATCCTGTAAAACCATTGATAACCGTGGATCCACATTTCTTTGGGAAGATTAAAGGTGAGAAATGGACTCTTTAACAAATGAGAAAAATATGTAGTTCACATGTAAGTGAATTCTGAGCTTCTTTTCTGAAAACAAGAGTAAATAATGCAATGAACTAATTCATGCCAGAAGACACAAAGAATGCTAATAGAATTTATTCATTAAAAAATTACAACGAAACGCTTTTACAACTTTTCCACTTTCAAAAAATAATTTTAAATACAGTAATGGAGATTTTCCTAGTAGTATGTGGTTTTCATAAATATTTTGACCACTCTTCTTTTCCTTTCAAACTTTTTAAATCATTATGGCTGTAAAGCCAAAATTTAGTTTCTCAGAAGGCCAAATTAAAACCTTTTGATGGCTGAAAGTTGGCATATATGACACGAGCTGTGCTTCATTCAAATCCTCAGCCAGCTTGGGTACTTGTACTATTATCATCATTCATCACAGACTACAGTAAAAAATACAAACAAACAAACAGCTACAACCCCACACCTGGTCCCCTGCACAAACCCCCCCCCCCCCCCCCCCAATCAAACCACTATCACCAACAACCGAAAAAAAACCCAACAAAAATTCAGGGTTCCTAGTGCCAAATAGTCTACAGACAAAAGGAAAAGAGGGAACAAAGGAATTTACAGTTCTACTAAATGAAAGTGACTTGCCATGGTTTGCCCTACCTGGAATGTCAGTAAGGCTGTTTTACCACAGAGGTCAACAGAAAAAGAAATAGGTCAGTAATGGAGTGCAGGAGATGCTTTGATTGAAAGGTCCTGCTGCTGCATGCAGGTTGGTGAATAGCTAGCTTCAGAAAAGTACATAATTGAATTAAGAAAAAATTAAAGGAAATAAAATTCAGTTTGCAGACAGAACACAATTGCCGATTTCAGATGTATACGATTCAGATGCAGATTTCAGATATATACGAGTTATAAGAATACTGATGGGACAATTACATGAATGGAAAGAAAAGAAAATTAAAATTTTCCCTTTCTTGGTGTTCTCTGCACTGCATTCTCCTTGATGCAGCAATATACACAGCCTCATGCATCAGCCAATACTGATAGCAGTCAATAGTCACTCATCTGTGAGCTGTTTAATAGAACCAGGACTGCATAAACTCCAAACTGATTTAGGTCTGAGACAGCTTTGGTCCAGATGGAGCCTTAATCCAGACAAGATGCACAACTGCAGACCTCTGTCTCATCTTTAGGCCAAGTGACTTTACTTCCACTGTCGTGGTCACCAAAATTTTCTTATATTACTCCATTAAGCAATCAGTGTACATTCTTATGGCTTAATTTACCTGTTTCCTGTGATAGAAATGTAGCATTGCCCTCAAAAACCAGAAGAATTTTAAAAAGTAGGCAATGCATAGAGGAAACTAGTTATTCAAACTGCAGGTTCATGTAAGGAAGTTCCTCTGAACTAACACAGATGTCTGTGAGCCAACTGAGCAGACTCACTTTGCAGTCAAGAGAAACAAGCACTGTTTTGCATGGTTTGACTTACCCTAAAAAAGGCTGCTAAAGCCGGTCAGATGATAAGTACCTTAAAGAGCCATGATTACACCTAAGGACATCCTAAGGGCTACTGAGAGAGTCCAGAACAAATAACACAAATATGGCCATCTAAAATATCTGCTTGTGTGTTGCGTATGCTATTTGCACCTCTATATATGATCTTGGAATACCATATGGATGTTTCCTCCTCTGCCATCTAGGAATGCAAAGGAATCTACATGCATGGAAATTTTGCAAAGGTTTAAACTGTTTCATTTCATTCAGTATATTCAAATCTCAGATCCAAAAATCTGTAAGAGAATATGATTACAGTTTCTGACACTGTGGTCTAATCAAGCAGATAAATAAAGATGCTGGAGTCAATGCATTTCTCATATAATCAACCACTCAAAACCAGTACTTGCTGCAATTTGTGTATCTGCCTGCTCACCACAAAACTTGCACTGAAAACATGAAAATGATCAAAAATTTCTTCTTCATCCCCTCTCAGGCTCACAAAAAGGGAATTCACTTAGTGTTGAGGTATATCAATATAATGTGATAATATAGGGTGACAAATATCATGACTGCTTAATTCTTTTGTCATTCTCAACAGACAGTCTTCTCAGGACTCTCTAATTGAGGAATGACAAGATTGTCCTGTAGGACTGTTTTTAAGACCGGCTACATGTAATTCATTAATTACATGTAATTCAATTATCTTGCCATCTCAGTCTCCCTTTAATCCCCAAGTTGATACACATATCCCCAAAGATAGGATTGCTACTTGGAAACACTTTATCTACCTGGCAAATCTTCCCCAAGTCTGTTGTTCAGCGGTCTCCTCTTAACAGAATCACACAGAAGATTTCATGCATAGTGTCTTCAATGGGCATCTTTACAATCACAAATATAAATTGATTTATTTGCTTATTAAAGCCTATGAACATTTACTGTAAGTAAACAATGAGCCAGACACCCAAAATGAGTGTTTCACTGACTTAGTTGTGTTTTAGAACAATTTCTTGATTTAATACTACTTTTTACAGCAAAAGAAAATCATATTCTTTTGAAGAACTTGTAAAAGATTACTCTAATTTTTGCACTCTGTAAACAGACACTATTTAATCTGTTTAAAATTAAACCCTGAAGATCAATCAGATAGGCTTTGAAGGGCTCAGACACAGCAAGCAGTTTAGCACTGTATTTGCAAGAGATACAGCCAGTTGTTTAGCCACACAGATATCATTTAGTCCGTAACTTAAACAAGCACTGATAATTTTTTTTTTCTGAAAAGATGCTATCAGCAAAACAAACACAGTATTTCGTACTACTTCAAAGCTTATTTATAATGTGTTTAGAAATATTCAGTGGAAACAGGAAAATAATGTCTTGATTTTCTAAACTTTACAACATCTGCTTTTACTTACTTGCAGCATTGTAAAGTTCTCCAGATTTCAAATGGGTAGCTTTTCTTTTGTCTGGTCTCAAATTTGAAAGTGTTCACATTATTTTTTGTACCCCACACAATTTTCCATTTTTCACTTAAGAAAATTCAGTCATATGAACATCTCTGCAGCCTTCTAACAGTGGCAAATGATAGTTAGAATAACTTAACATTTTGAATAAGCACATTAGAAACCTGCTAGAAATTACCCTTCCTCAGAAGACTAGAATTCCTACATCTTTATAATTTCCCAATATACATATGTAATAAACTGTTTTTAACCAGCTATCATGCTGTTTATTTATAATATTCTCTCCCAGTCAGGTATAAAATGCAGAAAGCACTCTTTTCAGTACATGCAGTTCTTTTCAATGGCTTGGCTTGCAGGAGTGACTAGAACCATCGAGAAGCAAAGGGCTTCTCCCCTGTGAATCCTTTCTTACAGATAGGAGAAGTGTTAATCTAGCCAATAAGATGTAACAAATGCATCTTTATCACTTTCAGTAGTTTATCATGACCTGTTTGAAGATGCAGTATTATATACATCTTTATTTATTCTCCTTCACTATGTAAAATTAAAGCTGTTGGGGAATTAGTGAGAAGTGATATCCAAAGCCTTTAAGCATGCTATCATATACTATTTGATTAATACACAGCACCATCATAAATAACTTCCTCTACCTGCTGAGAGGTACACAAGCTACTTCTGCTCATGAGTTACCTTTTGGCTGCACCTAGTTAATAAGCTGGGTGTCTGAAGCAGATCATTGTATGTGATCTGATCACCAGGATTAGGCCGATCAACTATTGCATGGTTTGGCTCCCATCTGGCCTCATACTCAGGCTTCCCTCCCATCAATCAATAGCACCTGGGGGAACAGGAGAAAGGAGCTGGTGGAAAGCTGGGTCTCAGCCCACTGTCAGGATATGGAGGTGCAAGGTGAAGCAGAAGGCTTAGTTCGTTGCTTGAGTTTTGCTGCAACGTGAGATGAGGTCAGTCTTGGACATGCCCAGACCCACAAGGTTGGAAATGCTTCCAGGTCTACTAGCTTAAACATAGCTTCTGTGTGCCTGACAGGCAAAGACAATGAAGACAGAAAGATTTCCTGTAGAGTCTTTGAAAAAAAAAAACAAACCAACAAAAGCATGTTTGCTCTGTACTCTACACAGCACTGATACTTCTTTTCTCATTCCGTAATGATAGAGACTCAGTTTTAATCATAATTTTCCTCTTAAAACCATTATTTTTCATACTATGTCTGGAACAGCCATGCGGTTTGCACGGTAAATGCAGAAATGTATACTTTGTAACATATTTCCTTACCATGGAGGTGGAACTAGTCAGCTCAGACAAGCCATCTCAGGCTGAACTAATGTATACTAAGCGATTCTATATCAAAGTCAAATCTGCACCTCAAACTGTCATTTTCACACAGTATTCAAAGGTTTGCTTACACACCGGATTCCTTCAATCTTAACCAAATCTATGACATATTTGGACCATATTTAAAACAATTTTCAGCAAAAATTGTTTTCCAGTTTTATTTTACAAGTATTTGCTAGTTAAGCAAACAGTAGTTGGTTTAGCAATACTCCTGCAAAGTTCTAGGCAGAATTTTCACACATGTATGTACCAATGTGTAGGTTTAATATTTTTGGTGCATGGTTTACCAGATTACCATGGTAGCAATTTACCTGAACATTAAACATTTTAAAGGGAAAGTCCGTGACAAGGGATCACAATAATTTGAGACGTAGATTCCCACAGCAATTTACAGTCAGATTCTCAAGAAGCATTTTCCAGGGCTGCTTCCATTTGGGTACTGTTACCTTCAGTGACTGTGAGGGGAATCTCTGACCTCTGTAAAGGAAGAAATGGGCAAGGAAATTAAAAATTTACATTCTCAGAAATGTTTCATACTTTCTGCGCAAGACATCTGACAACACACAGTAGAATCTAGAGTTTGGTATGTTACAGGCTACATAAGAAGAAGAAGAAGTCTGTTTCTCTGCATCGTCTCTCTCTCTCTCTCTCTCTATCTATATAGAGGATGCAGAGAAACAGACTTCATATATATATATATATATATATATATATATATATGTTATATATATATCAGCTCAAAACTGTTAATGCTTCAATGTATGATGAGGCCTCCTTGTGCCACGCATTTCTGAGGGGCATAGCACCTGGAGCTGCCAGTAAAGATTCCTGGATCACAACTTCAGCTTCCCACTGCCAAAAGCCCAGCTGCATTTTTCATCACCTGCCCACATGAATCACTCTCTGCATTGGTCCATGCAGAGAAGAGTGAGGAAGGTGGGAGCTGAAGAAAATTTTGCATCCAGCAGAACAGTGTAGCCAGAAGTAGAAGCTATGAGATGGTGGGTAGAGAGTAAGATGTAGAGCACAGTTTATCTTAGCTTTGAAAAACTTTTACTTCATTAAAAGGTGGAATGATCAACCATAAGAAATTTCTCTACCAAACAATTTGTGGAATATACCCATGATCTTTGAGATCAACTGTGAAAAATACTTCAGGGTAGAAACAAACCAGTTTTTCTATGGTATGGCCCTCCTAAAACTTTCTTTCTCTCCCACCTGTACCCAATGTCCCATTCTAACTGGCTGTACATATGCTAAAAGAGACACAGAGCAGAAGAGCAGCTTAACTAGCAAGAGAAGACAAAGTCCAACTTGCAGTCCTCTGCATTTCTTATTAGACAAGCCTCTGTAGTCAAATAAGCCATGTAAATGTATGTGAACAAACCATGTAGTCTCCATCATTTGTTTGTTCATTGTGTGTAATGAAGAGGATGCCTGATCGCTACTGTCACCAACTACTTGTGGCTGGTAAAGTTCAATAATGAATCACTTGATCATCCTTTCAGTGAACACAAAATTCCCTGGACAGCAACAACTTTTTGGTTTTGCATTACTCAAATTCTATGCTGGTAAAAGTCAAGGCTCAGTTTTTTACTCAGAACAAGCATGGAATAAGCAACTAATTGCTGTCCATGCTTGTGTTTGATGGTTCTATAAACTTTGCTTCTCTTATACTGGCATCACAACCACAGAAACATTAATAATTCACACTCAGGTCTGTATATGGGGCTTCTCTAAGGCTGAACTCAAAAACTTAAATCACGAGTAAACATTCTTCTGCTAAATCTGTTGCTCCCTATTCCCTGCCCCCCACTACATAAGGGTAAAAGACAGAATTAATTTTTAAAATTAAATAAACAAAATACTTGGTCAGTTAGTTTCAGTTTTGTCTGGCACTGATATCTTGTGGGTACTATATCAAGCCATGAAAAATAAATAAGAGAGCTGAACTTTTCAAATGTTGCCAATGAACTTTTTTCCAGTTCAGTGAGTTAATAGGCCTTTTAATTTACAAATTCATAAGAATAGGATTATATTTGGTTAATAGAATCTTTATTATACTAGTTGAAGTCTTACTGCCAGAAATAGAAATGAGTTCCTCATGACATAAAAGGTCAAGATTAGTTGTAATTAACAGGAAAGTCCCAGACTTCAGACAGCTACAGCTAATTACAGCAACTAGAATGTACAAGCCAAAGAGCTGTGAGCTTGCAAACCCCTGAACACATGCTTGGACTTCAGAATGTCAGAAGGTCCAGAGAATCCATTCATGCAAGTTAAAAACATGCACAAGCAATACACAGGACTGGGAACATGTAAATCCATCATTTCATTTTGGGATCAATGCAAATAAATTTCAGATCCTTCAAAAATATCTTGCACTGCAGAAAAGATGGATTCATTTCCTGTTATTCTGTCAATTGCCTACTTCAAATCTTCAGATCCAAACTATATAGAATTACAACACTCAATATTCTTTTTATTCTACATTTACTATGCCTTGTAAGAAATGTGTTACATAAGCATCGACTGAAAACAGGAAAATAAGTCATGAGTTTGCAAAAAAAAATTGCCTTTTCCTATTTGTCTTGGGTGGCAAGCACAAGTCTGCAATGCCTTATTAAAACATCAAGGCAGTAAACAAAAAAACCATTAAAAAGTAGGAAGTTTTCTATCAAATTTTCTTCTTGCAATGTGAACCCAGAGGAAGAATTTAACCTGCTGAACATTCCACTTATTTCCTCATGCTAAGAGAAGCATTGCTTAATGCAGCAGCTGTAGTTCTCCTTTGCACAGCAACTTGTAGAGAAAATGTTTTATTAAAGGCACTTTCAAAGTGACAGGGTCAGTATGCACAACTTCCATTCCTTTTGTATCCTTTTCTAAATGCCAAATCAAAACATGGCAATGCGATTAAATACATTGGTAACCATAGTTTTATTATAACTGCCTTATAAATCATGTTATAGCTAATTAATCTAATTAACAGTCCTTTGTCCCAGATACATTACAGAAACACACCAAATCAATCCAGCCTTGAAGAAACCACTAATATGTCTCAGACACCAATCCTGGATTTGTTGAACATTCATTGAATATCGACCTGCTGTGAAAATATTACTATACCTGCTGCTTTTATGGGACTGGGTTTTGCTTGCCTTTTTTTTCCCCTTAAAAAAAATTTAGGAACACAGAAGTCAATGCCATAAACCAAAGATATTTTGCTAGCAGCTTAGCATTTCAAAGATAACTAATTAAGCTGAAACTTTATAAGTTTCATGATTCACAGGTTGAAAATATAGTATTTTTCTGCTATGTATCTTTTTCATCTGTCCATATTAAAACACTGGTACACAAATAAAACCACACTAAGTCCCTTAAAACACAGGCTGAAAAGTATCACATTTTCAGAAGGTAAATAAAGAGAATGTTGAAGCAGAGCAGAGTTTCTAATGAGTTAATGTAAAAAAACCTCATGCAAAAGCAATCTGCATCAAAGCTAGCAGGCAATACCCTGACAGTCATCCATCAAACCAAAAGTCCCCTTAATAAATGCCAATTATAGGGCAAATATGCACAAACGCGGATAGCATAAGCCATGGGATCATTTCCTTCCAAGAAAATTAGTGACCAACAAAACACCCATGCAGCCTGCCCTACAGCAACACTCGCTCCTGACCGGAATACTAACTACTATTATTATTTCACTCCTTTTTCCTTTATTTTGTACTTTTGCAAGAATTCAGAGCCACACAGAATTTTGTTTGGGGTTATACAAATTCCTTCGCAATTTGTATAGAAGTCTAACATAACTTTTTAAAAGCCATGACATGCCTATAATGTATACAGAGTCTCTGACTTCCGCCGTAAGCGAGCCTTTTTCCTAACTTAATCATACTCAAATTTCACCCCTTTTAAAGATCCTGATTCAAAAATGTTCACTCATTCTCCACAGTCCACAAATTTATACCATCTCTTCCTGTGGTATTATATGTGCATAAATTAAAAAAGAATGGTCTTGTACAAGGACTGAAAACAGAACAGTCCAAGTCCCCATCCCCCAAATCTAGCTTCAATTTATCAAGGAAATTTTCGATACAAAATACACATTCTTATAAAATTATTGTTTTGTGTATGAATAGGATGTTTCAAATTTGAGCAGAATTACGTTTCCCAAACCTAAAAACAATGAGTTGTAGAGCATGCTGAAGACAAACAATAATAAAAGCTTCTCTGCTGTTACATTTGTCATACTTCTGATTCATTTCATCCCCTTTTGCTAACACCTTCTGCATATCACACCTGACCAATATTTTTGTTCTCCCAAAAGCAGATTTTTTAGATTCATTGTATCTGATATACAGTAAATGGAAAAGTAGCATGTTTTGTCATATGGAGTGTCAGAGGTAACAGATGAGTGTTACAATAAAAACATTATGCTAATAAGACAAAGAAGCTTTGAAAGAAATATTTAATACTAGTACCATGTCAGAGAGAATTATTTTTTCATCTAAAATGACTCACACTGCTATATTCATAGAAACAAACTAGAAAATGCTTCATTAGTCCTAGTTTGATGTCTTATCTAATTGACCTCTAAAGTGACATCTTCCATCACACAGACTTGCCCGTGCTATATTCATTTATTTCCATCTTACCTAAAATTATGATGAATGGTTTGAGCTCTATTCAATTATTGAAAATGTGCAAAGAAACAGAAACAATGAAACTGGCAAAGTGCTCTGCATTCTTAGGAACAATTTAGGCTAATTAGCATCAACTTCTCCCCCATTCATCATACCCCTTTAGAAATATAAACAAACTGTCAGCTCTAACCTAACAAACAGATCACTGAGCTACTTAACACAAATTATTCTTACATGAAAAGCTCCTTCTCAGGCAATATTCTCCTCTAGGGCATCTGGGAAGTTGAGCTATTAAAATTGAAGACATATGTTTCAGTCAAATTTAACTCCCAGATTGTACTGATCGCTGTTGTGACAGTTTTCCATCAGCATGCTGCTGCTGGCAAAGTACTACATATTTTAAACAAAGCAATGCAACAATAGACTTCAATGATGCATGTTCATTTAGTATAATATCAATACCACCCAATTAGCACCCTACACCTGGAAGTGGAGCTACTTAAAATTATTCCTTAGGTACAAATTGAATCTCAGATTTCATTTGGGATTTCTTTTAGAATTACAAGTTCCTGCAAGCTTGCAGAAGGCAGCAGCTATGCCACTGTCAGCTATGACAATAGTTTAAATCAAGCTGCAAAGGCGATGCTCTGAAAAGGCCATAGAGGGGAGCACTGCTGTCACTCCTGGGTTTTAATTCAAATTCCTCCACAGATGCCACAAATAAAAGGACGGCTCTAAGCTAAAGGAAAACAGGAAGGCTTCCAGAGCTGAATACTTCCTGAACACAACAATCCACGTGCTACTTTGAAAGCCAAAATGACAATGAAACATACTTCCTTTCCTTTCTCCAGAATGCAAAAGGAATTAAATTTGTCCCCAACTCCATACCTGACTAAGAGGTTTTTGCGCTAAAGCTAAGAATTTTTCATCAGTTCATTAAAATACTCATTATCTGGTAAAAGATAATGAGTATTATCTGGTAAGGTATTATCTGGTAAGGTCCACTGGCCTGGACCTTCTTGTCTCATAGGCATTTGAGATTTTGTGCATACAGGAGAATATGCCTTTCCCCGTAAGAACTTCAAAACTGGGGAATATCCTCCACTGCTTTTTAGAACAAATATAATTTGGAAATTCCAGAGATATCAGAAATAATCGGTGTTGAGGAACTACTTCCTGAGCTATTTTTCTTTTCAATCTATAAGAAAATTCCTGCTTAGACTTAGTGCCTTGGTTCCCTTTAAGCAGCAAAATATATAATTAGAATTTCATGAATTAAAGATTAAGACTTTCCCATCCTTTCTCCATTGATTTTCTCTCACTTCTCTGCTTTGCTATTTGATTCTGGCTCTAAATTTGTCTTGCAGGAAAAACTTGTAGTATATGTCGTAGCTTGCCTTTTTTTTCCCCCTCCTATTTCTTCTGAGGAAGGTAATGAAACCAAGCAGTATCAGCTTGGTTGCCTCTTTGCACAGAAAGTTATACTCTGAATTTAATTTTTTTCATCCTTAGGTAAGAGAAGGAAGGAGGAGCATCTAACTTCCTGACTTGGCCCTCACTGCTGGTTGCACACACAGTTGCTTTTTCCCCTTGGATACAGAACTTCCAAGGCCTGGAGTATATAATATGGTTGGGAGCCTGAAGATCCACAAATACTTCTATGATGATACACTTCATACCAGCAATAGAAATACACTTTGTGAGTGAGCACAGCGGAAGCATGTGTGTCTTCTTGCTTCAGAAGAAAAGGATCTTGCATTATGACATGACTGCCACCTCGAAAAGCATTTTAAATATTAGTGCTGACCAGAAAGTCTGATCCTAGAAGTGTTATGCAAACAGATTAGTGAGACTTTAAAGTCAGCACCTAATCAACAGCTCTTGCCCATCTTCTCTGAAATGATCTCACAGTTATGGGTTTTACTGACCCAGAGAAGTGGTGATGTAGTTCAATGTTTATAAAGAGAGAATAAGGAGAGGTTTTACAGTGGACAGACTAAAAACCTGTTACAGCCATCATGAATGTGAATTGATACTTCACAGTAACAAATAAGATTTTAAGCAAGACAGAAACACTTGCAATCTGAAGTAAAGAGATGCAGGTCACACAGCATAGAAACAATACTTAAACTCATGTTTGTTGATTAGACTGCTTGAAAGCTAGCTTCAGATGTAAGGAGAAACCTGTATTTGTTCACACTAGAAGACAAAAAAGTGCCAGAGAAAAATCTGAAAGGCGACCTCACACAAACCAAGGGGAACAAACCACTAGCTCTTTTTGCTATGTTACTGAAAGAACACATGGGTTATGGGTATGCTACCTGAATAGGGAGCTGCATATTTCAGTTGGCCTATTTTTTCTCTTTGTTCAGCCATTAAAAAAGCTATTTTTCATATATGCATCTAAAGAGCATCTAACACACATGAATACACAGATTTCATCTCAGTTTCAACTGTTCTCTCAACAGCTACAAATCTGTCCTAATTTTTAAGAAGCTGTACTACATGACTACCTTAGAGACAAATAAAATAAATACTAATTCACGTCTGTGGAAATTACTTCCAAGATGGCATCAGACTTTCATTGAGCTATACTGAAGGCCAGAGAAAGCTGCACACTGCATTTTTACCATTATGTTATATAGATCAAATGTGCAACAATCAAGAGCTAGTTTATTACTTACACTGAACTGCTCTCACATGGCTATTACTTAATTTTTTTCTTTCATTGTCAAGTGTTTTCTGTTGGTTCAGAAATGTTTTCTTCCTGGTTGCACTCTTTTTTAAGGCATAGCGTCAAGTAATAGAAGCAGACAGGAAGTAGGGGTTGTTGCTCTCCAGAGAATGATTAAGCAAGTCAGCACGAATTCCCTGAAGTTCCCACAAACAGGCTCTTATGTAACAACATATGTTTCCAAAGATATTTTCTCTGAGCAGTGGAAAGTCTTCATGGGAAAAATATAAGCTAGCTTTATAATAAACCCTGTGGAGCATGAAATAACTATCAAATAAAGAGCAGTATAAATGAAGTAAATTATTAGATACTGAAAATCCCACAGCAACTGATTCTCATTTACATTTCTCAAAATTAAGCTTGGTCAATAAAGTAGCCAGGTCCTGCAGTTTCTTGTTTATGCAAACAAAACATATTCCATGTTCCTTAGAACATCACCTGTAATGCTCTGGGATGAGTCCAGATTATGGTTTTAAGTAGTCCAGATAACTTCAGTAGACTGTTTCTGTGAAGAAAGCAGGGTCCATCCTTTTCCTCTCACTTATCCACAGAGCAAAAAATCTTTAAAATTGAGAAAACTTTAAAAAAACAATCCTTAACATTTACCTTACATTAGACCATCCCAGTATATACCATTATTAGTTTATTCAGTACAGTGGGGACTGGTTAAAGCCATTCAGTATTGCATACTTTTTGTTCTTTAAAAAATACATGAACATTTAGATTTTTATGTCCTTCTCTTTAATTTTAAAGAAAATTGACACTGTTTATTACAAGAATTTTAAGCTTATAGGAGTGGTTATTTATCTTCATGTGGAAAAATATTTGACTGGCTAGCGTTAGATATGAGGACAGACTACTATATAGTCTGATTTTTCTACCAATAAATAAAAATTTTGGGACATGAATGTCAAAAAAATTAACAAACAACACAGCATAACAAATTAAGATTTCAAGTTACTTACAATTTCACTGCCCATTTACAATGATTTGATATCGCAAAGGTAGAAAAGCCAGGTCAACCAAAAATAGCAAATTTAACGATGCTCTCTCAAAGCAGAACCTCAACCTGTGCTGCAGCAGAACATCATCTATGTTCTGAAAGTCTGCCACCAGTAAGTCTAATTCCTATGAACCATAGTGTGCATTTTATTTTCACACTATGGGGACAAAAGCTTAGCATTGTCTGTATTACACACATTTTCCAGATGTAGAAAATCACACGTAACTTATCCTGCTGTTCCTAAAATGCATGTTAATTTTTGACATGTAAAGAACATCTAGTCCCAAAGGGCTCTTAACATTTTCTCTGACATTGCTGTCATATACGGATTTTTAAAGCTTTTTTTCCACCTGTTGACCCAAGACATGGCAGAGCCACATAACACAGGGGCACTCCCTAGCAAAGCAGTCATTTTTGCCTTTGCAAAACCTGTATAGCCCCAATACAGAAATTCACCTTATCTCACCTTTCTCACAGCGGGACTGAAGTGAAAAAATAGAGTTAAAATCCAATGGCAATTTGCTATCTTCTCACAGCCATATGCTACATCTTATCAATAGTCAAATATTTTGAAGAAATATACTTTTAATAATTTATTATTCCAGTTTAGCTGGTGTTTCATTGTACTGGTGCACACCTATGCCTGCATAGTTAAGAGTGGGAATTCACTTTGGGTGGTACCTAGAAACTGAACTAGATGTGATGTAACAGATTGTTTTTCTGGTCAAACAGGATAATTCCTTTTATTCTATTCTATTCCATACCAGCCTGTTTTCTAATGAGCTGTTAAAGGACTCAGGTGACAAAGACTTTTCACCACTTCCTTCTTTCACAGCTTGTTGATCTGACTGCTTGAAAGTCATACCAAAAGTAATTCTTCAAATACTGTGTTTCATTTTCAACTCCTCTTCCTACATGTAAGAGTTGTTTTTATTCCACAATCAATTATTATTCAGTACCAAACAATGTCTAAAACAGGCCTGATGAGGATTATTGCAACAGATATTAAAAGGAACTATAATTTATCAACTTCACTCTAAAAATTTGAGCAAAATAAAAAATAGTAAATGTTTGAGTCACAAGAGCAGAAGCCAACTATTGCTATATCACACTGTTTTGAGTGTGATTTTGATCTCAGTTCTTACTCTTAAGTGATTTCAAGAAAGTTACACAATGAAACTCCTAAGTGAGAAATGGAGTGAACAAGATGCAATTTTATTGATTTGAGATACTCCTAGGAAGAGTCCACAAAGGCAAGAATTGTATCTCCAAAGCATGTATAAAAAAGTAATGGTATTCTAACAGCTTTAAAAAAATGAAAAAGTAAAAGAAAACAAGACTTAGAACTGGCCTAGGGAGGAAAACTGAGAAGACAACTGCTACTGATTTAAAAACAAATTTTCAAAGATATATATAAATGCTGAAAGACAAAAAAAATGCCAAGCCTTGGGACAATAAGTCTAAAGGTATGGTAAGAGAGACTACTTGCTTCATTCAGTTGTGAAGAAGTTTGTCATGCTTCCTTAATACACATCTTTTCCGAGAAGGGTAATTGCAAAGGGATCATAAAATAGATAATCCAAGATATTTTCCCAACATCTCTTAGATCTGGTTTAGTACAGCCCCTAATACATAATTCAAAATAAAAATTCAAATTAAAAAAATATTTTTTTTTCCCTCTTAAGCCTAATGAAGCAATCCAGAGCAGAAAATCTTTGCCTTTCAGGTCACATGAGCCTCTGAGGACAATAGATGGAAGCACTGTATTTAACAGAAGCATCAGGAAAATCCTAAAAGCTGCCAGAGCATTCCTGCTCTTTGGTCAGGAACTGCAGACCTGCCAAAATAAGGGGTCAGGAAAAGAGAACTGACAACTTGTGCAAATGCTTTCCAGGCTATGAGAATCCAGATTCTCAGGGCACTTGAGCTCCCTGGTTGGACCTACATAACTTGAAAAAGTGTCTTCCCCCCTCCCCATCCTCCCTCCTAAATTTTGGAAAAGCCATGCAGGGTGAAGCAGGCCTTAGGCCAGCTTTGAGACTAAAGATCACTTCATTTTGCATTTTAAAAAGAAAATCTGCAGCTCAATGGGAGCAGGAAAGATGGGCTCAGGCCAAAGCCTATTTACAAATCCACCCCAGCTGATAGATGTTCTTTGGACAAAAGAAATTTCTGCTCATGTGTTAAAGGGCTATCTAATGGACATGGAAGCAAAAGGGAGCCTTCCTGACAACTTCACCTAAGTGCTGCCTCAAACCAAACTGTCAAATGATTCAGTGACTGTTCCTAAAATTTCAGATCCTATATTAGCACCAGTGGAGACTTGCAGCTTTGTGTAACCAAAGGGAGAGTCTGAGTAAACCTATAGTGTTTGCTTCTAAGCCTGTAAACTGGCTATTAACAGACCTTTGCATGCATGTGGTGGTTCATTTAAGGGGCAATTGAAGCAGTTTAGGTAATGAATGCTGGTTTAAAAATTGGTTAATTGAATAATATTGGTTAAAAATCATACAGTTACCTAGGAACTTTAGGTGCTTTTGACACTAAGCATCAGCAAAAGGAAGATACTGAAATTTATGTTTTCACATTAGGTTGACTGACGAATGAAGCAGTAGAAGGACTGTAAGTAAATGTATCTTATTTTGTCTCAGACATCTTTCTTATTTAAATCCTGCCATATAAGCAGGGGGCTTAAAACGTAAAAAAAAGCGCCACTAAACAGCCCTGATATCCTTTATTTCCACATGGTCCAATTAAGAAAACAGTTCCCAAAGTCACTGGAATGCAAAATTAGAGACCACTGGCAGAAAAAAATAGACTTGAAAAAAGGGACAAGTGCACGGCCTCCAGTAAGCTGTCTTCGCTACTTAAGGTTCTAATAATATGAAGACCTGAGGCAGATTAAGCAGAAAACAACATTCTTGAAGCCTTAACTCTGAAATGGAAGTAATTATCAGCCTAAAAACACTCAAAGTGTCTGAGAACAGCTGGGTGTTCAGTTCTGCTCTTCTGTGAAGTGTGTACACCTCATCACCATGACTTAACATATTTTCTTCTGAAATTGTCACCTTGGCTAATTTAGTGGGCAGAGATCCAATTCACAGTTCTTTTGGTTTACATTTTAGTCAAAGTGTAATTTTGAAAAATGCCCATCAAAAGAGAAGAAGCAATACACTTTACCTTATGTTGCTTTACTGCCTATTTTAGTGACTCTATGGCAAGTCCCTTGTTTCAGGACATGCATCTGAGAAGAGGAGGAAGTACCACTGAAATGTATGCTATACTTGATTCAGTTTGAGGCTACTGTTTTGTTTGACCTTTTTTCACTATTAGCAGAGGAATGGGCATTTTTCCTGGTCTTAATATCCCTTTACTCCTCAGATCACCTATGACAATTTCAAGGTCTGAAATTGCTGCTTTGACACTAAACCTATAAAGATCATGCTAAGAAATGCTGCATGCTATTGCATTTATATCAAATTCTCATTTTCATTTGTGCAACCCACACAGGGTGAGGTAGGATTTAAATCCCAAAGATCTGTAGCCCTTAGACACCATTCATTTTAAGACAGTTTATATTTAGTATTTCAGCCAAACAGTTCTGGTTTTCTTTTTAAATATATTTACAACTATCACATCCAGGCAGGTAAGTGTTAAAAGCAATGGGAAAACAATAGGAGATTAAAGTGTGCAATGCAATAAGAATGTTTAGCATGTCCTGACACTCCAGCTTCCCTCCCCTCCTCTGTTCAGGCATCTAATTGTTTGCTTTTCCTCCTACATACAATAATGAAGTGAACTACAATCAAAGTGTGATGACAAATGGTCCCAGGGTTTGCATTCTTTGGAATATATTGGCATTTGTAAACCAAAGAAGAAAGATAGATGTAATCAACCACCCTCTTATAAGAGGAGGATCTGGAAGAGTATGTTGGCAAAATCTTCAAACCACATTAAGCACTAATTTGAAAGTATGTTTGAAAGGAATAAAGCAATGCATTTAATACTAGTTTATTTGTATAACAACAACTAGAAACTGAACTTGCTAGATATATTTTGAAAGATGGAAACAATTAAAATGCATTAGTGATCTAAACAGGGACTGTATTTTAAAAGAAAAGAACTTTAAACAATCAAAGTTACACATATCCACATTTTGTTGACTAATCCTCACCTTCCCTTGATCTCCTAATATTGAATACTTGTGTTACACAGAAACGTTGCATCTCTGCTTACAGAAATTCACAAGAATTAAGTCTGTACATACTTTTGCCTACAGAAAAAGAATGATACAGTACCATGAGAAGAACCACATCAGCTGCAGGATGGCAATTTTTCTGCCTCCAACATTAAAAACTTGGACCCTTCTATTAAAGAAACCAAACACAGAGTGGCCAGGCCACACCATATCATCAATGTAGCTAGTAAATAGTCAGCTCATATCACTAATAAATAGAAATGGCCAAAGTACACAGGGAGGACACATTATTCACATCTTCCTCTTTGTTTCCCTTCTAGACAAGATACTAATAAAGGACTTTGTATGGGAGAAGGCTTAGCAAGGAAATGAATAATCAAATATGATTTTAAATAGTTTTAAATATTTCATATTTAACTTAAAATAAGTCTTAAATTAGGGATTAACATAACCTGCATTTTTTGAAATTGAGTACTTCAGATTTCTGGACACTGAAAACCCCTCCTTAAAAAAAAGATCAAGTCATTCCAAAACCCAAACATGAACTGTTAAAAATAGAGACATCTTTAGATAATCACTTTCGACCTGCTGCAGTCTTCTTACCAGGCTATCACAGACACATTGAAGCTTCAGAAAATGTTGTCATAACTTCATAACATGAATCTCCCTCTCCTTTTTTTTGCATGCTTTGATGAGCACCAAAATTGATGGCATTTATAAGCATCATCTTTAGCACATTAGCCCACAATGAAACACACAGTTCATGCCCACAAGACACTATTTCTATCTTCTGAAAGCAGACATTCTTGTTGTTGCTCTTAGTCTTGATGATTTTATTTGCAGCAGAAACTTAGCTATAGAGAAGGATGATACAGAATTGGAGATCTCCTAACTGATTTTTTATCTGTTTTATATGAGGCATGGTTCCAATCATTACCTTTGGTGGGAAATTACTTTTAATTACATATATAAATGTTTTAAGAGGTTGATTAATACTTAAAAAAAACCCCAAACAAACAAAACCAACAGTGTAATCAGTGCATATCTATCGCTATGTTACAGAAAAAAAGAATCTATGTATCAGAATTTTCAAACAAGGTACAATAAAGGTAATGTTTTCCCAGTAACAGAGTATTTTCATTTTAGGAAAAAAATGGTGGTAATTACCTCATGAAACAGTTTCATCATTCTTTAAAAAAAAAGGTTAAATGGTAAAACACTGAAGAAAATGAATAATAATCTTGATAACTCTAAAAAACACCATTGATACAGTGAGTGTCAAAGTGAAAGAGAATGTTTATGTTAAATATTAGGAAGAAAACACTTACTGTGAGAGTGGTGAGGCACTGGAACAGGTTGTCCAGAGAAGTTGTGGCTGTCCCATCACTGGAAGTGTTCAAGGCCCATTTGAATGGGGCTCCCAGCAACCCAGTCTTGTGGAAGGTGTCCCTGCCCATGGCAGGGGCGTTGGAATTGCTCATCTTTAAGGCCCCTTCCAACCCAAACCTTTCTATGACTCTCTGATTTCAAACACACAAAAGTAGTACCATCACACTATATCCTATAATATTTATATCGCAATACTGGTCTGGAGCCAGTTTTCAGGAAATCCCTGCTTCAGAGGAAGAGAAAATAAATTAGTGAAACAAGATTTCAACAGGCAACAGAGAATCAGGACTATAAAATGTGAGTGTCCTCTTTTAAGTACCTATTTAAGGAACAAACGTCAGATAGCTCTGGAGCTGTAAATACAATCTCAGCCATTAGAGAAAAAAGGAGATAGTATACACAGAATACAAATGTATCATACTTGGCCCCTCTTCCAACCCTGTTTCACGTATTTTTGTGACAGCTATCGAAACACCTTAAGTATCAAAGACTTGACTTGTAAGATAAAATAGATAAGTTCTGGCAGTAACATATTTGTATCTATTCAAGATTTAAGAGGTGCTCAAAGTTACACAGTTGCTACTGAATTCTACTAATAACTGTGTGAGCCACTAGGAGCAGACGAACATTCTTGTTCAGAGTTGTAATGGAAGGGAAACCATCCAAGTGTAAAAGTATTAGTGGAGAGGGGAGGAAAACTTAAAGAGAAAAACTACAGGATTAAAAGTAAAAGCATGTCAGAATAACACAGTTATGTCATCTGCAAGATTCTGTTAGTAAAAGATTTAAGAAGCTTGTATATTTGCTTGTATAGCTAACATAATACAGAACCAAAAAGCCAAGCCACAAGTAGTGAGTAGCAGTGAGGTTTCAAACTTCAGCATGCAAGTAGATGCTGTGCAAGGTGATGGTATGGAGTAGGCACTGCGTCTACAGGTGCAGGACCACCAATATCAGCATCTGGCTGCTTTCCAAACACAAGGCTAAAGTTCCAGGTGTTCAGAGGTACTGTTCTGGCTCCATCAAGAACACATTTACACCATAGGTCTTTCAAACACAGAACTGGGGCTTTTTTGAAGCCAGAGAATTTATGATCAGACACCTATAACACTAGCGACTATATTTGAAGGTAATAGCTTCTCTGAGTGTTTATAATATTTTCATAATTACTATGAAAGCCTGTGAATTCCAGACTACTAATGGCTCAAAAGCCAATTTTCTTCCATTTTAATCTAGAACTAACACAGGCAATATTATATGTGAAAAATTTAATTATTTTTTAATCAAGTGTTATATAACAAAACTTTCAACTGATACCATACTTTCCTGCAACAAATACAGACTCATCTTTAACTACTTCCAGTAGCTTCTTAATGTCACTATTTTTTATCATAAGACATAATTATCTTCCTGTAGAAAAGATACACTGCACACCCCCTGTATGGTTAGGCTTCTGTTTGAATACATTATTTCAGCACAAACAGAACAGCCTGAGCATCCCAGCAAGAAATTTGCTTTTGTCTCCCAAAAAGACAGCAGAGAAGCACAACACTGCCATCTCCACCTTAAATGCTGAAGTACAAGTATCACACACATAATCTAGTGAAAAGATTGTAAAATATAGCAAACAAGAACACGTGTAAATGCTTCTAAAACTTTCATGAGAAAATTAAGGAAACTACTGTCAGGCAGAAAAATTAATTTTAATCAACCAATGCGTTGTACCAGAAAACCATCAAACTCAACAGTCCCAAAGCCTAAAGGAGACAGAGTAAACAAGCTCTCAGCCTATCCAGCCTCAGCCCATGCCATCAAGTGACAGGCATCAGAAAGAAGACATACCTGAAAGTGTTTTATGCCTTGTTATATCTGTCCATGTTCTAGATGTGGTGGCTCTTCTAGTGATGGACTTACATGCTGGGAAACAGATGACAACTGACTCAAGTGCCATAGATGCAATTTGCTGCGTTTCTTCACCTCACATACATTAAAGTGGGTTATACTCTGAGTGAAGTACAACATGAATCCTGAAATACATTCCCCAGACCCTAACTCAATTTAGTATACATTCGTGGCAAACCAGTAGTACAAAGAAGAGTTTATTAAAGTTTCATTAAAAAAAACCCCAAACAAACAAGGAAAAAAAAAAACCCAAACAAACAAAAACACCCAAAAAACAAACCAAAAATGATAAAAAGAAAAAAAAGAGTGGAGCCTTCCTTCCACCTTAATCCTCACACAAAGCTGAGCAAAGTCCTTTTTCCTGCTGTGGATTATTCGAATACACATCTTCCTTTAATGGTATTTGTTAAAGCTTCAGGTTACCCAAGAAGCAGGTCCTACAAGGGAAAATATGGAAGGTGACAAACAGCTTCACTAGCTACCACAATTGAGCAAGCTAATTAGATTGCTGATGTGTGTTAAGCTTTGGGTGAAGTTCAGAAGCAGAATTGTTCCTGGCACTCACTGCAGCCTGATAAAACAGATAAGCAATCCAATGAGCCTGCTGCTACCAGAACCATTACCTACTCTTCTGCCACTGACTGGGAATCCCTGCCAACTCCCACAGTTCAGGCAAATAAACTGTCAGAAAACTACTCTATCAAAAGCAATTAAGTTTCTGTCACTTAAGCTCCTTGGATCAGTTCCCTAAAAGGTCAGCATCATTTCAAAGAGTTTGCTAACACAGTAAGAACACACTTGGAGAAATAGCACCACCTCTCTTCTTCACAGGCCAACGAGGAACATTGCAACAGAAGAATATACTGACAACTTAAATGCCCAGAATTTGGGCACCAGATCGTGACACAAAAGCTACTGACATGACAGCTATAAGTGAAATGAGAAAAGCATTCTTGCAGATAGCTTTTGGCTAAGGGAAGAAACAGGGCTTGTGAACTTTATCCCCACCCATAACACAAGTTAATTGTAAAAGAAAACAACAAACAGAAAATATACAAAATATTAGACCTATTTGGCACCCTATTTGGTGTTTTAGTTTTACAAAGGGCTGGTATACAATCAGATAACATATTAAACTAAATTCCAGCTAAGGTATGGTTTGGAAAGGAAATTTCCAGAAAACAAGAAACTTCAACATACAGAAAGTTCATGCTTAGTAAATAGGGAATTTTCTTCAAGAGACAGTCTACAAAACTTGGGAGTTTATTGCTTTAGGCACTAGAATGAGCAGAAGGAACTGAGTGAATATATTTACTGGCTACAAAAGGCATGGAAAAAGCTCAAGGCCTTCAACTATTTACTGAGTTTGTAGATGTGAAAAAAAGGAATATTTTAACTACATACACAAGGAGATACTTTGGAGGAGATCACTGATGACAAATATTTTCCCCATCATCAGGTTTGATAGCATCAAGGTTCTGGCAAGAACACAGAGGAAAACAAAGCACACAATTGTATGGTCAGTGCATTCTGCCACTTAGATCCTGCTTGGCACAGATCATGTTTTAGAAAAATATCTCAGTCACCTGATGTTCTATGTACAAAGTACGGCTATCAAAGTTCTAGAAAAAGCCACATTTGCTGAACAGAAGCAAAGCAAAATAAACTTAACTTCCATTGAATGGAAACAGACCTGGAAGGATGTTAGGACTGTCAGATCACCGCCTATATCCTTCAAAAAAGAGGGAAGAACCCCAAACATGTGCTGGACACTAAACAGTGGAAGGAAAATTGTGCTCAATCCAGTCCCAGAAGACAGACTTCAGTCTCCAACTGAAAGCCAACTGAAGATGACCAATATATAGGGGATGCAAATCTCAATAGAAAATATGAGAAATTGAACAAGTCACAGCTATTTTTGAAAGAATAACTTCTAAGGCAACCACTGACAGTTCCCTTACATCACAGTTTGAAAGTCTACAAAGTGAAGACAAAACAGCAACACTGTTAGTTAAGCACAAACAGGCTCAGACTGAAGACTGCTTAGGTTTTAGCTCACTTCATACAGTAAAATCAAGAAAAGTGGAGTCCATGAACTTAATATCAGTGGAGACTACCATTTGCACACCAATTACAAATAAGAAACTATTTCCAGATATGCACCCCAGATCCTTTGGTAAAAGGCCAGTGAAGCCTGGTCCAAAATACAATGGTGTCAACGTGACTTTACATACATAACTTGGGGTAAGAGAAGTGAAATACTAAGAAGAATTTTGGTTAAATTTGAGAATAGAAGTTCTAGAACAGATCAGACACATCAGAACCGCTCTCCTCCTTTCCTGGAAAAGTTTAAATTTGTTGGATGGAAAACTGTTGTACACAAGACTCGGGAGTTATGAGTTTTCCAGGAGATTTATGGAGGTCTTCTGTGCACTATACAGCAGTTATTACCAAACACAATACATCTGATCCAGGAGTACTTTACAACAGGTTGCACATTTTAGAAGTAAAAATTCCGTTTGCTATATTTTTCAGCTATGAGCTCTACAGCCTGTTACAGAAATACTTTTTTCCCCCCATAGATATAAACAGCAAATATATACTATAACAGAAATATAATTAATTAGCTATCACAAAAGCCTTTTCCTCCAGAGATATTTCTTTTAAATGATAGCAAGTTTTCCAACATTTTATCTTAATGTCCAAACACAGGTGGGGATATCAATACAAGTTTTGTGCAGGATTTCATAGAGACATAACCTAATAGATTGTTTCAGATTCACAAGTAACTTTTAAAAACAGCATTTTTAATAGAGTTAGATTCAATAACTTGGGTGAGATGGGATTTTTGGTAGCCAACTGGACATCAGCCTAGGCACTGCAATGGTTAGAAAGTTGCTGCCTGACTTCAACTGGACATGTCAGAGAGTTCAAGCCCACAGCCAGGAAAACAACTTGGCAACAGGTCCATTCCTTTATACATACAGGGAGTAGCCACCTGGAGTTAGTAGTGAGTATGTTCACATGCTGGACTTCACAGGATATCTGATACAGATCTAAGACAGCTCAGAAGAGATTCAGGGAGCGAATAACTTCCATTGATTACAATGGAATTGGGATACTGATTAATCTCATGGTTCAGGTACCTACAATACCCCTAGAACTGAGGGATAAAAATTACTCTGACAGTACACATGAAAAGTTAAAGTATTAGAGTCCAGAAAGCAAAACAGTTAAATCCATTATTTTACTTTTCAGAAGACTTAACTGACCACCAGGGCCACTTCATATACAGCTACACTCTCTCATGTTTGATCCATACCTGCACGCAGAAAGTGATTTCAAGATTCAAAGACCTAGGAAGTGAGCAAGAATGAACAAAACAAAACAAAGCAAAAAAAAAAAACAAAAAAAACAAAAAACAAACAAACAAAAAAAACCAAACAAAAAACAAACAAAAAAAAAAACAAAAACAAAAAAAAAAACCCAACCCCCACCACCACCAAAAAGTCAAACAAACTAACAAAATACCACAAAAACACCAAATGAAAAAAAAACAAAAAACTCTTGTAAGAGAGAATTTGCTCGGTTCCTTGGTTTCCTGGGCTAAACCAAGGAAGATCCAAATTCTTTCCCTGGACTCAAATCACCTGGATCTGTTCTGAATTGTTCAGTGAGCAAGAGGCACCCAACTTTTGCTTACACAGAATGCAAGCCGTCCAAATCTTGCCCATAGTCAAAACTATTTATACTACAAACTTGAATATTGAAATGTTTACAAAACAATTACCAAATATATAAAGTATGTTCAAATTTTACAAACAGTTCAATCATCATACAAAATGTAATGCAGTGATTTATTCTTCTCTCTGAATTTAATCTCTTAACCAGAATAGAGTTTGTAGTCAAAACAAAGACAAGGCAAGCTGTCCCTAATTCCAGTTGCAGTAGATAATGTTTCAGCCCTTTTGTTGAAAAGGAATTTAGAGAACATTGTCTAAGTTTTTAAATTCTTCACAGGTTTTGCAATTAAGGTTCTAGGTGCAATTATAGAATAATTAAAACATAGGAAACAAAGATTTAGATGTAAACAAGATCTAGACTGAACAGAAAAAGCCCAGTTTAGAACTGAGCTGGTAATGATTGTGATACCATCTCTACTTGACTGCAGTGGATGTTATCCTAGCTCAGCACACAGAATGCAAACAGTCTGAGTAACAGAGCAGCATTTAGTCTTTAGGGTCCCTGCTACTTCTACAATGGACTACAGGAAAAGAGAAAACAAAAAATAACAATAAAAAGGAAGCATTAAGGAAATTAAAACCATCTCACCCTCCTTGCTCCCAGAGTTTTCTTCCCTGTTTCTCTACAAGTTGCATAAAACTTTCATAACATCCCAATAAAACTGTCTACTCTCCTTGCAGGTGTCTGTCTTGAGGCACTAGCGAGAACTAATCACTCCTGCAAATCTCAGCACACCAACTGAAGTCTTCAGAGAAAATACTCAAGTAGCATAGCATAAGGAAATTCAAGGAAAAAAAATAGTCAAATGTTGTATATGTAAGTGATAATAGATAACATGAGAAGATCATTAGTATTCAAACAGAAAGCAATTATTTGTTCCACTCACGGAAAGCCATTATTTTTTCCATTTACTGAGAAAAATATACATTAAAAAAGGGAAAATCCATTACATAAAAAAAGGTAAGATTATACTACACAACAAGCATAAAAGTTGTTGCCCAAGTTACTTCAGCCCAGTTCCAGGTGTTCACTCAAGGTCTGCAAGACTTAAGCAAGTGACAAGTCCAATTAACAATGCTATGCATCAACTGATCAATATTCTTTTAGAAAATCTGTGTGTAGACAAATCTAACCACAACACTGTAAAACCGCTTTATCTGCAAAACTTTTAGAATTTCATTCTATATGCTCCTTATCTTCACACCAACAATTGACAAGTGACATTTTCAGAAGATGTTTAAGGGCTATCTGTTCCGATTTTGTGACCACTCTTTGCTTCTTGGGAGTCTTAAGAAGATACTTTTCCATTTATTTTCCAGAGTTGCAATCTATATCCCAAATCTTAATTCAGGAAGAAAAGCAAAATAATTTCTTCTTACAGTGGCATCACATAGGTACTACACATTCATTCGTTAGGTTCTGATTAGATCCATACTGTGCAAAACAGTTACTGCCATGACTAATATACAGTCATCTAATAGCAAAAAGACAGAATGAAAGCTCCTTTTTCAGGAACAGGATGAGATCTCCTTTCACTCCCTTTGTGAAACATGATTTTTATGCCACTGTTGACCCAACATCCACTCCTACATGAAAGCTCCAAATACTGCAATTTCAGTTTTTCCCAGAAGAGGGCTACTCCAGTTCTAAACCAGCGGACCTCAACAAGATTACAGAAAAGTGCTGCATGTGCTGCCTAAACTTAACGAGGTCCACTCTGCATAAAATACATTACAGCTCTGCTGCCCATATCAGCCTTCCTAATCACAAATGACAGAAAATAATAAAAAATGCTGTCCCACAGAAATGTTCTCAAGATCTGGCCAGAGGTTATTTTGCAGGCAGAGTGCTAAGCATCCAAGTAGTGTTTTAGTGCAACACTTGCATCAGCCCACAAAGAAAATTATTCTGCTGGTGACAAGAATGCATCTCTTAGTACAATATTTCAGATACAATTAAAAATGGCAGAAGTTCAGCAACTCAGTAACTTGCTTATTTAACTAAACACAATAAAAGCCGGTATATATAAACTTCAAAAGACTGAAGATACTCATTGTTTTCATCTGTAAATCAATACCTTCTCAATAGGTCAATATTGATAATTATGATCATGAAATATTGAGACTTTTCAAAATGTCGTTTACTATCACATATGAAGCCTTTATACTTCTCCACACAATGACATTAGGTGCATCTTTAGAGAAGCTATTACTTGTTCAAAACTGGAAAGTAGTAAAACACTTGCAGCTGTTATGTCCTATCATGCAGTCTTCAACTGATGCTACATTTTAAGGTCTACCAGAGTCTTTACCAAGTTTTGGAGGCAGCTATAAGTGGCCTGGTAAATTTGGTTTTGAAATCAATGAACTTTTAAAGAAATCTGTTTCCCATTCAGCTCTGCAACCAGACACAATACTTTCATTTGTAAACATTCTGTTTTATATGCAAACATTTTCTGCTTTTGACAGTTGCCTGAAATAAAATCTACTGAACTCTAGTAACCTACTTTAAAAATAAAGCAGTACCTTTTCAACATAAATCTTTCAATACTTTCTGCACTGCTCCACAATCTAACATATAAGGAAAGATTTTAAGGAAAATTTAATCGAGTGTCCAAATATAACTTTACTTTAAACATTAGGTCATCTAAACATCTGTCTCCAATATATCCCTAGGGATTTAAATCAAAAGTCTGCTAAACATGTACAATCATTTTGAAAATAAATAACAGAACAAATTTAGTCTTGATTATGATTATCATGCTTTTTAAAAGGAAACATTTATTCTAATAAGAAAAGTCTGAACTAATTTAAACTTTATGGACATTAACTTAGAAGAGTTTCATACTCTAAATAAGACATTTTTTTCCATTTAGTCTACTCTCTAATAACATTCATTAGTTTCTATCTGCAGAAAGCCTCCATGATTTCTTCCTCCCTTTTAGAAATGCCTAATCAATAAGCTTTATTTCTCATCGTATTAAAAAGTGAAATTTTGCAGAAAGGAGAAAAGTTTGCTAAAAAACAACAGAAAAAAAAATGTTTTGTTTCCTTTATGTCATCTGGGACGACCATCATCATATCTCACAATAAGGAAGAATATGCCAGTCAAAGGATGTAGCATCTTGATACTTATTTTCTTCACTGCTTAGAAAAAACACAATAAAGACTATTTCAAGCAAGGACTGCCTCATTACCCAGTCAGCATTACAGTTTTGCCTTGTAAAATTTTTACCAAGATGTATAATAAATAAGTGGCAGCCATGCTCCCCCTGCTTAATGCAACAGCCCCAACCCCCTTCAGAACCCTAATCCCATTTAGGAGAAGAGAATGAAGCACTTGTCCGCTAACACAGAACTTTCTTAAAAGTCCCATTGCCTTGGCTCTGTAATAACCAGAGACTTGGAGATAGAGCAGAACTATGAAGACTCTCAAAGCTCTCATGTTCTTCCAGGAGTCTTTTACTTTCAGAATATTGCCAATTCCTCTACATAACTCCTCTTTTGGGTGATGAACTGATCCCAGGATGAACTAGTATAGCAACCCAGAGACAACAGAGGCTACCAAGAATAACAGAAGCACTTAAAATGGGCACTGGACACAATGTTTTGAATGTGCAGCATGAACAAAGCAAGCACTCTTGCACTATTATGCAATTCTGACAAAATTAAGGTGTATACACAAGATTGTGCTGCCACTGGTCAACATCCATAGTACGGCAATGTTTTGGAAAATAAATTCTTCTAAAAACCTGTAAGCACCCTGACACTTTGTTTTCTGCTTCTTGCAATGGGGTTATGTTAAGCACAGGTGTACACCACCACATACAAGGCAGCATTGCAAACCTGTGCCTGTAGAGAACCAACCATGTAACCAACCTAAAAACCCCCCAGTGTATCATCACAAAACTCAAGCATTCATAACCTCATGGCTCAGATCCAAATATTCATCTAAAGATGAGGAGCACCATATCTATTGTTTGGTTCTTAAAACATCTATAGTTCATAATTTCAAGCTTTAATGCCAAAACACTGAGGATAAGATTTAAACAAACAAGGTTTTAAAAAACTTTCAAATTCAGAAATTAATCACATAGCTCCACAAGTTGGAAGAGACATCAAATATCATAGAATCCATAATGAAGAGTTAACTTTTGTTTCTGTGTCTCTGAATACGGCAGTTAGAACCATTTTTTTTCACCATGCCCTTCATTTTTTACCGAGTTCAGTATCTTATCTGGAGCCAGCCAAGAAAACAAAGTTGAGTGATATTTACTACACATTCAAAATATACACTAATTTTGAAAATCAACCCTCTAACTACATATTAAGAAACGAGTGTTAGTAATGGAAAAATATGTAAAACTTAACCCTATTGGAAAGCCACTCAGAACTGGCTCTCAGAGGAAGTTAAATAAGTAGTGCAAAGAATTTTCTAAAACTGAAAGGGCTACTAAGACTCTCCTTTGCTTTTGGAAGTGTTGCTGTCTGGGGGCACCAGCCACAGATCTGCATACTTCTGTATAATAAAAACAGTAAAAAGCCCAGGAAACTAGGATAACACACTGAACTAGGAAATGATTCATTGACTAAAGACTAAAAGATGACCCATAAACTGTGTTTCCTGACAAAAATTGGTAGATTAAAAATTATCCAAAGGGAAAACAAAAGCAGCTGTTAACAGTGGAGTTCAATGATTGAAAAGCAGATCTAAAGGCCAATTACTCCTGTGTTTCATTTCCCACTGTATGGGTGGGACTTCTCAACAACATTCAGATTCTCTCAGTTATTTTCTCATCAGAAAACCACCACTGTAGACAACTGAAGCATTAATTACCTGTTTCAGATGTTGGTGCAATTATATCTAATTGTAGTGATTCCCTGGGACAAGACACGCTGCAGAAAAAATGTCAGGTACTTATCCTGTAACTACTCTACTTTCAACACACCCAAAACACATGACCTGTCCTACAGATTTTCAGTAGACGAAATACTATCTTAAGATGGCTGATATTTAACACCTTCTAGCACAAATAATAATTAGGCATCAGAGAGTGAGTTTCATATTATAAAAACCAATATTAATTTATTTTACCCAACAACAGGACCAGTGATGATTTCCACAGGCAGCAAATATCAATTCATCTCCTCTAAGAGGAAAAAAATTAATTGTATTTTTTCAAGTCCAATTGAAGAAGAACAGATTTAAGGTCTTTATAATCAAGACTGAGATACTTGAAAATACTTAGAGGCATCCCTATTATTGCAAAACATCGTTGCAATACTGATTTTCAAAACTTCCAGGTTCTAGGAGTCACATCACTACCTGAAAAGGGCTTTTTTCCCCCTTGTCTTTAGCCCTTTTAGCTCTTTTCATTCATATCAACCCTAATCATAATACTTAAACCAGTCTGAAAACATTAATATAATCATTTTTCAGAGAGAATTTCAATCTCAGATGAGTTCCTCCAGTCTCAGTAGCATAATTTTGAGTGTCTCCCACCTTGCTAGCTTGAAATGGAAAAGCAGGAAGCATAAAGAAAGAACATTTACATGTATAAGGACACCCAAAGTAATGTTACAGAAACTAAGCTACAGTTATAGGAAAATTGGTAATATCATCACTTAACAGGCAAAATTGCCAGATTTTATGCACATAAATAACCAGAATCAGTTTTCATTTTCTCTTCTAGAATACTGCCGCAGAAAACACATCTATTGCTATCAAAAGACATGCTTTGTTGCTATATGTTAGAATTTTATTCTTATTGCATAATAAACTTTTGTGGTAAACCAATTTAACATGGATTTGAATATGTACATCAGTCACTAAGCACAACTGATGAAACAATACAAAGTAAGGAAAAATTGTTCTTTATGCTAATATAATGGCTCACAGAAGTTGTAACAGCTTCAGAACTGCCTCTGCAGACAAAGCATTTTTTGCCTATGAATTTTACAACAGGCATGTTCCAGTACTAATTATTTTGACTACCTACATGTATAGCATATACTATTCTACAATATTATGTAACTTTAAAATCTGACAACAAAATTTTATAGCTTATTTTGTAGAAGTGTATATCTTTAAGCTTCTACGTTTTGCTGTAGGTCTCATGCCTGCAAATACTTGAAGAAAGTTAACAGAGGCTTACAGCAGTGTGTATGTAACACAGGAGTCTTTACTTTGGTTATAGATTGGCATTGAGAACTTGATGACATTTATGCAATATTGCATAAAATCTATGCTAAAATTAAAATAATCAAGACTCAAATTCCTCACTGTGGAAATCAGCTGCTATTTGCATATTGATTATACTGGGACATGAATTTATCCCAAGTTTTTTTATTTATATATGGTATCTTAGCTTTACAGCCATCTATTGACCTTTACCAGTGAAATGTCACCATTTATAATTTTTGTGGTTAATTCAATAAAAGTCAAATTCAGTGCCATTGGTTGTGCAGTACACATGTGAAATCAGCATTTATTGATCATTATTTATTTGACATCTTAAAGCTTTTACTTAGCATATTATCATTCAAAATTTAATATGCTAATCTTATCTGCAACAGCACCAACATACATTTTTATCGCTCTGCCACACAGGAAAAAGCATATTTAACATCTTATTGTAGTATTGCACTGCCATCTTGTGGGCAGTAGAACGAATGAGTGCGAATAACTTCATTACTCCTAAATGTGAAATCGGTCGTTTTGACCGTTTTTGGAGTTGTGTGGAGGGTGAGAGATAAGAGGTGAGGTTTTTTGAGAAAAAACTTGTTACTCTAAAAACGATAGAAAATTTCTAACCTTTCTTAAAACCCTCAGGCTTACTATATATACAAAATCTGAAGGATAAGTGCCTTATTACACCCATAGAGGATTCTGTGTACAAAATGTTTTGTCCCCAATGACTAACATGCCAAACTAAATAAAGCTCAACCAACTACTCATTTTTCCCAGTGTATCCTATTTGGAACAAAGACACACTGGGAATTATGAGGTTGCTGCAGGATTCCCAAACCAAGCGAGTATCAGAGCAAGTCTGAAATTTAACCCCCAGGTTCAACAAGCAGTTTGGTATGACCTATATCTGAGTCCACAGATCAAAAAATTCTTCTTTTCAGGGTCCCAGTTTCTACAGAAAGTACTAAGCACACTACAGGTGTCATGACATGTTAGAAATTATGAAAAATTTTAGATTGTTTCTGTCACTGTTATATAAACGTGTAAAATTTACTTCATATCTTAACCCCCATATAAAAGCTACTGCAATCAAAAAAAAAGAAAATCCCCAAACAAAGCTTGAAACACATTTAAGAGCTCCGAATGGGTGTTCATGACTTGCTAATACACTGCAGTGACTTGATCAAACAAGATCAGTTCACCCTAAACACTCTCTGGACACAGACAGAGCATTGAGGTCAATGGCTAGATGTCTAAGTGGAGGCCAGTGATGCGGGGCATCCCTCAGGGCTCTGTCTTGGGACCAATGCTCTTCAATGTCTTCATCAATGACACAGACAATGAGAAATCAGCACATATGCAGATGACATGAAGCTTAGTGGTGCAGTTGACACAACAGAAGGATGTGATCCCATCCAGGGGATCCATGACAAATTTGACAAGGGGGCCTACAAGTACCTCATGAAGTTCAAGAAATCCAAGTGCAGGGTGCTGCACCTCAGTCAGGCAAGGAGAGACAGAGTAGATGCTGGGACAAGAAGGCATTGAGAGCAGCCTTGCAGAGAAAGACTTGGTGATTCTTGTGGACAAAAAGCTGGACATCAGCCAGCAATGTGCACCCGCAATCCAGGAGGCCAATCATATCCTGGGCTGCACCAAGAGCAGTGGGGGCAGGCCGAGTGAGCTGATTCTGCACTCTGCTCTTGTGAGACCTCACCTGCATTGCTGCATCCAGATCTGGAGTCTTCAGCACAAGAAAGACATGGATCTGTACAGCAGGCCCAGAGGAGGCCACAAAGATGATAGCGAGTGAAATATCTCTCCTACAAAGACAGGTTGAGAGAGTTGGAATTGTTCAGCATGAAGAAGAGAAGGCTCCAGGGAGACCTTATTGTAGCCTGACAGTTCCATAAAAAAGGACTTATAAAAAGGAGGGAGAGGAACTTTTTATATGGACAGATGGTGACAAGACAAGGTGCAACAGCTTTAAACTGAAAGAGGGAAGGTTTTGATTAAATGTTATGAAGAAATTCTTTACTCAGAGGTCACTGAAGTGCTAGAGCAGGTTGCCCAGAGAGATTTTGGATGTCACAGCCCTAGAGTGTTCAAAGCCAGGCTGGATGGGGCCCTGAGCAACCTGATCTAGCGAGTGGCATCCCTCTCCACGGCAGGAGGATTGGACCTAAATGATCTATAAGGTCCCTTTCAATCCAAACCACTCTATGATTCCATGATTCTACATAGCAATTTTCATTTGCTCCTTTTAAACTAAAACTATATTGCAAGGATATTGCTTCTTGAAATTACTCAACTGTCTGAAAATTTAGAGGAATTTTGCTAGCTGCCAGATTGCATATTCAGCAAAGCGTATGAAAGCTCATGAGGATTTCATTAGTTTCCACTAAAATTAAACAAGATTTTCTGTGGCAACCCAATAACATTTAATTAAGTTATAAGTATGCATAGCAAACACTCCAATCTGTCTTTCAGATTCAGGGGTGTATTTTTAAAATTATCAGCTGGTAGAAAAGGAGAAGCTCAGAGACTGAAAAATGTTACAGAACTAAAGTTTGAAACGCTATAGTAGGTGGGAAAAATAACTCTGAAAATTTTCCACTGGTCATGGTTCACAAGGTAACTTCAGCTGGTTCATTCCATGGCATTCTGCATACCCTCAGCTGCTGCTCACTGCACTGGTCTGCAGCACAGAACTATATTCTACTGGTTTTGAAGTGCCTAGGAGACCAAAGCCAACAATTCGACCACACTCACTTCAAAACTAGCATCAGTTTCTCCGAGCTTCCCTGGGGGCTCTTCCTTATTTCCAGAGACCCACTGAAGTCAAACTGTCCTGAATATTGTACTCCCTCTTTGAACTGTATAATGATGAAAGCATTAGGGGCTACACAGACCTTGCGAAGGTACTTCACATTTTCTTTCCAGCATGTTTCATAAAACAGTGTGCGTGCATGCATGGTCGTCTGAGCAGAAACAGATAGAAATCTTTCCAAGTCTTAACCTCCCAACTGTTCCTACGTCCTCCCAATTGCTACAAGCATTCTGGAGGAGGTTCACGATATCTGATATCTCAGCTTACACACACTTAACCTTATTTTGGTCTTCTCTTACCCAAAGTTCTCCTCACCATATTGCCAACCAATCAATTCCCCTCTAAACCTCCAAGTCCAACACTAGGTTGCCATGCTATTAATTTCTCAGACTAGCAGAGAAAAATTACTTCATTGGCTGCTGCTAGTGCATTCCCTTGCAGTACTTTAACCTGTAGAATGTTTCCTTGAAATATTATGACTGCTTCCCATCCTTAGCTTTTTAATGTAAAGACTTGGCTAACATCTGAAACACCACATCAAGGCAGTGAAAGACACTGAGCATGTACTGTGGACTCAGATATTTCAGCCTTAATAGGAAGGGAGAAAGGAAGGTTTAACCACTTTAAAATATTATGGTTTGAAGTCAAGATAGTTACAAGGTGTAGCTAAGTACTTAGCTAGTTGAAATTACCTCTGAGCATTAACTGATTATTTTAGTAACACATGAATGCCAATTGCATGGCTTAAAAGTAAGACAAAAGCACGCAAGAAAACACAGAATCCTCCTCCTAACTTTAACTCTCAGAAAACTGTCATAAAAATAAAAACAGGGGAGGGGGAAGGGAATAATTAGACCATTTTCCTGCTGTTTCAAGTGCTTCCTAGGACATTTATCACACTCCCTCTCCCATTCATACGGACCAAATAACCTAAGGTGTTTCACAGAGTATGGTAGCTAGCATACCTTGTAATTATTTTTGTCTGCCTAATGCCTTTAGCAACAGGAAGACCAAACACTGGTTTTAATACTGTATTTGCATTTGACAGTCTTACTTGGACAAGTGGCTTTCCTGCTTATAAATCTGGTTCAAAGAAGTTGCTGCTATCCAGGTTAATCAACTTTGTATACTCCTGAAATAAAGCACCTCTCAAGAGAAAAGGTTTGGACTTTCAAAGGAGCTTAAGAGAATTAGACTCCCAAATCCTATTAGGTCTCAATGCAGCTGGAAACCTAACTCTTTAAAAAAATTTTTTTTTAAAAATATTAAAAAATTGAAGCCAAGAAATACAGAGAGGCAGAAACCCTGCTGTTTCATGAAAAGATGAAGAATAGGGGGGAAAAAGGATCAGCCTCAATTATCCCTATGAAGTAATTATTTTATTTAAAATTCATTTTGTTCTGACTTTTCCATATTCATTTTACAGTAAATAATTTTGCAGTTCATGTTCATTTATTAAATGGAATAAGGCAAAGTGACACGGAATTTTCAGCAAAAAACTACTTAAAGATCAGTTAAGTATTACAGATGTGAGAAACGTCATCTTCTTATTTATCACTTACTACATATACTAAATATATTCTTCAAAATTTTAACTTCAAAATTTGAAGTGTTTATAGGTTATTTGTTCATGTATGGAAGAAAGAGAGGTGATCATACAACTAAATATAAGCTAAATTTTATTTATGTTGCCTGTGGTTTTAGCTAATTGTTTCCATCTGCTGTCTTTTGTTATTAAAAAACAAGAACACACCTATATCAAGTAGAAGCATCCTAAAACCTTCAGAGTAACTATATCCTGCCTTCACTGGGCCAAGGGTATCTGTGCAATTGTTTATGAAATTTGCACTTCATCACTCAAACTGATTCAACACTCTGTTACAAGGATGTCTTGACAAATTAATCTGGGTATCCCATAACGTACTTTGCACTATTCAGTTCCTCTCCATGAGGAAAGAAATATCCATTGACTTTGTCTGCAACACTACTGTTTTAATGTCTTCCTTTTCCATACAGGCAGGGGAAATACGGATTTTTTTGATGTTTGTGTTTTAGAGAAACAATTCTTGTTGTGACTTGAACCCTGCATTGACTGAACTTCTCAAATAACCTTTTGAAGAATTGCTATAAATCTAAGGAAACCAGAGGCTCCCGAGTTGTTATTTTCACAGTGATCCTTACAGTTTAGAGTTTCTGTTTAATTTTTTTGCTATGAATTCCACACATGCCTTAGCTTACTAATTAACTACTAGAGAAAGGAGTATGCCTGCAGTTCCCTTACTAGAAGTCACTGACGAAGTGTCCCAATTACATTTCAATCAAAGTCCTTTTCCTCACTATTGTCATACACCCAGGCAAGCATATAAAACCAAGTATTTTGAATTATGCTATTAACCTTCATTGAGGAATCTGAAAGATGGGAACAAACAATGCCAGCAGAAGTAACATAAGCCAAGACTGAGTAAGACTTTGTTCGTATTTAAAATTTTGTTCACTCTGAGGAAGCAGAGCTTTCCATTTCACATGAAATCAGATTACAAGCCACATGAAAGCAGATGCACCCCTTGCCACAGACAAAGTATGCATGAGATCTGTCATGCTTGACTTTTACAGTTCAATTACAGCAGAGAGCTGTTCAAGTTTAACTTAGCAATGCCTTTGACAGCCAACAGTGTGTTTATATATTTTCTCTTAAAACACTGAATACTTTCCATTCTCCTTCTTCCAGCATGCCAGTATCTTCCATTTTATCAGTCCTGTAGACTAGGGGTCATGCTTGATTTCTTTCTTTCTCTTCCCCTGTCTTTATTAAGTCCATGAACAAGTCCTGTCATCTTCCATAAAGCATCAAAAAAATCCCTTTCTTCCTGTTCTGCCAGCTAAGGCTTATCTCTAATAATTTTCCACTTAACCTAGCAGAATTACTTCTTATCAGATCCTTTTGCATCAGACATGCAGATACCAAATAACCTCTCATTTTACTTATGCAGACAATATTTCTGACCCTTCAATTACACCTATGTTCCATTCATTCCCAACCACCTCAGTACTTTCCTAAAATTGCTTTGACAGAGTCCAACTCACAGTATCTTTCTTAGAAACAGATTAACTAAAAATAATTTTTGTTTGTTTGGGGATTTGGGTTTTTTTGGGGTGGTTTTTTTTGGTTGGTTGGTTTTGTTTCCTTCTAAATAGCAGGTAGTGGTACAGACAGCAAAGTCACTCTAGGATGTCTGTGGTGCTCACTTGAGGCCAGAAAACCAAATCCCTCACTAGAATAAAATCCTAAGCACAGTATCAAAAACTCATGCTGTCAATCCTTTCGTCCCTGCTTCCACCTTCCCCATGTTGGATCTACACTTGCCTGAGAAATCTAACTTTTAGACTAAAGACCTCAAAGATCCAGCCTTTGCCTTCTATTTTCTCTATAAATTAGCAGGGAAAAAAAACCACTGAATCTTAAGCATCAGTCAAGCAAGTTCTCAACTTTCAGCCTTTTCCTTCTAATGTACCTTAGAGCTCCCATTTGAACCACACATCTAACAATCCCCTGGTACAACTTTAGTGTTGTTCAGACTAAGAGAACAGTAATTACTGGTTTATTTCAAAACCAATGAATAGAAATTTCTACACAAATTTAAGGCTAGTGGTGGAGCTAAGGAACTTGCCTGCCTGACAGGAGGTTAAGCAAAAGGTTGCAAGCATCTTTAACATTATGCCTCTGGACTAGATACAACAGGCCTCTCACATTATACTTTTCAAAAAAAGTGTTATGTGCAGATAGTTGTCTCCTTGAAAATTCTCTCACCCTAATACTTATGCCTACCAGATTACCAAATATTTTTCATGCTGTCTTTTCTCTACACCACCATCAAACACACTATTTTTCCAATTCTAGTCTTTCTGGAAAACTTTTCATTTATCTAAATCACAATTTTCTTTCTGTGTGTTAGACAGTCTGTTCTTCTATAAACAAAGAGAGCCTGTAACAAAAACAGGCTCCTGCCCGAGGATGGTAAGATAGTGCATTAGATCAATCTGAATCACTAAGGCACAGGCCAACTGCTAAGGGCAGATAAATCTGTCATCTTGCAAAACATCTGGTGGCAAAACACCTCAGTATCCCTCCAGGTATGAAGGGCTTTCAACAGTTTAGGACAGATTAAAACTTTCCATTCTCTCCTATAGGAAGACGGGGGTGGTACCAAGCAGAATCTAAAAAAGCTTTAGAATTTCCAAGGCTGCAGAAAAGCTACATAAACACCATACAATACACTGGAAGGGCTGGGGCAGCAGTCATACAATACACTGGGACAGCAGACTTCTCTTCTGCTATGACATCTCTGTCAAAGGAGAAGGCTGAAAACAAAGAGCATACAGAGTCACTAGCATGAAAAGACAGTGCTCAAATGTGTTGGTGGCAGGAATGCATAGAAGTGGATTTAAAGGTACCAGGGGAATTAGAGGGAATGGAAGACCAGCTCACATGTAGTGTCACAGCCACCCAGGTCTCAACCAGAGGAGAATTTTCCTTGTGCATATTTACACTGAAGCATTACAGAAGACACAGCAACACTACCATATAGTTTTTCTCTTTCATGTAAAACATAATATGACAAACAACATTTAGACCTCAGAAGAGACACTAAAGAACACTTACAAACACACTACATAGTTGAAATATTAACAGGATTTACATATATACACTGAAAGAGCAGGATATTGTATTAAAATCCCCTACACTGCAGGCTGACTTAAATATTTCACTGGGATTTAGGTGAGAAACCTGAAGAAATTGACCAGCAATGCTTTCACTGCTAAACAGACGTGTACGGTTTTGACATTTGTAGTTTGCAGTACAAATAGAGTACCAATGAATTAGTAACGTCGCCATTCCTAAATGTATTTAAAAAGCCCCCCAGAAACGCATTTCCACTGCAGCCCTGCATTGGTTTCTCTATAACCCAGCGACGAAGAGCGCCACGGGGAAGCCGTCTGAGCAGCGCATCTCCGTTCTCGGTCCCGCATCCAGGCGCCAGAGGCGGATCCCCGCCGTGGACTGCCCCGGGCGCGGCTGAAGCCCCCGGGGCCGGCTGTGCCGCAGAGCCGCGCACGGGGACACCGGCGGCTGCTGCCGTTGAAGGGGCCCGCCCGCCACTCTTATCGCCCGAGGGGCTGCAGGGCGTGTGTGGCGCAGATACACCGCGGAGCCACGGAGCGCCCCTTCCCCCCCCTGCCCCACCGGCGGGCCAAGCACCGTAACACAAGTTGTCCCCGGGACCCCCGGGCTTGGGTCGCCTCCGGGGCCCGCCCGCGCCGCCTGGCGGGGGAGGAGCCGCCGCTGAGCCGGTTCGTTCCCCGCCGCCTGAGCAGCGCGGAGAGGGGGAGGCGGCCCCGCCGCTTGCGTCTCAAGTTGGCGGAGCGCCGGCAGGGGACCGGCAGACCCTTCCCGCCCAGGAGGAACGCGCCTACTCACCCGCCGAGCCTCCGGCGACGACTTGGTGAGAGGCCTCCTGCAGAAAGCCCCGGGGCTGGCGAGCCATCCTTGCCCGAGCCGCGGCGGCGACGAGAGGCAGCTGGCGCCTGGAGAGCGGCTGCCGAGCCGGGGCCGAGTCCGCGCTGGGCGGGTGGGGAAGAGCCGGGGGGGCCCGCGGAGCCGCGGTTATCTGCCGGCGGCAGGGGGGCCGCGAACGCCGGGGGCGGGGGCGCCGGGCTGCGCGGCCCCGCGGCGGCCTTTGGCAGCCGGCCTCGGGCAGAGGGCGGCCCCGGGCAGGGCACGGGCTCGCAGCTACGGGCGATCGCTTCCAGCCGGGAAAGCGGCGGCCTCTGTCTCTTAGGGCAGAGCCGGGACGGCCGGCGCTGAGATAGCCCAGGCTGGGGCGGGGAGCGAGGCTCTGGCAGCAGCCGGTCGCCTGCTCGGGCTCGGGCCGTACACTCCCGCCTCGGGGCTGGTGCCATACGGTGCACACTTGCAATCCTGCTCCCCACCGCTGCTGGGACACAACTAACACCCGCACATCCTCTGCGGCTCAACTTCTAGGAAGGGTCGGTGGTGCCGCTCGGCTCACAGGCTGTTTTTTTTGAATCCTACTGTCCTTTCAAAACCTTTAGTCTGAAGGTTGGTTCCAGCACCTCGATGTTCAAAGAACACGGGTATTTTGTCATTTGGAGAGTAACTATTACATGTGTTACACGGACCTCTTGGCCCATCTTAGTAAACAAAACGGTGACAGGGCACGGGCATGAAGTGCTGGGACATAGCGCCATTGCCGACAGCCCCCAGCACTGCTTTCGGCGAGGCCAATCTCTGCTTTTCCAGAAAATGCCAAAGTGCAACGTTGGGGACAGCATGGGCTCATCCCAGAGGCAGCAGCGTTGAAGGGCAAGAGAACTCATAGGGGAATTCTGATACATTAGTTTGCAGAGTGCCTGCCAGTGTTTTGTGATAGTTTAGCAACAAATGTTGCTAACTGAACAGAGGTTCCAAGCTTGAAAGGAAATGTAGCCTTTTGTAATGTAGAACAACTATTAGAGAAAAACAACGAGTTTATTGCTACTGAAAAGGATGGGAACATAGGAAATATACAGAGAAGTGTTAATAAAGTGTTAAAAGACTAAGACCCTAATTGCAGAAAGGAATAATAGTCAGGTATAGCATTCAGTTATGGAATTTGAATGCATCAGCAAATAAACAATAACATGAATTTTTGATCTATGTGGGAGCTGAGTGCAGATTGCTGTGGGAATACAGAATAGCTCCCTTAAATTAATAAACCTCGAATGTACTGACCTTTGAGTAATTAAAATCTCAACTTCAATGTTTCATTAGCATTTGCCTTAGTTCCCTTGGTTTGGCTCCTTGAGTCTGCTGCTCAATAAATATTCCTGGATGATCGAGTCTCCAGTGTGCCTTATCATCAAAAAGCAGATGTTGAAGCATCACTACTTTTTTATTCCGGAGATGTAGTCCTCCCTATGCAATGTTCCCTTGGGTACAAATAGCAAATCTAGTATTAAGGTGGACTTTGCTACAGTATTTCCACAACAAAGAGAACTTGGAGTTGATCAGAGGGTGCAGAAACTGGTCAGATAGATTTGTTTTCTGCGGAAGGTGTCCCTGCATCAAAGAGAAGGTTTACATGAAGAAACTGAAAAACAATGGTCAGAGTGCATGTAAATTACAGTAGCATAACACCTGCTCCTTAAAAAACCCAAACAACCTCTGCTCTTGTTAGGAAACTATCAAGTTTGTTTCACAGTATTCAAACTCTGAATCTATGCACCTTAATTCAATTCCCCAACTGGAAGTCTCATAATACATATGGCACATATCCCTTATCTTCCACCTACCCTTCCCTCCTCCCCCTCAAAGGGCAACCTTCCCACTGTGCAGGTTTCCTAGAGCACTTCTAGGCTTAATCCTATTTCCATGTGGTCTCTTCTCAAACCGGTACATGAGCGCCACTCCATTCTTTTCCTCAATATCCCTGGTAGGGTCTGTCTCTCCCATTTGTGCTTACTGCGTCCCTTAGTAGGGAATTCCGTCCATCCTGGGCAGCACCCCAGAGCTAACACCCCGGGAAGGAAACCACAACTGGCTGTGCGGGGGCAGGATGGGCAGGAGAGATCCCCCCAACCAGCCCCCTCGACCCCCGCTCCCCGCCCGGCCCCGCCGCGCCGCCTCTGCCGCCCGCAGGGCAGCACCACCCCCGCGCCCCGGCCCCGCCGCCTCGCTCCGCCCCCGGCCCGCGGCCCCGCCGCTGCGCGCTCCCGAGGGCGGCGGGCGCGCGCGCGCCCCTCCCCCCGCCCGCCCGCGGCTTTGTTGCGGAGGCGGCGGCGGGGCCGGAGCGCGCAGGTAACGGGGCGGCGGGGCCGGGGCTGGGGCCGCCCCGCGGCGCTCGGGTTGGAACTCGCCCCATCCTCTGCGGCGGGGCTCGGCGGTGGCGGCGCGTCCCGCCGAGGCGGTGTTAGGTCGGGCCGCTCTGCCCCCAGCGCCTCCCCGCGGGCAAGCGGCCCTGCCCGGCCTCCTCCACCTCCGGGGCCGCGCCGCCGCCGGGCCCTCGCGCCGCTGGCCGGCTGCGTGTGCCGTGACAGCCCCTTGGCTGGGTTAATCTTACCTCCCCGTGGCCGCCGGGCGACCCCGGCTTGCCCGACTTACCGCCCGCTCCGCAGCTGGAGATAGGGTGAAGCAAGTTTCCCATGCGGGGATGCGCGACTTGCAGTCCCAGAGGCTGTCGGCTTAGCGGGGAGGGAAGCGATGGACGGGCTGCCGCCTCCGGGAGGGGGGCAGCGCTGGGAAGGGAGCCGGGGCAGTCCGAGGTGAAACCTGCCCCGAACAAATTCAGGAGGTCGGTGCTGGATCTTTAGTGTCAGATGAGAACAAACTGTGGAAGCTATTCAGCACTGTAATAATACATTAAAAAAAAAAAAAAGGGGGGGTGGGGGGGAACCGCACCAGAAGAACATGCCAAAATAAAGTTTGTGCCTTTTTTTTTTTTTTGAATATTTATGACTTAAGAAAAGCTGCTTAGGAAATCCCAATGAGTTGTATGCCTCAGCTCCTATTGTAATTCTTGCTAGTCAGAATTCTTGATTATGTTTCTTTTGAGGAAAAAAGCTATGGTTTTTCCGTGTGAACAGTTTGGGAGAAAAACATTCTGTAAATGTACCCAAAGGACTATTTTACCTGAGACAACACACCCTCCGATGTTTGACTGTGGAACAACCACAGCTGGGTCTACGTATTACTTCAAGGGGTTGAGGTGATTTGAGCTAGTTTACTTTAGGAGTTTGTTCAGCCCGAGTTCGGGAATTCAGAGTGCTCTGCAGCACCGTACTGGCCTTTGAATATTCCAGCAAGCTCTAACTACAGTTAGAACAGTCTTAAATTGCAGTGCTTTAGCTGTGGAAAAGAAATCGGTTAACCACAGCAATGTGCTTCTGGCTCAGAAGATCTCAGAGCTGCAAATATTGGAGGTTCTAGGATCTGTGGGTTTTAGGGAAGTGCAATGATATGCTTGCCTTGTTCTTGTACCTGTCCTTGAACATCCATACTTGACCAGTTCTGCTATAGGAACGTACAACTCTGGTTTAACTTGAAACCACTTGGTTCAGATTATTTGTTTATTTAAATATATTATGGCACTAACTTATAAATCTTGTGAGGTTTAACAAGAGTTAAAACTGTCGTGCCAGTTAAGCATGCTACTTATATGGTGGTTCTGTTTTGCTTTATTTTGCTGTTTAGTATCCAGAATGTTGTCATTCATGACAAGGTTCTTAAGCTGTGTGAGACAGAGCTGTGTACACCAGTGAGGTGCCATCAATTTGATGGCTATGAGCTCTTCTGCCTTGTCACTGGTAAAGGGATTAGCACTGATTTCAGGATCTTGAAACTGATAAACTTGTCTTGCCTGTCCAGCTAAGAAGTTGCTGCAGTTCTGGCTGCAGTATGGAAAGTGAAGAGAGGGACTGGGAGGTGAAATAATGTATAGGATTTAAGAAGGTAGGGACAGTTGCTGCTACTAGTTTCAGTAGGTATTAAAAGTTTTCTTGCAGTGATACTGCAAGTTTTTTAGTGGATGATTCCCATTACTGTTTGTAATGGGGACTACTGCCCAACACTAGTGGGTAACAAATTAAATTTTTAAAATCTCTTCTGCAGTTTTCACATGATAACTAATCAGACTTCTTGCCTTTTTGTTTGTTTGCTTGCTTTATTTCTGGATTTACTTAATTTCTCTTTTAGTTACTAGTTTGCCTGTTTTGGAAAAGGAAATATTACTTTTCTTCGCATTCTGTTAATCTATCTCCCTGCTTGTTGGAAGTCATTCTAGATGATGCTAAATTAGAAATGCATTATAATGGTGTTAAACTCTTTCCCTGACCAGTAAGAAGGAAAACAAGGTTTTGTTTCAGGCTTAGTATTTCTTTTGCAGCAAGAGAAATCCAACACGTATTATTGGCACAAATAGGAGTATGGTGCTGATGCCACATGGCCCACATGTAGCTTTTTGCAGTTTGTGAGGGTTTTAGTTTCTGAGAGTGCCTAGGTTAGTAAAAAAGTAAGGGAGTTTTCAGATCTTGCTGGAAGGGATTAGGGGAGAAGATAAAATAGCTGTTTGATAGTTCTCTGTGGAAGGAAACAACAAATTATTCATTAGAACTTAAAGCAAGAATATACACGTGAGCTGAAGAGGGAGAGCATCCTGCCTATAGATCACAGTTTTGTGTAAAATTAGTCATGAACTTGGGAGATATCCTAATGGATCTTTATGCTACCTATTTTTAGTCTGCTAAACATAGGGCAGAGTAGATGCTGCAGTTGATGGCAGTGAAATGCCATAGTGAAATTGTTTTAAGCTATGAATTGGTGATCTGACTTGAGGCTCACTTTAGTGCAGGTCATCCAAATCAATGCAGAGGCTTCTTTTCACTTTTACATCTGTTATCCTGTGTGGGTAATCGATGTTTTGAAACCTACTTTTGAAACAAACAACCCTTCTGGGCAGCTGACTATTGACAGATTTAACTACAGGCTAATGTTGCAACTGACAGATATTCCAGTAAGTATGATTGCTGCCTTTTTCCTTTTCCTTTGAAAGGAAAATGGTTTTGAAGGAGTAAGAGAAACAGTATTGAATCTTTATTTGTGGAACAGATACAGCTATGGAAAGAACCAGTGTCAATGCTCAGCTGTTAAGATGAATCTCTGCTACTTTCAGCCACCAGTTTTTTAAGTGACAAGGTACTTGGCATGCTCCCTGCTAGTTTTGTGAGGAAGCTCCCTGCTAGCTTCATAACAGCAGGCTTCTGTTTTCCACGATGGTTCTTGATGTGGACCTTTGTCTTTTAGGGACAGGTTAAAATGCAAACTGACAGTTTCTGCAGAGTGGTGGCCTTTGGTATACTAAAGAGTATTATATATTAGAGTTTTGAAAATAGTTAAATTTGTATTGGCTTTATGTGACAAGGTTCTTTAGCAAGGGAGCTGCAGAGGGTCTTCTGTGAGAAGCTGCTACAAGCTTCCCTCATGTCTGACAGAGCCAATGCCAGCCAGCTTCAAGATGGATCCACTGCTGGCCAAGGCTGACCCTGTCAACAGTGGCAGTAGCACCTCTGGGATAACAGAGTTAAGAAAGCGGGAGCAGTGGAATTCTCACTTGCAGCTGGAGAGAGAAGTTAGAACGTGTGAGAGAAACAACTGTGCAGGCACCAAGGTCAGTGACGAAGGAGAGGGAGGAGGTGCTCCAGCCATCAGAGAAGAGATTCCTCTGCAGCCTGTGGTGAAGACCATGGTGTGCCCTGGCATCACATGGACACCCATGGTGGTACAGATATCCACGTGCAGCCCATGGAGGACCCCACACTGGAGCAGACGGATGTGCCCAAAGGAGGCTGTGACCCTGTGGGAAGCCTGTGCTGTACCAGGCTCCTGGCAGGTCCTGTGGACCTGTAGAGAGGAGCCCATGCTAGAGCAGATTTGCTGGCTGCAGGGAGCCCATGGGAGACCCATGCTGGAGGAGCTTGTGGACGAATGAGCAGCAGAGACAATGTGTGATGAACTGGCTGTAAACCCTGTTTCTGTCCCTCTTCTCTGTGGTGGAGAGGAGGTAAAGAAAACAGAGTAAAGTTAAGCCCAGGAAGAAGCGGGAGGAAGGTGTTTTAAAGTTTGGTATTTCCCTGAGTCAAGTCTGTTTTGCTCATGATGGTAATTGGTGAGTGAGTCTTTTGTTATATTTTTCTTTCCCCTGTCCAGCTGAGGAGGAAGTGATAGAGTAGCTTTGGTGGGCGCCTGGATTCCAGTCAGAGTCAGCCCACCACAACATAAGATATTGCTGGGATTGATCTTTGGTTTTCATAGTATCAATGAATCAAATAATATTTTTTGAAATGTTCCCATGTAGGTTACAGTTCTCTAAAATAAATTAAATTTCTTGAAACATTTTGTATGAAGTGTGAAACAGGCATTGCTGATCCGTCCTAAGTACAAGACATGATCATTTAAATTGAATGCCTATCACAATCCAGTATGTTTAAGTGTTTACTCTCTATTTTATTGAACATCTAAACATGAAAAAAGCTTATTGTATTTACTGTGCAGGGTTACACTTGGCTGAGCCTTGCCAAAGGCATTGTAATATTTATTTCCTGCTTTTCAGGGGAATTAAAATTCAGTGGTTCAATTAATTATTCTGAAAGCATTTGTTGTTTTGAAAGTTAGAGCTGTGGTATCTGTGGCCTATGGTCAACTTCACTTTGGCCACCAGAGTATGTGTACAGCTTATTTTCTTCCCTTTTTTGTTTGCTTGTTTGTTAGCTTTTGTTTTGTTTACCTGTGCTTTTCTCAAATAGGCATGTAGAAGGAGTTTATTGGGTCAGGTGGCTGGTGGGAGGCTGTTTGTGTGTGTGTTGTGACTTGGGTGTACTGCACATGCACCAGATGACTTGCAGGAATGCTCCTGTGGGTTCTGGAGTAGGAAGGACGGTGAAAGGCTGAGTAGGGTCCACTCCACTACAGGCTGGTTGCCATTATAGTTGCTGAAATATATTCTGGAAATTCATGTTGAAAAAAGGTTTGTGATCCTGTTATTGACTTCGTGTGTAGTTAAAATGATCATCAATATGTTGTTTTATTTTTAGCAGGGACTAAAGTACATGGAACTGGTTCATAGTATCTGTTATGTAATAGAAAAAAAGTCAAGACAGTGGCTGTGGTATCATTTTGTTCAGTATCTCTCTCTTGATAGAATAGCAAACACAGGAGCAGATCCAACTTCCCTTTAAGTGAATGGCAAAACTCCCATTGGTCACAGAAGCATAGGATTACACTGTGGGTTTGGAAGAAATAGTTGGTAATGAGTTCAGCTCCTGGAGGGCATTAATTTTTGCACCATGAAATCCGTAATAAATTGAGTTAAGGAGAGCCACATAACATGCTGGTAGACAAATGTTATCCTTTCTGTCCTTTTATGTAAATCTGTTGAAGACAGAATTTGATCTTTAAGTTATATGTTCATTTAAATAGTAATATTCTGACTAGCTATGCACTAATTTAAATGTTAAGTGTGAAATAAATTAGAAAAATCTAATCTGGTTCAGTAATGTAGTACAAAGGACAAAGGAGGATTAAAATGCTTGGTTATTGATTAGGTCTTTGTAGGGAGGGGGTGGTAGTTTCTATCAGGATTTGTGGAATGGGAACAGCGTTGTGTTTGAATCGAAACTATTCTGAAAATGCTGTGATGCTCCACTGTGAGAGAATTTAATATGGGATCAAAAACTGGTGTACTTGAAGGAAACAGACTGCATTTTTAATTTATGGTAGTAATTTATTTAAGCCGATTTACAAGTTGACTTGTACTTTAGCTTGTAAATAAAAATGTCCAGTTGTAAAGGGAATATTTAGTGCTGAAGAATTGCTTCATGGGTGGGCATGTTATGAATTGCCCCTGGTGGGACTAGAACTTGAAAATGTTCTTAGTTGCCAGTTTAACAAAAGAATGATCCTGAGCTTAGGTCAGCTTGGTGAAAAAGGCGTAGGGCTTTCCAAGGCATGGCAGTTGAGGTGTATAGAAATGAAAAGTATTAAAATATTTCTTTTTTGTAGAATGTTTACACAATTTAAAGTACATTTGTTGTTGTTTCAGTTTTTAATGCATAAAGTAAAATATGTTTAAATCTTTGTATTACATCTTTTTTTTTAAGATGTTCTTGACTTGTTTCCTTTGGGATTAATCAGGTCTGCTTTAGCTTTCTTTCATTGCACTATTTCCAAATGTATATGATTGACCCCCTCTCCTTGTTAATTCTGATGTTTCAACAGGTGAGGAAGTGGAACCATTCTTACTGCTTGCCTATTGCATTTGATAGGAAGGAAAATATCAGTTTGTACTATGTTTTCGTTAGTTTATTTCTATGTGTTATAGATTTAACTTCATTTTAGGTAATGACTGCCAAAAAGATTAACCTAGTTACCAAGAAAAATGGCATCTCAGCTTGCGGCTGAGTGCACTTAAGAGATCTGAGAACACTGACTGAGCATAATGAGAAAAGCTAAGACATTCCAATGGTGTCTTCAATGCTATTGAAAGAAGTTATGGGAAAATGATTGTATTCTTTTTTTAAGCATTTATTGCTCTCTGTTATAATACATAGTTATACTTTTCTTTGTAAAAATTAGTGCTGTTTGAGAGAGATTTTATGGTGAAATGTGAAGATACATATCTGATGCAGTGTTGTGTCAGGTATTATAATTTATGCTTGTTGTAGTTGCCTAAATTATACCCATGCTATAATATCATTAGTGGTATTGATATAATAAAATTATTGGTATCTGTAGAATAGTTGAATAAATTTATTAGTATTACTTTTAGAAAGTCACAACTGACTTTTCTTAAATACTGTTCTTAAAATTTCTGTGATCTACAGTTGGACTTGCTTTAAGATGCTGTTTCTCAATGTGTTCTTGTTATTCACATTCAAGTAAATAAAATTTCAGCTTCTATAGGAATTTTGCGGCATTAGGTGATTAGTGGGTGGGAATGTGTTAAATTGGCTATGTAAATTTTTAGATATAAGCATGAGAAACAAAGCAGTATTTTTCATCATGTATTTCTAGAGTGTGTTTTTTGTGTGTGCACAGACACAGGCAGTTTTTCCATTTGCTATTATGGCAGAGTGTTAGGATGTGGTTTTCCTTGTCTGAGATTTGACCTGAGCACTGTGTGACCAGTTTGCTGCTTGATACCTGTCTTGTAATAAGGGAATTGGCACTGTGAAACACCCACCACCATTTTAAGATTTACTGAAATTTTTGTAGCTCTTTTTGTAGGGCTACAGAAATGTGTTCTTATTTTGAATTTTTTTATTACAAATATTACTAAATGAGTGATACAGAACTATGATAGACATTCAGTTGCTCAGTGTAATCAAAGTAGGCCAATCACATACTTAGATACCAATTAAAAACTGTTTTCACAGATGCTGGTTTGCTTTATCCCACTTTTTTCTATTTTTTTTTCTTCTGCTAGTTGTCATGATACCAGGAGATTGCTGACGGTGTAAACAGCTTAAAACGAAATAAAAATTTGTCTTGAAGTAGTTAAATATCTCCATTCCCGTGATCTATATCTGAAGGAAAACAAACAGTATTTAATGCGTCTGTGTTCTTGGATCTGTTTGTAATGGTATTTATTTTCATTAAACCACAGGAATCTTGAAGTTTAACTTTTCCCTTTGCACCTGACTGTATGATGAAAAAGGATGTAGTTCCACACCTATATCCTTCTCAAGTGTAGCCTGCATTGATATTGTTGTTCCTTAAAGAGACATCAGCAACCCCATAGTTCTGCTCAGTTTTATTCTAAAATGCATTTTGATTAAAATTCAAATTTAGCAAGTAAAAAGCCACTTTCAAGCTTCAAAATTTGCTTTTCCTTCCAGTTAAAATAAAATAAAAAAGACAGTATTCTATTCTCATTTTGTGGTGCTGTGTAAAGTTCATTGTAGGAGATGTTCTTTTCTATTAGTCTCTTTAAGTGTAATTTATAGGGAACAAGCTACATTGGGAAAACTGAGCCACAGGAGGAGCTATGTGAATTCCCTGATGCACTTGTTCACCAGTTCTTGCCGTATAGGATAATACATAGAGCCTTGGTTTCACTGGTCTCTGCTCCATTCCTGCCTTCTTGCTGTGACCATCTGTTGGTTGTTTTCAGGTGTTCCTGACTAAATTAGTCATATCTTTTCCTGTATTTAGGTACTGTGTGAGGGATGTGGGTTTTTCAAGGATTCCCTTACCCTGTTCTGAGCCCTGCTCAGCTGCCTTCAACATGGTGTTTGAGTGTGAGGCAGGATGTTTAAAGAAAAGAAGTGGGGTGGAGTTGTGGATCTCACTGTCCATTTCTTACACTGTCTCTTTTCTTGCAGCACATCGTAAGTTAGCTGCTGATCTTGCTAGCCATGCCTTGGAGAACAGAATTGGGCTGGCTGGTCAGCCAGCTGTTGGCCCTTGGCAAGCTTGGGCATCTCCTGAAGTGCTGCACAGAAGGCATAGCACTGCTTCTGCTGCTTTCTGTTTAGTCTGCTCTTCTGCAGCCAGAGCTCAATAACCTTGGCTGATGGGCACGAAGGGCCCTGGGGAGGGAAAGATACTGCTCTTTTCACTCCCAGACATGAGTTGAAGGCACAGTGGGGTTATTAAGACAAGGTTTAAATGGCTCAATTTGAGAAGTGCTGCATGTTACAGCCGTAGTCAAATTAATCTTTGAAGTGAGACATAGTACAGGTCACACTGTGCAGAAATAGCCTTGATGAATACTGATAGCAGTCTCCTTCTGAAACTTTGGTTATGCATGTTTGAGGAGTTCTCTTTTTTAAAGCCTTAAATTGTGCCAATATTATGCAGTTTTCAGTAATTTTTGAGAGTTATGTATTTGTTTATTTGCTTGCATTAAGAAGGAACAATAAAGCTTTACATCTGCATTGGGAGAGTGTAGTCATATGCTACATCTTGTAGAAAATGGTGCTTCTTTAGAACAGTTTTTTGAGACATATTTTACAAATGTTAAAAGATAATCAAAGATTTCATACATGTACAACAGTTTCAAGCTAGCATGTGAGTGCATGTAGTTGTTGATTGATTTCTTCTGAAAGAGTAGTGTTTTCTGAATAGTCTCATTTTATGTCTTCTGAATATCTCATTAGCAAACAGATGTGAAACAGCTGTTGAGATTTTAATTTATTTTTTCCCCCACCAGCTCTTCCCATAGGTGTGCAGGATCGCACACCGGTAGATGGAGCCCTGTGCCAGCAGGCTCATGAGCGAACCTCCAGCCTCTCTAACCTGAGCGCCAGGCGGGAGTGGCTTCTTGAGCGTGTATATATGTTTTATTCATCTAAATGAACATGGGTTTAAAATTAAATGTCTGCTATTATCTGTGCAAGTCAAGGCAGTGACTGTGTGCTGAGATGCTTAGGGACAATTTTGTGCTGTTCATGATGGGCAGGTGATCAGGTGAAATACTCTGATCTGTTCCAGTGCTGCAGGGACGAGAGTCCATATGGCTTGCCACGTTTTTTCAGTTAATTTCTGAGTCAGCTGCATGTCCTTAGGCAAATCTTGGTTGAAACCATCGAAAACAGGGCCTATGGGAAGCTCTTAAGAAATTTGCAAAGCAGATTAAAATACAAGTTTTGGGATTTAGTTTTGTATTTTTGTTTCTCATATATACTAACTGCAGATTTTTTTTTAAAACATATTTTTGAGTGTAGAAAATTGTTGAATAGAGCAGTTCAGAAATCCAAAATCAGCAGTAGCTAATCTTGAGTATTGCCTGTTTTGCATGGTATGTGTCCACACCCGCAGCCCAGAGCTGTGTTACATAGCTCAACTAAATGATACAGTGGACTGGGTTTGTTGACATTTGTGTCGGCCACTTGTAGGACTGTGAAAAATATCCAAGTTTTTGCAACTTTCTTTAGAAATCAGTTTACCTGATGACAAGTTACTCTAGTGTGAGAACAGTTCTTAAATAGCAAGATGCTAATTTTATTTGAAAATTTGAAATGCAGTTCTTAATTTTAAAGATAGAAAGGAGGGAAATATTTAAGAGATAATAGGTAGTAAGGTTTTGTTCCTGCTGTGTAAGTTTTTGCTGGATTTGTGCCAATAAGCCTATGCTTGAAATATCTGAGAGATTAGTATTATTCTGTGATTGTAACAGGTATGCCATTTCTATAACATAGGCCCTGCATTTTTTTATTTGAAATTCCAAGTGTCTTAATGTTTACATTTCAAAACAATGGGAAGGGTGTGGGTCCCTGGTGTTTTTGCTCTGACTAATATTTCTGTGCAGAAACACTCCTGTACTCTACCTTATATCTCAAAAGAAAAATTAAGTCATTCTCAAAGCCTGCAGATTTTTCTGATGACTGTATGAATACTGGGCTAAATTGCAATCTGAAATAATCTTTGGAAATGTGTTTCTACCTGCTGTTCCTTATGTGTGTTAAACTGGCATTTAGATGTTAGGGAATGGACTTAAAAGTGAGATTGTGAAAGCATTTGTTAAAAATAAACTACTCTGTTAGAAATCTTCTGAAAGAGTATAATTTTGTTTGCTTTATTTGTTTTAATGATTAGTGTTCACTTTTGCTTATGGTTTGCAAAAATGAAATAATGGTTTTTCTTTCACATGGCGCATACTTGCATGGGGCTTTGAGCAACCTGGTCTAATGGAAGGTTTCCCTGCCCAGGGGGTTGAAAACAGGTGATCTTCAAGGTCCCTTCCAGCCCAAACCATTCTGTGGTTCATGGTAGCAAACTAGTACAGCACTCCAGTCATTCAAACCCAATTATTTGTTGCAGTCTTCCAGTATTCCAACTTGTTAGTGTTTCACTGCATTTTTAAAAAAGGGACACAAATCACAACTATAAACATCCTTGTTCTTTGGAGGGAGAGAATAAAGAGTCAAGTGTGGGGTTGACCCCAGCCAGCAGTTAAACACCTGCAGAGCTGCTCGCTTGCTGCTCCGCCCAGCAGGCTGATGAAGAAAATAAGGACAGTGGAAGAAAACTCTTGTTCCGAGACAAAGACAGTTTAATAAGCGAAGGGAAAGGAAAGAAGAACAAACCAAACAATCAAAACTAAAAACAATGAAAATTTATGCAAACAGTCACTTGCCACCTCTCACCTGCAGCACACCATGGTCCAGCCAGTCTCAGAGAACAGCTGCTTTGGAAGAAAAACCACATAACCCCTTCTTTGCTTTACCTAGTTTCCATTGCTAAGCATGACATTATATGGTATGGAATATCCTTTTGGCTGGTTTGGGTCAGTTCTGTCCCTCACAATTTCTTGTCCACGCCCAAGCTACTCTCTGGAGTGACAGAGTTGGTGGGAAACAAAAGCCTTGATGCTGTATAAGCAGTGTAAGCAATATTCAGAATACTGGGATGTTATCAGCACTGTTTTAGCTATAACCCCAAAACAGCAAGGTACCATGTGCACAACTACGAAGGAAGTTAACTACATCCAAACCAGAGTCAGTAAAAGTAGTAACATATCTTTTCAATAGTACAAATACTCTTTTCTAGAATGCATTATGAAAGGCATTTTGTAAATTTGTAGCAGCACTGATGATAGACACTTAGATGGATATACAGCTTACATTTTTGAGGGAGGAATTTATAAATTTATATAAATACAATTTACTTGAGCAAGTGTCAATTTTTAAAATTTTAATAATAATTTAGAAGAAATTTTACTTCTACACAACAGTGACTTCTCACATATGAATGAAGTTGCAACGTCTATATTTGGCATTAGCGATGTGTCTTAAGCCACCATTGTTTTGTTTGAGAATGATCATGCCCTTTTGTTTTGAGCCATTGTTCTTTGAATTTTGGTTTAGTTAGTACCAGAGGCAGTCATATTAGCACAAATAAGAAGCTGTAGCAGAATTTAAGTATTTGACTTGAGTGTTTATGAAAATAAGCTTTCCCTGCCTCTCAAGGGCATGGTTACAAAGTTTAGCTCATGTTCTTGTTAAAGGGATGTTTTCTTTGGAGAGGAGGGTTGGGATTTTTTTCAGAAAAAGTTTGACAGCAAAGCTTTCAGTGAAATACAGGGTAGAGCTGAAAAGACAAAATGTTCAGAAAATTACATTCCAATGAATGTTTGCCCTTAGAAGCAAAAGAAGAGCTTGATAATCTCGTATGATGCATGAAATGAGTGGTAAAGTCAACAGGGTGGATATACTGGTCATTGAAAGGTGAGGGAAATAAGACAAGCCTTCATTAAACTTGGCCTTTAAATGTTTTTAAAAAACAAAATACAGAAACACCATGTCTTGCACCTGCCAGTGCAAGGAGAACATCATGAAAAGATGAGTGATAACCAGTGTTTTTCTGTGCTTGATGCATCAGTTGAATTTGGCAGTTGCTCTGAAGAAAGTGGAGACCACCTCTGTGTGTTCAGCATTCCTTATGTATCAGCACCTGAGTCCTTTGAGAGATTTTATGTAGTGCCTGAAGCATTCAGCAGGGAAGTACAGCACGTTGAATAGCAAAGGTTGTAGTGAGGACTGATGTTTTGGCCCAGGGAAGATGATAGAAATGTAGAGCTAGCAATTTTGAGAAGCTTTGGGAAGTATCTGAGCTTCTAGGCTCTGATTCTCTCTCAATCCAAAAGATCACAGATTAGTTTGTAATTCTGATATAAGCATGAGTAGCACATTTTTCTGCTGACTGTATAGAGTACCTCAAGGACCTATTGATAGTTGCCTCTAGCCTGAGATTTTATCCGTGCCACGGTGGTTTTTTTTAACAGGTTACATTGTGTGGGGAAGGATATTATGGTAACTTAAGCCATATAAAGAACTCCTGCAAAACACAGAACAAAACATTAGCTTGTGCAGAGGCTTGTGATCTTCTGTATTGATCAGCTGTAAAGCAACAACTGATTGAAAAAGGTCTCTTGATCTTCTGAGGTCTGAGTGATTTCTGAGTGCGAATGGGGGGAAGAAGGGACACGTAGTTGCAGTCTTACAAGCAAAAGTATTTTGACTGAGGTCCTTGAATTTTTTTTATGACTTAAATTTGCCTCTTAGCAGCAGGACTGGGCAAAGCTTTAATATTCTGAGTTCAGCTTTTATTTGGACATAGAAGCTCACTAGCTATGGCAAAGCATCTTTCAAAATCTTAACTCTAGTCTGTCAGTAAAATACATGTGATATTATACTTGCAATCTGGTTCATGCCTAGAAACAGTATAGCAGTAAAGAGAACTAGCAAGATAAATTAGTTTAATACTGACATTTATGAGCTAAGCAATATGGACTGTTCTGTTCTTAGAAATGTGTTGTATGAAATTATAGTTGAAAGCAAATTAATCAGCTAAGAGGGAAATTTACCTGATGGCTAATGTAGCTTAAATTATGTGTACTTCTGACACTTAGCCTCTTCTGAAGGTTGAATTACTTTGGTGGTGGTTTCATTCTTATTCCCCTTTGGAGGTGGATTGCATTCCTCTTTGGAGCTGGGGAGTTGTGCTGGCTTCCCTGCTCAGCTTTGCAAATGCAGTGTGGTTCAAACTGATGTTACTGCACTTTATCCACCAATGAGCAGTTTTGCCCGTTCCCTATATCTAAGGTACAGATTCCAAGTGGATATGTCACAAAATCCTTTTTTCCATATTTTGTGTTTGTAGGACAGATTTGAGTCATTATCTCTAGGATAAGGAGATGGTAAAACACCTTAGTCATTCCTACAAGGACTGTTTACATAGAAGAAGGATATTCCTCTTTCACCCTAGATCTTACCAAAGTTTTTGTTTCTTATATGGTTTTTAAAATAGCATAAATTACATTCCAAGGATTTTTATCTTATTTTACATTGTTTATATATGTGTCTATGTATATAATTAAAGTAATGGTTTACAATTTTTAAGGATCTGGCCAAATTAAAACTAAAATTGTTTTTTTAATATATGCCTATGTGTTGTAATACCATTTGACTGTAGATTTTTTGATAACTTTTTCTTGATTTTCAAGAGCTATTAAGGAATGCCTGTACCTATTTTGTATAAAATCTGCTTTGATAACAGATAACCAATTTGATATTTCTACATATGAAATTCTGTATACAAATAGTGTTTAGATAAGCTGCTTTAATCACTTATTGTGCATATTTTATAATTCTATAGTTAATTCAAGAAGTTAGAGTAATTGTTTTTGTTGTATACTTTTGTGACTGGTTGTAAATTAATCACAGTACAGTGTCAGCATGAATTAATTATGCCAGTAAACCAAATGGCTATTTCATTGTTTTATTGAAATGCCAAGAGTTTGAGGAGATCTTTTGTCTTAATAGATTAGCCAGAATTCATTGGGAAAAATCTTAGTATGTTTAAGGCAATGGGAAAATACTGCTTTCAGTATGTCCTACAGAGATCCTGTTTAAAACAGACGACAATCTGTCACATTCAGTAGCACATCAGTCATCAGATTTATTCTAATTCCTTAAGCTGAACATTTCATTCAAGCTTGTAGATTGTCTTGTCAAGCTACCAAAAGCCTCATAGCTTTTCTGCCAAGCAGAGAGTTGCACCAGCAGTTCACAAATAAATGCTAAGCTGCAAAAGTATTGTTTATTTTCTTTAACCTTTTATTCAGTTAACTACACTGTTCTTTCGTGTTATTTTCTCCACGTGTGTTTGTCACAAGGTATTCAAGGGACTGCTTCCTAAACATGCCTCATCCTGACCACAGCCACTTCAGACCAAGGACCACTCATTTTGGCGTGTGTTGTTTTTACTTGTAGCAGTCTAGACCACCATGGTTATCACATTCCTCCTCTAATCACAAAGGCCCAGTGAGCAGCTTCATTTGCTGCAGACATGAAGGAATCCCACTGCTGCTGCACCTACAGCTGTGGTGTGGCCAGTGTGGCTTTGTGCAGAGTGGCTGTGGATTTCTTGCCTTGTATGGAAAGTGACACTTTTGCTGTAGGCACATACAGCCATGACATTCTTTGTATTTACTTGTCACAATCCTTTTAGGATATTTTCTCATGCTGTATTGTGTATGTCTGTGTCTTTTTTTTTTCCCATTTCCTGCCTGACCTTCTCTAATTCTGAGCCTTTTGGTTTAAGTGAAGTCTGTGTAAACTGTAGCAATTGCATATGAAGTCTACTTAAGCCTTACATGGTAGTGAGAACTTGACTTGAGACATACTTTCTTTGAAGTCAACATATGTATGTCTGAGGTAGTAAAACATTAAGGATGGTTGGTTGAAGTTAATCAATTGAATTAAGAAAATAAAGTAAACTATTAGATAGGTGCATTTGTATAAATTGCATTTAAGGCCAAAAAATTACTTGTTAAAATACTGAAAGCCTCATGTCCAGATAAGACTAATCTCTGTGTTAAATTGCTAATGCTATGGCATTCAGTATAAAGTTGTAACTGCCCTTTAATAGGAAAGAGACTTCCTTCATTGTCTCTTTTAGTTGTTAAAAAATTAAATATAAGTTGTCTGTTTATAATTTTCCACAATCACCAACTTCAGAACTCTACTTTTTACTTCTAATTCTTCACTGTAACTTGTGATTTCTTCTAGTATGTTTTTTTCTGTCATTTACATGCAGTGCTACATTTTCTCTCATAATCTCGTGGTCTTCTTTGTTATAAAGCTCTGCTATTTTTAATACTTTTTCTTGGTCTGTTAAATGGCCAGTGTGTTCTTTTAGCAGACTTATTCCTTGAATGGATATTCTGAAATACACATTGTACATGTCTAAAAAGGAGCTGTGGGGTTGAAGCCCTAGATAAAATTAAAGCCTGAGTATATAAAAAAAAGATTGTTAAAATGTCAAGATAATGAAAAGTCAGAAAATAAATTATGCCTATTATTAATTTTGAATTGTATTCAAACATAGAAATATGTATCATAGACAAAAGCTGATTACAGAGAGATAAAATTCAATTTTACACTAGGATAATTGTTTTATGTATTTTACATTTATTTATAAGATCAGATAAAGGCCTGGAATTCTCGATATAAATCATAGTATGGTCCTGATGAATGCCAAGGTCAGTAAAAGGAAACCCCATCACCTGGAAAACACATATCTACTGCAGAAAATACAAAGTGAATAAAATGAAACTGATAAGCACCATCTTTCCTACTATACATACGTTATTTGCATTATAGTGTTAGAGCTTAGAGTAGTTTTGGTTTTTCAAAGGAGTGAATAGGTATCAATGCTCTCAGCATCCTCCCATATATTATCTGTAGCCAAATTAACATACCTTTGCAAAGTAGAGATTAATGCAAAACTTACTTGAGGTCTGGGAGTGAGAATGGAACTGTTGTCTCAGTTACACTGAGAAATTAGGTTGGCCCTATTCAAACAGTCTTGCATGTACTGGAGATGTAGTTGATGGGATCCAAATGCCATATAGATGGTGGAGCCCATGATTTAAGAGTACATTTCTGTAATAAATTACTTCCTATCAGGAAGGCTTAATTTTATCCAGAATCAAATCTCTGGTATGTCTTCAAGAGAAGGAAATTTAACTATTTTTCAGACTTGACAGGACAATAAAATGGATTCTAGTTTCTCACAGAAGTGACTCTGTGTTGGGTACCTCAGCTGAGCATCTGAGCATCAACCTCTTAGTAACTGAATTTCAAGCCAGAATTTGAAACATATAGGTAGTGAACTGAAACAGCTGCCGCTCATCATACCACACACATTTAATAAATAAGCCATAATGTTCAGTGATGGGTTTTTTCATATGTAGTGTATTGGAGCTTTTGAGTCCTAGGACAATAAAAAATAGACTTCTTGACAAACTGGACATTTTCCACACATGTTGGCTTCCAAAACATGGCTTCATCAGCTGCCTTTATTCAGCAGCAAGGAGTTCTGCACCTGTTGCTTTTTAGAGTCCAGCTTTTTTGGGCTTCTGTCAAAGTACCAGTGTCACAGAGGTCAGGAATTTGTACTGTTACCTGAGTTAGATCACATCAGAGAGTAGTGACTCAACAGCTGTACTTGACAGCAACTCTTCTAAGTAATTGCTGGGATTTCAAATGGTCTTTCGTTTCCTTCTGAAATTGTAAGTTTTATATAAGCTTGTAACTTGTTCTGCTTCAGCAAAGGCAGGGCCACTGCTTCAGGGTCAGAAGGTGATCTTTGGTTTGTCAGGTAGGATTCAGGGTAAATGGTTTTGCATGCCAAATGTTGAACAACTATGGAGTTCTACTGTGGTGCTTGGTAAGCTTCTGCACAGGCAGTAGCTCAGCAGCTTTCATCTGCTGGGCTGGTGATGAGATCGCTGAGATCTGCTTCCATGTAATCAGGCTTTCTTTCCAAGTGCTGAAAAGTGATTAGACTGCAGAAGTACAGATACAGAAATTCAGGCTCCTGTGAGAACAGACTCGCCTTCGATTTTTTGATACAATTGGATTTCTTTCTTTCAGGATCATAGTGATTCAATAAAATTGTGAAAGGGCACTAGTGGACCCCGTCCACCTGTTTGTTCATGGTATCCTGAAATATAAAAGAATGAAGCATCCATGAAGCATCCTTTGTCATAAAGGTTATGGATTAGGGTGTGATCGGTGTCTCCAGAGACTGTTACTGTGGGATGTACAGTCAGCCAGTTAAGGGTGTTTAAGTTAGTTTTCTGCACTACAGCAGCATAAATGTAGAGTGATATAAATATGTCTGGGAGAAAACTTGAGCTTCTTGCTTTATGGACTCAGAGTCTGATGGTAGCAAGAATAAACAGAGTTGTGGTGTGTAACACTTCGTGCAGTGTGCTGAAGGTGACTGCTGTGCAGGTTTACAAGGTAACTCTAATTAAAACAGTTTCCCCTTGAAATGTAATTTTGTTCCTCCTCTTCACTATCCAGTGGTAGACTAATATTTGTCTCCGGAATGTTTTTCCAGGATCTGAAGTGGAATTACAGTATCTGAAGGTTACTAAATATTAGGCAAAAATTATAATTCTCTTCATAGTTTAAAAGTATCTTTCATATTTCAAAAACCCTCCTGGATGTACAATTCTTTTGGCAAACATTCACTGTCTTGCACTAGAGAGAAAACTTACTATAAATAGCATAGGCTGCTTTCATAGTGAGGTTCCCCTCCAGCTGTATCCAAATTTACCTTAAAAGTTAACAACAAGTGAAAAAAAATCAAACCAAGTACTTTATTGAGAACCCATTTAGTGTTCCATATGACACTTTCTTTCCAATAATACAGCCATTCATGTCATTAGAGAGATTGGGAAAATTAAGAATTATCTGTGCATCTTCAGCTCTTAAAAATCCCACATGTAATAAAAACCAGTGATGGACCTGAATTTTCTTAAACTGTAATCCTGTATAATATAATTATGTTTGAAAGTGTCACCGTTTAGTAATACAGCAATTATAATGTAAATAAAAGAAAAATTTTGTTCCAGTTGCTATAGAAATTCATTCAGATTAATGTTAAACCCCAGTTATAAAGAAGTTCATAAAAATTATCAGATGTTATCCAAAATGTTTTGAAAAAGACCTTTATCTCATCTGATTAAAGAAAAATGTGATCAGAGCATGAGTTTGCTAGTTATGGGGTCTCTGGACTTCTCAAATGTCTTGAGAAACAGGTTTTTAGGGAGGTGTCTATTAATGGATGCCTGAGTGTAGGTGTGTTTTTTCAATCTGTCCTGAAAGCACTGCAGAAAACCTTGTAAGTACTGAACTACCTTTTCCTTAGGTTTAGTTTATATATAGTGAGTATCCTTGAAAAAAAAAAAAAAAAAGTCTTACACCTCAGTAAAGTTCAGTGTGGTGAGTAAATTAAATTGAGTTCACTTAACTCTTTTCAGGCAGACAACGAGTTATGGCAAAACCAGCAACCTTTCCATAACACCTCCTTTCCCAAACAAGACTGCTCAGCAGATGCACAGTCCAGCTGAAGAACTGAGTACAGTTATTCCTTTGGATAAGCAGAAATATGAACAGATATAATTTAATAGATAATCGTGGCTTTAAAGTCTTGAAGAAATTAAAAGACAAATGTTCAAGACCACTTTGAAAGCAGTTTCAAAGGGTCATAACTTGCACCAGAAAAATTATGCCTTTTTTTACATTAAAGTCTGAACATGTTAAGATTTGCCTTTGACAGAAAGGAGTTATGAAAGCACAACACTAAAAAAAGTTGTTTTCATTTATAATGAATTTTAGGAAATAATTCAGAAGACTTTCTTCTTTCCTTCCAGTTGGACTGTGAAATAGGAAGTTACTTAGCAGTTTTCTTAGTGTTATGATTAGGCAGAGATGCCATACTAGTGCACATACCTAACTTTGTCAGGTGCTCCTTCAGCATGAAAGGGGAGATAAAACTGTGGAGCCTGCAAGTCTTGCAACTTCACAATGTCCAAGAATATCTTCAGAATTATTCAGAGTATTTGAACTGTTGGCCAGATTTTCCTTTTTTTTAATCTTGTATTATCTACACTTCTGTAGCTATAAAGTCTTGATTTTTTTTTTTATTTTTATTTTTTAGTGATACCAAGCAGTGAAATACGTAATAACCACAGCATCTGACAAACAAGCCTCAAAATATTCAGCACAATTATGTGCAAGAGAAAGCAGTCATCAAAATAAGCCTCGGTTTCAGAGCTGCTGTCTCAGCTCTAGTGTTTTGGCAATGTATCTTGATGAATCAAGGAATAATTAATGCAAGATGTTGGAATTTAGGATGAACTTGCAAGAAAGAATAAAACATCCATTTCCTTTTACAAAAAAAAAAAATGTTGCTGGAAATGGCTAGATAATCCTAGGTCTTGAATTTTTCTAGGATTTTTTTCCCATTTGTCTGTGTGGAAAGAATCTGATGTTAAGAGACAGAACCCCTAATAAGAAGTTTTTCTGTCAGTTGTATAACCCTCAGCTTATATGAAAATCTTTGTCATTTATATTCTCAGAGGAATTCTTTAAGGCTTCTCCACTGTAAATTATTTTCATGGTTTTGGCTGAATAATGTGCTTATTAAGGGTTTAAAAAGAACTTTCTTCAAAACCCAATAAACAAATTTGGGTTCTTTAAAAAACATATTTGTCCACCTTTTTCATTCTGTGTGTTGCATATCATTATAAATAATCAAAAGATCAAAGAATGAGAATGATCTATTTATTCAAATACTAAATAAATAAAAAAGATGGACTATTTCATTGGCTGAAAAGGAGCAGAAATGACACAGTTTTCGTTATGTGTGTTCTGACATTTCTGCTTGTGTTTAAAATTGTCCTGCACCTTGCTTTGGAAGACCTTTTCTAACTAAGTTTCCATTGTTCATAACTTTTAACATTTTAGACAGTCTTTTTTTTTTTTTTTTTCCCACAGAAGGAATTTCCTGCCTCCTGGGTGAAGTTGACTTATTTTTTGTAAGTTTCAGCTGAGAGAAGGTTTTGCATTTTTTCCAAACGAGAGTTAAAGGATAAATACGTTGTTTTCCCTGACATTAAAAAAAAAAAAAAAATGCAGCAGTTTGATTGGTAACCTCGTATGTGATTATGTTTTGCATTGCTTTCTTAAGGTTTGGCAGGGAAATTGATCCACTGTCAGAAATATCTGTTATGTGACTTATGATCTGAACTTTTTAAACTTCATCTAATGCCTCTTTTTTTTCCTTTTATTTTTTTGGTTTTGTTGTTGTTTGCTTGTTTGTGGTTTTCAACTGCCTGTCACTGATTCAGTCTGTGGTGACTCCCCTTTAATCTTGTACCTTCCTCTGTTGGTGCAACATCAGGAAACAGTGCAGCAATTGCTATGGTGCTGAATGTTTGCAGGTTTAGCCTCTTCAGTCTTTAGCTTACATTTAAATTCTGGACATTGTCAACAGACTTAATTTCACTGATGTGTCTCTGGTTCGCATTGAGTTTGGCCCACCTCAGAATACCAGATTCTTCTTTGGGAGTCCAAGATAATTTCTGAATGTGTACATTGTTATTTTGAATTGTACTGGTTTTCAGATTTCTTTGGTATTGCAATAAATTTCTAGGAAGCATCTGGATTAATTTTCTAAAATCACTAGCCTACTAATCATCCCTAAATAAGCAACTGCATATAAGGCATGCTGTATATCATGCATGTTAAGCATGTTGTAAAGCACACAGTCAATGCATAAGTGCCGAAAACGCTCAGAAATGTTGTTGTTGGAGTGTAGAAAACATAAAATTGCAGGATAATTTACGCTGGAAAAGACATTTAAGATCATCAAGTCCAACCATTAATGCAGCACTGCCAAGACCACCATTAGACCAGATTCCCTAGTACACATCTACACATCTTTTAAATACATCCAGGGATGGTGACTCCACCACTTCCCTGAGCAGCCTCTTCCAAAGCTTGCCAAACCTTTCTTTGAGGAAATTTTCCCTAATATCCAATCTACACCTTCTCTGGGGTAACCTGAGGCCATTTCCTCTTGATCTATTGCTTGTTACTTGGAAGAAGAGACCGACCCCTGCCTCACTACAGCCTCCTTTCAGGTAGTTGGAGAGAGCAGTAAGGTCTTCTCTCAGCCTCCTTTTCTCCTGGCTAAGCATCACAGCTCCCTCAGCAGCTCCTCATAAGACTTGTGCTCTAGAGCCTTCACCAGCTTCAGTGCTGTTCTTTGGACACATCCTGAAGTATGCCATTTCTCTGTAACTTCCACTTCTTGCTTATGAGGGTGAAGTTCCAACTCATAGTCAACAAAGGCACTGCTTACTGCATCTAGTTGCTAAATATAAAAAAAAAAAATCAGAAGTTCAGGCGAGACTGTATGTTTATTGAGTCAAAATGTATGTCTGTTCACACCTGAGCAACACTCTATGTTCCTATCCTTTTACTGCTGTGCAAGCATGGTTTAGGGAGCAATTACACTTGTAGTTGAAGGATAGCTTTCTTTTCAGGTAGTCATCTAAGAAAATGATAGCTCAGTTAATATGCTTGTAAAGAACAAATATGGCTAATGTGCAGTCAGTGTTACTTCTCTGAGCTTTTTAGCTTGTGAAATTTCAGGTGAAGTGATTCCTTTCAGCAGCTGAAGCATATGCTGTAGAATTGGAGTAGTTCCATAATTTGGGTAGGACCAGTGCACTGGATATGTTGCTCTCTGACAGCAGCGGAGGCACATTTGTGTTCATGCTGTCTAAAACAGCCTGACAGATACATAACTGGTGAGGTTGTGTTTCTCTGCAGGAAACCGACAGGCCCCTCTCAGTCCCCATGTACAGGACTGGATCTTGAAAGGTTGGCACATTTCTGACAGGCTTCTGCATGTTCAGTGCTCATTATAGTTTTTGGTCAGGCTCCAATATCCACACTGTTTGTAGCCTTTATGCTTTTTATTTTTACTGCATTTGCTGTCAGGGAAAATGGTGCTATTTGAAGGCACCTTGAGAAATGTGAGTTGGCTGGATGAATCAAGTTTCTCTGCCTCAGTGTGGTTTTTTGCCTCCTTTTCTTCACTGAGTCCCTGTTCAGTCTTACTTCTTTCTGTAAAGGGAGCCAAACAATTGAAATGTTTTTGGCAGGAGACATAATTTCTGCTTAATGCTATTACTTGTACTAGTGGTTTGTGAATTTGGCACTAAGTTACTACTTCACATTCTTATGTGCATATAATGTTTTGTGATTTTATTTTTGCTTTTGTGGTAAAATCTGGGCTAGCAACTTAGTTCTGTGATAAAAGAAATGATGATTTGGGGATTTGGGAATTTTAATATCTTGAATATACTATACAACAAATTTTGCAAACATAAGCACTGTAGATTCATGTTTCTTGAATCATTTCCTTAGTTAGCTTTGGAGCTCTTTAGTCACAGTGACTTTTTTTCAGGTTTGGGGGAGGGATGGATTTTTTTTCAGGTTTGGGGGAGGCCAAAACTTTCAGAAAGACAGGTAAAATAACTGTATGAGTGGTCCATTTTTGGTTTATTGAAGGGTGGTGTGCAAACCAATATTTGACATTTGGCCTGGTGCCAAATCATCCAGTCATGTAGTAAACTGAAAAAAATCAGGTGCTCAAGACCAGTAGGGCTCAAAATGCTGTGCAGATGCTGCTGTTGCACTGTTTCCTCCCTGTTGGCATATAGCCTGTCTGCCGCATGGGTGGTCTTTGGTTGTGCCTCACTGCTATTTGGTTGTTGGCTGGTCAGGGGCTCTACTGACCTACCCTGTAAAGCAAAAAGCAACCTAGTATTTTTTCTGTTACAGGAATTCTAGTTCTGGTGGGTTTGTTTTGTTGCAGTCCTTAGAATAACAAAACAGGTAGGCAGGAAGTGCATATCAGCCAGTTCAGAATGAGGCGATCTCCAAAGTTAGATTGGGTTGATATATCCAGATGAGTTTTGCCCATGTCCAGCCATAGAGATTCTGTAACCTTTCTAAGCAACTTGTTCCAGTGACCTTCCTCACTGTGAAAAATTTTCTCTTACCCATAACACTGAGTTTTCTGTGTTACAACTTGTCTGTGTCAGAAGGATCTGTCTCTGTCTTCTCTATATTTGCTCCCAAGGCAGCTAAAATGCAATAAAATCCCTGTTTAGCCTTCTCTCCTTAAAACCAACTAACCAAACTCTTGCAAATTCCTCATAACTCATGTCCTGCAGACCCCTAATCATCTTCAATCACCTGCTGGACTTAGTTCAGGATATCCAGGAGCAGGTCAGACCGGATGCGGCACTTCAGATATGCCAAATAGAGGGGTTTAATGACTTCCCTTTGTCTGCTGGCTATGATCCTGTCAACAGAGTGTAATACACAGGTAGCCCTTACCACTATGTAGTGCTGATTCTACTAAAATATTCTATTAAATATTCTTTTGGCTCCAGATAAGACAACAGCTTGTTTAAAATGCACATATTTGTTCCTATCTGTAAAGGCTATGGAACAGTTTGCTTGTAAAATGTTTAGAAATGGAGATCTGGCTGTCTATAACAATATATAATGTGATATATAATATTGAATTTTAAGGCCAGTGAAGAGTTTACAACAAAACTGAAGGATGGCTAAATGATTTGGCTGTTCACACCTGATCAAAGCGTGTCTTAGTTTCATTATTAGAATGAAAATAATGTTAGTTAGAGTGTCACAGAAGAAAGCTGCTTCACAGAATGCGCAGCAAGATGAGAAAAGCTGCTAAAAAAGGAGAGTCAGTCTTTGACAAGATTCTCTGCAGTTTTCTTTAATTTTCAAAGAGATGGTGGGCAGGGGGCAAAGGAAATGGCATGTATTGTCAAAGAGAAGACAAAACTAAGGAAAAAGAAAATAATTGGACAAAGGACAGCTAAAAACAGGGAAAGAATACAACAGAGCAGGGTGAAGATTGTTCAGTAAATAAAATATAAATAGAGATTGTTAATGTGAAAGAGAATATATCAGAGGGCAGGAGAGATAGGGGGCTGTTGGTGAGCTGATATCCACATAAACATTTCCTGATGCACAGAGAGAGAATTGAGCCTTGAAGACACTGAGTTCAAGTTAGGGAGAAAAAATAAAGAGGAAAGTACATGTCCTTTGTCCAATTAAGTTTAATTTAGGAATAGGTGAAACCTATTGTAAACCAGTTGGTTTTATGCATTTTTATGCCTCCTCTCGTGTGTTTGTCAAAAGCATGACAAAGAGAATAAGTGCTCTTTGGCTTATGGTATGCCATCATTAAAGCACCAGATGCAAATTTTGTAGTGAGAATATGAAGAAACTGCTGCAGCAACAAAGGAAAAATATCTGAGTCCTGTTTCTTCATGTCTTTTCTGATTTATGCAGGTTAGTAGAAACCAACTGCATATGTCTTATCTCCTTTTGGGTCAAGAATCAGCAGGAAAGAAAAGCCAGGGATTATTGCTTCACTTTGCTCTCTGGGTAAATGTTTTTATCAAGCTTCCAGGTAATGAAGTTACTTTTATTAACCAAAATCTTTAAGTCTTTTTAGTAATGTGAGACTTACAAATTTGAAGTACTACTCACGCTGCATTCATCCACTTATTAATCCACTTGTCTATATTTTATATTCTTTTTGAAAGAAATAGAATATTTTGCATGAACTACTTGTATTTAAAAGCATATAAAAGTAATAGAATGCAATACAATAAAATAAGTACCTCTGTAATCAAAGTATGTTTCATTTCACAGCTTTTAAGTATCTAACAGATGAGTATTATTCCACTTGTAAGAAGTACTTGAATTGGCTATTTCTGTTACCCTTTGACTAGTGTTTTTGTAACTGTCCAAAGCTAGTTTTAACTGACTTCAAATTTCCTTAGATTTCTGATATGCCATAAACTTTCTTAAGGTAAGGAGGAAATGTGTCTCTCTTTGGAGGAGTGTATCATTGAATCAAAACTTGACATCCACCTGGGCTAAGAAAACTGTCTGTTTGTTCCCTGGGGAAATGCTTTGAGACAGTAACTGGTTTTTATGTAGCGTACCCTCCTAAGTTAAGGTTTTTAGTTTAGCATGCCCCAAGGCAAAACGTTTCAGGATATTTTAGAAGATCCTGCCAATCTAATTAATCTTATGGAAATAATGCTAAAATTCATTCTCTGTTTCCCTCTTCATAAACTATATGGTACTTCATCCCTGCACTGTCAATGGCAATGGTTAACTGCATCTTTAAGGGGGACAAAAACTGGTTCAGTGTTGTTCCCAGGGGTAGTGGGAATTGGTGTCTTGTTCCACCAGAGGTGGGGCAGGTGCCCTCTGTGTGGAAAAACTCTTCCAAGACGGAAGGACTTTTTGTGAAGAATGGGTGAATTCCATCGAGAGCAGCAAACATTTGCATCCTGTCACAGCAGCTAAGGCCATGATTCAGTGGTTGACTTCAAAACCTGTCAAGGCAAGACCAAGGAATGGGGGTTTGCAGTCATTGGGTCACCATATGGAGTGGTCCCAACAGTCTTTCTGTTCCTGTGGAGGGGAGTCAGTAACTGGTCTCCAGCTTAGAAGACAGACTTCTCAGTCCTGCCCAGGGAGAGAAAGCATTGATGTTAGTGTTACTGTGGTGCTCTTGTGGGGTTGGGGTTAATGGGGTGCTTCTTTGTATAGTAGTTATTCTGCAGACACTCAAGAGGTTGGGTTTTTTACCTCAGAGAGAGGGAATACTGCTACAGCTGTAATAAAAGCCATTTGGAACTGCACATGTAAAGCACTATATGCTTTCTGTCTTGCAGATGTATGTTACTTTTATATACCTCTTGTTTTTATTTAATTCCTGTGAAGTGTTTATGTTGATGAATAACTAGAACCAGGATTGGTATGCCGTCCTTTTGAATAAGCCATTATTTTTTTTAGATCTTTTTTTTCTCTTAAAATCTATTCATATTCCAAGGTACTGAAAGACAAAGTATATTAATGGTGTTTTTGCAGAATATTTCCTTGAATGGATGAGGAAAGTCATTCCAGTTAGCACGGTATAAAACGTGAGGGCAGTGCAGTGAGCTTAATTTTCCATTTTTGTCTATTAATAGATGTAAATAATTCAAACATATAGGCATGGAAAGAAGTTAACGGTTTGAAACTAGGACTGCATGGGTCTCATAGGATAATGTTAGTATTTCCTGTGTGCTTCAATTTGACATTCTTAAGAAAAAGGTTGGTTTTCCTGAAGTATGAGAAGTATGAGCCATTTAATAGTTAATGCTGTTTTTCACTGGGCTCCTATGGTAAATTAGAATGTTCATGTATTTCATGTGTATGCTTATGCAATTAAGCATCCACTAATTTCTTTCTCTTTGGAAAATACTTCTCCAAATCAGCGCTTAATACATGAAGATTTAAGATTATATCATCTGTTTGTTTAAGGTAAGCATTAGGACAGGTATTATTATTTTATAATAGATTCTTAATCCCTTGTCTGTGAAGTGTTGATGTTTTCATTAGAGTTAAAATATGTTGCATGTGTACAGAAAGCCTGAAATCTCAATATGTGGTCCTATCAATTTTAATTATTTGAATCATTAGAACATCTATTTTTTTGCTTAAGGGTACACCAATGTACCACTGAATCTGTTTTTTAAGGTTTTTTCCAGTTTAATGTCTGAATCCAAATTCATAAAGAGTTGGAAAAATGAGATGTCTGAGCTATAGGATTCACAGGGATTTTATATGAAGCCTATTTAATCAGGATAACACTGTTATTAATATTCATAAAGTCAGCTGGAACACAAATGACAGACTATGGAGCCTAAAATTTTTTACTTGTGAATTTATTAAAAGCAGCTTAAAAAATTAATGGAATTTAAGTAAAGTTGACGAAAATGAAAATCTTATGTTAGCAGAAAAAATCTATATTAGAACTTTGTCTAAGACCATCTTGCATTGATATCTTTGACAGATTTCATTGGTACTTAAAGAAGAAAGATGCATGAATGGTCATTTAAAAGGATTTAAACACATTGGCACATTAATTTTTACATGAATAATAAGTAGTTTCCAAAAGCAATTAACTTACAGTGTACAAGATTTGAATAGAAAAATAGGACTGTGACATCAAAGGGCAAAGCAAATGTGCAGTACATTTTAAACTTTTAATAATACAACTTCTTAATATAATTTTTTTCTTTTCCACAGTAAGTAAAGTAACAGAGCAAAGGTGTTTGTGTACAGCTTGGGTTTGTTTTGAAATACACCAAGATCTGGAACAAATAAATATTTTTATGCCAAAGTGCTATTGGTAAAGAATAATTTTAAGGCTTTTGCATTGATCAGGTGCTTCTGAATTCAAGCTTTCCTACAGTTTCTCTGTGTGGAAAACAGATATATACTGAACCCAGCATGTGCTTTTTCTCCCATGCTGCTATATGCAGCATTGAGAAGCATTTTTATTTCTGTGGATGGCAAACCAGTTAGTTCTGAGAGTTCTTTCATTATTGTACTTAACTATGAATTTTATGTGACTGTTTCATTTTATATTCAACCTATAGGGACAATTTCTTATTTATTTTCACTTTCTTTCATGATGTCCAAGTAGTTTTACACTAGTACAGGTTGAATAAATAGATAATGAATAAGGAAATTGGATTTTAAAATATCTCTAGTGTTTGGGTTATGGTTTCATTTTGTATTTTCGGTTTTGTCTCAGTCTGCCAATACACTTTATTTTAATCTCCAGCTTTAATTTCCTCTCATTTTTACACTGATTATTAACAGATTGTCTTCAAATGAAAATAAGGATTTAGAATAATTGTGTTCAATTTTTCTGATGATTCCTTGTGTGAAAACTTATTGGCCACTTCTGGTCGTTGATATGGTGATGTTTAACACTCACTGAATAATGATGGCTCAGTAAGTTTTGATTCTAAATCAAAGGTACCTTCTGTAAAGGTACGTCTTGAACGACAAGTAAGTTTTGTGCACAAGTCAGCTACCTATTGCAGCATCTGTGTTCAGAGCAACCAGTTGAAATACTTAGTGTCTGGAATATTTTGTTGTTCTGTATCCTAACTTTTTTTCGAATTGCGGGGAAATTAATTGGCACACCCTAGGGAGCCCCAAAAGTCTTTCCATTTTACTTTGATTGACAGGTAATATCAATCTGATATCAACATTTTTTTTTTTAATTTTCCCTATGTTTAAACCAGAAAATTCCTATTAATTAGCAGAACCTATTTCAACTATGAAGACAAAGCCTGTAAAATGATCCTCTTGACTTCGGCCGTAAATTTTCCCTGTGCCATAGTCTATTATTTCCGGGAGAGGGCAGCATTTTCCTATATCAGGTGCAGGAAGGCACATGCCCTGCTCAGACTGTCAATGTTTCTTGTAATTACTCCCAGTATATTTGTTGCTTGCTTATGAATTAACTTGCATTTATGGAACTAAATCATTCCAATCATTTAATTACACCTGAGGAGCTGAACTATAATTGCTTGCTTCCAACTAGGATCTGATATGGCTTGAGCAGTATTAATTTGGTGTTTACTTTTCTGAGTGCTAAAAGCATTAAAATGATTGTGCAATGGGATTACATTTTACTAATTGCTGGCATTCATTAGCTGGGTAAATGGCGAGGAAGAATGACTGTATATTGTGGAGGGATAAAATTATGGTTTTAAATAGTATATTACTAAACACATTAGGGCCCTAAGACATGTTTTAAAATACTCCAGAGGTTATTAAATACCATATTTTCTTCATGTCTTGCTATATGAATATCTTATTAAAATACTGCAATTATTATGAACCTTTTTGTGCAATATGTAGGGAAATGGCTTCATTGACAGAAACCTATTTCTTGATATTAATAACCCTCTATATTTTCAGCTAATCCAAAAGTAAATGAGGAACTTAGGAAAAGATTGCCAACTTCAAATCAACACAGTTACACAGAATTGAAGAAGAAGCATACAGCTTCATTTGAGGGATTCTTGTAAGGGACTCAGTGTTCTGCGATATGAGGTGAACTTGTTATTTTTTGCTAAGACCTAAGCACATCAAATCCTATGCATTTTTTTTCATGAAGATTTATAGTCAACAACAAATATAAGCTAAATATGTATTTCTTGAATGTTTGATGTACATGTTAGTGTTGAATATTAAGTGTTTGTACAATTAATTTTTAAAATAATTTTAAAGATAAAAATGAAATCATCTGCTTTTTTGGTGTTGTGTGGGGAAATAATTTCTTCTGCTGCTTTATTATTCAGGATATGTGTCCTGGTGTAATTTGCTTGAATTGTAAAATATGTACTTAATTTTTTTTAATCTTATATTTTTTAACACAATGACAATGCTCTGGGTGTTTTCATAATCCAGCCACTGTATCTTCAAGGCACATGTTGTATCTTTTTAATAAATGTAAAAAAAAAATATATATATATAAATATATATTTCAGGGACAACATACAGAATAAGCACAACTGCATAGTTAAAGATAAAAATTGTCCTATGTACAATGCTTTTTAAAAAGGTGCTTGAGTAAGTAATAAAATTTGTGGTAAGCTTACTATGTTACCAAGATTACAAACTTATTTAGATGTCCTTGTGATACAGAGTATAATTGAAGTTTTAAAGGATACAGAGTATAATTGAAGTTTTAACACCTAAGAGAGCATATATTTTAACACCCCAAATGATGCCTGGTAGGCATAACATTTTACTGTAGGTATTATTGAGGGTTATTTCTTGATCTTTGATTATAGGAAATATTGCAGCTACGTAATTAACATAGTTGATCTGAAGCAATATGTACGCAAATATTAGGATGCATTATTTAGCTGTTTAGAAAGACCTGCAAATTCAGAGTTGGAGTGGCCATTGGCCACTTTACTTGTATGTTATCTAGGAAATTAAAGCAAGAGAAAGAATGCTGTAAAGTGAAGCACGTGCCACCATCTGTAATAGCTGCCATAGTGAGCAGTGTTGTTGCCTGTAGCAGGACTGCTTGGTGTCAATTTGGCTGTGCACAGTAACATGTACTTCCACGACCAGACTCTAGAAGAAAAAAACAAACTAATAAATATTTCAACAAAGGCATTACATGCAACAGAAAGCTGAACCAAACAATTATAAAAATTAGATGAGAGAAGAAAAATATTTTACTGAGAAATACAATTTTTCACTGACTGTTAAAATATGCAGACTTCATTGCCATGTTATAAATACTTAAAATCATTTGTCTTGTAAATTTTCTGTCAAATGAAGGCAAAGTATACGTGTATTATATTGTTTCAAGTTTATTTATCTAGAGTTTGTTTTATTTTAGCTCTGAAATCTTCAAGCAAAAACTGGACTCAGTGCCAGACCAAACAAGTTCAGAAGAACAAATGGAGAACTGGTCGAAAGGTAGGGACTTTAAAGATATTAATAAGGAACCTCAGGTGTTGCACCAGTGCTAGGCAGTGACTGGAGTGTGTTTGTTCTTGCTGATATATGAGTGACTTTGGAAGAAAAGAAAAAAAAAAAAACACAACCACATCTGCCCCTTAAAAGTACTTGGAGTAACAGGAGAGCAGCTACATAAATATAAAGCTTCACCTTTATTTTCTGGATTATTGAAAAGGTTTTTGTATAACTTTCGGAAGTCTTGTTTAAATTCTTAGTTTGTACATTGCACTTTATTTTCCAACCTTTTTTTTTTTAATCATTAACAATAAAACTGAAAGCCCGTCTTCAAGTAATTTTCTTGGCTATTCACTGGCTAGGGTATGATTAAGCCATCTACTAATATTAATGAGTTTCTCATTAGTAGCTCAACTGAATTTAGACATTAAGGTAAGGCTTGGAGGGAAAGGTGGCCTTGGTGAACTTGGAGCTTCCCCAGTTGATGGAGTTTTCATCTTCATCAGGATGCAAGTATCTTTTTGTATTTGCATTTGGTTGATCAGACACAGTTGTTCTCAGATACATTCTTCTATGTTTCATGACAGAAACTTAAGGGGAAAAAAAATCCACCGAATTTGAGAGTACATTACATGACTGACTGACTTTGTAGAAGAGAATTGTCAGAAAGTGGCTTGTGAATAGATTGTAATATGTAGAAGGAAGAAAGGGAAAGACATAAAAAAGAGACCTTCAGTTTAGGCTGAATTTTTGCTAGTTAGTTACTATGTGTAGATTAAAAAATTCAAAATGGAATAGGTGTGTCAACATAAAAATTTCTCTCTATATCAAAGCCTCATAGCTTCTTGTATATTTCCTATTTTTGAGTTTTATACAATGTATTCTCTCCCAAAAGATAAAAAATGTCAAGTTTCTCGTGGAGAGTCTGTTTAGAAGAAAGAAGAAATGCTTCGTTTTGTAGATTATGCTTTTCTTTCATATGTAAAAGTATTTCTACCTATATTGTTCTGTAAAATAAAATACTTGCACACCTCTTTTATTTTATGGAATTTTGAGCTGTTTCTGAGTGAAGTTCAAAAGTTTTTGAATCATATACTCTGTAAACAAAAACAGGGTGGTGTAAGTTAGTGGAGAATTGTATTCTGGCAGTTTAAACCTGTAATGGCTTAATCAGGTTTAGTATTTTTAGACCTTTAGGGGTCAGCATACCCTAAGAATGGTTCAAAAGGTTAAGTTTTCCAAAGTAGGCAAATGAAACTGATTCTCTGTGAAATATTTTCTGTCTAATTGCAAGAAGTTATGTTCTGCTGCTGCTCAGAGGTATTTTTAAAACCTGAGTAGTTACTGAGTTTCATATGTATTATTTTTCTGATGCATTAGGTCAATATTTTGTGCTGTTAAGACAGCTGTTTCTTCCAAGCTAACACTTATGTATTCATGTATCCAATGGAAGTTTTTATATAAACAAAATTAAAATTTATGCACTTTTCTTTAGCATAATCATTAATAAGACATGTAATTCTTTGTGCTTTTGCTTCTAGGAAAGTTAGAAAAAGGAATTATGGGTAAATCTATCATCATACTGGTTTGGATGAGGAATTAGCATTTTTTGGGGGTATTAACAGCTAAATTACATTCACTTATCATAAAGATAATAGGTCAATTTCAACAACATAATGTTCAATATGTGTCCTTGGTAGATTTTCTGGTGCATTTTCCCATTGTATTACTTAATCACAGCAACTTTTCATTTTCTGTGTAAATGTGTGTGTTGAAGAGTGTACCATTTTGTGTTCTGCTTGCTCTGTCATCTTCGTATCTTTCCTTTGTGCAGCTGGTACTGTACTGTATTTAGATGTTTCTTTCTTGTAACCTGGAAGTTTAAAAAGTGGGTTTAGAATAACCCTATAATGATTTATGCAAAATTTTTTAATAGCATACTGAAATATTGGAGATTATATTATTTGTCAACAAATAAGGATGGTAAAGCAAATATGAGATTAAATTCATCTGACTAGATGAAAATTCAGTCAAGCAAAGAGAATTTGAAAAAATAGAAAAAACATTAGATACAGAGAAGTGGTAGGTTTATGGCGGTTATGTGGGATAATGTGTAACCTGTTAATAGATGTTATAAAATAAAATACTTGAAAGAAAGGTAGTGTTTAAGAGGAGTATATCTGAAGTGTTTGATAGGTGAGATTTTCTTTTTAACTTTCCAAGTTGTTTGGAGTATAGTATCTCTGTGTGTTGAAGACTTTGTCACTGTTCTGTTCTATTAGGAAGAATTAAAGAACAGTCTGTGTGCAAAGCTTGTTATTCTGTGTTTGTGTCTAGTTTAAATGTACTCTTTCTCCACAGCACTTAGTTTTTAATAGAAGGTTACTGCCTTTTTTCATTTCTGTCTAAGGATACTTGAGAGAATGTACCAGGAACATTGGCAGCAGACCAGTAAGGACTATGTCACTTGAAAATGAAAAATACTCAGGATCCAAAGTAGAAAGCCTAGAATAGCATTCAATTATAAAAATAAACTTGTATTGGCAAATAGGTGCATGTCTTTGCATTGCAGTGATGGTGGGTGTGGGGAAGCACATTGCATCGGGGCAGAGTTGCTAGTTCAGCAGGGTTTCCATGCATGATGGAAACTATGAAAACATTAATACCATGAAAAGACAGGAGGGAACCTGAAATTGGGTGGTTTCTCTACTTATATATACATTTAGGGCTTGATATGGCAGTTTTTCAGAAGAGTTACCAGGATAGGAAAGTGGTGAGTGTGCAAATGCTGGACTTAAATTTGTGTCTTATTCAATTCATATGATGTACCATGTTTTAATAGGTGCAGCTATACTTCTGTATTATATAGTCTTTAACTGTTGTAATTTTTTTGCTTATGTCACATTTATGTGCATCCATGCTTTAAGGACAGGGCAGAAATTACAAATCTGAGAATTTCAAGTACTGTTTGATCTGTTTTGACAATAAAATTAGAGTTTTGCTGACTCTAGAATAAAAGCATTGTATGATTATTATTTTTAAATTCCTAAGACAAATTAATAGATTGATTATTTTTAAGGAAAAAGTTGTTTGCTTTCTTAAAAGGTGGTTATTATGTTTTTCAAGCATAGAAATATATATATATATTGCTAAGCCATTACTTGAAGCACATGTTGAAGTGTAAGTCAGTGAACCAATTTCACTTCTAAGAATTTGATGGCAACTCTTATTTATGATCCATATAGACACTTTCCATGTAACTTCAAAAGAATGCTTGCAGCTTGTAAATATACTTTAAAATTGCATGTCTAGAAACTAGTTTAGAGGAGACTAGCTTTAAAGAGATGTGATAATGTAGATTGGAGCTGAACTGCAGAACCAGCTTGTGCAGGGAAATTTAAAAAGGGTGTGTTTTGTCTGGTGGTGAGTTGGGGGTTTTTGGGTCTTTTTACATTCATGGTAATTGAGGTAATGTAGTCATATGCATAGGTTATGTAAAATGAATCATCTTTTTGTGCTACCTTTGACTATCTCATTAGAAGTAGAAAACTCTTCTAGTTGTGTAATGGTTTTAAGGTATTTTTTGTGGAATTTTTTTTGCAACAGTAATTACAAGGGCTTTTTTGTCTGGAATTTCTATTGTGTGAGTTTGACACACACAACGATGAATGAGTAAAGAAAGCCTTGAGAGTAATATGGCATTGTAAAGGTTTTTCATCTAATGCTCTAGTTGGGTCAAAAAGCAGCTAATGGTAAAGGTGCTGCTGCCTGTTTCTCCAGAATATACCCACTACAGCTGTAAACACTCTAAAGTAAATCTAAAGCCCCTCTTTCAAGGCTGTAGCAGAGGCAGAATTAAGCATACTTGTCATAGTGAAGTCTTTTTCTTCTTTTACATGCCTTAACAGGAGATACTGTGAGCCTGGCCTCCCTCTCCTACCATCTTTTAGCAACAAAGTGCTGTTTACTTGGGAAAGAAAGAAGGCCTGGATATTGCAAGGGTGGTTTGTATGCAGAAAAATCTACATGATATGCAGAGGCAGCATCCTCTACACCCATGTGGCTCAACTGATCAGTGTCTTCAATGTGTGTTGTGCTTTCAGCATCAAACTCACTGTGTGCTGTCAGAGATCCCCTTGCAAAGTGCCAAATGTAGTTGCAGGTTTCTCTGAATGATGTAAAAGGCTGAAAAGAGGCTGAGAGGATGAACTTTCATGAGTAAAACCTAGGAAAAGTGGCTAGTAACTGTTGAGCCACACTAAGAGTGGAAGATGAAGAAAACATCTTCCACGGAAGAAGAAGGAATAGTGTGACATAACTTAGAAGATAAGAATGAGATAATGATAACTGAAAAATCACCAAATACTGCTTGGTCCTTCCTGTAAATATAATTACGTCTTCATGCATATAAATTCCTATCTCTCCTTTTTCCATCCCATTTCTTTCCTTGTACATTTTGAGTGGTAGAATACAGCACATTTTTAGCCAGACTGCATGCAGAAAGACTCCTCATCAGAAGCACAGCTAGATACCCAGTATTTGCCTGACTCACTGCAGTGTTGTGAATATGGTTTTGTTCAACCCTTTATGGTACGCTCAAAACGTGTAGGGCCTTATCTGCACTGAGTGCTGCAAGCACTAAGGATGGGGAGAATGCACACCTTGAAGTGTATTGCACTTTGAATCTAAAGTGTGTAAAGTATGAGTGCAGCTAATTTCAGAATGTCTTGAAATGTACTTCAGAGAGAACAGCACTTACTACCACAGTAATTTTTAAGTAGTGCTTCAGAAGGAGCTTTAGAAGACCTTGCACAAGTGCAAAAGGAATTTGGTTATTTTCCTCTTTAGAAACCTTCATTACTTCTATTTTTATAACATCTAGAATGAGGCCTAAGTTCAGAGCAAAAATAGAAAAAAATTATTAAAAGAAAGGTTCTTCAGGGAGTGCATTGGAGATTCTGCATCTTTAGCAGACCATTACTGGAGTAAAGGGTGCATGGGCAAATTGCCTTATGGCTACTTTATGCAGAGTGATCTTTCTTTTATGTTGGACACTTAAAATTGCAATATTTTTCTTTACTTCTAAAGCTGTAGTTTCCTGGGATTTTGTTTAGAACTGTTAATTCAGGAAAGCCTTAGTTGTTTGTGTGTGGTAGGGGAGGTTGAGTACATTTGGATAAGAGAATTTTCACTATAATTAATGGGCATTGGGAAACATGACCCTGCCTAGATAAAAGGGAGTTCTGGATCATTAAGATTTAGATAATGGAAGGGGTTATATGTGAAAAGCAATTGTCTGATATGACAATAGCAAAAGACAAATGGGGTGGGAGGGTTTACTTTGTTTTTAGTTGGTTTAGAAAACATAAACACAGCATGCTTAGTAAAACTCCAGCAGACACTATGTTTGGAAATTATGTAATGACTCCATATAGGCTGTAATGATATCCTGAAACCCTGTATTTAAACTAACCTGAATTACAATGAGAGATAAACAGAATATTTACCCATCCCTTATGAGCTGCTGCTGATATGTAAATTTATTCTTCTACTTTGCACAAATATACTTTTGAGCTACTGCTTAAACACTTCAAGGTCCTTAGCCAAACAGTTTTAATGATGCCTCCAGTATTATGAAAGTGTGACATTTGATGAATGCCTTGTATAGTTGTGATATCAGGGAAAGTGTAAACAAAAAATGCACATCAAGTCATCGTGCAACACCTAGATAATTTATAATTTTACTGTTTATATCCATCTTGACATTTTTTATCTGCCAAAGGCAGGTTTCATTTGGAATCTTAATCTGAGATTTATTTGGTGGATCTGGAAATCATAGCTAGAGTTCCCACAGGAAATGGTCCATCTACCAACAGATTAAATGGCAGTCCTGCAGTTGTTAAGGGAGCTCTGCATTTAACACACATGCATACTCATTCAGTCAGCACTGTGGAGAAAAATTAAAGTAGTAACCCAGGTTTAGGAACAATGTAGCTAAAAAGTCCCATATTTGCTGAATGACAAAGGGTTATATAGCAGCATTTCATTTTATTATTCGTGCTTGAATTTCTTGTTTGCTTTGTTGAGTCTGCTGACGAATACTAATAAATGCCTGCAACAATCCAGACGAGAGATGCCTGGCAACAAAGCTATGCGGTGGACCTCCCTGATCTTCTCCAGTTCACAACCTGACCTTTTGAAAAATTGGCTGGGCTAAGCTGCAGAATTTGGGTGTAATGGTTATTGTTAACTCCAGCTTTAGGATTTATTAATTTGTGTGATCAAGACTTACCTATACTTCAAAGTTTCAAAAGACCAAACACAATCATCCATCCATTAGAACTAACATTGTGTTTCAGTGAATCCCACTTAGTATCTGCCTGGAGATTCTGCTGTTTTGATGCATTCAGAATATAAAAATGCTTTTTCAAGTGTGAGACCAATCCAGTGAAAATCTGGTGTCTTCCCAGAGACTAATATTTTAAAATAACAATATGTTAATGAATTGCAAACGGAGAGTGGAATGCCAAAGGAAATGTCTGATATTTACACATTAATAAATGCATCATGATTAACTGCAGTGAATACCAAAATAATGATTGGCCACATATTTTAAAGACTGAGTAGCATTTTTCTATTTTAAATATTCAACAGTTTGTGCACAATTACTGTTTCGATGCAAAAGAGGAGCACAAAAGACTTAGTGAGAGAGATGGGTGAGGGAAACATCATTACTAAAATAATCAGAATCCTTAGAGAATTGTAAAAAATCGCCTTTGCCAGAATAACTCCAACTGTTCTTAATCTCCTTCTCAATTCATTTCTTTATGAAGGGTGTTGCCAGGGTTCCACACAAGTACAGGTGAATACTCTAGGTATTATTTTGAAGTATTCAAAATAACACAGATGTCCCCCAGCTTATATTGCTAAAACAAAATTCACCATTCTCTTTAGATTCCTTTAAGGAATAAAAAAAATTAACCATTAAACTTCTGAGTTTTGTCTGTATTTTAGCAGACAAAATATTTTCAAGCCTCTTCTTTTTTTTTCTATGTGTTATGGGATATAGAGCAAGCAAAAACATTAATGCATAATATAGCTTTGGTTATTCTTATTGCATTTGCAGATAACTCTCTCAACAAAGTTGTAATAAGATTATGTTGTTCTCTTTGTTCAGTTTTTTTGGACAACTTAAATGCTTAGCTGTAGCCAAAGAGCAAGTATTTGAATTGCATTGTTGTGTTCACCTGACTGACTTCTAAAACAGTTTTGTTTCAAAGTTCTTTGCATTAGTATGATACTCAGTATAATTTTAAAAAAGGTTATTTCATTTATTCTGCCTAATATTGAAATTACAGGAAGTTTTTTTATATTTTAGATTGCATGTCTGTCTTCTAATATACAAATACTGTAACCTAACCTGTCATGTGAATTAAAATATCATCATAAAGTGTCAAAGGATACTATTTTAGTTTTTTTAAATTAATCTTAATTTTTTGATTGTGTAAATGTTAGTTTGCCGTTCCTAAGTAAAAGTGGTATTTTTTTCTTAAAGTACAGTAGATATTACTTCTAAAACTTCTCCAACAGAAAAGAGAAGAATTTGACATCTCTGAGCAGGAGAAAAGAGCAGGAAGGGCCATCAGTGAGGTAGCACAGGCTCCAAGATGCAGTGTGGATCCAGCGCCTCCGACTTCTGCAGTTTTTCCTTCTGTCATGGCGTCATGGTTTAGCGGTGGTATTCTCCACTTTAGTCCTCTGACTAAAACCATGTGCAGCTCCCCCTCCCCCCTCCAACTAGAGCCACAAAGGTAAAGATCACAGGCTCAGAGAAAAGTAAATTACTAGGAACAGCAATGAGATACGAAAACGAACAGCAACAGCAAAAATACTAACAACAGAGGGTATAGGAAAAGAAACAATTCAGGAGAAAAACACACACCACACCACACCCAATAACAGACCATCCTTCCCCCCCAGTAATGGACAATACTGGATGGCTCCCTCCAACACATTTTCTGGACCAGAAGGCACTCCGTCTTCCCAGAGAGAGTCTTCATGACATGAGGTGATATAGAATAATGTCTGTGTCCTGGCCATCTCCCCTCCTGGCTACTACAAAAATTAACCCTGTCCTTGCTGGAACCAGGACATTTTCTACCTGAAAATTCAAAATTTTTGCCTTTGAGCCAGTTAGTGATGATTTCCCAAATCCCCCGGCAATTGGGGTTTCCTATTCAAGCCCACTCAGGCCTGCTGACACAGAAAGAACAGAGCCCTCTGAGAGACCAGGAAAGGTATTCAGTTGTCTAATTTCTTCTGTCTCCACAGCAGTTATCCCAAAAGCGCAATGATGCTCTTTTGGGTCTTTGAAATACCCTCTCCTGAGGTAATCTATGCCAAGGAGGCATGGGGCCTCTGGGCCAGTCACAAGGAGGTGTGTTTGCCATTTGTTCCCAGTCAGGCTCACTTCAGCTTCTGGTACAGTCAGCTGTTGGGATGCCTGTCACCCAGAAATAGGATTAGATTCTGCTCCTACATATCTTGGTGGCATCAGAGTACATTGTATGCTGGTGTCAACAAAAGTCTTATACTCTTGTAGGTCTGGTGTGCCAGGTCATGGGATCCACCCAGTCCAGTAGATCCAATTGTCCCTTTCCTCCATGTGGCAGGGCCCCTCTAGTTCTGATCAAAGTACTTGTTGCTCACTTCTTGTAAATACAAACTCGGGGTCCCTTCAGGAGAATTGGAAGTAACATCAGCCCTTCTATTCTATCTGAGGACTTGCCCACCAGAACTGGAGTGGCATTTATCCTTGAAGAATTTCCTGTGGTGGTTGCTCTTCCTCTCAACTCACATACCTATGCTGCTAGGGCAGAAGTGGGTTTTTCATCCTACTTCCTCGTGTCCTCTCCATGGTCATGCAGATAAAACCACAGGTAGCCTTGTGCTGTGTACCCTGTCTCTCAAGCAGCAGAAGTGCTTGCTCCCAGCAGCAGACTCTGGTCCATACTGGTGGGGCATGGAACGTTTCCTCTCTAGCTTACTCAAGTCTTTTGAATGTGGCCACAGTCTTGGACAGTCTTTCCACAGCCATGACACAGGTCAGTAGGGAGGAAAAGAGATGATCTTCAGGTTGGAGAGTCAGGTAGTCACCTGAAGCACTGTTTGTTCTTGTTTTATTGACATCAATGTCAGTGAGTTGGTGTACGATGATGGCGCACTCTGTGCAAACTTCTACCACTTGGATTGTGTGCACTGGACCTCATCAGGATCTACAGGGAAGTGCTCATTATTTGAATCCCTGTAGATCACCTCCAGCTCAGCTAATTCTCTCAGGTACTGGATACCTTTCTCCATGGCATTCCACCTGTTTGGGCATGCTACTAGATCATCCTTGAGAGAATACCTTTCCCTCACACTTGACAGGAGTTGCCTCTAGAGGCTGAGAGTTTCTGTCCTTTTCCCAATCCCCTTGCCAATGCCCACAACCCAGGACAGGGATCCCAGCTGCTTGGTTTCACTACTATCTAGTTTCATATCATAGGCCCTGATATCCCAGCATTGGAGCATCTAGGTCACATGGGGCTCACATGACTGGTAGCTGAAATCTTTTTGCATATCTCGAAGCTCACCCAGAGATAGGGATCAGGTGGTTATCTCTGGCCCTCCCTTTTCCTCCTGTTCTGTTGGCCCTGCTGCCTCTTCATCCCTCACTAAATGAACTGATTCGATCTTGAATTTCTTCTGTATAGGGGCTACTGCTACTGGCATGGGTTGTTCCCCGGGTTCAGCTGCAATTTGAGAGGCCACAGTCCCTGTAGGTCTGCTTTCCTAGTCCTCCCCTGGAGGGTGCTGTCTAGTATTGAACTGTGTCCAGTAACGAGTAGCCATGCCCAGCACACTGCAATAAATTGCTCCTGTCTGGAGTTGCCACAGCATTCTCCTTGCAAATATTCTGTCACTTTAAACAGGGTCCTATGTTTGTTCAGGGTTGAACTGCCAAACTATTGGAGTGTAGAATTTCCCCAAAAACTGCCCCATTCTCTCCCACATTCTCTGCCACTCATGAGTATTCACCCTCAGGGCAGATCTCTGAATGACCTCCCTAGAAATCTCTGTCCTGACTCTAAACATGGTGTAGACTGCACTGAGGAGATATGGCAGACTTAGCAACAGGAACATGCTTTCCTTAACATCCAGCAGGAATTCTAAATTCTCAAAAGCTGTTTTAACAGGTCTGAAGGAGAAAAAGGAGGTGAAAAGCTGGGGAAAGTCATCCCCCCTGTTCTTCCCACAGACTGGGTTTGATTGTTAATGGACTCCCAGAGCTAGTGCCTGAGTAAGGATAGGAGAGCAATGCTGAATACACATCCCAACTTACCCTCATTGCCCTTTATCTTACCATGTCATGAACTGATACCCCATAGCACAGCAACAAAGCAATCCTGATCCCTCTCCGTGCTCTGAAAAAGATCACCATGAGGACCACATATGGGAACATATGCACAGTTATATATACACAGCCACTTGAACAGCCCCAGCAACATGGTGACCACTGGCTCTGGACCTAATACAACAAATCAAATTTGTTTCCAGCCTGCTCTGGGCAGATCTGTTGTATCTCAACCCTTCATGCCTCACACTGGGCACCAATTATGGCTGTCTTGGTTTAGGAATGGTATTCTCCAATCAATTCTCCCATTAAAACCATGTGCCACTCCCTCTCCCCCTTCCAATTTGAGGCAGGAAAAGCAAAGATCATGGGTTGAGATAAGAGCAATTTACTGAGAACAGCAATGAGATAAGAAACTGAACAGTAACAGCAACAATACTGATGATAGAGGGTATAAGAAAAGAAATGATTCACACAGAAACCACACCCCCAATCCCCAACCACCCCTTCCCCCGTAACAGGCAATACTGGACAGCTCCCTCTGCCACATTTTCTGGACCCTTTTTCCCTGGAAGAGCATCCCTTTCCCCTGCCCCTGGCAGTGATGTGAGTTGATACAGAATAACCACTGTGTCCTGGACATGCCCCCTCCTGTCTACTGCAAAAATTAACCCTGTCCTGGCTGGAACCAGGACATGTGGCTTGCTCAATGACCTCAATCAAGTTACTTCATTACTCTGTGCCTTAGTCACAATGGCTTTAAAATGACGATCACAGTACTTATGCATCTCCTAAAAAACATCAGTGAGAGTTTCCATAACAATGTTCTTTCCAAGGCTTATTTCAATGAACATCCATCCTGTGTATCTTAAAGTGAGAGGAGATACCCTATCTCAGAGATAAATCCAGGACCTGTATAAGTAAGAGTTACTTAAAGTGAATCAATAGTCCCTATTCTTCTGAGCTGACCCATGATGCTCTCTGCAGAGCCCACGGTCATGTATCGTTGGGGCACTGAATGTACAATGCATCTATGTGGTGATTTCCTCTTTGTTACTGCCAGTGGTTTGGCAGGTAATACTTGGTACTTTGGCTGGGCAGAGCACAGAGAAATAAAAGGAATTAGCTTTGTATTACAAAACTACTCTGAGCTCAGTCTTTGCTTGTTATCAGGTTCCTGCAACTGCCATTCTTCCATGCTACAGAAGTGATTTAGTGAGATCTTAGAATCCTACTGAATAATCATCTTGAAACTTGCTCAGTTTTCTTTAAGCATTAGAAAAAGTGCATCATGAAGGGACAACCATTTGCTCTTAGTTGCAGGTTACTTGTTCTCAGTATACTACACTGCACCGAAGGGGCCTAAATAATTGCTAACATAAGTAAATCTGTAGCAAGTCCAGAGACAATAAAACTTCACTTTTTCGTGTTGTTTGTTTTGGAGAAGGCATATATTACAGACCTTGCATTTTTGCACTGACCTTTTGTAATTGTTTTCCAGAAACAGGGATTACTTTCTTTTTGAAAATTACGTACAGCACCTTTTCTTAGGATTAACTCTGAAAAATTATTTGTAGATCATGGGAAAGATAAAACAGTGAGGAAATGGGTCAAAAGTAATGAACACCTTTTGGCATATGCATGTTAATCATGTTGTATATTGCATCTGTGTTAGCTCAAATATGAATGAAAAAGGAAAATACAGGCATTCTGATAATGCATAAGACCTAAACCAACTCTTGATCCTAATGCCAGACAATGGGATCAGATTTCTTCCACCAGACTAATTTTCTTTCTTTGCGTATTTATGCCTGTAAAAGCCTTTAATTTTTGTTCCCACTCATTTTCAGGATTTATGCCTTTTAATCATTCAGTAAAGGGTAAACTGTTGAGCAGTCTGAGTCTTTCACAGTCATTCTGTTTGGGAGAAGTTCCAGTAGTTAAATAGCTGAGTGAATGAATGTTTGTCTTTTGACAAAATGGTTGACTCATCATTTTCAGCTCAAAAAGGAAAATTCGGCCATAGTACTAATTTCATTTTCAATCTTGAGAAGTTAGTGGCTATCAGGTTAAGTTTTTAGTATTATTAATGTAGGAAAAAATTTTGATAATTTGAAAGTCAATAATAAAGAACAGCAATTAGTCTAGTGAAAATGAAGGTGAAATTCTAAAGTAATGCTTTTACATGCATAGTTACTGCAGCAAGTGTGGTAGATGTGTGATTTGTAGTGGGGCAAGATCAAGTTTTTTTCAGCCATAGGAAGTGTGTCCTATTATTCCAGGGGGAACAGGTTAGTTTGGTATAGGGCCAGGGTGGCTCTTCATGTAGATAGTTTTGTTGGATAGTGAATATTCCCTCTTGTTTGAAATTCCAAATTTTTGGTATTGTACAAACACGGAAAACCCCCACAGACATTGAAGCTGTGTTGTTGTTTAGACTGAGAAGAAAAAATACATGGTTGCAGCCCAGACAGCCAACAGCATCCTGGGCTGCATTGGAAGAAGTGTGGCAAGCAGGTTGAGGACAGTTATTGTACCTTTCCACTCTGCCCTTGTGAGACCCCATGTGAGGTACTGCATCCAATCTGGGGGCCTCAGCACAAGAAAAGTGTGGGCCTGTTGCAGCAAATCCAGACTAGGCCAGGAAGATGATCAGAAGGCTGGAGGACCACTCCTGTGAGGACAGGCTGAGAGAGCTGGAGTTTTTCAGCCTTGAGAAGAGAGGGCTCTGGGAAGACCTCAATGCAACCTTCCTGTACTTGAAGAGGGCTTTTAAAAAAAGAGGGAGAGCAACCTTTTGCACAGGCAGATAGTGATAGGACAAGGGGGAACAGTGTCAAACTAAAAGAGGAGAGATTTAGGTTAGATATTAGGAAGAAATTCTTTACCCACAGAGTGATGAGGCACTGAAGCAGGTTGTGTAGAGAACTTAGGAATGCCCTGTCCTAGGAAGTATTCAAGGCCAGGCTGGATGGGGCCCTGGGCAACATGATATCATGGGTGGCCTCCCTGCCCATGGCAGAGAAGTTGGAACTAGGTGATCTTTAGGGTCTCAACATTCTGTGATTAACAGGAGGAATTCTGGAGGCTTTTAGTAATTGATGTTGCACTTCCTCAAATACAGCACAATGTTTTGTTTTACTTTTCAAATGTTTTTAATCTGACAGTGTCACAATGTCATAGCTACTGAACTTGCAGTCAGCTTTGCTCCTGCTTCTGGGGTATATATGGCTCATTCTTTTCCTTTCTGCTTTTGCTCTTTTTCCTATTATCCCTCTTACTGCCATCCCTCTAGGGGTTCACTCATGCAGCTTTTGCAGACAGATGAGAACATACTATGTCTGTGCCACAGACCAGCTTAAAACAAATACTGGTAAGCTATAGGTAACAAGCTCTAAGTACTATTACACTTGAAGCTGATTTGGCACACTTGGGGCTTCTAGTGTTCCCATACTCATCTGCAACCAGATCTGTAGCCAGTCCTGTATTTTGAGGTGCTATGTGCATGTTCCATTGGGTTTTGTTTGTTTTGCCTTACTCTTATTCTGTGGAGATGGCCTGCAAGACTCTGAGCTGATTAGTGCATTTTAGTAGGGTGCTGAAAGACTATAGACAGGGGGAAGGGGATGTCCACCCAACTTCTGCTGGATGATGGGACTGCTGAATATGCTGAGTGGTATAATAAAGGAAGCTATTGCCTCTTTAGTCCTCCAGTTGAATCTGCACTTTCTGTGCATTTCTCACCATTGGTACAGGATTCTCTAATGCTGTGCTTTCCCTGATTTCTTGCTATCTATCCCCCACTTCTTAGAAGAAGCTATGAGGAATAGTAGGTGCCTGCACAGTTTGATGTGTTCACTGTTTTTACTTGACTTTTTAACCACTCCCAGCTTAACAACATTGAATTCTGTTCTGCCTTTACTGTTTCAAGCCATGACAGCATTATCTTCCCTTTACGTCCCTCACAATCAATTCCCAGATTTAATTCTAGTGTCTTTATATTCCTTCTTCTTAACATTTGCTTTTCTTGCCCACAATGTGAACAAGCTATTCATTCAAGATAAATACATACAGAAGATCAGCTGTTCAGCTTCTCTCTATAGTGAAATATTAATCTGGGCTACTGGACTTGTTCTATTTTATATGGAAAAAATGTTGTTTAGTATACTCAAGAACCAGAGTCAGCAGTGGTGATACTACTTAATGAAATCTACATAATTTTTTTCAAAGCCTGCAAGGCTGTTTTACCCTTTCTCTGATGTTCCCTGTGCAGCCTGATTATTGCAAATGCTACTTACTCCCCAGTGTGTGTCTGCAGCATTGGTAATTAGTGCACAATACGATTTGCAGGAGGCATGAGGAAAGGCACTGAAGTGCATTGATTAAAATTGCCACTTAGTTTAGCAACAAGACAAGCTACCATGTACCAAGGCCTAAATTATTTGAAGTGGGAGTCATGGGCTCTATGAAGAATAAAGTGGTTTTAAAAATAAAATTAATCATATGTCCATTGATCTGACAGTGTTCAAAATGTCTTCCCCAAAGCATTCTACTGACAAATTTCCCATGTTGATCAAAAAAAACCATTACAGCTTTATTAAATGAGTAAAAATCTCTCACCTTAATGCGCTTGGGCATAGTGCTTTCAGTTTTGAGTGGAAGAGGCTGCCATCATCTTCTCTCTTACAAAGCCAGTGGAGAAAGAACAGATCCTCTGTGTTTCACCTAATGCTTCCAAGAATGCCACTTACAGCCTTCCTGTGGTGCTGCTTAGTCCTACCCATATGCTTAAGGGAATTGAATCTAGATAAAAGGGTGTGCTGCAAATGTATGTTGTCTAAAGAAGCAGAATTAGCTTTAATAAATGCCAGCACAGTTCTAGTACTAGTCTAAATTCTCTTTTTTCTTTAGCTGCAGTAATTTACAGTTCAAAACACGTATCCTGACGTGGCCTCAGGATTTAGCAGAAGTGCAGCTGCTAATGCAGTTATTTACCTCATCATGCAGTCATGTTCACTTCTAGTTTTAAAAATAAACATCTGCCTGCTGAACTGACCTATCATCTAGAGACCTTTGCTTCTTGTTGGCAGCTCATATTCAGAATGTTATAGAAAGCCTGCTGATGTTCATCTGACCCTCTTACTCCCTGCTGCTCTTTTTAGGCATTGGTGATACTGTTGGGGTGACCTGGGAAGTATTGCACGTGACTGTATGGCTCTGGGTGTGATGATCGAGGGCATGGGAACCCAAGGGGTGTTTGCCTTGATCCTCCTCCTAAGAGGGAGGGGCATGGAGGAGGATTGAGTGAAGTAGATGTGGCCTTCTTCAGAGAACTGGAAGAACTCTCATGTTCAAAGGTCCTGGTTCTCCTGGGGGACTACAATGATGTTAACGATGTGCAGGAAGGACAACAGCAGGGCACAAGGGATCTAGGAAGTTGCTGGAGTCTACTGATGACAACTTCGTGGTACAAATGATTGAGGTGCCAGCAAGGTGATCTCCAGTGGTCTCTGCCAACTGCAGTGACTCTTCTGTGGTCTCTTCTTAAAGCTCTGGAGTGAAAGGAGCAAATTAACAAAACAGGATCTGTGAAAAGAAGAGAAACTTACTCTCATGCTAAGGGAATAGAAGCAGCCTAAAATGTCATCTAAACTTTTTAGCACTCTGGAGTGAGATTTTTCTTTTCCAACTTTCATAGGGCCAAAGTAGAATACTGTTGTGCTAAACAAGGAACAAAAGTTCCTGGCAATACCATCACTGGTTGTTTCAACAAATATACATTGTACTTGAATTCTTCCAAAGATTGTGACACACTTTCGCTTGAGGCACTTCACATATATATGGTTTATAGATTAAGTGGATGCCCTAGAGAGGAAGAGGAGGAAAAGTTGTTATGGCAAGTGAAGCATTGCACTTCCTCTGCAGCGTGTGACAGCATAATTTGCAAGTACATTTATACAGACACTGCATCTGATATAGGAGAAGTGAACAGGACACTTCATAGGAAGTTCTTCGTAATATAAATCAAATGGGAAACATAACTCCCTATGAAATGCTTTGCAAGTATGGAAATTCAGATTAGGTTAGTTTTCAGATAGTACTAACTGGAGAGGATTCCAAATTTTCCCCTAATGTGTTGTCACTCCCAAACTGAGTCAGGTTCTTAGAGTATACTTGGTTATTTTTTTTAAATATATGTTTCTTTTGAGATCCTTGCTCCTTACTGTAAGGAGGAGTAAGAGACCAAATCAATTTTTTAGATGTAGCAGCACTTCAGAGGAAATCTCTGCTCACAAATCTGCAGGATTTCAAGCCAGTGGAAACAGTGTACATTTGTTCAAAGAATGCAGGTGGCTGTGGCCTTGTGTTTAATTTCTGCACTAGCTGTGAAATGATGTGAAGAACATATTTCAATCAAGTATTTGTCAATACTTATTGACAAATATTTGATGGTAATGGTCCCCACATGCTCAGAAACAATGATTCCGATACTCTGTTGACTGTTGTTTCTCTAGTACAAAGATCAGTGGTTATAGTTTGCAGGAATAGTTAGAGTGGATTCAAATAAGTTTGTGCTGAAGTGGATGCAGAGAATACAGGTGAGCAGTGGGTACCAATAACTTTTTCCTGGAGGCGGTAGCACGTAGCTTCGTATTGAAAGTTGTTAAACTGACTTCAGCCAATTCCCACGTCATCTCTTGGAGTCCTTGGGCTGCTTCCTGTGGCATTGGCTGTGTCTTTCCTCATTTAAGGCAAGAGGAATCTATTGCAACACACTTTAGAGACAGTTTTCCGTATTTTTTGGGAAACTGTGCTTATATGTTTACATGCAGGATAACACCTAGATAGTGATTGATTTGTATTTTTGGTCTATTTCTACTTGATTTCAACTATATAGATAGTTTCTTATTATTTTTGAGGATGTTGTAAGATGGATCAAAGAATATATGCCCTATATTTTATCCAAAATATTTGGAAATACTAACTTTATTAAGTAAGCAAAGGCTCCAGTGTTTGTTCTCTACTAATCTAAATGAAAGAATGAAGAATATATGCACCTTTTTTCCATTTCCAGTGTTTTTAGGCTGCTTCCTTCTCATTTTTTAATATAATTCTATAATTAAAACTTACTTGTTCTTACTTTATGAAAGAGCATTTGTGGTATGTGGATCTTTCTTTCATTTAAATGCCGTGATATCAGAAATATGTCCTAAAAATATCTAGTAGCCAAGCTTAAGAGAACTACCTACCACACTCAACATTTTAATCAGATAATTTTTCCCTTTGGCACAATTTCTGCTTTCCATTCTTCAAGTTCTTTAGTTGTATGAGCCTGTACCTCACACTCTCCAGGAATAAATAATGGTGCTTTAAATTTGTTGTTGCTAACTACAGCTTGATGATACTCCTTTTGTAGCCAAAATGGACTTGAAAGAGACCTCATTATAAGAGTCTAGTTATAACCTGAAAATTTCCCTCTGGAGAGAGAAATTCATCCTACCTCACTATAGTACAGCTGAATTTTGTAAGAAGTGAATAATTTTCTACAGTCAGCATTATTTTTATTAGTCATTTAAGGGGGAAGAAGAATTAGGAAATGATGATGAATTTTTCATGTTTCCCTGAGAAAAATCCAGTAAATGGTTTGTAATTCTTACATCCGTGCTGTAGGTAACACAGGTCTCACTCCTTAGTGAAGGGATGAAGAAGTTGTGAATCTGAAACTAAATTGCTTGTTCCTGTCTACTACAATATTTTATGCTTATAACAAGCCATTTTCAAATGAGAAATCTCAAATTTGTGCTTCATTTGCCAAATGAGAAAATGTGTTTGCTTCTCTTCCCGATTAGAAATACACATCTTGGATCACAAAAAGGAAGACTTCGGTGTTGAACTTCAGTTTTGTAAGAATTCTCAAAAACCCACAGAAGTTTTTATCCAGGCGGAAACTGAAGCACTGAAACTTTCGGATTTGCAAGTAACCAGTCAAAGAGGAGCCCTAAGTGACTTTAATTCTGGTTCTGAAGAATCAAGGTAAATCCAAGAAATATCCCTGTATATAGTTTTTCTAGATTCAAATTATTGACAGTATACATATGGATTTTTGAATAAATATAGGGAAGTTTGCTTCCCACATGAGAATCAGTAAGTCAGCTTTTTACTTAGACTCACCATATCTGCCGTTCTTCCCTTGTGGAATGCAGCATTTCACCTCTGTATTCTCTAGCACTCATAGAAAATGTGATCATTGCAATGGCTTATATCACACCTTGTGAGTATTTCAGTGATTGTGAACTCTACAGAGAATTTTGAAAGTGCATGCTGAACAGAGTTAAAACAGATCTTGAAAGTCTAGTAGTATCTGTGGCTTTGCACAACAAGCAGCTGAAATGTGATGAGTGAGTAGGAAGCAGGAATAAAGCAGGGTGAAGTCCAGATGAAGTTCGAAGAGTGAAGATGAGGAATTGTAATACCTCGTAGCAGTCTGTGACAGGAATCTGAAGACAGGCTAATATGGTTGAAAAGTTTAATACAGACTCTTAAGATTTTATTGTGTCATTAATTTTGGTCATTTCTTGTCATTAATGTTTGTACTGTGCAATGGCCCTCTAGAGCAGTCTTAAGAAATACATAGTCTCATTCTATAAGTGACACAATGTACAAAGGTATAACTAGCTGACTAGTTGTACCTTTGACTTGTCAAGTAGTTAGGGAACATGCTACCAGTTTTGAGTGACTTAAGCATTCTGAAGATGAAGTTTTAACTGAGAGTGTCAGAGTTGTTTTTGAAAATGGGATCAAGGCTGCAAAGCCCTATTATATACTTTTGAAAAATACTCTAATTCCTCACTTGTCTCACAGATTCTACACCTGGTTTTGTTATCTTTATTATGATCTAACAGTGACTTTTTGGGCCAAACCCAAATCCTTAACACTTCATCATTTTCCTTGTTGCCTTTCTGCATTAGTGACTGAGATATGCCATTAAGGGCAATGCATCCTGCCCTAAAAGCCAAGTATAATCCAGAGTGCATAGGTACAGCCCAGCACAGAATCAGCCAAAAATTGTCCTCTTACCTTTCACCAGTGCCACTCTCACTGACAATCAGATTGGTCTTGAACACTGAGATTAACCTCCCACAGCAGTCAGCATATTGAACCATCTCATCTACAAGTATATTACCTGTAGGATCCTAAAGCTATATGCTGAAACCTCTTTGCCCAAGTAGATTGTAATTAGAACATATGATAAAATTTCTTGATGTAGAAAAACCCAGGAAATGTTGAGTAGGTGTTGATTTGCATTGTAGGTGATGGTCTTGCTGTACTGTCAATGTGATTTGTCATTTTTAATTTTAAGGAGAAAGGAAGAAAACATTTGAGGGGTTGAAAGATGATCATAGAGTGGCTTGGGTTGGAAGGGACCTTAAAGATCATCTAGTTCCAGCCCCTCTCCCAGGATCAGAGACACACCTTCTGCTAGACCAGGCCCATCCAACACTTGAACACTTCCAGGAGTGGAGCATCCACAACTCTCAACAACTTGTTCCAGTGTCTGACTACTCTCTGAGTAAAGAATTTCTTCCTAATATCTAAACTAAACTGACCCTCTTTCAGTTTAAGATGATGATGAGTTATATTCAAACTTGTTAATGGGAGCATCTCTTGAAGATGGAAAATGCACAAGAAACGTTTGAGTTTTGTCATATCTGGGCAAGAGTACCTAGATGCATCTATCACTTGCAGCCTGAAGCAATATTAAATGAAATGTGCTAGACACAGCAAAGGTTAAATAGGAACTGGAGGATCTTGGAAGGGAAGACAAGCAGTTTAAGCACTTTCTCCCATATGTAGTGTAATAACAGTAGTGCTTTCTTGATTTTAATCTCTATGCTGTGTTTAATGGGCTTTAGGTTGCACAGTTTGGCTGCAGAATACAGATCTTAACTTCCTTCTTAAAGAAACACAGAGGAAATAAATCCAATGGAAACAGGTTGAAAAAGAGGTGGCTGATTACAGACAACTGTCTACCTAAGAGAATGACTCTTTGGAGCAATAGCTTTCTTTTTCTTTCTAGAATGTGAATTACACATAAAGTAATGTCTACAGTGAAAACAGGAGCTCAGAACATACAGCTTTCCTGTGGTTACTCCTTATGACATACTGGCTATGAAGCCTCTAACCAGAAAATGCTTAGGGAAAGCAAATGTTAAAAATATTTGCTAGTTCCCCTTCTAATCCATTTATTTACTGATTTTGCTGCCATGTTGCAAGTGAGATCTGAGTGATCTGTGAGTATCAATGGATATCCAAGGAGTTTTATGAAAGTCTTACTTTGAGACAGAATTTTTCTGGCCATTGAATCTTGTCTTATTTTTCCTTGTCTATGGCTCATAAGTTATTTTAAAACTCCACGTGGCATGCAGTATGGAATTCCTGTTATCAGTTATAATATTTAGAATCATACCACAATTTTACAGATTTCTTCAAGATGAACTCCTAGGTTTTTTTTATGGATATTCTTATATCACATTGTATGGAATCATCCTACAAAAAAATTTGGTTTGCTTTAACGTGAACATCACTTTGATCCCCAAATGTTTTCTTACTTTGTTGCTCTGTGTTAAGCAATGGTTTTTAATATTTGCTTTCCTTAAGCATTTGCTGTTTATGAGCTTCATAGCCAGTTTATATTCATCTGGTTTTTGCCTTAGTAGTGTAGAATATTTATTTACTATTCCAGATTTACAGCTTCTTTTCAGAATTACAACTTTAAGAAGTGGTTGAAGGGCATCCATTTTTCTGGCTATTTAATACATTTGCAGTGGTTAACAAATTTGTTAGCAAGTTTTGATAATTTATTTCTGTGCATTTTGTTTCAGAGGAGCAAAATTACAACTGTTTTTTTTAATTATTTTTCTTTTTTTTTTCCCCCCCTTCCTAAATACAGCACTGTAGAAGGAAAGGGTAACAGGACACTCCCTGAATTTATACCCTCATGGAATGGTGCTGAAGATTTAGGTGGGAAAACAGAAACTGCATTCCTTTTAAAAGAATTGGACACTCTGAGGGCCAAAAATAAAAAGGTACAATTGAGATATTCGGATCACAGTATTTGCTTTTTTGTAATTCCCTTGCAAAACATTCGTTTTAAACTGTGCCTGATTTAGTTTTGTTATTTATTTTAGTGCACCAATCACTAGCTTCCTGTCATTTTGGATTCTTAGTATCTGCTTAAGAACTATTTCTCTGGAATTAAAATAAAACCCCTCCAACCTACCCTCTGATTTTTTAAATCAATGACATAGATTCTTACACCCTGGATGAAAACCAGTGAAGACCAAAGACTAGACCAGGATTTTATGAACAGCATCTGGAGCTCATTGTTCTGATGCTTCTGTACATGTGGCCTAGATAATTAATGTGCCCTGATAACTCTGCTTTATTGAAGAGGGGAAAATTCCATTCTCTTTGAACACTGCATTTCTTCTAGTGTTAGCTATGGTTGCATATGCCTAAACAACCTAACAGTCTCTAGTCTTTCCATGAAGTGTCATTGAATATTCAAGCTCAGATATCTGTCCAAGAAAAGATTTAGTGAATACCCATTTAAAAGAAAGGCCTGAAGATGTGAAATACCAATCTATCCGTTGAAGAACATGAAAAATGCATTTACACCAGTCTTTTCCAACTGTGATGTCAGTATCTTGGTAGGAAACAGGCTATTCATGCAGACACCACCTGCATTATACTACATGCAATTCTGAACTTCCTTAGCAAGAAGGACTACAGCTGGTGATACCTGAGGAAGAGAATCCCAAATAAAAACAGTGGCGTGCGCATTGCTACTTGTCTCACAGAGCAAGATAGGCCAGATGTTAAAAAATATATTCGTAACACTTGTTCTTTAAACAAATAAATACAATAATTTGAACTTCTGCTGTAATGCTTAGTGTTTGTATTTTGGGGGTAAGAAATTGTTATTTACAATTTTATTGTGGTTGAAATAACTGGTTGACAGTTTCAGCCAGATAAGAATCTTACTGTCCATTTGTTCAATTCAGCTTCAAGATAAGCTGGCTGAAAAGGACAAGGAGCTGAAGACAATGAAACTGGACTTAGAATTGCAAGACAGAGCGACAGAAGCTAAGATTGCAGAAAAGATTGCAGGTACAGTAGGCAAGCATTTAACAGATGGCTGTATGGCTTGTACAGTACCCGTGGTTGCTATATGACGTGGCCTAGTGAATGTTAGCTTTATTTGCTAAAGGAGGGAAGATTTGACTTTTTTTTTTATGTGTGGTTGTTTAGAGTTGCTTAGAAAATAGATGGCTTTAACATCCTGGTACTGGTATTAGTAGGAGCTTTACCTGTATTCATACTGATTTGGGCATTAAATGCATTGTTAACACCATGTCAATCCAATCACAAAAAGGTTGTTTGTTTTGTTGGAAGGTCCTGAACAAACAAGGGGAAATAATGATTACCAGTGCCTCTACCTTTCAACCAGCAGTTCAAATAGCACTTATTGTTTTAGCTGGTTCAGAGCAATACTACCCCCTCCCCGTGTTTGGAGATAGTCTCACATTCACCTCGACTAGAGACCTGCACTGTTCTTGAAAAATCTGCTCTTTTGGTAGTTAAAATGAATTTTTGTCGGATGTTGGCATATATCCAGTGAATGAAGTGTGTATGAATTCTCATAAGGAAAGGTTTTTAAGTTTATAGCTGAAAGTGAATGTGTGCTTATATTTGTTGTTAATTGTTCTTTGGATAGACATACAAGCATGGAGACAGTTCATATGCTGTGCTTGCAGAAACTGCTAATGTAATGAAGCTGGGCATTCTTATTATTGAAAAGTGACTGTGTATACAGTGTAGCCACTAGATGAAAAATAAGGTTTTCATGGAGATGTTTAAAAAATTTAATGGGAGTGCTTTTATAAATTCATTGTAGCATTTGTTCAGAAAGAGAGTGTAAGCTTGGTAAAATTGTTTCCTCATAGATCACACACACTTCATAGAGTATTAATAGTGCTAATAGCTGTCCCCAAAATACTTGTATTTTGTAAGGGAGGAATAATTGTCTTCAGGAAAATGGAGCAGATAATAAACTCTCTAGCTGAAAAACAGATGGCTGACTTTCCACTTAATATCAAACTCCTGAGAATACAGTATACTGTGAATATTATAGATGGAAAAGAGAGTTCCTAGGTTTTCTGTGGTGGGGGAAGGGAAAGGCAAATCTAATCAACATATTTAGAAAAAAATGAAATACAGGCATAATTTTATTCTTATTTAAGTTCACATATCTGCTTGCTTTATTTTCAGAAGAAAAAAAAAATCTGCACTATGTGTTGTTGTTATATCCACCAGCCAAAAGCTAATGCAAATTGTTTGGGTTGAATATGAAGTTTTGCGATTGTTCCTGGATATTTGCCCAGTGTTTTACCTCTGTACTTGGTTCTCTTTGATATAGGTGTTCATTGCTCATTAAAACCTGGAAAGAAAGGTGTGTCAGGGGTAGTTTCATTTTTCTGCATACAGTAGAAATACTTGTTAGAAAATTGTTGTTTTTCTACACTACTGCTTAAACTTTCTAATGATGTCCTCAGCATATTTTCTCTTCGAAACAGAATGGCATGAATATGGATATATTAATTTAACATGCCTATTTTGTTTTAAAAGGAAGAACAAACCAAATTTTAAAGAGAGCTACAGAGTGTAATAACAATGACCTTTAAAAAATAACCTTTTTTTCTCCTTTTATGAGTACAGGAAGTATAAAATCCTTTAAATGCTGAAGAGAGAGGGCAAGAGGCTCCTTACTACTTAAATTGTTTGCTAAAAGGAAGCATTGTTAATATTTCACAGTTTTTTTGTTTCCTGTCTTACAGTTCTAAGAATGTTACCAAGTTTGGATAAATGGTTTGAAATCTGGAATTATGTGAACCAAACTGGATTTGTGGAAGCCTATGTGTGCCTCTCTCATAAAAGCCTTGGGGAGAGTTCTAATGGACAAGCAGAACCTAATAAAGGGCAGACAGTGTGCTTAAGGAAAACCTTATCCCCCTGCGTTAAGTTCTTTGAGGAAGGGAGAACACATGCTGCTGTGATTTCATGTTACTAGTTAATGTTTAATTACTGCAGTGTATAACACATGGTAGAGTGAAGCTTGTAAATATGGGTGTTTGCATTTTTATTATTACTTAGTACTGACTTTATGATAAGTAAGTGACTCCACAAAATTATACTGTAAAGAACATAAGAAAGGTACACCATAAAAGTGTTATCTACTTTGAGGAATATTAGAATTCTGTTTTAAAAGGTACCACTCTAATTGATAGGCTTTACCTAAACAAGTCCCATGGAAAGAATGGGAAAGTGAAGACAAAGGGCATTTTGAAATGGAGTTATAACCGTCTACAGAAACAAATAATCCAAAGTTTGTCCGTTTATTATTGTTACATTGTTCAAAGGAAAAAGTGAGGAAAAAAAGTGTAAATTTGTGAAATCCTTCATGAGAAAAGAAGAAAAAGTAGAATTAAGGCAGAAGATACACATGATGGAAGAAAAATATAATACTGTGTGCAGTAAATAACTTCTTTTCAGAATATCTTTATTTTTGAATTTTGCTAGCCTTGAAAATGGATTTTAAAACTTCTTTGGGTCCCTATCTCTATGTCAGCTAGTTATGGCTAAAGAAAATTAGGGAATTTAAAGTTTTGGTTTCAGACTTTTAAGCATTAAAGACTATTGTTTCTGGTGGTCACAGTTGCTACAGATTCCTGCAGTTTATTCATTATTCTTCTGTTGGATTTTGTGTCATTCTAACCCAATGTCAGAAGGTACTGTTAGTTTCACTCCCTGTCATGAAGAAGAACAGAGATGGAGGCAACATCAGGAAAACCAAGGGAAGAGCACATCATGAAAGAACAGACACCAGGATAGTGTAAGGAACAAAGGGAACAGCACGTGTGAAGTGGGTATGAAGAACAGACAAATCTTGAAATTTGGGTGTGCAGAACTTTGATATGTTGAACAGAAAAGGGAGTGGGTGCCACCTGTGGGAGTGGAAAAAGGAAGGAGCATACATCTTCTGAGGACAGACTGGAAAATAAAGATGGAGGCATTGCAAAGGAGTAAGTCTTCAAAACAACTAGCTGAGAGAACAAATCTCACTTTGGATGGATGTAATAAGTGACTTCGTTTTTTCCTAATGGAAGAATTAAACAGAGGATATATAGGAGCTTTTCAAGGAAGGAGCTGGTTGAGTGTAAGGGAGAGTTACAGAGCATAGTGGTAACTTCTCTAGACTGGAAAAAATATCAAAGCCCTATTCTTCTCACAGTTCCATTACTGCAGCAAGATATACCATAGTTGGCATCAGAAACTCAGCTCCTGGAATATTTTTGTTGCTATCGCAATATATACTGAGACTAAGAATAATTCTGAACAAAAATATAATAAAAATATTTATCCTTAAATCTTTCTGTAGCAATGGCTATTCTGTGAGTTGGGGTTTTTTTGTGCCAGTATCTAATAATAATGTTACCAAAATTTAATACTTTTTAAAATCAACATCATCTCAGCAGGATTGAGTCCAGCCCTGTTATGGGTTTCACACCTTTTTTGATGCCTGAAAACTGTATTAGCATTCTGTAGATGCTCTCTGAAAGACTAAGGTAATGATAGGAAATAACAGCGTGGAAAAAGGAAAGCAGTACTTCTAATATGGTGGTATACATTATACAACTTTCAGTCTCCTGGAAACTATGGCAGTATAACTACAATGAAGTCCCTATTTCAGGTCTGTTTTTATGAAAATGTTGTGAATATACATTTGTGGTATTTTGGAATTCTTGAATATGGTGTGGAAATATTCATGAACATTATTTGAAGTTTTCTAAATTAACTTGAAAAATAATTACTGAGTATGCATATGCAATAGATTTAATAGCAAAAGTGAAAACAAATATCCAAGTGGCTATTAGCTTAGAGTTAATTTGATTTAATATCCATAAAGTAAGAGGAAATAAGTAATCTTGCTAGTAATAAACTTTGGGTGGCAATAACTTTCAGCACAGAAGAAAAGTATTTTCCATTTCTTAAAAGCTCGCTTTAGAGTCCCTTTTTAGATGTTATTTTTCTTTCCTGCATGTCATCCATTAAAGATTAGCTGTGGAAGGTTGGAGCATGGAGAGATTATGAATGACAGAACAACTCCTGCAGAATAATAATCAGTTTTTGGTATTTAATGCTGTTTGACTTTTGCAGACACATTTCTTATTAACCTTTGGTACAAACAGAAATCCAGGTTCCTGATATCTCATGGAGAAGATGAATTCAAGATCCTCTTCCAATTAAACTGAAATAAGGCCAATATTGGGCTTTAGCCAAAAGAACTCAGAAGTTCCCAACTCTCGTGTTTGTAAACCTAAATATGAATGATATTTTACAGTTTGAGGAGGTAATGCATATACTTCCCTAAACCAGTTTTCTGTGCATAATTTATTTATATATTTAGTCTATATAGTTCTTAGGGGGTTTGTCCTACTAAATTCTTCATTATGAAATACTATTTCCTGAATATATTTTCAAAATATTTCTTGATAAATAACACAATTTCGAAAATAGCTGTAGGATTTGAATCCTCTGTATGGGAAGATAGACAGTTCATCTGAAAAACGGGAAAAACCCCAAGGTGGGGGCACCGTGACTGAGAAATTCTTGGCTTAATTTTTAACAGCTTAATTTGAAACAATGTGATTTTACCTTCAGATTGTCAGAATTGTTGATTATCAAAAAGTTGTGTACAGCTCTTTGAAGTACAATATATGATGAGTTGGCATAGATTAAAATGTCAATTACTAAGCTATTTGTTGGTGGAGATTTTATGTAAAAAGCACGCCAGTTTCTTCTGCATTTTTTTTAGTCTGGCCCTTCTTTCTTCCACACAAGTGCTAGATGAGCATAAAGAATTGGGTTTTATTCAAGAATAAAAAGGTCTGCAAATAATCTACTTCTTGAGGCATTACAGAACTTTACTTTAACACGACAAATTATAACTTGCAAGCTTTAATGCAATGTTTATATTTTCCCCCTAAAAGTAAATATTCAGGCATCAGTAATTATTCACTGAAAAAAAAAGTTTAACAGCATTATGGTTTGAATTTTGAAGTCAGCTGTGTTTAGTGTATTAGAAGCAGAGGCTTAAGTATTGTACAGGGATTGGCTTTCACAAGAACTGCCTTGGGGTCTGTGTATAATACTCTCTCCTATTCTTTCCCACTTTATTTTTTTTTTAATTGAATTGCGATCTGAGTACACAAAGAAAACCCTGTGCAGAGCTGCCACTAAGCAACTTTAGCCTTTTATTAAGAGCACTCTGTTTATAGCATTGGAAATGTAGAAGCAGATGAATGCTATGCACTAAATACATACAACAAACACAAAGCAATAAAGAAGTCAGTGTGTTCTATCAGTGTTTGTCCAGACTGCTTTATCTATAAAGTCATATTTAGGTGTAAATTACTTTTAGTCTATAACTCCTGGTACAGACTGGTGAAAACTTAAATAGTTTTCCTATGATCTTCTTATCACTATTTTACTTTTATTTTTCAGTTATACGTCATTACTGAAAGTAAATGAATGGTAACTTTCAAAAAAGAGCTGGGAACTTAAGTTGTCTATTCTGTAATAGAACATGTCAGCACTATTTTTAAGTTGACAGTCAGCCCTGGAGCTCCTGATAGTTTGCCATTAACCTGAATAAGAACTGTATAAGGGCTTTAGAATTTGAACATTTCTAGGGATTATCTGCATTTTGTAACATGTATAAGCAGAGACCAATTAATGACACATTTTAAAGGCTTTTGTAGCAATGCAGGGATTTTTTTTTTAATTTGGCTATGATAAGATTGACTTATTTAAGAGTTGTGAGCACAGTCATTAAATTTAGTAGAAGGAAATCTCAGAGGATTTTGATTTCTGTTTTGAGTGGATAACAAATATGTACGTTTGTATTTCTGTAAGGAGAACAAGCGTATATCCATATGGTTAAATAAAATTTAATAATAGTTGCCTATCTGGAAATGGCAAAGATAGTTTCCAAGTTCTCTTCTGATCAGATAGACAGAGACCCAGCAGTGGTGGGCAGGAATGGGAGGACTGATGAAAATGAAAAGGCAGGTAGTCATTGCACCTCTTTTCCCAGTATACTTCTCTAATTCCTCACATTCACATAGCTGCAACCCAGAAGTATGAAGTGAAAGCAAAACAAAAATCCCTAAGAAGTTTCAGTTAAACCTCTCTTGCAGGATAAATTTCATCTGACAGTTTTTTCATAGAAGCAACTGAGCAGGATAAACAAGCAGCTCATTATAAGAATCTTGAATTCCAAGAATGACTGGGCCAAGCAAGTTCTTTCCTGCTTCTGCTTTTCCATCAGAATAATATACATATCCAAAGGACAGAAAATAGAAAATATTCTTTGTTTCATTTTTCCCATTATTTCAACATTCACTCCTATCTTAGGTCTGCATACCTTCATGAAACAGCAGTCAAATCATGCACTGAAATTTTTTGAGTCATTATTATTATTTCAATCAATTCATGAATATTTAAAATACTCAGAGCCTTTTTATTAAAAGTGTATAATCTCATTTGTATTTCTTGCTGTTGTAATGGCACAAGTAACTAGTAAAATTACTTTGAATGTATCAGAATCAATGCCAAAGGAAATCCTAAGTCACTTATTGTTCAGCGAACAGTGATCTTGAATACTAAATCTTAAACTGCAAAACCCTGACTATCATTGTTATTAACAAAAAGCTTTCTCACCATCTTTTCCTTTGAATTAAATGATCACTATAACTAGTACTTGTTGCAAAAACTATTAATAAAGTTTTAATTGCACTGTTTCTTGGATCACCTTTTTTCTCACATAGTCCAATGCCAAGAGCAGTATTTTGCCACATTTGATGACAAACACCTTGCAAAGTCCAAAATACTGTTATTATTTCTGTAAAACTGCCCTATCTTGAAAACCAATTGTTGTAGTGTTATAATATATACTGTATCTTCTGAAATACAGTAGTAGTGTGGATAGTGATCTCATATTTTAAGATCTGGCCTGTATTCCAATTTTACTTTTTTTTAATTAGTAATGTGACATGATTTCTGCTGCCATAAATGTTTTAAGTCACAAAATTTTCCTCTTTTGCTTCTCTTACTCTGTTTATTTTATTTACACAGATGACCTCTAGGAAATAAGCAAACAGACTTTTATCCTGGCAGTCGTGCTTTCCCTGCTCCCCCCAAAGTTCCATGTTTGGAAAATCATGAACCACTGTTTAAACTAGAATGATTTCCAGCACACCTTCTCATGTTTTAAAAGTGGTTTAAAAAGTATAAGAGATAAGTTTGCCAAAAGAATCAGGTTCAACTAAGAAAATATGTACACTGCTTTGACTCAGTAAACTCATACTTGGTATGGTTCATCTTCTTCATATTTACTTTTGCCCATATTAGAAAACAATTAGCTTACTAAACAAATTTGAGTATTTGGGATAAAAAAATCTACTTTGAGTCTCTCTCATTTGACTAAGAATTACATGATATTTGATAAGCTTGTTTAAAAATGGACATATCCAAATATTATTGTAAACATCCATTGATTTGTTTTACCTGCAATATAAGTATTTTACTTAGTTGGCTTACATAGTAGCTAATAATATTTGTTAATGTAATTTAACTGCTGTGAACCTTTACTGAACAAATATTGAAATTTATACAAGTCAAAGAAAGAGAATCTCTAATGACTTTTGTAAAAGCTTCCATTTAATGGTTAAGGAGAAAAGTTTATATGACATACTAGATGCAATTAACAGTAGATTTTACATTTAATAAAAAGAAAGAAGCATATGTATTTGCTTTATTCATTCCATCATAATTTGCATTAGAGCTATGGGTGTTTAATGAGCAAATTCCAGCTAAAATGCTATATTGATTTTCTAAGTGAACTTTGTAATAGCTATCTACCTTACAAAAGCTCTCTGTTTACAATTGTTTTCTTTACTAAAAACTAAAAATGTTTTAGAATTGATGAGTTTAGCATAATGATTCTTTTAAAATAAAGAGCTCTTTTAGACTGTGCAGGGGTTTTAGTTACAAGGAGAAAGATGTTAATAAATTCTTCCAAAACAAATAAAGTTTATACAACTAAATAGTAATGCTGTACTGTTATATATAACAATATTTGCAAGCTTGGAAAAATAATCCTTTTTTCTTAATTCAGTTCTCTGGAATTTAAATATTTTAACTCTTGAATGCCATTATATATATATATGAATTAGTAAATTGCACAATTAATTTTAGCTTAATACTAGACTACTCATACTTCATTTCTGTGTGTCATTTTCTTGCTTGAAATATGAGTTCTATAAGAATTTGTGTTTCTTCTTGGTCAGGCCTCAAGACAGAAAGGATAGGGTTTGTTGGTTAGTATGCCACTAGAAGGTCTCCAAGGAAAACCTTGTAATGTCGACGAGAGCAGTTGGTGACAAAGTAGCTGGATCTGTTTTTCCTTTGGATCAGGCGCCAAGTCAGTGGGGCAGTATGGAGTCAGTATTTTGCTGGATATGTCATACCTTGAATGGAACTTCGAAGCATGACTTGGTATTATTCTCAATCCATCTTCACCTTGCATTTTTAAGAAGCAAAGGGATGATAATCTGGATAATTTTTACTCTTTCTAATACGAAAGAATTTCATGTCACTCTTTCATAGACTCTACCTGGACAGCTTTTACAGCACACGTTTTCCTAGATATGGCACAAAATGTTTTGCTTAGCTGCTGCATTGAGACCCAAATGTGTATGCATTTCACTTATTTCAAGAGTGCTGTGGTCCTTATGGTCCTGAACTTCTACTTGTGACTCATCCATAGTTCAGTGTGAATGGTGAATGTTCAGACTACCTGAAGTCATGTGACTCTTATAATACTCCCTGTAGTAGGAAAAAGGAATTAATAAAATATTAAATTAGAAATGTACAGGCATTGGGTAACAAAAACAGCAAACCTAAATTCAGCTTTGGCTGGTAAAGAAATCAGGTGAGTTAGTCTTCTGTAGACCATTAAAATGAGTTAGATGAGGTCTTTAAGTATTTTTTAAATAAGTAATTTCTTTTGGAAGTGTCGGTGTTGCTATGTTGTATTAAAATGCCATGTATCTAAGTATCCTTTTTTTTAAACTTAGACTACTATGCAAGCATCTTACATGATTTTCTACATTTCCCTAATCTGTTTTAATATTAAACAATTGACTTGCAATATTACCTTTAAGAAACAGAACCAAAAGCCAGACACTTGTAATTGATATAGAATGACTATAAATATTTTTTTAATGCAGTTGGTGGATCTGGTCATTGGGATATTTACACCAATGCTTTAATTTAGAGGACGGATATGAAAACAACAAGAGTTGCTCAATTTAAGTCACTTTTCATAGCTGATAGTCAAAAGACAGTGTTTTGTAATAGACTTCTGGGTGGGGGAAAGGTTCACTGTTCAAGGCAATCAGCTTCTGAGCTGCTATCAGGGATGGTAAGATTTCAGATAAGCAGGATGCTTAAGTAACTTGAAAAATACCTTTTTCTGAATGTTTTCATACTGTTAAATGTACATCACTTTGGTTCAATGACAAATAAGCAATAATCTGTTTTTTAAAAGCCTGTATAGTCATTATTACCACTGGTTGTACTTACACAGAGAGGGAATTAGATATGTCAAAAGACAGTCACTCTAAGTGTACATGCATGTTCAAGATCCATTGCAGGAATGAACAAGTTGTGGGTTTTCATGCTGAGATGAAGATGTTCTAAGGTCTGACAGAAGGGGTGCACTTTAAGAGGCCAGAAGGAAGTCAACTAAACTGGAAAATAATTAACCTCAGAACAGTATTAAGTGCCAAATCTTCAGTTATTTTAGACAACTTTCTATTCATTCCAGGATTTGTTTTCGTTATGAAAATTGCAGTGTTTCCACTTGCAGCTTTATGGAAAGGGTTCTCTGTGACATGTCTGAGATGATGCTTGATGGACTGACATAATTTACTGGAAAAACTATAGCAAATAAATATACAAAGGTACTGATAGGTAATAATTACCATACCAAATCAAACTACTTGTGTATCCCAGATGCAGTCAGGACATAGCAGTTGCACTGTAGTTTACCCAGGTAGTCAGTGCTCTGGCACTGGTTTCCCTGCCATCACAGATCTCAGCAATCCAGGTGGAAGTCTGGTGCGCTGAAATGCGCAGCCTAGGTTATCTCATAGGGTTTTTTCTTTTTCTTGCTGAGCCACCTACCTTGCAGATATCAGATGCATTCTCTGCAAGTGCTGCAAACTTATTGCTGGATACCAGCCAGTGCAAATCCAGTGTAACAGCTGCCTTACTCCTGTCCTAGTTTTTTGACTCCCTATCAAGCAGACTTTCTTGTTGCAAGCAGGGGAAATAGATCTTTAAGGGAAAAATAGACACTATTCTTCTGGAGAAGAGAGAATTTAATCATTGTTTGTTAATTTTGGCATACATTTCAAAATCTGTGCTTCTGATGCTGAATTTTTGTGGTTGTTGTTGTTGGGACACAATTTGTTACAGCTCTGGCCTGATGACTAGGCTTGTAGCTCCTCTGCAGACTTTTGGTAAGGGGAGGGACTGCACTTTCAGAAATTACATTTAGCCTTTCCCTATCTGATTTTGTGTAATCTGCTGTTAGCCTGCAACCTTTTGCTAGCCCTGCAAAAAATGCTTCCTTACTCCTCAGTGACAGTCTTCTCCCCAGCTTGAGGGCAAGAGGATTCCTTTTTTCTTGGTACTGATAAAATGTATTTTGTGCCAGCAATATAGCTGCTACAAAAGTGTGCTGCTGTGTTTCTATTGTTTCATTCTGTGAAGAACAATATAATGTTTCATTATATATTTCACTATGAAGTTGTTGTGCAATAATGTACAGAGGTGAAATAAGAGTAAAATAACAAATAAAGGCAAAAAAGTTGGTGTCAATTTAGGTAAGAATGGAAGGATAAAAGCTCTAAGCTTTTAGTAAAAGGGAGGAAGTAAAGAGGGAGAAACCTTTGACATCTGAATGACTTAAGCAGTGGTTCAGAAGGGAGTAAGGAAACCCATCAACAATGGCTTAATACAGAAAGTTCTTGAGAAATAAATACCAAAATTAGAAAAAGACTGTAGTGTGATGTTAGGAGACTGTGGCTGTACCCCAGTTTGACAAACTAGAAAGGACAAGGAGAATTCAGGAACCTACAGATCTGAATTGAGTTTTTTGAGGTGCCAGTGAGAGAGGATATAGTCTTCTGTCTTGGAGTGACAGCGGTCTTACAGCATCCTGAAAGTCCCTAGACATTTTGAATTCATGGTTTTATGATGACTGTGAGGAGAGATTTGCAGTATTGCAGAGGGAAATGATGAAAGTATGAATAAAGATTTTAGTGGAGGCAGGGCCGAAGTAAGGATTCTGGCAGTGTGCCAGAAATGGTGTTAGACATATTGACAGGGGAGAGGCAGGGAGAAAATGTAAGCTCAGGATGAGGAATGACTTGAAGGTGTTAGTTTGCTCCCAAGGATAGACAGTAAATCTTAGTTTATTGGTACCTAATGCTCCAAGGTCCATGTATGCTGTAACAGATAATATAACAGTATATTACACAATAAAGTAAAGGCTTGGCAGAGAAGGAGAGATGCCAGCTGTGCCACTCTTGTGATACCAGAGACAGACTATAAAAATATTAGAATTTTTAATATCACTGTGCTACCTTGATAGGAAGCAGTAGGAGTTTTAATGCATGATTACTTTTAACTCTGTGTCCTAGAAGAAACTTGCTACTGTCTTACATGATTCTGAGCTTTAAGAATTACTTTGCTGTTAAGCAAGTATTCAGAGTGCCCAGCAAATCACTTTCTTCCTGTTAGATTTTATAGGGGTGAATTTGAAAACACGTGGCTTTATTTAATACCTTAAAGTCTTGATTTTAGCAATTAACAGCAATTTAGTGTTGTGTTTAAGAAGTAATATAGACCTTACGCAGAATAATCCAAGGTCATTGGAGAAGTGTTGATTTTAGGATGTGGTGGCAAAGGCCAATGTAAGTGCATCTAATAGTGCTTTTCCTCATCAAACTTATTTGTTGAACACACTTTTGCAGCCCTGGTGGAAGAAGTTTATTCTGCTCAACGGGAACGTGATGAGGCTGTCATGGCAAGGCTTAGGTTAGCCAATGAAGAGAGAGATGAAGCATTTCTACGAGTCCAGCGTTTAGAAGAGTCTCTGAAAGAGTAAGTATACATCTCCTGCCCCATGTAAAAAGGCTGTTGTGTCAGTCTGTGACAGTCATAAACTGCTCAACAGTGGTTATAGGAAAACTTAGCACATTATTATCTGTGCAATAAAATAGACTACGGCTAGTCTTACTGTGTTATTGGTTAATTTGTTAGCCATCCTGTAAAACCATATTTTTCTCTGGAGACTGAGAGAAGGTGAATAATTTTGATCACAAAAATTAAAAATATAATCAAAAGCTTTGGTATTGATTTATTGAGGGACAAATAAGATGAATGTGACATTTTATAGGGATCTTTTGACACAGAGTACCAGAATGTCAGTCAAAAGTTGCAACATATAGGAAATCAATCAAGCCTTTAAGCCTACTAGACATTTCTTTCAGCAAAATTTCTACTAATGATATGGGTGACATAGTAAAAATACATGGGGTTTTTTTCTTATCTTTAGTGTAGGAGCCATTTGTAAGGTAATAAGGGTACAATTAATAGTTCATAGATTTTTATGTATACCAACAGAAACAGGCAGTCTTATGTTAAACAGAACTAAGTCAGGAGAAAATTATCAAGAGTGGTTTCTTTCTCCCTTTGGGATATAGGCAGCTTTGAAGCTACAATTTGCCTCTCCATACAATCCTTGTCCATCTGAGTTGTGATCATTTTGGTTTATCATCTTTGTTAGTCTCCCAAAGGGTAGTTCCATAAAGACTAGAGTGCCTGAGAAATTTCTCTTACTTTTCTCCCAGGAGAAATACAAAGCAAACAAGCTTTTCATGGGAGGAGACTGAATAGGTGCAGTTTTTAGTTAACTAAATGGCAGGCAATTATGTTTTAAATAATTGATTCTACTAAGAACACTTCTCTTTAGGGCAGAAAACCAGTCATCTTCTTTTGGGGTTTTTTTATAGTTAGGGTCAGAAAATATTACCTAAATTAATTTCAATAATCTGCACATAGTATGTCCACCATTACTTTGTAGAATTTACAGATTACTAGAGTTTGTCACAGCCTCACTATTTGTCACAAGTATGACTCAGCAGCAAGATTAGGAGATTGCATACCCACAAGAATTAGTGCATGATTTATTAAATATCTCTATGGAGCCCATTATATGTGCATATGCATCTGAAATCTTGCCTTAAACAGCAATCTCTGAGAAAGTTGTAGATGTACTTTAAATTCCCATAAGAGGCATCATAACTGTGAGCCTTACTTGAGTCTCCAATTTCTTCTGCCAGTCTTCCAATCTTCTATGTTCCGAGAGTAAAGAAAGTTTTGTATGGCTCTAAATATCACATGATCCTTTATATAAATAGTTAGCATAAACTCAAGATCTTTGATCTTAAAGCACTCAAGTACTGCAGAAAATTAATTATTATGGTCAACAAACCTAGTTAATGACTTTTGGGGTTCTGGCATATTGCTGCTTTTTCTGCAGTGGAATCCATAGACATATGGGTGGCGGTTCTTGAAATGCATGAATCCCTCAGAACACGTTCACTTGTTTTCCCTTCAACCACTTCTGTCTGCTTCACTCATGTTCTGGAAAACTGACTTAGTTCTAAGCAGAAATATGAGAAAAGAGAAGAAACTCCGTTTCTCAGAGAACATGTGTAGTACCTTCCTCAAAAACATGTAATTGCAGAAAGCACTGGATACACTGGGAATGCCGAAATAGTACTTGTTCCCAGGAGAGTCAGTAACTCCCTTGACTGATAGTTTGGAGCCAAGGTATTACACTTTTTTGCTATCATTTAGAGAAGAGCAATTGTGTTGGCTGTCATCCACTTGGGTGTTCTTTCCAATGCTTTATATGGAGGTCTGATACCCTGATGCCATTCACAGTCTCAGAACTGGCATAGGAGATTTCCCTGTGGAGAACACCAACTTTCTTTTCTAACCACCACCCTTGATATTTTCTTCCTTCCTTATGGTGGTTGTTCAAAAGGTCAAGTTCTCTGTCTCAGATGTGGAGCACATCGAGGTTTGGGGTTTTTATAAAGAACATTGCCTATTTGTGCCACACTCATCAAGTTTTAGAGCAGAGGTCACTCTTTCCATCTGCTTTGGACTTATTCCAATCAGAGTACTTTACAAGAGGGCAATACTGAACAGCCTGCCAACCTTTATCAAATGCTTTAATGCTTTCTTTAAATTAGCAGTTGGAGCAGTTCTATTGTCATTATTTAACTGTAACAACCAAAATTCTTTCAGCCCTGTTGGCCCTAGGGGTTATGTTATCAGAATGTGTTTAGAAATGGGGGAGGAGGAATCCTTGGTTACTGCTGTTTAAAATCATGAGTTTTTCATTCATTGTCTATGCACAGCACAGGGAGACTTAGCAGGGCAAATACACAGTTCTGGATGCTACTTTTTAAAAAATACTGTTGCCTAAGGAGGTGTCTGTATGCCTGTAGACAGATCCTTTGTGGCAGTAATATGCTGAAGGTATGCTTATGGCAGAAGTTCATGTTCTTTTTCCCACTCCCATTTCTCCCTAAGGTGTCTTGCTTACCCAGCCTGTTGGTTGGCTGGGTGATTTTGTTGACCCGCACTTTTAGCAGTGTAGAGGTCCTCTGGAGAAGCTGGGTCAGTCCTGCCAATTTACTTTGACAAATACCATTCTTTTCATTGTGAATACAAACTAGCTGGAGATCCATTTTTGAGTCCCACATAAAGGGGCACTTAGAACAATGTAAAAGCCTAAAGCAGGAACTCTAGAAGGTTCCAGTTCTGATAATTAATTATAATAATATAATAATTAATATTATTATGTTTGTTATTTTATTATTTGTGTTACTTTATGAATACAAGTCAAACCCAGCGAAGGTTAGCTTTTACTTTATTTTGTTTAGTTCTGGTTCTGACTGAATATGTTGGAGTGGTTATTGTTTGTGAATGCCATATAAATATACCAGCTGTTACACACTGAGAGTGTATTCTGAAATACTTCTTTTTCATTTAAAAAGTTTATTTCTATACTGGTTGATTTAATATGCCTTATGTACTGTTATCTGCTAAAACTAATGGAAAATGTGGTAGCGTACTGTCAAGTGTTCTATGATGTTTGCTAGCTAAAATAATGGCTTTGGAGCAGCAGCTGTCACAGCACTGTTTAGGAGTGTGGCTGTTTAGGAGATGTTTAATGGTGCGGTATCTGTCTTAAAATATCATAGGCTACTTTTAGTAGAAGTCACCATTAAGTAAGTAGCAATGGAGTGGTAAGGTAACTTTAATATGTTCATTTTTCCAGAAAAGAGATCCCTGTCCATTTAACTAACCTTAGGTAAAATAAAATGTGTACTATCCCATTTATTAGATTTTTGTGCTATCACTTACTGCTTTTGCACAGCCAGTGTTCAATGCTGTATGACTAAATTCCTCGTATCATCTTTGTATTTGACAGGTCAATATATGTTCTGTTGAAATAGAAAGGGAGGAAAGTGCAGGCAGGTTTGTTCCGGAATTAAATAAGGGCCTTGCAGAGAATTGGCTTAGCTTCCTATTTTATGCAAGATATAAAATCAAAATATTTTTAAAGTAACTTCAACTGCTTTGGGATTTTTCCCTCATTTTGGATGAAAGAGGTGGGAAAATAATTACTTAAAAACGAAAAAAAACCCTATCAACTAAAGTCATGTTCTGTTTCATTTGGGGTACAGTAAAAACAAAAAAAATACATCAGGTAAAAGTTGTAAGCCCAGAAATAAATAAAATAAAAGCATCAGTCATTTCTATCACTGGGGAACTTTTTTCATCTAAGCACATATGAACAATTGATCCTTGTAGTCATATATAGCAGTAAACATTAATAACTTAACAGTCTGAAGTCAGTGCTGAAGATATGGAGCATTATTGAAAGATGGAGTCGAGCAGGTGGCACTTTAATATGTTCAGTGTCATGGTTGACTCTAAAGACTAGTAGAATGAAATTACTTGAGGTTCTAAAGATTTAAAAAGCGAACTCATTTTGCTGCACTAAGGAAATGCTACTGATCAGGCTTTCTGTGTCCCTTTTTTCTAGGCTAGAAAATATTAACCCTGAAGAAAATGACATGGTAAGCCATTCTCTGAGGAGATTTCTTGATGTCAGTCTTATATCTTAGAGGCTTAAGTTCAATTGAGTGGGTTTCAAGAACTAAGATGTGGGAAAAAGAAGAATTGACACACTAATAATGTACATCTTTGCTGCAATATGAAAATTCAATAACTTCACTCAGTCAATTTACAATTCACATGTGCCTATTAATTAAAACCCTATATTAAATAAAATATATTAAAACTTCATGTCTGACTAACATATAATGCTGTTGGTAGACATTACAGGAATTACTGAACAGAATAAACAATGCAGACACAGGGATAGATATACTGAAGAATGGAGCTATAATTCTGAACCGAATACACAGGACCAAAGAACGTAAAAAGAAAATAATAGCTGAGGAAATGAATGCAGTAATAGAACAACGGGATGCTGCTTTATCTCAAGTAAGTCTGTACAAGTATATAATCACTCAGTAGCAAATTTCTTTTTTTCTTTTTTTTCTTTTTTGGCTTTTGGGGGGGTTTTGGGGTTTTTTGTTTTACTTTTGGGGAAGAAAATTATTTCATTTACTTTTCTCTGTTGAGAATCTCAGAGGAGAGCCCCTGTAGTAAATGTCTGATTAGTGATCAACTTTTTTTTCATGGTAGTAGTGCCCATTAAAATGGCATCACTGTTTTTCATGAGAAAAGTTATGTTTGTATTGTTTGCTCTTCTTTACTATCTGTCTTCTTTCTAAAACAAAACACTTTTCAGTGAGTTTACCAATCTAAAAATCTGTTAAGGGCTTAGTTTTGCAGTATGCTGTATTGGTAAAATGCATTGGATGACGGTTAACTGGGACTGAAGGATTTATAAAGGGTTATAAGTAGCAAAAATATACATTAAAGGAAGGCAACAGCACCACATGCAACAATGCAAGCAATTCCTCCCTTTGTTGCTTTGCATTCAGGAGATAAAAATCAGCATGTGGTCCTTCACTCTCAAAGTCTTACCCATCTACGATGGGACTTGAAAGAATCTGGGTTCTTTTTTCTACTCAGATAACTCATTGCCTGCAATTTCCTATTTTAACAGAACAGTAATTGTCTTCATTCTCTTCACCATAAAGAGTGAAGAAAATGAAAGAAGAATCTTTGCTTTTCTCATCTCATGGAAGAGTTTTTCTGTTGTTTTTTTTGGCTTGAGTTTGGTTTTTTACCCACCATTTTTTAAACAGAATTTTAACTCAATAGGAATAAGTTGTAGGGAGGAACAATCCAAGTAGGGAGTGTATCTCCTGAGAAAAGATCTTAGGCTAGATGAAGTTCCTTATGGATTTATGCCAGGCAAGAAACTTCATCTGACTCTTCCAATATTGAAAATTTTGGTTTTTAATGTAAGTAACCAAAGTTGGCCCACATCTAGCTAATTTCTACTAGATTTAAAGTCAGGTTGTGGTCTTTAATGATACCAATAATGTTAATTGAATTTATGTTCTACTGAGAAGTTTTCTGATAAAAGTGCCTCCTCTACACACACTGTAATTTTCACACTTTTTTTCAGTCATTGTCTGTGCATTCTTTACTACTTTAACCTTGAAAGCTCCATCTGCCTGGTGCTTAAAATATTTTGTGTGTCTGTCAAGTATGTATTGCAAAAAATTTTAATGTATTAATGGTGGTATTTTACTTTCTCAGTCTACTTTTTTCCTTTTATATTCCCAGCACAGCTACTGGGAAACATCCAATAACCCTTCCAAAAGTTTATGTTCTTTCTTCTTTGCACAGGGCATTTGAAAAGTGAGCAGCTTGTAAGAGGAAAGCTTTCAGCAAAAGAGAAGAATCTCTTGATATTTTTATTTTCATTTTTTCAGTTTTTGATTCTTTGTTGAAGTGGACTTTCAGGCATACTTGGACCATAAAACTATGAGTGTCAGAAGAATATCATTGTCAGGCATTTTAATACACATTTTGATTTAATTTATTTTAAGCTGACTGTTTAAGGAGTAATATTTTCCAAGTAATCAGCTTGAAAATTAATAAGATAATTGTTTTAGATAGTAATGGCTCAAGTGTCACCACTAGCAAAGCCACTTTAGGTGACATTTTAGGCATGTCAGCAAAACTCACAGGTAATGTTAAGTAGACACTGCGGATGAAGAAATAAATTGATAATCTATAAATCCTCACCAAATGAAAATTTAAATATTTGACTTTAAGCTGTAGTATTGTAATAATGCTAGCAATTTATACCACCGTTGTTTTAAATTAATTATTATTAATAGAACTATTCATCATGTGTTTTCAAATACGTGATGCTTTTACAGCTGTTACTGTTGAATCTAGAAAATAGGTCCTTGGAATTGCAGCTACCTTTTCAACCTGTGTTTCTCACTTGATGATTCCTTGGGAATTTGTACCATACTTGAATTATTAGTAGTCTTTTGTTAACATTGCAATAGCAGTAGTTATTACAGTGCTAACAGCAAGAACAATAGGAGAGGGATTCTGCATTAGACCACTAAGGGACTAGATATAATTCAGGGGATGTATATGCTTAGCATAACAAATGCAAATTATTGGAAGTTAGATCTGGGGTTGCCTCAGGCATTCGTAACATCTGCAAGTTAAAATCTTTCTCTTTTTGTGGAAGTGACATCAAATACAAAAGGGGGAATTGAGAGCAGGTTGAGAAGGAGAAATAGAGTAAACCATTAGCAGGCTGTGGCTATCCTCTGGAAAACGCATTTGTAAAGTTCAGAGGTCACTGGGCAATGGAAGTTGAATGTTTAATGACGCACCGTGTTGTTCTGTTCGTGGTTGCTGTTATGTGGTGCTGGAGACAGCAATGTCATTTGAGTGACCACCATAGCTGGTTCCATGTGATGGAGAGCTACCTATGCAGTAGCAAGCATTTGGGCTGACTGATGAAGCTGCATCTGGTACTTTTCACTGTGATTTTCTTCGCAAGAGCCCAGCATTTGACAATTGAGCACAGCGAACATAAGTAGTGTCTAGCTTTTGGGGGTTAACTTACAGGATTTCTGATTTTTCCGAGTAAGAAACAATAATGTGAAAACCTTCACAGCTCAAACACATTGTTTTGATTTCAAGTGAGGAATATGTTACATTTCTAGAGAATGGACATTCTATAAACTGTGCATTTCCTATGACCAGGTAAATACAGATTACTTCCAACTAGTCTTTTAAATTCAGTTTTATAATGCTTTTTCTGGTAGCTACTGAGTAGCTACTACTGAGCTGCATTTAACTGGACTGCAGTTGAGCATACTCGATGATTAGCTAGTTGTGATTCTTCTATTTGAAATTTACTTGAATAATTTTTTTAGTCTTAAAAAAATGAAGAGCACTGTCCATGTCTTGGAAAGGCCATGAAAATGTTTTTTCTAGCTGTAACACCCAAGAACCTCTGCGTATTTTTTGAGGTTTCCAATGTGAACATTGCTTCTTACTAGGAAGCAGATTGAGGCACTTCTATCACTGTATTGAGCTGTGCAAGTGTATGTAATCTTAGATCTTTCGCTAGATTGCTGAGCAAATATGCAAACTACTTTTTGTATCTGTGAAAACAAATGGAATGGTATAAACTCAAATATTTGATACTACTTTTAGTATGTATTTTCAAGTGAATAATAAACAAACAACTAAAGCGTGGCTAAACATTGACATCCATCTCCTGTATCAACCCCCTTGAAAAAAACAAACTCAACAGTTTGGTTGTATTTGCTAAGACATGTTTGTTAGTGAACAGATATTGTGTGATACTGAGGATCTTTGGTGTGTTTTATGACTGATCCTCTGAAAGAAATAAAACATCATTTTCTTATCTGTAACATTCAGTTTTGTCTTAACCCATTCAAGGAAAAAACTTATTTGTTCAGTTGATCATAATACAGTTTTCCCTTTCTTCAGAAATCTTTCTTGCTTGAGTAATCCAGTTAGTGGCAGGCATTTAGTAGAGATTCCATATGGCATAGTCACATTGTGTGATCTTCATCAAATACTCTAAAGAAGTGGTTTCCAGCAGGAGGCAATACAGTACAATGTCTCAGCCACCTATTAGCCACATCACACCTTATGGACAGGAATGTTAATATCATTACAGGGTTGGCAGCTGAAGACTTGACTAAGACATTACAATTACTTTTCTTCTGGTTTAGACAAGAAAGGGGACTTTTCAATTGGTACAGCTTGAAGGAAGTGATTTCTTAAAGCTCGTTAAGAGATTAGGAGATTGTGTGTTTGATATGTTTCCAGTCCTAACTAATTCTGTAAATGTGGGAGTTTTAAAATTGGTAACAGGTCAGTTCTATACAGAGTTTTAAATATTAAAGATATATAATTTGCTGTTAAGGAATAGCAGTGGTTTCATGGCTGGCAAAGTATCATCTCTTGTACACTGACTTGAAGCAATAACATAACTGGCAGGCAAACCTGGTTTTACAGCTTTGAATAGTTTGACCACATCCTGCTGTGCAGGAACATGCTTATGACTGTTCATGTAAAAAATTGGCAGGCACCCAGTTGCTCATCTGAAGCAAGTGAAAGAATCCTTCTCTATTTTGGGGCGCTGTTTGGCAGCAGGCAGCACTTTATTGTCACTGAAAACAATGATGAGATGCACTATGCTTGACTTCCCATCATTATCAGTTTCGCTAATGAGTAATAACTGATAGATATCTGTACTTACAGCTAGTCAGCTTCTTGCTAGCTTTTTTTTTGTTTTTGTTCTGCTAAAGCAATTTTCCTCCTTTTACACCAAGCAGTGTGTAGAGCTCTGTGTTACCTGTGATTCACAGAGCATTAAGGCATTCTCAGCACACATGAGTGAACAGGTCTTACCGAGGTAGTAAACCCAAGAGGTGTATGAAATGTAAAAACAAGAAATGTAAATGAAAACAAATATTTACAGATCTTGGACTCTTAGTTGGGGAATACTCAGGTGACAGGTTACAATGCCTCATGACTCTTGGGACAGAGGTGATCCCTTTGCATGCCAAAACATAGTTTGGGATGTTATTTTTTTGTACTTTTACTTAGCAGTTTGGTTTTATACTGTGTTTTGGTACCCTTTGGCACTTCTTGACACTTGATGCTAATCACTTGATGCTGGCAGGAGCACATCTGATGGTATCCTCCTACCTGCTCTGTCAAGGTGCTTACTCTACTTTTCCCTTTGCCACTGCTATTTGGGAGCAGGAAAAGAAGAGGTAGGATGCTGTATTCACAGTTGTTTATGAACCAGGCAGCTGCCATTGGGTACTGATGATTTTGGTCATGGGCTTATTTCAGGAGGAAAGTGAAAGTAAGGGGGATGTTTATTGTACTTTGAGGATCCAAAAACCGTGCTCATTCACTCACTTTGGGAAGGCAACAGCAAGTTGCTGTTGTTCTCATTTGCATCCTTTTCTCTGAGAGGTAGCTGATGAATGGGCATGGGGAAATTCCTTGCCAGCAGGATGGTTAAACAGAGAGAGGACAGGACGCCTGTCTGCAGGATACCCCTTTTGCCCTGTGAATTTAGTCCAAGTCCTGAGAGAAAGCAATAGATATATGCAGTAAGATATAGAGTAGATTAAAAAAGAAAAATAATTTGAGATTTAACATTAAAAATTGCACAGTGAGTGCAGGGAGTAAAGAAAGAGGGGCTGATGAAATAGTCGTCAGTTTTATTGGGAGTCACTGAGTGGATTTTATTCGGATTACCTAGTGGCCTCAGGCAAAGCTCACAGATGTCTCTTCTTTGGAGGCAAGACTGAGTAAAAGGGATCCTGAAGGGAGATCACAAAAAGCCAAGTTATACGAGCAGTGGTTGTGATTAGCAGTGTTAGTCTGTTTAATTGCATTGCACTGCAACAGTGCTTTAAAATGACACATTTCATTTCCTCTGTACCTAAATAAAGATAATCCTTTGAATGTTTGACTAAATCCATGTTTTAGGAAGTCCATGTTATATTGAACATGATCAAATCCATGTTTTCTTTGCTCCTTCTCAGAAGAAAAAGTGAATCTCACCAAGTGCCAAACTGAGCCCATGGTTGCTGTATTTGGGACACGTGGAGTAAAATTATTGTGAATGATGCTGAAGAGCATCAGGAATCTTTTGCATCTCAGAAAAGGGCAGGTTCTTCACTACTTGGCTACTTACTTTTTCTAAAAACAAATCCAGTTTGAAAATATATAATAATTCTTTACTTTCTAAGATGATTAGGTGTGCTCTGACTCTCTACCTTGGATATATTTGTTCTGGCTTTAGCATGAATATTTTCCAGGAGAATATTCAGTTAAATATTTGGCTGCATTTAGAAGACCATGAGGTATTTTTTTTCTTCTGAAGTAGGAGCTTTAGTCCACTGGAGACTTAAATAGAGAGGAAACTGGCCAAACAGATTCCTCTTGGTTTCTTACATTGAGTTTTCTGATTTTTGTAGAATGTTCCCCCAAAACATAACACCTGTTTAATCTTTTGCCATAGTATTCTGTTTAATTTGATAAGGGTATGTGATTCACAGTTTTCAAAGCATTAGGAAATCTGAGGAGTGGTGAGATGTTCAAACAGGATAGTAAGAGAAGGTTTAGGGACACTACAAATCCACATTTGTAGTGTCAGTTTGTCTCTCACAGTGATGTAGCAGAGGCTGTGAATTCTCTGTAGGCAGGTATCTGTTAACAGAGCATGAAACTCCTTGGTTTCACCGGAGTTGGAATTTCACTACTGAAAGCAAGTATTTTGCAGTTTATTCCTGAGTTTAGACTTTAGTGAGGCTTTGGTTGCATTAAGTCTTGTATTTTTCGAGTTAATACTTCATGCAGCTTGAAGTGCCGGTCAGATGGTAGGTCATTAGTGGAGGGAGAGAAGGATCTGAAGGAAATTACCCTTCGGAGCTCTTATACTGAACTTTTGTATTTACTCCATGAATGGTAGGTGTGAGTAAATATGTAAATGTTAATGCAGTGTTTCCTTGAAGAGACAGGCTATGCTTTTTTTTTTTTTGAGCTTTAGAAGCAAAATTTTAATTGATACTGCATTTCTTCTTTTTGCTGCTATAAGGTTTTGACTGAATGATGCCCAGAGACACATCATTGTTTGCATTGTTAAATCACCTGTTGTTCCTCTGCAAACAGAGTGTAGTGCAGAATTCAGAAAATACTTGTCTGCATAGTATTTGAGGGCATGATCAAGCTTGATATCTTTAATTGTAAACTTCAATGAATTTCCAGTTGAACATTCATCCTCTCTTCAGTATCTAGAAGCTACTCACCCCTTTGAAAATGGTAATAAATTTGCATGCAAGCTTGTTCCATTAATTGCTGTTTGACTCATCTATCATGGTGCTAAGCTTTATATTCACACAGCTTAGACTTTCAAGCCAATTTCTGGAATTAATTTAAATATTTAATGTCAAAACCCTAGGACGAAAGAGAGGAAAAATGTATTTTGTATGCTTATTGATCTCCTGTTTCAGTAGCAGCAACCCATAGAGGCAACTTCCAATGTGATTAAAAGCAGAATTCAAACAGTATTGCCTCTGAAGAGTATTACTGTGCATGCAGTAAGGTTTATAGGTACCAAAACTCTTGTAGAGGTACCTTAAGTAAGTTTTCCATGGTACTTAACACTTTACAGCTTCAAGTTAGGTGCTGAGTGTTGAATCCAGTTTCGCTTTCATTACTTGTTGGATAAAATGTTGGATTTTCTTAAAAACTGGAAAAAAAAAAAAGAAGTTGTGTGCTTTGTATGAAAAGCTGGTTTCCTTAGTCAACTTTCTAAGGAAACTATGCAAAATTACTTTGTTATTTTGGATATGTAGATGAGTCTGCATAAGAATTCTTTTTATAGTGAACAAAGAAGATTTTTTTTTTGTTTCATTTTTATCATTAATCTGGAGTCTGAAAAGGCTAATATGCCTGGCCTGCATGTTCACTTGCTTTTCCTCACTCGGTCCTTCAATGTTCATAGGTTGCAATTTTGTGTTTTATTTTGCCTGTATTAGCAAGTAGTGTGAACAAATAGTGGTGGATCTGGAGTATGAAGTAGTTCTCAGCATCTGACATCCACATTAACCCCTTTCCAGAATGGGGAGAGGGGCATTTCTTTGGTTTGGTTTGGGGTGTTTTGTTTGTCTGGGGTTTTTTTGTCAGGCTAGTTATAGTCAAGTCCTATGGATGGAATACCATTTGTGTCAGAATGCAGTAGGTGCATTCCTGGAGTGCATCTTTGAGTTTGATTAAATCAAAAAAGAAATCCGATTTGTTTTCTCAGGTAGCACTCCATGGTGCAGAACAAAGCATAATAAGGAGAGAAAGTGCAAAGTAGCATGCAAATTGGGTATTACCTGAAATTAAAGATAAAAATGAGATGATTTTAAGAAAGAAAATAAGATTTATTTAAATAAATAAGGAAGTAAAAGCTATCAATATTCTTGGAGAAAGTGTTCTAATATGTTTGTATTCAGACTTTTTCGTTTGAAAATTATTAGACTATTTTATATGCAGACTTTTCTGGTGACTGTTTTTGTCCTGTCGTCAAGATATAAATGAATTTGGTTCCTTCAAGGAGAAATAGGTTTCAAACTAGTACCATAAATTGCAAATAAAATGCTACACAGAACGTAAAGTTTGGATTTAATTGTGCAGTGGAGATATCGTCAAGAATAGCAGGCAAACTATATTGCTGATCATGCCACTTCTACAACATCAGTAATTGACTAAGAGTATTGTGGGACATGGAGCTAAGAAGAATGAATAGAGCTACTTTTTGTTGACTTAATTTATTTTTATTTCCAGAGTCCCTGAGGTGAAATATTGACTCTCTTCCAGCATTGCAATACCCTCCACAGTCATCCTTGTGATTCAGCATGTGTGCTAAGCTGTAAAGAGAGGAGATGAGTAAGGAAGCTAAGGTCTAGCAATAACAGAGGATGTAAGGAAAAATTACTATGATGATGATAAGCTGATTATTCATTTTCAACAGAATTTTAAATGATTGTGACTGGAATGTGGGACTTAAAAATGTTTTTGTTAGTTCCATTTCTTTCTAGATTTTTAACTGTTTTTAAATGATCAGGTAATTACCAAAATGAAAATTTTCCCTCTTGCTTTGGTCTGAATATTGTGACTTTTTTTTTTGTTAAGCTTTTTTTGAAGCTGTTAATCAATTTTTCCAAGTCCTTAGGCTTGATGAAATATTCTGGTTTAAAGTATGTAGTGCTCCTGACAAAAAAAGGGACAAGAAAATCTATCAATATTCTCTTTATGAAAGGGAGATTTCACAGTAGCATTAACTTATCTTTGTCTGGTTCACCAAGTATGCCTACATTTGTTTGTTGTATGGCTTTACTGTTTCGTGCTTCAGATTGTGAGTATCTAGGATTTAGCCTCTTTTCCATGTTCTGTTTATTCACTGTTAATTATTTTTCAAGCTGAGTTGCTTGAGAACAAGAAAAATTTAGCTTCCATTACCCTCTATTGCAAATGAAGGACAGCCTTTCCTATTGCATATAGTCTGCATGTGATTGTAAGATGCTGTTGTCAGAGAACTTTTTTAGGCTTGCTGATGTTAATGCTTTGTTGTCATTCTTTTCAGCTATGTTTTTGATTTATTCTTGAATATACAGCACAAAATATCATTCTTCTTTATAGTTTACTTTTGTATTGAAAATACTTTTTTAAATTACACTATTTAAATACATAGAAATACTTAAAGGCTCTTAAGAAGCTGTGACTATGTAAAAAGTATAATACTTGTAGCTATAACAAAAGACAAGTTGCAGATGAAGAACAGTATTAAATCATACAAGTATGACAATTTTTTTCAGTCTGGAGTTGTTATCAGAAATACAGAATAGAAGTGGCTAACTGCACAGTATTTAGTTGGTGTAAAATACTGATGCAGTAAGACTTATGAATGTATGCTTTATATTGTTAATAACAGAATTTGAGAGAGAGGAATTTTAACATTACTTAATTAATTACTAGCTATAAACATGTAAATCTAAGTATATTAACCAAAGTTGTGCAACAGTTATTGGTCATCTTTCAGTTATGCTGAGTTGCTTATTTCTTAGTTAGCTGTAACATCCTTCTCTGCTTTCTGCAAAAGTAGTACCAAAGATTAGAGAAACCCCAAAAAACAGAGTAAAGCTCTCTATCAAATAATGGCTATGAACACTTTGCTCCTAGTTGTCTCTTGAGATGACTTTTCATCAACAAGTAAGATTTCTTTCAAGTCTTGTTATTATCATTATGAGAAATTTCTTATTTCAGAGATGGTATTACAGATCCCAGCAATGTTAGGAAACAATAGCTTCCACTCTCTTTTTACTGAAAGTGCTCCACTGTGTTGTGTTCAGTAGGAGAGTGAACACTAGGCTTCTCTGTGACTTTAATTCCTTCATCTTTAAGACAAAGTTTTTCTTTCTTAATCTACAAGCATTTTCTCAGCCTTATTGCGTGGGGTCCCGTTCACAATCAAAATGTTAGGACTTAAATTGAATCTTAGCCTGAAAAACAAGTCTTGAAAGAGTCACTGTGAAAAGGAGAGCCAGTGCCAGCCTCCAGGAAGACACAGCAAAATTATTGTTAGTACCTTATGCTAAATAGTCACGTCAGTTGGCCCTCTACTGTAGGGCCAGCCAGCAGCTGTGTCTCTCCTTACATGTTCTCCTTATGTCATGTACAGTGTCTTCTATGGTATTCAGACACTTCTCAGCAGTAGTCATGCATTTTACCCATTTTGTTTGTTTTGGCAGGCAGGCCTATCACTTTGCTTTCAGAAGTTGTCATAACATTCTTCTATCTTTGTGTTTTTCTTAACTTTTTTCCCCCTTAGGGTGTCCTATTCCATGAAGAATGGAATTGCCAGGATGAGAGCAGTGTTGGTAATTACACATGTCAAAGGCAGCTGATTTTAGGTTTAAGCATTTCTGCTTTTCAGTAACATATCTAAAAGCTTTTAGGTGCCTGTTATTCAAAGCTGCAGGATCAGCCCACTTAAGAAGGGTGCATCTATTTGGGTGTTACATCCATGTCTGTAAAACACCTCAATGAAGCTAAAGCTAAATTTTCTTACAGAGATAAAATCTTCAGATTGAACCTCTGTTTAATATTTGCAAAGTCTTATTCATGTACCAAAATCATACATTCAGGCATTTCTCTCTGTTACCAAAGCTGAGCAATACATAATTTCTAAATGTATGGGTTTGTTCTAGTTTTGCAGATCTTTGGTTTACTTTCTTGAATCTTTCTTTGTGGGATACTTTTGTATTCTATGTATGATTTATTTAAAGTTTGTGCAACACTGATTAATTTCTTGATTTTTTAAAATTACTTTCATTCCACTTTTTCATTCCACAAATTGGAAAAGGTGTCTGAAATATAATTTTATCTATTTGCTGTTACCTAGCTGTATTTGCTGTTACCTAGCTATATTTGCTGTTACTTTCTCTATATTGATATGAGATATGAGATATATATGAGACAGAAACTGTTTCCACAATAACATCTGAAGATTGTAATTAGTTGCTTCATTTTTACCCTTATGCTTAGACAGTTAAAACACTGATATTAATATTGCTTTCAGATCCTTCAGGATTGAAGTTTCCTAAAAATCCATGGAAAAAGAGCCAATACTACAGGTTCAGATCATTTATTCAAAAGGTGTCTATTGTCCCTGGTGTATCTGGAGAGGTTTGTGCTTTCACCTACCTAGCTGGTGTTTTAGTTTGTAATAATCTCTAGTTTAAAGTAGCTTTTATTACATGTTAAACAAATTTTGTATGGACATATTATACACCAGAAAATATTCAAGAGCTGCCACTTAGGCAACCAATGGCTCAACTGAGGGTACAAAATTTATCAGGACAAATGGGCAGTATGTACTACAAGGTACACCTGCAATACCATGTTTACAATATCAGAATAAAAAGATTTTAAACCTCTGCCATCTATACAGTGATCTGTGATTCTCTTTTCTTGAAAAAGGTGATGATATTTAAAGATGGACCAGAAGTATTCCTGTCCTTTTGTGCAGTAAATGCCAACTTAACGTTTCGGCAATAGCCTTGTTTGCATATGGATTTTACAAAAATCCATTGAAGATTATTTGAAAACCAGCTCATTAGAATGACAGATTGCTTACCAAATTTTGTTTTCTTGTCAACTAATATTGGTTACATTCAATTAAACAAGGTTGTACTTTCTAAAAACATAATCTCTGTCAGCAGCTGAGTGCCTTGCTTATATCTGCAGATCACATTCCTAATTTCTAAATCTAGTTGGAAGATTAGGCTGTTTCTAAAATTTCTCCTTTTCATACAGCTTTCACATTTTCACTACCTCTATTCTGCTATACATATTGTTTAAGTACCAATGCTGCAGATTATTAAGTGGGGGTGAGGGAAAGGCTTTAAACAAGAGCAATTGTCAGCTTTCTGTCATGGTGTGTTGTCAGATGTTTGACAAGCTGTCTCTTGGCCACAGGCCATCTGGTTGTAATGGAGCTGACTACTCTTCTGAGGAGCCAGCAAAACGTGGCCATACGAAGCAACAGCTCCATGTCATTTGGTCAAGTCAATAAAGCAAAGGTTTGGGGTGTAGTAATCCCAGTTCTGATATGGTCTTGTTAGTTGATTAAGATTCTTAAACTTTCTGTGCTAATTTGTCATCCCACAAACCTAGAAAGTACTACTTACTAACTTGATTTGAGTGTTGGAAAAATTGATTAGTCAGTGTTTACGAAAAGTTATAATTAATTATGAGTATGATTAGAGAAGAGTTATTGAGAAGAATCATGTAATAAAGAGAATATATGTGGGGAAGAAAAGTGAAGTAAAAATGTAGACAAAAATGAAGTAGTGTAGTGGAGTGAACCTTACACAGCCAAGATGAGAACTGAGAATTAGAGTGTACATTTATGTGTACATTCTGCTGTGCAAAAGAAAGGAAGAAAGATGCTGCATTTGAAGGAGGGAGAAACTAAAGAACTTGGAGAGGGAAGATTTATGTTTCCTCCTTTCAGCAATGAAGGAGGAGAATTTTGGGTTTTTTTTTTAAAGTTACTAAAAGATATAGTTTATGGGTTTCCGAAATTTGTGTTCCTTCCTTTCATTAGGAGCACATATTTTGTGGGAGTTGCATTGATTTGGAAAATGCATAATAAGACCATAAATAAAATAAGATCAGAATAATATTTTAATATTCAGATGCTTTGATTTGCTTCTTGGGGACCTTTCTTGCAGTACTGTGTAGTACTTAACCACTGTTGAAATTATTTCAGGTAATCAGCAGGGTATTTAGGTCTTAGTTTTCATGTAAGTAGTATACTAATGCATGTTCTGTATTAATGGCAAATTTATTCCAAAACCTCTTGGGTGTTGTGTAATTTTATTCTTTAAATGTTTTTAAAGATGTTTTAAAAATTACTCTGAATTATTTTCTATACAGAAGTTTCTACTCTGAAATAATTTCTTGTATCTGTATGCTGGACTTGCTGATATCCATTGAAAGTAAAACTGACCCTAGTCTTAACTATTATTGTACTTGCAGACCTTTATTCAGTGATTTAGAATTTAGCTAATCAAGATTACTTTTTTTTTTTTGTCATTACTTTTAAAAGAGAATCTTGACTCTTGAGTGCTCTTTCCCTCTTATGATAAAATTTTAATTAATATTTTCCATTTGCTGAATTATTTGGGAGTATTGGTAATTTTCTTTGCTTTTGAACATAACACACTGACGTGAATTATGATTTCATTGTACTATGACAGTGTCTAGTATTTCTAAAATTCTGCAGTGGGGCGTGAGCAGGCGTACTACTTGTGTACTACTCATCTGCTTACATGCTTAGTTTATACATTATTTATTAGACTTATAGGCATGAAATTAAAAATTTGAATTAATAATGTGACTTTGATGTAAAGCAGAAGTTGCTTATTTATATATGACAGTTGCTTATTTATATATGACAGGCAATTAGGAAAAAAACACTCTTACTTTAGTTTAATGTATTTTTGCTTACTTTCAGACTCAGTACAGCCTCATGAATAAATGTTTGACTCCAGGTTGCTAGGTTTGTGTTTTGATTAGAAACAACTCAGAGGTGAGGTAAATTTTTTAACTTACATGCAGTGGACACAGGAAAATATGAAGGGGACACAGGAAAATGTGAAGGTGACACAGTTATGTGGCTTCAGCAGCTCCTGCTGTTGTTTCCTCCTGCAGATCAGGAGTCTGTCAGCAGCCCCTCTTAGCACAGACGTCGTCATCCAGTGCACAGCCAGCACAGGACCCCTGTTTGAATGACCTGTGAACTACATGCAGCTCAAGAACATCACCTTTTCCTTACTCTATTTCTTGCATATTTTTATAGAGAGTTTCATTGATTAGGAAAGTCTGTGTGTGTTGAACTCATTGAGAAGTAGATCAGGGTTGTTTTGATATTTGAAATATCATTGCAAGGATGTAAGAGTATGTAGAGAATGCAGTTGGGTGGGTAAGTATCATAGTGCTACTCAGTGCTGTGGAATTGCTTCATGTGTAAGGATGGTTAACATGAAGGGTGTAAACAGTTAAACTTTCCTGTCTAAATTTTCTGAATGTCTTACTGTGCACTTACAGTTCCTTTAACTAATAAAATGAAAATAAATGAAAACTTGTTTTGCTGCATTTGAAGTGTTCAGAAATAGATGGGGAAATGAATGGTGGGAGAAAACCTAGTCGTGCCTACAGCGTATTATCTGCCTTAACGCTACAGGTTGCAACTGGCTCCTAGTGACAAAGAAAACAAAAATGTTTTATTTGTATTTTGATGCATTTCTTTTTGTAACTTTTTGAAGCAAGACACCATTGCACTGCTACAAAAAAAATTGAAGTGGTTATGTTTAAGTATTTCTCTTACTAATAGAATATAAATTTTTAAAGATGCATGTGTTTCTGAGGCCTAAACTCTACAAAAACACTTTTCTTTCTTGAAATTAGACTAGTTTTAAGCTGGTGGGCATTGTATAAATAATCATTCAAACACATTTGCTGATGGTTTGCCAAAACTTTGAAGTATTTTTTTTAGAGGTTAGAAAACCTTAATTCAAAATTATAATTTAATGGAAAATTTTTTCTAGTGATTATTATGTAGAAACTCATTTATTACTGTATTTCTTTTAAAATTATTACTTTAGAAGAAAAAGGATAAATTCTATTTATATAAGTGCTTCCAAACATCTGCAGTTCAAAGTGCGTAATTCACAGTGACACCAAAGGTTGGTTTGTGTTTTGACTGGATGACTTCGGTATTATTTTTGTCTGCAGAGGAAAGAGTGTATAGCATCCAAGTGGCGCAAGATGTTTGCCTCTCCAGAAATTGTGATGAATTTGGGACAAGGGGCAGACTGTTCAAAAAAAGAAAAATATTGAGGGGAGGGAGAAGAAGGGCAGTCAAAGTAAGAACACTTGCATTCCATTTGGCATATTTGAGCTGGGAGCCAGTCTGAAGTACAGATGATTATAAACAAAGTAAGAAAAGGTGAACAAAATAACCAGCTAAGAGAAGAATCAGTTGAATTGTTTTTGTTTGCTTCACATCGTTATTTATTGTATTCAGGTTTCCACAGGTGAAGACTTAAAAATATAACAGGTGAAAAAGTAGCTTTTTTTCTTCATCTTTTTCGTGTCTGGTGTCTGGAATAATTACTTGTGCTTCAGTTGTTCATGGCAATGAGTATATGTTAACTAATTTCAAAACATAGATGCACTTTATCACTTCTGAAGGTATTATGCTGTGTAGTAGTAGGACCTCAGTACCCCATAAACTTATCTTTCAATGGTAATGATGCATTTTCCATCAATATATGGTGTGTAACTTACTTTGCTCATGAGCATTTTGCTTAAAATTCATAAAGGAAAAAAATGCATCTGGGAAAATAGTTCTGCTATTCACATGGACTCCAACTTGCCCCGAATTTGGAGAACATAAATCGTTTTCCCAAGTTATTCAGGAGGAACTAGGTTATTTTTATTTCACAGTACTTCAGTAATTGAGAATTCCATTTCAGCAAGGTCTTCATGCATAAAAGTCCACAGAATGTGGCTGAGTACTCACTGTTTGAAGTGAAGGTGCTGATATGCAATCAAGTCATTATGCACTGGCTGACCCAGAGTGAGTGACTTTGCACTCACTTTTGATTTTTGTGTGACTTGAATAAAAATATGTTACCTTTAGTTTAATGACAGAATTAAGCTGTTTGTGGGAGACTGTGGTTATGTGTTTTTAAGCAAGGGAGGCCTCATAAGGCTTGCGATCAGATCAGACCAAAGATCCACCTGCCTCACCAGCCTGACCTCACTCTGTGGTCAGTACAGGAAAAAGCACATTGTAATACCTCCCTCTAGGCACTGTTGCTTTTTTTTCAGCAAGCTCCTCGGTGGACTCTTATTGTTTATACCAGTGCTGATTCTTAAGGTTGTAAGCACTGCAAGTTTTGATAAGGACTTTAGATGAACAAATGTATTCTAATGAAGTATTATCCTTTGTATGTGCTAATTGAATAAGACAATCAAATATTATTCAGAATTCAGGAAAGAACTTTGTGCAGAATTTTGCCTCATCTTAGTACATTTGTTTTATTAGACTTTGACCCCCATACCTGTAATAACAGAAACAAATCAATTGCTTTCCTTTTTCTCTAGCATATAAATGGCATAATGTGTTGACTTTTTTACCCTAGCATATTGCCATAAGTTCAGGAGAGGTTAGTTTGGATTCCTTTTAATGAAAGGCAATGAAAAATATTATATGCCATATAGTAATATTAAAAGCAAATATAGATGTAACAGGATTAAATAGCCACCAGGACTGCATTTGTAGTAAGGAAGTGTTATGGTTTTCTGTTATATCCAGTTTTAGCTGTTGCTTCCTGAGCCTGAGAGTGTCACAGTACCCTTTCCTGGGTCAAATCTGTGCTGAAATACAAAACGAGAAATTCACCTGACATTACCATCCTAGTTCAATGAGATGAGAGTGAGGGACCCTGGCATAGCAAAACATTTCTGTCTCTTTGAAAGCACTTGAACAGCCTGATTGACCTAAAAAGTGCAGAGTTAAACAGGTGTGAAACCTCTGGGAATAGGTGTTGTCTTCATACAAACAAACTACACAGGGACCAAATGGTTGAGGACAGGGGGTTGCTGTGCTCAATGTTAATGCTTTGTAGTATTCCATCTTTGTCTCTATTAACATTATTTCTCCACTGGCTTGCAGGTTTTTCTCTTGTGCAATGTCTGAACTTTTTACTTTGAGAACACCTCACTGAAGAATCATGTTAAATAACAATCAAAAAATAACTCATCAATCTGTGTAGATGTGGCAGGCACCATAACACTATGTTAACGTGTTACAGGTACAAGTTGAAGAAGAAATGCTGAAAAGCTGACAGCATGTTAAAGATGATTTGTTTATACAAGTGCTGAAGTTATGTTTGATATGTTAATGCAACCTCATTTTCTAGTAAAGGCCAAACACTATTAAGCGGTTATTTGCATTGATTTTTCTATCTTCTGAAATACTTGATTCAAGGTAAACCATCTTTACTCCTTTTGTATAACTGGAACTGGGGCTATCTTTTAACAGTCACTTGCTGGGTGGGCCTTATGGTCTCTACTCAGTGATATTCTCCTGGTCCATTTCTTGACCTCTTCATCAGTGTCCCTTTTTGCAGATGCTCTTTCTTGCAATTTATCTGGATTTTCCCTGTGGCATTCCAGTGCTCCCACCTGGAGAGTCACTGAAAGAGGTCAGCACCCACTGCAGCTTGAACTGGTGCCTCTCACAAACATCTTCATTCTGCTGAATCATGTTACCTGATGCTCATTTTAAAAGACTTGACAGTAGCCTAGAAGTTTACATTTTAAGATGGGAGGGAAGAATATATTTACTTGCCGTCTATCCTTGCTTTCCTGGCTGAATCTCTTCTTATCCTTATGTTACCTGCTTTGCTTTTCGTGTCTTAGCTGCTTGTGATACATCCTGTGCTGGGTACAAAGGTATTTGTTTGAAAAGACTGAGTGTATTTAGAAGAGTTGCATGGTGGAAATTGAGATAAAGAGGAGATTGAATCTCTATTGCTGGGAATGGATGATGTTGTAGTGACAACTGTACAGTTGGGCAGTGATGGCTGCTCAAGGAACACTTAAAGTAGGCTTAACGAGGTTCACTGTCTGTCAAGTACATTATCATCTGCATCAGGCTAGCTAAGGTAGGAGACTTTTGGGGGGAAATACCTTCAGAGAGGAGAACAAATGTGTGGGTTTGAAAGAAGAGAGGACACCTTTGTCAGGATTGTTTTTGGGGGTGGTTTTGGTTTTTTTTACCTTCAGTATTACCTCTCTGGCTACAGAACTCTGAGTACACACAGTAGACCACACAGTAAAGTTTATTCTTAGTAAATTGTTTGTGTGATACTTTTATAAAATTACATTACCATGTCTGAGGCTTTAATATCCTTTACTGAGCAAAGTAATTAGTGTTCTGATCAAGACATTTTCTCATTGACATGTGTCTACACTGCTCTTACATTCCTTGATGTACTCCAAGTATCTGAAGTAGAGAAGCAGTTCTCTCAATTAACAGCCTGTGTTTCATAAAGTGTTGAACTCGTGGGAATTTACATTAAGGGCACAATTAAACCTCAGATACGATGTTTAGGTAACCTGTGTTGCACAAGATATATTCACTGTTTGAAGTTTTCCCAAGTGTGAATTTCCACAAGTTTGAGATAACAGAATTTAGACACAGTATTTCAAATTAAAAACTTCCTTTAGCTTTCAGCTTTCTTAAAAGGATACATCCAACATTTCCTTTTTGTCAGTACCAAGTTAGATGATGTCTTCTCTTCACTGTGCTCCAAAAAGTATTTTTATATATGTTTTTAAAAGGAAATTTAGTTTCTTACTTCCAGCTGTTGGCATTTTAGAGCCCTGGAGTGAACCAATAAAAACACGTTCTTTTAAAGAACATCTATTTTTACTGGACCTTGCTAACAACTAGTGACACAGAATTCAAAAAATGTTGGCTCAAATGAATAGAAGGGCTACATTGTTTTAAATTCTATTTTTAAAACTTTTCTTTACAGCAAGATTGCACTAAAATTTCATATTCTCCTGCACTTATGAAAAGGAGTGCTTGACTTTAGAATTCTGTTTTAATATTTTAAAAGTAGTTCAGGTATCAAAGTTGTCAAGTATAAAATTTTACTAAGACATACACAGTGTTGCTGCTTAAGAGTATTATTATAATGCTTTCACAAAGAGGGTAATTGAAGATTTTACTTCCTGGACAGCCAAGGATAAATCAGAATATCTTCTGTTAATGCAATGTTTCCAACATAATAAAACACTTAGGTGCAAAGGTCAAATTAGATCACCATTTCTTTCAGTGATGCCTCAAATTGAATTCAAGCAGTATACTAGTTGAATATGCCCTGGTTTTTTTTCAGATATCAACACTCTTAGTAGAAATGAAATGAAAGAGAAATCACAAACTGTTCCCAGGTTTGATGTGAATGTAACCATGTCAAGGTTGACTTGATAGGGAGGTTCACCCATTGTATGTTACTTGTGTTGCATCTTTACTGTACTTTACTTGTTCTGTGTTTTGCAAGGTCCTGGAGTCCCACTGCTGCTGTTTATTTCAGTGTCCTGTCTTCACAGGAGTGAAGAGGAATGCAGAATTAAGATTGCAGCCATACCCTTAGTTGTACAATCTGCTCTGTACACCGAGATCTTTTTTCATATAGTCCTGTAGCTAGATTTGGCTCTTAGCATATTTTCACATACCTTTTGGAATCAGGAGAATAGCATGATTATAAATTCAAGTTTTAAAGGTAAATTGAGATTTTATTCTTTTTAATAATATTTACAAAATTTGTGCTGTTGTCAAATTGCGATTCCAAAACACTGTTTTGAAGAAGAATGTTGGCAAAGCAGAAAAGTCCTGGTGATCATACGTGATGTAATGTATAGTGCCTGAAGTGGTAGATTGTTTTTTTTAATCGTGTTTAGATCACTAAGGAAAAAATATTGCTAGAGGAAAAAAAGAACCCTAATCTGTGTTTAGTTCTTCAGTAGTTTTATTAGCACCTTCGTGTCTGCAAACACATAATTTTCATACTGGACATGGAAGAAGAATTACAGCTGAGATTCTGTGATTTGTGATTTTGTGTGTGTGTATGTGAGATAAACAGAGACATTAAATATCTCAAGTATGTGAAAATACTTACAATCAAATGTATCTTAATATTTTTTCTGTATTTCCTTATCTATGGGAAAATGTCTTTTTTTCTTGAAATAAAAATGAAACTGTACATTAAGGAAGTTTACAATACACACCGAGAGAATGCTCTAGGCCAGAAAAATTCACTGCTTTTAAAATAGGTAATCCTGTTAGAAATAAGCTCAGATTTCTAATATAAGTAATGAAATATAACAACAGATATGTGAATGGAATTTTTAATAGTAGTGCTGGGCTCCTGCAAATATTTAAAATGTATTCAAATAGAGGAATGGATCATTCTGGTTTATATACTGTACTGGATACCTGATGAGCAGTACACTGGTAAGGTCTTATTTTGTATTTAAGAACTGTACGTATTGGTATGTCCTTAAAATTTCTGTCTCAATATCCTTTAGCATTCCTTATTTTACTAAGACCTCAGTTATAATTTTTTCAGTTCTGCAGCTTTCTGTTTCACAGTTTTTCTTTTTTTAGAGTTAACATGAGCCAGGCTTCATTGTCCCATATACTGAATTGCTCAGGAATAGATTTTATGTACATGATGGGAAGCTCAGTTCTGTGTTGTCCACAGCTGCTAAGATAACACAAGAGACTGACATTGTCAGGTCTTCCATTTGAGACAGCAATGCCTACATGGACATTGTATCAGAATTCTTACTCCTTTTTTGCAAGGGTTTTCAGAAAGTATGTACTAAAATATTTTTTATCAATTAATTGTCTTTTGTTCCCACAGTCTATTAGCTTTGGGTTTTGGTTTTGGTGGTCATATCCAAACTACTTGCTTGTGATACATTGTTGTAAAATGCTTCTCCTGGTACTCTGCTTTTCCCTAGGTCTAACAGTTGTTCTCCTATGTCTTCTTGGTACTTCATCTGTTTTGTTTTGCTTTTTTTTGTAAAACAGTTTTTTTTCATGAACTGTCTGCTAAAAACTAATTGCTCTTTCAAACCAATGAACTGGGCAAGACCTTTTATAGTTAACATTAAAAAGAGAAAAATATAATTTGGTTCACAACTTGCAGATTTTTAATCATTAAAATAAATGCTCAGCAGACAGCGGTAAGTATACATGTATATATGCACACAGTAGCAAGTGCTAATTTTTTTCATTTCTTGTCATTAAGTATTTAAAGAAAACAATCTTAAAACTTCTTTCAATATGTTGTGTGTGTTGGAGAATTAGAGTAACTTCTTAGTGTGAAAAATACAAGTATAAAAATTCATGTATATTTTCCTGTAAAAGGCTGGATCCTTGATTTGGGAGGAGGGTCTTTCATTTGCTTGCATTTCAAAAAGCATGCATTCTTTCCTTTATATCTACTTTCTTAATACATAAAAGCCAAAACCTAGCCATATATTGGCATAACTAGGAGCAGAAAGTCAACCCAACATTCTGATAAATATCTTATCTGATACTTAGCTTTTTTGGCTTACATTGGACCAGGAAGAAACTGAATAATTAGACACATTTAAAAAATGTAGCTCTAGTACTGCCTGGGGTAACTTGCTTTTGTCTGATGCTTTCACTACTGCAGAAATGGTGATGGGGTTATTTACGTTAAGTCGTTTGGCTTGTTGAAAAAAAATATGCCCACACTCCTCTACTTAATGGGATTCTTTCCTCGTTGCAGTGCAAACGGCTGGAGCAGGAGCTTCATCATCTGAAAGAGCAGAACCAGACTTCAGCAAACAACACGAGACATATGACTGCTGAAAACAATCAAGAACGTGCTCTGAAGGTAAATCTCCATTTCTTCTTGCAGGCAAATTAAGGTTGTAAGCCCCTGGTGCCAGCTTTCTGGGCTGCATATATCAGTTGTGTACATTTCGGCAGAAGTGAGCTATGGTGTTTGCCAACAACTGCTTCTTTAAACACAGATACAGCACCCTTCTGTTATGGTGTTATTTTATTTTGCGTATGAAAGCAACAAGAAAAAAAATAGCATATCCTCCAAATTATTGGGCTGGTAATTAACACTAAATTCTTGAGATCTGTCCTTGCAATATTACATTGTATAAGGTGAAGAAAACTGCAACTGTTTTCCTCGTGGTACCTTTGCAAAACTAATATTTTAAAGCATGGCTGTTTGATCTGCTCCCAGCAGTGTGTGCTATATTAATAACATTGTTGACCGATACTACTAGTGACCACATAGTTGATACTACTATTTGCAAAAGGGTAGCTACTTGAAATTGGGAGGAGGAATAATAAGTCTTGTCAATAAGAATAAAAATGAGCAGAGAGGCGGGAGAGGGTCAGAGAAAGGACAGTGTAAAGTGACAGGTTATTGCTGCTTTGAGAAAGGGAAATTGTAATGTCAGTGGAATTGATAGCTACATACCCAGCAATCTCACCATCAGCCAGGATAAGAGACTGTGCCAGGTAAGATGTGCAAGCGGTGTGCACACCTCTTCAACTACTATATTCCTAAAAATCTCTTTTATCAGTAGTGAAGAGACAATACAAATACAGAAGTTACTCTGTTTATACTGTGTTATCATTTTAAAACTGTTTGATTTAGACAGTAAGATCCAAAGGCATCTCATTTATAGATAGCTTTTCCTCTGCCTTCTTTTTCTGTTTTTTCTTTTTATTTGGGAAACATTATTCACACAACAACTTGACCAAAGCATAGGAGTAAAAGTAAATCCTTGTGTAGTTTGACATTTCTCAGTAAGAAAAACAATAAATATAACAATAATAAATGGAGAGAGGCTGTATGCCACACAAATGCTGTATGTTCCATGGGTTTATAATTGCCATCAAAATCTGTGGTGAATATTACAAAATCAGGTGTGCAATACTGAAAGCAGATGACTGGAAATGGAGATCATAAACATTCAGGGCTGTTTCTGACTGCAATAACAGCATTGTTTTGAATCTGGTAGCACTAAAAGTCAGTGCTTGCCAGGCATGCTGCTTTTTGAACATAGTATTGTTTTTCATTAATTGCATGCTGACTTGTTTTTTCTGTGTCATTGAAAATATTATGCACAGAGCCTTTCTGCTAGAAAAAAAAAGTTTTATTTAAGCTACACTTTTTGCATTTACTATTGTCTGACATAATGCTTACGGAATAATTATATTTTCAGAGTGAGAAGTGATTTGATAGTTCAGAGTGTTACTAGGATTTCATTCTAAGCCTAATATTGCTCTCCCAACACCTAATCTTTAAAGAATTTCATTTCTTACTGTCACAGGAATTTTTTTATTTTTCAAAGTTAAAGGTTAATTGATCATAGTCTCTTAGAGATGAGAGTCTGGGGAGGAAAAAAAAAAGACCACTTTTCAATTTTTGGTAAAGTTGAACCTTTTTTAATATTGTAGCTCCGTAGAGTTTGTCTCAGTTCATATTACTGTTGCCTACAGTGAGGAAAGGTCCTCTGGAATATTTTTTAAAAGGCCAAGTTGTATTCTTGACCTTGAAAACTTTAAAATGCCCCAGTGAAATATTGCCGATAGTTGTTAGCTTTGATATACAGCACATGAGTACGCATCCTGACCTCATGTAAATGAAAAGCTTATCACCCACTTTTAGTGTAAGTGCAGCCTGGAAAACTGATGTCTGGTCAGGATGAAGGTCATGTCAGTGACTCACATAGGAGTGGGTTTGGTCAGTGCTCTGGAGCTGGCTGCAGAGGGCTGGGATGCTCCTGCTGCTGTCAGTGGCAGAGCTCCCAGAGGAAGAAATACCCAGCCAGAGCCCTCCACGGGTCACGCACCTCCCCTGTGACACCCTGCTGTTCTTAGCTGGCACCTCCTGCCTCTTGCATGCACTCAGTAGCTCTTGCAAGGCTACACTCAGAGTGCATGTACAGACCCAGGCATCCCATATTGTCCCCTCTCCACTGCAGAGCACCTTCTGGACATTTGACCATTTTCAGAGAAATAGGACACATCATTTGTCTCTGTGGTACAGGGTAAATAACAACTCAACTTTTATTTTCACTGTGATCCAAGGAACTACCTTTATTTTAACCACCTCTACATGCAAGCTAGGAACTGTGCTATGTGTTATTAACCTGTCCAGCAGAAGGAATCTGGGTATTTCTTCTGAGTCTGTCCAGGACAGTTTGTATCAAGAAAGTTTTTTTAAAAAAACCTGTAATTTTCCCTATTCTCTTACACGTAATTAATGTTGAAGCAATCTGTTGGTTCAGTTTGGCAAAAGATGTATTCTGATGATGAGGAATTTGATCTGCTTTAGATTTTCTTAAGGGAGTAACAGAAGTGTAAACATCAGATGGGGTGCGGGGATATTTGCAATCTTAACTGGATAAAAATACAGTAATCAGGATCAGGTAGATTAATGATGGCATAAAAGTTTGTGATAAAAGATGAGATCATTACCTCTGTGGAACCCTGAAATACACTTAAGAACAAAACCCAATGGCTATTGTTTCTTTTTTACTTTTTAAAATCATCTCACAGTAGTGAGTTGCTTGGAAGGAAAAAAGTGTAAGACCAATCCACAAAAAACCTATTTCATTCCACTGATGTTAGGGTCTATTAGGTAAAATAAGCTTCAGAGCTTTCAGATTTGTTTTTTGATATATCAGCTCACGAGGCTATTGCCACCCTTCTTTGAGGCAGTAGAAATCCATAGCCAGGAGTGAGGCAAAGCAGTGGGGAGACACATTATAACTGTGGAAGAGGTGTGGTGGCAGTAATTTGTCTAGAGTCGGGGTCTGGAAATCACAAGGATGATGTAAACACTCCTTTGCAGATTTTTGTTTTTACACTTTTAGATTCCATGTCACACCTGAGGATAAAGTGACGAATAAAATATATGACACATGAGGCATGCCATGCTCATTAAAATGTGCTATTTCATCTTACTGTGCCATATAACATCTGCACATCTTGGTAAGATAGGTCTTTTTAACTAGTCTCTGTGTACATATTAGTAGCATGTGATTTTAAATTTCCATATTTAATGTATTTATTGCATAGAAAATTCCTTACAGCACTGTGGGCCATTCAGCCCCACAATGCCAAACTGGCACTCCTAATTTTTATAATATTTTTATTAGTCATAGGGGATTGTATTAATTGATTGAAAAGGCCAACTTCAAATCTTCCCTCCAGTCAATGCCCAAAACTGCACAGAGGTCATTCAGAGAAGCATGTGGGCCCCTATTTCCATAGTTAAAGTAAAATAATCCTCTTCTTTGTGAAACCATTTTTTTAAATCTCTTATTATATTTCACATTGAATTATAGCTAAATCTTTTAGGGATAATTGCTTCCTAAGGGCCTATACATTTGCGCTCTTAGTACATTTTCATAAAATAAGATCTGCAGAGTGCTTTGCAGTTCTAATGCGTCAGGGTCTATATGTAAGATTATTCATTTGTGCTTGGCCTTCATAATTAACATTTGGTCTCTACTGATTCTGATAAATGTATTCCCAAAATGCACAGAAACAACTGATTCAATTAAACATTAAAAAGTTGAAGAATTGCTACTTTTTCATTATTTTTCAAATAGTCATTCATTTTACTGTTGTTAGCTTTGCAGTGTGTAGTTTTGAAATTCAAAGTTTTCAGTAATACATATTTTCTGAAAAAAAAAAAATTTCCAGTGTGCATGTCCTCTTTACTGAGATGAAGAAGAATAGGAAATAATTATTGGGAAAGAAATAACTTATTGTGAAATTTCTTGGGAAGTGTTTAACTGGATTTGAATGAAATAAAGAGAGGTGACTTTTTTTTTTCACAGCCCTTATCTATTTTGTAATTTTTAATTAGGTAGCATATTCTTCTCAAAGCAGTTAATAATCTACTTTAAAGATTAGAGAGACATACTAATTTTACTTTCAAGGCAAACTCTTGAAAAGGAGAGGACTATTTAATGGTGATATACAGATCAGGTGCCCTTTCTGACTACATGAGATTACTCCATCCAATTATGATGTCATTAGAACTGGTAAGGGTTATTAATCTCCTTCAGAGCTGTTGAGATGTTACATCTTTTGTTATGATTGGCTTTTTTTTGTAATGTTTGCCTTTCTTTTTAGTTGTGATTTTTTGTAGAATTTATCCTACATGCTTCCATAGTTTTATTAAGAATATAATAAATTTAGAGATAGAGCCAAGAAAGTGACCTGAAGGAGCTGTCAGAAGTTTGTCTACAGTAGTGTCATAAAGCAACTGTGCCTGATGTCATCTGCTTTCTGCTGATATGTAAGAATCAGGTCAAGGGCAGGAAATCCACAATACATAGCAGTTTGGTAGTTGTTCCAGTGATGATGCCTGGGAAGAAGCCACTCTAGAGTACTTAATTTAAGTATTCCCTGATGCCTTTCATAAATTGTATTAAGTTCTGTTTTGATTCCCAGAATTTCCCAGATTCTTAGAGTAGAAACCATTTATCCATACCTACTTGACAACACCAACCACAAAACCAAATTCAGCTGACTAGTCAACCTTTCGTCCATGAAGGGCAGAATCACAAGAGATTCTCATGTTATAAGAGCTTAAAAAAATTTTCAAAAGCTTTAACATGAAGTATAAAATGTTTACTACTGTTGAAAAGGCAGAGTATTCATGCTATTGAGGCATACAATATTAACTATGGGGAAAAAAAAGCCCTTCTTTCAGATGATGTGGTCTTTATTTGCAAAAACTAAATAATTCTAACTGGCTTTAGGTTTGGTGCTTCAGAGCTGAATTTTCATTAGTTTAATAAGTTTACAGCTGATTTATGGCTATAAAGCCTCTGATTTCAACAGAGACACATGCTTTTGAAATGCTCTGTAATCCAGGGAAACTTGTCTAAAGTAGTGATGGAAAAAACAAGAGATTCCAATCTCTTCTATTCAAATTCCAGTTCAGCATATAACTTCTACATTTTAATAGTTATTAATTTCATTCCTTTATAATAATTTTACATGGGACAGCAGAGATCAGGTTAATTCATTGGACAGCTGGAATGTGAGTTTGGAACGTGTTGAGGCTCAGCCACATCCAGAGCACCACTCTGCCACCTTCAGCTACTGCGACTGTTGTGCTGTAGTTGCTGCAGTGTGGTGTGACTGATGGAAAACAGCTGCTGGTTTGCCTGTGCATTGTAGCTAACAGATGAATAGCTGTGTTGTCCACTAGTGAGATGGGTGTTACACCTTTCTTCAGCTTCTAGCTACAAAGTAACTAGACACTGCAGAGAGTTTAATACTTGTTATTGATCCATTTGTCTTTATGGTGTTACTGTTCAGTACAGGATGCTTTTTATTTTGAGTGGTTGGTTTTTTCTTTCAATGAAGCACCTCAGCAATATTCGTATGTTGGACAATCCACCCTTTTCTCTCACATTTTGTTATGAATTCCTCTGGCCAGTGTTCACTGTTCCCTCCGTATCTAAGAAAATCTCAACCTGTGTAAGCTCAGCTCAAGAGCTTACTCTGTGGAGTTAACCCGAAAGCAATCATGCTTTTCTTCCTGAGTGTCATGTGCTGCTGTCTAGAAAAAAGGACTGCTGTCACATTTGCAAATGATTTTATAAGTATGTTTGAAGATAGAATGCCAGCTTCATATTGGAAATAGAAGGGGTGAAGTAGATTGCAGATCTATCTCTCAGTGAGAGGAGATACCCTGTGCCCTTGGATTTACTTATGATCTGTGTCTGTTTTTCTGGAACTAAGGGAACATTTCACGACCAATGGGAATAGTTAACAGGCTTCTTGAAGGTTATCTCCAGCAAATAATATGTTGTTACAGCTAATCCTGAAAGGTTCTTCATGCTATTCTTCCAATAACTTACATGAGGGTAAAATACTTCAGGATTTGTCAAAGTACGCTGCAATTTCTAACTTGTGCAAGAGCTGTTTCAGTAGTTCAGTTTCTTCTCCTAAGAAGGACTTCTCTTACTCAGCTTTCAGAAGAGTTGTTCAGTTCAGGTTATAGAAAGCCATAATGAATTCCTTTCTCTCTCCAGTACCTACCCTAACACAGGATGTGCTCTCATTTAAGTGCCTGGGGAATATGAGAGAAATTTGCTACCCTGTCAATAAAACTTGTTATAAAGCACTTGAGATCACTGCTAATTTTTGGAGTGGAGGTTGCTGAAGTTTTAATGCTTAAATTGATTTTAATTGCATGGTGGAGGTGAAAATGAAAGACTAGTAAAACTTGGAGCATGCTGCTGAAAATCTGGACATGAGTAAGAATGCACAAACATTTTTCTTCCTTTGCTGCTTCATAGACACTTTATCAGACAGGGTAGACACAATTGCACTCTTAATTGCATTGAACAGAGCCTTTGCTTTTGCTGCACCCAGAAACACTTAATCACAAGGTCTTAAAGTGTGTCACTGAGGTTAGACACAAGTCTGTTCAGCTCTTATCCATGTTAGAAGAATGATTAATCACTTTATGGCTTGGTGTTATTAAATAGTACCATACGCCTCAGAGGATATCAGTGTGAGCTGGTGCATCGTGCCATAAATGAGGCCACAGAAACTCCTGCAGAAGTAATTCTGTCCATGTTCCACTTTGATAATAATTTTCTGCGTTCCTTTCCCTTTAAGTTACAGTGTCTCCAAAAGCTGTTGCTCCAGACTGACAGCCCGCCGAGTTAACTATTTCCGGAGAGGGAGAAAATAACTCATATAATCCTACAGTGACCAATGTTCCCCTTCAAGCCCAGTGGAAAAAATGTGAGCACTTGTTGAGTGGTCTTTAAAGTGGTCACTTGAAGTTTCCTTGGACCCAATTGTTCTTTTGAGCCAAATTTCATAACCTGGTGCTCTGGTCAGTTCAGGGCTGGAGATCCTTAAGGGATCCCTCAAAGGGTTTCTCCTTTGTCTGCTGTCATATGTTTAGGAGTGTAACAATTTGTTTATGTGTATCCCTTTTAGGCAGGAAGTGAGTAATTTAGTGTATGTATTTGACCATGAATCAGGCTTTTGATCTACTAGTATCACTATCAGTGACCAGTTTTATTAACTGGTTTTTGTAGCCATCCAGCCTAGCTGGTAGGCTTTATATAGTTAAGTAGGTTTTGACAGAAAGTTGTTCACAAGTGCAGCAACATTCTTAGTCTCCTCCCATCTGGTAGTTAATGTTTTAGCACAGATAGACATTTGTATTCATTGACCAAAAATATCTTGTGTAGGGAGCTGAAAGTTAGAATAATTACTTAAATGTGCCATAAGCAAATAATACAATATTTTCCCCTGATGGAAAACATGAGAAAAAAATTATGAGACATTTGCCTTTCACTGGGAGTGAAGTTGCCAGAAACACAGGTTTCCAGAATTCGATAAATCTGGTTTATATGAAATGTCTACGTGGGAGTTGAAGAGAAGTTATGTTTGGTAACATTAGTATTTGTATGATTTCCACTGATCAGCTTCTGATGATATTAAGTGGTTGTGTGGATAGGTGGCAGGGACGTTTGTACAGCCCTTGATTCACTAAGTCTTTGCTGCAGGCCAGGATTTTGAATGCATTCAAGCCTTGGGTTGTTTTCAAACAGAAGGAAACAAATAGACATACCCAAGTTCTCGCCTTGGTTGCACTGGCCACACCACCATCCTGTACCTTTAAGGCTGTCCTTTCACTGACCGCACCATCTGGCATGTCAGCCCTGTGTGTACAGTGTTCTCTGCACAGCAGCTACTCAGGATTTCTTGGACTCTGTTCAAATGAAAGAAGACCAAACATTGGTGTTTCTTGCCTACTGTGATCTCAAGTCTTTCGGAATCGTTTCAAAAGAAAGTAATATATGTATAAGAGTGAACAATATTTGTCCATCCTGAGAAGAGTTGAATTTGTATAATTAATTACACTTGTCTAGAGCACTGTATCTCTCTAGCAGGCTTCATATTGCTGTAAACAGCTGCCCAAGAATGGCACTGAATGTGTCTTAGTAGAATGAACAAGCAATGTCTTGGCTCAAAGGGTTTGTTCACCTTGCCCGAGGAGTACAAGTCTTCCTTCTCTCCTGTTAATAGATGCTGATCATCTCTTAACCAAAGCAGGTATGTTTATTGAACTTTGATTCAGTTCTAAGCATTAAGGAATTCATTACTTATTCACACTTGGTGTTTGATGCTGGCTTTCATCCGTTCCACTAAAAATTCCATGCAGGTCTGTTGCTTTTTATTTGACAGCCTTTAAATCTCTCTTGGCACCAGATTACTCCTGACAATCTCAAACATCAGCTGTTTGTATATACCATATACAACCCTCTTTTTCATTGGTGATGATGCAGTCATTCAAACCTTTTGGCTGAGTCTTTTATTTTTTGCTTCTGTTTCATAGGTGGAAGTTGTCTTCCCATGAGGTCAGTCAGTGGTGCTACTTCTGATTAGCAGAAGTATTATTTCTGATTAATGCAGCAGGTTCTTGGAATGCAATATTTTAGTTTCAGGTGACTCTAAATCTGGACTATCATTCTCACAGTCATTTAGACTGCTTTCACTTCATCACTTCTGGTATGCGAAGAATCATCTCTTTCATGGTAATAGGTTTCTATGACCTTGTCAACAAGAACCTCTCATCCGTGTTTTTTATTTAACCATTCTGTAATTGTGTGTATTAACTTAGCATTTTAGAAATACTTCGCACTTTCACACACCTGTTTTGCCTAATAGCAGAATAGATCCCATTTTATATGATTGATACATTTGTCTTTCTAGAAGTTTTTTCCTTGCTGAGTTACACTGCCACTTGGTCTTTACAGTTTGAAGGGTGCTACATTTCAATGTTCTGCAGCATTTTTGTCTAAACACTCATAATAGACCTCAGAACTGGAACAGTTTATGGGCCTGGGTCTCAGATCTCAGATATATGTATTCTAGAAATACGTATTCTGAAATAAAGAGATGTTCTGAAGTTGTAGATTAAACAAACTATGCAGGCATCCTGTAGCCAATTATAAAGCTGTCTGCTACCTGCTTTTTTACTCCTTATCTCCATAAAGATGACAGCCATGCCTTAAACCTGTGATAAAAAAATGGTGTGTTCTAAAATACACTGAAGTTCATCAGTATCTTGTAAATTAGAGTCACGGAGTCTGATACATAAGCAAAATCTACTGTAGAAACCACAGTCATGTTAGGACAGCTGCTTACAGGTGTTCAAAAAATTTGAGGTGTGGTACTTAGTGTCATGATTTAGTGGTGGCCTTAGCAGTGCTGAGTTAATTGTTGGACTTGATCATAGGTATCTTTTCCAACCTTTACAATTCTGTTATGATTCTTTGATCATAGGGAAAGGTGAGTTCTTATAAAATCAGAAACTCTTAACTGTAGTTGTAAGCTTTGTTGCCATCTCCAATGGTATAATTTGTCACTCCAGTCCTGGGTTCATTTTCCTTCCTTTTGCCCAATAGCATGTCAATACTAGTACTACTATGAACCTTTGTAAGTTCTGAGGAGGTGTCATATTGCTGCACTTCAAACAGTTACAAAAAAAATTATTTTACTTTCCTGCTAGTATGGACCTTCATTTCAGGATTACATGGAACAGGAATTAAGGCCATATGTTCATCTAATTCTAAAGCAATCATGAAGCCTACTGGATTGGATTTACTATAAGAAAACTAGGATTCCTTCCTTCATTTGCCACTTTCTGATACTATAAAACACATTTCCAAACTAAATTCAGAGATTCTAAATCTGAACTTCCTTTGTACATAAAATAGTAACTGCTTTCTGCAACATTTAAAGGTTGTCTTAGCATCACTTTTTATTAACATTATGCCTAATCTGCACTGGCACAGTTCTCAAAATATCTATCAGCAGTGTACCCTAATAAAATGAAGAAAATACCAAAAATATTTGGCCAAGTTAAGTATTTTTCATCCTTGAAGGTATTAAATTATATCAAATGTATTAAATTATACTGAAGATGAGATATCAAATTTCTTGAATGAAGAGGAGGAGTATCATGGTTATGTATTATATTTTATTTCATAAATCTTGTTTCTTTGTCCGTATGAGTTCTGTTATCCATGCATGCAGAAAGAAGTGTGGTAAATGTTAATTTTCAATATTTTTTCCAGTGTCATACCATACACTCTTCATTTTTTATGCTGCACAGGAAAATTATCCTCTTTTGTTTGAACAGCAACTGTAAACAAAATCTTGAGCCTGGATGCATGATGACATGCGAGTTATTTGTCCTTCAATAAAACATATAAAAGGTAGTAACCTAAGCTCTTCTGCAAAAGACAAGCTACAGGGTCATTAAATACCAAAGGTCTTGCTCTGACCCATCCATGACCTCCTTATCTGAAACACCTCTCAGAATTGATAGAATCTACTTTAGCTCTTGGGTACAGGAAACCAAGGGTAGGATAAAGGATCAATATAAACATTTCAGAATTTTAGGTATTTACTAAAAAGGAATATTTGGCCTTTGTATGTTTAAGTGTATCCAAATATATGTTCAGAATTGGAGAACCCTTTCGTAGCATTTTGTATACAAGAAATCAAATGAAGTGTGCTTCAGAGTAGAAGGGGGGCAGATGCTGAAGGAAGACACTGAAGCATTAGGTCTTGGTGTGGTTTTAAAGGCGCAGACTGGCCTTGATTCAGAAGCTTCAAGGTCCTACATGTTTGCTCTTATTTGTATTTTTACTGCAATCTGGATATCTCTCCTGATCCTAGGTGAGCAACTTTAGGTTTTAGAGTGAGATGAAGTCAAAAGAGTCCATGTCTGAAAAGTGCAGCTCGGTGCTTAGCCATCACTTACTCAGAGGAACTGGGAATCGTTTTGCCTATCCTGTTTAATTCCCATCTGTTTATTTGGTCTGGTGCAGAGGCACATTTTCGATGTTAGTGCACTTGTGTTCCTAGATCACTAAGAGGCTTTTGAAAATCCCTTTTCCCCATAAATAAGAGGAAAATTCTGGTTTGACTTCCATGCATGTGGCCACACAGAGGTGTAATGGAAAAGTGAACTTTGCTGTTCACACATTCAGGTTGCCAAGAGGAAGAGATGTTCTCCTCCTATGGAGTAGGTGTGCAGTTCTACCCGAGCAATATGCTGGTCATTAAAAAAATGAAAGAATGTAAAGAATGTAAAGAATTTATTTTGACCTTTTTTCTTTCTATGAAAGTGGGCTTCTTGCTCATCTGTCTTCCAGTAGATCTCCACAGCCTTCCTCATGAGATTATGGAGTGGTATCTGGAGTTGGGCTTTTCTCTAGGAGTCAGCTTTAGCAGAGTGAGCTGTATGTTAGGGGTCAAGTAGTAAATTTGATAGTTTGCTAATTCTGAGTTTCCAGATCTTAACCTTAAAAAACCTTGTGCAGGCACCCTGATGTACTACCTATTCAGGATTAACACAAGCACAGATAAAACTGGCCATATGATTTGACATGTTTTTTATTATTTGAAGTCTTATAATGTGTAAGGTATCAGCAGAAGTATATCATTGCATTGGGATTTCAACTCAACATATATTAGGTTTATCTTAATATTTAAAAACTGCATGACTAGCTCTGTCATGTAGCTGAATCAAAACTGTTCATTACCCTTGCTGAAAAAAGGAAGTGTTCCCTGAAAAAGCTCAAAGTCTGATTTCTCCTGAAGAGTGTGTTTGCAATTAAAACGTCAATTTTTTATGCCTCCAAAATTCAGTCATCTTTGTTGTTACTTCCAAAGTTCAGCCTCTCTTAATTATAAGGTGAATATATCTTACAAAGAAAAAGGAATAGAGGGGTAAAATGAGAAAAGAGCTGTCTTTAAACTTCAGGTAGGAATCTGAAGTAACAAATGCAATTGTGTAATAGTAAGTAAGTGTATATCACTTTGCTTGAACATGGTATTAATGTGTATTGGTGATTGTATTAAGCTACTGAGCACCCAAATTTGCAATTTAAAATTAAACACAAAACCCAAATGTCATTTTTAGTTAGATTCAATATGTAAAGAAATCTTCAGGGGCTTCATTTTCTGAACTGTGTTGATTGGTACTGGATTTTCCATCTCCAGAATTGATTCTCCACTGAAGAATACACGTCATCTTTCAGTTTTACTAGACATATTTAGATCCCATACAGTTTCACAAATTCTCCATTTCGTTGTGGATCACAGTCAAAATGATTATTTCAATGCTAGTTTGTTTATTAAAGAAATACCTGCTATGCTGGAGGAGTTATTAAGCTGGTGGTCATGGTATGACTAGTGCATAGAGTTTATTCTTTACAAATACTTTGACCACATATTTTGAAAATTGAGAGGTTTTTTTTTAAAAAAATCAATACCGTTTCAGTGATTTTTTTTACATTAGAAGCATCTTTTGGACCAGGTGTCCAGACTCTGAAGCTGATCTTGTATATATCTGTATATAGGCCAGATTCCGTGCACATGCACACCTTGCAGTGACTGCTGGAGTGTAGTCCTGCTGACAGTAATAGTTACTGTTATAGCATCTAAATTTTGAGAAAAAATTAACCCTTTCTTGCTTAGACCTTGAAGCCGGTGAGTTCCACATGTACTTAATGGGACTATGTCCCAAATCTCTAAAGCCTTAGGCTATTATACCCACATTTAGACTATTAAGAAATAGACAGAGATCAGAGGAAATTCTGTTAAAATTTGTTTTCATAAACTAGCTGTCTTACATGATACGAGATCTGGTAAGAATATCTTGATGTTTTGCTAGTTCTTTCACAAGAGCTCAGGCCAGGAGACATTTTAACAGGAAGAAATCCTTGATGTAAACATTAAAAAAATCTATTATCCTTTCTCAGGATAATAGATAAACATATCCCTTCAAAACCTTTCCCCACAAAATCTCATTAAGATCATCTCTACCTTAACTGTGCTTCTTAGTGAGTTCTTTGGATCTGTAATCCTTCACCCCCTCTTCTGAAAAGATGAAACTATTTAGCACAGGTTTCTAGTTTAAAAATGGAACTCGGTTTGCTCCACTTTTCAGTGGTGCTCTGAGTAAATTATTTGAATACACTACTTGGTGCCATTTAGATGCATTTCAAAGACCTGAAGATTTCAAACCTTTTCATTGTATATAGTCTGTAGTCTGGAGGAGAGACTTAGTATATCAAGCATCATCTTTTTATTTTTATTTTTATTTTCTTTTTTTTAGAATTTTAACCATTTAAGAATATAACATAAAATTGACTGGTTTTAGTTGGTTATCTGTTCCCATTTCTTACAATTGAGCAGAAACTGTTGGAGAATGGAGTGGCTGAATGACTGGGAAGAAAGTGACTGAAACCTAGGAAATGCTGTTGATAGCTCCTTCCCTTTGGAATTGCTATGTAACAGTAACAACAAAAACACTCATTTTCCAAACTAGATAAAATAAAATCTGTTTATCTAGCCTATTAAATCTGGGTGCCAGCTTTCAAGCAGATGATGTTTTAAGCTCTGTAGATGCTAAATCCTGAAACATTTGGTCTACAAACAAAAAGCTGACATCAAATACAGCATTACTGCTAGACATAGTAATGGTGTATATATGCTGCATTCACACAAAATAGTGAGATGATTGCTTTTTTGTATGTTGCTTAGGGTTTTTTTCTTATGTTAGAGTATTAAAACAGATATTAAATTTTATCATTAATGCAGTGCGTGGTCTCTCTTCAAATCCCCTTAATTACAGATTGACTCCAAGGATTACACAGCATGGATTTTAATTTTAACTGAAACAAAAAGAAAAGCTGCTTAAAAATTATTCTTGCTGAGTGACTTGTTGGACCACAAAACAATTTTAACATCTTTTGACAAGTGTTGTCAAATTTAAAAATTAGAGCTGAGCTAAGTTCACCTTCAAACTCCAGTTGTATCATGTCTGCTTCCCAAATAAAATGTTTTATTAACTTTGTCCTCACAAAGGAATGTCTGCTTCTCATATTTTTGTTTTTTCAGTTATTTTTTAGGAGAAAAAGACTCACAGTCTTGCTGAGATGTGTTTATGTTTGAAGAAAGTGACATCAGACATCATATTTCTTTTCTTTGGTAATTAGAGAAAAATTACCAGGCAGAATTGATGTAGCAGCAACAAGGGTATTTCAAGCTCTTACATTGTTTCCTTTCTGACCCCTATTTTTAGAACTTAAAATTCTGAAAGCTTCATTCCATCCTGAAACATAGAATAGCAGGTCTGAGTCCAGAAACAACATTTTCACAAATTGGGGCCTAATCCAGTAAGCCTCACGCACGATGCTACTTCTGTAAGTACCTGTTATTCCTCTGAGTAAAATCAGATGATCAGGAATCAGTTTTTTATCAGTTTCTTGTGGGATTTCTTTCCCCCATTTCTTAAAGCACAAAATCAGCTTCCCAGTTTGTTTCATTAAGTAAAACTCACTTGTCACAGTTATTAGTATATTTTTGTCGTTTTACAGTATATTTCCTCCTGGTTCTTTAAGAAACACACACACATGTGGATACAAAAATGCTGTTAGCGAGGATTTTCTTGCTATTTTCTAAGCCTGTGAGAGACTTTTCTCTCTCACAGAAGATGGTAGCAGAGTTATGTAAACAACCAAACACCTGCAACCTCGAGAAGTCTTGTTTATAGTACAGTAGAAAATATTTTGATAATGGATGTTTTAGGATTTTAGCCAATCACCCCCAAGGAGTGGCTGATCCTTGTCCAATTAGACTATGAAGAAAAAAGTCTATAAGAGAGTTTGTAAAATAATTAAATAAATCAATCTTGCTGCACAATTCCTGCCTGCTGGATCTTCTCTCCTCCTCCTCCCTATGGCTGCAGGACACGGTAATATACCTTAGGGCATTATATTTTTTTAATACACACACACCAAAAAAAAAAAAAAAGTTGCTCTCCAGAGCTGTGTCAAATAAGTGCCCAAAGCTAAGTATACGCAACTTTTTGTGAAGTAGACACAGATGAAAGCACTGTCATGTCTCAAAAAGGGTATGCAAGTTTCTTGCTTTAAAAATCAGCTTGTTTTGTGACTGAGTAATAAGTTTGAATACAAAAGGCTGGAGGCATGAGAAATTAGCTTTTGACCAGGAGGTCACCATGGTGCTGAGGGATAAATCTGTCATTGGTATTTAATGGTAGTTAGTGGTTTGATAAAGTTCCCCCAACTCAATTTGTTAGCTTGAAACATGCTTCTGAGACTTCACAGATCTGCAGGTAAATAACACCATTATTGCTGCATCTTTGTATGGGGTGAAATTTTTGCACTTAAAAAGAGTTGTTTCAACAAACTTTTTTCTCCCGTTTTAGCTGTCTCTGAATTGTTGCTCTCAGAATATTCAGTGGTTTTCTCCATTATTGTACTAGTGCCCTTTTTCTTTAATGGATCAGATTAAACTCTGTTGCTTTGCCAAGCGTAAATCCCTCCTGTTTTAGCAGGAAGGTATTTCTAAAGCAAGCCAACGAACAAGGTAATTTATACACAATATTGTTTGGTTTAATTTGTCTACTATGTGTAATAGTCTCAGTGGTATATGATTTTCATGTCATGTGCACTTAATGCAGAGGCCAGAAATAGCAACAAATAAGACAAAATAGTGGTGTTTAATAAGTGTGTTTGTGTGTGTGATTCCTTCTAAGTATTTTCTGGGTAATGCACAGCACTATGAGTGATGCTGGCAGCTGGCAGAAGTTTGATGCTTTACATTTGCTATGGTTGCATTCTCTTGGCCGAGTTTTAAATGTATTATTGCTTAGATTTTTAATTAAAAAGTACACAAAGTAGTTCATAATTTTTGTCAAAAAATTAGATAAAGTGGCTTAGAGGAAATAATGATAACAGATTTTTAGTACAAAGGTCAATTTTGCAAGTCACCTCTTGAGGCCTGTTTAATAAGATTGTGAACTATTTTGAATGCCCGCTGAAGTTAACAGGGGATGAGCGAGCTGTTCAGACAGACCCTTTAATGAATAACACCATCTCTTTACCACAGTGGACAAAATCTGCAAAAAAGAAAAATCTCACTTGTGTCCTAACATAAATAAATATATGCGTGAGCGCTGTCTGTCTTATGAAGTCGTTTGTGTTTGTTTAAGTTGGAGCACAGGACACACAGTTAGTCTGGTGTCTGGTTTTTGAAACTGGGGTGTGTAAGCATCTACGTCAAAAAGAAAATCATTCTGGATTCTGAAGGCTGAGGCTGGCAAGAAAATTCATCCTTTACAATAAGTAAGACCTGATTTTGGCATATGTTAACTTTTCAGCAATGTTATATGTTTGCAATACATTTGCTGTTGGTATAGGTGTAAGGGTTGCACTGCTTTGAGTATAAGATTTCAGGATTTTTTGCTGGATCTAGATTTTGATATTTAGGTTATGAACCAGTTCTGCATTTTGGGGCAAGGAGTGTTGCTGGGGTTGTTAGTTTCAGTCCGGGTGGAACCATCTCTGTGTTGTTTAACAGTTTTTCAGAACTAAATTGTAATTGTCAGTATCTGTTTCATTTCTGTTAATATATTACTTTTTTCTCCCCACACTCACCAATTGCATAAGTGAGTTGGGGCTACATAATTTCTGTGAATTTGTTCTGCTTTTGCTTTCCATACTTCTTCTCTAGCTAGTCAGTACTTCATGGCAGTTAACAGGGTGTGCTCTTTTCTGGAACAGCTAATTTACAAGAAAGTACTTTTTCAGTTTTCTATGTATTCTTGCACAATAATCAAAAAAACCCAAGGTTTATTCTTTTGGTTTGGGGGATTTTTGGGACTCTTTTGTTGTTGTTAGTTTTTTTTTTTTAATTTATCCTCTTATCCACTGGATTAAATCTCATTTCATTATTGCAAAATCCCCTCACTGTCTTTTTAGTTGAACCTGAATCATGAAAACAAGGAGCGTGAATTACATTTGAGGAAGGAAATGTTCAATTTGAAACATAGTGCTTGCAGGTAAATCAGTGGACACTGAAAATAAAATAATTAGAAATAGAATGGCTCTTTATTTTATGTGACTGATTTGTACTTGGCTACATCTGAAAAGGAATGAAAAAATGATCTCTTTGCTTGAGACTTGCCAAACAATGCTATAAGCTCCAAGTTATTTTGAGGTGGTGAAAGGTGAAACATTTGACATGTTCTTTTTGGGTAATGCTTTAAAAAAGAGAGGGCGGGAAAGAGGCGTTGCCACATCAGAGTTAAGGGTGTTTGTGGTTGTCCATGACAGCGTTCCAGTTTTAAAACACCTGTGTTTACTTTCCAGCTTTTCTCAATCGGCCTGAAAGTGGCCTAAGAATGGCACAGACAGACCTGCAGTGTGTCTGAGTTGCCTTTGCAACACACACACACAAAAGAAAGGAAAAAAAGACAGAGATAAATCTCTTGTTATGCAGCTAATCATTAACAGCATTTTTGTGCCTAGCTGAAAACATTTTGAACTTTTCTAGATTTTTTTACTCTATCAGATAGTGCCTGTATTTTTTTTCCTAATCTATTAAGCTAAATTTTTATCTTTGCTACTTTATTTTCTAGTAAGAATAAAATAAGCTTAATGTTGGTTTGTGGGTGGTTTTAGTGGTAAGTAATAATAACAAAAATCAGTGGTTTTGTTGCAAAGTGATACTTCATTCCAATATTTGGAAATAAGTGTACCAGTACTCTAATTTAAAAGCAAACAATAAAACAAAATAAAACAAACAAACAAACAAGCAAAAAACTAGGCACAGCCTTCCCTTTGCACCGTCCCTGAAAAAAAAGAAGGTCGTCTTACAATTTTTTCCTGAGTAGAGTTTTGCTTTATAAAATCCCTGGTGTTTGATGTGTATTAACCTTCTGCAATGTTAATTTATGACATAAAGACAAACTGAGATATCACGTTACTTGAGATATCACGCTTAGAAATTTGAAAATCATGTGTGGGTCAGTATTTAAGATATTCTGATGAGAATAACTTAAATTCTCATATATTCTCTGATGAGAAGCATATTTTACACTACTGCTCCAAATTTATTTATTATTACCTTTAAAATTTGTTCATGTTTTACAAACTTTCTTGGCCTTTTAAGAAACTCTCATTTGCTTTTTCTAGTATTTTCTAAATTGATGCAGTATTTCTTCCACCTTCTACTTCAGATGATACGTGTTACATTCTTGTTTATAAAAATATATCCGCTTCATAATTACATTTGTTTTTCTTTGTGGATTACTCAATATAGGTCAGGTTTTGTTTCCTGAAAGTGGGGGGAAAAGGCAAAAGAAAAGCAAAGAAAATACAGTGCTGATACAGGAGCACAGGTGGTTTCTCCCTTAGACTGATTTCTTTTTAGAATTGTGAGTTTAAGAGATAGATTCAAAGTCAGCATATGGGGATCAACAGTATGAAGCCCAAGGTGCATAGCCTAACTAGAGCACAGTTGATTTAATACTGGTTGGTCTAACACAATGACTTGACAAAGCAAACTGGGAATGTGCCAAATCCCCTTCAGATCAGGAACCTGTAATAATCTGAGAAATTATACTAGAATAATCTTTCTTGGCAATACACAGCAGAGCACCCACCTTGCCATGGCTTTCCCAAGGGGCAGGAACAGCAGTACGGGTGCCTGCTCTGACAAAGCTGCCTCCTGCACTCTCAACTGACTGCAAGGAGTTCAAAAAATAGGGGGGGTTAACATTCCCTTTTTTCAGTGATTCTACAAGCAGATCTTGAGGATATTCACCTGAATCTGCTCTGAACGCACAGAAGAGCTTGTGAGGTAAATCCTCGCCCGAGTATCTGCACAGTTGCATCACCGAAATCCTCACAGGAGTAGCATTCTTTCATATCACTAAAGGAAACAAGCCAGCGTTACAGTGCAGATACTGTAACACGATGTATCAAACAACGAGGGCCGTGGAAAAGAAATATATGTGGACCAATTCTTGCTAGATGTTTCAGAGATGTTTATTTCTCCAGCCGCATGGCCGGGATCTGCCGAGGAACTGCTCAATCACGGGATCCGAGGGTCCTTGCCCACGCAGGGGAACACAAACCAACCCATGGGGAACGAGGCTGAGCAGGGGCAGGGAAACCCCGTGCCTCCCCCCAGGGCCCCTCTCCCAGGACCACATGGCAGGGGGGGAGGGCCCCAACAAGCCAGTACCTTGGCTAAGAAATGGGGGGCATAGGAGATATAAAGAGTTCACAGAATTTAATCCAGACTGCCCCAAAGGTAATTAAATGATATTTCTAAAAGATAAGGAAGTTGTCACATTTATTAAATTACCAGGTGTAGCTGCGTGTAGATGTGTTTTAAAAATCAAGCTGGATAATGTCAATATGTGAAAGGGGAAGAAAAAGCTTTCTGCATATAACTGTTTTTCTGAAGGCAATATTGCAATATTGATAAGAGAAAAATATGGAGCTAATGTTCAAAATATGTCTAAGTTGTTTGGATACCTAGCTCTCAAGACTTTCAATGATTTTTAGGTATCTAACCCACTTACTGTTTTTGAAATCCTATTAAGTACCTGTCTTGATCTGCTTCAGGATCTCTATAAATCTGTTCACTTTGTTACATCTCTTAAAATTACTCCCTACTCCTTCTAAAGGCTGATAGTTAAATAAAAGCAAAATTAAAGACAATTTTCTGGCAGTTAAAATTTGACTGTTCTTAAAAAATGGAATTGCCCCTATGAAATATATTTATTCAGTATATCCCTGTGACCATCTAGTTTTAGCATTACAATACCGGTGAAATACCACATTCATTACAAATATAAGACAGAATCAGGCAACTATGTAAGAAAAGTAATAATTATGTGAGCTGTAGACCAGTTGTCCTGCAAGGGATTTGTACACAAATGGGCAGAGTTGTTCATGTGGTTGCCCAGACCAGCCATAGATGGCCTGTCTCTGTTTAGCAGTGTTAGGGTGGTACTAAGTCCAACACACGATACCTAGCATCTCACCTGGGAATACTTCCATATAGGTGCTTGAAAAGGGCTTGTGTGGTCCTTTGTAGTGAGTCTGCAAACAGGGTTTTGGGATCCCTCCTAAATTTGCCAGACTTTGCACTTTTTCTGTTCCTGTACTGTAATAGCATCAATATTGAAAGAGGTCTTCTATCCTAAGAAAATACATCCAAAAAGTGACAAATGCGGAAGTTACAGTCTCTTCAACTTTGGGTTTCTTCATCCTACTCAAGAGTGTATTTGATACCACAGATCTTGTATATCTTGCTACCACTGAAATATCATTGATCACCCAGTTCTGTTTTCTCAAGGCCTTTGTGCTGGCAAGATTGCTTGTACCAGCTTGTTTTTAGTCACTTTATACCTTTTGATCCAGGAATAAGGAAACATCTTAAAAGAAGTATATATTTTCATCAGCCTCAGCACCACATCTTACCGTGTTCTCAGGGATTGTCACATCCTCAGAGGAGGAGTGTTTGTTTCTACTTGGTTTGTTTCTAACATACGTCAATATGTGAGATTTGCAACTCAGTTCTTATTTGTAAACATCATATGGCAGATTTGGTTTCTCCGTTCAGTGCTTGATTTTGGAAAGTTGCTTTCTTAACCACCTGATACATCAGCTACTACCTCTGATACTCTCCAGGAAGTTACCACCTGCAAAATCTTTACTGATATGTATACTTAATTTATAGAAACTGTGGGTCTTCCACTCAAAAAGTGAGTAAAACTCAAAAAGTCATCTTCCTTTTTCACTTTTCAATCAGAGACTCTCAACATGAATGAGAAGAGGTAGAGATGTTTACGTATGCTCATTAGGCCTGTGTTTGCAATAGTTGTATGTATAGTCCATGGGAAACAACTGTTTAAAAATGTCCTGGTTTGTAAATATGAGGCTCATCTTCATCTTCTTGATGACCTTTCATTGTTCTGTTCTTTATCTGTGTACCAATGTGACTGGAAGCCTTCTGTGGTCTTTAGATCACAGTCTCTTCTGGAGAGAAATGATTTCTCAAGAGAGCATTGCATGAGACATGCTTTAATTTTAATGTACTTTTAATATGGCAAAATAAAGAGAAATTATTTTGTTTGAAATATCTAGGAAGCAGGGTTTTTTAGCCACATTTCCCTAAGAAAAAAAGAGATATATGAATATGCAGTCTTTTTTTTCACCTTTTGATTTTAGCTACTTAGAACTAAATCTGACAGAAGAATAACAACTGGATCCAGAACAGGGTTCCTCTCTTCTCCTCAGCTGCCAGTTTTTGGAGAACTCTACTGTCCCGCTCAAGGGGAAGTTCAGGAGAACTTTATCAGTGGGCATTACTGTTTGGTAGAAGGCAGCTGTGCAACATGGTATCGCTACTGTCCAAATTATGGACCAAAAAAGTTACTAGAGTGAGCTGGAGATATTGCAGTAGAAAGCTGTAAAGGTTATAGGTGGAATTCATTAATTTTATGTGGACATTGGAAGGAATATGAGATTGTGAGAGATAGAGAGAGGCTGGTACAGAATAAACTACTTGATTTTTACACTGGTTTTAAAGACATCCATTTGCCCATGGAATTACAAACATTTTAATGTCAATATAAACTTGTTGGTTGGTTGGTTGGTTGGTTTTGGTTTTCTTGTTTTATATAGGAAAATACTACCTCCAGTAGCAGAACTGAAAATTTTAAATCTGTCAAGGCTGATACAGCCATGGTGAAGAGCTTCAATCATTTCTTTCCATCCTCTTTTTATGCTACATTTAAAGTGATGACATTAAACCTTGAAGGAGTTTTAACTTATCAAATTAAAGTCTATACCTTTCATTAGTTTCTAATGTCATGAACACTGACTGATTCCTGGCAGTTTTGGGGGGAGTAGTGAAGATTAGAAGAGGTGGGACTTGAATTAAATTGATGTTGAAAAGATACTGGCAACAAAACCACCTTTTATAGTTTTAAACTCATTCACTTTTATGGTCAAACCTTCATTCAATGGCATTTTTGACTTGGAAAAAACATTTTTTAAATAATTTGAAAGATGTTAACAAAGTCATAGAAGTGAGTCTGATTTTCAAATCTTAGAATAATTTCACTTATTTGTCTTTAGAAGAATATCCCACTTAATATGGGGATACACATTGTTTAAGATACATGTTGTTTAAGTAAGTACTTTTAAACAGAAAGGTTCCTAAAAGTTAAATATAAAAATAAATCACAGAAATTCTGTCACACAAAAGAAAATGGGATATGAAAAAATATTTATCTTTATTTTTATTCTTGCAATATGTTCTGTACTTTCCATCTTTTGACCTACCTCTGAGAAGTACATTGAGATGCATTCTTCTCTTCCATGTTTCCATCCAAATTAATACTTCTGTCTTCTCACATTTTACACCATACCTTCAACATCATGTAAGTTTCTTCTATTCCCCATTCTCAAATTTTTTTTGTCTTGTCTTCCTTCATTGTTTTCCTAACTTATCCTTCCTTTTTCAGTCTGGGTGTTTTGTTTCTTCCTCATCTGTCTCAGTCGCTTCACTAGGCCACCAAAGACCTTTGTCCCATGCTAAGAACTGTACCTAGATACTGCTATTTTCTTGTATGTTGGCTTTAGTTGTTCTGTGAAGCAGAAAGATTACTTCAGGTCTCCACTAATCAAATGGAAGATGGATGACATGAGCAAAATGTGAAAAGCTCATTGGTAGCCTCTGGAGAAATATTGCATTCAAAGTTGACAAATTGCAGGGGATTTAAGGAGTGCATGATAGGGCAAGCAAATGGCCTTGCTTTCAGCAAAGTTATTCATCAGAATTTTCCTTCCTTTCAGGAAGGCAGGTTATTTAGACAATAATTGTGAGTATTGTGTATTTGCGCAACTGTACAGTGTTACTTGCTGTACGTGCGGAATGCTACACTGAGGTAGCCAGTTAATCAAGAGTTAACCTCAGTTCTGGCATTTCTGAAGTAAGCATCTTCATTTACTCCCCTTTCCCCTGAAACAGTATGTTAACATTTTTCATTACAGGATCATGTGTGCTTTATTTCACAGCATTCCTGCTCCACACAGTATCCAGAGAACAGCCAATCAATATATTTTTTTTATCTTCTTTGTTCATTATGTGTGCCAATCCCTTGTTTACTGGATACTGTTCAAACCTTTCTCTGAAAACAGAATTTTGAGCAACCATCATGGGGATTTTCTCTATTATTCAATGTTATAGGAACCAAAGGTTTAATAAACAATGATTTAGTGTATTCTTGCAGAAGTGTTTTCTTCGTTCTTTGTGAGGAAACCAAGGCATGAAAAATCCAGTGTCAAAAGTACCCACAAATTTTGCATGCCTATTTAAGATGTACAAGATTTACATTTTAGAATATTTATCATTTATAAATTCCTAACACTTAATGCCAAGCCCAAAAAAAATTTTTATGTAATTTAGTTGGCCTTCTGAATATTACAGGTCATTGATTTCATCAGTTGTCACTGTATTGAGCCTAGAAATTTATGGGATTTTAAAACCTGCTTTCTAGAAAGGTATCTGGGTCTGGTGTAAAAATTCCAGGAGGTGGAGAGACCACCATTTCCCTTTGATCATTTGTTCCAGTGATTCAAGTTGCCCTTACTCAACCAGGTAAAAAATTTCTTTACCGTATTTTCTGTTGATTTATCAAGAGACAATGAGAATCAGTATCAACATAAAACTATTCCATTCCTGATACTTGTTCAGAATTAGCAGATGTCCTCAGGGGTTTTTATAATCTGAACAGAGTGAGTTCTTTCACTGCAAGCCTTTTTCTCTATGCTTGCATTACTGGTATGGCTCTTTTCTGCATCTTCTGTGGGTTTTTATCATCCTTTTGTTTTCAAAAGTGAACACAGATGCATTGTTATATCTTTGTTTTGCAGTGTCATACATAAAATCAAGTCACTTTAATTGCTTCATAGCAATACTATTTTATTCTGTATACACCAAAAAAAGTTGCATTTTCCCAGTTTTTCCACAGCATTATACTGTCATCTTGTATTGAAGTCTCATATCTTTATTAGAGTCAGTGTTTTCAGAATCTAGTTGCTCTTTAAGTGTAGCCTGTGTTCACTGTTCTCAGACTGAGAGTTTTGCATTTGGTTTTATGAAAATACCCTTGATTTGAATACCCCACCAAGTGACCCAAAACATTGTTTCATCATTATTTACTGACTTTATGTTCATGAACGTTTCTAGCTGTGTCCACCTGGTTCCAAATTATTGAAGGACATGTTGAATAAGAGAATGCTAGTACTGATACCTGTACAACCTTGCTAGTATTACTCTATGACAATTGCCTCTTGGAACATGGGGGGTTTGTGGGGTTTTTAACTTTTAGTCTGTTCAGAATGCACTTAAGAAATTTTTTCTTGATGGTACATACTGATTTTTTTATCAATTTGTTATGTCTGACAAGTGAAAGCCTAAAATATCACTATACAACATCCCCTTCTAATCTCATCCAAGAAGGAAATCAGATTTGTGTGGCAAGACCTATTTTACCAAAAACATATTGACAGGGAATAATTATAGTCTTTCATTAAAATCTGTATTAATTGAATCCAGTGTTTTCACTCATAGGGCCCAGCTTTAATCCCACTAATATCTTTCTTTCACTGTTGACACATTATTAGTGCTCTTCCAGTCTGGGAATGTCCTGGTATTTTAACAGTGCAACACCTAAAGTAGAAGTGTCTGAATCTGTAAATGTAAAACTTATTCATCCTTAAATTGTAATAAACTAAAAGTCCTTATTCATTCTACATCAACTGTAACTATACCATCCTGATTTTTCCAAGGACACACCACATATATACTGGACACTCCTGGTTTTCCATTTTTTATCAAAAGTTTATCTTATTTACTTTCTCCATGAAAAAGAAGCTGTACTTTTACTTGGTTGTGAGGTCATTTTTTTTATAGCCACCCTTAAAGGAGAGTTTTCTATTATAGTCTGCTATCATTTTTCCTCTCAAGTACTTGTAATACTTGTTTAAGTATTTCTATGCATATAAAGATTCTGGTTGCTTTTTCCCATGTGAAATTCAATCAGTTTATTATCACTTATCTCCAAGTAGATCTCAATATCCATTACAGTGATTGATAGTTTTATAATGAGATTATTTACCTCATGCCTATAAATAATATTTAGTTTTTGAAGTGTATAATATTAATTTATAATTGTCCACTAAGGACTCACAGAATATGTGTCCTAAACTGGCCCTATAGCATCATTCTTTTCCTTTCAAAGATTATAAAAATGTGCTGAAGAAAAACTTGTTCTGTACCCTAGTTAGCTGACCAGCAAGTCTTTCTTAAGTTATTTTAGTTAGCATATTGACCTCTACGTGTTCAAGAGCTGTGGTCCTGTGTTACTGACCATTCTAAAAGGAATAATGGCATGGTGGGGGAGGGCAGTGTTAAGGCATCCTGTTTCCATTCTGCCTCTCTTATTCTTCCTGTTAATCAGAGACTTTAACATGCCAGTTGCCCTCCAGATTTTAGTAATATTGGTTATATAAAATTTATTCCCATCAATGAGAGTTTCCTCTTGCTGTTTACCCAGATTCCTAGGATCAAAGCATAAACAATTGAAGAGATTCTTTTCATTATATTCTTTGCCACATTGGTTCAACTTGCTCGTTAGGTGCTGAATTTGAGCATGTACCTCATTTGCCTTCCAAATAATCTCCCCTTGTGTTGCTGATTTAATATCCTGGCTGCTCCAGCTAGTTTCCAACTGAGAAGATTAGCCTCCTACTTGTGTGGTGTAGGCTGTCCTGTTCATACAGTCCCTTCTTTCACTGATGTGCTGTTTCACGGATTGAAATCTGCCTGTTTTTTCAGTCATGGATGACAGACAGAAAATGCTGGAAATAAACTTTCTCACTTGTGATAACTGTGGATAGCTAGTTACATTTTAATTTTCCTCTTAATTGTTTTCAGTGCAGTTGAAGCCTTCAGAAATTTCTGCTAAGTTCTGCTATGAAGGCCTTATATAGCATTTTATGTTCTGTCTCCCATTCACTCCAGTTGCAGCTGTGAGTGCAGGGTACTTTGGCAGATTAGACACAAGGGATTTATCTTGCACAGTCAGAAAATGAGTAACATACTATCAATCCCTCTGAAAACTTCCAGTAAATTCATGCTAAGGTGCTGTGACCAAAGGACAGATACGTTCCACAACTGCTGAGCAGCATTCAGCTGCATTAAATATGAAGCATATTTACTCTCTTACTGCGGTCCCATCCCATTGGCTGCAACAAAAGAAGCAGGAATAAACAGGTTACAGGCTCTTTCACTGGGCAGTGATGATTCATGCCAAGGTATAGATCCACTCCATTTTACAGCTGTAAAGATGTCTGCAAAAAAATGACTATGAAGTTATAAGTAGCATCATGATGTGTATGTCCTGGTTACCTTACCTTTGGTATGTCCTAATATTTCTGTACTTGACTTCATGAGCTTATTAATGTTCTTCCAAGTAAGGGATTCACTCACCCAGCTTTAGGTGCCACTTGTCAGGGATCCATTTGTAGCCAATATAAAAAGGGGGATATATCACCACAAGGCAATTTGTCTTTTCTAAAGATAAATGCAGATGATAGGTGAAATGATCTTTGGAAGTGCCACCTCACTTCAGGTGGCTGAAGGAAGGGAAAATAAATGGCATCATTTCTCTGTGTGTATAATTATATACATAGGTCTCTGTTGAAAGGTACACTCACAGTTGTGTTTAGATGTGTGTAGTTGTATATACTCCAGTATTAAGATCTAGCTGTACATAAAATACTGTGTCTCTTCTATTTGTAATACTTCAAAATAAATCTTAAATCAGTCCTCAGGTGTGTTAACATTGCATTTGAATTGAGCTACTGAATTTGGATCATGTCTTAATTTGCTCTATCACCGAAGAGAGGGTGTGTGTTCTACATATATCAGTGATACAGAGGTGATGCTGGTTGGTGAACAATAACTCCTTCCACTTCAAACAAGCTGGGAACTGCTTAAGGTGCGGGTATTGAATGGGCTTCTGCTAGAAGCTTGGTAAGGCATTGACAGTGAGAGGTTGCATGACTTCATCCTTTATTCTTTATTAATGAAACAAAATAAAGATGTGTTCCCTGGAAATCGAGGGATATGTTTCTTCTTGTCCTTCTTTTTGCCCTATCAGTTGCTAATGATATCTACTTTTTTTAGATTCTTGCTTAAGCAATGAGTCTAGCCTTGAGACAGATTCCCTGGTGTTGTCCTTCCATGTCTAGTTTGTAAAAACATTAAGCCATTACTTACCTTCTTAACAAGGTGTTCTTCATAAAATTGAATTCCTAAAATGCATGTCAGCGTAAGAAACTTTTCTAATCAATATTCTGATTTAATCTTTGTTCCTTAGAAGTGTCACTTATTTTCTTCCTGTGGCATAACAACTGCAAAATGTGTATGTTACAATTATACTGAAGGAAAGATTAAGAATGGTTAGTTTAAATTATTGTCTTTATTACAAACTTTGGGAAAGTTCCATTTCGTTACAATAATGATTTTGTTCAGTGCAGTAATAATAATATAGCAAGGTACTTGTATCATCAAATATACTTGGAATTTGTCAATCAATATTTACTTACTGGGGGCTTTTTACTGAGTTGTGGAGTTAATTGTAGATACCAGCAGTTAGTTTCAATGTTTGTAGCACAAATATTTCAACCTAGATGCTCTAATTACTATACAATAATATTTATAGCTATTAGGAAGCAATTATCCCTGATCATAATTCTCCAAAATATAAGGAGGGCTACAAAAGCTCCTTAAAAATAACATATCTGTAAAATAAAAATTTTTGAAGAGAGTAGGACAAGCAAAGAGGTTAGCTAGTAAGCCTGTTAGTGGAGTAGTTACCTACGGTTGAAAAGCCATTGTTCATTACAGACTCTGACCTAGCAGTTTATCTAAGAGAGATACAAGTTTTGTTTTATATAAAACACCTTATTTTCAGAGAAACTGGCAATCAAACAGCTTGGTTGATGTTAAAATAAAGCTTTTTGTGGAAGGTTATATACCACCTAGATGCTGGATAAAGTTCTCAGAATTTTTCAGAATACCACAGTGCAGTAAATTAAAAAGAAAGCTAAGTTTTATAGTATGTCGTATTTTAAATTTGTGTCTCACCGTGAGGCCTCAGCAGACAGCCCAAGTATTAAATAATGCTTCTTTGACTGTAGAAGTATCATTTTCTTGAAGCTTGAAAAATTAATTAATCTTTGTAGGAAAGAAGAAGTTTATTAATTCTTGCCAACAGTAACAACTTATTAGTGACTAGACCAGAGAGAAACCCCTTGCCCCTACTCTGACAACTTGTGTTGACGTCAATGGAAGCAGCTTTGGACTCTTAAGTAATTAAGTCCAGTGAACTGCAAAAACTCCTGTGACATAATTTTGACAGTAGCAGTTCATCTTTAATTGTTTCCATTTCGTAAGGTATCACTAACTCTTCACTAAATTTTGATTTTTTTAATTAAAAAAATTTTAAAATTAAAAAAAAAAAGTCATATTGATGGCATCTTCATTGAGCAACTACCAATATGTCACTAAGAGCTTGTATGAATCAGTACTTTCTTTCCCCTCAAGAGGTGGAGCACAGCTGGATTTCTGTCTTTGAGTAATGGTGGGACTTCAGTGTATCTTCACAGATCATGAACTGAGACTGGCCACTAACTTCACTGAAAAACAGTAGCTTTTAGGTCTGAACTCACAAACTCCTTAATTTTGTGAGTCCACTCTTTCAAACTATTTCATTTTACTGAGTTATTAATTTTTTAAACTCTGATACTTCAGTTAAATTTAGGGTATATCTTTTGTAGAAAACAGTTAAATTTTACCAGCTGCCAGGATTCTGGACCAAAGAGCAAAATAATATTGGTATAAATGAAACAGTGATAATATATAGGTTTTATTATAAAAATCCAGATTTGGTCATTATGGACTTCATTAAGGAATACAGAAAAAATGTGATTTGAGGAAACAAATGTTGATTTCTTAGTATTTGGCTTTAACTTGTAGTCTCAACAGTTTTTCTTGCTGCTTTGACCTCTGGCAGTAGTAGTAATGGATATTAAGATAGCAGTCCATTTCACCCCAGGTTGTTGATAATTTAGTCATCAGAAACAGTTTCTTCAAAACAGTGTCTCTAGGATGTAGTTCCTTCCTCCAAGGGGAGTGGTCTTTTGTTAGATTATGTAAATCGAGAAACTCATTCGTTACCACTGTGTTGCTAATTCGTGCTTTAACCTGCAGAACGAGGAATTGCATGACTCTTTTCCTGCATACAGCAAACATGAGAAGCCACTGTTCCTGCGTTTGCTTTAGTTTCTGGGGAGAATTGAATGAAAGTAGATTCAAATCAGCAGGGGATTTGTTTGTCAAATTTTGCAAATCAGGCTGCAGAAAATGGAGTTTTACAAGCCCCATTCAGCAGTCCAAGATATCAAACTCACTTCAGTTTTCAATATAACATTCATACCACTCTTTCAATCTTAATTTTGATTGATTACTTACCAGCAGAAGTTTATACTGAAATCTCTCCTTTGTCCTCTTTATCCCTTGCTCACCTTTTCATTCTTTCCATGTCAATTATTAACACTGTGACGTTACTTGTTGCTGCAGTAACTTTGTTTCAATGCAGCTGTTGCCAGGTGAATTTTCTTGAGGGCTTGATTGTCACATTTACAAAGATTTTATGAGATATCAGAAAAGTTTTTATTTGGCCAGCAGTCTTCAACTTTACATTCTCAGGGAACTGGCCTATGCTGTCTCTACATGTTTTATTTGAAAACAAAATACAAAGGGAAACACATTGTGTATTGGCTCATGGTTATGTATGGTAGTTTTTAGCAAGGTAGATACCAAGAAGTTGAAATATATTGGATTAAGTTCACTGGGACAGATTTGCTGCATCCCTGGTGCAGGGGAGGTTCACAACGGCTCAGCAGACGGAATGTGTTCGATTCATGTGTTAATTCAGATCTTCTTAGGTCTGTTTTTTAGCTGGGAAGTGCTGCTGTAATTAGGTGGTGAGTCGAAGCTATGTGTTACCAGGCTGTGACTGTTGCAAGACATGGGACCAAAGTCCAGGTGCTTTCAGCTCCCTGTCAGCATGCCAGTGGCCACGCAGTACACGCCCTCAGGTGCTTTTCTGCTCTCAGAGTAGGGGCGGGCGGTTAATTCTGCAGGGATACACTTCCAACTGTGACCAGTTCAGAGGCCTGAACTGGCCATTCCAGCTGGAGGATTTAGGCAGCAGAGGCCCTTGCTGAGTACATGCAGTTTGAAAAATTCCTACGTTATGTCTTGGCTGAGGTGAAACAATGTTCACCACTGTTATCTTCTATAAGGCTTCAACTTCCTGCTTGCTTTGTGGTAGTTTCTGCCATGGAAACCCATGCAGAACACCAGCTCTGAAGAATTTCCCGATTCTGTCCTGAATCATCTGTCCACATTGGGCTGAAACCTTTCTTCAGATCTCTCCCTAAGGCAGAGGAGCTCGGTCATTGCTCAAATTAGCTCCTCATTGGCACAGTCTAAAACTGCATTGGTAGACCAAAGCAGAGTGAGACCAAAACTTTCCTCTGTCCCCAATCCCCCCCACCAACTCATTCATGAATGACAAACAAAAGGCAAAGAGCCAAATTTTGCCTTCCAGGGGAAAACCCAGTGCAACGGCTTAAAAGCACTGTAAAGGTGGAGAGAAGCAGCTGAAGAAATAAGGAGGGAATGAAAAGCAAATGAAAAGCCATTGCATAAAACCATTCCTTCTCCTTTCCTTTTCTCATTATTTTTATCATTCTTCCAAAAGTAGAAAACTGACAACTAGACTCAATTTCTCTTTCTTTCATAGTATGCAGCGGATTCCTGATAATAGATGGGAGTATGTGCGTGGAAGGAGCCACGTTGATTTTCTTGCTATAATTACATGGTTTTTTTCTTTTGAATCTGAAGTGGAAACAGAGAAGTACACTGCTTTGCTTTATCTCAAAATAAAAAATAGTGTATACTGCAGTGTATCTTTCTTAAAACATAGCTACCATAAGAGTATTATATGTTTTTACTCATCCCTGTTATTGAAAAATCTGGCTAGTTAATTTCTCCACGTGTCTCTTAAAATGTTGGTAGCTCCCGTTAATCGCCCCAGTGCCTACTGATGAGCCCAGAGCTGATTTTCAAGCTTCCTTACTTAAAGCTCAGAGAACAAGCTGCTTATGATGACCCAACAGAGACATAAGGGAGGTGTATGAAAGGCAGAGTATTCAACCAGCCTTAATCCCTGCTTTCAGTAAGGCAGTGTCTTTAAGTACAGACTAATTAGTGAACAGACATGGTTGTAGGTTCTTGTAGACATATCTTTTGTTGGCATGAGATGAACTGAGCAGCTAATAGAAATAGTTTTAAATCTCTGCTTTGCTTCTCTTTTAATGCATTTAATAGGGTATCAAGGTGAGAAAATATAAATCAAAGCAGGAGCAAAAATAAACTATCTGACTACCTATGTTGGTATATTCCAATATTATATATACCCATATTTAGATATTATATCCATTTAGATACTGGGACTTATGCTTGTGGCTCCCATGCCTGGGCTTCTTAAAGAACTATTCATTTTATAACTTTTGACGTGTATCACTACGAGAAAAGCATGCAGGTTTTTATACTGTTACAGTAATGCAAGCATTACTCTGCATTTAAATAGTATGTTAAAGTCATCAATCATAAAGTGATCAATCAAGATAAACATAGTTCCTCCATTTTAGTGCTAGGGAAACTTTATTCCAAGAAGTGATGTGAATTTCCTTAGGATTTGATTACATGCCTGAGACTAGAATCTAATTCTCTAGTGGGATGGCCCCCCCTCTTTAATCATTTTTTTATTACATATTGTATAATAAAATTTCCCAACAGGTAGGAATAGCCATCTGCACATTCCAAAGTCATTTATGGTAAAATTTAATGCAAAGAGAGGCATATTGGGAAACTGAGTGAATGATGACTGATACCTAGTCATAGTCCCCTGAAAAAGAAAGTGTTTCTTAAAGATCAGCAAGACATTAAAAATAAGTAAGAGGCTTTAAAAAATAGAAAAATTGTGATGTTTGGGGGTTTTTCTCTGGTTACATTTCCCCTACTATTTGCATATTGCGTGACCTTGACACAATGCAGATAGGAAGCAGATGTAGCAACTTACTGTTCTACTCATTTTATAAAATCAATCATATATTCCAGTAATATTCAATAACAGTACCTTGGTTATTGAAACTCATAACCTTTTTGCTGCTTTTATCACCTGTATTATCCATAGGAGATAATTACTGCAAAGCAGCTGGCTGTTGATTTTAGAGAGCATCAATTGTTCTCCTGTCCCAGCTGTTGGCTAATAAGGACAGTCAACACATCTGTTTCAACAGCTGGTAATTAACAAAAGCCTAATTGCTGCAACTCTTTTAACAACAGATCTATGAAAGAGTAGGGATGTGGAGGAATATTATTTACTCTGTTCTCGGCACTTTCTGTGACCAGTTTCTTTTTTCTTTTTCCACTTTGAACACCACTGCCTTTGTCTGACACACTGAATGGCAGGACAACACAATATGGTAATCCAGAGCTTAAGTTTTTCAGATCTCTGGTGCTGTTTCTTATTGCAACATTTCTTTGCTAAGTTGCAAGATAAAATGGATCAAAAGCATTTTGTGGAGTCTCATACAACAGCGATAATCGACTGCAGTATGCTTATGCAATAGGGCTGCCAATCCAGCAGCTTCCAAAAGAAAGTAATGGGTTTCCTTGTTTGTGGATGAGTTTAATAGCTCTGCACTCCTTCCCCAAAAAAGTGTCATCATTCTGAAAGTGGTGGTTATTTAAAAATATTTTTACTGCTCCTCAGATGCTTTGCAAAATTTGTTGTATGGATGGTGTTTTTTCCTTCCTCTGATGAAACCCACACATGTTGGTTAGTTTAAAAGTAAAAAAAAAAAGGTGGCACCTTGCACTGCAGAAATATCTCACCATTTTATCACTACAGAATTGGAGAGGGTTCTGCACAATGGTTGTCTAAATATCTACATTTATAGTATCAGTCAGCAAACACTAATTCAAAGACGTTTCTCTTAATTAGACTTATCCTTGGGTACAGCACACATGTAATTGGAATACTCGTCACTAAATAGAGAGAACGCATGTATACAAATACAGGGAAATGTTAATCCCATTGAAGTCAACAGTGAACTTCTGTTGGCTTCAATGGGTCAGGATTTTCCCTGCAAAACCAAATTTTCTTAAAAGCTGGAGACAAATTTGGCATTCATTGTGCTACCCATGAAAAGAAAGTATTCAAGCATTAATGGATCTATTGGCTGAAGTATTATGCAAGTCAGGCATGTATTACAGATTGTGTGAAAGACTGAGTCAATAAAAATTTCTAAGAAATAGCATTTGAAGTGGTATTTTGAAGTGATAAACTGATGATGAAAATTGTGATTCTTTGGTAAAAGTTAGTCAAGATCACTTGATTAAACTTGCCTTACTAACACTTCAGTTGGCAAATATTTCTGTACTCTGAGTTCTTAATTGTCTGCTGGATGTGTTGAAAGGTATATAAGAAATTCTGCTCAAATGCTTGCCATTGACAGGATAAAGATTGCATAATTAAAAATATTCTGGCAAGACAAGTTTAGTTCAACAGGTGTTCAAGTTGAGAAATGTCTAATAGGTGCAGTGAAAAAGTAGAAGATATACTTTGAACAAATAAAAACCAAAGCATTGGCTAAAATTCTTAACTAAGTGACACAGATTAGTATTTACTGTCTGGGTTTATCAGGAAGATTTTTTTGTACACAACAATCTTTGTTGATCAAAATGATTTCTTCTGTGTTGCACAAATAAGAAGAAAGAAATACACCTTCTGTATTAGACTAAACTGTGGAAAAACACTGGAAGATTTGATAGTTGAGAAAAATGTTTCTCTTTTCAGTGGATTATGTTCTTTTATTTCACAAGCTAAAAATTTTTAAGAAAATTATCATGGGTAATGTATTACTTTTCTCATTCACTTCCCTTACTCCAAAGATTACAAGAATTATCAGATATGAAGCAACTACCTTTTTTTCCCAATTGAAATGTAGTTGAGTCTGAGTGAGTTGCAACAGAAATTTAGGCAACTAAGCACCAAAACGTAGATAGGAACTTCAAAAAGTGTTTCTGCCCAATGCAAAGATCTACTAAATCTAACTGAATAGATATGCAGTAGAAGGTAATATGGTTACCTCATAAAAAATTTAGTAAATGGATTTTTAGCAGAAAGGAGCAGAAATCTTTAGTATCAGGACATACTTTTGAGTCCTGAGTGAAGCTAACTGGCCTATATAAACAGATCTCATCCAACAGTATAGTGTCCATAACAAGCCATGGATGCATCTATTGCCTCCTGATTTGATAGGAACCTGCCTTCTATTGAATTTTCTCCTGTACTATTTCCATCAGACAGATGTTTCCTATGAAGATGTTTCCTATTCCTATACATACCTAAATGTATTTTCTCACGAACACCTCTATTTGCTTTTCTTACTTTAAGTCCTTACTCTGAGTTCTACTTGGGTAGAAAGCATTGCTGTAAGATTGTGGAGAAAGCAAGATTCAGGGAGATGTTCTGTTCAGAATCAGCCATTCAGACTCAGTATGACTGATCCCTTTTACACATCTAGCATTGCAGTGATAGAGACAGAAACTGCTTTAAACTATCTGTTGAGGATGCTTGCATCACAGGAGACATGATGGTAGCTTGTTCACAGTGTCTCAGAAATTCATTCAGTCCAGTTGCACAAGTGGCCCAAGGTTGTGAAGCCTGCAGCCAGCCTCAGGAGCAGACATGCAGCTCTTGTCTTTTTCCCAAAAATGCTAGGCACAATATAATCCAGCTGGAGAAAGAACTCAGATTGTCTTGCTATATTGTCTGATGAGAACTTCAGATATCAAATGAGGACTACTAACTGGCTTGCCAGATTCAAAGTTGTTTTGAGAATGTCTTAGTAGTTATGGTCTGGACATGTCTATGTGGGGCATAATTATGGATTCTTTATTATTCCTAACTTTCCTGATAACAGATACTTTTATTCAATAATTGGTGTTTTCTTTTCTTAGATGTAACAATTGCTTTTGAACTCAGTACTTTGGTTCTGTGTTTCTTTTGTACAAAAATAGCAGATAAATTTGAGTATATATACCCACTAGTATTTGATTTTCGATAAGGTGAAGACCACAGGGTGAAGTAATAAATATTAACTCTCAATCTATTGTCTGCCTTTCCTTCCAAATCCTGGAAGAGTAATATGATGTAATTGGGCCAATTCATATTTATAGTCCTCTACAGACTCATAGCTTTTATGAAAGAATTTTGTTAAATTCTGATAATGTGATTAGACACTGCTGCCTTCTGCAGTAGTGCTGTCAGGAGGTAACAATTATTCTGTTTCTTTGCATGAGAGGTTAAAATTTGGAGAGTATTATCACTTAGAATCTGTTATAAGGTTTGAAGCGTAAATTGTTAACTCCTTTTTCCCTCAAGTTACTACCTTGCATGCTGTTTTTTTCCCCTCTTATGGACCATAAATGATTTCAATTTACATATTTTCTCATGGAAAGAGCCTTGTGAAATATTGCAGAGTGTCTCAGAGTGACTGTTTCTGTTGCACTGGTGTCACACTGAAATGAGAGGTGACAAGGGCAACTAAGTTCAAACAGCAATGAAATGACATCTTCAATGGCTGGTCAAAACCAAGGACTTTACTATAAGGAGGAGTCTGCAGTAGAGATTGAGTGATGAAGAAAGGTTAGAAAGATTTGCTTGAAGAAGAATTACTCCTGCATCCTTGGAATGGAGATGTGAGTGACACCTGTTGAACAGTTAAGAGTGCCTCACCAGCCTACTGGGGGTGAGAGAAAGTCAGATTTATCAACCTTGATCAAGCCCTTATTAGTTGACAAGACCAGTTATCTGTACCTAGACTAGTAACAAAAATAGAATCAGGGCATGGACTTGCACAGTGACAGGCAAGCACTCATGCATTCTTTTAGAGAGCTCCCTGGCATGGATTTAACCCAGATGATGCTTTCAAACTATACTTTGTACTAGGGTCTAGTACAATTTGGTGTTAGCAGCCCTTCCTTTTAGGGGTGAATGGAAGAGAACTTTTGACGTTTTTTAACACAAGTAAGGTCACACCAGTAGATCTCAAGGTTGGAGCATAGTTTCTGGTCTGTTCTTTTCAGCAATAGAGAGTTGGGTCCTGTGGTCAGTTTGGGGTCTGTTAGCGGAGCCTCAAAAATGTGCCAGATGGAGAGCCTTGAGAGCACACAGTTTCTGGCTGCTGCGCAGATAAAACATGTCTGGCTGTAATATGAACTCTCTTCTGTTACTCTGCCAGTTCAGTTCCGCCCCAAACTGGATAGGACACTTTTGGGGCTGAGGGTAAAGTTGTTTTTATTGAATAGGGTCTTTGTTACCACAAAGCTTCTGAGACAACATTACACTACCTTTTGGATCCTGTGCTGACAATTTGCTGTTTGTGGCAGATACTGACTTGAAATCATAGGTGGCCAAACTAATTTTTGTGGACAATGTGGGTGCTGACATTTGAAGCTTTCCCAGAGTAACCTGCCAGTAGGACTCAGACACCACCTGGAATATTTCTTCAGCTCTCTCCAGCCTACACAGTTGTTTCCTTCTTGATTTCCCTAAGAAGATAGCCAGTAAAGTTTCGTGTGTAGTGCAATCTTCATGTTATGAAGTCACACTTCTCAAAGCTGAGGGAAACATGCCTATTATTAAAGTAAATCAAAGACAGTTTTTATCCTTTGTTTTAAGCTTATGTTTGGTAATCTGATATGTCTTACAGCGGATGTATCTGTTTTCCAGTCCACTTACCTATGCAGCCATGAAGGGGTACATGGTTACATCATGCCCAAAACAATATCCTTTATTTTACCTTCAAATAAGACAAGTTTCTCTGTATTGCTGATGTTTTTCCATTGTTTATTTGAACTTACATTTTCCAAACTGATGTTTAGATGAGAAAAAAAGTGTGTGATGTCACCAAGGCCAAACCTGGATTACAGATGTTCCCTTTCCACAAGTTCACAGCTGTAAACAGTATTTAATCTGAGAAGTAAAGAAATTAACTTACATGTGTTATTTTCATATAGATTGTAAAGCCATGCCTAGTGTGCAGAAATAGCTGTCGTGAATGGCTTTTTCTTTCTCTATTAAAGTCTTCTTGATTGTTTCCTTTTTATGTTCTTTTCACAGTGTACATTGTGATTTAGTAGGGAGTCAAGTATCTACCTACCTGTGTATGGAGACCTCTCTATTTGCTCTTTAAAGCACACCCAGCTTGTGTTCTTAATAAAATCCCTCCTACTAAAAGGTCAGCATCTCTGCACATGACGTTATTTATGTGCAAAGCCCAGTCCAGCTATGAGTGTGTATTTTGGAGCTGTCATCCTTGGAAGTTTTAAGGGGTCTTTTTGTTGTCCACTGTGGTTATATCTTACCTAAAATAAGACTTGCAGTATCATTAGGTAGTTATCTGTATGCACAGTAGGTATGTATGATGGTATCTCTGGGATTTTTACCTATGTATGCAAACGAATGGAAACCATAAATGAAATCTTGACCCTGGGAAGTCAATTGCAGTTTTGTGTCAACCTCACATGGGCAGAATTCCAAATGAATCATCCTCACTCCATAAATCATTCTTTACAGTAAAATGGTTCAGTGTATTAGTCTCAAACTCTTATCACATGCCTTGGATTGCCCTTTGAATGGTTAATTTTTCCTGCAATTTTCGGTATAACAGTATAATGCTTGGAAGAAGTATAGGATATTACAGAATAATACTGCAGAGGATGAAGAAAGTTTGTCTCAATATCATAACTAAGGTTAAGATGAGCAAATTCTTAATTCTCACTGAAACTTACCATGAGCATTTCATATAGATATTTTCTCACATAATGTGATAATTGAATGGATTATAGAATCATAGGTTGGAAGGGACCTTAAAGGTCATCTAATTCCAATGCACCTGCTATGAGCAGGGACACCTTTCACTGGACCGGGCTGCTCAGAGCTCCATCCAGCCTGGCCTTGAACACCTCCAGGATGGGCCCACTTCTCTGGGCAAATCTGCCTGTAATATGTGTTCATTTGGGCACATCACTAGATGTGCCCAAAAAAGAGTAAACTGTTTGTTAAATACTGCTGGTCCAGTGAGCTTCTTCCCAGTGTGGTGTGACACCATAGTACAAGAATAAGGCATCACATTTTAGGCATAATGGTTCGATTAGTAGTTGATATTGTTTGCTTTTATTATAATAAAATTAACCATATATATATCTAGTCTGGGCAAAATTGCTATTGTGTTCTTTCGTTTTCTCTGTCAGAGCAATAAAAAGCTACTTGGTGTGATTTTTTTTTTTTTTCTAATTGCACAATCTGTGCAGTATTTGTTGTGACCTGTTGCTGTCATCCCAGTCACAACAGAATCTCTTAGAAATGAACAACCATGCAAGCAATGTTCGTCTGGTATAATAATGTATTCTCACTGGGGAGTTTGTTGTGATGGAGACAAGAGTCTGAATGTCAGAGAGTGACATCTTTTATGAGTCTTCTGAAAAACTCCTTAAAAAATATTAAATTAGGGATAGCATAAAGGCTGAGTTGATGAAGGTGACATAAGATAGACTTGAAGCATGACACTTCTTGAAAATGACAATTCCGTTTTGGACTATAAGGAAGATTGCACGGTTACAATTTTTAATTCCAATAAGAGAAAACATTATACAGGTTACAAAGCCACTGTTTATGCTCTCACATCATATATGTGAAAACCCTGATTTAAGCTCCCTGATCCAAGTTAGGCACCGTCAAATATTTTGATGGCTGAATTCTGGAGTTCATATTCTTTTCCATGATGCATCCCTGTTTAGATTTGCTTTTCACATGCCTAGCCATTTAATAAAAAAACGTTTTTGTCAGTCATGGTGAGAGAAGACAGATGATGGTCACCAGAAACATGGGTAATTCACATGACTTGAGAGCAGGGAAGCATTCTCACTGGGAGGAGTCCACCAGGCTGCCCACAGTGGGTTAATGCAAGAGGTTGGGACACAGCATTAGGTTTCTGCATTCAAAACAAATAACCTAATCAGGTGGTTGGGGAGGAGTTCTCTCTTCTGTCAGAAATCCTGACTGACATTCCTCAGAAATATTTCCATCTAAACCAGTGTATCTTCACAATGCAGTGGAACAATACGTTTTATTAAAAAAAAAGTTTCATTAACAGATATTTATTTTTGGACCAACAATAGTATTAGCTTGTAGAGGAAAATCTTATTATGGTTAATTGTTTTATCCTGCTGCAAACTCATAAAGGTCATGTTTGCTGTTGAGATACCTTTCCTTTGTACCCAAAGGGTATGTCAACCTGGGTGTGGTTGTGGCAGAGGGTTGAGGAGGGCTGCAACTTAAGGTCTGTTAGAATTCCCACAATTGCCACCGTTACCCTGAAATTCACACGCACAAATAACCCTCAGCTGGTTCTTCATTGTATTTTTTCTAGCTGTACTGATCGTCCACAGCAGTGCAGACCCATCAGGGATCAGTAATACAGTTGCTCCATTTACTCAAAGTTAAGATACATTTAGTAAAAACTATTTCTGTTAGAAAATCGTGTGAAAAACTTTGCATGAATTTCAGGAATTTCTAATAATTTCAGTTAGTATTCCAAAATTTTCCAGCTCAGTTTATCTCCCAGAGGTTTTATTTGGTGAATTTTGAAACCTACATTTCAAAATTCAAAAATAAAACATTTAATTTTTGCAATTTAAATTTGGACTTATTATTGTTAATTATGTATTTCATTATGTGTCAATATTTTATAACATCTACTAAAGTTCTAATTTTACCTTTTAATTTTTAAAATCATCAAGGGCAACTGATACTTAAATGCAAGTTGAAACTTTTTTTTAATTTACTAGGTCAACGTGTCCATTGTTTGTATTGTAATGAAACAATTTGACACGTTAGCACTGTGATTTAAAAAAAAAAAGGAGATTGCTTAGTGTGTTATTATAGTGCTAGCCATTTTCAGTCCTCTCATGTTAGCTGGAGTCTTCTTCTTGACCCTGAAAACCTCTGATCCCCTAATTAATGAGATAAGTGCTTATATTCTTTTCTAGATCAAAGCATCACCTACTTCTGTTGTTGGTGAAACAGTTTGATATGTTGACACTTTGATATAGAAAATAAGATGAGCTGTTGTAATCTGCACTAAGTAGCAGCTGCTAATGTAAAAATAACAGAATGAAGGTTAGAAGCTGGATCTCTCTCGTATGTGTCACAACATGACCTGCTCTATCAGGCAGTACGTATTTCTCTTACTGACGTGATGTGTAAAATGTAAAAGCATTAAAAATAGTGTAGGATTAAAATATTTCTTCAGTTGTTTAATTTTTTTTTTCCAGATTTGGGTTTTTTTTGCGTGTTCATTCTAATTCAGAATGAAAGAAACCTTTGTTTACTCTCCCAGTCTCCTGCTGGCCTGAGAAGACACGTGAGCTCTTCCTATCCAGCTAGCCTGCTAATAACAGCACAGACATACTTCTGCCTCATAAGAAATGGGAGCAATTCTCTGTCATATGTTTGAGGCTAGTTTCCATTTCAGACTCCAGATGACATAGGACCAAGAGCGGAAAGACATCCTACTGCCATTTTTCCTCTTTTCCCCATTGCAGCTCTACCAAATGTAAATGACTAAGTCCATAAATTGTAGAAATGAACTTGGAGACTCCCCAGATTTCTCACTCAACCTCCTTCTAATCCACAGGAATATCCTGTGTCAGTAGAAAGCAAGATGTTGGTAGTGACTATTACTGAGTGAAGGAATACTCGTGCATTAACAGGTATCTCAGTCAAGTCAAGGGAAATTGCACCAGGTAGAAAGGGTGCCTGTTCTAATTGAGACAGTTATCATTTCCATACAAATAAAGTACAAATAACTTGTCCCCAAGAAGGGTACTTATTAAGCAAGGAAGTTGTCTTAGAAAACAGGAGATACAGAGACGGATGAAAATTGCCTGAGGTTAAGCTAAATTTGCCCTTGGAAATGAAATTAAAACAAACAATAGTGTAACAACTGAAATGAGAACAAGGAAAGAGGAAATATGCCACTGGTCTGAGAATGGCATGGAGATCAGGCATAATCTGGATTAGGTCTGAAAGTGTGTGATTTTAATTTTTGTTTCTCTCAGCACTGGGCAGTGGAGATGCCAGCTGTGAGAACAAGGGTAAAGAAAAGTGAATGTGTGCAAATGGAGTACATCATAGCTGTTCAAGGGATTATTGTGCTCACACTGGGTTAATGGATGGTTTCCATTTCCAGTTCTGAAAGAGCTGGTATCTGAAATTGCAGGAATGATAGTAAAGTCCTTTAATAAACCTTATGAGACTGTGTGCAGTGTAAATGACAGGGAATTAGCAGAGACAGCATCTATATTTGGAAGGGCAAAAAATATAATTTTGTCAACTGTAGACCAGTTAATCTTTATTGTAAGGCTTCAGAGTAAATTTGGAAGGAAAACCATTTTAAAGCATGGATCCATCAAGAGTGAATTGAAGTACAGTTTTCACACAAGAAAGATCATGCAGGAGTTCTTCTTTGGTATGATAACTGGTTATTTAGACAAAGAAACTTTTAAATATAGCCTGACACATAAGCTTATAGGTTGTGCCATATGGAAAATTATTAATTACAGTGGGGAATTTGTATATTGTTGTTTTACAAGCAGGCACAAGCTTAATGTGGGAAATGCTGCATGCTGTTAACTGGGTTCTCTTGTTTGGAAGAATGGGCACGTTTAGCTCATGTCTGTCTGCAAAATGTCATGTACCCATGAAGGAGATGAGGGATTAGTCAAAGGCAATAAGGAACTAGTTAGCAGGAAAGCAGCAGCAAACAGCTTTGAAGGAAGAAATGGTCCAAGGATTTCACTAGTGGAATTTCTCTCCAGTTTCTTACCAATTGGTGCTGAACCAGTTTTCTTTAATGTTGTCATTGAGAATCTTTGGCATGAAGAGCAGCAGTGTACCGACAAAATTGCTTGATGAGACAGAGCTGGGAGTTGTTTTAAATAAGACGTGGAGATGTTATTAATACGAAGTAGGTTCAAGCTGTCTTGTAGAAAGATTGGGATGGCCTCAAGTGCTGGAAAAACAAAAGCAATGGGGTGGAATTATAGTGCCAAGTGTAAGGTATTATCTTTTCAGGATGAATGAGGGTTTCCACTGTCAACTGGGTAATACCAGTGTGCAGGAGACCAGCTGGGAGGGTTCCTGTGAGCAAAAAGAGTGCAAGAATGTGTCAGGTAAGATGTTTCCACTGGCATTAGTACAGAGTACCAAGGAGACATGTTTGAGTTGATCACGGTTATGAAGAGCCTGCTTACTGAGAGGTAAAAAAAATGGTTGTTTGTTTAGCCTATCTCAGAAAGGAAAAAAAATGCTCTTTATATATATATATATATATATATATATATATATAGGAATATATGTGCTGTCTCTATACACGAGAAAATAAATCAATTAAAAAATAAAACTATGAAACTTTTTAAGTCAAGTTCGTTGGATTTTTTTCCCTTCTGTTGGATGTTGAAAAGTCTTATAAAAGCCATCTCTCACACAAAGGTGAGGTTCCAAAGGGAACCTGACAGCATAGGATGCTGTGTGTTCTTACCTCTTTCAATTTAGATTAGAGCTGAGGGTGCTTATGTTTGCCCTAGAGGAATTAGGAAAAGATAAAAACAAGTTTTCCTTTGCTTAAGTCTTGTCTTTTTCCAGCCTTTGTGGTAAGAAAACACATAACATTGTTCCTTTAAATGTTTTGAAGCAAAAGCAACAGCAAAAAGCTCAGTACTGAGATTTTCTTTATTTGACATTGGCTATTTTAAGTTTGACAAGGTAGCAATTAGATTTTATATTTAATTGGAAAATTTAAATTTTCACCAAATAATTGCTAAAATGCAAAATGGCAGAGTAAAGAAACAAGAATTCTCCTTTGCAGGATTAAACCAAATAAGAAAGTGTAGGAACTTGTGGATAAAACAAAATCTTCAGAAAGATTTTTCACAGTATCCAAGTGATCAGAATACCCTTTCAGGGTTAAACAGGAACTTCACTGAGAATGGCACCTATACCAAAAGATGACCAACCTCACCTCTAAAGTGACCTGTTTAGGGGAAACCACCACCAGAGGACCCTGAGTGTAATAATAATAACAATAATAAAAATAATAATAATAGTCTTCTGCTTCTGCTTCTTCTTTACCCTACCTTCCAAAACAATTTAATCAAAACAAATCAATTTCTGTGAAAAGTTCTGATTTCCACGGCTTGACATTTTCCAGAGGAACAATATTTTGTTAGAAAGTTCTCAAGCAGTTATTGTTATTATTAGAGGTGAGCTCATGCAGGATTTTTGCCATGTGCACTATGGATGGATTTCAATATACATTTAGGAGTCTTCCAAATTCTTTATAGTAGAGCAGACGCCATTATTTTAGTTAGCAATTTAACTTTGTGATGGGCACTGTTTTGTTTTCTGTCTTCTAGTAAAGGAGGACGTCTGCCTTGGGAGGATATTTGACTCATTTATTTCTGTTTACCACCCTTCAGGCCTGTGAACAATGGGTCATTTTGTCGCATGGCTGCATGCTGTGCACAGAGACTCTTGTGCTTGGATTTTTGTTGGTCTCATGGAGCTTCCTAGTATCAACTCCACTAGAAGTTACTGAGGAGGCTAAAAAATGTCTGTTTTTCTTCCCCTCAGTTTTTGTAGCTCTTGGATTTGTTGGTTTTTTAAATCCAAAGAACCTGATTCTGCTGTTATTTTTATTGGTACAAACCCAGACGCAAACCCAGTCAAATCAGTGCAGTTTTTTCTGCTGAAAAATTTCTGTCATAAATAGTAGTCCTAAGACTCTAGTGCCTCTAACTCTTGTCCTGAAAGGTAAGTGGAACATTAGGTGTATTTTTCATGATAATTCTCCAAAGAGACTAGCCGTTAATCTCTCTGAGTAGGTGTGTCAGCTGCAAACATTTCCTTCCAGTCTACCATTTCAATCACACTTCACAGTACACTGAAAATTGGCAAGGATGTTAATTACTGGCCTCTAGAACAAACCACCTACTTTGATTCAAGCGTTTTCCAATTTTTAAGAATGTTGTTTCACCTAAAGAACAGTATAATTACAGAAAATAGCTTGGTTTGGCTAACATCTTGTGTTCTGTGAGTTCTGCTTGCGAGGCAGCAAGCTACACCAGGCAAGAGGCTCACCTGCAGAGGTTTTTAACCTCTTGCTGACAGAAGGTAGGGCTTGCCAGCATCCAGTACATTGTTTTCAGTATCAGAAGCTCAAAACCACTGTCACTCAGACGTTAAACATTAACACTTTCTGCTTTTAAAGCTGAAGGAACACCCCCCATATAGTAAGAAAGTTTTTATTCACCAGGGAACTTCCTGTTAAAATTTTATGGATGTCTCACAGGAGCACTTACAGCAGTGGGTCCTGTACCTGGGCAGTGCAAAACTCTGGGTGCAACATGACCCACCGAGCAGCATGGTTCAGACACTGCTTGTGTAGCTGCATTTGTGCAATGCAGTGTTCAATAAAATTTGCCAGGAATCAGCCAAGTATCCAGGACATGATTAATCAACCAGCAGAATGAATTGCCCATAGATGACTGGGAGTTGACAGTAAACAGTAAAACACCTTCCTTGAAGACTTACAGTCTTAAGAGACAAACAGGAAACAGAAGTGCGAGCCCTGTTTTAGGAGAGAGATTGTGAGGCATACAGGCAGAGTTGTTCATGATTATACAGTGAGTTTGGCAGAGTAGAGGCTGAACTATGTGCATTTGCCTTCTTGGGTTTGTAGCTCATATAACAGGTCTTTAATTTACCAAGAAACTTTTCCGCAACACTGTCCTGAAGAGCTGGCAGAATCCACAGTTGGCATTTCTCACACATGTGTCTCTTGGTTAAGGGTGCTACAATTTGTACAATTAATAACTTACACCATAAATTAAAAACATTGGAAAAGAGCCCAATGCTCAGGCTCATGTGTCAAGGAATTGCTGTGCAAGCCTGATCTTATTTGTTGTTACAACAATAAATCACCCTCTGATTTAAAGGTAATTTATGTGGTACCTGGGCCCTCAAGGCAGTCCTGCAGTGCTATTGAAACGGGACCTTTAAAATTAATAGTGATTAAGCTATAGACCCACATTAAATATGCATGAATACTTATTTCTCCCTACCTCCTCTTTAACCATAAGGCCTGTTGGGGCTGGCTACCTTCCTGACTTACAAGCCACATGCTGAAATCTCCATAATGGTCATGAGTCACACTCCCTTCAGTGTGAATCAAGGATGGGAGGGGGAGCATCCGGTGGAGTTCAGAGATAGGAGATGACAGTGATTGCTCAGGGATTCCCTCACCCCTCTATAAACCAGATCCTGAGTGTGCTGTTGGTGCCAGTCTCTGCAGTCCCTGAGGCTCATCACCTGCCACTACTCAGGGTCCTGGTTGTCCAGCAGCTCTTCTGCTGCTAACATCAGCCAGGGGCTGCCACCATGGGAACTGCCCTTAACAGCCGGGGAGCCATGTGCAGACCAGGAGTCATGGGTCAGTAGTTCATGGCCAAGGGCCTTGCTTCACTTTATGTTGGTCAACAGTTTTGCAGTATAGCAACATATATATTTCATATGAAATATGTTTGCTGATAACCAGTTGGCTGAGCTGAAGAGTTCTAAGCTTAGCTATTCAAAAAATTTGCTATATACATGGGAGAAGCCAATTAAAAAATAATTCTGCTAGAGAAAAGAAACCTAGAAGCAATTCCAGTTCTAGAAAAAGAAAGAATATTTCATAAGAATTAAATAGGCTGGGATAGTGCTCCTTTTCTTTCTGGTAGCTGGTATAGTGCTCTGTTTTAGATTCAGTATGCAAATAATGTTGATGACTGATGTTTTAGATGTTGCTAAGTGGTGCTTGCCCCAAGTCAAGGACTTTCAGTGTCTCATGCCAGTGAGGAGGTACACAGAAAGCTGAGGGGGAGCATGGTCAGGACAACTGACCAAAGTGGCCAAAGGGACATTCTGTGAGATAGAACATCATGCCCAGTATATAAAATGGGGGGAGTAACCAGGAAAGGGTGTGATCACGGCTCAGGGACAAGCTTGGCATTAGTCAGCACGTGGTGAACAGTTGTATTGTGCATCACTTGTCTGTTTTGGGATTTTTCTCCCTCTCTCCCTCTCCTTTTTATTACAATTATTAGTATTAGTATTAGTATAATTATTATTATTATCTTTTACTTTGTTTCAATTATTAAACTGTTATTAAACTATTAAATCTCAATCAACAAGTTTGATTTTCTTTTCTTTCCTGATTCTCTTCACGATGCCATCAGTGGGAGGAAGGGGAAGTGAGCAAGCAGCTGCATGGTGCTTAGTTCCTGGCTGGGGTTAAACCACACCACCATGTTACATAACAGTATAACTCTATATGTGCAATTATAATGGTTGAAATGATTGCACAGATTGATAAGTTTTTAAAAAAATATGGATATTCTGAATAAACTGGTTATCGGTTGTTTATCATTTCACAGGCAGAATTGATAGCTTTGCGACAAGAAAAAGAAGCTGCTCTTCAACAGTGCAAAAAACTAGAAGAAGAAATCCAAACATTGCATGTTTATTACAGGTAAAATGATTGATTCTAATATGAATGAGTGACTCATAGGGGAAATTTTCTGTACTATGTCTGAGTGAGGAAATTGCCTTATCAAATAGGTATTTGTTGGAAAAATGTGAATACATCAATGAATCAAAGTCTGCATTTCTGCTTTACTGCTCACCAACCATCTCTTTAAAATAGGAGTCCCTTTCTTTTAGCCTGAATTTTGTATTAGTTTCTTCTAAGGGAAGGAAAAAATTGGTGATGGTTGATTTTCACAATAAAAAGCTGTGCTATGGCAATGTGATCACTTAAAAACACATGGACAAAAGAACCAGTTTACATAAATGCTTGTTTCTTCCCTGACTGTTTGCACATACCTAACTTAATCAATATAGACTTTAAAATAATAAAATCTGTAATTCTAAAAGACTGTTTTCCTCTTCAACCCCAGTATATGTGCCTTTTAATTCCTTATGTCCTGTAGCAGTATGTAGAATGAGAGAAATACCCATTCTCATTAATTTAGGTGGGCTGCACTGAACATTTGCATGGATCAGTGGGTTTTAGTCCCTAAGGAAAAGCTCTGTGTGGTCCAGTGAAGGAGTTAGGTTGTTTTATGGAGTGATGTTGGGTTACAGCTCTCATTTCATCCTGACCTCCTGTGTGAGAGGGGATATAGAGCTGCCGGCAGGTTAAAGGCAGGAGAACTGGCATCAACACAGCAGAAAATTGTGAATCTGAAGGCTGAATGTCTGTGATGAGGGATGTGGGCTACAGAGGTAAATAATAAATATAGTGTGAATACTATACTCATTGGAAATAAAAAGGACTAGTTAGTTATGTCTAAAAAGCATTTGCAATAACAGAACTGTGTATGTTTTCAGTGTTTCAGCATTCACAAGTGAAAAATACTCAGGTTTCTAGAGGTTTTTTGAGTTTTCCCTTCTCATTAAGTTTATTAAGACCTTGGAGGGAAGTTTCAAAAACAACTTTTGTTCCTAAATCTCATAGGCATTTATTTAAAGCCTGTTAATAGTGAATAGAAACCCCAAGCAATTTGTGATTATTGCATTTAATGAATTTGGTCAGCATTTAGTATGTGCACAAATTATGGTATGATTTACCAAGCTAGAAAGAATTTATTATAGTGCTTTTATTACTCATTTAAATGGGTTTTGTAGAATAATTTAAAAACTGAATTTTTTTAAATTGATATTTCAGAAATAAGAATTTTCTTGTGTTGGTCTATACACATTGTAGGAGACTTTTAATTGATTTTTGAGTTATATTTTTGGCATAGCCTATCAAGTTTGCACTAACATATGATGTTTAACAAGTATAGTAGGCAGCAACTGCCATTTACTTGCGTGAATGCTTTAAATCTCAGAAATATTAACAATAATGACTTGCAGGAATCAGCATTAGCATCTACCATGTTCATGATGACTCTTAATTTGAACAGTCAAAGTTTCACTGTAAGCTGATGGCATTTGCAAAATCTATCCATAAGGTGTGGAAATGCTCACCTGATTATCCCCTGGGGCAAGAACTATTGTATCGCTCCTGATTTATACAAGTTATAACATCTAAAGTAGAAGATTTTATCTCCTACCTACCTCACTGTTCTAGAGGCTAATGTGCTCTGAAGTGGGTCCGCAGAGTGACTGGCAGGGACCTCTGGAGGTCATCTTGTCCAACCTCTGCTCAAGCAGGGCCACTGAGACCTGGTTGCCCACATCCGGAAGGGTTTTGAATGTCTTTAAGTATGGAGACTCCACAACATCTCTGTATGGAAACACTGTCTTAAGCCTACAAAGACATGACTTGAAAAGCCGGAGGCCACCTGGAGTTGAACCTGCAAGGGATGTAAAAGGCAAAAAGGACTCCTCTAAGTGCATAAGCAGCAACATTTGATGTCTCAGGCCTTTTGACTTGATTAGAAATTAATTGCACCATTATGAGGATTCTTACGAACTTCTTAACAATTTGGTTCCAGTTTCCTTTAAGTTACGTGAATGTCTGCAGCCCTTGTCATCCAACAGTGAGACAGTACTTTGAACACATGCCAAGTGAGACAAAAGAATATATGTCACATATGCATAAAGCTTTGGGGACTGTATTAGGCCAAGTGTGGGATGGCCACAGTAATTATAAATGACAAGGTAGAGAGTGCATTTCCCAGGCCATCCCAAATGAATGAAAATTTGCACTCTGTTTTGTATGTGGAAAGGAAGCATGCATGGATGTCTCCTGGGTCTTTTTATTTCCATATAGGGCTTGTCATGCTATGGTAGCCTAGAATAAGCACTGAGAGCGTTTTTAGACAGTCCATTTTGGACTGAGATGGGAGTTTGCTTCTTTGATCCAAGTGAGTTAGCTATATGATTTGCTGTTCAACACTCCATTTCCCTGGACTTACTTCTCTTTTTTGGATTTCAGAATTCCCCAGTGAGCAAAATGTAGGCATCTGCACATGCTCCAATCTTCATCTGAACTGTAAAGCTGCAATGTGTCAATGCAGGGTGCACACTCCCGTCACCTACTGTTCTCTCATGTCTTTGCCAGATTCTCACACTTTCTGTCATCTGTGTGGTGCCAGCATGGCAGAGGCTTAAGAATTTTGGCTCATTTGGTGACTTCTTCTCCTTTTGCTCTTAGGTCTTCCCTGGCCTTAGAAAAAGCATTTTCTCATACTTTATTCTTTTTCTCCTTTTTTTAACTGAGATTTCTATGAGTCATGGTTTAGGAATGATACTCCCCAATTTTGTGCTCCCATAGAGACTCTCCAAACCACATGCCACTTGCTCACTCCCCCCTTCCCCCTCCTGCTTCCCCTGCAACAGGATGGAAAGGACAATAGGAGGCGCAAAACGTGAAGATCAGGGGTTGAGATAAGAACAATTTACTGGAAACAGCAATGAGACAAGAAAACTAACAGTAACAATATTAATGTTTTATTAATACAATACTAATAACAAACTGTACAAAAGCGAGAGAGTGATTCACATGCACAATTCTCACCCCGACCCAACCACAGCTACACTACCCTGATTGGAAGGAACCTCTTCTCCCCAGAACAGATTCCCTTCTCCCCAGCACTGGAAAATGACTTGAGGTGGTATGGAATATCCTCTGGGTCATAGCCATGCCTCTTCCTGGCTACTGCAAAAACTAACCCTGTCCTGGCCAGAACCAGGACACTACATTGTCCTTTAACTTAGAAGAAGCAAATTTAAGAAAACAAAAACAAACAAAAGAGAACAAAACAAAACAAAAAACCCCACAACAACAAAGAAAACCAAAAAAATTCAAGGTTCACATTAAAGTGTACCAGTGATACCTACATCACTTGTACTTGTGCCTTAACACACAATTACATTTTAGGGATTTGGTCACAAAAGTAATGACTGTGTGCATATATTAACTATTTTGGATGCATGCATGTGCAAACAATAACATTAAAATGTGTATTTTTATACCAATCTGCCTTTCACTAACATTAGTATAATCCAGGAAAAGCAAAGTATCATTTTATTATCCAAAATCAGGGGAGAGATATTTAGGTCCAGAATATCTGCATGTAAGAAGTACCCACAGGCATACTTGAAGGAGGGAAACAAGTGGAAACCTTCAGGGAGAAAAAAAAAAACCTTTTTATTTTCTCCAGAGGAAAGATCCTTGATATCTAGAATACTTCATCCAGTTTTGGGTCCCCAGTAAAAATAAGACATCTATAAATTGGAAAAAGTGTGACAGAGGGCAACTGGTACGGTCAGGAAGCCATAGCATTTGCAAAGTAAAGAGAGACCAAGGGTACTGCTCTTGTACAGCCTGGGAAAGAAAAGATATTCCTTTCTTTGTTGGCTCCAGGGAGACCTAATGGCAGCCTGACAGAGTCTGTGTAGAGGTTGTCAAGAAGGACGGCCTCTTCACAGTGCTCCATGACAACAGGGTGAGAAACAACTGACTTGAATTGAAACAAGAGTTTCAGACAGGTTACAAGGGAAAACTTATTCACCACAGGGGCTGTCCATCATTGGAACAGGTTGCCAGAGAGGTTTTACCATCTCCATCCTTGGAGATTTCCAGTGTCTAACGTGCTAAAGTCATGAGCAACATGGTGTGATCTCATATTGATATCACTTTGAGAAGGAGATTGGTTGGACTGGAGACTGCCAGTGGTCACTTCCAACCTGATTATTCTACAGTTCTCTGATCTGGTAGCTGCTACTGTTTGAAGACATTCATTTTTTTCCTTCAACTGAGAAAGAAGTCTGTGTTGTAAACCACACTTCTTTTCAGGTGAAGCGAAAAGTGAATCCTAACTGAAACTGGAGCTTCTTGGAAAGCCTGAATGGCCTAAACCAAAATTAAACTGAGTTTTTGCAGATTTAATGATGAAACATTGATTTCCCTCTGAATTTTGATTTTCTGAAAAGAAAGCATAATCCAGAACAATTTCAGTCTTCTTTAGAAGGGACAGGGAAGTCAAATGGAATTAAAAAGGAGGAAGAATCTGGTTCAGATGCATAAGGGAGAAGAAGCTGGCTACAAATAAAGTTTGGCAAGTTCTGTGCTTCTGTTTATTCTTCTTGTGTTGTCTCTGTGTCAAGTTTCAAAAAGAAAATTGAGTTTTCTGGATACTAACTCAAAAATACATATCAGAAATGAAAATTTGCATAACAGTTAGGAATAGCATCGAGTTTCTAGCTTACTAATATAATTGTTTCAACACAGTGTTCTTTAAACTAGAGATTAATGCAAATCATAAGATTCTCAGTGACCAAAGAAGGCTGTATCCAAATAATCAGTTGTGAAGTACATGGGAGTGTTAATCCCACTAACTCTTTCTCACATACCTCTGTTGTTTGAACATCATCACAAGTTTTTTATTTGCATATTTTTCAGTTATGTGATCTGTCCAATTTTATAATCAGGTTCCTTCTTCCCCTAGATTCATATGCTGAGTGTGACACCATATGGTATGGGATATGCCTTTGGTGAGTTGGAGCCAGCTGTTCCAGCTGTGTCTCTGTCCAGCTTCTTGGGTACCCCCGGCCTGCTCACTGCTGGAGTGGTGTGAAAAGCAGAAAAGGGCTTGACTCTGTGTGAACACTACTCATGTGTTAGCAACACTTTTTTGCAACACAAACCCAAAATGTAGCCCCATACCAGCTGCTATGAAGGAAATTACTGTATCCCAGTCAAAAGCAGTTTAATGTTGCAAAGTAATTGGAATCTGTAAGTTATGGTTGTCATGGGATAAAAAGATGGCTTCTTTTACAGTTATGTGATGGTTCTCAACAATGAAATAAAAGAATAACTTCGGTAAGGCCCTTGTACTAATAAGTACAATGACCTGAAAAAAATATTTTTAGATTCAAATCGTCAGTTAATATAGGTAGCTTCTCTGTAAGCAATGCCAGCAGTTTTCTTGCTCCCTAGCCAGTTGTAGCACTTTATAAGTTAAAAACTATTGAAGAGATTTAACAGAATTTAAATCTACAAGTTTCAATTCTTACAATACTTCAATTTGAATACTTGAAATTCATGTTTAAGTGGCACAAGCAAATAGTCTAAATAACAGTTGGTGTTATGGAGGTCTATAAATTTTTCCCACAAAGTCTCTTGTAAAAAGACATGGAAGTTCATCCTTTTAAAAGCTGAGATCGATAGATGTGAAAGTAGAAAATCAAGAAGGTTTTTATTATTTCCCCACATGAATGACTTATAGGCACAGGGACAAACTCAATTTTCATTTTAATTACAGAGCTGAATCACCCTATAACAGGAGAAATAGATGAAGAAAGATATTTTGTAAGCCATTACTTCCAGTCCGGTCTAGAAAAAGATTTTTCTATTCAAGCTTTGAATACAGTTGTGTGTGTTTAATTTACTTCCATTCTATAGTTTCATGGCTGATGTTATGGAATATAATACTCAGATGGTGCCATTTCAACCATGCTCCATGGACTCTCTGTATGGATGTAGAATGGTGTAATTCTTGTTGTTAGAATGTAGCTTTCATTCCAGTTTTAAGGGCTATTAAAAACTATGAATTATTTCTACCTAACAAGTCAATATTCATCTTCCCAGCCACTGCAGTAGCAAGTCAGAATACAACTGCCTAAATAGTCAGACTTCTGTACTCTGACTGACCTCTGCTCAAACATTTCAGCCTGTTTGTTCTGCCATCTCTCAGTTTTTTTCAGTTCTCTCAGTCCAGATTTCCCTCAGGAGAACACAATATGTAGCAGAAGATTGGGCTGCTCTAACATCCAGTTTCCCTGCCCAAATAAACTGGAACCCATTTACAGTGGGATTAATGAAGCTGCAACCACTAATGCAAAGTGGTGATCTCAGTCCTTCCTCTAAAGCAGTAGCAGACTACCTTGAGCACCTGTCCCAGCAGTTTACCTCAGAGAACTGGTCTTTTCATACCTGTCTTTTTATCTCACTTTTTCAGTTATGGCCGTTGACTCATTTTCCTGCTCTTTTCATCCTGTCTCCTTGCTTCTGTTCTGGCAGTTGCCGTCATTGTTTCAGTACTAGTTGCTTTACACATAACATGGTGTAATTACAGCCATTAAGAAGAATGACCAGGTAATGGTGTCACTGTTCTTTTTGTAGAGTAGTTTTGGGGAGATCATGGAGAAGACAGCAGTTGTGTTTTAAGTATTTTCTGTCCTTGCAGCAGTGACTTCTATTTTATCAAAGAGTTTCAGACACCTGACATTAAACATAAACTTTGAGCTAATTAAATTTCCCACTTACAAGCACAGGAGAGGTTCTTTTTTATACCAAAGAGATGAGGCACTTGGATATGCAGTGGCAGACAGTATAATACATGTTTTGGAGGAACCTAACCTGCTCCAGTTCGATGCAGCCAAACTGCAAATGACTCTGTAAGGGAAGAGACTAAGGTTTTTGTTTGTCTTTTGTTATAACAAAGAAAAAGCCAGGGACCATCTTTCTGTTTGTTTACTGAACTGAGTATTAAAATTAGTGGAAAATCAGGGTGGAGAAACACTGCTGTCTTTTAAATCAGATTGCTTAAAACCATATCTTCTCTCAGCAACCCATGGAGGTTTCAGTGAATTTTTAGTCAATTTATGGGGGTAAAGGGGAGTGAACACCCTGGTAATTTAGACCTGGGATTTAGATGTGTTCAGTCTTCTCCTCCTCTGTTTTGTGCCACTTTCCAGTGAGGTGCTGCAGCCCCAAAAGAATTGGGATTTTAGGTGGGTCTTTCTCACTCTCTAGTCTCATAAGCATTTTCCCACTAGTAAGCCCCTATGTCTCCCTATGACTTCTTTCCCTTTGTCACTTTATTGCTTGTGCAATCACAGCCCTTGTTAGTGTTACAGGAGATAAAAGTCCAAGGTTTGGGGGCTGTTTCATGAACTGGATCAGACAGCTGAAGGGGGGGAAGACTGATCAGTGAGCTGCTCTGCATTGCCAAAGCAGCTGCATGAAGTTTTACTGGTGCTACTGAGATGGCTGTATTTCTCAGGGGCTTGGTGCAGGTGAGCTGTAGAGGCAGAGCCCTCCCTTGTTATCCTGGTGTATTTCACACTTTAGTGAATTTATTATCCCCCTATCCCTGCCCCATTCCCAGACTTCTTGTTCTTCAGCTTGGAATTGATTATTGTATCACTTTCTGCATTTGTTCAACTTTGTAACAATAGTATAGTCAGAGAGACTGGCTTTATAAATAAATCAGTGGGTAGAAAAATTTCTTGGGAGCATGGCAGACCAGACTCACATCCATTCTCCAATTAGTATTTGACCATTTACAAAAAAAGGGATGGTGGAGAGAAACTCCAGTGTATACCATAGGCTTGGTGTTTGCAGTGGAAGTTTGGCAGGCAATGAAAAGGCAAAGCAGAATCTGAACCTGTTAGGGGCTGAGTGGTGTCCTTTTTTTGCCTTCCAATGAAATATTTTAACCATCAGCATGCTCTTTAAGCTTTCTCTGTCTCTCATTCATTTAGAAACACACAAAAAAAAAAAAAAAACTTTTGAATGTTTCACTTTTTGCCCTGACATGATTTTGAAAGTTTTTCTATCTTACTGGGAAGAAAAATTTAGCGTGGAAAAAAAATTTCCAACTCAGCTTTAGTGATTTACAAAAACTTTGAGAGAGGGGAAACGCTGAACTGTCAAAGATCCAAGGCACCTGATGGAATAACAAGCCACCTCACGCCATCCCTGCAACCAGAATGCAGTACTCCCAAATTGTCTTGTGCTGCCATTGTCTCAAACATGGATTGGTCTGACCTACACTTTATGAAGTCTTTGTGCCTAATGTTTCCAGGGACTGGCTCTTGGCCTTCAGAGGTGCCTTGCCAGTAGAAACACAAAGCAGCAGATCTGAGGAGGCAGCATGAATATGAACTGAAGCGCCTTACACATGTATTCTGTGATGCAGTTTTAATTTGTACCATGTACTATGCTAATTCCACTACTGCTTCAGTTATTGGCTGTGTTATAGTGGCAAAGTTTCTTAAGTTTTTCAAATCAGTTGAGGACCTACTGGTCACTTTTTGTGCCAAGTACATTAAACTACAGGTTCTCCACAGGTCCTTATACTGTATTGCACCAGACTTGAGCAGACTTCTTCTCTACTTATTTGCTGTTGTGGGGTAATGTGAACTAAAACAACATTTACTTTGTCATTTTTGCTGGGATGGGCCTTTTCACATGAGTTTCTGTTCTTCTCTAAGAGCAATGATTTGCTTGACAGAAAGGAATTCCTTGCCACTGGATGCTGATATGGTCTCACGACTCTGTATACAGGGCCCTGCTGGCTTTCAGTTCACAGCTGTCCTTTGGCTGATTCCTTCACCTTCTTTTTTACCTCTGCTCTATGTGATTTTCTGTTACGACTTCCTTGGTTTCTCAGTGAGCTGAAAAGTCTCGGAACTTTTTGTTCTATGCTTTTTGAAACAAGCACATAGTTAGAGATGTCTAGGAACCGTTTTTCAAAGTTGTTAAAGCATAATAAAATTGAGTTCTTGGAATGTTTAAAGTCTCTGGAAGAACTACCTGCAATCAACCCACTGACTGCTACTGGTAGTTTGGAGTAGATAGCAATACAAAGTATGAAACTCCTGTAGAAATACTTGTAAAAATGAGGATGATGAGATCACTGAAGTTAATATCTATTCTATGCAATGTAAGGATATGCAAAATCAAAATTGGAGAATCTATAAAGAGCATATGCAAGATTATGAAACCTGTTATCTGGTAGAAAGGGTGTGTGGCCAAAGGCTGCATATTCTGATTCTGCCATTGAAATGTTGAAAGGCTGGATGAGTATAGATTAATCACATCACTAAACTCTGTTTCAGCTGCTTTATTTGTATAAACTGAGTAAGAAGTTTTACCCTTTTGCATAACACCTTTAGAGACTATGAAAATGCAGGTACTCTTGCTTTAAAATGAGAGAAGGAAAACAGATACAGAATAAGAAGCAGCCCTCTCTAGAGCAAGTTAAAGAAACACAGAAAATCGTGTGTGTAATAAGAGCTATTTGGAAGACAGATTTTCCCATGAGAAGTTAGAAAGAAAATCTAAAAGTGTAAAAGAAGAATTTGGCATGCCTTATAAATATTGTATGAAAGGGAATTCTTTTGTTATTAATATGATATTTAGAAATAGAGTAATATTGTCAGGAGGACTTAAAATGCCATTTCATTTTTTGTTGGCTTTTCACAGAACATGTTTTTATGTTAAAATGTCAATTCAATAATTTCGAAAAATCATTACTTTGATGTGTTTCAGTTCAGTTCTCTTCAGCTGAAGAACTGAAACAAAATGGCATTTCAATTTAAAATATTAAGGTGAAAGAAAATTTTTCACTTAGAAACGTGCCACAGGAAGACAACATATTTTTTTGTGTTGGAATTTACATTTCCCGATAAAAAAGTCTTTGGTGAGAAGACTTTCTTTCTACATGAGCAATTTGCAGCCAGTGCTAGACATAACATTGCTTTTCTTATTCTGCACTTAACACTGCTGGCAGTGGAAAACTGTTAGGGAATATCTAATAATGCAGGTGGCAGGAGAAGTCCTCTGCCTATCACAGAACACAGAACAGAAGGCTGCCCACCTGTTGTATTTACAAAGAGAGCAGTTGAGAGTAAGGTATTTTCTTTATTCAATTCCTGTCTAAACTTAGAGCTTTTATTAAATTGATTCATGCATGTCATGCTGATACCTTTTCCTGGAAAAAATTTCTATTTTAATTCCCCATTCACTAACTGCTTTTCTAACTAATGTGATAGAGGTCTTGTGTTTTGGAAGCTGAAGGCTTTTAACCTGTGTCCAGCATTCCATATTGATGTGTTACTCATCTGGTATGGGTAGTTCTTCCACCATAGGTGTGAAAGCTGTCATTTTTAAGAGAGTAGAGACCAGTTTGGAAGTTTCAGCCTCAGTTTTCCAGTGAATAAGTGGGCCTGCTGGGATTTGCACAATTCTGAGTTTCTCAAATATTTGAATAAAATGTAACATACTAGTAATAGTTTGCTTTTATAAGCAGCAGTTTACAAGGTCATGACAGGAAGGAGAACTAGCACACAGTCACTTGTCTTTTTTCCTAACACCACCAAGAAAGGCATGTCAGCAGTGGTATGGAGCTGCTGTCTCACTTTCAGAGGAGCTTTTCTGGCACTGAGTTTGGAAGGAAAAGCCACAGAAGGAGATGGAGGGAGTACACTGAGTGAATCATCAGTGTTGTATTTTCTTTGACAACAAAGAGTTTAGAGAAGCTCTTCCACTATCTGAGCTATTTCATGTTATGGCTTTGTCTCCTTTTCTCTTAATCTATGCTGTACCAGCTTTACAGAATGGCCACCTGAAAATGTTTTCAGGAGTGACGAAGAAGTGCAGGGTTTGTTTATTTATTTTTTTTCCACCTTCTTCACACTGCTAGCTAGCCACACTTAGTATGACAATTAGTGAATTAAAAAATATAATATTATACTATGCAATACTAAAAGTTTCACCTGCTTGCTGGTGGCTAATGTCCTGAGTAAGAGAGCCAAGGATGAGATCTCAGAATGAAGAGAAACCTGCAAGTACTATCATCTCGGGGTTGAACTCACAGAGGTTGCTGACTTTTGGAGCAAATAAAGTTGTGCTCTGTCACTCAGGATCCACCACTATGTCTCTCCTGTCATCAAGAGAGATATTTTTATGCAGTTTTTACCACTCTCTTAGGGCTTCTGCTTTGATTTTTGGGAGCAATTTCTTTCTGATAATTTATGTCATTTTTCTTCATGCTGGACACTGTCATTGCTCCCAAGCTTTCATAGTTAATAGCATGTGTCTGTTCCATTAAGGAGATGCCATGACAAAAAATACTGATCACCACAAAATAAGCTTTGAGATGGCAAATTCTTTCAAGAGTAGGAATAATGGGAATTGTGTAAAATTTGTTCATAAATGTTATAATGTTAAGAGCTCTAACTGTAAAGGATCTTTCTCTTTTCAATGTAAATTTGTATTCAGTGCTGGTCAAAGTAGGTTTGTATGTGCAAGCAGTATCTGCCCAACATTTAGTAGTCTAAACTGAAAATACAATAGATTATTTGGGATTACTCTGCTTGTCATTTGTTTCTTTTTTTCTTTTTTTTTTTTAGCTGAACAGGAAAGTATTTAAAAAAGGTCCTATTTTTTATTATTATTTTTTGTTGGGTACTTTTTTTACTATTTCTGATGTTTGCAGCAGGAAAAGAAATCCTTTTGTTTCATTTAATTATTCTTTTAAAACAGCACAGTGAGTAACAAGTGTTGGGTAGAAACAAAGCAAAGTCACAGTTGGATGTTGCTGTTATAAGATAGGCGATGACAATGGTATCTTTTTAGTGTATCTCTTATCTGTGGTGTCATTAAATCTAATGATGTGCTAAATAATAAAAGCAGCCTTATCACATTGCAAGGCTTTGAATTGTCTCAAAGTTGCCATGCCTGCGGGTTCCCTTTGGCTTTTGGACAGGGTTTGGAGTCGGAAGGAGCTGTAGTTCAGAGTGCATTTATGTGATCAAAGCTCTTTAGACAGATGGCTGCTAGCACTCCAAAATGATTAAAATATGTTCCAAGCAACATCAGTCTGTGGGCTTGGGGACCCAACCTTTCATTAGTCAATAAAGGGTCTTGAGTTCTTGAAAATGAAATCTTTAAAAGCTAATAAGGCTGCTGGTTTGCTCTGAGCTGTTTCTTTGGATTTGCACTTGTGGATTGGAATTGGGCCAGTATCTGTCCAATAAATATGAGGCTTTAAAAAATCTGGTTACAAGAGACCTCCCAGCAGATCTGCCTGTTAAATAGTGCGGCCAAAATTTTCAGTCTCATATATGTAAATTTAGACACCTGAGTTTGCATGTAGGGAACTGGGAAGGGACCTGCAAGTGCCCCTTTGAAAAGCCAGTAATTTTCTGGAGCAATAGTTTAACTGTACGTTCCTAAGCTGGATCATTTTGACCTGTAAAATTTTATTTTTAAATCCTTATGTGTTAACCAAGAATAATTCTAGAATACTTTCAGGATACCATAATCAAGAGCATGAAGCAAGTTTTCAAAGCTTTTAGACGTCAGTAATATTACTTATAGCATTCCCAAGTGTTGTCAGTACTTGCCAAATCTAAAAGTGCCATAGTATACTTGGGTGCTACAGTGTGGCTGTGTTTATTCTCTTGTCTATACCTGGCTTGTGAAAGATAGCAACTGGGGGCTTGTGCAAGTGTGAGGTTTCTGTAACCTCTGCAGGTCTCTGTGAGGGCAGCAGCATTAAATGCCTGTTTAATAAGATACTAACATGTTTGAGCCTTCTGTTTCTTTTTTTCTTTGTCTGACAGAAGAGAATGTGCTCTCACAATTTGCAAATTTCTGAATTTGAAGTGTTCTTACCCAGTAGACTCTTTCTACACAAGGCTCAAAACATGAAGATACATAAATTCTCTCCAAAATGCCTCAAGATTTAGCCTATTGCTGTAGAATGTATTTTAAAACAAATCAGAGTTTTGACATGCACCAACAGAAGTAAAACAAGTCATGGTGATCCCATTAGCTCAATGTGATCCCATTAGCCACATTGTTCGGCCTGTCTTCTTTCACCTTGGGAACAGCTCTCACATTCCTTTTGTCAGGACTTGATGGGGCCGGCAACTGAAGTTCTTCCCCACACACACACACCATATTTACTCGGAGAATGTCATACTCCATTTCTTTTTCCCAGAGTCTCCCTCTGAAGGCTTGCCTGCATCTGAACAGCCAGTGACTTTTATTCATCATAGACATAAGCAAGATGTTACTGTTTTTTGATAAAAGTAGATCAGACTCTGGGTTCGGATTATTTTGGTAAGCTGATTTTGGTTTTCATTTGTTGAAAAATACCTGGTTTGTGTGTCCCAAAGCTTTTTGTCCACCATCTAAAAAATCCTGTCATCTACTCTGCTCTTACAAATGACTTCTGAACTGTCACATTTTCCCTAGCTCTAGGCATAAGTATTTTGTTTCTGTTCTTCAGATTCCTGCGAACTAATATTTTTCCTCAGACAAAACTAAGAGCTCATTTTCTACAAATCAGGCAAAACAAAAGTCTAACGAAAAGCTCAGGATGTAGTGAACATGCCTGTTTCTCTTAATGTCTCCGTTTCTGGAGTTCTTATGAAAAGATATATTTGGCTTGGACTTGAGAGTTCTCACAGTGACTTAAGTGTGCTCTGAAGTGGTCCTGTTATTTTATCTCTGTTACCATTCTGCCTCTACTCACCTAAATGAGTCAGAACTTCAGAGTAAGGAAATGCACAAAGCTTTCATCAAAGTGATATGCTTTTAGGGCTCAATACGACTAGGACTGGGACTGGGAAAAAAAACCCTATAAAAAACAGATTCACAATGTCTTGAGAGCAAACAGAATTTCTGTCCTTAGGAATTATGTCTCTCTTTGTATCTCCTCATGTATTAGACTTTACATTAATCACTTTTCCCTCCACTCCAGGGCATCACATAAAACTTTTTACTAATAAAGCCAGCATCCTATATAGCCTGTGTCACTTTTTTTTTTTTTTAATCATTTTTCTGAGCTCTGTGGAAGCTCCATTTCCAACAATGCCATGTAACCAGCAAGTGCTGCCAAGTGCTTCACCCCTATCCTGAGGTCTGAAGTTTCCAGAGAACCAAACAGGACTTCAAGAGCAATGTGAGTCTGGAGAAGTGGATGATTTTATACATGCTGCTAAAGTGCTTGGGGGATTCCTGATTTGAATATTCTGATTTGTCATTGTTTTCATCTGAGGTTGCAGGTCCCTGTAAGTTGTAAACACCAAGTCCTGAAGGTCTCCATTTGGGGAGTAGAAATGAAGGGCCTCCTCTGGAATGTTTTTTCTTTGACTCTCAATTCCCCTAGCTGTAAGATGTAAATACTGCTACTCATGAATTTTTTGGAAAGTACATTGATTTGGGTTTTCTTTATTAGATTCTGCTAAATATTAAGTGCGATAAACCTAAATTTATCACAGTAGCTATTGTATTGCAGCAGTCCTTCCGAGATGGAAGTACAGAACTGCCTTTTCCAGATGAGTCATACACTGTTAGTGCTCCATTAATACATTTAATGTTTAATGACCAGCTGTTTCTCCTGCTTCCTCCAAATTACTGTAAAGTTACTATTCCAAGGAGAGAAAGTAGCTTTTTATTCTGGAGAAGACTGTGGCATTCATCGCTTTCAGTGAGAATGTAATCTTAAACAGTTCATGGGATTTCCTCTGCTAAAAGGCAAGCACAAATTTGGAAATCTTTGAAATAGGAATGAGGCTTCAAGAAAGGAAAAAATAGGTAGCTGCTGTTGCATTAGTTCAGTTTGGGGCATGTATGTGTGTGCGTGATCGAATTAATGTATCTTTATATACATAACTTTGTTGTAGAAATGTTGCAGAGTTCCTTTTTTCTGTTTGTAACAGTGCAGCTCTTTATGATTGGGGGGAAAAAAACTGGTTTTGTGAAGGAGGTGTTGAGCCTGCCAAAGTTGATGGAGGTGAATTTGGACAGCCAATTAGTGTGGGACTGCTAGATGGGAACAGAGAAGAATGTAAAATGAGTAGATTGCTACGGTTTTATGCTTGCCAGAACAAAACAGGCAAATTGTTTGTGATTTTAAAGACCCTGAGTTTGCAGACTTAAATAAAGACATGCCTTAAAAAAAATCCAAGAATATGTTGGTATAATGGTACTTCTTTTGAACATTATGCTGGAGAAATGGTACAAGAATGTCAAACATTTAAAAATTATTTTTACTCAGGTAATTCTTCCATAATGAATGTTAATACTGTTGACATTACTCATGGATTGAATGCAAGCAATTTAGACAATAGATAGTATCAGGTGCTAATAGATCAAATGTAATTATTCTTTGTGAAATAATTTTACACAGTTTAGCAAAATTGTTTCAATTATTCACTGTAAAGGAAAACACTGAGTGAAAGTGAAAATACTAAGCTTTCTCCTCTAGGGGCATTATATGCATTTCTAAGTCATATTTTTTCTTCTTAGCAACCTTTCCTCTGTAGCAGCTTCCAGTGCAAGTTATTACAATTCTTTTTGCATAAGATAGGTCATGTGAAGTTCAGCTGTAGGTGGGGCCACTGTGGTTGATTGGGGGACAGTCTTAATAGATCCATTTCATTAATTAAGTCATGCATTTTTTTTATTAACAAAACCTGTATGTCAGGTTTAGCCAGCTGGGAGCCATTCTTATGGTTGTTATCTTTGTCAGAAGGAATATTGTGAAAATAAGGAATTACTGTACACGCTTTAACTCCTGATTAAACAGAGGAATGACATCCGCTCACCTGCTGTCCATGAAAAAATAACTTAGGGGCATATCGTGGTGTTGATTCATTGATTCTGATCTTACATATCTCATTAAGGCAAAGACTATGTACATTGTATTGAGAATATACCATAAAGGATTGGTGTCATACCAGGTCCATGGTCATTGAAACAAGCAAGGTTGAGGCCAAAATTTCAAACATCTACATTATTTATTGTTTCTTTTTATTCTTGAAAGAACTTTTTCTTCTTGCCTCTCTTTTTGGCTGCATAAGTAATATTTTCTTGAATTTTTTCTCTTCTGGTCTTCCACTCCCAGAGATCAGAAGGAAGCAGCAAGGTTTCCAGGAAGTATTTAGTTGCAGTAGGCAGCCACAAGAGCACCTACTTATGGCCAAGCCTTTAGCTTCTTGATACAAACAAATTCAAAGCAGTCTTCACTAGGCTTTCTTCTGGTTCTCAATGGGAAATGCACTAATGGCTTCCACTATCATTAAAGAAGATTGAACTGGGAGAAACTTTCACCAGAGAGGAAGAACTTGCGAAGAAGGGTGGATAACAAGGTTCATATTATCTGATTTATCTTTCTTTTACTTCTGAGCTAGGCAGGATCTTAATGTTATCCAGGCTCATGTAAGATAATGTTCTGTTTGTTTCAATCATACTCTGTAAAAGGGACTTCCATCCTAAGGGTTTTGGTGGCAATACAGAAATACACAGTCTTCCATTTAGCTCCTCTGCCCTACTGTCTGTACCAAAGGAGTCATTTTACTATACCTTTACACTTGTGACAGTAGAATGAGGACTGTCGTGATGTAGGAATTTGTTTTTCCCTCTTGAGCAATGTTACTGCTCGTATCAGAGGAGAGTACAATACCTGTTGGATGTGTATAAGCATAGTAGGCAGTATTCATACCAATAATTATCTTGTCCTTTCAAAAAATAAATAAGGAATTGAATTCCGTGTTGGCTAGATTTCACATGAGCTTTCATACTCACTCAGTTTCCTTGTCAGGTCCTGAGAAAATAATTCTTTGGTTCAGTGCAACCAATATATTTCCTGCTACAGTATTTCACTTTATCTGCTGGTCATGGAGAAGTTATATGCTGGCAAAAAGAAAAAAAATGCAGTTTTTCTTGTGAACTCCTGTGTCATAAAGTGAAAAATGTTGTTTTCCTCTTCAACCAGGCTAAACTGAAGTGCACAACTGTTTTATTTTTTTACAGATTTTATTTCAATAGCCCAATGGTCAAAACTCATGAGGGTGAAGGAAGAGAGAGGTGAGAGAAGCTGATTTAAAATTTTTAGAATACAAAAATCAATTCAACACTGTTTATAGCCCCTTTCCAATCCCTGTGCTTAAGAGCTTTGCTTCACTGGTTTTTCTCCAGCAGCCACCAGTCTAATCTCTCACTTTTCAAAAGGTGTGCAAGTTGTGTGTTTTGGCTTCCAGTCATGTGCCATATCCAGCTGATGGCCCCTTTCACTGGGAGGAAAGCAAGAGCATCTCAGAAAACAAGGATGTTTGTGCTTAGGGCACATCAACAAAGCACAGGAGGCTGCTATCACTGCCTATGCCCCGTGGTGACAGTGGTGGCTGAACCTGCAATGGGAAGGCAAAAACTTGTGAAAAACTGTTTTTTCCATCACGGTCCCAAGCCTGGATCTGTCTGCTGAGGTTAATCAGGTTGATGTGCATTGTTAACACGTGCATATTGTTATTTAGCTCTTTAGTTTCTTTCCATGAAAAATAATGGGCACTGAGACCTGAACCAAATCTGGGCCTCAGGTTTCCAAGATGTGGCACAGGTAGGTAATAAGAAGAAATCCAGGACCCCAAAAACTTAGATTTTAAAGAAAAAGAGCTAGGGAAAGACACTTTACTCCCAGTTTCAGCATGGCAGGCTGAGTTTTGCGTGTTGTGACTTGTTCAGTACCACACAGAAGACATGAAATAGAAGAGGGAATTCAAGAGAGAGCTCTTATCCCCAATCCACTAAATCATTCCCTTAGCATGTGTCCTTGTTTCACGTTAAGGAGAATGGCCCAGACAAGTCTGCCCAGTTGCTTCAGTAAGCTTTGGTACAATAGGGAAGCAGACTTCCCCTATATTAAATTTCCCAGGCGCTCCCTTTATCATTTAAGCCATCGTTTTAACTGCCTTGTTTCATAGCGCTTAACTGTCCAAGGAGCTGTATGATTTATATGAGTAAGGGTTTGGCAGCAGCAGCTAGGTAAGACATGACCTACCGAGTAGCGAGACATTGCCATTGTGTCATTTACATGGCTTTCAGGAGGTGAGTTGCTAAGTGTGCACCCGCACAGCAATCCCCAAACCAGCCACGTTTTTGTATGGGAGAAGCCATGATGGCATTAAAGTCGACATTTCGGGTGTCTCTACCCATGTGGAGGGCAGATTTCAGACTGCAGTACATGCAGTCCTCCTAGTGAGTCACCAGCCATTGCAGAGTGGTACATGTTGCTCTGCACAGTACCAAGAAAGTGGGGAAAATGTGCTGGGCACACTCACCTAGAGTTCATCAGTACCTCACTTACTGGCACTCTGGTGACCAAAGCTGGGCATGGGCTGGAGCATAGTACACCATGTTTGCCTTTCGTCAGAGTTGCATAATATTTTTCAGTACCACCTTTGAGAAACATCAGACAAAACTGTTCAAATACACTTAATTTATTGGGACAGGGAAGGAAGTATCCTCAAATTTTAAAAGTTACATTTTAATTTTTTTTTTAAATCATTCAAAGATTTTTTAACACACTGAATCATTCAGCAAGAAAGTAGGGACAAGGAGCAGAGCCCCATGTGATTCCCTTTCTCAGGTTAGTCACACTGAGGGTTTCTAGCTTTAGGGAGAGCTACTCAGCTCATCCGTGAGATCATCCCTCTCTGAAATATCACATGTATTCAATTATTCCATCTTTGAAACACGTTTCCATTCTTTGTATTTCTTCTAATTGCCTTCTCCTGGAGAGCCTCTTCTCTTCCTCAGCTGGATGTTCCTGGCCATGCTGGAAGGCAGGGCTGGCTTCCAGCTCAGGGTCCAAGACAGCTTTGTCTCTTGCTTTTCTGATTTAGTGGAGGAGTTAAGCCAAGCAATCACAATAGCAACTCAGGACAGCCGTAAAATTCATGATCATGTCTGATTTATAAAGATAACATTGTATTAAGTACAAGATATTTTCTGAGATTTTTAGTAACAGGCTTTCTTCAGCTGATCATTCCTAAATGGTGCCATGTGCTTTACTTCTTGATTGATTTATATGCCTTTATGATTTTAATTAATGCTGTTTTCACCAGAGGCAATTACTAGTGATTGGAAAACTTCAAGGTGTTCAAATTATCTCTGCCAGTGTTTGGAAATCATTCCTGTGATCTTTATTTTTGAAGACTGTTGAATGGCGTCAAGAGCACAAAGGAGGCCATGTAAACACTGGGGAAAAAGTAATGCTTATACTTCTGGGAAAACATTTATGGTGATTCACATTTTGGAAACTGAAACACTATCAATGTTTTATTCCCAGATTATTTTCCAAGAAAAAGCTTGGATCCATTGCTGAACCAGTTTCTTCAAAATCCTTAGGCTCATATTGAAGTTGGGTCTGGCAGAAAAGGGTGGAAGACTGTGTTGTGGGAGAGAGTCAGAGGGCTCCTCCATCCTCTATCCTCTATCCTCTATCCTCTATCCTCTATCCTCCATCCTCCATCCTCCATCCTCCATCCTCCATCCTCCATCCTCCATCCTCCATCCTCTGACATTAACACAGAGGCATGGAATAAGCCGATCTAAGTATCCAAGGAGGTGTTTGGATACTACCTGGCTGTAGCAAAGGGATAGCTGCAGTAGATGTTAAAGGATCAGGACAAAAGTGTTTCTTTGTTAGGGATCTAGACCAGCTGCTTTGTACAGAAAAAATAGAAAATGGAAAGATGCTTAATAAAACTCATTACATGAGAATATACCCACTTGAAGATGGGAATATTCAATGCATGGGTACAAAAAGTATCTGGATCTTAGTATAACTATTTTAGAGTTGGGTTTTTTCCCCTGCTGAAAAGAAGCTAAAAATCCCATGCAGTCTTTATGTGAATGAGAGCTAAGAATTTTTCAGAAACTGAAGCCTTGTAAGAAAATCTCAAATGTGCACTTGTATAACAGGTTTTGAGCAAGTTTGGCACAGTATTTACTACCACAGTATAAAGGGCTAGGTTCCTTGATGTATATTTCTAGTTGGCATTTTATCAAGGAAATAAACTTTGGTTTTTCTTTACTTTGTGACATGTGGGTTGAAACTACATTTTCTCTGTCCAAAGCCTTGATTTAAAAGCATTAGATCATTAAATTAGGTGCTTTTGCATAAGACTAAAATTGTAACCGAACAAATTATTTATGCAGAGAGAAGCATGATAAAGTTTCTTTCAAGAGTTCTTTAACATATCGGATTGATAAGAGTCAAAACACCTTTACTGCCATTAAATATTTACCAAGACTTGGCTTTTGGAAGAGGGGCAGTTCAGTGCAGTGTGTTTGGCTCCATGCAATGCTATTGATTAGCTATCAGAAGGACATAGTTAATGGGTAACTGGAGGTATTACAGAGCTCTCCACATTCTTGTCAAGTCTTTTCTCTGAAGATGACCTAAAATAAAGTCAGTTACAACTGGCATTCACCTGAGACAGATTGCACAAGTTCGCCTACGGTATGAACAAAAGGTTCACAAGGATCAGTTGACCAGGTCTTAGGCAATCCTTTCTAGTAGTTGTCATCACTGCTGGACTTTAGAACTGCACGTGTTTACATTTAATTAGAAAGAACACACAGTTTACATCGCACAGTAGCTATCAGTATCGAATCAGAATTGATTTCCGCTCTCTCAAATGGCTGTTTCTTTCCGACTAATTAAAAAAAGGCACATAACAAAATGACTCATATAAATTTTAAAGCAAAGTAAACACAATTCCCTGGAGACAAAAATAAAAGTCAACAGCACGCAGTCATTACATTGAGCTTGTTTTCAGTGATTCTGATGCCTGCATTATGATATGTATCAGTACCATCAGATTGCTTTTATATAGATGTATATATGAATTCCCCCTTTGCACTGAGTGGACACTTCACTGACTGTTTCAATTTTCAGGGTCAGGATTCTTACTTGTTTCATCTGAATTGTTGCAGTTTATCTAATACAGGTTGATTCACTCGTATTACTACTTATTGCAGAAGGATTTTGTTCATTTGAAATAAAATTGTCTGTGTGTAGGTCATTCGTGTAAAATGGAAGTCAGAAGCCATTATCTTTACCAGGGAGAAACTGCAAAGGAAACTAAAGGCCCAAGCTATATTAGCCTTAACTTCATACATAATTTCTAACAAAGAAATCTCTATTAGATTTTATTAGTTATGCAGGCAAATCTAAATTCAAACTTTGGTGACAGGCAACATCAATTAAGGCTCCCAGCAGAAATGTCTAGCTCTTGAGTGCACCCATTCTTTGTCATCAGGGCAGATTTCCATGGCTGACATTTTGGAGAGTAAAGGTTCATGCCAGCAGTGCTGTTAAGCTTGTGGGAGCTGAAGGGGTTGCTGAAGGTCTAGACTGAGTTGGTGGGTGTGTGGGGACTGTAGGAGCTGATCATGAAATGCCTGGTCAGAAGGCCTGATGTTCCTTTGTGCCATAATACCCAGGTTTTCTTGTGAGCGACAGCATTCAGGATGAAGCTCTTGGCAAGGATCATCAGAAAAAGACAAAAAGTAATACATAGTGTTTTGAATTACATAGTAGTATATTGTTTTCCACTAGTTTTTGTTGTTATGCCAGTGGCTGTTATTTTAGTGCACTACCAAGAGTTACTGCTTTCTTAATCCAGCTTAGATTTGAGGAAAATGGTGCACTGTTCTTTAAACAGTTGTCAGAAATGTTGTTTAAAACATACTCTCAGTATAAAAAATAAATCGCTATGACCTTTAGGACAAGATCCTCTTGTGTCTCTTCCACCAAGCTTGTGTTTCTGCAAATCCCTGACATCGGCAGTTTCCCTGCTGGCCCCAGGCCAGAGCTGCTGGCTCCACACCACCCACGTACACACCCCTTCAGTGATCCATGTCAACCCAGCAGCCTCCAGCAACCAGCAGAGAGGCACAGGTGCTGCCAGTTCAGCCTGGGGATGAGGAAGGTGGCAATGCCTCATCTGTGAGCTGGCTGTGCCCCTCCTCTTTGCCTGCTGCCCACAACTGAGCCAGGGGCTGCTCTGCCCCTGCTAAATGCTCACACTTCTCAGGGAGAGCAGACGGGAGGTTGTGATACACAGTAAAACACAGAGTTGCTGGCACCATCTTAAATGTCCATTATATTCACATACTGAGGTCACTCTTGGTGCCAGCTCTGTCTTCGATTAATAGATAAGGTTCCCTCTCTATTTGCAGTGTTACCTAAATAATCTATTACTGTAGGGAATAACTACAGTATTACAAATACTAAGTTAAAGTTATTTTGTTAACTAAAGCCATTGGCAAATATTTAAGAATGGCCAAAGCATATGAATTGACAATAAAGAACAGATACAAGATAGCAAAATTCTTACTTGTAGCTTCTAGCAGGATAAAGTAAAAACCTTACAAAATATTTTTTTTTTATGAATTTTGGGTTAATTTTACTTGGTTAGAAGCAAGCCTTCACAGTGCACCTAATGAATGCTCACAACAGGAACATTTTATGGAAAGCTTGGTTCTAGGAATAGCATGTAACTTGGGAAAACTACGAAGAGTATCTGCAATAGTTGCTGTTGTATTGAAAACGGTCCCCTAATTCATGGAAGAAATTTGAGAGCTTGTGAATCTGTGTCTTGCAATTGAGACAGATACATTGTGGAACCCTGAAGATGTGTAATTAATGCTAACATGTAGCAAGTAGTATTCAGGATTAAAGCATAAAATCTACAGTAGTATCTTCGGTGAACTCAGGTGCACTATATCTCTGTGTGTGTGAAAAAAGCTAATGCTAAGCTGCAATCTTCCAGTCTCTAATCAATGAGAGATAGCAGAGACCCCAGCCCTGGGTGCATCATGTACCCAGGGAATTCAGGTGGATTTCTTAGCTACAAGCTACCTTCTTAGCTTTGGGTCTGTGCTGAAGGGAATAGCACTATAACTGCAAACACCTCAAAAACACTTCCTTCTACTCGTCAGTCTCATGTATGTTTTGCTGTGTTTCAATCAAACACTATTAATCCAGAAACTATTTTTGTGGAGGTCCTAGACCTTTTGATGGCATGGTGAATGTGAGGAATGATAGGTGGTGCTGAACATTGTGTGTGTATCATTCACATGAGGCTGTGCTATCCAAGCAATTTGCCCCAGGGCTGCATAAAGTGAACAGAAGACATTTGATTACTGTGCAACTCCGTAAATGAAGAGTGTGTAAGGGAGGCATGGTTTTCAATTACGTCTTGTTTGAGAGCATATCTTGGTAGTCCTTCAGCTTCAAGAAAGGCTCAGATGATTAACTCCATGTCCTTACTACCTCTTCCAGGCTAGTCACAGGGAAATGGTATGGGTACTACAGTAGTCCTGGACAGTAAAAATGAAGCTGAACAGAGTATGTTTGCTGCTTGGCGTCACCAGAAGACCATCTGGGTTTAGTTTTGTCCTAAATTCAGATTGTGCTGCATCTAACTTAGCTTTTTCAACAGTGATGAGTCTCTTGACATGAGTGAAGCTCAGAGCACTTTGCAAAGCAGCATTGTGATTTCTCTTATTTAAAGATGAGGAGACTGAGGCTCAAGGAGGAAAAATGTGTTTGCTAATGGCCTTTAATTTATATTTGTTGAAAAATAGAAATTCTAAGATGGATAGTAAATTCAAGCTTTCACTGTAGCTAATGAAGCTCTGTTTGAATCATGTAGTGTCCAGGCTCTTAGGTACAGGTCACAGATTTGTCTAGATCATTTCAGGAGTGAAGGCTGAATCTCAAGGTGTTGCTCACTGCTGTTCCATACTCAGATGTAATTGAGTCTGTACAGTATGGACATACATGACCAGCACTAATCTGTCAGCATAATGTCCTGTAAAATCCTGAAGTTGTATGCCTGACCACCACAGAGAAGAAAATCAATGATGAGCTCTTTTCAATAAGTGGTTGAGGTTGCCTGAGCTCATCCTAGACTAAGAATGCATGGGTATACCCCACAAGAGAGTGACACTCTGTGATGGACTGTGACAGTGCAAAGAGCATACTCTGTGTTATGTGCAATGAGCATTCCTGTTGTAACATGGTCCATGGCCTGTGTGCCAGAGTCTGCCTTCAGTTGCTGCCTTCAGATAAATTAGCAAGAAATGGTTGGTTTGTTGTACTGAGAAGAAAACAGTCCTCCTTACTTGTGTAAATGCAGGCAAAGGAAGACTAGTATAATATTTGTCTATGGTAGGGCAGTGTCATCTAGTTACCAGTCTACCAGCTGTCAGGCTCCTGACTCACATGTAATGCAAACTTGACTATTTTTTATCCTCCACTTCACAGCAAAATTTCAAAGTCCTTCTAGGTCTTATGGGCTTTTTCTGATATTGTCTTATTGCAGTGTTTCCTAAGAGCACCTTTGAGGTAGTATTTTCAAGGTATCGATGCTGCCTGGCCCTTGAGTGCACTTAGCAGCATGAAGGGACATTCTTCAAATCCATCCTGAGTGCAGGCTGAGGTCTGAGAGGTCTCCAGGACCTGTGAGAAACATTTGTGGTGAAAACCAAGGTCAGACCTACATGCCTTTGGGAACACTGGATATGTTTATCACTGGGGTGGAGGCAGAGGGAGGGAATGTTTGGTTTTTTGCTGGGGTTATTTTTTGTTCCTGTAGGTGGAAGGTTTTGCTACGTTGTTCAGTAATTGCTTCAGGTGGAAAATCATTTCCCACCTTGCAGCAAAAGTATGCCTGGCAAGGCGAGAAGTGTTTTGGGAGCAGCACTTCATAGAGTTGATTTTCAGCCAAAGTCAAGTCCCTCTGGGAGCAGTTACAAGTGGTGATATTTCTTAGCAAGCTTGAAGCTACTGTGACTTTGGGGACTGAGGAAATCTCTTGCTCTCTACAGGAGCTGCACAAGTGATATTATCACGTGTCACTTTTTCTTCTGCCTAGACACAGTTAAGGTGGGCCCTTGAAGCTCTCAGCAATCTGGAGCAGGAAAGAGGCCATACTGCCATAGAAAAGCAAAAGGCTTAGTATAAACAACATGTGAATTACTGAAATCCAGAACTGTTTGAATACTTCTGTGACCCATTCTTCAGGCCTAGAAGTTCCATTTATTTTTTAATTATAGCATCAATGTTCTTTGAAGAAATAATCTTCGGGACATTCATGAAGGAATTTCAAATTAGTAAATTTCAGAAGGGATGAAACAAAAGTATTTTACCAAAGCACGTATTGATGGAAGTCTGGAAATTGCATGCTTTTGAAAAAAAAAAATCTATCAATCACAGTGTCTTTATCTGGAGGAATCACACTGGTTACAAAATATATACATCAGAATCTATTGGTCACTCAGATGCAATCATATTGCAATTGTAGTAGTATGTATGTGTTTTTCATGGCTGGTCTTCGGAAAGGAGCCCAGTTGTAGCCACAGAGAGCCAGTAGTTTAGCATCTACATAAATTACTTCGTTTTTCATATATTCTGGAAAAAACTCTCAGCTGGTGTGAACAAGATAGAATATTTAGCCTATCCTCTAGTTTTTGTTGCTTTTTTTTTTTTAATCAGGGACCCGTATATTCACTGAACAGTTTAGCTTCTCATCTGTCTTTTTGTTTCTTTTAATCTTGCTCCAGGTGTTTAAGAAGCAGGCAGCAGCACTATTTCAGTAACCTGCTTTCGACATTATTTGCATACCTTTGTGTTTTTCCATGGTGATCAATGCTCAGCTGTAGTGGAACTTCAGTCAGTAAATTTTATGTGGAACTGCTGGAGTAATTTTTTTTTAATTAGTCCATTCTAGGAATTTTAATGTCCCTTTATAAATATTTATATTTTCAATATGTCTTCATTTAATTGAAAAGGTTTTTCATATTGTTTTCAGACAATCAGAGGTGCACAATGACATGTCAACACTCTGACCTTTTAACTTCTCTATTTCTTTTAGTTCATCCACATTTTGTTTGTCCATGTATATTATATTTTAGTTTATGTTTTTCCTTTATGAGCTGTTGAAACAGACAGTGTTTTCCATGCAAACACCTTAATAAACTACAAAGAAAGAAAATATGCTATTGCATACTAGCCACTGTCATGTAGACTGTTCTTGAATACTGTAATCAGTGTGCAATGCTACTAGGAATCCACACTGAAATAATGTTTGTCCAGAACTTTCTGGCACACAAATACAAGGCATTTAATACTGTATTCTGGTTTGTGCAATGAAAGATTATTGGGTTTAGGCTCTGTGGTTTGGAATCCCTACGAACATATCTCAAAATCATGGCTAAAACTGAATGGGGACCTTTAGAATTGGCTAGCATGTGCAAATCATTCATATTTTTAAGTAATCCTGCTAATTTAATGATTTTAATTTTTGCATGCTTTGCATGCTGCAGCTCAAAGGTGATCAACAAGATGCAACAGCTGAAAAATACTTCCTCTTGAGTTTTTGCTGAATAGTTTTTTTTTTACTTTTCAAATTTTGATGGTTGTTACATACTTCTAGAAGAGCCTGGTGGAAAAGGTTTGTTCTTTTTGTTCTCTGTCACTTGAAATAAAACTTGTTTTCCTATTAGTGCATGTGAGTTCCAAAATTGAAAAAATTAATTCTTGCAGCTCAACCTTAGACTGAAACTTAATAACATGCATGATTTGGTTTTCCCAGCTTATACAAGTCTTTGTCTGAAGGAATGAGTCTGAAGAACCAGCCTACCTGTGCTTTCAGTACTTCTGAAGGCGGACTGCAGGGAAGGGAAGATGTTGTGACCCTAACTTATGGCCAGATTGAAGATCTGGCAGCTCAGCTGCAGCAAACTCGATCAGAGCAAAAGGATACCAAACTGAAGCTCCAGAAAGCCCTGGAAGCTTCGCAGGAGGCCAATGAAAAAGTTCAAAAGTAAGTCCCTTACCTTCCAAAAAAAATTACAGTTGTAATCCATATGAAACATTTTTTTCTGGTATTTTGTCTATAACTGAAAGTGTGTCAGTACTCAGAAAAGGTCCTTTAAAATGATTCCTTCTTTGTCAGCTCATTTCCTACACAGTGTGAAGCTGATCATTTTAACAGTTTTGTGCTATTAGGCAAGTCAGGGTACCTCTCATTACTGTTAGGGAAATTGCTTCTTACATGTGCAAGGCACAGAGAAAGTCCTTCCATCTCCTATGAATGGTTTTCACTGTCTTTTTACCCTATGGCAATCCTATGGCAACAGAGTATTTCCCTTTATAATTGCATGGTAGAATATTACAGTTCTCATTTTTGGTCTCACACATCTGGCAGATTTCATGCCACAGTAAATGCTTATGGGGTTGTTTAGGGGTGGCTTCAAAATCTCACTGAGAGCCACAGGAAGTCTCTGAGTCAGTGAACAGAGATTGTATTCTCTTTCCCATCATAAGTTTCCCTGTTAAAAGGTTACTGAGCTCCAAAACCTGAAGCGCACCTCTACTGAAGTACTTATTGTCATGTTTGTTATTACTAGTGCCTCTCGACAGTCTGGCACTTCTCATCTCTGCATTACATTCATCAACTGCAAAATTCTCCTCTCTCACCCTTCCAAGGTGGTTGATGCTGAACTGATGCAAATTGTCCCGTCTGTCCATATATGTCTTCAACTTTAATGTTTGCAGCATATTAACAGAGTAGCCAGAAACTGACTTATAATATATTGCAAGGACCTAACAAAAGCCTTTCCTGTTTAAAAAAAATACATGCTGAGTTCTTGTATTTAAAAAAAGTTATATTCCTATATTTTAATTAATTTGTAGCTATATAAAATATAATTAAGATAACTATAGATGAAAATACATATTTTTAGTCATCTCTTTAAAACCTCCAGTGGTTGTTTGATAATCACTTAAGTCTTTATTCTGAGCGCTTAGATATATTTGAAACTTCAGGAGGTGTACACTTGATAAAAATAAACCCATGAAAAAAAATTAAAGCATGGTAAAGAGAATATTGATTGAACCTTTCTGTACATTGTTTTAAGTTGTTACATCTAATTTTATTTACAAATGTTTAATACTATAGCTATTTAAGCAGAGGTTGGGTTTTCACTGGCTTTTTTCTTTCCCAAAGTGAAACAGTCTTGTTTAATACCGTGTACCCAGGGTAAAGTAGAAGTGCAGCCACAAACTGAATTAAAGTAGTGGTGGTGCACTGCTATAGTGAAAAGAATTTACGTAATTTAACATGCTCAACTACTTGGGAAAATTTTGGTCAGGTTAGTTTTCATTATTGTTAAGATCAGACGACTGAGCCTATAGCAAAATTAAACAATTGGTTGAAGTCTTTTGATGACAATAGCATGCCCTTTTTACCACGAAACTGTGGAAATGCTCTGCGCGTCTTCCCAGCACCCGGAGTCATCCACCCCCATCTTATAATTCAACCTGCAAACAGATTAAGCAGCTGAGTTTGTGGAAAGTGTGTTTACTTTGAGCTAAGAACCCTTGTGTGACACTATAGAGATTCCTCTGACACCTCTGGGAGAGCTACACAGACAGTTCGTACTCATCAGCAGGGAAACCGGGCTGAGAATTCCCAATTTCTTTGTAACCTCAACTGCTTCATACAAATCAGTGTTTGGCAATTAGGCAGGAACTCATTTGTTAGCTTAGCATTTTATTTTGAAGATGTAGGATGTTCTGCATTTCAAAAAAGAACTGACAATTTATAAACCTGTCAACAGATAGGCTTCTTGGTATTAATTACAGTAGTATTAATTATTAGCTCTGCCACAAGAGGATGCTTAATGTAGTTAAAATGTGACAGTAAAATTCATAGACTAAACACGGTTCTAAAATATGTTTTCTTGACTTTTTAAAATGCTGAACTAAAATTGAATTCTGACATATGAAGGAAGTAGTTTTATCAGCTATATAAAGTAGTTTCTCAATATTATTCAGTAAAATAGCAACAGTTAAAAACCAGAAGAGTAAAATAATTATGACCTTCATTAAGAAAGAGCATAATTGTAATTAATAAAATAATGTTGAGAAAGGATGTTCTTTGTATCTTCATACAATGGAGTTTACTAGTTTTACACTGCCTTTGCTAATCTGTTCTCTGGCAACACTAAAGAATTTTTTAATATTCTTAAAAACTTCAGTGTTCGCACTCAGCATGATATGCAGAGCTTAAAAGAGAGTTGTAATTCTCCACAGCATTGCCATCATGTCAGCCATTTGTGTACCCACCCACAGTTGTTGCTTTCTAAACGTGAGACCCAAGTCACAGTAGTGGTCCTGTGCTTTCTGTCAGGACAAAAAGCATCTAAAAAATTTCTTGATCCTGTCCGACACAAAACAGCAGCTGTGAACCAGAAGGGGGATGTTTTGGTATCTACTTATAGTGAACTTGGACATAGTAAACATCTGTTTATACTGAAGCAGGATGAACATCTCACATTGGCTCGCTGCAGTGTGAGATATAAATTGAGACTGTGTGCTCTTGCCTGTAAGGTGATTCACCATCCTAACAGGGGTGCTGGTGTGAAACAAGAAATGTTGATGCTCAGAGACCACACAGATTTAGCTGCATTTGTTTGATTCTATTTTGATTTTGAGACACTATCAAGATACACTTCGACTTTTAAGAGGGTGCTATTCTTTATAAAGCAAGTACACATTTTAACTGTGGTCTGTGTAAATAAATACATGTATGTGTACACATGACACAATACATATTTATTCAGTAGAAAATCATGATCTGCACAGTAATATTTTTAATCAGTACTCTGGAATGGCTATGAATATACTTTTCTATATTGAATTAATGTTTCTATTTCATGATTACATAGAATTAGGACAGGAGCGCAGAATTCACCAGGAGTGCTGGTATAGTGCCACAGGCCCCCTGCAAGTTTGTCCTGCCTGAGAAGCCAGGAGCCAGCTGGTGCAGTCCCAGCAGGGAAATGGGGCTGACCTGGAGAAGGTGGCTGGGAGAGCCTGTGAATTAATTAATACCTCTGCCAACAGAGGAAGCAAGGCATTTTAAAAATGTCCTTCCGGCTGGAACCTCTGGGATTGTGGAGTGGTTGCTGATGTCAGTGAGATCAGAGGAGGTTATAATGTAATACCAAATCAATATTAGCCAATTATCAGTAAAGGTTGAGGCCACTTTTGATGTGGTTTTTCCAGGAAATGTTCTATTTTTCTGCAACAGCTTTGCAGCTGGAGTGAATTTTAATGCAATTTGTCTATTGGGGGCTTCTATTTCTTTCTCATAATTTAATGATTTTAGCTCAGTAAAGCAGAGCTCTGCATGTGCACAGCTACACTTGCACACTCGTGTAGCTGTGTAAAGTGGCAGAGAAGGGTGAGTGGATAGAATTTCTGTGTAATCCTCTAAAACTAAACACAAATCCACAAAGTAACAGTGCAATGCTAAAATATAAAGGTATGAAAATAAGCATAAATGGTGAGAAGAATCCTGCTTGTGTACTTTGTTGAGGTATTTCTGGCTATGAATAAAGCTAATATCAAAGTGATATAAACCAGAAGTCATTGTCCTTAACTGTTTATTAGAGACCTTTTCTTTCAATTTTTTTTTCTTTCTTTTAAGGAGGAGGTCATGACAGTTACAGCTTTGGATAAAATATTTCAGTTGATTGAATACATATGAAAACTAAGTGGTCTTCTGCACTAAATTCTATTCTTAATAATATTTGCTTTACCCCTTAAGGCCTAATTTTTTTGACCACCTAAATTTCATTGTGACTTGAACACACCCTTTATTTGTTTAGTCCTGAATTTCCCTCCAGCATTTTTGAAAATGCTTTCTCTGCTTTTGTGCTTGTTCACTTATTTTCTTAGCTGATGCTGATATATAAGTTGATCTGTGAAAAAAAAACAGTTCTTATCAAGAGTTGACATGGTTGAAAGGAATACAAAAAATGGAAAGAAATAAGAAGCAAGCGTTTATTAAGTAGTGTCCCCCTCTTCTGCAAGTAAAACTAATCTGCCTTCTGAGTGCAGGAGCTGTGTACGTTTCACATCGATGTCCAACACGTTCTTCAGTGCTGGCTGGAGGGTCTAATCTTTCCCAGAATGATCAGAGCAGTGCAGTTCAAGAACAAGGATGAATATTTGAATAATCACACCACAATGTGAGGTGACCCTCCGACAGGGGACTGACCAGATACACATATGGATTTTGGGAAGAAGCTCTGATGCTCTTTTTTAACACAGCTGTGAGAAGAATGTGACTAAGACCCGGTAGTCTTTCTGGAGTATAGCTGGCAAAGGAAACCATGAGGAGAAGAGAATTTAACACATGGGTGTAAGGGAGTCCGCTTCATTGATGCGATCTGAGGGGAATGTCTAATGACTGGAAGAATCAAACTTGGCAATGAAAACACAAAGCTCTTTTCATCAATTCTAAAGCTGCAGATGGTTACCTCCAGCCTTGCCTATTCAGTGTGGGGTTGTATAAAATGGCACTTTGGTGAATACTAATAGATCAAAACAAAGATTTAATAACATAAAGATGTGGTGTTCATTTTTAAATGAGGATACAGGTCAGTGTCTCAGAAAAGAGTGAAATAAGTATCTTTATGTATGGGTCTAAAGTCTCTGGAGATTTTTAACTGCAAACATATCTTTAGTGTGCAGATTGTATTCAGTACAGGGCAGCTATGCAGGGAACAGGCTAAAAGCAAGATTTCTGAATTATTATACTAATTGAGCCTCTTTGCAACATGCAAATGTTGTTAACTAGTTATCTCCCTTTTAAAACCATACCTACATATATTTAGCTGAAGTATACATTGTAGCTTGTATGCGTTCAGCTACTTGTTGTAGAAAAGAATGGAGCTAGTTAATTAGAAATTGGAGGCAGAAGCACTTCACAAAAGAAACAAGTTGTACATTCACTGGGACTTAAAGCTGTTTGTTTTGGGGGAACCACCAAGTCTTAGAGAACGTGGTTGGCTTTATTTTAAATTTGAGAGAGAGATTTCTTTCATTTTCTTCTTTCAAAACAATGAATATTATTTGATTTCTTACTCTATTAAGATGCTATATTTGATGTTGAGACTTTTCTATTAAAACTATACTGTGCTTTTTGTTGTTGTTGGTTTTTTTTACTTATAAAATTGTATTCTGGTACATGTCAGATCAAAACATTAAATACTGGAGGCTAGGAGTACAATTTGATAGGTACTAATAGTTCCACTGATTTATGCTGGTAAATAATTTAGCACATGTCAAAAGTGGTTTTCCTTTTAATGATAACTATTGTGCTGTCAGCTACTATGAAATTCTGCTGAGTTTGAATAGTTGGTAATCTTTTAATATCATATGGGAAATAATTTAACTGGTGCTGGCGTTTTGAAATGTAAAGTAAGTCCTGGTGTCTTGTTGAAGAATGCAGATACAGAGCTAGTTTCTTAGTTACAGCAAATTGACTTTGCTCTGCCACACTAAGTTGCATTCATTTGTCCCACTTAAGGGTATGACCTGTAGCTTACTGAGAAACAGATGCTGGTGAGTACATTCAAAAGACAAGTGAGTGAGGGCAAGGTGCTGAGAATCTTATACTTGTTATAGCAATCCACAGAAGTCAGTGGATATCAGAGTTTGTATGGAAGGACATGGAAAGCAAAGGAAGATGACTTTTGTAGCAGTCTAAGATACCAATGCAAATTAGCAAAGGTTCTGGACTTTCAGAATTGGATCAAAAATTATTAAAGGGAATTCAAAGTGGAAAAAACTCCTTGATGAGGACTGATGTGTTGGCTGCCTCATACAATGATTAAAAGCAGATTATAAGCTCCATGGGGCCCATAAGAGATACACAATCTCCACAGGCAGGGTTTTATGGTGTTTAGGAAACCCACACTAGCCAGATGGAAGATTCCCAGACACGTAAAACTACCACATACCCTGAAGAATTCTGCAGAGCCGATGCAAATTTATTTGGCATACCAGACATGAATAGGAACATGAGAAAGTCCAAAACACAAGATCTAGTAACAGTCACTCATATCACATGCGAAAGTATTACCATAGAGTAGCAATAACAGACAGTGTGAATGTACTGGATTTAAGGGCAATAGGCTGGAGTAGTGTGCTTTAGTCAGTGAGGAAATCAGACTAATTGAAACGTGAAAAAAGTCATGCTTGATCTAACTGAAAGCAGTACGTAGCAGGGTCAGAATTTATTTAAATACTTGGAATTCTGCACTAACACCAGTGATTCCTCTCAGAAAAATTCCCCTCAGACTGCACTAATATACATGGTGAAATGATGAATTAAACAGTCTTGCAGAAATACCTGTTTGTTCTAATAAAAAAAATTGAGTAAGCCAATGAGGTTATGTGCAGCCTCAGAAAAATTCAACATATAGACAGAAATCAATTTTCTGGGTCTGAAGGAAATAAAATATGGAACTGGTATTCAAATCTAAGGTGAGCTGAACAAATTCAGTCATCGTTAGCATATTCTCTGGACTGCTGTCGTTACACATTTCTGTATCACTAGTCAGATCTTGTTTCCCTTGGTAAGGCTAATGTACTATTCATACTGTACAAAAGGAAATATGTAAGTTTTAGAAAGCTGAAATTAAATGTATTTTCCTTATTTGATTATATTATCTTTATTGAATGATGCCAGTTTTTTAATTGTGCACTTCATGTTGCAGTCCAGGTAAAATTTGCAGGCTGTGATGGAGGAAATGCCTAATAACTCAGTACCAGTAATACTGGTAACTTCTCAGCCTAAAGAAGAAAGGGCTTGGATAAGTATAAGCAGAAAACTTCTAACTGAAAAAATTATAAGACAATTGACTTTTTGTCTTTTCTGCCTGGATTCCCTGGAGACCGACATGGAGAAGCACATGCTCAGTCAGAGTGATGCATGCTGGTTTCAGAGATCCGTGCAGAGCAGTGTGACCTCAGACATTTCTTTCAAAAGTGTCCTTGGCATCTGCCCTTATCCCAACCTTTGTTTCCTAAGCAGTTGTGTGGGAGCAGGGATTCTCCTCCAGGATGTGATAGAATGGATCTGAGTTTCCTCCTCCATCTGTGGCAATCCTGGTTCGGATCTCCTGTGCCTCAGAGGAGCATTTTAGCCACACAGGTCTGGTCTGGATGCTCCCTATTCCTTGCTTTGAAGCAGTACTGTGTAGCAGAAAACAGTGCAGACTGCTTGGATCAGAAAGGAGCAAATAATGTACTCACCTCTGAGAACAAGATGTGTTTCTGACACTTACCTTTAGGGTTTTTTCTCAGTTTTATCCAATGCCTCTTGAACATAAATACAAAACCAGTATCTGAACTTGCATCTCCCATTTTCCAGGTGGGCACCCTTGATCGCCACCCACAGAATCACACCTTCAAGTCTAATAGCATTTCATATGTTTCTTCTGTAGAAATTCACAGTTTCAGAAAGTGTAGAAGTCTCTTCATCCCTGGAGTGTACTGCTCTCTGAGAAGTGGCAGATGTGGGTTAAAACCAGGTTTTCCTTAGCTTGGCTGAATGCTCTAACTGAAAGTACTATTTTTGATGTTTGTTTTGGAAAGGAGGACTGGTAGCACTGCTGTTATCTTTGTCATCTTAAAAGAAATTTGTGGCCTCAGTTTTAGAGAAGGCAGCATGAGGACTTCTGGACAACCTGGAGCAAGACTCTAAAAGCAAGGGACTGCCCTTAGTAGAGCCGGTTGTGGTATCAGTACTGAAAGTCTCATACAGTTATAATGTATGATATTGCCAGAGCAGATTATGGGATATCCTTCTCCTGGATATTTTGGGTGTCATAAATTATAGTGAGGCCTGTAGCATCTGACAGTTTATGATCAGTGCCAGTATTATGTTCAGTGGTGCACTTAACAGAATGAAGACAAAAAAAATCCCAACCAAAGGGAATGACAGGTATGCCTTTTGTGCATTCCTTGCACAGCCAAGATATCCATTGGCTGCAGGGATTCCAGTTTCACATGGATGAAGAATGCAAAACTGCACATACAGTCTAAGTCAAGTATTTATTTTCTTTTTGCAGCTATGGTTTACTTTTACTTAACCTCTGTACATTGTGGATTGCAGTGCAGATATTGTTTTGTTAAAGTATGGGTAGTTACAATATAAACACAAATATTTATTGTCATTTGAATATTTATCATCTCAGCCTTTCACGAAAATAAAAGCAGTGCTGAAACTTCATTCTCTCAAACACTAAAATGTATTCTATGAAAGTCAAATGTTTTCAGAGTCAACATAATCACAGCATCCCAGTTTTTGACCTGTGTGTTCATTTACAGTTTACTTATAGCTGCTTCAGAGAGATGGAAGTTTGTAGATTACAACATGGTTTTATTGATTTATCAGTAGCAAAATACACTAAGTCTACACTCAGTAAACTGGATCGGCTAGCTCTTGGGCTTGTATTGTATAACATCAGCTTGTTGTGGAATACTTCAGAACAAAATCAGAATGTTGGCATAGTTAACTTCAGTGGTGTAAATCAGACTTGCAAAGACTAATATTTAGTAAGACCAATAACACAAACAAATTAGATTTTGAAGTTGTTTGCCCAATAGGAAGAAGCATGCTGACACAGTATTTGTAAGCTTATAGTTAACTATTCTATGACAAATTATTAAATAACTTTGAACAGCAGATTGAGTGCTCCTTGAAGAATAGCAAGAAAACTTTTTCTCAGACTTGCCTTTTTTTTCCAAGATGATAAAAAGAGTGTCACAGCAAATACTCATTTACTTTAATATTTTATATCCAAATAAAATAAGTCCATGGCATTTACATTGCCGTTACTAAATAGTATTTGGTTTGTTTGCAAGAGTCATTTATTTGTGGCTTGGCTGAAGGAATAAAAATAAATTTGCGGTTCTTTCTGTTAATACTCATACTGTTTCTTAACATATGCAAAAGATTGAATACTGTAAATGTATATGCAGAAGCTTGAAAAGAAAGCCCAGACTTTCTGAAGCTTCTGAATTATGTATAATCTTTTACAGAATTGATGGGATAGTTCTTTACAACAAAAAGAAATAACTGACTAAGCCAAAAAGGTAATTAATTTTAAGCAAACTGGAAATCATTTAAATTTTTCCACTGCTTAAAATTAAGCATACCTTTACTAAAGCAGGGGCTAGTTATCTGAGAAAAAAATTAAAGTTCATGTTTCTGAGCTACTACTGAGCCATTAATTAACAGCCAGATTTTTCCATAAGGCTTTTTTTTAAAACACAGATTTTGTAGAAGGGCACCATCAACTGTGTTTATGAGAGCTAACAACAGCTTTAACCCCATCATTGCCACTGTTGCTTTATTGGCAAGTTGCTCAACTTTCTACATTTATGCTGTGATGTAGGTATAAGGATATAGATCTAAACACTGAGCTGTTGGAAGGCATAAATCTTTAGGACCAAATTTTATCATTTCAGCTTCAGATCATGGAATTCTTACCCATAGAAAGTATCAGAATTCAGCCTTTGAATGAAAGACACTGTAGGTATTGGAAATGTGTACAATAAAATTATTTTATTTAGCACTTTTTTCTTTGCCTTATAATATATGCCCAAATATATTAGTATATATTCTTCAATGAATAAATACTATGGCAGAATACTTTCTGCGGGGAAGATATATTAGTATAAGGTAAAACTGCTGGTTTTCCATAAGCAGACAACACAGACTTCCAGGATGTATTTGGCAAGAAAATCCAGGAGACCCTTGCCTATTCATATCAGCACAAACTTCATGGAAATGTAAGGATACACTGTAAGGAGCAGGCTCCCATGTCAAGATTACTCCTAAAAAAAGAGAACAGCTGTGACACCAAATGTGTGGAAACAGTACTTGTCAGTGCTAAAAGTAATTCAAGCTTGTGGAAGAAGGTATAGAAAAGGTTTTTCTGGCACAAATATAAGTAGTAAACTTTGCATAAAATTGCCATATAACCTGTTGGATTCAAGATGGAGTAATTAAGGGAAATTTGGAGATCTGATTAAATAATCTGATGTGTATCATTTGGCTTTAAATATGCCAATATATAATCTATTTCAGCTATTGTTAATTTTTTATCTCTAATATCAGCCACATGCTCAGATGTGAATGGTCCATCCAATAGTAAGAGCCTGGTCTTCATGATATATTGTAGATTTCAATGTACTGAAATACAGCATAGTTGTTTCAGGGTTTATTTTTCTTTCTCAGAAGCTCATTTATTTTTGGCAATCAGTGTATGCTGTCCTGAGCAAGCATTTGAAAGCAAAGGAGTGATACCTTGGTGGCATTAAATCCAGCACAGAAGCAAAGTCCTGATTTTGTATTATCCTGTAATGTGTAGCAATCTACATCAATGCAAAGTAGGGTGGAATGCTGTCAAAATAGACCAACTGTGTTTACCGCTCACTTTTCCTGCTGCTAGTGATGGCACAAAGTGAATAGTAATGGTGAGCTAGCTCATAATCTTCCAAACAGAAGGTAGAGAGCAAACAGTTTGACAAGATTAGTTATTGTGGACCACAGATAAAGGCTTAATATTTTAGCCAAGGCCTGTGTAAGCCAGGTTTATTTTGAAATATGTCTGCTGTCAAGAACCCAACTGGCTGTATTTGTTTCTAAGTTTAATCATATACAGAATTACTCTTTTGGGTTGAGAAGATGCTGAAAGGGATTTAATAGGAATGCTTGTTTGGTGACAGTGCTTTTCGGAGGCAGAATGGTTTGCCCTGCCAAATTTAAGGCCTGTACATTTAATGGAACATACTTTCTGGAGAGACATTACAAACAGTGTTGGGCAGGCAGGAATTGGCAGCAGTGCCTGTAGTGATTAGATTCAACACTGTGGTCTACCACGGCTTAGAGCTCACTGATGCTGCTAAATCAGTCTCTAAGATGTGTTTTAAGACCAGAAAGGACCATTAATACAAGTCAGTGCAGCCACCTGTCTGACAGAGGGCATTGAATTTTACTCGGCATCAGGTTCAAAACCATGGCTGAACTCCAGCGTGCCATTTAGAAAGACACCCAGTCTCTGATCCAAAAAGTGCAGAGGGAACTTTGTTAAGAGAGAGGCAGCCTGTGCATTGGAACCACATGTAGTCTTTATCATGTGATAGTTTATGAAGGAATTGTTACAGACCATTAAATTCAATGGGCAGTGATTTTTAGTGAGATGATAAAAAATTATTGTTAAAAAGACAGGCTTTTGAGATGGCAAAAATAATACCTGAATTGAGGAATAAGGATCATTAAAAATTTGCTGAATCAGCCAGGAGTAAGAGGGTGATGGCTGTGTAGCATGGTAGATAGGTCATGCATTGCAAGGTCATACCCTTGATACCAGGCTTCAAACCAGTGAATACTTACATATTTTATTCAATCAGAGCAGCCTCAAATTTTGAAACTGAGATCAAGCCACCCCAAACCCCAGCATTAGAACAGTTCTATTCCCTTGAGAGGGAAGCAGCTGGGGTCCAGTTCCCTCATGCCGATAATAGAGCTGAACCGGTTTCCTCCAGCCTCTTGAGTAAATTATCCTATCCAAGTGGCTGGTTTCTGGGCAAGACCAGTATCACAGCAGCCTCTCTTCTCTATGTCATTTGTTTCCTTGAATTGACAGAAAATGCTTGAAAACGTGTACACCATTTAGAATTTTATGAAATTTATCTGAGAGGAAAACTGAAGGAAAGGAGAGGGAAAGGAAGAGAGTTATTTTATTATAAATGAAATTAAGTGAATTTGTTTGTATGACCACTCACCAAACAATCATTCACTGAACTCTGCTGCTAAACTGCTTGCAATGGTTTTGTCCAATGCATTTTATTTATCTAATATATTTTCAAAAGCTTGGTTTCTAAGGGGAATTAGTGTCAGCAAAACACATTCCGCAAGAAGCCAGAAATCATGCAAGTAAGGCCATCTTCATAGCCTGAGCCTAATCTTATCTACTGGAAAGATAACCAAGGGTTATAGCTTAGGTTTATAAACCTTTATATAGCATTTCAAAATCCAGGATGGTTTTGTTTTTATCACTTAACTCCTCCATTTGCAGGTAGAAACTATTGTTTTCAGCTAGTCTGTATATTGCTTTGCAGATTAGGACATGGGCTACTAGAAGGGTGCCCTTTTCTGTCAGTTGGGTGTCCATTTTGTGTGTTTCTGGGGCATGATTCCTGGGAAGGTCACTGAGACTGTGTAACTGTCATGTTCAGAACTTGTGAGTAAAGGCCACTGCTGTCCTTTGGAGTAAGTTCCTTTGGCCAGAGATGGAGCAGTGTGGAAGGATGTACCAATCTGTGTGGATCTACAGTTTCAGAGTTTTTACTGATCCCAGGCTTCAGGTTAGAGCGAGACTTCTTCAGTAGAATACGTGAAAGAGGGGAGCAAGCCAAAAATGTGCATAAGATTGAGCAGTAGAGAGTAGCAGGTAACATACACACCGATCTGTTCAGCTCCTGGGCCCCCAGAACCAACTTCTCTGTCAGTTAGGACTTTAAGTAGATTTTAAGTGCTTTATGGAGACTGAGTCTAAAACCAAAGTTGTTTTTACTCACAGGAGTAAGGCTTTGCTAAAAGAGCAGATTGTCAGGCAATTCAGGAGCTGTATAAGAACGTTCCACATAACAACAGAGGCTCCATCCAGGCATTGACAGCTGTGTGCATAGGTGACGAGGGAACACAGTTCGAAATAGCTGGAAGAGGAGTTGAGAATGGTTGAGAATTTGTCTTGGGGAAGACTTGCCTAGAAATGTTCCTGTTTAGGTAGTTTTCCTCTAAAAATGAGGATCTTCTTAAAGCTTAGCAATATGTTTAAAAGGGCATAATTAAACCTGTAATACCATAGCAGCAAGTCCCTTATGGAAATCTTTTTATTTCTGTATTAGAACACAGATTCAACTGCTTAATTCCAAATTTATATAGAGAAAGCATTAAGCCACTGCAATTCAAGACTCTTAATGTTGTCTCTTTTGCTAACTTAAAAATAGTGATGGACTGGGTGTCCCTTTCCTAAATTGTGTGTTTTATTTAATTTTTCCATTTAATGGGAGCATTTAGATCAGCATTTTGGAAGTATGTAGAATAGATAAAGAATATTTCTAGCCCTCATCTTTGTGCTTTTCATCAATGCAAGTTCCATCTGTCATGAAAAGCACTGGATGTTTTTACTTCTGGATATATGCAAATCAAATAGAAATAAAACCAAAGTTGTACCTATCCTTCTGAATCTGTAGTTTTTTCCTCTATTTTATGTCATTTTGTACTCACTTTGCATGCATGCATACAATAGTTGTGTAAAGAATGCTGATGTGGCATTTGTTGAGAGAATTTATTTGTTAAGGGACAGATTTTCTAGAAGTATTTGAAGAACCAAGAAATAATGAAGGTCACGTACTGTGGTTTTCAAAAATTTCTAAGGAAGAAATTGAAATCTGAGAGAATGGGGAGTGAGCCCTTAGGAGTCTTTGTAGAGCATTCCAAACGGTGGGTGTCTGTCCTTGTACATTTGGACCCTCAGCACTACAACAGAGTGGCCCACCCACCATATCATTCTTCTGTCTGATCTAAAATATGAACCCAAATACTTTCTTCCTAAATGACTTGTTCAGTTGCTTCATGAGATGCAAATTCAGTGAGTGTCCATGCTTACATCTCAGAAGAAAGTGTCATGTTGCAAATTAAATTTGTATTATGAGGACTTCTTCCCAAGCAAAAAGACAAATGTCATTTGTTAAATCTTTGTCTTAGAATACAATCAAATGTAGTCAGTGCTGCTTTCAGTTAAGTAAAATTTGGTGAAACTACACAAAGTAACGGAAGTTGCTTTCTTCAGGTCAGTGTCTTCCATATTTTGAATAGAACCCTGCAAACACTGAGACTAGTTCCCAGCACCTTCTATTCTTCTGTTTAAGTTACCTTTGATCTTGAGGTATAAAACTATTACTGCAGTTTTCCACATTAAAATACTCAGTCTCCAGAGGGAGCTGCCTGCAGTATCCCACTGGGCTGGGCACAAAGCCTTATGGACAAGAGCTGGCTCTGCCACCCTCACCCCTCGCAGGTAGCACCTCACTGGCACAAACAGCGTTTTTAGCTGCCTTTTATTACTCATAAAGAAAATGTTGCTTACTGTGAGTTGGGATGACAGAGTTGGGCCCTTGGTGAACAAAGAGTCCAGGATTATCATTCCAAAAAGCCCCCTGAGGCCTGTATCAAGAGTTATTAACCACTGATTCAGCGCATAGCATTATTTTGTAGGCTTAAGTGGGATTTCAGTGGTATATTGGGTCTTGTTTCTGCGCAGGGGTAAATTTTGCCCTCTGTTATTTTGTCTTATAAATAGCTGTTACAATTTCTCTTTTACATTACTGCTTAAATCTCTTTCAAAGGTACAATATCCTCCTCCACTGCTACCTTTTTTTTTTCCTTCTAATAAAGAATAAATAAATTTGCAAATCCACATATGACTGAAACAAAAGGCAAATAAGCTCTGCATGGTTTGTATTTGGTGAGGAATACCTCATTTTGATGATTTCAGTCATCATTCATTTGAAAAGCAGAAACTATGATTGTTAAGCCTCATTATTTTCAATGAAGCCTGACAGTTTCAAGGTTAAACAGAAGACAACTACTTTCATCCCAGTGGTATTTCTCTTCAAACATGGGCAGCTCTTCGCTAACTTGTTCTGCTCTGGTGTGCAGTGCCATTCCTTGGTCACAGAGTGGTGCACATCTAAACCCAGTCGTAGGACAATGAGTAAGCAGTGACCTCCAGCTTGTGTTTCCCCAAAAGGAGCCTCAATTACTGAAGTCATTTCACACACACACACACACATTCCCCCCCCCCCCCCCCCGCCTTGTATAAGCCACACAATATTTCTTTTTAACTGAACAGTGATTTAAATAAGCCATGATCTCAGATTTTACAGGTTTTATGCTGTCTCCCAAAAAAACAATTTTCAGCCCAAACCTTCTGTTTGTCCAAACAGTTTGAAATATTTCTCCAGTGCTTTTATGTCTCTGAAGCACATTAGAGAGGGTGATAGTGTGAAAGAGACCTCCAGGAAGAGTTAAAATGGCTGAGAAAGCTGCCATGGTTCTGAATAAACATGCTATTGAAAGAGGACTAATCTGCCATTGCTTTCTGAAATTGCACATGGACTGACAACTGATGTAACAGGGAAACTTCCCAATAAGAGAGGCTGACGAAACTGTGACCTGTCAGTAACTGAGTTAAAATCCTTAGAACTCAGAAAACATTGATATATCCACGTGAGAAAACTTCCAGGAGCAAATAACTTGTGAAATCCCTGACTTTATACTTGGGTGGGCTGATGGCACTGAGTTATGGCTGTTTGGGTGCTGCCTCCATAAAGACAAAATGCAGTAGATGTTATTTTACAAAACTGGGTGAAAATTCACTAGTTGGTTAAAGAAAAGTGACTATTGGATAACTGAAGGCAGAGGAGTACCTAAGCAGCAGTTTTTTACCTGTGCATTCATTCCCTCAGAGTCCCTGTGGAACAGCTAGAACTAGCTGAACTTTCCACATACTTTTCCTGGTGTCTGATGATTACATTTGGGTGGTGAATTCTTAATCTCATTTCAGGAATTAAGTCACCTGGTGAGTACAATGAAAGGTGTAGCTTCATCGTGCTTGGTGGTTCCTGGAAAACAAGAGTGTTTCAATACGTACCAAGCACATTAGTCATGACTTGTGGCAATAAATCCACGTTAACTAGTTTATGTGCACTGAAGTTACTAATGCATTCATGAGATAAAATGCATTTTGCAATTTTGATAAAGCTGTGTTATTTTTATTTCCTATCTGCATTTCTCATGTTGTATAATATATATTTTTTAAAATCATCTTTTCAGATAAGCAAAATAGTCAACTTTGTAACAAGGAATACAGCTATTTGAATCTGCAACTCTGTTTATCCATTGTAGAAGCTGTGTGTATAATATTCTGGACATGGCTCTAAAAGTGTTCTGCTACACACAGCGTCTGCTTTTATACAGATAGTTTATTTGTGGGAGACCTTTCATTGAAGGATACCATAAAATACAGACAAATTGAAGAAATAGCTTGAATGCATGATTTCTGGAATGCTGAAGATAAATGTGTGTAGATGCAATATGATGAACAAATGTAGTCCTTTGCATTTGCCTACATACTTTAACAAAAGAATGATCAAATTAAGCCAGTGAGATTCTAAACATGTTTATAGCCTGTGCCTTAAAACTAAGAGGTTTGGGCAGCTCTCTATCCTACTTATTTAGACTGTTAATTTTTCTGTATTTATATTGACAAAAGAATCATGCAGGCCACTTTCAAAATATCATCATCCACGTCCTCAGAAACTTGACTTGTTGAGTATTTTGAAAAAGTTTTTGACATAAAACACATGGGCTTTTAGACATAAATTTATAAACTGGACAGTAAAAGTATCTGTTGGATAACGGGCAAGATACTTTTTAAGGAGAAACAACAGTTAAGTGCTACATTTAACAAGAGCCATGGACAACTCATATTTTTAAAAGTGCAAAAATTAATTGTCCTGCTTACACCAAAGTGTATATGTACCACAGGATTGCTGCACAGGGTTTTGTGTTAATGCCATACAGGGAGCTCAGATACTACATACACTACAAAGGAAAAGTGAGTTGATATATATCACTGACTGCAGATGGGTTGGGTTGTAGGTTAAAAAGTTTTTCTCAAGTTGTCTGCATTTTCCCTTAATGTCTGTCTTTTACAGTAGTGCTTTGTTTTTGAGCGTGACCACCACCAGGACAGCTTGGTTCAGTGCAAACACTGTCTCTTTCAGCCAGAACATTCCTAACATTAGCTTCCTTTTTTTTTCTCTCCTCTCCCTCTCCCCTGCCCCCTCTCAGGTTGGAAAGGCTGGTGGACGTCCTGAGGAAGAAGGTTGGAGCAGGGACCATTAGGACCGTGATCTGATTGAAAGCTGTAGTCTAAGGAAGCTTTCACATCTGGTGACCAGGCTGCTTCATTCAGCACTGTGTAAACACTGAAGCCTTAACTTAGCAAACAGTTGTTAGAAGTGGGACACTCCAGCGACATTCCAAGCTGAGATAAAATCAAATCATAAATGTTTAACTACTTTGCTGCTGAGTTCTGTGATTTGTTGAAATGTTTTGCTGCAAACATGTATTTGTTTCTAAGCAAATGCATTGTGGCATTGTGTATTGTGAAAAATTATGTAGATGCTTATTTTAACAGTCTGTCCTCTCAGTGTTAGTAGACTATACTCTGCTGCACAGCTTGGTCATTTTTTTAAATACTGCAGGCTTTGGGTTCAAAATGCTGCAAAGCAGTTTCAAAATTTAAATCCCTTATTTTATTTGTGAGACTGCAAATAGTCCAGTATTTGTATGTTAAATATATTAATTGATAAAGTAGGTTGGTGTTCAAGAAATATCTCTGGCTGGTATATTGGATATTTTTTCCTCCTTACTCATAGTCCATTGAATTGCAGGTAGTAACTGTGGCTACATCAAAGGGCAGGCAGGATAAATGTATAGCTTTATACAACAGTTGAATAGCTTCTGCTAGTGCATGGCATTTTCAGTGTACATTAAAAAGAAATTTACAGTTAGGTTTCACTGGAAGTACATCTTAATAAATTGCAACATGAAAGCCTTATGGCATTGTACAGTATCTCAGACAGTGGAGAAAGTCTTGTATTGTTTTTAGTCACTCCCCTGTCCTTTTCCATGAGGAAAAAGCTCTCAGATATTCAGAAAGAACCTTATAAATTAAAAATCCACCTTTTCAGTGTTTGCCTCTTCTTATCCCTTTCCTACAAGATTTTTGTCTGCTTCTTCTAGACCTCAGATTGCTCTGCAGTGCAGGAGTACCATCCAGGCTGGGTTTGAGGCCAAACTGCCAATCCTCAGTTTTTTGTACTCATGAAGTGCCCTAGGACTTAACTCAAAGGCTGAAGCATAGAATCTTACTGGGAGGGGAGAAACTGGGGGCTGAGGAGGAAAATTTGGGGTACCCAGACATTATAGACCTTACAGACACATGCGAGTTGAACTTAGAGTTATGTTTGTGACCCAACCATCTCCCTGTATGAACTGTCAGGTCAGCACTCATATAAACCTGCTCAAGAAAGCAGCTGTAATCTCTGAGTGCCCCAAATTCAGTAAAGAATCTCAGCAGCCAGCTGGGCTTTAGTCTCTTCTCAGGACCAGCCAACTAAGGCAAGGTGGATGTAGCTCCTAAGGCTTCCACTTGCCTGCTTAGCTTTGTGTTTAGTGTTGTTACATGGTCTTCGCTCTTAATGCTTGCTTGTACAGATGTTGTGATAGTGCAGTCTATCTGGAGAAAATAAAATTTTAATTTTTAGTGTAGAGAGAGGAATTTTAATGTCTGTTTTTTCTTTCAAACACTTTAACGTTAAACCTTCCTCATCTGCAGACCTAAGCCCCTCCTAGTTTCAGTTGACCATACCTAACCCCTTGCAGGGAGATACAGCATCTCTCTGGGCCACATTTACCCAAGTCACTTCTAGACACTTCTGAAGTGCTCCTTTTTGACCTTCGGTCAATCCTAAGCTAGCCAGTGAGTCTGGAGCCACTCCCCCACACCTATTCAGTGGGAAGAAATTGTAATCCTTCCAAACCGGAGGATTGCCACCCCCCAGGTTCCAGCCCCTTCACCCTGTCCCATGTGCTGCTGTTCAGCTCTTTGGGTGACTCAACAGCTCTTTGTCCTGCTGTCCTCACACAGCTTTGTGCATGAAGCAGATGACAAGATCTCCTGAGCTGTCAGTGCTACCAAACCATTTCTGCTGTAAGGAGGTAGTGACGAAGGAATAAAGACAAAAATGTAAGGACTACCATGCTGGGCTAGACCAAAGCCCAAAGACTGCCTTTGGCAATAACAAATAGAAGATGCCTAGGAAAGGATATAAAGTCAGCCTAGCACTAGTGACCACTCTCCCAACTGGTATCCTAGAAATTTGTTAGTTAGAGGCTTTCTAAGCCAGAGGTGGTGTCTTTGTATTTAGCAGCATTTTTTCATAACCTGTTTTTTAATCCATTTAAATTGTTTGTATCTACTTGTTCCTTTCACGAGGTCTTGTGCAGTTAATGATGCATTGAGTGAAGAAATACTTCCTTTTCTGTTATGAACCAGCTCTATTCATTTGCTTTCACCTAGTTTTTGTATGAGAGAAATGGTGAGGAACCATTCCCTGTTCATATTGTTTCCATGCCCCATGTGATTTTACGTATTTGGCATAATTTTCCCTCACTTTTCTTTTCCAGAGGGAACCCCTAGTCTCATTTAAAGGAGCTGTCTCGTGTTTTCAATTGGCCTTGTCACATTAATCTGTTTTTTTTCCATCTCTGCAGTTTTTTTACTGAGATGGAGCCAGATTTGTGCCTACTGTTCAAGACATAGACAAAATGTGACTTTAATGGTTGTCATAATGATGTTGTCTGTTTTATTCTCTGTGCTATTTGCAACTGGTTTTAGCATTGGATTTCCTTTATGACAGATTATTTATTGGTGTTAATATTTCTGTAGTAAAACAACAACTCTAGATCTCCTTCCTCAGTTGTAATGTTCAGCTCAGAGTTCATTGTAGGTTTTATGACAACAGAACTGTTTTCTGAATAACTTAGCATTTATGGTTGCTGAATGTCACCTGTTGTTTTAGCATTCCCTGGTGACCATGAGCTCTTCTTCCATCTCTTTTCACAGCTCCTCTTTAGCACTCACAGTAGCAAAGTATCATCAGCATCTCCATGCTGAATATGGTGATATGAAATACTGCCATCTCCAAATAACCCCCTCTTCAAGGTGATTTCTTTGTCAAGTTAAACATGGCCTCTGGGACAAAGATCCCTGTAGGACAATAAGGTAGCTTTTCCTGTGAAAATGAAACATTTATTCTTACACATTGTTTTAATCTAACTTTGAACTACTTATTTTTCAGTGTAAAGGTCTTCTCTCTTATTGCTTGGCAGCTTTGATGAGGAAGTTGTTTGCTGCTTTGAAAATGCAAGTTTACTAAATCAGGGCTTGTGCTCCATGCATGAATGTGCTAAGTTCCTCCTTCCCCTAGGAGTGTCAAGAGCTCCTCACCTTTCCCCAAGTATTTCTGCATCCAAGTGAATAATCTTGTGAATGTAGGCTTCATACAGCCTGACTGTTTGACCTCCAGCCTCTTGTGTCCATTGGCTTTGTTTGGAAAAGTATGATGGGCCATGCAAAAGCTATCTAGCAGGCTTGGTGTCAGATATATCTGATTGCAGGTAATACTTGATTGCATAAAATTAAGTGATAGTTTTACTTCATAATTTTCCTTTTGACACCTTGTACCTAAGGTGAAAAAATAGTTCCTGACTCTGTCTTTTGTCTTGCACCAAGCAGCCTGGAATTCAGTGATAAAATTTAAGTTAGGGTGTTTTGTCATAACTGACAAATGTAGATAAATGTATTTGATTCATAATTAAATCAGATGTGTTGATTTTTAAAATTCAGCTGGAAATGTTTTTATTCTTTGGAAAGGACCTTGAGAAATTTACTGTGTTGAGAGTAGAAACCTTCAAAAACAGTTGGGTTCTCCCTCTTCCTTGCTAACAACCTGGTGTGTGGTCTTTGGCAAATTCCTTAGTGACTATCATTAAAGGTATGCAGTCCCTGAAGGAGTTCCTGGGCTCCTCCAGGGAGTTTGCAAAAATATCTATGTGGCTAATGTCAAAACACTTTCGCTTCTTCACCTGCTGAAGTGAGCAGCAAAAGTCACATAGGTCTGGTAATGGAGGCCCAGCCTTTAGTGCCCTCAGCTGAGCTTCTGGTCCTGTTGAGCCCAGTCTAACTTTAGCCTTTCAGTGTAATGAGGGCAGGAATTCTGCCCTGGTAGTAGGAACGGGCAATAATGATAACATGGGTTAATGGGTTTATCATATGGTTTATTCATTGAGAACTAATTGATGCCTGTGCAAAGCTCTGAAATTGAAAAGAAGTCTGCTCCTATACGGCAGAAAAATGCAATTTTCACTTCTGTCCTAATAAATGTGAGAAAGATGAGATTGCATCAGATTATGTACTAGGAGTAGCAATTCATTTCCCTCCCGATGGAAAAACAGTTCATGATGAAAGGTGGCTCACCATAGGTGATGCTTATGGTGACAGTTGTAATTACTTGTCAAATTAGGGTCCCTGCTGCCTTGAATACTTGAATACAGAGATGCTCAGAAATGTTCTTCCCCTGTAAGATTTTGTGTTTTTCTCTTGGTGATCCTGCAGCACGTTATGCATTTGGAGCCATTTCTGGTATATGCCAGGGTAAAATATGTAAATAGCATCATGTTGGCTCGGGATAAGAGCATTATTAATGCTTTTCAGCACTGTAATTATATTCCTAGTAAGCCTTCCCTAAGCCCTCACTAATTAACAATATTGTGACAAATCAACTTTAACAGAAAAGAACTGTGGACCTTTAGTCTTTTAGTACTATTTTTCATGCAGCCCACAGGCAAAAACTGGTGGTATGGCTTTCTGTACTAGTGTTGGGAAAACTGCTGATATTTGAAAAGTTCAAACCCAGCTCAGTCTTGTTAGTGGAGTCCTGTAGCTGAAGACTGATTCCTCTTCAAATATATTCACAGCAAAGTAAGATTCATTGGTTAATAATTAATGTTAAGGAATATTAAAACTGTTTTTATAAATAAGCTATCATATTGAAATGGTTTAGTGATGTCAGTATGTTGTCATATGCACATTTATTTATTTATTTTTTTATTCCAAATCAGGAACATTTTACAAGATTGACTTTGTATATATTCTTACAAGGTGATCAAGAGTTGTGACATCTTTAATCCATGTACACAAATGAACTTAACTAGCTAAATGTCAGGATTTCTGTGTGCCTTTATTTCCTTCAATTAGAATAAGGCTGTTGGTTTTGTTGGGTTTTCTTCTTCTTAACTTTTACCCCTGAAGATTTTCCTCCCATGCAAGAATAAACTGTGAGGCGCATGAAATCACTGACTGGCAGTTTTTCTTGCTGCGATCGCAGCATTACATGGGCTGACTCTTATCGCTGTACCATTTCACATCAGGTCTGCAGAACTGGACTTTCTCTGTTTGTTCTTCTCATGCATTGGTAAATAAAATGTATTCACAAGTTCAAAAAGACAAAGTAGTGTTCTCATATTAGGTCAATTATAAGTCAGCTGTTGAGCTTCAGTGTTCTAAACATTTCATTCTTCAGTTTTGTTGGGAGCCCACGTGTTCTGGGAGGCTTTTAAACAAATACTTGAAATGGTTGAAAGATTTACATTGCCAGTGCCTAGCTAAATATGTAGTCTTTAGAAAAGACATGGTTTATTTTGGCACCATCTAACAAACTCAAATATTTTAAACATTTGTTAAGTTTGAGCTTGCACATTTGAACTAAAAGTTTGCATTCCAAAATTGCATCTCAGGTTACCTGTCTCTCTCTCTTTTGTATTTTATAATCCCTTTATTAAAATAGTCTGCAAAAGAAGTTGGGTTTGGAGTGTGGTTTTTTATTGTTAATTGTAAGATATTGTCATTACCAATCAATTTTAAGGTAACATGTACCTGGTAACTCTGTTCGACTAAATGTCAGAAATACAAAGCCAGAACTGTTTTCAGAATTTAGGGCTTCATGTTGGTAGCCAAGACTTGGTTGTAAAATTAATGGAACACAGTAGTAGTGGGACCAAATCCTGCAGTGCTTTACTCTTAGTCCTACTATGTACTGTGAGGAGTAAGTACTAACCTTGCTGGTGAGTGCAGAGCTAGGCAATAAAGAAAATAGACTGAAAAGCTGTACTGAACTAATGAAATAGAACAGCTTGAGGAAAAGAAAAAGCAGTCTTTGACCTGGAATTGGTTTTCTTTTCCTTCCCTTGACTGAAAGGAGGAGCAAGGGCAATGTTTACTGTAATTGAAAAAAAAAATCCAAAAAAACCACAGCAACCAAAAGAACACCGCTACTTTTATTTTCTCTCAAGTTTTAACCTGAAACTTATACTGAAACCTAAAAAGTTGAGAATTTATGAATTGAAATCACCATATTTTGTTTAAAACCTGCAGATCCCCTGTTCACAAGTCCTGAGCGCACCGTTACAGTTGTGTTTGTGCTCTGGCGTGCTGCCCAGGCAGTCGCCAGCTGCAAAGGGTCACACTCCTTTCTGAGAAGCTGTCATCAGGGGGAGTTGGGCATGTTCCCTCCGTGGTGACCTCGGGCCAAAGGTCCATGCAGTGCCACGTTCACAGAAGTTCATCATGGTTTGAACAGGTTCTGAATATGATAGATGCAGATCCATTTTCATATGGCAAAATAGCAATATAACCAATAGTATTGGTCACAACTGCTTCCCCGTGGCCATGATAAGGCAAGGTTAGGATCACCCTTGCAGAATACTTGACATAAATTTGTGATAATTGATACTCCCACATGAAGATGCACCCTACATTTCACACACTACTGAAAAATATACTGGTTTCCCAAAGAATTCAAAAGATGGAAACTTTCATTTTTTCATGAACTAAGGATTAATAGAACTAATTTCAGAAACAAACTTATAATAAAAATCAAAACATTAAGATGCAAAAATGAAAAGCTGCTTTGGTACTACTCTAATTTATTGTCTGAAGCCACAAGGCTTTGTTCATGATTATTTGACTCACTGATGTGGTACCCCTATTTCACAGGTTTTATGATCAAAGAGATAAACTTCTCAAAAATCAGTCTATGAGAAATGAGGCTACTGGAGTCTAAGTGGATGTAGCTATTGATTTAGATGTTATACATTTTAAAAGCAAGATTTCACATATCTCTAAATAAAATCAAAACGTTAATTCATTTCTTCACTTGAATATTTAGCTTATTCCGAGAACATACTCAACTCAAATGCAGTCTCTGTGAAGGTATACTAGACTAGAAATAAAATAACAAGCAGTATGCTCTCCATCAATGCATGTTCATAGCACTAAAATCATCCCATTTGGTGCTTTAATAGGGTATATAAAATTATCAGCTTTGTTTCTTCCACTTTAGACAGGAAAATTTTCCCTCACCCCTAACAATCTACCAGTGTGTGGCATGCAAGATAGTAATTAAATTTTGAGCAGAACACCAAAAAGAATTGGGTGAAATCCAAATATGCATGTGTGGAAGCTTTGCCTGCTTCAGACGTAGAAAAGGAGAAAAAGTTGTTAAAATGAGTGACAGAAATACTTTGTTATGCTTACATATAGAAGTTTTAAAAACTTCACAGAAGTCAAAGCAAGACACAGCTGTTGTAATTGAAAGTAAATGTGTCAGTAAGGTTAAGTTGGTATGTGAGCATAAGGCTAGACAGTTAGTTGAAATTTGGTTGTGTTCATTTTTTTCACTAAATTTTTGTTTGATAGAACAGGCTACCTTGGTTCTAAATTTCAGATAAAACAATTCTAATTAACACTTAGCTGTTTTGGTCAGTAGATAATCGGTATGAAAACTGGCAGTGTCCCCTCTACTTCTGTTGTCCTATTGCTAAGGTTTTCTCGGTATAGACAGGACACAAAAAAAGTTGTATCAAAATACTAAATATTGAGTTATATTTAATAGGATCTAAACCCTTCTACAGTTTTCATCAACAGATCTCAGAACACATTTAAAAGAAAACTTAATAGTATTTTGTCCCTAAATTGGCAGAAGTGCTTAAATGAGCATTTGACTATATGGCTGGCCAGATATGTGGCAACTCTGTGTAGGAAGGCAGTGGCAAACAGCTTGAGGGGCTGCAGCCTTTCCAGTGGACCAGACTGATGACCACTAGGAATGTCTGGAAGATCTAGTCCTTGCTAATTTACAGGTCTCAGGGATTCATTCTCAGCTATCCAAGATAATGAGTTGCCACTGTATGAATAAAAGTAAGGGCCTTGTCTATAGCAAAGTTGTCATTTGTTGTCATTTATTTGCTCAGTAATTGCTTTAAGACAAGCTATAAAGTCATATCAGCAATGAATTTTATATGTACAAAAGGAGTTTTGTAGTTCTTAACAAAAATAATATCCCTGTTGCACTGCTTTGGAAACTAACATTTGGCTGCTGGGCCATAGAAAAATCTGGAACTGTGTACAGCTTCCATGGACGATACTGGAGAGTCGACAAAATTGAATAGTACCACCCTAATTTATTTTGATTTTTTGCTCTTGGGAATTGCAGCAATGCTCATCTGTGCAGAAGGGAGAGTGGCTCTCTTGCAGACAAAGAGGTACCTATGGAGTTTCAGGGCATCTGAAGATACACGTGAAAATGAACGGATTTCTAGGGGATCTGTCATAGGTCATAGGGGATCTGTCATAAGCTCAGAAAGGTTGGTGTGTCCTTAGGGACAGACTGTTCCCTCAAGGGATATTATCCAGTGGGGGCAGCTGTGTTGAGTGCAGTAACTGAGGTTCAACAGCAGCATGATGAAGGAGGTCATGTCTTCTGCTGACTAGACAACCCATGTTCCCTCTTCCTTAGGGGTGCAGGATTCCTTGCCTACATGCACTGCCAAGATGGAGATCCTCACTTGGGCCTTTAGACTCACTGCTTGGGCCCAGACATCTCCTGTACTGATGTTTTGCTTTAGTTCAACAGGTCCCCATAAAAGGCAGCCACATAAATATTAATCTGACCATCTGTGGCCAAGAGAGGTGGTGTTGTATGTGCCAGTCAAGTGGGGAAAGAGAGGTCAAGACAAAAAGGGAAGGAGGGAAGGTAGGGGTGACTATGCTTTGCAAATCTTTGTAGGGTACTGAGATGCCATCTGGCAGCAAACAGGGAGCCACTGGCCTCCATTTCCACAGAGAACTTTAGCAAGTCTTTAATACCATACCCAGGCTTGCCAACAACTAACACCTGACTGTGCCCAATGTCATTTCTGTTTTACACAGGCAATCAGATCTCAGCCTAAGTTATTCACAGAATCTGCTTGTTGGGCTACTTCCAGCGTTTCTATGCACCCTTGCTAGAGTGAGGAACCTATCACAGGTGCATGAACCAGGGCTGTGCTCAGCTGGTAGCTGCACCTCTGCTGGAAGAGCTGAGACTTAAGTCTGGATTACCAGGTCGGGCAGTGCAGGAGAAGCAGATCCCTAGAGCGAAAAGATGGCATGTAGCCCCCACAACCAACTGCTGTACCTTTGGGGCTAGCTCCACAGAAATCCCTGGGTTGGTCTGCCTGGTGGCAGGCAGTAGAATCACATCTCTCCATTTTGTGTCATTTCTGTGGGATCCTGGGTGCATTGAGACTGCTCTGGGACATGAACCAAAGCACAGAAAGTGAAGCCAGATGGGAGAGGGGCTTCTAAAGTACACCCTCAACATAAAGAGAACACAGCTATAGATGCATCCTGAGTGAAATTTGCCTCAGGAATTTGGTCTTCAGAGATAGTGGTCTGTCTGGCCTTTTGCACAGAACAGGGCTCATTTCTCCATTCTGTCCCAAAGGCACTACATATGAAACTAACTGCACCTGTTTATAGTATTTTGGGACTGCAGTTTACTCCCCTCCTGAGAGCCTGAAGTGCAGGAGAAGCAAGGACAGAGACGTGCAAGTTCACCCTGCAATGTGTTAAGCAAAGGCTTGACTGAGGGCTGTGCTGCCGGTGCGCTGGGATATCTGTGGACAGTGAGAGGGACTGCTCATACCTGCACAGCTACAGCACCAAACATTTGAATACAGCAACAACCACCATAGCACATACTGGAATGAAGCCAGGAAGGTCTGCAGTTTTGCTCTTCTTTGATCACATAATGGAGAAACCCAGCTCAATTGCTTTTCAAGCAGTTAAATGCCATGCTTCCTCCACATTTTACCTGTCTGCTCATGATAACTTTATTTCCCCAAAGCTCTAACAATCACTAGAGTAAGACTCTTATAAATCTGAACTGCTTGTGCCTAAAGAAAATGCACTTTGGTGTTTTTTGAAATCCCACAAGACTTTTCTCAATAGTCCTATATAGCAAATCCACAACTGCCTGTTCTAACAATCCACCCTGTTATCCAGTAATGGCATTATCCTTGTAATTTTCCATTCATTGAAATCTGGTCTGCAAATGACCAGCTTTGCATGTTATGAGGTATTTTCTCCAGAACTTTACCCTCACACAGCCTCATTTCCTGTAGAGCCAACTATTGCTACTGAGTGACCAGCTACCTACTATCTCATTAAAAGTCTTTTATTTTCAGTGCTATTGACATTTTATCCTGTTAGAGCTCTTCCAGAACCACCTGCTGCAGGTGTCCAACTAGGTGCTATGACTATTGCTTTCCACTAGTAGTAAAGCAAGATGAGGTCTGGCAGGCTGAACCACATATTGCCCTCTTGACCCAGGATGTGTAGGAGATATACCACCACCTGTCACAGGCATGTCCTGTTCCCTCCTTCTGCCCCACCCCCTGCTTGCAAAACCTGTAAGTTACGTCTTTAGTTCCTATTCAGTTACTCTTTTACCTAAATTATTGATATCACAGGTATCTAGCTAGCTGCCATGTCAATTTATGGTGATTATAATATGTGCATATAACATCTTTCAACCCAAAGAAAAAGCTTTGAAAAGCTATTGCGCATCATAAACATAAGAAATGTAGAATCAACATATAAAAAAGCAGATGGCAGGCTCCTCATTCTTGACTTAGTCTTGCTTTCCTGGTGCACTTGCCCTAGGAAAGCTGGATATCAACTACAGCTACATCAATTCCAGTACTCCTTGGTTTGTTACACCTAAAGTCCCAGGCTTTCAGGTGGAACTACAGATGTGTGGGCGTCACGGTTTGAACACAGCTAAGCATCAAGCACATGAAATTACAGATCTGTGATGAAGGACTCCGCGGATGATCTGTTGAACTTGTTTTCTAGTTTGTCTTCTTTCAGCTTCAGACCAATAGGTCTCATCATGCTTCCTTTTCCTGAGAACTCAAAGAGCAATTTACTACCCCAAATCCTTCCCCATTTTGGTAATGGGGACCATGAACAGATTACCATTAATCTTCTTTTGGATAAACTGAACAGGATGAGTTGCTGGTATCACTTATCAGGTATTGCTCAGACAGTAAGGCATTTCTAATTCTTGGGCATGCAGATGCTTAGCTTGTACACAACACCCTTTTCCTGCACTCAGATATGGTCTGTATAGAGCTGATGTCTCCATGCTGTTTTTGTGTACATTCCTGATTTCAAGGAGCATGCTGGTTCTCTAAGGCACAGCATCACCCCAGGACCTCATGCTCAATGTCAGTCCTAGACAGCTCTTCAGAGTATTTGTATTTGTGGTCCATTCCTCTCTAAGAATTTCTGGATGTCGAAGAGACTAGACAGAAAAATATCTGAGGCAGAAAACAGTAATCAAAGAGTAATCTGGAAAAAAAAAAAAAAAGGTGGTAAAATAGAGTTAGGAAGTTCATTTCTGTGAACTCTCCTTCATTAATACTGATGCCTGTGTCCTGGATTTTTGTTGCTAGACCATGAATCTTGCCCAATGTGGAAAGAAATATATTCCTGTCATAACCATCTGAAAATCAAAATTGCTGAAGCTGGGTAGATGTCTTGTAAGGCTGCTGCAAAAAAAAAAAACTCCAAAGTGATTGTGTAGTTAATCTTGTTGGTTTAGTTGTGATTCCATGGTGATTTTAATTATACTGTAATTTGAGCTAAGTCAAAGGATGGTAAGAATAGTGGCTGGGTAGAGGTTAGTGGAATGTCAATGGAAAGAAGTGATTTGGGAGGCAGATCTGATGGGCTGGAATATTGCTGCATGCCCAGAGTGGGGGTGAGGCTGTTCTTAGCATGAGTATGACAGGGAGGGAGCAATGCCAAGAGGCAGGCAAGGCTGGCAGGAAGGGATGACAGTTGCTAAATAGAAAAAGTTATACTGCACTGTTCATGAAAAGGGGGTGAGAAACACTGCACTGATGCTGTTTAAGAAGGAAGAGGTCAAAAATAGGACTCAGAGATGTAAGGAAAGATATCACAGGAACAAAACTGCAGAGCTGAATACCAGCACTGGGTATCTGCCTTCCCTGGCAGGCACTTCACATCTGCGAGTCTGAATCCTGAATTCACTTGAGTTTTGTCCTACCTGACAGCAGTCTCTGCCTTCATGGCTAGAGAAGTAGCCAACTGGCAACTTAGTTTTCAGGTCCATCAATAATGGCTGCATTTAATCACCAGCTATGGCACTTATGGACTCTAAGCTACTACTGTTCAACTAAGCAATGTTTTGTGCTCTGCAACACTTAAATGTTGTTTAGGTGGACTGGCATGGAGTAACATTAGTTTTTGACCAAAGTATTCCTAAGAATGTTAACACTCTGCTTGAAATACACCTAGCACAGCTACTTTGGACTGCACAGCCATAAGACACGTGAAGCAATCATTCTTAAGTCCATGCTGCAGTTTTCTAATGGTAATGAGGAGGTACTGAGGGTCAATATTAAGAGCACTCATTGTACTGGTAGGCCAAAATATTTCATTTTCATGGGGGAAAAGAGACAAAGTTGAGAAAACAAAGGCTGTCTTTTGTGGGTTTATGTTGTATACTGTGTATGGGACACACAGGTCTTGTTACTGAGGGGGAAATGGTTGTTTGTGCTGGCATATAATGTATTTTGGTGTCTCACATACCTTTAAAGGCAAAAGCAGTCACAGGGATGACAAATGCCCCTGTGCATGGCAGAGCTGACTGCATCCCTCTAGTTAGAGAGCAGTCTGTGGGAGGAAGTTCTGTGGACTCCTTTGAGAGCCAGGAACTCCTCCATAGCAAACTTGTACCATCTCACAGGATCAAGACCACAGATTTCCCCACTGATTTTCAAGAGCTCATGTCATCCCAAAGAAAAGCCAGCATTAAATGTGTGCCATCTTTGCCCCTGCACTTTGGGGAGCTCTTATCACAGGAGAGACCACATTTCTGCTTTCAAATTTTGGAAGGACACAGAATCTGTTGCACGTTTTTACAGTGACCTGGAACACCAGCTCTAAAGCAGAAAAGTGATGATGGACAGATTGCAAAATAAATTCTGTGAAGTTTGCTTTGTGAAGAAGTTGATCCAACTTTTTTTTTGCTTTTTACTTTTTCCCCCCACTCCAACAAAACCAAGTCTAATAGTAGCTACCTGGAAGCCTTGTTGCATTTTCCCTTAGTTACAGCACCAGGCTTTGTAGATTTAATAGAAAAACTCGTATTCTAGTTCCTTCTGTTACATACTTGCATAGATTAGATGTTAATATACCTTTTTACAAGGGTAAAGGTAATGATTTCTGAGCCGCACAAATTAAGAAGTGTGTCATTTTAGTAAAAATTACTTGAATTCTGTGTATTATTTCCATAATCCCTTTTCCCACTCCTGTAGATCAGCATTTTTTCTGTATAGACTCTGTGGCATGTACACCAGCTTGCTTTTGCTATAGCCATTTCTTGACAGCAGGATCAATCCTGCTCCTGCCAGGTGCTGAAACTGCTGAACTCGCTTTGGCTGAATAAAAGCTGTGGGTGCGACACCCGCAGCTCTTGGCTCCCCTCTGTGGAATGCTACATTTGTATTAACATGTATCTTTCTTTGTGATTTTTTTTTTTTTAACTGAAAATGATGGCCTTTAAAACCTCTTCCTGGAGAGAGAGAGAGGTTGAGAGAGGGAAAAAAAATACACTCCCCTTGGAATTTAACCTTAATTTGAACCAAGATCAGTGAAAGAAAAGCACTTTCGTGCATTGTTCACCAGCTCCACCCAGCCAGCCCCTTATCTAACCTGAGTCTCTATTGCCTATAGCTTTGTAACTTTTGCAGTAGTGCTCTCCACATGCTCTTACATGCTTTGAAACCAACCTGGAGACACTGTGACATTATAATACCAAGAAACACTGGTGATCCCATTTTGCAAATCCTTAGACTGTACAGTGCAGCAGCAGGGACTGTCCTTCCACAGGTTTATGAAAGGCCTAGTGTGTATTGCAAATAAACAGCAGTGGCTGTTTCTGACCCCTGTCAAAGGTGACAGCAACTTCTGAAGCCCCTGAGTCAGCCTCTCCGTACGCCCCCAAACCAGGGGATACTTAAACATAAGTAGCTCTTCATTTTAAGCTGATTCCTTGGGCTTCTTTAGCCTTTTAGAGGGAAGCAGACAGCCCTCGATTTGCATGACGTCAGCCCGAGGTCAAATTCAGCCTTAAACACACACATAAAAAGCAAGCTTCCTTGTTTGCTGTTCAGAGGCAGACTTCCACTGTATGTCTCTGGTTGTCTGCATTGGGGGCAACAGCCAGGAGATTGCTTTCATATTACTTTTTTACTTCCTAGAAAAGGCAGACAGCTGCTCCAGGTGTGGTCCACCTTCATGTTGTCCCCTAACTCGTATCAGCCATCTGCTCCCTGCAGTCATTTCCCTTACCTGGCGTCCCTCAGTTCTCCTGACCTGTGACCACATGGTCCACTTTCCCCCGCTTACTGTCTGCTTTATATCCCTTCCTTCCACGTCCTCAATCTTTCTTCCAATCTTTCTTCTTACTCATTATTCTCATCCCTGCTTCTCACATGCTCTACAGTCACAGGCAGCCTCCCTGGTTCTCCAGGGTCTTGTGTGAGCCTGAATTCCCCACACTCACAGCCCTCTGCCCTAAGTGCTGCCTCCCTTCACCTGCCTGCAGATGTGGCTGACATCTGGCAGAGGACAATGTGTGGTGCCACCCCTGCTAGCAAAATAGTGTCCACCATGTAGGGAGCAAACTCCTTAAAACTGAAGGCAGGAATCAGGTATTCACAATGACTTCTAGAAATAAAAGCCAAATATTGTGCAGCTCAGAATATGGAAGGGAGGATGCTGTTAAATGCACCAGTGGCTTGCCATGTAACCTCCCTTATTTTAACAACTGCCATCTCCTTTTCTTTTAGAGAGGTGTTTTGAAAAATGCCTTTTGTTTTTGTTCTAGATACCCTAAATAAAGCCCTTCAAGGAAATACTGCATATAGCATTGTTACTGCAATCCTCGAGTGTTTGAAGGACCCCTTGGAAAGAGTGTGAACCAGGAGACAGAACAGAGGAAGCAGGAAAAATCGAAATAAGAACTATCAAGGAGACACGGTCAAGCATGAATCATTTCTTTCGGTTGAGACTGAAGCAAGATCAGATTTCATATCCACCCTCGACGGGGCTGGCATTTTCACACACACGGCAAACCCGTTGGCATGGAGGTGGCTTGATTTCATGATTATTACAAGGGCCATTGGCATATATTTAAGCCCGACTTAGATAAGGGGGACTGGGGGAGGTGGCGGTCTTCCATTTAGTTTAAGAAAACCACAGATCAGAAGAACAGTTAAAAAATAAATAAATAACCTTCCAGGCAGGTAGGCAGTTTTAGTAGATACCCACCCGCCAGGGAACTGCATCCCCGGCGCCTCAGCGGTGGCTGGGAGGGCAAGTGGCCCCACGAGGGAGTGACGGCTGCTGCAGCCCCGCGGGGGGAGCGCGGGGGAGGCGGCTCCGCGCCCCGGGGGCCGCCGCCGGGTGCCTTCAGCTCGCTCCGGGGCTCGGCTGGCAGCGGGAAGAGGAGGAGGAGGAGGCGGAGGAAGAGTAAATCCCCCGGCGTGCGGACGCGCTCCAGCCTCTGCCCGCCGTGCGGGGATTCCCTGACCGGGCGCTGCCTGCCGCTCTGGGCCGCAGCTGGCTCAGCAGGCGGATCTGGCGGGGCGGGGGGCACTCAACCTCTGCTTGTAGGAGCTGTGCGTGTGTGGCTTTCAACACAGTCACGGGCTGACACCTACGCCGAGCCCCCAGCACTCCGCAGCGGGAGGGCTGGAGGGGAGCAGCCCCGCCGTGCCGGAGGACCATCCTCGGCCCGCCCGCTCTCCCTGCCCGCAGCCCCGGCCGCAGCCCCCCAGTCCCGGGGCCGATAATCCCCCGCCGTCGTCGGAAGCCCCACACCCCCGGAGCCGTGTGTGCCCACGGGGCGGGGAGGGGCGGGAAGGGGGAAATCCCCCTTGGGCGGTGTGCAGGATCCCCCGCCCAGCCGGAGCCGGCGGCGAGGCCGGCAGCAGCCGCCCGGGAGCCGCCCCGCCTCGGGAGGGGCGCGGCCGCAGCCGCCGCTCGGACACCGGCGAGGCGCGGCGGGGAGGGGAGGGGAGGGGAGGGCTCCGGGCAGCGCAGCCCGGTACCCGCCGTGATGGCAAACGTCTCGCCCGCCCCGGCGTTAATTCCTCCTCTGAGCATTTCGAGGCGCCCCTGTATTTTGTAAGACGAGCAATAAATTTGTAATTAAAACGGTGTAATATTGGAAAAAACTTTTTTTTTCCCCTATGTAGATCTTTAATTTTCTAAGTGTCCCACTCCCTCATTCTGGCTCAGGCTGCCTCATGTGCCAAACCGCAAAGCCTATAGAGCACAGGTCCTTGCAGCTGAGGAGAGCTCCAGCCTGTGTCTTCATGAAATTAAAGAGCTCTGTGTCCTCATGTGTCTGTGTGTTGACTATTTTCATAGGGGTTTAGCTGTGGTTTGCAGCTCAATATTGAAAGGCGTTATTGATACTTCGAGGGAAAATTTGAGAAAAATATTTTTTTTTCCTTTTTTTTTTTAGTGTTTTCTCTGTGGTTTTCCCTCTTCTCTATTTTTTTTCCTTACTAAGGTTACTGGCATGGGAACAGCACTGTCGTACTTCACCTCATCAATGTGTGCTGTGTATTTGTTGCAGTTTGGAGGACCTGACTGCTAAGAATTATTCAAACCAAAATACATAAATTTTGATTATTTATTCTTAGATTTCCCAGTCACAAAAGATTCACCTGGTTAAGTACAGTGACCTTCCTCCTTCTGAAATTACAAATTTAAAAAGGTATTACTCCTTTCCATGCATGTATTTTCTGATTAATAAATACCATAGCTTTTATTTTATTCCAGCATTTCTAGTATGAAGACAATATACACAATGAGAACATATTTATGACTTAGATAATAAATTAATATATATTAAAGACTCGCATGTTACCAGAAACTTAAAGGATCTGGCAAACCTTTAAGCCAGCACAGTAGACTGAAATGTTCCAGCTTCTCAAATGAGTATGTATCTGCCAAAAACTTGAAAACTACTGTGCAGATAAGCCTATTTTCAGACAATATGTGAAAAACACTGTATCTTTATTTTTAATGAAAGAAACATATTTTCATAGGATCAGAATGAGTCTGAAAACTCATACATTTTTTCCAATCTTTAAAAATCTGAACTACTGCTTTAAAATCTTGAAAGTCTCTTGCAGTTCCATTCTGTAAAGTGCTGTGTATCTCTTAGAGGCACTTAGACCAGCTATTATTTAATTAGGTCTTATTTACTTATTACGTTCCATAGGTTGTAAACTTCTCTGTAACAGAGCAAAAGAGCAGTCCCTGTTACAGAGATGAAGACCAAAGGTTGGAAGTACCTCTGAAGACCTCTTGCTTGGCACTAAGGTATTTCCAGCCTTCATTTGGCTTGAGCATGGCAGAGGCCCACGCAGTTGTGTCCTCGTGGGCCTGCATTAAGCAGGTGACCTCTCGGTGCAGCCCTGGCCTGGGGAAGCTTTGAGTCCAGTTGTGTGTGTGTTTGGGCTTGTTTGTGTATGTGTGCCTGTGTGTGACACTGTCCCAGTGGGGAAGAAACTCATCAGTAGGTTGGTCTCCCCCAGGGTCCTAGAAGCAACAGAAGGAAACCCACTAATGTATGCTGCTGGTAATCTGCATTCCAGAGTCCTCCCAGCCATCCTTCAGCAACCTTAAACATCTCTTTCCCTTGGTTGCTGGCATTAAGACGGGGATCTCAGATTGCTTTGCTCTGAGGACTGTGTTGAGGAAAGAAGAAGAATTTGGAGATTACATTCATTCAGCAGAGCATTGCTGTGTATCTCTTGGTTGTCTCACTTATCCATCCTGGCTCTTGAGTGGGTTTGACTTAGTGGCTTGCACTCATATGGGCATGCAGAAGATTTTTACTGCATCAACTTGTATGTCCCTCATTTGTATTGATTTAATTTTTGACGAGATGATGGTCTGAGCAAGGCATTCCCACCTTCACTGTTGTCAAAGGGCACTGGCAGCCTGGAGAGGGGATGAGCAGGGATGTCTGAGAATGAAGGAGCCAGGCTAAGACTGCCCGTGTCTCTCTCCATGGTGCCCCACACCCGAGGGGGGTAGTGAGAGCCCACGGGACACACACACCCCCAAGTCCCCCAGGCCCATTTCACCTATCCCTGATAATACCTGGGCCAGGTTTGTGACAGGCTGAAGCCAGTGGGTTGAAGCTCAGGATCCATTTGTTGCTGGGGTCATTTCAAAGATGGAAATGTTCTGAGTGGCTTTGCCTGCCATGTGTACACAGGTTGTTCACTCTACTAAAACACCCAAGGAAATTCAGGTGTGTGTTCTCCAGCCACCTACTGCTTGGCAGAGGTGAGGTGCAAGGGTTGGGCCACCACAGTGCTCTGCCAGTGCCCAGCCACTGGAAAATAAAGAGGGTCTTTGCCCTAAACCTGTCTGGGTTTTATGATTTCTACCTGAATTTGGGATATGCAGGTAATTGCGGGGGGGAGGGGAAGGGGGAGGGAGGGGGGATGAAGGGGGGAGGGCAGGAATCAGCTGTCATTCCAAATGAAAATGATAGTTTAAAATACAATAACCTTTTTACCAATCTCACTGGAAAAACAGAATACTAAAAATTAGATCTACAAAGCTGCCTTTGACCTCTGACTGTTAAATCATGATTTTTTTAAAAAAATGGATTTCTGTTTAATTTGGCGACTCTCTTGTGTTTATTTTTACTTAGCACTGCATAGCATTACATGCAACTTTTTGCTCTGGAAGGGATGAAGGGCACGAAACCCTGGAGAGATTTAAACCAGAAAGAAATGCAGGCTAACTAATGTCTGAGTGGTCCAGGGAGCTGGAGATGGTGCTGTGTCCTGCTTTTTACTAGAAAGAAATCTGGCATGAGAGTAGAATCTTTGTTGCCTAGGAATTAAGTTGTTGGTGCTTCTTATTCCTTACCTGAACTCCTAATCCTCTGTTTGTGCTATGGCACAAAACAAATTATTTCACATAGACCAAAGGACAGCCTTGTAACAATTAAAGTCTATTGTATAAAAGTATAAATGGCACATTGATCGTTGAGGTAAGCTGACTTGTGAAGAGTAATTCTTGGACATGAACTATACGGTCATTTCATGTACACTTTGGTGAAGTTATTATGCATGGGGAGGTAAATTACAAATTGTAAAATTCTTAGTTAGCCAGTTAACATGAATGCTCAGTCTAAACAGACCCTAGCAGAAACAATGTGAGGTCTGCTCCTACTTTTGCAGAAAGCACAAGTATTTTAATACTTTCCCTGGGAATAAACACCTTATTCTGGAGTTCTTCAAATTTCTTAAACAAATAAGGAGCTCCTTCCACTCAAATTAAAAAAACAAACAAACAAAACAAAACAAAACAAAAAAAAAACCAAAAAAAACAAAAAAAAAAAAAAAAAAAAAAAAAACACCCCAAACCTCTACGGCACTTTCCAAAGTGGGAAATATCCTGAAATCCTTGAACCTTGGACTCAGCTGAGGTCCATGTAATCTCGGTCACACTCATTAGGAAAAGAAAAAAGAAAAAATCTACCCCCTGCCCAGGGACTGTTTAAAAGGATGAGTGTGGATCCACTGAAACCAGTCCTGTGAAGGTCAGCTTTGTCTTGTAAGAGGAAAGGTGACAGGGTCAGCATTATTGCACATGATGAAACCCCCACGGGGACTGGGAGAGGTCATCTCTCTCCTCCTGTCTCCTCGTTTGGCCAGTGTGACCCTTCTGGGGGCAAACCTCCTAACGAAGGTGATGAGACTTCTTATTGCCAGAGAGAAACCCTCGGCTGGCCAGTTTAAGGTTCCAGGCTCCCCATTTAGGGTGGGGTGGGAGAACTCCTGTTCCCCAGAGCGCAATTTGACTTTTGGGAAGTGTGGTGTCCCTCTGACCCTGCAGAGAAGGCAGGAAGTTTCTGGGCCCCTTCCGTGTGATTATCAATGCCTAGAGGGTACTGATTGCGGCCGAAAAGCATCTCTGGGGGTTCTGGCGGCTCCCACTTCTGCACTTCCATAAGCTCTTATGGAGGTCCTGCAGTGGGCGCTGGGAAGTTTGGAAACACAAGTGGGCTCTGTGGTGGGATGGCTGCGCGTTTGCCGGTAAGCAGGGACGCGTCAGACACGGGGGTTTGCATCCCTAGCCCATCTCGCCGCCGCTCCTCGTGCCCGCTGACACGCGTGTAATGCACCCGCACAGGGCCCCATCACCGCCCGTCGCACGTGCAACGACTTTAGCCTCTCATTGCTGTATTTTGGTTGGCTTTGAAAATTAGCCTGTTTGGATAACACCCGAAAGAAAACATTTGCGCTGGAAGCCAAACAAGCAAATATTTTAATCTCTCATATTAACACAGCGGTTTTCCAATCGGTTGGTTTTTGTGCTCTATTATTTATTTATTTGTGTATGCGTTATTCATTCATTCGCTCCATTCGTTCGTTCATTCATTCATCCGCTCCGTCATTCATTCATTCCTCCATCTCTTTCCCTCCTCCGCTGGGCCACCGGTAGCCCGGGCTGCGCCCGCCGCCCCCGCAAAAAGTGGTCCTCGGTTTGTTGCATTCCCGTAGCCTTGGACGGTGCGGGGTGTGATGGTGCTGAGACACCCCACCCCGACCCCTAGGGCAGGCTTCTGGATATCCCTGCGGTCCCGAGGAGGCGGGGGGACGCCGGAGGACTGTTTGTCTGCTGGGCTGCTCTGTGCCGGCGGCGGCTCCCACCGCCGCTGGGTCTCCGCAAGCCAGCGCGAGCAGCGAGGGGCGGCGGGCACTGCGCTGCACCCGGGCAGAGTCCAAGCAGGCGACCCCCGCCCGCGGCCCGGCTGACACGGGGCCGGGCGTCGGGGTGCGCCGCGGCGGGGAGCAGAGCGGCGGAACCCTCCGGGCCCGGCGGTGTCCCTGGAGGGAAATGTCAAGAACCTCCAAGCTCACTGCTGCCGGCTCGGTCGGCGGAGGGGGAATGCGCAGTCAGACCACCAACATGCCTGGAGCCGTACAATCCGCCACTTAATACACTTCTGCAATTTAAACTTCTGGGGACCCCCTCCTTTCAAGCCGATTTGTGATATAGGTGTTTTCTCATTACACCCCCCCACCCTTTCCTTTGAAATGCACCCCCCCCACCACCCTCCCGCTCCCTTTCTTCTGAGCCCTGCTCTCTAATTCTAGATGAGTATTACTTTGCTCTTTTCGTTGGCCAAGCACAATTGTGTTATTGGAGATAATGAATTCAATCCCCATCAAAGAGTATTAGGAGCGCCTTGGCCCTGTAGTGCCTTTTTTCAAACGGGGAATGAAAGGCAGAGAGAAAATTCTCTGGGTAGCCTCTGCGCTGGCAGCTTTTGAAGTGAAGGGAGGCGGGCATTGTTGTTCACATTTTTGTCCATACGGCTGAAGAAAGACCGGCGGCTTTTGATGAGAAGATGAGAACCGCCTCGTAAGTTGAGCAACAAGTTAGATGGCGAAGTCTTCCCGCTGCCTATTGCCTGTGGATAACATATGTCCCGCATTAATAGGGGCTCAAGGGAACAATTGCCCGGGGGGTGGGGTGGGGAGAGCTCTGCTCTGCACCGTCCAGCGGCTCTTTTTTCCCCCCTATCCTCTGGACACCGATGCCCCGATGGGGGTGTTTTTAAGGGAGACTCGTAGAGATGCTCCCTGGCTCTTGGTTTGCTCCTCCACGGGGCCGAGACGGGCAAGCCGTATGCACAGACCCCGGGCTCTTCTGAGGGAGGAAAGGGGGACCTCGGAGAGATGTGCTGGGTCACCTCTGCTCGCCGTTTCGTTCTGCCAGGGCTCCTGGTGGCCGGGGCGTGATGTTAGGTCTGCTGTCGTGTGTTTGGAGGGCATGCCCCCTTTCTAAAGAAGAGTCTTTATTATTAGTTTGCTGGGGCTGTGTGTGGGGGCGGGTTTGGGATTTTTCCGACTAGATGTGGGGCCGGGACTTGATTTTGTCACTTGTTGTTATTCCCTTTCCATTTCATATAAGTTAATGACATACCTGAAGTTTGTAAAGTACTTCCTTAGATAAAGCAACCAGGCAAGGAAAAACAAGAAGAGGTAAAACGTCTGTTGTTCACATCAGATAACCTTAGAACTAGAAAACTTGTTGCATACATTTGAATAAGTTCAGACATGCTCTTATTCCAATCTCCTGCCCCGCAGTTCAAAGATTCCCCGCCCCCGGGTCTTTATTATGCTAAAGAGGTCATTACTGAGAGTCACTATGGAGAGATCCCGGTTTGCAGAATGAGGCCCACCTCCTAGTTACCAACATGTTTACATTTTCTGTCGGTCATAAGCGGTGGAAATATGTGTTAGCAACCCGCCGGGCAGGCTCGGGAAATAGAAGGAATAAAGGGAGAAATATATTTCGGCTATTGCGCAGTAGATGGCAAATGTAGATGATTAGGGAGAACTTAGAAGTATCGGGCACAAAGGCGGTATTTGCTGTAGACATGGTTGCTGGAGAGGGCCAGATCCCACTCCCGGGGCAGGCAGCCCTGCAAGTCGGTGCCCGGGCAGGCTCCGAGCGAGAAGAGAGTCCCCCGGAGCACGCACCTCCGTGCTCTGATAGCCCGGCGGGGAGTGGTATCACGCGGGTCCCACTCTGAGCGGCTCGGGGCAGCTCCCGAAGCCCCCCCCCCCATTCACCGAAGCGGGTGTCAGCCCCGGGGACACAGGGCACCTCCGCCTGACCGCTCGTGGCCAAGGGGCGACCCGTCCGTGAAGGGGATGCCCCCGCTCCAGATGATGGGGGTGGCTTTTCTACCGGACGACGGCGGACTCGACACTCTTTCACTGCCAAGTGGTGTGCGAACGGGCCCGATTTCGGAAGCAGAAATGCAGTCACCCGAAACATGTCCACCTGGGGACCCCCGCCCCACTCTATTGCCTCGGGCGACTCAGTGAAGGCGAAGGACGGGGGTCCCTAACCCTGAGCTGGGCTGAACCAAAGGAGGGCAACGCCGTCCGCTGGGGAAGGCTTGGGCTACCGACACCGGGCGGGAGACCGGGACGGGCAGGGAGGTCAGTGGCATCCACACCCCGCGCACACCGGGGCCCCGTCCCGTTCGCTCCCGTGTCGCCTCCGCGCCACTTCAGAGTCCCCCGCGCTGCGGGGGGACAGCCTGGGCGAGCGCAGGGCTGGGGTAACACAGCAGCGCTCCGGTTCAGTGCTTGTTCCTCCTGCTGGCTGTAGTAATAATAATAACACTAATAATAATAATAATAGTAATAATAAAATTAACAACAACAACAATAACCTGTCTGCTGGTAGTTCACCCTTGGAATAACGAGCAGGTGTAGGAATATTTCATGGGAAAAATTAGTTTACCAACTGTACAACAATAATATCAAAACAACGACGAACTTCTCCTAAAGTAACTCGCCTGAGCAAAGCCCATTCGAGCAGTGCTACCGCAGCAGAGGCACCATTCAGGAAAATGATCCTCTCTGTGAATTCAACTAAATGTAGGAGTTTTAGGGTGGGGGGAAAGGGAGGACATCGCATCTTTTTCCCCTTGTAGAGACAAATGGGTCCTGCCATAAGGCTACATATGCTTTAAATCCTAATGACTGGAGACAAAGGTGAGCGCTGGCAGTTTGATCTGTCCAAAGTTCAAAGATCTGAAATCTCAATGAGTTTCTGTTTGAGGTGAAGAGGAGAAACAAACACCATGGCAAGGCTTGGGCCAGAAAGTTGCACGGTTTGCAAGTGAAATGCGACTGATTTACACTGATCTATCCTTAACTCCTACTTTGTCACAATGGTCAGAATAATTATTAGAAAATAACCAGAGAGAACAAAGGCAAGTTTTCTTCTTATTGCCTCCGATTTTTCATTGTTCTTTTCCCCCAGTTATTTTCTCCCACTGAAATAGACCTTTCAAAACTACAAATTGCAGGAAATGTACAAACTATTTTAAAAACATTATTACTCTGCCTTTGCTAAGAGCTCAGAAGGCTGGCTTCGCATTAAGAAGAAAAAAAGAACCATTTTGCTGGACGACCCTTGACACGTAAATAATCAAGCTAATTGCATTTTGATTTTAGCTATTAACCATTCTCCTATATTTCCTGAACAATATTGTAGCGTGGGAGTTTCGCGGGGACTTACGTGTACATTCTGTACTCCAGTCACATTCTGTGCACTATTGTGATGTGATTTTTGCCTGGTCATTGTATGTTATGTATATTTCCACTTGTCTCCCCTGGAAACAAATACATATTAATTATATGTATGTTAATATATACAATATATGCATCTATATTCCTCCCGAGAGAACTTTATATCCCATATTTATATGAGGATAATTTGCTTCTTCACGAATTAAATTTATCACGAAAATGCACACGAAATCTATTTATTTATTAAGTCTCTGATTTTAAAATGTTCCTTTACTAGAGTGATTAATCACATAAGCTCACACATATATGCCTAGATTCCGATTTATCAAAACAGAAAAGAAACCATACGAAGTGCATTGTTATTGCAATCCAGTGTTTTATCTATAATATTACTGTAAAACTAAAACCGAGGCAATTGCTCTTCTAAAGACTAATTGGCATTACAGCAAGGGAATTAATTTATTTCGTGTTTATGCTGACGGACCAATTTCAATACCTACTCAACACATTTCAAAACAATTTTTGAAGCTATGCCAGTGGCTGAAGTGTTCTCTTGCGCCGTTCTTTTACGATTTACTTATGTTTTATTGACACTAATAGGATTCAAATGAAAAACTGTGCGGCAATTTTTTCTTTCTGGTCTTTCAGTAGTCCTGAACATTTCAAATTAATTCCTTCCAAACAATGTATGTCCTCCGATTGTTTGCCGATGTAGATGTCAGTGTTGTCCCTTCGCACTCAGGAAACAACCCAGCAGTTACTTGTGATTTTATTTCTCCCACTTGACTTGGGCGGCTGAAGTTGCTTTTATTCCACCGACTCTTCCCTTCTGCGAAGGGCAGGTGCTGCTCGCAGGTGCTCCGAGGAGGTGCCACGGGAGGGGGCCCCATCGTGCCCCTCTTGCCCGCGGGCGCAGGACTGCCGGACCCTGCCGCAGAGGAGGGCTCCGCTGCGCCAGGGGACCCTTCCGCCTTCCCTCGCCCCCGGCAGGGTCCCCGCCGCGTCGCCCCGAGAGCCCCTGCCCCGCCGGCGCACCCAGCATCTCCCCCTCGTCCCGGACCGGGGCCTCCTCACCGCCCAAACTCCGCGTAAATCTTTACAGAGGTTCCCCGCCGTCCCCATTTACTCCCCGCTTGTATTTAATGACGCTAAATGAGCCGTTTTCGCTCCCTCACACGTGGCTGGTCGGAGGTAATTGCCGAGCAGGAAAAGACGAAGTTCCCCCTGTAAACGGAGGCGTCGGTCGGAGCCTGGAACCTGAAGCCTGGCGGGCTCCCGCTTTGCCTCTGTCCCGGACGCGGGGTTGAAACACTATCTCTGTCAGGGGCAAAAGCCCCGCACCCGCCAGCTCCTTCCCTTCTAGCACAGAGCGACCGGTCCGGCTGGAAGGAAATGCTCGCAAACTCCTCTACACACATTGAGGGGCGGGGGGATGCACCCTCTTCTTGTGGAGCCCATTTTTAGCTTATTTTTGCACTCTGGCTGGGGATTCCCTGAGCACAGGATTAATGCAGCAGCAGCAGGGCAGCTAGGAGCGGAACGGAAAACGGGACTCTTCGCCCTGCTGTTGATTTCCAAATCTTAAACTGATCACAGAATGCTGCGTGCTTTGAGCCAGGGACCCGCGTTTTTAACATGAGCTGCATCCCTGTCTTGTCAGTGGCTCATTGCCCACAGCAGACACCATTTGCCTACGAGAAGAAAGGGGAGGAATATAATCTTGATGGCGAGTGGCGAAAGGGCACACGCTGCATCCGTGACAGGCTCCGCTCCTTATCTCTGGGAGGTTTGGAGCCGCGCCGGTCCGCTTAAACGCTTTTATTACCCACGCCCCAAATATTTCCATTACACACGGTCTGTGCTCCTCAGCTGATATGTGAAACTTGCTGCCTTATCGCTATCGGTCGATTGATATTTTCCGTGTATAAGCCCAAGGCATTAAATCAATGTGTCCACTCTGAAATGGCATATTCTCTATAGACTAGTCTGTGCGAGACAAGTGAAGTCCTGCTGAAAATTGGCTTCATCCTCTCTCGAGTCTCACGAAGCTCCTTTTGGCAGAAGCAGGGCTTTAGATAGGATCCGCCTGCCCAGACTCGATGCCGAGCAGCCCCGAGCTGCCCCTGGCTGCGGGGGGTCTGTTGATGTTTGCCATTTCGGGACGTTTAGAGGCGAAGGTGCCACACAGTCGGGCCATGGGGTAACCGGCCGCACACGGCGACAGGGACAGAACCCCCTCCCCCCTGCTGCAGGACCTGCATGAGGTAGCCGGGGGGTACCTGCAGTAAATGCCCGCCCGAGCAAGAGCACCCGCACAACATGACGCGGGAGACAGCTCCGTGTCGCCGGGAGAGCCCTGCGCTCTCCCGAGCGGATCCCTCCGACCCGGATCCTCGCTGATCCGGCCACACTCGAAAAGCAGAGGGGCTCTCCCAAGACTTTTTTTTTTCCTCCCGTTTTTCGCTGGAGGAATGTGGTGAGATTTCTGGGACGCTGGCTTGGCTTTTTTTTTCTAAATCGAACCTTGATTTAGTTTGTCGCCGCTGTCCCTAACCAACCAGGGGGCAATTATGTGATAATTACGAGAATTACACGGTTCTTTTATCTGGCGGCCGTGCACGAACAGGGCTCGGCACAGCGAAATCATTCACACTTAAACTCCCCTCCCCCGACAACGTCTATTGCTGGGGTCCAGAGCTCTCCAGCGCGGCTGCTGGTGTCGTTCCGACGGACGGGTCCGAGCCAGAACTACAAAACGGGATCTGGGCCTTTCCGACGGCCCGGAGCGCCGTGGATCCGCCCTAGGGATGCTCCCAGTGGGCGTCGTCCCGTCCGGCAGGGAAACGCCGAGTCTGGCTGCCGCCGCCCCGGCAGTTCTGGCCGCAAAACACCGAAGAGGTTACATCGCCTCGGGTTGCTTTTTCCTGCCATCCCTCAACATATCCCAGCACAGCGAATCAGGAAAAAAAAAAAAAAAAAAAAAAGGACACCACCACACACACAGCCTCACAGGCCGGTGGCATCGCAGCGCCCCACAAACACACCCTGCGGGCGCGTCCCCCGCCTTCCCTTTGCACAAGCCTGGCCGTGCAAATCTTTCCTCTTCGTATCCACATTTAAGCGCTACGTTTTTATTTTCTTGCACATGGCTCCATCCTCCGTAACCCGCCCCAGAAATTTTCTAAGAAAATAGCAGAAGTACTTAATTGATAACATTTGATTTATTTAAAGTCCTTAACTGCAAATAATCAAAAACATACTTCACGCATTAAATTCTCAGTTATCGTTTTAAATCAAAATATTTTTTCAATTACAATCACATTTATAAAATTAACAAAATTTCTTAAATTCACGTGTAATTATTTTTTTACGGTCATTTAAAGCAATTTCCAGCTGTAAAGAAAGAAAACAATATAAACCATGCAATAAATTAAGAACATTGAAACAGCGAACAGGAATAATAATAAAACCCGTCTGGCTATGCTAACACCGTGTAAAACTGTGGAAAGTGCAATAACACTGGATGAAATAAGCTAACGATGGCAATAATTAAACGGCCACAAAAAAAATTATTAGACAAGTTTGAAAAGGGGGGAGAGACAGAGCTGTCCTCTTTTCCTTGCATCAGTGTAATAGTCAATGTTTCCTAGGGGAGGGGGAAAATAACCTGGTTATAGATACACAGTTCTAGCTGGTACACAATGAAGACACTTAAATTAAATAAGTATGTCATTCACATGTTGATGAGAGTTCCTGATGAACTAGAATCTTCAGTAACAGATGGGAAGGAAAAAAAATCCAACTGGCTGTGACCTCTTGTAACTTTATATTACATCCCAAAACAGGTAACACTTGGAAAAAGACAAGGGTCGCATCCTGCACTCCAAAGCTCCAGTTGGTCCCCTCGAGAGTGCAGGATCCGGCCCGCAGTATCCGGGTTTATGCGGGTTGTAGTAGCCGAAGGTTTATTTTGCAAGTATCAAAAGGATGATCCGAGAAAGTAAATAGTCCTCTTGTTGCTTAGAGATTCTCTTAGTGTTTTGCTACTTCACAGCAGTATTGTCCTTCAAAGCCTTTTTAATTAAAAAAAAGTCTTAAATGTCTACTCTCTTCTTCATCTCCGTATTGTTAAAGTATTGCCACATACCTGTAAACTTACATGAGATTATAGAACACATAAGGGAGGGAGACGAGGGGGCAGAAAGCACAAACAAGTAGTTTACAAGCTCAACATTTTTTTTCTTCTTTTTAATAACACCCTGCATAGGCTGGGGAGGTCTCCGGGGAGAGGGGCTGGGCGGCAGGGGCCGGAGGGAGTATGTACAAGCGGGACGCGGCCGGCTTTGCAGGAGGTCGTGGTGGATCATAACACACAACGCGTTGAGAGACAATTTAAAAGTAACAGTCCTTTGCACGCAGCGTGCGGAAACACCTTGGTTTGTCTCAGGGAAAGCGGGGAGAGAAGCCAGGAAGGGGAGGAGGGGTCTCGGCCCTGGTGGCGGCGGTTGCACAGCTAGGAGGTGTTTAGCACGGGTCTGGAATACACACCTTGGTAGTAGGAGGGCTCTAGGGCCGAGGGCTCGATGCTGCTCCGGCCAGCCATGGAGGCGCTGCCCAGGGGCAGCCCGCCGGGGATGCTGGCCCCGTAGGAGGAATATTGCAGCGCCTGCTCGTAGGCTTTGAAGTCCAGCTTGTGCTGCTGCTCCGAGGAGGACATGAGGTTATTGATGGAAAATGGGTGGTTGAAGGAGTAGTGGGGATCGCCCTTGAGGTGGAGCTGAGGTTCGTGGGCTAAGGAGTGAGGGGGGTGTGGGACGGAGGCCAAGGTGGGTACAGAGCTGATGGTGGAGGAGGCGGCCGAGGCCGACGTCTTTAGCTCCGTGCTTGATCCACTGTGGTCCATAGACTGGGGGCTGGTGGACGGGTTGGAGCTGGAGAGAGAGGTGGTGGTATCCAGCTGTGCGGGTTTGTTGTGGCCTCTGTGCAGGGGGGAGTTGGAGCTTGAACTAGAGGCCCCGGCCTGATCTTTCCTGCCCTCCTGAGTGGCTTTACTGTTCGCCGGCTTCTCGCACTTGAAGCGCTTTTGCCGGCGGAGGTAACAGCCATTTTCAAACATGTTGCCGGAGTCGGGGTGCAGGGTCCAATAGGAGCCCTTGCCGGGCTTGTCGGGGGAGCGGGCCACCTTGACGAAACAGTCATTGAAAGAGAGCGAGTGGCGGATGCTGTTCTGCCAGCGCTGCTGGTTCTGTCGGTAGTAGGGGAAAAGGTCCATGATCCACTGGTAGATCTCACTCAGCGTCAGCATCTTGCTGGGTGCCTGCTGGATGGCCATGGTGATGAGGGAGATGTAGGAGTAGGGCGGCTTGGCGTGGGGGTAGGTCCGCTTGAAGGACTTAGCGTCCCGTGTCCTGCCGAGGTTGGACTGGGTGTAGGCCATGGGGCTCATGCAGGGGTTCATGCCGCCGTAGGGGCTCAGCCCGTTCATGGGGGCCGGCTGGGCAGACATGGCGTTGATGCCGCCGGGGCTCAGCGCTGTGCCCATGGCGGCCACGCCGGCCGGCATGCCGTTCACGGGCCCCGCCGAGCCTGCCGGCATGCCGGCCACGGCGCCGGGACTCAGCCCAGCCCCCAGCCCCGTATTGGCGTAGGACATGTTGAAGGAGCTGGAGGTCATGTTGCCGCTTGTCGTCATGGTGTTCATGGTCATGTAGGTGTTCATGGTGTTCATGGAGCCCAGCCCCGAATTCATGTTGCTCACGGGCACCGAGGAATAGGCCTAGGGCAGCGAGACAAAGAGACGGAGTTAGAGGGGAGAGAGGTGTGGCAGGACCCCGCAGGGGCCGGATCCGCCCGCCTGGCCCGGCCAGCCGTGCAAACGTCCTGCTAGGGGACGCCGGCCGCTTCCCCGACACCAGGGAAAAGCTTCCCCAATGCCGCACGGAAAGGCAGCTGTTGCCATGAAAAGGTCTATTTCATATTTATATACATTTATAAATAGACACGGAGCCGGGGGTGCTCTCTCCGGACGCGCTCCCGGTTTACCGGCGTGTCGCAGCTTGCGCGGGCTGCACCGGGATCAGCGGGGCGCACGAACCGACTGTCTTCCCGGAGCCGCTCCACACCCTCGCCGAGCCGGGCTGCGGGCTCAGACTGCCCCGGGAGGAGGTGTTCTCCCGGCGCATTCCCGTATTTTGTTGTTTTTGTGTCCTGTCTCGCTAGTTAAATACTTAAACTCATCAGAGTATTGAAATGGATGGGCGTACAGTGTTTGCGCCAAGGAGAAAGACTGCTTGCATTTTCTGAGAAAAATCTCACGCATTTTTCCCTTCCTGCACTAATTTAAATTTCTTTTCTAAGAAACATACAAGATGCAACAATGTCTTGTTGCAAAATAATTTTAAAAACCCTCACCCAAACCAAACAGGCCATGTCGGCCTGTTTTATCTGCGGAAAGCTTCCCCCTTGTCTACATTTTCTATCAAAACAGTCTTTAAATTAAAGTTTAAAAAAAAAAAATCAACCAACCAATCAAGCACCCAAACTTTCCCAAAGTCTGAAAAGCCTGAACTTTTCCTCTCTGAGATGATTTCCTACAATTGCACGACGTGGAAAAAAATTGTAGCACCCTACCACATAACACAACTCTTAAAAAGGGCAGAGTCGGAGAGCCTGAAATTGTGCTTTCTGGTATGGCATCTTATTTAAGAGGAGAGAGAAAGATGTTCCCAGTTTACTCTAACTACGGCTAAGAAAAGGAGGTTTAAGCAACGGTTAAATATATAAAATTCATTTCTGATCCCCACAAATTTCACTAACTTATAAAAGCACTTTTAATTTAGAGGATCACATTAATTATTTAAGATGGTAGAAGGCGGTTGAATTTCCCACCTTGCATTCATGCAGCTATTCAAATTAAATGGCAAGAGAGGAGAAAAGACTGAAGTTTTAAAAAAATAGCAAAAGCGAAGTTCGTTTAACTTTATGTTTGTGGACAATGAGTATAGCGAGGAAAAATGAGTCTGGAAACGGCACATAATTAGGATGACCCTTATTTGCCCTCAGCCGACTTTCCTTTATTAAAGGAGATGCCAGCCTGGTGACACGTATCTGCCTGTGTCCGCGTGGCCCTATGGGCGCGTGTGCCAGCTCCGGGTGCGGGACGAGGCGTGGGGACTATGGAGCCGTATGCCGTGTCCGGGTATGCTGATGCAATGCCCGGGTGCGCACACCCAGGTGCTGCCTCGCTGCCGCACTTCCTCAAAACGGCTCCTTCCCGGGCGGGAATCCGCCGTGCTGCTGGCCGTGCTGCCGGGCGCTGGCTTCTCCCGGGACCCCCTTTGCAGAGCCTCAGCGGCACAGCGCGGACCCCAGGCCCCACAGGGCCGCGCCGCGGGGAAGGCTCCGGGCGCTGCCGTGGCCCTCTCCTCCGCCGCAGCTGTGGGTGCTTGGGCCGGTTCTCCTCCTCTTTATGCACGGCGCTGTCAAACAGGCGCGGGAGGCGGCAGCGCCTCCGGGGTGCCGCGGTCCGGACCGGGTCCGGGTGGGGGGCGGCGGGTCCGGGTGCGGGCCCCCCTCCCGGCCCGGCTCTCGGCAGCGCCGCCAGCCGGCCCGCGGCAGCAGCGCACGCCGCAGACAGCCCGTCCGCAAAGTACGGACAAACGGCTGGTTTTCCCCCTCCTTTCCTTTCCCCCGGCTTTAACAGGTGAGGGCCCGGCGGTGGCGAGTAGAGAGGGGGGAGGTCCCGCGGAGAAGCTCGGGGAAGGCGCTGCCTCCGACCAGGACGCGCTGGCGTCCGTCTCCCTTGGCCCCTGCCATCTGCCGGGAAGGAGTCGGGTGCCGGCGGCACGGCGAGTCCTCTGCCCCGAGCCAAGAGTTTACGGCGTGCTTTTGTGCGCGCCACGAGAGAAGATTACGCCTTTTAGATGAGATCAAGGGCAGCCCCCGGGCCCCCGGCCCTCCTGGCGGGCTTGCAGCCGCCCCGCGTCTTCCCCAAACGCCTCCAGGGCTCCTGGAAGCTGTGTTTTCCTTGGGGAAGCCTAGCCAGTTTCGGCGCCGGAGGGAGGGGGAGGTACGTTTGCGTTGGCAGGATCTGGACTGCAAACCGATTCCTCCGATTGCTGCCCCCTCCAGACCCCTAGCCACCCCCAGGTCCTCCCCTCCCCTGCACAGGGGCATCATCGAAGCCAGACCCTGGGATTTACTCACCTCCTGAGTGTCGGCGTAGTAGCTGTTCCAGTCGCTGGTTTCATGCCCTTCCATTTTCACAGTCCCTAACATTATGGAGCCAACCTGCCCGGTGTAACCATCCAGCCTTTTTGCAAGCGAGCGACGGGCAGTAGGAAAAGAGCCCGAAAGCCCGACCTAGCAGGAAGCCAGCTCTCAGGAGGGGCGGGGGTTACTGAATTCTGCTCTATAACCAGCCAAAAAGGAGGCAGGGAGCGGTGTGGGGCGAGACAGTTGAGAAAGTGAGGAAGTGCGGCTGGGATGTGAGTGGAGTTGAGCTGATGTGGATCTTACGTCGCAGAAGTACCCACCTCCTCCTCCTCCTCTCCCCATTTGTCCGCCGCACAAAGGCGTTCGCACCTACAAAGCCGGAGATGCACCTGCAAACAAGGCAGTCCCCCTCGCCTGCAACTCCCCCCGGGGCGGCACTTTATTTGCAAAGCTGCGTAATTGGTTTAAGCTTGTGGGGAAAGAAGGAGAGACAGAGGTGGGAGAGGGGGAGAGAGGGGGGCGGGGGGCGGGACGGGATGGGACGGGGGACGGGCACGACCACCCTTTCAGGTGGACAGGACAAATGCTAGGAGGGACCGGGGGAAATGAAATGAGGTAGATGAAGGAAGGGCAGCCCCTTGTATTTGAAGAGAATGCAAAAGGCCATCCAGCCTTAAACTCCTGAGATTAGAGGCAATATTTACTAAAGTCCAGTAGATGCTCCTTTAACTTGATGGCCGGGACGTGCTTTAAAGTCCCGAGTCCTGAAGTCCACAGGTTCCCCCCCTCTCCCGCTCCTCGCTTCACAGTTGGTTACCGCGCAGGTACCTCCAGGCCCTGCCGCGGCGCCCCACGTTCCCATCGCCCTCCGGGCAGGGGATCGGATTAGGCGCTCCGGGCTGCGAGCAGGAGGCTCCGCTCCGTGCTCCCCAAAGCCCTCCCAACTCTCCCCCCACCCCATCCCCCTCTTCCTCCGGAGTAAACTAGCCCTTCAAACGGAGTGCCGTCCTGTGTAGATGGTGATAATGATATTGCTTTTTCGGGTGCTTTATGTTCAGAAACCATGTGAGTCACCGTGCTGAGACATAATACTACAGGTTCCCAATAAATACGGACAGAGGCCTGAATGCGGATCCACTGATATTAACCTCCACTTGGCAAACATCAGGTGAGTCACTAGGACCATTTTATATCTTTACTGTGAAAGCCTTCAGCCCCGAAGGCTCATTTGGAAGCTTTCTCTGATGCCAGACACCCAGGAGCAGCAATAATAGGTAGCAGGTATCTCATTTCCAACTTCTTGCTTATTGACCTGATTTCTCACAACGAACAAGGGGGGAGAGGAATCTACACAGGCTGGTAAAAGGTGAAAAACAGCGATAAAACAAACTGACATTGGACAAAGCTTTTTTATTATTATAGAGGGAATCTCTCAGTCTTTGCAGACGGATCAAACATTTCTGCCCTGTCCAGCTCTTCGAGCCTATGTCAACACCACGGACTTTTCTTGGGTTTCTCTATCCTATCCCTTGTGAGTTCGTTCCCACCTAGCTGCTAAAACTTTTATCACCTCATAGTAGAAAACAAAAACCAAAAAGTCAAAACCTAAAAAAGCCACATCATCAACCAGCAAATAATAACCCCTCCCCCCCAACACAAACAACTTTTCCAACAGTGGAAATTTGAAAGGGAAATAAAGCATCTTGGGATTTTGAAAAAGGCTTGGATATCATACCGCACAAACTATAATACACATCTGGGGCTGAATTTCGGCTTGATGTGTTTATTTCAGCATGACCACAGTTGCTTCCACAGTGATTTGTTCTCGGGTAATCTGTGGAAATGTCACCCTCACAAACAGGATTTTAAAGTTTCTCATAAAGACACAGGATTCAAATGACGAGATATAGAATACCTCTGCCTCGACAAATATGTTTTAACTGGTTCTCTAAATGCATTTTCTGCTACCCCTTTCTTTGTTTTTTCTCTCCTCACCCTTTTTTTTTTTTTTTTTAAATCTGGCAACAGAATTAAGTCAAATCCTCGAAACAAACAAAACTCTGGAATCAGCAGAGGAGAACAACATATGAAAATATGTCTTGAAGGAAATAAAATACTTAAAAGCGCTGGATTAAACCCCTGCTTTCTCAAATGGTCAAACTACACCCATAGAAATTGGAATATCTAAGTGGATATCTAATATCTAAGAAATATTAAAATTGCGGTCTCCATGTATGCACCCTCTCTCTTTTCCTAATGGAAGCAGTGTATAAGTCTGAAAACAGAGATCCTTCGGCGGTGGCTTGTTCATTTCAGTATTTGAGGTCTGTGGAGTACGGCTCCCCCGCAGCAGCACCAGCCTCATGCGGGGATGCCGGCAGGAGTGCAGCTGCCCCAGCGACCCCGCTGTCGGCACCCCCCGCTGGGTGACCTCGGGGCGGTGCTGCCTCGCTTTCCAGTGCCCAGCCCCGCGGGAGCAACACCCGACGGGACGCCGGGCAGCCCATGCTGGGTCACTCCGTACCTGGAAAAAAGGGCAGGCACAAAGCCGGCCATGCTCATCGGATGCTGCTACAAACCGCGGAGGCGTTTCACCGGGCGGAGCAAACGTGGAGCCGGCAAAGCCTCTCTATAGACCGGCCACCCCTGGGCCGCCCCGGCTGGGATGCCCGCTGCTCGGGAGGGGAGGGGAGCCAGGGGTTGTGCAAAGCCTCAGCGCCTCCTGTTGTCCGGCTGCGGGCTCAGCTCCCTCCTGAGGTTGCTCCCAGAGGTGAGAGCACAGGCAGGATCCTCTCTTAATCTGCTTACAGCTCTCTACTTGATGTATAATCAGCAAGCCCGAGTCAGAGCCAGCCGCTGCTGGAAATTCCCTTCAGCCCGGTTGCTGTGTTGCAGCCCTGGTGGAGAAAATCCTCCCTTGAGTCAAGAAGAGGGTCAAGACGTCTCTGCCCACGACCACAGGAAAAAGCGGGTATTTCGGTAGTTGCCCTCGCCCTGCACTTGAGCCTTTATGTAGTGAAGCCCTGTGAAGGATGCTCTGCGAGTCCAGCGGAATTTATCAGTATCCCTTGCAGCAGGCTCAGCAGAGAAGCACTCTTCTAGGATGCGGGACGCTGTCTAGTAGCCAGGAGCTCTCCAGTCGCGACTAGCTGATCCGTTTTTCAGGAGTCAGGACGGAAGCACTGGCCCCACAGCGCCTTTCTCCAGCTCTGATTAGAGTAGCACCAACTTCTATACACTTTATTATTTTCTAAATAGATGTTTATATTTATTTTAATTTTTTTTTTCGGGGCGAGCTGTTTGTGCAACCTGGAGAAAAGCGCAGCTGAGGCGAGCTGCTCTTTACCCGGCTAGATGGGATCAAGGTCTCAGCTCTTGGCTCCACAGGTGCGCGCTGCCAAGGGTGCAAACATAAAACCTGACCTAAAAAATACGGAAATATGTGTGTGTGGAGCGGGGGCAGGACTTCCAGGGGAGACAGTATTACCAACGCTGTCAGGAAGAGATGGGCCCCACAAAGACCACTCAGCAAGGGTCTGGTTTTTGGGAATCTCGTCACTGTCTGGACGGGCCAAGTGGCCTCGCCCCTGGGAAGGGGCTTCCGGCAGCGCCTCGGGGACCGGAGCTGGCCCCAGCACGGCGCTGCCCACGCGGGAAGCGGCCACGGCCCGGGAGCTCGTCGGCGCCCGCCGACCAGCGCCGCCCGGGAGCGCCGCCCGCAGGCTCTACCCCACGAGTGGGCCGGGCGGCCGATGCAAGCGGCGGGAGCTTTAATTTTAACGTGGAGCACTCTTTCAGTTCGTTCCTGTCTAAGTTTCCCCTGGCAGCAGCAGCGTCTGCTGGCCCTTCGGTTTGACTTGTAGGGTCTTACTCGATTTTGCTCAAATACCATCGTCTTCTGGACGAGAATTTCTCGGCAGTGCTTGCGCGGGCCAGGCGCTTAGCTCGGGAAGGAGCTGTGAGGTTATCTCCGCATCGGTATGCCATCCCTGCTCTACACTGCACAGCCTTCTTTTCCTTTGACCGGGTCTGTCTCCTGCAGAGGGTCCCTCATACCCGGCTTTCCAGACTGGCCCAAGCCTGTGCAACGGGTCGCCGAAAACACCGTGGGACCCCGTCAGCCTCCCCCACCTTCTCCCCACGATGGGAAATATCTTCCCGACTGTTTCCAACCTGAAATCCTTCCCCATTCAAGCGGGCAGACAGTAACCCTCTGGGGACGTGCCTGTGCCCAGAACACGGTGCTTTGGACGGGGAGGGATCCTGGGTGCTCCGGGACCAGGGCTCGGTGACTGCCGGTAGCTCCTCTCTTTCGGGGGGAGCCCACAGAGAAGGCGTCCGACTCGGGGGGCTGTTTTCCCTCCCTCCCTCCGCCCCTCACACAGGCACAGCCGCCCCGGTTCTGTGCTCCTGTCGCTGAATTCTCATTTAGAAGAGTCCGTGGGGGTCTCCTCAGACACGCCGGGAGGAGCCCCTGTGGGGGCGCACGGGCGAGAAGGTGGCTTTTCACTCTCCTCTCGCTCGGGAGCAGGGCCCAGGCAGATGAGGCCACTGCATGGGGTCAACATTTGCTTCTGAGCTTTTGCTGAGTGAGAGTACTCTTCTTATCTCCGACCGTGACGATCAAGTGGCCTCCTTCCTCCGACCGACCCAAGGTAGGAGTGGGGCATCCCCTTTTCCTACAGCACCTCTTCCTCCCCAGGACCCGTGGTCTGGTTCTCCTGAGCGGACCAGACGTGCGCTCTCCGCCGCACCATCCACGGCAGGGAGGGCCGGGAGTCTCAACCCTCTCGGCCGGGCCCTGCCTGCCCGCTGCCGGACCCTCAGCCGCTGCCGCGGGCAGGGGCTCCGGGACCCGGGCAGTGCCGCCCGGCTGCCCGCGGGAGCGCGGCCCCTCCGAGGCGCAGTCCTGCCGCGGACGCGCCCTCGGGGCCCCGGACGGCGCTCCCGGGGTGCCGGGCCTGCGAGCTCTCACGGGTCGCACTCAGGGCCGTGCTCCTTTCATGACCGCTCTACCAGGCCCTGGAGACAGACATTGTGTAGCCCGTTGCAAGAGTGATGTTCCGTTGCAGGATTATAGTTATTTTATTTTATTTTATTTTATTTTATTTTATTTTATTTTATTTTATTTTATTTTTTTTATTATTTTATTTTAATTTAATTTAATTTCAGTGCAATTCACTGCATTTCATTTTCTAGGCATCCTGCAGAGTTGATATCATAAGACTTGAGCAACATAGCAAATAATATCCCACCCATCCAAAAATACTTATGTATCAGACCAATTAAGGAAGAAAGAAAATAACAAAATGAAAAATTATGAATGTTGATATCCGATGGTTACAGTGATGAGAGTAAGAAAGTTTCTGTTTTGTGTTGTTTTGGGTTTTTTTTTCTGAAGTGTAACAAAAGTTCTTAACAAGGTAAATCATTACCCATTGTAAGCAACCAGTTTATTTTTGCTAATATGGTTAGATGTATGTATGCTGTTTTCAGAACTCTAGCTGGCAGGATGCCCACACTTCAGCATGTGATTGACCAAGTGTGTTTTACTTTATGCAAGAATAAATGCACTTGATAATTATCATTTTATTCAAGAGCAGCCATGTAGGTAATTATTTCAGTTGTAGTTTGTTTTATTTATGTTATGATACACTGATACATAAATGTAAATGCTTCTGTTGTGTATTTCATTCAGTGTGTCTGTTCTTGTTCAATTGATATGTTTTTGAAAATCTTGGTTGGTTTATTTTGATTTAAAGGTTGTTTTGTTTCGAAGTAGCCCCAGTATTATGGCATGGAAGAAAGAGTAACAGAGGAGATGGGAATATGATTATGCACAGAGATAAACACAAGTACTTAGATGGCACCCACTTTGTAGAATCTCATCCAAATTTCAAAAATGGTGTTTCAGGATACATACAGATTTTTGCAGGAAGCAAAGGAAGCAAACTAAGGCAGTGAGTGCAGTTAATCTAAATAAACTAGTATAAAAAACAACACTTGATAGGAGAGGCACCTCTGCATGAATTCTAGATTTTTTTCATTGTTAAAGTTGCCCCAATAACTTAATGGACCAAAATCTGCCATCCCTGCCCCAACAATATCTGCTGCTTGAATCAAAGGTATTTCCACTCTCCAAGAGTCTTGTTTCTCCAAAACCTGCAGAGAGTTATCTTTGAGAACATCTGCTTTACTGATAAAAACCAGTATGTCTGTATTGGACAATAGATTCAGAGCTGATCAGCTCTTTGTAATATTCATCTTAGTACACTACTCCTTTGCAAACTGACTTTCCTATGCAGAAAGTAGACTTGGTTTGATACCTTTAATTTTGAGCAATAGAGAGTGAAGAAATGCTACCTTTCTTTCAGCACATATCAACATATTTTCAAATTGTTTGCTATCTTCTGCTTTACCTTCAAAAACTATTCATTTCCCTGTCTCTGTCTCTACAGCAGTTTTATAGAAAAGCTTTGGGAGAGACCAGTATCCATCCTAGATGGCTTTCTTGGCTGACTTCAGCTCTGAAGAATCAAATGTACGAAATAAAGGCTGGCTTATTTAAACTCCTCCCCAGGGAGCAGTTCCACAGTGTTATCCAGCTTGCAGTTCCTAGAGCATAAATTAATTCAAGCTGCATTAACTGCACATTTTCTTGAGCTGTTTAACATGGACAGTGAGCAATTGTGGGGTGTGTGGCAGCATTTTCAAAGATATACAGAAACACTGGCCATTTACTCCATTAGGGGACATAACTAACCTGTGTATAACAAAAATGATGCTTGCCCTGGAAAAGGATGACCAGAGACCCTATGTAGCACAGTCTGTAGTTTTACACTTAAATATGAGAATGTGAGTGTCAACTGGTAACACCCTAACATCGTAAGATCCATAAAAAAACTATAGTCAACTAGTGCCTATGGGAAAGTAGAGCAAGGTCTGGATTTCGTAACATGTTAGGACTTCTCAGGGGAAGAAGCTGTTCAGTATTTTGAAGAGTGGTTCATTGTTCCAGCAGCTGGGCTAAGCTTCTGCTGCTGCTTCAAGCACTTCAGGGGTGAATTTGAAAACTGCTGAATAGTTAAAAGGGACTGACATCACGAAGGTCATTTAGATCACCACATGGCTTCCCTTCTGCCATCACCTGGGTTCAGTTCTCTGTGCAGCTACAGGTGAGACAAGGTAAGAATCAGATTTAATTCATTCCTCCTCCATCCCTGTCTAGCCAACAAGGCAGCTGCCTGAGTATTCCTGCCGTGCATGCAGTTTCAGGTTTACTTCTTTTTATGTGTTAAGGTGGGATAATTGAGAGGGAATGTAACATCTGAACTTTCCTTCAGTTCCTCCTAAAGAGAAAACTCCTCTCTTCTAGCCAAACAATTTCATAGCTCATTAGGTGGCTTTGCCATTACCGATTGAAAAAACCATTTTCCCCTTTTCAGGGTCATGAATATTTGCTCCACAATCCATCCATTCTCAGAAGTCCTTTAAATCTTTTTGTCCTTAGAGGTAGGTGGAACTTCAGCGTCTGCAGACAACTCTCCCCACCCTTTGAGGGGCATTTCTTTTTGTTGAAGAAACTGAACAGATGTGAAAATTTTTCTGGTGATTAAATGGGATTGCTATGTCCACCAAAACTGAGTCTTCAGCTGTGAAACCTGAGATCTACAAACACACATATATATCTCCACCTATGTATTCACTATCAAGCTGTTATCGTAAGAGAACAAAAGAGCTGGACTGGAATGGTCAACTGGAAACCTGCTGTATTAAATGAAAGACAACAGAGAGTAGAGATATGATGTATCTTTGATATGATCAAATATAATCAAATTTTAACACTAAATCAAGAAAAGGCCCAATCCCAGAAAAGACTTTGTGAGGTGTTTAGCTGTAATTTCTCTGTTTATTGCTTACAGCCTTATTCAAAGCCAGGAATGTCTCTGACCTTGTGCCTATAATAACAGCCATGTGTGATGGGCTTCCAGAAGTAACTCATGTAATTTCTCTTGGGCTATATAATAAAATGGCACATACTTGGAAATATTACAGTCATGTCATACTAAAAATAAATCTGTGAATTATTATCACTCAAAATGACCAAGTGATTTTATCATTGTATTGATCTATTCATTATAAATATGTTTTAAAATAAAAGGGCTTAATCTTGTTTTGAACTTTTTTATTTATATATTTTTGAATTATGTTATGTTATGTTATGTTATGTTATGTTATGTTATGTTATGTTGTTATATTATGTTATATTAGGAAATACCAATGTGCTTAAATGGGGAGAGGAGAAAAAAGAAGACAAAGCCCAAAATCTTAGGAGGAAGAAAAATGTTAACTATTTCTGCTGGCATGGCACTGCCAAATACAGATATCTTACAATCATAATGGAGATTAGTAGAGCTGGGTGTGCATATTTGTTATGGATCAAAGATAGGATATAGTGATTAGAAGAATGACAATGCTTTCAACACTCACAAAGGGATTGAATGTGTGGTTTATAATACTAATTCCACAAAACCTTTCCATGGCTGCTTACTGCACAAGGGATTCAATATAGATTGATCACCGGGGGAAAAAAAAGTATTTCCTTCAGCTCAGCTGGATGCAACTAACAAAAAATCTTTCCAGTATTGACACTGTCTGATTTAAGAGATAACCCCTCTGCCGTTTACTCTACTCTTCTGCTACAGGTTACTGTCCCCACAGTGTAACTGTCAGAGAACTTTTCGTGCTACATTCCCAAGGCCCATAATTCACAGTTCAGTATTTTAGCTTATAATTAATCCATTTACTCTGATTATTTATGGCCATTTTATATATACACCTGGCAGAAATGCTGAACATGTTGATGGCCTGGAAGAGCAAACAGTGGCCTATACCCTAAGGATACATGCCTCTGATTTTTTATTTACTATCAGTCGGAAGCACAGATTCAGTTATGAAATTACCACTGGTTCTACTAGGGCACTTTAGACAGTCATTCAGTCTCTCTTTGTTCTGGAGTCTAAAATGCAATAATGCTACTGGACATCATGGTGAAAATGTATTTGTAAATATGCTCTCATCCTTTCTAGAACTATTGCACTGGGGAATAGTTTTGAGCACGTGTATTGCCATTCTGAGGCAGACTAGATCAATGCTTTGGCTGTAGCACAGAAGGGAGAACACAGCACCCCCAGCAGGGCTGGGGGGCCTCTGGACTATGACATGTGCAAAGAGTTTCACAGCCAGCTGGAAAAGGATACCAAGGCGAGGCTTAGAATTTAGTGACAAACTAGGTGTGAGCCACAGAGCTAGCAAAATAGTTATGCTCTTACTTTCCTTTTTCCTTTAAACAATAGCTACTCATCTTCCCAAGGACTCTCTTTGGTATTTTCTGGAGAGCCCATACCAGGCTATAGGTATTTCATATGCACCATGCTGTGCTGATTTCTGGTAGCCTAGATGAAGGTGGCTGTTGGAAGCATGACTAACTCCAGTTGCCTCCCAGTGTCTGTGGGGCATGATGTGTATCTCACTCCATCATGTGCTTGGATCGTGGAAGTGATATGCACTGGGAATGGGACTTCCTACATGACATGGACTCAGATATTTCAGAGATGAGGAATTGCATTTTTTAATTTCTCCAACCAACTGAACCAATTTTTTAATGATTGCTTTTCTTCCTAAGAAGAAAAAAACCCTTCCTTATAAAATTAATAGACTAATAACTTAGATAACACAATTTATGTGACATTAGAAAGCCTAGTGATCTGGTGAGGTCTAATTATGAAAAATAATAATGTGTACCCAGGGACTGAACTTGCAGAAGGTTTTCCAAATCTAGATCCATTTGCTAACTATAAAGATTCATCTACTGATTAAATTTTGGACTTTAAAATCTTCAGAGGTAGGGCTTAACCTGTTTAACTAAATACTTAATGTTAATAAAAACCCCCACCCTCAGGCTTCAAGCATCACTGTGATCATTAAGGAATGATAATAATAATACCTGGGAAAAGGGGAAAAAGCTTTCCCTGTTTTCATGTGTATCAGAGGAGCTGCAGCTGTCATCTCTGGAGCTCAGGCAAAAGGATCTAGAGGATATATTGGCAACAGTTTCTCCAGGAATGGCTGCTAAACATCATGTGTGGCTTAGTAGGGGAAAAAATATAGCATTTGGTACTTAACCTGACATCAGATCCCCTTGGGTGTTTACTTGCTTTGCTTACAAGACCTAGAGACTAATAACACAGGACATGTTTATGAACCAAGGCTTGAACCCTTCTCACAACCTGACTGCATTCCCCAGGAGCCAGTCCCTGCTCTTCTGCAAGCAGAATCGACAGCCAACGGATACAGTAAGATAACACAGCATACTCATTTGCCATTTTATCACCACTATTAACCTAAAGAGGAAATTCGTGTCTAAGGTTTTTTCCTTCCTCCTAAGACTTTTTTTTTTAATGCAAATCCTTCTTGCCATTCAGCAGCTTCTTACTGGAACTTCCTGATGCAAATACCTCTTCACATGCAGGGCTTTTTCTTCCACATCCCACTGTGACTCCTGCAGAGAGGAACTGTTCTAGGTAAACGAAATCATTGAAGCTTTACTTACTGTTTAACTAGTTTGAAATGAATCTGTTCTCTAGGCTTACATCTGCATTAAACTGCTAATAGGATTCATCTTCAATGTGGCAATCGAACACTTCATTCCTGTTCTGAACTGCTTTAATGGCCTGGACTGCTAACAGGAATCCTTCAACACAGAACAGCTATTTGATATTCTACCTACTGCTTCTCCAGATACTCTGGGATTCTTGCTAGAGAGACAGAGAAGCAAATTAGGCACCAAATACAAAGGCTTTCTAGGGCTTATTATAAGACTTTATTCAGTTATCTTGCTATCAGAAGAGAAAACTTGCTATTAATTGGGACGTAATGACTGGCTAATGACTTTTTCATCTTCAACAAGTTTTCAGTTGCATTATCAAGCTAAAAGTTGGCCATCTAGTCTAGTGTAAGTTGCATTATTTGCAAGAAAGACACTGGCTACCCCTTGAACTCCAGGAATACAATTAGGCAGGAGAAAAAAACCTACAAAAATGTAGCTGAAAGCTACAAAGAAAGGAGAAGATAATAGGAGCCATTTGCCTGGTAGACCAGTGGAGCTTTTCAATCCATTGAATGCCATATTTGAATCCAATATCGGCAGTTAGTCCCTACAGTTCCCAACTGAAATAAGGAAAAAAGAAAAATGCTTTATATTTACTCACCATAAGAGACTTAAGTGGATTACAAGCATAATTCTGTGAACTGTTACAATCCAGAGATTCATGGAAATTCCAGCACTTTGCATTCAAATTATGTGTGGGAAACTATTTTTCCCCCCCTTACTGCTATTATCTGCTTTGCTTTGCATGTGTTCTAGACCATCAGCCTTCTTGGGATCCTGATCAATGTGACCTTGTAAGTTTGCGCCATAGTTATGACCATCTTGATAGATTCAGTCTGACTTTCCATGTTTTCTTTTAATTTATAAGTTAATTTTAAAATTTTCTTTCCTGAAGTTTGATGATTTTTGGCATGTGTTATCTTCCCTGTATTTGTTGAACACTGAAACTTTTCTTTTTTTTTTTGGTCCACTTATAGTTCATACTTCACATGTGAAAAGAACTACTGTTAAAATTTAACTTTCACCAGACAGATGTCTGGTGAAAGTTTATGTTTGGCATCTCTGTTTTCTGAAGGATTGGCTAGTAAAACTGCAAGACATGGGCCAGGGTTCCTCTCAGTGAACTGGTTTCAGACTTTTTGCTCATTTGATACTGCAAAGCTGTTTGGTTTATGGACTCTGAGATGGAGTCCCTCCTGTTGCACGCAATTGCTAGTACTGAAAAAAAATCCCAATAACAGAAACTTTACTGATTATGGTGAATGAACCACACACAACTGAGCGGGGTTTTCATCTCCAAGCTGAGACTTTGACAATAACAAAAACTAGTTTTGTAACAAAAAGGTGCCTACAATTGCCCCCAGGAAGCCACTGCACTGCACGGTGCACAAGCTCCCAGAGGTGCCATTCATACGTTTGGTTCTCAGGGCGAAGCTTTAAAAGAGCCCGTGGCTGACAGCAGAGGGTTGCTATACACAGGAGAGGAATGAGGCTGAAAAGGTACAAACGCCTTTGCCCATCCTGCGCCCTTCAGGATCCCGTGGGTAAGCGGGATGAAACACGTTTCTAATGACATCCTCAGATGAGGCTGACGCTTTTCAGCTCATTCAGGGCAGAAATGTCTCACCAGTGCCCCACTCATGAAGTACTTCACGCCCGGGCTCTCAGTGAGGCGTGTTCCTGGGCTGTTCCTGCCGAGAGAGAGCCCTCGGTATGGGCGGCAGCGGGGGCTGCTGCCCGCTCTCCCGCATGGGGAGCGCGTTGCTCGGGCGCGGAGCGCGTCCTTGCCCTGCGCCGGCTCCAGAGGGAGCGGTGGCGGCTCCGCCTCAGGACCGCGAGGCCACCAGCGAGGAGGCCCTGCCGGACAGGCAGAACTGGGTGTTGAGTTTTATTCTTTCTCTTTTTTTTTTTTTTTTTTTTTTTTTTTTTTGCTTTGTTTTGTTTTGTTTTGTTTTGTTTTGTTTGAGCTTTCCTTCCAACTTCCAACTTGTACTCCCAAGATCAGAAATGGTTCAGTTGTTTCCTGATGTAAAATGCTGATAGCAATTGCTGGTGCTTCATAACACTTGTTTGGAACAGTCTTGTTAATACCAATGGGACCCTTGGCAAAATGGAGGAGCCTTTGCAAGCTGGTATCTGTGTTTGTGCATAAAATATGAATCCTCATTCCTGTTCGAGTTTACAGACTGCATACACTAAGAGAAAATTGCTAGAAAACATCAGTACTCAGGACTGAATTATGTGGGAGCACTGAATATGATTAAGGAACATGAGACTATATGCAAGGAATCTCAGTGGGATAGTCTGAAGATCAAACAAGCAATAGTTACTGCTCTTAGAAACATGAGCATTTAGCCCTTATTGGAAGATTTAACACCAGATCAATTGCATCAGTTAAGAACATTATCCTCCCCAGAGGTCAAAGAGTCCACATGAGCCTGTCATGAATATAAATAAAAATATTCTTAATTAATTCATTGGGTGTTCCAAAGTTCACAGAAAGTAAGGATATCTTCTGAAGCAAGAGACATGAAAAAACAAACTCCTGATCTCAGGGTGATGAGTAGAAGAAATAAATCTACAGAAGAAGACAGCGCTGACAAAAAATCAGGGAAGTTGCTCTGGAAAAGTCAAGAGAAAAAATGCAACTTTAGTCATGAAAGTACAGTTTTAACACTGCCAGTAATAGCATCATTTGCAGGTACCACTAAAAAAAATTGTGACAGTCAAACACCCAGCACTACCTCAGAAGTCAAGTTGCTCCAAGTAACTCTCCTATCTCATTAGAAAAGACAAAAGCTGTGAATAAAGTTAAGAATGGAGTGTGTATGCTATAGATTAAAAAAGAGATAAACTCAAGAAACAGATACAGTAATTAAAGATAGCATTGAATTTAGCTCTACAGATTCTGATACAAGTAAAAGCATTTCAAGAAAAGCAAAAGTAAGCAGGGACAGCTGTAAGAAGAGATGCAGAGTGATTTCAAAAGCAAAGCAACAAGACTTAGATGTTGAATTGAGAAGGATTCTGGGAAAAGGAAGTAAGCGGCCAAGTGTGAGGTCTGCTCAAGAAGAGCTGGAAGAGGCAAGGGGTGTGACTAGACCAGACATTTCAAAAATATACGAGAAGAACTTCCAGCAGAGCAAATCTGAAGAGTCTACTTCCACCCCAGTGCTGCCTGTGAAAGTGGTTGCAAGGTCTATTGATGAAATAATTGCTTTCCTGCAGTCTACTTCTCCATCTCCCTCAGACCAGATGATCAAAGAACTCCTGGAGAGTGTTCTTGGCCAGAAGTACAACATAAAAATGGAAGTAGATGAACCAGAACAAGAGAAATATTTTTCTCTTGGGTAAATATTACTTTTATAAGAGTTGTATATTTTTTTTTCCAGCTCCTACAATGTGTTACAACACAGAAGCCAGACAAAACAAATGGATAAAGACATTAATGTATCATAGAATATTCTTCACTCTTTCTTCTGCTAGATTTTTTGATGTCCCTGAAAAATGAAAATGAGCCAATATCAAAATACATTAAAACATTAGATCTTTTTAGGTGTTATTTTTATTATACTGCTTGTAGTTTAAAATATATTTTTCTTCATTCTCCTTTCCCTTTTTAAGTTGACATATTCCAGTATGACAGATAAAAAAGTGCATTAAATGCACTTGGAATATCATTGGCCATATTGCTTCTTTTAGGTACTGTTTAGATTGTGAAGTCTTTGTAAGACAATTTTTTTTTTATTGTTGTAGTTATTAGGAGCATGTAAGCAGCTGTAAGAGTTCCTTCAATTAATTACAGCAGGTGATATCAGTAATAATAGGCATCAGGGAGATGCTAGGGAAAACTTTCCTAGATTTTCACCAGAACTTTGCCAATTTATTCGTTAAGTAAACTGTTGACTTAGTATCAGATGGCTTCTTGTCCTCTCTAAGCAAGGCTGATAGTTTTGTTTCAGTTCCAAGACAGCTAAAATGTACAGTACCTTACATTCCCTTAACATGAGATTGACTCTTTTTTGATTGCATACAAGAACTAGAAGTGAAAAAAAGCGCACCTGAACTAAGTTAATTTAAATGTGAAAGTCCATGAGCAGCAGTAGTATGAAACTGCATTTCCAGTAATTCATGTCCTCTGATTTGATTTTCTTCTGAGAGCTTTGTTGTGTGGTTGAGGCATTTGCAGTGTCTCTACTTTCTGTATATTATGTGGTGTCTATCAATTGGCATTGAAATCAGAGAAGACTTTTCTCAGTGAGACAGCATTGGGATGATCCCTCTCCATTGTTTGACTTGTATTTTAGGGACGTAATAGTTTGGGACTCTTTGGTTGCAATTTGTCAGTTGATTACAAAAATTCTTCAGGCAGATGTGAAGAGGGTTAAAGAAGTATTGGACCTGGAAAACTGTTTGTTGTTTAACTTACCAGAAATAATTAGTAGTGACTGGTAACATGTGCAGAATTTTGTGGTTTTCTTACTGTTTTATAACTGTCTTATGTTCTAGGTAAGATTTTCAAAGTTTGGCCTCTGCCAAGTCCTGATACGTGAACTGACTTTTTGTTGTTTGTAGTGTGAGCTGCTGGGCCCTGAGCTTTGAAAATCTGACCTCTGGGATAATATCATATCATATCATATCATATCATATCATATCATATCATATCATATCATATCATATCATATATCATATCATATCATATATCGATCATATAATATCATCATATCATATATCATATCATATCATAATTAATTCTTTATTTCTACTATTTGATCAATCAGGTTAAAAGTAAAGTGAAAATTTGAACCTAGTGATGGCTTTCTCTTCCAGTTTTTTGGTTTTTAATGTTTTTTTTTTAGGTAGGAACATATGGACATTAGTGAGGGTGAATGAGACCCTTCTTGCTGATTACCTTTTATTTTAATAAATTAAATATAATTTTGCAGCAGGTGTCTTTTGAACTGAAGTGACCTTATAATTAGGTTGAAGACTTTAGCAATTCTTTATTATTATTAGGCATGGATTATTTACTTTACACTAAGCTTCATAGCTTGCATTCTCTAATGAAGTAAGAAGTGTATTGTTTTAAATGAAGAAAGAAAAGAATGGAATTGCTAAAACGAAAACATACTCTTGGAATTAAATGTGTTTTTTCATTTCTTAAAAAAAAAAAAGAAAATTATATTGTTTTTATTTTATTCTCAATCTTGCATTAATGACTGGTTAGCATTGACACCTTATGGTGTTGCTGAGGGGGCTGAGTGCTGGTTTTCCACCTGCATTGAAATAGCATTATCTGAGAATAAAATGCCAACTTGGTGGGACATCATTACTTAGCCCTGTGTCCTTTGAGGGAAATTGGTTATCAGTAGTGTTTCCTGTCATATTTTCTGTGAAAACATAGAATTTCTATTATAAGAATAATGTAGCTTCCAATGCCTGGAGTAATTTTTTTTCCTTGAGGCTTATTGCTAACTCTGAAATATATTGAGATACCAAGCATATGTTTGGTTTAGTATCCATAGGAAGGTGTTTATATTTGTCTCAGAAATGCATTATCTTGGTGAAGAACCTGCAGCTCCTCTTTAGGTGGTTACTCAGATGAGCTTGGGAGGGGGGTAAGTAAATGAACAACATTTTTGTTATCTAAAAGTAACATCAAATTTGAATGCTTCTATTAAACAAGGACTATGGAGTCCACTGCACTAGCAGTATATAAAAGATACTTTAGTTTTTTAAAAACATCTCTAGCTCTTTTCAGCTAATCTCAATAATGAGGCCTTGAGACTTTCTCTGTAATGCTTTAATATTCTCAAAAGTGGTTTGATGGAGAATAATTATTGCTAAAATTCAAGAAGAGATAGACTTGTATTAGCTTTATAAACAAATACAAACAGGTATTTGCTTATAACATTACAGCATCTCACTTATTATTTGGTCTATATATTGTTTATACTTCAGCTGAAATGACAATTATTTTACAGATATACTGATGTATAAAGAACAGTATTTTTAGGAGTCTTACTAAAAATATTTCTTTTTTTGTTTTTTTAGTGCTATCAGATGTATTGTAAATGTCATGGAAATGAACAAAACACTTCCATTTATTTCACTTAGTTCTGTTCAAGGGGTGAAACTCCTAACTCTCCCTACTGATTTTCTTATTTTTTGCCTACAGGTAACTTGTGGAATGCTTTTCTCACAGTCTTAGCATCTGTTAAAATGCACCTTAATCAAGACCATGAAGCTTTTTATTGTACGTTTACAATACATTACAAATTCAGGAAGCACACGGTCAACAGGGTTGATGGCCCTTTCTGCCACTTGCTGAAGGGAGCTGCTTACTCCTCAGGGGTGGGCACTACCACTCCTGGACACCCAGAGTTGTTTTTTTTCCCAGAATAGTAAACTCATTTTACTTTAAAAAAAGATGTTTTATTTTCATAAAGTTTCATGAAACTACCTAGGGACAGATTTTGGGTAGATGGTTTACAGGTGTGGACTTCTGAAACCTATCTGCTTATTTTCTCAAAGTAACCAGTGCAGTTTGTTATGTTTTATCAACAATCATTTTCCTGTTCCTTATGATCATTAGGCCCACATAATTTATGCTTGTCTTAAAAATTCTACAGACTTTATGGTGCAGGGAGGATCTTTTTACCTTTGAGTCTAACAAAATTGGAGATTAATCCTCATTAGGTCAGTAAACTGCTATTATAATATGAAAACAAATCTATTTTAATCAGATAGATTGTAATCTCCCAGAGTTTCAAGCTTTGTCAAAGGGGTGCAGGGTCATTAGCTGTGTTTGTGTATAAACAACTTGTATAAATTCACCATGTTAAAACGTATTTGTATATTCACACATCTAGAATGACTTTATTTTGCCATTTATCAGGGTATTTTCTGCACTTTTTTATTCAAGACAGAGAGGAAAATAATTTAATATCATGTAACTACCAAATGTGGAATCAAAGAAGTATCAGATAAAAATATTTAGATCAGATATATTTAGAGGTAATTACTAAAAAGCAAACAAAACCCAAACCCAAGCAACAAAAATAATAAATCCTTAGTTTTCTTTATATAAGGCTTCATAAACTGCATAAAAGAGTCTTTTCAACTACAAAGGGTACCACAAACATACCAAAATGACTGAAAATATTGAAGTGGTTTATAATGAATTATCAATGTGCTGGGGTACCTAAATAATTTTCTACACCTGTGGGAGGAAGGCTGTGTCTAATAGAGATTTTTTTTTAAAGGCCCACTAGAAGTTTCCATCACTTCTTAGGTTAAAATACCAGTGCTGGAAACATCTTCCTCAAGGATGGACAGAACACTCAAGAATAGGTTCCCACAGGAATTAAGAGTTGCCACAGTTCTTTCATCTTCCAAAGTTTATATCACACCTCTTTGGCCTTGTTTTTATTAATGCAAACACATGGCCCATAGTATGTATATTGACAGTACACATAATTTTATTAAAATAACACAATAGCATTGTGCCTGTGATTCAACCAGGGTGAATGGACAAAAGACAAAACACCACACCCAACAAAGGAAAGCAATCACACACCATGTACAGGTGTCTAAAATGAAATTAAGTTAATATTTGCTCATATAATTCTGTTGATTCTGACAGAGCAGGAAAATTAATATGTAAAATTTGCATATTATGCAATACTTTAGAAACATAAGTTGATCCAGCCAGGTTGAGTGAAGGGCTTTGTGAAAATTTCTCTTTGATTCCATGAACTGGATAAATTGCATAGAGAAAGAATCACAGTTGGCTTAGATGGACTGTAATAACTAATAGTCCTTGGTAATCACCATGCTTGAAAACACTGTATTGCAAAGAAGAGGAAGGTTGGTTGGTATAGCTTGAGAAGATATTGCTGAATCTCTTTCTTTTAGTCCGAGTTGTTTCTCCACTCAGAGAAATGCACTCACAATTTTAGTGCATTGTTCTCATGGTGATGAAAAAAATAAGTAATATGAATTGTTTTTTCCTTTAGCTGTCTTTTTATCAAAGGTAGATAATTACTAAAGCTTTGGTTAAAAGCAAGGCACCAACATGTACAACATGTACATGCAGGGCCATAGCTTTTTATTGCTTTCTAGTTACATTTTTGTGGTATTAAATGCATCTATCACTTTTTATTAGCCTACAGACTACATTTTTCCTTTTCATATTCTAATATACATGAAAAATGTTACAGTTCAGACCATGCTTCTTACATGGTATTAAAGTATAATGCAAAAACAGTATTTTTAGATTGATGGGTGGACAATACACTCAGTGGAATAAAAATTCAACCGTGTAGAAGATTCTTATATTAGAAGGCAGTATTATGATGTGACAGACTGTTTCTAATACAAGTTCAACTGATAGCTTTACTTCATTCTTGCATTAGCTTGTGGTTTCTTTCCCCAGAAACATTTACTGTTTTGATAGCAGTTTTAAAGAGCAATACTCTCAAATGAAGTGTAGCTCAGATGTGATACTTGTTTGTTGCTGCTATCTTTAGCACTGGGCTCCTCAAGGCAGTGTGTGGCACAACAGGTAAAGTCCATACGTGTGTGCTAACCAGGAGCTCAGAATGCACACAGTTCTTAAAACTGCTGTGTGTGCTGAGAGCTGTTGCTGCATTTTAATTCTGCTTTTTTTTTTTTTTTTCTTTTGGTGTCCAGAAAGGGGTAATATTGAACCACTGCTTTGATGAGCAAGAATAGTATGTCTGCGAACTGAAAACAACTTTAAATTTTGCAATTGCTTTCCTGCTAGTGGAGGAATTACGATTTTCTCCTCTGGAGAAAATTATTAACTGAGAATTGCACTCAGCCTGCAAACTTCTCTACTATGAGCAGTTCCATGGAGAAGTCATTTATAGTAAAGAGTTAAGCATGTGTGTAAATGTTTGCAAAAGATGAGCGTAAGATCATTTGCCTCTAAATGCACTTGTTTCTTTCAAACTAATTTGTGTAATGAAGGCTCAAACTTTAATTTGCACATATATGCTCTTCTGAAGTTGTTTTTTTCTGTAAGGTAGTAACATAATTTTATTTATTTTATTCTTGTTTGACACTAGTTTTCCTCTCTTGCTCATACAATAGGCACCAATAGAACATGAGGAAGTAAAAAATGGATCTCAAGTCCTGCCAAGTTTTCACCAAGCAAGCTTGGTAACATTCTGAATTATCTAGGAATGTTAAAATATAATAAGTTAATAGTGCTTCTATTTGCTTGTGAGTTGTTAAGATAGGTAGTTCATATTTTAAACTGATAAAACTGGAAAGGAAATTCAACACTCCTTGAAAACATTTTGGTACTTCATAAATCACAAGTATGCCCTTATTTTTCTCTCTTTCTTTTTTGTGTCTTTTGTTCTTTCCTTTTCATAAGGGGTTTGATTTTCCAACTGCTGGATATAAAGAATTTTGCTTTTATTAAGTAGCATGCTGATTAGGGAAATGGAATCATAAGACATCCATCTATATTCATATGTGTTAGTGCCCATCATTCTATGCTTTTCATTCAAACTGTTTTCAAAATTCAAATATTTGAACTTAGATATGTTTGGGGAATTGCTTAATGTTTAGAGGCATTACTGATTTATTTGCTTTAAAGGATCAAACATCTGTTGATATAAATTTCTGATATATGTTTCTTCTTACATTTAGCAGTTTTTCTTACAAGTGCAATCTGTAGAAGAAACACCACCAGACCTTTGATAATAAATTTTATAAATGTTATTATTTAGCATTAATTGTTGCAGGTCCTTTTCCTATTACTATGTTTATTTTTGGAAATCTAATTAGCTGAGGAAATATTGAGGAAATATTTGGCTTAAGATAAAATTGATACAACATTCTAGGTGTTTAATAGATTTTGAAAGAATAATTGCATATAATAAATACTGTACTGAATTGCCTGTCAGGGAAGACAAAAATGTGTTTTAAAAATTTTTTTACATTCATCTTTTACACCAGTTTTTTTCTCTTTCCCTCAGAAGTTCAGAAAGAATCTCAAGCAGCAGAAAATAAATCTTGGCCTAAAGATGAGCTGTTAACATATAATAAGCAGGTGAAGCAGGTAAGCAGGTTTAGTACTATTGTGAGATAGTATTGTTTTTCCCATGCTTAAGGTTTTGATACTTTATAGCATACAGAGGTCTGCAAGCTGTTTCCTTACCACCTGCCCTTTAAAAAAAGATTTTCTATAAAACAGGTCTTCGTACTGGTCTTGCAGCTTAAGGTTAGAGGAAAAAACAAATTAAGGTTCATTCGGTCAGATGTTGGGTTAGGCTTTTCTTTATGAGATTGGAAAGCAGATTATACATGGAACAATGTATAAATAGAATCCTAACCTGCATTTAACAAGTGGATGCCTTCCTAGAAAATAGTTTAATGCTCAATATCCTTTTAGTTTTGTGATATTTCTCATGAAAAAAACTGTCACTAGTATATAAATTCTATAAAGCTTATATTTTTCAGTAGAGAACCCGTATCAAGTGTATACAGACAGTAGGACACATTTGTTGCCAAGATGGAATGATATCTTTTCTCATGTATTGTCAGTTTTTAACATTCTAGTATTCCAAGGCTGTAACCAGGTACTAAAATAAAACCCTAACTTAATTCCTTCTGCAGCTTTGATGCAAATGATTACTTTGCCTTAAAATTGTTATTTACACTTGTTGTGAAACAAATAACACTATTCATTATGCTCACAATGATATAGTGTGAAGGATGACCAAGAATGGGATATGTTTCTACTGGACAGTGTTATGTGCAGAGGCCCAGTTAGCCTTGGCTTAAACTTAAATAAATGAGATGAACAAGGCTGGAAAAGCTACATGAGAAGACAGATGCAGCTGTTGAGAGGAAAGACATAAAAGATCAGAATGAAAAGAGGATGAGACAGACACATTGAATGCTTTTTGATGGCCCAATATTTGCGAGTTTGTTGTTTCAAGGTCTAGTCATCAAAAAGCAGAGGTCTAGTCAAAATGAGAAACCTTCTGAATGTCTAAGGGCCTTGTTTCAGCTACTTTTTTTAGCTCCTTCCACTGATTGTAGTTTGGCCCTGATTGTGTCTCTTCGAGCTGAATGGAAAAAGGCATAGAGAGAGGTAGGCATATGCCTAGAATTCCAAAGCATTAGCATCCAACTTTCCTGGTCAGTCAGGATCCAAAGATGCACACAGTTTATTCTGAAGAGTAAAGGACAGGGGAGCTTTGGGAGTGAGTCACAGGGAGGTGACAGAAATTCCCCATCAGTCCTGGCACTGCATTCTGCCATGCTGCCACAGTGGACATGAAGTAGAGCCCTAAGTGGCCTGGCAGTTTCAGTTGGCAGGCATTCTTCTACAGAGAAGGATGAATATTTCCCAGAAGCTTTTCTGGTAGCAAAATTACTCCTGTTAAATGGGTTAGAATTCTGTTGAAGGAAATGGATGAAAATTAAATTATATTACTTTAAAACATTCCTAATATCCAATCAAAACCTCCCCTGGTACAGCTTGAGGCCATTTCCTTTTGTTCTAATTGCTTGTTACTTAGGAGAAGACTGACCCCCACCTCTCTACAACCTCTTTTCAGGTAGCTGTAGAGATTGATAAGGTCTCCTCTCAGCCCCATGTCCCCAGACTAACCAACTCCAGCTCCCTCAGCCACTCCTCACAAGACTTTTGCTCCAGATGATTCACGAATTCTGCTGTCCTTCTCTGGACATGCTCCAGCCCCTCAATGTCTTTCTTGCAGTGAGGGGCCCAGAAATGAGCACAGGACTCAAGGTGTGGCCTCACCAGTGCCCTGTACAAGGGGACAATCACTGGCCTGGTCCTGGGCACGCTATTGCTGATACAGGCCAGGTGCCGCTGGCCATCTTTGCCACCCGGGCACACCCTGGATCATGTCCAGCCACTGTGGACCAGCACCCTCAGGCCCTTTTCCACTGGGCAGTTTCCCAGCCAGTCTTTCCCCATGCTGTAGCACTGTCTGGGGTTATTGTGATCCACGGGCAGAACTGGTGACTGAAATCTAAGGCATTTTGCCTTATTGAACCCCATACAACTGATCTTGGCCCATCAATCCAGCCTGTCCAGATCTCTCTCTAGAACTTTCCTGCCCATAAGCAGATCACTCCTGACCAACTTGGTGCTGTCTGAGAACTTGTTGGAGGTACACTCCATCCCCTCATCCAGATCATCAATAAAGACATTTAAGAGGACTGACACCAATAGGACTGACAACAATAGTGAGCCCAGGGGAACAGCACTGGTGACAGGCCACCAGGTGGAAGGAACTCCTGTTCTCTGGGCTTGGCCATCAAGTCAGTTTTTATCCAGTGAACAATGCATCTGTCCAAACCGTGAGCAGCCAGTTTCTCCAAGAGAATGCTGTGGGAAACGGTGTCAAGAACTTGACTAAAGTCCAGGAACACAGAATCCACCACCTTTACCTCACACCAAACAGGACATATTGTCACAGGAGATTAGGTGAGTCAAACAGGACCTGCCTTTCACAAACCCATGCTGGCTGAGCCTGATCCCCTGCTTGTACATGCCACGTGATGGCATTTAAGATGATTTTCTCCATGGCCTTTCTGGGCACTGAGGCTGACAGGCCTGCTGTTCCCTGGATCCTCCTTCAGTCCCTTCCTGTAGATGAGCATTACATTTACTACCTTCCAATCAATTGGGATCTCCCTGGTTAGCCAGGACTGCTGGTAAATGATTGCAAGTGGCCTAGTGAACTCTTCCAAGACTTTCCTCAGTACTTTTGGGTGCATCCCACCTATCCCCATAAACTTGGGGGTCTCCAAGTGATGTATCAGGTCACTGATGTTCTCCCCTTGGATTATGGGGGCTTCATTCTGCTCTCAGTCCCTGTCTTTCAGATCAGGAGGCTTGGTACCTGGAGAGCAGCTGGTCTTACTGTTAAAGACTGAGGCAGAGAAGGCATTAATAATGATGTTTGTAGGTAGCTTGAAGAGCATACTCTGCAACATCAGTTATCTGTTGGTTGCTAACCTAAATATGCTAAATGATATATAAACAATACACAGTACAGTGTCACTGATGGTAATTTTTATAATATTAAAGAATATAGTAAGATTACTTATTAATTCTAAATTACCTACTATTATTTGACAACAGAAAAGTTTCCCAATCATTTAACAGTACTGGGGTATTGTGATGATGTTTTTTAGACAGCATTTAATATTTTGGGCAGCTTGGCATTTCAGTAATGCAACGGTGCTATTGTTACAACAATGCTCATCAGTACGTGTTCAGTGATCTAACAAGAGAAAGTAATTTGCAAGTTTTCCACCTGATAAAAATACGTATATTTGGTTGTATTTAACACAAGTACTACATAATTCAAATCTATTATTCAACTTGAAACTGCATGCTTTCAGTTTTACACACAGAAAAATTAACAGAGATAAAAAGAAAGAGAAATGGTTTTAAAAACTCATATGTACTAGTTAAATGTTCTAATGCATCCTTAGCAGGACTATTTAAAAAAAAATAATGGCAATGTACTACATACTAATATTTCTATAGAAGAATATTCATTGGTGTGTTTTTGTGACATATGATTTTGAAATTATTTTGCTTTGCTTAGTGGGCTCCAGAGCCCATGTGATTTCAAGAAAAATTGATTGATTGTGTAGATGAACTAGAAAATTTGGTTATACACAAAGCAGTCAGATGAAAAAATGCAGCTATTTGCTTTAGTTACTATAATTTTGTGTTACATCTGAAACTGAATTATATAAATATTTTGGTTTAAAATGTTATGTGCTAGTTCACTGGTGTTTCTACAAAGAAAATGGAATATAATATGAGATTATACAAGTTTTAAAAGTCCATGTAATAGTAAGTGTGGTGGGCCACATTCCCTTATTTTAGTGTTAAGGGAATTCCTCTCTGCTTGGTATAGCCTCCATTATTCATTACCAAGAGAGTGTTGAAGTGCCCCTCCTTGATGTGTTTCATGAAACAGATGAGATCACAGAACTTTGAATTACGATTTTAAAGTGACAGCTGCTGTAATTTTAGTTTTGGCTGTTTCAATTAGCTATATTGGTGTCTAAGACATCAAATGTTGAGTATCTTCTGGTTTTTTGGATATCACTTGTGTGGCTTTTTTTTTAATTATTATTTAGTATGTAGACATTTCAAAAGCTGGAAATGGCAATGAATCTAATCAAGTTATTTTTTTTTCCTTTAAATTTGACAAGACTCATGACAGAAACTTATGTGACATTCAAAAGCAAAAATCATAATCTTATATTTGGTTCATTTTATTGATACATTTTCAGGTAGACATAATACTTTTAAGCTTTTCTGTATTCTAGAGTTTTGTTAGCTTACTGTCTCTGTGTAAAATTTCAATCAGCTTTCAGTTTCTCTGCTAAACATTAAATATCTGACTTTGCTCCTTTGTATTTTTTGCATGTATGTGCTGACATAAACATTGGTGTCTGTTTCAAAAATAAACTGACAACATATGAAGCAATTTTAATTTTGAATAAGACTTTTCAGAAGGTAGTGACTCATTTAGGTATCTTCTACAGTTCTCAGTATCTTTTACTTGGTGATTTATGTTCTTGTTTATGAAATAGAAGCTTCCATAATTTTTTCCTGAAGCAATTTCTTCTAAGAACTTAAATACTGCTGAAATTGTCAATAAACGTAGATATTGTGCTCAGTTATGTTCTGGGATAAATAAAGCTTGTGAATGGACAAAGAGTAAAATTCTATAGTTTTATGATTTATTTAACCAGACGTGACTGAAATCTAAATTAGAAAGGCATTTTTCTTGAAATAATTGTGTTCTTTGGGTTTCTATAGATTAAGCCTTCCACACTTGCAGAGGTAATTACCATGGTGTAGCAGGAAGAGCCAGGCCCAAAAGTGGACCTACTTTTCATATTGAAATAGACATTTTTTCAAAACAAAGCACTTTAAATTTCATTTTTCCCCACTGTGTTGTTCTTTCTGTCTTTTTAATGCTATGATTATACTTCTTCATTTTCTTGAACCTGTTTTGTTTTGTTACATATGCAAGCTTTTAGGTGGCGTTCAGAAGAATCCTTTCTACTGACGGCACTGCCAGTCTGTTTTAAAGATATTTAAGGGGTTGCAGGAAACAGAACTCTGAAATGGTTGAGGTTGGGCTAGACCTCTGGAGGTCATCCCAACATGGCAAAAGCAGCACAAGGGTATAGATTCTGAGGCTCAGTTTTGTGGAACACATGCAGACACTTCGGCAGCAGTGATGACATCAACAGTTCCTTTTCCTTGCTGTTTGCTTTTGCTCCTGGATTACAGTGAGTTGTCCTGGACAAAATTTCGATGTGGGGACACTCTACAAAGAGATTTAGAGATCTAAATTAATTTGTGTCTTTACAACTTTTTTTTATTATTATTTTTTCAACATGGATCAGTTATTTTTTTATTTTGCAATGCGAAAAACCAGTTTTTGGTGAAACTAAGCACAACTAATGAATAGGAATGAGCAGCTGTGGATGAAAACAGTAGGAATTCCTTACATCTGTGTTCCTACTGGAGTTCCTCCATTTAATAAATGCAACCTTGAAGAAACTTTCCTAAAAATATTATCCTTTAAACTACATGTATATTTGAATTTGCTTAAAAACACAACGAAAATTGTAGATGTGTTCATTTCTAAGTTTATCAGTTCTGCATACTAATACTATTTTGATGCTCATTTGATTATTTGCTTTGTAATATATTGAAATACACCAATCTTATACACTATTCAGAAAAGAGAATTTAGGTAGGGCACACTGGAAATTTTGGTTTATTACACTTTTCTGCTTATTCCTTATACTGAATAGCTGTGGGCACTGCTGTGATATGTGTAGTGACAGCAGTTCTAAACTGCTGTAGTTTAATTTATTTGTATTTTTTTGATGGTCAGAGCTGTTTGTGTGCCATTGTTCCTTGTACTACTCCAGAGTGGGTGTGAAAATATCCGTGTAACTTAGCAGTTGGTAATACTGTGTTTATCTGATGTTCATGAACATTTTAGCTCCATCGTTGGATGTCCCACATATAGAAAGAAAAGAAATATAAAAAATTAAACCGGATGAAGTTCAGAAAGAGCTACTAGAAGAACACAACCTGCAACAATCTTTGGCTCCTCAGGCTTCAAATGTCAAGTAATTTTTAAAAATTATTTCACAATTACAAAAAAATTACTGAAAATATATGAAGTTACTGGTGCATAGCAATATTGCCCAGTTTGGAGAATACACACCTTCCTTCAATTTTGGATCTGAACACTTACAACTCCTGATCTAAATGATCAGATTTAGTTTGGTATCTCTAGTTTAATTTTCTGTTTATCTCCTTGAAATAGTTCTGATATGGTTTTTAAAACACATAGGAGCCATCCAGTCCTGTTATATGCAGATGAAACTTCTCTTGACTGCAGCAGAAACTGAAGTTGCTTATATGGGGGTTGCATTTGTCCATACAATTCCAAGAATAATCTAATCAAAATAATTAAAAACAAACAATGGAAAATACCACAAATTTAATATAAGCAATGCCAGCTGTAAGTCATCATCTTTAAATAGAGAAGATGTATTAAAAATTCATTAACTTGAATTTGTATTACAGTCAGTGCTTGTCTGAAATTCAGGAGATTTTACATGGAGAGCTGTAATTTAAGGACAACTGCTTATTACTTTGCTCTTGTCATACGGTGTATCTGTCATTCTCTAGTAGGAGTGAGGATTACAAAAGCAGTACAGACTGTGTCCTAATTTAACTGATACTGTCCATCCCATGTCAAGTCAGACTCTTCAGTCTTACGGTCCCCACTGCTAATAAGATCTTTACAGATAGCTTTGTTTAGATGTACCATAGGTTAGTTCTTCACTTCTCTATAAGAAAAGAGGAAAAGAAAAAGGACCTTTATTTATTAGATTTTGTTGTTCTTAGGGTCCTGAAAGGTCTATTGGATACAGAAGAGAGCCTTTTTATGGCAGGCCTTAAGTTTGTAAATGGATAATACTTTCAATTAAGTAGCTGAGAATAGTCATGGGAAAAGAATGCTTAAGTTTATGAAACAGTCAAATTGGCATTTAAGTGACCCTTTGCATGCCATTGCTTATCTGCATTGCTTAAAGATCATTTGGTTAGCAAGATTATATATTAAAACAAATAGTGTCAACAGACAATGAGTGTTTTACCTTCAATAAATACTTACTGTCAGATTATCAATGGTGCAGAAACTGCACAATTTTCTAAAAAACCTGTATTTAGTGCATTAAGTGAAGGTAATGTAGGCCACACACATAGTATTGTTTTTTCATGTCCCCTTTTCCAAAGAATGATAAATAGTCTGTTTTAGGAGACTGTGTGCTGTAAAAACATTCACCTTTACCTGCAGCATGCCCCAAATATTTCAGTTTACATTGATAAAGCATTCGTTTAGTCCATTCAGTGAAATGATAACTTCTACACAAGAGCAGCAATGGTAATGTAATTAAAATAGCATTCAAATTGGTTTTGGTTGTAGTTATTTAAAGTAAATGACAAAACTTACAGAAAAGGTCCGTAGAAATGTTAAAATTATTTTGCCAGCCATTATTTACAGAAATAATTCTAAATGTTGTAAGTTCAAAATTAAATTGTTTGACATATTTTTTTTTTAAATTTTAACCATGTGGTAATTGAATTGTAGAGAAAGTGAACTGTATTAGAGCATCCTAAACTACTACAAACAGTTATGAAGATTATATACTTGCTATTGAGTTAAAAAAGCAGTGTGAAATATTTCTTTCTAATTTTAAATTAATATGATATGCTTATTAAAGCATTGATCTCTGATCTTACACTCCAGAACAGTTACTTATTTCTATTCATTCTGCCAAACTGTTCAATTATTTAAAAAAAAAATTCCTTTGTATCATATGGGGTTGCTGTAAGCATGCCTTAAATCCTAACCAATCTTATGTGTTATGTGATTGACTTTTCATTTTTATGTTTAACTTGAACATTTTTTTCATAACCTTGATGCTATATTAATTCAGGCAAAAAAGCCATTGATTTCAGTAGAGACTTTGGATTGTAACATCTGTGAAACTGTTGAAGCATAAGGTAACTAAGCACTTTTCTAAATATATTAATGTTGTATGACTTGAAAAAATGATTTTGAGCAGTTTTGATTAAAAGGAAGAGATTTATTGATGGTTTTTCCTGTGGGGTGGTCATGTGCTTATATATACTTCATGGAATAATTTTTTGATGGTAAGTTAAAGTTTTCATGTAATGTTTTTTCTTTACATGTGTGACTTCTTTTTTTGCTGTGGTTTTTTTTTAATGTAGGGACATATAAAATATTTTTGTAACATGAATATGTGTTGCATGATAAGTCAATCTTGTGTTTTTCTTTACTTCATTTTGCAATTGTTGCTGATTTCCTTCTTAAAATATCTGTTGATAACATAAGGCATAGGTCTTTATAACAAAAAATCAAGTTGTTGAAAGTGTCATTGCCTCAGGAGAACCATGGAAAAATAGTAAAACCTGAAAACTGTTAAGTGTAATCTCAAAATGGAATTTCAACCTTTTTAATTTGGGATTTGCTCCTCAAATATGAAGGCACTTATGAACTTGAATTAAAGTAGCATATATTTGGGGAGCCATTTCTGATTTTTTTTTTTTACATCTCAGGCATTTTTCATATACTGCTCTTCACATTGTAACTGTCTGCACATTAGACATTTATTAACTTTGTAGAGTCCATACAGTAGCCACAGACTGTTTTTAGAATTTGATCCATGTCCTGTGGAAGTCAATAAACTTTCATCACCTTTAGCACAACTTAGATTGAAGAGCTAAATGGTAGAATTTTTTAGTTATTAACTTTTCAAAAATAGTCCAAGACCCCTTATTTCCTCTAAAATCAACAGCTGAATTGAAAATCTAGGAAGAAGTTCAAGTGATAGCATATCATAAAAATAATTCAAAGTTTTAAGGGTATTTATGAGGTACTCTGTCCTGAGAGAGAATTTAAAGATGAATGTGTATTTAATGTTTTCACAGAACATTAATTCACGTAGCCAATTTAAGTTGTAAATCTGTGTTACTCGGTTTAAATTTTCAGTGCAACAAAGGAAAGACCTTTTTAAGGTGAGACAGGAAAGTTTTGACTACTGAGTTTTGACTCAGTAGTCAAATTTTGCCCTTTTTTTGCTTTAGATTTATTACCAATGATTTAGCTTTTACCTGTTTTTCTTTTCTAAATAATATAATCTCTACTTCTAGCAGAAATTACTGGTCACTTTATACCAAGTTTTTATGTCTGCAGTTTACATAATCTGGTCTCATGTATGTCATGATGTAATATTTGATCAACTAAGACAATTAAGAGTCTAGGGAATAGATATTAATATTCTTGATTTATTTATTTTTATTTTTAGAGGTCAACATTATCCAGGCATTCATCATCTATGTACTGCTTTTCTTACTTTCATATTACCTTCTTATTTGCAACAGTTTTATCATGTTTTAGACAGAAGAGGTCATATGTTATTTACAGCAGGGGACATGGACAATAAGAAGGAATAACCTTAATTGAAGAAAAAGGTATGAACTTATTTTCAGAGTTTCTATGATTTAATTACTTTTTTAACGTACAGGATTATGTGTTGAAAAATAACTCTCATAGTGTTTCAGGAGTTTGTAATTTGGAAGTGGCAAAGAAAAAGATTTGAAAGATTTCTCTGTTTGGTAGATGAGTTTTAAAATAAGTGGAAGGAGGGTACTAAAAGACTTGTATCTTGCTTAGAATGTAAAATGTACTGTTTGTTTTTAAAAATAAATTGCATTTTGTAGGCATATAACTTATATGCCACAATTTAGATTAAAAATATATTCTACTCACATGAGAGGTCCCATTGAAATGAGAAGAAATACTAAACAAATACAGTAGGCTTTCTGTGAATGTAAAATTCTGCAGTAGTAAAAGGTTTAAAGTACACATGCACCAGCCCTTTATCACAGTCTTACCTCAGTCCTGACTCTACAAACACTTAGGAACAAGCACAACTTTAACTAATTGACTGTAGTTCTGTTGAGTTCACACATGCACAAAATGAAGCACATACGTAACTGGGGCCTAGATAAACTTGTAGTCGAAAGTATTAATTGCATAGATAGTAGGTAGTCATGTGATAACTGCAGGATGTTTAATGAATGAGGAGCTGAAGTAGAACAAACTGCATCATAGTTAATTTTTCTAAGGCTGAGGTAGCATGTAAGAAGGGATCCGTCAAAAAATTCGTTCTACAAAAAGTAATGATGAAATGTAAATGAATTTTGGAATAACTCTACCCTGTTTTATCAAGTTATTATATTACCAATTTCGATATTTGATGGTAGTGTATTCCTAAACATTTTACAAAAAAATTAATGTGTTTTGTATTCAATAATGTGCATATGAATGAATATGAAGCATATTCTTTTTCCATTGTTTATTACTTTTTTCTTTTTTGTATCTTTTTTGTTTGTACAGTAATATTGAAAAATTCAGAATTGGAGCCTTAATACTCTCAAGTTTTTCCTGATGGTTTTTGAGACTGGCAGTTTGCTACTTCTAGTTTCTGTGTATCACCAGCTCCAGGAAGACCAAATTATTGCTTATAAAATCTGTAGTGACTAAAGAATGGTAGAGTGGTAAATAAGGATAAAGCTTGGTCAGTTTTACAGGGCAATTTGTGTAGCTTGTTAACTTGGGTTCTCTTGAAAAACACACGTTTTAGTGCAGCCAAATGCAAGGTCATAAGGATAAGAATAGAGAATTAGGGTCATACTTTGTAGGAGGGAAGATTGTATCCTGAAAAGCAGTAATTCTGAAAGGAACTTTACAGTCTTGAAAGATAAGCAACAGAAGATGTCTCTGTAATACTCTCTGAACTTTAAATTCAACATGTTTACCTTAAAATAAAGGAGGTGAGACATTACCAATAATATAGAAAAGAAGTTTTGGGATTAGAATTATTATACAGAGCTTTTCTGCTCCAGATAAGTGCTCTAATAACTGAAATAGTCATGTCAGCACTTGTTCTCTCTCTTGGCTGCATGACTTTTGCATTCTTTTCTGCTCAACAACACAACTTCCTGTACCCAGAATGGTCAAATAATCCAACAGTAAGTGAGTTTTGAACCTTCACATAAGCAGTGAATTCTCTTATCCCGACTCTGTGCTTCAATAATATATTATCATAAAGAGGTGGAAATCATATCTCTGCCCTTTTTCCTCTTAGAAAAAAAAAAACCACCTTGCCCTTTCTTGGAAGAATGGATGCATCCACCCTTAGAAGAGGGTGCCGTGTTCTGGATTTGAAATGGAGGGAAATATTTGCTGGCAACCCCTGAAAAATCTAATTTCTAGAGAGGGGCAGCTGATTTCTTGTTGGCTAAATCATGATTCTTCTTCCATATGAATGTTTTCAGGAATGTTGTGCACTTAATGCACTTAACAGAGTGTTCAAAAATTGTTCCTGGGGAGCAAGCAGAAGTGTCAGTTCCTGTGTGTGTTCTCTCTTTTTCTTGACTACCTGTTCTGTGTTAAGACTTAAAAGATCATTATGTAGGTTTTACACATGAGGGAGAGACAGAGTTGGGGTGAATATGTTATCTGTATGGTATACTTTCTGGTGCAAGAGGGTTTGCTAAATGAAAACATAGCAGATCCAGTTGTTGAGGTTTCAGGCTAGGCAAATTGAGAGTAGCTATAATATTTCAATGTGCAGCAATGAAAGCAGATTCTGAAATGATCCACTATTTACAGCCTTCATATCAAGACGAGATTTCTCTCTGTGGTATAATCTGAGCATTGCCCAGACAATTTTGAGCTTGGTCCATGAATACTGATGAAATTTTATTATCTGTGTTATTTAGAAGGTCAGGTTTGCTAATAACGGTACTTCTCTCTGCCTTTAAAATATGAATCCACAAATTGCTTTAGGAAAGTTTCTAGTAATTGAATTATTCTGATGTAGTCAAGATTATCCTAAGCATCAAGGATGGCATTATTTCAGGGTACAGGATTAGGCCCTGATGTTTCCCTTTGGTTTTTGTGAGCTTCTGCTTTTGTCAGCAATTTGGGTAGTATATAAATATAATTCATGGCCTTTGTTAGAGTGTTTGCTTTTGATTCAGCAGCATTTTCTGTGTGTTGGACAGATACATTCAGAGAATATAAGGACTCAATGAGAATAAGGACACTGATCAGCATTGTCAACAGAGGTCTCAGCATACCAGTAACCAAGCCACTAACTATTTTGCAGAACTTGGTGGGAGAGGAATTAAGGAAATCCTTGTGAGAATAAATCAATGGCTTTTGTGAGAGTTTCTCAGGTGTGAGAGGCAGTATAAGGGTGGGCAAACAGGTGTTCAGAAAGGAACCCCCAAAACTTAGGAATTCACTGATGGAGTTAGAAGTCACAAACATAGAAGTTATCATTTTACTGTTCTAGTGATGACAAAAAACCTGTGAATGTTTTGAAAGCAGAGGAGCATCTTTTATTTGAATAGTGGTTTTTTTTGGTTTTTTTTTTTTTCTTCCCTGTTACTTCAAAGAATGGGATAACCTTCCAAGGAAGCAACTATGATCTTTGTGGTACCACTTTGAATGACTGTGAACACAGCAAGGTGATGTTTGTCTAGGCTAAAGAAACTGATGCTGCAGCAAGCAAGGTATGAAATTAGATACAAGACTATTAGCTTTGTAGAGAGATTAGAAAGAGTTTAATTTTAGAATGTTGTGAATGATACCTGTGATCTGAGTCTGTGCTAGCCATAGTGAGTGAAGAAAAAAGGTAGTGGGGAGGTCATGAAGGTTGAAAAGGCAAAGGCTCGTTAGATTCTTGTCTGTCAGCCTTGCTGAGATAAAACTGGCATCTTCAAATCCCTAAGAGAAAGATCATCTGATGTTTTTGTCACAGTACAGTGATTAATCATACAATGATTGATTACCATGGTCTTTGACTAGACATTTTACTAGACACTGAGTAGGGGAAGAAGAGAAGAGAAGAAGAAAAGGAAGAAGAGGAAGAAAAGGAAGAAGAGGAAGAAGAGGAAGAAGGACAGAATCACTTAAAATAAGCAGGAAGTTGAAGGAGTTAGATGGGAGTAGAACTACAAGAGATGAATTGTAGAATCTATGGGAGGATGGGAGTTGAAGATGAGAATGGTTTGATTTTTCAAGTAGTCAACAGGTTGAGGAAATGGAGGTGAGTCTAAAATTTATAAATTAGTAGAAATTCTGGGGAAGGAAGTTTTACTTTGAGAGCTACATTCTCCAGAAAGGAAGAGAACTAAAGTTTAAAAAGAAGCCCATACTAATACTCTTTGCTGAATTCGTTTAATCCTTGAAATCTAGAGAACTAAATTCTTTGGAGCACTGCCATCTAGTGGCACCTGCTACAATCACCTGTTCTCTTTTTAAATCCCGGTTTGTGAAGGGCAAAGGGATCATTTACCTGACATTAATTTAGGTCCGTTAAAGCTGTTCACGTTTCATAAGTGACCAACTCCCTGCAATTAGCTAACTTCACAATCGCAAATGATATATGTGGGCTTATGCATGGTTTCTGTGTAGTAGATAGTAAAATTCAAATGACTTTGCTAACAGTTTAAACAGCAACAGAACTATTTTTTTTCTCTAATTGTGAGTTCTTCTGTGAAAGAATCTTGTTTGACTGTAAAAAAGTCCAAAGACACCTACAGTTGTAGGATTTTATGGTAAGTCAGATAAAGAAAGCAATAATTTTCTTTCCATGAAGTCTTGTCTTCCCTATGAAAAATATCCACAGGCTTAAAAATACATATAACTTTTCATTCACACCTGCAAATAAACCGCCTTGAAGAGCAGGTTGTATCAATTTATCAAGACTTAAACTTCCCAAGGTCAGCTACAACTCTCTCCTGAGATTGACTGTATTAAGTTTAATTCATCAGATAGCAAAGGTGCTTTGTTTTTGCACTTCTGTTTAATCTTGGCATGCTCTGCAGGCATCAGCTTTCTGAGAGTTAAAAAGCTATTTTTTTAGCCATGAAAACCAGTATTAAGCTAAATATATTTTTAATAAGGCTATATATGGATTGTCAAACCAGTTCCTTGCAGATATCCTACAAAAAATTTTAACGGGATTTGTAGCTTCATGTTACGTTTGTTAAGATTCGTTCACACAGGAATGCCTGCATCTCCCTCAGATACTCTGATTTTACACTTTTTTACCAGCAGATGGAAACAATATTATTAGATCAGTATTATTATTACTTAGAATTTTTCCTCCATGTTGTTTCCCTCTTCCAGAAATGAAAAGTCTGATTGTTGTTTTACATTAATTCCTATTTGATAATTTAGTATGAACTCCTTGAATTGAAAACTACTTGTGACAAAAGTGCCCTAAAAGGCCAGCTCTTTTTGCATTGTTGCCTCAAAAATCACTTTTAACCACCAAATGATAAGGAATATTTTGATTGTTTTATACCTTTTTGTATCTTGTATAGCTTTACTTGACATTCCTTTTGTGCAGACACGCACCTTGAAGAGTCAGAACGACCTGTGGTGGGCTGACCCTGGCTGGATTCCAGGTGCCCGCAAAAGCTTCTTGATCACTTTCCTTCTCAGCTGGGCAGGGGAGAGAAAATACAATGAAAGGCTCATGGGTTGAGATAAAAACAGGAAGAGATCACTCCATTCACCATCATGGGCAAACCAGAACTGAGTTGGGGATATGGAAGTTTAACTTACTACCAATCAAATCAGGATAGGAAAATAAGACATAAACTGAAATCTTAAAAACACCTTCTCCCCACCCCTCCCTCCTTTTGGGTTTAACTTTACTCTGGAATTGTATGTTTCTTCTACCCCAGTGACACAGAGGGATGTGTAGCAGGGATTGAGGTCAGTTCATTACACGTTTTCTCTGCTGCTCCCTCCTCAGGGGGAAGACTCCTCACATTTGACTCTTGCTCTAGCATGGCATCCCTCCCATAAGAGACAGTCCTCCATGAACTTCTCCAAAGGGAGTCCATCCCACAGGCTACTTTGTGTACTGCTCCAGCATGGGTCCCCCAGTGGGTCACAAGTCCTCCCAGCAAACCAGCTCCAGCATGGGCTCCTCTCTCCACAGCACCTCAGTTCCTGCCAGGAGCCTGGTACAGTGTGAGCTTTCCACAGGATCACAGCCTCCTTTGGGCCTCCACCTGCTCCAGCATGGGGTCCTCCAGGGGCTGCAGGTGGATATCTGTTCCCCTGTGAATCCCCATGGGCTGCAGGGGCACATCCTGTCTCACCATGGTCTGTACCACAGGCTGCAGGGAATCTCTGCTCCAGTGCCTGGGGCACCTCCTGCCCCTCCTTCTTCACTGACCTTGGTGTGTGCAGTTTCTGCAGCTGTTTTTGTCATATTCTGACATACTCTCATTCCTCTCTTCTCTGCCTTCTGTTGCTTATGCTCAATTTTTTCCTCCATCTTCTTAAATATGTTATCCCAGAGGTTATCCTACCATCACTGCTGGGGTCAGCCTCAGCCAGTGGTGGGTTCATCTTTTATTGGGCTGGCATTGGTTCTGTGTGACGTGGAAAATACTTCTGGCAGCTTCTCACAGAAGTCACAGTGTAGCTGCTCTGCTACCAAAACCTTGCCAACAAAACCCAATAAAACACCAAATGCTTTGATATAAAGAAAAACTAGGAAGGCCAAAAACTTGTCAGAAGTTAGGATTTCAGTTCTTGTTTCTCTTTTCCTTAAGAAATAGGTAAAAACTTCCATCTGATGAAAGGATGAAATGTTTGATTTAACAAACTAGTCCCAGACCTGAAATTTTTTTCTGTGTAAGAACTACAACTTATGGGTTAGTACTACATTTTAAGACTTCCTTTTTAATGCCCAAAAGTACTTCAGAAGGCATTTTGTTTGTTAAATCAAATGGCTAGTTCTCAGTTATGCTGAGACACCCTCTTCCCGCTGTCACTTACTCAGTATTCTGGTCATTTGAATAGGTCTTTAAATGGAAATACACTGCAATTAGCAGAAATGAGAATTTATAAATTCTCTAAGATATACCTCTGGCAGTGGAATTGCAAATAACAGAAGTACAACTTCTTCTACATTCCATGAACGCACAAAAAACTTCATTATTAATTTAGTGTTTTCAGAAAAACTACCCCAAACCTGACTAATACCAGTAGATGTCAGTGTTGGCATATCCCAATGTTGAGAAAAGTCAAGTGTCCGATTTAAAATGCATTTTAATTTGCATATATGTATGGCTATGTGAATATATGAAACGGACTGTTTATTCTTGTTCTGGTAAGTTGTTGATGTTTTAGTTTTTACTAGATAGTGCTTACTCTAAATCAAGGACCTTTCAGTTTCCCATGTTCTGCCAGAGTCTAGTTAAAAATTAGTCAAAAATATTCAATGCTTCATTTATTTTTTAATTTCTTTTAATGATTAGTAACAAGTGTTTCCCCCTGTATATTTCAGGAAGTGGACATGAAATTGTGTTTTAATTTCTTTAACAAAGATATGTTATGCCTAGTATTAAAGTGCAAGTTAGTGAACTGGAAATCACAAAAAGACTGAGAAGAAATACATTTGTTATTGCAAATAATACTTGCTTAATAATTAATAAAAATTAAATCCCATAGGATAACAGTTATTCTTTCATTTTTGATTTCATCTGGCAATTCAGGAATGGGGGCACAAAGTACAAGGGTGCCTAATTCAATTCAGATATTGATTATGTTTCCATATAGTACATGTGTGCTTCTAAACATTATACAGAGTCCTCCTGTCTTTTCTTCTGGTGTCTGAAAACCCTTCAATTCATTTTTTTGTAAATGTCACCACCAGTGGCAGATATTCTTTATTTTAAAATGTAACTTTCCTACAACGACTGGGGTTATTAAATTCAAATTTCTTGGGACAATTTTTAGGGAAGATTGATTTTAGCCATTTATGAGCTTTGATTAACTTTGAATTAATTTTTCAGATCCCTTTGTTTTGACACATATCCTGAGATATGCAGATCTTTTTTCCCATTAAATAATAAAATTTTTTTCAACAGCGAAGTGCCCATGTCACTCTTTTTTTTTCCCCTTTACAACTTGACATAAAATAAAATCCAGTCCATTATAACGAAGGGAATGTGATATATAAATCTTATTTCAAATGAATGTCTAAATAAATTAAGTTTCCTTTTTTTAACAGATAAGTTTGATTAAAAGATCAGTCTCAGCTCTGCAGATGAATGCTTTCAAAGATGAAACTAAGTTAAATACATCAGCTAATTTCAAAACCAGCATGAAAGAATTGAAGGTTATGAAGAAATGGATAGCTGAGCCAGAGGCTGAGACAGAGATCAGGAAAAGCTCTCCTACCAAGCGTCTGCTGAATCAAGCATCTATTGTGGTTATCCTCAGACAACACAGGCAGATGTACCAGTAGAAAAAACACCTACTTTGACTGGACAAGAGGATGGTGAGAATGACATTGTTCTTGTGAAATGACCTCAAAAGGTTGGGATTAAATACACTATTTTCTGAAGAAGAAACAATATGAAGAAATCAAAGCCCTAGAATAGATAGCCCTAGAAATAATAAGCCCTAGAAAATTAGAAGCTGTGGTTAAGAAATTAAGCCAAGCCCCAAAGATTCTTAAAAGGTGTTTTTTAATTAATGCGTATTGCCTTTTTAAAGAATATATTTTAATTTCTAATTGTATTACTAAATTGCAGGTAATTTTATATTTTTTAATATTAAATATTTATCTGAAATTAGGCAATAAAAGTTTAGTTCTCTAGAAATGAAGTATTTTTTAATGCAGAGAAAAAATACATACTTCTCAGTTATCTTTAGGACATTTAGTATGTATTGCAATTTAAATGGAAATAGCATTGCTTCATCAGACGGCACAAAAGTTTTATTTAAGTATAAATGCATTGTTAAAATGGTCAATTTTTTTCCTCTGAAAGATGAGGGGGAGAAATGCTCCTGCAATTTTTTGGTATTTCTTAAGTACTTATGTTCTAAGTGTGACCTGCAAAAATTCCCCAAATGTTATCTGCTTTTGTGTAGGTGCACGTGTATGTATTGTATGTATTACTCTGATGCTCAGGCATGGCTCTTCAGGCCAGAGCTCCATTCTGCTTCTTGTTTTGTCTGCTTTTAGGCACCTTTCAGCAGATTTATTCTTACAGAAATCAAAGATATTTAAATGGTAAGATACACTGGTATGGTGAGTTTTGACTAAGAGAGGAGACCTTTTCCCAATGTCTTGTTTTAGGCAGGAGTACTGTATGTTCCTTGCTGTCTAAAGCTTTCATATAAACTTCGCTAAACCAAGGGGATTTCATCTTTGTACTACTTTGTGTGTCATTCCTGCATGGCCCTGCTGTATTTTCTATTTAATTTTCCATTTTTTTTTCCTAGTAGGATTCTTGTGTATAAAATGTTATGAATATTAGGTGTACAGGATTCTAAATATACATATGTGTGTGTAAAATATTTTCTCTCTATTCCCTTCTGATATCCCTTCTGTATTAGAAAGGTTGGTATTGTTTGTGTCAAAGACTGCTTTTGTTAAAGACTTTTGTTTCTTTCATTTTGACATCTCAAAGCAGATATTCAACATATCTGAAGGTTCTCCTGTTGGATTTTTTCCAGATTAACCTTTTGGAAATATCCTTGTAAATTCAAGAGCTTTTTTTTCCACCTCTGGGTGGTGCTGCTTCTGTTTATATTCTCATGGCCTTGTCATACTATCACTGGGATTTATCTTTGATATATTCATCTGTCTAGGATTTATCATCATTTAGCCAAGTTGGAAACTCTGAAATATTATCCTGTCTTAGGTTTAGCACTGTCCTTGTAAACTGAAGTTAAAACCTTTGGAGGAAATAAGCAGGCAACTGTGAATAAGTGCTGAATTTTTCGGGGGACATGAATCGGGAATCAAAAAATTCTGCTTACTTGCAGCTTCCATAATGGCTTTTGATAAATGGCTGATAAGTTAAAATATTATCATTAACAAGAAAACTAACAATAGATTTTTGAATGTTTGTTGACTGGCAGATTGCAATTTGATATTGTTAGTATGTCTGAGAACCCTTAGTTAATTCTAATATCTTTTTCCTTATGTCCGTGTCTAGAGGAAGGCTTCCTGTTCATGATACATTCAATATCAAGGTGTTTTAAGCAAATATTGTCAGTGCTCCAGCACCCCTTGTTTGTTAGTTTTTGGAAAGTTTGCAAAAGTGAGGGAATGGAATTCCAAGATAAACTTTTGCTTACATGTGGATCAGCAGAATATGGAACTGCTGGTTTGGTGAAACTTTTCCGCCTAGTGGGGCTACTTCTGAGGTGAACGATACTGAGTTACTAAAAGGAACTGAGATCATGGACTTTCAAGAAACAAATATAAAAGTAGAAATAGTTGATTCAATACAGCCTGTTCTTCAAAGTGCAACAGTTAGTAGTGGAAATTTAGAAAAAGAACTGAGAAGGCTGGCTGAGCTAAGAGAAAAGGAAGAGCATCCCTCAGTTTTTCACTACTTCAGGCATGGAGCAATACAAAGAAAGTTAGGCAAGTTAAGGTCAGCTGTGGATGACTTGGAAGAAAATTAATGCCAAGTTTTACTTCTATCAAACAGTATTTTTTTAAATTAAGTATCTGAGTTCTTCAACAGGTGAAGAACTAGAAGAGCTGATAAAGAGCTGAATGCTTCCACCTTTTACCTTTATATGACAGCATGATCCAAGTTTCTTCCCAGAAGAATGAAGATGCTCTTAATAAACTGTCTTTATTTACCCTAGTGGTCTCCAAGCACAATAATATTTCTGAGACCCTTGCTCAGGATAAAACGCTTCTAAATGGAGTTGGAGATAGGATAAACAGAAAGGACAGAAAGTTTTTCATTTCTAGTTTTGCTGCTGACAAAGTGGAAACATATATTTTTATTTTCTGCAAAAGCATAGCAAGCAAGTAAATTGAAAAGTCACGTATTTCCTGTTTATAATTACACAATTAGTTGATGCTGCATTTTTATAAAATAATACTATTGTTTTTCCATATATGTTTATTTTTCCGACACTTTTAAATTTCCTTTCTAGTGCTACAAACCTGCCATTACTTCTGCCCAAACCCTGCATAACAAGAAATAAATAACCAAAACAGAATAAAAGCATTTCTGAAAAAACAGAAATGAAAAGATTATTTTTAAAGTCTGTAATCTTAATGTGGAAGCTGTAAAAGCTTTCAAAGGAATTCTTTAAGCAATGGTTTAGTTGTCTGTATTTGTGAAACGTGGGTAGGGAAGTCTTGTGTTATACTTCCATATGGTATTTTCATTAACATCTGTATTACACACAGCAAGGGATAACCAGCTTGGGACCCCGAAGTACTTCACCCTGTATATGATGTCACACAGTTAAAGGTTAAACAACATCTCAGATCTTAAACCAGCATCTGGTGTTTGGAGGAGCAGTCCTCAGCAGCTGCTTTGGAGTTCATGACCCTTGTACTGGAGTGCTTGATGGTGCAAGATTGAACTGGATTTTTTATGTTGATATTGCTCTTTTGCACTTTTCAGCAATGCAAATAGCATTTCTTATGCAAAAGTGCAGCACTCCGTTCACTGGAATACTTGGAACAGTGCAGAGAAATGAAAACAAAGTACAAAGCAAGCTTGGCTTCACGTTTTGGTTTCTGGATTCCTTTCACTCAACTGTTCCAAGCCACAATAAATTCTAAGGAGGTTCCCAGTGTGTTCTGCAGTCAGATCCAGCCTTCAGATTTTACTCTATTTTCCTGAGTACGCCTTTACCAAAATGCATATTGTCTTAGGGCGAAATTTTCACTCATGACACCATTTCTGTTAAGGCTTGTCTTAGGGCAAAAACTTTTATTTTTCATGAGACTTAGTACCTATTTTATCCGCCCACAGTATGCAATACTTACCTATTACCTTCCAGACTTCATAAGTTATCTGACCAGAGAACTGACTATATTCATAGAAATTCAGTTATTACCTTGTGTCTATTTTATTCACTCCAAACTTTAGAAACAGAATGTCAAATCTCTGAAAGACTAAAACTTCCACACACTGGCAAAGTGGATCATTGACCAACAGGCCAATATCAACTGTCAAAATTACTTGCCATTCTGATTGTGTATTTTAGTGAAAACACTATTGACTTTTCTCTTTAAGAGTCATGAACACAATTTGTATGCATTTTATGGATCCTAGAGACAGGTTATAGACCAAAATTTGAGAACTACTGATGCAGCAGGACAGTCTCAGATTTGCATGTCTCCATATTCATTTCCATAGGGCTGTAAAGTTTGTGTTATATGCATAATGAAGATATGTGAAATACCAATATTTGTCAAGAGAATTTTGTTAGGGAATGTTGAGTACTTTCTACAGGAATCCTAACAGAGTAGTTTGAAAAGCTTATTGCTTTTTTTGCAGGGACAGGTTAATTATTTCTTACTTTCAAATGGAGGAATTCTGACTTCTAGAAACAAATAACTACTTTAAAGAAATCGTAAACCATGGTAATATCCCAGTGGATTAATATTTTGTCCTGAATATTCTGATATCTTGAAGTCTGATTCTGCATATATGTAAACATTAGTAAAATTTTTCAGACTTTTAGGTTAAATAAAATTTTGTTGGTCAAGGCATTTTCTAAAAAATGCTAATAATACTTTCAATGCAAAAAATTTCCCATTTCCTGTGTACTATTGTTAGCACATTTGAGAAGTTCCTTCTGCAATATAAGTAAGTTATTTACTTATTTTGTTTATAGCCTGTAAGCTTATACCACTGCTGTTTAATGCTTACTGGCACAAACATTTGATTTACCTCTTCTGAGACAGAATTTTTGCTGCTTTGGGTAACCTGAATTTTATAAATAAATAGAGCAGAAATAAATCTGGTAAGCATCACTAAAGGGTAAGTTAAATTTTCAAAGCTTTTTTCTTCTCTAGTTGCCTTTGCCTAATTTCACGAATGCTTTTGTATGCATTTAACTTTACATTAGTTATTTTATCCATTATAAAGCAGACCTGGATCTTCAAAGTCTTAGGACAGAAATTGGATTTCTAAGGCAAAAATAAAGTGTGTTTAAAAAATAACCAAATAACTGCATATCTATATATATAACTATATATATGTATGAAAAGGAGGAGTGAAGCTGATAACTGTCCCATAACGGAGACAGTGTGCTATTATGCTTCAGTCAACCCTGCTCTGCCATGCCCTTTAAACTGGGAAGGAGGAACTTAAAAGGGAAAGAGAGCACCTGGCTGACAGAGCAGGTCCTGCAGGTCAGGGCAGTGATTCACCTCTGTCAGGCTGCGATGCTGCAGCTCCAATACTTTGTCCAGTTTCAGAACCACTGGTATGAGAGAGACAAGCTGGGAAGAGTCCACTGGAAAGCCAACAGATGGTCAGGAGTCTAAGTTGTATAAAATAAGGCTGAGGGAGATGAGTTAGCCTGGAGAAGGTAGAGATAAGACGGAAATCTGTTCTCAGCTGCATAGCGGATGGCAGCAAGGAAAGGAGCGTAGTGGTTTGTTGGGGTGGCTCAGCCCGCTATTGGGCTGAGGCCATGGAATGCCAGTCAAACCAGGGCCATCCATTGGGCGGATTTCCCCACCCAAGACAGTGGGTCAGAGGGCGGATCAGAGGATGTTACTGAAGTCTAGGTCGCCTCCCCCTGGGTGGTTCCCAGGTTCAAGTTACTTCCCTCATTCTGGAAAGTTCTTCGCTGTTTGGTTGTTCATTGGTTCCCTGTTGTGACTCCTGCCTTCCTGTTTTTCCCATTGGTTCTAGTTAAATTGTATCCTCCCCTTTGGCTATACGCCATTGGTTACTTCCCTTTTCCCTGCCTTGATCCATACCCCCCTCCCCCCCAAAAGGCTGTGCACTGTTCCCCTGGAGGCCCCTCTGGTCCCTGGAGCCTCCTGCCAATAAACTTGCTGGAGCCCACACCAGATGCCCTTCTTGCCTTCTTTTGCCTTCTTTGCTTCTGGGCTGACGCAAGCCACATCCAACAGCCCCCTGACGTGCCTCCTCCAAAGAGGAGCCAGCACGCGCGTCCACCTTGCGCCTTTTCCCACTCCGAAGCCGTCCAGCGAGGCCGCTGTGGAGGCTAACGCTGCATCCCCTCTGCCCAAGGGCACACCGACGCTCATGCTAACGAGTCTCTGGTTGCGTTAGGGGTTTGGTTCAAAATATCCATTACTTACTTATTTTCCTTTTGTGAGATAAGAATTAGGAGAAAGCAAAGCATGCACAAAACTTAAAAGAATATAAAGGATTTTATTAACAGACCTAAAAGAAAGAAAAAAAAGTCAGACTAGACTTTCAGAATGCTTCTCTTCCCCCCACCTTTCTCCCTTCTCCCACTGACAACATAAAAAGACAACCCTTGAGATTTTCAGTCAGTTTACCACTTCTATAATAATCTCTTTTTTCAGTTCGCTTAGGGAACGGAGTCTCTCTTGCTCATGCTATGGAGACATCTCCACAAGAAACAGTTCTCTCATGGCTTCAAAGTCAGTGTTCCGGAAATAAATAAATAACTTCTGTTACTCCTGCTGGCTAATTCAATACATTACAGAATGTCTACAAATTAGAAACTACTAATGAGCTTGCATCACTACTTTTTAATTTCATTTCAAAGCTAGTGGAAATGAAAATAGAAATTAAAGGGAAAAGGAACAAAAAAGAAAATCTGAGAATAAAAGACTATATTGTTTTTATGCTTGTTTAAGACTTTCAGTCATTAGAAATAATAAGAATGAGGAATAACATCATGTACTACTGCATTTTTTTCATTACAGGGTTTCCAGTATAACCCTCAAAAAACGGATGCACTTACGAAACATAGAGTACGTTTCTTTTGTTGTCAAGTTCTTACTATAGCTATTCAGGATTTTAGTGCTATGATCAAGGAAGACCCCAGCAATGACCAGGTGGGACAAAAGTATTTGAATTTTAGGTGGATTATTAAAATAATATTAATATATAGAAGACTGAATATGCATTAAACAATAACAAAGCAATTGCATTTCCAAAGAGGTGAGTAATAGAAATGGTATTCATTGGGGAATCTTTGTATTACTTTAATGAGTTTGGATTAGTCCCTAGACCTTAATTTAACTAAGCACAGAACCATGTGCTCAGATCCCACTGGAGTAAAGCAAATATAGAGTCAGTTGGACTTAAGCATGTGCATATTGCTTTGCTCTAAAGAGAGGGATTTATATAGATGCTCAAAGTGAAGGATGCCCTTAAGGATTGCATAGTTCTGTGACTAATTTTCATTGGTTGCCTAGACACTTCTAATTTTAGCATTATGCTGAATTAATGTTTTCCATTAAAATTTGGATGAGTGAGAAGCATCTTTATTTTTGAATTATAAGGATCATTTAGAGATTTGACTTACAAAGACTGAAAAAAATTTATATAAATCATAAAAAAGCATATATTTCCCTACTAGAAAACGTGTCTTCTTTTTAATATGGTTCTTAAAAAGATATACGTTCTTTCTGTATTCTCTTCTGCATTAATGAAAATAGATGTAAAACAGAAATAAAAGCAGATACTCAATATTAGATTACAATGCCTGAATTTAGGTATCTGTTAGTTCTATCCATGGGATGCAGATGTCTGAGCAGCCATTATCACCAAGGGCCCTAATCAATACAGTTAGTAAACTCTAGGTAGATTGAGTAAAGGCTTTTCTATAACCTGTATTGTGTTTGCATGCCAAGGTTTTGGCAGAGGAGGGGGCTACAAGGGTGGCTTCTGTGAGAAGCTGCCAGAAGCTTCCTCCATGTCTGACAGAAAATGTCACCCAGCTCCAGGATGGACCAAGGTCAAACAAGGCTAAACGGCCAGTAAGTATATATTTTTGGGTGAAATAATTTGCTATCCTCTCCTTGGATTATATTGATTAGATCTTCATCAACTGTAATGAAAAGCCAGACACCTACCAAATGTCGTAGACATCTACAAATAGACACCCAAATTCAAATGTCTTATGCCGGTACTGATTCCTACCCAACTTGAGTAGAAGTGGCTAGGGAAGGATTCTTCTTTGTGTGTCTTCTACCTGGCAACCCATCTCCTTCATCACAGGGAACCACAGCACCTTGCAAAGATTTCCTGTGGCATCAGGTTCCTGGGCTGCTAAACTTGTCAGTGGGCTACCTCTGTGTGTTTCTGCTTTCTTCCTTGGCTGTAAAGTGAAGGCACAACAGGGCACACAAAGGCACCATGCAGCTTCAGGCTGGGAACGCACAGGAATGTTGAACTGTATTTTGACAAGGCCTATTTTCTGGGACAGTGCTAGTTCCTAAGTGTTTGAGCTCAGATATCAAGTCAAATTGAACTTGAGCAAACACTGTTTGTGCTTAGAGGTTAGTTGGCCAAGAATGATGCTGATGGATAAAGAAAAAGGTGATTACAGTAACTTGAAAGTCAAGCTTACGTTGTGAAGACACTAGTTCCTTTAAAAATAAGGTATTATAAAAGTTGTTATTTGCTATCACTCTCCAGAAAAAAGCACTTGAAGTACAAGCAGAGCTGCAGAAATGGTGTATATTGCACTGGAACAGATTGCACTCTGAGGCTGTGGAGTGTCTCCATCCTTTTGAACTCTGCTTATTCTCTACAGCACTGTATTTTAACAGGGCAGATTTCAATAATGGTTTGAGAGAATATGAGTCAGCTGAGAAAGACTTTACAACAGTTAATGTCTATGACTTGATGTCACTTGATTGCACAGGTTATGACCTTTTCTGAAAGGATAACTCTTTTTAGATTTTTTTCTTCACAGTGTCTGGTATGGGGCTGTGTTTTGGATTTGTGCTGAACACAGGTTGATAACAGAGATGTTTTTGTTATTGCTGAGCAGGGCTTACACAGAGCCAAGGCCTTTTCTGCTTTCCGTACCGCCACACTGGCACGAGGTATATGTTGGGAGGAGACAGAGCTGGGACAGGTGACTCAAACTGACCAAAGGGATATTCCAGACCCTGTGACATCACGCTCAGTGTAGAAAGTAGGGGGAAAAAGGAATAAGAGGGGATGATTGGAGTGATAGTGTCTATCTTCCCAGGTAACTGTTATGTGTGATGGGGCCCTGCCCTCCTGGAGATGGCTGAACATCTGCCTGCCATGGGAAGCAGTGAATCAATTCCTTGTTTTGTTTTGCTGGGATGTGTGGCTTTTGTTTTCACAATTAAACTGTGTTTATCTCAACCCATGAGTTTTCTAAGTTTTACCTTTCCAATTCTCTCCCCAGTCCTGCTGTTGGGGGCACGATTGAGGGGCTGTGTGGGGCATGACTTCTGGCTTGGGTTAAATGACAATGTTACCATAAATCTATTTGGAGAGTTTTTCTTGAAATTAAATAGAATATCTTACCATGGATGATCTGTTCTCCAGGAATTTGGAACACAAATTTCTAGTAATAGCTTTTAGAAGTATTAACTTTGCCACATGGCTATAATGAAAGATCTGTTACACTGCAATATGCAAAAGGGAGAAGTCCTTTGTGAGTATGACAGAATTCAAGTATCCGAAGAGCTTCGTCAGGTCTGATCAGACCACTGTAGTTAAATGCTTCTATGAAGAGTTTCACTGTTTGTAGATATTGCCTTTTTGCCTTTAATATTGACACATTACTAAAGCTAAGTTCGTGGAAGACCAAGGTGACTGAATATTTATTTACTGGCTTTTAGCCACATCTTGTTCTTTTTTCTTATTTATTTACCCAACTTATTTTTGTGGAATCATCCACAGTGGATCAAGTGTAATGTACAAAGTATAAATATATGTGTGTCTGTATTTCCATGCGTGGTTATCACGTTGATGAAATTGGGGAATGATTTATGTAGTTTTCTGTATGCACACAAAGTTGAAGTTCGCTTGCAAATTGTGTTGGTGGTATTTTTGCTCCCTTTCTTAAGCTCCACATACCTCTTTCAATGCTCTTTTTTATTATTGAAGAATTGTTTATTGATGAAGTTGCTAAATTATGCATGATTCTATGGCCTTTTCCTTTCTTTGACCTCCTTATGAATTACCTGCTTATGGGTTGTGAGATAGTGGTACCCTCATTATGTATAGTGCATCATCAAACTTAAATCAGAATGAAGAGTGATCTAACCTTTCCCTTGGATCCTTTTCTTGTAATATTGACTGTAGATTTTCTTGAGTTTAGTCTCTTTTGAATGCCATACAGAAATAGATACTTAAAAGAGTTTTATCTTCGCATTTAAAAACTGAAGCCAGATGCAATAAGTTACAACTCACTATCAATAAAGTGACAACTTAAATAAATGGACTGTACTTATCTCTTATCTGCTTGTAATTTTTTCATGATGGGTATGTACATCTATTTTTTTTTAATCCTTAAAACCTGAATATTTGTTTTTTCAATGGTTGACTCTGTGAAGTTAAATTTTTAGAGCTTTCATCTTCCACATAATGCTTAGGAAATGGCTGGTGTCCTGTTGTCTTTCCAATCTCAGCATTTAGCATTGCTCTCATTCACAATTCAGGGACCATGTTAGATTTTTAAAAGAAAATGGGAAGTGGATGGAGGATTTATTTGCACAAATAATGCATGAAAATTTCAAGTTGCATGATCAAAGCTAACTGCATTCTTTGTGCAAGATTATCACTTCCTTTTTTCTCTTCAAAGTTTTCTTCTAAATTTCTTTTCTGACCTAAAAGAAATTTTATATTTTATAAACATTTGTAAAAGTAGTCTGAAGTGTTTTGTCATTAGGGGCTCTAAAAAATTCCACTAATAAATCGCAATTGCATTTTGCACTTGAATTTTTCTATTAGTAGGGACTACAGTAGGTTTGTGACATTCTGAATTTTGCCCAGCTCATGATGGGTCAGGTGTTAAACTGTGAGGTTACTTCCATTGCTAGCAATAGATTCAGTAAAATTTCATACTGGGGATTATCAAAGTGATTTTACTTCTCAGATGCAGTTTAAGGGTAGTTCTTGTCCCTTATTATGTGGTGGTATTAATTCTTTATGGATTTAAAATATGATAATCTGAGGTCCATTTTTTATGCATTTATTTCCTTTCATTCTCTTTTTCTATAAAATCTTTCTGATAGACTCTAGTTAAATATACCCAGTTACTGAGGAATCTCAGTTGCATGGAGGTTTTTCCTCCCTCTTTTAAATACTACATGCATAGCTGGAAAACAGACCCCCTGCTTGAATAATAAAGGATGCAGGAGAGGATGTGTTATCAAATAAAAAGGATCAAGGAAGATATTTTCATTTGAAAAACTTCTCTATAAGGGAAGGGGAAGTTACAAATAATCTTTCACAGAATAGTAAGTTACACATACACCTATCAACTGATGGTTAAAGCATTTTCCTTCTATAATTTAGACTTTTCAGATGTGATGCACCACCAAAATGATGATGAAGCACCTCTTTTGAGTCCACTGAAAAACAAAGGAAAATGGTACTTTTTGAAGCAAAGTGGGAGACTATTCTATATTTAGGAAAATTGTTTGGGGTTTTGCAGCAGCCCTTCACCTGCAGGTATTGATCAGGCCTTAGGTTTTATAAAATTTTTATATAAATCTAATTTACTTACCTCTCAAGTCAGAAAACATCGCACAGTATTAATGTATCTCCAGTTTAATGAGGTAGCCTAAGAAAGAATGTGACAAGCTGCAGAAGTGAGATGGATAGTCTGTGAGAGAAAAGTAAAGGACTCAGCAGTCTTTCAAAAGTTACAAATGACAAATGTAATTGATTTTCCCATGTCTTTACTATATTGTCCTTTGTAAAATAAGTAGATAAAAACTTAAGAAAAACCCCAAAACTCTTGAAAAATCTTTATCTTCACTTTGGAGTTAGCATGAGCAACATAGCTGTCTGTAGCTTACAGAAGAAAATAATAAAGAAAATTGACACGGAAGTGACAAATTGAAAATTTCAATGACATTAATAAAATAGAACAAAAGTAAAAGAAAACATTGTGTTCTCAGCTGAACTCTAGTGTCAGCCATTTGTCTGAGTTTCAAATAGTTTGGGTGTATGGGTGAGGTTGTTTTTGAGAAGAGGTTGTTTTTGAGAAGTAGAGCCTTGGGACAGGATACCTGACAGAAAGTACAAGTCCTTCTGACTGGCTGCATATAGCAGACATGAATTGAATTCCAAAATTAAATTTGAACCTGAAGCTGAAGACTGTATGTGTGAGATACCAGATTTACAAGATTGCTGTACAATATTGCCGTAGCAAAGAAAGTGAAAAATGTGTAAAAGTGAACCAAACTCTGCACCACTACAGTAGAACACAAGCCTAGCAAGAAAGATGGTGCTCTTTAGAAGAAGACCTGGGAGTTTTAAAAGATAATTTAGGAAACCTCTTTGCAAAAATCTAATGAATGCAAGTGGTCTATCATTGCATCTGAGCCTGAAGTGTTTTCAGTTTGCATTATGGCTGCTGCTATGGGATTTTCACTAGACAGTAGTTTTAGAGCAGACCAATCAGGTTTTAGTCTTCCCTTTCTAGGAGTGCATATGAAAGTGAATTTTCTTTGTGAATGGCTAAGGAAACGAGTCAAAATTAGTTTTCAATATTAATGATGCATTTTTCCCCCTAAGAAATACATCTCAGAAATGTATTTTCTTTTGAAGACTGTGTCAAATGATAAGTAATTTGTCATTTTGAACAAATTAAACAGAGGTAATATACCCTAGTAGAAGGGAATATGAAGAATGTGGGTTATGGGCTTACTAATTTCTATGAGAAATATGCCGATTTTTTCACATTATTTATGCATATGCTACAGCTGTACTCCGCTCTTAACTGTACTGCATTTTATAAGGCTGAGACAAAATCAGGTTCTAGCTCAACCTTAAACCTGTCTGAACTTTGTATGAGCCCAGTGTGAGAGGTAGGATAAAGGTCTGGTGTAATGCCCCACGGAGTGCTGTACAGACACTGCTGACTGAAGGCTGCCTCTGACTAACACAGAAGATGTTTTGTGCTACAGGACACTGGGACAGCCTTTTTTTAACACTGTCTGTGCACCATTGCCACAAGGGCAGCTGGAGCACCAGGTGGTCTAGGTTGGTATGGTGAGTCCTTTGGTGAGTCCTTTGGTGAGCCCTCTGGGCCATCTACTGTGCTTAAGGTAAGAGCATCCCTGGGTAGAAGGAATATTAGCTCAAGTTACCTGTTTTGTCTTCCATCCCACTCCCCACCAACCCTAAAGCCAGTGCTTGAGCATCAACTCATATACTGGAATTAATGTGCTTGGAGAATGTGCTCTGAAAATGCCAGTGTGTAAAAAGGTGAGGTTTTAAGTATTCATTTTTTATTCAAAAGGCAGTTCTCTTACCAAGTGTTACTGTCAGACAGACCACCAGGAGGGGGCAGGCGGCAATCTCAAGTGGAACAACTCTACTCCCTAGTAGCAACCCGGCTACACCAGCAGCCCTTGGCTCTGGCAACTCTTGTGAGGATGTATTATAGTACTTTACTGGTGTTCTCTGATGTCTCAGGTTTAGTTGACAGTATTGTTCTGTCACTTCCTTTTTGATATGTTATATGCTGTTATTTTATAATAAAATGATAACTGAGATTATCATACATCACAAACACTTATAACCATACATGTACATGAACATGGGCAGAAGTGCACATCCATGTATATACACATACAATAATATCAGTAGTGAGTCGCATAAGCCCTGAATAACAGCTCCTTTCCTGTCCATTTTTTTAATCCTCTTCTAGTTTTCAGGTACTTTCCTACAAAATAAGGCATTTGGAAAAAGAAGGCAAACTGTGAAGAACATTTCAACTGTTTGCAGTGGTTATATTTTACAGCATGTTTCTTTTCATTCACTCAGTAAATTCTTTTGCTTGAAAAAGGGAAAAGGCTTACCATTGCTCTCTGTTGCAGTTCAAGCAGAAAACCTAAAAAGTGATCACATTTGGCTTCCTGAGAAATTCTCTAATCTCTGGGTCCTTCTGAGCCATTACCAAAATGGACATGACTCCTTATTTGCAAAGAATGAAAAAGGTAAAGTGCTTTCACTCTGACAAAAAAACCACAAGGCCTCAAGCTGAGAGCAGCAAGCAGAGGCTGTGACCTTGTAGAGCAAGTCTTTGTCAACACTAATAAAAGGAGAGCAGGCATCAAGCATTTTCAGAGCTGCAAGCCTGGTTTCTCTGCTGGGAGATACTCAAACAAATTGCAATCTTCTATATTTTTTTGTGACTAGATACATACGTGGATAAAATGGGCATCCACATCCTGATTCAGAATTCACTAAATTCAGGGAAAGGACTTCTCTAAATAGACCTGTGTGATGTAGATGAGCTCTCCCACTGAGGTTCATCTCTGTTACATCAGGTTTTGCCTCTACTACTTCTTAGACAGATATGTCTGCTATAAAGGGAGGAAAAACGCATCTGAAGTGCATGGCAGAGCAGGGTTCTGCTCCTCTCAGTTGTCCTCATTCCCCAGAAATGTCAGGTGGCTATGAATGTTGGAGAGATCCTTTAAGCTCTTGGGAGAGGGAATGAGCATTTTTGCTTGTCCTCACTGCCAAGGTCACAAGACATTTCTTTCTGAGATGATCTACAAGGGGAACCTTGTGCCTCACGCTTTCTTCTCTCCTACCACACTTGTGGGAATGGTTCAAGGGCTCATGGTCCCTGAAGCCAGGCTGTCCCCAAGGAGAGGGGTTGCCTAGAGTAGAGAAGAGACAGTTCTGCTTTCAGGGACACCACAAACCCTGTCCCAGCTCCAAGAGGGGTGCTTGCTGAGCAAGGGCAGGGCTGGGGATCGTGTTTTTTCCTTCTTTCTCTTGCAGGAAGCCAGCTTGGGAGCAGCTGGCTGCAATGCCAACTGTTGCCTGTATCAGAGAGGCAGGGAGCAGTGGGAAGAGGAAAGGTAAGCCTCCAAAGGAGTAATTCCTCACAGCCTTGACAGAGAGAAAAGGAGTGGGAGAAAAGGAGTTGCAAAAGGGAGGTTTGTCCAAGGACCTCACCAGCACTTGGAGAAGCCTCGTCAGAGCTGTGAATGACCTCTTGCACACCTTGGCCTTGCTCATTTTTTCCACGTCTTTCCCCAGCTCATTCTGCTGGGACCAGCATTTGCATCAGGCTGTGAAGGTGCTTCAGGAGGTGATGTCCTGCATAAACTTCATATCCTGAATAATCTTTGTAACCATTTTCCATCAGGAGAGGTTTGAAATGTGTAATTCAGAAGCTACTTGCTCTTGCTTAAAACCCCACTTCTTTAGTGTTTAAACATTTTACCTAGCTCTAGTTTACGTTCTGATGACCCTGACCAGCTTGGTGTCCACACAGCTACCAGCTATTAATTATGTGACTTCATAAGAAACTCATATACAAGTTTTAAATAACCAGTGGTCTAGGAAAATTGATAATTATTTAATTTCAGACTTTCCAAATAGTACTTTAATTCTAGTTAGTTACTCAAAAGCTATGAAGCAAAGACAGAAACCTGCATAATTAAAGACCAGCTTTTTAGTACCTAAACTGTGTATCAAGCAGAATAAATGCATTAAGGTAGTCTCAATAGGGAGCTAATCAGTACAAGAATTATTAGCCTTGTTTTTTAGTAATAGAATAATCTAATATTCCATTCTTTTCTCCTAGTTGTTTTCATGATCTTACAGGGATAAAATACATTTTATTTTCCAGCAATATTAAAAACTTGCTGACTTGCTTAATCTCATTAAATATTACAGTGCTATACTTAACAGTAATAATAATACATTTACAGTGTATTTCTTTCTGTATCAAGGGACACTGAAATAGTCTGCCAGACTTTACAATGTAAATGTGAAACTTCTTCCACATATATTTAAAAAGAGTGGTAAATGGGACATACATATAAGAAAAGACAAGGAGATAGAGGATTGCTATTGTGGAGATATAAATCCAAGCACTGTGGGTGTGACTGTGTTGTATTTATGTGGGCTACTTTTTTCAGCTGTTGCTCTCCATCTCAGGATGCAGTTCTTGCTCTCATGGCCTTGCAGAAGTTTGCATAAAAGGGCAGGGTCAGTGCAAAGGGGACCCAGCATCCCTGTTTCTGATCAGGAGAGGCCATCCTTTGCAGCAGGTGTAGAGGAGGTCAGGTAACTGTCTTCTGAAGGCATACAGTGGCTGCAAATTTTGGTGTAGCTGCTGTGCTAAGATAGGGCTGGAAGTGGTTGCAGCAAGTCATAGATGAGTCTGTGATCTGCAGCACTGCTGAGAATCCAGGTGACACTGTGCCACTTGCTTGATACTTGTGGTATTGATGGCTTTTAACACCTAAGTTATACCTTGCCATCTTTGTTTGACAAATTGGAAGTGCTGTTTTTCCTGTCTTTGCTGCCATTTTCTGGGATGTGGGAGTCCAGGTATCTACAGTGGTGAGCCATACCCATGTAGTTGCATTCATAAAGGAGCTGCAGTTAGTCACTATTTTGGCACTTGAAATACTGACCCCTTTGTATCCCTAGCAGTCCTTCTCTGTAACATTTCAGAGTGTGTTCTGGGAGAACATCTATCCATTCCTGGCCCATGTGCAGAGGTGTTCCTAACCCATCAGCTTGGTAAACTAAAACAGTTCTGGCATGGCATCCTCCGTGTGGCAGCTCACAGATTCTCCCCCAGACAGAATGGAGACATAGAGCCAACTGAAGATTTGTTCCAGTTGCTGATGACCATATGATTCATATTTGGAGAAAGGCAAATGAATGAACATGAAAGAACAGAAGTAGCTTGCGGTCTTGAAAAGGCGATGTATGCCTCTGGTGAGACAGTATAGGCTGCATGCAGAAATGTTATGGCAGCCGCTGCAGATGTCAATGTGTGTACTGACTGTCTGAAACAAGATGGAAAGACTGAGTGGTGGAGCTGTGCAGACCAGCAGAATGACAATCCAGTGTGAAGAACAGGACTGATTTATGTTCTAAGATATAGAGGGCATTGAGACAAATGAGGCCTGTACAGATGGAGGTAGATATCTCTGCCTGAAACTTGGCTATAATAGGTCCACACACTCTCCCTCTTCCTCTTTCCTCTGCTTTTTTGCTCTACTTCAATGTCTCTGGTATTTGTTTTACTATACAAAAGTGTAGAATAACATACTTTTGCTACATTCAAAAATATTGAGAAGGTCTGAAATACTGCGGAAATGAAAGCTGGACACAGACTAGGAGAGCTGGCTATTTTAGAAATGCCGGCAATATTTTCTGCCAGTTGCCAGGATTTGACATGACATGTAAAGAAACCAGCTCGGTCCAGCCAGGGGGCTCATGGCAACTGCATCTCCCTAGCTCTGGTTATTAGTTCCTCCTCTAAGTTTTGGAAAATAGCAACAGATGGATTTCTTGTTTAGAACAAACAAGGCAGTCAGGAGTAGAGCAGAGCCAACTGTGCTGATATCCCAATCTTTCCCTAATGATCCATTAGTCCAGCTACTGATGTGATTCTGTGTTGTCAAGTAGGAATGACAAAACACAGTCCAACTTCAATGGTGATGTTTTCCTACCTTATGTTCTTGGAAACTGTTGCCAGGATTTCCCCCCAACAATTTTTCTTTAAACAAGATACAATTAAGAAAATTAAACTGTTGAGTGCAAAATGGGAATTTTCTGCATATTCTCTTCGAAGGAAGGAAACAAGGATAATTCAAAATGTGATAGCAAAATTAGATTTGAATTAATTTCTCGAAGGTGTCAGAAAGGATTAGATGGCTAATTTCCTTTTTCAAAGGCAACATGTACATTTATGTACTTTAAAATATTCCTTACACTATCTGTGTATTTTGTTCTCTCTATAAATCTGAAAATCTGGAATGTAGCAGATTGTTAGCTTAACATCCATTTAAAGACAGTATGACTAGGGTCAATTAGAAACTTTTGGGCTGAAGGTTTTTAAAAAGGTTGTTTTTGTTAAACTCAGATACTGAGTTTAAAGCATGCCCATTTCAGTGAATTCTTGTTCAGAAAAAAGGCCAGCAAAATACAACAATTCATTTGCCTTACATTTTTACATTTACGGAACAGGATACTTTGACTTTGCTTTAAAACAGATCTTTTGTGTTTTGAGAAGTTGTGTTTACTTTACTCAAAATCCTGAAAGGAGTTTAAATGAGGTAATACCATGTTAATTCGCTTAAAATAAAATCCTAGTCCATTAGAAAAAAAAAAATCATTTAGAATATTGTTTCTGAAGGGTGTTTAATTTTTCTGTTTCTTCTCTGAACAGTAAAAAGCTTTCAGATTCATTTTATTCTCCACAAAAACAAAAAATCCATTTTTTCAATCAATGTGAGATGATTTTTGAGAAAAATTTACTCAAACTGTTGATTTTTCTTGGGACACATTGACAGAAAGGGATGAATGCTTTAGTTTTCCTGGCTCAGTATTCAAAATGTGGGGTCTTTTTTTGTGTTCTTGGAGTTATATCTAGAAACAATTAGTAACTTTTAGAAGTATGTGATTTTATCATTTCTGTTTTCCTGTGAGTACTTTGTTTTACTGCAGCAGAACATAGGCGTGGTGAAAGATAGAAATTAAAGGAAAATGCTGTCTGAAGTAGAAGAAAGTTCCTTCCTTTTTCACTTCTCATCCGCACGCTTCAGTACTCCCAGCATGTGATCCAGATGGTTCTCTTCAGATTCAAGCATGAGCTCAAATTCCAAGTTAACCAGGCAAATTAACTGTAATGAATAGGGAAAAAATTCGTAATTGAGTTTACATGGAAAAAAAAGATACAGTGTCAGGAACAAACAAAGCAGTGAGAATTTTACATCATAGGAGGAAATACCTATAAGGGTATGACATTGGAGTTTTATGTTGATGGAAATATTTTTATTTATTGAAATAAACAAATAAGAGTCCTTCAGAGTGTAGCATAGTTATTTTCCTCAGCAACTGAATTTTTTATGCATTTTTTCAGCTGCAATTGGTATTAAAATTTTATAAAGTTCATTGGCAATGAGCAAATTTAAGCTTTTATGTAGCTTTCATTTCTTGAATGCAAGATATTTTCATTGAAATTAGTGAAAGTCTAAGGTCATCAATACATTCATAAATGATGACTGCAAAAAACACAGATGTAAGATGCAGTGAAGGTTGGTGTTTGCATGCCATCTTTTTATGCTATAATTTAGTATGATTTCTACTGAGAAGATAATGCATTCATCTTTGGAAAGGACCGAGGGAAGGATTACCACTTTATTCTTCCACTTCCTGTGGCTGGTGAAAAATCAGGTGTTTCAGCTGTAGTGAAAAGCAGGGAAATGGCAAACAAAATGGAAGTAGGATATCAGATGTGTAAAAATGGCCATACTGCCATGAGTAGTTTGATAAACTGATGCAGAAAAAGGGCATGAATATAAAAGTTCTCCTGAAACTGGATGTGGATTTATTCAGGAGGGTTACCAACACAAACACAAATGGTAAGCTCAGGCCCACCCTGGAGGTGAGCAAAAACCCATAAAACCTCTCCTATGACAGAAATGTCCCAACAGCTTGGTTCAGATCCAGTGGAAATCAGTTGCACTGGATGTAGGCTGGTTCCTGTACAGCCACACGTTTTTATCCACTCATCAGTGCTCTGAAAAGGAAGTGCAAAAGCAGATGAAGCAATGAACGAGCTGAATCTTTGTGCTGTTTGTGACTGCATCTGCTTAAGTAAACTCTTGAACTTGGAGTTTCAAGGGAGCAAGTTGAAGAAACAGATTTCAGGGAGGCTTTGGAAATCACTGCCTTAGAGATGGCAGGACTGATTTTAGACAGCTGACCTCAGTTACCCCACACAGAGCCTCCTACACTGTGCTTTCCAGCACTTTTGATGGTAAGAATGTGATGTAGAAGTCTGAATAAAGCCCCTGGGATCCTCCTGGTTATGCCTCACACAAAGGCATCTGTACTTGCAAAGCAGTGTGCCTAAATTAAGCTCCACTCTCCCGAGCTGCTTCACTTCCAAGGCAGTGTGCTACTTAACAAATGGTGCCATCCCTCCTCGCCCTGTGAGGTGCATTGGAAGATTTCACAGCTTTGCTCATAAGAAGTAGAAGGTGAGAGCACTTCCTCCACTACTTCAGGTAAACACAGTCACTTCCTCTGAGTCATTCTGACCTGCACAGTTTAAGGGGGGCACATCATTACTGCTGTTCAAACAGAGCTGAGGAGACACATTAATGAGGGTAGGAATTGTTTAATCCAGCTTGGCTGGGCCTGGATGGGGATGTCTGGCCATGCCAGGGAATCAGAAGTGATAAGAAAAATGAGAGCCTGAACTAATGAGTTGATGCAGTTAAGGTAGTTTGGCTGTTCTGACAGAAAGCACTCCTTGCTTTTTCAGCTCATTTGATCTTCATATTTATTGTTCTGGGGAATTTAAAACACTAGATTCAACAGAGATGATGTTAAGTAGTGTTTTAATCAAATAACAGTTTTGTGAATGATGTTCTGTAAAATGAGAGGTCACATTTTAACCTTTCCTTTACAATAAAACAAGACATTAGCATTTTTATGTGCAGGCCTATGTATATTATGCCTTTTGTATAATGATTCTCAAGGGTGAGCTTTTCACAGCCGTTTAGGAGACAGTTATTTTGATGAATGAGTAGCTCTTGCCCTTGATAGCTGTTAAAGTGTGTCAGGTTTCTTTTAGATGTTATAGACTTCGTGAGAGACAGAATCAATGATGTTTTGATGATGAACAGGGATTTTTCTTCCTTTAGTAAACTGGGTACAGTCACTGGATACTGGGGTTGATATCAGGATTATTTAACTTTTTCTCTGACATTCTTTCTAATGTTTGCTTTTCACTTAATTGTAAGTATATGATGTTACAATTTCTGGGTGGTCCAACAATTCACACCTACTTGTGTGAAGATTCATGCCAAAAGTACCTCTGCAGCAATTTTTATAAATGTTTTAATTTTACAAGTGTTATTTTTTTCAAATAATTATGAATAATTTAAAAAAGTCTCAGAGCAGAAACAATACCAGATAATAAGCTTATTTTAGATTACTTTTTACAAAATAACTCATCAGATCACATAACATGGAAGTTGTCCTTCAGATGTTTAACATAATTGTATAAATTAAATCAGTATCAAGTATCTTTTTTTGAAGTTGTCAAAATAATTTCAGACATTCATTTCCATTAGTGCTGTTTAATGTTTAATGCTTACATTCTAGAAAAAAAAAAAAAAAGCTTTCACAATTTCCATATCCAGTCTTAAGTCCTGCTTATTTGCACATACCCCTTATCATTTATTCTGTGAAGGGTTTTCACAAGAAATTGAGAAAGATATTTTTCCAACAATACCTAATTACTTTTTCAAATACAAAAAACTAACTCCTTTTTTCTCTGCTATCTCCTCTAACACAAGGGGGTGATTTTCAGTGTAATGACAGTCCTCTAGACTGGAAGTGTCTTGAAAGTGTAAATGTGTCTGGATGACTAAAAAAGACCATGCATTGCAAAACATGAGTCATAACTAATGAATTTACCAAACCATTTATTTCTTTTTCTCTTCCTTTCACAGGGTTTTCCAGTATTTTGGATTCCCAATGCTTATGTCATGAGATATAGCAAAAATACCTTCTGTATCTCATTACTAGTTTTCATTAAGCTTGTTGAATTACCTGTCAACTTCTTAAATATTAATGAGGATTTGGCAAAATTGGCTAGTACAATAATTAGATGGAAACTGGAGGCCTTATCAATTAATACCTCTGCTATAAACAGAGTTCATAAACAGTTTGGTGCTTTTAATTTAGAATAGTCTGAGTCTTTTTATGCAGTTTTTCAATGAGAGGGTTATTGCATTTGCAGAGAACAAAAAGAGGGTTAGGAAAGTGCAGTTCTATACACACGTCAGTAAACATGGTGTTCATGTAGTGTATGAAATGAAATTTTTTCTTTGAAGGTTGAATGCAGTGTTCTTCTAAATCTTCCAAGTTTAAAGATGTTACAAGTAGGCACATTGTAAGAGGCTTTCTTTAAAATGTTGTTTCCTTTCTTTAAAATGTCATTAAGGTGATACAGCATACTTTGTAGCTAAGGAACTCTATAGCTGATCATTTGTTGAATGGTATTACATTTTTGATAAAAAGCTTGCATGTGTCAAATTGAATGATTCATCAAAAAGTCAAACTTTGAGAATTTTTTTATGCCCCTTTTTCAGTCTAATTTAATCACATTCACATGCTATGTTCAGATTGAAGCATGGCAATGACCTAGAGGAACCCTCTATCTGGAAAAAAAAAGAGAAAACAAGGAAGATAAATCTTGTCTTTATACCATGCCTTGTTCTTAACTGAATCCAGGTGTTGATTCAGCTTTGGGTCTCAGAATCATTCTTTTTTCCTCTGTAAACAGACTTGTCAAGTCTTGTGCGGTCTGTGTGAAATACGTGGGACCTTCTTCTCCCTTCCACTACTTCTCACGTGGTTTCCCTGCTGGTCCAGAGTGTGTCTGTGCAGTGTTCCCAGTGCCAGATACAGCTGGCTGGCAGCTGGCTCCTTGCACCTCGTCTCCAGAGAGCCCTCCCGGAAGGCTCCTGCTGCTGCCAAAGCAGTCTATATACCCTATGGTAATCACAGGAATAATACCAGGACAGATATTTCTAACAGTCTGTGAAAGGTATGTTACCACAGCTGTATAATTGCATGTGAAAATGCGTGAACTAATTTCTCCTGAGAGTGTAAACATTTGGGACATAGATTTCTCTTTATTGCATGCTTATAGAAAAACATGTAAGGAGCCTGTTTCAACTACTGCCTGGCTTTAGATGCTGCTATAATACAAACAAAATAATACCTGTCTGCAATAAAAGACTTGATGAAAATGTCTGTTCATTGTACATGTTGTAGGAATATTTACTGTTTTCTTTCTGTATGGAATTGCTCACTAGATGTCCTCACAGGATCAGAACTTATGGGCTATTTTTTATAATGAAGCTTGAAAATAGTTATATTTGCCCAATCCTGAATGATTATGAGCTATAAAGGGAAAGCAATGATGTATATCATTTTCTGAATTGAGTGGAAAATTAAGACACACAGATGGAGATGGCCAACTTTGTATCAATTTTTACACTTCAGTTTTAAAAATGTGACAGTTTTTGCTGGCTTTGTACAGAATCCCTACAGAATAATGAGCAAATATAAATAATGACTTAATATATAAGTAGAAGTTAATATAACAATTTTCTGATAGGAGAGAATGAATAGTGGGGTAATTAACAGTGCATAAAAAAGAAGTTAATCAAGAACTTGAAAGCCTTGCCATCGCATGAACATACTTCAGATAATAATGTCAAATATAAGAATGGTGATAGTTTCAAATTAAAGTTGCTAGTTTTCTAGGAAAAAGTTTTATGATCGTCAGAGTTAAGTGCAACAGATTTACCAAATATCAAATGGGTAATATTTGTGTCTTATGATTATTGGTTATCAATACATCAATATCAGTACATTTAAAACTACTCCCACTATTAGACAGGCTGTCTTTTACTTGATTTTATGGCATTAGTTATGCTTCTTGTGAGGTGAAAAGCTGTCTCTTCTAAGCTACTTTGTTAAGAGAGATTTCTTCAACTGTAACACCAAAACTGACCATGACATTGAATAATTTAACCTCCTCTGTAACATGGGCCATAAATGTTCAATAAGATGAACATAAGCAGTTGTAGACAGTTACAACTGCACTTTTGGAGCTGATGCTTTTGGAGAGCATGGAATGGACCTCAGGCAGATTCTTGTCTCCAGCACATTGCAGAGAGCTAAAGAATAATTTTATCCTTTGTACAGATTTGTGCTAAACAGGTCCTTTTTCTATTCACAGGACCTGGGAAAGGCGTTGCTAGGGAGCTGCTAGTCTGTCTCAGCATCACACAAATTAATATGTTTTTTCCGTTTTATGTGCATTTCTAAAACAGGGCCCTTAATGGTGCCACTTTTTATTTGGGATCATGTATCCATAATAGAGCGAAGAGTAATGCAGTAGAATTGCCTTTACTCATGTTCCTAATTATTTAAATGGATCGAATGGTTTTTCTGGTAGCTTCTAGTTACTCCCTAGAACTGTCATTAGCAAAACATAATACACAAATATCTCTTAATGAAACAGATATTTGACATAGTGAAGTAGCAGATCAATTCATCCTCCAACAGATGTAACTGGACCAAACACAGTTTTGTCTGGGCAAAGAAAGACAGAAATGGATGAAAAACACAAATAAGCAGCTATTTTTAAAGTCAGTAAAAGAATCCAACTCAGAGTAGTGAAAAACTAGTACTTTACTGGATGATAAGCTATCTGATAAACTTAGGATGTGAACTACTTCGAGGCAATTGCTTTTCTGATATGCTCATTTTTCTTTTCCTGAAAGGGTTAACTCACAGATATACCTAACATAAAAACACCTGGCAAGTTAAAAGTAGTTATGTAAGTCTTGTAGAGAAATAGAAGTGGCAAATGGGGGTAGGTACCTCTTGGAATATGTACTCATTGGAAAACATCAATGAAATAACAGCATCTGGAAGGAAACTACTAAAACTAGAATTCACAATGTCTGATAGTTTAATTGTGGACATGAGTAAAAGATAAAAGCGGTTCCATATCTGAGGTGTAAATACTGATACACCCTATCTTAGTGCAACACAAATGTCACCACCTGTGTTGCTTGGCAATGAGAAGGTTTATGGATGCAGTTGAAGACTGGGGAACAGTGACAGGAAAAGATCAATGGTCAAGCAGAGCTGATTTATACATAAAATTATTTTCTGGAAAGGCAATTGTACATAAGACGATTATGAAGGTCCCTAGGAAATATGGATTATATTAGAAAGTATTTTAGCTTAGGAAGCCTAATCTACATAGGATCTTGCAATAGCTAAATGGAGAAGATAAGCTTTTGCAAAGTCCAGTCAAATTAGCCTTATGCACTTATTACTTGCCGGGGAAGCTTATCTTCAGGAACCAGAGGAAATATCTATCTTCCCTAGCATTTGTGACTACCCCTCTGTGTGATGACATCCAACCTGGTGCATATAAATATAAATTAATTGTCTAAATTAATGGAAGAGAATCTAATAAAATAACAAAACCAAGCAAACAAAAGAAAAAGTAAACCAACAGCAAAAATACCCCAAACAACTCAACATAAACCCTGTAAAACCCAAGAGCAGCACTCAAAAGAAATTTGGGCAAGCTATTAATGAATAGCATTATATTTGTAATGATATTGGTAATGTCCTTTTGCAGAAGAGATGCTCCTAAGAGGTAATGGTATGAATTCATGCCTTCTGAACTACTTTAAACTTTACAGCAAGTGAGTGCTGTGAGATCGAACTGTTAGAAAGCAGCACTGGGATCTCTTACTGGTGCACATTTGTGCTGCTCTATTCCTATCAATGTTCTTAGGAGTTTTAAAATACCTTAAGATCCTGTTCAAAACCCAGTGCATTTATAAGAGGAACCTTTGTTATCTTCTGCTCTGTCTTGTGCCCAAATGCTGTAGGTGCAGCATCTCTCTTTTCTGCTACAGTGACAGCATGGAGAAGCACAACTGCCTTCTCTGAGCAGAAGCTAATCAAGTAATGTATTTTCTGTAGATAGCAGTATTTGTGGACAATTTCTTGAAGATCATAGCATCTTCTCCACAGGATTTTTTTCATGGTATTTCAGTTTCTAAATTATGCTTTCATTAGCATCTTCTGAACAAGCTGGTAAGATCAGTTCTGCTTAACTACTATTCTGCTTGGAAAATCAAAGGAGAGGCTGGACATTCCAGGAGAGCTTAGTTCCCCATGTGTGTTCACGATTGCTGGCACTGCTAGAAGTTCACTCATTCTCCATTGTAATCTGGGAGTGTCTCCAGAGTTCCTCTAAATCATAGATGGCAGCACACCTATCACAGTATCACTTTAAAAATGAAAATTACCAGAATGGAACATCTGTGTCATTTCCAGTACATCTGTCTGAGAAATCATGGTAGATGAAGGCAAAAGTAGCCAAATACCCAGTTCCCTGTCTGAATAAAAAGTGTTATTTCAAAATATTTCTTCTAGCAATCTTCCTTCTTATCTAGTCAGCATTTGAAATCTGTTTGATAGCTAACTGGATTAACATTTATAATATCTGCATTTTCTCTGTCAATGCAGTGTGTCTGACTTAGGGCATGTAGGATACTATGAAATTTTGGGTCAATCCCCTGAAAATGTATGAGGAGTTGTGCTCTTGATCTAGTTAATAAAAAACTGTTATTTATTATAACAAATGTGTTGGCATTTGTATTTCCCTGAAGTCTTCCAAAATTAACTTTGGGGGAAAAAAATTCTGCAGATAGAGGACTGGTAGAGACTTTAGTGAGCTGAAGCAGCTGTAACTACCACACCTATGACAGGATAATGAAAAAACAGTTCAGGCTGGAGTTTTCCTCTTTCATGTGGACTAGCAGTTTATTCTAGCCCTCCATTCCTCTGCAGGCTCTTCATCTCAACTTTGGAGCATACTTGGGCTATTCCTTTATCTCCTTCTATTTAGCTCATTCTGCCCTAGGTAAAAATACTGATTTAGTGTTTTTGCATCAGACTGAGCCCATTGCTGCCCCCACTTTCCATCTTTCACCTGTTTTGGCCAGAACTGCAGCAGCCTGAAATTCTAATGGGGCACTGTCCAGCACTGTGTACGCAGGCAAGTTGTAAGCACAGAAAAACAGGTACGATACATGTAATCATGGCACATAACATTGAAATAGGAGAAACTGGTGTACAAAAGTCTAGTAGTAGGGTAGAAGTCTTACTTTTTACATACAGTTTTTGTTTCCAAAAGCATAACCAGACATTAGAGAAACAAAAGGTATTCAGCTGTAGCACTACATTATTTTGCATCTTCTGCCCAGTTTCTCCTGCTGAAAAGTCCCTTTCATTTTGTGACCTGCAAGGCTGTTTAAACTTCCAGTGTTGGCAGTAAGTTGAAATGACAGATGAAAACCTGAAACAGGTCTGTAGTTAAGAACTGGCATGAGGAATTAATCTGAGGTTTATTTACAGAACTGTTACTGTGCTTATATTTCAATTTGATGAGGCTGTGAAGCTCACCAGCTTCACAGCTCTCACCAGCTGCGAAGCTTGTACAATCTTTGATGATTGTGACTGGACACAGCTAAGGGACCTCCTGAACAACCTAGGCGAGATCACAAAGTGCACCACAAGCAGTGGTGATGGGAATGAAGGGGATCGTTTATGTCTTTTTCCATTGGACGTGTGCTGGTGTATGAGAATTGGAGTGGGGAGTGAGGGAACCACTATCCAGCCTTGACCCTACTGACCACATTTTAAAAATTTTTTGTTTCTTTCCAAATAAGGCTAGATGGAAGTTGTTAATCTAAAAAATATAGTACCTCTTGGTGTATTTTGTCCACTTTGAAATATACTTAGCAGAAGATACAGTATTGCAAATAATTTAAATTATCGCTCTAATGGCCACATTAATGCTGTGTCAAATGGCATGATCTTTCCTCAGGAACTCAGTGTGAAACTTTACCGTAATGCTGATGTTTTGGTACAATATTTCATTTTAGGTTTTCATCATATTTTTCATCATTATTATCATTAATCTATCAGTTTCTTAGCTGACACAAAAGATCTTGTAGTACACATTGTTCAGGGGGAACGCTGAAACAGTCTGACACTTGAAAAAAGTTCATTTTCAAGTGGAGGTGCTTAAACACTAGACTTTTAAATGTGTCTCTATTAGACATGCAGAAGTATTAACTGGTGAAACCATGAAATTTAATGCACAAATATAGGCATCCAAATTTGAAAATACTGATCAATTTGAGTTGCCCAAAGCTATTCAAGATGCCTGTAGTGATAGCTTGAATATCTCACCTCCCATTCTTGCAGCTTATTTACTACAGCTGCCTCTTCCTGCATTGACATTTTCTAAGCAGTTATTTCCAGCTGATTTCAGATTCACATCGTTCTGCCATCCTGTATTTTGCTAATCAGTCACTATTTTTTTTTCTGTAATAGTCTCTCACAGACAGTCTGAATGAGTCTGTCACATCACTGCAGTTCTGGTACATGGGACACATTTTGGGCCACACTCTGGGAATGGGCTTTGCTGCTCTGCACACCACATCAGAGATGAAAAAAACTGGAGAGCTGGAGAGAAGCAAGAGGGTAGCTGGGCTGGTGTTTAAGACTCGGCATTTTTTTCCCCAGTATATTAAGTAAATTCCAGTTCTGTGGATTAAATTCACAGGCAGTTTATCACATCTTCCAAATTGCTAATAAAGATAGTAATATGAGCCTAATGCTGAATCATCCAACTTCATCTAAGTGGATAAACCAGACCAGGCTTTCAAATGGGAAGTGTCTGGAATGAGGTATTATAGCACTGTGAAGGTCACTGAGGCCTCCTGAATACTTGTAAATAAGGATTCATGTGTCTGTGATTTTGTAGACAGTTTTAGAGAATCACTTTGATTCTAGTATTTTTTATTTTATTTCAGGGATCATTTTGCAAAATATTACTAATGTTACATTTATTGATCTCCAAGAAGGTTATTTTCAGAAAGATGATTGGAGTCGTGGGAATAATAGCTATTGGCATAACAGCTACAATTAAAAAAAAAAAAAAGGCACAAAAAAAGCACAAAAATACACTTGGCTTGGTCTGAAACAAATTTCATTTCAGAACAATCCAAGCAAATTCTTTTGCTACTGATTTCTTTATTTGAAGAATAACATCAACCCTTCAAGACATATATTTTAGAAAATATCAGGTTTTAAGTGCCCTTGCAAAACACTGCATTTAAAATAATTCAACATTTCTCATTTTACCTTGTCAGTCCAGAACATAAATCCTTTCCTTCCCTTTTCATGTGCTGCTTACACTAAGAAGAAAAGACAGAAACAGTGAACAAAATATAACACCGAATTTTTTCCACACTGGAAGAGGGAATAAATTTAACAGTGACCTGTCAGTCAGAAGCTTTATGTCACTTTACCATGACACTGGAAAGAAAGTACAAGTGTACAACTGGTACTGAAAACTGTAGATGTCACATACCCACAGCATTTAACCTGTAGCCTTCCTCTCCTTTCCTCACCCCACCTCTCCTCTCCTTCCCTCCCTTCCCCCCTTACTTTTAGTTTCATGTGAGCTGCTGACTCTGAAAATGAATTGCTGAATTATTTCAGTAATAAATATTCAGATATGGAGTATGCATGGACAACTGGTGAGGAAAGGCAGGGTTGAACTGCTGTGCTACTGTGAGCATGCAGGGCAGATCTGGGATGCTAATAGCTGCCTCTTGGACTAATTGCATAATTTATGAAATCAAGGGCAATCTATTTGTTGACTTAGAGATGCAACTGACTCATATTTTGATAGACTCAAGTTTTCTGTCAGTAGGGTTTCCTGACTGGCTCAGTTTGTTTGTTTGGAGATCAAACACTGAGGACACAGCTTCAAAAATGCAAAGAGGAAGCAGATGAGGAGAGGAAAAAGAAAGTCTGTTAATTGGGAAGATCTGGCATGAGACAAGGATTGGACTTAATTTCTGCTATTTACTGATTTTCTGTGACTTGTGAATAATCTATGAAAATTTTATTTATAAACAAAAGACAAATAATTTTTAATAGATAGCTGTTGGTTGATTCCTCAAGTTTTTCCAGACAGACCCCAAAGACATTAGAGTCTGTAGCTGGCAAAATGATAAACAATGATTGTCTGAAATTCTATTTAGAAATTAGCCTTGTACTTTATATAGCTGTACTTATTGACTGTCTGGGCAATGTACTTCACATCTTCTGTAGTCCAATGAATCACAGTACGTTATTAAAAAATCAGGGCTGGCTCTACCATCTCTCATGTCCTAATTGTTCTGTGCTATGAGGCAGGTATGATGCTGCTGAGAGGCTTAAGTAGACTCTGCGTTCCTGCTGCACTGCATCCATTGTTGTTCTTGATGTATTTTTGTATAGAAGATAAGGAAATAGAGATGGGATCCCAGTGTGTTTCATACAGAGCTCAGGCAGGGGAGACAAAGAGAGGAACATGATGATAAAGGCACTGTTCTAGCTGTTTCGGTGTAGACTTTTCTTTTGGTATTGAGATGAAAAAGAGGGAAAATTCTCTGCAGATAAGGCATGTGAAGTACATAAAAGAAAATTCCAGGCACAGTGATGAGCCAAATTAAAGAAAAACATTGGGAAATGTACATATGTACATATATATGAAACTTTATATATATATACATATGTAAAATAAATATATAAATGAACTAGATGTATAGGTGTGTACGCAATTATATATCTGTATTTATAAAGTATTTGCAATAAAGAATGATGATAAAGAGGATCAGATCACATTAAAAAGAAATCTAATTATGTCAAGCATTTTTCAGATTTTGAAAATTTTCCAGAGGGAGGAAACTGTGTAGGTCAGGACGTCAGGATTAGATACTGACACACAAATCTTTTAATCTGTGCGATCAGGAAATTCAGCTGAGAGCAGAAAAGAACAAAGTATTTTCACACAAGTAATTCTAACTCTCTCAGGAAAGCTTTAATCCTGTGACTAAGTCACAGTGAAGTCTGTGAGATCTGATGATAATGGTGATAAAGTTTCTGATTATCTTATAAGCAGAATAAATGGAATGAAATTCAGCATTGAGCTGTGGAGAGGTTTCCAGTTTAAATATGTTTGAAGAAGTTTGAGAAACATTAGCAAATACTACTCATTAAATCCACAATTAACAAAACCATATTTATTCAATAGTGTTTCCTGAAGATTTAATACTCACTGGGATAAAATTTCCAACATTTGTTCCGGTTTTGTGTTCATAATAATAAAATTGGCCAGTGATAAATAGTAAAATGATGAAGAACACATCAGCATTGGCATGTCTACATGAAGAGGGGAATCAGTCAAGTGAAACTAGGAAGATATTATGTGCATATATGAGTTTTCTGCTGAGTGGTACAAATGGAGAGGTTCAGGAGGTGACTGGTTTGGTCTGAAGAATTCCACCAACAATGGCATCTCTTGCTGAAAATGGACTCTTGCCATAACTCTGCATGTAAGACTTCAGGAGGATAAAGTAACTTACACATGGCTTCCAAATCCAAATGAAAACTCTTCTATATTAAAAATTCCCGATTGGATCAGTATGAATATATATATGTGTGTATATCCTGAAGCATTTTTTCAAGCTATGAGAAGAGACATCTCCTGATATCTCTAGGAGAAAAAATTGCTGGAATGTGAATTTTGTCCTGAGGTACTCAGTGGTAATTCTTGCTCTTTTTTATGTACCTTTTTGTGTACCTTTTGTGTACTTAATTTTAAAGTAGAAAAACTGAAAGTGACACATCAGTCAATTAAAAAAAATATCTATGTGAGAATGCAATTCCTACCTCTCATCCAGAATTATTTTACATGTGTTCAACCTTACAAGGTCAGCCTAAGTAAGAGTTGTATTTTAAATGCCCTTATATATTTAATTATATAATTATTTTTCTGTGAAAGCTTTTGAAACTGTTCTTGAAGTAAAACAGTCCAATAGAGAGACACTATACATCTCCATGATGAACACATGTACATATTGTACATGATGTTGTCCCTGCCCACTCCTTGGTTAATATTGTCTGCCAGGCAGATGGGATAAGAAAATCCTTTCATACTATAAATGGCATCAATCTGAATATTCCACTGGAGCAAGTTCCCAGAAATTAGCCTCTCACCTCATTGTGATGACGATGGCTCACTGATCCTTCGGAGAGCTGCTCCAGACCAGACTCTGTGTCTACTGGGATATACAGGTAAGGTGCACAAAATGAAGTCAGAATCCATATTGCTGGCTTTTGTTGATTTTCACTGTGTTTAGAATGAATCACAGGAAAGAGTCACCCAAATGTTGTTCTGTAAATTGATGCCTTTTGATGCAATCAGGTCTTAGAACCATCCTTCTCTGAATGAGGTTTAAAAGGGAAATTTACTTTAGAAGGAGAAATATATGGCCAGCATATTTCTGCCACTAAAAATTCCACTAGCATATTGCTGTCTTTTCTGCAATAAAACAAAAAATATGCAATATTCTGCACATTATAGTAGTTACTACACTAATGCCAACTACCTTATTATCCTATAATTTTCCTTAAATAATTTGATTTTACAATTGGTTGGTTTGCCGCAGCAAATTAAGTAAATCTGCTAAGAATGAAAATGGGTAATAAACTGTTCTTCACACATGAATCAAAAATTAATTAATGTTCCAAAGTAAATTGTAACTATAGTGCTTTTTGTAAAGCTGTCCTCTGAGTCTGGTGAATTTGGGAAAGACACATAAAGACAGTTTAAAGGACCTGAAAATGTAAGTGGCAATGCACCACAGGCTGCTTTCTGGACTTCTATGTAGACTGTGCTTGTGTAGAACTCTTTTTTTTTTAAATACATGGGAATTTTAAAGATTGGGAAAAGGCAAAGAAAAGGAGGTAGAGAGGATATGATTTCTTGGAAGTTTTCTGAAAGCCACATTCTTGCAGAGGATTTTCTCAGCTCTCCACCCACGCTTTTTTTTTATGAGAGAAACATTGTGGCAAAAGATGTGTTGATATGTCTCCAGGATGGTAGATACGTTTTTCTGATTTTAATAACCAGTTTGCTTTTAAATTAAGTTCAGAGCCCTCAGGATAGCCTGCCATAAAACAGTCAGATCTTGCACTTTCAGTGCAGTCTGTCAGAGGAAGTGTAGTATATCACACTTCTGACTTTCTAAAACAATCATTTAATCAAGAACACAATAATCCATCACTTCTGCATAGGTAAGGATCATAAACCAATTCAGAGCATTACTAGTGAGATAAGTAATTTTATGTTCCCTTATTTGATTTAGGGGATGAAGGTGAAATAGTGAGAAGTTGAATAGGATTTCAGACTATGGGACAGAAACAGAGGTGAGGTGACAGTGTCTATTCTGTCCATCAGCAGTCAATGTCCCCTTCACAAGCACACCACCTTAATTAAAAGGGTTTTTGTTTTGTTGGGGTTTTTTTCTTGGATGTTTTTTAGTCTTTTTTTTCAGATGTTTGGGTTTTGTTTTCTTTTGTTTGGAGGAGGGGAAAGCAGAAGGGACTAACACAGTAAAAGCCCTTTGACACTGCAGCCTTAAGTAAGATTTCTTGCCAACAGTTTTGGGGACTGCATGCCAGGCAGAAGTGGGGTCTTAAAGTATAGCTTCCTCTGTTGTTGGCAGGCAGGAGGTTTACATTTCTTTTGTGGACACATTTTGACTACAGCTGTAACTGAAATTAATAGAACAGCCCTAAGAAAAGTTGCTTAAGGACTAAAGCATGGAGGTTACTGTTCCTGGTACCTGCTAAGTGCAAATGATCAGGCAGCTGCAGAAGAGAACACTGTGCCCAGGAAAATCTGAGCCCTGCAAAGGAGGAAAACCAAGCCAGGTTAGGCCAGAGGTGACAACCTGGAGGAAGGGATACATCTCTTGTGTGTTGCTCTTTTTTGTTTTGGGCAGCAAGAAAATTTCGTTGATTCCTACTCTGTGTGTCCATGACTCAGGTTAATTTTAAATTGGAACATACCTCAAATATAGCTGGACTTACAGGACTAGTCCAAGAGGGGGAGAAAATTGATCCTTAGCTATAGAAATGTAGCAACTTATATTTCTTCTCTGATGGATTTGATAGCCTTGCAGCTGATCGTCAATGAGAACTCTGAATTAGGCAATAGGTTTCAAAGATTCCAAGGTCCTTTATGTGTATCTGCTGTTTGCCAATGGATGGCTTATTTGAATTCATGGAAGTATATTTTAAAATATAATCTATATACATGAATTTTTGTTATTGTATAGCAATACTTTTGTCATCAAGTACAAAAGTTGTTTTAATATATTAGCAAACAATAAGAGATGTTATGAACATTTTTGGGATAGCTTTTTCTGAGAAACTGCCTTCTGCATCATATTATTTGGCTTGCTTTCCCATGCCTTTAGGAAAAAAACACACAACCCTATAAAATTCTTTTTGTAACATAATTGTAATTGTAATTTTATTTTCTCATTGTTGAAAAATAACATTTATAAATCATATTTTTAGATATGAGAGTAATAAAATATGCTTTGCTTTTAAAGGAATAGTTAAGACTGAGTATATCATCATCAAGTTGAAATTTATACCAGTTGAGAGGTTTTGGAATGCGACAGCTGAAACTCAGTTTCCTGCAGAGAAGGATTTATGAAATGCTACAGGGGGCAGGGAAGGATGCATTACAATATGGCCTTTCCCACAGAGAGGTATCTTACAGAAATCTAACCTAAAATTGCTTCATCTGAATATGTATCTAAAATGAAACACACCTCATTTACCTGCAGCAAGTGCCTGGACTCTGCTTTACCTCAGAGAAACCCCAAGAAAAACCTGAAAGAATTCTATATTCTTCATATATGACTGCCTACTTTGGAATCTACTAAATTAAGCTAAGACTTTCTAGTGGAAATCCTAACTTCTGCTGTATTTTTTGAGTCAGTCTTTTTCTGAAAGACGTTGTAGATAATCTATTCCTCTGGGCCTATTTAATCAAATGGTACACATTATGTGACCACTGTGTTAGCTTTTCCTGAAGCAGCTGAGGTAGCAACGTTTTTTTCTCACAGGGAGAGTAGAACAGCAAAACCATTGAAATGGAAAGATATTACTAGACTTTTAGCCAACTTCTTTTACACATAAATTGTTTTAAAAGGACACTTGATGGAAAATAAAGCTTGTAGGTAGGATGATGTAACAAGCACATCCAGGCACATTCTAGGCACATAATAGATTTCTCCTAGGATTCCCAGACATACTGTTGCTGTGTTAAGACCTTCACATTATTCCTGGTATCGTGTGCATGTTAAGAGACTCCTCACTGTGGTTTCAGCTTGACTTTGACCCTCAGGCTCTTATGTCTGCTCTCCCACAGCAGTTATGTTTGTAGTGGAGACTCAGCTGCATGTACCCAGGTGAAATGCTTCATGATTTGAGTCTTTTTACCTTCCTTGCGTCTGGGTGCTGGTGTCAATTGAACATGGGTGACTGGCAGAGAGAAAGGGGCCACTCAATCTGCCCCTCTGCTGTGGATTGCCTCTGTCTTCAACCCAGAGCAGAAGTGACCCAGCCTGTAGGACAAAGCTCTCTGGAAAGGAGCCTTGAGGATTTCTGTCAGGACAAGGATCTATCATTAGGATCTATCATTACCAGTAACAACTTGCACAGATGATGACCACTGCCTCCAGTGCTCATCCCCTCATGTGGGACTTGCATTTGACATAAGGGGCTTGAATGTGCTGTTTTCAGCCACCTGTAAGCAAGAAAAGGCAGCTACTCTTCAGATATGTATTCAGTGCTTAACTGTGCAACACTGCAAAACCAGAGCTTTGAAGACAGAGAGTAAATCGGCTAAGCAAGGTTACATTTTTTAGGACAAAGAGGGGGATGTGTGGCTGTGGGAAACTTTAGGAAGGCATATTTTACTCATTTTCACAACATTATCATAGAAAACAAAAAGAATTTTGGATTACCATCTGGTGTCAACTACTTTACAAATTTGAGATAGAGAGGAAAAAAGAGGACACTAGAAAATTCACAGTGTTTCAAGGAAGGATTTCTTGAAACATCAATGCTGACACATAGAAACAGATGGATGCCCGAAAAGAATATTATGATGATCTTTCACCACTTTGCATAACGTGCCTGCAAGCATAAATAAATACCTATGAATTTATACATGCTTGCAGTTGTACAGAGATACCACTGCTGTTGAAGAGAAAGAAACAAACCTTTTATGTCATTGTAGCAGTCACACCTAGGAATAGCCCAAGAGAATTTTACACAAAGGGTGTTGAGACACACTCATCAAGATTTATGGGTGGGGACAGTTCACAGCTGGCGGATATTCTGGTTAAAGACACTCTTGGGGACAAAAAAATCAAAAGAAGAGAAGGACAGAAAATAAAAAACAGGAAAGGGAAAATTCTACTCAATGTCTATCTGAGAATAGCAGGGACAGGATCCCAGACAAGTATCCTCCTCGAGGGCACTCTCTGAATTGCAGCAAACTACAGTGATGATGATGATTTTGGTGAGTTTTTGACATCTTTTCCCTAATGTTAAATATATTTTTTCATTAGGATCCACACAAACTCCCTCTGGGTTGTCTTCAATTAGAATGTTCTTAATGTTAGCTGAAGTATGCTGGTTAGGTGTCAGTGTTGCACACTGATTAGTTGTTATGCTTCTGTGCACATAAAAAATGGAATAATATTTTTTGAGGATCTAGATGACTCTTAGCTGCTTCTTTGTGCACTGTGCTTTGGATTTTTCTTAAATATATATATATATATACCCACACAAACATATATATAGCATATATATATATAAAATAAAAAAGGGAGTGAAAGGCAGAAGCTAGGAGAGGAATGAATCACATGCCAGTGATGCCCATGGTATTGAACAAGAGACCTATCATGACAACACCATCAAGATTTGCAAGTGCAAGGCTGTGAGAATAACAATAAGAATATAATAGGATGGGGTAAAATTTTGACACAGAGGCCTTGGAAATGCTGCCTCAATGGCTTAGGTATAAGATTATAGAGTTGTAAATAGTAAGTTCTTACCAATACTATGTCTAATGCACCACAGTGCCAAAGATACTGGAACAAGACAGATTTGGCTTTTATTACATATGAATCCTTGGAAAGAAGCAGATGCACTTGGGAGGCAGGTAGAGGGAGTCTGAGGACATTTGTCAAGGTTCGATTCAGCAGAGCATTGATGTGCAGGGGTGTTTCATTCATATAGTCAGCTGGTTTTCTAGGACTTTGTGAGGGTGCTCTGTGTGGGGAGGAAAGCAAGCCAGCAGTGACCAGAGTGCCTTGGTTTCTTTCATAAATCTGGTGGTGTTTTTCTACCATATTAGCCTTCTGCAAGAAGTGCGTGGAAGGAACACCTCCTTAGTGGCTGTGTAGCAATGGACTTGGATATTGTAAAAATGTCAAATATATTTAGAATTTGAGTGGATGAATATTCATTATGACTCTTTTACAGGTAGATTAGTCATCAGCAGCAAGGACACTACTAGAGGAAACTTCTACCGACAGATTGCAGGGACATTCCTGAGACACAGCACAGTAATACCAACAGGAGAAGTGCACTAACTTAGTACTTCTCAGATGTCTAGTTTTCCTGCTGCTCAGGCACTTGTATAATGTGACATTGCCTACAGCTTCAATACCAGCTTATCCTGGTGTTCATGTGTGTCCTGGTTCTGGCCAGGTCAGGGTTAATTTTGCAGCAGGCAGGAGGGGGCATGGCCAGGACACAGGCTATTCTATACCATCTCATCATTGCCAGGGGTGGGGTAAAGAGACTCTCTTCGTGGGAGAAGGGGTTCCTTCCAGTGGAGAAAACATGGCAGAGGGAGCAGCCTGGTATTGTCTATTATTGGGGCGTTTTTCCATGTAAATCACTTCTTTCCTTACACCATTTGTTAATAATATAGTTGCTGCTACTGTTCCTTTTCTTATCTCACCACTGTTTCCAGTAAATTGTTCTTATCTCAACACATGACCTTTGTCTTTTGCATTTCCAATTGGAGGGGTAGGAGGAAGAGTGGTGTGGGAGGTTTTTTTAGTGGGAGTACTAAATTGGAGAATGCCATTCCTCAGCCAAGACAACATGGGACTGGTACAGAAAGACAGAACAGAGAAGTGAAGAACACAGGTCATCAAGGCCTGGAGTTGGATAAGAAATGGTTAGCGGGCCATCCACCAACATTTCCAGTTTTAAAACAGATTACCCTGACTCAGCAAAGTGTCTGTGACCGTCTTTGCCACACAAAAATGTCTGGGGAATTTACTGTGACTCGCCCCCACTTTTAACAATTACAGATGTCATTTTTCTTTGGGTAGCCCCTCTCATACAGCTGACCTTAAGGTATTAAGGTGACTCCTGAAGGTGTGTGAGAGCTCTCACTATCCTTTTGTGCATTTTTGTACTTTAACTCAGAATTTTCCATAAGGTGGAGCGAGATGATGAACACTCTGTTTCTTTTTTCCTGAATGTTGAGAGAAATTATCTTGTGTAATCTCCATGGTGTCTCCACCAACACTGAATGGATTTTAAAACAACGACACAAAACATTTTTCCAGTTCAGTTATGGATGTTTAGTAATAACCAATATTGAGTTTGTTCTGTCTTTCCTCTCCACAGAGCTTGTTTTATAGCAGTGTTCTGGAATTGTCACAGCAAGTGCTACCAGTTCTGTGGAGATGAGGACAATATCCTCAGGGATGTGGCAGCACACGAGCTGCACAGCTCTTCTTGCTCTTCTTGTTTGCACACAAATATTCCATCCTACAAATACAGAAGACAGGTGGAATATGATGGATCTGGATGTACTACTACCTCTCTTCTTTAGTCTCTGAGGCTGCTGAAAATTACTGCTTCTGTGAATAAGTTATTTTGACTGGGCATTTCTACTTTCTTTGTTATTTTTCTTGCAATCATGTTGCTCTGATTTTCACAAATAGGCCATGTTTTGTTTTTTTACCACTTTGTTTAGTAGGTATTGGCCTAAGATAGGGGCTCCCATCTGCTGTTAACCTTGGAAGATTTGTCTAGACTTTGGTCTTGAGGGTGAAGGGCTACAAAGAGCCATTCAGCCACCATGGAGAATCACTCCAAATGGCAGGATATACTAGCTCCTGTTCACAAAATACTTACATAGCTCTAGAGATCAGAGTAAATTTCAACCCTGCACTTGCGTTAGACACTGATGTCTTGGGGAAAGCATCTTGTGGAGGTAAAGAGGACATTAGCTTTTGTTACTGTTTTTTGCCCTGAATAGATGGCAATTCACATATTCTCTAGCTGCAGCACAACACCCTAATTTCTCTTCAGCTGCCTCAGCATGGCCCGCCATGGGCAGAAATCTCTGTATTTTCAGGCTCAGGAAGATGAAGAGAACACTCCTGTGCATACTCCCTAACACTGGGGTTATTTCTGCCCCAGTTCCTAGGATTGGTAACATCTAGAAAGACCTAGATCTAGGCAAATTTAGAAACCACAAAAATCCACAGGACAAACTCGGGTCTGACATTACTCTTGTATGAGTAAGTCCTCTCAGTTGCAGTGTGTTGGGCTCAGAGCTGGTTGGAGTCAGGCAGAATCAGAGGTACATCTTCTTGGTTAACTCAGGGCAGAGAGACCTGTAACTTCTCTGCTGAGTTTCCCATCTCTTTCCCAAAGCCCGCAGTGTTTCTCATCACTGGTTTTGCTCTGCTGGAATAGGGAAGACTTTAGAATATTTGGGGTCTTTTTTAATGGTGAACATATTAGAGCTAGAAAGCAACCACACAGATTTAAATATAAATTTATTGGATCAATCTTGGAATATAGGATAATGTTATTTTAATGGAGAAGTCTTAGGTCACTAGCCAGCTTGCTTTAGAAAAGCACATTGAAGTATTTAATTTAGCAAAGAGTACTTACAAAAAGAAAAATTAAACAATCATATTGGGTTTTATATAAGTAGCAATTAAATATGTTAAGGTATTAAACATCTCATATTTTATGATAATGCATAAGAGGCTTGTTCTTAAACTCAGTGTTCCCAGCCATTAACTGAACATTAGGTAGAAGTTTCACGGAACAATTCTAAGCATTTAAAGTAGGTAAGTTTATAACCCCAATACAAAATAATGTAAGTATCACACCACCTGGTAACTCTTACTGAAATGAGAATGGATTTAATTTAGGTAGATTCACTGTAATAGAAGATTTCAGGACTGTATGATGTATTAGTAGTCATCTGTTTAGAGAGAAGTTAATTGTCATAAAACAATAATACAGTCCAGAAAATTATGTTAATTAATCAGAATTTTTTTTAAGTGAAAAGCAATTGGATATTATTCTAAGAACTGTTCTTCCACGCACACAACAGAGCCAAGCTTTATTAAAGGCCAGAGAAAGAGATTAATAACTACAGCAGAATAGCTGTAAAACTGAGGTGAAAGGAAAATGTTCCCATGCTTTATCAAAGCATGTGGCTCCATTTAAATTTTTTAAAAGAGTTACTTTATTTTCACCTTGAACTAAAGTATCATCTTTGAATAACCAATGAGATGCATACTTGGTCAGGAGCTGGAGGGAGATACCATGATTAGAAACTGTCCATTTAAAAAAACCAAAACAGCCCTTCTAATTCCTTCCTGCTTGGCAAGTTTGCTTTAAAAACTGGATTCAAAAGTCAGTTAATTAAGAAATCAGCTAGAATACCAGAATATTAGTGACATAAAGAGGCTAGTCAGGTTTTTCATTGGGAATAAATCTTCCATAACATGCAGATGTATAGAGAAGTGTCAAAAAGGCTTTAAGGCATGCCAGTCTGACTTTGCTTCTGCACAGTTCTCCTTGAAGAAATTTAATTTCACATGAGATGTTAAGACTCAAATCAGAGTTCTTTATTGCTAATTTGTAATGTTTTATCTGCCTGACCACCTGCGGGAAAACTTTACACTATTTTTGACATATAATTAGCACAGACCTCAGGTTCCCAGCTACTAACTGTGTCTGTTTTATCTCCACTGTCAAACTTGTTCACAGTGTGAGCAGTGTCTTCTGGATCTTCAAGGATAACTGGGAAGTGTTTTATTGCCCCTGCAGAGCTCAGTATTGGCTCTTGTGTTGCTTAGGGTTTATATGCCGGCTATAACAAGTCAGCATAAGGATATCTAAATATTGTGAACACAAGCAAATTCATTTCCGTGTGCATGTTCTCCATCTTTTTATGAATACAATCTATTCCAAGGAAATGATAAAGAGGCAGAAAAGGAAACAGTGAAGCAACTTTTCCCACCTCTTTCTTCCTCTAGAACAGATTTTCTCCACATATCAGAAGCCAAGTTTCTCAGGAACAGGTGTAAATTTATTACTCCACATATATCTATGCTGAGAAGTATAAAAAGTAGAACAGATGCATTATCTATAAGAAAAACTGTATCCAAGCAAAAGTTTTGTTCATACAACAATTCAGCTGTGAATGCTGCTTCTTAGAGAACAACTTCAGAAAAAGTGCTTCAGTATTCACTTAGCTCTTCAATTTCCTTTCTGTTTTATTGGGCAGTGAAGTGGATTTGTTTCCAACAAAACTTCCTGTAGAAGCCAAGAACCTGCAGTTGTGCAGAGCTTATGGGCTGTAAAAAGGTTTTCAGTGTGTTTGTTTCCTTCCTGTATGGAACTCTAGAGTCTGAGTGCCTGTTTTTCATTGCTCTTGGTGTATTTCCATGAGTGTGGCATAGGTTCATAGCAGAATACTTTTGAGACAAGTGGACACAGAGGATGAGTATTTCTCAGAATTTGGGATCTTATTCCACAAATGGTGCATTACTGAGTGCACGGCGTTCAGCCAGCTACCAACCCTGTGGCAAACAAATCTCTCCTTTTCAGCTTTTAGCTTCTAACTTTGTAAAATATTTCTTGAAAATTTTCTTGGATGTATTATAGGCAAACATTCCTGGGTCATTTTTGGAGTGGGATTGCTCTTGTCTTGTAAGAACATGGAAGGAAGAGTAAAATAAAGGATCTCACCTCTCACACATTACAGAACTGTCATATCATGAGTTTGAGAACTCTAGAGCCTGGTTTCACTGAAGATTTTATAGCATTGTTTGCACTTCATCAAGCATAATAACTTACCGAGTTTGAGTTTTTTCTCATTTCCTTCTGTTAAAAATCTCTACACTCTACAAGTTATCATATGAATGCATCTCTGCAGCCCCTCTTCTCAAGATTTATTTATATTGAACAAAATTTGCTTATATTGAGTGGAAATGCTTCATCTGATGTATTCCTAAATTTCTTTTTTTTCACAACCTTATGTTGGAGGCCTATAGACACCAAAACATAACTAGCTTGATTTCCATCATTCCAAATCAATAAGCCCCAGAATTTCTTGCTGTTAAGTCCAGAACACATGCTTTAAAACAAAAACATAATATCAATTTCTGCATGTTCCCATGAAAAAGTACTTCTAACAACCATAAACAGTCCACACCAGGAAACAAGAAAGCAGGTTGTGCAGTATAAAAGCAGTGTCTCATGTTTTGTGTTAATCTGGGTGTGTCTGTTTGCAACAGCAATATGTGGCTTATTACTGCATGTCAGATTTATTTGTAACTAGGGACAGTACAGGCAAGCAACTGGAAGATAGATGGATATTATGCATAGTCAATTAAACAGCTTCAAGGTTCAAAATTAAGTCCTTCTAGTACACACAGCAGCAGCAGTGTTCTGTAACTGTCATGACCTCTTTTGTTGTCACTTTCACAGCCCAACCACAAGGTTTCAGAAAACTTTTGTGCTTTAGAAAAATAAGTGAGATTTCTGAACTGCCTAGATTACTTAATACGTATTTTCCAGATTCTTTGACTCTCAGCTGGTATTTGCTATGGCTTTCCATGTGCTAAAAGCAATAATCAGAGACAATAAATGATTAATATATGTGATATTTGTACAACAACAGTGGCTTGAAGTCTGTCCTTGCAATTTTAATGGTTCTTGCAATTAATTCCATGTTTAGAAAGATCATAAATAATAATTGGCATTATAATACAGGAAGACTAAAGTAGAATTGTTTGCTGAAATCTGCTTCACACTGTCGTGTCTCAGTCTGCAGAATAGTTTGTAGTGACAGAAAAACTTGCAGACAGTCCTGTAAGGTTTCTTATCATCATCTTTGCATGACGTGTATGTCCCAGTCACTGTATCAATGAAGAACTCTGTCCTTAAACTCTCCTTTTTCCAGGGTCCCAGGAGAATACAGGGGTGCCAAGAACGGAGCAATGGTGTCTGAGTATCCTGAGATACCTGTGGGGCTCAGCTGCCTGATATACACATTTCACAACCTGATTCAGGCTCCTCTTACCCAGAGCCACCCAAGTATTGAGTGCACTTTCTGAATGAATGAAATTTGGGACTGTATTTCTCCTGAAACTATTATTACTGGGAACTGCTGGCTTCATTTTTTCTCATTTGTTTCTGAAAGGATTTGGTAATTCCAAAGAAGTAGTTATTTTCCTTTTTGCACCTCCTTTCCCCATTCATTTTCAGAGGACCATGAGTATATACTTGACCAGGCCTTCATGACTATGAAAAACATGACTTCTGGAGTGTTTCCTGGTCTATGGTAGACAGCTTACAGTGCCTTTGTCTCTTCTGCCAGCCAACACTGCCAGTAAATTCAGAGAATGTCACCAGCATGACACCACCCCTCCAAGAGGTGTGTGGCAAGACCACATGGCAATTGGCGTTTAGTCTTATGCAAAGTGTAGGAGAGATCTTTTACTGTAACCAGGTTCCTCCTCTGAAAAATAGCTTTGTTGATGATAAAGCCTTTGTCATTTTGCCTGTGTAGTTGTTATACTGGTACAGGGGAGGTCCTGATTTTAAAACACACATAGTCACAAGGAAATACCTACAGCCCATAATAAATGACCACAGCAGACAGGGACCTGCTAAGTAGAGATGAATTTATGGCTTATCAGAACTGGATGTGTTCTCTGAATGGACCTGTTTTGTTTACAGCTGGTACCATTTTTTGTCTTGCTTTGGAAGGAAGTCAGAGGCTGTAAGGTGGTCCAGGATACTTAGTACTTAGACCAGCTTAAATATGCCATTACTTCCATATCAGAACACCATAGATACAGGAAGCTTTTTGCAAGGGATTTAGAATTTTGTGACTACTCCCTATCCAGGCATTCTCATGAAATTACTTTCCCTTGCCTGTTGTGTTGAGGATGAACAGGAAACCTGGAAATGTGCTAAGGTCTTGCTGATGCATGGAATTCAAGCTGCTCTGAGAGTGGAAATGGAAGGAGCCATTCCTGGTCACAGAAGGGATCTGTGAGTAAGATTACTGTAGCCTGCCTAATTTCATTCTGATGGGAAGTCATGAATCTCTTGATATACAGATACTTACTAGTATATAATATAACATATAAAAATAGTAGATAAAAGAGTCTACTTCAGCCATGTGCCAGGTTTTAAAACTCTTAACTAAGGAAAATAACTGGGCAGTTCGGAGACTAGGCAGGCCAGTGGAAAAATCAAATGGTCCCTGGAGCAACACCATTTCTCTGCAGTGTAGGAACCTGACTTATTAACATAAGTACTTTCTGATTCTTATAGTCACAGGAATCTAGGCAAAATCCAATCACAGCCAGCAGCACTTCTTTCTTATCTCGTATCTTCGAAATAGGACAGGAATCATAAAACTGGGTAGAATTATTTTTGTGTATATCTTAGCAGACAATTACAAGTACACCATTCATGAACAAAAATGCATCTTTTAAGAAGTTTGGCTCTGCTGACTGGTACTTTTATAATTGGTTTGAAAGAAGTATCAAAAAGCTGCTGTGTGGAATCCTAACACTCACTACTGTTGCATTTTAATACACCTCTGTGTTTGTGCTTTTGAAAGAAAAAAGTCTTACTAAATATTTTACCAGTTCTCTCTGTGAGACCTCAGTGCAGAGGCCTTAGGCTGAGAATGCACATTTACAGGCAGAACACCTCCCATAGTCTCTGAAGGTACCATTGAGTCAGACAGGCTACCAATAATGTTCTAGATTTTCAGCAGTGGCTCATGTTTCCCTGACTGAAATTACTGATGTACTTTGGCACTACTTGGAAATATATGCCACAAGTTAGAGTTTTCTGTGTTCACAGATCCTAGCCTAAACTGTGACTGCATGCATGGGTGCTGCTTTTAAAAAACATTGTGAATGTCCTAATTTTCCGCATAAATTATTTCCCAAGAAATACAGCAAGAAATGGGTTTCCTCAGTTTGCCATTTTAAATTTCTGAGTTGACTCCTGCGCTTTTCTAACAATTTCTTTTCAGCTTTTAACCCAGCGTAGTTCTGACAATTATGAAGTTGTTTTGTCTTATTCATGTAAATCCTTAAAGCAGTGCCCTTTCCTGCCACTGGTGAAGTGGAGATTCACAAAAGGTTTTCTTCCAATTACATGCCCCACTAGGCCCTTCCTAATTTAAATATCCTCTCATTTTTCTCATTTTTCTTTTGTTCTAAGTTGTCAATATTGCTAGTCAGTGAAGTAGAGTTGTGTCAGGAATCATGGTAGGTATTCCCAAGAGATGCTGTGCTTTTTGAAATGCTGAAGTCTGAAAATCAATTGGTTTTAAAAGGGGATAAAAGAAGGGTTTTGTGTGATTCTTCACCTTCTGGCAGGGATTATGTGTGGCTGCACTCTGGTTTTCATGCAGCTATAAATGTAGTTACTCAGCAACACAGCTTGAGACTTACTCTTTAATTTTTGTCAGTGGTTATTACTCACAATCGCAGAAAAAGGTTCTGTTTTACTGGGCACTCTGCAAATAATACCCGGCCTCCACAAATGTCCCCCTCCATATCTTGCAGGTGAACAAGCAGCCAAGCAAGGGCTGAAAAAATGTCATCTGTGAAACTCAGTTGCTCACTACTAAATTGGCTAAATCCACCTCAATGTCAAACAATCAAAAGGTTTAGGAAATATTTGTACAGTCCATACAGCAATGGGTGTTATCCACCTAGAATTAATAGCTGATTAGCTAATAGCTGAATAGCTATCTGCTCTTAAGATGCTCCTCTTTCCAGTGTGACAGAGAACAATGCATCACTTCTGACATTGTTAAGGGCTGTGTCTGAAAGTGTTGTATTTCACTAGGAAATTTTAAGCAAAAATAGAGGGGAATATCCTGAAAAAAATTCCTTCCTTCTAAAGCTTTTTTATTACTGAACTGCAATTGAAATGTACTGCATGGGGAAGGATAAGCACCTGCTTCTACACTAAACTGCCTGCTGGAGGGGATTGCTCACCGCCTTTCCATGAAGGATGGGGCCTCATTACGTGACTGATCAGTCACAAGCTGTGGCATAGTTTTACTAAATGCAGTCTTTCAGCGCACAAAGTGAATTTTTCCAGCATGTTGGTTGTTGCCGTATTGCATAGGCTGTGTCTGGGCCCTCTGGATTTTGCAGCAATAAAAGGAGAGTTCATCTTCAGACCTGCCTGCTAGGTAGTGTGTAAAGGCTCTAAGGTAGCAGGGTCACCTCTTGGTTGTTAGTGTCCTAGACTGGCTTGTGCGGCATCTAGGAATTACTGCTGTAGTCTCCAGGGCTCTCTTTAAATCAGTTGTGTTTTATCTCTAAGTGTGGGACATGTATCCTATGTGCTGATTTGCCATAACTTGTCAAATAACTTTCATGTCCTATCCTCTTCAGGACAACAAAAGTGCTTTGACTTATTCTAATGTCAGGAAATTAAAAATCAAATTTGCAGCATTTTTTCTCTAGTCTTGAGAGAAAACTTCAGAAGCTTTCTTCACGTGAGGTTAAATGTATAATTGAATTGTCCTACCCTCTAGGGTTGCTATTTTTTTTTTCTTTTTAATAGTGGAACAGTCAGATGTCTATATACAGTTCAAAATGAAGTGCTTACAACTCCTTGACGAGGGAACTTTATTATGGAGATGGAAACCTGCCAGCAAGAAGCCAGGGTTAGCCAATATTTGTCTGAAGTGTAGAGTCACCTTTACAGCAGTTGAGATCTATGTTTTGGGCACTAAGAGGAATGTGATTCTTTCTTAAGAGAGAGGAGTGAGGGCTTTACACAGAGGCAGTTAATTATGGAGTTTGCTCAAAAATGAGCCAATCACTCATTTTAATGAGGTGAATTTCAACTTGGATATAAGTATGTCCTTGACATTTTTTAGTAGCAGTGACATTACCTGAGCAGCTTGTTCTAAGAGAAACAGACATACACAAAAGAAATCAGACATACACAAGTACATCTACCTCTACAGGGAAAAAGGCACTAAGCAGGGTGACTTGCTTAGCAAAACCAGTAACAGCTTACTAAACATTGCCAGGGTTCAGTTTTCCTCAGTTCCGTGAGTTTGTACAGAGTATTTGAGGCAATGAAGCTACAACAGATGAATGCAAAGCTACAAGGTTCAGAAAACAGGTGTAAGAATTGGTGATAAAGTAACAAGCATTGTGTGATCACATTGGGATTTTGTTCAGGATTGTTATCTCTAGGAAGTCTCTGAAATTTGTGATGTCAGCTGGTGAACGCCATCTTTTTTCTCCTCCCTCTTGTTTTGGTTTTTGTTTTAACTTCAGATATTTGGAAATACTCTTCTAATCTATAAATAGTTCTAAATTTAATTAGGAAAGAGGTATTTTTCTGGGAAGCCCAAATAGTTATTCACTATAAAATAGAAATCTCAGCAAAGTTAGTTTCATTGTATTAGTTACTGTAAAAATATCCACTAGGCAGCAGCTGTAAGAACCCAAACCAGGGATTCAGGTGTATTTTGACATTGAACTCAGATTGAACACCTCAGGAAATAGATACCTAGAATATATCTTAATCCACCTTGACAACCCATGAAAAGGTTAGGGGAGTAGAATGAAAGATTCACTAGCTGCATTTTACAGATAAGGATTAGAGACAGGGAGTTCAGTGTTGTGCTGGCCCTTTTGAAGCTGTCTCAAAGACTTAGATGTGTGGTGGATAGGTAAAGGCATACAAGAATGGGTTTTTCCAGCAAGAAATACGGCTTCCAAAAAACCCCAGCTTTCTTGGGAACAAAATTTTACACACACAATTATTTTTTTCATTAGGAAAGAGAGAAAGAGGGAGCCAGCTTTGTCTGTGATACACAAAATCTTGATTTGTCAAGTTCTTTGACATCATAAGGTTCTTTAGTGCCATTTCATCTTGATTTAAGAAAGAATTTTTTTTTTATAGTGGGGACAGTCATTCATTGTAACAATTTTTCTAGAGACTTCGTAGAGTCCAACCACTGGAGGTTTTCAAGATGCGATTGGACAGCGTCTCAGATAATGTAATTTACTCACCCTTTTCCAAAAAATGTTGGAAACCAGATGATCTTTTGAGATCCCTTATAGCCTGTGCTGTTCTATTATTCTATCATAAACAACAAATGTTTTTTCATGTGTACCATTGCATTTTTAGAGGAGCTGTATTTCTTACTGCAGTTATTGGAAACATCTCACACTTTCCTCTGATTTACAGCTTTCATTTATCTGGGACAGTTTATTTGCTCTAGTTTCAATTCTGGTTTGTTTTTGCTAGCTCAGTAGCTGTTCTCTCTCCCTGTTGTTTAAACCTTGAGATATTTACAGCATTTAATAACAATACCCCTCAGTGTTTTCTAAGCGTAATATAGCTTTTTTACATTCTATGACCATTCAGGTTTTAAAAATTTGATACATTTTAGAAGAAACCGATTTCACATTAATCAGGATTTTTTAAAGTTAAAAATTAAATATGTCATATCAACTCAGTTTAAAGTACCTACCTGCATTTGAATGGCATTTCATTTACCTATGGAACGGTATTTTTAAAATTCAGTCTCTCCTCAAACCTGTGCTCCCAGATAAAAATTAGGTTTTCTGGTAATTCATTGCAGATATCTTCAAACCAAATGGTGTTCCATCACTCGAGGCACAAGTCTCTGTATAAGGTGTGGAAAAAACCACTTTGACCAGAATGCAGTGAAGATGAGGACAAGGAGAAGAAAATCATAGAAGAGTTAGGTTGGATGGGACATTTAATGGTTATCTAGTCCAATCCCTCTGCAGTGGTAGGGCCCTGTCAAACCTGATCTTGAATGTTTCCAAGGATGGAGCTTCTACAACATCTCCAGACAGCATGTTCCAGTGGAATGCAACTTTTCCATTTGTTCCAATTGTTTGCCATTATTTTTTACCCTCAGGTTATAAGTTTGTTGCCAAGATTGGACTTAATTTTTTATTCCTGCATGGAGAGTTTCTTGTACAGTGCAATCTGTGGACTAGTTTTCCTGTGCAACGTATTATTCCCTTGATGTTCACCTAAATTGGTTGACACAGTTTTCATCTCTTCTCTTCTTCTGAAGACTCTTCCAGGCTTCATATGCTTCCTGTAAACTCTTCCATAACAGAAAATATAACTGCTACAGCATGGTTTTTTATGTTTGGTCTATGTAATTCTTTTAATGCCTTCTCTAGTGGTAAGCATGGAGTGAATGAGCTTACAAAAAGACTACACTTCACTTGAGTCAGTATATTCTTCATTTTAAACAAGTGTCACATCACAGGTCTCAGAAATCACACAGACTCACAGGTTCACATGTGTCATGTGGCAAATGGGGTCATATCTAAGGAGGTTCTGACAATATCAGTTTCAGAAAGGATATCAACTTCTTAACCAACACAGCTAAACATGGTAAGCCTCAGTAGGGACATTTCTACAGCTACAAACTTCTGTTTGCTGCTGATTTTACGTATCCCTGTCTCAAAGTGGATGCAACTAGCTGTGAACCAAACGTATCCTCCCTACCACCCTGCCAAGCAGCCTACTGTCTCATAAAATGAGTCAAACAGAAAGCTTCCTATTTCTGATTCAAATTTTCCTGTGTAATAGCAATCCTAGCCTGGTTCTTCTCAAAACATTAGCAAAATAATTTTTTAAACAAATAGGGAAAGGCTGGGGGATTATCTCTGGGCTGGAAACCCTGTTTCCAGCTTCCTTCCAGTACAAATGGGCTTCCAGAATTACATGGCAGGAAGCCCAGAAGGCCAGTCACAACTAGAAAGATTTCCAAGGTTTCCAATTCTGCAGAAAATGTTCCTGCTTTTCATTAGAGGAGCCAGTAATAAAAGGCAGAGAGAAAAAAACCTGATTCAGGCTTGGTGGGTCTCCATTCTCTAGAGAAGACCATCAGAAAATGTCAGTTTCATATTGAAAAACCGTGTTTACTCCTCATTGCAGTCTGCTGTAATTAACGAGGCAGAAAATTTGTAGCATGAATGAGATGACTTGCCCAAGCCAAATGTCTGCTTTTCTGCCAAACCTTTCCCACCACCTGACTGATGCAAACCCACTCTTTGGACAACCTTTATGTGAGCATCTCCCACAGCCTGAAATATATATACTGCATCTTTAACTCCATTGTGGTAGTTTCTATATCTTTATAGGATGCTTGGATTGCTCTAGTTTGACAATTAAAAGGAGATAGGAAAAACTAGTGCTAATTTGTAAGACTAAGCAATTTCTCTGAAGTAAAACCAAGTAGCATGTTCATACTGGCTTTAAACAAACAGTATAGCATATTGTACAAATTGAAAGTAATTTATCTGAATGCTGCATGAGACACCATGAGATACCGGTAATAAAAAGCATCTTAGGTATCATATTCTTACATTGCTCAAAACAGTCCATGAATAGTTTGGAAGCATTTGACCAACATTCAGAATAATTTATAGGAAAATCGTAAGTGTGTAAATTTCTCAGTAAAACTCACTTCATATACTCACTACCTCTAAATCAGTAATTGTAATTTATGTTTCATAACCTTAAGCACATTGCAGTGTTTTTCCCTTCGAATTCACTTAGCTGATCAGCCTATATAAGTGTATAATCATGCAAACACATAATTGTGTGCATTGACCTTTTTTTTTCTCAAAAAATATTCTTATGAAGAAAACATTACTTATATGAAGTTTCCCCTTCAAGGTGAACAATATTATTCAGAATTGCCTTCAGAGGATGCTTGATCTTCATTCCTAAACACACTTTTTTGCAATATTTCCATCCCAAAGTAAGTTTCAGGGTTGATTAGCATGCAGTACCTAAAATTTAATGACTTTTCTTTGTCAATTTAAATTTATTGGCTACTGAGTTTTAGACTGGGAATATCTTTTTGCCATTTAATTATATCTTTAATATGAGGAACAGAAAAATCTGGCACACTACAGTCAGAAATAGCAAAAGTAAACACAGGAAGCATTGCATGTCCTAGCTTCTGATGAAAAAAAGAATGACCAGAAATATGATTTGATTTGCTACATGTTCTTGACAAACTATGGATCAGCAAACTATGTTTGCTTCTTGTGGTCTACACCATTCATGCTTTCACTCACACTAACTTCAAGATTTTTTTCAGAAGGGCAAACTAGCAAATATCTGTGGTCACCTGGGAAGGGTTCATACTAGCTATTCAATGATTTAAAATTTAATTGTTTTCCTGGAATATCTTTCCCAGGTGTACTACAAAATAACGTTTTTTTCATCTTCTGCTGTAAGAGGTTTTCAAGGTCTTACATGACCAAGGTGTGGTGTGCCACAGCATCTGTGATTGGAGTAGAACAGCATAGCACTGGCACCTGTGAGAAAGATGCTATGAAGGCTCTGGGCGTTTATCTGAGGCAGCCAACAGAAGAATGGAATCATCACAGACACCTTCTGTGGTCAACAGAGAAGGACAGAAGCCTTCCCAGGTGCTGAAACAGCTACTCTGTTTGTGTCCATTTTGCCTCATGTTTTGCTTCAGAGCAATCCACTGCCTTCACTGTTATGCTGGCTGGGAATTTCATTTTTATTAAAAAAGTAAATTTGCCTTGGAATCAGCTGTGCCCTACAGAAACCCAGCAAGGGGTGCAGACATTAGGCACAGAGAACAGAGGCTGTTGCCAAGGAGAGAAGAGTCACAGGATGAGTGTTTCAGATGTCACCACTGGGGTTTGCCACTACTCTCTGATGGCCAAGCACTGCAGATGCTGTTATGAAAGTAAAATGTTACCACAGCACAACTGCTGCTTCTCATCAGCATCAGAACAGAAAAATAAAGCAGAGTCATGCACAAGTTGCAATGAAGTCTGTTGTGAAGACCTATGCATTTTTACTGCTAATAATAAAACACTGTTCTTCATAGAAATGCCTCATCAACCTATTATCCTAAGCAAGAAGAGAGTTCATGTAACCTGGAAATTATGTTATTTCAATAATAGCTGTGATGCTAGAATGAAAACATTTTCATGCTGCAGAAAGAAATGTCATGACAACGAGCACTAATGTAGCCTTCACTGTATTAAGCCACAAGCTACGCTGGAAAATGAATATGCTCCGTATATTGCTAGGCACACCCAGAGCCACAATCAGCAACCTTTATTTAAAGCAGATTTTAAGGGTGCCCACAAGCAGAAACTTTTATTTAAGGTAGGTTTTAAGGGTGATATTTATTAAAAAAAAGTTTTTAACTTAACATGTTGCTAAAAAATTTCTAGCATATTTTGCAGATCAGTGAGGATTTTGCTCTCTTTTTTTTAAATACAACGCTGGCAGCTTTTGGACTCAGGTGACACAAGTTCTATTTCTATGCCTAGTGTTTGCATTTTGCAGGTTTATAATCCTGTATAGGTCCTGCTCATGTTTCTGCAATTCTCATTACCAGAATCTGCAAACCCAAAAAATGGAAATGAAGAAGAAAATTTGAAATACTTTGGCTTTGATTTTACTCTCTGGGAACCCAGTCACTTTCTTTTGTCCCCATTTACACCATCTTTTATTTTCCCTTTATAGTTGTGTTTATTTCTGTCAAAAACAGATTTTAGAGTTTATTTTGAGCATGCTGGGACATGCAGACAAGGCCTTACAGTTCCAGAGCTTGAACTGATCCATGGTTTCATTACAAACTTCCCTGTTAATGGGGCACACCTAGGACCCAGTTTTTCTCTCCCATTAACCCATGTTGTCTCTGACAACAATAGAGCTCTGGAATTCTGTATATGCACCTAGGCATGTTACATGCAAATCCTGTTGGATTTTGCAATCTACTGTCCAGTGTACACATATATAAAGCTGATGCTTTTTTAGGAATAAAAGGTATAGTTCCTGTGGTGAATGTGAATCTGTATGGTTTACAATGGTGTTTTAGTTAAAAAGTGTCATACTATTTGCTATCAAACTTAACACAATGCTAAATGATGAATGTTTATGCTCGGTTGAGACATATTTTTCTAGATTGCCCAAAGAAAGCATGATGACACGCAAGAGACAGAAATTACACTGCACTTCTAGGTTTGTTGTTACAGGCAGTCATAGCCAGCTCAAAGCAAATAATGTCCTTCTCTTCATACCCTCCAGCTAGGAGATGTCTGTCTTTCCTAGAAAATGGCACAATATTTTTGCTATTAGATGAAGCAAAATCTCCTACAAGTAAATAGGAATTTTCTACATTAGATGAATATTTATTTTTATGTCTGAACACAATGATCAAGAACTTACTTTTTAACTGCAAAACTGTGTATGTGCAACAGTTGTTAAATGAGAGCATTGGGAAGCTATTAATAGCAATCTAGTGTCCTCTGCTAGCAAAAGATTCAGAGATTTCTTATTTCCAGTTATGACCCATATGTCTACATATATCACTGCAGCATTTTTGATCTTTATGCATGGGTTGTGGGTGCGAGGACTGGAAGCAGACACAGCTGTACATCCCAAACTGCAGAGCTGTGTGTCTGTGTCTGTACCATGCCATCCACCTGCAGTAGTAATGGGAGGGACAGTACAGGTAGAGATAATTTGTATGTGGAAGAATAATGGATTTTTGGACACTTTACAGAAAGCACTGTATTTAAAAAAGAAATACAGCCTGCATTAGAGTTAACCAAGATACTGTAATCTAGAATAACTGTTAAGAGCTCTTTCAGCAGGACAAGCTGTGCTGAACTAAAACGGGTAGATGTGGAGGCTGAATTGCCGTGAGGTAGGCGCAAATGAGAGAGAGCTGGCAGTTTACAGAAGAGTCACTCGAGCACAAGCACTGCTTCACATCCAGTCTCTGTGGCACACCGTGTGTTTGATGTCCTGCTTGGAGCAGCTGTTGCCGTGTAGCAGGTATGTACTGCCTTGCTTCCCTGAGGGTGAGGCCGTGATTTTTTACAATGAACTAGCTAGTCCTCTCAAGGTTGAGACTGACACCTGGATCTCAGTGAGGCAAACCCCTCTTACACTGCTAGGAACAAAGCCATGAAAAAAACAAATGCCTTCTTCTCTTTCTTGAGGTGGTGACACCTAGCTAATACATTTGAAAGAAAGATTTAAGTGAAGTGACAGATGGCTGGCACTTGTCTAACCTATTGCTTTTAAACACTACAGGTTAATCTGTTTGATTGGAAAGCTTTAGAATTCACTTCCCAAAGAGCTCCTGGTGGCAATCAGTACAAAAGTAAAAATCACCCAAGTTGTCTCTCTCGAGGGCCTGACATGAAATATAAACATGCCCTGAAGTTTGCATGTGTGAGACCACAGCAAGAAAGAGTGAATAAGGTAACAATTCATGTTCTGTCTTACTATTTCTTTCAGCAAGTTATTAATTCCCTTTAACAAAAAGCTGAGTTCAGATGTAAAAAGCAAAAGCAGAATCTGTTTTTAAAATGCTTTTGAAATTTGAGTGAAGCTTCCATTCAACTGCAACAAGAAAGGCAGTCTTAAGATATCAGGAATAGATTCTTTCTACATCCCAAACAAATCTGGAATAGATTTCTTAGGATGTTGTTAAAATGAGAGTTTGGAGGAAAGATTATTACTGTACACTTGATCAATCTCAGCCTCTAGAGCAGACATCTCTAATTTCCATGAAATTAAGTTATGGAAGGTTAAAATGCTGCTTGAATGATGAATAATACATGCTTCAAATATCCTGCATGTGTGTTTCATCTCATGAACCAAGTGCTGTGGAGATTTCAAATTAAAATTATTATCCTGTTTTTTTCTCTCTACACTCCATCTTCAATACAAATTAAATAATTTTACCTTGCTTGCCCTTTCACTAAGAGCTTTGAATGGTATGAATAGAGTGCCACGCTTAATGTCTGGATGTAAATTATCATGGTGATTGAGACTGTATTTCCAAATTTTTTAGAGTAACTCTTATGGTATGTTAGCAAGATACTAAAATATTACTTAACTAGATTAAACATTGCCCGTTATTTAGAAGCCTGTATAACTGAAATTTTTCATCTAGGATCAAGTTTAAAATTCCCAGTATCCATGACAAACCCAAATATTTTACATCGATCCCTTGCATCCTCTCTAAGGGCACTACTGGAACTTTTATAATGATAACATTATGGTCACATGAACTCTAAACTTTGAATGGAAATATGTGTAAGAAGAATTTGCAGTGCCTAAAATAGGGTATGTTTTCTAGAGACAAGCTTCTTTGAGAAACATGATTTTTAACATCTGGTGAAGTGACTTCTTTCAGCCATGTAGGTGTTCTGCAGATAGGTGTTTTATGTCCGTAATTGTGTATCTGGGGCCACACATTTCCTTTATGTACACAAAATGAAAGGGCTTCCTCTTTCCATCTCAATCACCACTTATGTCCCTGGTCATATTAAAACTACAAATAGAATCAATCATGCTCCTGATGAGAGGAAATGTGGTGGTGATAATTACATCTCCATTGAATTTCTGTTGCTGTTCCTGAGAGGAGAGAAATTGAGTGACAACCTAAATGCGTTGTAACAATGCACCGAGAAAATAAATGCAGCTGACACCTCAGCCACAACCAATGTACTGTGCTCAGCATAATGGATAGGATTTAAACACTTCCTAGCATATTAGATAGAGCTTGTCACAATTTCTTTCCCAGACAGCTGGGTTAGGCTTATGACATGGTCATATGGTACCTGATGGACATAAATATGTGTTGGAAAGGAATGTCAGGTTCTCACACCCTTAAAATCCATCATTGTAGGCAGATTTCATAATTAGCTAATCTGAAATATCTAACTCCAGGGAGAATAATCCGTTTGGGAAGATATTTACATTTCAATATATATGAGATGTCTGCCTTTCCCTTTAAGCAGAGTATATTGCAGTGAAAACATATCATATACCTGTCTTTGAGAGCCTTGCTGCTAACATGTTGCCTTAAAGTAAAAGCGCATGTGAACTTGAAACTGCTTTCCTGTGACAGGGTAAAAAGTAAGAGGAAACATAAATATGAAAAAGCAAAGAGAAATATTTCACCACCTCGATAATCACAGGTTAATGGTAAGGAAGACTCACGTTAATATGCATTTTCTTCTCGGTTTCAGTTTTATGGTTTAATTTTCACCTTTCCTTTTCTTTCACCTTTTCTACCCTTACCATAGTCTTGGTGTTAGTCCAGGGGTCCTGTTTTCCTTCTCACTGCTTGGACATTTCTTTCTCCTCAATGATTGACATGCTTTTCAAATCTTTATGTCTTTCCTTCTTTGTAGAGAAGTTAAGAAATTTACATTTTCTTGGATGGACAGAGATGGCAGCTAGCTCTATATGAGAAAGACTGAGAATTTGTGATTTGATTAACTGTGGACAGAAGCTAGAGGAGGTGAGAAAGGAGGAACTGAGTGTTGCAGAATCTGAGAGAAAAAGATGTGAAAGTTATGAAGAAAAGAGGACTCAGGGAATGGTATCCTTCAGCACCATGACTCAGAAGACACCTAAGCCAGGGCTGATCTTTCCAAATATGTCAGGAAGGAGGTAATTAAATAGCTTGGGGGTTGCAATAAAACTTTTGTCTTGTATGCACTGGTCTTAAGTGTTTGTGTACTTAACACTTTTAACTCAGCAAAGGGTTCTCCCTACTACTCTGTGCAAAAGTAAACAGGCTTTTGGACGTAGGCATTAGATCTATTTCAAAGGTTTTATGCATATGGCTGACTGAAAGCTGGCTGACACTCTCTGTCACCTTGTTTAGTCAGATTGTCTCTAATTTCTCTGTGTATCCATACACTGTATACCAAAATACTTTACATATGAAGCTTCAGGTGGTTTAGAAGGAAATTAGGCCCTTATGTGGATCTGTGTCTTCAGTCTTTCACTCTGTTCTCACCAGTCCTGTGATCATTGTACAGCTGAAAAATATGTGTCTGTTTTTGTTACACTAACAATAACTAGAGTAGATTGAAATGTATAAAAGGGGCATAAAATGAATCAACACTTTCTCCATTCTGAATTCCTAGTGCTGCCAAAAGTAGAAAATGAGAAGTGTCACCAGTACTAGCTGTCATCCCCTGGTTCCAGTGAGCAATACTGACATTTTTCTGGGTACCCGTTCTATTTTCCTACATTCATATATGGTATATATTTCCTATATATTCCTATATAGTAAGGAAAATGTAAAGCTACACTGTCTTAGGAAAACAATGCATGTTCAATGGAAGGTGTCTACTCCCTGCCTCTTCTCCAGCTGCTTCAAGCGTGATAGCTCTCAAGTATAAGCATCTAATTTGATTTCTGAAAGTAATAACCCGTGATGACAGCCTTGATCAGTCTCCCACAATGCCAAGATAGAGCACCAGCAAACTGGGTTTAGTAGATTCTTCTGAAAACAATGCAGGACCATACAGGCTGGCAACAAACTGAAATATTTAAAAGGACAAGAAAAGTTCATTAAATTCATCCACATTTGTTTGTTTATTTTAAACAGGAAGGATATGGGTTTCTGAAAGTAGGTGTAAGCCAGTATCATTGTAGTGACTTCAGTAAAACTGTCGTCAGTTGCTGAGTCAAAATCAGAAGCTACGCTTGGAAAGACATTTATGCACCTGGTTCCCATTACAGCAAAAAAGAGATGCCTAAGTGTCCTTAAATCTCTTCTTTAGACTTTAAAAACTGAATGGGTGGGGCCTTTCTGGAGTATTTTTACTTTCATGACATGGATCCTGTACAAAGCAATGGAAAAAGCAAACATTTTGAAAATCAATGTTGCAAACTGCAAATACATAAGCTTTAAGTGTTTTCCTCTAATGCAGAGATTTTTTAGGACAATGATTTATTTTTTTTGTCTTTAAAGGAAAAAATGCCAACATATGTCAGGATTAAAACAAATTTATTTTTATTATCGATTTAATAACAAACACATTTAGCAATCCTTTTCATTATCTTGCTTACAGTCTTTGAATGTCACCTGGAGAGGAGATGATCCATAATTATACATGCACACACACGTGCACTTTGCCTATCAAACAGACCTCCCTACTCTGTGTACGGGTAGTGCTGGTTTCTGTGTTTTCTACTTGTCATTAATGGTCTAAATGCTTGCTGTATCAAAAACTACTCTGATTCTTCTGTACTTTTGATAAATTACTGCTCCTTTCTCAACCCTGCACAATAAGTGATGCAAGTAATTCAGGGTCTGATTCGCTTGCCAGCTTCTTTCCCTTTCCACCCCCACAAAACAGCCTTTGGATTTTCCAACATCGTGCTTCATTTACATGAGAAACTGACATTTTAGAAAGTAATTGGAAAAAGTGTGTTTAAAAACAATCCAGCAAAGCAGACAGTCTCATTAGAGTTGCTCCAGGCTGTGCCATAACGGCCTGGAAATCTCTTATACACAACTCTAACTCTGCTTGAGGAGGAACTAATGTAAAGACACCCTTTATTTGGTTTTAAATGCAGTTTTCTTAGTGAAAGGTACAGACACACTTTATTTGGTTTTAAATGCAGTTTTCTTAGTGAAACTCAGTTTGGGCTGTCAAAGAAATAATTGCAAGTTCTTTCCAGTTGCTAGCAATTATTATTACTTACTATTTCCCTTTCTCTTTTTGTAGCATGTTACATGACCTAAAGAACTCAGAACAGCTTTCAAAAGTCATGAATGAAGACTGATGAGTATATTATGGAATTGAGGTTAAGGGACTTGCTGAGGAAAGCATCACAAGTGGTAGATCTGAAGGTGAAACTGAGATCCTTGGATACTTGTTCTTCTGTTTTAATCCATCCTAAATTACAGTGATATTTCCAAGAATATACGTTATAGCGCCTTTCAACAGCATGTTGATGTAATAAGACAGTTTCTAAATGCTCTCAGCTAAGTGTCAGATTTTGCTGTGAGTTCATGATGATTCTGGAGTGGGTCCAGGAGAAGGCTACCAAGCTGATTAAGGGACTGGAACATCTCACTTATGAGGACAGGCTGAGAGAGTTGAGCCTGTTCAGCCTCAAGAAGAGGTTAGTGAAAGGGAACCTGGCCAATGTATACATGTTGGAAGCCGCGTGGGACGGGGAGCCCGGATCCCCGGTGGGGGGAGCGAGAAAAACAGAAGCCCAACCAATATGGTTGAATAAATGAACTCCGTTTTATTAGCAGTCTAAAGGCACTTATATAGTATACCAGCTTGTTAGCTCCTAAGTGGCTTAAAGCTTATCAAGACACATTTCTATTTCTACATAATTGGACTACATTGGCAGTTTTCCACAGTCTTGTTATGATCAAAAAGAATTTTGTGCTCAACTCCTCTGTATCACGCCCGGATATCACACCTGCAAGTTCTTTACTCCCTGTATGTTCTCAGGCCGAACTGTTTACTTTCACACAGGGACTTTCCCACGGAAAATGTCTCTCACACACACAAGCCTAAAAACCTCCAGCCCAATAGCTTGCACAGTTCTTTTATTGATCCCAATAATTCTATTCCCCAACATATATGTATATCTGAAGGGAAGGCACTGAGAGGATGGATCCAGGTTCTTCATGATGCCAAACAACAGGACAAGAGGCAACAGGCAGAAATTACTGCACAGGAAGTTCCATCTGAATATGAGGAAGGACTTCTTTATTGCGTGGGTAACTGAGCACTGTAACAGACTGTCCAGAGAGATTCTGGAGTCTCCCTCACTGAAGATGTTCAAGAACTGTTTGGAATACACAATCCTGTGCCATGTGCTCTGGATCACCTTGCTTGAGCAGGGAGGTTGAACCAGATGACCCCCTGTGGTCCCTTCCAATCTTACCCATTCTATGGTTCTGTGATTCTCACATGGGGTAAGGTTCATTACATCTAGCTCTGGCCTCTTCAAAATTATATTAGTCACTGAACAGTCATTCTTCTGTTCAGTGAAGAGAAGAAGGCATTTCCAGGCAGCAGCTCACCCTAGTCTAGGATAAACCTCCATGCTGATGTGCTGACTTACACCCTGGAGTACCTACTCTGACTGCAGTCCACACTGTGAACTTGCAGACTGGAGAGCTGAGGACATTTCTGTCCCAGATATAAATTTCCTGTAGACAATGTTTCAGTTATTTCTAATGCTCTTTCCTTTCTACAGAGGCAAGTTGCTGCTCAGCACTTTGGGACAAAGCTGCACGACTACAAACAGAATTCAAATTCTGGGGGAAAGAAAACCTTGAGCTATGTCTGATTAACACTCAAAATTAATTTCGTCATATTAAGGATAAGAGATGGTACAACACAAATGAGTGCCTCCAAATGAGAACTAAGGAAAATTCCCAAAGATATAGCAGGAGCAATTACTGTAATAAGGAAAATGTCATGTCCAGTTTTCATAAATCTGTGTGTAAGTGACATCCCAGTTAAAAATGTCTTTCAGGTTTATGCAGCATCGTTGGCTGAAGTTGTAATGATACATAAACTCAATAGTATCCTCCACATCACAGTGGAACAAGATGAAATTTTTCAGAAAGTAAGTACACAGCAAAAAAAAACCATAGTGAGATTTTTGCCTGGAGAGGGTTTCTGATCATAACAAATTTTTCTGAAGGTTTATGAGGACATGTATTTGCCCTCATTTGCCATCAATGAGTCTGATATTTGTTCTGTCTTTCCCACCATCTTTTCATAAGTTGTATTGTCCGTGTACTACAATGACTTCTCAAATTTATACTTCAAAATTCAATTTTATTATTTAAACCTAAGGGATTTTGAACTTTCTTAAAATTTAACTTAAAAGGTTTAGGATCCAATAAAAACAATCTTAAGGAAAAGGTCCTGAAGAGGGAGATCATTATTATGTTTTTGTGGCTTTCCACTTAAATGTGGACCTTCTGGACCTGTGATCCATACAGAAATGTAGAGTTATCTAATTTCTTTTGAAATTGACATGAGGCATTTTAACATATTTTAAGGTCTTGACCTCTAGTACTATGCAATAGTTGCAGGCCATTGTTTGCTGAAGGCAAACCAACCTTTTTCCCTGTCATTTTCTGTGTCTTCAGTGTGCTATACTACAACTGCTTCAGCAGTTTGCCATGCAGAACTCCTAAGGCAGAAATCCCTTCACTTATTGAAGCTCTGCAGAGAAATATTTGAATTACTGACTGAGGCAACATGTTCTTTCTAGTGAAAACCCTAGGCAGACAGAAGTAGTAGTACCTGATACTGGATGTTGCTGAAAGAGATCTGTCAAGCCAAAGAGTATCCAAGAAGAGGAGAATGAATAATGCTGCTACAAACGTAGGGAATCTACATTTCTAGTTAAAATACCAGATTGCTGGCAGACAGCCTGCATGTTATATCCAGCTGGTTGGCAGCCACAGGCATCGTCTCATTTTCACAATAAATTTGAATATTTTGAAGTTTTCTGCTCAATTCAAGTCATTAAATCATCTTATTTCTGAACAAAATTGACACCTTCCAGGTCTCCTGGTTTGAAATTACATTAGCTTAGGGTTTTCTCATTTAATTACAACTTTAACATTAAAATATAAGGGCTGAGAATCTTGCTTTTGTTATTTGTGCATGATTTAATTTTAGTTACTAAGAAAACACACCACTACAGACATATCTGGCAGAAACAGGTGTTTTACTGTGGAAACAGATATCAACTTCAATTTTCCAGACTGTAATGGATATTCAAGACTGGAGGACAGTGTAATTTGAATTGCTGATGAGGATATTTTGTGCTGGTCAGAGCAAGACTAGGACTGTAAGCTGCCACAAAAGATGTGTTTGTTTAAAACGTATTTCAGTTGTCATCAGCATCATTGTGTGTCTCCCACAGAGCCCTTCAAGATGATTAAGCCGGAGCCCTGATTTGCCTGAGCTCTGATTTGCCTTCCCCATTCCCTTCACCTGGTCTTCTTTCTCTTCTCCTCCTTTTGCTCACCATCAACTCCTCGGTAGTTTTCTGAATGTGAAGGGCTGCCTCCAGCTGCATGGAGTTTGGTTAAATAATAAAGAAACTCCTCTGTATCTAATTCACCTGATAAAATTCACAGTGCTCTGTTTAGAAATAGAAGTGAGCACTGCTGCTTTGAATTCTGTTTTGGGAGCCCTGTGTTTTACCTAGATTTTTATCCTTATCCTGTTTATCTCAGCTTATTATTTTGCTCTCTTGGGTTAAAAATACATGTGTACAAGTACATGTGACTCACGTATTTGAAAACATTGTTTTACCACTACCACTTAGACTGTAAAGTTGTGATTTGTGACTATTGCCTTCTTAAGCATGGCCAGCTCATAAAAGAAAAGCTGTTTACTGGTACATGCTATGTACCATTAGTGTCATGCACACTAAGAGTGTGCTGTTAAGTAGGCCACATTTCTTTTCTGCTTTATGATTTGCCAGGTCAACAAAGATGCACATAAGGTGTTGCACATGTTTTCACTGTCATTTCGTTTGACGCAGCCATCCCTGAGAATAGCATTTGTCCTGGAAAAAGTAGGAAGAAGTTAAATGTCATGGAACAAACAAATTACCAGTTAATGCAGAACACTATTTCAAAACTGAGGGTTACATTTAGCAGTGTCACTGTACTGTGTTTTAAGAAGGCCTGACTGCTTCTGGAAGGTGACATTACCGTAAGGCCCCGTTGCTGCCCCTTCCCATCTGCACTCTATCTGTGTGTAGAAATTGGGACTCCTCATGAGCTTAGCCCAGACTCTGGTTTATAACTAAGCTTCTCTTTCTTCCTCTCTTCTCCATGGAGGGATGTAGTGTGTGACCAGGGCAGGTGTGTGACTGTACCGTACAGGCAGGTCTTTGAAGGAAAGGGAGGTTAAGAGTCAGTGGCTGCATGAATGTCAATACAGAAGCTCTTGCTCCAGAAGGAGGTAGGAGATGTCCTAAACAATCAGGTTCGGGAGCTGCAGAGTAAAAGCAGCAGATATTCTGAGCAGTGCTGACAACAAATAGCTCCCCACTGGCGGGAAAAACCCAAACATTTCACAGAGTCCTTCCTGCTTCCTTGGAAGGCAGGACAAAAACAGTTTTCTCATTTCAGAAGGGTATGAAGTTACAAGGTTTTCACCCTTTCAGCTAAAATGGATTGTCCTAATTGTCACAGTTAATTAGTATCAGAGGGAACTGACCCTTGAGATTTTGAGAAGTTTGCAATACTTTGGATCTCATGTAATCTCTCCTTCCTTTTCTTGAGACAGGAAAATAAAATTTCAGAAACAGATGTCATCTTACATGAGGAATAGAAACTTTATTCTGAAAATGTCCATGTGTGTTGTTTTGACCACACAAACATTTTTCCTCAAACTTCATTAAATTGGAAGTTCCATTGATATTTATCTCACAAGAAGTTTTAATCTTTACCCATTGTGTTTTACATTGTCTAATATCTTTTTCCTTGATAAACTTTTTGTTTATTTGTTTGTTCTGTTAGTCTAATTTCTTCCTTGACAATTCTTCATTACTGATCTTATTTTTCTTATCTATTCTTTTTTCTGCCCACTTTCTTATTAGTCACTGGGTTGAATTATAAAAATGTCTAGAAATATTTCTAAATTGTGATAGTGCCTCAGTGCAGCTTATTGTACATGAAAAGGTTAGTATATTGGCTTTGGGAAAGCAGTTTAAGATAAAAAAGAAGACCAGTTATATTTCTACAAAATTATTCTATTGGAGCAAAATTTTTTAAGAAAAATTTTCTCAAAAGACCTGAGTTTTTCAGTTTGCCATTTAGCATTAGATTGTAAGACTTAGACTATGCATACATATTGGCAAAGGACAACATTTTGACTAATTTCTCATAAATTTTCATGTGCAATATAATCACACATTAATACATTAATTATACTGGTATAATAATGAGTATTGTTTCTACATTAGTTTACTTGCAGTGCTGATTTTATAGCAACATAAATACCAGTGAGATTGGAGGAACCAATAACCGAGCTATCTTTGCTGTGGGCTAATTGGTTTTGTTTAGTATTTATCTAATTAGACTTTCTCTAAAATACATAGTTTTTATGATACAGTCAGCTGTCAGTGTCTTCCTTAGAAATATTGTATTAACAAACGCATCAGGAACTTCTAGTTTCTTTTCAATAAAGCTGTATCATTCATGAAAAATGGACAGGGGGAACTGAAATTGATGTCAAGTTTCTTTTCCAAATATATCCTTGTTCAAAAGGAACATTTGTTTTATAACAGTAGGGTAAGAGGTTCAAAGCAATATGTAGTGGAGATCATAGCAATGTCACTTAAATCCACAGAGAGGACACAAGATAATGGAGCAAGTAATACCAATGGCCCAGTTTGAAACCTGTTAAACCCAGTATGTTCTTGCCATTGCCTTCAGTGAGCTTGGAATCAGAAAACCACTTCTTTTGCCATCTCTTCACAATTTAAAACATGGTATTTTGTTGTGAAATATATAATCACAAAAAAAAAAAAAATCCAAATATTACCCTCTCTACTTTTTCCATTCCTGTGTCCCTAAGATGACACAAACAGAGAAGGGGATTTTCTGGCTCTTATTGCCTGTGTGGATGCAGGGGCTGTACTGCAGCACAAGCTTTGGGTTCTGGTGCTGGGGTGCACAGCTGATCTTAGACATGTGCATCAAGTTGATAGATGGGGAATTTACACAAAAGTTCAGTGGCAAAAGGCTGGAGTGATTTCATCAAGAACAAATGCTGACCTCTGAACTGGAAACAGTACAGACAGTCCATCATATGGAACTGGTGGTCAGGATTACAGCAGAATACACATTTAAGTCAATGCAGAGTTTTGCTAGTAACTGGTGATTCCATAGTCCTAAATCCTGTACCTGCTTTATGGACTTTGACTACAGAAGGTGCAACTGGAGCCACTAAATTTGGAAAGAGGTCATGATTAATGCAGGGAGAGAGCACAATGTCCAAGGATTAGCATAAACATGATCTATATGTGTTGACTATCTGGACACAGTGGTGGTTTAGAATGCCCAGAGATTTATTACAAAAACCAGCAACATTCAGTAATGGGGAAAGATATTTTGCATTCAAAGAAAAGCTTGAGGTAGCTAATAACATGGCTTCATTTACCCAACACTGTATTAATGAGCTTCTTGACCTTTTCTCCTTCATGTTTTAATCTTGTCTTCATCTTCAATTTCAGCTAGAGGGAGAGCCCACGTTTCACGGCAGAATAGAAAATAAGATGAAATGTAGATTAGCATAAAGCTATTTCTCTTTGTCCCTTTCCTTTTCATTCCCCATGGTTTTAAACTGCAAGTAATCCCGAAATGTTTTAAATATATTTAAGTAAAATTGTCTGTATCAGACTACTTATCAGCTGAGCATACACTTACCTCATGCATTCATCAAACTTACCAGTTTACCAGCTACTCTTTAATAACACTTACCTGCCAGATGGACAACATCACAGACATAAGGTACTGAATAGAGGAAAAAAGATCTCTCTGAGGGCAGAGTCCTATTTGAGATCATTAAAACAAGTACATCACCCTCTCAGGTAAAACCTGTTAAACAAACACATAATACGACAGAGGTCACTGAAACCTTTCTAACAACAGTGTGTGTTTTTGTTGTGGAGCTAGCTGAATCCTTTGCATGTACTCTTCTATATGCTGAGCTCACACAGCACTCACCCTTCCCATTGTCAGTCCTTTATTTCATAACCCCAGCACCCCGTATTCTACCTGTTTTCCTCTATATTGTCTCTTCTACAGCCTTTATCACCACACTATTTGAGTACCATTCACCAGTGTATTAAGCATTGTACCGGCCATCTGTCACATATTTGTCCTCTGATCCTCTCTGCAGGGAGTGTAATGTGCTCAGTAAGGTGCCCTGCTCTGATAGGATTTTTGTTGGGATAGGTTTTATACAAGTGTGTAAAAATAGATGAAAACCTGCCTTGACCTAAGAGTAGGCGAGGAAGTCAGTGATGTACTCAGTTCCCAGTTCATGGGGGAGTTTACACCACAGAATGGACCAGCTCCTGAGACAGCAGTGTTTTCCTGAGAGAGGAAACCTTGCACTTGTGATATTTCCAAATACCAGTAGATATTTTACGTAACCTGGGTCCAGACCAAAAGGCACTTCAAAGGAAAGATTCAAGACCTTGAATTTGATTTGGATGCTTTTGAAATCCTCCGGCAGAGCTTTGCAGTGCTCCTGGTAACTTTTGTTCCTGAAGAGACAGTTCTTATTCTTGGCCCCTTCTTCCGTTCCAGATTGGTGCTGCAACTGAGTTTGCCAATCTGTCAGGACACATTTTAAGGCTGCCTCAACAGGAAAGGCATTGCTTTTGTCTGCAGGCTATGAGCCAGGCCTTCCGGGAAAAACATTACATACTGCTTTCATTCCTTTTTGGAAGCCTCCTTCAACAGTTTTTAAAAACTTGTCTCAGGTCTTTCCCATCTTCCTCTTGGCCATCTTTGTTTCCTGAAAATGCTTTCAGACAGCTGAAATCCTGTATTTATCATAAAGAAACTCTGTGACCCAGAAAGACCAGCTAGTCCTTGAGCTTACACAAGTTAGTCATCTAACAGTGTTTCTCCATGTTTTTGTCACTAAACCAAGGGTTTTACTGTCTCCTTCAGCAGTCTGACACTAAAGCATCTTCCACAGCAAATAGCTTTAAAGCGTCACAATTGATTTTAGTCTGAAGAAGTAATGGGTGAATGAATTAGGTAATAAAATAGAAGCAAGTGTCCAGAGGTGAAGTGTGGAGTTTAAAAACTTGCAAGTTGCAAGGCTTGCTGAAAGATTCATGATGCTAGATGGAAGACAAGTGCAACATGTTCTATTACCATGTTCAAAAAGGCAGAATAATATTGAAGAATTGATACAAGGGCTTCTTGTTACACCTAGCAGTAATTTTTGACTCTCTGGTGGATTACCACTAATGGTAGTAGCACCTACTGCTAGCCTTATCTCTCCTCAATTATACAGGTTTCTCTAAGGATATGGCTCTTAAACTCATTTAATAAAGCTTGGCAATACAACCATGGTGATTTTGGCCCAGGTTTTTTACTAAACTTTTAAATCTTGGGATATAAATAAAGACTCTAATGCAATATAGTATGTGGTTTCTATATCCAAGCTGATACCCACTTCACAACAGTACCATTGTTAATGTCAATTGTTCTGGTCATTATCCTCCTTATATAAGCAAGGAGAGAGCAGGATAGTAAAGTCATGTCAGAGCTGTAATGTACAGGAATCCAACATGAAGCTTTTCAGGTTTTATCTCTGTAGCAGGTTCAGTTTGTAACCAGGCAGAAACATCAATTAGAGTGTAGTGGTTTGGTCCAAAACACTCATTACTTATTTACTTTCTGTGAGATAAGAATTAGGAGAAAGCAAAGCATGTACAAAACCTAAAAGAATATAAAGAAGTTTATTAACAGACCGAAAAGAAGAAAAAAAAATCATACCACACCTTCAGAACACTTCTCCTCCCCCCACCTTTCTCCCTTCTCCCACTGACAATGTAAAAAGACAACCCTTGAGATTTTCAGTCAGTTTACCACTTCTATGATAACCTTTTTCAGTTCACTTAGGGAGAGGAGTCTCTCTTGCTCATGCTATGGAGACATCTCCACAAGAAGTTCTCTCATGACTTCAGTATCACAACGAGACAGCCGCCTGGGCTGGTTCTCTGCTCGGATGTGACAGTCCCTTCCCCCAACTTGCAGCTTTCCCCACAACTGCTTTCGAGGGTCCAATCTTGAGCTACTGGGGTACCATTTTAAGGTTGAGCTGTTCAGAAACAAAGGTTCTCTTCACCCATCTCTGGGAGCATCTTCATCTCTAGGAATATAGGCCCTCCCCTTCCCTGGGAGCAAAAGGGTCCTCATCATCTTCATCTCTAGGACTATCTCTGGGAGCATCTCTAGGAACAGAGGTCTTTCTCCTTCCGATTTGGAGCAAGAGTCCTCATCACTTCCATCTTTCCCTGTTCAAACTTCTCATCAAATTACAACTGCTTCAGCATTTACTTATTTCAGCATAGGTACTTTTGCTCACAAGTACAGTTTGAACGCTCCATCCCCCATGCCTTTATGAACTTACAACAGGTACTCTGATATATCACAGCCTATCACCACCATAGCTTTACAACAGAATTTCAGCTTCTAAGCATCTCCTCTTTTTCCTCCCTCAGGGTTTCAGCTCTTCCTTCTTTACTTAATGTCTGCAGGCTTCATCTGTTCTGGAGGAAACTTACAGCACTAAAAGGGTTAATCTCACCTGGCCCTTGCAGCTGGAATTCGCTTATCACTGTTGGTCACATGATCTTTGCTGGGCATCGGAGCAGCTTCAGCTGAATCTTCAGCTGCACAGGAGAGGGTGGGGAGGGGGGAAACCAGGCCGCGCCGTCTGCACATAACAGGACTGGGGGTGGGGGCATGGATGGAACAGGGCCACATGGCTCCAGGATGGCTGTGTCCCGGCCCCACTGGGCCACACGGGCCCAGGCCAGTTACCTGTCCCAAGGCTGGAAGCAAGAGACCTTTCCCAGGGTGTGTCCATTCTTAAATGTGGACCACAGAGGCATGTCAAAATTTTTAAGTGGCTTAAAAAATTGTCAATATTCAAACTAGCCAGTTGATAGGTTCTGTTAGGTCATAGAGGAAGCTGTAAGCACCTCTTTGCAAGAAAATCACTTCCAGAGCTATGCTAACCCATGAAAATGTCATATTAAAGGGTTTTTTAAATTTTATTCTAGTTTATGTACTAATGTATTGCTATGTGAAAATTTTATTTTTTAACAAAAATGTCCAATGAAATCTTTTCAGGTAAATCAGATTTTTCCAGACTCCAGTCAAGAGATCATTATTCATTTCCTCAGGGCACAAGGGCTAATAGGAAGAGCTGTTGATCTTCAAACCTGTTTCTGTAGAGTGTCTCTAGTCAGTGGCCCGCAGGAATCATACAAAGCAGCAGTAGGTGAAAAGGCTCTTTTCTGAGTGTAGTTTGTCTGGGTGGCGTCACCAACAGCACTAAATACCACTTAGACTTGTTTAGTTTCACAGTGTTCTGCAAGACAGGATAACGATTGACAAAGTCCATTGATTCAAATGTTTTGGAGCAGTGCTTTAAAACATTACTGTGAATAATGTCTGTCTGACACTGCTTTGCAGGTCTCAATCAATCAGGGTCTGGATCCATAGAAATAGGATTACTCATAAATGTTCATCATTAGTATTTACATTACACAGAGCCCGTGCTGGTAGGGAAAATGTGCTGGGGAGCTGTTTGCTTAATATGATTGATAAAGAAACCCTAACTGTGACTTGTCTTTGCAGTTTTATACAGTTCTGTAGAAAGGCTGGGGAGATTCATGATGCACAAAGTGCAAATTGATGGCTATTCTGGAGGATAAGATATGTGACCTGGAAGTGCCAAATTCAGCATAGTTCAGAATTAAAGAACTGCTTTTCTGCCAAGTAGATTCGGAACTCATTGCCACAGTGGCAAGGGAACTGATTAGGTTGCAAACTGTTGCAGTGGACTAGCGATCTGTAACTAAGAGACGCTTAATCTGTCTAATAGTATTGTCTCAATATCAGACACTTATTGAGTCACCTGCTGAGAAAAAAGAGGGACTTCTCCAACAAACATTGTCACTGTAGGAAACAGGAACAAAGAGGTTCTTAAGATGTCTTAAAAGGAAAGACATGCAGTCTATAATCTAAATAAAAATAAATGCAAAAGTATTCAAGAAGAAAGAAGGGACAACAAATGTCCTGTTTTCCAAGTGCAAAAATGTAGAAATGTAACATTAATATTAGACGGAATGACCAGTCAGGCAGGTCTTGCTCTGCTGAAAATACATGGGAATAAAAAATATTACATGGAACAGCATAAGTAATAAAGGTGTGAGAAGTGCAGAGAGAAGCAGAGAGAAGTTCAAGTGATGTTTTGTTCAAGTGATGTTTTATGAAAAGCAAAAAGGAGAACACCTTGGAGGTGAGGGGTTGGACAGCTGACTGATGAAAACAGAAGGTTTTGGCTTTGTGAAGCACTTAAATTTGTCACAGTTTACTGAGAATTGGTGTCACCATCCCTCACAGACTGTTAGAGACCTACTTTTCTCAGCTGGAAATCAGCTTGAATAAGTAGAAGTAGCAACAAGAACAAGGGGTATAAAGACAGCAAAGACAATACCTATTTAAACTCCGTGTGTCACAAATACTGTGGTCCGATGTGGCAAGGAATACGACGGCAAGGCATTTTCCACTAAACTACCCATGCTACAAGACTGACTACTGAGCTAGGGGAACTGATAATTCTCGTTAATGAGAAGAAATTTTATTTAATTGCCATTACTGGAACATGGTGGGATGATCTCTATGACTACAATATTAAAAAACACCATACACAGTGCATCAGAAACTGAGGAAAACCGAGCCCAGCCCTCCATGGATCACAGCAGAGGGACATGACTTTTTGGCTTTTTACTAGGCAAACATAAAATGATTGAGCTTGATTCCTTTGATTCATAACAAAGGAATAATCTGCTCAGAGTGTGGCTGCCTTACTCGGACGAGACTGAAGTCTCCATGAGATGGTCAGTGGACAACCTACTTTTTCAGCAGTGCCCAGTTGCAGTGGATTCCTGCCCCAGACATGTTTATAAGTATCTTTGACACTTAAGAGGGGAGTATTTTGCAGAGACCAGAAAATCATTTTCTTCTTATGTTTTTATTGCTCAGTGCTCCACTCTGCAAGAGTAACTCAAATTTATGAGACTAAAATTTGTTAAAAAGACAGTTTTACTTACTTCTCTAATCTAGAGACTTCAACATCTTCATAAGCTACATGAGCTTTCTTCTGTGACATGAACAAATACCCCCAGGGGCATACAATGTATTCCTCTGAGAATTAAAGCAGATTTCATAAAGGAAAAAAAAGGGCTGTTGTCTTTCTCTTTTTCCTCTCTTCTCTCAGAGGTGCTTATAACCAAATATTTCAAACCCCTGTCATGGGACAGACCCTGCATTACTTGATGTAGTTGTAGATGAACACCTCCTTCATTGTACAGAGTTAATACACTACTGTGAAAAGCAGACTCTGGTCTAATGCTCTGTACATAATGTGTAAAATAATAAAGAAACCAAACATGGAACCCCCTTGACACTGTATCTGGTGGATTCACCAGGTACTTGTTTCAGTGCTCAAAAGAACAATTTTGAAAGCGGTTTCTCTTCTTTCTCCTCTCCCCTTCCCTTCCCTTCCCTTCCCTTCCCTTCCCTTCCCTTCCCTTCCCTTCCCTTCCCTTCCCTTCCCTTCCCTTCCCTTCCCTTCCCTTCCCTTCCCTTCCCTTCCCTTCCCTTCCCTTCCCTTCCCTTCCCTTCCCTTCCCTTCCTCCTCTTCTCTTATCAGCTTGTCAAAATATTTCAAGAATAAAAGAGAAAACTTAAGACATATGTTAGCAGAGAGGAAGGGGATAATGACTTGATAGCTCTTTGAGGGCACAACCCTTTCATTTTCAGCAAAACACAACAACCCAGTTTAAAAATTCTCCAATCCATCTTCCTTCTGTCTATGGAGTCATGGTCAGAGTTTAAATGGGGTACATTTTAATGCTTGTAGGAAGAGAAACTCAGTGGAACCTTGTCCTGGGTTGAGGTGTATTCTATTACCATCCTCATGAGCTGTTGAAATCAGGTGGGGCAGTGTTTCCTTGCCTCCTCCCCCCAGACTATCTTTCTGTTAATGGCCCATCATTGTCCTGCCACATGACTCAGAGATAACTCCCTCCGGACTATCTTCTGTTAACGAGCCTAATCAACACTTGGCCTCATGACTCATTACCCCATTGTGAGATGCTCCACCCAGAGGGAGGAACCAAGCATCCCATCGTGGATATAATCTGGGACTCTGAGCACCAAAGACACTGGCTCTACTGGATTTCCAGAGGACAGGAGCTACACAGCCACTGCTGGACTTTCTGAGGAAGAGCAGACCCCTTCTACTACAGGATCACCACTTCAGAGGATTGCAGCCACCATTCCACCAGACTGCTACCACTACCCTGCCTAATAGGGACTCAGGTTGTATCTTGACTCTGTCAGTGTTTTCTTTTACTTTCTTTTCCTTTTCTTTAATTTCCATTAAATTGTTATTCTGACTTGGTGCCTCTCACTGGTTTGTTTTCAAACTAGTACAAACCTGTAAATCTTTTGTCTCCCATCAGAGGCCACTATCAACCCAGGGTGTTTAGCCTCCTCCAGGACCAGGCCCTGTATGAATTGCATCAGATTTTCCTAAAAACAGTGTTAACTCCTTCTCTCAGACATGAATGAATAACTTTCTGCTTTTCAGTCACAGAATTATCAAAGTGACAGGAATAGATGATTAAAGTCAGCAGTAGGACTGGTTGGATTTTTGCATATTGTTCCCAACACAGGCTAAGCAAATCTAAGAACCAGAAATTCTGCAGGCAAAATCTTTGCTTTGCAAATGCTGACAAAGCTACACAATTTTACTGCTGCTGGCACCTTATTCCCAAGCTTGAAAATAAACCTAGAATTAAAGGGTTCTTATATCAAAACTTTTGTATATTTAGTGGAGCTCATTGAAATGTTTTCATCTGAATTGTTTTCCATCAGGAAATGGTGACTGGGTGGAATCCAAGTGCTCCACAACCCTGGTTTGGGTGGTGCTGGGGAACACAAGGACACCACCAGGCTCCCTGTCTGTCTCTCAACTCTAAGTCCCCAGGGAGACACACAGCCTGTTTTAGTGCCAGGGAGGCCACCTCCCCAGGATGCTGAGAGCTGAGAAGGACTTGAGAAAATCCATATTATTTATTACAAAATATGACTCTTTTAATATATCTACCCCATGCTAAATGCTGCTGCGTAAAAGAACTGTTGTCCTGTAAGTACTATACAAAATGATGGCATCATCTGGAGTTAGTCAATCGATGCTTACTTCGAAGCTGACCTTTAAAGAAAGAAGTGAAAACATGTAGACCTTTCTTTTATAAACACATCACTTTTGCTCATTCTTGGGTATGCTTTTCTCTACGAGCACAGTAAGTTTAATGCTGGAGAGTCTGAAGTGAAAACACAGTTCTGGCATTTCAGCCCCCACATCTGCAAGAGTAGGAGTTAGGCTTGTTTGGTTCACTAAACTGACATAAATAATATTACTTTTTCCTTCTATATTTCATTTTTAATAATAGTAATAATTCCCCATACCACAACTTTTGCTTGTTGGCTGTAACAAGTCTCTTGAGGGAGATAAAACACGAATGAAAGCAGAAAGGGTACGTGTACTATACCTGATGGGAAATATGCCACTGGCATGAGGCAAATTGCAGTGGTGCTTAGAAAATTTTACATTGATACTTCAACTGCAGTACCTGCTCACTGGCTTCTTCAGAGCTACATCCAGGATAACATTCTTTTTAATGTTTCTATTTATTGCAAGTTAGCCATTTAGACTTTATCTATAACACTTAAAAGATAATTTATAATGCACAGAAGCCATAAAGCGCTGAGGATGTTGACACTCCTATGACTTATAAATACTCTTCCTTCATCTGCAGTTCCTAAAATCTGTTTAACTGTTTAATCCACATGTTACAGTGGGTGTTTAACTGGGTGAGAGTGTGTGGTTTGGGAAAGAAGAATTCTCGAGATTTCTAAATTCTCATTTAAGGCTGAAGCAGAGATAAAAATATTATCATGTATTTAAGAATTCATTGCTAGAAGAACCAGCTGTTTGGTTTTGGCACACTGGGTTTAGCCCTGCTCTGAAGAACATAATGTTTTCTTGTTTTTCTACAGAGCTCAAGATTGCATCTTGAATGCTGTGTCAAATACATATTTTTTCCATCTTCCTGAAACTGCAGACTTCACACTAACCTGCTCAGGTTTCACTATTTACTGTTTTATGACATTTCATGCGTATTTCTCTCTCTTTACTTGATCACAGAATGAGGATTCCTTCCAGTCTTAGCTTCACAGGAGCTTCACCCGTTTAGAAGTACCTAATTCCCATCCTCAGGGATGCAAATGAAAGAGAAGAGTGAAGAGCAACATTAGGAAAGATGGCAATAGTGTCCTGAAAGAAAGAGAGAAATATGCAGGAAATGCAAACGTGTTGGTGGCAATGTAGCTGCCACCACTTTGCCAATGCTTCATTTCAGGAGTGAAGAGTTAGTCCACAAAAGGGACAGAAACCACCCCAGAGAGAAAAATCCATGAAGATAATATCTATTAGGCTTTGAAGTATGTGAAGGTTATGGAGGTCTGCTACATCAACTCCATACAAAGCTTGAATATTTGCAACTCCCTTTGCTAATCAGATGTTTGGTCCTTTTCACAATATTGGTGAGTATTTAAAATACATCTAATCCTGAAAATACTGAAATTCCTCAGACACTGCTCACCAGTTTACTAGGATTAAAAAAAAAAATCACTGTTTGAATCTAGTTCCTCCCCTGGTGTTGTTCTAATTGTAAAGGCAGTAATGTTTCCATCTTTTGAATTTTTTTGTCACGAAACTGACTGCAAGAGCCCTAAAAAATATTTTTAAAATCTGGTAACTCTGAGTTACTGTATGTGTTTTACTTTAACAGGCACAACTATAGCAAGGTGAATAATCCACTGAATAGAAGACCATAAAATGGTCCTATAAACACCACTGTGCTCATATGCAGAGACACAAAGCACAGGTTACACTGGGGAGAGTTTAATCCAAACTGACTATGAAAACAGTTCCTCAGTTACAGGACTAGTCTTTATTTTCCTGTGGTGTACTTCCTATCTCAATGTTAACATATTGCACATTACCAAATCACTTTCTCATAATTAATCTGATCATAATAAAGCGTTTGTTGTAATTACCTGAAACTTTACCTTTCAGGTAGCATTCCATGTTCTTGGACATACTGTGTCCAAACACAAATTTGAACAGCTCCATCTTTACATCTGAGATTTTACTTGCCACATATTCACAAATATTACTGAGTTATTGAAGACAGTAAAGAAATATGGAAGGTACTGACAGCAGCCTTCATCAATAACCTGTCTGAACACAAAACATACTGAAAAGATACCACAGAAATTGTTATCTTTAAGAGAGTGCTCAAACTGCTAGCACATGAGTTTAATGGATGTGAAGAATGTGATCTGAGATTTCTTTTGCAGTTATTTCACCTCCATGATTGTAGTGGGGCCAATCCAAAAACTAATGGAGACACATCTGTCTTTATTAAAGAGAGTGGAATAAAATAAAACTGTATTCATTGATAAAATCAAATCCCATGCTTATGAAAATTAATAAAGAAAACTCTAAGTAAAAAGTTCTTGAGTTCCAGCTTGGTTTGTTTCATGTATTTTCTTTGGTGCCTTTATTTTTCTGGTGCTTTTGCAGAGCAGCTAGTGAGGACTGAGAATCATTAAAAGGTAAAACACATTGCTCTCTAAGGTGAGAAAGGCATGGGGCTGGGTCGATGCACACAGTGTTTTTCTGGGCAACTTGAGTTATCCTTAGAACCATGTGCAAAAAAGCAAACTTTTTTTTCCATATATATTTGATTGTTCCAGAGAAGTCAATTAAGACCTTTCCAAACCTTTCTCCTGTAGATTCTTGTAAAAATGCCATGTGATCTCCAATATGTGCAAAATGGAAATGGATCAAGGCTGAGGAAATTATCCTTTCCCTCCAGTACACACCTTCTTCTCTAAGGAAAACACCTGAAACAAAAAGAAGATTTTGTTTGAACAAACTACCCAAAGATGACCCCAAATCCAAAGGCAGAAAAGTTAAGTGTGTTCAAATTGTGGGTTGTGTGTTTCTGACTCACACTGTTTGTCCTGTTCTCCCCTCCTGCCTCCCAGACACAGCAGTTATTTGGGATGCAGTCCAATAACATATCCAGCCACAATGCCTACAGCCACTTCTGGGTAGCTGTCTGGAAAGCAATATTAATTTTTTTTCTGTTCAAGACAAATTGGCAATTTTAGAGCCGTTTTGAAAGCAGAAACAGTGTTAGGCGAAGTTTGGATGTTTCCACCTGGGTATTTTTCAAAATTGATGCTGGGCTGCTTGTGTCATTAATAATGATTTATTTCTTATTCCGTTACTCAGGCTGCAATTAGATTCTGTGCATAGTGCTTTGCAGGACAAAGACAAGAATAAAAGCTGTGATTCCCCAGACCTCCTGAATCACAGATCTCATATATGTTCTTTCTTAAACAGGAGTTTGTGTGTCAGCTCTGTGACAGGACGAGGCTGCATCTGGGAGTGACTCTTTTAAATGTGGAGATGTGCTAAGATCATTCCTTCACACTCTGTGGTAGGTTGCAAATCAGACCAGCGAAGTGCAACTGGGACATAGGATCCTAGAGAACATGATGCTGTACTGTAAATGAATGCTGTATAGAACCAACTTCAGGGATTGTCAAAAGATTGAAACCAATTCACAGAATCACAGAATGGGTAATATTGTCCAGCCTCACTGCTCAAACAGGGTCATCCTAGAGCACATAATACAGGATTGCATCCAGACAGGTCTTGAATATCTTCAGTAAGGTAGACTCTGCAAATGCTCTTGCCAACCTGTTCCAGAGTGTGGTCACCCGCACAGTAAAGTTCTTCCTCCTGTTCTGGTGGACCTTCCTCTGCATCAGTTTCTGCCATTGCCTCTTGTCTGATCGCTTGGCACCACTAAGAAGAGCCTGGATCCTTCCTCTGACACCCTCCCTTCAGATATTCATGTACACTGACAAGGTCCCCTCTCAGTTGTCTCTTCTTGTGGCTGAACAGGCCCAGCTCCCTCAGCTTGTCCTAGTAAGAGAGATGCTCCAGTCCCTTAATCATCTTTGTTGCCCTCCACTGGACCTGTTCCAGGAGGCCCATGTCTTTCCTGTACTGAGGAGCCCAGAACTGGACACAGGACTCCAAGGCCTCACCAGGGCTGAGCAGAGGAGCAGGATCACCTCCCTTGACACAGTGCTCTTCCTAATGCAGTCCAGGATACCAGTGGCCTTCTTGGTCACAAGAGTACTACTGCTGGCTTATGAACAGTTTTTTGTCCACCAGGATGCCAGGTCCTACTCTCAGAGGTGCTTTTGAGCAAGTTGGTTCCTATCCTGTGCATGGGGCTATTCTTTCCTAGAGCCCTGCAACTGCCTTTGTTGATTTTCAGAAGGTTCCTTTCAGCCCATCTCTCCAACCTGTCAAGATCCTTCTTAAGGGCTGCAGAGCCTTCTGGGGTATCGGTCACTTCTTCCAGCTTTGTGTTATCAGTGAACTTGCTGAGAAGGCCTCTCCTCTTCTTCCAAGTCACTGATGAATAAGTTAAACAATAGTGGGGCCAGTATGGAAGCTTAGGAGACACCACACGATACAGGCCTCCAACTAGACTCAATTGCAAGAGTCTAAATCACTGTGTTCAGACTCAACAGACCTGAGTGAGATACAAGTGTAGACATGAACTGAACAGTTGGACACCACATGGTTCCAGGGACTTGTTCACCCATCTCTTTTGTGAACTGAGTCTTCTATTTTTATATAAAGAAAAACTATTCTGAGAGAAAACAGGAGTGAAATGGGATGTAGGGACCAAAGGTCAAGTGGAAAATTAACAGAGCTTACTTGCTTTGAAGATATCTTGTAATCTGGCACTTCAAAACAGAATTTTCTTTTCTTTTTTTCCTTGCTGCAGAACTGAGGGAAGAGCAGGAGGGAAAAAGGAAAGATAGGTGCAGATGGCATTATTAGATTTGTTAGCTAGAAGAGAGTAAATGGGATGAAGAATCCAATTTAGCATTAGCAAGACCGAAAAGAGCCTCCAAAGGGTAATACTGAAAGACCCCTAATTATTCTGCTTACCGTCTTGTGTACTGAGGAGTACTGCTGTAACTAATGCTCTGGGAACTCTTTCCAGAGTGAACGGAGGAGGAGCAAAGACATGAAGACATACATGCTTTGAACATCCTTTGGTATCATGGCTGTTTGGGATAAACTTTGGTCATCTCTATGCTCTGTGACCTACATTCACTAGAGAATGGAATTCACAGGAGCTACCAAACTGAGCAGGATGCTGTCCAGCCTGCCCAATACAAAGTGCTGCAGAGATGAGTACAGAAGTCATAAGATATCCTTGTGCTAAATTTAAACACCTGCTTCACCTGGAGCTCAGGTCCTGCCCAGAAACTGGGTAAGGTTGGCAGCTTTGTACTCATCAGATTGCATCAATGTGGAAATACACAAAAGATTCAAGGACTTTCTCTCTATGAATTATAAACAATCTCCTGACAGTGATCACTGAAAGAAATGCTGCAATCCATGACAATTATGTAGCAGGTAATTCTCAGCCAAGTTGCTGAATTGTCTTCAAATATTATATAAACTATTCAGTCACTCAGTTTTCATTAAGCTGTAGAAAGGGTGGGCATGACCTTGTAAATTATAAAGGATGCATCTGTCTGATAAGAGAAGACAAGCGTTCCTGTTCTTCCATTTAACATGAAACTGTTTCACAGAAGACAAAATAGCTCCAACAAGAGATCCTGATAATCGTGTTACAAATGGCTTTGAGTGCCGATCTTCTTTATCCAGAAGGAAGGCCTGATTCTGGGTGCCCACTCAGAGTCAGGCCCAGGTTTCTCAGCACAGGCTGCTAGTTGGACTGCCATGCTGTTTGCTGCTGAAATACACAGATGTGCTCTGATTGTGCCTACCAAAGCATGTCTATCCAGTTGGGAGCAACAGGGAGGCAGAAAAGGGACTGCCTCTGACACCTGAAATCCTAGTAAAATAACATTTAATACTGATATTATTTCATATTATATATGTGGTATTATATTTCATACAGCAAACTTTAACTTTGTTCCTAATATTTTTATTTTCAAGATTAGTTATACTTCTTGATATATAACCCTTCAGGATCTTGTGTTGATTTTATACTCATCACTGAATATTCAGGAAATTTTATTAACTTGGCATTTTGTACCAATGTCTTTACAGAAAATGTTAAAGAGACTCAGTGCCTCCATCTACCCTTGAGGAACATCAAAAGTAACCCCATTTTAACCAGCGTGCTCTCCTTGTGATGCTTTGCTGGTTTTGCCCCGAGTAGTGTGAGGAGCCAATTCAGTTTGAATTCAGCCATTTTAGTTTGCCTCAACTGGTTAGGGTTAAACTACAACAGATGCCTCTCATTATTTCCCAGTTAAGTCTTACCTTGCTTTACCTTTTAGTCCTTGCACTAATGTTTCCAGTCCAAGTTTTGCTAAATTAATAACCAGCTTTGTTTTACTTAGCTTAGGTTACTACATATCCCCAATCCAGAAGATCACTGGTGTTAGCAAAAAAAGCTAAAGGTAGTCTCCTTTCTTAGTACCCTTATGAATTACTTTTCCATGAGTGATGAGCTGAGATGATGGCATAAAGATTACTTACAGCATAGCTCTTAATTCATTTACAGGTCAATGTTCTCTGTAGTTGTGATATTAAGGATATACTGTCTATTAGCTTTACTGACCTCAGACTTAATACTACACATTTGTTTTCATTAAATTGCATTTTCCATTTCTAAGCCAAATGACATAGGAGATCAAAATCTAGCCACAATATTCCTTAATAGTAGTTGCACCTTCAAATTATTTTTGCTGAATTTGATATATGCTTTAGATAGCTGCATGAAAATAGTTAAACATTTTTCATATAAGACAGGTTCTCAAAATGACCTCAAAAAGCTACTGTTAATAACAATGAAAAACTCCCACACCTTTCCAGCACCATAAGTTAGTCACTGTTATTATACAAGTCCTTTCTTTAAGGTATTTTAACCCTCAGGCAATTTTGCAGTGTTATCATTAGAGCTGAGCATTTTTTCTTTCAGCTAAAACTAAGCTTGTGGCAAAATTTAAGCTTTGATGTTTAGTTACCCTAACATCATGATCTGAAGTGGTATTTGCTATGTAAGTTGAAATATATTTTCTGGGCTAGAATTACAGAAATGGTGGAGAAGTTCTCACCTTCCTTTGGTCCAGGAGAAGATGCAATTCATGATTCTGTGCAAGATCTAAACCTTACCTGCAATTCCCCTTCAGGGAACAACAGCTGAGCTGCAAGTATTCTGGTGTTATTAGCAGATGAAATATATGGTTTCTCACTGTTGCTTGTTTGAGCTGTTTTATTTAGTAAATACAATGAAACATTCTCTAGAGTACTTGGGTGTTTTGTCTCTTTGTTGAGTGGCCGATCTTTCAGACTTTTGATCAATATTAGAGACAAAGTCAGTATTTTGTACCAATCAGAAAATATGTAGCAGCTGACGCTGACTGGCTGCTACCCCTTTCTGCCCAGCTGCTCAGCAGTTAGGGCAATCATTTAGGCAGCAAGAATTGTGTTTGGGTCTCCTCGGCCTGCGACCAGCTCAGAATTCCTCCTCTCTGGTTAATCTTGCTCAGCCTTGAATGATTATTAACTGCAAAATATGGCATTTCCTTCAACAGTTTTGTGAATGTTAAGCATGATTTCATTTGCTTATTTTTCTCCAAACATATACCTGAAGTGATTCTTGTGCAAAGTGTCAATGAAATGTAATATTGTTGTTGATTTTTCTCAAAAAACAAAATAAGCTTTGGAATGAAGCTTTCCAGGTTTTTTGATTCATTTGATGCATTGTAAAATCGGTTATGAGTACACTGTTTATTACTTTTTGGTACAGATCTGTGCAGTGGTGATGCTCATACCATCTGCCATGGGACTAGTAGAACACTTCCCCATTTCTTTACAGGTTAGATAGATTTCTCTTTGCAGAATATAATTGTATTTCCAGAACTAGATACCACAGAAGGGTGAGGACAAAGCCTATTAAATACTAAGGGATAAATCCAAGTCTTTTCACTGTCTCCATGAATTTGAGGAGGCTTTCAGAAAAGGAACTCACTCTCGTAGATCTGTTTGATCCCCTCACTAGGATGTCTAAAGGCTGGGTAGAAGTGGGGCATGGAAAAGCAGAGTGAAAATTACAGCAGAGCCACTGTTTTACCCGCTTTGTGGCTTCCTTGGAGAAACGGAGAATGCCAGGCCATTCTGGAATAAAGACATTGTCAATTTGCACACCACTGTCTCTGAGTCATGCCTGAGTGCTTGAAGTTGATCAGTGGGTTGGCACCAAGCAGCTAGAATATTTGTTTTCTATCAATAAATTATCATCTTGGAACACCCTAGATTTTGTATTTATTTAACCAAGGAAAAACTGTTTAACTGTTCCACAGAATCGCCAGAGGTTTGTGATTCTGTCATGTGTCATGTTGTATGTGTCACTACAACTGTCCTATTGTAGTGTAAAATAGATGTCAGAAAAAAAGGGAAATAGTTTTAGAAGAACAATACTCCCCATTTTGAAAGCCTAGTGTAACCTCAACAGAATATGCTAGAAAACAGGGAAAAAAGCATTGAAGATGATCATAGTTTCAGAAGACTAAGTCACCATTCATGATGAATAAGGGAGGTAGTGTGCTAGACAATGAGTTTTTCTAATTTTGTGATACTTTAGAGACTGTTTAGGGGACCTGTAAATAGGAAAGTATATTAACTGCAATAAGCCTTTCACTGGCTGAGTTCTTACATATATAAATTGAAACCTGAAATTTTCTTTATAAAGAGTTTGGCTAATGGCACACTGTACTAAAGATGTTTTCAAAAGGTAAACAGATGGCTGCTCCCTTTTACTTTCAGCCAGGGAGTGGAAATTCCTCCTTGGCTACTCTTACTTGTCTGGTCTCTAGAAAAAAAAGCAGTTTTGAAAATGTTTCACATAAAATTGCTGTTTGAATGCCACCCAACCCAGGGAATTCACACCATGCAGGTCTCAAAAAAAGGTCCAAGACAAACCTTTTACCACCAATGAGCAAGGAAATTGCTAACAATCTAAGCCGGGCTCTCTGAGGCTTTGTTCGTTCATGCATTTTCCTGCTGTAAGGCATGGGTAGTGATTTTTCTTTGGCTCCTACAGGAATGCTTTTCTCAGGAAAGTGCAAAGTAGAAAAGGGGGCAACAGATTTGCTGCCTTCTCCTGCTTGAAGAATCCTTGCCTTTTTTCTCTTTTGGGGTTCTTTTTCCTCCCTTTCTCATCTGCGGACTGCATTGGGGGGGGTAGCTGCCCCTGTCATGGACCTCTCCTAGCCACCTTCCTCTGCTACTCAGGTGTCGGGGTCTCCTCCCCCCACCATGTAGCCCTGAGGGAGGCACGGGGTTTCCCTGCCCCTGCTCAGCCTCGTTCCCCATGGGTTGGTTTGTGTTCCCCTGCGCGGGAAAAGCAGCTCGGGTGTGACTGCAGCAGAGTCTCTCGGCAGGGCCCGGCCATGCGGCTGGGGAAATAAACATCTCTGAAACATCTACCAAGAATCCGTCCATATATATATTTCTTTTCCACGGGACTCCTGGTTTGATATAGGCGTGTTACAGTATCCCCACTGCAACACTCAGGTTTCAGAGAAAGGAATGAAAGGGAAGAGGGCTGTAACAGAAGTCTGAAGGGGAACCAGGAGTGGGACAGCCAGATGTGATATGAGGGTACATTAACAAGAATTAGCTGCCAAGGTTAGAGTAGAATGAGTACTTAGGTGGAAGACACACACATAAAATTGAGATATTCTTCTCTCTTGTACATAACCCACATACTCCCTCCTACATTTTTAGGTCTCTTCAGTGTTGGGGTAGAATGTTCGGAAACCAAAGTGCACCCATATCTCAAGATGCAGCTCACAGAGTGTGGTTCTATCACACATCTTCTTCAGCTGGAATTCTGGTTCACAGACTTCTCTCCCATCTCCTCCTCTTCTGCCAGCTGGAACTTTTTTTTTTTTCTCTTTTCCTATACTGCTTTTCACTACTGCATTATTTGGATCAATACAGCTATAAACTAAGCCAGGGAGATAACCCAAGATAAAAAAGATAAAACTTACGGTTTGAGCAAGCAATGGAAAAGGGTTTGCTTCCTTCATGTTGGCCAAGGCCTGTGAGAGTGTAGCTGAAAGACTGTTACATTTGTTTTAATATTTATTAAAGGTTTCTTCCCCTTTCCCTGTAACTGTTTCATAGGTTTGCTGTAATCCTCAAAGAATAATTAAACTAACTGACAACTAGCTCGCAGTTAACCAGAATGCTGTTTTTAAATTAGTTTTGCTTTGGAGTCTTGGCCTGCCATTGCAGGTGGATGATGGGTAACATGTTGTAGTGGTATAGATGATTCTGAAATATAATGAGGGACCATACTCAACATTTTAAAGAGGTAGATGGAGGTCCTTGATTTATCTGCCCTGAATTTGATAGGGAATTCACTTGCCCCCACCCATACTGCCATTTCACAAAGCTGAGCCAAAGATAAAGGCAATCAGACAAACCTATAAAGAAATGTATCAAAACCCAGAAAGCAGTGTTTTTTGAACATCATGAATTTTCATTCCAAGGAGCATAAACTTCTCTAAATACAAAGCTCAGCAAACCTCAGCACATATGACAGAGCCTTTTGAAATAAGTAGCTGAGGTTTGATGTTGCTGCTCCAAGTTATGACTGCAAAACAAGGCAAACAAATGCTTTTACTTTAATTACAGCACATTGTATTTCCAAAATTCTTACTTTTTGCTACTAATTATACCTAGATGGTATTTGCACATTCTACAGTCTCCAATATTAACATTTATTTCATTATTCAGGTTTGGAATATATACACCTTATATTTGGTTTCATACATTTCAGTGGCATGCTTTGAGCAAATACTTTTAGTATTACTATGCAAATAAATTATAAATCGAAACTCTTCACTGTTTACAAAGGCAAAGCTTTGTGAAGCTGCTTAAGGAGCTTAACGGTACACTACCTCCCAATGCAGGAACAACTTGGTTGTTCCCATCCTATTAACCATGTTCATATATTTAACCTGATGAACATAAATTGGTCCATTGGGACTATTCTGCTACTTGAACATGTTTCCAGTGCAAGTACTTGTATTGAGGTTAATACATAATGTAAAGCAAAATGAAAAACCTGTGGCTAAGCCACTGATCTAGGAGACAGGCTTTCCTCCTGCTCTTTGATTAGGCTATAGAGCTAATTTATGCTAGTTTTATTTTTGGAGCATTCAGCAAGGCTATATTACTGCAACAGTAACTCTCATCTGTGCAGGGTACATGATAAATAAGATTGTTCTGTGCAGGTAGAGTCTTTTACTCTTTATATACTTTGTCTCTAGTGCAGATAATGACCCAAAGAGAGCACAGTCACAGTTTCTGAGTAGAGCTGACCTTGGCAGTATTTTGAAGCTTACAAATTCAATATTGTTGAAGTCCTCCAAGAATCTTGGAACAAAAACCCAGTACTCTGAATGATGATCATACTGATTATTTCTGTTAAAGTCTATTTCTTTGGCACCTCAGCTAAAAATACCCTCTGATGTAAGTGTTGGCAATCTGAATAGAATCTAATTTCTTTATTCAACAGAATGTATTTAACTGAGTATAATTATGCATGTCATCCTTAACATTACCTGTCCAATACAATTCTGTTCTTTCAGAAGGAAGTTCTGTTCTTCTGTTCTTTCGGAAGAGTTGGGCAGTTACACCATTGAAGATTTTATAAAGCTAAAATCTTTTGCTATGTTCTTTGATGCTAATGAAACTGCAGCCAAGCACTGAGAATATCCTAAAAGACCATTGGAAGTCTATGTGTTCTTTATTAGCTATAGTGGGTTTGGATTTTTTGTTTGGTTTGGGAGGGGTTTTTTTTGATTTTTGTTACCACTGAACACATCTGGAAAGATTGCTGATGCACAGAAACCTGCATGGAGATGGAAGCTAGAGCAGCTGTTAAAGAAAGCTGTATTCCTCAGCACTCCAGAAGCTGCTCTTTGAGACAAATGTGGACTTGAAGCCCAAAATGGGCTATAGGAACATACAGCCTGAACTGTTATCTCATACAGTAATGCATTCCCATACAAACTACTTTATTGAGAACTCCTAATATCTTCCCTGATTCCTCTATCACTCTGAGGTCTCTTCTATTATGCTCACCTAACGACTTCTGCATAATTTTGGTATCAGTCACATCAGTATTTCTTAGCATTAGTTAGCTGTCTTTCTTTCCTTTCTGGTCAAATAGAATCCATATTATCTACCCATGGATATCTGCTGTGAAGGCATGTACTTCTAGGCTAACCCTCTCAACCTCTTTTACAGTTGCAGAAAGGAGACATGGAGCTGTTTAGTTACTGCAGTTTTCTTTTAGCATCAGATTCAATCTGAATCTGAGTCACAGGGCTTTTCATCCCTTCTGGACTTGCACAAAATTGGAAATGTTCTACTATTCCCAGGGCAGAGAAAACACATTATCTGAAGTCTAGGAAATGTGTGAAAAAAACACTGAGATGTTTTTGCCATATGAATAGCACACTGTTCACAAAATGATTGCAGAATAAATTGCACGGCTGCCAGACTTACAAGATAATTAGAGGCTGAATTGTCAGATTTTGCTTAGCTTGACTGAATGCACTCCATCTCCAAGTACAGATACTGTATACTTAATTGACTCATCATAAACTTTAAGTAAAAGCCACAAAATTATGTAAAAAAAAACTATACTGCTGTGTCCTTTGTACTTAGTGCTTTGAGAGCTCATTATAGTTGGAAAAAAAACCCCAAATCTATGATTAAAAAACTTAAAGAAGTATCATCTTTTCAGATCCAAAGTGCTTACCATATATATGGAAAATTATCTCAGGTACTTATAGAACAAAACATAACTAGCAAATGGTAGCAACAGCCTGGAATTAAGCTTCAGTCTTTAAAATTAATTTTCATGCAAGATGTGATTACAAGAAATGGTGCAATTTGAAATGTGTATTTCAAAGAACAGGTTGTAAAAACAGAAAGCTGTCAGGCAATCACATCTTTTGAGTCACAACAAGGATAAAAGAATTGTTATCATAAAGATATCATCTCATCTTATTTGGATGCATTAAATGGTTCAGAGTAACTGAGAATATTTCTTATTGCATGCTGGAACAGTACAGTATGCTTTATCAATCCATCTTTTCACGCACAAGGGGTTAAACTCTGGTATACCAGCAGAGCTTCCTGCTGTGAATGGGTTTGCTGAGATATCATGCAGGAGACAGGTGCTGCTCAAGTGCCAGCAGCTAGTCTAGGCAGGATGTTATGACCACAGGTGCTTCACAAAGCTGAGGTGCCATTCAGCCTTTTAAAGACACTGTTAGCAGCTGGAGGATTACTCTGAAAGAAGGCTGAATTGTTGCACTGAGTACTGTCACAATTAATCTAGATTTTTTCACCTCTAGCCAAAGGCAGAAGAAAAATCAAACCATGCTTTACATGTATTTTTCACTTTAAGGCAGAAATTATGTGCACATTCTGAATCTAGAAAATTGCACAAGATGAAAACCCATGTAGTTTGATGGTTTCATCTTGCCCTTGGTATTTGTAGCAATCATTCAAAAGAGGTTTTAAATATTTCGAGTAGGATATGTATTTTAATACATAGTATTTGACATTGCTGCATGCTCTGTGCTGAATTCAGTAAGGTCTAGACTGTAAGCTATAAATAAAATAAATTTGCTGTGCCATTATTCCTGATTCTGTGTGGGTAATGCTCTGAATATAAGAGAGTGTCAGTCTTTCATTTTCATCTGAAATTAAGTGGGGATTTTATGGTTTGGTTTTTTTGTTGGTTTTTTTTTTTTTAATCTATTAAAAAAACATGATTAAGTAATGGGCCTGCAGTTCAGGAAGATTTCTCAGTATTGGGTTGTTCTGCTCATATTGTGATTAAATAATCTACAGACAGATGGAATCTTTGCCATTTGATTATTTTCCAGATTAGTGGACTCCAAATTTTTGGATGGCCATCACAAAAAACAGATCTTACTCATTTCTCTTAATTTCTTGTAAATATGAAGTAGTTTGAAGATTTTAATTAGAAGAAGATGATAAATTTTCAGTGGTAATTCCTGGTTTAATTTTACAGTTTTTTTCTTTTACACTGTTTATTAGTAGCCACTCTATGATTAACTTGCACTGAGACCTACAACAGGATATACAAAACTGGGGCAGTAAGGAAATTGAAGTTATGTGAACTGCAGAACCAAATTTTCTGCTCTCTGTTGTTACATAGTTATTTTCCTTTGATATGAGGACTCCTGGCTGTGTTGAATATTTATGCATCAAAGTGTGTCCTAGCAAAACTAGGCGGTCAGAGGTAATATGAGGTCATTCTACAGTATTGTTCTCAAGATCAACATTTGGAGCTGAGTACAGGATGCACCAGTTGTCAGTGTGGTTATATGCTGGGAGCAATCAAATTCCTCTGAAATCAGAGTAACTGTCAGTGCTAATTAGCAGAGGTGTGAAATAATGATGTCTTTTTAATCAAGAGGTCTCTCTAGGAGCTGAGCTTATGCACATATTTTGTAGTATTTACATTGTGTTTAATTGGGACACCTCTAAGGCTTCTCACTGGGTAACTGGGACAGTTGGAATTGTATCTGGTGGCTGACTAACTCCCACTTAGTGGTAATTATGAGAGTAAGGCCCAAGTGTTCAAATAAACACTGCACCACACTGTGCTGTGATGCGCTTTGCCACACGTCTCTCACTGTGCCCTCATAACATGCTGCATGTTCCTCAGCCAACAGTGTTGAACTGAAAGCTGAGGGAGCTTTACTGCCCTGGCTGCAGCTGCCAACACTCATGATGTTTTAGGTGGAATGGTAAAGGATGAAAGTATTTCACTTCTTCACACATCCTACCCCTTCAGAAAGATTTTTTTTGTATGTGAAGTCTTTATTTTTGCCCTTAGAGTCCTAATTGGTGCTGTGTTAAATGTTGGTCATAGGCTTTTGGCTGTCTACAGGAAGATCTGATCAAGGAAAACCAGGACCAGAACATCTGGGCTGGCAGTTGGCAATGGGAGATGACAGAAGATACAAGCAGCTAAAAGAAATGTGTGAATGTGTTTGTGATATTAGAAATCTGCAACTATGTGTGGGCAAAGCAGCCAGTGAGCAGTACAGCAGATGTGCTCACACTAAACTGGGAGGTGGCCACAAACCCTACTTAGGGGTTGTGACTGGTGGAGAAAATCAGAGCTGGTAAAGTGACCCAGGGCAGGTTTTTTTAAAGACTGGGGCTATTCCGTCAGAAAAAAATGAAATAGGGAAGGACTTGGGGAATAGATGAAAGAGGTTTTAGTGAGAAGTGTGGACTGCTCCTGGGAGACCCAGAAATTGGATTTGGGAGAGGTGAAATGCTTTCGAGAAGTCTGAGAAGCTCTGGGTGAGCTGGGAGGCACTGAAGAGATCTGTGGCTGTGGAACAGCTTGCTAAGAAGGTAAGAGTCCATAGAGAGAAATTAGAGGGAAGAAGGAAATTCAAACATCTGGTGTTAGGGGTACACAGGTACCTGTCTGGTACACAGGTACCTGAAGAATCACCATAGGACACCCACCCAGCAATGTATCTGTGAGTGAAATCCCTCTCCTCATAAAGAGCTTAAACCTGTCCCTTTAATGTTTTAATTTAATATGCACCTGAATTTTCATGAACATGTGGTAGAGAGAAAGAAGGTTAAGCTAGACAGAAGATGGAGGATATAATTGTGCCACACCAACAACAAAATAGTCACTTAGAAGTGTTTTTAACAGGAGATTTAAAGGTGTTTTAACTGGCTAAAATAATTCAGAGAAGTAGAGTTTAAGCAGCCAAACAATGCAGGGAAAGCAATAAGGAACATGAGTGATAGAAAGTCCCTCTATCTGTTTCAGTGGCAAAAGTACTCCTGCACAGCTCTCTGGCATGTCTAGTAGGAGCATAAAATGTTAGACAAAGTATATGTGCCAAAACTGCAGTAGGGAGGATGAACCTCTGCAATCAGCAGAACAGAGAACTGTACAGTACACTTACTCCAAAATAGAAAGTCTTCCTGGAACCTGACATGAGGTCCTGTTACACCACTGCACTGCTGTCTTCATAGAAAGCAACAAGAATGGTAACATTTTACCTCACCGAAAGGGATGGGAAGCAGATTTCCTGTGGGGTAAGGCTTTTTATTTCTGTTATGTACAGAGCTAATATAAGAAATGTCACTGAATTATCTTTGGCATCATCTACTTATAGCTGATACATTAAACCTATGGCTTTCATTTATGTGTATTAATTCCTATCTTTGCAAAATATGTGTGTCTTAAAGTTATTGCTTATAGATGAGTCAGTTCTCCATTTTAAACCAGACTTTTTTTTTTTTCTTGTGGTTTCCTTTGTCTGTTTTTCAAGGTTTCTCTGAGTTTTGTATATTTTGATCCTAATTAGAGGTTAATATTCAAAAGAATTGTGTACTCCTTAACTTTGGAGAGTAGTGATACTGTCAGTTACTGTCAGTATTGTAAGTCAGATTCTTCTACGCCATGGATCTGGCGTAGATCCCTACACTTTCTTAAAATTTGAAATATTTTAAATTGGAATCAAACTGAATTCCTTGAGGCTTAATCTGTTTCTCTGTACCTCTTCACTCTTACAATTGTGTAGAGTGCTGTGCAGAGAATATTTCTATACAGTTTTTAAAAGACGGGCTCTCCTGATCCCCAGTCATCTCAGAAGAGTGAGGATAACTGCTGAGCTGCTGGCCTGACAGAGAGGACAGGCTGAAACACAACCTCTCACTTTGGTATTACAGATATAACTACTGTTATTACTAAGTATATAAACAATACAAATGAGTGGGAGCACAATAACAGGTTAAATACTTTGTGCATGTTGTTGCTTTAGGGTTTTTTCCTTGAAAGACTGTTAAAAAGCTATTCTACTTATCCCCCAATCTGTTGTTTAATATCATTGTATGTGGTTTTATGTTCCGTACCCTGTTAAATAGACAAGTGAGCAGCAGATGATGCAGAAACCAAAGCAGTAAATATATGTCCTCTAAATTTCTGAGGCTTTCTCAAGGCATCCCAGACTGCAACAGTAGTCCTAAATGAGGACAGTGGAGAAGTGAGGTTGGGAAAGGTAAAAAGAAAAGTGGATCCAAACCTCAGTTCAGTTTTTGTTTCTGTTATTCAGCCAGAGCTGTTTGTAGTTAAAACATATCAACAGAAACCTGTTACCGGACCTGGCCTAATAACCCAATGCAGCCAGTACCAGCTGAGGTCTATTTCCAAAGGACAAGATGGAGAGTCCCCTCATGGTGTTCACATCTCCACTGTTCCACAAAACAACTCCAGAGGACTGCCCTGGAAAAGATATTCCAATCCAAAGTTTGCCGCAGCCATGCGGGTCTATCATATTGTGCACAGCAGAAAAAGCTCTCCTTCCACTTCTCCCTGCCTCAGGCTTGTTGAAACTGTGACACTACCTCACTGCCCTGTACCAGGGATTCTACTGAATGCTTGGTGTTGTATGGCAGTACTTAAAAAAAATCAGTGGGGGCTGGATCCAGATCTCTCAGGCTTTCAGGACTTCTCTGCAAATTGTCTCTGCATGAACCTCACAGCCTACATACAAGGGACAAAGAGCATCTGTTCCTAAAACACAAAGCTAATACTCATAGGACTTTCTCTCAATCACTCCATAAGGCTCGACAGCATGATGGCATGTTGTCCTTCACCTGTACCATGCTGTTTTCCACAGAAAGGGAACCAGCGTGCTCAAGCTGGACATCAAGGGGATAGCACTGCTATCCCCTCCCCCTCTCCCTTCACAGTCAGGCAGATTTACCTTGGCCATGCACTCAGTTTTTAAACAGGCCCCACTTCAGCCCATTGTTGGTCTGCAAACAAATGTTTGTTGAGGTAAAAATAAGAAAGGTACTTGTAACTGTGTCATACGTCTCCCTTTCTTTTTCAATCCTGTTTTTGGCCAGCTGAGCACTAAACAAAAACCTGTTTTGAATTCTTTGGCTGTATTTTAGCCCATGTCTGTAGCGTGGTGAAGCATAGCTGAGCCAGATTTTCAGATGTATTTAGCCAACTTGGATTCTGTGATGGCACCACTGCCTTGCCTCTGGGCAGTAAGCAAATTCAGACACCCTAAGTTACACAGAGCTGTAAAACATAGAACCACCTTTGCTTTCTGAAGACCTCTTCTTGGAGGGAATTACTTTCTTTGAAAGCATTTTATAAGGTTTAATTTTGAAAGTATAACTTATTGTATTTATGTATTTAATGTTTACTATTGTAAGCAGAATTTTAGAAAGCCTTCGTTTTACTGTATTTATTTAGTAATTCCTATAAGATTAGTATCTGAAAAAGAAAAATCAATAGCACTTCACTACAGAGAAGTAAAGACAATATAATGCTTAACAGTCTTCACACTAAACCAAAACACCTCTGAAATGCACCTTTGCCTCTAATACAATACCTTCCAGCCTTTTTTAATAACCATATTTTCTGTACTGGGAATGTTATAGCAAACATTTTAGGATCAATTTAGTAGATGAAAAGATAAAAACAATAATTTTTCTATGTCAGAACATTTTGAAAAATGTGAAGAACTACAGAGCAAGTGCTGTTTTATGTCTGACCAAGCCCAAATTTTAAACCCCCCTTCTGTTGTATTGACATTTAAAATGGGCTAGAAATAGAAGTGGGGGAGGAACAAACCAACAACAAAAACCACTTCCATAATGCAAGCCCGATCAAAGAGATATTGCATTATAATCTTCTGATGAAGGCAGTTTGGTCTGAGGGTTTGCTGAGGTACTTGAACCATTTAGAAAAGTTATTCTTTATTTTGAGCATTCTGATTTTTTTTTAAGAAGTTGGTGCTGAAGTTAGTATTTCACGCAAAAAAACTCTCAAGTGATTGTTTAGAAGGCAAAACATCCCAAAGCAGACAAAAAAATTACTCCTTAGGAACAGTAAATTTGCCTATATCAAATGAAAGAAATATATGAAAATCTCCACAAAACAAAACAATACTTAGTACAATGACCCTCTGCAGAGGCTTTAATGATCACTTGCACAATTGAAAGTGACCTTTATTTCACTTGCACTATCCTTTCACTGTCTTTGCTCATAGAATTGTCTGAAATTTTTTCATGTTTCTGACAAAGTGATCACCATAATTTTATTTCCAGTGCCATATTTCCTTTCTGCTGTGCCTTGTGCTATAGCAATAGGACAGTACTGCCTGCCATTGTTTGGATGAGAGTCAGCCACCATGCAGTCTCTGCAGCTGGGCAGAGCCCTATTGCTCAGTGGTGTTCACTTCCATCATCTGATTGTACTTGTAAATTTGGATGCAGCAAAAACTTGTTGTTCCCTTACTGTACTTGGAATTGTACACATCAATTATCTGAAGGGATTTATTGCTTGAATTGTCATCATCTTGAGATATTCAGTAGGTCCAAGATAAAGAGAGATTTTCATGAGGGAGATGAAGAAAACATCTCATATAAAAGCAACCCACTGCTAAATTGCATATCTCTGTTTCAACACACAGGATAAGCAGAGCCCTTCAAAGAAAAAAGCAGACAGAATTTGGAGTGTCAAGCACTTTATTTTCACTATCCTTAGTCTCAAAAATAGTATAATAAGGGAAAAATTCTATCACCTCATTTTCTCCTGGTATGTAATTTTCTTGTAAGTATTTTTTCTTTCTGGGAATAATTAGAAAGAAAGTTAGCTTTGGTCTGTGAAAATGCAGCATTTTTCTTTGCATTGAGAGACTCATTCTAGACTATGAAGAGTCAGAAAGCCTTTTGCTTTTAAATTATAGGAGAAAAGGAAATTACACTGGAAGTCTGAGTGCTGCTCCTTCCTGCAAGCTCTTTGACTTTGCTATGTTGTGCAATCTGAGATCTTGGCTAGCACCTTCACGTCAACCCTCCCTCTAGATCCATACATCTCTGTATATAACACAGTGCAGTTTATTACCATTACCTTACACAATTCAAGCATTCAAGATGAGACTGACCTCCCAGCTTAGCATCACTTCTGCACACTCTTAAAAGATGGTCTGTGCTCAGATACAAGATCATGAGTTAGCCTCAGTTCTAGTAATTATTGGCCTTACCTAATGCTATTAAGTCAATGGGAACCTCTAATGAGTTTCAAAGGTCTCCAGGTCAGGATTTTTGTGCATAGTAAATCCAATGATGCATTAAGACACCCCTTAAGTTTTTCTTTAAAACACTGACATTTGGAAAGGTCACTCTGAACAAACACTTGAACTGGTAATTAAGAGTAAGCAGAGCTAAAATAATATATTATTATCTCACAAGGGGATTGCTGTATGCTTTAACATATTCAAAGTAAGATATTTACATTCTTCACGGATGGTAAATGAAGAAATAAAATACCTCATTGCTTATGTTATAGCTCTATGAATGTTTTCAGAGTGTTATTATAGTTGTTGAGTTTTCCAAGTAAAAAGCCTTAATAGCTTTTAACCTCAGTGATTGTTGGGAAAGAATGGTTCAGTCCTTCAGCTGGTACTTTCCTCTGACACATTTAAGGAGTTAGCACAGCTAAGAAAATTAGAAAACAAAATAGCTCAGCTAGAGCACTTGCCTAGTCATTGCTTAATGAGAACCCCAGGCAAAGACAGAGCAGCTCTCACTACCTATGATAAGATTCTTTAACATTTACAATTCACTACTGCAGTTGCTGTTCAGTCAAGACCTCCCATTTCAAGTTTCAGCACTTAGTCCATTAATGTATCATGTTTAATTCTGTAAACTCCAGGAATAAGCTGATTTTGTTATTGTGATACTGGGACATGCAGTTACTCTGCCCTGAACCAGACAGCATGTAAAAGCATGCTTAACTGGGTGAAAAAACAGTTTGTCTTAGGTCAGTAAAAAGCACAGAGAAGTGATAAAGCTCAGTCCCTGGAAGAATGCAAAAACTCCTGCAGTGTTTTTACTGAATAAAGTTGGCTTTCTCATATAAATAAATAAATCAAACGTGATAGACTCCACACTTATGAACATCACTGTCCAAGACAAACCAGGTAAAACAAAACTTAAGTTTTAGTTGATGTTACTATGCAAAGGAGAGTAAAATGACAAGTCTTTACAACTTGCACATGGTGTGATTCTTGAGCTGTCCTGTGCAGGGCCAAGGGTTGGTCTTGTTGATACCTGTACGTCCCTTCCAACTTGGGATTCTGTGATTCCAGTTTATACTCACTAGTTAGTCCTTCAATTCCATCTGTAACCAGAGTGAGTTTGCTGTGAGGGAGAACACTTAGTCTCTTCTTCAGCCTCATGGCTGGTGGATGCCTGGAAGAGAAGGGATAATGAAGACATGAAAGTAGACTTAAACTTTTTTGGTAGCCACTAAAACCATATTTAATTAACTTTTAACTCTCTGTACCTTAGTGTCCTGGTTTCAGCTGGGATAAAGCTCATTTTCTTTTCAGTAGCTAGTACAGTGCTGTGTTTGGGATTCAGTATGAGAATAATGTTGGTAATACACTGATGTTTTGGTTATTGCTAATTGGCCCTTGCCCTATGTCAAGGATTTTTCAGTGTCTCATGCTCTGCCAGTGAGGAGGTGCACAAGAAGCTGGGAGGGAGCCTGCCTAGGACAGGTAACCAAACTGCCCAGAATGGTGTTCCATACCATAGAACATCATGCTCAGAACATAAACTGGGGGGAGCAGGATGGTGATTGTGGCTCAGGGACAGGCTGGTCATTGGTCAGCAGGTGATGAACAGTTGTACTGTGCATCACTTGTTCTTTGGTTTTATCTCCCTCTCTCCTTCTGATTTTTATTACAATTAATGTTATGTTTGTTTCAGTTATAAAACTGTTCTTAGCTCAACTCATTAACTCCATTTCTTTTTCTTTCCTGATTCTCCTCCCCATCTCCTTTGTGGGGGTTGGGCAGGGAAAGGGAAGTGAGTGGGTGGCCGCAAGGTACTTAGGGTACTTATTTGTGAGCTGAAGTTGAACCATGACAATTAATTGCCTATATCACTGTAGAAAGGGTGACCTTCTAGAGCAATAAACTGGATGCATTCCTACAAGTAAGTTCTGTCTGACAATAAGCATGGCCTCTCAGGCTGAAGATTGCTGCATTGCTGTGGGAGCAGTGGATTACCACTGCTGGCTCTGGCAGGAGTGATTACCCAAAATATGTGACAGGGTTGTAAAGAGCTGAGATCTATATTTTCATGGAGCTGCAAGAACCAGTTCAAGGACTGATGATGCCAAATGCTGCATATGGAGGAGAAAATTTCCTTTGTCAGATGCAATCCAGTGACTTTTGACAAGTGGAAACAAGGGTGTGATATAAAAAGTGTTCTGACACACTCTTACCAGTCACATTCTAGAAAACCACTGTGGTGAGGTAGGAGCTAGTTGGAGCAGAATTTTTGATACTTAACATGCTACGGAGTCAGGGACTGTCCTTAACTATGGAAAATGATGAAAAATGTGTATGCTGGCTCATAATACCATGCTAATAATATAATGAAAACTGAACTGAAAGTGAAAAACAGATTTCTGAAGGTTTGTTTGCTGCTTAACCCAAGTATAACTTTCTTCCTGAGAATGCTGTGGAGTTCTTGCCACAGGGAAGTAACTGGAAGTCAAGGTATAGAAAATGGAACATACTGCCAGCAAATGAAATTTGAAATCTTAAGCAACTGCAGGGTGGAAATAAATGTTTAAAATCATCAAAGACAGAAACATTAAATAAAGAGAGGGTAAAAGCTATGAAACCTCAGAAAATAGCTACTCACTGCTGACCAAAAATGTAAAAAAGCAAACACAGATGCAAGAAAACTGATAATTATCAACTGCACCTCTGAGTGAATCACACTTACGTTGGGGTACAGCACTGCAGAATTATTCACTGTTCCAAAGTCCATTTTCTGCTGTTCTCTTTCATGTAAGCCCTGTTCATCCCTCACATATCATTAGACAGAGGTTGCATCTGACAAACGAGGTTTCTGTCTAAGAAGGTGCTGCATCTTATGCTAATAAGTCTTGATTTGATCCTTGTAGACCACTGGAAAATTTGCCTGACAACTACTGAGGACACTCCTACTTATTTTGACTAATACTTCTTCTTGGAACACCTATGTTTACCTTGATTGATGGTCCCTGGAATATCTTTTCTGAAGTTAGTACAGTCAGATGAGATATTTAATTGGGAAAAAAAAAAGTGTCTTTTTGAATCTCCACTGGTTTATGGCTCATGAGATGTCACCTTATTTGCTGACCTATATGTTATAAGAACCAAATTCAGAGCTATAATTTTTGACAGTGTAAAAACACGTTTTGGTACAGCTGGTTCAGGCAAACTTGGCATCTAGTGAGCATTTTTATTATGGAGACAGCATCACTTGTTATCAATGTAACTGAGAGAAGTGTCAGCCTTTACCTCTTAACCAATGCAATAGTAAAGTTAAATATTTACCATAAGGGTTAATTCGAGTAAAAAACATCTGACTCGTTGTTTTATTTGCCCTTCTACTATTGTAATTCCGTGGGTCTATCAAGTATGTTGACAGTTTTGCAACATTAGGTGGGAGGTAGTTCATGACAACTGTTTTGTACTTCATCAGATAAAACTCAGGTAAAACTCCAGCTTCAGTAAGTGCAGGATGGATCACAGATGGCTTATGAAAGAGCTCAAAAACACATGGTGAGGCTTTGTCCTGTCAGATGATCACCTCTCCTGCAAGCAACATGACATCCACCTAGGAGATAACTGGATGCTTGTATGTGTCACAGCTTACCAACAGATATTCCCCATGTGACGTGCTCCTCGTGCAGTTGCTCTTCCCTAAGATGCCGATGTGACAATGGCACTATGTGATCAGGGAGCAAGTAAACATCTGGTCAGATGAGGTGTCTTCCAGTGCCAGAATAAATCCATATTTTGGTGTAATACAGGGAAGCCCCAAGTCAAGGGAGAGAATGGGCACATATCACCTTTTTATTAACACTACTGATCCTATTTCATACAACCAGTGAGTAAGATCACAGTCTTTGAGAGCCTAAACCAGTGAAGACCCCCCCACTTCCAGCTGCAGTTCACATCTAATCTCCCTTCATTAACCAGTTCAGGCTGGTGTGGGTTGAGTTGGATTCATGAAGTTTAATAGCAGAGAACCTTGCTTTTGACATGCAATTGTGATTTTAGAATCAGTCAGGCAAATGTAATTCATTTGTTCCCACTAAAGCTAACACAGCTGCACAGCAAGACCTGGAAGCATAATTGAGACCATTATCTCTTGTTCTGTCGAATGAAAAAGCAATGCTCTCCAACATAAATTGTGTCTATTCTGCTGTCTTAGAGCCATAACTGTTCCCCGAATACCTACCTCTCTAGCTGGGCACAGCACCTAGTTCTAGAGTGTTGTGGCTACTTTAACTCAGTCAAATAGAAACTGGGCTTCACCACTTCTGTTTACATAAATCTGTGGGCATTTCTAATGAGTTTATGTTCCAGCTGGTCTGTAAACTAAGTCACACAAGGCCAAGCGAGTTGTCATGACATCAGGCTATATTTGATCACTCAGCATACAAGGGGATCAGACAGACTTTAAAAGTCTCGGCACAGAGTCCATTAAAACATCTAATTGGTTATAATGTATTCATTGTTTAATTCCTTTGAAAGGAAGCCTTTATAGCATGTACAAAAAGCCAATTAAAGGATAAAACAAACCCAAAAGTCAAAATTATGATGATGCTGAAATTAATTCTAGTTCAGAAAAACTGCTCAGTGTTTTGAGGACTGTCACAGAGCCATTGTGGGGGGCCATGGAGTTATGCTTGCATGTTCTTTCAACAGCCTGCAAACACCAAGCAAGTGATGTATTTTCTCTAGCAGGAAAATACAGAAAAATTTTAACTTAATCCTTCTTGGTTTTGTCCTTCAGATGAAAATTATGAAGTGGACAGTATTCTGAATTTACAGGAAGCACTGAGTCCATTCTGCATGTAAGAAAGTGTAACAAAGGTAAATGTGAAAAGTTGTGTAGGGGAAGTAAACATTTATTTTTACAGTATCCAGGTAATTTGATTTTATCAACTTTCGTGCATTTGGTCTCAGATTTTATTCCCTCACAGTCTCACATCCCTAGACCCACAAATACCAGGACATGCATGCCCAAGTATTCTGGCCAGGAGCACCAGCACAGAGGACATGACCTACTGAGTCCTTATATGCACCTCTGATGCTCTTTTGAACGGCAATGGTAAAACACTTTGGCAACAGATTGTTTACACTCTTTATGAGTAGCTATGGGACAGTTCTTTGCTTCAGAATCTTGCTTATTTCAGTCTCTATAAATTGCAAAAAAAGCCATATCTCATTATCTGTTCTTCCTTGTCTGTTTGAAACCTGTGTCTGTTTTTCTGGTGGACTAATAAGGTAAGTGTATGTGATTTGGTGTGAGCTGGCTACAGGCGTCCAGTTAACAAGTCTTCCATGCTATGGTCTTATCAGTGCACAGGCTTTCAGATCTGTGCCTCAATTTTGCTTCTGAGAAAGGTTTTCTGGGAGCAGTGTCCTGTGAACAGTGTCACAGTATAGGTGATTCTCTTAAACCTTTTCCTAATGTTTCTTCTGGAGCTCTCACGCACACATAGAACCATAGAATCACAGAATATTAGGGGAAAGAAATGAACCTTAAAGATCATCTAGTCCCAATCCCCGCTTCCATAGGCAGGGACATCTCTTACTAGACCAGGTTGCTCAAGGCCTTGTCCAACCTGGCTTTGAACACTGGCAGGGATGGGGCATCCACAACCTCCCTGGGCAATCTGTTCCAGTGCCTCACCTCCCTCCCAGTAAAGAATTTCTTCCTGATACCTAACCTCTCCTCTTTCAATTTGTCCCCATTGCTCCTTTTCCTATCATTGCAGTTCCTGACAGAGTCCCTCTCCGACTTCCCTGCAGGCCTTCTTCAGATAGTGGAAGGTTGCTACAAGATCTCCATGCAAGCTTCTCTTCTCCAGGCTGAACAGCCCCAACTTTCTCAGCCTGTCTTTATTGGGGAGGTACTCCAGTCCTCTTATCAACTCTATGGCCCCACGACTGCATGTTTGAACTATGAATGGGCATTTGCATTCCATGTTCATTTATACCATTCTTTTATTTCTGTTACAAAACTTTACAAGATGGTCTTACAATTTTTTTGTGCAGGGTTTTTACATTTTACATTTTTACATTTTCATCTCCAGTTCATTACATTTCCAGTTCATTAGCATTTGTAAATGGTGAGTTCTTTTCTTCTCCTTATTTATTTGCTTGCAAAACACATTAGAAAAATATTTTTTCTCACCACTTCTCACTCAGATGCCAGCACTAATGTGTATTCCCCTCTGCTATGACTCAGTCATGATACTGAGAAACAGGAAAAACTCCTTCATGTCTGCAAGTTGTGCCAGCGTGCCAATAGAAATGTTGCCTCCATCTGAACTGTAACCAGCAACTTCAAACAAGCGTTGGTGCCAGATGATCAGATGTCAATTTAGAATTTGAACTAGATATGTCAAAAAGTTGGAATAACAAAATAAAACTATTTAGAAGAGATCTTCAACGTGATTTATTTTGAGATCTGTCTTCCTTCCCCCCTTCTACTACTACCCATTTTACTGTGAGGGTGGTGAGACACTGAAACAGGTCACATAGGGAGGTTGAGTATGTTCCAACCCTGGTGATGTTCAAAGCCAGGTTGGACAAGGACTTGAGCAATCTGTTCTAGTGGGAGGTGTCCATGCCCATGGCTGTGAGGGCTGGTACTAGATTATCTTTAATATCCGTTCCAACCCTGTAATAGTCTATGATTTATGGTTCTATGATTTGCCCTCCCAGGCTGATGAATTAAAAAACACAAACTACAAAACAGGCACTGAAATTTAAGCAACAACAACAAAATGTATAAGTATTCTGTCTACATATTAATGGATACTCTCTAATGGTCACTATGTCATTGCCTTTTGTCTTTTTCATGCAAAGTGTTTATTCAGATAAGAAAACTTATCAAAATGTCTTAGAGTGAAATTCACTACCCCATTTAATACCTGTTTGATGATGAAGTTCCACAGTCAATATGCTAGACAAAGAGCAAAATTCAAGGACACATTTTCATATAGTAATGCTAGAAAACTGGCCATGAAACACTTCTCTTTGAACCTGTACTTCTAATGACAGCCTGATTTTCCAGCCGAGTTTGTGCTGCCTTATGCTACCTGTAGGCAGCTCTGCATTGAGGTTGCAAGAAAAGCTCATTCTTGGCAGTTCACCAAACTCCATAGCTCAGAGAGGAAAGAGCAGCTGAGAAACATCTATAAGGCACCTTTCATTCCTCCCCATGTGGAAACCACCTTATCAATGAAGTACAAAACAAAGAGATGTGGGGATGAGCAAAGGCCAGAGCAGAATGAGCGGTGTTCTGCCCAGCCTGGAGCCACTTCAGTGACTTCAGCCATGCCATCTCCTCACAGGGAATGGTCATGGATGCAGTGAGTCATTTAAGTGTTTTTGTGTCAGTGCAGGACAACCTGCACACAAGACCTTTGTCCTAACTAGCAAGAGTAATAACAGGAAAGACTAGGTCAGTGCTGGATTCACTGCAAACTTACACAAGCATTCCTACATCCCTTAATATATTCTTAGACTGCACCATTCCCTCCATGATTTCTCTCTATTTTTAATGTTAATATGATGTAGCTGAAGACTGAAATCTTTATTTACCCATCCAGCCAACTGGGACATTTCTATTAGATGATGGTTGGAACTGGGATTTGTATATGTCTCAATGAGGGTTAAAAAAATAAAAAACATGCAAGGGTGCATGAAAGTAATGATTTAAGAATCAAAGAAAATGTTAATTGTAGGTATACTATATAACAATTGCACTGCCTAACTATTTTCCCTTTGCCTTCAGAAAACACATAATAAAGCTATATCATTACTAACATGCTGTACTTTCATTGGATCAAACCCTAGTTCTCACCAATTGTGCCTAATAAGGTGCTTGAAATTATAAGAGTAGGACCGTATAAAATGGAACAAAAGCAAAGTTCATGACAATCCACAAGCCAATAATACAAAATGGCATTTTCATGTAAAATTTTAGAAGTCCTTGCCTCTTATATAGTCAAATTTGAGAAGATCAGAACTGGGGTCTCAACACCAATGCAACAGATGCACTTGAAGGGATATGTATCAGCATAAGTGAAATCAAGCTCTATGGCAAAAACAATTGGAACACATTTTTTGAAAATCTAAGCATAGAAATGCCATATTTTATGATCATTTACATGTGCAAAGAGGCATCTGAGCTCAAAGCAAACAGATGCACGTTTGATTGTTCAGCCTGCCTGCAAAATAAAGTTTCCAGATATGAAAAGCTTGTGTGTAGGAAATTATATTTGTTTAATAAATTTTATTCAGAGTTGTGAAGTCTTGTTTTTAAAAAGTGACTCATTTAGATTAGCTCCTGCTTCCTTAAAAATCTTTTAGCAGAATGAATTTCAGCCTCACAAATATGACATATAAAAGGAAGGAGATACTACTGAACAGAGAAACTCTTTATATCAAGATGCCAAAAATGAATACTGAAATTCTTGTTGCAGTAAAATCAGTGGTGTTTCCCCCACTGGCTTCTATCCTGATAGAATATAATTTTTAGATCTTCTTTTTCAAATCAGAATATCTGAAAGAATGCTTAGAATGTTCTCCTGGAAGAATCTGTACTATGCCACTCTCAACTGGGTTGCTAAGAAGCAGCTCAATTTTTGCTTTTTTCAGATGGCTGATTAAAGCATTTGTACCTGAAGGGGAGACTGATGACTGTGGTCTGAAGAGAAGTGGGATATTTTTTTTCACAGGCAGCAAGTTCTGCACCGTATGTTTTAAAAGACCAATATGTACATTTCCCTGCAAAGTGACATGCACAGCTTTGCACAAGGAGCTAAAGAATATAAAATGACTCTTTTCTTTATGTTTGTTATTCTGATTTCCACCTTCTAACAATCTTTTTCATTCCTACAGTGTGAGCAAACCATCATTTACAGGTGACCTCTAACAAACTAAACATAATACACTGCCAATTTTCAGATACTTGAAACCATTAAAAATATACTCACAGGAGCTTATTTCTGAAGAATTTGTAGCTATATCCACACAAGATTTTAGTAGTGACATCACCTTTTACATGCCTGACTGCCTAGTACAATCTATAGAATAATGGGCAATGAGGATCCCTATACAGTATTCAAAGTACCTGAAGAAAGGGATCAGCAAAGCCAGTGTCATGGGGGTGGGGGGGTGACAACTGATAGGAAACACTGAAGAAACAAATAGCTTATCTTTTCACACCATTTTCAGAGATATAAGTTCCTCAGGCAGCGAAAAGGCACTCTTTCTGATATTAAACAGTTATGTTAATTATGTTTTACTTCTTCCAGTTACTTATTATTGCTAGCAAGGTGTTCATCACTGTCCCTATAGACTGCCTGGGAGCAAATGACACACTCGTCTCCTTTGAGAAATCAGACAGCTTCATTTAGATCATCTTCACTGACTTCACAATCATATTCCTGACTGCATGAAGCAAACACAGCAGTCTTCACACACCTGCTTCTAGTGGCAGAGCTGTAAAGACAAGTTTATCCCCTGGAGAGGGAGTACTGGGGTGCTCCTACCTCCATTAGCAGAGCTATTGAAGGAGCTGTTGATTGTACAGTCATTCGTCAAATATTATGTCCACTCAGGAAATTATCTATTGCTTCCAATCACATTCTGTCTCAGAATTTGTTGCATCACACTCCCCTTCAGATGTGGGTTTGGGATTCTGTATAGGCAGACCCAGCACGGCTCTCCGTACCTGCTGTGCAGAAGTGCCACTAAACATACGAGGTGATGATTGCCTGAAAATTAAGAGAGTCATCAAATCAGCAATTTTGGCATTCTCTTCAGATAAGCCTTCGTAATTGGATTTCTCCCAAAAGGGATGGTTAGACAGTATGTGGAACCCTGAGTTAATGGACAAGTCCTTGGTGTCTGTTGAACATTTTTGCACATAGCTTGAGAGGAAGAAATCACATGTATCTTAAGGTTTCCTGCAGGTTTTTAAAATACTGGATGATCTTAATTGTATTATTTGTGATGCATGTTCTGATCAGAGTGAATTCTTTCATAAAATGCTCTTAAGACTTTTAGGAGGATATGTTGTTGGCATAGAGTGCAAGCTGTTGTTTACCAAAAAACCCCAGAAGGATATTTGTGTGGGATAGAATGAAATGCTCTTTGTCTCAGCCTACTATTTCAGGTCTCTGTTTCCTTCAGAAGCAGGTGTGAGATGAAAGAATCTTTTCTTCATTTTGGAAAGCAAAAGAACAAAGTTATAGCGTACCATTTACCTAAATGTTGTGACTAATGTTATTTACAAATTTATATTGTGCCAATATCACAATTTTTTATCATGAAGATAATGGTTCCGAGACAGTCTTTTAGTCATGAATAATTTTATATTTGGCTGACTCATTTTGTCTGGCAATTAAACAAGATATGTATATGTTTTGATCTTTAAAGATGAACACTGGGTATTATGCCAAGAAGTAATTGAATTATTTTGCATATATTATGTTTTTGTAATTCAGATGTGTTTAGCTAAATAGACTTAGTCTTGTTCTCTAGTGGACTTAATTTTGGTTGTTTTTTAATGATTCTTCTATCTCCTTGATAGTGTGAGGTGTCTCTTTTTAGGAGGCTAAGCACAGAGATAAAAACATCATATTCTGGTTCTTAGGAAATAATCACCTATTGGATTGAAAAACATGTAGCTGACCTTCTTTTTGAAGGTTGTTTCTAACATTCTTAATCACTTGTCACTACTGCTACTAAAGCTTCAACCAGCATCTGTCAATGCACTTACAGTCAGGTCATCTGTTGCAGTAACTTGGCATAGTGTATCAGACCAATAAATATGTTTTCACCAGCAGATCTGCATCATACCTTGCAGTTTTATCATACTAAATTTTTGCTGCAGCTCACGCATTATTTCTATTGAAGTCAACTACTTAACACTCAAGTTTTATGTTCTAAACATCCTTCATCTGGATCCATTTTCTAAGCTTTCAGGTGTATTGTGTAGCTGTAGCATCTCTTGATCGTTTCCTCTTTTTAGAGGTATGTTATAACATCCCACAGTGCAGCTCAGTCGAAATCATGATTCATGTGTCCATATTTTGTATAAAAGCAAACACCGTATTAGAGTGATCTTTTTCATATTCGTTTTCATTTTTTTCCCAAACCTTTCTTCCCTTTACACTTACCCACTCGTTAATGGGCACTAATGCATAAAAACACACATGGTATTTATGGTCTCATGGTGAAATCCTGCTAGACCTTACTGGCTTCTGGAAGAGCCTGACCCTGAGCAAACACCAAGTCAGAACCTCAAAAAGGTAAGCAAATGGTTTAGACCCTCCAGATACTTTACACATAGAAAAAAAAAGTGAAAGTGTGTTCTTAGGGAAATTGGGAAGAAACCCAAAGTATTTAGGCACCTTAAATGAAATGAAGACTGCTGAAAGTCCAGTGAAAACTTAAAATCCACAGTTCTCAAGGGGTTTATTTTTATTTATTTATTTATTTTTTTAAACTGAAGGTAATTCATCTGCTGAAAGTTCAGTCTCCTGGAATTAAAAACAAAGCTCAAAAGCCAAAACAAAACCCAAGACAGAATCCAAAACAAAGGTTGCCTGATCTGTATGGCTAAGTACCCGTCTACTATCTGAGCAAATATAAAGTACACAATAATTATGTCTGGACATCTATCTAGGAGGAAACGTACAGACAGCAAAATTCTCTAATCTAGGAAGCCCAGGTAGAGTCACAGCTGGAAAATGAAGTTGCAAAAATTGAGGTAAAAATAAGGTGCACATTCTAACAACAGAGAAAATTAGTCTTTGGACTACCTTACAAATCTTGTGTAACCCTTACTTGATACTTTAAAATCATTATAGATTTCTCTGGAAGATACATCCATCAAAAAAAAAAAAAAAAGGGAAGACATATGGCATGAAGGACAGAGTCATCAGAGGCCATCAGTGGCGATGGTCCATGTGTGACTTTTCATCACAGGCTGTCCTGAAATTGCCAAATGTGAGAAACAGAATATTCTGTGTGAAGTATTTTCCAGTACATGCTCTTTTCCCCTTCTATATTTTATTGGTTACTTTAAGAGATGTGTGTTAACCTATCTAATAGTAGTTATGTTCTTTAAGAGATGAAATACAAGAAATTAAGAGAAGAAAAAGGAAATTCTATTGCATGTTTGATAGATTCACTCCACTAATTGCTGTAACAATTACATCTGGGCTTCAAATGTCTGAAGAAAACTTCCTTGTGTTGAATGAAAATTGCAACACTCCTGAGACTCAGAAAATTCATTCATTAGCCCACTTTTGAAATAGGCCCTGATATAAATTAGATGGTCTGTCTATAACTGTAAAGTGATAGGACAAGAGGTGGTGAGTGATAATTGCAACTCAGAAGAAAGGTGATTTTAAAAGGCTATCTCTTAAGAATATTCACCTGGTTTTAGTGCACAGTCTGAGAACACACTAGGAATTAAAGTCAATGCAGAAGGGTGACAATGACTTCCCAACAAATCAAAGCACAATCAGCTAGTCCATCAAGTAAGCAAGATTTGGGAAGGAATTACAGTAACACCATTCTTGAGTTAACAGTCTTTGGCAGACAGGCATGTGCAAATTACAATGGTGTGTTGACTCAGGACATATTTCCCCACAGAAGACATGAGTGCCAAGGAGAACACAAAATAGCACTAAGTCACTGAGGTCAAATGTATTCTAAAGATTGATACAGAATCATTACCTTCCTTTTCCACTAACCAAAACAAATAGGATCTGTGGTCATAGCAAATTAGTGCAGGCACATGAAAAAAGGAACTAGGTATTCAGTTCTTTTGTTGAGACGAGACTGTCAACAACTGCACATGAATGTCAGGCATATTCTAATAGCTATTTATTCTATCTGCATTATCTGTAGTGTAATTACCAAACTAAAAGTGTCCCAACAGCAATTTGTAGTTCCTGTCCAATATGTTGGAACAAATGTGTTTAGTATGAGGTTCAGAAAGATTAAGTTTCAACTGTGAGAAATAAAGCAAGAAAGCCATGTGTAAAAATTCAGAATGAAAAATCACTATCCTCAAAATAGTGTGCTGGATTTAGCACAAGTGGCCAACCTGCACATTTTAAGAGCAACAATACATACCACGCAAATTGGTTTATCAATTAATATGAACTGCGGATGGCAAAAAAGATAATACGAATACATTCCTTTCAAAAGAACTTAGGGAAAGATTGGAAGGTGAATGTGTAACCAGCTCTCACCTCCAGTTTTGAAATCCTTAAATGCCTTTCTGCTGCAGGGAAGGTTAGGCTCAAACAGAGACAGATGCTGCAACAAAGAGGCAGCAGTGAGGCTGCACAGCAGGACCCTGCTTGGATACTAAGGCTAGGAACATCCATGGCCAAGCCCAAGCAGGCAGATTGTCGTGTCCTGCTATAAGCACTATAGAAATAATAGGTGAAAGCAAGATCACCAAATAGAAATTATCTTGCTGCATTTTGACTTCCGCTTTCCCCTTTGCCAGGAGGCCCCTTTCCATTATTTTGTTTGTAGGAATGGTTGTAATCACCTTATCGGGAAGACTCCTTCTATTTATGGTTACAACTGCATCAATTAATGCACTGTTGTCTGAGACTTGTCTGAAATGCCTTCCTTCCCTGTTACTGCAGAGGAAGTCTGGAAGAAGGTGTTACAGAGCTTAACTATTCTTTCTTTTACTTCAACTTCTGCCTGGCCATCTGTGAATAAAGCACTGACTGGACTACATGCTTAACTAACTCTTCCACCCTTCCTCTCTTCCACTGAGCTCCACCTTTTACAGGTTAAAGTGGATGGGCACCCATCTGGGCCATGGAAAGATGAATATCTTGCTCTCCATTAATGCCCCAACCACTGAGGTTGTTTCAGTCAGAGCATGTTTCCAATCTATCTGTAACATTATGGAATAGTTTTCATTTAAAGACAAAGTTGACCATTACTGTTTGAAAAATATTACTTCATGCTGTCAAATGGATCTCACTAATGCTATAAAATGAAGTAAATAAATAAACGGAATCAATAAACTAAGGAAATGCTTATTTTATAAACTTTGCATTTACAGAACCCCTTTTCATTTACAATGATCCCCCTGGATCGCTGATGAACTTTTCACAGCCTTTGAAAATCATCAATTAATGCATGGTACATCAGTATGAGAGGAAAAAATGGCCAGAATGCCTGCGGCCATTGTGGGTACAGAATTTTATGTGACTTTTTCACAGTGATAAAGAATTCTGACAGATGGAGAAAGAAAACAGTTGAAAACCATGGCATTTCCTCAGAAGTGTGCACATGCACATTCGCACACACACACACACATTGCTCTTTTATCTTTTCTGGCTTGCTGTGGATTTTGTGCTGCTCCAAACTTCTGAGGAAATACTTCTAAGGGATTTGCACTCTTTTGTTCTTTCTCTTTCTTTACTGATGTCAGCAGTTTTTTAAATCCCACATTATCAGAATGATATTAGGTCTGGCATAATTAAATGCTCTATAACAAGTTTTCTCATTCTTGATAATGTTGCTTTTTTGAACTATTCGCTCTAACAGAAAGAGAAAAACCCAAACTGCAAAAAAACCCAGACCAGACACATTCTCTTTCTTCACAGATGAACAGAATAGTCATCCACTTTGAAGTCATGTAAGTGAAAAAAAAAAAAATTACTTAAATATGCTTATCAGTTTTGATTAGCTAATGACTTCTTTCTTTGGACAATATATATTATCCTAAATATGCATCATGTCAGTGCTATAAGTCTGAGGGTAACAAAACACTAATTAAGTATAGAGCTTGAAAGAAGCAGCAGTCTTTTGAATTTGCTGATGAAATATTTTAGAAAATACCAGGGAAAAGTCTTGACAATTTTCCCAGGTTTTTTGTACTTACACATTTGGAAACCAACTAGAATCCAAGATCTCACAGTGTCCCACACCCATGGGAGCTTACAATTCAGTGTCTGATACACTAGAACTGTTAGCAAAGGGTCAGCAAGGACGAGTGGCTTTTTCAAGACATATTGTTTTAAATACCCTGACTTTTCTTTTGGGATGAATAACTTTGCCTGTACTATAATTAAGGTGAAAACTATTCAAATTATCTAAAAAACTTTGGTGAAAGATCTTACTTTAGACACTGTGAGTTCTCTCACAGCATTTCATAGTTATCTGGAGTAGAAAAAAAGGAAAGAAGAATGACTCTAGATTGTTTTACCTACTAGGAGGAAACATACTTGATTTTGAAGAGCTTAGAGTATTTCAGACTCATATTCATACCAATACGTAGGCACAGATGAGATAACAGTCCCATTAGCAGGAGCTTCAGAATAGCATGAAAACTACCTTTTGGATGCTCTGGAATAGTTTGTGCTTTTTCTTGCTTTGAAGGGCCTCTTGACAGATTTTTATAAGGTTGCGTTGTTCAACTAACTCCGACAGCAACACTAAAACTATGATTTTCTGTGATTGAGATTGGCTGTTTCTTTGAACTCAAATCCCAAGAAATTGTTTGTGCTTAAAAGTTCTATACCAATGCCATTGAAAATATGGCCTAAAAAGAAAGCTCTTGTAAGTAGGAGTAGCAGACTCCATTTGATCAGCCAAAACCCCAAAATGGAAAATCAAGAAAAAGAAAAGGTTAAGGATGTATGTGAGGAATGAGACAACTCTTAGTAAAAATTAAAATAATTTATTAAAATGGAAAAATTGAAGAATTACAGAAATTAGAAAAATATAAAAATCTGGGATCCTAGTGGCTCAGGAGGTATGCCCCAGGAGCGCAGGGATTAGAGATCTTCAGGCTTAGACAGCACTGGACCTCTGGTGGAAGAACTTGCAGTGCTGGGCTGACTTTTAGCTAATCCAAAAGTCAAAGGTAAAAATTATTAAAGGCTCCTTAAAAAGGAGTAAGGCTTAAGTACCCACAACTGGCGTCCACTACAGCTGATCTGCAGGGGTCTCAGCTGCTCGGGGGGGGGGGGGGGGGGGGGGGTGCATCGTTCTTTCATAGTGCCTTTGCTCCGCCCCAATCCGCCCACAGCCCGCCCACAGCCCGCCCACAGCCCGCCCCTTTGGTCCAAAGTGATTGGTGCTTTCCTTTTGACAGATCATCTCTGTCTACCAATAGTTTGTCGTTGTCAGGGGGGTGGTAACAGCTGAAGTAAGGGTGGTAACATGCCCTCATTAAGATTCAGGTTGCCATGGAGCTTACTTGCAGAATAAGGGCTATGGGGCTAAAAATAGCAACTGGCTGTTAGGACTGGGGTTTTGGAGTTAGTCCCGAGACTAAAGTGCAAAGCAAAACCCTAAAAAAAAAATTAAAATACATCTAATACCTCCCAAAACATCCACAAAAGCAGACAATGAACATAGGAGAAACAACTCTTACAGTGTACAAGTGGTTTAAAGTTTGAAAAAGGGATTTTTAACTAGGAAACTTTTAACTGGGAATTTTAACTGGGACTAGTGCAAATACACTGTTTTGAACAAGTGAAAACACTAATAATGAAGCTTGATAGTGAAAACCCTAATAATAAGGCTTGATTTTTGTACCTGGGTTGATGGGTTAACTTTATCATTCAATTAAAGGAGCTGTTTAACTCAAAATTAACTAATTAAGGCACTTAACATGCAAAGACCAAGCTAATTAGGGATTTCATGTATGACAATGTACATTTACCACTCTGTTCCCTGGGCCAGTTCATGTGGATTTTCCACCTTTGCCCTTTTTCAGGACTGTCTGCAATAAGTGGAAGCCTTGGGTACCGGTTGCCTGCGGTCCGGGTGGTAAACAGAACCATGGAAGAAAACACACTCCACAAGCAATTAAGATTGGCTCAGGAAAATGGATAATAAAGGAATGGCACCACTGCTCTTTGTTTTTCTTGACCTCAGGGACAGAGTAAGTTCCCTGGTTACATCTGGAAACACGCAGCAGAAAGAGACAAAGAGCCACATCAGATTCTTGTTAGTTCTGCTAGTGTGTGCATGAACCCTTTGGAAGTCTTTGAACCAGTTACAGAGAATTTCCTCTCTTTCCTCTTCATTATAAATAGGTATAACCATGAGAAACTCTGCAGTGCTACGTCTGTCCCACACCTCTGTGGATGATGGGCAAAGGATGTACAGCACAGGCAGATCAGAGAGGTGGAAGAGAATTTATCTTCGTTGCTGGCACAGGAACTGGGGTGATCAGCATGTAGAGGTGGAGTACAGCCTGTACTGGGGCTGGTTGTTGTCTGAACTCCATGGAGGAGTTGAGGCAACTGACCCTCCATCATATGGAGCCCTTCATTATCCCTTTCCTTGCAAAGCACTGAGGGAACACAGAGAGAAGACTGCTATGTTCTGTGCACGTGTGTGTCCTGTTAGAGGCCACCTTGGTGGCTGCTCCTTGTTTGTACAGTGTCTAAACCACAATCACTTTGCAAAATGAGTTTCAGCTTCCTCACTTAACACAGAATTGAAATTTTGAGTAATGTTTATAAAATGCACATTCTTGCATTTAATATTTGTTAGTTTCACTCAATTTATCTAGATAAAATCTCACAATAAATCATATCTAATCAGTGCTGAACGGTTCAAATGATTTCTGCAGTAATTTGTGCCTGCTGAAACATGAGTTTGGGGGCATTTTGTTCTGCAGTTTCCATAAGAGAAAAGGATTCAGCATGGGAGTCCAGTATGCAATCTGTGCTGTGTCTCTTGCTCAGTTTCTGTGGAGGGCTGGGAGCCCTTGGCACAAGAGCCCTCTGCACTCCCTTGGAGGAGGGAGGCCTGAGGGCAAGATAACCTTCCCCAGAGATGTGCAACCTTCCTTGGGTCTTGGTGACAAAGTGAACCACCCCCAGCATGCCTTGTTTCTATATGGTAATAACCTGTATCCAGTTGGCTAATTGGTTTCTACCCCACCCCCTGCCTTTCCCATAAAAAGCCCCTGTTTTGTCCCCTATCAGGGAGTGTTTGTCCCTGGCCTTCCCTTCACAGGGACTGCTAGACAATGAAGGCTACCTCTGTGGAACTGCTATACGAGGCTCCTGTCTCTCTATCCCCGAGTTTGCTGTGGGTGATTTCACAAAGGGCTGAATCAAAAGAGCTGAATCACCTGCAGCTGAGAAATTGCTACACTTGCTGAAATCGCCTACTGCCCAGGGAAGCCGGCCATGGCTCCTGGAAGAGTTGTTCCTTGCAGGATGCTCTCTCTAGGAAGGTCATGGCACACCAGGTTGTCCACCCTCATCCCTTTCTGGAACCAACAAGTTTCTTGATTCCTGTATAGTGGGCTCTAAAACTCCAAGCTTTAAGTTTTAATTTAATGCAAGCTGAATTTCTTAAAGGGTTTGCAATGTTAATTTAACACTTTATAAACTGCATTTGTGTTAGCAAGTTCCCTGCAAAATCACTGATGTTTGTGTGGAGCAGGGGAGGTATCTACATTTATGTTTAATACAGAGAATGGATCCTCCCCAGGACAAGATCTTTCTGCCTGTTTTTGAAACTCCAACATTGTGACAAATCTAGCTTTGGCTAGCAAAGCAGTAGTGTATTGCCTCTGAATTTGTCAAGTTGAGAAACTGAGCGGACTCACAAGCTAAAATATTTGTTTGGTTTACCTCATTCTCCTCTCCAGAGTATCATATTGCAAATAGAGGTGACCTACTAGCTCAGTGGAACAAGAGAAAAGGTGTGGTGTTGTGTAGACAAGGTTTTGCTTTCAATTTAAAAAGCACAGAAGCATAATTGAAAGTATTTCAGGCTTTTAATTAGATGAAACTGAAATATACTCTGTATATAAGAAAAACACCATCAAATATATTTTATTTAAAAATAAAGGGTTATTCATTGCAATTTGTGAATGGATGAATTTTACCTGACCAATGATAAAATTTTCAATAGTACCTAGTAGGGCCTTCACATAAAGCTCTACAATTCCTAATTTTAATACAATTAATTAAGTTTTCACAAAATATCTGTTTTTCAGTTACAATTATTTTTATTCACTTAACCCTGCATTTGAGAGCTGTGATGCTGTGGTCCTACTGGGGTATTCCTGGGGAGCCTTTAAAAGGAGCAAGCCTCTCTGAATTTTTGATGATCAAAAAATGTATCAATGGTAAAACTTTAATTGTGGCAATTTGAAAGTGAAATCAGCATGTGAAACTCAGAGGAAGAAAGAAATAGGACAGATGTTACAAGAAAAAACAGGAGTAGAAATTAATGTGTGGAATTGGGTTTCTACTGGATTTAACTGAACGTTCATATCAGAGCCCTAAGAGCACTGGTGACCCTAATGATGCTGACCAGACTCTCCTGGGACTCCCACCCACGTCTGCTGCCCATGGGCCCTGAAGCCCCATTTTAACTCAGGCCTGAGCCCCCAGTCCCTGCTCAAGCTGTGCTGTAGGGTTGTCTGTTCCCTGTCCCATTTCACACGAGACCTTCAGACCTGCATTACAGTCATGTGTCCAGTCTTGTCTGCAGCCCTGTCTCCTGCTGCTTCTGATGGAACCCTCTGGATGAGGCTGTAGATGGATCCTGTTTCCAGTACCTGTCACTGCCTTGCTGCGCTCAGGTGCTTCAGGATTGTGTCCTGATCAGTGAGGACACTTTCTGGGCTGGACCTCCCTCAGCTCCTGCTTCACTCTTCCTTAGGATCCTGTCCTTGCTGCTCCCTGACAACCCAGGACAGGAAAATTTTTTTTTTTTTGCTTTCCTAAATTGCTGTGTGAGCTATACATAATACTCAGAAAAGGATAAAAAGCTGAGTGTAAGTACTTCAAGGATGCCCAATACTCGAGGTAAAGGCAATCCACTCACTACTTGGAGACTTGGAGCCTGCAAGTGATAATACTGTGTCTGACAAAAGACAGGCAGATGAAAGTGAGAATCAGGATAATCCTCTCAACTGCTAAGAGAACTTTATCATGTAACATGAGTACTCCAAACAGCAGGAAATGTTCTTTATTCTTGGTTAATGTTTAAAGGTTGCAGTGTGATACTGCTATGGCTGTGATTGAAAAGGACAAATTCTGCTCACAAACTTAGCTCCAGGTTTTCTCTCTTATTTTCTATTCAACACATTTTTTCCTCGAAATACTGAAAAATTGTAATTTTGAGAGAAAATGACAGCAGCTGAAAACAGTTTGGTTGACTCCATGAATTCAGGTCATAGCATAAACTGCCTTGCCCTGTGTGGGTTGTAACACTTATGTGTTTGCCACTTTATCACTACTGGAAAAACACTCACTGGTAGTGTAAAGGTGGGAGCACTCTCAAATGCCCAATTTCCATTTCCAGGGAACCCTGATATTAGCAAAACTATAGCTTATTTGGGAACCAAATGCATCAGTTTTAAAAAATTTCCCACAGACACAAATTTCTGTGAGTGCTCTGTTTTAGAAATAATTTTTTTGATTAGTTGGGGTATCTCCCTAAGAGAACTGAAATAGCTATACTTATTTTTGGATGCTGTTGGCTGGGAAAACATTTTCGATTACTTATGATGTTCCTCACTCCTAGAACAGCCCTGGATCTGGTTCTCTACAGAGGAACTAGGAATCTGAGCTTTGCTGTGACACCTCAGGAGCAAGTTCAGAAACTCCCTGGAATCAGCTTGCATTTCAGCAATGATTTAAGGAGGTAAAGATTATTTGTAAAGCAGCATGTCCTTAAAGAAGAAAATAAACCCCAACAACACTGACCAACAACTCTCACTGCACTGTGCTTTCTTCGGTGCTGGCATAACTGCTAATTTCTCAGATGTTAAGGAGTAGTTAATTATTTATACAAAGTGGGATGGCTTTAGCAGGATATATTCTGGTGTCAGAATACAAGGTGGGACTCAGTCTGCATTTCCACATAAAGTTTGGAAGGTTTGAAAATGGGTCTCCTGCTTTTCTGTGACATACTTAAATCCTGTGAAACAGGATATTCTGGGGAGGATCGAAATTTTTTTGAAAAGGAGCTTTTCTCCTTCCAAGAAATGTATTTTGTAGGTGGTGCTTGAGCAGAAACAGGTATAACCCACAGGCTTGGAGGCAATGTGTACTTTCATTCCAGAGGCACAACCTGCTGAAATTGTTCTTGAGCATCCCTGGCTGGCAATGCCAGAGTTTTCTCCTCAGCTCCCTGGGTTCTGGAAATCCTCTTCTTTGATTGCATATGTTTCATTCTCTGTTGTCCAAGGCACATGTACCTTTTCTGAATTCCACTAAACACCATGACAGCAGCTCTACTGGTCTCAAGCACCTCCCTGTGTTACTCTGAGAAACTAAGCCCAGGGCGGAACAGTCTAGGACCAGACCAGCAAAGGAACAGAGAAAATCCCCAGGGGAGCCAGGTTACTCAGTTGAGTCTGGGAGAGCAGTAACTCAATCATTAGACAACCTCCTCTCTTGGGTACAATGCATAAATGGATAATGTGCAATAGGTAGTTGTAGATTAATGAGATTCATCTGGAACATCAAAGAGGGGATTTTCCCTTGAGGATTGTGATTAGAACTTGCATACTTTCAGTGTAGCAAATCTGTACCACTTTACTCTCTTAGTATTGGCAAAGTCTAATTTCGGCAATATTGGGCTGTGGTAGCCAACTGGGTAAGAAGTACATCTATATATATATATATATATATATATACATATATACAGATGTGTATATATATATATATATATACACACATATATACAGATGTGTGTGTATATATATATATATATATACACACATCTGTACAGTTACTTTTCCCGGAAAAAAAATCTTTCTCATCCCATTCCATTTGATTGTCCTTTCATAGGAGTCTTATTATTCTTATTTGCACTTTACAAATACTCTCACAAATACGATGAATGCCACCTTCACAGTAAGCTGCTACTGCCATTGTTCACAGTACTTCTTGATATGTGAGAAAAAAGATTCATTATTAAGATAATAAAATAACAGCATAATTATAGGATTTAACATCACTGGGTAATATTTCATGCTTCAGAACACTTTATGTTTCTTTAGTTGTCTACTTTCCAGGGTGATTTAGTTCATTTTTGCTCTTGTATTCCAGTAGCAACTGTAGCAGAAAAGCCTTTTACTATCTAGCCTTTTACTACTACTAAAGGGCTGCAGCTCCTTTCTTAAGATGCAAAGCTACATACACGGATTGATGGTGACGTCTTTGTCACAGGAGGTAGTGATGCCTTTGAGGACCAAGCCTGCAGGATTCCTGGAAACTGTAGCTGATTCAAAATGCAGTGGCCTGCCAGAGAAGATAGATGAAAAACATTATAATAATCTCTAAATTGTCCATTTGCTACCCATTGGAGCCCAGTTTTAATTCAGCACACTGGTCCTTATCTCTAAAGCCTTAATATTGAGTTGACTCTGAGTACATCTATTTTTTGCCTGCTTGCATGAAAGCTGTAGCTGATGAATTTTTTAGACTTTTCAGCTTTGTACTGAAAGATGAAGGGGGCAGGGGCACAGTGTATCAGTTATTTCTTTCCATTTCCCAAGTTTATATTTTTTCCCTTTCAGACTGCAATATACCAATTCAGATTTCCCCATCACAGAACATGATCAGCAAAATCCTCCTCCATATGCAGTTATGACAGTTTTTTTCATTACTTTCCTATCAAAGAAAACGCCGTGTTGGCATTGGTAAATGTATTATTAGCTCTTTTCATGAAGGATTGTGCCAGATATGATGCTAAGAAATGTTTTAAAAATCTCTCTAATAATAAAGAAGCAGAGATTAAAAAGAAGCATTTTCATGTGCTTTAGCTGAAGTCACAATAAAGCCTAGTGTTGACATGTCTGATACATTTATGCCATCCAGAAGCTCTTTTATTTCATAAAAAAAAGTTACCAATTGGATGTAGCAAAAGCGTAAGTGTACCTCAAGATTTTTTTTGGCAGAAATTACACGTCGAATGCCATACAAATACTATACCTTTTTTCTGCAAGAAATGATAGATACTAATGCAATTGTGTCAGTTTTAGATTTCAGCTTCAGTCCTGAAATTATTATATATGTGATTAAATTTGTTAACAGTTATAATCACAGTGAAAACAGTGGATTTATTAAAATAAATTACATGCTTAAATTGTTGCAACAGCAAAGTCTTAAATATCAAGAAGCTGTTTATTATATCTATTTCTTCAGGTTTTTGTCATAAGGTGTCTTCAGATACTGTTTATATGAATAAATCTTTGTTTAGCACGGTTGTTTGTGCATACAAATGCAACAGTATGCTACAGCAGCAGCTAAAGAAGCTAAGAGTCTATATAAAATGGATAAGGAAATGGATTGGGGTAGCAGCTCACATTTGTATTTATCAACCATTTACCTTACAAGTTGAACCACATTAATATGCAGAAGAGAGAAGGCTTTGTGTCAGAAATAAAGCAAACTGCCGCCCCTCACAGATCCTTTTCTATAGATTGTGCTGAAATGCACTGAGATTACAGCAGTGATTAAACATTTCCTTCCAGGCATCCTAAAACTGAGTGAACAATCTGAGGTGGAACTTGCCCTATCCACAACAGCAGGTATCCTACACAGGGTGTCTTATTAGAAGACGATGGTTCATATGAGTTGAGACTCAAGATAGAGGAGTTCCACTTCTTGTGCAAGAATTTTGTCAGTATGGCCATGTTTTAGAGCAAGTTGGCCTCTCTGAGGAAACTCAGTCTTACAGCACATATTAGATTTTTCTCTCACCATATTGACATGATGTCTGTGTCCTTGCTGGGAGATCTCAGGAGGACAAGGTAGGGGAACTGCTGAGTTGTGGAACCCTGCCAGCCTTGACACTAGGTTGGGCAATGGACTGAATAGATGGGACATTTCCGTACTTTTGCATGGAAAATGTTCCATGTATCTGGAGAATGTTAATCACTATTTGGATAATAGCTACAGATTTTTCATTCCCCTACATAACAACTATAGGAACTCAGTTCTTAAGTCTGGTCTTGCTGGTATATTTTCTGCTTTTAGATTCTGTTTCAGCTTTTGAACCTTTTCCTTTGTCAAGTACTAAATTCAGACAACAAAAACCCTGCTCAGTTGGTGCCTAACTGTGAAGGAGCCTAGATTTTATGGAAAAGTGAGTTTTATCATTAAATGTCTCCACTGTATCCCATGAAGCTGAGCACACTCACTCTGTGCTCCCTTTAACTGGTGACATTTGGTGCTAGTCAGGTTTAATTGTAACTGCTTTGGAAAGCTGTAATCTTTCCTGTTTCATTTAGCTTGAATTAATCTCCCTTAACAAGCACTCAGAACAGCCCTCTTCCCCCTAAGTATGTTGGCCACAGAGCCATTGTTGTGACTTATTATAGAGAATCCTTTTTCTGCTTAGCAAAATTGAGACAAAGGAATGCCTCATCAAGTTTTTACTGTTCTGCTGCCTTGCATTTATAAAGCGCATATGAATGGACTAGATGCAAATGTCCTTCCTGTAGAAGGTCACCCAATTAACAACTAGTGCACAGAACCATTAAATTTTATTAATACAATCCTTTGGCTTAAACTATTTGCATCTAAAAGCTTTTTTAAAATGCTAGTAATATTTTTGAGTATAATTGCAATTAATTTACAGTAATTAGAGAAATTGTGGGTCTGAGTCTTATATTCCTATGTATATTTAGCTCACCAATATTCCAATGTATAAACATCAAAATATCTTTAAATATACAGTGCTCATTTACTCACTTCTTGAGTAATTTGTAATGCTCCTTTTCCCTCTGCTTTCTGTCATTTTGGATTGTAAATTTTTGAGGTTGAGAATTCTGTTTTATCTGTGTGTCTATGCAGGATAACAGTAAAATGTTTTTTCTCAGGCTCACAGGATGTTAGTATAGTCATTACTAAAATAATTAAGATAAGACCCCAAACAGAGGCTGTAATGAATGGTTGCTCACTTTCTTCTGTCTGGATCATGTGTTACCATGGAAGGTGGAAGGGGAACAGGCTCACCCCCTTCCTCCCCTCCCTTTTCATCTCTATTATGGTGGGAGCTCAGCACAGGAAGAGAGAGTTGATGCTGTTAGAGATGACAAAGATGTTCTCATAGATTCATACAGATTACACCTCACAGGGATCATGCAGTCAAACCTCCTGTTGAACAAATAAGTTCTCGATATTCAAACCACAACGCATAATTAAAGCGGTGTTTCTTTGCGCAGAAGGGTTAATTGTTGTATGCTATGAGAAGAGAACAGGAGACCACCAAGCACTGCCAGTTCTTGAGTTTACAATAGTTTTGTATCAGGGAGATATTGATGTGATCAAAGAAGGTGAACAACACCTTCAGCGTGTAATGCGGAGAAAAAGGAGAATTTTCCTTTTTCCTGACACTTCTGTGAAAATACTCTATCAATTCATCAGGTATGACCAGAACACAAAAACAAAGCTGATAATCTCAGGTCTTGGGAAAGCCATGCTCTTCTACTCCGTGCTCTATGTCTTCATACAGATGGCATAATGTTTTACAGAAACATGGGGAAAAAATTGTAGAATGCCTGTAGACTCTAACGGGGGAAAAAGTTATAATTTCTGATCTTTGACTAGAGGGACTTGGTAAGAGTTAAACTTTTCAGGTAATTTAAAAATATATTTAACTTCTTATTTAATTGGCAAGTCATAAAGATCATTTGAATGATCATACAGTGCTTACCTACCCCAACTGCCCTCATATTGATAACACAATAGTAGAATATAGTCAATCTTTGTCAGCATTGAAGCATGCTGTGTTTTATAATCATTATTTATAATTAAGGAATTGGTGAAAGAGTTATAAGGGTATGCTGACAGCAGTTAACTTGGTAGCGAACCTGAAATTTGCCACAATTGCTGTAATAAATCAATTTCACCAGGATTATTGCTACTGTAAAACTAATAGTCTGTAAGAGCAGCATGTGATCCTCTCAGATCTTAGTGACTAGAAATTTAGAATGTGAAACTAAATTCCTAATATAGAAATTAAAACTAATAGAACTGCTGATATAAATTGAGGTTAAAGCTCTCTCAAAGTTTCAACAATCAAGGAACAAATGAAGATGAATAACAGGAAAGCTTGATCAAATTTTGGGGCTGACAAGAAAACACAAACCAGTATGCATGGTACCACCCGAATCTGGCAGCCTGAATGCCTAAAGCAGTCTCAGTGTCATTAAGCTCCCTGCCCTGACCATGCTGTGGGAGTTGTGTTTTTACATCAATAAGGGAAGAACAAGGGAGACTGCTGGAACGATACCACAATGAAACAATAAACATTGCTCTTTCAGCTGTTCCAACCAGAGCACTTGATTAAAATTACCATCAGGATCAATCAGCACAGCAGACAAACTGTATCTTCAAATTTCTATTTTTTCCAAACAAACCTTTTCATCACAATATCTGCAATTAGTGCCAGTCATGGCTTCTGCTCTCTAAAGTATCTGTAGGACTTTTGGCCAATTTTGTCATGAGAGTATGCACATCACTCTTGCCTTCAAGGAACCATATTCAAAAGCAAAGGATGGCTCCTCTTGGACCATCCTTGTCATGTTCCTTGCATGTAACCTGACTAAATTGTGAAAATACACGACTGATTCTCTTGCAGACTCTGTTCTGTTTCACATTGCCCAAGCAACACTGGATTCTTTCTTGTAGTGTAAAGATTTCCAAACTCCAAATATGCCAGAAGATGAGTGATGAACCAGTGACAGATCCATAAAAGTTTACACTACATGTTTCACAGACCTATTTTTACCCTACCCCTTAGAATACAGGGTACACTTCAATGTATTATCAGCTTATAAAGAGAAGAAGGGAAACTTTTTGGTGTGTATTTATTGATCTCTAAACACCAGTAAATCTTTCTGCATCCATGTAAAAGCCCAGAAGGTATAGAGGTTCACCAAAGAGTTAAAAATGTTAAGTAAAAATTCTAAATGTTTTTAAAAAGTAAAAAGGTTAAAAATACTATTTCCTATATATATCTCTTTAAATACTTTAAAAGTATTGACACGTTGGTTTGTAGTGTTTGTTGTATATTCATTTTCAATAAGCTAACCCATAGTAAAGATTAAATTCCTTTAAGTAAGCCTTTCAGACAAGTACAACAGGAAAATATTAACAGGTTTGTACATATACATGAATTCAAACTGCACTAAGGAGGATTATTTACTGTCTTTCTTATGAGAAAGAAAATAAATTCATGCAGACTATAAAATCATAAGAGCAAAATCAATGCTAAAATTAGGGACTGAATATATAAGAAATACACATAGAACAAAAATTACAGTGAAGCAAGAACTCACTACAACAGTCTTCAGCTGATTCATAACCAACTTCATTAAACTGCTAAAAGGAGAAAGAAGGTCAATGGTCGTTGTTGCAAAATCCATCTCCCTTTTACTTTCTCTTCACATTATCAGTTGTTACAGGAGCACATACCTTTCTATCTCACCAGCCCATTTCTGTGCATCTTAAAATTCTGACACTGAGAGCTTACCATCCATTCCAGCTCAGAATAGAGGTCCACAAATAACAAGACTGCAGGACTAACACCACACAAGTGCAAGGAATATATTGAGTTTAATTAAAAATTTACAGATGCTGAAATCATCTTTTTGTTCTTGAGACGGGATAGCAAGTAATGTTGTTGCATCTACTTCCACCTTGTTTTCTTGAAGGAGTGGCCACAAATGGAAAGGATGGAAAGCCTGCAGTCCACAGGGAAGCCTATGTGAATTACGACTGCTGAAACTTGCTGAGCAGGAAATTTGGACCCTGGCAGAGGAGAGCCTGGGTGTATTCACTGGATATCTGCATAGCTGCAGAAAGAAACAGCATTGCTTCACAATGACTTTTAATTAAAAAGATCTGAAACAAAGTGCAATGTGCATTTTAGTAACTCTCCAGGCCTGTAATCTCAGCAGAGTAGACAAAAATTAGGACCAAACTGGGAAACATAGATAGGTCTGTGAAGTTAAAGATGTTTGATAATGATTTTATCCATTAAGATGTCAAGTACTGGTGTCACTCAATATTGGGCAGAAATCTGATTCATTAATCAATACAAAGCTCACTTTGATGACATCGAAGGTGGTTATTCCTCCCCAGAGCTATATGCCTTAGAATAACAATGCTGCAACTTTAGGACTGGTATTTTATTTCTAAAAATACCATCCAAATAACACAGGTTTCACGCAAAATTTTTGGCAAATTGAGTGTTAGCAGCTTATTAGAAGTTAAAAGATGGGGTAGGCTTCTGTAACAGTCTCCTGCATCTATTTTATATCTCTTTTATAGAAGGGATTTTATTTAAAGATGATAAGACAACAGATTTAAAATGATCACATCATATAAATGTTAGGAGTCTCCAAAGTTTTTTATTTTTCTCTCCACATCAGAAAAGGAGTCTGATAATGCTTTGACTGAAGTCAGGAGAATTGCTCCCATTCAATTACACCCTAAACCTGCAATGGGATTTGCTAATTCATAAAAGTCAAAGCCAATGCGATTGGTATGCAAAAAGTTTTTATGATGCACAGTCAATAATGAACATTTTCCTTTCTTTTTTTCTGGAAGGCCTAATTTCAGAATCAGGGGGAATATCCAATACCAAATACCTATTTGGAAAGGGAAAATTCTGCAACCAGTACTCAAACTAGTCAAAATCTGCTTCAGACCAGCTTCTGTGGCATTAGATGATACCTGAAGTGCATGAAGATTGCAGCATCAGAGCTGATATGAGTAAGGGCCATCAATGACAGAAGGAAACAAATAGAGGCCATTCAGAAGAAATGCCTTCAGAAAATTCTCCTCTCTCTGTTCTTCTGTAGTTAGTATTAAATAAAATCCTCACTTTCTGATCAACTCAAATTCATGTCTGAAAATAATTCTGCCTATCCCACAGCATGACAGAGGTCATGAGACCATGATTACCAAGAACTAAAAACTCAGAACTTTGCTGTCCATCAGACCACCAGGATACTGCCCACTGTTCCTTTAAACTGTTCCAGAAACAAACACTGAGAGAGAAATGGAAAGGAACTGCAGTCACAGTTGGTTTTTTCACCACTATTAATGGTATACTCTAGTTCAGACTTTTCTCCACACATTCTCCCATATTTACAGATAGCTGTTTAGTCTAGGAAAGCTAGAAAATCTGCAATGTGGTGTACAATATCTATATTCTGTCTAGTCTAATTAGAAAACCCCATCTTTATAGTCATGGGTTTATTACCTGACAGTCATGTACTAGCATAGTGTGATGTGTTTATTTCCATCAGTAGAGGGAATATTGAGTTGTTTGTTCATCCTCCACAGTCTGCCTCAGATAAAATATTGGCTTCAGTTAATTAAGTGAAAATTTTACCACAGCTGGACCAGCATATCATATATTCTATTTTTAAGAACTTTAAAATTATAAACATCTTTTAGTCATTCTAGGTTTTATAGGAGAAAAAATTTACGACATCTAGGTTTATTCCTCTCCTCTTGCATGGGAGTCTTTGTGGGAATCCTGAAAAACCACAAAACAAAACAGTGATTCTTATCTGGATATGCCTGTTTGCATTCTTAAAAATAGAGCTGTCTCCCAGTTCTCATCTCCTGTGTAGGTCTTCTGGTGTCTGAGCTGTAGGGTAAAATTTAAGAGCCTTGGCCATACCTAGAAAACACATAAAGACCTCTGTTCCCACAGTCCAGCCCTGTGGTTTCCCCTAGAGCTTAGAGAATGGCAGCAGAATTACCCAGCAGCTAAAAGCAGGAACTGCTGGCTACTAAAATGCATACTGACAAACCAGGCATGCCCACAGCCCTCATGGCTTAGTTCACAGACCCTGCAGTAGTGATTGACATTACTCATTCAGACAGCAAAATATTAGATTTCAAAGACTATTCCTAAGGCATCTTGAACACTGCACAGATCTTAATTTCCACAGTTATTCATGTGTTTGATCTCAGAAGCACCAGTAGCAAAGTCATCATTTGGGAGAAAAGAGGGCCTAGCATCCTATGGACAAGCAGGTTTCACAGGATAAGAAGTATGTTAAATATACACTTTGACCTATTACCCACTAGATGCAACAGTACAAAGCCCACAAACTGTTTGACATGAAAAAGGGAATAATGCAAACTACTGGGGAAGAGATGCACAGCATGATAGCAAAAGGGGAAAAGAGAAAAAATGAAAGTTCCATCTGAATGGTGGTCTAAAAATTTTGTTTCTCAGCATACACTATTTGAAAGATTGAGGGGAACAGAGAATGTCTTCTGTCCCTTCTATAAATGCTAACAAACTTCTTGCTCAAAATAGTGTTCTGTATGTATAAAACCCAGGGCTTGCCTTTAATATCCAGTGGAGCATGACCCACCATACCAAACCTCTCTGGGCATGTCTGCATCAGTGGTTCAGTTTGGATCACTTTTCAAGTGTATCTCTTAATATCACTGTTCAGTTCTGTTTTATCCACATGGCGGAGTGGTGCCTGCATGCAAAAACTGAATACGTGCCCTGCCAGCACAAACAGGCACTAAATACAGTGGACTGTGTTTGTGCTAGTCCAGGCTCCATCCCACCACCAAAGGATGAGTTCTGAAAGGAGCCAAAAAGTGAGTCATTATTATTATAGGAGGTAAACATGGATGCTGCCTATAATATTTTTCTACTTTTCATACCCTCTTGCTAATCCAAGAGCTCAGGACTGAACATCTTCTAACAAATGCAAGTATTTAAAAACTGACTTCTTTTCTGTATTTCATTCACATGTTATCACACCCAGCTTGCACTCTGAGGTGATATAAGGTTCATTATTGATTGTGACACAGAGATGAAAAGGCCATTTACCACCCCTGCCTGCTTCGTGACCTTGGCCTAGGCACCTTCTCCTTAGACAATTTTGGAAACTGCAAAATGCATTTCCTGTCAGAAAATTACAGCAACTGGCTAAATAAGATGGTAGCTGGCATGAAGGAAGTGAAAACAACTTGTGTTTTGTATGTCGAAAGATGATATGCATAGGTAAGAAATGAAAAACAAATACTTTGAGTTTTAAATAGAGGTGAAAATAAAATTATGGAAAAACATGGACACCTACATTGGGCAAGATGCCTGTGGAAATGACTAATAGTACCTTTACTCAAAACATGGAGATGTCTTCATTCCCTTTGACCCCTGACCACACTATGAGGCAGCAAAGTGTATATATATGTTACATACCATGGTACACTTTATTGTTTCACAGTCTGTCATGATTCAACCCCACTCAGCAACTAAGCATCACAGAGCTGCTCACTGACTGCCCATCCCTGCAGTGGGGAGAAGAATCAAGTAAAAAAAAAGTTAACCTTGTGGGTTCAGATAAAACCAGTTCAATAATTGAAACAAAATATAATATAATAATAATAATAATAGAAATAATGATAATGATTGTGACAATAATTGCAATGAAAAGGAGAGGGAGAGAAAGGAATAAAACCCAAGAACAAATGATTCACAATGCGACTGCTCACCACCCACTGACTTGCCTGTCCCCAAGCATGGTTCAGCAGCTCCTGGATAACTTCTCTGTTTATATACTGAGCATGGCATTCTATGGTACAGAATATTCCTTTGGCCAGTTTGGTCACCTGTCCTGGCCAGGCTCCCTTCCCAGATTTTCATGCAGCTCCTCACTGGCAGGGCATGAGACACTGAAAATCCTTGATTCAGGGTGAGCAACACCTAGCAACAGCTAAAGCATCAGTGTGTTATCAACATTATTCTCCTACTGAATCCAAAACACAGCTGTGTACCCTTTTGCAGTAGCATTGGTGGCTACCTAAAGCACAGGACATGAGAATACCAGTAACAGATTAAAAAAAAAAATTGAAATATTTTCAGTGACTGCTAAATGTATAAAATAATTTTCCCCAAATGCTGAACCATTTACAGAAATGTACAAGTAATAGAGATAACCAAAGTTAACTACAGGATTAGGCTTTTCTTTAGTCAGTCTTGTGCAATTGGACTTAAACGTCAGGCAGCACAAACTAGACCGGTGCTGTCACTGTGTGACATGTACTGCTACTTCAGTTGTTAGTAGCAATATTTCCCTGTAATTGTGTGTCATCATTTCTATTATAAAAATAGCTTCCCATTACTCTCAAGTTAAAAGAAACAATTACACATCAGAATATGATGAAAATCAAATTTTAACAAGACTAGTGATTTTAATGATTGTTTGCTGTATAAATATGTTTCAAAAGGCTGAGAAGCTATTCATCAGGAAGATCTGTATCATTTATTCATATGACCTTTAAATTAAAACTCACACACTGAGGACTCTTTCCACAACCAATATGAAATAGGTGATAAAATTGAATTGGGTGCCATACAACATCTATGGTTATCCTAAAAATTTACTTTGCTCTCTTCAGTCATAGAAATATCTATTGATTTGTTTGATGTTATTTTCTTGCAAAGAGCAACCCCCCTTCTCTCCTGCCCACCCCATTTATAATTTATCTCTCCTCATTTTCCTCTTACATTAAATGCAATGTTTATACTGCCAAAAGAAATACTTAGCACTGGAAAACAGTATCCAACCAGCATACATTTAAATGTAACAATTACTGTAAAGAGTCTGGTGAAGACTAAGCCATTCCAAAATCAGGCTGGATGAAGCAGCAGAGAACAATATCTGCTGTAGGGAAACATCTCACCAAAAAGCAAGGAGCAGAAAACCTAACACCTTTTTCTTCAACAAGCTTTTGCCCTGATCCAGGCGCATTTTAGCTAGGCATGATGAAAATCTGCTAAATACAATTTGTCCTTGGCTATGTTTACAGCCAAAACTTGCTCAGTAGCATTTCAGTTGCACCTGCTGCTACTGACACTTGCCACTGAGTAACTTTTTGAAGGGAGACAAGGGATAAAACCTGAGATCCACCACTTACACATTTATACAAACCTAGTTAACCACCAGCAGACAGAATTATGCAGATTTGAAGAAGTGCGTCTGAGATCAGATTCGGGTGCTATATAATATCTTGTTTGCTGGGGCAGCTACCGTGCTCTTGAGAACTTGGGAGTGTGCTGTCAGCACATGTGTTCGGCTGTCAGCCTTCCTGAACAAATTAATGACACAAAGCAGTTTGTTGTATGACTTCTACATAATTGAGTTAAATAATGGTACTTTGTGCCAGTTATTGACTACCACAGTAGAAAACTGATGAAGTGGGAAGAATTGCAATGTAATACAGCTTTTGTCAGCCATCTAATTTGAACTTTTTCAGCAGCTAGGTCTGAAATAGATGCAACTGGATAAAGACACAAAGATTCATTTTTAGGTTCTCTAAGCAACAGTTTGATTCTTTCTCTGATGAATCTTGTTTAACACATCTGTTTTTACAGAAGAGTTGTTAATTTTTCAGTTAATTGTAAGGTATCAATGACAAAATTTTTCTCTTAGGAGAAAATGCTTTCTAACATACTACTATAATGAATCACTTCCATCTGTCTATTTGCACTTCATTTTCAATCATAACTAAAATTGATGTAAAGTTTAGGCACCCTGCTAAAAGTAAAATGATAACCAGAATTATGATATCTGAGATACAATATCTCTATTAAAAGGGAAGCTTTTAGAAACATGTTGATGTTCTAATGAAAAGTTAAAATCTCTGCTGACTCATAGCAGATCCAGTGATATCAGTCAAAAAGTAAGAACAAAATTTACATCTGAGTGAGCACAAAATTTTCCATCTTAATCAAAAGGTCATGAAAAATGTATGACTTCCAAAGATATGCAATTGAAATGGGTACTGAATGATTTTTAACAAAACTATAACAGACTATAATTCAATTGATTACCCAAATTATATCATATTTTGCTATTCTGTAGAAATATATGGTTGTAAAAGAGTGTTCGCTCATTAATTTCTCAGCAAGATTTATGAAACATTTGGTTTGAGTGGTGCACAGGGCATCCACAATTTGAATAGGAGACGCTTTACTGAATTAGTCAGTGGGACCTCACTGAAATGACTTAGCCCACAAAACCTCTTTTGAATTTACTTAGGGTTCATGGTGTATGCAAATTAAAGCAGTCTCATGCATTACCACATCAGTGCTGTGCTCAAAAGTTGAAAGATACTGAAAAAAACTATTTATATATTGTCTCAGGTTTAAATATTTGATGAATTACTGTAGGCTTCATTTTAATGACTGTTTCCTTTTTCTTGCCACAATACCCGAGACGCAGTGACACTAGGTGAAATGTATCTTGACAAAGAGAAAAGGTACCATCTGCCTTGTGACCTGTTTGTAGGCTTTTTTAAGTGAGAGATTTTGAGTGTCAGCCTTACCCCACCATCAGGAGAAATGTTTGTCAGGAAGCTACTCTAATTGCCACTGGCACTCTTGCCTCAAATACTTCAGATGGAGCTGCTGGGCTAGCATTCAAATGTAGGAAGAAAATAAGGGCTTGAGCTCTGATTATCAATGGGAAGGGCTTCATCATGTGGAGCTCTAGGCTTTGCCCCACCTCAATCTAATCCTACAATGTGCTTGGAATGGACCTTAACCTGACAGCCTAACCATGTCCTGGAGGATATTGTGGACAAGAGAGAAAAGATTGCAGTCTTCTCCTCACCCTTTGGCAGCCCCTCTTAAAGTTCAACTCCCTTGGAGCTCTTGGCTTTGTCTCTTTTCTTGCCCCAGTCCGAGGGTTAGACAAATGTAGTCAAAAAATTTACCCTATCCAGAGTCCCCAGCCAATAGCACAGAGGAGAAAATTGTTAGGGGATAGCATCTGGAGTCTTCCCCTACTTTATTCAGGTTTTAGATCCTTTTTCAACCTCTTTCAGCAGGAGCTGTTGGCTTTGTCTCTCTCCTGACCTTAACATAAGCCTAGGCATGGGATGAACTGTAGCCTGAGATGCATAGTGTTATCTCAGTGGGACAATCAAGTGTTCTGGTATGAGCTCCTTGCACAGACTACTCCATTGATCCTCTCCCTTGCATCCCCACTGCACCTGGAGCTACAGGCTTCTTGACTCAATCCTAATTCTAACCCCAGGCATGGCCTAAGCCTTAGCTCTGGACTTCCCAGCATGGCCCAGAATTTCTTTTGAAAAAAAAAAAACAACCTCTTTTTCCTCTCTCCCATGAGAAGCAAGTGTTGTTACAAAAATGGGCAATTGGAAATGATCTATGTATGTCTCAGGCCAACCTGCAGACTGTGTTGAGCAGGTCAAGCTGCCCTTCCCCACTTAGTGACAGGTGGATTATAAACACAGGTTTAGACCTCTGGTCTACTCCTTACAGATAAAGTCCTTAGGCAAAAGAAAGAGCTCTAAAAAAAAAATAGTAGTTCTAAGCATGTTCCCTAATTTTAATTGGTTTCTGTTAGAATTTCTGCTTTAAAGGAATCTGATTGTTGAAACTATGCCAGTGTTGGTATTTATAAAGGCAGTATATCATTATTGGCATAATGGACTGCATTATTTCCAATCAAACATTTATACTTTATCAAATAGTTGAGGTTAGAAATCTTGAGCAACACTGAACATGTGTAAAGATCAGTAGCTATGAATTCTTGGTAAATTAATACCTATAACATTTGTTAGAGGAATCGATCTAAGTGACTAAGCAGGCACTCAAACAATTCCTTTTTGGAAATTGATATTATTCTCTATTGTGAAATTTTCCATATCCAAAGGAAACTTCAGTGAATGGAGATATCAAACCTTCTGAGTGTATGCTACAGCACAGGGTACATTATCATAATTATGCTTACAATGGCATTTCTTTTTCCTGGGCAATTTTTTTCCTGGGCACTGGTCAAGCAGGTATGTGTGTGATGCCTGTTGCAGGAACTAAAATTTATAAGGTATTTATTTTGACTAAATGCAGTAAGAGAGAACACTATGCCCACATCTACTTCAACAGAAGCTGAACTTTTTACTGACCCTTATGGGTGCAAGGCATGGCCAAATCCAAACATGGCAAAGTAACGTGAAATGGGCAACAGCATGAATAAAATGTCTAAATGCCAATTTATAACAATATGAAAGAAGGAAACCCTTTGATTCATGCTCCATAAGTAAATGACCCTTAAAAAAAATGCTCATGCAAACAAAAATTGGATTATATCTGAACTATAGGTTTTCAAATGGACTAAAGTGCTGACATCAACCAGATGTTCTTGTTGATGGGTTTGCAGCTATTGACTTATGCTCCTTCTCATATCAATGACTGAAAGCTGATTCATATTCTCCCAGTATACATATACAAACTTTAAAGAAGGTAATTCTTCAGCTGAATTTATGTAATAGCAGAGATTTGAGCAGTGTCAGATAGCACATTGCAAGAAAAGATTTTCCATGGTGTAGTTAAATATAATTTTTTTTTTTCTCTATATGCTGGAAGTTCTGATGCGAACACATCAGAATATATAATGTCAAAAACCCCAAATGTAAGGATAAATCTTAATTTCTATAACATCCCCAAGTGCTCAAACATCCAGCTAAAGCCCTCGTACACAAGAACAGTCCTAGGAATAGTAAGATCATTTGCAAAGGCTGCTCAATAAATGCATTTCTATACTAGAATATAAATACAAAAAGTCCTCAAAAGTTACAAAGAGTATCATCCAAATAGAACTTGTGTGCAATTACCAAAAATTGAATAAGGTTATTTTTATAGTGTGTAGGGGTGTATATATACATCTACATGTATTCACAATCTGCTCTTAAACACGGAAGAAAAGGAAACAGCTTGGTAAGGGTCATGCAAAAGTATGCATGTGCTAAATGTAGTACCCTTGACAAGGTGTCAAACAGCACATGCTCATCATATGGGAGTGCCTAGGTGTGTGTGACTGGAGGTGATGACTGGTACAAGGAAAGTCATACAGTCAGAGAGGTTACATGCATGTATTTCAGTAGATGCTGGTGTTGATGAGGGGTATGAGGATATATATGGTTCTAGAGAGAATAAATTCGTGATGATGGGTTGTAATCAATTAATGGTAATGCTGCATGTATCTGCATATTAAAGTGGTGGGTAGTGATAATATGCATAATTGTGATGGTGGGCAGACAGTGATAACAAGATGTGTGAACAGCAGGAGGTGATGGGTATGCATGGTAAAATGCGTAGGTTGTAAGGATGCATGTGTGATGCTGAGTATAGTGGTGCTGTGGGGAGCATATAGCAGCATAAGCACCGTGCTGATATTTGTATGATGTGGACCTGCTGTTCTTGACAAAAGTAGGTGGTGCTCTTAGGAGGCAGTTTATGTGAAGAGACACATTGTTATCCATACAGGTGTGGTTTGCTCACACAGATGGGGGGCTACAGCCAACAGAATAAATAAGCAATTACTGAGTATTTTGTGTGTATGCCTGAGGGAGTGCTGATGCAGTGAGCAAGTGTGAGGGTCTGTGTGTACTAGTGAGCAACCATATCTGATTAACACAGAATGGTCAGGTGGTATATACAGAACGGTGGTGCTGGTATGTGAAAATTGATTAAGTGGTTATGTTTAAGTATGTAAGAACAGACTGTATACTCAGAAGGATAACATATAGGGAGATGATACATATTGACCAGAAGGAGAGATGTATGGGAAGGATTTTTTTAAGAAAAGTTTGCTTGCCAGAGATGCAGTATTAGGACTATCTGCAGTTGTTCATGTGTGTTGTGAACTGGTGGTGTGGATGAGATGTCTAAGGTGTCAATGTCTGCCTAGAAATGACAATATGAGGAACTACTGGTGTATGTGTGTTCATCTAAGATCAGGATGTGTGTGAAAAATAGCACAGTATAGGTCAATGTACAGAAGTGGTTGGTGGGTATTGCATGCAATAAGTTATGTAGTGACAGCTACATATGTGTAGTGTATGAATGGAGATGGTGCCAATGGTTTGTGTATAGGCTCAGGAGGGCTTATAGCATATAGATATGCATCTGTTTTAAGTACAATATTAAGAGAGGGGGTTGTAACACTAGTGAGGCAGCACGTGGTGGTTGAGCTTGAAGGGATCCTGTGAGAGGAAGCAGATGTGTGGGGACAGAGGAATGGACAGCATGACATGGTCTTGGCACCACTGTGGTGTAAATAGTCATGGCAAGCTGTAGTGTGCAAACTGGTCACTGCACTCTTGGATGTGACAGATAGAGGCAAAACATGTGCCAGGGTGTTAGAATACGATGGCGGGGGTGGGGGGGGGGGGGGGCGGAATCTTTCAGGACAGAGCGTGTGGAGAGGAGCAGGGCTGCTCATGAGTGGTATCTAGTGGTGATGGTGGGACAGGACAAGGTAGGGGGCATGGAACTGCGTGGTGGTAGGAGGCATGGACCGCGCTGTGTGCAGAGTCTTGAATGTTGCGTGCTTTGTCAGTCAGTGCCATGCCTGGTGCCAGCGCTGTGGGGTGGGCAATGCACATGGTGCAGTGACAGGAGAGGGTTACAGCAGCTGCGTAGACATGAGGCATGCTTGCCCAGGTAACACTGCCCACCCACGCAAGACTCAGGCTTTTTTCTTAAAGGAGAAAGGATAGTCCCTTCGCCAGGGGTGCCCCTGTTCTGGACCCAGGTGCCGTGGAGGGAGAGCAGTGAAGAATAGAGGAGGAGGAGAGGATGGTGGACGGGGAGGGGACCAGTGCGATGTGGGGGAAACAATACTGGGTGGGGAGAGAAGTGCGGGATCGGGGGGCACTGGGTAGTGTGGGGCAGCGGGAACAGGGGACAGGCTGCCCTGGAGTTGCCGGATTTGCGAACAGCCGGAGGGCGGGATGGGGAGGCGGGCAAGGGGAGTGAGGGGTAGGAAGGGACACCCACTTACGTCTCCTCCTGCATTTTTTTTCTTTCCCTCCTTCTTTCCTTAGCTGGTGACGCGCCGCTGCTATTAATCATTCACCAGCCGGGGAGCAGCAATTGCCGCCGCTCGGAGCGAGCGGCGCCGGCAGCCGCCTCTCTCCCGATGCCCGCGTCCCGCAGCCGCCGCACCGGGATCCCTGACGGGATGATGCCCAGCGCGGCCGGCGGCGGACGCCTGCTGCTCTGAGCCGGGGCGGGGGGTCCGGGCAGAGGATGCTCCCCAATGGCACCTGCCCCAGGCTTCCGGGCGGTGCAGGCAGCGACAGCGGCGACAGCGGCAGCAGCGACAGTGGTGGCTGCGGAGCTCGTGGCGCCTCGGAGGAGGCGGCGGCGGAGGGCATGGACTCAGGCGGCAGGAACTCCTCTGGCGCTCCGAACACCACCCTGAGTGAGTCTCAGGGCAGCGCCATCCTCATTTCATTCATCTACTCCGTGGTGTGCCTGGTGGGGCTGTGCGGCAACTCCATGGTCATCTACGTGATCCTACGTTATGCCAAGATGAAGACAGCCACAAACATCTACATCCTCAACTTGGCCATCGCAGACGAGTTGCTGATGCTTAGCGTCCCCTTTCTGGTTACCTCCACCCTGCTGCACCACTGGCCCTTTGGCTCCCTGCTCTGCCGCCTGGTGCTCAGTGTGGATGCCATCAACATGTTCACCAGCATCTACTGCCTGACTGTGCTCAGTGTGGACCGTTACATCGCTGTGGTGCACCCCATCAAGGCGGCCAGGTACCGCCGGCCCACTGTGGCTAAGATGGTCAATCTGGGTGTCTGGGTGCTTTCCATCCTCATCATCCTGCCCATCATCATCTTCTCCAACACAGCAGCCAACAGTGATGGAACAGTGGCTTGCAACATGCTCATGCCAGAGCCCACCCAGAGATGGCTGGTGGTATTTGTGGTCTACACCTTTCTGATGGGCTTCTTGCTGCCTGTGGTGGCCATCTGCCTCTGCTACATCCTCATCATTGCTAAGATGCGCATGGTGGCCTTGAAGGCTGGCTGGCAGCAGCGCAAACGCTCAGAGCGCAAGATCACCCTCATGGTCATGATGGTGGTGATGGTCTTTGTCATCTGCTGGATGCCCTTCTACATTGTGCAGCTGGTCAATGTCTTTGTAGAGCAGGACGATGCCACCATCAGCCAGCTCTCTGTCATCTTGGGCTACGCCAACAGCTGTGCCAACCCTATCCTCTATGGTTTTCTCTCGGACAATTTCAAGCGGTCCTTCCAGCGGCTGCTCTGCCTCAGCTGGATGGACAATGCTGCAGAGGAGCCCATCGACTACTATGCCACTGCCCTCAAGAGCAGGGCATACAGCGTGGAGGACTTTCCCCCAGACAACTTGGAGTCAGGGAGCATGTACAGGAATGGCACTTGCACCTCCAGGATTACCACCCTCTGAGGAAGCATTCCTGTCCCCCAGCTCCCTCACTGCCCCCCAGCTGGAGGGTGAGCAAAGCCAGGGCTGTGGCATGGGGTGGCTGGGAGGGAGAGGTTTTGGTCCTGCCTACTGCCAGCAGTGTTTGGCACAAGAAAGAGCAAAAATAACCCCACATCCTTGATTTGCTGCCCCCCTGCACCCTGGCTGCCCCCCTTGAGAGTGGATGCATTCTCTGATGCTTTGACATCCACTTAGTGAATTGCAGCTCTCATGGGTTAGCTTAGGGTCTGGTAGCCTGGCTCTGCCACTCTTCTCTGTGTCTTACAAGTGGCTGTAAAGGTCCTGCAGTGACTCTCCCTTCACCTTTTGTACAGTTTGCCCTTCCCCTTGGCTCGTGGGACACCCCAGGCCACTGAGTCGAGCCTGCCTCAGTCAAGCCCCAACATTCAGGCTCAGACTCCCCCCAACTGAAAATGACCCTGCTCAACATCTGTCGGTATGCACCTCCCCTTCAGAGATTAGAAATGCTGGAAAAATTCCCCCCAACACTCACCTTGCCCTCCCCCAGGAAGGAGCCAGTAGCCTCTCTCTGCACCTACCCTTCCCTCTCACTGGGATCAAAAAGAAAGCGGAGAGCAAAAAGTCCTTGAGAAAAGAAGCAGCATAGTCATGGAGATGTTTTTTGCTTTGCAGACAGCTTCCAACTCATTGGGGCTTTGGCTGCCTGTGCTACTTGACAAAAGCAGAGCAGAAAATATCTTAGGAAAAAATCTGATTATTGCTGTGCTTTGGAGCTGCATGGCAGGTTGCTGATAATGGGATATAACCAGTCCCGTGACACACAGGGAGCAGAGAGCTGGGACTCACTGAGATGGGAGCCGGGGAGACCGCTGAGCTGGGAAATGTTTGAATTTGTCCACACATACAATAAAGTGTGCTGATAATAAAGTTTAAAGGGAGCGCTAGACTGTGAATCTGCTGTCTTGATCCTGCTCCATCAGCTGTGAAACAGTGATGAAGGGAGCTGAGACAGCTTTTGAATGATCTGGGTGATGGCAAAGTCACTTTAGCCTACATGGAAAAAGGGGTATTCATTTAAAAATCTCCATCCGTCTCTGAAATAACTATTTGACAGAAAAAGTAGCTGTTTGGTAATAGCTATTACCCTAGTTCCAGTTTCTTCTGTTGCACTGAAAAAAAAAAAATAAAATGGGTTTCATATGTTGTCAATGTAATATACTGACCCAGAGCTTCTTAATGTTTCATTTCTGAGAATTCTTGTTTTTGATGTGTGCCAGATGTCTTCTTGTTTTGATTTTTTAATTTGATTCTAGTCACTGTGTCGTGAATGTGTTTTTCTGAAGCAATTTATACTGTGTACTTATGTCTGTGGTGGCTACTTGCAAGGTTGCATTTAAAATGGGTGATGCTGAAGAAGGCTCCTTTCCAGATAAAAACATTGTCATTTTCTCTCTTTTATTTACATTGTCTACTCCACAGAAATTCTCTCTTGAATTTTCTCTCTTCTCCTCTTATGACAAAATAATTTTCATATAGACAGATGAAGCTTTCTTTGATAAATGAGAGCTGATTAAATGAAACCTTCTATCCCTTCCCCCCTCCTATCCCAGACAGAAGAGTCGGTACGGACTGTGTTGAAATAAGCAGCTGTGTTTTTTGCTTTCTACCACCTATGCTAACAGTGTCACACAGTGGCAAGTGTCTCTGTAGCTGTGACAAATCACTTCTCTAGCACAATCCTGTGGTTGTATTAATTATAACTACTGGCAATTTGAAGTAAGAGACTGGAAAAAATCTCTAGTAGCAGCATACCCGTAGCATTGTACTCGTAGCTGCAGTGCTAAGTGTAAGGTTGACAGTTAAAGCATCTAGTATTTGTGGTGGTGGACTTATGACAGGTTTTTTGTTAAATTATACCCTTTAACTTTTCTCAGCAGCAAAAAGCAGGATGCTACTTTGTACGTTTCTCTCACCAAAACTTAGGTACTGTTAAATGAATGTATAAATTTAGTATTTCAAAGTTGTCTGGTTCAAAGTCCATCAAAATGGGAGAAAAAATCTTAATTCACTTCAATGGACTGTGAGTCAGCTCCTTTTAGTTTAAAAATTGCTAATGTGGAAACTGTTACATCCTTATTAAAATATTTCATGAAAAGCTTTAACAATTGTACAGTTTCTTTTCTTTTACTTCCTAGTGCACATGATTTAAAGAAAACTTCCAAATATTAAATTTGGTAATGTTTTACATGTACATATGGGGAAATAAGGATGAAATCTCTCTATAAGCTTAATTAACTTTTCACAAAAATCAAATATTTGTCAAAGCAGTAAAATGCCCCATGATATCCATGATGCTATTTCCAGGGCTTCACTTGAATTCTCACTCAAAATATCTTCAAAATGGCATAAATCTCATAATCTTATGTGGTCTTTTTCACCAAGGCATATTCTTATGTATTGTCAGATTAAACAGATTACTTTTCACTGTTGAATTTGTTTAACATCAGTTGAATTTGTTTAATCATGATGCAAAAGTGAAAAGCATAAAGATTCATTCTGCATACTCAGCTTTGATGAAAAGTTGAACTGGGTTTTGTTCCGTAATCTTTTTTTCCTCTTTGCCTTGTGAATGTTGTGATGGAAGCCTGCACACGTACCAGCATATGCACTTTAGTTTCAGTTCTCCCAGGCACATTGCAGAGGCTGGGTTGGGGCCTCAGTAGATGGCAGGCTTGCCTTCGGATGGATGGGCTGATTCACTCCCAGGCAGCACTGCCCCTATCATTACTGGCTAAAACACTCTGTGTGGTTTCAGCTGGAAACAAAATCTGTTTATCCCAAACTAACACTTCTTCCTGCTATTTTTCACCCTGGGAGAGGTGATCAACAGCAGTAAATCATTCAATTTAGCTAGAAGGAAAGTTAGTTCACTCTGTGTTATTATTCTAAATAGTAGAACTCAACCACCAGGAAGAAAAAAAGTTTTCCTCATGAAATAATGTGTACCAGAAAAGAAACAGAACTCTTCTTAATGCTTTCCAAATGGCAAATAAGAGTATTCAGATTTCATATGGAAATTATTTTAACTAATGCTTAATTCACTGATTTAAAAAAAAGACTACAGCGATGTATTTCTTGGTGACATTTTGACTTTTTATCCAGCTGCAAGTGGGTGAATTGTAATTTGCAACCAGTAGTTTTTTGGGGTTTTGGTTTTTTGTTTTTTTTTTTTTTTTTTGTTGGTTTTTTTTTTTTTTGCTTCTTCCCCATGAGTTTTGGGTTATATTTTAAAAATACTGCATTCAACTTGTCATGGAAATTGGCCTTGCGGCCACTGAAACCCAGGCAGCTGTTGCTCTTTGTTGAGCCTGAGACCTATACCCAGCAATGGGATAGTGCCAAACAGCCTCCAGTCAATGCACTAGGCTGTTTCCTGTGGCAGGTATACCAGAGAACAGTCTTCACCTGGAACACACATCAGGTGTGCAGCACACATCAGCTGCAGCATTTTCCCACTCGAAGGGTGCACAGGAAATCACTTTCCCTTCTCACCAGGCTTCCCAGTGCAGTAGCAAAGACAACACATCTCATAATCCTGAGGCTGACTGCTACCTGCTGTTAGTGGACTTGAACAAGAGTGGTCACAGAGGCACTTTATATCTGGGCTGTGGATGAAAAGGGTGGTGGCTGCATACAGATATTCTGTCTCTTCAGGTGGTCCTTACAGCAGAGAACATTACACAGAGTATGGTTTCTTTGCATTCAACACGTAAAGAACACATTTGATTTCTTCACAGAGAATAAGGTTTCTGAATGTGATGTAAGAATTTCTGAAATGCCAGGTTTCCAGTGAATCAGAATTTTAAAAAAGGCTTTCTGGTTGTTTCTGGAAATCTAAAAATCTGCATTTCTAATGTATGTGGCATGATCTATTAACACTGTGATTATTCACTGTATTTAAACCTGTTTCCAAAATCAGCATCCTAATTCTAAATATTAAACTAAGTCTTACTGAAATAATGTCATACATTCATGTTATATAAGGTTTGACTTTACTCTGCCATATTTCTAGAACAGTGACAATTTAATTCTTATAATCCTGATTAAAAAAAGATCCAAGAAAAATAATTTTAAAAAATCAGAAGAAATTAGCCAAGAAGGAAACATCAATCTAGTGTTCTAAACTCTGTAATTTCAGCCCCTAGGAACCTTACTTGACACCAGGGCTCTACAGACAAGGATGTGAACTATGACTCTCTAGAGGAGAATAAAATATTTCTACTGAATTGTGTATTCAGCACTTCCATCCTCTTCAACATAGCCTTATTTGGCTGATAACTTCAGGATAAGCCACAGGAAGAAAGGATGGTTTAATAATTAGATTTCTCTTTAAGTAAAATGCTTTTAGATATTATATTTTGTGTAGAGAAATGGCCAAGAAAAATAGGTGAACCTGAGAGTATTTCAAAGTATATCATTAGACAGCTACAAACCAAGCACAGTTTTGACAAGAAAAATGCTTTTCAATAAAAGCTAACTATGCCCACTCCCTTCCAACTTTGTTTCTCCAAAAGCCTAAAATCTGGTTTTGGCAGAGCAGTAAGCAGCTATGAAGCAGAGATAGCAAGGTGCTGTATCCTGCCTGAGATACATAGGTTTTTGTGTCCAGTCTGGATGGAATACATTTGTCATTATATGATTATCATGTCTATGATGGGTAGAGTCACCTTGAAAACAATATAAAAGTACAGAAAATTCCTTCTACTCTCCATTCCCCTCTCCCCTACCACTCCCCCAAAAAAAGTCTTTTCTATACAGGTTCTTACACTGTGTAATATGCCTAAGGGTTGCTCTGTGGGTCCTTGAGCTTCCTAACTAGAAAGGCTCAGATAAAAGTGCCCAAATTCACAGCATAGGGAGGTTGTAGGACAGATAACAATTACCAGATTTCTGACTTGGGATCTGAATTGTATTGTATTTATGACTTGGAACTGCACTGTATTTTCTCCACTTACCTTGTTGGTGATGGTACTGTTGTCAGTGCAGGTGTGGGCCCTACCAACCTAGGGGAAGCTTCTGAAGGGTGCTGGACTGCACTACACTCCAATAAAGCTGAGCAATGCTGGGCAACGCCAGTGCTGCTGACACAGCCTGAGTACAGCACAAGCTCAACTGATTCACACAGCACTTGCCCATGTCAGATCCACAATGGAAAGCCCAAGTGATTGCTGGTTAACTGGAGTGGTCCAAAACGTGGCAAAGGCAGGTATTTGGGGGAGAATGGATAGGAAAGAAGGCAAAACTGGTGGATATTTGATACTGAGCTGCCTGAGAGAGAAGGAATCAGAAATGGAGAAAAATCAAGGATGTGATGGCCAGGAGAAGCCATTTTGTTAAGAATAGAGGAAAAGAAGTAGAGCCCAGTACAGGCATTGTAAAGCAGGACTTGGCTCTTTCACATAATTAACTTTCATCATTTAGAGTACAGCAAATACAGAAACTCCCTACTCAGCAAAAAAGATGAAGTTCTGCTTTTTATGTCAGCTGCTATTTTCAAGGCTGGCTGATATTTTTGAAGGTTAGAAAGTATCTAGGCATTTTTTCTAAGAACCAAATGATAATTTAGGTACTTTATGGAATTACTAGAAACTTGGGAAAACAAGGCAGAAACAGATAGATAATAGATTTTTTCTGAATGCTAATTTATTTTGGATTTTTCAGATGCTTTGAATTTCACAGATTTTTTTTCCTTTTATCATTAACATAGAGAAAACACCTAACAAATTTTTGCTCAACACAAACCAAGACCTCCATATTGACAAGACAGAAATGGAATACAGAAAAATTTTCACTGCTCTTTCACTGTCATAAAGTAAAATTTACAGAATTTCTTACTTTAAAAGCATCTTCAGTAAAATGTCTGGGAAAATTCCTTTCCATAAGAGGAAGATATACTCTTAAGAATGAAAAGTAATGTTCATGAATTTCTCTCCACGGACATTACAGACTTAGATCACTTATAATCTCACCCAAACTATCTGTACTTAAGCTATGTTATGTTCCAGGGAACAGTGCAAACCGTTCTTATCAGTCCAAAACACAAGGCCTGCTGGTTACATTCCAAAAACAAAACCATGCTTTTCTGACAGGTTATAGCCCATGTGCTGTTCCTGGCTTAATGGCTGAAAATGTTTATTTGTTTGCAAACCACCACATTTTGAATAACACCTGAAAAAATATGCAGCAAGAGGATGGTTAGGACAGTTACATCCTGGTAAAGATGAATGCTTGCCTTTCTCGTCTTTCCCTCCTCAGCTCATCCTCTCCCTGGACCTGCAGTCTTCTTTCTCTTGTATTACCCATAAAATACATAATAGTAGTTGTTTTCCCACTTTTATGACTCAGAATGCAAAAGGACTGGCAAGTAGAAGGAGGGGAAGGACAGTACAAATGTAGGACCACCACCACATCTTTTCCTTCCCCAGCTCCACTGCTGCCTCCACTCCACCTGGAGTACTGTTTTCTCCTCTGGGGCTCCCAACATAAGAAGGATGTGGACATGCTGGAGTTCAGAGGAGGTCACCAAGATGATCAGATGGTTAGAACACCTCTCCTATGAAGACAGGCTGAGAGAGTTAGGGTTGCTCAGCTTGGAAAAGAGAAGGCTTCAGTACCTACAAACAGCCTTCCAGTACCTACAAGAAAGTTGAAGAGGAACATTTTCCTAGGGCATGTGGTGACAGGCCAAATGGGAATGGCTTCAGACAAAGAGGGTGGGTGTGGATTAGGTACGAGGAAGAAAGTCTTTGCTGTGAGAGTGGTGAGACACCGGATCAGTTTGCCTAGCAAAGTTGTGAATGTCCCATCCCTTGAAGTGTTCAAGGCCAGGCTGAACAATCTGGTCTGGTGGAAGGTGTCCCTGCACACAGCAGGAGGGTTGGAACTAGATGATCTTTAAGGTCTCTTCTATCACATTCTATGATTCTGTGATTCTAGTCAGCAATAGCAAAGGGAAAATACTTGCTTACCAACAGACAACTCCCTTTACACCTCCACTTTCAAGTCTTCCAGTCCCAGACTACAAGCCCAGAAGAGAAAGACAAGGCTGCATATTGGGGGAAGAAGAAAAAACACTAAGTTTAATGTTTTGAAGCCCTGGGAATGTGGTTACTGCTGCTGCTGCCCTGCTGTGTCTGCCTTTGAGTCAGCTATATACCTTTAGTGAAATATATGAATTGCCACACTACAGCCTTGGTAAGTGTCCACATACTGAAGAAATAGGAAATATTATTTCTAGAAGGAACTACATTGCATCTACCAGTGATTAACCTCCATGTAGTAAATGAGAAAAGGTAACTGGGATTTAAAACATGAAAAAAATTAAGTGACAAGAAAGTCCTAGGGGAAGCAGAGAATCCATTCAAATTTTTAATATTCTTTAAGCTATATAGTACACTTAAACAAGGAGAAATATTTTTAGAAGTATTCAAATTTTTCCCATGTCCACTTATAGCACACCTAATTAAGTCCTTAGCAGCATAAATAATTATTTTTAAAAAATGTGGAAATTAAAATTTTATTTTTGATTATTTGATGAAACAAACCATTAAAAATTCATCACTTGTTCATAAATAAAATGTGCAACTGACAAATGATATGCCTACCAGTCAAACTATCTCTGTAGAAATTAAGGAAATCTAAAACTGGCAACAGGGGACACTTATTGGATAACTGCGATAGACAAGATCTGGACATTTCTGTTCTTTGCAGGAGTCACCATTTTCAAACATAGACTCACAGGTTCTTGCTATCACCATTTAATTATAAATGTAAGCACTGTAAAACTCACAGACACAAACTTTATATATGATTTATATGGCTTTAATATGGGATGAAATAATATTTTTTTCCTGTGCTGGAAAAACAGTTGGAATATAATATGCTTACATAATTTTTAGTCAAAGGACATGTATGCAACATGAGGGAAAAGTCAAGATTTGTCTCCATCTCTGCTATGTTTTGGAAAAATACTTGCATTTGATCGTGTGTTTTATATATGGTGTTACAGAATAATTTTTTTTAAATCCATCCATTTTCATAACAAGACACTTTTATTATCTCAGTACTTGCTATGGTTATCTGTACTCATTATGATCTTACTTATTCTCCTTCTGTAGATGTAAACAGCAAACCCTGCTCTGAATCTGCCTTGCAGACCAGTGAATCATGGTTGAGATATGAGCCAATGGGGGCACGACAGATATGTGTTTGTTTCTTATTCACTGAAGACCCAATTTAATCAAGAGTGGAAAGCAAAGATGTTCTATCCTTTCTCCCAAACCATCTTCTTTTTGGTCTGAACCATTAGAGAAAGAGAAATTCATGCATTTCAAACCTGCTCAGGTTCCAAACAAATCCAAATGCTATTTGTTTTGTATTCTACTGACTGCAAAAATAAGGTAAAGAACCCCAAATATACTAAATAAGAATCTCTAACATGTAAAAGCAATAAAAGCTATAATAAAATTATGACCATTTAGCCATGCCTTGAAGAGACAGAAGGCACCACGAGCTTGCTTTTAGAAAAGTGACTTGCACAGCTGACGACTTAAGTGAGCTGATTTTTCTGACTTAAAGGTGTATTTTACAGGCATTTAAATATGAGTAGCCTCCATATGCCTTCTTTACTGTGCATATAGAGAAATGTCACTTTCAGACTGTAATTCATTGGTCCTGTTTTCAGCATCTAGTCTAAAATGAGATTAATTGCAAGCACATATTTCTCTCTAGAGACAGTAAGGGAGTCTAGGTGAGTAAAAAAATGTCTAGGTGAACTGTTAGAGATGTCTACACATGGTAAGATGGATCCCATCCTTAGATGCAAAATAGTCTGGTTTCAGATGAGTCAAATTAAAAGCTGGGGGAATGTAGTAGAACCCTTGGGTAGACCTTTAGACAAATGTCTAATGCTTGATCCTGAATTGTATGAGAAAAAGAACTCTCAAATCAAAATATGATTTCACAGGAAAAGTGAAATGGGAATAATGAGACAGGTGAATGGCTTGCAAGGGCATGAACTTGTGTATTTTAACTAAACAGTCTGAGTCACCTACTGAGAGATGCCAAAATAAGTAGTGAGGTGCTTAACTCAGCGCTTAGCTGTGTGCTTGGTAAGACTCCTGAAACAGAGAATGAGAGAGTTTCTAGAGCTTAGAATAACACACCTGGACAGTTCCATTAAGAGTTCAGCTATCTGATACATGAGAAAGACTAAAATATTGGAAAAATAATTTAGGGAAGCTCTCATTCATCTTAGTTGCTATTTGCTTATACAGCCCCTGATAGAAGAAGAGAGCTCCATGTACACTGCCCCATAAAAGAAATTACTTATAGTGACAGCAACAGGAGTGTTATTAAGAAATAAGGCATTAATGGCTAAGTCATTTTCCAAATCTGTGCACATCTGAATGTAGAATCAAGCCTCCTACCCAAGCTGAAAAATGCCTGCCTTCTGAAATACAAAGGTCAGATAGATTAGAAAAGTATGCAGATTATGAGTCACCTTGTAATGAGTAGCATTCTCACCTAGCTGGATTTAATTCCTGTATGATACAAGAGAATTTATGCTTATAGACAGTCTGATGGCTCACAAATATCAGTGCCTACCATCATTAAAGAGAGAGAAACGGAAAAAGAATAAACTCCTACTAAGTAATTCTTTATCCTTAGCAGATATTTACACCATATTTATCATCAAGTCTGCTTGCAAGAAAAATAGGTAATAATAACACACATTATTTTTTGAAACAGAGTTCTTCAAACTCAACAGGAAAGTGTCAAAATTAAAGCAGTAGTCAGAATGTCAGCCCTCAAGAGAGGAAAACAAACAAACAAGCATATTTAAAGAGACATTTCAGAGCTTAAAGTTCTCTTACGGGAAGAAAATATTTCCCTATTCTCCTTGCACCCCAAAAGGCTTGGATAAGACCAGTTAGTTGTGTATAACTGCACTCAGAAAACCTTGAATCAATATTTAATATTACAACTTTAATTGAAAACCAACACCGTAATAATAATAAGTGAGCATCAGCACTCCGAACTGCACAGAAAGCAACTTCTGCAGCCAGGATGAAAGCTCCTCTACAGGAATCCCCAAGGGAAATCACAGAGGAAGTGTTTACCTCATTTAGAAAAGGGCACAAATGGTGAATTTTTCCTTACTCTCAAGGGACTCCATGGAAAACAACATATCTGACTAAAGAGAATGAGATTTGCATTATGTATTTGGACTCACGTTAATTCCTCTCGCAGTGTTGTGTGTCAGCACCTTGTCTGATTGTAAGGGAGCCACATACTGCACACAGAAAGCAAGTTTTGTATCAACACACCTTAGGAGAAAAACTGTAACTGAAAAATTTATTCTCTGCTACAATAAAAATGAGTATGAAATAACAAACAGGGCAGTGATTTACATCATCCTTTATTCTTTTCATCAGCTGAAGTATAAAACTGACTCTCCATTAACCTCTCACTTCCTCAGCAGTTTAGTGACTTTCTATGTAGAGAAATACACTTTCACTTTTTAAGGTCAGTATGAAAGCATATGGGTCGCAGTTTCATTCAAAATTATGGCAGTTCACCTCTCCAAAAGTTCCAGCAATTAGATTGAAAATGAGAGCCTCCAAGTACCACTCAGGCAAAGAGTGACTTCTAGACTACAAGATGACAATTCTAGATCTACAAATCTAGATTCTAGGTTACAAGATGCAAGTGCTCAAAGTGGTCCACTTTATGCTTGCTCCAAGTAAGGCACCCAACGAAGAGTTTCTGAGAGGATAAAAATACACAATTGTTGCAGCTGCAATCGCTCTGTCAGCCAGGCTGATCTATTTATATTTTACTGAAGTCAGCACCTAAATAACTGTTTTTCAGACCGACAGAAATTCCTGACTGTCCAAAGGCTTCAATCACCTCAAAAGAACGTCGCTACGCGCTCCTGCATCTGATAACGCGCAAGCCCTGCCCAGCCAAGTCCCGCGGCGCCTCTCCCTCGGCTCCCCCCGGCAGCAGGGCGGGGGGCAGCAGGGACGTGGGGAGCCAAGCTCTGGCCCGGGTGGGAGCTGCCGCTCAGGGCAGCCCCGAGGGACGCGGCCTCGGCCGTCCGGGGCTATTCACCGCCCGCTGCTCCGCTGGGCTCCGCTGAGCCTGCCTCCGCCTTGCTGCCGGCCTCCGGCGGCTCCTTGTCCCCGTGGCCCTCGGATTTCTTGTTGAAGCAGATTTTGAACACCCCAAGGACGGTCATGACCAGGATGACCAGCACCACCACCGCGACTGTCACCAGGATGAAAACGTAGTTGGAAGAGGAGGAGGGTGGCGGAGCAGCTGTATTCTCTCCGCCGGCGGCAGCCGTGGTGCTGGCGGGCGGCTCCACGGAACCGCCGGGTGCAGGGATGGAAGGACGCCGCCCCTCCGTCCTGGCACCCGACGGCTCCGCGGGGCCGCCTGTAGCGGTGGGAGTCGGCCCCGTGCCCGGGCAGGGAGTCCCGTCCGGGCCACCCGGTATGCAGGCACAGGCGACGCCGCCGGCGGCATCGCGGCACCCAGCGGCCCCGGCGCACCGCCCGCTGTCGGGGCTCCTGCGGCCGAAGGGGCAGGGGCAGAGGGGCTTCTCTGCCGCCTTCCAGGCGAAGCCGCCCGGCTCGGGCTGGCAGGTGAGCCGCACCTCGCCGCCGGGACAAGCCACCGTCAGTACGGTGCCCGGCGGGCTGAAGCCGGGGCCGCTGCTGTGCTCCTCGAAGGGGAGGCGGTAGTCGAGGTCGAGGGCGCCCGCGGGACTGAGGTCGGGGCAGGCACCCTCGTACTGATACCTGCAGAGGTAGCCCGGGCTTTCCAGCTGGCAGACCCGCTCCTTCCAGCCCCATCTGGGGCCATTCCGGGCCAGGTGCAGCCCGGCGCAGCGGGCGGTGAGGCAGGACCGCAGGGGTTCCTGCACCCACCGGCCGAGCGCCGCCGGCACCTCCTGCGGGGCCGTCCCACCCCCAACGCCCTCCCAGGAGAAGCCGCGGAGCGGCTGCTCCTCGTGGGTGCAGGCGGAGGCGTTCCTCTTCAGCCCGACCCAGAACAGCGCGGGCGTGGGCACCGCTGCCTCCGCCAGCAGCCCCAGCAGCAGGCGCAGCTCGGGCTCGCCGCTGACCCAAGCGAGGCCGCCCCGCTGCTGGTCGCAGGCACCGCGGGCCTCGGCGTACGAGACGTTGGCGAGGTGGGCGCTGAAGCAGGCGCCGGCGGGCGGGCAGCGCACGGCGGCCCGCGGGGGTGGCGGGGTCCGGGCCAGAGCGGAGGCAGCGGCCAGGAGCAGGCACCAGGGCCCGGCCCGCCTCATGCCGGCGGCGGGCTGAGGGGCGCGGGCTGCCCCGGCGGCTGTGCTGGCGTTCGGACCCGGCTTGGGCTGGCGTCTGCCGCCCGCGCCGTCCCTCTCCAGCGCCGACCCCGTTCCCACGGCCCTCCCCCGGACCTGCCGGAGGAAACGTGTCGGGAGCCGGGGCTGACCTCGGCATCCTCCGTTTGTTGGAGGGCCCGGGGCAAGCAGGTCACGGCGCCGCCAGGAAGCGCTTGCCCAGCCCGGTGGGCGGGTGTCCAGCCGCGGGGGAGGACGGTGCTAGCTGCGCTGTCGGAGGGGCCAGTGGGTGGCGAAGCCCAGAGCGGCAGCTCTGGGACCGGGGTCACGGGCCCTGTGTCAGGCCCGTGTGCCCGAGATGCCCGGGCCCGTCTTGTTAGCTTGTTGCTTAGCGCTTTCCGGAGAAAACCGGTCCATTCAGTTATCTCTTCCTTGAAGGATGGGGGTTTCTTGGTTAGGTGAGGCTGTGCAATCAACCCCCTAGCTCTCGATACAAGGTGTGATTTAACACTCACAAAAACTGATTCAGTTCGCGGTTTTCCAGCAGGCTGGCCTAAATGCATCATACATCAGGTGCCTGCGTTGACTTCAGTCGCTGTTCTTGAATGAGTTTAACTGACCCACTGCAACTGTTCCTCCGAATGTAGTCCCCATGTTGCTCATTTTCATAGTCCTGTTATTTCTGTGTGCTGTTACCTGCCGTGCATTCAGATACAGCACACATATGTGCATTTTGTTTTCGAGCTTTTACTTTGGAAAAACCCATGTCAGTATTTTTGGTTTTATGAATAAAAAATAATACAAATTTCTAGTATTTGAATACCATGGAGGAAAAAAAAAATATGAGAAAACAGCAGAAAATAAATAATTGATCTGAAGTTTTTAAAACATAAGGTTTCTCAGTAGCTGCAGTCCATTTGTGTACCAGTAGGCTTGGTTTTATGGAAAATAGGTTTTCATAACAAAACAAGAACTTGTTGCTTTAATTCTAGATGAAATCAGATTTTTAGTTAATCAGGGTGTCGAGGTGCTAACAGCCACCGAAGTCAAAGTCTACAGTGTTGTAGCAGCTGTGTATTCAGAGCTCTGCTGCCTAGTGGAATTGTCACTCCTGCATTCCTTCTTCTCCATGGTGCATCAGGGCAGAGGCATTGAGCCATCTGCCTGTGTGGGTCAGTACATGGAGATTCTCACTGCCTGCCTGCATTTTAAGCCGGAAAGATGAAATTCATTTTGCATCAGGAAGCTTTATCACCTGCTGTTCAGACCCCTAGTTCTTCACTGGATCTAGCTTTAAATGTACCCAAACTAAATGAATTGTTCCTTTAGCCCCCTGGTTGGTTTTTTTTTGATGATGTACAAAAGCTATGCTTCTGCACATACTTGTCAAGTTAGTATCTTGAGCCGTTTTCCCCAAATCTGATTGATATGTTTGAGAGAGAAGAGAGACTGCTACAGCTTTGCTATTGCTATCTTACTGAGGAATGCTTACAAGGCTTTGCCTAATATTCCACTGGAATCCTACAGCTTCACTTTGTTTTCTCTTTCAAAATTGAGTTTGTTTATTATAGCTGAATAGAAGATAAACTTTATAAATAGAAGAGATAACCTAGAAGCCCCAAAATTTTCATGGTATTCTTCAAAGCTAAGACTCTGTCCCTGAGGAGGAGAATGCAGCTCAGTCCATGAAAACATTTGCTCCCTTGCTTCTCTTCTCAGCTGTTAGCCAAGGGCATGATTTGAGCTATCTGGACTTGCCTCTCTACCAGGTAATTGATGGCTATTACCGGCTCATTTCACACAGGCCATGACTTTAATTTCCTAGGCTGTATTTGAACCAGCAAAATGGCAAACCAGTTCAGAAAAACAGGTTAGCCACCAGTGCCCTGGGCAGTCCAATCTCATCGGAGGAACTTGTACCTCACAGAAGGATGAAAACACTGTGTGCCAAAACTGAAGGCTTTTGTCAGCTGAAAATAGAGGCAGTTGCTGTACGTCTACTCAACCTACCTGTATATCTGCTCTTCTGTCCTACTGCTGCCTCTAGGAGTCCTGCAAAATATTTTAAAAATAACAGGTCTGCTTGATCTCCAGAAAACAGCTCTTCCTCTGTTTTTTGTTGTTCTTTCTAGTTCTTTCATTTATATAAATAAGAAATCACTCATTAAGTGTCTTCATGGGACTTTTCCTGAAGAAGTCCTTTTTGAAAGAGAGGATTAGCTACTCCTACACAAATACTGGTACCAGTCCACAGGTGAGGCAACTAAACTTCTACATATAAAGAAGTCTTTATTACACAAATGTGGATGTTATAACTGATAAATATATAAGCTCTAATGTAGCTTTTGCTGTCAATAGTAAAAGCCTTATTTAGGTTTAGTCATTCCTTAGTCTTTTTCCTGTAAGATCTTAGCTCTTGAAAAAACAGTGGCTTGCTTTAATGGTATTTTTATTAAGAGCCATTGGGATTTTTTTTTTTTATTTCATTATGTAAATGTATCTATCTTATAATAATATGTACATTTTTACTAAGGAGTTATGAGAGGAGTGCTGAATTAATAAAACTACTTTTCTCTTTTAGGGTGGATTCCTTTTGTATTTTTATAAGGTAAATTACAACTATTGTTTTTGCAACTAACCAGGAAATATGTCATCCTTATATCAGCACATACTTTGCTACTGCTAGGGCCTAAGGGGGTGTATTTTCATTAGTAATAGTCTTGTTGAGGGATACAGTATCCTGATCTTGCTAAGAGCCATATTTTACTTCTTGGAGGTAGATGGATGATGCAGAAAAAAGATCTGCCTTGTTTCAAAGGGGACAAGTAAAATGATCATGTCAAACTAAAATGTGTAGAGCATAAGGAGCGTAAATTTCTCTTTCCCAAAGGGAATACAGGAAAATGTCTGGGAATAGATCTGTCTACCCATTATGCCACAAAACCTGGAGACAGTATCTAAAATATAGAAGCAGCTATCTTTTCTGCTAATGTAAAGGAGGGCTGCTGATGTACACCCCCATTTATCACCTGGCCTGTACACGTAAAATATCATATTGCGGTTTGTTGCATGATACAGATTTGTTTGGAGTTGGAAACTATGGAGAGGCAGCAAGAAAGGAAGATCAATATTCTGGCAGCACTGCCTGTTTGCACAGCTGCAGCCTTTTAGCTTGGTGCAGCCTCATGGAGTTTACACCAGTTGGCTGTGGTCAGGCTGTACAGTCCCTATGAGCTCTCCCCTTCCCTCTGGTCCCAGCTAGGATCTCTACTGGATCCAGACATCCTTCTGCTGAATTTTTTGTGGGTAAAGTCAAAACTTACTCCCCATCTTTCAGTATTTTGCTAAATTATAGGTAATAATTTAACCCAATGTAAACAGGTATTTTAAACAATTGCTGAATTGAGAATTGCTGTCACTTGGCAGTGTGCCTCAAAAATTATGTGTTAAATCCTCCTTTTGTCACTAAGTGCTTCATGAAACAATATCTATATTATATAAACATATATATATGGTATATTGTGGTACAATATATAAATATATATATGGTTTAGCAAATAAGGCAGCCCTACATTTCAGATCTGACTTGTGTTTAGACAAAGTATTTTCTCACTAAAGTTATATTATTCTTTAAGAAAATACCAAAGTTTTAGAAGTAAGACCTTCTTGAAGTCAATGAGAACTGTCTCATTTCAACAGTGTGACAAGATTTCTTATTAATTTCTCTGTATTCAGTCAAACAACTTGCAACAAGGAGTAAAAATGCCAGGTGGAATCCAGCATGCTTTTGTTACTTTTCCAGGGAACAGGATAGGAAACAAAAATAGGAATTTCTGCCGTATTGTAACAAAGTGCATGATCGTAAGAATTTAATTATTCATCTCTCAAAAGGTCTTTGTAGATTACAAGGTTCAGTTACAGAGTTTGGAAAAGACAACCCAGCAGGGGTCATGCAAGTCCCTGTCTACTATAATAATAATTTCCAGTGACATTATCACGTAGCTATGGGACTTAGTAACAAGGAATGATATTTAACTGCTGGTATGAACACAGTGGTATATCTGTTACATTTATGACATGGACATAAAATATAACTAATCCTGACCTGCTAAGGGGACATTTAGTAGAGGAACTGCATTGATACGGCTGTAGCATTACCCCATATGCATATGTTCCCCTTAAAGCCTGATCAGTTTATATGTTCATGTTTCCATTGCTAAGTATGCAAGAAAATAATGTATTCTGTTAACAGTTCCACTAATCTTCAATGAGTTATTAAGGAAGATTCCAGTTCTGTAATTAGCTAGGGGAAATGATCTCCAGAACTCTCAAATTAAACACACTAAATCTTTTCCAAAAATACAGTAGAGTATAAATATTTTTTATTCTTACTCTAGCTCACTCCCTTCCTTTTGTTGACTGGATAATTCATACTGGTTCCATCCCAGCCTCAAAATTCTTCACATCTCCTGTATTATGTAGCACTGTCTGGTTGCTCCATATGAGCCCCTTTGTGTTGAATATACATCGGCATGAGGGGGTCCACAAGAACTAGAGGCAGGTATGGCCATATGCTCTATTTTGCAGCAAACAATGTCAAAAATAGCAAAAGCCCTGAAATGCATCGTGGTATCAAACCGCCCTTCATCATCTTCTCTTTTCTCCATACATTGAATAATAGACACCCAGCAGTGGTCAGAGCTTTGGCATATCCTATAGGTCCATGTGAAGTGTCTGCATGCTGCAAAATCAGAGCTTTCAGTTGTGTTTTTTGTTTATGCCTGTATTTCAATGTCTGATTGAAAGGGGAGGGGAGGGGAGGGGAGGGGAGGGGAGGGGAGGGGAGGGGAGGGGAGGGGAGGGGAGGGGAGGGGAGGGGAGGGGAGGGGAGGGGAGGGGAGGGGAGGGGCCCCACAGCAGCCTGATACCAGGTGGGTGCAGGACTGTGAACACAGAACAAAGGACAGCCACAGCCAAAGTGAGAGGCAGTTACCACATAAAGTCAGCACATGGGTCTTCAAGCATATTCTGTCAGGCAGCTGCAGGAGGCGCACTGTGTCCTGAGGGATGTTCACAGCCTTGAAGCTTGCTTTGTGGCTTGAAGGACATCCTTAAAAAGCATTTCTGTGATAAGTTAAACACCACCTTTATGCAATTTACTTCCTGGTCCACAAAAGTACTATCAGTAGCCAATGTAAACCATACGTCTTGGAGGCCTGTAAAAGTGTTCAGTTCTGATGTCCTCTCATCCTAGAAAAAAAGCAAACAGAAGAGAAGAATGAGAGACTAATTCATATCTACCCCCAATCCTATTGCAGGTTTCTGGTATTTTATCAGATTTTGACCTAAGTAAAAGCATTTTTGGAAATCAGTGAATTTCCATTTGAAGTGAGAAACACCCACATTTATAGTAACTTCCTATAATATTGTAATTATACAACAAACTTCTGCTACTGGAAGGCTTTTTGGTATGAGACAAAATTTCCTAGGGAAATAAAGTAAAATAGAAGGAAATCCATTGGTAAAGAGTTGATTTCACTTCCTGGCCTTTTGCCCAGACTGACCATTTCAGAGAGAGTCTTGTAGTATTTTCTTGAAAATGGGTAAGGGATACAGACTGGTAAGAATAAAAGCAAGAAGGAGCAGCTGTGAGATGGAGAGGCAGCAGATGCTTGTCTGCACAAGCAGCTAATTCAAGATGAAAAAAATAAAAGGAAGGAAGAAAATTCTGAGCCTAGTGAAATAATTGTTGTCATGGAGATTATGGGAGGTAAACATACCTTTTATGGAAATATTTATTGTCATTCTTTTTGTGAGACTAGACAGACTAAAAAGGCTTTAGTTCACTTAATTGATGCATTTTCCTCCTTTCCCTTTTTAAATAATGGCAACTCTTAAAGCATTTCCTTCTCAAGAAAGTCTGTTTTAAATGTTCCTCATTTTTTGCTTGCAAGACATAGAAGCAGAGTATCTGTATACTGTTGAAGAGGGAGAAGAGGATCTTGCTGTATGGCACATGGCTTTTTTCCTTTCCTGTTTATCATAGTAAAAAAGGCCAACAGTGCCATCCTTTGCACTTGTGTGTTAAATGTGTGTTCAGCGGTACTTACTCTTGCTATCCTTAATGGTTGTATACTCATCAGATGGTGCCTAGGAGCCTCAAATTTTACAGGAAATAAAGACAAGGGAGTTCTTTATATGCTCTGGAGGAAGTGCATTTTGAATGCAGATAGTCTCAAGAAAAAAAATTAGTGTCTTACTTTGGACTTCCCACGCACCAGGATGTGGAATATTTAGGACTGGGGTGTTACTTTGTGTCTAATTAAAATAGGAAAATTAAATTCATATCTCAACTTTATTTTTTAGAAATTATTCATGGTCTAAGTAATGGATGTGTCTTACCTGCATTTCTTTCATGTGAAGGTTAAAATCTTTGCAGCTCTGAGAGTTTTTCCCAATTTAAATGAAACAAATATCTCTGTTATGACATATGAGAATGTTATTTTTCAAGGATTGAGGTTTGCCAACACTAAAGGCATCAAAGAACGCTCATTTCAGAACACAGTCACATATTCCATACATTAGCAATTACCCATTCACAAGGTAGACTTGATCTACATTTTCATCCAGGAGTAGGTTCTGTTATTTTAATATAGTTTTTTAATTTTTGTATTATGGTTGTGTGCCAGGCCCTGGTTTAATTGACTTATTATTTCTATTAGATTATATCATACAGTAGCAGCAATGATACCATCCTTGTACTGCAGATATTAATATCTCAGGGCTGCAGAAAACACGTGAACATCCCGTGTCTCCTGTAGATCTGTGCAGATTGAGTCCCACCTGAGCCTGTCATTAATCTGTTCAGTGGTGGGTGTGTGTTTGTGAAAGGAAAAGTGCTCATCTGCAAACTGTGTACCCACTGAGTATGTGTATGCCCATTCTGCCTGATTCTGGACACTTGTGGTTATTCTTCCCCTAATATTCTGGGAACCCTTGAGAAAGACATGCATCTATTCATAGGATAAAGTAAAGCCCTAACTACTGTTTAGCTGAAGACAAAAAACAACCCTAGAATCCATATAATCATATCTAAAACAAGCCATGAATAATAGGATGTGAAAACAAAAAGTGGCCTCATTTCCTGGCGTCATTTAGAGTAATACCAGCCACAGGCTGCCCTTGAAAATCACCAGGGTTCAGGGATTGTCTGTGAAGGGAGGGACTGTTATCACTGCTCTGCTGGTTTCAGATTTCAGCCATCATACACTTTGTCTACTTCTATGTGGTATGAAAACACAGTGACAGTAGTTTGTGCTTGGTGCTCACCAGACACACTGTAATGTAGGGGGATAGGTTAGGGTCTGCAGGAATCTAGTTTAGGTACCGATGAGCTCTACCAACAGGCCAAGTTACCGGGGGATTGGTTCACATTCAGCGGCATTTTCCCAGGTAAGGCACGAATGAGCAGTGAAGATTGCAAGTTGTTGCTTTAGCTGCCCATTACTCGGGACAATAGATAGTCTGCAATCCAGCTGCACCACTTGGCACTTTGGTTCAAAGGTCCTTAGTTTCATATTAGTTGAATAGAAAAGGTCAATAAGAGGTGAGAGACAATTGAATGTGGATAAATAATACAGGAATGAGAGCTGCAAGTGTTTGACTCATCTCTGCTGATGTGATATTGATCTGAACTAGAAATGTCAAACCCTTCTCGGCCCAGAGGTTTAGAAATGCTTCTGATGTGTGTCAGTAAGAGATAAGAATCAGACTAAGAATATATTAGCAGATGCCAGAGGGAATAAAGCATAAACAACCCAAGAACAATAGTTCCTGTGTGTCAGCTACAAATAAAGTGTTCTTATTTGGCAGAGCACGTTCTGTTTATGCCTGATCCTTCAGGGCAATCTGGGCATGCCAAAGACATGGGAGGAGAGGTCAGGTACAAGGAGACTGCATAAGGGTGAGGTGGCAGGTTCGTGGAACTGCACCTGTGCCCTCACATGCAGAGGTGGAGGAAAGGATTGAAGTCAATGGACTTGCTCTACACTGAATTTCCACCCCATTTATTTTATGACTGGCCTTCATATTTTACCCTGAGAGCACCCAGCTGGATTCATAAAGGATTTTAGGCATCATGCTCCAACTTCCAATTAAAGACTGGGTCTTCAAAGCTTCTGCTATGCCATGATTTAACCCTCTAGAGGCACCTCCCCAACACACTAGTTTTCCTTCCTGTAAATTACTTTACATTTTTCCCATTAGACACATGTGCAGCTTGACTTTACACTTGACAAGAATTGTCCCTTCTGTATCATGCTTATTCTTTGATCTCAGATGAATAAAATCAGCTTAATTCGCTTAATACATAAAGCCTTGCACAAAATGCAGTCAGATCACAAAAGGACAGAGCAAGGAAATCCTGTAGCCTGAAGGTTAAGGCATTTTTCATGACAAAGCAGAGTTACTTCTGCTGCAGTGATTATTTCTGTATTTTATATCCACTGAAAAAAAAATTGTCAGGAGAGACGGATGCAGAAACCCAGCTAAGATTGACTGATCTTCTCCTCAAGCACAGGGTTTTGCTTCACATCCCTGCTCCACTGTCTGACAGAAGAAGGATTTGAACATACATCTCTGACATTCAAGTAAGCATATTAATCACTGAGCTGTCTTACTTTTTCCTTTTTCTTATTTAGAGAGACTGACTACATACCAGTTTTCTGATGTATTGGAAAGCAACCAATGGAGATTTGGACTAAACAAACCTCCTTTCCTTCCTTCTTCCTTGACAGGAAGGGTGTCAGTATGTCTCCATCTTCAAACAAGCTAGAAACATGGGACATTTGTCACAGATTTCCCCTTTGAAGTCAATACTAAATTGAGGCCTGTCTGCAATGTTCAATCTGTATTCCAAAGGAAAGAGCTCTTACAGAACTATCTAGAGAAACAGGTCTTTTGCTGAAATGCTCTCTGTTCGTCTCTTGCTGCATCAGGACCAAGGTGGCAATGTTTGCTGCTATAAAACCAGTGAGAATCATCCACTTATTTAAATGCACTTGTTTTAGTCTTACCCATGCTTTATACCAGTGTACAAAAAAGGGGATTTGTATTCTTCAGCATTTCAATATTAATGAAAAAAAGTAAAAAATTACTTACTTCAGTAATTCCCAAAGAGTTTCCATGTCAGTGTGAGAAAACTTAGGGGACTGAATGTAGTTAATCTTAGCTAAAATCTCAACATTATGTTTTAATAAAGATTCCCAAGTAATTGTGACTTCAAGTCACTGCTCACGATGGATAACATTTCCAGGGAAACAGGAATGGTGCTGCATCAGTGTTTTTGATTTAGCCAGACTCCTTTGGTGGGAGAGAAGCAAGGGAGAGAGAAGATGAAATAAACCTTTAGACTCTGAATCCTCTTGCCACATTGGTCATATGAGTCACTACAGAGAGAATTTATCTTGTCCTTCTGACAGTGTAAAGATTTTACTAGTTTTATTGTAATTGTTAGTGCAACATACACAGGTTTCTTTCTGGTTTTTTTTTTCCTTTTTGTTTTTAATGTGAAGGGACTATGCCATAAGCACAAGAAAAGTCTGTAATAGCCACGAGATTTTCCTTTTCTCTCAGAAAAATACAGTAAACAGGATTAGGGAATCTTAAAATAATTTAAAAGACTTCTTTCTAACTCAAGAAAATGTTATATGAAACATGCTTCCTTGAAAAGTAGGCTTTATGTAGACCTTTAACTTTAGACTTTAAATTTAGACCTGTATAGTCACACATATTAATACAAGAATCTATGCAATGACAGTTCAGAGGTGTGCTTGAATGCATTCATTACTGATATGCTGGATTTATGGCAAGTGGACCAGAGATCTGTGAAAATTTGCTTGTCGTTCCCAACAGGATTGAAATGCTTCTGCTGTTCAGTAGTCTTGTATGCTTGTCACCATTAATGTTCCCTCTAATTTATTTCTCTGTGTGTGACAAATGACCTCCTGAATACCAATGTGAAACTTGTAGCCCCAATTCACATGATGCTGGAAATGGAACAGCAAAATAAATGAGTTTGCAATCCTCTTTCTTCTTTTGATATTCTGGTACTCAGTTCATGGTGTAAGTTTCTACAGATTTATGGCTTCTTCATCATGTTAGAAAGTAAAAATAAGTTATTTTTTGCAGTGCATTGTGTGCACACCCTCAAATTATACAGTGTCCAAGGAAACACATCTGTGTCACTGATAGACATCTCATGTGAAAAAACCTAGAGCAGACTGAAAACACACCCTCCCAGCCAAGTCTTCACTTCAGGTTCTGTCATTCCAGTAATAGGTAAAGAGAGAGAGAGAAGAGAGGCATTCAGAGTATTCAGAATTGTCCTTTACATGGCTGGGACCAGTAGTGCACCACCTGCTCGGGAGCAAAATCCCCAAGAGAAGCAGTTTGCCAATCTGGATCTATCTCTGTGCTCTAGAGTTCTGGGCAAAAGATACAAAGGAGGCTGATGGAAGTGGGTTTGGGGGCTGTGAGGGCACCGGAGCATCTGGAAGATGTGACACATCTCAGCATACCCTGTCCCGGTCCCTAGGTTTGTAAGTTAAGGTTTTGCAAGATGGACTTACAGGAATCCTGAACTTGGGTTGTCCTGAGGCGTTACCACCCTCCATGCACAGCCTCCCTTTTGCTCACTGCCCAGGGGTGATAAGCTCAGGGGCTGCCACAAATCAAGGGGTGCTGGTCATACCCCTGTCACATCCAGATTTCCTGGCCATTGCAGCGGTCACTAGTAAGCCTGTGTGGCTACAGCTGTGTCTGGCTCAGCCTGCTTGCTTTCATGGCTCCTCTGTTAGGCACAGCTGCCTGCTCAGAGGGTGGAAGCCCATGGCTGTGTCAAGCGGCTACCCACAGAGTGTAATACATCTCAAATAGTCAGGCATGCAAGCACAAAATTAAACTTTCCAGGAGTAAAATTTTATTGCTCTAGTGATGACATTAGGTGAATTCAAAGAGTGAGCAGGCTTGGGTGGAATGGCTTCATTCTGAAGCCTGAATGGAGAAAATCAAATATTTCAGAGCCATGTACCATTCTTTTGCTATAGTGCCATTTTTTTCTAAGGTGACTTATTTGACCCCAGTTTGTACTCCAGGGTGTGGTTTCTAGAATATTGTGATGACCCACCCTTAAGGGGAAGGAAATTCTCTGGGCCTCTACAGTTATCCTTACTGTGCCTAAGCAATAGATCCTCTGTCTGATTCTCCCTGCATGTAGATTGTGCCACTTAAAACAACAACCCTCTGTGTCTGGAAAGCAGGGTAAGGGTCTGAGTGAGCAGGGACTCTGGAAAAATGATACTTGAGCACTGAACTGAAGTGGTCTACTTAAGTGTGTGGCCTTAAGAACACCTGTGTAAATATGCATACATAGAAAAGAAAATCCTTACTCCCATTGAAAGCAGTGGGAATTTTACCACTAGATTCAGAAAGGCTTGAATGCCATCTAGGGCATATTGAAAAGTATAAATTAATGGTTTCTGGAAAAGACATTGAAATGGAAAAGACAAAATTCCCTTCAAAAAGAGAAAACAGCATTTTTATTTTAGAAGAATGCATTTGAAAAAAAAAAAATCTCTTAAACTGACATTTTCTTGTTACTACTCATATCAGAAATGAAAAGTGGCTATTATCCAGTGACATAGATGTAGGTTACTGAAATTACTGGGGCTTTAGTGTTCCAGCTTGCCTAACACTATGTGTGATGTCTGTTCTTTAGATGAAAAGATTTGATATGGCTCTATAGAGTAACAGGCAACTTTCTTATTATCTTTAGATTATGAGCATATGCAGATTATAAGCATTAAAAAACCCTATCTATACCGTCTGGTGGGAGACTCTTACACAGTATTGATGATAGCCTAAGACTCTTCTGCTTCATTGCCTTAATGTCGTAAGTTTAAAATTGGATAGTCTCAGAATGTCCTGCCTATGTCCAGGCAGGAAATTGAGCCTAATTCTCATTCCTGCAGTTATCTGCTTGATAATGGCTGGATGAGCATGGAGCACAATGCACTGCAGTTACCTGTGATGTGTAAGTTCTGCTGAAAAAAGCACACACTTATTTTCCCAGCACTATCTGCTTGGCACATACCTTCAAAAAGAAACTATAAAGAGAGGAGACAGACAAGAGTTGCATTTATTGTCTTGACTTTATGTGTATCAGCCCTTGGCAGGACTAAATGACAGTGAAATCAACAGTCATAAACAGATCAAGAACAAAGGTTCATTGTATAAGCTGTTTCTTTTGTTCTTTGTTTGCAATTCTTGTGAATATAAAATTAAAACACTAAGCAGCTGTTATCTCCTGTTTGTGGCTTAGAGCAAAAGCCCAGCAAACCCCAGAATTTTACATAGTTCCACATCAAAATTATAATTCAAGCCTGTTCTGAGTCAAACAAAACTCACTCCTTCCTCAAAATACTGATGCAAATGGGACAATTTTTACTTCTGGATTTTCTGTTGTCTTTATAGGTTGGGTGTACTGATAGCACCACGAACATTTTTGGTTATCTCCTCTTTCCCTAGCACAGTCTGAAACCCATAGCAGAATCCTCATGGGCTATTATTTAATAGTATTACCCTTGAGGAATACATTCTATTGCAACCACGTTGTCCATTTGTCATTCTATCTGTCTTTTAAGTTGAAACATCAGAATTGCTGTCTAGCTTTCTTCATAGTCTTGAAAAGCACTGTGAATAATTCACAAACCTGTTGAGACCTAAGGCAGCTGTACTGATGTCTGTGAGGGGTCAGAGAGAAAGCCATGCTTTGCTTTCTATGCTTAGAAAGCAAACCAAAGAGTCAGTCAGGAGGAAATCATTGCTTTAGCACGGTCTTGTTGAAAGTTGCTTAAGAGCACATGTTCTGGTTGAGTCTAAACAACCGCGGTAAATGTTCCTCTAGAAAATGCTGGTAAAAGCTTTAACCAGTAGATCTGCAATCCTTATTCAGCTGGTCTTCACAATCTGTGCCCTTTGAATCCAAGGTTCTGCAGGTATCTAATGGTTTGTTGCTGGGTGATGGTCCAAAATCAGTTTCCTAAACTGTTTCAAATTCTTTTAAAAATACAGTGAACGAAAATACTGCTTTTTAATGTTAAAATTCAAAAGGCAATATCAGAGAGAGAGGAGACAGAGACTTCTGTTGCCTTCGTAGAGATGCATTGTAATAGAACAGAATTCTGATTGCCAAGTTTAAGTGTCTCAAATACCAATATCAACAGATTTCCCCAGAGATCATAGGCAGATATATTAGCTAAAAGACTCTTTCTGGAAGATGCTGAATTTCCCTCAATTCCCTTTGAACTCAGAGGGAAAGATAAGGGTGTCCAGGGCAGGAGAAATTATAAAGGTAGGGGATAATGGTGTTCATCATCTTGCTTCCTAAAATGCCCTTTGGGTTTCTTTTTGTCTCTCATCCTTTCTAGATTAAAGCCTAAGGAGAGGGTAGAATATTAAAATATCATCCAATTTATAATTGCTTACTAAAGTCAATTCACAGATGACCTTGAAAAAAATTAATCCAGCAAGCTTATAAAAGAGGATGACCCAGTCATTCTGATTAACATCAGAGCAGGTGATGGAACAGCAATGTGATGGGAGAGAAAGATGATAGTGAGATTAAAGCACCCAGTATAAGAAAGGATTTCTTTAGGAATTTCCTCTTCCCTTGCATCCTGACAAAAATCTATAGATTCAAGTTGACAGTATAAATATATTATAAATTCAGTATCTGGTCAACAGCTCTTGCTACATGTAAAGCAGGCAATTTAAAATTCTGTCAAAGTATTATTAGCTTGGATTTTTCCATATTAGACTCTGTCTATGAAAAAGTAAACCAAATTCATAAACGTTCAAGAATCTAGAATTTATTTCTAGGTTTATTTTCCTTGTCTTTTAAAGCAAAATTTTATTGTCACTTTACCTTGGGCAAAGACTGTGAGGAATAACAGACAGACGGTGGATGGTGAGAGAAACAGGTTTCATCAACATTGTTAAAAGCAGGATAAAACTGAGTGTCCTTAAATGATTAATACTATTTTTAAAATACAAAACTTTGGGGTTTTTCTTCGAATCAGACCGTTATGCATCTTCAAATGTTTCTTTGCTGCGTATCTGGAAGAGATTGACTAACATTCATGGGTTTGTACAGTCTAGAAGTTTAGACACTTAAATGGATGGAAAGGAAAGAGAAAAATCTGAAACAAGCTTTATAGGCTGAAACAGAATCTTGAGGGAACTGAAGACCGAGGGGAGCTGGGGTGGCCAGCTGTTATAGAATAGCTGTAGTGCAGATGCCATGGCAACCTTAGTCAGACACTTTTAAACTTTCTTACACTGAGGGACTTCCTGACAAAACTTTTAAAATAAACAGGGGAAACTTCAGCTGACATGAAATGGCTGTGCTCTGATTTCATGTATTTGCCAGGTGACTGCAGACGGGGAGTATTTCCAATTCTGAGTTCTACAGCTCCTTATTAGTGGTCCCCAAGGGCAAGAAGACAGCTGGGTTTAAACCCTTAGAAGCTACATACTGAGATTTACCTTTAGGGCAAAACCTTGAAAGTTTAGTGCTGACTTCCATAACCCTCATGTTAGATGTAATAATGCGGTGCTAATATAACAATAAAATCAAAGAACAGGAGCAGTAGGCACACATCTTTTTAAAATGAACAAAACACTGAACCAAACATTCAATTTTTTCCTCAAGGTATGACAAGTGACAAATGATTGTTATGTTTCTTAACGTACTCCTGGTGGTTTTCCCATTAAATATGTAAAATCAGAACAGAACTGACAATAGTCTTGCAGAAGTGAAAACTTTGTTTCAAATTAGAAACAGTATACCTGCTCCAGTGAATTTTAACCTAGTTTTAATCCTCCATGGCCAGACAAAATCCCTATATAGATGCTAGAGCGGGAGAGGCACAGGGGGTTACATCTGTAGCTGAAACACCAGAAGAGAAAATAATCTGTAGAGGAAGGCGTGTCCAACACTCAAGGCAAAGTTTTTGTTAGATAGAGCTGCGAATGCATAAATATGGGTGACTGAGGAAAAGGTTTTAGTCCTGAAATAGTGCCATTTTCACTTAAAAATTTTATATCAATATTGTCCCTAATTAACAGGAATCATTATAAAAACAAAAGTAACAGAGCCAAACATCAGACTGTTGTAATTCTCTGTGACTTTCTCATCTGTTAGTTATTAATGTTTATTTAATTACAGCAGTGCATACAGTTGTTACAAAGCTTAACTCGGTTTGCTCTTTACAGGTGCAGCAATCCTTCTCACATTAGTAGACTGAATATGAAAATACAATGTTTAATATTAGATTTGATGTTGTTTTGTAGTTGATGCCCATAAAGAGTTCTGCCTTTGGATTTTGCAGAAATTGTTTGTTATTCCATATTTTTAGCTAACATAATAGTTAAGTTTATTATTTGATAGCGAGCCATTTTATTTTGCTCTGTGTCAGTTAATGAACTGGTTTAATGCTGTGGTTTTAATTTTAGAAAGGATAGGCAACAGGACAATCTTGTCAGATGTATTACTTAAGCAGGCAGATAGTGAAAATTAACTTCATGGTTATTAATTCATTACTGTTCTCATATCCTTCAAAATCAAATCACTTGGAATTGTTTTCTTTCATTAGATACAATCATTGCATTTAACTACACAGACCTACACATTTAGAAGAACCCAAGCAATTTTTTCTATGTAACTTTAATTACGTGGTACATAGTAAAAGCAATTTATTACTGGGACAGGTACATCACACTTATTTGAATATAAGTCACACCCACTCCCTTAAACTCCTTTTTTTTTTGCTTTCAAAAAAGGGAACACAGAAACACGTATTATCTTGTTCAATATCCTATTTCCAACAGCAGCCAACACCAAATGCTTCCAAGGGGCAAAAAAGACCCTTCAATTAAAGGCTAGCGAATCTACTGCAGAGATTTCTGCAAAGCCTACCTTGTTGGACTAGATGATGTGAGGTTCAACTCAATTGTCCCTCAGAGGTGTCTTCCAGTCCAAACATTTCTATGATTCTATGAATATAAGGAAAGATAATATCTTCTGACACTATTTCCTTCAAATCTGGAGAGTTTACTTCTTCTTAGACTTTTGGGCTGTTCCAGAACAATCCAATACATAATATTTTACATTTATTCATACCTCACTAAGGGTCTATTCACTAGGGATTTGGGATATCATTAACAGTTACAGCTCTTTCTAAGTTTCATATTTGTACAGTACAGAGGAAAAGGAAAAGCAAAACTAAGATTTAATTGTGCCATTGCCTGAGGCATTAAGGAATTTTGTTAAATACCAATTCATCATGCTCTAGTGGTACAGCTGGGGGATAAAGCTCTTCTTCACGCTGGTGATAAGTCTGTCTTTCTTCTCATGCTTGACAAGCTTAGAAACAAGCACTAATGCAAAATTTCAGAAGTGTCAGTTCAGTTACTTTGAGGTAACAAACATGAAAAGTACAGTTGGAGAAGCTTAAAGAAAGATCAGCTGAAGTTTCAGAGTAGCTGCTCTGAGGAGAGCTTAAACTCACAGAAAGGTTTGCGATGGTCTGGTCAGATCAGGGAAACACAGCAGCTTCTCTTCAGTGTTATATTATTTTGTATAAGAAATTGTCAGTTTGAATGTCTAACCCACAGTCACCCTGTACTTTCAGCTTATAGTCTCAGGAAAACTGTTACAGTTTGCATTTACATGCATTTTCACTCTGAGTCATTGACAGTTCCCTCTGCACAACAGGGGTGCTTAGGAGCAGATAAGCATGCAGTGCTTTAGGAAGTATATGTTATTAAGAGTTAATTATTATGTTCCCACAGGTACATTATCAAAATTGCTTTATAACAGTCCAAACACACTAGAACAAGAGCTGCTCTGGAGGTTGGGTGGAGCCAGGTAGGCACCAGGCTCTGCTCCCTGACACAGCTTCCGCCCCAGTGGACTCTGCCACCTGTGCTTGGCTTCACAGGCAGCTTTCCCTTCCTCCCACACCTCCCACTGCCCCAGCACAGCCTACCCAAGTAAGTTGCTATGAGTTCATAGTACATCTTTAGCTATCTCCCTCTGGAATCCTGAGTGAGCATGTGAAGGAAAGGGCACTGGCTAGACCTCACAGCCTGTAATATTCTTGCTGCTTTTGTTATTGCTTTTCCCTTCCTAACACCATGTGATAAGGTTAAGAAACCAGGAGGAAGGACACATTGTAGATTTCATTAATCCTTTCCCTTTGGAAAGCTGGATATCAACTCTTGCTTACATTTCAGTCTCCATTTCCATCCAGGTACAGCAGGATCCCAATGGCTTTAGGCAGAAGTGAGCATTTTCATCAGTTTCTGAGTCCCAGTCTCAGACTATTGCAATGTTTCATCTGAGAACAACTATCTTGTCTTTGCTTCTGAGATATGACTGGGCTCTGTTACAAGCTCAGTGTGCTTCTTAGAGATGCCTTGCCAAGGCTTACACACAGGTCTTCTGTTGTTTCTGGTGCAGCTGAATAATTCTCCCTGTTTCTCTAGTTTCTTATCTATGGATGAGCTTCTTGGTGAACAAGAAAATGTGTTGCTGTCTAAAGCCCTGATCCTGATTCCAGGTAAGAAATGCCCTCAGTTCCTAATAAATCATCACTCCAACAAATGCTGAGATTGCCGATACACTGTAGGACCAGAGATAAGCACATAGCTCCATGTTACTCACTAGGCAGTATTAGACAGGCTGCTGTTCTAAATCCAAATGCTTTCTGGAGCTGCATCAGCAGCTTCCATAGCCCTGGCAGGGGGCTTTCATTTCCATGGTGGAGGTCACTGCCCTTGACCTTATCCTGAAATCAGGCTCCTGGGAGAGAGGTGATTACTTTTCCAGTCCTTGCCTAAAATGAATATTTCATTTTACCAAATGGCTGTTTAATGTAAAACTCAAACATGTTTAGAAATAAGTTCCCAATGCTATTCTTTCTCTAATAAATACCTGAACTTCCAGCATGATGTCTTGTGTTCAGCTCTTAAATGTTGTCTTCCTCTTTAGTTCTTTGAGTTCTGCAGGGAGGGTATATCAGCTTCAACTGAAAGCAGCAAAAGCACTTTTGTATGTTTTGCTTAATTGGAAGCCAGATGGTTATGAATTCTCTGCTGGGAGAGACACAATAATGAGTGCCCTCCTGAGGGGGAACTGAACTGATTCCTTTTCCCTGGATGACACAGGGAGTTGTTCACACAGGGCCTCCTGAGGCACCATTTGTGGCACCATTTGTGGTACAAGCAGAAGCACGTTTTTGATTCTTTTCTCCAGATCACATACTTAAGTGATTTAAGCAAAGTGATATACAAGTGATAGGCTCTATGGTATTTTAACACACTGCAACAAATCTCTTTATGATCATAATTTGTATTAAAAATGGAGTGAAATCAGAAACGGACATGTAAGTTTTCAAGTTTGTATCTTCAAATAGCACTGAAATACTTCATGCAGATTATCTGATTTCAAATCTGTTTGTGGTGATTAATAAAATGTGAGCATAGGCATGAACTGTTTTCAAACTGCCGTTTACACTTGCTCATTTGACAGATTTTCTGAGCAAGAGGGTATGAGAACACTGCCACTTGTGCTAAAAATGTCAGAATTTACATTATGTTAAACATTCATGCTATAGCACAAACAATTTATAACATCATGTCCTTTTTACTCAGTAAACAAAATCTACTAATATTGTTTTGCAGTAAGTATTTCAAATTCCATTGCTGTACTAATAACTGCAGGAATATTTAGAAAAGCAATCATCATTATAACACATTTAATTTAAGGAAAACTAGATGTTTTAAACATCTGCTCTTTTACTCTGTGATTAGACTACATATAAGTCTTATTAGAATTAAGAAGGGATAATTGAAATGTTCAGAACTTGACACCATTCAAGCTTCATCACATCCTTTTCTCTGCTGGTTTTAGGGACAAGCTGTGTTGAAAAAAAAATGAGGAATCAAGTCATCCTCCTTTTTTTCCTTCTTCACACAAGACATCACACATCTTTGAACTCTTGGGCAGACCACCCAGATCCCAGCCCAGAGATGTGCAAAACAGTTTTGGGGTGTGGTGTTATGTAAAGGGTACTTCTGTAGGATTAAGAACTGAAAACAGGTTTCTTAATTGTCATGTGCTGGTTAAAAGCTGATGAAAATCCTCTTTGCACAGGACTGGCAGGATGACAATTCCAGCTCAGAGAGTTCAGTAAACTCTTTCCCCCTTGAAGTGACTGAAATCACAACACTTAGAAGGGGAAGAGGGAGAAAGCAAAGAAGAAAATCGTAAAGTCTTCAAACAAATCTGATTTAAAACCCAGAAGTGCATTTTCCTAGAAATAACAAAAACAATGACAATGGGACTTGAACTCAGCTACCAGGATTTTATAAAGATGAACAATATGGCTGTGGTATCAAGGGTACCAGCTAGCAATAACACTCATCACTTCCATGCTCTGAATACAAATGAGTATTTCCTCTACTGTTGTCATTACAAATCTCTTTTTTGTCTCAGGTATTACTTTCCCAAGCTCAGATACATTCTTAATTAAAATCAGGTAGAGAAAGCTCCAAGGGCAACCTATAACAAAGACCCAGAACAAATAATAAAGGCCTCAGTAAGTGTAGCACTGAAGATTTTTCCAGTAGGTTTAGTTCAAGGGACTAATCAGCTGTTAAAGACAGAAGACTGTAGCTTAAGTCTTTTAGTCCCATAAACTGCATATCTTCAGAGCTTTACCATGGAATTAATTTGGCTTTAGTGATCTTGCTTCAGCCAAATTACCAGTGAAATTAACCACCCTTATAGATGAGTCCCCACCGACTACAGAATTTTGCCAGTTGTCTGTCAGCTACAAGACACTGCAGGGCAATAAATACTCAGTATTACAACATATCTTTTAACTAGCTTTATCACTTTAATCTGTCAGACCAATCCTCACTGCATCACTTTGTGAAAAGTCAACTGAGGAGTCTTTTATTTATATTTGTTTTTAGAGCTTCACCCTGCAGAGTGCCAATAACATCAGCTCCCAGGGAAGTCCTGGTGAATTGAGTCACTTTGTGCCCTTCAAGACTAGCTCCTAAATTGAATTATTAGCTATACAGTCATGGGCTACCTTACTTTTCTACCTGAAACAAGCTGCAAGAACAAGTTACTTGGCTTGAATCAGTATTTCAGCCCAGGCAGCTTTAAGAAATCATCAGTCAGGGGACAAGCTCTTGGGGCACTGAGCCCTCCTGCTGTTGCTGACCTGGCTGGCTCTAGAGCTGCTCAACCCTTCACTCCCTGGCTCAGCACTAACTGGATTCAGCCTTTGAGGATCAGCAGCTGCCATTGCCTTCAAGGTTAAGAGCTGTAAATTGCTGCTGAAACATAAAAAAGCTGTCAGCCTTTGTCTCCCCATGCAATTGTAATGCAGCAGTTCTTGCTGTAGAAGTCATGAGTAGATCAGTCATGATTTTTCTCAACATTGTCTTCAAATGCCCTTGAAAACTTGCCAGTAAAGAGGAGAAAGGGGGGAAGCTGGGGGGAAGCTTGGCAAGAGCTCAGTGATGAACAGAAGGCAAATATGGGAATGGTGTTTATTTATGGTTAAGGGAAAAGTAAGTGGCGATAATTCTGCTAAACTGGTGAACAATTATGAAATTAATTCAGTCATAGTATCCTGGTGGATGGGAAGCCTCTGACACAGTTGATGGCTTAACAGTAAGAAGATGTGAGTCTTAATGAAACATATAAAAATGTAAATTTTTTCTTGATGGATTCCCCTTTTGAATTCATAGGTGCATTACGAATGGCCTAGACCTTAATCACATAGGAAAGAGGGAATGAGCCTGCTCCCAAGAGTCTTACTTGCTTGGGCTGTGTGGGGTTTACTGCTGTTGCCTAAATGCAAGTGCCATTCAAGACATCCCAGGGGTGTCTGAGACATCTACATGCAGATATTACACAGGACCTAGGAAATATTTGAAGAGACAACTTACTGCCAGACATCTGTCTGAAATGCTTACATTTCACTATAAGACTGCAGCCAGAAAACAATGGGCTGTGGTAGAGCTGGCTTCAGCCAAAAGCACATCATTTGGGATAAAAAAAATGACACAGCTATGCAGCAACTATCAACTCCTGGACCTTCCTATTTTTTCCAGTATTTATTCCTAAATGTTACTTTTATTGCCCCAAGAAACTTAAATATGTGTATGAGAGAACATAGAACCAATGGCAAGGGAAGGCTTTTTGTTACTGTTTGATTTCCCTGTGCTGGATGCTTTGATGTCCCATGATTCCAGCTGTGGTGGGTTGAGAATGACTGGCTGCCAGACCCCCTTACAGCCACTATCTCACTTCTCCTACCCAGCAGGACGAAGGAAAAAAATGTGATGAAAAAGCTTGTGAGTTAAGATAAAAACAGGGAGATCACTCAGCAATTACCATCATGGGCAAAACAGGCTCAACTTGGGGAAGATTAATTTACTAACAATTAGAAATAGAGTAAGATAGTGAGACACAAAGACAAAACTAAAAGACAAAACTAAACCTGCCTTTCCCCACCTCCCCTTTTTCTCAGGCTCAACTTAACTCCTTTGTTTGTGACTCTTCTTCATTCTCCCTCATGCAAGTGGAACAGCTTTTGAGGAATGGGGGCTGCAGGCAGCTTACAACACTGTCTCTGCTGCCCTTCTTCCTCTTAATTTCCCCCAGCTCCAGCATGGGGGATACAGTCCTTCATAAACTGCTCCTTTGTGGAAGCAGGAATAACCTTAGTGCCTAGAAGGCTGTTTCTCTCACATTTTTATCATTCTGTTCTCACAGCTGCTGTGAAGTGGTTTTTACCCTTAAAAAAAATGTTTTACAGAGGTGCCACCAGCCTGACTGAGCTTTGTGGAGCCAAAAGTCTGTTTTGAAGCCAGCAGGAGCTGGTTAGGCCTGGGATGGGGCAGCCAGCCCCTGGTCCATTCTCACAGAGACCACCCCTGCAGTCCCTCCTAACCCGCACTCCCCTCCCAGTATAACCTTGCCGTGGAACCTGCTTCATCAGCATCCCCCTTAATGAGTCCCAATGCTGTGTAAAACTCAGAGATAAGGACATGGTTGAGCCCAGCTAGTCAGGATTATTGTAACAGTATATGCTTTGCTTGAAGTTCCAGTGAAAAACCCAAATGCACCCAAACCTCCCAACATACAACACTAAAAGACCACAATTCATTTCAGGTCCCTGAATAACTGAACTCCTTTCCAACCTTTCAGGTCACCCTGGAAAGAACCTTTTTAGAAATAGATGTCAAACTGAAAACACTTCCCTTAAGTTATAATAACTGGTTTGGAACTTTGTGTAATGAAAACTTGAGCAAGTATTCAGTTAATGAAATAATTTGTTACTCTGTTAATCTTCCCTTTTACCTCTAAAATGTTAAGCAACAATTTATATATTTTCTCAATTACATATCTGCCTTTATCTCTTCATTTCCACCTTCACTATGACTTGTGAAGATGTCACAAGAAAACTGCTGTCCAAAAGAAACTGGTGAAATAATTCAAAAGTAGAGTATTCTATAGTGTTTCTCACATGTTTAGATCCTCACCAAGGATCTGTTAGTAGAATATTAATCTGAATAATTGGGGTCTAGATGACAATTTTTGTCTGTCTGAAGGAGTCACTTTACAATTAAACTCACAGCTGGTTGCTCCAGTATGTCCTTGCAATCTTCTGGCTGTACACTGGCTCTTCTCCAATGTCTTGTTTCTGTGATGCAGAAGGCTGCTGAGCGGTGCAAAGGAGAGACAATGTACCCTGCCTCATTTCCTTGTGTTGAGCTTTTATGGAAGGACAGAACCTAAAAAACTTGTCTCTGCCAGTAGGAACATGTTGAAGGAGTCTCAAGGTGTAAAACCAGGTTTGAACTTTTCCTTCATTCAGAGCAATTACAAGTATCTCTCATCACTAGCATAATGATAATAGAAGCTTAAATATCTCAAGACTTCTGCCAAATGTGAGGGGAATTAGGTGGTGGGTTCAGAAGTTGCTGGCAGAGATGTTCGCTTAGGCTGCTGATGGGACTGCATGGAAAATGGCACTCTTGGAGATTTCAATTACATTGCTAAGTATGAGTTTTATATAAAATAATTTGCTATAAATTTAGCAGTGTGACCTACAAGGCAGGGCTTTGGACTGGGCTTAGAACTGGAGTCTGTTTCCAGTTCTGTTGCAGGTCTGCATAGTGACTATAGCAAAAACGTTGGGTCTCTCAGTTTCTGCATCTGTTAACCATCTTTAGAGAAGATCACTTTCAAGTCGTACTTTGAAATTTCACTTCAAATGTCTAGTGCTACTGAGTACCTTATACTTATTATTATAGGGAGGATAGCAGGCAAACTGTTTGCTTCTGAGTTTGACAAGATCTGAGTTACAGCAGGCCTCATTAATGTTGTAACAGAGGCTGATCACTAGAAAAAGGACTACAATATTTTTACTCTTTACTAATATCAACCTAAGATAAAGGCATTTTCTACACTGTTGTCACAAGTGCTGCATTACTGCAGAAATCTGTAGAATTTATTTCATAGCCATGACATTGTTCTTCTGAAGTATGATTTTTGTAGCCCAAATCAAAGGAATTTTAATTTAAATAAGAAATAACAAGTTTTGTCTAAACATGAGGTTTTACTTTCTGTAAAAGAATTAAAATATAAGAACAAGCTACACCTGTAAAACACTTAATTGTGTCAAAGTCCTAGTAGCTTATCAGACTTGTTTTCCTTTCAGGTTCTCCCTATTTCTATTAAATTGTTTAATGTTATTTTCTTAATGCCTTCAATACAGTACTGAAAACAACCCTGCACTGTCAAAATGGCAGATGACCAGAAACCAGACAGCTTTCAATGAATACATATAATTCTGGGCCATATGCACTCTTGATAAGGAAAGTAAGTTTTTCATATGAGTGCTGAAAAATAAAACATATATACTGATGTCTACACTGCCCTAAGGACAGGAATAAAACTTGTATCATGTTGTTTCTTAGGCTAAGTTCCTGTGGGAAGGGTTTTAAAAGCCATTTGTTTAGACCTGTATTTTTGAAGATCATGGTCTTGGGGTGTGTCTGACTTTTTCCCACTGACCTCTTATCATGTCCTGCCTAGTTGTTGAAAATTTCTGGAGACAACTGTCTTGTGATATTAAAAATAAATGCCCAGATAGATCCACCGGGGTTCCAGTATACAACCAAAATGAAACAAAACCCCAGAAGTCCACGTTTCAATCTGCTGATGCCATGGCTATTGGCATGTATTTCTGATACGTAAAAGCATCTTACTGGGCATGAACCCTAACATTTTCCAAGAACTCTTGTTTGTTTTGTGCAGAGTAAGATGACTTCCAAACTTTCCCACATTGGTGGATTCTCTTCTCATCAGCAAGAGAGGGGCATTTGTGTGATTTCTCTTATTTGGAAGTGACTGTCCAGGTCAGGTGAAGCAAAATAATTTTTAGTGGTCACAAGGGCGTGTTTTAGCAGCATTTAGTCTTAAAATGGGAATTTATGTTGGTGACACAAGCTTCTCTGTTACAGACTTTCTTCAAATTGACTTGATCTTGGAAAAGTTTTGCTGAGTCTGAGTGCCATTTCTAACCATGCAGATATATTTTAAATGTATAGATGTAAACATGCATTAATAAACCAGGATAAACTGCCTGGTTCACATGCACATGTGGTTTTGGTCACCTTTGTTCAGAGACACTGAGTCCAGTAGCCTGAGAGAAACTGAGCTGGAGCAGCTCCATGGCCAAGCTTTGTTGGTCAAGCCAGTAGCATGTATTCCTTGTGAGCACACCTGATACACACACATAAGTATGGATAGCCACACAAATTAAGACAGACAGAAGCACTCATGCAAACACAGGCTGCCTGATCAAAGATGTTCTGTACAGGAAGAGATAAACAGCATTCTAGGTGCTCCAGACAACAAAGAATTCACTGTACCTTTAAAATGAACCAATTTTTGGTAATTTAGATGCGAACTTTTAGAAAATAATTTCATGTTCTCCACTTTTACAAGGTTAATTTTTTCATGGCTTCTTGATCACACAGATATCTAAACAGCCAGATTTAGATATTGAAAGCATTTACTCGCCCTCTCGTTTCCCTCAATGTTATTACAGTGTGTAGTTTAAATCTTCTTTAATCTACTTCAATTCTGGCAGATTGATTAATAAACATTAATTATAAAGTTGCTGAGTAGGCATCATGGAAGAAGAGGATGAAGAGAAGGTAATGGCTGGGGAAGGGAAGATGAAATGTAATGTTCTTTCCAGTCTGTCATGTCACTCTATGTGAGTATGTCTTTACGCTCCCTGTTATACCAAGTCTAGCAAGCAGTCACACATAACTAAGCCCTGACTTCTGCTGCCACACAGCTGGAGCTTCCTCTCTCACATTTGCATCCCTGTCTCAGCCTCTACCCTCCCCTCAGACGGAATTTTACAGACCTTGTCCATCATGGGTTTGCCATCTGGTTATACCTCACGCTCAGCAAGGCCCTGCTCATGAGCACACTCACCTGCTTCACCCCTGAGCTTGGATTTTTCTCCTTACCCGATGCACTGGCTGCATCCTTGAGCTCATAAGGCAGCACAGCATTGCTTCATGCATCTGAGATTACATGACCTGAGCATCCTTTGTGCCAGACCCTGGCAGTGAGAATGGGCCTTGGTGGGAACAAACTACTCTATCCATTTTTGTTTTCTTCTGAGTTTTTTGACTCTTGGTTGAATAAAATTAAAAACAAGAATGTCTACTTAACTAAACATAAAACCTCCAAAACCCATAAGTTTATGCCCCTGAGAGCTTAAGGAATAGTGTCAGCAGTGGAGAGTGATGAGATAGAGCAAGGTCTGCTGTTTTGGCAGGAAAAGCCAGGGAGAGCACAGAAACTTATGGAACAGGAGAAACTTATTTTCCAAGTCAGAAAAGGGAAATAAAGATAATAGACTCTGGGAATAGAGGTGGGGAATAAGATTCCTGCTAATAGATCATATTCATTCAGGAAGATATATTTAGATCTGCTGAAAAGCGGTAACAAATATTTATGGGTACAAATTGTGATTAGAAAAAAGCACGTCCCTAATTTCTCTTACCTGATATCTTGAACTAACACAGCATACAATTTCCATATTTATTCATTGACACTATGATTGTGTGGATGAGCTGGTGGATTAACTTACTGTTAGTCTGACAAACCCATTAAAATAGGGTACTGTGAGAGACTAATAACTTCAACTTTGGAAGCAAAATCCTGTGCTGTTTCTACTATGATGATCTGCCAGATGGTTTCCATGTCCTTTCTATGGTCACTGTTCCTTTATTACACCAAAAAAACCCTTCTCTTTGCGATCTGAAGCCATTAAGTTGTTTTTCTAAAGTCTCACTGAGCAGAGTGATACCAGTCACCAGAGAAAAGTAGATCTTTCACCAGGCACTATTTTTACCATAAAGACCTAAAATCCTGCAAATGGTTACACAGTCATCCCTTGGCTCTGATACTGGAGCAGGCTTAGGAAATCAGATTCTTCTCTTGCTCCTGTCAGGAGTTTAATCTGTTGTGTTGGGCAAGTGGCTTAGGCCAAGAGTTAAAAGCATGGCTTCCATTGATATGTCTTAACTTGAAAAAATCTTAAACTGGTTTTCCAAGAAAAGGAGCTAAGGATACAGAAGGCAATTAATATTTTTTAATAATATTTTTAAAAAAAATTTAAATAAAAATTATTAAAAATAATTTTTAAAAGCTACATTTTCCTTCCCGTCCTTTCTTTTTTTTTTTTTTTAATTTTGATGCCATGGTTATTAGCATTTGTAATGAGTGGAGTAGCTACAAGAGCTGAGAACTCAAAGTTTAAAAACAAATTTCTTTCAGAAAGCCCTGATTTAAACCCTTAAGCTTGGTGTTCTCAGCGTTCATTAGTCACTTTTGGACATCTTAGTATTCATCTTGCTGAGTCTCAGCAGGACAGGCATAGTACAAATATATTTGCATCTGACAGATGTGTGCCATAGAAAGACTTGGAACGAAACAGACCCCTGAATTTCAGAGACGACTAAGTGGCAAAAGTTTCTGTCATCTTTCCACAAAGGATTTGCTGCGGGGTCATTATCTTTCCCTTTTCTATTATATGCCCTACACATTTTAGAAACAGACTTCAGTGTATTTTAATGTCTTCTAATTTGTTTATTTTGTTATGAAAGGACATATCTATAGACAGCTGCAATGACTGATTGCTTTTTCTGTGTTATTACACTGTAGAGTTTTACGTTTGTATTTTCAATTTCATGGTGGATTAGAATATATTTCTAGTTCACTAGCAGAAATTGGCATCTGTTCAATAAACTATCCCAGAGATATATTCCTTTTTATGGAGATGATGTTCCAACAATTCCCTCCATTTTCAAAGCTATATTGAGGCATTCAAAGTCAGCTTTATTAAGCTGATAGATCAAGACTGGGGATTTAGGCACAGAAAAGTTCAGCACTGCTGAACCTAACATATGCGTCTAGCCCTCATAGTGGCATTTACACTGCTGAATTTTGTGTCTAGGCATAGTATTTCATAAGGCTCTTAGCTCCTCCTGGCTTCATCCCAAAAACCAGAACTTCTAGAAGACAGTTTTTGTTCTCCCTAGACCCCATTTTATTCTACTCATGGATACAACTCTGTGAAAAAGCTTCTAGTGTTCATGAAATATTACTTTCTCATCCTGGCTAAATCTAGATTAATTAAGAGGCACTGTAAAAAAATCCCTCCTATACTTTACCTGACAGAAAATGACTAATGATTGTTTGGCAGTTATGGCATTTAAATATTGATAGTCTTCCTTTAAATTTCTTTTATTACATTATTTGATATTTTATTGGTTTTACTTTGTATAAATATGTAAGCAATTTGCACCTAGTTATACACTTGTCACTTAACTCCCACTTACAGTTTTCCACACTGCTATTCCAGATAAGCATTAATTAAAATTTTTTAGCTGTGTTGGATCAACTATTTTTAGTTGAAAATTCTTTGTATCCAGAAATATTGATGCAATAATAATAATGATAATGATGATGATAATGATAACAATAAAAATAACAACAACAAAACAACAACAACAATAAAAGAATAAGAATAATAAGAAGTAGTAGTAGTAGTAGCAGCAGTAGAAATAGTCATCTTCTAACTAAATAAGAGTAATAATGCAAACTACTGATGAAAGGTAGTAGCCTCTATTCCAGCTCTTACATCCACATAGCCATTGTTTTGGAAGGAAGCTGTGATGTCAGAGTTTCATATGAGCCTTTAAAATATTGGCATTGAAAATGGAAATTAAAAAGCACCACTGGCTAGACAGGCCTCTGACTGAAAGTTGGAAAAGGATTATCAAAGGCAGGAGTTTGTGAGAAAGCATACAGAAGCTTTTGAATGAGGAAGCATGATAATAGCATGATAATTACTCCATAGTAGTTCTGGTACACTAAATTTTAATAATACCAAAGTATTTTTACAAGGAGTAGGCAAAATAATAACATCCTCAGCACAGGAAGGACATTTATTAAGTGAATTAAGTCCAGAGGAGGGCCACCAAGATGGCTGGAGGAATGGAGAAACTCTCCTATGAGGAAGGGCTGAGGGAATTGTTCAGCCTGGAGAAGAGCAGGCTTCCAGGTGACCATATCGCAGCCTTTCAGTACCTAAAGGAGGACTGCAAGAAGAGGGGAAGAGCTTACAAAGGCTTGTGAAGGTATAACAGGAGTTAATGTCTTCAAACTGAAAGTTAGGATTAGATTAGCCACTAGGAAGAAAGTAGTTGCTGTGAGGGTGGTAAGGCACTGGAACAGGTTGCCCAGAGAAGTTGTGGATGTCCCTTCCCTGGAAATGTTTAAGCCCAGGCTGGATAGGGCCTGAGCAACCTGGTCAAGCAGAAGGTGTCTGCAGATAGACTTGGAACGGTTGGATAGATGGGCAGAGTCCAACAAGATGAAGTTTAATAAGTCCAAGTGCCGGACTTTTTGGCCACAATAATCCCCTGCAATGTTATAGGCTGGGGACAGTGTGGCTGGACAGTGCCCAGGTGGAAAGGGACCTGGGGGTACTGGTCGATAGGCAGCTGAACACGAGCCAGCAGTGTGCTCTGGTGGCCAAGAAGGCCAATGGCGTCCTGGCCTGTATCAGGAATAGTGTGGCCAGCAGAAGCAGGGAGGTCATTCTTCCCCTGGACTCAGCACTGGTGAGGCCGCACCTTGAGTGCTGTGTCCAGTTCTGGGCCCCTCAGTTCAGGAAGGACATTGAGGCGCTTGAGTGCGTTCAGAGAAGGACAAAGAGGCTGGTGCAGGGCTTGGAACACAAGCCCTATGAGAAACGACTGAGGGAGCTGGGGTTGTTCAGCCTGGAGAAAAGGAGGCTCAGAGGAGACCTTATCACTCTCTACAGCTTCCTGAAGAGTGGTTGTAGTCAGGTGGGGGTTGACCTCTTTCACCAGGCAGCAACTGACAGAACGAGAGAGCACAGTCTCAAGCCGTGTCAAGGGAAATATAGGTTGGATATTAGGAAAACGTTTTTTACAGAAAGAGTGATAAAGTGCTGAAATGGACTGCCTGGGCAGGTGGTGGAATCACCATCCCTGGATGTGTTTAAAAAAAGACTGAATATGACACTCGATGCCATGATCTAGTTGAGGTGCTAGGGCATGGGTTGGACTCGATGATTTTGAAGGTCTCTTCTAACCCAGACATTCTGTGAATTTTGTGAATTCTGTGAATTCTGTGTCCCTGTCCATGACAGGGGGAGTTGGAAGTAGATGATCTTTAAGGTCCCTTCCATCCCAAACCATTCTATGATTCTATGAATAGAGAATGCAATTCCAATTAACCCAAAAAGCATATGAAAGTGAGAGATTGTGTCTAAATTTGTTCGTTAATGAGTTTTCACTGCATATGAAAATATGTGAAGACACAAATGGTACTCAGAGTCACAAGGAATGCCTCAAAAGACACTGCAGTGAAGAAAAGTATGAATAGCTAACACATGTAATGTTAAGAAATAATAAAGCCAAAGATTATTTAACTTTTGATCCAAAAGCCATTGTGCTCTTTAAGAAGAAAGAATTGCGAGACTCAAGGAATTGTGAATTAGCTGAGACTTGCTAGAGTACAAAAATATTTCTACTGCTGCCTAACCCTGCTTGCTGTACAGTAGCAGGAGAGCCAACATCCCAGCCAACTTGCTGAGCAGTTGAAGCTGAGTTCCCTGAAGGGGGAAAGGTGTCTTGGGGTGACTTTATGATGCTGTATCCCCTATTGCCTGTTCTATGCCAGACATGAGTTCTGTACCTTTAAGAGAGGCAGGGTGAGAAGCCTCTGGAATTCCTTGGCAGCTGTGTTCAAAAACACAGATAGCTTGCTCGCTTTTCTCCCCAGCTCTCGGCTCTCTGCAGCAGGGAAGAATTGTATTCTCTTGCTTTTTAGCTAGCTTCTTGTTGTAAGCTGAAGCAAGGAGTTTTCCTGGGACGGTGGCTTCTTCTTTTTCCTTCTGGAGCTGTTCAGCAGCACCAGAACATCACCGGGAGGCCTTACACCATGGCCAGGAGGGGCCCACACCACACCCCAGCTCCAGAGAGAGCAGAATCACACCTACAGACAGGACTCTGAATTTACCAGCTTTTCTCCACAGCGAGAGGTTTTATTATTTAACATTATTCATTTGTTTTTTTCTTCCCTCTCGTGCCTGCATGCACCCTGCTTGTTAAATAAACAGGTTTTTCTCACTTTCCTCCGAGAAAAATTCTTTCTGAACCTGTTGGGGGGGGGGTGCTGCTGAAACCTGCCTTCTATCAGAGGATGTTCATTTCAGACATTCCTCCAAAATTGTCTCAAACTGGGACAAAAGGGAATCTCCTGAAATGTGAATGATGTTTAATATACTCTATCTGGAAGAAACCATATATCCACTAATAACTCAAAACTGTTTGATAAACTCTCAATATTTATTTTGGGAACTTTAGCTAGGATTACTGCTAGATGTAACTTTTGGGTAAGGTGTATTTATTACACATTTATGAGTGGTCTGACATCCCTCTGTGACTTCTGCATGTCAGAACCACAGGAAGCCTGTGTTGTGGTTGTGCCTAGCATGGGAGTTATTGCTTCCATCCCATTTTGTGTTTCTCAACACAAGAATGTAAGTCCCATTGTGCCCTAGAACTTGATTTAAACTGTGTTTCCCACAAAAGCAACAACTAGCAGTTTGTACAGAAGTGCTTGCAGTTTAGTTGATAATTAGTAATGTGGATGGCTCTTTTGGCTTTTCAGCCTTTTTAGAGCAAAGATGTAGAAGCATTCTTGAAAATATTTTCATGAGCCTAGCCTTTGTTTCAGAATTTGGACTGCAAAGAGCAGAGCAACAACTACTCCCATGGCATTCCCTGATTTCTGTTTTTGGTCAGCAAGTTCAGAAATACAAATAGTGCACTTTTGCATGGTCTTCATGATGAGACATGATGTAGCACCTTGGGGGAGGTGATTCCCCATGTGCTGAGTTCAGTACCTGTTGAATTATTCTGCAGCTTTCACCTCAGCTGTACACCTGAGCTTTCCTCTCATAGAAACCAGGGTAGAGGAGCAAATGTGTGTAGCTGTGCCTTGTCCTGAGGTGGAGGTAGGAGGCCATCTGACCCACAAGCAAACCCACTCAGAAACTGTCCAGGTTCCATGGGCTGATGTTTTTCCTGTTAACTGAAGAGTGTTGGAGCAAAGAGGTGATAATAAAATCATGTAAGCACAGAAATCATAAAGCACTGGGGGGTAAAGAAGAAATAAAACAAACTCAGAGGGATCTAGGAGAAAGAACTATCAAAATGCAAAATGAGCTTCATTCAGTATGTAAATCAATTTGAATCTACATTTGGTTTCTGTCTTACAGCAGTCTTTAATTAGAACTGTGCTGACTACTGTTTGTTGCTGGCACAGGAGCCAAGAGAAAATATAGTTAATTGCCTAACATTGCAAAAGCCTTATGGCCCAGAGAAGAGTTTCATTTAATGAATCAAATTCTGAACTTGGCCCACTGATGCTCCAGGAGCTTTTATTCATTATATTTTTCATGCTAGAACATTTCTGACTATCCCAAAATCCAGCTGAAGATTTGAGAAGGGATATTATTAAGTTAAAAGTTTGAGCCTGTCTGTCTCAAATTAGAGAAAAAGGTACTTACTAATGCAGTGAATGTATTTGGTATATATCAGTTCAGTTTCTTATAAATCTCCATAATAGCGTAATAGTATATTTTTTGGGCTATGGATTCCATTACTGGTTAACATTTAAAAACACCTTCTAAAATAGAATTTACAAGATATGTGGCCTTTAAAGACATTTTCAGCTGAAGGTCTTCTCTGATAGCTGCTAGTCACTTGCATGTCCTTGCCTTATAATATGTCTGGCAGGTTGCAGTGGAATAGCTTATGATAAGTCAGCACATCACTTTAAAGAAGTTACTTAGATTTGCTTTTTCTTTTAAATTAACCCAGCCTAATAAAGACTGTAACCTTTAGGGACAGAAGAGGTCTGAATTACCTAAAAAATGAAAATATTCAGATCACTCAGAGATACAGAAATTAAGTCTAAAGGACATGAAAAGTGATGATGTCACACAGCTGGACTGTCACATAAATAGCTTTAGGAAAAGATCTTGAGTCTTTAGTAAAATGTGCAATATTTATAACACAGAAGGCTGTCATGAAGATATCAGGCAGCCCAGATTTTATCAGAATGTGAGTTAAATATTGATGAATCAGATTGTAACCATTCTTTAACACTCAAAACCATATAATGGCCAGTGCACAAACATGTTGCCAAGTTTAGTTAATGAATTAAATCAGTTAATGTACTACATAGTTTGTTGGATCTATTTTATTTACTAATTTTGCTTACAATAATTTCGTGATTCCATTCCCTTCAATATTTCTTAGTGAGTTTTAGCTTCCCTCAATGAGCTTCAGGAAATTCAGACTAAGACTTAATTATTGTGGCAAGACTGTTATCCAAGGTGTAAAAGAATTTACCACAGAATTTCTTACCTGCTGTCACAGGTGTGAGATCTGGGTTTATATCCTGTATTTTAAAATAAAAATAAACACGAAATTTTAAAAATTCAAAATACAAAGATAAAAATTTACATCAAAACAACATCTGGTATTACATGAAAAAATTAAACATTCCAATCTAACATGGAATCTCTTCGGGACAAATTCACAGAACCTAAATTCTACCAAAACCCATCTAACGTGGAATCTGTTTTTGACTGGCTCTTCTTTTGAGAAGCCTAACCATGAAAAATTGTGGCTAATCTCAACAAAATCTTCCTAGAAAAACAAATCAAAATAAGCCAGTGCTTTGGCAACTGGTTTTCAGTCTTTTATTTTTTTAAGAATTTCCATCCCTCTTAATCAATAAGCTTTCTTACTTCTCTGTCTGGCAAGTTTTTCAACCAAAACTGCCAGAAGTGCAGGGTTCTGTGAGGTGATGCTGTAAGTGACAAAATCCAGGCAAAATTCCCCCTCTCTTGCTAGTGCTCTTCCTGCGAGAACGAGGTGGCACTGGGGTGGTCCTTGAAGCCTCACAATGAATCATTCTGTTGTAATAGCATTTGGAAAAGCAGCATATAACCTGATGTGACTGTGTGCCAGCAATGATTCATTTCTTCTCTTAGGATAATAAAATATTTTAATTATCACATATTATCCCCCCAGGTTATAACAGAGATGCAGCATTCACTGCACAACTGTCTATAGATTTCTTCCACAAACATTTACAACAGTGAAGGTGAATGTCACAGTGCTTAACAGCACCTTTGTCAGATAGAAATCAATTCTGTGAGAGGCAAAATTCACAGCTTCCATTGATTTCAATAAAAATTAGATATTCATTTTTTCACAGAATTACATTTAATAAGTGGGTATGTGACATCTCACAGATGCTCTGTTATTAGTCTTGAATAGCTTCAGTTGAAAAACTCATCTTTACTAACACTGAATTGCTCTAAAATACATTTTAAGCATTGACAGTATGAATTTAAAGTTTTCTCTGCAAAAATCAAAGGCCTTCAAACATTCCCTTATTCTGCAATCCCAGCAGCTCATAGGGTAATTGCATTCAGACTTATTGATGCACCTCTAATCATGCTGATTTTCCTCACTTTTACTGACTACAGTGGTATGATGTCCTTTATGCACATCTCTCTGTCTTCTGAGAATTTTTCTTCTTTGTTCTTAAATATATGATTGTTAGCCTCACTTTGCTTGCCCTTTCCCACTTGCCCACAGAGTGAGTCACACTTACAGAGGATCTTTCCAAAATTGCTCTAAATGCTTGTGCCAAGACTGCAAGTATAGGGGATTCACAATGTAATTTACTTTCTTCCCTTGAGACCAGATGCATGAGACACCCTATTCTTTGCTTCTTCTGCAGCAATATATAACTTATGGCTATATTGTTACATGCACTTTTCCCACTCTCCAGTGACATGAATAATTTGTAGCACAATAAGAACGCCATGGCACAAGCCCTGCAATGAGTCCATGGTGCTTGCCATGCCTATATAATTAATCTTGGACATCATCCTATGACTGTAGTATAAACTGCTCAACTAAATAAGATACTAGTATCTCTTATGGGCAAGCCTTTATTGTCATTTGCAAAGAAATCAGTATGTTTTTTTTTTTTAGATAAATGAAAACTTCACCCACCTTCATTTTGTTTTGTACAATGTGCAAACCTGTAACCATCCCTGACTCACATTATCTTAATACTCCAGCTACAGATCCTGAAAATGAGCCATTAACATAACAAGTCTGAAAACATCCACAGTTTTCATAGTTTGGCACAATTGCCAAAGAAGCTAACAACAACAACAACAACAAAAAAAGTATTTTAATTCTATTCTGGCAGAATGCTAATGGCAATTACTGTATCTGTCTATTAAGAGTTAGTTTAGTTTTCGTGCATGGAGTCCTCCTTGTGTACACAAATATGGATAGGTGAACTAACTGGCACAGAAGCTTTGAAAAAACTGAAATAGTTTTTTTTTAGATCACCTCTGATACACTTGTTGAGACAAAACAGTGCTTTGAATTATATTTGGAAACTGTTGGGCATTACTTATTCATATCCAGAGAATTCAAGGGTAAGTCTGCTCTTTTATTCAAGCAAAATTATCAGCTATATTTACCTAACCAGTGAAAATCTCTCCTCCTGTTACCATGCCAGAAAGGAGAACAAAACTGTCCTTCTGCTTGTTGAGGACTCTGTCACAGAGCTGTGCAGAGCCCTGTGTTGTGTTAAACAATTACCTCCACTCTACCGGTGTGTTATTGGCTTTTGTGAGCCTGCAGATGAAATGTTTGCCTGTTTCAGAATACAGTTCTAAGGTACTAGGAAGATTTGAGGTAATTACCAGTTTTATGCATACCACTGAGACTTCTATACATACCTCTGAGCAAGATGTGGTATTTAAATTGGACAGCGTTGGGATTTGAGTGGAAGACTGCTACAACTCAAGCACACCTCCAAAGCATAAAGTCTTCCTCCTGATAGTACCAATTCTCTGTCAACCAACCTTGATAGAATTTCATAAATGTTTTCTTCCTAGGTTAGCTACTGGTAGAGAAAGATAACAAGAACTCTATTTCTCATCCATTTCCTTCCCTCTAGTCCTGCTTTCTTTCACTCAGACACTATGGGCGTATGCCCACATAGTGTATACACTCTCATTTACAACAGTGTTGGCTCTGAAAACTTTTGTATGTCAGTTGTTAAAGTTGCCTGCATGCTTCAAATGGGAAGCAAGCCAGTCTTGCTCCTGTGTTTCTAGAGTCAATTTCCAGTCTCAGTTTCTTTATAACCTGGCCAGGGTTGTGCCAGCAGCTAAGGTAACTTTCTACTTAATTCCCCATATGTTGTCACTGTCTCTGATGCTGATGAAGCTGCTTCATTTTTTTGAAAATTAACTGCATTGACTTTCTAATCTCTGTAAACAAGTGAAAAATAAAGGAGCTGAAGAAGAATTCTATCCCTTGTTCCATTTGCAGATATATAAATCAAGCCACAAATAGCCAATATCATTCTTATGATGTTCTGCAGCAGAACCTTCTTACATAAAAAAGTACAAAGCACTTGCATCAATTAAAAAAAAAATAAATAAAAGCTAGTAATTCTAGGCTGAAAGTAATTTGACAAGCCAGTGAGAAGCATACTGGACTAAATAGTAAAAACAAGCTCTCAATAGTAGATCAACCTTCATGACACTGTGTTTTATTGAAAGTATTTTTTGCTTTAGATATTCTCCTTCATTTTTAAAACTAGATGATTACTATAGAGGAGATGCACAGGTTCAGAAGCACCAATGATTCATGCAACATTCAGCCCATCAGTAGCTATCTTGCTCACTAATGGGCCTTTAAAAAACACTTATTTTATTTCATTTCAGATAGAAATGGTGAATACTCTCCTGCAGAACACATACCAACAATAAAAAGGAATGCATTGTACCAGAATGGCAAAATTATTTGGATCTTCTTGACCTCTGAACTAGTATGTCCTGTGTGATAATCTGTGATAAACAGATGGGAGGAAAGAAATTACTCATTCTGATAATTGTTAAACATAGAATCATAGAACCATGGAATCATGGAATGGTTTGAGATGGAAGGGACCTTAAAGATCATCTACTTCCAACCCACCTGCCATGGACAGAGACACCTTCTGCTTGACCAGGTTGCTCAGGCCCTATCCAGCCTGGGCTTAAACATTTCCAGGGAAGGGACATCCACAACTTCTCTGGGCAACCTGTTCCAGTGCCTTACCACCCTCACAGCAACTACTTTCTTCCTAGTGGCTAATCTAATCCTAACTTTCAGTTTGAAGACATTAACTCCTGTTATACCTTCACAAGCCTTTGTAAGCTCTTCCCCTCTTCTTGCAGTCCTCCTTTAGGTACTGAAAGGCTGCGATATGGTCACCTGGAAGCCTGCTCTTCTCCAGGCTGAACAATCTCAATTCCCTCATAGGAGAGTTTCTCCATCCCTGTGACCATCTTGGTGTCCCTCCTTTGGACCTGTTCCAACAGGTCCCTGTTCTTCCTGTGCTGGGGACCCCAGAGCTGGGTGTAACACTGCAGGTGGAGTCTCACTAGAGCAGAGCAGAGCAGAACAGAGCAGAGGAATCCCCTCCCTTGTTCTACTGGCCACAATTCTTTGATGCAGCGCAGGATAAATTTGGCTTTTTGGGCTGTGAATGCTTATGGCTGGCTCATGTCCAGCCTCCCAGCCACCAGCACCCCCAAATCCTTCTGGGCAGGGCTACTCTCCATCTGTTCATCCCCAGCCTGTGTTGATACCAGGGTTGCCCCAACCCAGGTGCAGCACCTTGCTCTTGACCTTGTTAAACCTCATGATATTTCCATGTGTTCACTTCTTAAGATCCCTCTGGATGCCTTACTTCTGACAAAGTTATAGTGAGGTCTTAAACAGAGTTGGGTAGTACCTGCTTGTGTGGCTGAGCATTCAGCCATAAAAATAGTGTTACTGGAGCCTAGAAGTCTCCTCCCAGGGATCAGCCTTCACACAGCTGAACAAAGACTCTTTATCTGGGTCAAGGGTATTAGAATTGTTTCTATTTGATCTTTTGTTTGAGATTGAAAGAAGCAGTCTCTTGTTTATTCTGAATCTGTTCCCTGTCTGAGGAGAAATGTCCTTCCAAGAAAATGATGCCATAGGAGGGTTTATTCTTTGTATGTGATTTATTGCATTTATGTCAGGTTGTTTTATGATTATCTTGGGAACACTGCAAAATTTTCACACACAATTATGTTTCTGTAGTGTACGGTATCAAGAATTAATTAGTTAAATAAAACAAGATGTATATATTTTCCCTGAAAAATATGTACTCTATTCCACCAGCTGTAAGCCCCTCCATTCTCTTTCAGAAAAAGCAGACAGGGTGGGGAAAGAATGGGAAAGTGGTGCATTCAGTGACTGATCCTAGAGCAGACTTGTAATCCTGCTTGCCTTTCTGCCTCAAGTCTATTAGTGTGGAAGCTCTTTGGAGCTAGCACTTCTTTTTCTATAACATAATTGATTATTCTTGAAAAAGCAGAGTTGTGATCTGAGTTAGAGATTCTAGAGAGGAAAGGCTGCAGTGGGAAAGTCTTAATTCTCTAAACTGAATCTGAAGTCAGACAGGTTCATCACTCATGAAATAACTTATATGTTCAAGAGGAAATGTAAAAAGAATAGATACAATAATTCTTCTTAAATTAATTCTTTAAACTTTGAAAGCACACAGTAAGAGGAAGGTAATGCTGTGACTTCTGTGCAACATTATCTGTTATATTCTTCTTCAAATTCAGAAAAGGCTAAAGAAAAATAATAAAGGTAGATGAGGATTGCCCTTGTTTAATTTATTGCCAAGGAAAAGAAAATTCCAAGCAAAATTTAAATGCTATTTTCACCCCATGGAGTCCAAATATATTCAAGTATTAAAGATGATTAATAACAATTCAAGTCAAAATTAGGGTAAATTAAACTGTAAATCATTAAATAGTAATGAAAACAATAATGAAATAAAATCAAACCTATTTGCTTAAGTCAGTGCTAGCTAAAAATGTATCTGAGTGTGCTCTGCCAAATACGAATTAAATCAAATCAATTGTGCGCTGCTCTCTACATTTGTCTTCTCTGTTTACGATGTATTAAGCTATATGGTTAAAAAGAAAAAAGAAGGCTTGAACTAATAGTTTATTAGCCTTCAGTTAGCACTGGACATGCAAGGGGGGCACTCTGAATGTTCAGTTAGTGCTGCAAGGGGATTAACAACAATGAGGATTGATGACTTTGACAACATGATGGTACACAGAACAAAAATTACTGCCAGCATTTCATAAACTCAGCATTTCCTGTGTACAACTACTAGACAGGTTTAACAGGAGTGTTTTCTTGCATAATAACTGATTTACTTTACATACATAAAGCATTGAAGCATTGTAATTTTACAAGGTTCTCCATCATACCTTTGAACTTGAACTGAGCACATGGCATGAACAGGATGAATATTTTTGTTAAGTTACAGTGTAGTAAAAGGGATGCCTTCCAGTTGCTGAAATGTTTTCTTTCTGGCAGTGTCAAACATGCACCTACATAATACTATTATCCCTCTGGCAGAATTCCTGGGTCCATTCTGTTTGCAAGTGTCATTCCTGTTTTACTGAAAGTAATTTGTCCTAAGGATGGCTTTAACAACACAAAATCATGAAAATTATTTCAGTTATCCTTTTCCTAAGTTAACCCCTCCCTCTGCATTCAGTATATTAGTATAGCTTTTACTATTAAACACTTGATTTTATATCAAAACTGTGTCAGCAAGTTTATGTCCATTCTGCCTCTGCCATTGTCCTGTCAGGGACTTTTTTGCCAACATCCTCTGAGTTTCTAGATATACACTACTACACCCCTTGGAAGCTGAAACTTGAGTCTATATTATGCTAATTTAAAGCTTCTTGTAGTCTGCCCTAAGCAGAGTTGTCAATTGGCATCTCAGAGTAACATGACCAAACTGTTCTCACATCATTTAGGTTCTGATACCCAAATATATGACAATGTTATCTTACTATTTGACAAAAATGAATTAACACCTGAACACTGAGTATGGCTCTTTCCCTGTCCTCTGTGCTCCCCTGGCTCCTTGGAGCTGTTCCACTTTGTATAAATATTGAATAGTTCATGGAGGCAAGTCTCCCATTTCACAGTCAAAGAAGTCCTGTGCAGTATGGCATGGCAGGTTATGGGCACAGCTGCAAATTCATCCCACAAGATCTTTCAGTGCCCTGGAGTCCTACCTACAAACCCGTTGGTCAATGACTCATTAGTCACTTGCTCTTCCCATTGCTGCCAGAAAGTGGTGTGGGCTGGGGTGGGGGTATTGTTGTTGTTTATTTTTTTGTTTGTGTTTTTTTTCTTTCAAGGCTGATATATTTCCAGGTAACATTTCTGGTTTTATGAAACATCACTTTTCAAGAAAGAAAGAAAAAAAATTCTGCATCATCTCTCATAAACATCTTCCTAAAACCCCATTCCTTTTCCAACAGTTCCATCTTTGTTATCTTCTTATACCTGCCTCATTCTGAAGCTGCCTATCTCTAAGTGGCTCCATAGAACACGTGTCTCCTCTCAGATTGCTGTAACAATGTCTGCTTTCTCTCAAGCTGGCTCTGGGCCAGTCCAGCTCCTTAGTTCAGCAATTCCTGTTCCAGTATAATAGGTAAGATAAGCCACTATCAGTCTCTTCCAGCAAAGTCTCCACAAATTCCCTTACTTTGGAAGGACTCCATCTCCTTGCTGTCTCACATAAAGTTGTGGAGACTAGATTGGCTAAAAAATATTCCCCAAGCACACATTGCATGGCATATTACACAAAAACACTGCCTGTTTACAAACATTTTAATTAGACATAATGACAAGAAAACCATGTTCCAGAAATGCATATATGCAAATGCACATTTAACACAGTTCATTTTATATGAATTAATTATTATTAATTATCTTTGTATAGACACAAAAGTATTGCAGCTCTTTCCTATATAAAGGAGGTCATTCAGATCATGGTTACCCTCACCATGCAGCAATAGGTCCTTTTGTATCAAAGCCCCACAAATGTTGAGCAGAATCTACCAAGACAAAGCAATGGGATGATTTCTTATGCAAGTTCCAACACAGTCTCATTTTTCCTTGAATGTAAAGTGGTCCAGTCACTGTCTGTCAGGAAACAGTGTCTGATGATGGCTTAAGAATATATGTTCAGGGAAATAATATTAACTCTTGTTGAAGTGATAGATACAGTCAAATGAAAAAGTTGGTTTTGGCATAGGGGACATTGTTATGGTCTGAAACAGAAATAGCAAACTCCACAGAATGGAAAAAGGTGTTTGGCAGCTGTGAAGCAGAAAGGGATGTTTTCAAGAGGTGAGAAGGTAGCTAACCCCTGTGTTCAGAAGAAGTAGAAACAAGTATTTATCACCCCCAGATCACTGAAAGTTTAATTGTGGGAAAATTACAGTCGGAGGCAAAATCAGTATCTTTATGGATTCCTTGATTTTAATATCTCCTAGACATATTTTAAAAGTAAGCCTGGATTGCAACAAGACTTCCTCCATTTGAAACTGGTTTGTTATGATGACAATGTTTTGCTTTAGGGACTCTGTCAGGCTGCATAACCACATCAGGTTTGCCTGCACACATTCCATGAAGGCATATGGTGTACTGAATAAGGAGTGTATATTCAGTGAGATTATGTGAGGGGAAAAGCATGCAAAGGAACCTAGTAACACCATACTCTCTCATTTTGTTCAATTAAAGAAAAAAAAAAAGACAGAATTCTTATTTCCAATTAAAACTTTTTTTCAAAGTGAAAAATTCTTCTTCAATACAGGTGGATTAAATCTATAGAGTGAATGCCTCAGAAACGCAATGTCTCACAATCTGTAAACTCCACTGGAATGATTATTCCAGAGTCCTTGGGTTTAGAACTAAAAGTAAAGATTCTAATGGAAAAGCAGCATACATTACGATCTGTTGTTTTCCAGCTATGCTAGTGACAATTCTTCAGTCATTTGAAACAATTTTGCCTGACAGGATTCTCTTTTTTGCAATTGTAAGGAGTGTTTGGGATGAATTTTGCAGGTCTTGTGCTTCTTTCTGCTGAACAGAGCAGGAGGATCAGTGCAGCATGATTTTATTCTTTCTGCAGGTCCATCTTTATGGTCCAGTTTGTAACAGTCAAGGTCTTGAATAAAAATATAGTGGGAATTAAAATGATTGGAGTGGGACAAGAGAACAATAGCTATACAAGACTGTGTGCTATCCTTTATAGACTGCAGAGAGTAAAAGACATGAAAAGACGACATAATTGTTGCATAAGACAATATCCAAAATGACATTGAGCAAACAGGAAAAACTGAGCAGATGTGTAAGAGAGCAGTGCTGGTGTTCTTCCATAAATCCTTATAATACTGTGTTGGATTTTTTAAATTTATCTTTCCTCACATGCCTTTAACTCTGCCAAATGCTTTCTTTGATTGGACATTTTTGTTATGAATGTTCCACGGCAAAAGTCAGTTACTTCCTATTTTCGCAGTTGAGCTTTACCCTGTGATACAGAAAATGGCTAGTTATTTTTGGAACAGACCTGGCTGCTACTGCAAGGGGGAACAGATTAACTTTTGTGATTTTATCCAGTGGAAATCTTTTCACAGGCACAGCTCCAACTAAAGCAAAGCCTCTGACTGTCTCCAGTCCTATTCCAAAGCTGAGAAGCTAGTTCTGACAGTGGAACACTGACTTATAGTATCCAAACCAATAGAATGGCAGGAAAAATGTGCAGCTACGCTATACACAGTATCCATAAAAGATAATTTGCTATTTAAAGTATGCTCAAACCTTTCTGTCAAAATACCATTTTACCAAGAAGCTCTGTGGTAGATTAAGTTAAACTACAGTGCAGTAAGTAACATGTTTTGTTCTACATGCATCATAAATGTGGTATAAAACCTCTACTAACCTCTTTTTACGAGGGCTCAGTGATGTACTCAGATAAGACAGTGCAAAGATGCAGAGTTGGGGTCTGTGAAGCCATGGCCTCAGTATCCAATGCTTATCTGGTGTTGGCAATAATCATGAAACCTTAATGAAAGCTATAAGGGCACTTAAAAACCCCATTATTTTAGTAGAAACTTTCCTAAGGCATAAAGATTAATGCAAGTTATTTAGTTGGCTATCAGACTGTAGAATGACTGATTTTCTTTGTATGCTTGAAAAGTCCTTGTCAGTGTGAACAAGGGTTCCCCACGAGGATCATGGTTATCAAATGCTTTTCCACAGTCTTGAATTGCAAGTTTGCATTTTAAATTGAAATCTTAAAATGCTGTGAATCTATATCCTTATAGCTATATACATTATGGGGCAAAAAAATGCTTGCCACAGTTGTATGTTTGATGTTAATTTTGTTCACTAGATGCTCAGGGGAGGCTATTTCAAAACAGTGCTGTTTTCAATAAAACATCAAAGCTTTTTCATTCCTTCAAAATAACTCTTATTGAAAAGCTATAATAGCTTGGTTAAATTGTGTGTAAATGTGTGTATCCACCTTGCAACACACAAATTACTGACAAGAATCAGTTTGTAGTCCCAGATGTTATATACATTACCAAATCCCAATCCAAATCACCTTATTTATTCTATTAGCTTATTCTTTATCTGTAAATGTTGCAAGCCACACAAGTTTTCCCATTTTTAGGAATCTAATCGGGTCTTTAAATTATTTGACTGGGGTTTTTTTTCCTTCAGTTTCATGATCTAATCTATAGCATTGTATGCTGGGAAAAATTTTCAATGTTAAAAAAGAAACTAGTGAAGTATTTATTTTCTAAGATGAAAAAAAAATTTGACAAATAAATGCCAAGGATATATAGTTAAATACAAAGAGGGTTGGGGCGGGGGAGGTTTGAGAAAATTTTTCCATGGCACAGTTCTCAAAGTATATAACCTACAAAACACAGACACCAGAAAACTCCACTAATTCAGATACTTCTTTGCCAGGATGAGTTGAACATCTATACCTGATCTAGGTATTACTTTTACAGATGTTTAACTGAGGAACAAAATATGATTATCATATTCCCATACCTACAGCTGATCAATAGATCAAGACTATACTAATACATTTTATTATGTTTCTCAAATTAACATATTAAAGAAGATTTCTTTCCTCATTCAGTAGAAAATTCATCCGCAGCCCACAAGCAGACTCCAGCTGGCCTCAGCTCAGTGGGATGAACTGATGGCCATGTTGTTTTGCTTAAAGGTGAAGTTAAGCTGCTTTTTTTCTCTTGTGGAGGGGATGTGTTATAATCTTACTAACATTGTGTCAGTGACCATTCATTTATGTTGTTAAAAGGTCAGTTCTTAGGATTTCTTTTCAAAATGTTTTCATGAGAGGATTTGGTGTAGTCTTGTAAACCAATCCTGAATTCAAGGGAGGGTATTATCAAAGTAGTAAATCTATTTATTTATATGGAAAATTTAATCCTAATAAGCAGTTGGTTATGCTAGAAATGTCATCTATGACTTTCTTTCTTCCATCCTGATCTGACTGCAATGCTGATCTTCATTTGACAACTAATATGTACAGAGTCACCATTTATGTCAAATACCCATATATACTCAGTAGAGAAATCTCCCTGGAACTTTTAACTGATTGCTGCTAAAAAAAGAGACTTTTAATCCTGCAGTCTCCATCCCGTAAAAGTCAGGATAGCTGATCTGGGTACCAGCTGTCTCTTTTCAATGAGACAACCATTTGGGATACAATTTTCTGTAGTTCTATACAAGTACCAATTATTCACTGCCACAATGGGCCATTAAAGACCCATCAGTCAGTGATTCATGTATGCTAGTTATTTTAGAAATCTAAAAATCAAAAAAAGAAAAAAAATTCTTCATAATTCCTAAATTCAAGGCAAATTCTGCTTATAAAAGTAATCATCTCTAGTGAAGGAATGAATTAAACTTTTTGGAAGGTGCCCCAAAGGATATCAGCAGTTAGACCTATAGAGCCAAGCTAGAATGGGAAGGCAAGGTGTCATCTGAAACAGGATCTGAGTCTGCTAGAGGAGAAGAGCACTGAGCCAAGCTGCTGAGCGTTGTTATGTGTCAAGTACAGTCAGGAGCGAACTGCGGGTCAGGAAACTGGTCAAACTGGGATGCACCAAACTGAAGAGCTAAACAGCAGCCCTACAAGAGACTGGGTGAAGGCCAGAAAGCTGAAGCCTGAGTCAGACAAGGAGATGGGAGAGAGAGAGCTTGAATGACATTGGACAAGACAGTCACCATCGGTGCTCTGCCAGGACTAAAGGGATCAGAATTTAAACAGCAAATGGCATGAGGAGCCTTAACCAATGTCAGGAACAAAGACTGTGGAGGAGAAGACTCAAACAAAGCTGCAGATGAGAGGTTCAGAAACAAGAGAGACAAGAACCTGATGCACAGCAGTAACCAAACGAAAAACTGGAAGCAACCAATAGGATTGTCTGACCTCTCCAGTAAATGGGGCAAACCACCAGCCAGGCTCAGGATGCCTGCTCTCCCAATCCTCCTGGATCCCCAAGTAGCTGATGAGAGTCACTGTTCCTGGAGCTTGACAGTGTGGCTAAGACTGAGACAGATGGAAATAGTTAGTACTTGGGATTTGTCCAGACAAGCAAGCAGAATTAGATGTTCATTCATCACAAATTAAGGTAAAAAAAAAATTAATAAAAACTTTCCTAGTCTGCTTCCAGAAAATAGAAAAAACTTTTGTGAAAAGATGCACTGAAATATCCTAGAAGTCACATAAAGATGGAGCAAAAGACCGTGACTTGACTAGAACTAATATTGCAATACGGCCAAAGAAAACATTTTTACTCATGAGTGAGATATTTTAGTAGTGGGGGGTTTGAAAAAAAGTTTACAAATTTTATAACTTGTCACTAAACATTTCAGGCTGTAGTGGAGTGAAGTTGTGGCAGTACATGTGCCAGCAATGTATGTGTGTATATACATAAGTATGCAAACTGTTGGATTTCCCTGCCCCCAGCACGTCTAATCCAAATCATTGCACAATTGTGTCTGATAACACGCTGCAGTTCTGTCTACACAGAGCCATCAGAGGACATCAGGAACTCTGATATTTTACATAAGCATTTCTCAAGCTATTTTTATGTCATTTACTGCTATCTCAGAGAAATTCAGCTGTTCACATCTCCTGCTTATTAGCATCAACACAGAGCTGTACTGACACAAATATATGGCTATTACTCCTAAAAAAATGTAGCTCAAAGTACTGCCTTTTCCAATTCTCATTTCTTCCATGTAGCTCAAGGGAAACACTTGGAAATGCTGATATCCCCTGCTTTGAAAAGATAATTTGAATAAAGCTGGTACCGTGCACCCCCTGACACAGTCTGGAAAGCAGATTACCTCTCCAAACAGCTACCTGCTATTTATTTTAAATCATTAGCAAATAGGGTTTCAAAGAAAGCTCCTCATTAGGCATGAACTAGTTATGGACATTTTTCTTCTTGTTCTTAAAGGAGTAGGCAATTATCATCCTGATTGCCTTAGAAATAAAAATAAAGAAATAAAAAAAAGTAGAACCCTAATTCTCAAACTCTGAATAGGTATATTTAATCAACCTTTCTACTGGACCAGATCCAATAATTAATAAGCCTTTTTTTGAAATCAGTAAATGGATTAAAAAACTGCTGGTCTATAGTGATAGCAAATCAGTCTTTTAAGAACACACCAATCTGAGTGACTTGCTAATAAAAAATTGTAATAGTGATGCCAGCTTGAAGTAGATTCCATATGTAAATTTTTGTCTTACATAACATGCTCAAACTACGGAGAAAAAAGATCAGTTAAAAAAATCTCAGAAAAATCTTGTGTGATATCTATGTATGTGAGGGAACATTTCTCCTTCATTTCTTTACAAGGCTATGCAAATCTATCTACAAACTGATACACTTTCACAGGGATCTAAAATATTTTTTTGTGGCTAGAATTCATGTGGAATTTAAAGAGCACCTTAGTCATACATGTTCTCTTCAGGAGCTAAGATGTGTTTAAATAGCTGTGTTTTGCAAAATGCCATATATTACGTATATAATATATAACCACCATATTTTTATCTTCACATATATATAAAATAGCAACATCATTTGTTCATTCGATGTTTAATACTGAGAATAAAAAGCCATCAATCACTATGCAGCTCTTAGTTTATTGAAATAGACTTGACTAAACTTTCAGGTAAATTTGTTTAGTAAAGTAGATTTGGGAATATAAAATCTTCATGCAGCTCAGAAAGGATCCAAAGATCCTTATAAAATCATTTTTACTGGAGAAATTACTTAGAATGCTCAGCTGTGAGGCTGGTTCAGTTATCTGACAAGTCACTTTTCCTTCTGAGAGCATTAATTGCTTGAGGGCTGTGATAGATAGGGAAAAGTCTGATTGTTAAAATTTAACTGCAAGAGAGCAGGGACATTACATCTGCCAAGGAGCTAATGAGTAGCTGAATGATCAGAAAAGGCAGCACTGACATTCATGCAATAAAACCAGAAGAGATGAAGTCGAATTATGAATCCTTCAGAGTAAATATCTTATTTTCCCCAGTGTATTAGAACTAGCAATTAAACAACTGGTATTTCCAATATTAGATTTTATCTTTGACCATATGGTACAGCTTACAGAAGTAATTTGAGCAGAACCTGATGTGGGTTTTTTTATGTGCTTGCTAAGTTTTTTCTTGGTACAAGCAGATGCCAGCATTAAAAACATATCATTGGGTACTATTATAGTACGTACATTAGCTAGACATTAAAAAAATGAGCCAGTCTGTATTTTCCTCAATGAATAAATATGCAATTCAAACTGCTTAAAATTCATAGGTCTAAGCCACTGGCCTTTATATATGATAGTGATAAAGGACACATGCCTGAGCCTGTAGTTTTACCCAAAACTTCTCGTATCATCTGAACAGCAGAAACCTGCTGATAATGTGATTTGTGGGTGCATGAACAGCTCAGGTGGAAAAGCAAGAGGCTGCTTTCAGAGACAAGGACATTTCAGCACTGCCTGAGACACACTGCTGTGTAATGCTGGCAGAAGTATAAATGAGTCGTTGCATAGGGTGATGCCAAAAGAGGATTGATATTTGGATCAGAAAAAAAATTATTGAATTTTTTTGCAAGTTAACATGGATTTCACTGCCTTATAACTAGCAATTACCAGTTTCTGCTAAAAAGCAAAACAAATCAGATGTTGTGTTTGGTAGGTTGGAAGTATTTGCAGCACTTTGTTCGATGCTGCTGTATGCAGTAGGGCTCACTCCTGATCACAGGTAGATTAACTTGGAATAGCTGATGTGGCCACTGCCCCCCGTGCCTCCCCCAGACTCCTGCCATCCCTCCAGCAGATACTAAATACAGTGTCATGAATTAGAGTCCAGATCCAGAGCCGCTAAATTCAATAGGAGTCATTCCTTTCTCTCCAGAGAAAGTGAACTAGTGCTTCAGGTTTCTGTGCTAACCCCTAGGGACATGGGAAAATGCCCTCCTACGCCCCCGGCTCCTGTTGCTTACCGAACACAGCCCATCAAACCTCAGCATGGGCAGCTACAGAAATCAGCACTTTAGGCAATGGCTGTGGGGAAGAAGATTGCTAGGGACAGCCTCACTTACAGCATTCCAAACCTTAATATCACCAGGCTTTCCTCCATGCCCAGCTCCGTGCTGGCTGCACATCCACCTGCGCACTGCTGGGAGCAGCATGAGGGAGCAGCCAGCAAGCAGGCACGCTCCTGCAGAGCTGGAGAGCGGCAGGAGAGGCTGGCTGCTAATTCCTTGCTACTGGACCAGCTACTGGGCCAGTGATGAGCTGTTTTGCCCCAACAGTTAAGGTGCCAGCTAAGCATGGATAACTGCAGCAGTAATGATTAGTTTTGCAGTAGCAACCAGCGTTCAGTTGGCATTGTTCTAATGTGATAGGAAATATATAAACACCTGGGAGGCAAAGATCTTCATTACATCAACTGGCTGCCATTTTGCAATCCCTTGTTATGACAGCTGGAAAAATAGCCCTTTTTTTGGTACATGGTATTAGAGGGTTATATACTATATGCAGTGTCATTTTGTTATGGTACTTCTAGTAGGTATATTTAGGATAAAAAAGGGTAATCGTCAGAGAGAGTTTTAACATATACTGCTCATTTAAAATCTAAATGAAAGATACAATTTTCCATCAAACAGAAAACATTAACCATAATGTAAAAAATATTTCCCTTTTATTACAAGCTAAATGATCTAATCTGTGTGTAAGCCAAGAAATTTTATAGCTGTTTCTCTTCATGCAGGTCATAAATGTCCTGTTTATATAAGCAAATTATGGAGGTATTTATGTAAAAATGGCATCAAAAGCTTTAAAAAAAGACTGAAAATCTAAAATGTTGTATTACAAATCTCTCTTGATTCCCATTAAAAACAAAAAAGTTATATTGGGAAAAGCATAGGAAATTAGTTAATTCTGACTCAAAAGTATTAGCCACACAAACTAACACAAAGTAAAAATTACCCTATATCAGCCAATGTGTAAAGACTTCTCATCTGCATGCCCTTAGCAAATTTAAAATACTTCAAATTGGCCAGGTTCTTTGTAACCGAAAGCCAAGGTCACTGAAATTACCTGGCATTTTCTGTAGGCTAAACAAGTCACTCCTGCTGAGTCTGAGTTAAGAGCAATGGTTCTGTAGGAGAGTCAGGTAGTTCTAAAGCCTAATTTCTATTTCTAAAATTAGTTTCTCTGAATACTCCTTTTTGGAGTGCACAGATGGCCATATGTATGCTTTTGCGGGTGGATTTTTTTGTACCTTTTTTGCTTCTGATCTTTAAGTCTGTGTTCTTTACTCAGAATACTCAGCCCTAAGAGCTGAAAGAATTTTTTTTTCGACTTTACTTTCTCTTTCCAGCTCCATTTCATTACTGTCTCCTATGCCAAAAATGTTTATTGTTCCATTGCATCCTCAAAAAAAGGTCTTAAGAACTTTTCAGCTTCTTGTATGGTTGGCTAGTTTCTCAAGAGAACTGGGATATGCATACAAGTTACAATGACAGGATCTCGGTGCAATTGCACAGAGTTTACTGGCATAATTGGGTCATAGAAGTCCTTTTCAAAAATAACTAGAATTTGCTACATTCAGACTAGGGACACAGAAATGATGATTCAGATGTGCTATGTTCTTTGTTAATTTCCACGAAGGCAACACTTTCCAAACACGTTATTTTATATCAACAATTGTAAAATGAGGATAAACATCACACATTTATGTTAATTGAAAAACACATGTCTAGTCCCCAATTCACAAGTTTGCATTAGAATTATTAGTGTCAGGTGAATTGAACTAAAGGAAGAATCCAACTGGCTCTAACTGGTCCTACTTTGAGCAATGGGGTTAATCTAGGCCATCTCTAGAGGTCCCTTCCAACATCAGCAATTTTGTAATTCTCTTAATCTGATAGTGAAACATCTGCTTTGCCATTTAAGTTCTGAAATGCTTCTGAAAGGTGCCAGCTGACAGCATTTCTTAAGCAGATACCTAAGTTAGGCTTATTAACACTTAATATTTTCTTGTAGCCATGGCCATCCTAACTAATCAAGCAGCCTGGGCTCTCCTGAGCAACACAGCACTTTTCAGCAGGGATAGCGAACAAATCCTAGAAAGGACTGCATTGCAGAAAACATTTGTTTTGCCACTGGGGGAAAGCTAGCAAAAGAAATGCAGTTGGTTGACCCTGTCTGGATTCCAGGTGCTCTCCAAAGCTGCTCTATCACTCCCCTCCTCAGGTGGGCAGGGGAGAGGAAATACAGTGAAAGGCTCATAAGCTCTCTCCCTCATAAGTGTAGGGAGAGATCCCTCACCAGTCATTTTCAGAGGTAGAAAAAACTTGACTTGGGTGAATTAGTTTAATTTATTGCCAATCAAATCAGAGTAGGATAATGAGAGATAAAACCAAATCTTAAAAACACTTTTCTCCCACCCCTCCCTTCTTCCCCTGCTTAACTGTATTCTCATGTTCTCTACCTCCTCCCCACCCAGACGAACAGGAATATAGGAAAGGAGTTTATGGCCAGTTCATCACACATTGTCTCTGCCACTGCTTCCTCCGCAGGGGGAGGACTCCTCACACTCTTCCTCTTCTCCAGCGTGGGGTCCCTCCCACGGGAGACAGTCCTCCATGAATTTCGCCAATGTGAGTCCTTCCCACGGACTACAGTTCTTCACAAACTGCTCCAGCTGGGAACCTTCAATGTGGTTCAGTCCTTCAGGAACAGACTGTTCTGGTGTGGGTCCCTCACAGGGTCACAGGTCCTGCCAGCAAACTTGCTCTAGCATGGGCTCCTCTACATGGGACCACACAATCTGCCAGGAGCCTGGTACAGCACAAGGATCACAGACTCCTTTGGGCACATCCACCTGCTCCAGCGTGGGGTTCTCCATGGGCTGCATGTGGGTATCTCTTCTACTGTGGATGTCCATGGGCTGCAGGGGCTACTGGTTCTCTGACCTCAGCTTTCTCAACATATGCAGGTAATGTTGAAAATAGATGCAAACTGAAACAGAAAAATAAAGGCATACTTTTCCTGATTAATTTCATTCTACAGGGGTTATGACTTCTCCTCCCTTTTTGTTTTCCTGAGTTCCTTTACAATCTTTACAAGTTTGGGCTGGAGGAAATAGGAGAAGAATGGCTTCTAATGTTATTTCCTGGAGATAAAACTCATATCTATAATGTGAGACAGATTAAAATGGTGAACTTTAAAACATTGATGGATGATCTTAAGCATGGAGCAGGTTAGGTGTTTTGGATGGAGCCACTGAATTTCATACTAAATCATGTTCAAGGCATATTACTTAGTGCTGTATCAAAGCACAACACACTTATCTTGCTAACCATGCCATCACTGGAGAGATGACTGAGCTGAAAGCCTTTTAAAATCGTACATCTGAGGCTGGATTTCACAATACAGCTCTGAGGAGTTTGCAAGGCAGGAGTCACACAAAAAGCCTTCCTTGCCGAGCCAAACAGGATCTCACCCTGACCAGCATGGAGATTCTCCCCAGCCATTCCCACATCACCTGCACAAAGCTGGTTCCTATAAGAGCTCCACTGAATGGCTGGTACCTAATTTCCTTAAACAGAAGTCAGTAGAAGCTTCAAATCTGAGGTTTTGATAATCAGTCCAAGGCCCTCACAATGCAAACCCCAAACCAGAAACTTGATGTGGAGTGCAACTCCTTTCAGGCAGTAGATGACCCTAGCTACTGTCATCTTGAACAGTGTATAAAATGAAATGTTTTCCACTGAAAATAATTGAAATACTCAAAAATCCCCGCAATGTCTTTTCAAGCTTAGTGAGCTTTCACTATGCACCTTCTTTTAACATTTCTTTCCCTTGAAGAACAAAGTTATAAGACAATGGTTTAATGCACTGTACATATTCATGTGTAATATCCCTCTACTGCTGTATGCTATTTTCAGATTGCTCTGCTTCTATAGTTTTTCCACAACACAACAATATTCAGAGCCCCTATCTACATAATTTCATCAGCCCGTTGCTCATTAAGTCACAAACATGTAGAATTTTGATCAATTTTGAAACAAAACTAGGGATATTTCTAGCTAATTTTCCTGCAAGATTTCCATAACTTCATTGACAAACCAGTTGGCTGCTCAAACAAATGAGAAACTCTTGCTTTAATGGTCAATGAAATCTGGCCCTGCTCTCATTTTTTATTAACTATAAAGCTGGCAAAGATGTATCATTACTGAAATAAAACACAGGTGGAAAATTTAAACATGATTGTAAGTATATCTGTACTGGAATAGATCTTACTTTGTACACCTTAGGAAAAGAATCAAGCTGGTGATATTTATTCCACATGCTTACTCCTAAGGGTTTGGGACAGAGTGATCACTGCAGCATAGAGTAGACAAATCAGCCACATTTAAACTAGTTGTTCAGAGAATAGTAGTAGCTCGATGCAAACTTGTCTATCCTGTTTCTCCAACATATTTTTCAGCTTATATTTATCAATATTTTATCATGTCTGTATCAATATAAATACTGGTGTTAAACAGTTCAAGGTTAATGGTAGATATATGCCCAATTATTTGTTATAGAATAAATAGTAGGGATAAGAATTTTCTAGTTTAAGTGAAATAGGACTGACTGTAGCATAGATATAGAAACAGCACCGCTGGACTCTTCATCTAGAACCACACAGGATTGCTGAGGCAGAGGTTTCAACTTAAACAAAGAATGAAGGATTAATTCATATGCTTTACATTCAGGATAAATCAGTATTCAAACCCATGTTCTGAAATAGTTTTATGAGTCACATTTCCAGGATGGAACAAAGGCCATACAAGTGAAATATATGCTAACACATAGCTAGGACAAAACATCTTTGGCAAAATATGGGGCAAGGAAAATTAAACACGTCCATTTGTATTAAGCCACAGGGAATAAACATTGACACAAGATTGCAGAAAGAGAAAAGGATGTTTGTAACAGTGAAGTATAATCGCTTCCCTAAGATGAAATTCTGCTTTTGTTTACAAAAGTCAAGTGGGATTCTCTTTCATATAAATGAGAACAAACGATTTGATAATGAGCATTTTGTCTTCATTCCTAATGCATCTCAGGTGAGCCCTGCTCTTGCCAAATACATAATTTGTCACCACAAATCTGTGGATGTTCTGATTTCCTTGGGTGATGAGCAGCATTCTGGATGAATGTATTCATATGAATATGCTAGTGTAATACATCATAAGAGTACCATTGGCACTGGTAAGATTTATTATTCAGAGGGCAATACTGACCATCAGATCAGTGGAGAACGTAGTATATTTTATTTGTGTTAACTTTAAAACTTGACAAGGAAACAGAATATTTTTCATTAGGAAGGAAAGCTAAAGACATGTAAAATGAGCTGCAAATTCTGCTAAGTTTTTTCAACCTTTGGGAAAATTTTTGCATTATTTCTGATTGTTAGGAAATTATAAGAGAAGAGGTAAGCTATAAAGTGTAGTTACAGTTGTCCAAACCTAAGCAAATTTATATTAATTCATAAAGTATGTTGAAAATAGGAACCCATTTGATTTGCAGCAATGATAGAGTGAGATAAATGTGCAAAAGGAATAATACTGTGATTTAAAAATAATAGGACCCTTTTGTGTTTTGGAAGATTAATTTAAATATCTTACTCAAGGACTATATTTCAAATTTGATAGAATGGATATATTGCTATGAGCAAAGACAATCCTCACACATGAGTTAAATTTCCTTCAATACAGATAGGCATAGGTGCCCTATTATTGAGATAAAATTTGTTGACCTTGCCTTACACTTACTGTGATAGTCCAGATAAATTTGGTTAGGTGAAGCCATCGTAATTTTAGACTGTGGATATTTGTACTAAGTAATTAAATAGTGATTAAAATAAAGCAGGGACAAAAATAAGGCAAAGAATCTAAAAAGGGAGTGAAAACCTGGAAAAAAATTACAAAGTCATTTTCCTTGGATGCAGATGCCTGAGTACATGCACCTTCATCACACAGTGCTATTCAGAAAAAAGGCACCACATAAGAGTGCCCTTTATCTCCCTACTCTGCTGGCCTCTGCTACTTACTTGAGCTAAAGGTCCTTCTCTGTAACCAAATGAACAGCAATGAAAAAGTGATGAGAAACATTGCTGGTAAGCAGGTGTCATGAAATAAAGAATAGAGAAAAGTACAGGAACTGAAATACTGCTAAAGTCTGAGTTGTTAGAAGCTGAGTGTTTCAACAGAGACACTATTTAAGTGTGTTCTGGCTTACAGCCAGAATATAAAACTTCTGAGTTTCCCCCAAATACTGTATTACAGTCACTGTTAGCTTTCACTTCTTAATTAGAGGCGAGGAGGATATAACTGATGAGGAAAGTATCACCATCTGCAAAAAACCCTAAACCTGTCTTCCACTTTCACAGATCTCTACTGCTAAATCTGTCAGGGCACCCTTCTGAAGACCTCTCCAGATTTCTATGGGCTGTCTTTCAAGTTACAAGCTTGTAAACCCCACATCTCCTGGTAATGCAATGCCATATTTCAGTCAGTCTCTGTGCTGCACCAGGTAGCAAAGAGCAGCCATCAGTAAACACAATGTCTTGGGCCCTTGCTGGCAATTCCCTTTGGGAGCCTGAGCACATAGCACAGAAATCAACTTCAAAACAGAGCAGAGCTGTTGGGTCAAAGGCTATGCAGTTCTCACAGGAATGCATTCAAAACAAGACGTATTCTGCACGTTTGATGAGATGTACATTTGGCCTTCACCTCACTCCAGTTTACATCAGTAATATGTATTTTAAAATCTTCCTGCAGCCATGGACAAAGATCTAACAAAGATCGGGGGCAAAACTTAACACCTGAACAAATTTATCCTAGGCTTATTAATTCTAAAAGCAAAACCAGAATTCGAAGAATGGAAAATATGAATCAAAACCTCCAGTTTTGTAGATCTTATTCCACTGCACAAAGGTTTGCCGGTAGACTTGTGTCAGACATTTCACAGAGCTCTGCTTTCTACTGGAAGCACTTACATTGTATGATTTCCTGGCCAACAGATAAGTTATCTTCTACTTGTTTTAACAAAGTCGTGATACATATAGCGTGTCAAAAGAACTGAGCAATACACAGGATGACGTGAAAGTATTTCTTTAAGAGGTTATTATTTGTTTTGTCTTCTGAAAAGAATATAGGGAATTGAAGTATTTTTCTTTTGAAACGTAGAAAATTCACCTTTTACTACTGCATTAATGCATTTGTTAACTATAAGCTACTAGAAGTGAAAGAAAAAATCTCACCTATAGATTTATAGCTGTCTTGGGGTGACCTTATGATGTGTATGCCATATCGCTGCCTATGCCCAGAAATTAATTTTTGTGCCTTTCTATGCCTCTAAACTGAGCCTGAGAGGGAAAAAAAAAAAAGAAAAAAACCTGAGCAAAACTTTCTCAAAGCAGTTTGCAGCTTGTTCAAGGTCACATAAAGATAGCAGGTTTTTTTTCCTCAGCTGTTGCAGGGGAGCGAGGAAGCACCCGGCTTGCTGCTTTCCAGTCAGCTTTTGGCCAGTTTTTGCAGTTTCTTGTTCTCCAGAGAGAGACTGAGAGTTGAACTTTTCCTTCTTTGGAATTTCGGATTTTCTCCCTTTTCTACTGGACTGCTTGATTGCTGTAACATCAGAGCACATCGGGAGGACTTTCCACTGGGCACAGAGGGCCTGGCCCTGGCCCAAACCCCAGCCCCAAGGAGACCAAAGGGAGGACTCTAACACTTTCCCAGGTTTTTTCCTCTACAGTGAAAGATTTTACCATTTAACATTATTTTCCTTTCCTGTGTGTTTGTTAAATAAATAGTTTTATCTCCTTCACTTTCCTTCAATGAAATTTTTTTTTTTTCCTGAACCTGGTGGGGGAGGGGTGGTTGTGCCTTCTCTCAGAGGATATATTTCTAAATTTGGCCAAACCGGAACAATAGCATAAAATGGAAAGATAGAAGGGTGAAGGAGAAAATAAAGATCTGTCATTACTAGTATATCTTGTTCTATAGATGCATATTTTTACTAATATAGGACAGTCTTTGTAAATATTCTCTCACATCTTTAATAGTCTGAGAGACAAGCATGTATTTGTAAAGGTCTTTCATTTAAAAGGAGTATATAGGTTCTATCAAACTGCATGCTTAAAGCCCACATACCAGACTGTGTGGTATAACACGGCGAGGAGAGCTGGGCCACACAAAAACCCATCAGAAGTGCTACCACAATAAGGAACATTTAAACTTCATACTTTCCTCAAAAAAAGACCAGCAGTTTTGTCATTGTATCTTTTCATCTTGATATTTCTTTATAGTGGATTTGACTATGAAATAGATGCAGGTGGTTACATTAAGTTCTTGTGAAAAATTATGAAATCAGATGAGTTTTTTGACATCAAGAATAGCTTCTCTGAACCATTGCTTAAATGTCCTGCCACAGATTTATCTCAGAAATTCTCACCATTCTGGTAAAGGCTGGTTTGAAATTTGTCACTAAAATGCTGTTTAATAAACATTGTTACTTTCATTTAGGCCAGAACTTACAAGAACCAGTGGTTTTTATGAAGAGTTACATGGAAGATTAAGAATTTTATTTCAAATGTAATTTTGGGGGTATTCTTTTCAGACTATGCTATATATTTATTTCTCGCATGGATATGACTTAATCTTTCTGCTGGATTCTTACAAATATTTTAAAGGCATCTTCTGGTCAGTTCTGCTTGCAAAACATTTTCTGTAGATCAATGTATATCTCCTGTTGTTTACAGAGAAAGAGTTTGCCTATACAAAAGAAAAAAAGCCAGTTAAATATAAGGATGGAAGCCAATCCAACCACACAGAGAAAAACAATTCCTAACACTTCCCTTCCACTGCCCGTGGCAGATAGAAAAGGAACATACCATGGGATAAACAGCTCTCTCTCATTGCTTTGTTGTTAGAGTCACAGTTCAACAGCTAAACAGATCATTCTAGGAGTAGAAATCCTTAAGTCTGGTTTTATATGAGTATTGCTCAGATTAATGAATGTCTGATAAAGTGCAAGTTCTTCTTGAAGCTTTCCTGTGACTGGAATGTCCATAGTGTCTCTCTCCAGGGGAATCTTTTGTTTCTACTGACATATTTGATCTTACTCTGTGGGGTCCCCAACAGTACAATGCCAATTTGACTCTTCCTCCTGAGCAGCCTATTCTCCTGCAGCTTGGAGGAATTTAATATTACTGAGCCCTCCACACCTCTGTCCAGAAGTTTGGTGAAAAGTGTCTGGTAGCCTCAAGGAGATACAGAATGACAGATTGGCCAATACCGAGACAGATACAATACCATCCCATAGACCTAATTTCCCTTGGAAATCAAGCCAATGTGGAAGAAAATTCAGCTGCACATTCATAGTAACATTTAATACTAAGCTATTCTAGCCCCTGCTATTGTGACTTTACTTTTCAGACCTGTTTCATAGGAGCCATATCTGAAAGGAATGTTTTATATCCTAATTTCTGTAGAAAAAGAAACAATAGGCTTTATCCGATATTGGGAGTTCTCACCTGTAAAGTACCTTTTTTTTTTTAATCCATAATGCATAATTAACAATTAAATAGAAACTGATCTTTTAAGTTCTCTGTTTTTATTAATTTTTCCCTGCTGTGTGTTACACATATGTTGTATGAAGACAGTCTGTTACTTTTAACTGTCTCCCAACACAGTAGATTTATATCCTGGTTATGCATCTGAGGACTCTGCAGTACCTAAATCATATCTAATAGACAAAGGCACTATAGACCAGTTAGCCCACTTTGCTAACGACCATTTTCTTGTGGCAAGTTGCAGTCATTACTGTATCATACAGAAAGTCAGGTTTAACATATTGGTTGTTACCAATTCAATTCCATCTTGGTATAATAGAAAAATATTTTAACAGTGTGTTAACTTTGATTGAGTGGATAGGATTCACAGCCACTAAAGAAAGTTTTTACATCATAATGATGAAGACAGACCTCATAAAATACTCAGGCACCCTGCTAGTAGGGCAGATGTTCACGCTTCCCTCTGGGTAGGAAGGATATGTTGGCAAAGGATCATTTCATGATAACCTGTAAGTTAATTTCTGCTGTGTCTGCAGTACTCAGATTTTCAGTGCTCAGTCCTTCAGTGAGAACCAAAATTCCAGGTTCCAAGCACCCTAACCAACACCTCATAGGGACAAGGCAAACAAGCAGCATACTGATCATGGAGAAGACATACCACTAGGAAACAGGGACAACAAAGAGCAAGCAAAAGAATGTCAGCAACCCAGACCTTTCCAGAGATTGTGCTACTAAATCAGGACTGTGAGCAAACACCTACCTCTGTTTAGCACCCCAATCTTCCACAGAGACTAGGCAACTAAAAATGTTTTTGAAAGAATTCTGCAATTCAATCTCTCATGCTTTTCTGTAAAAACTCTGGATTGAGTAGGAGAGGGTGGGTAAGAGTCGCTGGATAGTCAGTTCTCCTCCTGAAAAGAAGACATCTGAATTCTATGTTTATCTCTAACTGGGAAAATTAAACGCATATATTAGATATCTTGGCAACACATCTAGACAAGGCTTAAGATGTGGGAAAAGGCACATATATTATTGGCAACTTGCACACTTGATTACATGGTTTTAATGTTAGATTATTGTGTTCCAAAATACCATATATTTCAACATAATGCATCCTGACAATGCTGCGAGGTCTTTAATGGTTAATTTGTGCTCAATGAACACTTATTAATCTGTAATTGATGGCATGTCAACTTTGTGGGAAGAAAATCCTCTGAAATTATAATAATCAAAAGTATCATATCTAAAATCAGAAAACATTAGCATATGATCTGGAGTCAAAAACTAATGTTGGAAGTGAAATAATTAAAAGTATTTTCCCTTTTTTTTAAGAATTGGTGAGCAGTCTTTGGCCTACATGAATTCTTCCCTCCTTCCTCCTCCATGCATATAAATTATTTTCTTCCCTGAGGCTTCATACCTATTCTGGAGAAGTAAAGATTAATGTAACTGTTCACATTCATCATTTTGTCTGGCAGAATTCCAAATAGTGGATTTTGATTTTTGGAACCAAAGTAATTCAAGGTTGTTTAGATGCAAGGTTTTGAATCCATCTTTATTAGAAATGAGATTTAATAACAAGATCATTTTCTCCCTTCCACAAACTCTCTTCACAGTAGCTTTTTCCTGATGAAATTCAGCATGGATTGGCTTTGGTTGTGCTTTGAAACCTTCTTTTATGCAGCTGCATTGTCAGAGAACTTGTAGTATTTTGAAAGAAGAGTGTTTCATGTCTTTCCCTTGCCTGCTTGTAAGCTGTTGATCTGATGCTCACAAAGTTCGATTTGACAATATTGAATGTCCTGGAGGATACACAGCATGAGGATCTGAGCATCATTTTTCTTAATTTCATGAAACAAGCAAAGCCTTTTGGATTCAGATTATTAGCTAGAAATTATATTCTTTGGTGATACACATTGATACTATTATTGAATAAAACAGCACTGGAATAATTTTTTTAAAAATTAAAGCTATTAAAACTGAATTAAAGCAAAAATCATGTAGACTGATGTCAGTATATAAAAATATTTGTGGTTCTGTTCTCTTAAAGAGGTTGCTTCTATTTTCTGCCTTTCATCAATGGCCTTTCCAAGGGCTTTTCTCACCTAAGTTACAAGCTATTGTAGATACACTGCATTAGGGTAAAATATAGTAAATAGCATTGCATGACCTGTTCTGCTTGCTTTGAAAATATAATATTATGCAAATATATGTTACATCTTGATTTGTTTTTTTTCCAGTTATAAGATTTCTGTTGCCGAGGAAGATAATTATTACATAGATTTTCATGACAGTGAAACAACATTAAAAAACACCAAAAAAAGTTTCCTTGATCCTGCACTAAATTGCCCACTAAACATTAATGATCATAAATGTCCTTCTGAAATGCATTACCCTGGCACACTGCACGAATTCTTCTGTGAGAAGAAAGGGCCCCCATGGACCAGTCTTTACCACCAGTGTTAAACAAGAAGATCTCTACCTGGAACCAACCTCCTGAATGTACTGAGGAAGTATTTTTCAGCTAGCAGCAGTGGCTAATGGGTACTTGGCTTCTTATTCATTTCCTTCTATCCCAGTCTTTTGAAAGATCAGGCAGGATATAAAAGGTGACAAGGTTCTACAAACTCATCTGTACTATCTGTATTTATTTACATCAAGGACAGATAACATGATGTTTGAAGACTGTCTACTCCACAAAGGTGCAGGAAGAGTGTGTTGATACGACTTCTGTAGAATTTTAGTCAAGAGCAGGGGAAATTCTTCATGGCTTATTTTCATGTTCTTATCAGTGTATCCACTAACTCAACATAAAAGGCAGTAGGGAAGGAGCTGAAGATGGCAGCACTTGACACAATTATGGTAAAGTTAGAAAATCAAGCTTTTCAAGAGCAGCTTTAAGCATTATTGAAAAAAAAGAGATCATTATAGCTTTCTTAATGTCCCAGTTTTGTGTCAGTATCAAGTATATGAGAAAAATTATTTTTATATGGATACAAAAAGATCACTCTATGAAGCTCGTTCCCACCCCTGAAGTTTTAAATTGAACAACCTGTCTCTTGGGCTTTGCTTTCCACAGCTCTCTTTCTGAGCCCAGTGAAAATGCCATTTATGATAAAGAAGTACCTTTCTCTCTGCATTGTCTCCTTGGCTTTCTGTCTCTTACTGCATGAGATTTGGGGTTTTGTTCTTATCTTCCTGTTCTCACCTCTCCTTTTATTTTCATCCTTATGTAGTGTCACGCAAATGTAGTGTCAATTTATGCACAAAGGGTTCATTACAGGTTTACCTGTTTTAATTTTATTTAAATTTAATTTTAAAACTAATTATTTAATAATAGGTTAGTAAATATGTTAAACCACTGACAGAACCTACCAATCTAATGTCTTTGTTTAAAAGAAATCCACAACAATAGTGATTATCAAACAGAAGAGCTGTAATTGTCTTGCAATGTTCCTTTTGCTAGTAGGGATTGAAATTAATGAATAAGGTACAAAACTATATTAATGGATCATATGAAAACATGCAGGGCAAGAAAGAAATCACGTGAATATAAACTGAAATCTCCTAAAAGTTAGGACAATTCAAGCTAGAGACAGAATCTGATCAAAAACCACAAAACTGTGAGAAAGCAAAAATCCAGTAAGTGAAAAATCATTATTGACACTCAATGGAGGTGATGCTGCCACCCGTAAAAATAAAATTTCCAACATAAGGACTGCTTATCTCCAGCATCATTTGAAAATCACAGACACTCATTGTGTGATTGCTGGACACGTGGCAAGCAGTAAGCTTTAGACTCATTAAACAACTTCTTCAAAACACTTTGTTTCTACTAAGAGTAAATTAAATGTAAAGGAACAAGATTAATTTATAACTGGCATGAAAATCCAGAAAAGAAATGTAATTAAAAATAAGGAAAAGCATTAAAACAGGCACAAGAGTTCTTCAGGAAGCACAGCCATGTGTTTTGCCACTTATCTACTCTACATAAATAATTTAGTTCACAAACTAAATAATTCTCCTATAATATGTTGTTGAAATGCCATCATTGACTAGAATGCAGAAATATGCTGTGTTCTTCTAAAGGTAATGGGTAGCTGACTTTTGCAGATCAAGAAAATCTATGTTTATCAGCTGAAAATGCCAAATTAAATTATGAAATTATTTCAGTCTAACTTCAGAGACAGAAATTTATGTAGTCATTAGAACTTTTTGAATATGACTCTTCTGAGCAGCAATACAGATATTGACTTCCCATTCTCATCACAACTTCCAGTATAGCCTGCAGAAATCTTCCTTTTGAGACACAGATTCCACAAAACTCTGTGCCAATGAATACGACAGTAGTTATGGAGCAACAGCTAGACACTCCTTCTTCCCCCATATACATATTGTAACTTCTACTGTGGGCTTTGGACCTGAGGAACATAGAGGAAAAGGTGCTTTGGAGGGGAAAAGGTTGGCTTATGAGGCATGATTTAACACAGAAGAGGACTTGCTTGCAGGCATTTAGCATTTCTTATTGTCTGTCTAACCTGTCTGACTTTCTCCCAGAACTTTCAATCTGTTCCAGTCCTCATCTACTCAGTCTCAGCTTTCATTCCTAAACCTCCCTCAGCTCTTATCCAGCTCATCCCTATCCCTGCTTTGGACTCCTCCCATCTTTTCACCTTGTCCTTAGTGTGTTTTCCTCCACTATCCAGGCACCATTTACTACTAGACTCTTTGATTAAAGACTTTATATGGATATTTTTGGTTTTTTCCCCACATCATCCTTACCACTAACTTCTCAAACTTGACCTCAGCAGCAGTGCTATGCTTATGGTGCCTTGTGACACAGTTGTCCCTGCCTCAGCTGATTAGTTATTCCTGTAGCTATGTGCTTCTAAACATGTTCTACTACTTCCTCTCATAATCCTCCTTATTTGCAAATCCTGACCTACACTCATGGTTGTCTCATTCATATTTCAAGTCCCTTTTCCTATGCCTGAAAAAATTAACTTTCTCTCATTCCCTTTCCTTCCTTTATCAATTTGGAAATTAATGAAAAGGCAGGAGGGACAACCCATTGCCCAGCTCCATCCCAGTGATGTCTTTAAGCACAAGTCTCGGTCCCTTCCTGTTCTAGTTTTGGCCAGGACAGGGTTAATTTTTTACAGAGAGGGAGGGGAACCTGGCCAGACCCTGGGGTTTTTCACTATCATCTCATGTCACTTGCCAGGGGCAGGCGTTAGGGGCTCTCTCATTTCCCATAGTGGGGGGGCAAAAGGGTCTGGTGTTTTACTTTCTGCATAAATAATTTCTTTTCCTTTGACCTTTTGTGGTTAGCATTGTTGCTGTTACTCTTCATTTTCTTGTTTCATTGCTGTCTCCAGTAAATTGTGCTTATCTCAAGTCCTGATTTTCACCTTTATGTGCCTCCGATTCTCAACTCCATCCCTGGAGCAGGAAAGGGGAGGGAGGGGAAGTGAGCAAACAGCGAGAGTCTCCTCGGGAGAACTAGATTGGGGAGTACCATTTCTAAACCACAACACTTCCTTTGAGCTCTCTTATAGATGGAAGCTGATGGTATTCTCACCTCTAACCCCTCTTTTGAATGCAAATAGATGCTATCGGGTGTGTTAAGCAGGTGTTGCTTAATACTTAAGGAAAGATTTTATATTTTTAGCCCTGCTTGGCAATTGTTTAGGAAGACATGGCTCCAGAGCTGCAGATCGTACCTTATTTGGCACACAATCCCATGTTCTGTGCAGCCTGAGCTGAACTTCACTTGGAACTGAGTAGAGGACTGTTCTGGTTTGGCCAAATTTAGAAATATATCCTCTGAGAGAAAGCACAACCACCCCTCCCCCACCAGGTTCAGGAAAAAAGTAAATTTTCCTCGAAGGAAAGTGAAAGAGATAAAAACTACTTATTTACCAAACACACGGGAAAAGGAAAATAATGCTAAATAATAAAATCTCTCGCTGTGGAGAAAAAAATCTGGGAAAAGTGTTAAGAGTCCTCCCTTTGGTCTCCTCGGAGCTGGGACTTGGCCAGGCCCTCTGTGCTCGGTGGAAAGTCCTCCTGATGTGTTCTGATATTGAAGCAGTCCAGTAGAAAAGGGAGAAAATCCGAAATTCCAGGGAAGGAAAAACAAAGTTCAACTCTCAGTCTCTCTCTGGAGAAAAAGAAAACTGAACCGCTGGCCAAAAGCGGACTGGAAAAAAACCGCAAGCCAGGTGCTTCCTCGCTCCCCTGCAACAGCTGGGGAAAAAAAAAATTGCTATCTCTGTGTGACCTTGGACAAGCTGAAAACTGCTTTGAAAAATTTTTGCTCAATTTTTCCTTCCCCCTCTCAGGCTCAGTTTAGAGGCATAGAAAGGCACAAAGTTAATTTCTGGGCATAGGGCACCGATATGGGATCCACATCATAAAGTCACCCCAAGACAAGGACACATCCCCAAATGACCACCAGAGACCCCAAAGAGGCCGACACGGGCACAGTAACACATACTGCATAAGGCTGTGAAAGCTAAATGACTGTGCATTAGGTGGATGGCAACTATGAATTAAGTAGGTGGGTTTATGCAAATTTCAATGTATAAATTCTTTTGCTTTTCACCCCCGGTGTGCTTAATTTGTTGAAAACTTCCACCTTGCACCCTGTGCAGAATAAACAGCATTTCCTCTCAAAACCTGATTCTTCATCTGTGTTTAGAGTTCCTAAAATCTGCCAACACCTCTTGCAAAAAGAGGTATTCCATGTCATCTGGCTCCTGACACCCCGGGCAGTATCATCCTTCATCTCATGTCAACACATGTGAGCTGGATCATTCAGAGCTAGCAAAGTTTTCAGAGCTTCCAGTGAGGATTCTGTCTTCAGAAAATATATCTGTTAAAGTTAAAAAAATATTTGACATACTGAAACAGTAATTTTTTAAAATGCATATAATGGAGCTGAGGTGTTTTCTCCCCAAACCTGCAAGACAACCTTTCCCATGTTCTGGGGACACCAAAGAGGCAGGAAGGCATTCTGGAAAGTTCATGGAACTGATGTAACTCAGAGCTGCTTGAATTTCCTCTTCTCACTAGAAGTGCTGTTCAGCTGCAAATAGAAAAAAAAAACAAACCAACCTCCCCCAAATCACAATTATTAACTTTGTGTGATAACGAAAATTTGATATAATTTAGAAATATTTCTCACTTCAGTTGTTAAAATTGAAGACCAGATGGAACTTGGTTTTGTCAAGTTTGTAGAGGTTTTTGTGACAAATGTATTTTTCCTGTGGAGAATGCCATAATAATAAAAGAAAGGTGTCACGTTCTAACATCTATTTTATCTGGTGTGTCTCAGCTTTAGTATTAACAGACTAGGAACACTCTGTCTGTCTGCCAGCACATTACCTTCTGTAGACATTCAGATTTTCTGTTTTCAGAGAAAAAGGTAGCAAAATGCCTGTCTTCCAGAGGATGAAACTGAATCCGAGAGCTGATTTTTAAAAGATAACACCATTTTTCTGTGGCAAAATCAGTAAAGGAATCCATGTTCCCTCATTCAAGATGAGTAGTATAGCCATTGGTCTATGTTATTTTTGGATGAATTCACTGGAAGAATCGTCTAAATAGTTCAGTTACATTTTCTGCACATTTTGCGAACCTTTAAGGAAGGTTTAATACAGCTTACTATAGCAGCTTCTTTCCCCTGTCATTCACAGAAAATAGAAATCAAGAACTTGAATTCTAATAATTAAAGTGTTCAAATAAATCAAGAAAGGTGAAATGCAGCCTTAGTAGCTGACAATTTTTCGTCTCAAGATGTGCAGATCCCTTCTTTCTCTGTCATTCCAACTTAGTAAACCAGAATGCAGGTAGCTCGATTTAGTTAAGCTGATAGTTTTAAAGCCAAATCAAATAAACACAGCAAAGGGAAATAAAAAAAGCCTGAATCCAAGAAATAAAACCTCTCCTTAAATTAACTGCTTTTTTGGGTTTTTTTTTCACAGAGCTGTTAATTTGCCAAAAAGGAGAGAAAACCTGAAAAACAGTAGCAAACACTTAGCAAATTCTTCATTCAGATTGCACAAAGAAAATTACACATTCTGGAAAGACAATGGGTTGAATCTAAAGGCCAGCAATATAGGAGACAATCACAACTGGCTTCTCATGGTAGAGGAAACCAGAGCGAGTGTTTCCAGAAAGCTCAGGACAGTGTTGGCTGACTTCTAGTATTTCAGGAAAAGAATTCTCTTAGGTTACAAAATTGTTGAGGCCTGGGCAGAGCTTCCTCACCAGGAATGTATCCTGGAGCAAGTGGTGGTGTTTCATTGTACTGACCATGTTATAGCTGAGGAAAGGGCACACGTGCTCTGTATTTGCTTCTCACTTTTTGACATTTAGGAAGGATAAGAACAGGTTACATTTTAAAAGAAGCTAAGTAGCTAAGGCTGCTGAGGGAGAGAACATCTATTCTTTTATAAGACCATGCTACTCTACCGTGGCCACAGTTACAATAAATCCTCAAATATTACTCTGAAAACTTGCTTTAGATTTAGCCCTTTCACGCACTGTTTCTGCACTACTATCTCTCAAGACACGAATCAAACCAAGGGCTAAAACATAATCAAGCTAGCTTGTCAAATTTCCACTTTCTTTTTTAAAGGAGAGACTCTTTTGAAACACATAATTTTGTATGCCCTGATTGATCCTCAGATCTTTGCAGTCTTCTAAGCTCTTCTCTGAAATACAGCATAATAACCAGTCAAAAGTCTTGTTATATACAGATATGACACCTGAGTTAAGTACAACAAACAGCCTTGTCAATCAAAATTCACATTAAAATGGGAGTGCATGTCAGTTCTGTCTTCCTGACAGCTGAATGCAGACAGAAAATTCTACAAACCTTCAGCACATCTAAGCAATGGACTGTTCTGCTATCTCTCTCAATTTTCTATATCTGCTAAACCCCCTCAAAAGCCATTAGTCTAAAAGCCTCTCTGGCTTCTTTTTCTTCCTGTGAGCTGAAATTTTACATGTCTGATATACATCTATGCTCTAGTTCTTTCTGAGGATGTGGAGTTTGATTTAAGAATTAGTGCATTGAACTCAAAAAAAAACCAAAGAAGCAATGTCTTTTTTGGCCATAAACACTGCAAAAATCTGCCTTCGTAGTCATAAAAAGACATTTCACTTCACATGGGAGCTCTTCAATCACTGTCTAATAATAGTTCATCACTCAAGAATTAGTCTGAGTTATGTATGTTCAGATTAAATCCATGCAAGTTAGTTTAAATGGAGTTAGAACAAAAAATGGTACTAAGCTACCCATGCTAGTGGTTGTGGGTGGGCAGTTGTGGAGAGGCAATTTCCCACAGACAGATAAACCACTGTATAGGCATTGCTACACTTTAATTAGGCATTTTGGCTTGCAGGATTTAGCTGCAGCACATACCTAGCCACTAGACAAAAAAGTAGGTTTATTCATTTAACCTCTGCAGTGCAGACAAATCCTAAATATACCATAGCATCCACAGAGCTGCACCATGAAGGAATCTTTGCCAGTAAGGCAGAGAAATTACCTTCAGGAGTAGTGAGAAATGCTGGAATGACTAACTCCCATCTTTTCCCTTGTTCCCAATAGAAAATATGCTGACAGGTGAAGTTAGCAAGCAGACCTCTTCTTCCACTAGAAATGTATGGCTCTGTTGTTGCTTTTTTGACATCACCCAGACTGTCATCCGTGCTGTCATTCAGCTGGCTCCGGCAAGATGTTTATTGGATGGGAGACCCACAAATCTACTTGCTCAAAGCTTTTCAGTAGATCTGCAGCAAAGTCAGCATGTCCTTTGAAGGGATGTCACAAGTGAACTGTGTTACTGAGGCTCACTGCTCCCTTCACCCACGGTCCCAAAAGCAGAGGCACAGGCATCCAGCTGAGCAGTGGGTGCACATCTGGAGGAGGCTCCATGGAGGGTCGTTACTGTCTAATATGGCTTTGTCTCCAGATGACACTTCAGGACAGCTGCTAGCAAAGGATGATTTTCATTAGGAGGAACCTCATGTCAAGATAAGTGTCATTTTACCAAAAGACAAAATGAAACTTTATACACTCTCACAACAGAGAAGGAGATTAAAGTTTGAGGAGTCATTTTTTTCTGTTATAATGCCTTTTTTTTGGTCTGCTACAAAGTGCATGCACCTGTCTGCAAATAGCCATTTGACTATTCTGAACAGAGCTGATTCTCTTCAGAACCTCTTCCTTCTCATTTGTGATCTTGTCTCTAAGGACTGCTTCTGAAACAAGAATTTATGTCCTGTAGCTCAGCAAATCGCATCCATAATTGCCAAAAACAGAACTGAAAATTGCATTTACATCCAACACATGCCTGGATCATTTTCTACACAAGAAATAATTAATATTCCAGGGAGCTTTTACATCAGCTTAATGGTTGCCTTGAGAATTAAATTCCCCTTATTTTCTTCTAGAAAATCATTAGAGATTAGAGAGATGAGAGAATAAAGTGGACAAGAATCTTGCCTTTCACTTCAGATAACAGTATGTTAGAGCCTTTGAACATCAAAGCCCCCTAAAAGAATTTAGAGACAAAAAGCCGGGTTTCACATGAAATCTGAATCTTTTGTGATTTGAAGAACTTGAGTGCTTTTTGATTGTGCTTTGAATCAACTTTTCTTTTATTAGTTCAAAAGTTATTGTTATGATTATCTGCAGAAAAAAAATGCTAAATTAATTCCATAAAATTTTATGAGTGAAATTATACAACATAATAATGAAATGCAAATATCCTTGTTCATTAGGCTCATCCATTTCAATTGTACCTGCAATATATTTCTCAGCGGGAACTGTTAATCATACAGCAGCATGCAGAAAAGAATATATTATATTAATTAAATAGCCACATTATGCATCTGTGTGCTGAATTATGCCCATGAAATTCAACATAGCATACATTACTATTTTTTTTTAGATCAAGAGAATTTTCTGTTTATGGGATTTGGGAGGAAAACAGTGTCATTTTGGTGTGCACTACAAGTAGCAAGTGAAGAACAGTCCAGTGTTTCAATGATAACAGTAATCTCCAAAAAAAACCTCTGCATTAAATTCTCAAAATCATGATCCTTCAAAGAGCTATTTTCAGGCACAGGGAACAGTCCATGCAGACCACACTGAAAGAATGAAGCACGTAGGAAGATTAGAGGGTTGGACAGAGAAAAAAGGATTGGCAGGAATGAGCCATCAAATTCAAATACTCAGCCAACCCCTACTCAAGTTCATCCAACATTGAATACAGTTTATTTGCAAAGGTCACTTGGCTAATTTACCCACTACCCAGTGCCTTCAAGGACTTTGAGTGCTTTAAAGATTAAGCTGCTACGTACACATTAAAAAAACTTGTCATAAAGGCAGTGTATGGTATGTTCCCATTCACAGAAAACAACACTGCTTGCTGAAAGGTGTTTAGGAAACTTTTTTCTTCCATCATTACACTATGCATATCCAGAATGATGCCTCAAAGCTGGTTTCTTACTAGGATTTTGAACATTTAAGGTTAATGGAGGTTCACTTCTAGAATTAGAGGTAATGTCCCCAACACCCTCTTAAGAATGCTGGAATCAATGGCACAAGTGAAGCAGAAAAAATTCTACTTCAAAAAACCTACTCAGTTTAAAATGTCAGTTTTCCTTTACATACAAAATACTTCACACTCTAGATTATGCTACAGAGAGGAAGGACAGGGCAAATTTATATCTTACAACATGCTGTCAGGTTACTGAAGTCTTTGGCTTCCCTCTAAAACACCATGATGTAAGGCCTGTTAACCAACAATATTTGAAGAAAAATCAGCATTTGCATTTACAGATGATCAAGGATTTCAGATTCCTTGAAAATTTGTGGCAGTGACATCAGAACACCTAGAAAACAGGCATCTAGCCCTGGCAGGACATTAGGTTTTAGGCTCTTTATCTGACCAATGGACACAGACTCTTCTGGGTCTGGGCAATTCTGTAAGAAATCATGCTTCAGTTCTTGTATTTGGAGGAGATGGTGCAACCTGTGTTTGACAATTCCCAGAGGGCTTTAGCCAGTAACCTGTCTCACAAAATGCTGATAGCCATACAATTCTATCTTCTTCCTCTATGTTTCTGGTTAAAGTAGCAATGCCTGCTGTTCCTCACACTGAACCAAAGGCTGACCGTGGACTTTCAGCATCTTCTGGTTATGCCCCAGAAGTCAGGTCCTCTGGGCTACAGAATTGGGTTCCTCTTTATACCTGTTATGCCATCAAACCATTCTTGCTCTGTGAACATCAGGCCACATATGTAACTTCATTTATATGTGATCTTACTGAACTCAGTCTGTCACTCTGGCCTTGGAAGGATTTACTTTGCACTGAAATTGCATTTATTTTTCCCCGCTGGATGCACAGACATGCAGCTCCTGTACAGGAAGACACACACGCATAGGTAAAAGGAAATTAAGCATAGTGTCACTGAGTCCAAGGGAACTGCCTCTCTGCCATTAAGTTATCTGGGACCTTTAGAGACTTCCTGAGCAGGAATGGTGTCAGATTTTGTCCTATTTTTAAATTAATGACAAGACCAAGATGGTGCCACGTATGATACAAGGCAAAACCTTTAAAATTATTTTGAAGCTGCATTTTTTGTTCTTTCCTTGTGTATCAAATTTGCTCCTAAAGTGGCTCTAGTCTTTCACTCTTAATAAACATTTTGATATGCAATGGTTGTAATGCCTTTCACGCTGCAGTGAAGACTGCAGCCATGATAGCCATGTCTAGTTTCTTCACTGATTTATAAGTGAGTTGTAAAGCTTTGTTCTAGTTTCTAAACAAATAGAACATTTATTGTTGAAAGCAACTGTTTAAAACACAAATTCACATATAAATGTATCAAAACTACATTGTGCCAGTTTGCTGAACTCCCTTTACACAAAGCATATCTTTTTAACAGCCTTTCCTTTCTTGAGCATTATTGCTCAAGATTGATAATCATCTAAATTAATCAAGAGCTACTCAGACTTGAGGTCTGGATTCACTTGAATAAGATCATTGTTCTGAATAATGTTACCTGCTCAACAGTTAGCAGGACGATTAATTCAATAATTCTTTGCATGCAGGCTCAACGCTGGTCCTGACAAGCCAAAATGATCTCATGATGGATAGGGTATCATTCAGGTCACCACTGTGTGACTCATCTAATCTGACACTTGAATTCAATTCTGATTTTTAACAACAGATCCTCAAAATGAAAAGGACAGACTTTTTGCACACTAGTAAGTCAAAGTAATGTTCTCATATTTTCCCTAGATTTGTCTTGACATTTGTCTATGAAGAAAACAAGGTACAGCTAAGGATCATTGCAATCACCTTCTCTGAACTTCTACATAAAACAATCCGTAGCATTTAGGGATATTTCCATATCTATATCTTATAGGACTTAACAAAGGCTTTTCCCAGACACTGGAGGACAGCTGCTTATCTGTTGTGACAGTCAATCCATTATGATCTCCCTTATCATTTTACTACAGCACCAAGAGCAAATAGAGCAATCACAACAGTAGCGGGGATTGCTACAGGAGGATGAAATTAAACTGCAGAATTCAGATGGGAAGAGAAAAACACACAGCACTATTCCCACAAGCAGCACCAATTTTCAGTGGAATATCAAAGCACCCCAAAGGACACAAAGGGTCTGCATCTTCAAGACACACAGGTTTCAGAAAACAGAAACTAACATTCTGACATCTGAGAAAGGGATAGCTGTTAAACTTTCAACTGCCTACACAAGATTAAAGCTGACCCTTTTGTTCCTACTTCCATAGTCATAAATCGAACTCAGACAAGGAACTGATTGTCAGCAACCGAAGCCCTTTCGTAATTGGAATAAGTAAACAGATAGATAGATAAATAAATAATCACACAAAACATAACTACATTTCGCTGCAATTTTATTAAAGCTGTAAACTAAAACAACTGCCTATAATGTCAGCCAGATTTATTATTCAGTCTGACATGGTCACCCAATATTGGTATGGTCTACTTCAGGGAGGTATTCGCATAATGACAGAGTTGAAAGCAAAACCATTGATTGTGATTTCTCTTTCCGTGATTCTTCTTTCTATTCCTCTTCTTAGGGCTTTCTTCATATTCTCCCTTGCAGCAGTGGACAGTGTTGTTCAACACACTGCTAAGTAGTCTGGGAAAGGAGCAGACAATGAAGAGGCAGATTTTCCTGAACTACCCATATCAAACAGATCATAGTAGAGCTGAAAATTTTTAGTAAAGACCATAAGGACAAGCAAAGTCAAATACCAGCTTCTGCATCAAAAATAACTAAGTAGAATAGGATTCTTTGGAAGGTAAAAGAAAAGACTGCAGGGAATAAGACAGAGTTTTTAAGATCAGGTGTGTCATGGAGAACTTGTATAAGAATTGATTTGCCATTAATTCTCCCACGAAAAGAAACAGGAATGTGAAATTAAACTATGAAGAAGGCAGTCCAGAACAAAGAGAATTGTTCTTCATACAGTCACTTTAGCTACAGTACTGCTGGCCTCAAGGTGCTGTAGAGTGTAAACATTTGCAGGACTTCCAGAAGAGATTAGCAAAGCTCACAAAAGAGATATCTGCTATGCTATAGAATAAAGAGAAACTAGAGCTGTCTCCACAAGCCCTTGAGCTGCAAATAACTGGATGCTAGAGGAATAGTTTGGGAACCATCTTTACCTTGTTCTTACACTTTTCCCTCCGCATCTGCTTTTGGTCATTGTCAGAGACAGAATGCTGGGCTATATGGATTGACCTCCAGGCTGACTCTTCATGGGTCCTCTGCCATTCTGAATTCAGCTGGGGTTGACATATTAGATCTACACTTCTGTACAAGGTCCTTACACAAGGTATCCTATCACATGTCCTTCTTTCTGGTCTAAAATTACTCGTCAGATTGTAGCTGCCCTTTCAGCCATTTGAATAGTGGAATATCTAGGTAGCTCCAACATGCAATAGGTAACTCCAAGTATACTGGCAAAATAAAGAGCCCTTGGTTTGCACTCAGAGTTATTTTCTTCTCTTCAGTGGTAAGAATGCATTAAAAAGCTAGTGAATTGCAGCATGTATTAGGTGTTTTGTATCTTGTGCCTTTTGATATTCTCACATAAAAAAGATTTACCTTAACCCTGAATGGTTGTTGATATACCATACATACAGCACATTGCCAAATGCTGAAGTCAGATAAATGCATTTAATAAATAAACTCTTATGAAAGTCAGAAATTTTGTTTTCATACAAGCTGCAAATTCAAGATTCAATGGACTTGTGCACTCAAAGCAGGATTTTTCAGCATGTACCATTTTCTATGCATACCATTCAAAACTCTTTCCCTCCATAAACGTTTTCCAAAGGTCAGAATCACCTGGTAGACTAGTCTAGTCTGTACAATTATCACAGAAAAGCTTTGAAAGTCTGGGAAAGTAGAACATATTACTTGGGATGTTAAATAGTGAAGAAAATTAAAACATATATGAAAGAATTCAAGGGAAAAAATCATATTCAATAACCTCCACTTATTCAGAACTACAATATCTAAATGTCTATTTATACTCCAGAAATTTACATTTCAATATACTACTTTAATATTATCTTAATTGTTTTCTGATGGACAATGACATTTAAAATAGCAACTGAAAACTGCAAAATCAGATTCTATACCAATTTGCATTGCCAAATCTATCCTTGGAGATTTCCCCCTTGAAAAGCCACAACAGATGGATAAATTGACAGTGAAAACCTCTAACAAACTTTAGGCCTGCATCTAATTTTCCTGCACCAGGCTCAATCCTGAATAGTGCAGCTAAGAACAATGTTATTATTAGAACCATGTGAATGTGTAGCAGCTCTTGTTCATGTCAGGGCAATAGGATATTCTATTAAAAGGGCTGTATGGTTCTAATCAACATGCAGTGTGAGCTCACCTTGGGACTAGAAATCAAAATAAAAATAGAATAAATAGGTAAGCTTCCAACCAACCAACCAACCAACCAACCACACTAAGTTATGGAGTGATTTGTAAGTCATGTTTTTGAAACAGTGATCAGAATTAGTGCTAAGGAAATACTGCATAACACATACAGAACAAAGGAGATTTTAAACTAGCTCATTCTGTTCTAGGTCCATACTGAACTGCTTTTCCATAAATATTCTAATGAATGGTTCACACAGATGAGCATTCAATCAGGCTATTATTGGAAAATTCACCCATTTGAAGACCTTGAACCAGAAAGCTGGCAGGATCACAACATAAAGATATAAACACGAGCATTCCCCTCAGAATTCGAACATTGAGTACCTCTAAATCTTTGCTGTATAGGTATGAATTTCTCATGGGAAGTAGAAAGTGGCATTTTATAAACAACGGCTCACAACAGTCGTAAGTGTTTGCAATTCAAACAGATGTCAAATTGCTCATGTTTGCTGGTAATAGGCCTGACAGCAGTGAGACTACATTTGGAAGTGTCATCATGCCTGCTAAAGTCCAGAAGACACTAGAAGTGGTGCATTAGTCTGCTACAACCTTCTAACTAACCCAATAAAATCTTTAGCTTAAAAATCAAAAGTTAATGGAATTAATGGTAAAGGTCCAAAGTCACTATGAGGGACTCGCTCATTCATCTGGCATCTGACAACAAAAACACACAATAATTAAAACCTGGCACCATTGAAGCTAACAGCAAAGCTTTGCTGTTCGGATGGAGATCCCTTTTACATCCAAAAAGAGATATAAAACATAAGATTCCATGAAATTACCTAGTTCTATGCCAAAAAAAGTAAATCTACAGAGTGCTTGGTGGTCCTTGCAGATCCAGCTTCTCAGACTGCCAAGGTTGGTTCACTCTGATTTTTTTTTTGAGGGTAATCCTTGTTTGGAGACTCATAAATAAAAGCAAAGCATTTGTAAAGGACAGAGGAGAAAACTGGAAGACTAACACCTCATAACTACATACGTATTTATAGTGTTTATAGTATATGTCTTCAATTTTACAGTCAACGCTTTTTAAAATACCTGTTTGCAGTGTTGTTTGACATCCTTACAGACAAAATAATCCAAAATTTCAAAATGCAGTACCAGCTGTAGCTAAAGTTTTGTTATCTCCCTGATTTGAGCTCTGTTCAAAAATACGAGACTTGTTCACCTCAGCTGGTAAATTTGCTGTCTGGGACAATTCCCCATAACCCAGGAGACCTAGACTCTCATCTCTCAGCTTACTCATTAAAACATGTTGTCTCTGTGTGAGAAAATTAATGGTTAGTTTGTACAAAAGTGGACAACATTTGGCTGCAATTAAGAGACCCTTGCTACCATAGTTCTCCACATAATTATTCCCTAGTGTAAAATACAAACAAATTTTCACACAGTCCCTCAGACATTTAGTACTCACATTTTGAAGGTATCGTTTTCATTCCAATGTACCAAAGAACTGCCAAAACCTCACAATTTTTAAAAAAACTGTTTTATTTTCTGGGCACTCCTACTCCAGGGCTGCCATCTGCTAGCTCTGTACTGATTGCCATGTTAATACTTTCCTAGAATGAAGCCACAAATGCTAAACTGCCCCATTAACTGAATCATTCATTCAGCAACTGGATACTTTGCACATTGTGTCAGCCAGGATTATTTTTGGTTTATAAACTATGGATCTCAGCGAGCTATCTCTCAGCGAGCTATCTCCTTTTTGTATCATTTGTGTTAAATGCAACCTTAAGACAAATCTTCTAAACAGATTTGGAAGAGAAAATTTTGTCAAGAACCTCATCTCAGCTATGAAAACTTGAGGAAACAAGCCAGTTAAAAGAATAGAAGTAGGACTAGTAATGAACAGAACCACACTTTTCCCATCACTGAATCTGACTTTGCCTATTTGTAAACATGTAGAAGTCTTAATTTATTTTCCCTATCCTACACACTTAGGATGTTTTGACAGCATTATACAGAAAAAATAATTAGCAACAGGAAAAGAATTCTCAAAAAAAGTCTGACACTGTTCACAGGAGGAAAAGCTCTGTGAGGGAGCTGGTAGTATGTTGACTTCTATGGAACCAGGATCTTGTCCTCAGTTGTCAGAAGAGACAAGAAAAGTTTCTCTGCTAACACTTCAGATGGCAACAGACCTGTTCTAAAACATGTTGCTGATTCAATTCCTTTACATTCACATTGTCTGTTGCAGTCAAAAGGAGAGTTTTTGCAAAGGTTATGCACAGTTTGTAGAATGTAACTTGTAGAAGATGACAAATAGACCACAGGTGTTTTATTAGCCTGTCAGTGTGGGCCATGAAAATGAAACCGTTCTGCAGAAGAGGCTATTCTGACTACAGTGCACTGAAATAACCATTAGTCTTTTAATAAGGCATTGGTTTCTGTACCTCTCCTCTACAGTGCCATCTGAGGCATTAAGATGTGACTAGTTGGGTGATTTTTAATAGGAAGCACTCCATCACCTTCACGGAATAGGAAACTTCTGGACCTACTAGAAAGGTGGGTGATGAAGTCACCGGCATCAAAACTGCCCTGGAAACTCAGCAAGATACCTTGATCTACTGACAATGTCACCAGACTGTAACATGGCCTGGGAGTGGTCAGGGAAAGAGAAATTTAATATTGCTGTTTCTTATTATTCAAAGTACTAAGACTGAAACATGTATCTTAAAGCTTTAATTAAATGAAGCACAGTAAAAAGGGCCAGCACAAGGATTTCTGCATATATAAGTATGCATTCATTCAAATACTTGTCTGCAGCTTCCCAGAAAGTTCATAAATGCCTCATGTATTTCTGCATTAAATCCCACGCCAGCATGCACAATGTTTCCATGTTCAGTGAAGAACACTCTGTACTTCAACCTTTAGAGTTACAGGCAGAGAAGAGAAGTGTTTGTGCTCCTGGCATACTAATACAGTTTGACAAGAAAGAAACAAGAACATTACCAAAAAGTCCTCTCAATCAGCCTCAGGTCCTTACTCCAGGGTCAAATGAACTTTTTCTACGACCCAATTACATGGTTTTTTAAATTTTTCCTAGGTCATTACTCTTTATGTCCAAATCACATCTCTTGACAAACTTAAACTTTGCAGCTAAAGGGAGCAACATTTATTTCTTCCATAATTAGTTACAGAGTTTTTGCTGCCCATTTCTGTGCAAACACAAATTTAACTGGCTTCCTTCTTTTGCTTCCTGTTTCTAATTAGCCAATGCAATAATGCCTTCCCTTTAGAAAATGAGCACTGGACAGTGTTTACTGGAAAAGACTGGTCCTCCTTCCTATTCCCAGTGCAGCTAATTAACCACTTCTTGTCTTGGCCAAAGGTATGACATATCTCACACTCATATTCTGTTGTCCAGAATCCTGTTAGGTAAGTTTGCTTGATACTGTAAAGTTTCAAGTACTTAGTGCATCGAGCCATTGAGTAAAATCACTCTGAATGCCTTCCCATCTATACTGATAATGAGGTCATTTGCATCTGAAGCAAAGAGAAGCAGGACAGAGAAGAATAGCAATAAAAACAGGGTTTCTTTAGAAAGAAAATTATCTTGACAATGTTACATGAGATTGTTTGTTATACTTGTGTTATTATCTTGATGAAGCATCTTTTTCATAACTGTTTAAACCCTTAAAGTATAATCTTAAAAGGACTGTTCGAGCATTCTCCATTTTCCATTCACAACAGTGAATACAGGAGGCAATTTTGGCCATGATTTGCCTGCACGCTTAGCTTTACACACATATATCCAAAAAGACAGTAGAACCACTCCAAAAGTCCAACTCAATCCTCTTGAAAACAATGAGCAAATTCCTTCACCTCTATTGACATTGTGCTCCATATGTGAAAAAGTAAACTTATGTGTAGGATTTCTGCAAACTTCAACAGCCAAAAAAACCCCCAAACCTTTAACCTAAATTAATCATTGAAGAGTTAGACTATAAACATGCCTGTAAATATCAGGAATTCTTGTCAGCAGTTGCAACCCAGCTACCCAGATTTTTTTGTACAGTGCTTTGGTTCTTAATACTTAAGCATTATCTAACAATGCCAGAAGAGAACCTTTCACTCTAATAACAGGAACAGAAAGAATTTATGTTTTAAGGGCTTTTCTGAGACTTCGAGTACCAGAATGCAGAGCAAAGCTCTGCTAATTGCTTTTCTTTCGAACCAGCTCTTCTGACTCCATTGAAACTATTTGTGTGTCTAATTGGAGCTATCCTTATAGCTCAATAACCTGTTTTATGGTCCATACAGATACTCTAGGCAATGGTACAGGGCACCCATAGGTGCAACAACAATGGGACTAAGCACCTAGAGGCATTATGAGCCACTTTTATCTTTCCCAATTTTTCATCTTTATATGAAGGAATTCAGAAGTATCTGAAATGTCAGATCCAAGTATTTTATCAGTTATCTTTGAAATGATGACAAAACATTTGTTCCAGATATGTTGCCTTATATACTGATATGTAATTTGTCTTTTTTTCATTATTTACAGCCCAGGAGAACATATGTTCAATGTATGAACAGCATTTAAAAAGAAGTAGCACCTTGAATGAAAACCACCAGAAATATGAACGGTTAATGAACATTTAAACTACTGCTGTACTTTGTTTGTCACTGTATACCAAAAAATCTACAGAGACAATCATCCTGTTTGGGGGCTTGACTACCCTTAGTGTTTCCAAATCCATTTTCTACAGTTTAGCAAGCACTTTTCCTGGTTCAGTTTAATATTTTTTTACCTTTTATTACAAGGCAGGGCACCAAGTCACTGTTGTCTCTTGTTTAGCTGTTAATCTTCTAAAAGCTGCAGATCCTCATCTTTAGAACTTCAACTTTTCTAGCATTTCCCATCTTGCATGCACATAGCTTATTATAGTCATGTGTAGGAATTTACCCCTTCTCTGATTGATTTACATTGTGTCTGACTCACCCTATTGCTCCAATCAATCAACATTTCATATTCTTATCTTCCCAAGTGCTTGTAGTTTTCCTGCTCTTGCTTTATGGTTTTGTTTTTTTTTTTTTTGTCTGAAAATTTAATAAGGACATTCTCTATTCTGCTGTCCAAACCTTTAATGAAAACAACAAATACTACTTAACTTGAGAAACTTTGCTTTGCTCCTCTTTTCAGTTTGTAAACAACAGATAGCTACCCTCAGTATGAATTTTCAGCCACTTGCTTACACATTCTACACCAGTTCCCTAAACTTTCTGTATCTGTTATGAAAATGCTGTGCAAGAGAAACAAGTTCTGTTGAAAGTCAAGTTATGTGTGAAATTTGCTTCCTTCTCCACAAAGCATGACCCTCACTTTGTAAGAAGTTAGGTAGCTTGAAGTTCATGAATTCTAAATAGCAGAGATATTTCATGAAATGAAATTAAATTTTCTTGGAAATGGCCACTCGTTATGACTGAGTGAAAACTGGTCTTGAAAATACTACCAGATATATAAACCAAAAGACTTATGTGTTTTCCTTACCTTATCTGAGTTAGATAAAGCCATATTATCTAGGTACTTAAAAGAGAATTTAAGCATCTGGACAAACTTTGATGGCTAATCTCAGCAGTTGGCATGATTGCCCCATTGATCTGGGGTTATTGAGCAAAATCTCGTCAATAGACAAATGTTGTAGGTGCCTTTGTAATTTAAAAAGTATAGGTCTAGACAGTAACAATTCCAGTCCTTTCATCACACAATTGATTATGTTCCTTTCCTAATAACCATTGACATTTAGAAGGGAGGCATATTGACATATCTAGAGCCGTATGTTGCAGTAAACTGTTAGAAGAAACAATCAAGTACAATCACACACTTCAGGATTCACTATTAACAAAAATATCCTGCCCATGGACATCTGTTTTATTAGCAACAATACTTGGAACTGCTAAAGTTAGTTTGAGTTGTCTTCTTTTGTCCATTGCAATTTGAAGTTTTTGATTGCTCCTTTCTTCATCCACAATGTTTTCACAGTTTATTTCTGAAACAGCCATCACTCAAAGCCAGGGAATCAGAGAGTTGGCTTCACTTTCTGTCACTGAACTGCTCAGTTTTGTACATCACCCTAAATGAGTTCTGCCAGAGCTTCTTACACATCCATTTGTCCATGAGTGCGTACAACTGCTCCCTCTTTGTGCATGATTCAAGCAATCTCTGAGGCTGCTACTGCCCATTTTTCTTTATCCCAAATTGTGAAAACTCAAGTTCTATTTCTTTAGAGGTCATGGAACTGTTCATCACCTACATCAATCAGTATTATAGGCAGTGAAATAAAGTCTGCATTGTACTGTCCCTGCAAAGAACTGCATATGAAAAGATGAAAGTGGAGGTTCTGTGCAGGGTCAGAACATAGAAATATGGATGAAGCTTTGAAAACTCTTGCTATTAACCTTCAATAAAAAGGATGAAATTTTTAAAAATATTCAATTTCTTGTTTCTAACATGCATAAGGTTAGAAACCTGGTCTCAAGGTTTGAAAGAGTAGCAAACATGAGAAAAGTTTTTCTGTGGAAAGACCCCTCAAACCAGATTTTTTAAAGTCTGAAACTGTTAGACTTTTCTGCCTAGTAATTGTTACAATGCTCACATAGAGAACACTTTGTGTGCCCTATCATCTTCACTGTGAGGTGCAAACACTTTGTGACATACTGAATTTGGATGACCACTTTAATTACTCATTTTAATAACAGACTGGCCACTACAGTGAATAATAATAAACACCTTCCCATCTGCTGGGTTTTTAAGACAAGAAGGCATTTTGTTCCCTCCCAGTCTCAATTCTCACCTGCTAATCCATCCATTTTTCTTCTTGTCTTCCACCAGGCAATAATTCCTGTCACTAAAAAGGCAAGATAGGAGCAATAAGGACAGAACAACACTGCTGACAGTGGTGGTAAGAAAGAACCTATCAAACCATCAGAAAGGGATACAAGGTAAGAGAAGGCTCTAGAGACTCATACCTGGTTCAAAGGCAACATATATGTTTTGATTCTTTCTTCTGCCTGGTTTAACATTAGTTTCACTTCAGCTGAATATGAGTTATAACCCATGTTATACAAAACTTTACAGGTACATAGAACAAAATCACCTTGTCTCCAAAGGAGGTAGTTCCCTGCAGTTGCTGCCTATGTTTTTGGCAAGAATTCACTGACCTTGACTGTAACTACCTAGTAGCAAATTGATCACTGCCATAGAATTTTTAATTTTTTTAAATTTATGTACTGTGGAAGTCTTATGAACTGTCAAGAAAGAATCAAAGTAAATTCATCAAGTTAAATCAATAATGTTTACTTTGTCTCTACTACTATACTATAAAAAATAATAGGACTACATATTTAAGAAAAATGGTCTTGAAAGGTCTGAAATCCAATAATTCATATATTAGTCAGACTGAGCAAAAGAAAGCCCATTTCAACTTTCATGTATTAAAATAGGATGCAAACATACAACACGAAAATTGATAGTAATTGTGTCAGCCCTTAATCCAAATCCAAGAGGACACACAAAAAAGGTAAAAGAAAAAATACTGAAGATTCAGATTTAAGTATGATTGTTAGTAATCCTAGAATTGTGGGTGTTATGAAGTTATGGTATAAAGTTAGATAGATGTAGAAAGATGCTTTTCTCAAAAGATATGGGACTTAACATGATATTGATTTTTTTGGAAGTGCAATCACTTTCTCTTCTCTTTCTGAGAAGATTTGTGAGTTCAATTCTAGTGTTGTATAGCAAGAATTCTGTGTCTATTCAAGCCCTTAGCTAAAGAACTATTGAGCAATAAATCAGATGTCAATCCTGATGTACAATATTGATAATTTAGATCTTCCCTTCTGAAATCCACACAGGTTGTTTTTTGATAGGGTGGGGATTTGGGGGTTTTTTGTTTGGTTGATTGTTGGGGTTTTTTATTATCCTTGCCCCATCTTCTTAAGTAAAGTAAATGACAAAAAGATTTCATACAAATCCTGCATCTTAAAGATTCTGTCTATGAAGTGAAGAAAAAAATCATGTGAAGTGTTAACTCCCTTTGGCAAGTGCAACACAAAACATCAAAGTTTAAAAATATTAGATAATTTTCTATACAAAAGATAGGACATGGAACCTTTCATGTCAGGAAATGAGATTAAGGTTTTGTCCAAAAACATTACAACCTAACAGCACATCATCTGAAAGTATTTTGAGAGCCTTTGGTGAAGAGTCTTGGTAGCAGCATTGGAAATCACAGCCTCAAACTAGAGAAATTTAGGCCCTGAAGGAAAACATTTTCTTATTTTAACTTTTTCTTTCTTAAGGAAAAAAATCTTCGTTTTTTTCACAGGAAGATAGCTTGGGAAGATGGATCATCAAACAGAGCAGAACTAATGAGCAGAGCAAAAAGGAGTCAGGGAGGACTGGAAATACCATGGCAGAGAAATGGAGCAGGTCTCTGGGAGAAAGCAAGATAGAGATTAGGTGGAACATTCTCTGCAGCTGTAACTTGCACAGCATGGGAGAAGCTGGATCATGAGGGGGAAAAAGAGCTTTTTGCTAATGTTTGTGCAAAGTCCTGCTTGTGGCTAAATGTGCTTCCCTCTCGTCTTCCTTTGACTCTTCCTGCATCTCCAACATGGAGCTATTTCCCAGTGTACACTACTGCTGTAGGGCATGTCTTTTTGAGGCAATATAGTCACATCTTTGTCAAGTCTCTATATAAGGACCAAAAAGAGAAGCTATATATGAAGTAAAAAGGGAACTAGCAAGAGGCTGAAAACTGAGTATCCAATATTTTAAATAATCTCCTGAGCAGTTTCATTTAACATATTCCTCATGTTGGAAGTACCTATTTTCCTTTTGTCTGTGGTCACAGCCTGGTCAGCTTGGATGAAGTGCTCATTTTGTCATCTATCCCTTTAGTACAATTAATATCTTGCTACATGAGTTTTAAAACCAGACTAAAATATCTTCTTTCCTGCACAGACTTTACAGCTGCTGGCTAAGAACCAGACTTCTCAAACTTGCATCTTTCTTCTAATTATTTTATTTATGAACACAGCGTTTCAGCTCTTTCAAATTTCAGATTTTAGGACATTAGGTGGATGAGGGTTGAAGGGTATAAGGTGAGTAGGCTTGGACATTTGTTGGCTTTCAGGACTATTATTACCTTACAGACACTTAAAGTGAAGAAGACTGGAGAATTTCTTCTCTACAGTCATGAATTTCTGCCGAGGCTTCAACATAGCAAAACTCATGAAAATAATTGGTTTACTAATGATAGAGAAGTTATAACAGCATTTTATTCTTCCACATAAATAATTTTTTAATGCAGAAAGTATAAATTCAGTAATAAAGCTAACACAATATTTTGCATTTTTAAACAGAATTGTGGTCACAAGCAAAATCAGGAAGACTCTAAGTGTCAATACTCCTTCAGCTTTCAGCTTTAATGCAAAAGTAGAGCTGACTGCTGTGATGCACTAAGCAGCCCAAAATAGGGGAGGGCCTAGGGCCATTGCTCCTTATTAACATTTTTTTTCAATGCCGCCTGATACATTTCAATGAACCTCTAACCTCTTGCTGTCAAACAGTTTGGATATATGTGTTCCTCTAACTTTTATGCAAATTCCTGATCAATTCTAGGAATAGATAACCCAGGCATGGGGACTGCCATTTCTAGTACTGTATGGCTATCTTTTCAATACTGTTTCACATAATTAAAGGTGAGTTATAAGACTGAATAACTATAAAAGCCAGAGAAAGTCCATGTGATTATTTTTTCCCAAAAAAATTACGGAATGAAAATCTTAAATAATATTTGGCATTCTTTATTGGCTCTACCAATCTAAATGCAATAGTTGGTTTTAGTTTCAGTCATGTCAGAATTCCTCTTTGAGCTAAGATTGAGATATTTTTATTAAGCGTTAGTGAAGCTATCAATATACGCGGATATCCATCCGTGGGCAATGTTGTGTCGCACTGTTATAGAGAAAAGGCTCCGTTAGAAAATGAATCACAGTGATAATATGGGAACATTTAAAACATTACTCTGCAAAAGCTATGTCATAAGCAGCACTATTTCTAGGAGGTGCTTTTGAATTTTCTCATGTGACAGACACCCTGCTCTCAATACCAGACTGTCTTCCTCTAATTTAAGGTGAGTAGAAATTCATTGAAGACTTCTGTCACATATGCAGTAGGTAAAACTGAAATGGCAGTAATGCTGCCAGAATGGCAAGACAGATTCTCTGAATAATAGTTTGAATTGTCTTTTAATGCCATTTGTACAGAATGAGAAAGTCATTAAAGCTCTAATCTTTAATATTGCTGTCACCCTAACTTTTTTCTGATAAATGGTAAGACACTGGTTCATCTTAAATTAATAGAAATTTTGTGGAATAACTTTTTCATGTATGGCTTTTATAATAGCTCTTTTTCTTTTTCATGTATGGCTTTTATAATAGCTCTTTTTTTTTGCTGTTTATGTACATTTGTGCATGTGTGCATGCATGTGTAAAGAGAAGAGATATAAAAAGAGATTGCAAATAACTAATTAAATTTCTGAAAAAAACCTATGCATTCTTTCTTGATGGAAGTATCAGATGTCAAAGGTAAATGATCTAATTATCAAATAATTTGGTTGTATATAATGGATAAATTGGAAAACACTAAAATATGAGCTCATTAAAAAAAACCATGTTATAAATCAAAAATCCTATACTGCCACTACAGACATCTAGTACAAAATAGATGTTTTCTTGACATCCATCCAAATATTTCTTATAAAAGTAGAATTAAATTTGTAATTTTAAAAATGCTGATTTTCCTAAAGGCAGTAACAGTAAAAAGAGAAATATGAAATATTTTTAATTTAACCACTATTTTATTATTAGAAGGAGAAGGAAAAAATCATTTTACATTCAGTAAGAAAACTAGAATCATTCAGATAATAGTGGTGGACAGTAAAAAAATTAATTTCAAATGAAAAATTCTTTAAGTGGTATTTAAAGATCAGAGAGAATGTTTTCTATTCTAGAGTGACATGGATAGAGGAAGCAGTAAATAGGGCGTGGAACCATTAATATGTAGTTTTATGAGCCAATAGTAAGCCAATTCCGATTTTGCACAACTGGAAAGATTTTAACATAAAAATACAGCTTCTACAAAATGAATATTTTACTGTGTCACTAAGCAGAGATGAATACATATTCTAAAATATACTGTATGCTTTAGCTGTGAGAGAGACCTAATCTCCTAATATCATCTGGGGGATTTAAAACACAGTATATTTCTAAGATATATAAACAATCAATAAAGTGGAATTCAATTAAGTTTAAAAAGTGATGGCCATCAAATATAGATTTATCTCCTAAAAGTAATCCATTTGTTCCCTCAGAACAAAAGTCTAAGAACAAAATACTGCCATAGGATGAACTAGTTACTCTTTCAGTCAACTACCATTCACATCACAAACTCCAAACATTTTGGCCAAGTGAGAACAGAGATTTCACCATTCACCTCCCTTCTATGCAGCTGGCTAATTATTCCTTCTGTTTAGATTCAGGAACTGCTCCTCATACATAGTGAAATATGCACATCTTTGAGACTCCTGCACCTTTACAAACCAATAGTTAAATTTTTTAACTGTCCAAATCAGATATTTAGACATGTCTGTCCTGCAGAACTAACTCAATGACAAGTTGGGCTTCCTTTTTTGTACATGTGAATGTTTGAGGAAGCTATACATACTTACAGGCTCATTAAAATGCTTTATTATTGCTTTCTCAAGAAGTTCACAATTTTTCCCCTACAAACTACTTAGAAGAAACATGAAAAATATCATTCATAATCCTCCCTTCACTCGCCAAAACCTTCCTCTAATAAAAAAGGATCAATAAGCCACAGTGACAAATACATGTTAAACCATTATAACAATATCACATAATGACTGTTGTTGCAAAGCCAAAATTTACGAGCAGTAATCACACTGAGGTGTTTGATGACACAAATTGATCTTAAAATTTTAACGATGAGTAGCACTGGTTTGTGTTGACAACTGTTTAAACACATAATGTTGGCAACTGAAGTAAAATTATTCCATTTTTCATTTTTCTCTCCAGGTAAACTTTTAAAGTGACTCAATATTTTCCACCTGTGCATTAGAAATCTTTGAGCAAAACCTATACAACAGCAAGGAAGAAGACAGACCAGGGTAACAGAGAGCCAGACCGCCTGGCTGCCAAGAGGGAACTGGGAAATCTCATTCATAGGAACATTGAGCAGAACTGGCACTAACCTGAGTAACCTGAGCACTTGAACCCATTATCCTAGGTATTCTCTAGTACCAGTGACAAGCAATGGCACCTCCGGAAAATTATCTGCAGTTTGATGACTTTAAGTGTTTGAAATAGTCTGATTCCAAAACCCAAAGAATTTGACAAGAGTGACTTAAGACTCTAAAATTAGCTGTGTCAGTGAAATCCCTCAAGCAGATCCACAAGTCCAGCTGATGAAATGGGAGAGGATCTAGCACAGAGCAAATTAAAGGCCTACAGTTTCCAGTTTTGTGCTTTAACTAAGCTAGGCCTGTAAAAATGTGAAAAGTGAACCTTAAATATATCCCAGAATGACAAAGCCAAATAACAGGCTATTTTATTTCCACTAAAGAAAAGCTCAAGTTCATCTACCCAAGCTAGTGTCTGGATTGTGGATACTCAAGATGAAGGAACTGACTTTAGGTCAGCCAAGTAAGTCACCACAAAGACAGCAATGTTCTGGATTGCAATCCCTGCTCTAGAGATACAAACTAAAATATACTAAAACAAGCAGCAGTAAAGTGACTCTATTCCACCTAAAAAATAATTTCCTTTTTTTTCACAGAATATCTGCACCAATTTGCATCCTAATCACAGTCAATGTAATTTTGGTCCAGTGAGCCACAGAAAGATTTGCACTGCCTGTCCTGAAATGACAGGAATGTCTGGCTGATACATTCTGAAAGAAAAAAACCATACAAATAAAACTAAATCGAAATTAAACAAAACTGTTTAATCAAGCTCTGGTCAAATTACAGGGTATGCTATAAATCCACACCATAAAACTGATGTCCTTTTTAACTATTAAGATATCAGCCTAGAGCAAAAGAGTTTTAGGACTCAGACATGTGATTCACAAAACCAACATAGTATTGATAGCAGAACAGTAAATAATTGAGAAACAAAATGTGCACCCAGCAAAAGCAGCAAAACCAGCCCCCAGATTTTTTTTTCAGTTAGTTAGAAAATATTTATGGCTGTGCTTCCTGGTAAAGACAATTGGCAGGGGGGTGGAGGGGAGAGGAAAGGGCAGGAGGGGAAGGGGGTAAAAAGCGTTTACCATATAAGTTTAAAGACTTACAAAACCTAACCACCTCCAGCCAAATTCAGAAATATTCCAGTCCAGGAGGAACCCTGCAGTTCTGTGACATGTACATCTCTTCTAAATAAACAGACATGGGGATCATGCTGTGATACCTGAGTATCACCTGAACATAAACCTCACTGGGAATTGTGCTAAGAGTTTAATAGTGTGGATGAGACTGGGACAGCACTTGGCCCCAAGCTCTGCCTTTCTTCTAGTTTTCTGGTACATATTGCCTGACTGATCTGCTGTAGCAAGAACAGATGAAGAAAAAAGCCACACTTTTTTCACTAGAAAAATCACTTGAAAACAATGTGCTGACAAGAGACCACAGTCTTCTCCCAGCCCTGTTTGACATCAAAGACCAAACCCAATGACACTGGACACTTCTGCCTCGGTGAAGTTATAGGGAAGCGGGTCTCTTAAAATGCTACTGCAAACCTAATTCTCCTACCCTGGTCTCCCAGCTGATCATTCATGCATGACAAAATGCATCTTAGTGCCATGATTGGCAAAAGCAGAGAAGTTCAGAACATGTAAAAGGGGGGATTATTCCAAATAATTATCTTATTATCTACAACTACAGAAAAAAACCCACAGATAAACAGGTTTTGATTCTAGTTACGGAATTACACATCAGAGCTTCCTCTTATATGATACATGCTCTTTTACTCATCCTGATGGCCCTTTCCTGGACTGACTCCAGTTTGTCCATGTTTCTTGTGTACTGGAAGGCTCAGAAATTATCCCAGCACTCCAGGTAGGGTACAACAAGTGCTACATAGACAGGCCTTATCACCTTTCTTGACCTCCTGGGCACATTGTGATGCTATGCCATGTACATCATTCAGTAACAGGCAACTCTGCCAAATTAGTTTTTGGTGCAGCAATTCTCACCTTCTCCTTGCATAAGCAATATTTCTATTTCTGCTTTTCTACAGATAGAAATAAATTATGTTAGGTCATAAAAAAACAGAATAGCTCAGGCAAGTAGTTTTTTCCATCTCCTACTTTTCTCCTTTAGTCACCAATATTTTTTAAAGCAACTTCTCTGAGATTCCTAGTCTGTAGCTCTCTGCTGAATGTACAGTTTTAAACACTCAGCTGTTCACAGTTTTTCAGCTCCATGATTATAAAAAGCGTATTTAGCTTTGTGAGTCATGTGGAAAGGCTTATCAGCCAAGATTCTTTATTCTTGGGAAGGTGTCTTCAAAATTAAGATTTACCAGATTGCAGGCTGGAACTTCACTTCTCTGTTGCTCTAGACATGATAATGAAATGCTGATTAGACTTTCCTAGGATTTTGAAAGTGTAGCATTTGAGACCTTCAGAAGATATCCTAAGTTCAAACATAGTGTACCCAGTCATGCAACTTCAAATTATTCATGAGTAATACTACAAAATACAAAGAGATTAGGAGCCCTGGCCTAGACTGCAACTGCAAATTATGAGGACAGCTCCGAGGGTGTAGACAGATGTGCACTCCATGAATAGCTGTGAGATAGAAGAGGTTGTTGCATACCTCCATATGGTTGCTACTTTCCCCCATCAGATCTGCTTATGAGAGTGCTATATTATTTAATTCAAAATGAACCAACATTTACTTCTTTTAAATAAAATTTAAATTGTAAATACTTCCAATTGAAACAAAAAGAGGAAGCCCCTTCAATTCAAACTTGCCAAGCTAACGCACTTCATAGACAAAAAAGCTTTGGTACCATTTTCATGACCAGCTGATTCAGCAATTTTGCAAGAACAGTAACTTCTCACCCAGTTCCAGCTGCTCCAGCTAACGTGAGAGTAGCAAGTCTACTCACTCCTATTCCTTTATATCTCATACTTTATACCTCCTGTTCCTTTACATCTAGAGGGCTAGGCATGGGATCCAAGTACATAATACTGCTTCTAGCAAATGCAGAAGCTCTAGTTCATTTTTTAACCCTTTCCTTCCTCCACTTAGCAGAAAGGATGGACCAGTCTCTGTTAGTGACTTAAATCTAAGCCCTGGCTCAAGATGCTCAAAATTTGTCCTTGTCAGAATAAAGGGGAAGGTGAGGAGGGCTTATGCCCAAACAGAAGCATGTGCAATTGAACAACAAAAGATACATTTGGTGACAGTAATATCCCAAGCTGGTCTCAGCATGTCCAGCCCATAGAGGCTAGAAATAGCTCTCTCCCAGGGAAACACCTAGATCTATGAGATCTTTTAAAGCATCAGTTCTTCAGAATTTGGTTCAAACCAAGATTCTGTCCATATTAGAAACACCGCAGTGCCTGAAGTTCCATGAACACAGTCACAGACTAGCTTTGAGCTATTTGTCTGAGGTTTTGGCACCAGTAGAGTACTACATGATTTAGTACCACACAACTGGAGAGCAGATACAGAAGGTCTTGAGAATTTGCACATAGACTTGAAATTCTAGGCTAAAGGCCATGAAAATCATTGTAATCTAATTCACACAGCAGATTTCCTTCCAGAACCTAGAAACCTGGGCTCTGAGCACTAGGGTGGGCACTTGACCTTGCTTCTTTCAGCATCAGTTACCAAAACTGAACAACAAATATATCTTTCTTCAAATATATAATGAGATTGGGGTTTGAGAATTCAGGTTGATTCTAGTCACAAGAATTATAATATTCCTGTGCCATGAACACCTGGTAAATGTAGGTCATGTTCATTTTGCTTTGAGCTGGGATTCTTGCAGCTTTATAGCAACAGTCTTACGAAATTGCTGAAGAAACTTCATGACTGAACAACTGTAAAGAAGGCCAAATTTCTTAGAAGCAGATCATGTATTGTCTACTTTTGCAAAACTAGCTTGGGGGGGGAAATACTGAAACTCTTAAATTATTACCTGTTACTGTTATTTTGCTTTGAGAAAGTAGATTCTACAGAGTGAGTTAGCTACTGCACAAAGTTTAATCACATTTTCCCTTCTTGTTTTTTTCTTATCTCTCTTTGCTTATTTGTTTGAGGGACTTCTTACATTTTGGTCATCACTTCCTTGCAGCAGGATTTAAAACATCTCTTATAGCTTCAAAATTTTAGTTTGGAATTAAAAGCTATACTGGAGAAGCCAGGAAAAAACAATGCTCAGCAAAAAAACAATGCTCAGCAATTGAGATAAAATCATTCAAATGAGTATTCTGTCACCATAGTAACCTTTCTTCCACAAATTTGTGCAGGGAAAAACCTAACATGCTATACAGTCATGAAAGTGCATCTAATTATGATTTATTCATGACGCCAGTGAGGAGCACTTACACATAAAATGCACTGTACTGATTCTATTTGGGCTTGGTTTTTGAGTAAGGGTCTTATAGACAAATCCTAATATATTAAACATTTTTTAGCAATACAAAGTTTATACCTGTTTTAGAATACATAAAATAAACTATAATATCACATTTGTCACAGTGCCTATCTCAATCCTTACAATTACTTTCTTGTAAAAAGCATAAATTTTTCAGCTTAATTGTTCAGTATTATCAAATATTAATTAAGATGACTTCTTTCTCTTACATAATAAATACTGCTACTTTTCCTGAGCCTGCTTCTTTCAGAGCTATTCACTTTCAGCAAGGGTTGTAGAGATAGATTTAGCCTTGATTTGAAACATGGTCTTATAAAGTCTTGTGCATATTCTTAATATCATAGATGGATTTATTAAAAAGGTCTGTACCTCCTTGCCACATAGGGCATAAATTAACTAAAGACAAGGTACTTTTCCTCCAGGAAAAAATGGCAATGTGTTCAATGTGCAGAGACAAGTCTTCAAATTAAATTGGACTTTTCAGAGAATTCAACATGTTCTATTAAAAAGGTCATTTGAAAGACATTGCATACTGGCAAAACAGCATTGTTTAAATAGTATGAAGAAAGATGGCACTGCTTAATATATTATTCAAAGTGCACAAGTACTATATTTCATGGCTAAAACTTTCTAATTCAGCCTGGAAGAAAAACATTTTAATTATTATCTTTTAATGTATATTGTTTGCAGGACGTCATCACAGCTTAGATTGACACATTTTCAGACTGATCTTTTCCCATGTGAACTGAGAAGTTACAATGAAGAACTATTACAATCTCATAAGAATCACTTATGTCTTTGTGAGCCAAAGTTTTTCTGAACTTTTCATTTGCCAGATTTCTACACTTGCCTTCTGTGCCCGTTTAAGAGGAAAGCAGTAAAGTTTCCTACAACATCTCCACAAACTCTATTAAAAATTTCCAAAATTGTTAGAGTCTCATATGGCTTTTAGAAGGAACAAAATGCTTGGAAAACATAAATCAGGTAAATATTTTGAAATAGATCTATAATTTAAATACTGCAGGAGTATAAAACATCAAAAATCTCCAAGCATCGCAGAAATATATTATCTTCTCCCAACGTGCCTAACAAGTCCTTAGACCTGTCAATTATATTTTGCACTTTTCAAAGTGCAACAGAGAGACTGTAGCTCTGTGACATTTTTCTTCCAAGAAATTGGTTAACCACTGCTATATCCAAGTTGGAATGGGAAAAGGAAAGCCTGGCCAGATTCTAGCACCTGAGCAACTGATATGATTAAGGCTAGCCCCACATTAGAAAACAGAAGGACTGAATAAACAAAAGACAAAAGATAGAGCTGTCATGCTCTGAGCTTCAACCAATGACAATGATAAGAGCTTCTCTGCCCTGAGCTTTGTGAAGGGTTGTGGCTAATTTTCCTGTTTTATTTAAAAGAGTGAAAGGACAATTTGGAGGGGAAAAAAACAACAAAAGAGCAAGACAGAAAATGGGTGTGAAAGCACAGCTAGGATTCTGGAGAGAGGCAAAATGACTACTTTGTGCATAGCTGAGGAAAAAAAAAACAAGCATTCTGCTAAGATGGAAGAAGATGTGTAATGCTGAACAGTGTGCCTCCAGAGAAGAGAACCTATGTGTAGCCAAAACTTCAGTAAAAATCAAAGAAACTCCGTAACACGAATGTAGTAGTAAGAAGCAGGCATTCTTTATTTGGCCAGATGCATGAGGGGATATCTCTTCCAAAATATTGTCCATGGTGAATAGGGGACAGTTCCTGTTTATATACTGTGCTGTATATACATATTCATTGATTGTCCCAGAATAAACATACATATGATAATCAATTTCCTGAAATCGTTAACATATTTTTCCTCGCCTTTCAAACACGTTCTTCTGTCCTGGGGGTTCCTTTGAGGGTCTATAGTGGTCAGTCTCTCTGATGAAGTGAGTTCAGACAAAACATGATGAATAGCAAGAAACCTTAGTATCTTAGAAATTTTAACCAAGGAGCTAGGTCAGCAGTTGAAAGAGACTGGATCAACTCCAAAACTAATGATGAAAGCTATTCCATACTGTGAATCAGGTCATTCAGTATGCTAGAAGACAGTGTGGGAGAAAAATGATGCAGTATAAGTAAGGGCGCAGAACACAGAAGACACCAACCCTTCTGACAGGGATTGGAATATCTGACACAATCCAGATTGTGCCAAGTCGTATCCGCTTGCCACAGCAACACATTGCATTCCTCCCTAAAAAGAGTCAGTGAAGGTAGTAACACTTCCCAAAGTAAGCATAAAACTGATGACAGTAGGAATGAATGCCACACGGAGACCAATGTATCTGCAGATCAATTGAGAGTTATAGCTCTTCAGTAGTAATGTTGCACTACAGTGGATGTTAGGGAACCTCAGGAATGACATGAAAGCCTATAAAGTGAAAGCCTACAAAGATATTGCAAGGGCATTTGCACATTCATCAGATTGAGAAACAACGCATTGTTAGACAACAAATGACAGCTAATACCTTTAAACTGCATAGTGCCTACTCACAGTCTCTTTGCATGTGCTAAATGACCAAACAGAGCCCCACAGGAGCGATACTGGCTCCTATGATTACACACAAGTTCCAAATAGGATGCATGAGGCATAGAGGACCAAAGCACCTGCAGTAAAGTACAAGTAAACCAAATGGTAATTGAAATCCAGCCTTGATGGTCCTTTCCAGGAACTATTAGCTAAAATCTTTAACAGGAATTTTAGTTCGAGTCTTTGGTCTTTTGTCTTCATGGGCCAGCTGTTCAAACCCATTTAATTCAAACCCAAGTCTATAGAACTTTGAGAATGGCAAAGAAGAAATGCACTAAATAGGTGAAGGTTTCCAATTGTTGAACACCTTCCAACTGCTCAGCTTTGTACTCTTTTTATTCTACATGAAAGTCTGTTTTCTACTAGGCCATTTCACCAAGTCTTTGTATATAAGAGGTTTTAAATAAGAGTGCTTTAGATAGCCACAGGAAAAAAGTACACAGAGCTTTCAGAGGAGGTTCAGTGAAAGCACCAGATGATTTTTCAGGCTCAGTATCTCCTTATTCCAAAGAGCTTGACAAAAAAGTTTATTGTTTTTATTGGCTAAATCAAAAGTGCATAAATTTGAAGTATGCTCTTTACAAAATTTTAAACTGGTGTAAAATCCTTTAATAAAGAGAGCTTTGGGCTTCAACAGAAAGCAACAGAAAACTACTTGAAAATGAATGATATAAAGCACCACAGGTTCTTTGAAACCATTGGATACTCTTTGCTAGAAACAAAGATTTTTTTCGTTGGGTCTATTTGATGAATCAAGGTGCAGTCAAATAAAACGTTAAAGAAGAGATCATCAAAGCAGTTTAGGAACTGTTATTTTGAGACAATTAAATTGGGGGGGGAGTTATGAAGTGCTCTTGTTTTATGAAGATTCTGAGATGATACCTTTTTTTGTCTGATACCAGCATTTTTATATTTCATGTGCATAAATATTCTAGCAGGACTTGAATGAAACTATAAACAACAGGAAGAATATTGCTACACAATGCAACTACTAACAGCAGTGTCAGCATGCCCTACAGGATGACTGTATCATTAGCAAAATGGTTTTTAAAAAGGCATATATTTTCAAAAAATTTTATTTAAACTATTTTTTCCTAAAGTGTTTTCAGAAATCATATTTTTTTGATTTTTTCATGAGAAGTTTAAAACCTTTTTATTTTCTCTCTAGACAGGGACAGACAGTAAGAGCAGCTTCCTGAGAAGTAACCATTCTGTCCTTCACTGAGCTCTGGCTGCAAATGCCACCAGAATTACTCCAGGCTCTCTCAGTAACCACCATAAAAAAGGTACTTGGAGCTTCAGAGTCAGAGTGTTAGACCATAAATATCATATTTGAATATGATAAAGAAAAATGTCTTATTTGAATATCATCTTCTGTGCCAAAGGGGATAAAGGATGCCTAAGCAGGTGGTATGTAAAAAATTTGAAAGTAAAATTAAAATAATCAGAGACAGTACTGACAGCTTTCTTTCACAGCAGTTAAGTGCTGTGTCTAGTGAGGGAAGATTCCACAGTCTGGCTTTTTTGCAGTTTAGGAATTTCTACTATATTATCATAAATAGTATCCATTTTATGAACTCAGATCTTCATCTCTTTTCTGGAGCAGTGACTGGGAAATCAGGCACTTTTAACATCCATGTTGAAACAGAGGTAGTATGATAGCTTGCTTTTCATCTACCTGAACAGCATTAGATTCTGTGTCCCCATATTTAAAGGTTATCACAGTCCCTTGTTGAGTTGTTTGAACCAGAGGCTAAGTGCATGCTTTCTGAGCACAAATAGAATTAGGATGTACTACCTGACACAGTGAGTCTTATTGCACTGTTGAAGTCACCAGTCAAAAAAAAATTACTAGAAATATGGGGACTGGTTAGAAAACATAAATTTGTTCTGTTCTGACACAAAAATGAAACCATTTAAAAATTGAGGAAAAAAATACATTATAATAGCCAAAAACACACTGATTAAAGATCACATTCCAGTTTTGCTAGATACATAGCACAAATCTTCTGTGATTTAGCTTCAAAGAACTACTGTTCCAAACATCTCTTGTCCTTGCTCCATCCTGACTTGCAAATTGAAACACATGATTATTCTTCAGCAGTTCTGCTTTATACACTTAAAAATCCCCATATATTCTCTTCTGTTTTACTGTATGCCAGTGGCAACTCTGATTTTCACTTCATACCAGAACAAAAATTCTGTTTGTCCAGCTAATGTTAATCAGATTTTAACACCTAATACTTGTTAGAATATCCCAAATAATACATAGCAAACAGTGAAATAAAAAAAGTCAAGGTAGTTATTTGCTATACTATAGCAATACTGAGAGTTTCACTAAGCACGTTTTATTAACACTTTTTCTGCATTTACATAAAAATTTCCCTTCTATTTCCAAATAAATGATAAATGAGGCCTTTAATGTACAAGTATGTACATACCTAATGTTATCATTCCAAGAGGATTTGATTAGAGTCACAGTAACAGAAATCCCTTCATACTTGTGCCAGATGTTACAATGCATCAAAGCATTCTGATGCTATAAAACATATATATATTATTATGTAAGGTTCTACCATCTTTTCCTACAGCAACACGAGCTCTCTACTGATGGCAAATGAGTACAGCTGAGAGAAAGCTGAAGAGACAGTTTATCTCAGGAGGCAGACAGCACATGCATGTTTACCCATATGATGAGCTGTCTCTGTAGCAAAGCTTGAATTTTTGCTCTTTCAGAAGTGTTCTACTTCCTAAAATATGTACTCTGGCCAAACTGACAACAATCACTTTGCAACCTTGTGTTTGTCTTCCACCAAAGGAACACAAGTTGTCCTCTCTTATTTTTGTTGTTTGTTTTGTTATAACTGCAGAATTGTTTTAAAGCCTGTGCCGGGAGATTCATGTACAGGCATCTGCTGTATTCCTCACGTCTGACTGACAGCTACAGCTACTTTAGAGTTTGAGATTTTAACATATGTTACATCCAAATATTTAAACCCAATCCTAAAGTCCTAAAAGCATATATTCTTTAATTAATTTTGGCAGTCAGATAGCACGATCATTATTAGAGTTTAAAGAAGGACAGTCTTTACAGATAGACTATGGACATTTCAGAAATTTAGAAAAAAAATCGGAAATTCAAGAATAAAAAGCTCAGTGTTGGGTTGGCAATAATTAAATATGTGTGAGTATGGGATAAGATTCAGAGGTCCTAACGTAGCAACACAGAACTGAAACATGATGACAAGAACTATTGCTTATTGCTTTCCTAAGCCCTAATTTTGCACCTTGATCCACAGAACAACCTCTGGCACTAGGGTAGATCATAGTTCAAGGACTCTAACTAGAACCTTAACCCCAAGGCCTGCCTTATCCAGTGTTTGTACAACACTTATCATAAAGAGCCTTGAGTTGGGCAAAACCAGCAGAAGTTATTGCCAAGAATGGACAACTAAGTGGTAATTAGATCTTGAAAAAGAAAAAATAGTCTAGAGACCCCCCAGTAGTCTGTGCTTGTACTGGAGTAGTCTCAGTTACAGATGAGGACTCTGTTGTGTAGACTTAAACTGTTATTACATAATTCTTATCACTTACAAATGTAATTGAATGCATATATGCATTACATGTATGTACATATGTATGCATGCATGCAGTATGAATATAATTCATATTATATATATAAATATGAACCAGGAATGTTAGAGCTCATAACCCTGAGAGTTTAATCCAAATACAAGTCTTTCTTTCCTCTACTGCATGGAACAGTCACTCCTTATAACACCTTTGGTTTTAGTCATTTGGAGAGCCTGAAATAATATGGGACCAATGTTCAGGCACTATCTGGAGTTACGCTCTGGATGAGACAAAAATTTACAAAATACAATTTTGATATCCTATGCTTCCCTACTCTGCAATACATGAGTTAAATCTGCAAAACTTACTTCATTTGGGAAAGGACCATACCAAAGGTTAGTATGCAGAATATGAGTATAATTTTTAAAGATTTCAAGGAGTTAAAAAAAGAAAAAAAGTGTATTCTTATGGAGCTTTAATGATAACTTCCCTCCAGGCAGTAATTCCCTAGAGTCAGTTCTTTTCAACCTTACAGCTCTGGGTGCAATCTCCCTGATAAGAGTAATTCCTGAAGGGCATCGTATCAAATGTTGCCTGGAAATTTAGAGAGATGGGAGTCATGCCACTATTTTAGATTAGGAAAAAAAGTCTTTCATCTTTTCAATAAAAAATCAGGTTTTTCTGGCATATATAGAACCTTTCTGCATGTTTGCTGTTCCCACTTGAAACAAAAGTTGCTTCCCTGCAGTTGCCTTATGATTGTTAACTACCCTTCTCTTTGAAGTTGTCTTTTAAGCCCCTACTTGACTAAACCAAGAGATTGCTATGTCAGCAATTAAAGCTGGTAGTCATTAGGGAGCTGGCCTCACATGGGGAATGTTTTCAATACCTTCTAGGACAAAGTCAATATTCCAGTCTCTTCTTTTGACATTGAGTACAGCACCCATGGGACTACTGCAGCCCTCATACACAGAATGAAGCAGACATTTTTGCTTTGATAATTTATAAGCATTGTCAAGAAGCTTTATGGTTTTTGTATTGTGACAAATCACAAAAGTACAATGAATTTCTTCAGTGTAGTGGCTCCCCGGAGGAAGCTCACAAAGTAATGTATTGTTCAAGAAGGCTTTAACATTTCTTACTGTACAAAAAATCCTACTGTAGTTAAAATACATAATAGCACAACTGGAAATAATAAAATGAAATCACACTCCTAGATGAAACCTCCTATGAACAAACATCATTGACACTTAGCAAGATTCAATAAAAATAAGCTCTATACGAATGAGGGCTAATTCTCCATTAGAGTATGTACGCTTCTGTAGAATAAATTTGTCATACTTGTCTAAGAAGAAATGTCCTAACCAGTGAGGAAAGCAGGTGAGGAGTCCCCCAGAAGGGAATTTGTTCATTTCTCCTAAGGATATCTCACCAAAATCAGAATTACTTTGTGGTTTGGGGCAGTGGACAGTGTTTCTGACATTATTGCTGTGTACCAGGGGCTATTAATACACAGGATGGGATACAAGGAATGAATCTCCATCCTAGCTGAAAAGAAACCATACAACCTTGTTAAAATATGACTGTATTTAAGGTAATATATGCTGTGACTCTGAGGAACACAGTCACAAAACCTAGCCTGAACAGCTAGGTCAGGATCCAATCAGATTCAGGCAGATTAAACATTTCACATGTTGAATAAAATAGAGATGATGAAAATATACATTAAATGTCTAATGACATTAACGATTGAATCTTATTAACACATAGAACTGAAAGTCCTTTTAAGACAAAATGCTGGGAGGAAAGGGTTAAAACCCAAAGATTTCGCAAGGAGGGAATAGTTCTTGATCAAGCTCAAAGTGACCTTGCAGCTGGAAATGCTGAGAATGTTGATGTGGGAAAACTCCATTTATTATGCCTAGTGTGATCATCCTCTGCCTGTTTTGAGAAGTAGAATTCCTGTGTAGAGATAACACACTCTCACAGACAGGTTTGAGCCTCCTGCTGGGAGAGAGAGAGATCATAAAAGCACAGCCTTATGATAAACTGCACGTGGCAAAGCCCTTTGATATGTTGGGGCAGGCAGTGCCCCCCTGCCACTGCCCAGTAGGGTGACCTAAGCCTAACAGAGCCTGTGTCCCATGTGTCTCTTTTCTCTAGGATGAACTACACCTAACAGAGCCTGTGTCCCCGTGTGTCTTTGCCACCCAGCGCTGTTAGGGAGGTAATGAAATAAATATTTTTGCATTTCAGCTGTGGTAGGGAGGTCACCCTGTATGCGTTGATTCACCCATACCATTACAGTTATGTATCATTTGGTAGCATTTGATAGCCCAGATGGAGCACTGTAGTTAGCAAGTGTTATCATTAAGGTCAATTGCTCACATACATAGGAAGAGTAAATTCACTCTAAAAGGATTAAAGTCATCAACAGCTTCAAAAGAGCATAAATGTTTAGAAGTTTCCCCTGTATCCTTGGATAAAATTACTTCTCAATTGTCTCTTTTATAATATTCTAGTATCTCTATATAAAATTTCTTGTTATTTGTGATTTGCCTTTAATATGAAGAAACTAGCAATGTAGTAGACTCTAGAATGCTTTATTTCACTGCAAAAAGAGGTTGGCAACAAAAGGAATTATTTACGTATTTCTGTGTCATAATTTATAGCATCCTGTTGCCATCAGCATACAGTTATTTGTACAGCACAAGCACGTAGGTGTGACCACATGATTGTTCCAAGCTGTTGTGAAACATAGCCTTAGGCCCTGATGATGGAGGAGAGTGCACCCTCAAAAGTGCTGCTCTTAATGCCAAATTGAGAGGGAGAAGTCAATATGCTGGAGGGCAGGGCTACTATTCAGAGCGACCTGGGCAGACTGGAGAAGTGGGCTGACAGGAAGCTCATGAAGCTCAATGAAGGAAAAACATTGCATCTGGAATATAATAGTCCAGTGCGACAGTACAGGCTGTGGGACCTCTTGGCTGAAATGACCTGGAGGTCCTGGAAAACAAAAACTAAACACAAGTCAGCACTGTGCCCGCACAGCCATTAAGGCAATTGTATCCTGGGCTCTGAGAACAAGTGATTATTCCCTTCTCTGTGGCATTTATGAGACCAGTTCTCCAAAGATTTTCACACAGTGCATCAAGTCCAGGAGTATGTGGCTAGTGAGAAGAGGCAGAGGGAGCTGTGTTTATTCATCCTTAAAAATAAGAAAGCTTGAGGGAGATCTCTGTCTACAGCTACCTAGTGGGAAGGTATAGAGAGGATGGAGCCAAACTCTTCTCAGAGATACATTTTGGAAGGAGGAGAGGCAACAGACATGAGATGTGATGGGAAATTCCAATTTGAATAAAGGAAACAGTTATGTTTTGTTGTTTTCTGGGTTATTTTACCATAGGCATTGTCAAAGGAGGCTGGACTAGGTGACTTCTGGAGACCTCAATGAATCTATGACTAATAATAAGCCACCCTTGTCCATGCTAAAGACATAGTTTTCACTTTATGCAACAGTTTGAGGCTTCAGCCAAGACCACAGCCTGACTCTGATGTCTGCTGAACATACAGAGTCTCCTCACTGCAGCATTGGCCCACTAAAATTAAAGCCCATACAGGCATAACTACAAGGTTCATTGGAGCTCCAAACTCTCAAATCACAGAGAAATTGATTAACCTGTTATTTGCCTTTAGATGTCCCATAAGCAAAAGAATTAGAATTGAAGAAGAATTCTGTTACCACATCAAATAGTTAAATGCATTAGAAACCTGTTTCAAATTATTTCTGATTTAGATTCAACTGTAATATCTTTTTGAATATCTTAACCTTTTAAAATATAGAAATCTGTGAACTGTAAAATATTATTCTTTCATTGTAACAATATTCCCCTTTCACTTTGATTGCATGGAAATATGCATTGATAATGATTCCATTTTAGGTGCCTTTAATTGGTAAAAACCAGTATCTCTCCTTTTGGATGAAAAAAATATTGAAGCCACTCACACTATTATTTCTGTCTTCCTTTAAAACAACACATAAGTATATAAAAAGGGAGAGAAAGAAAGCAGAAACATAAAAGATGCAACATTTTCTCTTCTGCAAATTTTCATCCTCTCCACACTGCTGGAGAAACTTAGATCCATCACAAGCTTTCCATGCTGGGCAAGCGTTATCACTTCCAGACAAAACACACCCTGAAGTGCATCTACTGCCATACTGACTGCTCGAGTGACCTAGACTAGAGCTCCCCACAAGCACCTTCTACCCGTTCTTTTGCCTGTCTAAATACCCAGCTTGTGAACCTCTGTACTAATTGTCATTACAAAAAATCTCAGTGGTTAAGACCATGACTTTCTCTGGGACAATCTGATTACCTGCAGCCTGCCTGTAGATACCTGAAATTAATGAGGTAGCAACTCCTCTCTTGTTATGCAGTTTTATTGCCTTGCTGTCTCTGGTCATAGCTAATCCCTTATTAAGTCAGCCTTCTGCTGGGGCTTAGTGTCTCAGAGGGACTATTGCTATACTCCATAGTTAGATATTTCTTCTGATGAGGAATTTTATAGCCCATGCGTTAAAGGCATTCATTCAGTAAGTTTTCTAGAACTTCAACTCTTTGAAGATAAGTTGCCAGTGGGAAGAAAACTACCTGTTGAGATTTGGCAGTGGGATTCGGCAATATTGCTCCAAGGTTCTTCACCTAAGAATTGGCTTCTGTTGTTAGCCAGTGAGAGCAAGAAAGCTTCAAGGTCCCCATGCTTTTGCACAAATAGGGCTCATGAAACAGATATTACTCAAAGCAGCAATAGTGCCACTGATCTCAGCCTAATCAAGCACTGCACATGCCAGCTAAGCGCATCATCAGTTACCACTAGAAAATCACTTGACATGTGACTTCGAGCCAGTGTGATTTGAGTGCACAGGCTGGATGCTCAAAAGTGGCCTGTCATTGTAGAACTTTGTATGTTGTCGGTGCAAACACAGGCACAGTCCCCACCATGGCCTCCTGCTGATTGATCCCTTAAGCAGAAAAGGGCAGCCATTTCATGACTTTTCTTGACTGAAAAGGATTAGGCTAACTGTGACATCCAGGTTCCTCCTCCAACCCTCTACATTAGTTTACTGATATGAACATGGCAGGTAGGGAGCATTTTCACATTCTGGATCAGTTACAAGCAAAATACCAAAGCAACAGTTTATCAAATCCTAAAACAAACCCTAGAGTACATGTACATCTTCTCTGCACTTCAGAGACCATTATCCTAAAATATTCTTATCTAATGCCTCACGGTATTTGCTCTAAGAAAATGAATGCATTAATTGTAATAGGTATGGAATATAACAATGTGTCCTTGGCTTTCAAAGTCACTTCTGACGACTTGTATTAAAACAGTTCATATTCTATTTAATATTTTCATTTCATTTTACTAGCCAAGAAATTAAACTGCCTTCTTCAGAAATATCAATATGATTTAAAGGAAGTTACTTGGGCAAATAAATCCAGATGGTTATTATTAATTTCAAAATTTGCCTTTGCTGCTATAGGCTTTACATTTAAAGAAATCAGTAAGAAATTGAAAAAAATTATTTCTGAACTTAATAAAATAATTGTAGATTTTAAAAACAAACAAACAAACAATTAAAAATGCAGTGCATCAGTAGTTTCATTTCTAAGAAGGATATACATGAGTACAACACTTCTGAAAGAGTATAATGCAAGATCAAAGAAAGCAGCCCTGGTTTTAGGAGGGCAAAGAGAATTCCTCTTTTAAACAGTTCTGTCTCTTTGGTTGTCAACAGCACTAATTTACAGGGTCCTCTGAAAGATCTTTTAATAGCTGTTCAGTTATTGAAGTATGACCTTTTCACATTTTAATAACCTGGAAATTGCATTTTTATCCATAGATTATATACTATCAGATAATGGTCAAATTCCCCCTGCCAGGCACAATGCATTAATGAAAGCTGCTCCAATTACCTAATTTCATATTGGGGTCATTATTGCTTCCTCTTTTAGAATATCTAACAGATTGTAGCCAAGATCTATTTGATGAGAAAATGTTGATAAATCTCCACTGCCATATCAGAATTGAATTGTCAGGCTTTCTAAGGATACAAGTATGGGGTTTTATCACCCCAGTTTGTGTCCAATTTTAAAAAATGAATCAAAGCATCCAGTAAGAACTGCTGAAAGCAAAAGGAACGTAGAAGAGTCGCACTTCATGATTTACACACCCTATTCAGCATAGGTATGGCAAAGGTCCCAGAATAGTCTGCATTTCTCAAGGCCAAAATAAGAGTGAACCATTATAAGGTGAGGAAATAAATTTTTCCTCATGTGATCATTTAAGCATTCTTGAGGGTCAGAGATGATGGAAAGATTATTAACATCAATCTAAAATAAAAATATTTTTAATTGTGGTCAGTGTTTGCCTGCTCATATTGCTGACCTCTATAACCTGCATTCTACTCTCACTCCAACTTTAATGACACAGGTTTTATCTGGATTTCTTTTTTTCCTTTTAATTATATAGCATATTTTAGCAGGAGGCCTTTGAGGTGATATTTCTCTAGCAGAACTATTATTTGAATCTGAAGCTACAAGGATGCTCACTGACATTTTGACTATCTCCTGTCCATTATTAAAATTGCCTCATCTTTGAATATGATAGCATATGGTAATAGAAGCTTAAGAAATCTGATTCTTTTTATACATCAGTATTAGAGTTTCAGAAGTGCACAGTATTTACCCAGTTCTATTGAAATGGATGGCAAAGTGCCCACTCGCTTCAGGTGGAGTAAAGATAGGCCACTGCTGAAGGCTTTCATAAATTCTTCCTTCAAGAACAATACACAGTGCACATCTGTTGAATAAGTGCCAGTCTGAGCCTTTTTTTACCTTATTTTATATACAAGAATGAATCAGAAATGGTAATGCTATGTGAATTTGAAGCCATAAATCCTCTGAATGGCAACTTAGATTTATAAACTAAAGACTTATTCTGCGAATGCTTACAAGCCTAGCTGACTTTACACACATAGGCAAAGCCTATGACTGAGGGTATTTGTAGGATTGTTTTTAATCTCAGGGTTTGGAGTTTTCTTGAGGGTTGTTTGTTTGTTTGTTTGTTTGTTTTACAAGCTAGCAGGCAGAAATAATATATGATGTGTCCTATTTCCTTGAAAAATGGAATTTATCCATTCCATTGATTTGTCTTATTGTATCAGATTGCTACAATTATTCTTTGGAAGTGGCAGGACTCAAAAGAGTACCTAGAAGGGAATGAAAAAGAAATAAATTCTGAAAGGCTCATATTGTGCTAAATGGCACAATATAAAACTCCCTATATGGAGAGCAAATTGTGCCATGTTTGTCCATTAGGTACAAATGTCATTAGATTATGTGATCAGTATCTACTTGGCTGTTATACTTTATTTATTTTAACATCTTTATGACTCTTGAGTTTTGTTTTTCTGCTTTTCATTTTCATGAAGTGGGGGTTTTTTTTGAGGGGGGGGATTTTTTATTTAATATGTGTCATAGTAAAAAATAAAAGACTAATTTTAGAAATACCTTCAGAAAAAGAGCTAAAATGTGATGGGCAGTAATTTATTTATTTTCTTTTATTCCTTTTTTTACTATCTAAAAATTAGTAATAAGTGTACTAATTGCTTCTCCCAAACACATTTGTGGAAGGGCCATTAGCCTAGCCCATTTTCACTTGGAGAGTTTAACACAGAGCTTATTTTTATCCTAATATTCAGCAGGCATGTTAGAATACCTTTGTAATGTCATTTGCCAAGTAATGTTGCTGAAACTGAGAAATATAGCACTAGTAAAGAAAATACTTTATATGACTGTTTATCTAAGTTTCTGTAAGTGTAAACAGAGATTTCCTTTTGAGGAAACAGAAGTTTTGGTAGTTACACGTATTATATTAAAAGTGTAAAAACGTATTGTTATCAATCAAAAATACAGCTGAAAGATTTCAACGTGTAGGAAGCACAAGCAAATGAATCAAAATTCTTTCGAAGATGCCTAAGCTTTCAGACAACAATATTGTTAAGAATTGTTTTCAAGATGTTGCATGAGAGAGAATACATTTTCCTTTTAAAAATTTTTGAATGCATTTGCACATTTCTTGTCAAATAATGCATTAGTGAAATCTATACATATGGCTTAAACTCCTTTATCAACTTTTTATAACAACTGAATTTCTGAAACTGAATCATGCTGCATCTTTTCTCAGTAAGGCTTCTTGGGTAAACAGAACTTTCCCTTAGGCTTTGAAAAATAAATTTCCTAAGCTTAGAAACAGCATCTCGTGCATTGTATACGAATAAACACAAGACATACAGCATTGAAAACCTCAAGATTTTGGCTACATTTGGTGTATTTTTCAGTGCTATAAAAGATAACCTGGTGCCAGAGATACTAACTATTAACCAGATGAATAGCAATGCTTCCTAAAATTCCCGATGCAAATTCCCTGTTATTTACAGTTCCCCTTTGTTCTGTGCAGTCATTTAATAGCTACCTCACAGTATTTGTTTAGAAGGGAAAAAAAAAAAAAAACACTTTCAAAGTGTCCAAAGGAGGAACAGAAAAGTTTTAGTATTCTCAGTCTCTGAAAAATTCACCTTCTGCCTTTGTGGCTTTTTTAATGTGAGTGTGCAGTAATGATGACAGTGGGTACAGTTAGCAACAGTGAAACTGTGAGTACTCAAACATCCACAGAAGAATCTAAACCTGTAAAAGAATGTATTTTTTGCTGTGTTTGATTGTTTTACATGTTCTATTTCATCCATCTTCAATGTCTACCCAAGGTATGAAGATTCCAGTCTTCTGAGAAAGTGTACATTTGGGATGGCTACCAGTTACTTCTATAAAGAGAGTAAAGAAAATAAATGCTCCATATACCTTCAGGCCAACATTTTCAAAATACATGTCTCTATTCCAAGAATGTAGCATAGTGTGATTTTCTGTGCATGTGCTATCTAGGCAAAGAAAATTTTAAGGCTGAAGTTGTATCCAACTCTATTAAGTGAGCTCATAAACATAGTAGAAGTCTTTGCAGCAGGATTTGTGATCTTGGAAATTATAATACTATTCTCTCCTCAACAGTGTTATAACCCTTAAAGAGTTTAAGACACAATAAAATGCATCTCTGGCATTCCTTTCTAAATGTCAAGGTCTAGCTGAAAACATTGAACTGTTTTTTTAAAAAATCCAAAGGCCAAAATGTCACTACATTTTCTGGTTTATCTTTCAAGGAATAATGTTTAGAGCCTTCAGAAAAAAAAAAAATGAAGGATTTCTTGCATAATTCAGTGAATCTGTATGAGGTATTAGACACAGAAAACTGAAGAAAATTAGACTGGTCCATGAGAGCAAATCTGCATGAAGTTTGCTACTCTGGATGGAAAAAGGCTTGCTAGCCGTATGCAGTGAATACAGTTCAAGCAATAAATTATAAAAGCAGCAACTCTGAAGAAAATGTGGGAGAATTTGTGGTTGCAGTTATGTTCTAAAAACAACCTACAGAAGCAGGCACTTGAACAAAGTCTTTCAAAAAAAAGTGGTTATTACAAAACTGAATCTGTATTATTGCCTCTTTCAGTAGGATAAATTTGGCTGGCTACAATTAGTAGTCACAGGACTGCCAGCACATCCATAAACTGTGAGAAGTATCCAGGGTCAAAACCCCACGGCAGTTAAGGCCAATGTGCCTTTCACTCACCTTGTAACAAGCACATCGCTTGGAGTCTGACAACCCTTTCCTCCCAGACTCCAACTAGGATTCTGCCTCCCTTCTGCTCCCAGGTCCCAGTGAAGATCAGAAGCTAGGCCAACATTAATCTGAGAGTTTAGACATCCAAGTGATCTATTGATAACAAAGTGGCTGCCTTTCCCCAAAAGGTTTCTCCCACCATATGTCTTCTTGTGGGGTTTTTCAACTGTGCAACTCAATATGGCAACAGTTTTGTGATCCTTTCTGGAAGATACCTTACTCCTCCCACCAATGAACCATGGTCTCTGCATTCATCTCTGCTTATAGAGACAGAGTATGGGCAAACACTTCAACATTTCTCAAGAAAAAGCTAGTAAAAATATTGCATCCAACTCCTACAGAGAAAGGAGCACCCAAGAGTCATAGGCATCTGTGGTCAAAAAAGAATGGCAAAAGACAAATGAGTCCAAAAAAAAAAAAAAAAAAAACCTCAAAAAATACAGATTCAACATGGAAAGAAAAAAACACTCAGGGGTTTTGGGGAGTCTTCATTTTGCTTTTCACTTTTTTTAATCGCTGCAGGCTGCCCTCCTGAGCAGAAATTCAGAAGGACACAGAATTACTGAGTTTAGAAGTGACCTCTGGAGATCATCGTGTTCAATTCCATGATCAAAGCAGGTCATCTAGAACAAGCTGCTCTCCAGGAATGTTGGCTCCAGAGCCTCTCTGGGCACCCTGTTCAAGTGTTAACTACCTTTACAGTAAAAATGGTTGTTTCTTCCCTTTAAAGAGAATTTCTTCAATTATTTTTTCCCCTTTACCTCTTGTCCTTTATCTAGATGTCACTGAGGAGACTCTGGTTCTGTTTACTTTACTTTCCTCCATCAGGTATTTATATAAATTTATAAGATCCCCTCTGAGTTCTCTAGACTAAACAATCCCAGCTCTCTCCTTATATGTCAGCCTCTGCTCAAATGTCAGATGCTCCAATCTCTTAGCTATCAGGTCAGAAATAATCAAAACAGAAGCAGCTGACACAAGTTTCTGAATTGAGAGCAACAGAGAAATGAGAGCAGGGATCCCTATAATACTGCCACCCACATCACATAGTGCAACAGCTTTGTTTTGTTCCTCAGTGTCAGCTTTGAAGACAACAAACACAGAGAGCAACCACGGGATTAGTAGCTTTTCTGAGTGGCCTTAATATGAAGGAAGCAGTCAGACAAATTTAGAAATTTCACAGCTACTAGGGTTCCTACCCTGAACTAAAATACTTCTTAGAGGAATTCATTAAGTGACAGTCAATTGGAGTAGGAAACCAACAATGCAAGAGTGAACATGAGCTAAGAGTCCATGGGGAGAGAGAGACCTTATGTTTGATAGGAGAGAGGCACAGTCAGTGAGTGGTTGTGAAGAGATGATCTTTGCAATAACTTTCTGAGTGGATGGGAGAGGACTAGACCACATTTGTCAAGCGTCAAAAGAGAGCAGTACTCAGAACATAAATATTTTGGATGAGAATTTTAGGATGGAGAGTATAAAAGTTGAAATACCTCTGTATTTCAGAAGTAAAAGGCTTATATCTCACATGGGCAAATGGACCAAGAAAGAAGACACTCTCAAATAGTGCATCTTCATGACAAGTAGACTGTTATTAACAATAGTGAGTGAGAAAGGAAGTAGAGAGGGTTTAAGGAAGACATTTAAGAGTTCTGGTTTAGATATTCTCTGTTTATGGCTAGACATCTACAAGAGACCTCTGTCTCACCATCAGCCCAGTTTTCTGCTTAATTTGGATTACTCTGGAGTAAGTCCAGAGCTGAGTGGTAGATCTGTGCAAATATTCAATACAGAGACTGGCACTAAAATTTGGAAAGCATTTCACAGATAATGGAAGCTATACCCTACAATCCTTATGTAACCATAATTTTGGTAGGAGTTTTATCTGGTTAAAGACCTCTGGGTTGATATCTTTGTTTTGTATGTTTCCATAAAGATACTTCATGTCAAGCACTGCCCTGCAATTTTTATTGAAATTTTTACCTCTGCAAAATGGACATAAACTGTGGATTTTGGCAAACACTTTACAAGGTATAAATTATGAAAACATGTAGAAAGTGCCATGAAATCAGAACAGTAGCTTTCTACATCCATTTTGCAGAGGTATAAATTACAAATGCAATCTGCTACTGAATTGAACCAAGAACTAGTACTTATATACAACAACAAACACTTTCCTGTTTACCTGTACTGCTGTAATAGGTTATGAAAAGAAAGGCAGTGTCCAAGAACCTTTGTTACTTTTAGATAAGCATTACATGTGAGTAAGAAGGGTCATGGACAACTAATGGGCAGGGCAGAGAGTGAGCCAGGGAGGAGATGGGGTGAGAGGATGAGGAGGGGTAAAAGAGAGACGGAAAAGCAAATGCCTGTTTAACCAGTAAGTACTTTAAAGGTTTATCCCACTAAACCAGATAATATATGTGTGGTGTGGGTGGGATAGTGGTGAATGGAAATGTGAGATTTTGCATTACTGAGTGGATATATTTGCAAATATCGTGGAAAGAGGTATTAAACCTTCAGAAAATATAGACCATCACCTCCATAGCTCCAAAACTTCTCTTAGTGTGTTCTGCCCAGTCAAAGAGTTCCTCATGTATATGAAATACACAAATGTCTAGCATCAGCAAGTAGCTAAATAAAGAAATCAAAATACCTATTTACAAAAAAAAATTATGTTTCAAGGAAAGACCTAAAAATGGCTCATGAACCCAGTAAGTATCTTCTCTGAATGCATAATATAACCTGCACTGGCACTCCACACAAGCCAATCCAAGATTCTTCCTGTTCAAGTGTTGCTAAGCAACATCACTACCCAGCAGCAAGGATGTGGAATGAAGAACTGCCTGGCTTTATAATCATTTATCATCTAATCTATAAATGCTTTTCTGAAAAATAGACCAGAATTTTTCAGACTTTGGGGGTTGCTATCTGGTTTTGTGGTTTTGCTTTAGAAAAAAACTATCAGATACAGTTTGGATGCTCTGTCTGCCAGACAGCCTCCCTCTTAGACAACTTGCTTTTAAAACTGTCTTCTGTTTATCTTTTCATAATAAAATCTTTCATTATCTTCCCTTAAAATTATGTATTTTACAATAAATTCTTCATTCTGTTGAACAACTCCTCTTTGTTTTCTGAAAGAAATGCTGGATAGCAAGTAAATATTTTCAAATTAACTGAGCACTTTCACTAACACAGCACTTTGTACATTTCAGTTGATCTCACGCAGAAGTTGTGAGAAGTGCAAGACACATCAGCATATGAAGAATCTGTTCATCCCAAACAAACAAACTACCTTGCCAAACTCTGTAACCTATTACATGCCAATTATTTCCCAAGGGTTAAAGTATGTTTGTTTTACTGAAGTGAATAGCTTTTAAGAAAATTAAAATTCCTAAAATAATTTGCATAAGGAAAATCAGATTTGGAGCCTGGGGTACTTTTACTAGATTAGCGTAGAAAGGAACAGAAGGAGCTGGACTTCATCAGCTCAATTCCAGACAATCCTGCATACAAATAGGTGCACATACCTCGTGATGCACGTGCTGTGAATCTGGACCATTCTATACAGGCAAACTGACAAGAAATGTGCTCAGAATAGACTGTCACTGCTTACTGAACACAAAGAACTTACTGTGAGGGCAGGTCATCAGTCCATCTCATAAGTTCATTCTATTCCAGATGTACAGCACAGACTCTATACACTTTTGGTCTGCAGGTGAGCAGCAGCTGCCAGATGTATTCCTGGCATTAGGAACACTGAACAGAATCATTGTCCTTGTTTTGATCATATGGCTTATGTCTACTTGCTGGGCCTGTGCTGTGGTTTTATATGCAATAGGTTCCTGCAGGGACAGAAGCCACTTGCCTGTCTTTTTTTCTGGAGACTCTTTGGCTGCATAAGAAGTGCTTCAAATATATATTTATGTGTGCATATACATTTAGCTAGGTTATTATCAATCTCTCAACCCTTTTACTGAGATAATATTTTGCATTTAAATAAATATTTTTATTTCTTGCTATTGGATACTTACAGCCATCATCCATAAGAAGACCACATATACTGAAACCAAAACTGCTGTATTTCTTTACCTGAGATTAAAGACAATGTAACACCATAATGTAAGAGATATCATTCTGTGGCTCCTGCTTGGGGCCTTCTATTGCACTGTGAGGGCGTCCCTCTATAGGTAAACCTTGTTTTTCATGATCCAAGGATGTGTGATGTGAAGTTTTCCCGTCAGTTTGATCCATATGTGTCCATTCTGCAAGCCATATGTTTCTCTTGTTTATCCTTGTCTCATCTTGATAGAAGCAAATTCAGGTATGTCAGGTATCTCAGCGTTTTGTTCCAATCAGTGTCTTGGAATTTCAGGACCATCAAGTTTCAAGAAATAGGTAGAGCAGGGTTTGCTCTACCACTGTCCAACATTTAGGACCTTCCAGATGCAGCAGCTCTAAGCTGTCAGGTTCTCTGTTTTTCCCAGCAGTAGTCAGTTCTACCCAGAACACTGCACATGTTCTGAAGCTCTGGGGTATGAAAATACCCTTCTTCTCCTTAGTATCTGTGTCCTGGACAACGATATTGTACCAGCCCCTTCTCTCAACACAATCCCCACAAGAACAACTTCAGCTGGAGGGCTGCTACGCAGTGTCTCACAGCTGAACAGCACAACTTGGCCACCCTGACAAATCACTCTGCTCTTGCAACCACTTTTTATGGGATCTAAAGTCTGATATGTAAAAGCACAGTCCTGAAAAAAATAAACAAAACAAAAAAAAAACAACAACAACAAAAAAGCCCACATAAATTCAGCCAACTCAAAAAACACTAAGGAAAACACATTATTTCTATGGACCTACAGAATATGTTGCACATTTGCACTGCATGACCAACAAAAGAAGCAAAATGTGCAGAACAACTGGCTATTTTATTACCATATGCCTTAATGCTCTACTACACTAAAATATATGAAATAACTGAACCAGATGTTGTAGGCCTGTGTGTAGATGAAAGCAATATACTGATAACCTTTCTGTAATAATAGAGGAATGGTGCCTGACTACTGTCTCAGCAGTCAACCTTACTGCCTAATGGCTTTAACACCTCACCACTTACTGATCTCAGACTGAGCCTTGTTCCCGAGAAATCAGATTCTCATTCTTGGGGGATTACATGTAGCTGTAGCTTTTGATCCATACTGTGAGGGTTTCAGGTTTGAGGAATTCTGTTTTCTTCATATCAACACATATTTTCTATGCAGAGATTGCTTTGCTATGCTAAGCGTTCAAAGTTAATGGATGTATTGGTTCCATGTTTGAAAATGCTATGTATACACAGAGGTGACATCAAATAAAAAATTGGCCATGCAAAAGAGTTTGTCTACTGTCCTGGTTACAGAGAAATGGGGAGAGTTTAGTGCTCTGTGTGTGACCGAGTTGTTTATTCTACACCAAGAACATCATCGCTGGGGCTGTGGGTTTCAGCAGGAGGAGACAGGGTGCCAGACCATGAGTGAGTCATCATGCCTCGCTCTCTCCAGCGAAGGGACTGTCACCATCAATTCCTGCAGACTCGGTTCCTCTGCCATCCACCAGTTGGCCCCTCACTTTTTCTCCAGAGTGACTACAGACCTTTGGTGCTGAAAGGGACAGTGGTGCCACTCCCAGGCATGGTGCTGAAGGGAAAGCTCTGAGACATGGCTGAACCCAGAGAGACTGGGGTGACACGGAGTCAGCACTGGAGTAAGAATATTTCAGAGTTAGAATTAGCAGCTCAAGTAACTGCACGGGTCTGAGCTCAGCGAAGCAGCTGCACGACACCTACTCAGACCACCTTGCTCACAGGGGTTTCTTTGTCCTTGTTTTTCATTGTTTTCATGCTGGGAATGGGGGAAATGTTAGCTGTGGGAGCTCCCCCACCGTGTTGCCTTTGTTTCATGACTACCACATGGGCAGTGCCAGGGAAGAGTCACCATATTGCCTTTTCTTCCCAAATACCACATGCAACAGGGCACGGGAATGGTCGCCACATTGCCTTTGTCTGGGGAAACCACATGGATGAATCCTACAGGGAGCATCTGCCATCTTGTTTTTGTTCTCATTGGAGAATACCTTTTTGTGGATAAAACACCTTCTCATTTTTTTGTATACTTTGCCACTAATGTTGCTGTTGTTACTGCATGTGTCTTTTTCCATGGTTTTGTACTTTCAGTAAATTGCTATTTCAAGCCCTTGTCCCTCGCTTACTGAAAGTGTCAGGGAAAGAGAAGTGGCATATTTGGAGTTTAATTCCCTGCTGTTCTTAAAACCAGCACATCCACAGAATTCAAATCTGACTCAAGACATCCATGATTCAGCAGAAATTCCATTAGCTATAACTGTTAGGGAAAGATCATGTATCACCAGCATGCTAAATTTTGCATTATCATATGTGCTGAATAATGCCAAGCTTCTTGGAGACAGACAAAAGTCCTTTCTCCCAAGGGTGCACACAAGAGATATTCAAATTCTGATGGAGCTACTGATTCAGAAACAGTCAATAATAAGCCAGTTTCCCAAGGGGAAAGAGCCTTGCGCAATGTCCATTTTGAAAAGGCCCTGCTCCAGATAACACTTTGACACACATTAATTCCAGGGTTTCTCCTCCCTCATTGTGATTTTTTACCCCCTTCTCCCACTTTACATGTCTGGAAGCATGCTATCACACCTAGGGAACAGCTCAGCTCTGCAAGCAGACCCACACAGGAATCCCTAGCTGCCTTGTTATTGGGACATGCCTGGAAGGACCCTGCAGTCTCTACAAATGTCAGGAATAAATATGGCAGCAAAAACACTATTTTAAGCCTTGTGCAGGTGACATTTAGGGATTCTTGAAGAAGATTTATGAACACATTTTCCCATGTGTCCCCCCAGTTGTTTTTGCTAAGAAGACGCGCAGGTGGCAGGTGCCACAGCCAAGGCCAGCATGGTGTCTAGGCACATCTTCAGAGTCAGCAGAACTTGTTCTTAAACATGACTTAACATGGAGAAGTTGTTACCTCAGCTTCCCAAAGTTGCATCAGCACTTTGGTGAGAGTACTGTTGGATTTAGTGGTGTTTTGTAGAGGTATGCAGAACACAGTCTGACAGAGCAAGGTACGAGAAAGCTCCCCAGATCCTGTCAGTTACCAGCTATAAAGCCAGCCATGAGCACACTCCCACCTGCTATCCATAAACCTCCTGTTGCATTATTCATACAACTGGTCCAAGTGCCCTGATCACAAGTTAAATTTCCAGCTTTGTCTGCCATTTCTTCATAGCCTAGGTCTACACACTTTGGTGAGTTACACTGCGTGTGTGGTGTGAAATATTTCTCAGGTTATGTAATAAAACTCTGTAGTCCAGATTGAAGCTGCTCCCATCGGGATGATGGGATAACTACAGTCACTTTCATAAGTACAGTCATGGAATCACAGACAAAAACCTGACAATTTTATGGTCCACAGAGCAAGTTCCTGTGTTGCAAACAGAACTGGCAGGAATAACTGAATGTCACTGCCTGCTGGGCAGCCAGGAAAAGCTTTTCATCATGACACACGATGGAGAATGTGAGATTATGTCTGTTCAGTCTCTCAAGCCCACTCTCATTCTGGTTGTGAAGGAAAGGGAACCCGTGGGAAAGGGTTTTCTTGGAGATGGAAGGCACACTATTTTTGGTTTTGCAACTTTGAGGACTGTCTCAAGCAGCATCAATCAATTACAGAAAGCTTAGCAACAAATTGAAAATCACTAATGGAACACTGCAGCTGATCATCACTATTAGTAGCCAAGAATCATGCATAATGTAGCAGTTATTGTTAATTGCACAGGTACCTGATTATTTAAATAAATAGGTTTTGCAGATATTTAAAATGCATAGCAGGACAGTATAATACACTGAATATTTATCAACACTCTCTCTAAAGTGAATATGTTATGAGGCACTGCAGATTCTTTCTGGAAATGCATCAAAACAAGTCAGAGCTCTATTCTATCCATTCTATTTTAAAAATATATTATATAACATGCCATTTTAAATGGATAAAATAAAGAATCTTTAGAGTGATATACAGCCCTGAAGAAGCATGATGGAAAAAGATCAGAGGAAAAGCAGGGGTTTTCTCCTTCTTTTTTTTCTCCTTCAGTTTTCTATCTCTGCATTTGACAGTGCTGCAGTTGGTCAGCTTAATTACTTTCTCTTCTGTAGCTAGTCAGTCTGTCAGTTCCCACTCTTGTTTCAAAGGTCATAGCAGCAAAGGAGGGTGGGGGGAAAGGAAGGAAATTGAATAGGGCAAACCCAAAATCTGTCAGAACTCTCAAAGGCAATAATGAATTTACACATTAGATTCATATTTCTATTGGCAAAGACCACACAAGTGCCAAGAAATATAAAGCAAGGTATTTTTCCCTTATTTTGACATGCTTTAATAACATCACCATATATAAATGAGTGGCAGAAACTAATTATTTTTTCAAACCCTGTACTAATGAGGAATGGACCAAGGTGTCAATGAGTTAGTCAAATTAGGGAATGAATTAAATCTCCCCCTTTATGTTGCATCAAATTATAGCTGATTTAATAATTCTTTTGAAATTCTTGTCTTGCTTTACAACCAAACAGATTTCTTGGACATTAGGCTTCGATTTCATGAGGAGACACTCATGTCATTAATATATACAAATAAGAGCATGGTCTCTTGATTGACACCTCACTATGGGTGAACAGATTTTCTCATCAAAACACAAAAAGTTGTTTCAAATAGAACACTGACTAGAATCATTTATATTTGAGCACTTCAGGCTACTTTCAAACACCCTTTCAAGAACTTCATTCCCTTTATAGCTCAAAAGAGACCAAGCCTTGGATGGTTCACAGATGTTCATTCTTTAAATTATTGAACACTTCTATTACATACTCAGGAGTTCCTATTAAGGTAAAGCAAAAAAATTCCATCTTTTTAATATTATGCATGTGTTGGATGGAAATGTAATGTTGGCTACATATTTGAGTGGTTATAATATGATGATTATTGAAGTGCTGTGCATAAACATGTTATTGTACTATATTCATTCAGAATCTTGTTCCTTTAAATGAACAAGATTATTTGCAGTGAAGACACTGCTACAAAATTAACATAGACCTAACTATCATAGCAGTAACTACAGATAAATAAGCAAAAAGTGGGACAGCTGACTTCTCAATAAGAAATAGGCAGCTGGAGTATTAGTCAAGAATAACTAAATGGACAAAGATTCTGTGTAATCCCTAGAAAAGAAAAAAATGGAAAAGAAACTGTAGCACAGTAACCCAAAACAAAGTGAGATGGGAAAAATAGGCAACGAACTTCTAAAAAAAAAAAGGCAAAAAATGTAACAATTTCTGAGTAAATTAGAACAAAGCACTTGCTCTTTGGACCTTCACACCCTGAATCAAAGATTGCAGCACATGTCATTGAGTCAGTGTCCTGGTTTGGGCTGGAATGGAATTAATTTTATTGATAGTACCTGGTATACAGATATATTTTGGATCTGTGCTGAAAGAAGTGTTGATAATACAGAGATATTTAGCTATTCCTGAGCAGTGCTTACACTGAATCAAGCCCTTTTCTCCTTCTTACAGCACCTCACCAACGAGCAGGTTTGGGGTATCCAAGAAGTTGGAGGGAATCCAGATGGAACAGCCAACCCCAGCTGACCAAAGGGTATTCCATAAGGTATGGTGTCATGCTCAGCTTATAAAACTGGGAAGAGAAAAAAGAGGAAGAAGGGGTGTTCAGAGTTCTGGAGTTTGTCTTCCCAAGTAACCACTACATGTGATGAAACCCTGCTGCTCCTGGGGATGGCTGAACACTTGCCTGCCCATGGGAAGTGGTGAATGAATTCCTCATTTTTCTATGCTTGTGTGTGTGGCTTTTGCTTTACCTATTAAATTGTCTTTATCTCAACCTGTGAATTCTCTCATTTTTGTACTTCTGATTTGCTCTCCCATCCCACTAGGGGGGAAGTGAGCAAGCACCTGTATTGTGCTTATTTGCCAGCTGGGGTTAAACCATGACAGCCAGCTTTCAAAAACAGAATTTTCTGTTCAATGTGGAATAGAAGCAGTAAACATGCCACTTCATATCAGTTTAAGGTTTTTTCCTAAATGCTGCCAGATACCCCAGTCTTGCTGCCAAGGTACATTTAAATAAGTAAAATAACTGTGATATCATATACCTTTATAATAGCCTCCTGGTTCTCCTAGTATATTAGCCCTTTTGCTGAAAATCTGAGTGACTTAGATTCATCTGCTAGAGTTGAAAAAAACTTGCGAGCATTGAAAATTCTCATTCTGTAATTTTTTTTCCCCTGATCCCCAGGATACAACCAATCTAACATCACTTTAGCATGACCCAAGATTTCTAAGCTGCAAACGGCTTAGTAGAATTAAAGTGCTTGCTGAAGTACTAACTATTGAGATTTGGGAGCACGCTTTCTAAAACACAGAGCCACCTCTTGCCAGGGTAAATGAATGAAGTTACCCTAATTAAAACTAACAGTTACCTTAAACTAACAGTTAAGCCCTTACTTTATGACAGCTGAGGGCTTAATCTTTGAAGACATTAGAAAATACACTTCCAAATGACTGATATTTTCCAGGTATATAATGATAACTCATGATTTCTTTCTCTGACATTCTGTTAATTTCCATAGTCAAGCTTCCTTTTGTGACTCAGAGTAGTTAAAGGAAAAGTTTGTCACTGATGACTCAGAGTAGCAGAGAAATTGAGCCAGAAATGTCACGTGGAGGCGGTACTGGAAGACACGCTTCCATCAAAGCTACAAGCAACTCCTTTCTGCTTAAATGAACAACCTTACCTTTATTTTAGTTATTTAACAGTAGATTTAGTTATTTAACAGTTCTTTAACAGTAGATCAGTCAGCACATCATCATTTATCTAAAAGTTGAGTCCTCTTAAAGAAGGAAATTACATGCTGTCAGAAAACACAGTAGGAAAAAAAAAATTCATAGCAAATCATATATGATCAATAACTATGTTGCCTGGGCCAGCTCATGCACTCCCTCTGATACATGCTTACCTAAACAGAAGGCAAGGTACCAAAGACGGTACAGAAGCAGTATCACTGAAGTTGGGGCAGAATTACCAGTCTTTTATCATCTCTTTCAAGAGGTAATTAGACACAAGGTGTAGAACTATGACATGAGCAAATAATCATTCTTCCTTCAACAGCAGAAATCCTAACATTGTTGGCCACCTCCAGGCAAGTATGAAACACTGAAAGATCAGCTGCAAAATTAATTGTTCTCGGAAGATGGATGTTTTCAGAGTTTATCACCTTTATTGCTCAGGTACTCTGCAAGCCTAATTTCTGTAAATTCATTATTTTTAATAGTGAGAGGAAACTGGTTAGCACTAGCAAGTTCAACAGTACATAAGCTGGTCGGATATTCCTGTAACAATGCAACAATATTGACAGCAGTTCTGCCAAAGTAGACGTAATCAACTGTTTCCAGAAACGTGTCAGCATAATTTTGAATTTGAAGTATTTAATGCAGTTTTGCAATGCCATGAAACTGAGAGAATGGATATTTTCTAGTTTGGTTTGTGTAAAGAAATAAAGGAAATTAATTGCTTAGTGTCATTTACTGTCCTAGTTTCAGCCAGGACTTTAGTGTCATTCAGTACCACCTCACATCATTGCCAGGGGCATGGGAAAGGGACTCTCTCTCTCTGGCTTCTGAGAAGAAGGGTCTGGCTTCTGGTCGAAAAAACCAAATGTCAGAATTGTCCACCCCTGTTCACTGTATTGGAGTCCTTGGTGAGGATTTCACATGTAAATCACCCTCTCTTTTGTACATATTTATTATTAATATTGTTGTCTATTTTCTGATCTCATTACTGCTTCCAGTAAATTGTTCTTTTCTCAACCCCTGATGTTTTCCTTTTGTGCCTCCAATTCTCCTTTCTGGCCACCCTCACAGGGTGGGGAGAGGAGCAGAATGGAGGTGGAGAAAGGGGAGCAAACAAGCAGCAGCGTGGTTTGGAGTCTTGGTGGGAGAAATAAATTGAGAACTAAATTGAAATTTCACCAAGGTACCCTGAGCTTTTTATCTACCTAAGTAAAAGAAGGCCTCAGAGCCAATTGATCCTGAAAGATAAAGAATCAAGAAAGGCCACTACCCCCATTAACAGAAGTTGCAGCCTTAGGGATAAGAGAAGAAACAGCCCAAGCAGAGACAACAAAGGAAACCAGTGGAGATCAACACCCCACACAATAATATTGTAATTGGACCAATTTCCCATGAGGGGTGGGAAAATTAGATTGTAAAGGTATAACTGCCCAGGGATCCCTCTTCAGAGTCACATGGCTCGAGCTGCTCCTATCACTGTGTCACCCAAATAAATTATCTTATTGTACTTAAAGACTGAGATTTTGCTGCAGGATACCTGGGGCAGAGAAGCATCATTAACAGTTTGCTTCTTTTAAAGATGAACAGGCCTAGTGCAATCGTAGTCCTGGCATACCTAAAGAATAAAAATGGCTTTAAATTAAACTGAAAAGTAATCTGGAAAACACTAGTTACGTTTGTTCAAAGAAAGTCAGTCAATTCCTCCTCCATTTTATTCCCTATCTCACTTACAAGAGACATTAGAGACAGGATATAATTTATGATGATGCCCCATAAATGCAATGGGAGTATAAAAGCTGCTTGTTTAAGTGTTAGGAGAGTCAGTCTGGAAGTCCTGAACAGCTAAAACCTATGTACTTGAGCAGCTTAAAATCTGCCACAAATCTACAGGATATCACGAAATAAATGAAAGCAATTGCACAGCAGGAGAGTGTTGAGAAATGAAACTTCTAATTCTTTTTTCATCTAGATTATAGTTTTCTTCTTCTCTTGCCTTTTCCTGCTTCCTTTACTCTCTCTATGCCTTCTTCTCCCTTCCTCACTTAATAGTGGTTTCATGCTCTGTGTCCAAGCTTATTCTGTTTTGTTTCAGCCAACCACTTAGTGTCCATCTGTGTCAAACAGAGCAAATGAAAATGTGAACAGCCCACTCCAGGTTCAGTGGCAGTACATCTTTGCTGCCAGTGATCTGGAGAGTCTCAATCCAGATTTGTATTGACAGATCATCTAGTAATAAACTCTATTAAAGAGTTTCTTTATTCTAGGACCACAGCACCACAATCACTACCTTCCCTACCCCAAGGGAGTAATTGGCCTCATGTTTTGGCCACTAAACCAGTCAAGGGAGAAAAACAAAGCTGTAGGGCTAGAGCGACCAATCCCACATATCAGTGAGAGCACTAATACTGAACAGCAGATACAGGCAATAAACACTGTTCACACAAACTGAAATTCATTCTTACATTATATCCAATCAATAATGAATAGCAAACAAATTAATGAGATCCAAGGTCTGTTTACAAAGCACAAACGAAAAGACTGAAACTGATCATATTAATTATTTGCCTCTTAAGCAAGTATCTGAACCAGGGTTGTGTATCTCCAGTTAGTTTTTGTTATGGGAGAAATGTCAAAAGTTTAAACGGAAAGAAGGAAAAATTAAATCATGTAAAACATGAACCTGTTTTCAATCCATTTTTTTTAATTACTTTTAAAATTTTTTGTACAGTGTTTTGGGATCTGTGGATTAAATATCCTGAGTAAGAGTGAGGTATGATTATTAGTGCCTCCTGATTGAAGAAATGTCTTTTATTAGGATTTTTTTATGATGAGTGGAATGACTGGGCTCATATTCAGACTGTAAATTCTGGGCATTTCAACACAAGAATGCTAAATGAAAAAAAATGTTAGTATGAATATGTAATTCCTTCTCCGAGTCTTAATTTCCTACTACTTCCACATTAATTTATATCTAGGAACTTATTAAGAAAAAACTTAGTGATCACAAGAAGAGATCCTAAGCATAGCTCTGTTGTCATAAAACAAAAAGGTAGTGATTTCACTACCTTTGATCTGGTTAGAGTTAGCTGCAAAGGACTAAATAAAGTACCCCTCCCTGTAGAGAACAGTGATTTCTAATACAGGTTCACCATTAAATAACATCTTGAGATAGCACTAATCTTTTTTTTTTCTCCAAGGTGCATATATAATATAAAGTGCTTACCTGTATCCTCCCTAATATTTTTCAATACTAGCCCAGGTGATGTAGACACAGCAGCAAACATATTGGATTTCTGAGCTCCAGTAGAAGTACTTTGTGCTGGTTAAGATCCAGAGATGCTGCTTATCCACCAGAGACGAACCATCCTCACGTGTCATATAGTGGGCACATTCACCTCTCCCACCACTCCAATTTGCTCTTAGTTCACTGAGGCAAAATAAGTAATAACAGCTACTTGAGCTGACTCAGAGAAGAGTCAAGGAGGGCATCACAAAACCCCCTTCAATTACAGGCGTGCTATGCCACTCAATTTAGCACTCAAATTATGGGTAGCTGAGCTAGAAGAGATGGAACAGTTTAGCCTAAAAAGCAGTGAAAACAGATCCTAAAAATCCACAGATCCTATAAAGTTTTGTCATTGTTCCTTCACAATGCAGCTGTAGTACTCCTGGATCTAGATCAGCTCTCTCTCAGTACTCAACGGAGTCAGTACATTCTGGAAGAAGCTATGTAGGGAGATAGGATCTGCTTGAGATATGATCACATTGTCCTCATATGAAACCCATTACCCAGCCATATCAGGTCAGCACGATCTGAGGGGTGGAAGTTTGTAGACTGATGCCTACCCAGAACCAGCATCCAGATGAAAGAAATTAAATCTCATCCCAAATCTATAGACATGAAGTACTACATAGTAAGTACACCTTCAGAAAACACCAGGTGCCTTTACTTGGAGGGGTAGAATAACACAAGGGCAAGGGGAATATGAAGATGAAGTTAAGCCTGCACTGGAAAATATTAAAATGGTGACTGAAAAGTGGAGACTTGTTATAAAGTATCCAGAATAGGCTAAACTGTGATCTAAGATGTCTGGTTCATTGGTCACATCTTGTTTAATTGCATTACTGCACTTGAAGACTGGGAATTTTGCTGATTACATGGGAGAGATCCCAAGTGAATTTGTTAATCTACACAAACAATGTGAAAGCTATGTTATTATTCTTAGGAAAAATAATAGGATTAATAATAATAGGAATAATAATAGTAATAGTAATAGTAATAATATATGTTCAATCAACTATAGCTCCAGAAGTGTTCTTGCAGCTTTCTTGATAAGCTTTCACATCCAAAATTTTATTTTTATGAACAATTATTCTAAGGATTATATTTTATATTATCCCTTTTCCCTGTCACCTTAGCATAAACCTATTAAAAGTATTTCAGAATAGCATCTATCTGTGCAAGTGATAGCCTGCCAGCTTCTAGCTTGAGGCGCACTATGAATCAAAAGTGTATAGAAAAGAAAAAAGATAAAGAGCAAACACCATAGGCACAGTGATAAATCTGCCCATTTTTATGTAAGATAGATATTAATTTCATTTCAAGCACTAAGATGAATCAAATAGAACTATCATTCATTACAGTGTTGGTAAAATCAGAATTTTTAGACCAGCCAATTTCATGGAAATGTGCTGTATGACTCTTATGTATTTGTATTTCAGTTCCCTCAATAAATTAGACAAACTAAAATGTTAAGTGAAACTCAGACTCAAACAAGGTCAAGTCTGGTGAAAACATTGTATTTTCAATGAGCTTTGAATTCCAGATATAATTTAACTCAATTTCATCTATCTTGACTCACTTTCTCTAGCTTGATCCACATGTTTATGCATCAAAACCACAATCTATGACTGTAGGCTGGGAAATGTCATCAGTGATCTGGAAACCATTATTAAACAAATCCTGTCTGTGCAAGTGGACAATGAGGTTAAACTGGTCTACTGCGCAAACAAAAATTGCTAGTGATTTTGGCTGTCTTTACTATGGTTACATGATACCAATCACGGGCTATCTACCTTATATACAGAGATCTAATCACTAGATAGATGTGATACATAATCTAAACATGGTTATCTGAAAATCTGGCCTTTTCAGAGAATCTTAAGATAACATCTCAATTTTAAGATGCTTAAAGTCAACAATCATCTTTGAAAACAATTCAATGTGTTTTATCCAACAAGGTTACAGGGAAAGCTTACTAAAATGAGAAGCTCACATTTAAATTATTCGTTCACTGATAGTATGTGTGATTCTAGATACCACAGTAACCATATATTTTCAGGTAGCATTAGCATGCTAACGAATCCTGTCCATCACTGTTTGTGAATTGCTAATGCATTCTTAATATCTGATAAACCAGAACCTTAGGGTGCAAAGCGCTATTAACATGCTAATGTATCTTGTCCCTGCTTGCTTTAGAATTAGAAAGAGTAGGTGTTAGCCAGAGAAAGGCTTCATTTTACTAAAGCCATTAGAACTGAGAAAAAGAGAGATGCTGTCTGCCAATTAACATTTCTTATCAACTATGAGGTAAATATAATAAAAATATTGCCTGTAAAGCAGTACAGGTAAAAGTGAAACTACCATAGCACCTAACTAAATGTCTTTAGAAGCCCCATCAATTATTTGTATTTAGCATGTGCATCTGGAAATCTGGCAACTAGCTCTATGTTTCATGGCCCAAAAATCTCAATTCATTCTGTCTTAAAACTTCAGTATGATGAATTTAAAAAGGAGTAATGCTGTATCTCTGTTCCAAATTCAGAACTTTCCTTAGCAAATATTACTCCACCCACAGAATTTGCTTTGAATACAATATCTTAGCTCTCCTTCAATTTTCTGGAAAATACAAAGGACTGTTTCTTTCCACTCATTTGAAGGTGAGTTACTCCCTGAAATGAGTGAGGCTGCACTGGTTTAAAAACAAGATCAGTTATATTTAAAAGCAGGCAATTGATGAAGAATGAAGTTGCACAGACCATAATTTCAGGTATTTTTCAGAGGTAAAAAAGAGTGTCAACACCTTGCTCCATACACATAAGTGGGAAGCCAAAGGAGGAGTAGAATAAAAGGTCTGCACCAACTTATGGATTTGGCTTTGCGAAGGGAAATAGGACAACATCAACACTGTTCACCAGCTGCCATGTTAATTAAGGGTCATGATACCCTCTGAGTAGTCTTGATGAGCACTGAAAAGCTGTCTGATTTTGGCAATGCATACAGCAAAGAGGTCAAAACTTATGGGGCTAGTGTGTCCCAGTTTCTTCCTGATGAGAGAAATTGTCCTTTCACATACATCCCTTAGGCAAAGAGAAAGACCTGATATACAGCAAGGATTAGAGGAGAATTAGTCCCTGATGCTGGAGATGCACAAAATAGCAAGGCTTTTTACACAGCCTTGCTTATTCTATGAATCCATTCAAAGAGCCAGCTGCAATCCTGTTTTGGAATTTGTGAGGAGGAAAAGGTTTTGTATATGAAGTAATGATTATAATATTCTCTTCTTATGCAACACATTTCTCTTGTCCCAGTCTTTAACAGAAAACACTGGGAAATGTTTTACTGAATTGAGTTATGAATCAGCATAGGGCAAAAATTAGAAAGACACTCTCAGTCAAACCTAAACAAAAGCAAAATTCCTTTTTATTTCTGTTTGTGATCCTCTTGTGAACAGTTTCTCAAGAGCAGTTGAGTATTACCAGTACTTTTGCCATTCAAATTTTCTTGGCTTCAAAACTAAAATCCAGAAATACTTGCCAAACATATACTTTGCACTTCTTATTTGCAGAATTTCCACCTTTCACAGAACTGTTATCTTACCTAAGTCATCAGATGAAAAAACCATGCATACATTATCTGTCTGGGTTCACTTACAGTGTTCAAGAAATGACCAATCATTTAAAAATTCACAGATTGAATAAAAATTAACAAACCAGTGGAATTCATAATAGGCTAGTGGATAATTCATAAACAGAAGAGGTGACATTGATATCAATTATTCATTGGAAATTATTTGCTTAACTGTACTGCAGTCAAATTTCTACTCAACTTTAGAAAGGAACCATTATACATTCATTCTTGTTTGCATCCTAATTAGTTTTTAAACCTATCTTAGCAATGCAATATGCCACTACATCATTTATCTTGGTGTAACTTAACAGACATGTGAAAGATAATTGGACATCTTGAGATCATGACAGATGTTGCAACATCTCAGTATATATCAAGATATCAGATAAAAAGAGAACTGGTAATTTACAGGTTATAAGGGGAGGAAATATATGTGTCCTTTTAAACAGAACATAGATTCTAACATCTATGATCCAATCACTGAGCCTTATAAAATGGCTAGACAGGGTAATACATATTCTCAGGTTTGCATTTGCTTCCTTCACAGATAAGCAATGAGCACAGGCTCAAGCTGTGTTATTAGACTGACAATATCCAATTAAAGTCAGAGTGCAGGGGAAAATTTTCAAGTTATCTTATCATTAGAAAGCCTCAAAGCTTATACATGCATATCTTGCATGTTCAAGTGACAGATACAAAATGGGAGAGTCAATAGCAACAAACACTGTGACTAAAATATAACAGAATATATACGTGGTTTGTAAAGCAGCACATATTCCTAGCCATCTGTCATACTGCACACCTGACCTACCATACACAGGTACAGTTGCTAGTTCTTCCTATCTTATCATAAGCTTCAGAGACCTGGTACTTGTCCAGAGAGTCTTAATCCTCAGAGATTTATGATGATGTGGGAGGCTCAAGTGAAAGAAAAATACATACATTTTGCAGTTGAAGAGCAAAGCTTGAAAATAAGCAGGAAAATATATTTTTTTTTTTAAATGAGCATATCGTTTTAAACATCACATGAATTTATTTTAAACCAAATGCTTGACCTACAGTGGCTCAGATCCAGAAATGCCAGTAGATTATGAAGTGTAGCTCTGGGGCTCTGAGTTGATGCTAGAACCCTGTCTCATCTTACTGTGGTACCTGTCTTCCACACATCCTACAGAGTAAGGGCTTCAAGACAGGAACAAGTTATGCATGGATACTGTGCTGCATCATGGATATAAATAAAATTATAGCTAATTTTTTCAACGTATGACAGGAAAAATATAGTCCATGAAGCATATGCAAAACCAAGTCTTTCAGCCATCCAAATGATGAACCCAGCCAAGGTCAGCAGGACCAGCCAAGGTCAGCAGTAAATCTTCTCCAGGCCCTGGCCTTGGATTTTCTTCCAGAGAAACCAGGGCAGAAGGAGAGGATGATGCAAACATACATCTTACCCCAGCCCAGAATCAGGATGCAACAGGGGTATCTGCCTGGACAAGGGAAGGGGAGGCTTATCCAGAAACTCACAGTTTGGAAATATCTTACTGAACCTGTAGAATCTTAAGGATTAATGCTGTGCTGAAATCTGTGGTGAGGAATCTAAAGCTTGTGCTTCCCTCTTGATAGAGAGATACACACACACAAAAAAATCTAAACTGAAGATAACTTTTTCTTGTGTTCTTCATATCCTACACTATCTCTAGATCTCATATGAATCCCACAACAAAATAAGTATTCTTGTCTGTGAAATGATACTACACGTTTTTAAATTATTGCTGGTTTTCTATGCTGATTCTGTTCTAGTGTTCAATATCTCTCATTTAGATGGGATTTTGTAATTTTCTTGTTTGCCTGGTTCTTAGTACGCAAATGTTTTTCATGAACAATTAAATTGAAGAGCAATTTGTATTTTCAATGAAGATTTAAACCCTCATTTCCCTATTTTTTATCAAAATAGTAATTTCAAATAAATTAAGGTACTTTGTTCATTGATTCTTTATGCAATTAATTTGTTTTCGTATTCTGCACACATCCTGATGAAAGATTAACAATCATGTACCACACATACACTAGGGTGGAGGGAGAACATTTCTCCTTCAAATCAGTACACTGAAATATTAATATAAATGAAGAGGAATGTTTGCAAGATGTTTTCATAAGGTGTTATAATGCTGTCTGAGCGACAAGGAATGATTTTACAATGCATTCAGACTATAAGCCACTCAAAGTCTAGAGAAATGGACTGAAAGTCTTTCTGACATCAACAATAGTTATTTACCTTTTAACTCTGATTTTGTGATATAGTTTCATTCGATTTTCCAGTATTATTACATTGTTTCTGATAAAAGATGAAAATCTTTGCATTTTCAAATACTCTCTTTCCAAAATACATTCAACTGCTGCAGACATGGTTTCTGTTTCATTCCTTTGGTATTCTTTTGTGGTATTGATGACACTATCATAAGATATGATAGTCTAAACTTGAATATTTCCTAACTTTTCTTTCAGTAACCACAGTAAGGAAGTTGTTTTGATACAGGACACATGAAGTAGAATATTTTTATCAGTTCACATATTAAATGCCCGTTCATCTTCCAGGAGCTGAAATAATAAGAAAACAGCGGTTGGGTTGTGCCAGTCATATTCAAAGAATACAACCTCGGCAAGCTTTGTAGGCAAGGTAGTATCTTCTTCCAGATCAATCAAACTTCTTAAGGGATGAACCTGTCAATTGTTAGAAATTATAGGAAGAAGAGAACTGAACCATAAGATTGCTGGCAATTTTTAATTTTTCTAATGGTTATAGAGTTTGACAGTTGTGTAGTCTATATATTATAAAATACTTTAACTGTAGATTCATGCTGAGATTTTGATCAGATTCCCAGATGCTTCTGAGCTTCTGATCTGAAATTCTATTCTATACTCTCAAAAAATATCATTTTCAGGAAAGGATCTAATTTAAGTACCATGATTCAGGCTAAAATAATTCAGGTTTTGGTAAAGAAACTTACACACCCTTTTTTTTGACAGCTTAACTTTCATTATAGTACTGTAATAACACATCCTCTCTGAAGTTTAATTCTTTAGACTCAGGATTTGATAAAGAAACACCAGACACATTTTTACTTTCATCTGCTAAAGGCTTTCATTTTCTCTCCTGTTCTAATACCCAGCTAGGGTGGTGTTCATTTCTATTTCAAGTACTGCAGTGTTTGTCTCTATCACTGTGAGCAAAACCATAGGAATTATGATATACAGCTCACTGGCTTCAGAGGATGCAGGGGATACTCTTTTGTAACAGCCAAAAGAAGGGTATTTATAGCTATAAATGTCTCTGAAGTAGATCACAACTTTACAACCGAGAGGGCAGACATTTTCAACATGTCCAAACCTAAAATTTTCATGGACTTCAGTGTATAATAAACTAGGGCAAGATACCTCACATACTCTCAGAACTGAATAATCCCTTTTATTCTTAGGTTCTCAGGCTCAAAGTCCTCCTGCTGAAAATTGTTTTCTATTTTGGCTCTAGAAAGAAAGAGCAAGTCACACCCTGGATCTGTGTAAATTCCACTGTAATTTCATGTCAAACTTGACTTTCTACCATTTTAAGAGGTATTGATGGCATGCAGAAAGGACAGGGAGAACTCTGGACAAGTTTTCTAAATGGAAGCACCATGCTAAGGAATGCAAGAAAAAGTTCCAGCAAGTATAACTTTGGTTTTCTTATATCTCCCACTAATATTTATTTGTTCTTTAGTCTATCTCCTCAAGAAATACTGCACCCCCAGCCCACAGCCTTTGTCCTCACTGGAGTAAGTAACATGTAGTTACTTACAAACACGATTTGATAAAATTTACTTGTTGAAGCTCATTCAGCATATTTTGAAGCCAAATGAAGATTTCTATTGACAGTGGTAGGCACTCGATCAATAAGATCAGAGAGAAGAGAGAAGACATTTCCTACAAATTACTGTAATACCTGAAAATTAAGGTAACCAGAACTTGGGCTGTTTCAAAGTCCTGAGCAAAGTTATTCATTGCTATGATTGTGGCTAACATGGAGGGAGAAGTGGCTTTCAGAGCTGAAGACAGGGAGTTAAGGAAAGCAAAAATTGTCACGACTGACAAAAAATATTCAGGATAAAAATAGACAGCTACTGAAGAGAAACATGTTCTTGCTTTTCAGAGGATTTTAAAACCTCAAGAAATGACACACCTGTTCACTGCTGCAGAAATTGTGTCCATGCTTAAGGACAATAATGATAGTCCCTGTGTGAATTATTAATTTTTTACAATAAAAGTTACTTTTTATAAGTGTTTATAGTACCCAAAAAAATTGTCTTCTTCTATAAACTACTACAAATGATGAGAGAACTCTTTATAATAAAATACATCTTAACTTTTTTCTTGCTGAATTGTTTTCCAAGAAAATATGTTAATCAACTGTAATGCCTTTTCAAGCTTATCAACCACTGTAACTGAAGTAGAAGAAACAATGCAGCTCAATGTAGTTCATTCATGCATATTTTGTTATTTGTTCCTTTAAAAAACAATGTTTTTAACTAAAAAATAAATAAAAATAAAGAACTGATTTTTCAAAGTTATATCTTTTCACTTATTTCTACAGTATTTTTCTCTATACAAAACAAGAAATGAGCCAATATTATCAGGTGAACAGATGTGGTAGCATATGAAAGGACCAAGCAACTGCCACTTAAATAGGGGAAATAATGATGAAGCAACAAAATATTGGAAAATATATTTGTTTGTATTATATATCTCACTTCAAGGGACTGAAAGGAAGGAGGGAATAGGAAACTGCTTAGATGATATTCTTTAGCTGTCAGTGCAATATTCCTTTCTATAAAAGGACAACTGTACAGGGCTATGAATACCATATACCCTGACTTTAAGGGGATCTTTGACATGGTTTTGCATCATATAAGGCAGCAGGGTATAAATGGAATTACTAGGAGACACAGGCAAAGCAACAGTTATCAACTCTCAAACCAGAAAACTCAACGGCATCTGTCTTTTCTGAGTTTAGAAAAAGTAAAGTAATTTGTTATTAAGTAGTTTGGATGAAACAGAGTATACATTTAGAAGATAACGTCAAAAAGGATGTTCTATGCATCTGGAAAAGTCAAGGCCTGCAGTTAAGAACAATTTTTAAAAACTAAAGAAATGTAGGGAAAAGCAACACACAGTTCAGTATTCTGCAGAACAAGATCTGGGTTATGACTTCATGCTGCAATCCACAAACAAGTATTCTGTCAGTATGTTGCAAAAAATAATCTCTCCAGTCTTCAGGCTCCAGAAAGATAATTCTGTTTAATTGCTACCACTGCCCCCAAGAAAGGTGTAAAAGACTAGACAGAGCCCAGAAGAGTTCAAGGAGATAGTGATCAGATTAGGAGACTTAAACTGTTAGGAAAGAAATTAGAGGATAACTTTTTTAGTTTAGAAAAGGAAAAGCCAGAAGACAATGTAGTATGTCCAGGTATGTAAAACATGCATGCAGATAACTTTTCAAATTAAGGGAGAGAAACCTATTTATATGCCCTAAATTAGCAATAAGGAGAAAAAGCTTCAGCAAGTTTAATTATTAAGATAATCTTTGTAGAGGTAAGAATAGAAAAAAGAAATGCTAGAATAGGTTGCTTTGGGGAAACTGTGCAGTCTCTATAGTTGAAGCCTTTTTAAAGAATAAAAATCTATTCCTGTACTATGTGGGGTCCGCTAACATTGGTTATGTGGACCATCTTTAGTTACATGCTTGTACAGAGTCTTACGAGAACCAGCCTCATTTGCAGAAAAAGATTGCAGCTGCTCCATCAGTAAAGGTAAACACTGATGGATGCCAAGGGGAAAAGGTAGCATATGACTACACGATGTGTGAGCTGAACAACCACCTTCTGACAGTTTAGTTCAACAATAAGTGATTTCACATCACTGTGAGATATGAAACCACGTGTGTCTCTCTGGTAGTTCATGGATTAAATGGATTGTGTTCTTCTCCAGCTGCTAAGGATTACAAGAAAAGGCCATTTGGGGAATTCAGCAACATACATTAGCGAGAGGAAGTAATATTTCTGCTTCTTTCCTGAGGCGACACTTATACATAAGTTTAACGGGTTCAAAATCGTAGTTTGTTCTTAATAAGGAAAACAAACCTGTAGAGAAGTTCTTCCAGTGTTCTTCTAGAAGAACACTTCTTCTAGAGAAGCAAGTTTTTTCTAAACCACATCCAGTATAATCTTTTTAAGCCAGAAGTAAAATGGCAGGCAAATGCATAGTCCATTAAGTGGCTTGGTAGATCTCAAAAATTTGAGCTGTTCTCTGTCCAGCCACTTCTTCCTCAAAAAATACCCCTAAGTTTGGGATCTTTTCCACTCCTTCTCCATTTCCTCATTTGCTCCTCCAACCATAGAATGCATTGAATCACCTAAATTATGGGAGGCTACTTGCACAATATGACATTCAGGTTGTAATTTAATACACTGGATTTAGCAATAAAAACCAAGGCAAGCCATGCTCCAGAAGACATGGTATAATTGAACGAGAGGACTGTGAGTTGAATGCTGGAATTATTAGGAGAAACACCAAAATATACTTCATAGAAACAACAGTCAGATCAATTAATTGTAAAAGTCCCTCCTGGTCTCTCCCTGTTAATTTTTTTGAGCAGCTGTTGCACTCACAATCCCAGCTGTTATATCTCAGAAGCAAAATCAGAACTAGTCAGAACCATTTTTCTGCTTTATTTCTTTGTACAGCACATTGTCTTTCCTACCACTGACTTCTTAATGGAATATGCTAAATTATTTTCTGGGCCATTGAATTCCCACTGCACCAGTCAGAGTGACACGCTAGTAGTTTAATACCTCATGCAAATCTCCTGTTCCATTTTTTCTTCTACTGACCATCATACTGCAATGTTGTGAAATATCAAAAGAGGCCTTTAGTTTGGAAAGCAACATGGCAGGAAGCAGTAAAAATTGCAAACTACAAACCAAAAAGTAATCCAGCTCTACCTCTATACATACAGAAATAATTTACTCAATTCTTTATCCCCTTACCTTTGTAGTGTAAAATCATAGAAAGGTTTGAGTTGGAAGGGGCCTTTAAAGACCATCTAGTCCAACCCTCTGCAATGAGCAGGGATGTGTTCAGCTAGACCAGGCTCAGAGCCCCATCCAACCTTAGCTGCTTGTTTCCAGGAATGGGCATCCACCACCTGCCTGGGCAACTTGTGCCGGTGTTTGACAACCTTCATTGTAAAAAATTTCTTCCTTATGTCTAGTCTGAATCTGTAAACATTAATGACCGAGTTTCATGGGAAAAAAAAAAAAAACCAACCTGTCACAATTTGGCTAACTAAAGGAAAATTATATCTTGAATAGCAAAGATTGTGGTATCTTTTCAGTTTGAGAAATCAAGGTCAATTTGTAGTTGCTAGAAATGCAGTTCAGTCTTCACCTTTTTATTATGCCATTTACTATGAATAAGCAATGCTAATAGACTTTCCATTTCCTGAAAATTTTTTCTAGACTTTGAAAATAGTAATTCTTATAGCAGAAATTTTGCTTAGCAGGAACAAATCATAGAGAGTAAAAGCTAAAAGATGATGACAACTTGATTGTAGATTGTGTTTCACAACCATCTCCACTCCCCCAAAAGACCATCTGCAGGTATTTTAAAATCCTACAAGAAATCCTTTAAGTCCATTCTGAGGACTGACTCTTTCACTACATTCTGAAAGTGAAAGTATGTGAAATGCAGGAACTTCAGAGAGAAAAAAAAATAAGCACAAAAAAGATGAGAAGATAAGCTCTAAATAGGACACCCAAAATCAATATAAGAGTAGTTCACAAGCCAAGAACATGTGGAAGCAGTATCACATACTAAGAGATACTAATGCAAAAGGAGTTTATGAATGAGGAATTTAGATACAGTCAATGATTACAATAGAGATAGTCAGGATTACAAACCTAGATTTCCAAACATACTTAAAATCTCTAAGTTTTCCATCAAGAGCAGTGACAGAGAAGGGTCATCTGAGAGTAACTTTCCTTAAGAAAATTTGAGATATTTTGCTCTGAGACAGGGGTGAAAAATTTAAAAAGCATTGTGGATTTCATAACTCTAAAAAACCTCATCTGATGATCAACTGTCTTGGACTGTAGCAACAGAGGGAAAATAAATAGAAAATCTGTGAATCATTTTCAGGCATTGGATTACTTTTTTCTGAAGTGACAACTTGTAGGAACACACATGAATAACTCATAAAACTGTTAACGTAGCAAGGCCAAAATAACAGCATGCACATCTCACTACACACATGGATAGACAATAAACACTTGAGAAAGCTTAAATAGACACTCCAGTCTGAAAGGTCAGGGTTCATCTTTACAAATATTTCTAGAGGACATAATCTGAGCTCAGATCTCAAAATCCAAACAGTCCCAATCCAAACAGTTGAGGGAGGAGACATTTTCAAACCTGAGCTTTAATAGGAAGAGCAGCTAGTTTTATGGTCCTCTCTAGCTCTCTTTTCAATTACTAAGATGAAACAGAAACCAACTAGTGAATGAGTGTGTCATAGCAGCCACTTCTGCATCTGTTGATTGCCAAAGACAGAACACACCTTTCTTCCTCTGGCCTGATGCCTTTCTGCAGGAGATTTTACTACCAAAAGGCTACAGTCTTGGTCTAGCCAGAGTTTATCAAACAGTTGAAAGCCCACTTTAAAAAAGAGTAAACATAAACCTCCACAAAGTCACTAATCTTCCTGTAAAACCACCTTAGCATGGCAGGAAAAGAACATTTAAACAATATAAATTATATTTTAAGGGATGAATGAAGTGAATATTATTGCTTGTTTTCCTTTCTTTAATCAGAAATTGACTATGGAGCTATTGAAAGCATTTGTATTGTACATATGAGTATAACAAGAGTCCTATGTTTAAAATATTTTTCATTTTATGGTAAGTGCCCTTGCACCAAGAACTAAGAAAGACAATGATTTAGCACAAAATAGAACAATTATTATTTACTGTTATTTATTGTTGAAAAAGAGAATGTTGAGAGTAAAATAAATGGATTCTAGGGCACACAATTCTGATTACCTTTATAGTGTACTTTTGGTTCTGGAAAAATAGCATAACATATTTTAGATAACGTGACCATTTCTCATTTATCTGATTAGCTTTAGTTATTGCTGTTTCAGTGCTCTTTACTAGAGACTGGTTTTGTTAATGGTGGAAATATGTTTATAATTATTAGCAGTATTGATCCAGTAGGTCAAAGAGCTCCTGCTTCCACATACTTGAAAGAGTAATAAAGGGCTATACAAGCTCAGACAAGCTGTTATTCTCATGACTGCTCTTCAAAGTAAGTATATCCCATAGAGGCTGCAGACTTTGCAACATACATTAATTTTAATGAACCCTCCCATACTCGTACTGGTTAGTGTTTGGTAATAAAAATCCATGTAGAGCAGGGACTGTGTTCACAAGGGGAAAGTGAGGTTTAAGGAAGGAGTTAGACACACGTTAACCGTGCACAGGCAAATCAACTTTTAGGAGAAAGCTGTGAGAAAAGGGGGGGCTTTCCTGCCTTTCATCAGAGGCTAGACATGGGCCAGGCTAAAGACATGTCTACCAAGTCTCTTTTAGGTTTGGGGGGAAAAAGGCATGCTAGTAAACAAGAACTCCTATGGTAACCCTGGTTGTGGCCTTATTCCAGGGTAAATCACAATAGGGAGTATATTAAGTATTTTCTTTCTATGGATAGAGAACTTGTATTATATCTCAGAGGGCAGGAAAAACCACATTTTCTCTAAGAAATTTTAAGAATTTGCTAATAAACACTTCAGAGTGGTCATTAAGAAAATACAACCACATTTGATTTTCTTTTCATGCTGAGAGACATCTTGTTTGTAACAACTTAAACCAGCCTCTTCTGTTTAATTCATGAAACAGCTTAAACAGCATCTGCCATCTGGACCGAAATTAGATCCCTATGGAAATGGCCCATTATAATCTTAAATCACTATTTCTGTGCTATTTTAAGGAGAATGCTGCCATATTTTTGCCTGTAGTAACATTACTAGAATCTTTAGAGTAGGTACAAAGACAATTTAAAAGTTTCTAAAGGACAATCACTATACAAGCAAGGCAAAATATGTGCAGAACACTGTCTTATTTTATGTCAGCAAAGTTTTAAAGCATAGAATTTCTTTTACAGTCAAAGAAATCAAATTGCATTTTCACCAACTGAAAATTTTTAGCTACAGGAATTTCCATTGTTACCTGAAGACCTCACCTCAGAGTAGATTGTATTTGAAATGACTGCTCACTGATTGTTTTCTCCTTTTTTCACTCTGACTTTGCAGTAGAGTTGTTGCAAGCTAATATAAGACACTGGCCTCTTTGTCTCACCAAGCTCTATATTCTCCATTCAGCATTCATCTTCTTACAGTAAAATAACTCAGATGAAGCCAATGTTTCAAACTGGAGTCCATGACCTGCCCTTGCTCAGAGGAGTATCTCAACTTACAGGACAGAAGGCTTACTAGTAAGTGTTTGTATAAAAGGACCTTATGTCTGTATTGCCAGTAACAAAAATAATATGGCTGAATATAAACACGGGTGCAAACGAAGCATGAAAATAATCCATCCTTGCTTCTATATTCAAATGGATTATACCATACACATGCTGTATTTACAGATGGATTACACTAAATATCCTTATTACATGCCTCTAGCAATTGTTTCCTTTGTTAGAAAATAGAAATGTTAAACAATTCAATGAGTTCTGAAATTAATAATTCAGAGAAAGAGAAGAAATCTTTCATAAATGCTTGTTCATTCCACTTGCACTCAATCCAGCAAAAGCTATATTGAGAGCAGCTTCCTCTGCTTTCTGTGCACTGCCAGTTTCACTGGGAGCAGAACCCAAGGTAAACACACCCCATCATCCCCAGGAAAAATTAACATAGTGAGGAGAGGTGGTTTAGTGGGAAAATTGTAGAGATCGTGTTAGGTTAGTGAGCAATACTGCCCATGTCATTTACTGTTACAACAGTGTGAAAACTAATCTTTACCACAGGAAATAGCATTTTTAGCCTCTGATAGTGCGGCCATATCTAAAATGTCTCCCAAAATAAGTGCTTCAGGAAAAAGATTAGGTATTTAAAAGATTTAGTAAAAAGTACAGAGACCATGTGGAGAGTTCAAAACCCTCGCCAGTCTTTTCTGAAAAGATGAAAATATCTGGGACAAATACAAAGGACAAAGTCAGAGAATCTGACACAGGAGAAACATGGTGGATCAAGTTGCAGAAAGATGCAAAAAGGGCTGAAAGCATCCTTCTGTCAAATTGCATGTGAATAAGGAAAATATACTAGACTTATTAAAGAGAATTTGAAAAGAGACTGGGCCTGGGTAGGCAGAAATACCTTGTTTATGCACCAGCTCATAAAAGATAGCCTAGGATTCAGTAATAATTCAGATACAAATGGGGTTTTGACCTTGCAATAGAGTTCTGAGAGCAATTGGATGGTTGGTGTAAAAGTGGTGTGGCACAGAGGAAAGAACTAATGATTGAATGTAAGATAATATAAACCACATTTTTTCATTAATGCCTTGTTTCACAACACAGTGATCCCCTTCCCAAACTCCAAGAGAGTTTGGTCTCTGGACTAAGCACTGCCTTACTCTTTCTCTTAAATTCATGCCTGGTATTCATACAGATTTAAGCTATGTGATACCTTTCCACCACCTTTTCAGTGATGGATGGAGTTTTCTCCATTCTAACAGCCTAAAAACATTATGGAACTATGTATTTAGGCTAAAATGAAAACAGCTACTTTCTATCCTAATAATAGCCTACTTACTAAGATTCTTTTAGACAATGCAGTGTCCTGTCCCTTTCCTACAGAATTTGGACAATAAATGACAAGACAGAAAAACATAATATTTAAATTTGATCATTTTAATGCAACAAAAAATAAGTGACTATAAAAAAAACCACATTGCACTGTGAAACACCAAGAAAAAGAATCATATCAGGATTTGATTTTTTCCCCTCCGCTGACCATATATAGAAAGGATTGCTGTGGAGCTATGTTCAGCCCCTGGGTCTTCAGCAAGGCTCTTCATCCAAGGCCTTAAAGTAAAAAGCATTTTGACATGCTGTGGGACATAAACATTGAATTCTTGGTATGACACACCTAATTTCCGTATAATGCCTAATACTTTTCACATTAGGTTTTCTTCCTCTAGAAGAAATTACTATTTTGGGATTAGGTGTAACCTCAATGAAGGTAAAGGTAAGACAGCCAGATATCAGCAAAAGTTAAACTCCTTTTTGGAGGTTAGTAGGAACAACTGACTACGACACAAACACCACACAGGTCGTTTGGAAGCGCAGGTATCGGTGATGCAGATTAGGAACGCTGGTACACGGCTGTTTGTGTCTGTGGCAAGAGGATCACTGATAATGTGACTATGAAGAAAGCCATCAGAGGTTTTTGGCCACTCAGCTAAATGACAAAAGCTTAGAGCTGGAAGAAAAAGTGCTAACTAGAGGTGTATTCGTGCTTGACTACGGAAATCAGAGGCATTATAAGGGCAATTACCTCGGAGTAGGAGAACCTGTTGATGACTAATTACTTCTGTGTGAAAGAACACAAAGAAAAACCACTCAAGGCTCCATATGGCTGCTGATTTCTCTCAGGTGTAAGGACATACAGAATATGAAGCAAGAATGTGCAAAAAGATTATGAACATCCAGCAACTGCAAGCAAAGCAATGATGGAAATTAAAGCAGGTACAAGAAACAATCAAAGCGCAAAACAAGGAGGAAACCTTTCTGCTTTCCACATCCCATAGTTTTTCCATTTCTTACCCCTTTCTAATCAAATATTTCCCTCACTTTCTGTAGGAAGCTACTTAAATTATTAAAATACAGTTTTTGGAGAGTGGGATTAGGAATAAGAAACATATGTATCAAATACAGAGCATGTGGAAAGTCCATCTCCCCGATCATAAATATGTTTACTTTCTCACAAATATTGTGTGCTTTAATTTATAAACTGGGAATCTTGCGAAAAGCATTGTAGAAGTCACTTTCCGACTATGGCAAGGCATAAAGGTATGATTGAAAAAGTGTACATATACATTACATTTTGTATACACAAGTTGTGCAATATGTTTAATATGCAATCCTCATTCTGGTGGGTAAACAATATTTTGTTTTAAGTCTTCTTACCACGAAAGTACATGATTAGCAGATATCAACTAAAAATAAATACTCCAGAAAGATTATAAACTATATCAGATTACTAATAATAATTTCCATGTTTTAGGATTCTCATTCATTTTTGCAACAATTTTCTTTCTTGATACATCAGTTTAATGAGCTGTTGCCATATTTTTACTAATCTGTTAAGTTTATTTAACAGCACTTGCAAAGTTTTCTAAATGAATAAGTTAAAAGCAGATTGATGCTAACAGCTAGTTGAAGCTTTTTAATAATTTTAGCAAACCTGAATTTGTTTGCCTTAGCATTCTACATCATTTCTTTGGTAGATCAGAAAATAAAAGGGATTAAGGTTCCACCTTGAATATCAATTATTTAAAAACCCAGCTGTCTTATTGTCACTGAATAGTCTGAAATCTGCACATTGGCGATATCTTATTCAAAGTGAGATGAAGGGACATTAAATCTTTCATTAATATATTTTTCTACCATCTCTTCTTCAATAATTTTGGCCAAATTACAAAATAAGCAATTCTATTCTATGCATTTTAACAAGCTTCCATCGAAAATTTTCCATTCCAAAAAAACTACCACAAGCTTTGTTCTATTGCAACTCGTACTGGAATTATTAATACATTCCTTTTCTCGGGCTGTTTCCAGAATCATCCTTGAAAACCAGAGTACTTGAGACCTACATTTATTTTCAGTGGTAAGTGAACTTTATGGTAATTTTTGTTCCCTGAATTCATGACTCTACAACTCTGCATGTCATTGTGTTTAATTGTATTAATTATTAACAGAAAGATTGAAGGAAATTCCTACTTCTCAGGCTTTTTCTTTAGAAACCAATAAAGAATTCAAGGACCTTTTGTGAGGACTACAGAAATCTTTGGGAAAGCAAGTTTAAAAGCAATAATATTTTTAAGATAAAGGCAGAATGGGAAAATCAATTTCTAAAATGGTAATATTTCCCTTATGGAAAGAATCCAAAATTAGTAAGCTGGTGTAGCCTCAGAAAGTAGGTTAAAAATACTTTCAGGCTTTTCACTCCTTGCATTTATTAATCCCTATGAAGTTAATGCATTTGTACTGAGACTTCTGCAGAAGCTGAAGTGTTTGATTTATGTTGAATAAATGTATTTTATTTGTTGAAAATGAATCCATTAAAAATTTCTCCTTTTATTGCTTAAGGAATTTCTTCTCCCGAGTTTAAAACAGCCATGACAAAAATAAAGTAAAAACAACATGAATACGCTGCCACTGACAGTAAGTACAGAAACAAAAGAACTGACATGGTTTATTTTCTCACTCTGCCACCAGGCCTGCTTATGACACAAACAGTGGTGTATGGACATCAGAAGATTAACCATGAAGGGGTGAATAAGGTGAAGTCGCATGTGTTTGGTTAGAAAAGTTCTCATCTGTGCCATCATTTGAAATTCTGTTGTTAAAGTCAGTCCACGAAACAATTCCAATAGCAGTCCATACCTTCTTTTTTTTTCCTTAATATAGTTTTTATATAAAATGACTCCCTGCTTTGGAGAATCTCCTATTTCACTCCAGTAACATCCTTCATACACTATATATATTTATGCCTCATTTTTTTATATTACACCAACTTAAGATGAGGCTGAACCCCTTTATGGAAACTCCAGGTATGACACATGACTAGTCATAGATTATATATGTAATAAAACTGAAAAAATTATGAGGCAAAACAATTTCCATTTGTATTAAAAAAGCAAATACATCTTTTAGATTTTGCTTCCAAGTATATTGCTTCTCAACATATTGGAACAATGTGGACCTTGAGTTTATCTCATAGCCCAGGCTGGGATTAAGCCAATTTGTGTGATTTAACAAGCTGAAGTTAACTACAGAAAAAAACATCTTGGTCTATAACTAGAGTTTATAGAGCTTATGTTTTAATTATAGTTCTTCTAAAGTTTCTAGAGGCTACAGTGGCAGAATTAATTAATTCAAATGCACCTAAAAGTAGCATAATGACAGATTGTGTCTGAAGAATCCTGAATGATCAATCAGAAATCTTTAAACTCTCAGTTACCTTAGCTCTGTTCAGTTAAAGCGATGACAGCTGTAACACCACCACATTAAGGCCACCAGACAGAGCACTCAACAACTAAGAGGGGGAAAGGGAAGCAGCAACCCATCTTTGTCATTTTGAAGGGCTTAGTTGTAGATGGGACGTATAGAAAAATACTAGTACACTGTACACACTCTGACCTCTGTGCAGAATGGACCTGAATTAACATTCACTGTAATTTTCAGGATTTAGTGTTGCTGGCATAATATTTATAACAAATATCACTGCAATAAGGACAACTTGGTTTCTGGAATAGACTCTTTCCAAAGAGACTCAATTCATCCTCTTTTAGGAGGTATTTGGTATACTCCAAGCTTCAGGTATAGTAAGGTCGTTCCAGCACTTATATTCAAATTTCTGTTACTTCCATTTTGCTTTAATATTTGTGGTTATCAGTGCCACATAGGAAAAAAAGTCATTGATTACCTAGGATTAATTCCAAAAAGCAGACAAAGCAGAATAGAAGTCGTCAGTATTCACAATAATATTCCTTAAATATCTGGCAGGAAAGAGAAGTTCTCTTCACAAGAAAAATGTGGACAGTAATACCTTTCATAAGGAATGTCATAAACTTCCCTGAAACCTCAGGAGACAGAACTAACCTAATATTCACCTTCTGCAATGAGTTTGGAAGTGACAATCCTATTAGCAAACTAATTAGCAATCCATTTCACATGGCCAAATTAATTTTCATGCCTTAAATATAAACCCTTCATGAACCTAAAACTTTCAGATGCTCCATTTTTAATAAGAAATGTTACCTTTAAACCCATCATAGTGAACTACAAATTTAAATTTCTACGATGAGTGATGCTTTAAAATATATTAATGATTATATTACCATACTCCTTTTAAATAATAAAATACCAACCAAATGCATTCTTCACTGCTTTTATATTAGAGTGCAAATACAATTATTCTTTAATACAAGTATGCAATTCAATTTTTGCAAGTACACATTGCTCTGGAATCTGCTTGTAATAAGAGGCAACTGGATTGTCAGGATATTACTTTCAGTACTGCAAGCATTGTTCATTCAGCACAGTCTCATGAGGGATACGTCCAGCTAGAAAATAACGTAGACAAGTCAGAGTGGACCTGTAAAGCCAAATAGTTAGTGATAAGGATTTAATGTCCCCACTATACTCACTCCAGTAGTGGTGGGGTTTGCTTTTTAAACTTTGGGCTAACTAGTTTGGCCTGAATTAATGATGATTTGCATCTGAAGCTGCTCCTGGACCACATCTCTCAGATCAGTTTCATCCAAAAGAAAGCCAAAAAGGATACTGAAAGGATCAACTGGAACTGCTTCAAAGTGCGAACCAAAGCATAAATCGGGAATGAGCAGATTTGCCTCAAACCAAGATCTTGATCCAGACATAAATTGGACATACCCTTGAGATCAACAAATTGACATTGTGTCCAGAGACTTTTTGTTGAAATCTGATAATAAAATGGAAATTTCACACTTGTTACTGCTGAAACCAAAATCTCTGAAACCTCTGAGGACACCAACTGCTCTGTAGAATCAAATAATCAAACCATTCTGATCCATAACCTTTGATCTGGAAAAGAAAAGGATTTGACTTCAAATGAAGGGGGAAAAAGCCCCAACAGACAGACCCCTCAACCTCTTACAGGTTCTTAAATGAATGAGTAGTAATAGACTCCCTTTCAAGATAGAAATTCCAACAGTATGGGAGCACAAACTATCCACTGAAATTGCCTCTTGCATATCACTATCATCCTCTGAAGAAAAGTTATCTCTGTGATGGTCTTTCCTAATTCACTCTAAGAGGACAGAGACCTTTGTGACTGGCAATGGACAATTTAGATAAGGTATAGGTCATACTGCCTGGAAGAAGGAAGAAAGAAAAAGCACTGAAATAACACCACAAAGTGACAAAAGGCACAAGAAAATGCAAAGAAAATAGACCATGGAATGCCCAGCTCAATTGACCCAGTAGGTCAAAGATAAAGATAGATTTGGCCTTGGTCCAGTTCCTCCCTCAGTACTCCAGACTAAGCCAACAAGAAGAGCCCTTAGACTTTCCATTTGTTTCACTACCAGCTTACCACCAGACCCACTTCCTTTGACTGTCCCTCACAGCCAAAACAGACAGCTCTATCTACAGCCTCTTCTTGCCTATCTGCTCCTTCCCTGTGGGAGGTTCCTCCAAGCGAACTCATATCAAAGCCTAGGGACTATTTCATTCTTACAGGCAGCATGGTTAGAACCATGATAAATTTGGTATAGTTCTTCACTAGGCCTAATGCCCTAAAGTCTTTGGACAAGTTGGGGAGATGTCTATTTCAAACCTCGTTCATCATTTCCTTTCCTTTGTACATTCTTGGCAAGAACGCCAACACAGTTCAGAAGATTCAGGCAGGTAAGAGACATTGTTTGATTACAGTTTTCTAGGAATGTATTATAGAAAGACATTGGTCCATAGCCTTAAAGGAAATATATGAATGCAATAGATCCCCTGTTCTCAACTCAAATAACAGCCTGATGCTGGGTGAAGAATACTTCTTTAGGACAGTCAACTGTGTTATGACTCAGCCTGTCACCAGTGCAGAGTAAGATACGCTCTCCTAGCAAGCCCAGGAGACAGCTGTATCACAGACAGCTGCATGTGTGCATATCCCATTCTTCATCCCCAACAGCAGAGTACAGCTGTCCACTCTTTGATCCAGGCAGCATTCTTCTGCCCCATGCAGAGCCTTCATCCCCCTTTAGAGAGCTTATTTTACTGTCCTTAGAAGAAAAGCTTTCTTGTTCCTTCTTTTTCTAAGCTGAAAAATGGCCACTTTTTTGCAGATACACAGAGAAAAACTTGCTTACAAATTTCAGTGGATGATTCCATGAAGTCAGCAAAAGATTTTGAAATTTCAAAACCTGCTGCCTGTGAACTACATGTAAGAAAAATCTGATTTTGTAATCTTAGTCCTCAGAAGTTGTGTCTTGGAAGAATGAGCAGTAGAATACAAGTCTTTTTTCACACTAGAAAAGTTTTACTTCTCCTTCTCTCAGTCAGCTTCCTCAGTTAGAAATCTGTTAAACATGAAACTGCACATATGAATGTTTCGATATTAATGTTTCTCTTGTGATTTTTCACCTCCTAGCTTATAACTTAGAGAAAGTTAGAATTTTGTAAAATATTTTGCAGTTACTTATTAATTGCTTACCAGGTCAATGTTTCAATCAACAGCTTTGCATTATTTAGCAGCCATAGTTTAGTATGCCTGAAAGGTAGACCTCATATTTCAGAGTGTTAATTCTACATTTTAGTAAACTATAATTATTCATGCAGCCTTAAAGATCTTGACCTTTTCAAGTGGATCTAGGTTTTCTGACTGAGTGACCTCTAGATTTCTCTCTCCCAGGCTTAAGACAAATGACAGAGGTCACTGACATGCAAGTGCATCTTGATGAGCCTGAAAGGCAAAGTTAAGAGCTGGACTTAAACTCTGTCCTAACCAAGGTTTCCCCCTCTGTTGTGAAGAACATGAGCATAGTTTTAATAGAGACCAGTAAAAAAGCAGAAATGTTGATAGTAAAGTTAACTTTGATGTAATTTTGTAGCCCTGTTATTTTCCATCATGTTGTAAAAATATAAAACTGAAAAACTGATCTGAGAGTCTTACAGCTGCTATGGATACGTGGCTGTGGCAATGATGTGTTTCTTTCCTGATGAACAAGCAATATAAATATATCTGTTATTTACAAGTATGTTGCTTCATCTATCAAGGCTGCACAGAACAGACTGCACTAAGTAGGTAAGTGAAGCATGACAGAGAGTGATAAAAATGAAAAATTACTCCCACTTCAGCTATGCTAATTCTGAGCCATGTTTACAATGTTTACAACCCCTTTTAAGGTAATGCCTCCAAGAATACAGCTTTAATGAAAATTGCATCAGAATATTCAAATTAAAGTACGCCTTTTCAGCTTATTTCAATCAAATAAAAGGAACTCAAAAGCCCAACTCAAAACAAAAAATTAAAAGCTCAAAAGATTTTAAATGCCCAACTCGATAATATAAAGTACTAATTTACCTGAGAGGAAAAGGTTTGCATGATTACAGAGCCATAGTTCTGTGACATTGGTTGTATAATGAGAATGACTCTTTGAAGTCAGTACTACAAGTGAAAATCTTTTGATAATTACCCAACAATGGCATGCAATAAGTTTCTATATTTCCTTGCATTTAGCTCCTTCAGCTCCTTGTAAAGAGATGGATTCCTCTGGAGGGCAATTTAAAGCAGGAGTCTGATTAAAATGCTTTTAAAAATTGCCTGGAGGAGCTTAAACACCTTCTTTTACAATAAGAACACTAGTCCAACATCTTTCATGCCAGGGTTTGGCAGCATGAATAACCCCAGGCTTTCCCTAGGTATACTTGCATGTTAATTGTTGATAGGTGGAAGCAGCTGCCATCTTAAACATCCTTGATTTAACTAAGGAAGTAGAGACCAAGATCTGTGCCAAAAGCAAACCTTCCAGTAAAATATGATGTTCTGTCCTGACATTTTATGATGCAATAGGGGGATATTGAAAGGTATTAAAAACTAGGCTACACAGCAAGTCTTCACTGCAAGCACTGGTCCTGTGGTTGCACTAGGTTATAGGGTTATAGAAACAGATTACTTCTTGGTCTTTGGTGGATTTTCCCTTCACCAAGAAGACTCGTGTTTGCCCCACCCTCTTGGGATTAATGAATGGCATCAGCTTCATGCAGGGAGGAAGAACAGATCTGAAGTTCCCAGTGTGGTCCCCTTCTGCCAAAGGCCAGGACAAAATGAGAGCTGGAGGACCTGTGTACTTCTGCTACGATGCAACACACTCAGAAATGGAATTATACTTTTACATGGAAATTCAGTATCAACCCTATTTTCCCATTGCTGTAATGACAAATATCTGCCCTTTTTTACAAAAGAGAATGTCATGGGTTAGCAAGCATAGTCCCAGAAGTGATGTTCTTGCAAAAGGGTGCTTACAGCTTCCTCTGTAAGCTTCTCTCTGACTGAGAAAAACTTCCTTCCCACAGGCAGACACTGAGGTATGCAGTCTGCTCCAACCCTTTGGTCCAAGAGAGAAGGGTTTCCTCTTGTGGAAAAGATGAGAACCTGAGGGAGTGCTTTCTGTGGGGTACGCCTGCCACGTGATGAGAAAGGAGTGGGTGGATTTCTGACAAAATTATTGAAAAAGGAACTGCTATACTTGTTAGCTATGTGTACATACTCTGCTCCTGCAATTTTCTCTAACTTTATGATTCTGTCCCATTCATGTTAACAAAAATATTTTATTACTATTTTTTAGTAAAGATTTTCTGACTCATAAGGAAATACTGGTGGGCTTCACCAACTTTCACACACTTACCAGAAGGGGCTTAAGTTTATAACATTACTTCTTTGTGCAATTCAGAACTATTAAATTCAGGCAGGTTTTCCAAACCCAGCAGATGAGTGATATTTTGGGGAAAGAAAATGTGGATTCAATGTAGAAGATTTAAAGTGGGGGAAGGGTCCTTGGAGGAGGAGGAGGAAATATTACATCCCTTTTAGTATTTCTTTTATTCTTATTAATTTTTAAGGTACAATATGTTTTTATTGTTTCCTTATAATATGGGGAGGAAGCAGACTTTACAGAGAGCAACCAAATTCCATTGCAATTTGGGGTGTGGCATGTAGTGTGTCTGTCAAATCATACAGAATATCTTTCAAAGACACTGAAATTTTTACTGCTCTCCATGAGTTCACTCACCTAGGAATTAGGCCTCATGCTTTTACCATTCCTGGGTTCTCTTCTTAAATCAGTCCCTAGGATTCAGTGCATACTGCCAAAACTTTGTTTTTTCTATCCATAACACAAAAAAGTGATAGGCAAGAAAAAATTTATTCTTAGCTAAGAAATTATTTTTATTATTGTTATATTGATTTAAAATCAATTATAAGAGAAAAGAATTATATCAAAATCTGTGTGCATAGTTCCATTTTCTAAAGCATTTACTACAAATGAAGTTTATGTAAGTAACTCTACAGAGATTCTTATCTTGGACAGGTTTCAGCTAAAAAGTTGCCTTTCACTTCTTTTTCAATTGTTGGATTTGGTTTTTCTATTTAAACCAGATCTGTGGAGGACATCTAGACAAAATCAGTAGTGTTCATTATCCTCATGTTGGTGACTTCTCTGGACAATAGTTCAGAAGACAAAAAGTTCTCAAGGTTGTTGCCTAACAATTCTTAAGTACCACTAAACATTTCATAGAGTCTTGAATATCTCCTTCACTATACAAGTATTTCAATCTAATTTTCACTTTGTATCAAGCAGAGGACCCCAGGGACAAATAAAAACAATTCCATAGGGACAAAAAAGAACAAAAACCGGGCACTGAAGAAGCAAAAGTGAATGAGTTATTTTGAAGGTATTTGATATAGATGGTATATTTCATATCAGTGCAATCTATAATGATTTGCAAGATCTATTAAGTTTAGTAAATTTAGTGGATTTGTTACTATAAATAAGTTTTCTTTTGGCATATCCCATCCAAACCAATAAAGTTTATTAGAAATGGGCAACTCACTGCCTACATAATTTTTTAGACTCTGCCATTACAAACTTTGCTTCAGTTACATAAAAAACTAAGATTAAATTATAGCTTATTTCATTGTTTATTTTGTACATAATTAAGACATTAAGCATATTACAGTGGTTGGAGTCATGAAAGCATTGGTATGCTGTCAAACATCCCCATTCTTGAGAGACATCACATGCTTCAATAACCCCACCTGTACAGACAGACAATGCCTTAAAAAATTGTTGGCCATACACAATGTCAGCACCATCTCTCAGTGAGTTGGCAGTAATTTCTTGTCACCCTCACTTTTCTTGGCTTCACAGACTTAACAGCAGATGAGTGGGACCTGGGATGAGGTCGTATGCAGAGGTCCCAAACAATGAATCACACAATACATAAAGATGAATTAATTGCTGGACTGAAATTTGTGGATATCTAAGAATTGATAACTACAACATGACCTAAATTTCTTGAAAGAAGACAGATCTCCATTCCAATGCAAACTAGGTTCTTCAATAGAAGAATTTTCTAAATCTGAAGACCATTATTTTGAAGGAGAATAATCAAGCAAAGATATGACTACATGTAAGTAGCTACTAAAGAGAGATATTCAATGAAGTAGGAGATTAAAAATATTTTAAACTATATATATATTGATACAGCAAATGAAAAAGGAGTAAAATGTTTAGGGAACTTAATCTCTGGGAAAAGTCATAGCTAGTAGGTAAAGCAAATGAGAATGAAAGCTTTTTAAAGTATACTTAGAGCAAAATATATTGTAATAATGGTATAGTCTCACCATTAGGTTTTGATATTCACTACAAAGTGGAAAAGTAAAGTGTTTCTTAAGCTTTATGATATGTGTTTAAAAGGAAAGAAGGATGAGGTATTCCAAAGAAGATCCTGGATGTATATACAGACAGGGGAATGAGATGCTGGAAAGCAGTGCTGTGGAGCAGGAGCTGGGTGTCCTGATCAGTAACAAATGGAACATGAGTCAGCAGTGCCCTGGCAGCCAGGAGAGCCAACCCTGTCCTGGGGTGCATCAGGCACAGCATCGCCAGTCAGGCAAGGGAGGGGACTGTCCCGCTCTGCTCTGCACTGGGATGACCTCACCTCAAGTCAGGTGTGCAGTTTCAGTCACTGCAATGTAAAAAGGGCATTAAGTAATTAGAGAGTGTCCAAAGGAGGGCATGAAGATGGTGGTGAAGGGCCTGGAGGGGAAGCAGTACGAGGAGCAGCTGAGGTCACTTAATCTGTTCAGGCTGGAGAAGACTGAGGGGAGACCTCATCGCAGTCTACGACTTCCTTGTAAGGGAAGGCACTGAACTCCTCCCTGAGTGACCAGTGACAGGATGCAAGGAAACGGCCTGAAGTTGTGTCAGAGAAGGTTTAAGTTGGATGTTACGAAGAGGTTCTTCACCCAGAGGGTGTTCCCCAGGGAAGTGGTGACAGCACCAGCCTGGCAGAGGTCATGAAGCATTTGAACAATGCTCTCAGGTACATGTGACTCTTGCCGTGTTCTGTGCAGGGCCAGGAGCTGGACTTCAAAGATCCTTGTGGGTCCCTTTCAACTCAGAATATTCTGTCTTTCAGTGAAGTGGTTTACAGTTTGATTTACAGTGCACTACTAATAGGAAATGTCAAACAGCCCTGTGAAGTTTAGACACTTTTAAAATTGAACCCTTGGTAATTTACACCTCAAAACATCTGGATGAGCATATTTCTGGTTTCAGAATTGCAGGAACATTCAAGAAGCTGGAAAGGATTCTGCTGCTCTGCTGATACTCAACAAGAGTAATGGCAGGTAATTATAGGCTTGGTAGCTTGCCAATAAACCTAAAAAAAAAAAAAAAGTTGATATGAAATTCAATTAATAAATAAAGAATAATAATTTATGACAGCCAAAATAATTTTACAGAATATATGTTTCATCAAACAAATTAATAATTTTTGTGTGAGACTACAAGAATGAAAAAGAAAACTGGATAGATACAGTAGCCTGGAAAGATATTTGAACCTCCATTAACTATGAGTGATCTTGTTTAAGAATTAACATCACAAAAGATCAATCTGTTTTACATGACAGAAACTGAGAACTATTCAATAGTTACATACCAGAAAGCAGCTGCTTTTGTCCTTTGTCTTATAACTCAATATGTTGGTAGCATTCTTCAGCGGTTTTGTTTTCAGGCTTCATGTTATTCACAAGAATAATTAAGATTCAAATGTAGATATACAACTACTTATCATGAAAGTGTGGCTGCCCCCCACTAAATAGCAATAGCATCATTGTCATCAAGCTTCTTTCCTATTTGATCACTCGCAAAACAAATGTATTTACAAGTATAGGAAACATTTATCTCAAAAAAATCTCAGAAATGGCAACCATGCTCAGAAAAAATAGGATACCAAAACAAATTTTTTCCAAATAATGGGTCAGGAATAACTCACCTGGAGTTTCTAATGGGAATGTCAGTCTCACAAATAACAGAACAGTGGTCTGTAAAGTTCCTTAGAAATTAGAAAATGAGACAGAAATAAATTGCTAGTTTTTCTCATTAGTCATAAATGAAATTCACTGGGATCTTTACTGAGCCCATTTCCTCTCGTATATATGCATTTAAAAAACTGGAAAAGAAGACGAAGCCTCATGTGAGGCAGTTTGCTGATGAAATGTGTAATCCAGCCTATGAAAGGTGAGGGCTGGCTGCCAAGACCTCACAGTAACAAACATGAGGCCCAATGAAATGTAATGTGTATAAACATAAGGCAAGGTACCAAAGTAGTTAAACCAAAAAACATCAAATTGTTGGGGTGAGCCAGACCACTGCGGGGCTGGGGCTGTGTGATGCCAATCAATCCCAGCCCATCCCCTGGATGGAGTTTCCCGAAGAGGCAGACTCAGAGGGTGGGTCGAGGGGCGGCTCAGAAGCCTGAACTGCACCCCCTGGGCAGTGCCCGGGTACAAGCTGCCTCCCCCGGTTCGGGAAAATTCTCGGTTACTCGGTTGTTCACTGATTCTTTGTTATAACTCCCACCTCTCGGTTTCCCCCAGTGGTTCTTGTTAAATTGTATCCTCCCCCTGGCTTGTAACTCATTGGTTGCTTTCCCCTTTCACTGGGGTTTTCAAATTCCCTATAAAACTGAGGACAGGCCTCAGGGGATTATCCCATCACATCCCATCACATTCCATCCCTTCCCATCCCTTCCCAGCTTGCTCAGGCTGCTAAACTTCTAACAATAAACCTGTTAGGAGTCAGACCAGAACAGCCTCTCTCTTCCTTTGTCTCTCAGCTAACGTGAGCTGATCCCATCGCCTCCTGCCGTGTTCCCTCTGCAAAGAAGCCAGCGAGCGAGCCCAGCCAGCAGCTCTTTTCCTGATGCAAAAGTCGCTTCTGTGACGGACAGAAGAACACAGCTGGACTGTCTCTGACCTGGGGCACGCCAGAGCTCATGCCTCGAGCAGCAAGAACTGTGTTATCAAATAAAACAGACAACAGGAGCTTTCAACATGAGCAATACTATCTACTTTTAATTCTGCCACCTTAATTCTTTTTCTATGCAGAAAGCTTTGATTCCAACATTTTCTAAATTCAAGCTGAGACAAGAAAAAAATCCTGAAAACTTTCAGCCAGAAGGATTATTCTATGCTAGAAATACAAAAAACTGAAAATGGGGAGTGTATCAGGAAGTTCTGAACAATATGAACAGAAGTTTTCTTGTATTACCTCTGCTCTGTTGAATGTTAGTGATATCTTGCTCATCATCCCAGTATTTCTTGGAGATTGTCTTCATCTACTAGCTCAGATGCCCAAACAGTTTAACAATGTGAGGTGAGCTCTAATTTTTCCACCAACCTCATTCACTTTATTGCATCTTTTAACGGCTGTATAAAGAATGTTCATTCGAACTTTGTAGAAGTTTTCTACAATTCCCATTCATGTTCAGACCTGTTACTCTGAAGACAGGCTTGCTTTCTTTCTTTTAAATCCTAGCATAGTAATATGAAGTGACAAGCATCACCATTTTGAACTACAATTACTATGTCCTGAATCTGCTAGTCAAAAAACTAAATTAAATTTCCTTCATAATAGATATAGTCAGACAGATTGACAAAACAAATGAAGTGGTAAACTGATGCTGAGTATTTAACTTGAACTGGTGGGAGGTACCCACAGTTCTGGAAAAACTGATAACTTACTATGTTGATAGAAAAAAATGGAACACGTGGATTAGAATGTAAGTCACAATACCAGGTCTACTAAAAGGAAAGAATAACTGCAAATGCTTTGGATACTAAAGTAAGAAAGACAATTTGCAATATAACATGAGTCACCTTGGACAGAGTATTAGAACAACTGCAAGAGCTACAGCATGAAGCAAAGCTATTGAATAGCTGTCACCTGAAAAATAATGTTTGGCAAGAGCTACCGTGAACAGCATATTAAACCTGAGCTGGCATTGTAAAATGGTAAAGCAAAACACAAGCACAATTGTACAGGAAACATGGAGAAGGCAAAGAATTTATTGTTTCAATATGGGCACATGAACATTAGAAAAACTGTCAACACATTAAACCCACAGACCAATTTCTTACCACCCTACCACAGAGGTTGGGCCATAAAAACTTCTGTCACACAAACAAGTCAAACATGCTGGTACACAGATATTAACAAGACTTCTGATCAGAAATCTCTGCAAAGACTGCAACTAACAAGCCAATGAGGTCATCAAAGGCCCAAAGTGTAGAGAGAACTCCAGCCAGATATCTCAGCATGCTAAACTCATGGAAGAGGAGCAGCCACAGCAGAAACAAGTGAGAGGAAGTTAATGCTAAACTCTGATATGAATAGTCATGTAGCTACAAAATAAATTTGGTTAAGACTAATCTGGATTTCTCTACTTCACTTTGCACTGATTTGCATGAGCTTAACCTTCTGAAGTTGTCGGTCAGCTGAGAAAAAATTTCAGGGACACATGGAAGGACAGATGCAAATGGAAGGAAATATTATTTCTCTATTAAGCAAGGAATCCCAGCTTAATTCCACCTTCCCAGCCTTTCACTACCTGTTAAACCAAATGGAAAATCTTGAGGAAAAGCAACAAAAATTACTGCACCAGCAATTTATAAGGCTGAAGCCCTTTCTCCGTAGAAAAACAGAATCACTAGAATTGTTCAAGCTAAGAGAGAGTTAGTATTGATTTCATCACCACATGCTTAGGGAAGAAGAGTGGCTCTGCAGGTTTTCCCCCTATAGATCTCCACAGCAGAGAATGAGAGTCAGGTGACAGGAAGAAAAGGAGACCTGTCTCAAGATCCTTGGTGCTTGAAAAAATATGTGACAGAGGGAAGAAGAATTGAAAATTTTGTGAAAAGTTTAGGTTGCCTCCTGACTGCAGTGTTCTAGAGGTACTGAAGCATTAGAAACTGAGAAGGTTCATAAAACTGGGCCCGTAGTCTGCTTTTTTTCCCCACTTACCACGGTTGGCTACACCTGTTTTCCCAGTAAAAATTAACATGCCACAGTGCAAAGATTCAAGAGGGAGCATCTCTCACGGCAGAGATGGGAGGGAGCAGAAATTAATCAACAGAGCTAGTATTGGTACACATATCTAAGTACACTTCTGTAGCTCTGTAGTTCTCTTTTCATGTGCCTCCCACTGACCCCTCTCTATGCAGGCACCTGTCTGTACAGGTAGCTCTTGCTAATTTAATTTTTGTCTCCAAATAGGTAATACTGTGGGACGAACACATGAAACACAACCTGGCTTCGGCTCTGTGTTTCAAAAATGAAAACATCAATTATAATAAGATATTTAGTTCTTAAAAATAAGTGTCATAGCATCTTTTGTGTGGAGATCAAGCATATTTTGTGTTAGTGGTAAGGGATTGTGTTGCAAGGTGCTAGGCAATTTCAGCTCTACCTGTCTTCAATGCTGTAAGAGACCTTAGCACTTACAAGGAAGTTCTTCACACTTCACAAGGATTGGGACAGAGTGAGAACATTAGGTAATAGTTTGCTTTCTAATATTTTAGGTCGGACTCACCCAGATTTGACATTTACAGCCTTATTAAAATATGAACATCTTCAAGAGTAATTAAGAGAGCCAGTCTCAAAGAGCTATTTATATCAAAGAGAAAAGAAATAATTTTGTGTTGACTGTCTAAAAAAATGCGTGACAAAGCCTAATTACATTTATTCAAAATCTAGCCCAAATAAAATGTCAAGATGATGGCTCTCTTTCAAATTTAAAACTGCATAGGAAACATACAGGGAAACAGATTGTAATAGATATAACCGAATCCAAGTCTGTATTAAATGAAAACCTGTTACAAAAAGAAAGCAAATCATTTCATAAAAGTAACGTCATGACAAATCAGAAGAAAATAAACATCATCTTCTTGCCTTTAAGAGGACACTTTAATTCAGTTTCACTGGCTAAAGAGGAGTACAGGGACATGAGGAGTGAGGGATAAAGCAGTGGGGAGAATTTCTTAGAAATTATTAACCTTCTTAAACAGCATGGGTTTAAATGGCAGCAGAAGCACATTAACCTAGGTTTTCAGTCAAATTCAGCTTCTCAGGTTCCTCTCAAGATTTCCTGCAGAACCAAAGCTCAAGCTGTTAACTGAAGCAAAAAGCCAAATTGCTGTCTCTTCCCTGAAGTAAAGATATATTGCCCAAATGATTTCCACTACTGACACGAAGAAGAACAAGGGCAAATGAATGAAAAGAGCCCATCAGAAAGTGTTCAGAACAGAAATCTTGAGTGAAGAGAGAGTGATAGCTATAGGAAAAAAAAGCAGAATTTAAGAACAGCTCCTTAACTGGTTCTCAAGTCTCTCTTACATATACCTTCACCTTACTTAACCTCCTACCAGCTAATTTCATCTTTGAATCAATTTCTGCCTGTCCTTATTTCTCTCTCCACTCCCTTCTCCATTGGCAACTGGGTTCAATTTCACAGTTCATAACACTGGCAGTCTCCGAACACTTTGTGGTTTACCCTTTAGAGGCTCTCAACCATTTCATGTACCACAAATGAACACAGGACCTCCTCAGGGATCAATCCCGCTATCCTTCAGCTGAGAACTCTCCCCATGAAAGAAGTCATGTTGCCTGTTTATTCAGAGAAAGATTACAATGCCAACAAAAAATAACTTCAGTGTCATCATTAAAACATGCTCTAATTAGGACAAAAACAAGTAAATCAAAAGTCATTATAAAGCTGCTTCTTTCTACATACCCTAGATGAGTCATCAAAAACATACAAGCATGTTGAATACCAGTATTCAGATAGCATCTCTGCAACATCACATAGTACAGGGAAGTTTTATTAAAACAAGGAACTTGAGATCTCTGTCCAATTCTAATTACAAGCTCACACTTAGTTCTGTAACTGCCAGATGTCAAGTCAGAGCTGCCAAAGTGAAGCAGAACAGATGGCATAGACCCATTTAAGGCTCTGAGTTTTGAGAATGGGTTTAGGGGATTGCATAGAGGGATTTTTCTTGTGCCAAATAAAGTACTAGGGGATTTTTCAGCATCTATAGGAAAAAGTAATTTCAGGACAAATAAAAGACAATCCAAAGTCTAGAGCAAAATTAGCAGATACTTAAACTCCAATAAATTTTTTCCCTAGTGGGAATTTTTATGATAAATCCTCCTTTCTGAATAATTTGTTGGTTTTAATATAAAAAAAATTTGTAAAACTTCAAGTCATTCCATAATATCTCTTCAGTACTACAAAAAGAAAAACCACATGAAAAAGTGCTGTAATACTACAAATGAATCTTGGCTCTGAGTGCAGCTGAGAAATGTCAGACTAAAAACTAAAGAAGTTAAATAAACAAAAATAATTTCCTTTTCCCAGTGCCTGTGGTAACATTCACATAAAAATCTTACACCTGGTCTTCTATTAGAAGGTTAAAGGATTTTCATCATGGCCAAAGTGACAAAATAGAACTGTTTACCAGTTACTCAAGTCCAAAGGAGGAGAAGTTTTAGATATTTGCCCTCTGGAATCACCAAATTCTTCTTTGCTTAGAAACAAAATCCAGAGTGATACTGAGGATCTAATTCTTCTGCTTTAAGGGGAACCGCAGATTATCAACACATCTTAAGGCTGTGTTGTGACTGTTGAAGAGCCCTTCATACTCTAATTCAGAAATGACAAGTACTAAGGATGGCTTTTGACACATGAATAACTTCAGTCCAAGAAACTGTTGTATTGGGTTTGCATGGCAAGGTTGGGGGGGGGGGGGGGGGAGAGGGGGAGGAGTTGTGAAGGCTACAGGGGCGGCTTCCATAAGAAGCTGCTAGAAGCTTCCTCCATGTCCAATACAGCCAATGCCAGCCAGCTCCAAAACAGATCCTTCAATGGCCAAGGCCAAGCCTATCAGCAAAGGCAGTAAAACCTCTGTGATAACTTATTTATGAAGGAAAAAAGTTATTCTACAGAAGTAATTGTGGCCAGAGAAGAGAATATGGTCTGCAGACACCAAAGTCAGTGAAGAAGGAGCAGATGAAGCTGGAGCAGCAATTTCCCTGCAGACTAGTGAAGACCATGGTGGGGAAGGCTGTCCCCCTGCAACCCATGGAGATCTGTGCAGCCTGTGGAAGAGCCCCACGCTGAAGCAGATGGATGTCCAAAAGAAGGCTGTGACTCTGTGGGAAGCCCACACTGGAGCAGGTTCCTGGTAGGACCTTTGGACCTGTGGAGAAAGGAGTCCACGCTGGAGCAGGTTTGCTGATAGGACTTGCAATCCTGTTGAGCCCCATGCTGAAGCAGTTGTGAAGAACTATAGCCCATGGGAAGGACTCATGTTGGAGAAGTCTGTGGAGGACTGTATCTCATGGGATGGATCCTATTTTTGAGAAGGGGAAAGCCTTCTTTCCCTGAGGAGGAAGAAGCAGCAGAAAAAATGTGATGAATTGACCCACATTCTCATCCCCCTGCACCACTGAAGGAGAAGAGGGGGAAGGAAGTAGAGAATCAGGAATAAAGTTAAGCCTGGAAGGAGGGAGAGATGAGAAAAAGGTGGGTTTAAGATTTGTTTTACTTCTCATTATCCTACTCTCATTTTGATTGGTAATAAATTTAATTAATTTCCTCAAGTTGAGTATGACTCGCTCACAACAGTTTGTGATCTCTTCCTGCCCTTATCTCAACTCATGAGCCTTTTGTTACATTTTCTCTTCCCTTCTCTTCCATCCAGTTGAGGAGGGAAGAGAGACAGTGGGTTTGCTGGACACCTGGCATCCAGCTGGAGTCAACCTACCACCAATGTGAGAGTAGGAGGCCCATCATGTGCCAGTGTGGTGCTGTTCTAAACAGTGCCTGCTACAAACATGGTAGCCCACAAGATCATACCATTTTCCCTAAACAGAGTGCCTTCCATTTGAAACTTGTTTCCCTTGAGACCCTTTATATCTCTTCATGTCTGTATCATTGCCATACTGCAATACTTAACTGCTCAGCCATCTTCCCAGAACAATGCTTGAAAATGGCTGTTTTCCCTTATGAGTCTGTGCAACATCAAGTGCTCAATGTTGCAAACCACACAGCAAGGCAGGGGCAGATGACAAGAAACATACTCCTAAGTGTATTGAAGAATAGGTCAGTAAACTCATATAACATGCTGCGAAAGAATTTAGAGGAAGGATGCTCTATATTACTGAAAATAAAACCCTAGGCCTAGTTTTCTCCTGCTCAGCTTTCAATATTTTACTTGGAAACCTGGCTACCTTATATCCTATTACTATATTTTGCAACCATTAAATCCCTCTGTATAATCCAGTGCAATTCAGAGAACAAGAAGCCATAGAAAGGAAATCCCTCTTCTCAAGAGGGTTTGATTTTAATCCCTTCTTGCAAAGAAGGCATCTATGTACAACTCACATTCTAGGCAAATTCTTCAGCTCTTGCACTCATTCACTTATTCTTTAATAAAACAATTTTAAAACTTCAAACATCCCTTCCACTTTTATTCCCCAACTTCAATCTAATTGTGAGAGAAGGGCACATGCTCTAGACTGGGAATACAAAAGAATGGGTTGGATCACAAGAAAGAAGTAGAGAGTTATGCAATAAAAATACAAAAATAGAAAATATTTATTATTATTATTATTATTATTATTGCTGTTGTTATTGTTGTTGTTATTGTTATTATTATTATTATTACCTTTAACAGGGAATAAGTCAGTGAGCCAGGCTGAGGAGCTTCTCAAGCAATCAGCCTCCACTCATGGTTTTCTGCTGTAATTGGTGAAACAGATTTATTTAGGTTCACTAATTTATATCCTCTTCATTATTATTTTAGACCTTGTAGAACTTAGGCCTAAAATGGAGAAGTTTTACTTTAAAACTGGGGATAGGGAAATCAGGGAGGGTGGTTAATGATGATATATCAAATTGCTGAAACACAGAGATTAAACAATGAAAATACAATCTCTGGAGAAAAAAAAAGATGAAGGTAGGAGAAGAGGGGAATAAATTAGCTAAATAAATTAGCTCTAAAGAGAGATCTTTTTGCAAAGTAGCTAACTTGTCTGGCATTTTATTTACTAAACTATCAGGCTACAAAGACTATCACACACTTACCAGCTATATACATCTCAATAACACAATCCTTTCTCACTGAGATTTTCAAACAACCCTTTAAATTTTCCTTTCTTCAATGTCTGAAAGTTATTATTTTTAAACAAGTGAAGCAGCTCAAAAAATATCTTTATCTCTGCAAAAATACTGTTTATGAAAATGTGAGATTACTGTTATGAAAATATGATCTTTCAGAGGAGTTACCATTGAAATACCCTTAGACCTGAAACTCAACATCAACTTTCAACCTGTGCATAATGAAGGAACCAAATATACCATCCAGACACCTAGAGGGAAAAAAGAAGAGTTGCACAGAAATGCAGGAGGAGAGTAAGTGTACTTCACTAAGATCTGAAGATAATTATTCCCTTTTTTTTTTCCTGTCCTACCAAATAAATGGAATTCCAGGAGAAGGAAAAAGTTGTTGGCCTTATGCTCCTTCTCACACCATAAGGCACTTAAGTTTTTTCTCCATAGGTGCTCAACTTCTTCCACGCTGTAGACCAGATTTGCCATGTTTCTGCACTTTAGAGAGCCAACTGCCCCTATACTGCATCAACCTAAAAAAAAAAGTCAGTAAGAGGAAAGCCAGTTGCTCTGCACTAGGCTTATAAGCTGTTCCTCTCACTTCTGGCAAGACTCATTTACCCCATGTCTTTTCCCATCTGACACAACCTAATTGTACCTTATTACCTCATTTTCCTATCTTCTCCCCAAGTGTCACTTACAAACCTGCTTTGCTCTTGGCCTTTCTCTTCTTCAGTTTCTCACCTGAATCTTTCAAAGATTTGAATCTGCAGAGCCTTCTACAACAGAGTGGAGTTATTGAAGGAAGGGTGAACAGCATCGAGCAGACTGTTCTCCAAGAGCGTATAGGATCCATTCATAACTCCTGTTTTTAATCTGAGTTCCTCTCAAAGTGGTGTATTTGCACACTGTTCTCATTCTCAGAGCATACATCTAAGGTCTCAGCCCAGTCCTAGACTGAATCTCACAAGAGTCAGCTTGAATATCTCATCTGCCTTAACCATTAAGAACAAAATTATCAGTAAATAACAAAAAAACCTACTTCATTCTTAAAACCTCTCAGATCTACAGGAGACTTGGGTATAATTAGACTCTACTACAACAAGGGGAAAAAGATGTCAAGGCAAAACACGTCATTTTGTAATAACCATTCAGCATGAAGTTTCTGTTTGTAGAAGATTTTTTCCTTAAATAAAATTCATAATGAGGTTGCTGGTAGTTTTCTCCCAGTTTTGCACTGATTAGCTGTCTTGAAGATACTGAAGATATTCCTGATCCAGAAATATTAATCCCTGCACGTGAATAACTTCATCCAAAGTAACAGTTCTCTATTTCTAAAGTCACTTTTATATTCAAGTGTTTATAACATAGTAGCCAAAACCAGGAGCAATTAGATCCATAAATGGGAAATTCAGTAAATAGCTTAAGATTTTACAGATTCTAAAGTAGTCAATACAGTTTCTCCAAAACAAATGTTCACTGAAGGCTAGGATGAATACCACAAGATAATGCAAAGTAGTTTAACTAAATCTGCCATTTGTTTTCCTGGTCTCTCACTCAGCTGATGCTTCTGCTGCCAGAACAGTGAAACTGTGAAAAGTCCTCTCTAACACAAAATTTCCAGTCTGCATCCAGAAAAATGTCACATTTTGGTTTGTCATGTTATATGATTCCAATAACTGAATATTACGGTGCTTTTCCTTTTTCAGTCAAATTACATTTTTTTCATGATGTCAATAGTCAATTACTCTAATTTTGTCAAAAATATGGTAGGAATGATTCAATGAAAGAACAAATCATACAGAAATGAAAGTATTAAAAAAAAAAAAAAATTGTTTAAGAGTTGTCTCCATTTTGGAGACAAAACTTCAGGAGGAAACACTCCAGAATGAGTGTTTCCTCCAAAGGGAAAAGGGCCTCCCCTTTTCCTCCACCAGTAAGACAAGTGGGTAACAGCAAGTGAAAGTGGATAAAACCAGTTTATTAACAAACAAAACAGGGTAGAACAAAAAAACCCCTCAAAATACAATAAATTCCTGGAGAGGGAACAGACACACGGCTCGGACCAGCCGGGGCCACCCGCAGGCTCCCCGGACCAGCGAGGAGGGAAGGGAAGCAGTGAGCCGAGGGGAAGGAAAGGGAAAAAAAGAAAGAAAAACCAACAGAACCTTGTCCCAGCTAGCCAGAACACTAAAGAAACCCCAAAAAGCAGTACAGCGCTCCCGGCGCGCTCCCTCCCGAGCCCTCCCAAGCCCCCAGAGCTGCCGAGCCGTTGGGCGCAGCCGTTCAACCGCCCCACACTCAGTCCCGTGGCCCCACCCCCCGGGTCCATCTTAAAGAAACAGCGTCCTCGGGCATTGAGCGGACAGTTAAGGAATAAAGCGGCTTCATAACGCCACCCCAAGACAAGAGTGATTGTTAAGAAACATGCACTATGATTTTCTAAACTCTAATGAACTTGAAATTAACATTTTCCCTTGAAACTTGATCCAACATATACATGTCTTCCTGCATTAAGCTAGAAGTTGTTGTTCACTTTAAATTATGACACAGAGGCACTTTCTGCTGAAAACAAAATGTGACCTTTTTCAGTTTTACTGGTTGCCTTAGAAGAGAAATAAAATGTCACTGCGTCTCATGAAATTTGCTGGTAACTCATGTGAATCAGAAAGATATTTCTTTCTCTCAGTGGGAGACTGAGGTCTACACAACCTGCAGCAGACAAAAAAAAAAACCCAACCTTTGTTTTAGTTACAAAACAAAGTTGTTTGGATGCCGGGTGAAAAAAAAGAAGCCAAGAACTGGTTTTGAGTGCCTTTCAAAAGCACCCAAAAAATGAAAGCGTCTCAAAACACCCAACAAAAAAAAACAGAAATAAACTTTACAAATTTCAATTAGCTTCTACAAGTTACAGACTACTTAGTTCAGGGATAAGTTCTACCCCATATCTGCCCAAGTTTTAGCTCATTATTCCAGCATCTCCTGTTGAGGACTAAGTTTGACTTCTGCTTTTTAAAACCTAGCAGGAACACAGCAGAAATCAGCATCTCAAAACTGGTTTCAAGCAGGAAAGTCAAATAGATTCATATATTTTAAGGCACATTTCATAAACAAATTCTTTGTTGTGTTTGCAATTAAAATTTCTGACACGACCATATTCTTAATGTAGGTTTTACTCTGTGAAAAGATCCACATAAAATGAATAACAATTGCCAGTAGTTACCATCAAGTGACTCTTTCTGGATTTTATTCCTTCATTATTTCCACTAGGTACTCCAAGAAACAAAAGCTCAAGGCATCAATAGCCTCCTGCAACACCAAGATGGAATTAAGGAAAAAAGCAGAACCATGATCTTGAAGGCATGATCCATAAAGGCTGAAACTCACCAAAAAAATACATTTATCTCCCTTTCTTTCCTTCAAGAAAATTTTTTATTCAATTATCTTTTCTAATTATAGGGAAATTGCAAATCTACAGCATTCAATTTATTTAGACTTAAAGTTTTCATCCTGATTTCATTTTTCAAAACTGAAAATTTTCTATCTCCACATTGGATGATTTTTTTCCACCAAACAGTGGAGTGTATGCTATTCTGTTCAGTGTAGTGTCTTCAGCAGTTCCATTCTACTACATTGACATTACTGTCAAAGTTTAAAAATTTTACAGTTAAAAAATAAAACAAAGAAAAAAAGAGAAAATGTGGTTATTCTGAATTTTGTCTATTTAATTTAGTGAGGAAGAAAAAAACGAAGATTAATTTGAAAATTCCATATAAAGCCCTTTTATTTTCCCTCATAAGGAGTTTCAGAGAGGGAGACACAAGCTCTCTTTAGAAAATGTGATCAGTTCTGAACAGAAGGTTTAGATCCCCCTCTCTGGAGTATGCTGAGCAAATATTTCTCTGTACCACCTCGGATCCAACAGACACAGTCTTCCTTAGTGATGTTTCTGTTTTAAATTTTCTGGCTAGAGGGTGCACAAAGAGGTTGATTAGTTTTTCAGGTTTTTTTTCTTCAGTAATCTTTTTATTCTCCTGCTGATCTATGTCAACACAGTGCCACATGAAAAATGCTGGAAAAATCCAGTCTTGCCCTAAAAGACCCCATGTGCCTAATGGCAGAGCACACACCATGCAGAGATGGTCACAAGAGTCCAATTGCATCAGCATTCCCTTTTGCAACACACCATGTCTGGTTACGAGCTTCTCTTGCTCAGCTGGAAAGCGCACTGCGTCCCCATGTGCAGAAACATTATGCTCTCCCTAAGGCTTTACTGTGAAGTTCCTATTGCTGCATGTGGATTTTGGCATGGGAAAGTATAGCAGCCATGGTGAGCCCATACCTGAAATCTAATTCCTTGCACCTCACTTTGCATAAGCTCCACTGACTGTTTGACATGATAAATGTGATGTGTTAAACATTTCTTAAAGGTTTGTAGGACCAAGGACACTGAACTACAACCGAGTGACTAATCCTCTGACACTTAGCCTCTCTTGTATGAGGGTTTATTTAAAATTTCAGTGTTGCAAAGAAAAATGAGAGGGTTTTGCCAGTCCTTTATTTCTGATTTTTTTCAGAGCTTTGTATTAAATGGTAAGTGCAGTTCTCATAAAAACATGTGTACCATGCTGCTTTATATTACAAATAATTTTTTCCAATGTAAATTCCATGTGTTCCATGTGTTCTAGAAAGGCAGGCAATGGGCACACCAGCAAATTATTCTTGACAGATTACGATCCTGGGCAGTCCTAACCACAACCTATACTTACAGATTTGTGAGCCTTTCTAGAGAATTAGCAATAAAATAACTAGAATAAATCTTAAACTAATGGTTTACCTACATTGCACACTAGCATATAGCTCGAGATCTCCAAACAAGCTCTCAATAAGCTAGTTTGGTCAGTATCAGTTACAGCCTAAGCATCTTGAAGCAGAGTAAATTAGCCCCCAGGAGCTCAGTGCTTCCACTTAGCATGAGCTTTAGTATAGAGATTTACCCCTGGTTTAACGCCTGTGCTTACAGTTTGTACCTGTTTTTTTAAAGGATAATGAATTTTAGGTGTAGGCTTTGTCTTTCTTTAAGATCATGTAGATGGCCAAAATAGCAAACAAAAAGGGTTTTAAACCCATCAGACATCTTACCACTGCTGAAGGTCACATTACCAATGACTAAGAGATAGGAAAAAACATCATAAAGTTATGTGTGGTCACATTGCTCTTCTGTTGACTTTGATTTGTTTGCAAGAATGATTTACAAAACTGTTAGGAGATGCATACATTAACCAAACAATCCCATTACAGCTTTCATAATGCTAACTAGTTATCACTAGCAGTAACAACGCAGTTAATGAACAAATCATGATTAAGTATCATTGTGTCACTAGACAATATTAATTCAACCCAATCACTTGTTCTTAAGCATTTTTAGTTCAGAAGCAACATAGCTGGAAATACATTGACTGGTGTCATTGTGTTCACCCTTTCCTTCAGATAAATATCTGTGCAAATTTTCTATTTTTCCCATTAGTCTATCAAATCATTCAGTATCAAAAGCTTTTCTCTTACTATCAATTATATTTCTTATGATAAAATTTGTTTTTATAGTGGAAATGCTTTTGTTCTCTGTAATTTAGAAGACCCATCCCTAAATATCTGCAATGAGAAGGATAATGCAACTAAATTAGTGGCAGCTGTAATCCTTAGCACAGCAAAGATTATCTTAGCCTCTCTGTCAGAATTTCAACCCCTTTTTATCTAATTGTTTGTTCTTCTTGCATTGTCCCTTCAGCATAACAATTAAATGCTGCATTCTCCTAGGCACTCTGTTCAAGAGTTGATTGTGTGCAGATGCTTTATTTGGGAGAATAAAGAAGGGAATCAACCTTGAGAAATGTGTTGGTTTCACTTATTTGCAGAATATTACACTAGGATACAGTATGGATCACTTGCCTTCAATAACAATGCCCTTTTATACATTGGTGTGAATCATTACTAGAAGAAGATCAGAATTTATCACCCTCTAGCTGCAGGCCCCCTTTCCCCTTTTTTATTTCCTAAACTGCAACTAATCAATTGGGATCAGATCATCCCTTATTTTAAGGCAGTACCCTGAACTACAGATATATTCCTGTAACATTATGAATGTACCCTACCATCTTAACACTTCCTCAAGCGCATTCCTGGCTTCAATTTTAATATGTGGCATGATCCAGTGTTTAGCCTACACACACACCCACTGCACACCTTTCCAAAATAAATGGAAGTTCTATTGGAAAAGAGTAGTTTTCCACTACACTATGTGGTAAGAGCAACAGACCCCCAGATGAAAGGTTTCTCAGAGCCAGACCTGCAAATAAAAGAGGCCTTTTTTACTCTTACAGCTAGTAAGTTTTTCTTAGCTTGTGAGAGCTTAAATCACAAGAACCCACAATTTTTGCTTCACAATTCTCAGTTTATCTGCTTAATACTACTGCCAAAGCCTTCACTGACTGCAGAGAGTCTGCATCAAAAAGGGAGCAGAAGCTATAGGACTTACACTACAAACTGGTCTTAACATTTATAGCCTTTGCTTACAGCCCTTGTGCACTATGTTATGGAAATACACTTTAATAAATATTTTTTCTGCTACTCTCTCTCCTTTCGAACAAAATCAGATAAATGAATAAGTATACAAGCCAAAGAAATGGAAAAATGAGGCGAATGCTATACATTAGTCCATACTTCCTTTCACTTAGAAGGTATAAAAAGAAAAAGAAATGCAGCACATATTTGAAACTATCTCTTGTAAGTTGTGCTTTACAGGCATATCTGTAACAGCTGTATAATTATACTGTCTGTAAAACTAAGTTTCTTCATGGCATACTTCCCAAACCAGCAATTTTGCAACAACATTTGATGAATTAGCGTATGCTGGATCCATACACACACTCAGAAACAGGTATTGTGCTTCTGCTAGTAAGTAACAAAAGTCAGTTACCTGGAACACTTACCAGCTACAGGCTGTCCAGTCTGAGGACATTCACTCTGTTTTAGACTCACAGCAAAGACCTCAGATTACATCCCCTTCAACATTTTCCCTGGCCCCAGATTTCACAAGTACCAGTCAGGTAGTGGGTGTGCTCAGTCCTGACCTAGAAGCTTTGATCCTCTCAGCCATACAGCCTGGCCCACATGAGACTTGCTACTCAAGCTCTTTGCTGTATCTCACCTTCTGCCCTGCACTAGCCAGCACAGTTGGAACAAGAATATCACACACCTGTCTCTGCTATTTAACACAATTACCTTCATCTTGGCCTAGCATCTATTTAAGTATGGAAAACATGAGAAAAAAACAGCAAGATGCTATTTAACTTTGACATCAAACAGGAAATACTTCTACCAAAACAAGCATATAGGATCTAAAATTTATGTTGAACCAACTGAGAATGAAACAACTCCAAAACAGGGATACAGCAAAGTAGGTAACAAATGAGAAAAACAGAAATACAGAGAATGCTAACGCTTGAACAACACCTAAAATCTGTTTCTAGTGAACAGTAAATACATATATATTAATGTGTGCATGAGCGTGTGTGTATTATATGTATATTATAGATATATATGTATATATGTGTATATATAAAAAGATATATGATGTGAGTGTGTATATATATATATATATATATATATATATAAATACAGGAGGGCCATCCTTGCCCTGGGGGAATCAAGCACAGCATCACCAGTCGGTCAAAAAGAGGGGATTTTCCTGCTCTGCTCTGCATTGGTGCAGCCTCATCTCAAGGTCCTGTGAGCAGTTTTGGACACCACAAAATAAGAAAGACATTAAGGTGTTAGAGAGTGTCCAAAGAGGGCCAAGAGGATGGTGAAGGATCTGGAGGAGAAGCTGTATGAGGAGTGGCTGAGGTTACTTGGTTTGTTCAGCCCAGAGGAAAGGCTCACAAGGGGAAGTGGAGGGGCAGGTACCAATCTGTTCACTCTCATGACCAGTTAAAGACTTGAGGGAATGGCACAAAACTGAGTCTGGAGGTTTACAATGGATATGAGGAAAAGGTTTTTCACCTGAAGGTGGCTGAGCACTGGAACAGGCTCCCTAGGGACGTGGTCACAGCACCAAGCCTGTCAGAGTTCAAAAAGCATTGGGAAATGCTCTCAGGCACATGATGTGATTTTTGGGGTGTCCTGTGCAGAGCCAGGAGTTGGATATCGATGATCCTGATGGGTCCCTTCCAACTCAGTATATTCTATGATTCTATGATGTACTTTTGCAGGCAGATATATTATGGCATGTCTTGGATCTGGTCCATAGAAAGTCAGACTTTTGAAGTGTATCTTCACCTGAGAGTTGCTCCTTCTAGTTTTATTTGGTTGTTATTCTTTACTAATCTAGTTTTATCGTTCACTTGAGTGCTTGCCAATAAATATTTCTTATGGGGCATCTGGTGTCATGGCTTGCATCTGACATGATCAGAACATCTCAAATGCTGGCTTCAAAATGCATTTCTTTTTATTTGAATAAGAATTACAAAAAGGGATAGGCAAGAGCAACCTTTTTACTTCTGAATTTCTGGTTTCGATTTTCTAGATTACTCCGCAAACCTGTCAGCAAGAGCTGCAGTGATAAATCACAATGAGGAGGGATGGTCTTCAATCTTTGGTTATATTCCTTTTAAAGGCTGTATGACTACATCTCGTCAAGAGGATGGACATACTGAAAGCAGTCCTTCATCTGCTCCTGCTTTTTAATGTTGCTTTTATACGAAAAGAAAGGTAGAAAAATTAGTAGGAGGCCTCCTTTTGAAGACTACTACGTTAGCAGATGGAGATACGTAGAAAGGGTCTATTCCCTCTGCCCATATCGGAACACAGCTAGCACACCTGTATGCCAGAAGGGTCATAAGCAGCTGTATCTGCTAACATACCCATAACTGCTGTACACTACCCTAAAACCAAGCCAGCCCAAGGACTAGCGAATTCAGAGCAGTTTAAGACAGTACACTTCAGAAGGATGCTTTGGAAGAGCACTGGGGTGTATTTATAGTTTTCACCTCTGTCATCGAACAGAAATTGTACTGAATCAAGTTCTTAGAATCAAACACCCAAAGATTTAGCTTTATTTCATCTTCAAGTGAACTAATACAGATAGAATGAGACTTTATTATTTTTGAATAGTAACATCTGCACAGGAATTAAAGGTGACTTTAAGTAGCCCACTTTGAATTAACTTATTTACTTATTCCAAATTAATTTCTATAAATGCTCTGTTGCATAAAAGCCTTTAGACACATGCTTGATGCTGACTGATTTCATCTGGACTCTAGCTGATTTGGCGAAACTGTCTTAATCACTGACATACTCATCATTGGGTAAAAGCAAGGGAAGGGAACTCAGATTCTCAAGTACAGCAGAGGCATATGAGAAAAGGATGTAACAAAAGCAGCAGAGCAGCTCACCCTCTAAGAGGTTACAGGGTACAACTGGTAACATGAAAAAGGGGTTTCACTACACCAAAAGTTTTGTGCATTCATGGCTTGCCTTGCCCATTCCCCCCACAGCATTGCCATCCACCTCCCTGAAAGGCACGGACCCATCACAGTAACAAGACCCACTCATCCCTAATCATTACTATATGAGACATGTTTCACATGTTTCACTACAGAAATCAGACTGAATGGATGTTCCTGATAGTTTTTTGCTTAAGTAAAGCCAGGAGACAAGAACTAGACCCTCCTCTTTTTCGGAGATCACATCAGGAAGAATTGAACCACAAATAACATAATAACATATCTTCTTTCCTGAGTAAAATGGGGAATAAAGCCACGCACAAATTTTATTTGACTTGCATTGGGTAAACCGTTTTTTTTTATAAGTTTTTGTTGTAGGTTTGTGTTGCATGTTTTATTTAGTACCATGTACATTCTAACAGACAGAAAAATAAGCACAACATTCCCCCCAGAAAACCCCAAAACTTCAAGACAGGATATGCCTCACAACAGCTGGAGTTCCTAGCAACTATTTTGTTTCACCAAGAAATCAGATGGGATATTCTATATTCACGGGGCTTGTAACATCACTGCGTGGATGTGCCTATTGTATCCCAGTTGTGTTATACTACTTTTGCCTCCTGTGACAAAAGAGTCAGCAGCACTATACCTTATTATTGCATTTCAAAACAGTCTGAGCATGTCAAAAGTCATGTCTGAAGTAGAACAGCCTTGAAGTATCTGGACAACAAGGAAAATGAAAAGGTCAAAAGTCTTTTACAAAACAGTAAAAGTCAATCATCTTTGGACACAAAGTCGATTGCCCTTGGGCAACACAAAGGAAGCCTAGAAACAGTGTGCTTGGTTTGTTATTCCTCTTCATTGAGCTCTGCTACTGCAGGACTCCAGAGTCAAGTTCAAAAGGAAATAAAATGTATTAAAAAAAGCCCCAAAAATAAACACCAAAACCACCCACTTTTTATTGACAGTAACCTTCAATTATATTTAAAGCAAAAACAAGAAAGGAGACTGGTGAAAAAAAGCCCTCCCGCTACAGAACATAACACTGATAGATTATTTTATTTTCATAGGATCATTTAGGTTGGAAAACACCTTTAAGATCATTAAATCCATCTGTTAATCTAATACTGCCAGGTCCACCACTAAATCATGTCCCCAAGGGCCTCATCTACATGTCTTTTAAATACCTTCAGGACTGATGACTCAGTCACTTCCCTGGGCAGCAGTTCCAATGCTTGATAACTTTTCTGTGAAAAAATTTTATCATAATATCCAATCTAAACCTCATCTGGTACAACTTGAGGCCATTTCCTCTCCAGCTCTCTTTCCTAACCATTTTCACATAGTTTGTATTCTCAGCATCATGAATCATAACTCAGATAACTAATATTGACGCCAGTAACATTGTTTGAAAACAGTGCAAAAATTCTGATATCAGGGTTCCTTTAAGAAATTCAGAAACTTCTTATTTTTTCCAACCTCCGAGTCAGATGCAGTAATGTAATAGATTTCAGTATTTGTTTCAGTATTGCACAGAGATAAACAGCTGTGCTGAAGCTATGCATTTTGACATGCCCTTCAGATTTTTCATTCAAAGTAGGCAACCAGAAAGACATAATTATGGTAGGTAATTTGTCTTAAAAAAAGAACCAGCTAAATTTTATAAGTAGGAGTGTCATGGAGCAAGTTGAAGATCATTAGAAACATGATCCTATTAGAACAACAACAATACAGGTCTCTCTAACAATTCCCTGATGTTACAAGTGGAAGGTGAAAGTGTGATAACCAGAACACGTTTATTAGTCATGTTTGAATATTTGCAGTTGCTGAAAGTTTCAGAACCAATATCTTTAAAAATATGGGTTTCTCTTTCAGCTTCCCTTTTTTACAAATCTTTAGCTATAATCAGAAAAAAATTATGAAAGAAGAGCTTTCAATAAGTTTCAGATCCTGTCCCTTGATCACCTTCTGGCGTTTCTATTCAAGTCTGCTTGTATAATCCTTGGGCACACTGTGTGTGATACACACCAGTCTTGAAAGTTCTATCCTTCTCATCAAAGCAAGTAATAACAGGTTAATTGACCTTCCACTCCCACCGGCTTCTTTGTTCACTGAAGCTGTATATATATTCTGCCATGTCTAAATTTAACACTGAATTTATGTTTTATTGCTGTTTGTTGTTTGTGTAAGTTGATGAAAATGAAATAAATTGCTCAGTCAGTAAAAATCATGTAGAATTAAAAAAAAAACTCTTCTATGATTTGTAATACAACTTATGTAATGACTGTGGAGTTCTATTAACAGCTATGAAATCCAGGATTTATGCTTTGTTTACAATCTCTATCTCCCATCTAACGTGAGTCAGAACTCATTAAACATTAACCCATTTATTAAATTACATCTTTACTATAAAAGTGACTTTTTTCTCCCAGAAAAATAAACAAACAAAACCAAAACAAAATAAAAAAAACTGTCTAGATATTGCTGTGATTAGCCAGAAGTTAATATGTGAGACAAAAAAGGTTGAACAGTGTTTTCCTCTACGCAGTTAAAACAGAAATTGTCCCATCTAACTCACCAGAGATGAGGATGCCATAAATATCAGGCTTGAGTTCAGAGCATCCGAGACAGAGCTCACTTCGCTCACACATAAAAAGCCCAACATATCTATACAAGGAATAGAGCCAAGATGTAAGAAGTTCCCCCCCAGAAAGCCATCTCCATCTTTTAGTTGGTTAGACTCTGCTTTGGGCACAGGAAGATAAAGGTGTAATCAGCTTTTATTGATCCAGACACCTACAATACAACACGGCAAGCAGCTTGTGACCTACTGCATCTCCTGAGTCACAGCTCCAAGTCCCAGATGTGTAGAAACAATAGAAGTAATGAAAAATAATTATTCCGCAAAAGTCAGTTGCAGGAAGAGTTATGGTATTTCTGTGCCACCCAAACATCCCTTCAGTCCCAAGACTACCCAGATGGTCAGACAGACATGCCTCCATCTTACAGGGCTCCCTTAGTGCATCATAGAGAGCACATAGAGTAAGACAAAGACACAAGTCTTGGGAGGCCCAGTGTATATTGTACCAAATCCCAGACAGTGTCATTCATCCACAGATACAGGTGCCAAAAAGTCTTTGTTAAAGCATGAAGCTAAAGGTTTTGCCAGAAATTTAATTGAGACAGGACAGTTTTCTGTAAACTGGTGATGGTGGTACTTTGAACAGGAGAACTACATGACAGGCTGTGCAGTGACTTGTCTTAAGGAAAATTGTACCAAAAAAAAAAAAAAAAAAAAAAAAATCAACATTCTGGCTTTGGGGCACTGAGGCTCAGAATGGGACATTCTCCCAAGCCTGTGTCCCAACAAAAGTTCACTTTCATCCACTGGAAGAGCAACTTCCACAGAGTATGTCTTATAGAAATAAGATCTGCCTGTTCATCCCCACTAGCTGCCACCTGCTCTCTCTGGCGGTTTGCCTGTCACTGAGAGATTTTTCTTTTCTCCCTGTTGACAGAAAAAAATCTTTTCTATTACTTCGTCTGTCTCAGGCAGGCCTCTGGTGTCTCTGGTCTTGTCTCCTTTCTCTCAGCCTTGGAAAACTATCTCTTACCTTCAGCTATGTGGCATTTGAGAGTTTGATGGATAATTTATCTTCTTGATCATCAGAATATTGTATTTTATCTAACCAAAATGGATAATTTCTTTGAACACCAGAGCTTGCCAGCATCTGCAATAATAAGAACTTTCTAGTTTGCACATTCAGACAGTCAGGTGGGGTAACTGTCATAGTGAGCTCAGGGCATGTTGGATGGCTACTCTCTTAAACTCCATTTCACATTAATGTATCTGTAGCCACAGCTTTAAAGAGTACATGGCCAAGGTAAGTATTGATGGTTCTATCAGGAGTGACGTAGATGCTGAAGACAGGCAAACAATTAACAAACTGCATGCAGATCCATTAGTACTAGAGGACATACCCCTGGCCTGTGTCCTCAGTCAGCAAAGTGAAGAAAGTGCCTACCCACAAAATCCAAGTGAATGGATGCAACAGACTGGGCATCTGTGACAGGTTAAGACCAGGAACAGCAAGGGAAAAAATTGTACATGACACTCCCAAGTAAATAAGCAAGACTGAGGTCAGCTACTACGAGTCAGTGAAATGTCCCTCCCCTGACATTCTGAGAAGATAGACAATGTCCATGATAGGAAAGTGAAAGCACCTTGGTCTTCAGTAGTTAGGGCCGACTCAACCACTTTATGAGTCTAAGCATCTGTTTCTTTAACACACTCAGAAACCCCCATTCAATAAATGCTGCTTTTCAGTGAGTGTCCAGCACACTAAATGTCAACAGTGTTAGTGTCTTGTTAAGGAAGATATGCAATTTTCCTATCTGGAGTTTCCTTATTGTTGGAGCATACAATATTACAAAGGCAAGGGTGGGTGGACTTGTACTGATTAATTGAATTAATTTCCGGTTTAATTAAAATACATTATGTACTACATATTTTATTGCAGAACTACAGAATGACATGCCCTCAACAAACACATTTCTATTATAAGATTTCCTTCAATTAGCACCAGCACAGAGAGCTTCTGAACGCAATGTACGGCCAGATAGGACTTGCTGGGAGGAAGAGAGGGAGAAAGCCAGCATGAAAGGCACTGTGCCTGGCACACTATGGATGATCCAGTGTGCCTCTGGCTTCAGGAAGAAAACCAAAGAATGGGTGGTTCTTCATTGTAGGACCGACTTACAGCAGAAGCCAGTACCATGCTGCTTACTGGTCCCTCTGCCAGCCTGCTGGCAGCCTTGTGGGGGACATGGACAAGACATTAGGGTGCTGGCTGCCTCCTGCCTACCAGATAATCTGAATCTAAAATCATGATCTCACCCATGGGCCTTGTCTTTATTTTGAGTACCACCTATGCCAAGGTGAAACAGTCACTCTAGCCTTGTGCTAAAACTGTACTAATTCATTATCAGATATGAACCCTTCACTGTTCCAGCTCCCCCAAAAAGCAGATGTCCAGTTTTACTGCAAGGTGGTTTCACATTCATGAGTTCTGACACAGCACATACATATTGAATTTATGGCTCTGTTCTACATCCACATTAGCAGCATTAGCATCCTCACCATATCTGAATTTTGGAGAACTGCTTCCCCCTCCCAGCTCTCTGTCCTCTGGGGATCATTTTTGTTGTTGTTGAACCGGTTGGATGCAGGCAAGAAAACAAGACTTGAAAAGAAAACCATGGTAATTGTACAGATTGCTAGAACTTGAAAGCAGGAAGAGCTGAACATCATTGCTCCCCAGAATTTAAACACGGGCACAAATGCTCTATCTGTGTAATTGCAGAGCAGTTACAGGCACACAGGTAATAGACCAGGTGGTCTGAGCAACGTGGGAGGGCAAATGGAGACCTGCAAAAGCACCATGCAATGAAGGCAAATATAAACTTGCAATAATAAATCACAAGATGGAGTTAACTGCTACTTCCAAGCAACAGAATATGGCATCACTAATGAGTGAATTTCCCAGTGAAGGTAAGATTTTTATATTCAAATAAATTCAGCAGAGGATAAGTTCTACTCTGTAACAAAGCCCTTACACTAGAGGTAGCATGCCAAAGCCAAAGAACTGTGAATCTCACCCTGAAATTTTTAGTGGAGAGATTCTACAATATTATGACATTCAACATATATTCGTTTCTAATTTTAGAGATGTTAAAGAAGTATCTTCTATATATCATAATGTGGCAACTGTGCAGGTGGAAAGATGAGTCATAGAAATATTATTTTTAAATTTTGGATTTCCATCTAAGTACTAAAAGCTTGACCCTCCATAGCCTCACATGCTAACCCATGACAATACTGTAATCATGTATATGGGTATTCAACTGAAATGCTACCCAATTCTACCGGATACTCTCTTCCCACAGTGATGCAAACTACTGTATAAGCAGGAGACAAGGAAGAATTAGGGCCCTGTATACTTGAGTGCCTGTATTGAGAACATATCCAGAACTGTTTCTGCTTTCACAAAATATTTGTAATTTTTTCCTTTCAAGATCCATTATGTGAGATTTGAAAATCTGAATGTAATTACTGAAGCAATACACCATCTGAAATTTAAGAACAATAAAATTTGGAAGAGTTGATGCTGGTCTTTCTTTCACCTAAGCTGTTAAAGAAGCAGTAATTAACACCATGTTGGCATATCTAAATCGCAAAAGCACATCCTATAAGAACAGCAAAACTTTGACTTCTTCCCCTTAAATCAGCCCTTGCAGTGCTTATCTTTTAAAGGCAGACTGCCCAGAAGGGAGGACCAACAGAGTAAGTGCTGAGACAACAGGAACAACTGTAAGAACAGTATGCAAATTTGCACATAGACCTCTTCTTCAGTAGTGGGACAAATTCAGTTCAGCTGCTGATTATGTAGCCGAGCAGATCATATTTGATACTCATTATTACATAACGGAATGCACAGGAGAAAATAACTCTGAGGCATATAAAGCATTAGATCTGAATGGTAATCCAGAAGGTGGGTGGGTTGCAAACCAGAGCTCTGCACTAGCAGGAGGATATAACATTTCTCTGCTCTTTTTTCTCTTCTTTTTCAGCTTCCATATCCTTAAATGTTTACTTCAATTTGTATTTCTGACCCAAGGCATCTCCCTCAAGCTTGCAAAAAGTAAACTGCCAGGTAGGCAAAAAAAGACGGTCAGATTTAGGCAAACTTTGCCTTATGAAGCTAGATCTCCTGAAGTTTTGTTTTGCATTATGTCTTTCATCCCCAAAGCAGCTATTCCATGCAGAGTCCCGTCAGAGAGAGAACAGCTGTCTTCTCTAAAATGAGAGGAGCTTCCTCCAGTATCTACTCATTGCCAACTATCCCATGGTTGCTGCTTTTTGACTGCAACTCAAAACTACCTTTCTAATATTCAGTTTTGGTTCAATTTCAATTCAAAGGGCCATAGTTGTCCTGCAGACTGCCATATGGTGTAGGGATCTTAGCAAGCTTGAAATGAGAAAGCCTGAGTATGAGAGTCTGCCCAGACATGGACACATGATGCTCAGCACATGATAATTTATCCCACTTCCAAGAAAAGTAAATTACCCATGGTAAGCCTTCTGTTGCTGCAGCAAGATTTCTACCAATGCCCAAGTTTCCTCATTTAAAGCTAGGGTGGGAACCTATAAACAATACTGAAAGTTGCACAGTCTCAAACTCAGATGCATTTTCCTTGGATGGATATCAACAGTACCTAACTGCCACAGGAAAGCAAAAAGGCAGAAGAAAACTTGCATCATTAACTATTCAAATCTTTAGCAATTCTTTGGCATACTTAAGCCAGGTCACTCAAAGAACTCATGCAATGAATTACAATTTTGCTGTTGAGGTGTTAAACACAAAGCAGCCGTTAAAAACCAAAACCACAAGCAGGTTTCAACACTGCTGTCCTCTTGGGGAAGAAAACTGATGAGAGTACTTAATGAATTTACTTTGTCTTTGAAGATTAAACTCTCCTTCTAAAGTCTGCCCACCTCAATGTGATATTTAAACAGTAAAAGGACTCTCACCAAACATGTTTTTCAATCATGCAGCCTTACGATGCTACATGCGGTGGCTGAGGAAGGTATTTTTATGCAACTGCATACATACACATGCATCTATATCTCTCTATCCCATACAAAAACATATATATTTATACAATGAAAGAGACTGTAGTTGTATCCATAAAGACCAGCTGCCACAGAAGTCAGTGACAAATGCTGCAAATGGCACAAAACCAACTGTAGTGATAAGTGAGCAACTAGCTGCATATTGATGCCAGAATACAAGAATACCTTTCTATAAAGGTGGTTTCTGTTGCATTTTGTATTTTTAAAGACAAAAGGTTATCTTGTCAGTTTGCTCAGATCTTGCAAGTTCTACTATGCTTAGAAAGGATATGTTATCAAACACTAATCACCCACATTCTCAACAGCAAGATATTTTTCAGAATAAGATAGTGTCATTCTCATTAAAGAAAATACCAGTGACTGCAAAGTTCTGGGGACATTAATCATGTACGGTATTATGCTAGGTAATGTATTATCTGCATTTTATATTATTTAGAAGTTCTTCAAAAACTGATTGGGATTTTCAGATTTTGCTCAAATCTGATCTCTCCAAACAAAAATAATTATACCACTCACTTTATTCATAAAATAAGTAAAGGATTAGACCTCTTGAAAAATACTTTAGAGCATTTCCTGAATAGAGAAAGTACAATCATGTTGACATTTGTTACTGTCAGTGTAGACTGTTAGAATACCCACAGCCATTTAATTACATCATAGCTAGAAATACTTTGAAAAATAGATTCCTACTTTCAATATTCTGGTATGGTAAGACAAACATAGGCCACATTTTTTAGGCCTAACAAATGTTGCATCTCCACTGTTTTGATGATTTCAGTAATCAGGTAGTTAACCAAGAAGAGTTATTCAAGAAGTTGGATCAGCTTGAGTTACTTTTGGAGAACTAGAGCCAAAGACCACTGGTGGCTGTAATCATGCAGCAAATTGAGGCTATGTTTTCTTTTGATGCTTTTCTACAGCTTCTTCTTCAAGAAGATTAAAAGCATGAAGAAAAACTCTTGAACAGGAAATCTTCAGCAGAAACTTTAAACAGAACTACTTGGAAACAGTTGAAAAGCCACAGCATGGAAAAAAGAGATTTTCCAGAGAAGCAGATTGTAACTGGGCAGCAAGGACCTGCCTAAGCCAAATTTAGATAAGGCTGTGTGCATCTAAGGATTCACTGTTTTAATCTTTTTGCTTGCAAAACTCCTATGGAAAAACAAATAACATGTTGCTCTGTGCAAGCAGTTCCCTGTGACTGTACATGGTGGTTTTTGACGGCTCTGGATGTAGAGCTATTGTTCTGACCAGTCAAAAGCAGATCAAGCAGCTCAGGAACAAAAGAAGTCAGCCACAGGAACCCCTTGGGCATAAGGGGCTTACCTAGGCCTGATGCTAAAAGGACATACTCGGAGAAGAGAGAAAAGGTAGTTTCACCTGATCTGCTTTACTGCTTTACTAAAAGACATACCCATGAACACCATGGGAAACTTTATGGGCAGCAAAGGTTAATTAAATTTCTTTTTTCTTTCAGACCATTCCTTATGAGAGTTCCCTTCCACAAAGTAAATCCTTCTTTTGCCCTTAAATGAAGGATCACATTTCTAGTCAACCATGAGATCAGATTTTCTTGCTGTCTGTTCTTCTCCCAGTCAATGGCCTGGAGGTACAGAAACCTCCAACAGCATCGCTCTTTCCCCTTGTTTTGAAGACACCAATATCAAGATCAAGAATAAACACAGCAGGACCAGAAATAAAGGCAACAATTGCACAAGTGGCACTTCCCTGGTAGAAGTTTCCATCACACTACACCAGGAGCTCCTTCCTTCATACATAGCCTGCTGCTACATGTGAAACACAAAATTGTGTAGGATTGGAGAGCTGTGGTCTCTTAGTCTTCTTAAATTTGAAGTATTTATTGTCACTAGTTGGACTACTTGGACTAAACAGCAGTGATTTGCAAGGTAACAAAAAACACTGAACCATTTGCACTCATCTCTCCTTCTGGCAATCACAAGTTTGGATTAATAACTTGACAATTCCAAGTATCGTGTTACAAGCAAGAGCTGTGGGTATTCATCACCGCTAGCAATGAGGTGAGTTTTAGTATCATCTGTTCAAGATCATAATCTTTGGAATATTTGAGAAAATAACTCAGTCCACAATTGTAACACAGCTAATGCAATGCAAGCAAATCCAAGGGATATGTCTTATGCAGGCAATTCTAAGTGATGTGATGTCTTACTGCTACACCCATGCAACTGACTTATCAGAACTTGGGAGGGACTAACACATAGCTAGTAATGACACAAACAATAAATGTCTGTAGTCCAAAGGACTAATTAAAGTCTTGTTTGGTTAATAAGGGAATTACACAAATATAGGAAATGTACAAATAAAACATTTAAAGATAACATATATATTCATAGCACGAATGCTTCTAGTGCATAATACTACATACAAAAGGCAAAATATCATTGTATGCTACAAGGAAAGACCTTGGATTCATGTTGCTGCAGCCTATTGCTGCTGTATGGCCACCACTGTATCAATTGTGACTTTTACTCTCTCCCACACTCCCTCGAGAGGAGGACAAATAGCAAGTCCTTGCAGTGCTGGAACAGGTCGCTGGAGCACAAGAGTCAGCAAGAGAAAAATCCCCACAGGACCCACCTGCAAAAAGGAACACTTCATGCTGGGGTGTGGTCAACATGACCTGCCAGCCACCTCTCCTGTGAACTACTGGAGCAATGGTTGGTTGGGGAGAATAAAAACAGACCAGCAGCCTAAACAATCCCTCTGTGAGGAGACAGGAAGGAATACTCTGCAGCTTTTCAAATGCAGGTCTGTTCCTATAATAGCAGCTGAATTGTGACAAAGAGGTCTCTGCCAGTGCACAACAACATATATTTTCTGCAAATCCTTTCGGGTTTCAAAAACTAGTCTAACATCAGTCTGGATATTTTCCTATAGAAATATGAAAAACTTAAAGGAGAGGATGATCAGAATGTAGTTATTTAAATGAACATATAAGTAAGGGGGGGGGGGGGAAATGGTATTGCCTGATATCCTTTTTCTTAAATTAGAAAAATTATATGTAAACCCATCTAAGAACAGCTTAATCTTAGCCTGGAAGGATAGCGCCCTCTGGTGATAAAAATGCCCTAATATTTGAAAGAATGAAGTGGATTTTTTAATTACAACCCTTCTAAGCAGCTGCACTAGGCTACTGTTGCCAAAGATTTGATTTTGAAATACATTTAATTAAGAATCTTTCATCTGTAACAAATAAATCTGATTCTGTGTGATTGAAAAAATTTAACAAATTAACATTTTCTGACCTAATACAGATAGCTGCTGACCAATTCTGCTGCTCTGCAATTCTCAATATTCATTAAGGTTCACAAAAATTTTATAGACACAAGAGGTACATACTTTCTGGTTGTGCCTTTTAAGAAGAAACAGAGGTTTAACGCTCAGTCATTGAACTGCTCTGGTTCCCTGTAAGTTCATCTAGTTAACTACAGGAAAGAAAATAAGGATGTGTTCATATTTGTTCCTATTTACAAAAAAATATTCTACATCCATAATGTGTTCCACTAAATATCTCACTAGTTCATTCAAGTACAAGTAAATATGTAAATTTGAGTAAAAAAAAAGAGCAAATATTCATAAATTGAGGAATCTTTTCTATTTCTGACCAAAGTCAGCACAGGCAACATTCTACTCACCCATGACAAAGGAGCACAGTGCCAAAAGGAAGAGAACAGTAGGGACCTCAGTTTCTCCTTGTAGAGATTCCTGCAGTCACTTGCTATTCCTTATATTGCTACATCTTATTTTCACATTATAGCAATATTACAAATGGGCGTGCTAAATGAGGTATGTTTAATATCTTTGCTAGGTTGTAAGGTTGAAGTTTAGAAGAATCCTGATTAATCCTTGTTCCCTATTAGCCTTTTTTGCCAAGATGAGATTTTTGTGGCCAGGTTTGTTTTACTAGCAATCATTATACTTGTAAATATTGGAAAAACTTACATAACCTTCTGGTAAGGCTGAAGACTAAGAACATTAGAAAAAGAAAGAACACACACAAGTGGAAAGAAGCTAATGAAATTCTTCTTACCAAGTTGGTATCTTCAGTCTATAAAGATACTGGAGGGGGAAACTAATTCATCATATTGAGGCTCCCAGATCCTAGTGCCATGGGATCATCTGCTAGGAAGGCTAGTAAGAAAAACACTGTTTGAAGCCTTTATACAAAGAAGCAGCAGCAGTTAAGACACAATTACATGAATGCTGGTGTGAACCTGCCTGTGCTCACAAAGAGGGAAGCTGGGTGATGGAGAAATCCCATAGTCTCTGCCAGATACATTTCTAATCACTAGCTTTGTCTCATACTGAATATTTCCAGGCATTCAGGCTGAAGTTCCTTAGAGATTATTTTGTTAATATTTTTCCATAGCTGTGTGCCCAGAACAAGAACCCTCCTTGAGGAAGAGATTAAAGTAAGCTAATTCTGCCTTGGAAAAGGGTGGAAGCGTGACAGTGAATAACAGGAAGGTCCTGGGGAGCTGAACCATGCTGCCAAGGCAATTGAAGGAAGTATTATCCACCTTCCCACACACTGCACCAACAGCAGCAGTTGCCCTTAAACTGCTCGAGGACTACATGCTGCCTGCACCAGGAATTTTTGCTATGCCACATGATCAAGTGACCCAGACAACTCCCTGTGTCTAAACTGTATCACCATTGCATGTGTCAATGTAGCAATGCAATAAATTGTGAAAAATGCCCCCGAAGCCAGAATATATTCGAGGTTTTAAGTAGCTCCCCTCACAACAACGTTTGAGAAAAAAAGCCAATCGCATATGACCACTGAAATGAAAGAAGGTTCAGTCTCATTTCCCTTTTCAATACAAGTCTATCCAAATATTTGAGCAGATGTATCTGTCCTGTTGCCTTTTAAGAGGTCTATATTTTATCGCAGATTTAGTTTTGAGAATTTGAAAACAGGGGTAGTAAAAAAGCCAATTTGATCTAAATCTATGGTAGAGAACAAGTTTAAAGTGGCATTCATGTTCTATTTGTGGTTTATACAAAATTAAACCCTTATTATTTCATTATATGACTTTCTGTACATTGCCTTTCAAAATTTAAGCAGTGATTATGCTGTGGAAGTGCACATAGAATGCAGCTTAGAAGTTAAAAATAAGTTGCCAATAGAAACATTTATATTATCCCTGAGCAGAAAATTATTCAAGTGAAATCTGCTTCCATTTAGTAAGTACTTCTTAAAAGTGATCTTTGTGAAGCAAGACCAAGTTCTACAAGTTAGTCTGCAGAACTGTCTTAGGTGTTCGCACTTTTTTCTGACAAAAATAATTGGGTAAGATGCTTATGATGTTGAGCAGTCAGGATCATAATGTTAAAAGCTTTAACTAGGCATTTAAATTTTCCATGAGCATTTGAAATTATCAAAATTTGTCAATGTTAAAAAGATCAAGCATTATTTACTGAGTTTCTCATTGAAATAACAGCAACTACCAGAAAGAACAGTATTTGAAATTAAAATCAAGTCGGCAAGATCATATACTAATCACCAGAGCTACCATAAAGATTTTTATGTTGTCTGCCAGTCATTTTGCTCCAGAAAGAGTTGCTACATACATGGCACTTCTGAAGATTAGACATCTGCTTGCATATACAGGTCTTAATTTTGGAGTAGTTTGGGCATATGGAGCAGCCACCATTGCCAGAATCAAGCTAGCTACTCCTAGGAAAAATAACCATCTTTCCTTCCTCCCCCATTTCCAGCAGCAGAAACAAAGCTCTGTGTGGGTCATATCCTTGTTCCTCTTCCCATGCCAAGAGTAGCAAGGGTTAGATCAGGCTTCAGCCTTCAGCTTTGATACATAGTGGTATAAAGTCTTCCACTGACCTTGTTATTCCTACTGTCCAACTTCCCTTTCCAGTATCCAGTTATTCATCAGCCCTTGTATATTCTAAACAGTTAATAGTGAAAAGCTATCAACCTGAAAAGAAGAGCGGATCCCCAAAATTAACTCAAGAGTGCACAAGAGAACAAAGCTCATGTACCTTGATCTCACAATGTAGGCAACCTATGTAAACAAGAGTTATTAACACTTTAAGTAGCATTGTGGTATATTTTATGAAGAAATTCTTTGAAATGAGGCTTTTAAGGGGAAGAAGAGTGCTATCAGCAAATAGATGAGAGTACCTCAAGGGTACTTATAGAGACAAGAGTATTTATAGAGACAAACTTCGTTCTGTGGATCCGCTTCTGCAAGATTAGGAATAAAGAGCAGAGGAGTACCATACCTGAAGCAGTCCGAGAAGTTTGCTTTGAAAGTGATACATCACTGGCAGGGTTGTTTAAAGTTATTTTTTTATTTGTTACATCATTATCATCATTATTTGTGATGGAATCACCATCCCTGGAAATGTTTAGAAAAACTTGTGAATGGGGCACTTGCAGACATGGTTTAGTGGTGAACATGGTAGTTCTGGGTTAATGGTTGGGCACAATGATCTCAGAGTTTTTTTCCAAACGTAGCAATTCTATGGTTATTATTCCACTCAATATAACATTTGAATACATTTCAGCTCTTTAGGAATCCAAACAACAGAAATAATGGGGACAGTTGCCTCTGATTTCAACCATCAAAAGGAAATTGCCTCAGGTACTGTAAGATTTGCTAAAGTACTAAGCTTCCTATTGACAAGATAGAATAAAAAGGAGTTTCAGGTGAATGGGTAGATTATCAGTTAAAACATGGAACTTCTAAAAATACAGAGGAAAAATGATAGTAATAGGTTAAAATGCTTAAAAGACTGCATTATATGTTGTGTTCTTCAATATTTTATTATCTATCGCTGCTCCTGCAAAATATATGGATGAAGAACATATAGATTTTTTTTTACTCCCATTAAAATCCACTAACAGAGCAGCTCCATTTCTTTTCATATTTGTTACCCTACTTAATATTCTTACTTTAACCGGTATGATTTACCCTGTCTCAGCATATCAAAGATTTCAGCAATATAGGACACATTCCTTTGGACATGAATGAGATTCCTGGAAAAACTGAAGGCTGGAAATGATCACAGAAATACAGTCTGCCTGATGAGTTAATTTAAACATTGCTACGAACTGCTACATAGCATAACTCAATAGCAAAGGAGATCAAGGAAGAACTTCCTTCTTTGAAAGTTTTGTTGATTTGGAAGTGGAGGATGGGGAAGGAACTGCTGTCAAACTGCAGATTACTCTGGTGTAGTCTCCAAGGGTGTCATAAGATACTAATAATAATTCCGGAAGATCAAGAAGTTTTGAAATGTTTATAAGCACTACTTTTGAAAGCTTAGCTGATGCCTCAAACTTTTAGCACCTGTCAACTCAAGCACATTAGAGCAGAAGGTGGCACCGATGTAATACACAGTAATAGCAGTGGGGAGTGGGAGCCTCCAGAATATCACGGAGGAGAACCAAATGAACAAGGTTTCTATCCCAAATAGGAACTGAACATGTGAAGAGGGCACCTAAACATTTGTACCAAAATAAAAACAGTGAATAAGTCGGTTCCACATGAAGGAGACATAATTGAGTGTGACTAATTTTTAGGTGCTCTCTGAATATTTTGTTAATTTGTGTGTGGTTTGTTCGAATTTACAAGTATTGTTTGTTTTGGTCATTAAGGAGAACAAGTGTTGCAGGAAGCAGCACTGCAAAGTCTTCAAATTGGTCCAAGAGGAAAACACTAGGCTGCATGGCCAAGGAAAACATGACACAGGATGGAGGATAGAAATAAAGGAATTATAATAAAGAGAATTGTCAGGGTGATCAACAGCCCAGGACAGAAATGGCCAGCATGATGTGGGAGCAGCAAAAAAAGGGCAAAAAAGGGAAAAGGAGGAAAAAAAAATGTATTTTCAATTATAACTAATTACTAATGCAACTAAAATTTTTCTCCACAAATGGAAACGTTCTTCAGCATCTCTTGGATGAAACTGCTTCTTTGGGACTGCAAGACTTGTTCTCTCTTTTAAGTGTCTGGCATACGACTCACATTAGCTCTCTGAATCAATCTTCAAATCTGTAGAATCCATCACAATTTTAAAAGACTTCTAGATAGCAAGCACTAAGTCAGTGTGTTTCACGTGCAGATTACCACCAGCAATCTGTCCACTGCCTTACTACCTTGAACTGCACCCAGAAAAATATGTTTTACCTGGATCAGAGTTACTACACATCATCATCATCATTCCAATCTGGAGCTTTTTCATGCTTTAGTAACCATACTTGAGGTTAAGGATGCAATCATTTGTTGAGGTTTTATTAAATTTCACTTTGTTTTGTTTACCTGGCACCAACATTAGGTTGCTTATATCTATGTTGTTTTTTAAATATCATTGAAGATTATCATATCATTATATTGGATAATTTTACTTAGTCTAGCTGGAGTGCTGTGCAGTTTGCATGTAATACTATAACCATTACTGTAACAGTAGTCAACATTAATTTTAAATCTCCTGTTTAAGGGACATTGCATAAGCAAAACTAACTAACACTTCTTTTACAGTAACATATGAACTTTATCTCAAACAAAGCAGAAAATATTAAACCTTTTTAAAGGCTAAATACTGCTCTAAGCAATTCTGCAGAAACTATTATTATGAATAACTTAAATTAAAAAATAATATTTTATTATTTCTGACAGTGAAACAGCAAGAAACTTATGCCAGCCTGGTTTTCTTCCCTGAGACTGTTTCATAATAGGCTAGCAATATTTACAAATTCTCTTGTCATAAAAAGAGCATATGAGCAATGATTTAATTGCTGAGAGACAGTATGTTCACATATGCTCTGGACCAAAACTGAGCTGTTTTTCAACAAGAGACTATCACCATCAGTTTTCTGTAGCATACACACACACAAAATGCCAAAGTCTACTCTTCTTAATATGAGGCCAGTGGAAAGAGCTTATTTGTACTTTGCACTGCAACTTTCACTAATCAAAAGAAATCTTAAGTATGTTCTTTTTAGTCACTTACTTGTCTTTACTGCCCTAATTGAGAGTATATGTATAGAACCAGAATAGAAAAGCAGATCACTTTTATTAAAAAACATGTTATATTCTTGCAAATATCAAAACTCTCCCTGCATAAATGAATCTCAGTGGCTATGCAAAAAGACACAGATTGCCAAGAAAACTTCAGAAAGGGTCTCTGTGCATGGAGATGTACAAAGTCATTGCTCATCTCCTACATCCACAGCTGCTCAGCAGATGCCTAGCAGGAGGCACTAGGCTGCTATTCTTCAGCTGTAGGAAGCATATGCAGAGAGGACCTGCAACTGATAAAAAGCCAAAAAGCACTTTTTAGACCTAGCCACACTAGTTCTTCCTAGTGACAGGTCTGCATATTTCAAACCTGTCCCTTCCTCTTGCTATGCTTTGTGCAGTTTCCTTCCTTTTGTCTTGTACCCCTACCCTTTCCCAGGACTTTCTCAGTCTTTGGCATAGCAGACCACTTACACACCTTGTGAGTAACCTCAGGGTTTATTGTGTTTTTAATTCAGCAAATAGTCTCCCTCCACATTCAGGACATTAGATGCTTTATATCACAGCGTTCCTCTTGCTCTGTCATATCAGGATGCTCTGACCTCAGCAGCACTATCTGGCTATGTCCAGCATCCAGGGGAAACAAGGAAGTAAGCTTCATTGCACAGTCTTAGCAGCAACTATTCCTTGCCTCAGTGACAGCAAAGGTACCTTCTCTATTTGCCAAGTCCTGATTCAAAAATCCAGACTGCTGAAACTGTCAGAAGTATTAGAGAGCAGGTAACTACTCTTTCCTCCCTCCTGATCCCAAAAGCTATTTTCCACCTCTTCCCAACAGCCTAGATCTGTAAAAAGGGCAAGCAGGAAAATCCAGTGGTTTCAGTACCCTTTTTTCCAGCAAGAGGTGTTTCCCCATCTGTTTTGTAAAGAAAGGAGAGAGACCAGATGGATGTACTGCCCAAGCCATCTGCACTGCAGGTCTGGGTGCAAGAGTTTCAAGCTGAAGGAGGCTCAAGGCTCTTCTCTCTTGCCCACATACTTTCCTGAAATGCAAATTTCCCCATTTTGGATTTGGGCTCGGAGAATAGGGTCATAATGTAAATTTGGGGCTGTAAGCAAAAAATGGTAAAAGTTTGCTAGCATAAAGCTCAACTTTTCAGGAAGCATTTGATTGATGCACACAGAAAGGTGCATGCAGATATAGGCTTTACATATGTTCTGAGGAATTTCTGCTATTTTCTTATAGGATAAAGCACATAAGGATGTAGATTATTAGGAAATACACCACCTGGCTGTAACATCCCCACACTCTGTTTGCCTTAACCTGGAAGACACAATTGTATCTGTGACAGCAGTGTTTAGAAAGAATTTCCTCCTATCACTGGATCTATAAACCAAGACAGGGTGAATTTTGGTGGTTTTTTAACATTTTCCTTCATTTTCTTTCACTTCAATTCATTAAATGGAGACTAATTGAATCACCAAAACCCACCCCTTGCTCCCAGGAGCAAGGGTCTGTAGGAACACAGTAAGTTTACTGATATCATTTTGGTTCTCAAGCCAGACACTTTAGCACTGTATTTAATAGAATTTGAGAAATCTTTCTAACGTTGATTTTCACAATTGCTCATCTCTGTTAATTTCTAGAGTCCTGTGGAAAATCTTGATGAGATTTGAAAAACTATGCAAAAATTCTACATTTCTGTTGTTTATTTAAATCTACTGTTGGATAACCCTTATGCTCAACAGTGGATGATTATTGTTTTTACATCTTCAAAACATTCTGGATTTTTTAATCCCTTTTATGTGTCTACCTCCTCTCTCTTCCACTCTGAATATCTCCACACTATTTAAACTTTTCTCATGCGGAGAGGGGACTTGAATCATATGATGGAACAGACACAATTTTACAAAAAAAACATAAATGTAACCTCATATTTTCTGTTTGCTTCTTTCCTACTATTCCCTAGTACTTCATAGTGCAAAAAAATAGCGATGGTAAGATCTTTACTGGATAGTAGTAGATAGATTAGTAATAGATCACTTTCTGACCCATGCATAGAAGGTGATGATAGCACAAAAGCTGAGACTTTTGAGTTGCCTTTCATCTGACTGCTTTGAAAATCTAGTGTCATTGCTAAATTTTGCCACATCATTACTCAGCTCCCAGGATTATATATGAGTAGAATGAAATTATTATGTACATGCACTGATCTTTCCTACATTCTACTTCCATTCTCCTCTACATTGTTAAAAATGTCTCTATTTCTCCCTTTTCCTCCCTCTTTATTAATTTTGTTCTTTAAAGCTCTTAAATAATCTAAAGACACCATAGAACAAAAGGGAATTTTTCTCACAGATTAAGAGTTGACTGAAAAACAGGCACAGAAGGACTGGCATAAACAGATGGAGTTTTTTGCTACAAGTATCTGGATGTCCTCTGAGTAGTGGGCTTTCAGCAGTTTGCTTTCTTGGTTCTGGCCCGTCCCTCAAAAGTACACCCAAACACTTTAACCCACCAAAACCTACTGCTGTGCTTCCTTTCCTTTTTTCTGTGAGCCCTCTTTAAGAGCCTCTTCTGTTAATTTTTCTGATTACTGTATCCCTTCCTGATGAGTTGATGGTATTATTTGGTATTTTTATCTTCCCCCATCCCCCCATCCCCAACCCCCAAAAATGCAGAGAACTCATTTCCTTTGTGTTTTCATTACTAATCACAATGGAACAATCATCAAGACTAAATTATATCTATTGTCCTGCCTGATGAGTACACACTTGAACTGTTGCTAGTCAGGGGAAGCATATCCATAGTACAGCAATTTTCATAGCAACAACTATGTAAAAACAACAACATTCACAGGAGTAAAGTTTCCTTTTACATTTTAAAAATTGATTGTTTACTTCTACCTAACCCTATTATGTCATTTTTCATCATTGATTTTTTAGGAATCACTGGAGTACAATAATAAGTAATTCAGAGTATCTGTTCAACTCACAATTGAAAATCCTAAAACAGATACTGAAAGAAAGTTGTCTTCTGTGGCACACCAACATTGAATTTCTGCTTCAAAGCCAAGAGTGGTATAAGAAAAGTATTATTTGTAGCAGTCAATGATATTAAACCAGAACATATCGAGATATATAAAGGTCTCAGAAAGCCCTGAAGCTATTTGTTAATAATATAATTTTCACAGTTTGGAACAGAATAACTACATTTTACTGGCAATATTATTCTTAGATTTGCAATTCATGGGACTCTGAACACCTTAACTGAAACCACACACTCCTATTCTTGCGTGTTTGTTCCCATCTGGGTATTGCAGAGATGGTAACTTCTGGAAAAACTTGCTCAGGGTTTCCAACTGAAGGTCCCATTTTCAATGCTGATATGCTTCCTGAGCTCTAGAAGTCTGGACTAAAATTTCCTGTGCCAAAGTTGCCTTGGAACATAAGGAAGAACTTCTTTACTGTGTAAATGAGTGCACACTGGAACAGGTTGCCGAAGAAGTTGTGAAGTCTCCCTCACTGAAGATATTCAAGAACTGTTTGGAATACACAATCCTGTGCCATGTGCTCTAGGATGACCCTGCTTGAGGAGGGAGGTTGAACCAGATGACCCCCTGTGGTCCCTTCCAACCTTACCCATTCTGTGATTCTGTGATTCACTTTTGTGATTTTCCATTATACTATTAGCTTTTTGGGAAAGCAAAATAAAAAGAAAACAAAAAACACTACAGAATAGCTAGAGTTTCACAATTAAGTTTTCATTAATGTCATTAATGTTATGCTCTTCAAGTTACACATTGCTGTCTTTGCCTAATCTGACTAGCACCATGTGTACACACACAACAATAAACCAGTTTCAACAAACAGACATCCACGTGTTTTCTCTCTCATATGATAAAATAGCACTGTCAGTTGCTATGATAAAAAGTCTTTTTCCTTATTATATTAACTTTTTTCATGTGTGCCTCATTATTTCTTCATGTTGATTACTCAGTGGAAGAGTTGGATTCTATTTGAGGCTATGGAAAAGGTCATGGACAAAAGGGAACTCGAGTCTCTGTTTGCCATTTTAAAAGAAAACTACCGCACTTGTGTTAATATTTGCTTTCACTTACAGCAGGTATACTTTGGCTATCTGAATAGCAAATTGTGGTGGGTGGTGTGAATGAAAAAGTACTGAGGTGAAGTTATTGATCTCAGGAGAAAGATGTAGACATGTAACAACTGATTCTTTTTCAACAGAAATCTCTGAAAATATTTGGGATTTTCTTGTTATGGTTAAAAGCCGTTCAGCTACCCAAAATTTTCAACTATCCACTGCAGAGAAGAGAAACAGCATTATTTGTATCTGATATTCAGAGAAGCAAAATAAGTAATCAGAACATGCAAGTTAAAAGAAAAGACTATTATAATAATTGAAACTGAATACAAAGTAAAAATTACTACAAACAAAATATTTCTTTCTATAAAAACAGAGTTACGTGGGCAGAGGACATGGATGACTTCTGGGTTTGGTCAGCTGGTTGATTACTTTTGGTGGGAGGAGTGAAAACATTGTGAGAAGAATTTTTGTTTTAATTCCACAGTCTTAATTCACCAGACAGTCATTTTTAAATGCAAATATTACCACTGCTTTCAAGGAATGGTGTCAAACCAGGTTTTCTAAGAGATAATAAAGGTCACTATTTGAGCTTTGCTGCTTGGATCCATTAATAACATTCCAGAAAACAGTATATTTTATATTGTGAAAAATTATTTTTTGAGAGGCAATATTTCATAACTTGCAGAAGTGTTTGCTTGCTACTTGTGAGGTTTGTCCAGACTGTAAAAAGGATTCAGTCAGGTCAGGATCATCCAAAGTAGGTCCTGATAGATACAGCATTACTTACATTGCCTGCTCTGCCTTGACATCTGCTTTGGTTATCAGAAGTAACCAATGCAATATATCCCTTCCAGCATAATATTATCTCTTTCCTCAAAATCATTCATCTTTTTGCCATCTCCCCCATCTTGTAAGTGGAAGACAACAGAGAAATTAAACACAGGAAAACAGGAAAACAGGAAAAGCAAGACTTTCTCTGTTTCCAGTTAGGAGAAAGGCTGTAAGCAAAATGGAAAGTGCCCTGACAGAAGATGCAAAAGACTATCCTAAAAATGCAATTATGCTCCACGTAGCAGAGAAGTGGCTGGAAGTTACATTTTGGAAAAGTTGATACAGGATGGCATTTCCTCCCACACAACTTTGGTACCAATATGGTAATGCTGTGTATTTGACAATAGTCTGCTCCAGCTTCTGCATCTGTGACAGCCAAGGCATGAACCAGCATTTAAAATAGCATTTGCTTATTATTTTAAAGTAGTATCTAAGTTCATAGCTGCTATGGTATTAAAATATGACTCAGATAATCATTAGTTACTGTTCAACCCAAGAAAGCAGTTAAACTGGAGTTACTTATAAAAAAAGGAATCCTAATGCATATTAATTTCTGCTTTTAGATGTGTTATCTAAACACAGACATCCTGGGAACAATGCTTCATACATGTCAACACATCAGGAATGGTAAGAAAGCTTGTTATGTCTGAAGATTGCAAGTCATGGTCTCTTGATGGGATTAAGGTAGGTGTTATTTTGCTTTCTTTAAATTAGATTAACTTCCATTTTGCTTTGATAAGCTTTTAAATATCTATAAACGCAGCTAGGTTCAGCTGTTCACTGCAGATTGACTTATTCAGTCCAATTACTTCTTTTCTTATGTTATATGAAAGCGTTACTCATAAGTTCAATTTTACTGCATGACTGATCTAAAAATATACCTGCATCTCCAGTCCATTTTACACACTGAATGAACAGATGAACGCCATCCATTTTCACAAAGGTATTTTCTTTGAGAAAATTGTACAGTTCAGTCCACAGAATTAAAAAATTAAGTTATACTAAGCAATTAGAAAGTGCATAGATGGTTTGGAACTCTGCAGAGATTGAGAACGTAGAAAGCAGTTAACAAAAGTTTCAGACCGGAACTACCAGCCAGGGAACAACATGACATGGGGTGGTAGGGGAAAATTAAGTGTTCAGGATTGTTTCAGAGACTGCTTCCAGTGACTCTTTTGGCAAGAAGAGAATAGTTTCTCTGTATTAATCCTCAGTGCCTCTGAGTTCACCTGGAACAGGGAACATTTTCTGTAACCTGCCCAGAACGCACTCTGTTTCCTTTCCCATGGCCTCCCCAGAGGTACATCATCAAAATGTGCCTACCCATTCAGTAGAGCACTCTGGGGAGCAGGACATGAATGAGGAGAAAGTATCCATACCCAAAGAGAGCAAATAAAATGACCCACTTTCTGTATGGCCCCTTACTTTCTCCATCCCTGATAACTTTTGAATTGACTGCTTTCACAAGGTATACTTTTCACTATATTCATATCCACATAGGCAAAATGTGCAGGCCTAAGCCACAGAGAGGGAGAAGGGACACAAAGGGAGAAACATCTTCATGTATTTGTCAGTATCTTCTCTTAGTTGACCATTCTAACAATGAACATCACTGGTTTGAAACATTTCAGGATTATTAGTAGACTAGGGATAAGAATAACCTATTTCAAGGATTCACAGCACAATAGATTGTACAATTCTGCTCCCTTTAATAGCTCACAACTTTTATCATCTAAGATTTTTTCTTCTTTCTATGACTATTTCCAAAACAGTTTTCAGCTTCCTTACTGTATTGCTGCTTATTTTATTGCTTTCATTTCGATTTTCTCCCTTGCACTAAGATTCCACCACAGAGATTACATAGCCATTCATATGTTCAGTAGGGCTAAACAATTACTGGACAAATCCCAAACCATCTTACTGCCTGGGGGCTGAGAAAAGGAGTTTTCACATGTCTGCAAGACTGTTCTTGAATTGGAATTACTGACCCTGAGAAAGCTCACATCATCATCTTTTGCTGCTTGCTAATTTCACTGTTCATTTCCAATCAGCATGTTCCATATTGAACTAATTGCACTCAAGAAAGATATTAGTTCTACAGTCATCTGTTCAGTCTCAGAAACTTCAATTACTTGCACTTGTCACAAACAACTTTGGCCCATGTTTTTATGTCAAAAAAAAATTCTTAGAGTTTCACTCTCCTTTCAAGAGGAGAAAACAGGAAAGAATGAAAAAACAACGTTGTAGTACAAATTACTGCAGTACCAAAGCACTGCATTGTGGTGTTCATTGCACCGCCCTAGGAAAGGAATAGCACGGCAAGTGTATAATAAACAATTTAAGCTTCTTTCTTCTTCAAGCTAAAATTATTTCTTGCCTCACATCTTTATAAAATAAAGTATAGAAGTTTAAGTTAGGACTGTGATTTCCTAAGCACAAATCCTGAAGTTGGACAGAACCCCAGTTTCATATTACAGCTGTGTGTTCCAGGTTGCAGGAAGCTCAGATTCATGGCCCCAGGATCACTGCTATTTGTAAAGTTTAAAACAGAAACCAGATCTTCCCACCCTCAGCCCTGAGCTTGCCCTCCAAGAACAGTGTATTCCCAGATGGGTACAGGAAAAGTTTCAATCATGAATACTGCCTGACTCAATAAGAATTTTGAACATTTGCAGTGTTACCAAGCGCCACTTCCTTTTTCAACCAAGTAATTTCATAGAATAATAGAATCATTTAGGTTGGCAAAGAACTTTAAGATCATCAAGCATTAACCTGGCACTGCCAAGTCTACCACTGAACCAAGTCCTTAAGTGCTACAACTACAGGAGATGGTGACTCCACCACTTACCTGGGCAACCTGTTCCAGAGGCTGAAAAATCTTTCAATGAAGAAATTTTTCCTAATATCCAGTCTAAGCTTCCCTTGATTTAGATATGGAAGGCAGAATGGTAATGTGTCACAGATAGTAATGATAGATTTACAAACTGGTAAGAAAACTGAACGTATTAAAAACAAGCGTAAAGAAGCACTGGGCTGATATTTTGACTACCTGATGATGTGCAGACACAGGAAAAATACATCATCTTTTAAAACTGAGTTTTCACCTCTAGATTTATTAACAATTTCTTTTAAAAGCATCCTACAGATTATGCTATTTATAAACCATCATCAATATAAAGAAGAGATTGTTTAGGAGATGCTATCATACTACTGTAGTATTTTTTCTTTCTAAACACATCAATCATAAGCCTTTCTCACTCTTTTTCAGTGTAAAAGTAGTAACCAAGAATCTTTGCATTCTTTCAAAGATTGCTGAAAGGTCTGAACATGATGAAAATCTTTTGACAACCCTTGTAAAGTGGCCCCAGAATTCCCAAAATATTTCTTTTAACAGGGATAGAACATTGTATCTGCACAAGTCAATGGATACCTAAGGACACAACCATTCAGCCTTGTACGTGCATTGCAAGTCAGACTTCCAACCCTTTTTATGGCCTTCATCTTTCAATACAGTCAATACACTTAAATATTCTATCTGCTGTTGCAGTGTAATTTTTATGTGTTGACTTTCTTGTTCTCTGTGACATTTGCTTTTCCCTTCCTTTATATATTCTTCCTCTGTCAGCCTAAGGCCTCCCTCACATAGCTGCCTCTTTCACTATGCCATTAAACCACTTTTTCCTGTGATTCATTGATTTTAATTCTTTCCAGCTAGTAACTGCATATTTCTATTTTATATGAGATACTGTCCACAAAATGGATTCCTGATTACATTTTCTGCTGAAAAAGAAAGCAGATTCTCCTTAGTTCTAATCCATTTTTTCTTTTAATATAGCTGAAAATTGGGCCCTATATTCATATTTTCCCCTGAGATAATACTTTTACGTCAATATTTCATGATGTAGTTGACTTGAATTTTGGGGATTCTTTGTTTAGGTTGGTCACAGTAAATACCATTGTACATAAAATGTTCAGAGACTGAACTGACTACTAGAAGTCACAATGGTTTCTTTTAATGTCTTCCAGCATAACAAGGGGGCACACTGAAATAGTAGGACAAATGCAAGCAAAGAGATTTACTGAGCAAATATCCACAATTATTGTAACTTATCTGATCCAAAGAAACCAAAGTAACAAAGATATGTGGGTTGATTTTACTGAAGATAAGACATAACAAAGTCTGGTATTTTTGTTTAGAAGAAACATACAAAATCCTGTTTCTTCGGAGTGCCAGAGAACTCAAAAGGAAACAAAAAGTCTTTCCTCACGTCTTCAACTTTTTTCCATTGGTCAGTACCTAAGCCTTGACATTGAAATCCAATGTTTCTCTCAGAGGTTCTGTATTCTGTAGGTATATTTTAAATTTTATCCTTTCCTCTGTCTTTCCATGCTTTCTTACACCTCTACAGCAAGGTTCCTCTGCCTATACAGTCCCTCTTTCTGAAGGGGACCACAACTAAGCAGTGGCACATGTAATTTAAGGTGAGACTTGATTCTGTTTAAGGAAAAGTAGGTTTTCCCCATCATAACTGGCAAAAGATAGCATTTGCATATGCTGTCTTTAATATCTTTTGCCCAAAACAAACAAAAAAACCCTCTAATAACAATTTGGAATTTCTAAGTTAGATTTATAAGTGAGGACAACAAAGCTTTTAGACTTAGTATGAAACAGTGCAAGTAGAGGAAGATGAAAAGTTCAGCTGCATCGTCTGCCATTCACTCTAGTTCCAAACTCATGACTTAGCTATTATTAGTACCTCAGCGCAGAACAGCTAACCGTAAGTCTTATTGCTTGCATTGCAGTAGGAGCATGGACTTTTTGTTGCCACTGGGAAGGAATGGGATCACTGTTGCACTGTATGTTCTGATTCAAGGATGACAAGATTGATATTTAGAAGTACATGTTAGCCTAGAGCCACAATCCAACTCTTTCTGAAAAACGTGCATTCCATGTTTGGTACCATGAAGTTTCCTGCAGCTATTAAAGATCTGTGTAAAAGTTTCTTTTAGCAAAATACCTTGAAGTCACTTGAAAAATGCATATGGTTTCCTTTAATTATTGCAACCATTAGTAAAACATATATGAATTCCCACTTATCAGCTCTACAGTGATAGCAGATGTTTTAGTCATTAAACTGCGAGTCAAATATTTGTCAGTTGTTAAGCTACAGGTCCTTGACATTTACCAGGGCCATCCAGGACTCTCTAGTCCTCTTCTATCCAACCATTAGGTTCTGAGAACACTTAAGATCAAGTTTTTCCAATGTATGGCGTTGGGTATAGGGAAGACAGACTAACCCTCAAGCTTTCTGAGTTGAGATCATTGACAAGCACTCTTTCCACCTAAAAAAAAAAAAAAGGCAGATATAATTAGTTTTTAAAGTAGCATTCTATTTAAGAAAAAATGGTACACATATAATCTGAGCAGGTTCTGAAGTTATCAGTTCAAACCAATATCAAGCCGAAATATCCTGTTTCAATGGTAAAATGTTCCATTCATTTATCCTCCCAGACTTTCAGTTATTGATCTTTTAGAATAAAAAATCAATTTCAGGGAGAACTGAGAAGACAATGACACTAATTGTTATATCCTGTAGTTGTTCAGCCTTGTAAACTAGTTCTTCTCTGAGAAGGAATCAGAATGACACAACTTGCCATAACACAGGTAAACTCTTCGACAGATAACTCACCATGCCATAAGAATGAAGAAATTCAAGTCATGCATTTATTAATTTTCCCAGAGTTAAAGAAGCAACAAGAGTGTGAAATAAAAAACTAAAGTAAGATATCAAAACTCTCCTAGAATATTTTTTCCCTAATGCCAAATACTATCACAGATATGATGCAATTTCAGAAGTTCTGTTCCTTTCAGTTCCCATTACGATTTTGGGCAATTTCAGTTATTGCCAACTTCTTTGGTTTAACACATAATTTTCATCATGAATATCATTGTACAGCTTTGGAAATATGCAATATCACAGTTAGAAATCATCAAGTTTTTTTCCCTCTTTCATATCTATACAAGTTTGGTTTTATTAAAAAAAAATGCATCTTCCCCAAGAGAAAGAAAATTGATTTAAGACACAGGCACTCAAGAAAAGAAAAAAGGTTGTAAGGAATCTAGACTACAGAAATAATGATTTCTTATTTTCATAGTTTCTAACTCATTCAGCAGGATTTTCAAACTTTTTGCAGATCCCTGGCCAATGGAAGCTTATGTCATGAATTTAAGGCATGATCTTACAGACTACTCTCCTAATCATCAGATAAATAAATCTGGCCACACACAAAACCCAACCACAGATACAAGCACTGACCAACAGAAAAAAGGTGGGAGAGCCAAGCAGGATAGAGATCAGTTGTAAATTGACATAAATGGTTTTTGGAAACTCGGGTTAGAGAATTGACACCTTCCCACCATGTTTTTAGAACACTTCTACTTTAGATAGAAAATGCATTCAATATCTATTTGAATTTCTACCTAGGAAACACTGGCAGTGAATTCAGAACTCACTTGATCCCAGAAAGGTCACAGGAGAACTACTAGGAACTTATCAGCTTATTAAACATTCTTGTACCAATAAATTCATTTAACTTCTGTTGTAAGCTGAAACCCTCATGGTGCCTCATCGAGTTTCTTCTGCTTCGTTGCACTTTCATTTGTAATATGAGGCTATATTTTCATGTTGCAGCTGTGTCTAGAAAGTCCACACAAATGAAAACCTAGCAACATAATTTTTTTTTTTTAATTTATTTTTTTTTAAATATAAAAGCCACCAGATTTCTTGGGGGAATAATTTAGAAAAAAAACCACTGCAATTTCATAGATGTCCTAGCAAATGTGAATGACAAGACTCAAAGTAACACATTTCTGCTACAGAGCATGCTATATATTTTGTAGTATTTGTGACTGAATTTTTACAGAGCAAAAAACTAAATCATACCTGTGAGAAGATGGCCCTCCCATTGGCAGCTTAGATCAGTTTTCCAATTTCCCCTTTCTCAGCCACTTGATATTTACTGATATTTTACCAGAACCCTTCTAGGTCTTGCAAATGTTTGTTTCTATAAAGAAATACATACGAGCAGCACTCCCCAAAAATTAATCAAATCTTGTATTTCTCAACACAGGCTTAGTTTTTCCAACAACCACTGAGCACTTCTGCACCATTACATAGCTGCTTGATACATCATAGCTGAGATAAAATCCTCAGGAGCTGTGGACCATTTCCAAAGGCCTGATGTCCTTGCAGAGACATTCTGCAAGTCTGTTTTGGAAGTAGAGCAGAGGTATAGAGTCCCAAAGAAGTGCATAGGACAAGCTCTTCTACAGGACCGCAGCTTGCTGTCAACTTGGCATAATTCTGGCGTATTGGAGCTAGTGTATTCCAGTGAAGTGCACAAACATATTTCAGAGCTGACACATCAATGCCAAGATCCACTCCCAGCTGGCAATGTGGACAGGTTGCACTAGGTTTGGCTTCCTCCCATCCTCTAAGACTATCCCAGACAGCTTCACACCCTAAAGCATACTTGCATGTCCTTGTGCCAAGTCCCAGGTTTTAATGCTACAAAGACGTGTCATTTCACAGGTTTTGAATTCATCACTTCTACCCTGAATTATTTTTGAGTGGGACTGAGGCTCTACATGGGGTTTGCAAGAGATTATGGCAACTACTACAAGTACACTGTGGTACTTGGCCTAGATTCCCTAACACAGTTCCTGGCTCCATTTCACCTGGAACAGAGAGTGGCTCAGATTTCTTCAGCCTTTTAACAGAAAGGCAAGAAAGTCAGCAAGGTGTCCCCCTCTTTCAGAGATGCTCCCCTCATTCCCCAAACCAATTTTCACCTACATCCTCAACATTCATGAAGGACAACAGACTCTATGTTTGCTGTCCCTCGTATTGCCTCCTTCTTCATCTGTGTCGTGAATTTCTTTGTCAGGTCTCAGGTGAACTGTTGCAGTTTTGCACTGACTGGTGCAATTGTCTTTACTGCAGTCGTTAGCTCAGCTAGTCATCCCCTAAAGGAACAAAGATACACTTTTGTTTTGTCCTTCTCTACATCGATTGGGTTTTTAGCTGTTGAAGCACTCCTAAAGGCACATATAATAAACTGAAGTAATTCTCCAAAGCCCTTAAGGCACAATCTCAGCATACGAAAGAAACTTGCCCATAAGAGAACAGATTCACCACCTGCAAAACAGGCAGCAACACTGCCAAAACAAAAGGATTTGTTGTACCAAAGAAAAAAACCTAGAAAACTCCAGTTATATCCTTCTACTGAGATTAAGTACAGCCACTGGTAAACCAATACTTAAAATGCCAACATGAAAAGTGCATAAAATATTAGAGTACTCCTTTTACTAGGAGGTTTTAAGAGAAATGTTTTCCTTTTCCTCCCACCCAAACACTCATGGAAAACAAAATATGCCATCCATCTTAAAAAAAATCCCAAAACATAATAAAGCTTGCAAACTAAAGAAAAATATATTTGGGCAACATGTATTCAGACGAAAACCTCTTCAGTGTTAGCCTAGAATAGAAGTCTTAGAAGCTCTCCTCCACCCAGCACCAGCTAACAGCATAAGATTTCCTGGACTCCAGACAGATATCTCTGACTGGTCACAAGAGAAGTGGGGGAGATGTACTCACTTCACCACTTCTAGCACAGCTGACTGAACCTGGCACAGCAGCATTACTGGGGCCTTGACTAATTGAAACAAATTAATATTGATTTTATTCCATTTTTCACAGCTCCACTCAAGGTCTTGTGTCCCTAGGTTCTGCAAGTACACAACTCTGCTTTCTAAATTAAACAGCTTTATAACACTGTCCTGTAATAATACAGGTTCTTAACACTGGTCCCTGTAAAAGGCAGAAGGGCCAATCACAGAACCATTTAGGTTGGAAAAGATGTCTCAGATCATCAAGTCCAATCTTTGATTACTACCTTGATGGCACTAAGTGCCACGTCCAGTCATTTCTTGAACACCTCTGGGGATGGTGATTCCACCACCTGCCCGGTCAGTCCATTCCGATGTTTAACAATTCTTTCCATAAAGAAATTCTTCTTGATTCCAAACTGTACCTCCCCTGGCACAGCTTGAGGCTATGTTCTGTCATCCTGTTGCTAACGTGCAACTAAATGCCAGGAGAAGATTAGGGATGGCCAGAAAACATAAACCAGTCCATTTTACTGGCAAGTCAGAGGGCAGCTGGTAAAGGATGCAAATGGCAGTCATATCTTATACCCCAGAAACTCGAACCCCAGAGCTCCCCAGCAGCAGCACAGACACATCACTGCTGAGAAGGCAGAGCAGATAAGCCTCCATGCTTGTTCTTACGTGGCGCAAATGAATGCGTAGTTACCTTTCTATGGGTGCTTTGACAGAAGAGACCTACCCGCTTCTGACACAAATCACAGAGCACACAGCCATTGCCAAATGCTTACACAACATTATCAGCCTAGTTACGAACAGAAAGGTCGCTTCTGTTTAACAAAGATAAAACCAAAGCTGGTTTTTAAGCATAAGTGAAGGGGAAAGAAGAAACAAATATACCTTTTCTCTTCATGAAACCAGGAAAATAAAAGACATTTGTAACAGCATGATTTATAGATAACTCTTCCTCGCTTTTCTCAGGGGAAGATCAGAAATAGCCACAAATAGATTTATAGACAGACTAACGCATTTAAATGTTAAATTGCAATCCAATCTGGCATGAGCTAGAACATTAGTGCCTGGCTTTCCTATCTGTTGACACCCCACACAGCAAAATCTTTCAATTACAATGAAATTGCTTTTCTGCTGGTGATGCAGAAGGGAGTTTGGGTGGAGGTTTCCTCTTATAACTCGGTGCTAAGGTTTTCTGTTAGCCTGGGCATCCCTGAGGAATTAACTTTTCAGTGATCCGCCTCTTCCCTTCCCATGAAGAGTTTTGCTACAGTTGCTACAAAGGCTTGGATGAGCAAGTTTATCACTTGCCTTGCATTGCTCAGGAGTCAGATTCCAGTTCAGAAAGTCTCAAGGGCTTAAGGTAGGTGTTCCTGATCAAGAGACCATTCCAGGGAATGGCAGACTACTCAACAGGTCTGTCTCTTACGTATTGTTCATAACATCTCATAATACTTGTCTTCCAGGTACTTCATACCCTCAGTCACTTCTATGGGTCAAACCTTTCAAGCAGGCCCAGTCTCCTGTGATGCACCACAGTGCCCTGGAGCACGAGGTGCTGCACGGGTGACAGAGCTCAAGGCTCATCACTCCAAGGGAGAACACAGATTAGTAAAGAGCACAGGGACATATGTTACCACCCCATAGAAAAACTATGGAATTTTGCATCATTAACAACTGCATTGCATCTATCCAAAGCTGGTCATTCAATTAAATATATAATTTCAGGTTTTCCAGAGAGAAACCTAAATATTTCAGCATAAGTGTCAATGAAGCAAAATTCCTTTAGAGATCATTCCCGTACTAATTTTAGAAATTCCTAGCTAGCCAGTGGAGGTCAGGGAGGGTAGATTGGTTGTGTTATCTGGGAGGCTGTAGCTTTCAGCACTAGCTTTCTTAGTAATCTGTGATGAAGCCTCAAATTTAACATTTAATATGGTCTCTAATATTTAGACCACAAGTCATGAATCCTGGCAATGACAAGTGCAGGTAAAAATTAGAAAATATAATAAATAATGAGTAGAGCATGTAAGCAAAAACTCTGTCACTATGAAGCCAAGAACCTCAGCACATTCCTTAATAGTTTGCTTAAGCAGCTTTATCAAATGATCTTTCCTGCTTCCAGGGGATGTACTAACTCAGCAATAAGTGGGTGCACGATCAGATGTGATGAAAAACCTACTAGTAAGCCCTAAAAATACGCTCCAACTCTTCCCAACACCATCTGTATTGAGATGGGATTAGTAGTTTTTCAAATATTCTCCCACCCACATTTCTTCATCAGTTCTCTTAGTGTTTCATATTAAACTTTCCTCCTGTGGCTCTCAAAGTTTAAGCACTTTCCCACTGTCCTTCTGCTTGCCATTTTGCCTGGTGTCACCAGTCTATTAGAGGAAATCTCACTTACGGAAATTCTTCTGCTATCAAGTCCCATACTGGTACTTCCCTTCCACCAAAAAACACAACAAAATATGGCTATATTGCATTGATACTTTGCAGCTACCTTGGAAAATCACCCTTAGAAAGAGGTCATGCTAAAAAGTAAATAAATATTAATTAAAATTTTAAAATAACTAATGACATTTCAACATTTTTATATGAACAAACAGAAAAATGAAACACTTCCATTTCTTTTCCTTCAGTTCAAGAGGTTCATCTCTTCTTGTGCCAGCTGCCTTACTTTGAAGTAATACTTGCACACAGAGATTATTTCCACTCTCTTTCCACTTCCCCCTTGGTATTCACTGCTCCCAAAAATATTAATAAAACTTTGTATAGCTAAATGCAAACACCTCCCATCCTGGCAGGAAACAGAATCTGTAACTGTCCCGAAAGTTAATAAGCTAGAAATAAAACATTCACACTTCTCATCCACAGAAAGGTCATTTTTCCTCTTAAGAGGAGGTACTGGAACTGGGTGCAGGAGTCAGGGGGGCAAGCAGGGAGAAACCAGTCATGCAGATAAGCAGGGCCAACTGGCCTCCTTTGATGAGGTGGGTGAGGAAATGCTAATTTAAAAACACAAGGTGAATGACAAAACATCTACAAATAAGTTCAAATGCTGGAGGTGCCAAGTCTGAGCTCACCATCTGGAAGTCTTCCAGCTTCTGAATCAGTCCACAGGGGCCTGTTCAGAATCCTCCTAATGAGCAGTCAACCATCAAAACACACAGATACCAGTTATATCAAGAATACCATAGCAGCAAGGCTTATTCTTTAGAAAAGTGTGTAATACTCTCTGTTTGAAAACTGATGGAAAAACAATTTTTGATTGTTTAACTTGATACTCCACTCCATTATATCTGAAATTAATTTATTAAAATAAAAGTCAATGGAATATTTATGAGCATCAGAGAACACTTCCAAAAACAAAAAGCATTTCTATTTCACTCCTTATGAATGTCCTTAACTAGTGCCAGAAAAAACATACCATTGTGTCAGCCAAAATGAAACTAATTGGAGAATTAAAATCCTTCCTGTTACTGGAACAGAATTCATTCTAACATACATCATTTGTAAATTAATTAGCACGGATAAGCCATCACTTACAACACCAAATGACTTGACAAAATAACTTCCCAGTGGGCCTGTCACTGAGCCATCTCCCAACAACTGTAATTAGCTCCCAGTCAAACACACTAGCTTCCATTCAACAGCATAGTTTAGAAATGTCTGACTCTGTGTACTTTGTGACTGAAAGCATGTTCCCATTTCTAAGGATACAAAGAAGGGCTGATAGAAAGAGGAAAAAGAGTGAAAAGAACATTATCAAAGCAGTTCAGTCAATATAGTAAACTTAAAACCTAACCAGGTCTGATCAGCACGCGGGAAGATTGCTGTCTTTTTTTCCTGTAGGAACTTGCACATGGCCAACTGCTGTAGATGAGATATCTTGTATGTCTTTTGTTGTTTTACATCTAAGAAATGAGATTTTCCCATATTTCCCATGTGAGAGAATCAGTTCAAGCTACCAGGATGGTCAGAAATCTGTCCTGCATAAGCCAACTGAAAGGAAAAAAACAAACAGTAACTTTTGCAGGGACTTGGCTGAAGATTGAAAGAGTTACAAGGAGAGAAATAATAACTTACTGTTATTTATTGTAACAAGATTATCCTAGATGTAGATGCATTTTTATAATGGAAGTTGCATAATACTGCATTTACCTGAAAATTTTACATGGTCCTGAATATTTCCCATCTTTGTTGCAGTTTATCATAGGATTAGTTAATAAACAGGTCTGCTTCACCCACTAAAGCTTTAGACTGAAAATTGCACAGAACAGCTTATGTACCAGAGATGAGGTCAAAAAACAGTTACTGTTGCTATTATAAGCAGTTTCAGAATTACTTGAATATTTTAAGTCATAGCCAGAAATTTGGTGTAAGGTTTTAGAATCACGCACAGATATCTATTCATATGTCATGTCACTGAAAACCCTTTGTGGATATTGAGCAGTAATAAAAATGTTGAATAGCAAATCAGCTAAGCCTGGGTAGGAAAATAATTGAGTCTGGTGAGCTTAAGAAAAGTGGGCTACATTAAAACACAGTAATTACAACTTTTCATTTTATCTGCATTAGTGAAACTCTTGCATAATACACCAAGAATAAGACTTTGGGAACATGGAAGCAACAGAGTGGTCCTGGAGGATTTGCTGGTATGGATGAAAACACACCTCACCTTATCTTACCTTTGATAGCTAGTGAAAGGAAAAGCTCAGGCTGAATCACAGAATCGGTCAGGTTGGTGTGGATCAGAGTGGGTCATCTGGTCCAGCCTCCCCACTCAAGGAATCCCTGCACAAGTTAAAGTAATCTTAGCATTATTTGAGCTAGCACCAGTACATGGCATTCCAACTCAAGATCCTTGCCCATAGTGTACAGGAACAAATGTGAACTCCCACTCTCACTCAGCAAAGGTCATCTGGAAAGATGAAATTAATGTGCTGAAGATTGAAACATACTTGGATAGAAAATCTGTTACTCTTACATTTAACTTAAATCCCCATATATTTGAAAGACCATTTCATGTCTGCTGTTGTACAGTTGTATTTGTAGTGAATGTTTTTAAACAAACAATTTTGTTGGTGTGTTTTGAAAGCTGTTTTTTTCTATTTTATCTGTTTTCTGTTCAAGGTCTTATGCTTCTCCAAGCATACAAAATCCCACCATAATGACTGAGTTGTTTAGAATTTTTTTTTTTCCTTTAACAGGAATGCCTATACAGGTATGACACAATATTTTCAAGCTCTAAGAGGAGTATGGAGATTTCACACATGTCCAGTGCTATATATAGCACATATCCAGTGCTATTTCATTTTATACATGGGTAAGAACCATTAAATCTAAGCAATCATTACCACTGAAACAAGCCAGAAAACACTGGGTTAGCAACATGCACACAGAGTGATTTTGCTACTGCAGTTGAGACAGTGGTCACCTCATCATAGACCAAATTGTAAGCAAATCAAAAGTTTCTCAAAACAATTTTAGCAATACAGCTGAAAATTAAAAAAGAAAAAAGGAACCTAAAATAAATATAAATCTTGAGGCCTGACTTGGCTAAATTATTATCACAAAAACTATTACCACAACAGGTAATAGTTTAGGTAGTAGCTCTTGGCCCAGGCAAGAGCTACAGACCCATTTTGAGAACAGACAAGTTAACACTTCAAACCTTTACTCAGTTTATAATCAGTACAGTACCATCATTTGAGATAGATCCCTAACTACAGTGGACCTATTCTAGACTACCACTTCAAGAAGCAGTGGAATTTAGTCCACTGTCCAAAAAACATCAGAAGGCAACCTTAGTTACTGTGGGTCTGAGGAGAGTTGTGTAATAATCCTATGAGAGCACTGAATTTAGACAGGAAGCTCTACAGAGTATGACAATCAGCTTTGGTTTTGTGCATTTGAAGATCATTACTACACTGCCATATGTTTCAGGACAGAATATTGAGGTGTCACACTTTCCCCTCAAGAAGGTGGGGAGTATTCTTTTGGGATCAGATTATCTTCATCTTGACATTAAAGCTGTAGTGTTGTGGAAAATGGAGTTTAACAGTTCAGTTTAGTTTTTCTGCTACAAGATACCACCATTAAGATGCCCAAAGACTAATAAAGATTTCTCTCCTCCTGTCAAGTTAAGCATAAAGACCATGCAGTCACACCAGAAATTCCTCAAGGAAAATTACTTGCCAGCAGTAAGTGGCAGCTGCTTCATTTTTTTTCCTGGCCTGCATCCACACACCATCCTTTGGCTGACTCAGGAAATATCTACAGTGGCACAGACAAAACTCTCCCTGCATCCTACCACATCATACCATACTCAGAGGAATTTCTTAACTACTGGTCTGCGCAACCAAGCTGGAGGCAGCTTGCACAAAACACATGTGGTGGATTTCTAACCACAGCTGAGATAGTGGACTCTTCATTTCATATGAAATATTATCAGTGTGGTACATTTCCTTAATGAAAAAAGTCACACCATATTTCACTGGGCTATTTCTGTTTCTGCTGCCATCAGCAGCATCTACCACTTGCTATTCCACTTTTTTAGTTGATACATGTTGGTTCCCTTCCACACCGTATGATTATTTTTTACTTGCAGACTTTTTGAGATAGGTAAGGGCTGTTTAAATCTTGCTTAAATCTTGCTTGAAGAGGATTTCAACTAGGATAAAACTCCCCAAAAACTTTGAAACAGAAAAGAGCTGGGGGAAAGAACAAGTAGGGATGCGAATTGTGCAGAAGAGTCAAGAACTTCCCTACCCACCAAAGTTCAGATTTGCAGTTGGACCACCAGAGGCTTATCGTGACATTTCAGTCTGTTCTCTTGGAGGTTTGCTCTAAGTGCAACAAGGCTGAAAACGTTCACCACTGCTAACTACAGGCTGTACACTGACATGAGCAAAGAAAATGTCTGAGGAGTTTCATGTCCACAGGGTCTTCTGTGCCTCTTTCAGTGTCACAGTGGGGACAATTACTCCATTCACCCCACACGGTGATTTGAATTTGGACTATTTTCTGGACGCACATGCATGCCAGCAAACTCAAGAACTGAAGAGCAACTGTAACTCAAGGTACATAAAACACATTTAAACAATGGCCCTTTTTGCCATTAAGAAGCCCTAGACATCAGAGAGTAGCAAAAGCTTGGATGTTTCCAAAAGTCAGAAAATTTCTAACATTCAAGAAATTTTAAGCCAGCCTCTGTTCTTTTATTTTCTCTGTTCTCCGTTTTCAAACTCTGTTGCTAATAAAGCACCATCCATCTTCCATTCTACAAAAATAGTTATTAAACAAAAAGGCGTCTAAGACAATCAGTTGCTGATGTTAAAATAGACAGTTTTCTGATTCTGAACACTAAGGCTGTTTAAACTGGCAAGCCTCCCAGCCTCCCTGGGTAGATGAAATTACTTGACACATATTTCCCATATATTCATGCATATTTCACTAGGTCCACAGACACTTTTGTTCTCTAGATACCTCAGTCTCACTCCTTGTTCTTGCTGTACTTCAGTTGTGAACCTGTACCTTTTGTTGTACTCTTTGATGGCAGAGGGGAAAAAATCAATTGTATTCACATTCTGCAGAGCCTTATGATTCTTTTTTCACCTCCCTCCATGTCTACAATATGTATTAGACTAATAGTCACAGGATTTCTGTAATGTTCAGGTAACATTAAATTAGATAATGAGAAAACCGATTTGTTTTCCAACATTGATGGTAAAAGTTAGAATTGGTTTATGTTGCAACTCAAGGAAAAAGGATTGTCAAAGGATTAGGACTCCTGTCTCTATATCTGCTGTGAAAAGCATTATGAAAACTAATTACTACAAGGAGGATAAAAGGAATTCCAAGTGTTATGGCCTACATAGTAGGAACACCCAGGATGTCACTCTCCCCTCAAAACTCAGGCATACCTGTGTCTTCAGCTATGTGTGTGTCCTGACAGTCTGAAGAAGAAAACCATGCCTTTTCCACATTGAAGTATACATAGTCTTCAACCAGAGATGCATGCACAGTTACAGCAACCAGGACTTTGCCATATCAGTCTCAGACCTGAAACTCATTCTAAAACATTATTAATCCTCATCTGTGTCGAGTGACAGACCTTACAGGACTGTGTGAATTCTAAATAACTGTGTTCACAGTCTTTAATCCTGCAGGAACTTTATCAGTCTCCTATGGAGCCCAGCAGAAAATAACAGCATGAATATAGGGAAAAATTTTGATGTTTCTTATTTAATTTTTGCTTTATTGCATAAATCCAAATGTTTGGAGCAGTCAAATGCCTGCATAAGAGGATCCAGAAGATTCTTGCTGAGGACCAGCAAACACTTGCAGCTCTGTCAATGTTACTACCTTTTAGGAGCCTAGGCCTAAGACACAGATAAATCAAGCATCATGTGAAAAATAGAATAATGAAGGTCATAATATTACAAGAGATTCAGGATCAGGGTAGTCTGGAGCTGCAACTTCACAAAAGACTTTCTGTGGTGCTACATAGCATAACACCAATATCTGCAGTGGGGCAGGGTTTAGGGTGCACTTGGTCAGCTGTAATTACAGATCAAATGGTTTAGGAGCAGTGATATTTCAGATACAGCAATGAGTCACTGTAGCAGCCACAAAGCTAAGGGCTCAGTATGCATTTTAATTTTGTCAGTTGTGTTCTTTAGTGACACATCAAAGGTTTAAATTCAACATAAGATCTCATCAGCATAAAGAGGCAGTATGCACTTAAAATCTTTATTTTAAATGTACCAGAAAGTGACAATATATCAATTGGCAAACAGCAGTAGTAACATCCACAGTCCAAGAAGAAACAATGGAACAACTATTTGAAAATATAAAGTAAAGCTTACCTCTACTGATTTTGTATCTTCAAGCTTCCTCACTTCAGATACATGACTTGATGTACCAACACCTTTCGACCTCAAGTAAGCTATGCTCCTGTTGACAAACCCTTGATCTCACAAGTCCAGTAGGATTTATAGCACTTCACTACATCTATAAACAGATCTTTTATCATGTTTCCAAAAGAAGTCCAAAGAAACCCACTATATATCAACCACTATTACTATTGCTATTTTTGTGATTATTATTATTATTATCTCTCTTTATTTGACAGGCTACCTCTTCTTCCCAGTTCTTCCGAACAAGCTGATTGCTTGAAGCTTTCCATCAGTTTTTTGCTATTTGTTAAGGGCCCCTCCACGCATCTTAAATGCATAGAAGATGAAAAAGGTACCATCTCTTACCCTTAGTAGCTAAAAGGATGCCTGCAGGGACATAAAACACTGAATTTTGAAAGAGAATAAATGGTCCTGAGCTGCCAGAGACTGCTGAGTACAGCAGCTGAGAGCATGCTCTTAACACCTTCAGGAGGTACTCTGTTCTTCAGACTCATTGTCCAAGACACTAGAGTTGATTCCCTTGTATTCCTGCAGTGGTTAGCTACTCAAGAAAGTCAAAATCAACTTACTTTTTCAATCTCTGAGCAATGTAAGAGAGATTGGGTTCGGTACATCTCCTGTTAGTGTCAGAAGATGCAAGATTTTGTCCTTTACATCACTGTCTTTTTGCTGCCTGTCTTTAGCATCACACCTTTTATCAAGAGTAGGGTAGATTTTCCCAGAAAGCTCTTAAAAATTTTCTTTACAAAATAGATTACAAAGCCATTTAGCTAATTCTTATTAACAGGCCATTTAACTGAGTTTGTTCCTCTCTTCTAGTATGAAGATCATTGGATTTGCTAATACTATTACATTACTAAGTTATCACATCATCACAAAGAGTATCAGTGCCTGTTTTATAATCTTTTTTTAAGAGCCTAGTGGGAAAAAAGTCTAACAAAAACATATTGATTGAAAATTATAATGGTGAAAGTATAATGGTTATACTCATACAAGTAATTTATTATCATTTATAAAATACTATAAAAAACAGCCCACCTGTATAGATTCCCCCATACTCTTTTATATTTCATTTACAGAAGATTTTTTTTAATTTCATGACTTAAAGGAAAAATGTCTATGACAGATTCTTTCATCTTAATATGCTCAGTCAATAGTCTCTGAATAAATCAGGCACAAATCATTGCTAACAGAGAAGAAAAAAGAAAACACATTCAAGGTAGTTCATAAAAGTTGCCTATTAAATAATTAATAAAGATTTAATGGGTGAAATCACCATGAAGAATACTTGTATAATGGGAAGAAGACAATTAAATCACAGGTTTATATCCTTATGTTTATAAGAGGCAACCTTTCTTAAAAACCCTATGGGAAGAGATCTATCTATATTGTTTCAAACTAAGAATCTCAGTTATCCACCTGTATTCTTATCCAGTTGTGCCATGAGACTGCTCATATTACAATGTCTGGAATTCAGGCATTAATAGAGGCTTCTGTCTAGTGCATGCTGAAACTACTGAAACCCAAAGGCCTCACTGAAAGTAGCATCCACTCTCACCTTACAGTGACTGCAAAGGAATCCAGCACACCCTTGAGAAGTTAGTACCTGTTGGCTTTTAGCAGCAGATCTTCAGTGGTCTGAAGAAAGATTTTAAAATATTTTCCTTTCCTTATCATTATTTGGAGATGAGATTATTACTCTGTCCTAACCTGAAAGCAAGGCAGCATAACAAGAGCCATATTCCCAAGAAAAAACACAACTGCAGAAATGTATTCATGGTTAGTTCTACTTAGACTGAACGTAGCCAGAGCAGTGTTGACCCAGAATTAAGCTCAGACACTGAACTTTTTACACTATGGGGGTATGACTTTCCAGATCAACATGTTGAATTGGATTGTTTGCAACCTTCCAACTGGGCCTCAGGAGCATACAGGAAGGACAATTCTCTTAAGGAGCCAGATTAATATTCAAGAGATGGAAAAGCCATCTCTGGTGATGCCAGGACTTGACATAGGCTCCTGGTTAAGTATGTTAACCTCTGTATGACTATCTATAAAATAAGGAAGTCAGAAGGAAGCTGCAACACATATATCAATGTTTCTAATATCTTCAGATGTTGACATTATTTTCTCTTCACTGAACCATAAAGTTCCTTCCAACCCTCTATGATTCTATGATTCCATGATAACTGGAAGTTGTAGTCTCACAATGTCTTTCAGCTGGGAGATTAATCTCTAAGAAAGTTCAGGAGCCTCCCTTTTGTCTTTCCAGTGTCATTTGGTGCCTAAGAGACAAACTCTCCAAACACTGTAACTAAATGTCATTTACAAGTGAAAACAAAACAGTAAATAAAAAAATACTGAGCCCTAACAGCCCTGATTTTGTGTGTTTATTCCTCTGGTCTTTTTGCTAATCTCACTATCCTGTAACTTCATTTAACTCAAAAGGATTTCTTAAATGAAAATGGCAACAGTGGAAACAATCTAGCAATCAGTCTCTTGCAAAAGATCTCTTGTTTCTGTGAGGACTCAGATAGGCAGAAAGCAGTAGTAATTACTCAAAAAACAACTGTAGTTTTTCCTAACATCTCTACCTTTCATATTTTATTTAGCCTCACCTAAACTTACAGCTTTTGCTCTTAAAGCACAGGATTACTGCATTACAGAAATAACTGAGCTACTGCCATTTTGCACAACCTATTGGGAAAAATGAAATGTAAATTAAGCCTCTATATAATCAGCTTTTGTCCTAACCAAATTTAGGGTGGGCTTTTTTCCTTCTGCAACAGCTTTTATTGCACAAAATAACAGAGCTATAACATAGACACATGTAATGAAGGCTTGTGATAGGATTTAGAATATATATTTACTATGAAAGAAAAAGAAAAAAGAAGACTGATGCAACACAGAGGGCAAGACTGTAAGCCCTACCACTGCCTTGTTTAAGCATATACAGCTACCTACAAGCAGGTAAAAGAATATACTTAATAACTATGTCATAAACATTTTAAAGATTAAGACTGTTTCAACTCATGTGGCAAAGCTAAACAAAAACAAATCAAACAATCAAACAAAAAACAACAAAACAAAACAAAAAAACCAACAAACCAAAACCACAAAATCCATCCATTGAGCAGTTATTCCAATATGGAAGCGCTTTAAAACATTCTGCAACTTGAATTTTGTCATAAAAACCTATTTAATTTAAAGAAACAAAATTAGCACAAGTACACAACTTTTGAAATTAACATGTACTCCTTACTAAAACGAAAACTGTGTCATTAGAGCATTCACAATGTAGTCCCCTTGGCTATTCAGCTAGTCTTAACTAAAGGATTGGTGTGGCTCCCTAAATCAGAAACTTTGAATACAAAGCTTCTCCTCCAACAAAGAACATTCATTAGTACTTTCTCCCAAAATATTTCTGACCAATTGTAATTATACAGCCAATAAACCAATCCTATAGTGCAGAGCTTTAGTCCTTTCACCATTTCAGTAAAGCAATATAGCACCACAACAAATAAATATCCAGATTAGGCCCAGAGACTGCAATGCTAATCTAATAAGATATTTAGCATCTACAAGCCATCTACAAATTCAGCATCTACAAGCTTGTTATTCTCAAGATAACAAGTTTCGGCCTGTTAGGAAATAAGAACTCAAACTCATAAGCTTTTTCCAGCTCTGCCTTGAGAAAACAGTTTTATATCTTGTCAGATCACAAAAGCAAATTTTGCCCAACAAAATTTTGCAGTATTCTGCTGGAAAATTTACCTGCACAGTGCTACCCAGCAAAGTCAACAATATCTCCAAGGGCTTTTCACCTACAGCAGCCTCTGGTACTTGCACACCTGGAAAAGCAGAAAGAAAAATGCATCGCTTCATAGATTGTGGCCCCAATTACTTGAAATGCTTGAAAGAAGAAAAGTAATCAAGGAGCAATAGATCAGTCGCCCTGACATCTCTATCTGAGACCTCATGAGTTTTCAGTTGCCTCTATCTTTTACCATTAAATAATGTAAAGGCAACATAGCATCATTTACCTCTATATTTTTTGTTCATCTGCGTCTATTTCCCACTGATAGCCTTCTTAGCGCAGTAGCTCTAGGCAGGAAAGATGTCTGTAATCCTAGGTGCTATAATTTTGTTTTTATATGTTTTTTCCTATTTATTGCAAAAACATCTTAATTCCTGTCATTTATGACTGGTGTAAACCGTAGATAATGGCAATTCAGACCTCCACTGGATGACTCTGCTTTTTTATTTAATTTAAAGATAGGTCATGCTATGTTCCAAAAGCCGTGTACTGAATACACAAGAAAGTAGATGGGTTTGATTTTAATCAGCACTGCACTTCAAGCACGCTCTCATCTAATCCCGTTTGAGGATGCAGTCACACTGAATAATGGAGCTGCACTGAAGGCAGAACAATGCTGCATAAAAATCTGCTCTACTGCTTCAGGCCACAGTTGTGAGCTATTTTACAGCAGTACAAAAACTACAGCGAAGTTAAGCCATTGGTACTTTAGAAAGCAAGAAATTCTCTCCAAATTACTTCCTTTCTTCCTTCTCAGGTTGCAGGATAATGTCAAAACTGCCCTTTTTTCCAGAAAATAGCAAAATGAGCACTCTTTTCTATAATAAAAAAAATCACTGCTAAGAGTGGAGTTGGGTTCTGTCTGGTGCTTGGGTGAATAATGGTGGCATCAACATGAGGGCGGCACCATACGCAGACCTAGCAGACATGCTCTCTAACCTATCCCTCATTATGAAGTCATGGGGCAGCTTTGAATAAATCTTTCTCACGTCCTGCTGGTACATTTAAGGGAGTCACCAGGAATGTACAGCCACCCCACGTTTCCTCACATATCTGACATTCACCACGTCACCACGCATGTGGCACCTGAGGCCTGGGCGGACTCTCTGGTGACCTCACTCCAGGGAGAAAACAGCTGTGCTGGCCCCTTCCCAGCAAGGAACCCTGTACCTGGAGATGTGCTCCTAGAGTGCACAGGGGACCATGTTTAGCCCCTGTCATGGCACCCCAATAGCTTTCCAGCAGGGAGAGTGTTTTTGGGCTGGAGGTGTCCACAGTGGAGTCGAGGACTCGCCTCACAGCAGGAGTGAACCCACCGCAGGGTGTGCTGCAGGAACGGGTTTTCCTGCACTTTGTAGGAGACTGAAGAAGCCAAATACCTCAGCTTCTGACAGGATGCCCTGAAAAATGCTCCTTCCACCTGAAATTGATGCTAGAGCAGCCAGGCTGTGCTGCCCTCACAGGAGGGAGGAGGGCGGACGGCAAGGACACAGCCAGGCCAGGTGCAGGGCAGGCTCTTGAACCAATACAATAAGCAGAAATTAGGTCTTATACCAAACAAATGTCTTAGTGCCTGTTCCCAGAGTTCTGTGGGTTCACAGCTCACTCTCTCCAACAGATACTTCATGCTGTAAGTCAAGCCTGAGCCTCTACATCTGTAGCCACAGCTCAGGAAATTAGTTAATTCAATCACATGGCGAGAACTGCTGCTTCACGGCGCAGCAGCTCCTATCTGTAGCCTAACCTTTGCACACAACAGCTGCTTGGGAAGTGAAATCAAATCCTGCCCTTACCAAAGTCATCGTTGGATGGTCCTGTAGTAGAAGGTAGTTTTACAGTGCCTGGTTCTGGGTACGTTTTTTATTATATAACTTTCTCTGTTTTGAATGAAAAGAATAAAAAAAAAAAAAAAAAAAAAAGGGCAAACAACTTTTCAAGCTATTTACCAAAACACAAGGTCAATAAGTTCTCACTACTAGTAATGAATCTGAAAAATCATTCAGTGGTCACAAGTTACCACTATAAACTTGTTCCTATACATTTTTCCCACAGTCAAAACCACCTTTTTTTCACTGCTGAGCCCACTCTCCCTATTACTCATGGCATGGAACAAGTCTTGACTTCACACTACTCGATATGCTGACCTTCAATGACTCTTTTTGCCCCCAGAAAAATCTTCAATTCTGTTTGATATGGGAAGAACTTAACAGGGTGCCTATAGTCCTCACATTCATAAAATCTTCTATCCAAATGAAATTCTTGTGACCTGAGCCTTCCATGCTAACAATAAAGACTCTGATATTTGTGGAACAAAGGTTTTCTTTTCCCCAATTGTGTACCTCAAGTAATGTGTTCAAAGATAAAAGCATTGTTTTATCAAAAGCTGAGTCCACCAAAAGCCATGGCCTTATGCAATATGCATGTACAATAAACACATTCCATGCTGTATCACATTAAAGACTTAAAAAATATTGAAGTGTGCATTAGCAATCTGAATAAAAATAGGTCAGCTGGATCTGAGCTACATTTTCATCTTGCAAAGGTTACAAGTGAATGTCACCTTAACTACATCTGCATTGCATTAAAGTAAAAACTCCCAATTACTGAATGAAGAAACGGGGAATCATTCAGATTTAAAGTGGCTTCGGCAGGGTAGGATTGTCATAAAAACTAGGTCACAAGATCTGTGAGTTGGCCAATGGCAGAACTTAGTCTAAAAATAATAAATGGAGAGATGTACAAAAAAAAAAAAAAATACCCTTGAATTCTAATTAAAGGCTATTTTTGTATACAACCAAAAACTTTGGCAGAAGGCCCAATTGTCAAAGCAAGGAACAGCTAATGCATTAAAATGAAAAAAAAAAAAAAAAAAGACTCTAAAAAGCAGAAACAAGGACAGGCAGCAAAGGAGGAGTATAAAGTACTGCTTAGGAGTCAGGGATGGTGTCAGTAAAGACAGAGCATAGCTGACGCTCAAGCTGCGCAGGGGCATAAAAGGTAAAAGGAAAAGAATTCTGTAAGCAGCCTGGTAGCAAACTGAGGTTCAAAGGAAATGTGAAACTGGTGTTTAACAGGGAAATACTGAAAGATTTTTTTGCCTCTGTCTTCAAAACATTCCAGACCTCCATAGACACCTGCAGTTTGAGGAATGAGGAAACACAGAAGTAAGAGAGTTAAGGACTATTTAGAGATATTGGGTATATTCACGGCTACAGAGATAGATGGAACACATGGAAGGATGATTAAAACCTGGGTGATATGATTGTGAAGCCACATCATCATAAGAACATATGATGATTCAGGGAAGTCCATGGAAAGGGGCTAAATATTACAGTCATCTTTAAGAAGTCTGCAGAGGATCTGAGGAACTAAATGCTGGCCAGCTTCAACTCAGTCCCTAGAAAGACCATGCAGCACAACTCTGAGGATCCATTTCCAAACAACTGAAGGACAAGTAGGCAGCGAGGAAAAGTGTGGATTTACAAAGGGCAGATCAGCCCTGACAATCTGGGCTCTATTTCTCTAATGAAATTACTTGCTATGTGGACAAGGGAGCAGTAGTGAATAGGATATGCACCCCACAGTGACTCCATGCATCAAAGCCAGCAGTTTTATCATTGTAAGAACTTCTCCCATAATACCTACAAGTCACAAGTACCATGCCTCAGCTGCAAAAGAACCTGTAGCTGCTCCAGCCTTCCACAATCATTTGCTTCTCTTTCCTGGCACTTCGAACCTCCTGTATCAGGTTTGCCTGTTCTCACAGAACCATAAAATGGATAAGGTTGGAAGGGACCACAGTGGGTCATCTGGCCCAAACTCCCTGCTCAAACAGAGTCATCCTAGAGCACATGGCACAGGGTTGTGTCCACACAGTTCTCGAATATCTCTGGTGAGAGAGACACCACACCCTCTCTGGAGAACCTGTTACAGTGCTCAGTCACCCACACATTAAAGAAGTTCCTCCTCATGTTCAGGTGGAACTTCCCGTGCATCAGTTTCTTGCCTATTGTCTCCTGTCCTATTGCTCAGCACCACCAAGGGCCCGGATCCACCCTCCCAGGGGTACCAGCCACTCCTCCCAACTTTGTGTCGTCAGTGATCTTGCTGAGAAGGCATCTGCCCCTTCATCCAAGTCACAGATGAACAAGTTAAACAGTATGGGGCCCAGTACTGAACCTTGGAGGACACCAAGGTTGGTGACAAGTCTCCAACTAGACTGTAGTTTTACCTGTTTCATGCCAGGGGACAGCCCCCAGCAGAGTATTTTGCAGAACTGCTTAACTGTACGAGACTTAGGACAGTGATTAGGTGTAATGGTCCTCTTGTTCTCTGACCTAATAATTCTTTATGTATTTCATGGGGGGTTTTTTCCCCACAAATTAACTTGGAGTTATCAGAAGTGTTCAGTCAATCCTAAAAATCGTAACTTAAGAAAACTTAAGAAGTTTTCTTCTGGTCATTTTAGACCTTCTAGATAATTGTCTTCTTATATTAGTTCAAGTTGAGTAAATATTTTGGGAAGACTGCAACCAGCCCATAGACACAAAAGATTTCCTTTAGTCAACCACAGTCTGTTTTCCTCTTTTCACAGATATAAAAAAGAGAAATATACATGCAAATCAGTGCCTGTGTATTCAGTTTCTTCTTATTTTGTACACTTGTTAGAAGATGAGGATCAAAACAGGATCATTGTGCTGAATTCCCTCTCTTGTGTTTATTTGTGCACATCTTAAAAGTTCACCCTTTTAAAAGAATATGCTTTGTTACACCTAGGGAAGTTTCAGTTTTAAATCAGTTTTTTGTAGCTCCTTTTATATCATTTCTTAAAACGTCAAAAATGCTTATGACACGTTGTTTACTTTAGAGTGTTGTCATTTTTATCATAAAAGTCCAGAGTGAAAAAGGAAAGAAAGAAAATATTACTGTGTTTTCCTAACTGAAGGTGAATTTAACTGAAATTCTACATTGATTAGGCCCATACTTTTATGGATGTGTCCTGGTTTCAGCCAGGATAAAGTTAGATTTCTTCTTAGTAGCTGGTACAGTGTTGTGTTTTGCATTGAGTATGAGAATAATGTTTGATAGCACACTGATATTTTAGATGTTGCTAAGTAATGCTTAGCCAAAGTCAAGGACATTTCCTGGTGCACAAGAAGCCAGGAAGGAGCATGGCCAGGACAGCTGACTGAACTGGCCAAGGTGATATCCCATACCATAGAACGCCATGCCCAGTATATAAACTGGGGGAAGCTGGCCGGGAGCTGCCAGCTGGTGCGCAGGGATGGACTGGACATCAGTCAGCAGGTGGTGAGCAACTGCACTGTGCATCACCTGTTGTTCTTGGGTTTTATTCCTTTCTCTCCTTCTCCTTTTCATTACTATTATTATTGTTGTTACTGGTTAAAGGAAGATGCTGTCTTTTGAGGCAAGTACCAGTACTTAATGCTAAAGAAAGATAAGCCCTGCCATTTGCATTCCATGTTTTTGTAGGACTGCAGGAGCAGGGCAACTTTCATTGAATTTTTTTTCAATTATTAAACAGTTCTAATCTCAAACCATGAGATAAACTACCTTTTTCCAATTCTCCTCCCTATCCCATCAGGGGCAGGGTGGGCAGTGAGCAAGCTGCTGAGTGGTACTTAGTTGTTGACTGGAGTGAAACCACAACAGGCTGTAAAAGAGGAACAACCAAAGACACTCGATTACACCAGTAACTAATTGGAACCAGAGTCAGACCAGAAGCTTCATGTATCTACTGCCGTCTGGAGGTTTGCTAAAGGTAATGCAGTGATGAAAATACTCTCACTCACTGGGAAGCTGCAAATCCCTACTATTACTTTCTCTGCAGTTGGCCTGCTACTGCAATCCTACAAAAACATGCAATAGCAGCCAGAGTGTGGTGGAAAGGGCTTATCCGTTAGCATTAAGTACTGATACTCATCTCAGAAAATAACATTTTCTTTTAACCAAAGCTCTGATCCTGCAGGAGATTAGCACACACATTTGATCCACACAAAGAGTAAAGCAACCACTTATTCCATTGGGATCAAAGTTGCAAAAGCAAAGTATTCCATTTCTTTGTGAGATTGGAGGCAGAAGCTGTAAAAGTATTCTTTGCTTCTTGCAAGGACATGGGAACTGTCAACTGCAATGTGCAATGCAGTATTTCAAATATTACATCTTTTTGATATATATTTCTATCAGCAAATGAAATGGTTGCATCTAAGATTAAGAAGTTGCAGAAATCTGACTAAAACAGATGTCCTATTTATTCTGTTCAACTTAATACCAAGTTATTTCAAGCTCTGCTTTGAATGGCATTATGTCATACATTACCAAATATAGCAACTCGAAAAATAAATCCAGATTTATTTATATACATTACTTAACTAGGACAAAGTATAATTTTTCATACAGATGATACTGGCCTACTCTGAGGACCTGTCACTTCATGTATTTCAGATACTTACATGGAACAATTTAATTTTTTGTTTAATCTGCTTTCAGTCTACTGATTAAGATGGATTAAGCCTTTGAAAGTGTCCTGCCCATGTGTTACCTTTTCAGTTAAAATCATCTTTCAAAAAATACTCCCTGTGTGTTTATACATGTAGTTTTGCACCACGCCAAAAAGAGCACAGGAAGCAGAGAGCTTCTGGTCCACCTCCTGCAGTTTGTGGGACTATTTCCATTTGGGCTACAATTATGCTGGATAACAGGAGCCTGTGCAAAGACTTGTCTTTAAATTTGTAAATTTTCAACTCCTTCTCAAGTCAAAAAAAGCCCTCTATACAAGATCCTGGGCAACCAGCTGTAGGTGGGCCTACTTGAACAGGTTGGACAAGAAGGTCTTTTCCAGAGGTGCTTTCCAACCTTCACCTTCCTGTGATTCTGTGAAAAGTACCATATACAGTAAAAGGACTCTCTATCCTGTAGCAGATCACATGTAATTACCAAATCCATCCTTTTTCTACAGCTATCTATCAGGATTGTATTCTTCCTTTCTCAAGGAAAATTCATTCACATCCCTCAGCCAGAAAGAGGATATTAGGTTAGTAAATCACTTAATCACTTTGATCTGGAAGCTGCAGCCATCAGTTTGTGCACCTATGATCAAAAGTATCCTGTCAACATGTGACTAACACATCTCATAAGTACAAAGTAAAGCAATTTCAGTTATTCACAAAGGAAAGGAAGTAACAGCAGAACATTTATGCAGTAAAATTTCAGCACAACCATCTTTTCTTTGTAGTCAGCCAAATTATAAAAATAGCAATCACAGTGCACTTGGCTCAATTTGCTTTTGATGGGCCAAAAATCAGAAAACAGAACTGAGTAAAGATCTTTTTGCCATGAACATACTGTATAACCTATTCTGCAAGGGCTGCAGTAGTCTGCTCCACCACCCATTCATGGCACAGCTGTGCTTCTGGGGCCTTTTTGCCTTCCTTTGGAAACAGCCACTAACAACTGCTTGCTCTAGGATGCCAAACTGGTGCTCATAATCAAATGAAAGCTCCAGGGTGTCTTGCTAGCATTTCACATTAAATTAGCTTCCCGATTGGAACATAGCAAGGATTTTTCTGCTCTGGTTAGACTGGCAGGGACCTCCAAGGTACTGCATTTCACATGGCTAACTTGTTCTGTCACCTAGGCATTTCACTTAAAATTCTTTGCTATTGCAGAGAACCCCAGACATTCTCACATGCTTTTGATCTCAGCTGCTTTTTCTGCCATATCACAGAGCAAACTTTATCTTACATTTTTGTGAGAAAAGTTAGTTTTTCAATAGATGTTAAAACATCTTTTGTGGCTGACATTCACAGAGGAAACAGCAAAACATAGACCCGCCTGAGCAAAGGCTCTGTTATGCAAGTATGGCTGTGGGGACTTAGCTGATGGCAATCCTTTTTTCCAGACCCATCTGCACTCCAGTGAGAAAACACTAGATATTCTGCAAATGGTTTTAATTTCAAGGAGACTGTGATAAAACCCTCAGCTTCTAAATGACAAAATATGCATTCTTCAGAGTTCTGCAGTAAGTTAGCTTTCTCATTTTCTGCTTTTACAGGGCCAAAAATGAAGAACAGTTCCATTTGTCTGGTTCAATGCCATCATTTGAAGGGTGTCATCTCCATTTATCTCCTCCTCTAGCAAGTGAGTGGGAGCAAGTCTGAAATGAGAAATTATATCCCCCCCATGCTCAAGCACTGCTCACACCACATCTGGGCTATTTCCTCCTCAGTGCAGGGTGTAAACCTAGAGTAGAAGGAAATATTATAGCAATTTGTGTGGGAGGGTCACATTTTGATCCCAACTAGACTGGCAGCATTGCCTGAAACCATGAGCCACACCAACAGCCCCAGCTTGGCCAGCTGTCAGTGTCTCCCCTTGCAGATTGTCCTTCACATCTGCTCTTGGACAAACAGGAGTTTGTCAGCAGCTGGGCTTCCATGCAGACAGCAACTGTGGTAGCAAGAAGAGATCTGAGGGTCATTCGCTGCTCTTTTCTTTCTGGCATGCTCTTTTCACAGCATGCCAGAAAAACACAGCCAAGTAGTATTTTGCCCACCTATAAAGTTGCTGTGAGTTTTCTGGAAAAAATCCAATTCAAGTCCTTTTAAAAAACAGGGATAACAAAAGTACACTCAAGGATGAACAAAGACCAGCAGTGCTATAAATTCCTTATAAAACTACTTCGTTAGCCAGGTGTGACATGTCTGCAGATTAGGATAGCTCAGTTTAAACTGTTCATGTTTCAATTAGTAATTCAAGCTATCCTGCTATGCTGATATATGTAGCAGAAAGAAACACAATAAAAAAAGGAAAAAACAACCCGTCCCCCATGGAAGCACTTGCTTCAGATCACACAGGATAGGGCCTTAAAATGTTCACAACAATGCAGAGCCAAGACTCAAACATGTCTGTGCTGCTCGAGAAAACAGCAAAATCCACACCAGCTCATGGTATGCAACTGAAAAGGAGCTCACAGTTGAATGCTAAAAACATAAAATCCTCTTCTTTGGTACTTATTAAATGCAAGGGCTACTTCATACCAATCTAGTGCCATCTATGTCTCTGCCCAGCTTCAATTTGTGACACATAGCTATGATCCCTTGCTAAACTTTTACTAACAACCCTGTAAAAGCAACGCAGTTCCATATGCTATCTGTAGACTATGAACTCTGGTACATGAGTCACTGGCACCTCTCCTGAGGTTGAAAGGTTGGTAACCACAAAGAGGCAAGTGCTAACCCAGAGGGAAGTACATGTTCAGGGAGATCAGAGGCCATCCCAATTTTATTTTGGCCCCACTTCAACAACCATTATGGTTCCAAGTTACCCTGATCATGTAATTTATACACATGCTTTGAAAGTTGTTAATCCCTTGAGTGAGTGGTTGTCTGTTCCCAGTATTCAGGAAGAGAGAACAGGACAGGGTTGCCATGCCAGGACTTTGTGAGACACAGGTTCTTTTTCTAGTAAGGTATATTGGTCTTTGGCCATTCTCTAGCCAGAGAACCATTCCCAAAATGTGCACAGTTCCAATGCATTAAGCTGACTTCAGACCATGACACAACATACATATTTCTCCCCAGGAAAGCCAAAGAACAGTCTACTGCTTGTTCCACACACATTAGCTGGCAAGCAAAGTCTTACCCCCCTTCATGGCTAGTGTACCACACAGCTAGATACCTCCAGGCAGTCATAGAAAAGGACGGAAAGACACACAAAATGGACAATCTGTAGGATCTGGAGACAGCCTCCCTTGTTAAAGCATGCAGTGATTATTTTGCTTAATTTTTGCCAAAAAATCAATTTATGGACATTGATCCAATTGTTTATCTTTTAGCATCACAGTTCTTCCTTCAGACAAAAGCTTACACTATTAGGAACAATCTGCTCTTTTAACCAAGATTTCAGATTAAATTCAGAGCAGAGAAACAGCTTCATTAATTTTTCCATCTGTTCTGTTCAGGCTTGTTGGCTTTCATGTAACATTTAACTTTTGTATGAACACAAAATGCCGAAAGCTAAACTGAGCTCAATTCTATTGTGCTTCACAATCTGACAGGAGGTAACATAGTCATTTGCCTCAGATGTGGTTGAACAGGATAGGCTTCTCATCACTGTTCACCAACTATTCTGTTCAACCAAGGAAAAGAGGGAACACTGGAAAATGCAATTTTCCTAACATTGATGGCAGCCATAGGACCACTCATTGATGTCACAGTTCCACAGACCAAGATGTGAAGTTCTAGGAATTTGACAGTATTTTTATTTCTAGGCAAATCCACTTGCCTTTAAGCAACTTAACTTCAAATTTTGGTTGAGCTTGTTAAATCTGTGCCTAAACCTGTGAGTTATCCCATCCAAGCATGAGAAGACAGTCTACAGTTAACAATCCACTCCTTTTTATCCCAGGAAAAGGAAATAAAATTATTAATGGTTGGTATTAAAAAAAAAAAACAGAAAATGTGAAACTGAGAGTAGCTAAAAAAATCCCAATCCTAGACTCTCCAAAAAAAAGAGACCCTGGAGCTATATTGTAACAGATTAAATTACTGTCAAGTATTTCCAAAGGTTCTTAACACACTGACTGTTCCAGTCACAGTCCTGTAAAGCAGGGGCAGCCTCTTGGCCAAGCCAGGCTCTTTATCACAACAGCTTAGAGTCAGCAAGAAACCAAACAGCAGAGGCTTGATCTCTGGCTAGTGAAAGAGCAGAGCACTGTCAAGGATGTTCTGACCTTCCTTCCAGCATACTTAAATACCTATGTGGATGGCAACAATTCTCGTTTTGAGGTCCAGTCAGAAATACTTCAGAGTTTAAAGGTTTTTATATATATTAAATTATCATCCACATTTTAGAGAATGGCTTCTATTGCTCAAAATGGCTTGTTTCAAAATAATTAACCACCATTTCTCTTCCTGAATGAAGGGTAGCTCTCACACTTAAAAGGTCCAGGAAACTGGTATCTAATCTCTTAAGACACTGACTGTAGGAGCTTTGTGTTGTGGGCTGATCTAAACACATCAATGGCATATAGATATATAATAAACAGACTCAAGTTCAGGACTTAAGGCACTGGAAAGAGAAGAAAAATATAGATGGTTTTGTAGCATGTACAGCCTGTAAAGGTGTGCAGAGAAAAAGGCAGCAGGTTATAACTAAGCACCTTATAGACCAGGCACTATGTAAGCACTGTCAATCACAATGTGCTTTTCTGTATGTCCTAACACCAGACACAAGAATATCAAAGAACACCAACAGCTGTTGCATTGCTATGAGCTCCATCTGATTTTATGACCCTGGCAAACCTTTAACTTCAGAATCTCCCATGTTGCTCTCTGAGACAAACGTATTTCCCAGATGGCAATGCTTCAGGCCTATGTATGTCCAGTGAGGAACTTTAGATCTAGAACAGATCTCGCACTGTTCTAATCACAGCCTGCCTAACAGTGTGGAGAAAGCAGCACCTATCTGCTTGTTCCTTTACCTCTGACTCCCAAGGATAATTTTCAGTCTTTAACTTGCCAGTCCTTAACAGTCAGGAACTGTTTTATCCCTTATTCTGCAGAAGGCTATATCTTCCAAGTCTTTTTCTCAAAAACATTTGACCAACTCTTCCTCTGATTTCTGATCTGTTTCCAGCCAAAAGCAAATGTTCAAAGCAATCAGACCAACCCTGAGTGTCACAGATATTGGAGACTGGTAGAAACTCTTCACCAAGAAACCCAGTAATACAGACATTAGCAAGGACTTCAAATTGTAGCAATTTATCTTTTTTAAACCACTTTCTCCTGTAGCGCAACCCTACAATGCATTATTTTAAATGTTGATCAATTCTCAGTGAACAAATGGCTTCCGTCCCCTCCTGTAGCTCACCTGACCTATGCCAATGTGCAGGTATTAGATTAAGTAGATGAATGAGATGTTGCAAGTTAACAGGACTGTATGGCCTTCACTAAGGAGTTCTAAAGGAAGTGAGACATGGAAGGGCAGATGTGCCACTGAACACTTTTAACTACAATTACAGACAGTCACTGTGCCAGATGACTGGCAGACCACTCGACATTTTGGAAAGAATCAGCATGCTTCTTAGGAAGGAAAATCCTGTCTCACTAACCACAGAGTCTTCAGAATAGGTGAATAAGCAGGAGGATAAAGGTGATACATCAGACATACTTGGATTTCCAAAAAGTCTTTGACAATGTTAAATACTTGATAAGCTAATATTGCTAAGAAATTTTTAAAAAGCCATTACAAGGTGAAAGCTGGTTAAAGGATAGGAATGAAAGCACAAAAAACCCCATTCATTATCATGACTTGGTGATGACTTGATTTATTAGGCAAACTGTACCTAACTATCAAATAAACTGGACATATTTGGTGTTACAATAAAATTTAGGCTGTTTATTAGCTAAAATAAAAGAAAGTCAAAAAGGCTACTGAATTATCACTTTCTAAACTGCCACTAGCATAAACTGTTCAGTACCTCTGGAAGTTAAATTAGTTTGATACCAATTACTACATGAACAAAAAAGGTGAAGTTATTCTAAATTTTATCACTACTACCTTTATTTCCACATTTTATTTCAAGAACTGACATAAACCAGCGCAATAAATACAAGAAGTGAGAGAAAAACGTATTTTATTTGCATTGTGGCAAAAGGAGCTCATCTCATTTAGATCAAAGAAATGGAGAGCAAATGATTCAATCAAATTTTTAAGAATTTACAGAAAACAGAAAAACCACCCTCATGTCTATCATACCAATAAACAACTGAATTTCGTATGAACTCTCTATTCCTTTAGACTTGGCACAGTTTTTTATTGCCCACTACCACACTTCACATCTTTGCTTGTCAAAATGTTGTATTACCTATGTAAACATCTGTTTTATGTGTAAACTTCAACAAGTAAATGGGAAAGCCTACTAATTTATCCACCCCCAAAAAAATCAAGTGTGAACTTAATATCAAATTAATTACATCATATTCTACGTAATACTGTTTCAACAAGAACTATAGCCTGTTGAATTCCTAACAAAAAGGATGCAGAAACAAAAAGCAGATGTGCAGTGTCATGCATTAGTGTAATAACATTATAAGGCAACAATAAAAAAGGTAAATTTTATTTTTAAGTATACTCACCAAGACAAAAATCAAGGCTGTACTCTTAGTTCATTTTGGTAGTGTAGGATTTCTTCTTAGCTCAAACAGAAAGTGTTAACTTTGGAGCATATTCACCTGTTACTGTGTTTGATAATAGATACTTTGGTCACAATACATGTGGATTTAAATTTTGTGCAACAGTGGATTTTATACCTTTTCAGTTCAAATTCTTTATGTTGAAATAAAGAAAAACTCTGTTCCCAAAGAATCAAATAGGGTAAATGGGAAGAAATACTTGAAATTAAATACCCCTAAAATAAACAATACATGAACAATAATATCTCTGCAGGAAATAAAAGTTCCTAAGCCTGAATCAAAAGATTGAGTTAATACTATTCTTATATGCTTTTTGTTGTAGCTTTGTTCACTTCATGCTCAAATTGAGTAAGCAAAAGTAATTATATGGCAGTCTGGAAAGCCAGACATCACCAAAGATTTCCTTTATTGTTCAATAGGCCTTTGTACTGCAGAGCATAATCAACCCCAACCATTTAAACAAGAAACTGAAATCACATCTCGAAGTTGTTGCAAATGATCTCAAAGTAATTTTAGTACCACAGTAACCAAAATGACTGGTTTTTTCCTGAAGTTATTTGCCAATAACTTAATCTACTACCTGTGATTTTTAAAAACTGCAGTTCACATTAAAACATTTGCTGATAACAAAAGCTTTTCTTTGAAAACAACACTGCTTTACATCTAGTCAGGCAGCTTGTGCATATCAGAGCATTCTGTCAAGAGAGACACAGAAAAGGGTAAAGGAGGAAAAAGCTGAAATATGGCCGCAGTTTGTCTTCCACACACTGCAGAATCTCAGGCAGCACTAGAAACAGCGAGTTTCTTCAGATGATCCATAAATACTTGTAAGCTGACATCATCAGTAAGAATGGGTGCTCCAGACTCCTACGAAAGAAGGGAAAAAAGGACAACTGATTATACACATTGTGAAGAAAAAGCATTTTAAGGCACAGTATGTTCCACTGAATAAACATTTTATAAATTTAGCAAGACCTAAGAAGCGTATCATTGTTGAAATTCTCTGACAAAAAATCCCAGCAGACTGTACATTTACATAAATTTTCATACATTACATGAATTCAAGCATAAACCACAACTACATTCTCTTACATATTAACACATACAGCAATGACTTGCTGTATCACAGGATCTTTACATCAGCCATACACAACTCTAGAGTTTTTTGACAGCTGCCAAATATTAACTTACAAACTTTCCATGGGACAGTTCCTGCATCATTCCTACCTCAGTAGAGCAAAAGGGAGAGAAACAGTAATATGCAAGTGACACAACCAACAAATCAGTATCACTCAGTGAAGCTCAGACATAACAAAACGGTGAAAGGAGGAAACAGATCCCCTAAGGGTCTGATTTGACACCAAGGGGAGGTCATCTGGCTTTCCCAAAGAGAACTGGGCCTATTCTCTCCTGTAGCTCTGTACCACCTCAGAGAAAGACCAAAAGCATCTGAAAGTCACAAGCAATCAGATCACAAAAGATATGAAAAAACCTTTTGGGTGGATTCTTGCAATTTACTTTTTGACCTCAGAAGTATTTTCACAAATCCAAGAAGTTCAAAATGGTCATGTTTTAATTACTATTTTTGAACAAATTTACACTCAAAATAAGCCAGCAGTTGGCAACTCTGCAAATATTACATAGTAACTCCCTTAAGTTTTTTGAGAGCAGTCTACCACTACTTCCATTTACAGATGTAAGAAGAATTCCTATAAATCTCAACAATTCAATGTTTTCAAAGGTACTAAGAATTCATATCTCCAAATTAAACCAGAGCTGTCAGAACTCTTGTAAAGTCTTCCAAAAGACAGACATAAAAGTCTTAACAAGGATGCTCAGAACTGGTGCTGTTTCCTGAGAGCTGGCCGGAAACAGTTCTCAGTTAATGATCAAGTACAGCAAGATTTCTTGGACCACTACAATACACAGCCACTCTCAGGGAAGGCACACTAAATTATCTATCATCTGATGGCAGCAATATGAGATTAAAGGATGCTCTACTTCCAAGCCTGTCAAATGCCATGTCTGAGATCTCTTATTTAAGAATCACAGAATCATTTAGGTAGAAAAGACCTCTAAGGTCATCAAGTCCAACCACTAATCCAGCACTGCCAAACCCACTACTAAACCATGTCCCTAAGTGCCACATCTACACATCTCTTAAATACCTCCAGGAACGGTGACTCTACCACTTCCCTGGGCAGTCCATTCCAATGCTTGACAATCCTTCCTATGAAGAAATTTTTTCTAACACCCAATCTAAATGTCCTCTGGTATCTTGAGGCCATTTTTTCTTTTCCTATTGCTTGTTACCTGTGAGAAGAGACCAACCCCTACCTGGCTCCTTTGTGGTAGTTGTAGAGAGTGATAAGGACTCCCCCGAATCTCCTTTTCTCCAAACTAAGCACCCCCAGCTCCCTCACCTGCTCCTCACGACACTTGTGCTCCAGAGCCTTCACCAGCTCCGTTTCCTTTTTCTGGACACACTCCAGCACCTCAACGCCCTTCTTGCAGTGAGAAGCCCAGAACAGAACACAGGACTCGAGGTGTGACCTCACCAGCGCTGAGTACAGGAGGATGATCCCTCCCCTGGTCCTGCTAGACACAATATTCTTGATCCAAGCCAGAGTGCCAGTGGCCTTCTTGGCCACCTGGGCACACACTGGCTCATGTTCAGCAGCTGTCAAACAGCATTCACAGGTCCTTTTTGAAAATTTCAACTGCACCTTCAAACACCAACCACATAATGGAAATGCACAAAAAGTGTATCGTTGTTTTCTGGAAATGCTTTCTATACTACTAAGGCACCTACCTGCCTGCTAAAGTTTACAGAAAACCTTTACTTGAAATATTAAAAACCAAACTAGGCAATTCATCAGCTCCTGTAATACATTTTCAGTGGTGTGTGGGTGCCCTCTTCAGGTCAATGTGACTTTCAGTTGTTCAAAAAATAAAATATGAAACAATCATAAAGGTCATGAGAAAAAAAGAGCAAGATGCAAAACAGTTTGAAATTTCTCCCAGACATCACATTTCTCATTTCATAATTAGTACTTGATTCAACTTTTTTCACAAAAAACCTGCAAATACAAGAGCATATTATCTTGAGCACACACACTGCAATGCCCCCGGGTGGTTAGTACACCATTTTTTATGTTACCCTAGAACTGAATTCTTTTCAGCATTAAAACGGACAACTATCTTTTGTAAGATGTATCAGAGTCTCATCTGTCCAGCATGAAAAATTATCTTACAGATCAGTTAAAGAATTTTCTTGTACTCACATTTAGAATACTGTTTCATTTGCTTATTAATTAAACAAGCAGTAAACAGTTGTCCTGTACTGCTGGAAATGTGAAAACTTTAAAAATTCCAGGTAATGCTTAGATTAAAAATAAGATCTTCCAAACTACAAGATTTGTGTGTATGTCAAGGGGAAACATGATGAAGAGAAGCACTAACAAACTGCTGGTTAGATTACCAACTTTGGAAGCAAAAGAATTTGGGATTTGTGTTCAAATTGTGCTGGACCTGACTCAGTAAAGAATTTTCAAGTATTTTCACTCTGGAGCTCAGTGCTGTTCACTGCCAGAAGCCTCATTAAACAAATTCATTCCTATGAAAATGTACCCTGATAAAAGTTATTGACAAAGATGACTGCCATAAAACTACTACAGAGCTTTCTCACTCATGACTTCAACACTGTACACCATTTAGCAGAGTACTCTAAGAGCACAGTTAATACATAGCTTCAAATGTCTGATGCCATTACATTTGCATGAGAAGATGACACTGCACTAGCACCCACAGCAGTGTTTCTCCTCCCGCTATAGAAGCTGAATGTGGAAGAGGAACATGGAACAGAGATGCAACATTCAAGAATACAAGCTGCTACAGAATGTTTAACTTCTGAACATAACTTCCTTCCTAAAGACAAGGCTTGAAATCTGATTCCTGGTCAAACAGGCCACAGAAATTCTGGAAAATGTCAGTACACTGGCACTGGTGTATTTTCCAGTTCTTGCTTATAACTACCTTCAACACTTATTTCCCCTATTGCAAGAAAGTCCCTTAGCCTTTATGTGTGGTAAGCAGTCTCATTTCCAGTATTTTGAAGGTATTTACAGGGATGAGATCTAAAGCTCTGTGAGACAGGTGGACAAGGAGATAACAATACAAGGCTGCAACATGCTGACTTGAAGAGGAGGCCACCAGGCAAAGGTCAAGCAGCCTTATTAATGGCTCAGCCAGGTGGAGGAAGAAGCAACACAGAAGTGTTACAGTTCTCTTCTGCCCTCAAGCAATACACGCACATTTTCATCCACAAGACGGCTCAGCCTGGCCAAAGCTACCGAAGCCCTCACTGTCACTTGTTTATTTAAGAAAAAACACACCCACCAATATGAAAATCTTTTACGGCAGCAACAGGGAACCAATCCTATTTCACTACAGCAGGTATAAAACTGGTATTTTAAGACCTCCATGGTGTGGACAAGAATATGATTCTACCTCTCAGACAGGTTGATGGGTTTTGCTCCCCTCTCCCTCCAAAGCAGGAATACTCTTTGGTAAGATTTGCTTCTCTGCTACTTAGCAGAATGAAACTAAACTTAATTACTGGTGAAGTTAAGCTTAATGAATTGTAAATTGTAAACTTAGCTTACTCAATCATTGTCTAGCCTTAGTATATTTAGTGCTAAGGCAGTAAGTGCACTTATCAGTGACTATTCCAAATCTTTTTATCTGTTGCCTCAATAAACTCTCTACTTTTGACTTCGCAAAAAAGTCCTTGGAGGGGCTCTATCAGGCAAACATCAAACCCAGTCTTAAGACAACACTGTCTAATAAATTAGGCTAGACATGAAAGCAGCCTAACAGAAGCTTAAAATAGTAAACCAGATCATTTCTGTCTGAAGAAATAAAGCCCATTTTTCTTAGCTTTTGTAATTTTGGTCACATCAGACCAAAACTGCATTTTTTTTTTTTTAGTTTCAAAACTTCGAATTATTACTTATATGTACATAATGTGCCACTTGCCTTCTGAAATAGGAGGGAAAAATTCATGCATACAAGCTTGATCAGCAGATTCATACTCACCTGTCCCCACGCATACATATTGTTATGAGTCTGTGAGGGATTTACTTTTGAAAGCAGGAAACGAGCCTTTAAAAAAATATAGACAATAAATTAATCTTCTCAAATAGAATTTTCCTGGACTCAGAAAAAAGTTGTGTATGTATGAAATATGTCATTTCTATTATCTGGAGATACAGACATTGCAAACAGCACCTCTGTAAACAAAGCCACTCACTGGACTCCACAGCTGTAATGAAGAACTGCTAACAACTTTCTGATGCAGCTGAAAACAAGCTTTTGTCTTTTTCAAGCGCTAACAAGCAAATGTGAGTATCAACAAGACATTAATTAGTAAGTTTTAAAAAAATAACACAAAAGAGTAATTCTGGTATTGGTTCAAAGACCCAGACAAGTACTGTATTTTCTGCCCTACACACCTTACTCAAAGAATCAGAGTCCAAGTCAGTACGGTTGAAATAATAATAAATAGCAGGATTCATAAATTAGGGGAAAACCTACTCTTAAATATCTTGCTCTATAAAAGCTTTAAAATTCAAAACATTGATTTGCAATTTATGTATATTTTAGCACAGAAATGCATGCTTACTACCAAAAATATATCACAACATAATTAACACATCATTTCCCAGATTATATAATATATACTTCACCATACCTGGCTTCCTCCATGTTCTGTATCAATGTATCTGGGCATTGGAAATCTGGAATGGAGAATTTCTTGGGCATCGTCTATTGGAGCTTGCAGCAAGTGGTGGAAATTCTCATATTCTGGCATATCCTGGTACCCCGACTTACGCCACTGCGCTATGGTCTGGGGACAGGGGAAAGACAGAAGTTTAGAACTGATTCACCCAACTTTCTTAGAGAATACACAGGTCTTTTCAGAGGAGAATGTGCCATTGCTGGCCTCTTTTCTATCACTCATCCCTTTCTGCTCTATAGTAAGTTAATTTTTAAAAGCCAAGATGTGCAAGTAACACGCTACTATATTTTTTTTTTTCAAACTCTTAACAATTTGTGGTCCATTTGTATTTACTCTTTTTTGTCATCTTTTATATGCCAAATATTTTGTTTGGAGGAGGTCAATGATATTGTTTACACTTCTCTCATATGCATGTCTATGATATATGAGAAGTATTTACACTGGTATCTTTCACAGTCTGTAGCACAACCTCCCCACCCTCTAGGATTGAAGCTGGCTGCTCAAGGTCAGCTCACTGATACAGGCAGTTGTTAGGAAAGACCTGGAGGGACCCTCAGCAGGGTCCTCCCTCCTCTGCTTGGCAGCTGCTTTTAAACTGAAGGTCTCATTCCTGGCTCCTGTCTGAGCCACATGCCTGTACCAGGCCATGTACCCTACTGATCTGGACCCGCACTCAGGAACTTGACTTCATAGCCAGAACTTGGACCTCCCTCATCCCCATCAACTTGTCTGGTGATCTGGACTGAAGGCTTAGTCTGGCTACTGCTCAAAACTGCTCTGCTTGCTTTGCTCAGGTACAGTGGGGATAGGTCCTCAGTGATAAGACCCTGCCTGCCTTGCAATGATGCTCGCTCCCTGTTCTCGTTCCCTCAGGGAGCAGCCCACCACTGCTGCTTACTGACAGCACCTTACAAAAATGAGATAACATTCTGCTACTTAAGAAGTGTTGAAGTTTAGTAAATCTTTTTATCAGTGCAGCTACAAGCACATGATCCAGAACAGTATTTTTCAAATTCTCAGCTGCAAACCATTTACAGTTGCAAAGTAGTAAAAAGCAGTAGCTCAATTCCTCCAGGAAGGCAGAGCACTAGCAAGTCACAAGCACTTTAACTTATATTAGTAAGGAATGTCTACCTGCCTAACTGCCAGGTGCAGTTCCATTCCTCCAGGACAGACATAGATAAAGGGTGACTATAGAACTTGCTGTTCTGACTTCCTGTCCCTGAAGAACCAACTTAAACCAATCTAAAATAGTGAAAAGTGGGGAGGAGGGCGAGGCAGGCTATAACACTCTAAAGTAGGAAAAATATTGATCTAAACAAATACTCTGCATATTGAAGCTAATTAATCTCAAACTCATCATAAGAAACAGGACCAAAACATCAAGTCATGTCAGGTATTTGCCTATAGACGTGTTAAACTACCAAACTACAAACACAAACTGGGACTCTGCTGCCAGCCATGCAGAAGAAAGGTCAAGCACTGAGGTCCATTAGAATTGGAGCCTGACTTCTAGTGATTTCCATAATGTAGCACTCCTCCAGAAAAAAAGTATTTATGTAAGAAATGACAACTCTTACCTCTCCATGATAAATAAGGATTTGGAAAAATGTGTCCATAAGGAGAATGCGATCTGGTAAAATGCTGCTGCTATCCAGAAGAACAGGCTAAGATTTAAAAATAAATTTAAAAATCATCAATGGATGAACTGAGCAATTAGATGGCACTGCCAGATTTTTTAATCAGTAACTGAATCTTCGGAACTTTTTCAATCACTTACTAAAGCTCCGTATTTGCTCCTTTTCATGTTACACATCTGCAACCCACAGAATCTCATTCTGAAGTTATCTTGCCTGATTCTATATATAAAAGTTCATGAAAGTAATAAAAAATGTATTCAAGAGCTGAAACCCCTTTCATTATCATGCACTTTTCTAGTCTTTCAAGTACCTCCCTATTTACCCACACAATGCCATTAATTTGAATTGTATTTCAATGCATAAGGATTCAGCAGTTATTCAAATACAAGATTTGGGGTTTGTGAGTTGTTTGGGATTTTTTTAGTCTTGTTCTTGCAGCATATTATTACTGTGCATATATATCCCCCAATACTCTATATAGTAAATACTCATGATTTATGAAATTTAATGTAATATTTAAGGTTTTAAATCACCTTTTTAAGGGTGGAGACACTGAATCGGTGCTGTATGATTTAATTGAATCAGTATTACTAGAGATAACAAAAATATTAACTATTCCAAGAATCAAGAAAAAATATTATTATTCATTATACACTGAGACATCAGCTCCTGTTTAATCATATTTCTCTTTCAACCACCATTGGAACTACTTGTTTTTCATACATGGGAGAGTGATCTTACACTTGCAAGCTGCTCTTCACAAACCACCTTATTACTTTAATTTAAACGCCACTTCTAAAAGTCTTTTTTTATATCCTCATAAATATACTAAAAAAAAAAAAAATTCCTAAAAAAAAGTTAGAAATCCAACCTGCCAAGATCCTTGACTACTACATTTGTTTTCACTGCCTCACTCTCTTTTAAGTAACAGACAACTTTTGTTATCTGCTGTCCGAGACTTCTTCCAGAAGCTTCTTGGAAGACCAGCTTTTTTTTTTAGGTTTATACAGAATGTGCCATGACAAGGTCACCTGGAAGGTTCTGTACTAAATCTACACATAATGGGAACCATATCAAAATTAGAAGCTTTGGATTAAGGCATTAAAATAGAGGAAATTTTGTACATTTAAAAAAACCTCAACTTTTCTTTCAGGCAACAGCAAAAGTACATTTTTAAGTAAAACTATTTTTGTTTACATTTACATTCTGGCACCACAAAACCAAAAAATGCTCTCAAAAACTAAAAAAAAAGTACCATCCTTTAGTTTAAAACATAACGTCTTTACAAAGTGACTTTTGTTCTCAAGACTGCTACATCAGAATTCTGAGATACACCTTGTTCATAGCTGTTTTAAATTAAATGAATGTTCTTTCTCATACAATAAATTTTAAACCAATACATTTTGTAACATGTAACGGTGAAGACAGCAATCACCTCTTTCTCAACAAAGCGCCTTTTAAACCACTATGGAGTTATTTTACTGATACCTCTGGAGGTCCATTGAAAGAGTAGGCATAAAGAATTGGCTGAACCATGATAAGAGACTGGGTCAGATCCTGACGCATAAAATGATGACGATAGTAGGAGCTCTCATCCGGACTGTTGTTAAAAACTTGTAAGAAAGGAGATCTTCTCAAGTGAAACATGAACTGCAAAACAAGAACCATTGGTTTGAACTTTGACAGATAAAAAGGACAGTTCTACAAGGAGGAGGTATTTTCCACAAACTACATGAGACCAATGCCACAACAAAACTGAATTCCAACTCCTTTAACATTTCTAATTTGTATATGCACGTTTGCCAGTTTTTACACACTCCCATGACAGTAAGAGAGGCATCAGAATGGGAAAACCTACAAAGCAGCTTTGAAATCCTTCCTTTACTGTAAGTTCTACTGTTCCTATGAGGGAGGTGGATGTTCTGGAATGAAGTAAGTTATAGCACGTGAACAGAAAAAGAAACATTAACCATAGCAAAGTCAAACTTTGCTAGTAAAAGCATATGATTTCATTGCTGAAAGAAATTCTCCACATGCTGACTCAATCTCTACGCAACACCTAACACCTACAGACAGACTGGTAGGGAACTGAAACAGAAATATCATGGGAGTGTATGAAGAGTCCAAAAGTGAAGTGTCTGGAGCTATCAGAATGGAGAAATTTATCAGAATGGATTATTAGCAAAGAAACTATTCAAAGTTTGATACTGTCAAGGTCAAGTTCACAGAAAAGTGTTTCTTTTCAGTATCAAATCACATGGGAGAGAAACAAAAAAGCAAACCCATTTATTTTCTTATGTTTTCTGAATTTCTTGATTAGAACATCCCTTTAAAAAGTGCCATTAAATGAATTACAAATTCAGGTGAGATAAGGATTGCATTGTAGGAGAAACAAAAAATTTACATAGTTAGACATTTAACTTTAAGGGCAGAGGACAAAAGGGGACACAGCAGCACAGACAACAGAAGTGATTTTCCTAATGTCACATGCCAGACAGTAGTTGGGGGCAGGGGTTCTGTTCATCCTGATATACCTTATTGTACTCAGTGCTACAAGGACTCTTTCTTCACTGAGCATTCTCTTTTATCCCTATAGACAAACCTTCCTATAGACAAACTCACCTGTGGATAAAGTGAAAATGTTTCTGAAAATCTGAAAGAGCTTGGATCATCCTTGTGATATTCTCCAAATTTCTGACACTGGAGGAAATGAGAAAGAAAATCTATATTAAGAAATATGCTTTGCTTGGTCATGCCATTACTGGAAGTTGGGTTTTAAGAGACACGTGACTTGTAGTGCTTACAACTTTGTAAACAAACAGAAACCTAGCAAAAACACTGACAACAAGTTCTCTCTTTAACAGGCAGCCGTTTTCTTGAATACAAGCCTTCAACAACTTTGTGTGTTGGTTGTTTTCCCCTCTAAAATCACTAAGCAGAGTTAGGTGATTAAACAGCCCAGAAGACATTGTTCAAAATTAAATTATTAATAAATGCTTACTTACAAATAAAAAATAAATTTTTAAAAAACCAAGCAGAAAATTGAACTTTTGAAAATAAAAAAAATTCCATATGGTTTTTCTAGATACTTCGCCTTTTTTTTCTGCTAAAAATATTTACTCTACAATATCATTATAAGCAGCAGAAAGTAGAGAAAACTTTCATTTCTGCTAATCACATGCTATAATTTCTCTAAATTCTTCTTAATTATCATGTGCTGAGGAAACACCAAAAAAAATCAAACACACCTGCTCTTTTTCTAATTTAAAATAGAAAATCTTAGTTAATTCTGTATAGCCTCATGTAGAAATTAAGCATTCAGTTCATTTTTTGCTTTTATTTTAAAAGAAACCATCACTGAACAGCAGTCATTTATGTGTCTGCAAACAAGAAACCAATCTGACTCTTTCAATACAGCTCGTTTTACCAGTCGTATAAGTTGTCTGTCCAGCCACCTCAGCACATCAGGCCCCTCCTCTGTCTCTGCCCTGTACACTGCCAATCTAGCCATGAGAATTGCAGCAGCTTCCTGGTCAAAAGATGCAGCAATGTTTTGAATCTGGGTCTGTGCATCTGCCCAGCTGCAAAATAAAAATACAAGGATTTGCATCACAGTGAAAGGAAAAAATCCAACCTCAAAATATTCCTTCAAAATTAAGGCAAAGAAAGTTTAACAGTTAGCAGTTTAATAAACTCATGCTGAAGCTTCAAAAAATCTACTGGGTAGATTAAACAAGCAGCCTCCCAGTTAACCATTCTTTAATTAGAAATGTTCCTTATTTGTACAGATATCATGCAACCAGTGAAATAAAATATAATGTCACTAATAGAACAGCTATCATATTTTTTAAATAATTAATTGGTTATTACAGAAAACACCGTCCACGAATCTAATCGATATTCCCACATAAGAAATTTTCTTGCGCACTTTGCCAGTTCTTTTTAACTTACAGAGTAAACTATTCATCAGCCATTTCATCAGTCACCAAGATTTTACTAATACAACTAATTATGTTAACAACACAGTCATATCAACAGTTAGGGCAATGCTTTTTTCAATAAACTGAATTTTCCATCAAATTAACCAAGCAATGATCTCCTTCAACTTAGAGTAAATAAATGTCACTGGACATTGAAAAATGTCTTCAAGATATTAAACACCATTTCCTAAAATTGTGAAGTATATTGAATCAAGGAAACTGCAGGTAAAGGTTATACACAGAATACCAGGTATTTACATCCCAATGAACTGCAGTTAGCACTCTCAAGTTAAGTTATGAACTGATTTTTGCCATTCCAAACATCTCTTCAGTTCAGGCCACAGAATTTCACTCAAAGCTTCCCCTTCGTCTAAAATCACTTGGCTTTCTTCAGAGCACTGCTATAATAACATTATACAGCCACTGTAACCTCTCAGAGAAGAAACAGTCCACAGAACAAAAGAGGCAACTGTCTCAAACAAGAGACTGCTTACAAAATCTACAAAGTAAAAGGCATATATATACCGTGACTTTTTGAAAAGTATTCACAAGTGAAACATACTTTCTGGCAACTGTGGTCACTCTGATACGTCTCTGTCCACTGGAATGCTGGTACTGAGTCACAAACTGGATTGCACCACGCCCTCCTTGAGGAATGGGAGCATTGTGCTAAGTACAAAAGGAAAATAAATGAAAGGGAATCTCAAGATTTTACAGTACAATTTGAAAACTTGTAACTAATTACTAGAAAATCCTAACATTCTTTGCAATAGGCAGCCCCAGTTATTTAAATGCATTGTCTGGTGTTTTTATTATGCTGAGTACCTTTATTAAACACAGATAATCAACTTGGAGATTGTTAAGGGGTGTTAGAAGCACTTGCTGGCTTCACCAGATATCCTTAAAGCAACCAATGCTCTCTCCTTACAGAGACAACATTTTCCCAAGGGGCCTTGTAATTCCTGGTTCCATCACATTCTATTTGAACACCATATGATTCACTGGAATTACAGGATAAGAAAACTGATACTAGTCTAAAATGTTCACTAATGAATCTGCAATAGTATTATCAAAACAAAGATTGAAATCCAGGTATAAACTGAAATTTCAAAACTCTGCTCAGTGAAAATACAGATTTACACACTATGTAAGCAATTCAGAAGAGGAGAGGAGTTGAAATCAACTATTACACACTGTGACTAGGCCGGTTTTAGAGCTACTAATAAAACAAGCCCAACATAAATATGCAAAAAAGTAGAATTGAAACTTGGCTAAGGTAAGTTCCAAGTTTTCAAACCTCTGCATAGATAACAAACTATGAAATACAGCATACCAAACATATAGAAACTATAGTCAGCTGCTTCTTGGAACAAGAAATGGTGTGAGAATGAGTAGCACACTTGCTCCTCATGTTTTCATCCTCTTTTCTAGTAGCCCCCCAGGGAAACAGGAAACCTGTTTTGCCCCTGATGCATTTCAATGAAACCAATCTTTGCTTGCAAATACTGAGCAATAAATTAAAATGTATCACTATGTAGTAATTACCTTGTAACTAAAACATCAGAGAAATACTGAAAAGAACTTTTAAATATACCCATTACAGCATTTTCATATAATGCAATTAAAATACATTTAATAAGTAACACAGTGAAAGAAAAACTTGGAGTTAGAGACTATAAACTCTATCCAAAATAAGTAGGTTCCTCAGTTCTCATTATCACTTACAAGAAGATTAGCCCATCATTAAGCAGTTAGTGTCCACCTCTAAACTTTGACAACACAAAATGGCAACATCATTTTTATCCCTGCTACTGTGCTTGGGGAAATCACACAAAAATACAAGCTTCAACAGTCACATAGAATAAAATTACTGTATTTAGCAGACAAGTAGACAAATATTTATTACCTGGTTTACCACCTCAAAGTACAGTGCAAGTGTTGTAGTAGGATTAAGACCACAAATCTTCCACTGACAAGTGCCTCCTGTTCCAATCTCCTGCAGAAAGATTTTGTAATACTTTTATAAACCAGAAGTATTTCCTGGTTTGTGAAATACAGCATCTAGCCATTATAGGTAACTGTTTGCAACTACTCTGTCACAAGCTTTCTCCCTGGTCACTCTGCCATCTTCTCAGACAAACACTCCTGCAGAACAACTGCAGTGCTGAATGTAGGAATAATAAAGAAAAGAGACTGCTGTTTTAAACAATTAATACATTAGAAAGATCAGGAGCTGGCATTACAAAAAAATTGAAAATGCAAGAAACAGGAAAAAGTACCAGACTTTGCTTATACAGTCACAAAAGAGGCAAAAAGCACATGTAAGTGGAATGACTCTTCTAAGGCACAGCAGTAAAACTGAAAGCAAGCTTACACGCTGTATTTCATGTAGTAACACACTCTCAAGTAACTAACAAGGTAACTACTCAGACAGCAATGTATTTCAACTGACAATTCCTTTTTGGCATCAAAGCAACATAAATATCCAGCAAAACCAATTAAAGTAATCCATCGTCCATAATGGACACAGTGAAGCCAAATAAAACATTTAAGGAAAACTACACTGACAATATTGCCACTGCACCTGTATTCACTTGAAAGCATTATAGCTAGAGGAATTGTCCAGTTATCACTGAAATGAGCTACATGCACTCTCATTTTATTCATATTCAAATTTTAATTCAGATAATTTCAACAAAAAGAGGGTTGGAATATAAATTAATCATTATATAATTGCAAAGCAACAATCTCACAACCGAATTTCCTATTACCTTCTATGAAATAGATATGTAGCTTAAATGAGATGTACCTTTAACTTATTTTTGGTGTTTTTAACTTTTATTGAAATATATGCAATCTCTTCAGCCAATGAAATGAGAAAAATCAGTACCAGATCACTAAAAAAAAAGGCTGATTATATTGAAATTTTTAAATTCACAAAGATCCAAACATAAATAAGTTATGGAATAAATGTGCTTATTAAAGCAGGCCATTTGTGAGCATTTTCAAACTGGGAAGTGCTCAGTTATGCAGATTGTTAGGAACAAAAGTGAGACTTCTCAAACACAAGACATTTTGGTCACTTGCAGGAATTGTTTTTTTTTATTGGTAATCAAATGTTAATAATATTATCTGATAAGAAAATAATTGATGATTTAAGTCTAATATAATTTAAAGGCATTACTTCAGGAGCCCACAATGGTTGGATCTTCCAATCAATTAATTAAATGTGCATTTGGTGAAACAGCTACAAAAATGGGAAGACAGAGTCAAGATAAAAGGGATGTTTCCAAACTCTGGTGCCTTCCTGTTCTGTCAATTCTTCCTAAAAAATTTGTTTTCATGGTTCACTTTGGATAAAAGGAGACAGCTCTGATTTTAACAATACAGCATGCTAACTCACTTTCTACTCGGTTTCTGCTACATCATCATGTAACTTCTGTATAATAAGTTTAAAGCAATCAAATTTAAACAATCTAAACAAGTGGACATACCTAATCAAGTAACAAGGGATCTGCAAGGTCTAATACAATTGAATCTGACCTAGTAATGAATGTGAGCTTGCACGTATTTAGTTTAAAAATCAGTAAAAAGTGAACACTTTGTTCCATTTATGGAAAAGTTTCAGCCTCTCATTAAGTCCAGAAATCTAAAATCCTATTTTTCCATAGCAGAATATTACCTTCATTTTTAGCGAAGTTTACTTACATTTTCTGAGACACATGGTCCCTTAGAGTTGAGAGAGACACAGGGTCCAATCGCTCCAGAAATCTTTACTTCTCTTGAAGTCTTCATATTTTAAATAAAAATATACATTAACATGACATAGCTAAATAATTCAGTCTCATTTTATCATTAGATAATTGAAACCTCAACACAGATGACTGATACCTTTAGGGAAGGTTACACATATAATAAGACTTGATACATTTGGAGACACTTTTCAGTTTCTACTCTTAATTACGTTTGTTTGCTATACCAACTAGTGTATCTTAAACAACAGCGTGAACATAAATTAAAACATTGAGAAAGGCTGCTTTATTCATAAACATAAGAGCCTATAAAGTATACTGGGTAATGTTTCCTTTCTAATGAAAGGATTAAAATATTCAAAGGTAAGATTAAAACTGAAGACTAGTAAGATAAGCTTACACACACCTGACAAGGAATTTATACTCTATGTCCTAAACATAGTTAGCTAAAAGCAAGATCCAGTTATTTACATTCTTCCAATGTCACCGTCCTGTTTGAAGTGACCTGTACGTCCCTCTAGAACTGGAGTTCCCTTTTTACATTTTCCAGGATCTTTCAACAAAATCCCCATGAATATGTGTACAAAAAGAAGAGGGTGCAACTATTTGTCCTAGTACTAAAAATTTAAACAGAATTTTACCAAATATGAAAATAGTCTCATATTCTTCTACAAAGTGGTACAGTAATACTTTTCAAGAAACATCAAAGAAGACAGTGCCTGAACCTACAGCATATTCGGCTCTAAGCTTCTCACAATGGGGGAGGTAAAAAACGACACTGTTAAAATGCCAGAGTGGATTTGGTAAGGATGGAAAATGAAAGAAAATTTGTCCTGGACTATGCAGAGAAACTGACCTACCTAAAACCAAGAAACCACTGATACCAAAATCTAAGCTCACAGCATCGTTAGTTTCTAATGGAGATACTTATTTTACTTTAGTCTCTCTTTTGGCTGTCACTGAATGTAAAGTGAGAAGGAACTACCATTATACCTAACTCGCATTTACAGAATCACAGAACTGCAGAAAGATAGCTAGGCAGTAACAGCTATGTACAGGCCAATCTTAATACATCTGTTGAGCATCTTCCTAAAGATTTCCTTAAAAGAGCAAAGATTCCACAGTTTGTAGCAATCCTATTCCACTGTTTCACTAACAGACTGCATTTTTGTATGCTTACCTTTATTTCTAATGTGCCGCCAAATCCCATTTTAAACTGTCCTTGCATATCTTTAGTGAACACTCTCTGAAAAGTTTGTTTGAATAATGAGGTATTGAAAGAGTCTCCCATTACCATGTAGCCTCTAGACAACAACAAAACAAACAAAACCCATGAGTTAAAATAGATTATTTATACAGCTCATTTTTATTAAAGACTAAAACTGAAGACAGTTCATTGTGAGACATATTTTTACCTTCATAAAACAGACTAATGTTAAATTTGTACTTGCTACAATGTTAAGGATAAAATTTTTAAGTGAGCTCTTTGCCCTAGGCATCTTAAGGTCATGTAACAAAATCTTTCACTGGGAAAATACTATACTGGACTTTCAACACTAAGGATGTCTCAAGATCCTGTCACACAAAGTCAGTTTACTTTTAATATTTATTATTCCAAATTACAGTATTTTGTGTAGTTCACTCATTATTTCAGGGTTAAATCTATGCTCCAGAAGCATGATTTATTTTTATGCTTAGCAGTACTCTGTGGATGTAACTGCAACAGTTGCCACTTGTCATGAAATATCATACCCTGCCTTTAGAAAACAGTAATGGGAGATATTATTTTCAGTCATCAAAAAATGTTAATTGAAACCTTTTAGTAGGTCAAACATTACACCCAAAAGAAGTTTCCAGGTGGATACTCAAAAATAGAAGAAAATAGATATGGATAGAATCAGAAATTCCTCCCCTTAATGCAGGATGTAACCAGAACCAAAATAGAACAGCTGTATGAGAAATAAACTATACATTAAGGCTACAGAAATAGGGTGAGTCACATGAGCAGACAGAAAGAGCAAAACAGTATAAACAAAAACATAACTTGAGTGTGATGCAGAAAAGGAATAGGTGTCAAATATGCAGGTAAAGTCAAATTTAAACATAAATAGCCTGAACAGTGAAGGCTCCCAAGCTAAGGCTATATATACAGCTCTGAAGAGAAGCAGCGATTAGCATGACCAAGCTGGCCTGAAACTCAGGAGCTGTACTTGATAGTCATCTAAACCACTAGCTGAACCTATAAACAACAATATATAAAAGAACAGCATAAACAAGACAGAAAGAATAACAGAGGGTTTTGTACCACTCTGAAGAACAAGAAAAATAACGATGACAGGTCCTTATCGTTACTGAAACCTGCCACTTACACAAATACACACAGAAAAACAGCAACAGCATATCTGATAAATATTCTGTTTAAAAGATATCCATGTTATTCAAGCCTCAAAAAGATCACATTAAAAGAAAACAGCAAACCCACTTCTGATTAAACTCAGAATTGTGGTGACAAATCTGCCAGAGACCAAGATATTCCAAAATTCCAGCATAAATGCAACAATCACAATTTATCAGTGTGTTTATGCTTTTTTTTTTTTAAACAGCAGAATGTTTTTTGCAAGTGCTTCCTGTTAAACAATTTAAAAAACTAAAAAACTGCTTCATATACTACTAAAAAACAAATGGGACACATACCCAGTGTAGTTGGGACAACACTTCATCTCCAGTAGACCAGTCTGATCTAATGCACATGCATATATGTCAATAACATGACCATTTGTTGCAGCTCGATTAGCCAGGGCTTCAAAATGCTAAATACAAGATGAAAATACAGTTCATAGCAATTTACAATGTGAACTCTCCTCATCTTCATATTAAATCCTAGACTTACAAAATTTTTCTAAAACAACATTATCAGACTTTATTCACATAAAAGTGTATTTTTTTCCTAAAGTTAAAACTAAGACTGGAATTTTCAACACTTGGGGTTTTTTTCTGATCAGCTGAGAGCCTGACTCACATTAAAGAGAACTGTGGTTGCTATTTAAATTAGAAAATTACTTTGATCTTCCTCCTTTTAAAATTTGTAGTTAGTACTAAATCCAGCACAAAACTGAATTTACTATTCTAATCTCAAGTGTCTACAATGAGAGGTGCCTGCAACTGAGCTAATTGTTTAAGATCCCATTATCAGTCAAGATGAATTCAACAGGTTTTGGATGCAGTTCATCAACCCAAATGTACTAAATCAAATTAACTATGACTAAACTCTACAGCCTAATCCTCTCCTAGCTAGAGACAGTTTTGAGCACCTGTCTTAAAAGCACCAGCTTACAACACTAGATATTACCATTTGGTCACAAAAATTTTTTTCTGAATTAAACAAGAGAAACGCTCCAAAGAACTTTAATGTGATCTAGACAAGTCCTAACTCAATATATTGAAATTTCTGAAGAAATTCTTGAGACATATCACTATTCAGAGCCAGCTAAACAAAACCTCAAAATTCTCACCTCTTTACACATTTGCTATAGCTAACAGCATTTTACAGTGCCAAGCAATTTAAATGCTTACTTACTGGGAATATGTATGAAATCCCATGATCATCTCTTACCTTAGTACCCTTTTTAACATATTTTGCATTGTCTTTTTCGATGTCATGCCATGATCTTATAGGTAACTTCAATTCATCCCCAACAACCATGCCAGGTCCCTGCGTAGCTGGTCCTCCAATGAACATCATTATGCGTGCACCAGTATTAGGGAAAGTGCACTGCAGGAATTAAAGACAAATAAAACCCTTGGGTTTTGCTACAAGCTGAACAAAATAAGTAGATACATGGGTATTTATCACACTGCTAGGATTGTAACAATAACTGCATTTTTTCACTCCAAAAAGTTAAATCTGCCAATAATTCAATTCCCAATTTTGCCATATTAAAATGTGTAAATGTCTATGATATTCTATTAACGTAAGGGATGATATCCATCAGAATCATCCTACAAATCTAATACACATCAGTTAGTAAGGTTTTTACATACTGATTGTGGCAGCTTTTCTGCAAGAAAATTATCTACATTTTAGCACAGCTGTAGTTAAAGCTATTACCTCAAGGAGTCCTACAGCTATAGACAGGGCCACTCCAGAAGAACGTAAGGGCCGTTTTCCTTGTGGAACAGGCCAAGGATCCCGCTGCAGTTCACCCAACAGATCAGTAAGATTCATATCAATTTTCTGCACTGGTTGCAAAAATCTAGAAACAAATATGTGGAAGTAGTTTAGACTTAAATTATTAAATAAAAATTTTATCAATTGCTCACTAGCAATATATTAGACATGTATTTGAAATGTCTAGTTCTAGATTCTAGTCTGAATTCAGAACAATGTCTCTGCTTCATCAAAATAAAGCAGTTTGGAATTACTACATACACACTCAGCTTAAGAAGTTCAGCAAAGAGCTTGCAAAATTGAAACTTGCAGACTTAGAGATACCACCACTATCCAGAAAGAACCCTACCTAGTCAAAAGAACAGAGCAGGTGATGACCTATGAATCTCAAAAAGAAACACATTTCACTACTTCAGTGACAATCAAAGATCAGGAGGAAAATTAACATGTAAGATCTCTTTCATGCTGTTGCAGGAAATCTACATATGCAGCTAATTTTTGCAAGGCAGAGATGGCAAAACTGTCTTCCTTTCTCGTAATTTTATAAATTCCTTCTATGTCACAGTGAAATACACAAGAAAATCCTGTAATTGCTGAATGAGAGACCAAAGGGGAGGGAAGAGGACTAGAGGAGGGAGAAAAAGGGAAGGCACAACTGGATATCTGCATAAGAAAGGGTCACTAAAGCATCTATTAACACTTTCCAGCACACCAGTCAACAGAAGTATCATTATTACTATTTATGTATCTATAACATGCCTCTCATAACACTTCCAAAAATCATCCAGATAGTATTACTATTACCCATTGAGTAATTTCTTCCCAGTATAAATTGTAGGAAAGAACAGTCTACTAGTAAATTTGTGCCTGACCAAGAACTTTGGCTGTCAGTTTACTGTTCTCATGGTCATAAAACCTAGGTTTTCCAGTACATCAGTGTAGTCAAGGTACATTTTAAGATGTTTAAAGATTGATTACCTGTTAGAAGGTGGTGGCTGCTGCACTTGAGGACCCCGACCAACTTGTGCAACAGCTACTTTTGTAAGCCCCAGCATTTCCTGTAGTCAAATAAGATTTTATTACAAAATTTGTTTACAGACTATCTCACCATTAGCATCCTAAGGATTTACTTTTGTTTGCCTCTGTTCATTACCTGAAGCTGTTTTGCAGAGAGGTCCTTTGTTCCTCTGAAGACATAACTTTTGGAAATTCCTTCACAGCCAAGCTCATGAACTTGCACCATTCGGCCAAAGGTAATGAGACCAACTAATGCTGTTGGTGGCAGAAGACTAAGGGACATTTGCATGGATTCCTTCAGAGCTTGCAAGTCTTCATCTTCCATGCATGTATCCACAACATAAAGAAATATCAACGGCATCTGAGGACCACGCTTTGAGAAACATAATTATAATCATATGAAAACCAGTATTTTTGGAGTATTTAAAGGATCAAAAATGAACAAGTAAGATGCATCTTGTAAAAGTTTTAATTTAAATCATACCAGTAATGTGAATGTTCCATCTAATTTAACTCCCTCTCAATTAGTAATCAGGATCCAGAAAAAATACCCTACCAAAGGGAACTCTGTACAAAAAGGAAATGCTTACTACACAAGAAAAGAAAAAGTCCTTTCAGGAGTTGAGACAGTTTTGAAGCATGAGCCAATTACATACCTCTTTTAATATACAACGAGCTTTTATTGCTCCAAGTGAACATAACAATCATAAAGCTATTCACAATTATAAAATATTCTAGCCTGATGACATTCCATGGCATTTCACCTCAGAATTTTTTTCTAGACACCATCTGTACTTTTTATTCTAGATAAACTAATTTTGCTGTACTATGAGCAAACATTCTATTTACTTTGCATTACAAGAGTTGGCAAAAAGTATTCGTTCTTCCTTCGATTAAAATTTGTAAGGCTCCAGTGAGGATTCAGATTACAATTTGTCTCACTGAAGTCTTAAAAATTTTAATCCTCAAAAATGGAATTTGGAGATTAAAAATTTGCAATTGCAAATTTTTGCAATTTAGAGGTTTAGGTCTATTTTTTATTTCTATAAAAAGCAACCTCTATCCTGAAAAAGGATGAATACTAAAATTCAAACACCTGAATTGAATATGTATTAGCTGTTGTCTCTAAACCAGACAGCACTAAAACTACTCATCATTCAAATACAAACCTAAATTCAAATGATTAATGATGGGTGAATGAACAGTCAAATCTGAACGACATTACTTCAGCAAGCAACAGAGGTAAGCAGCCTCCTGACACAAACATCAATTAAACTCATTGTAAAGAAACAGACCTAATAGAAGTATCACCTTTAGAGAACTCTCTTTTTCTCTGTTTTTTAAACCAGTCTTATTAGCCACCCTAATGCTCAAATGTTTTCCTTTTCCAGCTGATGGCATCAATGTTCAATCTACTAACAAGCACACATATACTCACAGTCACTAAAGTACAGTGGAGAAGTAAAACCGAAATTTATTCTTTTTGTACACTGCAAGGCAATAGATGTTCAAGATTCTATTTAATGATTTTACCTGTACTACATATTCAATGCTGGAGAATTGAGGCAAAAGTTCAGCTGGCTGATTCATTTCAGATATGCCAGCATAAGTAGGGGGAAACTGCAAATAAAAACACAGAAATTAAATATAAATAAAAGATTACAATTTCTACAAAAGTGAAAAAAGGACTTCTTTTCAACAGATATTCACTATTGCTGTGATTAAAAAAATCTCAATGCAGTGTCTGAAGATACAGTTGCACACTCCTGCTTTTGCTGTCAATTTCAGTTTGCAAATATAATTTGAAAAATCAAGATTTTCATTTCACCTTGTGAAAAGTATTTTCTATATGTTGAATGTTTTATTTTCTTACCTGGTTTCTCTGGTAACAAAAGTTGCAAGCCCAGAGTTTTGCTCGATAATCCACTTGGCTATAAAAATACAATAGGAAAAGTTTATATAGCATGATCAATTCATTTTCCTCCACTGTTCCTACAATACTTTTCTTTAAAATTTTAAAAAACACATTGACTTTGAAAAAGCTTCCTTCTAATATACTTTCTCCTAAATACCCACATTACAAACTGAAAATAAGTGGAGCGTTACACAGATGTATCAGCCAAATTACTGTGTTTAGGGAAAAGGAATGGTCTTCAGGAAAAAGATGCAAATAAGAATGTAAAAATACAGGCTTCACACCTATCTTAGAGCCTTCCTCCATGGTTTTAGCAAATCTTGTTAACTCTACTTTTGTATTTTTCATCTTTTTCTGCCTCTGTCTATTAGTTGTCACGGTGTGGGACTATCCTGAATATACACTATGCCCTAAAAAAACAGGTTCCAACATAACAGTTATCTCTATAACAAAAACATTGTTTTCAATTGATGAGTCTACCTCCTTTTGCCTACATTTTTAGTAGTATTCAGATAGTTTAAATAAAAAATGTAAATTCTATCTTCATGCCACAGAGATATCTTAACAAAATCCTAATGACATCTTAAGGGAAAGTCAATTTAATAGTTCTCAATATACACTTCCTGCTATTACATCTTCTCCTGCACAAGAGCAAATCTTCAGATAAGTCCCAGCATGCTGTAAACAAAACATAAATCTATTGCTATCTAATTATCTTTACCAGTTATAGAGGCTGCAAATTACCTAGCCCAAAGTGCCACAAAGGCTTCAAGTCTCCCCAAATTGAGTCTCTAATCACCCTTTCAGGGGGAAATAAAATCCAGTCACGACTTGCATACACAATACCAAAAAAATGTACACAGTTCCCTGTAATGTTGGCATCTGTCTGACCCTTTACCAGTTTGTCTTCTCACTGGTTTTCTTCCAGCCCTCAATAAAAGATAATGCTTCTGAAAAAGTTAACTGTAACTAGCCACTGCAGCTGTTTAATACTGAAACACAATTATACATCTGCTTTGAAGTTGTTTTTTCTCCCAAGCAGGGACAAGTCATTCATAACATTAAATTTGCTCTACAGGTTCTCTGACATCATGTCTAATCTCTATCATTCAGGACCCTTCCCATGCCTATCAAACTCCAACTCAGAAATCATTCTGTTTCTTTTCCATACTTCTATGACAGGAATGACATATGAAACACCTCCTCTGCTTCCAACCCAAACTTACCCATGACTAGTCCACAATCATTTGAGCTTGTGCCAATATCACTCAAGCTTAAACAGCTTTCCACCCTCTTTCGTGCCTACTTCTGATGTTATCTGTTTATCACCTTCTGCTTTGGTAAATTAAACCAGATAACCTGCTTTGGTCCACAAATGAACTAAGGTCAGTAATAAATGTAGTTTATTTCACTTGGAAATTAAATATCAGGGTCCAACCGTTCAAAAGATACAGTATTGTAACTTTTTACCCAAGTCATTTTCAAGAGGCAAAATGAAAGAGTATACTAACTCCCAAGATGTATAGTTCCAGAAAAATGACATACCTAATCAATAGTAAGAACACTGAAACTACTCACTAAATGAAAGCTATGTTTTAGGTATATATGTTACATATGCAAAGCTATGTGCAGAACCTTCTAACATCTGTAAGTCTGTGCTGTATAATGATGTGAGGAGTACTTGAACTTCCATACACCAGATCTTTCACACAGTTCAGCTATCAGTGTTCTCAAGATACTAAGGCAAAGTACTGCAGTAACATATGCATTAGGTTTACCATAAGGGATTCAGAACAGCTCGGCACGTGGTCCTACTGCACAACACTGGCTCATACTGGATAGGAGGCAAGTCTGGCCGTTCCTTCAGTGGCGTGAAGAGTGCAGCCACCGGGACTACCATTCTTGTAGCTTCAAGACGACTTGAAGGCCAAACATTCCAGCTGAATCTAACTCCATCTCTGTCCTCATTCTGCTGGATAAATTCCAGGAAGGTTGTCATGGTCAACTTCTCCCTTTATCACTAAAATAAAATCATAACTGTTAACAGAATGTTGACATGCAAATATTTTTATCCACTAAATGCTGAATGCATTTAATGACAGTCACATATTCAAATACAGTAACTGAGTTACAGTCAATAAAACACTGAGTAGAGCTTCTTAAATCCTAAAAGCAATGAGCAGAATTCTAAGGGAAAACAAAATACTGCTGTATAAAATTTGTTTTCTAACTATATTTTTGCTATCTCATGATGCAGTCTACATGCAAACATAAAGAAATAACAACATGATATTCCTACAGCAAAGCTAGCAAATAACTTTGTAAGAAATACAAGTGCCATATTCCGACACATTATCTACAAAGAAGCACTTTTCAACAATTCTTTGAATTCAAATTTACCATTTTGGGCATTGACCTAAGGCTTTCAAAATCTTCTGCTACGATTATTTACAAGCTGAGGACGGGGGAACACAGACACATCTGAAAAGCTCAACAGGTACCCGTGAATATCTGGGAAAGTTAGCAAGGAGCACTCCCTCCCCCCAATCCCAAACTCCCCAGCTATAGACACACTGTACCTGACTATCTGCTGCATGCTAGTACCTTTTATAGTACACATAGCACAGGTTTTTCCAAGAACTACAATATCTAAACTCACACTGCCTAATAATTAAGGATTTAAGCCTACATGAAACACCTAAGAGGAAGTAGTAATACTCCTTGGTCTCAATTTATACTGTACAAAGTTAATGAACAGCTATTAGAAACACTGGAACCCTCCTGAACTGGGATTTAAATCAGGAATTCTCACAAGCCCATTGACATTCTTAGTCCTGCCATTACAGACACTACAAGAGACTCCTAGAAACTCTCAATTTATCAAAACCTACCTCTATCAAAATTACAGTGGCATTGCACCTTTAGTTTCTATGACAGCTAAAAACTTTCCAAGTTATTTTAAATTATAGGCTAACTTAATGGTTTTATTTTAATCCTGACTTTTAAGAAAACAGATTAACAAAATACACAAAGCAAAGGGAAGTGCTGCATTTCACAGTTAATATCCTTAGGAAATAACCAACTGCCAATATTTTAATGGGCATGTCTTACTGATCTTAGGAGCAAATCTGCTCCTATCTAGACATGTCATGGCAATTACAACGTAGGGAGCATGAGGGACTTTGTGCATAAGAGCACTTCCACCATTGCTTTTACTCAAACTTCTGCAAAGCCATTGGGCAGGGGACAAAACTGAGCAAAAGAGAAAATATCTAAAAGTTGTAATTACTACAGAAAAATCAGAGACAGAAATTAACTCAGCTAAGAGAGGAAAGAACAGCCTGGCATTTGAAGAGAATATAGAATTTAAGAAATTCCTCTCCTAATAAATCAAAATCCATCCATGTTTTGTAAAAAAGTTGAAGGAATATTATCTCTGAAAAATGGGGTACTGATGGAAGAGTCTGCATGAGGCAACTATCTCCACTACAACCACAAACTAAACAATCTGTCCATCTAAAAATTATTTCCTGAGAAGACAGAGAAAACTGCAAGTTAAGGCTATTTCAGCCATTCACTGGCATCAGCTATAGAGCTTGCCAAATCCAGCTCCAAACACTGCAACATGTCACACTTTCTGTACTGGACTTCAAAGCATTTTCTCCACATTTTACTCTATGTTTGAAATGGCTGTACATGGATATTACTTTTAGCACTCAATTACTGCTCCTTAAAGGGCAATGTACAAACACCTGTGTGCACTGACTAATCACGTGCACACACATACATAAACGATTTGTTGGATTTACCGAGTTAAATACTGTTATTTTCTAGTAAAGTATGGATTTCCTATTAAGAAGGCAAAAGTGGCTAATAATCAAGTTCTCCACCTTTTCTTCTATCCTTTTCAAGAGCCAATAATGTTTACCTATTTAATGATTCATCAAATGTGGAACTCTTGGTCTGACAAATTACATTCAGTAGCATTGTTATAGCTATGCAGACACATTTTCTAGGATGGGTGTGGAGATGTATTGCATTATACAAGAACAGCAAACCCTCCTGGCCTATAGGGTACACACCAAATTTTGGACACCTGAATGCCACAAAATACACACTGCCCACCTCAGGAAACCACAGAGAAGGGATTTTCGGAACAGCTGAATAGCAGCTGCATAGTTCCCACATTGGGGTGGCACTGCTTTACTTTTGCTGCAGATTATGACATCCAGAAAAAAACAGAAGTCCTTTCTGGCTTGCTTCCTCCCTCCCACTACTAAGGCTGAATGTACCTCGCAACCCTGCACCATGACAATCTCAACTGTGTCTCACAAAAGAAGCCACTCTTGAATTGCATTGAGAGCCACTGGTTGACTATCAGCACCTTTAAACATTTATACATCACAGGTAAATGTGTCCCAATATAGAATATCCCAGAAATAATATCCCCTAATCTTTGCATGCATATACAAATAAAATCAAAACATTTCTCTCTACAGCATCGTAAGAGTTCCAGCACAGACAGACTGAAGTCCCCCATAGGACCATGTGTTTAAATACCACTAAATGAGTACAGTTCATTGCACACTTTTCTTACAACACACCTATTCTTTCAGTTTATTATGCATTAACAGCCCGGTAAAAGAGATTAATAATAAACCTTTAATTAATTTTTTATGCCCAAATCACATATCAGATATAAACCTATTTCAGTTCCAAGGAGGAACTAAAATATACGAGTAGAATGGTTTAAATAGTTATCTAAAGTAAGGTGCTGACAACATTTTCACCATTCAAACGCAGTCATCCTCCAAATCTTCTTTCCCAGACCTCTCGCTGAGAACTTTTTTTTTTTAAAAAACGGGGTGTATCATAACCTACCTAAATTAAAAAATAAACACGTATTCAAAAGCAGTAGGGCCTGCATTTCTTGTAGCTTTATCTACACGACAAGGCACCCCCGTCAGTGGCACAGCGGCGTAGGTACAGCAGAGCTCCGGGACAGGAGCACCACAGGCGCTCCGGCGAGAGCCGCCCTTTAGCCCCGGCCGTGCAAAGGCCGTGCCGCGCCGGCCCTATCCGAGCGCCGGCAGCCCCGGCCGAGCTGGGGGCTGCTGGCGGCCGCTCGCCCAGCCCCGACCGGGCGGGCGCTCCCCGCCGCACGGGAAGGGTGCTCGTACCCCCGGCCCGGGAGGCCGCGGACAGTGTTAATCAGCCGCCGGCGGTAGCCCCGGACCCTCAGGCCGCCGGGGGCCCCAAGAGCAGTTTCGGGCACCCGGGGATACCCCGCTGCCATGAAGGGGACGCGGGGAGCTCCCACCACGCTCGCTCCAGGCCCGGCAGCCGTGCGGGGCCCCGCGGCCCGGGGTGCCCCCCGTGCCTCCCAGCGCGGGGAGCGGGGCTGCCGCCTCTCCTCGCCACGGCACCCCAGCTCCGCCGGCTCGGGCTCCCCGCGCCCTGCGCTGCCGCCTCAGCCCTGCCCTGCCCTGCCCGCTCACCCGCGTCCCGGCCGCCGCCGCCGCTCCCGCTGTGCTCGCTCTCCCCGCCCGCCCGCTCGCAGCCGCCCCGGCGCTGCCGACGCATCAACATGGCTGATGGGAGAGTCCGCGCCACGTCAAAGGGCAGAGAGCGGGGGCGGGCTGAGCTCCGCCGCTCCCCCGCCCCCGGGGCACCCCGCCGGCGCCCGACGGGCCTCCCCGGCCAGCGCGGCGGGGCCGGCCTCAGCCATCGCACAGCTCTGACCGTCGCTTCGCCGCCTTGACGGTTCCTGCTCGCGTGTGTGTGTTCTCTGCCCTGTTTGGCTTTCTTCTAAAGGTCGGTCGTCTGCATCTCGATCCCAAATCCGTTCAGGAGAAAAGGCATCCCGACCACGGGGAGCAGTTTTGCTTTCTCTCCCCGCCGGCAGCGCTCGGCTCCCCCGTGCTGCGCCTGTGCCCGCGGGTACCGGAGCTGCCTGCGACCCCGCCAGTAGTTGCGCTGCCCTGTCCGCTGCTGCTCTGTCCGCCGCTGCCCTGTCCGGCATGGAATTTCTCCGGGCCGAAACAGCCGCGCTTCCGGGAGTCCTTGAGCTCACCCTGCTTGTACCCATCTTCCAGCATGTGTACTTAGGGCAACTTTTTAATCTGGAAGATTGTTTGCCTGTTTCTTCTGAGTGCCTGGGAAAAAAAAAATACATTGAAATTATATTCCTGGTGTGTTTTAGCCTGAAACAATCCTGTATCTCGTATTTATAAATATTTAATACATGTTTGTTTACTGTCTGTACAATAACTATCACATAGCCATTACTGTATGGGTTTGTCCGGGTTTTTTGTTAGTGTGGTGACCTTTTTATCCCAAACGCAAGTTACAGTGACTCTTCGGTTTCAGGAATTGTTTTTAGTAAGCCGGTCGTGAGAGGCCAGAACAGTAACTTCTATCTTTCCTGATACATCTTAGTGCAACTAATTCAGACATGGGGGAGGACTGAAAAACATTCTGCTGACTGACTGCCATATCCTCCTTCAATGCAACTTGGAAAACATTCTGTGACCACCAACCAAATATAAATGACTAAAACAACCTTATTCTCTTTCCTTATATGTCAAATGTGATTATGATAGAATTTCTTTGCCATTACTATCTCCAGTATGGTTTACCAGTCCTCTTCAGTCTAAAAACATGAATAGGTAAACAACAGCGGAATTTATGGGAGGGATTTTTAATTTCCTCATCCACAAAACTCACTGCCGTTTGTGGGAGTGTTAAGCAGGAGCTTGCCAATGACATGTAACATCCTTACTCTGAACACAAAAGAAAAAAAAAAAAAGACCAACCCCAGAACACGGTGAACATCAAACAGATGCACAGAAAGTGACTCAGTGTTATAACTTCAAAAGTATTCAAATACCTTGTGAAATATTTTCAGAAAATTACCTTGAAAAGAGGCAAGTCCTGAAGTAGGACTGCAGGATGAACTCTATAAGTAAGAGAAAAAGAGGCAACTGACATGTAAAGACACTCAAAAGGGCAAGAAGGGAAAACAGGAAAGTATATTACTCTGAAAGTTCACTACGAATAAAAGATATTCAGTATTTTTAATTAGTCTTTAGCACAATTAAATTTCATTACATAAGAACTCAATCCAGTGCTCTAAACTTAAAGAAAAGTCTTGCAGCTGTTACGATGATGCAAACCACAGAGAAAATCAAGGAGAAAGAAAAAAGTAGAACAGAAAATACATATATATTCATTATAAGAAAATATTTTGTTAGCTGCCCATACCATACCATTAGAATGTAGATTGAAAGCATTTTAATTTTTCATAATGCAGAATTTATGTGGAGGTTTGCTTGGGTTTTTTAGCCAACAGGGCATATCCATTAATGCAGCTCACCCTTTCTTTGGAAAAGTACTCTTCCTTAAGCAGTTGAGGAGAAAGAATATACATTTCCAGTTTCATCTTCTTCTTTCTCCACTGAGTCATATTTGCTACCATTGCATCAGCATTGTTGGTAAGACATGTTAGGAACAATTTTATTACCTGGGGAAGACTATCTGTAATAATTAAAAATATGTTGCTTTATTTAAAAAGTATCAACAGAAAGTTCCAGAAAAAGTAATCTAAACATAGAAATTTAATTATTTAAAGTGTATTTATATCTGTGGATTCTCTTTCTGTTCATAGTTCTTGACTTTACAACAAAAAGGAAAAATAAGTTCTGAATATTACTAAAGTATGAGAAATTAACTTTTTATAGCTGGACTCACCAAAGTTTTTATCTTGATCATCAGTCAGCCTTTCCAGAGTTATCACTGTAGTCTTAAGCAGGTTTTATTTCTAGTGGTGTCTGCAATTGCTGCATACTCAACTTGGACATTAGATCCGGGTTTCAGAAAGAAAACTCCCTGGTACACGTAGGTGCTTTTGGAAACACCTTAAAACAAACAAAAGCCATTGGAGAGGAGGAGTTAAGGTAGGTGTTTATTTAGAACTGCTAAAATACAGGTGTGCAGGGGATTAAAAAAAAAAGGCATTGCTTTTTTTTGAACTTACTTTAGAAGTATCTAAAACTACTCTGATATAGTAGATCTAAACTGACTTTGCTGCAGAACTAATAGGAAAGATAATATACTAATTGACATTTTGTGTAATAGGAATAATACACAATGTAAATGATTACAGCATCATCCTTCCACTTTTTTATCCTACGTGAAAAACAATGCCCCTTTGTGGAAATGCTACATTGCTTTCTGGCATGTGGGTGCTCCCACATAATAGTTTTCAGATAAACCAATACAGCAACAATTCAGGCATTGACCCTTCCAGAATCGGAACTCCATGTAAATTTATAACCATTAACTTTTATGTAACTGACTTTAACCACAGATCTCAAAGCATTTCAAGGAAGGGACAAGTATTATGAATACTGGGTATTCACAGGTAAAATAAGAGAGTACTAATGGGTGAGCTTTAAAGAACCTCTTGTATTAGAATAATGGCACAGGGCCTAATGAAAGAAGTTATTAAAGATTTACACCTCTTCACCACAAAAATAGGCCTAGTTTGATAGGCAGTGAATTGGCAAGCCCCTTTCTGCCACTGCTCTTTGGCCAAATTTCTTTCATTCCCCTCCGGTGGTTTCCAGGGCAGCCAAGATGCCCAGAGCAGGTCGCGGCACACCAGAGCGCAAGGCCAGGGCTCCCCGATCGGGGCGCGCGGCCCGCCCGCCGCCCGCGCGCTGCCCGGCCCCGCGCGGCCCCGCCCCGCCGCTCTCGCGAGAGCTGCGGCAGCCGGGCGGGCTGTGCCGCCGGGGCGGCGCGGCCATGGACTCGGGCGTGGAGGAGTTGATGCCGCGGCTGCTGCCTGTGGGCGACTGTGACCTGGCCGAGGACTTCGACCCCACCGTGCCTCCCAGAACGCCCCAGGAGTATCTGAAGCGCGTCCAGTGAGTGGCGGGGCGGACGGGCCGGGGCCGGCCCGTCACCTCCCCGCGAGAGCGGCGCGGCCGCCGGTGCTGCCCGGGCCGGGCTTCGTGTCGGGGCGCGCCGGGGCGGCCGTGAGGTGCTGCCCTCGGCCGGTATAGTCGGTGCTGTACACACCTGCAGGAGGGGCACGTACCGATCTCTTTCCTCTCGTGACCGGTGACAGGACTCGAGGAAACGGCATGAAGCCGTGTCAGGGGAGGTTTAGGCTGCATATCAGGGAAAGGTTCTTCACCCAGAGGGTGGTTGAGCACCGGAACAGGCTCCCCAGGGAAGTGGTCACAGCACCAAGCCTGACAGTTCGAGAAACATTTGGATAGCGCTCTCGAGCACAGGGTGTGATTTCTGGGATGTCCTGTGCAAGGATTTGGACTCAATTGGTCCCTCCATGATTTTATGAGTATTTCAGAGACATCCGGCATATATTGACCTGTTACAGGAAAGAAAAAATGCAGCCCACTTGATTCTGTCTTGTAGGATTGAAGCAGCTCGATGTCCTGACGTGGTCGTGGCACAGATAGATCCAAGAAAATTGAAAAAGAAGCAGACAGTAAACATTTCAGTAAGTTTGAGAGCTTTTACACGTTTTGAGAGGGGAAAAAAAAAGAGAAAGGTGTTACTATAATGATGTTTGTATTAATTTTGGGGAGTCATTGGCATAACTAAATAGCACTGCTAGATTCTAAAAGCATCTACAGAATTAAATGTCTGTGTTTGAAGAAACCCCTGCTCAGCTGCTGGGTAACAGTAGTCTTTCTAACTGATTAAATTGATAATCCCCATACTATTTGATATACAGCAGACTATTTTACTGTCTGAGGAAATCAAATGTTGCATTGAATTTTACAATTATTTTATCATAAAACCTGCATAAATTTTAGAAGAAAGGTATCTCCATACCTGTGTTTGGGTTTAAGTCTCTATCTAGCATAAGGGTAGTAAGTGCAGCTAAGCTTTACTTAAGTTAGATGAAATTCTAGCACCACTTCTTTCCTTTTGGAAGGAATATTTTATTGGAACTTCCTTACTGTTGAAGCAGATTTTTCTGTTGTTGCATTGCCCTGCCAGCTTGGTTTTTAATCTGCTTTCAAATAGTTCAAGAGACCAAGTTTGCCTTTCACCAATGAAAACGATGTAATCTGAGATTTCACTACTAGATTGCTCAAAGAAACTTTCTAGTACTGACATGACCTTGTAACTTCTGTAGCCATTCTCTTCATCTGTCTCATCTGTGTAGTGGTATTCTTAAACACTAGTAGAAATATTTGATTTGTTTAATAATTCTTTCATGCTAATCTTTAAAGAGGTTATATCTACTTAACTATCAGACTTAAATTTCCTAGATGGTTTTGTGGTCTTCTGTCTTCCTCAACTTACTATCTTGACAAGCAGAATGCCTAAGATTGATCCCGTCTGTCCCAGATAAGGCAACAGCATCCTGCTCTTTATGAGCAGGGAGATAAAAGCAGATAAGTTGCTGAAAGGAAGACCTTAAGTAATTCTTTGACAATGTATTTTGAACACTTAGTTTTTCTTCTTATGTACATATGAGAAGAGTCAAACAGAATATGTTTTGTCTAAACCAAATTCTTAACTCAGTCTTGGATGTGGTCATGAAATTACCTTTCTTAAATGAATGGATATTGTTTAGCTGACAGTAAACATTTACTGATTCTCTTGTTCTTAAGGATTCTTCTTATAAAGCTCTCTTTACATTATAATTATTGCCAGTGTTTTCTCAGATTTATGGATGTCAGCCTGCTCCTGAAGGATACTCTCCATCGCTGAAGTGGCAGCAGCAGCAAGTGGCCAATTTCTCAGCTGTTCGTCAGGTACAAGATAGTCTGTGAGGGGTCTGGCACGGTCTAGATAGAACATACTTGTGCTTTACAGGGGACAACTTTACATCTGGTATAGAAATGTTATGATTTTGTAGCAGGATAGATGTTTACAGGCAAGTTTTAAGTTCTTGAAAGCTAATTGATCATATACTGTGTGGCTTTTAAACCTCTGATAAAACTCTTGAGAGTCATGTTTAAGAAATCCTTCAACAAAAATGTGTCAGTATTTAGATTAAATGATATGGCATAGTTGAGGAAGGACAAAAACCCCTATGATGTTATGCAGTTATATTAAAATGTAGTGCTAGCAGGAAATGTTCTGCCAAACTCAACATTAACTGAGAACCAAGTGGATTCTAACCCATCAGGAGATTCATAAAGCCCATTTACACAGTCCATTTAGGAATCTGTTGATAGAGGTGGCAACCCATTATGAGGAGAAATACTGATTTGGTAAAACATATTTGTAAGGTTGTAGAGTTAGCACAGAGTTTAATCTTTCATGACACATTTGCACCCTGCTCGAAATAACACAAGAACAGAAAATTAAGCAGTTTCAAAGGGTAAAGGTTGTAAGTTCAGCTAAGACTTACTAAAGTTTTAAACTGAAGAAGGGTCGAATTAGATTAGATATACAGAAGAATTTTTTTACACTGAGGGTGGTGAAACACTGGCACAGGTTGCCCAGAAGAGGGGTGGATGCCCCATTCCTCAAAACACTAAAGGTCAGGTTGGATGGGGCACTGAGCCTGATCTAGTTGAAGATGTCCCTGCCCATGGATGAGGGGTTGGACTAGATGGCCTGTGAAGGTACCTTCCAACCCAAATCTTTTTATGATTCTACTATTCTCTATGCGTAGTTCAAACAGGGTGAAATGGAAAATATAATAAAGATGTAGGTAGCGATCATTTGTTATTTCAGTGCTGCAGACAGCATGTTTACAGTACATTGGTGCTGCATTGTAGGACTATCTGAGGTGGGACCAACTGAGCTGGAGCTGCTCTAGCACTGAACTCTGCATGAGCTCATGTACCATGTCTTTTTCAGGGAGGAAAATTAGTGAAGGAGGAGATCTGTACTACTGCATCTACATTGTAAACAGTAACTGAGCTAGCCCATTTCTGCAAGGGATCACATTGCATCCTGTATATTAGGCATAATCTAAGGTTTTAGCAAACCTAAGGAGAGTGACATCTAAAGGCTTATTCACTGTATAGGTATTCTTTTATGCTCAAATCAATTGTTTTCTCATCTGTGCCAGAATTAACACTGTGAAGATGAGACTATCCTAAAAAGTATTTAAAACCAGAAGAGAGCATCAGAATTCACTTGTTCAACCACTGCATCAGCTGCTGTTTCTTAGAGCATATTTAGTGGTCTTTTATACAGCTACAGTAACAACTGGAGTGGGAGAAAAATTTCTACAGAACAGTTACAGCTCTCTACAAGTAACTGTCAAGCAGGCCAATCTGTCTTAACACAGGATTCCTGCCAGGTAGAAGAAATGTGCTAAGAAAGCACATTTGCCTTCATTAAAACAATTCTGTAGACCTCCAATACAGATACAGACCACTGCTGGAAATAGGACATTGCCTTTATGTGTGCTTTTGGATTAAATCAAAGTGGGTTGTTTCTTAAGATTGTTCTATCCAGAAAAGTCTAGAAGACTATTAAAGCTTACTACCTCAGCTTAACCTTATGTAACAGACTTCAAAATGCCTTCAGCTTTAACTTAACTTCCAAAAACCCAGCATGAGCATCTTAATTACATTTCTGCTAAGAGGCATGGGAAATACTTAGCCAGTTGTGCTGGCTATAAATCCACTAATTTATAAAAAGTCATAAAATATACTTTTCATACATTTTAAGAATAACGAAAAGCTTTTATGGTTAGGATAAAATAACTGCAGAGTTAAACTGATTTGGCTTTGTTTTAATTACTCAGAGCCTGAACAAGCACAGGAATCACTGGCGGTCACAACATTTGGACAGCAATGTTACTATGGTGAGTAGAATTCACACCAGCGCTCTGTGGTTTGCTTTCCCAGTTATTAAATCCACAGTTAATCTTGCTTTATAGTTTCATGTAACAATTTATGAGTATTATCAAGTCTTTTCTCCAGTGTCTTCAAGGTAACAGTATCACACAGTTTCAATTTATTTTTATTTACTTCAGCCAAAACCAGAGGATGAAGAAGGCTGGAAGAAGTTCTGCTTGGGTGAAAGAGTATACTCAGAAATAGATGCACTATCTGATAATGAAAATTTAGGAATTGATTACATGAAGGTGAGTATAGGGCTTCTATTTAATTTTCAGCAGCTATTTTCTAGACTAACTGCCAGAAACAATCCTCTTGTTTATTACCACTTTGTGCTAAATAGAAAGTAGGCTCTGGTGAGCCCAGCAAGTCCCATTTTACATTCTTTTTAAGCAGACACTAAGTGAAGCAAAAAATAAGTCTATGTCTTCAGTCAAAATTTGAAGCATTTCTTCATCCGTTATCCGCTTAAGTCACTACTTTGTTCTCACTGAACTGAATGGAAGCTTTCTTCATAGTCTGCTTTAGTGTTTTGTTGCACAGTGATACGTGGTTACCCTCCTCATACGTGTTACCCTACAAACATGTTCTTCACTGCATCATTTTGAAAAAACAAAACTTTAACAAATAACAGTAGAAGCAAGGTGCTCTGATACTTCACTGGACCTTCAACTTTCTTGAAGATACTCTTCTAATAAATTTCAAAGCTCAGAACAGACTTCAAAATCACTGCAAGTGTCTGAACATCAAATTAAAATCTTAGTATGTTCTAAATTAGAACAAAAATGTTTGTGATAATGTTTACATTTTCCAACTTGATTTCTTTCAGGTCGGCTTTCCCCCTTTGCTAAGTATTGTAAGCAGGATGAATCAGGTAAGCCTACCTTTTAGAATCATATCGTGGCATTGCCTAAATCATTATTTCTCATATTCTGTCTGTTGCAGAAGGCTTATCTATTTTTCTTTGCCTAGAGTAGACAATTCTTTATTACAAATTCTATTAATTGTACACTTAGAAAGAAAACACGTATTCATTATCTCACATTCAGCTACAAATAACTTTACTAGCAAAGATTTTTCATGACTAGTTCTGAAGGTATTTTGTTGTTGTAATTTCTCTATAGCACATTTAATGTTTAAATTTTTGCTGAATGCCCCAACAGGTGCTTTACAATGTTTTAAAATTTCTCATTTAGTGTTTTAAGTGCAGTTCTTCAATTTGTTTGAGAAATTCTATGTACATTGCAAATCTAGAAGAATCACACCTTTCCTTTACTACATTTCCTACTTGCCACCATTATACACAACCAACCAGTCAGTCCAATGTCTCTTTCCTAATCTGTAGCTACTTACCCATAACTTTTTGCTTACACAGAAAATTACTTCATTTCATATAAAATTCTTTCCAAAAAGTGGTACTTTAGCACTTACTTTACTCTTATATGTAACTTCAACCTGGAATAAATACTGTAGAGTAGAAATACTTTTTCTATAATAAAATCCTTCAGGTAGAAGGGCAGCAAAACAAAACATTGCAGATACTGTATTGTCTCTTTCTGTTCCTCTTTTGAAGGCAACAGTAACCAGTGTCTTAGAATACCTGATAAGCTGGTTTGGAGAGAAAAAATTTACTCCAGAACTGGTAATTTTTAATTTATTCTAACTACTTGCACATGAATGCATTAAACAAAGAATAAATTGTTTGCAGTTTTCTATTATTTTAATTTTCTAAAGAGTTCTCTAGATGGTTGTATCATATTCTTACTTTCAAAACATTCTTGATTAGATACTAACATGAGTATTCACAGTTGTTTTTGGAAGGCTAAAATTACAAAACGTAACAGATACAGACACAGAAAGTACTGCCCAAACCCCCTCCCATTTGTATCACTTGCTGCACTAACTTAAGCCACAAGACTCAATGAGTATCAACATTTAGGAGAGGAGAAAGACCACAGCAGTTTTGGTTCTGTCAGGGTGCTGCACACTATTTACCAACACCTCCAATTACAGTGTGCTGGCAAAGACACATTGAATCTTTCCACATGCAGCACAGACCAGAAAGCTTAGCTGCATTCATGTGGTGACAAATGAAACCTACTAAGAACTCCTGAGTGACAGGCTACATTGGCATGGAGTTTGGCCACAACTAGACTGACTATCTGTGTAATGGCATCATATCTACAGAAGACCTTGGTGGATGCAGCTCATCTCCTTCAGTACCACAAAGCAAAAGAGTAATGAAAAATTACATGACGCTTAGCATAGTTTCACTATTTTTTTTCAGTCACTTCAAGGCCTTTCATGTTCTGTTCTTTCCTGTGTAGGACTGTTTTCTTTTTAACCAGTATGTTGCAGAGGATGTGCACATTGACCTTTAGTTTAGTCCCACAATGAAGGCCACTAGACACTGCAATTAAATTAAGAAATTAGACTGGTAGCAGAAATTAAGTTTGTAAGAATGCAGTTGAATTCAGTGATGTAAAACTCAAAAGGACACGTTTTCACAGTGCAAATCTTAAAGCAGATCTAACCACTAATTCCACAATGATCTGAGTTCATACATTCAGTCTTCAGGAATGTTTTTTCACTGATTGTGAAGTTAAAAATTAATAGCCAAGTAATAATGTTTAGATATTACTAAAATAATCCTTCCTTCAGACTGTAATAGTGGCAGCTGTAATAATTTATACCTTGGCCAGCATTCAAAAAAAATGCCAGGAACCCAGTAGTACTCACAAGAATCTTACCTAGAGACACAAAACTCTCTACCAAGTAGTGTCTAATGCAGTTTTCAAAATTCAATTATGGCATATAGCACTTGAATGTAATTTTGTTTTGAGACCTGCACTCCAGTCCTGCTCTGTATAACATGAATTGTTTGAATCTTCAAGGAAATGCTTAGAATTAAAATTTTGTTACTTGAATCCTCACAGGGTAGATGGCTTTATGCACTGTTGGCATGCCTTGAAAAACCTTTGCTACCTGAAGCTCACTCTCTTATTCGACAGCTGGCAAGACGATGCTCAGAAGTCAGGGTACTGGAGGTAAAGATTTAATATAACTGTGCAAAGAACTTGGTGAGTTTAGCAGGTAAGGAAGATCATTTTTCAGAAGTCTTAATAATTTATTTTTCATGTCCTAAGTTTGCTTGAGAATGAAGGGAAGACTACAAATACATATAATTGGCATGTAATAGCTTTTCTATTTGACACAGGTAACAAAAGAATTGTTGTAATATTAATCTCTTTTCCAGGAGAGCAAGAATGAAGAACAAATATCAGCTCTGAACTTGATCATCTGCTTAGTTAGCAGGTAATACAAATTATACACCTCAACCAGTAATGTATGTCCAGCATAAATGTGTGATTATTTGTACTTAACCTAAATCCTTTTAAAAGTGAAAGTCTATAAGTACTCTGGGCCAATGCAGCAAATATACTTAGCTAAAATGACTTAAGATAAACCTAAGAGTAAAGTAAGCTTATTCCTTTCTTCAGATGAGCCCCTGAGCCATAAAGCCATAATTATGATAGCGACACTAAAAGATGAGCTAGAAAGCAATGGGTCAGACAACTTGAAGTGAGGAATATGTTGCATATTGGAGATTTCTTACCATATTCCACTTCATTCCTAGGTACTTTGATCAACGTGACCTGGCTGACGAGCCTTCCTAGGCTGTTTTGGGAACATCCAGTATTTTGCATTGCCAAAGTACAAACAGCATTATCAGAGTTAGCAGCAAGACACTGCACTGCTCAGACCTGAAGTACTACACAGTCCCTTCAGAACACCCCCATGCTAATGCATTTGGGACAGCTGTGAATAACTTAAGCTGAGTTTTAGCTGAGATTGTCAAGTGTCTCCAATACCATCACCACCATCATTGTAAAGTGGTAATTGAGGTGTCCAGCATCATCTCTCAAGCTCTTGTCTTTGTAAACTACATTCTTGGTTAGGAATTTCTACAATCTGAGTAATCTATGCACACTGCTATTAGGTGAAGTCTGAGATTACATTACAAATTATTCTTCTTTTTCTAACAGACTTATTGAGGGCTTTTTTAATAAAACTAAAGGATTTTAAAGACTGTTCCTAAGCATTGTGCGTTTTCTCACTCTGTATTATTTAACAGCAACCTTACTATAGAAATCTGTACAGTTAGGGCTGAATGTGTTTTTTCAAGTTTTGGTGCCTGAGGTCTAGCACTGCTTAGCAGCTCAACTATAGCCAGCAGGTTACTGAAACAATTGTTTCAGTAAAATGTAAACATTACTACTTCTTGAGTAGTAATACCATTTTTAGTAAACAGTTGCAGAAACCAGTGAAAATTACACACCTGTATTCAATGCTTTTAGAAACATTTATTAACAGAATGAACAAATTTATTTTCTCTATGGTTATCTTGTCAAATACATTGCCTTGCTTATTTATATATATTTAATACTGAGTGCTTTGCCAAGAGGATCAACATCTAACTGGTACATACATGACCCTCTAGTTCCAATAGTCTTCAACAATTAAAAGAACTATGCATTCAGCTGATAGTAGCAGTATTAACAGTATTAAATGACATCTGATTTCTGTGCATTGTAGAATTAAAATCCCCCTCCTCACAATTTAAAATAATAATTAGCCATAACCAGTTATTGATACATCTTTAATATGTCTTTGAATGATTGGCATTCTTGCATGTGGAATGGTAATCTTAGGCATCAAGTGAACAACCAAAGTGAATGACAATAACAGAATGTTAATTCTGGAGATGCAAGTAACAGATTTTGCACAGGTTGATAGTTGAGTGTCTACCCCACTGCAAATGCCTAAACAGGATGACATTGAAATGTCCATCTACTAAACATACAGTGTGAATTATTTCTAGTCTCTTTAGTAACATTTTCAACATGTTAAAAGCAGGATGAATTGGCAGCTGAAGAACCTATGAAATGCAAGAATACTACCTAGCTACTTCTCCAGTCCTACAACTCCAAACAAAACTTATATAGGTGAATAACCACCATCCTCTGAATTGTCAAGATAAGAACCAGGGTTTCCAATCAAACTGCAAATCCCCACTGAGTACCATACTACTGTAGTTAATTTTACCTCTGCTAGTCCTGTAAAAAGTTGGACAGCATTTGGCTGGTTCAAATTTTGCTCTACATGTTTCCAAGAACTGTTAAATTATTCAGCTACAGCTAATCTGAACTAGCATTCACAGTACCTGAAAAGATAAGAACTTAGTCACAACCTTAAGATCAAGCATAATAAAACCCTGGTTATCATATTTATAATCTCTAGCTAGACAGCTTGTGACAGCTTTCTAGAAAAGGCTTGAGCCACAATAAGCTTCACATTTTTCCTAGAACTTAGGAAAACAGTTTCCACTGTTCTTGCCCACCATGCAACTGTACAACATACACTTCTCCAATCATAGAAGGTAAATTTATATCAAAGGTGCTATTTTAACAAACCAGCTTTTCTAATTTTTCAGCCCATTAGTTACTGGTCTCAAAAACAGAAACCCAATCTACCACAAGGCATTCTCACACTTCTGAATAAACACTGTAAGTTTCTATTATGATGCATTTGAAGATAAGTAAAAGGCCTGAACCTGCCAACAAAAAAGTCTTATGGCAAAACTTATTAGAAGTTTTAACAAGATGCTTTCATGCTTACCTAAAGCAAGATATGTATTGTTATGCAAATCTTGTAACGAGTAGTATCTAGCAAATCCCAGTGTCCTGAGGAGATTCTTTATAGCTTCTTGGAGGCCTAACGATCTTCCTTCACACACTCATTACAGAAGTGAACCGTAGCTAGCAATTAAAAACAATTACATTAATATTGAGTTTATGCACAACGTGGTAGAACAAGCTTCCTTCTTTGCCCAGTATAGACAACCTCAAGCATAAAATCATTCTGACACAAGGAACAGCTGCTAATTTTAGGGACTTAGGAGAAACCGTCAAACTATGTAAAAACAAGTTCTCTTGTACTGCCCAGGACTACATTCCTACAAAGATCTCCACCGAACTGTTGGCTCACGTGCTAATGGCTCCATCAAAGAAATACAAAAGCAGTCACTTCCTCCCAGTTCACAGTGAATGGGGAAAGGTAGCAGTTGGCCATTCATTTTGGGCAACACAACACACATTAGTTTCTTATTCAAATTTAGTCTTGGTCAGGATTTTTCTCTGTTCTCAAACTCCACCTCTGGTCTTCCAGGCTCTCTTGGTAATTGAAATGTTTAGCTGAAAACTTAGAGAGCACACAGTTTTTACCATGTGGACATTATTACTTTGGTATAGAATAAAATTCATACCAAGACACAAGCATAGTGTTATTTTGATGAGCATTTATTATATATTTTGGAATTGTGCTGCACACTGCTATAATTTACATTTATATACAAGACTGAGGCAAGATACTGAATCCACACACAAAGGCTTTTTAAAGTAGATACCCAGATATGAATGTGCTCTACATCTTCTGTATCATCACCTGAAATTTACCTGCAAGAAAAGCAGCATAAGATCACATTATTACCATTAGAGTTATTTCTCCAAGTAATTATTTTCTTGTAATAATTTTTTTCAAATAAATGGTAAGGAACATTTCAATCTTACGATTTAATTGTAAGCCGTTGAGCCATTATTTAAATTTAGCATTTAAATTTTAACTCCACACTGAACAGGTTTTCTCTTTTCTTTTTTTTTTGGTAAGTTAAACACGCCCCAGGTCACAGAAGTTTTTTCAGCTAAACCTAAAATTTGTGCAGTCTGTGGAAAATTTTTAATTGAGCAGCTTAGGTAGTTACAATGGTCTTCACTTACTAACATTTTTAATGACTCCTATAGAGAGAGATCTTCACTTGTGCAAATAACCTTCTGGACACACATCCTTATGCATTTGATGCTTCCAAATATAAGTACAACTTTTTCATTTTGCTTTCCACTCAACATCATGGAGGCTTATCCTCTGTCAGCATTTTCTAAATACTGAAGGATTTAGTGGCAAGCCATATCCTGAAGTTCACATGGACTCAGCTCTGAACTTGATTATCTGCTTAGTTAGCAGGTAATACAAATTATACACCTCAACCAGTAATGCATGTCCACCATAAATGTGTGACTATTTGTACTTAACCTAAATCCTTTTAAAAGTGAAAGTCTGAAAGTTCAAACAAATCCCACCTTGAAAAATGCTTATAACAGCAACTAACTCAGGAAAGTTACCAAGTGAGCTAATAATTGAATACTCCAAGTATTCATTACTTATTATATATATATATTATACTTACATGCAGGCATTGATGAAACTTCAGCTGTTACAATACTCTTTATTCCCAGATTTGATAGCCCTCCTCTGATTAGTCCACAGGTGAATGCTAAATACTAAATACAAAGTTGCACTTCAAATAAGTGTCAACAGTGAAGCTTGTTGATAAAGATTAAAACTAAGTACTCAAGAACACAACTTGAGACTTGGACAACAGAAAACCATGGAGGTTTTGTTACCATGCTTGAGAGACTTTGTCAGGTCTCTAGTAGATGAAAGCTCCCATATTTGGTAGAGTGGAGCTCACTACACAGATTGTTCTCATTAGAGGCACTATTCTGAGTCACTTTCTATTTCCATTAAACCTGTAGGAACTTAATATCCTTAAAACAATTATTCCCAAGACTTGGCTGAAATTAGCAACTGGTACTAAAGTCAACAAAGGAGAAACAGTCCAAGGCAGCATTCTTGCACAGGCCATCCCTTAGAATAAAAAGGCCCACAGATATTTAAAATGTGCGTTGCAAAACAGAAGGAACATTTCACCAAACACAAAAAAAAAAAATCCCAAGGACAGTAGCCAATTGCAAGGACTAAGATCAAGAATTAAGAAACCACAAAATAGAACTGAGTCCCATTTCTTAATCCACCTGAACCAAAGTGCTCTATGATGGGTTCTGCAGAGGCACTGATTTTACTTACCTGAACTATTACCCTAACTCAGCATCTGCACTGAAAACTATTTTTAATTGGTGGACTATCTTTCTGAACATTCACATCATCTCAGGAGCTTGTTTTAGGTAACAAATAGCATCTTCCAAATGTGTTTTGGGAATTTCAAACAAAGTTTCTGAAAACACATGCTCTCCGAAGAGAAAGAATTTGTGCGACAGTGGCAAACAAGCTTTTACCATGAAGTAACTCAAATGTAACAGCAGCAAGTCTCACAACAACCACAACCATTTTTCCAACTATAAAAACTATAAATCAAATCCACTGTTCTGAAACAAGGTGCCTTTCTAAAAAGCACACAGGTTTTGAAGACTTATCTTTAGCTGCCCTTTTGAAGAGTTTGTATCTATTAAATTACAAAATTTAAGTTTATTATTAATAGATCAAGGTAATTCAAATCAAACTGGTAGACCCCCCCCCCCCACATATGAAATAGAAGGGTACCTTTGGTGCATGTTCTAAATACTGCTTTCCTGCAGACATTTGTGTCAAGAGACGAAATTTATTGTCTTGAAGGACATAAATACCCTGTTTAAAAAAACAATTGGGGGTTTTAGTTAAACGTGCAGTAACATAGAATCAACATTTTCTGTGAATGGATTTGACTTGTAGATAAAATATATATGATCTCATGCTGAAAAACAAAATTTTAGATTAAGGCATATGTAATTTAAGTTTAAATTGGATTCTTTACTTACAAGAAATATCAAAAGAAAATATACGTGACTGTGAGTATACAAAAAACCCCCTAGATGATAATATGAGCAGTTAACCCTAAAAAATGGTTATGCACATTTCTTATTGGAAGAGTCCTTCTGGTGATCAGAAAAAATAGCTCCATACTAGAAAGTCTTTAATAATATATCAAATGCATCCTGATTTTTACATTCAAATCTCAGTCTTCATAGGGTTTTGCAAGCCTCTATTCTGATTCTGAAATTCAGTGGGAATTATTTTTCTTAATAGCAGTACAGGCAACAACACCCAGCAGACAATCAAAGTAAAAGTGTGGCTTTTTCTACAATACAATTTTGTGCAACAATAGGCATCTTAATAAATTAAGTATAAATACAGTATAGCTTTATCTACACCTGCCATTGTAATTTCCCTGCTACTGACTGTGCTACTTTGGAATTTCGTAAGCCTTGAACTTAAATTAAGGCTGTATATACAATTAAGACCTTAAGCTCAACACTGCAGCTTTCTTTGAATCAAAACCCCAGATTTCTAAGGTAATTATTATTACTTGATAAACAAGTCATTGAAAAATAAAACCTATTTTATTTGGCACAATCCTTGTACAAATTCTCTTTTTCTTAATTTGACACAAGAGGAAAATGGCCATAAGAAAACCAAGTCATTCAATAGGAAAAAGATTTTTTACTCTAGTAAAATGGCTCCTTAAGTTATTTTGATCTGGCTTTAAGAACTGTGGCTGTTGATATAGGAAAACACATGGATACAGCACAATGTCACCAACAAGCAAATTTGAGAAGTTTCTCAGCTGTTTCTTAACACAAATATTTTCAATAGAGTACAACGGTCTCAACTGCTGAAAACTTACTATTCTTCAAAGTAAAAAAATCATGGCAGCCATTCTATTTAGATGTTAAGACAGTAACATCACTTTTCCACTAATTTTTTTACTAACATTTATTAGGAGATAGATTAAAAAGTTCTTGTTTAAATGTTAATCAACTGTAATCATTCCCGTCCTTTCTGTAATTCTGCAACAGTGCATATGAAATTCAAAGCATTTACTCTTTTCAAACAGGGTGGCAATAAAGACATCGCAGGCAATTACTAAACTGTATTCTAAAGCTACATGATAATATGAATATTGAAAACCACACTTTTTAAACAAAACAAGTATGGAATATTTTGGGTTTCTTATCTAGTAATTCTAGACCAAGAAAAACAAAAAATGCACTAGCAACTCAAAACTCTCACCGATCTTCTAAGTTAAATATTATTCCGCATCATCAGTACCTGGTGATTAGTCCTTAGGTTATCTATTTGTTTTTTGAATACAGTTGTCCAAAAATCTTTGCAAATGAACTTCATAATATCTAATTCATCCTTGAACCTGGCAGTGTCTTTTGTAAACCTAAGAGATAAGTGAGAAATATATCAATAACATAACCTGACCAATTAAACAGAGAAATAATTTTAAATGGTACCGTACAACATAATTTTTGAGGTTATTATAGAAATTAGTTTTCCAACCATCATACAGTATCATTCTAGCTTCCCTGTGCATTCATCAAGTATTTTAACTTAAGAGCAACACGGTATTATCTTTGTACCTGCAGTATGATAGCAGAATAAATTCTTTTAATTCCATGATTATTAAACACAATTGACATACAGAAAGGTGGAAAGTGCTACATCAGTTTTATCTTCAACAAAATATCTAAATAGAAGATAAACAAGGGCCCGAGCTGCTCAGTCGCGACGTTGCAAGGACTGAGAGCACGTCACAAAACCGAAATAGAGTAACAGCCAATCATAAAATTATGCTTAAGTAGTAAATCAGAAAGAGAATTAAGTCTTCTTACCAGAAGCAAGAAACATGCAAAAGCCTACACAAAGCAGAATTAAAGACAATTTTAAGTATTAAAAGTAACCATACACCCTGACTCGGTTTTCATGACGGGAAGCACTAGGAAAACAACACACTCTAAAACTGTCCCGTGATACGCAAACACAAGTCGCCACAAGAATGAGATACGAAAAGAGGAGATGCCAGAACAACTGATGATAGGAGGAACGCACTCTGTCCACCCAAAGCACCACACTTTGCCCGGGCAGCTCTGCTTTACCGGCGAGGTGAAAGCCCCGAGAACGAGCAGCGCCCGCCGGCTGCGGGAGCGGGACGGGGGCGCTGCCAGGGCCCGGCGGGGACTCACCTCTCGATGAGCCCCTGCCCGACGCGGAAGCCCATGCTCTCCAGCTTGGTGGTGCAGCGCCCGTTCTCCTGCAAGACATAAGGCGCCGCCGCCGCAGCGTCAGTCCCGGCCGCTGCCGGGCGGCCCCGGGGCGGCCCCGGCCCCACTCACCCCTTCGCCCTGCTCTGCGGCGCGGTACAGCCCCGCCACCATCTCGCTGTGCAGCAGCAGGAACAGCGCCTCGTCCGCCATCGCCGGGGCCACCGCCCCTTCCGGGCGGGACCAGACACCCGCGGAAGCTCCCGGCCGAGGCGCGGCTGCTCAGCAATACCGGCCGGGCCGGTTCTCCCTGCCGGGGAAGTGCTGGGAAAGGGGCTCGCGCGTTAAGGCTCTGCAGAGTCCGCGGAGTTGGGCGGCGCAGCCAGCCCAGGGTCCTGAGCGAGGGCCAGAGCCGGGAACCGAACGTGCCCCTCCTGCGGAGCTGTCCCGCCCACCCTACTGCTGGAGCGTGTGTCACTGCCTTCAAGAGCGCCCGTGCCTTCCCCTGCCCGCCGCAGGGAGCCACAGAGCGGCGCCGGCTACTGCGGCGGAAGAGCGTGGTTTAAAGCCTCGCCGCTGCCCCGGGCGCCATGGATAACGCGCAGTACGGTGCTTCCCTGCCACGCCGCTCCGGGCGGGATGCGAGGGCAGGAGCGCCACCCGCCACCCCAGCCAGCGTCAAGTAACGCCCCCGCCTATTGGCTCGCCGAGCACAGCCCCCTCTGGTAGCGCCGCGGTGATTGGCCCCCGCCCGAGGCCCGAGCGTGCCGGCTCCTCGGCCCCATTGAGAGTGGGAAAGCAGGATGGGTCCCAGGTGGGCGGGAACAAGCGGCTTCGAAGCGGCTTTCTGATTGGGCTAGAAGGAAATGACGTTTAAGTTCTTATTAACTCTGTGTCATGTCACTCCGGCGGCCCCTTTCCTTGATTCGTCGGCAGAGCGTTCCACTAATTGGGCGGCCGGGATGCCAGTCTGCCTCTGGGCGCTGTGATTGGTGAGCGCTTTCGGCGATCCCCGGGGGGCGTGTCCTTTCCTTTCGTGCCCGATGATTGGCGGTCAGAGGGGGCCGCCAGGCTGCGATTGGCTGCACCGTCCCGGCCCGCGGCCACCGGAGTGGGCGGGGCCTGACCCCCCCGTTTCCCAGCGGTGCCTCGCGCAGGGCCCGGCCAGGCCGCGCGGCGAGCGGGATGGCGGTGGCGGTGCGCGCGCTGCAGGAGCAGCTGGAGAAAGCCAAGGAAAGCCTCAAGCACGTGGACGAGAATATCCGCAAGCTCACGGGCCGGGACCCCAATGATGTGAGGTGAGGCGAGGAGCGCCAGGCGCGCCGCTGTCCCGCGAAGGAAGGGCCGGCCGGGGGGAGGGGGCGCGCGTCGGGCCTGCAGGGCGGGCGGCGCAGAGCTGGCCGCGGGTCCCCGCGTCCCTCAGCGGGCCGTCCCCACTCCGCTGGTGCGGCGATGGGGGAGCTCTGCCTGTGGCGGGGCGCACGGTCGCGGAGCGCGGGGCGGAAGGGCCGCGGGCATGTCGGGCCGGGCGGGCAGCAAAGCCCTGGGGGCCGGGCAGGCGCCACTAACAGCGCCTTCCGTCTCTTTCAGGCCCCCTCAAAACAGGCTGTTAGCCCTCACAGGCCCCGGTGGAGGTAGAGGGCGCGGGAGTTTATTGCTAAGGTAAGGAGGCGCGGAACGGGCAGTGGAGTTTCATCCATCCTTTCTCTGGCAGTGGTTCGTGCCATTGCGCTCGGTGTCGTGTTTCTCGTTTGCCTCCGCTGCTCGCTGCGGTGCTGTTTGAATGAGCATCAGAGCTTCCCTACAGGGCCTTGGGGGTTAAATTTAAAGTGCCTTTTCATTCTGAGTTGCAACAAGTTGAAATGGGTGGCTTTCCCTAACCTTCTCAGCTGTTTGGCTGAAAAATAAGGGGTACCGTTAAAATGAAGGGAGATACTGTGTGGTGGCTGGGACCTTGTCTTTGACATCGGTGAAGATCAGTCTCTTGGTGATTATGAAACGGGTAGGTGCTCCAGGAGGGATTTTAAAATACATGTAGATAAAACCACATCTTGAAAATAACTGCAGATGAGATCATTTGAACATAATGGGATCCTTGTTTCAGTGTAGCTGCTGAGTTAAATAAGTGCAGAAATTCAAGGTGAAATTAGTCGGTTCACAAGCAGTATGTTTGAATACTTCACTGCAGTACTAACAGTAAATGGTGATAGTGCTGAGTAAAATTTATGTTTAATCATGACCATAAAGCCAAATTATAGTTCAATTGTGCAAACTTAAGGTGGGCCAGGGATTAACCTACACATGTTCTAAGACCACAAGTGCTTGCTTTTTAGGCGTGGATTCTCAGATAGTGGAGGAGGACCCCCAGCCAAACAGAGGGATCTTGAAGGTGCATCCAGTCGGTGAGTACAAAAATTGATGTAGCAAACTTGCTTTTCCAAATGAAAATTTGTAACAGTAAACCAGTAACTGCTAATAACTGGTGACTTCCACTGTCTTCTTTGGAGATTTCATATTCAAAACTTGTTGGAAATAATTTGGGTGTTAATAAATGACTGCAGTGAAATCTTCATACCTTAGAGTGATATAAAGATGGTAGCAATAATAAAAAGATATAGCAATACAGAGATACTCAGAATTTTCTGTTTTATTTGGTGTACAGTCTGCTATATTGCATTCTTCTTAGTAGTCACATTTGTTTGCAGTGAACACAAATTGAATTATGACTGAGATCTCCTGTTCAGTAAATTGAATATAGGCAATGTGACAATGGACTTGGGGTTTGAGCTTTCACATCTGGATGTAAATCCATCAGATGTGACTGATAATAGTGAGCTTGAGTGCTGTGGGCACTTAATGTGCAATGGTAGTTCTTGACCATAGCAAAGCTTGCTTTGGAATTTTTGAATTAGCGGAAAATGAAGCTGGGAAATGGGAAAGTGCTGTGCCACAAAGCTGAAAATGAAGGCTGAAAATAACTTCAACTTAAATTATTTATTGTAGGATTTATATTACTTAAATTATTTATTTTAAGTTGTTCTTTGTTAAAGCCTTAGTTCATTTATGTCTCAAGTGGTAAGCCCTCTGCCTCTCTCCCGTAGGTATTCAGTAGGTAACTTAAATAGCATTTCCCATTTGAGAAATTGTACCAGCCTTTCTATGTCAGTGCATGTAAATCTGTCTAGTGACCCTTTATACCAGTAGCCATTTTAGAGGTTCTGGAAAAGCACAAACATTTAAAAGAAGAAATAAATTCCAAATGTATTTTAAAAAGTGAAATAGGTAGTTACACAGATTCTTCTGGTTTTATTACTCTGCAAGTTGTATTAAAATTTAAACTGTTCTGTCTCACTGGTTTTCACCAACAATAGATTCTGTCTATAAAATGTTATTTACCAGTTGTTGGAACAGTGGGGAGATTTTTGTTGAAAGTGTTGGTTCTTCTGACTAGATATGCTTGTATTTTTCTCATGCTGGAAGAGATTCTCTCCTAAATACATGTTCTCTAATGACCATTAACTTTGTTCCTCAGGCTGGGTGGAGAACGTCGGACAAGAAGAGAATCACGCCAAGAAAGCGACGCAGAGGATGATGATATTAAAAAGGTAACATATAGTAGATGGAGCTGTGCAAGAAGCCTACCTGCAACATGATGAACAAAGTAGTTTGTTTTTCTTTGTTGTAGCCAGCGTTGCCATCTTCTGTTGTTGCTACCTCCAAAGAGCGAACACGTCGAGACCTTATACAAGACCAAAATATGGATGAGAAAGGAAAACAAAGGTATGCAGAAATCTCTTTTACACTAATGTGATACTTTGGAGTTCTACCATAGGAAGTAGCTTTAGATTTAAAAAGTATTGCACACAGGTTGTTGTGTATTAAAGATTATGTTGAAGAGTTATTATAATGGTATAAAATTTAATTTAAAAAATACTCTCTCAAAATACTTCACAAGCAGCAATGTGTGCATTGTTCACATAACTGACAGGGATTCTACTTCTCGGGCCGCCTACAGGAACAGGTTTGCTAGTGCTGTTTTAACATCTTTGGTGTAAGACAGAAATATCTGTAGCTTCATTGGTAGCTTAATGTCTTGGATTATTACAGCTGTCTTGGCTCATCATTTCTTTTGTTGGTTGAAGGAGGGTTTTGGGTATGGTTCCTCACTCCCTCTGCCTCTTTTTTTTAAGCACAATAGTTCCATCGTGTTTCTTTTCTCTTACTACTTTGACTTCATGTTTTGTGTACAGCCTTACCTTCATTTTGCCTGCTGCTTTTTAGATTCCTCCCATGTATATCTCCTTTTTCCTGTATTTTATTTGTCTCAGGGGTTGCTCATTAAAATTCTAGCTGAAATGCAGCTCTATTGGTAAGAGGTGTTGGAAAATCGAATTTGCAACTGTGTTTGACCTCTTGGACTCCATTCACTTCAGACTGCAAGTCACCTGGTACAATAATAATTATACCTCAAATAAACAGAAGAATGAGAACTGGAATAAGGAACTATAGAAAGCTTCTCTTATAAGTCCCCACAGATCAACTGGCACAGAAAACTGGCACTTTGCTTGCTTCTTTTAGTTATAACCCCACTTATAGTCTGCTCTTGCTTCCATTCCTAGGTTCTAATCGCTTCCCTCACAAGGAGACTTCCAGAATTCTTACTGAACTTCATAGAGCTTCAGGCACTAAACGTTTGTTCCTTCAGGATTGTAGTTTTACTGCTTTTTGGTTCAGTAGTCTCTAGGGAGATGAGAAAACCAGTATTTGTCTCTGTGACCTGTGGTAGAAGAAGATTCTTTAAGAGGACAACATCCACTGAACTGATTTTGCTCAGTGTCTTCTGGGATGTCATTCATATACAAATGCACTTTCAGTGATCTCTGGATTTCAAATTTTTTTGTGTTCCTGTTTCTAGTATTTAATATACTTTTATCTTTCCATGTGAGGTTTGTGCCAGTGTCATAGAGTAGTACTTTAGGGAGACAGTAGCATTTCCTTTCTCTCTTAATCAGGTAAATGTTCAAGGCTAATAAGAGAGTCTGCCTCTTGTTGTAAAGGCTTAATTTGGGATTGGATGAAAAGAAAGAAAAGGTGAAAGTCAAGAAACTAGTTCTTGCTCAGAAGAAGGGAATTTGTTGAAGAATTTTACTTACTTTTCTCAAAACAACACCTAATTGGATGAGAGTAGTTCTGGTTTCATCCCACAGTGCAGTTTCCCATTGTTGGGCAACCGTGATAGATAAGCTTTCACTCCCCTGTGGCTCCATTTCTCCTTAATAGTCTAAGCAGATTGTGGAGAGGGAAGTGTATGCTTTTCAGAAAACCCAGTTTGCTGCCTTATTGATAGCTCATACTGTATTTACTTGACTGTTTTTTCTTCAGTACTCTCTGCTTTAAGATTTTTAAAAATATTTCCTTAGTGTTACTATTTCCAGATGAGAAATGTGCAGGCTTCCAATTTTGCCAGTGCTAGCTGTTCTGTGTTATGGACAAGAGCTCTGTCTTACTCATAAGCAAAATGATATGTCACTATAAATTATATCCTGGACCATTGGCACAGTCAGTATGTCTTCTATTGCTAATGGCCTTGGGTATTACTGAGCCTTTGAAAATAAGGTGGCATGCTCACTACAACAGTGGAAAGTTTCTCTGATTGTTTATGCAAATAAAAAACTTAGTACTTGAACTGAATATCAAATTTCTTTTTGTTGTATTATTTTTTTCCAGGAATCGACGTATATTTGGCTTGTTGATGGGCACTCTTCAAAAATTTAAACAGGAGTCCACAGTTGCTATTGCTACTGAGAGGGTACTTATTTTAAATTCTATGAGATTGTAAATAATAAAGCAAAATTGTGTGGTTAAGCTGTTTCAAGTAAGAATGAAAATTCCCTACAGTGTAAGTTGTAGGTGCAGCAGATTGGTGAGAGTGCATGTAGGTTTTTGTTTCTCTCAATGCAGGGGAATGAGGGTGGGAGGCAAGAAAGAGGTTCTTACAGTGACTTTGTAACACTATTTCTGATCTTTGTAGAAGCAAAAAGGCAATGTTAAATGGAATTTAATCAGGTAACTATTTAAGAAGTCACCAGGCTATTTCTGGAAATAATAGTGATGCAGTATTGTTGAAGCAGTGCCTATCCTGGTGTGTTCCAGATGTTTAAATTATAACCAAATATACAGAAATCTATGGTTGGTTATGCTATCTGTCTAAAAATGCCTTTCCCCTTCCAGTACAGATAACCAGAATTTCTGATTCTAATAAATGAGTGTGTGACTGTACTGAAGCAAAGGCTTTGCATAGCTTAGTAGTGATTACTTAAAAAAACTTGTATATGGGATGGTGGTAACTTTATTCCTAGTATACCCTTTTAATTTGTGAAGGCTATGGTATTTGTTTACTGTTGCTCTAAATGGGTTATTTAGTTAATACTAATAACCTTTAGATTAAAAACAGTGTTTGAAAGTTGTAATTTCAGCCGTCCAGTTGAAGCAGATAGAAATATTTAAACTTAAAAGCCTTTTCTGTATAGTGTCAGCAGAGCTGACTCACAGTGCTGGTATTGATTACTTTCAGATTCAGTATTTGAGTGGTTTAGCTAACTTGTCATATGGTACATAAGACCAAAGTTCACTTTTGCCTGCTTGCTTTAGAACAAAAAACTATTTATCAGGATGGTCTAGAAACATGGAGTCCCTGGCTAATTTATAGTAGTATGTCTTTGCACAGAGAGACTTTGAGGAGTTACTGCTCCTTGCAAAATTGTTCTGAGAATCCATACAGAGATTTCCTTCTTCATACATATAAACTTGCTGTAAATCAAAGTAGAGGCCTGAGGAGTTTTATGACACAGCCATTTTGTTGTCCTGGCAGTAAATTCTATTTTTTTATTGACAACTGTTGTACAATCTGAGCACATGGCAGTCTAGGACATACAAACAGGGCATTCCTGCATTGTAGTAATATATCTAATTAGCAATTAATATACTGGAAGTATTCACAATCTAATTTTTGTTGGTACAAACACCAGTCAGCAGTCCTTCATTTGTTTCTGGAGGAGTTGACTTTTTTCTCTCTCAAGTGGGAAATATACCTGATTTCCCTAATACCTCAAATATATTTCTTTTATTTTTCTGCCGTTAGGGGAAAAAGCCTAACTTGTTAAAGCTTATACTGAAAATTTAAATCCAGACTGGAAGAGAGTAAAGCAGACAGAAATTTCACAGGGCCTCATAACTATATAGTTAAACTAACAAAAAATTAGGTGCCAGCAAGCAGTGACACTCTTTTCTTCCATTACCTGTAGTTTAGGAGGTATTTCCTAATGTGTTTTTAGGAATGCCTTTAATGGTGTAAATAATTCAAAATTTTTAAGTGGATTGAACTAGAACACTTTCTTTTGATGTAGAAAAAAATTAAGATGCTACTTCATTTATTTTAGCAAAAGAGACGACAAGAAATTGAACAAAAACTTGAAGTGCAGGCAGAGGAGGAGAGAAAGCAAGTTGAAAACGAGAGGCGAGAACTGTTTGAAGAAAGACGTGCTAAACAGACAGAGCTGCGGTTATTGGAGCAAAAGGTTGAGCTTGCCCAGTTGGTGAGTTTTTGTTTTGTTCTTGATCTTTCTCATGTTTAAACTATTCTTGTGTATCTCAGGGTTATTTTCTTTCATTTCTCAGCAAGAAGAATGGAATGAACATAATGCTAAAATAATTAAATACATAAGAACAAAGACAAAACCTCATTTATTCTACATACCTGGCAGAATGTGTCCTGCTACGCAGAAGCTGATGGAAGAGTCACAGAAAAAGATGAATGGTAAGTGGTCTTTGTGATACAGAGGCCCTTGTTCTTGCCTCCCTTTGTTTGGTGTACAAATTTCTTTTAAGTCTCTGCTTAAATACATGAATTTCATGCTTAGGACGAACTATATTCTTACATGGGTGTTCATCATAAGTGGACGTTACTCTTTCAGTGACTTATTTTTATATTGAATGAGATTTGATTCTCTCACAAGAATTCAAAAGATATGTATGCATAATTTCAGAGCTACGTGTTTAAAATAGTCCTTTATATTATTTAGTACCCAAATGTATCCAAGTGCAGCAATTTATTTGAAGGGCCAGATTCTGTGAAGGCTCAAGGAAATGCAGCTGTTTACAAGGATTTGAGAAGTATTTTCTTAAGCATAGCATTAGAACTCTATGATGATTTTTTTACCTCAATGTGTGTTCATTTCTGTTTCACAGGATGACTATATTTTTCTTTTGGAAAACAATTTAAAATACTCCGATTGATGGTAGTCTTACTGTTCTTTTTTTATTAAACTAAGAATGTATTGGTTTGTTTTTTTCTTAGGAGCTTTTCTTCATTTTGTGGGGTTGGGGGATAAGAGAAGGTAGCTCACCTGTCTGGATAGCCTACAGTAATTAAGCTTTCTTAATACCTAACCAGCTTTTTGCTTATTTTTACTATCTTTTGTTTACCTTAGGAAGTATAACCTTAATAGATAAATACCAGGAAATGAAGGTATTACTTTGATATACTGTTGGTTGGTTTGATTTTAATGAAGTCAAAAACTTTTTGTTAGCTTAGATTTAGGGCTTTACTGTTCTAATACTCAGCTGAGCTTACTCTCCCCTTTGCTTTGTTTCCTTATGGTAACTAGCAGTCTTTTTCATTATGCATGAATGGCTTGCTACTTCAGAAAGAATAAGGATGCAGTGTTTCTAAGTTGAACAATTGGATAAATTACTAGCTCATAGTTAAAGGGTAAATAGACTTCAGTGTCTGTAGATTATCTTCACTATTATTTATGCATTTATTCCCTAGCACTCTTTGAAAGCAGGAGAAATGAATTTGCAGAGCAGATTAACAAAATGGAGGCCAGGCCCAGAAGACAATCTGTGAAGGAAAAAGAACATCAGGAGGTGCAGAATGAAGAAAAGAAGGAAGAACAGAACAAGGAGCAGGAAGAGGGTAAGGTGGCTCAGCAGGTGGAAGAGATGGAGACAGGTAATCAGCACAATGATGTAGAAATGGAGGAGGTAGGGGAGGAAAAGGGAAAAATAGGTTCAGGTTCAGGGCAGAGTGATGCAGAAAAAGAACAGGAAGAGGATGAACAGAAACATGATGTAGAGATGAAAGTAGAAGAGCCTATTGAGGTGAGGGAGAATGACAAGCAACAGGATAGTCAGCATGAGGAGGTCACAGTTGTAAAAGAAGAAAGTGAAAATGTTCAGCCAGTGGATAATGAGCAGGATGTGGCTGAAATGAATGAGGCAGGTAGTGTAGAACGTATAGAAAATGAAAATGGCAGAGAAATAGAACCAGAAACAGAGTGTGATGTTCAGCCAGAAAAAGTGTGTAATGTTCCTTCTCCCAAGAAGGAGAAAGGTATCAAAATAGAAAATAAAGCTGAACTTGAAGAAACACAGGAGAAAACACCTGAAGCTCAGACAGAATCTGTGGCTGAGGCTCTGTCTCAGCCACAGTCTGTGCCACTAGCACGGTCACCTCAGTTGTCTCAGTCCACTCAGGATACAGAGCCCCAGGCAGACAAGGATGAAAATGCAGCGGTATCTGTAAAGGTGGTTGAAGCCCAGGCAGAGCAGAATCAGACACCAAGTGCAGAAAGCAAGAGTAAGACTAGGAGTAGAAGCAGGGGTAGGGCAGGAAACAAAACTGGTCATAACCGTAGCAGCAGCAGTAGTAGCAGTAGTACTTCAAGCAGTACTACCAGTGCAAGTAGTTCCAGTACTGGCAGCAGTACCAGTCGGAGCAGTTCCACCAGCAGCAGCACTACAAGTGGAAGTACCAGCAGGGACAGTAGCAGCAGTAGCTCTAGCAGTAGTGAAAGTAGAAGTAGAAGCCGAGGAAGAGGGCATAACAGAGATAGAAAACGCAGAAGGAGCACAGACAGGAAGCGAAGGGATGCTTCAGGAGTAGACAGAAGTCACAAGTCCTCAAAAGGTGGTAGCAGAGATACCAAAAGCTCAAAGGATAAAAGTTTGAGGTCTGACAGAAAGAGATCTATATCAGAAAGTAGTCGGTCAGGCAAGAGAACTTCACGGAGTGAAAGAGACCGTAAATCAGACAGGAAAGACAAAAGGCGTTAACAGAAGAGACCAAGCTTCCTTAGCCTAATCTTTGCAGCAGAAGATTATTTGAGTGAAAGGATTCCTTGTAAGGAGGAAGAGAAGGCTGCCTTAAGAATTGCATGCTGTAAAAAATCTTTTGGAAAAATGCAGACTGTTTACCAGGCATTCTTGTACTTTTTACATAATTTTGTAAAAGGTTACTTACCAAAATTATGTGAAGTTCCTGAAAATGTAAAAATAAAAGATTAACACTCCTTTGCATCTTTTTTTTAAATATCCTGTACTCATTAAGATCCTCTGTATATTTTAATAGGTAAACCTTTAAAGTAGATGTGATAATTTCTCTGTATCATACACTTTTTTTTTGTAGAAATAAATGTGCATTTTAAATAAATTGTTTGAGATGTCCTGTTGACAATTAAATTCCCCTTTTTAGATTATATGTAGGAAGGCAGTATTACGGGAAATACAAAATTTTGCCTTTCCCCTCTATTCCTTGCAAGAATGGGAATTTTAAGACCTAGTAAAGCAAGTAATCTCTCTAGTGCTGGGTAGGAAGGGAAAGTAATTGATTTGAATCTATACTTTTTGTTTTCTTCTGTAACTGCAAGCTCTTAGTCAATTCTGTCTATCTTCCAGCTTTATAAAAATTTCCTATCCTTAGGCAGGCAGTGATAAAATGGGAATGTTAACACTGGCCAAGATAGCTCGATCAGTCTGGAAAACCACTCTTACCTGCTTTCTGCAGATGCTTTGGTATTATTTACATCTATGTTCTAGATATAGTTAATCTGTTCAATGATGATCCTTGTTTTGGTGGCCAGTGGAAGTGGCCAGTGGCTTGCTTCTCAACCAGGATTTTTATTTTAGTTGCAGACTAATCTTTGATCCCTTCATACCACCAGGAATAATTACATTGCAGTGTTGGAGTTACCTGGGACTACCTAATACTAATGTTGTGTGCGTGCAAGAATGCTTTCTGAATGTATTTAATAAAAAGGTGGTATAGTGTTATCTATGAAGGTGAATACTGTTTTTATATAATTTTGTATGGAAAATAGTAACATCTGTTGCTTTGTTCTGTACATGTGCAAATAAATGTGGCTTTGTAGATTACTCTCGATGCCTATGATCTTTTCTATTAACAGGTGTATTACCTTAGTCTTTCTACATTTAAAGTATGAATTGCAATTGCAGGTGGCTGTACCTTACAAGCTCTGTATCCAAAATTATTCTTAAGGGCCTTAATTGTCAATTAACTGAGTATGAAACTATAGTGCTGTAATCCACGCTGTCTTGACAGGAACAGAATTCTGTTATCTGATACGCCAAATCACAGACCAGGAAATCCTAGAAAGATTTCAGTATGGAAGGACACGTAAGCTTGGTTTAGTGTATGAAATGCCATATACACCCCATTTTTCTGGAACATAGTTGCCAAGTTCTAGCTTGGAGTGTGTCAGTTTTCATCTGAACTCAAGAGTAGTGACAGATTTATGTGTTCTGAAATGCTGAATGTCATGACTTCAAGAAATGTGTCTAGTAGGGGATAGAGTGCAGCACAAATAGACAGTGGGAAACGCAGGCTCCCCCTTTCTCAAGGAGTTCAGGTTCTTAAGTCCATTTGCGACTTCAATATCCTATCTGCCCCTGCCTCTACAACGGAGTAATTTTTATTTTGTCAGGAGTTTCCAGCAATGTTTCCTTTCCTTCAGAGAATGTGGTTTAATGTGCTGTGTTTTTTGAAGGACAAACGAAAGTTCAAATGCCTTATTGAAGATGTTAAACAATGTTTTAAAAATAACCTCTAATACTGAGTAACTGAGTAAATGTTACTGGTTTACATGTTTTGAGTAATTTCAGGTTTCAAAGTGCCTTTGGAAGCCATTTTAGTTTTGTCAATTAAGTGTTGAGTAGTTGTAATGTTTCTTATTTTGAGCTTGTGTGATTCACTGCTGCAGTGCATTTACTGCACAGGTTTAAATGGCTGATACTGGAGTCAGTGTGCAAAGCTTCTGACCGCTTTCAGAGCAGCATGTCAACAGGGTTTATGAAAACAACAGGATGGTGGGTCCTGGCAGCTGAACCAGGGACTGGATCAATTACGTTGTTTCAGATTGTATTCCTGGCAGCAAGGTGTTTTTTACTGTGAAAATACAGGGGCTTTGTTGCTGAATAAAAAGCTGGTGATGTAATTGATAGTTTAATATTAGAAGCAACTTGCTACCATGGTTAAGCAGTGCCATTAATTGTTAGCATTCCTAGATCTAAGCAGCTCAGTGTAACATAAACATCAGTGTGCGATAACTTTGTAAGACTGAGGTTTTCAAAAAGATATTCCAACCAATATTCCTCTACAGAAATAGTGTAAGACAGTAGTGTACTATTAGCACCATAAAGCAGTAGTGCTTTTAGTAATTGTTACATTTTCCTTCAAAATTTCCTCCTCTTATCCTGAAACAATATCAGACCTGTGGATAGGAATGAGACCATGAAAATAGCTGCAACTTCAAGACTAAATTTGATGGAACAGTTAGTATTTTCTGAGCATTTAGTGCAGATAGCATAGGAGTAGGAAATGATTGAAACATTTTCTTTTGTCCCTTCCCCACAATGGTGAGTGGGGATCAAAGGAGGAATGCCTTGTTCTCTTTTCACTCAAGTAAAGTGGACAAAGGAATGATAGTTTTTCCCTTTTTCCAAGAATGAAGTAGAGATGCTTTATGTGATTAGGGAACAATACCATGTATAGTCTATGCCTGTCTTTTGAAGTGTTTCCATCACATGGTCCCTTCTAGCTTTAAGTATAATTTAAGAAAGCAGAAACCGTAACATAATTTTTCTGCAGGCAGTAGGTATTGGAGAACTGAACACCCTCCTCCAGCAAACTTAATTTCAAACCCAGTAAATTTACAAATAGATTTCTGGGACATCTTTTATTTCTCTGGAAAGTAATGGTCTTGTGGTTAGGTCCCAGATATAAGGTTTGGGTTCAGCTGCTGATTTTATAGTAATTACTGTTTTACAACAGGGTAAACATACTCTTTCAATGTATGTCCAAGATCTTTAAAATGAGTTTGCCTAGTCAAAGAAGAATTTCTCTGAGACTATGTGTATTTGTGATGGGTTCAAATGCTGCAGCAGTGCTGCATTAGTAACATATAGACATCTGTGTTATGGAGGATATAGCTTTGCTATTTCAGTCTTGGGGTTTTTTCTCCTGGTTCAGGCAGTTGTTATTAGGTGAGAGTGTTCTATTATATGGCAAAATGTGAGGTGTACAAAGCTTGTAAATTTATCCTCAAGATGCAAAGTAATAAAAGTCACAACTTCATGATTTTTTAGAAATGCACTGTCAGTTGTCATGTTTGTAACTGTTCTTGTAATAGAGAAGCAATAGTGGCTTTTTCTTGCTACTTGTTATCCTGGTTGAAAAAGCTGGTTTACCTCTGGGTGATGAATGACTGTTCCCTGCTTCGATTTGTCTAACTGGAAGAGGAAATTAGTGTAACTTTTCTTCCTTTGACTTATTTCTTAAAAGAGTCTTGTTTTAAAAAATAGTATTTTCCTGGCATGACATTTGATTCAGTATAAAAGCTGATCTGTATTTTCATCCAAACATCCAAAGTCAAGAGAACTGTATTGTTAAAAGTGCTTTTGTCATGGACTATATTCTTCCACATATTGTGCAATATTCTACACTGTAAAGCTCTACATTCTGTGTGGTGTCCTTTGGTGCTTTCAAAAGAGTATGGCCAAAACTGTTCTGTTCTTGCTATGAAATAGATATTAGGAGAACTTTTACCAATTTCTGATTTGCTTTGATCTTTGTTATTAATGCAGATACTGAATGGTCTAGGAAATGCAACATCTTCACTTCTACAAAGCCATGTCTTAAAAGAACCATCCAGTGTGCCATACTACTCAGATTATTTCAGTTACTACTCAATTAATTCAATTAATTCTGATCCTTCTTTGAATTCTAGTATGCTTTAAGAGATGTCTGCCTTTCTACTTCAGTAGTCACAGTTACTAAGGTGTCATTCAAACAAAAATAGCTTCATTCTAATGAAAGTTACTGGAAATAGATCTTTTTCATTATTGTTTGTCTTTGTAGTAGTCACATTCATTGCTTCAGTTCTGCAGAACAGAAATTAACTGAAGTCTCACTCTATCTGCTATAAAGCTTTCAACTTTGTCCTTTGGAATCTAGCTATAATTAACTCCATGAATCTTTGACTTCAGTTCAAAGGTGATTAGAAGTTATGCTTGTATAGCATATGCTATGTATAGGATTTGCACCCAAAGGAAAAGAATATTTGGTATGAATATGATTTATTATTGAAGTTACTGGAGGAACAAATAACAACAGAGATCAGAGCAGTGTTTGTCAGCACTTAAGCTTGAAGAATGCTTGTTGAGACTAAGCAACACAATGAGCAGTGCCCAGAATAACATGAAAATTTCAAATGCAGTTTCAACTGAGTAACTGAGATATTTATTTTACCTCCATGTAAAGACTTGGACTGTTTGGTATCTATATGAAACTGAAGTCAGAGCCATTTTCAGAGCTATTTTCAGAAATACAGTAATAATGTACAGACCTCAAGATGTGGGCCTGATTGTTCTCCCCCACAAACCTACATAAGTACATAAACTTAGATGTCAGAATAGCTCACTTTTCCATTTTTAGGTGAATGGGCTCCATGTTGCCAGGCTCAAAAAGGGACTGTTAACCTTTATAGACCCATTGTTAGGTTTTGTCTCATTTCTGTGGTTGGTGTGCAACACTGTGAAGCTTCTAAATAGTTGGATAAAAATGTCCTTTTTTTCCTTTATTTTTCTTTTCTGTTTTCATTTTGTACAACATTTAGTATATAGAGTCTCCTTCTGATATAAATTACTTGTATATTGCTTCTCACCAATCTGTTTTGTAGAGACTTGGGAATGAAAAAAAATGGGGCAGCGTTAGTCAGGAGTGAAAGGGGGTGCCGATCTGTAGTGTATTTCTTGGTGCTCTGCGGTGGATTACCTAACAGCAGAGACAGCTGGTGTAACAGGTCATAGGATAGGCTGCCTGACTATCCGGTCATGTGGCAAAGGAAGGGGCCAAAGCGTTAGATTGCAACTGGGGGACATGTCGTCTCTGTGAAGTTTTTGTTTGCAGGCCACTGCTGGCTAAGGTGACCCTGGCGCACTTTGTGCCCTTTCTTTGCTGGCTCTGTAGATCGGGCTAAGCACCAGTGTCTGGTAGGTTTGAGTTGTGGAGCAGAAAGAAGGGGAAACTATGCTGCACGTAGGATACAGCCTAGGTTTGTGGAAAGAGAATACAGTGACTTCTGCATGAGTCATACTCAGGACTGAAGGAGGGGCAGGCTTACTAGGAACCATATGACTGCAAAGATCAGGTTGGGAAGGAATGCAGATTCTTGGGGTGCTATCAAGAAGGCAGGGAGTAGAGGCTCCCTCACGCAGGACAGTGGGAAAGGAAAAGTGAAGCTTTTTTTATAGGTTAGTAAGATATATTGCATTTAGGTCATCAAAGAAGTGTGGGACAATGATGTGAAACCTTTGAAGCAAAGCCTGCTTCTAATGCAAACACAGAAGATGGAGACTTTTTTTACAAATAGTCACATGTAAAAGACAATCAGTACGAGTTAATCCAGAGGAGATTCTGATTAGACAGAAGAGGAAAATATTTCACAATGAGAGCAATTGGCCATTGGAACAATCTCTGCATAAAGTGGCAGATGCCCAAATGTTTTGGCACTTCTAAGATTCATGTGGACCATTTTGTCTAGACTATGCTTTTACCAATAAAAGTTGGACGAGATGAACTTTAAGGTCCCCTCCCAAGCTGGTATTCTGATTCTCTACAGGTTTTCATTTATACAACTTCATGCCTGTATAACTATTGTACATCTCCCTGCATAACTTTACTACTTTAAAGCATAACATATTTGAGAAAAAATTATTTATAACTACATAATGGATAATAGGTTGCTAAGAAACAGAGTATTCTTTAAAAAGCAGGGCATGTCATTTGCTTAGCTTTGCTATACTGCTCTGTGATATATGATGCAGAGATAGCATATGGATTTCCTAGTTGTCTTACAAGCCTGAAAACTGCCAGGCACATTTAAGACATTGGAGCTAAGTAAGCATTCCCCACACTAAAGGATGGATTGTACTTAGATCTAGTGCATGAGAAAGCTCCAAAAGAGTATGTGGAAAAAATTTCTGGTCTAAGTTCCCAATGACCAGCTATAAATTATGTAAAACATATCAGTGCACAGAAAAAAATAGTTTATTAAAGAGACAACAAAAAATAAAAGCTGGAAAACTGTCAGTAGCTATGCTAGCATTAATGCAAATCAATATAAGCATAAAATTGATAGTTCATCTATCAATTTGACAGAAAATAACAGCCCATCCCTTCCAGCTGGTCCTTGGAGATCAGAGGGTCTGAATGTGGCTGGGCTTGATTTATGATTATAATCAATTTGGCACTATAGGTCTGGTTGTGTTCAATAAGAACTTTCACAAGCACAGATTCAAAATAGTGCAATTTACCAATCCAAAACTACAGGTCAAGCTGTGCTCAGTAAGAACCTTCACTGTCCCAGATTCACACATAGCACACATAGTTTGGTGTATTGAAACAACAGAAACACAGACTTGGAATTGCTGTTGATAAACAGCACTAGATGTGACAGCGCTCTAACAATAACAATAATATTGTGTTAGCCTGGATAATAATAATAATCCCATGCAGAAGCTAACCAAGCAGGCATCCCTGCTTGTGAAGAGAGGAGAGTAACCCACCAACTGACTCCAAGACCTTTTTGGGTCTTTTGCTAAGTACATGAAAATTCTACCTGGCTTATATACAGCTCAATCTTATTCTCCTCCTTCTTTACATGTAGCATAATCTAAGTGGAGGATAAGTAATATAGTCATGTATGTGGTAGTACGTGCTTCATTAATCTTATTAGCATTTTCAGGGTGTGTGCTTTAATATTTAAATATTTAAACCCTTATTCAGGCAAAAGTTCCTTTTTTGGCCATGGTGTCCTTCAAAGTTCCTTCAAAAGTCCTTCAAAGAACAAAGACTTTGTTTTGTTCTGTTCAGTCCTTCAGAGCCAAAACAGGACCATCCTATCTCCACAGGGCCTCCTTCTTCAGCCCACTCATCCTTTCTTGACGTCAACTATGCAGAACTCAATCTGCAAAGATAGTGTACAAGGAATGTGGTATAGGCTGTAGATAGTAGGCTGTCTTAGACCTCGCCAGGCTTCTTGGCCATCACCCTACACCACCTTAAAATCAGATGAAAGAGATACATTAAAAATGCATTCGTAATCCAGAAATAATCCTAATACAACTCCTGTTGAATTTTCCCAGGCACAGTCTTCTGCAAACTCAGTACAGAAGAATCGGATAGAGGCTAGATTTTGATTTGACCAGAACTACTTCCTTTGTATTCAAAACATCGGCCTAGCTATCAGAACATAGTTAATTATTAATGCATGTGTATAATCAGGACAGCTGACTCTGCAGATTGTTAGCAGGTTAGCATAGTGTACTTCTGTTTAAGCAGATCAGAGAAGGAAAATAGGATTGAAAGTTTACTTGCAATGTTTTGTTAGGCTAAGAAAAATGTAGAATATTCTTGCTAACCACACATCAATGCAGTTTCCACAGTTTCAGTGCATTCCGGATTTACTCTAAAATGTCAAGGATCTTGGATCAGAGAATTCTGTTGTTAGTAATTTCATTTTCAGCAAGTGTACAGAGTACAAAGGTACTTTCAGAATGGAAGAAGTGTGGTGATCCAGAATGTGAGAGTAAGTAAAAATCTGGTTTTTTCAAAGGGAGTCTGTGGTGTATATGCAGCTGTTAGGAATCATAATCTCAAATTATCAATGAAACAGAATGAAAATGAGTAGCCATAGCAAATGTTTGTTGTTAATATACTAAATTTATGAGCAATAGGCTTAAACTTTTAAAACAAAAAGAGAAAAATATACTTGCTGAATTGTTGTGTAAGAATATACAGATCAAAGTTCAGTAAAAATATTTTTGAATAGCTAGTTTTTCTCAGGTGTCCCCAAAGTGGGCACTAGAAAACAGATTTAAAGTATTTTTAACTCATTCTTTACAGGTATGAAATAAAATAAACAAAATATAAATAAAATAAAAATGATAGGTTATAAACTGAGAAAGAAGACTCTTTATCATCTGTTTATAGTACAATCATAGCCCATTCTGGAGAACTCTGTTTTTTTCTACTGTAAGCGAACTGGTTTGGGATGGTTTTTGTATTCCTTCTTACAAAACACCCTGTTAGTATTTCCTCTTTACTGATTTTTTCTTCTTTAACGTGAAGTGTGTGCTGTAACTAGTTATGTAGTTCTCAAAGAGTAAATAACTCCGCAGGAGGCAGAGGCCCTGAATCACAAGTGGGCAAATAATGTTCCATATATTATCTACTGATTACCGTTGTGAAACCTGTCATAATCATACTTGAAGCAGTTTCTAAGCTGTTTCCATTGGTTTGGCAGACTTAAGTGTTATATTTTCAAGGTGAATAGCTTCTCCTGAAGTAGAAGAGACCTTAGATTTTCTCTGCTGATGGATTTCTATTTTCTTGTGGAGCCATACCAACTCCAGTAGGTTCTGGGTGTTCAGAGATGTCTATCTTTGTGAACAGCATGAGAAATGGGCTCCAAACTGACCAGAGCATATCAGTAGTGGTTTCTGTGGGGAAAAAGAAAACTTTGGAGACAAAGAAGACTTAAATAATTCAAACTGAATTGGAAGCTTTCATTTTAACAACAGGTTTAAGGTTTATATTGCTTAAATTTAAATTTATTTTTGTCACAAGAGAAATGTAGTCAAAATACAGAACAAAATCCCTGAAATAAATACTAGATTTAACTTAAAATTTCTAAAATATAAAATTATAAATATGCTTGGGAAATACTTTTTAGCTGTTTAGGTCTGAATTTAGTAATTGAATTTGCTAATCCTGCATACACACTTAAGCATTGAAACCTTGGCTAGTGGAAGCCAAGCACCGGAAAATGTCCATATAGGACAAGAGCTTTTCCCCTTGATGTCTGCAGTACATAGGAAAGAAAGCAAGATTGGGCTGCTTTTTGCATTAGTTGATTTCCACTTGATGATAGAAATGGATTAGTATCATAACAAAGTACATGCATTAAAATGTTTGCTAATACCTCCGTATTTGATATATATCAGATTTCTTCAGTAACTGACTTCAGACAAAATGGATGCTGTATTTGTTTATTTCTTTCCACTTACTATTCCAGAGGCAATGAGCCGAGTTCAAGCCACTACAGACTACTTAGGACCTGATTGCCGGTATCTTAACTTCAAAACAGGGGAGGAGATCATGGTATACTCCAAACTTTCAAGGGAAAATGAAAACTTGTGGACAGGAAGTGTAAGTACTTAAATCTGAAAGACTTTCCCCATAAATATTTGAGATATAATAATAGCATAACAACTGCAGTCTACTTGCTTCTAAGGGTCTTCTATCTCTTTTGGGATATTAACCAGTCATGGATTAATACAGTATTTGGGAGATGGGTCATTGTTACTACCTTTATATAGAAAGAGAAAATCAAATCTTGGCAAAGATCACTCATAGAGAAACAAAGTCAAGATCAGAATACAAGTTTTCTGTTTCCTTCATCTTATCATTTGACTGTAATGATTTCATCTGATTCCCTTGAAAACACTCAGGTCTATCAGGTCAGGTTCCTACCTACAGCTCTGTGGGTAAGACATCCAGTACTGGGACTTGACTTCACAATTCAGTGCTTAAGGAAAGCTCCCAGAGAAGGTATCATGCATATTTAATTACTTGGAACAAGTGTCAATGAAGTTAGAACAGTCATTTAAGAAGGAATGGATGCATTGATCCAAATAAAGTTTTACTGCTAGTAAAACTGTGTAAGTGCTTCAAAGCCACAAGATATTAGTAAATTTTTGGGTTGGTTTTTTTTCTGCAAACAAGCTGTCACATTTATTGTTTAACAGTGAAATTCTGCCTTCCTTTCTTTCATCCAGGAGTATCTTCGCAGGTACCTCACTATTCCTTGCTTTCCAAGAAGTATCCCTCCATTAAAGGCTCTCTCCAATGGTTTGATGTAAAGCCAACAGTGGTTTCTTGGCCAGAGGGACTTGATTCTTTTGGACACTATGATTAACTTATTTTCTGTAGTGTTGCCATCTTCATTGTCATTTTCTCTTGAGCTGCTGCTGGCCTCATATCTGAATTTCATATCCTACTTTCCTTGTAACTTACTATGGGTCAACAGTTATTAAGGCATGACTTTTTTCCCATTTGAGGCAATGGGAAATTTGTAGCCAATTTTAGAAGGAACTGGCTGTGACCATCAATGCACACAGCACTGTCTTCAGCTGAAGCAGTTTTAAGGCTACTGCCTTGGTTCTGCATAAACACATGTTCATAAAAGTAATACATAAAATAATAGTATGGAGTAATATACTTCCCCTTGCTTTCTGAAATGGCAAGTGCAACACTTCTGTGAAGGAAAAACAAACCAATCTTTTGACAAAACAGAATGAAGGAGATAGGGGGCAGTTCTATAAACTTATTGTTAATCCATAATTTTCCAGCACATATGCAAGTACCTAACATATATATCCCTGAAGTTTAAATGCTCTTATTAGTTTTGTATTTTTTACAGAAAGGAAAGGATTTTGGATATTTCCCAAGAGATGCTGTGAAGGTTGAGGAAGTTTTAATCGGAGAAGAAGTTGAAGTGCTTACTAAGGTAAACCAACATCACCAGATTTTCCAATGTAGTTTACAGCAATCAAAAATCTAATAGCCATTTAGAAATTCAACTGTCGATGAATATTTTATTTCAGATAATTCAAAATGTGTTTTTATTCTTGTTCCATTTGCATGTTTATTCTCCTCTAAAGTAATTTCTATATAATTAAAGATACAGAACCTTTAGGAATAATATAATTAAATACAGTTCTTTGTGTAAAGTTATAACAGAGAGAATGACAATATATATTGCTGCGGGACACGGTGATATAGAAAATTACACATTAGAACATTTTAAAAGTTAATATTATTATTCTAGGAAACGGATTTCCTTTGTCTTCATGAAGATAAGTACACTTTTGAAAATGAAGACAACACATTATATGATCACAACAAAGAAAGTGAATATTCACTGTCTGATGCAGAACCAAAGCTGCATGAAAATGAACTCTTAAAACATACAAGAGACTCCATACAAAGTGAAGAAAGAACTGAATCAGTTTCTGAAAATGACTCAGAGGAATCTCACACTCAAGAATCTGTAAACAAAAAGTTAGTTAGAAAAGACGATACTGAAGAGCCACAAATGCAAAACAGTCTCCCACTAGAACCTGCTCAAACTCAGTCCAGTTGGATTTCAGGATGGTTTACCACAGAAAGTGAAAATTATGAAGAGCCCTTAAAAGTCATTACTGAATCTGCAGAAGAAAATAAATACCAAGGCAGAAAAATAGAGGTAACAGCTGAAAATTATTTACAGGAGTCAAATGATAAGGAGGAACAAGAACCCCCTGCATCTGGTTGGTTTCAAGGTGGACTGACAAACTTTCTGTATTACAGTGAAGAGAAAGAAGATGTTGATTTGGCATCAGAAAAAAATGATCCACAAATCCATAAAGTTCCTGGTGTGCCTGAGCATTCTAATACTGAACAGGAAACAACAGTCACTGAGGTATTGCCAGAAAAAGAGAAGAGTGAAAGCCAAGAATCAAACTGGTTTAATTTAGGTTTAAGTAATGTTCTTAGTTTTGGCCATGCTGAGGAAGCTACAATTGCTACAGAGGACCAGAGGAGCAGACAAACAACAGATCAAGCAAGTAAGTATGAGGAAGAGCAGACTTTAGACCAGAAAGAATTACCTATGGACAAAGAATCAAAGGAAACAGTTAAGGCAGCGACAGATGAAGAGAATTATGCACAAATAACAGATTCAAACAGTAACAGGACAAGTCCTGGGGAGATACCAGCAAGTGTACATACTCTTAATGACACCAAAAACACCTCAAGTAGCACAGAATCACCTTTTGATATATTAACATGTGACAAAGATAAACCAATTGACCCTTACAGTTCAGAAGACTTGGTATCAGAAAGCCAAGTGCTGAAAAACACTGAAGCTGAAAAGAAAAACCAGGAGTCAGAAAGCAGACATGGCCAAACAGGTTGGTATACAAATATCTATAATAGTTTTATTAATTATAATATGGACAAACATGATAATCAACAGGGACATGAATCAATTGCATCAAATTTCTTCTTCTCATAACCCAACTCTGAACTGTGATCCCTCAGACATAAGAAACACAGGAAGAAAGCCTGACATATCTGAAGAACAGAGCCATTGCCTCTTTTTTAGTCATTCTGTGGACATACTGAAGCTTCAGAATTCAAAAGCCAAAGAAAGGCAAGTGCAGAGTTATGGGGAACTACCAGGAACTGCACATAATCGTCTGGGCATCAAGATGACCTCATGTGACAGTGAACTGAGTCTTAGTCTAGAAACACCCGAGAAAGACAAACTAGTCAAAGGTTGTGTTGCAGAAAAAATATCAGCATCTAAAAGCCATTTCAAAATGGATAGTAATGTAAAAGATGAAATTCAGAAATCAGAGAATAAAAATGTCCCACAGGGTTTTTATGAAAATAGCATCAGATATTTCAGTCAGGATATTTTTAATGAAGGACATCATCAGAAATCTGGGGAGTCCCAAGAACTGACTCCAGATCAACCTTTCTCTCCTCATTCCTCATCCAATGGCCTCAGTTTAATAGGTATCAAATTTCCAAAGAAACTGGCCATTTGGAAGACATATGGAGTTTCAGAATGGAAGGTAAAAACTGCTAGCTGAGAAGAACTAAGCTTCCATTATAAAAAAAAGCCTTGGTAAGCCTTGATAAAATACCACAGGGAAAAGAAACTGAAGGCACTTCAAATCAGAAGGTTAAACATATCAGGTAACAGTAATGCAAATACCTCCAAAGAGAATGATCTTTCCTTGTCAGCTGGCAGTTCAAAGTAACAAAAAGGGCAGAGGAGAAAAAAACTCCAACAAAATCTACCAAACAAGTAGAAGATTGGATAACTCTTGATGCTCTTGCTTATAGCTTGTCAGAGAGGAGCAACAAACTGAACGAATTCCTATAAATGTGCAACGTCACCAGGAAGGTGGAGGAGAACTAACATGGGAAGATTCAAGTTCCCAGAATCAGCTTCTGGTACCAGAGGATGGACAGTCTTAATCTAGATCTCAGAAAGAAATATAAAAATCACCTGTGATACAGTAAAACAAAATAAAAATCTGCATCCTCAGATTTCAACCTATCAATTCAAACCACCATGACAGTGCAAGATACAAAAGCATAGAAAATGAATCTGAGTTTTGAAAGGCATCATCAAACACTACTTCAAAAGACTAAGTAATACCAGTCTTCAGATGAATCCAAGTCCAAAAAAGTATTTCTAAAGTAAAATTCTTGAGAATAAAAGCAAGAGTCATGTGATATTAGTCTGACCAAGAGTAAACTTTTACCCTGGGAGCCCTCTAAAATAGAAGATATTTTTAAAGAGGGAAAAAAAGACAGTTAGTGTCTCCTAAAGCCATCTAACTAAAAAGCCAGACTTCTATTTTAAAAAGTTGATTAATTAAATCCTGGCAACCTGGGATTGCTCAGAAACCTGGCTGATAGAGTAGATGTTGAAAAAGAAGGTACTGTTGTAACTGAAAGGAAGAATAATGCTGAACAACAAAAAAATGCTGCTACTAAAATTATCTAGGAGAAGAAAAAATGAAAGATTCTGAAAATAAGAGACAAAATCCAGAAATACAAATAATCGCAATTATACTCTAACAAAAAGGGTTTCAGTAGTATTTTTACCAGACCATCATGGTCCTTTGCAAATATATTTAGTAAAACTAACAATTAAGCCTGTCAAAAAAAGTCAAAGCATATATGTTTGGTCAAAAAAACCCAAAGGAAAATTGAAGTAACATTAGGACTAGTACACTTGAATACTGCACAGAAGAATGAGAGGGAATTAAAAGGAAAAGAATCAGAACAATTTAAGATACTACTAAATATAGAGAAGGTGCAGAAAAAAGCAAAACCAGGCAAATATTGTATGATAAACAGATTTACCAAACCCATTAATTGCATTTCAACAATTTTATTTCAATTAAAACAAGATATTAAGCAACCCTTAGAGCATCTCTGTGATGGCAGCAAACTGCTGCAGCAGCACGAGCCATTTGAAAAGATTCATCATGAAATCACAGCTTACTCAACTAAAGATAATGCTGTGTGGAGGGAACAGGTCATTGTATCTGCACAAAAGGGGCACAATTTGGACACTGAGCAGGAAAAACATACAGAAAAAAAGAAATGTTCTTCTAGAGCTGCCAGAGCTTTTGTCTGCTATAACAATTAAGTGTGCTGCCCAAACTGCAGCTAAAGTTACTAGAGCAATGTTTCACTAACAGAGATTTAGCAAGAACAAAATATCCTTTGTTTGCAGAAAAAAAATACAACAGATACAACACTGTCTCCTCCTGGTGATTTAAAATGAAGATGTAGTGAGCCTAACTCGTACCAGTTAATGACTGATTTATGATATTTCAAGGATCTGACAATACAAGTTGAGTTAATATAATGGTAACAGTTTAAGAGCAAATTACTTGTCTTGAATTTGGACCACTGGACCATTTGTGATGTGTATCTTCGGCCAGTACTGTCTTGAAGCATATAATTAAATTAAACAATTTGTAATTTTTTTTTCCTTGTGGGTAAGCACAGTGTGGGGTTTTTTGAAAGCAGTGTTTTATTGGCTCCAGGCAATTTAATCCAAGTCACTAAAACTGGGGCAGCCAGGTGCCTTCAGTCATACTTCTGCATGAACATGCCTGTGGTTTCTTGTATTTTGCAGTGAAGCTTGATATCTTGCAGGAATTTGTTAATCTTTAATCCTACATGGCATTTTTAACTGTTCTCCCTCTAAAGCTTACCCCAGTTGTATTTGGATATAAGAAAGAGATCTCCCTGACCAGGGAATCTGTAGACTATCAAAACCAAACATATTTTTTCCTGAACATTGATTTTTAACTACTTTACTACAACACAAGTTTTGCTTAAAGCTCTATCCTTCAAATTCTGACATCATGATTTGTAGAGTGTTTCTTAAATCATAAATCTGTAGCACATTTACTCTAATGTGATACTCTAGTGTTTGGCTTTGAGGAAAATAAAAATTAAAAAATTAAAACCTCTGTAGAGGTTAATATCTTACAGGGGTAAGTTGAATCCTCTAAAAATATCCATAATTTCCCTTCACAATTATTTGCAGGAGTAGGGAGAAGAAAGCTACTAGAAGAAACACCAGAGAAGGAATATGAAATGAACGTAGCTGTAGACAGTGGACATGACAGTGATCGAGATTCAAAAGCAACAGCCATAACTTCAGTAAATTCTGAAATAAAAATGGACAGTTCAGTAGCTGACTCTGAAGCTGATGTCAAAAAGTCTTTCTCTGATGCCATCCAGAACTATGTTCCAAGTAATGGTAAGTGCTAAGTTTCTTAATTTTAAGGAAAATAAATTTTCAATCTTAAAAAAAAAACAAAAACCAACAAAACCAGTTGGAATTATATGAAGTTGACAATAGTAATGTAAAACTTGTTGTTTTATTCCTTATGATCAAACCAGAAGGAGGCTGGATAGCACTTCTGTGCTTGAATGCACTTGAGATCAGAGAAACAATAAAATCTGCATGGTCAGCAGTGATGATTATCATCAAAACGGTAAGAATTCTTTCTGTGATATAACATTAACATCAGTGCAAATTTAAGCCAGCTACAAGTTATGTTCTGCAATGAAACTCCTAAAAAAAAAAAAAATCCTTTAAAATAAACCCTCTGCAGTTCCCTTGCTTCCAGGGTAATCTAATGCCAAATGAGACAGAGCACAAGAAAATGTCAGGTCAGCTGCTCTTCATCTCCCTCTTTGCAGTACAGAATCTGATGAACTTAGGGTGTGAGGATTTGGGGTTTTGTTTTGTGGGTTTTTTAAACAGCCAGGAAACACCTGAGTGGTGTTTTTAAATTTTTGTTTGGTTTTGTTTCTTTGTGGTTTTCTGAGTGAAACTAATAGCTCCCTTTAGTTCTCAGAACAGTACTCATTAAATTTCTTGGACTTAAAGAACTTGGGTTATGATAAGTAAAATAACCAGAATACTTCCATTGTTTTTAAGGAGTATTTTCAAAGCTTTGATTCACAATCTTCCCCTACTTCATAACTGCCTTAAAAATACTTTTGTAAGCAAATGTATAAAATAGAAAATGGGGTTGTTATTGCTATGAGGGTGTCTTAAACATCAAAACGTAGTGCAGAGTAAAGATGAACCTTAAGGGGCACAACTGCACAAGAAACAGCGCTGCCAGAGCAACGCAAGAAAAGGTAGTAGATGTTATTGCGCTGTCTCCTCCAAATAAAACAGTAGTAGCAGGTAAAGTGCCATATGGTAAACTTCACTTCGGTGCTTTGGCTGAATTTTGTTTAGATTGGGTAATTGAAGTTTACGAACCACATAAATTTGTTCCTAATTTCCAGTGTACGTATATAGAATATGGTTAAGTGGTAGTCTGGGATAATGAAAACTGAAGGGCTTTGTCCCTCGTGACCCAGACTGGATTACAACTCACTGATAGTTCACTGCTACGGCCAAACTCGTTCTTGTACTGTTTGATACAGCTAAAAAAGCTAAAAAAGGCACTTCCGCCTTCTACCTATGCCGGTCCCTTAGGTGCTTTGTAGGCAAGTCACTCACCTTGCGTTGTGAAAGTTGTTAGCACACGTTAATTTAAAAAAAAAAAAAAAAAAAAAAAAAAAAAAAAAAAAAAAAAAAAAAAAAGTTAAATAACAAAACCCAAACCAAACAAAATTAGAGTTAATCTAAGTGAATGAGACGAGGAAGAATCCTTTGCTATGTGGCATTGCACCGGCCCTCACATGCGGATCAGCGGCCCGGCAGGACCATTTTTAGCACAGCACTTGGCAGAGCTCCGGCGCGCCCAGCCCTGCGCAGCCGGGCTCGCACCGGGACCCACCTGCGGCCCGGCCCTCCCCTCCCCGCCCCGCCGGGCACTGCCGGCCCCGCCGCCCGGGCCGGGGCACGCGTGCCGGGCGTCCCGCCGGGAGCCAGGCCTTGCCGGGGAGTTTTATTTCTGTGCCACCCGCTGCCGCCCGGGCGCACATGGAGGCGGCCGGCGCCGCACGGGAGGTGAGTTTCTCTGAGCGTAACTTTGGGGAGGAACAGGAGCGGGTTCCGCGGGGCCACGGCGGTGCCGGAGGACGGGGACGGGACGGTGGGCGCACGCCGAGGGGAGCTGTCGGTCCTCTGCGGTCCCCGTGCCCAGGGGCGGGTCTGCCGCACAGGCCGGGAGCCGCCAGGGAACCGCGCTGGGCGGGCGGGGAGAGCCGGCCCCGGCGGCTCCCACCTCTGCCGCGCGCCCCCCCCTTACCCGCGGCAGCAGTGGTTCTTCCCCCGCCCCCCGCGCGGGCAGTGGTACGGGCCGGTTGTCAGGCGGCGGGCCGGAAGGGGCGCGCGCCGCCCGCGGGAAGATGGCGGCGGGTGGGCGCGGGTGGCCCGGCGGCGGCGGCGGCGGCACGGCCGGGCTGTGGCCGGGGCTGCGGGACAGCGCCCGGCGCTACTGCGGGCTGGCCTGGGAAGGGCTGCGCTGCGTGAGTGAGGGAGCGACGCGGGGCTCGGCGCAGCCCCCGCGAGGGCCGGGGTCTTGTGCAGCGCTGCTGTCGAGAGGCTTGGGCAGGGGAGAAATCGAAATTAAGACTTAACTGCACAGTAGCGTGTTCTTAAGCACGGGTCACATGTAGTAAATTTGAGCTGCATTGAGCATGTCGTATCTTTGAGCAAATAGACGGATCCGTTTACAAATGAGATATGATTGTATCGAAGAGTTTAAAATGTGTTAAATCACCGGTGTGTTCAGTATGTTATTTTAGCATGAGGTTGGTTGAACAGGTATTTCTACCAAACAATCAAGAAATACTTACTGCTATTGGTTCTTCCAGCAGTGAACTGTGTAGACTACTCAAAGGAGAATTTTCCGTAGTAAGTTCTCCGTACCTAAAGGGGCCTACAAAAAGGCTGGAGAGGCACTTTTTACAAGGGCATGTAGAGATAGGATAAGGGAGAATGACTTTAAACTGGAAGAGGTTAAATTTAGATTAGATAAGAGAATTAAATTCTTTACGGTAGGGGTGAGGAGGCACTGGAGCAAGTTGTCCAGAGAAGCTGTGGATGCCCCATCCCTGAAAGTGTTCAAGGGCAGGCTGGACGGCTTTGAGGAAATAGGTCCAGTGGAAAGTGTTCTTGCCAATGGCAGAGGGATTGAAACTAGATGATCTTTTAGGTCCCTTTCAACCCAAATCATTCTATGATTCTGTAATTATTGGTAGACTCAGAAAGAGAAGGTTTCAGAGCTTTATCTTTTAATCTTCATATCTTGTTGGAACTTCTTTCTTCTTTTTTTCCCTTCACTTGGTAAATCTATCATTTAAAAATCAAAAGCTTCTGTTAACCATTTTTCTCAGAATTTTGGAAGAAAAATAGATATATAAGTTTATATGTATATATATATATAAAATAGATATACATAGTTTACTTATTGGAAGTAAACTATGTCAACATGTAATGTCTGTTTCTGTTGAAAATATTAACCTCTTTTCCTTTAGCTGAAGCTTTTTACTTTACTTTTTAGGCTGTGGCTTCACTGCCTGAAGATATGAGACCTGGCCCTGATCTGTATGGTTTCCCGTGGGAAATAGTGATTTGTGCTGGCATTGTTGGAGCCTTGACAATTTTCTTGTTCCTGTACAGAAGTTATCAATCAGTAAGTGTTTTGGTTTAACCCCGGACAGCAACTAAGTACCACACAGCCACTCTCTCACTCCCTCTCTCACATTGGAATGAGGGAGAGAATCAGAGGACTAAAAGCTAGAAAACTCGTGGGTTGAGATGAAGGCAGTGTAATAGGGAAAGCAAAAGCTGTGCATGCAACCAAAACAGGGAATTGATTCACGACTTCCCATGGGCAGGCAGGTGTTCAGCTGTCTCCAGGAAAGCAGGGCTCCATCACCTGTCACAGTTACTTGGGAAGACAAACTCCATCACTCCAAATACCCCCCTCCTCCTCCTTCCCCTCACCTTTATGTCCTGAGCATGATGTCACATGGTGTGGGTTATCCCTCTGGTCAGTCGAGGTCAGCTCTCCTGTGTCCCCTTCCAGCTTCTTGTGAATCCACAGCCTCCTTGTGGGTGAGGTGGGGCAGGAAGCAGAAGAGGTCTTGACTCTGTGTGAACACTGCTCACCAATAACTAAAACATCCAAGTGTTATCAGTGCTTTTCAGCACAAATCCAAAATAAAGCCCCATACCAGCTACTATGAAGAAAATTAACTCTATCGCAAAAAAAACTATCACAGGAAGTGTTCAAGTTACTTGCAGATATGTAGAGTGCATTAATAGTTTGCATTGAAGTTGTTATCCTTCCTGTTGAAGATATATAATGCTTCAGAGTTTTAAATCTATTGTGATTGAATTTAGAATCTGTCTAAAAGAGAAATTGAAAAGCCTGTTTTGTCAAGATAATAAGTGTTTGGACATGTAGTGAGTGACTGTTGTAAGAGGAAATGCAGTGAAACTCGCTGTAGTAAGGCTTCCTTTTTTGTTTTTAATTTCTACACCGGGCTTTCAAAGTCAGCCCTTAAATTATTTTCACAGGAGACAGATGTCTAGGGTGTATGTATTGCTGTGTGTATTGATATCTCTGTGGCTAGCCTAGCCATAGCCAGAGCAGCTCAGGTCTTTCCAGGTAATTGTAAGCAAAAGCAATCCACATGGTTTCCTGTCAAGAGAGGCATTTTAAAACTGTTTGGACAGTGACGCCTGGATTCTGTTTACTGCAACACTGAAACCCTGAAACAATTTAACTGCATGCTCTTTGTAAGCACTAATCTGATGACTTTGAGAATTGCAGTGCTGAAACCTTTTAAGGCACAAATCAGATTGTATTTCTGAGGTAATGCCTGTCTTCTCTTGTGAGTAAGTAAAGATCTGATTAATAAAGGTTGCCTACCATGCTTTCCCTGCTAAGGAAATGGGGTCAGTATCTGTAATTCAGTATTCTTTTCACATCCTCTCATACAGACAGTGTGATTTTGGTACTAGGTGTAATGATACTCATGTTTGAAGATTGGTTGCATAGCTGTTTAGTTTTTCAGATATGAGCAACTGCATTTTTAGGGTTTTAACCTCAACTAACCCCTCTGTAAGGGGATCTGTGTTTGTGTAAGTTAATGTAACTATAATTTAGTCATACCTTTTGTTCTCTAGAGGCATCCCTCTAGAGGGATACAAAAAGCATTTGAACTGAAATCATGCAAACAGCTAATCTGGTATTGTTTTGCTCCTGCACATGTCACTTAAGGCGTGAGATATTACAAAAGTTATTGATAGCTTTTTCAGTCATCCATACTTAGAACTGCACTGACTGCTCCTTGAAGAATTGATGGTTACTTAGAAGTAATGGAGTTTCATTTTGGGGATGATAGGATAAAAGTATACTTATGACTTTGTTACCCTTTTTTTGTTATTTGGTCTCCTTGGCTTTAAGTGAGGAGGAAACAGGGAAGACCTGAGGGACCCGTTGCGTTAGGCACATGACCCATGTCCAGCCCTAAGAGAAACGTTGTTTCAGTGAGCTGTGTTGTAACAGTTTTGTGGGTTCAACCAAGTTCTGCATCTCTTGTACAGGCCATTTTTGGCAGATTTTGCCTTGCAGTTTGTTAGGTTTTGATTCTAGGGCACTAGACCCCACATGGCAGCTGCTCACTTGGTACTTGCAGGATGCCCATCGGGTAATACCTTACTGCAGCTTTAGCTATCATGTGTTATATTGTGTGGGAGATTTTTCCCAATGGGAAATCTGAGCTTGTGTGTGGAGCTTCCCCCTCCCTTCCCTTTCCTACTCTTCTGACTGTGCATGTCCACTATGACTTTGTGTAGGCCGTTGTGGTTATGTAATGAATATACAGAGGTGTGTTATTAAAGTGATCCAGGTGAAAGCTAATCTCCTTTCCCCTCTTTTGTCTGATAAGAGTGGAAGAAGGACAGGGCAAACACGCAGACATGGAGGGGGTAAGAGCAGAAGATATGATTGCTTCTGTTTAATAGCAGCCTGTACTTATATTCCTTTTTTAAGTTCCATGGTTAAACTTGGCAAGAAATCACAGCTTAAAAGATTAGTTTTCAGATAGTATGTGAGAGTAATTGATCAGACATTTTCAGTATTTATTCTCTTTCTTTTCAGGTTAGAAGTCGACTTTATGTAGGTAAGCTTATTTTTGATACTTCATTTTCCATATTTCTTTGGAGTATTACTTTACTCTTTCTTTTTTCAGCTTTAATTATTTGGATGATGCAACATATGCTTGTCTTTCACTTTTTAGGAAGGGAAAAACAGCTTGCCAATAAAATTGCTGAACTAGTTGAAGAAAAATGCAAAATTCTTGAAAAACTCAGCATCTGCAAAAAAGAGGTAACGGTCTTCATTTATTGCTTTCAGATGTGTCGTAGAAATGGATTCAATCTAGCAAAGTATTAACTTTACTAGAAGATGTTTTAAAGCTTTTAAAGGGATTCTTCAAATGCTTTTTTCTGTCAGTGCCTTTAAGAGCAATCAACGTGTTAGCAAGTTCTGCCTTTAACTATTAATACAGTGTATTTCACTGGAAGCAACTTCAAAATGTCTTTCTTTGGTTTATGTCACTGGGATAATCTAGTTAGGGCTAAGGCTTTCCTGATTTCCAGCAAGGTGCATTTGTGAATATTTAGGTGATGTCTGTGTTTCAGACTAGAGCATCGCAAATTAACACTAGTATTTAATCAATTATTTACATAAAGTAATTCCTTTTCAGTTTGAAGACCTACAGTTGTCTCTGAAGGATGGTAACATTATGAAAGAATCAACAGACACATCTTTTTTTGAGGTAAAAAGATAAATGGAAATTGTTGTTTCTAAAATATAAGGCAGTATTTTAGGAAAATGCAGCCCATATTAAAAAACACCCAAATAAAAACAACAGCAAAAAAGTCAGACAAACCCAAAAAACTCCCAACCCAATTGTTTTAATTGGGTTACTGAAAATGACATAAAATCAAAGCATTTAAATTAAGATGCTAATGTTAAGATGTTAAGTCTTTTTTAAAGATTGCATTGAGAATGAGTGATACTAGAACAAATGGCATATTGGACAATACTTAATTTTAAGAAGTAAATTGTTCCCATTTCTAGGAAAGGGGGTAGTGTGTGAAGTATTTTTTTCTCACATCTTACCTAGTTCAAATACTTTTCATAGGCTACAGGTGCACAGATTAAAGAAAGATTAACACTACATTGTTTATATCCCCCAAAGTGAGAATACATTTGTAAAAGAGTTCTGGATAAGTGAATCAAATACCTAGCAGGCTATATAAAATTAATGTAAAAAAAAAGCAAGTAGATTAATTTCATTCTGTACCTCAGATCCTATAGAGCTAATTCTTACAGCTTTTGTTAACATGCAAGAGTCTGTAGAATATTTGAGTGAAACATACTTTGCTGTCATATTTAAAACATACTTGTTGTCTTCATATGTAATTAGTATCAGATGTTTTATTAACTCACAAACCAACTTAATTTAGGAAATGCATGAAAAACTGAACAAGTCAAACTTGAAACTCAACGAGGAAATAGAGAAGCTAGAAAAAGAACTGGAAGAAGAAATATCTAAGCAGTCAGAAAATGACACCTTGGTAAGAATAAATAGAATTCTGTCTTTGTTTCCATTCATTTAAAAAAAAATTCTCACAGGAAAAAAATCTCTGTGAAGAAGAGAAACTATTTTCTTTGTGCGTTTTGAAATAAAAACTACATTTTCCATTTTGTCTTCCCTTTAACATTAGAAAAATGATAAAGGAAAATACTCAAAAGAAGAAAAGCTGGTTTTATTGATTCAGCAGTAGAACTTTTTCAGTTGGAAAGTTAAAATAATTTTATTAATTGCCTAGACATTTTCAGGCAAATACGTGAAAGAAGCTATAATGACAGCTAATGATTTTCAGGTGGCTGAAATTCAGGAGAAAGTGGAGTCTTTAGAGGATGAAGAAAAATCTATCCAGTCACAAATTGATGAGGTATGTCTAACTTTTATAGTTTCTGTTTTCAAATCTTCGCAATTTCTCTATTCCCCATGTAGTTACTGTTTTAATTTTTTTTCTATTAAGGGTGCAGAGATCATATGCTGTGTAAACCAAAAAACTTTACAAGGCTTCATACTTTTGTGTGCCTTGATTGAGCAACTTTTAATTTCATATAGTGACTGGCATTTATTGAGAAGTAGTTACCTTGTCTTTTTTTCTCCTTACTCAAGAATGATACATAGTATTGCAAAACTACAGTCAGCAAAAACTGTTGAAATTTTAGAGAAAATGTGAGAATGTGGCTGTATAGCACAGCCAGAAAACCTAAGACAAGTCCAGTAATACCATCATGACCCCACTTATCTTCACCAATACTGTTTAAACAACACACTTTTTTATTTCACCTAGGCCAAATCTACCCTAAAAGTGTATCAGATTAATACTGAGAGACTCAAGACATCCGTTCAAGATGCAATAGATGAAAAGAGCCATCTCCAGGAAAGTGAGAAACAGGTAGGCTCTTCCTTAAAAATACTGTGTTTTTCTATGGTACTAATAAATATGATTTCTCCAAAGAGCTCATCCTCAACAAGTTTGTTTATACCTCTTGTGTGTTTTAGTAAATGGAATGAGGAAGAGGACATTTTTAAAACAATTTTACATTGGAGTAACTTAGTCTAAGATAATCGTGTTTTAAAAGAAATACAGTAGTTACAGTTTGTGGGGAATCATGAATAAAGTTCAGTGGAAGGAGAGCATGTGGTAATGTAAGACTAATAAGAACTTTGCTGAGACCTGGAGGAAAGCAGAAATATCCAAACAACTCCACAGCTAGGATTCTCTACAGAGGCAGAGAGAAAATTCTTTTACTTGATCTAGAAAACCAAAGAAATGGAGAAATTGCAGAGTATTCAGAAGGCAGGTAAAAAACATACTCTAGTACCACTGTAGATGTATTAATTGAAAGTCAGGTACATAACAGAGGAACAGAAACGACTGTTACTGCCCAAGTTTTAGTTGTCTGCTTTCCTCAGAGCTGTAGCCAGATCACAAAGAAAACTGATAATTTTAAAATATTCAGCATATGCAATAGTTGTCCTGTGCAATAGGTAGCTTTAGAGTGAAGCTATTTTTTTTTTATAACAAATAGATATTTTCTCTGAACGTTTAATATTCTGTGTAATATTTTTGGGGTTTGAGGTGGTTTGTTGTGGTTTTAATGGATATGTGCTTATTTTTCTGACTGACTGATGATCTCCTTGTTGCCTGAGGAATAACCTGATAGATATTTGCAGAGGGGAAAGAGTAGTGGTGGGAGTGGAAGTACAGGCCTATTACTTTTTAGCAGTCTTATAAGAAGCTGCTTTAGTCCTCTCTGTCAAAACATGGTGTATATCAAACTTAGTGGTTCAGGAAAAAAAAAGGGATACTGGAAATAAAAAATTTTCTGCCGGAGGAATATTTCAGTTCTGCACAACTCTGTTAGTAGAACTTGATCTTTTTCCCTAATTCTAAAAGGAGTCCATGTTTGTGATTACAAAAAAAAAGGAAGACAATTTTATTGAGAGCTGTGGGTGGAGAAGCAGTGGATTTGACTGTTACCATTGTGAGATGAAGTTGCTCAAGAATTATTTTCTTTCAAGAGTGTTTTTTTGTCTAATCTCTACATCCTCTTTGGTTTTGTGAGAAGGAAGGGTCTGGTCTTGGTGCTTTGTTTCAGATGTGACAGTATTCTTAAGTAATAAATTTTGAGAAGCAGTGCATGAAGTTTTAATAGAGAGGAATTTTCTTTTTTTTTCCCCCATAGTCATTTCTTGGGTTCTAACGGAAATAATCCAGTTATTTGTGTGTGTGTGACAAAAATCTTCACTTTCCTTCCTTTTTGATAAAGTAAAAAAATAGTGCTTAGAGAAGGGTAATACTAAGTGCTGGCAGTTGCCCTATATTTCATAGGCAATTGTTTTATGTCAAGGAAAACCATGGAAAAAAATAAGTAAAAATTCCCAGGGTTTAATTGCTGTGTTTCTAGATGGAAAAAAAAGGTCTTTTGGATTTCTTCCAGATAAAACCTGGGTATAAGTAGTTCCTTAACCACATTATATAGGATTAATTACTACCCTTTGTTGTTAACTGAGCTTTGTTGCAATTTTTAGTAGTATGAGAACATTTGTGCATCTTGTAGTTTGCTGTGCTTTTTAGTAGATAAATAATCTAATGTTATTTGTTGCTGGAACCTGATAATAAAGAAGAGAAAGCATCTGCCTTGCTTATTTGTGTTCTCATTTCTGAGGTACTTTCTAAGTGTGAGACTTAGTTTACGGTATCAGAATATCCATATCCTTCTTTTATGTTTCTTTCTTACTTTTTTTTAAAGATGGAATTTCACATATGCTCAAAAGGTAACAAAGGTATTATTTGTTCACAGAAATTAGAGTCCTTTCTTCCTCTGCCCATTTGCATAAATGGGTCATAATCTTCTAGCACATCATAGCTTAAACTTTGTAAGAGATGTGCTGTTTCAGGTTTATGATGTGTCAGAGAGAGGATTGGGCCTTTTAGGCTGAACAGGGGAATGGTTAATGAACTTCTGTGCTTTGTTGGTTTTTTGTTTTGTTTTCTTCAGGAACATTAGAAACATATATTGCTTTAGCTCATTGCAAATCCTTGCTGTTTCTCTTTATTGTAATTCTTATAGGTGTATAAAGTCATGTAAATTTATTTTCTCTTTGGCTTCGTGAAGAAGGAGTCTTAAAAGTCATCCTTTGATGATGACAATTAATGATAAAAGTAGTTGTCTATGTATGTCTTCTAATCCCTAGTATGTCATTTGCATGATGCTGCAAATTCATACGTGGCTTTTACTGCAGTTGTATGCCAAGGGGCAATGTGTGTTAATCCAATTCTAGTCACATACTTTTTGTTCTATGCCTTTGTTCTATGCCTTCTAGTTTATCTTTGATAAGTAGTGTTCAGGCTTGCTTGTCTATTTGCATGGCAGTTCTCCTTTTTAATTACAGTTTTCTGGTTTTATTTTTAGTATAACTGGCTGTTGTGTTCTCATTGCTCAACCTGGTTATTCTTTTCTGTACATTCAGTGCCCTTATATTGATTGCCTGTTGTGCAACTTCAAGCAGTATTTTTTGACAGACTCTTAAGATGATTTGTTTGTACTTTACCCCATGTTGTTGTAGCACATGTTTTGTCTTAACAGAAATTTACATCCATTCAATTTTGTTCTCACAATATAATTAGTTAATATGTTGCAGTGGTTATTTTTAATAGCTGGTGATGAAGTGTTCTAATCCCTTTACTCCTGTAAAATATTTTTGCAAAATGAGGAATTTTACTAGGGAATATCTGTAAATGTAACCTTGGAACCTCCCTATCATTTTATTTAAGCACAGTTAATTGCAAAGATACATACTAGTAGGTGTTGATTACATACAGCTGTGACTTTCATTAACAGGAAAGCTTTTTTAAAATAAAATTTTAAAATTACTTTAAGAAATATGGAGAAGGGTAGGAGAAATAATACAGTTTTGCAAGTCACATGAATATAAATAACTGCCAAAAAGCTTCCTCTTTTCCCTTACTTCTCTGACCACTTCTAAGTTGAAAAGACACAGGCACCATTTCAGAAGTGTGTGTGCATATTTCCATCCATTCCCCAGTGTATGTAGCTGTTACATAAATTATCACTATTTTATACTCATTGCTGTTGTCACATCTTGGTTTTTAAACTGAGTGGAATATTAACTGAACACTTCTTATAAATGTTTAAAAATATCGTAACAACTAATTACAAGGCACAGCTATAGCAGCTAAAGCAACTGAACTATAACATAGAAGTCTTAATTTTCAACTCTTAAGGTAACTTTCTTGTAGTCTTACCTCAGTGAATTCTTACTGATGGGTGAGAGGTTTAAATTCCACTTACGTACAGATAATACATGTAACAGTACTATTCATCCTTGATTCTTGGTTTCGTAGACAATCACACTAATCTGGTATCTTCCTTTTTAGCTTTTACAGGAAGCTGAAGGATGGGGTGAACGATTTAGTGAACTAAATGAACAAACAAAGATGTTTGAATCATCTAAAGCAGATGTAGAAGAAGTTTTAAAAAATAAAGAGAGCCAAATCAAGGTAAATTATGACATTTAGGATTGAGTCAAATTATTCAGACTGATGCTAATCATAGAGTTCCAAGAAAGCCTGACAACCTCTCCTATGCTTTATGCTCTTTTGGGTTTTGTTTGCTGTCTCTATTCTCTAATGTTATGTTTCTGGCTAAGCAAAGAAAAGGTTGCTTAGCAGCACAATGGAGCAGTCTGATAAAGACAACTAAGGAAAAATTCTTTTAATTTTGATAGAGCACTGGCTTTCCCCCCTACTGCCCCCCAGTTTAGAGTATGGAAGTTGGGTGTATGTTCTTATAGTTGTGTACCTTACATACACAAGCCATGCTAAAAGCATGCATGCTTATAGCTATCTGAAAATTCTTCATGAGGACTTGCCCGTTGACCTGCAGATACTTGCTTTGATAGAAAAAGTATTATCGGACATCTAGAATCTTGTATGTGGGGCTGACTTAATCTACTAAGGGAACTAAATAAAGGACAGAAATGCTGGAAAGTTATTGTAATGATAACTCCCATTTTCATTGCTTGTATTTGTTTTATTGTTTGTGGGGGTTTTGTGTGCTTTTTCGTAGTCACTGACACAATATATACTGAATATGAAAGACTGGAGTTCAGCAATACGAGAAGATGGTGATGCCGAAGACAATCACTGGGACACAGATATGAAGGGTGAAACAGAGAATGGAGAGCACTTAGGTATGGTTTGTGTAGTTTCCCTATTTAAATATTTAACAGATATTTTAGAAATAGAGAATTGATTGACTTCCAGAAAAGTTGAAAGATTAGCTTTAAAGAAGTCAGATTTTTAAATCCCACCTGATGTCATTCATGTCAGACAGTTAACTGACACTTGGACATCTCTGGAATAGCAGCCTATTCTCCTGTTTAGCAGTGTGTGGCATATATGCTGTTACAGAGCAATGTAAAGACTCAGTGTTCAGTCTCTTGCAGAATGCTTAGCCTGTGTGAGTATTAAGCAGTGATTCTGTGGCATTTCTAGGTGGAAATCTTGCTTGTATATCTTCTTCAAGCTCTTCCCAGCAGTAGTACTGAAGGTCCTTAGAGCCTAATTTCTGCTTCCTTGTCATTACAGAGGTGTTACTTGTTGCAGGCAGTGTGGTAGCACTGTCATTGAATGGATGTAGATGTGGGTCCCCTTAAACAGCAACACAGAAAATCCCTTCTTCCTCCTCCTTCTTGCTGCAGCTTCTTTTTATGCTGGTGCTTATGATACCATAGGGCACATGCCTGTGAATCCTACAGTGTGTGTTCAGCATCTCCCTTTTAACGTGACCAGTCTGAGTCGTGATTGATTGGCAAACAAAGCACTACAATATAGGCATATCTTCTACCCCCACCCCTGCTTTTTTTTGCTCCTTTATTCTCCAAATATGCTGTGCCTATTGTGGTATGTTGGCATTGCTCTTGTATAAAAACAAAATAATAGCAGTAAGCTGTCACCAAACTTTTTATGCTTTTTACGTGACTTACTGTTCTATTCCTTCAACCAGATGATAAGCAAAAAAGAACTGTAAAGAAATTGATCTATGCTGCAAAGGTATGTGATTTTAAGAAACTTGTGGGTGGAAGAGGGGAAACTTGAGGGAATATGTGTAATTTTTCTGGTAATACCAGTATTAGAGTTCAGCATCTTTTAATGTTTAATCAGATATTTTTGCATGCAAACAGTCTCTTAATCTGGTTATTAAAGTGCTCTCTTTTTTTTCAATTTTGATTGTAGTTAAATGCTTGTTTAAAGACCATGGAAGCAGAAAGAGACCAAATGTATTCAAAACTGTCTGATGAAAATAAAGCTAAAGGAGAACTTACAGGTAATTAATGTTGGTTTGCCTTTAATAAGATGCTGCTTTGGTAAAATGGTTTTACAGGCTGCAAATATTAATTCCAGTAAAAACTGAATTAAGTTTACATTAACAACTACTTGATTTTTAAAATTCATGTTTTAAGTTGCTTAGCTATTTTAAATACATGATTTTAGACGTAGAGCAATCGAAGTCGCAAGTTTGGTTGTACTCTGTTGGAATATTCTGTAGCTATTAAGTTATAGAATCTTAAAATACAAGAGCAAAGTTATGTTAATAAATAGCTAATACCTCCTTTACATAATTTCTGGACATGAAACAGTGGAGTTTTAATCTAAATTTTAAAACCATCTATTAAAAGGGTAGCTTAATTATAGTTAGTTTGTAATGGGTACAAGCTCAATCCTTAAAATATAAAGTACTGCATTTAGAGAATTGAACCTAAAAGCATCTTGCTCTTTTTCTTCCTTTGTTGTGTAGGACATACTGAATTAAACCTTATGAAATGAAAGCCACTCTAATTCAAATTAAAACCTGTAGTTAGCTATTGCTTTCATAATCATAGCTGGCAGAGTAGCCATCACATATGAACATACTGCTTTGTTATTTGGGTGGTGAAATGCTCTGGAAGACTGTTTTTTAGGTTTCTTACAGTCCTTTAAACATATTCCTTGTGCAAGTGTGTTCTCCAAATTGACTGTAGCTCTGTCCTATAAAGGTATTCAAACTTAGTTAAAGCTTTTTTATATTTCTTGAAAAGAGGCACAGGAAGAGTAAACAGGAAAAGAAACATGACTTTGAGGTCAGTGTGGAAAGATGAAGGTAGTTTGACAAATCTGAGTTACCCGTTCAGGCTGTTGGGGAAGACCTTGTGTGGGTAAATCTGCAAAAGCATATGATGGTACTAGTTTTACTTTCTTAGTCGAACAATTACAATAATAAGAGCCCTAAATGAAAATTAAGATTCTGAATTACAAAACTGTGCTGTTTTCAGAGAAGTTACATGGTTTGGAGCAAAGGCCTGATACGCCTTCAGGGCTGCACTTTGTGGCAGGTGGAGAGTATAGTTGCTGGTTTCTCATTCTGTGTCATATGTTGAAATACATTAACATTATTTCTTATGTTACTAAATCAACATTTAAGTTTTTACAGAGTTTTTGTAGTACTAAAATATTGCCAATGCGTTATCTCAATATAATTATTTCTAAATTTGTCAGAACGCATAGAAAACCTTCAAAGTCAACAAGCTTCCTTGCGGTCTGAAAATGAACGTTTTGAAAGTGAAGTTCAAAAGCTTCAGCAGAAACTTAAAGTAATGACTGAGCTTTATCAAGAAAATGAAATGAAACTACACAGGTGCTGGTTCCTCTTCTTAAGTTCAATGCTTGCTGTTTGATTTGAATGTAACTCTAATTTGGGGGACTGAAAATTATTGAAAGTGTGAATACTGCTTTCCAGAATTTTCTGAATTGTGAAGACAATTTATTTCACTTCTATGTGCATTTGTAATTACAGTAGTTTATAGAAGCTGTTTCCATGAAACAATTCATTTTAGGGCTTTTCCACAATCAGATATAGAAACAAAGAAGTAACAGATTTTTAATCTATGAATTAAGGCAAAGTAGGAAAGCTTTATTATTTTTTCTTTATTTAAATTATTTTATGATGTAACACGTGTCAAAGTGAAAGAAAATCAGTAGGTGCTTTAACTGTGAGATCTATTTTATGCAATAGAGAGAGCAAGGAATGTCAGAGGAATGATGAGATATATATAAAACTAAACGTAAAATGTAGGCAAGCTCTTGTTGGTAAGCAACATAGAACCCTTGTGAATCAGGCTTTCCTCACCAAGAAAACCAGAATATGAAGGCTGTACTATCTGCCTCACAGTTGGGGTGTTGGTAGGGATTATGACCTGAGTGATTGAAATCAGAAATATGTTTAGGACTAGAAGTTAAAGTTGATTGGTCCAGAGCATGAACTAACCTTCAGAAGTGTGTGTGGCAGCAGGGCCCATCATTTTAGGGGGTGATGGTAAAATTACAGTTTCACTAGTCAGAAATTATTTTCTTTGAAGAGTGGGCATAATCTTGAAGGCAGCAAGAGAATCAGCACAAGACTAGATCCTGTACTGAGCAGTATGCAGGACCTTCTTAAAGTATTACTTTCAGTAATCTGCTCTGTAACATATATATTTTTGTAGATATTTAGCCTCTTTGTAGATGCAACAAACCCTAGAAATCACTACATTAACATTTTGATTTTTAAAAAAGAGCAAGGAGGGAGTGGGAAGGAACCTGTTAAAAAGAAGATACGATAAGCAGGCAGAAAGAAGACTGTGTGGATGATATTTAAAAATGCCTCACTAAAACTCAGAAAATGTACGCTGCTAGTCAAAGAATTTTAGAAAAGCCAAAAAGGAGTGGGGAGAAGTTGGTGTGGTGATGTAGCAGCACAAAAAAGATTTAGAATTAATTAAGGCATCTTCTGAAAACTGGGTCTGTTCAAACAGGGGAAATGAAAAAGTAGGAAATGAAGATTGAGTAGAAAAGAAATTTAAATCATGTTCACGAAATCCATGATTTAGACAACTTGATTGCTAAGGACTGCTGTTCCCAGGAAAATGACCAGTTTATCCATTCAGGGCTGTATGCAGCACTAGTATTCACGTGTGTTCTGCAGAACTACCTTGTCCATAATTTGTGGACTGGAGTATATGAGTTTTCTGTAGTGCCCAATAAGGCATAAAGATAAAAAGAGGGACCTGGAAAGACTTTTTTTAAAAAACAGCTAGTAACAATCTTTTTTTCCTCTAGAAAATTATTTTTAGAAAATACCAGAACAAATCATTGACCATTAGTGTAGTTGGGGTTTTAGTTTGTTTGATATGATTTCTGGCTGCTTTCAAAATTGTTGACTTGAAACACAGTTAACCATAGTTTTTGAATTTTGTTTAAAGGAGGTTGACAGTAGAAGAGAGGGAACGTCTACAGAAGGAAGAAAAGCTTTCTAAGGTAGATGAAAAAATTATTCATGCTGCTGAAGAACTTAACAGCTACAGGTAATTGCAGATTGTAGTTGCTGTAATCACTTGTTCCAAAGTGGAGAAAGAGCAATAGAGATTTTAAAAAACCACAGCATAAGCAAATGTATTTTCTTCCAGTTTCTTTGTAGTGTGTGTGTGTGTGTGTGTGTGTGTGTGTGTTAGATGCTAGTTTGTGTGTAGTAATACAGATTAAGGGTGGTTTTACTTCGTTAAAACATCTGGGTGTTGAAAATTATGGCAACTTCTCTTCCATTAGAATGCTAATTGTACTGATACATTAGCTTTAATGGTGTGGGAGAAGTGGGTCTCTAATCTAGTTCCCCTTACTGAACAAAGCTAAAAACACGTAGTTAAGAGAATGTTGTGAAATAAATGGAATGTTCAGTTTTCCTGTAGAGCTAACATTTATGCTGTATAGTTATAGTATTCTATTTCTGTATCTCAAAGCTTGTCAAATAGTCCTGTTGCTTAGAAATTCTTTACTAAAATATTGTCATGGGTGAATATTTGCTGTAGCTGTTTTTTAACTGCTTTGCTCTGGGTTTGTTACACCAGCTGTGCACCTCTGGGTTTTTTCTGCATTTTCTCTAGCTGTGGCATAATTTTTCAATATGTAATGTATATTTGCCATCTTACTTCAGTGTTTGTGGGAGTATTAGGTCTAACTGAATAGCTATCAATGCTTTCTGAGGAGTTAATTAGATTAATTCTTTCTTTTGGACATTCTTCAGTATTCATACAGGAAGGCATAATTCACTCTTCCTGATTTACTCAGAACATGGACTTTGTAGGCATCCTAATTGCAAATTGAGTACAACCAAGCAATGTCTGTGTCTTTGGCCCACCTGCTGAGAGAGTGTAGAACCTAGAGAGACTGTGCACAGGGCAGCTGGTAGCAAAGGTGGCATCATACATGTGGTCTTGAAGTAACTTCAGTGCAGGTGACTGTCCCTCAGGACTGACTGGTGGCGTGTGACAATGTGGTGCTCCAGCCACATCGGTTCCTGTGCTGAGTTGGGTGAGGCTGGCTCGTAGGGCATGTGAGGAAGGATAGCCTTTATATTGGAAACATCACCAACCATGAAAAGTTGGGGCTCTGTTGGGGTTTGGGTTCTGCTCTCTTGTTTACATTCCTATGTGCAGTAATGTAAGGCCTAGAATTTCCACTGTTAGAATAATTTTTATGTATCCCATGGGCCTAAGTGACAACATTGTCTTTTGGATAAAGAAAATCTTAATTACACCTTGTGGCTACTGTTGAGTTTATTATTGACACTGAACCGTGCCGTAAATCAAGTCCCTCCTGATGGGAGAGAATTTGCTGAAAGTCCTTGCAAGGAGTTTCAAAGATATAAACTGAGACTTTTCCTTTAGTTTCAATGCTTCCAGATAGTTGTTTATTAAGTCTTATCAGAGGAACAGAGCCACTAGCGTGACCCAGGTACAGCATAGAAGGAAGAAGAGTAGGAGTGAGACTAAGTTATCAAGATTTACACAGCTTTTAAAGATATTTTAACCAATAGTTACTAAAAACGTACATTATTTTCACTTTCCTACCAATTATTCTGTAACACGACTAGGAACTGCGGAATTTTCTATCCAATCATTCCAAACTACTTTTACTGCAGAACATGGAGTAGTAGAAGAAGGAGAAGAAAGTTTAGAGAACAACAATCCTCCATTTTGATATTTTTTACTCTTATCTATTTACTATAAAGAGAAGCCCAAAACCTAAATTTTTCACCCTGTGACAATCTTACATAGCAGTCTATCACCTAATTCACACCACTGTATTTTCTAGTTCTTGTCTGACTGTTGGTAATTTTTTCCAAGGTTTGAAGCTAAAACAGTGTTGTTCAGGGGGGTAAGAACCCTTAAAAACAGGCAGAGAAATATTCTCGGCACTCTGGGTTCCTACATCTGTATTCAAAACTTCCCTGCACATTTTATTAACAACATCATAAATCCTCATTTTGTAACAGGGAGCGAGCAAAGGATCTTGAAGAAGAGCTGGAGAGAACCATTCGTTCTTACGAGAATCAGGTACTTTGTGCATTGTGACAACATCTATGCCAGTAGGAGGGATGTTACTGCAACTGGAATACCACTTGCTGTTAGCTTGTGAACTCTCTTTGGCTTGGCTTTGTTGGGTGTCTAGTTTTGCCTCCCCCTCCTCTTCTTAATGTCATCTGGTTTTGACTGACACAATTTCATAGCAGAGATCACCAGATAACTTTATTGAAAAGTTGAATTTTCAGTTTAGGTGTCTCATTATAAATTATCCACACAAATTTATAAAAAAGATCATATAATCATAAGTTAGGGATTTTAGGTGAATAATGAATCTCTCTTTCACAGATTACTTCACATGAGAAAAAAGCTCATGATAATTGGGTAAGTTCCAAATACTGAATTTTCTGAGTTTTGTGCATCTTCATTTTTCATTATTTGAAAAGCTTGCTTTATCACTTTTTGTTTTTTACTAAAAACAGCTTATCAAAATTATCTCTAACCTTTCACTTTTGAACATATGGATTTCTTGCAGAAATACACAAAAGCCTGTTAAAAATACTTCTGTTGCATAAAATAGTTGGAAAAATTAAGCTGGATACTTACGAACACAGTAGAATGATAATCTTACATCCTTTGTTACAGCAATAAATCCACTGGAAGAACATGACACCATATAACAAATGTGTGACATTTTGCTAATGGAAGCTTTTGGCCTTGTTTCAATGCCATTTTGATATTTTCTTTGGGTGTACGTTCCTTCTTTTATCTCCAAGTAGAAGATGTTTATGTCCTGTGAGAACAGTATGTTCCATTGACAACTTCCTAAGAGTGTTTCTACAAAATCCATTTTTGCCTTTTTTTTCCAAACAGGAAAATTTAAAATATCTCCTGACTAATACATTCTTCACTTTCCCAGAATATCTGAGATAAATTCCTGCTAAAAGCTATGGTGCTTTGTGGTCATAATTCCAGAGATTTTATGTATCTGATTTTAAAATAAAGCTTTCTTACATAGAATTTAAGACTTTAGATCTTCTGTAGGTGCTTCAAAGCAGCTATAGCCAGAGAATTTAATTTCTGGAGTTTTAAGAACCTGCAGGAAAGCCTTATCATCCCTCAAAAATTTGGGCTGTAGAGCTGCTAATGTCATTTGCTGATGTACATGAGGCTCCATACACGAGTCATATCTTGTGAAAATGCAGTCCATACACTTCACATAGAATGTCTTGGGTCTAGGAACTGTCATATTTATGAAGCACTTAATCAATAAATAGCAATATCTAAGCATCTGATTTTTGTCCTTCCCCAAAGCTGACAGCCCGAGCAGCTGAAAGACACCTCAATGATATAAAAAAAGAAAATGCACATAACAGACAAAAGTAAGTGCAGTCCTTATCTACTCCTAAAGAAATGCAGTTTGGCATGTTTTGGATTTAGGCAGTTTGATGTTTTCTGTTAATGAATTGTGGCCCAAACAGGGCAGAGAGATCAGTGTCCAATTCGAGTTCTGAAAGGGAGTCTCTTGAGCTTTCCTGTAATTATGACATGCAAGAAAGTAAGAGCTTAGGAACTATGTGAAGTATTGAAATACTTCAGGAAAGAAGCAGAATGTACTACTAGAACACAAATGCTGTGGGAGGTATTGTTTGTTTATTTGTTTGTTTCAAGTAAGAATATATCAACCAGATGTCATGATTAGCTTATGATTTTACAGCTTATCCTAGAAGTTGATGCTGAACTAACAGTTGGTAGTAGTTGAGAGGAACTTCCAGGTGTGAGGTTAACTAATACTTGTACTGTGACATCCTCTCTCTTATTTATTTAGGGAATAAAATAAAATACCGTGCTTCATTTAACCAGTTAGGTAGAAAGCCTGGCAGTAAACAATGTAGTCTGGTAAAGCTTTTGCATTTCTTGGTCACGTACTACTTACTTGTTGTCTCTTTGCAGATTAACTGAAGCAGAATTTAAACTTGAACTTTTAGAAAAAGACCCTTATGCTCTCGATGTTCCAATGAGACCATTTGGCAGAGGTACAGTATTGAATTGTAAAATAGAGCCTAATTATTTTGGTTTATGGTTTTGTTTCCCAAGACCACACCTATGTCATTGTTTGAAAACAATCTTGGCCATGTGTATGTACAAATACCAGTCATTTATAAAAAATAATTGGGTCATAAGTGACTCTAGGTCACGTTAAGTATTTTGTTGAAACTAAGAGCATCTGTAGTATTGATGAGAGTAGACTGGGAATATGTTACACATGGTAATTAGAGCACAATTTTAATTTCAGTTACATAGTTTGGTTTTTAAGTTCACCTGAGAAGTTATTTATGCAGTTTGCTAAACTAAGTATTGTGAACTTGAGCATTTTGTTTTAACTGTTCCAGAGCATTCCCCATATGGACCCTCACCAATGGGCCGGCCTTCATCTGAAACAAGAACTTTTCTTTCCCCTCCAACTTTATTGGAGGGTCCTTTAAGGCTTTCACCTATGCTTCCAGGTGGAGGAGGAGGAGGAAGAGGTACAATTCTTAAACTTGAAAATTTATCTATTCTGGATTTCTCTCTCCTCTCCTACAAACCTGTCACACCTTTTCCTCTTGTTGGTGACAAAAAGTAGTAAAACAACCAATTCAACATGAACAGTTAATTGGACAAACTCTTCCTGTTTTTCAACTTCCTTCTAAAGCTGTTTAATGTGTAACAGTACAATTGAAAATCCTAGTTGTTTTTGGAAGGTTGGTCAGTGGATTCACTTTAAAAGCATAAATTAAGAAAAGTAAAAAGCTCGACTTATCAGTTGTCTTCTATTTCTTGGACAGATGGGGTTCTGCTGAAATAAACATGATTTTAAAGTAAAAGAGAGTCAATTCGTTTTCTGAAGAAAGAATACTGCCCCTTCCATTTCATTGGTCTACAGTCAGTGAGAGAATGTTGTCAAAAACATGAGGTAGTTTTATTGGGGGTTGTGGTACTAGAAAGTTACTGGCTCAGTAAATTGTTTCCCTTCCCTTTGTTCTAAATTTGAAGCAGCAGAATCAGCAGAGAGTGTTTCTTCCCTGCTGATAGAAGGGACCAGGAAGTTTGTGTGTAAGGAGTACAGTTCAGAGGTTCAGGAGTAGGTGAAAGTAAGCTGGGGTGGAATGGATTGTAAGGGAAAAAAAATACTCTCCATTAATATTTTTGATGTTGGTGGAAGCAGTGTAGATAAATGCTTGAGTGAAGTTCAGCATCTGTTACAGGTAACAAAGAAGCTACTGTTTAATTTATTTTTACCATTATACCCACTGAAGCCTGTATTAATTAGTGGGAAATATGTCCAAATGTCTCTCCTATAAGGGTTTCTATAAGTGCAATTATAGTACTTATCTCACAGTGCACAAGACACACAATGGCTTCAAGTTTTAAGTTGAGTTTTAGCATGGAGAATTAGAGAATGATAGCAGAATTCAGTATTTCTGTAATTTTTCAGACCCAGTCTGTTTTAAAGGAAGCTTGCAATCTAAAATCACTCATTTTTACAGTTTTTATTGCACTTGATTATGTGTTGACCTGGCCTTAGCGGGTTTTTTTTGTTTGGTTTATTCTTCTTCTTGAAAAAAGAATTAGAAAGAACCAGAAGAGTGCTGAATCCAGATGGGTGTTTTATGATACCGGTATTAACTCTCAGCATACTAATTTTTAGTTTGATTAGCCAGCAGGATTTTATCACTGAGAAGATTATTTATCATGGAGGTACTAGTTTCTGATTCAAATTAACTGCAATGTGTTGTGCTGTTACTGAGCTAAGAGCTTTTCATTGCACACCTTTAAAACCTCTCATAGACATAACTGGTCATCAGCACACAGCTGGAGAGCCCTGTGGAGCCGCGCGCCTCTTGTGTCCTGACAGTCCTGGGCACTCCATGATTTGTTTCACTATTTCCAGACTTAATGAGGAAAGCCATAGCAGAGGATTTCAAATACAAGGGTGAATAACTACCTGATTTCTTCGATTAGGATCCAGAGGACCAACTGCCATGTACGAAGCTGGTAGTGAAAGAGGAGAGCTGAATTCTGATAGATTGACTGATCCCCACAGACCACCATCAGATACTGGATCCCTGTCTCCTCCTTGGGAAAGAGAACGCAGGATAATTTTGCCTCCACCAGGTATAAAACTCTGCTTAGCTACTGTATCCATGGAAAAGGGGAGTTACTGACTTGCAGTGTACATATGTAAGTATTTTGGGTTTAAAAATATTAGGTGTTTTCTTGGACCTGCACATGCAACTGAACTGGGTTTTTCTAACAGCAGTTTTTTTCCTCTTTAACAGTGTGGTTCACTTGCACTTCTCTGCTATCTTTTAAATACATGTTGGTATTACCAGGGGAAAATCAACTGTTTGGTTTCATCATTTTACTGGGAGTCTGTTTAGTCTATCAAAAGGCCTGTCTGGGCTGGATAGTTAATAAAAGATCTGAGAAGTAAAAAGTTTTAATTTATTTAAATAAAAACTAGGTAATGTTAAAAAATACTGTTTTACAAAAAAACCCCATTTATATTAATAGCACAGGAGTACCATGGTACATTCATCCTGTCTGGCACGTTTTCCTGTTGATACTGTCTCTTCAATGATTAACAGCAGCAAAGTCAGTCTTCAGTCTCACTTCTTTAGCTAAACATCTGTATTGCACATTACCACTCAGGGAAGGCAGAGATGAGTTAAAGAGGATTCTGCTGATATTTCTCAAGTAAAAACTTGGGGGGATGGACAACCTTCCTGGATACCTGTAATGAAAAAGAAAAAATGTTACAAGTTTAGAAAAAATAAAAATTCTGGTAATGTACACAGATTAAGGTACCTCAGTTATTACTGCAGCAAGCAATACCAGATCTGTGTGAAAGCCTGGTGGTAGAACTCATGGTCCTCTCAGGATGTAGTTTCTCGTTTGGCAGGTCTGGTCTGATGACAGGATACTGCAGAGGGGTAGTCTTGTTTTCTTGGCCTTTCCTTGGTGTTCTTAGCCCACCTTTGCACTTGGATCTCACACATACAGTTTGTCTTGTAGCTGCATGATGGATTGCTAGATCTGATGCCAGCAAGTTGGTGGGAACATATTGCAGCACTATGAAACGTAATGGAAAACAGCATTCTTACCTAAGAATGGCTTAAAACATACAGTACCTTATTTTGTCTTCAATCTTCTTTGCTGGACCTTTGTTTCAAGGCCACACTGTTTATAACTTAGGCAATCTTAACTTTCAAAATTCTGGTGTTATGTTAAACCAAAAATCAGTGAACTTTCTCTTTTGCAGCTCTTTAGAAACATAAGATATTGGATATACTTGGTGGGATTCTTCTGTTTGGGTTATTTAAGGTTTGTTTGCTCACCCTGATTAATAGATACTTTGTATATTTAAAAGAGCCTAAGATACCCAGAGAATCTTTCTGGTCTAAAATTATGTGGAATGGGAGGAATAAACCTTCACAGACCTGTTCTGTGATTTCTTCAATGTTAGGTGAGCCTTATGCTGATCCAGTTCTTCCTGCTCGAAGACAAGAGAGATTTTTCCCTAATCCTCCAAATACTGGAAGACTTTCTGGACCAGCAGAACTACGAACTTACAATGTGCAGTCTTTTGATAAAACAGGTGGGAACTGCTTCCATGATACTCTAAAATGGAAAATCTCAGTGTAAGCTGACTGTGCACAGTAAGCTGTGGCAAGAGGACAGGTTTATAGCTACCACAGATCTGAGGTTCCATTGTGTAGAAAACATTTTAACACCTGCTGGCCTTGCTGCAGCCATTCCCTATTGGAGCAACAGCCCTCCCTGCTGACAGGTGGGTGGGATTCCGTGAATGGCAGTCATGAGGTATTTTTCTGGTCTGCCCTCGCTGTTCTGTATGTTGACCACTCATAATTGGTTTAGAGTCTGTTTTGGTCCCTCCCATGAGGCTCATCACAGCATTAAAACATCACAAACCCATACTTGAATTTCCATGCCACACTTGGTGAAGTTAGAAAGGGTTAGACTCACAAAGAGTGAAACAGAAACAGCCAACAGTTCAAGTGTCCACTGGCTTGGTGCATGGAGGTGGAAGGTCCTGAGACCTCTTCCTTCAAACTGTTTACTATACTGGCAGCTTTTCGTAGTTCACAGTGCAGTTGCCTCCAATTTAATCACACCTTTCACTGACCCACTAGTTTTGAATAGGCCAATTACATACATTTTAGTTTGTGACACCTGGAAACTGCCAGAAGATCATAGGCAAAATTTTGGTCACTGAGACCTTATCACTGACAGCTTAAAAGCTTATTACTTATTAAGCATTTTTCTTCTTTATGTAATGCCCTGGTAAGTCACATGTGTCTGATTCATCAGCAAGGTGAAGCCATTAAATTCCCAATAGAAACTTCACCACCCAGGACTCAGTTACTGACAGTAGGAAGTTACCATCTCCCTTGCACTTTTTTTCTGGCACCTTTGCTGCTTGGTGTCACAGTTGTAAGAACAGGGAATGCTGAATCTAGTTTCAGGTTGAAGGTTCAGGTTTCAAAGTGAATTGTTCTTTACTGGAGGATAGTTCTTCCCTGTGCAGCTACTGACCTTCCCTCTTTCCCAAGCCTTCTGTCTGTTTCACTTCTGCTTTCTAATACTTCATGTTCCACAGAGGCCTTTCTTCTAGAACCTGGCTGCTGACTGAAGGACAGGAGAGGTGCACTGTCTTTGCACTTGCTTACTGCATCCCTTTTTTACTCCTTTCTTCAGGCATTGCCAAGCAACAATTAATTTATTTTTTTAAACATTGTATTCAGTTCTTCGGCAATTCTAAACCACAGTAATGGAACCAGGGCTTTGGATAACCTTGTTGCCAGTGTTTAACAGGTCATTAAGCATGTGTAAATGTTGCTCTTTAGAGACACATAATTTCACTAGACTTGGGTGAGTATTCCAAAAAAAGCCCCTTCAATTAAAAAACCAACCACCCAAAAAACAGCCCATCCAGCATATTTGATTTAAGAACAGCAGAGTATCTCACAGTACTGAAATCAAGGCTCCCATTCATTAAGAGTGAACAAGTTACACTTCTTAGGAAGATGATCAAAATGTTATTTAAAGTGAACAAAATGATACGTATTTTCCTAAGCTGGGGTGGCAAACTATAAAAACTTTTCACTTGAGGAGGTACCTGGGGCAGGAAACGTCTTGTCAGAAAGAAGAGTTAAAGGTTGGCAGAGTTTGTGAGCAACTTCACAAGGACCTAAAATGGAAAGTGTTATGCAACCTAAATATCAAGGCATGAATATTCTCTGTGTGACACAGGAGTTGAAATGTTTTAGATTAAGTAACAATATCATCAATGAGGCAGGGCCTGCTTGAAATGACACGTAATTTAGAGTTTTGAAAAGACCTATCTGTTCATTGAGAAAAAAGCTTTGTTTGCTTTCAAGAAGTAGAAATACAATATGCACATAAAAATTCAGTCACTAGTTAGAAGTCTTGTTTTGGTCTGGTGGTTTTTAGTATATCTATTCAAGCTGAAGTGTAAGAAAGCAATATATTTCAAATCCCAGGTTTGGAGGGTTGTTTGTTTGTTTGTTAAAATGAAGTGTATTTAGTGTATATATTCAGTATATTTATATCCAGTCAGATTCTACTCTCTGACAATTCCCTTTAATAATTTTCTCCAGTTGCTACAGAAAATACTTGTTCCCAGTAAAGTTTAAAAGTAAAAACACTGAAGTTTCTATTTCTCTCTTTACTTATAAAGTGAGTAAGGCATATGAGAGGATTATTATTATTATTATTATTATTATTATTATTATTATTATTATTATTATTATTATTATTAATTTCTGACTGCTTGTCCAAAACTGATGTAGTTCTGGAAGTCGTCTTGAAATTTGTCAGCCAAGGAGGGAATTGGTTTTTGTCATACTTGGTTTGGATTTGTGTCAAGCTCTGTGCCAAGAGCCTATGATAGCACAGCCATTCCCAGCATGGGGTTTGCCAAAGAAATAAACTATTAGTCGGAGGGAGGGGGAAAATTGAACTGCTACTTGCTGTTAGTTTTGTTGCCTATCTATTCTGATTTCAAAAAAACTTACTGAAACTGGTGGAGAGAAAGAGATCAGCACTGAATAATTTCTTTAACTTTTACATACAGATGGACAGACATCTTCAGAACATAGTCCACAAACAGAACCAAGTGGAGATGGGATGAAGGATCATTCTAACTTTAGTGTAAGTAGCTAAAGTAGCTAAAGAGAAGCTTGATTTAAAGAAGCTTTAATTTTCTGCAAAAAACAGACACATTTGTCTGTAGTCCATTGGTCACATTATATTGCACTCTGCAGTGCAAATTATAAAGTTATCTGTATACTTTATCACAGCACTTACTGCCTTGTGAATTAATTTTGATGTATTACTAATATAGTCCCTGTTGAAAATTAATTATATCCCAAAAGATGAAGCTATGGTCAAGTGGATGGTCAGTACACATAGATAGCCTTGCTCAGGATTATACTGCAGCTAAGGCAGAGCTGGAACTCGCCCTTAGCTAGTGTCACACCTACATGAAAGCAGGCCTGATGGGACTGGAGACGTTCCCTTTCCCTCCACTAACTTCCCTGGTTTCCTTGTGTTACAGAACTCGCTCCCCGATCAGTCGCTGGCACCTGAAAGTGAAGCTGTCATTTCAGGGTTTGCACCCCTGCCTTTCCCTCCAGTCAGACCTCCACTGATGCCTGTGGATCCTAGAGCACCACCAGTACCTTTCATGAGACGAGGACCTCCTTTTCCTCCCCCTCCTCCTGCTGGCATGTACGGGCCACGGGAATGCTTTCCAGTACGAGACTTCGGGCCTCCGCGCCCTCCGCTGCCAAGTACGTGGCTTTTGCCAGCATTTGTTTCAAACTGATGCATGTGAGTGCTTTGTGCAGGTAGTGAGTTACCACACTGGGTGGATGTGCACAGACTTGCACACACTACTTCTTAATTCAGCTAGCAGGGAGCATCTTTTCTGATTAAGGTTCGTTGTGTCGTACACTTCCTTTTTCACAACAGCTCATCTTGATGTTTTTACAAACACTAGCTTTTGCTGGAAAATACACCTACATGTACTGTTCAGCATGTAAAGGATTCTTTTTGTAGGGTAGGAAAGCAAGTAGGTGGTTACCTTAATCCTTTTCTTCCTGTGAAGCTGCACCTTACATAAATCTTACAAGTTTCATTCTCTGGCTCTGAGGTGTGCTGGTGCCCTGCAAAGGCACAGTCCCAAAACAAGTGTTCTCCCTTTGAGTTTGCATGACTGGAGCAAGATGTCAGTGTCAGACTGTGCAGGGCTTCTTTCTGACTCCTGCTGTTCTCCGAGTATGTGTGAAGAACTAAGCCATTTATCTGCCAAAATATCTGTAAGGTGTGGCAGGTAAAGGCTGCTGTGGCAGACTGAAGGGGATGTTGGCAGCGGCAGCCCAGGAGCTGGCAGTGGCTGGCTGCTGCTTTGATGCTGTTGTGGGTAACTACTGAGAAAAGTGATGGTTTTGCCCTCATCCTTCCTGGCATCTCTGTCTCTTTGGATCCTGACATGTGACTCCTAGTTAGATAGGCCTAGCTGAGCAGTAAGACAGCAAGAGAAGCAGGTGTATATGTTTCCTGTTGTGATTGATATTAACTGGACTACTCTGATTCTCTCACAGTAAGAAACCCATTTCCAATGAGACCTTATCCTCACTATCCACCTCAACGACCTGGATTTTTGCCTCCACCACCTCCTCCTGAAAATAGAGTTGAACCATCTCAGTCAAATCCATCAGCTGTAGAACAACCAGAACCACAGCAGGAGACTTGACAGTCATTTGGGGAATGTCCTGAACCAGCTTTGTGCTCTCCTACTGGCATTTTTCCTTATGTTAAGTAACTATTGTTACTTAGGTCTATACAAACTACTTTGCTCAAATTGAAGCTTAATAGAGAAAATTCTCAGGATAGTATTTTGTAAATAAAGAATTAAATAACTATGAATATTGTGAATAAGTGATTTCCACTGTACAATAGTCATTTTAAATTAAGTATTTCTAACTTGAATAATCTCTTCAAAGGTGTATAAAATTAGATCACGTGAACCTTATTGTAAAAGTCCAGCTGCTTTGTCCTGGTTGAGCTGTACAGGGAGTCTCCTGCATGCCAAAAGTGATGCTTGCTGCTTTATGAATAGGATGTGAAAACAAATGGAAACGGTTAATAAAAAGCTACAGAAAATGAAAGCAATGTCACTGGTAACCTAGTACAATAGAAGTAGGTGAAGATGAATGGCCATGGTTCTCCACTCTAGTCCCCTCTGTTAGTGACCTTGTAGGTGACCTTTCAGCTCTCAAGCTCTACACCATGGCAGTTCTCCTGCCACGACACTGAGGGGGAAGGGGCAGCACAAAAGCTGAGCGACTCTCCCCTCACTCTTCAAAAGCTGGAGGGGAGTAGTGTTTGTTATTGAAGATGTGTACAGGGGGGTTTTATGACCTGGGAGGAAGGAGTCATAGCTAGGAGATGCTCAAGCACAGCCCAGCCCTTGCCTTTGAAGATGTATGTCTGCAGCAAACTAATAGGAGGGGTGCTTTTTACTGTCTCAGCATGAATTCAGTTTATTAGGCTTCAGATTTTAACACCAGCATTTGGAACATGCTGGGCAGGATAAAAGCAGAATTAAAAAGTACAAGAAGGAAGTGGCAGACTGCAGCATTAATAACTTTGTGTCTATAAAAGCATTTGGTGTGGTACCTCGTTCACCTCCTCAGGCGCGGTTCCCGTGTGCTGCTTCCCTGGCAGGAACGGCTGTCCCAGCAGACACAGTGTCCCCACCTGCAGCCAGGGCACGACTGACCAGTGCCAGGCTGGGTCTGGACAGAGCCAAGCTCTGCTTTTACTGACAACTGTATAATCTAAAGACTTCTGCTAGGAGCTGGTGGCTGTTCTGACAGTTTGGCTTCAACTTGGAAAGGTGTAAGGACTCAGTGCAGTCATTTGGTAAGGGACCCTCAAAGATAAAAAAGCAAACCGGTTTTGGCAAGCCCCAACTCCCAGCAGCAGTCCAACCGCCAGTCCCCATTCTCTGCATGCAGGCACACATAACACACAGTTCCAGGCTTTAATGTAAATGCAGCTGCCACCACACCCCATAATTAGAAGTTACCAAAGAAAAAACTCCAGCCCACTTTTTTTTGTAATTGCTTAGGTTGAGTTTGCCAAGGGAGCATTTCCGCCTGTAGCTCAGTACTCCTGCTCCTACCATTACCCCCAGATTGGCTTCTTTCAGCTGTAGAACTCTTCCATGGCTCATTCCTACAATTTCTTTATCCTTTCTGCTTCTAGTTTAGCCCTCAAAGCATTTCGATAAGCCTTTGTACTGCAGTGATTCCATGACAGATTCTGACGAGACATTTTAAAGCATCATCCATGTTAAATTAACCATGTAGTTCAATGTGGCTGTTGCATTACTTTAGCCAATTAGTTGGTGGCTATGAGTTTGCCTGAGAGACTTCACAAGGATTCTCAAAGGAATTACTGCATTTTACCCTTACCCTTGTCATCAGCCATAGGAAGAACCAGAACTGCCAAATACAGCCTTGCCCCTGCACAGAAATCCTGGGCTGATAACACTCCCAGAAACCTTTTTCATTCCTTGCCCAACTGACCTGAGAGGCTGCACTGCAAAAACTATTTATGAATGTATCTATGTTTTCTGAGCAAACACAGTATTTCCCCCGTGTGAGTTAACTTAAAACAAATATTTAACTGAAAAATTCTTCCTCCACCAAAACAGTCTAATCTATGCCCACAATGGTACCAGAAGCTGCAGGCAAGAGAAAAGACAGCTGGACTAAGATAATGCAGGAAAGCATGGATTGGATCATCCTGCAGAGAGAAGGGCATAATTTCAGGCTTTTTTTTTTTTTTCCCCTCCCCAGTAGTAGTCCAAAATTTTATTTGCAAATTTGGAAACAAGCTCTGGTTTATGCAATAGGAGGCAGGTAGATGATAAACTGTAAAATGGGGAAAGGTCACACAAAAGTGTATGTGGGGAAGTCCCTGTTCTGCCCACCCCCCAAAAGAAGAAGCAACCCAGTTTTGACAGATGAAGTCTTGTGTTCCAAGCTCCTGCAGCTGACCCTAGAATGCAAGACTAACTTGACATTGCCATCTCTTCAGGAAATACAAAGAAACAACAAAATAAAATTCCTTTTGGGATTATGCAAGTTCAAAGTAATTTCACAATAGTTTGTAAGGTCCCACTCCAAATGCAAGAGAATATTAAGACCATCTTAATTTCCTAACGATTACAGATCACTTCAACTTGAATCCCTTCATCCTGGTATCACTAATAAAGATTCCTGCTGAAAATACAGGCAGGTGACAAACCCCACCTTTATCTATTCCTCAGACAGGAGAAAAATCAGGGGTGCATTTCTCCAGCACTGCTCAAGGTAAGGCTTTCACCACACTCCTGCTTTACTGCACTCCCTACAATTGCCAAGATAGAAAGATTCTAGCCATCTTTTAAGTACACCGACTTCTTCCCTGAACACAAGCCAAACCCAGTGAGAAGACTTCAGACTGTATGAAAAAAATCTGACTTGGAGCACTAACAATGGACAGCCACTGGTAAGAGCCAGCCAGTGAAAGGGCTGCACATCTCTACTGTAGTCAAGTGGGCTGCTGCTCCTGCCCCTCATCTTATCTTTCAAGATTAAATTAATTAAAGCAGAAAACAGGTTAGACCAAAAAATTAAAAACACATTTATGTAACAGAAAGGCAAACAGGGTACTTTCCAACTCCATTTAGTAGGTAGTTACCCATAAAATGCAGTAGCTTGCAGAGATAAAATTACCATTCTGCAACTGTTTAAACCAGAGGATACAGAATTTGCTTTGTTTGTTTCTGGCTTGTTGTGTATGACTTCCTGAAATCTTGAACCCTTCAAGATCACACTTCAGGTTCAGATGCTGCTGAACGATCACCATCAGATTTAACTGCTACGTAAACCTTCCTCCTGAGGCTGAGCCCTGAAAGGCACCACAACAAGTACCAGTATTTCACTTTACTGGAACGTGAAAAGCTGTAACTGTATTTACCTTATCTTTATTACCCACAGCATCTCTTCAGTGTGTTGGCAAATGCTCTTGCTTACCAAGTCTGGAGGATCCAGGAAACTGCTTGAACAAGCAGTGCAATTTTCACGCTTGGCAGCAGTCTGTGCTGCCATGTAGCAACATGAAGTTCAGAAGCTCGAATGAAGTCCGTGCTTGGCACGCACACACTGACCAGCCACTCTGACAAGCCTCACAGCACAGTCAGCCACTGCAGGCCACAGCAGCTCTCCAACAGCTGACCAGACATCTGCAGTTTCCATTCAGAAGGCACAGCTGTGTACTTTGAGTACAGATAAAATGTCAAACTGAAGCATTGCAGGTATTCATAATCTATTTAATAGTGGGACACCAAAGAAGTACTACACATTTTTCTTGAGCACATTAGATTTTGATTTAAGCAATTGCAATTGATGCAGTAGTTTCTCAAAAATAGTCTTCTATATTCTACAGTCCACAGTTTACCGTATCAGTCTAATAGGTCATATAATAATAAACTGTTTGTGCTAACTGGTCTGATCTTTAGTAAAGCATCCTTCCCATTCCTCCACCACCCCAAAAAATGTTGACAAAATTCAGCCAAATTAAAAAAAAAAAATTCAGTGTGACTTATTTTAGATTTTTCTGCTGACCTAGACACAATGGGAGCTACTAGTTATACACATCTTATGAACGATGTTGCATTTCAATCAAAATCTTCATGCTGATAACAATAAAGTATTTTGTACAGCGATCAATTTTTTATGCTTTATTCATTGATTAAAAGAATATAACATTTAACATAAACCATACAACATCAGTCATCAATTCAAACATTCAGCTGGTTTCCTTACATTTTCTGTCAGGAGTTTTTTTTTTAATCTGATCACATTTATAAGATAAAATCTCACCACATCTGGCATATACACACACTGTGCCAGTGGATTCACTCTACTGATGTACATATAAAATCCGCATGGTATGTGCTCACTGGAGACAAAACAGCGCACACCTGTCAAAAGGTCATTTTAATATAAGATGGTAAAACCATTTGTAAAACACATATAAACTTTTTCCATAAATAGAATCATATCTGGACATCTGTTGCATAAATTGTGTTTTCCAAAGCTTACAATATAGCAGCCAGGTCTCAGCACTGCTGGGCACCCACGTTGGCCACTTACTTTATTATTGCAGACTGTCCTTTAAACATTAAATGCACAACATTCGTACCACTTAAAACTGGGGTCAGGTGGAAGTCTCACAGAGACCACGTCTGTACCGCGGTTGCCCTGAAACAGTTACATCGGCTTCTAAAGCCTCTCAGATATAACAAGATTTTAAAACATACTTCATGGAATGTTCTTCATGCATCATAGCAGCTCATACCTGTGATAGAACAAGCTTTGTATTTGTTTCCTTTCCTTCCTTTACATTCACTATTCACAGTGAAACAGGTGCATGTTTGTTAAGAGTTCTGAGGTTGCTGACTGAGCCACAGCACAGCTGTGTACCACAGGTCGAAATTCGACCTTATATATTACAATCTAGCAGTATCTGGCTGGCCAAAAGTTGGCCTGCCCCTGCCAGCATGTGGGCACTTCTTCGTTTTTAATCTATTCTTTGGCAGCTGACACAGGCGCTGACAGAGAAAATCCAGTGACTTGGTTGTTAGGGATTTCACGACTAATGTTTGTTTGCAGGTGTAGACCTTTGTATTGAAATCTTCCCTGTTATGCGTTTACCTTACCGGAGCGCATAGTCTTGCTTTTTCCTTTTAAACTTTGGCCCAAAGCTAACTTTTAAGGAAGATGACAGAACATGAGAACAAACAAGGAGGAGTTTGCAAAGAATCCAAAAGACTACAGCTTATGGAGTGAATCTGTAAGTGCAGGAACCTGAACGCTCGTGTTTCACACCGCCGCTTAGCAGCTAAGGAAAGCCGAGAATGGAGTTAAGCCATGCTGCAGAATCTGCACGTGAAATCAAGCAAGGTAAGAGTCTTACAGTGAACAGCCCTGGATAGACTTCTCGTCCCTTAAGCCTATTAAGTAGCATGCTACTGGATTAAGCACACAATGACAGCATAGAAATCCACTGGGCTATGGATATGGGTATTAAAAACAGTTGGCTCCCGAGCACAGGACTCCAATATAACAGCAAAATAATTCAAAAAGCAGTTACTCAATTAAAGTAAAGTTAGCCGGCAACCTCAGACAGCCTTTGGCTGTATCTTTGCAAGGTTTGGTAGACAAGTCCATTAACCGTGAAAACCCTAAACACTGCCACTTTCAGCTTCTAAACCAATACCCGACTACGTTCTTTGATCAAGAAGTAGAATACACATATATAATTCTATATAGCTAATACTGATTAAACACAGCACAAAAGGGGTTAATTCACACTACCGAAAAAACATAATAGGACCCTACTTGCATATGTAACCACAGGAATTGTAAATAAGGAGCTAAATGCCTTCACTGAAGCTTTGCATCTCTCTGTAGAAGTGACGGGTTGGCTCAGTGAAGACACTGAGCAGCTCTATGTCCATGACGGCGTGCCAAGGTCGACCCAATCCGAGAGATACTTGCTCAATGAAATTGTGTACTGGATCCACATCCTGATCAGCCAGTTCTCCTTGGTCAAATTCAATGCTTTCTTCTGTGACTTCCAGTACTTTCAGGTCAGAGCCACGAAGACGAGCAATTGCTATAAGATTATGAGCCCAGACTGTGTAACCTATGGGGAAAAGAAAAAGTCACTGTCATTTTCCTGCAGGGCATTTTCTTACTGTACTATTTAATACCAGACCATCCCAGTATCTCTCCCAACCTATGCTGTCATGTTCCATCTGGCAGAATTCCCCTAGGGCATGGTGGGGGCTTTCTCGTTTCAAGAAGTGAAGCCCCCATTTTATATTCTGAATAAGAAAGTATAAAAATATTTCAGATAGTTTCACCAAGCTTTTCTAGATCTTTTTCCCCCACTTGCTCCACTTACAGTGGACTACTGTAAGTTATATATATACACCATTTCAAACCTCCTGTAATCTACTTTGTAGTAAAATTAGAATGAAAAAAGGGAGTTATCAATTAACTGAAGGCATAAAAGGACTGCTTTAAAACTCTGCTTATGCTAGAAAAAAAAAGACTTGCTTTTGTTGCTTTAGAAAGTAGACTTATTTTTAAAAAAAAACACCACCAAACAAACAAAAAGTCATCACACACAAACCAGAAGCCTCTCCAGCCTCTTCAGGTCACCCCAGTGTGTGTGTATATCTATATATACATATAAAAATATAAAATAAACTACATGTATCTTGTTATTCTGTCTGAGATAAAACATAATTACAAAGCTTCCCTCTCTTCACATAATATATTGGCATTCCTCTTTAAAAACTCCTATTTCCCCAGTTACCTGTAAGTTTTCTGTGCCCTGGCTAAGGGAAATGCAGAGAGCTCCTCCCTATTCAGATGCAAACCACAGATGGTCTGGGAGCTTCCCTTTTGGGGAGCCCTGCCAAATCAGCACTACCACTGCAAAAGGAAAGGCTCATTTCTGCCTTCATCATCATTCTCACAGGTGCTAAGCTTCTTGGTGAGACGCCCAAGTAGATTCCAAGCAAAGCTTCAGTCTGCACAATATTTGAACTGGGAAAGTTAAACAGCTGAAAAGTAAAAGCTAACTGTGTTTTGGCCTTCCAACAATACAGTTAACATGCTCTACATCATAATGTATCAAAATAAAATAGAGAATAAAGAAAAGATGTCAAAGTAATAAAGAAAAGAGATTTCTATTCCGTTTTCTTTTACTTTTATCTATTGTGTCTCTAAATACGTATGGGCAGGTTTTCAACAAAGAAGCCTGCACACATCTCTAAGGTTCATTTCTGGTATATAAGCCAGTAGGAATGCATGAATTCCCACAATCTTCATCTGCTGGATACTTCACCTCCAACACAACTGTCCACAGAAGATGAAGCTGTCTTAATTCAGGCAGCTTAATTCAATGTCCCTTCCTTAATAGGGGCATTAAACTCAATGGAGAATTCCTCCCTGTATGATGACAGTCTCCTATCAGGACATGAAGGAGTTCACAACACCTTCCCGTTATCCTGACTGTAAAGGAACGTACCAAAGAAATCCTTGAAAGCAAGTGCAAGAATAAAAGAAAATAAAAGCCCTGCACACAAAACCCCTTTACCATCCTGTGGTCAGGTATATGGCTTTTGCTGTAACTTTTTCCAGTGCATAGATCCTCTATGCCCTGGAACAACCATCTTATTCCCAAATTAGTCTCATTTTAAATTAATTCTCCTTTCAAAATTTTGCCTGAAATTTCTTAGTGACCTCCCAGCTGCCAAAAAGTCTCTGTCCAGCTAAGTATTCAGAGGTAAGAGGAAACAATCATTTTACTACTGGTATCACTGAACAACAAATTTACCACGAGCGCACTGTAATTGCTAGCAAAAATTTCAACTTTAGTTTTGGACAGTTTTATTCATGGACAGAATAAAACTTCGCCAGTATGTTTATAACACAAAGTCATAAAAGTCCATGTGGAAGTATCCTTCCCTTAAGGGGGAGGAAAAAAATAAAAAAAAGGCCTCTGTTCTCACAGATAGTTTTTATTCATGTGGCAGATCATACCACTACGAGTATCCTACTGTCTCCATCCCATCCCAAATGGCCACACACTCTTTACATCCTTTCTTCATTCTGTGAGAATGCATTTAACATCTGCCTTCCTCTGGCTCCTGGACATGCTGCCTTGGTGGAAAGATGACAGCTTCCCACAAAAGACAACCTCGAGGCACCCCATATAAAGTGTCCTTAGCATATGTTTTCCCCTTCCTCTTTTGGTCAGTGACAAGTGGCAGCCAAAACTAGATGTAAACCAAAGCTTTTTCAAAAGCAAACTAATACCAGAAGAGGAAACATACACAAACACACACACACACACAAAAACCTAAGAAGCACTGGAAACTGAAGAATAACCACTTCAGGAGACAGAAGAAGAAACTTGAGCACTTAAAGCGAATTATGGCACCTTGAACAAAACCACCTTCTTTTCCCGAAGGAAACTCGACAGTATAGTATGACAAGTGCAGCCAGAAAACATCATATAGTAAACCTCAGAGAATCCAAGCATGAGGCTAAGATGCTGTACTGAGGCATCACAGCATTCTGGATATTTCTTCCTAACAGTGTTCTTCCTAGAGTTACTACTCTCCAAGAAAGATGCTTACGTTACAGTACTAGAGAGTTATGTCCACAGCTTAGAAAAGATCAGAAGGCATTTATAAGCAGCTTAGCTAGCTTCTGCTGCAAGGAGGGGGAAAAGAAGGGAAAAGAATCTGAATCCCAATGTAACAGCAAGGTGATACTTGGCTGTTCTCTCACACAGGCAGACACAGCATCTCTCCAAAGAAAGGTGATGTAGCAACAACCATTTGCTAGACAGAAGCATAAAAGACTTTGCTTCCCCAATGCTCTGCACAGACTAATACCTTCTACTGAATAGACACATGTTGGTATTAAATGATACTTACACTAGCTTATGTTTAGATGTTTCACAAGCTTTTAAAGTTAGATAATATATTAGAGGACTTTTCTGTAGCAGGAAGATAATTTAAGATAACACACTATTTTTACTTTTTTTTTAAAGGTCCTCAAACATGTATCCAAATTTTAGAAGAAACTGCTAAAATCCACACCTAGACTGGTGCAGTCATGTGCCAGTATCCAAAATCTGTCTCACCTGGAAACTATTAAGGAGAGACAACCGAATTGATCACACCCTCCCCTGCCCCCAGCAATGACATTTCAGTTAAGGACCACGAGAAAAAAAAGAGCAAATACAGCAGGACCTTCTGGCTTTAACCGATAAAAATGTGAATGTACACCTCCTGCTGCTGAAGGCCTTCTGTTTGTACTGAACAACTGGAGATTTACTCCCCCAAGCAGTCTGAGGAAACACATTCATTCTTATGCAACACAATACAGTCACCACTTAACTCCTTCATGCATCAGCAAACTTGGGTCTTGGTAAGCTGATTCCAGCACAAACAAAAAAGTATTATTCTGCATTATCTCAGTTTCAAGTGCGTTAAAAATTTGCCAGACTGCTGTAACTTCCACCACCAAGTGCTCTATTGATGATAGAACTGAATAAATTCTAAAAGTTATTTGCTACTATATGGCAAATAAATAGGTGGGATAAATCTAGTTCTGGTATTACTGGTAAAACCAATACACTCAGTGAAGCAACCTCCTTCACATATTTTTCAGCCTTCATCTGGTGGCAGTCTGACCAAACTGGTAACAAACTTTTTCCTCTCAGTTTTGAGGCACTTAACTCATGTTATTTACAAACAGGAAGCAAAATAATCTAATCTTGCCAGCATATAAACTCACAGAAAAATGGTAAATGTTTTCAGTTCACATGCACATAACCAGTCACTTAATGGAACTTGAACGGTGCAGACCGCTTGTAGGATAAGCCTCCTGGAATGCTCATTTCTTAAGTTATCCTCATTTCTGTGAGGAGTTTAATAAAATCCTACGTGACTTCTCAACAGAAGCTAGTAAGACGCATGTTTAAAACTCATATACAATAAACACTTTCAACAATAGCATGTATAGCAAGGGTGCAGCAGCCTTTTGAATAACATGCCACTAAAATACACCACGATTAGAAAGGCTGAAGGGTTGTAAGCATTTAAAAGTCACATACTATGCCCGTGCAATGTGTTACCTACCATGAACAGCTAGGAGACACAGTCTTGTGCACCTCCAGGCTAATAAGACAAGTGGATCCTCATTCCGGTTGTCACTGAGATCTGGGAAGGCAGACATATCTATCACATCATTCATTAGTATAAAATGAGTGAGGAACTTGTCATACTGCCTGGATATGAGGTCAACAACAGCTCCTGAAACACAAGTGACATAGCTGTCAAAGTGAATCCTCTCTAGGGGGATACTGGGCTTAAGAATCCTTAACATATCATCACTCTTGACATCAAAAGCCATTATATAGACCCGAAGATTAGTGCTGTTGCGAGTCAGCGCCTGCCAATTCTCATCTTTTGGCATATTGTCCAATGACTTGTGCATTATGGAAACACTGTGGACCAGGAGAGACAGTCGATGCAAAGGCACGTGGTTGCTGTCAGCCAGGACTCTTGCCATTTCAGCTGTAAAATCACAGAAATCCAAAGCGAGCGAACGCAGATTCACAAAGCGCTCCAATTCAACCGCAGTGATAAGAGTGGTATTACCAGGGATGTGGTTGTCCAATAAGCTCAGATGTTCCATGGTGTTGGCTATGGGGTTTGATAAGGAGGACAGTGATGTGGGAGTTACTATTTGCAGCATTAACCCACAAGACAGCCATTTCAATTGCCTGCTATTGCCTAATATCTCTTCAAACAGCTGTTGGATTCTGCAAGTAAACAAAACAGACAATGATCCTGTTAAACATGGTTTAGTATTACCAACTGCATACCATTCAATTTTTTTATTCAATAATTATTCTTCCTTCATTTATAGCCTTATTCTGCAGGAAGGTGCTATTATTTTAGCTCTTGTGAACTGCAACCTGACTGCAGACCTCCCAGAGCATTTTAACATCCACTGCCCTTAAAAGGTTAAAATTGTAAACTAAAAGAAATATGTACTTTGTCTTTCAAAAATGGAGGCACACTATGAACCTTCACTTCATGTATTTTCCAGCATGTATTTAACACCCTCCCACATACATTTTAAGGTTATGCAAATAAGAAAACCTGTAATGCTTTTCAAATGAGGCTCTTGTTTTTAAAAACAGCCTTTTGTATTTCCTAACTTCTCCAGAACTGCACATTTAGTATGGAAAAAAAAGTCAATTTCAGTGAAAGGTGGCAGAAACTTGATTTTGAGTAGAAGTTAGAATGATGTGAATTACCTACTTGATTTTCTCATTAAAGGGTAAAGAACAAACATGTAAGAAGATCTTTAAATAATTCCAAATGTACAACTAACTGGATTTTCAAGTGCCAACAGGTTCATGCTTTACCAAAACAACTTGGACCCAGTAACATTTCAATCTCAAATTATCAGTGCCAGATTATGAATTTATTCTGATGCACCCCACCTCTTCTACCCCTTTTTTCCAGTGAACAGATGTTCTTTACATTGAGATATTTTGTTCAAGAAGGCAACAGAAGTATTTTAAATTTTCAATATTAAATTTAAATAGTACAGTCACACTCTAAAATACTTTCTCAATATAAATCTTTTTCCAGTCTTCATTCCACAGCTGTAAGGCCCAAAGAGTCCTCCTGCCCAAATGACAAGTGCTCTTTTAGTGTATTAGACACAGGTGTAGGTCAGTATTTGATCTCAAGCCCTGGTTAGCATTACAGAGAAGCAGCTGAGCCAGGCTATGGAAGTCCCATAAAACATCACAAAATAAGATCCAGTACAAAATTAGCAGAAATTTTTGTTCCTCAAATCAGGTAATGGTTTTGCACAGAACACTTTTTCCTTTATTGCTGTGAGGACCTGTATACTTTATACATCTAAGCAAAAAACCATTATGAAGTTGTTATTCTCACCCACATAACTTTAATAGAGATAATGTCCAGGCAAAATTAAAGGTTTAGCCCAGTATCCTGACAGACAGCAAAGAAACACTAATACCTTAAGGTGACAGAACAAGGAAAGTAGACAGAGATATTTCTCAAATATCTCTCTAGTTTCCAAAAATTTGAAATTCAGACCTTCTGAGCAGAGCTGTATTTTGCAACTCTCAGAGACTTCACTTCTACAAATTCATCCAGGTTCCTCCCTTAGCCGAGTAAGTGTTTAGCAACCATAACACCCAATAATAAAGAACTTTGGAATGTGAGTCCCCTCTCTTCTTGCTTGCTCTGAACCTGTCACCTACTACTTTTGATGCCCCACAACCCTTCTGCTGTAATAAAGTTAAAACATCAGCCCTCATTCATCCTCTCCCTCAGCAAACCCTTATTCATCCCCTCCCTTGCCTACATGCGCTTTCTTCCTTCTCCTATGAAGGTACTATGTTTGCAAGGCCTGACTTCACCCAAGTGGAAAAGTTGGTGTGGTTATTGTATTTATTTCACACCTCAGTTCCCAAGGTTTTGCCTAGAATAGTCATCAAGTAAAAAGACTTCAATATTTCCAGATTTGTCCATTTTATTTTAAAGTGACGACTGGCAACTGTGACACAAAGGAAACAGTTTCAAACAATAGATAAGACTCACAGACGGTGTAGCTTTTCTATTTTATTCCTAAATTCATTTAAAGTTCAGATGAACCTTATTTGATCCTGGCAATGCTTGTTACATAATTATTCTTGCCAATGAATAATCAGATTATCTCACAATCCCCCAAAGAAAATTATTCTACCACAGCAATCTCAAATTTCTTCCAAAGACTCTTCCCTCCCCCCATATACACCTACAAAAGGTGCTGTAATGGTTGCAGCAATGGTAGAATTTATTTTGTAATAGCCCAGGTAATCAATCTTAATAGTGCTTTTAGTGTTTTACAGAACTATCGAAGACAAATCAATTTTGAGATGTTCAGTAGAATACTACCATCTATATGCCTCACTGCACTTAAAAATCAGTTTAAATTGTAGTTCTCATACAACTTAAACATCTGAGCTTAGAAGAATACTGGTTTAGTACCTGCAAAATTTAATAAAAAGAAATATGACATAGAACTCTGCAGCTCTAGGGTGGGTTTTCTCCTCAGAAGGAATTGCAGTAAGAAACTTTTAAAAGAGAGAGAATGATTTACTGCAATCTGCACACCAACTTTTTAGTGCAAGTACCAAAGTATTTATACAAGTATTTAGATTTGTGCTGCTAGTCTAATGACATGTAGGTCCTAAGAAAACTTTCTCCAGTTCTTAGCCAGTAAGAGATCAAACATGTCAATAAAGAATATTTAACAGCAATAATTTCTGAACTGTTTTTAGTACCTGCTTTATAAAAGGCAAGACAGAAAGCACTATGTAAGATAGAGGCCATTCATTTAAACATATTTCAAATAAATTTTTTAAACATCCTAGCAGGTTTGGTTTTTTCCTCCCCTGCAAATTTTTATGCACATTCTATTTTTCATAAACAGATTGCATCTAACTGGAGCTTGCAAAAATAGCCTGAACTGCGTTCTAGAAAATTAGACACGTGAATTGTTGGAAATTAACACCTACTTTATTATCATATTAATTTTACTTCAACTGCCTAGCATGTAATACAACATCTATCCTAACTTAACACAGTTATTTCAAAGCTCACTTATAAAACTGAAGTTCAGGCATACATCAGAAAATACAAGCAGAACTCAGCACATACTAAAAAGCAACGCAACCTACTGATGTCACAACAAGTGTCATCAGTCCCCTTTGCTCCCTGTAGGCAGCAATTATGGGATGGTCCCCATTGACCTGTAACCTACAAATTATTATACTGAAGCAAACAATTTAAAAAATAAAAACCTCAAAAAAATGTACTTTCACAATTAATGCCCCAGACGGTGTTTTCATCCAGAGGACAGACTAAAGCCTGACTAGACAGGCAGAGTTATTGTTTAATCCCCCAAACCAGTCCTAACCAGGACTGAAACACATCCATGGCCCTGGACAGGAAGTAAACATATTACTAAGGCCCATATGGAGGCCATTTGTTTCATTAAATACTATCAATCAAAATATTTTGTTTAATAACAGAGGCTAAACTGGTTCTTTTGGAAACCAAACTACCTGAACCACACAGATCAATCATGAGAAGCAGATTTCAGAAAGCCAAAATTTTAAACAACTACCCTTTGTTCAACTCAAGACAAATGTACTGTTTACACTGAGCTTCCCAACACTAAGAAACAGAGTTGTAAAGAGAGTTTTAGAAAGTAACCAGGGACACAAATGCTGTACAGAAAAGGAATAAGCATTACAAACTCATGCTGATGACTGCAAAAGTGTACTTTTGAAAACATGCTCCAAAGCCTCCTCTGCCTTAGGACAATCCTCAGCCTGAACCTGAGGAAGCATCCTAATGGCTCCATGATAGCTGAGATTTCACCCACAGTCTGTTACATCCAGCTCAAAGCCAGCTTTCAGGAAACAACATTTTTTTCCCTGACTGCTTTAATTGCAAGAAGTTTCTGAAACAGCTAGTAAAATTTATCACCATAGAGGTTCCAAAAATCCTCAACTACCAGTAACACTGTCTCCCAAAGGTTGCTTATACCTTTCACTGGTAGTTATCAGCATCCACGTTTTGCAACTTACTGATGCAAACCCAAGTGCAAAAAACATGGCTAAGAAGCCATAAAGATTTACTTTCTGAACTAAGTCTGCTACTAGTTCTCAAACTTTAGACAACTGAATAAAACACTGCCAGCTTTCCTTTAATTTAGACAAGGACTAGCAGGTCCCAAATACATTGTTTTATTCTAGAAAGAAAATCAAACAAACAAACAAAAAAAAACCAAACAAAAACCCCCAAAACCCCCAACCCCCCTCCCAAAAAACCCAAAACAAAAAACCAAACAAGCAAAAAACCACAACAAACACAAAAACCCAACAACAAAATGAACTAAACTAAAAAGAGGTAGCATTTATTTGCTCATTCCAAAACATGCAAAGGTCAATATTCATCTAAAAGACTAACACCAAGTTAGATAATGAGTTTCAAATGGTTTATGGCTCCAAAATGCGAATACCTGCTTGAAGAAACATTTAACCATACACTCAGCTGAGTAGACATCTGCTTAGATGACTCCCTTCAAGCTCCTTTCCAAAGATTTGATTATATATTTCTATTTTCACAAAGGATATCAAATAAAGAGCTTTTACCAAATGAGCCTTTTACCTGCACACAGCACTATAGTACATACATTAGACAGAATCACAAATTGCTCCAAGTTCTGCATTCTAAACATAACAGATGACAAAGACACAGTATGTGACTCACAGCTGTATTTGCTGTGATTTGCAAATTTAGGTCAGGACCAAACATTCAGTTTGATGACTGTGTTCATGTACATACACTGATCTGATAATATACCTATACTGGTTCTAAAAACCACTCAAAACAAAAAATAGTAAAGATCTAGAGTGGCTGTACTTATTCCACTCCCAAGCTACTGGAAGAAAGATGTTTAAATTGACACAAAATTATGGTATTCAGGTTTTATTGTATCAAAAATTTTAGCAATATTGCTAAAATAGTTAAGTCAGCATCACTCCCTCTGTGGTAATTTATTCCAGAAGTCAGTAGCTGTTTATACTGTATTTAACCTTTTCCAAAGAACAAATAACCATTTTGATTATGAGCATTCAAGGACTGTCCTGTAATGTAATTATGGCAAGCTAAAATACACCTCTGAACTAAACAAGCACATTGAGAGCTGCAATGTTTCAGGAATTCTGCAAATACATAACCTAGTTTTCAGATGTAATTTGAAGTAAGTTGTAGCAGTAAACTTGAAAGAGAACATAAACACAAACATGTTTTCAACTCTTGTGAAATACAACAGATTACTTCCTTTTCTAATTTTTTTTCATGTACAGAAATAGTAAGGGGTGCTCGTATCAAGGCCTCATCCCTCCTCCCCTTTTGAGGCATTAACATAATACTGAACACAATGAAAAGAGGAAAGACAGGATTCTCACCCTGCTCAGAAAGTATGGAAAAAAACAACCAAACAAAAAACAAACAAAAAAACCAACAGCCACAAAACCAGACTACTTCATGTAAACAGCAGGAACAAGAATTTAGATTTTCATCCGGTTAAAAAACATAAAGCTTCTTAGTAGTGTATTTCAGGATTTCCTGTGTTCCATTATCTATTTTTATTATTTTACTGTATTTGATAGTTTACAAATATAACTTACTGCTTAATCTTCTTGCCATCAGGGTCAACCTTTCCAAGGTAGGTATTTGATATAGTTCCATGTTGCTGCAGAATGCTTATATCCCCAAAGAGACTTAACTTCTGGAGGTTCCTAGGAAACAACAAAAGAAAAAGGAATCTGTACTCAAAACTAAAATGGTGTCAGAAATCATTCTGGATAAGACAAATACAGGCAATAAACCCCCATTATTACATGGAGCACACAGTCTGTGTTGGGAAACTTACTACTGTCCTGGAATACAGGCTCATATGGAACTATAGAAAATGAGACTGAAGTATAAAGGGGAAGAGGACTACACAAACTGCTGAAACCAGCTGTAATAGCAAATACCGCTTTTCAGTCAGCACAGGAGTATTTTCAGCAGGCCTGTACCACTACAAAGAAAACTTAGGAGTGATTTCATGCAATTTTTAATCATTGGAACATGTGTGTTAAGTGTCACTGATGAAAACATCAGATACTTATTCCTTTTAACATTTAACACTGCATTTAATGTCCAAGTAGGACACAACCACAAACAACCCTGTCTGAGCACCTGCATACATCAGCTGGGTTACAAACGGGAGACCAAACCACCTGCCTCAATCAAGGCATCACAAACCTCAGCCAGGAAAAGCAAGAACTCCCCACACCCTAATCAGTGTCTAACTTCTGTTATATCAAAGTAGGGGAAGCTTTTCTAATATTCCCCATCAGTGAGGGATAGTGGCCCACCACGACACATGATTTTAACTTTTAGAAGGGATACCTAAAAAGAAGTGAAAGAAGAACCTCTAAGTTGATGCTGGACATGACACGGTCCACTAGACAGTCACTTTTCCTTTCCCTAGTAGAGTTTTCTGACTTGCATCTTTTCTATTCCTAAAACAGATCAAGCAAGGAGTATGCAAACGACTGCAGTTTTAAAGTAGCTGTGTAGCATTTACTATTAAGATTCTTATTTTTGTAGCTGGCTAAGTTTTGGGTCAGCATTTCTTTTATTTATATATGCTGTAAATTAGATTTACTCCTAACATGCAAGGGCTAGTTGCAATTGATAATTAACAAGGCAGAAACTCCAGTTTCACCACAAATGGACATATAAATTAATCCTGAACAGTAGATGCCAATTAACCTGTAGCTGACAATTAAGTGAGTTACCATAAAATCCTTATTTCTTCTGGCTTACAAACCATATGCTAGTATTTCAAATCAGCTTTGAGGAAAACGTAGTATGTTTTACATTTTTTAGTAGGTATGAATTGCAGTCTATAATTGTTATCTACCATAAATCATAATTTACCTGTTTTGAAGTTCCTGTATTCAAAAACAGCACACTGATTGCCTGAAATCTATCCACTGTAGCACCTGCTACTTTTTTCCTATAGGAGAACAACGAATGAATAGCAAGAACCACCAGCTTCATATAAAGTCTGACAAATACTGGAGCCAAATACCTAGAATTTACAACAGCGTCTGAAATTTTAACAATTTAATATTCTGTATTTTAAATACAGGACTACTGTACTGATGATACACTAAAATAAATGGAGCCTTAGAATATGATCAATATTCTACAAATCTCACTAAGACATTGCCTAATCATACTGAAGAATAAGCTTGGCAGAGAAACCTAAAACACTGGCACAAGCAACCAAGAGTATTTTGGGCTCTTTTTTTCCTCAAAAAGCTGTCAGAGATAGTCTGGTATGACAGGGAAGTAGTAGAAACCTCCACCTGGTGTGAAAAGCAGTGCTCACAGCCAATGCTATAATTAAGCATTTATCTTTTGATCTCGGTGACTTATTTCTGAGAGCCAAGAGCCAAAATGCAATCTTCAGAACAGTTCTGAATCACCTGCATATTCACATCAAACGCAGGTCTCGGTCTGTGCCGCTCACACCGCCAGCCAGTGCTACCGTAGGCATGTAGGCAGGTATTAAGAGGACCACCAAACTACAGTGCACATGGAACACTAATCACTAGCACCCCACACACTTTTATTTCCTCTATGTGACTGCCATTTCATGCAGTACAGAGACAAATGAAAAAGTTCTCTGCCTGAAAACTTAACCAATGACAACATCTGATTATTTTTCCATTCACAACACAGTTATTAACATCAACAAATATGATCACAGTTCAACACAATGTTAGACTTTTGCTACTATTTGCAATGTTATTCAACTCCATGACATTCAGCTCACAGCTCATCTTTATTTCAGAGAGTCAGTAAAGTGATTGCTATTTAAATAAAATTATTTAGAAGTTAATTGTCATCTTTTGCTAAAAGTCATAATGGCATCTTAATCCTGTGTAGTATCCATACATACAGCTGGGGAAAAACTTGTGGTTTGGAGGGATTTTTAAAACATTTATTTTCCACTCACTCAAAAAGTGCACTAGAAGTAATAAGCTTCTTGCTAGGCTCCATCTTCAGTGTTGTTTGGTCTTTTTTAACACCCAATTTAAAAAAGCACAAAATGTCCTTGCTTACATTCAAGGCGAACAAAGTGGTAAGGCACATATTGTATTACTATACTAGTTTCTGCCAGTTTCAGCTGCCTGCCCAGACCAATAGAAAACAGTCATTAGAAAACATCAAAACCAGATGCAGTCTACTGTTTTGAGCGATTCACCACTTTTTGGCAACACCAAGAGATACCATCCTTCACCAAGACACCACAGTTTTATAGAAATCTGCATTTTTGTATCCATAGCAAAGATCATACAAGTCACACAATTTAACACGATGCACAGGAAAAGGCGGGGGGGGAGGGGGGAGTGTCACTACCTTCCTATCTTCCTTTGTAAGCAAGGAAGGAGGAGTAGAGAAGACTATACTTTGGTATTTTAGTTACATAAAAGAACAGGATTTTCCTACTGAATGATCACCAGGGGCTTATTAGCTGTTGTATGCACGTAAGTGCAAACAGAAAGTTTGTTGCACTCCCACCCTGCCTTCTAGAACTTAGTTTTGAAAGATCAGTTTGAGAAGGTTCAGATGAGGATTTAAGAAACATCATACCCACCCACACCCTTTTTCTTAGTATTAAGTAGAACATCAGCTTTTAAACAGTTATATGCTTTGTTATTTTGCTTTATTTGCTGTCATAAACATAGAAGCTTATGGAAAAGTTACAGATGACTATAAACACTACTTTAGTACCTTTTAATTAAATAAATGATAGATTTTTAGAGCTCATCAAGGTCCCAATGCTATTAAAGCAGTAATTTGGGAGTAATATGCTGCCACCCACAAAACAACTTGAGCTCTACTTCAAATACGACACAGACCTCGAACATACCTTTCTGGATGGTAGATGGCTGGCAGAAGGAATATTTATCAGAAAATTTTCTGTTGTTTTTAAAACAAGTTGCAGACAAGTTTCTATGTCCTTAATTCAATCAGAACTAGCAAAGGTCACTCCAAAATATTTTTGTAGAGACTTAACACACAGATTTGCTTAGAAACTAGCAATTTTATGTTGTACAGAAAATGCTCTTAGTAGCAAAACCTCACATCATTCCCCTCTAGCCAAGAGAGCATTTAGAAATTTCATTACTTTTAGTAATTACTTTTCTTAGGTCCTGCAGTATCGTAAATCCTCAAGGAAATCTGTAGCCATCTAAAGCACATGATTTTTCTTGCAGGGAGGGGGGTTGCTATTGCATTGTTTAATAATAAATTTAAAACAACATTACCCAGTTAAGAAACAGCATCACAAAGGCAGATTTCTTCCTTTTCAGTTCTGAAGTGTAAGACAGAACATTTTTTGAACTTATCTGCCAGAAAGCTATCATAAGGGCTGACAGGAGCTTTGAAAGACTGTCCTGTTCTAAACTTAATTCCAAAAGGAATGCATTTACAGTGATTCAGCCACTGGAGAAGTTAAAAATTTCCATTTCCATTATTTTGGAAATTACAATAGTTATCTTGTGTACAGTGAAAAGAAGGAATTATTAATAATCCTTGAGTTACAGATAAATAAAGAGAAGCAGAGAAATTAATTCTGGACTGCAGTCCCTCCTTTGACAAAACTAAGCATCAGGCAGGTGACAATGCCTCTGGTTTAGACATTAGGTGGTCACAGTAAGAACTAAGCAGCAACGTGGCATATGTTAATACTCCTTCCCAACTCTTTTCAATCTCAAAAACCTACTTAAAGAACTAAACCCCAGTGTTCTACCTGAAAACTAATCAGTTATAGGTAGTTACTTTGCAAGGGGAAAAAAAACCTCAAACATCAAAATAAACTAAAAACCTAGTCTGTTCAAGGGAAAAAAATGAGTCTATTCTGAAAGCAAAACTGAAAAAAGGTTAAGTGTTTAATGTAAATCATGCCCCTCTTCCCCCAGTTTTTAAATGCTCATTAAAAAGTGTGCTGTAATAACCAGGTACCCTGTGTTCGCCAGTCATGCTTTATTGATGTGAAACCAAAAGAGCGGCGTATAAACGATTTAGAGACAGCAAGAAAGTACAGCAATGCAAAATCCTATCAAAGTTGGTAACTTTTAATCCCTGTTTTACCACCAAAATTATACTAATCTACCAGAAAACAGGTACTGGAGAAACAACTACTTCTGTAGAGTATTTTACTGCAGTCCTGAGTCACACTGTGCATACAGAATCTGTGAAATGAACTTCAGAAAGCAAGTGTCCTTGTACAGATTTCAGATAAGGCCATGGAGAATTTTTCAAAAGAAAAAGTGTATCAAAAGCCTTATCATATTGCAGTTAATTTTGACAGCCTCGTATTTCAGCGAGGGAAAAAAAGAAACAATTTAGTTTTCTAACAACACCTTCATGCAACATCTCCTGAAGATACTATCTCTTTTAAAATTCCAAGCCCATGTCACGGTATTTGTCTCAGATCAGACAACCACCACAATCACTTCAACATTTTTTCCTCTTATAGTACTAGCTGGATTTCCCGAAGATTTAACAGTTAAGTAAAAGCTCCTGAAAGGCAAGAGAAGACCAATCAAGACAGGTGATCACTGATTTGCACACCAAGGATTCACAGGACAAGAAACAAATTAAGATAAAGGTGAGCTGGAACTAGAGCTGTTTTCTGAAGTGTGGTCTGTAACTCTCAACCATCGCAGCTGCACCACAGGAAGTACCTGCTGGGAGCCACAGAGCAGAGGAACTGAAAGCGAGACTTCACACACCACATTTGCATTCATGTCAAACCAACGAGGAATTGCATTTAAAGTTCTCTTGCTACAATTCAAAATAAAGACGCAAGGAAGGCCTCAAACTACTCTCCCATACCTCCGGAATCAAAGGGGGCGGTAACAAGATCATGACTCAGTCGCAGTTTTCTAAAGGCCATCCACAACCTTTAATTCATCCAAAGATGCCCTGAAACACTTGCAGCTTTTTTTCTTCCCTTGATAGGTGAGGTTATATGCGCACAGAGGGGGAAAAATGTTAACCACGTCCTATCCTAAAATCTATGTGGCTTTCCAGACTCATCATAACCTAGCTGTAATATCCTTGCTTTCCTATCTTATGTGCTGACTAGAGGCCATATATTAGGATATCTGATTATTATCTTATTATCCCTATCACACCCACACGCAGTAAAGAGAATGCAAGTATTTTTGTGTTAAAGACTTCACATCTCAGCAACTACCTAACCTGCGAAAGTGTGTGAAAAACACATCTTAAATCACAGGAAAATATTTCTATCATTTAAATTCAATTTGGCAAAGAAAGTCCTACATGTGAACCGTTTTTTCCAATAAACAAAAGAACATTAAAACTTCCTCAAACCTCAGAGTACCAGGTAACACGAGAGCTGGCATGAAAGTTCAGCTTTTCTACAGCGGAAGACCTCGTAGCTGGAAAGGTGAAGGTATTTTATTGGGGCAGTAATTTAGCGCACCAGAGCTGCAATTTTAACTCCCCCCTACTAATTTCTCATGACATTTTTTTTTCCAGGCATACACAAGGTCTAAAGTCTGTCCGTAGTAAGGCTTACATTTTTTGAGTGAGAAAGGCGTCTTGTTATGCAGTAAATTCAAACTCCCGGTTCTCACTTGTTCCGTTTGAGCTGCATTCCCCGCTTCCATCCAGAAGACGGAGAACTTTTTATTACTGCAGCTGTATTTGTTCTTCGTATTGACCAGCCGCTCGACAATTGGACGTCTGAGCGTTTATACTCCTCATCAGGATACACTATATGATAAAAATTTGGTACTTTGAAGCAGCGCGTTCCCGTTTCTGCCCAACTCACAGACTCACACACACACACAGAGAGAGAACGGCTCCGAGCGCAGCCCCAGCACGAACCGGCCGGCGCCAGCTCGGGCGTTGTTTCCGCCCGCAGAAACCGGCGGGACGGCGGAACCCGGCCCTGCGCGGCGAGGGGGGCTCCGCCTGCCCCCAGGCCCGGCACCGCCGCTTCCCCGGTGGTACCTGTTGTTGCGGACGCTGCTCAGGACGCACAGCACCAGCTCCAGGTAAGTCCTCAGCAGGTCGAGCCAGCGCGGGCTCAGCGGCGGCGGCGCCTCCCCGTCCCCCGCCACCGCGGCGCCCTCGCCCGCCGCCGCCGCCGCCCCGCCGCCGCCGGTGGGGTAGTTGTCGGCGGCGAACTGTACGCGGAGCTCACGGACGAACCAGCCGCACTTGCGCATGAGGAACTCGAGGCGCGGGCGCTCGGCGGGCGAGACGCGGAGGCTGAGGCGGAGGCGCGGCCAGAGCGCCGGGTAGAAGAGGCACTCCCGCCAGTGCGAGCAGGCGGCCGAGGCCCGCAGCCGGTCGGGGGCCGCCAGGAAGGAGAAAATGTGGACCACCAGCTCGCTGGGCAGGGAGCCGGCGCCCACCGCCTCCCCGCACACCGACATCCCTGGCGCCGGCCCCAGCCCCGCGGCGGCGGCCCCGGGCGGCGGCCCCGGCCTGGCCTGCGGCTCCTGCGACACAAACAACAACATCAATGACACGACGCGGGGGGGGCGGGCGCCGGCCGGGACGCGCCTGCTGCCGGGACGCACCACCCGAGCGGCCGCCGGGGGGGAGGCGGAGAGACGGAGCGGATGCTACCACTGCCCAGCACGGCGGGGAGAGGTGGGCCGGACCACCCAGCCCTGAGAGGCCCGTGTGAAGGAAGACACGGCCGGCGCCGCGCTCTGTTTCTGCGGGGCGACGAGAGCCGCCACGGCGGAGGGGGGATGGTTCACCCCGCGGGGAAAATGGGACGTGCCGGCGGTGGACTGGGAGGCGGAGCCGGCGCTCCCGCCCCGCGGGGGACGTTGGCCGTTCACCCCCCCGTGCTGGCGGCGCGGCTCCCCCGCTCCCCGCCCCTCCCGCGGTTCCCAACGCAGTGCGGCGGAGGCTCCTGCCCGGGGCGCGGCCCCGGGACCACATTCCCTGCGGGCTCCACAGTGGGAGCGCCGGCCGCTGCCGGGGGGTAGGCGCGGGACGGCCCCCGCCGGGCGCGCCTGCCCCGCGCACCCGGTGTTTAGGGAAACTTGGGAAGGGTGTCTGGTGGCGTCTGGTGGCGGCGGCGCGGAGGCCCGTATGGGACCGCACGTACGCCTTTGAGCCAGCAAAATTACCTCAGCAGCATTCCTGCTGCTGCCGCGGGAAACGCGCTGACTACGCAGGAAAGGTGGAGCGCGGCAGAGTCCGACATGTGACAGAACCGGGTGCGAGCCTGGGGGTATAAAGGAGAAAATGCGCCAAATCTTAGTGCTCTGTGTTTCTTGAATCTCACCCACTTTCATAATACCCCTGCCAACATCCGCTGTAAGTATGTAAAGGTGACTTCTGTGCATACAGAGTTTTGAGAGAATTCAAAAGTCTGTTACATGCTGATGCTGTAAAGACTGAACAACAGAGTGATGATGATTGCATGCATTTTTGTAATAAAAAAAAACTTACCGAAATAAAATTGAGTAGTGCCAGTATCTTAGAATAATGGACACAGTTTCTATAACAACTTTATATCTGAGTGTTCAGAGATGTACACACAAAAGAATAAAAGATGTGCTAATAGAAATAAAGTCTAGACTCCTCTTTGTATACAGAGTAGGCACACATTATAACCAGATTTATCAACAACCAAATCTAAACCACCACTCCCTTTACTCCGTGACTAGCCGTTTTTGCTGTCTCACAGCAGGGGCGAAAAAATAGTATCGCTTATTTTGTCTTCAATCTGGACATAAGGGGAATGAGTCTTCCATTTCTCCTTGATTAGAGAAAAGGATCCTGTAGAGGCAGATGTAATTGTGAAAGTAAGACTATAGGAAATTCCCAGCCAGCCAGTTCTCTCATCAGAGACCAGTGCTGCTTCACACACCTGCACAAGTGATTTGAACCAGCATAAACAACTCAGGTAAGTGCTGTGCTACTCCCACTGCAGATTCCACCAAAATTCCCCAGGCAGTCAAGATGCAAGTTCTGAAGCAGCCAAACTCATCTGGCCTAGAAGGATGCAAATGAAAGGAACTTATGCGCCTACATGTCTCCATATTTTAATATCTACTCAACGATTCCCCATTGTTGAGCTGATGATGAGTCAAAGGACTTCCGAGATTACTGAGTATCTTAAAGTAAAACAGAATCAAGCTTTATGATTCAGTTCCCTTGGATTACCAAAGCAGCATCAAGAAAAAGTGGTTTATGAAATTAGTGGTTCTGCATTTATGGTTACCTTTGTTGGATTCTATTGGATCAGGAAACATGGCATGCTGCATCAAGAAAACTTTCTTGTCCAATCATCCAGGAGCTACTCTGGCAGTCACACTCTCACCACCTAAGCTGGGACCAAAACCCCTTCCCTGTGGGCAGCTCCAGTGAGCCTGACTCCCCACACACCCCATCACACTGTCAGACAAGGTTTCCTTACCATCTCAACCACAGGTTTCCCATATCAGAGTCGCAGTGGTCCCAATCCTTAAAATAATTTAATATTAGTGAAATAACTAAATAACAGCTTGAGCTGAGACCCAGAACAAAGGAAACCCTGGGTTTTTATACCCTCACAGTCTAAGCATGGGAATGTTTGGGGGTCCTTGGCTCCTGCCATGCCTCTGAGTGTCTGGTCACCTGGCTGGGCCACAGGTCCCTGAGCTTGTCAAAGGGTCAGCAGTTCACAGCCTCCTGCCTTGGACTCCAGCCACCCAGAGTGCTCAATCTGCATCTTACACTGCAGCTGCAAACCGAGCCACCTGCACTGAATATATTCCTCAATCGTTCAGTGAAATGGTCTTTTACTGTTACTGTTGCACAGCTATTTAATCAGCTTTTTGGGATTGTGTTAAAAAATTCAGTCTCATGAGCTATTACTTTCAGTTTTGTAGACTTGAATAAATGAATCTGTCTAAAGCTTCAGGCCACCACAACTATGGCCAAGTGGTCTGATACGATAAATTCCAGACTTTCTAGGTTCCCTGATACAATCCATCTGCAGGGCCAATATGGCACTGAGGCAGCCCAGCCTCCAAGGCTGCTGATTCTGGGAGTTGAATCACAGTTTTCCCCGCCTTGTACAACAGAAATGTGCTTCAGCTTGACTGAAAATTGATTTCAACATGCAGGCTTTTGTTAATATGAATGCAGTGCTTGCAAGTTGATGGGATAATTACCTCAGAAAGAGACATGCATCTAACTTGCTTGCAGACTTTATGGAGTTACCAGGTGGCTCCAGCAGGTAGCTGGTCAATAGTCTTTTTGCTGAAGCACTAGGCCGTCAGTATGACTCCAATGCATTACCCTCCATGAAGCCCCTCATTGCACATTTAAAGCTGAGGAAGATAACTGTGAATCTTTATGTTGCAAATCAAATTTTTCAAATTTTCTGAAAGGCAGTGAAGCCATATTGCACATCTTGGAGGGGCTGGAAAAAATAAACCATTCCAAAGTAGTTGAAGGCAGGAGATGACAGCCATTTACCAGGAAGTTACCACAGGTTTTTGCACAGTTCACCGTGGATCAGTGCTCCAAGCACACCGTGGCTGTGCTCGAAGGGAGCCTCAGGAAACCTGGTTTTGCCAGCTTTGACAGCCACTGTTGGGTTACTTCCATGTCACTGGGGTTCTCATTGCCAACCAGCATCAGCACCAGCAGTGTACCATTAGCAGCTGTGCTGGCATGGGAGTCAGGAATCACATGTGGCTCCAAAGCTACCGGCTGGCCGTAACTGAGCTAAACTTTACTGGACCTGAAGGTCACTGGTTCTGCTGCTAATGTCAAAACCAGAGGCTGCCAGCTTCTTGAGGTGCTCTGTCCTGGTTACCTACAGATAACGAGCTAAAACCAATGAGCAAGTTTTTTAAATTACTTAGTCCTTTCTTGCTTTTTTAGGTACATTGCAAAGACGTGTATGTCTCTGGAATTACTAACTTGGTATGTCATTGGTGAGCTACTGTGAACTCTGGAGTTTTCCATCACAGACAGAGCAGCAAGTCAGAGCAAAGCAGAAACAGAAACAAACTATTAGTAGGAAACCGGTGTTTCCACGTGTGCTGTAACAAACTGGGATAATGTGTCTTCCGTGTTGAAAAGAGAAGTTTAGCAGATTGAAGGGGATCATAAGCTTCCGGCATAATCTTCACCTGTACGGTAACAATCCATGTAAAAAAGGTTACTTGAAGAGGAATCAGGCTGCAGCTGAAGACTGCAGGCCTGGCAGCGATCCCAAGGGAACCGGGGAAAACCCCAAGCACCGAGCTGTGCTCTGTCTCTGCCGGCGATGGAAACAGGGGGCCGCGGGCGGTAGCGTTGCCCCGCCCCGCGCTCGCCCCGAGCCCGCGCGGTATTTCCGGCCGGGGCCCGTCACGTCCGGGCGGTGGAGATGCCGGTAAGGCGGGTGGTGGGGGGTGGTCCGGCTGCTCCTGCGGGACTCGCCGACCCCGGTGGGGTGCGGGAGCCCAGCCAGCCGCGGAGTCTCGTGGCCCTCCCGTCCCTCCTGTCCCTGCTGCCGGGGCTGCCCCTCACGGCTGCGGCCGGACCCGCGCGGGGGCGGGTGGCACCTGCCCCGCCAGGCCTCGGCGCTCCGTCTTGCCCCCGTTCCTCCCCGGGCCTCGCCGGGCTCCTCCCGGCCGGAGCGTGGGCAGCCGGGCCTGGCAGCTCTGGCTCTTGTCCCCGTGGGTCGCTCGGGGCCCGCCCTGTCGGTGCGGGCTGGCAGGGGCAGCGGGTGGACACGGGAGTATCGCCGGGCCCTGGCTCGCTGCGTGTGGTGGGCTGAGTTACTCTGCGCTCGCTGTGTGTGGTGTCTTGCCCCTTCACGGCAAGTGAAGTTCCGTGCTGCTATCAGGAGTGTGAGAGGAAGGCTTTTAGGTTCTCTTTTTAGCTGATCCAGTATTCTTGTTATTTTTTCATATAGTCGATAGATTGGTAGTTGAGATGGAAGGGGAAAGAACTGTATGTAGTTCACTTTTTTCTCCCATCAGCAGTGTCTGAGTGTTTTCCCGGTAGGCAAGAAAAGCTTGTTCTCTTGTTCCCCTCCTTCTAGCACAAATATCATATAGGTATTTGTGAAATAATTTCTATTTATCTGGGCTCATCAAGAAATTAAATTTCTGATTCCGTGAAATATGTCTGACTGACAGTTCCTGCTGACAGGTTGTTTGTATATGATTCCCTTTTATCAATAATTTGGATAATTCCACTGTGTTGTGGGCTGGGAATTCAGCTTCTTCATCTCTTGAATGCTTTACGTGATTTGCAGTTAATCCCGTAAGTTTCCAAAACAAACAAAGCAATTTTCCTTTGAAAATTAGTAGTTACAAAGAAAATGTGGTAAATAACATCCTAACACTATGAAATTAATTTTTAAAGGCTATTTTGTTGATTCAGTTAAAACAGAAATTCAGGACTTCAGTAAATTAGTTTTACTAATACCTCAAAGTATATTTTACAGTTGCATCAACACATGTTTACTTCTGTTTGCTTTGCTCTTGCTTTTCAGCTCCTCTTTCTTTATATTTCCTTTTTTGTTGTTTTAGGTTAAATTAATTATTTGTGCAACAGAGCTTCTTGCAGAAGGACCACCACACTGGTTTGCACTTAGGAAAATATGAAAATAATCAGGGAGTGTTGTTCTCTCTGAACTGAAAAAAAAAAAAATCTGTGCCTTGCTGAGAACAGCTGCAGGAGTTGGACACTTGAATCAATGTTATCGGATGAGTTAGAATCCAAACCTGAGGTGAGCAATTATGAACTGCGTTTGGTTCCCAGGAACATTTGTGGGTAACATTTAGAGTTGAATGAGTTTACTCAGATTGCTGCTTACATACTAATTTTCCAAGTGTTTTCAGTGGCATCTTCTAATGCTTCCATGCTTTGATTTGAATGGTAAAAAATTAGAAAGTATTGCAAGTTTTTTTTACCTTCTTTCAGCCAGTATTCTTTCCTGTTCTGAGGTTACCTTTTTTTTTCCCACTGTTATGGCATTCTTTCTGTTACGAGAATAAAATAAAACAATCTGACTATTTCTTTCCTGCAAACCAAATTTACTTTACTTGGTTTTGGACAATCTGAATTATTCTGTTAGCATCAGTCAGTCCTGTTTTTCGAAGTACTCATGTTTCCATTAAGCAGTTGGCAGAAGTGGTAGGCAGCAGCACAGAGGGGATCCTGGTTGCTCGGTGTGAGGCTGCTGGACTGTTCCGGGTTCAGCTGGTAGCACAGCTGGGCATAAATTGCAAGGATGTGTGCATGCACAGCTGGCCACAAACACAGATGAAGCACGAACATACACATTATCACATGCACAGGTAAGGCATGAAGAACAATGGTTGGCCAGTGGGCTGTAGCTGTGCCCTCATCACTTGACTCTCATTCACACTCACATTCACACGTCTCTGCCAGGCCTTGTGCCCGGACCCAGGGCTTTTTAGCCAGTTTCTGGCTGGAGTATTTTTGGTTTTTTTCCAGTCTCTGGTAGCTTCCTACTTGCATTAGTCAACTAGAAGCTCACTAGCAGTGGACTCACTTGAGTAGAATATTTAGGAATATAAGTTGATAGGTGGGACTGCAGCGATCAGGCATAGCAGTGTACTGACTAGCAGCCAGCAAGCGTATCATTTGAGTCTCTTCTCTCCTCCTTACCCCTGGTTTGTCATTTATCCGCCTTGATTCCTCCTTTGATCCTCCCCCTAAACATAATACAATAAGATTAACACACCCTGCAGTCCTTTTTATACTGGATAGTAAGTTTGGCCTGTTGTATGAGACCCATTCTGATAAGCTGTAATAGCTTTGTTTTCTTACCAGTTAAAATTTCTGGTTGAAGCTTTTCAAGGTGTCACTTTAGCAGTGGCTCACTAATCAGTTGCTGTGGAGTTCTGAGTTTTGTTACTCTCACCTGTAATGTGCTACATACAAGTGTCTGCAATGTGTTACATTCAACACCACCACCACCTGCTGCCTCTCCTTGCCTTATTTTTCAGGTTGAATGGCCATCTGTGCATTTCCCCACTTAAAGATGGAGGGGTTGTATCACTTAGTGACCTTGCTTTTCCTGGTTCTCAGCTTTACCTCTGCAGACAGCTAAAGTCCTAGAGCAGAGGACATACTACAACTATGAAGTACCTTTTGGGGGAGTTTACAAGTCTTAATTGAATTGTTTTTATTGAGTCTTGTTTCTGTCTCTTTTTTAGTCCATAAGCAATGCAGCATGTATCTTAAACTAGTACTCTGAAAAGAATGATGATTGCATGCTGGTAATTCATTACAGCCCATGTGGTGTGTATTTGTTTCTTAACAGAGCAGCCAAAGCCCTTCCAGTCACACTGTTCAGGAAAAGTAGCTGCAAGTTTGTAGCAGCCCTGAGTAGTCTCAGCATGATCTGCAAAGAATTCCTCTCTTGCCTTGTCATTGATATCTCATATATTCTATAAATTTTTTTCTGAGTTCTGAACAATAAGGTAATTGTTACTTTTGTCTGTGAATGGGTGGATTCCCTTGGATTACTTCTGGCAGCCAAGGATCAGGACAGTTGGAATACTCATTTCCTCATTCCTCAAATAGGAGCTCTAACTGGGTCTTGTCTTTTGTCAACTTGAGTAAGGTATTTGTTAATTAGACTTGTTTACATAATAGTCCTATTTCCTCATGGCAGAGTTGCATTTCCTTCCCAGCAAACCCACAATAAGAGTTGGCTGTTTATTCTCCATAAGAAACAGGCCTGGTACATAAAAGCTACAGTGGCTGTTGCAGAGGGCATCCTTTCTGTAGATGCTGTCTTCTAAACCATGTTCCTCTATCTTGATTGAGGCTATTTTATACTAAAAAAATTCATTTATTGCTATATATGCATACCCTCTTTATCTAGTTGTGATTATGAAACTTGAATGTTACGTTAGTACTATTTTCTACTCCTTTGATGTGAACCTGGTAGATACCCTTTTTACACTTTTCCCAAATAGCAGTTCAAATAACTCTGAAAGTAAATCATGATTTTATATCCTCTGGTGAGCCATGGCACCACAATTCTTATAGCCACAGATGTTTTTTCATATACCCTACCATGTGAGTAATGTATTATGTAAGAGCTAGCTGTATTTGTGTGGCATCTAGATAATAACAGTCAAAGCACTATGTCTCTATTGCATAGACTACTTTGCTACTGGTTTTTGTCCCTAAAGAAGCCACCAACATATCATTAGATATTTAATGCTTGAGTAGAGGTGAATCCTCCTTTCATAGAAAGTTACAGAGTTGCTTGGAGACAGTTTGTATGGACAGATGGATCTGCTCTTTTTTCTGGACTCCCTGCCCCCAAAGCTATGTAACTGTCATTCCTCAGGGAACGGCTAAGATTTGCATTTTGCATGCTTTAAGGCTTCAAGGTGATTTAATACAATTGCAAGTATTTCCAGTCACCTCCACCATACTGGTCCAGTGCAGGGTGCTTTCTGCTCTTGGGGTAACTCTCAGCACAATCAAATGAATTACAACTCTGTTCTGTAAGTTGGGTTAGTTATTGGAAAGAGGGTGAAGGGAGGTATTTTAGCCTCTCCTGTCTCTCTTCCTCAGTGCTTCACAAGGAGAGATGTTTGTGATTTAATTAGTTCCCCAGAGGCTGGATGGGAGGAGGACATCCCAGTTTCTAGGTAACCAGCCTTATGCCCTGCACCCTTCAGCTCCAGCCCCTCCTTTCTTCTCCCCCTCTGCTAAATTTTCTTTTGACCTCTTTATTTTGTTGTGGTTCACTGGTTAAATTTAGAACAGGAATGGTTTTGATTAAAGACATGGTCCCTGCTGCTCTGAGAATCTAGTCTAGCTGCCCAGCTGTCTAGTGGGAGGATAGGTCTGAGGTTCTGGAGAACCTTCTTACTCTGGCCCTCTCAGCCACCTCTGTTTCAGCCAAAGCAGCTGCCTGACACTTCTTGGCTTTTGAATTATCTATTATGGGACACAAACATAAGACAATCCATCCCAGGTGGCCATATTATCATTTGTTTCTGGTTTTGTTGTTTTGTTTGTTTGTTTTTTACAGGATCTCTAGTAGAGATTCTCAGTTCTATAAACAGTTTTTTGGGTGTTTGTTGTGGGGTTTTTTTCCCTCTCAGGTGAGGGATGTTATTCAAGTCTCTTGGTAACACAAACGTTCTGCACTGCTTGCAGTGATAGACCCTGAGATCATCTTGTCCAACCATTTCTTAACCAGCAGGGATAACAATTATTTACTTAGTGACAACAGCCAAGAAATATTTTACATTTTTTAATATATTCACTGTCTGCATTATTTACAGAATTTTCAGTTATGTGGCATTTCAGCAGAAGTAGTTAAAGGAGGGTGTATTCAAGAAGGTGATATGGCAAAGCAAAAAACAAGTTCTTTATATCAAGATGCAGCTGAACTTTGCCCTCCAAGGATTATATGTTCTCTTTGTATGATTCCCTGTTGTCCCATAAAAATTCAACCAGATTTGTCTGTCCCATAAAGTTTGAATCTCTTAAGTCAAAGGTGTCCTTTTGCAATATTAAAATCTATTTCAAATTCCAAGGGATGTCTTAGCTGTAGAGTAAAGCCACCTTGCATCTCTTATTGTTCCTTTGGTATTCTGCTAATATTTTGTACATTCAGTTTCCCTAACTATTCCTATTCTGGTGTCCCAAGATGACCTATCTGCTTTGGTTACAAATTCTAGCACTTTGGCCATATTGGATCAATCTCCTCCCTATGTAGGGATTCTACGGTCACCATCTCGGGAACATTTACCACCCATCTGGGGCCTGTTTGTGATGCCAAATGTTATTCGGTTATGGGATCTGTCAAACTGTATCATCTAGGAGGTTCTTTCCTTCCTGGTCTTTCAGACATGAGACCACTGGACTATTCCCAGGTGGACACAGAAGTGCACCTGGACCTGAACTGCAGAAATGTGCCTGTGCACACACAGACAGTACAGACATTACGGCTGTGTGGCAGGATAGGGCTTTTACCAGCACACTCAAACACAAATGGCATTCCCGTGGAAAAGAAGTGCCACAAATGGCCTAATCCTGTCCCTACTTATCAGGTAATGAGACTTGAATTTGCTAGCATATCACACATGTCCTTCCTTGGCTGACATGCATACTTGTGGTCATGCATCTGTCCAGTCTTTGCCAAACCTTGAGTACTTCCAGTATCCATCTCCAGGCCCTGGGCTTTTTAATTCAGCCTCTGGCCAGGATCTTGCATTTCCAGATTGTGGTTTTCTCTATTTCACAGGCTATGCCAAAGTGAATTTAATCAATGAATGTACTCAGAAACCATTTAGGAGCAAAAAGCATTAGAAAAGATGAGATAGACTCCAGTGGTGATGCAGAGCAGCAACCTGCAGCCTGTTAATGTGGTCAACCCTTATTATCCCCAATCCCCTTTCTGTTCCTAATAGTTGCTTCTCTTCTATCTACCTTGATCCCTCCCTTTCCTGGCCTGTGGTCCTTCACCTAAACATCCATAAGTTTTTCACGGTCCCACTGTCTCCACTCAAGATATCTTAATACATTTTACCCAGTCCCAGAATTTCTCCTGTATTCCATAAGAAGTTTGCTCTTGCTGATGAGATATGTTCTGGTAACCCATGATAACATTGTTCTATTCCTTACAAAGTTTCTGGTTAAATTTTTTCAAGGTCACACTCAAGTTATTTCTGTACTGGCCCATCCATCAGTGTCCCAGGAGTTCTGGGTCTTTTTACTGTCTCTTATCTGCAGTTTGCTAGGGTTTGTTAGTGTTTGTGTATCTGTGCATTTAATTTATCACCTGTCCTGTTCCTAGATTTCTGTGCTGAATAGCCAGTTACCAGATACCCTTATAATTTCCTATTTACTTTCAGCTGCAAAACCATATTATGAGAACCTTAAGAAAGCATGACACAATGTTTGTAATGAGTTCTTTCCTGTATTCCAATTGCTGTAGTTGTCCACAAAGGTACTTGATTTTGAACAGGAAGGTTTAGGAAAAATCTGTCAAGATAAAACTAACATGAAAACTTTTTATTTTCTCTGAATTATTTGAGTTGGTGATTAGTTTGCTTTAGTTTATGTGAAGGGTCGTTTTTTTTATTCCAGATTTTAATAATGAGCATGATTCATCTCTGTTTGTTTCCTTCTGCTTTTTTTGCCCTCTCATAATTCTCTGTACTAGCTTGTCATTACTTTACAAAGCAAATTAAAAGGATTTCTTTTCTTCTGAGCATCTGTTTGTGGTTGCTGCGTTTTGCTTTTCCCCAGTGGCTTGATGTTGCTAGTAGAAGTAGCTTGAAGTACAAGGCTTAAAGCAAAGCTTTCTTCTTGTAGGAGGCAAGTTTCATTTAGGTCTTTTTGTATAAAAATAGATGAGTCCGTAAAACAAGTGTTTTATGGTGAAGTGAGCAGCAGTAGGGCTCATCAACATGAAAGACAATCCAGTAATTTAGAACTATCTTAATGCTCACAGTTTTTAGGCCCAACTTCTTTTTTCTGGTTGCCTTGCTCATTATTCTTAACTTTCTTGTTACTTCTCTTTCTCCTATTTTTTAAATCCTGAATTAGAAGGCATGGCCCTGGGGGAGGGACTGTCTCTTATTGCCTGTGTATTTTTTTTGACAACATAAAATAGTTCCATCTTCTTACTAGGTCCTCTGGGTAATCTTAGATATAAGATGAAACAATTCTAACCTTTTAAACTGCCATCTGGCTTGTGGCCTAGTTCAAATGGCACATTGCCATCTGAATGACTTCAGGACTTAATTTGTAGCTTCATAATTGTCAGTGATGACAGGCTGCTCCTAAGGGAGGGTGAGCAGGGAGTCAAGGGTGATCCCAGCCCAGGCCTCATTGACCAGGGCACAATCCTGCAGCACCTGAGCATGGAAGGCAGAGATAGGTGCTGGAATCCACAGCCCTCAGCCCTGGATAAGGCAAGGTAATGAACCAGGTCCAGGGTCTATCCAGAGTCCAGGTAGGAGCAGTAGGAGATGGGGCTGGAGACACAGATGCAGTAAAAATCTGAGGTTCATCCAGTAGACAGGGCTTGAGACAGGTAAACATACAGCACAACTCAGGAAGGGAACTGAGATTAAAAGGAGCCCTAGGGAGAGAGTGTGGGTGTGGGGTCCCAGAGGAGACCAATCAGGGCTGTTAAAGCTTCAGGGTTCCTACAGCAGCAACTCTTTGGGGTAAAAGTGTTTGAGAAGGCATCTGTATTTCTAGTATTTTTGTGAGAGGAAATAAGCATAGAGAAATCAAAGCACAAAGTACTAAATTTTCTTTACTGTTTCTTTGATTTAACAGACTTTCTCTTGATGTAAGAGAGGCTCAAAAGGCTGGTGTGTGCCACAGGAATAATTTGGAATTGGATGCCAGTAGTTCTGAAAATTAAGTACTAAGACAACCACAACATACAAAATAAGAAAAAAATTATCTCTAACTGTTGGGTTTTAATCACAAATATACAATGGGCATATCATGATTTTTTAGTCTCTTTCTTCTGACACTGATGAACCATCTCACTGCACAGACAATTCCATCTGGGCTCTGTGTGAATGCATGCTAAAATATGTCACAATGAGGGTAGTAGCTTTCAAATAACTATCTTGTACAGTTTCCTTCTAAATGCCAAAGATAAAGGAAGTTTGCTACATACAGTTGTTTGCTAGACAGCAGCAGAATCAGCAGAATGCAGGATCTTTGTCAAGGAGTTTCTTAGAGATAAGGAACTTGAGGTTTAACTTTTTGATGTATTGTTATTTTCCATATTTCTTTATTCTGTGTTTAAAAAAATCCCTGAGAATGTGAGTAAAGGAGTTAATTTATTTTACAGAACTTAAAGGCAAATAAATAGATCCTACACGTGGGTTTTGAGCAGCATTTTGTCTGAAATGTGGAGTATGTGTCTTGGTGTGTTACAACTGGCCTCTTTCATCTTTCTGAAGTTTAAATCCATACAGGGGAGGGATTTGAGACTGTGTTTAAAGAAGCTTGTGCAGTTCACAGAATTTTTTCAGTCCATTGCAAAATTTGGACTGTGTTATCTCCTAACTCCCAGCAGCACTTCCTTTGTTAAATCAGAATATTTTAATATGGAGTGCTGTGGCACTGGTAACAGAAAAAAGAGAGTCTCATTTCTGGGTCTGCCTTGGAGGCAAAGAGGAGTCCAGCATTATACCTGGTACTCACACAAAAACTTGAGATATTGTAAAAGGGATAGAATGAGTAAACAAGGCACATGCTTTGTTGCTCTGAACTAGATTAAAAATATGGGAAGACTTTCAGGGGTGAAAAAAGTAATTTCTCTGACTTCCTGTTCCTTTTGAAATGTCAGGTTCCTTTTTTATAACTCAAGTTTTTAGGAGTTAGCCGGAAGTAATTTTTGCCAGAGCTGACTGATGTCAAAGATGGCTAGATCTGCTGGACTGAATGACCTCTCACCTCCTGGGCTCATCAAGAAACATGAGGACAGCTCTTTAATTCTGATATTAGATCCAGCCACTAGTGAGGTTTAGTACCTGTTGGAAAATATGTGCGTGCGCACACACTATACAGATGTGACTGGCAACAAACAGATGAACACAGGCTGAGTGCTTGTAGCTTTACCCTCATAAACAGGGGCAGCACAAAGTGCCTGGTTCTGTGTTTGAGGGTTGCTGCCTGTGGAAAACCTTCATGGATTTTTTTGAGATATATCCCCACACTTCTAATTTTGCTTGCTAACTAGGCTGGCTTGGAGTTCATTAGCATATGACACACACTAGAAACTGGTGTGTGCCCGTGGAGACCCACTGTAGAGAGCAGGATCACATGGGAAGTAGGTAAGAATGGAGTTTAATAAGAAGACAGGATGGAGTGTGAGAGTTAGGCTGTGCCAGACAACTGAATTGACCAACTTCCTGCTTATATGCAATGGGCCTCTTTTATCCTTCCCTCTCCATTTTCCCCTCTTTGTTCTGCCCTGATCCATCTTGATCCTTTCCTTTTCCTTACTTTGGCTTTTCCCTTAAACAACACCTATTAACTCCTGTACCATCCCCCCAAATCTTTTGTCCAGTCCCAAATTCCTCCCCAGGGAATGCATCTCAGTTTAAGTCCTATACTTGTTAGTGCAATAGTCCCCCTTGTTTTGTGTAGTATTTTGGAGAGGGTTCCTTCTGTTAATCCCCTTAGTGGGTGGGTTGGTTGTCCATCTTTGATGGTTTTAGGAGTAGCTGATTTGGATGGATAAGGCTGTCTCTGTTCTCCCCCTTGTCATCCCAACATTGTTTCTCTGATTGTTATCTGCTTATTTTGAGTAGCCATATGATAGACATCTTTGTAACTAGTCTTTTGATTGCTTTTTTTAATTTAGAAAAGGCCAACTGTCAGTTAAGTATTTAAAGACTATGATTTAAAAAAATACCTGTACCAAAGGCTGAGCATGGAAAACATTTACTTGAAAGGTTAGACCATAGTAAAGTATCAAGCAGTAAAACATTAATTAAAAAGAAATGTAGCCTAACTAGACTTACTCTGCAATGATCTAGAGCTGTTTATTAAATGTTAAAGAAATGAGAATTTTATAGGTATTTCAGAGATGACAAATACAAACAATTCTTTCCTTGTATTAATGTAAATTGAAAAGCTTTCATTTATATCTGTGTATGTTTGTGGTATTATATTCAATGTCTCCTACAAGACAGTAGTGGCTACTGGATTGACTGGATTTAGCACCTTTTAAAATGATTTGTGCTGCTCTTGACCTAATCTTCAGTATGTTTTTTCAGCTGCTGGTTCAGTTTGTTCAAAATACTTCTATTCCACTGGGACAAGGACTGGTGGAATCAGAACCAAAAGACATCACCTGTCTCTCTCTGCTTCCTGTTACTGAGACCTCAGAATGCAACAGACTCATGTTGCCAGGTAAAATCTGTGTGACAGATCTTTGTGATCCTGCCCTTCATACAGCTGTCTTTACTTCACCACTCTGATCCCACTGTCTCTTGCTGATAAGACATTCCAGGGATGGAGGAGCAAGTTCAGCAGAGTGACTGAATCTTCTCATTTAATAGTGAAGTCTGACATTAGAAACTTCCTCCTCCCTTCTCTCTCAAGTTCTGGGGTCTTTTTTCCTAGAAAAATAACTTCATAGGTATCTTTTAGTCTATAGTGTATTTATACTTCTATTTACTCTGGTTTCACTTTTCCTCATTAGATGATGAAAGAGATCTCACTTCTCCAAGTCACACTAATTCTTCCAAAGATGTTTCTTCATCTGCTGTCTTGAGAAGTCTCCAGGTAAATGTAGGCCCTGATGGAGAGGAAACAAGGGCACAGAATGTACAGAAACCAGCTGAACTTCTGTCAACTCCAGAAACTTCTAGCTTATTGCAAGACCTCCAGCCCAGCGACAGCACTTCATTCATTCTTCTCAACCTAACAAGAGCAGGTAATTGTCCTTCTGTGTGTCATCTGGCTGGATATGTCTCAGCAGAATGCAGGAGATACAACTCTGTCCCTGCTGCTTATGAAGAGGAAAGGTCATGAAATTTGCTGGGCATTATTGGATATTTTAGGAGTGTTTAGTCATCAACATCTTTCTACAGTGTAGAGGTCAGTGGAGACTTTTTCAGGGCAGCTATTTCATCCATGCTATGAACACTAATCTCTGAGAAGCAAAAGAAATTTCCCTCTGTTACATTATTGTTCACAAATTTGTCTTTTCTAGGGCTGGGGTCTCCTGCAGAGCACTTGGTGTTTGTTCAAGATGAAGCAGAAGATTCTGGCAATGACTTTCTCTCTCATGATAGCACAGACAGCAGTACCCCATGGTTCCTACGAGTGCAAGAATTGGCCCATGACAGTTTAATTGCTGCCACTCGGGCACAGCTCGCAAAGAATGCCAAAGCAAGCAATAATGGTAGGAGCACCCCAGATTGTGTCTCAAAAGTTGAATGTTCCATACAAGACCCCTAGTTTATGTTGTTTTTTCCTCTAATTCTCTTTTGCTTTGTATCAGTTATGACATCTTCAAATCATCAGTGACAGAATTATACAGGACAATTATGCTTTTTTTCTTCAATATAAATAGGCTTCTCATTTTTTCTCAGGGAATAAACTCTAGTGGAACCATCTGTTCATTGTAGCCTACTAGTTCTCCAGGACATGTAAAGAATATCTTTTTTCTGACTGCAGCTGCTTGGTTTTCAGCTTTCATTTTCACTTTTAAGAACATATTTTTAATACGTACTATAAGTTATACTTTTTTTTTAGCTCCACTGAGTTTGGAGATCAGTTTTCTGGAGAATACATAATTGGATTTAGTCACATGCTTTCTAACTTAATTATTTTAATAAATAATTGCAAGCAAATGCAGTATCTTATTTTAGCTAATAGGTGATGGTTGGCTGATAATTAAAATTGATTATTTTATATTGTATAGAGACCATTTTTACAATTTCTGGTGCATTGGCTTTCTATTGTCTTTGTGATAAGCCTTGTCTGGTAGCAGCTGATCTGATCCAGATGGCTCGTTGGGAATAGTTTATGAGCCTGGTAAGGTTTCAAGTCTGTGTCTGATCCCTGTTACAGGCTAGGCAGCAGCATGTTGGACATGCTAAACAGTTAGTAGCCAGATACCTGATTTACAATCCTGTATCATACATGATGCTGTTTTTTCTATTAAAGTTGACACATTATAGTAATCTGTATATTTTTTAGATTTTGGTGGGCTTTTTTTTTTTTTCCAGGTGAAAATGTTCATCTTTGCACAGGAGATGGGCAGCCAAAAGATTCAAGCCCCATTCCTCATTTATCTCGTGTGGAAAGGAAGCTGAAGTGCACAGTTGAGGGCTGTGATCGGACATTTGTATGGCCAGCTCACTTCAAGTATCATCTGAAAACACACCGGTGAGCAGAATGAAGCAATTTGTTGTTATGGCTTTGAAAAAACGTGCTCTGTATTTGAAATGACGTTACATTTTGACATTGATAAGCTGTGAAAACCTGGCATTATTCTTATAAATACTACATCTCTTGAGTGCTTTAAGTCAATTATGCTGAAAAACTTGGATTAGATTTAGATAATTTTTGCAGGTCCTTGTTATGTTTGGTTTAGAATTTTTGTATTTTAACAGGTACTCATATTTAATAAAAGAAACAAGTCAATTGTTCACTAAAATAAGCATTGCAGTAGCTGGTAATGAAACAGCTTTTTGTTGCTTTCCAGAAATGACCGCTCCTTCACCTGCCCAGCAGAAGGTTGTGGAAAAAGTTTCTACGTCTTGCAGAGGCTGAAGGTGCACATGAGAACTCACAATGGTGAAAAACCCTTTGTGTGCACAGAACTGGGCTGTGGTAAACAGTTCACAACAGCTGGAAATCTGAAGAACCACCTACGAATTCACACTGGTGTGTTTTAGACCTCACCTATTTGTGGTCTGCTGAGGTGGGGTCTTTCCTGAGGAATAAACCACTTCCTCCTCTGTCCTCAAACTATTGAAAATCTTATGTTGTTTACCTCTGCCCTCCATTAATGTCCGTTTTCTGTCAATTCACATTGACCTATAAGTCAGGTAAATCAAGTGCTAATCTCTTTTACTACCCTGTATAATTTCACACAGGTTTTACCCTTCAAATACTGTGTGGTGATGCTGTACTCTGCTCAGACATACTCTGAAGATTCCTTTCCAGTTGTGTGATGGAGGGAGGGGTGTGTGGAGCTAGACTGTTACCAACGGAATAGTTAGTGAACATGACTTCTGTAATTGTGTTCTGTAAAGAGGTTATTTGACATTCCTGAAAGGCTCAATAGCTTAGATAGTAGGAGCTGTACTGACATCTGCATGACTGACTAGCTTGTGTTACCTATGCTGCTTGTAGAATGACTACATGTGGGACATACAGGGAAATGAGGAATGCAGTGGAATGAGTAGCAAAGAAAAGTAGAAAAAAAGCATTAATTAGAAGACAGCATTTTGGTGTACAAACTGCTCTGTTTGTGCTAATGCTAATTTGGGATGTTACTGTATGCTGGAGCCTGTGTACTCTCAATTCATGCTCAGCTTTTTATAGTAAATAAAACAAGAACCTTTATTTCATAGTGCTGTATTTTATACATGGTTTGTTTATGATATCTCCTCTGGAGAATATGATCCTGCCGTGTCAGTATTTTTAGAAGTTGGTGTAGCAGCCAAAGTGCTTTAGGTGTTTTTGTACTAGAAAGTTGAGAGAGGCACACAAGTTACTGCTGAACTGCCTAGCAATTTAATAGTGACCAGCAAAGTTCATACTGAATATTCTGGTGGTTTTGTTTGTTTAGTTTTTTAAGCCTCAGGGTTATCACAACACTCAAACAAATGGCCCAGTTCAAGCTTCTTGGAATATTGTTAGAGATTCCCTGATGGCCTTGGAAGTAGCATTGTATTACAGTTGATTAATGTTTCAAAATAACCTTGACAAGTGCGAGAGAACAAGGCCTCCCTGATAAAATGAAGTTACAGATTATGTGGGTCACCAGCAGCTGTTTGTGCCTTCTGCCTTACTTAGACACGACCGTATGGTATGTGGTTTGTAGATACACATGGGAAAAGGCTGCTATTTTAAAGTATGTGCAGTCTAGCTAGAACACATGGTTTGGGGGCAGATGTTGGGATGTAGTTAAAAATTGTATATACCAATAATAAAATTTTGAATGTGTAGTAACAGCAGCCATTTTTTTTTTTGCATTTTTCTTTTGCACTTAAAGCTCCCAGCCAAGGTGCAGATAAAGTTAATAGGCCCAGCTGATAAATGCACAATCCTCCCCGATAGACTGAGCATTCTGCAACCAACAGAGTAGTAGCTTCTGGAGGAGTAAATAATAACTTTCTAAGCTGCAAATGGATCGTGTGCAATTAAGCGTTTGATCAGATGAAAGGTGTTATGAAACTGCGGGTGTAAATAGAGCTAGGGTGTCTTACAGATGGAACTGTGGGCTGTTACTTAGGTCAATGGTAGTTTTCCAAAATTTTAAAGATTTGTAGCAAGCCAGAAAGTACAATCAGGGTTTGAGACTCTGCTTCATATTTCAGTTTTGTAACACCAACTGGAACATGCTGTGTTGATCCTTTTTGCTCACAGCTGTCAAATGCTATTGTAGATAAGAAGCTAATAAATGAGCTGTAGGGAGAAGACTTCTAAAGGCAAAGTCACAGTAGAAACACCTTTAAAAACAGGTTTACTCTGAAATAACTATGTATGTGTTGTACAATAAAATAGTTAAAATAGCTTGCTTAACCTCCTGTGGTCTTGCTATTGCTCTTGTACAGGGGTCCAGTTAAGGACTTGAAATCATAGTGTTAAACATGGTAAATTGAGTTAGTGGGATGTTGCAGGCAAAAGTTATGTCTAGCTTTATTAAGAGAGTGTTCGGAACAGATTAATTTTATTGCACTGCTTGAGTATAGTAACCTCCCAGTTTATCATAATTTAAATAAATCGAAAATAGCTGTGATACAGATTTCAGTCCATGAGTACAATCTGGGCCTTAAATTACAGTTCCTCCACACATAAATATAATTGACTGACCTCTCTCACAGGATTTTGGCAAGTTCAGCCCGATCTGAAATAAAGTATAGAATCTGATAGAAAGGGAAATACAGTTAATGGGATTTTTGGCACTGAGAGGCAGAAAGGGAGCAGGACCCTGTGTGTATGTGGAACAGAGCTGATTGTTGAGAACTGCAAATAGAAGATAGATCATAGATCAAGTGGTTTTATATTACTCTGTTAGGATGTACATACTTGGAATATTATCTAGAAACAGTGGTCCCTTGCTTCACTTTCAGTGAATGATAGTCTAAGAATACTTAAAAATAATCCCACTGTTTCCTCTAGTGAAGATGATGCTGTAAAAGCCTTAAAAAGCTTAGGAAGGATGTGTAATTTCCATGGAACTCTGATACACTTAAGGCTAAAAGGGAGAATGGAGTAGAGATGTCCAAGCTGTTCTCAGGGACTTGGGCAATCAGATTGTGATCCCAAAATCTAAGAACTTACTTTTCCCTTGTAGGGGAAAAACCCTTTCTGTGTCAGGCACAGGGATGTGGTCGCTCCTTTGCTGAGTACTCCAGCCTTCGGAAACATTTGGTTGTCCACTCAGGTAAGAGTATTCATCTGACATTCTGTGATCTGTCTGAGAAGAGACCTTTATTGTAGCACTTTAATTTGATTTCCTTAAGGAAAATCCTGGTTTTTCCAGAACTTATGGCCATAGTGTTTTATGACTTCCCTTTTGTGGTGCCCGTAGTCTGTACACTTTAATCTTTTAGGTTGTTTCTATTTCTAAATTCAAATTACATTTTAAAAATTATTTTAAAAATTGTTCCTAAAATGTCATGAGGTTGAATATCTTTTTCATAGCTGCCATTTGCTTATTTAAAAGAGAGACTCTAGCATCTCTGTATATTAGCCACAGCCATTTAAATCTGAAATCTTGCAAGTGGGTTTGTGCCATAGGTAGGGTTTTCCTTTATTTTTTTCCTACTATGTACCTGTAATTGGACAAAGGTTTAGGTCGAAATGTATTTCACAAGTGTTTCAAAGCTTCTGCCTTCTGTTTTGATTGATTTATCTTAAATATCATCAGCACAATGAAAATAGTATGTTTGAGGAATGGGAGATTTTATTTGGGTAATAACATTTGGGATTGAATTCTTCAAGCTTTTTCTGTCCTGTCTGCTTGGCTTTTATGCCATTGAGCCAAGAAGTATGGACAGCATGCTTGTATTGTGAACATGGTGAACTGCTCTGTAAAATGGAAATCCTTTCACAGTGAGAAGTCATCATCAAGTCTCTCCTCAGTAATGTAAACCAGATGCTGCAATTCATTGTGTGATGGCAGGAGAGAGCTTCCTTGCCTCTGGTCGTTTTATTCTATGTGTGGGACATCAAGTATTTCCATATCAATGAGTAAATGATTTCAAATAACTTGTTCCCTCTCATCAATCCAACTTGAAGACTGTTACTCTTCAGACTTGAGTTTTCCAACAACTGCCAATACTGATATCTAAACCTCTTCTGTTTTAGAAGCTTATGGCCCTCCAGGAGATGAAAATATTTCTCATTTGGTTTCTACTGATAAGTTAGCACCAGTGGTGTTAACAGCCATTTCAAAACTGTTGTTAGTTTCTTAGTTGATGAGGTCTTTTTTCCCAATTTAGTAATTCTTGGGATATTTCTTCCCCCTTTGACTCCAAGGAGTGAAGCCCCATCAGTGCCAAATTTGTGGGAAGACATTTTCCCAGAGTGGTAGCAGAAATGTGCATATGAGGAAACACCACTCCCGAATTGGAACAGCTGGCAGCAGGGAGCGAGAACAGCCAGGTAAAGAAGGGAGCACACTCACTCTGGGGGAAAAGTGCAGGAAAAAATTAGTGGATGGTCAAAGAAAAGGAAATATGTTTGTCCTGAAAATATGAGACCACAAGTCAGTAAGAAACAAAAGTCTGTTCCTCTTGGAGATGAGGACTGGTTACCCTCCTCTTTTCTAGGACAGAAGACAAAGGTCTATTCTTGTATTGCAGTCAAGGGGCAGATATGTTTATTGCTTTCAAAATTAATATGAGTCTAATTAGGGTTTTTTTATGTGGATTTTTTTCCCCTTGATTATGTATTCTTGTTGCGAGCAGCCTGGGTTTCTACACAATGTGAATTATTTAAAGAGAAAGCCAATCCTGCATAATAGAACTTACCATAGTAAGGTTCAAAATATAAATATTTTCCATCCATTGGAGCACTGGATGCCCAAAGAGTAGGAATAGATAAAGTAGGTGTCTAGGGAAGAAGTCAATATGACTTGATTTGGGGCAGGGATTGTATCTTATATTGCAGTGTCATTGCATCATGAGAATTTTCTTTTACCCTTTTTTTTCACAATAGAGTCACTGATGGGCAGCAGTTTGCTGGAAGAATCGACAGTGCATAGTAAGAATCTCATCTCCATTAACTCTCAGCCCAGCCTTGGTGTTGAGTCTCTGCACCTGCCAGACACCGAGTCTATTATTGGAGTAGAAGAGGGTGAGACCAGCTGCTCTTTTTTCCGCCCTCTTATATGTGGTGACTGAGATGGGATTGATCATTCGTCCTTGAAGCTCACCATATTGCAGCGGGATGAATGAACATTGCTTTAACTGTGCACAGAGGGGTGGGTAGATAGTGGATGAATCCTAAAACTGGAGTTGGAGAAGATCTGCTGGACCAAATTTCTCTCTTGCAGAGTTTAAAAGGTGAAGTCTGCTGCTTAGGTGTCACTTAGCCCATGTTGTGGAACGCCATTTCAAAACTGCTTATGCAGTCCATCTCCTAAAGCCTAAAGTGTTTGTTTGCTGGAGCACCTGGGAGCCCCAGCTAAGGACCAGGACCTCAATTGTGCTAGGCACTGTTCAAATATTCAGTATCTTGAGCAACAGGCCTTCCTTCCACCCTTTACCTTCAGAGACTATATTCTAATACATCTCACTGTCAGAAGCTGACTTACTATATGAAATAAATGTACTACTTGATATCATTTGGTTATATTTGCTGTGTTCTGTTCCTGCTTTTCGCAGTCATTTTTCTCCAAAATTTGTTTGGTATATCAAACTCTTTAAATGAGTCTACCACATGGTGTTTTGAATTTTTTGTTAACTTAAAGGCTTTCTTCCGAACTGGCATTATGAGAATGCAGAGTTTTGCTAAGGTACCACGTGTCTGTGATAGCCTCTATGCAAAGAGAATGCCTAAAGTTTATATTGCTCCCTAGCTGAATGGAAAGGTAGTGCTGCTGCTGGTACAGGTATTGTAACCTGGAGGTTTCTGCAGAAGCTCCACCAGGTACCTGGGAATCAAAGTCTGATGCAGTTTGGCTGCCACCTTGGCAATTCATGGGAGATGCTCCAGTGAGGTGTCTTCTTTTCTACAGTATTTTTGTAGGTTAGCTGAACAGCCTGTAGATCCTGTAACTGAATATAACCAAATATTTTCATAAAATGCAAAAATCCAGAACCACAGTTGAAACTTCATTTCCATACCACTTTTGAGACATATTAAGAGATTACAGATCTCTTTTAGGATTACAGAAATGTGATCTTCCTTTCAGAACAAAACTTTGTTTAGCAAGAGAGATGTTTCAGTTACTTAGTTTGATGCTTTTACTTTCATCACATTTCAGCAATTTCTGTTTAGAGACCAATATGAAGACTTTAATTTTATTTGTTATTATATTCATGCATGTCACCTTAGTATTTGTTAAAAGAATATGGCATAATAATTTAAAGTCAAAACTTTTGTTCCTCCTTTCTTCAGGTTTCCCCTTACACTTCACATACTTGGAAATGTCTTTTTTCAGCACTATTAACTATTATTATGGAAATTAGCAACCAGTTTTAGTAAATACTGCTTAAAATGTATGTATTAAAATTTCAGTCCCACTGCTCCAAATATATCCATACAAAGAGGCTTTAAACCACAGACTTAGAGCATGGAAATAATCTTCTTTCTTTCCTCTTTCAATGTGGGCAAGGCATGGTGACAATATGGTTACATCACTGCTCTTTTCCAGGGGCTACCCAGAGAAAGAACAGCCTCTGTATGTCCTATGCAATTAAACCTGTGCAGGAGCTGCTACACTGGTAAGAGCCTTCCTGGAACCCTCCGAGGCACTTATGCCCGCTCTCAGTGCGGAAACTGAGTTGCAAACGAGGACTGCTGCAGTCCAGTGCATTCAGCCTGTAACACAGCGGTGTGAAACCTCTGGGCCACAAATCCTTGGATTTAATACTTTGTTATGATTAAAAATGGGATTATTTCAATTTTATATCTTTGTCTAATGTGGTAGCTCTTGCAGGTACTGTACTTCTGATTTTGATGATAAGGCTGTGTTGTTACAGTGTAAGGAAAAAAGGATTGAGGTGACAAAAAGAGACACAGAAAGTGAGGAAAAGAAGATTGATAAGAAAAATTGAGCAATACAGAAACATGGTATCCATTTTAAAATATTTTAATGTCAAAGTGCAAAATTCTCAGAAAACATTCCAGGTGGCAAGGATTTTTGTTTTTGAAATGGCTGTTAGTGTCAGCTAAAGGGAGAACACTAAAGTGTGAAATACACCATTCAAGATGCACTGGGCATTTGAGTGCGACATGCTGGCAGGTAATACACAATCTTTTTTCCTCCAAAATCCATCTTTGATATCACAGTAATCGTACAATTAGGACAACAATAATTTGAAGTGATGCACTGTTTATTACAACCTTCTTCATAACTTTGGTTGTTTTTGGGCCAAATTAATGACCTCAATTGGTAAGATGTTGAAACACTTTCAAATCACGAAACATGGGAGATTTTTAATATAGGAAGACTATTGCTTCTAACTAATGGGAGGAAGGAGCAAAGCTGGTAGTGAGTGAATGAAGAATTAACACCAGAGAAAGACTTCCCTTTGAGTCTTCTCCCAAGGTAGGTCAAATCCTGATATTGTTTTTGTAGAAACACCTTGTTTGAAAGCATTCTACTAGATGTGTGTCTAAAACAAGGTTTAGCACACTGAAGGCGTTCTCCCTTTCCTATGTGCTGCTGTGGCATGAATGCAAGGAGCTGATACTAGAGAATGCACGTCTTCAATCCTTCATATCTACTTTTATCCAAAGATAGTGCTTCAACCTCTTTAACTTGTCTTGTTGCTCATTAAAGGGAAACAGCTCACGCAAGGGACAGTTTCAAAGACTAAGGGAGGCTGCAGGGTTTGCTGGGCTGAACAAGACATGCTCTAAACAACAGCTGCTTTACTAAATTCTCCCATCTCACCCCACAGCATTTCTTAGGTGTCAGCTTAAACTATTAAGTTCCTGAGGCTTAACCTGGAGAATCTTGAACAAAAAAAGGTCAAAATTCAAAAAGAATTGATGGATTCTTCTGTGAGCTTTTATGTTGCCACTTCCTTTCCACTCTGTTCCTCCTGAGGTACTCCTTCCTGTTCTGTACAGTCGTCCTTTTCACCCCGAGCCTCAGGCAGTCTGCAGAAACAGTGATTGTCTAATACCAGAAATGGTTTGCCCCGTGCATATGAAATAGGGTGCAGCCATAGGAATTCAGAGAGAGAAGCCACAATGCTTTAAATAAGAGCAGTGAAGTTAATTTTTCCTACATTAGATTATAGAAACTGGAATGCATTCATGAACAAGGAAAATATTTTTAGTGACAGACAAAAGAGCTGTGCTGCATTGTTTTTATTACCTGTGAACACCAGATTCTTCTTGCAGCAGGTCAGTGGCATCTTTCCCTTTTTTCTTTACAAATTCTTCGCTTAGGCCAACCTGCTGGAGGGTGCGCCTGTAGCGACGCTCTGCTCCTCGACGAGCATCATGCTGTGAAATTGAAACTTAAACAGTAAATACATAGAGCTGGGGATTCCCCGTAACAGTCAACTTGTTTTAAAGTGCACATCTGACACTCCTAATGGGGACAAAATAACAACAAAACCTCCTGTCCAAAATTTTTGTAACCCCTACAGTATCAAAACTGAATACTAGGACAATGTCTAACATCTCTCAAAGCCAGAGCTCACCCTTTCCTGCTTAAGTTCTCTTTTCTCTTCCTTCTTCTGTTTTCTTCCTTCCATTGCATTCCAGTCTTACCAGACTAGTATACTTGTGTCTTGAGTCCTAACTGTGACACTCAAATCAAAAACGTGCAAAAAAAGAGTTGTGGGAAATCCTGGAAGCATGTTTGCTTGTAATTGGTAAGAACTAACAACAGTGGAGTTAATAAATGGAGAGTGCCTGTGAAATAGCTTCATATCAGCTCAATTAAAAAACAAGCATCCTGGGTCCTATATTCTCACTGCCTCCTAATGAACCTTGCAAATCTATGTAGTCTGAGATGAGGGTTTTCCAAAAGGACTGGCCAGTTCATAAAGACTAAGGAGTTCTATATGGAAGGATAGAAACCTAGTATCAACATGAGTAAACACGATAATTCTTACCAATCTGGTACAGAGAAATGTTACCAATATTTATCACACGTGTGTACTCTGCCTCCATTATCAGAACAGACAGCCTGACCAAGGAGGCTACTTGCTGTTGAGAAACTTTAAATCAGCATATTGTCAGTGTATTGTCACTATGTCTCTAACCAGCTGTAATTCCTGCAAGGACATGGAACTGAAAGAGAAAACCCAGGGAAAATGATCCAGTACAGATTGTATCTACAGCTCAGGTGCAAGACAGATTAGTAGCTGGTACTGCGTGATGGATGAGATGTGCTGATGCAGAGCCTACAGGTGATAAAAATGACGTAACCATCATTAATGTTCTTCCACAGCAGTAGAGGTACAAAGAAAAAGTGCTTGACTGGAGAGGGTTTTAAGAAAAAAGTTTTGCATCTCTAGTCTATGGTATTCAGGTGCAGAATAGGTATTTATTTAATTTCTGGTGTGATAAGGCCTTGATTTTGATCAGACCATATACTGTGATTGCAGTACATACTAGGAATGGGTAAGTCCCTAGAAATAAGCCTGGATGTTTTTTCAAGTGGTAGGAAGGAATTTAAGTTACACTTTGGTGGCTTTTCCATGTGTTATTTTGAGTGCAGTCCAGAGTCTATGCAACCATTTGTACCTTCATACCCACAAATTAATTTGAGACTAGATTTCTTAATGGGTGTCTTAAATGAAAGGCAATTTACCTATTGCCCAGAAACACTCTGGGACTTTGATCAGTTACCTTGGTGACCTGTTCAAAGAGGTATGGTCTGTTCTTGACTCGCAGCTGCATTTCTTCCAGCTCCTTTCTGTATTCTTTTGTTCTGTCTTGCATATTTTGCCTGAAATGGAAAAATTGCCTACTATAGGTTCCCTCTGACTATAGTTGATCAGGAATAATGAATTCTCAGTGACTATTTCATTCTTTAAATCACTTTGGTAATTCTCTTGATTCTGAATGCTGGGAGAAAAACCTCAATTACTGACAAGTTATGGACCTATTAGCAAAGCTCTTCTACTAGACTGCAAGCAAGGAAACAGTGTTCACATTTTTAGAAAACCTTGTCTCTTATGTGCTTTTTACCAAGTTATACCTTACAGTTGACTGGTTTGTACAAATTAGTTTCTACAAACGTTAATCTAAAGGAAACAGTTCTGTATGGAAGGAGTAGTGTGGAATTCTCAAGAAATCCAAATGAATGTGGAATGGATATAGCAGCCAAAAAAGGTTAGACTAGGAATGTTTTTAGACCCATTTTGTCCTAAAGAATTATCTGATGATCCTCAGTTAGTGGAGCAAACAGTTATTTCTGTGCAGAGTAGGATACTGACCGATTCTGTTTTGACTTCTCCTTTTGTGTTTCCTCCAGACTTTTATGAGGATCCAGTGCTTTTGCTCGGCTGTTCACAGACTTTTGCATAGCTTGACATTTCATTTTCTGTTTCTCCAGCCAATAAATTCCTTCTTTGTCCCCTTCCTTTTTGTTATCTTGGGCATATCTATATAGAAAAAAGTTACTGATAAGCCCACTGTGGAATGCCAGACCACATGCTAGCTGGGAATTTCACTGTTGTAGTCCTCTAAGGAGAAAAAGCAAAATTTCAGCCATACAAGAGTGCAGTTTCCAAAGCAACTGGGAGACAGAGGAAGACTTAGCAAAGAAAGAAGACAGAGAAGCATTTAGGAAATGTGTTGTTGATGTAGTTGATGTGATGAGCGAAAACACTGATGTTTTTTCCTCCATTTTGGTCAGTAGTTGTATGGTCTTGTAGACAAACTTTTCTACCTACCTGATAGCTGATTCCCTCTTTCTAGTTGCATCTGTAATATGCACAGGAAGGGTGTTGGAAGAGAGAGAGGAAAGTCCAGGCAGAGACTGACTTTTTTGCACTGAAACCTTGGAAAGCTTCTGAGAATCCTGAAAAAAATGAAACTTCATTCAGTGTGTGTGTTCACAGACAGCTGCTAGTACAGAATCTCCTCTGTTATTTGCCTACCAAAGAGAACAGATGGGGTATGAGAATGCATTCATTCTTCTCTCTTCCATCAGCAGAGATTTACATGTGGATGGGCTGAGGGACAAGGGGAAGGAGACATGATTAGAGCTATGAAAGGGTGACTGAGCCTTAGCTGTCATAGCTCATCTCTTTGCGTAGAATTTTGTTCTCTTGTTTTGCCTAGACTTCTGCAGTACTCTCAATACAAGGGCAGAGGCCACAGGATGTTAAGCATTCATAATTAAATGCTATGAACTTAAGAAGTTGGTATCTTGACAGGAGAAAGCAGTACCACAGAAATATCCAGGTATCTCACCTTTGTCTTTTCATTAGCCTGCCTCTGCCTGGCATGGAGATTGGAGGTTCTTAGCTTGAATGGCTTATTACGAGTTGGCTCTTTGATTTCTTGTCTCCTTACTGTTTTCCTCTGAAATGCCCAGTAAAGTTCTTCAAAATCTGGTATTGTTGGATTAATCTTTGGCTTGAAGCTGAAACTTTTGTCCTGTAAGAAGCCAAGTCTTTCCTGCTTAGTTCTGGTGGCAGTTCGGGACTGAGGCTCTCTCCGACAGTTGCTGGTATCTATAGGAGCTACGGAGCTCTTGAGCAAATCATTTGCTCTCATTTGAATACGGATTTCCCTGTAGAGTTCAGCTTCTAAAGGATCAAAAGGAAAGCAATGAGAAGATTATGACTGACAAAAAAGGCTGTGAAGCTGCCACTGCCCAAGTCTACACTTTCCATTATGATGGCAGCTACACATACAGGAAAGACCAAACATCCTGTGCTCTCCTTCCCCCCCTTTTCAGCCCCTCTCTCCTCTGCCTCCCAGGGAAAAATAATTCAAAGATACCACTAAAACCATGGTAGGGTCTCTTTCTTAGGCATTAATTTTTAGATATCTCTTTTACTTATTGGAGCAATAACTGGACAGGTCTTCTTCTATTCTGAGGGGTATCAGGTAACTTGTGCCCTTTGTCTTGCAGAAGTGTTAATTAAGGTTCTACTTTTTATATGGGACTTACAGTCATTATGTTGACTGTGTGATACAAACAAGTTGTTCAACTATACTTGTAACAGATGATGGCTTTTCTATGTAATCTCCAGCAGTAATTGTCTATGTTGGAAAACCTTTTAAGTAAGGAACATCTGATGGATGGATCACGTTTTGTGACTTTCGTGACAAACTTTCCAATAGGAAGAATATGTTTCGGATTATAGCATCAAAGTGAAGTCCTTCCCTGTGCAGGACTAAATATTTGTGAAAATGCAGACAGTTGGCTGGGGGTTGGTTTTTTGCTTTTAGGGAAAAAAAATCAATACCGCTGTTTGCAAAATAAGATGGGTTTGCATCTATAGGTTTTCATTGACTGAAGTACGAAATGTTAATTTCTCCTCCCTTCTCATATACCAGATGGAAATGGAACAATGGTTTGTCCTTTGCCACCTTTTACCTTTCTAATCTATTTAGGTTAGTACACCCCAACAGAATGTTTTCTGATGAAAACTGAACTGGTGTATCCTCAAGAAGAAATCACTGGGAAACAGTAAAAAAAGGATGAGAAAAGCCATGAGAATCATTAAGCACTGGCTTAGTTCCCACATTCAAGTGTGAAGTCTGTATTGCTTACTTCAAAGTTTCAACTGTGGTAGCTTTAAACTATCTGAAAGCAAGCAAGCATCAGTAACATTTCCTTGGCTGTCCTTCTGACTAGAATGGTCCTGGCACATACTTCCCCTGTTGTAGCACTTAAGCCAGTGCAAGTGAGAAAGCAACTGGAAACATCAGAGAATGGCAGGAGAGACTGGACTACTACACTATCACTTAGAACCAAACTAATTGCCTGATGTGGGCTCAGGAGATATTGTTCTCCTCTCCTAGGGGTTCTGTGCAGAATGGATCACTTGGGTAGGAGTAAAACTGTCAGATCTAAGATACTGCATGGACCTTGGAGACCTATGGCACTACATCTGTCTTCATGTTTGTGCCACAAACCATCTCAGTCCCTTTAGTGTAACCAAAGGTATGGAATCCAGTGCAGGGAAAGATTCCCAAACTGTCATAAGATGCAGCAAAACGGGTATGGAAATCTGTCTGAAGAGCTCAATGCGCCCACATTTTCTGGGGAGTAGAACAGAACTGCTGCTGCTGACACTGATACAGGACTACTAAACTTAGGGCACTCTACTGCAAGGGTATCTATACAAAATGTAATGACCAGAGACACACAGGAGACTCAACAACACCAGGGGATGTAATGACACTGGCCTTATGCTCCAAGTGATGCCCTATAGGCCATGATCTTACCTCCGAGCATGGAGGAGACAGCAGGGGGACAGGCAGGGAAGTGCTTTTACAGAAAGAGCCCTGGCGTGTTACCTTTGAGTTTATCTCCAAGAAGTGAGTCATAAGTAGATTTAGGAACTTTTTTACTGGCTTGCTTCTGTTTGGAGCTCTCATTTGGGGTTGCTGCTGCCAGGAATTTTTGTCTGATAGCTTCTTTCTTTTTCTCTTCCTTCTCCAGAAAACTGAAGGGCCGCTGTGTTGCAAGTAGCAGCTCCTTTCTTTTCTGTGTTGCTGCTTGCCTGCGAATCTCATTCTGCTCCATTATTTCCTGATAAAGGGGCAGAAACACATGGGCAGGTACAGGCTGTGCCCGGAATTGTTTCTGACATTCAGCTTCATCCTGGCTTTGCCTTTTGTCTCTCTCTTTGTCTAGTTCAAGAAACATGTATGACTTCATCAACTCGGACTTTTTGCGAGCTTCCCGCAGTGTCATTTTGAAAGGCTGAGGGATGGTGATGGAAGGAATCCAGGGAGATGAAGCGCTTTTTGGCCTCAAGCGGGATTTAGGAAACAAGTGAGGCTTTTGCTGATCCCAGGTACTGTCCGAGGTGAGGTCGGTCAAAGAACTGGACTGCCTTATGTTACCAGATGTATGACTGAGACAAAGACATTATGAAGGGGAAATAAGTTGAAATTATTAAAAAACAGAGTTAAAAGAAGGAAGACACTATTAGAGAAAGACACCATAGGCTGAGCTGGCTGTTAAAAGACAGGCCAAGGGTTTGTCATTCTCAGGCTTCATATTTTCCTTTGCTACCAAAGTTTGTGAGCACAGCTGTGCTTGTTTTGTTTTCCACGTATAAAATGGAAGTTAGGCCTACTTAGCTTTGTCATGCAATTTATTATGCTGCTAGCACTCTATTGCCAGAAAGGCCACAAGCAAACCAGAAAGTTCCAACTTTAAGGTTATCTTGCTAATAGCTACTCAACATAACAGACAAACGCAGGAGAGGCAATCAGTTAGGCACACAGATGCACAAATCCTAACAACCAGTACCAAACACTAGCATTCCCGGGATGCTGATGGGAATGTCATTACAAGAAGCTGCTTTAGTGTGATGCTTGAGAGGTTCAGCTGGAAACTTTGTACCTGAGAAGACGACCATATTATTGATAATAAGAAAAAAACCCACCTGAGGCTATACTGGGTCTCGTTAAAATAGCGAACTTCTCATAGAATGTCTGAGGGTAATTGTGAAAGTGAGTGCAACTTAGGAGATTTATGGGAAGGAAAAAATGCAGGCAAAAGGAAGAATCAAGGTGAACCAGAGTGGACCAAGAACAGGAAAGGGAAAAAAAAAGCGGGGAAACAGAAGGTGTGGATCATGTGTGAACAGACTCCTGGTCAGTACACTTGCTGGTGGTTGCTGCAGCCTCTTCTTCTTCATAAACTATTTCCTTTGTGAGAGCATGCGTGTATGATCTGCTAGTGAATGTCAAACTAGACTAACCACAAGGAAAGACATCTAGGAGCTCGACCTTGGAAAGACCATAGCTCTGAAGACTGGATGCTGGATAGAAATGTGTGTGATCTGCTGGCACATGTTAAGCGTGATTAGCTGATGAGTAAGAAGGGGATTTGCGCTGTTCATGTTTTATATGAACGCTGCTTATGTGGGCACCTACTGACCCCTTCCTCCCTGCTGTGGCTACACTTGTGGCCAGTGTTTTGGCACTAAACACGTGCATTTTGGGACTTCATGCTCCGCCTCCTCCCTGGCCAGAAGGAGAAGGAATCCTGTACCCCATCCTGCTATCCTTACCAGGTATCATCCTACCTGAGAGCCTCCCTCAGCTTCTCACGCAGAACTTCCGCCTCCCTTCTGAAACCCTCCAGCTCCTCATCTTCTTCGAACGCCCCGAGGTCACCCCATAACTTTGCCGGGCACGGTACGCCCGGTTCTAACAGAGACCGCCGGCCCCCCATCCCGAGAGGATGCTCCCAGCTCCTTGCCCGGCGGCGGGAAATTCAGGAGTCGGCGTATTACAGCCTGAGGGGATGTCGCGTCAGCTGGAAGAAATGAAATAAATCGGGAAGTGCTCGTTTCGGGGTTCGACCCCAACCTGCCCGCCCGGGAGCGCCGCGGCCGGGCCCCCGCCTCACCTGCGGGCCGCCGCCTCAGCCCGCCCCGCTCCGCCCCCGGACCTGCACCAATCAGCGCGGCCAGCGGCGCTCAGGCCCGCCCACGTGGCCTCAGACAGCCAATCAGACGCGAGCTCCGCCGCGCGCCCCGCCGTTGTCATGGTTCCGCGGCGCCACTTCCGCCCGCCGTCAGTTCCGCGGCGATGGCGGCGCTGCGCGGGCGGGCGCTGCTGGTCCCGCTCGGAGCGCGGCTGCGGGCAGGGCCCCGCGCCCCGCTCAGCTCCGCCGCCTCCGCCCCGCCGCTCTACGATGTGGTGGTGTCGGGCGGGGGCATGGTCGGGAGCGCCATGGCCGCCGTGCTGGGTAAGGCTGTGACCCACTCGCCCGCAGTGTGAGATAACCGTGTATAGGATCTCAATGTCCAGGATCCTGCTGTGGGATCTCCTTGATCCTGCGTCATCGTATGGCGACGCTCTAAAGTTGACTTAAAGCTGTTTGGTGAGCTAATCAGTGATGAGCCTAGCCCTGTCCGTGTGTGTGCATAGCTGTTAATGGAGCCATTACTGTAGTGTTTCTGTCAAACATGCTCATCCTTAAATAGCTGATGGATAATGTCACCCATAGCTGAAAATGCTTTTCTGATTATGGAATCATAGAATGGGTTCGAAGGGACCTTAAATGTCACCTAGTTCCAGCCCCCTGCAGTGTGCAGGAACACCTTCCATAGACCAGGTTGCTCTGAGTCCAATCCAGCCTGGCCTTGAACACGTCCAGGGTTGCAGCATTTACAACTTCTTTAGGCGACGTGTTCCAGGGTCTCACCACCCTCACAGCAAAGAACTTCCTCCTAATATCTAATCTGAACCTACTCTCTTTCAGTTTTAATCCATTCCCCCTTGTCCTGTCACCACATGATCTTGTAAAAAGTCACTTTTTGTCTTTCTTGTGGGCTCCCTTCAGGTACTGGAAAGCCACAATTCAGTTACCCCTAAGCCATCTCTTTTCCAGGCTGAACAAACCCAATTCTGTCAGCCTTTACTTGTAGGAGAGGTGCACCATCCCTCTAATCTGATCCCAAGTTTCATTCTCTAACCCTGAATTTTAAATGCTGGAATACCAAGTTAAAATGTATTTCTGCTTGCTTTGTATTATTAGAGATCCTGAGGGTACTGGCTGCTTCTTTATTTGCAACATGGATTCAGAAGGGTGCAATAGTGAGAGAAACATAAAGAAAATAGTGCACAGAAGATCAGAGATCCTGAGCAATAAGTGTTTTGCAAATATAAGGGTTTACCTTGCAAACTTATGTTCTGTTTGTATTGTTAAACAAGAGCACAGTGGATTTGAGACAGCGTAAGGGTCCCTTCCAGCCGTGATACCTAAGGCTGACAAGCAGGTTTGGGACCTTTCAGGACACGAGGTTATTACTACACATAATTAGAAAATATGCCCAGGACACTGCTGTCTTTAGGGCTGCTGTAGTAGTAAACTCTAGATGTTGCAAGGATATGACTTCTCTCCTCAGTACCTCCTGCATCTGTAGTGGTTGGGATGCTGCAAGCGTGGCCAGCTCTGCTGCAGTGTTTTACACCTTACTTGAGTCTTCATTTTTTTTCAGTTCTCTTTAACTGGAAGTTTAAAGTCTAAACTGCCTGTGCTATTCCAGAATGCAAGGATAGAGAAAACATTAATGTAATTGCTACGTATCACAGAAGTTTTATTTTGATCTCCTAAAAGGTGAATTTATGTTTAGGCTCTGGAAGATGTGTTCTGTGCATGGAGTAAACATTGCAGATTTTCCTTGTTAATACTCCAGTAATGAATTTTCATTTAAAAATGGCACAAATTTGTACAAAAATGTAAGCTATATATGAAAGGAAAATATGTAATCCTTGCTTTAACTGCAAAAGGGTTGTCCATCTCAGTAACCGGACTGTAGTCATAAAGCTTTAAAATACGAAAGTTTGCCTGCCTGGTCAAAACCTGTATTGTAAATGTATTTCTTTATTAAGTGTTGCATCTACTCTTATTACAAAAACTCAGGTGTTTTGTTTTTGAGATTTTTGGCAGGAGCATTGTAACAAAGCCTGTATTTGCTTATTTTAGGGCATGATATCCACTTCCATGATAAGAAGATTGCTTTGCTGGAGGCTGGTCCTAGGAAAGAATATGATCACATGCCAGATAGTTACAGTAATAGGGTCAGTTCCATCTCACCAGGATCAGCAACCCTCCTAAGCAGTAAGTATGATTTTGTTGTTTGCATTTTTAACATTTATATTTGAGCTGGTTTTGTTTAAACGAAAACACTTTTGACCATGTGCTGCCTTCATCCTAAACCCCATAGAATTATTTGCCTTTGTCTCTGCATGCTGAGTTGTGGTTATTAAATCAGAATTCTCTCGATAACAGGGATGTGTGTTCTGGTATCTTGGTCTGATTTGTTATTATATAAATATTTGTGACATTAGGCTAGTGAAAGGTTGTAAGGTGTTCTCTGCAGCACCTGGAATGTTCTATTCACAAAAGAAGCTTAGTGCTTTGTAGTCCAATAACTCAGTCCTCAGTAAATGAGGATTAATTGTCATTTTAAAGAGATATTTGAGCCTTGATTCCTTACAGAGAAAGAAATGTTCTATCCGGTAATGGCTGTGCATTTCTGTGTCTGCTTTATTACCCAGTGAGGGGATAGTGAGAGTTGTCTGTTAGGTCAGAGGTTCATGGAGAGCTCTTGTTTCTTTCCTGCTGGCTTGTGTTAACAGCAAAACAATGTGATTCTGGAGCTGTGAGGCAGAGCTGGTCCTGTCTAGGGATGGTGCAAGCGAAGCCTGAGCATAGTCAGGGAAGGGTGGAGGAGAGTGTGGAGTGAGCTTCAGTTTTGTTTTGGTCTCGGTGTCACATGTGAACCTGTATCTCCATGTATTTGTGTCCTTTTTCTGTTTCAGGTTGTGGTGCCTGGGATCATGTCTGCAGCCTGAGATTCAAACCATTCCGGCGAATGCAGGTGCCTGACTTAGGGCTGCAAATACACCACATGTCTGTCTACTCTGAATTCTCAAAAGTACTTACATCAACGATACAAAGGTTTTTCTTCCTATGGTAAAGGGCAGGTCATGCTTACGTTCATTCCTGTCCCTTTTTTGTGGGTAGCAGTCAGAAATGCCTCTCCTCAGGGTCTTGATGCTACAGGCTGAGAGGTGGATTCCTAATGGAAGCTGTAGATACTGAGGCATGGGAATTAGCCAGGAAATAATGGTAAAGAGTGTATTGGTTGGGCTGGGATAGAGTTACTTCTCTTCACAGTAGCTTGTGTGGGGCCATGTTTTGGATTTGTGTTGAAAACTGTTGATAACACAGGGATGTTTTAGTTATTGCTGAGCAGCACTTACACAGTGCCAAGGCTGTCTCTGTTGCTCACACTGCCCTGCCAGTGAGCAGGCTGGGGGTGCACAAGAAGCTGGGAGGGTACACAGCTGGACAGCTGACCCTGACTGATATTCCATACCCATACGATGTCATGCTCAGCAATAAAAGCTGGGGAAAAGAAGAAGGAAAGAAGGGAAGTTCGGAGTGATGGTGTTTGTCTGTCCAAGTAACCATTATGCCTGATGGGGCCCTGCTCTCCTGGAATTGGCTGAACACCTGCTTGCCCTTGGGAAGCAGTGAATTGATTCCTTGGTTTGCTTTGCTTGCACATGTGGCTTTTGATTTTCCTATTAAACTGCATTTACCTCAACCCATGAGTTTTGTACTTTCACCCTTCCAGTTTTCTTCCCCATCCCAGTGCAGGGGAGTAAGGAAGCAGTTGCATGGGGCTGAGCTGCCTGCTGGGGTTAACCTACAGCAAGGTTGTAGGGTAGCTTTATATGTCAATTATATAACAGGAAAGTAGGGATAAAAAACTTGACTTGGAATTACTTTTTGAGCTTAAGCTAAATCATTTAATGAAATTAGTTATGTGATGCACTTTAGTAGCTGGGAATGGACAGTAATACAGGATGTTTCCTCTAGTTCTGTATTTCTAAATCACTGTGTCTTTTTGCTGTTAAGTCCCTGAAATGGACAGCACTTCCTTATCACAAAGCTTCATGTAATGTATTTTTTCTTTGTAGGTATGGGATGCTTGTTCAGAAGCCATGATCGTTTTTGAGAAAGATGACTTAGATGACATGGGTTACATAGTGGAGAACGATGTCATTATGTCTGCTCTCACAAAACAGTTAGATGCAGTAGCAGGTAGTGGACAACTTCTTTAATGTTTTATTTCCTGCAGATAGCTTTCAGTTACTTGCCCTCTATTGTGTGTACTAAGTCTTAAGAGGGAGAAATTCATTTAACAAGCAACTCTTGAGAAATTGGCAGCTTCTGGAATTGGGAAGGGAGGGAGAAATCTGACAGAGCAGGAAAGCACTTGCATATATAGTTCTCCAGAACGCAGTCTCTCCAAAATTGGACTTAATTAAAAGATCTGTACTCCTTGTCCAGAGCAGGCCTGGCAGTGACAAGGGATTGTCCAGATCTGTTCTTCCTGGGTGCCTTGAAAATTGTAGGGTGAGCTCCAAGGGTGCTGTTAAGACATGCATGGCCGTGGCTGTTGTAGCGGTTTCCTTTTTTCCTCTCTGTGTCATGCTGTGACCATGGTGCTTTGTGTTCCCATCAGACCGGGTGGAGGTTTTCTACAGGAGCAGAGCAGTCGGGTACACCTGGCCCCTTCCTTCCCACAGCTGTGACACAAGCCCTTGGGTCCAAGTTGAGTTAGCTGATGGACGCAGACTTCAGACCAAGCTGCTGGTAACTAAGCTCTTTATTTCTGTTGATAAGGCATCATCTCTAACCCAAATCCTTTCCACTGGATTTGGTTCTGATTCCATGTGTGCTGCTCCACCCATGTGGAGTGCTAGAGTGAGGTGAGTGGCTAACCCTGTCGGAGAGGGTGTGGGACACTGGACACAGCCTTCTCTCTATGTGGTGCAAGGAGACGCTGCTGAGTTCGAGAAGAGCAGAAGGGGCCACCTCTTCTGTTTTTTGGGGAATTTTATTTTCTGAATGAACAGACAATGTATAGATGCAGGCTGAGGTTTGTAGAGTGAAATACTAGCTCCTAGTCTTTCTAGGAGCTGCTGAAGAAGTTGCTTTGCATCTCTTTGTTTTACAGATTGGTGCGGATGGTCATAATTCTGTGGTCCGGAAGAAAGCTGAAATGAAGAACATTGAACATCAGTATGACCAGTCAGCTGTGGTGGCAACTCTCCATTTATCTGAGGTAAAATTCTGCTAAACTGACTCTTCCATAAGCAGCAGAACCTAAGAGGGTGATCTGGCTTGCAGTCCACTTGCTTCTTTCCACTGTAGGCCACAGACAACAATGTAGCATGGCAGCGGTTCCTTCCCACCGGGCCAATTGCGCTTCTTCCGGTAAGGTGACTCTGTATTTTTTTTAATGCTTTAAAAAATTTTTGTAGTCTAGTAACTTTATTTCTGTCCATGCCTTTCTGTGTTGGTTCTGTCTCTTAAGAATTTGCACATCTGCCCTTTACTCTTCATTTATTGCATTTTCCCCTCCTGCCATCTCACTTTATCCTTGGTATTTCCCACTTGTAACAAGCTGGGCTGGAACCGTAATTTTCAGAGGGACTGGTGTGAGGCAGGGCAGTGGGGAAGTCTTTGCACTGAATATTCATTTTTGCTTCTTTTTCTCTTTATATTTACCCTTGACATTCTCTTAAACTAGCTGTCTGACACTGCCAGCTCTCTGGTCTGGTCTACATCTCATGACCATGCATCGGAGCTCCTTGCTATGGATGAGGAAAGCTTTGTGGATAGCATCAACTCTGCCTTTGTGAGTATCAGCCTCGTGGCAGGTAAAAGGCTTTAAGAAATAGAATGGAATCCTGTAGCTTAAACAACAGTAATGGGAGAAGTGGATTCTGAAGTTCCTTCCTCTGGTCTGAATTATATTAAAAAGGCATTTAGCAAAGAAAAGATGACCCCTTGGGACTGAATTGGGTTAGCTCTGAAAGTCACAGAAGATGACCTAAATTTCCAAAAGGTAGGAAGAGTAGGCTCATCCCTAGTTGGAAATTTGTATGTCCTAAAATGGTGAAGATAGGGTTTTTTTTTTACTGTATAGTTTTGTCCAAGTGGTTAAAATTCAGTATTTGGAACTCAGATTTTTTTTTTTCAGCTGAGTTCTTCTATAGGTCTAGTTTGGGTCAACTTCCAAAGATTTGTTTGTCTGTTTCAGTGGAGCAACATAAACCACTCTGACTTCATTGACACTGCTGGGGCCATGTTTCGTTCTGCCATTTCACTCCTGAAGCCCTCTGGCACTGCAGTCCGTCAGCTGCCCCCAAGTGTTGCTAAAGTCGATCCAGAGAGCCGAGCCATGTTCCCTCTTGGAATGGGGCACGCGACAGAGTATGTCCAGCACCGTGTGGCTCTTATCGGGTAAGGTCCTCAGTGGTAGCCCTTGGGTGAGTGGGTGGCATGTGGTTAGAAATGACGTGAGGATAGCAACTCCCAGTCAACAAATTAGATGTTAGAAATAATATACTCTTCCAGTTTGACTTTATCCAGGTCCAGTTTGTTCTGTGTGCCCTCATGTCCTTTTGTATGAGTAGCTTTCTGCCCATTATCTGTGCTTTCTGTGTAAATTGAAAGATAATTATTTCCCTTTCATGGTTTGTACAGTCCAGTGAAACAATCCAGTATCTCATGCTGGATCTGTACTTCCCCTTACATTGTACAAGCCATTCTGTGCACCAGTTTGAGTTTTAAACTCACCTTTCTTGAACAAAATGACAAAAATTATTCCATGTGGGATGTCAGAGACTTTTGTATGGTGGCCTGTTCAAATAGGAAAATACCTCATTTCTTAGGTCTAAGGTCGCATGTACTTTCTTCTCTGCCCCGGCTGCAGTATGGTGGTAGCTTTTAGTAATTCTTGGATGCTACACTTCTGTGTGGTGCACTTTTCATCTTTCCAACCTGTGAGCCACTCTGTGCTTGGGAGCACTCTGTGCTTTATAGCTTGGTAAAGTACATGATCTTGCATTTCGTATCAAAACTTAATTTAATTTCTTTAATTTTGTGACTCCCATATCAATATGTCTGGCTTTGTGCTTTACAGGTAAATCTGTTCATAGAAGAACCCGATTTTGTTTCTATTCAATGACATCCCACTTCTCCTTTACACTCATGTCTGTCCACTTTGTGCAAAGTGCCATTGACAGAGCTCCTGTTGTGCTGAGGTCACTTAAAAAAAAAAACATTAAGGCCTGTTCCACGCGTGATCTGAGAGGACTTTGGCTAGTCACCTCTTTATAATTTTTCCTTTCAGACCTGCTTTTTGTTACCTCCCCTTTGTCTTGCTTCTTACAACTGGAGAGGCAGTCAGGTAGTTCAGCATAGCATGCATGGAGGTACTGGATAAAGCACATATGCTGCTCTAAGTGGTTCATTGCAAAGAGGTGAGGAGTGCTACACTGATCCTTTCTGGGGTTTGTCAGCCATTGTGGCTTTCTTCAAGGGAAATAAATTTCTGTCTTCTCTTGCTCCAGGGATGCAGCACACAGAGTCCACCCACTTGCAGGACAAGGAGTAAACCTGGGTTTTGGTGATATTGCATGTTTAGCTCATCACCTCAGTGCAGCAGCCTTCAATGGGAGCGACCTGGGTAAGGCTCCAAGACAACGCAGTGGCAGTAAGAGCATTAGTCTTACAGGCCTTCGCTGCTCCACCAGGACAAGCAGTACCTCTGGTTAAGCGTGCTGCTGTCTTGTGTTTGAAAGCTTTGTTGAAGCAAAGCTGTTCTGATGTCCACTGGCTGTGGAGCAGTTTAAGGTTCTTGGGTGCAGTTTCCATCCCACAAATCTTAAAGCTGCTTTAAAAAAAATAAAGCTCTGCAGGATGGCAGTTAAAGACGTGGTGAGATGAAGAGCACTAGCTGGTAGAAGGAGGTCTTTATTGAGATGGACCATTTCTCTGTTCTCTTTCAGTTGCCAGAGGAAACTGCTCTATAGATAAGATGCACAGTTGTTTGTGGCAAGTGTAATAGAAGCATTCAATTATTTCTTCCAGGCTCCTTAAAACACCTCCTCAAGTTTGAAACAGAACGTCAGAGGCATAACGTCTCCTTGATAGCTGCTACTGATGTGCTAAAAAGGCTTTACTCCACCACACTGGCTCCTCTGGTGTTGCTGAGGACATGGGGATTACAAGCAACAAATGCCCTGCCTCCTGTCAAAGTAAGGATCTCACTTCAGTAAGGGCTGTAGGAATTGTCCAAAACTATTTGTGAAATATACACAAAATGTAAAGATTTGCTTGTTTGTTTTAAATGAAACATTTTTTGTTTATATACTACTTGTTTAAACTGGGGGGTTTGTGTCCTGAATGGGTCTGAGGAGTTCCTAAATAACTGATGGCTCAGTAGTGACTGAATTTTTTTCCTGCAGCACAAGGGAATACAAAGGATCTCAGTGTCTTATACTCTGTATCAGTAATGAGGAGTTAGAGGTCATCAGAAGTCTTTGGCTTTATTTTGATATGGAATTAAAATGTCAAACCTTGAATTGTAGTCCAGCAATGCACAGAAAAAACAGCCCTATGAAGACACCTCTTCACTAAGACATTGGGTGGCTTCACAGATGCACAGATGCCCACACTTACCTGTTCCTGTGCTGTTTTGCCTTGTGAATTGTTCCCTCATGGCAGAATTTCAAGTCTCTAAGATGGAAATTACCTGAGGAAGACAGTGGTGAGGAGATTTTGTCTTACACTGCAATCAGAGGGTCTGTGTTTATCTGCCTGAACTCCTCACCCTCTTGACCTAGTTGCTGCATTTTTGTGAGGTTCCTTAAGCCCTCTGCTCTCAAAGCTCCCAAGCACCACCACATTAGATTCTCATTTCTGGATTTTAATTTTTTTTTCATTTATTCTTCATCTTCATATTAAACACAGGTGCCCTGTTTCCTTTGTGTTATGGTCACAGTTGAGACACTTCCTGAGTTGAAAATCAGTACATTCCTAAGGCACGGTGTCTTCATTAAGGAAGACTATGCTGGGACTTCAGTGCTCAGAATTTTTTTCCTCTTTCTCTGTTTAAAAGAAAAGAACAAACGAAGACCTCTTTTCTGAGCACAGAACCTGTGGGTAACACCAGTTTTGTGCTACTTGGGAAGGAAAGGAATGCTACAATTTTGTTAATTTTCTAGGACATAGGGAGAGGTTCTCTGCACGTGGCTAGAAAGACTGGCCAAGAACTGTTGTTCATTTATATAAAAGGGAAGGTACCTAAAGCTTCTTTCTAGAACACATGCTTATGAATTACTTCTTTTTCTTCTCTTGCAGGAGCAAATCATGGCTTTTGCCAGCAAGTGATCCGTTGTCAGTCTGCCTGGCAGCAGCTTGCCTGTGAATGCATTGCCCTTAAAAGGACTGTGACTAACTTGAACCTTTGAATTGTTATTTTAATTTGCAATAAAACTGAGGGACTGAGCTGTGTATTACCTCATCCACTGGTTTATGCAAAAGCTGTCTCATCTGCCCTCCTCAAGAGGATTTAGGGTTTCTTTCCATAGTGCCACAATGTCTTCAGACACAGAACTGAATGTACAATGTGCTTTTAATTTGGGCCTCCTGAATGGAAGACTGAGGTGGAAACAGCTATCTGTCTTGTGGCAAACACAGTGCTGAATTTTGCCAACTGCTGGTTAATTTTTAACAGCTTTTGCTGCTCGATTACTTTCAGTTTCTTCTGATGTGATTTCTAGAGCTGTAAAGTCACTCCTTGGTTCTTGACACCTCAGCTCAGATAGGAGGGGTAGTTTGCAGCAGAGGGAGACAACTCATTGTGACAGATATATTTTAAAACTGTCCCTTATTCTTTCACCCTCGTCCCTGCCTTTCTCTTGATGCTTTATTTAATAATGGTGTTTCTCGTGGAACTGGCTAGTCTTAAGGGCTCCATGGAAAAGATACAAGGCAACAATAATATCTGAGAAAGAAAACAATACCACAACATCTTGAATATTGTTAAAAATGCTTTAATTACTAAAATAGACAATTCAAGATATTCTGTCTTAGGTTCCAAACACCAGTCTCTTGCATTAGACACTTGCCACTCACAAAATTAAAGTAAGCACTGTCCCTGGGCCAGGTTTACACACATGGTTGACCAGTATCAGAAATTAACATCAGAAAGAATGAAACATAAGTTCTGAACTGAAAGCCATGACTTGTGCTTCTGTAGTCACTCATATTAGGCAGTTCCTGTTAGTGGCTGGCTAAAAGACATTACAAAAGAAGAGATAAAAATCAGGGCGGCAAGTAGAGCTCTTCTCTTAAAAGGCTGCTTGCTCTTTAGCTAATAAATAATCTCATTGCACTAGGGTAAGTGTGAGGACTTGACTGGGTTGTCCAGATCCCCTCACCCACTTGGGTAGTTCAGATGTAAGCAGCAGGGGCTCAATTCTGCAATTTCTTGCAAAAATTACCTTTTAACAGAGTTTTTGTTTCTCCCATAACTGAAGGATCATGCCAGTAATAGCAGCAGTTTTGCTTCAGTTAATGAATTGTGCCACTGACAAATGAAGGCCCTGAGCATTCAGATTAAATGCAACTTTGGTACTGGGAAGCAGATGCTCCCCCCAAGCATTTGTAGTACAGAGTCTGAGGAAAAGAATGCAGAAAAAACATCTTCCTCTGCATGGTACCCTTCTAGCCCCTCCTTGCTTCAGATAAAACCCAGCTCTCGAGCACTCCTCAGGGTTAGTGTGTGTTCAGGGGGGCAGATAACGCTGCTGCTTCTTCCTGAGGTAGAGCCTCCCACCTTCCCTTCCTCTTCAAAACACAGCCTCACTGCTGACAGCTCTTAGCCTCAAGATCCAGGAGTTTGTCATAGCACTGGCTTAGACTGAAAGATGACTTTTGGATTATTAAATTAGCTCGTTCTCAGGATAATGCAGCCTGGCCAGTAACCACTGCATCCTACTTCATGTTTTTTGAGAATACAAAAGTGTTCACTGAAGACGAAATGCATTTGCAGTCACCTTGTTCTGCAGACCAAAAGCATGCCTTGCACCCTTGTGCTGTAAAACCTGAGATAGGAGAAGGGGTAGCTTAATCAGCCACAGGCAAACTTGCACTGCTAACTAGAAGAAAAGGACTAATGTTCACAGGCAGATTTCTAAGTCTCCAAACTGTTTGGCAAGACCATTGAAGACATGAGTGCACTACTTCCTCCCCTTGCTGGGAATTACCAATTATTTTCAAATCCAGTTTGGAGAGAAGGGAGTGTGAGGGTAGTCTTTGGTTTGACAGAAGCAGGAAAGGTGTTTTAGAGCAAACAGGTAACTGCAACTGCCCAACAGGAAAGTATTCATCTCAAGAGATCAGTGGATTAAAGTTTCCATGAGTCACACGAGTAATACCTCTTTGTTGTGATGGCTAAATTCACCTGTACCTTATACATTCCTTGGAGAAGAGACAACAGTAGCAAGCTGCCAATTATTTCATGGGGTAGAAAAAGTCTCTACAGCTGTTCTTACTTGGGGCAATGGATGGGTTTCAAATGGGAAATCACACCTTAGAGCTCACTCCAACAAAAGGGGCTGTGGTGCTTGGACAGCTCGATGGCCCAGCAGTTCTCGCTGCACTGTGCTGTGCCTGCTTCCCTTGGGATAGCACTAGACTTTTGAGTGAGCACCACCTCAAGTTTGGTGTCCTGAATCAGTTCACCCAAGAACCTGAGGAGCACCAGCAGCAGAGGGAAGAAGGCTGTGGAGTGCCTTGCTGAGAGCAGAGAAACGGAACTGGCTCTCAAAGCAAAGTGAGCTGTCAGATCAGCCATTTCATCTGACTGCAATCCCCTTGTGGGTGGAATGTGACAAGCACATCTTCTGGCAGTTGAGTTTCAGTAGCTGGCACTCCTGCCTCGTTGTGCCAGCACAGCTATGTGTTATGACTACATGCTAAATGAATAAATTTATCAAGTCTGGTAGTTGGATGTACAGTGTAGCTGCACAGACTTGTGAAGGGCAGCAAAGCTGAAACACAGTCAGGCACACATTCTGCTTAGGAAATGACTACTGCCTAAAAAAAAAGGCTTGGTAAATTACTATGTTTTAGCCAACACCTTTCCCAAAATCATGCCCGAAGTGTACTTACAGCAGGCCTTTCTTGAAACACTGGAATATTTGTGCCATGTATTAGCTAAGCTAGCAGCTGGATTCTTGGAACACTGAGGTTGGCAGCAGCCAGAGTTGTTCAGTTTTCTCTGAATGACTGTTGATGCTATTTTTAATTTTTGTATTTAACATCTCACAAGCAAACTTAAGTTATGTATGTTTAAATAGAAGGGGGTAGGGGGAGTCACGTGTCTGTAGTCTGCCACCACATCCAGGAACTCTGTGCTTCTAACAAACGTGCTGGTGAAAGCTGGTTTTGAGCCCCTTGCGTATCCTCTGCTGGAGTTTAGACCTTTTGACTTTCGTAAGGCAGATTCTGGATCATTTATGGCAATCACAGCTATAAATCATACTGTGGCAACTCTCATTAGGCAAAATGCCAATCCAGGGTAAAGATCAGTCATGTATCTTTGGTCCATGTTCTGCTCTGTGGCCAGTCCCAGCTGAACAACATACCTGGAGATTGCAATTTACTTTCTCACCCTTTCAGAAATGCTGAAGTCCACAGCAGCATCACAGGTTAATAGGTCATCCCCAGAGACTGCAGCAGGTAAAAAGTAGCACCCAAAGTCCAGCTTGTCTCTATGTTGTTTACTTTTTTTGTCAACTATAAAGGAAGAAAAACAAGTTGTTCCTGACAGTTCTCTAGATTTGTATGTTGCACGAATGACAGCAACCACACGTTACAAATCTGGAAAGATTCAGTAGATAATTAGCCAGAAAAATGAACTAATACATGTTGATTGACAGGGATTTAACTGCTTTTTCTCACCTGTAAGACTGTGTTGTCCCTAAATCCAAAACCTTCCTTTAATAAAGCAGTGATGTAAGTGAGATCCATGCAGAGGAAAGGACTGGCTGAGTTGTACCTCTCCATGTTATCACAGACTAGAAAAAGACAAAAGAAAAAAAAGGGGATCTCAGCAAAATAAGAGCTTTAATCCACATTGTACATTTCAACTGAACTCAAGCCAAAGCTTACTAAAACAAGCCACCCTCTTCTATTAGTGGGTATATATGATGCATGGTACACGCTACAGAGCTGTTCTACAATGTTGGAGAATAAACCATATAGTACATCCAGCTTCTCTTGACTCCATCATAAGTATATCTCTTATTACAGCAACATAATCCACACAGCTCTTTTGAAGAGCCTCTGCTCAACTGATAACCAGCAGGGTGTTGGTAGGTTACTTATTTTTCAGGAACGTAGCATCACTTGTTTTCCTCATCTATTCTCTATGGATGGCTCCAGCAATGGATTCCACCTTCTAGGATGGCAGTTTACTTTAACCAACCGCTCCCTCGCTGCAGCTAATCAAGGTTCCATAGTCAGGGTGACAGTGACTGGGAAATGTATTTGCACTAAGCATCGTTTTCTAGACCTACTGTTACTGCCCTGTTCTACTGGCAGCAAGAGCGGAGTTCACTTCCTTCTAAGAAAAGATGAGCAGCATGCCTCTACTATTGAAATGAGGTAGAGAAGAATTAATTCAGGATCACAGAATTGATCTCCTGATGCTCCTGAAAGCTAAGTAAGTGGTTTGATAATGTTAGGTAACGTCTTAGCCATGACTTTGGAAATAAAATCTCTTTCAATCCAGGGAAAAAATAACAACCAACCCACACTCAAACTTTAGAGCCTAATCTCCCTATTCAAAATCATCCAAGTTTCCAGGGAGATTAAGTTTAACTGAAAAATCATTAAAATTTAGGTCTTATTTTAGAAAAAAAAGTCAGTTGTGAACTACGTAATTAAGCATCTTCTGCTGAAAAATAACGTCTACTAATTCTCACAAGAATGATCACAGTTCAGAGGTAACTGCTTTTAGACATCAGTAGCCAGGCAAGATGGGAGCTCTTTACCCACAGGAAGTACAAAACCAGAACAAGCATTCAGGAAAAAAGGGAGGTAAAGGAAAGCAGAAGAGGCCGTCTGACTTAAAAACCCTTTACTCTCTCCCTTCATTTTGTTAGAGATTAAATAGGATTTAAGGTGACAGACTTACAGAAGTCAGCGCTCTCTTAGAGAGCTGCAGTTTGACAGAAGGAGCTCTTGATACAGCAAATTCACTTTCTTTTGTACTGACACAAACTATCTCCTTCTCCTGAACAGAGCTGTAAAGCCACCAACCCCGCATTGCTCTATCAGTATTGTCTTCTGCATCAGTCAGAAGTTTTGACTAATAAAAGTAACATGACAGGTGTAAGTGAAATAAAGATTAAATAAATTTGCTTTTCTTCCCAGTCAAACTCACATTATGTACTGCCTACACGTTCATATTTCTGTTATTTCTTGCCCAAACCGGTTTCCCAAATCATGACAATTACCTTCTTTGGCTTTTCTTTCAAAATCTCTCACTTCCAAAACACCTCCTCGTTCATAATCTGAAAAAGATGTGAGAAAATGTCGTCATAGACCTGATAGCATCTGAGCTCTTTATCTCAGTTGACCCTAGAGTGCAACTCAGTGATGCTGCACTAGGAGCAAGACCTGTTTGGAACAGAAGTCAGAGCTGCAGGCGTAACTGAAGCCCTGAGCATGTTTCATGTGCTGAACTCTGAACACTAAACTGTAGTGACAAATAAATGCCATTCTCTTGAGGCATTTTGTGTTATCTCCTCTTTCTCAATAACATTCCTTTCCTCTGCTCCCCATGGATCCAGCCTCCAGGGTTCCTCTGTCTACCTTCTAGTTGACATGTAGTAGATTATCCCAAATTTACCGATTAGGTTGGTGTCAGCTGCTCGATCATAGTAATAGGAGAAAGCATAGAAGGAACTTCCACGAATCTCATCTGGTTGGTGAAGTTTCCCTTTGACAACCTTGAGTACTTCTAAGTAGCAAGGCTTGAATCCTGTTTCTCCTGTCAGGAAAAACACAGATGGGGTGAGCCAAAGAGCATATGCATGAGATGGAAGAAACAGTGGCAACAGGAGGAAAAATGAAAGCAGCAGAGATTAAAGCATCAGAGGAAAAGCTTAGATAGCCCTTCTGTAATCCAACATGGCACCTGCACATAGGCAAGGACTCTAGAACACCATCATCAAATAGAACTGGTTAGAGCAGATCACTGCTGTGTCTGAAAGAAGCACCACACAAACTACTTCCCTATCAGGCAAAACTCCCATTGACGTGTTCTGTAGTCAGCAGAATTTTCTACATTTGCTGCCACCTGTTAGATAAAACCTTGCTTTCCCTCCCCATCACACCGTAATTTTACCAACCCACTCCACACACACCAAATCTGCAACTCAGCTCTCATGTTCCCTGATCTGTTCAAGTTTATGATGGTAGCAGACTCACCCTCTCTATGCAGCATTACAGACATTATTATTAGAGACTCTTAAGAAATAGTTCCGCAAGTGAGATTAACTGGTAGGCCAAAATGTTTGTACCCTAACACAGACCGAACTCGTGCACTTTGCTCAAAGCCTGAGAAAAACCTGCCTTATTTGCACAAGTAATTCTTAACATTTCCTATAAAGGTATAATTTGTAGTAAGAGCTCACAGTCAGAGGACAGGGTACAGGTCAGTTACTCTTACAGCTTCAAATTTTAATTTGGATTTCTCAGAAGTCAACCTCTACAAGTGGGCAGGTATCCTTTGTATCCCAATCATCATCAATTAACTGGTGAAATATTTGATAAGGAAAAACTCAGATTCTGGAGATAAGACTTATTGTAAAAGAAACAAGTCTCCTCAGTTTACCTTCTCTGTTGCCACCATACCGGTATTTCACTCCCCCAAAGTGCCACTCTGCCTCCAACTGCCTCGGCAAACAAGAACTGCGGAACATTTGTCCATCCACAACTGGAATGAAAGCAGAGAGAAGAGTCAGAACGCACAGAATTTAACACAGATATTGATCAATATGCAGAACCAGAAAAGGTTGAAAGATCTTTAATAAAAAGTCTTTAAGCAAAAGTACAAAAATCTGAATTGAATGATATGGCACTAACTGATTACGAATTAAGGCCCGGTCTCAGATCTGGAAAAGCTGTGTCCGTTTTGTCCTGCAAACAGCAGAGCAGCTGGGCTTGTCATTTCTTAATGAGATAAATGATACAAGGATATCTGGATAATGGTTCTTCCCCCAGAAGACAAGAAATTAGGTAATAAACACACAGATACAGGAATCCTAATGACAGCAGATAACCAAGACAAACAGCAACTGAGCAAAGAAGATAAACTCCTAAGGCGGAGATCAATGGCCACTACAGGATCCACGGAATGTACCTTTGAAGGGTTCGACCAGAAATACTGTAACTGAGAACATGATTATTGCCACGCACACAGGTCTCACATAAAAAGCAAACTTCTAACAGAATGCTTGAGGCAGACTGTGGGACAGCAAAATTTACCATGTGATGGTTAGGGAAAGGCTCAAAGGCTGGGAAAGGGGGGAATCAAGGGATCAGTGAAGTGCAAGTATGGCAAACCAGAGGGGACTATAAAAGAAGACAAGCACAAGTAAGCAGGCAGCTGGTCAGTGTGCTTTTCTGTGTGAGCCTCGTGACCAATCCCTGCAGTCTGTCCTATCATCTTCTTAATCACTGTTCCCAACTATTTTTGATTTGAGTACACTCCAGTAATTATCACAAGTCCAGCTAGCTGTCAAGTAAGAATCCAGAAGGTGGAAAGACCCCACGTTCTGGCCAGACTAGACAAAAGGCCCAAGCTCTGGGTGAGAGACTGGAAAGACTCAGGAATGTGAGTATGCACTCAGGTTAGTGAGTGAGAGCATGTGATGTGCTTGTGGGCTTCCCATCTAGACTAGGTGGTGCACACAATAGCTCTGGGGAACACCACAGGCCAGGCAGATACCAGAGGGGCCTACAAAGAGGGTTTGGCCTAAGCAGCAACCCTCAGGAGAAGGATCTATTCATGCTGTTTTATGCTTCTGTGGATGCTTGTAAAGCTGTGTTTGTGGCTGGCCACGGTGTTTGCATGTTCCCACATGTGCGTTTCTGGAATTTGCACTCAGGTGTCACTGCTGGCTGAACTCAAAAATAGAGAAAAGCAGCTGTCTCACAAGACAACTCCTTTACAAGTGGTAGCTATTTTCAGACAAATATAGACCATCAGAAACATAGAAAAGCACAAGATACAGAAGTGAAGACACACAGGAAATGGGCTGCTGACACAAAACTAAGTCTAAGCATCTCTTCAAAAATCTTGGATGTTTTATCATATGAACATACCTTCCATATTCAAAGCTCCAAGAGTTGCCAGTCTTGCAGCTTTTAGTCCAAACCCCAAATAGCTGTGAACATCAAAGACAGACATTATAGTCTTAATTCCTGCATATCTGGTATGCTTTACCCATAGCCCTCTTCCTAAGTCCTGGACCACCCAAACCAAATTTCCTTCCTCTCTTTCCCACAAGGCTCCCCTCTCTAAAACAGAGTTCCCTTTGCCTGAACAACCCCAAGGGCCAAAAGAGTGACACAAACCCAAAAATACACGGAGTTGGTAAATCTAAAACTGCAGAAAGTGGTTAGAACTGATGTGGCATTTATACAAGATGATCATGAAAAGCAAAAATGCACCACCAAGGTGCATTTACAAGGGAGAAAGAAGGCATGTGCTGAGTGCATAAGGAATAGGGCAGCCACTCTTATGTAACACACACAAGACTGTGTGCTCTTAGGGCAGAGTGCAGAACCTCCCACTAAAAGGGAACTGTGGCTTTATGTGAAATTCACCTGTTTGACTCCACGGGTAACTGCTACATTCATTATAAGCTAGAATGTGAACAATGTTTATGGGAATGTCATCACACATTGTAGCAACACAGATTAAAATCCTGTTGACCCTTTCATTTCCACCTCTGTATTTGGCCACTTACCACTTTTGTCATGCAATTTTAAATGTCTGCAAAATATTCAGAGTTAAACTAACCTCCAGCTCTCTCTCAATTTTTAGGAGATGATTTTTCAATCCCAATTATTTTAGGTGATCTAACAGACTGTATGGACGACTACAGCACTCAGTTACATCAGCAAATATAAGGACTAGGAGAGGATGACTATTAGACCAGCTCTGCTGTCAAGTAAACAGATTCTGTAACTGACCGAGATGGTAATGTCCACTCCACTAAGGAAAAAGTCTCAGGCAAGTCCTCTTTCCAAATCTCTGATCATGCTTAGTTCTGACTACTGGCACAACATCTACCTTTCTGCTTGTTTCAGAATATTTGGCTTGAATCCAGCAATAAGAATTCTTCTCCTTAAATATGGACTCATAATGCTTTCTCTTCGTTTGACAGACTGCCTAATATTCCATTGTAGTGACATTAACCATAAATCTGGAATGTTTCCAGCCAACTAATGCCATGTTCCACTTCTACTGTTACATGCAGGTAAGTAGTAAAAATGTCATGGTCTGTGCTGCTGGTACCAGGACGTTAGCTCAGGGGCTGCAAAAAGACTGATTTCCCCAGCGGAAATAGCAATCTTTTGCTCCTCACCTGTGGGTATAGAGCTTGTAGGTGCTATTAAACATTTCAAACGAGGTAAGAAAATCCCCAGGGGTTTCCTTCAGAGTTTCCTAAAAGTTAAGAAAAAAATATTTTCATTTATATTATGCAATGAAGAATAACCAATTTTAATGTAGTATCACAGATATACCCATAGAGTTTACTGCACACTCATGTGATCTGCTTTGAAAACAAAGAAGTTTTTCAATGGTGCCACTGCTGTAACATCTGCAGCTTTTAACACTGATTTATTTATATGCATCTTTGTGTTACTTCAATGTATAACAGGGAAGCACAACAGATCAGGATGAAAACACTTCCTAATTCAGGCAACATGAATTTTTCTAGAGTACTTACATGCTACTCTACATACAAAGTCCCCAACAAAATCAGCTGCACTAGAAGTGCTATGACCTTTTGCAAGTCACACTAGGCACCTAAACTGAGGTACTCAGAAGAATTAAAAATACAAAGTATAAGGCCCCATTTTCACCATGTCAAATGTCTTGCCAGTACTCAAGGAAACACTGTGAGCACTCACTCCCAGTCTTAGGGCTGCTTCACCTAAATTAGCCTGTTGTCTCACCACCTCGAGTTTTCTCCCTCTCACAGTCTTCCTTCTGTGCACACCTCCATCCCACTGGTACCCTGACCTATTGTTCTTGACAGACTAACTCACACTCTTATAAGGCTGAACCGCTTTAGCGACCATTTATTGTTTCTTCATGTCCAGTCCCCAAACTCTGAATCCCAGTTTCTGTCTCTCCTCATGGCCTCATTCTCCCATCCCTTCTTGGCTCTGTGCACTTCCATCAGACACTGTTATTCTGGGCCAAGCAGCAGAATCTCCGAAAGAATTGAAGCTGCACAGTCCTGTAGTTACCATTCAAGTAAGGAGATCCAGATCTGGATTATTTTTTCTAGAGTCCTAGCCAGAAGCCTGCTCAAAGCTGAAAGGAATGTGGCAGTATTCAGTTTGAGCTTCTCCTGACCAAATATAAGTAAAAATTTGTTTTGGGTCTCAAACTGATTATCACTGAAATGACAGTCACATCCTTGGCCTCATACACACAGACTCTGCCATATTTTGAGTTCTGTTTATAAACCTTACATCACAAAAACTTTTTAAAAGGAGAGATCCTAAAAAAAAATTAGTTTGGGGAAAACAATTGTCTTTTTTCACACCCTACTTTCACAAAAAGGAGGCAGACACCAGACAGACAATTTCATAATTATTATGATTGGTTTTCAGTTGCTTTTAACTATGGCAATAATGCCATGAAACTAAAATCAGCTCCATGTGGTTAGCATTATATGTTCTTTACTTGCTTGTAATTAATATTTAATTAATGAATCTCTTACTATTAAAGTATTTTGTTCAAAACTAATACAAGAGCAAACATGTGTCTGCCTCAGATTGCAGGAAGGAAAAATCCTCACTGCAAATCAAAGGGAGGCATACCCGCCAATTCCGTCAGATGGGAAAAACTCCCAGAAACATGCTGAGCTTATTTATTTGAACTTGACGACACAGGGCAGAAGCAGACATAGTACACAAGCAGGCAACATGAACCTTGACTCCACACTGCCCTACAAATTCACACCATTAGTCCTGGTCAGCAGCAAACACTCGAGGCTTTTTACTGCAAGGCTTGAAGGGGAAATTTTAATCCTAAATTGCAGCTCAGCCTATTTCACAGTTCTATTTATTCTCCAAAACCCTGACATGCAACACCCTTTCCTGTTGGTCCAGTGCCCACTTTAGCAGGTGTTATCAACACAAAACAGAGGACAAGCCCAGCGTATACTTGACGTTTTGCTGAACAGGATAAGGTTGCATGTCATGTTTCAACATAACACACGACTGCAGAATTAAAATATCCTGATGTGAAAGCCATGTGTTTCGTGATCACCAAACATCCTTTGAGAAGCTCAAGTTCTAAAAACAAAAATTGTTAAAGAAATTATTCCTTCAGAAAGAGCAACATAAACACCACAATATGAAGGTCCAGAATGCTATAGTGCCTTTCCATTACTCATGTAATTTTCTCATGCAAACTGCAGACTTGGGTCCCAGTTGAAACCACTTCTAAAGAGCTATAGAACTACTAAAAAATCCAGCAGAGATGTCTGAGGGACAGAGAGGGGAGTTCTCATAAGGAATAAGAAGAAATTGATAAGAAAACAGAGAACTGACTGTGCTACTATTAAAGACATTTACCCCATACAACACTCCCCCCCTCCAAAACTTAGTGAAGATCTGTTATCAGACTGGAATGGGGAGGAAAAATAAAAGATAGAACAGCCCCTACATTTCTTCTAATATTCAAGAATACTGCCTAGAAATGTTCTACATTTGTTGAATACACAGTCATATCAACATTAATAAGGCTTTCCCAGCCTGAGTCTAGAAAACAAAAGCTGTGTCGTTTTGGTTTTACTCATTTGCTTTCTTTTTATTTCCTCGTTTTTCAGGCTCTTTTGTTTGCAAGCGCCTATCAGCCAACACTGATCTCAAAGGGAACAGAAATACAGATGTTCTGTAAACCACAGATGTTCTGCTTGTGCCACTGATGACAAAACGATATGACAGGATGCAGCCGTGCTCAGGTCTCTCCACCAGCCTTGCAGTCCCAACCCACGCACTTTTAACCACTCCTCACCTCAAACCGCGGCAGGAATGTGATTTGGGTTGAGGCTCCTCCCAAGTCCAGAGTCCCAACAGTTTGCTGGTTCTGGCCAGACAGCTGCCCTGCAAACAACACCATGCTCAGAACAGCCCCAAGTTCACAAATGCTAAAATGCAGACACTGTGTGGATGTTCAGGCAGCCACCAGCTAATCACAGTATCACAGCAATACAGGAGCTGCCCTCTAAAGAAAAAACCTCAGAGAGAGCAGATAGGCAAACAGAAGGTATTATGGAAAGATTCATAGACTTTCTTCCTTGATTCCAATCTCTCTTCCAAAGAGACAAAAGCAGATAAATCTCTAGGTATCAAGCAAAAGATGAAAGTAAGAGACAAAGTACCTCCTGAAGAAGGCTCTCAGGGAGAGTACACAAATTTTGTAACCATCATATAGCTGTTAAAAAGCAGTGGGGGAGGAAGTGCAGTAAGAGCCAAATCACCCAGAGCAGCTTTTTTGCTTGCTCATGTATCTCCTAGAGTGCTGATTTTCTTATCACTAGATTGCATTCCAAGAACTCTTAGGGCCCATAGTGCTAAGGCACCATGCCCTGAAACACCATCGTAGTGGCACAGCTCACACAGGGATGAAGAACACTGCAAGGCCTTGTTTCCCACACATCAGCAGTACCACTCTCCAATATGTTAGAGAAACCAGCTTGCCAGTGCCTCCCAGCCCTGTGTAAATTCTGGCACCTTAGTGGTTCAGATGTCTCCCTCTCACTACAGACTCTGGAACACAGTCTGCCCAAGACAATCCACTGCTTTAGCACTGGTCACAGAGTGGGGAGGACAAGCATGGCCAAGGCAGAGGAACTTAGGGTGATCACCTCCACAGAAGAGACTCGAGTTCAAGCTTAGAGAGTAGTTACACAGAATTAACTACCTGTCAAAAAGTTCACAGTGATCCAGGCTAAAATTCCTGTGAAGAATGAAAGAAAAAAAAAAAAAGTCACCACTGAATACTCCAAATAATCTCCTGCCCACTGTTACCAGCCCTCCACATGTTATTTATTTACCTGGAAGTCATTATGAACTTAACCTAACCACCCCAGACTTCAGAGACTAATTCAAACTCATAATTAAATTTTATGATGCATTAGTCATTCACACAAGCCTCATGAGCTGGGAATAGGTAGGACTTTGTAATATCCATGCAACTGCAGCATGCACATATCTATTATCCAAGCAACATACAAAGAAGTAATAAGCTGACACAACGCACTAGCTTCCTTGGGCCCATTTTTGCAGTCCAGCATTTCAATTCCTAATCTGAAAACTGCATTCACACCACTCTGTGTTTTAATCTTGAGGTTTCTATAATTACACTATGGACAGAGCAGCAACCAGTAAAATGCAAACAGCTCCTTTGACTCCAGTGGCTTGCTTGACACTGGCATGATTCTCACCCAAGCACAGGCAAACATATGACAGTAGAAGAGGCAGGGATTTTAAATAAACTTGGCAAGCTACCCTGTGCTCTATTATGCCTCATTTGTCCTGCCAGTTCTCCTGACTGTACAATTCACCCATTAATCCTAGTGACAAACTACACACTGCACCATACTTATCAAATACTTGAAGACTTTATGATACTTCTCCTTTTCTCTCTGCCCACGTGGACAGATTTTGGTCTTTAATCTTCCTCAATTTATTAGTTGTTTAAGCACTGTGATAATTCTTCTTGGTTTCCTTCAACACTTTCCAAATGGGCAATTTATCTGCCATAAGGAAGTGTTCTGAACTGAACATAACATGACAGGATGGCTCTTTTCATCAGGCATCCACACAGATGATTATTACTTGCCTATTCTCCAAGGTAGTATGTCTGGATATGTAGCCAGAATGTTACAGTGTTTTTTTCTGCACTTCAAAATCATTGTTCATTCCAAACGTACAACATATTTCACCTTTTCTTGTATTTTACAGTACTTCCTTGCTACTTTACTAGCAGTATTTTTCTGAACAGAGTATTTTAAAAATTATTATTTACTTATCTATTTTTGATACTTGCCAATTATCCTTCATTGTCCTCTAATATTCACAATCCTTCCAATTTTAGATTGAAAATTGATGAGCTAATCCTAACAGGTTATTTTTAATTCTGATATTGCAGAACTTACAAGGCACTTTCCATAAGCTTCCCAGCTTGCTATATATTGTCATGTAGCCTTTCAGAGGCTACACAATCTTTTTAGCACCATTTCCAAAGAGCAGGCTTCAGCTGGTCAGCCTGCATCAGCCTGAATACGCCTGAATACTTATTGTTGAGACAAAGTTTTGTTCCAAAGTGTGTGAAATCTCTTTGTGTATCGGCTTTTGTAGCCTAACAGCTGACCAAGTAATGAACACCACCTCGGAAGGGCAGGATTGCATTGTTTCAAACAGGGCAAGAAACCTTTTATTTTTTTCCCCTTAGTTTAGGGACCATTTCTCTTTCCCTCTCATGTTCCTAAGATATCTCTCTTTTTCCCATTTCTCTTTGCTTTTACCCCTCCTAAAACATACCTTCATGAGATCCATCCATGATGCCAACACTGTCCTCTGGAACAAGAAATGGTGATTCCTCAAAGACTTCTTTCACCTGAGGGAAGAAATAGTGTTTAGATTTCTTGGTCTTCAAAGTCTTGTTCTGCTCTGAGGTGCTCTGAGGGTGACAAAGTTTTGTTTTGCATAGCAGTAGAAAATAAGACAAGTGTGTGTAGAGGCTAGGAAAGAAAGAAAAAAAGTTTTGTAGGTCTCTCTCCATGCCTTCCACCACAGCAAGAGAGAGGATTTCAGGAACAGACAAGACATTCTGCGAGTTTCATGCTATCATGGGATTCCAGTCTCTTTTCATAGATGACATTCTCTTAGCTAAACAGAATAGAGAATTGAATGACAAAAAAGAAAGATGAAACAGGGAGAACAATACAAGTGCATCCACAACAACTTAGTACTACCTCTGAAAGCAGAGCCTGAGCTTTCTCCTCTGACAGCAAGCGAAGTCCAGCCGTGGCTTTTAACACTACTGGAGTCTTCTTCCAGAGATGAGGTGGCACTGCATCTATGGCCATGTCCAGCAATTTTTTGACAGTTTCAGCACCCTGAAAGGAAAAATACATTTTTCTTACAGTTTCCTCCTACAGGCCATCAGAGAATAGGCCTCTCAGTTTCTCCTCAAAACTTGTGAAAACAGTATTCAATAGCAGAAGATACCCATACCCAAGATAAGTACAAAAACCATGCTAGAGATCTCATTAGAACATTAAAGAGAATGTCTGCATTGGAAGGAAAGGTTTATTCATAAATTTTAGGGAAGATAAGTATCATTGTCTGCGGAAGGTATTTTTTGGAAAGGATGGAGGGAGGTGAGGGAACCGATTACCTGACAAACCTAAATATCTTGCAGTATGATGAAACTAAATGGTGCAATTACTGACTGAGGCTACCAAGGCAAAGGGAAGTACCTGTAGATTTCCCTAAATGCAACATAAGAGTTCCAACTGTGTCCATAGCAGATATTGTAATTAAAATGTCATCTGTGCAATGGTTACCACACAAGGTACAGACATCACTGCTGGCTCTCAATTATTTTCACTGTTCTAACAATTACAGTTCGGCACTAGCAATAAACGTTCTCCTGTGAAATGCCTAGAAATTTCTTTTGGGGTGTGTTCTCCTCTCCTATCCAACAAATAATATTTACTTAAATCATAGGTGATCTTATTAAATTTTTTAAAAAATCAAAAATCCATTCACTCTTCCATAAAGTGTCACCCTCAAATTCCTGTAGTATGGAATCCAACTGAGCAAAATGAGAAACCTGAAATCCCCATTATGTTACCCACCCCCCCAACTTCGAGGCTGCTAAAGCACACAAGATAGTGTATCTAATTATCATTTCTCTGGCACCTCCTTTAGTTTGTAAAGAGCTTCCTGTCAGTGCAGGGGGGCTGGAAAATGGCAGCTTGCTTCAGAACTGAGAAAATTATTTGCAAATGAGACAGAGTATACATTTACTCATATTTGGGGTAGCTGTAGGGGAAATAAACATTGATGCTGCTGGAGACAAAAATCACTTTGTCTTTGAAATTCTCAAAGGCATATAGTCTAGTTATATAAACATTTAAGCAATTAATTAAGCCACTGTTCCACTGACGAAATATGTAGAACACCAAGCCCCTATTTCACTGTGTAAAATTAACTCACAAAAGTAGAGGAACAGGTTTAGAGAGACAGTGGTAGAACTTTTACATTTCTTCTTGACTTTTTGCAATGGCAACCAGTAATACTTGAACTGCTTGGTAGAATCTAAGTGATATTAACAGCAAGACCAACTCCCAGGAATGAAGGACAGTATTACCTTTTCAGGCTGATCAGCATATGCAGACAGACCTGGCTTCACAGACTCAAAGATTTCCCCTTCCAACTCTGGAAGGTTTTCTGCACAAACAAAACATTACATGATACAGTCAACAACTCAAATCTCTCTTTAAAATAAAGGTTGCCCTCAACTCCTGTAAAGTGACTACCCTTGATTCCCCTTGCAAACAAGATTATTCCCCTCCTAAAATAAGTCTTGCTCCTTCACTTCAGGAACATATTTAGCAGAACGTTGCCCTTGTATCCACCAAGTTCACAAACAATTTACAAATAACATGTTGTTATAATTAAAATTATCTTCATTTAGCATTTGTGACCTATAGTAAGTTACAACAATTCAACATAACTGTTGCCTATTCTTAATAAAATTTCTTTCCCTTTCTGCCCCCAAGCTAATTGTGAAATATTAGTACAGATTAAGACACACAATCAACTCCCAATTATCCTTAGGTGATTCATCCAACTCACAAAGACAGAAAAGACCTGACTGTGCTCAAGTACTTGGCTGAGAAGTCAAACAAGTTTGACCACTGCTCCCAGAGCAGCCTGGGTGTAGAAGCTGTCCCTGAGTATCAGGTACTACAAGCCAGGCTGAGTCCAACAGAACTGGACCTTGTACCAGTCCTTCCAAACAATGGATGAAGTCATGCAAAGACACATCAGTACTATGTGACACATAAGTCCCAGCAACCAGCCTTTAACCTTTGCACACCTGCCGGCTCACTGTACCCAAGCTAATTCATCCTCCTGAATCCTGTCGCATGTGCAGCCAAAACCGGGCACCTCTGCACCATGTGAGCAGCAGATACACTGGAGTGTGGTGCATCTGAGCACAGTTCTCCTGGAAATGGCTCAGACCTTCAGTACTTAATAACACTCTAATTTACTGATTTTAATTTGCTACAACATGTGACAAACATATGCAGAATTCAAGTATCTCTTGTTAAAATTTAAGCTAACATGCAACCTGACAAAAACAGCATATTTTCATCTCAGTGAGATATTCCTTTTAAACAGTTGCAGAGATGAAAATGTTTGAAAATTCAGAACTCTCCAGTATACCCAGAATTGTATCTCTGAGACTCAAAAGACCTACAGAAAAGATATTTACACAGCAAAACACCAAGACAAATCGACAATAAACATCTGCAGGAGGACCATTTGAAAGACAAACTGTAGAAATCTTCAGCTGCCCCCAAATGCTGAGCTGGCAAAAAACAAAACTGTTTTGAGAAGTTGAAACCTAAGTCAACATACATGGGGGTCTTACCTGGGCTCTTCTGCACAAAGGTGTAAATATGAATACGGGTTCCAGTGCTTCCTGCATCAAACATGATGCCATAAAAAGTGTTTGCTTTGGCATTTATAGGGCACACATTAGGTGGAAAGAAATCCTGAAACCACATTACCCTGTTTGAATGTGAAAGAACAAAAGGCAAAGAGGAAAATGCCAATGCTATAAGGATGGGAAGTCTAGAAGATGCCATCTTGCCAGGACTCTTTGAGGCTGTCAAGCATGTATCAGCAATCACAGAGCTGCAGAAGGTCCTGAAGAGAGAAAAATTTAAAAAAAGCAGGAATGGAAATTACCAAGTGCTCTCTCCTTTAAAACTGTCAAAAAAGAAAATAAATAAATCATTCCATACACATATATTCTCCCTTTAGGTGCTTTTCAACACCTCAACCAAAAAGAGTTGTTTTATTGCACTTAGTGCTACAACTACATCTAACTGATTTGTTCTTTCAGAGTTAAGGTTTCTCCATTTCCCAAGCACAGAAGAGATGAAGTAGTTTTCTTTCCAGTATTTCTAGTTTTGACTTTTAGACTATTTCCTTCTCTTATCTGTCTTGCAGATTTTCAACATTCAGAGTCCCCAGAACCTCCCAAAAGCCCAAATATTATCTGAAAAGAAGCATTGCCAGAGGGGAACTCTGGGCAGAACCACTTTACTCTAACATTTACACACTTGAGATGCTGTGGCAGAACACAAGTGTTATTCAGAGTCACAAACAAAGAGAATTTCATCTCAGGCTAAGAACAGCTGCTGGGAGAGATCAGCACACAGAGAGAATGAAGGCATATCCTTCCAGCACCATCTCCATCTCCAAGAAAAGCCTGTGCTGCACAAGAGGGGCTGAACTGAAGTGCACCTGGGCTCTGCCTCTCAGTATTTTTTCATATTTTATTTTTATGTCTTTTTGGTTTTTATTTTTAGAATTACGAACAACAACAACAACAAAAAAAACCTGCTAGCAAAACCCACACACCCTCACAAACCCAAAGCAGTTGCCCTGAACACTCAGGTTGCTTACACAGCTTCTAACACTTTCACAGGCCAAAGGCCCAAAGCTGTGTTACACAGTATTGGACATCAAGATAAAACTACATCTCCCCTTAACACCTATCTCTTTGCATGTATTTTTTCCTAAGAAATGCTAATAAAAGACGTGGGCACAGAAATTATGGGGTGCCCAGGCAAAAAGGAGGAGAAAATATAGGCATCTTTAACAGCAGAAAAGAGCATGTGGCCAGATGTCCCACCATACGCAGTATTGCCTGCACCAGCCTACACACAGAGCACTCAGCATACAGAAGGTGCAAACAGCTCCTTATCACTCTCCAGACACATGGTAACACATCCATCCACCCACAGCACGGAATGTTCTACTTTATATGGCTGTTCATAAGCTCTGCCCAAGACCCTCGCCCACTGCTTGCTCTTACATTTGACTGTCTTTTAGCAATCTGCCCAGCCCCACCATGTTCATTCTCTTGAAATCTTTACTTGCTGTCTCTATCCTGCATTTATTCATTCCTAAACCCTCTCCTTTCTATGTGAGCCTGCTATAGCCTCTATTTCCACACACCTTTCTCCCACACCCAAAGAGCTCACTTATACTCCACTACCTTTTATCCCAGATTCAGCCCTTGTAAGACTCTTATTACTTCCATCCTTCACCTTTGTCCCTAGTGAGATTAACTTTTACCCATTCTCAGCAAAAAATGTCACATTCCTTGGGCATCTAACTCACTCCAGCATTCTGCTATGTCTAAAGGCCAACAAAGTGCATGGCCCACTGCAGATGGGTAACCTCACCTGTCTGCTGTGACCTTTATTTTTATCCTCCTGTTCCAAACAAATGCAGAGAGATGCAGGCAGAAAGATGCACAGAGTCCCGATCTTCTCTGCTTTAGAAGCACACTCTTGAAAAGAACTGACCACAATTCCACTGGCAGACAACAGCCCTGGCCACTGTCTGTGACAGATCAACTCCAATTGCAGTAATTTCCAAAGTATCCACATTTTATGTTGAAAGGAGTAAATATCTGGTTCTGTAACAGAGCCCTCTCCTGAAGAGAGTTGATGAGAAGTACCCAGCAGTTTGGCAGTTTTGTAGCTATGGGTTTGTACTAAGATGCAGCTGGCATTACCCAGGTTTGCTTCATCACAGCAAGGAGGGCTACTGAAAATCCAAACAGCTGCACTGTTTTTACAGAACACAAGGGGGGGGAGCATTAGTGAGAGCCACCTTCCAGCAGGTTGGAAGAGGTGTTCTTATTCTCATGCAATGTAAGGATTTTGTTTGATAAACTATCACAAATACAACCCAAGTACCTGCCTTAAGAACAAACTCCAGAGTCCTATTACAAACAGCACATGTGACACTTATGTAAGCCTCAGAATCTCAGATGATCCGAAAATATCTGAGCAACTGCCATCATTAACTCATACTTTTCTTGCCAGACCTACAAGAACCTTAGCCTCCCATGAAACTCCCTCACAAAGTTTCTCTTCTCTATCCTTTTCAGATATCCACCACCATTTCACACTTTCTGTTTTTTACATTTCCCCTGACTTTTTTTCTTTCCACTTTTATACTTCTAAGGACAAATAAAACCCCAACGAAACAAACTCACAACCAATCACCTTGGGATTTTATTTTTCTTCTCCCTCGTTAAGAACGAAAAAAGCACACTGAACCTCTTCAATGAATGGTGAAGTCCACTCAATCAAGTACACTAGCAAAACAATGTCTGCAAGAAGAATGAAAATAGATGAGAGCAAGAAATCAGAGACAAGAGAGAGAAATCAGCAGAGCATAACAGAAATGGCAATAGAAAAAGAATTTAGAAAGACAAGCAAAAAAAAAAAGTACGGAAAAAAATTTAGGACAGAGATACACAAGAGACAAGTTACTGAGAAGGAAAAATATTTTCAAAACACTTCCTCTCAAACAATCTAAAAGTCCTAGCTGGTATCAGAATACAACAGGGTGGAGAAAATGAACAACAAACAGAAAAGAGAAAGCAGGTAATTGTAACTCGAGCACAAGCTCATTAATGCAATCAAGCAGTTCAGCAAGGTAAAACTTACAGATCCCCATCAGTAGGCTCAGTTACTGTCTTTCAAAATGAGCAGCAATAATCAACATTGATTATGAACATGGTAGGCACACACCTGAAGCAGGATGGAAGCAACAGCTGTTCCACTCCAGAGGTTCCTAATGAAAACCACCTTCAGAGCACCACGGCAAGAGACACTGTGCCTGCACTTCTTCACCTTCGCTGTCAGCTAAAAGGAGTGGACTATGTATCAGGCAAGTTATAAGGTCATGAAGGCACACCAAACATCAATTGAGTTGCTTTATTCAAAATTGAGTTTATCATTACTCAATACAAGCAGTGAAACATGCTCATATAACCACACAGGATGAATTTCACAAAGTTGAAAGTTAACTGAGTTCACGTTAGTAAAACATTTACACAAATGCTACAGGTGACCTCAACATCCCTGAGGCCTGAGCCAGCAAAACAGGACAGAACACTCATTTCCCAACACAGAGGAACACATGCAGATGTTATCTGTATACACCAGATTTTATGTACTAAATGAAAAAGCTGCACTACCTCCAATATAAAAATTTGGGAGCTACACAAACCGTATGATCCAAAATACTGGCATGTTGCATAGAGACTTCCAAGACTGAAAGCATGAACAGGAAGAAAAAAAAACCCCAACACACCACAACCAAACTCTCCTTAAACAACAAAAGTAAAACAGTACCATAATAACAATTAACCTTAAGACAGCAAAACACAACCTTACTTGGAGTCCACCATACACAGAAACACTGGTGTCTCTGTTTTCAAGACAAAAAATATTCATACTTGACTATTTCTGACAAAATAACATGCAAAACACTAACCACACAACAGAAGCATCTCCCTGTAAAAGGGAATGTGATCTGAGGGGAGGGAAAAGCAGTGTACCTGAGATACACAAGAATTTCCCTTCTCTTTCCTAACATAATATTGAGAAATATTTGGGGATACACAAAAATATTCAAAACTAATTATAAATAGTAATGATACATAAAGAGATAGGTAAATATTTTAGGAAACAAACAAAATTACATAATTATGTAAATTAATATTGTTCTTCCATGCTGAAGCACACCAAAAATCATTCAGAATGTAAAGTCTCCTGTGCTAAAAGAGTAACAAAATCTATTTTCCAGATGAGCAGCTCTTGTGGTCACAAGATCCATCTCCCAGATGACAGCTTTAACACTTACCACTCATGGCTAAGTAAGTACTTTTCAACCTTTCTTTTTTTCCAGAAAAAAAAAAGTTATTACATTTTTTCTGGACTTATTTTTATCTATTGAAAAAAATAGCTTTCTTGGATCGCTGTGACAAAAATTTAAGCTTCTTAAAAGTACACTGTTTAGAGGACACAATAGAAGGAATAACTGAATTCAATAGCAGAATTTCCCAGTATTTACATAAAAATAATGGCCCAGTATTCTTTGCGCACATACATTTTCAGTAAAATTCTGACTCTAGAGCTTTAAACCACAGGGACAAAAAGTAGAACCAACTTACAAACATGCGTTATCAGAAGTTTTAATCTTTCTTCCCCCGTACCGAGGCTCCAAATACACATTATTTATTTATTCACATTTCTGGCCAAGTGGGTTTTCAATTCTACTCTTTAATTAGACCAAAGCAGCTTTTCCAGGAGACCGCTGCACTTCCTTCCTGCGGTGTGGGCAGCCCTTCAGAGCCGCGAAGGCGCACACCTGCGGGGGCTCTAAGGGCACCTTTTCCTGGGACAACTGGTATTCCTGGAAAACCGACCTTGGGTGCGCACAGCTTTGGGGTGCTGAGGGCTTTGCTTCCATGCCAGGCTGGGACCGCTCCGGCGCTGACTCCCGCAGCCGCTCCCCGGGAATGCCCTGGAGACGGCACCTCAGGGCCCCGCTCGACCCCGCCGCCGCTGGGGCTGTCGGCTCTGTCCCTGCCGCACATCCCGGCGCCAGCGCGTCCTGCCTTGCTCCGTTTCCCACAGCTGCGAGCTAAACCCTCGCCCTGAACGCGCCTAACAACCTTCCCTACCTTCCTTTCCTCTCCCCCGGCAAAAGCCTCCGGTCCTCCCTGTGCCCCGCCGGCGGCGGGGAGCGCGGCCCGGGACTCCGCGGCTCTTCCCGGAGTCGGCACCGCTGGCGCTCGGCACGAACACCCGCAGAAACGCCCGTCCCTCCTCACCGGCCGGCCCGCGCTGTCACTTGACCGGGACGGAGCGTCCTCCCGCCCGCTCCCGGGAGTAACGGAGACGCCGGCGGAGCTTTCGCGTGTCTCCCGCCGCCTGCCCGGCCTCGCACCCAGCGGAGCGCCCTCCCGGGGCGCCGGGAGCGAGCACGGCTCGGGGGGGGGGGCTCACCCAGCCCGGGAGCGGCGGGACGGCGGCCGCCCCGCGCGCGCTCCCGATCCCGGCGCCGTTGGCACCGGGCGGGGGGGGGGCGGCGGGCGCGCGGTGTCCATGGCAGCGCGCGGACGCTGCCGCGCCCCTCCCCCCGCCCCCGCCGGCTGCGCGCGCTCACCGGCCGCTCGCGGCGCCGCATCCCGCCGGCCTCGCGTGCCGCGTCACAGCTCGCCCACGTGACGCGCCGCCCGTCGCGGGAGTTGCGCGTGGCGGGCGCGCGCCGTGCGGCCTCCGCGGGAACGGGCGTCTCTCCCGCCGGGCCCTGACACCGCTCTCGGCGCGCAGCCATCGGCGGCACGGCTCCCGACGGCGCGGCCGGCGCTGTCGCCGCCGGCGGACGCGGGCGGGACGGAGCGAGCTCGCCCCTGTCAGCGCCCGTCCCGCCGGGGCCGTGTGGGGCGGCAGCGCCCCCCGCGGGCGGGAAGGCGCGTGGCGGGTCGGGCTGCCGGGACGAACGCTCGTGCCCTCCCTGCCTGCCGCCCGCGCCCTCCCGCGGGAATTCGGCGGCCGGTGTTGGCGCCTCGCCCCCTTCGCGAGGGACAGCTGAACACCGAGCGAACCCGGCGGAGAGGCGCGGCAGTGGTCGGAGTCTTCAGCACGTGATGGACACGGAGAGGCTGAAGCGCTCGTTCAGCTCGAAAAAAGGGAAAGCTGGTAGGGAATCTGCTGGGTTTGGCTGCATAGAGAAAACGGAGCCAAACTCTACTCAGAACACAATGAAAAAGAAGCCCTATGCTGTGGCTCCCATTTGCTCTATCACAAATTCTTTCATTTCACCCCTATTCCTACTCTTTGAAATCTAAGTACCAAGCAAACACCTTTTACAGTTAGAAAAAGAAACTGAAAATGGAAGCGAAAGTTCAATTACTTTAACATCGTATTTATTGAATAAAAAGATACAAAACTCTGATCCCCAGGACATTGATGAGGTCAGTTGGTAGGAGACTATTTTCTTGCTTATGTCCCAGTGCTTGCTTTCAGCTTATCTAGTAGAAAAGATCTTACTTGGACGTTTTTCCAGCCGGTGTATTTTCTTTCTGTATCTGTTATTTTTTCTCCCTTTCTGAACTTCCTCAGCACTGCACCACCATCTGTAACCAGACATCTGCAGTATAAAGTGGAAACACTGGAAATGGCCCTACGGCACGTGACCAGAAAATCTGTGAGAGAAACTGCGAAAACACAGCGCCAACCAAGTATGGTGGAGATCGAAAAACTGCAGCAGCTACTAGAAATGGAGGATTGAGAGATGCACAGAGTAAAGAACATAGCCCAGAATATCTTAAATGACGGGACTGAGGTGGAAAGGTTCTATATAGATGCTCTGTAACATGTGAATCTGGACATCATATCCAGTAGAAAGCATTAAAAGGAAAAAGGCCCAAACTGTCTGTAACAGAAAAACTGTGGAGGCATGTGCAGGGAAAGAAAAATTTCTTCAATTCAACACATTGAAAAGCAATGTGCACAGAGACCTAGAGGAAGCAAATAAATGCTATTGGTATGGAAACATTGAAAACTAGTCGCTATCTTCCTAGATAGACACCTAAAAAATCCTTTGCACGATAATATTTTTTGGATTTGGAATACTTACGGAGACTTCTCTAGTGAGAACAACTGTATGAGTTGCAGTATCCTATAAATTAGTAATGACTTTGTGGGCACCTAATTTCAACGAGATTACAACTTTTGGGTCATTATTTATATGGATTAAACTAAAGGTAAACTCAAAAGAGTTCTTTGCATATTCTGCCATGTCCTATGGCATTTGATAGAGAACTTCCAATAGAGATGTGCTTCTGTAGTTTTATTTTAATACTTATTATTTCTTCTTTTTTGTTTTATAGGCATTGCTTTTTCTGGCATTGCTCTTTCACTTTTTACTCATTCCAGTGAGCTAACACTGTTTTACATATACAGAATCCATGAGTGATATGTCTTTGAAATTTTCTTCTAATACACTGATCTTTTCCATGTTTTTCAGGGAAAAAAAAAACATTTTGAAAAACTGGATATCAGTAAGTTGACATAGGAACAAAAAGAATGTGTTCTGCAGTTGCTTTTTGTCCAAATGAATGGCACAAATCCATAGTAGTCTTTTGTTTCTTCAGTAGGTGGATGCTGAACAGGGCTGGTTACTCCAGGCCAGGGGATTCCAGTAAGTTCTGAATCTAACAAAAGAATCTAGCTGTGTGGCTTGGTGTGAGGTACTTTAAGTTTTTGAAAAAGTTGATACACTATATACTGATTTTGTACATGCACTAGACTATACTGCTAGATTTTTGTGTATTGTATCAAAAAGCTGTGGAAGTAAATTTTGGTATTGCTAAGGTCGAGAGTAGAAGTCAGGAGAATTAACTTTGCTCAGTGCAGTGGGATTTATTTTGTTCAGTCATTAATGGATCTCTATCCATCTTTACCAAACAAGTAGATAATGTCTGTTGTGACAGTAGTACTCCCCATGCATATTTCCTTATAATAAGAGTATTGTAAAGCAAACTTCCCAGTATTAAGAAGTACAAATATCCACAGCCAGATTATGAAAAGTTTACTTACTCTATGGTTCATGGCTCTCTGCATAAGAAATGTGGGAGCATGACTTTAGAGATATCTAAAATATAGCTTACACTGGAAATTCAAAGTTCAAGCAGAATTAAATATATTATAAGCTGTGAACTGGGACATAAGATCTATAATAGTGTATCTATATGCACATGAATGTTTGTGTGACAAGAGTGAGGAATTTTTTATTAATTTTAAAGTCTGTTGTTGTGTTGATCTTTCAGCAGCAGGCATTTAGACTCAGTTCTCATGGGAAAAAAAAAAGTCTCATGACCCCCTGAAGCCTTCTCTTATTGAAAAGCAGCTTTATATTTTCTGGAGGATGCTCTTGTGAAAGTCTATTATCATACAAGGAGACAAATTTTCAGCTAGCCACAGTGAGTTTTGATTAAAAAGGCAAAATCTATGCAGCTGATACTGCGTTCAGTATAGAATCAGGGAGGGTGGACCATGATGAAGACTCATATGCCTGATTTTCAGATACCAACTCAGATACAACTTTATTGCTAATTATAACACTCCAAGGCAAGCAATGTCAGCTTACCCTGGAGGAATACACAGGGTGGGGTTCTGGCATGCACAGCTTGTCAGATGTGAGGCAGTCAAGCACACAAGCCAAAACGTAATACTCAGACATCAAATTACCAGATAAAGTTCATAAGTAGGAGCCCTGGAGGCATTTATACATAAAAATATAGAAAGATGTGAGACACTTCCTTTGGAAAGGTAGGCTGCCACTTTCCAAAATGGAAGTGGAAGTGGATTGGAGCCTTTTTTTGACACAGACAGGAAAAAAAACCCTAGGAGTGGAAGTCACAGGGCCCAATTGTTAGAGGCGGTTAAGCCATTTTAAAACAATTTTTGGACTTAAGAATATTAAATAGCTTTTAGAATCTACATTTCAGTGCCTTCTAGGCAAGAAACTATTTTTAATAGTATTCCAAGGGTTGACTATGAAATTGTATTTTAATAGTCTAAAGAAATTTATTATGAGATACTTTAGATTATACTTTTGTATAACATAGAAGATACATTATTTAGCTTATTTTTATGTCAAATATTAAATAAAAAAGGAGAATAAGCAGATGAGTGGAAAGCAGTGAGATGAGGCAGGTAAATCACAATCAAATAGCAGCTGCAGCTTGATATAAAAAGGTAGTTCATTATTAAAAAAGGAATGTACAAGATTTGTATTTCTAGTACAATTATTTAAAACTATTCATGTAAAAATGTTGTTGGAAATGTGGATAATTAGAAAAGATGTTTGCACAAAAAGATCATGCAGGTGTCTAAAAGATATCTGGAGAAAGTGCAGGGGTAGTCCTGCAATTCTTCAGGGATCAGGTAACCTTGATAATAGACTGCTTTTGTTACAGAAGATGGATTTTAGAATTTCTAAAGGAAAGATATAATGGGTTTTAATAGGACAACAGAAAAGTCAGAATAGCAATACTGATTAGGGAGAAAATTAAGGCATTTTGAAAGTAAATTACTGTAGACAGTATTAGAGGCTGTTAATTAGTATTTCTTTCCTAGATGCTTAAGTGAATGCCAATGTCTTAATGGTAATTTACCTAGAATATTTTACCTTTGCAACACAGAAAATACTTCTCCCAACCTAATATTTATTACACAGCAGGCCACATTATCAGACTCATCATCTTCTGCAGTGATCCTTCCACATACTCAGATGTTAACACCATAGAGCAAATAAGGCAGCTGTACACTTCCCATGAACAGCAGCCAGCAATTAGCAACTCATCTGCACTATTTGTTTTGAAAGTTAGCTTCTGACTAAGGCTGTGAGTTCTAGATCCCCTGTCTGCTGCACTGCTGCTTTGACTGTGTGTTTGAAATCCATCTGAAATATACTTATTTTTCTCCTTAAAGAACTTATTCTTGCCCAAGCCAGGACCTTGCAAGACCCTGTAAAAAACACTAGGATTTGGACTAGTGGTTAGAACCCTGTGTATAAAGAGTTGGTATAACTTGGTGAAGATATATTTTCATTTTGTAATAAAACCATTCACATGAAGCTGAAGAGATTCTGTGATCAACTTATGTGTACATGGAAACAGAAACAAGGCATTCCTTGAAATGCTGTGTGAGGAAATCGGTACAGACATCCCTGAAATACTCTAAAAGGAAGATGTATACGTGGGTTACAAGAGTTGCAGACTCTTGTAACCCCTCCCTGTGAAGAGGGGAATAAAATCAACATCACACCTATATAAGGTCTTGCCAAGGAACAGTCATAGTCTGCAGAAATATATTAGAATGTTTTTAATTCACAATCAAATTGCAAGGTGAGAATTTCCCTCTAGTGTATAAGATGAAAAAACAAGATACAAACATTAGTGAATGCACAGCAATTGCACTAATACAGAGCTGTCAGGTACAAGGCATCTTTACCAGAAGGCAGGATACGAAGTGTTCACATTCAGATTGTTTAATTAGAACAAGTAATGGTTACAATCATTAGAAGAATATTATTTTCCATGAGTGCTTGAGTGAGATCCCTGCAGATCCTTCATGGCTGCATCATCTTTCAAGAACCAGAAATAAAAATATAGGTTCTCCAGCTCCGAATGCACAGATTCCTAAGACCAGGGTGTATATACTAAGCCTTACTCTTCTTTAGCAATAGGAACTTGCAGTCCCAAGAGTACATGACTGTGTTTCAGCAAATGTGACAAGGAGTCAATCAATCAACATAAGAAATACAGCTACAATCAGGAAAGGAAAACAACAGACAAGGCCTGGCTGCTTTGTGATTAAAAAATGTTTCTTGCTTCCTACTGACCTCTACTTACGCTCCATTTTATTCAGAGCTACATGATGCTGTGACACAAAGATACATATACATGGTTATGTTTCTGCTTCCCCAGTTTCATAATGTTACAGGACGTGTAGGCTTGTATCTGTTAGCACAGTGAAAAGGCACCAAACAACTTTCAGGTATAATGGAATTGCTGGCAAGCTTGAGCATACAAGCCACAGACAGAACAGGAACAGAAGTTTTCAAGCTGTCAGAGGCACAGTGAAGGTCACTGTACCATACAGAAATTTCTTTCACCCTCAGACAAGCAATCAAATATGCCTTCCTGAAAAACCTGTACAAAGCTATTTCCCAGTGTTTTGGAAACTGCTCGGCAGGTGAAAGACTGACAACTTGCTATCTTCATCATATGTAAAGTCACTTCTATGAGACACCCAAGGTGTCCCAGTTATATCACTCAAAATGAGTACACTTCTTTGAGTAAGGTGAATTCAGAATCTTAATATGCAAGATAAAGAGGTAAATAAACCTGCTACAAGATGTAGCCAGGAGTGAGTCACTAAGGCTAAAGATACTCAAGTGAAAACCAGACTAATGTTCAAGTTCAGAGGGTCTGGAAAGAAACACAAATTAGAGCCAATCTCACTGGCTGCCCTTTCAGTTAGATAAGACTGTTTAGCCTGTGATAGGTTGTAGGGAAAAAATTAGTTCAGCTAGCCAAAAGAACTCTGATAGAAACAGAAAATCCAGACTGAGAGTCACATGAGCCTGCCTGATCTGCACAGAAACAGATCGTTGAGACAAAGGAGCTTTCTATTCATTCCCAACTAAAGGGTGATAGTCAGGACAAAGCTGGAAAGTGCAGCATAGAAGGGCACCAGGAACAGCATCTGCAAAGGCTGATTTAGTTTCCCATAGTTGGCATAATCACAGCAGGCTTGGCAATGGTGGCATCTTCCTCTTTCCATTGAGAAATGATAGTTTTCAGCTGTGTATAGAACTGCACTCCCTGGAGGAAAGGAGAAATCCACAGATAAGGTATTTGGCCTCAGGTCTATGCTAGTGGTATATCAAACAGTTTCTGCTTTATCTACACAGGATTGAGTTTTCTTCTGTGGAAACAATTCTTGTCAGCCTGTTCTTTTTACCAGTTCTACAAAGATTCTGATTCTGTGAGAAAGCTTGCTAGTTATTGCTCTCTTCTCAAATCTCCTAAAAAGAGTTGCATTTTTATACTGAAGGGAAAAAGAATGAGGACTTGGCTATCTATGATTGTGACATGCATCTAGTTTTCAGTTTCCTGGTTGTAATGGCATCCTCACTAATGAGGTCTAATGACCATCTCCCCATTGCCATTTATAACATGATTTATCACAATTCAACCCAATAGAGTACTCTAATCAGAAAGTTACCTGTTTGCCATAGAAATTGGTGTCCCCTCTGAAAGAAGCACGAGAGCCAGTGAAAGAGAACATGGGCAGAGGTACTGGGATTGGAACATTGACACCCACCTACACCAAAGGAAAGCCGCCATATTAGTCACAAGAAGTAGCAGATTGCACAGCACTCTCCAAAAGCTTCGGATTTCGTTCCCTTATATCTGAGGCTGGGTACTGCTGGCTGACAGGGCAGCGATTACAGCTGAATGGTTACCCACTGTAAATGGTGAGGGCTAAAAGCAACAATTCTAGCTGGAACATACCTGCCCCACATCTACTAAGTGAGAATACTTCCGAGCTGTGGCTCCATTGGTGGTGAAGATTGCAGTTCCATTCCCATAGGGATTATTGTTCACCATCTCAATGGCATCATCCAAAGTATCTGCTTCCAGCACCACTAGGACAGGCCCAAAGATTTCCTCCTTATAGCAAGTCATGTTTGGCTGCCAATACGAACAGCAGAAAAAGCAGCTTGTATAAAGGATATCATAAAAATATCCTAGTAAATAGGATATAAGAAACACACATGCTATTAGTACTCATGATATTCCTAGGATTATTGATCATACTGCATTGCCACAGGCCATCCCTCAGTCCTGCTTACCTCTTCACCATTTCCCATGCCCTGTCCTCTATCTAGTCCACTAAAGAAGGCACCACTTTTCATCTCCAGAGTGCTTTCTGCTTTTACTGCCTGCATTACAACGAGTACTTCATTGATACTGTGCAAGGGAAGGCTGAGCCATTTATGGCCTTTCTACCTGGTGCTCATTGATTACTGACTGATTTGGCTAACCCATTTTTCAGCTGACCCTGCAATATACACTAACAAGCACTGGTTTTGGTCATCTTACCTTGACTTTGGCAAGGATCGTTGGCCCAACAAAATTGCCGTTTTCATAACCCTTCACTTTGACAGTACGTCCATCCAGGAGAAGGCTGGCACCTTCTTTTACTCCTTTCTCAATCAGACTGCAAACACGTTCCTTAGCTTGGGGACTGATTAGAGGCCCAAGATCTGCTCCAGGCTGGTCTCCTGTGAAGAGGGAGAGACACCAAGTTTTTAACTCTTGACAGCTTCCTCTTCATAGGCATCTGGGAGATAAGTGCACTGGCAGGAAAAATCTGAAAATCCTGATGTTTCTGAGACACAGAACAAAGATTTGAGACATTGATGAACAGGAATAATAGCCTGCAGCTTTCATAATCAACAAATAAGAGGAGTCATAAGCATAATTTTAGATCACCAGGAAGCCAAAATTCAACAACAGATTCTTCTCAAGGAAGGAAGCTTTTCCCCTTTGCAGCATTTTATTGAATAGAAACAAAAGATAATTCCCCTAGAATTAATAAGAGTCTAGCTTTTCCAAAGTACTTGTTTCCATTTTTCTTTTTCTATTGTATGCTTACTGCAAATTGGAAGGATCTTAAAATGAAGTTGCTATATAAATGGCAGATTTGAGTTAAACACAGGATATAACCTCAAATCTCCAGTTAAAACAAGACTGATCCTGTAAACATTGCATCACAGTCCCACCAGCAAGCTGAAAACATATTCCTACCTCTGAGTCTAGGGCTGGGTTTCCCAATCCAGACAATCTGCTAGGTCCAACCCCTACACATTAAACGTATGGTGCCAATAGCTCCAAGGGTCACAACACAGTATGGCAGATAAGCTGACCTAGAAAGCTGTGGTTGCACAGAAGTGAAGTACCTTGTAAAAATGATCACAGTCTGTACCTGCATTTACACGTAGATTTTTGGCTCTGTCCACAAGCTCTGGCAGCCATTTCTGAGCTTCTCCCACTAGAATTGCTGTAGACAGGGCCATGCAGCGTTGGCCAGCTGCTCCAAAAGCAGCTCCAACCAGCTGGTTCAAGGTGTTCTCTTTATTGGCATCAGGCATCACCACACCATGGTTCTTGGCTCCCTGAAATACAACACACAGTCTCCCATTATTAACCACCCCAGACTGCTTCTTCTCTAGCCCTCTGGCAGTGACTTCTTATAGTAGCTATGATTCTGTTACCAACAGGCTGGCAAGAGAGCAGCCTTATCACTTAACTGTCAGCAGCAAAGTCAGCTTCTGCTGCTGAATGGCGTGGTCTCTCTTAACATTCACAGGCAACAGAGGCAGTCTGTGCTAAAGTGTGCTCCATTCAGAGATATTACCATGTTGGCCTGGACTCTCTTGCCATTCCGGGATCCTCTCTCATAGATGTACTCGCCAGCCTGATTAGATCCCACAAAGCTGATTGCTCTGATATCCGGATGGTCACAAATGAAATTCACAGCTTCGAATAGGAAATAATACATTATAAATGTGGTGCACAACTGCTTCCTTCTGTTCCCATCCCCACAGCGCTAAATCTCTGTATCTTTCTTCTTATCAAAATTCTTGCCTCTGTGTTTCCTACATCTGAGTTCCCTGAAAGCCTGTCTGTGCATCTCTTCACTCACTTCTTAGCACACATACTCCTGCCCTGTCTTCATACTCCTGGCTCTCTGACATCTCTTCATGCTTTGAGTATCTCCCTGGGTATCTCTCATCTGAGCAATGCCAAAGTGAAGTTACTGTTCTCTATTTGTATCATCATGTCCTGAAGCTACTCGTGTGCTGTAGAAAATAGCAAGTTAGGAGCCAGAAAACTGGCATCCATTGTATATTCAGTGAGGCACTTAGTTCTTGTTTAGGCTTCCTTGCGAAACCAAGAAGATTTATCTACTTATTTCAGTTGCAGTTTAGGTTGCTAAATAGAGTTTGAGCACTTACATGCCTTGGGAACTCTGACCCCAATCCCCAAAATTTTGTCCACCATATCTCCTGAAAGATCTGGTGCAAGGTGTCAAGAGCATCTCCCACTCACCTTTCAGCTTCATGAATAGAGCTGAAGCATCTGTCCAAACCTATCTAACAGCAGCAGTCTCAGACTCTCCAAATGGTATCTCCCACTGAGCACACACCACAACACATACACTCATCATCTCCCAGGAGGGGTTGTTATTACCTTCATGTTGTCCATGGATAATATTCAGGGTCCCATCGGGGGCACCAGCATCCTGAAACAGCTTGGCAAGGAACATTAGTGCTCCTGGTACACGCTCAGATGGTTTCATCAAGAAGGTGTTTCCACAAACCATAGCCATGGGGAACATCCAAAGAGGAATCATGGCTGGGAAGTTGAACGGTGCGATTCCAGCACACACGCCCAGAGGCAGGCGGTAGGTGTAAGTGTCCATGTCTTTAGTGATGGAGGGCATGGTCTCTCCAAGGATGAGGGATGTCACACTGCAAGCATGTTCAACCACCTCTGCGGCAGAAAGGGCAATACGCTGCTGGATGATCCGTTAACAATTAGTCCCCAAACTCCCTTTTCACTGCTGCCTTGACCCACCTCTTTCTTCCAGCCTCTTCTCCCACAAGTTAAAACTCATTGTGCTCCAGACAATCCCTTTGCTCTGCCAAGCATTGTAAGCGAATTATGAATGGATTCTCTCTTGACCACACTATACATCACTGTGATAAGAGCACAGACACAACAGCCCCAGTACAAAATGCACAGGTATAGTATTATTGTGCCTCCTGGGACTCAACCTCAGATATCTGAGCACAGGGGAGAAGTCCTTATTCCTTTTTAGTAATTTGTAGTCGCTCCTAGAAAAACAGCTAACAACTCTAACAACTTGGAAGTGATTTAATGATACTCTATCTAAAAAAATTCTTCAGCTTAGAGTTACAATTGATGCTTTTCTTTGAAGAGGGGGCTATAAAGGGAGCAGTTGCTCAGGAGACCTCACCCCTTCCTGTGGGTTCTCAAACCCTCTTTTTTAACAGGAGGAACCAGTAGCTTACGGAGGCCTCGGAACACGTCTCCCTCAGCATCAGCCAGGGTCTTCCCTTGCTCAAAGGTGATGAGTTTGGAAATTTCTTTCTGAAAATGGAAAACACAGAGTTTATGAATGTTAGAAAAGTGCCCACCCATGAAATAGAGTGCAAGGATAATACAGAATTAATAGGGAGTTGAACATCACAGTGAATAGACTGGACAGAACCCAGAAAAGCCTACACTGACTGATTTGCTCCTTGTAAACAAGAAGCCAATAACCCACACAGGTGACATTTTAGAAGAAATCATCCTAGGATTGGCTTGTACTCTAATGCTTTCAGGTATGACACCACATACACACCAAAAAAGCAATCAGGCAAACCCAAAAACATAGTAACATACTTGTTTTCATCAACTGGCACATGTTCTATCAAGGCTCAAAGTTCCTTTTAGCGGTCTCTTGGTAAAGTGACAAATTCAGAATAATATTCCCTAAGAAGCGCTGCCTCTCTGTTACCATTTGATGGGAAGTGTTTTGCTGCACCTCTCAACTCTGCCTCAGTTGGCTCCTCGATCACGGCAATGTCTCATCAAGAACTCTGTAAACCCCGAGTCTCTTAATTTAGCTCCTAAAATCAGCTGCAATGCAATCAGCCACAGCCATCACACACAGCCATGGTGTCTCACCAGATTGTCTTTGATGAGTTGTTGATAACGCAGGAAGATTTGCTGGCGACTCAAAACAGATGTTTCTGACCAGTTCCAAAAAGCCTTTTTGCAAGAAGCCACAGCTGCCTCCATCTCACTGGCTGTGGCTTTCGGTACACGGCCAACCACCTCATTTGTGGCCTGAAAGACAAAACAAATTGCATCAAAACTCAACTTTTCCCATCTGTCCCCACCAACCACTCAAGAGTCCTTTCACAGCACACACCTAATATTTTTGTTCTACAAGGAGTTGTACTTCTGAGGGCAGAGCACAAAGGAGACACCTTCCTTGATTGCACACAAAAGGCCTGAGCTACAACTGGAGTAGTTCTTAAAACCTGCACTCCAAATATCTCAAATTAGACACTCAGAAAACTGCAAATGCAGTACCTATTTCCAAGCTGAAGTGACTTGTCTACCTTGAAACTTCTAGAGAGTATAAGGCAAAAGTTTCTGTGGGCTGTGGTCTTTTCCCTCTCCATCGTCTTGGTTCATCTGGCTGTCCCTCTTGCACATTAAATGAAACAATATTCCTTTGGGAAAAGCAGTATATGACTGTGCAATTGGCACTGATGTTAGCTTACCTATACTCCTAGGCCAAAGTATTATATTTACAAGCAACCTTAGTTCTACAGTATTTTAACTTCAAGCTTGTTGCCGTTTTAACACCCTTCTAATGTTGTCTTAAAAATTAAATTTGCTTTGACATGACAAAAATTAAAGATATATCACTAAGAGAGAAACTATTCAAAACAAGAGGAAGAAAATTAAACAAGAACACTGGTTACTATGTAGAGGCCAAGTGAGCTTCATGAACATGGCTTGCTGCTCTGATCATTTCCACAAAGCAAATGAAAATAGAGCTTTACAGAGAAGATTTAGAAAATGCTGTTTAAATGCTTACTAGGGAGGTCAGGAGGGTCAGAATTCTGAGTGCAACCTCATTTCCATTTGTCTTTGGTGAAGTACGTAGACAAGTGCTACTAATCTACGATATTTTGCACTGCATAGCATCCAACTTCTGACTTCTCTGTGATTATTTTGGACCACAGATAGAAGCTCTCTGAAAGGAGAGGAGCTTCAGCTGTCAGGATTTTTCACCTTTGTACTCTGAGAGTAATATCAGTCTCTATCAGGATTTCACATTCAGCTGGCATCAAATCACACCCAGTTGATTTCATATACAGGGTGAAAGACACCCTTCAGAAATTTGACATACTCATCACAGAACCTTTCTTTGAGAAAAAAAAATGTAATCAGAGTTTAAGCTTCCTTTCTGGAGATCAGAGACTTCCTATATGAGGGAAGTAAAGGAGATAGTAACTTTTCTGAGACTGACATTTCATGTGAAAAGGAAGCTGAGAAGCTGTGGTCTATCTTAAGATCCAAGTCTAAACCTTTCTCAAGCAACATATGTACACTTCTGCCACATCCCTGAAGAGAGGCACAGACCTTTGTGGCACAGTGATCACTATTTATATAAGCTGAGACCATTTCACTTACCGGATTGTGGATATCAATCCATTCAGTAGTTTTGGACTCAATAAACTTCCCATCAATGAAGAGTTTGGTTGTTGGCTGTGAAGGTCAAAACACTGGACAGTGAGTTATTTTTGTCTCAACATGCCTAAATACCAGTGTGCCATATTACATGCAAGCCTTCATCATTTACTGCTATGTGAACCATTAGAGAGTCTAGATCCAGTCTTCACAGCAAGACCCAATTAACTGCTCTCTGCCCCATTTTTCACTCACTTTACACCAAAATAGCCAAAATTCATTCTAAAAGCAGTTATAGAAAAAATACATTCCTATGCTTGTGTTCAGAGTTATTTCAATCTATTTAATCAAAACCTGAAAAACTGCCACTCTTAAATGTTCAGAAGAAACAGTTAATAATTCACCTAGTGGGAATTCTGTGAACCCAGTGCAGACTGTGCCACTGTCCTATGTGCCTCCTTCCCATCAAGCCACTAAGCAGGTTCATCTTTCCAGTTCAAGCAGAAAATTGGACTTTCCCCACCCCCCTGCTTGGTCTTGCAACTAAGAGCAAGGAACCTGCATCTGTGGAGTTCACCATGACTGTCCTGGCTGGCAGCATAGAAAACAAAACCTTTCCACTCAGATGCAGAGGAGGGACAACGAAAGTTTGGAATATGGGGTTCAGGCAAACATTGAACAGAACAGAAAGCAGAGGTAGAAGCTGTCATTAGGACTAGATTGGCAACAAAACTGTACCATGCAGGAAAACACATTGTGACTGTATAATATAAATTAAGAAACTAGAAAAGAGGAATTGACATTGGGAGGTAAGGAGAGAACTAGGAGCAAGCAAGAACCAGTTAATCATGACACATGACTTGGGGAGAACAGGTAGGAGAAAGGGGAAATAGATCTGTTGTATGAATAACAGAATGGGACAGATCAACAGAACTGGGATATAAACCCAAATATATTGGAAAACTGAAGAAATTATGATGTGGAATTATGAAAGGGAGATGAGGACTTGGATGCTATCCAAGGTGTAATGAAGGGAAAGAGATCAGAGGAAGAATTAGGAATATAAATGGTATTGGGTAGACAAGTAATGACAGTGAAAAGTGGATGAAAATGAAAAAAAAGTGAACAGCAATGTTAGTTGGAACAAATTGAGAAAGCTTGGAGATGAGAAAGCTAGGACAAGAACTGTAAAATAAGTCTGTTAATGGACAAGCAAGACCTGATTTGGAAAGCAATACTAGGAGAGAATTTAAAAGTTGCAGATGATTATGTAGCTGGAATCACACTTGGGGAAGCAAGGCAGAAATCTGTGCCTACGAAAACACAATCTCCTCTAGAACCCGGAAGGAAGCACAGGAAATCTGAGTCCCTTGACTGAGTTCCCTGACTGTCAGAAAAGCTACTGGTCTAAAGAATGACAAACTCCTATGGCTATCAATCACTCCATTAGCCCCAGTGTCGCGTATCTGCACTGGAGCTACAAGCTCCAGTGCTTTATGACCCACATGGACTTCAGCACAGTGGAGTTCATACGTTTTTCAAATTGCTTAAAAAGGGTATCTCAAAAATTGCACATGCCACAAAAAATATTTTAAGCAAGCCAGGAAATGCTGAATTAAGATTAACTGCACTTTTCCCCCAAGATCGCCACCTTTTTTCCTGTAGAGAAAGCACCTGCTGTGAAAACACGGACGGTAGTAAAGCAGACTCTTTGTGGAATCCTGCTTTGGAGTTTGGAGAATGTGCAGCCATGCACAGCGGAGGAAAAAAGGCAGTACAGCAACTAAAGCTGTTCGATATTGTCCGAAGGAAACCAGATCCTCTCTCTGTTGCAAACAGATGCCATGAGGCCAGTCCAGAGCCACCAGGAGTAACGTGAGGTGACTCCCTGAGCGGCCGCACCGCGAGCCGCGGCAGAAGCTGCCCGGGCTCAGCTCCGGAGTCTGACAAATCGCACATGGAACTATTTTCCGTCCCTCCCGTCGAACACGGGGTCAGTGCCGATGTTTGTTCCACCGGACCCACCGGGGTTCCAGCCGAGCCGGCGGGAACGGCTGTAGCAGAGCAGACCCGAGGGAAGTGTCGGGCGGGCAGCGGCGGCAGCGCCCGGGGCTCTCCCGCGCCTCCCTCCCCCGCCCACCGGCTCCGCTCCGCGGGACGGGCACTCACCACCGAGGAAGAGAAGGACGCGGCGACTGACGCGATCCAAGGGGCTGTCCGCGGCAGCTGGACGGGGGGGGGAAGCACAGACCACCTCAGGGCGGGTCAGGCAGCACCTCCCCCCGACCCCCCTTCGGCCGCTCCCCGCCCGGGACCGGGCTCCCCGCGGGGTCCCGGGGCCAGGTGAGCCGCGACCCCCCTGTTCCCCCCGAGCCGCGGGAGCCGCCGCGGGCCAGGGGCGGCCGCCTCACCCTGAGCGCCACGCGGCGCCGCCCGCCCCACGCTCCGCGCGCCGCCGCCGCCGCCGCCGCCATCCCGGCCGAGGGTCGCTGCTCCGCGGCCCCCGACGGCGCCCCCCGCCCCGCCCCACCTCGGGCCCCGCTCCCGCGCGGCTCGCGGCCAATCGCCGCCAGCAGCCGCTCCGGCCCCGCCCCCTTCTGCCCCCGCCCCCCGTTGCGGGCCGCGGATTGGCGCAGGGAGCCCAGCCGCCCTCCGAGCGCCACGGCCCGGCCCGGCCCAGCGCCGCCCCGCGGCGGCCGCGGGAGAGGCACGTGGGGCTCGGGGGCGGGGTTTGTTTTTCCGCTCCCTCTCGGCAGCGGCGGCGAAGGCGCGGGGAGTCACGTGAGGCTTGTGCGATGGCGGCTCCCGCGGACGGTGAGGCGGGAGGGCCGGGCGGCACTGCTGCTCCCCCGCGCCGCTCCCCCGCCATCCTCCCCTCACCCCCTCTTTGTTGCAGGCGCCGACCTGGAGGCCTCGCTGCTGAGCTTCGAGAAGCTGGACCGCGCCTCCCCGGACCTATGGCCCGAGCAGCGTAAGTCCGGCGGGCCCTCGGCCCCGAGTCTGACACCTCGGGGTGGGGTGGGGAGAGCTCGGGCCGGGCCGGACCGGGCCGGGTCTACCGGGGGCAGCTGCGCGGGCTAGGCCGGGCCCGCCGGGGCCGGGCGGGGTGGCGGCGCTGCCCGCAGAAGCGCGAAGCCCCCGCCAACCTCCGCTTTCTCTTCCCAGTGCCCGGGGTTGCCGAGTTCGCCGCCTCCTTCAAAAGCGTGAGTGAGCGCTGCTTTACCTTTCGCGTTTCCGCCTTCCGTGTGATGGTAGACCTGCGGGTTCTCTTGCGGGCTTTACATCTTCGTTCTATGAACCGTATCTCAGTTATAACTCCAGTATATACTACAATAAACCTTTTGGTTTTAATGTGTCTTTTATATTTGTGTTTCTTTTTTATACCTTATGCAGTTTACTGTGAATGAGAATTATACTTTGGAAGAAATAAAAGGTTTTGAACTTCAGAAAACACTATTTTTCATACTGATTTTTGGCTTGTGGATGGTAGTATGCTGTTTTTAACTCTAAAATGTCCAGGAAAAAACAAGATTAAACATGAAAGTATCTTAATGGAGCACACTCATATTTTTGCTGTCAGTGTAACTAGATTTCAATACAGGTCGTACTTCATTATACAATTCTAAAAATAGACTTTTCTGAATATGAACTTTTATTTTTTTTATAACAGCCCATTACAAGTTCTCCTCCCAAGTGGATGGCTGAATTAGAAAATGATGATATTGATATGTTGAAGGGTGAGTATGAGTATTGTGGGCATGAATTGAGGTTGCCAAAGCAGATGGGAATTCAGTACTTACTTAAGAGGCTTAAAACACTTGTTCTTTAAATGTTCTGGTGGTGGCCCTGTGGCCTGAGATCTCTAGCCATCCTATCTGCAGAATCTCCCAACTCAGAAGTCCCTATCTTGTTAATGATAGACATTTTCATTAAATCAAGGTTATTGCCAAGAGCCTATCCAGGTGTCAGTGGCAGGCTGATTTTTCAAAACAAGCAGTGTAACATTGTATATATTTCAGTCACCTCATTTAGCCATTTTTATCACTGCTTTAGTATAGTGAGTGTCTCCTGTGTTTTGAGAAGTAGCATGAATTTTTTGGAGGAGCTCAGCTGATCAGTTCGTGAGTAGCTTAGACTTGTTGATTGACTTGTTCAGAGATACTCTATGTGGGTGTCTTCCCTTACAGATCCAGGAGCTCTAATGCAATGGTGAGGCTGTATAGGCAAGTTCCAGAAGGATTAGCTAGCATGTCCACTTGCTGTATGTTGCAGCTGTTAGTTTGCAGTAAACATCCTTCAGCGTGCTCTGCCTCTCATGTATTCCAGATGATGATGTGTGATCATGTCACAGTGACATCACAGTTACAAAGTGAAAGTGAGATGGATTAACTGACTTGCTGCAAGAAATGTGCTTAACCTTAGATTATTAATGTAAAATAAGTCCGTTCCCTTGCATACTTTTTAATAGCTTGTTCATGTTGCAATGTGAACTTACAAGAAGTTCCAAAGTATGGGTCAAATTACTCTTTGCAGTGATGGCAAATTAAAGCATGAACTAGAGTCATGGCTGTCTTTCTCCTTATGTTAAAATTAGGAGTGGAGTCAGCTTGAATTTGAACATACGCTGTTCACTGAAATAGATCCTGACAGAAGTATGGCTTGAAAGTCCTCTGAAGTACTAAACAGGTGAACTGTCACTGGAGGACTACAGACAGTGTTAAAATTCACCTTTTTCTCTCTTTTTAAGAGCTGGGGAGCCTCACTACAGCCAACCTGATGGAAAAAGTTCGTGGCCTGCAGAACCTGGCTTATCAGCTGGGACTGGATGAATGTAAGTGCTGTACACAGATGTGACTAACTACACTTCAGATCTTTCCACTAAAGCATGTGCTTGTGCATTTGTAGCTGGAAAAGTGTGTTGGCAGATTTGGCAAGTGTTTGACAGTTAGTGAACTCCTGCATCAAGATGAGAGAATGAGCTTACATCTCCAACTTACAGCCTACCTGTGTGGGGGAAACGTGTATGTCAGTCTGGTGTTACACTGTGGCACACAGGCTTCTGTTCCTGATTTAACGCTGTCTTACATACATCAGGTTACTTTGCTTAATTTCCCACTCAGATACTAAACCTGTTTCTCAGAATACTTGTGGCAGTACTTCTCTCAAATTTCATGCACTGCCGCCACAGTGAAACTTACACTTGTGTATAGAATTCTCCTGTCACTTTGTGTTCATACTGTTTTCTGCTTCTGTAGCTGTTACTTTTTCTACACTCAGTTGTGGGGGGAGGTGATGTCATTGAGTCATAAAGTTGACCTTCATCCCAATTGCAAACAGCCAACTCCTACCGTGGTTTTTTGAAGAAAGAGTTCCTTTCATTGTCTCGTTTAGGACTCTCTTGTTAACAGGTTGATCCAGCTTTGAGGATTTCAAAAGTATTGTGGAGCTGTTTTTAATGCTACCCATACATACCAACACATTTATTTTTTTCTGTTTAGTTTTGCTCAAACATAGACCTTGGTTGCAATTACTCTCGGGCTACACAAAGCACCAAAAATTTTAAGTCTTTCAACCTTCCTTTCAGTGGATAACATAACTTAGTAATAAAGCTTTAGAGTCCTTCTGACTGCAGACTTAGGATAGCCTAATGCATTCTTAATAACAAATCATTAAGCTTGTTTTAACATACCAAGTTTATTTTACTTTCAGTGCTAACATCTCTTAAGACTGTGTAAAGCATTTGGTGGAGTAGAAGTTAAAGTATAACAGTGTAAAACTGAGTCAAATGCAAAGATTGGCTGATGATTGGCTTTCTTAGTCAAGTTGTCAGCTCTGATGTCAGATCGTATTGTTCTGCTAAATGGACTTTAAGCGGAGCCTGAGTTGCAGTAAAGCTAGGGAGGTGTTTGTTTCCTTATTGCACGTGCAATAATTGTTGCATCTGTTTATTTTTACTGAGAACAAGTGCATATGTAAAGAAGACAAAGTGAGGGAGAACTGAAATATGTGAGGCTCAACAGTTATAACTTAAGTCTTGAATTTTCAAGCTTTATGAAAGGTTTCCATACTTCTAACTTCTTGTCACTGAAGACAGTTTTTCTTTACACTGTAATCCATTGAATACTTTTTGTGTCATAATATACATTTATCTTTGGAAAATTTTTACCAAAAATTAGTTGCAGAATTTGAACAGAAGCTGCTCAGGACTGTTTTTCCCAGTACTGTCTTTAGGCTATTTTCTCTTACGGACTTGGATAAGTGAGAGAACAAGAAAAAAAATCCAAAAGATCTGTTGGTTAAAGTTAAGGGAATTGTGGATTTGTCTCGGAGGTATTGGATTTGGTTATATCTTTGTGTATTGAAGTTTAATAGTCCCCTCTTGACTTGGCTGGTTAATTGAAACTGGCTGTCAAAAGCAGGACGAAACCCGCTGCTGACCAGTCTCCTCTAGATGGCAGCATGAGGCTTCCCACTGAAGTCTTGCTTTTCGTTCTATAAAACTCTTGACATTTCAGTCATGGTTTGAAGCTGTTCTTCCCAAGATTGTTTTTTGTGATGTATTTTCTCTTCAGAATGTGCACTGTCTTTTTTTATTTAGAGATAAAAATTGGACAGATATAGATATTTATTATGTATTTTCAGGTGTTTCATTGGTGCTGAGTATGAGAGACAATTCTGCTTCATTGTATTAGCAACTTACTTTTCCTTCCAACTCTTCTAGATCCCACCTCAAATCCTTTATATTTTTAAAGACTTTTATTTTCATCCAAGTTATTAATAAAATGCTGTGCAGGACCAGGGTGATTCCTGCAGCACTCCATGAAAAATGTATCTATTGAGTGACACTGCAATCATGTTGTGAGATGTGTTATTGCTATACCCTGTTCACAACATACTTTACATCAATTTTGCATTAGAATTCTTTAAGCAAAGTGCTGTGGGACTGGGTACCTTTTGAAAAGTTTATTTATTGAGGTACTATTGCAACAATAGCATTGAAATCTGAGTAACTGATTTAACATGATGTAGTTTGATTAATAATTGCTGGCTTATATGCCTTGTTTCTTGAGTTCGTATGAACTCTCTTAGTATTTTGTCTATGTAAGTGAGCTTTCTCGACAAGGTTGGAACAGGTTATTGAATGTTTTGTCCATCTTCATGGGACATCTGGATGGCTTTCATTTAGGAACAACTGAATACTGTTATCTGAATTCCACATTCTTATTATCTACAATCCAGCTGTCCCTAACTTTTTGGCCATGGATTTCTCAGTTCCTCTTTTGGTTGTGCGCTTTTCACAGATTTCCTTTCTCTACAACTAACTTCCTCCCCTCTCTTTCTCATGGGGTTACCTTTACTTTCTGTAACCCTGGCTAGTTTGTTGAGTGCCCCATGCTCCTCTGAATCAATTTAGTTTGTCAACTTATAATTTAGCTTTTCTTTCCAGCTTGTTCTTCCTGGCATGCTAGTAGGTGGATTCTTGCTCAGAATATTCCTTGCAGAATATTCTTCTCCTCCTTGGCACAGAATTCACATCAAAGGATTACTTTGCTTGAATGAAACAGGATTTTTGTAGCATGAATTTTTTTAATGTGTTTTTTTTGGTTTGTTTGGGGTTTTTTGTTTTTTTTTAGTTTTTACTTTCCTCTTAAAGGATAGACTATCCTTGGGTCTCTTTTGTGTATTTATTCTTTGCTAAAAGGTGATTCTGGAGTTCTCTAGAAACTTCCAGGATCAGGACCTTGTATCAATAAAGTCTTTTAAAAATAAATTATTTTTCAGCACTTCTTCTCAGATTTCATCTTGTGTTTCCTTGCCTGCTTTTTAAGCTCTGTAAAATTCTACCTCATCCTTTTGCTTGTAGCTGCTTTCCTCTTTTTTGCTTTGGTTCTTAGAACCACAGAAACATTTAGGCTGGAAAAGACCTCCAAGATAATGAAGTCCAACCTTGTCGCATTAGAGCTTCTATTTTCCTTCTGTTAATGAATTATTTTATTGGTTAGAATAATTGAAACCATTTTTAGTTTTGAAACTCCTGCTTTGTGTCAATTTTACTGTTCCTGTTAACGTGGGTGTTTTAAGGGAAGAGGAGTTTGGCTCAATGAATACAGTGACTTCTAGTTGTTCATGCAGTTAGGGTGACTTTGGGAGGCATATTAGCTCTTCTGAATGTGAGCTGCAGCCACTCAATGAGTCTCATTTCTGAGTTTGGGGGAAAAAAGTATAAAAGCCTTGTTATGAGCTTTCTTCCTCCCCTCTGTGTCCCTTAATTTTTCCACTTACAAGCTTTGCTTGGAGTGGAGTAGTGAGCACTGCAGAGTGAGCAGACCCCAGTGAATGTGGCAAGCAAGAGGGAAATAGTTCTTTTTTGGGAACCCAGTCACAGACCATGACTCAATGTTTGTGGCCCACAAAGCAGCAAGTTTCAAAACACTTAATGTAAATAACTGCAAATTTAGATGTTGAGAGCATCTAAACGTAAATTTACATCTAGATGTGAATTTAATGTAAAAAACTGCAAGCTCTGTTTTTGCACTGTATGACCCATTGCACCTTTTGGAGCCTCTGAGTCAAAGCTGACTTTAGACGAATGTTGAAGTCTTGGTTTCATGAACTGGCAGCTCTGAGAAGTCCATGCATTTAAAGATATACCCTGTCATCCTTTGGGATATATGTATACAGAGAGATGTGTCTGAGAAGTACATATACAGAAAAAAATGTTTTTCTTATAAAAAACTAAAAGTTTAGTTTTTTCCAAACTTAAAAAAAACCCTTATGTATAAAAGTAACAGATATGTAGGGTGGGGAAATGGGAAAAGCACTAAGTCACTGAAGGAATGTGGTTGTCCAGGGACTTTGAAGGCTCTGCTATTGTTTCCCTGCAAATCTCTGATGTTTTTTTAGATAACACCTGCTATACTTGTTCAGAAGTCCTGAAATGTAAATATTGATAGCTGGTATCACAGCCATGTTTATGAAATCTCACTGATGCCAGAGAGCTTATCTGGCTACTATGGTATCACAGTACAGCTTCAGTGATACTGTCAGTGCAAGACTTCCTGCAAAGTCTGTTATTTTTAAGGCCCAATATCTTTGTGAAGGTAATGGTGCCTTGGTGCTGTGTGTGCCTTAAATATTAGAAAATGTGAGATAACTGACCAAACAGATATTAATATAATTTATAATTTCCCTGTCAGTGATTTTTGCTAGTCTAATCTCTTGTGTTCGATTAAATTTTTATTTGGAGTTAAAGCTAGTTTGTGATTTCTTGCTGTAAAATTAGGAATGACTGTATTATGCAATGTTAAATCCTCATACTCTTTCAGGAGCAATGAAACAGTTCCCAAACATTCTCAACCAAGTCTCCTTATTTTTAGTTTCCCATGGTTTTGTGCATTCTGGCTTTCACTGGGTTTTAGCAACTTTGCTCCTATTTTCTTTGTAACGCTGATTTATTTTCCATATATGTTCAAGCAAATTAAATAGCAAGGGTGCAGTGGAAGAGCTGTTTAATCAAGGGCCCACAGATTAGACCTGGATGACCTGGGAGATTGTAGGTGAACAGCAAAAGGTTGGTCATCTTGTAGCACCAGACTGATAGAGGAAAAGCCAGCCCAGGTTTAGTCAGTGAGTGATGGTTTTCTTTACTGTGAAGATTAAGTAAGTGGCTAGGGTTTTTTGGTCTGGAGAGAAGCAGCTGATGTAGTATATGAAAAAGATCTGTAAAACATTAATGCAGAGAAAGTGTGAATGGGGAATGACTCTTCACTGTTTCTTATAGTGCGGGAGCCAGAGAGAATGAAAGAGTCGGTACAGACATGAAGAGATACTTGGGTTGTGCATTAAAGTCAGAGCACAGCACCACTGGAGCTTGTGGGCATGGAATTTCTCACTGTCTCAATAATGAGATAAATTATTGGAAGATAAATCCTTCAAGGATATCTGACTGCTGAGAAGTCCCCAGTGGCTTGGATACCTTGGGGATGCAGAAAGCAGAGAGAGAGATTGCTATGCAGGTATAGCTATTACACTTTTCTATAGATGCCATTGGCATCTGAGTCAGGGTGGTGGGTGGGAAAGACCTTTCGCTTGACAATGGATATTTTTGTTTATTTATTTTAGTAATAGGCTAAACTGCCTGGTAGTTAAGCAACCACTACCAGAAGTCACTGAGGGGTCCCTGTAATGGACAGACTCTTCCAGAGACAGCAAGAGATGGATGGGCACATGAATGAGGAACAACTACCTTGCTCCCAAGTTAAACTGTCCTTGGTTGTGAATTGTAGTCCTCAGCAGCCTCTGAAATTTCTGGAAAATCATAAAGGAGTCCTTCTGAACTCCAAGCTATGTACAGATCACTGCTTTTCCTTAGATTGGTAGTCTTCAGTTTTTCATTTCTCATTTCAGATAAATGCTGTCTGTTGTGATCTCTTGCTTGCAAGTTCAGCTTTTTTTGGAAGTTTGGAGGGGCAGAGCAATTCATCAGGATTTAACTGTAGCATATTTTGAACATACACCCTTAGTTCTGCCAGTGATCCTTGCACGCTACTCTTGTAATTGAGTTTTGGATGGTGTTTATTTTTTTTACCTCATTTAGATGCTGATCATAGGTAGGATATGCTTAAATTGGGCTCCATCCAGGGTGGACTGAATTTATCTATTAAACTTCAAGACAGGGCATGACAGTTGCTACACTTGAACTTTGTGTATACAAAGTTGCTGAATTAGAATTAAAATAAGGAAGGAAGATAATGTATCATTTTACTGAAACTTCTTTTTCCTTTTGTGGAATGGATTGTCTTTCCTAGGAGTGTTTCCATGTAGCATGAATATGCAGCCTTTTTAGGCTCCATGCAAAACACCTGGCCTTTGTACCCCAACAGGCTTCTATCAATGATGTAACTGATCAGATAAAAATATCTTCTGATCACAACCACTTTTTCTTTAGTCCTGGCAGCACAAAGGCTTTTTAAGCTCAGAAGCCTTACTTTACATTTGTGAACGTGGCCTCACTTCTGCATTACAGTTGCCTGGTGCTCTTTCTGGTGTGGATGTACAGTTGTTTGCAACAAAATGTTTCAGGTTTTTACATTTGTAGGAAACCAACATATGAACAAATGTGTAAGTAAATATGTCTCATGACATCTTCTGAAATCTCTTGTTGGTCCATTTTAGTAAAAGTTGTGTGTTCACTCTCTGTAGTCTGGAGAGTTGCATGGAAAAGTGAATTGGACTGTTATGGTTTCTTACTAGTCAAAATGAGGTTTTGGAGCTGTGTAGAAGAGCAGACACTTCCTTTAATGTGAACTCTTTCCCTGTTTCCTTGGAGAAATAAGACTATCTAAAGTGTGGTGAAGCTGGAGAACTGCCTTTTGGAGAGGCAAGAAGGAAATAAAGTGAAAGAGTAGCATGTGATTTGGATCTGCATCCCCCAGCATTCTCAGTGCCAGTTATTAGAAAGATACAGCAGTGTTCTTACCATCTTGACTGTTGACAAAAGAGTGAGGAGGATGCTCACTTTTTCTTTGTTAAAAGCTGACAGCTCCAGAAGTATTGTGCTTCTAGCACTTGTGTGCCTGTATTAATCTGAAACATGATGGAAGAAGATATGTTTTGGATTGCCTACATTGTTCTGAATATGTTGGACTTGGAAGAGAGCAACGTCTGCCAGGTCTAGTGCTTATGTTCTTAAACAAAATACACAGTTTGTTTGCTTGCAAGGTGAACTGTACTGCATAAGAGGAAGCAGTTTGAGGTGTGTGCGCTTCAGTTATTTCTGCTCTGCTTAGAATTTTCTTTGTAGCAACTTTTTTTTTTTTTTTGGTTAGTTTTCTACATTCCCTGCCTTGCTGAGTGAATCTTCCTCATGTTTCAGTTTTGCTTGAAAGCATATTTCTCACTTATTTTGTTATTTAGTACTGTGTTTGGCAAGGACTCTATGTGAAATAGTATACTTCATGTGCTTCAAAGCTCAAAGGCAGAGTTTTATAGCTGGACAACAAAATTATGCTCTTTAGACACTGGGTTTCTGTAACACACAATTAGCTTGAGGAGTTACTTAGCAGAGTTAATAGACTTCTCCCAGAGAATGTGTCCCATTTTGGATGGTTTATTTTTGGGTTAGGAGATGATCACAGAGAATTTCAGGAGCTCACAATCAGATGAAATGGTTGGTTTCGTTTTTCACAGTAGAAAAAATATGGAGGCCTTTTTCAGTTTACATTCATAGTAGTTCTTGATCCTTATTTGATTGTTTCAGAGAGGTGAAAAGAACACTTAAATTGTCTGTTAAGATGTTTATATTGCCCTGTCACCACAATATCCAAGGTGCTATGATTTCCATGTGAAACCTTGGCCTTTCTCCTGATTCTTTTTACACTCTCCTCCCACACTGTAGATCTACCACTTCATTTTAATGCACAATGCTGTGGTAAGAGATACTGTGCACCTGCAGGGGGACAAGGAAATCACCTTTCCTTATACTGTTCACTGACTGGCTTATTTACAGGCAGGATTTTTCTGGGGCACCTCCTGTTGGAAGAGTGAGACATCAGAAGGCCAGCTTGAAATTGCCATTCATACATGATCTGTGAATTGGCTAATTCTGACATGTAGGTAGTTAAGAAATGATTACAGTCAGAGGAGTCATGACCTCAACTTTTCATCATCTCCATTGGCTTGTGCCCCAGTTTGGAAGTGAAGGAGGCATAGGAAGTTTTAATTGTACCTGTGTGATTTATCCTCAGTCAGCTCTTTAATTTCTTCTGGCTGTCTGAGGTTTCCGACACGCTGTAAATTTCTCCAACTTTTTCATTATCTGCAATTTCTTTATGACTCATGAATCGGAGTGGAGAGAGAGTGTGGATTTACAGCAGAGATAAACATGTCCATAAAGTCTGTATCTGTGTCAGTAATTGTACTGCTGTCAGTGACTGTCCTGTTTTACAGGTCTCTCTTGGGAGAGGAACACGCTTTGCTACCAGTGTCAGAGAAGTGTTCACTTTGATTTGCATTAACGTGCCAGGAGATTAGGTTGCAATGGTGAGGATGGAAATTGAGTTTGGACCATGGCTGCTATTGTTTTTTTAAATAAATGGGTGTGTAGTTGAGTTGCCCTCTGTCTGCAGAAAAGAAGAAAAAAAGGAGACAGGTTCAGGTTGTTCTTAAATATAAAATCAGGGAGAGACAGTATACTGATGATATCAGATGTGATTCTACCCATATGCATAAATTGTGCATTCTTACCATAAAACAAATGCTGTATCTAGGTAACTGTCATATATGGAAAAAAATACTGCATGGATCCTTAGGGTATTCTCTGTCTGCTGGTAAAGTAGAATGAATATTTCTTTAAGTTTCAAGAAATTTCTGCTTCTATGCCTTCTTGCCTCTCCCTTACTCCTCAGAAAAGATGCTATTGTGGACATTGATGGTGAGTACTAATGCATCATCATAGTCTCCATGCACTGATGATTCTGATTGCTGCAGAAGGAGGTGTATACTCTTGAAGTCTGAGAAAAGGAAAAAAAATCCCTAAAACTCTCCTAAGTGTGCTAGAAGTTCAAACTTCTACAATTTCTCTGTGCTTCTATTTTCTGTTTGATGCCTGTTGTAGATACGTGTCTGTGTGGAATCTTCTTTTGTTAGGTTCTACAGTTTGGGTTGGATTTTTTGGCTGTGACTTAATAATTTTTTTCACAGTAAGGCAATTATTTTACCCCAGAATTATTTTCAAATATCCAAACTGACTGTAAAAACCCAAATGTCAGGTATGCATTGAGACTCCCAAATGCAGTTGATTGTATTTTTCTAATTCTGATGGACACCTCTTACCAAAGGGAGATAGATTATCATCAACAATGTAAACTCTGTGTGTAGATAGCTTTAAAATGTGGTTAGGTGTAGAAGTGTTAGAAATGCTAAAATGACACCTGCCATTGCGTGGTTAATTCTGGAGCCTGAAGTTGGAAGTAAAATGGGGAGTTTTTCCAGTGGTAGACAGTGTCCCATCTAGCTCTGATAACTGAGTTGCCAAAGCTAGATATATAAGGATCACATGCTGAGTGGTCAAAAGCTGGCAGATAACTGCTGATGAAGTGAGTGATGCTCTATGCAACAGCAAAGTTCTAAATAAAAGCTGTGTTGATGAGATGCTTTTTACCTGATCTTTACTGAAATGTCTTTTTTCCTTTTCTCTCATCCTCCTCCTCACTTTTTCTACATGCCCATACCTAGTTTGCAAATCTGATTTTGTTAAAACAAAGGTTACCTCTGAAAGGTACTTCAGTTAGGATGTATTACTTGTTTTATTGAAACAAGACAAAAACAACACCCCACACCAAAAAGAAACCCAGGACAACAAATACCAACAAACAACAAGAACAACAAAATAAAAACACCAAAACAATGCTTCCCCCCCCCAAACATTTCTTATATGCTGGTATTCATTTCTAAGAATGCCTCTTCTGAAAGTCCCCTTAGTCTCCTATAGTTTGTTCAATAGTAGGAAGAAATTCTGCAATGCTTTGATCCTTTCTAGAAAAGACTTTTCGAATTTATGTTGATAGAGTGAAGGTTGATTTAGATACTTCCTGTCGTTAAGAAAAGGGAGCTTTTTCAGTGTTAGTGGGGAAGAAGAGAAAGACATCTGATTAATCTGAAAACTAACTGACCAAACAGCTCTGAAGACTGTGAAATCATTAATCTGATCCATCACCATTAACTTCTGCAGGATTTTTGGTATGCTACTCAAAGCACCAGTTTGTGCTTTGTGAAGACATCTGGAATTTTAGCAGTGGTCAGTCAAGCAGTGGAACACTTTGTGCAGTCACTGGTTCTGCATTCTCTGTTCTTAGAGGTTTTCCAGACCTGATTCAATAAAGCCTTAAACAGCATGATCTGACCTCATGATTGACCCTACTTTGACCAGGAGACCTCCTGAGCCCTTGTAACCCTGATCATCTAGTGACTCCATGTTTCTGTGATCTAAGATCCTTTCTAGAACTAGAAATGCATTAAAGCCTGCATTTCCCACAGCACCAAACAGTTCAGCTTATGAGCTTTAGGCAGGTGCAACTCTCTGATCTGCCTCTATGGGAGCAGCTGATTAGGAGCAAGAAACCTAAGAATTCCTGTATCACAGTGATAGCTTTTTGACTTTGGGGGGATGATGAATGGACTTTCAGATACTTCCATCGACAGAGGTGATTACAAGTCTGTGCAGTGTGGGCTGCAGAGTCCATTTTTGTGCATAGGGAGATACAGTCCATTCAGTACAATTCTTTAGGCAGAGGAGGAGAATGGTCCTCAGCATACACAGAGGTTCTTGCGGTTCTTGGCTGAAATGAACAGTGAAACCATGTTCATCTGTCTAGACAAGTAAGAGGGTCAGTGGGGTTTGACTGAAGAGCTTTTAGCCACAAAAGTAAAGGAATGGGCTGTCACATTAAAGCATTTCTACCTGCCACATGCTTGGCACAGAAAGAAACATGACTACAAACAAAATGTTCTTACATTATACTGTCAGAAGCCTATTTTTTGCTACTCTCATTCTGACAGGATAACTTGTAGACTACTGTCAGTGGAGGAATTGAGGATGGGGAAAAGTTTGATCAAGCATAAGGTTATGTGCATTTTTTCATTATCTTTTAAAAACACAAAAGTGCCAAACAAATCTCAGGAGTCATTCTAGCAGGGACTCCTGAACTTTACAACTGGTCTGTATTTATGATTTAAAAATCTTTTGCAGTCTGTGCCTTTATTCAATTAAAACTTTCCGCTTCTTCTGTGTTACTAGAACATTTACTCTGTATTTACAGATATTGGAAAGATTATCCCTGTACCATCTCTGTCTGAAATGTTTTCCTGTAAATTTTGGCTTCTGGCAGGAGTGAAGAGAGAATTTTCTTCTACAGTATGGGTTGCTGGACCTATTTGCAGAGCAGCAGCTGATCCTAGTGAAAAATCTCACTAGAGTGTGACTTTGAAGACTTGGTTCAGTTTCTGGCACTACCCCTCTTCTGCTTGGTTGGTTTATTTGCCTTCTTACATGGCCTTTCCCATTGCCCCACCTGTAAGGTGGAGTTCATGTTAACTTTGTTTCACAAGGCATTGGAAAAATCATGTATTTTGAAAAACAGCATATGAAGCATTTATTTAAGTATCCTTTACTGTGTGGTGCTGTTTGTTGTTTCCCCCTGATTGCTGCTATTATGTGCCACAGGAAAGTATCATTACAATACTGTGTCAGTCATCAGAAGTAAAATGAGAATATGATGATAAAACATATCCTAGTATCAAGTGGTCTTCAGCCTGGGGCTCAAGCAGGGTAACTAAGAGAAGTGAGGCTATTCTCAGCCATTTGCAGACATTATATATATGAAAGGATTTCTATTTGCAAGCAGCATAAAGGTTAGAAATTATTAGTCTGTATCCATTGTAACGCCAGAGATTATTTACCTGGTTCGTTTGCTATGTTGCTTTTCAGTTTTCTCCATTTTGGATCCAGTGATACTGCATACAAAGCTGTGTGAAAATTTGCCAAGCATTTTGTCACTTTGAGTGCTTTCAGTTGTTCTGAGCATGAAGTCTTCTGTAAGATCAATAATGAACTTGCCACTGTACCTCTTGCATCTGCAGTAAATGCAACTTTGAACATCCTGTCTGTATAATGTTGCTAGACCAAGTCTGATAATATATCTCTTATTGCCTCATTAACTTGTGAGCATTAGAACAAGATAAAAATGCCCTAAAGCCTCTTATCTGATGATTGTTGTAACCTTCTGAGTGCCATTAGTTTAAGTTTGCAATCAAATGCTTCCCCTGAGTATAAGGAGCACTGATTAAACCTGAAGTGTCCCCAGAGGCTTTTACAGCTGTCATGGGGGCGGTGGCTGCCCTGTCCAAAAGGAAAAGGGGGACTGGAGGTCCCGGTGGGGGGGCCACTCTGCAGACATCCACGTGGCTGCCCCAGCTGTTCTGCTTTGCCTAATGAATTGTTTTACAAGGAGAGGCTGGATATTGTCATCACAAGCTGCCTTCCCCAGGGACTGAAGCCAGCCTGATAATGACTAATGTTAGTGATAGTAATTGAAGTGTGATGGCTCTCCAGGGACTTTCACACATGCAGAGCTGTCAGGCACTTGTGGCTGGTACAGTCCCATGAATACCTCAGAAATGCTTTTTAATTGCTTGACTTCATTAACTAGTTCCCGTACGTATCCTGCAGAAATATACATTTTAAGGAGATAGAGAAAAGGAGCCAAGGACTCTGCTATGACCCTTGGTGTACACATGTAGTTACTGTCCTGGCATGTTTCCAGTGAGGATGGCTGGGTGTTCTTGTTCCCCTTAGTCTTGGTGTGGACCTGCTTGGTATCTGCACAGGCATGTACAACAGATTACACCTGAATGTACCTTTTCTTTTATGTCTAAGCCTTGTTTTCTTGATGCACAAAGATTGTACTTGATTCTAAAAGAAGGCAGTAACTCTATTTAAGAATATCAAAGGATTGCTGCTGTTAATAATGTAGAAGCAATGACAGCTATTTACATTTTGTTAGGCATTGAAAACTGAATAGAACATAGAATAAAAATCTTGTACATACATAGCATATCCACGTGTCCCAATATGACTGGAGTTTATGGGCATGAGATTTTGGGAGTTTAGGGCAGAGGAGTAATCAATTTATGTAAAACAGAGTGATTTTTGTTCTGAAAATATTCTCATTTAGAATTGCATTGTTGAATATAGCAGGGGGCCTGAGATAAAAATAGCCCCAGTGGGGTACTGTACTCTGGACTTCAGGATCCTAACATGAATTTGTCGGGGTGCTGAGATATTTTAAATTGTCTCTGTCTCTACAGGAAGGTTTTGCTGTGGCTTTTTGAGTTCTAGCTGGAGATCAAAAAAGGATGCTTGGTGCTGTTGCCAGCAGAGTAGACATACTACCTCTTCTCATCATATTCATTGCAAGTTTGTTCTTCACCTCCCCCCTCCAGTGAAGTGTTGGCTCTTAGAAATTTATTTTGGTAATAAAACATTACTTTATACTTGCCCATGAAAGCATGTTTGAAGGCTGTGTGTGGATTCTTTAAAGTGTCCAAGAGATTGTTGTTCCTTCTCTAAGCACACTGCAAACTCATATCATAATGAAGTCTGATGAATTAACATGCAGAAAGTTCAGCTCATAACTTTAAGTGGTTAACTTAGGCTCTTAAAACGTGGACCCAAACCTTCGGTTAGTGTGCTGTAATTTAGCTGCCAGTCCCAAAATTATATGTGTCGATGGGTTTTGGTTCTGAGAAAATGGGTGAGTTTATTCTTGCTATTTTTGGTCGCAATGCAGAGATAATAATAAAGTTGTGCTTACTGCTTTTCACAGTTATAAGTCTTGACAGTAAAGCTAAAGGATATAGTTTAGTTATTTTCTTGTAATTTATCTTATGACTTGTACTGTAATTGAGGAGGTGGGAATAGGAAACTCCATGCTGTGTAAGTAGAGATTTTCAGTTTGTAATTTAATTTCACTGATTGGTTGCTACAGCACAAGCACAAGAGTGGAGGTAATTGAAAGACCTCTAATTACTGATTAAGTAGATTCCATTTATGTGTTGTTTTGAGCACTGTTTTAGTGAAAGCTTGTAAACTTTATTATAATAAGTTCAGTAGAATATATGTCCTGTGTAGAAATTATTTTACATTGATAGGGCATTTTCATATGGAGAGCTTTTTGTGCTGTGAGGCATATATCCACATATTGTTTAAACTTCAAAAAGTGACAATTATTTTGGTGTTACTATGCACTGTTATGTAAAATTTTGCTTTTCAGGTATTTGGTGATGTTTTACCAAACATACGTATTATAAATAAGTATCTCTAAGTCCTTGCACAACTCCCCCCAAATGTATTATTACATTTTAAAGCTTTCCAAGTTTACTGGCAATTCAATAAATATTAGCTCCCATATTCTTCAAATTAAAATGTGACTTCTGTTTTCTCACTGTGGAGTTTGATCTGTTCTACTGAACCAGGTGAAATCTTGTTTGGTCAGTAGCTGGGGGGAAATCTGAAGAGCCCGGGTGTTGCATTAAGCAGCACTGGTGTCCTTCTCCTGGAGGGCTGCTGAACTGTTATCCCTTGGTAGCTCTAGAGGGCTCTCTGCTGTTGGAAATGTCACATTTCTAATGACTTATGTGACAAAGGTCTTAATAACCTGTTGGTCGTTAAGGAACTCATAACACTTTTTTTCAAATGCTAACCTCATTGTCATCAGCAAAATATAGCATATGCAGTTAGAATCTAATTTTCTCCAGTGTCAATTAAAGGGTCTCATTTTTATTCTGAACTGTGTTACACTCTGCCTGTAAATGCCTGTCACTTAAGTTACAGCACTTAAGTAGTGTAGGAAGTAATTTTTGTGTGTGCAGTTTGTGACGTTCCTTGTTAAATCGGTAAAAGTGTGATGTTGCTGGCACTGACTGTGCAAGAAAGAGAGAAGATAATCATCCCAGGCTTTATTGTAATCATGCAGTTTGTTACTGTAGTAGCCTTAAAAGTAAATGGGCATTGTTTCAGGAGAATTGGAAATAAATGTATAAGATGCAGGACAAGATGGGACAGGATGAAAGTATGAAGAGTAATTTTCAGCAGAGTAATAGGTAGATGTTTGTCATCTTCTATTAAGTGGCATTAGAAAGGAAGGCACACCTATATAATACTTCTGCTTTTTATTTTAAAACCCTTTGGGTGTTATACAGGGATATGAATTCCAGTTCTGCTTAGTGGGTGCGCAGTGGTGTGCTGGGTTTGACTGGGTATCTATATCAGACTTGGTTGCATTAAAATGGACTTTAAACAGGCTAGTTTGAAAATCAGTCAAGCAGTTAAAGATTGTAATATTGTATAATAGTAAATTCTATTCTCTTAGAGTTTTGTAGGGTTTTTTTCCATATATGTGCCAGTGCTACATTGCTTTCACTCAGTTGTATTTCAAAAGCAATGAAAACTAGAAATAACTAGAAGTAACATCTGTGAAAACTACAAGACTAGAAATAACATCTGTTTAGACTAGAAATAACTGCATGATGATTGCAGCTTCCATTTTCCAGCACTTTTGGACATCATGGGTTAGATGTCTGTTATGGACAGTGCTGCAGTGTTCTGTATGATAAGGACCTTACATATTGAGGGAGTGAAAATAACATTGAGTTTGATGCTCATTGAGCCTCCCAATGAAAACATGCATGAGTGTGCTATTTTACGTGCTCTGTGGTGAGTTCTATCTTGTGTATTCTGGAAAGCCCTTGTTTGAAATCACCTTTGTGAATTTACTGCTGGAGGGGGAGAAGGTGAAGTATGGATAGACTCAGGAAAGGAAGAGGTTGTTTTATTTTCATTGGTAGCATTTGCAGTTCCCCAAGCAATGAGGGTTGCAGAAACTGGCTGTTGAGAGCCACAACTTGATTAGATGTTTGGGTCTGTTGTAAAATCCTGTAGTGTCTGTCTCTTGTGTCATCGTGAAAATCCTCCTTATGCAGTGGAGGAAAGGTATTGAGAAATCTTTCATGTCAGTTCTGGGTCTTTTTCCTTCTTCTAGGAACTACATTTCATAGTAGGAAAAATACGCTGAATCACCCTTATCTGCGGAAAACACAAACTAATTACAGTTAAGCTATTGATTACTTTTTCAGGCAGAAAAAAAATGCTTCTTCCAGGATTTGTTTCCCCATGCTATCCTTGACTTCAAACACCTTCAACATACAAGTTCTGGTTGTAGATGAATTCAAACGCTCAGTCCTCCTAGCATTTTGGATGTATTTATTGCACATACTACATCTTTTCATGTCTAACCACTGTAATTTGAGAGGAAATAATATATTTTGTATTTAGGGTTATGGGTTGTACTAGTTCAGTTGAAGTGGGGATTTTATATCAGTTTTAATGCACTACTGCATTTTTTGTGTAATGGAACCTTAAACAAATTAATGTAACTATGGAGCTTGTACTTGTAAATTCAGAGGATACAGGTGTAGCCAGTTTTAAACAACATAAGATTTTGGAATGTTTTTTGAAATGTATTTCCAAGTAATTGTGATTGAACTGAAATGATTTTTGTGAGATACAGTACTGTGGAGTGGCATCTGCATGCTCTTTATTTATGCTTGTTAGTTTTGAATACTTTTGTAGTTAATAATCAGATGAAAAGATTGAAGTCACTAAACAAAATGTCTCATAACAGTATCTCAGAATTAGTGTTAACAGAAATGCTCTCCGTATGTTTGAACATACCTCCGTTTATATTTTATGTAACACTGTATATTGTTAAATCCTGTCAGTTTTGAGATCTAAAGATATTAGAAAAAAATTAGGCAAAATATCCTTTTGGCTACTGCATCTGTGTGAGGGACATCCACCTCATTCGGAGCATTTGAAAATACAATCCCTATATTTACTGTGTTTGCCTATATTTACTTCCCTGTAGAGCTGTTCAGAAAAGTCACCAAAGGCAGAGGGGGACACATTGAAAGTTACTTGGTACAAATTTGTATTGAGAAGAAAAAGGAAATAAACATTTTCTATAGTCTTCCATTCCTAGTTGTTTTCTGATTAAGTAACTAAGGTGGGTAAAATTCAGGTACATATGAGTTTTGGAGATCACTACACAGCTGACAGGGATAAAAAGAGTTTTTCACCAGTGGTAACCTTGAACCTTTAGAGGCCTGTGTTTATAAGCTTTATGTTATATGAAGCTGTATTCGAACTGCTTTAAGGTGTATCCAGTGCACCTATAAGTCTTTTCACTTCAGGGTCTGCTTTTTACTTAGTAATCCACATCTCTTTTTAAAACAATGGAGAAGTGATCTTTTTTATTGTTTTTAGCCATTTTCACTGTTTGGTAATCAGCAGCATCACTGACCTTCTGTGTCTGAGTTTGAATGTACAGTAGTGGTGTTCCATTTTAAAATCAGTTTAGTTGAAATTATAGCAGAAATAATGTAAAGGTTGTAACTGTCTGCAGTTTTCAAAAAGCTCAACTTTATGTGTAGATGTGTATATTAATGTTACCTGGCAGTTGTTTTCAGCACTGTTCTGAATGTTTTATTCAAACTTTTAAAAATGCTTCTTTTTTTTCTTTATTATTTTGACCTAGTTTTGTTGCATTGATGGCTGTTTAGTGAACTTTTTCCAGCCATTCCACACACTGATAGTAATAGGACAGTAATTCTCTAATGGATGGCAATGCCCACTCTCTGAAGAGCTGGCTTGTGAATCCGTATCTGAAGTTCTGGTCTAAATCTCTTGGTCACGCTGGGGTCACCACAGTGTGTTTACCAGGCTGAAGTTGCAAAGTCCTCAGTGTCCAGGTTGCCTGGTGCTTCCCTTTAGAATTCAGTGTGCCAGACCCACGGCACCCCTGTCTTTCATGAATGGAATTCAAAAAGACACTTAGATTTCCATAAATAAATTAGGAATTCAGTGGCTTCTTCTGGCTAATCAGGGCAGGCTGATAAACCTTGCTAGCTGTTTAATAAATGAATTGTGACTGATTACCTATTAATATGGACGCCTCAGGAATTCACCCTGGGGGAAGCAGAGCAGTGAAATAGAGAGGGGCATGGCCCCCTGGGAAATCAGGGCTTCATGTTTGCAGCTTAAATATCTCTGTGAAGTATCAATAAGGAGGTAATTGAATTTTGAACACAAACATGAGCGCCGGATGGATGAAGGAGAGGGGGGCCCTGATCATCTCTTCATGCCCCTTCATACTCCCCTCCCCTTCCCCTTAGAGACCACTCTAGTGAAGATAGATGCTAAATCCATTAAATAAAGATTAGACTGTGTCGTGGTAGAAAATGGCAGCTTAGCTAGATCCCTGGGCAAATTGGGACCTTTAGCAATACAGAAAATTAAAATATACATTTTTAACAAGTGTGCTGTCGACACAGTAATAATGACTCTGTGGCTTGTGGGGTTTGCTCACCTTTCAGATCTGCTTTTGTTTGGTTATATCATTTGCTCTTGTTTTGAAACCAGCCTGCTTGGTCTCTCTGAAGCAGAGAAGACTTAGGGGAAGAAAGGTTATTTTCCCACTTTGCTTTCTGTCTTTGGCACTTTTTATTGGCTCTTATGCTTGTTATAATATAGAAGATCAGTACTCTTGTATTTGAATATGCAAATAATTAACTTTGGCTCCAACACGCTCAGTCACATGTTCTGAAAAGTAGTTGTAAATAGTCTAGAGGAAGCATGGAGATGTAAATGTGATCAAACTTTTTATAAATGGTTTTTATTTTCTAAGAACATGGCTTTGTTTTTTATTTTCTCCAGATCAATTTTTCTGAATGCTACTCTTATGGAAAAGATTAGTATAGGGGTGTACATTGTAACAGATCAATATTCTTTTTTGTTACACAGTGAATTGTAGAAACACAGCCGAAGTGGCATTCAAGGGGTGACAGTCTTTCTTTATAATACTGTGCTAGACATAGAACACAACCAGGCTTTCTTCACAATCCCACATGCTCTACTGTCTGTTGCAGCAAGTCAACAGCTCCTCCTGTGTTTTGCAGGCAGAACCTCATCTGTCTGTACAAGTAGAGGACCAATTGCCATACTGGAGAGACTACTCCTGTTTTTCCAAGATGGTCATTCTACAGAACAAAATCCAAAATTTTTTATGTTTAATGATTTGGAACAAAAAATGAGCCTAAGCCAATGTTTTCCTAGAGATAACTGCTGTTCCTTCCATTTAGAATTTTTTTTCTTTACTCTAGATAGTTTTGAGAATGGAAAGAGAAAAAAAAGGTTTTATGTTTTGCTGAAATACAGTGGACTGAGACAATAGTAACATGGGGGCTTCTGTCTGTTCTTCCACAACATCTCCATGATAATACCACTTCCCTTTTTTCAGACTCCTCTCAAATATTAGCAGTTGTGCCCAGAAAACCCTTGATGCTGCATCCTCAGCTTTAACTGCTGAGAAGTGAACCCAGCATCTTCATTTTTTTGTTAAGAAGTAGATGTTATTAAGTATAAGAAAGTATTAACATACATGGGTCATTCTGGAGGCAGTAGTGAACGTACTGGGAATGTTTTGGCTTCCATTAACTTAGAGCTGCATCAGACATGGTTTTCTATTTGTTTTCCAAACTATCATCTGCTTCCACATCCTAGCAGTTTACTCTCTTGTTTTTTGTGATAGGCTTTTGCATTGGGAATGTCTGTTTCTTTCATCCAGCCATGCTTCTACGAAGAAAAAACTTTCTAAGCTGCCTTAGCCTCAAAGATTCTCGTTTGTGGTGTTGACACCAAATTGAAAATGAACAGGTACCACCTCCTAGCTAAATTGCAGTAATTGATGATGTATGTGTTGGAGCCTGTCTCAGCTGAAGAAGCCAGGTCTCAAGCCTCTCTTGGTAAGGGCAGATTACACCCTTGGGATTACCTTTGGCCAAGCATGTTGATCCTGGGCTTCTTCATTCTTGTGCCTTCCTGGCCTTTGTTCTCTTTGCAAGGGGACAGTTCCTTTCCTGAGCCCCACCCCTCTCTCTCCAGTTCTCAATCTGACATTTGTAACACGTCTAATTTCTTTTAACCTTAGCTGGCCTCTTTCAAAGAAGTCACCTGTACCTTGACAGCCTGTGTCCTTTTTTTCTTACGCTACAGGCATTCCTTAGGCTTATTGTATCACCTGTCCCTCTGCCTGTTTTGGAGATTTTTCTGCTCTCTTCTTCATGCTTGTACACTTAGACTGATTTTCTAGCTCAGGAGTCTTCCTTTGTATATCCTAAATTTAAAAGGAGACTCTTGCTAATTTGTTCTGTAGCATCTTCTGAAGGCAGGCATGTGCCAGGAACTTCACAAGCTTATGGCTTTCCATATTAAGGCACTTAGTGATGCAACATTTTAATTAAATTAACCAGAATTCCTAAATTGTAGATAGACAGATTTTCCAGATCATCTCAATATGAGCTTTTAGAGTGATCAACACTCTGTTGGTGTTTAATCCATCAGACTGCCATATGGAGTGTTGAAGAGTAGAATATCTGTTTATTAACAATTGTTTTTTCACGTCAGCATGTACGATTTTTGTATTTGAGGACCTAGGAGTGCAATCTGTTCCTGCATCTCTTACATGAGTTATATCAGCCTCATGCCAGACCTCATTTCATGCCAATCCCTCTTTTTTTACTGAATTTAGGTGATGCAGTAGGCTGTCTAAATGGCGTAATAGAGCAAGGGGGTCATTCTGTCCCAGTCTTCAGAAGTTCTTTGGTTATACTCTCACAAGGGGAATGTGCTCAGATGTCCTTTATGAGGAATTGCAGATATCCGTAGTGTCAGTGATTTCTGTGAACAGTTGAGACATGTTTAATGAAGCTTTGCAATTTGATTGACCATAATGTAAGTCATAATTCACAAAAGTCAGAAAACTGTTCAAGCCAACATTTTATTCACCCTGAATTAATAAATACCTATTGTCAAAGCCTAGGATATCTGGTGTTAGACTTCTCTAGGAATAGAATTTACCTGTCTCTTTAGAGTAGTTGTCCGTTCCATTTTATTGTGAAATACAAGTCTGTTTCTACTCGTTTAGCTGAGTGAATGCTTTCCATTGTTGGTCTTTCCAATGGGAAAAATACTCTTCAGGGAAGAGGAAAAAACCTTCTTGTGTTGTGACTTTTTCATTGCTCTCTTCAGAAAGAAGTATTAGCCCTCCTAGAATGAGAGATGAGATTGGTGCAGTACAGGAATATGTTTTGCAGCACAGGCATCAGGCTCTTCTCATCAAATCTATTTTAAGATATTTTTCACTGTCAGAACCCACTGAATTCTCAGCTGGAGTAAAATGCAGTCATTTTTGCAAACTCAAACGTTCATAAATATTGGCTTATTTGCTTTCTTAGATGCATTAACAGAGTGGGGAATAAGATGTGCTTATTAAGACAACTTCAGATTTGATACTTGTTTAGGTAAGGTACAAAGAGGAGGGAGCTGTTGGTATGAGTTGATGGTGATAGATGGAAAACAGTGGGAGCTTGCCTTTATTAGAGTTGTCTGTCTTATCCAGCAGATGGCATTGAAAATGTACCTGCTGCCCTCTCTTTTTGCTAAGCACTGCCTTAAATGAAATCCAAAGTCCTTCAAGCTGGACTCTTCCCTTTGGTGCATAGCTGCAGGTCACTTCCTGATGAGGAATTTGGAGTGCCCCCTGCCTGCTGGATAAAACAAAAGACCTGCTGCTGGATTCCCAGAGAGGGCACAAGTTCTTCAAGCCAGTGGCAACATCTGTCCCAGCGAAGGGCACGTCTTAGGCTGGTGACTGTAGGAGTTTATAGGCCCTTTACATGTGTGTCAATGAGAGGAGGAGAAATGGTGAATGTTGATGATTTTTAGAGTGGGTATCACGTAGTTTCCAATTAAATGATGAGGAAAGTGGGATGTAGATGTGTTGTAATGATTCAAATTATAAGTGGTTATGGCAGTGAAACTGAGAAGTGAAAAATGTGTACTATGAATGAAGAGAACATCAGTTCTGTAACACTTTGTTTCCTATCTATTCAGTACTCTTTTATCTTTATTCTCTTTTCAGTAAATAATTCTGATAATATAATTTTGTGGAAACACTACAGTGCTCATGCAAGGTAGTGGTTTAATACTCCTAAGAAGCCAGATAATTTGAAAAAAATTATAAAATTTATGTACATGAAACACAGCTATCTTGTAGAGCTAGTGTGAATGCATGTGTCAGACTATGTAGCATGGCTTTGTTTGTCTCATATCATTTGTATTTTGTTCTATATTGTGACTGTAAGTTAGTAACATACCTATTTCAGAACATTTAGAGCACAGTGGGAACTAATGAGCATTGCTACCTTTCTAGAACCTATGGGATTAAAAATGCTTCCTTGCAGCCCCTTCATTTCCCTTATATCTGAGGGACCTGAGTACTTGTTGAAACTGGAGCTTTTTACTCCTCCTCCGGTGCCAAACAGATTGTCTGCGATCTCTCTTTCGATGACCGCTGTTCTATTGCTCATTTAACCTTGTGACCAAGTATAATGTTTGACTCTCCAGTAAGTCCAGGCATCCAAGCAATAATCTAAATCTTCCATTTTTTGATATAACACCTCTGGAATAAAACCTTTCCTATCTATCCACACAGCGCTTATCCAAGTGTTTGTAATATTATCCCTTTCTCAGAATCTTTTACTCTGATCTTATCAAATCCTGTTCCACTCACAAAGATGAGCTCCTTATTTTGATTGTGATCAAGATCTCCATGCATTTCTACATACACTTCAGTATGGTATCAGACCATTTCTCCATTTCTCTTTCTCTTCATGTTTTTAGTTTGTTGTTCTGATGTTCTGTATGTTGTGGGTTTTTACATGACTTTTGTGTTTCTGAATGAAAAACTTGCTGTTTGGCAGAATTTTCTTGACAAGTCTGTCTGAACTTGCTGGAGAATTTAGTCAAAGTAATTGGGTTTTGTGCACAGTTGATGAATATGGCAGCACTTAATCATGTTTTGCATGTGCACCTCAAACCTCCTGAGCTTCTGGGACCATCCAAAACAGCCAGGTCCAGAATAGCCAGGTCCCCAGTATGGTGAAGCTGAGCAGATTGTTCTTCTCCCCTAGGTCTTCAGGCTTGAGTGTATCTCCAAGTCACAGCAAATTATTGTCCTATCTCCCACCTCTTCTGCTTGAATTTAATAATTGTTTATGCTTTACAACTTATGTTTCTGCGTAAGGTCTAATAATCTTCTCCCAGGAAGGAAATAAGTCTCATTCTCTATTTTGTGACTTTGGATACCCTATCAGGCAGTATTTTGGTAGGAATAATTTTGAGATAGTGTGAAATACACTATTCACTTCTAGAGAGCTTCTTATAAATCAAGAGTTTTCTTAATGAGAATGGGTGGGGGGGGAAGAGGATCTCTTTGATTTTGAAAGGTTGTGCAATTGTTATTTTACATCTCTGCAATTGAAAAGATAAATTGAAAATTCCAATTGACTCCCAACCCTGAAAAGAATGAGCAGGGAGAAAATCAGAAAACAAGTAATGGAAGCCGGTCAGATTAAAATTAGCAAAAGAAATGCTTTTTACAAAATGAATAATTTGATGTGGAACTTTCTGCCACACTGGGATTATTTTTTTTTTAAACCAAGTACTTAGCAACAATTGAAAGGGAATCAGGCAATTAAATGGATGATAACATTTTTAGTTAGAGCAGAATAAAATCTAAAATGAAGTAGGAAATATCAGCCATTTCAGGATATAAAACAAGCACTTAAGAAGAGGAGGAATCTTTCAGTAATAATTATTCCATATGTCTTCATAATGTGGCTTCCTAATTTATCTTTTCCTGTGATGCTTCTGATCTTGGGTGCAGTCAGACAGGATACCTGACTGGGTAGATTACTGATCCGCCCTGCTCTGTCAATTCCTGTGCTCACTGACAGTTTTTATGACTACAGAGCAGACAGATTCTAGTTTAATAGGAAATAACATTCCTGCAATTTTTTTAGCAACTAGTCATAGATCCTACTTATAGATAGGATTTTGTATACAAGATTTTAGTCAGTGATACAGAATGTAAATTCTGAGCATGCTCTGAGTTACACCTCTAGAGAGAACATCATTATTAAACCTTTTTGAGGGTGTCCCTGGTGGCAGCTCTGTAGAGCAGGTGGCCTGCATGGCACAAGCACACAGAGAGTCAGGAGCCTGTGTCTTATCAGACCATATAATCTAAAAATCACTCAGCCTGTTTAGGTCTCCTGGGGAGATGATGACGATGACACAGGACTCTTATGCTAAAAACTAATTGTTGACCTGCAGAGGACGTCATTCAACACAAATCCCAACAGAAAAGGGCTGGGTGATGGATGTTTCTGGGTAGCAGGCCAAGCTCTCATTTGGTTTGCAACAGATAGTTCTCTGGGTTGCCTCAAGATTTTCATGTCTAATCCCTCCTTACTTGAAAATAGAGAGCAAATTAATTAAAAAAAAAAAAAGCTTACAATTTATGTTTACTAACGTATGTATATAAACCTGAAAGGAGCAAACAGTTCCTCCCCTGTCTCAGGGCATAAAATGCCCTCACTCTTGACTATGGTGCTTGGGTTTCCTGGAACATTAAGCTAAGCAGTGGGTAGGTGGAAGGTTAAAGGCAAGGAAACAGTGTTGAAAAGGAATACAGTAAGTAAGTAGAATGTAAGTAGAATGTAAGTAATGTAAGAATACAGTAAGTAAGTATGGGAATGTGGGAATGCATATTCATCTGTTGATTGAAACATGGCCAGTAGATCCAGGGAAGTGACGCATCTGCATCTGCAACGCCACATCCAGTGGTGTCCTCCATGCCCCAGCATGAAGAAGACATTGGTAAACTGGAGTGAGTTCAGTGGAGGGCCACCAAGATGATCAGGGGCTGGAACACTTGCCCTGTGAACAGAGGCCAGTGGAATGGGGCTCATTTAGCATGGAGAAGAGGTAACCACAGGGACCTGATAGCTGCCTGCTAGAACGTGCAGGGAGGTTGAGAAGATGGAGTCAGTCTGTGCATGGTGCCGCATGGTGGGAGGACAAGAGACAATAATCGTAAATTGAAGCAAGAATGTTTCTGACTGGAATCAAAAGAAAACTTTTCCAGCATGGAACAGTCAAGTATTGGAAGGGTTGTCAAGAGAAGTTGTGCAGTCTGCATCTATGGATGTTTTTATGACTTGACTGGAGAAAGCCCTGAGTCTGTTCTGAACAGAACATTAACTGGAGACCTGCCAAGGTTCTATCAAGTCAGAATGAATCTCTGATTCTGTGCAATTTTCCTCATATGATATTGTACTGTACACCTTATTCTATCTGTTCTTTTCTGGTAGATTAAATTTTCTTCACTAACCACTTTTTCCTTGTATTCTCCTTGTATACTTCTTCTGCTCTGCTGTACCTTTCTAACTCTAAATACGTCTGATAGATCCATTGTCACTGGACCATGGAGCCTTCAGACTTCTCCTGACTTCAGTACCCCTCAACCCTCAGAGCAGCGTTCCTACTCACCAAATCCATGGAGACTCTGCATGGCCATCGCTGCCTTCTGCTTTCCTTTCTGAGCTGTCTTGTAGATGGTTTGCCATCTGCTTTGCTGCAGTGCCTGTGTTCTTTCTTCTAGTAATGGATGCAGAATGCTTCTGTGCTCATTAAAAGATAGTGGTGTCGCTGCATTCAGCTTTCATAAGAGAAGCACCTAATGGTAGGCATGGCCTCTGACCAGTGGTATGCATGGACTGTAAATAAACGTGAAGAGATTTTTGGAAGCAAAAGAGTACCAAAGCTTACTGGGCTACTCTCAGTAGACCTTCTGGAGCAAAAAAAAAAAAGGGGGGGGGGGGGGGGGGTTTGTTTGTTTTGGCTTTATTGCTGGGTTTCAGAAAACTGGAGTTTCTTCTGGCCTCTAGTCTCAGGACATATTTTCAGACTCCGATACCCTCCGTATTTTTTGTATTCTTACTATCTTCTTTAAAACTCATTGATATTAGAAGTGTGAAGGTCTTTATGAAAAATGTTCTCACATTTCCCTGTGGGTCGGGGAGGGTGTATTTTTGGGTGTATCTTTTACATCTGTTTTTACAGCTGAGCCTTGCCCAGTTGCCTTTGATCTCATTAGCAGCTAAATTGTAATAATTGTAGCAGAACCTGCATTACTTATACTTTAATACCTATTCCAAACAGCCTTGAGTGGCATTGCAGTTTTGTTATCAAGTAGGTCAGATTAACACTACTCATAGATTCTCTGAGTAACTACAGTTTTTCCCTATTCATTCAAACTTGACTCTACTAGCATTTGGATGCTGTAAAAACTGTAACATTTCTAAATCAGTGCATTTTCTCACGTGTCTTGTGAACAACTTGGAGTTGGTAAAGATGGTTTTGAATTTCCCGAATTTTCTTCTGGTCTCTCAGATACTCCTCAGCTCAGGGTATTGCTGCCAGAAGAGTTTTGTAGTGGGCAGCACACTTGAAACTTACCAAGTTATAATTTAAAATGCTGGAATAAAGCAAGCAGTGAATATACTAGGAATATAGGGATAAGGGTAATTGTTACATAAAGTACCTTTGATTCACGTGGAGGAAAGAATAAAATTATGGAGGCAGTTGTGAAGGTTTTCTTCTGCAGCCCACAAGCTGCATATTGCTGCTCTTCCATAATTCTGTCTTAACAAAGCCTGAGACTTTGACCTTGGAACACTGAGATTTCAGTCATTTGCATATATTTGGCCATACAGACCTTGTCTGATTTTTGGAAATTTTGGAAGTCTTCTATGTAATTTAATGTATTGTATCATACTAATTGCAAAAGGAATCTTGGTTTAATTCATGTGTAAATCAAATAATATTTTTCAGTCAAAACCCATGAATCTTCTTTTCATAGAGGCCTACAATACTGATAATTCATTGTTGTGTCAAGGGCTGCAGTCATCTAAATGGAAAGATGTTTCAATAAGAAATCTTGGGATTAGAAAACATTTTAAAGATTTAGTCTGCTTTTTAAAGTAAAGACATACTTCTGGACAAATAAATACAGACTACCATATTATGAGCTTCTTCCATCTAGATATCTCTTTCCATTAAGTTTGTTGACAGAAGTTAAATTTAAAAATTCAGTTCTTCTTCACAGTTCAGGCCATTAGCTAACCTATTGACAAAGGCTAGTTTCTGCCTTTTGGAGGTCAAGGAAGCTGTACTGCTCTTCATCCAGTGCTGCAAGCCTCCCCGTAAACAAGCCTTGATGTCTTCGGATTGGATTTGTGTGCCCTGGCTTGCATAACCATACAGCTTGTATCCCAGTGTTATTAGCCAAAAGGAATATAGGGACTTACATAATCATTACACGATTATTTTTCAGTAACTGTACTGTAAATATGTAATTCTCTCTGCTCCTAATAACTCTTAATCCCTTTGTTTCTATTGGCTCCTGGGCTCAGATTTGGCTGTGGCCTCCATGCCCTGGCCACTGATAAAACTTGAAAAATTGTTACTTTCAGGGTTCACCTGCTTTGCTCCCAGCAGTAAATATGTGCTCCCCAGCACAGGCAGGGGCACTGCATCTGGGTGCACTGTGTTGTGGGAGTGTGGGCAGCACTTCTGCCCCTGTGCCTTCTGAGAAGGGTCCATTCATCTCCAGAATCCTTTCATACCTGGCTGTATGTGTATGTTCAGCACTGACCTCTTTGCTGAGCTTCTTTGTGTGTTTTATGCCCGGGAGTTATTGAAGAAACAGTTTTGATCTCATTTCTCCATGGTGTTTGGTAAAGAAGATTCTTCCTTGAGATACTGTGGTGAGAAAATCTAAATTACGAAGAACTCTTGATCCACTGCAGGTGTTGGAAGCCAGAAAGAGATTATTCTCCTTTTGGTACAAGCAAGTAGAAAAAGGCCCTTTAGAGTGCTTCTTGTAAAAACATCACCCTGTTGTGCTGTTTGGCTGCAACATCTGTGAGATTTGGTGGTCAGAGCTCTCCCAAGTTGTAGCTCTTCCAGTGATAACTTATGCTAGTAAAGTACCTTTCAGGTATATTTGAAAATATCCTCAACTTTGATGCAAAATTGCTTTTCTTACTGCTTTTAATATTAGAAGTATAACTCAATTTTTTAATTTCAGCCTTACAAGATACTTGAACATAATTTTTCTGTGTTTAATTAGCTTCATGAGTCAGTGCCTGGTTTTAGGTCTTGACATTTTTGGCATGTGAAATTTTCTTGTGTATTTGACCTTGGCTTTATTCCAGAATAAATATTTTAAGCTGCTAGTTGTGTGTAGTTTTTTTTTGTCTTTGGTCTGAGATTAGGGGGCAGACATAAGGAGCACTGAGAGAAGTGAACTGTATAAACCACAATTAGAATTGCAGTGCACAGGTGTCTGTAGATCTCACACAATTGCCAAGCTTATTTGTTTCTCAAATGATAGGGGCTTTGGGAGTATATTTTCGAGAATAAAGAGAGCAGCAGGCCTTCCGTTTGTATGTTACGGTTGTGGGTTGGTTGTTTGGGGTTTTTTGGTTTTCTTTTTTTTTTTTGAAATCCTGCTTTAAATTCTTCCAGACTTGATACATTTGATATCTTTACAGAACCAGCATATTGAATGGTTGAAAGTGATCTGCTGTGGCTGGGGATGCAGTTTGTAACTGCCTTCAGAGAGGACTCAGCATTGAAGAATAAAAATTTCTTGCGTAATAGCTTTTCTTTGAGCATCAAATTAGGTCTTGTGGTTCAAAAATCTGAATGCCAGCATTGAAAATAAGAAGACTTGTAATAATATTAAAAGAGAATGACTTTAGCATCAAGGTTATGGGTGAGTTCTGCTGCAGGGCCTTGAGGATCTTTTTGGGAAAAGAGGCATCTTAAATCTCTATGCTAGTCATGCACAAAATATTATTGCAATGAAAAAATAGTGAAGTGAATAAACAGCAGCTCACAGTACAGGATGCTTGATGCATCAGGAGTCCTAGTGTTCACTGTATTTTGCAATTTAATGCACAATATTTTTTTAGTTCTGTATTTCTGTATGCTCCACTCACTGTGTTGGAGCTGTATTCTTGGGATGTGAGGTTTCATTAAAAAATAAATAATAATCGCAGCCCCCGCTCCCCCCACGTACACTCATTTTCTGTAATATGGTAATGATATCACCGTAGCAGTAATTACGGGTCATCTTCATTTCTTTCATCTCTGCTGGTTCTGATGGCTTCATTCCTTTGACGGAGAAGATTTGGCTCTGGGTGCTGTGATTATTTTGTTAAGCATTATTCGAATAGACAGGAGTGAGAGAAATTAATCAATCCAAATGCAATTAGCATCATGTTTAACCCAGTGATGGACGTCTCAAGGTGAAACAGCCAGGGGAGTTTCAGACATTATTATTCAATCCAGTGGCTCTTATCTAAATTATAATCAAGAGGTTTTTATTGGCTTTGCAGAGAGAAGATGTAACTCTTTCCCTGCTTGGGGGGTCAAAGGGATCACATCTTTGGCCCTACAGGATATTGGCTGCAGGCAGCTCCTAGAATTGGGAGGTACTGTAAGGGTTTACTGTAATATGGGGGTCACTCAGGGCAAAATACCTGCACATGCTAATATCTGTGGCCTGGGATATAAGTAGCAGCTCCCTAGTCATCGGCAGGGTCGTCTTTGCACCTTGCTTTGAGCGTTTTCATTGACTGACTTTGCCCATCTGTACATGAATGAATGCTGTTGGCAGTTTTGGCATTTGAAGCTCTGTGAACATCACAGTTTGCAACGGAATGCAAACAGAATGGTAACCTCCTTGCAAGGTAGGGAAATCTGGTTAGGAGAACAAGGTAAACTATTCTGCAGAGAAGGAATCTAATTTTTCTTAGAGCAGATATAATTTTATTATTTATTGATAGCAACAATAACATTTTTGAGGATTTATTAATCTGAAGCAGATCTGTTATCACTGCTGGATAATCCTGAATGATCTCTGAGATCTCTTATCAGGTATAAGATAAATCATGACTACTATGTGTGGAGAAACCAAGGTGGAAAGAGGTCACGTAAGGATTTCATAATTCAGGAAAGCATTAGGTATTTGATTACAATTCTTAAGGCTCTAGCCTTAAGACACTCACTAAACTGTTTCAGTGGTTTAAAACTTTATCTGTCTCAGCTATTTACCACTTCTCTGTCAGAGAGGACTGTTCTTATAGCACATTGGGAGGAGCAGTCCTTGTGCCTCACCTGCTCCAACCCACAGCCTGGCTTTGTGCAAGCTTTCACCTTCTCTGGCATTTCAAAACAAGCCATGCCAGACGGTGAAGTACAGCTGACATAAAGTGCACATTCTGCTGTCTCATTCACCAAGGGAAGGATGGTGATGTTTTGTACCAAGGGGGTGTTATTATTTAAAAATGCTGCAGCAAGACTTGACAGAGCTCATCTTTCAGAGCCTGAATTCTAGCACAGTTGCTGACTGCTTTAGCATACATCTTGTGCTGGTTTTGGCTGGGGTGGAGTTAATTTTCTTCACAGTGGCTGGCATGGGGCTGTGTTTTGGATTTGTGCTGAACACAGGTTGATAACAGAGATGCTTTTGTTATTGCTGAGCAGGGCTTACACAGAGCCAAGGCCTTTTCTGCTTTCCATACTGCCACACTGGCACGAGGTATATGTTGGGAGGAGACACAGCTGGGACAGGTGACTCAAACTGACCAAAGGGATATCCCAGACCCTGTGACATCACGCTCAGTGTAGAAAGTGGGGGAAAGGAGGAGGAGGGGAGGGATGTTCAGAGGGATGGTGTTTGTCTTCCCAAGTCACCATTATGTGTGATGGGACCATGCTCTCCTGGAGAAGGCCGAACACCTGCCTGCCCATGGGGAGCAGTGAATCAATTCCTTGTTTTGCTTTGCTTTCTCTGTTAAACTGTCTTTATGTCAACCCACAAGTTTCCCAGCTTTTGCCGTTCTGATTCTCTCCCCAATTCTGCTGGTGAGGGAGTGAGTGAGTAAATGGCTGCATGGGGCTTGGTTGCTGGCTGGGATGAAAGCACAACAGTCTGTACTGAGGCTATAACCCCATCTGTAAGGTGGGAATTAAACCACTGTATGTTTCAAGAATGTTGTAAAGCTTGATAAACTCTGTAAGTGCTTTGATATTGATTAGTGAGAGATGCCATGGTAATGCAAGCTTATTCCACCTGGAGTTTTATGCTGATTCTGTCATCTTACCTGAGGAATGTGTTTCAGGAGTGTTAGGTGATTGCAGTAGTCTTCAGTGTCAGTGTAACTGTTCCTGAGGCACAGCTTGGAGTCTCTGCATGTGCCAGTTGTGCCTTCAGTGAAGGTGACTGACCTTGTTTTCACTAGCCACTGCTCTCCTGAGATGGTTGTTCAGCTCTCGCTGAAATTGGGCATGGGGTAGCATTCACTGGTAAGTATTCGTCAAAGGCCAACAGTCATCAAGTAGCAGCTCATTTGACACTTATATTAGGAAGTACACAGCAGATAGCAGAGTAATTGGAGCTCTTTCTGTGAAGAAAGAGGAGTGAGCTGGTGCCAGGTATTGATAGGATTTTGGGAGTCTGGTTTGAGATAGATCTGCATGGCCCAGTTTCTATTTCTCTGACAGAAGTTCAGATTATGTTGTCTGGGTAATAATATTCTCCTGGTCTTGTCTGTCATATGCTTCTTTTTTTTTTGAGGGCTGTTCAGTAATATTGTCAATCTTAAATATTTTTGCTGATTTTAAATTACGTTTTTGCCTTCAACCCCCATTCTCTGACTTATTTTTTTATTTTTTGTCTGCATGCAATATAAGTTGAGCCCAGCTAAAAGATGTGACTTTGCAATTGGCTTTCATAAATTCACTCACTCCCACAGTTGCTCACAGGCAAATTCCTCTAGGCCTTTTTTATGCCCTGCCAACTAAGAAAAAGAATCATTGTGTCTTCTTATCCTAACATTTTATCTCAGCACATAAGAAATCATTTCTGATGCAACAGACTCTTGTGATAAAAGGTTAAAAGCCAGAGAAGTGTTCTGCTGTCTTTCTGCAATTCATGTTCTTTGCCCTAAAATGGCAATTTCCATTGACACTGCTTCAGAAATAAACCTTTCCAGTTTTGTTTTCTATGTAGTCCAAGGACAGAGCCGTGGTTTGAGAGTGCATGATTAGTACTTTAAAGGAATCCTTCCATGTTGAAAAACAAGTTCTTTAGTTACCATAAATACAACTGAATGGGAGGAATAACTGATAAGCTAACCAAGTATATCAGTGCCTAAGATAACCTTTTTGTAGGCAAGAATGTGGCATTCAAAATGTGACACTGCAAGACATTTCAGAGCTAAAAACATTAATTGTATTTCTGGGTTTTATTAGTAGCAAGACCTTTAGATTTCAGCAAAGCTATATTTTCAGGTCAGAGAAGGATCACAGTCAAATTTTTCCCGTAAGTTGTACATCTGGGAGAGAAGCTAAGAAGTGCTTCTCAAGCAAGTGACTTTGTATTAAAATATCTATAATTTGAAGATACTTGCGAGCTTTGTTTTGAGATTTTTAGATAAGCCCAGAAGTAGTAAGCAGTGAAGGTATAATGTTCATGATGAATGTGTGATAAATAGTTTGTCACATATATCTTATCCCCTAGTGTGTCGTGGATATATTTAAGTGTATATTATGTTTAAAAAGTGTGCACGTATGTGTGTTGCTTAGGGATTCTCCTGGATGAAAGTTGCTTATGTAAGTATAAATCACTGTTTTCCTTGCTGATTTTAAAGCAGTAAATCCTTCCATTATTTCCTGGCCATCCAGACCTTATGACACAGTGTGTCCTGTGCTGCCGTATGTGTGAGAAGGCTTTTTATGGGGAGCAATCAGGCTGGACCCCAATCTCCAGTGCAGTGGTTTTTTCTAATTAAATTGTCACTGGAAGGAATATCCGGAACAGCAGTTTTCATTTTCAATCGAGGAAAAAACATTATGAGTCTTTGTCATTTGATTAAAAGTTACTTAACCTTTAAATTGCTACAGATGTAAAGATAGCTCTGAGTTTCCAATGTAATCGCCTCCAAGTTAAAATCAGGAAAATCTTTGTGTAATGAAACCCATATGTCATAGTGAAAGGATGCAAAGCACTGGCAGAGTGGGCTGCTCTAGCAGGAGATTCTGCACCCAATCTTGTTAACCAGGACTGCTTTTGGTAATCCCTCATCTCCTCACTTGTAGGAAATCAATCTGTACTACTGAATCTTTTCAACCAGTAACTACAAAATTTACTGCAGAGAGGCAGCTTGGGGACAATTGTAGTAAAAACGGAGCCTGAGGCAACAAGGCTAAATGTGGGATTGAGGGATTGAAGTTCTAAAGAGGAGATTATATTAAACCTTATTCTGCTCCCCTATTGAGTAGAAATGTCTCCTCCTCCTTTCAGCCCCAGCCTTTCCTACCCAGTACCTGTTCTTGAGATCTGCTTGGCAGATCTTGCCAGGCAGCAAACTTAATTCCTACAGTACAGCATTCTCTGTTAATTATAATAGCCTGATACCATTTTTCAATACATTTATCTGAAAGGGTTTATTCAAGCACTACTTCCAGTGCAACCAGTGCTGATATCTTAAAGCGTTTTTTTCTGTGGAGTTTAGTGTCTTCCTCCTCCCTAGTAGGTGAGGTTAATTTGTACCCAAGCTATTGCAATGGTATCCATTGTTGATTTTTCTATTGTAGTAGATGCACAGCATAGGCAAGGTTGTAAATCGTGACTTGTCATGCAGATTCATGTTTCTGTTTTGTGCTGTGCAGCCTCTGTAGTGTGTGTTTGCTGGTACAATGAAACCTGTGCTCAAACCTTCTCTTCCCTTGAAGTCCATGGTTTAAACAACCATTGTAAAGAAAAAATCCCTGAGGTTTTCACTATAGTTTTGTCCAACCTTTTAATTAAAAAAATCTACCTCTATCTACTATTCAAATGGCTTCTGCTGGTCCCTTGGGTAGTTGCTTAAAGCTGGTTTTACCATCTCTCTTAGCCTTCAATCGTATTTGGAATGTGGGTGATGGTTTCTTCATTCACGAGCTCTTCCCTCACTCCAACAAGCTCCATAAGACCCCAGTGGAAATGATATTCCTATTATTAAGAATTCATTTCTCAGCAGCAATACTGAGCAGAGAAGTCAGTTTAATATTAGAGCCTTTTATTGTGCAAAATCCATCAAATCATACTCCAGTGCAGATTAAAGAGAAACAAAGGTGAAGGAATAGCCAAGATGTTTGAACACAGTACCATGTAATAAAAATTTGGCCTGTGTTTACCAGGAATACACTGAACTGTGGTTCTTGGGCAGATAAGGGAAGCAGCTGAAGCAGGGGAGACAAGATTGTTAATGTTGTGGAAACTTGCCCTTAGTTTGGCTGTGATTTTTCTGTCAAATGAGGATGTTTCTTCCTGACCATTTTCATACATATACAAAGATATAAGATCCTTTTTCTTTCTCAGTTTGGCATCATATCTTTAAAGATAAAGCCCTGGTGCAAGCCTGAGTCTGTGAGGAGACGAGGAATACAGAATAGCAGAAGGCTGTCTCCTGCTCCTAATGGGATTTTGTAGCAGCATGTGCGAGTTTGTTTCAGAAGTCAGAAATGAACAGATGTTGGTATAAATTACCTCTGTGTCTGATGTCTTGCAAATTAAAAGCGCGGTTGGCATCACTAAACAATTTCACCAGGTTGGGGGGGGAGTGGGTGATGATTATTGTAGCAGGTCGGTAAGAATCTTTAAGCTGCAGCAGAACAGGATAGCAAGGATAAAGGAATGAAGAATAAAATGAGAGGTCTGTGAATTAATCAGAAATGTTAACATCTCCGATGACAAGTGAACAGGCAGGCACGTGCTCTGGAGCAACCTCCAACCCACAGTAATTTCACTCAGCGCACAGAAGGAGTCTATGCTCTGCCTGATTTATAGGGTGCAGCCCTCTTTGGGGGAACAGAATTGACATGCATTCGTATATCTCCTGTATGGGACTTGCACTCTGGAAAACTTTCCACTTTATCAGCTACAGTTCAGCTTTGTGCTTCTCTCTGTTAAGAGTGTTTTAAAACCATGCACTATTGTGGGAGCAAGGCAGGGAGGTGTCAAAGAGCTAAGTGCTAAGAATCTATTCCAAGCCAAAATTTTAAAAATCTTTCAGCTTTATTTAGTCATGTTCTTTGTGCATAACAACTTAGTTCCTGGCAAAATACCAATTCACTCTGTTCTTCTGCAGTACCCTCTATCCCTGTGTCACTTCAGCAGCAGTTAAAACATACAAGTTATCTTGGGGCTGGGGAGGTACAAATGAGTACTTTTGTGATAATTCATGCTGTGAATCAGAAGCAGGATCCCAGGTGATACAACTCACAGCTGGAGGCATGAGGTAAATAGTGCAGTGATCTGCTTGAACCTGCAGCCAGTCTGAAGCATGTTCCACTCAGGACAATGGGCTTTGCAGCCTACGAGTATCAGTATGTAACAGACAGGTTACATACTTTTACATACAATTAATTGTTTTGCAATTTTACACCTCATGATAAAATTTTATGTAAACAAATTAGAATGTAATAATTTAAAGAAGAGGCTTCAAAAGACACAAATTCTGACTTTTATGTAAACAATAACAAAATGTCTTTATCTGAGTGCACACTGAGTATTGTAAGCTGAACATTTTTATTATATTTTAGTCCTATTCTGACAGATAATCAATAATGTCAAAAGAAAACTCAACATCAACAACAAACCCACCTCCAGTTTTTATGCTAATTTTGATTTCTGATGTTTTGTCTCAGTAGGAAGTCAGGAATTGAATGGATAAAACAGTCTTGGAGGCTAGGTGTGGGAAACATGCATGCTTTCAGCATTCCTGTGAATAAAACCCTCCATGTTTTGATGCCTGCCAGTCCAGCACAAAGCTTACACCTTTATTCAAAAGAATTGGAGGGGCACCATTGGGAAGATTGTCTTTCTCCAGGCCTCAGTTGCTAATGGTGGTGTCTTTGATGCATTGTATTGTTATTGCAAGGCACAGATAGTATTAGGGCTGCTCTGCCAGCTTGTGAGCTTATGGATTCTCAAGTCAGAAATGTCTCATGCAGAAAAGTGGCTGTGTAAACCCTGCTGTAGTACAGCTACCAGAGATTGATGGTACCAAGAGTGAGAGAGAGACATACAAGCCTTGCCTTGCTGTATTAAACATCAAAGGACTGACAATGCAGAGAGAAAGAGAAGACCAAAGCTCTATAAACTTTACTTTATTACCCTATCTATAGATGAACTGCATTGAAGGAATATAAACCCCATTATATTACAGCATCCGGGGACTGACACTGCTGAGAGAGAGAAAATGCTGCCTAATTTCTGTTGAAGACCGCATCATCGAGGGACCAATAATCTTGAAACGGAGAAAAAGAGAATTCCATAATCTCTGACAGATTATAACATACAGGAACAATTGTGCTGAGATAGAGTGATGGAGATTTGGATTTCACCATTCAGAGACAGATAGTACAGAGAAAAGGAGGTGCTGCAAGAGCATAATGCAGTAGGAATAGAAAGCATAGATTGTATGTAATGAGACAGCCTGTGGGAATTATTGCTGAGTTTAGAAGATTCCAGACCCTGCCTGCATTTGTAGGATGTCAGGAATTCAAGCTGAAATGCAGTTTTATTTACTTTCCACTTTAATAGATAAATAAAATAGTTCTTAGTTTTGGTACAAGCACAAATCTAAAGGAATTTCTTATCCTATGGTTAAATTACGTTATACAGTTATACAAATTATACAATTGTTTGAGTTTCTTGGCTTTTTTAAAAATACTGATTTCTTTTTCCTCCGTTGTGATTTCAGCTAGAGAAATGACTCGAGGGAAATTCCTGAACATCCTAGAGAAACCCAAAAAGTAGCTGCATCTAGCGTTTGGATGAAAATACCCCAACCAGGTCATTTTATGTACTGCGGATCCAGATGAAGCCCAGAACGTCTAAGAAGAACAAAGCTCTTGCTCTAGACCTTCAGAAGCAAACATCTCCTTTTCTTCCACAGCTCATCTCTTTATGGGGGAAAACGTACGATATGCACAGGTCACAAGGACTGCAGTTGGTTGCATTGGAATTCAGACTTCATCTGACCATAGGATGTCCAACAGGAGGACTGGACCCTGACATGCTGTGACACAGTTACCTGTTTCAACCAGCAGTTCAAAGTGAAGTCAGTGTCCTTAGTCAGCTGCTCTTAGGGGCAGCCTGTTTGAGGTACACAGCAGATCTGACACTGGCCAGTGTCCATCACGAGGCCTCGACCCTTTTGTGTGTCTTTTGTCTTAGATGCATTGATTTCCTGTGTGCAACTCCTGTGCTGAAGGATTTGAGCACAGTTTGGGGTGTGGATTGACCAAGAGTGCCAGTTCAGCAGGAGCATATGCTTTTAGTGTAGAAGCCAAGTGCAGTCTCTGCATTAGATTCCAGCTGCTCACTGCCTTCAGAGAAGCACGTCTGGTACTCTGAGGAAGACCTCCAGACCTTTGGTATGCCAGGAGCTTCATTTCACTGCTAAGTGGTTTTCTAAATGAAATTGAAACTAACAGACCACAGGGAGTAAGGCATGTTGCTGTGTCCTCAAGGAAGATTTCCTCACAGAAGCTTTGGCCAGTACACAAAGAAACAGCTTTGTCAGCCCTCTGCAATTCTTTGCTTCTTGCAGAGCTAGAAACTGGAAAGAGTTATAAAGTTGAGAGATGGTAATGTTTTCAGTTATCACTCCAAGAAGTGGCAACAGGATTGTTAGCCACACTGTGAGGATGGTCTGCCTATACAGGATCTCAACATTTCTAGAAATAATGTTTTGTGGTATTTTTAATTGCTTATAAACCAACACTTCCAAATTTTCTTCTCCTACAAAACCAGAACTTTTAAGATAGAAAATTCTGTGAGCTGCTCCCTTTCAGCTTCAGCACACTGTTCTTACAGTTTAATGCCTTTTTCTTCTGTTCATGCACTTCTACATATTCAGCCCTTGGAAGAAGTATAGAGCATGTTCAGACTTTTTGTTTTATGCAAGAGAATAATGTTTTTCATTCCATCCTCTTTCCTTTTCCTAGAAAACAACATTTTAAGCATTAGTAAGTATGTTCTTTTTTAGGGTACCACATAATGTTGAAACATTGGATGAAGAGTATAGGGGGTTTTCTATTTAGAAATGTTATTTTTACCTTGCAGGCTTTTCAAAACTTGTCATTTCTCAGGCTGTAGTCACATATGAGAGGAGAAATTATTTGGAAATAGTACATGTAACAGGCTCTCCTTACAGCACTGCATTTTTCTGGCTTTGCAGAGAGAGGAGACTCTTTTTGGGTGCATGTGCAATAAGGAGGGGGAGATTTTTTTAATCAAGTAGACTTCTGACAATTTTTACTAAATTGTTGGTGACCCTTTGGTTTGCAGTCTGTGGCTTTGGTTATTGCCAGCCAGAATTAGGCTTGTTTTGGACAGCTCCTGTTAACTAAGTAGTTAAACCCCATATCCTGGAAAAGACCCTGCACAAATTTAGGAATATCAGGAGCCTGATTTAAAACTTAACAGAGTTATTTGTGTCCTTCACAGTTTATGCAGGACTGAGCTTAACAGGAACTCCATCCCTTGAGAAAGAATTAAGACAGATGAATGAGAAGAGAAGCTGAAAGTGGTAGTTCAGGAACAGAAAAAAACCTGATGGTGCAAACTGATGTTGATGTAGCTTTAAGCATTGAATTATATATTTGAAATGCAAATTTAAGTTTGTATACTATATATGTAATATATGTACATGTATGTGACAAAATGGGATACTTCATCTGCACCACCAGTATGAGTTTGTGCATTTTATAGAGGTTTCTTGGTCCAACACATTAAGGAATTGAGATCTGAAAGGAGGATATAGAAGAATATATGAAAGCCTGTCCTGGAAGTGTATGTGTATTTTCTGATATCTGCAGTAAGGAATTTTGAACTCTAGGTAGTTTTTAGTAACATATATATGTTAAAAAAAAAAAAAAAAAAAAAAGAAGAAGAAGAAAAATCTCCTTTTATCATACACAGTACTTACCTTCTATAAGGCAGCCATTAACATATGCTTTAGAATTGTGGTATTTTTTGGTTTTGTACTTACCATCTGTAGAGATGAGTCAGTGATGTTATTTTTTTATTGGCAATATTTATATGTATTTTTGTGTGTTAGCCAGAGAATTTTTTTCTGTCTGTTATTGCTTTTGAGTTTAATAAAATGCAAATGCAAACCTCAGAGGTTTGCCTGGGTTTCCAAAATAGCCCTCTGAGATGCTAAAGCTTTTGCTTGGCCACTTAGGCAATATTATTCCTCAGGCTCTTCTTCGCTTATCTGCATGCCACCACCTCAGGGTTTGGCCTGTGGATGTTCCATTCCCATCAGTAAATAAATATTTGTCAATATCCAAATGCTGCTAAGGGTTTTCATACCCTTTTGAACTCTATTTTTTCTTTCAATGCTATCCTTCCTGACATCCATGCAGTTATCTATACAAGAAAATCCGAGTGACTTTTTGTTGCTGATGGGAATGAAGAGTGTAAAAAAATCAAGATTTGGTAATATTAATCAAGCTGATGCGCTGTTTTATAAAGTGTTTTCATTGGTATATTAGATGTTACTGTGAGTTTCTTGGAAGTAAACTCAATATTTATTTGGTTCCTTTTAAATGCCAGTGTTACATACATTCAGTTATAAAGGCCATTCATTTCAGTCTTGGACTATCAAATGCTTTGCTATCTAATCCAACTGAGAAGAAATTTTTGTTTGTTTTGTTAATTATTATCAAAATAAAAGTCTATGTGCACTGGCAATTGAATAACATGTTATTCCATTTAACTCAGTTTTGCCATTACAAAATTACAATTTTGTAACAGTCTTGTAACTCACAGTTCTCAACTTTGCTTCATATTTCCCTCAACAAGACACCTAGAAATTACAGATTAGTGAAAATTGACTAATCTATCTTGGAGGTAATGTTTGAACCTTATTCTGGTTTTACTGATTTTTATGTTATGTAAAAATGTTAGGTGCTATCACAAGTCAAATCACAAGCCCGTCTTATCTGTAATCTTCTCTTTGCTTATAAACAGTTGTAGAAGGATAGGGAAGGATATAAACAAAAGGCTTACAGTGATTTTGTGTTAGGGTAACTTACGTAGCATCTAGCAATCTGTTTTATTTGAATCTGGTCCACAGTAGACCCTACCCTCCATAAATTTTTTTTAGTCCTAATCTGTGTGTTCTTCTGACCTGAAAAATGCCCCAGGACAGTGAGTTCCATAATTCAGTTATACAAAGAAAGGTTAAAAATAATAATAAAAAAAGTTATAGGGGGAAGTTGATTTAAATCTGCTTACCTGATAATTCGCTTTTGAACCTTTCATTTCTTTTATTGTCAGGAACAGTTGTTTGAATTTTTTCTTCTTTGCTGTCTGTGCACTACTCATGATTTTTCAGCTTCTACTATGGTTTTTGTTCCATGGTTATGTTCAATTTCCTTGTGTTCACAGTGTTCAGTTGTCTGTCTTCTATGCCAGCCTGAGCAAACAACAATTTTTCCAAGTCACAATGACAGTGATGCCAACCATTCCATGCTGATGAATGGACACCTGGCAATTCCATCATCAGCCTATGCAGTATGTGAAAAAGGTAAATTTCATCTTGGTCACATCATCTGAAATCCTGGATTCCTGGCCTCCCACAAGTTCAGTAACTTCTCATAAACATTTCTGTAGTACTTCTAAACTAAAAGAAATTTTTAGATATATGCAATCAAAAGAAAAAGACAACTTGCAAATTACTGTTGCAGAAAGTCCACAGTAATGCATATGCTCCCCTAGAACCAGCAGTCATTCAAAAACACCAGAGATACAATCTCAAGAGAAGCATCCTCACATTTGAGTTTCTCCTAAGTAAGAACCTCAAGCAACAAGGATACTTGTAGTAGGGAAATCTGTCACATCTTTGAGTGAGCTATCTGAAAACCGCGTGCAAACTTGATACAGCATGAAAATAATCCTCACTTCTTAGTGTTGTACCCCCATCTTCATATGCCAGTCTGTACTGACACTTTTGAAGAAGTCATTAAATAATCTTTAGTAGAAGATGATAATTCATTGAAAGACAATTTTTCTAGAAGGTTGTCTCTGTATCTTCAGCCCAGGAAAATTATAGTTGGACAGAAACTTCTCATGGAGCAACAACTCTGAGCAGATAAAAACGATTAGAAGAACAGATTCAAATGTTGTAAACACATTTCTGTTATCACTATAGCAAAATCTTCCCACCACAGAATACCAAAACCCACATCCACTCCTATGTGTACATCCCAGCATATGCATTGCCCTGATAAGAGATGCACCTTGATATTTTTAGAAGGCAGGAAAAGAGAAAAAAAAATCTAAAAAGACAAAGAAAATCAGGGATAAGGAAATGAAGAAGACTGGATCCTTTTGGTTTTACATAATGCTATGATTCTTGGAACACATTATTTCTGCAAGCCAATCTTCACATCGGTATTTTGAGTTTCTTTCAGGAAATGTGAATGTGAAATGCAGTATCCTGAATTCAAATAATTGTGGCCAATCATAAAGTCCACAGAAAGACAGCTAAAAGGTTAAGTAGCCAGAGATCCAGACTGATCCAGTTGCTATAGAGTGTAATCCACATTCAGCATAGAATATGTGCAACAATGCCAGTTTTATTTAGATTGTGCTAGATTTTCAGCATGGCAGGATCCCTTCACATTTTGACTTCATCATCCACTGAAACTGCCAGTTTTTAGACTTGACCTTTTCCATCGTGTCTCTTTGAGGAGGATGACTGACTCCAGGCAGCTGATGAGTGTACAGAATAGGCGTTTTCTTGTTGGGTTTGTGTGGTTGACCTCTGCCCTGCCTGCTGATTCCTATAATACAGATCAGTGACCAGTGAAGCCCGAACGCTCCCTGCCTGTCTCTGTTATAGACACCTCAGTAAGGAACAGAAAAGAGGAAGAGGGATGAGCTTGAAAGCCCTTACTTAATTGCTAGTAGAAAAAATGGGTAATAAGAATGACCTTGCACCTTATTTATTGACCAGATCTCTGTGAGGACAAAGTACTTGACTTGGTTCTGTATCACTTGAAAGGCTGGCTCTGTGGCCCATAGCTGGTGAGTAGGCATAATAATATAGGGTAATTAAATTTTGTGCTTGTAGACACTTACATGTGAGGGAGGATTTCCCTCTCAAAAATACCAGGCACCATTTTCTTCATAATCACAGAATTTTAAGCTAATTTTGAAGCAGCAGAAATTTGCCATTTGCTGTCTTCCACTTACTACGATAGGCCTAAATGTGGCAGGCTGTGTATGAAAAGGCAGGAAGAGAACTCACCAGCTACATGAGAATGAGGGACAAGAGACCAGCAGAGTGACCCAAGTGGGCACAGATGCTCTGGCTGCCTGGTTCTGTGGCCTTCAGTTTGTTTTCCTCTCTCTGTATTAAAGTAACTTGTTAGTTATAGCTAATTTTAATTTATTTTTATATAAATATATAGATATGTATGTATATTGATTATCCCAAATTACCTTTCAGGGAAAGCAATGGCACCTTTCTTTCTCTTGTACTCTGCATGGATCAGCTTGTCATCCTGTCTCAGGATTTTCCCCCTGCTTCGAGCACTGAAGCCAAATAGCACTTGTAAAAACGGGAGAAATTGCTTCTGTTGAGGCTCGTTGTGGGAGGAATCAGGGTGAGCCCTGATTTGTAGAAGGGATCAGTTTGTAATCAGCTGCACAGGAGTTAAATGGATCTGCAGGCCACAAGTATCCTTAACAGGATCAGCTGTGATATTTTGCTCAATATGAGCTTGTATTCAAAAATTAGGGAAAACGTTTTGCTGAAAAATATTTGGTTGATGGTTTATGCAGAAAGTGTCAGGTTGAAAATTAGAGGGATTATGTGTCTTTCTTTGCCTTGTTTTGATAAGAGAGCTTGAGCTGCAGTCTCCTACCCACCTCACAACTCATGTTTTTAATAATTTTGTGAGAATCTTAGGAAACCTGTCCTGTGAGACCCAGCACGTGTTCCCTTACACGAGAACTGACAGGGTCTCGTTTACACACATGCTCCTTCCCAGCCCGAACTCTGGGGCAGACCCATGGCAGGGCCTTGCTGGAGAAAAGCACATGCCAGGTGCAGCATTTCTCTAAGGGCAGCCCCCAGCAAGCCTTAGCAGAGACTCGAGCCAAATCTTTGCAGTCAGATGTTTGGTTTTGATGGTGCATTTCTGCGTGGAAGCACAAGTACATGTGTACCGCTGGACACGACAGAGGATAAGACTGGAGTCTACAGAGCTGAACTCAGGTTTCCACCATGCAGGTGGACAGTGGAGATGGAGAAAGGATGGAGAAGGCCCATGTTCCCAGCACCGTGTGGCTGATGCCCGGCCACCGGCCCCATGCCACATAGCTGAGCCCCAGTGCCTGGATTGCTTTTCTGGCTGTTTCTCCCTGTCCCCCTTCTCCTGCCGGTGCCCGAGAGGCGGCTCCCTGTCCGACTGTGGCGCAGGGAGTGCTGGCTGCCGCTCGTTAGAAGAATTCCCCCAAGTCAGACCTATGGTACGAGCCGTGTGAAGCGGAAGACAATTAGGGGCTTATTAGTGTCCTGGGGAGACGTGTAACTTGTGTTGCTGGGACTTACCAAAACAGCGAGAGTCTTACCGGCAAGCTCCAGCCGAGAAAAGACTGAGGGATTGTCTCACCTAATTACAGGGAATGGGCCTCTTTGTGTTTGTGATTCGGTACGGTTGTCCGATCGCTTTTCTCTGGCTGCTGGCTCAGGCCGAGCTGGAAGTGTGCTAATTAGAAGAGAAATGGACGTAGTGATCCTGTCAGCTCTCGTTACCGGCGTGGACAAAGCCGAATATTATTCTGAGGCAGTGTTTTGTGAGTGTCCCCCTTCCAGCTCTCATTAAGGGCAAGGTTGGTGGACGGAGAGGGGACTTGACCACATGGGTTGGCTAATGGAGCACAGTTACCGTTACTGTGCTAATTAACGGGCTCAGGAGGCAAATGTTTCTCCAACCAGCAGTCCCAGCAGCTGCACCTGGTGCTTCCAAAACCCAACCATCTCGCTGGGCAAGCCAGGCAAACACTGTGTGTACAAGCGGAAAGCAGGTTACGTATGGTGCATCCATCAGCCCTCCAAAGGTGCAGAAGAACCAGTAAAATGGTCAACACAGAGATGGAAAGAACATAGTGCTGCAGTAGCAGCACGTCAAGCTCCAGCAGTCCCTTCTCCCCAGTGACTCTTCACATAGAGGACAATGTGTCAGCTTCTGCCCCTGGAAAGTGGGTAGCAAAGAGGGAGCTAGGAATTTCCAGGACCTCCAGGTGCCATCAAGAAATAAACTTCCTGTGAATTGTTGTGATCATCACAGCTCTTTGCGTGGCCAGGAAGAAGAAAGCTGGAAAGATGAGGTGACATGGAGGTGAATCAGACTATCCCTCTCTATGTTGATGACGGGATGCTTATAGTCTGAGGCGAAAAGCAAGATGTACATACATACCAGGATGATTGTTCTGCTCCAAAAGGCAGTTAGGCAACACTGAAATGATGCACAAAGGTTAAGGTAGGTGAAGATGATGACCAAAGGAGCCATAGAAAATGCTGAAACCAAAATGTGTACTTTTGTGCCATTAGCCTGAAACTACTACAGTGAGAGTAAAGAGAGTGACAGCAGAGTGACCTGCTACAGAGGGAGTAGAGAGAGACAGAAGACAAAGCAGGAGCCAGAGCAGGTCTGTCGTGTCACAGCAGCTGAGATGGCCTCAGCAGAAGGGAAGACTAGTGTGTGCTGAGGAGGCTCAGTGGAAGTAAGTAGTTTTATTAACTTGTCACACAGACTTTCATTTAAAAATATATATAGCTGTTTTGTAAACAGAGTAACTTGTACAAGTTAATTGCTGGTTGATGTTTCCAAAGTTAGGGGAATGTATTAGTGATTAAGTCTGATTTGGATGTTACGATCATTCTAAAGGTCCTTTGTATCTTTGGGCTAAATGTAGTAAAACATATAACCATGTCTGAAAGCTTTTAATTTGCTTTCTCTCTTTTAACAGCGTACTCATTGCATGCACTCATGCATGCTTGGGTACTGTTTTCAGACATACTTTATCAAGGGTTAAAGTTGCAAGAGGTTCCCTCTTTAGTTTCTTGAGTTATTTGTCCCTGGTGGTGAACCTGTTTCAGCAGGAGGGTTTGTGTCCTCCCAAGTCTCCAGCAACAGTCTCCTGTCATCTTGGATGGAGATGAACTCTGCCCTGTGCTTGTGCCTCCTTATTTTTTCTGTCTCCAATAGCTGTGAACCAAACAAGGATCCTTTTGCCATGGCAGCATGTACAGTATGTCCAAGCCCTGCACTCCTTCAGAGCTGTAAAAGCCTTTCCCTTTTAACTGGGGTTCATTTCCCACTGGCTGCTGTGATGGCTTGAATTTTAGGAGTCTTGATCTTAGGAACGTGATCTCCAAAGAGGGCTTGAGAAGTATCTTCTCTGCAAAGAGGTTTATTCTAGAAGGAGGAGATGTATAATCCTCTTACTAAAACCCAGAGAGGAAAGGAGAAAAGCTTTATTGCTCCTGCCTTACCCCAGTGAGCTGGCAGCTTTTATGCTGCCTCACGAATAGAAAGAGGCAGAGAGAAATGTCTGAACACAAACTCTACCTGAGCTGAGGCTCTCTGGTGCATGCTCAGTGAAACCCACATCTGCACTGCCTTCCAGTGCCACAGCAGAACAATTTCTGAAAAGGAAAAACTACTGCCTGTTACACTGTGTGGCCACTTGTCTTCCAGACCCTTCAGTCTTGGTCTAAGGAGGAGTCACAAATCACCGGCAGAAAACTAACGACCATCACACCCATCTCCATTTTTGTGCTCTGGAAGCTCAGGAGTTGAGTGGCCTCCCTGTGCAAGGGTTGGTGACACTTCCCATGTCAGGCCTTCCTCAAGAGATTGGGCCTTACTGGCAGACACCAGGAGAAAAGACACACTGCTGGTTTTGCCAGTTTATTTCTTTGCCCAAGGAAGTATTGGTGTCCCTGCTTGTTACACCTCTATTTGACTGGCCTGCCATCTTGCTGTATTGATAATAGCATATCAAATTTCTGACTTCCAAATGCAAATAAGGATCATCTGAGCATAAAAAAAGTGTTGGTTTTGTGTCCTTGTGAGGATGCCATTCTGATAAACATCCATCATACAGATTAGCAGTACTCAAGAACAATGTGAAGAAAGGTGAAAATATGCAGATGGAGGGAAAGGATGCAATGGCTTCTTGTGGCCTTCACTGAGCTCTCCTGGCATTCATGTAACACTCACTAGTTGTACGGTACCTGGCCCATGGGCTGGAGTGGTGTTTGGAGGACATCTCTTCAGCAGTTTGAGTTATCAAGTGCACTACCAAAGTCATTTAATTCATGGTGACCTCACCAAGTATCAAAACTATTGTGCTGTGCATGATGGAAACACACAGTGAAGGTCTCTGTCCTCACCTGGTTATAAGCAGATGAAACAGTAAAAGAGTGGAAGGAGAAAAGGAGACATCAAGATGTAAAGAGGCTTGTTAGAGGTTATCCAGCACAGTTCAAAGCCTGTAACTTCTTAGCCACAGTCGAGTGGCCCTTCCACTACTTCCCATCTGCTTTGTTGTTTCATTAAATAGATGTGGGTTTTAAAGTAAAAAAATAAATAGAAATGCAAATGCCTAAGCAACCAAAAGGCATAAGAAATTTAAATAACAATAAATTATGGTGCAATACCAGACATTTTAATCTTTTTTTAAAGACCTATAAGAACTATTATTTAATTATAGAATTTAATTTTTAAGTGACTTTATGTAGTGTTAAAGATTTGAGAATTTAAAACTAGAACACTAAAAATGAAGGTTTCTCACAGTGCTGTTAGCTGCACTGTGCACGGTGTGCACATGTATTTAGAAGAAAGCTTTGAGCATTACAGAGATCCTACTAATAATTGTAACATCTTCACTGATGTAGAACATTCTGACCTTGCTGAGCCTTTTACATTTATGCGCAGAGGGTGTAAGTGCTACATTGCAGATTTCATGTAATTCCACACTTGCTCAGTCCAAATGTTTGCCAACAGACCAGGATAGGAAAAATGTAATTTTCCTAATTTTGCCATGTTGAAAATCTTACTATTGCTCTGATGATCTGTGAGTCTGATCCTGCTTTAACACAGAACATTATTAAAATGATCACTGCAGTTCTCTAGGGAGCTTAAAACTGTTTTCTCTAGCAAAAGAGAGATCATTTCTGTTATTCATTTCAATACTTTGGAGAGGGAGGAATTTGCTGCAATAAATATTAGTGTACCCCATTTGTGTATGCATCTGGGTAAGGTTTACAGGAGTTTTACTAACAAGTATCAAAATAGTATTAGCAAGGTTTTTTTGGTGGGAGAAAACTGTGGAAATAAAGTGATATGGAAGACTGAAAGAAAAATACAGGTAAGTGAGAAGAATCAAGGACTTAGAAATAGGAACTTAGAGGACAGACCAAGATAGGTAAAGAAGTACATTTTGAAAGACAGCAAGGCATGGGCAGGAGGCTGGAGCAAATGCAAAGGAGGAGAGGAGGCAGACTGTTATAAATGCAGTATAAGAAGAGAAATAGTGAAAACATCAAAACATGAGGGAAGGAAATAGGAAGAAGTGGTGGTTTTCAGCAAGAAGGAGGTCAGAGAAAAGCAGAAGTTTCATGAGCAGTGGCACCAGCCAAGGAAGTGTGGTTTTCTTTGTGGATGTGTCTCTCCAGACTGCATCATGTGTGCGTTCTCTGATGCCTTACAGGAGATAACGCTCACACTTCAGTGAGGGCAGTCATTAGATTTCTTTCTTAGCCAATTAATGTAGTAAAATGTACAGAAATGTACTACCTACCTGAAAGTTCTCTGGAATTGGCCTACAGGTTCAAAAGTCATTGGGACACTCACGTACACCTGTGGATGGATGCTAAGATTAGATGATTAATAGCTGGAATTGCAAATGGACAGAGTGAGTGATAGAGAATGGGAAAACATTAGGAAAATGGGGATTTATGTCTGCTATTAATGCATTTAATTTGCTTTATAGCCATTTCCTTTCATGGTTTTACAATTTCTAAAAAATGAACGAGGATCTGTTTAAAGGCTTCCTCCCAAATCAGGCTGACCTCACTCTGTCCACACTAGTTGTTTCTGGGGAGAAAAATCTCTTACAGCAGTTTTGTCTCCAGCATGCAGTAAGAGAGATTCCAGGAGCTGCCCTCCCAGCTACACCATCGAAACCTCCCTGGGACCTCACTGAAGGCATATGTGAGATGAAGATACTCCAAAAGCCTTCTGGTCTTTCCATACTGGGGTGAATTGCATCTCTATTACTGAAACACACAGCTATTTCCTATCTCATTGGTTCCTGCTGCAGTTATTCTCATCTGATGTTTTCTAGGGACCTCCTCATGACTGTATACTGTGGGTTGGATAATACTTGTATTTTTACAGGGATGCCATTTTATTTTCAGCTGGTCTATCCCTCATGTCCTTCCATATTTCACTCTCTTAACAAAATTTCCTGATTTTCAGGTAGAAGGTGTCATGTCAAGAGGTGTTAAATAGGACAGAGCTGACTGCTGATCTCTGGGAGGGAGATCTCTCTGTCTAACACAATACCTTTTAATGCATCATTATCCTTTATTTGTGGGTCTCCAGCCAATTTTTCAGTCCATCTAGTGGTGTAGCCAAACCCATTTGCATTAATTTTGAGTAGGATTTATGTATCAAATCTTTACTAAAATCCAAATGTATCAAATCCATCATGTTCCCATCATCCACTAATTTTGTAATTCTATTTTAAAAAGCAATCAGATTTCTCCAGCACAATTTGTTCTTTAGAAATCCCTAGTACCTATGCTTGTTTTCTTATCTCTAGGTGGTTAGTAATTTTTTCCCCCTTTTAAAAAATTCTATTATTTTACTGGAATAAATTCTATTGTTTTACAGGAATAGCTATTCCTGGGAACTCCAAATTTGCTTCTTTTTGTCTTGTTTTAATGATCAGTAGCACAATTCCTTTTATCTAGGCAGCTTCCTAGTTTTTGTAACTTAACAAAATTATTGTCTGTGACAAAAAAGTAACATTCGTCATTTTCCTTGCAGCAAGTGGATAGATGTCTCTTTTGTCCTGAAAACTTGAGTGTACAGGCAGGGTGTTACATAGCTGATGAGCCAAATGTGCTGTCAGTGAAACAAACGTGTGGAAATCATTGACTTCTTAAGCGAATCCAGTCAGGCTTTTTGCCTGTAATATCCATTCTGGTCAATTGTTATTGCCTACTGAAGAAGTATCAGGAGGGCATTTGTACATGATTTTATTATAATGTTCATAAAAGTCTTAAACCAAGATGAAATAAAAACAGCATCCAAATAAGCTGCATACATATTTGGATACATATGTAAGCTATAAGTATTATTGAGGGAAGCTAACAAAAAGAACACTGTATTATCAGAGCAGTAAATTAATCTTGGCTCAGCATTGGATTGAAGATTGATCACCAAAATAGTGCCTAAATAGTCAGCCCCTATAAATTCTGAGAAGCTGTCCTACCACACTGGTTATAAATCCCACCTTGGAGCTATACCAAGTAAACAGAGTCTGTACTTTCAAGGTCTGAGTATCTGATGTCTTCTCATGTCTAGCACTTACACAACTTCAAAATACCTTTAGGTGGGAGAAGGTATGGATAGATGCTCAGAATCAGCTGTCCCTGTACTTCTTCCCTCAGAGTCACTTCTACAGCTCTGCAGGAGGTTCTGTCAGCGCCTTAGTCAGAAGACAGTGCAGGGGCAAACCTTTTGCTGCTTGTGCCTGACTTGTGCTGTTGGACGGCCCTTCATCCAATACCCCCATGCCAGTCCCACATTTGCCAAAGTGCCCTCTTCACTCCGGACTTCCAGTCCTTACTTGGATGGATTCTAGGAAGGAGGAATTCACTTGGTGTCTTACTCTTTTCAAGGTGACCAACAGCTCTGGGGCACTCCAGGAGAGTAATACTCCTGGAGACTTGCTGATCTAATAACAGAAAGGTTTCCTTCTCTTTCATTCTTGTGATTCACACTGCCTTGCAGCATCTTCAAACAAATTAGATATAAGATCCCCCTTGGGACTCTTCAGTTTAATTCAAACAAGTTTGCAACAGATCAGCGCTGCTTTGCATGAACATAGTAATGTAAGCTAAATGTTCAAAAATATTCTTTATTTTCTAGAGCATGGAAACTGATAGCTTCTGGTTCTCTCACCCCAAAATGTTAAAATGCAGACACATAAGGTGGTTTGTTCTTATTTGGATCAGTCAAATGTCTTGAAAAATTCCAGCATCTAATGGAAAATTTAATATAAAATTCTGACAGAAACAACAGGAGCAATACTAGCACAAAGGTCAGTCATTCAACATTTATTCATCAGCAAAATAAAAATACACTTGGGCTAATGATAAATTTCACAATTGCTATTTCTTCTGCTAACCTAAAATGAGATAAATATTCTTTTTTTTCTGGCCAACAAGATAATTACAGTAACCCTCTTACTCCTGAGCAAGGCAATCGATCAGGCAGCTTCTCTTCTGAAACCCAGATACTGATAGAGAAGAGTTACTTAACAGCTCTTTGAGGTGAAAGATGTTTGAAATTATATAAAAAGTCTGTGCACCTGCGTACACTCTTCTGCTAACCGGCTTCTCAGGCACATGAGGTTAAGCATGTGAATCAGAAACCTGTGCATCACATACTGCATTTGGGTTGGAACTGTAGAATTTTGATCCTGAGGTCTCATTTAAGTTTAAAATACAAGCTGGTTTTCTGGTGACTGGGAGCTATGTTACTTACATAGGCAGCACCAGAAAAATAACTTTTCTTCAGAATAACTTCAGAACTGGGAGGTTGACCTGCTTGGTGTAACCATGGCCTATGGATATTTGTTAGGTTTTGAAGCTGTTTAGCAGGATCTTGACCTAAAATTCAGCCTTCTAATTGCTTTGGGAGAGTTGTCATCCAGCCTTCCAGAGTAGGTGCCAGTAGAGAGATGTACAAACACGGGCATATACACAGTAGTTATGACATGGATTTTAAAGCAACATTTCATCAAGCTTCTGTTGTTGGCATCATAACCTTGAGCTACTTCACACAGGCTCTGTGTATGTGGAAAAGAAAATGTTTCTGGAGCCAGACTCAAGAGAAAGAGTTTATTTTTAAGCCTCTCCCTCCATATGTTGCAGAAAAAATTCTTAGGTAAGAAAAAGAACTAGAAATATTTCAGAAAACTCAGGCCTAAGAAGCTCTTCCTCCAGCTATTCCTACTTCTCAGGCTGTTGTATTATCTCATGCTGCAGAGATACCCAAACTAAATGGAGACATTGGAGAATCAGCAGGTCGCTCTTTTAAAAGTCACTGATTATAGATGGTGGTCTGGACAGGTTCAGACAGCTTCAGCTGCAAAGGCAGTTGTGAGGTAGGCCTTTGGCTGGACACGTTGTGCAGGGATGGTAGTGCTGAATAACCACTTGTATCTGCCAAATCGAACAAGAACAGATGTAGTCAAGAAAATCTTAGTGGTTTAGATCTAGTGCTCTTCCTCCTGAAATGGCCTGAGCTATGTCCAAGGAGGACAGCAACGGAAAGGGTATCAAAGAAAGAACAAGCCATGTTGCCATCTGAGCACAGTTCTCATCCAGTGACACAAGTGACTGCTTCACACGATGGCTGATGCAGCATCTTGTGCTGGCCCCGGTGTCAGCAACGAGAACCTTGCCACTGCTTAGGTAATCATCTTTCTAAAACACTCCAACCTGCTGGAAGTCCAGATTGCTTTCCAAAATGGTGGTCTTGCCTCCCTTGGACAAACAATTTGCTGAGACCTCCTCCTCTTTTTTGGATTCCCAAGAACAAGAGGATTCCAAAGCCAAAACTTCTGAGATAAAAAGTAAATTAAATTCAAACTGGTTACCCTGTCATTGATCACAGCAATAATTTCCATTCTCCTAACTTAGAAAGCTTATGTGTGGTTTGTGTAGGGATTACTTGCACTTTTACTACTGTAAAACATACTACTGGTATTACACACCTTTCCATTTTTTTTTCTCCAGCATGCACAGACTTAGTAAAGAAAGGAGTATGCCTAAATTTAATGGAATTCTGGATGTCCAAGAGACCTGTATTTAAATACCAATAGCTTGACATGAACATATACCAATAACCAGTCTCCCTGGCTGAAGTGATATCAGCCTAAGTCAAAATATACTGTTATAGAGTGGATTTCTCAGAGGAAATACCTCTCAAAGAAATGATCCTATGCTATCCCAATTCTTACATCAGCATGGCAATCCTAGTGAAGCTATTTATCACTCCCTCAAAGATAATATGTTTGTTGCTTACTCAGAGCTTTACAGCTGTGTAAAATTTCCTGCTACTAGAACTAACCCCCTAAGACTGGATTCAGAAATTTCCTTACAGACAGAAGGAGCTCTTGACTCAGTTACCAAGAATCATGAACATTGGAAAAGACTCTAAGAATGAATCCAATCATTAAGGTAACTCTGACAGGTCTACCACCATATCCCTAAGCACCACATCTACATGCTTTTGGAAAACTTCCAGGGATGGTGAGTGGGACTTCTGGCTCCCAGATATATATTCTTGGCAATTTAGGCAAATATTCAGTATCAAACAGGAAGTTTTCGTAAAGCTCAGACCTCAGAAGAGTCATGGACCCTATGAAACATTCCTTCTTCTGAAAGGAACTCAGCATCACAGTCTGGTGTTTGGTGGATGAGGCTTTCTATAGCAAGAGGGAGCTCTAAAGGTTCAGTGAGTTAAAACATGCAGAATGCACTTTTCCTATCTGGATCTACCTCAGACATCCTGTTAAAGGGGGGCAACCACTTAATCTACCTGGGTCCTAGTACTCCATCTGTAAGCTGATGATAACATTATGCGAGCTCATAGAAAATGTATATGGTTAAATGTATCCCTGTTTATGAGATTATTTCATCACTGTTGATGAAATCTCTGTCAACACAGGAAAGAGGAAGAAATTCTTGAGGAGGTAACCCAGTGCTATGCCTAATGCTTAATATTATTGCACCAACATACAGTCTTTGTATTTACACTAGAAGGCAACAGCCGTCTAATAGTCAAGATGAGAAATGGCCAAGGTTTAGCCAATTTCAACAATGGATTTAGAGAGAAAAAGAGGAAACTACCTGTCTGGGCTCCTCCAAATAATTCCTCTCCCAGGTTCTAAATGATAAATGCCACTATAAAAGTTGTTGGGGTGTTCTCCTCTCAAATGCAACTTAAATTATGGACACCTTCTCCTGAAAGAGACAGACACAGGAGAGGTTCTAAGCAAGTGAGCAAAATTTATTTGTCACATGGGTCCATTTGGCCTCTGTACCATGAATCATCACGCAGTCTGGGTGTGTTTAGGGTAGAAAGAAGGAACAACAAATGGGAGAAGGGTATTAAATAATGATTGCCATAGAGACCAGTCAGCTTTACCCAACTCCATGAAATTTAAACAAGAGAGCTTAGAAAATGAAACATCAGTACATTTCAAAGGGATAAAGGGCAGTGTACAAGTTAGCTGTGGAATGTAATAACAGGATATCAAAGCAAGTTGTTTAGACACGTTTCTAGAAGCCACTGTCAGCAATATGAAAGTGAGACACCCACATTTTTCATCCTTTCTGGTCACACCAAGAATGTGAGGATGGCATAGCACTTTCAGAGGAGCCAGAGGCAGAAGTAAGGCCAAAATAAGGCAGAGGAATGATGCCAGTGGGTGAAGGGAGGTGTCTGAGAAGGCTTCAGTTGCAATGCAGCTTCCTCTGGCTGAAGAGCCCCAGTGGTCAGGTCAAACTGTGATTTATGATGATTTTTTAGATTCTTCACCAGTCTTCCATATACTCACAGAAGAAGAGTTATCTGCAATTCTGTCAGGAGATCCCATTCCTTTGATTTCTGTTATCCAAGCCTTCACTGCCTGTAGCAGTGCAAAGTACCTTGCTATGAAGCCTGTGTCTGCTCAGACAGTCCAGCTATTACTGTGTCCTGTAGTCATTCTGCTCACCAGCATGGCTTACTTCTCATTCCTCCTCTCAGCCACTTTCTGCACTGGCTTACCACTGAATCCCTGATCCCAGCTTACTAGTCAGGCATTACATCCATCATGTCTGGGGCAAGACTTCCTGAAGATGAAATGGAGTCTAAGGGTGGTGAGCTCTCCCACAGCAACAAGAAGCCATTACAAACCTTTGTGACCTTTCAAGCACATTTCTCCAGCCACATCCTCTCTGACATAATTAGATGGTAGCCTTTTAAAAAGGCATCCTCTGCCCCTCTCCTCAGCATTGCCAGGAACATCCCAGACCTCTGGGCTGCCAGTCCCCCAAGAGAAGACTAGCCATAAGGCTGGACCTCTGGCAGTCACCTTCAGGTAACCTGCCTTGTGCTCGAAGAAAATGGTGAAGATGGTTTTATGGTCAAGGCCCAGGGTGTAGGGCTCAAAAAGCTGGCTCCAGCTTAGTTTTTCAATGTTGCTTATGTCATTTAGCCTCTCTCTATGCAGGGATCCCACCAGTTCTACAAAGGTGAGATAGGGATACATTTGTAAATCCAGAGGACATGCCTAAATTCTCCACTGAGGGAGATCAATAAGATGTTAGGTAAACAACTCTCCTGCTGTCCTGTGGTTTGCATGCAGTAAAGAGTAACTGAGAAAAGTCTTATTGAAAAAAGATTCCCTTTTTGCAATCAGTAGTTGTATTGTCTGATGTAAACATGAAGTGACTAATGATGTCTTGCAGTACAGCAAGCGTGAGTGCTTGCAGCCTGCTGGCAGCTGCTCTGGACTCCCATTGAAGTGATGGACCTGTGGCATCCCTCTATCAACCCAGACACCCTGCTGGGACCATGGGCATGGTGGGGGGCTGCTGGTCCAGCCCACAGGGAGCTGCAGCCTTGGGAGCCTTCATCCCACACACATCCCTCCCCCCTCCTGCCTGCATGCTTGACTTCTTGTCTTCAAGCCCCCAGCCCATCACCAACCTCCAAACTCCTCTCCTCCTGCTTTATCACCACGGGGAACCCTCTGGCCCTGCAGCATCCCTCATGCTGCATCCCCTCTGGGGGTGTCTGTCCTCCCGAAGCTCTGTGGCCATGGCCCCCAGCATCCCATCTCCCACAGGGCAGCCTCACTTGTCCCCACCCTGGGCTGCCCAGGTGAGTGGGCGGCAAGTGCGCACCAGAGGGGGGCTGCACATCACCTGACCCCCTCCAGCTGATTCCCTCAGACAGGACGTCAAGTTAATGAGCCCTCAGGCCTGTAATTAGCTGTCAATTACCTCAAATTAATCAACTCCTCGCCTAATTAAGCATAATCGGCAGGTGGGCAGAAAACGGGCCATTGTGCGGGAGCCATGAGAAAAGCATGGCTGGCAAACTTGTTTAGGATCAGCGGCGCATTCCCGGACGCCGCGCCACCGACACCCGGGCGCCCGCCCCGCTCGCGGGCGCCCCGGCCCCGGCCCCGGCCCCGGCCCCGGCCTGCCGTGATGGGGCAGCGCGGACGGGGCCCCGCCGGGCCGAGGGGCTCCGGCGCTCCCGCCCTGCCGGCGTGGGGCGGCCCCGGTGCTGCCTGGGGACCCGGGCCTGCAAAAAGCCATGGCCTGGGCTTGGGGGGGGGGAGGGGGTGGGGCGTTTCTTCATCCAAAATATCCGCACCACCAAGCCTTAATGCACCATCTTGCCCTCCGCATTTTCTCTCCTTGGCTTGCCGTGCTTTCTGCACTCGGACCCTTCTCATGTCTGTCTGAGAAAGGGACTGAAACACACGCCCCGTTCCCTGACCCAGGCCTTCCTCAGTTCTGAGCACACCAACTTAATGGCGTGAGGACACATCTGGGTGGAAAACAGGGTTTCAACAGGCACTAATTACTACCTATAAAAATGAGTCCTACTGAATTAATTTTTGCATGGAATTTACACAGTCCAAGTAAGTCCCCATCCATCCTCCAGAGCTCTGTTTGGCGAAGGGGAGACATTCCCTGCCGAGGCCAGGGAAGGAGCAGGGCTCCTGCCAACACTTGGATGTCACTGGAACGGAGGACCTGAACTGCTCTCCACTGTGCTGGGGGCTGGGTCCTGCACCCTGCCCACTAAATCCCAGTGAGCACCCTCTTAATCTAAAGGCAAACAGAGCATGGTATCCTTCTGAGCTGCAGAGAAGAGCTGGGGGAAATGCAATTTCATAGTAAAAGTATTGTGCTCAATATTAAAGTGAAAGGTTTTGATTATGCCTAGAAAGTCTCTCTCTTTTTTTTTTTTTTTTTTTTTTTTTTTTTTTTTTTTTTTATGTAGCCAGATTATCACCCAGCGTGCTGGATTTACACTGCATTAGCGATTGTCAAGATTAGAGCAGAATCCCCAGATAACAAACAGGAACACAAGATGTCAATTTATGACATAATAGCAATAATCATAGTCAAAAGAAGGATGCAGTGGAGGGCAAGTTGAATATCTTGGCTCTGAAGAGAGAAGCTCCCTGCAATGGAGTGGCTTTGATTAAAAATCCCCGTTATGTCCAAAAGCATAATTTTATATTTCTTTTTCCTGACAGAGAGGAAAAACAACAGCTCAGCACAGGTCTGGCAAAGTTGGTGCATGAAACCATCAGCAATTAGAGGGACAAGTTAGGCGATGCAACCTTCCCCCTTGGACCCTGCTGAGTGTCTATGCAGGTCACAATAGCTTCCTGGACCTCCCAAAAGAAGGTGTACGTAAAACTTGGCATTTCTGTGCCTGCAGCTATTTGGAGCACAAGCTCCAACTGTCATGGGTTGCAGTGTATTCTATTACCATCCTCATGAGCTGTTGAAGAGAGGCTGAAGGCAGCCCTTGCCCTGCAAAGGGTGTCATGGGCTGGTGTGAGAGAGGCTGCGGAGTTGCCATGCTGGGGTACGAGCTGGATCCTGGCAGCTGGCCTGACCCCGAGGGATTAGAGACTCCCCCACCTTCCCAGCTCACATGGTGGCACACGCTGCAGCTGGGCCCACGAGGCCCCTTTTTTTTCCTGCCTGCCCTGTTCTCAGTCAAGCGCTTGTTGTCACAGCAGGAGGCTTGGGCAGGGACCCCTCTGCACACATAATGCAAGAGCCATGAGATGCTGGGGGACTCAGTGTCCCTCTGTCCCCTTGCCAAAGCCACCATTTTCCAGAGCTTCTCCTGCACCTGCCATCTCAGTAGACCTTTCTGGGGGAAAACCTCTGTTTTTTGGGAATCAGGAACCACTCCAGTATCATCACTTTCCTCATTTATGAGTGTCTTTTTTCCAGACCCATTTCTCCATCATGTGTCTTCCTTTGGCTGAAGCACTGATCCCACTCCTTGGGGTCCATCAGCACATTCATGAGGACCAGGCTGGGAGGAATGCACTGTATGATGGTGTCATGGATGGTGACATGGTGTCCTGGGTTGCAGTGTATTCTATTACCATCCTCATGAGCTGTTGAAATCAGGTGGGGCAGTGTTTCCTTGCCTCCTCCCTCTGGACTATCTTCTGTTAATGAGCCCATCAACACCAGGCCTCATGACTCATCCTCCCATTGTGAGATGCTCCACCCAGAAGGAGGAACCAAGCATTCCATCCTGGATATAGTCTGAGATTCCGAACACCACAGGCAACCTTTCCACTGGATTCCCAGAGGACAGGAGCTACACAGCCATTACTGAACCTTCCAAGGAAGAGCAGACCCCTCTACAGGATCACCGCTTTCACAGAACCACATCCACCACCTCAGGAGGATTGCAGACACCATCTTATCAGACTGCTACCACCACCCTGACTAGCAGGGTGTCAGGTTGTATCCTGACTCTGTCAGTTTGAACCAGTGTTTTCTGCCTTTTTTTTTCAATTTCCCTATTAAATTGTTATTCTGACTCAGTGCCTCCCACTGCTTTGTTTTCAAACTAGTACATATTTTGGTGCCCAGTGTGAGGCAGGGTGCTGAGAAAAAGTCAGAATTACTATTTTGTATTGTAGAATCCACCTACTCACTATGATGCTCAACATGTTTACATGGGTCTTGTACCAAGCTCTCTATATTTTTCCGCACAAGGGGAACTACCTGCCGGTTGTAATGCTCCTGTGTAGACCAGGGTATGATATAAAATTTGCTTTATTAGTCTATTATGCCTACTGCATGATAACCTCCAAGGCAATGAACATAATTCGGAATATATACTCAACTTTGTCTGCTTGTCCTACTCTAGGCTGCTGTATCTCGGGCCTCAACAATCACACCCAGTCCCTGGGGGGAGGATTAAAGAATGGTTTTTTCCAGCCTTTCAGGCCTGACACAGCAGTTTATGAAACTATTGAGTTCCCTCTGGATGTTAAGGATGGCATAATCTTCTTGTCAGTTCTTTTTTGTTTTTTCTCTATGACCTGCACTGTGTACACCATGCTTAGAATCAGAGCTATGGCACAGCATCATTAGGATGAGAGGGGAAAAAAAGAGCAGAGCAACAAACACCATGTCTATACAGACTGTCACAAGGAAGAAAGGAACCAAAAGCAAAGCAACAGCATCCATGTCTACGCAGACTGTCACAGAGGAGAAAGGAACCAAAAGCAAAGCAACAGCGTCCATGTCTACGCAGACTGTCACAGAGGAGAAAGGAACCAAAAGCAAAGCAACAGCGTCCATGTCTACACAGACTGACACAGAGGAGAAAGAAACCAAAAGCACCGTCAGCGTCTCTACACAAACCGTCACTGAACCAGAACAGCCTAAACCGATTGCCCCCGTTCAGAAGAAGAAATCAAAAAGCAAGTCAGTCCGCATAGTGACTGACGAGGATGCAGCAGGACCTTCGCACCCAGAAGAAGAGGCAGAGCCAGAGATCATCACTCGGTCGCTGTCCCTGGGTGAGCTGCGTGACCTGCGGAGGGAATCACGCGCCAGATGAACGAGTCCATCCTGACCTGGCTGCTCTGCATCTGGGACGCTGCAGCCAATGACACCATTCTGGATGGAAGTGAGGCCAGGCAGCTGGGATCTCTGTCCCGGGATGTGGTCATCGACCAGGGGATCGGGAGAACCCAAGAAACTCTCAGCCTCTGGCGGTGACTGCTGACAAGTGTAAGGCACAGGTACCTTTGTAAAGACCTCCAGGTACACCAAGGAAAATGGAGCACAATGGAACAAGGTATCCGGTGCCTGAGGAAATTGGCTGTGCTGGAGATCATTTTCTCAGAAGACGAGAGATTTCCTAAGAGCCCAGATGGTGTCCAGTGCACGTCACAGACGTGGTTGAGGTTCGCACGCCTGGGACCAGAGATATACTCCCGTTACCTGGCAATGCTGCAACGGAGGGAAGGCGAGGACAGGGTGGGCGTCTTGGTCAACAAACTGAGGATTTACGAGGACACTGTCACAGCCCGTTTTGCACCCATGTCTCGTCTGTAGAAACAAGGCTGGCTGAGCAAGTCTGGAGCTTGATTGAAGAGGGCCATCAGAAATTGAAAAAGGAACTTAAGGAAGAAATTTACCACATCTCGCCAGAACCAACAAGAGTCTCTGCCATTAGGAGCAGGTGTCCCCCAATAAGGGAGAGAGGATACACTCCACGAGGTAACCTCTGTTTTTTTCTTCAGGGATATGGAGAAGACATGAGTGTCATACATGAAATCCCTAATTGTGCTTGGTCTTTGCATATTAAGTGCTTTAGTTAATTAATTCTGAGTTAAATATTTTTTAATTGAATGTTAAAATTAACCCATCAGCCCAGGTACAAAAATCAAGTTCCATTATCAGTGTTTTCAATTGTTCAAAGTAGTTTATTAAGAGAGTTGCACCATTCCCAGTCAAAAATTCCCCAGTTAAAAATCCCCAACTTATGCTCCCTTTTCAAACTTCAAACCACCTGTACACCATAAGAGTTATCTTTCCTGTGTTTACTGTATACTTTTACAAGTGTTTTAAGATGTGTTGGATGTATTTTAATATTTTTTTAAGTGTTATTACTTTGCACCCTAACTCAAAGGCTAACTCCAAAACCTAACTCCAAAACTCCCTAACTCCAAAACCCCAGTTTCTAACAGCCACCAGCTATTTTTAGATCCTCAACCATTACCCTGCAGGCAAGCTCCATGGCAACCTGAATTTTAATGAGGGCATGTTACCACCCTTATCTCAACTGATACTACCCCTCTGACATCGACGAGCCATTGGTGGACTGAGATGATCTGTCAAAGGGAAAGCACCAATCACTTTAAACCAAAGGGGCGGGCTGTGGGCGGGCTGTGGGCAGGCTGTGGGCAGACTGGGGCGGAGCAAAGGCACTATAAAATAACGAGACAGGCCTCAAAAAATTCAGAGGTGAGAGAAGGGAGAGAGTCCTCTGCAGCCTAGCTGTGGTGGATATCAGTGCTGGGGATTAAAAGCCTTAGTCCTATTAAGGAGCCTTTAATGACTTTTTTTCTGACTTTTGGACCAGCCAAAAGTCAGCTCAGCACTGCAAGTCCTTTTTCTCTACCTGAGGTCCGGTGCTGTCTCAGCCAGAAGATCTCAGATCCCTGCACTCCTGGGGCATACCATCTACCGAGCCACAGGATCCCGAATTTTTATATTTTTCTAATTTCTGTAATTTTTCAATTTTTCTGTTTTCAATAAATTATTTTAATTTTTTATTTAACTAAGAGTTGTCTGGTTTCTCACATGAGTAAGTGGGATGGAAAACCCACCTCCTCCTTAGCAGCCCAGGTACGTGAACTAAAAAGAGGGACAACTACCACAAGAAACTCATCTAGAGTCAACGCTGCTCTTGTCTCTCGTGCACAGAACTCCAGACTGTATAGGAACGATAATATGACTGATTGTCTTGAAGGGACCTCAGGAGCATATTCAGCAGAGGGGAGCAACATGCACCAGGACCAGGAATAGAGGGGCCCTGCCTCTAGCCAGGTAGATGAAAGAGACAATCAGGTCTTTTGGACTGTGTGGATCCGATGGCCTCGCAAATCTGACCCAGAAAAATACATGGCTTTAGTTGACACCAGTGCTCAGTGTACTCTGATGCCATCAAGGTATGTGGGAGCAGAACCACTTTCTATTTCTGGGGTGACAGGAGGATCCCAGCAGCTGACTGTACTGGAAGCCAAAGTGAGTTTAACTGGGAAGGAGTGGCAGAAACACCCCATTGTGACTGGCCCAGAGGCCCCATGCATCCTCAGCATAGACTATCTCAGAAATGGGTATTTCAAAGACCCGAAAGGACATCATTGTGCTTTTCGGATAGCTGCTCTAGAGACCAAAGGCATCAGACAACTGAATACCCTGCCTGGTCTCTCAGATGACCCCTCTGCTGTGGGACTGCTGAGAGTTGAAGAACAACAGGTGCCAATCGCCACAGCAACAGTGCACCGTCGGCAATATCTCACTGACGGAGACTCTATGGTCCCCATCCATAAGATGATTCGTGAGCTGGAGAGCCAAGGGGTGGTCAGCAAGGCTCATTCACCTTTCAACAGCCCTATATGGCCAGTGCATAAGTCCAGTGGAGAATGGAGACTGACTGTGGATTACTGTGGCCTGAATGAGGTCACACCACCACTGAGTGTTTCCGTACCAGACATGCTTGAGCTTCAGTATGTGCTGGAGTCCAAGGCAGTGAAGTGGTACACCACCATCGATATTGCCAATGCCTTCTTCTCCATTCCTCTGGCAGCAGAGTTCAGGCCCCAGTATGCCTTCATCTGGAGGGGGGTACAGTACACCTGGAACTGATTGCCCCAGGGGTGGAAGCACAGTCCCACCATCTACCATGGACTGATCCAGACTGCACTGGAAAAGGGTGAGGCTCCAGAACATCTCCAGTACGTTGATGACATCACTGTGTGGGGGAACATGGCAATGGAAGTATTTGAGAAAGGAGAGAAAATCATCCAGATTCTCCTGGAAGCCGGCTTTGCAATCAAGAAGAGCAAAGTCAAGGAACCTGCTCGAGAGATCGTTCCTGGGAGTAAAGTGGCAAGATGGACGGCATCACGTTCCCATCGAGGTCATCAATAAGATAACAGCAATGTCTCCACCAACCAACAAGAGGGAAACACAAGCTTTCCTAGGTGCCATAAGTTTCTAGAGAATGCGCATTCCCGAGTATAGCCAGATCGTGAGCCCTCTCTACCTGGCTACCCGCAAGAAGAAAGATTTCCACTGGGGCCCCGAACAGCAGCAAGCCTTCGCCCAGATCAAGCAGGAAATCGCTCATGCGGTAGCCCTTGGCCCAGTCAGGACAGGACCAGAGCAAGAACGTGCTCTACTCTGCAGCCGGGAGCCATGGCCTGACCTGGAGCCCTTGGCAGAAGGTGCCTGGTGAGACTTGGGGTCGACCACTGCGCTTCTGGAGCCAAAGCTACAGAGTGTCCAAAGCCAACTACACTCCAACAGAGAAGGAAATCTTGGCAGCCTATGAAGGAGTCCAAGCTGCCTCAGAAGTAATCAACACAGAGGCACAACTCCTCCTGGCACCCCAACTACCAGTGCTGGGGTGGATGTTCAAAGGAAAGGTCCTTTCCACACATCACGTCACCGAGACCACATGGAGCAAATGGATCACCCTCATCACGCAGTGTGCCCGTACTGGAAACCCGAATCGCCCTGGGATTCTAGAAATCATAACAAACTGGCCTGAAGGTGAGACTTTTGGATTATTTTCTGAAGAAGAGGAAGAGCAAGTGACACGTGCCGAGGAAGCCCCACCACATAACAAGCTACTGGAGACTGAAAGATGATATGCCCTCTTCACTGATGGTTCCTGCTGAATTGTAGGCACTAACCAGAAGTGGAAAACTGCGGTATGGAGCCCCACACGACAAGTTGCACAAGCTACCGAGGGACAAGGTGGATCGAGTCAGGTTGCAGAGCTTAAAGCCGTCCAGCTGGCTTTGGATATTGCTGAACGAGAGAAGTGGCCAAGGCTCTATCTCTACACCGACTCGTGGATGGTAGCTAATGCTCTGTGGGGATGGCTGGATCACTGGAGAAAAGCCAACTGGCAGTGCAGAGGGAAACCCATCTGGGCCGCTGAGATTTGGCAGGACATCGCCACCTGAGTAGAGAAGCTGACCGTGAAGGTTCGACACGTGGATGCGCACGTACCCAAGAGTCGGGCTAATGAAGAACATCACAACAACGAGCAGGTGGACCTAGCTGCCAAGGTGAAAGTATCACAGGTGGATCTGGACTGGCAGCACAAGGGAGAATTACTCCTATCTCATTGGGCCCATGATGCCTCTGGCCATCAGGGGAGAGATGCAACATACCGATGGGCCCATGACCGAGGGGTGGACCCTTACCATGGACAGCATCTCACAGGTCATCCACAGTTGTGAGACCTGTGCTGCAATCAAACAGGCCAAGCGGGTGAAGCCTCTGTGGTACGGCGGACAATGGTCAAAGTACAGGTATGGGGAAGCCTGGCAAGTTGATTACATCGCCCTTCCCCAAACCCGCCAATGCAAGCACTATATGTTGACCATGGTGGAGGCAACCACTGGATAGCTGGAGACCTACCCTGTGCCTCATGCTACTGCCCGGAACACCATCCTGGGCCTGGAAAAGCAAGTCCTTTGGAGACATGGCACCTCTGACAGGATCAAGTCAGACAATGGGACTCAGTTTAAGAACAGCCTCATAAACACCTGGGCCAGAGAACATGGTATCGAATGGATATATCATATTCCTTATCATGCACCAGCTGCCGGAAAAGTTGAACGCTGCAATGGACTACTTAAAACCACCCTAAAGGCACTTGGTGGGGGGACCTTCAAAAATTGGGAAGTGAACTTAGCAAAGGCCACCTGGATGGTAAATACCCAAGGGTCCATCAATTGATCTGGTCCCACCCAGTCTGAACCTTTGCACTCAGTGGATGGACATAGAGTCCCTGTGGTTCACGAGAGGTATTTTAGGAAAGACTGTTTGGATTAATCCCACCTCAAGCAAAGGCAAACCCATCCATGGGATTGTCTTTGCTCAAGGACCTGGTTGCACTTGGTGGGTAATGCAGAAAGAAGGAGAAACCCATTGTGTACCACAAGGAGACCTAATCTTAGGTGAGAACTGTATGTAGGGTTTTGTTGTATATATGTGTGTGTGTGTGTGTAGAGTTTAAGGAAGGTATCGATTTGGGATGATGTAGATGGTAATAGAATAAGGGGTGGATAATTTCCTGGGTTGCAGTGTATTCTATTACCATCCTCATGAGCTGTTGAAATCAGGTGGGGCAGTGTTTCCTTGCCTCCTCCCTCTGGACTATCTTCTGTTAATGAGCCCATCAACACCGGGCCTCATGACTCATCCTCCCATTGTGAGATGCTCCACCCAGAAGGAGGAACCAAGCATTCCATCCTGGATATAGTCTGAGATTCCGAACACCACAGGCAACCTTTCCACTGGATTCCCAGAGGACAGGAGCTACACAGCCATTACTGAACCTTCCAAGGAAGAGCAGACCCCTCTACAGGATCACCGCTTTCACAGAACCACATCCACCACCTCAGGAGGATTGCAGACACCATCTTATCAGACTGCTACCACCACCCTGACTAGCAGGGTGTCAGGTTGTATCCTGACTCTGTCAGTTTGAACCAGTGTTTTCTGCCTTTTTTTTTCAATTTCCCTATTAAATTGTTATTCTGACTCAGTGCCTCCCACTGCTTTGTTTTCAAACTAGTACACATGAGCTGCAGGCAAACAGCACTCTCCAGCAGTTCCCTGTTTATTTTGGGCATGTTGCATATGCACACGGATTTCACCTGCTCATTCCCATTTAGAGCTGGAGCACTCAGATGACTCACATCAAGGCTGACTAACCATTTCTACTATTAGCGGCCTTCTTAATCACTCATAACTCTTTTGGATGGGGAGTATGAAGTTCTCCAGATCTGATCTCTAGTCAGGGAAGCAGTGGTTGCTTTGACTGTGCTGTGTTTGGGCAAAAATGGCCCAGGGACTTATGAGTTTAAGTGCCCAAGCCACAGAACCCTTATCCCATTATAAACCAAAACTCTGTCTTTGTGGAAATTAAAGACAAAGACCAAAACAAGAGAGAAACAGGCAGTAGAAATCTGTTGGGATCAGACTGATGGAGCAACTTTCAATGATCCACTGAAAATCAATTGCAACAAGGGCTGAATTGTTACAGGTAAAGAAATGGTGCTGAGAGGGGCTGGGGTGCTGCTTCTGCTGCCTGGAGACCTCCCTGCCGAAGGGACTGCATGATGAGTGAGCGTGCAAGGGACTGTACAGCTGAGTGCTGCCTCGCTAGGGAAGCCAGGGGCCTGGCTGGGACTGCACATGGTCACATCTTATGGGAGCACACCTGGAGCCCAGCTGCTGGCTACAGAGGTACCTCTTGGAGAGAAAGAGGAGGGGGACAGGGGCAGGGTCAGATCAGACCAGAGGAATCCAGCAGCCATTCAAGTTCAAGATGGAAAAATATATCTGTTCCTGTCTGACATTGTTTGAACCTGACTGGCCACTCCAGCTGTTTCAGACTATGCTGTCATGCAGGTAGTACCCTAGCTGGGAAAATGCTCTTCTCCCCCTTGGCACTGTCGTAACAAACACACAAAAAAAGCTGGGTAAGCAGTGAAGCTGTGCCATTCTCTGAGTTTGAAAAAGCAAAAGCTATAACTATTTCATTAATTATTTTGGCCAATGAGTTGGAAACAACAGCAGGGAATTCACAATCGCTCGCCTGTCATTCTGTCTGTACACAATACTGTTTGCAAGGATCATGGCCACTGTCTCATTTACTTTGTGCAATGCCGTAACATTGAGGCTGGCCATGTTCTGGTTTGGTTGTTCCTTACTGCACTGCCCTGGCAAGCAGAAGAAGTAGTTTGAGGGGAAAGCACTGCAACTCTAAACACTTATTTCTGCAAAAGCCATGAGCTTCTCTGGACTTAACAGTTAAGTGGAGCAAGGTGGAGAGTGAGATCTTCCTGACCAATTCCTCTGTGCAGCTCTACTCCATGATTATAAAAATAAAGGACTCAGGTTAGAAAGTACTTACAACGTGCATAAGTGTTTTAAATGTTGTGATTCTCCTTCATGTGTTCATTACAATGCAATCTGCAGTCACGTATCTGTAGTGCTGCAGTCTCTCCCCGGCCATGCATGAAATCAACTTCAGTAAGAGCTGGGTAACCACTGAAAACAACAGCCAGTCCCCAGGGCCAAGAGTTTTGGGCTAGCCTAGAGCAGGCTGCCTTTCCTCCAAGCTCCTGCTTGCCCTGGGCCCCATGGAAAGTGCACAGCAGCCTGTCAACATCAGGATTTAATAAACCATGAAGGAAAGTCACACATTTCAGAACTGTTCATAGTCGCACCTGGTGAACAGCCTCATCCTGGCACTGAGGGTATGTGTACATGAACACATGCAAGTCTGCTTAACAAGGTGCAAGCATGCGATGTACCTGGGTGGGAATCACCCTAGGCCCAGGGGCAGCTGTGCCCAAGCCAGGAGCCTTGAGAGTGACCAAGACAAGAGGCTGTGTGTGGAGATGCTCTGGCACAGCTCCATACTGCCAGGCAGGAGTCAGCTGCCAGGCAGAGCAAGCCACGTCTGTCCCTGCATATCTGTGTAGACACACACTGAATAACTATGGCTGCTTCCCAGAGCAGGTTTCTAGGCTTCACTATGTTTTTACTTGTCTTGCAAGGGAGAGAGCAAGAGTTCTGATAAATGAAGAGAAAGGCCGGCTTGCTTTGCAGGAGATTTATGTGACAGTCTCTCTCTCTCTCCCAAGAAATCCTTTGTGCTGTTCCTCACGGTTGTCATCCTAGACAGCTGTAGACAGGATGCACTGACTTGGGGAGCCAGCGGATGAGCACACTGTCACTGCCCCTGCGCTCAAACCAGCAGCATTCACCAGCTGAGTCTGGGTGCTACTGAAAGACACACTGTGCTGGTTTGTTCCCCGTGTTGCTCCAGTGACCTGAGCTAGCCTTTGCAACCCAGGTGGCTTTGGGAGACCCTTGTATGTATTCAGGAAACCCTATGCATCACTGTCAGTGCCTGTGAGCATGGCTGCTACACAATCCCTGTGTGTCTCAGTCCCTCATCCACTGTGGGTGCTGAAAAAGCTTCCAGGTCTGTTGGTAGGGTCACAATGCTGGATGGGGACACCACTGCTAAGGGAACATAGGGCACAGAGGGCCCTGGGCCAGCGGCTGTGCACATGAAGGCAGCAGTGGGTGCAGGACATGCTGCCCAGTGTGCCGAGGCTGTGGTGGGCAGCAAGCAGGGACCATATGGAAGGTGCTGCCAAATGAGGCCATTGAAGCAAAGGCTGCAAATGAGTTTAGTAGACAGACATTTTGAGGAGGGGGAAGCAGAGGGAGTGGAGAAGAGCAGGAGAAAGGGAGAGCTCAACACCACAACCAAGATGGGCCTGCCAGGACCACACAGGCCTGATGGACGGTGCTCCATTTCTCCTCACGCCACACCTTCTCCCAGTGCCTTAACTTTTAAGATCCCTCAAAGGAAAGAGGGGACCAAGGTGTCATGGCCCCTTCTTTGTTTTTAATTACTTCCCATTTTAATCTTGATTTGCATGTCGATCTCTCAGAACTGGGCCAGGGACTCTACAAAGCCCTTGTCAGCAACTCCCCCAATAATAAACAGGAAAAGGCTTAAGGGGAAAATCACTTGCATGTTAATGAGACTGTTTGCTGGAGTCAAGAGAGAAAACAGCAAACAAACAAATGGACTGAATTCCAGCGGCAGCTGTTTGCTCCTTAATCTCGGCTTGTCAGAGCTGCCCTTTGATGGGACACAATCTACACAAACGATTGTGCTAAATCTTCTAATCTACGTCCTCATTATTACATCCCTTCTTACGCATGTAAATCAGGGACAAACTCATTTTAATATTTAGATAGATTATGGAAGGGAAGGGGAGGGGATTGGAGGGGAAAGGAGCTGCTGGTGGTGTCTGCTCCTGCCGGTTCGGAGGGGTGTTAATGAGGAGCACAGGGAAGGGAGCTGTCTGCATAGATCCCACGGCAGCAGCAGGAGGAGGAGCACCTGTTGTCAAGGCAAAATGGGGGGTCTAAAGGGGCGAGGACCCTGACACTGGGATTCTGGAGAAGACCATGGGCATGGGGAAGCATTGGCAAGGTGATGTGACAGGGCATTGAGGAGGACCTTACCCTGGCATTCCCCAAGCCCTCTACCCATGCACTCAGCCTCTGGCTTTGTTGAAGTGGGATGCTGGAGGAAGGTTTGGTGTTGTACATGGGGGCTTGGTGCTGGCATAGTGAGAGATGACAGGGCCTCACTGTGGGGGCACACCAGGGCCCTGGCATTGTCTCTGGGTACCTTGCAGTGCAGGGCTTCCTTGCAGCACAGCATTGTGGTCTCCCACCCCTCTTCAACCTGCCCTCACTGTTAGTGAGCTGAGGATCAGATCAACCACCAGGCTGGAGAAGCAGGCTAACACCTAACTGTAGAATTCAAGGATGCAGCCTCACTGCCTCCACACAAATGTCATTAGAGCTGTGGTTATGGTCTTTAATAATGCTAAAAATAATTGCTTTTGCAACAAACACAGCTGTGGGGAAAAGGGCTCTCCTGCATTTCCCTGCCTCTCGCATCTCCTAATCCAAGAGTCAACTTACAACCTGCCCCTTAACCTTCTTCTTCAACTGCAGCAAAGTCGTGATACACCAGCCTCATTTCTCTGAGCCCCTCATCCTCTTCTGCTCCAGGAGGGGCAGTCTTATTGTAAAATAGGGAAAAAAAAGTTTAAAACAACCTGGTTAGTTCACAAATTTGCCATTGACCTCACACCTTTGAAGGAAAGGTGCAGAAGATAAGCAGTAGCTTGGTGCACAAAAGGTGAGTACAAAGAACAGCAGAGGCAAGCAGGAATATAATCAAAAAGGCCAAGCATAAAATAAGTTTGTAAGTAGCAGGATAATCAAAGGGAACAAGAAATCATTCTGTAAATTCATTAGTAGCAAGAGGAAGACTAAGCAAAATATTGGATCTCTGCTCAACAGGGAGTGAAAATCATTGACGGAGGATAATATTAGAGAAACTAATAACAGTGATAAAGAAGTAAAATCTTGGCATAGAATAAAAAAAAGTGTATGGGAGAGGTAATGTTATTGAGTTAGATGCATTCAGATTTATTTGGCATAACGAGCTTCATTGAAGGTGCTTAGAAATCTGGCTACAGCAGAGTCAGTAGTGGCTGTCTTCCAGAACCTGTAGAGATGTGGTGGAGTACAGGAAAATCACAGGCATTGCTCTTACAAAAGTGAAGGAAAGGGTGATGTGTAATTATAGACCAATCAGCTTAATTCTCTTTCCCATTAAAATTCTGGAATAAATCACCTAGTTAGCTCTAAATATCAAAGGCTAAAATGAGACAGTCAATTGTTTTCAGTGTAAATTTGTCAAGGATCAGTCCCTTCCAGTCAATCTAATTTCTTGCTGTAGCAAGGCAACAGGTCTTGTAGATAAAGAAGGAACAGAAGACACTGAGTATCTTTACTTCCATAAGTTGTTTAGGCTCCATTTCAAGAGCTATCCTTATGAGTAAACTAGGGAAAAATAAAACAGCAGAAACTAACGTTAGATAGATGAAAAACTAGTTGAAAAACTGTGCTCAGCAAATAGTCCTCAGTGGTTTACTATCAAAATAAAGGATGTGTTGAGAATAGCTCCATGAAGATCTGTTCTGGGTCTGGTTCTGCTCACTGATTAAACTAAGAACATGGATGACAAAAGAGGGAGTGGGCACATCAGAAAGACACAGACCTGGAAGGCTCTTTAAGTACACTGAAGGACAGACTTAGCATTCAAAATCATCTTGGCAATTTCAGAAAGTGGTTGAAAAAATGTAGCTGCAAATCAGTAAGAAACCATGCAAAGAATCTCAGTGATGTAGAAAGAATGAAATGCATAAATAGGGGTTGGAAAACAACTTGTTATGCAGCAATTCTTCCAAAAAAGCAGTAGGGGTTAGAAGGGATTACAAGCACTGTCAAAAATAGTATAGTGTTGCAAATAAATCAAACCTCCTACTGTAAGGAATGGATAAGACTACAGCTGTCAAGACCTCTGGAAATTACCTTTCCTTGTATTCAGCATGGGTGAGACTTTAGTTGTATTGAGCCCAGTTTTGGAATTGCCCTTCTAAGTGGACTCATTGGAGAGTGCCTAATGAAGGACACTAATGATCACAGATCTGACATGTCCTGCAAGGAAAACCTGGAAGAAGTGGTGCTGTGTAACTTAAAGAGGGAAGACAGGGAGAGGATAAAAGAAAATCCCCAGGCAAGAAACTTGTAGAGGAAGAAGGAAAAAAGCTGCCCTCTGTGCCCATGGCACAGGAAGTTGTAGTAAGAAAGATCTACGTTAGACATCAGGAGAAAAATTAAGAAAAATGAGCAGGGGGAGCAAAACAGACTGCAAGGGAGATACTGGAAGAGATTGCTTAGATGCTTGTCCCTCTGTCAAGAGTGAGATGGATATAACTGGTCATGACACAGGGCAGAACGGAGGAAGAGACAGCTTCTCTGGGTTCCCACTAGTCCTAATTTTCTAACAATCCATCTCCTCATTTCTGACATCCACCATCTAACCTTCAGCGGTGTTTGAGATGCAAGTACGCAGAGAGAGATGAGACATAAGGAAGTGACACTGGTTCACAGAACACATCACTGCTCTCCTCACTCACACCCCACTGTATTCTTACTAACCAAGAAGGATGACAGGATGGAGACCTGAAAAACGATGGAAACCCAAGAGTTGACCGAACTCTGGAGATGGACAAAGTATTGGCCCTTACCATCTTCTGGGGTCTGGCTGATGGAAAAGGGCAGGGGTGTGCCACCCAGATCACTGCCATGTGAGCCCCTGACTGACTGAGCATTGCTGTGAGAGTTAAAGGAGTGGTGTGAGCATCTGCTTCCCTATCACCACCAGAAAACCAACCTGACTGCTGGGACCGCTCCTCCCTGCTAGGAAAGCTAAATCAAGTGATGTCTTGAAGACTTAAAATAAACTGTCTATATACCTTAATAGAAATATCTATTTCTGCAACATTTCCTTGGGGAAATCTGGGGAGGTTGTAAATGTATGAGGTTGGCATGAGTATCTACCACAAGTAATGGAATTTCAAGTAAAGGTTGGAAATTTTTTCCTTTACCCTTTCTCTCTATTCCCAGCTATTTTCAGTCTGTATTATTGTACTTCATCACCTTCTTTCCTTGACCCCATGCATTCTTAGTAACAGAATAGAAATATAGGACCATTTATGTTGGAAAAGACCTTTAATAACATTGAGTCCAACCATTTACCCAGGACTAAACCATGCCCCCAAACCCCACATCTACATGTCTTATAAATACCTCCAGGGGTATATTCAACCACTTCCCTGGGCACCCTGTTCCAGTGCTTGACAACCCTTTCCATGAAGAAATTTTTACTCATATCCAATCTAAACCTTCCCTGGCACAACCTGAGGCCATTTCCCCTTGTTACTTGGGAGAAGAGACTGAACATCACCTGGCTACAACCTCCTTTCAGGTAGTTGTAGAGGAGTAAGTTCCCTCCTGAGTCCCTTTTTCCCCAGGCTAAACACCCGCAGTTCCCTCAGGTGCTCCTCACAAGACTTGTGCTCCAGACCCTTCACGAGCTCCACCGCCCTTCTCTGGACATGCTCCAGCTCTTCAATGTCTTTCTTGTAGTGAGGGGCCAGAACTGAATACAAGATTCAAGGTGTGGCCTCACCAGTGCCACGACCAGGAGGCGATCACTGCCCTGGTCCTGCTGGACACACTCTTTCTGATACAAACCAGGATGCTTGTATCGTACACTTGTATCACACTTCATGCTCCACACACCCTTGTCTGTCTGAGGAGCACAAACCCTTTTATTTGAGATCAGGGACAGACCATGAGAGGATAATGGTCCCTTGGCCAGATGGGCCTTGGACTTATATCCACTATATCTGGGATTAAAGGTGGACACATTCTCAGGATCCATCTTTTGAGTCACTACGAGCAGCTCGCCGTTGTGTTCTAGACGTCGCGCTGATTCTCATGTTGCATTGTCTGCCAAGCCAGGATATTAGGTCTGGTCTTCAAAGCTCTCTCAGAGTCAATTATGTCTGAGTCTGCATTTTCATCACAGCCCACCTGCTCCATTGGGAAAATACAGTTGACTAAGTCTATGATGAAGTGAGGGAAACTGGAGATGAAATGGAGATAAATGTCAGTGAGGTTTGGCTACTGAATAAGTTTGTAAAGGAAATATGCTACCCCAGACTAGATAAGTTTAGGACACACAGCAGCGCTCCCTTTCTTATGAAGCTTTTCTCCCATAACAGAAAAGAGGGCTTAATATTATAAAATATGATTAAAACAAACAAGCAAATGCAATAGTCTCTTCTTAACAGACTATATCACCAGTTACCAAACTAGTTTAATGGTCATAAGGAAAACTGGATTGAAACCCTAAGACACTTAGCAGCCCCCAATATACTTAAGGGAAGGCAGCATCAGAAAAGACACAGAGCATGCAGAAGATTGCAGGAAAAAATGTCAAAGAGGTTGAGATGGGACATGGTACGTTATGTAGGAGTTTCCTGCCTTCACTGGGATTTATATGAGCCAAGCAGGCAGGATGCAAGGAGTCGGCAGCATTGCACAGCTCCTGTGTCTGGCCGTGGTGGCTACCACCAGCAAGAGGGCAAATGTGTGAGAGTGAAAACGTCTAATCTATTAAATGTTCCCCATGAAAGGGCTCCTACAGTCCTACCAGTTACTCTGGGGAAATGTCTACAGTTTAAAGTCATCCATCCCCTCTCAATACTCACCTTTATCCTGTGTATAGGTGATCTGTGATCTGCCTTTCACTTAGTGACTAGTACTCCTCTTCCTGGTGCTAGCCCAAATCTTAGTCTTCCTCATCAGATTTTGCGCCTTTCTGGTAGCTGAAGGATTACTACTCCTCTTTCTTCAGTTATCACTTAAGTCAGACACATCTCTGCATGACTCACAGACCGAAAGCACAAGTTCCCAGGCATTTTCTTTCCTCTTTCCTACACTCTGTTCCATTTATCAGTTATTTCCTCAAAAAACAAAAGTGCAAAACCGCTCAGAAAATTTGAGTTTTAACATTGGAGAAATACAACGTTAACAGGCTGCTCCACAATGTCATGTTTCTGAACGTGGAGCTGTCTCAATCCTTTTTAGAGCTTTGTCATATTGCAAATATACATTGTGATCATACCAAACTATTATGCTCAGCTGTTCTCACTGTCCTACTGTCTGTCTCTGAGGCACATTTTTTGGCTCTGGGATTTTTCCCTTATAACAGTTTGCTGAGTTGACTCCAACATAGGTTCTCCATGCTCCAGCTCTCTGGTTCTCTTCCACTGATGGGCATAAATTCTCCCAAACCAGTATCCTGCAAATGGCATTAATAGACACCTCAATCAGCTTTCTTCATTCTTTATGACAACTTGAAGAAGGACCAATTTAAATCCTCCTTGCTGGAAACTTTTGTCCCAACCTTATGGTTGCATTCTCATTATCACTGATAACTCCTATCTGAAAATTCACAATAATTCTTCCAGTGGCAGTTTCACATTTTGCTAATTAGAGCCTCAAGAACAGACCTGAAAAGGGAATTTTTTAATCAACAAAAAACCCCCTGCAGAGCTGAACAAAGCCCAGTGTATTTCTGACACTGGGCAAGAAGGTCACTTGAACCAGTTTAATTTCAGTTGCATTGTATTCTTGGCAATTCGACCTGAATTTATTTTGACAAACAAATCTTGTGAGTAGTCTTCCCACACATTGAATGCATCTGTGGTGTTCCCTTCCTCCAACAGTTCCATAATACTAAGACAATTCAGTATGCACAGCAAAATTCCTCCTGTTATGATAAAGTGATGGAAATTAGATTTTTGCTATAGCAATTGAGTTTAGCATTCTTTTCCCCCTTTGGAAGATAAATTTATCTATCATGTTTCTTTCTTCAGCACCTAGGTCTGTGGCATCCAAATGTAGTAGAAAAGTAATATAGCCACAGCCCAGAACAAGAACTTCATTTTAATATTCCCTTGTTCTGAGGCAGAGGAATATGCAGTTGTGCTGTTCCATTACTGCAAAAGCAGAGTAATGCCTCTCCTCCCTTATAGTGGGATCCATCTTACTTAACTTTAGATGCCCACAGCTGAGCTAGTCCTGGGCTACTTCTGTAGTCAGTATCTCATCAACAAAGTCAATGGAGATGCAATTCCCCTAATCCAGTTTATTTTACCTGTATCAAGGTAGGGTAAACCATGTCGTAGGCTCTACTGATCCTGTTGATCAGAGTCCTCTGGCTACAATGGGAACATGCCCAAAGTAGACTCCCTACCCTGTAGGTATTCATGCTGGATCTGATGTATCCCACTGCCACATTGTGCTCTCTCTGGACAGTATTTGACTCCATTTCTCCATTTGCTCATTCTGACAGTTCCCATATAGATGACAATAAGCCAGAATCTTGGGGCTGTTCTTTCATATTGTTGCTACCACAATGCTTTAGTCCAGTTCCTCTCTGGTACTTGGCTATTGCCTTTGATCATGGAACCTCTCGTTGAAGTCTACCTACATAAGTTTTTCCTGATTCCAAAACTCAAGAGTTTGGGACAAGCAATGAAAGACTGGACTACGTCTGTCAAAGACCAGAGAGGCATTTTTGAGGAGTAAGATATAGCCTCCAGGGCTCCAATCAGGCCTGCACAAGTACTAGGCTTGGCAGCTAGCTGATGTTCTGAGTTGGAGTAGCTCCTTTACTGCTGCCCCCACCCTATGGTCAGGTCAGTGCAGCTCTGGGGTATCCCACTGTAAATCATGAAAAGATGTGGGTTGGAAACAACCTCTCCCTGGGAGGCAAAGGACACCTTCGGGTGCTGATTTGGCCACTGCTTTCGGCCTTCAGAGAAATGATGTTCAATACAGGTTGGTCCCTCAGGTAAAGTGAGACAGGTCAGGCTTGATGGCCTCTTGTATGTGTGTTAATATCCAACACACAATACCCAAATATTCCTAGCATCCTCCCTCACACCTGAGTCCTCCCAGGGAGCAAGGGCAGCTTTTGGAGACTCCTCATTAGGTCACCGGCCTTGGGAGCTGAAATCTCCCCTCCCCCACCTTTGTACACAACTGTTCCTCATTTACATAAATTATCTCTATTCAATTAACTGTCCAGATGTCCGAATTGTGCCACCAATGATCTGTGAATGAATTAAAAATGGAATATAATTTAATAATAACTGATTAGAAGGAGATTAGTTGTTATATAAAAAGCAAAAACCAAGAGACAGCTAGTTGCCCTTAATCCGAGCCAATCCACAGTAATTATAGAAATACAGTCTCGCTTGCTCTCCTTCCCATTTCTCTTCTTCTCCCCCCACATTTTCTCTCTTTCTCCTTTTCCCTTTTCCCTCTGTCCTTTCTTTCCTCTCTCTCTCTCTCTCTCTCTTTCTCTCTCTCTCCCCCCTTTTCCTTTTTTGTTTCTTGGTCTCCATCCCTCCTGTGCCTTCTCTCCACTTTCTCCTCCTGATTATAACTACCTACGTCAACAGAGTCAAAGCCCCTCCGGCTGCTGATACACCCGTGTAGCTGGGGATGTCCTGGCAGGTCCAACCAGCAATAGCTTTCAGCTGCATTAACATCCTGCCTTTCAAGCCATGTTAATGATGATGTCTTTATGCTCTCACTTTTCTGTTAAACATTTCTAAAATCACTGCTTTTTCCTTAGGTTCCTAAGGCAGGCTCTTTAAAGGTTTCCCTCTTGTCTTTTGAAGTCGTGCAGAGCAATTTCTACACTGTCCTGGGTGTTTTAAAATCATATGCAGCACAGAGGCTCTGCTCGTTCTCTTGCACCAGGAAGAACCAGCAGCAAGTCCCTGAGCCCCTGTGGTGTGTCTTCTGAAAAAGAGCACCCAGACTTTTCCAGGAAATTTGCCATGGGTTTTTTTCAGTGCTGTTTTCTCCTCTCACAAGCATACAGCCAAAATACCCCCGAGCCAGGCTGAGATAGTGCCAAACTTAGTTTTGGAGGCAGAAAAAACTGGAGAGAAAAATACAGCACCTTGTTACCTGAATGCTCCATGGGGATACCCCACCTTTTCTAACAGAGCTCCCTCCCTCCTAGCTGCCACCCACCTATGTCAGCTGGGACTTCTGGTGCAAACCTCCACCACTCCCTGTGATTTGCAATGCTATGAAGCTGAATAACTAAAAACTATTATTAGTTTATTTTTATTCCTCTTGTAAATTAAAACAAGAAAAAAAATAATTTGCTGATGTTAGTGGACAATTGATTTCAGGTAATTTCATAACATGATTTGGAAACTATCAGCCAGTAACAACCTAAGTCAGATTTACCCACTAGTTCAACATGGGGCTTGCAGACGTGGACAGTGATGATTAGGGATATTGCTTACAGACACACTCTTACAAGAAAAATGAAGCTGAAAACAGACATATTCGCTGTCATAGACTCATCTCCCTGTACTAAGATACCAGATATTTAAAACCTCCAATGTCTTGGCTTGCTATGTGAATGCAGTCTTTCTGAATTAAAAGCTCTGCTCTCCCTTCATACATCACCCTTAAGAGCAGTGCTCACAGCAGCCCTTTTTTCCTCTTCTAAGCACTAAACCATCTGCAGTTGTTTGGCTCTACCAAGGTGGAGCAGAAATCAGAGAGACTGAAGGTCTAAGACCCAGAGAGCAAACCTACATGATGTAATACTACACAGACCATTTTGATGAGCTCACTGATAACACTGTGATGGTAGCTGGTAGTTATTTTACCCTTTAATGCACCTTTTATTTCATTAAAATAGAAGGGTATTTGTAGACATAAAGGATGTAGTTAACGCTACAGCTTCAGCAAGAACCAGCAAATGTTTCCCAAAATAAGTTTTGAGAATGTTAGCATCAAAAAACCCAACCATTTCAAAAGCAGTAGAAATTAATTACTACAAAATGTGTACAGTTTTGAATACCCAATCATTCAACCCCTTTCATTAGCACAAATTAAAATGTGAAGATTTATTTCATCATTCTAGTAACATGCTGTTTGGGTCAACTTCTTGTTTTTTCTGTGGAAACACCATCCTGACCTTCAAAAATATTTATGAAGGTTTATTCTGGTAAACTAGTTTGTGTAAGTGCTGGAAGCACACAGTATTTTTTCCCTGTTTAGTTGGTCACTCCAGAATGGACCGCGAGTTCCAAAGGAATCTGATCAAGAGCTAATTAAGGTAACATGTCTGATTTACAGGTCACTGCAGCTAAAATTGTTCATTAACTGTAATTTCTGTGTTGTTGCTACATGTTACGATGCTGCCTTGCAGCTCACTATATTTGTGCTTTTCACTAAGACCTCTAAGAATCGTGAGAGTACAAGAAAATTCCAGCTTTTATTAAAAAGCTCTGCTGGTGCAAAAGGTTTTGACAATACCAACTGGAGCCATTTCAATGCAGAAAAAACTGAAAGAAGTTTAATACATTATTGAAAGCCTTTTAGAATTTTCAACCTAATGTATTTATTTTTTATGGACTTAATTCAAAAACTTTGTACTCTTGGGCTTCTGCAGTGAGCATTTTTATATTTTGATAATTAAAATGTTATCACTCTGTGGCTAGAAGACGCATTCAGCAGACTTTGAAGACTTTTTACATATGATTTGACTTTGATAGTCTTATTTTTTTGAGTAACATTTTACTCACAAGTAGTTAAATTGGCTTCTATGAGTATTATTCAATATGATAATATGAGGAGAGGTAGCAAATCTGTCCCCTAGGTTGATGCAAGACAAGCCATAGTTACTGAAGGTATATTAATGATTTCTGGTTTGAAAAAAGTGTTTTGTTCTGTTTTATAAATCCATCTCTGAAGCCCACATGAAAACATTTTGCACTTTGGTATTTCTGTTGCAGAGATTCAGAGTTAAAGGGATTACTGAAATGCTTTTTTACTGTTAATTTTCCCAGGTTTAGATTTATGTTAGAGGATGTGTCAGCTGGAAGCATGATCAAACCCTTAACACACGTTACCTTTTTATTCTCCCTCTTTTTGCACTATTTCCGTCAGGGGTTTGGTATCTGCTTTTCTAGTGGTCATTATCCTCTGGAGCAGCCTTACTTTAAAGCTGGTTTTCTTGATGATTGTTATGGAGATCTTCAGGAAAAGGATGTGCATTTACAACCAACCTAAGAACAAATTGCAATGTTTAGTTTCATCTTTTAGTCTGGGTTTTGTTAGGGGTCTGAAAACAAAGGGCAGTGCCATGGCATGAGCAGAGGGACCAGGAGCACTGCAGCCCAGTCCTCCTAAAATAATCAGATGGCAGTGGGTTTTATCACACCAAAGTGTGATAAAAGTGACTTCTCCAGACCACCCCATGTGCAGGATCTTCTCCAGCTGATACTCTTGCATGCCACCTGTGAGGGGCAGTGGCACCACCCTGTGCCATTGGCTTTTCCCAGCCTCATCCCTGGGCAGCAAGCACTGCTTTCTTTCCAGGGCCTGTAAACACCACAGTTCAGTTCAGAGTGCTTCCTTATCTCTTTAACCTGTTCACATCTAACAAATGTGCATGGCTCATTTCCCTAGGCTCCATCTCTGCAAGGCAAACCAAGCCCCTGGCAGGTGGCTGAGAGTCAGCTTTGTCCGTGATGTACCACACAAAACCAGCAGCACTGGCAGAGGCTTCTCCCATTCCAGACTGTCAAAATGCTCTTTAAAGTCACCTAAGTTCAACTGTAAAGTGCCTGGGGAGTGAGACTATGGCATTTTCAGGACTCTGTGCTGATCTGAAGGTGGGCTCCTCAGCTCCACACAAAGATGAAGGCAGAGACGTGTTGCTAAGCAGAGGCTATTTTGCAACAGAACAGGACAAGTCTTCCAACAAAATGGGATGAATACTGGAAAATATGCAAGGATGCAAGATGAGAAAGAGGCCCAGGAGAGTTCACAAACAATGGACCTATCCCAAGAAACCCACAGCTGGGATACACATGAGATATCACAGCTACTAATACAGACTCCGAGGAAACAAAGGGCACCCTGGGCTCATTTTGCTTCCTCTGTCCTTTGGTTCACCAAGGGGGAAGCAAAAGGATGATGGGATTCCAGTGGTTCAAACCAAAGTGGTGTAAGCGACACCTGCTGGCAGATGCCTGGCCACCAGAGCACAGTCTTCCTCCTTGCTGTGGGAGCAAGGGTGGCGTGGGATCACCACGGGTCACACTGAGCCTCCACACAGCCCCAGACTCATAGAGTACCCTGAGTTGGAAGGGACCCACAAGGATCACCACAGTCCAACTCCTGGGTTGGGAATGTCATCTGTTTAGATCCAACTAGGGTTTCCCAGAGAGGGAACCTTTTGCCTCCATCCCTTCACCCTGATTCCCCATTACTGCATTCAGTGGTGGCTCCATGGATTTTTTTTAGACATTTCATGACTCTGACTGCCCTGCAGTTAGGTTATTAATTCATTAGGGCACACCGGGAGGCACTAAAAACGAGGACTGAAGACTTGGCACCTCCACTGTAGATGTTTGGGGCAATTTCTTTGGCTTAGCTCTTCTCTGGAGCAAGGATGCATCAGCAGCTGGAGAGTGTTGGGAGTGGGGGCTCGAACCACATTATCTTGCAATCCTGTTTCATCTGCAAGGACACCCCAGAGAGCAGCAACTGAGGTGACTGGAATTTGCATCTGGAGGGCACCCTGGATCCAAAAGCCACATTCAGTGTAGACAGACTCATTAGTCACCAATCCTGACCTGAGCCAAGACTGCAAGGTTTGTCTGTGGGGGAGTATGTATTTTAGAAGGTCTAAGTGGGAAAGACCATTCCTCAGGTAAACAGTTTTAATGCTGGAATATTAGACATGGCTGTAAATCAGATTCTCTCATACTGTGGGAAATTCTAGTATTTTAAAGCATTTTCTCTCCATGGAGAACTAACGTTGTAATTTTAAAATGCTGTTCTTGCAACTGATTCTTTTCTTTTAACTAGTCTTACAGGTCATCAGCAACAGTTGACAGCAAACAATGCCTGCACTATACAGACACTGTGATTGACAATGGAGGTAGTGATTCCTATTTTGTATTTTTAAATCATTAAGGTCATCAGAAACTTCATGGCACATGAAATATTTCACACTCTTGGCAGCATGAAGATTCTCTGCTGTGTTATAACAAAAGGATTTACCATTAATTTAGTATTTACTCAGTACTATGTAGCAAATGTACTTAACAGTTTGAAAATAAAAATGAAAATAGATTTAAACAATTTTTCATGCTATAATGTGATAGTAGTAGAATAATATAAAATGAAAATGCATAAATTAACATAAGAAAATATATTTCAGAACAATTTTGTAAAACAAACCGTTTCAAAATATATTGCTCTAGGGATTTCTGTAAGCAACTATATATTTTTCTGTCAAAAGCCCAAATACTTCCATCCAAAGAGGTTTTTTTTCAACAAGAAGCTGTTTTAAAAATGTCTTGCCTACTCTACTAATTATCCTCACTGTGAAAAATTCAGGCCTTATATTAATACTTATATTTAATTAAATTAATTATGAATTAGTTAGCTTGACCTTCTAGTGCTAAATCCTGTTATGCCTTTGTCTAACAAATTAAAGAACCTTCCATCCTTTGAAAGTGTCTCTCCTAACTGCTTTCAGAGGGTGACCGAGCCACCTTTGGATTTTCCCTTCTGAAGCTGAATAGATCAAGCTTCTTAATTCTCACTGTATGACAGGTTTTCCAGCTCATGGGTTGTTCATGAAGCTCTTATCTGAATAATTTCCAATTCTTTGGTGTTTTGGTTTTTTAAAAATGTAGATACCAGAAGTGGATACAGTATGAATCTGTTATGGTCTTGAGCTGCCAAGACCATCCTCATCCTGCTAGGTAGTATTTTCTTGCCGATAGATCCAGAAATGGCATAGCTCTGATAGAGCAGATTACACCAAAAATCCATGCTTAGTTTTTATTATGTTACATCTCCTCCATCCTCCTCAGAGCCACTGCTTCCCATGACAGCAGCGTGTGACCTTCATTTTCTGTTCTGAGATATACAGTCTTGCATTTGGCTATATTAAAATCACATATTGTTCAAATGAGCAGAGCCTGCCAAGTGATCCAGATTGCTCAGTATAACTGACCTACTCCCATCATTATTTATCACTCCACCAATTTTTATGTCAACTAGAAATCATTACCGGCATTGATTCCATATTTTCTTCTGAGTCACCACAAAGATATTGCACGGTATGGACCAAGAACTGATCTCTAGACAGCACATCTTCAAAATTTCTCAGGCAGTGGATGATTCCCCAGTGAATTTGTCAGAACCACTAATTAGTCAGCTTTTAATTCATTTAACATGTGTAATTCCGATTCCACCTCAAGCTAATTTTTTACCAAGAAAGTGACGGGGTGCCAAGTGAAGTGCTAGCCCGGCACCCAAACGCACTGTGACAGCGGCGGCCTCCACACTGCTCTATTTTTCCCTCCCCCGCAAACCAAGTCACACTCCAAATGACGTTCCCCATTGAGCACCCATCCCCCGGAATTATTGGAGTCGTGGATTTGGGCGCTTCATACCGCGCCGTGCGAAGCGGCCCCCGGAGCTGGCGCGGCTCCGCCGGGCTCGGCCGGGACTGCCCCCGCGGGAAGGCGCTGGCCCGGGGCGGCGGGAGCCCGGCTGCGCGGGGCGGCCCCGGGCCACCGGGGGTCCCCGTGCCTGGGAGCCCTCCGCGGCCGGCGGCGGAGCTGCCGCCTGTAATTAGCGGCATTAGCGGAAGGAAAGTTGCCTGCTCTGATCTCCCATCCCGAGGCCACAAGGTCCCCGGGTTCCTCCATCCCTCCCCAGCCCTTCCCTTTCCTTTGCTCATTGCTCTATTGCAGGCCAGGGCGGCCGCCCCCTTTTCCCCTTCCCTCCCCGCCAGCCGGGGGAGGCTCGCGCTTGTATTTACCAGCAAATGATTAATTGTTGCTCGGCGCGGGCTGCTAATGCTGCTAATCCGGGCGGCTGCGTGTTCGGCCGCTCGCCCGGTGCCAGGCCCCGCGGGCGGAGGGGGCGCAGCGCCGCGGCGGGCGGGGGCCGGGCTGCGCCCCCGCCTGTAATTACTGCCCAGACAAATCTCTGCAAACAGAGGAGCGGGGAAATCTCTGCCCATATTGCAAGGGGCTGCGGCCCCCACCCGCGGAATAATTTTGAGACTCAAATCCCAGCAAAGACCTGCTACAAATTGCTGCAAATTAAGCTGATTTTGCCCCGAATGAGGGATTTTCTGCTGCAGATCAGCCCTTCCCGGAGCTGATGAGGTGGGGATTAGAGAAGGGACTGAAATCAAAGGGACAGGATGGTGCGGGAGGGGGGAGCCCGAGAGGGGAGCCCAGCAGTGAAAGTCCTGGAGCATTAACACTTATTGATTTCTACTTTGCTGACATTTTATTCTATTACCAAGTTTACGATTAGCCTAAACTAGGATCCGTGACAGCCGAGGCAGGGTGCGGAGCCCCCGAGGGGTGAGGGGCACTCACTTCCTGGGTTTGCACCCCGCCAGCCCCGCAAGCATCTGCTCTGAGTAAATGCCACCTTCCAGAGGCTGCCCCAGCTCCTGGCACTGGAAGGGTCCTGAGGTGAATTGAGTTTGCAATGCTGGGCAGGCTGGACTCTCTTTTTGCTCACCAAGAAGATGCTGGTGATTTTGAGGAGATGGAGCTTTCTCCAAATTCTGTATCCTTATAAACACCCAAGTCTTTAATATTACATTTGATGGGGATAGTCAGCTCACCCCCTTTTCAACATCCCTCTGTCCATCTCTCCATCCCTTCTTCTCTCCCTCTCCCTTCCCTCTGGATCCTCATTTCCATCTGTTTAAACAGCAACAGCAATGTATGTTGCAGGTATTTCAAATTGCACCATTAAAGATTTTATGTTGTGGATGTTAAAATTAAAAAGATATATGTGCAAATAGTCACTATGAATTTAATCAACTTGATTTAATACTAATAGGAAACAGCAAATGGAATTTATGACTCAAAAAGAAGTGAATTTTTTAAATAAATACAAGTACTTTGTGAAAAACAGAAAAAAAATCCCAATCTGAAGAGTTTATTAGAGTCTAATCCCCCAACAACAACCGAAACCGGGGCTGCCCACCCAATAATCCTGGCTGCCATTAAAATATTAAAGATAAATCTAATCGTCTCTTTATCCAAAATAAGCGACTTTTATGTGGAGAGAAAATGTCTAACCCTTTGGGAAGAGAATTACTCCTAATGCATCAAATGGAATTCAGTCAGGATGGCAAAACTAGGTTTAAAAGCAAATGAGATGGTAATAGAGATAAAGGCCAGTATAACAAATTAAAAATACTCATTTACACGAATTAAAATCACTCCTAAAAGGGTTCTGAATAAGGAGGCCACTGGATGGTCTTGGTCCTTCTTGGTATGCATGGGTTTATGCAGCCCCTCAGGAGACAGGGCAAGGCAGGATGTGGTGCTGAGTATCTGTGGGGGAGAAGTTCTGTTCCTGACCCCATCTGTCTGAGGCAGTTTTTACCCATGTCCTGCAACAGCCCCAAACCCGTGTGCGGTGTGAGTTACACCAGTCCACAGCCTCCAAACAATTGCTTCTGGCCCCAGCATTCTTTCCGCAGCTGATGCCATGTGCCCAGGATGTCTCTATGAATTCCCCTGTGCTCCAGGGTTTGTAACACAGTGTGGCAGCTCGCAGTGACACCAAGTTCATGCTGGGCATGACAAGGTGCCCAGCCTGGGATTTGGGTGATGTCTGTCCATGGGAACACTCTGTTGAGGATGACAGTTCCCAGGGACCTCACCCAGCTGGGGCAAAATCACCTCAGGGACCTGGAAACTGAGCTTGCTGCATGCCAGGAGGAGCTGCACCTGAGTGGTGGTTGAGCACAGCACCCTGCGCCGAGGTCTGGGAGCTGTGAGTTTCCTCTCCTTTCCTACTACCTGAGGAGCTTAAAGGGAGTGGGGCAAGGCAGAGAGGAGACCCATCTGCACTGCTGCCTTCTCAAGCCCTGTGCCTGGACAGACCCAGTGTCCCAGTCACAGCACCCCTTCCCTTCCCTTCCCTTCCCTTCCCTTCCCTTCCCTTCCCTTCCCTTCCCTTCCCTTCCCTTCCCTTCCCTTCCCTTCCCTTCCCTTCCCTTCCCTTCCCTTCCCTTCCCTTCCCTTCCCACAGCTTCACACCCTGCACATGGAAACAGCTTCACACCCTGCACATGGAAACAGCTTCCAGGCACAATCTGTGCTGTGGACTTCCAGGAGGGTCAGGCCCCCATGGCAAGGGCATGGGTGTGGGCAAGGGCAGAATCACAGCTGCTGATGGGTGCTGGGGTGGGGACTGCTGCAGCATCCCGCCTCCTCACACATCCCCATACGCACTGGTGTGGTGAAGAAGGTTGTAGCTGGTCCCACTACCTTATTAGATCATTTTGAGATTGTCTGTGTGCCCCACTTTTGGAAACCCAAACTAATCTGTGGGTGCACTGGAGGAAAAATCCCACTGGAATGCTTCTTGCAAGATACAGCCCATGGCACACTCACAGGCAAGGTGTCATTTGCAGTGGGTTATAGGCAGGCATGTTTGCCAAAACTGGGAAGATGCTGAGTTTCCTCACAACCACCTTCATGAAAGACGTCTGGTAAATCGACAGAGCACACCTTTACCTGCTGAGGCTTCTCCTTCCATGCAGGAAACACAAACATGTTTCCAAAGAGAGAAACAGTGAAATTGGAAATGTCCTCACTAGCAATATGTGGCATGAGTAAGAGCAGTTCTTTACAGCATCAGAGCTTCAGGCTGCTTAGATTCCCTAGCATCATTTTAGGTTCACTTTGCAATTTTAAGATTATAGATGCAATTTTATAGGCAAAATAATTTTTTCTTTAGTTAATGATTAGGATCTGGAAAACAAGATTGCTTCCTCTGGCAAAAAAAGCCACTTGTCTTCCCAAATTTGATTGTTAGACTTCACCTTTAGTAGAAGACTTCTGTCTTCTGAATGGCAGTGGAATCAGTGATGTTCTTGGCATCTTGGCTTCTTATTTGTACAGACACAGCAATTTCAGCTCACAAGGACCTTGGCAGGCCCTCCAGTCCTTTCCTCACCTGTAAGTGGGATCCACCATACGCAAACCAATCATGTGAGATGTGTGTAACCTGTCCTTAAACCTACCCCGTGAAGTTTCTCCAAGACAGGCATCCTATCCTAATGCCTGCCCTAAAGAGGATCAGCATCTTGTCCTAACACTTTCCTAACTGTTAAAGAGTTTCTCCTACTGCCTTGCTGCAGACAAAGCCATCTGCCATAATGCTTCCAGTGTATCTGCTATGCTCAGTAGATATAGTGGACAATTTTGGAAGACCACCACTGCTACATTTTTAAAAATATATTTGAAGACTTGTTGTCATCTCGCTTCAGTCATCTTCGCTGTAGACCTAGGAAATGTATGCTTTCTAGATATCTCATTATTTCTCTGCCGTCCCTCACCAATCAGCCCAGATCGGTCCTGAAGCTCAGTATGCAGAACGGGCAGAGCAGAGTGCAACTGGGGCTGTGGACTGGCTGGAAAGCTGCTTTAGATACTTAATCTTGTGTATTGTCCCCAGGACAGGTACTCATCTATGGGCAGAAGCTGCATCTAGTAATATTTTCCTATATATTTATTTTGCTTAAAGACTCCATACCTTGTAATAAAACTAGATCTCCCTGGGATTTCCTCCCAACACAAACACACACTTTTCTTTAAACAAGGCAGTGTGTTTTGTTATTTGATGATGAAAAGGACATCAAATTGTTTCCCGAATATCCTCTTTCACACAAACCAAGAAAAGGGAACATCTAATATAGTTAAAGGAAAATGCATCACACAAAACCCTTTGACACAATGTATAATTTACCTGAAGTACTCATGTGCCATTATTTAGAAGTGAGCAGGACATCCTCAGCCAAAGATGAATATTTTAGTTAAATGGTTAATGAAGTGGCCAGCAGTCATAGTGAATCAAGCAAATCTTTATATACATTTATGGCAGCTTCATTTAGGATGTCCAGGTCAAACATCATTACTTTCCTATGCCACACTTTAGCTGACTTTAAAATTTTATCTGCTGAATAGATCTTAGTCCACATGGTAAAGCCCATGTCTTGCTGCTCTCTTACTTTCTAATGAATCAACACTGGAACTCTTGAAACTGGTTGAACAAAAATAAGCTCAGTTGCTACAGAAGAGTTAAAATCATGTCTACATTATGGGCCTAGCTTGCAATAAAAATCACTTCTAGTAAGCTTCTTTAAAAAGGAGATAGAAACATTTATCCATTGAATAATATTCTCTTCTATTTTAGAGGTTGGAAAAGAGTGGCAATAAACCTCTGGTGTTGCCCCATCCAGCACTGCCCAGAGAGAGGAAGTGAACCAGATATGATGAGACACTGATATGCAGTACCCACTCCAGACTGGCCCAAAGGGTTAGATTTTTCTCCTCTGATTTACAGGCAACTGGAAGTTACTGATATATTCAGCTAACAGCAAGTTTTGATATCCAGCCTTTAACTGTTCAGCAGCCCCATGCAGAAAAAGAGTTGTTTAAATTCCTTGTCCTAAGCAGGGCAGAGCTGCCCAATGCCTCAAGCTGAAAGGGGCCAGCAGAAAGGTGTCCTGAGTTACCTGGCCTTGCCACAGGAAACTGCAGGGCAGAGGCACCGCCTGTGTTGCGGTGTGGTTGAGTCCTAGCAGCTGCAAGTTTCATGTGGCATGAATGGAGGTGCTCAGCCAGAGAGAAAATAGGAGAAATATGGATGTGTCTGTGTCTGAAGAGAAAGAGCGGTATAATAGAAAAAAGGAAAATGTCAGAAGTGCTAAGCAAAGTGAAACTCTAGCTCTGTTAAATGTCAGTGACCAAGGTCCTGCTGTCTTCAGTAGGATGGAAATTTTACCCAGGGGTTAAGAGGTGCAGCTCGAAACTACCAGGATGATTCAGAGAAGGCAGAAATGGAGACATCTGCTCAGGGCTGCAGTAACTCAGCCAGCAGCTGCCAACTGGGAGCATTTGGCCATGGTCATGACAGGTGCTGCAATCTCCTGTCATCATGTACTTTGTATCTTTGATTATTTAGAGATCAATATACTGACACGTAAAGAAAAAGATATGTTCAATAGGACACTGTTGATATCAGAAGCTTCTTATATGGGAAGACTTTTATATAGATAGAACATCCCTATCAGACACCGTGACCTCCATGGAGTTCAAGATTTTAGAGACTGAAGGGAACATTACAACCTTCTAGCCTGAACTTCGAGATAAAATAGGCTACAAAATCAAACAATTTCTGCATCAGGCCAATAGATTCTGGATGAGTTATAGACCATCTCTTAAAAACTTTCAGCCTTGATTTGAAGACTTCATGTGGTAGACAGAATTTACAACATCTGTGAGCAGGTAGCTCTGGTCAGTCTTCGTGTCTCAGCAGTTTTTATTAATACAGAAAGTGTTTCTTGTTGTCATATTAGCATTATCATGTCCTATATCCATTTACAGTGCAACATATGGTGGAAGGATAATGTAAAAATGTCCAGTGACTGTGACTTCAGTAGATCACCAGTGCTCCCCAAAGTTTAAGAACACAGCTAAAATAAAAACATACTGAGAGATACTTTTATTCAAAGTATTTTTCCATATATAGGTTTTGAAAGGAGACAAGCAGGAGCTGCATGCACTTCCACTGCAGAGGAGACCAAGGTAACTGATGCAGTGCTGGAAGAACCCAAAAGCCAATGTGGAGGAGATGGAAGAGCACAGGGAGATCAGGTCTGACCTATCTGTTTGAATCATCAGAGAATCATAGAGTGTGTTGGGTTGAAAGGGACCTTAAAGATCATCTAGTTCCAACCCCCCTGACATGACCAGGGATGCCACCCACTAGATCAGGTTGCTTCAAGCCCCATCCAACCTGGCCTTGAACCCTTCAAAGGAAGGGGCATCCACAACTTCTCTGCAACCTGCTCAGTGCCTCACTATGCCCTGAGTAAAGAATTTCTTCCTAGCATCTAATCTAAATCTCTCTTCATTCAATTAAAAACCATTCCCCCTCTGTCCTCTCACTGTCTACCCATGTAAAAAGTTGCTCTCCATCTTTTTTATAAGGCATTTTATCCACTGAGGTCTGTCTAGACAAATACAGCTTTGAACCTAGTGCTGACAGAGACAACAAACATGCTTCTCTAATAGAAATGGAGGAGAAGTGACACTTCTTTAGAGACTAAGGGCACAACAACAAACTTTGCCTCTACTGGGATTCAAGTTGTCCATGGACACAGGAGAAGGCTGAAGTAAAGTCAAGACTGAAGAAAGAACCAAGTCAGCCCAATACATGTGCCCTGGATGAAGGACAAATTTGCAAAAAGAAATTGGAGAAGTGGAAAAGCTCAGCATCAAGCATAAGGCAGAAGAGCTATGGAAAAAGAAAAAGGATGAGGTGCATCAGAAAAATGGGAGAGGATTCAAGGTTTTTATGTTTTTCTCCCCAGTAAACCATCTGAGTCATGTAGCTGAGGAAAGCTCAAATAAAGACAGAATTTCTTCTGGTCAAGACAGGGTGAAAATAAAGCCAGAAATTAGTTAGAGAGGTACTGAAATACAAGTACTCATATATAAGAAACTCCAATATATATTAGCAAAGGCCCTACGTCTATACCTTTATAGCCTGGCAGTGGTCAGAGCATTAACTTTGTATGAACTACTTCAAATCACTTGACAAGGAGGCTGATCTGGAGCTACAGTCCCAGTTTGGTATTCCTCTGATTAACTGGCCCCATGAGCAGACTTCAGGAGCCACGCTGTGGACTATTGACCGCTGTTGCAGTACATGCTGTGGTGGAGCTCTTGCCTCAGGTTGAGTAAAACAGGGCAAGTCTTAGGCTTTCTCTTAGTTTAATGTCTTTGGTGGGGGTAATGCTGGCAGGGATGAGGTGTGTGACATCTTTCCCACAGGTGATGAAAGGCAAGTTAACAAGGAACTGTGTGGTTCAGAAACCATGCTCATGGGCCTGGGTGTCTAGAGAGTCCAAGCAACTGTTTCACCTCCTCTGATGGCATGAAGCCGAATGTTTCTCCAACATGCAAAGTTTCCAGCTCTATATTTTCAAGGAGCACTGTTCAGTTTTAATTTTTGGGTTTCCTCTGAGGTCCCTAATTTCTCTTATAACCTCTTATTTATCTCGGAATATCAGATGAGCAAGAAAGCCGGAGAGTCTGCGGTTCCCCTGCACAGAAGCTTTGCGCATCTCTCCTCCAGGGCCGGTGCCCCACGCCGTTCGTGTTTTATGAAAGCAGGGATGCCTCCATCCCTCCCTCCCTTCCTTCCTAACCCCACCTCCCCAGCACGGCTGGAGGCGAAGCGGGGCCGGGGCCTACAGGGCCGGGCCGGGGCGGCCCTTCTTTGCGCAGGGGCGGGCGGCAGCCCCAGTCCGCTGGCGGGCACCGGCCCCAGCCCGCCGAGCAGCGGCCCCGCCGCCGCCGGTGCCGGGTTTTTGGCATCCCTAATCGCGGCTGGCCCCTGTGATTGGCTGCGCGGCTCTGACCCCGCTCGGGCTCCCGGCTGGGCGGATAAAAGGGGCCTGAGCCGGGGGCTCCCAGGCATTCCCGGAGCGGGCACCAGGGACCGCTGGCCGCAGCATGACGGGCAAAGCGGGCGCGGCGCTGGTCCCCAGCCTGCCCAGCAAGCCCAAGCCCGACGGCGCGGCCGCCGCCCCCGCCGCCCCGCCACCGCCCCCGCCGCCCCCCGCGGCTGGGGTCAAGTCCAGCTCTGGGCCCACCCCTCCCCGCTGCACCGGCTTCGGCATCCAGGAGATCCTGGGCTTGAACAAGGAGCCGCCGTCGCACCCTCGGGCCGCCCTGGACTCTCTGCCCGCCGGGCACCTGCTGGCGGCCCGCTCCGTGCTCAGTCCCGCCGGGGTGGGCGGCGTGGGCATGGGGCTACTCGGGGCCGGCGGCATCCCCGGCTTTTACACCCAGCCCACCTTTCTAGAGGTGCTCTCCGACCCCCAGAGCGTCCACCTGCAACCCCTGGCCCGGGCCCCCGGGCAACTGGACAGCAGCCAGACGGCCAGCTCAGGTAGGCACGTCCCCGGCCCCCGGGGACCCGCCGCGCCCCACCAGCGCCGCCGCCCGCACCCGGTGTCCCGGTGGGAGGCCACTTGGTCGGCGGAGGAAGGGAGATTTCGTTTCGATCCCGAGGATGAGGAGAAGGGGGGGCGGGACCATATTTTCCCCCGTCCGGGGCTGCGGCCGCGGTCTGACGGCGTGGCCCGGGGCGCCCGGCCTAGGGATGCGCGGAGCCCCGTCGGAGTGGCCCCCCGCGACCCCGTGTCGTTGCCGGAGAATTAGAGGTCTTTCGGCATCCTTTTCCTAGACGGCAGCAGCCTGCCACAACTCTGCCTGCAGGCCCCGTTCCGAGGCCGCTTCGGGTCCTCCCAGAGCGGCAGGCAGCAGCGCCGGACCCTGGCTCCGGGGGCAATCCCCAGCCTCCCTCCGGCAGCGGCGCCCGTCCCGGGCCGTGCCTGCCGCTCCCGCCCGCAGCGCGGCCCGCCGAGCAGCACGGGGCCGGGCCGGGGCCGGGCAGGTGGTGCGGCGCCGCGGGCAGGAGTGGGACCGGAGCGCGGCCGGAGCGCGCATCGAAATACGGGTCCCTGATCCATCCCCCGGGTTCTCCTTCGGGCCAAAGGCTGCGGCACCCTGCTCTTAACACCCCCGGGCCGTGGCATCCCTGGGGAGCTGGGGGCCGCGGATAGGCACCATCTCCTCCCGGGGCTTGTTTTTGCTGGTAGCTCCATAAACCTCAATTTCTCCCTCCCCGCTCCGGTGTTTCTGCGGCGCAGTCCGGGATCCCCGGGCTGGGGCAGGCGGTCGCGGTTGCCCGGCCGCGGAGAGGGGGCTGCAGCTTTCCCATTTTCCTACGGTTTGGTTGAGCTCGCCGGGCTCTGCGTTTTAGCAGCGAGACAACAGCAGCCTCAGCAAACGACTCTGGTGGAGAGGGGCGAGAGCTAGAGCCCGGTCCCGGCCCGGAGCCTTCCCTGGCTGGGGCGGATCGCCCCGAGCTGCCCGCACCGGCAGCGGATCGGGAGCGGCGCTGGGGCCGCGCTGGAGGGAGCGGCCGGCGTCGGGGCCCGTCCGCGGCGCGATCGCAACGAAATCTTCGGCCAGAGCCGGCGGAGGGAGCGGAACCGGAGGGCCTGGCCCTACCCGGGGGGTCTCTGGCGGGGAGGGAGCCCCAGTCCATAGCCGCTGCCTGTCTTTCCGCAGATTCCGAGGATGTTTCCTCCAGCGACCGAAAAATGTCCAAATCCTCCCTAAACCAGAGCAAGAAACGAAAGAAGAGGCGGCACAGGTAAGACAGCGGCGGCCACCCCGCCCGCTCCCGTCGCCCCAGTTCCCAGGAAACCGGCCACCGGCTTGGAGCAAAATACTCTTCCCGGCACCGGCCGCCGGAGCGCCGCGGCGCCCCTGCGGCTTCTCCACCGTGTTCTTCCCTTTTTTCTTCCTCCCCGTCCAAAATAAATCGGATATGGGGACGTGCCTATAGGGAGCGGGGGATTCGACCACAGGTGTCGTTTTATTTAATTTTTTCTGGCTGCGGATCCAGGTATCCCGAGTCGCAATTCTGGGCAGCCCATAAGCATCTAGGTGGAATGCGGATCACCAGTGTTTGGAACGGAAAAATCGTCAACCTGTCAGAAATAATAAAAGCCGTTTCCAGCTCCACATACAGCAATCTTAATATTGGCTGTCAGCAAGACAGAATTCCTATCAATAATTTAAACATTTTATTGTGTAAAAATATTTATTTTGCCAATAGATTAAATAGTTGGGAATCAGAGACAGCCTGCAAAGAAGCTGAAGAAGGCTGGGAAACTGTTTAAGGAAACGAAGATCCACTTTGGGGTTTGGTTTCCTCTCAGCATGGTCAGGGTAATAGACTTTGCCCGACTTCTCCCGCAGTTAAAATGGAGTTGGTTCATTTGCACTTTACAAACAGAAACGAAAAATCCTGTGCTGGGTTCTGGCATTGCTGTGGCCAGAGCGCCAGGACAAAGGAAGGCCAAATACCATCCACTGAGGGTGATTTAAGAATAATTAAGTCAATCCTGCCACGATGCAGGAAAGGTGGATTAAAAGATGCTCCAGTGAAAGCTTAGCAGGATGAGGGGTGGAAGGAGACCGACTATCCCAGGAGACATCCTGCTATGTGTGCAACAGGAGACTCGGTCTGGAGGGCTCATTTCCAAACCCGTGCCCCTTCCCCAGGCAAATGTTCCCAGTTTGAGTGCTCTGGAGTAAGTATGAGCTCATTTTCTTTACACCCCAGACAGGGCTGGGTGATAACACAGCTGGGATTGGTGTACAGGTCCCGATCTGGATGAAAGATAGGAAACGAAATTCAGATTTGTTTTGGTTTTGGTTCTAGACGGAAACAGACCTGCAACGTTTGGCTGCAGTTGTATATTCTGTACTAAACAGTTAAGACCTCTAGTTGTACCAAGGAAGGATTGGGAGATGGCTGGTCAATAGCCTGCAAATAGCTGCAGGATAAAAAACACCAAAAGGGGCAGTGGATTGTGAACTGCAAAAGGGACAGGGGCTACCCGGGGATGAGCTAAAAAGGGAAAACTTCAGCTGAATGTCAGCAAAACCTTGCCGCTAGTGAGCCTGGACAGGCTTCCACTCTCTTGTCAGAGGAAGATGGAGAGAAATGCTTGAAATCTAAACTGGATCAAAATTGGAATAATTTTTCCTGTGGTCCCAGAGAGAGAAAATACATGATTCAGTGTGTTTCTGCTGTCCCTAGAGTTCACAGATTTGTCAAAGTTGAAGAAAAACTGTTTGAAAGGAGAATGGATTTAAGAGTGAATTTAAAGAAGGGTCTGGTTGCAGGCAGGTCCCTTGCATTTGCATGCTGCTTTTGTTAGTAATATTATTGATCTGGTTGAATCCTTTTCATTCTGTATAGCAGAGGATATTTCTTAGATTTTCTGTTTATGCTCTCTGGAACTGAAAGGCTTTTCTGAAATTTGAGTGTATTTTAGAAAAAGACTCTATTTCCTTTTTCCTTCTGGGAGATACATGTTTCTTAGATTGATAATGTTTATTCATTTACTTTGCACAAAGGCTGCAATTCGTTGTTGGGTTGAGGGTTCTTTTATTTTGGTTTGGTTTTTTGGTTGAGGTTTTTTGTTTGCTTTGGCTTTTTAGTTGCTTTTTTGTTTTGGTTTTGGTTTGGTTTTTGTTTGGTTGGGGTTTTTTGTTTGTTTGTTGGTTGGGGTTTTTTTGCCATTGCAGTATTGTTAGCTTTTATCAAAAATTGTACTTTCTGTACTGGAGGAGTTGAAGGGTGGGAGTTTAAACCCTCAGGGAGTGGAAGTGGTCCGAGAATTCTCATCCATCTGCTGGAGAAGGGCTTTCATCTGTCTCGGCTTTCCAGCTGCTGATTTTTCAATTTGGTTGTCCCGAACTGAGAACTGGCTGCGCAGAGGCGGGCTGGGCTGCTGCCTGCCAGGGCGGTCCAGGAGGATTTCTAAAGGATAATGGGGTAATGCGAACTGGCAGGGAGCAGCTAATGGGATGTCGGAATGGAAGCAACCAGGGTAAAGGCAGAGGAAGGGAGCTGGTCCTGACTCCTGTGGGGAAAGACTGATGAAAAGTGGTGGGTTAGGGTGGAGAAAACATTTGGAGAATTCATCCAAGGACTGAGACTGAAGGTGAAAGGTTATTTGCTCATGGAGATTGAAGAGGCTAAGGACCAGCAGCTTGGAAAGGGCTCAGCACCTCTCCAGACGGGGTGCTGAGGAGATGCAGCTTCATCTCAGTGTGGTGATCCTCACAAGAGGCAGCAGAGTCTGAGATGTAAGATCAGCTGCCATCGCTGCGGGTGCTTGCTGCTGGGGAGGGTCCGTCTCCAGAGGCAAGTCCCTGAAAGGGAAGGTGATTTGTAACTGTTAAAAATGCTGTCTTCTGCCATTTTCTGGTTCTCCTTTCACCCTGGCACTTGACCTTTTGTGCACAGAAACGCAGGAGGTGGGGAAAAGTTATGTGTTAGCTGGTTACCCAGGTTTCACTGGTTTCAGTGTCTATTTCTCTGACTCTTCATCATCTTTGCTGCTTCTTGTTTTTGATCAAAGAGTTTTACTCCCCTCAGGACAATCTTCACATCCTATCAACTGGAGGAGCTGGAAAAGGCCTTCAATGAGGCCCACTATCCTGACGTATATGCTAGAGAGATGTTGGCCATGAAAACAGAATTGCCAGAAGACAGGATACAGGTAATCATATCTCTTGGACCCCCTTATTGTGCTGCCCTCAGCCATGTTCATCGCTCCGTGAAGAAAAGGTAGTGGCATGGGAAGGCTGACATTTTTCTGAATAAACTTCCCCAGGCTGTCCACTCTCCTGCTTTTGATGGGTGGGCAGACAGATCAGCTATTCTTGGCAGATTTGTATTTGGTGTTTGTATGTCGACATGTGCTGTGCATGGTGTGTTGTACCAGTGATTTGGAGTGTGTGTAACAGAGGGAATCCTAAATCAGAGGAGGACAACAGGTGTGCAAAAAAAGATGATGATGTTTCAAGGTCTTGGTAAAGGCAAGAAGAAAGCCTCTCAGAGACCATGTCTGGATGGGCATTGCTGAAGGGAAAGAGCTCATCTCTGCTCCTTTGACCACAGAAGGATGCACAGGGATGGCACAGGCAGCTAGTACAGCTGTGGGTAGGATGCAGTGTGGGAATGATGGGTGAGTCCCACTGAGATGTTTGCACCATGTCTGTCTGCACTTTGGCTGTATTTGCCTCCTCAAGTGAAATTTCCCTGAAAGTTTCTGGGGATAATTTTTTGTTATTTTTTTGTTAATCTGTTAAATTTTATTAAGTTAACAGCTTTTAACATTAAGGTTTTAACTGCATGTCAGTCCTGTCATGCCACTGTGAGGAGGTAGAATAAGGTGGTGTGGAATATCTCTGCGGTGTGGTGAACCCTCCAGCAGGAAGGAGCAGCCTGAGCTGCAGGGCTGTGCCAGGACCAGCCTTTGGTATGCATTACAGCGAGAAAGCTGGAGAAGACTTAACAGCTGATGTTTACAGTGTGGGAGGCACACTGGACAGAGTTAACATGACATTCATGAGGGTGGGCTCCAGCAGCTTGTATTGCCTCATGACTTGCTCCCATCAGGTTTCTACATAAGGCACAGGTTTATAATGGCCAAGCCTTGAGCAGGTGGTGCAAGTGGTGGTTCTGGTCTGGCTGGAAGTTAAACTGTCCTGGTTCTCCACACAGTGGCAGTGGCTGGTTGCTGTGACTGGTGCATAGCAGTTTCTACAAGAGACGTTGTCCTGTGTGCCATGCGGTGTTGGGAGGGCCCTCGTTTCCGTGGTTCCTCCTTCTGTTCATCCCTCATGCACGCCTAGCACCCACCGAGCTGCGTCTTGAGCCTGTGCTCTTTCTTTGCTGAAGAGATGGCCCAGGAGGCTGCTCCCTTGTGGGTTTGGAATGTAGCTCAGAGGGCAGTTGGCAGGATAACGCTGATGCTGGAAGCTGCTGAGGTATGACCCCATGCAGGGACAGGAAGATCCTCTAAAACAAAAGTGTAGCCTTTTTTCCCTCTTCCTGAGCCCCCCTCACCACCCTTATTCTTGTGCTCAATCAAAAATTACATTTTTATAAAAGCAACTTGTGCTTATCCCATTGACCTGGCAGGATTCCTGCTGATCTAACAGCTTGTAGATAGCCTGTGTGCTAACAGGATTTCCACAAATCTTCAGAAATAATGGCCCATCATCTGAAATCCTACCTGGTACATTAGGATTTTGCTCTGAGAAACAAGCCCCTATGCTCTGCCTCTAGAAAGAGTGAGTTGGATGGAGGTTCACTTCTCCACTTGTCACCCTGTAGGACATCAAGTCAAGAGAGGAGAGACTGTTGGGAGTTTATTGTTGCCTACAGCCACCATTTAATGCTGGGCTGGAAAGAAGATCCTTTGATTTCCCCTGAAAGACCTTTTCAAGGAAGAGGTTCATCTAGTGGCACCATGTATGTTGAACTCCAGAGGCCCAATTTCTCTGGCCAGAGCTGAGTATTCACTATGTGTGAGGTGAAGTGAGATGCTATGGGAGGCAGTGTAGAGCTGACAGTGCATGTACTGCTGCAGCACCCCAAGCACCCTTCTAGTGCTGAGCGTTTTAACTGATTTGGAAATGAATAGTGGGTAAAGTATCTTGGCTGTCACTGACTTGTCTGCCCAGTCATTCTGCAGCTGGCTAATGAATAACTGCCTACTTTTCCTGTATTGCAGCTTTTAAACCTAGGGGGGCTCCTTACTGTGACCCCTCTGCTCTTGAGATCAGGTTAGACTTGGACAGCAGAAGCACCCCAAGGTATGGCTGTTCTGAACATCAGGTGTAACTAAGAGCATGCGTATTCCAGAAGAAAGTGCTTGTGAACAAGTTTTGCTGATCATGAAAGGGGAAATAATGAGAAACAACAGAATTTCTGTAGCATCTGTTGAGCACCCTGCCAGGGTGAGCATCAGGCTCACATAGCTGTCCTGAGCGCCACTGTTCCTTCCAATAGGTCAGCAATCGATTGTCCCTTGCCACACATTCTATGAAATTTCCTTGTCCGTATTTTTTGTGTGTGACAAGCCATGGCCAGGTATTCCCAACTGTGATCATACTTCTTGATATTTTACCTCATATTCCTTTCCAACTTTAGACCTTTTTGTTATGACCCTAATTCTTTCCCCTGGTTATAAAGTTCACACTCTTTAAATAAATCTGAGATATTTCTTCTCCTGGCTGTCACTCTTGTTTTTCATCATTGCTTAAGCAAGTTGCAAAGATCTTTCCTTAAATCATCCTTCATAAATCCCATGCTCATCTCTTGATCATGTGGTTGTTCTTACGTGAAGCCCATCCTGCCTGTCAGCCTTCCTGGAGATAAGGGACCACATGCCTGCAGCCGCATGCCGGGTGTGTTCACACCAGTTCAGCTTGTGGGCCCTTGCAGAAATAGCCTTGGATTACCACTGGTCTGCTTGCTTCCTTATTTGTTTATTTCTTTTTATCTAATTCAGTCACTTCAAACTTCTTTTAGACAGATTTTTTTTTTTTATGCTTGGGATTTCCCCTTCAGTGTTCTGGGTTTCATATGTAATTTTGTTAACTTTGGCTAGCAAGCATAAGAACAGACCTAACAGCTCTGACACTGGCAAGAGGTGGATGCTACACAGGGCAGCTATCTAGTGATACCGAGTACTTTTTCAGTCTCCTGGGATTTTAAATATCTTAATATCCCATGGCAAGAATTTCTGCAGCAGAACTGCCTGAGTGCAGTAAATCTTGCTTTGAATCTTTTAGCATCATTTAATGCCCCTTGGAAGAGACAGCTTACAATGAATCTTTATTCCCATCTTCATAATATTTATAATTTCACATAGTTGCATTATTTTCCTTGCATGAGTTTCCAGTTGCCTGAGGGAGCTCTATAGTTTTCCATTTTCATTGTAGCGTGCAGTTTCTCTCATCTTTCAACATTCGTCTCTCCCTCCTGTAGGTCATTAATGAAAGTGTTTTCTAATATTGCTGTGAGCATCACATGTTGTGGACTTCTACAGCATTTCGGGTGGTTTCCCACTGGATCCTCACCTAAGAGTGATATCTACCCCTTATTTTCATTCATGGAATTATTTCTTAGGAGGTATTAGTCAAAGAGAAAGTAAATCACCTATGAAATTTGATGTGAAAGTGAAATTCAAAGAGGGCAATTGAAAGAATGATATATAGGAACTGCTTGCAGGAAAAGCCTTCAGCAGAACAACACAAATAGCCATCAGTGGCAAAGAAAGTTGCTGGTTTAAGAGAACATTGAATCCAGGAAAAATTATTCAAATCCTCCATTTAAAGAGAAGATGAAAGTGTATTTTTTTTCCAAGGCAGATACACACTGTGTGTGTCTTACTCCCACAGTGAGCTGGCTGCTCCTGGAAGGAAAATGAGCATCCTCCCATTGGGTAGCATGGGAAAATAATTTTTTTCATAGTGAGATAGTATGCATAAGTCAGATCAGATGTCACTGTGGCCATTTTGGAAGGTACTTGAAAAAGACCACATTAATCAATGTATTTGAAAGAATATTTGTAGGAGTTGAACTGCCAGCATTGGAATAAACCCAGACTATTCTGTAAAATCCAAGAGAGGTAAGTAGATTCCTGTGGGGAAATATATCCTTAATAAACATTATGAAGTATTAAAAATGTCCTGAGGCTGACAAATACTGCAACATCTGACTTAAATAGCTGTTTCTCATAACAAATACTCTTAAGTGTAATGTGTAGATTTTAGATAAGTTATCCCTATTGAATTTATTAATATGTAACAGTTCCAAACTTTAAACAGAGTAGTTACAATGATAAAGTTCAGGAAGAGTTTGATTTGGGATTATTGAAATGATTGAGTATGTCTGTCCTTAAAGTATGTCTCCTACTGATCAAACAAAGTGATTAATCAGTGTTTCAAAAAAATAAGATCCTGACTGCTATTACAGGGACATTAGAGTTAAGGGAGATAATCAATTTTAAAAGGTAATAAAACTGTTAATATTGTCAGTTCTTGTTGTTAAAAGATTGTACAGTAATTATTGGATGACAAATTTTGGGACAAATAAAATTGCTCTCATAAGCCAAAGGAATCCCAAGAAGAGGCTGGTGCTGTGTGTGCGGAGTGGGGATTGTGCATCCAACAGGCTTTGACAGGCAGCTAAGAGGCCAATTTTGGCTAAAAACAAAACAAGGTCAACTAAATCTCTAATTGAAAAACTATTGGTTTATCTATCAGATTAACACATTTCAGTATCACTGTGAAGCTCTTTAGGAGTTGAACAGGGATGGAGGAATCAGGAGGAGTAGTCATTTAGAGGGAAGCAAGTACCAAGAGTATTTTGCAAGGACAAGAGGCTTACCTTGCTTCAGTTTTGCAAAAAGGTTCTCTATTTAGAGGTGAACATAATTTGAAAAGGCCTGAGGATCCTGTACTGCACTGAGTATGAGCTCAGGAGTGAACCCACAGAGTCCCCTCAAGAAACATGACAGAAAACATGAAGGAAAAATCAGTTTTATGCAGCTTTAGCAGCCCTGGCTTCTCCCTTTCCTGTCAGCTTTTCCTGCTTGCTGCAGAGTGCTGAGTTGTAGTCTGAATCCCATGGTGTAAGTATGGAATGCTGCGATTGCTCCATGCAGCTGGTGACCTTTCCTGAATCTGTGCCTGGAATGGCCGCCAAAGGATTTCTTAGTGCTGCAGAAAGTAGTGGTGGTGTTGGATTTTCTAAGCTTATCACTATTACTCTAAAAAGTGAGGACCTGTCTACTCTTGTTAAAATTTTGGGTGACTGTCACATGTTGAACAGAGAAAGGCCAGCATGAGGCACACTGCCAGTGGGTTCCAACTGGCATCTCTGTACAGCACATTCACAGGGACCATGTAAGCTGGAAGGAAATTACTGGAATGGTTAGGGTTGTTGGAGGTAGATTACCAAGGTGAAGGACAAGCCGAAAGTGTTGCTATTGTGTGAGCCAACCATTTCAAAATATATTTATTTTAAGAGCCCTGCAAGCAGTTAATCATAAAATATAGTTGGGCAGCTAGTGCTGGCTACCTTTGCCAATAATTCCTGAGCACTGGGGCAAGCCATGACTGTGTGATACCAGATAAGTGTCATTAACTTCCCCTATGCTTCTAGAAGTGTAGAAAGTATACAAGTGAGAGTAATAAAACTAATCAAACTTAGTGGTTTAGTGAGAATATTATTATGAGTTTTTCTCGTGGCGTATGGTGCATCTCTGCCTTCATGTCTTTAATTGGTATGTTAGGAGTTCATCCACTTTTCTGCCTCTTCAATAACATGCTTGTTTAGTTGATCTAAATTCATATTCATTTCCATTTTTCAATTAAGAGTTGTTTAATTTGGCCCTTTCTCTAATGGATTGTTTTCATTACCCTTTATCTATGGCCTGTTTTCAGCCCATGTGCTAGAACTTCGTTTACAAGTTAATTACCAGAGCTGCAAACAGAGGGGCTGGGTGATGGGCAAGAGCAGGGGCCCAGGCAAGCCTTCCCAAAGGGATTCCTGTCTGAAAAGTCTTACACTACATGCTTTTGGACAGAGAAAGAAAATGTGGCAGGAGAAAAGAAGGAAAATGGAGGCCCGGGAATGACACTTCAGTTTACTGGAAGCGGGGACTCTCCTGCTTGTTGCTAGACCATGCAGATTGCCTGCTTATATTGTGGGATTTACCCTGCTACAGCTGGGGCTGTTAGGTGCAGTTTTAAAAGGTCTTTTTAGTACAGAGGTGGAGGTATAGAGTTATGAATATTTTCTTTACCCAGGTACTGCTTTATCCCTCTATGTTCAGTTCCTGAGTTGCTTTAGCCACTGACCAATTTTCTGAATGGGACAGAAAAACAAATAGACCCAAACTTGCCTGTTCTTGCCTTCTGCTCTGTTCTTGCAAGATGTTTATGACTGTCCCATGATAAGGGACTGTGAATTTGATGTGCTCCTCCACAGTATTGGGAGGGAAACAGGACTCTTGACAGTGACTCTCCTTGTTCTCTCCATGGTTTGGAGACACTCTCAGCAAGGATCCAACACCTTCAAGCATCGGGGCACACGAGTTCCCTGTGAAAGACAGGCGGGCAACAAAATATGCTGAAGCCCATTTCTGTGGAGTGCCTTGGCAGAGGCTTTCCCCATCATGTCCAAGAGAATCAGGAATGGCTCTGCAGGCTTGATGCCAGGCTGTGACAACTCTTCCCTGCATTCATCCCCTCATTTTCTTAACAACTGTAGTTTAAGGCTACTACTTCTCTGAGTTAGCTTAAGCATTCCAGTTCCTCGATCACTTTAGCTCTTCTGGAAATACTACCCCAAATCCCTGTGCTGGCAACACTTGTATTCACTCCTTCACTTAATGATGAACTTTCTTTTCTCTCTTCTGATACCACTGCAGTTTTTCACAACTGATTTTAAAGAAATAATTGGTCATCCCAGGAATTTCAGTAGTTAATTCTTCTCCAGCCTTATGATGGCAGAGGGGCCAGCTGATGGTTGCGTTCATGTTTTCCTTTAATGACCCCTTATTACAAAGTTTTCCTCCTTTCCTGACTTTGAATAGAGATTTTTCTAACAGTTCAATAACACAAGCACTTTAGACACTCAGTTAATTTACTCTACCCTTTATTTCTTAATGGATCTATTTCTCTCTGTAGTGTTTTTCTTTTACCCTGATAGATCTCAGCAAGTTCTTCTGATTCTTCTCTGGGAGCACAAACCTGCTCTGCTTTTTCATTGCCCTTCTCTGTGGGTGTTCTGAGTTGGGTTTTGCCCAGGCACTGTTGAGCAGTCCAGTCCTCAGCAGACAGACATATCAAGAACCTCCATCTCCACATGCATGAGGCTGGCAGGTCCTTCTGTGGAGCAGAAAAGAGGAACTGAGCTGGACAACAAACTGTTTCTACAGTATCTTACAACAAATATGCCTTCCAGAGGTCACTTTGTCAGAGGCTGTGAAAAAGCATTAGGTGCTCTTCTGTCTACCCTGAGTGTTACTGTCCTGGGAGCAGCAGCAAGAGGTGTTCAGTTTAGGACCTGCCTGGTGTGAGAAGCACACTTTTCTCCCTACTTTCTCTTTCAGCTGGTATCTGGTAGGCTCCCAACTGTGAGCAAAGGCAGAGCTGAAACTATGGCTGCAATGTTGTTACTAGAGCTTTCAGCTGCAGCTTTCTCTTCAAAATTGTAGGAAGGGAATGCAAGCCAAGCATTGCTTGTATGTTGTCACAGCTCGTAGCTGTGTTGTTCAGGCAGGCCAGCACAGCCAGGCTGCCCACCCGTGCCTCTGGGAAGCTCTGGTTCTCCTGCAGCTTCGGGATCCACATGGTGAAATACCTTCTCACTCTGCTACTCTTTCCTTCCTAAAGACGCTGCTTGGCTCACCCAGAGGGAGGGCTGAACTGTGAGTGTTGCTGAGAAAAAAAATTCTTGGAAGGATCTATCCATCCCATCCATGTGAGCATGCATGATAAATACCTGTGCCAGTCACTGCTCATAGCCAGATGTGCCAGTGATGTCTATTCCAAGATAACTTGCTTTATGTCCATCACATCGTTCTGCTGTCTCTGGATCCCTTCACTGCCAGCCTTCCAACTCAGAGTGCCCCATGACTGTCACTATGACAACTGCCATTTGTTAGCTGACTGGATCAACTTCTTCAGCTTATATGATGACCATGACTGAGATCAAGGCTCAGTGTCTAAGTGACAGGTAAGGGAGGGTCCCAGCCTGAGAGATCTTAGCTCAGGTGGACTAAGCATGGGGATACCTGGAAATGTGCTGGTGAGCTCAGATGTCCTGTCCTGGTGCAAGTAGCATCCCTGGACAGGCTGCGTGTTGCCAGCTCTGCAGGTCACACCATCAGCTGTGCTGGTGCCTGAGCTGGTGGTGTTGGCTGCAGGCATCAGTGGCACAGCAGCAGCCAGTGCCTGGAGCATCAGCTTTCTGCAACTGGAAGATGTCATGTGAAAACCCCTGGAGTTGTGAATTACCCAAAGAAGGTTAAGGGTACCCAGAGCTGAGGAACAAGTAGAGCCAGGAGCAGACGTGGTAGGAGTAGAGTGCTGAATGCTGGTGCATGGAAACTGATTACATCTTACAGCATTTTATAAAATTTCATGTTTGTATAGATAGCTTCCAGCTAAAGCTTCAATGGCCCAAGGATGCAGTGCATTAGTGAGCATGAGCTGTACCCCTTGGGGACTTTGCAGACTGTCCCCATGCAAGCAGGGATGGGCTTGTGCCTTATCTCAGGGAACAGTGGGCACCAGGTAGTACAGCAGACACCATCTCTTGCTGGTGTACATCTTCTGGTGCCTACATTTTTTCTGGAGAAGGTGAGAGAGCACCTTTGCCCTTTGCTTAGTGTGTACTGATAAAGGGTAAGGCACCATGGAGCTGATGCTGGCATGCAGGGAGCAGTCCCAGAGCACAGGCAGTGCTCCACAGCCTCAGAGGAATGCTGGCATCCCATGGTCTGATTTCAGTGCCCATTGAAAGGCATTGTGAAGGGAATGTGACATTCTCCTCTGACTGTCCTGGCTCACCTTCTCTAGCATAAAAGTGATAACGTGGTGTGTCCCTGCGTGATCACAGAGTGCATTACACATGGATGTTTATGAAGATTTATGCTAAGGTTTCCTCGGTGCTAGAGGACCTGCAGAGCAGTATTAGTGGGGGAAAAGAAGGCAAAATGAAATAATGCAGGCAGGATAGCAGCTTGGTTAATGGAGTCAGGTACTGTGATCACCCAAAGGATGGATGTGCGCTATCACCCTTTGTGACAGTGACAGATGTCTCCCTGGGTTTGTGTGGACTAGGATGATGACTGCACTCTTGTCAGCTTTCTTGTGACTGTCATGCATTTATAACCCTGATGTTTTCTTGTTTTTCATTCAGCATGTTAGGAAAAGAGGATTTGGGGTGTTGATCTGCCAAGTCCCAGCACATGGCAGCCTGTACTGTAGGGCCAACTAAGCTACTGGTCAGTTGGAATCACAGTGTGGCCGTGGTGAAGTCAACGTCTCAGAGATGCACTTGCTGTGCAGATGTGAGGCTCAGACTGTGTGCTGAACCACTGATCTCACCATACTGACCCTGCACATCATGTGCACACTTGTTTTTCTTTGGGGGAGATGGGATCCCTGCAGCAAATGAAACTGTTTGCTTTTGAAAGGTTACAAGAAGTGGAAAAACATGGTGCCCCATGAGGCCAGGTGAAAACCCCAGATTTACCAAGGGAACACAGTTTAAGACATGTTTCCTGGTCAAGTGGGATTTTACAGCTTTGGTTGCATAAGTCAGACTAATTGCAACAAATAGTTATACATGGCCCATGAAGTGCTTTTAAGAGCAGGATTCAGAGACAGGCCTAGCCTGCAGGACTGGTGGCATGGTAATATCATGTACATTTTTGCTGGGTGCCAATTAAGCCCGTATTCAATGAGCACCCTGTTACTCTTTTAGCTTAGAGGAGACCCAAGCTTGGATGAACCATCATGTCTTCATTCAAGAGGGATGAGTGCTGTCTCACAGCTCACCTTGTATCTCTGGTTGGACCTGTTAGCCAAGTGGGTCGGACAAAAATCCAGCTCTTATCAGGAAGGGCCCTTGCTATGTTGTGTACGGGAATTGCTCTTTCTGAAGTGAGCTCAGCAAGCTCTTTCCCTGTGTTTAGCACGAAGAGGGATGATGAGTCCTGTGATCAGCCATGCAGCCCATGTGCAACCTTTATTGCTCTCATTTAACTTCATAACCACTTTACACCAGCCATAGAAAGTGATGTCACCATAAACAGTACCAATAACTTTGACGTTACATTTGAAAAGACAGCAATAAACTGTTTCCAGGCTTACACGAGTGGTGCAGTCTCCACCAGCAGTCAGGAAGCTTTTCTGTAGTGATTGCTAAAACGGAAGGATTTGAGAAAGCCCCAGGGCACAATTGGAACTCATGCTCTCATGGCAGTCCATTATACAGCCCCAGTGCTCGTGGGTATGGGTGGGGTGGGGACATGCTCCAAGGAAGACATGAAGCCATTCTTTGCAGTGTTCACATCTTCCGACTGAACCCCACCAGGGCCACAGGTCCTGTCTGATATGAGGACGAGGACATCACTGTTTTTTCAGAGGAGGTTTTCATTTTAACCACTCTCATTGTTGAGTCTTGGGTTGGAGAGGGAGGAGGTAGAAAGGGAGAGGTGTAGGAGTCAGGAGAAACTGAGTGCTAAGACGGCAGCAGGGCCCCGGATGTGGAGGGTAGCTGAAGGTGTTGTCTGGTCTGCAGCTTGACCCCCCAAAGGGCTTCAAGTGGGTAAAGAGCATGCACCTGCATGTTCGTGTGCAGGGGAGATGGTCTCAGTGTGGCTCTGGGGGTATTGGGGTTTTGTCCCTTGCCTTAGGTGCTGTTCTGCCAACAGCTGTGTGCAGCTGCTCCCTGCAGCCTGGCAAAGGCATGTGTTGGAGTGTCTGTGTGTCCGTGTCGGTGTGTCCGCAGGTGCGGACGTGCATCTGCCTGTGGCCATCTAGTGGACACTCAGCTCGCGCTGCTCTGGGCTGGGACCGGCTTGCGCTCCACAAACCTCGCTCCTTGAAAGGCCCCTGTTGGAATGCAATATCAAAGGCAGGATGAGAGATTTGTCGAAACAAAATTTCACCATTATCTACCCTGGAATTTTCCTTTAATAGGTGAGGAATGCTTAGGCAGGGAAAATTTTTTTTTTTTTTAAATATTAGTAAGACAAAAAAATTCCAATATCAATTCTCCTGTCGTTGTACCCTAGCTTGGAAAGTAGCAGCCAAAAAAATGAGTATCACTAGTGGAAAATTTTAGTTTGAAACAAAACAGAAACAATACACAGGAACACCATAGATTTTAAAATATCCCTTTGCCAATTCAGATTTCTGGATTATGGCCAACCTCAGGGAGATTTCTCTCTTCAGCAGACAATGTTTCAGGCACTGATTAGGTAAACAAACTAACTAATATAATGAATGTGGATAACAAGGACGTGTCAAGTCTCATGTCCCCTTGCAAAATGAGAGATTTCTCCTCCTACAATTTGCTCTTCTGCATCATCAATAATCCAAAGAAGCATCACTCGTCATTTGTGATTCAGAGGAGGAAACTGGCGAGGTTATCCTTGCCAGCCTTGACTCCAAAACCCCCACTCCAAAACACTTGCAACTCTGTAGTCAAGTACGGAGTGCCTGAACTTTTATTGCTTTGCACAGTGGGCACTGGAGGTGAGAATTAGGTGATGATTAAAGTTAGAAACATTCCCATTTATAAGGTTTTGCAATACTGCGAGACAAACCTGTCCACTTTACTCTATTGTCCATTTTTGGAGGATAGACTTCCTGGAACAAGCTTCCCAGGTTTCACAAAGGGTGTTTGTGTGAAAATAAAGAGGTGTGAAACTTCTTAAGGTGTAGCATGTTGGTCCAAAAGACACCTCTGCACATCAGATTGTGACAGCTTTGCACAAGCATGTGACATGCTTCAGTCTAAAATTAATCTGAAGGTTTCACCACTGCCCATGAGATGTGGAAGCAGAAACACAGTCTTTTCACCATACCCTGGGCTGTGCAACAGACAACCAGACGAAAACAAGTGAGAAGGAGGGTGCACAGTGCAGAGCCACGTCAGTAAAGTGTTTCACAAAGCTGAGCCAATCCACGGGGTGGGAAGGGGCAAGAGGAAATGTGGACAAACCTAGACATTGTTTGAAGCAGACCAAATTTTACAGAGTTGGAGGAAGCTGTAGAGTAGATATCTCCAAGCAAGGACAATAAGCAGCCAAAGAATACCAAAATCACAAGAAATGTGTAAGGTGAGTAAAGCGCAAGGGTGAAACCCTCTCCCAGAAAAGTGAGGTGCCAATAATAAATAACTGCATATTTGGATGTTGTGGCTGATGTACCACACAGCTGAAAATACCTCTGAATTACTAAAACCACCACGTAATTCAGCTCAGAATCAAGGCATGTGAAAATTTTGGTAATATATCGATAAATTTGAAGAAATCAGTAATATCTTCACCTAGAGGAAAGCCTCACTGATGGAGCCATCCGAGTGAGGACAAAATCATGAGAACAGGACACAGGGGACAATTGTGATCTGAAGTGGCATGGCGGCTGCCAGTGCCGTGCTGGAGCTCATTGCTCAGTGCTCCTCAGAATGAGCTTGTCACAGAGATGCTTGACTGGGATCTGATCCCAGTAATACTCAGTATTGAGCACCATTGGTTTCACTTAATTTCATGCCTCAGATGAAGATATAGTTCCTGGTATTAAAGCAAGATGGTCAGTCTTCCTGATTTCTGTTCTGTTAAACATTCTGGGATTTCAAACTTTCATTTTTCCTAATCAAGACCAAGAGGAAATTCCCATCAAGTGACAAAAATTGGTTTTGGAAATCTCAGAGTGATCTTACTGAGACGTTGATGCAATTTTGATTTTCTCATTTGGTTTTAAAGCATAGATTTTGCATGTCTTAGGTGGCTGAGATTAAAATACAGCATTCAGAAGAAAGCTATAGATAATTTTGATTACACTTCCACTGGCTGGACACAGTTTTTCCTGTGCTATTGAATCAGCATTTTTTGATTGAAAATTTTCTACCAGCTCTAGTCAAAATTGGGCTGCCAGCTGGCAAAGCTTCTGCTACTTCCAGTATTTGTGTATCACTGCCATGGAGAAGGGGATGCTCCAGGGTTTAGAGGCAGTGGGCAGTGCTGGGGAAGGCTGACACCTGGCCAGGGAAAAGGGAAGAGGAGCATGAGGCATGGGGAAAGATGTTAGAGGCATCAAGACAGGAGGGAGGAGAAAGTGGTAAAAGCATCAGTAAAGAGGCGACTGCAGCTCTGCACCCTGTGCTCTGGAAATGGGAGGATTGCATGACCTGGAGTGAGACCCCTCTGCCAGCATCCTGCTGACTACACAGCCAAGCAAACCCATGTATTCACAGAGGCATGGAGGAGAGGGTGAAGAGAGGAAGCTCTGCATTCCTGAGGGTCTTTGCAGCAATCTCTGGTCCAGGGGTTACAGATCAGCAGTATGAAAGTGTAAATCAGACCATTTATCATGCAGAGGAGGTGACGTGGTGAAGCAGCCTCCTTCCTTTGCCTGGTAAAATCCTCTCTGACATGCACAGAGTGTCTTCTGCTGGGAGAAGCTGGGATCACAGCTGGTGGGACCACCACCCCACCCATTCCACAGAGCTCTCTGATGGAGCAGGCTGGCTGGGCTCCTGGGAGAGGCGAAAGCTGTCTGTCACCAGTGCTAGCAAGCCAGCCACCTGCCTACCCTGCAGCTCTGTCCCCACCATAAGGCTTCAGTGCTGGGCAGTTCTCCTCTGCACAGGTAGAAGAGATGATATTGCCTTGCCAGCTGAGACCAGGACATCACTCCACGGCATCAGTCTTACGGTCCCCATGGCAGAGCCGGGGGACTGGCACAGACTCCCAGTGCTCCCCACTGCAGCTTGAGCTCCCCCACAGCGACAAGTGGTGGGGACAAGAGAGGGTTAAGCTGTCAGCTCTGTAATGTTAAACAGGTGTCAAAGGCACCTCCATATATCTGCAGATTGAAATCAAATTCTTTGCAGTATAAAAAGATAAATTACCCAGGCGATTCCCGCCTCATCCCACTCATCAGGCCAGCGCCAGACGGCAAGCAATTTTTTTTTTTAATGTGCTAACGACCTAATCAAGCAATCAAGTCGGAGAAGATTGCGGAGTGACCCCGAGCATCCATCTGCCAGAGAGACCCCGACATTCATTTCCATTCTGCCGTGTACTTTCTGGGAAAGGGAGGGAAAAAAATAGAAAAGAAAAAAAAATCCTAAACAAATTAACACCCAATTTTCTGTCAGTCTAATTAGTTAAATGAGGAGGTGTTTGGGGTGTCCACGGGGAGGGAGGGACTGCCTCTCCGAGAGGGGCCTGGTAACTCCATGGCATTAATTAGCGCAGGTCAATGGCGTGGTTCCCTGGGGACCAGCTGCTTTAATTTCCCGTGATATTTCAGTGCCTGAGGCCCATCGATTCAAACTGAAATTAACTTATTTTTCAATCAGGCCTGGGTTGCCCCTGGGGCTGACTCTTCCTTTGCCTCCTTCTGAATAGACCTCAAGCAATTTTTCATCTAAAGCTGATGCCTCTGCTCAGGGGGAAGGGAGGGGAGCCGGGGAGGGAGGAGGGCGAGGGAGACAAGAGGAATGGAAATCGGAGAGAGAGCACTAATAGATTTCTGCGAGTATCACCCCCTCCCTGCCATTGCTGCCCGCCTCTCTGCTCACTGCCCCCCAGGTCACAGCTCAGAGATTATTCTGCCAATTTTCTGAGAAGATGAGGGGCTTTTCAAACTCGGAATTCAGGGTAAAGCGCACAGAGCAGCTTCCCCCTTCTCTCAAGCATCCACCCCCATCCCAGCCCTCCCTGCAGGCACCGCTGCCTTTAGGCCTGTACCACTGCTCAGACACATAGTAAATAATAAAAGAAAATCCCAGGCACAAGAGCCAAAAGCCACTAGAAAAAAGACGTTGCAATGGCAAATTAATTACATCCTGTGGAGAGGGATGGAACCTGCTTTCACACTTGGTCCTCGCCAGTCCTTCAGGGGAGGGAGGGAGAGATACCCAGTGTCTGTTGCATGCGGGAAGAGGTTGTATTGGCTTTGGGATAAGAATCCACCCATCTGCTTTCATCCTGCTGCAGAAGTACATGCATGTTCCCACACGGGAAGGGGACTGGCATGCCTTCTCCCTGCACAAAAACCATGTCCCTCCTTGTTGCCTGCTCCAGGTTTGGTTCCAGAACCGCCGGGCCAAATGGCGGAAGAGGGAGAAATGCTGGGGCAGGAGCAGTGTGATGGCTGAGTATGGGCTCTACGGTGCCATGGTGCGTCACTCCATCCCGCTGCCTGAATCCATCCTCAAGTCTGCCAAGGATGGCATCATGGAGTCCTGTGCCCCTTGGCTCCTGGGTAAGAGAGCAGCTGCTTTCATGGGCGATGGCGAATGGGTAGAGACGGGGGATGTGAGGAAGAAATCAGTCACGCTGAAAACAGGTGAAGGGCAGCAGGGCAAGAGCCCCCCATCCTGCCACCCTTGATGCCTCCATCCCCCAATGACCCTTGTCAATAGGGTTTGACCACTCATCCCAAATTCCTATTGGACCTTGGATCTTGACCTGCAGAATCCGGCCAGGACACAAATTTGCCCCCATGCTCAGGCTAGTGCTAACCTTCACTTCCCATGGCTCAAGCATCCTTCATGCCCAGCTCTGAAGCAGGGGCTCCAACCCTTGCCCAAGGGAGGAGGTCATCCCAGTCTCACTCCTCCTGCCCTGTGATGCTGGATGGGGTGCTAGGACTCCCAAATGCTCCATCTTTGCCCCCAGTTCCAGGTGGAACACTCTGCTGCCTCCTCCTGGTCATGACACCTGGGGAAGCTGCATTTCTGTATGGTTTCCCTTGGTTTTCTGTGCAGACATGGAGGTAGCAGCTACCCTGTCACACTCCTGCTCTTTACTTCCTTCTTTCTGACCTTCCAGGCTGGTTCTGCCCCAAAACTAGTGTCTGGTATCTTGATGATGGGCTATGCTGTCTTTCTGTCTATGTGCAACTGAGAGAGGCAGAAGGGTGGTTGTAGTTTGATACAGAAATAGGCAATGAGGGATCTCCCTCCCCAGCCTCGGTGAAGCTCAGGCAACTATGCTGCTGTCTGACACCCTCATCTCCATGCAGGGACAAGTTAGCTTCAGGTTCACAGAAAGAAATGAAGGGGAGAGTAATTATAGACCGTTGGGACCAGCCACAGTCCACAGATGCTGCGCTGCTCCAGCAGGCAGCTGCCTTGCCTGGGCTGCCCTCGCGTGCGGGCCGGAGCAAGTGGCTTGCCGTGACTGCTGTGTGAAGCGAGGGTTTCTGCTTTTCCTTAATTCTGGCCTCTCTTTATCTTTGCTGTTTTCAGTTCAAGATGGCTTTCCCATGCCCAGGCGCTTTTCTAAACCCGAATACCAACAATTCTTTTTAGGGATGCACAAAAAATCTCTGGAGGCAGCGGCTGAGGCGGGGAGGAAGACAGAGGTGGAGCGCCAGGCCCTGCCCAAGCTTGACAAAGGTGACAAGGAAGAAAGGGGTCCGGATCCCAAAACCACCATTTCCCAGGAGGAACTGAGAGAAAACAGCATTGCTGCCCTCAGGGCCAAAGCTCAGGAGCACAGCACCAAAGTCCTGGGGACCATTGCCGGGGACACCCCAGCCCCAGGCAGGAAGCTGGAGACAGGGGAGGAGGCGGCAGTGGCAGAGGATGAGAGACAGACGGAGAAGTTGAACTCGTCGCAGAAGGAGGAGAAGTTGATCTAGGGGGAAGAGAGGTGGCAGAAGCCAGCCCCGACAGACACTGTGTCCTCTGGGGGCCGCGTCCCCGGCCACCCCTGCCAGGGAGAGTGGCACTGGTCTCCGTGTTTGGGGCTGCCTGGCAGGGGTGCCCACTGCCTGTTCCCCTTGAGAATACCCCTGCCCCTCGCTCCTCCACCCCACCAGGCCTTCTTCACCCCCCACCCCTTCCTTTTGGGGGACTGGGAAGTGTCACATCATCACTGCCACCAATGACACTAAGGCTCTGGTTCCTTCAGCCTCACAACTGGCTCTGGGGCTTTCTCCTTCTGCTGCAGCCCCAAACCCCATTTGCCAACCTGAAGCAAGCCTGTTCCTTGCTGCCATGCCTCTCCTTGGTGCACATCTCTGCCCAGTACTGCCCAGGCCCCTTCCCCTTGCGCCCTGTCCCACCGTGCCCCAGGCAGACACGCCACCTTCCCTTGGCCATCGCCTCTGCCTCTGGCCCAGGCTGCAGCAGGACAAGCCCGTGGCAGTGCTTGCATGAAAGTGATGACTATCCATTGAGGGTGGTTTGCACCTTCCATCGGTCTCTCCCTGCCCTGCACTGAGGTCTGCTGAGATGGGACTGCAGCTTTAGAGCAGTTATGTTTGACCTCTTTTTGGCAGGGACAGGAGGGTTTAACCCACAGGCACAACATCCTGGTCCCACCTGGCACCCTGAGGTGACACCAGCCCATGTCACTGGCTTGGGCAGGGCTGGACAGTTTGGTCTGACTCTGCTCTAAACACCAAAACCCTACACCCCTGCAGAGGGGATGAACGGTGAATTTATTATTGAATACATTATTCCAGGTGAGACAACAACATCTGCCTAATGTATTTATTGAATTAAATTTGTCCAGCTCCCCCTCTGAGTGTTAAAGGGAATGACAGCCATGCACATCCACCCTGATACACCCTGTAGTGTGTACATACATCCCATAGGAGCACATGCAGACCCACACAGCCAAATTCACTCCATGGTACCATCACCTTCCCATCGCAGTGAAGCACTATTTCCCCTCCAAAAGCCGTAGGACAGTGACTTCCAGGTGACCCCTTCTGTCCTGCTTTCAGCTGTGAGCATCCTTTCCCCAGAGCTACTGTTTTTCTTCCGTCAAAGGTTAAGCCCAGTCATTCAACCCCTGTTTGTCTTTGTCGCCCGGTCGTTTGACGTGTTAGATGATAGCCCATGGAGTGTAAATAATGTATATACAGTGAGAAAATAATTCAGTATTGAGGTGTTTGAGATATGGAGCTGTAACAACTTCTAGTCATCCAGAATCTGTGATTTATGTGCCATTTTCTGTAAAGATATGAAGAAGAATAAAACTAAACAGGAATACTGTGTATGAGTCCAGTCACCACTGTTCAAGGAGGGTGAGTTCAGCCAAAGCTGAGAGGGAGTTGGATGTCCTACTGTAGCCAGAGAGGGGTGAGAGATCCAAAGTGGCCCAGAGGCCTGCACTTTCCTCCCCACTGAGGCATGGAGAAGGTGGGGCTTGGGTCTCTCTCTGCAGCAGAATACAAAACTGAAAGGGGTGTGCTTGTACTTGGAGCAGAAGTTACAGCATACAACTGGTGAGAGAACAAGTCACTTCAGCATCCAGAGCAGCCCTGGTGCTTTGGGTCATCCCAATATCACACGTGCCCTGGTGTTAGAGAGTTGGACAGATCTCCAGGCAGGCTTAGCCTCTGCCAGGAACGGGCTGCAGGGCCCCGCTGGCCTGGGGAGCTGAGGCAGCAGCCAGACACTGCAAGTGCAGGGCAGCTGGTTGCGAGGGAAGGGCACCCACAGGATTTCCAGTGAGGTGAGCTCCAATTTGAGAGCAATGGAAGCCTATTCTGAGTTACCAGATAAGGAGTTAACCTGCCCTGCTAAGAGCAACTGGGAATGGTCTGCTGGAAAAACCTAATGTCTTCCAGGGACAGGAAAAATGCTGAGGCAGAGTGGGTGTGCATAGGAAATAAAAGACTAGAGGAACAATGAGGCTGCTTGGGCCTGACTTTGTGGAGGGGCTGTAAGCTCAAAGGACTGTGTTTCCCCAGGGGGACAGCGCCCTTGTAGGTTCCCACCAAGCTTGGGGCAGCTTTGACCCAAAACAGGTGTGTGGTCTGGGATGAATGTACCTGATGGGACATAGCGCCTGGCTCCCACACTGGCGTCCAGCCTGTTCACCACACATACCAGCTCCATAGATCATGAGTGGTGTTGCATTCTGAAGAGCAAAGAGGAGATCTACTAACCCTGTCATCTCTACTGGGGATTCCTTAGGTGTGCCTGGATGAGAACAACCCTGCTTGCAGGGAGAGCTTTTTCTGCTCTTCTCTTGTGCCCCCTAGGAAAGGAAGGGAATTTGGGTGATGACATTAAGGAATTCCAAATTCCACCTTAAAAAAACTACCTATATAGGGCCTAAAGGAAAGGAAGGCAGACAAAAACGCTGTTTGGAGGCAGGGAGGCAGCTTAGCTCTGCTAAGGTGGGTGGTGGGAGGTCTCAGTGTGAGGAGATGGGCTGCACTGCTTCATGCCAAACCACCCCCAGCTGCTCCACCATGGCCTCATTGAGTGCTCCCAGGCCAGCTGGTGGTACAGCCAAAGTGTAGAGCTTGGGAGGAGGCAGAGAGCCCAGCCCAGCCTGCCAGAAGGGACAGCCCTGACAGCCACCCAGCAGTAAGGTGGGATGGGATGCAATATTCCCTGCAGCTGACAGCCACGTGAGAAAAACCTTACCTGTCCCACCACAGCCTAGTGCTCTGCTAGAAATGGGCCTTAGTTCTGGGAAGGGGATAGTCCTATCACTCATGACTAGCATGGGGGTGACCCTAAGATTTACAGGGACCTGCCCCAAGCTGCCTTTTTGGCCAGCAGAGGACTGGGGGATGCAGCAGAGCTGCTGTGGCGAGTGAGGGGATGGTGATGAATAGAGGGAGGTGAGTGGGGATGAAACAGAGGGGTCTCGGGATGCAGTGCAGCTCTGGGAGAGCAGGAGCAGGCTGTTAGAGCCTGGCCCAGGCACATGCTTAATCTGGCTCCTGTTCAAGAACGGCTGTCAGGACTCAGATAAGCATGAAGGTTATTTTCAGTCAAATATTTCTACAGCCCACCCCTTTCCCCTCCCTTAGAGTGATTGAATTTCTTTTTTCCCATAGTGCTCTGGAAGAGAGGAGGAGAGGAATAAGGCAGGGCAGAAGGGGTGCCCGGGCTCCCTGTGTGAGAGAGCTGCTTCAGTCAGCCCAGGACAACGTAGCACCACCTTCCACAGGGGCCTGAGTCTTGCCTGGGCCGGGTGTCCGGAGCAGCTCTGTGGGCTGCAGGCACCCATCTGCTCAGTGAGAGACAGGTACCCTGCAGTGATGGCCAGACTGCTGGCCAAGACCTGCTGCTCCAAAGGGCTTTCTCAGGCTCCCAGATGCCCCCCTGGGTTGGTGGCTGCCAGAGCCTGGAGTCACAGGCCTCTCACTGCCTATATGCCTGAAGCCGTCGCCTTCCCCAGACCCAAGGACCACCAAGATTTGTACAAGGTGTCAGTGGAGCATAGTGACACCTTCTGGGGAGCACTAGGAAGGAGCCGGCTCACCTGGATCACCCCCTTCCACTCTGTCCAGGACTGTGACTTCTGCCAGGGCAGAGTCTCCTGGTTCCTGGGTGGGCAGCTGAATGTGACAGGTAAGGAGGGAGATGGACATGGGATCCTACCAAGTGCCTGCAGGTGCTTCTGTGTGTGTGGCTTCAGCCCTGGGAATGTAATGGAAGAGCACAGAGTTAAAGGTCTGGAGAGAGGGGGATCCCCAAAAGGTCCAGTTGGTCCTGCAGTGACTGTAGTGTAAGGTTGTGGCTGGCCCTAAGGAAGCAACTGGGTTTCACTGGAGAGGTTGCAGCTGGATTGGTGTGTGCTGGGAGCTACGTGGCTCTCCCTCAGCCCCTGTGGATCCCACAGCAGTGCAGTAGCTCTGTCCTGCAGGAACCACAGGCAGTAACATCAAACCCTGTGCATTCAGCAGGCAGGGTTGCACTGGGTCATTCCTGCTCAGTGAAGGCAAGATGTATCCATAGAAAGCAAAATGCAGGAGAAATGAGCCATACCGTCACTGCTGTTTTGGGAGGCTCTTCTGTGGACTGGGGCTATTGCCTTAGGGGGGCCTATCAGGGGAAGACACAGGGGCTGGTGACAGTGTGTCCTGCTCACGGTGCTGTTGGTCCCAGTGTTCAAAATACGAGACAGACCTCTGAGAAAACAAAATCTTACGTAATCTATTTGGAAAAGAGAGCAAGAGTTATTTGTCTTTGGGATTTGACATCTTACTGTTTCTCCTTTTATATGCGTTTCTTTCTCTCCTGGAAAACTACAAATGGTCAGGAGAAAAAAAGGTGGTATGCAAACTGGGGCTGCTGCATCATCCCATGACTTTAGCAGGTTTAAGGAAAACAGAGAGCGGAACAAGGCTTCTGAGGAAACTGCAGCTGCCAGCAATGTGGGAAACTTTTCATGGAAGAACTACAGCCAAAGCTTACAATGTCCCTGGAAAGCCAGGGGCTGTGCACTCTGTATTTACCCTGGCTCTTTTCCATCTTGGACAAATGTAATCTGAAGCCTTCCAGGGCAGAGCTTCACTTTGCCCTACATTTGTTATTTAGGAGCACCGCCACTAAAAAACTGCCCTAGTTCACCCTGGAGGCAGCTGCAAGGCAGTACTGAGTGGAATGATGACTTAGTTAATGTTTGCCAGCACTCTGAGGGCACTGGGGATGTGACCTCGAAAGGGACTTCAGGCATTTCTGCTCTGGACTGCATGAGGTCGCAGTTAAAGGAGGAAGCTGATAGTGGGGATTGGCAGGTATTGGAGTGCTGAGGAGCGTAACAGGCTTGGGATGGTGCTTGTGATCTCCTGGCTGGTATGCACAAAGGCTACCCAAGGTGAACGCTGAGAAGACTCACACACAGCCCTGACTTTGACCTGAAAATGGGACTGCCAGTGCTGGCTGTATGAAAAGTAAGATGTACTGAGGGCTGCTCTGTCAATGACTCTGGGTTTTCCTTTCCAGTGAATTGTCTGGACCGTCATGTCCATGTAGCCCCGGACAAAGTGGCTTTAATCTGGGAGAAGGATGAACCTGGAGAGGAGGTACGGGTGACATACAGGTCAGTAATTACCTCTCAACATATAAGAGGCATATTGTAGCATGCATGAACACTGCACAGGGCTGATCTGCTGATGTCTGTCATGTGAGGGAATGAAGCATCCCTTCACACAGATCCAGAGTGTGGTGGTTGTTGGCTTGCTTCTGCTGATCTGAAACTTCAGCCCACCTCCTGATCAAATCTTCTGGGCCCTGCGGAGTCCCTACCCAGCTGGGGAGGCAGATATAGGCCCCTTGGGGCAGCACTGTAATGCTTACAGGTAAGACACACAGGAAAGGCATGTATGTGCCTTTCCACAGAGGTTCCTGTTATCTAAACTTCTGGGTAAGTGGTCTGCAAGAAAGGCCAAATTCACAGCTGCAAATGTGTTGAGAAACCCCATGCTCATCCTCATGTCAGCAGTGCTGCTGGATTTGGCTCTCCAGGGGGGCTGCCTGTCCAGCCCTGCTAAGTTAGTCTGGGGCCCCCACCTTCCAGCTTAATTTGCCTGCTCTCTGAGCCACTGCCACAGAATTCACGTAAATCCCTCTGCACACAAAACAAGTCCCTCTGTCCTCTCTGGCTTCAGGCCTCACACGACAAATATGACCAGCCACCCCTGCCAATCCCCCTGTATGGAGAGCCCTTCCATAAAATGACTCACTGACAGCCAAGCTGTAGTTTCTGTGAGGAACACCTCTTGGGAGAAGCATCTTTCTGCTCACTGCTTTCCTACAGCTGTTGTTCTTGCTGGTACAAGCTCTGAAGGATTTGACCTCAGCTTTAGCAAAGCACGAGATCCTGTTTTGGGGAAAGATATCTAACTTCTCACATGTAGCCTGCAGCTGTGCAGGGTAGCGTGTCACAGCGGTTGTACAGGTTGGTAAGAAATGTGCAGGCTGTCATTGGGAAAGTCAGCTGAGGTGTTGTCGGTTTGCTGAGCTAGAGAAATTGCCAGTGGCTGTTGTTGCAGAGAAATCATTCTAATTTATGTCTTTCCCATAAATATTGGCCTATGTTAGATGCTGTCTTCTCCATTCCTTCCCACTGATTTTTACAGCTCTCCCATGGTCTTCCAGAGTGAGGAGGGCTGGGGTGTGTAGGGATACCAGCTGTGTCCTTGTGACTCTGAGGCCCCCCATGTTCATGCACGCAGACAAGATCTGCAGGAAAGTCTCTAACTGTGTCATTGCTTCTTTGGGCAGGGAACTGCTGGAGCTGACGTGCCGCCTGGGAAACACCTTGAAACGGCAAGGGGTGAAGCAGGGTGACAGGGTGACAATCTACATGCCCCCGTGCCCACTGGCAGTGGCTAGCATGCTGGCCTGTGCCCGCATTGGGGCTGTGCATGCTGTGGTGTTTGCTGGCTTCAGTGCAGAGTCTCTCGCTGACAGGATCCGGGATGGTAAGAGCCAGTGGGTAACAGTGACGTATTTCCCTTGGGGGACAGTGCTGAGCTTGTTGGTTCAGCAGCTGGGGGGCTAAGGGTTGTGTGGATGGCAAAGGTTTTCTGAGTAAGACTCCCTGGGCTCTCTGAGGGTATCCTGACATAATGTATTAGCCATGGAGCAGGTACTAGCAACCCAAGAAATGGCATGAGCTCACTAATTACCTTCCAGCCCATGGGATGAACTGGTTTTCTCTTTCCTCCATGGGACTGAAGGACTGGGATACAGTGTCTCCTGTAAGGGGATGCAACACAGGCAGAAATGAATGGGAAACCAAGATGCAAAGCTGCTGTTTTTGCTAAATGAAGGACATGGGTACCAAGGCCTGGGAGACGGAGAGAGAGGTGAAAGGTCATGGTAGAGCCAAACTGCTCTGTGACTGGTGGACAGGGGCAGAGTTGCTTATGTGGCTCTTCTGTCTTCTGCAGCCCAGTCAGAGACTGTGATTACGGTGAACCAGGGGCTAAGAGGTGGCAAGATTATTGAGCTAAAGAAGACAGTGGACCAGGCTGTGAAGCAGTGCCCCAGAGTGAAACGGGTTCTGGTTTCCATGAGGACCACCAACAAGGTTCCCATGACAGCCCTAGATGTGCCACTGGAGGAGGTGAGAGGCTGCCCAGACACTTCTCCTGGGCAAAGTGCTTGCTCTGGGTGCAGGAACACTGGGTGGAGAGAGGATTTTACCTGGCTATGGCAGTTTTGCTGGCATTGGCACAACCTGGGCACATTGTTCCACAGCAGCAGTGGCAGTCAGAGCTGCACACAAGTTCAGGATAGTCCCAGTAGCCATCAGGACTGGTGTGTCTTCCCACACTACCAGCCCTTTACTGTCAGGGGCAGGCAGTGCAAGCCAGAGCACGTAGCAGGGTGGACAGCGGCCTAGAAACACACCAGACATGGGCTCCTACTTTGTGAATCCAGTCTTTGACTGCCACTGCACTGTCACACATGGGTCTGCTGGCAGACCTGGCATGTGCCTGTTTTCCAAAGCACAAAGGGTGGCTATGCCAGCATGGAGTGTGACTTCTGAACAGGTGAACCCCTGTCATGCATTTCTTCTGGCTCCCTGAAGCTGCACAGCAGTCTCCCCACCTCTGCTCATTGCATCTCCAAGCAATTATTGATAGAGAGGCTTCCTGGAAGACTTCTGTGCTAGTCAGAGCAGTGGCAGCATAAAAATAGCTGCTTCTTACTCAGCAGGTCTGCTCTGGCTTGTCAGCTCAGCAAGGCAAAAGGGAGTTCAGGCTGCTGAGGAAGGTGAGCGGAGGTGCAGAGGCAGGGAGGATGTTTGTGGGGAGCACGGCGGCACAGGTGCTCAGAGGAGAGGGAGACTCGGGAGAGAGGTGCACAAGCAGGCATGGGGACAACACAGGGGAAGGCTGTGAGACCCTGAGAGAACTGCTGTACTCTTTCCTGCAGGAGATGATGAAGGAGGATGTGTGCTGTGAGCCTGCTGTCATGGACAGTGAAAACATGTTGTTTCTTCTCTACACATCAGGCAGTACTGGCAAACCCAAGGGCTTAGTTCATTCCCAAGCTGGTTACTTGCTGTTTGCTGCTCTCACACACAAGGTAATGGATCCCAGTCACAAAGTGCTCATGAGCCGGCAGTTCATAGGCAGTGCAGAGAATAGACACGCTCCTTTTTGTATTATGAGCTCATCTTTTTCCAGTGCAAAGCCTCTGGGAAGCCCTCCAAGCCCCAGCAGACCACATCTGCCTACAGATAGTGCTCCATAGCAGGGTCTCCCAAACACATACTGCTCTGAGCTACCTTCTTGTCTTTCTTCTTTCTTGCATTGTCCTATACTAAACAGAACTATTGGATAGGATGCTCAGCCTTGCAAGAGTAATTTTATATTACTGGGCTAGGAGGAAGAAGCCAATTTGTTCCTAGAAACTGTGGCTTGCTTTTCCTAAGTGTAACTACCTCAACTCACGTGGGAGATCAAAGGCAGTGCTCCTGGGAGGAGCACATTTGACAACAACTGTAAAAGCTGGTGAGTGCCCTCATGACAAAGGGTCTATATCTGAAGAGTGTGGGTCATCTTTGGGAAGATGAAGTCTTTAACCACAACACATGCCCAAATCAAACTTAGAACTAGATAAAAGGGCACTGAGCCCAGCACAGGAGATGCATTTGGCTGCACGAGTGGTTGCAAGGAGCATTCTAGTGACATAATATGAGGCCCCATGTAAGAGGGAGTTCTTAGCTGAACAGTCCCTTAGCTTTGGATCTGGCTCTTCCTGAGCGTGACTGCAGTTCCAGTAGCGCCTCAGACCACACCCTGTGACAAAGCAAGCTCAGGGCTGGCTGGGTCTTCTCTGTCAGCTGGGAGTGCTGAAGGCCATTCCTCATGGGGTATGTGCCAGAGGTGTGGAAGCCCTTGGCTTTCCTGTGAGCTAAGCTGTGCCCATAGTGATGGGTGACCCTCTCAAGACCATCAGAGCAGGTTTGCAAGAGCCAGGGCTATCATTCCAGAATAGCAATGCAGGGGGTGAGCAGCATGGGGCCATGTTAGCTCCCAGGAGCACTGCAAACCTGGACACAGGGCTGACATGTTCAGATCCCTCAGCTGGATGGGGCAGACTGCTGCTACCATAACTCACTGCTCCACTAAAAAGAGACAGAGGAACCAGGAGAAGCTTCCATTATGGCACCTCGGAACACTTGAGGCCCCAGAGTCCCCAGATGGAAGTCAGCAAGAAGTGAGAGGGTCTGAAACCACAGAAATCACAGGAGACAGCAAGAAGTGATAGGCTAGTGGGAGAGTGGCCCCTAGGAAGCTTTCCTGGCACTGAGTAAATGAAATGAAGAAGAAGAGTGCTTTAGGAAGCTGTGTTGCTGCCAAAATGACAGCACTCAGCTCTGCCCTGCACAGGGCAGTCATCATTCCTTCATGTTCCAGCCTTGCAGCCAAGGGTCTCACAACGAATAAATGGGGCAGTGGGAAGAAGAGCTTGTTTTGCTTTTTGCCTGCAGGCACAGCACTGCACTCACCCAGCTGAGATGGACAGGTTCCAACTCTTGTGGGCAGGCTGGGGTTGTTCTGGGCCAAAGCATCACATGGTCCCTCTGCTTGCTGCGTCACTGCTCCTGTGCTGGGCTCCTTGCTGAGCTCAGGGTTTTTTGAGTGTTTACTGTCCATCTGGAGTCCAGCAGTGCCTACAGGAGGCTCATGGAGTCCTCTACCACTTTGCCCTTGCCTACAACTCCTCTCCTTCCACATGGTCATGTAAGTACAGAGGCACCTTCCTTACCCAGAAGGTTCTGTTTTGATGCTACAGAATACTTGGATCAGCCTTGTCTAGATACCAGCAAAAGGAACACAGGGTGGCTATGCTAGCATGGAGTGTGACTTCTGAACAGGTGAACCCCTGCATTTTTTCTGGCTCCCTGAAGCTGCACAGCAGTCTCCCCACCTCTGCTCATCGCATCCCCAAGCAATTATTAATAGAGAGGCTGTATCTCTCCCTACTGGAAAAGAGCAAATTTGGCTGTGGGGTTTTTTAAGTGTCTGTCTCCTGCACTTTCACAGTTTTGTTTTGGTTTTTTAACTTCAATTTTATTTAATTAATTTATTTTTCTGTTTTTTTAAAAAAACTCTTTGAAAGAAGAAGGTGTTTCTGCAGGGGTGGTAGGAAGACAGAAGACCACAATCATGTTAGGGCTGACTGCTCCCTGTTGTGCCCCTTGCCAGGGGTGCAGGCCCAGGTGAACCCTCAATGCCTCTCTTCTCTTGTTCAGTACGTGTTTGACTACCAGGACAGGGACATCTTTGGCTGTGTGGCAGACATTGGCTGGATCACGGGACACACCTATGTGGTCTACGGCCCCCTCTGCAACGGTGGTACCACAGTCCTTTTTGAGAGCACTCCCGTCTATCCTAACCCTGGTGAGTGAGGTGACTCAGGGGAGCTGGGACATTCCACAGTACCCTGACATCCACAGCAGGCAGGGAGCTGGCAGCCTGATGCCAGGACATGAGCAGCAAAGGCTCTGTTGCCTCAGCAGCAGACTGTGGTCTGTGCCCAGCAGAGAGCTGCAAGGGGAAGAGTCTTGTCCTCTGCAAAAGACACCACTGCTGCTTCTCCAGGGGTGGAGCTGTTACTCCCTCTCCCTCCCTGCAGAAGGAACGGTAGCAGAGCTACGTGATGTGAAGAAAAAGGGGCTGCTGCTGCTCCAGAACTGCTTCTGTCCAGCCCACCATGGGATTAACTTGGCTGAGGATCCTGGCACTGCTAGGAGAGCCTTTGCTCTCACCTCTTCTTTCTCTGCCTTGCTGCTGGGCTGTGTGGATGCTTACTGGCCCTGTTTCCATTCCAGGCCGCTACTGGGAAACAGTAGAGAGGTTAAGAATTAACCAGTTCTACGGGGCACCCACTGCCATCCGCCTGCTCCTGAGATACGGCGATGAGTGGGTGAAGAAGTATGACCGCTCTTCTCTTAAAGTGCTTGGCTCAGGTAAGTGCATCAGCACGGGCTGGAGCAGCAAATCCTTGGGCATCACACTGTGCCTCTTCCCACAAACGCCAAGAGCAGCAGCACACAAGACCCTAAAATCAAGAGACTGCACTATTTGGGGATGGCTCCACAAGCAGGACCTGGGAAGCTCTGTCCTAAACATGGTCTTTCAGCTCTGCCCCCTTGTCTTTCTCTTTGCAGTGGGGGAACCCATCAACAAGGAGGCATGGGAATGGTACTTCCGTGTGGTTGGCGAGACACGATGTCCAGTAGTGGACACTTGGTGGCAAACTGGTGAGATGCATATGATTCCTTGTTCCAGCTTCTGCTCTCCCAGGCTTTAGGAGTGACCTGCTGCTTTGCTGGCCAAGTGATAATGGTTGTTGCTGACAGTCTTGTTATGAGCAAGGCAGTAAGGGCCCATGCACACCCAAACATAAAAGAGAAAAACGGCCTTTAAAGCTAACCCAGGGGACAAATACGGGAATTTGAGGGTACATCTCAGCAGATCCCTGCTGAACTAAATGAGCACAATCATCCTTCTGCAAAGTTCCTTCCCCAGCTCTCTGGCAAAGCCAGCCCCAGCCTGTTCAGTGTGTAGTAAGGGACAAGGCAAAGCCTGTTGGCCAAGAAGTGCTACTTGGCGTTCTTCTTGTCCCTGACTTTGATGAGCATTGCAGTTTCTTTTCCTTCAGAAACAGGAGGCATCTGTATCTCACCCCGTCCTTCTAATCCTGGAGCTGAAATCCTTCCAGGCATGGCTATGAGACCTTTCTTTGGGATCAGCCCCTCCCTCTTGGACGACAAGGTACATTTATAACCAGCAGTACAGCCCCTGGCTCAGCCCCCTCTCCACCAGGTGCTTGCAGTACGTACTTGCTGATGGGAGTGGAGATCTGTAAGCATGTCTCTCCTGCTCATCTCTGCTAGACAGCAACCTTCCTTACTGGAAAGGGACAAACAGGGTCTTCCAACTAGTGCAGAAGTTGAGCTGTTTTCTAGCTTGCCCAGTCCTGGTAAGAGAGGCTGTGTCTGGGCTCCCTGGCACATCTTTCCAAGGTGAGGTAGCTGGGCAGTCTCCCTGGAGGGGCCTGGCATCCCACTATGGGAGGCAGTTTGTTGCAGACATATGCTGGGAGAGACTAAGCCTGTCTTGTTGAAGTGAGGAGCACAGGACCCTCCTCACTGCCCTCCCTGACATTTCCATCACAGGGTTGTTAAACAGGCAGTAGCTAAACAGCCCAAATACTTTCAGCCATGCTTACTAAAAGGTAACTATTTTACAGGGAAATGTCCTTCTGGAAAATGGTGTCTCTGGAGCTCTTTGCATCTCACAAGCCTGGCCAGGTATGGCACGAACGATTTACAATGACCACAAGAGATTTCTGGAAACTTACCTGACTCCTTATCCAGGTAAGGAAAACATGTGGCAGGACACTTGCGCACATTTGGTTGGCTACGGTTGGGTCTACTCGCTGGCTTTCTGTATGGAGGCAGGATTCAGGAGAGCTGGTACTGCTGCTTTGTTCTTCCAGAGACCCTCCGCAATACTGAGGCTTTTCATCTCCCCAGGCCTGATATCACAGGACTGCCCCTCACCAAGCTTATCAACTGGATCACACATTGTTTTAAGGCAGTGGATGTGTCCTTCTGCCCCGAGTCCCCTTGAGCACAGATAGACCTCTTGCTGCATCTCTTGCAAACTCTGTCAGCCTCTGTGACTCACCCAGAGGCACTAAGCAAGCCCAAGAGTGTGTGTGTCTTGATGTGAAGCAAAGAGGAGAAGCAGCAACACCACGGGCACCCACACTGGAGCAAAGTGCTCCCAGCACATGGTGATGAGAGAGGCAGGGCATTAGCCAGTACACTGCAGAATGAGGGCAGGAGCCTGATGATAGAGCAGGTACCAACAGAGGCAGAAGACTAACAAGGAAGGTAGGCACCTTTACCCTGAGCAGTTGAGGAAGAAGCAGAATACATTGGCCCTGCAGCCAAAAGAGAGGAGGAGGGGAAAGGTGAGAGCATGGCTGCTGAGCAGCTCACATGCTCCCTCCAGCAAGTGACTATGGTATGGTTCTGGCCACTGCAGGGTTTTTCTTCACTGGGGATGGTGTGTATCGTACCAGTGAGGGCTACTACCAGCTAACAGGACGGCTGGATGACATCATTAACATCAGTGGACACCGGCTGGGCACTGCAGAGGTGGAGGATGTTGTGGTAAGAGGTGTGGGTGGGAGGTAAAACCATCCAAGGATACAGCAAAGGTGCACTGGTGTGTTCAGAAGGCCTCTTTGAAAAACCCAGACAGAAACACGTTGCTGCTGTGGCAGCAGGGAACAGTCATACAAAGTCTCACCTGTGGAAACAGCTTTCCAGCCTTTTCTCTCCCATTCTGGCTCTTTGCAGCAAGGGAGGGACAAAGACCGATAGTGTTGATTGTGTAAGTGCATGAATCCCAAAGCAGCAATCAGACATGTTAAAGAGGAGCATCTGTGGGACCTGGTGGAGCAACCTGGAGGCACAGAACAAGGTCTACAAGGTGCAAGCCTAAAGCAGTCAGGGGCAGGGGGAAAATACTAGTGTTTGCAGACCTACTGAGGCAGGAAGCAAAAAGGGCAGAGGCCACCTGAGGCCCTTCCTTGTGTCTCTGCATTATTGTGGGCTGCAGCAGCCAAGTCAGGTCAGGGCAGCTCTCAGGTGGCAGCCAGCCTGCCAAAAGCACTCAGTCAAACCCCTGCCCTGTTCTCTTCCAGAATCACCATGTGGCAGTGGCAGAGTCTGCCGTCATTGGCTACCCACATGAGATCAAGGGAGAAGGTAAGATGCTTTCCTTCATGCCCCAAAACATCTCTTCTGGGGCTATGGCACTGCAGTGGGAAGTGGCACTGGTAGCAATGCTGTGTCCACACCATACAGTGTGTTAGCAGGGATCTCAGCACAGCCATCACAACCTGCACCTGCACTACAGACCAGCTAGGCTTTGCATAAGGTGGCAGCAGCAGTGCTTTTATGTGGCCAAAAGCACTCACAGTTTTGGCTACAGAGCAGCCCCTGAGGCTACCAGCAGAGAGGGACTCTCCTGGCACTAGATCCAGGCAGGGTCTTAGGGGCACGGTATGCACAGTGCTCAGTAACCTGGTGGTCCTTTTGTCAGGAGCCTACGTGTTTGTTGTGCTGAAGAAGGACAGTGGCTACACACAGGAGTCTCTTGCTGCCGAGCTACAGGAGCTCATCTCAAAGAAGATTGCTAAGTACGCAGCTCCAGATTATGTTCAGGTAACACAAGCAAACTGGTCCAACACCCTCACTGGCAGACTGACCAAGCCCTTTCCCTCAGCCTTGACTCTGCTCCTCACCATCACAGGTCACACACCGGCTGCCCAAGACACGCTCGGGTAAGATTATGCGTCGGGTGCTGCGAAAAATTGTGGAGGACAAGGCCAGTGAGCTTGGGGACCTAACCACCCTGGACGACCATGAGGTTGTGCAGCAGATCATAGAGGGACACAAGCACCTTGTGGAGCAGCAGAAGAGCCACTAGCTTGGTTCTGCCAGCAGCCACCTCCTCTTCCTTCACTGCAAAACCAGAGAAACATCCAAAAAAGCCACTAAGCAAGTGGTGGCCAATAAGTGCTCAGATCACACCTCCACTGCAATCTTGGACTGACCTCTCCACAACACAGAGATCCTCAAAACCTGTCTCCACACACCTATGTAGACAGCGGAGAGAATATGATGCATCATAGGCAGAAGAGTAAGGGGAGACAAGCTGTTTCCTCCCATGAACGCAGAGGGCAAAAAGCCCTCCTTGAGGCTCCTTGTGCCTTGCAGTAGCAGCAGAGGTAGCAGCAGGCAGGATGTCCAGCCCTGGACAGGGATACTACTCCTACCTCTGCTCTGCTTTTCAGCAATAGTCTTGTCCAGGACCATTGCCAATACACAAACATCTCCTCCAAAGCAAACCCCAGAAAGAAAACACACAGCAGTCTGGTTAACAAATACTGACTCTTCTCCATAAAAACAGTTTGAAAACAGGCCCTGGATTTTAATACAAAAATGTTCCTTTCACCTGTAGCCATGTGTTACAAGGAGAGCAGAGACATGCCCCTTCCCTGTGCCAGCATTCTCCCCTTGTCTCCTGCTGGGGAACACAATTCTTGACAGAGCCACAAGGTACATAAATCTGTTCTTTGATACACAGCAGAGCTGTGTATCAAAGACAGAACTCCTAGCAAGGCACAGAGGGCAGAAAAGAAGGCTGCATTCTAGCCTCACACCACTGCATCCCAGACTAAGCGGAGGTTTCTCTGGCCATTGTTTCTACAAGGCCCATGAGGCAGGATCTTCTCTCAGGGCAGCCTAGCAGCTCATCTCCTTTCTCCCATGAGAGCCAGGGAGGCAGGAGGAGGCTGGGAGAAGGATGACACAGTTGTGTCTACTCTTGGCAGAACTCCACACCATGAGTTCAGACATGCTCTGTGTCCATCAGCAAAATCCAGAACTGGTCTTGCACTGTTTGAATCCCCCACTGACTTGACAGCTGGCTTGGCAGCTCCATGTCTGCTGTTGAGAGCTCTCCCACATGTGTGCAGGTTCTGTGGCTGGCCAGACAAAGGCACGTTTTTCAGTGTCCTTCCCCAGAGGGGAGACGCTTCATCTTCTCACATCGAGTGAGCTCCCATCTTCCCTCCCCATGAAGTTTCAAAATCCAGCTGTGGAACTGCAATTCAATAACACAACATTGACGGATATCTCTGCAAGCGCATGGTCCACCCACAGTGAGGTCCTCCAGCCTTAGTCACTCCCCTCTGCTTGCCAGAGACCCTCTCTACCTCCTCTATCTTGCCACCACGAGGGAGGCATGGAGCGCTGCCTCCCTGTCTCACCTTTTCCAGGCTGGGTCTGTGTCCCACGCTGATCAGTGTCATGCCCAGCTGAAGGCACAGACGGTACAGCTCATGCTCCACCTCTTCTGTCAAGGCGCTGGTGGCTTCATCTAGCACTGAAAGAAAAGTCATAAGCCCCACAAATCCTCTCCCAACCAGACATCTCCTGTAGGCAAGAGCAGCAACTCCCAAGAACATTTCATATATTAACTGGAGTTCACCAAGAGCATCTGCAGAAGGCAAGTGAGAAACATAAGGACTCTGGTATTCCTCTGGCACAGCTGGTGTCAGTCAACTAGGAAAGCTGTCCTTCCCCTCAAGTGCTTGAATCCATCCAAACCACACCATTCACCTCATTCCTCTCCCTCAGCAGCTGCCAGCCACTGCCTCATCCCCATCATGGTGAAAGCCAAGACATGACCTTCTCCAGGCAGACCACGTGCCAGAGTGCCAGGCTGAACAGCAGCCAGTGCACTCTTCCAGTACAGATCCTACATAGAGCATGTAGGATGGCCTGTGGCACCTTCCTGCCCATTAGGGGTAAATACTACAGACATGGAGCAAATAAATTCAAATCATCTCTACAGCTTTTAGTTTGCAATCCACAGGTTCCTTCTGCCCAGACAGCACTGAGCCGTGCTACAGGCTTCAGGGGAAAGAGAGGTACTTACATGTACTAACCTGCTACTGACACGGGCTTTGTTTACCCACATCCAACCTGGCCCTCATGACAAGTTCTCAGCCCAAGCCCCCAGCAGAGACTAAGGAATTGGCCCCATTAACTAATCACAGATGCTTCTGTGGCCTCTCAGGACTGTTTCTCCCACTGCTCCTTGTCTTCTTTTGCCACATCAGGGCCAAACTTTTCATACTGCCTCACAACCCTACAGATGTTCACGAGCTTCAGATATGACAGCTGCTGCCACACTCCCCAACACATGCACTTCTTTACACAGCAACTGGAGAGCAGGATGACAAAGTTCTTCTTCTGGTGCCATTGGATGTGGACCATGAACATTAATCACTAGTCCCCTAAGAAGAAAATGTCTTTGATACAGCCTCTTGATGTACCACCCTCCACACAGATAATGAAATGTTTTCACATTTCACAAATGAATCCTCTATGTGCTATGCTGATAAAATAATGGCCAAGACAAAGCATGTTCCTAGCACAAAAGAGATTTCACTGTCTCTGTACCAGCTTCTCTATATATCAAAGGCCTTGCCTTTTTTCCCCCCCCTTTTCTTTTGTAGTCAGTCACTCACCTGCATATTTTGGCTGGAGGTAGAAGAGTCGTGCAAATGAAAGCCTCTGCATCTCCCCCGGCGACAGGATGTCATACCTGCAGCAGGGTCGAGATTCAACACCTCCCTCAAGAAACAGAGCTCGTTTGCTGAAAATCTTATGGCTTCTGATATCAGAGACCAGCAAATAACTGTTCTTGTGGGTCCCTTGTGCCCCCCTCCATGCTGGGACTGGCTCTGCACCCCTGTACACAGTCAGCTGCCTGCAGAACACCACAGCTGGTGATTGTTGGCATAGATGCTTGGAGCATGAAGGCTTTACTCCTGTATAGTGTCCACATCTCACAGGACACAGATTGACATAGATACATCCAGCAGCAATGTGCATCTCCTTAGAAGTGTTCCCCACTCAGAAATCACCCAAATTCACACAGACAGTGAGATCCCTTACCAGTTCCAGTCCACCTGCTCATCCAGTCCTCCAGCCCTTGCCAGCAAATCAGTCTACAGAGAGCACAGCAGATTTTTGAACACAGTCCCCAACCCTGTCAGCCTATGGCCCTGAGCATAACTACCTCCTTCTTGCCAGTTTCCCTTTCCCCACTTTTATCTCTCCTCCTCTTTCTGTCCCATAGACAGTTGTGTCCCAGGTACAGACAATGTCCCCACATAAGTTCAGCACACAGTCATGCTGTGCTGCGACAAAAAATCATCCCTTCTTCCCTCATTGGTGGTACCAGGAAAGAAGGCAGCAGTGCTACCAGTGACTCACCAGCCCAGCCAGCTCCAGGAATTGCACAATCCTCTCATCATCTGCAGACCCTAGGGAGACAGCCATACAGCATAAGCAGAAGCAATGTGTGCTGAGGCCACTGCTGCATGGAGGAGTTGGTGGGACAGGAGGGAAGAACTGGAGGATCTCCTGAGGTGCAGTGTAGGTGACCTGATCACTTAGTTATACCAGACCCTGGGCTTTGGCACAAATAGCCCCAAAACCTGACCTTCCTTAAAAATGTTAATCATGCCTGTGAGCATCATGCCAGGGGGTAGCTGGGCTCCACAGATACACCTGAGATTTGCCTCAGTCCATGGCCACAGCCAGAACACAAGGATCCTGTCTTCAACTGCCAAGGCCCTGCCCAACAGTTGCTCTCTTAGAGCTGAGACTGCACACTGCAAGTGGTGGAGCCATGGGAACGGGGTTCAGGTAACAGCTGGCAAAAGGACCCTATGTGGGAAGAGGAAAACCTCAGGGTGAGTCAGCCGTGGAGCAGAACATACACTTGAGCTGGTACAGTCAGCATCAATGGAAGTTGAGTAGAAGGGCTGTGCATCTGCCATGGACCTCTCTGAAGCTGCTGGAGAGCCACAACAGTGGATGATGGCTGTAGTTACTCTCAAGCAAGACTGTGACTCCCAAGTGTTTGAAAGCAGCAGGTAACACTGCTGGACATCTCCAAGCTACAGCAGACCACATGTGGTCTGGCTTTGAAAGAGGGCAGGGGAGAAAAAAGGGTCCACATATTCTGACCACGACAGCGTGTGAGTCCTAGGACATCATTTTGAACAAGTGGAATGGTAAAAGATGGAGGTGGATTAAAACTGAGATGAAGGCAAACATGGCTTGCTGAAAGTCAGGCTGTACCAAACAAATCAGATGTATCCCAACAGCAACATACATCATGTCTAGCACAGCAGGAAGAGCATGGCCAGCTTGTCCTCATTGTACTAAGAGAGCAAATTCTTATCAAGTAAGTACGCTCCCTCACAAAAGGAAGGGGACACGGAGTTGACCTTAGCACACACTAATCTTCTAGGGAACACCAGAGCAACAAAAGCAAAATGGATGAGTGTTCCTGATGGGACATGGCAGGGGAGAAGCGGCACTGGGTACAGGACAGTGAGCCAATACCACAGCATTGGTTAATTGCTCTAATGGATTTCCACAAACCTGAAAGTGGATAGATCTCCTTCAGGGGATAGATCACCTGTTTAAGAGAGCAAAAGAAACCATGTCAGAGGAACATGGACACTGTCCATCAGAGACGCAAAAGCATGAACTCAGGCACTAGGGAAGGAGCAGCCAAAGGCATTCTCCCTCTTGAAGGTCTGTCTGCACCCCATGGGTTTGCAGGACATGACCACAGCTGGGAGCAGAACTGAGGTCAGAGCAGAGCCAGACCCTGGGCTCACCTGCTCACGCAGACTTCCATCAGTGAAGAAGGGCCGCTGTGGTAGGAACACCACTCCCCGGGGGCCAAAGCAGGTCAGCATCCTGATGCTCCCTGCACAGAGACATTCATCACACCTGCAGTGCCAGGCAGCAACTCCCCATTGCCCTGTGTAGTCCTGTCCCATGAAGCAGCCAACAAGACCCCACAAAGTGTGTTTGCAACACAGAGCAAAGCAATGAGAGCCAAAGACTGTGACAGAGATGGGTGGCTCAAATCAGTGGATCAGCGACACATTCACCATCACATGGTGGCATTGGCCTCACAAACTGCCACACTGCCACCTTCCAAACTTGGGGTAGCCTTGAGTGAGAAAGAGAAGGCTGAGGCAACTAGCAGACCTTACCCTGTGTGCTCTCCCAGAGTCCTCCGAGGACCCTCAGGAGAGATGTCTTCCCTGTACCAGTGTTTCCCACAATCATTACACTGTTTCCTTGTGAGATCCTGAGGCTCAAGTCCTTGATGAGCAGCTTGCCAGATGAGGGTACTGAGAGTGTCACTTGCTCCAGAAGGAAAGCTGTGTCCCTTGGTGCTGGGTCCTCCCCAGAATGGCTGCTGGGCCACCACCAAGACAAAGAACGAGAAATCCAGGGGTAAGCGACCACGCTGAGATTGGCAAAGATCAGGCACCTTAGACCTCCTGTGCCACTGTGACAGCAGCCCTGCCCCACAAACCCTGGGAATGACAATTCACAGTGAGCACTGCCTGCTCCAACCAAATGCATGCAACAGACCGTGACACCAAGGGCCACCTCCATCCCATGGCAACCCCACACTCTGGCATGTAAGCTGCAAGCCAGCCAGATGCTGAGAGGCGACTCACCTGTCCAAATCCCAACTGGTTCTGGCTTCTGAATAATTACCATTTTTTTTTCTGCCAAGGCTCAGCAAGGTCTCCTGCAGTTCACCAATCCTAGACACACAAGAGGTTGCATGAATGCCAGGACAATTCCAGCAGCCTCTTCACAATATCCACACTTGCCCATGCTTGCACAAGAGCAACTGTTTCTTTGGTTTTTTTTAGCACAGACCTGGGCAGTCTTGTCCTGCACTTCTCTTTCCTCCAGAAATGCGCTCACAGATAAGCTCACCTGTGTGTGTAGCCAGCAACATCAGTCACAGTGCTGGAGAGATCTATGAGCTGGCTGAAGCAGCCAATGAGGTAGATGGAAACAAAGGCATTCTGGGGAGAAATCACAGAGTACAGGTCAGTACTGAGCTGGGATCCTGACCCTTATTCCATGACTCCAAGGAGGCAGCCAAGGAGTCCACACAGGCCACATCAGCTGTCTCAGCAAGATGAATGAGGGGTGGTGAAATCACCCAGGATGGTGGGAGTGAAGATGACCACATTTGAAAGAAGCAGGGCTTCCCTGCTCAGTACAGCAGTTTTTGCCAGGTGGACACATGTCCTGTCACCCAGGGATGGTGTTTGCAGAGCGCCTCCTGGTCTGCCTAGGGCCCAGCATGCTACCTCAAGTCACACGGGTCCAGGCCACCAACCCTCTCTCAGCTCCCTATACTGCTCAGAGCAGGGTGTCTCAGCCTGCAGTGCACACCTAGCTATTTTTAGCTCTGCATTCTCATCACAAGGCAGTTTTGAGTATCTGGTAACAAGTCGGGTCAGGAACGTGAATGCAAGCCAGCTCAGCCTCACTGAGTGGCCAGGCTCACCATGGGCAGTAGCCCAGGGCATAACCCAGACCCACAGCACTGGGCAGACCCCATCCCCACCTGCACTGCTGAAAACCACAGACTTTCCGACCTCCCAGGTTTTTTTAGACACAGAGGTCTGAGGTAGGAAACTCTTATGTAGATGTGTCCTTGACAGTTCTCACCCCCAAGTTAATCATAAACCAGCTGGCTACAGGCTCCCATTTCCATTACATACTAGGTAGGGACAGTCTAACCTGAAGATCACATGCTGCAGCTTATCTAGCCCCAGGACCACCAGCCCCACATGAAACCTCCATCCTCAGTGCCTGCTCACCCTCCACAATGCGGTCACAGAGGTCATTCTCAGCTCACCTTGCTGACAAGGGCACTGAGCTCTGTTGGACTCAGGTCGCCGTAGACCCCAGAAAAGATGGGAATGGCAATGACCACGTAGCTCAGGATGCTGCCCAGATAATCAAAGGTGTTGATCCCAACTGGGCACAAGCACATTGAAAGAAGACAGTGAGTTAAAGTAGAAACCTCTGTCCCAGCCAGGCCCAAGTGCTGACCCTGAGCCCAGAGGAAGAGCCATGTTCTTGCCTCAGCCCTTTATGATGAACCAGAGCACACCAGAGCACAAAAACCCATTTTGCAGGATAGCACAAGCACCAGAGTGAAAATCCATTTGCCAAGCAAAAAGCACTTTAGGGCAGGCCCCTGAGCAGAGAAACATCATCCAGACACACGACTCAGGGACTGCTATGGGGCAAAAGCCGCTTTGCCTGCTTGTTGTTACGCTTCAGTCAGGGGCCTGACTGACTCACAGTAAACAGGAGGGGAGGGCGAAAAGGAAGCTCTGGGGTGAGCTGGTTTGCCATGAAGTGTGTCTTGGGAGCACACAACAGGCAGAAAGACTTAAGATCCCAAATTCCCAGAGACGCTTCTCTTCACGGTTCTCCCTCCCATACACTGCTCAGAAGCTCACTATGCTGCTGAGATCAGGAAGAGCTGTCTTTATAGGGGTCATTTAAAGCCAAAACCTGGACTCAGCAAAAAAGGAAGAACGGATATTTTCAGGGGACAACTATGCTTAAGGGACAGACTCTATAGGAAAGAAGTTTCCACAGCTCCTAACCACATATACAGTCCCCAAATCTCAAGCCCTTCCCTCTTTTCTTGGCCTTTGAACACTTGACCCACGAAAAGCCAGATTCTGGGTCCTCCACAACTTTACCTCTTTATGAGGCTTTTACACAACAGGATTCCCATTTAGCACTGCAGGAGGCACCCTCTGTTCACCATTGGGGCTTTCATGCACCAGCAAGACGCAGAAGAAAACACAGCACCCACCCAACCACTCTACCAGTAGAGTTCCCCAGCCTGTGGGCCACCACAATGGAGTTACCACACACCCCACTTCACCCCCCAAACTGCCCACTCACTGTATAGCCACAGCTCCTTGCCTATCAGCTCCCTCTGGGTCTTCAGCAGGCTCTGCAGCCTCCGGTCTGTGCGCATGTGCTCCACTCGCCCAGCCCTGTAAAAATAAGATTGCAACATGCCACAGACATCCCAGGACCACGGGCTTTAAAACTGAAGCTTGGAACAGGCCTGGCACCTTTGCCTCCAACTAACAAGCTCTTTATTGACCAGGAACTGAACAGCCAGGACTGCCTTCCTGAAGAGTATCATCAAGGAACTCTGGCTGAAGCAAGGAGTCCTGCAAATCTCTCCCAGAGCCCAAGGCTGCTGCTGTTGCAGCAGGAGGAAGTGAAGCCAGGCCAGACACTGTCAGCGAAGCTCCAGCCTGAAGCAATACATACACCAGGTCAAACACAGTTCCCAAACACAGCCTGGTTGGAAAAGAGGGATGGCACTGCTACACAGCTGAAGCCAGAACAGAGAGGGCAGAGGAGAGCCCAGGGGGTGATAATCAGCCCACATGGCCTGCATGGCCAGCAGCCTCAGTCCACCTCTTCCCATTCCCCAATCCACAGGAATGGGACAAAGGCAAGTCCTGAGCAGTGCAACCCCCAGTGTGGGTACCTCAGCCCCACAACTCCCCCTTTCCCAGGGCCATCTCCATCAAGCCACCCACCACACAAGTTAGTGGTGATGCTCCAGTGGCCAGGCTGAGTCAGGAGCAAGGAGACATCTCGTCTCTAAACCACCACCTTTAAGCAAGCGTGGCAGCTCCTGCTGCTGCTTTGCAAGACCTGGGCTGCCCTCAGGTGGCAAAAGGCAGAGAGAGCTCCACATCTCACTTTAGACTCCCACCCGCCATGGCAGCTATTGCCCCTGACATCCAACACAGGCTTGTGCCTACTACAAAAACCACACTCCCACCATGGTCTATGCAACAGAGGAGTCACTAGGGCCCAAGAAGATAAGGCCAGAAGCAGCACAAAAACATCCAAATTCAGATTTCTGAAGTCTCATTTCTAAAGATTCTCAGTTCATAGAAAAATACATTTTCTTTCTCAAAAATGCATCTGGTTAGAATTCAGTTTGGCATTACTGCCTTACAAATACAGCTCAGGTAACTACTGAGCTGCAATCTTTGCTGTCCATGTATTAGGAAAGGACAAAGCCTTGGATACAAGGAGTTAAAGATGAGAAAGGAACTAGAGACCAGAGCTATTATTCTGTTGCAGATGAGGAGAGATTGCTGTATTGGCTTCCTCTTTTCCTCAAATTCACTTCACTTTTAAAGCAAGTTTGCCAAAGGCTTAGTAACAAAAGAAGTAAAAAGGTGGCAGTGCTCTGCTTCTGTTTCTTCCTTTACCAAAACAAGGGTTAGGCAGTTTTAAGAGGACAAGATGACAAGCTAGAGAAATCGAGCAATCAAAACCATCCACTCACCACATGCTCCTCCTCTTGCAGGATTCTAGGAATGCAACCTTTTAAAAAATTCCTTTATTTTTAATTACGATGCATACCATGAAAAGGCCTGATTGTGTGCCACTCAAGTTATAGTTTCACATAAAGTGAAGCTTTTCTACTAAAACACTGTACTGAACCAAGACATTCTGTTTTCTGGTATAATAATCCACTTTCCATTTTCTACTTAGAATAAAAAAGTTCAAGATTGTGAGGGAAAGTACTGTATCTTAAATAAAGGCATGTATTTAGAGTATCTTTTCCATTTTTCCATTAAAAAATTATCACCAACCAGTAAGAATCAATCAGTCCACAAGAAAAAAACCTCAGACTTGCCAGTGCAAACCAAGATTGATTTCAGTTACTTAAAGCAGTTTCATGCCTGTCAATATAAGTTGTTATGATATCAGTGATTTTGACTCAAACCACTGTGAGGACAGCACCACAATACTTGAAATGCCCACACATTACAGCATGAAGGAGCCAAATACAGATCACAGGCAGGGAAGACCAGAGAGAGGACAGGTGCTACAATTCCTGGAAGAAGTACAATTTCACAACATGCAGGGCAAAGGCAGACTCATGACAAGAGAGAAGCTACAACAACCTCCTGCCACTCCAACACAACTACAGCACATTCATGGCTCTTTTCCTGGGTTCTCAGTATTTCTGTGAACCAAGCAGCAGCTCAACAGGCTTCAGGGCATCACTAAAATGGGGAGGTGCTGCCGGGCTCCTGATAGGGTGCTCAGCTCTGGGGTGAATGGCACTGAGCAAATTCAGAGGACCAGTATAGCATTTGGAGTGTCAGGGCACAGACTGACCAAGAGGAGCAAGAAGAGGTAAGGTGGCTAGGTAGCAGCTAGCACACCCACAGAAGACAGGCAGGCTAGCAGCAGCAGGATGTGGCCAGAAGGAGCATGCAACAAGTCCTCAGAGGAACCAGATGCAATAAGACTTTGAGCAATCTTCCAGGCAAGGACCTGGCAAAACATCAGTAATGGTCTCTAAGCCAGCACCAAATCTGTATCCGCATCTGAGGATGTTAGAAGGGGGGGCGAAGGAAAAACAGTTGTCTCCAGTTGCTGTGGATTATTGCTGCAGATGATGCACAGAATGCAAAGAACAGAGTGTCAGGGCTGTGTGATGCTGCAGTGGAATGGAAGGGACAGAAAGCTCTGGCTGCAGACAGAACTTGGGCTCCCTTGGGATACATGAACACAACAAGGATGCTCTGAACTGGGACAATCCTTTTGAGGATACAAAGAAATTAAGACTACTAACCTGTAGAAAGCAGCTGGCTCTGCATTGACACGAATCTGCATGTGCTTGAACCTGTACAACCAAAAAAACATTGTAATTGTGCATAAATGCTCAGTGAATTATGTAGCCAAACCCATTTCTAGAGGAAACTTGTCTTGCATGTTAGAGCAGTGATCTGACACATCTCTTGACAGAAATACTCAACAGGCTTGAAAGGCACCAGAAACCAAGGCTTAATACAAGGTGCCATCATTCAGGGCCAGCACAGTGGTGTACTTGTTTGGTATCCTGCTCTCTGCACACATCATCTTAGCCCTTGGGCTTACTGTCTGCTGGTAGTCCGGCATCTCCACCATACAAAATCACAGTAGCCAACTGCCCTGGGCTGGGTTCCCTGTGCCACAACAGCTGATGCTGCTGTCCCTGGGTGCCCTGAGCCCCAGAAAAAGCTAAAAAGCCCCTGCTACACACACAGCCAACCCTGCAAGCAAGGGGGAGGAGGTGAGTTACAGAGCATATGGAAAGACTAGGCTGTTTTAGGAACCCAGTGAAGGCAGGGGCGAAGCAGACACCTGATTTCTGTCAGTAGATACAGTTTACTGAACATGCATCTGCACCCAAGGAAGCTCCACGTGCAGTTTTCTTCAACACATCCCTAGCAGAAGCACCAACAAGGAGCAGGCAAACAGCCTGAAGACTGAGCTGTGAGACTGAACCAAGGGCGTTGCCTGCCATGACACAAGGCTGTGAATGGTTGGCAGGGGCTCAGTACACTGACTTTGAGGCACTGTTGCACAGGTAGCCTTCTCTGAGTGTGGGGAAAAGTCACAGACAAGAGAAGTAGCTATATACACAGCACTGAATGGGGACAAAACAGAAGCTTTCACAGGAGCTGCCAAGGGGCAGTGAAAACACAGCTCTGCTGGGACTCACCTGAAATCCCCCTCCAGTTTTTCCTGCTGCACAAGTTTAGACACAATTGGGCTCATCAAAACTTTGTTAACCATTGTCCCAATGACGAAATACCCAAAGATGCTCACTGGGCCTAGCCAGCCTGTGCTACAGAGGAGAAAGAAAAGTCAGCTAATAATCCAAACAAAAGGATATTCCCGTGCCATTAAGCTCAAGCAGTCAGAGCCCTCAGCTGTCACCTCTTTTGGCTTTCACAGAAGTTTGTGAGCCAACATGTGCATCCCCAAGGCAGAATTCTCTTCAGAGAGTAGAGACCATTCACCCATGTGTACAAATATCTGTCTGGGGAGTTGTAACATGGGTGGCAGGCTCCAAAAAAAGAACACAGAAAAGAGGCGTGCAAGCAGGACCAGGATACATCCTTACCTGTGAAAGCACTGGTATGTGTAGTAGGCCAGTGTGAAGGGTGAGATGACAAGCTTGCTGGCCATGGAGCTGAGCTGCCTGCAGAGCCTCTCCACATCCTGGCTGATGCGCTGGTCCCTGCTCAACACAAAGAGCCATTGACACTGTCAGAGACCAGAAGCAAGAGCCAGTACTAAATCCCTAACAGGGCACAAACCAGGCTGTTTCATTGCATGAACGTAGGAGAGGGTGCAGGTGAACAACCTTGCCTGAGAAGGACCTGCAGCTCCCCCACAGGAGACCATTTTCATGGCCCAGCAGGACCCACCCACGGGCCTTCTTGGCACCCAGAAAGAACAGCTCTTGCCATTGCTTTCACCCTGTTCATCGTATTTATCCCTTGTTCGACTTTCAACAACATTATTTAACAGTTGTACTGAAGGTCTCTGCATCATTGTCCTTAACTCCTCTCCTGGAACAACCCCCATAGTATGAAAAACTACTGACTGTCCCCCTAACATTTAGTACTGGGCTGAGATGTCATCAGACCCACCAGGACAGGCTAGGGCATAGGACAGGCCTTCACCAGCTGTTGGATATTTGCAAACACTCCATCAAAGCTACCCTTCCACAGTAGCTGGTCCCTTGGCTCTGAATGGAGTGCCTCTGGTCCCTTTGCTGCAAGGAAGGAAGTGCTTCCACCCACCCCAGCCCCCAGGAGCAGGAAGCAGCACACCAAGCTTTCTCACCTCACTGGCAGCAGGCACATAGGTGACAAACCCTCAAATCCCATCTATCCCACTGCTGAGATGGAGTTGCACTTGGGGTAACTAGGAAGAATTTCAGTATATTTACTCCCTCAGCACTTCATCTGTCCAAAACATATGGATGAGGGCTTCAGCCTGCTGTGCTAAGCTCTGGTGGAAAGGCCATAACTGAATGTTGGAGTCAGAATTAAGAGCAAGGATGGACTCCTGGTTAGTCTCAATGCAGATACAACCACAAGGACGTTAATTTCTCAACACTTTAGCAGTTCAGGAACAGCAATGGATTTAATTCTGGGGCAGCCCTCACCCTGACTGACCTTACAGTCATCATTTTTCCTTTTCCTCAGGCTGTAATTATTCCCATAAAACTGTAACTTAAATTGTGCTATAGTCTCATAGGAGAATATTGCTTTTTACAAGCTATTAAGCAACATGAAATGAAAACACATGAAACACATGGAAGCATCAACTCAAATGCCCTGCTAGGTGCTGCGTTTGTATGCCACCCAGAACCCACTCTTCATTCCTTCGAAGTGGATGATTCCACGCATTTAACACTCAGTTTGCACTGCATAAATGGGAGGTCTCTTTATTGCTCTAGTTTGTTCTTTAAGTACCTGGTACAGGGAAAAAACTCTAGTCAAGGAATTGCAAGATTAAGAGAATTTTTGCAATGGCACCAAAACCACACTAAACAGCAAGACTGAATGTTGGAGCAGAAGCAAGCTGTAATGAGAAATACTCCACAGTAATCCCACACATTTGGTCTGCAAAGGTCAGGAGAGCTGTCTCTTTTGCTGCAGAGCAGACTGACCCAGTTGTCTCCTACATTTCACTGCACAACGTGAACAGGTTCCCTAGTTAAAAATAAATCTGAGCAGAATAATCATGTGCTGAGAGACCTCTGTCCCCGACTTCCCCTCCCACACCCAAAGAAAAGGACAGGCATGCAGGAGCTTCTGGCTCCAATGTGCTGCACTGCCTGGGAAGTGCTGCATGCCCTGGGGACAGGCATGGCTTTTTAACCTCTCCTTGCAACTCCAAACCACTGCAAAGCACTCTCAGAAATGAACACCTAATGATAATGGGAGTAAACCCAACAGCAACCTGGACGTGCATGAGCTTGATGATGATCACCAACTGCCAAACGTGTAGAGCTGTTTGACCCAAGCTGAGCCCTCTCTCCTTGCTTGCTGCTCCCCCTTAGATACCCATCATGTCTTTTTGCAGCAGCCACACAAACCACCCTGCTCTGCAACGGAGAAGCAAGGGCAGGCAGCCAGGAGCAACAGGCAGAAAAGTGCAGAGGCTGCTTCAGTTCCTTGAAGTTACTACTATTAGCAAGAGTTAGGGGTCCCTGCAAGACAGCAATTTTTCCCCAGGACCCTGGGTATGGTCTCCTCTGGTGCCATCAACATGGGAAATGGCACCAGTGCAGTGACTAGACCAGAGGTCCCCACTCCAGCAGAGGAGAGCTTGGCCTCTCAAAACAACTGTATAACACCACATGATTTGGAAAACATTACCTCCTGATGTCTAGTTTTTCAGCTAGTATTTAATAATAACTTTAAATTCTGGAGGGGGGAAAAAAGGCTTCTACACTGGGATTAGCTCAGTTGGTTAAAGCATGGTGCTAATAATACCATGGGTTCAATCCCTGCATGAGCCATTCACCTAGAGAGTTGGACTCAATGATCCATGTGGGTCCACTCCAACTAAGAATACTTTGTGATTCTGTGACCTCTCACATGATGTCTGACATAGGATCTTTAGCTCTTCACAGTACACAACTATGACAGCAGTGCCCTGTGTGCAAGGACAGGCTGCAAGGCCAAGGTCCACACACAGCTCTGAGGAAAGGCATTTGACCTTTGCTGCACGCCCCAGGTAGATCAACAGCTCTGCAGTAAGCAGGACAGTGCACAAAGCAAACTGGAGAGGGACCTCTCAGGGGTGGGGGGACTGGGATCTGCAAGGATAGACTGAATCCTCCTCCTCTTATATTTAAAGTCACCCCTGACACTTCCTTCCTAGGAACAGGAAAGGGAAATGTGGCCCTCATACAATGCAAAACAAAGCCCTTCCTGGATGTGGCTCTTATGGGTTATTAAACCACTAAAAAACCAACTGAACTGTGCTCGGCTGCAGATTCTGGTGTTTGAAGTTCAAACAGAACAGGGACTATCCTAATACACTGGCTGCATGAAGGTAAGGAGTAGCACTGCTGACTCCAGCCAGACCCTTTGCAACATCACATAGTGTTAAGGGTTGAGTTTGCAGACATGTTTTATAGCAGCACTGGATCCCTGTTCCGATGGGCATCCATTTTCCTCTCAACTGAAACATCCTGCCCCCAAAACCATCACAACCGCCAGTCACAGGAGTTCCCAACAACAGGTATCACCTCCCACCAGGGCGGAAGAGGATGCCTAGATTTGTGCCTAGATGGTAAAAGCTTCTAGGGCTCAAGCCCCTACCCAGAGACACAGAGAAGTCTGAAAAGGGGTGCAGCAGCCCTGGAGAAGCCAAGCAAGATACTGAAAGAAGCTGCCGGCAGCCTACGGGTTATCGATGTCTTCACGCAGCACGTGCAGGCTGTAGTAGACCTGGCCTTGGAAGTAGCAGCTGTGGAGGTATTCAGTGAGGGATTTCCTCCAGTTGATGTACATCATGTTGCAGATAAACTGGTCGAAACTTTTTAGCTGGAACGAGGGCAAAGAGATGGATGGGAAGAGATTTTTCAAAATTAAATAAAAACTAGCATTTTTTACTAGTGATCCACTTGACACCTAATGGGGCATGAGCAGACTTGAATCCTTTGTGACCAGGATCATGCCAGGAGCCATGCACAGCTTTCCCTTCCTCTCCCAAGACACATGAGCCTCTGGTCTTACCGTGGAGTTCACAATGATCAGAGTCACGGCAACGGCAGTCAATGTTTTGAATCCGGAGAAGTCCTTGTTCCCTAGGACCTCATAGTACTGGCTGGGGATGACGCCGACCTGGTAAATAACCAGCTGCTCTGGAGGAGAAAGGCAAGCAGGGGAAGGAATTGACGGACAGCGGTGACAAGGCAAAGTGGGGGACCACAGGGAGCAGGCGTGGGGTGCAGCCCCTCATCCCCACCACCCAGGCTCACCCAGCAAAGCGACACCGAGCAGCGTCAGGAACATGAGGGCGCTCGGGGAGGGCCACCCAGGAAAGAGCACGGCCAGGAGCCGCAGGAACCGCCGCAGGAACAGCCCGTCCAGCCGGGAACCAGCCCTGCAACAGAGGGAGACGCGGGGACCGGCAGTGAGCTCGGGGGTCCCACCCCACATCCCCTCCGCCACGCCCCGGCCCAGCCCGGTCCGTGCTCACCGCCCACGGGCCCCGGCGGCCCCAGCGCTGCCGCTGCCCCCCGCCATCGGCACCCGCCGGACCGGACCGGCCGGGCCAAACCCGCCCCCGCGGCCGCTTGACATGAATATTCATCACCGCTCCTCGCCCGGCATCAGTCCCGCTCGCCCGCACGGGGGCGGCCGCCGCTGCCGCGCCCTTCCGCGCTCTTCCGCGCAGGGCGTCACCATAGAGATCCCGCCCGCCAGCACCGCCTCTGCCGCGCGAGGCCGGGAGCGAGCGCCCCCTGGCGAGACGCCGCGCTGACCGCGGGCACAACGCCCCCTGGCGGCGCCGGACGGGTGCGGGTGGTCAGCGCCCGCCCCGCCCGCGCGGTCCCCACACGGCGGAGCCGGGCGGGTGATCCCCGCGGGCCGTCCCGGGGCGGGGGATGCGTCCTTCAGCTCCTCCCCGCCCGCCTGCTCACAGAGACGGACCGTGGTGCCGGGCAGGATTCAGGGCCGAGCCACAGGCCGCAGGGCCGGAGAACCCGGGTACTAATGCCTCTTCTGAGGAAGGAGCTGGACAAGAACGAAATGATCCCTCTGGACATCCCAGTGGCTGAGGGACAGTCGCCTGGGCAGCAGGTATTGCCCACCTGTCATAGGGGAGATAAGAAAGTACCAGTACTGATTCTGCACATTTGGGTTATTTTGGGGTGGGCAGTGAAGTTTCAGGTTGCTTCCAAAGGACACACAACTTGCAGTGGCCATTGCAGGGGATTTCTCAAGCCGGGAATTTGGGATTAGGCAGCGATTCCCAGCGCGATGGTGAATGTCAGTGTGTGCTCCCCCCGCCGCTGCAGGAACGGGAACGGAGCAGTGAGAAACCCGAGGCAGAGGGAGGGACTTCAAGAAAGCAGCAGTGAGCTGTGTCAGTGAATGGACCCTCTCTGGCTTCTCAGTGACCCCAATTTTAATACAGAAACCAACTTTTTTTTTTTTTTTTTTCCCCTCAGATTTGGACTGCAATCTGGTTTCATAATCCAAAACTCTGAGTTATGAAATATTTCAGAACAAGTAAATTTCTGGACAAGTCTGGTGATAAGAGATGAGAGATCCTATGAGCTGTCATGCCTTCCTTACTCGTGTGTCTCTCACCTGCCATCCTGTTGATGCCATTTCTTCTGCAGATCCTTTGGGCCTCTGCAGATACCCTGTGGGTCCCACTTCCCATAGTAGCTTTGTTCTTTTGCCAGTTCCCTGCCTCCCAGCCCTCTTTGTCTTCATCCTCATCTCCTTCATCTTTTGCTCTGCTGCTACCTGGCCAGCGGTCCAGCTAATCATACTTCACACTTCACAAAATCAGTGTTTATGCTCTCAGGGATGAAAGAAGACACATCAGTGTGTTTCCTTAGCAAACGGCCTTGTCTCTAAGCCGTGCCCCTTTCTCCTTGCCCTCATCTCCCTTCTCTCAGCTCTTTTCCTGATGGAATTCACAATGCTATCAGTCATACCTAAAGGTTAAGCTCCAGAGGGCAGAGATCAGCCCTCTGAAAACCTGACCTCAGTGATGACTAACTTTTATGTTAAAAGAATCATGGGGGTTTTCTTTCTCAGCTGTTGCATCAGACCTGGGTGACGCTTGCTCACATCTTGCAGTCACATCTTCTCATGGGGCAGTACTGCAGCTGTGGCAACTGTGTGTGTCACCTTGTCAGTGGTTACCGGGACTGAACTGACTCCTTTGCTCTGTTGTCCACTTTATGTTGAGGGGATATTCCTTCCCTTCCCTGCTCGACTGATGAAATGGCTTTCCAGCACCAGGGGAGTCAGAGGATCTAACACAGAGATGAGATTGCCACAACTGTCTATCCCAAGCCCTTCCTCCTACTTCTTCCTTCTCCCTGCCCTTTGTTCTGTCACTGACACCCCACGACCCCCACCTGATAAAGCACACACTGTGAGCTCCCTTTGCTGTATCGGCTTCAGGATTTTTCCTGGGAACCTTCCTAAGGCAGCCAAGATCAAGAACAAAAGAGAAGTGCTTTCTCGGTGCCTCTCCATCCCCCCTCCGAGGCTGTGCCCTAGACACTCAGCTGCTGTCAGCACAGAAACATTTACATCTTTTACAGCACTCCGGCTCTACTTCTCACGTTTCTCCCCCAGCAAACACCATGGCCATTTCAGTGTGTGCCTGGGGGCAGGGCTTGGGAAAGGACCGGGGAATCACGACTTGAGTAGAGTTTTATGGGTCTGTTTGCACTGAAGGGCCATATCTCAGCTCCCTGACTAGCTACAGACCCAAGAGAAACCCCCTCTGCATTGCTAACCTGTCACCAAAGTGTATGCCATGATTCCAGGAAAGCAAGAGCTGGGTCTGACTTGCTAGGTCCTGGGCTCCTTGAGGCAGTGCAAGTTAATTCCTTGTGGTGTTTAACCGCAGCCCCATCTGCTCCTGCTTGCTAGGTGTGAAACATCCCATCCCCCATCCTCCCCTGCCTGCTGTTCCACGCATTTTTGCCCTGCCCTGGACCAGTGAGGGAGCCAGATCCCGCATCCCTGGCCTCCCAGCCCCCTGCCTCACGTCGTTCCCCACTGCCCCTCTATATTTCCATTTCCCTGTGGTCCCTCTCAGCCTGCTAGCCTGTAGTGGGATGTAGGGAGAAGCCTGACAAACCCATCTTTCACTGCCTTTGTGGGGCAAGTGGTCCTGGGTGTTCTCTGAAGTAAGCAGCAGCTTCTGTCATCACAGAAAGAAACACAAAACTGCAGCCTTGACTGTAGCTTGCTTTCCCTCTTTCCCCTCTTTAATGCTGCTGGCTTTGTGTGATGTTGCGTAATGAAGCACTGCCAGAAGATTATCCCCTTCCTGGGCTTTCCAAAACTGAATCCACCATTTCCTGCCCATGCTTCCAATTTCTAGTCTCCTCATAGATATCTGTCCTCACTGGAGCTTGCAGCTTCTTCAGTGTGGGATCACCTACAAGCTTTAGCCCTCTGTCAGATCATTAGTAAAGAAAGGGTAATGAAAACTCTCATCCTGGATTTCAGCTCTGTCTATATTAGGGTGTGAACTAAACCAGCTAATTTCCAGCTGGATCAGCAAGCTGAACTGACTGACAGAGTCCCTCACACTCCTGTGCCACCCCAAAGCAGAGGGTGGGAATGGGAAGCCGAGGGGGAGCAAACAGCATAGGCTGGCTCAGCATGGCTTAAACCTCCATGGAGCCGCACCACGGCTCTTGCTGTGATATCTTAATGATTCTGCCTTTTCCTTCTCCACACTGTGTCTTAATTAGCCTTTCCCCCTCCTGTGCGCCAAACTGCTCTGCTTTCTTTTCAATCCTCCTTCCTTGTGCTTTGCCTCTAACAGTGTCTTTCTACTGTACACTTCAAAGGCTTTGCTTGCTGCATCTCCCCCATGCTGGCATTGGCTGGTAACACCCCCAAAGCAGGCCAGGTCTGCCATGAACTCATAGTCGTTGAAACGGTTCTGGGCCCTTTGGATCTGGGTAAGAGGCAGGCATGGGGGAGGTGAGGTCAAGGATTTTCAGCATTTCACCTATGAGAAAAATTATTAGTAACACAGGAAAAAAAAAAGGGGGGGAAGGGACCCCTCCTCCACCCACCCTCCCCAGAGGAGAGCCCGCTGAGGGCAGAGTGCTTTTATGTGCAAGTGGGAGGGAAGGAGAGTGTTAGGGCTTCAGAGGGAAATGCTTTGATCTTGACTTTGAATCTCCTTCAGTTCCCAGCTCTCCCCCACCCTCCCACCTATAGCCAGGACCACAGGATACGGCCAGGACTCCTAGTTCTTGCTCAGTGCTGTGGTACTTCACTTGCTGCTTCACATTTAATTTCTTCCTGTGAACCTGGGAGCCTCGCAGAGGCCTTGTGGAGCAAGAGCACAGTGCCAACACCAAGTTCAAACTTTCCCTCCTGTCTCACAGAATGGGAAGAAAAAGGGAGCCCAGCCAGCCAGAAGCCAGAAGGGAAAAGAGCCCCAAGCTGAGGAGAGGTGAATTAGAGATGGGACTTACTGTCAGGGTTCTGGTCCCCCAGGGCAGGGGGCAGGCAGACCTGGCTCTCCTGTGCATTCCTGGTGCATTAGACTGGTTAGTGCAGAACATGACCCAGAAGATGAACTGGGAAGCAGTAACCATTAGGAGAGGGACAGGAAGTGGCTCTCAGGAGACAGCACTGATGTCCTCTGGTCCCACAAAGAGTTATTTTAAGTTGGAGAGAGGACAACAGCAATGAGAGCCTTTGGTGTTCTCTGCAGAATGGAAAGGAGGTGGCACTGAGGGGTGCTGGAGGATGGAGAATGACCCTGAGTTCTGATTCACTTCAAAGAAAGAGGGCAATAGGGTGTGGAAGAGACTTAAGGGCCTCCAGTCTCTTGTCCAAGATGGGATCTAATGTGTAGGCCAGTTCCCCACTGCCCTTGGGAGATTAAACTCCTAAATGGGCCTTGCCCTTACACTGTCTTAAAATTCAGGCCCAATACTTCTGCTGTCTGTGTTGCCCCTTTTTTTCTCAGCCAAAGTCACTCCTGTTAACCACTCTCCCTCAGTGAGGTTGATGCACTTGGCTATCTCTGCCTGCCAGTTCTCACTTCAGCATCACTAAATAAATATTTTCCTCACATAATCTCCTATTTATAATTCAATCACTCCAGCTCTGCTGCTCCTGGCTGAAAACTTCCTATAGTTTGTTACTTTCCCTCTCAGTATGATGTGAGCAGACCTGTCTGCCAGTGTCCAGCACTGTCCCGGGCATGCACAGACCGGAGGGTGCCTCACAGGACTTCTCTGCAGAGCCCAACAGTTGGTCTCTCTGAGCATCACTTTAAGGGCTCCAGCACAGGCATGAGGCAGTGGGTTCAAAGGTGGTTTCAGGGCCAGGAATGAGAAGTACCAGATAATGTGAATGAATGCCAAAACAGGACTTCCTGTCACTCACAGTAAACAAGTTAGCACAATAGTTGGGGTGGACTCCATGTTTTCCAGGTCTCTCTTGGGCAAAATTGCACCAGAACCACTTGACCTTCCTTCTCCCTAAGAATAGTGGGCATATTGCAGCTGCAGCAACCCGATTTCTGTTGCCAATTCAGGCTGGAAGCTCTGCTCATTGCTCTTTCCTTGTGGAGCAATGCCAGGCACAGGAGAGAAAAACAGCCAAGACAGTAGACACTTAGGACCCTCCTAGAAGTTCCCATGCTCTCATTTCCATCAGCCCCTCAACAGTCCCAGCTCCCCTGACTTCCCAGAGAGATTCAAATTCTGCAGTGCTCTGGAGGGAGAAAGGTGGGACAAGCAGAAGCCAGGGTATCAGTAATGGCTTTAAGAGGATGGACATGTCAATTTAGCCCATGTATAGATCATAAATGGATCATAAAGTAGTGTGGGTCAACCTTTTCCAGCTACAGAGGTGGTTTTGGCAACTGGTCCACAGTCTGACCTGCCCCAAATAGCATTTGGTTACCGACTTGTTTCAGTTATATCCCATCCTACCTGAATAGTCTCGTTTGGTCCACCCATGGACAGCCCTGCAGTAGGTAGGGTGTTCTGACTCCCTCCGCTCCTGGAGGTCCCCTAGCTGGGACTGGGGTACTTTCCTGATGGGGCGGATAGCTGAGTGTTTAAATGTTGTCCCCATGTGTGTCACTGTCAAGATTGTCACATTACAGTGACAGAACCAGAGCAAGCCCTATCTTATTATACAAGAACTCAGCACCAGGTCCTTGAGACATCCTTCCTCATGAGGTTCAAGCCAACAAGAATTCTATCTGCTGAACAAAAAAATTGCTCTTGATCTGGGAGAAGACTCCATGCCCAAACTTGGAGCAGTAAAACCTGCCTTACAGCACGTTTGGTAGCATGGTGCCTGGAGACCCCCCATAGCTGGGCATCTCTGCACCTTTTCTCTGAACCGTGTGTGGGAGAGAATGGGCTGCAAGCAGGCAGGTTAAAACACAAGAGACAGAAAAGCTTCTGGCAACCGTAGCTAAACTGCAAAAGGCTCCATGGTTGTAATGCTGAAGCATCCTGCACCAAAGCAGGAAGCACTCTGGTCCCCCACTGAACTCCTCCAAGGAACAGAAAAATGCTAACTACTTGTTTATAAGCTGGAAGTGGGTGTGTGCAGTCATCTGCATAACAGAACTGCCCAAGCTGTCTCTTTGTGTGTTTTCCAGCTCCTATGTTAATCACTGACCCTGCTGACTCCGGCATTTACCAGTGTCTCACTGCCCTGCGAGCACCGCTTTGCATTTTCTACCGAAGAAGTTAAAAGGATGAGAAGGGAAGCTCAGCAGCTGTGGACATGAACACCAGCCTGCCAGAGGGGAAAAGAGCCAGGACTGGACGGGTTGATAGCGAGAGTGGAGCTGGCTTTGAAAGATTGTCTGAAGGGGATAAAGCTCACCAGGGAATGGTTTAGGTCTCTCTTCCTTGCACTGTAGCTTCACTGGGTCCAGTGAGAGTGACCCCTGTGAGTCCTGAAGGCCGGGGTTCAGTGTCACCTGGGGTGGTGACTCCTAACTAAAGCTGGGAGGACTCTTAAGCAGCCAGTCCACAGCTTCCAGGGAGCCCTTTCCTCCTATCAAACCCTCCTTGCCCGGCCTCCCCCTGCATTCCTGGGATCAAATGTGAGACAAGAGCAGTGGGGAAAAATGCTCTGGGATATGTGCTTCTAGGCAGTGAAGGTATGCCTTGATTTGTGCAGCAGTGCTTGCCACTGGACGAAGGTGGAAGGGAAGGCAGCAGGAGAGGGATCTGGGCACACTTACCCTTTGAAATATCTGTGTTTAGTTTCTTCCTGAATTGCACAAGAATCCTATACATGGTGTCTCCGTGAGCCCTCCTGCTCTCTCGTTGCCAAATGCTGCCGCAGAAATGAGTGCCACAGTGAGGTTCCCCAAGGGCAGTGGCATGTGGGGCAGGAAGCCCTTGCTGTCTCTGGCATCAGGAGTTACTTTGTGCCCCTCACTGGATTTGGGGCGATTGTGGCAGGTTTCAGGCTGGTCCCCAGGGATAGGCTGGAAGTAGATACTGCCTGCAGCCAGAGCTACACACATACAGGGGACATGAAGCACTGACACAGTTAGCAAAGATCCCAACTCTTCCCTCTTGACCAAACGATGACCCCTGTCATTAAAATGCACCCAGGACTCACACCGAAGACCAGATGGGCTCCTTGGGTTCCTGTTTTGGGGTGATGTAGGTTGGGAGGAGACAGGTTCTGGAGGAAGCTCTGGAGTTCTGGACATGTGAAGAGGCCATGGGGTGGAGCTGGTGTTGGCAACTTAGCAATTCTGGAGCGAGGTGCTTGATGCGGCTGTTTGCACAGCCTCACGTGATGCCCAAGGGACAGGATGAACCCATTGTGAGAGCGGGAGTTAAGGAGGGGGACCTCGGCCCTGAGATTAGGCTAAGGAGGCAGCAGAGCAGAGATAATGGGGAGAAAGATAGCTCCACCGAGAGTCCAGGCACCAGCAGGCAGATGTAAGGCTGTCCAGGAGGCTGCCCAGAGCTGAGGACAGGGAAATGGTTTCTGTCGTTTGGGTGCCTCCCACAGACAAACGAGAAGGTTTTGACGGGGAGCTGTGTCTGCCTTAGGAGCCCAGGGATCCAGCCAGCCTGGCCTTGCTGGTGAAAGGCACCACTTGGGAAGGAGAGAGGAAAGGGCATCTCCTAGCTAGCAGGACAGAAGGACCGTGGCCTTGTCAGGAGTGAGCAGACACGCATGCAGGCTGTGCCAACCCTTGGGCTGCAGCGACACTCACCTGGGAGCTGCCTGCTCCCCGTGGGACACGATGGGTGCCCCGCGCAGGCGCCCAGCTCCCACCCCGTGGCCCCAGTGGGCTCTGCCACTCGCCATTGGGCTGGAAGCCCGGGCGGGGTGTGGGGCAGAAGGATGCTTCGGGGCGCAGGGTGCCCGAGCGCTCCGGGGCGCAGCGGGGCAGGGCGGCCGGAGGCGGCGGGCCCTTTAAGTGCGGCGGCGGCGGCACAATGGCCATTATCACTTTAGCTTTGGAAGTGACCCCCGGCCCGCTCCGCTTTCATCTGGGCCGGGGCCGCGGGGATGGCCCGCTTCCTGGCGGGGGAGGGGAGGGCGGGGGCCGGCGGGGAGGGGAGGGGCGGCCCGGCCCGGGTCGGCCCGGCCCGGCGCCGCACGCGGCCGGCCGCTCCCGGGGGTCACTGCGGGGCTGGCACCGGGGCGGCCGCGGCTCCGTGCCGCTTCCTGCTGCCGCCCTTAAAGGTGCGGGGCGGCCCAGGGTGCGGGTGGGGCGTGACTTGACCCGCGGAGTCAGGTGAGTGTGGAGCCGTGCTGGGTGCCGTCGGGGCCGCGGCTCCTCGCCATCCCTTCCAAACCCGCGGACTGTCCCGCTGAGGCGGCACCTTCCCTGGGCGGGCGGGCGTCCAGTCCCGTTTTGCCCTCAGTCTCCGCTCGGCAGCTGCCCGGGCACCGGCGGCCTCTCCCCTGGCCCGGGGCTGTGCGTCCCTTTGTCTCCTGGCGAGGGGAGCGGCCGCCCGTGCTCCCACCCGGGGTGCAGGGCTGTCCCCGTCGCGGGGCAGCCGCACAGAGCCACCTCTGCCGCCTTCGGGAGAGGCGTGAGCAGCCGCGGGTGCGTGGGGCTGGGGGTGTCTGTCAGGCGCCGCCCGCACCCGAGCGTTCAGTGCCCCCGCCCGAGGGGCGGACGAAGCCCGGCTTGGCTGCAGCGCTCGGCCTAGGTTAAGGTGGGTCTGAGGCTTCTCCCTCTCCCGGTGAGCGACGCCCCCGTTCGTGAGCTTCGGTGGACATGCGGGTGTTGGCAGATGGAGCAGGCTTCCTGCTGCCTTTGCTGCTCACCCCTGGAGCTTCTCCGGTGATATTTCGAGCCTAGACAGCTCCTGGAGACTATCACTTCTGTGCTCCTGCTGTATGGTCCCGGTGGTTCAAATACGCTCTCTCAAATGAGAGCCTTTACTAATGGGGTGGCCTGAACCCGCAGCTGGGGCTGGGAAGAGAGCCACTTAACCCAGGTGGGCTGGGGTGCGTGGACACCCCTGCTCCTGTGAGGTACCAGGGGTCCTGGGCAGTTGGGGCTGAAGTCTCTTGGATTCCTGCTGGTGGGAGCATTTTTGGGACTGGCTGGGGGAACTTGCACTACTGGATGCCACCAGCTCATCAGTTTAGGTGAGGGAATGTGACCTGCAACTGTTTCCTTATCTGTTACAATGCAAAAGCGGCCAGGTTAGGTAAAATCTTTATCAGCTGTGAAAGCTGCCATGGTTATTTCTTGGTGCTGAGGTGGTTTAGTGAACACTTGTGTGTCGTTTTCAGCGTGCTTCCCTGGGGGTGTGCAGGGAGAAATGTTCCCTTTGCATCGGGTCCTCTGTGTTGAGAGCTGCTGGGTTTGATCTGGCCATAAACCAAGCCCCCCAGCTTGTCTGACTTCTGCTTCTGATTTACCCAAGACCCTCTCCACCTGCCCTAGGAGCTCCCTGCTGCTGATTCAGCTGTGGGTTTTGCCTTAGGATTGCTCTGGGCAGCAGGAGCTGACAGTGACATTGAGGCTGTGGATTTATTGCTGAAGAAAAAGATTAATGGTCATTAGGCTGTGCCTCCAGCCCTCCCTCTCTCTATCTCCCCCAGTCTATAAGGGGGTGGGAAATGCCCACTAGGACAGAAATATCAGGGCTGTTGCTGATGCTCTCTAGCCTATGTCAACTATGTCCTCACCCTCTCCAGGGTAAAAAAAGTCTGTCTTGCCTTTCCTGGCTCTTCTGGTGGGACAGTGCTCTGCAGGCCTTGGCTGCTGCAGGGGGAGGTGGCTGTCCCCTAAAGGGTTTAACAGCACACAGAGAGGGAGGACTTGGGTTCTGTCAGCCCTGTAGTTGTCCTGAGTTGAGCCTTTGCTTCAGCTCCTCAAGCACATGTCACTCAACATAGGCTTAGTCAAAATTTCTATAAACTACTGTAAATTTCTACCAACTTCTAGGAAAATAACAATGCAGATCTGACCTGACAACTTCATACTTTCTCAGACCAGGATTTTAGGACTAGTTTATCTTCCCTACTTCATAGCTGTGTACATTCTCCTGTGTTTGTCTTTAGTAACTGATGCTCTACAGCTGTGGGAGCATCTGTAAGAACATTCTGGCCTCTGACATACAGGAGATGGTGGAGGAGTTTGGAGCAGGGAGAGGATTCAATTGGTGACTACCTGTGATCTGGTTAAAGGCAAGGGGCAGCAGCAGTATGGAGGCTCCTTGTGATGAAGAGCTTGTATGTGTCCACGTGATTCTGTGGCACCTCATGTTGTTTGTGGTTTGGTTGTGGACAGGGGCCATAGATGCTGCAGCAATAATAACCTTACCTGCAGCAAGGCTGAAAATTGGCAGAGTTCAGGCAGGACATCTGCTTTACTGTAGAGCTGCTGCTTTTCCTGCCTCTGCTGTTCCTCATGTACCCACAGAGCTGTGAGTGCATAGCGATTCCAGTGAAGTGTTGAGAGAAGGTGGGCTCTGGCTGGGATGTGAATTGAGCAGGCTGTGAAGTGATGCTGTACCTATTAGGAGTGAAGCTTAAGAGAAAATGGAGGAGATTTGGCTTCTTATTTCAGTGAAGTGTTGTGGTCCCTGGGAGAAAACTGGCCCACAGGGAGAGAGTAAGCTGGCTGGGGAGAGGCCTGGGCTGGCTGGTAGTGAAAGGATGCTGAAGAGGGCTACACCGATGAAGCTGGAGCTAAGAGCCATGCAGCCATCATGAAAACCCCTGGAGTGATGGGGACAGAACCATGTAGGTATCCAAAAGCTGGACAAAGAGGGCAGTGCAGGTTTGACCCTTTGTATTTTGTGAGTGGGAATTGGCATGCAGAGGGAGGTATGACAGGACTGGGACCGGCTCAGGCAGGGAGGAGCACTCTGGGCAGACTCTGAAATACCCACTCAGTGCTTGTACTCTGCCTGTACTTTTGCCTCCTGCCTGGTAGCTCATCTAGGAGAAGCCCTCCTTTTGTGCTTTCTCCTTGGCTGGTGGTGTGTGTCTGCTGAGCAGCAAGTGACATCTAGTGTCAGCTCAGGCAGCAGTAGCCGTGGCTTGGGCTGGCTCTGTCACTTCCATCCCAGGTTCTGTGACAGTTTTTGGTGCATACAGTGGGTGCAGCTGCAGAGCCCTGCTCTGAGGGAGAGGGCAAGCTGCTTGCCCCTTTTTCTGTTGAGCTTGAACAGCTTGAGCCAGGTGCATCCATGTCTCCTCACACAGTGTGGTTCTGTCACAGGTCCTTTCCTGCAGAGATGACAAATGTTTTCCCTTTGAGGGAAACTCTTCTCCCTGGGTGCTGATAGGGGAGTAGTAAAATGGAAATGATGGAACTACCAGTGGGGGGAGGTGGGTGTAGGGGCGATGCCAGGCACAAAGCCAGGCATGCAGTGGTGGGAGGCGACCTGACTTCCCACCCCATGGGTGCAGTCACTCCTTAGTTTCACTTAGGCAGGTGGAGGCTGTGTGCCTTATGTGCTGCCCACAGGAGGTCACTGGTGAGCAAGCTGAGCCCATGTCCCACTCCCCGGTCTGCCTGGTGAGGACCAAGGCTTCCTCCTTTGTCCTTGGAATGTGCATGGTGGCCTTTCCTCTACCTTTTTCCTCCATCTTGCCCTTTGGGCAGGAGCTGGACCTGGAGGCTAGGCCGCTGCCAATCTGGAGTGTGCACTGTCTTCATCTCCAGTGACTTTTATCTTTCTGCCATCTTTCAGGATGATCCAGAGGCACCAGCTGGTGCAGTCTGTGCTGCAGGAGCTACAGGAAGCCACCGAATGCTTTGGCCTGGAGGGCCTTACCAGTGCTGCACTGGAGGCAGAGAGGACCTTGTCATCTTTCTCCCTGCCTGGCTATTGTGGGAGTCAATTCCAAGAGGAGCTGGAGGTTGACCGGGTAGCCAGGAGCCTCTATCCTGAGGATGCCCCAAGTAACATGCTGCCTCTCGTTTGCAAAGGTGAGGGAAACCGCCTCTTTGAGGCTGCCAGTGTGCTGCTCTGGGGCAACCCCAGCCTCAGCCTGGAGCTGCAGGTGCGTACTGTGGTGGAGATGCTGCTGCACAAGCAATACTACTTGAACGGCATGATTGATTCCAAAGTGATGCTGCAGGCTGCCCGCTACTCCCTCTGCACTGACGAGACCCCAGAGATGACCAGCCTCCCCATGGCTATCCTGGAAGCCATCTTTGATGCTGATATCAAAGCTACCTGTTTTCCTGGCACCTTTGCCAACATGTGGCATGTCTATGCTCTTGCCTCAGTACTGCAGTGTAACATCTACTCCATCTATCCCATGAGCAACTTGAAGATCCGACCCTATTTCAACCGTCTCATCCGGCCCAGGAAGTGTGGCCCACGAACCTCCACACTACACATCATGTGGTCCGGGCAGCAGCTCTCCCAGCAGGTCTTCAAAGCACAGTACTTTGTGGCCGTGGTTGGCCTGGAGGAGCTGGAACCCACAATACCTTCACCAGAGTCTCCTGTCCAGCCCATGAAGACCCTTGAGCTGCTGAACAGTGACCCCCAGTTGACCTACTCCAACCTGCGTGACCGCTACAGCATTACCAAGAGCACCTTCTACCGCTGGAAGCGCCAGTCTCGTGAACACCGGCAGAAGGCGGCTGCCAGGTTTGCAGCTAAACACTTCCTCCAGTCCTGCTTTCAGGAGGGTAATATAATCCCCCTCCAGCACTTCCGACAAATGTTTCCAGAAATCTCCCGATCCACATACTATGCCTGGAAGCATGAGATGCAGACCATGGTCAATGGTGATGCCTCTGCTCTGTCTGAGGCCCACAAGTTGCAGGAGCTTCACAGGGCTGTCCCAAAAAAGGCTGATGTGAATGAGCCAGCAAATCCACAGGGGAGCTTAAAATCCTCAAGTCCTTCCCTAGATCCCATTCAAGCAGGCATCTTTATGCAAGGAGCCAAATCCTACCTGGAGAAATGCATTTCCATGAACACTCTGGTGCCTTACAGATGCTTCAAACGCAGCTTCCCTGGCATCTCCAGGTCCACTTACTACAACTGGCGAAGAAAAGCAATCAAGGAGAACCCCAACTTCAAACACCCCCAGTCACCCTTGGATAACCAGAAAACTTTAGCTATAGGAAAGCCATTCCTGCAGTTGAAGCCAAACAGCGTGCCTGTTAGGAAGAGACGGAATGGAGACCGGCCAGCACCCAGGCGTCTCCTGCAGCTGCCACCTTCTCTGTGCTGGAGAAAGCAGCTGCGAGATGTAGCCAGGAGGCAGGTCCAGCAATGGCAGCTGCCATTCTGCAAGTACCGCCTGCGCTATCCATCTCTCTCGTCCACAGCCTACTGGTTTTGGAAGGGCAGTGGCCAGGCCATTTGGCAGCATCGCCTGCCCTGGAGCAGCTCCAGCCTGCCATTGAACCGTGTGGCTTCCCTGGTGCCTCCAAGAGTGGAGCCAGGCCTCAAACCACAGTGCCATTTGGAGGCAGCCACCAAGCACATGGATAAGCCAGTGCCTGCCATGCCGTGCAACACCACCCTTTCGGGCTATGCCATGTCGGAGAGAGCCAACAGCCGGATGTTTGTGATGGATGTGATCGCCACTGCCCAATTCAAGGCACAGGCCAAGCTGTTCCTGCAGCAGCGCTTTGAGTCGAAGACCTTCCCAACCTACAAAGAGTTCAGTGCCCGCTTCCCACTCACAGCCCGTTCCACCTATTACATGTGGAAGCGTGCTCTGCATGATGGGCTGACACTGGTGGATGCCTGAGTGCCAGCTGCCAGCTGGCTTGGCCACGGCTCCTCTGCTGATGTGCCCTTTGGCTCTCTGGTGGGGTGCCCAGGTTGGGGCCTCACTAATTTTTGTTCTGGTTTGGTTTTGTTTTGTTCCTAGTCTCTGGCTTTCTTTTTTGTGTGGTTCAATCAGGTATGGGAGCATCCTCACAGTGCCTATTCCCAGAGGCTGGAGGGGTGGAAGGAGAAGGCACTGAGTACCCCAAAGGAGAGGGACCAGGTAATTTTCTTCTCTTTGTGCTCAGAGGATGAGCAAGAGAGGCAATACTGTGCCAGTGTCATGGTGTGCTGCTGGGCCTCCTGAAATGGAGGATGTGAAAGTCTCTCTGCTGCAGGCAGTTGCTTCAACGAGTAATGTGGATGTGCAGGATGAGCATGGAGGTGCCCAGCATCTCATCAGTGAGCAGACTAGTACTGGCTCAGCTGTAGGTGAGGAGAGGTTTGGGGAGTGCTCAGCTTTATGTAAGAAGCATCTTTGGTCTGGGTTCTTCCCAGCTAAGAAGAATAAAAGCTTCACTTGGGGCCAGTGAAGCTCTGGCTTTTAATACCTGCCTCTGGCTGCCCTGATCTTCCCTAGATGGAGCAGAGGCTGGTAGATAAGGGGACTTGTTTGTGTCCTCACTGTAATCTGTATGCTGGAAATGCTAAACTAGGAGCCAGTGTCTTTTGCAGGCTCTGGAGAAGCTGTCCATGACCTTTCAGGTCTTGTAGCAATAACCTTTCACACAAACCTTTACTCTCACAGCTGGCAGCTGCCTTACTTTTCTAGGGTCTCTCTTCCCTGATGTCTAGAATGCAGAGAGACTGAAACTTGTGTGCCCAGTGTCCCTGCATCCCCTGTGCTGTGCTGCAAGCAACATGGATGCGTGTATCTCAGTTGTAAGAAACCAAAGCAATAAAGACTCTTCCACTCCTAGTCCTGTGTGGTTTCTCACTCTCCCTGCATGATTTCCAGGCAAGGCTTTCCCCTCCCTCTCTGCTTTCTAAAACTGTCTAGTGGGCACAAGAGTCTGTGCACACCTCAATACCCGGTTCTGAGAAGGTCCTCTTCTGGTTCCTGGTGGGGACTGTCTGCTGCTTGGTATCTCCTCTCTGGAGGCCTGGCTGGAGCTGTGGTCTCCCTGGTAAGAGCCCAGGACTTGCCTTCCAGATCAGATGCAAGGCTGGAGATAATCCAGTGGGCACAGCCCTTTGTGACAGCAGGGATGCAGAGACAATGTCTGAGATGTTAGTGGTCCTGCCCTGAAGTGGTGGTGGTGTACTGGGAGGCTGAAACCAGCTGTTTGCACCTCTGCCCTGTGAGCATCTTGAGGTGCAAGGCTGAGAAGGTCTGCCTGACTCCAAAAAGCCTCATCCCCTTAGTGTGTGAGCTATCCTGTGGTGTCTGTCAACATGCCTGTGCAGGACTAAGCTGTAGGATGTCTGGGGCTGGCTGGTACCACTGAGGATTGTGGTGACAACTGCAGTACCTGCTCTTGCTTCCCAGAAAGCTATCAGAAGTCAGAGCAGCCTACAGATGCAGGGGGAGAGCCTCCCAAGCTCTGCATTTACAAGGTCAGTTCCCGAGGCTGGGTCAGCAGGACTGAGTCTTGTCTTAGCCTCAGGCCTTTGATAGGGCATTAGGAGCTTTGGTGACCATAACACACATGGTGTGTCTGGCCCCAGTCCATCCCTCTGCTCCCCCCCACTCCCTCCTCCCAAACTAACTCACAAATAGCTTGTTTTTCCTTAAGGTGTCTGGAACCTCTCACTGGCTGCTGCAGCCCAGTCCTGTTCCTGATTTAGTCTGTCTTTACTCCCTGCGAGCCTCCTAGGCAGAGGGACCCTATGCTACAAAGTTCTGCTGAGCTTTCTTCTGCAGCAGCCTGCAGGAGCAAGGGGTGCTCATGGTTGTCCTGTGGTGGGGCAGTAGTGTTGAACCAGCATCTGGGGCATCTCTTAAGAAACCATTTAGTTCCTTGTCCTTGGTGATGGTGGGATGCCAACACCACCCATTCACTCCAGCATGCCCTCTGTGGTCCCAGAGGAGGGGTTCTGGGGTGCTGGGTGCTCTGGAAAGGGAGGCACATAAGGAGCAGTGAGCTGCCAAGCAGTGCTGTGTGCTGCTGCAGAGAGCCCTGGGCTCTGTGTCAGGAAGTAATTGAAGTAATTAGCTGCCAGGGAGGACTCATCCATGAACTCCTCTAAGGGAGTGAGCTGGTAATTACTCCAGAGAGATTACCTATGTCTCCAAATTGCTGGAGGCTGGAGATAGCTGCTTTCAGCAGCAGTGATGGTTGCAGCAGCAGCTGTGAAAATGGATGCAAGACCCCCAGAATGTTCCCTTCCTTGCCTGAGTCAAGGGAAGCAGCAGGGAGGGGGAGTTTTCTGTCAGTGGGTGCCAACATGGGCCCTGTTTGGGTGGCCCTTAGGCTGGGGCAGACTGTGCCTGACAGCAGGGCTGGGGCATCCAGTATGGCACAGCATAAGGGGTGGTGGTCAGCTGCTGCTGGAGGCAGGTGGGCATCAGGAGAGCCTGCTGGAAGCCTTTGTGGTGTGGCCCAGTGCTCTGCAGGGTGAAGGAATGGCATCTCCTGCTCAACATCACCCAACTCTCCCTGAACAGGGAGTGCTGCATGCATCACACCTGAGCAGTTGCAGGATGAATCTCTCCTGGGTACTGGGCTCCAAGGCCTTTGCAAGACATTTTAGAAGCCCTGGTGAAGAGATCTAGGTGTAATGTTTTTCCTGCCCTTAGCTGGATGCCGAGGTGGGGCATGGTGGGAAAATAATACTCATTCCCCTCCCTATGCCTTGATGGCAGTGGGCCATGTCAGGTCACTGCCAGTTGGCACCACCTAAATGGTGGCTGCTTGTTAGTTATTGATGTCATTTGTGGCTGAGCAGAGCTTAAACGGGGGGGGGGGGGGGGGATTGTAGTACTTGATTTGTACATGTCATGCTGCTCTCACATTGAGCTGGTCATGGAAGATGAGTTTGAGGCAGCCTCTGCTGCTCCATGTCATGCTGCCAGGCACTGAATGGTGCATCTCTCCCTTTGCACCCAGGCAGTGAGGTTTAGCTCAGGTGTCACCTAAACTCCCTCACAGACAGGTGCTTATAAATACTGACCCCAGAAAAGATGAAAATTAAAAGGTGACTGAAAAGCAGAGGCTGGGGGCCTGCAAAGTACATGGGGACCTTTCTCTTACCTGTAATTTAGGGCTTGGCTCTGCCCTGCCACTAAGGCAGCCATTTGCATCTGTGGAAGGTGGGCAGTGTAGTGCAGCAGAGCCTGCCCAGGTGCTGTGGGAATAGTTTATTATGCCCAAGCAAAGCTTTGGGGCACTTAGCTGATACATGTTATCTCAAGCATAGCTTTGCCTCCAGATTTTGCACAAGCAGCTGGTTGGTGCAAAGAGCAATAGTGTTGGTCTTAAAAACACATCAAGGCGGCAGAAGGGTTGCATTTCACATGATAGCTCCTGTGCTTTGCTGGGATCATCACAGGGAAGAAGTAGCAGCAGCAGGAAGATAGAAAAGCCAGAGCCACCATTCTGCTCACCACCAAAACTGCTCACAAGCTGACAAGCATAGCAGCAATTCATTATCAAGAATATCTGTGTGGGGAAGGGAAAAAAAGATGAGAAGCAAAAGAGGAAAGAAGGGGATTGTTTCATCAGTCCCCTGCATAATTCCCTCATAGGTCCAGACTACAAGCAACTAGTGCTGCCAACCCGATTCAGTTGTTCAAACAGAATCATTTTACTCCTGTTCCCCAGGGGTATTTGTGGGGAACCATCTGCCTCTGTCCCAGCAGGTTATGCCAGCCACTGCCAGGTCCTGTCCCCTGTTCTTCTACCACCTGCTCTGCCTCCTTTCCATTAAAATTCATCTCATGTGCTGTGGCTGAAAATGTCTTCTGGAGTCCAGCTGTGGCCTATCACTGCCCTGCCATTATGCTTCATGAATATTTTTTTGCTGAACCAATTAACCAAACATCAGGTCTGCCTTTTTCATGTTGGAGCAACGGCTCAGGTCTTTCCCTGGTTGCTGCCAGCTGAGGACCTCCCTGCCTGCTGCAGCAATTCCTGCTGACAACCCCTCATCACATTTCCCTGCATTTCATCCCATCTCCACCATTCCTTGCCTTCAAGGTAGCCCAGTTCCTTGACTCTTCTTCTGTATTTCATAACCCTCCTAATTTGTCTCATTAGCAAATGACACTAAGGTACCCCTCTTTCCTATGCCACCTTGCTAGTGAAAATATGGAAGATCAATCTTCATAGAGATCCTTAAGGATCTTGCCCTCCAGCCCAACTGATCTTCTAAAATGTCAACAGCCCATTAATACCTGTCTTAGCTTTCTTGGACCAGCCCCCATCTGACAACTCTTGGTGCAGTTCTTGGTCAGCAGTTTGGCCAAGCTCCAGAGGCAGTGTTCCCAGCCTTTCCTCTTCTAGAAAACAAGTAAGCTGATGTGTAATGCTATTTTAGCACAGTCAACACCTGGAAAATACTGGTGTTTTGGAGAAAGTGCTCAGGTATGAAAGTACTTCAGGAAGGAAAACTTCCCTTTTTCAAAACTTCCCTTTTTCCAGCCTAATACTGTCAAGAGTTTGGTGCCTATGCCTGGACTTTGATATACTACTTTGAGCATGGCATTTCAGCAGATATTGCACTTACTTGCATTTCATTTTTCCTCCCCTGGCATCTTCCTTTACTGATCTCCTCATCCCTTTTCCATCACTTCAGTAATTGTAGTGCAGAGAAAGGTAGGAGAGCTGTGGCAGGATGGACACCTCCTGACAAACACAGGTGCTTGAGAATAAAGTTATATCTTCGTGGCACTTCTGTAACTGTGTGAGTCTGGGCAGGGAGCCTGCCTGGGTGGCAGGAGGGACCCCTTGCCCATTGGGCTGTCCCTCAGCTCTTCATGCCAGGAGAAGGCAAACTCTGTCTGCACTCTGACTTCTGTGAGACACTGGGATTGATCCTGCCTGACATTTTGATTAAGCAACAAGATTTGTTTAAAAATGAAATCAGCAAATACTGAAAGGATTAAAAACTGGTTAAGCATTGTGTCTCCAAAAGTAAAGAAGGAGCAATTGCAGAGTGGGGGCATTTCTGCTGGGAAACCTTCAGAGGACGGGAGCAAGTTGAGCACAGCTGTGCAGCCAGAAAAGCTCCTGAGCAGAAATGGGCAGGAACGGGGCAGGGTGGGAGGAGAAGAGAGGCCCTTCCACTGCTGCCCCCATTCCATCTTGCTCTCTGGCATGGCTGGAGGGGTGGCATTAGCTTCTCTGCTCAGGGGAGCTTGGCCTGAGGGGAGTTCCTGCTGATTTTGGGTGGGGAGACACAGGCCCTGTCTGGCCTAGGAACTCCTAAGTTGGGTGCTTCTGACACTTGTTAGTCTTGAGTCTCCAAAGCTTCTGAAGCACTATTAATGAGAATATCTAAATTGCATCTTTAAGATACACCTCCTAAAGGGCATTTGTGGTCCATCTTCCTTGCTTCTGAGATTCAGCCCAGATACCAACTAGAGCAAAACCAGGGTCAGCTCAGAGGAGCAGCACACCTGCAGATGTGGTCCCCAAATGTCCCTGTGCCTGGACACCACCAGGACAAGGAGTGGAGCAGTGGAGAGGGGGCTGTATTGGGGTATAGTCCCTTGGCACCACAAAGGATAGGTGAGCAGTGGAGGGTGGTGCCAGCACCCTCCTGTGTCACTCTCACTAACCAAGCCCTCCAGTGGCATCACAGCAAGCCCTGTGACTCACCAGTGACCATGGAGACAGCATATGCCTTGTCCCCAGCAAGGTGTCTGTACCTAGTGCACTGTCTGCTTTTGACACCACATGTCCCCTTGCCCTGTGGGGACAGCTTGACCCCAGGAATGTGTTCTGGCACGTGTGGCTACCGGAGTCTGTGAAAGAGTGAGCTGGTGCTTGCGTGTATGGTGAGAGGAGAGGTAATGAAGTTCCTGATTTCCCAGCAGCTGATGCCTGCCTGAGTGATGGCTCTTAATTGGCTTCTCCTGTCAGCCCCAGGAGAGATAGCATTGCCACAGGCTGTGCTTCCCTATGCTCTCTCCACTGCAGGCTGCTTTTGGGGAGCAAAAGATAAACTAGGTGAAGAGATACACTGCTACATGGTTTTGAAAGGTTTTTTGGACAGAAATAAAAATTTGCCCTGTCTCAGATAATTAGCTATTTCCTTACTGGATCACTGTGAAGGGAAAACATTGACTATGCAATTAAGTGAGCCAAAAGACTTGTTCTGCTTTTATTTCCCTGTGTCTCTTTTCTCATCATCCTCCAGAGGAGAGATGGGGGTGAAATAAAGGCATTTCTGCTCTACCAGCATAGTTGCAATCCCACCCCACTGATGGGTGCTGGTGAGAACAACAGGTGGTGGCTTTGCCTCTGCAAGGGGCTTTGTCTTCCCGGGGAGTGAGAGTGCTGGGAGTGCAGCAGGAGGGACACCCCACATCCTGCTCTGGTAGTTTCCACATCACCCACCTTGGGACTGACCCCAAGGAGGGGCAGGTTGGCTGGGGGTGTGTGGGAGGACCAGTGTCCTAGTGGATGCTATTGGCTAGGGACAGTGTCCCACAGCGGTCTTGAGTCCCCCACAAACCACACCAGTTTCTTTCCCCTTCTCCATCCTCTCACCTCATCCCTGTGGGAAGAGGAGTGAGATCCAGTGTGGCCCCATCCCAGCATCCCCCATCACCACTTCCCAGCTCCTATTTGTAGCCAATGAGCCTGTTTTGGCACACCACAGCACTTGCCGAGGGGCGAGCAGTGGGAGCAGAGCAGGCGACAGCTCAGATGTATTGATTGCTCAGATCTGTGCTGAGGTGCTGGTGCTTTTTTCCTCAGCAGCTTTCTTCCTGGCTGCATCCCAGAAGGAGGTAGGATTCAAAGGCCACCCCCACCCTTGGCGCAGCCTCCATCCACCCTGTCGTTAGCTGCTTCTGAAGAGAAAGGCCTGCAGGAAGTGCTCACCTTGATGCTGTGGAGGTTACAAAAGGAGCTGAAGCTGGAAGACAACGTGTTTTCCACTGCTGTGAAAAGAAACCAAATCCCTATACACCTCAGACAGTGCTGCTCTGAGCTCCTGGCTAAGCAAGGAGCATCTCCAAAGCAGGGGCAGGATGGAGGGGATATTCAACTAGTCCGGGGAGTGGGACTGGCTTGGTCCCCAAGTTCTTGTCCTAACAGCAAGGAGGGTATCTGGGACACCTGATCATGGACCTTCTTGCAACCCAAAAGCCACAGAATGTGTGGAACAAGAGAGGGGTGTTTGTGCACAGATTTGGGGAAGGGGGCAGGGAGCGGGCTTTCTGGTGACTTTCTGTGTCTGTCTCTCAGTGTCACTGGGTTAGGATGAAGGCTGGCAGTACTGGTGGGGCAACTGAGCCAGGGCACGGGCATTTGGGGAGCAGTGGGCAGGAGAGTGATGGTACAGGGCTGCTGAGGCCAGGAGGCTGAAGGACCGTGCCTGTGCTGAGGGTGCCAGACAGCACCTGTGTTCACAGGGACCGGTACCTGCAGCCATCTGGTGGAGAACTTGGTTACAAACAGATGTCCTAACAAATTACTCATGAATGGAGAAGAGGGAGTTGTTCTGCCATGTCGTGGAACTCTTCAGTACCACTTGCAATTATTTTAGAAAGCTCTGGGGTGCAGATGGACAGCAGGTTGTGGTGTACAGCCTTATAGGTCATCACTGTTTTACCAATCCTCCTCCACCCCCATCTCAGAGAACCCCAAAGACCCCCTCGTTAGCCACCAGAGATCTCACTTCGTCACCGCCCCTCTACACAGACACAGATCATCTCTGCGCTTTCTGCCCTTTGCATCATCTCCCACAGCAGTGACCTGCCAGGATCCCTGCTTCTCCTTTCTGGGCTAGACCTGTTGCCAGGCCAGAACTTGAGTCTATTCCTCCTTCCCCCCAAATTTTTGAGTATCCCTTGTGGGATCTGGACCATTACAGAACTGTGCTGCAGAGCTGAGGGTCCTGGTTGGGAGAGGGACCCCTTCTCTGGGAGAACAAGAGGCAGGGGGTGAAGAGTCACCTCTTCCACACTCACTAGTAGAGTTTAGTTTAACATTACTTATTTTTAAGCTCAGTCAAATTTCTGGAGCTTGAACCTTCCCTGACTGCAGTGTCTCGTTGCCTTTTTGCTTCCTTCCCTTCTGCTTTGGCAGCTACACCAGACGCTGTGAGTCTGTAATAAGTTATTCAGCAGTGATCATGCTCTTCCTCGGATTTCAATTTCCACATGTTTCCCTTCAGGCTGTTTCCAACTAATTTCTCCATTTGCATAATGCCCCCCTTAGGGATGCTCTGGCACAGCCCCTTCTCCCCCCCTTTGACAAGTTCATCAGAGATTCAAGCTATTAGTGGAAAACACTTTAATTCTGTCAGCCCTTTAGCCCAGTCCTTCCCCATGCACCTCCAATTAAAAAAAGACAAAGAAGCAGTTTGGGGTTCAGAGGGATGGAATGCCCAGGGGAAGTGGGCTGAGGACTGCTGGAACCCCCACCCTTGGAAGCCCCTGGAGGGAACCAGCTGGAAGAATTACAAATTCAGAAGCAAATGCTGTATCTTATTGTACATTCTGGTCTAGTGGCCCAAATAATTTTGCCTGGACCAGAATCAGCAGGGGTCCCCCACCCCTGGCCCCCAGCTGGGGGTGCTTGAAGGGGAGAGATAAGGAGGGATTTAGCTGGGACAGCACTGAGCTGGGGGGTGGTGGGGCTGGTCACCCCTGCTGCAGATGCACCCTCTGGTATCGCCTCTCCTGAAATAATGCTCTTGCTTGGTTATTTGGAGGGATGGACATCTAGGAAGGCTGAGCACATGCAGGAGAGGGGAATGAAAACCGTCATATGGATGCTGGGTGAGCATGCCCCTTATTACTCCTCTCTAGGCCACCTCATCTCCTTTGGGCATACCAGCCCTTCCCTGCAAATTCTGCCTCTCTGTCTGCTCTCAGAAGCAAGGTCTGCTTATTTCCTCCTGATGTTTGTATTCTTCTTTGCTCTCTTCAAGCACATTTTATGCTCCCACTACACAGAGATGCTCCGGTCTCTTTTTCTCCTTAATTCTTTTCCAACCACATAGGGAAAAAAAAGCCTACACCACCATCCTGCTCTCAGTGGTAGTTGCCCACTGAAATACATCTCCCTCCATGATACACAGACACCAGCTAGATTATAACTTCCTTCAGGAACAGCATAAACAGCTCCAGGTTTAAGTGAGCGCAGCACTCTTGTGAAGCTCACCTCTTTGATAGCCAGCTCCACATTCTTATAAGAAGAGTCTTTACTCCTGCTTTTTTTATTACCTCTTCCATGTTAAAAAACATAATGGGAATTTTCAGACCAGCTTCTGTGCAGGTCTCTGATGTGCTTCTCTCTTTTATGGCTCAAGTACAACGGCAATCGCAGACATTAACATGCTTCTTTAGGATGAAATGTACATTTGAATGGCACCCAGCTGGAGGAACATGCTGCATCCCTTGCAAAGCTGGCTGCAGCCTGCCCAGAAACTCTGGGAAGGAGGTAAGGGATGCCCAGAGTCTGCCCACAGGCTCCTGCACACGGGGGAAAGAGGCAACAGGGGAGCCAGGGAGAGGAGGGATGGTCAAAGGTGGATGCTGGAGAGTGGGGGGTGAGGCATAGCTTAATGCCAGCCCTTTGGGGCAACCATTGCCTTCATACCCACCTATGAAGCATTTAGTGTGCTGCTGACAGTATACAAATAAGCAAAAGTAAGATGTACGGGGGGGATGTTTGGTATTTCCTTGTTACCAGAGGCTTTTGGATGGATGGAGATACCTCTCTCCAAGGCATGGGAAGGAGTGTGTTGAGGTCGCCCCCTGTCTCAGGATCCTTCCACATCTCATCTGGATCTTGTCCCCTCACAAACAGCACTCCCACCCCAGACTCTGCAGGTTTTGTTGGCCTTTTCTTTCAATCCCTCTTTGTGTGCAGGGCCCTGACCTAGTGCAAGGAGCAGAATCCTTCAGGCCACCACCCCTCCCAGGACACTTCTTAGGGAGAGGTTTCCATTACAAATCTTTTGAGGGCCCAGAACTCTGGGACCCTTATGAGGGCTCTGACTTGGGATCATCATGGCAGTCACTATTAACACAGAGAAAACCTTGCTGTCTTTACCAGCTTGCATCAACAACAGGAGAGATGGCATGCAACCACCAGCCTGCCTTCCTCCTTGTTTCTGATTTGGGATAGACCAGCAACTGGGATCTTCTCCTGTGGATCAGGGGTCTGTTTGCAGAGGGATACAGAAAGCATGCCCCTTGGTCTTGTCCATGCTCTGTCCTCCTACTTCACTGCAGCTGAGGGGTCAGGCCACCCCATGGCACTGAAGTGAGAATGTCGTCCCCATCACAGGAGTCTGGAGACCCCACCAGGACTCCGGCCTCCCAGAAGAAGCAGCAGTCATTCCCTGGTACCATATCCCCTCTTCTCCCTGTGTGTGCCCTTCATGGGCCAAGCCTGGGCAAGCGAATGGGTCTCCCAGCTGCAGGGCTGAGAAGGGAAGCTGTAGCCCCAGACGGGGGTGGTCGCACCAGCCCAGCAGCAGCATGCAGTTTCTCTCCTGCACATCTTCCACCAGGCAAATGTGCTCCTCCTTGTCCCAGCAGCCAGGCTGGTGCTCAATTCCCTGTTGTTAGATGGTTTCACCCCACAGCCTCAGGGAGAACAGGGGTCTACTGTTTGTCTGCAAGGAGAAAAAACCTGCACAGGACATCCATGCCAGGGCCCTGCTGTGCAAGCAGCCCTTGCAGGCACTGGTGCTCTGTGCTCCACAGGAAAGCTCGGTCCCAGTAGCATCAGCGGCCAGGGATGGCTGTGACATGCAGGTGGCAGCTACACGTGGCCCCCTTTTGAGAGATAAGCAATCAGTGCTACCACCACCCCGATGTACACTCCTGTGCCAATGGTTATGGAGAGCGCAGCAAGGAACAGAGCTCGGCGGGAAGCTGAACTGGCCAGATGAAAATCTCCTTTGGAGACAGCCTTGCTGGTCTGGAAGGAGAAGAAATGTTTGTTGCTCACAGCTGTACCAACCTGGCCTTTAACCAGCATGCAGTTGTTTCATTACTGAGTCAGTGCTTTCTCTGGCCACTGCATCCCATGGAGGCTGGGAACAGACAGCAAGGTGTCTGTCAGTCTGGGAGGGCTCAGAACAGCAGTGCCACCTGCACACATTTCCCTGTGGATTTTGCCTCCAAAGAAAGCATGGACTTCAGCTACTTGTCTGAAAGCACCCATCTGGGCACTCAGCCAGAGCTGTGGGTGGGTGGCTGGACCTCAGTGCATGGGGTGGTGGCTGCATGGTACTGACCAGATACCAGTGCACTCTATACAGAGATGTAATGAGTACTGCCTAGGCTCAGGGAGCTGACTCTGGATGGCATGTTCTGTTGGTCCATCTGTGCTGCCACCTGATTTTTCCTGCATGAGGTTTTCAGCTGAAGCCTATTTGCTCTTGAAGGGCTGATGAAACCAGCAGTGGAGACAGAACCCCATCTCTTAGAAGAGAATGGCAACTTCCAGCTTCTCTGAGTGCTCAGGGCATATTCCAAGCTGGTCTTTTTATTACCTATTACTTGAGTTCAAGTTGCCACGTGAGTATCAATGCACTCACTGTGCAGACACCAAACAAAGATATGGTCCTTCCCTCAGTGAGTGAACAAAGGGGGTTATAGCAAATGGAGCCAGATATAAATTGCCCCATGTACATCATCACGTGGAGAGTGCACTATGTGGAAAAATGTGAAATCAACTCACCAGCTCTGTGCCAGGCACTCATGTAATATATTTTTCCATTTCTGTTCCTATCCTCTTGATTTAACTTCTTAATGCCTCCCCCCATCTATTCTTGGTGCGGCACCATCCATGCAAATGTGGAGTAAATCCCCTGGCTCTGCATGATTATTCTGGGTCAACAGAAATGTAAGTGAGCCCAGGCTCTGGGCTAAGCCCTCAAGAAAGCAGCAGCTCCTCTGCCTCTCCAGCCTCTGCCAGCCTCTGCCAGCGTGGCATTGGCTCCCACAGGTTAGCCAATGTGCATCAGAAACAAGTGAAAGAGAGGAGCTCCCCTTTGCATCCAGACTCCAGAGCAGCCTGGCTCCTGTGGCATGAGCTGCCTCAGTCTCGGTCATGGTGTAGAACTTTCACATTACTGGAGAATGGGAGGACAGGTGGGAAAAAGCCGTTTTCCTGAACCTGGTTGGAGGAGAAGCTGGGCAAGGGGCCAAGAGGAGGCCCAGTTCCCTAAATAACAGCCAAAAATCCCAAAGGAAAAGCCTGACTCCAGTAGCCCACAACAAAACCGGAGGGGTTGCAACCCTACAACAATTGTGGAGACATCCAGGAGCACCCTTTGTCTCAGCCCTCAGAGTTACGGCTGTGGCACAGAGATGAGCCTTAGATTCAGAAAGATGCTGATCACCTCCAGGGCCGCTGTGGCTTTCAGGGCCCTTGCTTAAGCACTTGGCACATGCAGGCAAGCAAAGGGATTCCTTACCCCTTGGGAGAAGTAGAAGGCAGCAATCCCCAGGGGCCAGAAGCAACACAGCATGGAGAAAAGAGCCAAGCCCAAGTGGTCCCGGGGGGGAAGCATCAGGAAATGATCCTCACTTTCGCTGTCGCTGGAGGAGTCGCTCTGCAAAACCAGATGGATTCAGCACATGCCCACCTCCCCGTGCTGCTCTGCAGGCTGCATCTCAGCACCTCGCCTCCCAGCTCCCACTCCCTCCTGGTCCCGTCACGTATTCTCATACAGTTCCCACTGGCAAATTCAAGGAGTAAATTTCAAAAATATTTTAGACTCTTCAGCATGGTTTCATGAGGAACAACATAGCTCAGCAAATTCAAGAGTGGAATGGATTCTCGGCTCCCTGCCAGAGCAAATGCTGGGGGTCTGGGATTTCCCTGCATTAGAGAGAGTCTTAAACTGAAATATCTTCAGCTTTGGCAGAACTGACTGTTTGTCAGCCTGAACAAACTTAAACAAAGTGACTTATCCCCATTAGAGACTAGGAGATCAATATCCCGCTAAACTAATTTAGGAAGTGAGGGAAAGCATTTGAAGTGGATCCTACCTTGCAGGGGCAGCATGCCCTGTCCCCTTAGGGAGTCACTGCCAGTGGCTGTGCCGAGCCCTCTTGCCTTTGGGCACTGCTGGGTAGCCTCAGAACACCCTGCAAGTGATGTGCCTTGGTGGGGAAGGGATGCAGAGGTGGGGACATCCCTGCTGCCATCTGAACAGGCTACATCACCAACACCAAATGTAGCAGAGCTGTGCTGGGTCATCAGGCATCAGCTCCAGTGAGCTCTGGGATCCTCTCCCACCTCTCAAGATGCTGGGTGATGTTTCCCAGCCTTGGCACCACTGCTCAAGCCATAGTGGGGCACAGTGCAGCAATGAGGCTGCTTTGTCAGCTTCATTCTTCCTGTGCAGGATTTATCCTGTCATCCTGTCTTTATATACATAAAGCATGTGAATTTTGCTGTTATGCAAGAATTGCTGTTTCTCTTTAGCTCAAGTGCCACAGCAGCAGCAGGCTGCCCTTGTCAAAGCATCCCCATTTCCCAAGGGTCCCGCAGAGACCCACCTCCCTTTTACTCTCAGCAGCAGGCAGCCAGGCTGCTCTTAGGGAAGCTGACCTCCTTCCTCAGCAGTGAGGAAAAAGGAGCAGAAATGATAAGGAGGAAGAAGAAATACCGGGTGCACAGGGAGGCTGGTGAGGCAGGAGATGGTAGGATTTGGGGGGAGTTCTGGGTAAAGAGGGGAGAATAAATTATCAAGAATTGGAGGCAATGTCCAGAAAGAATGACCACAGGAGTTTAGTGCCATCCCACCTGTCCAAGCTCACCTCATACTCCTGGAGCTCCTCTTCCTCCACTTCATAGGAAACAGTTTGGATGCGGATGTCACTCTCTACCAGGCAAGACCCTTGTGCCTCATGCCCTTCAGGAGCTTCAGATGGAGCCTCTTTGCTTTCTGTAAAAGTGGTCTCACAGCTTTCCATTTTGCTGTCCTTGGCCTTGAGAGCTGTCTCATCCTTCACAAGGATGAAACTGGGGCCATACAAAGCTTCAACAGCCAGCTGCAGGGAACTGGCATCCAGCAACTGGTGAGTCCTGGCACCGCCAGTGTTTTGGAATATGTAGGAATACAGTTTCCCTTGGCAGCGATGACTGGGGTAATCCTGGCTGTGATGCTGGTGGTAAGAATAGCTGCTGCGAAGGTGTCCATTGGATTTGGCCAAGAGCGGGTTTTGAAGCTCACGCACACTTTCCATGCTGCCGGCAGTGGTGCTGGTGGGGAGATCCTGCAGGAGCAGAGGGGGTGGGAGGAAGTAGGCTGTTATTTTGGCAAGGTAAGGGAGCAGAAAAGCCTCTCACCCATGCAGAGCCGAAGTTGAGAGGGTAGCGGGAACAGAAAAATTTGGCAATACTAGAGAAAACAAGAACTCTCCCCACCTCTGCACAGATTGAATGCTATCTCCCCAGCTGGTAGCAAGATAAGGATGCACCCCTGCAACAAGGTTTTCTGATTCAGGCTGGATTAAGATGAGCATTTGCTGTATCTATAATGCATTTTTAAGTTGGCCATATGCAGCCTGACAGTAAAGGACCTACTGCATCTTTTCTGCTGGTTCATAATGTGTGCTGTGACAAAGACTGACAGCACAGAAGTAGATAAGAGACTGACAATCACTCGAGGGCCCTCCCTGACCTCCCAAAGTAGAGGGTTGCACGGTGGATTATATCCCTCTGGACATTACACGTGCACCTAACTGGCTTTCAGGTGCACAGGAAGTCCTCTAGGACTCATCCAAGGCTGAGCTGGGGCTTAGGCAAATGCAGTGAGCCACAAAGGGAAGGCATGTGAGGACGTGGAGGTTGTGTTTAGGCTGGGGTGGGAGTGTTGGATGCTCAGCCAGCTGTGGGGAGGAACAGAAGGATGTGGAGATTAAAGGGCAGACTCTGTGGGGTTTGGTCCACTTTGAAATGATGAAATTTTAAATAAATGATCCATCACATCAAAGTGCTGTTTAAACCAGCTCCATCCCTGGGTACAGTAGCAGCCAGCCAGCCTTGGCTCTGGGCCACCAGTTTCAGAAAATGCTGAGTCCAAATGGGATCCTCAGATACAAAGGTCAATGTGGGTTTCTTCCTCAGGGAAATTCACTCCCTCTCCCTTCCTCCATTTCAGAGTTCTGAAACCTTGTGCTGCTCTTATTATTTTTTTCCCCATTAAAATTTCTGAGATTAAATATTTCCACCCCTTTCCTTCAGAGGAGCATTTACTATTTTGGCTTCCCAACCCACCTTGGAACAAAGAAAAAGTACAGTGAAATAGCAGCATTCCCAGAAGAGAGAAACAATTACTTTGCCCTCTTCACTACCTGAGCCCCGGGTTTTACAGTCTCTCTAGCATTTTCCCAGCTCCCAGACCATGCCACCTTATTGCCTTGCAACCCCAAATGTTCCTGTCCTCCTTAGAGACCTCGGTCACTGACTCCTCGACAGGATGCTGTGCAGCAGGGTCACACTTCCTCCTGCTATAAGAATCCCTGAGGTGCACTAGATTTTCTGATAGACACCACATCGCCTTGGCTTTAAATCTCAAGAAGGAAATATAAACAAAGAAACAGAAGACTTTAGAGAGTGTAAAGCCCAAGTGCTCCTGTTTCCTTCGCCAAACCCTGCCACATCATGCAGGTTTGGGAGCTGTGCAAGATTTTAAAAGGACCTGCCCGTTGGCTTTTTTCTGGCAGTGGTCATCACATTTTGGAAATCTGCTCAGGAAAATGGAACTGTTCAAAAGCCCTCTCATGGTGCTAAAACTCTGTGCATTTTGATGAATGCTCTTCACTTCTCCCTTCCCAAAATCATTCCCTGCCTTCTGCAGTCTCCCACCTTTCTAATAAAGACTGTAATGGCTCATGCAGCAGATGGTCATTAAGTATTTTCAAAATATTTAAGGGAGATCCATATTTGTAGCAAAAGGGGTTTTTTTTCTGCACAGACACAGAGAAGCTCAAAGCTACAACTCAGTTATTAGGCAAGGAAACCACAATCCTCTTCTTTGCTTACCTTAACATGCAAATTAGATTTCTAATAATATAACTTAATTTTTAACAAAACAGTAAGGAGAGACTAGTCACCAAGTGTCATTTGAGAGCAGCAGCCAAAGCAGAAGCCCAGTGCTAGTGAGAGAAAATTGGCATTTTTGGTACAGCATCCGTGCCTCATCTCAAGAAATTATTCTGGCAGCAAGCTAGGGTAGGAAGGAATGGGATCTTGCTGGGAACTGCTGAAGGGATTCATTTCCAAATGTGTTCAGAAACACTAGCAGATGGACTGCGGGCAGGCTGCTGGCCACTGGGCAGCAGGTGCTGCCTGTGTGGAAGTTGCTGTGCTTGTCACTTTGGGTCCTCAGCAACAGGCTGGAGAAGGAGCAGAGCTGCACAGAAAAGCCATACGTTCACAGCAGCAAGTGCTGGGAAACACAGCGTGGGAGGGGGAAAGAAGGGAAGGAGCTGGGAGGAATTGGAAACCTAAAAGGCAGTTTGGGAGGTGCCAGGGAACCAGTGTGGGAAGAGTGCATCTATGCAGCTGGACTGATGCTGGACATGGACTCTGTTGAGTCCCAAAGGATGCTACAGGGGATGGTGGGAGATGTCTCACTGACCTGGGCTGTGGGGGAGAGGCAGGCAGGGCTCGCAGACAGCAAGCATCCTAGGGTGAACATACCTTGGAAGAGTAACAGTGTGGGTAGAAAAAGAAATCACAGGAAAAAACTCCTGAAGTGTGGGGAAGTCCGTGAATGTGGGCTGGGAAGGGCTGAGGCTTCATCCCAGGGGAGCAGGATGAGCTCGAACCTCTCTGGTCCCTCAAACTGTGCTGGAGCTGCCCTTAGAGCAGAGCCAGGATCTTCGAGCTGCTGCACGAAGCATGGACACAGGGCAGGGCTGTAGCTAGAAGGATTTAGTCTGTGCTACTCTTGTACCCTCTGGAATTATAAAAGATTTACCTGTACTAAAGTCTCTTTTCCTTGCTGCCTTCCACTCTTGGGAGCTGGGGCTGATGCTCTCCCTGGGAGCAAGATGTGGTACTACCAGATCTGCAGGGACAAGGGGAAAAGTGCAGAAGAAAATCTTACAGTGCTTCCGATGAAAAAGCACAGGAGCCACCAGCTGCAGCCTTAGTGCCCAGTCCTGGCATTTGTCAGCAGTGGAGAAGGGACAAGGGCCAGTGTCACAACATGCTTACAGCAGTGTGCTCAGCCCTGCTGGAAAGCAGCCAGGCTGAAACCTTCCTCTCCACTAACTGATGTCCCAGTACCAGAGGGATTAGAGATGCTTCCCACTCCTCAGTCACCAAGATCAGCACATCACATAGAGACCATGTACCGAATGGTCTGGGTTTGCAGGGGGAGACAAGGGCCATCAGGCCTCTAGAGATGGCATTAGAGAGGGAATGGCAGAGAGGGTGAGGACCAGCCCTGCACACACATGCGCAGGGAAGGAGAGAGTCAGACCAGCCCTGCAGTTGTCCCCAAACCCCATTTGGGTTATCTGGATCCCACAGTGAATTTAGCCACACAGGGACTTAAAAAAGGAAGCCTGGTAGTAAAGTAAGCCTGGTGATAAAGAAAGCTTGTTAATAACCAAGACTGGGGAAAGAGGAATGAAGTCAGAAGATGAAAACAAGAAAGCAGTAAAAGAGAAAATTGTCAAAGAGTGGTCACTCTGACCTGTTTACCAGCAAGACTGGATAGTGTGCATATCCATCAGCCCTGTGGGGCTAGTCTGGGCAGCACTGGCAGCAGGTAATGGTGGTGAGATGCTGCTAGGTGTACAGGGAGGCACATACAAGCACATACAAACACACATGCTCAACGTGGGCACACCTGGGAGGAGGCAGACTTCAGTGCCCTAGTTGAGCTGAACCATCGCTGCAGCTCTACTGCTGCCTGACAGCTGCTGGCTCCCTACCGAACTGCATCCCTCTGTGTGCGGCTGCTCCTGTTACCAGCTGGCTGAGCAGGGCCCCCCATGCTCCCCAGCCTACTTGCAGCAGTCCCCAGCAGAGTGGGAAATGCACAGCTGCGATGTGTACTCTCAGCTTCTTAAGGCGAGTACTGGGTAAAAGGAGCCAAAATAAGGCATGAAAATAAAGAGGTAGCAAATTTAGCTTCCTATTTCACAGATCTCACCTCCACACCACATCCCTTGAGGCAGTTCTCAGAGGGACCCTTGGCACAGATGCTGGCTATGATAAGCCAGTTAATGATGAATTAAGTAGCTGTTCCAGGAATCAATCATCATTTAATTGCCCTGTCAAGCAAACACTCTGCCTTGCTTCCCGGGCTCATTAGCAGGTTGTGGCTGTGATGCATGTCCCCAGACTCCCGAGTGAGAAGGTTAGCCCACCCTGGCAGAAGGCTTTCCCTTTCAGGACAGCACCAGGGGAGGTCGGTGCCCTGAGGTACTGGTTGTACCACTGCACTGCCATGCCCTGGCTGGTCCGAGGGCAGGGGACAGTGTGAATGCCTGTTCCCGATCGAGCTGATGTTAAGCAGCATCATGGCCAGGTACAGCTGCCATAAGCTCCAGGGCAGATGTGGACCCACTCCTGATGGAATAGGAAAGCATAGGAGATTTGTCTAGCCCATGGCCCTGAGCCCAGACCCTCCTAGGAGCTCTCAGAAGGTGCTTTGGATCTTCTAAGCAGAGGCCCAAGTCCTGCCAGGACACAGTACCTCTGCCTCTGGGCAACTAAGCTTATGATTCTGCCCAAGAGAAAACCATCTCACAAAGGCTGCTGAGAAGCAAAGGCAGAGCTGCCTGGGCAGCTGTCATTTTGAAGGGGGGGTGGAGTGGTGACAGAAGGGCTGCAAAAGCTCATGGACAATGTGTCTGGCAGGAGTGGACCAAGCCCTCTCACAGCCACAGGAGCCCGTGCAGCAGTATGGACACCTGGCATGTCTCAGCCCTGAGCCCTGCAGGGTGAACCACAGCTCAAGGGGAGAAGGAAATGCTTTCATCAGCACCACAGACACGACTGCAGAAAGCAGTTTTGCTCCAGCCAACACTCAAGCCCTCCCATCGGTGCTCGTCTCCACACCACTGCTTCTGTCTTGGGCACAGCACCAGCATGCAGATTGAGAGGCTGTTCATCCCTGGGGTATGACAAAGCTTTCACCAGTCCTGGGAAAGGTTGCTGTGGCACAAGCATCAGGTGAGGTGGCCTTGGGGGTGGAAAGGTCAGAGGGGTGATGTGAGGGAGGCAGGTCTCAATGTGGGGCAGGAAGGAAGGGTGGAGAGACATGACAGACCCAATGGGGCTGGCAGAGATGGTACACAGAGAAACAAAAGAGCACAGTAGGGACAGCAGTGGGAGGAGAAATGGTGGGCAAGAAGCATGGGGCAGGGGAAGCACAGTGACATCTAAGCCAGAGAGCTGGACCTTGGCCACCGACACGGAGAAGGAAAGGACTATGAAGCTGCTGGAGGGGAAAGAGTTGGTGAGGACCAGGAGGGGAGGAAGAGGGTGACACAAAGCCTGTGGACTTGGATTAGAGGGAGGATAGCTGAGGCATTTGTGATGTAGAGAATCTGATTCACACCTTTGATGCAGCTGGTTTGATAGAGCTGGAAAGGAGTGAATAAAGTGCTTGTTCTGATCTCCTGACAGGTGGAAAGCCAGTACCAAAGGGCTACTGGCTCCAACAGAGACTAAATTGCTCTGAGAATTGGGATGCGATGGGCTGCTTTTCAAGGATCACAAGTCAAATTGGGCAATTTCCAGGTGGAAATCGAGTCGTTATTGTCTCTGATAAAAACGTTTCTCTGCGTCAGTGTTCTGACCCAGCTATGCTCAGAACTAAGGTGTTGCTCCTAATGCTAAGGAGCAGCAAATCCATCCCTGGGGGCTGGAAGGGAAGAGCCGAGCTGGTTTTGGAGAAGCCGTTCCAGGAACTCTACAAAGCTGGGGCTGCCCCACCGCCCTGTCCCCAGCGCCTGTGGCAGCAATCTGGACACACTGCCCGTGAGCATCACATCAACAGGGGAGCAGTGGAAACTCCATTGCCTCCAAGCAGGCATCCCCAGAGCACCCAGCTTCACACCGGCAGTGCCTGCACACAGGCGCCGGCAGGGTGTTCGTGGCTGCCGCGTCCCCCGCCCCGGCGGCGTCCGGCGCTCGCCAGGCGGCCACCAGGTGTCCCCGGCGCTCCGCGCAGCGCCCGCCGCGCCGTCCGCACAGCCCCGCACAGCCCGCACAGCCCCGCACAGCCCCGCACAGCCCCGCACAGCCCGCACCGTCCGCACAGCCCCGCACAGCCCGAACAGCCCCGCACAGCCCCGCACAGCCCGCACCGTCCGCACAGCCCCGCACAGCCCGAACAGCCCGAACAGCTCCGCACCGCCCCGCACAGCCCCGCACAGCCCCGCACAGCCCGCACAGCCCGCACAGCTCCGCACCGCCCCGCACAGCCCCGCACAGCCCCGCACAGCCCGAACAGCTCCGCACCGCCCCGCACCGCCCCGCACAGCCCCGCACAGCCCGCACAGCCCCGCACAGCCCGAACAGCTCCGCACCGCCCCGCACAGCCCCGCACAGCCCCGCACAGCCCGCACAGCCCCGCACAGCCCGAACAGCCCGAACAGCTCCGCACCGCCCCGCACAGCCCGAACAGTCCGCACAGCCCCGCACAGCCCCGCACAGCCCGCACAGCCCCGCACAGCCCGAACAGCCCGCACAGCCCCGCACAGCCCGAACAGCCCCGCACAGCCCCGCACAGCCCCGCACAGCCCGCACAGCCCGCACAGCCCCGCACAGCCCGAACAGCCCCGCACAGCCCCGAACAGCTCCGCACCGCCCCGCACAGCCCGAACAGCCCGAACAGCCCGAACAGCCCCGCACAGCCCCGCACAGCTCCGCACAGCCCGCACAGCCCCGCACAGCCCGCACAGCCCCGCACAGCCCGAACAGCCCGAACAGCCCCGCACAGCCCCGCACAGCTCCGCACAGCCCGCACAGCCCCGCACAGCCCGCACAGCCCCGCACAGCCCGAACAGCCCGAACAGCCCCGCACAGCCCCGCACAGCTCCGCACAGCCCCGCACAGCCCGAACAGCCCCGCACAGCCCGAACAGCCCCGCACAGCCCCGCACAGCCCGAACAGCCCGAACAGCCCCGCACCGCCCCGGCCGTGGGGCCTGGCCGCTCCCCAACCCTGCCCGCCGCCGGCACTCGGAGCATCGCGGGGCCGGGACGGCGGCTGCGGGCAAAGCCTGGGCCCGGTGCCTGTATGTCCAGATCGCTGGGGACGGCTACGGCGCCCCAACACCCCATGGCTGGCGCTGGCTCCTCTAGTGGGAGCACGGCGTCGGCCCGGGGTCTGAGCTCACCGCGCCTGCCGGGTGCACCTCGCCGTGCCCCTCAGGCACGAGAGATACGGGAAGGGCTCATCGAGCTGGCGATGCGGGATGGAGGCAGCATGGATGGTGATGGAAATAAAGCACATGGTGGTGTGGGTGGCTAGGTGTAAAATTAGCAGATTTGGATTCTCTCGGCATTCCTTTTTTTCAGCAGGAAACGCAAACAAGTAAATAAGGTGGTTGTCGGAAGTTTCTGCAGGCTGTCCTGTGTACATGGGATCAGGGAGGTGAGGAGGCAGTGTAGGGGGGCTGCTCCTGGGACTGGCTCGGAGCTGGAGGGCAGCAGAGTGGCCGTGGGGTGCCCAACTGAGGCAGAGCAGACTGGGTGACCTGGCTGGCAGCACTGGGCCAGGGAAGTGCACCAGGAAAGGATCAGGGATGGGCAAGTTCGGGAGGTTCCAACAGCCACACTGGGACAGTCCTCTCAGCCTCAGAGCACTCCTGATGGGTTTGCACCCAAACAACCAGCAGCCCTGCAGCACCTTCAACAAAAAGCCCCGGTGGGAGGCTTTAAAGGGGCACATGATGCCAAACAAAGCTGATGGATTGCTTTCACCAGAGGCTTCTTCACTTTCCTGTACGGGAACCCAGCAGGGTTGCTGGGAGGCAGTGGATGTCAGGGCAATGACTCCCAGGCGTGGAGGCTTGCCGGGACAGTCAGCATCTCCGTCCCTTTGAGGCATCAGCCAGTGAAGACAGCTTTGGAGGCTGTTGGGCTCTCACTGCTTATCTCAGCCAAAAAATACCAGTCCAGGGTCAGGGGAGACTAATTCCCCTGCCTGCTACAACACCTAAATCACTGTCCTGGAGAAACATGAGCTCGGACTGGGTCTGGGCTTCTACCTCCTCTTCCTCAGCTCAGGACCACCCTAAGGAAGTACCCTAAGGCCGCTCTCTGGGGCGAGGGGCATTGGCATCCTGCCCTCAATGTAGAAAACCTACTTAAAAACATTCATACATACAGAGCCACTGAGAACCAAACTCCCTGACACCTGGGCTCCAATGCTTCCAGCACAGAGGCAGCCCAACCCCTGTCCCGAGACCAGCCTCCTTGCTCGGAGTGGCCAAAGAGACAAAAAGTATCCCACTGGACTGCTCACAGAGGTCCTTCAAAATGTGTTTACTATCAAGATGTTCTCTCTGCCACTGGAAGATTCACAGAAGCTCTTGCTGGCAGACTGTAATTTTGCTCATGGCTGATTTTCCTCTGCTAATGGCTACCGTCCTTGATTTCACATCAGGTTTTCTCCATCACTATTTATACGCAGTATGGAACTGAACACAGTGGTTATCCTAAATGGCTCCATGCTCTTCTCCAAGCAGGTACTTTCATCCATACCCTTTTCTCCAGTCCCATCATCTCTACTTCAAGGCTCTTCTCCTGCCCATGAAGTCCCACAGGCCATTCATGGCTGCTGTTACCATGGGACCCTGCACCCTGTCCTCCCCACAGACCACACTGAGAGCAGCAATACCCTGTGCTGAAGCAGACCTGTGCCTCATGCTCCCCTCCAGGACCAGCCCTGCTCCCCTTGGCCCTGCAGCCCAGCCTGGGACCATTTGCAGGTCTGCGCCCCAGGGATGATCTCCCTTCACCGTCCTGGCACCCAGAACAGAAGTGGTCAGACAGGTGGGACCTGGCTTTCTTCCAGGTGAGAGACGTGCACCGTCAGAGACCAAAATGGGGACAGGGACATAGTGCTCAAGTTGGCAGCAGTTGTCAGGGTGACAGAAAGATGTCCTCCCCTTCACAGCTGTGGCTTGCTGATAGAGCAGCTTAGCCACAGCACCTAACTCCATCCTCACATCTCCCTGAAAATCCCCCTCTTATCAATTGAAGTTGGCAATGTAAAGCGTCTGTTAAGGACTGCTCATTTGTCTCTGTTTACAACCCATCCATACTCAGATGATTCATTAGCACCCTGAAGGCTCGCGCATGCCGGCATCCTGCTTTCCCCACTGCCCTGTTTATTTTATCCATGTCTCCCTGCCTTCAGCTCAGGGCTATTTCCACCTTGCTTACTGTGTTCTGATTCTCCTGGGGATTCACAAGGCTCCTAGTTCAGATGTTTAACTCATCTGCCAATGATGTGCTCTCTCTTTAAAAATGAACTTATGCTGTGGAGATGACACCTCTCCAACTTACTTTTCCAAACCCTAAGTTTCCAAAACCAGTGTATATTTATCAGCAGTAAGCTGATTTCCTGGTCTGGCAAATAAGTGGATTGCTGTCTTCCCATCTGGCAAACCCCAGATAAACTTCAAGGTGTTAAAATTTGACTTGGGTCAAAAGGTGCAATCCAAACCAGATGTTGAGAGTCTCCTTCCTATTTCAAAATTCCATACTGCCAAAGAATACTCAAGTGGAGATGTGCCCTCTGAGCTGGAGGAAGGGCAGTTCACACTTGTTTATTCTATCGTTGGGAATATGGTGAGAGGAAAGGCAGCAGTTTCCCCCAGCCATCCCACAACCCTTGTCCATCCCACAGTATCAGACTCCAGGATCATGCAGAGGATAGCACTAAATTTTTTTCCATATGGTATGGAAACAGCTGTTGCAAAACAATGTCACATTTTCTTTTCCCTGACCATGTCAAGTTGCCTTGCAGAGGCGCCCTCTGGGCTGCTACTTCATTTGCTGTATGGATGCTTTTCCTTTCTTCCTGGCCCATTTCTCTTCCCAGGCCATGTCACCACCTCCCTGGGACAGGACTCAGGTTGCTTCTTGCACCCATCCAGAGTCATAGTGTGTTGAAAGAAGCAGCTGTGTGCTGGGTGAGCTGCACTGTTGGTCCTGTGTGGGCTGAGCGAGGACATTCTGCTCATGGTGTTTCCCTCCTTTTGGAGGCCAGTTTTCCCTCCTTTTGGAGGAGCAGCACCAGAGTGGCTGTCAGACGTGGCATCAAATCTCTGATGTGCCTTGGGCCAATTTTTCACACCAGCTGTTGAGCTTCCAGACATACAGCCTGGGGACAAATCCTGTGACCAACTCTGGTTTTCAAAGTATACCTGAAGGGTTTTACTCCAAAAGGAAGCTGGTTTAAGTGACACACCCAAAAAATACTGGGGATCATTGTAGCCTTCCCTTCCAGGCTGAGCAGTGTTTGGTTTGGTTTGCTGCCTTTTTCACTTGACAGAGAAAGAGCAACAGAAGGACAATTTGGAGGAAACCTGTAATAGATTATTTTTCCCTCTCTAATGCTGTGCCATGGCCCTTCACTCAGAAAAGTCAATCATTTGCCCATCTCCATTTCTACAAATAGAGAAATTCTGTCTGAAAACCTTGCCTGAAATTACCACCCTGAAAGCAGCAATGGAGTTGCAGCTCCTGCAAGTGGTACCTGCCAGTCACACAGGCTCAGGTCTAGGGCTTTAGAAATTAGCCAGAAAAAGGGGGGCAGCAAGGGCAGAGCTTTGGATTACCTGGTGAAGTCAGAGATAGTCCTGGAAAGATGTGAGTACATCCTAACACAAGCAGAAGGGCTGTGAGGGTGCCAGACAAACCAAAACGGCCTGAAGTGCCCATGCCCATGGCAGGGGCCCACAGACTGCTCTGCCATAAGCTCCTGGGCCGGGCAGGATTGGCCCCTTTGGGGCTTGCTCCAGGGAGCTTGTAGGTGATAGAGGGGGATTTTAATGGCCAGCTTTTTGCAGAGTACTTGGTCACTTCCCTGCAATTGATGGTGATGTCTGCAGGCTGGGCTGAGGGCAGGAAGGTGTTGGGTACCACACAAAAGCAGGGATCTGCTGAACAAATTCACCGTGCTGGAGCTGCAGCAAATTACTCATTCTTTAATAATGGTGTTTATTACCTGCCTCTGATGGTGGTTCAGGGAGATGAACTGAAGTGGATTCAGGTCCCCAAAGCTTTAGCTCTGCCAGCCACTTTTACGACACAAGAAACTTTTGCCAGAGAAATGCAGTCACTGCATTTTGCCTTGGTTAATTTCTTCTCCTGACAATCTACAAAGTAACCAGCAACTATCCCTCAGAGACCAAAGCTATTTTTTTCCTTGTGTGTGGCAGGCAGGCTCAGACCCCACTTATCTGGTTATCCCTGGTATTTATACAGCGCTACCTTCCTCCTGGGAAAAAGGTTTTTACTGGTGGCAGATCCCAAGCTAATGAAAGGAGAATTTATCTTTTTCAGAAGCAAAGGAAGCAGCCCAATAAAATGGGTTTTGGGAGAGCAGCATGGCTTTTGTGAAACCCGCAGCAGCTTCGGAGAAGGAATTATAAACAGGTACTGGGTAGAGACGGAAAGTGCTTCCCATTGAAACTCCTGAACGAGTGGCTTTTTCCACCAGACACAAAATGGGAGGGCATCCTCAGGGCTATAGGGAGATGATGCTGCTCAGGGAAGCCGTGTCGTTGGCACAAGTCACGGCACCGTCAATAGCCAGATCTACCGAGGTCCCCGGACTGTTCCCCTGCCCAGCTGCATCCCGGGGATGGCCGGCAGTGGCGTGGCTGCCGCCGGCTGCTGAGGCTTCTCAGCAGAAGGAAAACCACCCCCAAACTTCAGCCGGCGGCTGAGCTCCCACCCGGGGAGGGAGTCCCGAAAGCAGGCTGGGTCCAAGGGGACATTGCAATTGCTCCGACAGATCTGGCCTCCAAAACTTTGGTTGCAATCCTTACATTTTGGCCGCGCCAGAGCCTCTGACGAGGTAATTTTTCCTGGTTTCTCCAGGTTGTAGGCTTTCATCTTTACGTCCCCCAACGTATTTTCTGACTCCCCTGGGGCCAACTGAAGCTCGGCGCGGGGCTGCCTTTCCCTGGGGACGTGCTGCCATCCCACTGGAGAAGCCTGGGGACGCTGGGGACGAGCTCCCGGACCCCCCGGGAACGCCGACCTCCCGGGCGCCAGCGGGGGTGCCCCCACGCGAGACCTGTACGCGGGTCCTTACCTGCGTGTCGAGGAAGGGCTCACCCGCCAAGTTGGAGCACCGGCGGCAGGAGTGGAGAGGCGGCGGCTGGCATGACGGCGCCCGGCAGCGGCTCGGCGGCCCCGCCGCGGCCTGTGGCCGGGTGGGCTCCCGGCGGCCCTGCGGCGGGCCCGGCCGCGGCCGTGGGGAGCGGCGGGAGCGGCGGGAGCGGCGGAGCCCCGGCCGGTGCCGGAGTGCGGCAGCGCAGAGCACCGCGCGGTGCCGGCGGGGAGCGGCGCAGCGCTCCGGCTGCGGCCGGACCGCGCTTCACCTCCGCGCCCGCAGAGCCGCGCTCGCCCGCTGGTGCGATCAGCGGCTCGAGGGCTGGCTAACGGGAGTCGTGCTGCGGCTCCCGACGTGACTCCTTCTCCCGCTGCTTCCGATAACACGGCACAAACTCTCTCCTTTCTCTTCGGAACGCTGCATTTCCCAGGGCACAGCCCTTCCCACTCCCCCAGCGAGGGAAAGACCCAGTGCCAGCGAGCAGAGTTTAAAGGAAAAGGATAAAAGTGCCCGAGCCGGTGCTGAGGGGACAGGTAGCCCGGCCTGAGGGCTGCACCCCAGGGACAGCCAGCTCGTTTGCTGGCTCAGTCGGGTATTTTTCTGCCTTGCTCCGTAAGGACCAGGGTGGAAGGCTGATCTGCCTCACACATATCTGGGCACCACTCCGATCAGTGGAGTTAACCCGGGTTTGCACCAGCACAGCAAGAGTCAACACCACAGCCCCAACAGCCCATTCTTCCTGCGCCCATTTCCCCCCCACGCCCCCAAATGTCCCGGGGAGCCCGTGATGCTCCCTCACGCTCCGGCAGCTCCCCGAGCCCTGCACCGATGCCCTGCTATTCCTAAACTCCCTAGATGTCCCCCTGATAGTTTTCCCCACCTCAGGAGCACCCAGCACCGAGACGACTGTTGGCAGATACACACGCGGCTGGAGCCTGGTCTAGCGACAGCGACCTGCTTGAGCGGCAGAGAGCTGCATGCCTTCACCCATCCTCTGTGCTGCTTTGCCAGGAGCAGCCCGTGACAGGCAGACTCAGGTGCGACCCACAGCCACCCGTGTCCACCAGCAACACTACCCAGCTGTCACCCTTTGCAGCCCACACTGAGGCTTCCTTGGGACCACTCTGTGTCTTCTCGGTACAATGCGACTTTCTGAAGGTCCAGGCTTGTCTCTAACACCTCCCAGCTTCTTCCAGGAGCTGAACTGACAGCTGATGGGCTATGTACCAGGGCAGCTGGGTCTCAAGGTCCCATTACCAGAGGGGCTGGGGTGCTGGCTAGGGAAGGAGATGGGCAGGGCAGCCTCCCCTCTGCTCCAGCTCTCAGATAGCTGCTCATCTTTCCAGTAGCAGCAGAGACACCCTTTTGCAAAGCTAAAAGGGCTGAATTATGTGGGCTAAGAACAGGACTGAAGTGTGTGTGTTCCCCAAAGAAGCGGTGACAGCTGGCCTGCTTTCCCTCCCTGGGGGTAATCTGTGTGTCCCACTGTTGGCAACTCCCAGGTCTGGGGAGGATTTGAGCACAGAATGCTAGCCCTAGGCTGGGGGCCTCAGCAGGGAAGCTGTCTTTGAGGATGTCAGCCAGAGCACAAAGGCTGCTGCTATGAACAGAGGGATCTCCAGGGAAAACAGGTCCCTGTGGCCAGACACAGCCAGCATAGCTTGAGGGGAATGTAAGAAGGAAATAATTGTCCCCATGTCCCTAGGGAGTGGGACAGACAGGAAAGGGCTAGGGGTGCAGTAAAAGAAGTTTTGCATCTCTGCCATCCTAGGTTTGTCAATCCAGATTAGAAGAATCCTTTGGAAGCAGCCTCAGGATGTGATTTGGGGCACAGGGACAGAGCAGATGACTTGTAGTGGTTCCTTCAGCCCTGACAACTCCAACTCCAGCAAAGTCCCAGCAGGTGTACACTGGCTGCGTACACCTCAAGATACAGCGTGGGTGTGGGGTGAGCTGCAGCCCTGTGAGGAAGTAGAGGAGTCAGTGGGACTTGCTGTTGCATGGGTGGAAACAAACAGGTTTGGTGGCAATCGCCTTCCCCGAGTGAAAGTCCCCATAAGAGTCCTGCTCACGTCCTTGGGAGCTCATGGGGATGTGGTCACCACTGACTGTCTCATTCCTAGTCCTGCTGTTTGCCTCAGTTATGAGATCCCATGCAGCTGTGTCCAGCCAGCACGGGGGTAATTAAAGGCAAAGAGGCCTCATTGCACAAGGACAGCCTCTTGGCAGGGATGGAGGGGCTGTGGAGGTGTAGGGAAGAAAGACAGGCTCAAAACACCATTTCTCCCTGTCCTGAGGCAGCATGAAAGAAAAACTCAGTTGCTGGATGAAGCATCTTCATCCGTGGCCTGCTGAGGCCCAGAAAGCTTCCTTGGCTTTGCCACATGCAGAAGGCTGGGAGCATGGAGCACAGCTCACAGAGGCAACACTGCCACCATGGTGTGCATGGTCACCTCCACCACAGCTGTCCCTGCACATCTCCGGCCAGCTCCTTCCATCAGCTGGGGATGGCCGCTCCGTCCTTCACCAGAGCCACACATATCCCTGGTGCAGCAATTAATGCAATATCCCTGGTGCAGCAATTAATGTCCAGGTGCAGCAATTGCCTGGCGGGGCAGAGGATTAGCCCTCACCAACTTTTACAGATATGCTGCTTAGCAGCAGAGCTGCCGCACCGTTTCTCCTGTTTTAACAATGAGAAGGTGACATTAGCATCCCAAATCAAAGCCTCTTTGACCTTGAGTGGCTCTGAGAGAAATGTATGATACACAGATATATGTACATGCTTGTGGAGGTACAGCGAAAACCAGCCTAAGTGATGTGGTTTGGGGCTTTGCTTTTATAACTGCAGCCATTCAGTCCAGATTAGAGATGGGCAGTGTCCCTGGGAGGTGACATGAGGCAAAAGGCTGTGTGACCTAGAAGAGTCAGCCAGAGATAAAACACTTCTGGGGCACTGAGGATAAGCTGCCAGTTGGAAACTTTCCTGCCCAGAAAAAGAAAAGGGACAGACTCTGAAGGGAATGTAGCAAAATGTACAGAGCCTCCCACTCCACAGAAACTTCTTGTTGTATTTATGCATCCACTGGGATGAATGAAATGAAAATGGATATCAAAACAGCCCTTTGCTCTCAGCTGCAAGGGGGACTCTGTTGAGAATCCATCCAGCAGAAGGAAATGAGATCTCATTACATTAAATATTAGCTGATGCACTATCCCATTGGACTTGTTATACAATCCAAATGATGCACCTCTTAAAAAATAATTAGAAAAAATGTTGCTGAAGACATAGAACACAAGAGGAAAAGCCTGTACTTGTGTTTCAGGCCTGCCTGGCATGGGAAGGTGGGGTTTTGTTTTGATTATGTTCTCTAAAACATTAAAATCTGCCTGCCAATACGTTCTGAGCTTCACATGCTTCATTTAACTACAGACATAGCAACAGATAAATATGCCATGACAAATTTGGTAACACTACTTTATTGACGGCCAAAAAAACCCCAGATCACTGAAGACTAAAAGCCTGAACTCCTGCCAAACAATCACAAGCAAAGTGCTGAGATGAGAGATTTGGCGCCAGAAAGGGGCAGGCACTACTAAAATGCCCAATAGCTGGAAGGCCTCTGCAAAGGTGAGGGTTCAGCTGCAGAGCATCCTCAAAGAAACAGAGAGTGAAAACACAATGAAAGGGAAACACACCACACCTGAGATGACTGGTCATTGCTGCTCAGGTGACTGCATCAGCAGGACCAGAGGACATCAGGAAGGCACTCAGTGCACCTTGTGCCGGTGAGGTGTGCGGGGGATTTGAAGTACCTATTTATGATGGCTGAGGGGAGCACCAAGCAGATTAAAGTTATATTTGCAGCTATTAAAAATGATCAGATTAGTGAAATCTAGAGATGGGAGAGAAGCTTCAGAGGGATGAGCCAAAGCTAATTAATTCGGCAGCGTGATGGGAGAAGAAATTAAGCGTGGACAAGGGGAAGGTAAAACATATTGGAAGGAAAAACTCCAATGCTTCATAATCACTAGTGCTTTCTAAATTAACTGGAAGCATGAAGGCAAAAAAATTATGTAGGTGTATCTGTGGACAATAGAGCAAAAACCATCTGGTTAATGTACAGTGGTGAGGAAAAAAACCACGAACATGCTGTCAGATTGCTTTCATAGAAGGATACAGAAAATAATAAAAATATTACAGTACTGTGTTGGTAATGACTCAGCTGTTCTGGATAAGTTGAGGTTTTTGAATTAGAAGACAGATCCAGATCATTTATTGTGAAAAATACAGTTAAAAAACCCCAAGTCTTCTGTAAAAGTGAAGCATTAAGCCCTGGAGGGCAGAATGAAGTTTTTTACGTGTTTGTGAGGAAGTCTGGCCATTTAGAAGGCAGCAGTAAATAAGGCATGAGATGCAGTTCCCTTACGAAACATAGCACCCAGAATCAGATCTTGTCAGGACTCTGATATGATGTGATTAGCACCTGATAACATGGGTAACTCCAACTTTAAATGTAGATAAAGCCCCTGAGAAGGCTGTGTCTGCAATATATTTGAATAGCATCCTCCTGGAATTAGTGTCATTTTCCTCCTTCATAGGAAACGTTGTCTTCTGAGGAGGCTGGAGACTAAAATGCTTCAGTGCAGTAAAATCCACAGGGAATCCCTTCCTATCCCTCCCTTGCTCCCCATCACCCACGGCCCTGAGTGTCTCATGTACCCATGTCAAAGGGGGGCCTCCTACCCCTTGCCAGTGGTACTGCAGCAGTGTTCAGGTGTCAGGCACTTTTCTTTGGCACGCAATGGATGGAGGAACGAGGTACTTTTGGAAAGCACCTGAATTCGGCAGTAATTAAGCTCCCAGTTGACATACTGTGAATAGACATTCAGTGTGACCTTTTCCTTGCTTCAACTATGAAATCTTGCTGGATGCCTAAAGTATGTGGCAGAATCTCCAGCTCCTCACAGCATAACAAACTCCCATTCTCCTGGACAGTTGCCTTGGGAGGACAGGACATGGAGGTCATAAAGGAAAAGGGCAAGCCCTCATGAGGGCAAGAGACCTCCATGAATTCCAAATGTCCAGAGCTGATGCTCCTGGACCAGAGCCAGCTGTGGTGTAGGCTGGGAGAGCAGGGGAGCAGTGTGGGATTTTCAAGGATATGAAGGGGGCAGGAGGGAGAAGGAGGGGGTGTGTATGGGTGCAGTCATGTCATGTAGGGGATATGTTCAGGGAAATAGACATCTGGAGGACGAGTGGGATATGGAAGGGAACCCTATGTGCTGTCTAGCTGCTTTGCATTGCTCTGGAAAAGCAAAGCAGCTCTAAACCCAGAATAGCTGCTCCATATGCTTTGGCTGTTTTCGCCCGCAGCCAGAGCTTTGTGGTAAATCTGGCCATGAAAGATAACAGTCTCTTAAAAATGCTGAGCTGGTGGGACTACTTGTCTGCCATGGACGACCTCAGAACAGTCCTTCCAGCCTGATTCACTGTGATTCTGCACCTGTTGAAGGTAAAACTCCGAGTTATGAAGAAAATCAAGGGGGGGAATCCAAACAGCCCCAAATCTGTACTCCCATGTTGCCTGTACCAAAAAAAGCTCAGTGAACTTCAGCTGTAGAAATGTCGATGTGCTTGGGACAGGGCAGACTGTTTGAGGCCTGTCTGTGCACTTCTGCATCCTATTATCTTGAATTTAAGTCATAAACTGAAGACTTCACTTTGGCATAGTTCTTCCCAAGAATGGAAGTCTGTGACATGTGGTTGCCTGGCAAACCTTGCCCATCTCTGATTGTGAGAGAAGTGAGGTCAATGGCTGACAGATGTGATCCAGCCTTCCTGTTACCAGGGCTGGTTCTGCTGCTGGTACAGACTGCAGCCACTAGTCCCTAGGGCCTTGGAGGGCACAGAACAAATAGCAGGATTGAGCCATGTTTTGAGATGAGATGATAAGGAGAAAACTCCTCATGTTCCATAGCTGGCTTTGAGCCAACAGGGTTCAATCCTGTTCTCTCACAAGGGCCTGGACTGTGGTGTTTCACTTCATTAAAGATTCTTCTACTTACTGTCTTTTTTCTGTTCCCTCTCATTTTTCAGAGTTGTCCTGCTCTTCCCAAAAAAAGCCACGTTAGGCGAGGACGTGTCCCAGCCTGTGCATGTGGGAACATGGACAGTTGCAGCAGCTGGGGGCTCTCGGACTGTCTCCGTGCTGTGATGTGGTGGCAGAGGGTTTAAGTCCAACCCCAGGAAATACAGCTGCTACCTGAGATGACCATCACTTGCATGATAGCAGGTCTCCCACTGACTAATTGCTGAATAAACCCTCTTTAGAGGCTGGCAGAGTGATCCCTGGGGACCTCCTTATTCAGCTATTAGCAGGAGGCAATGCCTCTGGAAATGAAGCTTTACCAGGCTGCTGAAGCCCCAGATGAAAGGCAGGCAGCAGGGTTAGGAGGAAGACATAAGCAAGCAGCTGTGTGAGCACCACAGGCACCTTCCCCATTTGTGCTCAGTCCCTTGCTGGCTCAGAGGGGCAGCGGTGGGCTGCATTCCTGTCTTTGGGATCCTGCAGTCTCCCGCAGACCCTTTAGCATCCCTCTGCCCTCCCCTGGGCCTTGTACTCAACTTCCGAGCAGTTGAGGGCACCCTCCATGGCTGTAGTGGGGAGTGGACCTTGCACCAGGGCAGCCTCCTGATGTAACCCCCTGCACACAGATCTGCACATCTCTTGGTTCCTCCTTGTTTCCTCATTTCTGGTATCAAATCTCTGAGAAACTGACTGTGAACATATTAAGGAAATTCAACTTGTCAAACAGGAACAGAAGAACTTTGCCCCCCAAACCCTTAAAAAGTATTGAAATTCACTCGAATAAGCAAAAAAAGAAGACGGAGCTGTCACACATGAGGCACATGAATCATCTTCAGGGAGGAAAGCAATTCTGGCGATGTCTGGGCTTGAAGTAACTGTAGTTAACATTATAATGACTCATACCACATATGCGTCATATCGTTTTTCATTAAGAGCAGCATTCTGATGTCCTGTGACTAACTGGAAGCTGGAATTGTGCTCCCAAAGCCTTGGGATGGGAACTTGTCTTGCTCATAAGTGCTGTCTTAGTGTCAAAGGCATTATCAGCCTTCAAATATTAAAATAATAATAATAACAATAATATTAATAATAACAACAACAGCAATAATTCTCAGATCAAGCACTTCATTCAAATGAACAAATGAGATGGGCTTTGGAGATGTCATCCTCAAGAGTGCCATGATTTGAATAGGGAGAAAATGGATAAATTGAGGGCAGGCACCTCCAGAGAGGCCATTCTTCTGCTCTCAGCTCATTAATATCAAACCATGTTCTTCAGCCCATTCCTGATCTTTAGACAAGGTCAAAATTTCCATTTTTTGTCTCTCCACAGAAAGACTTTGGATTCCTTTTCTATAACCCTATGACCCTTTCAGCACCCTCCCAACAAATTATTTGATGTGCAAATCCGTGCTAGTCAGGCATGGACATAGCTCCTGCAGTCCAAACCACTCAGCCAACATCAACTAGACCAGCCCGTGTGTCACCAAGCCTCTGTTTGTCTGTACTTGCCAGGGGCCAGAGCTAGCACTGACCCTTCACCCTGTGAAACAGGGTTCTGGAGGCTGGAGGAGTTTGGGGTGTCAGAGGTGAAGGGGTAATGTTGCATAAGAGATGAAATACAAAGTTGTATGAATTGGGGGCAACAAATGCAGGGGATTAAGGGAATGAACTAGTGGCAACTCACTGAGGACAACCTCAATTCTTTGAGGGCAGAAGCTGCAGTTTTTGTGGTCTCAGTCCATTACACTTGGCCAGGGGAAGTGTCAAGGCTCTGGGATGATGTCAGCTCCTCTGGTCAGGCCAGCCTTCTCCAGCATTTAAGCCTTGCTGTTGCCCCATGAGGTCAGTCAGGCAGTTTTGGGGGCTGCTTACGGTCTGTTGGGGTGGGTCTGGAGGACAGCGAGCACACCCAAGGCAATGCTAATGGACAATTGCTTCTGTTCCAATGACAAAATGCTCAAATTATATCAAAATTTGATGAGTGGTGGGAGAAAATTGCCAGGAAATGGGAAGTAAAGGTGAGGAGATCCCCAGGAACAACCTGTCACATGGAAAACTGGGAGAGATGTAGCTCTGGGATATGAGCCAAGGATGCACTGAGCTGCCAGGGGAACAGTTTCAGGCTCCTACGCCACAGCTATGTTTTGGTGGTAGCATAACTCCACTTCCCAGAGGGCTGCCATGGGCTTTGAAGCACAACTGATGTCACTTGTTGGCCACGGTTGCCTTGTTTTTGTGCTGGTAGAGCTATGACACCCATCCAAGGATGGAGTCCTCTGTGGGGGATTACAATGAGCAGTCCTAAAGCGACTGCTGGAGCCTGCAGAAGGTCACTGGCTGGACACCGCAAGAGGTTGTTCAGAAACCTCTGTGTAGCTGGGAAGCACCCTTCCTCCTCAGACCTGCCCTGAGATAAGGCTTTGAAGAGGTGGGTGAGAAACCCTGGTGCAGAGCAGCGGCAGATGTGCCACAGCAAGATGGACTTCCTATGGATGTCTGTGGAGTCTCGTGTTCTCAGGGCAATGGCTCCTCCAGGCTCTGGGCCCTGCTAAATCTTGTGCTGTCAGCTTAAAACCACTTTTCATAACCAAATTGTCCTCCAGCATAATGAAAACTTCGAATCTGGGTGTGAGCAGAGTAGCTGAGGGCTATGCTGGAGTTACTGTATCGAACTGCAGGAAGAGAAAAAATACAATCTGGAAGATACCTGCAGTGCTAAACACACTTTACCCTGCTATCTGAAGAAACAGACCAGCCAAAAAACTTATTATCAAACTTTACAAAATATACCACCTATGGGCTGAAGGAAGCAAGAGAAAGTTCATCTCAAAGGGAAATATTTATACAAAATTGATGAACTACAAAAACAAGTGCATACATTTGAATCACTGTGGCAGGACAAGGACAGTACTCTCTCTGCTGAAGAGCAAGCACTATCATGGGTGGCACTGATGTGCCATCTGAAATCCATAGCAGGCCAATAATCATTCACAACCGCTGCTGAAATACGTTGTAGGGGCTAGATTGGCAGGAGGAAGATTCTTACAAACCTTAGAAGGTAAGATTGCCTGGAGATAGAGACAAAAATACAATAGCAGTGGGGTCCAGAGGGAAACAGCAGTCATATAAATTGCCCATTCAGCTTTGCCTCTCTAACCCCAGGACATCCCCCAAGCTGGACCAGTGACAAGGCTGCAGCATCTGCAGCCATTTTGGTGCCACACCGAGTCAGACCAGCTCCAAAGTACATTCACATGCAGGCAGGCCATGGTGGGGAGCTTGAATCTAAGGAGAAGTGGTTAGTACATTTGTTCTCTTGTGGATGCTTGGTTGTAAAAGCAAACTGTGCACAAAGTCCATACAGCTGCTTGTTTTTTATTTGGGTCCTGTGTCAGGGTTATAGATTTGGCTGTATCTTTGACTGCCTCAGCCTCAGACTAGAGATCATTTATAAACAGGAAAGTATTTCAAGTGTTGAATGTGCCAGGCTATGACATAAATGGGTATAGTTTGGCGGGACTGTGCCATAATCAATTGACTCAAGATACTGTTATCTGTGAGACACTTACAGATACAATCTCATAAAAACATTTCTAAAAGCTGAGAATACAAAATAAAAATGTTTTACAAGCCTGTCTCTCATCGATGCATTTCTAATACAGCATGTCAAACCCATCAGCACAAATGGCATCATTGCTGCCCAAAGGCCTGCCTGTCCTTTTCCTCCACCTCCCTGCACCAGCTGGTGAGACCCACAGCTCTGGGCCAGAGCAGATACAGCCTGAACAGCAAAATGACCATGTAGCTTCTGGATTCAGGTGTCCCAACCAGGGTCATCTCATAGCAGCACCTCCAGGACATGTGGCTGGACATCATTCCCTATTGCAGCATCTCTCAGTGGTCCAAAAGTCCCATGTTTTCAAAAATAAGCTTCTGCTCCAGACCGATGTGCTGACTTTGCAAAGTTGCTCTGATTTGGCTCTTCACAACCGAGTATCATTGCCCTGCACTGCACCCCATACCAGTGTGTTTCAAAGCATCAGGGTACTGCAGCATCTCTGTGGCCCTGGAAACAGGGAATGTGGGGGACCAAAGTGCATTCTTTGTTTTCAGCCAGTAGTGCAATTTGCATAGGCTGCACCCAGATTTACTGCACCCCCTGATGACCATACAAGAGCAGTAAACACCCACATGGCCATTTGGCTCAACTATTGTAATTCCCTCTCCACAGGGCTTCTCCACTGTGCCTTGCAGGTTGTTCTGGAAGCAGCAGCACACTGGCTTACTAGCTGGAGCTTCATTATCATATCATCTTCACTTCTGCCACCTGTAAAGCAGTGGATTAATTGACTTGGTCTCACTAGTCCCTAAAGCCTTCATCAATGTTTACTGTGGATGTCTCAAAGTCCCATTCTCCATCCACAAAGGAACTGCCAAATCTTGTCAAACCTCTGCACTAACCTTAGCCCCCTCTGCTCATTCAGCAGTGCTGCTATAGAGCAGGAAGGGCAGGGCCCTGAAGACACTGCATGGTTGGTATTATTCTTGTTTCTCACCCAGCTGCAATGTAATTTGTAATGGTAATTACTGAAGTAATTACCATTTTCTAACAGCCAGAGATGTCAGTGACAGGCAGTATGCTGGCAGCAGGTATTGCATGGACATGAAGAAAGGAAATATAGAGGGCATATCTAGGATGCTGCACATAACAGCACAAAGCCAGCCTCAGCAGAAGTGCCTTTGGGAGAGCTTGGAGCTAGAGTGGTCAGGAGACCAGGAAGAATGATCAGAAGCTAAACAGAGAAGAGAGGAAGGATAGAGTTAGGGAGGTGAGGATGAGAAGCTCAAACCTGATTCAAGAAGAAGCCCACAGAGAGAAAGGCATTGATGTCACATTCTGGAGACAAAAGCAGGTGCCATTGGGCGTGGGCTGAAGAAGGCAGAGATCAAAGAGCACGTCCGGGAGCTGCAAAGCAGAGGCTATCGAAGCATGATTTTGACCAGTACCTGATTAGAGCTAGAGTTGTCCATGCACTGGAGCAAGCCAGACTCTAGAAAGGCCAGGTACAACAGATTGGCACAGCTTGGACATGAGCTGGGTGTGCAAGCAGAGGGATGGAGGCTGGATGAAGGTGTTCACTCCATCTTCAAGCTTGGGTGGCAGTGTGAGGAGCATCGCCAGGAGAATGTCACCCTGCTGGTACTGTAGCTTTTTAGCATTCTCCTTGCCATCCTGTTTTTCCCTTCTGTGTTGCACCAACTTCCTTTAATGTGGTCATTAAAGGGAGCTGGGTTATTACAGCAAATTGTGGCATTTTCTCTTTAAACCTGTGAAATAGCCAGAGCCCTGAAATTACCCTGAACTCTAATGGGTACAATCCTGGCTCAAATGAATTATTGGCAAGCTTCTCACTGCCTCTTGCAGGGCCAAGATTTCACCTCAGATGGACCCTATCTTTCAATTAAAGGTATTACTCTTAATATTCATTAAAATTCTGTCTAATCCTATCTTTACAAGGGGCAAACCCTGAAATTCATTAAGAGTTTTATAAAAAGCATAGAGGACCAGTCAGGAAAAGTGCCTTATTTGAGAGGCTAAGGAATGCCACCTTAAATTGACCTTAAATTAGCCAAGTCTGAGAAGTGGGACAACTTGGTGCTGGAGCCCACTTGGAACATGACCTCCCTGGGTGTGAGTGGCTATGGAGTGGCCTCCCTGCATGTGGTGGGAACTCCTCCAGCTCCCCATGGTTTTGCTCTCACAGCTCCTTGCCTTTTGAGGCAGAAGAGGGCAGGTGAAGGAGGCAGCATGGAGCTACAGATGCTATGAAGTGCCCAGTAAATGCCTTTGCTTCACCCTCTCTTCTTCCTTCAACCTCCTTCAGGTATCCATCCACACAGACATGATCTTGCTCATGGGTGCCTCCCCTGGCTGCCATCCCCCGCAGCTCAGCCCACAGCCATACTGTGGTCACTGGGCAGTCCAGTCTCTATGATCCTGCAGGCCTCACCTTTGCTATCCTGTGTTGTGTCCATCTGCCATCCCCTAAAGCCTCTCCCAGAAAAGCCTCGAAAGAGTGCAGCCATCAGGGGGGAGCAGCTGCTGCCTGTTCTGCACAGCCTTCAAATCCAACGCTCACCAAGCCGCTGAGAGAACACCCCAAGAAGTTGCCAAAGGATTTGTTCTTACCTGCATGGAGAGGCAGCCCCTTCTGGCAGTGAGCAGGCAGCAGGGAGAGCCAGTGCACAAAGCCCTGATGTTAGCTCTGGGATAAAAAACCTACTGAAAGGAAAAAATATCTTGAAGGCTGGAAGAGGGAGAAATGAAATGGAAGAAGCTGGCCAGGTGAACTCTGCAAGGACCACAGCACAGCAGGAGAGACGGGTGTTTTGCCAGGCCAAAGGCTGGGATCAAGTCACAGGATTAGAGACTTTTGGCCATAAAGCTAATGAGTTGCCTCAGTCAAGAGTTGAATCCCAGATATCATATTATTTTCTGGCCCTCAGATGTGAACCAAAGTGCCTTGGGTCTGTCCTTTGGTCACTCTAATTTCAGTGTAGGTATCCTAGATTCTCTGCTTGTGTTTGCAGATGCTGTAATTTAGTATGCATTTTCATGAGGCTCATATAAATAAAAAAATTCCTTAATCAAATAAGTATCAGTGCATTATTCACAGGCTGCAGCTGTCGGTGGTGGCTTGACCTCTGTGAGAAGCCCTGGTTTTCTACCTGTTAAACAAAAAAATGTCACTGTCTCTTGTGTTTCTCTGCATCTGTTAACTCCTTTATTTTTATTTCTAAAGCTGTCCCATCAGGCTGAATGACTCCTAAATCCCTGTTTTCTCTCTCTTTCACTTTGCTACTAGGAGCGCTACTGTTGTCTGAAGCCAGAAGGAAGGCTGCCAACAGTCACCACTCCCTCTTCTCCTGAACATCACCTGCTTTTCCCAGCTATGAAATATGCTGGATGAAATACAATAGGTTCCCTTGGTCAATAATCCATCAGTACTCCTGAACACCAGGGAAGCAGCCATCTTCCACTTCTTCCAGCTAATTCCCTGACAACTGCTCTCCTGTCTCCCCTCTTCCCCTGCCAGATTCTGTTTCTTTTTATCACTCTCTTGTCCCTGTGTTGCTTCCAGTGTCTGGCACTGTTCCTCCTTGTGCTCCTTTCCTTAAACTGCTTCCATAATTCTCTTATTTCTTACTCTCTACTACTTCTTGCTTTCTTCTTCTAGCCTTTCTCCTCTGCTTTCTCCTTATTTCTATCTCTTGGTAAATTCTATACTATCATTTACAACTACAATGATGATGAAAGACCCGAAATGTGAAAATAGCAGGCATCGGTTTCCTACCTTTCCCTCCCCTCCTCCCCTCACCCCCCAAGCATAATTCATTTTTCCAGGTCTCCTACAGCCAGAGCAGCAGAGATCCAGCCTGCCCAGGGAGCATCCACGTTGTGCCAGCAGATGCAAAAGTGACAAAAGGTGTCAGAAAGGACATGCTCCCCTGGCTAAGCTCCTTTGGGAAGCCGTGATATTATAGCTGGAGCAAGGTGAGGGCTGGCTTTGGAGTGCTTTCCACCCAGCCATCGCCAAGTGCTCTGCAGTGATAGGCAAATTGCTTTATCTCTGTGACACAGAGGGAGAAGTTGAAACAAATCATTGGGCTCTGTAATGAGTGTGAGGGACACAAGCAGAGTGCTTTCCCTTTATGCTGTGATGGGAAATATCACTCAAGGGGCCTGGCCCCAGGGACCAACCGCAGTTGAGCTTGACTCTCCCAGTGGGAGCAGTAATAAACTTTTCACCGCAAATCTGGAATCTACAATGTGAAATTCAGCCTTAACTTTGACACTCTTCTGCCTCCAGCTTGCTGCTGATGTGGCATGACTCCCTAGGAGCCCATGCCAAGGCTGGACCTTGGCCGCAGCACACTGCCTGCTGGAGAAAGCTGAGGGGAGCAGCCCTTTAGCAGGGAATCTGATAGAGCTAGTGAACACAGCAATGGATATGACCCTGGCATAGCAAATGCCATGAGAGGCAGGCATAACTCACACAGCCTCACAGAAACTCCCACCTTCTCATTACCCAGACCCCAGGGAACAGATACATTTATTAGCAGTTGATCCAAGCAGTCCCTGGACAAACCCAGCCCATCATCTCACCTTGGCCATAGCTACAGGCCAGGCCCACACAGCCATCAGCTCTGCTCCTGGTCACCCTGTTTTCCTTCTTTAAAGGAGGGGATTTTAGTTACCTCTCCTCTTCAATGTTTTTTACGTGTCCCTCCTCTTGAAATAGCTGCACCTGTTCTCACATTGCTTGTGTCATTCTTGATGATCTCAGTAAATCAAGCAGGTAACCAACTGTTGACTGAACATTAGCCATGCTGGAGATGTTTTCCAGTGGTATAAGCTGTTTCGCTAGGATAATGAGAAATTAGTCAAGCATTCATGAACAGGTGCTCTTCCTTCTGAAGAACACAGGGCTCACTTCATTGTTTGAACAATCCTTTCTGCTAAGCCACTGCTAGCTGCAAAGGTGCTGATTTGATGTGATGTGTACCATTTGTCTTCATAACGGTTTCCAAGATGAGCACTGCAGACTGAAGTCTGCCGTCACCCATGGGCTCTTTTGGCTGAGTCAGACACACTTCTCAGCAAGTGCCCTCACTAGATGGAAAGAAAACTTCCTGACCTGGTCCAGGAGGCCACCACATTGAAAGTGGTGGCCTCCTCGTTTCAGGTTCTCCCCACCACTCCTCTTGCAGCACCCCATGGCACCTGGCCACTACCTGCGAGATCCACAAAGCCAGTGGTGGGTCTTGTGGTTCTGAGGAGCACATAGACCAGTCCTCTGTTTTCTTTCCTCTATGGAAAGCATGCACAGCTCTCCACAAGGGCACAGTGGGACATGAGGATGAAGGGTCATCTTCATGGTGGGTCATCTTCGTGGCAGTGGTCCAAGGGTGTGGATACCCACTCAGGGACAGACACCTAGGCCCAGCATTTCTGTCCATTTGCAATAATGAGTGAGAAATTAAATGTCTTCTCAAGAGGCCCAACTCAAAAAAGCAGGTCAGTGCTGGCTCAGCCATGTGATACAAAGCCATGCTAGCTTTACCTGATACTGATAGGGAGAAATGAAAAAATGGAAAATAGATTTTCTTTCATATATCAGGAGTCTCTGTGGGGGATAAAAAAAAAAAAGAGTGTATCCAAACAACTTGCATTTCTGGAATAAGAGAAAACACTGGAGTTTGGAGGCTCAGTGGCTTCATTCACATAGATCAAACTCTCTATAAAAAGTTTATAAATTGATACTTCTGCTCGTGAACCCAAAAGCTACAGCTCTTCACATGGGGTCTGGATGAACCCAGGCTCTCAGGACCCTTATTTTATATCTGTCAGGCTCTAGCCATTTATTAACACATTTACTCTTGTCCAGCCTCTAAAAGCTTTAAACATCAAGCACAGACCCTTGCTGCTCACTCCCTGGGACCTTGTTTCTAGGCTTAGCACAGCTTTGTTCTGCTGAAATCCTGGCCACTTGCACCAATACTTTAAAAAAAGAGGTAATTCTCCTGAATGTATGGGTCTCTCCATTGTTCTTACAGCTCTGAGGCTACCTTGTTTTGTAGTTCTTTTATTAGGTACAAGCATCTAGCGTGTATGAAGCTGTAACCCAACCCGTTCTTTTCCTTCAAGGCTGCACACCCAAAGCTCTAGTTTTTTAGCCCCACTTCTCTCTCTGGGATGCTACATTTATTCCTTGTTGTCTGATTCGAACTCAATGATGGACATCATGGGGCATAGGAAACAATTATAGGGAGCAGAAATAGCCTCCACACACAGTGGGAGCAGCTCTCTAATTCAGAGCCCTCATTACAGATCAGAGCCCATAAGATTCAAAGTCCGTATATACCCTAAGAGACTGTGTGGTCTCTGGATTTCCTCTGAAGCATGCTATGGCAAGTACAGAAAGACATGTCTGTCATGTACAAAAAAAAATATTTAACCCTTGCCAGCCTGGGGTGAATCAGTGTAGTAGGAAGCTGGGGCCAGGTTAAGGTGGGACACATTAGCCCAGATACTTTTACACCTGGATTCTGCAGCAGCAACAGATGACTTGATTAGGATTGCTGCTGGAGCTCTAGGGCTGGTTGGACTAATTTTCTCTCTGCCCTGAAAAGGCACTCTCATCTATCAGAAAATTATTTTCTGTGTCCATGGGCATCTTCTCACTCACTGATTTATTTACCTTGTACTCTAGTGCAAATCTTAACAGGCAAAGGGGTTCATCAGGTAGGACACAACTTTACTCTGAGAGATGTTTCTGATCAAAGTCATCGCCTCTCCAAAGCAGAATTACCCTGAATCCTTGGGAAGTCCCCAGTGCTGTGAAAATGTATATGACCAGGTTGCTTTTTATGGCACTGTTTTCCCTGTGGATCTGTGGTGCAGGTGGCAGAACAGGGATTTCTTCACCTGCTTTCCTGTTTCTACCTCTACCCCCAGTGCCGGACCCATCCTTTCCTGACACCACTTCCTTGGGGTGTACAGAACCCTTACCCGGATCTGCTTTCCAAAGCAGTTTGCACCAGACTCAGTGCTTCCTGATCATCCATCATGGGAACTGAAGACTCAGCCTCTCCTCTGTGCTCCCAACAGAGGACACTGATATTTGTTGTTTCCTCTCTACTTTCTGCTGTCAGAGAATCACACACCTCACTACCCCAGCCCAACAACTCATCAATGCCACGGTATTTTTGTGAGGCCCTTCAAAGCCGGGGATTAGGGCCTTCACAAGCCACCAGCTTTCGGCTGAATGCGCCCCCAACTCCACTGACAAATCTGCAGCAGCAACGACCCAATTTCATCTCTCCTCACTACTTAACCTTAGACAAGAGCATGGGATTTATTATGCTGGGACTTGTGTTCCTAAGCATGAGGATGTTGCTATTATCAGCAGCTGACAGGCCATCAAGAAAATATTGCTGTCAAAGTGACAAGCCAATGGTTAGCATTTCCTCAACCCCCCCATTTGTTGGCAAACAGCACGAGGAGTGCAGCTTCTGCCCACAAACACAGGTTCCTGGAGACCTGGGGGGATCATCCCCTGGCCAGGATGGGATGCAGGTCCCAGCTCTGCAGCATCACTGCTGGAGGACGAGCTGTTTCTGCGCTGGCTGCTGTGCCCTGCTGCTGACAGGAGGAAGCCCTGCCTGCCTTGCCAAAGACTTTTTTGGTCGGTGAGAGATAATGATAGTCATTGTGCTGGGGCTGTCCACCATGTCAGCATCCTGTTTTTTGGAAGAGTGTGTCTTAGGCTTGAATAGCCTCTAAACACAGCAGGAGAGACCTCAGCATGGAGCATTAGGCCCATGGGCTTTCTAATCTCAGAATTACTTAGCAATGCCTACTAGCCAGAAGTCACATCCTTTTCCCTTTTTTTCTAAATTAAAACAAATTATTTCTTGTTAAGCCTCCTTTTCAAAATTTAGGACCACAGTTCTCAGCATGCCATTTTCCCTGATGATGAGGATGCTCTTACACTGTGCCCTCAATTTTTTCAGACAAGGATGCCCTGCCAGCAGCATCAAGGGGCCATCATGCACACAGCATTGCCAGGCTGGCAAACAGGAGGTCACCTGCACATGCATTATTTAGAGCAAAGCCCAGACTGACTCCTCCCTTGAGTGCTCTTGAGCTGGGCTGCTCTAAAATGCAATTGTTTGAAATGTCATGTCAGAAGGACCTTTACCAGCAACTGCTGAGAAAGAGATGTTTTGGAAGCATGCAAGTGTTTTAGATATTTTCAGGGGTTGGTGTCTCAGGGGAATAGGCTGTTTCCATCACTTTGTGTCTGTTTTCTCTGGGTCAAGGCAGTTCATAGCTCTTTGATTACTTTTCATAACGAATATGGGGTTTCTGTCTGAAATAAAGCCAGTGCACAGGATGTAAAGTGTTCTTCCACAAGGAAAACTCGCCTAAGGTTTCAAGGTATTGAATTGCTCCCTTGTGTACATGGGTGTTTTTGCTTTAAAAATGTGTCACAAAGTAATGGGGAAAAAAAAAAGAAAAAGAGGAAAAAAGTGATGAAGTCCATTTGTGACTCAAACAGCCATGTCTAGATACTAAAGACAGATTTTAGTACTTATATCCTCTTTCCAGAAAATCCTTCATCCCTGTGAGGTGCTTTAGTGAAGTGCCCAGAGGTATTAAAAGATTGGGGATGATGCATGACCCTGGCTCTGAATGAGCACCCTTGGCTGAAGTTTCATCACAGAAAATCAGAAGCCACCTATTCCCTAAAATTAGATTTTCTGCAGCCTGTTTTTTTCATTCAGGCAGTGTCTGCAGCATCAGGCAGGACACAGAGTAAAAGCTCAGCTCTGCTGTTGGCGGGCAGGGGATGAGCAGGAGCTGTCCTCTTTAATGGGAAAGGAAACCAAATTAATCCTGTTCAGACTCAAAGCCTACCATCAGAGGAAGGCTGAGAGGTCAGTGGAGAACTGCTCTACATAGCTACATTTTTGTTGTATTAATTTCCCTGCTGCTCAGTCAGAGGATTCAAGAGGAAATCCACTTTGCAACAAACATGTAAATAGAGAAAATATTTTAGAAAATGGTGGGAGCCAGTATCTCCAGGGTGAAAGTCTGCATCACCCAGCTTTGCTTTTCTCAGGAACAAGGCTGCCTTTCCAGGGTGGTCTGCTGGTGCTTGTTCTCATGGTCCTTGAGAGCAACAGATATTAAATAGAGGTTTCGCTGGTGGGGCTGACTCAAACTCAGTATCAAGCATCACACTGGAGCAACTGGTCGGGGGCAGAGTTCCTACCCTCTTGCCTTATTTTAGAGAGCAAAGATGGTGGGGTTTTCTCCCAAAACCTTTCTCACAATCTCAGTTGGAAAGACCCCTTGTTTCACTCAAAGTCAGGAAATCAGAAGATGATAGAAAAAAAATGGTCAATTGCTGTTTTTATCAATTAGATAGAGATCAACTTTCTCTGCCTTGAATGAGCTTCTCTTTCTTCTCCTGCTAATGTAGAAGCCTGCAAAACAGTTTCCCAATTAACTGGGGATGGCATGCATGTTAACTGCTGAACTGCGTTAAATTGTTGTGCACTTTATATTGTCATTATTGAAAGGTTGGGGTAAAATTTAGCTGTCATCTCATGAAGCTGAGGCTTGACTTCTACTTTCCCAGTGTTTTGGCAGCTCACCTTCTCAGGCAGCTGCATGGACCTGGTGAAGGCAGCACAGAGTCTGATGGCTGGGGAAGGGCAGCACAGCCCTCATTCCATTTGAACATCCTGTTTCTGCACTGGTGTGGAGGTCTGTCTGTAAAGGTGCTTGCCATAGGAGCTGCTGTCGCAGGGGATTTCCAGGGTTTCCAGCCCCCTGAAGCCTCCATCATCACCTGTTAGGAAGTAAGAGAGCTCACCAGCAAAAGCTGAGGCTGGTGCCTGCTCCCCCCTCCCCAAAAGAGGGCCTTTGGTTACTGCTCAAATTATTTGGGTCCAGCAAGGTTCTGGGAGGGATCCATAAGACTGCAGAGAGGACTGGCACCCTGATCCCATAAGGGCTAGAGGAGCTGGGGACCACAGCCCAGGACTGGTTTTGGCACAGCCACTGGGATGGGGGAACAGTGGCTGGGGAAGTGGGCAGAGCAATTCAGAGAACTTGGGGGAACAGGGAGGTGCCAGGCAATTATAACAGTGAGGTGCAGGATGAAGGGAAGCAAAACCTGACCGGGGCTGCTCTGAGCACCTAAGGAGCATCAAGGAGCACCCAAGTCTGGGCATTGGCTGATAGTGCTGTCCCTGAACCTGTCTTTGGCCTCAATGGTGCAGAGCACAAGTTCTGGGTACCCCTCCTGTGGAGCTTGCTCAGCCTGCAGAGGAGGGCCAAAGAAAGGGGGCCTTACTCCCATCCAGCTAGTGCCTTGAGATGCAGGGGCAGCTACAGGGGAAATGGCAGGAGGCTGCAGTTACTGCAGCATCGAGTAAATTGATGTTAGACCCGCCCCTCAGCGTGACTGCAAGCAGGACAATGCAGGGAGGACTCTTCTTTGATGATTTCATTTGTCTCATTTTTATCTCTCTTTTGCTACCTCACTCTGTCTTCTCCTTCAAGCTTCTTTCTCTGGCTCATCTCCCTTTTCTTCTTACTGCAGGACTCCCATGTCCCTTCTCCCACCTTCTGGTTGGTCCCATTTTTTTCCTGCTTCTTTGACACTTCCCTTTTCTTTGTGCCCCTATTCCTGTCTGGAGATGCCCAGATGCCCACACATCAACGCTATATGTGATCAGGTCAACTTTTCTGACCTTCCCTTACACTTAACCATGCTATTGCTGACTTCCAAGAGGCAAGAAAGGAAAGGTGGATAGTTGACTTCCTGGGAATGGAGAAATGCTTGAGCTGGGTGACTCAGGCATTGGATGCTGTTGGACAGGGTTCAGTTCTGATCTAGGACGGGAAAGCTGCTTCATTGACATTGACTTTTGCCATCTCTGTTGGATTGGCCTCCATGGTCTCAGCTGAATGCTCACTAGAGGTGATCCTCAGGCTCTGGGGCGGAGCACAGGCATCTCCTTGGAGGTGGACTGGTCTTCTTTGGGCAGGTCTTCAATGACAGCTCTGCTGGCCTTGAAGACAGACTGCTGTTTGACAGAGAACCTGCTGTTTGTGCTTTACAGGTGCCAAGCAGAGTGCCCACAGCCTGCAATGCCCACACTCCAGGCCAGAGGGAGAGACACCACGCTGTGGCCACAGTATGGGTGGGACTCCTGGAAAACACCTTGGTGGGCAACAAGCTTCAAAGAACCTGGCTGCCAGCCTGCCCCAACAGCACCCCGCCCCAGGTGCCTTCCTGGGTTGTGTGAGCCAGGAGAACCCGTGTTTTGGGATGTTTTTAGCTGATCCTGTGTGGGCTGCTCTGGGTTGAAGTGCCCTTCAGGGCAGGGCCCCTTCACTGCCAGCACATTGCTGACTGTATGAGTTCCCACAGCCAGCCCCGCCAGCCCCCTCACTCACACTTATTGGAAAAAATAATTGGATGGATTGAAGTGCAGCACCGTTTTACTTAACAGATAAGAAATTTCATATCTGCCCTGATTAAGGGCCAGGAGATACGAGCTCGCTCCAGAGCCAGCAGCGGAGGCAATTTCATTTCACTTCTGCTGACAGAGAAAGAAGTTTGAGGGGCTGAGCACTGCTGCAGTTTGTTGCATTACTGTCACCACAGGAGGGACCTGCCTGCTCCCAGTGGGCATGGGGATACTGAGGAGCTCAGGGATGCTGAGGAGCTTGGCCAGGAAGGTGTCGTGCCAGCTGGCTGTCATCTGGCAGTGAACACAACATGAGGGCTTGGGGCAGTGTGAGATGCTCATCCTCCTGCTCAGGCCCCAGAAGGCAGGGGGTTCTCAAGCCCTCACTGCCTGTGCTGGTGGCACCTGGCACCTCACTGCCTCTGCTCTTTCATCATAAGTGCAAAACACCTAGACTGGTAAAGAAAATCAGTCAGGCTGAAGCCATCATAGCACATGGCTCTGTTTTAGCTGGCAAAAACTTGGTGTCACCCTGTGTCAGATGTGTAGCACTTTTGTGATGTCTTTCACACCTCAGCATGACAAAATGCCTTTACTAGAGGTATTGCCTAATTCCCTTGGAACTGAGGCCCCACTGGTCCCCCTGCTTTCTGGCTGTCTTGCTGCCACAGACCATGGGAAGTAGACGGTGTCACAGCACAGCCAGCTCTGCGGATGGGCCAGAACACAAATGCACGTCATGGCAGGGGCACATGTGCTTGAGCATCTGTCCTCAGCAGTGGTCTAACGTACACAGCAAGTCCAAGCCCAAGGTAGGCTGGATGTCCTCCATGACCCAGAGAGGCTGGCTGGCCAGGAACAAATTGGTCTCAGTAGTCCTGGCATCCAACAGAGCAAAGCTCAAGTGGGTAAAATTTGGGCAGCTCTCCAACTCTGCCACCAAAGCTGGAGTAGTGTACAGGTATAAACAGGAGGCATGAAGAGACGGACCTTTTCCTGTACTTAGAGTGAAACCAGTGAAGTTATTAATTGCCATCAGCATGATGAGCCAGAGCAGGATGCTACACTGTGCTGGGGGAAATGGCATCTGAGGCTGAGGCAGCAAAGTCAGGAGGAGATATAAATGACAGCAGGTGTGAAGTTGCTCCTTGAACACAGCGTCCTCTGAATCCAAAAAGTCAAGGGACAGAGGAGGAGGAGACATGTGGAGCACTGAGGACCGGGCCACTTGTTCCCGGATTGCACAAACACTTGTCATGCAGACAGTGCTGTCAGTCTTCACGACATCATTCCTAAGATCATGGAGTTTGACAGCCCTCCTTTGGGGCCACTGTCTACAGGCATATTTCCATGAGATGCAAATAAAATTATTTTTCATAGATTTTAATTTTTTTTAATATTTTAAAAATAAAAATAATTTCTAGCCTGCCACAGTGTAAGCTGGACTATGCAACTAGGAGACACCGGCAGTGTTGCATCCCTCATTATGGTCAATCCTTGGGAAGGAAATGGGAGTGGTTTGGCTAAGGTGGCATGTCCTTGGGATCCAGGACCATCTGAAATGCTCCCAACAGCGGGCAGCAAAGAGCAGCAGGTTCCCATGGTGCTGTTTTTAGACCTGAAAATACACCAGTCCCTGGCTGATCCACAAAACGGAAGAGACGAAGCATCCTTCACATACGGAGAGGCTTTTGGGGAGCTGAGTGCTCCATCACACGGCCCTGCACAATGCATAGGGCAGAGATGAACTAGGGACAGATAGCAGTGTGATAAATGTACTCCTGCTGTCAGCCAGGGCCAGGCACTGGTGTTCACAGGAGGAAACCGGGGAGGTTTCAACTCTCTTACAGAATTGATGTTGAGTTTTTAAATCAATAGCTTCACCTTCTAAAATGTTCCAGAAGAACCTGTAATGATTTTTAATGTATTCTAAATGTCAGAACAACCAGCATTCTCTTCTGAGAAGCTTGCAGGCAGTGGTGCTGGGAGCCAGGCGGGCAGTGAGTGTAGCTCCACCTGTCTGCTCTGGACTACACAGCTGCCACAGTGGCCATCTCGTACTTATCCATGGTCCTCGGCTGCTGCAAGGAGCCTTGGCCCCGGCTGCAGGCAGGAAACAGCTTTATTTCTTGAGCTATGTTGTATCAAAGCAGGAGTATATACAGAGAGAAGACCTGTGCCCCAAGACAAAACTTTATGACTATCTGTTGCTGCTATGTAGGGTTTAATTTGGAGGAATCTGGCTCTGGGGAATGTTTTCAGCCCCCCAGAGGGGAAGGATATTAACCCTGAAACCTGCTTTGGCTTAAGGAAAATGTCTCTGGCAGCTGTCAGGGCTGAGAGGTCCTCAGGGCACTGCTCTGGGACTGCTGGTGTCAAGCCTGTTGCAGTGACACAAGGCATTCTCAGGAGTGAGCTGCTTCAGTGGAGATGCTTTCAGTAGTCCTCTGGTCCCTCTAGGGATTTGCAGACAGCTCAAGTCACAACTGCTGCTTGCTTTTTTTTTCTCTCACCTTTGCAGATGTATTTTCCTCACTCTTCCTCCAGCAAGCCTCTCTTTCCCTCCTCCAGGCTGCAGGAGAAGAAGTGGTGAAGACAGGAAAATGCTGAATTCATGGAAATAGGTCAGAGACTCTCAGGTCTCACACACAGTGTGCCAGAACAGGTTATTGCAATGGGCAAGATTTAAGCTATGTCAGCCATAAAATGAGGCAGAGGGTTCTGCCTGGCACCAGCTTTGGTCACCCTCCCAATTCAAGGACATATCTTGTAAAGGTCTGTTTTATTGAGCTCAAAACAAGCCCCGGACAGCCCAGCCCTGTCTGGCACGGGCAATTGTGAAATCCCCTCCCAGATTTGTGCCCTTAGACTCTCTAAGCTGCTGAGGCCTGGGGTGGGAATTGGTGAGAGGTGTGTAGGCAGTCAAAGCTGTACCGCAGCTGGTGCCTGGCACAGAGGTGCTGTGTGAGACCAGAGGTCTCAGCATGCAGTGGTACACCGTGTTGTAAATGGTAATCTCCTCTTGACATCTAATCTTGCTGCTGAAAAGCACATAAATCTCTCAATAGGCTATGCAGGACACAGCATTTGGTGTCTGTGCTTGCTCCCCTCTCCAATCTATAAATCTTGCATTCAAGCTCTCCAAGAATCCCCTTGATTATGAACATGATTATGCCAGAAACCTCTGTGTTTCCTTTCCCATGCTGCAGGAACAACTGAAGGATGGTTCTAGCTTATTTATAGTTCCTTTCCCCCCTATCATATGCTAAATATAATCAGGGCCCCAGTTTTCACCCTTACAGCAGAGCAGTGGCTTGAGCCAAAGGCAGGAACAGGCACATCATCCTGTGGGTACCTGTGCCATGCTTCCTACTGCAGGCAGAGAAGTGGGAGTTGGGTGGGAGTTGGGTCAGGGGGAAACCAGCCACATGGAGCTGCCCTGGACACAAATGGGACCTGCCCAAATTGTGTCAAGCATACTTCAGCAGCTCTGCTCCCTGGGCAGCTCTCCAGGGTTTGCCCAGCACTGCTGTGCTTCAGATGCCTGGGTTGTGCCCAGGAGCATGTGAAACATGTTTGGCACATGCCAAGATTGCCTCAAAATGCAGTTTTCAGGATGCCCAACTTTTCAGACACATTTGTAGCAATATTTGTCTGAAAATGTATGGGACAATTTTTTTCCTGAAGATGTACAAACATTATGTTTGGACATTTTACAAATGAAGTAGCTTGGCTTTCTTTCAACATGACAGTTCCATTTCAAAAATAACCTATCTTTTATTTCTTTTTAAGCTAAATAATAGGAAACATTTGGGGTTCAAATTGACATTTTCATTTTATTTTTTGCATGTACTCCCCCAAGTTTTCCATTTGGTTTGCATGGGCAGGTCTCCCCCTTCCTCCTATCTGTGTATGGAGGAGTAGGGATGGGTTAGCAGATAATGAAATTTAGTCTCCCCGTGGAGCCAAGAGTACAGGGAGCTTACCCAGGATGCTCCTTCTCTTTCTGCTGGAGCACTGTCTTGAATACCTGTATTCCCCTCCCTCTTCTCCCTCCCTGAGGTTTTACTCCAGTGGCCTGTTGTCCCATCCTAGAAATAAAAATGCTGCTTTCAAGGCTGTCTGTGCCACTCCACTCTCCACCCTCCCTGCCTCCCTCTAAAATGTTTTCCATTAAAGCTAAAGATTAATTTCTGACCTCAGTGACTGACAATGTGCCAAGGGGGGAAAAACAGTGCAGGCTGAGGGGTGAAAGACACAGAGGCTATGGAAGGAGACACAAAATCAGGGGTGGCATCAGTTCAATATCAGTAGCTTGCTAGCAAGGCAGGGTGTGTGTGGGGATAGCTCTGGGGTACATGCAGTCCCCCAAAACCCGCCCTGCAGAGCCCTAGGAGCTGTACATTCCCATCACATTCTTGTGCCCTGGCCTGGCTGGGGGTGAACTGGCACAGCCTGGGTCTTGCTACCTTCATCAGAAGCATCAGGATGGTCCTGTTCTCCCAAGCCTTCAGCTGGCCCAGGATGGGAAGAAACCCTCATTTCCCTCCATTGACTTCTCCGCACAGCTGCCACCACCGATTGCTATGGAAACCTGGGAGTATGCAAAGCAGGGGAAAGCTGCCTGGCTGGGAGGTTCCCGCAGTGGGAAGGGGTCCCGCAGGAGGAGGCATGATGTGGTGAGGCTGGGTGCCTCCGCTGGGGTGAGCCCAGGGCCAAGCCCCTGTGGGAAGGCAGAGGATGAGCACTGGCTCGGCCTCCCCATCCCACTGACACCCCGGGGGGTTTGAGGTGCTAGTTATTGCCTACAGAGGATTTTGTGCTTTTCCTCTCTCTGTCTCTGCATCAGTCGTGACAGGAGCTTGCAGCAGAAAAGCACCTCCCTCACCAGCTGGGAACTGTTGCCAGATTTCAGCTTCACCAGCCTTTCTTATGTGCAGCTCAAAGGCTCTTCTGTTTCACCTTCTTGTGAGGACTATCAAAGTGCTCTCGGAATTTTTTCTTTCTTATTTTTTAATGTTTAGCAGCTTTTAAGAGGGGTCTCAGTGCAGGCAAGAGGCTCTTATCAAGCAGGGATTCTGCCTTCTCCTTTGAGCAGCAGAAAGACAGTAGAGAGAGAATGCCTCTTAATAAGTGAACCAGGGCCTCCCTTCCTTTCTCTCCCTGTCCAAGCCCCAGCAAAAGGCTGGGAACATCCATCTGGGGCACCCAAATCAGCTTCTGATGACAGTGCCCTTGGTTAGGCACACACATGTCCTGGCAACCCTGTGAAACTCTGAGGAAAACACATAACAATTTCCTTTGTCAAAGACACCAAATCAGCTTTATCTTCCCTAGGTATGTTCCCAGTTCTTTCCTCTTAGTATCTCCTAGCTGTTAATGCAGACAGACTCCTGCTGATACTCTTATCTCAGCATTACATGAGGTGACATGAGCAAAGGTTACGAGCAAGTTGGCCAAGTTAAGACAAGCTATCTGTGTAGGCAGTCTCTGAATAGCATGGCCTCTACTGGGATCATCAGCCAAAAACATATCAGAGAGGCACACGCATGGGAAGTATTAGGCTTTTAAGGACGTCCAGGTTATGTCTCCTCCCTCTCTTCCCCTGGGGCAAATTCATACAGAGAAAATCTTCTCCAGTGCTGCTGGCTCTGCCAGTGATGCACACAGGAAGACGTTTGGGACCCAGAGACCCAGCTCTACAGTGACTCCACTAACAAAATGTATTCTTGGGAAACATGCTGTCCCAAGGAACAGGCCTGCCTGCACAGAATTGAGCTGGGGAGAGAAAGCAGGTGTTTAGATCAGACCTGAAAGACTTTAGTAAGGTAGCAGCTGAATCACCATGCTGCAGGGAAGAAGCATGAGCGAGCCCAAGGGACAGACGAATGCTGCCTGCAGCCCTTGCTGGGGAGTGGTGCAGTGCCCCTCACGCCAGTTTGTGAGAAGAGGGAGCCAGAAAGAGAGCTGCTCCCTGGCACCCAGCATCCCCTTTTTATGTAAAAAGGTGGGTGTTGTTTTCACTCGTTCCTGAATCCTGACTTTGATGTGACAACTTGTGCAGGAAGATACAAAAGAAAGCAGGGAGATCTAGAAAATGCTTCTTGCCTGAGCTGAGGTTTAGTTAGACTCCTATAATTAACGACTGCGGCTTTTCTAAGAAAGATCCCAGCTGCTTTCCTCTGCAGCTTGCTCTATAAATTTTTCTCTCACGCAACTGACATGCACCAAAACTCATTCCTGTGAGGAAGGGAATGAGCATGTATAAATCAAATGTATCTGAAAAACATGAACAAGAGGAGAGGGGGCAAAAGAAGCACAGACTCCAAAAGAAGTTACATAAATCAACTTCCCTGGGAGGATGCAATCAGGTCCCTCTGGGCAAGACGTAGTTTGCAGGGTCGTGTGTAGCAAGCCCTTCACATCTGATCATTAAGTGAGGAGCTCAGGCAGTGAGTGAGACTTCTCTGTGCCCAGCATAGGACATGCTGTGGAAAGTGTGCCCTCATTTTGTCTTGGGATGAACAACTCTCTCAATAAGCTGTTCTGCTGAACTACTTGGTGTTTGCAGCTCCAGAGGAGCTAGGACCTCCCTGCCCATCCCCAAGGCTCAGTCTTCCGGAAGTCCCCCAAACTGAGTAGTCTCATCTGCCCTGTAAAATTATTTCATCCAGACAGATCAAAAGAACATCAACCCACAAAGCCCAGCATACTTTAGAAGAAGGCATTCTCAAGCAGCAGAAGTCTGATTCTCAAATTCTTACAACAGGAGCCTTTACTGCATGTAAACAATGACCAAGGCTCTGTGCACCCTTGCTTTTCAGATCTGCTGCCTTTTCTCCAGGCCAGTGGGGCCCAGTTCTTGGAAAGCAAGTAATGTTCCAGTCCTTTGGCAGGTCTGGTTTTCACCTGAGACTTTGGCAGTTTCAGTTTGCTGATGGTCCTTCTGCACAGACAGTTGCCATTCAAAGTTCATAAACAGAGAAGAGCAGGTAAGTGACTTCATAGATCTGGCACCCCCAACAATAGTATCTTGGGGGGACAGGTGCCCAGCAGGCACGGGCACATGCTCCGCTCAGGCCTTTCATTCCCTTGGTCTATCTGTCTACTCTTTGTTCCTCCATCCCCTTCATTTTTCTCTACATGAACTACACACCAACCCTTCACCAGTTCTTGTCTTCTCAGAGTCTCCCAGGTCTTACCAGGTTCTTCTGCCTCTTAAAATACCCGGACAACTCTAAGTGCCCTCCCACTTTCTGAGAGCTTCATCCACCCACCTAACTGTGCTTCCATAGCAGAGCTGGGGGAGGCTTAGCATATACCTCCTGTTGCCTTTCACCCCTAAGCATCTCTCTGGGCTATTCCCCCTTCTCCCAAACTGTCCTGTTTTGCCTTTGCTCTCTCACAATGCTTTGAGCTCTATTTGATTTGCAGACACAATTTTCTTTCATGTAATTCAGCTCTGCCCTATGAATTGGCTCTTCACTGATACATTTTTGCTTAGCTTGAAGAGGATTAAGTAAATTCTTTCACCATGGAAGTCCTATTTCTGGCCTATGCCTGTTATCAGGGAACATAGGACAGCGGCAGCAGGGGAAAGCATTTTATTAAGCGGCCAAGGTATCTGCCACACAGTCCTACTGCTTTCCTGCTCCCCACTAAGCTTTTGCAGACATTAGTAGATAAGTTCTGCGAACAATAGCATTGCCCCATTACTTCTGCCTTTGTCACCAAAGGCAGATACTGAATTTTCTTTTCCAAATGCTATTAACTCTTCCCTGTAAAATTTCTATATTTAATACAAATCTTCCATGTCTGAAGTTTGTGGCAATCATGCATGGACAGGCAGGGAGATGAAAGGAAGCCTGCCACACAGCCTGCCCAACATGCTAGCCAAAGCATAGCCTCAGCTGGACACAGCAGAAGATGCCAAGGAGAAGCTGAAGAGGGGGCCCTGCCACTCCCTCAGTCAGTGCCTGCTCAGCTGCTACTGAGAGGAGGGGAAGCACCTAAAGCCACCCTGGCTGTGGGGCTCTGAGTCATGACTGCAGGGCTACAGCTGAGCCAGCACGAAAACCTCCTGTAGGTCCTAGCCCAAGCCAGGCCATGGGGCCAAGCCAGCCTAGTCCAGCACCAGCAGCACATCCCACAGCAAACTTCTGTCTGTGCAAACCACGCAGAGTTTGTCCCAGTGCTCAGCACCTAGGGAGGTCCCCATATTTCAGAGAACATTCTCAGTGTCTTTCGAGCAATAGCTCCCAGACAAACCTTGGCAGTGTGTCCAGGCAGAAATCTTTCCAGGGTGAAATTCTGCAAGTTCAGCAATGTAGAGGACTCACTGGTCTTTGTTCTTCCCCTTGATGAAACAACAAACCCAGGCTGACTGTGACAGCTCTTTGTCACGTATGATCATCTATAGCAAGGAAAAACCGTCATGCTTGAGCAGCACCTGCCTTATCTGGCTGACCTGTTGTGAAGACCACCTCTGTCTCCATGCTGACTTCTGAATGGACAGAGCTTTATCATCCTCTGCTTCAGCATGTGGGAAAGACTAGTGGGGCAGATGTAGAAGGAGAGCTCTACCACATCCTCTCCCTCAATAACTATTGCATCAGGCTAGAACTGTGCAAAACACAAGCTTTTCCCCTCAGTAATCAAGATGAGACCATGAATAAAAGGAATTAGCTAAAGGTCAAGCCAGCTAGAACAAGAATAATGAAAACAGGCTTAAGGAACAGCTGTGTGCAATTGCTCAAAGTACAGCAGATTTTGTCCTTTTCCTGACTCAGTGGCTGGGGGAGGCAGAAAGTTTAGCAGTGGCCAGAAGCACTTCTGGCTGGTGGACTGCTAGACGCATCATAAGCATATAACTGTTCTCTCTGCCCTGTATCCCCTGAGTCACACACAAAACAGATAAGCATTGCCTTTGATCCCTAGTTCTCTGATGGGTGCTGCCTCCTGCAACAGTCCAAGCTGCCCCCGTTGAAGGAACATCCCTCACTCCTGAGGTTAATGTGATGTGCCCTGGTGCCTCCAGCCACAGCAGACAAAGGCTTCTTCTCCTTGGAGTCTTAGACCCTGTAATTAACCCTTGGCCCTTTGGACCAAAAGAAGCTGGGACACTTTGACCTTTGGAACCCGTTGGAAAGTTCAATTAACTTCAAGGGCCTTTGCTAGGAACATTAGTTGAAGAAACAAAGAATTTAGAGAAGTGCTGGAACATTGTCATCAAATTGTTCTGAATGTATCTATTTTTAGAGGGTGAAGGGGAGAAGAAGCTGAAGAGAGTACCTCGGAGCCTTGGAGTAGTCATGGGTCTCTCTCAGCCCCAAGCCTGAGCCAAAGGAGGAAAGGGGGTGGTGATGATGGTGGTAGCATCTTTCTTTTTTTAATTTTTTTTAAATTTTTTTAAGCAATGAAGTTCCATCACCCCACCCCCATGGTCAGAAAATGAGACCCACAGATAGAGCTGAAGATAATGGCAGGTTGCCATGGAAATGTGCATTTAGTCTCGCTGTTTCCATGGCAACTGAAAGACATACCATTCTGTTCCTCTGAAGGATGCCAAAGGTAAATGAGCACTGATTAAAACAGGGGCACAAACTTGGGTTCTAATCAACAACAAAGACTAGGACCATAAACTCTTATTGCTCAAGCAGGAAATATTAAGAGCCATACAAGTTCTGGGAAGGGCAGCGGCAGAAAGTGCTGTACACAAACGGCTCCCAATGGGTTGCAGAATCACAGCCTTGGTGTAATGGCCCATCTCACTGTCATGAACAGCTTCAGCTGACTCACACAATATTTCTGTCCACAGCTGGATACTAAACCAACCCCAGGTTCATGATCTACTGAGCTGTTTCCCAGGCAGGTATCTGCACAGATCAAAGCCAGTTGCAGCCTGATCCTGGAAACCATGCAGAGCAAACATATTCCTTAGAACCCAGCGGGATCTGAACTGCACCATTATTCCTCTACCTAGCCCCTAATGGCATTTGGTTCAGGGATTCATCCTCTTAAAAAAAAAAAGAAAAAAAAAGAAGAAAAAAGAAAGAAAAAAAAAGAAGAAAAAAAAAACCAATAAAAAGCTTCCCAAAGAGAAGTTGGATACAGTACAGGTGGCTGCAGTTTATTCTTGCCAATGCTCCATGTCCTTGAACTGTGGTTCTTTATCGAGGCTGGCTGACAGCTGTATCAAACACACCATTACACAAGGTTATCCTTTCCTCTACTGCCAGTTTCTCTGGCAGCTATGGCCTGTTCCAGAGAAGCATGGTGAGAGCTTTGGCTGGTGTGCATGAAAACAGGCAAAGAAAAGGAAACAAGAAAAACACTGCACATGCTGTCACACTCTCTGTTAATGAATCTGATGGTGGTGTTTGCTAGTGGAGACAATCTTTGGTTCAGTCCTTAAGCACGTGTTGTAGCAGCTCATCAGGAAATACAGCACACTTGCTCTGAATTTTTCCCTGAACTCCCAAGAGCAGCCCCATGGAAAGGGACCAGGTGGTCCTGGTTGATGGCAAGTTGAATCAGAGCCAGCAGTGCCCTGGCAGCCAGGAAGGCCAAGCATGTCCTGGGTTGCATCAGGCACAGCATCACCCACCAGGCAAGGGAGGGGACTGTCCCACTCTGCTCTGCACTGGGGCAGCCTCACCTCAAGTCAGGTGTGCAGTTTTGGTGCCACAATATAAGAAGGATATAAAGCTATTAGAGAGTGTCCAAACAAGGGCAATGAAGATGGTGAAGGGCCTTAAAGGGAAGCCATATAGAGGAGTGGCTGAGGTCACTTGGTCACTGCTCAGCCTGGAGGATACTGAGGGGAAATCTCACTGCAGTTACAACTTCCTTGTGGAGAGGAGTGTTAGACACTGATCTCTTCTCTGTAGTGACCAGTGACAGGACCCAAGGAAACAGCATGTATCAGGGGAGGTTTAGGTTAGATACCAGGAAAAGATTCTTTGTCCAGAGGGCGACTAGGACTGGATTAGGCTCCTCAGGGAAATGATTACAGCACCAAGCCTGCCAGAGTTCAAGAAGCATTTGGACAATGCTCTCAGGTACATGTGACTCTTGGGGCTATCCTGTGTGGGGCCAGGAGTTGGACTCAATGATCCTTGTGGGTCCCTTCCAACTCAGAATATTCTATAATGGAATAAACTCCACTGACCAGTCCCAGCTTACAGTGTGAACAGTGGAACTGGTCACACTGTGAAAACTCAATTTAAAAAAATGGGTTTTCACTTGCTGCTGCCACCAGATGTTTAAAATGTTTGTAAGGCTAAAGACTCTTGGTACAAAGCACGTGCCTTCACAGCGTGGGACACAGACAAGAGAAGCCTTCTTTCATGCATTTCTGCTTTCCCATTATTGCCTCCTCCACTGCTCAGTGATTCCTCCCCCAGGTGCTGGATTCAGACAAGCCCTTAAGGTGGTAAGAAATTATATTACTGTGTGGGAGAAGCAGAAGCCCCAGTGGGTGTCATCCAGAGGGTACTGGTTCCTCAACCCTAGTTGTCTTCCTGACTCACCCAGTAGCTCTGTACAGATGTATAATTTCACAGGAGAAAGGTCTGAGATTAGTGAAATTTTGCAGATGAAAATGTATGGGTGAGAGGGACAGTTATTCCCCTAAGACTCACCTTAGGTTGGCCATTGGTCTTATTGTAGCCAGTCATCTCAAAATGCTCTTTGTAGTAAATGATACCACAGAGGGGCCCACCAACACAAGCACAGCACCCTTATGCATATCCCTAAACCACGAAAAAAAGGGCATAACAAAGATCTCCTATTTCTTTACCACTGCCTGGCTTGAGGCCTTGAAGTGGGACCCTCAGTTAATTGGCCATGGTAGATATTGAATCTGAAGAACAGAGCCAGTCACAGGCTCAGGATGTTCTGGTCGTCTACCAACAAGCCTCTACAGAGCTTCCAGAAGCTCTCACCAAAGGGAGAATTTCTATTCCATCTTCTTCTACCTTCTTGTCAGTGACACTGATGACTGTGCCCTTTTCCCTTGAAGTTTCATCTTAAGGCTTCCATAAATATCTTTCTTGATCATTCATTCCTTGTCAGGTGGGTGAACTGAGAGAATCCTCCTTCTTTATGTGGGAGCAGAGAAAGATTTTCCACTGCAGTTCCTCATTTTCCACAAAGAAAAGGCAGCATCTCCAGCTTCTTCTCAGTGGTTCAGTACAAGGACTGCCATCTATTCCCACTCTAAAGACCTCCTCTGCAGGCATGCCTTGGTAGCCCTTCATGGTCCAAGCAGAATCAAATCCCCTGTCTAAACTTCTGTGTCCTTCTCTTGGCACCACAGGTCTTGCCCCACAGGCTACACTGTGGTGCCATCTTGTCACCTGTTCAGTGCACAAACCTTGACAGGTTAGGTTTTCTCAGCAGGAACCAAGATCTAGCCTCTTCTGCCTACACAGCCAAAATACACCGAGATCACTTTTGTACCTGTAGTGGTTTAGTTCTACAGTACCCCGCTGTCAACAAGAACCCCTTTGCTGACTTCCTAACATTGACAGAAGTTCTGATGTACTGACAGACTTCTAAAGAGCCAGGACAACTCTGGAGGTGACAGACAACCCTTTGCACCCATTCCCTAATGGGAACTGGAAAACCAGTAGCTTTGGCCAATAGGTTACACCTTCTGCCAAGAAGCAGGACCAGGAAGCCAAGAGCAACATGGTGTATGGGCTGGAATCTCTCCAGCTCCTAGCAGTTTCTCTAAGGACCACAGTGCAGAAATACCAGCCTGCCTCCAAAACACACAGCTGAAAAGAAACTTCTGCTCTTGCTTAGGTCCTGCACGGAGCAGATCCATCCTCACCCCAGAATGCCTGTGTATGTCCGGTGCAGTGAGTCCCAAGGAGTAAGGGGTCCACCTAGTGCAGTCAGAGCAGTACTGCCAGGACCGCGGGCAGACCGAATCACACGTGAGCTTCACAGCAAGGCTGCAAGTGACACTGGTGGGCACCAAAGCCTTACCCCCTGCATAGTCCCTTCGAGTGAGAAGCAGACCCTCTGAAAGGGGCAGCACTCCACGTGGACAGCACTTCCAGCTACTGCATGGGCGTAGAGCAAGCGTAGGCAAGTGGAACCTGGCTATGTTGAACAGACACGGCACGTTTACACTTAGCAAGAACAGTAATCCAAGATGAAGCCAGCATGTTTACAGGGGCTGAAGGCTGGCTTTAGTCCAGGGAAGAAAAGCCTTGGTAGCTGCTGGTTTGCTACCTCTCCAGCACTACTGCTGCACTTTTATTTCCCATAAAAGATCCCAAAAGAGACTTGACCTAGATCAGTCTGTGAGAAATGGATCAAGAATGGACCTTCCTGGTACAGAAAGCAACTCCTCTGGCCAACTTACAGCTATCCCAGCTGAAAGAAATTGAGTTATCTAATGTATTCTACCCACACAAGATTTAAGGTCTTACACTTTTCAAAGGCAGTTCTGGCTGACATCACCTTCAAGATCTGGGAACATAAGAGTAGGGTTAAAACATCCTGCAGGGGTTTAGGCAAGTCTTTTAACCACATCCTTTTACTCCCTTCTACAAAACATGATAGCTCTCTGATAGCAACATAGCTAGGCAGACATTGTTGACTGCAGGAAATGGAAAGGGCTAAACGGAAAGAGACACTGCTCCACATCCTATCCATGTGCATCCTTGTGTGACAAAGTCAGAGCAGATCACGTATGAGCTCCTGTAACATCTGCTGATGGAACTGAAACTAGCTATCAACTCTGAGCACTAGAAATAAATAGGCAAAACAGTGCTGAACATAGGGACTACTAAATAGTTTAAAAAGGCATTTGGGAAGCTTAACAAAAAATGCCTGTGGCATGGAGTCTTGAAAAGCTCACGGTTTGCCATAGGCGGTTCCCTTGAGACTGAAGTCATGCAGTGCTCCCACACTCACGTGAAAAGACTCAAGTCTTAAACAATTTGATTATGATCAGATAAAAGAAAAAAGAGGGAACAAAAATAGCTTCCCCATCTCTCCTTTCATCCAGAAGCAGGTGAATCACTGACTTAAAAGACATCTAGTGGCAGATAAAAAACTACTGAAAATGACTAATCGAAAGGATGTTATTCTGGAAACTTCTAGACTTCCCATTCCATGGGAGTCTTAGAAAGGAATTGACCTATTCCAGCCTTTCATCAAACCAGGCACGTTAGACAGAGACTAAATGGTAAAGCAAGCTATGGAAAAGCTTCCCAGACAACGTTAAGTCAAAAGGACTTGTGAACCCTTAGGCAGTACTCCAGCTCTCTGTCTGTATCACCTTAACTTCCCTTCCTGCTGGCAAGAGCAGGCAGCAACCACACTACGAAACCTGAGAGTCTGTAGGACCTAAAATTCCAAGTCAGGCTTAGGAAGAGCCTAAAATAGCACTGGAGCACTGAGAGCTGTGTAATTTATTTTTTTATATATACACAAGGCTTTTCTTTTTTATATATAAAAGACATAAGCTACTAGTTCTTCCTATCTCAATTTTTTTTGTTTCACTTACTCTGAACAAATAAAAACCATCATCCCAGGAACTTACAGCAAAGCCACCATAGGTTCCTGGGACCAAGAGAATCCTGTTCAGCAAGAAAAGAGCAAAGTATCTGGAAAAGCCCTCTGTAAGCTGGGCAGTGGGGGGCCAGCAACCCTGGGAGGTACATGTGAGAAACACTCCAAGTCCCATTCACTTGGAAGACATGGAATCATGGAATAAGCAACATTAGCCTGAAAGAACCCAGATTCTACCCACATGTAAATGCACAAACAATACCAATCAATCTCATAGACTTTTATAAGTAAGAACTTTTGATACACACACACACACATATATATATATGTACAGCCTTCTCTTGCAGAGACAGTTAGGTAGTTCCACATTCAGGACAGGCCAGGCAAGTCAGCACCACCTGGCCAGTGGTTCACAAGGCGCTGAAGATGCTCCTGGGTGTGTGCTCATGGTTACTTCATCATTTCTGAAGGGAAGGCCAACAAGTCTTGGAGATAGGCTCAGTGCAAACACACACACAGCTGCAGTAATGTGTAACAGCTGTGTCACAGAGTAAGGGAGATGAGAGGGAGCAGCAGGGAAAAGAAGAAACATAAACCCTCTGGAGATTGCCAAAAGGGTCTGCAAACAGTGTCCATCCATGGCAAGTCCAGTCAGAACTTGACAGAGAAGGAAGTCCCACATGAGCAACCCTTCTCTGCCTGGGGGTTGCTCACCACCTGGAAGGAGCTTCGAATCAGCTCTTGGCTGAAGTCCACCATGGAACCTTTCACAAAGGCCAGGCTGTCCACATCCACAACCACTCGGGCACCACCTTGTTCAAACACCCTGCAAAAAAAGCAGCATATTTAACCATCAACTGTGCCAAAGATCTTACAGAGAAGTGCAACCTCAGCATGCTCCTTATCTCACAGGCTTCTTCCCTTCAATGTAAGGTACCATCATCTCACACATCCCCCTTCTGCTGTTTTTGCCAAGAACAGTAACACCTGACCACCACAATGCTCCTTTGTCCTTGCCTGTCATCAGGATTGATAACTGTGTCCAAGGAAAACTTGTACTGGAAGCCAGAGCAGCCACCTCCTTCCACCTGCAGCCTGAGAAACTCTGATCCTTCTGCGATTTCCAGCAGCCTCTGCAAATAAATAAAAGGAAGAAGATTAAAATGCCTGCTGAACGAATTGGTGAACATTCAAACGTCTCCCCTGCGCGACGGCAGGGCAGGCAGTGTGGAAACCCTCCCAGAGACACCCGAGCCCCTCTGAGAGTCCCCACCTTCACGCAGCTCTCGCTGAGGAAGACCTGTCCTTCGTTAGGGCCGCTCTCCGTCGGGCCCGGCTCGGAGACGGACGACGCCCAGCGCAGCGGGGAGCCAGCTGCGAGGGCAGGGCCGGCCGGGGGCCTGGGCAGCGCTCGGCCTGGGCACGGCGAAGCGGGGCACCAGCTGCCTCGGGGAGAGGGGAAAGGGGGCGCCTCAGAGGGATCCGCGCCGCGCCGCCGGAGCGGGCGGCGGGCCCGGCCCCTGCGGCCACCAACCCCTGCCGCGCGGCGGCGACGTTCCGTGTCCCCGAGAGAGGGTCCAAGGGGCCGAGTGCCCAAGGGAACGGTACCTCGTCCGGCCGCCCACCGCCAACGTCCACCACCGCCGCAGCGCCGCCGGCGCCGCCATGCCGGCCCAGCCCCGCCCCGCCGCCATGGCCGGAAGTGCGGCCGCGGCGGGCGGGAGCGGCCGCGCCCACACCGGGCGGGCCCCGGGCGCTGCGTCAGCGGGGCGGCGGTGGCAGTTCGCGGGCAGTGCCTGGCCTCGGGCTCGGTAAACGCCGTACAGGCGCTGGAACTTCGCACGACGCTGCGGTTCGCTCTGGGGGTGTTCGCAGCCATGAAGCACTGAACAATAATGAACAGCGAGCGCTGTCCGTCAGGGCATGCTTGTCCCGGGATTAGCCGTGAGGTTGTTTGTCCTGAGCAGAACCCAGAGAAGGATCGAGGTGCCGCCGCAGGGGAGTTGGGGCAGGCAGAAGAGCAAACATGGGGCCAGAGCTGAGGGGTTTTAGGGTTTTTCCATGACCGCGGCCTTTCTGGTTTGCTCTCCTTTATCAGGTGGGGGCTTAGCTCAGAAGGTGGAAGACAGTCTTCCTTCGTTCGAGCGCTTGGCCCCGCGCTGCTGATTGTGCGCTGCCTCACACCCACACCGTCCCTCTCCTCCCACCGCAGCAAGGCTGGGAAGAGGCCCCGGGCCCGGCAGGGCTCACCCGACTCGAGGTGGGCCCCTACGACCGCCCGAGGCACGCTGCCCTCCCACGGTGATTTAAGCTCCTCCTGGTCGTCTGCCGTGTGACAGTGGTCTGACCGGTCGATCACGGATGCACTCGTGGTTAAAAGAGTCTGTATCTCTTTCTTCTTCATGTGCTTCTGTGGGAGGAATCCTGTTCCTCAGCCCTAGCCAGGCCTGCGGAGAGTCATACAGTGACTGTGTGGAAGACTGGTGGAAGAAAACCTGTCATCCCAGCAGGAGGGGGTGATTTACCATCAGGGGACTTCAGGACCTTGTCACAATTTGCTTTCTCACCATCCTGCTCCAAGCATGGTGATGCTTCTGTAACCACGTGCTTTTGCTTATTTGTTCCATCCTGAGCATGTAAATAAAGACTGGTTTGAGCTGTTCAAGTTTGCTTACTCCTGGGTTAGCTCTAATGATGCTAGGATAAAGCCAGGAGAGTAACACAGGCAGGGTCCCAGCAGGAGTGGTACTAATGCAGGTACCTGCAGTAGTTGATGAATCCTCATCAGGCATATAGGAACACTGAATGTTCAAATAAAAACATATTGGAGTGTTTATTGATTATTATCAGTGTGGCATCCCAAAAGCTGGCAACTTTGGAGGAGGGAATGAAAACCTCCTGGGAGAAAAGGCAAGGAGGGATCATGCCTGATTTCTTTCCATATTGCATTGGCTCTCCTATTCCTGTAGGGTGTGTTAGATTGATCTTGCTGCATTTCTCCATGTTGTGGCTGTATTCACTGTGAACACCTTTTGGAGAATGGATGTAGCCCCAAAAGCCAGACACTTTATAGTTGCCTTCATTTTTACTGGTGGTGTGTCAGAAGTGTGGCAAGTAGCTTCAGGGATCTTTGGGACATTGCTGAGATGATTCCTGCAGACTGAAAGAATGAGAAAAAGGCCAGCTAGCATAACTCAGTTAATATAATTAATAATCTGCTGTGCTGAGGACTCAGGTGCTGGGGACAGGTTTTTGGTGTGACAAGGGGAGGTGGGTGTAACTAAGGAGAACAGCTACTCCCTTGCATCTCTTATCACTGGCCATTTTCTCCTTCAGTCAGCTGTGTGGTACAGGGATGGTTGGTTGCTTTTTTATTCATGGAGTTAGAGTCTAGTTTTTCTTCCTTCCTGGGCTCTGATTTTGTTGGTCATTCCTGATAGCTGGACATAAGCTGGGTTTAAGTTTGTGTTTTGATTTCCTGTTCTTATTCTGGTTTGTGGTGTCTTGGTTTGGGGAGTTTGTTTAGCTCTCTTTAAGCACACTATTGAAAAGATTTGTCTGAGAGCTGAATTCACTACATATTTTGCTCTTTTCTCCTCTGCAATATGATGCTAAAATAATCTTGTATCTGTTTTGAAGGGAAACTAAACTTGTTTCAGTGCTTCAGAAACTGGTGATAATAAAACCTCTGGTGTGGTGTTGAATGCAAGAGTGGATGTGATGAATTTAAATGTGAATTCTGACAATCTGTAGCAAAATGAGCATGTTCTGGCTGAAAGAACAGTTAAATTGATTAGTCTCTGTATGTGGATTTTCTTGAGAACCTGCCTGCTGTATTCACTGATGCTGTAGTGCCTGCAAGCGCATCTGTTTAGTGAGCTGCAAGTGCAGTGCTGTTAGAGGGATTTGGATTAATCAGGTGTAGATATTTGATGAAGTGGAACATCAGGCTTTTTCCTCATGTAATAGAGTTGGTTGAACTACAAAAATTAAGCACTTGAGTATCAGTCTTGCTGGAAAGAATGTCTCTGCCAGCTTTCTTAGCATTTTCCCCTGGTGTTTCTGCAGGATAAGCTCCCTGTGATGTTGGTAATCTGAAAGGACCTTCATCTGCAAAATAATGAGACCAGCCTAAAGTTGATTTGAATCTTTCTTAAGCAATGTTTGGTTCCAAGGGAACCTGGAGGCTTATGCCTGTTATCAGATGTCACAGGGGACATGTGCCTAAAAGCAAGGTCTGTTTGGCCCAAGATGCTTGTGCTGCCCTGAGGAATTTAAGCTTTGGTAATGTTATTGCAAAACTGACACCATGGTAGTGTATGATATCAGCTAAAAACCTTGGGCAAAAGGTTTCTGCTTCTTTCTTCTGTAAAGGCCTTGGCTGTGGATTTACAGACTTATTAGGCTTTTTATTACTCCAGTTTGGGGTGCAGGGAGGGGAAACAGACAAGTTAATTTTGATCCTAGATTCACTATTTTTAGTTCACAGACTTTGAAATATGTGTTGACTTGTATGTATATAGTCACTGCCACTGTGTAAAAGCATCTGTGAAGCAAAGATACGTGGTGAGTGGTTTTACAGGAAGGCATCCTGATTTAATGGACTGTGGAATTTGTTCCCAAGCAAATTCCAAGCACTACTTATCCTGTGAATATCTGATGGCACTTTATGGTGTTGCTCTGACTTGACTGCAGTTCTGTTACCAGCAGTCAGATAGGCAGCTTTGTTTACCATCTGTAAGACTTGAAGGATGAGGATAAGGGAAGCCTTTTGAAGGGCATGCGCAAGGAAAAGCCTTTATCGGGGTCAGTTATAAAGTGTGCTAGGTGGGCTTAAACACATGGCTTAGCCTCAGCAGGAGTTTTTTGAGAGTGGTTTTTTTTTCATAGGGCTGCTGTAAGCACCCTGGTATGCATGCCTTTGGAAACTGAATGCTTATTCGAAATCTTTAAAAAAAATGAAAAAGCTCCTTTCTGATGTGACACCCTTTGCAGAGAGCCTGAGCAAAGCGTGGGGTGCACCTCTGAGTCGCTTGGCTGTGCAGCTGCAGCTGAGCAGGCAGACACCTCACTGGGACAGAGGTCTGAAGCAGGGACGCTGTGTCAGCTCTGCCGCATTCCTACCAAATCAGCACTCACATGCCTCTCTACTGTGTTCTGACATGATCCCAGAAAGGCTAAAATTTACTACCATGTGAAATTGGTGAAAAGCTGCAAACTTTACCTTGGGTCAAATGCTTTCTGAAGCGTCATCTGGTTTGTCTTGGCATCCACAGCACAAAGCAGGGAGTCTCTGACAATTCACGAGTTTGAGAAACGGGACTGACGTGTGTGTGCTCTCTGAAAGGTGGCAGCCACGCCAGGTACTCAGCAGATGTAACTCTTGGCACTCACGTTACGCAAACGGCTTTCAACATGCAGAACACGAGGTATGGAATATGTATGAACAAGGCCACGGACTAGTCTACTACAGCAGCTTTATGGGCTTTATGTTTTTTCCCCTTTTAGTAAGGGCAGCAAAAGAGCTTCCCGGCCCATGGTACTGCCTGTATCTGAGCCTGTCCTCCGGCTGCTGCCTTTGACACTGACTGTCCCAGGACAGCCCAGGAGTGGGGATATCCACTTCCAGCGCTTTTGGAGACGGTGTCTGGCTGGCTGGCTGTCTAGTCTGTCCAAGGGCTGTATTCCAGCACACCACCACCACTCTCGGGCTGTCCTGTCACAGCGGCGCTCCCGCCGTTCTCTCCCGGCTGCAGCCTTGCCCTGGGCCACGGCGGCGGGGGAGGGCGGTCCCGACCCCCCCGGGAGCGCGCAGTGATCCGGCCCGGCCCCGCGGGCGGGGCCCGCCCCAGCTGACCGGCGGGCGGGGCCGCCGCGCTCATGTGACACCGGGGAGGCGCCGCCGCTGCCGCCGTGCCCGCTGCCGCCATGGTGCCGTCCCCGCTCGCCCTGCTCCTGGCGCTGGGTGCCGCCGCCACCGCCCTGGCCGAGCCCCTCCGCTTCGTTGACTGCGGTGAGTGGCTCCGGCCCGCGGCTGCGGGGCAGCGGGAGGAGTGCGGCAGCAGGCGGAGACTGCCCGGTAATCCCGACTCTTACTTGCAGGTTCCATAGACGGCAGCATCCAGGAGGTGAACGTGAGCCCCTGCCCCACTCAGCCCTGCCTGCTCCACAAGGGAACATCCTACAGCATCAACGTCACCTTCGCCAGCAGTAAGGAGCACATCCCCAGCGGGAGTGGGCAGGGGCAGGTGATCTCTTCTGTGTCCCACTGCTGGGAGGGGAGATGGGCGCCTGGAGAAGTATCTGGGTGGGAGGAAGAGTGTCCCTTAGTTGTGTTCTTGCAGCCTCTAGGGTATGTGAAGGGCAGGGTGTGAGGTATACGTGTGTTCTCCGTGTTTTGCAGAGATCGAGAGCCAGGGCAGTAAAGCAAGGGTGTACGGGGAGATGCTGCATGTGGACATACCCTTCCCTATTCCTGAGCCTGATGGATGCAAGTCCGGGATCCAGTGCCCCATTCAGAAGGGCCATTCCTACAGCTACCTGAATAAACTCCCTGTGAAGAGCGAGTACCCCAGTGTAAGTATGCAGGCAGCTGGTCAGCTGCTCAGCTACTGCCTGAGTATACTGGGGTAGTCTCACCACCTGCCTTTAAGGGAAGACACCTTGTTCTGTTCTGGTGAGAGAGAGTAGACTCCATAGGCAGTCTGGTGTTCTTTCTGCTGTATGACTCTAGTTTCAAGTTCTCACTTTGGGGCAGACCCAGCAAAGGAAGCAGCTAGCTCCAGCTGCTGAGAAGTGGCTTCAGCTGCTCCAGTATCTTCCTGTGCTGTGCCTCCCACCAGAGCCTGCTGCATGCAGCTGAATGCTCACAGACTGGGGGTGCTCGACTGAAGTGCAGTTCAGCTGGGGATGCTGCAGGTTGTTTCCACTCTACTTTCTCAGGGAGTGGGAATCCAAGTGCAGTGTGTGTGTCATGCAACTGAGCCCTCCATTCTTAGATGGTACTCCAGGAATCGCTGCATGAGCATGGCCCACCAACTGCACGCAAGGGCAATGCCCCAGCTCTGTCCTCTTTGTGAAGAGCTCCCAGGACCTCCTTGTTGCACACAAGTGATTACTTTTCTCCCCATGCCCTTGCCTTAAAATTTCCTGAACATTCTCATCTTCCTTTCTCCTCTCTCTTTCAGATTAAACTGATTGTGAAGTGGGAGCTAGTAGATGACCAGGACCAGATGTTGTTCTGCTGGAAGATACCAGTGCAGATTACCACCTGAGGAGCCCTGCCATGAGTAGGGCTTGGGGAGGGGAAAACCAGAAACAACACAGGCCAAATTCTTTTATATAATAAGCATTTCTTACTGCTTCCTTCAGAGCTCTGCAGCCTCTGAGCAGCCAGCACTGTGTTCCTTGCAAGATCAGCCACGGGCAGAGTGCTCTTACTGCGTTTAGGTGACACCCCTGGGGTGCTCTCCTAGCAGCTTTGAGGGGCAGTAGTGTCTGCTGCAGGAGTGACTGAGCATCATCCTCCAGCTGCTCTGTGGAGGCACTTTATCTGTTTGACGTGGAGCTGTCTGTCCTCACAAAGGAATTTCTCAGCGATGAACCTGGCTATTGTCTGAGCTGCTACCTGGTAACCCTTCAGTGCCTCTTCTAGAATGCTGGCTGCATCCACCCTCCCATGTTTCTCCTGCTCTGTTGTGATCAGGATGCCCCTGGGACCTGCATTTGCTATCCATGCAGCTGAAGCAGAGGGAAGGAAAGGAGTCTTTCCCTGAGCTGACAGCCTGCTCTGTCCTGGGCCTCTGCTCAAGCCAGTAGGACTCCAGCTGGGAAAACTTCCTTTTTGTGGATGCAAAGCCAAATGGCGTTCAATGTCTCTGCAGGGATGATTCTTTCTCTAACCAATGGTTTGCACTACTACTAACTTGGAGCTGGTGCGAGCTCTTGAATCTCTTTTTATAACTTTCCTTTTAATAAAGGCTAGACAAAATCTGCTTGTGTTGTATTCTGTGAGTGAAGAAGAGCAGGAGAAAACAAAGAGTGGCTGGGCATCTTCTAGTTGGGGTTCGGCTGGTCTTACTTCTTATCTGAAGGCATAAATAGAAGTGGTATGCTGGCCCAAGTGTCGATGGCCTGGAAGCAACCAAACATCTCTGTTGCTGGCATCCAGCTGGCAATGTCTGGCTGTGCTCCTGCCTTGCTAGTCCTATGCAGTCTTGAAATTGTGCAAAGGCTCCCTGAAGAGGTGATGGCGTAGAAGGCAAGCGTAGGTAAAGGTCTTTATACTGAAGGCTCTATGGGGCTGGAAAAACAACTCCCAGACCTGCCAGAGAGCTCTTACTAACTGCAGTAACTACCCTTTTTCATGTGGGAACTGCAGCCCCCTTGTGTGAGAACAAGGCAGGATGTGAGCAGCTATAACTCTGGTGCTGTCTGCAGGGACTGGAGTTGGCTCCTGCCACCAGTGTTGGGCTGAGGATTTGGCCTGGCAAAGCTCTCTGTTCTGGATATGTGTCAGCTGAGAGGGCTAAGAATTAAAGTGGGATGGCTCTGCCCTTGGCAGAGGCAAGACAAGCATGGTTCTGACAAACCCCAGTGTCTTGAGCCACAGGGGCCCAAAATAAATGTTTTATTTAACAACATGAGAGAAGTTTCCAGCAGACTCGGTTAAAAAAAAATAATCACCAACAACTTTACAGAAAGGAAGCTGGACCTGCTCCCCCTCCCCCTGCCCAGCCAGCATGGGGCACAAAGTGTGGGGCTAAAGGCCACAGGGAGAGCTGGCCCTGGGGCCCCTCAGGCTTCTCTCCCATACCCCAAGGTTAGGCAGCAGCTCTAGAAAGCTGGGGTGGAACCCCCATCTTAAAGCTCGGGCCTGGGGGCTGGACACTTCACAAGGAGCGAGGCCAGCACCCGCGGTGTGGGTAAGGCTTGTCACTAGGTCAGTGCAGCAGTGGCAGGGAGATGAGCCCCCTTTCTTGGCAGGGTGAGGGGGAGAGGCTGGAGCTGTGTGGCAAGGGAAGGTGTCCTGTGAGCCTCCATGACACAGGCAATGTGACAGGTACTGAGGGCTGGAGTGGACTCTGCTGCAGGAAGAGCAGGGGCTGGCAGGGCCAAGAGGGGTGCAGAGGCTGGGAGCTCAGCCCTGACCTGGAGAGAGAGGTGGCAGGGAAGTTGTGCACTTCGAAGGGGAAGGAACAAAGAGTCTCGAAGCCCCCACAGCCCCGAGGGGGCCTTTCTCTGTGCTCCCAGGTCCCAGAGCCATGCACAGGTGAGCACCCTCACCCCTGCTCTCCTAGAGCTACGCAGCTGCTGGGTTCTGGGCTGTCTGGGGCACGCAGTGGTGTGACCGGGCCAGGGCCACATAGCCCGGCAAACATTGGCAGCGGTAGGAGCCCTCTGTGTTCTCGCAGGTGCCACCTCGGCACAGGGGCTCAGGGCTGCCCACCTCCTCACACTCGTTGATATCTGCAAGGAGAAGGATTGGCCTGAGCTGATGGCACAGTGAGTAGTCCCAGCCCACAGCCATCTCTTGTGCCCCTGCCATCCCCCCTGGCCCTCCCACACAGGTTCTGCCTGCTCTGTCCCCCAACTAGTACCTCTAGGATGTCCCCACCAGCCTCTCATGCCCTCAGCATATCTGCAGAGCATCTGCAGTATCCAAGGGTGGCATCTCCAGTATCCTCCAGCACAGTACTGAACCCTACCCCACACAAACCAGATAATAGCCCCTCCATGCTCCATAGCTGGTCACACTCCCTGGTTAGCAGCTTTTGTCTAACAAGTTGTAATAGCTTGAGATCTGGGGAAAAGGCCACCTCTAGCCTTGGAAAATGCCCTTTTCTGATCCAACAAGGTCAACCAGACAAATTATGGTGGCCCTGAGAGGCCGATTATCAGTCTCCAGGACCAAAACACAGAGGGACTTCGTGCTACACAAACAACAGCTTATTTTATTAACCTGCAAACTGTGCCAAAGGGCTCAGCTGGCCAGCTTGTCAGGCTGGAGTGTGCACGTGAGCCCTACAGCAGCTGCCCTACTGTGACAGGTTGGCTCTGCTAAAGGAACTCACCTAGACACCCTGCCTGAGATAAACAAACTTGTGGTGGGGCCATGAGCTGGACAGAGCACCCATGTTCAACCCCAGAACCGTTGTTGGCACCCACAGGACCTCCAGAGACCAAATCCTCACCTACCAAGGCAGGTCCAACCTCTCTGACCACAAACTCCAGACTCAACCCCCACTGATCAGCAGGGAGTGGGGAGCAGCTGATGGGTTCCCACCCAAGGGAGAGAGAAGGCCCCAGCAGTGGCCACTGGACCCCAGGAAGACTAAAGTGCTCTGTCACCCCAGGGACCTCGGGTTATCTCTAGCATAGGTGGAGGGGGCCATCTGACAAAGAAAGGTAAGTGTAACCCTAGGGAGAGATACTGGAAGCAAAACTTTCAGGGAGGTAAGAGAAAGCACAGCAGTCACAGGAGGAAGAAGGAGAGAGGACACATGAGGAGAGAGAGCTTGAGGAACAGGGTAGTCTTCACACACAGCCAAACCAATTGTTAAACTGACACTGTGGACTTGCACTAAACCTCAGGACCAGATATTGCCATGAACAGGATGGCTTGCTTGGAAGCCCAAGGAAAATTTAGGCACATCAAAGGAGATGTGCTTTGCAGCCTCAGAAGCAAGGGAAAGTAAAAGCTGAAAGAGCAGGCAGGCTGATCTGGGCACCAAATCGAGAGGAGAAAAAAAAACAAGGAAAGTTTAGCCCAGAGAGACCCAAAAGCCAGAAGCAACAGAATAGTGCTAGCAGTCTGCACCAAATCCTGGAGTTTGCCCACTTGGGCAAGGGTGGGGGCACACAGCCCACCTTACAGGGCACCAGTAAGCTGTCCCCATAGGGAAGTGAGAGGGAAAGTGCTGCAGCAGCTGCAGGAGTACTCTAAAAGCCTGAAGTCAGCAAGATAAAAACATGGGGATGACTAAGAACCAACCAGAACTGAAAGGAAAAAAACCAGGCTCCAGTGTAAAATGAGGGCTAGTTAGTTCAGGATAGAAAAGGCAACAAGCAAAGGCTCCATAAATATGTTAGCAGGAAACAATAGGGAATGCAAGTCTACTTCTTATCGACAGAGGAAACAAAAGCCAGTCAATCTGGCTGGAGCAGCTAACACAGGCTTTGTTCCAGCCATCATAGAAACACTCATGGTGATCAGACAGGGCACAGACCAGGTTCGAAGTGTTTAAACAAAGGTGCAGGAGCACAGGGAGGGAAAGGCCACACTGTGATGGAGAGGTTCAACAACCAGATATAAAGCAGTTACATCCATAAAGGTTTGCAGCAACGTGAGTTCACATGCTTAATGCTGCCTGCAGTTCCTGAAAAGTTGACAGTTGTCTCTGAGATGGGAGCATAAAGGAGGCCTCAGAGAAGCAACAAAGGATAAATCTCGTAACCATCTTCAAAAACAGAGAAGGGAATATCCAGAATTACAGTCTGCTCACCCCTAAGCAGTTCAGGTTTGTAAGTGATTAGGTCATAACCCTCTAAAGGATAAGAGGATCATTAAATAGCTAGTGCAGATCAGTTAAGGCCTGATTACATTAAGCCAATCTGGTTCTCTTCCCTGACCTGATAACTGGCCTGTCAGATAAGGGAGAAGTGGTGGATATGATGTGCCTTGGCCACGGTGAGGATTTCAACACACTCTCACATGACACACTCAAACAGATTGAGAAAATATCCTCTAGATTAAACTGTGGCAATTGCACAATGGACCACATAGCTGCACTCCAAAGACAATTAGCAATACCTGGCTTTACAGTAAAAGCCCTTTAATGCACAGGCTGCAGCCGTCTGTCCTTACCCCTACTCCATGCAAATGTTGTCATTAGGGTGGATGAAGGAAGAATCCCCATGCTTATAAAATGTATGTGTGTGGCAGCAGACTGCAAACACTTTGCAGGATTCAGACTTACTCTGAGAGAAGTGGTCCAAATTCAACCAGACAAAATTCACTGAAGGCAAATGTAAAGTACTATGGCCAAGGAAAGGGAAACAGTGCACAAATGCAGAAGAGGGCGTAACAGACAGACATTTTGCACAGCTGCACTTGGGGTAGTAGAGACCATGTGTTCTGTATGAAGAAGCTGCACCATTGTATGGTACAATAAGGATGCCCTGAGTTGGAGTAAGTGCCATGCCTAAGGAAAAAGAGGGTCTTCATCTGCTCTGCTGACTGCCTGAGGTCTCAGCTGGCTTGGAGAGATATAATGTGAAAAGGATGGAGACATGGCATAGGGATATAGAGGAAATGCAGAGAGAAGATTTAGAAACTGTGTTTCATAGGGCAGGGTGAAAAGTGAGGAATTTCACCAGGGCAGTGGTGAATGTCGAGGACATTAATCACAGTAACTATGGCTTGTGATGTACAAGAGTGGTATGAGAAGACAGGAGACATCAGCCGCTCTAGGTGATGCCCAGAGCTGCTCTTACCTAGCTGCCAGCAGAAATTGGCCGGCTGAACCTCCACGAGGGCCCTCCCAGCCGTATGGGAAGGAATCAGAAGGAGAGCGGGACTGCTCCTGCTGCCGTCCTGGATGGCACCGGCAGGGAGCAGCCGCGGCCAGGGGACGCGGGGCCTCACTCACCCACGCAGGCCATGCGGGTCATGTCCAGCTGGAAGCCGTCGAAGCAGTCGCAGGTGTATCCCTCCGGGACGCGCACGCAGCGCCCGTTCTCGCAGCCGTTGAGGATCCCGCACTCCTCTGCCTGCAGCCCCTCGAAGCCCTCGTAGAGATCTGGAGGGCGGCAAGGGGGGGGGGGGGGTCAGAGCAGGGTGAGCCTCAGCCCAGCCACAAAGGGGATATCGGGCGTGCAGCAGGACAGAGCTGGTGGCGCCAGGACTGACTCAGAACAGCCAGGAACAGAGCTTACTCCAAGCCTGGAGCAGCCTGGCCAGGGTGGGAATTGCCAGGCAGTCCCCATGGACACAGTCTGGGTGGGAAGGCACTTCCCTGTGCCTCCAATACTCACCAGCTTGGCTGGGCAGGTAGCGGGGTGGAGACCGCGCTGGGCCATGGTGGAAAGGGCTGCCACGAAACTCATTGCTGGGTTCCCTCCGAGGGAAACCAGCATCGGGGTTTCCGTACTCAGACTCCAGGTAGTTGTAGTAGGGGCTGGGAAGGCCATAGTGGGGATCTTCCAAGCCCGGTCCATACTCATACCTAGGTCTTTCTCGGAGCTCAGCCCCTCTCTCACTGTCTTCATTGGCCCCATTACACAGGAAAGCAAAATCAGCTGCAGGTGGTGAGGAAAAGGAAGGGTCAGTGCAGCCTGGCACCCTATATGGCCAGAGGGTGTGCATCCACACTGGGTCCGGTGAGCCAGGCCTGCATTCAGTGCCCTCCAAAGCTGCAGCTCTGTAGTTTGTTGATTGTCAAGAAGACTAGCTCCTGTCTGGGGCCAGCAGGTCCTTGAGCAGCAAGAATCCCATTTCCCAGGGTGCTCCCATCCCCAGCTGCAACTACCTCCTAACCTGCACAGAAGCAACAGGTTCAACTCTCCCCTTAGATACCTTGGACTCAAACCAATTTCAGGTACATTCTACCCACTGGTGCAGCTCAGCCCTGGAGAAATGTGTGTGGGGTTACCTACTCCTTGGGCTGGTTCCAGCAACGCAGAGACCTTATGTAGCGGCCTGCATGACATGACAAGCAGCAGCCCAGCCCATTCCCACCTCTGCTGGGAGATGCTTGCCCATGCCGCCCCACTTACCGGAGGACCTGTGGGGACAAAGTGCGCAGTTCTGGCCCCAGGCTTCGCCAAGCCGGCAGCAGCACTCGGTGTATGTGGTCTGCTGGCCATGTAGCAGGTCTTGGCAGATGTAGTCAGCAACGGTCTGCCAGCAGACGTCCAGGTGGATTTCATACTCCTCCAAGGCATCTGTGAGTGACACAAGCAAAGGATGCCATGAAAATCATCCAGAAGAGTGCCTGTCCATCTTGTCCCAAGAGTGTGCCCCAGCTCCTGCCCCCTCCCTGCCCCAGCTGCATCTTGTGCTGGTGCTGACACACTTCAGTCAGACACCATGTCCCCACCCACTGCTCCCTCTTGGAGGACCCAGCCATGGGGCAGGATGTGTGGGGCAAAGGTGTGCTGTAGTGGGGGATCAGGCTCACCTGCCCTGCTGGAGAAATTCACACACCGGTTGCCAGTGGCATCCAGCACAAGAGGGAGGCTGCAGAAGCAGTGGTAGGAGCCTTCTGTGTTCAGACACTCACCGTTGATGCAGTACACTTCGTTCTGACACTCATCCTGATCTGCCCACACACAAGGACAGAGCAAGGTTTCAGGCTGGCAGACATGAGCAATGTGACCCTTTCCCTGCCCAAAGAGGGACATCAGGGGCCTCAGGCCCCCCTCTCTTGTTCCCCAGGAGGGCCCAGGAAGCCTGTTACCTAGACCTGGCCTAGCAGGGACAAGTCGGGGTGCAGCAGCACAGCTGTCCCTCCGTGCGCAGTGGGGTGCCCACTGCTCTTTGAGGCCATCTTACCAACACACTCAAGCCTGCTGGAGTCATAGAAGTATCCTGTACGGCAGAAGCACTTGTAGCCCGGCACCGTGTTCAAACACTGTCCATTGCGGCAGAACTCAGAGCCAAATATCTCACACTCGTCCATGTCTGAAAGAGGGATGGAGGGAGAGCAAGTGTCTCAGGAAGCAGAGCCATGGAAGCAAGGTGGGCTGGGTGCTATACCTTCAGAAAGCCATCAAAGCACCTTGCCTGGATCACTGACAGGTCCCCAAGTGAGCCCCCCACCTCTTTCACAGGCCCCATGCTTGGGAACAGAGGGGTAAGCACCCCCAGGCAGAGCAGGAGGAGGGATGGTGGGGAATAGGACACTTTCACAAACAGGAAATTCATGTGTGTCTCAAGAACACAACCCCCATGGAGGTAAAGTGCCAAAGACTGACTGAGCTCGCCATTGGGAGATCTGATCAGTAACTGGAAGAGCTGTGTCTTAATGGTCCCCTTCCCTGGTTCATAATGAGAGATTTGCATCAAGAATCACTGCCAGCAACGAGGCAGGACTGGCAGGAGGGGCACTTCCAGCCCAATGATACTGGCAATCTGGCATTTCTCTGGAATGAGGAAAACAGCAGCAGGATGTTAGCATCCCTCACAACAGGCCTGGGGAGATAGTTCTGTCAATGCATTTTCATGCAGGGCTTTACATAGTGCTCTCACTCTTCCCCCGGGAAGAAATAAAAGAAAATGGTGCTAGTACCTGTGAAAGAGACTTTTCCTGAGAGCAGATCTTCCTGGGGAATATAGCCCTTCCCAAGAGGGCAGATCTCCTGGTACTCCACTGACCAAGATACAGATGCCAAGAGGAGATGGAAAGAAAAGATGCAGCTCATCAGTGCAATCAAGGTGGAGCTGGCAGGCAGAGCACTGGCCCTGCCTGGTGTGGTGGGGCCACAGTCCTACCTGTGCCTGGGATGGGGCAGGGGTAAGTCTCACAGTTGTCACCCCAGGCTGCCCCCACAGTACAACAGCACTCCTCCTTGGTGATGTTCTTGGCCAGGACGCTGTCACACAGGCGAACGTCACTGATGTGGTAGTAACACTGCTTGCGCTCTGCACTGTCAGAGGGGTGGGCTGCGTGTGTGTCGGAGCCCTCTAGAAGACAGCAGAGCAGGGACAGGATGGGGTCCTTGGCACCCCAACGCAGCATCCCATACCTAGGAGGTCCCAGAGCACACCCATCACCAGCAGCGTAGCCTTCCCAGGTCCTCACTTTCAGGCTTCTGAGCTCTCCCCAGACAAAGACTTGCCCATATCTGTTCAGGCTTGTACAGCCCTGTCAGCCCCTCATCTTTATCTCACCCCAGCCAGGACTACCATGCTCCTGCTCTAGCTGCCACCCATGCTCTGTCCTAGTTGCCTACTCACCCATGGCAGCTCGGGGCTTGCACTGCCCTGCCTCTGTGTCATACTCCTCATGGTCACTGGGGCAGAGGCACAGGAAGGATCCCTCCACATTCTCGCAAAGTGCAGTTCCGCACACGGCGACCATCAGTTCACACTCATTCACATCTGCAAAGCAAGGGGCAGCAGTGGGCAGCAGGAGCCCTGCCTCTGCATGGGCAGCCTGTGCACAGTCTGCAGCATGTGGTTACCCTGCGGTAGGGAAATGACAGCTGCTAGGGACAGCTGAGAACTGTGTTCACACTGCAGCTCAACACAAGTGTGGCAGGAGCCTCATGCCCTTCTCTTAGTGGATTCAGAGCCTGAACTCCAGCTTGCTAAAATCCAGTGGGTTGCTGGATCACAGAATCATCTAGGTTTGGAGGTCTCCAGTCCAACCGCCTGATAAAAGCAGGGTCAGTTACAGGATCCCACCAGGCTGCTCAGGGCTTTTTCATAATACACCCTGCCTGTTCTCTACAGGCACCCATTAAAGTACCTCTCTAGCACCTTCAGTGCCTCCATCCCCCAAGGACCTCCTTTCCACCCGGACAGAAAAGGGCTCCATGTTCACTGGGAAACACTCACTTTTTCAGAGCCCGGTCCTTTGCAATCCCAAAATCTGCTGTGATAAGGGGAGGGGTTTTGACTCCATGAGCTGCCCTGTCCATGTGTGTGATTCTCAGTGCGTGAGTGCAGTCCCTGTCTGTGGTCTAGGAGCCATCACATAGCAGGGACGCCAGCCTGGCATCTGCCAATGGCTCTCCTTTACTGACTGGCAGAGTGATCCTGGCAGACTCACCAATACAGTAGTGCCCGGAGGGTGAGCTCTCATAGCCACGGTCACAGAGGCAGCGGAAGGTGCCATCTGAGTTCTCGCAGAAGCCGTGGCTCCCGCACAGCGTCTCGTTGGCACATTCATCAATGTCTGCAGCAAAGCCAAGAACAGGAACTGTCCTAGACCCCACTTTTCCCAATGGACACCCCGACTCAGGCCCTTCTGCTCTGACCCCAACATCTGGGGCTGGGATGGGCATTTCCTTGACATGAGCGACTGGGTCTGGCTGCTCCAGTCACTTACCTTGCTATAAGTGTGCATGTTAAGAGAAGCTTCCTGCAACACTGAGAGCTGCAAAGAGGCCATGTGAATAGAGCAATAGGGGCAGGAATGGGAAATTGATGGGAAGCATGGGAGGTGACAGTCGGAGGTGACAGTCGGAGGTGACTGAGGGTAGCAGTTTCCTGCAGAGGTGTAAAGGGACACAGAGCCTACAGGCTCGCATTGGCAGGAGATACAAGCATGCAGCTGAAGTGTGTGAGGCAAGTGCAGACATGTAGGATGATACCCTCCTGCTCCATTCTTCTTGACCTGGTCCTTCTCCAAGTGCTATATGCTATGGGGTTGGACAATCAAAGCTGGGTTCTCTGCTTACAGAGGGCAGGTTTACAGCCCTGCTGTCTGCATCCTGTTACCCTCCAACTGCTGCATGGAAGTTTTCTTGGAGCAGTCATAGCAGCTATGTGTCCACAGCCCATGGCTCCCAAGACCAGGAGCAGCTTCACATGCTAAGGCTGAGCCTTACTGCAGCCCAGAGAGCAGTGGCTGGCAGCAGTTCCTCCCTGCTGCAGCCTTCCCTGAGCTGGGGGGGAGCCTCAAAAACTGCAGAAACCCCTTTGCTCTTTCCTCTTTGCTGGAGCCTGGGCTTCAAACCCAGACTCTCCAGCCTAGCAGGCGCTGGTACCAGCAGCCTTTCCCCTCACCCAGGCCTGCCAGGCAGGTGACTGGCACTGGCCCCAGCAAACATAGCTTACAGGGAGCTGCAGTCCAGCCCCAAGCCTGGAATGGCTGCAACCTGCCCAGGAGTCTCCCCAAGCGGAAAACAGCACAATGCAGTGTCTGTTCCAGATGCCAGGAAGAGAGAAGTCTAGACGCAAGCAAGCAGCGCAGCCAAGAAAACAAACACTCAGCATTATCTGCCTCCCCACCAGCCACACATTTCCTCCTCCACCTCCTTCTCCCCTGTGCCTCTGGCAGAGATGTCCCATAACCATCCTGTTCCTGCCAGAGAGAGGGACAGGGAGACCCAGGGCTGTACTCACCAATGCAATCACCCAGGGGGGTCCAGTGGAAGCCAGGCTGGCAGCCCATGATACAACGGTAGGAGCCCAGGCTGTTCTGGCACCGCCATGTGCCGCAGATGGCATCCCCGTATTCTTTACACTCATCCACGTCTGCAGAGAGGAGAGCAAGGGGATGACAATGGTCAGATGGGGACCCTGCTTGTTCAGTACAGCACCTGGGTCTGCTTCAGTTGGCCAGAGGCCTTGAAGCAGTGCTAGTCCTCCTTACAAGTCACCAGCAACTTTGAGTGCTGGGAGCAGAACTGCCCTCCCCCCTGCACTGGCTTTATTCGCCCCTCAAATTCTGGGAGGCTGATCTCTCCAGCAATGAGCTCTCACCCACGCAATCATCAGTCTCCTGGGAGTGTTTGAATCCATTTTCACACAGACACCTGTAGGAGCCTTCCGTGTTCAGACACTGGCCTTGTGAGCACAGTGACTTGTCTGCACATTCATCCACATCTGTGAAATCAAGACAAAAACATCAACCTGGATCTCACAGCAGGGCAGGAAGCAGAGAGCAGGACCTAAGGTCTGTCCCTGCCACCCTCCAACTCACCTTGGCAGCTGACTCCGCCAGCCACATTTGAGAAGCCAGGAGCACAAATGCAGAAGTAGGATCCCTGACTGTTGAGACATTCACCATTGGGACTACAGATCTCACTGTTCAGGCACTCATTCACATCTGCAGAGGGAGCAGAATCAGGACCATGCACCCAGCCCTGAGGTACATCCTTCACCAAAGCCACATGGATTCCCTGTTCGCAATCTCTTACAGGCAGCCCTCAAAGGGCTTCTGGCCCCTGTTTTTTCATAATGGAAACAGAGATCTTCCCTGTCCATGGTGAGCCTGGATGTGACTACAGCCTTACGGATGTGGCATGCATGGTGGCATCACTTGCCTTGGCACCGGCATCCTCCCTGCTGAGAAAGAAGAGGATCCAGTATGTGCTGGACCCAGAGGGCTGCATGGATGGGGTTCATACCTTGACACATGGTGCCATTGATGAGCTCAAAGCCAGTCTGGCAGTGGCACTCATAGGAGCCTGGTGTGTTTCTGCACTCTCCCCCCAGGCACTGAACAGCAGGGTCCTCACACTCATCCACATCTGCCAAGAGAAAGGGCACAGCACAGAGTGAGGCCCCAGCTCTTGCCACCACTGGGGAAGATCCCCATCCAGAGAAGCATCACCCAGCTGTTGGCCTGCAAAATGGGTTTGAGCTGCCCTCCCAGACCATCCCATCACAGTGAGAAGAGGGCAGAGACTCCCTGTTACCAGGGTGTGCAGATTCATCCCAGAATCTTCACTTCCTTCCATCACAGGGACCAGCAAAACACTATCCCAGCACCAAGTCAGTGGTGCCCAGTGACAAGACCAGAGGCAAGGGGCACAAACTGAAACACAGGAGGTCCTGCCTGAACACTCTTACTGTGACAGTAGCAGAGTACTGGCCTAGGTTGCCCAAAGACACTGCGGAGTCTCCCGTCTTGGAGATACTGAAAAACTATCTGGATGTAGTCCTGGGCAGACAAATCTTGGTGGCTCTGCTTGAGCAGTGGGTTGGATGAGATGACCTCCAGAGGTTCCCTCCAACTTTGGACATTCTGTGATTCTGTGAGCACAGGGATACTGCTAATCCCAGAGACCATCTCCAGCAGAACTCTGCTCTGGGTACAACAACCACCAAGAGGCCAGTGCAGAGTCAGAGTTGCTGACAAATCCTCTCTTCAGCCAACTGCACAAGAGCAAACACCAGGAAAGCAATGCAGCACCAGCCCTACCTTCTAAGGCTCTGCCTTCCCACTGTCCAGGGGCCTACAACAACTCTTACCCAATTGCAGAGCTCTCCACAAACCCTCTCTCACCCAACTCTCCCAGGCCCGGGCCAGAATCTGCTGGCACTCTGAGGATTTTGCTCACAGCAGAGGAGAGAGGGATACCTTCCCTTGCACAGAGGGCTGCGAGATGCCAGCAGACTGCCTGCAGCCCTTGAGGTAAGGGCAAGCACTGGAGAACACTGCAGGGACAGGAGGTAAAGTCCTGAGACTGGCAGCTTCTGAGGGTAGGGAGGAACGTTTTCCCCTCTGCAGAGCACTGAGCATGCCACAGGCACAAAGAGCATCACTTCCTGTGGCCTCAAGGCAGGATTCCCAGCTTTTCAGTCTCAAAGGGTTGCAAGTAGCAGTATTATTGAATCCTTCTGGAGAGGAACCAAAACCTAATTTATTTACAAAAAAACTATCACAAAACCCTTATCATTTTTCAAATATGAAACCTCAATCCACAGACAAGGCCACCAGCCAAGGCAGGGAGGAACATGCCATCCTGCCATTAGGTCAGTGTGACCCAAACAGTATCAAACCCTGATAAGATGCCCTCATGAAATGGCTGGGGCAAGGTGGCTGAGATGGGGCAGCTCATGTGGAGTCCTGGGAAAAGGGGAGGGCAGATGTAAGGCATCAAACCACAGCTCTTCCATCACACCCAAAAATCAAATGGAAAATAAGTTCATTTCACGCTGGCTTTCTCAGACATCGAAACAGAGAAGAATTAAGGGAGGAAAACTTCCCTCTCCTCCCACCCTGGAGGCCCCCATACAGGGGGATCCTTCTGAGAGTCACATCAAAGGCAAGATCTTCCATTTGCCAGCTACGTGCAGGCTGCAGAGCTCTGCAGTGCTCCAGAGATAAATTCTCAGCACGTGGCCATTCTTTAAACAAATACCTTTGCCAGCTCTGCCATTTCCCTTCCCTTGCTCCAAACACGGAATTTGCATCAAGCCATCTCAAGCCCAGGATATCCCCCACAGTCAGCCATCAGAGAGGGAGTCTTCCTGCTTGTGCTGGGGCAGTTCAGCTCTAAAGCTGGGACTGAGCACTCTCATGTCTCAGCAACCAACACAAACCAATACTGCTGTTCACTCTCTGCCAGCATCCCCCACACAGCAGAGCCCTTGATCTAAGCTTTCCCTTTAAACATGTCCAAGCTACATTAGGGGCTGGGGAAAAATGATGAAACCTGGGTGCCCACAGTCTCTCCCATGGGCTGTGGACCCAAGGTTTCTCCTTCTGTTGAAGACCTACATTTGAAGTATATGCTCCCAGGCACACAGTTCTGAACTAAACAGCACACAACTCTGCCAATATTTCCAGGCCTCCTGTACTCCTCTGGCCTTTGTCAGCATCTCCTAGATAGATCATCATTAGTCCATGAGTCCTTCCCCCCATTCCTTTCCTGTGTGAGCACAATCAGCTTCGTGCTGCTCCAAGTGACATCTGCTCACAGCCTTCCATGCTCTCTGCTGAACAGGAAGCTAAAGAGCTGGAAAAGGATCCTGAGGCTAAAGAAGTCCTCCTGCCCCACCAGTAACCCAGCTATGGCAATGTCTCTTCCCTCAATTCCTCCGGCACCCGCGCCTCTGTTCCTGGAGAAGGGATACCTTCACACATGCTGCCATCTCTGGAGACAGTATAGCCGGTGTCACAAGACATGCAGGAATAGGAGCCCTCAGTATTGAGGCAGAGTCCGGAGGGACAGGCAGCCTGGGCTGTGCATTCATCGATGTCTGCATAAACACATGAGGGAGAATGGCATAAGTGGAAAAGATGCAGAGCAACCATGACCAAGGGCACATGTGCTTGGGGAACCAGCCAGCAAGCTGCCAGGACTCAGGCAGAGCCAAGTGCTCAGGGAGAGCCTAGGGAAACCTCTGGACTGAGTGTGTGACACTTCAGAGTGTCTGGACTCGTGGTACTACTCCCTAGTACCTTGGCAGCTCTTCCCATCAGGTGCCACCTCGTAGCCTCGGTAGCAGGAACAGCGGAAGGAGCCATCCAAGTTGACACACAGTCCATGAGCACAAGTCCCCTCCACAAGACATTCATCCACATCTGTGTGATGCAGCAGAAGGCAACATGGCATGGGAGGGTGCTCAGGGCACTCCCTCCAGACATGCTATGGGTGCAATATGCCCTGGCCAAACAGGCTGGCTGCCTGCAGGGGAAGGATGCTGCCTGTGCCCCTGCTCCTTTTGAGGCTTACAGGGAGCACTGCCATGGGGCATAAGGGTGCTGCCTAGAAGCAGCCCAGATTTCTCACCAATACATCTCCCGTTCCTGGGCCGGTAGCCACCCCCACAGCTGACACACTTGTAGGATCCTAGTGTATTGACACATCTCCCACTGGGGCAAGAGCTGGGATCCAGGCACTCGTTGACATCTGCCAAGAAACACAGTTCTTTCAGGCTCCCAAAGGTAAACAGTGCAGCAGACTCCAATGTATCCTCTCCAGCTGGATCCTCAGAATTTCCCTCCAGGGCACAGTGATACCCAATAGGAGTTGAGATGAGTTTGCCGGGACTTAGACAGAACTTCTTATGGCCCCACCTATCCCTCAGGATCCTACACCCACACCTGAGGGCTGACATAATCAGCAGCGAAACTCACTGCTGCAGGATGTTGCCAAAGCCAGGAATGTGCATGGGCAGAGAAGGGGATCAGAGAACATCTGTGCAGGGCTGGCTCATCAGGGCGTTTCATAAATGCGATTAGGATGCAACCTCCAGCTCAGTTGTCCTTAAGGCAAGTGCTTTCTGGAGGCCGTGTGGGGGAAGCAGCATTCTGTGCATGCCCTGTTTCCTGTACTGCCTCCTAAAATAGCCTCCCACTCTGTGATGGGGATGAGCTACTGAGAAAGGGGAATCTTTGATCAGGCACATCCTATGTTCACAAGGGTGAAAGCTCTGAAGGGCAGCCCAGGTCTTGCCATGTGAATGGGATGCAGTGGGGATGGGTGGCCTGAGCCTCTGCAGCCTGCTCTCCCTTCAGTCTACCTGCCGGCATGACAATTTTGTGACAGAGCCAAGGTGGCATGAAAATATATAGGCATGTCCTCCCATAATGGGAAGCTGGAATGGGCTGGTCATTGGGGAACTCCATGGAGAGGTGGGAGAGAATCTTGGGAGAACTCCATTCCCTCTGCCCAGGGAAGCCTGTTCCTCCTGCAGTCAAAGGAGAGGACAGGCAGTCCTTGGAGTGGGCACAGGGCAGACAAATGTGGGGGTGTCCTACCTCCCTTACAGGAGGAGACATGGAGTGATGAGAAAAGGAGGTGTTCAGCCATGCACAGGGTGGGTTGGAGTGGCAGGAAAACCAGGAGCAGCAAGCTTCACCTTCACACTGTCCTCTGGGGCCCATGGTAAAGCCTTCCTTGCACTGGCAGTGATAGGAGCCGGGTGTGTTGATGCATCGCTGTCCTTGGCAGATAGAAGGCTGCTCACATTCATCTCGGTCTGCCAACACACAAGAAGACAGTTCTGAGTCTTCCCCCACCAGTGTCAGGAAGGCTGGGTGCAGGAGAGGACCTGCTCCACCTGCAGCTGGCTCTACCCCGGGGACCTGTGCTGGGGCTCTCCTCTATCCCCCATCTGCCCTAGCATCCCCCTTGCCATGAAGCAGGGATCAGGGCTGGCATCACTGACTCCTGCCCAGATCATCATGGGCAAGGTCCTACCCCTAAGCAAGCAGGAGAGAGCGATCCCCATGGATTAAGCTGTCCACGGGCAGGCCTGCGGGAAGGGAGGGTGTGCATGTGCACGTGTGTGCATGAGTGCATGTGTGTGTGCATGAGTGCATGTGTATGTGCACAGTCATGAGAGGGTGTGAGGGTAAGAGAACAAGGAGGCCCTGGAGAGATGGCAGCCTTGTGCTGGGTAAACACTACTTACCCTCACAGCTCTGCTTGCCCGCTGAGACAGCCAGGGTGTACCCAGAGTAGCAAAGGCAGAAATAGGAGCCCACACTATTGATGCAGCGACCTTTCCCAGCACAAGGGTCTTTCAGACACTCATCTTCATCTACAGCCAGGCAGGGAAGGAAGACCAGCAGTCACCACCTGCAGCTGCCTGCAGCCCCCTGCCAGCCCTGCCGTGCAGCAGGTGGGCAGGGCCTCAGCAGAGCTGCCAGAAGACCTTCCCCCAATGGCCTGAAGGACTGAATGGGCTCTTGAGGCCCAGAAGGCTGAGCAGTCTAACCATCAATTGCCAACCTACCAATGCAGTGGAGGCGGCTGGGGTCCAAGGTGTAACCAGGGTGGCACAAGCAGCTGTATCCCTCTGGGGTGAGAACACAAGCACCAGCTCCACAGGATAAGGGTGAGGAGGCACAGCCACTGACCCCTGCGAGGAGACAGCACAGTGTTGGGAGCAGCACCAAAACGGTACATGAAATCTTAGTGTCTGCTTTGTGTCCCAAGCACCATACCAGGAGGCTGCTTTTTTCCTTCTTGGAGAGTGATGCTGAGCCTGCTCCTCTCCTTCTTCAGGCTGCCTGCACCCACGGGGCAGCAGGGAGGACACAGCAGACCCTGCCACCTCCTCGGGCTCCTCTGGCCTGAGCTGGGATGCCCCAGTGCCCTATACTGCTCACCTGCACTGCAGCCCCATGCCTTGAAATAGAACTGGCAGCAAGGCCTGACACCTGTGATGGGGTTCCTTTTGGGGTGACAGCAGGGCCCCCCCACCCCACACCACCCGGCTAAGCCGAGCACAGGCAGCAGTGAAGGGGCAGCGAGGCACCACACACCCCTCGGCATCGAGCCAGCCGGGGGGAGTGGGGGGGCAGCCCAACCCCAAACAACAGGCTATTGAGGAAGACGCATTCCTCAGCAAGGTGCCTCCGCCAGGCCTGCTCCCCAAGGTGCTCCAGCCCCCGGCGCAGGGCAGGGGCCACACTCCCAGACACTTAAGCAACCCTGGAACAACAGTACCCTTGTTTCCGGCGCAGTAAACAAGCCGCCCCGGGAGCCACATGCCTCCCCCTGCGCTCCCCCTTCCCGATGAGTCAGCTCACGCCACGGGAGGGGCACGGCGCCAAAGCCACCGGAGCGGGTGCGTGATTCCCCTCCTCGGCAGCCACCGCTGCGCCGGGCAAGGGAGCTGCAGGCGGGGAAGGACTCAGAGATTCGAGCACTTTGTTCCCCACAGGTTGGCTCTTGTGACTCCCCACGGCTGGCCAGGTTTCCCTGGCTGGCAGCAGCTGGGCCCAGGCTGGGACAAGAGTGGCAGGGCAGGGACTCTTCCTTTGGAAGTCAAGGGAGGCATGTCGGCAAACAAACAGACCGGTTAAGGGAGAGAGCCCCTGGGCAGAGCTTAGGACATCATTTCGCTGTAGTACTAGGCAAAGAGAGGCAAGAAATCCCCAAGAGCGGTGGACACACACACACACACCTGCTGGCACCTGTGTTGGAGCAGCAGCATCCCAGGTGGTAGTGGGGCCAGGCTGACGAGCATCATGCCAGAACTCCTCTTCCTCTGCTGTGGAAGGAGAAGAGAGATAAGTTAAGCTACCTGATCCCAGGTAGAGGTGCCTGCCCAAGGTTTACCTGTGCTGGCTGTCCTGGCAACCACAGCACGAAAAGAGAACATGGGAAGGGGCTGCAGGGTGGTTGCAGCAACCCTATAATCTTATTTAACACAGCCTCCTTCACCCTGCTGGGTATTCATCACCTCCCCACATTCCTAGAGCCCCACGTCAGCCACCCAGTGTGATAAGGGTCCTCTGTGCTGCCCCCAGCCAGCCCAGCCAGGAGCCTGTTCTGCCCAGCACTGGGGGCTGCCATGCAGAGAAGGCAGCTCCCAGTCTCCCCACTTTCCTCACTGCCCCGTTCTCTTCCCCACAAACACCCTGCCTTCCCACCAGCCTGGCACTCACCTCTGCGCATGGCAGGCTCTGCAGTGGCATCAGCAGTGCCCTGAGGGACAGAAACATAGGATTCTTGTGCATAGAACTGGGATGCAGCACCCCTGAGACGTTTTTCCACCCACCTCCTGGCTCCTCTTTCTCCCCAAGACCACCATCCTAGGAGGAGAAGCTGCCCCAGCTGGGCGCATTTGGCAGGGCCACTTGGTCCTGAGCACATCATCCTGGGCAAAACACAGCTTCAGGCCATGCCCCGGGGACTGCCCACAGAGGGACCACTGTCACCCTGCGGCTCTGGAGGGCTGAGGACAGCTGCTCCTTTGACCTGCCTCAAGAGTGCTACCTACCAGAGGGGTGCCTTGTGCTAGAAGCTCTTTCTCAGCATCCCCTCCTGGCAAACTTACGGCTGCCAAAGGAAATGCTGGAGCACAACCTGAGTGCTGAGTCTCTGCTCCATGGAGCTTTCCACAATTGGTGAAGAAAACAGGCAGCTGAACAATGTAAGTTCCAGACTTCACATTTGGAAGCTTTGGTTCAAATTTCTGCCGTCTTGAGATTTCTTCCATGTACTTGAGCCAAGTCACTTCATGTTTATGAAGCAGTGACAATGGAAGTGCTGTCCCTTCCCTCAGAGGTGTTGCAAGTATGTCTGAGGAATGAGCTGATATAGCAAGAGGGCACAGAGATGCTCAGGAGAGATATGGCCAAACCTCTAGTGACAGCAGGGATCAAGAGGCACACACTTTTCAAGTGAGACTCACAATAAAGAAACACAGCCCTAGAAGAGCCTAGCAGAAAATCAGGCTGCTTCCATCAGACAGGATGAATTCACACAGCCAGTGTTGGAGACCCCTGCCCTGACTGCTCCAGTGGTGTTTCTGCTGCACCCACCTCAACACAGGGAGAGCTGGCTGTGACCTGGGCTTGAGCAGGACCCTGGACTCCAGGAGAGAAGCATGCCCAAAGCTGACTACAGCAGTTCCTCTTAGCCTGCTGCCCACCAGCCCTACAGCCAGGCCAGGCTGACAGTGAGCGCCCACACCTCAGCTGTGTAAGTACAGCTGATATTCACCAAAGTTAGTGAAAGCACAGCAAACTTGAATATGCAGTATAGACCAGAATTTCAAAGCAAAATTCTCCTTGGTGTCCTTTTATAGTGGGATAGATCCTTGCTGTAATTCACCCTTTTGCTCTTTAGGACTGAGTTCATCGTGGATAATCCCTCCTGTCTAGAGCTTCAATCCCTGTGAGATGCAGTGTAGACACGGCTGGATCCATAATTCACATACCTGCCTGGCTGAACAGTAAAAGAGTGTAAGCAGGAATAGAATCATAGAAAGTTTTGGGTTGGAAGGGACTTTAAAGATCATCTAGTTCCATCCCCCTGCCATGGGCAGGGACACCTTCTACTAGACCAGGTTGCTCAAAGCCCCATGCAATTTGGTCTTGAAAACTTCCAGGGCTGGGGCATCCACAACTTCTCTGGGCAATCTGTTCCAGTGTCTCACCACCCTCACAGTAAAGACTTTCTTCCTAATATCTAATCTAAATCTCCCCTCTTTTAGTAAATTTGTATGACATTCCCCTTCCAGCCCATCAGGCTACCATGGATGCACCAAGCTGTAGCAAGACAGACCTTACTCACCTGCACAGCAGGAGAAATTTCACCTGGAAAGGGAAACAGTGCATGGTGAGTAGAGAGAAGACAGATAGGCATCCTCCTCAAACCCTGACTGCCCTAACACCCCATGTCTAAGACACTGCCATCCAGTCCCTCACACTTCTCTGCAAGAGCTTATTCCCAAAGTAAACACACTTGGACTCCAGGCACTGTGCAGACCCCAGGAACTTCTGCTCCAGCAAGTGCTGGCACAAGCAGTTGGTCACACTGCCCTCCAGCTGGGCTGGACAAAAGCCTAAGGACTGGAGTGCTAGACTTGCCATGCAGGCCTGAGGTCCTGGTGGAGGCCGCCTGGCCAGTCAGCACCAACTGCAAAGATGCAGTTGCAGGAGCCTGAAACACTCAACCTTCTCTCCAAAGACTTGAAGACCTAGTGCCTCATGCCTCAGGAACACTATAGTCATACAGATATAGGGAGCCCTTTTCAGCCAGAGCTCCATCCATGGTATATGGCAGGACCTGAGAAGTTTCCCACCCTTGCTAGGGGCCCAGATGGAGCAGCTTTAAGCAGAAGATCCCACACTACCCTGTCTTCCTGAGGTGCCAGGGTAGGGGAACGCCTCTAGGATGCTGCCACGCAGGCTGTCCTGCAGTTGCTGTCTCCTCACTGTCCAGTCCAAAGTCCAGTTGCTGTTCTCCCCTTGCTCTTCTAAGCTGAGGGGCAGCTCTTCTGTCTCTGCCTTCCTCATTGACAGTCGGATATCAGAGCTGGAGTAGGTGTAACCATGTCCTGCTGGGCAAATTTCCCTGAAGGCCTCTGTGAAGGAAAATCAAATCAAAACATTAGAAAGCAGAGGTTGGAGGCTGGTGGAGGGATCACCTCGCTTACCACACCCAGACATGATAGTGGGACAGTGGAATAAAGGAGTGAAGATGGACAGGCATGCATGTGAATGCAGGTGCCAGTTTTCCCAATCCTATAATTTTCTGTAATTTTTATGGGTTAAATTCTTACAGAAACACATCTGGGCTGCAGTGGGTGGCTACTTCAAGCAGAAGGAATGTGCTCACAGAGCAGGGTGGGTTTCTCACAGGCATCCCCAGACCCTCAGAATGAAATTCCTTCCCATGGTCAGTACTGCTAGAAAGAGATCATGCCACAGGAAGGACCAAGCTGAGCAAGGGAGCAGATAAAAGCGAACCTGGAGCACCTCAGCACTGAATATTCTGCACATCACTAAAGATACTCTGCACAAACCACCTGAACATTTTTCCGGTCCCTGAGGATTTTTGTACTTTCCCTTCCACTCAACCCCATGCTGAGATACTCAAACTCGTCTTCACCTAGCTTTCTTCCCAACAAAAGATATATGAAAGGGCTGTTGAATAAAGCCAGGCACAGACATGGCTGTATTCTCCCTCTGGTACAGAGTGGTTCCCCCTCAGGAACTTCTCCATCTTCCCAGTATTATCCAGGTCTGCTTCCTGGGTTCTGTACCCATCTCACAGGACAGCATTTGCACTGCTCAGCTCTGGGTCCTGCAGCTGTCTGTGTTCAGGCAAACCCAAACCCCAGTCTAACCAGAACAAAGCTGAAGTGGGCACATCTCACCTGAGCCAGGCATGGGGCACTCCTCACAGTTGTCCCCCCATCCCTTGCCAACGCGGCTGCAGCAGCAGATCTGCTGGGTGATGCGGTGCGAGAGGGGGAAGGTGCACACGCCTCCGGCTGCCGAGCGGTAACACAGCCCCTGTTCCATCGACACCGCTTTGTCCGCTGAAACACAACAGCCGTGTCAGCGCCGGACGTGCCCTGAGCTCTCCAAAGAGAGAACGGGGGACACTCAGCACTCCCCCTTGGCTCTTTCTCTGGCTGTACCTCCCAGCCTGCCCAAGGGCTGCCCTGTCTTCTCTCTAGAACACTGGGCCTTTCCCCCAACAGTGTCATCCCCAAGAAAATCCAGTTCATATGGGAGTTCTCTCATCCCAGGGGGCTGTGTCCTCTGCTGCCACACCACGTGCACATTCCCTTCAACCTCTGTAGGGACCATGCGATGTCCACGGAGAATAATGCATGATTGGGACCCATTCTGCACACAAGTGCAGAACAGCCCAACTCAGGTACACTCGAAGGAGATGTGAAGCACACTGCAGCCTCCACTCAGCCATGGGATCCTGCTCAGGTCCCTCCCCAGACTGGGGGGTTCCCTGGAGCACTTACAGATGCAATGGCTACGGGATGGGTCTAGCATGGTTCCAGGCTTGCAGGTACAACGGAAGCTGCCACGGGTGTTCACACACTCGGCATCTTTGCAGAGGCCCTGCATCAAGCACTCGTTGATATCTGTGGAGAGAAGAGAACCTTGTGAGATGTGAGGAAGCTGAGGGTGAACTAAACTCCCTACCCAGTGCCTCCCATTCAGGTGCTGCAAACCAAAGGGGTCTCAGCTGGGCTGGTGTCTGAGGCAGCCTCTACACCAAGCAGCACAGTGGGGACCTCTGTGGTGACAGTAGCCCCACATCTGCAGAGCTTGCTTGCTGCAGCTGCAGGATGGCTTGTGGATGACTCCTCTGCTTCGTGGTCCTTGTGGAAAACAGATGTGGCCCCTATGGTGAGCCACTCTGTCAGGGTCACTACTGTCATGGTTGTTTGCAAGCCAGGAATGGTGAGTCCTGTCCTTTCTCCTGATTCTTGGTATTTCTTGCATAAAGCTATCATCCATGGAGGGACCTTATTGAGAAACTCAGTGCCAGCATGCAGGGAGAGCATTGACAGATCCCATCCAGATGCAGAGGGGTGGTGGGCCAGGCTGTGGCTCACTGTGCCTTCTTCTAAGGACAGGGTGAGCAAGTGAGAAGTCACCATGTTCAAGCCCTGCCTCAAGTTCTGCCTCTGCCTCTGGCTCAGCACTCATCAGACACAGTCTTTGGGAGGGAAGCTGGGTTTATCCTAGGGAAGCACCATTGGACTCATCCATTTGGCCTGCAGTAAAGGCTTTCCTACAGCACCATGTAAGGCTATATGAGCTAAGCCAGAGAAGATAGGGATTGGCAAAAAGTGCATTAAGGGGAGCTAAGAGCAGTTTTCAGATGGAGAGTGAGGAGAAGCTGTCCTTTCTACCTTCACTAAAGAGTTTGGCCCAGAAAAGTCAGAATGCTGATTAAATGTCAGAATGCTGTGTCAGGAGGCACAAGCAGTACAGGAAGAGCTGGATGAGACACAGGGCAGCAGGACTGGCAGCAACTTCAGCACCACCCTGAGACAAACCACAGGAACACATACTGCAAGCTAAGAGGTGGAAGCTGTCAGTGAGAGGGACCTGGGCCCACTCACTGCTCACAGGACAGCTCTGAGCTGCCAAGACCAAGAAATGCCAACATGATGCTTGGCCAAAGACAAAGGGCAGTCCTAATGCCAGTGTGCATGATCCTGGTGAGACCTCAGGTGCCCTCAGAGCACCCAGTGTTGCTCTAGGGACTGTTTCAAGATGGACAGGGTCGAAGACTCAGGAACAGCTTTCCCAGCACTACCTTATTCCTCAGAGCCAAAGCATTACTGCTTGGTGGAGGGGGCTGTCTTGTGAGACACACAGACAGCAATGACAGCTGAAGTTCAGACTTAATGACCTAGAGGCTCTTCCCAGTCCTGTGCTCCTAAACTCCCCAATTCATCCCACCAGCTGCTCCATACACAGTTGGTACATACAAGGGCCATGAAGACCAGGCTAGAAGTTAAGTCAATTAGAGGTACCAACGCTACAGGGATCTGCAGCAGGCCAGGGAAGAGTAGGATTTGGCTGCACCATGTAGTGTTTCCTGCTCTGTACCAAGCACAGGACAGAGTTCATGAGAACAACCAGTGACCAACCCCAAATATGCTGGGAACCCCCCTCAGAAAAGACATTAGGCCTCTCTGGAGGAGCCTCATGGCTCATCCCTGTCACTCCACAGCATGGTCAGAGTGTTATGTCATTCTGACAGACCAACTGGACAAAGTGTTTGTCTCCATATGAACAAAGGGATTGAAGGGATTAGAGTAATGAGAGCACAAAACAAACAAGCACCAAGGGCTAGGCTTTATATGCCTAATTTAAAACAGGGCTACATCCCGGCCTCATCCCAACCCCCTCTATTCTGCTGTCAGCCACAGTGGAAGTCCCCACTGGGAATAGAAGCAGACAGGTATGTTCAGAGCTATGCACTCCTACCCCTGCACCATGCCAGGGCTAGGGCTAGCCCACAAGAAGAGGCCTCAGGGATCACAAACTGAGATCCATATGTTGCCTCAGCTGCTTTATCCCACCCCACACAAGTCTGCCAGTGCTCCTCAGAAACAGCCACACTGAGTAAGGCAGCCTATGGTGGAAAGGTGCAGGCTGGCTTACCCCAGTGCTTGGTCAGCAGAAAGGACTCAGGTCAGCATCAGACACCAAATATATATATGGTCTCCTAGGACTTTCAGTGTGTGTCCTGTGCAGTGACTACACTGCATGCACACCTCCCTATCCCTGAGCCTCCAAGACCTCTTTTCCTCATGTTTAGCAACCATATTATCTCTTCCAGTGCCATCCTTCCTGCTAGTCCGAGCAGCACTGGGAGGATCCCTGGCTGGGTCTGACAAGTACTCTCAACTTGGGCTCCTTGCAGCCTTGTTCTGCTCAATAGGATGCAGCAAGGAAAGGAAAGGAGATCCTGCAAAGGTGAACCATTTGTTCATCTGCTGGAAGGCACCAGAGACAACCCTTTCTGTCCACACTGAACAGAGGAAAGTGGGCTTCTGCCAGGGTCCTCCTCCAATCACAGTGCTTTAACAATAGCCTGCAAAGCCAGGTAGTTTCCCCTCCTACCTGCGTGGCAAAAGAAGGCCCCTACATCTGTCCACCAAATTGAACCCTCACTCTGGGCCCTAAAGTGAGGTGCTAGGCTTCCTCACACACACTCCACTGCAACAGTAGAGATGGGAATAGCACCTTAAAGCAGTAGTGTCTGAAGAACAGAACTTCTCCAGTCTAGCTTACAAAGGAGCATCCAGAGGCAGAGATCTCTGGTTCATGGTTTTTCCTGTGCAAAAAATCTTCCTAGCCAAATCTACACTGTCATCTACCTCTGCTCCTCCCTGATCCACAGGGGACACAAATCCAGAGCAGGCACTGCAGGTCTCTTCTTTCTGACATGAGTCCCTCCTGCTGCTCTGTTCCTCCAACTCCTATCTGATGTCTTTGGGTAGCTCCTCATAATCATAGCACTGTTTGTGGCCACATAAGGGATGAGATCTGAGCACCAAGCAGAATAGTTGTTGTGTTGTTGAAAGTTCTCCCTCAGGACAATGTGGGGAGGTTGAATCATTAATTAAGTGTGGTGGAAAGTCCCAGCTAAAAGAGATGAGTCATTGGATTGCCAGCCCTGGATTTGCTCCTTGCTGCATCTGCGAGGTGACACCTCTCAGCTTATCATGAATCACAAGAAGGGAACAATAAAATTCCTCTTTAGTCAGAGCACGGAAAAACACAAGCAGTGTAGGTCCAAGAAATGCCAAATAAACATGAACCAGAGAGAAAAGGGGAGAGATGGTGCCTTCCTCATATGGAACTGAGGGACCACAGAAGTGAGCAATGGATCAATCCCGGCAGCATGGGGCAGGCAGGGGAGCCTTGCAGCATGAACAAGTGATACAGTCAGAACAGAAGGCATCACTTTTATGGCACTCTCCCACTTGTAAATGAACAAGCTGATAACCTTCACAAATATTTTTAGGCAACAGAATTTCTGTTGCTTCAGACCATGGGAGAAGTGTTTTTACACTCACACTTAGCAGAGCATAAACACAGGCCCTTACTGGGTCAGTAGGACCTAACAGGGGAATTTTCTTGTACTGGCCCAACTTTGTGCTCACTGTGCTTGTCAGCTGAGTCATGTAGTCCTGTGTTACCTGGTTTCCTTCCATTTTTGATGAAAGCATGAAAACTTTTATAAGCCGTGTTCTTTGCAGATCTGTACCAGGGAGTTAGATAAATGTATTTTGTGTAGATAATTGCAACTCTGACAGTGGATGTGAGAAGGAGAGACAGAGATGAAAGCAGCATCCTTACCTTGGCAGTGGCTCCGGTTCAGCCTTTTGTATCCCTGGGGACACTCCACCTGTCCGTTCTCAATCACAGGGTGTGCTGGGGAAAAAAAGCAAACAGTGTGGGACAGTGGCAGGAGAGCCAGCCACCAGCGTCCTCCCTGTTCCCTGCCCTTCTTCCAGAGGGGAAAGGGTCCTTAGGCCTGCCTTGGATGGGCTTCTAATGACTTCTAGGGCAGAGGGAAAGGTAGGAGCAGCTACATTATCTGTGGAGTGTCTTCTCCTTCTTGGCAAGCGCCAGCCTGGTGACCCACAGGTGCTGCCTGTGCCTCATACCTAGCACTGTGTCACTGTCTCCTTCTAGGTCAGTTTGGATAGCCAGGTGGCACATGACAAGGGGGATCAGAGTGAAAGGAATGGCTGAGGTCCTTGACAAACTGCTGAAATAACAGCTCAGGCCCTGTTTATTACATTTCTTTTTATACTGCGTGTGATTTCCTGCCCCAATCCTTCTCATCAAAGAAAAATTCAGATTTCTGCTTAAAATAGTTTTGTGGGTTTCAAAATGTTCTATAACACGCACAATTAAACCTCTCCAAATTTTTTAAAGGCAAGTAAAATGTGGCCCATAAATTCCTAGGAAGTCAAATTTAGGCACTGTATTTTGGAGCAAGGGACAGGGAATCTAAGAGTGGATGGGTTGGAAAGTGAGTAAGCATGGGGTGGAGTAGGAAGAAGGGTACTTTGCCTAGGGCAAAGGATTTTCCCAGGGTCGGGCTTCTTAATTTTCTGGATCTTTTGCTTGGGAATAAGGAGTGCATGAAAGAGCTAAGTGACTGCCCAGCCATATTCCAACCACACTTAAATCCTCCTGCCTGGCATCAGTAGCTCACTCCCTGGTGTCGTACGTGGAAAGCCCTCCATGGCAATAGTCATATTGAGGCTCCAGCAGATTCCTAACACATTGCAGCTTTCAAGAACCAGGGACAAATTGAGACCATCCTTACAGCAGGAGATGCTTGGCAAGAGCCTGCAAAGTTTAAGAGCACAAAGAAAGCCTGCGAAGTTTAAGAACACATTCTGGGGGCAGAGAGCAGGCATGTCCATAACTCTTTGTCCCAAACACTTGAACTCTATAATGCAATTTAAAGCCATTCTAGGACAGTTCTTGAAAGGCAGAAGTTAGAGACCAGCCTCCTAGGATAAAGGCACTTAGGAAATAACAGACAGGAGAACATGTCATTACCAGCCTGTACCAGGAAGGAGAATAGAAAACCTGGCTTTCTCAGGTATATTAAATGAAGCTACAAGGTTTTCCATGTAAACACTGATCCTCAGTAGCTGAATGAATGACAAAGACAAAAAAATCTTTTTACCCCCTTCAACAGTTTAGTCATGAATTGTAGGCAGGAGGTGCTAACAAATATCTGGATGTTAGGGACAAGGGAGCTACTAGTGATGCTGGGAATCACTGGGTACTTTTCCAACCTTCTGGGAAGGTAAAAAAACCTCTGGTTTATGGGCCCCAGGCTCAGTACCCCAGTGGGATTTCAGGTCCTCCTACACGATAGTTTGTGGGGTCGGGGCTGCCGACAGGCATTAACTGTGCTTGGAAGCATCTGTCAGCCTCAGCACAATGTGATAACAGACACTCAAATGAAGCACCATTGTTATGTGCAAGCCCTCTGAGCGGAAGCCAAGCGTGCTGGAGATCAAACAGTGATGACGTGTCAGAGCCATGCACCTCCTCTGAAGAGCCTTTGTGGAGAAACAGATTCTGCAGCATCCCTCCACCAGATGCTGCTGGGGAGACAGCAAGGCAGAAAATGCCAGTGATGGGCAGATGAATTGCAGGTCTGTGCCACCTTAGCACTTATAAAACTCCGGTTTGCAGAAACCAGCTCACTACTTTAGCAAATCACTTGTGAAGCTACAGACAAATGTCTTAACTCTGCAAAGAAACCCTTGTTCCCTGGCAAGAATAACTGTAATGTAATGTGAGCAGATCTCTCTGTACCAAGGAGAACCAAGACATTTTTGAAGTATTGGATGGAGGCTGCTCTCTTTCTGCCAGGACCTGTCCACGAGGGAAGACAGTGTGTGGCTGCAGGAGGATGTAAGCTATTAACTCTCAGCTTTGTGCTTGGTTTCTTGAGTAGAGGACTATTTCCTTCCACAAGCTCAAATGTTGCTGAACTACAACAGAGATGGCCAAAACCCCCTGAAAAAAACAGTCTAGGACACCTAGACTGCAAAGAGGATCAGCATCCAGCCTTCTCTTATGCAGCTAGTAGGAGGCTATTCCTCTGGAACCCACCAAAGGGAAAAAGCTGATCTAGTGATCAGAGAGGGCAGAAATCTGTCAGCATTCAGAGCTGAAGAGGCCCCAGTCTCCTGTGTCTGTCTACACTCTCTCCAGGAAGGGTTCTCCCAGAGCCTAAGGCTAGGGATGGAGCAGCTGAGTTGCATCTGTCAGGCAGACAGATTTCAGGCTTGCTGAGGGCAGGGAGCCCTGGTTCCTGATTCAAGAGGGTGATTTCAGAGCCTTGCCTCCTGGGCACTTCAGCCCTGCGGATGCTGTGCCAAGCCAATGTGGTCACCAGGTAGCTGCACATTAGGAGTCCCTCTTGGCTCTCCTCACTGCTTCCTCTAGCTCTCTGCAAGCTCTGCAGGCACCGGGCATCCCTGTCAGGGCTGGGCTCATACAAAGGAGCAAGAGTGCAATAAGCTCACAGGCTCAGAAAGGAGGTGAGTGCGAAGCAGCCACAGCCCAGGACTCCCCCCAGAACCTTTGTCCCCAGCTAGAAAAATACTCAAGTAGAGCATAATATGAAAGGAAATCGGGTGGAGGGATTTTGGAGCCTGGCAGGATGATCTTTAAGCAATTAGGCTAATTTTTCATCATTTCCCAGGAGAAGAGATTTTACCCAAGGGCCCTGGCTCCCCAAACACATCTGGAGAAGCTCAGGGTGGTGGTGAAGTGGAAAACTTCTCCCAGTGATGGTAGCCACAAGGGTGTGAATGAGGCAGTGTTTGTTGGATGAGATAATACATTACATTAGTCCATACAATATCACTGTTAAAAGGGGAAAAAGCAAGCCTGTGGTCAGATGAGAAGTGAGGAAATGCCAGTTTCCCAAAGCTAGCCCATTTATTTTGACTCTTTCCATCTACCATACTGAAGAAACTGAGAAACCTTGAGGGTAGCTGTGGTGCTTCTGCTAGTTCTAGGTTTTCCAGCACCTGGGAGGTGAAAGGAGCCAGAGTGAATGGTCTTGTGACACCTGGATAAATGGGGATGGTGGACTCAGTCAAGCCTCAGTCTGGTTTAGTGTGAAGTAGAAAAGATCAGCCTCCACTGCAGAGAGGACTTGAGCTGCTGAGCTCACTGGCAGAAGAGCAGAGCAGCTTGGACCCCACAGCAGCCTCCAGAGATGTATTAGAGGTGCCACACCCAGAAGTAGGCTGTGGCTATGGGGATAAGCTGAGTTCTGAGGCAGAATGGACAAGAGGCAAAGACACAAATCCTTCTGTTCAGGTCTGTCATGACTGCTCTCCTCTGGATGGTCTGTTGTAAGCAGGCTCCAGCAAGACTTCCTCCAATGCCCCAGCAAGGGTTATGGTAATAGCAGTGGGGAGGGCATGCAGTGCCACATGTGTGATATAAAACTACGTCCTCTGGCTCTACTCATGACCAGTAAAGATCTTCAAGGTGCAAAAGATGCTTAAAGGAAAAAAAACTCTGATAATTCCTTTTTGACATTGGGTATTTCAACAGAGAGATCCTCATTCTGCTCTCAAGGTGGCTTCCAACTGCAACAAGATACCTTGTACCTAAAAACCCCCAGTTTTGTAACACTGTGCTGCAGTGTGCTGATACGACAATGCTGTACGTGTATGATGAGCAAATGCTGTGCGTTCCCAGGTCAAGCATTGCTTTCTGTGGTACTGGCACAACCTTGCCAGGTTTCTGCTTCTTTCCCCACCTCCAGCCTTTCCGTACCGTTCTGCACAGACTCCCTGTGGCACATGGTAACAAGTGGCCTCCGTACCCTCCTTCCCATATATCCAAGGTTTTTTTTCCTCTGTCCTACCCCATCTGTTCACAGGAGCAGACCAGGGGGTTGATTTTCAAGGGGCTTGCCATGGCTGTTTCAATGCCTGCAGGCACAGCGCAGGGGGGTGTGAGGCTTGCAGAGCCACTCAGCATTTCTGACGATGACGGCTGCATGGGTGAGCTGCCACCCCTCTCACAGTGGGAGGTCTGTTAGAGAGTGCTGCGGATGCCAAGCCAGACATTACAAGATCCAACTTTCCAGTGAAATTCAGACTTTTCTCTAGGACAAAAAACTTGAAAAAACACGTGGAGTGGGAATAAAAACAAAACAATAGCCTTCAAAGACTTGTTTCTTAATGCAGTTAAAACCCATACGAGGAGAGAAAGCAGCCCAGGAAGATCTGCAGTGAGCACAACGAGTGGGTGCACAGCCCAGCCCATGCTCAGGCTGACTGTAGCTGGAGATAAGGGGCAGGGGGCACTGAAAACTCCAGACCTGGAAAATGCAGGTTTACTCCTACCCCCAGAAAGTCCACCAAATTTCACAGGAAGGTGAGACTTGTAGCTTCTGGCAGTACTGGAGATGGTGTCCACTGATACAGGTGTTCTCCTGGAATGCTGCTTGTTCCAGAGGTGTGTGGTCTCACAGACAGGGAGGAGGTAGAAGAGCAGGGCTGTGATCCCCTCTGGACAGAACTCTCAGCTACCAGTTTCCTTTATCACCATGCGCCTGAGAAGGGCCAAGGCTTTGGGAAAAACAGTATCCAAATTCACACCTGCCAAGGGGTCTGTGTCGACCTGTAGCTCCAGTCTCATTGGGTTTAATTTCCACAGACCATCTCTTAACATTGTTCCAACACATTCTTTCCACAGACCACTGCATCCCCCAAAATAACACATGGTCTGGCAGGTAAGCAGGAGTAGCTCTGCCCAGCAGTGTACCTGCTACTAGCCCCACATCCTGAGCTTGCCACGGGACGGGACATTGCTTCAGTGCAGGTTCCTCACCAGCAATGCTCAACTACCATGCTGGTCCCTGAGCTCCCTTTCAGCCACATCCTAGTGTCTCTACTTCAGCTGCTTCATCAGCCTCCAATTCCCTTTTCCTACTCTCATTCTTCTCCAGGTTTTACTTTCCAGCTCCTGTTTGCCCCTACCCTTCTGTTCTAGCCTTTCAGTGTGTGCTTCATTGCTTCCTCCAAGTACTAAAGACCCAGGAGAGTCACTGAATGTCTCCATCTGATTTATCCTATCTTGCAATACAACACATTTCATCCACCAAATTCTGGCCAGAGCTGAAGGACTGCAGCTGCATGACAGCATGCAGGTGTCCTGCTACCCTCCAGGGCCCTGCCTCTGGCTCATCTCTTTCTTTCCTGAGTCAGGCAACAAAGAGCCTTTGCTCCAACAGCTCATGGAGCAAGCTCCCAGCTCTCCCCTTTCTCCCAGGGCTGCCTCTGATGCATCATGGGGGTCTTATCTTTAGTTCTCACTTGCATGAGCAACGGCAGCTCCCAGGAACTTCTACTGTAGGCTGCTTGAACACCCATCTCTGTGCCCACTTCTCTGAAGAGGCTTAACAATGTACAGCCCCCCAGCAGCAAACCATACAGTCCAAGCACAGCTTAAGGAAATCTCTAAGACTAAAGTAACACTCACAGAGACTCTTGGCCAGGTCAGCCCTTAATTTTGAACTCAGCTTTTAACATGGTCTCATTAGGATGCAGACAAAGCATTTGAGTGCCTTGGCTTTTCTGATGCTGAGCAAAACATAAAAAATAGCGAGGATTGGTCATGGTAAGTTTGCTCAGACAGATGCCTGCCTCCTATTCTTCTTCTCTGATGTCTTTCCGCACACAAACACGTACCAAACATGAAAGCTGCAGACGATGGAGACATCCGGACGTATCCAGACTCTACTAACAATCAGTGTCTCGGGCAGACAGTCAATCCAAACAAGTTCCCCATTTGTCTAGCTCTTGCCTGGCTGCACTTCTGTACGTTTGTAAGTGTTTACACTGAACTAGCTTCTGCCATTTCTGTCTCTAGTTGCTGGAATTAAATTCCCAATGCTGTCAAGTCTGCTCTGGTGCATGCTTCCCCAGGAGACATGAGAGCAAGGAGTTCTCTCTGAAGATCACAGTGCTAAGAAGAAAGCTGGAAACATACACTGAACATGTTATCTCTGTGCACGAGACACCAGATCACTGAACTACAGCCCAGTGACTTTGAGTGAGCACAACACAGGCCAGCAAGACCAGAAGGCAGAAGGAATGTGAGTGTGGGATGTGGTCTACAGGCAGGAAGTACGTGGAACAATGCCTTCACACTAGCATGGAACTGGAAACCCTGGCAGACAAGGCACAAGGCAGTGAGTGGTCACAGTGCTTGGAGGCTCTGTTAAAGAAGTAAGGTCACTGAGAAGGGACTGTTTCCCTGACTCCCCTCTGGGGTCAGATACCTTGCATGTGAAGACAACATCCCAGAGAAAGGCACCTGAGCTTCTCACTCCACAACAACTGGGCTCTCTTAGGCTGCCTCCATCATGTGTCTGCCTTACAGCTCCTTGCACCAGAGGTAGCCAAAGCAGGAAGATACGTGTATACCATTGAACAGGATGAAAATGGCTCCTTCAACTAGCCTGAATTAGGGCCAAAATCACAAGAGCCATTAAGTCTCCAAGGAGGAACTTCATCACCCAGAGCCAGAGGGAATTTCTTGTGGCACAGGAATACAAAAGACCCACAGGGATACATTTTTCATATATCCCTGGAATTAATCTGAAAACAAAGCCAGACAAGCATCTGTCCACTCAGTGAAGACCAGCAGTGACAACTTGCCTTGAGTTGCAACTGCTGCCAGGACACAGGGCATGTGTTGAGCTGTGAGCTGTGGAACCTGCTGGCAGCTAGGAGTCATTTCCTAACTGCATTTGCTCTACTGGCTGGCTGACTGCAAGGAGCACATGGGGATGTTTTGTGTCTGTTTTCACATCTTAGAAGCCTGTGATTAGACACATTTTGAAGCTCTAAGTCCAACAGAGCAAATCACTGCTGCAGCTCTGGCTGCATTCTCTACAATCACCTTGCATCCTGGCACGGAGAATGAGAAGGGAGGTGCAGAGTTTTTGCAGCAATCTGCAGCCTAACTGAAGTATTAAGCAGCCCCTCTGTTTTCTAATGGAGGGATCACAGAAAGACGGGTAAGAAACAGGGAGACTGCTCTGGGATGGGGAAGAGAAAGCCGTGACTGGGGTTGTGAAGGTCAGGGACAAAGAAGAGGGGCTGAGGCCTGTGTGGGGCATTTCCTTGTCGGTACTGAACCTGCAGACCCCAGGGTCATCCCCCCACAACATATATGCCCAAGACTTCTTTGGGGCTAGCACATGGATGAGGGCAGGCAAGCAGTAGCATGGCTGAGGCCATAGCACAGCCATGCAGCTTGGGAAGATGACAGCAATCAGAGCTCCAAAGATCTGGACTGGGTTCCAGGATGCTGACAACCTCGTCTGTGATTGCAAGGAATTTGGCTCCAGTCAGCCCTGCCCCTGGCTGAGGAGGAATCGAATGGAGGGAGGATAATGAGACACAAATTCAGCTCTTGGGAATGTGCGTGTAAGCGAGCAGGAAAACCTCTGGGCAGAGCTAGAAGTCACCAACACCACACTTGCTTGCAAAACCTGCCACCTTGGATACCTACATTCTATTGAGGAGTCAGGTCTCCTGAACCATGAGGTCTGTTTTCTTTAGTTCTTTGATCCAGTGAAGGGATGTGATTGAGCAGCCAGGCAGCAATGAATGGGAGCAGGCAGGCAGGCAGGCAGGCAGGGAAGAGGTGAGCAGCTCCCTGCCCACATTCCACTAGATGAGTGCACCTTGCCCTGCACCACACCCAGTCAGCACTGGATGCTGGAGCCTGCCTCCCCTCCAGCCAGGAGTCCTGCATGGCCTCTCCACTGCAACACAGGATGGGGCCATGGTGCAAAGGCCCATGCTCATCATGAAGCACCTTGAGCAGAGCAGATGAGGAATCCCCATCTCCTGCTGGATCAGTCTGTCCAGCTCCCAAGTGCAGCAGAAACAGAGCTGGACGCCCATGCCCCTGGAACGGACCCCGGGTGGGCTCCTGCCAATTGTTTGATGTAGTGTTATTTCCAGAGCCCCTGCCAAACCCGTGTTGGGCCCAGAGCAAGCCCGTAACTCTATAGGGCTAAGTCTGCAGCCTCCTCCTCCAACCTAGAACTGCACCTCCTAAAACCACGGCTGCTTTTTTCCTGTTTCTCCCTCTGAATGGGGCTAGCATGGTGGGAACCGTTGGCCACATGAGCCTGGGCCCAGCAGCCAACCCAGAGCACTGTTCCCTGGTGGGTTGGGGCAGCAGCTGGCATGACCCTGCACTCACCTGGGACATGCTGCCCATCCCCAAGGACCTTGGGCCAAGGAGAGCCATGTGTCACGACCCACAGCTCTGCTCCCTGCCTCATCTACACGAGGCAGCCAAATCATTTTTGCTCGTCGAGGGTGCAGGCTGTCCCTCACATTGTTCTGGCTCCTGGCCAGCAGCAGTACTCACCTGGCCGGGGGGGACAGGCCAGGCACTGGTCCACGCCCCAAAAGAGCCCCACACTGCCGCAGCAGTCCTCCAGCTTGGTTAGCCCTGGCAGGGGGTTGGTGCACTGTGGAGAGAGGAGCAGATCAGGCTGCTGTGGGATGCAGAGGAAACGTGCCCAGCTGGTACAGTAGCAGCAGAGCCAGCGCAGGGAACAACTGTCTGGGGGCAGAGGCTGGCACAGCCCTCTTGGCACAGTTCCCCACTGGGACACAGTGGAACTGGGGATGTGGATTAAGATAGTAAAAAGTTCTGCAGAGAGAACCTCCCTTGACTGCACCCTTCAGAGGGGAAGGGGCCATCAAACAGAGCACAGATGAACCAGAGATGATATCACCTGGCAAAGCCCCAGAATCAGCCCCTTGCCTGGCTGATTAGCCTGTGATATGGGTGCACCACTCCAGCCTGGCGGGGAGCTTGTTGTCAGGCACTTTCCTCTGCTGAATGAGTCTCTCTTTCCCCCCACTCTCGGCAAGGCACTCTGGATTACAGGCTTCCCCATTAGAGCGGAGCTGCTGGGCCCACAGGCTGGAGCTGGCCCCCGGCCAGGCACGCGTGGCCGCCTGCCCAGCACTCGCATACCGATCGGCTCGGCTGTGGCTGCACGGGGAGAGGCAGGCGCTCCCCGCCGAACTCCTCACCCTCTCCCAGGCACGGCATCACCCCAGCTGGGTGAGGTGTGAGCATAGCAAGGGTACCCCCTGCTGCACCTAGAGCATCTCTTACAGCCTCTCCAGGCATCCATGAGCATCTCCATACATCATCATCTTCTGCTCCTATGGTCACAGCACTGCCATCTCCCCACAGAGAAGCAGGACTTTTCCAGCCCCAGGTTCTGATTTCATTTATTTTTGCACTAGAGAATGGCTAAGAATATTTCCTGCTAGAAACGACTTGGATGGGAGTGACTGAAGGATGGGATGGGAACTGGGAGTAGCCCTCCCCCGAAAAGGCTGGGGAGCAGTGGTAACAGGGCTGAGTCCCAGACTGCCAGGTTGGGGGTCTCTCTGAGCACGAACTGCTCTGGGGGAGCTCACAGGTGTTCCTGTGGGTGCCAAAAACCTCCAATGCTTTTCCAGTGATGCAAGAGAAACGTGGGGAAAGACAAAATAAGAAATTACGATGACTGTGGGACAGGGGTGAGAAAGTCCCTCACGTGCATTTGCTTCCCAAGCCCCAGTCGAGCTCTCCAGGAAGGCATCGTTCCATGGAAATCAGACTTCCATTTATCGTCTGAGAGGGAAAGGAATTTTCCTATGTTTTATACGTTTCCTACAATAATTGTGGAGCATGGCTGTAAATGTTGCTATAAATAGGGCACCCTTTTAAAACCAGACTGTGTGTGAAAGCCATCAAGTCTGGGCTGTGCTGCCCCAGGGCACAGCCTGGTCAGGGCAAGGCAGTGAGGTGTCTGTTTGATCAAAGCAAGGAATTTTTTTTCTTCCCAAGTAGTAACACATTGCTGCCCATGGCATCTGCATGATGCCCATGCTGACGCTGAACAGCTTCACAGAAAAAAGCCACCCCCCACACCCTGAAAGCCAATGCTCCCCTACCCCAAAACAAGAAATACTCCAGCGCTTGATAGATGACCTCTTACCTGCCCATGGAGAGCCTCCCGAAAGCACCTCCCCAGCAGCCCCAGGGCTCTCTGCTGTTGCTGTCTGCTCTCAGTGGCAATGCTGTTGCCATTCCCATGGGCATAGGTGTACCAGGGCACAGCAGCCAGCTGAGGCACCAGGACTGCCTCCACACTGTTTTCCTCCGACACCTCAGCATCACCCCGCACCCTGGCCACCTGGTGAATCTGCACGGTGGCTTCTGGAGGGTGGTTGATGTGGACATTCACCAGAGAAGGGTTTAGGGAAGCTGGAAGATGAGTTTACACCACATTTATGACAATCTGGCAACAATTTGGCACCCAAAGAGTATCATCATGAACAAAGTCACAAGGGAGGAGAGGTAGACTGAACCCACCAGGAAATCTAGAGGAAGACTGCATCTAAGAGAAAGTATTTGTCTGTCCCAAAAACAGGACAAACCTACCAAAACCTCCACAAGAAACTAGGGAAACTTCCTTTCTAACAACCTGGCCTGAAACAGCAAGCACAAGGAGGTAGTGGCCTCCTCAGGCCTGTTAAAAAAGATCTGAGGAGCACACAAGTAGGAGTAAAATATGGGGTCTGGAGCCACTGGCCATGCTCACCCAGCTGGTTGGACAAGGGTAGAGTGTATGTGGAGTGCTTCATGGAGCTGCCAGCTGGGGTCTTTGGGCCTCTCCCTCCTTGCTTCTTTTCCAGAGAGGGAGCTGGCAGGTGGCAAAACTTCCCTGTGGAGTTGGAGGGGCACCAGCATTCATCCCGGCCCACGCAGCGCCCTCCATTCAGGCAGGGAATCTGACAGAAGTCTGCAAGGCAAAGAGAGGTCTGCTTAGAGGAGGAACTGAGACACTGGCTCTAGCCAAGGGCAGCTGAGGGACGCCAGGCAGCTGGACCTGGACAGCAATAACCCCATGATGTCCCAAGGACCAGGCCCAGCACTGGGCTGGGGTCAGCACTTGCAGCCTGGAGGCAGGCTCGGCTCCCTGCTGGGCAACACCATCTTCTCCAAGCTCTGCTCACACCTGGAGTCATGGGTTGAAGAAGATGAACTCTCCCTTGGGCTCTGGGGCCACAGCCAGGCTGGGGCACCCATGTCCTGGGGGGCTGCCAAAGTGGTGTTACTGACACAGCAGGATCTCTTGGAGTGGGTCAGGAGCTATGGCAGCCATGTGTAGCCAAGTCTGCCCAATTTCTTCACTTCTGCATCGCCCCCTCCCCACTTGGCAGGGTTTTTACTCCTAGCCCAGAAGGGAACTCAGCAGGATGAGAGAGGCAGATGGAGAGAGCAGGCAGAGAGCCACATCCTCAGAGCCTGTCTCACATCCAGCCCTGGCCCTGCCAGCAGTTCAAGTGGGAAAAGTGTGGAGTGGGACAAAAGAATCAGGAGCAATTCATCTGCACAGGCTCAGAAAAAGCATACACAGATGAAACCAAAGTCATGTCCTTCCTGACCTCACCAGATGCTTGGAGCAACCATACCATCTCAGTGTGAACTACACTCAAGCAATGCATGGGATTTCTTGACAGATTATCTGACTCATTTCATTGTGGGAGGAGACACTGCTGCTCCACATTCCTGGATGGCTTGTCAGGTTCATTCCAGGGGATGAACACCCATCCTGTTTCAAGTTCATCTGCTCAAGCCCAGCACCCAGTTTTGGGGGAGGAGACACATTTTTGGACTGGGACCTAGGCAGAAATTGCTGTGAACACCATCTTCCATCAGTGTCCACAAGAGCAAGGCTTTTCATTCTCTCAGTGTTAGGAAAATTTGAGTGATACAGAGGCACTCAGAGGACAAGTCCCAACAAGTCCAGCATGTTGCTCCCACCAGCTGGCTCCAAGACAATGTGACCAACCCATATCACAGCTGGATATCCCAGTGACTTGATGAGCAATCCCAGTGGCTCTGAAAGGTGAGCAGTGGTTTCAGCAGGCCCTGTTTATAAGAACAGTTTGCAACCTGCAGCCAGCTCTCCTGGCTGCCATGTGAGTGAAAGGAGAGAACAGGAGGAAATTAGGTGATGAAAGTCAGCCCCAAGACTGGATGCCAACTAAAGCAGCGAGCTGGCTCTGAGAAGAAGGGGGTGGTGAGGCTTGGCTGCAGGCCTGACTCAAAAACACACATCCCCTCTACCCGGGGTGAGATGGAAACAGGAGTTGCTTGCCCAGGAAAGAGCAATGAGGCGAAGTCTGTCTTCCTCCCCCAGAGAGGGAGTAAGCCCCAAAGACCCCAGAAGACATCTTCCAGAAGACACTGAGAGAAGCCATTGCTTCCCTCCCTATAGCAGCCGAAGCCCTTAGTCTGTAGAGTCAGGAAAAGCAGGAAGAGTAGAGAGAGGAAGCAGGCAAGAAAGTAGGTGGAGGGCATAGGGGTGCTCACAGATGCGGAAGCCAGATTTGGGATCGTGGTCATGTCCCCCTTGGCTATAGAGAGTGGTGGTGTCTCCTTTCTCGCAGCTGTTGTAGCAGCGCCCACTCTGGCACGTCTGTTTGCAGATGGTGGGTGTGAAGACAATTTTTATCTTCCTAATCTTCTCTGTCAGGTTGGCCCCTACAAAAGAAAAAGAGTGCTAAGTGGAAACAGCATCTCCAGGCCAAGGGAGCTGTAATTCTCAGCTCAAGCTCCAAAGCATCCCCAGAGCAAAGAGGGGTCTATGTCCCTCCCCAGGGTGGTGGAGTCACCATCCCTGGAGGTGTTTAAGGAAAGACTGCATGTGGCACTTAGTGCCATGGCCTAATTGAGAAGGTGGTGTTAGGTCATAGGCTGTACTCGATTTTAAAGGTCTTTTCCAACCTAGCTGATTCTGTGATTCTGTGATCCTGTCTCTCCTCGCCCCTTGCTCACTCTACATGTTTTCTGCTCTAGCATCTGTAAGAGTTTGTCAACACATGAACAGTAGCAAGCAGCATGCTCTGCCTGCCCAGTTGGAGTGGCATAACAGTGTGCAGGGACACACATGTACTAACTTCATCATAAAGGGAGTTTTTTGCTTTAAGCAATATTCCCTCTCCAGCCACATCAGTAGTTGGAAGACTGGCTGCTCTTAAACCTCTGGAAGTCTTCCCACATGAATGCATTGGCATCCATAAAAGAGAGCATCAGGTCTTAAGGAAACCATTGCCTCCCTACAAGTGTCCCCTGACCTCCTGAGTTATTTGTGGTCCTCTTCTGGTCCTTCACCATCCTCACACTAGATACGATGGGAAATCACACTCAGAGCTCTTGTGGTCTTGTGGAAAATGGTCAACAGACAGAACTATTGTGTAACCAGCTGGCCTGACACCAGGGCCTTCCATCCCACCCCAATGAGACAGTCATGTGCTGCCCTTGCTGTGCTCACCCCGCTCCCTGTTTCAATCACCAATTTCAGATTACAGCTTCAACCACGATGTAGGTTCATGTCCTACTCATAGGGGCTGAGATGCCACATGGTGCCTCTTTGGGGAATCACGGCTTCAGGAGGAAGCCAAGCTGCAGAAGACAACTTGCACCTGTCCTAGTTGGGAAAGCATTGAGGCTCTGCATCTGCACGTCCCAGCAGCCTGGCCTAATCCCTGCTCATGTCAGAAGACATCAAGGCAGCAGCCAAAGGGACGAAATAGATACTGGTTGCACAATCAAGGGCTGCTCAGACTGAGAAGTAAGCTGGGAGACACCATTCCTACAGAGTGAAGCAATTCCCCTTCAGGGCATTGTGCCAGAGTGATGTTCAACATCTCTGAGATGCAATTGTCATATCCTCTGGCTCCTGTCTCAAGCCATCCACATTTTGCTCCCCTGATGTGTCCTCCTTCAGTAGGGCTCTTCTCTTTGCCAAGCCCAGCAATGCCCATGCTGACCTTTCCTTTTCATCCCACTGAGCAGCATGGTCCTGGGAGTCCATGGTTTCTTGGGGATCCCCAGTGAAAGTGTTGCCCTTTCCCATGACACCCCAACAAGAAGCTCCAAAAAAGTGGCAGCCCTGGAGGCCTTACCCTTTGCAGACAAGGTGTGCTCCTGGGAAACAGCATGTGGGCCAGAGCTGCTCTGCTCATATCCATTCCCATTGGGGAGTGCATTAGAGGTGAGCTGGCCATTGCTGGCTGGGTAGCGCCGGACAGTCCTTGATGACCCTGTGTGCTGAGGGGAGACAGGAGAGCCAATTCTGCTCTGAATCCTGTGGAAGAGAAAAAGTGAACCAATATTCTTCACGAGTGCCTGCACTGACCTACAGTGCCTGTCCACCAAAGTATCTTGCAGCAACCTTCACTGCTGTGCTGCCCAAGATGCCACCTGGACACAGAGCTTTGTCTACCTGAGCAGGATCCCACTCCTCCCCTGCTTTCAGTCATTCCCATGGCACTTGTTTCCCTCTAGGAACCATGCCCCATGTCCTGAGCCTGGCAGGACACACTATTCACCAAGACACCCTCTCTGTACCATCACATCAAGATGTCCTTCCATAGGGCTGTTTCAGCTGCCTTGAAGAACCTCTGCCTGCCCATCACACTCAAGGTCTGTTCCTTGACCATAGCAAACATAAGCAGCTCCCAATACACTTGTTCTTATGGTGGAAGTTTTCTCAGGACCTGCCTTCCCAGCCCCAAATGAGCACTAAAAGCACAGTAAGACAGTCAGAGAAGAGGCCAGACCAAGCAAATACACAAGACTCCGCCCATGAGAGTCACAAACAAGAGAGAATGACCAAGAACTCAAGTCTGTAGGTGCAGTTACGACTTTCTGCACTAACTGCATTTATGACTTTTGGTGCTCGCTGAGGACTAAGCATGGAGAAGGCATCCAGCTCTCAAGGTCACACTTCATACACTCTCCTTTATAAAGCCATGTAAACCACAAGACAGAGCTCTTTGTGTTAAAGATCTTGATCTACTGCACTTGCTCCCATTTCCTTTTACTGATTGCAGCACTAAGCCTCCAAGAGGGCACTCTGCTTTCCAACAAATGTATCTCACTCTCACCTGCACCAGCTGCAAGGGAAAAGGCTTAGTACAGCCAAGGGCCACAACAGGTTGGCTGCCCACATGCTCCTTGGGTTTCTTTGAAAGTGCCAGCCTTGGATGACTCTGTAACTGAACTTCCGACAACTCTTCTGCATACCCTGTCCAACACCTCCATCTCTGACTACATGGCTGAGGCAAAGAGTGGCACTTCCCACTGAAGTGCCCAGAGAGGCCTATCCCATTCTGTGGTTTTTACCATCTTCCCTGTCACAGTCAGCACAGGAGACGTGTTACACTGTCTACAGGGAACACAAATTTCTAAACCAAACAGGACTGGATGATTCAATGAGAGTTGGCTGACAGCAGCTCTGCCTTGCAGACATTCCTTGGATAGCTTGGAATAACAATAAGATCTGGGGAGACGGAAAGGGAGCTCATGCTGTGCTGGTATTCAAGCAGGTCAAGAACAACATACAAGGTAACTGTCAGCCAGCGAGCCCGAAATCAGCCTTGAACAATGGAAAAGATGACGCACAGGTCAATTAATTGGGAACCAAACAAAAGGAATACAAAGTGAGGTCAAGTCAAGGAGGTCTGTGAAGAACCACTCTTGTCAAAGGAGTCCATTTTCGTAATTTGAGACAATTAGACACATGCACACTGACAAGCTGAGAGCCTATGCTATTTCAATAAAAAAATAAACAGGGCAGTACGATGTCAATCAGGCACATGCAAAATTAATAACAAACTGGCTGTGTAACAGAACACAAGAAGTAGTTGTCCCTGGGGAGGGTATTAGATGGGTTCCAGGGTGATCAGTATGAGGCCTGGCATGAGTCAAGAATTTCATCTGGAAATAAATATTTTTATTTCGAAATAAACATATAATCGACATTGATAATGTGTGCTGCTGACACAAAAATTTGCAATGTGGTGTATCGTGATGAGAACAGAGCAATCACACAGAGCAGTTTGGAGCTCTGCGGAGGGTAAATGCATCCAAGCAACATGGGATTTTAATAGAGCCAAATGCAGGATTACACTTCTAGGAAGAAGGAATGCAGGCAGCAGCTGCAGATAATCGGAGACAATCCTGGAAAACAGCAATTCTGAAAAGATTTTGGGGCTAATGACAAGCAATTAAATATGAACTGTCAGTTCAATGTCCTGACATTAGGACACTGAAACACTGCAGGAACAGGGAGGTATTTTTGCCTCCCTACACGTTCTCATCACAGTAGGATGTATACATGCTATAATATGATCCTAGCTCTGAGGTCACATCTTCTAAGGGATGTCAAAAAAAAGGAGAGAATACAGGAAAAGACATGACAAAAATAATTGGAGGGCTGGTGAAAATGCCTTTCTGTAAGAGACCTGAAGTATTCCATCTCTTCAATTTAGGATAAAGAAGATGAAGAGGTGCTCTGATTACAGGGCACAGGTTTCTCCACAGGAACAAAACGCCAGGTGTAAAGAGCCAACAACATCAGCAAACTGAAGTCAAATGATTCCTTGCTATAAAGCACGCCTACATGCAGCGGTATAGCTGTCTTCCTTCTGAAAAAACCTCAGTGGTGCATTCCCAAACTCCTGATACCATCTCTTCAGGAGAGGAGAGTGTGGTGACAAAAATATTTGTTGTCTTGTTAAAATCAAGATCTAATGAGGACAGCAAATAATGCTTGTTTTTCAATCATCAGCAAGGCTAGCCAGAATAACTGAAGAGAAGTGAACCTTATTTCAGTTCTACCTCAGTCCCTTTCAGAAGCTCCCCTGAGATTCTGCAGAGTACCACCTACCCCAGAAGGCCAGGGCGGCCAGGCATGACCTGCCCACACATTTCTGAGCTACTAATTTAGCCCTGCAGCCAGAAAAGGAACTTCTGGTTGCCTGTTATGTACTGCTTTGTCACCTGGTGTGCTACTGTTAGTTTTGTTAGTGAGGAAGGAAAAGCCATATGAAACTCTAGGGAGGCTAGGGGAGAGCTACCAAGCCTTGGAAGCTCAGGCACATTTGTTCTCTGATCTCAGTAAGAGGTCCCAAGCATAGTCCTATGGGTGAACATGGCTGGGTGTCCAAGGTCTTTTACTGCAGAGATGGAAGCACGCCGAGGAAAAGAAGTGCATTCCCCCAGACAACAGTGACTGTCTTAGTGCTGGCCCCGAGTTCTGAAGAGTCACTGGGTGAAGGTGACTGCTAGCATAACACAGGGAAATATAAGCTCTTCTGCTTGCAAATCCTCACATCATGTCTACCCTGGAGAAAGGGAGCATGCTATGTGCAAGTAGCAGAGCTTGGCTGGGCTCTACCCATTGCCTGCCTGAAGGAATTTCACCCTTTGGCTTTAGGAACATCTCTTGTCATTCCCAGGATTACCAAATTTTGTAACAAAACCCACAAAACCCCAAAACAACAACATGTGAAGGGCTTTAAATAAAATAATCATTAGCATTTCAGTTCCAAAGAAAAAGGGATTACATGACCTTACTACAAGGGGCACCCCCAACTTCACAAAGGAAGAACAGAGTAGGAACATTACTCCATGGTTTGAAATACTTGAGGAAAAGTCATCCTACTGAGGTCCCACTGGCAAAGCATTCCAGTGTGAGTTGAAGCGGGGGGGGGGGGGGGGGGGGGGCGGGGAGGGGGGTCAGATTTGCTTTGAATTAGTTTGTTTATTTGGTTCTATTCTAGGCAGATGAGCACTGGGATTTGTGGACTGAGTTAGGTAATACCATTCGAGCCTGGGCTACAGAAATCAATGGCAAAAGGCATCTTTCCGTCTCTATTTGTCATGCCAAGCAGCTGGCTCATGGTCAGGGAATACAAAACAGAGGTTTTTCCCTCCAAACCTTCAGAGTCAGTCCATGCTGGGCAGACAGGGACTGGCTTGCTTGAAGTGTCTCGGGAAATAAACCTGAGCTCACCACAGCAGTACAGATCCAGTCAGAAGCCATTAGCAATCCCTATCCGTTTGATGGATCTTAATAAACATAGGGCTTGGCCAGTTCCCAGGGATCTGCATTGCCACAGGTTGTCTCATTGGTGTGGCTGTCCTAGGGGTAAAAGTGAGGATGGGAAACAGATGGGGTGGCTCCAAATCAGCAGAGTGTGGAGCTTGTGTTATCACTCTCCATGCCTCTACCTGCTTGAGAAGAGGCCCTGAAGAGGCAGAGGAGGTTGACTCTTCAAACACTATGTTCCAGGCACTTAAAACCCCAGGGCCTCATATTCATTCAGTCTTACAGCCTCCCTAAACATGGTATTACTCACTTCCACTCCTTCAGCCAGGCACATGGCCAGCACAGATCTCTGCAAAGAGGCAGAGGTCTCTTCCTATACAGACAACTGCCTGCCAAGCAGCTGGTTTCTCTGCTCTTCATCCATCAGAGCTCCTGCCAACTTCCTCTGTGTCAGGCACAGCCCGTGGGGCAAAACCAGCATGCAGACTCCTAGGACACTTCTCCTTCTGGGCTGTCCTGTAGTACCCACCTGTTCACAGCAGCAGTGGTCCAGGAGAAAACATGGGGCATGGAGGGAAGGCAGAAGGAGCAGCATTCTCCTTCCAGAAGCATGGATGTGTGTGCTCCTGCTGATTTCTACCAGCCAGCTGAAAGGTCACTGGCTGAGAGGCCTCAGTCACCCTCACATGGAAATACCTATAGGTATTAGGTGCTTATCAAAATTAAGAGATTTGGGATGGGAGGGAGCTGTGCAGACAGACTGACCCACATCTGCAACAGTTCAAAACTATCCAACAAGCACTTTTAGCTGCCATATTCTGAGGTGCAGGTCAAGGACCTGTACTCCCTATAAGCCTGAGGACATATGCTAGAAGTCAAGAGAACTAAGGGAGGTCGGGTCCCCTATGTTCTAGTGCTACATATCCCTGCAGGACCCAAATAACACCTGTATTTTATTCAGCAAGGGATCCACACATCACCATAGCACTTTTGTGTGTAAACGTTTCATTTTCAATGAATTTTGGTACCGCCTGAACTCTGCTCTATATTTACTTTAGTCATAGCAGGGTAGAGAAGGTACAAAAATATTGTATGCCCTGTATATCATGGCTCTCCTGCAAGTCCCAGATGAACCTACAAGGTGCCTGTTCTCTGAACAGAACAGGTGAGTGATTTCCTGTCACTCCACTGAGGACTGAGCTGGCAGACTCCCAGCAACTGCACAGATGGATAGGAGGATCTCTGTTTTCTGAATCAACTGCAGGGGTTTTTTTTAAAGCCTGCAATTCCAAGATTAGATATGCAGAATCACAACAACCAAGTCTAAATCACTGAGACCAAGGCATCCAGAAAACTATACTGTTTTCCTAACCCACTGTATATAGAAAGCCTTTTCAAATCTCTGATCACTTCTGATGATCATAGTTCTCTGGGTAAGCAAAAGCCAGAGGGAATACAGGTGGGCAAACTGTTCTCTTAGTGACTTAACACCAGGCAGCCTCCTTGGAGCTGGAGGCAAAGGTGGCAAACTCTTCAAAGCACTTCCCTCTCCCCAGCAGCAACACCTCAGTCTTTCCTGGATTTAGCTTCTATCGGCCGCTCTTCATCCAACTGTTGACTTTGGCCAGATTGCTAGTGAGCTGGGAAATGGTGGTTTTTTTCTATTTGTGTAAAGGAAATGCAGAGCCAAGTACCACAAGAGTATTACTGGTTTTTCATCCAGCCTGCCTCGCCCTCTCCCCAGCCAAAGCCTGACAGACCACAGCAGGGTGGATGGCTTGAGGCACTGTGGAGAGAGTGAGTCCTGGGCAGTGCAGTCAGCAGGGAGGGGCACTAACCCCAGACAAGGCAAGGGCTGGACAGATGAGGATTGAAATTCACTCTTCCAGCTGGAAACAAATCTTTGCCATGCTGAACATCAGGAAGAGATGACAGGGACTATTGAGACCTAAGGAGCAATTCTCAGAAGGCCAACAATAACACTGGCCAAAACAAATCTGAAGATAAGCAGCTCTCAGAGAAGAAACCATCTTCCCAGGGTCCAGAAACTCCCATCCCAGGGGCCAACAAGCTCCATCTCTCCAAATATAATGAGCCTGCTGCTTGGGATGCAGCTCCTGCCTCCAGGTACCCAGAAAGGACATGTGCTGCCCACGGGGCTGGGAGCAGAGTCCCATGCAGGGGAGCCACTGCAGCACTGGTAAGTCCATCCCAGCTCCTCCAGACCGCAGCTTACATGTGCATCTCCAAGATGAGAGGGCTCAGCCAGGGCAGGGACTGAGTCATGCTCAGCCCCTGATAACCTGCCAGGACAACAGGCAGGTTCTCCCCTGGATTTTAAATGCTGAACAATATATTTGGTGTCTGTCTTGTCCATCTGCCTGTCCCTGGCAAGATGCTCTCCCTGCTTGGGGCCACAGGGACCAAAATCAGTGATTCACTTCCCCCTTTGTAATGCTCAGCAGTTGCTGATTTTCCACTAAAGCATCGCAGAAGAATGGGCAGCCTTAACACCATGTGTGTCTACAGGGGGAGAAAGAAGCAGCCAGCCTTGGAAAGCAGTAAATTGACCACAAACCAGAAACTTCCCCTTTCTTGGACTCCAAACAGGTTCCTCAGCAGGCAGACAGAATTCATGGCTCAGTCCGCAGGCCCTGGAGCACAGGAGAGGCATTGCTGAGAGAGCACTCAAGTTTATTATCAATTAGCTCACAAACATGCTGACAAGGAAGACAGCTCTGTTAAGACTCTGGGAGGAGAGGGAAAACCACACCATACAAGGCACCTGACTTCAAGCCCACCCACATTATGTCCATAAATCCTGGCTCAGTTTATTATCTCCAGGAGCAGCAGAAATACCACTGAAACCTGCCTGCTATCCCTCCTGCTGCTGTCTTCAGCCCTAGTACCTCCCATTCAAATGAGAGAGACCCTGAAGTCTGCAGCCTGTACTCCCCAGCGTTTGGTGGAAGGCAAGGGAAGTTCTCCTGCATAGGAGAAGTAGCTACCAGCATCCCACAGGCATAAGACCTTCTTGGGAGAGCGAAGCAGAATCTATGTACCATGAAGGCCACAGGAATGACCACTCGGTGCCTTTGTGCCAAATTCACAGACACCTACAGCCAGATGTCATGTGAGATGGGACACAAGACACAGGCACCTGGACCATCACAGGGACATCAAGGTGCAAGTCATCCAAATCTTTATTCCCCTTCAAGACCTCTAGAGCTGCTGTTGGCAGAGTGTCACTGATGACATCCTTTGCCTTTGTGTGGGAGGGCACAAACAGCACTCACAAAGTGGTGCTGCAGGGCCAGGAACATGTGTCAGGCTCCCTGCCCCACATCATACTCAGTGCCACTTCACATGCCAAGAGCCATATCAGTCCAGCACCCAGGTGCCACCCTATCCCTTACCACAGCTACTAAGAAACTGTCATGGAGCCCACATGGCTCTTATTTTGGGCTCTCACCTGTGCCATGTTTCATTGGTAACTCCAGCTGCCTGCTCCACTTGACATACGAGCCGGCGGCTGGCCAAGATTTCTCTGAATCTCTCACTACAAACTGTAGCAACAGATGTGCAAGTCCTTGGGACAGCAAAGTCACCAGCTTTGCCCCATGCCACCAAGCTCAGACTCTTCTACCACCACCACCCTGGCATCTTCCTTCTTCTGGCCCCCAAAGCAGTGCCAGTGCTGCAGGACTGTCCTAGCTGGCTCCCAGCCTGCCACGTACTGTGTGAGAACAAAGAGGGAGAGGCTGTGAACTCTAATTTTATCTGTTCAGGAGTTGCCAGACACCACATATGTAACTGAACCCCTCTAAGCTCACAGACAACTAACAGGTTCTTTTTAACCAGTCTCTTGGTATCCAATTTGCTCCTTAGCCAAAGTGGCTGCTCAAATGCCTCCACACAGCTCTCTACTGACATTAAATGCCCTTCCCTTGCCACATGTGCCACACATGCCACCTGCCACTCTGTTGAGTGCTCTTCTTTGCTCTCATGTATTAGGCAGTGAGCAACTGACTCCCTGGAAGCAGTCCAGCTCTCCAAGCATGGGAACAGCACCTGCCTGGCCCAGCAAGGCTGCAGAAACATGCCCTGCACAAAGGCATGGCATCAAGTGGTCAACAGGAGCTGCAGACTGTGCTCATGGTTGGATCCATCAGACCTTAGTGCTGACCCATAAAATGGCCAGAATCATGATTTCCAAATGCCAAATGTGATAAAGAGCTGTCTGTAATCGGCTTGTCTCCAGAGCTGAAGTGCAGGCCAATGTCTTTCAGAAAAATAAAAATGCAGCCTGCAACTGCTCTGAGCTTCAAGTGAAGCCAGCAGAGGGAACATGCCAGGCTACCTGATTACAAATGCCACATTTGGGCCATACCTTGAACACTCCATAGACTAAAACAGGAATTTAGATGGTGAGGGAGACCAGGCAAGCTACCACCTCTCTGGCAGAACTGCCCAAGCTGGCCTGTGGTGCTCAGCTGCACACTCCTCTGAGCTGAAACAATGAGAAAGCTGCCTCAGTTGGCTCCCCTGCTGCATGGAGGGGCTGGTGTTGAGCAGCACAACCAACGGGCACACAGCACTGCTGCCAAATGCAGTCACACAGGCAGTCTCACACCTTAGTGAATAGAGACACATCCAGAAGTATCCTAACAGCTGCCATCACATGCAGGTCTCCATCAATGCCACCATCTCACTGCAGACCACCTCATGGCTGCAGCCTTTGCAACATCACAAACCCAGGCATAAGCTGCTGGCATATTTTGAGAGCTGGGTTGTCAGTCATGCAATGTGACCATCCCACTGAGGTTTCAAACCCCCACCAACCACAGCAATGCCTCCTCTGCCCCCCTCCTACTCCCCATGCCCCCCAGTACAGGGTCCTACCTGTCAGGGAAGGATCTGTGTTTAGGGCAGTGGCATGCAAGAGGAGAGGACAACATATCAACCTGTGTTTGTACACACAAGCACACTAACATCTCCATCTCAAAGGGCCCTCTGTTTCCCAAGACACAACAGCTGCGAGGTGAGGGGCTGGCTGCCATCTAATGAAACCTGATGCAGAGGCATTAAGCAGAGGAAACCTCAACACTGGCCGCAGGGAGGTCACTCATCTCCCCCATAACACAGTGAGAAAACAAGCATATTTGATGTTTCATTTCCATTTTGTTGACTAGCAACACCCACCCCCTTCACCAGACTTCCAGCTTCAAAGCCCTGAAAAGACACTTTAGCCTATTCATCCTCACACCCACATGCACGCCTGGGAGTGGGGGGAGCCAGCTGCCTGCCCACTGCTCTACACAGGACATGGAGAGGGCTGGCAAAGCCTCTCTCATCCCAGGCATGTGAGTGGGGTGAAGAGTTTGTGGCTGAACACACACACACAGCATGAGAGGAACAGGGTGAAGAGATGTGTGTAGGGCTCTCATCTGAAGAACTGAAGGCTTTTCATCTACAGCAGGTGGTCTCCCACTCATCCTGGGAACACTGGAGATCTAAGACATATTTTAAGCTAAAATAGTGGTTAAACACCCAACAGGATGCCCTGGCCTTTGGATCTATTACCTCACTGTGGTTAGGTCTTCTCACATTGCTCCATCCCCAGCCACACACAGGATTCCTGCACCTGCAGCACTCAGTCCATGAGAGCTGAGTTGGGATGTAACCTTTGCTATCCACTCTTGAAGTCTCATCCCTGCCAAGGACCAGAGAATAAGCATCCCGGTGATTTTTAGTCTGTACTGTTCTGCACTGGCTCCATCCCTCCACTTGCTCACTAGCCAGAAGACTAGTGGCAGTCTGGGAACCAGGAGCACTCTTGGCCATGTAAGCACGATGCCTGATGGCAAAGCCAGTGCCTTCAGGAGTACCATGACCACAAATCTGCTCTACACCTCTCTCATGTGGCTTTCACTACCCACACCAGGGAGGAACAGGTTTCACAGAATGCTCATTGAGAAGGGATGTGGAGTGCTGGGCCTGCTTTGGCAGCACCTGAACTCCAGCTCTGAAACAGCACAGCTCCAAAGTCATGGAGAAGGCAAAGCTCCAGTGTCATTATCAACCTGCCATTATATCCCTGGAATAGTTTGGCACATTGCTTTTTAGAAAGCCATACCATTGAAAAATTACCATGGCCACCCTGCCAAGGCTACAGGCAACCTATTACACTGTGCCCCGTCCTGATAGCCTCAGCCTCCAAGTATGTTACTTATCCTCCAAGGCCAACATTTGGCTCAGTTTTGCAGATGTGGGTCTGTTAACCATTCCCCTCAGCTCCCTCCCTCCCTCCCTCCCTCCCTCCCTCAGAATTCTTTCCAATTTGTCAAGATCTTTTCTGGCAATAAAGAATACCTTGACTAAGAGCAAGATCCCAGGGTGCACAGGAAAAAATTCATCTGACTTGGGTCTTTTGCCTCCAAAGTCCTAAGCACTCTCAGTCCCCCATATGCAACCACACACATAACCCCCCACTGCCTAATTTGCTGTTCACTTCTATGCTGAAAAATCTCAGCCTCTCCCTCCAGATTTCTTCCTCCCATGGAGGATATTTTTCCTTCAGCTGTAACAGATACTATTTTTCCAGCCCAAATGTCTTCTTAATTCCTGCCTAGATGTTTAGTTTCTGCCTAAATGAGAGCCTTCACGCAAGTGAGAAAAAATGAGGTGGTGTGGAGAGCAGGGTACCAATCCCACCAAGCACCAAGCACTCAGGGCAGCATTTCTCAGGATGCTTCTGACGAACGGAAAAGAGAACAAGTAGATTTTATAGAGAGACTTTTAGATCTTCATTTCAACCACTTCTTGTATCAAATCAGCTTCAATTAATCCCTTGTTTCCTGCTACCACTGGTGATTTATGGGGAACACTCATAAGTAAAAAGAACAGCTTTGATTTTACTGAAGTACCAGTTTAAACCAAAAAAGGCAACACACAGTCAGGTATGAGAAACTGCAGTAATCCACATGCACAAGGGGGCTGAAAGCAAGATAGATGACAATCCTAATTCAGGCATTAGGAAAACCCTCCCCAGCATTTGATCATGTGGCCTTAGTGCTCTTCTAACAACTTTCTTTTTTATAGAACTGCTATATAAATTGTATTGTCATAAATGTCCCAAATGATATATGTATAGTATATAAAATAGGCTATAAACTGGATTTTCTGTACTACCTTACCTACCACATGTACAATGTATTTGCCCTGCACCCTGCTCTCTTGAATGGAGTGTCAGATTAAGCTGACAGTAGCAGCACATTTCTTTCAGTTAGAAGGAAAAGTGCATTTAAACTGCCTAAAGGCTGCATTAAGCTACAGGAATGGCTCCCAAGGAGGTGCAGAAGAACCAGGTCTAATGTAAAGACCATATTTGGAGTTTAAAAAAGGGCTCTGAAAGCCAGCTATTCTCCTGCTGCTCTGAAGGGTATGCAACCCCCTAGAAAGTAAATACATAAAACATATAAACCAGAATGGTGCTGACAGCTTTAAAACACTAGAAAGTAAAGCAACTGTATCTGGTGCCAGACTACAGAAGGTATATCATGTAATTTAAAAATAGGAGTATTTTTATATAAGAAAAATGGCACTTACACTCTTCTTGAGTAGCTTGAGTTTTTCCTTTAGGCTTCTCATCCAGCTTGCCAAGGACTTTTGACTATGTCAAATCAGGAAAGGGGCCGAGATCTGGAGCTTATGGAGATCTCATTGTTCTGAGTGACATATTTTTCTTTTCACATGTTCTCACCCGGACTGGCACTGGCTTTTTAGTTTCAATTTTTTAACAATGTCTCAGATATCTGCTCAAAGTTGGCTTTGGATCAAGGAACGTAAATGTTTGGCCACCTTGTGAAAACCACATTGCCAAAGGGAAGCACCTTAGAAAGCTGCAATTAGGGCTTATCTGCACTGACAAAATATGCCATTCAAATAACAAGTATAAAGACACAGTAGTGGCACAAGGCCGGCAAATTGTGTTTTACCCTGGGAATTCAACATCATGCACTATGGATCTCCTGGGCTGGTCCCATACCAAATGAAGTGGGAAAGCTGCCACAGCCCATGCCACAGGAATGCACTTAAAGAGGGAGATGCTTCTCATCCAGGGCTGGCTTTTATTTTCTCTGATATTTGGATATTAATAAATTGTAACACTCCTAAATGTGAACTGAGTGACAGTCACAAGTGAGCAGAAGATGCATTCAATAGGTATGTAGCTAATATAGACCTTCTCCTCGTGCTACACATATGGTGAACAAACAGTCTGAAACACTCGTCAGCAACCCAAGTAAGGCAGTAAGCAAGCTCCTCATTTTCTCATAAATGTGGAAAGTTCAAAGCTGGCAAGAGAGGAGGCTCCAGATCCTGCTTTAACAATTAAGACAAATCTGCCTCTGTTTGGAGCAGCATCTTTAAAAAGCAAGTGACCTTGCAGTGAACTTTTTGTTCTATCTGCTAGTCCTCAATGACAACAAGCTCATCAAGCTGATTTTGCCAAGCCACAGTTCTCAATGTCGTGTTTTAAGTGGCCACCCCAGGGCAGACAGCTTTGCATCCACCCATGGGCTCCACTTCCCTTTGCAAAGGACCATGCTTGATATTTGACTACAACCAGAACAGGATTTTCAAATGAAAGAACAATTTTCAAATGGGGGGAAATACACTTTCTCATCCAGCAACCTCTGCCACACACCCAAGATCCTCCTATTTGCTTGCTCCCTGCTGTTCTAATCCTTCACTTCCAGGAGAGAGAACAGAGATTTTGGCAGAACCTTCCTGCTGGCATGAGGTTTCCAGTGTTCCCAAGCCAGGAGCGCTTGCCACAGATCCTCAATGGCTGCATATAGCCCTTCTTCTCATCAGGAAGGGAGGAGATGTCTCCTCCAGGGTGCTGCAGAGGAGAGTCTGAGATCAGAAATCAGCGGGCCAGGCATGTTGCAACTCAGCCTTCTTCCTTTTCCATCCTGAAAACACCAGGCAACTCCCAGCAACTGCCTTGCCTAAACAGAACCCTCTCAGAGGATGTTCCCTGCCCTCAAGAGCCCAGCTGCATTAAACTGTCTCAGCACCTTACACCACAGCTATGTCCTTTTCCCTTGCCTGCATTACTGGGAAAATGCTTTGCAGGTCCCAGACATCTTGTCTGTGAAGAGGGAGGATGCCTTGCTTTGCAGGCAGCCATCATCCTGCACATACATCCCATCCGGGCAGCACAGCTCCCTTGCACAGATGCTGCCACAGATCTATGCACAACACTCCTGAAGAAGGGACCTTCTCAGGTGGCAGCAACAGGACCCTGCACACACACTGCCCAGAGTCAAAGGCATCTGGTCATCCATCCTGAGGGTAAAGGGCAAGGGAACACTCCCTGCTAAATAAATATGAATTCTGCTGATACTCCAGCCTTAGGAAAACAAAGCTGTTTCCATTTAGCTCAGCTCCTGGGCTGAGGTGCAACTCCACCCGCACAATCATCCATCAGGGCTTTACTTCTCCAGGCAGAGATTCAGGCTGAGATCAAGAAGAGGGAGGATTTGCAGCCAGTCCATGCCGGGAGGGCCTCTAACACCCCCAGGATTTTGCTCTCCAGAGCACTCACTGTTCCAACCAGCACAAAATGGGGGTCTCTCAGCTTCTGCAGCAGCTAACAAGTCCCCACAGGCTCCCTCAGACACCTGCCTCCAAATCTCCACTGAGTGACAGACTGCTGAAGGGGCTTGTCCCGGTGTCCTATCTGTGGCCATTGCAAAGGACGATAGTCAAATTCTCTTGCTGAGGCATGGGATAAAGTGATGTCCTATGGCCTCCATAGGGAGGGAAGGAGGAACAGCACAGCATGGTCCTTAATGGAGTCCTATTTCCTTGGGACAGTGCCAGAGGATTTAAGGTACGTTGGGCAGCTGGGCATTCAGCAGTCCCAGTTCAGCCATCACTAGACGCTATGTCTGACTGACTGGACAAGAATGCTCTGCCAGTGCCTGCACAACCCTCCGTCCTCTGTGAGGAGCCTGAGGTCATCTTCCTTACTGGGAAAGCCTTCAACAGGTGCCGTATCTCCAAGGACACTGCTCTCCCTCCCCTCCAGTCCCTCCACACAGGGTGGCAGCACAGAGGGGTAGGAGGAGGTCATCACTGCAGGGAAACTTGTCAGCAATGCCCAGGATTGCAGGCACGTGAGAGGGCTGCATGCTCACTTGGGCAGCAAACCCCTCTTAGAGCAGCAATCACAGGGGCTTGGCCACCTCTCCCTTTAGATCTTCATCACCTCTGCCTTTCCTGAATTTGATTTCTATCAGATAGTCTTCCATTTGGGCACTGAGATACATCAGCTTCAGTGAACTACTTGGTACTAGTAAAATCTCTGACAGTCATTTGAGCCTCTCCAAAATTGTTGACAACCAAGGGTCTAGAAATGTTTCCAGCCCATGCATTACCTCTGCTTCAAAAGAGACAGAGAGGCAATTGCTACTGTAGAAGCAACGGGCACATTGAAAACAACCTGCAGGAAAACAGAAAAACGAAGGCCAATTTGCCCTCTCCTCAGGCAGCTCCAAGTGATGTTGACAGAGAAAGCCAAAAGTTCAGAGAAGGAGAAACTGAAGTTACCTCCTGGTTAAGCACCTGTAATTTGCTGTAATGTCTTCCTGACTGTGACTGAGGGGCTCCTGCTGGAAGACATGAGAAAATTTTCTGCTTTGGTGGCTACCAACAAAACCAGTCTTTCTGGCCCAGCAACTGAGTGAACAGCTCCAAGAAAGACAAGGGCTTTTAGGAGTGATGCAGCCTAACACTTTGCTCCCATGTTCACAGATTCTTACAGAAAAGTGGAGGTGGTCTAAAAAAAACCAACCAAACAATATGCGTGGGTTGTTGTACAGCAGCAGGCACTACTCTCAACTCTTCATCCCCAGCAAGCTGCTGGCACAGTATCGTGCTTATCAGGGAAAGACATCTCTCCCATCTTTACTGCCTCATTCAGCAAAAACAGCTCCAGCTCCAGCAGGACATCACAAAACACAATGTTTTGTGAAGGAGTTGTAGCTCAGGTACAGGAGCATCTCAGCATTGATCTGAGGCAGGTGTGCTGAAGCACTAAGTTCTTTCTTACCCAAAAGACCAGATGATGCCACAGTTGTCATCCTGACCTTAACACACTCCTCAGAGTCCCTCCTGCATGGACCTCTGAGCTCCAACAGCTCCACCTTTGCTTCTGTACCCAGTATGCTGGCATCCACGTGGGTACCAAAATGACCAAAACCACACCACAATGACTCAGAAATACAGAACAAATGGCTCAATAATTGCTAGAGTCTGCCAGGAGATATCTCTGAGTGTCATTGCTTTGCTAATACTAGCACTGACAAGCACAGCTCAGATTTATGTACTCTTCTGTGGGTACTACCTGGATATACTGCTCTAAACATATCCTCTTGGGAAAGAGATCTACCCACCAGTCCTCTGTCCACCCTGCTGCTACCATGAAGGCTATTCCCCAACAGAACAAGGGCAAACTGATGACCTTCACAGCTCTACTTCCTCATGGGATCATAATTAGCCGGTCCCATTCCTGTGTGTGCCAGGGAACTGTGACAAAGAGCTGAATACAAACTGAGTCCCTTGGAGGGACAGCAGGACCTGACCCCCTTATGTCAGCTCCCACAGGAGTTTTCATCAAGAGCCAAGTTGCCTGGTCTCATGAAGCAGAGACTGTGGCCCAACTGATCAAGGTGTTAGTTGCCTGAGAGATTGGCAGAGCATCCTGCCAGGAACGAGGTTTGACTTACACAGCTGGGACGTGCCGTGGGATGGGCGCCTGAGCCCCTTGCGGGGAGGCATCCCGCCCTATTGTGCTGGTCCTCCTCCGGAGGGAGCTTGTGGGGGGCTGGAAGGCAGCAACGGCACCAGGCGGGTGGTACTCCTGCTCAGGAACAACTTCTTCACACCGGAAGCCCTGGAAGCCTGAGCGACAGGTACAGACCTGGGGGCGGCTGCAGGAGCCCTTGTTCTGGCATGGCGGGTCGCAGACAGCTGAGGAGACACAGAAAGGCAGTTAGTGGACATGAGACTTTAGCCCCATGGTGGTGACATCCAGCTGGGGCAGCACAACTGTGACAGTCCCATCTCATCTCTGCAGGCAGGTGACCTTCACAGTCTTGGTGTTACAACTGCTGTGGGCCCCTAACACGAGGTCACCTCCATTCTCCACACGGGTGTCTGCAGAGCTCTTCTCCAACCATACTCATTTCAGAAAGTTCAGAAATGAGCAGCATGGCCTGCAGAAAGCACATGGCCTCCAGCATTACCCAGAGTGCTCTGGACAGGAATAGGTCCTAATTCCCAAAGCAAGGTATTGCATGTTACCTTTAGTCCATTTTGGGGTCTGATTTGCACAGTGCCCCTGGTCTGTCCCCTCCAGTGCTTTTCAGCTTTCCTTCCGCAGCTGATTTTGGAGTCACTGTGCTCAAATTCCTCCTCTGCTATGGGGACTTCCAGTTCATTAACCTTATGCCTCAATCACCCTCTGAGCCTGTGTGTGTTCCTAATTACAGCACATCAGCTTCAGTTTGCGCCCTGGGAGAAAAGTGCTATTAATTATACACAGGACCCTAACACTTCCCAAGTCAACAGATGCCAAATTGGGTTTATAACCCAGGCAGCAGCAGCCAGGAACCCACAGATTGCTCCAGTAGGACCAGGCTCGTTGTACTGAGCAAGGGTAATTGAAAAGGCACTGGAAAACAGTGTTGTCCTTCAAAGAAAGAAGGTGCCAGCTGGTCAAAGGGTAATGAAACCTTGTTGGACAACACAAGGTGGATTTCCAGCCACATGGAAACCCTGTGAATGGGTTTCAATCCATGAAGCCACTGCTTCTGCTCTCCCAGGACTGTCCCAGGGAGGCTGCAGGGGCATCCCACCACCTTCACACACAGCTACTGGGCTTTCATGAACATGCCCCTCCCTTTCCGGCTGTGCTCTCCACTCCTGTGAGATATAAGCATGCCTGGGAGAAACACTGCTTCTGGACAACAAACACACAGACAGCTCCTTGCTTGTGTGCCATCCATACATCATCCTGCTGTCATCAAGTGAGAGAAGTCCTTATGCAGACACTTGAATTCCTTTCACAGCAGTATAGCCCCCACAACCCTTCCCTCATCCCAAAACTAGCCTGCCATCAGCTTTTCCTAACTAGATCAGGGATATGCTCACTGGAATGCTTCATGTGACATTTATTACCATGTTAACACTCAGGAAGAGAGGGAGATCTCAAGGAAAAGGAGACCCCAAGTCACGTAGGGCTATACAGGTTAAAGCCAGAGGTTTTGATGAAATCCCCCAGTAAAATAAATCAGCCAACACTGCAGTCTCTGGAACAGGGACAAGGTCCTAGTCAGGCAGGAATTAACCGTCTCTGGGAAGTCTGGCGCTCCAGAAGTTGATGTAATTTATAATACAAAACTCAGCTGTGATTTAAATAGGCTGCCAGTCCCTACTGTTATCTCCCAATAAATGCCTGTTTTAACAAAGGCCACCAGCCCAGGAAGCCTGCCATTGAAAACAACCACTTCACATGCTGAAATACTACAGAGCCACGATGCTGGGACCTGGAACCACAGCTGTTCTCACAACCTCTCCCGCCAACATAGTCACCTTAGACTGTACCCTTCAGCAGGAGAATGGTGATAAGTGACCAGGCACTCTAAAAAGCCCCTAAGGCAGTTTACATAGAAAAGAGGAAGAAAGGAATGGGATTAATCTTCTGGTCTCTTCAAGCAGGATGGAAGGGGAGCTGCCCTGGCTGAAATATTTCAGGTCTAGCATTAATCCCCTTCCTAGTTGCCTTTACAGGCTCGGGAAGAACTTGAAAGAGCTTTAAAATTTGCTGGTTTTCACTCAGTTCAGCTGTATATAGGAGCTATATATAGGAGATGAGCAATATAAGGAGAGCAAATCGGTCAGTGGCAGCACTGCCAGTGACAAGTGTGTGAAATCACTATTCAGGCCCCCCAAACCATAACACTGAGAAACAAGAGGGTTAAAATACATATATATATATTTGAAATCTTCCTCTTTGCTTTCTGTTTTCTGACCTCAGGGGTCACTTTGAGATGTTGCTCCCCAGCTCAGGGTACTATAAACAGCTTCTGTTAAGCTGACAAGCACTCATTTCTTCTCACTGAAGTCTCATGTAATCACCTGTTTCAGGAGCTGGGGATTAGGGAAATCAAAAATAGTAATCTCAAAACTCTTAATAAAAGGATAAGACTTGGAGCACTGCTGAAGTATCACTAATAGCAAACCTAGTTTGTTCAAGAATATCTAGCAGTGCCCTCACAGATCAAGTCTGGTGCTGTCTAGTCTTCAGTGCATGAGGTAAGTCCTCCCAGGAAGGTCACACAGCAGGGATGACTGTGGCATGACTCTGACCACCCAGCTAGGCCTGTCAGAGGGGAATGCCACCAAGTTCAGCCTTGCATTGCTTTACATGCACACCTGGCCCAGGGTAGAGCAATGACATGCAAGGTGACATTCAATTACTGAGTCCCTGCAGCTCTGCTCACACTCTTCATCTAGGAGAGTGATGTAGATCTTCACTGTAAGCAGGTCCTGTGCAGTTCCATTTAAAATTCAGGGGAACCTGTCCGTCAGCTAGGACCTCCATAGGAAAACTGAGAAGGTGCTGAAGGACTTGTACCACTGGGGTGATTTAGTCCACTTTCTCATGGAAAAGTTATGTATGTAAACTCAGTTCTAACTTATAGCTCTGACTGTGTGAGCACACCCAGAAGGGATGGACAATTTAACACAAGTGAGAGCTGTACAGAGTGACAGGGAGGTAGATCAACAGCAATGCAGGAATAACAGAGAGGAAACAGAATTTCAGTGAAGAACAGCCAGGGTTCAAAAAACCCTATAGCCACCATTCAGAAGAAAGACAAAAGAAGAGGCACGTGAATGTCATTTTGCAGATGTGGAAAAGCCCCAGGTGCTAATGAGACTGCCTGAAGTCACACTTCGAGGCCACAGCGGAGCCAGAGAGTCAGCCTGAAATCCCTGCACCTTTATGCACCATCTTAACCGCAAGACCATCTGTGTAAGGTTAGAAAGTGCATTAGTTTATTTAGTCCTTCCTGACATACTGATTAAAAACGTTTCTTTTAAACTTTAAAATATTCACGCCGGGAAAAAAGCTCAGGCTGCATTCCCAGCCCAGCCCAGGGTGCTATCTCTGGAAGCAGCAAAGAACCTTCCTGAATAATGCTGATGAAAGTGGAGGCTGATAAACTGACGTGGGGAGGCTGAGCATGATGAGCTAATAGGCAGCAGCTAAATTACTGACCAGTGTACACCGAAGCCACTGCAGCCCCTAAAATGTGGGCAAGAGGGCTTCTGGCCAGCTTGTGTGTTCAGGTTTCTTCTCCACCAAACTAAGGACATAATGGCCAGAGTCTTAGTCCAGAACAAAGTTAAACAGGCAGGAGGTTGAACCCTTCAGGGCCACATTCAGATGCAGCTCACTATCCCTAATGGCCCCTTCTATGAGAAGACCTCTGGAGCCTCACAGCATACAGCCCCTGTATGCAGCTCACTGTGATGACCTGGCAGGATGTGGGTAGAAATCAAGCCTGCTGCAAATAGGCAAGGTCTTGCTCCTAAACTCCCTTAGCTCATTTCCACTTTCCCAGGAGATGTTGTTGCTCCAAGGAAAGATATTTCTCTTTTTCATCTTCCCAGGTACAGACTGAAAATTCCACAAGTCCTCACTGCAACTTTGGTCCTCAAATCTGGAACATGCTGATAGACACCTCCCTAAGGCTGGAGTTAAGTCATACACAGGGATGTTGAAAGAGTAAAGCGCCTAGAAAAGCACGGGTAAAAGGAAGAAACCACCACCCTTGGTAGGTGAGAGGAAGTAGATTATGGCAACAATTTGACCTATCCTCTCTCCTGTACCCAGGCTCAAATCCTTGAAAACCAAGGATCTGTCCAGGACCTGAATGCCAATTCATGGCATGGAAGCATGCTTCACTCTTAAGAGGTTCCCTCTGGCTGCATTTCTACCCCACTAACTTCCTTTATATGCCACATATCAAAGACCATGGGAACAGACATTAAACAGCATTACAGTGCAGAAACTTAAGTGGGATGGGCTGTCCAGCTTGCCTTGGCAGCTTTAAAAACAGCTGAATGTCTCCAGCAGCTTGAACTCCAGCAGAAAAGCCCAGAGAGGGAGGTAGCTGGGAATGAAATTATGTTTACACATCACCAGTCTCCACCTACGTCCTGCCTGAACTTTACCATCCACTGTCAGGGGGACACTGTCAGGCCCGATCATGTTGACACTGTCCTTTTAATGAATCCTTGGGAACAAGGGCTCAGCACCTGAGCAATCACTAGGCAGCCTGCGTGGCTGCAAGCCCAGATCTACTGCTCCTACCAAAACCCCTAATGAGAGAAAGATGCTGCCATGGCTGGCCCCGCGCTGTGTTTACAGACACTGTCTGGCAGCACAGCACGCTCTCTACCGTTTGGCTTCTGTCGGCAGGGAGAGGGAGAAGGGAGGTGAGTCAGCCCTTGGCCCCCTGCTCCCAAACAGCGATTGCTAATGCAATTACCCCAGCACAGCCAAAGCGCCGTGAGATCCCGCGGCAAACAAAGCTGAACCTCCTTCCCTGCTTAACATCTGGGCAGCTGCTGCCACTCAAGTAAAGGCAGATCCTCTCGGCTATTCTGGGTTGGGTGTTCCCACCCAGCCTGCTGCCTGTGCTCCCTGTCTTCCCAGCTGACCAAGCACCGCAGGCAGCCCCGCACCTCCCTGGGATCAGGCAGGTGCACGGGGCCAGCAGTCCCTTGGGAAGGCCCACGGATGAGCTGCGGGGTGCAACCCTGTTATTGAGGGACAGGGGTCACAGCAGGGGCTAGTCTGTGGCTGCGGAGCTATTGAGGATGAAGATGACAGTTCGCTTGTCAGGTGCCTACTGGTGCCTACTCAAACAACTTCTCTTCCAGTGCTGAGTCAGGGAGCCCACAACAACCGCAGCCCACAGGGTGGTACCAGGGCTGCCTGGATGAGCAGAACACTTAATACTTCCTCTGTGGGTAGGCAGGAGGGTCCTGGCCAGGCAGTTTTGCACTGCAGGAGCACCCTGCACCTCACTGCCATTTTACATCCACGTGCTGCTCCACGCTCCATCCCCACCCATCCCAGCCCTTGTGCCAAATCCATTAATTGCTTTCCTTAGTAGCACTCAGATAATGTGCAGCCCTGATTCCCTGCTCAGCATCAGCAATGCTCACCCACATGAGCACTGGTCCAGTCTGCTGGTTCCCAGCTGCTGTGACTTTCACAGACCTGTCTTTGCTCCAAGCAGGACAAGTGAGAGCCCAAGGCTCAAAACGCACACATAAATGTGCCACTGCAGTGCCCTGCCCCAACAAGATCCTGCCATGGATGGACACTAATAACAATAATGAAGTAAAACCACAATTACTTCACATACTCAGACTTTGCCAGCAGACAGGAAGAGCTGACCTACACCCTGGCAGTCCCACAGCAACATTGTGGCACTGCCTCCACAGACCCTATGATTTATCTCCTGCCCTGGCACAGTGCATGGGATATGCGTGGGGTCACAGCAGTATTCAAGGACTTTTTAGGGGTGCATCCTGAGATTCGCACTGGCTGAGACTGTCATACTCACGTTTGATGCAGCGGTTTGTGCCTGGAGCTGTGGTCCATCCTGGGCAACACTGTCTGCCACAGACATTTGGCCTAAGCAAAGAGACAAAGCAGCGTGGTTAGGAGAGAGGGAAGCTGAGGTCTTGCTGCAGCCATCACCTCTGAGTCACCCATAAAATTATTTCCTGCAGCATCTGATATTTCCTTCCAGATGGACCAGCAACTGAGATCAAAACCAATGGGACAAGGGCTGAGTTGTTTAAGTGCTTGGAAAAGAAACCCCCAAGGATTGTGAATGCTGCAGTGTGAGCGATCCCTGAGAGAGTAGCTCCCTTTTGAACTGGCATTATGCTGGATTCCTGGCACAGTGCTCAGAGGAACCATTTTCCTCTTGAGAGCAACTGGAGGCCAGCAGCCAAAGATCATTAAAGATCTCATCATCCTTCGTGGTATTGGGGTGTAAATTGGGCCCAATTTCAACTTTGGTCATAGTATCTCGCCTCCGCAAATGTCCCGAGCTGCTTCAGCCGAAGACAACACTTCATTCTCCACCTAACTGCTGCTGCCTGTTGCTGTTCATTGCTCAGCCCTGCCCTGGGAGGGATGGCACGCCAGAAGCCTCACGGTGGGACACTCCCCAGCTTGCTCTCCCTTTGCAAGCACCCTGGTCCTGCATTTGTTATCTGTCTCTAGCGCAGTGACCCAGGGGGCTGAGGACTCTCTGGTGCTATGAAATTTGTGTCTACCTGATGTGCACAGAGCTACACTAATTCCAAGATGCTCAAATAATTTCCATGAGTGTTGAATCCAGGATTTTGTTGCAGCAACTTTTTGAGTGCCGTTATATAAATGACATCCTCCCCACCTCTCCTTTCTTATGTGTTTTCAGGTAGGGATGACTGACAACATACAGCTATCATAGATGGTGCTGGGCCTCTAAGAGGTGCTCTGCAATGCCCAAGCAGGCAGCTAATGCTGCTTCCTCTGGTCACATGTCATATTTAAGTGCCTATAATGAGAAGGAATAACAAGTTCTAGGGTGCTCTCCAAGAGTATTACTCATCACGGAAGGAAGATTTTAGGAACAGGTAACTTTTGCATGTCTAGGTAGACGAGAAAGAGCAGTTGTGACAAGATAGAAAGGTAGAAACAGCCTGAAAGCTCTGGAAATCTTCTGGAAATGAAGTGGGGAGTATGGTTTATTTCTAATGCTGGACAAGGCAGTGGGAGCTGCTGACTTAATCTACACGAACCACAGTAACATGCACATTTGTCTTCTGGGTTGACTTTAACATGAACACAGTAGGGTCAGAGGAAGATCCTGCTCTGAAATGGCATCCTCCTGACTCCTGCATCCATATGGCATGAGATGAAACTCCAGAACTGCCAGGGCTCAAGCTGTGGGGCTCACATTTTAGGAGAGCCAAGGACAGTGGCGTTCACAAATGAAGCTGCCTGTAGAGGTACAATTACTCCTCGTGGGAAAGAGAAGTGGTCTGAGAAGCCACATCATTTTTAAAGTGTTATATAGTCCTTCAGGATCAGTGTTTTATTAATCTGGGCAGATTTTTATAGGGAGAAAGCACTTAAATTCCCTTGGTGTGGCTTCCTGCAAGCAGAACAAGCTGAAGTAATTCTAGCACCCACTCATATCTGCTCTGGCAGGGCAACAGTGCCAATTTCCAGCATTTTGTCTGTCAACCCGAAGAGATGTATGAGTCTGTTCTTTAAGACATTCCCAGAAAGCATCCAGCAAAAAAAAAAAAATCCTTTATTTACTTACTGCATAAGAGCCCACAAGGCCTTTAACATTTTTAAGGTGTCCTGATCAGTAAAAAGAGAAAACCATTGAGCTGGAGCAGGTCTTTGGGTAATTAAGGTTCAGTGAGGGACTCTATTCCAAGCAGCAGCATAAGCATCTTTGCTTAGACTGTCACAGCTCTCATTCTTCCTTTGGCACAGGTGAAACACACCTCATAAATCATATTCAGTCTGTTCAATGAGCAAACCCCTTGCCCTTTCCCACCTCAATTTATCCAGATAATCATGTTTCTTGTAGGCAAAATAGCTACTTTTTTAGCTGTTTTGGCCTTGAATCATACTATTAGTTCTTCATGGGATTAAAGTTTAACTTTTATCTACATCTCTCACAGGCATGCTGGAGGGACCATGTTGGTAGCTGCTGTCAATGCCAACATCAAGCCAGAGGTCACAGGAAGAAAGACACGAGATTACAACAGACAGGGGCCCAAGCCTGAGCAGACAAAATCATTCCTGAAGTCATGAAGCCCCTGTTGGGTTCAGCACAAAACCTCTCATTAATAGAGCCACTCTGTGTCACTGCCAACCCCAGACATGAGTTGCCAGCCCCGGCTGAAGGGATATGCCAGCACCAACCAGGGCAATGCTCCTGGAGGGAGGACAGCCCAGCACACGCAGAGGGGAGCAACCTGGCAGGGGTTGAAGGAGTACCTGGATGGGAATGTTCCTTCCTACCATAACGTCCTGCAGGAGGGAATGGGAAGAGATGGAGGCAAGGAGGACCTCCAATACTGGAAGTGAGCAGTTGGAAGGAATGACATGTACGTAGTACTGGAGGGTAGAGAAGAACCACGACAATTTCCTGATGAAAGCCCAGTGAGCAAGACCTCACAGAGCATGAGGCACAGGTAAGCAAGAGCATCAGCTGCAGGAAAATAGCTGTGGGAGCTTTGCTGCCTGGGACCCATTCCTGAGCACGTCTGGTTCTACTTAAAGCATTTTGTTGTCATTTGCCGGTTTGAACACCATGCAGTTTGTACTGACTTACAAATAATTCAGAATGAATCCCATGAAGTTTAAGGAGCATGGCATGGTTACAACATTGCGGGATGGTGCTTGAGAGAGAGTGGTGGCCTCCACATCCATTTGTCCTGCTGCACATGACACCACCAACACTTTAGGCAAAGATGTGTGTCAAACATGAGCCCCTTGTGGGGCATGTCCAGCCCTGGGCCTCTCCATCCAGCGCTGCGTCTGGAGAACAAACAAGTGGCAGGGTCCCTCCAGGTCTTGTATCACCACAACAGGTGACACATCTGAGGAGCTACCTGCGGACACTTAGCAGCCTCTGATCACCCCTCATCACACAGGGAACAAGGGCTTCCAAGGCAGCAGGCAGAGCTGCCAGGCAAGAGGACCTGCAAGAGGACCTGCCAGGCAAGAGGACACACCAAGCCCCTGGCAGACCTAACAATGGCCTAAGCCAGAACCATGTTCATAACTTTGAAGCATTCAGCAGCTGCCCGAGCTTAACATCCAGCTGTTCTCCTGCTTACCCACCCCTTGGAACAGGAAGCACAGCAGCAAGGAAATGGGAGCACGACTCTCACCCTCATCCAGAGCAGCTTGGGCTGCAGAGGAACCAGAGAATGGGTGGCCATGTGGAGGGGTCAGCAGGTCTCCCAGGTGGAAGGAAACTCAACACAGTCCCAGATCAGAGCAGAAGGGAAGACATGTTCTCACATGGGTCTTGCAAGCTGAAGTTCCACTGAACCTCATACTAGGTCATGCTCCATGGGATGCCCTAATCCCAGCCCCAACACTGATGCCAAAACAAGCCTTCAGCAAACAATTGGTCTTTCCTATCTCTGTCTCCTTACCAGTGGAATAGGTTAATTAATGTATTTGTCTTCCTAAGGGTCAGGTCACCTAGCACATATCCTGGGAAATGAAACATTGCTGAGAACATTCAAAGGCACTGAGACTTGATTGCCTTTAACACTGTACTGCTACAGGGCTCATGGGCCACTTAACACCTTCCAAAACAGTCCCTAGCCCGGCTCAGACCAAAGCAGACAGAGATCATTTCCAGTAGCCAGCTCCCCCTTTTCGGAGAGAAAGGGCATCGAATAACTCAGACAGCTAAATAGCCACAGTGCCAGAGAAAACCCTAAGGCATAGCTCAGTGCATTTCTGGGAAAATGCAGAGTGAGGCACTGGACCCACATCTCAGCCTCTGCTTCAAGTGCCAGCTGCACCCTGAGGTCTCCAAAGAGCACAGGCAGCAGTAAGCAACTGCAAACCAAGCTTGCTCTTCATTCTGTGGCTAGCATGCACCATCCGTGCCCGGGTATAGTCCCTGGCATGTTGAGCTTGGTGCCCAGGAGCTCCCAGACACTATTCACTGGCCTGCTCCTTTTATGGGATAGGTATCTCCTTGACACTCCCTACAGAACTGCAGCCAGTGCCATGAAGCCTCCAGAAGTACCATTCATAGCCCTGATTGGATGCACTGGCACAACCTTTGACTTGAGCAAAGGAGCTGCTGCAAGCCACTCCGTCATCCCCTCCTTTGCTGCTGCAGCCAGAGGCCACCATCAGGATCACACTTGGGCTGATCAGTTGTTATCTTAGACAAGAACCAAGCAACCATAACAGGGCACCAGGGGAGGGAAAACAATAAAACAGTAGTAAGATCATGGCTTTTACAGCGATGATCACATACTGTTTCTGAAGCATTCAGTAGAACCCTTTTTTTCACCACTTATTTTAATAGCAATCTATGCATCATCTTTCAGCTTCACACAGAACTCTATGCTGCCAGATATGCTGACTCCATTCAGGCCATTTACAGCATCCTCACAGAAGGCCAGAGGGACCGTTAGATCATCAGGTCTGCCTTTCTACTGCAGGAAAGTGAACTTCATCCAAATGCGTATGAAATATTTGCAGTCAGACCCAGTGAAGAACACTAGGAAAAGGCTGTTGGCATCGATGAGTCACTGAAAGCCCTCTGCCAAGTCCACATCAGCATTAACTGCCTCTGCTCCTGAGCAATCCTATAGACACATTGCAGCAAGAACCTATATGCCACAAAGCCTGGGTAAAGCAGGATTATACAGCCACAGATGGTGTCTACAACAGCAATTAAATGTGAACTGGGGTGCAGAATGCCCAGAAAGAAAATGGGAGGGAGAAAGAATGAGTATGGGACTCTCTGCCTGGTACCTGGGAATCTGGAAAGGCAACACATGCAAGAGCTGAGATTTTAGACCAAAATAATTGTATAAATAAATAGCACCAGGGTTTAGTGTGCCTGCAAAGTTACCTGCGTAAGGGAAAATGAAGGTAGTCATACTTGAGACTAGCAGGAGTTCAGTGTAAATAGCAGAACAGAAAATATCCCACCTAGCAAAAAAATGGAACATCACAAACTGAAGTTTTTAGGGGCCCTGAGTTTCCTGGATGAAAATGTGTCTGGTGCAGCAAGGGGCATAAGAAGATGTATGAGGTGGAAGGACACAGTCTCACAGAACAGCTGGAGGCAGCAGAAGCTAGCTTTCCATGAGGAGGAGCAACACCATGTTGTTCCACATGGACAATTATTTCAGCTAGGCTTTCTCTTAAGCTCCAAAGACAGTAGGCTATAGAGAAGTTTCAAAAGTGCCGCTTTGGACTCCAGAACAGACAGAAAGCCATTACAGGCCCTTTCCAGAACTGAAGATCTCGGGGATTGGAGAAAGCTCTGTATCCCCAACCTTGATCTTCCAGTGCAGAGCAGAGGCAGAAAGTGCAGCAGAGCCTGCATGAGAAACACAGCACTAGAACACAGGTCTTCCTTCCTTTAAGCTTGGAGGCAATGGCACTCTCAGATATGGATGATAACAGGTAAACTGTGTGTAACTGCTGGACCAGTCATCCCTGTTTACACCGTGGATTAAGGGATGAAAGCTACTTGCAAAAAGTAGCTCTTTCAGTGCTCTTCTGAACACAATGTGAACCTTGGGGCTGCCCGCATGCTCCTGAGAGCAGCACAGGCCAGCTGTTGTCACCAGAAGCAGCTGCAGTCTGAAAACAAACATGCTACGTATCAGATGACTCAAATTCAACCAAACTGCTACATGACCCCAAAGCAACACTGACAGCATTCCAACTGCAGAAAGGGTAAAATCTTTCTGAGCCCAAAAAAGTTGAAATCTGACTGAGCAGGACTGGATCTTCCCAAGACTCCTTCTCTGGGTGGCTGACAAGCCAAGATAATGAACGGGGTAAGCTTAGAACCTATATGCCTTGCTCTTAGTGATACTTTATGTATCAAACATAATGGGAGTAGAGCAAACCTGGTGCTTCTGCGGATCTGTTGAAGGAAAGAGCACAGAGTGGCACATAAAATATTTCTGTCTCAAAACTTTGCAAGGAGATGAGTAGGGGAGAGAGAAAAGTCAGAGACAGACCTTTTGTGTTCTAGTGAAGCTTCCCACCAGATGTTAGCAGAAGACATTTCTGCCTATGTCAGAGGGCTGTGAGCCCAGAGCCTGCCCCCATAATCCCCCTAGCAAGGCTTATATGAGAGAGGACACACACAATGCCACATGGGTTGGCCGAACTCCTGCTCGATGGTTTTGGTAGCCCTGCCCAGGTGGCAGAGGAGCTAATCTCGAAGGGCATCAGCCACGGGGGAGCAGCGGGGGAACTGCAGAGGAAGGGGCCCTGGGCTGCAGAGTACATCAGCTCTGCGCCAGACGTCCCGCTCGCAGGCTCCCCTCACAACAGCAGCTGGCCTCGCCATATGATATCCCCTCCACCTCCACAGGGCTGCAGCCAGAGACTGGAGCTGGAAGCAGACCTGCCAGGCAAGTCATAGGAAGCCTCCTTCGGCTGAGCCAACTGAAGCCATGGGAAGCTGCGGCGTGGAGTGCTTACAAGGGGCCCATTATGGGAGGAAGGAGCCAAGAGGGCAGGTACCCGCAGCAAGAGCGGCAGCCGACACACTCCGTCCCTGAGAGCCAAGCAAGCCCCTTCAGCCTCTGCACCACCTAAATCATACTACATCCCCGTCGGGAGTCCCCCACCCTGCACGCCTCCCAGGACGGCCGTGGGCAGCTCCAGAGGGCAGCTGGGACACTCTGCCCGCTGCCGCGCAGCTGTCTGCCAGCCGAGGCCCTGATCTGCCAGAAGGGTATTACATCCGAACACTCCCGAACCACACACCCCCACGACTGGCAGACGGCGGCCCGGCGGCCCACGCACACTCGGGTTCCACGCCACGCCTGCGCGCACACCGACACACACCGCGCACCCGCGAGTGGCTGGGAGCGGCGCGGCCGCAAGCGCGGGACAGACGCGCCGCACGACAGCGAGCATCGAGTGGGTTCCCACGCCGCTCCGGACCCGGTCGCGGGGGAGCACTGCCCCGGCATCCCTCGGGGGACGTGGCAGCGCCGGGAGCGCCCGTGGGATGGAAAAGGGGATGCAGCACGAGGCTCGGGATGGGACCCGGCCCCTCCGTCCGGGGCTCCCCAGCGCCGGGACCACCGGGGCTCACGTTACGCACCCCCGGCAGGATGCCCCCCGGCCGCAGCACTTACCCCGCCATCCTCCCTCTGCCGCTTGGCTCCTTCGCCCGGGGCACGACTCGCGCTTTCAGCCCGCTGCCCTGGCGCTGGCGGGAGGAGTCCTGCCTGTTCCTCTGTCCCGCGCCGGGACCGAGCCCGGCATCGCCCGCTTGGCCCCGGGGCGTGGGCAGCCTGCGGTCGGGACGCTGCCTCCGGCCGTCGGCATCGCTCGGGCTCCCCGCGGCGGTCGCCGAGCCGCGGTCCACGTGGAGGGCGGCGGGGAGGGGCCGTGACGGTGGAGGGGACCGGGACGCTGGGGACAGGCTGTGCGCCGTGCCCACCGCCCCCAGGGCAGCCCCCCGGCTCCGCAGCCGCGCCGCCCCCCCGGTCCCCGGCTCCAGCCTAGCCGCCGAGTCCGGCCGACAGCGAGCGAAGCCCAGGAGGACGGCGAAGGTGAGCGGGAGGAGGCTGGCGGCAGCGCCCCGCATGGTGTCAGCCGGTGGCGGGGCAGACGGGCGGTGCGGAGCGCTCAGCGCCCGGCTGGCATCCCCCGGCGGGCGCGGGGCAGCGGGGACCGCCGGCTCTCCGCCCCCCGCTCACCGCCCCATCCCGTTCCGGGACTCCGACGGGACCTGCCGCCCACCGGGGCCGGGGAGGCAGAGAGCAGTGCTGAGGCAGGGGCGAGGGCTGCCGGGCGGCCCCCGCAGGAGGAGGAAGAGGAGAAGGGCGGCCGGCCCCGCTCGCCGGGCTGCCAGCGAGATCCCGCGCTCCGCAGGCAGCTCCAAGCACCTTCGCGCCTGCCTCTGGCACTGGCAGCGCCTGGAGGGGATGGAGGGTTTTATTTTTGGAAACCTCCCCCTTTGTGTCTTTTTGATGCTGACATCCCCCCTCTCCAGAGGACACGGCTCGGCCCCCCTTCTTAGGAGAGGAGACATTCCAGCAACACCCACTTTGGCAAAGGGAAACAAACTACAACAGAGAAGCCTTAACCCCTGCCTGGCCAGGGAGACCCGGCCGCTGCCGGCCCGGCAGCCGGCCTGCAGTCCCCGCAGCCCGCCCCGACGCCCGGCCCGCAGCGACCCGCCGGGCCCCGCCGCAGCTGGGAACACTCTGGGAAGGTGGAGCGGCCCCGGCTGTTGGGTGCACGGAGCAGAAGACACGGATGCCAGAGGAATACACCGCTGCCCCTCAGCGTCTGGGGACTTCTGGAGCTGATCTGGATCGCATCTGTCAGGAGAAAGGCACGGCAATGGGAAGAGCCTTGTTGGCTATCCCACGCTGGCTCCAGAGCTGTTAGATCCTCTCAACCCCATTCAGGCTTTATAATCTTCCTTGTATAGGTCCAGGCTAGAAAAGGACCCTATAAGCTCCAGGTCCTTCAGCCTGAGAGATCTTTCAGGAGACATATTCCAGGAGCTTACAATAGATGTCCGTCCTTTCTTCCCCCCATCTGTCTCTGCCTGAGTATCAAGAGGTCGAGGGAGGACTTGAAATGACTGCTTTGCTTTATATGCGCTGAGAAAGACAGAGAAGAGTAGGAGGAGGGAGAACAGGAGCACAAAACCCCTTTCAGCCACACACATCAGCCTGACCTTGTGCTCTGCCACATCTCTACAGCTCTCGACTGCTCTTGGCTGTCTTGGGCAAGGAGCAAATTCTCCCACTGGAGTGCAGACACTGTCCTTTATTTGGGATGAGCTCATTCCAACTCACAGAAGCATTGGTGACCTTGGTGGGTGGCTAAAGGCCTCTTGCTGCATCTCTACATGCAAAGAGGCAGAGGAGGGCACCACAAATACGCACCGGAAGGAGATACTCACTGGATTCTGTCCCTGCAGTGGGTCCTGTGGTGACCCTGAGTGCAGCAGCTGGATGTCTGCAGGAGAACACAAGGAACTCTGCGTGTGCACAGAGTGATCCTTTGGGTGCACCTTTATGCCTTCCAGCAGCCCACAGGGTAGGGGCTCCTTCAGCCAGATGCTGCAGCTCAGCTGCTGGGTTTAAAAGGCAAATTGTCCTATCAGTCCATGATTTTATCTAATTTCTTTTGTCTCTTTCGATGTGTGGGGTGACTGCAATATAGATTACTGGCTCCCCTTCTGTGCCCACTGCTCCCCCAGCCCATTACAGCCTCATCCCACTGATGCTCCTTTCCCTTCAGCCTCTCCTACTACAAGGTGCTGCCTTCCCTGGTCCTCAGCAAGTTGTCTGCTTTCCAACAGCTTCGTGGCAGAGGGGTCTGTCTAGCTCCCCCAGATCTATCTCCAGCAGTTGTGCTCCTAAAGACTCTCCTATTTGAAACCAGTGGATCCATCTCCCTTCTTCTCATTGCTCCTCGACTTTTAGGCTTTCTCAGACCACAGCCACCCACTTCTTGGGATGGGAGTGCTGCTGCCTACCCTCCAGTGTGCAGAGGAGCTGGGAAAGGAGCAAAAGCACAGGGAATGAATCCCCCTGAAAGCATGCTTCTTCTGGCGTGGAGCAGGACCTCAACACATCCCTTCTGGCTGGGGATGGCAGGTGCGGGAGATGGGAGGTGACTCCACAGGTGAGCAAGTGTGACCAGAATAATGGGCTGAGTGAGTTCAGGCTTTACCTTGGCACTGGCAGCTGGCTTACAGGGCAGCAGAAATACCAGAGGGTGCTTTGGCACCTCCTGGGATGCAATCAGCTTGCCTCTCTGTCCTGTCAGGGCAGAGACAGTCACTTGGGCAGGAGTTTGCATGGCTGGAGATGTCATAAAAAATGCCCAGTAACAGCCATGGCTTGTTTCTTCTGAGGAAGAAGAATGTCCTTTCCATCCTCACCTAATTACTTTCTTATGCAGCAGTGGAAAGAATGCTTGTGCCTAAACCTGACATGAGAAAATTATCAATGCCATAAACAAAGCCATAAACAAAGCAGCCAAAACCCATGGTAGTGCTCAAAGCCAGAGCAGGAGATCCCAGAACAGGGGGCACAAGTGGATTCCTCCTTCCTGGAGGTGCTGGATCACCCCAGAGAAGAAGACGGCTTGCAGCATCCCCGGTGGACCACACGTGCACAGGAGCCTGCCCTCGAGGCCCCAGTGGTAGTGGGGCTCCAGGAGCTTGTGCCTCCCTAATGGGGCTGAGCAATGAGATGTGCAAACCCAACAGAGCCATCAACGGCCCCCTGGCACCTCTTGCAGCTGCCCCTGGCTGTGGTGAAGCCTGGCCCAGGGAGCTGGCATCCCTTCTCAAATCAGCTTAGCTCTGTGTTTACAGTAACCCCCTGGAGCTGGACACTGAGCTCCTTGCAGCCTCACACATGCAAACACTCCTTAGCTTTTTCAGGGATGTGCTGATGCCATTTGATCCCACAGAAGTGCTGCAGTAGAGCAGGGGCCAGCTGAGGGCAGTGGCCCCCAAGTCCCCCACCTGAGGGCTGTCTGGCACAAGGAGCTGTGGGCACAGGGGTTATGTGCAGGTGCTCCATGGCTCATTTCATATTTGGCCATTCCCAAAAACAAACCCATTGGAAAAGAGGAAGGGCAGGGTGTGTGGGGAGTCCTAGTGCGGGTTGGGCTTCAGCATGCAGCTCAGCAGGCGAACATGAAATACCTCATTGCTCAGGAACTCACACAGGCAGAGTGTGGATGGTTGGGCTGCTTGCTTCTGAGGTCAAGCCCGCACTTGGGAAGAGAGAGCAGCAGCAGTAGAGTGAGGATGGGGCAATAAGGCATCAAGTAGAGTTTGACAGCCCAGCCCCCAGCAGCAGGGAGCAAAGGGCTCCTCTGGGGATGCAACCTTCAGGCAGGCAGCTCAAAGTGCTTTTTGCTGCCTTCACTTCCCTTAATTCACCATGTGACCTTCTGGGCTGCAGAAATGGCACCAGAGGAGAGTCTGAGGGCAGACATAGTTGCAGCACCTCTACAAGTCCATGCTTTCCATGGCCAGGGCACTGAGCTGAATGAGGCAGACCTGGCAGCCAGTTCAGAAAGGAAGGGGCTCATCAGACCCTGCAGAGAAGAGGTGCAAGTGTGGCCTGCATTGATGACACTTCTCACCTGCCCTGTCTATGGCAGAGAGGTTGGGGTGCTTGGGCAGCTGAGGATCAAAGCCATGAGGGCAGAGGTAGAGGGGTCAAAGTGGGCTGTGACCTGGAGAGACGAGCATAAGTCACATCATCTTGAGCCCTCTCAAAGGATAGGGAGAAGGCACTCTTCAAGACTGTGCTGATGGGGGCCCCTCTGTGCTAGGCCCCCTCACACCTGCATTACCCCACCCATTGGGTCCACACCAGCTCTGCACAATTCCCTTGGGGCAGTAACACCTGGAAGCCATGCTTCCAGGGCCAGTTGGCCCCCAGATGTGGCTCCTGGCACTGTATCCCTTCGATTAATTACCCCTTTTCTTCCTCTTCAGAAGGGTTCACAACCCACATGTGCTTCTTCCTCTGCTGTGAGCGTACCCATAACGCACTGCAGATGGGACACATTCCATGGATTCAGAAGCTGCCTGCAGCTCCTGCAGAGGAAGGAGTGCTCCCCTTTCTCAGGGCTCAAGGGCAGGGGAAGGTTGGCCAGCCTCACTGGCTTAAAAATCAGGGTTTAGAGCCAGCCTTGTAGAGGTACAACTCACAGCTTCTCTGAAAAGAGACATCTCACACCAGGAGAGAGAACATGGCAGCTGTGGAGAGCTGGATAGAGAAACAATTTCAAGGCACAGTACAGAGAGATCTCTGGAGAGGATGTCTGTAACCATGGGCATCAGAGAGAAAGGAAAAGCAGCTTCTGAATTTGCAAACAGAGCCAGCAAATCCTCCATGGACAGCATTCCCACCCATTGCCTGTGCCACGAAATACACACAGCTCAGCACATTCATACTTATGGCACCCAGGTAAGTAGACATTCCCACCCAACTGATGAGCCACTACAGCCAGACACACAGCTTGGCCCTTCAGCCACCTCCACACACTCTTGGTGCATCCCTCAGGGCCTTGGGGTACGTCTTGGCTTCTCCCTGTGAGAAGGCCGCCAGCAGGCAGCTAAGAGCTGTGTAAGCAGTGGTTTGTTGTCAGAAAATAGAAGAGAAATTGTCCAGCAGTTCCTAGTCTAAAGCCAAGGTTTGCTGGTTTTATTGTTCCTTCTGCTTTCATTTAACCAGGACAATTTCTGAGATGGAGGCACACACTAGGCAACAGGGTGTCCTACAACTGGACTTCTTAGTCATGCTGTTGTCTAAGCATCTGTCCGTGCATTACCAAGGGCTGAGACCACATGCTGAGAAAGAGGTTACAAGAGAAGACAAAGACATGCCGCTAGGAAAAAGAAACCTGGAGAGCAGGACCAGATGGCAGAACCCAAGGGAGGGGAGTGCAGAGTGAGGCAGAGAGGAGATTGCTGTGGGCTACTGCTGTAGAAAGGCCCTGGTTGGACTGGCTGCAGAGCACAGCTGGTTCCTTATTTATCCATCACACTATTTAGAGCCTGTTTGGCAACTCCTCAGGAGAAAAAAAAGAATGCTCAGTTAGAATGTGACTCATGCAGAGCTACAGCAGCTCAAGGGAGTCTGTCCATTTATAACTAATGAAGTCCTGTTTGAAATGATCCGACTGCAATCTTCCCTCTTCCCTAGAGGCTGGTCTGGCCTCTCTGCTTCTTCAATACCTGTGGCTGGAACTGCACATGGCAGCAAACAGGGCCTGAAAATCAGGAAAGCCTGATCATGCCCAAGGAGCACCGAGGGTGCCCTGACCAGAAATGCCATTCCATCACATGTTCCCTGCAGAGAAAGTCTGCTCAGGACATCAGCCGGATGGGGGACTTCAGCTGCTCCGCTCATTTGTCAGCTGTCCTAACTAAGGAAGGAAAGGGAAAGAGAAAAAGGAAGCAGAACATCTTGCCATTTTTATGGGTTGTGACCCAAGAAGAGCGAGATCAGGGCACTGCTGAAAACAGTGTGGAAAGGGCCCTGATAGTGTGAATTTCCATAACCTTCTCTTCCCCTTTTCACTGGGGTCTCCATGCCAGGAGGCTATTCCAGTGGCAGCTACTGAACATCAGCATGCACAGACTAGAAGGGAACGGGGAAACACGAACAGCAGCTTGAGGGTATGCAGGGAGCCTGAGGTGCTCTCTTAAGTGAAAAGTCTCCCTTCCTGGTGTCTGGTACAACTTCACAGGCAGCACTGCTGAAGGAAACCACAACCTGTAGAAAATATAAGAGATGCAAACCAGGAAACCACAACCTGTAGAAAATGTAAGAGATGCAAACCAGTTGATCCAACAGTGGGGACAGAAGAAACCAGGCAATGCCCAGACTATGCTGAAGAAGCTCTTCCTGAGAAATTCCTCCCATGCTGAACTTCTTAACAACAAAGAGATCAGAAAAAAACAAACCTGAATCAAACTTTGAACTCTACAGAGTGTTCACAGTTAAAGTAGTTTCATTCCTACTTCTGATTCCAAAGCAATCTTCCTAAAAAGCAATGATTCATTTCCTTCAGGTTGCTGTTCCTTCCTTAAGACCCTCATCAGAGCATGAGGAACTTGGACTTTAAGTTCTTCAGCCCATCTGCTTTGCATAACAGAGTAAAACTGATGATGGTAGATCCTGAAATAAGAATGATTGGTGGGGCTGATGTTATAGCTGCACATTAGTTTGAGTGCTCTGCCATCCTGAAACTGAGGGCTCACTCCCATCAGAGGATTTTAGGTGCTTTCCTACCAGTCTGGGCACTGCAATCGTTGTGTGAGCAGTGATCTCAGCTCATTACAATGCAATGATTTCAAGGGGATGTTTAATAACTTATTAATAAGTGAATCTTAGGGAACTGAGAAAAGTGGCAATTATTAGGTGGCATGTGTTAGAGCTTAAATAGTTAATCATCATGCTACAGAGTAGTGCATTGACACTTTACAGTCCCATTGGGTAATTATTGGGATTAGGCTGAGTACCCAGTTTCCCAGCTATGACTTCATAGGCTGGGAATCCAGCTCTCTGGTGACATCACAGCTCCGAAAGTCTCCCTCACTAGTTGCCATGCTGATTACTGCCACCCACTCTACACATAGGTGTGGCATACAGCCTTAAGAAAGGACCCACACTCTTACAGGAAATAAGAATAATGATGAATGAGAGTCTAACAAGGAAATAAACACAGGTCAGCTGCAGAGAAGATGAGCAAAGCCCCCTTTCTTCTCACACCACATCAGGTCATAATCTTCTGAGAAACGCAAGAAGCTTGAGATGGGGAAGCCTCCAATTCCCACCCAAACAGGGGCCATGCCAGGAACAGAAGCCCATAACATGATTAAAGAGATGGCATTTTTTATTCTCCTACTTCTCCCAGAGGAGTTTGGAGCTAAAGACAAAAGCAGAGACAATGTTTTCTGATGATGATGATTACCTCTGTGCTCAGCTCTGGCATATATTTTCAGGCTATGCCTCTGCCTTCCCACCCTCTCCCCCTTCCCCATTTCAGCCCATCTGAGCAGGCAAGGAAGACTTGCACAGCTCAAGCACAAAGCAGCGCCAACAGCACAGGTGGCCACCTGCCTTCTCTCAAAGCTGGCATGCCCTGACAGCAGAGGTGGCAGCTGAGGAAGGCAGCTGGCACCATCAAGGTGGGAGAGACCCTCTCTTTCCTCCCTCACAGGCCCTCTGCAACCCTGAGCCAAGGGAAGCTCCTGGAGGGTAGCAGGGCTGAAGGAGATGGGGAGCTCCTGATATTTCTAGGGAGCATCCCTGCATCAGCAGCATCAGGTTAGAACTGCCTGTTCTGAGGCTGTGCAAGCTGGTCTACAGGCAGCTCCTGCTGCAGAGGAGCAGGAGGAAGGCAGATGGGTACAGAGCAGGAAAGTTCTTCCCCAGCCAGAGGTGCAATCTGGGAGCAGATAAAAATGAAGCAGCAGCACTTGCTAGCCTTATGCCCTCTGTGAGGGACATGGGGATGCTGAAGGCTCCTGGTTGGGCACAGAGCATGGCCAGGGCCACCCCAGGTGGAGGGAAAAGTGCTGTCTCTGGGGGCCCCTCTCAATGCCACTTTGGTTTCTTGTTCCTCAATGCGACCAATATGGCCCCTGGCCTGAGTCACCCCAACCTTGCTGGATTTGTGGGAGCTATGGAGGGTATGAACATCACTAACAAAAGCTTTAGACTACACAAATCACCGAGAGGTAACAGTGGAGCTAAAATCCTATGTTAGAGCAAGTTTGGGGGTCTGGGGAGTAGAGCAATAGGCTATCAGCATGGACCTCATCTCTGAGTTTGCAGGCACCACCTGTAGCTAAGGTGGTGTGGTATCAGCACCTGGTGCCCTGCCTCGTCCCCACCATCCACAGGCTTCCTGTCAGCCTGCACCTAGGGCTGGCTGTCCTTCCCACACCAGAGAGCTGCTGCTCCTCTTTGGTAGCCAACTGCTGTCACCAGTCCTTTGACTGGGACTGTGCTTCTCCCCAGCACAGGTTTCAGAAACCAGGCCCAGCAAGACACCTTTCCCAGCCCAGAGGGGACACCTGCTTTTCAGGCCAAAAGTGAAGTTTGGCCCCAGGAAGCAACTGCCCCACTTATTTCAGTTCCCATGGCAATGCCAGCAGGGAGATGCTCTCACTTGCAGTGCCTCCCAGACCACAGAGCTCATGGGGACATCAAGAGAAACCACAGAAAATACCACAGCAGCTGGGGGCCAGCTCTAGCCCTGTGCCTCCTCACCAGGACAGATCCAGCCAAGGCCAGTGCACCCCAGGGATACATCTGTGTTACCCATAAAAGCAGGACAGCCTCTTCTGTGACAGCTCCAGTGCTGCTAAGCAGAGCTTGAGGGCTGAGGGATATTCCAGCTTGCCCCTTTCTTCCCTCACAGTCTGACTCTGAGTTGATGTGAACTACAGCTGACCTACAGCTCTCCGCCTCACCTGTCCCTGCCCTAGTATCCATATCCTATATGGCAGCAGCCCCTTGGCCCCTGCTCAGTTCAAGCCTCCAGCTGGCTTTAGAGACACTGCTAGAAACATTATAGCACACCTGTTCTTCAGATGAGGGTTTACAGCCAAGGCTAGCACATCTGGATTGTAAAATAGACATTTGGAAGTTTATCAACATGTTTCCGAACAGTCTGGGTATGGCAGAAACTCTGTCTCGTTGCGTTAGTGGAGGAAGCAGCTGGGCTACAAGGATGGTTTGGTGCCCTTCTCACACCCCATGCAGGTTGGGCTGAGCCTCTCCTCCCCCCAGCTTCCCCTAGAAAGTGACCTGCCTCTTCCTGACACCAGTGGTCCAGGAAGCTGCGTCAGCAAGGCTGTAGGAAGGAAACAGGGAAGTGAAATCCAGTGCCTTTCCCACCTCAGAACCCGCTGACACAGCTACACAAAGCCTAGACTTCAGCCAAACATCTCCCAGAAACTCCACGTGCTCAGAAAATTGATCATGAATCTGCATCATATGGGTTGGGAGAGGGTAACTGACTCCATCAGCTTGGTCCTGTGCAAAGCTCAGCTGCCAACAGACTCCGAGCTTTTGCTCTCAGCAAAGTCCTGATCAGCAGCAACACCAAGCTGCCACTAATGGGTTTGTCAGCACCAAGGAGATCTAAAGGAGACATGTGGCCCACGGCCCTGAGTTGTTTCACATGCACAGCCCCTCTCATCATATTTGTTTCTCAGATGTGCAGCACTCACCGCTGCTAACAACAGACCTCCCACATCAGTGTTCAAAAATATACTCTACAGATTTTGGTCTCTTCCCAGTCATCCCACACCACCAGCAACACAGCCAATACCTTTGGGTGTGAGTGACAGAGGCAAGAGACACAGACAACCTGTAAAGCTGGCAGGGCAGGAGGTAGCTCTACAGCCAGGATGAAGGAGAGCTTTGGTAACGTGGTGGTTGTTTCCCACAAAATCTTCAGATGGTCTGGGCCTAAGTTAATCAGCAGCTCATTAACAATCCTCTCATCTCCTCTTTTGCCAGTCCACCTGCAGGTGAAGGCAATATTCCTGTCCTGCAGTACTGACTGCCATACTATGCTCTCATCACCCCTGAAACAGAAACCACTCTGCTAACATAGTGGCTGAGCACTGCACAAATATCTACAGGGATCAGCAAAAGTGGCACAAAAGGAGAAATTTCTTTCAAGCTGGATCAGTCTCCTCACTTTTCTGTAATGCAATAGACTGTAAATGTATTTATACCTATTTTACAACCATTTGGAGACCTGGGCAAACATGGATTCTTTCGTCAGCTCCACCCCAGTGAATCTCTTCCCTCTAAAACCCACATGCTCTCAGTAATATTGAACTACCACTTTAGAGTCACTAATTCAAAATGGTTCCAAGTTCAAGAGGATTTAGTGGAGAAGCGTGAGGTGAGATAAATGTGTTAAGGTCAGGGGTAACCCCAAAACCTTCAAAACCTGTAGTGATGAAGATACAAATACATTTCTATAATGCTTTGCACTCAGCCAATTTCTTTGTCTTTATGTATCTGTTTTAAAAACCTGGGTAAAAAGTGGAAAAGAAACCACCCCACACACCCACTCTGTGTTCGCCCATATACCTTGCTAGGCCCCCTGGTGCTAGAGTGAGCCACATTTCATAGAAAAAAGGGTATGCTGCAGGAGAAAACACCTGAATTAATGTGAGAGCTGTACACAGGTCACTGCTTAGGGAGAACAACCATGTTTAGCTGCTCCTACCTGTGAGCACATATAACATTGTCTGAAGTCCATGCTAGGACTCAGTTCACTACTGGATACTTCTTCCATGGGACTTGAGAACCTACAAACTTGCTAGAAGGAATTCAGGGTAAGAAGCACTGCAAGACATAACAGAGAAGAACAGGTTGGAAAATAAGGGAAGGGGATTCAAAATATCATTTGAATTTGCCAAGCAAATTCCCCTTTTGCTTCTGGATGTGCCAGTGGGCCCATCTGCCCAGACCATTCCAGATGGTGTATTTTTACTAAGAGTGGAGGCAGCATAGCTTCACATTTCTCATTAAATTGAGCTGGTCACCTCTAAACTTACAGGTCAGTGGGTCTGCTGTCTCTTCCTCCCCCCTGGACTATAAATCTGACCCCCAGCCCAGGCCCCCCCTCCCTGAGGCAGGCAGGTCCTGCTCATGAGAGCCAGCGCTTTGTTTAGCAGCTGAGCCAACACTTCCTCCCAAGGGAGAGCATAACTCTGTAGAGGCAAAGGTCAAGTGTGTTCTTCTCAAAGCTGAGGGTTTGCCTTTGCCACATAATCCAGCCTGAGATTTCACAGCCAACACAGAGCTCTCAAGGCTGGGAACACAGCCCTTGTGGGCAGAGGAAGGCGCACACCTGAGGCACAGGTATAAGTGCAAACATCTGCCCTTTACCACAAGCCTTCAGGGCACAAGCAAGGAGGCAGCTAGGAAAACAAAACCCCACCAGATACTTTCCTTCATCGCTATTTTGTGAAATAACCCTGCCCTCACCCTCACCAGTTCAGGCCTAGTGCCAAAGACAGCCAGGTGGTTGGTGGTGCCTAACTTCCACAGCTGATTTACAGCCCTGCCTCCCACTGGGAGGAGTGGAACCAAGTCAGTTTTACCACTGAGGGGCCCAGCTCAGACGGCTTCCAAAAGCATTCTGCTGTGCTCTGGAGTGTTCCTGCCCTGCAGGTCTCATCCACAGCCCTGCAAGGACTGGCATAGGCAAGTGGTGAAGGACCCCATCACTCTGGCAAGGGAGTGGTGAAGGACCCCATCACTCTGGTTTCACAGTGGAGGTGAGGAGATAACAGCTCCTACTGTCCTTGCCTCAGCAATGAGCTATGAACCTTCCAGCCAGGGCCAAGCAAGCAGTTTGTCCTGGCAGTGGAGAGCATCCCCTGCGGCTCTCCCACACACTCACAGACTGGTTGAGGTGGGATGTGACCTCTGGAGAAGGGCCCAGCCCCCCCACTCAGGCCAGGATCCTGGAGTCACATTGGATTGGGATTTTGAACCCCTCTAAGGATGGAGGCTCCACAGCCTCCCTGGCCAACTTGCTCCAGCGTCATTAACTCTTTTCTGACCTCTAACACAGGTGGCCATCCACCAACTTTGCTGTAATGGGTTTGGTCACCATCAGAGGAGGTGGAGGTGCCCCTCTTGAGGATGTGACACCTATGGGCCACACAATGCTTTTAGCTGCACCTCCTGGCTCCAGTCCCAAGGGGGTCCCTCAACCCCCAAGTTACAGGGCCTTGGTCAAGAGACTAAGTGTGGAGCAAAACAGGAGTGTCCCACTCATTCTCCCTGACCATGCAAACACAGTGCCATTTCCCCAGTTTCTTGCTTTCTGTTCAAGACAACTGAAGAAGCAGGGGTGGGCAGCAGGAGACATCACTTGGGAGGAAGACGTTCTTCTTTCAGAGTTGATTGCCTCTGAGATTTAGGAGGATTAACTCTTCAGCCTCTCCATAAACACCAGACTATCCCATGGCCACCCTCCCCACCAGCCCTTGCAGTCAGCACAGATCCCAGGCCCACAAGCCTGTTTTCACAGATGTGTGCCATTTTACCTCCTGGTGTTTTCTGGTTCTCATTATCTCTGCAGAGCTGATGACACTTAAGACATTTAATCTCCCTGGAGGCTTTCTCTGGCACTTTAAGTCTGACTTATGCAACATGTCCTGATGTCCTGATCACCCAAGCTCACCTCTGGCTTGTTAACACCCTGGCTGACCCTTCCCTGCCTGCCAGCAGATCTGAGCCAGGCTGAACCTCTGCACTCACTGGAGTTAAAGCCTTGACAGCTTTCTCCTGCTACCCTTTCTCCTCTTAGTCATGGATGGTCATTTATCACAGCAGCCTCTTCCCGTAGGGGACCTGTGTCCACAGACCCAGATCTGCCCCTGCAGCTGCCAAGGAAATCCCAGGGGCCAGCACTGAACAAGGGCAAACCCAAATAGCAGTTTTCAGGTAATACTATCAATGACCTTAGCCTGGTTATTAACCCCAACTGCTGGGAGGGCATCACCAGCTTAGGATGCCTTCCCAGACCATCAGGATGTTTCTGGTGGGGAACACAGCCTCTTCCCCAGCTTTGTGACTTCTGCTCTTGCTAGAAACCAGTTCAGGAACACAAGAGTTTGGGAACTAAACAGCTCTTAACGCTTATCACTGCCTGCTCCCAGAGACAAGTCTAATTCCAAAGTACAGCCACAACACATGTATATCTGTTTGCAACACCTCATTGGAGGAATTAAAAAGTGACAATGATACTGTACTTGGGACACGATGACAACTGCTTCATCCAGCCAAACACGACTGAGGCCAAGGCTGGTCCAGCCTACTAAATGGTGCTAGAGCTTCCGGCTGGGCATGGTACCAAACACTACAGTGGAGCCCCTCTACACGGCCCCTGGACATCTCTGCATTTGCAGGCCTGGCGACCTTTCCAAGCTTTTCTCCACTATCCTGCTATTTCTTTTCAGGCTGTTTCTTGCTTCTTGCCCATACTGCCTGCACAATCTATTTCGCAGGAGGAAGGGTCATCTCTTACAAGCTGTCTGTGTCATACTAATGCGAAGTGGGGTGAACAGCCTCTGAAGAGCAAACCTTCCACTTCTGTGTTGTACTTGGACACATCGACATTGCTTGTGTTATGGGAAGGGCCTGTCCTCTGTCCAAGCCAACCACTGCTATCACACAGAGAGGAAGGTGACAGCACTATAACCTGGATGCCCCACACATTCCCTCCAAGACCTTTGCAGTGCTCACATCCAGCCAGGCTCACAGGGAGGCAGATTGAATGAGGGCAGCTGGACAGGAGCCCTGAAAAACCGACCAGGCCTCCACATACCAGCCACTGAATTTGCATCTGAAGCCACTAACAAATGAGGTGAAGGAAAAGTCTGGAACGGTGACCAAGTTTGGGTTTGAGTCCTGACTCCAGAGCAGCTGGTGCAGCCTGGCAGGCAATACACAACTCAGCTGTCCCCAACACCCTTGCTGGGCTGGAACTTCCTCCAGTGTTCCCATGGGCCAAGTGTGACGTTTCACCTCCTTTAACTCCTTCAGTCTGCTACAACTGTAGATAGGGAAAGCCCTCTGCCCCCCTCCCAAATCAGACTTTATACATCCAGAATACAAGAGGGGGTAGACAAGAGCAGCTGCCCAAAGTGGTTTGCAGTGATTCACCACAGCTGAACACCTCCAGCCCCAAATCATAAACCCCGAGACACCAACAACACATCATCTAGAGCACTAGCATTCCTCAGCTCTTGTAATGCTGTGAACTCCCCTCGTAACATGGCTGCCCCTTTCCACTCTGCTTACAGAGCTGGGGCAGGCTTTCTTCCAACTGGATGCCATCCAGAGCCTCCACTGAGGTCCAGAGAAGGGACCAGGAGGTGCTCCAAGGGGGTGGGAGAAGGGACACAGAGACCATGGCTCAGGGGGTTAAGGTGGCATTGCAAGAACCCAGTACCTGTGGGTGGTGGGGTGAGAGGTATCATGGGGTCAGACTCTATTGCTTCAGAGATTTCTCTCTTTCCATCTGCCTTCCCACCATCTGCTGAGGCGACTGCAAGGGAGAGGAGGTTTGCAAGGGTTACTCTTGGGCCAAAGCAGATGGAAAGGACCTGCTGCAAGCATTTTGCTAGACACGGGCCAGACAGCTGCAGTATGCCCCTCAGCCCTGCTGACAGCTCACTGGATCATCCACTGCATAGAGTACCACGGTGAAGGAGCTGGCTCACAACTGCACACGCTGCCGCGGAGGCTTGCTTGCAATGACGAAGGGTCTGCAGCTGTACGAAGCAGTGAATTAACAAGCTGTTTAAGTCCTTCATTGGAGGCCTGAACAAACAGATGCTGCCAGGAGCTGGTCTCTCCCCCTCCTGGGGACCATCCTTCAGGTCAGAGATGTTTTTTCTTGGTGCTCTCCAAGGGGAAAAACCAGAACCACCTTTGCTACCCAGAGCTCCAGGGCCTTCTCCTCCCCCTGCACCTTTCAACCTATTCCAAATTTCTCAGCTCTGCAGGCCTGCTGCAGACCTAATTAACTCCCTTGTTCATTTATGGTCCTTTGTCACTAAAGCAAGTAATTGGTGCACAGAGGCAGCAGATCCTTGTGTGCTCAGACGGACCTGACTGTTCCCTTTGGTCTGCTGGGGAAGCCCTCTCCTGCTCACCAAGGGTGCCTGCAGTCCCTCTGTTGCCAGCCACTTCAGGATCATCTATGGAGAGCACACTGCCTCCACTTCCAGCAAGCTCTCTCAGTACTTTTGCACACAGATCTTCTCAGGATATGACACCTTTGAATTCAAGCAAGTCTAGACAGTGGACCACACCTTAGCCTTTCTCCCTTGCTAGCACCCCTTGGGGTTTCTCATCATGTGCCATTGCTTGCTTGCTTGCTCATGCACACATGCACACTCAGAAGCCTCCAGTTCCGTGGGATGGCACAGACACCAGGCCTGGCAGGGATGCTGCCCCAATAGTTTCTCCCTGCATTGGTACTCACTCAAGTTTGCACACAGCCAAGTGGATGTAAGAACAACATAACCCCACTGCTCTTTTACCACCACCACCCCCTGTGTTCCCTCTTACCCCTGGCACCACAAGGATAGAGAACAGCAGAGAGTGGCAGGGCCCTTTTTCAGGGGGATAGCTGGGCAGGATTATCCCAGAGCTCCTGGACCAAACAGACAGCTCTTCAGCCTTTGGAAACCTCCCTCGCCTTTGTTCCTTGGCCTTGTAGGGTTGGGGGAAGGGATCCCAATGAACATGTTTGTGCTGTTCTTCTTAATAGGGTGTTGTGTAACACAGAGGGAAGTGACTACACCGGGGACCCCAGCTGAGAACAGAGACTTTAATCCTGCTGCCCAGGAAAAATTTGGAAAAAATACCTACATCTGTTCTGTTGCATTAGGCTCATGGCTCAGAGGCTGACAGCTGACCCTGGCTGCTCATGATGCCAAGGTACAGCCCCTGCCAAACAGTGCCAGGGTAAATTACCATGACTGATTAGAAAGGCAAAAGGCAGCCAGAGGAAACTGGGGAGAGCGCTCTCCCTGGGCAGAAGGGAGAAGGTCAAGCCAGAGTTCATCAGGGTACTTTGTCTTCTCCACTGCCATATTGGCAAACAGGGTGGAATGAGGAGTAGCAGAAGAGAACGAGGCAGAGGATGAGATGCAGGGAGAGGCACGAAGGTGAGGAGGCAGAGAAGAAGCTACATGGGGCTCACCAAAGATGAGCTTCAGTAGACAACTCTCCTTGTCCTCAAACCTGTGCTAGGCTGAGACCACAGAGGACAAAAGGTACTCTTTTATCTACAAGCAGGGTGCACAGCTCAAGAAGGGCATGGGGCAAGTGTTGGCCTCATGGAGCAGTGCACACTCCCTGCATGAGTCTGCCAGCTCCAGGACATGTAAGAGCACAGGTGTGGGGCTCCCTGATGCAGCACCACAACACAGTTCTCTTCCAGGCTCAGGTTTTGTCATCACCCCACACCCATACAACAACTCAGAGAGTGAAAAGGAAATTAGCTATCCAGCGAACAGAACAACAATACTGAAATTTGACTAACAGCAGACTCCTAGACACTCTGGAAACATGCCAAAACTTCTCACCGTATTTGGTGGAGCTCTACATTGATACACCCACTGGGAACACGGTAAATGCTGCACTGGGACCACAGGGCAGGAGGAAGAGCGCGTTCTCCATGCAGTCCCTCTTAGAAACACAACAGGATGCTGAGGGTGGCCTTTCCCTAGATTGGAGGGGGTTTTCTGGAAAGACATTAACACCCAGTTTTGTGAAGGATATGCCTGCTCCTTACTCATGTATTAAATTGGCTCAAGCCTAATTAGCACAGTATCTATGACAGGATTAAAGCAGATTCTACCTTCTTCTTCCTGCCTAGGGCCACCAGCTACCAAACACTCCTCCAGGTCAACATCCAGCATGGGACAGTGGATAGCTTCAAGAAAAGCAGAAAAAAACCTCCTTTCTAACTCCTGTCTGTCAGAGACAGGCTTTGGCCCTGAAGCAGGAATGTTTATTTGCTTTAAATCTTGTTTAGCCATGGATGTTTTCATTATCCACATGCATGTCACACTCTTTTATCTGCCCTTAGGAGAGTAGGCAGGAAAACTCATGCTTTCCTCAGTCCATATGTGGAGCAGACAGCTTTGATTAGCCACGTGCATTTTGCCTTTCAATCCCTGCTGGCTGTCACTTTGACCTTGTTCAACAAGACCAAGGCATGAGAAGCAGTGTGTTTCCTTCAGTCTCTTATAAACTTCAACACCACAACCTTGTATCAAACTCTGTTCCTCTCTCCATCTCCATGGGCTACCTGTACATGCAATCCTAAACCTCCAGCACTAAACTGAGCACTTAAGGATCAGGGATCCTGCTGAGAAATGCAGCCAGAGTAGTACCTTCTGACCCAGAACCATTTCTGCACTAGAATCCAAAGATGCCTCTGGAGTCCAACAGCACCAGACCCACGACTCTTTACCACCTTCCTACCCTCTGCTGTTGTTGATTGACCTGGTGCCTTTCCCTCTGCTCCTTACACTGCTGGGGAGCAGCCCTGTCAAGGTCAAAGCTTCAGGCCTGAATTAGCTCCACAGCATCAAGTGCATTACACCTCAGTCATGTATTTGTCACGCAGCTCCTCTGACACTATGCCACTTCAAACTTGAAATGAAGCTCAGCCCTGCCCAGGATGAGGCACAGCAGAGCCAACTCCTAGAAAGACATTCTTAGAGCACCTTCCAAAGACACTGCCAACAGGCTACTGACACCACTAACTGCAAAGTGTAAGGTTAGCTGGCCCAAGCCACCTCTACTCAAAAACAACCTGATGCAAAGAATGTTCAAGGAAGGCACTGGCCTTTGCAGGGACAGCTTCAGGACAGTTGCCCCCCTGAGGGTGGTAACAGGGTTCTTTTTCCCTTCTGTCCCTTCTGCACTGTTTCCCTTCTGAGCTTCTGCACTGTTCCAGTCACTTACTGCAATTCATCCAAACTCATGTCAGCTTCCACTCTCCCAAGTTCTCTGGAAAGACTAGTGGTGCCTGCAGTTAATAAAAAAAGTCCATTATGCTATAATGAGTCCTAAAAAGAGAGTATCAGCTCTTTCTGTGCACCAGCTCAGTTCTGCTTTCCTGGTCCACATATTTAAACTCCCTCTCTCCTCACATACTGATGACTAACCTGTGTCGCAAAGCCTGAGGGAGCACATCTAATCTGGTTAGTGTTACTGCTGTTGTTTATTCATTTTAAGCATATTATTCTTACTAAGATATTTGTGCTGAGTCTCCCAAGGGAATGCTTCAGGTTAATCATACATATGTAAATCCAACTTATTTTCATGCATTTTAAATGTGTTGCCTCTTGGAAAACAAAAGGGCAAGGGGGAGTGGTGCAACAGGGACTTGTGCAGAACCAGGGGATGCTTTCTAGATGCTCACTTCTCAGACTCCAGTGTGGGGATTAGAAGCACAGCAGGTGACTCTATCAGCCAATTTGTTTGCTAGATTAAGAGGTCTGCTGAACAAAAAAACAACAAAAACAAAAACAAAACAACAAATCCAGGCAACTGTAACCCAAACCCCACGGTTTCAAGAGAGCTGAGGTTGGCCACTCTTAAACGGGACCAGCTCAAGTCGGCTACCGGTCCCCCTCTGGTGGCCAACCAGCCGCAGTCAGGGTCTGACGGCACGACAGGGCTGCCGCATGGCTACTGTCCCTGCACCGAGGGAGGCACCCGAGCATCCCAGGGCCGGGGCAGCATGGCTGGGCTAGGAAAGCTGCGGGGCAGCAAGGCTTCAGAGCGCAGAGCTGAGTCAGGGAGCGGGGCACACCTGGGCTCCGGGGAGGATGTCATGGAAGTCTTCTAAAATCGAAAACATTCATTACAAGAACAGCCAGCAGCTGCCCAGTCCCTCCACCCTGACAGCCTTAGGACGATCTGTAACTAAGCCCTTGGTTTTTAATAGCAATACTGTGTAGCACTAGGAGCTCCCATCTTGAAACAGGGCCCCATTGTGCATGGAACTATACAACATCTGGACACAGAGAGTCCATAGGCTCTTTAGGATGGGGAATAAGATGGAGAGAAAGAACAGAAGATGGACAGGAAGCGAGTGAGCAGAAGGAAACAAGATAGCACTGGTCAGCATAGACGACAGCAGTCAGTGAGATGCTCTCAACGGGTGAGCACAAAGGCAACCATTCAATGTCTTACTAGAAGACACCAAGGCAACATTTTTGGCCTATAATTTTTAGTTTCCACAATGTAGACAATTGCTACCAGTGTATTGCATGTTGTTCCCAATATAAAAGGGCCTAGGAGAGAGAAGGCTGAATACCCCTGCTGACTGCTCTAGTCACAGACAAGAAGAGGCTGCCAGTTTTCCCTAAGTGGGGGTCTGAGTCTGTTCCACACCAGCAATAAAGTCCTCTGCAAATCTGAGCTAGCTTCTATTCAGCAAGCCACTTCTTCAGACAATCCTGAAGCTCCCGCAGCTACTTTCATCATCCTCCAAGAGGACTGCAGGGAAATCTATATCCTTACATTTCTTCACCTACTGCTGTAAAAGCAGCACTATCTTATCTCAAGGCAACCTCACACTTCAGCTACTGGAGCACAAGAAAGCTCCAAACAGCTGTTCCTTCTGGTAAGAGATGAGATTTCTAAAATTAATCAGAAAATTGCATGAGTTTACAGGCCTTTAGTATTATGTTAGCACAAATCCCTAAAATAAAGGGCAGGTATGGGCCAACACACTCACAGCTTAGCAGAGAATTGCCTCAAGAGAGTGAGAAGAATTTGGTTTAGGCCATGCAGAGTCACTCCCCCCAAAACCACCTAAACTCACTCTGGCCTTCATGTACCTCAGAGAAAACTCGGGAGCAATCTTAGGCCAATTCCAGTTTCTCCATCACTTATACAGTGCAAGAGCTCCTCTTCCTTTGTCTGTATTCATTGCAGCTTTATACCAAGGTAGAGAGGCTTGGCTCTCAGCCTCACTCCCCACTTCCAACCCTGTGTGCAACTGCCCACGCCTCAACATACTTTGCAGCAAGCCATCCCTGCAGAAGGGTAGCTGGAAACAGCTGATAGGGAATTTTGGGTGAACTTCAGCTACAGCTGTTTTGTTTTACTGCAAAGAAGTTATAGCAAATTATGTCTAAAAATGAACATGTTCATGCAGTAACACCTCCTCTCCTACAATCAAGTTTCATGCTCTGGAAAGCAAAGATTAGTGTCTCTCACGCATTTAATGAAAAAACCAAAGAGTTTAAGAGGAAGATGCTAGATCTTAGATTCTGCACTGTACAGCTGATGCCAAGACAGGCTGAGGTTCTGGTCGGCTTAGCTGTTTCCCATAAGTGTTTCCCCTTTATAGGTCCTGTAATCACACATTCAAACTCCTTCTGTGCTCACGTGCCAGGTCAGTCAGACACAAGATGGTAGTAGAACAGCCCAAACCATACAAAATGTAGTAATTCACCACAGGAACCAGGAGTTACAGCTTGGTTCAACTAACCATAACACTATGAAAGTAAAAACAGATCTTATCCAAACCAAGCATCATTTCCCCATTTTCTCATTTAGGTATCTGAAGAAATTCATTCTCTGTAGTTCCACAACTGAGGCAAAGCAACTAGAGCAGAGGAACTGAATGCACAAAAATCTATTTTCCCAAGCAGCACATCACAATACACCTCAGGTCAAGTGGCTGTGTATAGAATCAAGGATCCAAAGACATCAGGCAACTCTGCTATTGCTGAATATACAAGCTGGGGCATGTAGGATTCCAGCATGAAGTGCATGGGCACGATTCCTCTCAGAGCCCCAACTCCATGCCAAGTGTTAGGATAAAGTAGAAGCTGTGGAGTGAGCAACAGGGCACTGTCACCAGTCCAAGACATCATAAGAAACTGGAGATCAGGATGGACAATGTGAGCAGCCAGATGATATCATGCATTCTGTAAAGAGAGGCTGAAACTTTAGAACTTACTTCATGCTAAAGTAATCCAGCATGCTGAGCTCTCTCCTTCACACCCAAACAGTTTCTGAAAACTCCAGGCTCAACTTGGCCCCCTTCTTACGAACTGCATGTAAAGGCATGTCCACATGGCTTGCTGTGCATCGTTTTGCTCATGCCAGATTTGCTGGCAAAGTCACCCACCTTTTAGTACCCTGGGCCCAACTCCAGCAGCTTTAGACTCACAATCTCTGCAATTTTCAGGGGACACTGGAACTTCAGTTTCTGTACTCATAATGTCACCACTGCTTTATGTAACCTCCCTCATCTGCATCCAGCATAAGACAATTTTGTTGCCACAGGAGCTTCTAAGTAATACCATGACCCAACACAGTATTAGAGGCAATCCCTAAAAATCACATGTACCACTCACTCTCTTCTTTAGTCAGTGCTTATGGCCTGAAAGCCAGAATCAACACTAGATGCTGGCTTCCCATGTGAGAACATCCACATAATTATATGGTGGAACACACATAACCAGCCAGTGCTCTGCTGGCTGAAGACAGGCTAAATCTTGTACAGCCCAGGAAACAGTGTTTCATCATTTTACAGGCAGAAATGCTAATAGACACAGAATCATGTTGCAGGATCATCTCAAGTTTTAAAGTTAAGATTTTAATCCTTAAGGTGTAGAGGACTCAAAAGCCCCCTCTTCTCCTGGCTTCACCTAATCCTCTTGACAGTACAGTGAAGCACGAGCCCTACAAGTACCTGAAGCTCAAAGAGTCAGGTAATACACAATGAGATGGAAAAGTGATTGCACCAACTGCATTATTAATTTACATTAAAGTCCTTAAAATTCTTTCTAGCATTACTAGATGCTTCACAGCATTTTCCAGCCTACTTGCAGTGAGGCCTCACAGTGCCCTGCAAGCCCAGAGTCGTGCCTCTTCCCAAAAGTTCACAGGTCCTGGCTTCAGTCAGTCATCCTGAAAAGCTGCAGGTGTAGAACCACACCCTCCCCCCCTGCAGCAGACCTCTGTTAGACATCTGAAGACCTGGAGAGGTCCCTCACCCACAGACAGCACCAGTCTGATTCCCTCTGTAAAGCCCAGAAAGAATGCTGAGCTGAGAAAGCAGCATTTTTAAAATATTTATTTATTATACAAACTATTTACAAAATCAGCTACTACAACCACAGGCTTCCAAATTTTGGCTGAACTCTGCCAGAAATTCACCAGAGGGAAGTAGGATTTGACCTGTATCATCCACAGCTCCTGGTTTCTATAAACATGCAACATGGCCTGCAGGTGCAGGCTGAAGCCAGGCCCCCTGCACCTCAAAGCAGCTTTAGGAAACACAGAACCTGTCTAAGATGATATCAGGATCCTAAGGATTTCTACAGAAGAGTTTCTATTAAGTGGCAATAAATAAGGAGTAAAAAAGAAAAGTAACGAGCCTCTGCCAGAAGTAACATACAGTACAGGTGACCAAAGCACATCCCCACTGCCAGCACTAAGGGCAGCATTAAAAGTGACTGTACTGGGAAAGGGTGTAAAGCTAGAGACAAGTTTAGAAATATTGTGGTGGAACTCAGGAACATGGGGGCAGCCTAGGGGCCTGTGCAAACAGAAGGGATGGGTTTAGTTGACTGAGAGTACCCATCCTACTTCTGACTGCACTTGCGTTAAGAAGAAAGTCCTTGGCATCTTCACAGCTGCTGGGAAGTGTTGGGTGCTGGCTGCAATGAAATGAGAAGCATTTAGGAGCTCTTTCCAGCAGAAGAAGTCCACTCAGTGGTCAGCTACCTCATGTCAGAATAAAAAAAGGCCAGCTCAAGAGAAGAAGGGAGGAGATTCCTGAGGGAGATGTCACTGTCAGAGCTGGCCCATAGCTACAGGGCTGAAAACATCCTTAACCAGGTGAGGCTACAATATGGAAAAAACATCAAGCTATGCCTCCCAACAAACTGGAGTTAAGCTGAGCACCACCACTTCCTCTCAGTCCCTGGAGAAAGCACTGAAGCGGTGGCATGGTGAACACAGGAGCTGTAACTGTACTGACCATGGAAGCCACCTGCTGTATAAATAAAATGGTACCGTAGTCTCCACCCAGAGAAGGTCAAAACCTTGCAGAATGCAGCCTGCACTAAAAATGGGAGAACAGCCACTACTAATGTGATCTGTCAGAGCACAACAGTGGCAACTATCAAGCTGGCAGCCTCGCAGCACCTCAGTGCCAGTGAGGGAATGAATTCACAAGGCAAAGAAATCCCCCTGAGTAGTCTCAATGTTCAGCTGACTGCTTTTTGGCACCAAAATGGCTTATTTTTTTTTCTGTACAGAAGTAACACACTCAGCCCAAGAATGACTAAGATGCTGCCTTAAAAACATTTTATAGATGTAGAATATTTCCCACAAATTCCCAGTCAATTCAACTAAGCTATACTTGAAAAGCACACACAGTAAACTTAAAATATCCATACTGTGCTCAAGTCTGACCGGATCAGCTTGAGGACAGCAGAAGGGGACTGAAGAGGATGATGTGACATTTTATCCAATACAGTCTTCTAAAATTAGCTCAGGGATGCCAGTCTGAGAATCCATTCTGGAAGAAATCCAGCAATTCCATAATCCAGTGAAAGCTTACATTGCAGGTAGAAGCAACACATTTCTCCCACTTTGACTCCTGCAGGCCTTTGACTTGAACTAAGGGACTGTAGAACGCGAAGGTCTTGAATTTTGCTTCACTGAAGAACTCATCAAGATTCCCAGGTTCCCCTTCCCTGTATTTCCCTGGGAAGGGCTGAATGGATTGCCAACTACAACAGACTGTAAGCTTACTTCTCATTCTGGTCTACCCACTCCTTTCCCCATGAGCCAGACAATGGTGGGTGCAGGCTGTTGAGTGACCACTTAAGTGAAATTCTAGCTAGCAATTTGTGCTGGAAAGCCAACAGCACTTAATGGAACATGTAGAAAGGAAAAATGAAGAAAGATGGTAAGAAGATTGGAAGGGCTGAAATCTAGCTGCTCTCCAGACACCAGCAACTCTCTGGACACTCTGCCTGAAATGCAGTAGAGAAAGAGAAGCCTCAGGCTGCTGCATGGTAGAGGTAGAAGCCAAGATCCTGTGGGATGCTGGGGCGGAGGTACCACGTTCTGCCCAGTACCATCATCCCAACAACGAACGCAAGCCCAGTGCGCACTGTAGCTGCTTATTGATCTGTCACTGTTACTACATAACATACATACCCTGAAGGTGAATGTGGGCTAGGCATTGGTGCTCAGCATTGAGGAATCACACTCATGCCCATACTCTCTCTCCTGAGGAAGGGAAAAGAAAGCAAGGGCATGGAACAGCTTCCTGTGCAACATCAACTGTCAGAAACATTCACTGGAGGAGAAACTCCTCTTCCAGTTCATTTGCAGAGGCTAATTACCAGCCACTGCTGGAGAAGGGCGCTTCTGCGGCTGGACCCTGGCGGAGGTAGTACAGGATCACTGTCAGGACCAGCACTTGTGCTCCAATGAGATTGTTTTCCTCTTTGGGTTACTCCCTCCAGTGGATACTGCCCTTTTTTCTCTGGGGCACAGGCAACAGCAGCATCCAGACCAAGATGGAGAAGGAGAATCAGAAACCCTTCTGGGACAGGTGCTGAAAGAATGGACAACTCTATTCTCCTCACGAGTCATAGTGAGATGAGATATCAAGGAGCATCACTGGGGGAGTTAAGCCAAGATAAAGGAAGCTACTAAGACTTCCTATGAGCCAAGGCTTCCAGCAGAGCTCCATGCTGGTCTTCCGTCTTCCTCCTAGAGAGCTACGGTAAAGGCAGCTCAGCAGATCTCCTGCACCTCAGTGTAACTTCTGCTTATGAACTTCATCTTCTCACAGAAGGATGGGTGTACAGGGTGCATGGAAATCAAGTGCAATATCTCCTTGACAAATGCACCAGTCCTTTTGCTGTTTCACATTGAACCAAGGGGAGAACAAGGAAAAGGGAAAAGATGAGCTCTTGATGACATATTTGGGATACAGAAAGGCCACACGACATCTTCTGGATGACAAATTCCTTTACATGGAGTCTTTGCTCTGCCTCCACTGCCCAAGTGAAGGGAAGGAGAACAAGCAGAGGATTGAACCTGGGTCTTGCCACAAAGAGCCAAGAGGTTAAATGGTCTCCTGGGAAGGGGAAATCACAGCATGCCAAATCCCTCACAACCCTCACTGATAGCTAGCTGCAGCATCTTGTGCACTTCTTCATAGGAGTCATAAGTAGGGAGGCACAGCTGGTTAAAACTGTAAAACAAAAGAAAAATTCCATTCAGAATCAGGTCTGAGAGGGAACCATCCCCATCAGCTGCCTTTAGATGGATTGATACAAGCATCACACATATTACATGACGTACACTGTTTGCCCACCACAACTAGTTGGTGTCATTCCCAAAAGCACAATAAAGTCCTGCCACCCCGAGATACTTGCCAAGTGTGAGCTGTTGGCAAAGTACTGTGAGTTGGAGCTGCAATGATCTGGAAAGATGGACAGAGTGCAGCAAACCCTCCTGGGGGCAGCTGGGAGGAACCAGTAGTGAACTGCAAAAGCCTGGCCAGCTCTTCCTGCGTGAAACTGGAGACCACGGTCCAAAACCACCTCATGACCTGTTACAAACCAGGAAAGGTAAAGAGAGGTCAGCCAGGAAAATCAAGCAAGCATATTAGCAACTTGCAAGAAGATCAGTCAATTGCCCTCACAAGCAAGTGTTCTATTAACAGTAAGATTGATTTGTTTTACCAGGGTGACACATAGAGGCAAGTATGACATAGTTTCTAATCTAAGTTAAGAGAGGTCCCACGCTACTGTCTCCCACCAATCCTTTCCCATAACGCAGAAAGGCTTGTTCTGCTTCTACTCTCCCCAGAGAGATTTTATTTTTAGAAGCACCTGCATAGGCAATGAAAACGCACTTCCTTCTTGCACTGTTATTTTTTTGGCTTTTCACATCATCTGGTACTTCTGCAGGAAAGTGGAACCATCCCAGTGTTTACAAATTGAAAATACAAGTTTCTATCTCTTTTCATCTTGGGTGTTCTGGCAGCTTCCATTATTTTTCTACATAAAGCTGCTACTATTCCCATACCCCTCTCACCGGGAAATGCAGAAAGGGATGAGAACCATTAGGGGCTACAAACTTAGGCTACTACATCAGTAGTCTTTACCATAGCACTGAACTCAAAACATTGCATGTGGGCTGCAAACATGTTTTTCAAGCATCTCTTGGTATATCTAAGTATATCACCATGAACATCTTCAGTAGCAGTAATCCACACCAACTCCTCCTGACTCCCTGCTGAACTGTTCTTAATTAGTGCTGTGTTGGATTTTTCTGAAGAGACCACTGCTGACAATTTTTACTTGCTGGTATCTGATTAAACATCACCTCTAGTCAGCCAGGCTGAAGGGATCTCTCTAGGGGGAAACATTATTTCACAAGGTGTGCAGTCCTACCTGACCCCTGAATTTTTCAGTTTGTCCTTCTGAAAACCTAAATTCCAACCAAGAAATCTGTCTTCTGCTGTATTTGGGATAACTGGTTTCAACAAGCAGGAAGGAGAAACCCTTTCATTTACCTTCTCACGGAAGTGCCAAGATCCTCCTACCACTACAGCATGTGCCTTGAAGTCACAGACACTGATATCTCCAGTACCACACATAAGCAGCTGAAAGGCAAGAGACTGCAGTCAGGAAGTGAGGAGCCCAGGAAACAAGGCAACAGCTACTGTGCAAATTACAGATGTCTAAAGTGCTTAGAGAAGAAACATTTTGGCTCTTTCCCAGATCCAGAAAGCACTTCATTTGTCAGAGAGGAGGGGAAGTAAAGGTAGAGCTGCTTAGGGAGACAGCGATTACCTCAAGCTCATTCTCATCAAAAATAGCCAGGAGGTTCTCAGGAACTAATTCATTAAGACCTGGAAGAGAAGAGAAGAGCATCATGTGCTATGTCCTGGGACATAAAGGAAGAGAGGAGCAGGGAGCAGGCAGCATGTTACCTTTCAGGAAGTGATCCACCTCCTCTCTAACCTGATTCGCCAGCCTGTACTGTGCAAGCAGATTTAAGTACAGGATTTTGTTTTCATTGGTCACTGGTACTTGAGCCCCTCCTGCCACCAGTTCTACCACCTGAAAAGAGAACACTTGACCTGAGTGTGACTGGCAGCATTCCCCAAACCTGAACTCCCAACCACAAAAAAACGAAGCAAGGAGTTACTTCCCAGAGTAAGCTCAATTTTCTGGGGCATAGCAGAGTTCTCAGTCCCCACTGCTGCACACAGTAGGGGTTAAACTATCCCACCTTCAGGAACTGCCTCCCTCACCTTCTCCAGCTGTCCCGTTTTGCTATACTTCTCTTCAGCAAAGACCAGATCCATCTCACTCACATCATTGTTCAGTATGAAGCACACCTTGGATTTATAGAATTCTGGGTCATCCGTTTCAAAATACTGTGTGAAAGAATAAGAAAGCAGGGACATAGAGGGAATAACAAAAAAAACCCTTATATTGTTAGCCAGAATTCTGTGTCTGCTACTACACCAACATTCAACTCTCCCCAAACTAACACAGGCTTCAGACAGGGCTGGGAAAGTTTACCTTGTAATGCATACGAAGTCCTATGATCTGAGCCAGGAAGGACCGAGTGAAGCGAGCTCGAACCAGCTGTTTGTAAGCACCTCCTAGAGATGATTCATAAAGACACTTTCCTACTAGGCGGCCCGCAAATTCATATACTTTGAGTCGTAAATATGTGGGACGCCCTGGGTTTGGATGCACCTGCAAAGAAGCAGCAAAATGAAATATCCAAGTACCAGACTGACTAGCACAAATAGCAAATACGGGACCATTTCAAGTTCCTACATCTCTCAAGCTGGCCAAGGAGCTTTAGTGTAATGTCCTCAAAGCCAAGCTATAGAAATAAAATGCCTAAGCCCGCCTAGGAAGACCATGAATGTTTCACATGCACAGGCAAGAAGCTGTATGAGAGCAGAAATGGATTCTGAAATATTTAGACCCAACAAAACCTCTAAACACTTTGATGTCACCTCCTCTTGCCCAGAAATCCAGCCCTCTCTGCTGGCTTGCCACCCTCTACTGCTCATCTGGACAGTTCTTTGAGACTTCAATGGGTTAAGATCATTAAGCAAAGCTTTGAGAAAGCCACTGGAAGTGACTATGAAGGCAAGCTAAAGCGTGAGTAAGGTAGCACACCACTTAACAGCAGCATTGTTTAACCATCAATGGCCACATTTCTGTGCATTCAGCACAGGAACTACAGACTCACCAAGGCCTGGTTGTTATCACTAAAGCGGGTAAACAGTTGATTGGTGGTATCAAATAATGCCTTACAAATGAGCTCAAACCACTCTCTGCGTGGACCTCCCCAGTCCAGAGCTACAAAATAAAACAAGCTTGGTCATCCATGGGTCATCAGTTCAAGAGTTTCATACATGCTGCTCAGTATTACTCAACACAAGAATTCATCACAATGAACAGCTCTGTAGCAATGTGGCAGTAGACAGGGACTGCAGAACTATAGGTTCTTCTCCCAAACATAGTCCTAGTTGGTTTTTTGGTTTGTTTGGGGTTTTTTTAGGGCTAGAGGGGCAGGGTTTACATAACGCTTCAGGTCCCTATATGAAATAGGTATAGAATAGCACCAGTAGGATAAATCACTAACATCTGTGAGAAAATCAGTGGGCTGGAAAGCCACAGAAGGACAGACATACCACAAGAAACCAGAATTTCAGACTAAAACTACTCCACTATCATTCCTTTTGCTTCCTCTGCATATATATTCACAGGATAACTCACCTTCTTCATCCTGAAAAATCACTTCAAAGTTTTTGCTCCAGTCAGAAACAGAAAAATTTCGTGTTGCTTTAAAAGACTGAAAAATAGAAAAAGAAAACAGCAGCAACCATTACTGCTTGGCATCCCATAACCAATATGCAGTCCTGTACATGTGAATGGGCAAACACAAAACCCCAATAGTCTAGCACTCTAAAGTACAAAAGTGAAAATTACAAATACCTAAGGTCTAATTCTTATTTGTCCAAAGCCACAGAAGCCAATTCCTCATTTTCTGTTATGAGAAACATTATCCACACAAAATACACCTCATCCTAAAACCAGTGTGAGGTCTTAGCACAGAAATATCACTCTCAAGGCTGCAGTACAGTATTGTTTAAAGTATTAAAATGCCTGTGGGAAGGAGCAATTTCTGTAAAGCACTTTCAGCCCACGAATTAGATTTAAAATAGGAATGTTTCAAAGAGCACTACAAAATAGCTTGAAGAGAATTACTAAGTTCATACTTACAGCAAGTCACGATGCAAAAAAGTAACAAAATACCCCAAGTGTCTAAAATTTCCTGTGCCCTGATTCTGGACTCCAATTAGAGAAATTTAAGAAGCTACATGGCAGTCTTCAGTCATACAGGTAGTTTTGGCTTAGTTTAACCTCAAGTAGGTTACAGCATCATGCTACTCACACCTCTGGACTAAACACATTGGTCACATTCATTGTACCTATCAACCTTGGTCACTAGAGATTATATTTATTATTATTATGGCACTGGATTTGTCTTACTAGACTGTAACACCAATGCTCAAGACGGCACAGGAATTTCCAAAATAATAGGAAAAATTAGTAATGGAAATACTGTTTAGAGATGAAGTAATTTTTCCAAGCTATTAACTGAAACATAGTCTCATAAACACTGCAAGCTGGTACATGCAGAAAATATTCCAAAACACAGATTTATTGCATGTAAATCAAGGGAAATCCTAGCCACTCCTGTTTTCCTCAGAAACGTTCTTTCCATCTTTGTAACATTACTGTTGTGAGATACACATGGAAACAATAAGTCAGGATAACTGCCTCCCCAGCATACACAGTATTTAGAATGTAATTTAAGAACTGTATTATATGAATGACTAAGTTCTGTTTTGGAAACACAACAGTTCAGGTCAGAAATGATGAAGATTTTACCAAAGGACTCTACAGAATATTTTGTCATCACTCTGAACCACTACTAGTAGCCTGTTGATGCAAGAGTTTCATGCATGCAGCTCAGGAACATCTGACTTGATATCTTATCTTGCTAAATGGCTCTGTGCCAGAAAAACAGTAGATAAAGACTCGGGAGCTCTATGTTCTGCTCCCAAATCTAGTCCAGGTAGACAGTCTCTCTCCAGGCCTCGAGTTCCAATGTAAAGTAGGGACAGAGTAACATCAGAAGATTTCCTGCTTTTACAGGCTATGAATCCATTTACAGAATCACAGAATCATTCAAGCTGAAAAAGACCTCTAGGATCATCAATTCTAAACTTTGACTGATCCCTACCTTGTCAACTAGACCATGGCACTAAATGCTACATCCAGGCGTTTCTTGAACACTTCCAAGGATGGTGACTCCACAACCTCCCTGAGCAGTCCTTTCCAATGTTTAACTTCTTCCATGAAGAAATTGCTCACCGTGTTCAATGTGAACCTTCTCTGATGCAGCTCGATTTAATTTACCCTAGACATCTCTCAGGACTTAATCTACTCTGTGATAAGCTCTTTGCCTTAACTATTTAAGAAATTGATCAGACCTTGCAGCCCCAGGGAAGGAATACATCATTCCACATAACAACACACCAGAACACAGAGGAGGTAGTTAGGTTGATTTTTTTTTTCTTTTTCCCATCTCAAGCTGCCTGCTGGCATCTGCCTTGAAACAGAGGGACTAACCATTTTTAGCATGGCTGCCCTAGCACATTCCAGTTTGGATTTCTTTAGGCACTGAGCAGAATAAAAAGGATGGAGGAAGCACTGGGCTTAAGTAAAATGACTCAGACACTCACCGACTCCAGCAGACAGTGACGGCTGACCTTCAGTGTGACCTTCGAATGAGGTCTTTTCATATGCACCTGACGTAGCTCTCGCTGAAAGAAGTTCACTTTGTCTTGGAAGGTTTCAGAGCCTCCTGAGAAGAGTGACAATTTGGGTGAGGCCTGAGCTGTCAGCACCTCAGACATATACAGAGCATTCCTAAGATTAACTGCACAGATCAGCTTTACAGCCCAAAAGTGCATTTACTACAGCAAGGTTTGGAGACAGAACTCTCAAGGTAGTTTTGCAATTAGTCTTGCTGGTTTTCATACTCACAGGTGCACTTTCAAAGAGCCTGACAGAGAAGCCAAACTGAAAAGGAACAGCTGCTGTGATGAAGTACATTCACTGGAAGCACCAACAGGAATAGAGCATGATACTCCAGGAACCAAAGTTCTCATCAGAAGTTATTCAGTGCTGGCAATCTTTATTCCCCAGGGAAACTAGCAGGCTCAAGCACTAACTTCCTGACTACTGTACCCACCTCACTGTCCCTTTACCTATGTTTTTATGCAGAGAGCGAATGAAAGTGGCTGCCAAGATGTTCCTCTCCTTGCAGCTCAGCTCCACAGGGGGTTGGATCCCATCATCCACCACCAGTGTCAGTAATTTGTGCACAGGATCAGGACCAAGGTATGAAAACTAGCAGCAAAAAGATGCAAGAAAGGGTAAACCCATCATGCAGAAGGCACAGTATGTTCAGTAGACAGAGCAACACCACCTGTGCTCTTAAGACTTTCTCTGCTCACTCATGTGTATGTAGTTAACAGGAAAACTATTTCTAGCATCCAGACTCCAGTTAGGAGGCTGCTTTAAACTTCACACACAAGTCTAAGGGTTTCAATGGACACAATCACAGCATTTTAGCAAGGTTATGAGGAAAATAGTCAAGAAATATGCAAAGGAATCAAGATTTTTGCCTAGCATTGGGACAAAAGGCAGGAAAGGGTGATAAGACTGGCTCTTAGTCACAATTAACAAAACTTAGGCACTGAGAGGGAATTCCAGAGCAGAAATTTATGCCACACAATGTTGTTCTGTGTGCAGAAGCCCTTCTCTCCAAAAGGAAAAAATAGACTGTGATTCACAAGGATGACAAGCTATCAACATAGAGGTGCAGTGACAGGTACATGGAAAGAGGCTCACCTTTGTGCCAGGACACACTCTAAAGGTGAAAAGGCGCCATGGAATGATCTTCAGGTAAAATTCTTTCACTGAGAATTGCTGAGTAACCAAAAGGAAAAGAAAATGTTAAATGTCACAGATCTGTTAAGGGTTGTCCCCTGTCCCTGAAACACATTAGGCAGAGGACACATCCATGAGGCTAGACCTCCCTTCAACCCCAGGAACAGGTTTCTGTAGCATTTGGCACAATACATGAGAACCTTTAAAGCTCCACAGAACGTAAGCACTTGTCAGCAAGACTTCACTGCGTGCATTTATGACGCATGTGGGATGCCAGCGCGACACAGATTTTATAGCAGTAAGCTATTGTGTTCAGTAGAACGTCACCAGTCTAACTGGAAAGTAATCTTAAGTACACTTGAGAAGCTGAATTCAGGACAAGATTGTAATGCACTGACAAAAAGGTTTCAGTAAAAGTCACACCAATGGACTACTGCTATTACTCCCTAATTTTCACAACCATTTCAAGCATCTTTTAAAAAGAACTTGCAATTGCTAAATCCATGAGATTTGCAGAAATTTATTCTCAGTGTATTTCTTCCAGAACAAACTACTTACTGTGCAACTCCTGCCTTCTGAAGAGCAAGTGAAAATGAAATTTTAGCATCTTTAGACAAAAGAAAACCATTTCCTGCACAAACCTGTCCTAGCTGCAATGATTGGAAAAACTGACAAGCAGTACTGGTCCAGAAACAAGCCAAATATGAACAGCAACTCCTTAAAAGAAATAGCAGCACAGTAACAGTTTTCTACTGTTTCTATTTCTATATAGAGAGACACCCAGGGATATAATTATGCAATCCTAAGAATCACATTAACAACTTTGGCACCTAAAGGGAGCTTCTAACAGTACCCACTTGTGGTGATCTGCTTTACCAGGTAATGCAATACAAAAGAGTACAGACGTCCAAAACAATACATCAAGGATGAAAGGATGCTGAGCTCCCAAGGACACAGCACTCAAAATCACTTCTTAGAGCCATGTGCAGCACAGATTTAGAAATCTCCAGCAGCTCCCTCCATCCTATAACTGTTTCACAGTCCTCTTTCTCCCTTTGGCAGGAAAGAAATTCCTGGATTAGTCTTTCACTTTGATATTTATCACTGCATTTTTCAGAACACATTTTAATAGATAGATGAACAAAATGATTTTGAATTCATTAGTAAATTTAGAGGAATTTTCTTTCTAGTTTCTGAACGCTTTTAAGCAATAATAATGGAAAATAGTTACTGTTAACATACTCTTATAGTAAGAGAATCCTCAATGTCTCCTGTTTCTTCTACTTACAAATTTACGCTTAGTTCTCTGACCATTTTTTCCCTTTTCTTTTGAGCAAAACATTCCAGAAACAGAACAGAGACATCAAATCTGAGAAGGTGAGATTCTCTTAAATTGAAATTTACAGGTATCAGAAACTGAGAATAGGAATTGCAGGTCTGACCTGACAAAAGCAAAGGAAAGGCAAACAGAATATCTACTGAACAATCAGCAAGAAAGTTTCCAGTAGGCTTTGGATCAGTCCTAGAAAGAACCTAAAATCCAAAAACACAACCCTAAAACTTCAAGTTCTAAAACGCCATCCTAAAACTTCCAAGGCTCATTTTAACATTATTCTCAGTCACGAGTTCCATGTTTGCCCCAAGCAAACCTTTTTTTAACCAAATCTGAGGCACCTGAATGAGCTAAGATATAGAGAACAAGGAAGCTCTTCAGTTACAGCATACTTTAAACATGCACTCAAGTGTGGTAACTTTATATCTACCTTAGGTGACACATAGCAGTACACTTTTTTAGGCTTCTTCACTTTCTCGGGGGTCTGGCTGTCAGAAGGAGAATCTTCATCTTCATCCTCAATTGCAGTAGAAGGACGGCGCTGGGAGGAGCTCAGATGCACCGGTGGAAGTTGCCACTGAGTGTTCGTATAACTAGGAGCATCGTAAAGGTAAGCTTCAAAATAAATACTGACACCTGAGGTGGACACATTGCGTTCTACAATGTTCTTTTCATTCTCTGAGGGAAATAGATATAAAAGAGTGGTGTAAATCCTAATGGAGACAAGAGTGAAAAAGAATGCACAGGCCACCACCAAATCAGTGATTATGACTTTAAAGAAAAGGATCCAAAGGAAAACCTGGTCAAGTGAAACTTTGATAAAGAGAACCCAGGAGTGGGATGAAAAGATTTCAAGACAGTAATTTGTCTGTTAGTGACTGGTTGAAGAAAAAAGGCATACAGAACCTCTCTCTCAGAGCACCAGCCTGAAGGCATAGCCACTTAACACTGAAGTCTGGCTCTCTCCTGAAGAAACCAGGAATTATAGCATTGTAAAAAAAAAAAACCTCACATAGGTTACATGCAGTGTTCTTCATCCATACAACTTAACACACAATACATGACTGGCTCAGATGCCAACTACTAGCAAGCAATAAAAATTGCCTAATTTCAGAGGTAAACCTCCTGAAATAGGGAAAAAACACTTGTTTTTGTCTGCTGATGGAGCAGAGAGTATCAGCCCTCAGAGATCTCCCCTGTTAGAAGCAAATTAATTTACCTCAGCATTTTTAAATGAATAGGCTTTCCTTCAGCATGGCCAGCCTGCAGGGAAGCCACAAATAGCTCTGCTACATGAGTGTGCAAAGCACATTGCAAGAGAGCACCTGGAGAATGAATACTGAGTAGGTCTTGACTCACCACTTAGAACAATGATGTCAAAATCACCATTGCTTATGGGCTGGTTCTGGTAGGAGATGCAGGCATGGAAACAACCCCTAGAGTGCAAGGTGAGTCGGAAGAACACCTCACAAGTCTGCCGATTGGACACCACAGACTTCTCAAACACCACATCAGAACTCTCTTCTTCTTGAGGGCCCAGCTAAACAGAAAACAAATTAATAAAAGGAGCTCTCCAGCTCACCTGAAGTCAAGCAGCCAGGGTTGAGGTTGCACTCACCTCATGGATGGAGAGGCTGTAATTGTGCTCATCTATCAGGGACACGGAATTGCTGGTGGGATTGTCATACTCATCTCTGGGAGCTATCTGCAGAGTGTGCTGCTGCCCACAGGTCAGCACCAGAGTGGAGAAATGACAGACAATTTTGGTTTTGGAGGGAACCACCATTCCTGAAGCAGACAACAATAATTTAGAGTCAAACAAATTCCAAGGTGAAGCTTTAAAAAGCAAAAGAAAAGCAACTAGGGACACAATACCCTTGAAAATGGATCAAATCTAAACACATTCTATACCCCTGTATTAAAAAAGCAAAGTATCTGAGGACTGAAGTATATGGTGTAGTGCACAGCATATGCCTTGGATCAGAGGTTAATACTAATAAAGCAAACCCAGTTACTAGTCCTCTAAAGAATGCTTTTCCACCATTCTAACTTTCTGCTCAGGAACTTGCTCCCACTGTTCATACAAAATATAAGCTAGCTGACACCTAAGAAAACCTGCAAATGCAGCTTACCAAACAAACTTTATTGAGGTTAAACCTGAGCTTCTTCTTTCTGAAGGGATATTTTAGCAAGCTTTGTATCTATTCACAAAGCAATGAATAGAGGTCCTTTCGATAACAACATGTACACAAGACATAAAAGGTGCCAACTGGGGTCAAAAAAACAAAAGTAGAAAAAAACCAAATTTTAGATGGATAAAAAGGAAACGTTTTTACAAAAGTGTGCAATCAAAGGTATCAACTTCTCCAGAAGCTTACAAGAATAGAGTATTCAGAAAAAGAAGAGGCAAATTATGACAGTATTTCCAATTCAGATACAAGTAACTCAATACCTTCACAAAAGGTTCTTTCTGACTACTAGATGCATTATGAAGAAATTACTACAAAATGGAGAACATGACAGAAGTGGATAGGGATTTTAAGTAGCACTAATGACTTATTCTGTAAAGCAGTTTCTGTTTTGTTATGTACTGGTAGTCACAAGTGTGTTTTACTCATGGGTCTGTTGCTGGAATCTACACATGGCAGGAGGAAAATGGTGAAGGGTAACCCCTTCCCTGTCACCTACCTATTTTAGCTGGAAACACATTTACCTAAGGGCCTCCAATACTGCCATATCTACTTTGAATCATTACAGGGCCACTTAGATCTTACCTGGCTGGAACACCTTGTAGTAGGGACTGTAGGCCACATTCAAGCCACCGAGTTTTACAGTGATCTCGTATCTCCCAGCCCTGCGCACAGTGAAAGCCACTTTCACCACATTGGAATTGGGCTCTTGAAGAACTTCCTGGGTTACAGGAATATCAATTGCTAACTCCACATGGCAGATGTGAACTCGCAGCCCCACAGGCCTGTGAGCAGGGAAGGGTTGCCCGTTTTTATAGAATAACTGCATGGGAAACACAGAAGTCCAGGTCAGCAAAAACATACAGTGCACAGAGGAAGAGAAAACAAGTTGCCTTAGGGAAGGGCAAGTACCTCAGCTCAGCAAAGGAAAAATAACTAACAGACAGCTCTGTCACGCATACAGTGTTCTCCAAAACGAACAGGGACAAGTGGGCATTGAACAGCCCCGTTCTCTTTTGTGCTGGGGTTCAAATGCATGCCCTGAAAAGAACATGCCTCTAGGCATTTCCTGTCTGCACTCGTAGTGCAAGTGGAAATCATGAAAACCTATTAGCAAAAGGAAAAGAGTAAAGCCATACCCTTTCAGAGAAACAAGCAGATCTTGTTCATTTGTACAGCTAAGCTCTGAAAAAACTCTTACAAATTTGATACAGAAAACAGTGTGATGAAGATGCTGACCTAAGGAGCTGACCCAGCCTTTACTACTAAGAAGCATCATAATGAAAACAACATGTTAGATAAAATCACAGGCAGATCAATCACAGAAGTGATCTCCTGGACAATTTCAGAAGGTAACATACTTCAACTACTACTTCCTTACAAGGAAAGAATTACACCTTGAAACTCTATATGCATGGCTCTTCAAGAGCCAGCAGCTTGTTGGCCAGAGCCTGCCTGCCATCTGCAATCAGCCTGCAGTCAGAAGAAAGTTACTATTCTTCCCTGTTTCTAAGTAAGGGAGGGTGTGGGGCCTGAAGTCGTTTGCATCTTGACTGACATCAGGAGAAACTAGTGAATGCAAAGCTACTGTTGATGAATAAAGGGCTAAGCAAATGGGACACAAGCATGAAGGGGAAGGGCACATTGCTGGAGCTGCATGAGTGTCAGTAAGGTGAAGGAAATAAATTCAAATAGCAGGAACAGAACAAGTCCCTTTCCCCTCAGCTTTTTTCACTGCCTGCCCTGGAGTTAGAACTCTTCACTCACCATCAAGCAGAGGGGTTTTCTTCACCTTCCCAAGAGGGACGGATATGGCAAACTAGATGAACATTTCTTTTTATTTTGATACCCTCTTGGATGGGAAGGTGGGATAGAAAGATGGGCACATAAGCCCAGCAAAACCTGCTCAAACTTTCTGCACGTAGTTCCAAACTCTCCGTGTTCACTCATTTCCCCTAGACTTGGCCTTTTGGGATTAGAGGGAAACAAGAATCCCTGCAGGTTTTTCCAGGTCTGACAGAATAACAGTCCATTTTACAGTAATGGGGAGCAGTCATGAAGCTTTACAGCTCTTGGGTTGGTAAAATGCCCATTCCCACACCCTCAACTTCAGCTGCACAACCGAAAGATAGCACCAAAAAAGCAAAAGGTTTGCTGAAGGCAAGGCTCAGCCTACCCACTTCCTAGTAAAGGAAGAAGTAGTCAGGACAAGCCTGATCTCCTCTGGCTCTTCAGAGGATTCTGAAGACAGGAGATTAGATTTTAAGAAGTGCAAACCTCAAATACGCCCTTTCAGAGTTTTGCAACACATTAACAGAGCAGAAGGCATACACAGATAGCTTTCCTACTCCTCAGTTACATCTGGCTTAGCCCCAACAAAAAAATATTTGAAGAGCCCATCCCTAACTCAGACCTCTGTTCCTGCCCACAAAGCTGCATGGAAACAAAAATATTGCCTTACATGCACTCGGAAGGCCATGCTATGGCCCACCTCATAGGGGTCCTTCCAATCCCAGGAGATTTTGCAGGACCGGGGATCCAGATAGTTGCCTCGCACGTAGTCATAAATAGTTCGCTCCCCTCGGCGCTCCCGGTCCTCATGCTGAAGGAAGCTGACTATACGTGCGGCAAGCTCAAAGAGGAACTTAATGGTGAAGAAGAAAGCTACAACAGATACTGTGATCCCACCTGCAGCAAGGAGAGAACAAAGGGTGGTTGCAGCAGCCAAGGTGGCTGAGTCAGGCTCTAAAATCCCCTCTGTATCAGCCCAAGATGCCTTTTCATTAATGATATTCTACTCAAATGCAAATTAGGTATTTAAGGCAGATGCTGTTGTGTGAACATTTATGGTTTGTGTTATGATACAAGTAAGGTTAGAAAATATCAAGTCTCTTAAAACTCTGCAAATGACTTCAAACAAAGGAAATAGTTAAAGGTGGTAGAGAGTCTCAAGTAAGGCTTGCAGACATCCCAACAGAGACATGGAATTCCCTTCAAGTTGCAAGTTAGAACTACAGAGATTCCTGTAAGGGAAACAGTCAGATAACCACACAGCTCCTGCACATCACATTAAGGCTGGATTAAGAAGCATCACAGAGGCGACAGCCCTCCACTAGTCCTTGAAAGAAAAAGTAAGGGGATGGATTAGGAATTTGGTCAATGAAAGGACTTTAGGAACAAGAAGAATGGTCGAGAGGCAAGTCTGCCAGGTGGAGGGCACAGTGTGGGGTGACAGTAACTTCATGTTTGTTAGGTAAACTCTAAACTAAAATTAAATCAAAGGCTTTCAAGAAACCCTTCTAAAGCCTATGGAGAGGTCAACAAATACAGTGGCAGCCTTTCCTTCACTTACCAATAATGTAAAACATCAGGTCCCTTCGGTGAGACAGACAGCCGAGGATCACAGCTGCATCTAGAACACAGAATAGGCCAAGTCCAGTCCAGTGACTCTTCCTCACACACACTAGCCTAAATTTAATCTATGATTCCTCAGAAAAAATGCCTATTGATCATTTTTCCTCTTCTCCAAGGACATTCCTAAAGCATTATTCCATAAGATTGAAATATATGAACAGCACAACATGCTACAATTAACAGTTCTTCCTTCGTCACGGATTCCCATTCAGATTCAGGGATCTATAAGAGGGACAACATATCATCGCTCTGAAAACAGTGAGAGCAGGCTCTGGGTACTGCAGGAAGGAGATACTTTTTGCAGGATCACCAACTTCAACAACAGTGGCCAAAGCCATTCATCCAAACTGTCACACCTACTTGCAAGTCACAAAGTTAACTTCTACCCTGATACAAAAGCACACTATAGAGCCACCACCAAAATGGACAGAAGCTGACCCTTAACCAACAACCTTAGAAGAAAAAGCTATGGAATAAAAGTTGCAGACAAGACCATCCCCATTTGTTCAGAACAAACAAAACCCTTCTAGGGCAGGTTCAATCTATTTTTTGCCCTGTAAGTCTACTACAGAACATACGAATGCAACTGGAAAAGAGTCCATTTGCATTTTCCTACTCAATTTTGCGGAGTGGAGTATCTCTGCTGAAACTCTTACTGATCAACACAAAAGCTAAAACCTTCTGTCTGTACACCATTAAGTTTAGAGCAATTTTTAGAGACACCAGTCTAGACTCAAGTTTTCACTGAGGGGACTGCTAAACAAACATGTAGTAAAAATACCACACCCAGAAAAACAACATGCTGTTTGGTTGATAAGACATAGCTGACAGATGGAACAAGAGCAGCAGCAAGGAACACGTGTGACAATTTGACAAAGGATTTGGCATACAGTAATGCATACAATATAGCTCACCATGGCACCATTCAGTTAGTGAGAAGCTACATTGTGCATTCAAGCTGCCTTTTTTTTTTAAAACAAACACAAAAGGGGAGTTATTCATCAGTCATCCCGACAGCAGCAGTAACGGACATCAGCATGCAGAAAGCTTAAACAAGGTATTTCCCCCCAACAATAGCCATGACTTTCCAGCCCAGCAAATCCCCTTTGCTGGCCTCAGCACATAGTCCAGCCCTCCAACCAAAGAGCAATCACATACCTTTACACAAGTGCCCATGTTCTAAAAGCCAAAGAGAGGGTACCCATTCTTCAGCATCCTTCCACTTTGTGCCCAAATCTGGGACAAACATCAGCAAGAAGAGGCCATACAGAAGATCATCACAGAAAGAGTAATTCTTGGAACTTGCATCACAGAATCATTGCTGAAAGACAAGGACTTGAGCACAGCAGTTTCTTCCTCTTTGTGGAAAAAGGGTTGTCCTGCAGTGCTGTTTCCTTTAGCCTGCAGTTAGCTAGCTTTCCTGGAAAAGCAAAAAAAAAGGAGAGAAAAACGTTAGATCTCTCCATTATGGATAAATCTAGCAAGCAGAAACACATGAGAGGTGCAAGATGCAAGAGCATCACTAGACATCAAATCCATGAGAGGTGCTATAAAAGTATCACTCTTGATGAGGTGCAAGGCTTCATCATATCCTCAACCTCTATCTGTCACAATCTCATTTTGTTATACAACTCCCTAAACTAGCACGTTCAAGATGGAACAAAACACATCCTTGCCTCCATAGGTTTCACAGAGCAGCTAAGAACCTGCATGCTGTTTGTAAAGGAGTATTAAGGATGGAAGCATGAACTGATAGCCTAAGTGGAATACAGAGAGATTGTCTCAGCAGCCAGGGATCAGGTTAGAAAAGCTAAAGCCCTGATAGAACTAAACCTTGCCAGGGATATCAAGGGTGCCATGAAAACTTTCTATAGGTACATTGGTGATAAAGAAAGACTAGGGAAAACATGCACCCTCTCCAGAAGGAAACAGGAGACCTGGTTACCCGGGACAAAGAGAAGGCTGAGGTACTCAACAACTTTTTCCCCCTCAGTCTTCACCAGTGAGTGCTCCAGCCACACCAACCAAGTCACAGAAGACAAAGGCAGGGAATGAGAGAATGAAGAACTGCCCACTGTACTAGAAGCTCAGGGGGATTTTTTACAAGGGCATGTAGTAATAGGACAAAAAGAAGGACTTCAAACTGAAAGAGGGTAGGTTTAGATTAGATATAAGGAAGAAATACGAGTAGTGAGGAACCAGATCAGGTTGCCCAGAGAAGTTGTGGCTGCCCCATCCTTGGAAGTGTTCACAACCAAGTTGCATGGGACTTTGAACAACCTGTTCTAGTGGAAGGCATCCTTGCCCATGTCAGGGGAGTTGGAATTAGATGATATTTAAGGTCCCTTCCAAGCCAAACCATTCTATGATCAGGTAGCCCTTCAAGTCCTCATACCCAACAAAATTATATATTCTGTTCTCAAACCGATTTTGCCCAGATTTAAAGGGTTATTTATAGTCAAGCCTCAAAAAAGAAAAGAAAATAAGTTCTTCAGAATTCTTGGACCACAAAGCAAACTAGATTTTGGGTTTGGTACTGTTGTTTTAGGTATTCAGGAAATTGAGATCTTCATAAGGGATTTCAGCTTCAGCAGCACTATCCACTAAATTACAGTTTACTGTCAGGACTGAGATAAAAAAAATTAAAATTTAACAGCAAGGATTGACGCAGCCCACAAAAACCAGGACACATGCCAGAAGAAACACCACAGAGCCTACATAATTGGTATCTACTCATTCAGAGCACAGATTACATAAAGGAGTGAGAATTAAAAGAACAGAGTCAGGCTCACCAAGGCAGCTGTCTGTTAAGATAGTCACCTCTTCTGGGGATGTGATGTGCTCCTCCCACCTGCCAAGCCACCAGTTCAGCTGTCACTTGGTCCTTAGTCCCTCCTCCTCTGCCTTCCTCTTCAGATGGCTCTTATTTCCCTCCATGACAATAATCATACAGATCTGGCTGCCTTTACACACTTCTACTAACCTTTCTAATGCACATGAAAATCAACCGCTAAGCCTGTGCGGAGCTTTTTGGCTGCGCTGCAGAAAACAGCCAGACTCTCACCATCTTTTCTTCACCCACATCTCAAGGAAAGTCCCACCCACTCATCTATTTTCCTCCTTCCTCTACTTTTCCTCAGTGCAACAGTGTTGCAGTCCCCAGGGCACAAGTTCTCATTCTCCTCCTAGGTAAAGCATCAGGTTTCTAAACTCACAAATCTCTGTGTGTTAAGGACCACAGACCTGGCAATTTCCTTGGTATTTTAGTTATTTCACAGTACATATCCAAGATGTGTTACAAATGACTGGCTGAAACTCTGCTCCAGCTTGGCCTGGCTGTGGAAGGTGTGTGGTTACTCCCCACACAGCTGGGGAATTTCACAGGAACTTATCAATATTTAGGAATCCACACGGTCTCCCTCCAGCATCTTCCAGAACCTCTTCATGTCACAAAAAACCCACAAAGATGTCTCTGTGGGTTCAACTACTCAAGCTATTTCTGCTTCACTCCACAACTCCTTCCCTTCTGAGGTACACCACAGGTACACAGCCTCTCTCTCAAGCATAAAAAGAGAAAGATCCATCATTTAAACTACAGGGCTTTTAAAGTAAATTGGAACCTGAATCTCTTGATTTGGTTTGCACAATTTCTGAACTCGCTAGACAAAGGGAATCAGTTATCTCAGGTATATTAGTTAATCAGCACAGCAACTTGACATTTTATTATCCCTACATGATGTGGTAAACAAGACACCAACACAGGTGGTCACCAGAGATGAAGTGGCTGTTATACAGTCAACTTCCTTCTAGCTTACTCACTACCAGCAGCTTTAAGGGTGCTCATGCAGCTGGAATACACTGAGGTGAAGAACCCAGCTGCAAGTAGGTGGTATCCAAGATACATTGCCACTCAACAAAATGAAGATGTGAATTAAAACCGTATCTGTGCTAAGAACTCCTGGGTAACAATCTGGGAAACAAATTCTGAAAAGCAGCAATATAAGGGGCCATCACAGCTAGGCTGGAAAAAAAAGTGCTGAATTATCCAACAGGCTTTAGTAATCTTAATCCAAGGACAGAGCAAGCGATGGTCTCCTGCCACCTGCCGGGAAAATGGGGATTTGGGAAGCTTCACCTTGGTTTGACTCAAGGATAGACGGCATGGAATCATAAAATAAGCTGCATTAGTGCCATTGCTTCTCTCAAGTCAGCAAGGAAAGCAAGTTGTGATGGGAATACGTTTAGTTTGTGTTACTGCTGCTGTTGAAGCCAGAGGAACACAGTGCAGAGCTCCAGAAGGAAGCAAAGTGTAACCACACATACAAAAGGAACTGTAACACAGTAACACACGTTCATGTGGCTACAGCTACAAACCTAGCTAAGGGGCATGCCATACAGAACGGATGTACTGAGCTCCTAGGAAATCTGCTGTGCCTCTTAATTTTATTTGCACTGATAAATTGCCATTCTTCTCTTAACAACAAACCTTTAATTTTGTTTTAAAGCCTTTTTGCAGGTTAATACTACCTCATCTAATCAAAATAAGGGAACCATTTACATCTCTATGCAGAATCTCTCTCTATCCATGTGCACAAATGTCTACCACCAATGGCACATCTGTCTCATGCCATGCACAGATGACTATTCTCTAGGGAAAGAGACAGTATTATCTCACACTAAGTAAAGCATGCACAAACCAACAAACAGGAATGACCATGAGACCCTAACTTTAAAATACATTCACAGAAAACTGAAAAGCCAGTGCAAAAAGCACTAAGCAGGATCCAATATCAGCTGTCAAGGACAAAAACTGCATCAATGGTCAGTGTCTACAGAAAACAGTCATTCTCTGACTAGGGATGGAATTTATCATATGCATTTACATACAAGCCCTATAAAACAGTGGCAACAAGAAAACAAAAAACAAAAAAAAGAGACTTCTGTCAACTGCTTAAGTCTAAGGACTTTTCACTGCAAATGAACCACCAGCAGCACTGTCAGCTCCTCCTGTCCTCAAACACAGCAAGCCAGCCAGACGGCAACTTTCAGGCCAGTCTCATCTTGACACCAGCTCTGCTTCCTGAGCCAGGACAAAATTCAGCACCATGCCCTGCTGCACATCAGTGGGGAAAGTAGATCACCCCTTTCTTCCTCAATTATTTTGCTTCCCAAACCACGGAGGGAAACTTAAGCAGCATCATGTGAGCTCCACCAACTGCATTTCCTCAACCAACAGTTAAGCTAGGTATGATCACTCAGGCGGAAAGCTCAGCTGTGGTTTTCCTAATAAACACGGGTTTTCTTTCAGTCTAATTCTCTTCCTCATTGACAGAGCATCAGTCACAGTTCTACAGAGGTCACTACTTCAGGAAAAAACTCCTTAGTGGTTCTTCATTGGCTGCTTTTTCTGACCAGTACACCAGATAAAACCGGTTGTATTTGGAGGATAACAACAGCTACAAGATCTCACTAATCCCGGAAGCTTCCATGAGAAGGGCCTTGCTCTCTCCCTTCCCTGCACAGGGCACGAGAAACCAAGTGCCCCGGACCAGTCCAAGAACTTGGAGAACATTTCCTTTCATCTGTAGAAAAGACATTTTGGGTCAGACGACACCATTATGGCTGCAAAAAGTACAGCTAAAATTATGCTCATTCGCTAAGATTTCTGGTCACAAATACAGGTAAGAACTAACGATAATGATAACCCACTGCTTTTCATTAGGAAGCTCATGAGCCAGAGCGTGGCAAAACCAGCACTACATTAACTCTTAAAGAAACCAAAACAGTCCAGCAAGCTAAAGTGAGTGGGCTGAAGACCTCCGTAACATCCCAGCTCTGCTAAGCAGAGAAGAAGAGGGGGAAGGAGGGCGATTGGTGTGCTGCGGTTCCCCTTCCAGTCCGCACCAGCGGTGGGCTCGGCGGGGCCACCAATCCCCACGGCCTTTCCACAGGCGCCTGCTCGCTCCCACCTACCCAACATGCCCCGACACCCCCGCAGCGCCGCGCAGACGGCGAGGCCAAGCCGAATGAAAAGCCGGAGGCCGCCGCCGGGATGCAAGCCGGCCCTTCCCGCTCGCCGGGAGCCCCGGCGCCGCCCGCCCCCGCCGCGGCCTTCCCGGAGAGATCCCCGTCGCGGTCGTATCAGGCCCACCGCGGGTGCTCCGGGCCCGCAGCGGGGCCGTCATCCAGGGGGACGCCCGTCACGGCGGGGCGGCCGTGCTGCGGCTGCAGCTCCCTCGCCTGGGAGCCCGTTCCCCACACCGGAGCCCGAGGCAGCGGGGAGAGAAACGCCGGCACCGCCGTTACCGTGGTCTCCGACGGCGCCGCAAGCCCGCTGCTGCTGCCCGGCGCTGCCGCTGCTCGGCGCTGGCAGCCGGAGGTGACGCGCACCCGGGGCGGGGCCAGTGACGCAGCAGGGACACCGGCAGTGGCGGTGACGGCACCGACGGGATCGGCCGCATCAGCATGGTGAGCCGGGAGCGGGCCGGGGGGCGGCTGGCTGGCACCGGGTCTCTCCTGAGCTCATCGCGGCCGTGTGTCCGTGTCCTTGCAGGGGAAGCAGAAGAAGGCGCGGAAGTACGCGGTCATGAAGCGCATGATCAGCCTCCGGGATGAGCGCATGTGAGTGTGGCGGCGGCTGGGCCCGGTCCCCCCCGGGGCCCTGGAGCGGCCTCGTGTCCCGCTCGGGAGAGGCGGGAGGAGGTCCTGGCCCAGGTCCAGCCCTTCCTTGTCGCTGTACCCAAGTAGTGTCTGTCTTTCTTTGCAGTAAGGAGAAGGACCGCGCAAAAGCCCCCGTGAAGAAGAAGGAGGACCCGAGTGCCATCAAAGAGCGGGAGGTGTAAGTGCTGCCGACGCACTGGGGAGGGAGAGAAGAAAAGGAGGAGGAAGAGAAGAAAGGAAGGAGGGGCGGCCACGCTGCAAGCTGGAACTGGTGGTGTTTCTGACTGTCAGAAAAAGGATTGTGCTTGGGAAGCAGCAGGAGGCCTGATGGGTCTTTCTGCTCATTACCCTCTTTTATTCTGTGCAAGTTGTAGGATTGGACGTGATGTTAAATGGAATTAACTGATTTGAATTCTTTGTCTTTCTGGCAGCCCCCAGCATCCCTCTTGCTTGTTCTTCCAGTATAATACACAGCTGGGCCCCCCTTACCACATCCTGGTTGACACTAACTTCATCAACTTCTCCATCAAGGCCAAACTGGACCTAGTGCAGTCGATGATGGACTGTCTCTATGCCAAGTGTGAGTGTCTGCCCCACTCAGCTTCTTCTGACCACACAGTGCCACAGTGTGCTCGTAATGTGCTTTGTCAGCCTTGTGCCACTGGCTGAGAATAACAGAAATCTTGCAAAAAGAGTATGCACTATAATCATGGAGCTATGGTAACCCTGACAGTGTCTCTGGTTTCAGTCAAGTAATAGTTTTAAAATGCTAATCTCAGCAAAGGTAGAGTACTAGTAGCTTAAAAAATCTAAAATTACCATGGCATGGTTAAACTCAGTAGCTCTACATTTCATCACCTCACAACATTGTCAGTTGTCACTGTAAGTAATACCTTATAGTGTTCCATGATGTTTCCATGGCGTGTGGCCAGTATGTAGGGGTCTGGGAATAAATACTGCTTTGTTTCAATACTGGCTTTTTTTGCATTTAGGTATTCCATGTATCACAGATTGCGTAATGGGTGAAATCGAGAAGTTAGGACAGAAGTACCGTGTGGCATTAAGGTAGGTGCAGAGTGTTCTTCTCTATTTCTAGAACTTAATGCTTTAATATAAATAAATGACAAACACTCCGGCTTTTCATTCGGCTTGGCCTCGCCGTCTGCGCGGCGCTGCGGGGGTGTCGGGGCATGTTGGGTAGGTGGGAGCGAGCAGGCGCCTGTGGAAAGGCCGTGGGGATTGGTGGCCCCGCCGAGCCCACCGCTGGTGCAGACTGGAAGGGGAACCGCAGCACACCAATCGCCCTCCTTCCCCCTCTTCTTCTCTGCTTAGCAGAGCTGGGATGTTACGGAGGTCTTCAGCCCACTGTGACTGGTGCTCCTGCACTAGAGGGTGGTTAGGTTGTTGCAGGGTCCTGAAGTTGGTTTCATTTCTCTGGCTCTATGAGATCAGTACAATGGCTCAAGTTTTAGAAATTAAATGCTAGGTATGAGTACACTATATTAATCTGTAAATCTTTTAACCTCTTATGACTTTCAAAGTAATGCTTTTTCCTGTTTCTAAAAAAAAAAATTGTTTTAATTATAGAATTTCTGGAAATGAGTAAAGAAGTGACCCAAGTCTTACAGAACCTTTCACTCATACTTCATGTTATTCCTGTATGAGTAGGTGCCAAGTACTGATAATCTAGAGACAGGTTATTGTGTGATATGTACAAAACTAGTCCAGTGTAGTTTGTGCTCTCCATTTAGATATATCGTTCTCTACTTTTTATTTTGGCCTGCTGTGTTGTAAAATGTATGAGTGCATACCCTAAACAGCTTTGATGTTGCCCTTCAGAGAGGAGGTGAAGTGTCCCTTTATGCATGGTACAAATTATCAGATGCCAGAAGTTCTAGTTTTTCCCACAGATAACTTATTTCAGATTATTTTGTTTGACAATGGCCTAACATTGTACAGATTTTGAATCCAACAAACCAGTACTAAGAAATACTTAAGCTATAATAACTAGACAAATGGCATTCTTTTTTTGTAGGTCATTTCAGTTGACCTTTGTCTACCATTTACTCCATCCCTTCAGCCCTTGTTTTGAGAACAATGTTCTGTATATCACAGGAAGGGGTGTTCTTGTTCCTCCATACTGTGTTATTGTACTCTCTGGTCTTATTGCTGTGATGCTGCTGTTTATGTCCCCACAGAATTGCCAAGGACCCTCGGTTTGAACGCTTGCCATGTATGCACAAAGGAACCTACGCCGATGACTGCTTGGTGCAGAGGGTCACTCAGGTATTTCTCTTTCTGACATTTTCTATACTGTGCTAACATACTAAAAACTCCTGAACGCTCCTAATTGCTGACTGACTTAAATTTCCCACAAAGTAACTATAAAATCTCACCAAGGGGCAGTTTCAGTCCTTAGCATGACATTATTTGGTGCAAGGTATTATCTTGCCTGAGCATTCTTGTTGTATAGGACAGCATCAAGAAGCACTTAGGATGAGCAAGCTGTCAGCTTGAAAGGCTGGACAGACTTTCAGAGATTTCTTGGGTCCATTTTGATGGGCAGAAGGATGTTATTAGTCTGCTGTAGAATTCTGTACAAGTCCTGGTAATGGCTTGCTAAGGACTCTTAGCCTTCTTGTGCTCAGTGAGCTCACTGAATAGGAACGTTTGGTCAGCCATAACTCCTTTCTGTGGGTTCTGTGGGTGTTGAATCTGACTTGCCTTCTTTTGCAGCACAAATGTTACATTGTGGCTACAGTGGATAAAGAGCTCAAGCGGAGAATACGAAAAATCCCTGGAGTGCCTATAATGTATATTTCCAGGCACAGGTAAGGGCCCCCTGACACGAAGGAACCCTGCCCAGTGCAATCCTTGTCTGACAGAGACTCTGTCACCATGTACTTCTCTCCCTCATTGTCTGTAGTTCAGGCTGCAGTAAAGGGCCTGGTGTGTACACAGAAGTTGGAAGTGCATCTACTGCTGGAAGAGACTGGTCACAGACCCTCTTTTATTGCAGTCCACATGTTCACTTGTCTTTACCTGGAGAAGTAGTTTCCTTAAGGCCAGTGTTTCCATAGATCAGTTTTACTTACCAGCAGCAGCACTACCAGGCAAATGCATTCTACAGGTTCTTGAGGAAAAACCATTCTTGTTCCATATTCTATTTGGTAGCTTTGTGTACCCTCAGCTAAGAGATTGACTTTACTTCTTAGCTAAAAACCAACTCAGAAGGATACTAGTGTTGGAAATGAGGAGCTTGACTGCTATAAATACATAAAGTTTTAACTGATCTATACTTAGAATGTGGCTCAAAAGATTTTTCTTTCAAAACACCTTTTCCCCTTATTCACTGTGGCCATGAATTTCTGGAATAGGCTACCAAGGGTGGTGATGGAGTCACCACCCCTGGGGGTGTTCAGGAAATTACTGTACATGGCACTTAGTGCCATGGTCTAATTCACAAGGTGGTATTCAGTCAAAGGCTGGACTCATTGATCTCCAAATGATTCTGTGAATTACATGTTGAATGTCTAAAGTTTCACTCTCTGAGGTGACCTGCTCTTAAATCCTAAGTCAGATCTTACAAAACTACAGGGGTTTTTTTCCTTCTCTGGAGGTGATGAGTTTTTGAGATGCCTGATTGCTGAGCTTAAGGTGAGGAATAACAGCAACCTTATGAAGACTTTTTACTATCAGAAGTAATACTTTTCTTCCTGGGGATCTGAGCTGCAGATAGAAATGCAATAAAGCTTCTTGCTATTCAGTCTGCCTGTAAACCTGTTGCTGCATGGGTGTCATGAGTACTTTAGTCCACTTGAAGAATCACCTTGCAGAAAGGCACACTAGCAAAAGCAGCTTTTAATATGTTTGTAGCAGTGCAACTTAACAGAATTCAATGGCAAGGTTCATTCTGTTACTACATGGATGAAACATACAAAGGAAAATCAACTTAGAATCACTTTAGAATGATTTGCACGGAGACCAGGAGTGCAAAGGGTTCTCCTATTAAGTCACCAGGTTCAGTGAGGATCTCCTTGCCTTCCAAACTCCTGATGGAGTCCAGGTGCAGCTGCATGCAATCTTAGTCCCAGACTTGGTCAACAGTCTCTGTCTTAATTAGATTTTAGAAGCACTTAATCATTGACTGATTTAACATTTATAAAGTGATTCAGTAGGGTTTTCTATAATTACAACAGTGGCTTAATTATAGCTTCAAGAAGCAATATTCATACTATACTCAGTAAAAAGTATTTCAGTCAATTCACATGCATGCACACTGACACAAACACATATATATGAAAATGTATGAAGGTACCAGTTAAAAATTCCCCTCAGGTTCAGTGAAATAACACTGAATTTCTCAACAGGCAAGGCTTGAGCAACGGTCCTTGAAGTATCTCAGCCTTGAGACCGAGAGGCATTCTGCTCAGAGAGAGGTTCTTGTGCATTCCATGGCAGTCCAGGAGAGCTCTAAGAGCCTCACTTAAGACCACTGCTTATAGGGTCACAAGATGACTGCTTTTAGTCATGCATAAATTTTACATCTTGGCCATAATCCGGCCTGGTAACTACTAGAGTTTCCAAGGCTCTGGTAACAATGGTACCATTCCACTCAGGCTATGACTTACATAGGATTGTCAGGGGATGACTGACAATCTCATTCTTCACCATAGCCAGGCAACAGGAGTTCTCAGTACAGCCAGTGCTGTTCTCACCTTAGTCATGCAAGATTTGCTGGTATGGTCAAGGGATGCTTCACCACCTAACTCCTTACACAAAGGCCAAGGCCTAGCAGGAATCCCTGAGATGGTAGTGTGGCCCTGAGGAGGAGAAGGGGGTAAATGCACCACTGCAGTGGGGAGGGGAGCAATGTGGAGTATGTTGTCTTCATAAGTTTTCCTTCTTTCTCAGATACAATATTGAGAGGATGCCAGATGATTATGGAGCTCCTAGATTCTAATCTGTCCAGTCAAGCCATCAATGCCAGGACTACAAGCCAGGATAAGGGTCCTTCTGATTCCAACCCTCCTGCTTTCTTCTTTTGTTGGAACTCTGCTCATGGGACTGTGGATAATGCAAAACTGACTTCTTAAACTTGATTTTCTAAGAAAAAGCTATTTTGAATAGTCTTTTTATTCATCCTTCCTCTGCCTTGGTCTGATTACCTACAGCTGGGAGAACCATATGGGAAACAGAGGATGGCAGTACCAAGAATGTGCCTAGCTCTGCATCAGACCATTGGAAAAAGTGATTTCAGCATTCTGAATTAAATCCTGATGATGCAACTCTGGCTGAGAATGAAACCACAAGAGATTTTAAAAGTTTCTTACTCCTGCACCTGGAGTGGGACAGGTATTCCTCTGGAAAGTTCCCTTACACCTGTTTAGTCAAATCAGAATCTGCATACGGGAGAAAATACATCAGATCTGCACAAGTTGGTGGCTTTCTCTGGAACAGCAGTCTAGATTTTAATTCAGAATTGCTGGGCTCTTATTCCACTGCAGAGTGAATGAAGTTTGGTTAAGTGTCCTGCTCAGACTGCCCTTTCTGTACTTGGTTAGCTGGCAGAGTGGTGGAGGGCAGGGCAGGGTTGGATCAGGACAGGTCTCTTCCCTCCTTTGGGTTTGTTTGGGTCCGACGCACCTCAAAGCCTTATCACTTTTGTTACGTATCAGGGACAAGAAGAAAAGTGTCTAACAGGCAAAGGTATTAATGTGGGCTGGGAGTCATTGTGGAGGAAGAAGAACAATGGTTACAGATAGAGAGTCTTCCAGAGACCTGCAGAATTTGCTGCAGGGAAGGAAGTGGTCAGAGGAGGGAGGGAAAAGAAATGGTTAAGCCACACGGAGAAATGCAGGAGGGAAGTATTTCAAAGCCATAACTGCATTCTCATAGCTCCTCCATTACTCCTTCATTTTTAGCAATATAATTTGCTCTTATGATCTCTGCTGTGTGGTGAGGAGAGGGTCACCAGGAGCCAACATGCTAAAGCACACTTCCTGGCCAAAATGCTGGAGGTGTAGTACAGGAGAAGACTGAAAATTCATATTCTTGGTATAATTAAGAAAATTTCCAAACCTTAATAGAGCTTTATCCTGTAGTCCCTTACACTGGTTTGGCTGCAGAGTTGGCCACAAAGGCCACCAGCATCCTTGCCTTTATCAGAAATAGTGTGGCCAGCAGGACTGGGGAAGTGATCCTCCCCCTGTACTTGGCACTGGTGAGGTAGCATCTTGAGTCCTGTGTTTAGTTATGGGTCCCTCATTACAATACAAGACATTGAGGTGCTGGAGCATGTCCAGAAAAGGGAAATGGAACTATAGAAGGGTCTGGAGCACAAGTCTGATGAGCAGCTGAGGGAACTGGGGTTGTTTAGTCTGGAGAAAAGAAAGCTCAGGAGAGACCTTATCACTCCTTACAACTACCGGAAAGGAGGACGTAGCCAGGTGGGTGTCAGTCTCTTCTCCCAGATAACAGGTGACAGGATGAGAGGAAATGGCCTCAAGTTGTGCCATGGGAAGATTGGATATTGGGAAAAATTTCTTCACTGAAAGGGTGGTCAAGCATTGGAGCAGGGTGCCTCGGGAAGTGGTGGAATCAATGTACCTGGAAGTGTTAAAAAAAGTGTGGATGTGGGTGCTTAGAGACATGGTTTGGTGGTGGATTTGGCAGTGCTGTGTTAATGGTTGGACTCAATGACCTTAGAGGTCTCTTCCAACCTTAACAATTCTATAATAGTTGAACTTGGCTGTCTGTATGCTGAACAGCATGCAGTGAAGATAATTTCCTGTCCTTGGGAAATGCTCTGACATCCTAGTAACTTCCTTGCTAGCACCCTACCTTTACAGATAGTGCAGGAAACTTTGAGAACACATCAGACCTACCTCTCATGCTAGCTCTTCGCTTGTTGCAGGCTCACCTATTAAACATCCCTGAAATAACAGCATACTGACACTTTGAAAACTTAGTCCTTTCCAGGCAATCACAATTGAAGTTAATTTTCTCCACCTCCAGCCAGGAAGAAAGTAGCCAACACTGGAGAGATTTTACAGTTAGTGTATAATACGTACATTTCAAAAATAATATCCATAGTTTTGTTCTCTCAATCCAATCCACGTTTCTTTAAGCTAATGATCAAGTATTGTCATGAACACTTGAAGCCCATGTTTAGTCAAGTGAGGACTGAGAAACAGTTGTAGGATTAGATCTCTGTAACTTGCTTTTCAGAATAATTCTAGTTTTGAAAGACTTGAATCAATAGTTAACTAGAATGGTTCCAGGGCAAAAAACCTCCCTTGAATTAATCCAAATGGAAGGAGAGTGGAGAAGAAAGAAGAAAGGAATGGGCACTTATGGTAACACTTGATAAAAGTCTTTCTGGCACAGAATGAGTCAAAGGCACAGCAGCCCGATGAATTTGGGCAACATACACCTGCCAGCAGAATGCCTTTTGCAAGGACTTCATGAAAATCTATGTATTTAGCATGAACTGTGGGTAGGAATCAAAGTAAATGTGCTCATTAACTGAAATATTTTATTCCTTTTACTCTGCCTTGTTTTAGTAAAAGGAGGAAGAATCTGGAATAGGTATAAGGCAATTGCTAAAGATGTGTTAGGAGGGTTGGAGGATGAGCAGAAGAAAGTATTGGCAGTGAGCAAACACATCAGGAAATTTTCATAATGGAGTATAATTGGTAAGACAAAAAAACTTGGCTATTAACTCAAAGAGCCTGATAAATAGAAGATAAATAGGACAGGAGAGGACTACCTGAATGATCAACTGCTTCTCCTACAGTGCCAGGGAACCTGTGTACCAAACACTTGCTTCAGAGGAAAATACTTACTCCATGCACACAATGGTATCCCAGTGTCTGATCCAATTTATGGTGTGTCAGAGGAGGAAAGATCATTGTCACAGGAAAGAGTTTGGTAAGATAGAATATTTTGATGTTCCCACAAGTGCAGAACTGTCAGTCCAAACCAGAAGAGAAATGCCTTCCTGACTTAACTCTGGCAGTTGGTTTAAACCTGTACAGGAGTTAGAGATCAGATGCTTGCAGTGTTTCTTCGTAACTAGAGAATTCAGGCTCCCTGCTAAGGTCCTGTCTCTTGCTGTAGCCAGTTTCCATAGCTTCAGAAGACAGAGAACATTCAGGAGCATCACATAAAGAAAATCTGAATATATGCAAAGAATTGTAGGAAATAATTTCTACTCCTTTCTGGAGCCACCAGAAGGTTTAAGGTTAGTGCAGCCTTACCAGATGAAGAAATTAAAGTTGCTGATCCAAGATGTAACACTGGTTAATTGAGGGATAACTGAAATGTGGTATAATAGTGTTTAGAAGCAGGAAGAACATGAGCTATTAAAAAAAAAATAAACCAACATGATGGCACCCTTTAATGTTACAGACTGAATAGAATAAAAGAATAAAAATAAATTTTTCTGAATAAAATAATAGGAGGATATAATGTGAACTTAACAGGGTTGCTTTAGGACAAGGTAACATTGGGTAAAGCCAGTGTATCTTGTCTGGTGGGAGTCAACTGTACTGCAACCCAAACCAGATTTGAATATTGAAAAAGCATCTGTCAAGTTATTTGGAAGTTACATTTTGGCTTCCACAATGTGGGCTGGAAAACAAATGCCACTGAAAGTGTTCAAGTACATGTGTTCTCTCATAAGGGAAGTAACAAGTCTCTTGGCAATATTGAGTAACCACAACAAACAGCAAGAATCGTGGGAGAGACCTGCCTGCAGGAAATAACTGAGTAAACTGATCACAAGAAAACTCACATAGAGTGAACAGATCAGGAGGATAAATTAAAGGATGTTTGCAACAGGAATTCCCTATTTGAGAAGAACTGACTTTCCAAAGCTTAGTGAGTAAACTAGCCCATAGAACTCAGGTATATAAATGCTAAGTATCAGTACAATGAACAGTAGATGGGGGCTAAAAATCTGAAAGTCGTATTCACTGCAAGAGAAATCTGAACAGACCATCCTAGATAGAAAAGGGTCAATAATTGCCTCTAAGTGAAAAGAAAGAATACCAAAGAAGAGAAAAGGCAGTTCTATAAGTAGTAAATTAAGATAGTTTTCTTGAAGATTTGCATCTCAGTTGAATTCACAGTCAAATATTTTCTTGAAGATTCATGGTGCACCTTCTCTGTGGATTTCCTGAAATTTAACAACAAATGAACATAAAGTCCAGCTTTTCCACCAGAGAGGACAAAGCTTTTTCACTACCTAACAATGTGGTTTTCTTGATATTTCTCCTGACTGAAAAGTCTTAGGACCTTTTCTTCACACCTGCCTTTCTCCACTGGCCAGAGATCCGTGATTCAACAGGCATGAACTAGGGATTGAACACGACAAAAATTGCTCAGGTTTTCTGTGTTTGTAAAGGAGACCAAGCACTGATACATCACCGTGCTGGTGTCCTGCTGACCCGTAGCCACCAGGCTTCACTGCCGAGCTACTAGAATTCACACACGCGCGCGCGCTTCTTCCCTACGATGGGAGTACAGCACTTGGCATAAATCATTGATAACTGACTACAGAATGTATGTTTAACTCATATTTCGGTGTGGGAAGAGAGGAACAAGAAAAAAAATATTTCCTTCCACTCAATGCAGTCGCTTCTCTAATGGATGAAGCAATTTCAAATGTCCACTGCTTCATTTTAATTTTTGTATCTCAGGTTAATCACTAGCATATTCCCTGGAAACACGATCGTTCATGGCATTCTGGGGATGGATCAGCCGGACTGGATCATCTCGCAGGACTCCCTTCCCCACGCAGGGGCTGCAGAACCGCTTTGCCTTTGTGCGCCTTTCCCGGGGCCAGGCTCACCGGGGCCTGTGGCAGCACTTATGTCACCTTTCAATCGCTACAACTCATCAGCTCTGCCATCGCTCCTCCGGTCGCCGGCACCGGGTTTGCTGTGGCTGCGCGGGGCTGCGGAAGCACGGCGACACCGCCTGTGGGTCACAGCCGCTGCCGGGTGCGGCGGGCCGGCACGGGAACACGGCCGCCCCGGGGCAGCCGAGGGCAGCGGCGCCGCCGCCCCAAGGGACACGGCGGCCCGCGGAGCGCCAGGTCCGCCATACACAGCCTGGCTCACGGAGGGGCTGGCGGCACCTCTACGCACAACGGAGGCCCCCGCGCCGGGCCCGCAGTGGCTCCCCTCTGTCGCCTGCCCCCCGTCCCGTCCGCTCCCGTCCCGTCTCTGGTTCCCGGCGGGGCGGGCGGGATCTGCCGCTCCGGGCTCGACTCCGCCCTCCGCCCCGCGCTGGAGGCAGCTGTCCGCTAGGCGGCGCTGCAACCCGCCCAGCGGGGCGGGCTGGCACGGCGCTCACGCTCCACTGCCCGGCGGGGTGGGGCCTCCCCGCGCAGGCGCCGTGCGCCGCGCGCCGCCCGCCGCCGCCGCGGCCTGTGTCCGCTCCGCGTTCCGCCATGTACCCGGCCTGGGGCTTGTACGGGGCGGCTGGGCACTACCCGCCGCCCCCCACCTCCATCCCGCCCCCGCCGCTACCCATCCCGCCCCCCAGCGTGCCGCCTCCCGCCGTTCCGCCGATGCCGCTTCCCAGCTACCCGCCGCCGGGGCCCGCGCCCCCCGCCGCCGCGCCGCCGCCCGCCGGTTCCTCGGGGTTCCTGAGCCTGCAGGAGCAGCACCTGGCCCAGCTGCAACAGCTCCAGCAGATGCACCAGAAGCAGCTGCAGTCTGTACTCCTGGGGCCGCCGCCGCCGCCGGGGCCGCCCCCGCCGGGGCTGCCGCCGCCGCCGCTGCCCAGCTCCTTCACCGACTGGCAGCAGCAGCCGCCCGTGCCGCCGGTGCCGCCGCCGGTCCGCAGCTACCAGAAGCAGTACGCCCACCGCGAGCCGCCGCACCGCAAGCCGCCCCCCGCGGCCCGGGACCGCGACGGGCAGGAGCCGCCGGGCGGGCACGGCGACTGGGGCGAGCCGGTGCCCGCCGAGGCGGTGCCGATGGACATGGAGCTGTCCTCGCCGCCGCAGTCCCCGCAGCCCGCCGCCCAGCCCTACCTGCCCCCTGCCCAGCCCTACCTGCCGCCCCCCCAGGCCGAGCCTTACCTGCCCCCCGCCCAGCCACCCCCCGCCCAGTCCCCGCCGCTCCAGCCCTACCTGCCCCGGGCGCAGCCCTCCCAGCCGCCCCCCTCCTTTTCCGAGCCCCCACCCTCCTACCTGGAGCCCCCGCCGGCCACCGCCTCCCAGCCCTACCTGCCGCCTCCTGCCCAGGGCTACATGGCGCACCCCCAGCCCTACCTGCTCTCTTCCCAGGCCTCTCCTTCGCAGCCCGCCCTGGCCCCCTCCATCCCACCCCCGGTCAAGCCATCGCAGGCTCATTTCCCCCCACCCCAGCCGTCCTTGCCCCCACCCGCCGGTGCCCAGCCGGAGGCCGCGCAAGGTGCCGCCAAGGAGGGCGGTGGCACGGAGCAGCCGGACCCCTCCACCATGACTCCCCAGGTAAGGCGGCCCGGCTGGCAGCGGGCAGTCGCCAGGGCAGGGGTGGCGATGAGCCACTGGCAGGTACGGGGTGTTGCAAAGGTCCCCGAGCAAGGGCAGTTAATAAACACACCGTATTTGCAGAATATTGAAAGGATTTGGATGCAACCCGTGGAAGTCTGGTAATGGCACAGCTCAGGGGAAGCTTCATAAATGCTGATTTATCCAGTGGTGGTGGTAGGGATGTAACAAATTGTCATTTCTAGAGAAAAATTGTTTAGGGAAAAGTGTAAATCCTGGCTGACTTTAATTTTCTGGAGCGTATGTTGGTCTCCGGCGAATGTATTCCAAAGTACAGCATGTGAGTAACCTGGCACCTAACCCGCGCTGGCTTTTTCTGGCCTGTTGGGAGATGCTGAAGTCTGTTTGCTTGTTGCACATTGCAGGATGAGTGTCACTTGTCTTCAGTCATTTCTTTATTTAGTTTTCTTAAGGGATTGAGTTGCAGTTGTCTGCCTGATCAGTGTAGAGTTCTGACTCTTTTAATCTTATCACACACAGTTAAAGCTGCAAAAATGTTTTTGTTGCAATACATACTTGCTCTCTACTTAGACTTATATCTACATTTTGTGCTACATGTGCTTGATATTCCAGTATAAAATTGCATAGGGCATTGGAGGGAAATGTTCTGAAATGCCTTGAGGTGAAAAATTATTATTGTTGTGGGTTTTTTTATGCGTACACTAGGGCCAAAATACCTGCAAAATGTTAGCACACTTCACCTAAATGAGACCAGTTCCAGTGAACTTGATGGAACCATTCATCTGCATTGTCAGGGACAATCCGGGCTTAAGGCTAAGCATGCACAGCAAGGCACATGTGTTGAGGCCCGCAGCTGTGTACGTGGGTCAGGCAGATTCCCTGAGGCTTTTGCATGGGTTTAGAACTATTTTATTGAGATTCAACTACAAGAAGAAAATTGAAGTGCATGCTTTAAGATTTCTTTATTTAAATCTATTTTTACGGTAAATTGTTCTTAGGATTCTGATTTGAAGCTAGGTTTGCAGAAATCCTGTTGTGTCATATAGAAGTCACTGACACTTTAATTTGCTAATTGCTGGGACACCTTTTTAATTGTATCTATGTAAATTTCATTTTTACATTTGTACCATATTACTAATTACTGCCTGGCAAAGTAGTGCTTTCAGTTCATTTCACTTAATTTTATGAAGGTTTTGGACAGTACTAATTAATCTTTTACAGTGATAACAGCAAGACTTGATTTTTTAATGACAAAACCAAAACCTCAAAAAGTCACACATAGAAAGTGGCATTAATTTGGTATTGAGGCAGCTTACTGACTTAAATTATTGAGCTCAGTAATAAAACAGTAAACACTCTCCAGAAGAGTTGCGAGTAATGCATTATTGTGGTGTGCATGTGGAAGCAGCAGAATACTGTTGAAGTTTACATTGTCTGGTTTATGAGTGTATATATAAACAGCTGCTGTCTTGAGTAGTTTGTTTCCTCTAATTCACATTTCAGTGTTAATTCAAAAGGAATATGATACTTTTCTGGTCATAAATTTGTAATAATAGATTGATATGATTTTGGCTATCTTAGGCTGTAAAATGAGACACAATTTGGAGTAACAAGTTCTTACACAATAGGAATAGGAAAAGCTAAGCGTCGTGATGCTTTCATGTTAGTAATCTGAAAAGACAAGTAAAGAAACAGTAATTTGTCGTTTGTAGTATCCTATTAAGCCATTGTTTAAACTGGCAATTGAAAGCAATTCTTTCTATTCTCATCCCACAGTAACAGTGGCTGCAGACAAATACATCAGTGTTTTTCTCCTAATTCAGAAAATATTACGCAATTTGCCCTGAGTTGGTGTTTTACTATTTTCCTTTGCTGTCTAAGGTACTGTTCTTTGCCTTGACAGTATAGTGAGTTTAACATACTTTCTTCCATAGGTGTATAGTTGGATTAAGTTGCTGGATTCTTGTCAAGTCCAGTTAAAATAACTGTAGTATTCCCTTAATGTTTCATCTGATACTTGGGTAATGTATGCTGCTATTTTTTTCCAGTGTCACAGAATGGGCAAAGTTGGAAGGGACCACAGGGGATCATCTGGTTCAACCTCCCTGCTCAAGCAGGGTCATCCTAGAGCACATGGCACAGGATTGTGTATTCCAAACAGTTCTTGAATATCTTCAGTGAGGGAGACTCCCTAGTCTCTCTGGGCAGTCTGTTACAGTGCTCAGTCCCCTGCATGGTAAAAAAGTTCTTTCTTATATTCAGGTGAAACTTCCTGTGCATCAGTTTCTGCCCATTGCCCCTTACCCGTTCCTTGGCGTCACCGAGAAAAGCCTGGATCCTTCCTCTTGGCACCCTCCCTTCAGATACTTGTATGCATTGACAAGGTCCCCTCTCAGTTGTCTCTTCTCAAGGCTGAACAGGCCCAGCTCCCTCAGCCTTTCCTTATTAGAGAGAGATGTTCCACTCCCTTGGCATCTTCATGTCCTGTTCCAGGAGTTCCAAGTCTCTCTTGTACTGAGGAGCCCAGAACTGGACACAGCACTCCAGATGTGGCCTTACCAAGGCTGAGTAGAGAGGCAGGATCACCTCCCTCAACCTGCTGGCAGTGCCCTTCCTACTCCAAATATGTGTGGGTACATCTGTACCCATAAATATGCATTTATCTACATCTGTTAAAGCTGCCTTAGCTTTACCACCTCACCATTTAGCAGACTGCTTCACTCTTTAAACAACCCTTTTGTTTTATAGAGGGTGCTAAACCATTCTTTTGTAATCTTCACCCGGGAAGGACCTAGTGTCCCCCAAAATAGGTATTATGTTATGGTCTAGAGTCACCTGTATTAACTTTGGAGTAGTCTTTTGGTGTGGACTTTGCATTAACATTGGTGATATGTCCTGTGGTCAGGAGCTGATAGTGCTGGTTTCAGTGTTCCTGTAAAATGCCACAGGATCTCTTGGCCAGCCAAAGATGGGAAAAGGCCTGTGTTGATGCTGGCGTTTTCCTTGGGCTTAAGGATTATAATTGAACTTGAAGAATGACAAGTCCAGTTGAATGACAAGTCATTGTGAGGAAATAAGCACTCAAATAACTGAACTCTTGATCATGAAAAATTTTCTACACTAGCACTTCTGTTTTGCTCCGACTAAGCTGTAGAAATCTACCCTTCTGCTTTTCTCATGCTTTTCAGATAGCACAGGAATAGGTATCACTGACTCATCTGCTGAAAATAATAGATAATAATATTTTCATAGCTCTGGGAAGCCCATATCATAATACGAGTTTTAGCCCTTTGTCCAGCTGGTGGAATGAGGAGGAAACAAAATGGATCTGTGGAGACAGCAATTTTGTGGCAGTAGAACATGTGGTCACCCATCACAGCACCTAGTACCACGATGGCAAATCACCTTATAGTGCCTTTTGAGATGGATAATTGAATCAGGTTTTGTACAGCTGGGAAAGTATGCTCCTCCCTTGAGTTGCACTTATTTCAACATGTTGTTGAAGGTTTCTGACAGAGTCCACACTGCAATGTAAATGCACATCTTCCACCCAAAGCTATGGCAGCTCTTCTGAGACATATTCTTGTTAAAAAGATTTATGGCAGGAATAATTGCACGATCAGTTTAAGGTCTGTGAAGCATAGTCTCTCGTTTCATTTACCTCATTTCCAAGTTACAGAAGTATTTTTTAAAAATACAACTCCATGTTTGTGTTTCCTGCCAAGAGAAAACATCATTCCTGATCTGAGCACGAGGTAGGTTTCTAGCAGAAAGTTACATTTCTTTTAAACTTGTTTAAGATGGGCAGATTCACCTTTGCAAAATCTCATCAGACAGCACTTAACTGCTTTGATATTGTCACACTTTTGTTTTAAAATGTCTGCATCTTTTGGATTCTTTTCTGTTTCTGACTGGGCTTTATATAGGTGTTTTTTCTTAACTGTGCATGGTTGGATGGAAAGGAAGAACAAAAGGTATAAAAGATGGAGATCAGTCACAGATTCTCAGAGGTGATGGAGTTGAGAGCACAAGAATGGTTGCACTAGGTTAGACCAAAAAGTACAGTATTTTATCATTCTGTCTTTGACAGTGACTAAAAGCAGATGCTAAGAGAACAACTTAAAAATCAAGGGTATAGCAATACTTTCCTAAGATACAGGAGCTGTCTTAGCTGTAAATGGTGCATTTATTTTTAAAATATGTAGATTTTTCTGAGCTGTGTCTTGAATCCACAAACTTTTAGCCATTGGAGAGGTCTCTAGCAGGGACTTTGGTGGCACAAGACCATGTCAGGTGAAGAGCAGCCTCCCACATATGTCTTTCCATTCATTTGATGCCTGATATTTCTCATATTGGAAGATATACAGAACTGTTGGTTTCTTACTCAGGTCTCTTTAAGTCACTGCTACTTAAGTGTAAAGATACTTATCTTTAGTCTTTTGTTTTTTGTGTTAGTGGCAGCTCACTTTTTGAAGCTTCTGTCATCTGCCCTGAGTTCTCTTAGTTCTACCCTGAAATACTTAAAATGGAAAGCTTATTATTTCTTAAATGGATAATTTTTTTGGGTGCAACCATATCCACTTTCCTCTTCAGCTGTTGAATGAATCAGGATTAATAAGAATTCAGATGATACATAATCCTCACGATATACTGGTTCTGACTGTTCTTTTTATTTTCCATAGCTTTATTCAAACATTTTCACTACAATTTTTCAGCCGTCATTTTCAGTCTACTTGATGTCTGTGTTCTCTATTCATCCTCTTCATCTCTTCTGTATATTTCGTCCTTTTTCTCTTCACTGCTCACTCACTCCTGTCTGCCATCTTCCCTTCATTTTATCTACATTAGTCTCATAAAAGTACCTGTAGTTCTTGGATATAAAAAGCTCTAAAAACAATGAATATGATAGTTATAGCATGTGTAGTAATTTTGCTTATTACTGCCAGTGCTCCAGATTTTTGTTAGTACTGTTTGCTGTAGTTATAGAATAGTAAGCTAAATTCTGCTGTGGGTTGTGTGCATCACATAGTGGTTTCTGAATTTTGATCTGATCTTCTGATGTCCATTGCAATACTGTTGCTGAAGAAGTGAGTTTTTCCTCAAAACAGTTTTAAAAACTTTTCTACAGTATGATTCTAGTGAGTATCATTAATTATTTTCTATTGGTTTTTTTGTGAAAACTGTCTTAGAAAATGTATGTCTGTTACAGGAACAGCAGCAATACTGGTACCAGCAGCACCTGCTTAGCCTGCAGCAAAGGGCAAAAGCCCATGCTCAGGGACAGCAGCAGATGAAAAGTCCAGTAGTGACAGATGAGCAGAGAGCAAAGTCTGAAGAAGGGAAAATGAGTGCTTCAACTCAGCAGTCTGAACCTCCTCCTCTTAATGAATCCCTGCCTCCAGCATCCAAAGAAGACGAGTCTTCTCTTACATCCACTGAAACTAAGGTAGGCTTTGGAAAGTGATGCCACTCCATTTGTGTCCTAGATGAGCCAAAACTGCAGGAAAATTAATGCCGTCAAATTCTTGTGTATACTTTGTAACAATAACTTAATGTTGTGAAGTGGTCTTAGAAAAAAATTTTCTAAAGCTGCACCAATTAGAAAATACACTTCTTGTATATAGAATTACATATTCACCCACACATGCCCCAGGTGAGTCTGAGCTGACTCCCCTGCACCTTCCACAACGTTGTCATCTTTGTCTGTGAGAGCACCTCATGATGTTGAAATGCAAAATCAGATACTCAGTAGTTGAGGAATGTTATGTTTAAGAAACTATTTCTTAATTTCTCTCTGGCAGTTTGTGAGTTCTGGCTCCCCTTCTCTCTGTGTGTTTTAACTTGGTCTGAAAGCCAAGAATTTTGCACTGAATATTTTTTGTCAGCATGCTCAGTAATAGTTACTGTATAAGATGGAGGTCATGATTGATATTTGAACAGATTACTGTAGGGTAGTGCATTACCCTGCACGTAGGGTGCTCCACTTTAACTAGCAGCATGCAGATGCCTACAAAGTGGCAAAAATAATGCACTTGGAGTTACTTTACCTCATCATGAAAACCATTGTTCCTCATTACATTTCCTGCTAGCAACAGGAAACAGATTTTCATTAATCTCTTTCCTGTAGGTAGTTTCTGTATGTATGAATAACCTAATTGTCATCAGCCTAACCTTTAGATTAGGCTGTTCACATTAAGAAAAGATGACATAAAAATCAGCTTTCCAGAAGCTGTGGGTGGCTGGAACACTGAAATAGGGTGATAAAGTAAGTAACAGTGAAAAAGTTCCTGTAAAATGTGTAGCCACCAAATGTAGTTTTTTTCTGACAGAAGCAACTTTCCTTTATTTATAGTATTTGCCTTTTTCTGTAGCTCAATATTGAACCTCCTGATGACCCTGAGGAGGATTTGAGGTTGCAGCAATTGCAAGCGGCAGCAGCTCAATGGCAGCAGCACCCCCATCACCGGGTTGGATTTCAATATCAGAGAATAATGCAGAAGCATGCTCAGTTGCAGCAGATAGTACAGCAGTATCAACAGATCATGCAACAGCCTCCACACTTAGAGGTGAGACACTAAGGAGGTGGTGTTTGATATGCATCCTGGGTGACCCAGCACTCATGGTCTGCTGAAAAATACATAGCTGAATAATTTGTGATAGTTGGCTCATTTGTCTAGCTACTTTTTCTGCTTGGGTAGAAGTTTATATCCACTTTCCCTTCTGTCACTCAACTTCAGAATGAAAACAGCCTTGACAGATGGCGATGAAGCTTCAGTAGGATGAGAAATACAAGACTTTACACTTCTTGTAAGATTTTTCAGACGTTCCTGGGTGATACAGGAGCAAAGCTGAACACAATATTGAATTTACTCAGCTTTGAATGTTTTGCCACTGGAGAAACAATTCAGAAAGGTCTGGTAAACAGATGATTGCACAGAGTAATTTGGAAGCTGCTCTTTTTTACAAGAATAAATATGTACAATGATAAATATAAATGCCAAAAATAGGCAGTAAATGTAATTAAGAAAATCACTATCTCACATTATTTTTAACTCAAATAATCAGTTGCAACCAATGTTGTAATCTTTAACCTTTTAAGTAGAAGTTGATTACTGTATTAGAGAGTTGAATGAGCTTTTACTGGGTTGGTAGAGTTGGTACATTAAGCATTTCTTTGTAGTTTGGGCTGTCTTCTTTTTTTTAAAAAAAATCTCTTCAGGTAAACCTGAAAAATCTCAGGCAGATCAAGCCATGAATATTAAGATATCTACGTGTAATGAAAGACAGAACTCTTTGAAAGAAGCTTCATTGGGCAAAAAAGAAGATCTGACAAAGTCTTAGAGAAAAATAATTACAGGCAGCTGAGGCAATTCTGAGCAGGTTAATAGCAAAAACTGGAACCTTGAGAAGTCACATAGTGTATACATATGAAGATTGATTTCTGGTTTAGCCATTGTTAGGACCTAGTAATAATACAGTTTATACAGGTTATAGGTTTCTTCAGCTGTCCTGTTGAAGTCTCTATACATAGTATCTACTCATAAAATGTGAAAATTTTCACAATGTCTTGAGATGTCACTGTTGGTATTTGCTTTTGTTTCGGTGTAGTTCTTCCTCAAGCTTGCTGCCAAATCATTGGAAATTGTGATATTACAAGTGATCCTGAAATACGTCGCTTTGAGAGTAACTGACTATCTAAGGTACTTTGAACCTGTTCTTGTCATCTCATTGCAGACAATGTCCGTGGACATGCAGCTGCGACATTATGAGGCACAGCAAAAACAGTTCCAGCAGCTTCATAAAGATTGGGAGCGATCAATGAACCAACAGTGGCAGCATCAGCTTCAAACCTACCCTCACAAAGACCAGCTTCAAGAGTATGAGAAACAGTGGAAAGCATGGGATGAACAGATGAAGGTCACTCAGTCCCATCTGCAGGAAAAAGTGACCTCACTCCAAAATCTGAAGAATCAATATCCTGCAAATGTTTCGCTGCCACCTCCATTTATTCCATATTCCCAAACTGGTCAAGGTGGCATTCCTATTATGCCTCCAACTTTACCTTCAACTACACCTCCAGTGGTCCCCCCGCCTCTCCCTTCTGTTTCTCAGTTGTCCAATTCCTCTGTCCCTTCAGGATCCAGTTCTCAAAGCAGTCAAGCTACTGAAACACCAAGGCCAGCTCTCCTTCCCACCCCTGGTACCTATGCGTCAAAAATAGCTAGTTCAACTAGCTATTCACCTTATCATTCTCAAGTAGGTTCATCCTTTGGCTCATCAGATCATGGAAAGTCTCAAGTTCATCTTAGTAAACAAACTTTGTCTATTTCATCTGAACAACAGTGTGGGGAACTGAAAGGCACTTCTGCGGTATCTTCGACACACACACCTATTGTGCAGGATAAACCAGTGAGGTCGGGTGGATTGCTTCCAGATCCTCCCAGATCAGCACGTTTTGAAGGCCCTAGAGGCCCTAGGTAAGAATGTTTTTGTTGATTGATAGGTATTCCAGGCTACAAGATTTCCAGTGATTTATTAAGAAAATAAAGATATATCTTATTCTCAGATGTTTTTGAGGTTGGTTAAGTGTGTACTTGTTCAGTGGAGGTTTTGTTTTTTAATATATGTACACCATGCTCTCTGTATTTATATTTTTAAAGCAAGGATATCTAGATGTCTTTGACCTAAGCATAATCTAGGGTAGATTGCTTTTTTTTTTTTTTGGTGGAGTGCTTGGGGATGCTGCCCCCTTTTCATTCGCAGAGACACAATCCTCCTTCTTTGAAAATAGGAAAACTGTACATATTTGATATGTCTTTGCTGATTTTATACCTGCTATATAATTTAATCCAAGACCTTGTTTTTTGAATGTTTTTCTTTAATACATGGTATCAGGTTGCAAAAACGACATCTGTTCTGTCTGGTCATTAGTTTGAGATGGGTTGATGTGGTGTCTGCTGAATCAAAGGATAGTGGTGTTCTGTTCAATTGTTTCTACCCTTTCATACTCTGCTAGACTTTACAATAATATCTTCATGGTTATTTTCCTTCTCTTTTCTTCCAAAGTGGTCAATCATGAACAATAATTTGTGAATTGCTGGCAAAGTACATGAGCTTTATATAAATGAATTGTTTTCTACTTCCTGATAGTTTTAAAAAAGTGTTGTTTCTGTTCCTGGGGATTTGTTGGATGTACAGTTCTGAACGGATTGTTTCCATGACTTGCTAGTGCATGTCTTTTATGTGTGTTAGTTTAGAGTTCAGTGATAATGTGATGATAGGCACAGGGTGCAGTTGTCTTTCTGGTCTGTGAGCAGACATTTTTGTTCATGTCCAACTTTTCATCCACCAGCACCCCCAAGTCCTTCTTGGCAGGGCTGCTCTTGATCCCATCATCGCCCAGCCTGTGGTGAAACCAGGGGCTGCCCTGACCCAGGTGCAGGACCTTGTACTTGGCCAGTTCCCATGGGCCTACTTCTCAGACTTTTCCAGGTCCATCTAGATGGCATCCTGTCCATCAGGCATGTCACCCACACCAGTCAGCTTGGTGTCATCTGCAAAGTTGCTGAAGGTGCACTCAATGCCACTGTCTATATCATTGATGAAGATATGAAACAGTGCTCATCCCAGTCTGAGGGACACCACTTGTCACTGATCTCCATCTGAACATTGAGCCATTGTCCACTACCCTCTAGATGTGACCATCCAGCCAATTCCTCAGCCACCAAATACTCCCATCCATCAAATCCGTATCTCTCCAGTTTAGAGAGAAGGATGTTGTGGGGGTCCATGTCAAAGGCTGTAAAGAAGTCCAGATAGATGACAACCACAGCTCTTCCTTTATCCACTAGTCACTCCATCATAGAAGGCCACTGGGTTGGTCAGGCAGGATTTGCCCTTGATGAAGCCGTGCTGGTTGTCTTCAATGACCTTCCTGTCCTCCATGTGCCTTAGCGTAGCTCCTGGGGTGATCTTGCCAGGCACAGAGATGAGACTCACAGGTCAGTAGTTTCCAGGGTCCTTCTTTCTACCCTTTTTTAAAATGGGTGCAGTTTTTTCCCAGTCCCCAGGTGCTTCACATGACTGTCACCATTTTCCAGATATCACAGAGAGTGGCATGGCAAGTACGGTAGCAAATTCCCTGAGTATTCTGGGATGTATCTTATCAGGTCCCAGAGACTTAGATATATTCAGATTCTTCAGGTCATCATGAGCCTTATTTTCTCTTACTGTGGGAGTGACTTTGCACCCCTAGTCCCTGTCTTGCACTCCATCCACTCAAGAGGCAAAGGGTTGTCAGTGAAAACTGAGGCAGAAAAGTTGTTGAGTATCTGAGTCTTTTCCTCATGCATCGTTACCAGTTTGCCAGTCGTGTTTGTACAAGGGGTACACTTTCTTTGACCTTTCTTTTCTGGCTGACATACCTATAGAAGGCCTTCCTGGAACTCTTTGCATCCTTTGCAAAGTTCAGCTTCAGCCATGCTTTGGCCTTCCTGACTCATCCAGTGATGTACAACTGTGAATCCCAAATATCCAAGCAACTTGATTTTAGACATGGGTTCTCTATTTTGTGTAAAATTAATCTATAGGATTTTAATATGACATGTTCATTTGAATAAAATTTCTATTGTGTCATCTGTAGATTTGATGGACCTCGAGGAAGAGGATATGACAAATTTGAAGGCTCAAGACAGAGAGGACCTCGTTTTGACTCCCAGCGCTCAGAAGGATACAGGTCACGTTTTGACCGACAGAATACAGACGGACAGTCTTCAAGTAGATGGGGCTCTATCCCACGAGGACCAGCAGGACAATTTTATACAACAAATGCATCACAGGGACACAGTTCCCGACCTAGTGGTCCACGGTGGGTGGGGCCCAGGCCTCATTTGGGACAGCAGCAGCAGCAGCAGGCACAGACAGACTCGCAGTCAGAAAGCAAAGAGCCTTTTACAGACACAGCTGGCGATCAGCAGTCTGTAAGCAGAACAGAGCCTGCTCCTGACACACAGAGTGCAGGTCCCACTGAGCCAAGTGAGGACCTGACAGACATTCAACAGGAAGCATCCAAACCTGAAGTCAAAGAACCTAGTTCAGACCCTCCTAAAAAGTGGACATGGAGTTCACATGATCCCAACCAGCAAGTAGAAGAGTCCAAGGCACCCACCCCCCCTATTCAGAACCAGAATACAGTAACCCCTGTAACAGGAAATCAGGATTTGGATTCACCAGATGGCCAGTTGAGTGCTTCAGATAGCACCCAGGGCCTACCTGGACTGGAAAGCAGAGTAAAAGGGCCATTTATGCATGAAGATAGAGGAAAGGGACCAGGAAGCAGAGGAAGGGGCCGTGGCAGAGGGCAGGGGGATGGCCGCGGCTGGGGAATGGGCCGTGGCAGGGGGATGGGAAGGATGGATGGTGGCCGGGGAATGGGAAGGATGGATGGTGGTTGGGGAATGGGCAGGATGGATGACGGCCATGGCCGGGGAATGGGCAGGATGGACGATGGCCGTGGTAGAGGATATGTATACAGAGGCAGAGGGCAGGCTAGGCAGGCATCCATCCGTGGCAGGGGTATGTTCAGGAGAGCAGGCAGCAGGGAGAGGATGCCAGATAGACGGTCAGGCAGCAGGGAGAGGGTGCCAGATGGACAGTCAGGCAACCGAGAGAGGGGACTGGGTGGACGGTCAGATAGCCATGAGAGGGTATTCTCTAACCGAGACAGAGAGCTACCTGGACGGACAGGCAGCTGGGACAGGGGGCGGGCCGGAAGCCGGGAGAGAGGCCCTGTCAGACGGGCCTGTAGCCGGGAAAGGGAGCCCATGCGAGGGGCAGGTAGCCGAGAGAGGGAGCCCATGCGGCGGGCAGGTAGCCGCGAGAGGGTCCCCATGAGGCGGGCAGGTAGCCGGGAGAGGGTCCCCATGAGGCGGGCAGGTAGCCGGGAGAGGGACCTGGTCAGGCGGGCAGGTAGCCGGGAGAGGTGTCCCATCAGGAGGGGAGATAGCCATGAGAGGGAAGCAGGAAGATCTGAAACAGGCAATATGGGTAAACCCATTCACCTAGGAGATGACCCTGACAAATTGCCTCCGTACCATCGAGATGAAACATTCAGGGGTTCTTGGGGTCATGAAGATGATACAATGCAGGAGGAATTTCCTTTAGATAGTCAAGATGACCCATCTTTGGAGCATGAGCAGGTGGATGACTGGGAAAGAGAACAATACTGGAGAGATCACAACTCTGATTATCGTGATGATTCTGTAGATGCATATGACAGAGATGACAGGTTGCAATCCCACCATTCACTGCCTCCATTATCTCCCCTACCACCACTACCTCCTTTATCATCTGATCACGACAGACGAGATTCGTGGTGGGATGATTGGAAAAGGCCAAGAGAAAGGGAACTAGAGAGGGATCTTGATAGAACTGGAAGATCCTCAGATATTTATGATCAAGATTTAGACAGAGAATGGGATAGAGACTGGGACATGAGACCTATGGATGACAGAGAAATGGGGAATCGTGACCTGGATATCCCCCCTCTACCACCATTGCCACCCCTTCCACCTCTGGACAGGTATCGTGAAGATAGGTGGAGGGATGATAGGAACAGAGATCATTATGACAGAGATCTCCGAGACAGGGGGGAGCTTAGGATTCGAGAGTATCCAGAGAGATATGACACATGGCGGGAGAAGCAAGACTACCTTCCTGAAAGGACTGACTGGGAGAGGGAACGGTTGTCGGATAGGTGGTATCCAGATGATGGAGAGAGACTGCGGTCTTTGGACGACCGCTCAGATTCATCCCTTCCTCCACCTTCACATTCCTCTGATATGCTGGGAGCAGATTCAAACCTGGACTCCGATCAGTCCTTGGGAGGAGTGATGGTCCTAAGCCAAAGACAGCATGAGATAATTCTGAAGGCTGCCCAGGAGCTTAAAATGCTTCGGTGAGTTGCCTAGTTCTGTGATTTTGAATAGGAATCCCATTCTGTGGGATCCATTTGAATCAACACGGTAATGGTTTCATTTCTTTCACCCGCAGCATGATAGTAGGAGCTCATGTGGAAGAAGTTACTTGGAGTACATTTATCACAGCTTTCGTAGATGGATTTTTTTTTTCTTAAATAGATGATTGTCCCTTTTGCCATGAACATGGCATTCCCTGTATGTTACTTGCCAGGACGAGATCTGTCCCATCACCTGACCAATCTTTTTGTTATCCTCAAATTAACTTGTAGATAATTGCTTTTCAGTCCTTTTGGTGGTGTCAGATGAGGTTAATGATAGTTGCTTCCTAGTACTTACCCCCCAAGACCTACATTAATGTGGTTCTTAAGACCTATAAGATTTTTTGGATATTGCTCACTTTTTAGTTAAAATGTAAGTGGGTTTTTGTTTGTTTTTTTTTTTACAGTGCTTTCTTATTTGAAACCCAGTATTGTCAGTGAACCATTGTGTTAAATTTGGTTGATAGTAAGTTCTGGGAATCAGCATAAAAGGAATGATATAACAATTAGGAGGATATGAATGCAGGAGTGCATCAAGACCATATTTTTATAAAGCAGCCTAAGGCTTCAATAAGCAAACAAATAATGTTTGTTATGAAGTTTGTAATAGAAGAGACTGGGCTGTATGAGGCTTTGAACAACCTGATCTAGTGAAAGGGGGGGTGGAACTAGATGATTTTTGACATCCCTTCCAACTCAAACCATTTCATGGTAGAGATGTTTTGCACTTTTCTTCAGGCTGTTTTGTTTTCAGACTCGTAAGATTGCTGAGCATCTGTCCCATACGGAAGGTCTTAGTTGCATGCCAAAATGCAAGAAAAAAGGTTTTTTTAAAAAGGGAGAACTTTTATTCTGAATAAGTTAATCATTCACTGCAATTAGATTAATTCAACAGTGTTAGTAACTGTGAAATCTGTGTTATAAAGTAGTATTTGCTAAAAGTTTGGAGTAATAGATTATTTTCAGCTTCTTGACTTTCCCATTGCTTCAGTTGCCAGGCATATGTTTTGCTGTTTATTATGACTAGCTGCAAGCCAGTGGACTTAGGCTTAGGACTGTAGTTTGGGAATCACTACAAGAGTGGATTATTTAACAGGACTGAAATATTTTAAACATAGGCACTAAAACATTTTATGTGAAAAGTAGTTACATATACATCTTTCTAAACCAGTAGTAAGGGGAAATATAAACATGATACTGATTTTTAATAGAATATGAGGGTAATGTTAAGATTAGCTGCACTGGTACTTCTCATTAGGTTCTTACAGGCAGGTGATCTAAGTCTGAACAGTAGGAACGACTTTATGGAGATTACTTATTAATTTTTATGGGGATTTTTTGAGCCAAGAGTTATACCAGTAGTGTTGTCCATAACTGCTTTCATCTCCAAAAGTAAAGCCTTCTTCTGGCTTCGCTTTTATTGTATGTGAAACAACATACTCTCAGCTGCAGACCGTTCTATATTTGTGATCTAGTGTAGTGCTCAGTTTACTCTTTGTACTTACAAAGCACTGAGGATTCTTTTCTTTGAGCCAAGTTCCCCTTCTGCTGAACACTGAACAGATGCATTAGTAGTTAGGGTGGTTTCTATTATGTCTTGTTACAGAGGGATCCCATGCTTAGTTGTTATTTAGAAACTACTTCAATACACAGAGTGATTAGCAGTTGAAAAACCTAGATTAAAAAATGCTAACAAAAACTGAAGGGAAAGGAAATCATATTCACTAGAACTTTGTCATCCAGTGATTGTAGTACTCACAGCTGAACCTGGTCTCTGCTCTGTGGACTATGTATTGGTTGTATATTGAATAGCATTTTGATATATAAACCAAAGAAGCAGAAGTTAGACTCACTGGTTTTTATATATTGGAATCTCTTGTGCTTTGTTGGCCTCAATCCTGTTACCATGTGAATCAGAGCAAGTAAATGAGAGCACTTACATATGCATTTCCAAGGGGTTTCTTGCTTGGAGAAGGTGTTGACGGAAGCTAAAAATCCAGCTTTGCTCTTTACTGTTCAAAGGGAGGGATTCTGGAGAACCACAAAAGCAGAACTGCATAACTCAGGAAACTTGTGATCAAAAACCATGCAGCTAATACACTAAATGCCTCTATGGTTAGGTGGATGTGAAACAGGGATTTCTGAATTGCAGCAGAAAGCCTGCTGTGTCCTTTTCTTCTTTTGGTTGGGCCTCTGATGCTAGTTAATATGTGTTTTCACCATGAGCATTGATTTCTTTAATTTTTCATTCAAGCTGTAGACTGATAACACTTTCTTGTGATGCATGTGCAGAGAGCAGAAAGAACAGCTACAGAAGTTGAAGGAGTTCAAACCTGACATTTCCACACAGGACTCTCCAAGATCACAGAACACAAGCACAAGGCCAGGTGCCTTTCAGGTAAATTCATCTTACATTAATAACATGTTGGTAGTAATTACTATTTATGTATATGTTAAACCAGTTCTACACACTGATGGTTAAATTTCAGTGTGGAATGCCTCCCCAGCAATCCTTACAACCTGAGCTATCTTCTGTTGAGGCAAAACAACTTCTTAGTTTCTTCAAATTTTCCAAAGCCTTTTCTGCTCAGTCAGTCCACCTGTCTTCTGAGTATGACCCATCAGGGATGGTGGCACATGAGGTTCAACAGTCTAGACTGCAGCAGGATAATGTGCAAAAAGAGGTGAGCTCTTCCAGAGCAGGGATGTAAGGTCACAAGAAGATTCTGCTTTTCCTTGCTTAAGTTCTTTCAATCTGCACTGCTTTTCCTACTTCAAGAGCTATCTCCTCTTTGAAGTTGGAAAAATTTGAGGATATGTCAATCAGAAATTGAGATATTTCAATGTAGCATGGGCATTAGCCTTCTGTTTACTGTTTTTATTGGGACTTCTTACTACCTTCTAGAATATCATAAAGTGCATGAAAACTCATGTTTGTGTACCTTCATCCTGTTGTGATGCAACTACTCCTCTACTGCTTAATTTCCTGTGTAGTTCTGGGAACTCTTCTCAGGTGCTTATATTTGGGTTTTTTGATAATTCAAAAATCAACCAAACTTCTGCAGTCATGCTAACTCGGTTTATAAGTCCTTCCTAGAATGAGCAAACAGTTTTGTTAAATGTGTATTGGAGGAGATATCTGAGTTGATGCAAATTCTTTATTCTTCATCACGTCTTAACCCCAAAGTTACTTGTACCAATGAACTTAGCCATAAGGTCTTCTGAGTCTGACATTTAGCCAGACCAAGCTTTTTTTGTCCCTCTGTCCAGAGAAGTGTTATGCAGTGAATGAGGCACTGCAAGGGTTATTTTTTGCCTGGGTGACCTCTTCCTTGTTTACAGTTTCTGTAAAGTAAAATAATGGAACTGATTTGCTACCAAGAACTGCAGGTATGTTGATATCTTTAGGAAGCTACTTTACTCAGTTTTAGTATTTTGTATCTCAGACTACTTCACTCATCTGCCTAGAGGTTTTCAAACAACTTTTGTCTTTCTTGGAATTCCTGCCTCCAGATATTTCTGCTGTGACTTTGAGCTGTTATTATAGAGCTCAGCTTTGTATCTACAACCATTCTGCAATTTTTGTTGCATGTTGCTAATAAGGCTGCCTGTAACTTGGCACCTGCTGTGATGCTGAAAAGTCTTGTAACACATGGGGTTTCTTGTGGATGTTTGGTTCACGAAGGATTTGGTTTGATTTATTTTTCCAGGCAAGACCTTCCATTTTCTTACGTTCCTCTGATACTGATTTTGTTAAGGGTTTTCCAGGTATTTCTGCTCTCTGTGAATTTTTCCAGTGGTTTTGGCAAAGAAACTGACCTTAACAATCCTTTTGCATCTCACCAAGCTGCCCTACTTTCAGACTTTCTGCCTTCACACAGCCAGCAGGAATTTTTGCAGACAGCAGGAGTCTTTGGGAATAAAACAGTAGACACTTTTGAACTGAGATAGGCCTACTGGAGCTAAAATTGGTAAGGTTATTTTGAAGAAGAAAATAAGTAGTGTTTGAGCCTTCACATAGTGAGCAAACAAGAAATTAAATCAGTCCACCAGTTTTTGAAAATAGTCCTCCTACCTGTAGCACCTTGATGGAGGTACTAGAAAATGTGTATGATTTGACTACTGATTGCCATTGCACTTACTGAGGATGAGAGAAGGTTAGTTTACAGATCTACATTAAAAGTGCTTTCTGCATCTAGGTCTCTTCTCAGCTATCTTCAGAGGCACCAGTAGAAGCCCAAGCTATTAAACCTTCTCCTGCTGTTATTGTAAAGCCTCCCGTGTTGTTCAGACAGCCCACCCCTGTGACAAGACCAAGTGCCCCACTGGCAAGGCCTACTACACCTATGACAAGGCCACATGCTCCAGTTTCTACTCCAACTACAACCCCAAGTCATGGTCAATCTTTAAAACCATCACCTTCTGCTGTGGAACAGGAACGCTGGGATGAGGACTCTTTCCACGGACTGTGGGACACAAATGAGGATAAAGGTGCAAATATGGAGTACGAGTTGTGTAAACAGGAGTCAATGATGCCTCCGCCTGTCTCCTCGCCTGTGAAAGTACCTGCTGTCCACACCTCCATTCCATCAGCTGTACCAGTGTCCCTTTCTCCAGTTATTCCACCAGTTCCTAAAGCACCCATCATTCAGCAAACGGTGGATTATGGCCACGGGCGAGGTGGGTATTACAGTGTATTTGATCTGTATCAAAGAGCCAATTAGTATTCCTGACTCCTTTTTTAAAGGAGTGTGCCACGCAAAGTATGCATGTTCTGCAGTTGATGTGTAGACTTGTGTGCATTAATGATGTAATGCTGAGCAGTGCAGTTTTAAGGAGTCTCTAACCTCTAACTAGTTATGACCCTGAGTTTAGTGTTTTTCTTAATGCTTCTCAAAAGAGCTATTTCATGTTGGTGAGTGGTGTGTATTCCATGGCTGCTATTCCATGAATGGTGTATAGCCATGGCTGCTTCTAATAAACACAAAATGATGTGTTGTATTTAGATTGATACTGATACTTTCCCTTAATCCCTTTGTAGGTGAGTATGGAAGTAACTGGGCTAGAAGGTTCTTCAGATGGTTACAGTTCTTAGGTGTGACTTAGTGATTTAAAGCAGAAGGTGGCTGGTGTTTGCATTATTTAATTACTTCATAATGGGTGTTAGGTACCCTCTAGCCAGAGAGGGAGACAGAGTCTAGTTCTGAAGGGCATGCACCCTGTACAGTTTTTTAACATGTAAGTAGTGGAGGGCTCTGCTGTTTAGTATTGAGCTTATCAAAGCTAAAATTCAATGCTAGTTTTTAAATATAATTAATCTTCCTCAATCTAAGTTTTAACAGGAGTGAAATCATGGTATAAAGAAGTTCTTAAATTGTGCATTGTCATTTAAAGAGTGTTTTTTCTCTCTCTAAAGTACCAAAACAAGAGTGGAAGCCATATCTGTTCCATTAAGTAGATGTTTTACTAAAAGCTGTTAGAAAAAATGTCATTGTTGTGAGACTTTCAGTTACTGTTCTTGACATTACAGTAGTTCTGTGAGTTATTGAAACTTTCAGAGCATTTTAATGCTTATAATTTTCTGACACTGCGTGCTACCTGAACTCACCTGAAAAGGCAGAAGTCCCATCATTAAGATGGAGCTGTTTACCTACACGCACACAAACCCACTTGAGCCTTTAAAAACCATGGTGCTATTTATTTATGTAAAGCTCTTTTTGCATTATCCATTAAAAGAAATTATGGTAGCTTGTTCCAGTCACTTTTAATGCCACTGACTGATGAGTTTTCATGAAGAGGAAAGAAAATGGAAGACATGTGTTTTAAAACCTTAATTATTTTTTGTTTATTTTCAACCAGATATAACCACCAGTAAAGTGGAACAGATTCCATATGGGGAGAGGGTAACCCTTCGTCCAGAACCTCTACCAGACAGGCAAACATTTCAAAAAGGTAGGAGGTGCTTGGCTAGCTCTCAAACAGGTAGTTAGCTCTTAAGAAAAGTTGTAAGACAGTAAAAGCTTGTTCAAACTAAGTAACTCTCGTTTAAGCAAGAACCACCTCTTCAGAGGTCTATAAGAATAACAGTTTATATTGTGAAGAGGAGTACTGCAGTCAATAACTTAGCCACTTTAAACTTTCAGTTTTATAGCTCTGAGTAGGATTGCACAGTGTGGTTGTCTGTTACAGTTTGGAAAAGAGATAAGGTCTGATTAAGTCCATCCTAGCTCACATATCATGTATTTCTATATACTTTTCTTGCACTCTTGCTTTTGCCTTCTTTTTCCAAAATAGTAGTTTGGATTTCCATGGGTTTCTCCCTTCAGAGCATCCAGGTCGCTACAACAGAGAAAGAGATCGTGAGCCTTATTTTGAGCGTCAAGGTAATTCCAACACAGATCATCGGGACTTCAAGAGAGAGCGGGAATTGCACAGAGACCGTGGTTCTGTGGACTACGAACGAGAGAGATTTGAAAAAGAGCGGCATCCCCGAGATGATAGGTACGTGATTTTGGAACACCATTAAAATCAATACAGTTGAGGCTGTATTGTGTATCAGGCTGTCCATTTTGTCTGTGATGTGCATGTTCCTTTCGCTCTGGATTCTGTAGTGGAAATTCTAAAAATACACAAAATACTCTTTTGGCAGGGTTCTTCCTCCTACACCTTCAAGAACTCAGTCTTACCGTGACAAGAAAGACCATCCGTCCTCCAGGCGAGGTGGTTTTGAAAGGCCATCATATGAACGAAAGACAGATCGTCCAGTATATGATCATGGGCCTTCCATGTTTGGAGGTACAGTTTCTCAATCTTGAAGTCATGCTGGAATATTATGAAAAGTAATGGACTTGCAGAGTTGAAGATCAGTTGGTAGAAGATTAATTGATTTGCAGCATTAGTTTGTTCAGAATGTATAATTCAGGAAAATTTCTTTCGGTGGTGACATTTAGTTTTGTTTCTCAGTGGCGATGAGATCACAAATGAAACAGTTATATACTCTGCTAAAAACTGTCCGTGATTGCATTAGGCTTAAGATTAGAAATTTTAATTATTTTGAGGACATAGCTGTGAATTTAACTTAAAATAATGAAGGTCTGTTTGAATCAGCTCAGCTGGGTATGAACATCTTAATTTTTTTATTTTACTGAACTAAGAAAATTCTTCTGTCCAAACACTGGAATTTGAAGGTGATCGTAGAAATTACCCTGAGGAAAGGATTCCTATTTCTGCTCCGTCAATGCCTCGTCAGCCACCACCTGCTCCACGAGTAGAAAGGAAGCCAGAATCTAAAAATGTAGATGATATTTTAAAGCCGCCAGGACGGGATAGCAGGCCAGAGAGGGTGAGTATACATTCTGAAAGCTACAGTTGCTTTCTACAAGGTGTGTATTCAGATAAAATGCTGGTGGATGTAATAGGTTGGGAACAAGTGTACGTTTGAGGAAGCTCTGGAAATTAGCTTGGTTCCTTTGCAAATGCCTAAGAGTGTCATAGCATAGCTATTAGGAGTCCACAGGAGAGGTAAACTTCCTGGGAATGCTCAAAGCAAATTAGTGTGTAATATTACAGTATTTTGGTCTCTTCTGAGGTCTTCACTTGGGTTTTTGATGTATCAGGGGAAATGCACCATATTCTATAAGAAAAAACACAATTTAGGCTATAGAATATTTAGATAAGTTTCATTCAGTTGAATGCATGAAGTAAGTGAAACTGAACCAGATCTATAACATGCGTCCTAAACTGCTGAGATGATTAACATCAAAAATTCTGAATTCTGTGGAACTACTACCATTTTCCACAGCCTGGTTTCTAAAACAGGCAGTGAGTGCTTGATGATGTGCAAAAGTGGGAGCTCACAGCACATAATTCTCTAGAAGAAAATCTTTGCAAGAGAGATTCTGTTAAATGTAGTACAGTATCCTATGTTCTTACATGATCTTTGTTTCAGATTGTGATCATCATGAGAGGGTTACCTGGCAGCGGAAAGACCCATGTAGCAAAACTCATCAGGGTATGTAAACAGGCACTCACTCTGTAGTGCTGCTTGCCTTTTACATGTGCTTCCTCTGCTGTTTGCTTTCTGTTTGCCTGGAATTCAAGTCTGCTGTTACTTCATGTTCCATGTCTCATGTGGTGTGTGAATCTCCACCACTATTAGCAAGCAGGAGGGATACTACTCTCTTCTTGTTCTGAGTATTGAGCAGGGAACTGATGTTGGCCAAAAGTATTTTGAAGATCCTGTATAGCAGAATGGAATTTTTACAGCAAAGATATATGCTTTCTTTTTGCTTTCTTCCCAGGATAAGGAAGTAGAATGCGGAGGACCTGCACCAAGAGTGCTCAGCCTGGATGACTACTTTATCACTGAAGTGGAGAAAGAAGAGAGAGACCCAGATACAGGGAAAAAAGTTAAGAAGAAGGTAGTCTTAATTCTGTTGCTTTTCTTGACAAAGAAACAAGACATTCTGGAATAACAGGGGCAATCAGAATTCCAGTCTGTGGGTTGGGAAGAGTGCAGAGGTCTCTGGGCTGTTTTTCAAAACAAGCCAATATAACTTAGGGTGGTATGATCAAATTCTTAAAAACTGACCTGAAAGGTGTTTTTCTCACACGAGTGTACTTTGTGGTCATGACATTCAGATGTTGAATATTAGCCATTTTATAGATGTCCTCTTTCTTAATGCTTTTGTCCTTGGTAAAGGTGATGGAGTACGAATATGAGGCTGATATGGAAGAGACCTATCGTACCAGCATGTTTAAAACTTTCAAAAAGACCTTGGATGACGGCTTCTTTCCCTTCATTATCCTTGATGCTATCAATGATAGAGTGCGACACTTTGAACAGTTTTGGAGTGCTGCAAAAACAAAGGGGTTTGAGGTAATGGAGCCTAAATAGCATTTGAACTTGCTAATAGCCATATGCTGATGTTTCTAAACTTTTGAGTAGAAGGAAAAATGCTGTGGTATACAGTTACAAGTTTACCTTTTGTAAAGTAAACAACTTAAAACTGCAGAGTGTATCACAAGGTAGAAAAAGAGCTCTAAAAATTAATTTATAGTATTTAATATTGTCTTTTTCTTTCTAGGTCTACTTAGCTGAAATGAGTGCAGATAACCAGACGTGTTCCAAGAGGAATATTCATGGACGCAAGCTAAAGGATATCAGCAGGGTAACTATATAAATCTGGAGTCATACTGTGCTTTTGGTCCTGCTGTTGTTTGAAAACTATAGACTACATAATGCTTATGCTTTTCCTGTAAGAAGTACTGGTAGTTATTTCATGGAATTCATTAAAATTACTGAAGTACAGATACATCTTGTTAGCAATTAGAAACCAAATATTCCCCAATGGATCTGTTAGACTTTTAGAGGTGCTTCATTTTTGTGTGTGTTTTGTTAGATGTCTGATCACTGGGAGGCAGCACCACGCCACATGATGCGTTTGGACATTCGTTCTCTGTTGCAGGATGCTGCTATCGAAGAGGTGAGAATCTCTGTGCTTGTTAAAACTACAAATTAGGTCAATATGATGATACTGAAAATATGAAGCAGACAAAGGTATCATCACAGCAAGGCAGTTATAGTTGGCACTGTAGAAAGCTAGAATCACTGTGTCAGGAAAGTGTATTCCATTATTCTTATGAATTACCACAAACATGAAGATACATTGTTACCTTTTATCACCGTTTTGAAGCTCAGACTTAGGCATCTTTGAGCAAGAGTTGAAGTCATTTTGCTCTTAGCAACTGTTGAATACCGATTACAGAGAATCTTTGCGCTCTTAGATGAAACTCAGCACTTTTTCCAGGTCACTGGATTATTTAGATCATATTTTGAAAAAGTAGTTGAAGAAAGTAAGATAAGGAAATAAACAAATTTGAACTCAGTCCTTGTTTTGAGAAATACAGACATGGAGCCGAGAATGAAGAAATAAATAACATGTAGCAGGTGGTTCCAGTTGCCTTTTTACTTCATTTGCAGTTTGCCGTGACGTGCATCTTTGGTGCGTCAGCTTACTTACTGTTGCATTCTTCTTTGGCAGTTGTGTCAGGAGCTCTGGGAATAAATTAGTGTGTTAACTGTATGGTCTTTTTGAATGAACCATAGCTGCTTGTTGCTGTCAGAACAGCTCTTGAGATGGCCATAGAAACTGGTGGACTGCTTAAGTAGACAGAGGGTCTTTGCGGTTTGTCATGATGTTAGCAGGCTATTATTAAATCTCCAAATTTTTTGTACTGGAAAATAGTAGTCTTCAAGAGGACAGCAAAAGGCTCCACTCTAAAGTAGGCTCAGAGAATGACAGGTTGGGGTTTACAAGGTTTTGCAAATTATGTAAAAAAATGTACATACTTGGGGAGTTTTATGTATTCCACAATATATGCATGAGTCCCCATTAGGGCTGTGGAGCCCAGAAAGTATTGCATTAGATGAGCAGGGTTAGATATATGGCTTCAAGTGTTCGTGTATTTTACTATGCTTATCTCTGTGGTTACTATTATTCTTTACTGTGATTCTAAAATATATAAAAAGATAGAACATCTCTACTGAGCCTTTATGCAGAGAGACATTCCAGTTATATGTAAATGGCAAGTTTAAGAACTTTTTTCTGAGATTGCAAGTTTGTGGGAAGCAGGAGTAGTAACAGATACTGGTAACACAAGGAATGCATGTGAAGGAAGGGAATGAAAAATTTTTGCTTTTCCCCAGAAAATCTTTGCAAAGATTATTCTTTGTCACTCTGTTGCTAGAAGGGAACCTGCTTCTGAAGAAAGCCAGAATGGACACAGTATTCATATATATTGCATCATCATGCTTTCAGAGATGAATCGTTTCTTTTCTATTTGAATTTGGACATCTCTACTTACTTTGTTAAAAAGAAAATAATTAAAAGCCAAGCAATGCCTTCTAAGTCTGTGCACGTGCTTTGGAACAGGTGGAGATGGAGGATTTTGATGCAAATATTGAAGACCAGAAAGAAGAAGTCAAGAAGGACACAGCAGAGGAGGAAGAAAGTGAACTGGTAGGAGACACATCAGCCATCTCTAACAAATTGTTCATTAATGTGTCTGAGGGAGAATCTCAGGCTTACAAGTGCCAAGCCACTCCTGTTCTTAGCAGTGCAATCTTAATACACATGTTTCTAGTAGTTTCTTACTTAAACATTTGTAGGAGAACTTTAATGATAAATCATACTATTTCTTCCTAATTTATTTCTAAGAATATGTGAGTATGTGCCACAAACAATATTGTCAGTGGAGCATGGTAACATGCCTCTTAGAGACATTTTAAATTGCAGTACATAACAGTGCTGTCTTCCAGATAATCTAAGAATTACACTAAGTGGAGAGATGGGAACAATGGGCAAAGATTAATTTAGCTTATTTCCTTTCACGTGTCTAAAGAACTCTACTGTCACAGTATATGACAACAGTTATGAAGACTGCTTTTTCTGCCACGGTTGACTGACTTTGTTTGTCAGGTGGTATTTCCAAGGTGAGGCATTAGGTCTCTTGGATAAATAAAGGTTATAGAATTGCCCTGAGGGCTGGCTTTTTTAGGTATGTATTTTAAAGGCTACAAAAGGCTTCCTGCTGTAACTTCTTGGTATGTGTTGGAGCTGCAACTGGTCCGTGCTTGATGAGTTGAATGTCTCAAATCTTGGTTCCCACAACCAAGCAGTTAAAGTTCAATAAACAGGAAGTAACCAAAAATGTCTGAGTTGAGCAAAGTGCTTTTCCTTGATGGAAATTTACTCTTCCTCAGGAGTGACAGGTCAGAAAGCAGTTGAAATATAGAATTTAAAAAAAGCTTAGGAAAAGTGGATTCTAATAAACGTCTGGTTTTTTCAACATGACTCATTTATTCTTTTTACTAAATTATTCTTTGGCACAGAGTATGAAACTGCATAAAGTGTGGTTAGAACATTTCAAAGACATCCATGGTTACAAGAATATGGCTGCTAGTCCCATTTCCATGAGCTATAGCTAAAAGAGAAAGTTGTCTTTAGCTTTTGAGACATCTGTGCATAAATTTGTGTGTATGTGTGTGTTTATGGGTTTGGGGGAGTGTCCTAATGTACAGCACATATAACAATAGGCCTTTTCTTTGAGACAAAGAGAAAGCTTGGTGGTGAAAACTATGCAAATTATTAAATAACTAAAAGTAATCTGCATATAAGAATGTGTTCTGTTCAGATTCACAAGATATGAAAAAGAGCAAAGCGTTATCTGCTGTATGTAATCTCTGGAATTCAGTCAGATGGCTAATCTCAGAGAATTATGTCAAACAGAAAGTGAAACAGGACACTGTCTTTGGTATCTCTTGCCTTTTTGAGAGCATTTGGTAAGGGTTCTGCAATTCATTTTGCTGCATTTAATCCTGTGGGAAAAGGGAGGTCTGAATCTCCTGCCATCTGGCAGATATCCTTGAAAAATCCAACTGTCTTGTACCAAAGGATAAAGTCTGAATCTTTGCTTATCCTATTTGAGGACCGGGATATTGTATAGATTCAGCACACAATAGGCCATTTCACACCATCAAAGTCACTGTTCTTGCTATTATCAGCTCCCATAGGATTGTTTGTAGCATTCAGACAATTCCTGCTTTTCTGTGCTTGATGGTATAAATTATTGATACATTTAACTTAGTGTTCTCGCCAGTGTATCACACATCACTTTGTTTAATGCAGGCTTTTAGCTGTGGTGTAAACTTTCTGAGCAAACTTTAAGGAGGAGCTTGGTTTAAAAGTATAAATATATGTATATACATGAAGTTTATTTATTTGTTACAAGGAAATATTTCAGCACAAACTGTCTTGGTTTGCATTAATTACAGATTTGATTAAAAACAAGAAAATCCAGAGATCTGATAACCTCAAGTCACTGATATATGCTTGGTAGCAAAAAGGTCATTCAAGGACTTTGTAAGAGCAGTGCTGAACATAACCAAATGCAGTGTGGCTCTCTGGAATTTACTGGAATACACTAATTTCGTAACACATAGTATTAACAAATACATGTGTATTTTTACCACAGTGGAAGCGACCTATAAATAAATCAGGAAAGAAGTTAGTGTAATAAAACTGCTTCGTGGATTGTTTATTTTCTTCTTGAAATCTTCTAGAGTAGTTCTTTTCCCTCTCTATTAAAAACATTCTAAAAATAATGAAATTCTCACAGGGCTTCTATTCACTACCTTGAGCTTTTTTATGTGTTTGCAGAGGAACATAAGTACTTTTATACCAAATCTGAACAGCTGAAATGAGAGTTGCTTAGTAACAATTTACTTGTCAAAGAATATAAAAAGAAAAGCTAACAAGAAGCTAACTAGAATATATAACCTTTTTGCCAAATTTATTATCATTATGCTCATTTGCAAAGAATAAACTGGCTAAAGATCATTACACATGGTGACATTATTTGTAGGGAAAAATTGTTTTAAAAGAATCATTGAGCTAAGAGTACTATTTTAAAATGAAAAAGAATACTTAAATCCTAGTGACTTAGCAGATACTCTAATTTAAACAAAAAAAAATTGTTTAATTGTGGATTAACCACTCATACATGAATTTAGTACGTCCCTTCGAAAGGAGTAAGTGAAGCTTGTGTGTAGTGAATCTGGGAGTGTGTTCATAAAAGTTTACCGTAACTTTTTCATTTGTGTTTGTAAAGCATTGGGTATTCTTTATGCCTGAAAGTTGTGTTGCAGTAACTTTGCCACCTAGGATAATGCAATACAGTAACTGTGCACACAGTGCCTTTGCTATCTGTTAGACTCATTCTGGAGTTCTGTGTTTGCAGAGGGCAGCACTCTTGTAATGATTTGCAAGGGCTGCTAAAATCACTGAATGGGAAGTGGATGCAGAAGTTCTGAAATACCGAGTAATTGGTCTCCTTCACCTGATAATGAGAATTGTGCCTTACAAAAAGAAATACCTTAAACTCCCATTGTAATGCTGTTTCCAGTTCAAAAGTGATATGCATGTGTGTCTCTCTCTAATCCTCCGAGCTTCTTTCTGTGTATGATTTAGGGTTACATTCCGAAAAGCAAATGGGAGATGGACACTTCTGAGGCAAAGCTAGGTGGGTATTTATTTTTTCCTGTTTCTTATAATTGGTATCTAATGATGTTTGCAAGACCTGAATTTTTGTTTTAACTGTGCCTCCTTACAAAGACAAATAAATGTGTTGATTTCATACATGTCTGAAACTGCAAAAGTGTCTGTACAGAAAAGGAATTTATCTTCTGCCAGAGGCAAGAGACTTTACTACTTTCTAATCACTGTTTTATATACTCATTAATTGTTGTTCCATCTGTTTAAGGAAAGTACTTTGTCCTAAAATTTTAAAAAAGCAGTATTTATATTCTTCATCTTTCCCATGTTTATTGTTTTTATATAAGCAAAGAGTCAACTTACATTGCGCTGTACTCTTTTTCATATTGCATACCTTTTTTCCTAAGTGTCATCAGTAACTTCTTACATTCTTGGAGACATGTCTCATAGCTGAACTGTATTGAAGATGTTCCTCACTTTCTAAAATTGACATTTGTGAGGACAAAGTGCTGGCATGCTTTGAAGTTGGTTCTGAATTATTAGGTGTCAGTGGATCTTTTCAACATCTTAGGCATTGAAAAGTTAAAAGTTCATTATCCTTCACAGTTCCAGGAGAGCAATAGAATTCTTCTTAGTAGTATGCAAACTGGACTTTCCAGGGGCACAAGGGCATGGTTTTTACTGCACTTTCTTGTTCTGATTAGTGCTGACATTAGTATTCTGTCAAAGTCAAAAGCAGCTTTCAGGCAGAAATGCATGCACTTTGCCTATGGTGAAAGGATTATTCATGGAAAGGGGTTTCTGGTCATTATGATCAGTTTTGTTGGGGTTTTTTTTACTGAACAGTAAAGGTTCTAAATGAAAATTTTATCTAGACAGTCTGCTCAGAACTGCTATTTTTGTATCATGTCTGTGAGAAGTCACAAATACCTGAATGGGACACAGCATGTCTTAATATTTTGAGGTTTGCTTCTGCATGTGTGGTACAGCCCTATGCATCATTACTTTCCAATAACCAAAATCACAACTGCACCATGGAAATAGCACTAGAAGGTCTGGATTACATAAAGCAGCCTTTCATCTTGTGATGTTAAGGGCTTAGCTACACCATCTCTTCTGCTGCTGTGCTCTCTTTTAAGTCATATAAATAGTTGTGGATTATACTGATGATGAGGCACCTGCAGTACAAGCAGAGGCACCTTGTACTCAATGATTTTGGCATACCAAACAGCTAGGCAGTTAGACAATTCAGTCAGGATTGCTCTGCATTTTTGTTACAAGCAATGATTTCTTTAATAATGTAAGATTTTTTTCTTAAGTTTATATTAAGAACTGTATTGCATTTCCTTCCGTAATGAAAACTCCATAATGTAAAACACAGGATTTTTATATGGTCTCCACTTAAATGTAAAATGGAGAGCAAGCAGCAGTCACTTTTATGCTGAAGTCACTTGCAATAATCCTTTAACAGTCAACTTCATTAACAAACCAGATGTTAGCTTGCTGTGAGATACAGATACAGGTGCTGAGAAGGGCTTCCTATTAAATCTGTATTCACAATTTTACTTTTATAACTACCCTCTAGATTCAGTTTTATATATATGTAGGACTATAGATTAAAAGTAAATTCTGACAGAACTTAGCTTTTAAAAAAGCCAGGCATTCCTATGTAATGAATGCAGTTTCTTTGGAAAATTGCTTGGCCAGGGCAGACGACTTTTAGCTCAAGGTGTACTTGCAGTCTGTGAGTAAGAATTACTATATTTAGTTCACAATAAGACTTCATTGTAGATGACCAATTATAATTATTTCTGGAAAGGCATGTAAACTGTGGTTTGCATTTGTTACTCCAAAATTGAGTTATTTCCTGGGAGTTGGCCTGCCCATTAGGTTTATTGTGTTAGTCCCAGAGGGCACACATTTGCAGAATGACGTAAGTGCAGACTCCAAAAACGATATTCTGAGTCCTGTTTTGCTTTTTTGTTTTCTTTCTGAGTAGATGATGTTACAGGAAAGCACAGTAAGATCTTGCTGATTGCAATAAACCTCAGAAAATGTCTCAAAAGTTTAAGTTCTTTAGCTGCAAACACTGACTTCTGACAATTGCCAAACATATGCCCCAGAGCTCTCGCTTTAGCACAGATTTACTTTACTCTTACGTTCTTCTTGAGTATATGTGTGGTTTATCATTTCCTTACATGCTGTGCACAGCCACAATTTTATTCTGCAAGTCTATTCATGGGTCTTCTCAGTGCTTAGTGCACATGGGTTCTTATACTGAAATTTAAAGTAATGGACTCTCATTTTTAAAATTTGACTATAGTGTTTGGTGCAATGCTCTGTTTCAAGGTGTGGCTTAGTGGCAAGTTCTACAAACTTTCAGGAATGGAGAAATGAGGTTTGGTGTAGCTGTAACTTTGATACCATTGTAAAATCTGCTCTAGAATACAAACGGCATTCTACATAAAACTTTGTGGCTTTTTTATAAAAAGGGCAAAACTGAACTGATTTATTTAGGTTTTGAAGGAGCTAATTAAATTAGTTACTTTCAGATGTTACTTTTAAAATTCTAAAGGTGAGTTCTTAAGTTTTGTGTGTTTTCAAAAATGCTGCTGCTTTGTTGTTTTTAAAACTTGAAATGATAAAATGATGTTCAATAGTTTAACACTAAATAATCAGTCATAAATAATCACAAGCACCAGTGTTACAAAATGACACCTTGTCTCATTTTCAGAAAAGAATATTCTGAAATAATCCTTCGTGGCAGGTTTTTGACATTTGTGTAGTGTCTACTGCATGACACATGTACCTTGAACCACAATAGTATGGATGGAAGCAGACCCCTCTGGAAAAACAAACTTCAAACATGGAAGGAGATAACATTTTAAAATAAATTCTGTGTAGCCGTAACAAAAGGGACAGAGGGGAACTGCATATTCAGAACAGCTTCTGAGCTCCTCTGCTGCTGTTTGAGCATTACACATTTCTTGGCGATGTTTTCGGTTGTTTGGTATGCAGCAGGGAGTGGGAGACTGAACTTACTTTCACATTGGTAATGAGGTGAGCTTGCATCATAGCATGTTGTCTTCCAACAGGAATATGTCTGTCTACAGGTATTTGCCAACAGAGAGCTCCTCAATTTTCACTTCTTCATGTTCCTAAATGCTCCTCAATGAGTTTGTTGATCTCCTTTTCAATGTTATTTTTTTCTGGAAACACTTAACACTACAAATTACCTACATTGACTGAACATAATACTGAGAAACAATGCAAGTACGTTATGTGCTGGAGTAACAGAGGAATATTGTATAAATCAATTTTGTCTTCTAGAGGGAGTGGCGCCTTTCTGTGGAGATTGAGCATCAAATTTGGCAGATTTAACTTAGAGTAAAAGAAGAACCTTAACTAAATCATGTAATAGATACAAATACTCTGAACATTTTTCTTAAATGTTGGCTATTTTAAGAAGCAGGGAGATTATAATGTTTTATTAGAAGAAGTTCCATATCTGTTCCAGGGAAATGGGGTAAAGGTGGAGTCTTTAAATGGTTTTCAGCTGTATGAGGGAGAAATAATTTCATTAGTTTATGGCATTTAAATTATACTACCATGTCTACAGTACCATTGCCTCACATTATCTCCATTGTTACTCTTCTCTCTCCCATATTAAGTAAAAAAACTCATCTCTGAACTGAGCTTCTTTAAGTACATACCTTTGAACATCATCTTCTGCTATCCAGAAAATAATGCTGCCTTGTGTTTGGTCTATTTCTGAGGCCTTTTGTGGGTGAATTTAATTACAACAGTGACCTCTGGAACAATATTTCTTAATCACTGGTAATGGTTTAATGAATGTAATTGCCAAGCTTAGTGTTCTTTCTACACGTACTTGAATTGTTGGCTTATAAATTGGTAGCTTACGTTGACAGAAGAAACAGAATTTCCCTTGACTTGTAAAGCTGGTTTCCTTTTCATGCTTTGTTGTTCATAATCTTACAATGAGTGTTTCATCTCCTTTCCAAAGACAGTTTGCCACACAATTTCAAGAAGGTGTTGTTTTCTTTACTGAGAATAAGTGTCTAAAGAGGAACAAAATTTTAGAACCTAGGAACGGAATTGTGTCTCCTCATGTTGTATCGGTTCAATAAGAAAAAGAAGAAAATGAGGACTGTTGGACAAATGTACTGCTCAAATATTTATGACTGACCTCTTACACCATGAAAGAAAAGATTCTGAGATGTTTTCCTCCCAGTCCTGGAAGACTTTTTAAGTGGTTTGCCTTATGGGGAGAGAAAAAGAAAGGGGAGGATCAGGCTTTCCAAGGAGCTTTTTGTTTAGCAGAAACAGTATCTCGAAACTTGTCTTTGATGCATTAAATTATATAATTGCCACTTGTTCCCTGATACTGCATGTATGCCATGGTTGACACAGTATTGATCCCCAAATTTGGGGAAAATGATACAGCTTTAGTGTTGTGTTCGAATACAGAAAGATGGATCTGTGGTTCCTAGCTATTGTTGGCTATATTGTACTTGTAAGGACAGACTCCATATAGATACAGAAGAGCAAACTTTTTTCTCCCTCGTATAGATAACAACACTGAGTGTTATTGCCACACAGTTGACGTAAAAGATCAATAAAACTTGAAAACTGTGTTGAGTCTTCTCTAGTTTATTTCAACTCTCATCATTCCACCTGTCAAGACAAGCTGGATGTACAAATTCTGCTGCTCGTTCTTTTGAAAAGTTTTCCACTCTCGTCTTGTTTGTGTGAATAATAGAAAAAATAATCTCCCTTAACGCTGAGGCTCTGTGTTTGTTCTCAGACAAGCTGGATGGTTTGCGGACTGGCACTAAAAGAAAACGTGACTGGGAAGCAATTGCCAGCAGAATGGAAGATTATCTGCAGCTTCCAGATGACTATGATACACGTGCTTCTGAACCTGGAAAGAAAAGGGTAATAAATTTTCAAATGACTTACTGTATGTATGTAGCCCTTTAATGGTCTCTGTGAAAGAGAGTTTATATCAAGTCATTCAATGTCTATGAATATGGGAATTCCACTGACTCACTTTTCATTTTGCTGTTCCATTAGATTCTGTAAGAGATTATTCTTGCAAGTAGGGTCTTCCAGAGGTAAACATATTAATTATAACGAAGCTAGGAATTGTAGATTATACAGATTAACTAGGCATGACATGGTCTGAATACAAAATGCTACATGTTTAAATTCTATTGTGAAAAAAGGGGGAAAATCATAGAGGGAGATGAGAGGTAATAGAGGTAATACTTTTTTTTCTCCAAAATAAAAAGAACAGCTTTTGCCACTAGAAGTAATTTGAATTAACTTTCGGTGTTCGGGTATTGTTTTGCTCTGTAATGTCAAATAGAAAACTGGTAGTACTGGACAGCGTCCCTGAGAGAAATGGAGATACTTAAGACATTGGCAAAGGAGATGATGGTGGAAGAAAGCTTACATTTCTTATCAGTAGGAATGTCAGGGGTAGTCCAGGTAGACTGTGGATAGGGAGGTGCTGGCGGCAAATTGATAAGGCTACGTTCCCCAGTAACACACTGGCCTGAATGAGACTAATCAGTATGTAAAGAAGAGCTCCTTCACTTACTCTTTTTTCTTGTCCAGCAATGGTGTGTTTCAGCTGAGTTTCTGGACTGCAGCCTTTCCTCATTGCCTCTCTCACTCCTTCCTCCCTGTTGCTCTCCCTCCCATCGGTGTCTCATTTTGTGGGTGTCACTGTGTATGTTTGAACAGGATAAATGCAAGGGATCTGCATTACCATGAAGAGGTGCAGTGTAGATACGGAGATGTAAAGATGGGTAAATAACATATGTATGAAAAAGTTTAATGTAAAGAAATAGTGGAAAGATTTAAATAGAAATGTACTACACAAGATAGAGAAGAAAACTGTCCTTCATTCATTTATTCCTTGCTGACTTGCTCTTTAACACTGTCTTTCTGTAGTTCCATAATCATCTTCTTTATGTTTCCGTTGTGCAATTGAAAGACAGATTTCACAGAAAATTAAGACAGTAAATGAGTCTTGGATAATTCTTCCTGCAGAAAGCATTGCTTTGAACAGAGAAATAATTGTAGTAGTTACACTTCAATTCTCAGAACTATAGCACTGAAATGGAAAAAGGTTATCATCTATACCTTTCTTCTACTCCATAGAACACCTGGTATATTCAATTAGAAATAATTGCTCTCTTTGCCTATCAGAAAAACAAAACAAAACAAAAAAAGAAAAACAAAACTTACCTGTTCTAAGGAAAATTAGTAGAAATTAGTATTCTTGTACTCTTACTTATAGTGGAAAGCCTAGACTTGTATCAGGATTTCTTGAAAGATTATTGTACTGATAGGATGTTCTCTGTAGGTGCGATGGGCAGATCTAGAAGAAAAGAAAGATGCAGACAGGAAAAGGGCCATTGGTTTTGTTGTTGGACAAACAGACTGGGAGAAGATAACAGATGAAAGTGGTCATCTTGCTGAGAGAGCCCTCAACCGTACCAAGTATATATGAAAAAGTGGTTAAGTGGATTTTTGTGCCTTTAAGGTAAATATTCAGTCTTCTTGTGTGTTGATAGCCTTGATGTTTTTCAAGTGTTAAGGCTGCAGTTCACACCATTGTTAGAGTTCTCCCAGACAGGGCTATTTGATTTGGAACTTCGTATAATATGTGTCAGCTGTGCCTATGTCAACATGCACCCTTCTGTACAGCATCTGACAATAATGGGAGAAGGATTATCAGCTATCAAATCTCCCAACCTTATTACAAGGAAGTCTGTGGTTTTGTTAAGAGTAGGTTAGCTGTGTGCCTACTAGTCCTGTTGAGTTCAGATTTTTGCTTGCTATATCTTAATTCTAACCATGTTAATTGCTGGTTTACATGATGTAACAATCTTTTCCTTTCTTTACAGGCCATTTGCTCTGAGGAGAAGTGAACCAAGGTGTCATGAGCATCTTGCATGGGTCATGTCACTCCCACTTTCACAGTTTTTCTTTGTTACTTTAGTTTCAGCAATTTTCTTGGGATACTGGCAGATTACTGGCAGATAACCAGTGCCCTCAAAAAACTCATTGAATCCCACTGCTCCTAAGTGAGAGAGACAGTTTACGTTTTAATATTTTTGAAGGGGAGGGAGGGGGAGGGTCAGTAGTTTTAGCTGCTCTTTGTGGGATAAAGTGGAAGGATTAGACAGATGTTACCTCCACTGTACCATCACAGAATGTTTATCACCTTTACTCTGTGGATGTTCTCGTTTTATACTGTATGTACCTTGTAGCTTATTGTATTAGGAAGCAGAACAATAAATTTCACTATAAACTCAGTGTTCTCGGTGGACCATATAGTATGGTTTATGTTTGACATTTTAAATGTGGTCTGTGTTCATATGTTAGTGCTCAGAACCATCCTTACCTGGAAGATGTTGTGTGCTCATGTTCTGGAATGTGTCCTGTCTTCTAGATTTTTCACCTGCTCTTCTTCTCATAGACAGATCCATTAAGACCCCAGGTCTTGCTGCCCTTTAGGAGTTCATGTTCCTGGAAAGCAGGAATATCATTATTTTTTGGATCCTAGTTTCTCAATTATGTCAAATTTTCGTTACTACGTGAGTATGAATTCTGTTGGGTGGCTCTGTAATGTTCAAGGTAGCAGTGTATGAAAAACTTGTCTTTAATGCTCAACATGAAAACAGGTACTACAGACTTCTCTGAAGGGCAGCCTACAAAATTTGTTTTGGTCTTATTATGTCTTTTAGTCAACAGTGATCCCTATCAGGGTATTTCGTTCCATTCATTAGACTACTGTCTCATAGAGATACATCATTAAAAGAAGTAACAAAGACCAGAAGTTATGCCCTTCTATTCCTTTGATGAATGTGTTAAGCTTGCTAAAAAAAAGATAAATGAATAACAGTCCACACTATTAAAAGTGATACGGATTCTTCATAGATGCTGGGATGTCACTTCTGCAGAGCATCAGGTTTGCTGATGAAAACTTTCTTTTGTCCTTCCAGGTTTCAAAGCAAATGCTTTGCAGTAACAGTGTTGTAACCAGGCAAGAGGTTTAAATCTGAAAATAATTGCTGTTTTAATGGTGAATTGAATTTTTTCTCCTGATCTTTCTGAGGAAAGAAAATGAAGTCCTGAATTTTCCTTCTCTGTTGAGTGATTACATTGTGCTTTGCATCTAGGTTGGTAAATCAACTTGTTCTGGTGTGGTGGTAGTTCAGGTTGTTAAAGAAGAGCATGGTTGTAATAGATGGGTTAGAAAACATTCTAATGTTTTGATTTGTTGCCTGCTTCTCAGCCTTGTCTGTGGTGCATGATTAAAAGTTCTTTAGTAAACAAGGGGAATAGCTGAATGTGCGTTATGCACTGAATATGTTTAATACAAGAAAATTAGGCTCCCTGATTGCAGCATTTTTAAAATAGAAGGTATTAAATGTACATTTTCTGTGTACATGTACTTTACATAGCATATATATTCCTCAAAATGTTGCTAAGTAAGTACTCTTTGAGTTGTGACGGAGAATTGTTGTGACAAAGGGAAACTAATAGTTAACAAGAAGTCAGTACTGTGTATTGCTGTGGAACTCAGGTGACCTTCACTTTGGAGAAGTTACTCTCAGGTATGTGTAAAATGAGTTTCAGTCTATACTCAATTTTCCATAACAAAACTGGAATTTTTGTGGCACACTATGAGTTGATGCTGTTTCTTGACTCTTAGGAACTGATAGTGATTTTGTCTGAATCTTTGCTAATATGACTGTACCAGATCCTTTTCTAACATTTTTCTTTCCAGACTAAAGAGTATTTCTGGAGCATTCAAATGGATAGTGTGTGACAGAAGTTATAATATTGTTTATTGGTTTTACCAATTTTGAAATTATTTTAGCAGATAATACCAAGAGGTTATGTCATGCTGTTTATTCTGTGGTGCATGTAGAACTAAAGAAAAATGTGCAGAGAATATACATAAAATTTTTCTTTACTCTGATGAGAACAGACAGCAAATATCAATCTTGAAGTTTAAGGCAAAATTCAGTTATGAAAACGTACCGTTGTAGACTGTTTGACCAGAAAAGGCTGGAGGGCTTGGGTTTTGTTGTTTTCCTGAAGTTCAGAAGTTTTCCCCTTCTTTAGTACAGAAATATCAATATATCCATAAGCTTTGCCATTTGTTTCAGTTGAATGTTTAGCAGATCAGTCTTCAATATCTTGATGGCAAGTGGCTCTGAAAGAAAATAACTTATGCCTGAACTACAACCTATAGTAGATTCTACATACTGTAGACCTTCAGTGACTGAAGAAATCAAGCAAAAAGGAAAAATTCATCATTGCTGCTGGCAGAACTGAGAATAGCTAGCTAGTCCCTTGTTTGGCTCATAACCAGAGGTTGGTGATTAGGGATTTTACTTTTGTCTGGAAAGTCCTTCAGTACAGAATATATATTGTCTTGATCCTGATTTAGTTCTTACTCATTTGCTCGCTGATATTCAGTGTAACCTGTCACAGCACTGAGCAGAAAGAATACCAACTTTCATTGATGACTAAGTAGAAAGATATGCATTTAGCACTCTCATGTAATGATCCATCTTTGACCATGCATGCAATTGTGCTAACTCTAAGTTGAGTTGTTTCTGTGCAGTGCATCACGTGGAAAAATTCAGCTCTGAAAAAAAATCAGCTGCTGCAGAATGGTGTTGCTACCTTCTCAGCAAAGTTGGCTGTTGAAATGGTATTTTCTGTGAATTACAGTTTCTCATGACACTTCAGTTTCTTTCAAGTCCATTTGCTTTTTTAATATTGAAGCTACCTGTCTCACGATAGAAGTATGTGTGGTTTTTGCAAGGGATGTGCAACATGCTGTGCTACGTGAATAGAGCACAGTTGTCATCTTCAGTCATCTTGTGTTTTACTGTAGGATTGCTCATTAAGTGGTGGTCTGACTGTGGTGAGAAAGAGTGAAATAATAGCTGGGAGTATTAGATCAGTTCTAGAAATTTGGTTTTCTGTTTCCTTGAATGTTTACATCAACATAGATAAATAACTTACCTTGCATTATTAGTTCCCAGTCTTTAGAAGGGAAGAATTGGTATTGGTACAAGTTTTATTTTTCACACATTAAGGTGGGTTTGGCATTTTTTGAACTTCGCTTCAGTCATCTTTATTAACCCTGTCCATTAGTTTTTCCTTGCCTATCTGTCGATACATAAAATACATAACTGCTCTTGTCTCATTGTAAGGCATTGTTTTAACTCTTTTCTGAAGCCTTTTTATCTCTGAGCAATCATTTAGGTAACCATGGAGATACTGAGCAGGATTTCAGTAGAGTCTTTTCTGAAAGGATTGAATTGGAAAAGTAGAGTTGTGACATTACACTGAAACAGATGTATTAACCTATCCCCAAAAAGCCCACATCTAATCCAGTTGAATAGTTAAAAATTATCATGGAATTGTAAGTTGCAAGTCACATTAGAAAGTATGATTCCTGCAGAAGAATACTGTGTTGGTAGTGTGCTTTTAAGTGAGAGAGAAGAATATGACCTCACTAGCCAAAATCAGTTTTTCCCAATTCGAGATTTCAACATCATTGGAACACTTGGAGAATCCTTTTCAAACTAATAAAGTAATTCTGCCTGTGGGACACCTTGTTGTCACCTAAACAAATGTACTGTTACCAGAAGAAAAAATATTTTGTTCATTTATTTAATGCGGCTGTCTGGTGAATCATTTCGTGCCCTTAGGACACAATTTCCCTTAGTGGGTTGTGCCATCTTATTCATGTTGCTGCCACAAAATTTTGGAAACCTATGCAATACTGGACAGACCTTGGGATTTGAAGAAACATGGTTGAGCTGGGTTTGGAAGCAAGCTGTGCTTTTTTGCTATGAAGTTCCTACTGTCTCTGGCAGCATGCAGCTAGCTAACTCTGAGCTGACTGAACTGAAGCTCTGGAACTCCCAGGACTATTGTAATTCGGCATACGTGGACTGGAAAGGAGATGCAGTACTGAGTTTTCTTTGCTTGTGGAATGTTCACATGGCACGCATCCTCAGGAAGGTAAATAATGACGGATACATGGTTCCTTTCTGTTACGTCTCTCTTCACTAGTTAATGTTTCACAGATTACTTCTGGAAAATGAGTTCTAAATTCTGAACTTGTGGTCCACTGATAATTTGGGATCAAACTGCAGCAGGACAACTTGCATACTATGAGAAAATATTTGAGGAGCAGAGGTGGCCATCTCAGTTGAGATCTGTACAGTTGCAGCATTAACTTTTCTTAAGTTGTGGTTATACTTAGTTTTCTTATCATAGTAGAAATGAGAAGAGAAAGGACAGAAGTTTCATAGAATTTAAAATATGAGTGGCACATTTCTGGTTTGAGTCTCTAGGGCAATCATCTTTATTCTCTCATAAAATTTGAATCAAAATTGTTTTCTCCTCTACTCATCTATTTCTACATGCATGAATCAGAATCCTTCAGCCAACTAAAGGACTTTTTACTCCAAGGAACTCTTCTAGGTTCTGCTCAAGATTAATCACTTAGTTCTGCATGGTGAAACTTTTGTTTTATTTTTACCTGTGTAGTGTTCCAGCAATTGCAATGTCTTTTCCAAATTTGCATGGTACCAGATCTGCAGCCTGGAGCCTTAAGTCTTCCTCATGCATGTAGATTGGAAAATTACTAATGACAATATTCCATTCAGGTGAATTATCACCTTCTAGCTGATTAATACTCTTTGGAAGCAGAATGTGCTTTTATTCATGATTTTGCTTAAATCAGGTAAGCTCAAGTACTGTTAACAAACAAAGGCGCACAGCAAGTTACTGCAAATGGAGAGGCAAAAGTGTTTTGAAGTTGCTTATATTTTCTATTCTGTGTTAGGTTTCTAGTCAGGAGGCTCTAGTCTCTTTGAATTTTAGGATTTAGTATTTCAATATACAAAACCAAAGCTGTCTCGGTGGAAATGGCACAGTTTCATTTTTTCCTAAGGTTTTTCTGCCTTTTGGAACTCTCAGATTGAATCTTTTTGGGACGGGAGGCCTCTCCCTATGACTTGTGCTCTGGAATGTCAGCCAGTCAAGTGTTTCTCCATACTGTTTCCCTTGCATGTGTGTACAGGGACAACTTTTGTTTCCATAACTGGTCAAGATACACATGTATGAATGGATGTTCAGCTTTACACAAGAAATTCCTAATGCTTTTCATTAGGATGACATCTGAACTGTCTACTGTGACCAGTATATTCCTGTATGAAGTTACTGTGTTTGAACAGTTGGTACACTAAGGAATACATGAAGACTGCAAGGTTGTCATCATTTCACCAATTCCTGTGATGTTGCTGTCTTTGGAGAGAAATTAAAACTGCAGTGGTCCTTGGGGAGGGAAAGAAAACAACAACAAAAACAAACCCAAATAAAGCAAAAGAAACAAAAAAAAATGGGAGTTCAGTTAGTTTTACTCAAATTATTGGAGCAGCAGCTCCACTGTCTGAGATGTCTGCTTTAGCTACTACTGGCTGCATATATATTTATGGAGGAAAATCTTAAATTAATCCCTGCCATTTTTTGCCTGAAGGTCAAGAGTATAGTTGAGCAAGCTGATTGAGAAAGCAGCTTGTCTTGAAGAAGCCTTTTAAGGGTCACATGTGAACTGAAACATTACCAAAAAAAAAAAAAAAGTCTTTCAAATCTAACATTTTTTCTGTTTAAATCTTGTAGGACATTAAATGTCTGGGATTAGCGCAGAAAGGGAGCAGAGCTGCAAGTCTTCCTGGAGTCAGGGTGTAAATAGCCTTTAACTGCAGCAAACCTAAATATTTGTATTGAAAATTACTTTAGTGGTGACATACACCGTATGTGGATGACAAGATATCTTAAGCAGCAGTTAAATATTTTTTTTTATTCTGTTTTGGTAAGTCTGATGCAAATAATAATAAAAGTTTTGTTTGACTGCTGTTGCTGACCCAGGTACAAGCCTTTGCATATATGTGGCTTCTGTTATTTTGAGAAGACTGTATTAGTCTTTGGAGGACAGAAAATATAACCTTGCTGACAAACACCTGCATTGTTACAATGTATTCATCTGTGGATGCTCAAAACTCTTGTGCAAGTGATGAGTCTTTACTGCTATGCTTTGATGTGTTTGTTTTTCCATTTCCATTGAACTACAGTTGCCAAATTCTTTTCTTTGAAGGCACAGACAGATCAACTAGTCTGGTAGCAGATCTCATTGTACTCTTCAATTAGTCACACAGAAATCAAGATTTTTCAGGTAATAACAACCAGATGGCACTAAAGCATTGAATTCATGTTAGAACTAAATTGGGGGAAAAAAGCATGATATTGATTCCACAATAATTTGATTTTTGTGGTTTCATATTGGCTGATACACTTATAAACCAGTAACTTCTACTTCATGAAGGAAAGTGACCACTTTTCTATGAAAAAAAATTCAGTGGATTATCATTGTTCTGTTGTATGGAGTATCACTTGCAGCCCACAGTCAAGATTTTGTGCTCCATTGAACCTACAGCCTGTGTAAACATGGAACAAGCTCTTCCTTCTGCTTTAATGAGAGGCATCAAAATTAAATGGTCATATATACCCTCCTAAAAAGCTTGACAAAGGCTGACTTCTAATGGAAAATGGGATTTAATTTGCTAATAGCTGCTTTTGGAGTGTAAAGTCTTTAAATACACTGTAGTAAGAAATAATGCTTCTGAAGCCTTCCAGGTTTTCTTACTGCATCTTTTGTGGGTTTTGTTTTTTGGGTTTTTTCTTCTTGGAGTGAAGAAAAATAGGGATAAATATCCAAGCCAAAACACTAAGGATACTTCTTGTAGAAGAACCTGCTAACTTTACTGTGGCTAAGAAGTCCCAGAACTTCAGCTTGATCCAGAGGCACTACTGAGATCTGTCATAATGAAGCAAACTTGCAGCTCTAACGTGAACTGTTCAAATGGGTTTCCACAATGTACAATATGATTGCCGCACAGTTTGCAGGAGGTACTTTATAGTTAGGGAGGAATGTGAATATTTTTTTCCAAGAAGTTTACAATCTACATGTTCCTTTATTAAGAATATAAGCATTTGTATCTCCTTTCCCTTCTCCCAATATGCAGAGTCTGCTGTAAGGCTGAAGGGATGGCCCTGAAGTTGACTTGGGTATAAACATCCTCATTTTTACTTCAAAGCCTGTCTGTTATGGTCTCATTGTAGTGTATATGGTTCAGATGTAGTTTGAGAAGAATATTCAGGTGCCTTTTAAGCAATTCTTCTAGTAATCTTTTGGAAGAGGCACTAAATTGGTGAGTATGCCGCATTGCTGGCAGTATGCTAACAGTGCATGTGTGTTATGTTCTGCTTGAAGACAAACTTGGAGCAAAATAAGAATCTAACTCAAAAGCTAGATTTACCTCAGAAATGACTGTTTGACTTCGGTTCAGTTTTGGGGAACTGTTGAGACCTGTGACCTTCAGTGATAAATATTTCTTCATTCACCTTCTTTATCAGTTGTATCCAGTGCTGGCTTGTAGAAGGTTGTCTGAGTCCTGCAGACTTCCATCCTTCTCTTGTTCCTCGGCTAGACTTAGCAATGTGCTGTGTTGAAGGAAAGGAGTTTCTAGAAGTTAAAACTGGCACGATTTATGTTTTGCTTATGCAAAAATGCTGATCGTATCATGTCATTTCGCACTCTGCTTTGATAGTTTTTTGGATTCCACATATAAGTAATTTCATTTGAAAAGCTACAGTTGTTCAGAGAATTTCTCTCTCAAAGGCTATTCTTCACTACATCCTCTGATGCAACAGCAGCCAGTGCAGTCAGAGTTTTGGAGATGAGTTCCTCAACAGTGTCTGTTACTGCTGAACAATCCCATACCAATTGTCTTTTTCAAGGAATATTGCAACATTTCTCTCATTCAGACGTTTCTTCTTAGCATATGAAGTTTTTGGTGTTAAGTTCTGTACACAGAAAATATGGGTGCTGTGTTCTTGTGCATGGACAGTTGTTTATCATTCCTAGTGAAACAAAACTTCACACTACTTAAAAGTCTGCATGAGGTACAGGGTTAGTAATGAGATGACTACATTCTTGTAGGAGTGTAGTTTATTTAAGTTTTTCTGGGTGTTTTTATTTACAGAGTGATTGATTTCAAATGTCATTGCCTGCAAAAGACTCTTCTTGCAGCAGCTCCTTATCAATCTCTTTATCTAGATGAATGCTTTAGGTTAAAACCTTGGTATATTCGCTCCTTCAGTTTAGGAAACTTGGCTTTCTAAGACACAAATGTATAGCTTATATCCTGTAGTACTCATTGGTTTTCCTTTTCTGGACTCTTGTAGCATTTCCTTTTATCTTAATTTGTCCTTGGCTATGTGCATCAAGATGAGGGGCATCTTTTTTCTACAGTGAAAGCTACTTGTTAGCCTTGAGGTACAGGAGAGACAAAGAACTTCTGTCTTGTGATAATTAACCTACTTGGGCATCATTTTTTAATGCATTTTCTAGCACAGGTCATGAACAAATGTGTAATGCACCTCATGTGTATTACATAAAACTTAAGTGTGTGGTGATGATGAAATTAATTTCCTTTACATTCAGTTCTCCAGCTGGATTAGTCCTATGCGGCAGAGATTGAAGACCTGTACATGGCCTTCAGAGCCTTCTCCGCTGCTATTTTTCAAGTTTCAGACTTTGCTGTAATTTCTTTTTTCTCAGTGTCAAGTTGCATACACCTGGCAAGTAGAGTTCAGTGTAGCTGAATGTACACATGGAGTCTGTATGTAGTAGAAACATTATTAACTTTCTGCAGTATGGAGGTTGCTTTTTTTTTTTTTACTAGTTTCACTGTTCCCAATCTTTGATACACAAGCAATAATGGAAATAACTAGTTTAAAATAATTAACATTATTAAAATATTTTACAAATATGTATATGGTTGGCATCTTCCCTGGCAAAAAGAGTATAATTAGCCACAAAATCAAGACTGGACAAAATCCTAGGGAATTTTGGAAAGTGTAGAAGGGTAGGAATACATTGTGAAAAAATCAGAATTGAATTCAGCATTCAATGTCAGATTCCGCTCTTTTTGCTGATTTTCTAACTGTGATAAAAGATGAAGGTTCTGAAAATAGGATAGTATATAAAATACTGCTTTTAAAATAGGATATGTAAAATACTGCTTTTGTAATTAGGCACCACAGTTTTTTGACTTACACTGTTACCAGCTGGTATTTTTTTGTTTGGCTGTGGTTTTTTGCTGATGTCATTGTCACAGAATTTGGTTTCTTTTAAGAGCAGTTTTGCTTTTGGAAGCAGCATCCTATCTCTGGCAGTCACTGACATGTTGCCCTTGAACCCTATGCACACAGGGATTCCATCCTGCACCCAGGATGCATCTGAGCCAAGCTCTGAACAGTTAATGTGGAGCAGATAAGCCCTGTTACCTGAGCAGGAATGGCACAAAGATGCATGTCTTCAGGGATGCTTCTCAGAAATCACCTTGTAACTCCTCATAGAGTAATTAAGTTGATTTTTATATGGGGGTTTATCCTGTTGAGTCAGTCCTCTTCCATTCTGCATTTGGGGGAATGCTACATCTTCGTGTGGGATAGTGGATGAATCTCTTGTAATTTGGAACTGTGTATGGTGTGGATTCATGTCCTGAGGCACACCGAATGTCTGAAGCCGTGCTACGGTTGTATGTATTGATAACATAACTGTGTGCTCAATCTTAACAGTGCAGAACTGAGTTGTCATGGCAGGACACTTTCCCAATGCTACAGTTCTGTTTAAATGTCTTACTGGAAAAAACAGACATTGGAGAGGCATCTGCATAAAACCTTCCTCCTTATTAATTCTCCGTGCTCCTTTATTTGTACCAGGATTTAGAGCTATCGTATGTAGAGCTTTCCCATGTAGGACCTGATTTTTTGGAATGCCATATTTACCTTGTCATTACTCCATTACTTCTGCAGATTTCTGTTTTACACCTGCATGATATCTGAGTTACATCTACAGTACTTGCATTTCTCTATCCTCTCTACCTCTCTCTCCCCCAATTTTCTTAATTATTTTTTTTATGTCTGAGAATCATTTCTTGACTTTAGCTTCCAGTGTGCTAAAGATGTTGTGTTTTGGATGTGGACTTTTAATTCTATGGTTTATTGCCAGTGGAAAAAGCCACTGAATGCTTGCAAACATATGGCCATTCAATAATAGACTGAATAAAGACAATTGAACTGGCACCAGAAAGCTTATAGGAGCAGCTTTGTGAGGTGGTGAACTGAGTTTTGCAAACTGCTGAAGCAGCAAGATCCTTGGATCATGACTATGTCTCAGGGATGATGCAAGGGACAGTAAACTTTTCTGAAAAGGCCTTTGGGGCACTGCTTTCAGGTGATGTCAGTGCTGTGCTCCCAAGGAACACCTCCCACACTGGTTCCAGCATTGTTTACAATGAGAAGCTGATCTGCAAAGGACTGCTACTGCCAGTAGTTGCAAGAGAAGCAGTTGGATGGCCCTGAGTTTGATGGTTGGCTGTGGCTGACATAACAGGCCACACAGTAATATCAAGAGAGGGAAGATCTTGTGATGGTAACTGCGAGTCTACTGACTGACTGAGGTCTTCATACTCATTATCTGTCAAGTTAGAGTATTCCCATGTAAATGTTGGCTTATCATTCATGACACAGTCAAGAGCTAAACTTGCTTTTTATTGCCAATAAATTTGGGGGCAAATGGTCACAGATGGTGGTGTGGTGTTTGGAGTATATCAATACCACTATACTTGTTACCAGGGAATGGAATAGTCGTTGGCGTTGCTGAGGGTGTAAAGGAAAGAAATTGTTATTTTTTTGCTTGAAATACCCAAAGCAGTTTTATAGAGACAACCTTACAGCAGCTCAGGACACAGACAATTCTGTAGTTTTGTCTTAGCTACTCAAGAGTTCACACAGCAACAATTTGTCCTGCACCAAACGCATGCTCCTTGCCACTGCACTCTTCTCCACAATAGCTGCTCAAGAAATGCTGGTCCAAAGATAATTCCTCCCAGCATGAGGTGGCCCTTTCGGAAAAATGACATGCAGTCATCTTTATGAGGAAGCCCAGGATCTGCAAGGATTTTGTTTCCCTGGTCAGGATGACCATTCAAATGCAGAAAACGTTGCCAGCAGCATGCTGGTTACATTGCAGGTTGGAAGATGCTTACACAAGAAATCATACAGGGTTAATGGACATGTCTGCAGTTAAGTGCTGACATATGGGTGAGTATAGTATTGTCACTTCTTTACATTTCAATAAATAATCAAAGCTCCATGAATTCTTGAAACAGAACATTTGTCACCAGATCCCTCCAGATCATTTGTCACCAGATCACTCCCACCTTGGCCTAGTTTGTTACAGCTTTGTTACAGCCAAGAACCTCTGCCATGAATGCTTTCACTGACTAGACCATTACTGAGACGGTGTTTCTTACTTCCTGATGCTTCCAGTGCCTGCAAAAATTGCCCTGGTCTTTCAGATAACATTGCTTATTAAAATTTTAGTCAGAAATGAAGGTGATTGCTTTGAAGCTCAGGGGCTAGATAGCTGCAGAATGAATGGTTTGTTTGAAGTCATGGAACAAAATGCAGTGAAGCTCTGACAGCAGCAGTGACCCTGGGTGCTGTACTGGAGCTTGTGCTTTCCCAAGAGGTTATTTGTTGGGGTCTCCTCCCCCCGCCCCGGGAGCCCTGAGGGAGGCACGGGGTTTCCCTGCCCCTGCTCAGCCTCGTTCCCCATTGGTTGGTTTGTGTTCCCCTGCGCGGGCAAAGCAGCTCGGGTCCTGTGACTGGGGCAGAGTCTCTCGGCAGAGCCCGGCCATGCGGCTGGGGAAATAAACATCTCTGAAACATCTAGCAAGAATCCGTCCGTGTATATTTCTTTTCCACGGGTCTCCTGGTTTGATACAGGCGTGTTGCCGTATCCCTACTGCAACAGTTATTTGAAGAGTCCACTGCCAGGTAAAAAGCACCTGCTGTTCTGTGCTCAGAAGGAAATGCCACTGTATGGGTATGGCCTTCCTCCAAAGAAGAAACAAACTGAAAAATCTGTGGGCTCACAGCGGCAGCCTGGGGCATTGCAAAACATGAACAGATGATAGTTCTGCTTTATAATTGCCCAAGAGGGGCAAGCACTCTGGCTTTCAAAAATACCGTTTTACAGCATTACCTTTTTGTAACTGTAGGTACTATTCCAAAAGTGTTTTATCTAAAACCAGCCTTTGTATTTGTTTTTATTTGAACACAGGTTGCATTGCCAATCATAGGGACTCAGTAGATGCAGAGATGCATAGGGCTGGCCTCACTTTTCCCTTGAGCATGAATTCTTGATGGTTATTATTTTTCTCCTTATGGTTACTTTTTCTTAGAGACCTGGAAACTAGAAATGAAAAACAACTACTTAAGCTGTTGAATATTCTGTGCTTGCTCTCTGAGAACCAAATGAGAGATTTTATATGGGGGTGTATAGAGGTTTATATGCATACATGTTAGATATTTAGCTTTTTTTTTTTTTAATAATACAGAGTATTTTTTATTATTTTTTTGTGTAAAGCTATGGATGACACAAATGTGCTTTGGCAAATCCAGTAAAATACCTTCCTTGAAGTTTCAGGGCTTTTCCTCTATTTGTATTTTTCATGTTCTCAGCTTTTCATTTCGCCACTTAGTTTTAGCTGCTTATTTTCCATGATTGCAATAAGACAAAAAGATTGACGCTGTTGGGTACAGGATGGCACTTTTAAAAATGATCCTTTTAAATCTAGTAGAACAACTAGTGAGAAAGCAGTAAACACCAGGAAGGAAGCTGCCACTTTCAGCTCATGCCAGTTGGACTTTATGCTGTGTCATTAAGAGTTGCTTAGTAGGTAATCTCTAGTGCCTGTTTTATTGGATTAGCAAAAACAAGAGCAGTGTTTAACCCTTGTACATAAAATGAAAATTACCCTCTGAACTTTTAATCTAAAGCCTAGTGCTAAATAACATGACTAAACTTGGGAAGCCTGTAGAAATACTGCAGAAGATGGTGACAGATGGGACTGCTTGCTGTAAAAATGCTAAAAGCCATCTCAAAAGGAGAAAATAAGACATTTCTCAAATTTTAAGTCTCTAATGTTTTATGTTACCAGGAAAAAGAAAAATGTTGATCATGGGACTTAGTGACATGGGACTTCACCTGCCACTCAGCAGCCTGTACAGTTCAATGAGAGGGAATTAGTATATGAATATGAACTGGATCCACACACATGTTGAGTGCTGACCTAAATCTGCTTTTCCTTGAGATCTGTGCATAGCTCTCCCTGGCTTTACTTGAATAGCCATTCTCAAGCATTCTTTATCAGGCCTGCTTTTAAAAATGGATTTATTGGTTTGGTGTTTATGTATGCATGGATATGTGTGCTTTTTCTCTGGCAGCCTGCCTGTCATCTTCTCCCACCCCAGCCACCCCCTCTCCAAGACGAGCACCAACCTGTGGGGTTTGAGTGGTGGAGACAGCTTCCAGCAGAGGCTGACTGTGCTCTCTCTCCTGTGTGTCCCCTTGATCAGAGTATCTCCCTCAAAAGCCCCTGGGCTACACAATGGCCTCCCTGCCATGGTGCACCAGCCTGTGCTGTCTTGTCTGGGCACAGCTCCCTTTTCCACCGTGCTCATCTCTGCACCTGAGCTTTCACAGCAGGCTCATGAGCCAGGGCACCCTGGAAGTGGGGGTGCAGCCCTGGCTGTGTGGCTCCATTCCCCCATCTCATCAAAACAGGGCTTTTCATTGAGTAAGTCAGGGGAGAGCACCTCTCCTGGCTGCTGCTATGAAGCTGTCACCTGGCACAGCCCCAGTTCCCATCTCCTGGTCCATGGTTCATGCTAATACAGTATTTCTTGGTGTGCAAAAGGAAAAAGCTTTTGCTATCAGCTAGACATACCAGTCTGTCCTGGGTGACCCCAAGGCCTGTTTTGTCCTTGAGACTGCTCTGCACAGTCTCTCCGTGCATCGCTTCACCTTCTTCCCAAGTGGTGCTGGGTGTGCAGCACAGGGCGGGTCTGCAGCACAGGCAGCTCTGCGCACAAGAGGCAGAGGAAGGACTGCCTTCTCCAGAGCAAAAGCGATGTCGGATCTCTCAAATGTGGTAATTGTACTGTAACCTGGATTAATCTGTCCTTCCAATGCATATAATGGGGCAGCAAATACTGAGTTTTCATGAACATGGGCCACTGGCTCACCAAGGGGTACTTACATGGAGAGCTGCCCTGATGTCAAATAAGTGTCCGAGATGTGTATTTGAGGGAAGGACCCTTTCAAGAACATTTGTTTGAGCTGGGAACTTCTAGGCCTGGTTGTTACTGTAGACAGGTGCAAGTCATTAAAAGAAGAAAAGAAAAACCAAATATGTTTTATTGTCAGTTTCTCCCAAGCTATTTTGGCACACAGGACAAACATTCACTAGGAATTTCTTCAAGCTCTAATTAGCTACACATGAGTAATAAGTGCTCTTATGGTAAGTATTAACATAGAGGAGTACATAAGGGCTCTCAGGCCCTTGCCAGCTTAGTCAATGTGGCCACACCTCCCTCTTTTGGCAGCCACAGCCTGGAGGCAGGAATCAGTGATTCTAAATATTTAGCAGCCTTTGCTGCTGTGTAGCTGTGTGGACTGAGTGGGTTGTTGTGAATGGGCTAGGAATGTAAAAGGATAGCCCTGAGGAATTGTTCCAAGAGGAGATAGTTATGGGTGCCTGTGGGTTTTTTGCATATACCACAGAAATTTGGATAGGGAGAAGGAAAGGATTTTTTATTTCAAGATGAAACTCAGTCACCAGTAGTGACTGCACTACCCAAATTGCTTCCTTGGCTAATTAGTGGGAAATGGTGAAGCAAGAGCCCACCCAGGCCTGGGAGTCATGACCACAGTCTCTGTGTGGGCAGCTGCTCTCCCTTCTCCCCCCAGCCCTGCAAGCAGACCCACTTTTTCAGTAGAAATCTCTCTGTGATGGGCACCCATTAGGCTTTGTTTGAAACTAACTTCTGTGTCTGGGTACAGCTAGAATGTAAATGAAATTCCACACCATACCCTGCACAGCACAAATAGTGAAACCTTAATTTCATAGAATCATAGAATATGCTGAGTTGGAAAGGACTTATCAGGGTCATCAGCATTCAACTCCTCTCTCTGCCCAGGACACCCCAAGAGTGTCTGAGAGCATCTTTCAAATAATTCTCGAGCACTGTCTGGCTTGGTGCTGTGACCACGTCCCTGGGGAGCCTGTTCCAGTACTCAGCCACCCTCTGGGTGAAAAACCTTTTCCTGATAGCTAAACTAAACCTCCCCTGACTCAGCTTCATGCCATTTCCTTGAGTCCTGTCACTGGTCACCAGAGAGAAGAAATCCGTGCCTGCTCCTCCACCTTTTGAGGATGTTGAAGACACACAGCCAGGGTTGCCCCATCCCAGGTGCAGAGTCTGGCACTTGCCTTTGTTCAGCTTCATAGAGTTGGTGATTCCCCATCTGTCTGACTTGTCAAGGTTTCTCTGCGGGACCTCTCTGCCCTCAAGGGAATTGACAAATTTACTTAGTATTTTTTCAACTCCTGAATTGAAGTCATTAATGAAGATGTTGAAGAGAACTGGAGCCCTTTAGAACCCCACTATTGACTGGACAGTGTGGAATTCACACCCTGGTTTTTTTCCCCTCACGCTTCAAGGCTGCATTGCCCCTAGAGTAACTCCAGCTCTCCCCACCTCCCAGCAGATGTACTGCCTTCTTCATATCAGTACTTCTGTGACCTAGATAGGAGGGAAGGCAGTGTGAGCTCCTTCTTTATCAGCTGGCTGCTGCTTTCCAAGGCTCTCACAGGAGCACAAGACTTTTTGACTCAGCTCACTTGACTTCAGCAGCAGAGTTGTGCCTGTCCGAGTGCAACCCCCTTGCGTCCAAGCAGACAAGTGGTCCTGGAGGAGGCAGCTGCACCCCAGACTCCCCAGACAGGATCTCTGCTTGCAGGAGGACCATAGGGTGACAAAAAGGTGGGTAGATTTGACCTGTGCATTTCTGTCATTTCTGTGGCCTCTGTCACACTTGGCTGAAGGTAGGCAGGGATTAAAAAGCAGCCAGAGAAGATGCCAGCCCTGTACAGCCCAATACAAGTGCCTTGTGATCTTGGTCCTTTGCAGAGTCTCTGTAGCCATGCGGGGGGGGGGCGCTCTGGGGGGTTTGGTTTGGTTTTTGGGATTTTTTTTTGGTTTGGTTTTGTTGTTGTTGTTTGGGTTTTTTGGGGGTTTGTGGGGGTTTTTTTTGTCTGTTTTGGGGTTTCTTGGGTTGTTTTTTTGTGTGTTCTTTGTTAGATGGAAAATCTACATGGGCAGAATTGAACCCATGGATACAACTAGTGAGGCCTCATCACAGGCAAAGGATAACTGATGCCAGATGCTGTTTGTCGTGGTCATACTGGCGCACATTTCCCAAAAACCAGTGTAATACACAGCTCTCTAGTTCCCACTTGTAATTACATGGCAACCACTGGAGCAAAAATACTCCTGCAAATACTCAGTCCAATCCTGTTAAATGTCTCCATTAATGATCAGATTGTAGAGTCCCTCCTTACCTGAAGATACATAAAACCCCTCTGACATGGTCCTGGGCAACCATCTCGGTGGCCCTGCTTGAGCAGAGGGTTAGACAGGATGACCTCCAGCCATCCCCTACAATCTCAGCCACTGCATGACCGTGATCTGGGGCACTGCCTTGTCCTCAGTCCCCCACCTGCTGTTTTACTGACATTCAAGTACTTGCATGTTACCACAGGAGGCAAGAAACTGCTACCCCCACCAGGAACTTTGTGTAAAAAGGCTTTGTTTCAGCAGGATGCCTCCAGTAAACCTGTACCTTATGTTCCCTAATTATTTAGCTACCGACAGGTGAATTTGCTGACCCTTCCCGAAGCCAGGCCATCATTTCCCTTTCCAGCAGCTTTGGTTTTGCCTACCCAAAGCTTTACTTAAGTTCTGAGGTTGTTATTGCCTGCAGGAATGGCAGTTTCATGGTAGCACCAGCAGCATTTATCCAGTGTTGTACATTTGAATCCAGCACCCATAAGCTTTGGGATATGTCTCTCTCTGCCTCCAGCCCCCCTCTTCCTGATCCTCACAAGTTGCACTTCAGACTAACCTTGAGGCGTTGAGGTGAGGGGATGGGTTGGTTAGTGGGGCCCGCTTGGCCCCACAGAGATGCTGGCAGAAGGACTGCCCTTTTGCTGCAGTGTTATTTTTCCCAACAAAAAGCAAGAAATTCCTAGGATAACTCTTTAGAACAGAGGTTATCAAATAGGTCTATAGGGATGTAAAGGGGTAACTTAAATAATGTGTTTATTTAAAGAGGAGTCAAGTAAATTTGGTGTTGGGGTTGTAAAACATACAAACTTGGAGAAAGAAACATACAAACAGAGCAGGAAATCTGGGTGACCACACTCGTGATGGGGGGAACCACTGTCAAACTGCCCCTATTTCAGAGCTCCCCATTGTGTCCTGGTGTTACCACACACTTCCTTACTCCTGCAGATGCATTGCCTGTGGATCACCCCATGCACTCATCTGATGCTGGAACTGTGATTTTCCTCTCAGGAGTCACTTGCTGCACTCTAGTACCAACTGACACCTTACAGCACATTCAAAATCATCTTGGCCTTCTCCCAGTCTTCTTCTCCATGAGGGTTTTGCATGGGTATGTTGTTGCTCGTCACTGCCCTCCCAGTGCCCTCCTGCCATGCCTCTGTCAGGACTCTCTCCTCTTCCCAGCCTTTTCCTCTCCACTGCCACCTCTGTCAGGATTAGAGAGCCCTTAACACAAAACACTTCACCATACTCCATCAGGTAGAAAAGCAGCCACTGAGTCTTGCTCAGGGGGTGAAGAAACCTCCTTGAGTTAACAATCCTTACAGCTATGGGGCTGTAGAGATCAGGGCCCAGCTCTTCCCCAGCTTGTGTTAAACCCACAGGGACTCATGGATCCGAAATAACGTGCTCCTCTTTCACCAGGGATGCAGAACAGAGATGCTTGGGGCAGTTTTGCCAGCAGGAACACGGTATGAGGGGACATGGTGGATGTTTAACGTGGAGCTGTCCTCCAGGTGATGGGTTGACGGAGGCTGTTTGGAGTGCCAAGCAGTGCTGGCTGTGCACGCTGCTCTTCTCCAGCATCCCAGATAACACTGCTGGGGAGCACACACCTGCTTGGCCACAGCACACAGCTGCATGGAGGATCTTGTCTAACAGCACAGGGGAGGCAGAGGAGAGCGGTATTCTTGCTGGCTACAACAAACACAGTTTTTACATATTCCAGACAGGAACAACTATCCCCACGGGGTGCTTGAAATGCTGGGATTCACCAGCTGTTTTCTTTGGACACTGGTGTGTTGTATCTGGACAGAAACTGAGTCATGCTTTTGGACTGGGCACATTCGCTACTCTGCTGTGCCAAGGAAACTTTGCCCACTACTAGGACCTCTTCCTGTTTCATAAATAGCAAGGCTGTTTGCCCTGGTTTGTGACCCTCTGGAAGAGAGAATGAAGGCAGCTCAGCCAGGGTCATGGGGAGAGCTGGGAATGGGCAACTTCTCAGGCTCCAACCTGATGGCTTCATCTCTGTTCCTCCCTTCTGGGGGTCCCCACCAGTTCTGAGCAGCAGAAAAAACTACACAGCATAAAATCCCAGCACGTGAGTCAAGTGATAGGCCTCACCCAAGGAGCTGCCTTACAGAGAGTGCATGGTCCTCAGAGAGAGAACACCCCAAGTAACAGATGCTGTAGAGAGTGCCCCTGACGTGCTTAGCACATGGTGGCTGCACACATGACCCAGGGCTGCTTTCACAGAGACTCAGCTGTGGAGCAGTTCCTGGGAGCAGCCAGCAGCTTTGAACCCTTCTGGGATGTCACTGTCCAGTTTGGAAATGATTTTGTAAATGGGTTTCTTCCAGGAGGGGTCGGCATCCTTGCCTGCCCTGACAGCGCTGAAGAACTCCTGCAGTGTCAGGCTGGCCACCTCCAGGAACCGCCCTGGCACCTGCAGCAAGACAGGAATCAGCCAATGTCACGAGCATGTCGCTGCTGCCTCCTTACCCCAGCAAATGCCACCACCCCCTTCATCCAGATCCCCTCCTCACCTCGAAGTCATTCCCCTTGTTATAGTGCATGTTGAGGGCACGGAAGAGCTCAGAGTCCCGGGAGACCTGGAGAGTGCAAGCATCCACAACACCCTCCAGCAGGGCCTGCCGGGCAAATTTCTCCACCTGGATGTAGTAAAACTCACGGAAGTTGCTGAACCACTTGATGAGCTGGGAGGTGATGCAGCGGCTGAACTGGCAGGGGGAGAGCCAGAGGATGGTGTTATGCCAGCTTGGATCCTCCCTGCCCACGAGCCCCTGCAAACCCAGCCATGCTCTGCTGGACTGGCCCAAGCCCAGCCCTGCCCCAAGGCTGCAAAAGCACCAGCTGGGGCAACAACATCAGGGTGTCCGAGGTGCTCTCCACACCGAGATTCGGATCCCAGCCACCCTGCAATGGGGAGGCACATTTAATCTGAATACCTTGATTGCACAGAGTGAAGACATGACAACCAAGGTCTGCCTGTGCACCTGCTCCTGGGCAGCCCATGCTGAAATGGGTGCTGTCCCCTATCTCCTGCCAGCAAGGCAGGGGGACACAAGAGCAGCCCTTTCCTCATGGTTCCCCAGGGAGGCAGGCTAGGTGCCACACCACATGGGAGCCCTGCCCAGCCCCAGCTCTGGCTGCTGCTGTTTTACCTGCACGTCGAGGAAGTAGGTCTTCAGCAGAGTGGAGCTGGGGTAGCGGGTGAAGAAAAACATCAGCTTGGCCTTCTTCAGGTGCCCGGGGGTCAGTGCCTCCTGCATCTGCCTTGGGGTCAAGGAAAGCCTACACATAGCAAATCCCAAGCTTGGCATGTCCCTGAGCACCAGCCCGAACACACACATGCCCAGTGCCCACAATAGCCCCTCATGGCCTGTCAGTAGGGCAGAGGAGGTTCATCCTTGACTGGACAGCCACGGGCTTTTCCCTTCAGAATCTCTGGGAAGCTAACGCTCTCCACAGCACTTCACAGTCTCATGAGGACTGGAATTTCCATGAGACAGCTGTTCATGGTTTAGGATGACAGGACCCCCAGTATGGCCCAAGAGCAGGCTTGGTAGCTCCTGACCTATACCCACAACTACGCTTCAGCATCTAACCAACCCTGAGGAGTGGCAGTGCCCCTCCATGGCTTAGGACTCCTTTCGTGCCCATACCTTTTTAGCACCCTATGGAGCAGCAGGGGCCTTGGCCTTGCAGAGACCGGCAAGCTGTGGCCCCAGAGGACAAGGGGAGCACATTCCCCAGGGATCTCTAGCTGCCCCCAAAGGATATATGGGTTGAGGCAAAGGGCACTCCATCATTTGCAGCTGGTAGCTCACTGCAGCCATCTCTGCCAGCTGGCAGTAGTGCCAGGCTCTCCATGTTGGCAGGGCTCAGGGGCAGGGGATGGTGCTGCTGCTGTCTCACAGTCGATGACCTCAGTTTAACAGTTCCCCAGTGCAAGTTGAGGGGCTCTGGACAGCCCCTCTCCAGAGATGGGCTCTCACGAGAGTCACTGCCCCAGAGGCTGTGCTGGCCATATCCCAACAGCTGGCTCAGCAGCTGGCTGTCCTGGACAGGGGTGGCTGAGCCCAGTGAATAACCCATAGTGGGTATCCGAGAGGATTTTCTGACCCCCCTTGAACTGAAGGAGCCAGCATAAGAGCCCAGGCTCTTCCCCAAAGCACCTGTCAGGACCCCAGCCTGGGGTGACCCCAGCGAGCCTGGTGCATTCATGGGAGATGGCTTAGCAAGTGGTTTTCTGCATTTCCCACCAGCAGAATACTCTCTCCTGGCATCTGGCCCCAGCATCAGAAGGCTGTGGTGCTGCTTCTGGCTGTGGCTGTCTGCCTTCGGCCAGACAGTCTTCAGGACAGAATCCACTACCTGGGACGTCACCACAGCCAGCTCGTGCTTCAGTGCCTGTGAGAGGACGCTCACTGCCAAGGGCAGGCCACCTGTGTCACCTCTGTCCTCAGCCTCCTCCAGCCCATGCACCTCCAGGACGCTCCCCCTGAGAGGTGCTTTGCGTGGGTTGCTGGTGGCAGTGGCACTGTCCTTGTTCAGTCTGTCTTTAGGCTTTCCAGGCAGCGGCTGCACTTTCTCAGTATCTTCCTGGGTTTGGGCAGCATCCTCAGAGTCACAGACCTGGTAGAACTTCTCCTGAAGCCACCTCAGCTGCTGCTCTAAAAAGCAGAGCTGCTCTTTCAGCTGCTGGCAACCCTTAGCATGGGAGCTGCCCCCTGTGGGAGCCACTCGTCCAACTGCCCCCACGCCCTGCTGGGGCACCCTTGGCTTCCTCTTGCTCTCCTGGGGCATCTCAGTACCCCTTTCCCTCTCATGCCTAAAAGCTGCCTCCAGGTTCGTGTCAAATGCCTGCGGGGTTGGTGGGACGCTCATGCCCTGGATGATGCTCTCCACCCTGGCCCGCTTGGCTCGTACGTGCTGGTCGGAGAGCTGGTCCCGTGGGTGCTGGTTGGAGAGCTGGTCCCGATCACCAGCACAGGGCACGGGACCCGGGGCACAGGTCCTGGGGAAAGCTGAGGCTTGCGCTTCTTCTCCAGGACATGCACCGCATTTGTAGTCATGAGGCAGGGCCACTGCCTGAGAGGAAGGGAAAAGGATGGTGGGATCCAGGTTCCTGCCAGTCATTGTGTGGCTGAGGAGCTGTGGTATCAGGGATGCATTGGAGGAAGGCAAGAGAGAGTCAGTCTGGAAACAGGGCTCCAGTTTCAGCCCGTCACCACGCCCTGAAGTGGCACAGTCTCTGTCCTGCTCAAAGCCAGTCCTGCTGTCCATCATATCTTCTTCCTGCCTGGACAGACTGGGAGGCTTCGCTGATGTGTGATGTTTCAGCCTGCTAGCAGTGTGGAACTGGAGAAAGAACAAGAAACAGGACCTCATACAGCAGTTTTCCAAGCACATGGCCAGAGAGTTTTCCTCCCAGAATTCCATGGCATCCCTGCTCCCCTGCAAAAACTATTTCACAAGGGAGTGACCCAGGCAGAAACCTCCAGGCACTGCCAAACCTGTGAGTAGACTGTCAGGTGTCACACAACAGCAGCGATGCCCTGGGCACTGCCACAGCTCCCACCTAGCAGCCAGACATTCATTGTGCCCAGAGTACATTTCAACTACTTTGGGCCCCAGATGTGCCTGGCAGCACAAACTTCCCACACCACCAGCTGCATCTGCACCAGAGGCATTTGGGGAAACTGCTCTCTGGGCTTGTGGACTCAGGTACAACGGCAGGGAGCACCAGGCAGAGCCCTCTGCCACATACACCTGGGCAAAAGGGTGGGTTTGGGTGCTCCTGGGTGTTGGCAGAGCACAGAACAGCAGCTGCATTCCTGGGGAAGGTATTCACTGGGGAAGGCACACAGATGGGTAGGCCATGGGTGCTGACAGCTTCTGCCAGCCCCAGCACCCACCAGCAGAGTCCCCAGGGCACAGGGATGGGTGGCAGCACTTGGGGGCTGGGCCAGCACAAGCAGGCTGGTGGAAGGGCACAGAGAGGGTAAAAGGGCAGTGTGACCTGCTGCGAGCAGGACACACTGAGATGTTCAGGCTAACACAACACGGGGTTCCTAAGTGCTTGGCAAAACACTGAATAAAAGAAATGAGGATGGGGATTATCAGGGAAGAGAAAAAATACTGAGCCAGCAGCCCGAGGCTTAAAATTGTCATGCTGACTCCAAGCGGGGATCCACCCCGTCCACTCATTCCCCGCTTGGACAGCTTTGCGAAAGAAGGTGTAAAACATTGTATCCTGGGCAATTCCACAGTAACCGTCCCTGTGTGTTGCTTCTTCCTTACCCACATTAATTAGCAGTAGCTTTGCACCACTAAATTAGTTCAGCTCTTATCTTTTCCTGGCACCTTGAAAGTCTGGGATTCTTTTGCTGTTCTCAGAAATACCGTATCATTTTCAACACCATCAGTCTCCTGTCCCTGTAACTGCTCCACACCAAATCCTCCAGGCAGCGTAGAAAATGGGTTTCTTCTCAGTGGTTTTTACCAGGTTGCCTTTCTTGAAACACCCCTGAATTCCAGGCAGGTGTTTGGGAGAGCTCTGCCTTTTGCAGAGCTATAGTCTTGACAAACCAAGCATTTTCTGGGTTATCTGACACTTGTTGATCTCCTGTGTTGTCTCCTCACCCTGCCTGACCATTAGGGTTTCATTTTCCTAACAGTCTGCTGTAGGGTCTTTCAAACTGCTCAGTTTATCCACAGCCAGCACAAGGCCAGGGTGCCGGCAGCTCTCAACACCACACCTTGCCCTTGTGTTACAAGCTTCCCCATTGCCTGCAGCTGCCTCTTAGCCTGCCATCTGCATCCAACAAAGTCACACAGCAAACACACTACACTCATAGATTCCATCCACCCTTAATCCTTTCCGCAATCGCGGGGTCCTGTAACCTCACTCATTTTTTTTACAGAAACACCTTCTTTGACACTTGCTCACAATTTCTCTCACCTGCTGTGCTCAGCAGCAAGGTCGGGAGCTTACCTGCCCCCTGTGCTGAGGCTTCCCAGCCCCCCAGAACCTGGATGATACACCCTTTGTAAGCAGATCAACTCAGAGCTGGCAAGGCGACCTCCACTTGCTTAAGGTTTCCAGCACCACCATCTTTCTTCTGGAAATTTGGAGGGAGGGAGCAGACCCTGCGGTCCCAGGCCGTGGCAGCTCGCTGTGGGTGGCCTTGGCTCCCCCTCACAGCGTCCCCAGCACCGCAGGACCAGGAGGTGCTGCCCTAAGCAAACTCCTCCTGCTGATGCAGCTCTTTCCCCGCAAAGTTAACAGGTGCGTGCTTTGGTTCCTACTCTTACTGCCAGCTTTCACTAGTGTCACCTTCCAGAACACTAAAAAGCAGCCGAGACTCACCTTAAGAAAGAGACAGGAACGAAATGAAGATGTTCAGAAGAGGAGGGCAGTGTGCCTTCTCCAAAACTGAAGCCACCCCACATGGGCTCCTCGGGTGCTCCTCAGTGCGACAGCCGTGCACGGAGCAGCGTGCCGTCCCTCCAGACGGCAGTCCCCCCCAGAGCCTTCCCCAGCTGCCGCATCCCTGTGTTCTGTGGCAGCGGTCCCCGGGCCGAGCCGCCGGCAGCTCCCGGGGCCGGGGAGCGCGGTTGCGGCGGAGGCAGCGCCAGCGCGTCCCCCCGCTGCGCTCAGGGCCTTTAAAGAGGGAGTGGGGAGGCCGGAGGCAGCCAACCAGCTGGGAACGACTTCTGAATATGCAGATGGACATCCAGGAGGTCAGGTCCAACGCCGGCGTCCAGCCACCTTCCCTGCCGTCTCCCACACTTACAGCCCCTGGAGCCAGACAGACAAGGGCTGTCAGGTGCCGAGTTGCTGGCTGCCCAAGTGGGCAGAGGCCCAGAAGAGCAATTTTCCCCTGGAATTTGGCCTGGAAGCCCCATTCAGGACCCAGGATGGTGAACTGTTGGTGAGACGATGGAAATACACCAAGCTGACAAGCAGTGCCATAGCCAAGGAAGGAGGTGGCCCAGATCCCGCCAACTACCCATCTTCCATGGAAAGTGCCCAGGCGTTTCCAGCATCCATGGGGGCACAGAGGCATTTTGGCTGGCCTGGAGGTCTGCAGCATAGGACATGGCCAAGAAATGGGACAACATGGGAAAAGCAGCAACACAGAGTCTCTTGCTCGTTGCAGGGTGCTTTAGAGACAGCACCAGCAGAGCTGGCATCACTCCTAGCTGAGCACATCCTGGCCCCAGCCCCAGGACAAACCTGTCTGCCCCAGCAGCACATGTGGTTGTCAGACACTTCTCCTCATACAGGAGCTGTAGATAGGTGGGCAAAGTCTAGCCATGCTTGCCGCTCCTGGGGCTTCATCTGCTTTGTTTCCACATGCCTACTGAGCATGGCAATGTTTAGTGTATTCATTGTGTAGGCAGGAGGCTGTGGTTAAAAGCAGATGACACCAGGTGGTCAACATTGTTCAAGGACATTAGCCTTCGAAAGACAGATCACAGAGAAATCCCTGGCAGAGCCTTTCTGGCTCAGTTACCTTTTATTAGAGCAGTCAGCTCATCCTCAAAACCTCAGAGACTATCCCCTGTCGATTTTTATTCAACCTCTTTCCTTTGAAAATGATCTCATATTTTGCAGCTTGCAGTTTACCGTTCATGTATTATTAAGCTGTGGCTAAATTAAGCACATCTGCGTAACCCAGACTTGGCTCCTTGAAAGATGCTTGGCTGCCAGACAGCGTTTTATAACTATCCCAGGCTGATTCTGAGAGTCTGTAAATAGGTTCCTTGGGTTTTCTTCCACCTGTGGTTCCCCGCCTGGAAGCAGGCAGAAAACAGAAGCTAGCTGGGGAATTCTCAAATATTTTCAACATACAGAGCACACCTGAGGAACACGGCTTACTTATGGTTTTCCTGTTTGCCATGGTGAGATGACCTCATTGCCCATTTATAACCATGCAACATCCCACTGGGTGATGCTTGCGGCAATATCATTCCACACGAGCTCAGCCACACGGTTTGCCAAGGCAAGCAGGAAAACCATGGGTACAGCTGCCCTGCAGCAACCCGGGGCTGGTTCAAAGACGAGCATCATGAAACAGCACTCTTTGTAATACATAGGGTTATTTATTACACATATACATATATTATTACATATAATAACATCTATATATACAGATGCATGTGTTTATATAAATATATGTAACACATAGATATTTTATATGTGTGTAATCCATACATAAAAATATGTAAAATAACATATAACATATTATATTATACAGAATGCGATCACACATATATTATTACATGTATGGTAATACACAGGAATATTACTAGCAGCCCCGCGTCCCCGGCCTGCCCTGCCCCACAGCCCCGCCCCCCGCTCGCGATGGTCCCGCCCCCGGCTGCTCCCCTCGTTCTGAGGAGGTTGGTCCGGCCCCGCGCGCTTCCGGCTCGCGCCGGGCCTGGTTCCGGTGTCCGCCCTGCGGCCCCTCCCGCCGCCGCCGCCGCCGCCGCGATGGTGCCGCTGTGGCGGTCCCGCTGCCTCGGCCGTGCGCTGGGCCGCTCGCTGCGCGCCCTCCGACAGGTACGGCCCGCGGGCACCGGCGGCGGGGAGCGGGGCAGCGAGGGAGGGCGGCGGCTGGGCGGGCGAGGTCGGCGGCGCCAAGGGCACCGGGACGCGTCCCCTGCTGCCTGGCGCTCGGCACCGCCGCCCCGGGGACACGGCAGAGCCGGGCACAGGGAGGGGCGGCGAGGCCGCCCCCCAGCAGGGGCCGCGGTGAGCGCGGCGCTGCCCCTTCCCAGCGGGTGCCGCTGCCCCGCTGCCGCCCAGCCCGGCCCGGCCCGGCCAGGCCCGGCGGGAAGGGCGGCGGCGCAGCGGCACCGGGCAGCGCTGAGCGGCGGGAAGGGCTTCCGAGCGCCGCCGCTCTCGGGCTCCGCTGTCCCCGCCTGTCAGTGGCTGTAGCGTTTGGGGCCCTCGCTGTTGGCAGCCACCGGCTGCGCTGGCAGAGACCCCCACGGCCGGGGTGCGCCCGGTGCAGGAACGGCAGCAAACCGGTATCTGGTTTGTTGTTTAAATTCTGTGCTCGCTTTTCAGGGCAGTCATTGAACCGCTGCAAACGGCGGTAACCTCTGCTGGCTGCAGCGTGGGCTGACAGAGCCCAATAGCTGCTTAACCCTGGGGCTGCCCTTGGCCAGCTGGGTCCTGTCGTTCAGTGACTGCTGGACACATCTTCCATTTAAATGGCAAACATGCACAGCTTCATGTGCACACACATATATGTGCATACCGACAGGATGAGAAAGATCAGTTCTCTTCCAGTGACCAGGTGGAGCCTTAGAGCATGAGACTTGATTTTAGACATCTGTAAATGTAGGCAAGCAAGTGTTGATAACTGATTGTAAGGTAGTGACAGGTTTGTGTTTATAAATACGTGTGTATACATGTAAAACTGCATTATGAACAACTTAGAAGTAACTGTATAGTTACAGTGTGCTATACATATATGTAGAGACAAACTGATTATAATGCAGTTTAAACAAGCTTATTAAAATGGCATTTTAGCAATATTTACACTTTGTCAGCTCTTAGTGGTGCTGTGTAATTGTACAGACCAGGGAGAAGTCAGATGGAGTATTCAGACCTTTTACAAAACTAGTCTGAAAATCAGGAGGTTTTAGGTTGAATGCTAGTTTACCTGTTAGATGTACTGGAAAAGTTGTAGTAGTAGTTTGATTTCCATTTGAGCAGCAATATGGGAAGTAAATTTTGATTGTGGTGTACTACATGCTTTTTGGAGAGATAGAAAGAAATTTCAGAACTTGGCAAACCTCTGATGGCAGAAGTGAGAACAGTAGACATGTACAAAATTCAGAAGTGGAGGATTGAATGGGAGAAGAGTGGAGTCAATGAGGGTGAGGGTTTGACTGCCTATAAAAGAAGAAAAGGTCCTGAATTCATATATCAAGGAGAAACCATGAATGTGCATCCATAGCCTGTAGCACGTAAGACTCAAGGCAGGGGCAGACAGACACTGAAGGATGACATGAAGAAGTCCAGAGAAGAGCTAGTCTGGAAAAGATTGGTTTGGTCAGGAGCTGCGTGCAATGCTTTGAGAATCAAATCCTTCTGTTTATCTGGGGAGGAGTTCGTAAAGAACTTTTTTCCTCTCTGTTTGATCCTCCCCTCGTGCTGGAGGAGTTCTCATCCTGTTGTCTTAGTAACAGTATCCTTCACCACTCAGCATTGTTATCTCCATCCCATCTTGGCATCTGCCCTCCCATGCTATATATAATTGTGTTGATATCCATGAAAGCCACACAGTGGGGTTTTTGTGTGTAGCAGTGGTTTGTGCTCATCCTTGTCGAAGCAGGAGCTGCTTTGCTTTGAAGAAGCTATGGCTGGAGAACCATTTGCTGCTTTGCCTGTTGTTGGAGCTGCACAGCACTGGCCTTCTGGTTTGCCTCTGTTGAAACTGTCAAGTTCATCAGATTCCGTACCTGAACTGGTCCCTCACTGCTCATATACAGGCTGTTGCCTTAGCTTATGTAGTCCATCATTTATTTCAGTGCATAGTGGCCTGCTGGAAGGTGATGGCTTCTTGAAAGGTGTGACCTAGGGCGGTGTGTGCCAGGGTCACTTTGACGTAATAACAGTTATAAAAACGATTCTGAGAAGTCATGTGAAACGAGAGGGAAAAATTAATCACTTGGTACATGAGTCACTGGCTAATTAGACCAAGATTTCTTTCCCCAAGTGAAGGCTGTCTTTTTAAAGCGGCCCAAAGTGCTAATGCCAGGTAGCAAAACCAAAATACTTCCATTCTTGCTGAAAAAGTTCCAATGGAAGGCAGAGGGCAGATTTAGCCCGGTGCTCCAGAAACAGGTGCAGTCAGAATGATTCCTTCAGGGAAAAAATGGAACAGGAAGTAGCCCTGTCATGTGTCTCCTGAAGCTGCATGTCCGTCTCTGAGGTACTGTGGTTAAGGGAGAGACACACAACAGTTCTGCAGAACATCTTAATATCTTTTAGCAGTGGCTTCCTCCTCACTTTAAGCTCTTTCCCTAATTTCTTAACCTAAAAGATGAAGAGTAGAGTGATAGCAATTTTTTCCTTAATTTGCTGCAGTTGTAGAACACAGACTTGCCACCACTGATGGAAGAGAGCTGCAGATGTGTTTTCTCACAGTGATTTATTTTAGGACAGGCCTTCTGAACTTTTTGTTTGTTTGTTTTAACTCCACGGTAAACTGGTCCTGGGCAAATAAAATTGTCTGGTTTTGCTTCAGTCTGAGGCTGTTCCTTTCTTAACAATTTATTGTCTGGCATGCTAGGAATGCCTTTAACCACTTTTTTAATAAAGCACCAGGGAAAACATTAATGGGTAGAGGGGAACTCAAGTCACTTGATACTCTATTTGTGATTGACCCCATGTTATCTGGGACACTACAGAAGGTGGGAAAAATATGATCAATACAGAGTGCTGAGGATTGTGGTGCTCTAGACAGCTGACCCCGTGGAGTTAAGTTGGCGTTTGTCTTACTGATCCTGGCTTAGAGCTGGCTCTTCACAAACCAGATCTGAATTAGCAGGGGCCAGTGCTGCACCAAGATTAGGCATTGTAGCATTCAAGATGACTCTACAAAGTCTGCGCAGTACTTCCTGCTTCCCCTTACCCAGCCAGACTTGGGGCAGGGGTTCCAGCAGGCCCTGCCTGAAGCCGGTTTTGCAGGACTGTTGGTTCAGGATCGTTGATCCCTGCAGTGAACTGGCAAGCAGGGTGGCTGCATAGTGTTGTGCTGGAGCTTAGCAGTAAGTCAGACTGGCTGCCTGCATCCCTGGCACAGCTAATCATAACCCTGTTGAATTGCCCCATGACCATTGAGTTGACTCTGTGTTGTTATCCAAGAAGCCAAATCCATTTATACTTGGATAATTAAAGCACCAAGGGCTTGATTCCAGGCCTGTTAGTAGTTTTGATACAAAGTGTTCATTGAACGTGTTTTTGTATGCTACAGCACTCAGTCCTGTAGGAGGTGTGCCAAGCTTAAATATATTGTTGGTCCTTGGTCTCTGTGTTGTCTTGCCGCACAGCTCCTCAAATTATTTTGATATTTAATGTCACATATCCCATCCTGCTTGCTTTGCTGAAGCTGAAATCAGGGCTTGTATACAAACTTCACATGCTGAAGGTGTGAAGGAAATCTTAACTTTTACCTTAGCTGCTGGATAAGGGTACTTTGAGCTCTTGAGCTGCTGTTGTTCTAAGCCAGTTGACTGCATTTCAGTCGTAGTTACAGTGCTATTTTCCTACTACTTTTAAAGACTTCTTAGCTTCTTCTGTCCTGCAGGTTTGATGTGAGAGAAATATGTAGTAACAGTAGGGGAAGTAATTGGAATATCTTGAAATGTCTTCTGCTTTTTGAGCACTGTTATGCTGAGCTAGGAGTGCAGTCAATGATTACACAGGCATGAAATGAAACATCAAAGAATGTGGAATTCCTGGGTTACTGACGCAGTAGAAATTTTGCCATTGAGAGGAATTCTGGCCTTCTGGAGTTCAAAGGCCCCATAGCTTTAGAAAAAAATTTTACAAACTCTAGATGCTGCATTCATGACTGTAGGAGTAAACATCATGGGATGTTTTTTCATCATATCCGGTAGCTACCCTTTACCTTCTCATTCATAGAAAATTTTATTGGAAATCTGTTCCTTCTTAAAGAGGAAAGTGTGCATGAGAAGGTCAAAACTGCTGGAGCCAGAACCGAAAAACAAAAGCATCAAATTTAACATCACTGCATCATAAAACACCCTGGGAGGAGACAAAGGAAAGAGAAGGGCATAGGTGCTCTCCTGCTTTAGCACACAGTGGGGAAGTGCCATGCCTGCAGACTGGAGCATGGAAATGGTGGGTCCTGTGTCTGATTCAGATCTCAGGGAAGAACCAAAGTCCTTCTAGGATGGATTTGTCTTCTTGCAATACTGATACATCCTCTTCTCTCTGACAGGGGAACTGTACTCTGGCAAGATGCCCTCTGTCTGGTGAGTCTTACACTTTTATTTCATTTCAGACAACCTAGAAAGAACAGAGCTGATGATGGAAGTTTGTAATAGGTCTGATTGGGGTTTATTTCTGTCAGTCATGTTGTGAAGAACAGTGCAATGAGCTAAGTTTCCATGGGAGTGCCTCGCTTGCCTGATGTACATGCTGCTTGATCCATTTGGCTCTGGTGAAGATTTCACAGCAGCAGCACAATGTATTTCAAGCATTGCAGTGCTTGAAGCACATCCTGTTGCAGAGCCCTAGCTCTCTAATAAACTCTTTTGAAAATGATGGGTGAATATTAGGTAACATGTCAAATTTAGTGTGCCTGTGAACTCCACTTCAGCACTTAAACTGTTTTTCCTTAGAGCTCTGTTTTTCCTAGCTGTACTGTGTTTATATAGCATTATTTCACTCACTTCTGATTCCACTTTGAGAAACCAGTTAAATCTGCTTATCTCTTGGTTTCTAGAGTTCCAATATCAACCCTTTAGTAGGGGATGGTGTAGAAATTGTATTGCTTTTTTAAAAAATCAAGTGGGGAAATGGTTCTTCCCTCTGCCATTGTGTAATTGAGATAATTATTTTCTCCAGTTACTACGCTGACTCTCTTTAAGATCAGTCTGGAAAACTGCTCAGTGCCCTGTAAGAGACAAAGGAGTTCAGTTCGTAATAAAAATTGCAGTGTCAGGGCATATGAGCAGTGTGGGAAGGGGACAGTGGGGTAGGTGAAACTGGGAAGCTGTGCAAGTATTTCCCTGTTGCGAGTTTGGGAAAACAATTTCTCTGGACAGGGAGTGGGCAGAGAAGAGGGGTGATGGTGGCTCATTACTCTGCCCTACACCCTCTTTTCAGTCTTTGTTTCCTCCTTAGCTGTGTCTGCGACTGTGAGGCTTCCTGGGGGTGCCTGTTACGGGGCTGATACCTTGCTCCTATCCTTTGTATGGGTGTAACTCAGCAGTCCTGGAGGTGGTTCCTCATAGCTCTTTTCTGGTTTTGCTCTGAATGGGGTAGCTGCTGCTTTGTTTGCCCTTTTCAAAGTTATCCTTATTAGCTTTGTTGTCAAGCTATAACTTTTCCCCATCCCTGTAAATCTAGATGAAGACAAGACCACTGTTCTTGGCAAGCTCTGGGCAGGTTTGATGGCACCGAGGTGTCTCTGCATGGATGTATTCCCCACTTGGTCCCAAACTTCTTTCAGGGTGGGCAGTGGTGTCCTCTGCCTTCTTTTATCTGATGGGGATACTTGAGGGCTGGACAGCTGGATAGTATTCCTGTGGGTAACTCCTTTCTCTTTCACAGGGGTGTCTGGGAGCCAAGGACTGGCTTACACAAACAGCAGGAAGCTTGTGTAAGTATCCCCAGGAAAACTGTCATGTGGGGAGACTGGGGCTCCTCTAGCCATTATAAGATTTGAGGTCTGAGAAACAGAGCGTGGTTGGCTGTCATAAAATCCTTGTGCACGTCGTAGGAGCATGGAGCTAGCCCTAACAAAATCTAGAAAACAAGCTTTGTCTGCAACCAGATACTGAGGCAGGGAAGGGAGGAGAATAAGGAAACTAGCAATAAATGGATCTCTACTCTTTGATTATCTGACTAGAGGTGTTGTTTGCTCTATGATGGTATCCTGGTAGATTTTCTGTCAGGAGAATTGGGGTCATTCACAGAGCTGTTGTTCGGGGTTTGCATTACTGAGGTGGTCTTATATTTGGGGAAATAACCATAAGAGTACATGCATAAAAGCCTGAAATACCGGTCTGTTTGTACAAAGTAGCCTGTGCTGGAGGAAACGCTAAAGCACGTTTGTTTCGGTTTTCCAAATGTGATGTCAGTAGATACAAAAATCATCCTTTGGAATGCTTGAGATTGCTAGCTCCCTGTGAAGAAACATGGTGGAGGGAAATAGGTGGGTTTTGGATGCGTTGCCATAGCCAATTTATGATGCTTTTCTGATTTTTTTTTTGGGCAATCTAACAACTTCTGTAGAGATGACAGTCCTAATCTGGAGGTAAAAAAATGGTTATTGCACTAGTCTTGGGCATTACGTGGGCTGGCCAGGTCACCCTTTAATTAGTATTTAAACCATGAAGGTTCTCTTGGGTTGCCTGTCTAAATTAAAATTCCATACATGTCAGTTCTCACTGAGTTTCTGAGAGCACTAGTGATGGTAGGATGTAATGTTTCCTTTCTTACTGGGTTGTTGCAGCTTGAACAGTAAGTAGGAGTCCTTTGGAACAAATACATCAGAACAGCCGAGCAGCCTTTCACATCAGAGCTTGGTGCTGGCAGCCTGCAGAGGAATGTTCTTCTGTGTTCATACTTTTCTCTCTTTCTGCAGAGTAAATAGCTCCAGTGTCTTCACTGTCCGCTACTTCAGAACCACTGCGGTCCATAGTAAGTAAAAAGTCAGGAATTAGTGTGATGCTTCTTTTGCTACCTCTTGCTGTCCTGCCAACAGCCCAAGCTACCTTCTGTCCTTGGTCAAGGCTCACTGCTGTCCTGCCTGCATGGGTGACTCAGGGTTTATATCCCCAGGGCCCTAAAGATTTTGTCTGGCATTCCTATCACAATGTGGCTTTCAGTCAAATGTGAATTTCTCTGGTGTTTAAATGTTGATCAGTGTTGAAGCAAGGAGACGGATAGCAATTGATGTCTGATGGCCTACCCCCTTTAGCAGAGTTGTGGTAACAAGAATGAAGCAATGAAGAAATTTTTAGCTCTAAATGCAGTCAAGTCTGTTTGTCTCTCTCACAGGGGATGACGTGGTTACGGTGAACACACCAGCCTTTGCAGAGTCAGTCACAGAAGGAGATGTCAGGTGGGAGAAAGGTAAGCAATTGCCTCTTCCCTGAAATTCTTACCACTTACTGCTGTGTTGGACACCTTGGGGGTGCATTACAGTTCACTGGCTGACATCCTGCTCTGTGCCTTGCAGTCTGTGACAAATGAGGCATTGAATTGCAGCTCTCCTAAGGGGTAAGGATTGCAGTTACTGCCTCATCACCTCTCTGTCAGGGGTGATTGTGATGTTGGATGAAGGAAGATACCCAAGCTGGAATCAGACTCTTAACTGTGCAGTAGATTGTTTGAACTAGTCTTTTCTTTGTGGAGAACTGGGGGTGATAAAGTTATGGGTTAGTGTGGGAAGCTGCTGTGGGTAAAGAGGGGAGGCCAGAGCACACCTGCCTTCTCACAGTGGTCTTCATATCTGTTATTCAGCTGTTGGAGACACAGTGGCGGAAGATGAAGTGGTGTGTGAGATTGAAACAGACAAGGTAGGAGTTTCTGGACCAAAACTTTTTCTAGTTCTGTAGCTGGTACCCTGTATGGCTTCTCTCCTGCTAAGAGCTCCTAGAGCCTGCAGGGCCCTGACTGTGTCTCCTGCTCTCTTCATGGAGAAAAAGCTTTTCTCATCTAGTATGAAAACTTGCTGTGCCTTAAGTGAGAATTCTTGATAACCCTTACTCATCCATTTGATTAATCATCACTGGTGTTGATATTTGTTGGAGTTGTAATTCTACTCCTTCCAATCTGAGTGCTCTAAGTTTTGAAACCTATTTGCATTTAAACAAAGGAGAAATCTGCAAGCCATAGGTTGTCTTCAAATTGTTCTAAATTTAGGTTTTAAGTTTATCCACCCCTTAAAGTACTCTTAAGCCTTGAAGCTCTGGCTGAATTCTCTGCCAAGTTCTGTTTTCAGCCTTGCTGTCAGGAAGATGCTGGCAGTGGGTCAGTACCCTTGACTGTACCCTGGAGATCAGGCTATACGTTACACTGCCAGCATCCCCTAAAACTTCTAACTATTGGCACAAAATCCCGGTAGAGGGTGTGAAAGCTGGTGCAAATAGTGTGAGACATAGCTGCTGTCTGTGCCAAATACAATGTGTGTCTGCACATATTGGCATCTTCTCTTGGGCACTTGTTCTCCAACCAGTGTTTGGGAGAATTTCACTGATGGTTTTTTTTTTTCAGACATCAGTGCAAGTTCCAGCCCCAGCAGCTGGTGTGATTGAAGCCCTTCTGGTACCCGATGGTGGCAAAGTGGAAGGGGGGACACCTCTATTCAAACTCAGGAAAACTGGAGGTAAGTCAGGCATGTATAACTTGCATAGGCCTTTGTGTTTCCACCAGTTTTTTTCTGCAGATGAAAGCAAAGCATTTAGAGGGATCCTGAGAGAGGTTAAATAATTCCTCCATCTGCTTCTGTAGCTGGAAGAAAATACTCCTATTCTGTTGTCCATTAGAAAAGTATAATTTTAGTCCTTCTGAGGGGGATCTTCTCTTTTGTTCCCTCTGGAGGAGATTGAGCTCTTAGCTATAACTAGTTGAGAATTCCCCTAACTCCCTTCTGTGCCCGCATCTCTGTAGCATCCAGTCTCCTGCACAAGTGAGATCAAGGGTGTCAATGAGTAGAACATTTTTGCAATGACTTTCTCTTGTGGTGACTTTAGTCAGCTCAGTAGTACTGAGCACATAAAGGCACTCTGCCTGAGGGTTTACTTTTGTTAGGTTGGTTGGATTCACAGATCTCTGCCAGTGGAAGATGGTGCCCTTACCATGGTTCTTCCTTTTCTTTCAGCTGCTCCTGCCAAGGCTAAACCAGCAGCAGCCCCTCCTCCTCCTGCAGCCCCTGAACCTGTAGCTGCACCTGCTCCTCCCCCCCCTGCTGCAGCAGCAATTCCCACTACAATGCCACCAGTGCCGCCTGTGTCAACTCAGCCCATCGACAGCAAACCAGGTGAGGCAACAGCCATTTGTTCCTGTTCTCAAGCCTCTCTTCTTTGGGGGAGAGTGTGTAAAATTAGACAGCAAATAGAGGCATTTGTGGTGAAGGCTTCCCGCAGTATTGCCCTGCATGCTCTAGACTGGATTGCTCAGCTATGCCTGGAACCTTCCCAGCCTAATTCAAGGCTGTTGCCACACTGTGTTGCTTAAGCAAGAAGCTCAAATGTGCTTTCTACCTCAGGGCTTTTTCTACCTGGCTTCCGTTTTTGACTGATGTGTTTTTCACCCTCAGTGTCTGCTGTGAAGCCGGCTGCAGCCCCAGCGGCAGCCCCTCCTGGGGAGGCAGTGCCCACCAAAGGTGCCAGATCAGAGCATAGGGTAAGCTGTGGGAACAGGGCCTTGCCAGCACTTCTTTTGCTAGGTGCTAATCTGTTCTGGCATAAGCCTTGAGTTTTCCGGATGTGTCCATATCTACCTGTGCACACCCAGCTCAGTAGAGCTGTGACAGATGGGAAAATTCTCTACATGAGGGAACCACTAATGAGTGGTGTAAAGGAAGAGCTTGGACCAATCTGGCACAGGTCTTTTCTAGGCAAAAGTCTTGTCTTGAGCTCTGCTGACTGAGGACAGACTGTCCACAAACCCTCAGCAAAGGGTTGAGGCTGCTGAAGCTGCCTTGTGCATTGTTAAGAGAGCATGGTTGAGCAACCTGCTTTTTTAGCAGTCTTGCTCTTCTCATGTTAGCCACATGGAAAGCTATGCATGCTTGGAGGTCTTGAGGAATGTAGAGGTCAGAAGTAGCTATACTGTGATGCATTTCAGCACTGCTTTTCAAGTGCATGTTGAGCTGAGCAGTGAAATAAACTCCTCAGCCCATCATGTTCCTTACCTGGAGTGAAAACCTTGGCCTTAGGCATCTGTTAGTAGTCAGTCAGATGGCAAGAGAAGGGTCTTTTGAGTTTCTTGTGGATTTTGCCCTTGGATGAGCTTGAGGCAGCTTCTGCTTATATCTTTTTAATTTGCAGGTGAAAATGAATAGGATGCGTCAGCGTATTGCTCAGCGACTGAAAGAGGCTCAGAATACTTGTGCCATGCTGACTACTTTCAATGAGATTGATATGAGGTGAGGAGCAAACCTCTTTTTCCCTGTATGAGTAGAAACAGGTGAAGACAGTCACCTTTAAACAGCAGTCAAAACCTTGCAGGTTCTCTTTGGAGAGATTGGCAACTTGTCTTTTAGGACCTCTTTCTTAGGTGTGTACCGCAGTCTGCGCAGCTTCTTCAGGACCATGTTGGTGTTGTGGTATGAGGGGATACATAGCTTCCTAATGGCCTGTCATTCCTTGAGAGTCATCTGCTACTTGTAATAGGGGTAGTCTCTGGTTCCTCTTCTGTGGGCTTTTTGGTGGAAGACTGGTAAATGTTGAGCAGAAGACCAGGAGGGGTTAGTATCACTTGCATATAGTGGCTGTTAGAAGACAGCAAGATGTAGCATCTGCTTTCTGCCACTCCACCAGGTTACTGCTTTTGGAGGTATTTAACTTCCAGTGAGTGGGCCAGGGCTCATCAGCCTTTCAGGTAAGCATTGCATAGGTGTGAGGCCTTTGCTGTCAGATGGTACAGCGTTCCAGAGACAGAGTAGCACCCTTCCCCATCCCCTCAAGCAGGTGGGGGGCTCCTGACTCAAGTGGTTGCATGGACTGAGCACACTAATGTCTTTGGAGGGCGGGCAGCTTATGTTACAGTGCATTAAGGGGAAATTGTGCCCAAATCAAATTGCCTTGTGAAATCCTATACTACTCCTTAAGACAAAACATGTAAATATTTGGGTCTCAGAACAATAAGTCTGGCAAAATAGTCTTGATTGGAGGGAAGTGCTGCAGCTTTATCTCCTCTCAGAGGCTCACTGAGGTGTCGCTTTACGCCAGCCTGGGGCTCTCATTGCATCTGTTAATGTGGTTTGGATTGATTACTGTGAAGTTGATTCGTGAAGACCTGTGCTGGGGCCTCCTGCTTCCCATGGGGGTCAGTGTCTGAAAGGAGGAGGCTATAATGAGCCAGTTCCATAGCAAGCTGCATCCTCATTGCTGCGGTCCTTGTGTCTTGGGAGGCACTAATGTCTTTGGGCGGTAATCCTAACCCTAAACAAGGTTAGGCACAGGAAAACAAACATTCTAAACCGTGGAAAACCCTGCTCCTTGGTGAAACTGTCTCTTCAAAGACTTGAGGTCTCTGAAGGGGGAAGGGATGAACCATGCGATTCCACAGCATCTGATGTTAGCCTAGAATAGGCAGCGCTTGCAGCCACAGGTTGGTTGATGTTTTGTAAATGGCCTCAATTTTGATTAATAGAAGCAGTGGGGAAACATGATGTGTCTGCTTAAGGGCTGTGGGTGGACTGGCACCCAGTACTGTAGCACCTGGGAAAATTCTTTTCATATTCACTCAACTCCCACAGCCAGAGAGTTGGGTACAGAGGTGGTGGTGTGCTGCCTGGTGCTGAACTTGCAGAGTGATTGAGGTATTTTCCTTTGATCACTTTGATTTCCTTTCCTGCATGTTTTCTGCTGTTGGTATTTCCCGGTTTTTCACCCTTTTATGTCAGCCCAGCCACACCTGTATTTGCTGTCTGTGGTGCCACACTGGTATGAGCCCTGGTGTCTCCAGAGGATAGGTGGCAACATCAGGCTTAAGCAGGAAATATGCCGTGTCCCATCTTGCTTCTGTGCCTGGCAGTGTGGGCCATGCAGGTTTACCCTGTCCTGTGGAATTTGTGGTCCAGGACCAGTTTCTGTTTGATCCTTTGGCAGGAACCTTAGAGCCATGTTCAGTACCTATGATATGTGAAGGGTTTTTCAGCAGACTGGAGGTTGCCCACTTGGTGGAGCAGATTTGTATCCTTGGGGCTGTTACAAATCTGTTACAGAGTGGGGTTGCCAGTGTTACCGTGTATTTTACAGCAACATCCGGGAGATGAGAACTGTACACAAGGATACCTTCCTGAAAAAGCACAACCTGAAGCTAGGTTTCATGTCAGCTTTTGTGAAAGCTGCAGCCTTTGCTCTGCAGGACCAGCCTGTTGTGAATGCAGGTGAGTGGGGACCCTTGCTGATGACTTGCATGTCTAGGGAATGTGGCAGAATGTGGGAAAGTAAATGGCCAAGTCCATGGCAGGAGTAGTAGCTTGGAGAAGCAAGACAAATACACAGGAAAAAGGGGGACAGTCCTGCATGCTGCAGCTGATTTTGCTAAAGCCACTTACGTAGGTAGAGGACAGCTTGCCAAGAGGGACTCTATTAGGAAGGGGTGACCAGGAGTGGGGCTGGGGCCATGCATAGGCAGCCTGCAGAGGGCAGAGCCTGCTGTTTGGTGTACAGGTGGCTGCTGTAGGCACAGTGCAGTTCCTGGGGATGTCAGAGGTGCTTGCTGAAATCCAGAGGAGCAGAATAACCAAGGGGAGAATAACTGCAGGGAACTAAGCTGTGTGGACTGTTTCCTTTCTGTCTGTCCTAGTGCTTCTCCCACTGGTACAGCAAGGGCTCCTTCTTCTCTGGAGTTAGTTAAAGCTAGACATGAGCAAGTTTTTACAATTTGTAGCCTGCCAAACCCTCGATCCTAGGTTCTGCATATGTAACACAAGTTTTTTCTCTTTCTAGTGATTGATGACACGACCAAAGAGATTGTGTACAGGGACTATGTGGACATCAGTGTTGCTGTAGCAACTCCCCGGGTAGGTACCTTGGATGCTTTGTCCGTGCTTCCTGCAGCCTTTGGTATGGGATGGTCATACACTTTGAGCCAACTCAGCTTTGTGCTCTGGTGCAGCAGAAATTAACTGGTAAGACTTACTGTATAAATTAGACATCTGATACATTATGGACTGCTGAGATAGGTTTTGAGAGAAGATGGAGGACAGAGAATATTCTGCCACTATATTCATCTTGATAAGAGATGTGGTAACAGGGTCAATATAGATCTCAGTTGTTAATGAGTCGGGCCAAATTAGGGAAACCCTCTTTTGTCATGAATCCATGACATAGGCAGTAAAGGCTTTGAACGTCCTGTCCTTGGGCTAACTTCGCTGTGCTGTTCCACAAACATCCTTCTGTCCAGGGAGAGTGTGGGATGGAGTTACAGATGTTGAATTAGTGAGTAACCGTCTTGATTAGAAGGTTCTGCTATGAGGCAGAGGTTTGACAAGGACTGAAGTTCTGTCATTGCTCCCAAAGTCTAGGGGATGCCCAGCATAAAGAGGTGAGAGAAAGAGGTGCCAGCTGAAATATCCCAGTGTGTCACCCAGGAATTAATGTGGAGCTGGATGCAGACAGACCTGGTTGATTTTACGATATAGGCTAAAAAAGGCAAAGATGATGACTCAGTTTAAGGTGTCAGCCCTTGATGTGTGTCATGCCAGGTTTCCTGTCAGGCTGCCAGGGTGTGAGGCAGCTCTGCCAACCACTGCTGTGGGCTGAGGGGGAGGCAGGAACTCTCCAGGGCTGTGTCCAGGTTCCTGCCTCATGACAGCTATCTGTGTGGCACTGCACTGAATTTACTATTCATGGACTTTGCTTCTCCCCAGGGTCTGGTGGTCCCTGTGGTTAGGAATGTAGAAAACATGAACTTTGCTGACATAGAGCGTGCTATCTACGAGTTGGGGGAGAAGGTAAGGAAAGTTTTCTGAAGAGGGTTGGGAGGAATGGGAAGAATTGGGAGTGCTGGATCGGCATGTATTGATTTGGTCTCTCTGTGTTGTCATCTCTGACCTCTAACACACTGAGTTGTGCTGTGGGGAGTGATCCAGTTATATGTCTGGCTGTGCCTCTGCCTTCTAGGACAGCTCTACTTGTTGCCTTTCCAGAAGACTGCAGTCTATGCATTAGTGATGTGTGTCTTCACCTTTGTCTTTAGAGGCCAAGGCTGAACTGCCCTGGTGTAGAAGTTCCTGTGTCTGTCTCCTGCAAAAGCATGAGTTGAGAGCCGAGGCGAGAGAATCCTTCCCCAAAGCCACTACATGTTCAGCTCTAAAGACAGGATGCATTTTTGAGCAATTTGTGCTGGTTTTCAGCTGAGCAAATCAATAAGCAAAACTCTTGCAAACAGTATTTATTCCTAGAGAGAGTGAATGTCCAAACCCTTGTTCTTTGGTCCCTGTGATCTGTGTGGCTTTCTAAGACCTTACTTTTTCTTCTAGGCACGGAAGAATGAACTGGCCATTGAAGACATGGATGGTGGCACTTTCACAATCAGCAACGGTGGGGTTTTTGGGTCACTCTTTGGAACACCTATCATTAACCCACCCCAGTCTGCCATCTTAGGCATGCATGCCATCTTTGACAGGCCTGTGGCTGTGGGAGGCAAGGTAGGTGGACCTGCACAGGGAGTTTTACTGAACAAAAGAGAGGGCTCAGCAGATTGAGGACCTTTTTCTAAGGGATTGGTGTCACTTCTAAAACACTTTACTTTGAAGGAGGAGCAGAGACTAATGGCTATAGGGCACCTTTGCCTGGCCCTCGTACTTGCCTCAGCTGTGCAGGGGACTTTGTGTGGGGGAAAACTGGTTATAATCTGCTGAAATGTGGGAAGGAGGAGGTTGTAGCCTTTGTGATAGGGAGCAGTTCCAGGAAGGGACCTAATCTTGTGTGTGGCATGGACCCAGCCTGGGTGGGTGGGTAGATAACCTTGCCAGGCAGAACACATCCAGGAGGGCCTGAACCGTGGATTCAGGGCAGGAAAAAGCCAGGTCTTCCCTGAACTGAGAGGAGGGGATCATGCAGGCAGGAGTGCTGAGCTCACTAATCCCGTGTCCCTCCTCAGATCGAGGTGCGGCCTATGATGTACGTGGCACTGACCTACGATCACCGGCTCATCGACGGCAGAGAGGCTGTGACCTTCCTGCGCAAGATCAAGGCAGCGGTGGAGGATCCCCGCGTGCTGCTGCTCGACCTGTAGGGCAGCCACACCCCCACACAACCCACCCAGGACAGGGCTGCAGCACCAGCAGGGACAATGCAGGGCATTCAGGAACTGGCAGGAGTCATTCCAGTCTTTTTCCCTCCGCTGTGATTGGAGCTGTCCCAGAGGGAATTACGGGGATAGCTCCTACCTCCTTTCCTATCTTGTTTAATGAAGGTTTAGTATCTCACAAGAGCTGCCATGCAGTGGGCCAACCACTGAATGGCACTGCCTTTCCAAAGCCATCTGTGTGGCATCCTCTCCCTCTCGGCACCAAACTCACCTCTAGCTTGTCCTATACCACTGGAAACTGCTTGCTGCTGCTGTGCTAGGGTATCCTTCCCTGCGCCTCCATGGCGGGTTCAGCTTTATTGCCTAGCACTAAGGTTTCTGGGAGGGAGAGGAGAGGAAAGGCTCCTGTCCTGTCCATGTTTTGCTTGAAAATATTTCACACTCATCTGCCTTGCAAGGGTGGTCTGACCCTGAGGCCACTTGCAGGAAAAGTTTTGGTCAGAGCAGGGCTTGAGGTAGGTGTCATGCTTCTGGCAGCGCCCTAGTTACACTCCCTCCACAGACAGTAACACGGGGTGGCAGCTCCCCTGCTTTCCCTTGGAGATTGTCTTTCACCAGCCCAGTCACTGTGGCATGAATGTTCCTGTGAGGGTGGGCAGAGCCCGTGACCTCTGTGGAGGTAGCACTTCCTGGGGACAACCCTTTCACATGGGGGTGAGAACCAGCCCCCAGCAACTCTCCTTGACTCACAGCTCACTGGCGGTGGATCTGACTGCTGGCTTCCTGCGTGCAGGGGCTTGGCCTGCTCCCAGCGGACACGCAGCTGGGGGGGCCAGGCCTTTCACTGTAATGTATATCCCAGCCCACGGGTGCTGGTTTTGGGGGGAGGGGGGCAGTTCTTAATCTGATAGCGCACACATGAATTGAGGGGTGAGGGGGTTGCTAGTGCCTGCAGAGTCTATTACTCTTACCCCCTACACAGAACTTGTAACAAAAATATTTAACACAGCGGATTTTAAATGAAATAAAACTGTGCAACGACTGCAAGGTGGGGTGTGTTTGAGGGGGCCAGGACTCTGGCATCAGCAGCATCCTGTGTGCAGTTACAGGAGGCTTGTTACGTGGTGGTGAGAGAAAAGAGGCAGTGGGAGCTGAGCCCATCACTGGTGGTACTAAATTGAGGCTTCTCTGCGTGTGAACACTGCTGTCCTCAAATTCTCTGCCAAAGAATGGGCTCTTCCCAGGAAAGAGGAGGTTTTTAGGGCTGGAAATCATCCTTTTCTTGGTCTAGCAAGAGAACTGTTACAGATGGTGAGGAATTCCCAGTGTTTGCTAAAGGGCATGATGGCCAAGAGGGAGACCTGGGACAGGCTCATAAAGTACAGGTATGGAGCTGGGTTGAGTTTTTACTGTTGCAACAGGGGAGAATTGTAATTCATGCAAGTGAGGAAAAGGCTGAGGGAGAAAGGAAGCAAGAATGAGGAACAGCAGAAGCTGTCTGTGGTGCTGGGCATTTCCCCAAGGAGCTGTCCTTGTTGGAACAATACAAAATCATTCCTGGATCATGGCAGGGTTTTCCCGGCTCTGACATCAACTTCAGAGAATAGTTTGCTCTTCCCAGCTACGGGTGAAGAGGGCAGCCCTTTCTAATAGAAAACGATTGCACCCACAGCTGCCATGTGGATGAAAGGGAGAGCAGTTCCTAGTCCTGGTGCCTGCATTTTCCTGGCAGCTAGGGACAAAACCAGAGCGTGGAGTCAGCTGTTTTGCCTGGCCCTGGCTGAGGTGGGTTAGGGGAAGAGGAAAAAAAACCCTTCCTTGTTCTGGGAAGGGTGGAGAGTCTAGTTCTTGCACAAATAAGCCGAGCAAAAGAGAAGGTTTTGATTAAAAAAATGCTGCTTGCACCCAGCCTCTGTGCTGGTTTAGGATACAGAGGGTCCACCTTGACTTTGTACATGAGCCTGGGGAAGCCTTTATTCTGTGTGGAGCTGCAATAAATGATGCCTTTGAACCATCCAGGAAGTGAATATACAGTCAAGCTCTTGAAATTATGCAGCCTAGCAAACTGCTTTATTTAATCTGCCCTGTCAAGGCTTGCTGTAAGAGTTGTGCTTGAAACTTCATTTTGTTTGACTCTCTTGTCTGACTCCATGGCACTGAGTTGCAAGATGCCATGCTGTGGCTTTGGCCACAGGGTCCTTCCTCCTGAACCTCCCCTGAATCACAGGACTAGGAGGCTGGTGGACAGGGGTGCAAGCCTGCAGCTGGAGGATTCAGCCAGTGCAGGCTGCCATGGAGAGGAAAAGCCCCAGGCTCAGCTGCTCCTGCTCTCTGGCCTTCTGTGACGTTAGTGGTCAGCTCCGTGCTTAGTTCTCCGGTTTCTGCACAGCCATTGAGGTGTCCGTACCTTTGCTGCTGCAGGAGATGGGTTTTTCCAGGGCTCTGCTTCCCTCTGGTGGACGAGTGCTCCTGCTGCTGCTGCCAGGGAGGGTGTCTTCTTGCTGCTGCGGGCAAGCGGGAGCTGGAACCAGCTAGCCAGAGACGTGGCACTGGTAGCAGTAATTCCTTACTAAGGGAGATCAGTGAGCAGTGTGAGGGAGTGCTGGGAGAGGGGGGTCAGAACCGCACCGCTGCCACTTCGTGCTCATCCTCCAGCCTGAGGCTTTGACTTGCACAGCTGAGCATGGGAGCCTCTGCCTTGGGCTGTCAGCAGACACATGTGCTTGTGCTGCTTTTCCTTGATCCTGAATGTATGTACGCTTGGCCTCCTTCCCTCTGCGCTGGCTGTCAGAGTTCACCCCTTTCAACCCTCACTGATCTACCAGGGATGACCATGCCCAAAGCACGGCAGCGAGGGCTGCTGGCCTGCCAGAGGAAAGGAGCACCCAGGCATGCAAGGCTGGAGCCACAACAAGTAACAATGCCAAAAGGGTGAAAGAAAACCCAGGCACTCTGTGCATTTCTCCCACGTCTGAGCTGCAGCCATACAGCTGTGCAGCCCTGAGAGGCTGTGAGGCAGGCAGGAGCAGAACGGCAAAAGGCCAGGCACTCAGTGCTGATGGCTCGGGGTGACACCAACCCAGGGCTCCCAGGCAGGTTTCAGAAACAGATTTGGGGCTCGCCCTCACTGAGCATGCTTGGCCTACACCTGGCTGGTGCAGCTCAGAAACAAAAGGACACTTCTCCAAGCGATATGGAGTAATTTATTTTTTCCAGAGGGCAAGGGAGAGAAGAGCAGAGGGTTCCTTGTTGTCTCACCGCCACAGCAAGGGATGACCCACACACATACATGCAGTCAGAGAGGGGCAGAGACCCCGGGCTTGGGCTCCAGCCAGCAGGGCCCGGAGGGGCTGCATTTGAAAGCCACAAAAAGTAACAGAGCAGGGGGGTCACAGTGGGAGCAATAGAGATAAAAAACACAGGGAAAGCATTCTAGGGCGAGCTGCTGAGCTGAGGAAGGGATGCCCCAAGAAGGGGAACACCACCGCTTCCTGGGGGTGGGCACCCAGGTTCCTTTTGCCACCAGGGAGGACCTGGAGGAGAAGACAGCCTGGCCCAGCCTGCTGCCTCCTCTTTGGAGATGCCAATGAACAGAAGCAGAGACAGAAGAACATGTAAGGCTGCAAAACCTCGTTGCCCCACCTCGGGGCAGCCCTTGAGGCAAACCTTCTCCAGCAGGCAGACCTGCCAGTGCCACCTGGGGTCACAAGTGCCAGGGAAGCAGCCCAGAGCCCAGCTCCGTGGGGGAAGGAGAGCCTGCTTAGCCCACCAGCTTGTTCCATGGGACTGTGCTGAAGAAGGAGTGAGACTTCAGCTTTGCTATGCCACCTCCTCCAGAGCCCAAGCGCCGTTTTGGATTGTACTGCAGGAGCTGCAGAGAAAAGCAATGGGACAGGAGGATGGGAAGATGGGGACACTGGAAAAGGTACCCAGACTGGACCCTGCCTTTCCCCAGCCTCTAGTCCCATTCTCCCTCCCATCGACCCAAGCCCCTCACCTCGGTGAGCAGTGATGTAGCAGCCAGGCTGAGGCCCTCTGGCAGATGCAGCTGGGTGTGAGGCTGAATCCCTGATGGATGGTTTTGAGAGAGTGGCTGCAGGAGGCAGAGGGTGATGGTAAGCAGAGGCACCAAGGAGGGTAGGAGCACCCTGTTGAGTCTTCATTGCCACATAACCCCAGCCCTACACAGCAGGATTTAAAAGCCAGGGCCCTTAACACATAGAGACCACACACAGGCACTGGGAATCACACATCTAAAGCAACCTGGCCAAGAACTGAGGTGCCAGCAGGGCAAGGCACCCTCCCAGCCCTACACAGCAAGCAGCCCTTGAGCCTCCTCCTCCCCTGTCCTCCTTGCACAGCTCCTCAGCCTCTTACCACTCCTGTCAGCAACTCATACAAGAGAGAGCCAAAGCTCCAGCAGTCAGCTGCTTCAGTGGGCTCCATGATCCCCCCCACTTCTGCAGAAAGAGACAGAGAGGGGTTAGGGCTGGAGGCAGCAAGCACCAGTGGTCACATTGTGCTGGGCACATCTCGCTGCCTGCAGAATCCCTTTCTCTCCAATTGGTGCCACTGGACAGAGAGCTGGAGAAGCCAGGGGACACATCCCTTACCTGGAGCACTGTAGAGCTCTTCCCGTGCCTGGCTGCAGTATTGGGGCTCCACCTCTGTCCACTGGCCAAAGAAGGTGAGACGGATGTGACCTGCAGAGCAGCACCAGTCAAAAGCAGGGAGGTCAGGGACTTCGGTCATAGCACAAAGCCAAGCCATATCCCTGCCACTGGGAACGCCAGACACTGGGCCCCTGTCACACCCTGAACACAGAGGCACTGAGCATCCCCTGGCACCACACATCCCCCCACTGGCCTCCCAGTGCTTGCCTGAGGTGCCCAACAGGCACTCAGAGCTGGTGAGCCTGCTTAGGTGGGCTCCAAGCTCACAGATCTCAGTGCAGGCTGTGGTGAGGAAAGAAGTAGATTTTAAAGGGGAAGGGGGGAGAAGGTTAGCTTTCACCTTGTAAAACTCTCTGCATTTTCATTTTCTTAAGCAATTTGTAGCTCTCCAATTCATCCCAGATGTTGCCAGCTGAGCAGGGACTTGCACTGACAGCAATGTCCATGGCTCAGAGGGATGGGACAGCTCCAGAACACCCCCAGCAGGCAGTTACTATAAGTAGGGGAAAACTAACCCACTAGTCCCCCTAACCTCAGGCACAGTTCACTTGGTCCCAGCTTCCCCATGCTGGGATTTCCCAGGCAACCAACCCCCATGTGGAAGCAGGGGCAAGGCATTTCTGTGGCTATGGCCCTTGATGCTCCAGCTGCAGAGCCATTTCTTGTAATAACTACTTGGAAAACCTAAGTGAGATCACACTTCCAGTTTCAGAAATATCCAAACCTTCCCAGACTCCCACCTCCCCTTAAAGTAACCTCAAGAAAGTCCACATTTTCTGGAAATGGGGCAAGCAGCAGTCTCTCAGCTGAGAGACCAATTTCCTTCTCCTTGGGGCAGCAGTATGGGGCATTACCTACCAGCTGCATCAAGCAGCAGGTTCCTGGGGTTGAGGTCCCGGCAAAATACACCCTGTTGGTGAAGTCCCTCTAAGGCCAGGAGGATTTCTGCTGCCCACAGCTGCACCTGCTCCTCCTTTACAGCCCACGCTCTCCGGTTGTGTCCATGGGAAGCCAAAGCCCTGCATTGTCCTGATGGTGGCTGTTTGCTGAGCTGGCCACAGGTCTGGCTTGCTCCCCACAAGGGCTCCCACACAGCTGAGTCAGGCACACACGGTTTGCCAGAGCTGGACAAGGCAGCTCCTGCAGGAAGCTGCCTCTCACCGAGGGTCAGGAGGGGCTGAGCCTGGGAGGCTTCAGACACTTTCTGAGTTGGCAGTTGCCCTGCCCCTGGCTGGCCCTCTCTCACAGTCTTTGGTACAGGGACAAGCCCCTGGAGAAGCCTGGGGCCTTGTTGGGAGGTTGTTCTCTCTGATATGCAGCCTGTGCCACTGGTTAGATCATTCCGTGGGTAGACAACCAGGCCCTGGCTGGCAAGGTGGCCAGGACATTTGGCTGACGCTGCTGGAAAATGGTCCACAACACCAGACACAGTCTGTGTCACACTTAGATCCTGTCCTCCATGTGCAGCCCTCATGCTGCTGGCAGGAGCCAGGAGAAGCTGGCAGTGGTTCCCTGAGCCAGAGTCTGTGGGATCAGGGGACTGCTCCTGAGGGACTGAGCCATCAGTGTTTCCCAATACCCGGTAGTTCACAGAGCCTGGGAGGCCACTGCCTATCCAAACAGGGAAGATGGATAGTTGGCTGCCACCCTGGGAGTTTCCCACACCATTCTCTGTGTCATGGTCCCTCAGGGCTTGCATGGTGTTTGAATCGGCAGAGTCCTGCTGGACACAGTACTTAGAGCGGAGGTGAGACCACAGTGTCTCCCCTGGAAAGCAGAAAGAGAACAAGTGATGAGGCAGAAAGTATCCATGGTTCCCCCACTGTGGACATGGCCCATTCAGGCCCAGGTTAGTGGGGATGTGACTGAGCATCATTTATGTCCCCAGCAGCAAAGCTCAAGTCCATGCAGAATACACTCCTGCCCTACAGGCACACCATGCCCAATGCCACACCTTCCCCAGGACCTGGCACACCAAAGTCCGATTCTCTCCTCCTTTAGCAGCCCTCTCCCCATTCTGCACAGTCTTCTTGATCCCAGCTCTGCCACTTCCATGTCACAGACAAGCCACATATTTACAGATGCTCCTGATGCCACTGCCATCCCCACTTTCCTCTGAAAGCCTTTCCTTCCTGTGTGACAGAGATGCCAGAGAGCTCCCACAGCATGGCACGAGCCCGTGGGTCAGCAGTGAGCCAGTGCAGCAGGCTCTGGAGCCCACAGCATGCTGCCAGGGCTTCCCAGCCTCACTACATTAAGTGCTGGCTGCTTTCTGCAAACTTATCCTATAGCAATGCCCAAGGAGTAGAGCCTGTTCTTCAACACACCTTAGCCTCCATTTGTCATTACTGGACTCCAGCCGCTGTTCCCTATACATCCATTCAACCAGCAGAGAGTAAATAAGCTCCTTGGGACAAGCCTCCACCTTGTCATACTTCTTCACCAGGATCTGGGACAAGCCTCAAGGATGCCTCCTTGTACCCAAATTCCAGTACGCTCACTGCCTCTTACGCCCTGATATTCCATCTCCTCTCTTTGATATGATCTCAAAATCCAGTGTGACCTTTTGTAACCAAAAAAAAGCTTTATAAATGTCTTGTCAGAAGATTGTTTTGTTCTACAACATTCAAGTGAACTACCTCATTTCGTTTTCCTTCTCCATCACCTTCCTGTTATGGTCAAACAATGCCAGTAAAATGAAGAGGTTTTTCTTTTCAAGATGGTGGATCACATCATTACCTAAAGGCATCACCGCTCCCTCCCATGAGGCCCAGTGGCTCATCTCTCTAAAGACTAAGGCTGGTTTCCATATTACACCCACACACACACAACCTCTTTTCCTTGTAGGTCTCCATAGGCCCATTTCTAGGTTACATCCCCAGTCAGTTCTTATCAAACTCCTGGAATTCACAGCTGAGCAGCTCTGTCCACGGAGTGTCCAAGCCCTGGTACCCACCACCCTTCTATGAAGAAGACAGCTTACACTATCACTATAAAAAACAGTCTGAAAACAGTAGAAGAAACATTTCAGATTTTAAAGGAAGGATGCTTCACAGATGGGAGGCAAGGCTGTTCTTACTCACCCTTTACGTGCTCCAGATGGAGGAAGATGGAGTCCTCACTCACATAGTAGCACAACAGCTTGACCATGAAGGGGACCCCATGAGGGATGATGGTCTGTCGCTCACGGGTCTCAACGTGGGATTTGGGGAGGCTCTGAGGAGGTACAGGTAGATGGGTGTTACAGCAGGACTTGTGTGTCCTTGGATGTAACTTGGGTGTTACAGGTGGGGATTTGGACTCCGTGCAGCCTAGCACCTGGCAGGGCTGGAGGCCAGCCAGAAGGGACTGCGCCTTCTGCCAAGCCCCATGGCTGCTCCCTTGTCAGCTGCAATGGAGCTTCCCATCTGTTCAAACCTGCAGCTCATACGGAGTCTGTCAGTCCCCAGCACCCAGCTGTGATAAAGCAGCGCTCTGCAAAGCTCCGCCAAGGTAGGGCACTCCCCATCTGCACTGTGGGGCCCAGAGGGCACAGCTGGTCAAGCAGTGACTCCTCTGTAACCGCCCTGCTCCCTTCAGGCAGGAACCTACCATCCCAGCCCTTTCTCTGCTTCCCCTGGAAATTATGCTTCTCCCTCTCCTGCCAGATCCTCCTTGTCCAGTTACTGAAGCCCTTCACTATTAGTCCCAAGGGCACTGAAAAATACTCTAGGACTTGTGCTGAGTACACCTCACCCACAACCTGTTTCAGGGGTTGACCCAGATTAACACGGGCTTGAAGCGTTACAAGTCAAGAGAAACGGATGACCAAGGAGAACCACTTCCCTTCTGATCACAGAGGATGGCTGAGGCAGCCAAAAGAAGGTTTTTGAACCATGAACATCATCCAGCCTCTAAGAGCTGCTGTTTTTTGTTCCTCTGCTTGGACAAGGTGGCCCCAGCCTGAGAGGGAGAAGCAGGCAGATGAAACTGAAAACACCCACCTTGAGTATAAAGGTCTCACCAGTGGCTGGATCCTGGACAATCTGCACCTGGGACAGTATATACAGTACTGGTCAGAAGCGGTGACCCAACACACAGCCTACAGGAATGACCCAAGGGACTCAACTCTGGAACTGAAACAAGCTCCCACCCAACTGGAAGAGTCTGGTGGGGCTCAGACCCCTAGTCTTGAAAGACAAGGTTATTGGCAAGGAGATAGCCATGCAGTCAAGAAGCAGAAAATTAATTAAACCGAGAGGTGGCTCCCATGCCAGTTTTGCTTCCTCCACACTCAAGGGTTTCACAGTGCTCTTTCTGGGCTGTGTGGGGGACACTGGGCTCAAACCTGGGCCTCAGCAGGACAGGAGGATCGCATCAGTCCTGACAAACTGAGATGTGTGAACATCAGTGGAGAGCAATGTGCAGTGCGTGTGTGGATACAGTAAGTCTGGCATCTTCACTCCAAGATAATGAACTTCTAATTAGTTTATTCACCCAGATAGCTCAGCTTCTGCTGAAGCCTAGATTATCCACAGGAGCCCACCATCATGGCACCTGGGCATCAAGCACAATCCCATATGTGGGAAAGAACCAGATGCATAAACCTGCCTGCAAGTATCTTGGGAGCTCTGGTAAGAAAAAGTAATGGGGACATTAACAGATTTCCCAATTAACTCCTTAAGGGGTCTTGAGTCCTCTCCTGTGAATTTTTCTGGGTGGGAATGGTGTGGATGGATACCCCAATGTTGCTTGATGGATGTGCTGAGGGCTGGCACCCCCATTCCAACTGCTAGAACCCTCCAGCTTATGCTCCCTTTGGTCCAGCCCCAACCTCATCCCCCATCTCCAGGTCAAGTCATTACCTTATCAATCACTCCCACAACCTTACACCGTCTCAGGTTCTCCACTGCCGAGCTCAGTGTCCTGATTGGCCGGAAGCGCAGGCTGCTGTAGCCCTGCAAGGTGATAAGAGAAGAGGATGAAGGACCTAGAAATGCTGCTGTCCATTACAGTGTGTGAAAAAAGTCCCCGCATTTTCCAGAGCGGGCAGCAATACTGCCTAGCTGGTCAACATGCAGGGACAACACTCCAATGGCCATGGTTCATTTCTAACATCAGCTGGACCATTTTCTTGGCCACCCCCTGGATTTCTATATTTTTTAGGGAAAGCTTGCACTTGCAGCAGAGGTAAAAATCACACCAAAATTTGTAGCTAGACCAGGACTGTTTCAACACTAAGGGGATCTGTGTGGAAGATAGTTGTCTTTCTCCCTGTATTCTTCACACTAGGCTCTGACCTCGCCCTCTTCTCCCTTCTTTAACTACCTCCTTCCCACAATACAGAAAGCAGCCATTGTCTTTGGTTTCCATACAGATGGGAATGATGACAGGGAATAGGACATTTTTAACATTTAACAGGGTAGTTCCCTGCAGTGGCTTCAGTCACCACAAAAATGTCCATACCCACTATGGTATGGTGGCAGCAAGCTAAGCACACACGCTTTGGAGGGTGGCATCCTGGAAGCACCCTCGGCAACCTGGGCCCACCTCAGCTCCTTGATCCAGGCAGGGCGAAGAGCTGCCAGCTCCCTTGCAGCCACTGGCAGGCCAGGACACTCTGCAGCTTGATGCACCTGCCGTTTTCTCTACACCATCTTAGTGTGGCATCTGGCAGACAGACAAGGAGGCCCACTGGGGCTGCTTTACCTGCGTGTCCACGCCCCCACCCCCGTTTCCCAGCGCCACAGAACCGCTGCCACGCCGCCCACGCGGCCCCACGCCGGCCCCTCACCGTGGCGGTGCTGCTGCCACCGCCCGCCCGCTGCAGGTGGCAATTGAAGATTTCCTCGGCGCGCCGCAGGTACTGGGTGATCTTCCGCTTCACGGCCTCCCGACGCTCTTTGTTGGGGTCAACTGCGGTCGGAGCAAAGGGTGGGTGTGAGGGGCCTGGCACGGTCCCGGAGGACTGGCCACAGCCCCCAGGCGGATGCCCCAGCCCCTTCACCCTTCTCCCGGTAGGAATGCACTCCCTGGAAAGACGCCCCAGTGCCCTCACCACACTACCTAGAGGGATTTCCCCCTCCTCTTGTCATTCTCCCTGTAGGGATACCTTGGCCCCCCAGGGGACTCCCGATATGAATACCCCGGTCCCCTGGCTGGCGTCCCCGGAGGGATGCCCCTGTCCTCCGCCCCCGGGAGGCCGCACACACCCTGCACGCCGCGGAGCAGCACGTCCACGCCGTTCTGGTAGTGGTTGAAGGCCTCCTCGTAGTCCTCGCTGACGTCCCGCTCCAGCGCCAGCCGCAGCTGCCGCGCCGCCTCCACCAGGTAGTCCCGGCGCCCGCCGCCCTCGGGCCCCGCCGGGACGACGCGGCCCCGCAGCTGCCCCAGGTAGACGCGGGCCTGCGCCAGCGCCCGGGAGCAGGGCTCGGCCTCCGCCCGGCTCATGGCCCCGCGCCGCCGCCCCGCGCCGCCGGCACGCCGGGAGCGGGGCTGCGGGGTCCGCCGGGGAGCGACGCACGCCCCGGCCCCTTCGCTTACCGGCACGGCCCCCCCGGCACGGCCCCCGGCCCCACACCCCCGCCGCCCCCGCGGTCCCGCACCTGGGCAGCGCGGGCGCCAGCATCCCCCGGCACCGCCGGGCGGGGCGGCAGGGGCGCGGCAGGGGCGGGCGGCGCTGATTGGCCGCGCATGAGATCATCATCATCATCACCATCATCATCATCACCATCATCATCATCATCGCCCCCCGCGGGGTCCGTGCCCGGGTCCCCCCGCTGGGGTCCCGCCCCCGCCCGAGGCAGGCGCTCCATCGCTCCGTTAATGCGCGGTGAGCGCCGTCGCTCCACTTGCTTTATTGTCATCCTTATTCACCATTAATTGCCCTTAATTAACCAAGCTCCCGTTCATTAAATACTGCTTTTGCCGCCGCGTTTCCTTCCTCCCACAACGCATAATTAGCTGTGTTTTAATTAGCCTTTTTCTCTGCCGGCCACCCGACAGGTGCACCCATTCCAGCAGCTCCCCACTGCCACAGTTAAGGTGGTGGGTGTCTTGCCACTTCATCACGGCCAGCCCAGGGTACCCGTGGCTCTTCCCGATTTCATCTCTCAAGTGGGTCCCCTTGGCCCTGACACTGGGCTCTCAGCCAACCCTTCCACCAGCTCTTGCAGACTCATAGGGTTTTACAAAATTGGGTTTTATTCCAAATGTACAGCAGAGGGAACATCAGCACAAATGCATTAAGGTGCAGTAAAGTAACAGCATAGTCGAGATCCCAGATGGTGCTTAACGAATGCTTTGCATGTGGAAAATATCAGTCTTTGGCTTATCCTAGAAACATGTATTCCTGCCCTCCTGGCCTGGCTTTTTCTTGGAAGGCCAGGAGTCGTTGCAGGGCCTGCTAGATCACTACAGTTATTAGCGAAGGAGATTTGCTGAACCAGGAGTGAGCTGGTTACTGCCAACTGGCCTGCTGGTTTGCTGTGTCTGTGCGATGGTTGGTCCCAGATTAAACAACTGCCTAACCACAGGCGTGGCAGGGGACCTGCAAAGGCAGAAGGGCTGGAATGAAATCTAAGGGATAGCCTTAGAAAAACTGTGCTAGGATTGTTTGGGAAGACGGAGGCCCCTGCATCTTTGTCCATCCCTTGCTAGCCTATGGGCATGTCCCATTGCAACAAGAAATGATCCTAAGATTGGAGTTTTAATTTTGTCAGGAGCTGGCCCTGTGCTGTGCTATCACAGCCACACCAGCCTGGTTGCTCACTGTGTTCAGCCCCTGCTGGAGCTGGTACTTGCTGTGGGACTGACAGAGAGGGCACCCATTTGTGGCTGACCTGTGGTTACTTCATACCTGTGGTTACTGCACACACTTGTAGGGGATCTCCCCAGGCTCAGGTCCCTTGGGCAGCTCTTTTGCACAGCCCAGTCTGTCAGCAACAGAACAGGACAGTAGAGCCTGTGCCCACAGCTCAGCTCAGCATCCAGCAACCAAATACTGTCTCTCTTACAAAGACCATTTCTTTGGGAGTATAAAAGTATTAACTGTGCCTCAGGGGGCAGGTCTAGGAGGAAGCAAAGCCATCTGCTTCGTAAGACAACTCCCTGCCCAAATATAATATGGGTGCTTGCTTCTTTGGTTTCTCCTCAAAATGCTCCCAGGTTCCTTTTTCAACCTCTTCTTAACAGAGACCATTTTTTTCTGCCTGGCCCATTTATACCCCACAGTCTCTGGGGCCTTTTAATTCCCACCAGAGCCTGGAGGCTCGTCCTTCAAGTGAAAAGTCTGAGCAGGCAAGAAAGGAAGCAGAGTCAGGGATGACAGCAGGGGTGCTGCTGGCACAACTCACCTGCCTGACTTCAGCAGATCTGTGTGGGTCTGAAGAGGACAGAGAGGACAGGTAAACTACAAAATGCAGCACAATGTATCTGTAGAGTGTTTTGGGTATCGGGGTGATGATGGCAGAGAGATGTGTGAAGAGGAGTTGCTGGGAGGATACAAAACTTGATTAAGTTCGTCTTAATCTGGCCTCTGAAGTGGCCAGAAGAGAGTGAGCCAAAGGCATCAGCAGGAAGTACCCCAGGGATGTTCCTGTGAGGAAAAGCCTTGCAAGGGAGGAAGATTTGTACCAGCTCTGAGGCACAACTGCCTTTACCTATGGGCTTCCAAGTTTGTATGTCAGTGCTGGACTGAGGACATTAAATTTGGGGGATTACTTTTAGATTAACTTGTTGAAGAGTTTGTGGTCCTTGTTGGGAAGTGGGAACTGCCAAAGGAAAACCAGCACAAATAACAGGGAGAAGAGTGAGAGCTGCCTTTTTTCTCACAGGCTAAAATTGACGCTTGAGAGCTGGCAAAAGCTTAAAATATGCTGAAACTGCAAAGATCACTGGCTGCAGCAGGCAGGATTATGCCAAACTTTGTGAGGATGCCAAAGACTTGTAAGTCACAATCGAGAAGTTAGGACCTCAGTGCTTCTTTATTTGCATGGAGACGTGGGAGACCTGCACCGGCATGGCCGTGAGAGGCTGTGGGTGGCATCTGATGGCATGCTACAATCAGGGAGACCAGAGGTAACCAGTGATGTTTTAATGTCAGGGCTTCATCAGCTACAATGCCACATCTCTGGGCCAATCTCCACCTTCAGTTACTTCCCAAAAAATGTAATATTTTGTTCCTGGTGCGTAAGGCTGCTTTATGTTTTGTCTCCCTATAACTATCCTCCTAAACCATCTTACTGCAGCTCTGGCTCATAAAGCCTTATTAAACAAACCTTTGCCCTGTAAGGCTGGAAGACACAGGGAGCCCAGGGACGCTGATAACCCAGTGGTGTGATGCTCCTGTGGGACAGCTGCCTGTCTGCAAGGGGTACACTGGTAGGGACAGGGTGAGGGATTTGGGGGCACTGGGGCTGGAGCATGTTTTCTACCTGTCCATGGAGAATGCTGCTGGCTTTGGAGCTGGGGTCTGTCAGGGTCCCTTTACAAGGGCACCAGTTTCCTCCTACAGCCCTGCTCTGCAGTGCCTGGGGGTATGGGGTTCTGCAGATGAAGCTGACCTAGTCAGAGTGCTCACACATCTGCTGTGCCCAAGGAAGGCTGCCAGGAGCTAGTGGTATAAAAAAGCTACAACTGGGAGCACACAGAGCAGGGACAGGCAGTGGGGACAGTGGTTGGTCCCCTTGAGAGGAAATATGGGTGTTAGACACAAGCCCTGAAGCCAGGAGCCCTGCTCTCCCCTTCAGAGCAGCAGTCCCCACCCTCATACCTCCATTGGGTGTGATGTCCTGCTCAAGTCCCTGCCACCCTCCCCTCTGGCAGGGATAGGGAATGGAGTTAACACTTCCCTTGGGCATGTGATGCCTGCAGTAGTCACGGGTAACTTCATGCTCGGGCTCACTGCGTTCTTTTTACCTCCATGGAGCTGGAGGGAGCCCTGACAGCTGGAGATGCAGCTCCCAAACCTCTTGTGTGATACTTTCCCCTGCTCCTGCCCTGCCCCAACTATTCTGCTCATCACTGCTGCAGTGGGACAGCCACATCCCTCCCAGCACCCACATTCCTGCTGTCCAACACCCTATGCCACAGGAGGAGCAGGGGACAAGGCCACACACACTACCCAGGCAGCTCGGGTGATGCAGGGCAAGAAGCAACAGAGGAGGGCTGTGCAAAGCAGATGCCTGGCCCTGCCACATCTGATGGGCAGAGGTGCCTATATCTATCTCAGTGCCAGGCAGCCGCCAAAGAGATGACACCAGACACCAGGAACTGTTTGGAAAAGCCACTGTGTGTTCGTGTGTTTGAATTTGGTTTAATCCTAATCATCAGTCTTGATAAACTTATTTTTATTAATTAACGTACTTGGATTTATGTAACTTCCTTTTTTAAAGGTTTAACACTACTGGGGTATTAAAAACAATGCAGAAACCATCACATACATCCTCAAGTGCTGCACATGGTTCTCCTTGGCCTCAGAGCACAACCAGCCAGGCAGAAATGACACACAGTGATAGGGAAAGCCTGTGTGGACCAGGACAGGCCACCACATGTTCCACACAGACTCTGAGTGATGTGGGAAGGGGAGCAGCGAGTTCCCCTCATCCATGAGGTAGTGAAGGAGGAACTTCATGGGCCATTTTCGAGGCAAAGCCCATGTAGGCTGTGCTCCAGGATACTGTGAATGCCAGAACTGGAAATGGGATCCAAAAGGGATCCAGCAAGCTCCTGAAGGATATGCCCAGCTGCACAGGTGCAAGTCACCTGGTCCATTCCCTGCTACATGGTGGCAGTATGGAGGTTCACATCACCTCAACACCCACTGCCAGCTTTCCCTGACAGGGATCTGCCCTGTGCCCATCTCCTTGTGCCAGCCTCAGGCAACACCAGCATTATGGCTTAGAGAGTCGTAATGTAACCCCTGTTACAGGCAGCCCTGTCGGATGTGGGAAGGAGCCACCTCGGACCCCAACTCCTGCTATGTTAGGGTCCACCTTGTTCCTCAGAGCAGGATAAACCACAGGTTCCATCATTTAAGGGCAACCTTGAGGCATTTGCAGATCTTGCTCTTCAGTCTTTTGTTTGAAGCTTTCAAGAATGACCCTTGATTTTGTTTTAACCCAGTGCCAGGGGTGCCCCACAAACATGTGGGTGCCCAACTCTACCCTAGGGTTTCCAGCTATACACACTGCTCCAGGATATGGCTTGCACAGACCAGCATGGGATGCATTTGGCAGGCAGCCCCAGACCCCCTGCAGCAGGACGAGGGGGACAGGAAGAGCCCTGGAGAACTGCTTAAAGCATGGAAAAATGGGGGCCATGGCTTCCCCCTGGACCTGGGCAGAGAGTTGGCTGAGTGAGGAAAGCAGGAAACAGCAGTACCCACAGCCACCTTGATGAGGGCCACCAGCTCCTTATACCCTGAGGGTATTCCCAGTAAGGGATGGGAGCCCCAGGCCAGCCTGTTCCCACGTCAGGTAAATGACCCCTGGTGGGGCGTTTCCTGAGTGGGAAGGCCCATGGGCAGCCTACCCTCCCCTGCCCTAAACTTTGCATCAGCCCTGCCAGGGAGGACAGTTCACCAAGCCAGACATTTGGACTGGGGTGAGAACAGGATGGGGATGGTGAACAGGGAGAGGTACCAGTCCCACACTGTGGTGCAGAGGGGAAGGGCAGTTCCCCCAAGGGTCTCCCAGTACCCACCTGACCTCCAGCACATGGATAGCCCCCAGCCCAGGGAGCAACCTGCTGGTTGCCCATCTTCAGCATCACACCAAGGGCAGTCCCTTGGGTGCTGGAGGATTGGTGATGGGAACATGCTCTGGGCCACTGCCCTCCTCCAGCCTGAGTCGATGCCCATGGGGAAGTTCCCTGCCTGCAGTTGCTGGAAAGCAGACAGGAGCTGCCAGCTCCCATGTCTGACCAGCTTTTATTGAGCAGGGCAAAGCTGGGATGTGGCTGTGAATACATGAGGGGCCCAGTTCCCTTCTGTTCCCCACCAGAATAGCTTCCCAGGCAAGCTCCCTGGCACCTGCCTGGGCTGCCCTGTGCCAAAGCTGGGACGGATGCAGCCCTACAGCCTTGCCTGCCCCAGATTTCCTTCCTCCCCAGCTGCAGAGTGCTGGCAGGACAGAGAGGTTTTGCAGGTGCAGCCCTGTGAGCCATCTCCACTCCCACATCATGCTGTCCTCCCCAGCCGGTTCCAGCAGCACATCCACCCGCTCTGCTCCTCACTGCCCCCAGGATGTCCTCGAACACCAACACACTGCTTGAGCTCCTCATCTTCAGCCCCAGGCCTGGTCACAAGTCCTTTTTTCTTGGTGCCAGTGGGGCAGATGGGGCAAGGGAGTCCTTGGTTCCAGGCTGTGTTCCCACCAGGGCCAACCAAGAGTACAGTCAGCTCTTCCGTGCCAGAGTCCTGCTCCCCACTGCAGCTTGGAGGGACATGACTCCACAAGTCCCCTGTGCTGGGGGAAAGGCAGCTGGCTCAAACCCACGTGGCAGGAGTGAGGCTGGGGGCAGGGCAGAGGCTACCTGCGTGGTGTGCCACATCTGCAAAGAGAGCATGGCACGGGGTGAGCACTGCCAGGATGGAAGGGACACTTGGACCTCCAGGCTCACCTGCCCTGCCCTGGATCCCCTTCTTTGTGCCTGGTCCCTCTGACACGGAACTGCAGGGGCAGGGACTGCAGGCAGCCTCTTCATGGGGAGGAGTGAGGGTGGTGAGGCTGGTGCAGGCTGAGCCCCCTACAGCAGGCTTCAGACAAAAGAGGGAAATGCTAGGAGGAAAGTGCTAGCCACAGGTGTCATACCTCAAAAGTGCCCACAATGAGTCCAGCCTGTGCTGTTACAGCAAGCATTTTGAGAAAGTGAGATAAAGGACGGAAAGAGTAGAGTAACCCAAACAACAATCAGTCAAGGACAGCAGTAAGGACAGCAGCTGGCAGCAAGAGGAGGCTGAAACTGGAAATTCATGGATCCAGGAAACCCAGCATGGTCTGTGATGGCAATAGAGCTAAGCACCATCAAGTCATCCAGCCCATCCATCCCCATTCTGCCCAGCTTTGAGCTGCTGAGCCTGGAGACTACCAAGTACCTACTGAGTCTTCAGTAAAAGGTGTGTTTCCCCACAGCCACCCACTGTCCCCTCCTGCTTTCTTCTGTGTCTGCTCTGCACAAACCCTTCACTTCTTACAGTGTCAGTAAAGATCTAAATGCTTAATAAAGACTCTCATCCCCAGGAAATTAACCCAGAAGACACCACCCATACCTGCCCCTGCTCACTTACAGTTCACAGTCTTTCCGTCCCTTCTTGTCTTGTCTTCTCTTACCTCGGCCCTTGGACCTCCTCCTTCAAAAGGAAAGTACCACAAGAAGTGCTGATGTGTGGGAGATGAGACCCACAATCCCAGTCAGTAACAATGCCCCTGATTTCACTTACCTTCCCAACTTCATCAGGTCCTGCCGAGGCCTGCAGAGTGGGAAAAAGACAGAGTGAAGTGGTTATTGGGCAGTGCTGCATGTTGAGCTGCAGGAGGGGGTCCATTGACACGCCCCAGTGCACAGTCCAATCTACCTGTTCTCATTCATGTCTAAAACAGACCCAATACCTCTTCTCTTGACCTTATCAACCCCTCAGTCAGGAGCTGATTGCAGCGGGCAGAGAGAAGGCAGAGACAGTAAAGGGGCTGGTCAGCTTGGGTGACAACCCTGGGGATATGGCATTTTGTCAGTGAGGCTGGGGAGGGCAAGTTCAGTCTTAGCTGCTCTCTGTGACAGAGCTCGTAATTAAACAAGATGCAACATCCTGGGTAACAAACACGGAATCTGCTGCAAAGTCTCAGTAGTGGCTCTCAGCCATGACACACCCCCCTGTAGGGGTCACAGCCGGGACATTACCACGCCTGCACTACACTACAAAAGGGAGCGATGTACCGGTGTGGAAAGCGGTTTAGAAAGAAGCCAAAAACTGCTGCAGAAGGCAGCCTGCACACATGCTCATTGGAGATCCCCTGGGAGTTACCCTAGGTAGGGAAACCACAAAAGGATTAGGAAATTCCCTGCATGGAAAATAGCTGGAAGCAGAGAAGGAGGCAAGTAACACATCTGCTTCTTCCCACTCCCCCTTCTGCATCCACTGACAGATGCTCCAGACAGAGACAGTGTGGAGCTGGGTCTGCTCCAGTACAGCTGCTCATACAGCTGCAGGGGAATACCAATCCAGGGATCCTCAGGATCTTCTTCCAGGCAAGGATCATGTCTAATGGCTGCCCAGCAGAACACTCATCCCCCAGTTTTCGCAATACTAAATCACCCTTGCACCATGACGAAGAGTGATTACCAGGACCCCTCACGCAAGCAATGCTGGAGTCTACTGCAAGGACCAGCTGCAGGCAGCACTGGAGCTGCTCCCACAGCATTGGAGTCCTGCTCCCACAGCACTGCACAGGCCCCATGTTGCCCAGGCATTCACCACTTTTGGGACATGGTGAGCACCCCAAGGGGCTGACTAGGTGCTAGAAGTCTGTGGCAGGTTAGTGCTGGACATCCATTCCAGGCCAGCTCTGCATACCCAGGCCAGGTTGGCACTGCATGTTTTAAGCTTTCATTTGTTGGCTTGGATGTAAACCTCTGCTTCCCAGGTCTTTATGGGGCAGCTTCCCTTAAATGGTTGCCCAAGACGCAGCTGTCGAGCTTTCTCTTCGGGCCACAGTCACACTCAGGCATGCTAAGCCACGGAGATCCCCACTGAGCCACCACCTTGGACGTGCTGTCACACACCAAACACCTGCCTCAGAGCCACCAGCCTTCCTTCACTACCCACAGGCTGATTCTTTGGCTAAAGGAGCATATGCCAAGCATGCCAAGGCAGCTGCAGGGATGGGGAGCACAGCCCTGCAGATGGTGCATGGTGCCTGACCCGTCTTCACAATGCCACACACCCCCTTGGCTGTGGGGAGCAGGTACAGATGTGGTGCAGCCTCCAGCTGAACAAGGGCTATAAGCACCAGCAAACCTTAGTGCAAAGACAGCAAGAAGGGGTCCCAGCACAGTCAGGGTGCCTACAGGGCACCCCTGTTCCACACACAGGGTGAGCTGGCACGGTTGTTCTTGCTGGAGCCCAGGAGACCCTACCTGCACTCGCACTGCTTGTGCTCGGTGAACGCCATCTCCACATAGGGTGCCTCCCCGTTTGGCTTTATCTTCAGGAGCTGAAAGAGGAGCAAAGGTTACTTCCCAGGCAGCACCAGGAGGGGGCTGGAAGGGCTCCTGCGCCACTGCCTTGCCACCCCAGCCTCTTGGGAAGACGCATGTCTAACCTGTTCCTCAGGACCTCCAACAACAGAGATTCCACCTCCACACGTAGGCAGCACTGGCCAGGCCCAGCTGCCCCGGCTGGTGCTGCCCCATGTCTTCAGGGCTTTAATTTAAGTCCCATGGTCTTGGGATTTCCCAGCCTTAGAAAAGATTTTTCAGCCTCTGCCTTTCTGGAGAGCTTTCACATATTTGACCCCTTTGCACATCTCCCTTCTCTGACAGAAATATCCCCCCAGTCATATTTTCCAGACCAATCCCATTGCTGATGCCTCCTCCTGGACCCCTTTCTACAGCACTGAGTTGGAATTGACTGGAGTCAGTACCACAGTGCCTCCCCAGTCCAGGGGTACAGGATTTGCCCTGTCACATGTCATTCCACAGCCCAGCCTGAAGTTCAGGTTGGACATCCAAAGGCCTTACAGAGTATGTTCGCTGGTGATCCACACTAGCCCCTGCAGAAGTGTCTGGCATTGCCACCCTGTACACAGCAGCAGGATCCCTCCCATACAGGGAGACCTGTGCTTGGGGAGATGCCTTCTGTTCATGACAGGCTTTTAATCCACTTCAGCCAAGAGCTTTTGGAAAATGCCATCCTGCCTTCCAACACACTTTCAACTCCGGAGAGACCAAAATCACTGGTGATTTATTGCAGGCACTCCCTAGTCCATCATCCATGACAAAGCAGAGCTTTTCCCTGGTCCCTGCAGCATCAGCAGGTTGATCAAATAAGTTGATCTCTGGCAGCTCAGTGCAAGGGCTGCAGTGCGAGGACAACTGCTGCCTGCAACATGGGGAAGAGTCCAATGGCCCAGGTTCTCCCACCCCACATCTCCCAGCTCACACAGTGGCAACTGAAAACACGGTTGGCTCAACCTTTCATGCTCACTATGCCCCAGCGTGGGGGCATTCACTGTCAGCACCACCCCAAGCATCACCTGATACAGAAGAGCCTCACTCCTCCCTTTGATTCAAGGGCAGTACCTACTTTGTCCCAGCAGGCAGTCATGGGCAACTGGAACACCCCCCAGCCCCTCCACAGGACAGGGAAGTTCCGAAAGATGACAGCAATGAGCAAGAGAGACCACACAGAGGGAAGTCCGGGAAGCAGGGAGTGAGGCCAGTACCACCAGGGGTGACACCTGGCCTCAGGGGCAAGCCCAGAGAGGAGGCAGAGGGACCCTACTGGCTTGGCATGCATTTGAGCAGTTGTGACTCCTCTCCCTTGCTAGCCACACTGCTACAATGTCTAGAGGATGCAAAGCTGCAAGTTCACCTTCCCGGCGCTTGGTGAGCAGCCCACCCCCTCTCTGGCACAGCCACGGCCCCGCACGTACCTGCATGGTGACCGTGCTTGTCTCCACGGGGACGCAGCGGAGACCCTCGTCCCCACAACAGCCTCCACAGCGCTGCAGGGAGACGCAGGAGGGTCTGAAAATGTACTCCACCTCGTTGGGGAACTCGGTAATGACGTCCACTAGCTGCTCCAGAGGCCGGCAGAAGCTACGATTCCAGATCTCCCGAAAGGTCAGGACTGCAAGAGACAGGGACAGGGACTATAAGGAGGCGCCCAGAGAGGCAGAGCCCAGCCGGGCCGCTGCCGGGGCAGGTGCAGCAGCTGCGGTGGGGTCCTGCAGCCACCACAGGGCACAGGGACGCAAGGGACCCCCTTGTGTTCCCAGTAAGTCCGTCACCCTACTGCGCACATCACTGCTCAGGGGCTCACACAGCCACCCCGATAGGCACTTTCTCCCTGTATCCGCCAGCTCCGTCTCCCGCCCAGGCACTCTGCTCACCCCCGGCCGCGCCGCGAAGGGGCTCACCCGCTCCTCGAACCCCCCTCGGCCAGACAGCCGTTCCCTGCGGCTTTCCAGCAGGCAGAGCTGGAGCGGAGTGCTCCCACCCGGGACCCCGCACGCTGGCACCGGAGGGGCGGTAGTCTAGGGATAGGGATAGGGATAGGGATAGGGATAGGGATAGGGATAGGGATAGGGATAGGGCTGCGCTCCGCTCCGGCCCGCGGTGGTGCCCGATGCGCCAGGCGGGCTGGGGGAATCAGGTTGCTCGGAGCCTCGGCACAGCTCCCCGCTGCCTCCCCGCTGCCTCCCCGGTTGTCACTGCGGGGCTCCGGAGGTAACACAGGGCCGGGTGCTACCGAGCGCGCCCCGGTCTTGCGCAAAGCCTTCCCTGGGTTGCTGCCCCCTCCCAGCCGGGGCACCGGCAGCCGCCCCCTGCCAACTCACCGGGCGACTCCGTGCTGGCAGTCCCCCGCTCCTCCAGGGCCTGCAGGGAGGGAAAGGCGAGCGCTGGCGGGGCGGCACAGGACGACCTGTCGCCGCCCCCCACCCAGCGCCGGGAGGAGCTGTCCCGGCCACCCCGGGCAGCGGCACCGGGAGACCGGGCTACCCCCGCTCCGACCCCCCTTCCACCCCTCGGCTCTCACCGGGGCGGGCGGTGCCCCCAGCGTCCCGGCCACCAGCAACCGCAGGAAGGCGCCGAGCAGCCGCATCGCCGCTCCCGCCTCCCCGGCACCGACTCAGCGCCGCCACTACCGACGTGCCGCCCCCGGCATGCCGCCTCGCCGCCGGGCCACCGGCCCCTCCGTGCCGTCTCCGCCGCCGCCGGGCCATGGGAGCGCGCCCCGCTCCGCCGCCGTATTTCACCGCCACCGCCCCGCCGCTGCTCCGCCCCGGCCCCGCCGCGGGGCGGGAGCAGGTGCCCGGCCCCGGCGGCCGCGGGGATGGCCGGTGCTCCCGGACGCAGCGGAGCCTCCTCCTCCGCCCCCGCACCGCCTCCGGCCATTTCTCCATCGGGCTGCCCCGGCGCTTCTATTCACCGGCCCGTGCCCGGTGAATCCCCGACCGGCGGGAGCCACCGGGGCTGTGGTGGGCTTCTCGGCTTGCTGTTTTCGCTGCCCCACGCCCATCCAGCCATTCTGTGCCCACTCAGCTCCCCTGCACCCATACAACAGCCCCTTTCCCACCCATCCTCTCCATTCCCCTACTGATTCCCCCACTCAGACATCCCATGACTGTCCACCTACCCCCTTCCCCCTCAAGCTTCCCCGTGCCTGTTCCATCAGCCCCTGCCGTTGCACCCGTCAGAGGGTTTCCAGCCCCCCTTGCCTCAAGGACAGCATCCCGGTTCTGGTCTACAGCTCAGAAGGGAAGGGGGCACAGCAGGTCTGGGGTCAAACGCTGCTGCCAACCCAAAAGAGCTCTGTGGCCTTTTCTGTTCTATTTTTAAGCTCCAGAGGCCAGGAAAGATGGAACTATGGGAGGTGTGATGAGATGCCAACAGGCAACACGATCCCTCGTGGGAGGCAGGTCCCAGGGAAATAACGGGCTCTGTGTCCGTGCCAGGATTCACGTTTCTGTCCTCCTGGGAGTGTGAGGAGACTGCTTAAGGGCTTCCCTACCCAACACTGTGTGAGGTCTGTCCCTGTGGCATGAGGATGCCAGTGGCCTGCTCCCAACCCTGTGGGATCTGTCCCCAGGGGATGCAGGACATGCCAGCTGCCTGTCCTCAGCCCCGTTGGGCCATGCAAGTGACAGTGACTCAGGCATCAGCAGGAGCTGGGCTCTATCAGGAGCTTCTAGGTATTGGTACTACAGAGTGTGTGACAAAGCTGCTGGAACAAGGCATGGCAAATTAGTGTGGAGATGCTGCAGAGATAAGCACACAAATCCCAGCCCCACCGCGGAGCGGGTGTGCTGCAGTTCATCACTCAGCGGCACAGCACCTACTCAGCAGCTGCGGGGGGCTGCTGTGGCAGTGTTCAGTGCCTGTTCATACTCTTGCTCCTGGTTGGGCAGCAAAGAGCAGGTAACATCCTTTATGTGGTGACTGGAGTAATGTCTGTGCTCTCTCTCTGCCACCCTACTGACCCTCCTGGGCCAAGGCAACCCCCTCCCCACTTCCCCAGGGATGGCTGTGAGATGGGGGTGAAGAGAGCATTTCCTCCCGCCCCAGAGCAGAGGCCGCCCTGAGCAGCAGCTGCTGCCAGCTCACTGGACAGACAGAATCCTGTTATTGCAAAGACCGTGACCACACAGGGCCTCATGCCTGTCCTTGCAGGAAGGTCCCTTGGGGCCACCTCTCAGACACAAGGCCAGCCTCTGGCACTGGAGCAAAGGGCTCTCCCCCCAGGAGCTGTGTGGCTGGGGAGACCAGCCCTTAATTGCCGAGTGCAGTCCTGTTCCTGGTCTGAAGCTATTTCCTCAGAGGCCTTGGGCAGAGTTTACATTCCTGGGATGAGCATCCACTTTCTAGGCAGCATGGAACAGAGACAGGAGAAGAGAAATAGTATTTGGGCACCGGTAACCTGTGATCAGCAACATCCTCCTGCATATGGGAGAAACATCAAGCTGGCTGGAGCCACAGTTGCTTGCTTTCCTCTCTGCCATGCTCCTTCCCAGGGGGCCAAATCTCCCCTTCCCCAGCTGCAGGATAGGGCTGGAGGTCGATGCTATAAATGCAGCAGCATACCCCTCGCACCACCTCCCACTCAGCTGTGGGGAGCAGAGTTATGCACTTTGGGAACAAGGGACAGAGGAAGCTCAAGAAACCAGCCAGGGACATAAGGCAAATAGAGACATTTCCTTAAAGAGCAGATGCCTCCCCTGCAGGGAGCCCCATGCAGTGGCTGCTGACTGAGAGCATCACCTCGAATGTGCCACTGCCTGCCTGTGCCACCTTCCTGCCCTGCTCACAGAGCTGGGGAAGGAGGCAGGTGGGGAAATATGTGTCCTTGCTGCAGGTGAGCCCTGGCTGCCAGGTGGGGAAGGCCAGCCTTGGCTCCCAGCTGCAAGCATGCCGTGGCACAGCCCTACCTGGGAACAGGGTCACCTCCATGCGTCCTACACCTTCTGGGTGAGGGGCAAGAGCAGGGCCCCTGGCTGCCCATGAGCGCTGAAGGAGCCCAGAGCAAGCAGCTGCTCTTTGCTGCAAAACCCCACCCTTCTCATTGCAGGCAAGGTCCCTTTAAGTCATCTTTTTAATAAAACAGCCCAATTTCAGCATCAGAGTTCTCTCACAGGAATCTTATCCCCTGCAAAATCTCACCTTTGGCATCTCCCATATAAAGAACCCAACAAAAACTTGTCTCCGCATCATTCTTAAGCCAACTGTAGCCAGGGCCTCCTGTGTCACCCCTGAAGCCCTCAGAGAACACCTCTGAAATCCTCAGGGCATTATTTCTGTTCTGCTGCTATTTAGGACACAGAAGTCAGTCTCATCAAAGCTATAGGCTTCTACCAAGGGAAGGGCCAAACTGTGCCTGGCACCGTCACCCTCTTGTGTTTGACCCCTGTAGGCAAGAACCCCGCCAGCAGCTCCCTTTGTGTTTGACCCCAGTAGGCAAGAACCCCACCAGCAGCTCCCTCTGTCCTGCACTATGATGGAACTCCCGAGGTCAAAGCAGCATGAGGATGTGAGGCACTGGGCTCCTCACACCTGCCCGTCATCCCAGAGCCCCTATCTCACCCTCACTGTTTCATTTGATTGCTTTCCCTGGTCCTGTGATCTCTTCTAAGAGAGTCTCCTAAGCTCCACTATCAGTGAGCTAGTCCATGGCTAGCACTGAGATAAACCAAGTCAATCATCTGCAGTTTGTGTCTCCACAGTGAGAGTGAGGACGGGAATGGTCTGGCTGGGGCTTCCCCAGCTCCAGCCTCTTGGCACAGGGAACCCAGGCCTCTTTCTCAGGAGACCGCTGCCAACTTCTGAGAAATGCAGGGCTCTCCAGTGCCCTTGCTGGCAGAGCAGAGCTGCACCAGCAACCCCTGAATGGTCAGTGCTGCTCCTCAAGGAAACAGCTTGCAAACAACTTGCCTGGGCACCTGGGCCCTGAACGACTCCTCAGAGCTGTGCTGCAGCAGCTCCAACTCCGAGATGCCCTCAGCAGCACATCCCTTGTCCATGATGGCGAGCAGTGGCGGCATCAGTGCCTCTCCCAGCCCAGGTGCGCAGGGGGATGTGTTTGCTGAGGGGGAGGCTGACAATAGGGGGAAATGGGCTGGGCCGTGCAGCCCGATGGTGGTGGCTCACAGCCCCGGCCATCACTGCAGGCGGAAGCGTCCGGCCTTAGTCAGCCCCAGCTGCACGTGGCAGGAACTCTGGTGTTTGTTTTGGTTCCTGGGGAGGGCAGCTCAGCCTCCCTGAGGACCCACAACCAAAACTGCAAGCACCTGACAGTCTAGCCCCGTGCCTGGGGACATCAGGGTTTGGTCCCCATGGGTCACGGGCACTGGGGCCTGGCCTAGGTCAGACATGAGTTTTGGAGGGGCATGGGATGAGCACCAGGACTGCCTGAGACTGCTCCAGGCAGAGGACCCAGGCAAGCCTGGGTACTGCTTTCAGACGTAAATCCCCCATGGGGGCAGGGACGATGCTGCCAAGAAGGACGTCCCTGAGACTGCCAGACCTAAGCCCTGGAAAGCCACGGCCCTCATCCAGCCAGTGCTCCAGGAGCAGATCAGCATTAGCAGACTAGTGTCACTCAGCTTAGTGCTCAATGGCCAGTGACTGGGCAGCCCCACGCTGCAGGGACTGGTAGGCCACAGGTGTTTGCAGAAAAGCACAGCCCTGGAGCAGGGTGAGGCACTGGAGAGCCACACCACAGCCCCAAGCATACGTGGGTGCCTACAGGTGAGCGTTCTGTCAGCAGCCCCAACAGCAAGCACAGTTACCGTGCCAAAACAACAGCCCCATGAGTGCGAGGTGCTGAGAGACCAGAGCAGGAAGCAGGGACATAGTAGCCACAGCACAGCTCACCCTGCTCTGTCCAAGTTCCTCTCCTGAAGCCCTGGGTAGCAGCTGCATCTTCAAGTCCCAGAAAGCCTGCAGGAATTTCTCTCCAGCAGCAGTCAAGTGCTATGCTTGGGAAAAACAAGGCTGAGGCCAGCACATACTGGTGCAGCAGTGTGCATGACCTTCTGCCACCGGCAGAGATGGAGCACCCTGGGCCCACACCGGCTGGAGGCACAGGGTATGGCAACCGTGGGAGGGGTGAGACTCTCCCAGCAGGAGCAGAGCAGCCCTCTCCTCAGGAAAGAGGCAAAGGTAACTTTTCCACTAGAGAACCAAGCAAATTCTGCACATTTATCACGTTTCATCTACCCTGGGGAAAGGGCAGTGGGCACTGATCAGAAAAGAGAGGCGCACAGGCACAAACTGGCTGCTGCTCTGCTGCTGCTGCCTCTCACCTCCCAGCTTTCCCAGCCCAGTTGGTCGGTGGGCAGGGGCTGCCAGGCGCTTTTCTCCCCTGCCAAACTGGAACCCGATCCACACCCAGCCCAGAGCTTCTGGCTGCTTATCATGTGGATGCAGTTCTCCTGCTTTTAGTTGTCATAATATTGACACAAAGCAAAATAATAGTGATGGCGAGACTCTGCCTGGCTCTGGCAAAAAGACGGAGTGTAGCAGACTCCACTATTGTGTGGGACAGGGCAGCAGCCACGGCTTCTTCCAAGCTCTGCTCCTCAGCTGATAAGGGGGGGATGTGGGATGCAGGCAGAGGGGGACCTAAGCTCCACAGCACACTCTCCCTGCTGAGGAGAGTGAACGTGTGTATCGGCAGGGCTTCATCCCAGAGGCTTTCCCAGAATGTGGGTGGAGGAGTGGCTCATCTCTCCCTTTCCCTGAAACCTGGCAGCCGCTGAATAGCTGCCATCACCCGCAGCAGACAATGAGCAAAGCAAGCCGGGGGCCAGCTGCAGCGCTGGGAGCGCGTGAGCAGAGGAACTGCAGGGAGCTGGCTGGTGACCAGGAAGCAGCCCAGACTGCTGGTGTCACGGACCCCTTGGTGACCACAAAGCGTCCGGGCCGCACTTTGTCTCACTCCAAGGGCCTGGCTTCCTGCAGCCACACCAGGTTTGCTCCGGGGCTTCTCTGAAGCCAACCTGGAGGGATGAGCCCCCAGCCCACCTCCTCTGTGGCCCAGCCAGCCTGCCATGCACCCTCGAAGTGGTGGCAGGGCCACAGCCAACACCTGCATGGTGCCTCTGAGCTTTCTGAGCACTTGTGCCTTTGGTGTCACCAAAAAAAGCCGATGCCTTTTCAGGATATGGAGGTCCAGGACACTAATAGCAGTGCTGAGGACAACAGCTCCCACCCAGCTCTGTATCACGTTCCCTCATCCCTTGCTAGAACTTGTTTTCGTACATGACATGCAGTGACTTCCCACACTTCCCTCACCTCTTCCTGACCAGCCTGGCCTTTGAACCAGCTGCCTCCAGCTGCCTGTATCACAAGGGGAGACCTGGGCAACTGCCATAGATGAATGAGCCGACAAGTAAGGCTCCACATCCAGGGCAGGCATTCAGACGCCAGATTCCCATGCCTCTCCCAGGGGCTGGGAAGAGCAAGAGGCAGCCCAGCCTGGGCTGCTTCTACAAGTCCTAGAAAAACCTTCATGATTCCCAGCCGTGGTCTCTATTTTTAAGGCCCCTAAAAGGAGTGGGGCACAAATTACAAACTTTCTGGCAGGAGAGATGGTCCCTGAGCCAGATTCAGAACCGCCTACTCATTTTCTGTAGGGATTGTGGACTCCATTGGTACGGCAAGGGTCTGGCTATGGGCTTGGCCTGCCTGTGTGTGTTGTGCTGACGTGAGAATGAGACAGCAGCCATTTTCCAAGCAGAGACAAGCGCACGTACACACAGCTGGCCAGGCCAGAAGCTGCACCAACTCCTTTGCTAACCTGAGGTACTGAATCCATCCTGTTATTCCCCTTAGCAAGCCCTGCCTGTTTCCCCTTGGCCACCCAGGCAGTTATGGCAGCCAGGTTTTCCTGAGGATCACCAGTTCAGGAGACAGTTGTTACCAGAGTCATCAGCAAAGACCAGCAGAACACGTGCCCTGGTACCTGCAGCGTCAGACGCGAATTTCAAGCATGCCAAAACTGCCGATGACTCAGACAACATGTTCGTGCGCCTGCAAAGCACAGAGCTCAGCTTTTCAGCTATTCATGTACCTGCATTTGATCACCAGCTGTTTGGTCTTTTTTGTTTTCTTTCCCTGGGAGCTCGAGTTTTAAACATGAATTCCACACTCAGTTCAGCTCATCATTTCTATCCCCTTCACTTACTAAGTGACCTACTTTCTCCCCTGTAGCAAACAGAAAACATGGGTTTGGGCTCACTTCAGCAGATCCATTCCTGCCTCTACATCTGAGACTGCAAGATCTTTGGTCTTGTTTTTGTCTCAGGCCTTTGAGCATAGGTTTTCCAAAGAGCAGTCATGTCACATCAAAGATACATTACCGCATCCATCCCTTTAGACCATGCTTTGTGTTCCCCCCACACCCATGCACTATGACCTCCTTAACTCAGTCCCTTGTGCTCAGCAAGTGGTTTAGGCACCAGCAGTAATGTTGCTTCTTCCCATGTCTCCCACACAGTCTTCACAGTCCATGCCATGCTGACAGCCTGCCCTGCTGCTCCTGCAGGGCCATGGCTCAGCTGGCTCTCCTCTGCTTGATCCTTTTCTTTGCCTGTGCTGAGCATGAGCAGCTTACTTTGCTTACCCGACTCTTGCAGATAAGTCCAATGACTAGAGTTCAGCAAACTGATTCCCCTCCCTGGCATTTTATCCAGCCCACTTATCCGCTGAGAGTTTCTAATCCAAACAGCCTCCCAGCACACGATGTTCCAGCACTCCCAGGCTCTACCCAGCCTCTGTCCTGCCTCGTCCTCCCTCACATGACCACTTGGGGGATGACATTCAGCCCCCAGGGATGCAGAATTCCCTGGGCGGAGGGAAGCAGTGTCTCCAGCAGTCAGCCGTAATGGTACAGAACAGGATGCCATCCTGGCTAGACTGGCAGCTCTCCAAGGATGAGACAGTTTTCATCTCTGCAGGCCCATAAACCGTACTGCCATGCTCGGCTGGCCAGCTCATTCCCTGCTCAGCTCTTTTGTCCACATCTCCAGCACTGTCTGCAGTTGTGTCAGCCTCCTTGCTTGCTTATGCACCAGCTGGGAAGCTGCAGCCACCAACTCTGCCCCAGGGTACACCCGGGAAGGGAAGGAGGGTGGACTGGGCAGGAGACAATTGCCTGTGCCTCTGGCAACAGAGGAGGGTCCTGGTCCATAACACCCAGCAGCTGTGGACCACCAGGTGAGACTCCGTCCAGCTGCTCAGGGATACACCTCCCCACCCCCCATCGCTTCTGCCGAAGTGCCACAGCCTGCAAGGCAGTGGGATTTTAGCAGAGTACCCCAGAGCACCAACATGCATCTTTCCTTCCCCACTTGCGCTACACTGCCTTTGCTGCCACTCCTCCTCCTCAATCCCTCCTTTTCAGTCCTGCTGGGCACTCCTTGTCTAACTCACTGGGTCCTGACAGCAGCTGCTGGCTAGTGACAGTTAGATGTCTCGTAACCATGGTCCCTCTGAGCAGCCTGGGGTTTGCCTTGCAGCTCTCCAGAGAGCCACAGGTTTTGGCTCAGCTCAGCTACACAGAGCTAACAGCTCCCGAAATCCCCATTCAGAGGCTTTCATTCATGAAACACAAGGCAGCAGACCAAGAGCAGGACTCTGTCCCTCAAGGGATGCCAGACTGCCAGCCGCCTAAACTAGCTGTGGCAGCAATGCCCAGCAGAAAGTGCTGTAGGGAAAAGGACAGAAACAGCACAAATGGGAAAAGCTCTGCAGTCTGGCAAAGCTCTGGGAAAAAACTGTCCTGCAGTAGTTACTGGGACCAAAGCAGGGAATGTAAACAGCCCAGCATCCACAAGGAGGTCATAACCTCAGAGCCTGGTTTCCCTTCCTCTTCTCCATCCTGCCTAATCTCCAAAAGCTGCTCTGTTTACTAGCAAGATAACTAAACAAACAAAGGAATGCTCCAAGGCAATGATTTTTATTTTTCTGGCCAATCCACGTCCCAGTCCCTGGGTGCATGTGTGGGAGCTGTTTCTGAACACCAAGGCAGCTGGCACACAGCACTGCATGGGCAGCAGAGCTGATGGGCACAGGCAGCATCAACAGCCCTGCCTGCAAGTGGCTGTGCAGAGGGGCAAAGGGGGAATGGGGTTTCCCTGCACAAATGCAGGCCTTGCTCCAGGGAGCCTCCAATTTATGCATTATGGAAAAAAACACACACCTTAATCCAAGGAGAAGGAGGAGACAAGGCAGCAGAGAACCAGGACATGCCCAGTTGGCACAGTGGGGCCCAGCACAGTGGAGCCAATAGCTGGGCAAACCCTGTCACCCTCTACTGACTTTCTCCAGGGGCAAAGGATGGGACAAGCTCATCATGGAGCGAAACTCTGAATTCCATCCAGAGCTGCAGCACCCCACAGGCACATACAGCCAAATCCAAATGCGTTGCCTTTTGCCAGGCACTGGAGGGATACAGTGAGCTTCCTTCCCCAGGCTGCTGGGCTCTGTGGCTTCCAGGCACACAGGGACACTTGAGGAAGCAGGAGGAAGAGAGAGGTGTGGAAGGACGCTCAGTCCCCTGCAGGCTTTGGGTGACAAATCACCTGCATTAAGTTCTCAGAGCACACCAGCTGTTGGTATCTTGCTGGGGACCCAACAGACCCTGGACAGGAGCTGGCTGCAGGGCAAGTCCTAAGGTAACCAGATGAACGCGAAGATGCCACGAACATCCAAGGCCCTACAGGCCTCTGCATGAAGCAACCACCGAAAGCTCCCAGCATAAACCTGTTTGCTTTGATTTCCTAATCTGAAACAACAGGACACAGAGCAGAGCGATACAGTAAAGCAGTACAGCAGTGAGAATTATTCCATGGCTCCTGCCTGTTCCCTGGACACGTTGCTCCAGGAACTAGACACAAAGGAGCTACATTCCTGCCTTATCCAGGGCCGGTTCTGGCTCTGCCAGCAAGAACAATTGGACTGCCAGGAACTGCGCCTTTCCCAACCCATTTGCTTTGGCTCTCTACACGCAGCGCACCGCCCGGTCCAAAGTAAACCCGTCCATGTGCGCTCTCCCTGGGGCTCCGGGACACCGCCCGTCTCCCGGGATACGGGAGCGGCTCCCGCCCACCGCCGGACGCACCTCTCATTGGCTGAGCGGCCGCCGGGGGGCGGGCACAGCTCGGCGGTCTGCACCAATGGGACGGCGGGGCGGCGGAAGCGGAAGTTCCGCTGCCATGCCGGGCGCCGCGGAGCGCGGCTCGGAGCTCTCCGAGCAGATCGAGGCCTTCGCGGCGCGGCTGCGGCGCGGCGGGGAGCGGCCGCGCTCCGAGGACACGGCGCGGCAGACACTGTCGCTGCTGCGGAAGATCGTCGGGCACGGGCGATGGAGCCGGGCCGGTGAGGGCCGGGCGGCGGCGGGCGGACGCAGCGCTTTCCCCGGGCGGGTGCGGCTCCCCCAGCGCCGGGCGCCAGGCGGCGGCGGGAGTCGCGGGAGGGCAGTTGCACCCCGGTCGCGGCTGTCGGGTGCGGAGGGATCCGCAAGGCCGGGGCAGGCCCGATGCGGCGCCGCTGGCGCTGTGGCCCGCGGGAGCTCGGGCCTCGCTAGCAGCGACCAGCGGATTCCCAGTGCTTGTCCTGCCGCGGCGGAGCCCTTCCCAGCCTGCTGTGGTCACGGGCGGCATTACCTGAGGACCTGCCCTGTTCCAACCTTGCTCTTCCCTCAGCGGTGTCAGTCCGAGCACGGACCTTTCCAGCAGCACGTGGTTTCCTCTTTCAAAGGAAAGACCAAATGCACTGATGAGGTCTTCCCTAAGTCTGTGTTATGACCAAGCGTTTCCGACTGCAAAACCCACCAGTGGAACGGGCTGCTTTGTGAGGGGCTCTCTGCTCGCCCCTTCCTGTTGTTTCTTGGTGCTGTGGTCCTTGTGCTGGAGCAGCTGCTGGCCCTGGGATGTTGAGGGGGGGTGCACTGTTTTGATGCTCACATGGGCTTGCTCTGGGCAGCGATAACCAGGGCCCTCCCCTCTTTCAGGGGAGCTCATGGATCTGATCCGGACAGAGGGCCAGAGGATGACAGCAGCCCAGCCGTCGGAGACAACAGTGGGCAATATGGTGCGAAGAGTATTGAAGGTCATTCGTGAGGAATATGGCAGGTAAAGTGCCCCTCTTGCTCCCTGTATCTCTCTGAAAGCCCAGAACCTCACTTTTAAGTTGCTTTGGTGAAACCCCTTTAGTTTCCATCACCCCCTTTTCCCACCTCTCCTAGAGAGGGATTCAGGGAGTTTAACATCAAAGGAAACCCTGTTGTTTTCACCGTGGGTGATGACATTGTCTCTTTAGAAACCACTTGGTGAAGGTGTTGTGGGTGCATGAGAACAGTGCTCTGTCCTTGGGCTGTTTTCTCTCTCTCTACCCAGGGGGTCCATCCTACTGGAGCAGTAGCCTCGAGCCTGCTCCTTGTCTGTGGACAGCAGTGTTTGCATGTGACTTAAGAAGGCACTTTCTGGCAGAGATTTGGGTGCTTTTCTGCTGAGACAGCTAGGGAAGCTCTTTGGTGTGGCATGGTGTGCCTCCTGTGTGTGGCTTTCCTTCTTCACATCCAGGTGTGCCGCACTGTGGGTGCTCAGGTGCTCAGCCTGGCTGTGACCCTGTGCTCTTTCCTGAGGCTGAAGAGGCCACTTCTCTCCACAGGCTTCATGGGCGCAGTGAGGAAAGTGACCAGCAAGAATCCCTGCACAAACTCCTGACTTCTGGAGGACTGAGCGAAGATTTCAGAACCCCTTACCCCTCCCTCAGAGCTAATGTTATTGAAGCTATTAATGAGATGCTAATTGAGCTAGGTATGGATGGGTCTGAATTGCTCCTGAGTGAAGATTCTTATGGGATGGGACTGACAATTCCTTCTTCTCTAGGTGAAAAGGAAACAATAAGGATCTGGGAGGCTTAATCTGAAGGAACTAAGGGACTGAAGCCCTGCTGCTCCCAGGACTTAAAACTAAGTCCTCTTTGGCTTACAGGGAGATGGGTAGATTGCGGAAGGAGTGATATGGGGGACTGTAGGCCTGTGCTCTTGGTCTTCTGGGAAGTCTTGAGTCCTCTGAAGAAGAGTATAAAAAATATGCCAAGGTTGGACCATAATCTCTGTGCACATATAACCTGACCCTTGTCACAAAGAACCGTGATACAGTTTTCTTCTTCTGTGATACTTGTGACAAATCAGGTATCCAATGCACCTTCTGAGGCCCAAGTTGCCCCGCTATTGAACTACAAAACTGCTGAAGTTTTGTGGGCCTGGTGGTTATCTGGAATAGTGCTGACACAATCCACTCCCCTCACAATGGAGTTTTCAGTACAGCTGTTTCTGTATATAGGGGAGGGTATAGCTAGGGAGCATGGGGCATTCAAGGGCCAGCTTCTTGGTCCCACTACACTGGCAAAAAGAAGGGGGAGAAAAGCTGCTCCTGCTCTACCAGTGCTCATAACACTGCTTTAGTGAAAAATTATCTTCTTGGAGGACAGTCCTAGCAGCACAAATGTTGCTTTTGCTGGCTGCTTTTACACCCATGTCTTCCTTCTGTTACAGAGGGTACCACTGACAACATTGCTATGCAGGCACTGGAGCACATTCACTCCAATGAGGTGATCATGACCATTGGCTACTCACGCACTGTTGAGGCCTTCCTGAAGGAAGCTGCTCGCAAGCGGAAGTTCCAGGTCATTGTGGCAGAGTGTGCGCCGTTCTGCCAGGTAAGGCCTAGGCTGGCTGTCTTCTCCCCGTATCATGTTGTCCTGCACATTCTTACTGAAATCTTCTGACTGGAATCAAGATGAACATTATGGAAATTCCTCTGCAGTTAAGAGACAGGAGACAGCTCATTACCCTACCCCAGCATCCTTGAGATGAAGGGCTGTGTTCGGGTTTCATCGCTTGGTATTTTTGCAGTTCAGACAAGAATTGAGTGCTGATATCTCTACAATTGCACTGCAGGACCTATGTCACAGGGAACCAATTGGATTCTCCCTTTTTTTAGGGTCATGAAATGGCTGTCCGACTGTCTAAAGAAAATATTGAAACTACTGTCATGAGTGATGCAGCTATTTTTGCTGTCATGTCTCGAGTCAACAAGGTAAGGAGGGCTCCACTGGAGGAGGGAGTTCATGGCTGGTTGGGTGCTTAGGCCTCTCAAATCAGCTGCAAGTCCCAGCAGTGATGGATGTGTTTCTTCACTGAAGACTCAAAATTGTAATAGTCCCTGTTCACTGCTGGGGTGGAGATTTAGTGTGGAACTCCAAGTCAGTATGATGACGGACTGCATGGCAATAGGTTTTTCTGGCTTAGTGGCTACAGTTGCCAGACAGCCTCAAAGGATTAACCTCAGTTTTCAAAGGACATGGAACAAAAAGAAGTGCTTCCAAGGGGAAGAAACACCCCTTTGCCTGAAACAGAAGATGACTGTTGAAGGGAATCACCAAGGTTTGCCTTTTTAAACAGACCTGTTCTGTACTTATAGAGATGAGAACTGCAAACTTTGGCATCCCAAAGTGGGGGAAAAAAAAAGTACTTGTAACATATTAAAATCCAGCCACATCAATTCTCATCTATATATTTTAAGCTGCTTTACATTATTCTTATTTTACTGCAAGGGAATTTTTGCAGTGAGCAGTCAAGTTACTTGTACAAAGCTTACTTTGTAGGTCTGTAGAACAACAGGAACCACAGCCCAGTTTCTGCTTGGTGTTCCCTGCAACAGAGCATACATTTGTCTTCTGAAATTCTCTGTGCTGGCCTCTCCAGGCTGGAGTCATGCTCTTGTTAGAGAGGAACGTCTCAGTGCAGAGCCAGTGCCAGATGAAACAGATCAGGCATTCAGCTACCCTATAACTCCAGCCTTTGGCTGGCTGGCTATACTGACACAGTCCTCCTCCAGCTCATCTGTCAGGGTCCGAGCCAGGAAGTGTTCCTTCCCCAGTTTGCTGTGGAACATGCTATCCAATTCTGATTTGCCCTTTTAAGGTCATCATTGGTACAAAGACAATCCTGGCCAATGGCGCCCTGATTGCTGTGAGTGGGACTCACACTCTGGCACTGGCAGCTAAGCACCACTCCACTCCACTCATCGTGTGTGCCCCCATGTTCAAGCTTTCACCACAGGTAAGTACAGCAGCTCTTCAGGACTGCACCTGCAGGGGCTTTTACTTGTGGGAGCTTAGGGTGGAGAGCACCATCTGTCACAAGGCAAGGTCGGTCAATGAGCCATCTCCCCCATCTAGTGCTGTTACTTCAGATAGGAGATCCTCACCCAAATCTGGCACACCTCAGGATCTCCTTGAAGCACTGTCCTCTGCCACATGTGCAAACCAGTACATTTGGTGTAAGGATGTAGACCACTGCCTAGACTGATGAGACTGGCATTGCCATACTTATTTTTCCTCAACCATGACAGATACCAATTTGTACCATTAGTGTTGAAAGGCAGAGAATGTAGAATGAGACACTCAAAACTCTTTCTTACACTCAGTACTTTTTCAGTATTTTCAGATGAAGTTGCAGACTGCGGAAGTCACTTCTCCAGTTCCCTAGGCATTGACAAGGGCAGCCATGTCACAAAAGGCTCTAAAATCTTTGAGGAAAACCTTTCATCTATAAATGTTAGAGAGGTTCTAGACATGGGCACTATGTAATTATTGTAAACAGAGGTAATATCACCTGGCAAGTCATCTTCCTCTGCATTAGTTGACAGGATCTGTTTTCACTAGGATAATCAGGTAAGGGTTTTTTCCTGATCTTCCTGTACTCTTTCTCATTCAGTTCCCTAATGAAGAAGATTCATTCCACAAGTTTGTGTCACCACAGGAAGTGCTGCCATTCACAGAAGGTACTGGTTATTCTTTATACATCTGGTCAAGCTGGTTCAGACTACTTTTTTTTTTTTTTAATAACTCACATAAAAAACATCAGGCTATGTTATAACCCAAGACAGAAAATCCTTTTTTACTGTCTCTGGCAGAAAAGAGTGCTGTGAACCATCCAGTTTTATAACTGGAAACAGTCAGTGTTTTATTACAGGATGGTGATAATGATGCCAGGGCGGTAGCAGCTTCCTGTGGGGCCGGACAGATGCCCAACACCAAGGGCAGCTTCCCTTCCTTCCTACAGCTTCTTGAAACTTTGTTACATGATACAGCCATTGAAATAACAGTATCTCTGCCATGGGCTTCCTACACAAGCACCATCTTTAGAAAGGCATCAGTGCCCAAGCCCATTTTCAGTTAGCAGTCTCTTTCAAAGGCCCATTTCTATATGACAGTCTGGGGTTTCTGCCAGCAAAAATGACCAGAAAGAGAGTTTTGCCATTCATTCAAGATTGCTGTATACCTGTAATTCAATGACATCAGTGAAGAAGTTGTAAAGTATTCAGGATGTTCAAGTACTGACTTTAGGGTGGCATGTGCATAGCCAGTTTGTTTAGGGACTCAGGAAGTTGTGCAGAAGGCTAAATGTACTTTGAGTTGCTTTGACTGATATTGCTGCTATTCACTTTACAGGGGAGATCCTGGCAAAGATCAATGTTCACTGCCCAGTGTTTGACTACGTCCCTCCAGAGCTCATTACTCTCTTCATTTCTAACATTGGGGGTAATGCACCTTCCTACATTTACCGCCTCATGAGCGAGCTCTACCATCCAGATGACTATGAACTCTAATACTGTGAAGCACATTGCTATTGAGACTCTTCCCATCTTTCTCTTTAGCAAGATACAACAGCTAATCAAAGTCTATGTTGCAAAGACAGGTTGCTGTGGGGAGCCAGTGGGGAATTTGCTCAGCAATGTCTTTCCTAACCAAAAGCAAGAGAAGGCACAGCTCTTGTACAGGTTTTAATCTCTGTGCTGTGTCAGAAAGCATGTGGAGCTGCTAACCCACTTTGAAATAGCAAGGCATATATATGTAACTCTGGGGCAGCTAAGCTGTTACTTCAAAGTACGCTGCAATAAAGGCTGTTTACAGTGATCTCACTGTTAAGCACATTTTCCCTATGCAGTTGTTTTGTTTCTTTAACTAGCAGGAGTTTTACCAGTGTAGTGAGTTGCCTGCACTCACTACATGATGCAGTAGCAGGCTTTACAGTGTGCTTTCACACGCAAATGTGACAGGAGTTGGAATCCATCAACAGTTGTCTTCAAAATGGATAGTTAACTATTTAGTTATTTCTGTGGGGCTGTGTGGGGATTTAGAAATCTCTCACTCAACACAAACTGCAAGGAGCTGGAGAAAGCAGCTGGGTGTGTCATTCATTGCCAAGTTAAATGTTTCTTGATTCTAAGTTGGCCTATATATACATTATGAAGCTGGTCGATCCTCATTCCATGATCCTCACTGCCATGAGCCCAAGGAGTGAGTTTAGTGTGAACTTTATTAAGAAATACCTTCCAATTTTCAAAGTACTATAAAATACACTAATTAAAACTCCCCTTTCTATTATGCAGAATTATGCTGTGCAAAAAACTGCTTTACTTTAGTAACTGCAAGTGGCTGCAATTCCTTGCACCCAACAGTCCAGCACTGATATAGGGCCCAGACTTACAGCACAATTCCTTAATGCTGAAGATGCTTCTCCAGGCTCCAAGGGTGGGCTCCTCCTGCCATGTTCTGGCTGGTCTCTGCTTCTTTGATGACTGCACTGGCTCAGAACTTGGCTCCATACAGGGTACTGTAGTTTAACAGCAGGGCTTATGGATCATACCAATGCTTCTAGTGGTTGCAGTCTACAGTCTTAACTTTTTTTAAATAGGTTTTTTTTTTTCCCAAATAGCTGCCATGCTCGTGCCATCTTCCTCAATCTAGTCAAATTAGGTTTAGGCTGGAAGGAGAAAAATTAAGAAGCATAAGTCATAACTGAGTGAATAAGTTTCAATGCTTCCATATTCTTTCCCCTAATACAGTCATTTCAAAGTTCTTTTAATATCTAATTCAAAGTCCCACCTGACTTTCAACAGAATCCAATTTAATAACAATAAAGCACAGTAATAGCAAAAGGGGAGAGTAAGGATTTTGTTTTAAATTTAAATGTAACCTGATTTAAATGTAATTTAAGTGTAACCTTGTCTAGTGGAAGGTGCTCCTGCTCGTGGCAGGAGGGGTTCAAACTAGATGATCTTTAAGGTCCCTTCCAACCCAAACCATTCTATGATTTTACAAGAAATGTTGCTATTCCTGTGCTTTATCCCCATTTTATAGCATCTTAAACTTTGGGAAAGTAAGCATTTGTTTAATTAGCATCTTTGCCACTAGCAGAATTTCCATGTTTTCCAAGTTTTACACTTAAAAACTGCAAACACTTTAAATGTATGCTTAACCTTAAGGACATTAATCAAGTCAATGTGACCATTCAAATAATATATGGTAAGATCCTTGCTGAAGTGTTTACAGGACAGATGGTTTATGTCCTAAAGTTTCATTTTATTGGTAACAACATGTAAAAAGTCAAGTAATATAAGGCCAGTGGTGATGGTTTCAAACTGGACAATCCTAGTTCTAACACACACACGTGATGTGCCTCTGGTAATCCAGAACACGGATTACCAGAGGTGTGTCTCACACAGTACCTGTTTTTCCTGCTGTAGATGGTCTATGTCTGCAAGAGGCAGCATTGAAGGTCTTCCATGAGCACACTGGAAGGGCAGCTTACAAGATGACAAAGCTTCAATAAGCCTGCAGCTCTCCTCCAGAGTCAAATGCTCATTAAACTTAATAGCTCCTAAAAAAGAGATACGCATTCTTGCACATGCTGCCAAAGAGGATTCCACTTCCCTCTACAGCTGTGGTTTCCAGTGAAAACAAGGCATCTCCCAAAGATAAGCTGACAGGCTGCAAAGGCAACCCAAATGCTGCAGTGTGGCAAACTTGGGGCTTAGCTCAATTAAACAGCCTGCTGTATAAGGAGATGAGCTTTCCATGGCTTAAACTTTCTGGTAGCCCACGTCTGATGGATGGTAAGATTATTAGGCTTTGGTGTTTCAGGTAATGTTGCAAGAGGCAAATAGGCTTTTTTGCTTTTTTGTGTGTATGTGTTACAGCTGAAGATGCAAAAAAATCACAAATCAAAAAGCATTAAACCATGACAACGGTTATTAACATTTTTATAGGCTTTAGTGGTTCTTTGTGGCTCCCACTGACAGGTACCACTTCCAAGATCAAGTGCTAGCCCTGCCACTAAGTCCTTTTTCTCAAGTGAGCACTTAAAGGCATCCAGAGGATATTCAAGCAGAACATTAGGGAGTTATTTCAGAGGTGTTTGCAAACTTTAGCCTTCACAGATGCACAAGACCACCTGCAATCTGCCTTTCAGCTGCGGGACTTTTTTAGATACAAAAACCCAAAACATACTGACTGCCAGCTGTAAATGCAGTGACACTCTTGAGAAAACAGATACTTCTGGTTCACATTTGCCCTTTCAGTGTGATATTGTGTGTACTGTATATGGCACAGGAACTGCAACAAGAGGCTGGAGCTACTGCAGTCTACACCAGTAAGGCCTGCTCACTGCCAGGTGGTGGAAAGCAACAGTTCCCTGAAATGTAAATTTTTACCACATTCCTTCCAAAAATACTTGAAATGTTGCAAGCACACCTAAACTACCACTTGTGATACTTAAAGGAAATTAAAAATTTGGGGAGAGTGGCTAAGCGTTATTTCCTGCATGCTTTCAAGCAGATTCCAGCACTTTTCCCCCTGGGCCCATCATAGGGCTGTTATTTGAATGGTTTAGAGTTCACACAGATTAATGCATCTCAGAACTGTGTGAATCACATGAAGGCTGGAAAGTATGTTAGGCTCATACATTAATAAATTGGTGGAGTACTGCTTATCCTTTGGTGCTGTCCATGAGCATTATCTCCTCATCCTTAAGAAATGCACAGTCTTTAACCCTGCAATAGCTGCAAACACATCCAAACACTGCCCCAGGGAGGGTGTTGTATAGAGAGAAAGGTTTGAAAATAGAGAAAGAATGAAAGAGAAGTACAGTTTCCCTACCATGACAGGCCTGGGAAGCTAACACCTTCAGAAACGTCAGAGGCAGTGTCCCTCGTGCTCCTCCTCTTGTGGTCTGCACTAGCTAAAAGCAGTAAGGGAACATCATGTTACTTTTCATTTAATATGAGAAAAAGTAACTGTAACAGAAAGGAAACTAAAAATGAGGAAAAGCTAGTGGATTATCTAGTCCCCTCTCTCATTTGAAGCTCAACACGCACCCTTTGATTCACACAGTAAGCTTTGGATTGTAATAGTCAACTTTAGAAGTAGACAGCAACTCACCTCAACTTGTTCTTGAATAAGCTCCTAGAAAGAAAAAAGGTAATGTCATCAGTTGCTATTTCTCCCTTCTATCCCCCTACCCTACTTTGTTCACATCTGTGTATAATTTACTGTGTGACTGCCAGAATCAGAAAAAGTGATGCTGTTGGTAGTACACTGACCACAGTGGGAAAGATCTAGGTGGAAGTCCCACATTTCTGACCTACAGAATGGGCATAACAGAACTCATACCTCAGACTACCATTAATGCCTGTTATCTTTGAAAAGCTGCCCTTCTTCAGATAATAACTAGTTCATGTGGATTTCATTTCTGATATCTAAAATGCAATTAGTTCATAATCAATCCCGAATAGGTGCTACCAGATCTAATTAAAATAAAAAGGACTGCAGAATAGATATGCCAAAATGATAATGAGATCTTGAGGCATCTGCAAAGAATGAGTGTTTGTGACCCACAGATCTGAACCCTCCTCCACCACTCTGAGTGCTCTTGGCTCCCAAAACACATGAGGATGGTGCATTTTGAGTGCTTCCGAATTATAGCAAGTTTGGAAAAGAAAATTTAATCAAATTAATCATCTTCTCTGTTTTTTCTTTTCATATCAAAAGAGATGTATGGCAAGACTGGACTGATTCAGAACTCAGCCTAATGTCTGAATATGGTGCTCCAGAAACAATTTTAAAGTAGTTTATGAGCAGTTATGATTGTGGAGAACTGTTTACAGTGGAAACTGCAAGTAATCACCTCAGGAATTTCTCCCTCAAACTGCAGAACATCTAGAACAGTGGTTTTTAGAAAATCCCACTGCTCATGTAGAGATTTCATGGAAACAACTTTAATATTGCTGATACATAAATATTATTTGTTAGGATTTATTCATTTTACTGTTCCTTCATTTAATATTTTTTCTGTTCCTTCAAGCATTTACTTTCCATTCAAGCATCCATGTGGAGTAAACTGTTGGAATATCTTTGCTATATACAGTTTTTCTTAGCTTCTCCCCTAGTCTAAGTCTGATACAGTCTCCTATCATTTCAGTTATAGTTCTGTGATTTCAGTTTTGGGACTATTTAGCTACTAAAAGGGATGGATGGCACTCACATTTGCCAGGGGACTTCATTGTCTCACTCATAACAGAAATCCTGTAATACTCTGGGCCATGAATAGAGAACAAGATCTACTATCATAACTTCACCCATATCCACAGCTGACCTCCACAATACTTTTAGTGATAGGTTGTCTTTTCCGTCGTAATTCATTGGCTTCTCTTTCTATAAAACACATTGGCACTTTCCTCACAAGAATCAAGGAGCTGTTTGTCTCAGGAAATGATAATTCAAGACCCAAGTCCTCCAAATTCTTGTAGCAGCATCTGAGGAAAAAACCCAACAGAAATAAGACATCAACCACTGTATCTATGACTCCACAGCACATGTAAATATTTCTGTAGTCCACATATATGGTTTCCTTATGTTACTTCCTGTAGCAGTTTCCCATCTCAAAATCCATGCCTCATGAGATTCCAAGTAATTTTGCCCTTTCAGCCTACATTCAGACATGTTTTTCCACTCCAATCAACCACGCATTTTTCATGTTCCACAACCACAAGATTTAGGAGCTCCTGTATTATGTGGAGAGAGGCTTTATTTCTAAATCTATAAATCTGCCTTTTCTGAAGATGCACGAGATGTCTGGTTCACCATGCAAACATTCCAAATACTGAAATTACACAGCATTAAGACTACTTTAAGTCTAATCTAAAAGACCTGTGATTTCAATTGACATGTACTAGAAAATACTTAAAATGGAAAAAATATTTTAAGAAATTTATGTTGGTTTAATGAACTTTATATCCTGTTAAGCAAAGAGAACACAGGAAAGAACAACCTCTAGTTAATTATGACATATGTCAGCCTGTGGATGGAAAAATACACACAAAAATGAGATTGAGAATTCACAGACAGATGAGAACTTATCTTCCAAATGAAAACAACTGTAGCAATATATACTTTATTAATTCAGGGAATATTCACTTAAAACAAAGGTGGTAAAAGTTAGTTCTAGAAAATAAATGAACAAAAAAAAGAAAGAAGCAAATCTAAACTTACTAAAATCAGTCATGAGAATAATACAATTATTAACCTCCATATGAAGATGGCTTGTGAAATTCTACTCAAAAAAAGAAGACATGTATAGCCTTCAGCAAGCACACAGGAAGACAAAAAGCCCATTGTAAATGAAATTACAAAATCCAAGCAGCTATTGAAGTCAATTAGGCTTTTCTATTTTTTAAAAATTTATTATTAAGGGAAAAAATAAAGAAGGAAGTTCAAGAGAGTCAACAGAACAATGCATTACTACAATGCTTAGTAGACAAATAACAGAATCAAAGCTGCAGGTGAACCAGAGGTCCAGCTGAACAATTAAATTGTAAGCATAGCTGAAGTGAAAGGTCTTTTAGACAAGCTAATTTATTTCATTACACCAAACTTTACCACGGAATACAGTTATAGTCTGACAGTAACAATAACACCAGAATTTAGATTTTCACATAATACTTTTAAATCATAACTTTTTTGTAATTATACTCTCACAGAGCAATTGCAAAGGGATGAACTGCTAATACAGACTGAAAAATTATGAAGTCACACAGTAAAAGTACTAGCAAGCCAGGACCAGTAAGCTTCTTGCTGGAAAACACAACTGGCATCCCTCTGTGCTGAATATTCAACCAGTGTCCTTAGAAGAAACACATGCCTTTTTGATTTACTTCCTTACTCGTTTTTGTAGAATATTTGTTATTTACCTGATGAAAAAAGTAGCTCTCAGAATTTATTAGCTCTTTCAAAAAGCCATTAATGCCACCTCTTAAAAGCAGCTTAAAAAGGAAATGCAGAAGGTTGTCATGGATAGAGAAGCAACATCTATTATGATTTAGAGACTACGGAAGCAAGGTATGCTGGCAGATGGTCAGCGTTCAGCACGAGTCCTGATCTATATCCTCATGATTGTTTATTAATGATGTGGAAAAGAAGAGGCATGGTCAAGCAAGCAAATTTGCAGAAAGCACAAACTTATTTAGGTCAGCTGAGACTGGAGACAAAGTTTAACTCCATCAGAATTTAAAACAAGTAGAAAAATGATGACTGAAATCAGTAGGATGAATGAAAAATGGGCAGAAAAACTGAATTACTGCTCATAAACACAAATAAATACAAATTATCAGGAGTAACTTAATCTATTTCTACTTTTGGCTGGCTTCTATATAAATAGCACAAATTAAAAAAATAACCCCCACTACTCTGTGTTTCTCTGTCATGACCATCAACAGACAAGCAGCTCATGCAAGCAGCAGTAGCCAAAAAAGCAGAAAAAATATCAGGTGTGGATATAATAAACAGAAAATATGGGCGCAGCTGCAAAGCTACTGTACAAATCAACGGGATTCTCTCACTTGGTATATTGTATTCAATTTCAGCCATCCATTCTCTAAAATAGATCTATCAGAAATGGAAGACATTCACAGATGAGTGCAAAAATAAATCAAAGTTATCTAAGAGGCATTACAAATACTGTGATGTTAGCAAGAACATAATTGAGAGGTGGGAACAACAAAGGCATCCAACTATTACTGAACTGTGAACAACACTAAGCAAATACCTGTAATAGGTACCCCTGTAATAGGCAACAATCTTAATAAGGACTCAGTCAGCAGCTGTAGAGCTTGCCACAGGAATCACAAAAAAAACCCAACAGTAACGAGGTAGTACTGACAGAACTTCATCTGAAAATTCAGAACAATGCACTGAAAAAACCCCACAAATGCATGTGGCAGGTGACAGACAGTGATTTGGGAGAAAAGAAAGTTTGATTAGTGTCCAACAGGTCAGCAATAGTCCAACAATAAATCTGTATCTAAACTCTTGAAGTACAAAAGTTAAATACGCTATTGTAGCTAGGCCACCATTCTGAAACATTTGGGAAACAGTGTTCATTAGTTACTCTTGGCAGGCACCTAGGAAAAAGGAATGTGTTTCTGAAGGATTCACAATACAGACTTTTCATACCCCATCCTTCTCTTCTCAGAAGGTGCCTGTAAAATCAGTACCTAGATCACACTATGGCACTGCACTCCTTTGTGCACTCCCAAGTCTTGAGCCCCAGACAGGAGGAACTGTTGGAAACTGCTTGGGCAGTCTTCTGGCCCACACATGAAGGTTTACTTTCCCAGGGAAATGAGAGCACATTGCAAAGGCACAGAAATGGCACACCCCAGGGTTTTGTCTTGAGATGTTGTAACAACGTGCCTAAGAAGCATATCTGTTTCCCTCAGCACAGAGCCAATTGGGCTGAGCTCAGGAAAGAATCGACAGCTTTTCTCCTGAGTTTCATGGTAACCCAGCAATATATAGAGATCTTCCTGGTCAACAGAGCCATCCCCAAAAATTGAGAACTATTTGTCATTACTAACCGTAGAAATCTTCTTTGCTCTTCTGGAACTTCAATCTCGAAAGGGGGAGAGATGGAGGATGACAGTATTTTCTTCTTGCCACATGCTGCAGCTTCCTTCTCATAGGAATCTGTGAATGAAACATTTAGAAGTATCCCTCTTAAAATATTTATGGAGGCATTACCCTTAATGACCCTCTGGTTTGGCATGTAATCCCCTGCTTGGATTAAAAAGTGACCACAGAATGCCTTCTATTGAAACTTGTGGAGGACTGGGAATGTCACAAACCAGACATCCAGTCTCTGGGGAAGGGTTGGTTAATGCCATTTTGTTTTTTCCCACCAGTTCCAAAAAAGAGTCACCCTAAATAGCAAAAAAACTTACTGATATATTTGGTTCAGCTCAGAGAGAACAATTTTTCCACAGAAAAGTCAGATATAAATGGAGTTAAAATACTATTCATTAAGCATTTCTCCCTTCAGTCTTTACCTTTTTTCAGTACCTGACCAAAAGGAGCAGAGTTCCTGGAACACTCTGCAGGAACTGCACAGTGTTTGTTGATGTAAGAGAAGGTCAATGATTTTTAAGTACTTGATGGATGGCTATTGTGCTTTTTAACACTGAAACCAATGGCTAATGAGCTTACACAGAAGACTATTATCCCTTTGCAAACAGTCAGACTGTGGAAATTTCAGGCTTTAAGCACAGTATTCAGCTAAAAAGGAACCAAATGAACTATGCTCTTTCCTCGGCATCCCACGTCTTATTCTTCACAGTATAACCACACAAACTTAGTGATGTTGTTCTATTTCCTCTTCATTGTTTTTCCTATCAGTCTTCCTGCTCTTTCATTATGTCAGGACTATTTTAGTTCAATAGTTATGTGGATAGGGAGTATATATTTTATTTTTGGAAAGGCTGTAAGAATTTTCAGCTGCCAATATTATGACTGCTACAGATACTGAATGTCTGCACTCTTCTAGGGATCAGGATAAAGATGACAAATGAATATCCTATTGGTTCTGTACATCCCAGATAGCTCACTTGTACTTTTCTGTGCACTGATTATCTTTGTTTCTTAGACCACCTGAATCCTCACCTGCAATCAGCTGCTCCAAGCGGATCCGTTCATGAGCTGCATGTTGGTCCACCAAAATCAAGAGGTTTCCATCTAAAAATGTACCACAACAGAAGAGAAATAGGCAACTTTTTACCAGACAACTGCATGGGTCAGGAAGAATAACCACTTCCCAGAGGCCACATTTAGAAGTATCAGCCTGTTTCACAGAAACAAAGCGAGGAGGAGGCTGTGTTGGCAGAACATAAAGTTACTACAGAACAGAAATTCAGAGGTCCAAAATGGTGGTTAAATTAGGCAATTAAATTGAGTCAGAAACTCTTGTCTATTGACATTTTTATCTAACTTCAGAATGAGAGCTGAGTTAACCCATGAACTGTTCTGTTTGATACAGTCTTTTAAAATGTTACAAAAACTACTGATTTTGAATGCCTTTTTTGTACAGCTTCAGAGAGCTTCAACAATGAATACGTCCAGACACTGTGAACAGAGCCTGAAAGATATTAGCAATTTGAGTACAATCTATTTTTATAACATTAATCTGAAGGCAGTAGGAACACTCAACAATGTCCAAAACAAAGATAAAGAAGATCCAAGAAATTTCAAGCAAAGACTAAGATTTTCCTCTACTAACAATACACCCAAGGCAAGAAGAGATTACAAATAGGACAGTGCTCCCTCTGCAGTCCACTTGACAGCCACCTCAACTTCATGCTATTAACCAGTCTTACCTGCCTTTTTATCCATTCCATTCCTGGTATTAATTAAACAAGCGATAAATTTATTGTCCACTTGCTGAAGAACCTGTAAGATACTCAGAAAACTCATTACAGAGCAGTAAAATTATTTTTTAAATGAAGGCAAACAAAAGAAACAACAATCAAAATGGATCAAGACTAACAAATAGCTAGTAGGACAACTAGATGAATGGAAGCCACATCTTTCCTAACCCAAAAGGCCTAGCAAAACTAGACTGAGAAGCTATAGAGTTATTCTTTGTAAATACAGTGGGGGCTAAATATGGAAAAGGCAGAAATTATTTAAGATAAAAGATAATACTGGCAGAAGGTCAAATGACCATTAAGTGGTCATGAAACAGCTTACTCTGGATCCAAGAGAAAGTTTCAAAATACAAAAAAAAAAAATCTGGGTAAACTTTTTCGAAGATAGTCATAAGGGCATGAGCACTAATTGTTCTAAGGTGAATTAAATGGTCATGTAGAAACCTCCTTGAGTTGGGAATGAAAGCTGTGCACAGTGACGCTGAGTAATTGATTTGTTGATATCACCAAAAGAGAATGTAAACAACGTTTTTTTAACCTGCTAATCAACTGCAGAAGACAGGAAGCAATTTGTCCCTTCATTTTTTGATGTAGAATTTGCCTCTGTGACTTGATTGCACCTTCCTCTCAAGCATCAGAAATCAACCAGAGCAACAGGCAATACTGAGATGGGTGCACAATGCTTTCAGTATCTTATTGTTAGATCTCAAATAGGGTGTTATGGAGGAATTTCTCCCAATGTCACATAGATAGAGGTCACCTTGAATTCTCTGTTTCACAACATGTGCATTGTTCACCTGGTAGGTAAAAATTAATGGATGACTCTATTTCTTTGCAGAGACGCAAGACTAATAATTCTTTTTATTATTTTCCTGTCGCATGATGCAACATTTTGTGCTTTTAATCTTTTGTAGAGAGATTCTCAAAATTGCTATAGGGTACTGAAGGCAGCATTTAGCTTTTTCAGAGACAGGAAGTAATTTCCTCTACTTTTGCCTTCTTAAAAACATAGAAAGGAAAACATTACACAGGTAAAGTTAATCACAGAAACATTCAGTAAGTTTTAAAGAACAGTTCTTACTATGAGTAAACAGACAAATGGTACTTTCAATTTTCCATCTTTCCTCTCTTGTCTTGGTGAAACATAACCTATTCACTATAGTAACTTTATTTACTCCTGTTATTCATGCACTCACAACATAAGTAAGGGAATAATTGGGATCCTTGTCCACCCTGGAGATGAACATTACCATGCCTCACACGGTCAGAAGCTGCAATCTCAAAGCCAGCCACCTGACTGCATAAGAATAGTGCTAGCTGGACCTCTAAGCCTTTTGTCACTGGAATGCAAGAGAGGGAGAGAATCCACTCTGGCATTTCTACCCAGGCAAACCATCGAATATGTAAGCTGAAGACATATATTTACATTAGCTTATGAGCTAACATTCAAAACATTTGATTAAAAAAGCACTACAACAGTAAAACCTGATGTTATTATGCCATTTTCAAAAATCACTTTTAAGGGCAGACATAAATCTTAGGGCAAAATTTCAAGTTTTTCCATTAAATCTGGGATTTTCTTTTTAAATCACTCTGCTAAGGAATTAAATTTCTAAGGTCAATAAAAATGGAAGATACAGTTCACAGATTTAAGAGAAATATGAACTAAGCAAATGCCTACACCAAATACAAAAGCTGTATTTTGAACTATCATTTAATTAATAATGTTTCTAAGCAGCAGTAACAGGACTCTCTCTTGATTTTGATTTAGCCATACTAGTCAAGTAATTTTAGAGTCACATGCAGATAGATGATTAACCATGAGATGATACTAAGATAGGGCATGACACACGTCTGCTGGTATCATATGACCAAGAATTCTGTTAGTGCTTGTGAAAATTAGGAATATGAAATGTTTTTCTGGATATCTCTTTCCTACCAGGTAGAAACATCAGCAAATCCCATCTGCTGAGTGGGAATTTGGGGGTGAAAACTAGTAATAAATTATACTGTACCTGCATTGAATGAACCATGTCTTTGGTGAAACGATATGGATACAAGATATTGTGAATTTTCACAGCCAGACTGTCGGCCTGACCACTGGTCACATCAACTGCAATCTGTGAAAACAGGATTCCAGATCAAGGAAAGGCCCAACGATATTGCAAAAAAACCCCTAACACACACAGTGAATACTCCAAACAAACTAGCTTTAATGAAAACTGGAAATAACTCCGCATTTCACAAACCAAGCTTTCTACACAAGAATAACACCAACTAAAAAAATCATCTGGCAATGCCTCTCCTATCCCCATTACCTGCTAATTTCAATGCATCCAGCTGATTCCAAGTACCTGTCAAAAGCTGAAGTTAATTATCAGCCTACGTGAGCTCTCAGGGAATCCATTACAGAGGATGTATTACCCCAGAATGAGTCAGAGCACACGTCACCTCAAGGACTGAACAGAACTGTTCCCTTCCAGAAACTCACCAGCAGGTGGTTTGCAGCTCCATGCCTATTGTTTGCAGGTGGAAATGGTTACATACATATGTTTACACACACACAACATGAGGATTAAAGATAATGCTACCTCATGACAGCAAAGGAAGTTTTTCTAAAAGCTCCAACATTGTTTCCCTCTCACATGCTGTAATCCTGCCAGGCTATAAAAACAGCTATGGTAAAATACACTTTTAAGACCTGCTCAAATCTGGGTTATTTTCTCTCTGTCCACAAAGCAGACAGACACTATATTACAATTTTGCCATTCAATAACTTTTAATTTTAAGATGACTATCTACACAGAGGGAAAGATACTTTACAATGTTTTGGTTTTGAAATTACATAAAATGAAAGATTAGCCTGATACCTGCTTCTCTTTGAATAAATCCACAGTAATGATTCGCATCAAAACAGTCTATAAAAACCAAAACTCTCAGGTCTGTAGTGTAATATATCTCTGGAAAACTTACATGCAACAATCATTACATTTGCAATTTGGGACCCAATGTCAGAAAATAACAAAAATCTAAAATTATTCCTATTTCAGCATGAGATGCAAGGTAATACTTACGTCTGGGCAGGGAATAAAAACAGGATTATCCCATTCCAAAAGCAATGACTGGAGAGACTCCCCTTCAGCATCTAGGAATGAACAAATAGATTATACAGGGACTATGACCATCTGTCAATAAAAGGTTCACTGGGTACCTCTACCTCACACAAATATGATTTCATTGTTTCCTTCAAAAAAAGGGGAGAGTGTACAAATAAATAATGGAACATGGCTTCTGTACTGTCTGTTTTAACTAGGAAGGGCAATGTGCATCTTTCTGCCTTCTAAAAATGCTGCAGCACAATTCAATAGGCCTGGAAAAGGGGTGGAGGGATGGTAGGGAAAGAAAGACCTCTTTAGCTACCCACTCCCTCTGGACAAAGTTACATACCAAAAAGATTATTTCATCCTTTCCACCGCAAAAAAAAAGTGTGAGGATTGAAGCTATTTTTCACATTCCAAGGCTGGAATGAGTACAAAGAAGGGAGTAGGTAATTATTCTTTAAACTCATGACATAATTCAACAAAGAACTGGGTATTTCATCCTGTAAATAAGTATCCCCTAACCTGCCCTCAACCCGAAAAGGTTTGTTTCCAGTTCTAGATCTAAGATGACTCACACAGTCCCATTGTTAACAGACCTTGAGTAATTCTGGGTTCCTGTTGGGACATCTGGGAGAATTCTTTGATTTGTTTTTACCACAGAACACTGTGTCCTGGAAAGCTGGCCCTACCTCTCAGATTCTGGCTTGCCTGAGTCTTGTCTTTTTGAGGTCTAGGAAGGAAGGGAAGCACAATCTCACTTCTAAAGGGGTGGCATCTGAACTGAAACCCTAAACAAAAAAATACATTTACTGCTGCATAATCAGCAGCATGCAAAATAACTAAAAGCTATATAATTATTATATTCTTATAAAGGAGCATGTGCTTAGCTCTGTAAAATTTCAAGTATCCCACAGACTTTGCAACCTAATATTGAGAAATAACAACACATATGTAAAAAGCTGAGAATTATCAGATATACATGCCTTGGGAAATGTAAAAATATTACCATAGCTTCTGCAGGACTGTATTTAAAAATTGGCTGCTGCTTTAAACTTGTAATAATTATTTCCAGAATTAGTGCAATCAGAAGTGTTTTCCCCAAAGAAAAAGGACACATATAGCAGTCTATCAGAGATCAAAACACTGTTGAATTCCCTCTGTTAAGGAGTGGCAAAACTGTCAGTCTAGCACCATTCCCATCAATACTTGATACAGTTATCAGGAATTTGTAAAACTGAAAACTACAAGTCAGTGAGCCCACATGAGATAACAGAGTTAGTCCAACAATATGTCAATATGTTCCCACCCATCCAGAAATGATTTAATATTACAAACTTGTATTGTTATCAAGAGTATTAAGAAAAGTGGCTCAGATTTCCAGCACATTGGTAAACATTTCACCCTTCCTTTGGTACAATCCAGTCTTCTATTCTTTGTGAAATAATAATGAATTAATAAAGTTCCTTTCTACCAAGAAATTAAGGGTGTGCATTCAGGAAAAGAGACAGAGTGATAACGCCAAAGAAAACCAGCTGTGAGCTGATAAGCTCAGTGTGAAAAGGCTCTATAAAATCTTAGGCCAGTCCATAGACTCCTGACTGTTGGCTCCATTCCAGTGAGGACTAGTGACCCTGGGGACTGAGAATCCTTTCGAGAATCCAAACTGGCAGTCCAGCACTCAGAGTAACTCAGCATCCCATTGTCACAAAACCCAGAGGAGAGGACAAAATGGCCTGATGTAGTTCCTGGTAAACTGTGGCAAATTGAAGAATGCTGCCTAACTCAGACTCTGACAGAACTTTTATAACTATTGTCAAGAAAAGACATTATCTCTCAAGTTCACAGAAGAATCTATCATCTGTATCAACACAAGTCCAGTATTTTATACATGTAATAGACAAAGAGTCATCTCCCTGTTTTTTCTTGCAGGGAAAATCCTTGTTCAAGATATACATTGTTCATAAAGTCAGGACTGACTTGCTCCAATGCTGGCGAGACTTCAGACTTGGCAGCAAAATTATTAATATGATTCTTCTGGCAAGTAATATCAGAAAAGGTGCTGAGGATAATAATGTATATACTTTATGCAGGCAAACCCCATACAATTATCATATTTGAGCATTCATTTTCACCTGTCTCAGTTAGATCATTAAGATATACCATTATAATGACAGAGCATAATGAAAGGAACAAAAATTGTAAATATAGCTGGCATAAAGACCAGGTTGAGCTAGGATAGTATCCTACTACAAATGCATTGTTCAAAAAGGCCTCCAATGGTGAAATGAAGTTTGATAAATTTTCCTGTAGCAATCAATTTAATCAGTACCAAGATGCCTGAGTCTAACCTACACAATCTAACATCTCTGTTGAGCACATGGCTTGCGACTGGAAAAGATGACAGACAGCCACTGCTGTCATGAAAAAGAGGATATGGATTATTCTTAACCTACTTCCACTTACTGCTAAGCAGTGTAACTTCCCTAGAATTGTGTATGAGATACTATTCTTAATAAATCATGGGGCTATGAAATTCTAAGTGAAGACCATGGCATTACTGACACTACTCTAAAAAGCAAAATGAAAGCATACGAGTGAAGACATCATTCTGCTCCTGGGTCTTATCAACAGACCAAAACAGTGCTCAACATTAAGAGACATGAATGCTGTGTTATGTTTATTCCTATGGCTGAAAGGAACAAACATCCTTTGCTTCAAAAACATATGAAAGAACATGTTTGTGGAACTCTGAAAACCTAAGATCTGTAGGATCTAGCCACAGTTGAAACACCTTGTGGACGTTTTGGAGGTCCAGCTCTCAAACTAAGAAAAGAATAAAATCAGACATCTCCCCAAAGAACTGACAGAGTTAAGAAAGACTGGCACCACCGATACAATGGAGAATAACACCACTGCTAAGGCTAAAAACAATGCCATGGGAGGTACAAAGATGCAATACAATATATGTCTTCAAAGCCTACAGACGACACATCATCTGAAAGCATAAGGGTACATGAGGTATTATGCCCATAAACATGAATGCACTATTCAAACATTTCAGATAGAAGATCAAGTGCTACATCTCATGGCTTTGGCTGGCTACTAAACAGTACTGTGGGCAACAAAACTGGTATACCACAGAAACTAAAATGTTAGTCAAGGAGTGTATATTTGCGCTTGCAAGTAGTTTCACTTAACAAAAATTTGCATTACATTTTCTTCAAGAGAACACAATAAATATTAAAAACTATTGGCATCAATTATTATACATAAAAGGGAATAGCTCAGCAACTGAAACACCTGCTGCAGCAGTGTTTCTGTGACTGCTGACAAAGAAGGAAGTAACAGACAAAAATGGAACAAACCAAAGGGTATCACAATTGATTAGACAAATTTTTTGCATGATAATTATCTAGAAAGAAGTCCAAACCACTTTTCCAAAACAAATTATGAGGCAGAAAATAGAGTCTACATAAGGAATGGCTGCATCTTCACTCATTAAATCTGCCTATAGACAGAATGAAGAACAACTTGCAAACAGAGATATATCCCTTGAAGGGAAAATTATCAAAGACAGTACTAGACAGACAAACTAGATTAGGAAGATACAGAAACTCAAAACCCAACAGATAGTTCAGTGAAGTCTCATGAACACTGTGCCCCTGAAAAACTAATACAATACAGTGTCCTTTCACTAGTGGAAAAGGTCCACCATCAAAACACCAACAATGCTGTACAACATCTGCTACAAAGTGTGAAAGAATAGCCTGCCTTCCAAACTCCATGGACAGGAGACTACACATTCTCAATGAAGTTAGATTTTTTTATTCATCTCTCAAGGGTTGCTTTAAATTTTGTATGCAGTTTGAAAAAAATTTAATATGAGGCTCTCTGTAACAACACATTCTTAGAAATACAACCATTTGGAACAAAATGGCAAAAAACACAGTAATTTTCTGGTATGCTTACTTTGAAGTATGTTCCTCATTTTATATGTGACAACAATTATATGTAACTGTTATCACAGCGACTGTCAGGATGCCCCGTGGAAACTAGCCAGCTATGTGGTAACTGACATGATGCTGACATTTCTTTTTTACCATTTCATTAAAAATGATCTTTTAATATCTTTACTGTTAATGTTCTACTGTCTCCACAGTTCCCAACACTTTCCTGTTTTCCATGCAGCTATTACCCATAAGCCAGTGACTATTTCAGTATAAACTCTCATCTGCTGCCAGCAAGATTATTTCATGCACCTAGCAGAACAGTTTTCCTCATCCCATTTTTACATCCACCACCCCTCTTACCATTCTCTGAAACAACATTCACAGCCATTGTTGTTATATCTTGAACACAGGCAGTTTGAAATCCTTCACTAGGAGGAGTGTTGTAGGTGCTCAGTCCAGTTGCTTTATTGATGTATATTGTCTTACCCGATAAAGCATCAAAATCTTGCAGCCAGACAGAACAACAGGAATCATTCCTGGGATTGCCTGTGCTTGTGCTGTTGGCAGAGAATTCCAAGTTCCTTTGTGAGGTCTCATGGGGAACTTCAGTATCCTTCATATTTTGTTCTGAGGATTCACCTAATGTACTTTTATCATTACAGATTATATTAGTACAATCATGTTTAGCAGGTAATGATAAAACAGTGCCTGAAGAGACTGTGTACTCTCCTTCTATACTGCTGACTGGTGATGAGCTGACAGGACTCTTCATAGGCTCTGCTATCACTCCATCTGACTGTGAGCACACAGGCCCCTTAGAAATGGTGGACTTACATTCCCTCATCTTTTCCAACGAGGATTTATATGTTTGACAAACATTATACAAAAAATCATTTGAGGATTCAAGATCAAAAGAATGGTCATCTTTCCTATTTGAGTCTGTTTGGAACTGTTCACCAAGTTGTCCTACTTCTTTGTGATCAGTTTTCATTCTGGATAGTTTGGATGATAATGATCCTGAAGATCTTTTACAACTTGTATTTTTGTTACTAATCAGAGAGTAATCAGACAATGTCAAAGGACTCTGACAAAGGGCTCGTTTGTCCTGTGACACTTCTCCACTGCAAAATAAAGTCTTTTCCAAGGAACCAAAACCTTGGCTAGTATTATTAGAATCAGCATCTTCTGCAGGTGGAGTTTCACAACTGCTGAAGTTATCATGACTGTCATTCTCATTCTTTGAAAAGTCACTCTTAGTTTCTGAATTAAGAACTGGGAGACCAAATTCACTTTGCTCTGACATGGGTGTTGGTAGCCTAGATTTGATTCTCCCATAATACCTCCTGAACTTTTCTAATGATCCCAGCTGTGTGAACAAGCTCAGTTTCTTAGAGGGCTGAGGTCTTGGCACAGCTATCTGTTTTCTAGTGGTTTTAATAACAATTTTCTTGCAAGGAATACCTGAAGAAGTTGCCAGCGGCAATTCTGTACCATTCAATGTTTCATAAGGTCTTTTATTGGTAGCAGTAGGCATAGCTATCTTCTCCCTCACCTGATGTGACAAAGGTTTGTTCTCATTACCATCAGTCATGCATACTTCTCTGGTAAAAGAAGCTGTATAGTCTTTATTTGTATTACCGGAAATACCCTTAGCATTTGAAGACTGAATCACAACATTTACTTTGTGGCCAAAAATATCCTTGGCATTGACAGGACCAGGCCTACACTGTGTATTTAATGCAAGACTTGTTTCTGTTTGTTCACAGTCACGTGGGGGCTCATTTTGCATGACACTTCTTATGAGGCCTGTAAGACACAACTTTAATGGTATTGAACTAACAGCCCCTCGTCTGGCACCATCTATCACTTCAGCTGTTTCCCTGTTTCTCCTTTCATTACACAGTCTCATTAATGAACTTCCACAGACAGTTTCAGGTCCCACTGCTGTTTCAGTAGGGTCTTCTCTCTCAGGCAGTGACTGAATAACATCCTTATTTAACACACGGACCTTACTGCTTTCCCGTGTTACGTGGCCTTGCTGGCTGCCCACATCTTTTATATTATTCTCTGCACAATCCCCTAGGTCACCACAATCATCTCTTATTTCTGATCTGGCCCCTCCACTGAAAGAGGAACGAAGATGTTCTGAAGGTTTTAGATAAGTATCAGATACTTTCTGGGAACTGTTAGTGTATTTTGGCTCCTGTTCTGAGGTATTAGATTTAATTAAATTAGAAACTGTGTCATCTTTGCTTGGCAATGGAATCTCTGCTTTATCGTTTCTACATGGATCAGATGACTCAGCAGTGTTCTGAATTGGGGCATTTGTAGTTTCCTGTACATTTTTACTTGACTCCATAAGACTTGAACTTTTTTTTTGAGTAATGGATTTCCTCTTGACATCTTTTGATTGCAAGGTACACATTTCATAGGAATCCACAATTTCATTACATGCTTTCTTAAAACTTTCTTGGATGCTTTTCTCATCAAGAATTGAAGGCTTCAGAAGTGGGGCATTATGCAAAGAAAAGTCATTATCTTCATTAAATTCTTTGATGTCCTCACTACACGGTTCAATAAATAAATGCTCTCGTTTCAAGAATATTTTCACTCCTTCCTCTATGCAAGTTAGAAGAACATCCCAGTTCTGGAACTCAATCAGAGTCTTTGCAGGTTCCAAGCACACATCATAGTCACTGTACGCACAGGTCACGTTGAGAATAAAGATCCCGTACAACTCTGGCCCACAGCGATGGCGACCTGGACTTGAGCTAGCCTGTCGGCTTGCAGGGACACTTTTTGCCTTGCAAATTACGCTTTCTTTTCTTAATAAAAAATCAATTAGTTTATGTAGTCTTGTCTTTAAAACAAGCCTTCTATTCACATACAAGAACTGCATATTCTTATTGTAATGTCCCTCAGTACTAATAAAACCACTTATCTCAAATCCCCCAGACTTGTGATTTATTTCTCGCAACTTCTGGGATCTGCCCAGTCCATAAATTTGACAAAACCGAGAGTATACGTCTCTTGTCTTAGGGAGCTGAAGCACCATAGAACAAGAAACATCATTTCTTAAAGAAAGGGAAACAGAAGGATGCATTAGCGAAACAGCCTCTACCTTCTGTCTCACTCTCTCAATTTCCAATGCAGGATCCATACACTTTCTCCTCACCGGTAACTGATGGAACAGATTGCACACCGTGACTGTAGTTCCGCCACTTGGTCTGTTCAATTCAGTTTCACATACTTCCAGTGCTTGCCCATTGTGAAACAGTTTCATAAATGTTTTTGCTGTCCTGCTGGTCTTAGATGAGATTTCCACTACACTGGCCATGTTGGCTATACTTGCCAAAGCCTCTCCTCTGAAGCCATAGGAAGTCAGGTTCTCCAAGTCTCTCACTGAACTGCACTTGCTGGTGAAGTAGCGCTTTCCAATAGCCTTTAAGTCCTCTTTCCCCATCCCAGAGCCATTGTCCACCACCTGGATCTTAAAAGCTTCCAAATCCACCCTGATAGCTATACATGTTGCTTTGGCATCAATGCTATTGAGAACGAGCTCCTCAACACACTGCCCGAGTGAGTTAACAGTGACTCCAGAACGCAGCCTGGCTCGCACATCTTCCACCAAACGTTTGATCATGTCAAAATCTGATAGATGAGAAACACAGGAAATTGCAGGGAGCTCACTGCTCCATGTTCCTTAAAACATGGAGAGAAAAGGAAAAAAAGAAATTAAAGAAAGTCAGATTAAAGACCTGAAAAGACTTTCATTTATTTAATTCACCCTCATAAACACACTTAGTTTTCTTGGCATTCAGAAGCTTTTTCTGTGATTACTTTCATGTTCAGGCTCTGACTACACACCATCAGTGCCTTTAGGGTAAATGGCCAGAGCCTGAGTCTAAGCTCCTTGGTAACAACATACTGTGTTCTCAAACTTAACATGCCCAAATCAAACTCCTACCGTATGAGGCAAAACTCAAAGGACCTGCAAGCAAAAGGTTTCTACTGAAATTTTCATCAGAATTATAGAGTAAACATCACCAAGAACTGGGCAGAAAGCTGCTTTACTCCTGTTTTTACCTCTACGTCCCCATAAAAATTCACAGTGGTTCATCCTGGTCAAATAGCATCTGCTGCTACTTATCCAGGAAAGGAGTAAAGCAGGCTTGGGAATGGGTGTCAGGCAAAGAGGAAGCTGTTTATGCGAAAGAGAACCCACTGTTTCCAATCCTTGGCGCCTACTGGTTTCCTAGTGGCATTCAAGGGGGCTGCTTGCCGTCCCTGGGGATCCGGTGCCGCCGCTATGACAGGTCTCCCGAGGCTCCCTGGCCTCGGGGGCTGAGGAGGGCAGCGCGGACCCGCGGCTCAGCTCGCCACCACACGCTATTCGCGCCCTCCCCTCACAGACGGAGGGCCCACTGCTTCCTCCTCCCGGCCGCCCCGGGCCCCGCGCCCGCGTCCCGCCCTCGCCCCCTCAGCACGCACCGGACCGGGGCGGCCCCGCAACGGCCGCTGCGCGAGACCAACGGGGCCGGGCCGCCGGGCTCCTCGCGGGGGGCGACGGCGCGTGCGCAGCCGCGAGCGGGCGGGGCCGGAGCAGATGCACGCCGGGAGTTGTAGTTCCCGCCCCAACCGGGCCCACAGAAGCCGGGAAGCGCCGAAGCTCGCCCCGGCTGCGGGAAGCACGCCTTCCCCCGGGCCACTCCCGCACGGCGGCACCCAGCGGGAAAGGCGGCAGCTTTGGCAACAACATCCCGCTCCGAGGACCGTCATCCACTCAGCCCCTCCATCTGACTCCCATTCCACACAGGAGGTGAAATCCAAGCAATTTTATTCTACAGAAAATGCGAAGTTCTGGAATACAATAAATTGTTTCTGAGGCATTTAGTGCACAGAAATAATGCTTTTAGCGGGGTTTTCTATCAGCATTGACCCTGTGATTTCCTTCACACGAACACCGCACTCTACAAATTTCACATTTATCTCATGTACAACTCCCCAAACCACGAACACTTGGAAACAGAGGTTCTGCCCCTGAACAGCCCCTCCCAACAGAGACAATATAGCTCTTCCTCTACCCACCAGAATTCTGCGAAAAGCTGAGCATCAAACTAACAGCGCAGCAAAACAATAAGTTGGAAATTCAATAAAATAAAGTTCTCTAGAAGTGAACACTGGCTGACTGAATGAGTGAGGAAGAGGGGAAATGTTCCATGAGGGCAGTTCATGCTCCAGGCTTTACTTCTTCCTGGACAAAGTCACTTCAAAATCTGAAATTCCTTGTGCTCCAGCGCCTTGATCTTCTTCTCATTGCTGAACTCTGCTCGGCTGATACGGGACTGGGGACTTCCTATCTTTCTGAGCCAGTCTTGCAGCTCCCGCACCCTGGCAGTTGGACCCTGGATTTGCCCTTGGACAGTGCCGTGGCTGGTATTTTGGACCCAGCCAACAAGCCCCAGTCTCTTAGCCTCCCCCTGAGAAGACAATGCAAAGCAAAATGAGGTTAATCCAAACTGCAAAAGAGCAATAAAACAACATTCGCATACAGGAGCCAATTTTGGCAAGACACAGACCTCCAAGGAAGTTCCTGTGGCTCAGGCAGCAGGAAAGCAGCAGAGGATTCATTCGACTACTAAACATATTCTTTCACGCGAAAAGCTGCGGCTGAAACTCACTCTTCAGTCACGCTTACATAACCCGGCCGGGCTGCCAGCAGCACCGCGATGCCGGCGCTCAGAGCTTGGCCACGACCCCGCCCGCCCGCGGCTCGGCCCCTCCAAGGCGCCCGCAGAGGGCTGATAGCGGGCACGGCGCACGCCGGCAGGCAGGGCAGCCCGCCCCGCGGGACCGCGGCACGCACCTGGGTGTACTTGCGGAAGAACACGCCCTGCACCTTGCCGGACACCTCGTAATCCACGGACACCAAGCCCTCGTCCTCCGCCATGGCGGCACCACCACCACTTCCCCTGTCTGCGGCTGCGGCCGCCGCGCGCTCCGCTGCGCCTGCGCCGCGTGCTGGCCGCTGGGGGCGTGGCCTCCCTGCTGCGGCCAATGAAGAGCCGCTGCGGGGCCGGGCCGGTCCCTCATTCGCCAGCTCATGAATAATGCATACGGGGCGGCCTCATGAATAATGCATTAGGCCCGCCCACGGCCGCCGCACTCGTTCCGTCGTGGAACGGCCGCGCGGCCGGGAGCGGTCCGGGGGCGCGCGCCGGCCGGAGCCGCGCCGGTCTCCCGGCAACAGCCGCCAGCAGCGGCGGGCACGGCTCCGCGCCGGGGCCCCGGGAGCCGCGGGCAGCTGGAGGGGTCGCGTCTCTCGGGCCATAAGCGCAGCGTGTGGCGACGCAGCTTGCCGAGGAGGGAGGCCGGCGGAGCGCCGGGCGTAGCCCCGCAGGTAACCCCGCTCGCCCCGCGGCGTGAGCACCCGACATACCTCGGGGGATGTGGTGGAACGAGCCACAGGAAGACTGTGCCGAGCTTGGTCGGACTCCTGCTTGTCAGATCTGTGTGACATACTGGTGGATCACATTGCCAGAACTGAAGGGACACGTTAAGGGAAACCTCTGTCACTGCAGTGTATTTCTGCTGCTACCGTGATAAGGCAGGGCTCAGACGGAAAGAGAAATAGAAGTGTGTCTTATTTCTGGCTGTATAAACGGTTGGGACTAGTAGAGGCAGCATGGGAGCTCCCTAAATGGAAGGAATGTAAAGATTTATAGAAAGCAGAGAAGTTACAAAACCTTCACTAATACTTATTATAACCTCTGTCTGCAGCCTCCACGCATAAACTATAAGGAGAAGATTTGTCCAGTTTTGGATAAAATTGTCTGTAATGGCTTTGCTTCTAACCTCAGGCTCTTTCTCAGGCGCTGAATGGCTTTTTTTCCACCGGTGGCTCCAGCTACTAAGCTTGCTCCTGGTTCCCAGCCGAAACACCAGCAGAACAACTTTCAGCATGGATTCATACTTGACAAAGAGGAAAGTTTAAAAGATCTCTGTGCCCAAAAGAACCGAAGATACTCCTATTCAATGTCTGCAGAAAGTGTTCAGGACAGACCCAGGCATGGAGGCTTCTCTTCAGGCAGGCCAGAGAGCAAGTATCTCATCCGCCAGGCTTGTGCTCTGTCAGCTGAATCACTAGGCAGACAGAAAGAAGGAGTGGACCGTGCATATCCCCTGCAACCAATTTCTCACCACAAGAGTGCAAGTGCTCCACTGCTCACCACTGGAAGTTCCCCGTATGTGCAGGAAGCTCCAAACAGTAGATCAAGCTCAATAAGCAAAGGGATGGTTCCAGCAGGGAGGTCTCAGTTAGCTACAGTGCTCTGCCCTTGGGTAGGAAAGCCTGAACCATCAGTCCCCCATCTATACAGGACAGACCTGGCCTATATCCTAAAGCTGGAGGCAGATAGAAGGAACCTAGAAGAGGCAATTCAAAAGAAAAAGGCCATTCTTGGAGAGAAGCTGAGGAGGACAGCGGAGACACTTAGGAGGATTCAAAGAGAGAAGGAGCGTATCAAGGTAGTGGAGAGAAGAGACAGTGAAGTGGAAAGGACCCATGAGCAAAAGGCCACAAGGTACCCTGAAGAGAAAACTTTCAGAGCTGCAGACAGGCCAGGTGTTGGGATCTTCAGTGGAGCACAGTCTGCAGAGGACACTATCCCCAAGCCTGACACCACTCTCCACCCCCAAGAGCTGGCTCTGGGGAAACTCAAGGAGTGGCTGGTGGCCACAAAATACAACAAAACAAACAAGAGCAAAATGCAAGACAACATACCCATGGAGCATTTAGCTTCTTGTTCAAAACTGGCCCCAAAACATAGCCTTTCTCTCTCTGCCCTCTCAGACCAAGATTCTGATGACCACCCATCTGCAGAGATGCTATACATGCAGTCTGCCAGTGCTGCGGAGCAGGAGGGGTTTGGACAATGCAGCTTCTGCAAACGTAAGTTTCTCTGCACCAGGCTTGAGAAACACATGAGTATCTGTGGCAAGAACCAAGACTCCAAGAGGAAAGTGTTTGACTCCAGCAAGGCCAGAGCTAGGGGAACAGAACTGGAACAATATCAGCAGCGGAAGAGCTCAAGGAGTCCTCAGGTAATGTGTAGTCCCTTTGCCTCCCTGGATCCACATGTACTGCTCACACTCCTTCCACTTCAACATCTGACTGAGACACAAATGCCTTCCCGTGTACATGAGGCTAAGGGATAAAATCCAGTTATTGCCTCTGAAAGGTTCTTGCCAAATGGATTAATAGATCCATTTACAATCTCATAGATGGAGGCAGGAGTCCTGACTTAGCTTTATAATGTGTCAAGGGTGTACTACTGGAGAAAGCTCACTTCTTTGCTGTAGTTAGGATGCAGACTTGTTCTGCTGCAGTAAAGCTCTGTGACATCAGGGACTGCAGGGAGCTGACTGAAAATCCAGATAATAACACGGGCTGTTAAAATGAAGGTAGTGGAAACATGCAGACATGCAACATGCAACATGTTCCTGCAAAGCAGATATAGCAACCCTCTCTACTTCCTTGGCCCTACTGCTTGCTTTTCTGGTTATCCTCAAGCTCTTTCTAAATACTGGTGTTTCCATCAGTATTTCCTTTACATCCTCCTTCGCGCTGGTCTTTTTGATTCCCTTTGTGGGACTGAGCTTGTCAGGCTGGGTTTTATGTCAACAGGGAATGCACAGGAACAGGTGACATGGGTTGGGCTCTGAGTGTGAGTTTGAGAGTGGAGGCTGATGGTGGTCCCAGTTGCTCTGACTGCCTTTCCCTTCTGCAGAGTAAAACACCACCCAGAAAGAACAACTGGAAGCAGAAGCACGAGGCTCTCATCCACATCGTCTCACAGGCCCGCCAGGTGCAGCAAATCCTTGCTAAGGGGGGAAAGGTGTCTGATCTGCCCCCATTGCCTCCCATCGAAAATCCAGACTACGTTGCCTGCACCTACTGTGGACGCAAGTTTGCTCCCCGAGCAGCCGAGAGACACATTCCCAAATGCAAGAACATAAAGAATAGGCCCCCACCTCCACCACAGAGGAGGCGCTGATGAGGCAGTGCCCAACTGTACCTGCTGCTCTGATTCCCTGCCTGGTTTTTGCCAATTCCCAGCTATAGACATTTGTGTTTTCTGTAGTCTCAGCACTGGCTGCAAGCTTCTATCTACAGCAAGTGAACAGCTCAGGATGTATAAGCTGAATAACAGAGCTTGTATACTTTGACCTGTGCCCTGCGTTGCCCTACAAGAAATGTCCCTTTCCTCAGCACAAGAAGCTCAGGATCAGAAATTCCAGGGGTTAGAAAACCTAGCACTAGCAAGCACTTACTGTTCAAATCCATATGTCAATTCATGTGTATAGAACAACAGGGATACGCTGAACCAACCAGGCCCTTGAGGTAACAGAACAAGCATCACAACCAGATTTAGTATTTTTAAAAATGGAGTTTTCCTGCAGGCTAAGTTGCTAGGGACTTCTAAAAAACAAAGCCTGCACCCTTCCTTAAGTCATCTGCCTATATTCATCTTGGTTGCTGCAATGGTAGGGAATTATGACAAAAACATATCCCTTCTTTTGTTTCCTTCTCAAGATTTTTCTAGATTCTGATTATTAAATATATTAAACTAGTTCTCTTGTGTAAAAGTTATTTTAAATGGTCACAAAGTGTTCTCACAGTAAGAATGACTACTTTGTGTGAGAAAGTTGCAACAAGAACCAAACAAGGAACAAAAAAACTCCAGCGGCTCCTTTTGCAAGTCCTCCGGTAGCAGAGCAGCAGATCATGGGAACCTAGAGAAAGATCTAAAGCAATGAGATTAAGCTGGAATAGTCAGAAGCTGAATATGAAGAAATATTCCAGCCTTCAATGTGTGAACCTGACTCCTGAAAGAGGTTGGAGAGCTTCTGTCCTATAGATATGTGAGCAGAAATATCAATCCCTTGGCCCACTCTGGAAAAGCATGAAGGTTCCAGAAAGGATCATTGCTGCCCTGTGCCAGCCAATGATGAGTGTACAAACCTGAGAGAAAAAGCAGACTCAAAAGAAGGGAAAATAATTTGCTGTATCCAAACTGATCAGAGAAGCAAGGCCAATGCTTTTACTTCAGTGTTTCAAAAAAACAGGATAGCAAGAGGTAGGAAAGGGTAAACTGAAACCTTTATGCCAGCCTCCCTGAATTCATGAAAGGTATAAGTGAATTGAACAAACTAGTTAAAAATTTCAGCACCACTGCCTGTCTTCTAATATTAACTGTTTCCCTTGCACTATGTTTTATTGACTATATTTAGTGGACCCTAAAGGTCAGCAGATTGTAAATGGTGACATGTGGATACACACTGAAAAGCATTTGATGCCGTAAAACAAGCCCATGTGTTGGGGACTTCTCATAACTGGCAGGTAAATAGCTAACACTGAGATTGAAAAGATTGAAACTGTGGATTAAGAAAAAGTTATTAATATTAAATCACCAGGCTTCATTCGTTACCTGTTTTGGAGCTAACTGTGGGCAGTTCTCCCCTCTTTGCTGTTGTTTCAATATCCAGAAAGTCTCTGATAACTGGTTTAAAACTTAGTAGCATATTAGACAAAGTATCAGGCTCAGCACAGAGATTTAGGGTGCTGCTTTGCTATCATGGTTAGTCACCCTGACTCTACTCAAGCCATGTCATTCACGCCAGCTCAGCTTCCTCTTTTGCTCCTGCAGTACAATCCCCCTCTCAGAGACATGCTGCATTTTCAGCATCCACACCTCTAGCGAATTTTAAGGCTTTAACTCTGCTCCGCCTTTCAAGATATGTCACAATTTAATAAAACTCCTGATAGAAGTGACAGGCTTTAAGCATAGTGCAGGAGCAGTTGGCTAAGCAGGTGTCAGGCAGGTTCTCCCTTCTGTAGGCTTTAATGATCAGTGAAGCTCTTCTGAGAGAAGCAGGTACTTCTTCCCTTTAAGCCTTTCTTCCTGTTACTCATTTCCCCACTTGGCACTCAAACTGTGGAAATAAACACACACACACACAAAAGCTCCTGACGTCACTAGGAGGAGATGTAGCAGTATGAGAAAAGAATTGGTTTTTTGTTTGATTGTTGTTGGCTTTTTTAAATGAAGGGACACAGAAACTGATTTTTTTTTTTTACCACAGGAAAGAACCTAAAAGCCCTTTCACCCTCTTTCTATAAGCAAAAGAAAATAATCAAAACCAGAATGCCACAAAACCAGATAACTGTATACATATTTCCCTTTCCCCTCTTGGAAAAAAAAAAGACAAGAAAAAAACTCCAAACACAGAAATATGAGTTTAAACATTTATTTAAACAGAAATTCCAAACCACTCCACCCTTTAACCTTTCAAAGAAAGACGACGACAAACTAGTTTTCAGCTAGAGTGTCAGAGCAGGCGTAAGTTGTGTTCCACTACAACAACTCAGTAGCAATACTAGCAGGAGACCAACACATAGGGAGCTAGCACTGCAAGAAGGGGAGAAGTAAAAATGGTTTGAAACTGCTCGAAGGCACTTCTGCCCGCCTGCCTTTCTGTTTTCAGCCCAAGACAAAGGTGCTACCTTTAAACTGCTTTTTTTGTTGCATAGCTGGCTGGTGTGAAATCTGTGGTCTGTAACAGGCACAACCTGGATAGCGTGAATCCTCTAAGGCACATATGAGATTGTGGAGCACAGGGCATCTTCTGTCAGGAACCCTAATCCTCCACTAGATCCAAGGGGAATCCAGTCTGTGCACCTAGCTTCCCAACTGCAGAGCATTGAGAAATGAGGATAGCAGTGCACTGCAGGAGAGCGACTCTCACCAGCTTGGTGCTTGCTTATTGGACATGGCTCAGGCTCAACTTTTCACTCCTCAAAGGCACTGTTTGCAATGTGACCAACGACCCTCAAGCCGGGACCCTGAACTGAGAACTGGCTCCAATGCACATGGGGGAAAGGAGAGCAGAGTCACAAGGGCAAACAAGCCTGGCTGTACCAGGGCACCTGAGGCTCACCCCCTCCCAGGAGGGCTCTCCTGCCCTGCTTTTGGTACCAATGGACAGGCACACTGGAACGATCCTTGCCCTGGACACTGCATTGGGAAGATGGCACTTGATTCAGCTCCTACTAGCAATAGGCACCAAAGAAGTATTTTAGGAGCATTACGTTACAAGCAAATGGTTTGGCATCCACCTCTAGAGACAAATGGGGAATGCTGGATGCCCCGGAACAGTCTCAAAAGAGGTCTGTCAGAGGTGATACGATATCCACCTCCAGTAGACCTAAGGCAATTCTAGTAACATGCCATTGATGGGGATCATTTAAGCCTGATGAAATCACAACCCCACTCTCACAGCAAAGGTGAGAGGAACGCAGGACTCCTTAGAGGCGCCATGTAAGGCAGGGGAAGCTAGCTGCTCCCAGGGATTCTACCAATCCCATAAGCTTTACTTCACAGTCAGTTTGCTAATAAATTTAAGGGGAATAAAATTAACCTAATTCTCTAACAGAAAATGAGCAAATCTTGAGCATCGGACCATGCCTCTTCCCATCTCCAATTTTCTTGGGAAAGCTTCTCACTTCTTGAAAGAAGGTGAATTCCGGACTGAGATTTGATCATTCATGGTCTTTGGGGAAGGCTACATCCTGTGACCACAGCAGTAGTGACCTATTCTGGGTAGGAAATGGCATTCCAGCTTCATCAGAACACTGAGTGGAAAAACACGGATTCTTCCCACACCCACACAAGAGCGTAGGCACAGGGACTGAGCAGAAGAGAAGCCAAGCAGGGAGCAGCTACAGGCTTATGCCAAGAAACCAGAAACTCTGGCACCCAAACAAAGTAGAATAGCTGGAGCAAGAAACGGGTAACTTAGTCTGAGGCCCAGATGCTTGGCATCTGGTTGGGAAGCAGGTGGTCTGAAACCGAGAACTACAGATCCCATCTCAGACAGTCCCCACTACTGCTATGGGAAACACCTGATTCACTCATCTCGGTGCATTGCCTGGAAGTTGGAAAGCCCTCGGCACCCAGAATACAGCCTTCAAACTCTGTCTCTACAGACCAGTGGACACAGCCATATGGCCAGAAGCTATGCCTCAAGGCCAGGGACATGCTGTCTGCCATTATCTCCCTAAGAGGAACATCTCCACTGCCTCCAGAATGATACGCTCGCTGGTCCCTCTGCCCCTGGGCAGAGGGAAGCAGCCTCACTGGCGGTGCCTTACCATGTGGTAAGGAGAGGATCCTAGTCCTTCAACCCTCTGAAGGTGGTGAATCTTAGGGTTCAGCCAGCTTCAGTACAAAACATGTTTCCTCCTCTCATCTAGAGATGCAGTGATGAATACTGGGGTCCCAAAGGCAGCTCCCAGGAAACAGTGAAACAATGAAAGGGCCACAAGCTGCTACTGGAGCCATTGCCATAATGGGGCCGTTCTGCCTCACGTGCAGAACTGACAGATAAGGTAAAAAGAGGAGCTGCTGCTGCTTCAATCACTGAGCTGGCCTAGAGCTCAAGGGCCCTCCCCCTCTCAAACTCACTCCTAGTTCATATCAAACGTACATGGGTGCTGCTCTGGAGCCTCCGGCCTCGCTCCTTGTCTGCGAGTGACCTGACGCCAGAAAAGCCGCTCTCTGCATTCGGTTAGTGTGCTGTGAAGTTAGATGGATCCCAGTGGGCTCAGGAGACTAGAGGTTGGAGCGGCACGAGTCCGTTCCCAGGAGACACCAGGAATCTGAATCCACATCGGGTTTCGGATCCACTTCCATCTCCTCTTTGGTAGTCTGTGTTCCTTTGGAATGAACCTTCACCTGTCAAAACACACAGCAGTTACCCAAACAGCGCCAGAACTAGCTGCAAAAAAGCTAGAAGCTGCACAGTGCCCAGCTTGTATTCTCCACAGCCATTTGTGGCCCTTCGCAACATCTGACTGCCCATCCCTTCTCATCAGGGGAAATAAAGGGAAATCCCAGGTCCTGCAAAGAGTGGGCTGTCCTCCGAAGAAACTCTTCTTGGCTTCATTCCTATTTTGCTACTATTAGAGCCTGCATCAGCAGCTTATACAAGAAACAGGCACCATTCTTAGTCCCACCAAATTCTGCTCTGATGGAGATGGCTGTTAAGAGCTGCTTCCTTCTGCACAGCCTCCACAATCTGCAGGAGCATGGTGAGCCCTGAGCATGATGTGCACTCAGGTGACAGATTCTCACCTGCTGCATTTCCTCCATCCTCCTGCAGAACCGCTGGAGCTGGGCACTCAGACGAATGGTTTCCTGCTGCAGTTTCTTCTGATCATCCAGACACTGTAAAACCAGGCCTCGGAGGTGTGTCACCTCCACTTGCAGAGCACTGCACACGCAGCCTGTCCCAGGAGATGCATCCTTCCCTTCACCACATGGCAAGGTTGGACTCAGGCAAGTAGGCTGCAGAGATATGGAAAGAAGTCAGGCCAGGTTTGAGTGCAAGGCCAGGAGTTGTATATGCCACAAGAAAAAAACATGCTCAGCATGTTATCTTGTTTCCCCACTTGCCAAACTTCTAAAAGCCAGGGTCAACAAGCTACTTCTTCTGTCTTCTGTACAAAGCCACTAGCTTCCTCCTTTTCCTGGGAAGCTTGTTCCCATCCTCCTATCACCAAAATCCATCTAGTTTACCCCCATTTCCCTAAGCGTAGGATCTGTGTCTCCTCTTGGGACAGAAAACTCCTGGAGCTAGGTAGTCCCACAGGTTGTAATTTCTCAGCAATTTTCTGTATCAATTCTTCCTATCTCACAGAAAATTCTGCTTTCTAAATTTCTATTTTCTGCTAGGCTTCTGAGCCCTTGGCTTCTTTTTTCCAATTGCATTAAACACATTTTTCCACAGAACTGATCTCATTACTTTAAATCTGACCATGAATCAGCTCTGTGTTCTAGATCCTTGGGAATTTTTCTCTTTCCAGCATCATCTCTGATTATCACCAGCCCTCTCTTCCTCATCCAGATGAATTAGGCCAATCCAACAGTCTCTTCTCAGCTCTCCCACAATTCAAACATTGCCATTTATGGTCCCCAAGAGCTTTTAGCCATGCATTCACTTGGATAACTTTACCCAGGGCTCCGTTTTGGGCTTGTTTAATCCAACAGGTTCCTCAGAGGCCACTTTGAGTCCTTGAAGTTTCTGGTAAGGAAGAGTCTCCTTCTCAGGCTCTGAAGAAGCCATGCTCAGTGGAAAGGGGCTGTCAGGCATGGGGATGAACTCAGCATTCTCCAGCTCCTGGATACACAAAAGCAGCACTGTCAGGACTGCCAACTTCCTGCAGCTCATTTCATCTTCTCAGTCGATGCACCAACACCCTCTTGTGGTTAAACAGGCAGTGAGGCCTTAAGGGCTCTGTACCACACGGCTCTAAGAACCTATCAGAGCATCCCTCAAAGGTGGAAGGGGCCACCCAATTTTCCCAGCCTTGATCCCCATTTTAAGGCATTTCTGAGAAACCGCGTTACCTTCCGAAGCCAGCCAGGGCAGGAGCTGCTGTCAGCACTGTTGCCTCCCTTAGCTTCCGTAGTGCTGATCCAGCCCCCCAGCTCACGATCTGCTTCCATGGTTCCCCGAAAGCCTCCACTGGGATTGGGGGTTTCTGCTTCCTGTTCATTATCCTCTTCCTCTCCTCCTCCAGTTGTGCAGCTCTGAGCCACTAGCAAACAGAAGTGAAAACCTTATACTTTTCCCACCTCTGCTATTCCTGTTGCCAAACCCCAGATGGAACAGAGAAGATGCATAAATTTGTGCTGTATGGTCATGGTGAGAGCACATGCTAGCATTATCTCCCTCAGCAGTTTAGCTCCTAACACTCCCTGCAGACCTCTCCACGAGGGCTTGTGTGCAGCAGTCTTCTGCAGTTTCTTGGCCCCAGCCCTCTCACAGGTCCAAGAAACTGGACTCCATCTCTCCAGCAACTACCCCCCATAGAGCCCCTTCCCACATCAGTTCCCTTCAGTGAATTCCTCTCAGCTTTTCCTTGTCAAATTGAAGTTCCTCAACCACAAAGGCCTCTCTGCACCCATGTTGTTTCTCCTGTTTCAGTTGTTGCTTTCTCAGCTTTGGGCCGTCCCTTCCCATGCATGGCACCAACTAGATTTCTTCCCTTTGAGCTCTTTTGTGAGGCCTTTCAAACACGGAGAAAGCATGCTGCAAGACCAAACTTCATCCACTCAAACTAACCACTGGATGGACTTAAACCAGAGCTCCCCAGGGCAGGTTACTTACCAGTACCAATGGATAGACCACTACTGTTGGATCGTATTGTTTTAGAGTTCAACACCTTTTCTGCAAGGAGAGAAGCATGCTTTCAGTTAGAGTGCCACACAGAAAGCAAGAAAACTCCTACAAAGCCAGTGTTGCAGGCCTATGGCTCAGAGCAGCTTGCCACATTCCTCCCAGAAATTTGGCCTGTTCCCAAGCAGGATTTATACTCTCAGTCCTGGCAAGGAATATATCATCATAAACAAGATCCCAAAACTTCATCCTAAATTTACACTTACCAACAATGATGATGGTGTGCCAGCCACGGCATGACAGGTCTGGAACATGATGCAATGATCCAAATATTGGCCGAGGCCACGAGGTACAAATATCTGAGCCATGAGCTCTCTCAGTCGATGTCATTGCCAGACGCCCATTCCCGCCATTACCCCAAGCAAAGATATGGTTGTCTGAGGAAAGAGAAATTCAGGGGCTCAATTTCCTCCCTCCTTCTCGGCCTGTAATTACTGTAAGGATCAGTCTTTCTGCTGTAACTGCTATCCCAAAGTATCTAATCCACCAGCTCAGTTTTGACAGTGGGAGAACAAACCAATAACAAACCTAACAGCAGCCAGCAAGTCAGTACTCTGCAGCCTTAGGGACAGCAAATACTTGGGGCTGCACTGGGGCCATTACCAGGGCAAGACAGCCCCAGTCTAGGAGGATTTCTTTATCTTGGCAATGTGCTGCGGGGCTGGTAAAGGAAACGATCAGTGCGCGCTAGTTAACCACTCTGCAGATTAAGTTTAAAATAACCCACCACAACTTGGCAAAGACCCACTCACCGTCAGTAGCAGCTATGGTGAATTCATCTCCACATGAAACCCTGATCACCTGCTTACCCCCCAAGGGGCCTCCCAGCAGGTTTATTCCCAGGTGCTTCTTATAGTCCCCAACACCAAGCTGTCCGCACTTGTTGGAGCCGAAGGTCAGCAGGCGGCCTCGCTCTGACAGGAGGAAGGAGGAGACAGTCACCGCAAGGGCCCAGCTCTGGAAGCAGCCATGCATACAGAGCACGAGCAGCAACAGCCCATGAACAGGAAGGGCTTTGCTGAGCAGACAGCCAGGCTGGAAGGGAACAGTGCCAGCCAAAAGGAATGGGTTTAGCCTGGAAACACCTCCCCAGTTCCTTCTCCCATTGCTTCCCTTTTCTGATGCTGGGGGCTGGGACTCCTCACAGCTCTCTGACTGATGTCGCTTGGGCAAAGCCTAAGCTGATCATAAATTATTCCTCTGCTAGCCCAGAGCATGATTCTTCCCAAAACTTTTTTTCTCTCCTCTTTAATAAAACAGGAAGGCTGACACTGCTGCTTCAGCTGGCCAGGAAACAAAGACTGCTGAGAAACAGGAATCCTCAGTTCCTGGAGCAGGCATGAACCTTGCTACCAAGAGCAAAACCCCCAGTGTCAAGGGCCAGGCTGAAAGGGCAAAGTTGATGTAATGTAATTCAGCAACCAACATTCAGTTCTTAATGCACAAGGCTCTCACCATCAATAGAAGCTGTGTGTGTCTTCCCTGGAGAAATGGTACGGATCTTGTAGAAGGACAGCTGCTTGGCCAAAGTAAGGGAAGTGGCATATGGCACCTCACAGTATGTCTGACAAAAGATGTGGGTAAGCACAGAGTGAAAAAAAACACACATTCATCAGCTAAGACCTACTCAAGCAGGTCCAGGTCTGAACATGACATTAAACCTAGACAGTCCTAACACAAGCATGGTAATGAACTGCCAGAATCCCTATCATTGGATAAGTCACCACAGAGCAGTTCACTGTGTTTCACTACCTCAGATCTCACATAAGCCCACAGGGCAGACAGAAAACTGAGGAAGAGGAACAAATTGCCTCTTCCCACAATCCCAGTATCCATTGTCTTGACTGAACTAAAGCATTGGCACAAAGCTAAGGAACACTTTGTCACAGGACTTCCATTTCCCCATATGCTACTGATTGCTGGAGCTGAAGCCAGGGATCCAAATGCACTTACATCATGATTGATTATCCCTGATGTGCACTGATTCAGGCCCAGCTTGTTGAACTCGTTGAGTCCACATGCCAAGACTTTGCCTGTCTGGGTGAGCAGGAAAGTTCCATCACAGCCACAGTGAACGGACACGATGTTTAAGGTCTTCGGAACATCCACCTAGGTGGAAGAAACATATCCTAAGAAAATAAAAATCCCAACACCTATTACACAGAAGCTGGCACATGGAAAACATATGGGGGTAGAGCAGTTGCACAGCTAGTCTGGACACTATCAATAGCCAACACAGTTATTTTGAATGAAGGTGTAAGAATACCATAAAGCCTGTAGCATATGGAAACTCCGGTCACAGTGCAGAAATTCAAGGCAGACACCAGTGACCAGCACAGGAACCTGAAACATGATGCATAGTCAACCTGGCCAGATGGGGCCTACAAACATCAAACACAGTTAGGTGAGCAGGGCTGGGTTTGTGGTTGTGCCATGTGGGTGTGATACTGTGTGATCTGTGTGATCATGGATATTTGGCTTCCAGGCACATCCTTATTTGTTTCTATTTTCAGTTACCCCAGCACTGTATTTCAAGAGGGTTTTACTTTCAACTAATCTTTAACTCATTGTATTACATTCAAAGACTCGCAGCAGTTGCACTGCTGTGAGTTTCCTCTACAGACCCAAGGTAAGCCATTTGGTAGTTCTCACTATGATTTCTACAACATTAAGGCAGCATTTCCAGTTCCATCATGGAAATCAGAGCAATGAAGCTCTAAGTTATGATGCTGTCTGGTTCGTGAGTGGTATGACTCTGCCATGATCTCTAGCAGAGAAATGAAGCAAAATGAAGTGAGAAAGCAAAGTTAAAACCCTTGCAAACTCTATGATGTCTCAGAAAAAACACCTGAGCCTCAGAGAGATAGTATTTCCAAATACTGCAGCAACTCATTTGGATTTATGCCCTTGTGGATTTTGAGTAGTCATAACCCTACCTTCTGAGGGGTGTAGTGATCTTCTTCTGAATCCAAGCCCAAGCGTCCTGCATCCGTGAAAATACTGCAGTTAAAAATGGCCTCACCAGGTGCCCATATCTAGGAACTGGTATTGTCTCTCCATAGTCCCAAAAGAATCTCCCTACAGAACTAGAATCTCCCTGCTCCCCTACATCCATCATCGCCTGCCAATCCTCAAGGGAATCCAACCCCACTCACAGAACCATTGCCCTACCCACAGGGAAGCCAAGTGGCAGCCTAGAGCCTTCCAGAGTAAAGTCCTAAGGCTTCAGTCTCCAGTTCCCATTTTTACAAGTAAATAAAATCCCGAAGAAACAATGTTTTTTGTCCCCAGGGTATGTACCAGGCAGCCCTCACCCAGGCCCTGCATTACACACCTGCACCAAGCCACTTTCTGGCAGGCATGCCCCAGTGCCTTTAGGGGTCAGGGAGACTCTACCTACCATACTCTCCACAGCCCCACGTGTAGACTTCTCTGTTCCTTGTCAGCACTGCCACATGGTTATCTCCACACGAGACCTGCTCCACAGCATTGGTAAGAAAGAAATCCAGCTGCAGGGGCTCAAGCACTTCAGAGCCATAAGCCTTGTCAACACCAATGCATCCATAATAGTCGGAGCCAAAGGCATACACCTGGCCCTCATCTAAAGGACATAAAGGAAGCTTGGTCAGCACACAGAGCTTGTGTTAGGCTGCATATTAACTTCTTAGGACATGGTCAGAGCAACTTCTTTTCTGCGGTCACCCTCTTTAGTGCAGAAGAATGTCATCAGGAGACTATGGAGTCCTTTCTTGTTCATGTTAAGATGGATGATCTTACATGACAACCTGCAGCTACTCCAGTGCCAAAAAATCTTTGGTTGAACCTGCCACTTTCTTTAACAGTAACCCACAAATTGATTCTGTGGCCCCCTAAGTCACTCCTTCCTCAAAATGACCACCTGAGCTTATCTCTGTCAAATCTCTGCCTTTTCAGCACTGGGAAAATAAGCTTGAAACTACCTTGTTGAGAATCATTTGCATGGGTAAAGCAAGAGTCAAATTCTTCTGTAACAGACAACACCACACCTAACACATCTTTTAAAAAGCATGAACAGGGTTAGAACTAGAGACAGCTACCAGGTTTCAAGCATTCTGAATTAAACAGCAAATCCTAGATACACATTCTTTTTCATCACTGGGTGATTCTGTCCCCACGCAGTCCAAATAGAGTTTCAAACACATCTACATTCTTGACTTCAGGCTTCACTGTCTTTATCTTTAGTACGAGCATGTTTGGAGGCAACACATGCACTGGTAAAAGCAGAGACTCTGCACAGACACGTGGATTTGTGGTCAACACCCAGCTTTATCACCAAAAAGGAGCACATCTTTAGCAAAACCCCATCCTTCTTGGGAGTCAGTATCTTCCCTCTGTATAATAATGTTGATATATCTCAAATGTTGAGATATAATCTATCCCAAATGTAATAATGTTGATACTATCCTCAAAACTGAGGGATGAGTAGCATATGGGGCTTTCTCCTTTGTGCACAAAGCTGCTTTGCTAATCTGATGGTGAAGGCAAACACCTCCAACAGCTCAGCAAAGGGACTTGTCAATGCCTACGCATCCATAATAGTCTGAGCCAAAGGACTTCCAGCTCTCACCCGTGATGCACACTGTGAAATCATCTCCACAGGACACCTGGCGAATGGCTTTTCCCTGAAGCTTCTCAACGTGCTTTGGCTGCCGGTAGGAAGCTCTGTCTCCATGTCCCAGCTGCCCATGTAACTTGGTGCCCCCCTGCATATTCTGCAAGACAGAAACACCTGGTGAGGTTACATTTCCACAATCCCAGAGATGGTGTCAATAGTTAACAGCACCACAAACAAACAACAGAAGACTGCAAGGAGCAAGAGGAAATGTTCTGTCTAGGGAAGAGACTGCTATCTCTGTGCATACAGCAGGCAGTGCTCTCAACGGCAGCACAGGCTTTCTGGCAGTGATGCACTAACAAGGAGTCATCCAGTCTCAGGACATCAGCTGGTGAGGAACCCCTGCTCCTTTCTGCCAGGCTACAGAACCTGCTCCCTACTGCAGGACTGAAATTCATCCTTAAGATTTTTGAGCTACTTTTGTAAATCCTAACAGCTGCAAAGAAATGCATATCCTGAAACAAATGTCACTGAAGTGGCCTGACATAGCAATTATACAGGAAAAACAAAACAAGTAGCGTTGAAACAAAAACTATTAATTGCCAGCTGAAAGCTTTCAGTGGCTGTTCTTGCAGGAATATCCAGCAAATTAGTCCAAGTTGTTCTCCTATTTGGATCTCTTTCTTTTCTCACTGACTTATCTTCTAATCTATCTTAACATAGTTTGTATAATCAATACAAAAATCCATGGAAGCCTGGAAATGGAGAACACCTCCATGCCACTGACCATCTAAACCTGAGAAGACTGGATTCAATTGTTTAAAATGCATTATATGCCAACATTTTTTATTCACTTTGAACTATTCCAGAATTTCCACTCATCATAAAAAGCAGAGTTTTTTAGCATAAGATGCCTGTGCCTTCAGACACAACTTGCCTTGCAGATGACAACTGTATTGCAAAAAGGTCACTCATCCCACCCATTCTGATCTTGAAAAACCCTACTCAAAAATACAAAGGCCAGAGAATCAGTAAGTCTCCACTGCCTGTCTAGTAGTCAGGAAGGGAATGGAGAGATGTTTGACTCAGTGTTTGGGCCTACAAGACCACCATCTACAAACCCCAAGTGCACAGCAAGTCTCCAAGATACTTCCTGTCACAATGGAAAATGTCTCCCAGAAACACACTTGCCTTTGGGAGACTTGGGTCAGCCCCAAATCAGATAGCCTCAGTGTCCACTGCAGTCAGATTTCTCCCTTTCCAAGCTTCCTGCCCATCTGAGTCAAACAGGCTTGTGAAAGGTCAGCAGTAGATGTGAAGCCTCCTTTCCCACTCCTACTCGCTTCCTGCGGTTTGTCTCACTTACCACCCAGGTGTAGAGCTCCTTCTCCACTGTCACCACAGCAAAGTGAGTGTTACCAGCACACACCTGGCGCGCGCTGCAGCCACTTTTGATGGCATCCAGCTTCTGGGGGGTGGACTTACCACCCCCCCAAACATACACCTCACTAGTGCGTGAAGTCACCACTGCAATGGGAGCCTCGTTCATGGTACTTGACCTGCACAAGACCCCCCCAACAAAATACACATGCTCTTAATAATGAGTTTGCATTCCCTGTCATCATCCATTTTCCTGCTGTTGTCTAGCAGTTTCCTCTTCACAACCATTCAGGGGTTTTGTTTTCAAAAACTGTTCTTCCAGCAAACTCTGAACAACCCATGAACAGGGACAACTTCACATAAGGTGCTCAGATAGTGTTAGTACTTCCAAGTTTATGAGGAAAAATTGGTCAAACTCTATCTGATAAATACCAGACAACCAGCTATGCATCTCACAGAAGCTATCTGCTTCACAGAGCAACCCTGCTTACAGGCTTGCTGGGAACTGTGGTGAACCTCTGGTATACCAAGTTTTATAGAAGATATTTATATTAATGTAATATTCGTCATTCAGACAGTCATATTCCTCCTGCTGAAGGGAATCTGTGTGAAAGGAGAGATCTACTTTACAATTCAGATATGTAGGCTGTGAAGACTACATCCTCAGTAGAACAGATTAGAGCTGGATGGGATCTGCTGAGGTACAGCTCCAGCCATACAAATAAGTAGGATATAAAAGGCAGAGTGAAACACAGGACAAGCATGCAACAACTGTGTCAAATTTCTAGCATTCAGGGATCTTCTAAACTACACTATTCCATTAAAGTTGTCAGAGGCTAACACTCCCAGTTCCTCTCTGGGGAGCTGTTCTCTCCATACTTCCTTTCAAACACATGTCTAAATAATTACCTTGGTCGTTTATTTGGCCCATTAAGCAGCGTGACTTTCTCTTCCATCTCCCTGCCAAGGGAGAAAAAGCATTTTAGGAAACAGCAACATTGCTCTATGCAATATACTGACAAGCAGCACACACAGACTGTTTTCCTTTCCAATAAAATGCTGCTGCCTCTTGGAGGAAATGTGGCAGCTGTTTACCAGCTCGCAGCAATACAAAGTAAGTAGGGCAGAAGTAATGGACCACACAGCTAACAAACTTCTAGGAGAGCTGAGGACAACAAACTATGTCCGTATGAAAATGTGGCCAACCAATACCCATATTGCACAAGAATAACCTTAAATGGCTAAATTTTATCAGGATTTGGGCTTTTACCAATGCATACAGCAAGACAAAACTTAAATTCTGTTGATCATGATGCAAAAGAGTATTGGTATAAAGCACTAAGTCTGCTGTTCCCAAAGAAACCAACATGGGATAGAAACAGCCCAGAATTATCATCCACCTTTCTTGACAAGATAGTGCGTGCAGGCTGATGGTCAAACTAAGCTAAAAATGGACCACTTTCAATGCAAGTCTCTCCCAAAGAGGAAGGCAACAAAAGGAAAAAGTGAGGGTCTCTATACTGAATGATCCATATATTTTGAATATATATTCAAAATGGCTTTTTCCAATGACTACAAGAGGATCTCTGTGACTCTTCATTCTCAGAAATTTGAAGAGTAGAAAGCAGCATTCCTCAGAGTCTCAGAATGGAATACCTCAAGGTTCTCAACACAACAGCTTCTAAGGATGCAGAAACCTTTCCCATGCACCAACAGAACATGAGATAGAAGACAAGACTGCAAAAATGCACTTTTGCCCTAAAGAGAATGAAGTACTTAAATAACTGCCTCACATCAGACTAAATTCACTTAAGGACATTGCTATAAAAAAATAAACACCACCAGCCTGCACAAACCCTCCTGTTTTCCCTGTCAGCCATCCAGGTTTCGAGCAAGACCATCTGATTACCTCCTGCGTTTGCTGAGAAGGGGATGTTCAAGCAATTCATCTGCAGTGGGTCTCTTTTCTGGGTCCTGAAAGAAGGAAGCAACAAGTAATTCTCTGTGAAATACTCATCATCTACAACAAAATCTTGGGGTAGAAGACCTCATTCAAGCCTGCATGGACCTCTTTCCCTGACTCCCTTCAGAAGGGAAAGGAATTAATTCAAATTCTTAGAATGAATAGGGATAAATACTACAGATGTGCAGGAGGGACTTGTATGCTCCAAAGGTATTAATACTATGTTTGCTTTCAAGAAATCAATTCCCTACAGAAAGCCAGAGCCTTAAGAGACTGCACTGACGTGATGCTCCTACCTCCACAGCACTGCATTAAAAAATAATTGCTTCTGCCAGCCCATTAAATACTTGTGAACAGAGTAAACCCAGCACACTTCCAGAGCCTGCAGGACTGAGACAAAGCTTTCAGAGGACTGGAGAAAGCCCATCCTTAGAGATGACTCAGGCCTCACAAAAATTACCCTGCATCAACAGCTCACATACTGAAACAGGCATGTCATACCCCTTCAGTCCTGAGTTCCACGGCTGAGACAGCTGGGAAAGGGTATCTGAAAATTAGAAAGTATCTCACCAACCTGATCAAGGCAGGAGTTTACCATCTGGATCAGCTCCCAGGAGTAGACAGTGGAATCAACCTCCATGGCACGATTTCCCTGTACAATCTTCACACAAAGGTTCAGGGGATTCTAGGCAGAAACCAGACATAATGGAACCAGAACAATGTGTCCCATGGGGAGAGATGCTATAGGCCACCATTATTTTCTTCCTCCATCTCTGATCAGAACACCCCCCTCTTCTTCCCTGCCTAGCAGGTTCTCCAGAAACCTAATAACAATTCGTGCAGAAATGGTGCCTCTGGTAGCTAGGACTTAGTGGCAACATCCAACTTTTCACCAAATTCTCTAACGGTGCAGGGAAAACAGGCTTCTCTCTGCATGAAATCTCCTATGCTGCATATTGCCACTAAACACAGCACAGCAGCAAAGTTGCTAGGGACTCGAGAGCCACCACAAGAGAAAGTCAGGCAAGGATGGTATTTTCACATCATGTCTTTCAGGGTTACAAAATCTTGCCTATGGCAACTAGCAGCTTTTCCCATCACATGGCACAAGCTGGCAAATCATATGTGTCAGCCAGCAATGCTCCTTTCACCCTCCCTATGCCAGCTTGACCAGACTTCTCTTGCAACCAAGCTTTGAGAAAGATCCTATTAAATCTGATTAGATTAGGTTAGATTAGATCCTATGAAATCTGAAGGCTGGAACTTTTTGCTACAGAATGCTAAACAGAAAATTCCCAGCTAGTAATGCTAAAAGAGCAAAAAGACTACAAGGTCACAAACCTCCTCCTTGTAGTCAAAAGGATACTTCATTCACAATCATGATACAAATTAGCACAGTTATTATTCTGCACCTAGTAAACCTGGGCTAAGACAAGGGTGGGTTTGGCAGAAGCCAGACAGGCTGCTGCATGAAGGCAGAAGGGAAATCTGCTTGAAGGGTAAGGGAAATCATGCGTCTTCTCTGGCTATAGCTGTCACTCTCAGGCCACTGTTTTTTTAATTAGCAGATTTAAACAACATTGAAAGAAAAACACAGCTGAAGAAAGCTATGAGCCAAGTCTGAATCTTAGGACAATAAAAAAATAAGGTTATTCAGTTCATAATGGTTTGCAGACTTACAGTAGCATCAAAGGTCCTCTTCAGAGTAAGCAGTTCAAAGATGACACAGCCCACAGCCCAAATATCTGATTTGAAGTTGTATTTCACACCCTGGCAGAGTTCTGGGGACATGTAATATGGAGTTCCCACCAGCTAGGAAAAATAACATTTAAAAATCAGAAATGATCCAGCAGCCTTCAATTCAGGAGCTCTGTACCCATTACGTTCATACAGAACAGAGCTAGACACTGCTCTGACACAGCACTGAAGAGATATACCTCACAAATGTGCTGGAGGGATGGGAACAATAAGCACACTTCTTCCCCTCTCATCCACAAACCTGTCTTTCCCTGAGCTTCCTAAAAGATCCTAGACACCTCTCTTCTCATGTACCTGATGTGGTACATACTTCTCAATAGAGCAGTAGTCACAAAAACACAGCAGTGACTTTCCCCTCTCTTAAATACACATCATTTAGAGGTAATCAGGGCCTTATGTACTGACATGGAAATCATCCCGTGAGGCTGAAGAAAAAGGGATCTAGCAAAGCTTCCAAATACAGGTGCCAGACCTTAGCTATGGAGCCACTCTGATCACAAGATACTGCCAGGACAAAGGCTGCTCTGTCTCAAACGAAAAGAAGGGTTCCTTTTGGGTCAGTATGTAGAAAGCTGGCTTGACTCCCACCCAACAGGCTTTCCCTTCAGAAGTGGACTTTCCTGAACGCTTGTTTTGTGTAGAACAAATATCCCCGCCACACAAAGAATCCAAAACTGTGCATGTAAATACAGAAGATCTCCCAGGTACTGCAGAAATAGTGGCTTAGCTCAAAGTCACAACAAGGAGATGCAGAACAAACATGATAAAAGATTTAAGAATGGAGCTTCCAGATGAATGGAGCTCACTCCTTAGAAAGAAACTAGACAGCAAAATAAAATGAGGCAGAATTTAGAAAAAGGAGAAATATTTATAGATGACCTCTTTTCAACTCTCTCAGCAAAGCTCGAAGGACTACAAAGCCTGCCCTTCATCAGACTCTGCTAGTACACTGTATATCAAATGGGTGCATTCAGAATCTGCCATCTCCCTCCCATTTTCTGTTACAGAGCGTGACAGAGTCCCGGCCCTGGGAAGGTTTAGAAGCCCTAAGAACTGAAGTATCACATGGAGCACTAGGACACTGCACCTAAACCTTTTTTAAGCAAAGGATAATGTAAGCTTTCTGTAAGATACAGATTATTTTCCATATCTTCTTGGGTAAATGGGAGAAAGAATGATAAATTAAGAAATCAGTGTTTAGTAAGCAAGATGTGAACATTCTACAAAATCACAATTTGACTGCTACAATTACAAATACTGACAATAACACGTTTTGCACTCATTTCCCAAAAAAATGACTTCCAGTCTGCCACTGGTCATTAGGTTACAAATTGAGCAACTAGACCAGAGCATAGCCAGCAAAAAAACCCCAAAATATGGTGGAAGGTGTGTAGTTCAAAATTTTTTGTAGGTGAAAAAGGAAAAAACAATACTTGCAGGTGTAGTAGGTATAGATGAATACAGACAACACAGGCAAAAACAAACCTGGAAATTCACAGCACAGAGCAAACTGCCTCTGAAAGCCAGAAGGCCACAAAAAGTGTGTCAAAACAGAAGTGGTTCTGCTGCAGCCCAGCCTAGTGATGGCTTTATGCAGTAGCCTTGAGTTCCCACTTACAGAGGAACTGCACAATAGTGCTCATGTTCTGGGAGTGGCAAATATTTAACTACACATCCTAACAGAACACCAACACCTGGCATCTAATCGAATAATACAGCCTGGTAAGGGGAAGTGCGAGCTGGCTTGTGCCCCAAACTATAATAAAGGCCTTTAGCAGATAGGAACCCCAGACAATGTTTTCCTTTCCAAGCCTAACACTCACCAGAGAAATTAATGGAGCTGAGAAATCCAAGCTGAACCTTTTAGGTGCCTGCAATACAGCTTACCCTGTGTCAAAACTGGCTGCGAAAATGCTTTCTGGCAGGGTCTGGAACAAGGCCAAGCCTGACAGCCTTCTGGTAGAATTAATCTCTCCTATAAAGCTTTGCCCCCCTTTAGGAACATTACCAATAAACCATACACCTGGTTACCATAAGAAGCACAAGTGCCTTTCTTGCTTCTTCAAAAAGCCTGGATATTAAAGAGATATGAGACATGCCGATGGCACGGTGCAATGTCAGGCATGCACATCCAAGCTATCTCAGATCCACCTGAGGCAAAATTTACCTGTTAGCACAGCAGCATGACAAAATTAATTTAATATGTTAAGCTGGACTTAACTAGCCCAGAGGGAGAGCGCTGTTCTGATGTGACTATAATGCTGTCTCCGTCCTTCAGCTAGCGCTGCCTTCGCATTCACAGATTCAGCTCCATGCCTAAGGGAAAGAAAGCAGCGCTCTCTAGCATGGCTACGCTAGCTCTAATACAATTCTATTCCCATAGTGGCACCTATCTTTAGTCTACTGCTGCTTTCCAGAGAGACAGACCTCCAAGAGGTAACCTGGGAGCAAATAAAACTGCAGGCTGCAACAAATCAGCAAATATGCCAGAGTTAGTGAGATAAAGTTAGGAAGTAAAGTTGTAGCGAAGTGGGTGTTGGTCTCCAAGTAGTAAGTGACATGACAAGAAGAAATGGCCCCAAGTTGCACCAGAGGAGGTTTACATAAAACACTAGGAAAAATTTCTTCACTGAAAGGGTCAGGCACTGGAAGAAGATGCCCGAAGAAGTAGCTGAGTCACCATCCCTGGAAGCGTTCAAAAAAACACATGGATGCAGCACTTGGGGACATGGTTTAGTGGTGAACACAGCAGTGCTGGGTTAACAGTTGGACTCAATGACCTTAGAGGTCTTTTCCAACTTTAATGCTATGATACCATAACACCGAGGGAAATTGAGGGGTGAGAGAAAGGAAAGTAACAGAAAACAAGCAGCAAGAATGTACAGTGTCCCTGGTCTTCTGCAAGACACGAAGAGATGAAACTCAGTTTGCACACAAAGATGGCAGATACTCACAGTCTCAGCCATAGAGTACTCAGAGTTCAGCTTCTTTGCCAATCCATAGTCTCCCAGTTTAATCAGGTTTGCCTTCGTTAGAAAGATATTTAATGTCTTTATATCTCTGAAACAAGAAAAAGAAATTCAAACACTCAGATACACTTCCAGATTTCACAGTTTTCCACGCATTACTACACTTTCCCCCCAAAATGAGCTACTTGCTACTCTGCCAGCACTCTGTCACACACACATACACAGAGCTCTCCAAAGGCAATTTTGCCCCAAGTACTGGGGGCAACTGCAGTTATCCATGTTTTATCACATTCCCCACACAAACACAACCCAGTTTCAAAAGCTCAGGCTCCAGACACCCATGTAAAGGCCACAGATCAAAGATAGTTCTTTCCCCGCCTCTCAGTTTCTTCTCGTATGAAGGTCATTGAGCAGATCTTATTTTTGCTAGTTTTATAAATAGACCCAAGCCAGGAGTCCCTGAGCTCGCTAAAAACCTAAGTGTAGGTATGAATATGTATGTATGCAAATATAAACACATACACAGAGGGTGTGAAACAGAAGTCACTCTAGAACTTAAGCATAATGTCCTTACCCCTCAAGAGGTACTCTTTATAACACGACATAGGATTCTAGCCCCTGAGTTGGCTGGGCTGATTGAGAAGGCTTTAAGTCTAGGTTGGAAGGGGGAAGGAGATAAGACCAGGCTCACTAGAGATGAGGCTGTAGGCTGCATGCCAGTGTTGGGGGTGAAATCGATAGCCCAGCTGAAGTGCATCTGCACCAATGCACACCGTGCAGATAACAAACAGGAGGAGCTGGAAGCCACTGTGCAGCAGGAAAGCTGTGACACAGGTGCCATCATGGAAATGTGGTGGGGGGACTTGCACTATTGGAGTGCTCCAATGCAGCTCTTCATAAGGCACAGGTGAGCAAGGAGAGGCAGTGGGGGGTGGCTCTGTACCTTAGGGAGCGTTTTGACTGCACAGAGGCCAAGGTCAGTGATGATACGGTTCACCACCTATGGGTGACAATCAGGGGGAGGACCAACCAGGATGAAGAGCTAGATGAGATTCCATAAGCAGCTGGCTGAAGTTTCATGATTGCTAGTTTTTGTGGGAGACTTCAACCTGCTGCATGTGTGCTGGAAACTCAACACAGCAGAGAGGAGGCCGTCCAGGAGGTTCCTGGAGTGTGTGGAAGATAACTTCACGACACAGCTGGTTAGCAAGGCTAACCGGGGCAGTGCCTGCTGTTTCTGAACAGACAAGGGCTGGTGGGAGATGTGGTGGTTGGAGGCCGTCTTAGGTAGCGACCATGAAATGACAGAGTTTTCAATTCTCGGTGAAGTCAGGAAGGGGGCCAACAAAACCTCCACCTTGGAGTTCTGGCGGGCAAACTTTGGTCTTTTCAGGACACTGGTTCAGGCAGTCCCTTGGGAAATGGCTCTTAAAAACACAGGGGTCTAGGAAGGCTGGACATACTTTAAGAAGGAAATGTTAGAGATGCAAGAGCAGGCTGCTGGAGAAGCTGGCCATCCATGGCTTGTATAAGTGCACTCTTTGCTGGGTTAAGAACTGCCTGGGTGGCCAGGTACAGAGCATAGTGGTGATGGGTGCCACATCCAGTTGGCAGTCAATCACCAGTGGGGTTCCCCAGGGCTCAGTGTTGGGGCCACTCCTGTTTAATATCTTTATTGATGTTTTGGACAAGGGGATTGGGTGCACCCTCAGTCAGTTTGCAGACAACACCAAGCTGGGCAGGAGTGTTGACAGGCTGAAGGCTAGGAGAGGCTCTACACTGGGATCTAGACAGCCTAGATCGATAGGCTGAGGCCAACTGTAGAGGTTCAGTAAGGTGAAATATCAGGTCCCGCACTTGGGCCACAACAACCCCAGGCAGTGCTACAGGCTGGGGGCAGAATGGCTGGAAAGCTGCCCAGCAGAAAAGGACCTGGGGATGCCACTCAACAGCAGCTGAACATGAGCCAGGGTGTGCCCAAGTGGTCAAGACGGCCAACGGCAGCCTGGCCTGTATCAGAAAAAGTGTGTCCAGCAGGACCAGGGCAGGTATTGTCCGCCTATACTCAGTACCAGCAAGGCCACACTTCAGTTCTGGGCCCCTCACTGCAAGAAAGACATTGAGGTGCTGCAGAACGGCTGATTCTCTGAACAGAGGTGGTAAAAGGTCTGGAGCACAAGTCTGATGAGAAGCGGCTGAGGGAGCTGTGGTTGTCTAGCCTGGAGAAAAGGAGGCTCCACTGAGACCTTATCACTCTCTACCGCTGCCTGAAAGGAGATTGCAGCAAGATGGGGGTCAGACTCCTTTCCAAGGTGACAGTTGTCACAAGAGGAAATGACCTCAGGATATACCAAGGGAGGTTCAGGTTGGACATCAGAAGAATTTCTTCACTGAAAGGGTTGTTAAGCATTGGAATGGACTGTCCAGGGAAGTGGTAGAGCCACCATCCCTGGAAGCATTCAAGAAACAACTAGACATGGCACTTACTGCTATGGTTTAGTTGACATGGTGGTGTTCAGTTGGGCTCTTAAGATCTTGGAGGTCTTTTCCAACCTTAATGATACCATGATTCTATGACATACTGCACCCAAGAGATCAAAAGACTGATGGCCACAAAAACCCCCAGCTCCAAAACTCACTGAAAACACTCTCTCCCAGACAGAGTAATCTGTATGTAGTTTCATAGATCAACACAAGAGGCTGGAAACAGAGAGGAAGCCCCTGCAGCATGATATGTTTTTCATGGCCAACACTTCATAGCACCCTTAACACCCTCTTTTCCTAACGTACCATCAACAACTTCCCAGTGTAGATCAGGAAAACATCAAGTAAAGCAGCACTTTGCACTCATCCACTTGGGGCATCGCAAAGTTCTGGGTCACTCTGACAATGTCTGCAGCAGAAGGAAATCACTGCAAACATTTAAATAATTGTTCAATTCATTATTGTGGAAGGATTTGGGGCCACACATGTCCAGAAGTGGAAGTAGGAAATCACTGCAAAGCAGGACAGACATGACATCTGCTTTAGGCCAAAAACCTAGGCACTACTTTGCTGAGTGTAGGCTACCAACCCCTCATTAGCAAGGCTTGCCAATCACTAAAGATTCAGAATGGCAGCAGCCAGGACGCTATCCTACAGAAAATATCCTCACCCAGCTATGCACATAAGTTAGTGCAGCACACGATCCAACTGTGCTGGAAGTGGCTGTCTACACGTGCAATACTCCCCAGAACATCACAGCCTCCTTGAAACACACGTAAGACATGAAATTTACTGCTCCCAAACAGAAAACAGAAAAAGGTAATTAGCTACACATTAAAATCTCAGAATAACTGTCAAAATTACCACTACAAGTTAACAGACTGGGTCCTTAAGCAACAGGCCAAAGAAATAAGATTCAGACAAATACAGGACAAATCTTCACATGGGTTATATTGCAGCAATGGACAACTGCAAAGTCTTCATCACTACTAGCCTCCAGGAATTACAGAATGATGTACACACTGGATTGCAGCTATTAATTGTGGAACAGGTCGGAAGTACCTTTGGCCTGTGGTAACTGCTCTTCCTACCCACTTTAACAAACATCATTTATGTGCTATAGCAATAAAGGGCAAATTTACTGCCTTCCTATGTGGATAAACTTTGTTCACACAGCTGCAGTTCCATTTTCAAATACAAGATTTCCTGCACATTTATCACAAGATGGTTTCTAGCCCAATAAAAAAAGGATATTTAACATCTAGGAGACCCTATTACACTTTGGAGAAGCTTGGTGCTTGCTTTAAACAAAGAAACAAAGGAGTTCTTCACTCACCCCATGAACTGCACTGGTTACCTCAGCTTTGCTGCATGCCACGCTTACCTGTGAAGAATTCCTGCTCGATGAATGCAGCTCACCGCTGATGCAATTTGAAAGAGATACCAAACCACCATCTGCATAGGTAGGAATATAAGCATTATGTGAGGCTCGAAAAAAAAAAAAACACAAAACCCTACCCATCCCTGTCACACTGAGGCACAGCAAGAGGGCCTGGCCATACCATTCAGATGCTCTTTCAGGAGTATGAAAATTTTAGAATTTCCTGGTTTGGAAATCTTTAAAAAAGATATTCCAATAGGTAAATTGTTCTACTGCCATTTGTAGTGTCTGTCCTGATAAGTGCCACAGATTTAAGTGAAAAGACTTAAGAATGACAACTAATGACCACTTGGTTTGAAACATCTACAGTTGTGCTCTCCAAAATATGAATTGTGGCCATTAAATACTCTCCATGAGCCAGAAAGTCTTAGAAGTCACTATCTAAGACAAGTAAGTGTAATCATTAATCAGCTCAGCATGCAGTGAAAGCAGACAGCAGAAAGTAAGTTTAAATAAAATAAAGACAGAAAAAGAGAATAGTAAGACAGATTCAAGGAAATTACTCAAAAAAACCCCTACAAAATGATTAAGAAGGGAGAGAAGTAGAGTACCCACTAGGAAGAAACACAGAAAGAGGTTTAAGAGTTAAATGTTTGCCAAGATGATAAGGTGAAGAAAGCCAGCTCTCTTTCATTATTCCTCCCTTGGAACTATGTACTGCTTATAGACAGTTAAAAAGGAAAATAAGTTTTGGATAGACCAAAAATGCTTGCAATATTGAACCAGGAGGATGCCAGCCCCCAGATAAACACAGAAATTCCCCACCATCACAATGAAAAAAAATTTGAAGAAATACTCAAATAACCCTACAGATCCCCAGAACATTAGGCCAGCCCCACTGCTCCCTCAAACCAGTCCAAATTACCTCTTCTTCAAATAACTTGTCTTTCTGTCGCAGAATCTTATCGTAGAGGTTCCCTCCTGTAATTATGAGTGAGAAAAACAGAGGTTCATCTTAGTTAATGGCAACAGTTACTCTGCTCAAGTGCTGCTGGGAATACTCAAATCCCCTAAGAGATCTGATCAATCACTACAGCTCTCTCTCAGCATTCTTCACTTAAACTGGTCAGGCATCCACAAAACTAAGTTCTTCTTCCATTTAAGAACTTCAGTGGTGTAATTAAGGCTAAGCAGAGATGAATCTTTAACAGCACCCTTTAATACTCTCTGCAAAGCAAATCAGTAAGCTCGGCCAGCAGTCTCTACTTTTTTACTTACTTTTTTAAAGTGTTTCTTGGGGTATGTAAACATGCATTAGCTTACACCAAATCATGTGAGATTGTCCTGTTTATATATTTATATATAAATAACATATATATATATATATATATAAATAACATATTAAAAAAGAGAAAGAAAACAATTTGAAGGTCAGAGTAGTCCCTGAAAGCACAAATTACTGTCTTTTGCTACTTACTGCCCAGCTCTGACTGGCCTCTCCTTTATCTGCCCTACCAAAAACATCGGTGCAGAATTCACAAAGCACTGACAACAGCAGTACCACTAACAGAAGCCTGAAATCAGCAGAATCTTCAGGGTGCCCCATGACTTCAAGACAGCAGACTGAAAATCAAGGAGAGCTAAAAGAAATGATGCTGAGGGCTGCAGGTAGAGATACTCCCTGTCAGATCAGTATCCAAACAGTAAATCCCAAAACTCTGATCACCTCCTGTTGCCATTCCAATTCCCAATTATCACATATTATGTCCTAATTGTAATGGATCACCAGGACCATTCCCATGGTGCAAGACAGCTTTTGGCTGTATGACTTCCATGGGCCTGTGAAGTGATAGATGTCCAAAACAGGCTGCAATGACTCCTCTGTCTACTTGAGGGACTTAATTCAAACTTCCATGTTAGGAAGATTTTTCTAATTGAGATTCCCTTCTCTTAATTTCTTCTCATTCAGCCTTGCTGTAACTTCCCAACATTTTTTTTCTGCCTTACGTTCACATTTACAAATTAGCTACAAATCACTCTTCACATTCACAATTTAATCGAAGTATTTACTTCTGCCTCTTCTTATAAGTGTCTGCTCTAACCATTCAAACTTTGCAAGCTTTTAGTCAATTGTGTTCTTCATCTCTCTTTTTTTCCCATCTTTTTTGCAGCTTTTCTGAACCAAAGAGCAGCCAAAATGATAGGTACTAAATTACCAAAATCCTACACAAGAAGACAAGTTAGCTCTTGACTCATATAACCAATACATCTATGCACACATGTGAAAACAAAATTAATTTAGTATTTGTTTTATCTAACCACATCTAACCTTCTGACATAGGTTATTCTCTTTTCAATTACAGTATTTTATAGGATATTTCTTCCCAAATATATTTCATTTGTATTCACTGATGTTATCTCATGGCAAATCCAAGTCTTACAGTACCATGATATACACATGGAACTAAAATCAATAACTTGGCTTCCTCTTCTGTAAAATAGGGGCAACATTTACTGAAACTTGAAATTCTTTTCTGGATCTTCAGAAGAGACAAGCCAATTAAACAGTAAAACCTTTGGATTCTGAGGAATGTCTGACAGTGACTAGTCCAGTCTTACTTTAAAAATTACTCACAAATTATCTTGGGTTTGTACACTGAAAAAAAAAGCCAAAGAAACAACTATTAATGCATTGGCAAAACCACTACATGGAAGTCCAAACAAGATTTCCTCTTTCTCATGTCCCTTGTTCTGTACCATTCAGACACATTCAGGCAACACCAGCTATACACTCATCTCTTGGTTATTATCCCAAAGCCAACAGAGGCATTTACAAATGTGCACAGATATCAATACTATGCAGCTTTTCTCTATGCTCTCCAACAAATTTATAATGGCCTCAAGCATACAGTCTTTCCAGGGCAAGTAAGTAACTCACACACAGAGAGAACCCCTAAAATAAAAGGTGCCTCAAAGAGCTAACATTCCCCTGCGCTCGCACTGGACTCCACCCTCCAGAACAACAAAAAGCAGAGAAGAAAAAACGGCTTTGGTCAAGCTGTCAACGAGGGTGTCTGACACCCTTCAAAAAGACTTTGCATAACTCTGTTATGCTCTCCAACCTGTTCCAGTGGAAGCAGCCTGTTGCATAAGGTGATCACAACACGATGATAGCCTTTTCCAGCAAAAAATGTTTCTACCAATGAGCCAAGGCTTAATGCAAGCCCTATACAAACACCAGATACTTAGCCTGGGGAGCTGTCCCACTCACCCAAACAGGAATCACACTGCAGTTCTAGGCACGTATCCTGTTCCAGCAGTGTAAGCTGTATATGGGCTCCTCTTCCTGCTGTCTAAGAGCAGCTGCTAGTCAGAAGCTCATACCAAATCCTTCTATTGCTCCATCTGAGCTAGGACTGTTTCCTCTGCAAGCTCCAAACACCACCATCTAAGCTACTCTTGGACAGAATTTCAAAATTTTCTCCACCACCAGAAGGACCAGGTTTGTTGTTTGTGTTAATAGTAAATGCAGAAGCTGAAAGCAGAAGGCAGGAAAAAGTCGTAACGGCAGTGTACCAGGAGTTTTTTAAGCTTTGATTTATAACTGCCAAATTATAAAACTATTTAAGTGACGGTACTGAAAAAACAGCCCAGCTCTGTACTCATGGTCTTTTCCCACTGCCCTCCTAAAAGAACACAGCAAGGTGCACTAGAAGCATTTATCACCGAAACCTCACTCCTTCCAGTGCACAAGCCATTCAGAAAACTCAAGAAATCATCACCTGCATAGACTACCTCCACTAGCAGAAGAGAACCTAGCCCTACTGGGCTTCCTTTTTTAGCACCTGAGACACAAATCAAAAGGGTTCTCAGTCTCTTCTTCAGGAGCTACGCAGCAGAATTCACCTCTACTCTTCTGCTCTCCAGATGACACCCCAGAAATACTTGTTGCAGGTTCTACAGGAGGGTGACCTGGACACATGGCAGCTGCCTCTTTATAAACGGGAGTAGGGATCTCACCATTACAGTACTCCAGCTCAATCAGGAGCGTGGTGTTATCCATGAAGTGATTGTAGTATGCGATGATGTTCTCATGCTGCAACAGCGCCAGGATAACAATTTCGTTCAAAGCATCACGACGCTCCTTTTCTGACAGCCGGGTCAGGTCCACCTCTTTCCACACTACAAGTGAGTCATCCTGAAACACAAAAACATCTTTCAATTAAAAACACACTGTTACAAAGAAAACAGTCTGTGCCTTTACAGCAGGAAATTAAAATATCAAGAAAAGCAAAACTTTCCTGTCTCTTACAGATTTCAGACAAATATTCTTAACAACTTACGTTTTGAGGTTTGTTGTTTGTCATTAAAAATAGCAACGGCCTGAAGCCATCTTTCTAGCTGGCCAATACTCACTTTGGGAAAAAAAAAACAAAACCAAAACACCAAACCAAGGGAAAAACACAGGGTTTGTTTTATTTCAATAAAGACTAAACATACTCCCGTTCAATAAAGGGAGAACATTATATTTTTAATCCTGTAACTGTAGGATAGTGTACAAGACCATAAGCTGTTACAAATATTCAAAGGAAAAAGCATAGAGAAAAAAAAAAAAACAAAAACAAAAAGCAAAGCAAACCAATAAGGAAATAAGAATTAATTTAGTTTGCCCTTATTAGGTCCACACACATTGTCAGCCATGCTATGAGTGACCTCTCAAGCGAACAGTGTTCACTTATTGCCCAAGCCACAACACCTCAAGGTGGCCAGAAAAAAAACTGAAGAACTTCCCTTTGGAAATAAATCAAGTGTTTTTTCCTTGACAGCCGCTAAAAACCACAACTACAATTGAACTGCATGGTATTAAACGAGTTGGGAGCAACGAGAGGAGTGGCTTTTCATCCAGTCTCCCCTGATTACATTGAAATGCTGAGCACGTGAGCGAGTTACCTGTATGAGATGACCCCATGTCTTCTGTGACTGGAACAAAACATAGAAAAATGAGTAGTCTACTAGCGTGAGAAGAATCTCCACATCTCCCTGCAAAACTTCAGGGGACCCAGAGACCGGCAGTACCCAAACGTGCCAAAACCCAGACCCTGCACCCCTGGACACCGAGAGCTGAAGTTGTCACTTCGTGTCCGAGCTGTTCTCAGAGGGTTCCGGGGGATGTCATCCTGGGGGCTGTCAGCGTCACCCTGGGGGCTGTCGGTCACCCCAGGGGCCGAACCCCGCTGCGGCTCCTCAGGCACGGGCGCCTCCAAGCACCGGCCCCTGGCGACCGTCCCGCTCGCCCTGGCGGCGGCCCCCGCCCACATCGGAGCGGCCCCGGGGCCCCTTGGCGGGGGCGGCGGAGCGGGGCCCCTCTCCCGCCGCCGGGGCCGCCTACCTACCTCGGTGCGGCGGTACAGGGTGGCCTCGCCGAAGGCGCCGCGGCCCAGGGTGCGGATGGGGATGTAGTGCAGCTCCTCCTGCTCGCCGGGCACGCCGCCGCCGCCGCGGGAGCCGCCCCTGCCCGAGGACTCGTTGCCGAAGTCGGAGCTGATGGAGTCGCAGTGCCGCTCGTACTCGCCCAGCGACATGGTGATGGCGGCCCCGCTCGGCCCGGCGCTCCCTCAGCGCGGCCCCGCGGGCTCCATGTCGGCTCCCGACGGCGACCCGGAACCGCTTCCCGCCGCTGCCGCCGCCGCGACCTCCGCGCTCCCGCCCCGCCGGGCCCGGCCCCCGCCCCGCCCGCCGCCGGGAGCGGGCTCGGGGCGCGCGAAGCCGCGGCGGTGCGCGAATTCGCTTCCCAGGAAGACAAGCGTTCAACGTTAGTTTCTTAAAACGCTTGTAAGAATAAAAAACTGCCTGAAGTAACTGATTTGTATCGAAAAAGTAATTACTGCTTCTTATTGTACAGATGGTAATGTTTCTTTTTGCTTAGCCATGCTACACATAATATATATTATTGAAAAATAATTGACACAAGGGAGAACACACACATGGATAAACACCACGGCTGCACCCCAAGCACAAAGATCTGCTGGAGCACTTGGAGCACTTGCAGTGGGTACACATTTCACACTGTTAATAAAGCATAGCAATCTCCCTCTCCGTGCCACTCACAGTTCACGGATTCTCTCTCTGATGAAGAAATAAACTAAAAGCTTCATAAATATTTTAGATCTGAAACTGCAATGACTTCTCTGTCATGAAGAACTGTTTGCAACCCTAATCTTAGGTTTGTCGTTTATTTTCTTCACAAATGATGCACATTATCATCATTTCAATGTTTTATTTTCAAAGTTCTGTGGTCACAGCTACAGGTGGGAAAGTGGAGTTAAATGATGCAGAATGTTCACTTCAAGACCAATGATCCAAGCTTACAGGAGACTTCAGGAGCTGAAGCATAAAGCCCTAAACCCAGGCACAATGGAGCCCAGTTAGCTCTTATTTCACTACCTTAGGAAGATGCTTGAAAGAATGAGCAATGCTCCTTGCAAGGTGCTGAAGGTTAAAGAGCTGTTCAGCATTATATGCACCTATTTGTGAGTAATTTATATATCAACATCTATTTGTTGTGCGTTGAAACTATTTCCCTACAAAGATGATGTCCTTAGGAGCAGCAAAGACAGCATGTCAGTTTTGGGATAAAGAAGCTTGCAGTAATGGATGAAAAAGCTCACGTGTCTTGCTAAGGATCATTTACTCCCTCCCTTGCAAGGAGAGTACTTGGCAAAATGTCACCTGGCAAATAGTAATAATTAAAAAAAAAAAATCTGCATGACAAAAATCTCGTGAAAATGGGATTAAGGAATTTGGAACAGTTGTAGAACATCAGAAGACTAATTTTAAAAATCAATCTTCATTTTTCCAGTTTGAAAAGTAGAGCTATCTTGACCATTATTATCTACAGTATCTTACAAATTCTTCCATAAAATGCTTACAATAGTAGCTACAATCAGGTTTAGCCACCCCACAGCATTGCCTTTACTACCCTTTAAGAAGCAGGCAATTCTCCCAGCAAGATGCCCCTAAGGTAAGTAGCAGTCGATAGTCAGTCAGGTTTATTGGAATACAACTGAAGAATGCATACCTCACTTTACACTGTATTTTTTACTCAAGCATTTAAAGAAATCAGACCATCAAGCCCCCATCAAGGGGCAATGTGTCATTTTGCCTCTTGCAAAAGGAGTATTGAAGGATGAATTTGGGTAAGGGTAAGGAAGCTGCCATTTAAACCAAATCATGGCAAGCATCTGCCTTACTTCAAAGATCTCATTCATAGTTTTCAGAGTCAAGGTAGTACATTGGTTATATTACTAAGCCAAGCAAAGATCAGCCCACGCTGAGAAGTGACAAGGTTAATTATCATTAAGAAGACAACACCATGAAAATGTAGTTATATATGTATAGCAAATACTTTATGCGTGAAGGAAGATTGTCCAAACTAAGTGCACTTGGGGGAAATAAAAGCCCAAGCAGCTGGTATGGGTGAGAAAATGCTAGAGGGTAAAACTCTGCAGCAGGTCAGACCAGAGCTGCAATGGGATATAGCAGGAAAACACAAGCACCTGGTCCCCTCTGCTTGCCTCATCTACTGGCAGCTGTAGGAACAGCATCCACCAAATAACCAAGGAAAAACAAATTCTTACCATTACAATTCCAACAGAACATCTTGGTGCAGTTTATGTAGAGATCACATAATGCAATTGATTTAAAAGCTCAGGGGAAAGCTACCTCAGGAATACCAGCTGTGAAAGGAAATTAAGTGACAGGAAACCACAGAAGTGAGACAAAGCAATGTGAGCATGGTCCTGTCATTGCTTTTTTGGGGGTTATGTGCCCTCAAAGGAAGTTATTCAACATGTACATTTTATTGCAGAAACTGAAATACAAGACAGATGAGTCCTTTAGAACATAGCAGCTTTCTCCAAACATGAGCTAAATCAACATAGCAAAGATCACTGGGATGGACACCAAGATATCACAGGTCCTCTGGCAGGCTGTCAGCAAGCTGGAAATGCAGAAGCTAATGCATTGAGTTTGAGCTGATAAACCACATGGACCTCTGGCAATAGAAGGAGCGAACAGGAATCTGTTACTACCATTTTGCAGAAAGTCACTTCAGCTGCAGCTGAAACAGAGAAACTTCTAGCTCCTGCCACTCCTTCCGGTGCAAAGCAAAATAGGATTCCTACAAAGACTACTGAGCAAATACAAGTGTTTTAGTGCAGCAGCAAAGGCTTGGGCTCACCTGTTTCAGGTTTACAAAAAGGTTTAAGAAAAGCCAACTGGCAGTTTTTCTAAATCCTCTGCTCTTTCCAATCTCCTCAGAGAAAGGTGACCTGCCTCTGGTCTGCCAGAGCTACCACACCACCACATGCAGTAATTTGGGGGAAGAAAAAACAAGCACAAGTCACAGTGGAGAAAGGACAGCAGAAAAAAAACCTGCCAATGCTGAACTCCTGTAGTCTTCACCAGACCCAGCCTTCTTTTTCTCCTCTGAAAGATCTATCCATTTCAGGTTTGTGGTCTCTCTTTCCCAACAAGCCACCTTCAACATAAGGGAAGTTCATTTCCCAAAGACTTTGTTCACTAAAAGCATGGCCATCTCAGGCATCTGAAAGACAAGTACTGCAGAGGGACACAACTAAAGATATGGGAGACAGAAATACATCACATGAAATGACAGAGGTAAAGAGAGGCCATGCTACTTTCCCAAACCTCTGCCTCAGGACCTGTTGAAATGTATGAGTGGGAATCCCCTCATGATCTTGACCAGTTGCCAAACTAGTTTGAATCAAATGTCTCTCATCTGCCAGTTAGAAGGAAACACAGATGTTGTACACTTGGTTTACTTCTCACAAACCTGAGCAGCTTACAAAAAATGAGTAAGTGTGTAAAATGCTCATCCCCTCACACATGCACGCAAACAGCAGCTGCTTTGGGCACCCTGTACAGGGTGCAGCCCACGCTGGCAGAGCAGGAGGGGGAATACACAAAGATAAACCTTATTTAGGAATGCTCACGTGCTGTGTTAAGTACTGTGATAATTAAATCGTTAGTCACATTGACAAGTGGGTGGGAGAGGCTGGAAACGTCTGATGCAGTTTGCTACAGGCAATCATCGATTCACCAGTGATGCATCCGTCACACACAAAGATGGGCTCAGACCCAAGTATCTGCAACAGCTCAACTTTAGCCTATTTCCCAGAAGTGAAATGGAATGAAGACACCAGCCCTGCATCTGCAGTGCTGTAAAACAATCAAGACTTCACTACCAACCTACCCCATGCAAGCAGCTGTATGATTTCACATACTCAAAATACTCATCCGGGAAAGAACTTGCAGAGTCTAATCCTTACCTAGAGATCTGGGGATTTCCCTTCCTGAAATTCTCCCCGATAATACTAACTAGTTACCTAGCATTTATGTGTCCCCAGTCTTGTTAGCAGCATGTATCACTTGGCTACTGCATTAACAAAAGGCTTGCAGGGTCAGCAGAGGAGATCTGACAGCATTTCAATAAATACCTAACCACTCTCTTCGGTCTCTGCCACTCACATAGGACCAACTCATCTTTGCAACAGTTTTCAGTCTCCTCTAAAATACAAAACTGAAAGTACTTCTATTTGTCTTAATGAACTAAATTTTACATGGGAGCCGATGGTGAAAAACTGGATCTTGTACCCTAGAGCACCAGCCCTGTTTCACTACGAGCCTTAAAATTCCTCTACATAGAGCGATATAATGAGGTGGGGAGGGAGAAAGGCAAAAAATGGTAACCTGTATTAGGACACCTCACTTGCTGTCCTGGTCCCACTACACAGAGAAGCCTGTGCACCCTTCCCAAGTCTAGAATTAATTGTTACTAGAGAAGCTTAAGGCTTGTGGGGAGTCTGTTTACTTGCTGCTTCATGTGACAGGTCAACAGGAAACAGCAGTCTGTAGGAACAAGCACAGAGAGGACAAGACTCACAGCAACAAGGTGAGGTGGGTAGTTTTTCCCCCAAAAAAATTTTATTTGAGAAAGCTGACAAAAGTCCCCCAACCAATCATTACAAGTAAATCCACACCTCTGTACCTCCTCCCCAGTAACCACACCAGTACAGTGAAGATCAAAACGTAACACCAGAACGATGAGAGTGTAACAGTCACCTGGGGAACTTAAGGCCTCACCACCATTTTTAAGATAACTCTGTATTCAGATAAGGACAAGGAGAGGATATCAAAACAGACAAGACAGGAAAAGCCCCTTTCTTGTACTGTCTTTTCAAGTTATATAAAAACAAAAGCAAAACCTTAACAGATCTACAGGCTTCAAACTGTAGAACCTAAAACTACCTTCAAATTACTTCTGTAATTCAGTCCTGTGGCACTGCTGCTGTTCTGCACTGTAACAGCTTCCAAAGACGTACATGGATAAAATGGATGCAAGGGCAGAGGAGTGGACTTAGGATCCTAATATGGCTTTATCAAAAACCAAACAAATTAAAAGCAATCAAAGTACTTGCAGTGGAACTAACAACTCCAGGAACTTGGGAATGGCAAAGAACTAATGTATTTAGATGACAGAAGATCATCTTTACATCCTCTTTTCCATTGCCTTACCCCAGACAACTGTTTCCTTCCCAGCAATAGATCAGACTCGCCAGAAATTATAAAACTATGCTTTTTTGGAACTGCTAGGCTGGGCCCAGGGCCATGACAACCCCATCCCTACCCAGAAGGGTCTAGACACACGACACCAGAATGCTGTGCTGCTGAACCACTTGCTCTGAAGGAATGCAGAGACAATGAAAGAAATGTAATCATGGCCTAAAAACTGCAGCAAGTTAAGTCCAGGAAGTTAACCTGCCTGCTTTTTCCCAGCCTGGTTTATTTAACATCATGCCATCTGGACAGCTGAGAAATGGTGAGAAGCTGCTGGTTCTCACTGTCTAGTACTGCATAGGAAAATAGTTCTGTTGAGGGTACAGTTCAGACTGCCCCCTCAGATGTAGAATTAGCCTGTTCCCACTCTGTACTGCCTTTTTTCAGTTCATCCACATTCCTCCAACTCCTCTGCTACCCTGCACAGCACTATTGTACCCTCAGACCTCAATGCAGGGTACAGGCCTTCATGCCTCATGTGAGCATCACCTCACCTTGCTTTGAGGTCTCAGAAAGTAACATTCAGCCAGCTGCCTGGATAGATGAGAAGTCTCCTGCTCAATGTAAGACCAAGTTTCCTAGCATGACCTGCTCCCATCTCCTCTGTGACTGTATCTGACCAAGGCCTCCTGCACAAAAGGCTGTTCCTGACCACGGCTTTCAGGAAAGCTGCTGCACCATTTCAAAACAAGAGAGGCAAATCCAAGACAAACATGTGGGGAAAGGGTGGGACCAAGGCTGGATAGCTTATTTGAGCAAAGCAGGCTTATTTCCAAGCTCAAACACACTTCCAAGCCTGCCTTAGAAGGCTCCCCTTCCTCCAGGCTAAATCACTGTATGCTCAAGCGCTCTGACCTGTCAGCACAAAGATACCAGCTCCCACAGGGAGAAACACAGAGGCCCACGACAGGGACCAAAGCTTGGAAGACCCTCTATCCTCAGGCCCTGCTGGAATGATGAATCCTGTCTCCATTTGCTTGAGGCTTAGATCCCTGCTGTTGAGGACAGGATTCCCCTGCTCTGCCCCAGAGCAACCTGCATGCCACTTAAAGAGTGCAGCAGGGTCAAGTGGTTCTGAGTAACACTGCAGTCACAGACAGATGGGAGACATCATCAAGCCATGATTATAAAAGGAGAATAGACAGCGCAAAAAACTTGCTGCAGCTGTCATGGAAACATCTTTTTTTATTTAATCGCTGCCCCAGGAATACCCAAACCCATCACGACCTCCCCCACCCTCAGCATCCAACAGGATTTCACAAGTCCCCCATTGCCTCTGATGTTTAGGCTCCCCTCCCCCTTTAGGGTCCAAGTTCCTCCAGAAAAGCTCCAGTCAGTGGGTATCATCTGTGAGATGGCTCCAGGGGGCCATGGCTAGGTCCCAGCGGTGTCCAGCTGGGTCTGAGAGGAAGGGGAAGAAGATTTGCTCCTTTACTCAATCAGTTTCTTGGCCTTGAAGAAGCGACGCAGGTAGAAAACCTGCCAGGTAGCCAGTCCGATGAGACAGCACATGGAGAAAATGCTGAAGTACAGAACCCGGGTGTTTGTTGACTCTGAAACAGATAACAAACCATTGCACCTGAGTCTGGCATCACAGGATGCACCCAAAGATGGCAAAGTTCCCAGGACTTCTTCTCCTCCCACATGCAAAAGCAAGACAGCATGAAGGCAAGGGCATCCAAGGACCAGCAGCACTTGAGAATAAAAGGAGAGGGAACAATGAGTAGGAAAATAGCAGGGAACAAGGTGAAGCTGTGGTTAATGGGCAACACTGAATGGAACAAAGTAATTCACATTATGAATGGAGACAGAAAGAAATGATTTCTAGAGACAGAACAACAAGACTCAGGGACTACTTCAGGTTTCCCTTACTAGGAACAGAACAGGCAGAGACCACTATAATGACTTGATCTCCAAATGTTGGCCTAATAACACATTTAGCAGAAATAAGGGGTTTTAGAGTTTCATCCCTCTGAAGGGGCACATGGTCTCTCACCATTTGTGTCCCTCATCTCCTCTTCTCGTTTCTTCATGTAAGCAAAGTCGTTAACAATGGACTCTGAAAGATCTTCCAAGCGCCTCAATTCTACTTCCAGGGGTTTCAACTTCTCCACTTTAGCAATCTAGAAAACAGAAAAGTCAAATCACTGAACCAAAACCAAAAACTCCCACATGGGTTTTTACTGCCAGTTTGAACCACTCCTCCCCACACACTACAGATCTGGGGCATCCTTCCCCTCGTGAAATACCTCTACAAGCCAGAAACTACCATTGCATAAAACACTATCACTTCTCCCACCTATTTTCAGAAACACACTTTCCTACTACTCCTCCTACACAATGGAAGAGCACAGCATGCACACAAGCACACTTCTTCCTTATTCGGCCTAATGTTAACTTATTCACAGTTGGCTTCTGAGGAGTGGGTAGAAGATCTTGCCACATGACTAAACCTCCAGTGAGTATAAATCACAGCCTGAGATACAGGTGACTAATTTACATATGCGTATGATACAGTTCCATAGGCACACAGGCTGTTAGCACCGAGACTCCCTTTGCTAATGCCCCGGAAAGCCCAGGCAGCCCGGTTCCCAGCAGCAGCAGTTTAATTATCCCACAAGAGCTCGGGACTTTTACCTCTCAAACGGAACCTCCAGGGAAGCACAGGCTCCTGGCAGGGACCCCGCAGCCACCAAGCTCTGCGACCGCCTCGCGCCACCGGGTGGCGCTGCGGGGCCGCTGCCGGGCCCGGCCCCCCTCGGGAGCAACCCGCTTCCCTCAGGAACGCTGGGTCGGGCATCGCTTCTGTGCACGGCACCCAGCCCCCGGTCCCACAGCTCACACGCTTGGTATCCAAAAACAAAAACCCACAGCAAAATTCAATTAGAAAGCACAGCACACAACAGCAACTATTTAAATTGAATGTGCAGACATGTGTCTCTGCCCCAGTTGTGGCTGTAACCTGACACACACATTACATAAAACCTGTGACACAAGGACACTTGAAGCTAACTGCAATTCCTGCCACTTCTCCAGAGCAGGGTTTGGGTAACTGCGGTTCTTGCACAGAATTTGTCACTATTACCAGCAAGTGACAGGCCCCTGCCATGAAGGCCAGATGCTGCATCCCCAAGTAATGCAGCAGAAGAAAGGTGAGTTACAGAAAACACACAGAACACCTGCATCTCACCACCAGTCTCAGCCTCACAGGATTACTCAGGTATAAGCTGCATGATGGCATCTCTCCGTGATCCACGCTGACAGGCAGGCAACAGGGCACCCAGCATGAAGGTATCCCCAAAATGCCACTTCCAGAGGCAGCTGCCTGGGCATCAGAGCAAGAGCTGAAGAGATGCTCGTGACCAGGCCAGTGCTAGCTAATCAGCCCTTCCACTGAAGGGTCTCCACATGACACGCATATCCTGGCAAGCAGCAAGCCACCAATCATCTGAGGATTTTTATGCTGAGGCAAGCTGTATATTATAGCTCTGCCAGCACAGCAGTGTCAGTTTGGAGTGTGTTTGAGAGAAGGGGTAGGAAGCAGCAGGTTAACCCCCTCCTGCTTTCTAGCCAATAGGTTGTAATGACAGAACCCTGTGGCCTGGACACATATCTGCCAGCAGACAGCTTTGCTGAAAAACTGGCACCAGTGTCTGGGCACGCCTGTGGCCCAGACTCTGCTGACACTGCTAGAGCAGCCAGTCTGTAATACACACAAGGTCTTGGGGCAGCTGTACTGACAAGCTAGCCTTGCACTGACCAGATCCATTATCTTCCTTGAGGGCTCATTTCCTCATTCACAGAAGGCTACAAGGGTTCCACTGGGAAAAAACAAGGTTTATCTGCTCCATCTGCATCCCTTCAGCCATTCTTAACAGGCGTGGCTACAAACATCTAATAGCTAATTTTAGTCCTGCACGTATTCCAAAATGTGTATCCTGAATCAGAGAATCACAGAATCAATTAGAGTGGAAAAGACCTCTGAGATCAAGTCCAACCTAAGACCTAACACCACCATGACAACTAGACCATGGCACTAAGTACCATGTCCAGTCTTTCCTTAAACACTGCAACCTCCCTGGGCAGTCCCGGAACCTTTTACCCCTAATGAAGCCAATATGCACAGCTGCTCCCAAGAGATTTTGTAACAAAGCCCACCAAGCATCTGTGATGGTGGAACATCATCATCCTAGAAAGGACATCTGGACCACCAGAACCAAGACAACAACTCCAATGAGGTTCCCATGGGTCACTTAAAAGATTTGTCAAAGCCTTCCTCTCTTCCTAGCACAGAAGAAGATACACTATAGCCAAGAATTGTCAAGGGGTAGCTGATGTGGAAAAGAACCTAGATCATCAAGCATTCTTAGTGCCATCAGAGATCTTTTCACTTTTCCCTATCTTCATTTCTACTTCTTGAATGGATAAAGTTATTCCTCCCAAACCCAGATAACTAAGGTATGACATTGCAGTTAGATTTTCTAATCCAGCTCACTCTTCCAGCTGCTTTCCTCCAAGAATGTCTGGATCTATGAAAGTTTATGAAGCCAGACTTGGACAGTATCAGTGACCCTCATTAAACTCCCTGAATTAAGTGTCCTTGCAGCAATCCAACAAGAAGAACTGGGGCTGTACAACAGGTCACTGGTACTCATCAACAAACGAACATCGCAAGCAAAAGCCTCAAAAAGGCTGCAATTCCAGGAGAGAAACTGAGCAACATCCCTGCCCTCTGACACACCTTACAGCAACCTGTCAAGTCAAAACTCACAACTACTACAGCAAACTAAGAGAGATGGTGAAAAAAAAGAAAACACACTGCAAAGCAGTGTGGTTAAACATCTATAGCAGCTGTACAAATAATAAATCAGTCTGAGTCCTTCCTAGACATGCCGCTCAACAAGGCTCAATACAGTCTACCACTCTGAGAGGTCCTCACAAGTCAAGGATGCTTGCCAGGGCTGCCAAGATCTGCATTTGGCATCAAGTGGGACTGAAAGTCTAAATTCTTGTTTTCTTGTATTTGTCCATGGACCTTTTCCCTGGACCTTTTCCCTCAAACTACATTTTGTGAGCATAACAGATGCATTTATTCCAATATAGTTTTACCAGTACAACCAGTGAGTATGTAGATACACAGGCATACAAGAACCTTTCTGCACAGCAACAGTGCTTCTAGGAAGCACTACAGTAATGTAACTCTTAGATTATGCTGTGGGGTGGGATTTAAAGCGATTCTGTAAATATAGCCATCATAATCCCCCCACTTACACTCTCAGGGATTCACCCCATAAGATTTCAACTTCTTGCAATCCCTCAGCAGCAGGCTGACAGCTGGCCCTGTGACTGCTCCACTCTTCCCTGATCCCAAGCACATTTTTACTTTCCATGTAGGATGTGCTCCAGACTGCTTAAGCCATGATTGCTCCGCTCTTCCCTGACCCCAAGCACCTCCTTACACTCCACATAGGAAGTGCTCCCAACCAACTCAAGCCATGCAAGTCCAGATAGCCCAAAGTTCAAAAAGATATAAAAACACCAGCATGACCATGTCAGAAATTTGTTAATTTTCTAACTGGAACCATACACAGCCTCCTCTGCTACCCACTCTCCTCCCTAAGGCATCTCCCATGCTCTTATGCACAGTGGACACAGCAATCATTTGCAGGACTCTTTCTCTACCAGTAATTCTCATTTTCTCAGGCACAGGCTCTGTACTGGGGGATGACTGATCTCAAATTCTAGTGAGCCAAAAGCACGATAGCTGCCATAAAAATTCAGTATCCAAACCAGCCAGGACTGTCTCAGCACAAAGCAACTGCTACTCTACACAGCTGGCTCTTGGGTCTAAGCAAGCTATGTCCTCTTAAGATGGAAATGTTTAGGCTGTTACTCCTATTTCCAATGTCATGCCTTCAAACCAAATAGTCATTCCACAGCAGCTACTACTATGCCAAACACCTTTACATTGATACACTGCTAGTTCTTAGAAACACACAAGCACTATTTCAGGCCTGCTGAGCCAGTACACCTTATAGTCGGGAAGGTAAGAACAGTAACATTGAAACTTGACCTTTAAGAGAGGGTCTGATATTAACCTAAAATAACCTCTGCTGCTTGGGCTGGGGAAACTTCACATCTCAGTGTCTTGTTGCCTCTAATGCCTATGCCTAGAAGCTGTGTCATGCTGTCCTAGCAAAGAAATTCACACATTAGGCTCCAGTTCCCAGAGTACAGAATCAATTCTAGTTGATGTTTGCCTTTTTTTTTCTGTCCTGTAACACACAAAGCTTCACTGCAATTGTAGTTTGCAGACAGGCTTTCATCACCGCTGGGAAAACAGCTTCCCATCATGAGCCCAGATCTACAAAAGGCATCACGTGAGTGCTGGGAAAGGAGAGCCTGCAGTGCAGGCAGCCAGGGGACATACCTCCTCGTAGTTCTTTGCTTCAACGCCATGCTTCATATCCAGAGTCACGAGCTGGTCCGGCATCCTCCCTGTTCCTGGAAGCATAATGAAAGGATTCCTTGTGTGAAACATTCAGCCTGCCAGGAAATCACCAGCTCTTCCCACCAGTGAGGAAGAATTCAAATCCCTCCCCTCCCCTCCCTCCATGTCTGCATCTAACTGCGGAGGCAGCACAGTCCAGCCTAAAAATACAGACTTCACAATGAATCCTGGCTGAAGGAGAGCCTTCCAAAGATAATGAGAACAAGCTGTAACTAAAAGCACTGAGCGCCTACAGGATGCAAATCACTGTAAAAACTGCAGAGGATTAGAACATGAACACCAGCTGCTATGAGACAGCCTAATGACAGATAAGTCACCAGAGGGACAAGTAGTCAACTGGGAAGCCCACATTCACAGGAAGTGAACCGGCAACTTGTCAAGGTTACTGGGGCTGTAAATGACTTTACATTCAAAGGAGCAGATGATAAACTGCTCCTATTGAGGAACTGAATGAGGACTACTGAAACCTCACATGCTGGAGTATCTGCAGAAGCCAATGCAATCCCTTTATCAACCATCTCAGATACCCAAGAACCACATTGCTAATGCAAACCCCAAGAGAGCAAGAGGCTTCTGAAGCTGGGAAAACACTGCCTCAGAGAGCTGCCAGCTGGAGCCACGTAAACAGCACATAAGGCTGCAGTCACTCGCAAAGTAGGTATCTTTCAAGGCTGTAACCCCCAGGCTAGGGAAACCTGTGGCTTACAGCTTCTTTCAACTGCTACAAACTCTCACATCTGAGAACATTCGCAAGAGGAAAAAAATATATATGAGATAGTCACATCAGATACTCTAAAAAATGCAGCACATCAGCTTATCTGAGCATCATTCTATACTATACCACCCACCAAGAAAATGCCTGTATGTAACACATTCCCAAATCCCAGCATGTTGGGACATACAGTTGTCCTCAACTGGCTGACAGCAAAACACAAGGTCTGAATTTACTTAAACTATGAATTTCAGAGTCACCATGCAGGACCATGTCCAATACTCACATTTTGTCTCTGAAGGCTGCCAGGTGGGCATTCCCTCAGTCCACAAACAAATTCAATGTACAGGTTATGGTGGGTCACTCCAATTGGAGCTAGAAAGATACTCCAGATCTTCGATACAACCAAGTATCGATACACGAAATTTTTTCTCTACCCACTCATTGAACAGCTCTTCAACACCAGAGTAGAATCACCTTCTACTGCTAGCAGGACAATGAATAATCTACTGATAAGATGGTGCATATCAACTACAAACCACTTCTTAAGTTTCCTTATGGGAATGCACTATATAAGAGCCCAACAGTTAATTACAATTAGGGTAGAATTTTGTTGTTTTCTTACAAAAGACCGGTTACTGTAAGAACACCCTGAAGTCCCAGCACTGTTCTTTAACATACAGGCTGTATACGACCCCCCCATACTCCTTTCCCCAACCACAAGTTTTGGCTGCTTATGCCACACACGTTACCAGCATAGGTGGAGACAGGCAGGTAGGACAGACAACAGTAGCTGCAAAAAAAAATTCACAGCACACAGTTAAGTGAGAGGTTTTTTTAATGGTGCCCAAATTATAGCAACTTGAGTTAAGAGCTGAAGCTTGGAGGAAGAGATGAGAAAGATAAAAAGGCCAGTGAACAGAAGAACAGAACTAGAAGAATTAATTTGCTGGACTGGAAGGGAGAGCTGCCAAGAGGCAGTAAGAAACCAGAAACCTTAAAGCTGCCAGGTGCAAAGGGATGGAGAGGAGACATCTTGCAAGAGGTTAATGTTGTCAGGGACTGGCAGGGAAAAACTCAAGCTGCTCTTCTGTAAGTTTACTAAGCCCAAGGCAGCTCCCTTCATACTCATCAGATCCTCAGAAACCCCTTGCTTCTCCTGCAGCCAAGGCTCAGCAGAGCAGGCTGGAGCAGCAGCAAAGAGAAAAACAGTCAAGATTCAGAGATCATGAACTAAACTGATACGTACACTCCTCAGGTCTTCAAGAGGCCATCTCACATAAGCACTGAACTGTTTCCTGGGAAACTAGGGGAGCTCTTAATTTGCAGAGTCAGTGGGAAAGCAGGACGGTTGAACTGAACATCAGAAAGTTTTCCCCAGGAATTCCAGAAAAAATGAGTCCTAACACTTAAGAAAGTTTGGGAAGATAAGGATTACAGGAGCATTTAAAGATTAACAGTTAAAGATTAGCACACAGAAGAGCCCTAGAGGGAGAATGCAGTGAGGCCTGGCTGTTCATCTGAGATTATCTTATTGTAGGAGAGTAAATGTGCCTGGGAACAGAGCACTGGTCAGGAAGACAGGACCATTCTGCCTGGAAGAGGTAAAAAGCCCATCATGCAAATACCCACAGCTCCAAGAAGCACCCTAAGAACTCCTCCACTCTGATAAGGTGAACCCTCAATATAGGCTCTCCTTCTCACTTCCTCTTCCTCATTTCTGTGGTTAGGGATGGAGAAATACCAGTTGCTTGGACCCCTCAGATCCAACAGCTCTAGCTTTCCCCTACCAACAGTCTATCTCTTCCAGTACTCCACAAACATCCTCCTTGGTGGCTGCTGTAAGTCCTGCTTACTTACTTGATGAGGCTGGGAAAAAAAATGTAACCTTCAAAGAGAAACATGGGAATTAAATAGACTTGGTAAGTTCCCCCACTCCCATGCTGACTCTATAGAGCAAACAAGGTACTTCCTTGTGATGTGGTTACTTCTTTCCAAGTACCTTAACCAAGTCCTGCAGAAGATCAAGCCCCACAGTGTCTTAAAGTCCCTTACTTTAATACTTCCTTGACTTCCAGCACAGACATGGAAAATCTGGAGATACTTTAGGTGGAATTTGGGGCACCTGGGTCTAAAAAGAAAGCCCAAAAAAAGAAAGCCTCCAGAAGAGGATCCAGCTGCTCAGTTGATGAGCTCTAGATTTTGGCATCTCAGCACCCCACAGGTCATCAAGGTAGAAGCTGCATTTAGAAATACTTAATCCTCAACCATACTGAAAGCTTTAAAACAAACTTGCAACAAGGGAGTCAGGGAACAAACATTTGCTACAATCAAAACAGTTGTAAGGGGCTCAGTCTAGGCAAGAAACCTCTGCTCAAAAGCACCCAACTAAGAGTCTAGACATAACTAAAGAAAGAAACCTTCCCCACTTCAGTGTGTGATCACATGGAAGCTATGAAAAGATCTGCAGGACTGTCTGGAGACTTCTCAAATACCCAGGTGTTGGAAAGTAAATAGCATGAGTGACTCCCAGATGAGTCACCAGTGCCTGCATGTCTCAATGTGTTAAGGAACATTTGGAAGTCCTACCTTTGGAGTAAAATAAAAATGTAATCCTGACCATTTGAGGTCACTATTTTATCTGTAAAATAGAAGAGGTGTTACAAGCCAGATCCCTCCCAAACCCAGCAAAGAATATAGCCTTCTCTTTCTGTGAAGTTCCCTTCAACTTGCAAACTATTTGCATCTTATACATGGAGCAGAAACAGCAAAACAGCAGCTGAATTTCAACTGACATGAGAAATGCTGCTAGTGAATGCTCTGTGAAACACTCTGGGATCTTTTAGGATAAGACCTAGGAAAAACTGAACCCAAGGAGTAGAACTCTGACAGTAACCATAAAAGGATTGTAGCACCTACAAACTTGCATGTGCTCACACCACCACTGATGAGATTAGAGCCCACATGTTGGCCACTTTCAGCACGTTTGTCCTGAAGTTGACCACGGGCATTCAAAGCAGTACATGCGTCACACTCACAGGAAACAAGCCTCAGCACTCGTTAGGCAACCATCCCTGTAGCACAAATGCAAAGCTGACGTCCTGCTCATTTCCCCTTCCCTTTAGGGACCACTTCAAGAGCAGTTGTGGGTGCAAATTAAGGACACATTCCTTATACACACACTGTCCAACCTCATAAAATGGTCGTCAACCTATCGCAGGATAGCTGCCAAGAACACATTGTGTATAGATTACATTCTACCAAACGGGGAAGAAATGGCCTGCTGGGGTGAAAGACAGGTCCTGGAGATGATAGCATCCAGCTCTATCCTGGCTTGACTGCAAGGTGGAGAGAAGCATGAAACTGGCAAAAGAAGTGTGGTTTGCTCACTGGTATTGCCACTCACTGCAACTGTGGTGACCTCTGTGGGAGGAATGCCTGATTCCTCTTTCAGAGGAAACCCAAGTGCTCTACACAACAGTCACAGAGGATTACTCTACTTCAAATGCAACACAGACAGCAGATGTTCTGTAATGAGACTGGCCACAAGCTCCTGAAAATCAGCTTTAAAAGCCAAAAAGTGTTCTGTGGACCACACTCAGGATCACTTTACTCGTATTGCTAATCCACATATCTACACGAACTTGATCAGAAGCTAGAAACAGCCGGCACACCTTTCATTTCACTTACCCACAGGAAGCTTGCTCTCAAAGCAGGCCTCAAACATATCATAGTCTTCAGTGGTGAAGGCAAACTTGCCTTTGGTGGCATCCTCCTTGGCATACAGGATGTGCCCAGCCGAGTCAGTTATCTGTAAGAGAGACAATGAAGGTAAGAAACACAGTACTTTGCTGCTGTGAGCTCATGCTGCCTGTGCAGGAAGAGTAATCCTAGCCTCCCCTTTGGATCTGATGCTTTCTCCTTCCAACAGTTTCCCTCCATCTTTGTGACTACATCAACTGATATCAGTTGACTGACATCAATTCCTCCCCTCCTCATCCACACACCAGGAGCTGACAGAGTGACTATAAAGTAATTATTGACTCTTAGATCCAAAAAACCACCAACAAATCAAAAAACAACACCCCCCACCAAAAAAAACACCACGAAAAAGCAATTGACCAACAAATCAAAAAAAATCCCAAACTGAAACCCACACTAATTTCTCTTCTCCTATGAATCCCAACTACAGACTACATGTAAGAACTATAGCTGAACCAAACTGTCATTCACTGCCTTTATTTTCCAAGCAAAATTAATAAATTCTCATAGCAACAAAGATAAGGAGAAGACTTGTGGGACAAAAGGGTAACATTCCCCAGAAGATGAAATGGAGAAGGGTACATCTCTTCCTCTAGAAATGAACCATGAGTGCGGCCCTGAGTTACACAAGGGTGCCAAGATCCATAAAAGTGGCCACTTCAGAGGACAATTCAGACTACACAGACAGAATAATTACTGCTTTGAGCTAAGTCTATAAAACTACCAAGAATAGGCAAAAACTGTGGAAGGTCTACAAAAATGCTTCAACAAAGAGTATAAAAAGAAAGGACACACATTTCATGACGCAAACTTGAGAATAATTAAGCTCAATTAAAGGCTCCATCCAGCTGAAACACTCTGACCAGGGAGAGGGGTGAAAAAAACGGAAGGTGTTACAACACTGCATGAAAATGAACAATGTGTGTTCCACTGAGACGCTTCCCATTTTCCCTCTACTCTAATTTTTAACAGCTATGTCTGAAACAGCACAGACACTAAAATTACTAGGGGATCTTTGAAGGTCTTAGAGATGAACAGACTAAAAAGCTTGGGAATAATTTTAAAGGTATATAAGACAAAAGTACACAAAATAATTTGTGGCACAGAAAAAGTAAGTCAGACATTTTACTTCACTCCAGCCTTTTTTTCCCTGTACAAAGGCCATGCAAAAGGGCTATGTACCCAGAACTATTCTAAGGAAACACTCTCTGTTCTTATTAGAGCACCTAATGAACTCTCTGTCACTGGACTTGAAACAAATGTGAACCTACTCATGGATGAGAGTTGTTGCATTAGGCAGGAAAAACGATCAAGTATATAAGTTTTCATCTACTTTATGGTACAAACCATAGCAGGCAAGACTTCAGGAACAAGCTTCCTGTATACATAGATTATCCCAAAATTGCCTGTAAGGGGATTTGTTGTAGCTGCCCCTGCACCATATGCTGTCAGCATCTGAGAACAATGAGGAGCACTGCTCTCCGTGCAGCAGCTCCTGCTCAGAGCTGTACCTGTTTGCAAGCGGCAAGCAGATGAAAGCACGCCTGCGCAGTCAGGCACAGGCAGCTGCGCTGCCATCCCCTTGCCACAAGCCATGAGCCACCAGCCACCTCCTGTCTGGAAGCCACCAGGCACTGGGAAGCACTGGGCCCAAGTGAGCAGGCCCATCTGCAGTAGGGGACTGTGTGTCTGACCATGCCAACACTGTGAAAAAGCCTGTGATCTGGCCACCACATGGCACATGCTGTTGAGTGGAGTGGTCCCGATTAACCAAGATGCCTCAGCAGCGTGACACCACACATTCTGCACACCAGTTCCTCCATCACAACAGGCAGTCACAACAACATAGCTCTCAGATGCCCCCATTATTTTGAGCACTATTTCCTCATGGCTTGGTAGGCACCAGAGCTACTCTTTAAGCAGCTTGATCAATTTTTGCCCTTTGCAGCTCATGAACAGCATTCTGGAGAGTAAAAGCTCTGCTATCCACTTTCATGAAACTGAATAGCATTACCCAAATCAGCCAAATACACTGCCCATTCAGCCGGGTGTGCGAGGGCGGGAGAAGCTGCTAATAGCCCAGCCAGAACGCTTGTGGAGGAGTCGACCTGAAAGGGATTTTTCATGCTATTGTAACGTTATTTACGGTAAGGCAATCCCCTACAGAAAGGGCATTGTTTGCCCTTGACAAACAGCCCGATACCGTCGGGCTCGACAATGGGCCAGAGGCACGTGGCTGCCAAGTGAGAGCTCAGGCGCCCCAAGCCCCCGCAGCAGCCAGCGGGCAGAGCCCACGGGTTCCTCCAAAACAGAGGGTGCCACTGTTAGCGCTGGGCTATCACACACACACACATCTCAGCTCACCGGCAGGAAGTGAACTGAGCCCGGAGAGAATTAAGTACCAACCTCCTCCCTCCTCTGTTCGGTGGCCCAACCCAAGGGGCCAAAGCAGACCATCCAGTGCAGAACAGAGCGTACCAGCAGCCACGATGTCCTGGACTGACCTTTCCCACACAGACCACAGAGAAAGCAGGCACCTAGCAGAGGGGTTTCAGCACTTTTAACAAGCCCATCATATTGGGAGGACCCAACATACCTGACCCATAAGAAGGAAAGTAAGAATTGTGTTCATTATGTTTTTCTCCTTTGTAGCTTTTCAAACTATACAGGGCTTCTTTTAATTTTATAGTTCGAACAAGAAAGAACTTCTATAAGTAGTACTACCCAGATATCAGCTTCATCAGCAAAGCCAATTAAGACCTAAACATGGGATTCACTGGTTCACCATCACCTCCCTAGATAAGTCTTGTGTGATAAAAGTGAGTTTTGGAAGAGACCTTGGGGTCAACTGACCTAAGAGTGGGCAACCTGAGAACCAGAAGGTTTGGTTACCAAGCAGTAAGAGACAGATGGGAACATGGCACTCCATCTGAAATACATGTGCCTTACCCAGCAAATACTACATCAACACTTTAAAGCCTTCACGCAGCTTGGCTCTGCCCATACACAGACAAGTTTCCTCTTACAAATGATGCAAGGACAGAAGAACAAGGTTTTTTAAAAAGCAGGGCTTTGGAAGAAGCCTTCTCCAGCCATAACCAAGCACAACTGCCAATAACCCAGGGCCTTCAGGCATTGGTAGGCAGATGCTGTAAAGGCAACTTGACTTCAGGACGTCTACAATACTCAAGAACACCAAGTTCAGAAACTCCTGAGCAGACCATTCTGCTTCTGTTTGTTTGCATGCTTACTACTGAAACCCTTGGGAATGTAGACAGAAATAGAAAAGGGAACAGAAGGCTGTTATGAACTGACTACGTAGTAACAGACCTTATTAAGCTACGTAGGAATTTGAAGAAAGCCTAGGGAAAGCAGGTTGTGGGCAGAATTAAAGTGAAGCTGTTGAAGTTTTGATAGCTGCTTGTCACACAAGTGTATTATTCACGTATATTTCTGCCAAGCCTGTACTTCCTTAAGATCCTTCAGGATCATTTTCTTCCCTGCAGCAAGCACCTGCCTACCTAAAATCCATGCAAGCCACGACACAGAAAGATGAAAATAGCCATTTTGTGTACCAAAATCTGGTTTCTCAGCCCCCATTCCACTGTGCCAGGATCCCGTTGTGCCAAGCCCTACGCATGGAGGGAGCCCTCGGAAGGCCACGTCACCATAACTCTTTCCTGCTCACACGGTGTCAGCAGCCCTGGTACAGCTTTATCGCAGCGGCCCATCTCGCCAGGCGCCGGATAATCTGCATCGTGTGCGGATTATATGGCAGATGGCAGGACGGGCCGCTGCAACTCGATCTTTGGGGAGAAACAGCTCGTATTTGGCTCCAACTAAAACGCTGCCCTGGTCCGTCGCTGCCCAGCACCCGGAACTGCTGGGCGGGCTGGTGGCCCCTCGCGCAGGACGAGTCCCGCGGTGCGGCGCAGGCCGGGGCCGGGCGGCTGTCGGCTCCCGCGTGGGCCGGTGTCACGCGTGGAACACGTCACCCCTTCCTTCCTTCCTTCCTTCCCCGCCCCGCACGGCCGGCGAGGGGAGGCGGGGCCGCACCGCCCGCCCCGGCCACCCCCGCCCCCCCGGGGCCGCACCTTGAGGTTGGCGGAGGGTCCGGTGGAGGAGCCCGGCGGGGCGCCGATCTCGTACTCGCCCGTGACCAGGGTGTCGCGGTGGATCTCCTCCCGCAGGCACTTCCGCGCCTTGCCCGGCAGCTGGAAGGAGATGGGCCGCGCCGGGCCCACCAGCAGGAGCAGCAGGAGCAGCGGCAGGAGCGGGGCCCGCCCGAGGCGGGGGCGGCCGGGCAGCGGCGGCAGCGGCAGCGGCATGGCGGCGGCTCCGGGTGCGGGCCTGCCTCCGCCGCACGTGACCGCCGCCGCCGCCGCCGCTGCTGCGTCACGGCGGGGCGGGGCCGGGGCGGGGCCTGACGGCGCTGAGGGGCGCGGGGTACGGGCCTGGGCGCCTCGAGGCGTGACCCTTCGGGGGGGCTGTTTCATGATGAAACAAATGAGTAACGGAGTTAATCCAGTAGTAACGGAGGGTAACGAGTAACAACGGTTTCGCTCGTTCAAGAATTGGAAAATCAGAACAAAACCAAACCGTGCTCTGAGGCAGAGGAGCATTCTGAGATGGACAAGCAGTCTGAATTTCCTTGAGACTGACTCGCAGCTGAAGTCCTTCGCTGGGAGAGACACTTGCTGTTTATTGCATGGGGTTTTTTTTTTTATTTCTGAGTAACTTCCCTCTTGATTTCTACACACAAGAAAATTCAGTTTTATCAGATGTCTTGCTTCTTTGGATCAGTGCCTTGCGAATACCATTCAATAGAAGTATCCAAGTGTTTTTGACAGCAAATAAAATTATGATTATTTTTGAAGACAGAGCATTACTTTTTTTCTCTCCCTTTCCAGCATGTACTCAGATCTACTTTTTTTTTTTTTTTCTCTTGATACATTTTACTCTTTAGGAAGATAGCACTAAGTAACCACTGGCCAACTTTGGGCTGCTGCTTCCCCCTGGCACCATATCGCCTCTGTTCCCAGTCTCCCGTGTTGGTAGTGGGGCTGCCAGGAAGAACACGCACAAGCGGGAGCAGTGACTTGCTCTGCAGCGTAACCTGCCTTCACACAGGCGAACAGGGAGGGGAAAATTGCACAGGTGTGTGGTTATCATCACCACAGTTGCAGTCGGCCCCTGGGATCAGCTGCAAATGTTTGGGTGTGCTGAGATGCAAGGAAAAGCAGGAAGAAAGAAATTGATAGTAACATTGCTAGAGAGCAAAACAATTTCAAAATTTCTATTATCTTGAGTAAAAAAAAATGACACCATTGTTCCACTTTTATTCCTTAAACATCACCAGCTGTGTTCCCTCTCTGATCAAAACATGTCTTTAATGACAAGCAATAACAAGGAGTTGGTACAAACTTCAATCTAAAGAGACTTTAAGCAGTGAATTTCATGTCTGCATGTTCACCTGAAGCACATTTTGAAGAACAGTTCACCACTTTTGCCTGCTTGTGCTCATACTTACTGAGAAAATACAATGAAGCCCTCCTGCAGGAAAAGGCACTAAGCCCAAATGTACAGTGGTGGAGTGACCTCCTTGCTTGGAGGGAAATAAAAAGAACCCTCACAAAAAAAAAAAAAACCCAAAACAACAAAAACTTCCCAGCACTAGACCTTTGCCCTTACTTTAAGCTCCAGTTTATTGTTTGAAGTGGGATTTGCAGTCACTTGATGGACATTTCAATACATTTTTATTTCTCTTATCAGTTCACAAACCTTCCCTTACTTGGACAATTAAATTATTTGGAAATGTAACCTTAATAAAATAAATGTTTTGCTCTTTCTGCAATATGTCAAAGTATATTTGAACAATGAAAACATTCTTTCCATTGCAGCGCTTAAGGCAGAAATAGCTATTATTTCACAAACTTTAAGAAACACAGACTATTAGAATATGAAGATATGAAATGCTGTACCATAAAATTCCTGATGAAATAGGCACAGCATGACAAATCTCTTCATGCAGAACATTCCTCAAACCAATGACATGTACCCAGCCCTCTATCATGTTTAAAACATTCCATAATGCCTTATTTTCCAGAGAAAATTGCTCATTCATGTTAAGGTACCCTTGTTTTCTAAAATCAAAGTGTGAACTCAACCATAAAAGAGCAAATATGTGACTGATTACAATCCCTTCCTATTGTGGCCATTTTGTCATGGTACATTTTTAGATGAGTTACACTTATGACCAACAAATTTATCCCCTGTTTTCTGTTGTAGTCTCCTCCTGTGGAGGCATTATTCTAGAAGCTGCCACACAGGCAAGTTCAGATCTAATTATAAAACCCCTCAGAGATCCTTCAGTGCTTCAGTGTGTTATGAAAGAAAATGGTACAGAGATGCCGTGATCACAATCCCCAGTTTCTGGCTCTTTAAAGCACTTAAGCCTGCAATGGGGCAATCTCCCTTGAGTGTGCAAAGTAACTTACAGCAGAGGGAAAGCATCTGAAGATTCTTTCAGCTGCAGGTTAGGAAATAGCAGTCTTGCAGGGACATGCCTTAATGTTTCCACATAGTGGAGGCTCACAAAATGAAATGCTTCCTGTAATTCAGAAACACTGAACAGAGGTGAAGGAGAGATTGATAACTTGTTACACAACTTTCCAGATGAAGCGATGACCTATTTTAGCTCAATCTGCTGTGTTAAGCACTGTGGGAGCTCGGCAGTCAGCTGGAAGCAGGTATTCGTTCTCGCTGGCACTAATCCATAGACAAATGGGTGAATCCCCAAAGTAAATATTAATGCTGCCAATCACGACACACTGACAAAATTCAAACCATTTTGTTTGTGTATATCTTTTATATTTCCAAGTATCCCTAATGCAGTTTTATTGAAAATGTCTTGAAAATGATAAAGAGATCAATGAATTATTCAGCTTTCAGTTCTGTTTTAGCAGAAGAGCACTGAAAACCTTTGAATATCTCTATAGTCTGAGGCAGTAAAGGCCGTTGAAGAATATATGCCTTTTCCCACTAAATTTCTAATTTTTCCTAACTGACAAATTTCACAGAGTGTTAGCAGTAGTCAATTCCTGCCATACCAAAATGTATCTTTTATCTATGGTAAATGGCAGAAAACAACACTAATTTGCTCCCTCTGTGAAACAATGTGTATGAATGTGTATGAATTACATAATTAGACCTTTTTTTTACTGTTTCTGCGTCAGCTGCTGTGGCATTTTTGCATTTTCTTCTTTTGGACAATAAAAAGTTGAAACAATGTTCCTCTTAAAAACTATTCTAGACTTTTATGCTCTAATCCTTTTGCATTCTGCCTTGCACCTGGCAATCCACTACCAGATACTGAGAAAATTCTATAAAAATTACATATGCTTTACTATGCTAATCAGTGTTTTTACTAACCATGCAAAATTGTTCATCCACCACTTCTGGAAAGTGCAAGGCCACTTCTTTTAAGGGGCTATATTTGAACTCATTGCTGGGATATAACTCTCACAGTCACCATCACGATCACAATCCAGACAGAAATGTTTTTCAATCAACTAAAAATAAATCAGTGGCTAAAGAGCCATAAACAGCATTGCACTGCTTTACCTCTCCTGTAATCTGTCCCAGAGATCCCATGTACTGTGTACTGGCCATATAGCTAAAATATATAGTGTTTGGATAAGAAACATAGAACAAAACAACCTTTAGATATCAGGAAGCATTTAAGTTGAATCCTTTGAGGAGACAAATTATTGTTACAATATATTTATATAAATCTGCTTCCATTTCACCCAGTGACTAAAGTTATTCCTACAAAGTACTTCAAAATCCTGCAAGCATGTGAATTGCTTGAAATCAAGTGTATGGGGCTTAATCTAAAACAGGAGTTCATTTAGGGAAACAAAACATCCTTCATCAAAGACAGCCCAGATTCAATCACACACAAACCACTTTGAAGAAGTGAGCATTTGCAGTTCTTCTCTCATCTTTCCCCCATGCTTTTCCTACTGCCAGGCAGGTTTTCAGCTTTTAAGTAATAGCCTCCCAGCTTTTTGAGGTGATCTCCCACTTCACTTCCCGGCAACTTTCACCTACTGCCCTCCCGGAACTCAAGGGAAGCCCATATCCCTTTCCATTCCCAACAGATGGCTCCAGGCAAAGCCCCGCATCTCCCACAGCCCCAGCAGCATGCACCATGCCAGCTCCCTGTCCAACAGAGGCCTGCTGGCCTTTCCTGCTCACCAGCAGCTGTGTTGGGATTAACTTTCCAGCAAACACCAATACAAAGTTCACCTAGAAACCCCCAACCTCTGCAAGAAGCAGCTGCCTTGTTACCTCCTCTCAACTCCCAGCCCTGTCCTCCTCTGACCTTTGTGATAAACATGCCTCTGCTCAGGGTGGGTAACAAATTACTGTTTACACAGGCTTTCAAGAATCTCTACAAAAGAGGTTTTGTTACCTAAGCCATGACTCTAAAAAAATAGAAGCTTGGGGTATTGTCTTGTCTCAACAGGCAAACTGTCCAACGTTAAGTCACACCATTATTTTTCTTTCAGTTGTGAATCACAGTGCCAGCTCAAAGCAACACAAAAGAGAGTACATTTAATGTTTGGGGCATAACTTTATAATTACTTTTTCTTAAAAGACCAGAGCTGTGAACCATCTGATTAAAAGCTTATCTCTGCATCTCATGGGCCTTGGGAGCTGCAGCCCCTTTCTAAACAATGGAGAGAAAGACATTATTCTAGAGAGGTCTTCTCATCCTGAACAAGACATCTAAATCTGGTGAGATAAATCCCAGTCCAGGTTTCTTCAAACTGAATTTATGCTGAAATCAAGGTCTAATCAGCAGTTACATTGTGCATTGTTGCTCTGCACAAGTCTGACTGAGCTGTCTCCTTACTCAGGGTACAGCATCTTAAATAAGAGGTGGTTGGCCAGGTCCACCTCCCCATAGCTCAGCTTGAGTCCTCACTCACTTCATCCCTGCCAACTGATGGGGACACCCAGGCCAGCTTCCAGACCACTCAGACTAGCTCCTCCACTGTCCTCTCTCTGATAAAGGCTAGAGATGGATATGGCATAGGACAATGGCGAAGTCCATAGCAGGAAGGACATATTTACTTCAGCATCAAATGACTGTGAGTTAGAGGCCCTCAGAAGAAGACTCATTATCCTTTTTAAAACATACACTCACTTTAAAAAAACTGGATCTTTCTGCCAGCCATATACATTTCAAAGCTTTTTAATATTGATGAACTCTTTAATCAGGTGCTTTCCAGATCTGCTGTCCAGTGTCTGTAAAGGTATTTCCTTAAAATCAGTTTCAGATTTTGGCAACTGCAAGCCTGTCACAGAACCTGTCCTCCAGTTGTACCTGATGGGAACATAGTCGATTTCACTCTCAAGGACAGTGGCTGCCTAAGCTGCGAGGAGACGGCAACTGAGGGAAATAGATGAGGAAATGTACCAGGTTAGGTACCAGGCAAAGACTGAGTATCAGTGTGTCTAAGGGCAACTCTTCCAAATGATCCCCAGCTAAGACAAGCTGTGACTTCAGTGGCATTTTTAAAAGAAAAATTCTGAACAGAATTCTTAATGTAACCATCCGGAGAGACTTTCACATGTCAAAAGTAATGTGAAAAATACTCAGGAATTAAAAAAATAAACACTCTTGTGTAGGCTTTGCACATGAGAGCAGGAAGCTTTTACTGTGTAGGAAGCCTGAAGTCTTTTTATTATTCTACTACAGTGATGATTAAAGGTCAAAACATTTTGTTACTAGACTGTATTTCTTCAAGGGCTAATTTTAATTATTTTTAACTTTTCAGATATTTAACATTTATATCTGTCTGTTCTTAGATCTTTCCTTCTTATACATAGAGAGTAAGTGCAAGAACACTGGGGAGGAAATACCAAGACAATAGAGAGCTCAAATCTCTATTTGAAACACAAACCTAATCTCAGCTGTAGCTACGGAGACATGATTTCTGAATTATATTATCCTCATATCACCTGGTAAGAATAAAAAGAGGACATCTATGTGCAGCAACGCTATCTATTTCCAAGATTTCTTAGTGCTAGATTGAATGGAGAGTACCAGGCCAGGTTCTCCACTGAAGACAACACTTAGTGAATTCTTCCAGACGGACATATTTTTTTCAACTCAGAACAACCTTGTTGATTATTTGAAGATTAGCATGAAGAACATTCCTCCCTGCAACTCATCAGAATGACCAGCATCTAACAAATGGCATAATGAATATTAGCTCTTGTATATCAACAACAGTGCAGCTGAATGCTACTCAAGTCACCAGTTCTCGGGAGGAGGCTTGGCAGCAAAGGCAGCAGTTAGATGGGATGTTTATTGGATGTCTTCCACCAGCTGCACTGTGTGGTGGCTTGACTGTTAGATTATAAATATTTCCCCTTGTGAAAAAGGGAAGTTGGCTGGATGAACACTGATTCAGCAGCATATATTCATAGCCTCGGCAGAGATTGGTGTGTAAGAAAGCAGGAATGGGAAGCATTGAATTAGGCCTGGGAAGTCCCCTCTCTCCACAGGCACATGAGCAGAGCACTTATCTCTGGAAGCTAGTCAGCATGGCACGTGGGCAATAGAATATTAATAACTCCTCTACAGCAAGATTTCTGGGGGCAGGATGGCTCACCCAAACCACAGCCTCCGTGGCCACTAGGTGCAGATGGGCAACTTCTGCATTGAGGAGTTCCTTCTGCAAAGGCAAACTGAGCTGCTGGGCTGGGTGGGGGTGCAGGAGGCACCCCAAAACCCAGGGAAGAAGTACTTTGGGGATACTGCTTTACTCACTATTGGCCATAGGTCACAAGTCAGTCCTAAGCATCGTACGAAGGCCAGTGGGCCATGTGAGCCTTGCCAGCGTGCCCGTCTCAGTGACTACCAAAGACCTGGCTGGCCATTGCAATGTCTGATATGGAGAGTATCAGTAGACAGGCCTTTTGGAGAGCTGCACAAGGAATGCATTCTGTCTGGAGGGAATGGAAAAACAGACAGTGAAGATGGATAGGATGTGTAATCACAGGTTCTCATCCATCCTGCAGCATGGCTATGAAGAGCTGATGAGGATCAAGTGGTAAGAGCAAAGTGGAAATTTCCTTTGCCCTGCAGAAGCCTTCCCAAGAGGTGTCAGAGTGGTGGGATAGCTCTGGAGTTTGTCTCAGTGCTGGCTTTGTGCAAGTGGTTCTGACTCACCAGGGCAATTCTGGACCAGGGGGTTTTCCAGGAGGCAGGGGCTGAAATCCCCAGGGATGTTGGTCTAGACAGGGTGCTCTTCCCTTTGACCTCATTGAGGGCCTCAGCTTCCTCTTTATGCAAGTAAAACCAGCTGCCAGGACAGGATATTTTGAGCTACAGAACAGTTACGAAAGAGGAATATGCTGAGGCTTTGAGGAAAAAGATGCTCCTGTTTAAGTATCCTTTTCAGACCACAGTTGTGCCAGGACACTCATTGCTGCTGCTCACAGGAAACACTTTTTATTCCAGACTTCTGAAGAGACTTGAACAGCCTGAGAACGGCTCTTTGCTTGACACTGGGTGAGAGCCGGTAGAATGATCTTCATTTCCCCCAGGATAATCAGAGGGAAATCCCAGTCATTAAGTCCTCTGTCAAGTGTTGACGTAAGAGGGATTGCAAATTAATCCTGCTTCCCATTCATCTCATCCCAGCAGAGATCCCGCTAGTAAAACCAGTCCTCCAACAGCCGCAGGGAAATCCCAGACCATATCATGGTGCTCTCCTGCCCTTTCCTGCAACTAATATACCCTGATATTTCATGTGCATGTGTTACATCTTCCATTCGTCAAGAGCTGGTTTGTAGGAGAAGACACAGGCAAGGTATGAGTGCAGTGGAAGCACAAAAGGCTTACAATATTCTGTGCTGTGGAGATGTGTGACCCTCTCTCTGCTTTCCCAGAAGCTGGTCCCTGGCTGCCTCACCTGCCTTTGGTATCTCATAACTCTTCAGCAACAGCCAGCCTGGCCTGAGCAGGGCTTACTTGTGGCTTGTGGGGAAAGGACATGTTTTGTGGGCCATCCTGGCCTGTCCCATCCTTGCTGCCCTTTTCCACTTCCGTCTTCTCTGCTCTCTCAGAGGCTTTCTGCTACAAATAAACAAGCAATTTCAGTTAAATGAAGGAACCTGGTAACCTGGGCAGCCAGAAGATGAATGCCCACTGTCTAGTGGCAGGAAGCACCAGGAGCTCTGCTTGCACATAAGGTAATTTTCATGGGCAGCACTGGGCAGAACCCGCTGGGAGCAGCATTGCAGGGGCATGAGGTTGCACTGAGTTGTGCATTGAGGATTTTGTGGCAGGGGGAGTCACACAGACCTTGGTACCTACCCAGGGAAGCTGGATTTTGCTGTACAGTCCTTTGATTCCCAAACACATTCTCTGAACTGACTCACTGAATACACAACACCAGCCTGTGCCACTCCAGGCACTCCATATCATATGGAATTGGCATGGTCCAAAGGAGAAGAAGATAACAGAAGACACAGGGAAACACCAGGTGTTCTGCACTGTATGGTTGACACTTGGATTGCAGCAGGGCAATTCCTCAGAAATCAGTGAGATAACAGTCATCAATGGATACTCAGCAAACAATGTCCCCAAGAACATGCAAGCAACTTCCAGCTGGCCTTGCCAGGCTGAGGGTGGGACTGAATGAGGAGGGACCTTCCCATGTGACACAGATACTCCTTATTTCATCCAGCCACTTCACTCCTGTTGAGCTTTCACCTCCAAGAACTCATGGGGGAGATGAACAGATTTCATTTGTTCTGGGTGGTTTGGGGTTTGGTTTTTTTGTCAAGCCCAGCATGAGGAACTGCTCCTGTAGCTGCCTCACTCACCTCTTGCCATGCTGCTATATATATCAGTGATTCCTGCCTCCAGGATCTATCTGGGATCTGAGCCACTTCTCCAAAAGGAGAGGTATTCAGCACTGTCATATGACAGAGGTGGAGGGAGAAGGTGGCAGAGGTCCAGGGGATGCAGCATATATTATCTTCATGAGTGGGCACTTGACCCTCAGGCCAAGAAAACAGTTTTAAACATTTTGTCTTTTTGTTGTTGTTGTTGTTGTTTTTCCCATAAATAAGGAAAAATGCAGCGATATTCTCCAGGGCTCTAGTCATGTTTGGTGTTTGACATCATATTAACTTGCTCCCCTTCACAAGTCTTTAACCTGTCAGCTGAATGAGGATGGAGAACATTAGCCCCAGAACTGAGGATGGGACACCAAAGCACCCATACAGACACACAGACATCAGGGAAGGTGTGCCCACAGTCACAGAGCAGAGCAATGTCACACAATAACAGACTACCACTTTCCTGGCTCCTCTCCTCTGTTCAGACTAGTAAACCAGGCAAAAAACAAACACATCCAAAAGAGAGCTGAAGATAGACACCTTCATCTGTGCGTGCTTTGGACAATGATACTATTACGTAGTAATCAGGAGCTTTGAGCAATTGAGATTTCTCATGTCAGCAGGGAAAGTCTCAGACCTAATCTATGTGTCTATACAGGAGTGTAAGTGACTGTGTTCCAGCTTGTCATCTAGGCTTTTCTCCTGGCTTTATTTTCCTGTTCATTTCTTTTTTTTTCTTCTTAAAGGGTCTGAGTCTCCACACAGTGTTTTCTGAGTCAGCTTTTCACCTCCTTTCAATACTACACAGGCTGTGGCTCTACCAGGTTGCAAAGTCAGCAGACAAGGGGAGCTGGCCAGCTCTACAGGTTACCTCGCAGGGGACAACAGCAGCTCTGGGTTCCAGCCCACAGAAGCAGGTTTGCTAGAAAGCTCCGGCAGAAGTATTCCTGTTCCAATACTCCTCTGCTCGGGAGGCTGGCCTCAGACAAAGTGAATCCAGAGCCTTGAGAGAAGCCCTGCTCCGCCCACGGTGGTGTCCATGCTGGAAAAGCGAGGGTCAGCACAGCAGCACTGAAGCCCAGCTTGCGTGTGAGCGCTCAGCCTGCATTCCCAAAAGGCAGCGATGAGGCATGGAGCCGTCCCCGTGAGCCTTCGGCAGCCGTGCTCCCCCCTGCCGCCTTCTCTTCCACACATCTATCCCCTGCGGCCACACACCAGCCTTGCTGACAGATCTTACTTGAAAGCTCTGGCAGGCTGTGCCACTAATGGCAGAGCCCTGAGCCGGCTCCCTCCGTCTCCCTGGAGTCCCTGTGCAGACGTAGGTGCACGTCACGGCCTGCTCTAATTTTATCCGTGTTTGATGGAAGAGACGAACTGAGCAGCAGGGAGGCAGCTATTTTGGTTTTCTCTGTGGCGGTGGGTTATATAAAGCATCTTGCCATGACCTGCGTCGCTTGGGAGCTGCTTTGCTTTCAGCCGCCACAAACCAGAGGCTCGGACGCTCGCTGCCGGCAGCCGAGACCTCCATGCGGCTGCGTGGGCCAGGCGTGCTGTGTGTGCCGTGTGTACGGAGAGGGAGAGAGTGTCAACGAGATTCAGGGGCAACCATCAATGGGGAGAGACTGGCTCTCCTCCTTGCTGTGCGGTGTGACATGCACTCAGGGGTTTCACCCGTTCCAGCGCCAGCACATCATACATGCTCCCCAGCAGCACAGCGGGCACGGGCACAGGCGGGCAGCTCGCTGCCCGGGGTGTGCAAGCTTTGGCCGGCCGCCGTGGAACACTGCCGCTCTCACCTCAGCCGGGCAAGAAGAGCGGTTCCATTAGGTGGCAGCAGCAGCAGCCACAGCAGGAGGAGGCTGCTCTCCCCGTGGGACCTCTGCGGGTGTGCAGGAGGCCCATGGGGCCACAGAGGGGCTCGGCAGAGCCAGGCAGGCACTGGCACTGGCTGCTGGGCAGCTTGCTGCCGTTGGGTGCAGGAGATGTGGGGGACTATTGCCCTTTCTACCCTGTGCTTCCTGGTGCTCTGGGGTACCTCTGTCTGACACTGACCGAACCGCTGTGAAACCCGAGGGGCCGCCCCCTGGGCTGACCTCCCGCACGTAAGGCACGACGTGGTAAGCAGCCGGCGGGGACCCTGTCCTGTGCTAGCTGACCGCAGCGCCCGGCCTCCACGCAATGGCCGTTTCCCAGCTGCAGGGAGCGGAGGCATTACGCAGGGCTTCTCGCCCGTGTGGGCTGTGGCTCCTCCACACCTGGCCCTCCCGGGTGGTGTATTCGTCAGCGATGCTCCGGTGCTTGGTATCAGGCTAGTGAGGCAGGGCAGCAAGCTTCGGGCTTGACGGCTTGGGAATTTTTGGCAAGAGGCAGCATGACCAGGACTCCTTTCTGTGTCTGACATAGGAGGAGTCTGCCAACATCTGGGTAAGGTGCTAGAGCCCACTGCCTGGAGGGAGTTTTGGGGAATGCCTCTTGCTTTTGTTTCTTGTACAAGCAAGCAAATTTAACAGCACAAGCTAAAGTATTTAGGACGTGTCACTATGTCAATTGGCACCTCCCTGCTTCTCCAGTCTCTGGGTACTGCTTACCCTGTGCTCAGCTCTGCTGCTGACTCATGGCAAAGCCGCCTTCTCCCTAATGACCAGGGGTCAGACTAGGACCCAGCCTGCTCCGTGGCTCTCCTCGCTCCCACGCAGTTCCCGCTGGGCCTCCCGTCGTGGCACCGGCAGGACGCACCCACTTCCTAAATAGTCACCTCCTGGGAACACCGCCGAGCCTCTGCGGTGGCCACGGCATCCGACTCCCTCCCCTCCGAGCATGTGCCTGCCTGAATGCCCATACCTTCTGTCTGGCCGCTCCCGAGGAGGCACTGCTGCGTGAGGGATAACCCGCAGGACAAGGGGGGGGGGCTGTGGTCCATGTGCAACCACCACCCACCCACCCAATTTGCTACTGGCTGGGGCGGGAGAGCTGCAGCCTTGGGGTGTTCCCAAGAGGACCCATATCTGTCTTCCTCATGCATCCCCCACTGGCGCCAGGAGCCCCAGCCCCCTCAGCACACCACCGCATCCCCTTTGCTGGCACAATCCCCAGGGAAAGCGGCGGGCGCAAAAGGCATGCCGGAGGAGGGGCGGGTGTGCGTGCAGGAGCGTGCATATGTGCACGTCAGGCAGAAGGAAGCGGGGTTGTGAGTGCTGGAGGCGTTGTGAGCGCCAGGCACAGGCTGACAGGCAAGAGCTGCCGCTCCCGTAGGAAGATAAACTGTTTCACAACAGTCACGATCGCAGTGAGAAGTTCACTCCAGAGTGCTCCTTCTTGCTAGGGAGGGAGAGGATAATCAGAGCCGAGAGGAGGAGTGTAGGATACGGGGGAGCATCCCAAAGATTATGCGAGTGTGTGTGGAGGAAGAGTATTTGTGTGGAGAGTGCAGCAGCTCTGTAAGCCCCTACAGATGGGGTGCGGACACAGGAGAGGAGTAATGCTATTGCACAGTAATGCAGTAACGCAGCCCCCTCCAGTACTGATGTGGAATGCTGCCGGGGGGCAGAGGTCACTAAACCTGCCAGAACTGGCACCAGAGCAAACAAGAAATAGACGAATAAACTAAAATACTTCAGGGAGCGAAAATGTTAGACTTGGAATATACTGGAACAGGAGAGCAGCCCAACTAACCTCCACTCAGTTCTGCAGAGAAGTGCAAATTTATTCAAATATTGTGTGAAAGGACAAGCCCTCCTGCAGGAATTCATCTCCAGCTCTCCTTTCCCAGTGTAGCAATTCAGTAAAGACTTGTCCCAGGCTTGGATTCAGAGACTCCACTGATATCTGGAGCCATGTTAGCATGAGGTTGCCTCTGTGGCCATGCTTACACTTTTTTTTTGTGCTGAGGCTGTTTGAGGTGGTCTAAGCAATACCAGCTCCACAGAGCTCGCTCAGATCCTCCCTGTTGTGCCAGCACAACACTGTACACAACTGCCTGGCAAACCAGATCCAGGAACTGTTCTGGCAGAGGAGCCATCATCTTTTCTCTTTGTGAGGTTAGTCGTCTTCCAGCACAGCTCATTGCAAGGCTCCTGAGCAGCACTGTGCACCCTGGCTGGTCTTGGAAGGTGCTGGCTGTGCCTCCCAGATTTGAATCAGCTGATATAAAAGGAGTTGGGCAGCTGCCAGCACCACACCCTGTGTCGTGCCAGCACAGGCGAGTGCCCATCCGCCCAGGTTGCAACTCTGCAGCAATGCAAGCCAATCTGCCGTAGGCTGGCTTTTCCCACTCCTCCTGGCATGGGACCTAGCCTTCTCCCTGCACTGGTTGCTGACTCCTGACTCTGCTCTCAATCAGTTCACCATGATGAAATGGCAGAGGACAGATTGACAAAAGACAGCAAAGGGTTATCTCTTGGGGTAGCACAAGAGGGCAACTCCTCACCCCACAGCTGAGAACTGGACCTGGCAAAGAGTGGGAACGGAGTCCCCCAGTGGGGAGGGTACCCCGGCAGTAGCTCAGCCCATGGCAAGCCTGAGCAGCAAGCAGCCTGAGCTGACCTTCAGCCTGCTGAAATAAAGTGTTCTGTTTCCATTCATGTCAGCTCTCTGAACTGGCTTGCCACATGGCTATATGCTCCTACATCTAGTGCAAAGAAATGAAATACATGACTTGAGCAGGGGGGGGACTAGAAGCACCACAGGGCTACATTGCCGCTCCCCTCACATCTCAGGTCTCCAGCTGCTTGCTCCTGTCCCACAGCATCATTCAGCCAGGCCTATGTGACACAGGGCAGGACAGATTTGGGATGGAGCAGAAGGGGCAAGGTTGGGCAGGGTTGGGCAGACACACTTCTGGGTGTTGAACTCTGTCCTCTGCCCTGCTGCTCCCTCCCTGTCCTCTGCCCCACTGCTCCCTCCCTCCCTGCAGATGAGGTCCTGTAGTAGACAGGGTGGCAACCCAGTGGCAGCCCTGGCTGGTAGGACAGGGCACTGAAAATATCCAGTGGACTGAGATCAGGAATGACCAAATGAAGAGGACACTGGGCTAATTTGTCTCTGTGGCTCCTTGCAGCCCAGGAGCTGTGAGTGCCTGTGCCTGCAGCACTGTTGCCTGCGCCCTGGGATGGGATGGGGCCAGAGGGCTGACAGCCTGTTCTGGGACAAGGGGAGCAGCAAGAGTAATTGGAGTCATTAGTGATATTTTTCCTTTCTCATGTCAATGTGAAATACTGGTAAGAGGAGAAGCCTCTTGCCATGGGTACCAGCTGCCTGGATACATCAGGAGCATCCCCCCTGTGCAGGTGTCAGTAGCAGGCACTGTCAGGGGCAAGGGCTGTGGGAGGGTACACGTTCTGGTGGGACATCCCTCTGGCTGGCGTCAGTCCCCCTGGCAGGTGACTTTGGACATGCACTGTACTGCAGCCCCAAACCCCAGGCGTGATCCCTGCCTTTGACCACCTACCCCCACACTTTCCCACACGGCCAGCGGTCTCCGGGAGCAGGTGACCGGGTACCCGCGGAACGCGGAGAGCTGCCGTGACCATACGGAAAGCCTTTTCTCACGCCCGCGGATTACCTTCCCAAACACCGGCACTTCAGGCTTGCCCTTGAGAAGCAAACACTAATTTCAGCCGCACCCTTTCCTGCCCTGGGGCTGCAGGGCGAGGGTATCCTCAACGTACGCCGTGTTCCCCACCGAGGGGTGTGGGACAGGAACCAGCCTCGTAAAATCGCCCGGATTGAACCTGCTGCCCTCAGCCTGCCAAACTAAACAGAGCTGATGTAAAGCAAACAGCAATGACAACAGCCTGGCTGCTGGTGAGGGTTGGGCAAGCAGCTGGTTTCCAGTTTGCTGGCCTCAGCAGATGGCGGCGGCGGGAACAGTCGCTGGGAGTTCCCACCCCGCAGGCACCCGGCGCAGCGGCCGAGGCCGGGGCGGCCCCGAGCTTCCCTCCTCTCCTGTCTGCCAGCAGCGCCTGCGCAACCCCCAGTGCAAAGACAGCTTTTGGGATTTCAGGGAGCCACCCAGCCAACCCTGGCACGGGGAAACCGGGGATGCCGGTGGGTGGGTCCCTCCGCCAGCCGCTCTCTTCGTCGGGTGTTTCACCTAGAAGGGCTCTGGCCGCCACACATTGTAGGGGAGGAAGCTGATGTCAGAGGGAAAGACGCCTGAAGGAACACCCAAAGGCCGGCTGCCGGGGAGGAAACGGTGCACCAGGAGCAGGGCTCTCAGGAGCAGCCCCTGCTGCCCCGGAACGCAGGGAAGAGCATTCGGTCTGTCTGGCCTCTGCTGGGCACCCCCGCTGCTGGTGACAGGAGCATGGATGGCACTGGGTGGTCTGCTGGGCAGATTTGGCAGAGCAGGCTTTTCAGAGAATGCTGCTGGGAAAGGATGCTGAGGGCTCAGGCCACTCTTCAAGAGATGGACCAGAAAACACTGCAACATCTGTGGTTCACTTCTTAGTTTCTTTCCACTTGTTTCAAGGCTAGATTTCTCAGGTTTGTTGGACATGCACTTCACAGCCACACTCCACTCAGCAGTCGAGATGATGGGCACAGCAGACCTGTGGCACATGTGCTGGGGGTGCTCAGCCAGTACCTGCAGCAGGGCAAGAGCTCATGCGCACTTCTCTCAGAGCAGTGCCTGCATAGTGGCCTCTGTGGCCCATCCATCCATCCATCCATCCATCCATCCATCCATCCATCCATCCATCCATCCATCCATCCAACCCTCCCAGCTCCAGGCTCTTCCTTCAGCTGGGCTGTTCGCACTGCCGGCCAGGCTCCTCAGTGCAGGGGGCTGCACCGCTGACCCCAGTTAAAAATAAATCCTCCTCCTCAGCGGCAATATTTTTAACCCTGGGCCCATCTCTCTGCTCAGGTTACCAGCCCGCGCCCTCCCGGCGCACGGCGGAGGGGCGCGCAGCAGGCACAAGCCGCCCGTGGGGCTGCCGGCTGGAGGGACCTCCGCTAACCCACAACCCACACCGCTGCCTTCTGCCCGTGGGGAATCCTGGCCTGCGGGGCTCCCCGGGCCGGGCCGGGCCGGGCCAAGGTGCCCCGCCGGCAGCCGCGTGGGCAGGACGCCGGCGGGGGGGTCGGGGCCGCCACAGGCCCCGCCCGCCCTCGGTTGCCGCCTCCCAAACAAACAACAGCCGCTCCCGCTGCCGTGGCGACCGCTCCCCGCCCGCCGCCGCGGCGACGGGACCCCGCCCCTCCCGCGCGGCTGACGCGTGCTCCGGCGGGGGGAGGCGGGAGGGGGAGGCGATGACGTCGCCGGTCCGTTTCCACGGGAACCACGCGCCGACGTCACGGGTTTGTGTGTTGTCAACGTCCCGCCGTCTCCCGGCAACGTCAGGCGCCCGGCCCGGCCCCGGCAACAGCGCCGCGATTGGCCGGGAGGGCCGCAGGGCGGGGCCCGCGCGCGCCGGGACCGCCCCCTCTGCGCGGCTGCGCCGGGAGCGGCGCGCGCGCGGTGGCCGCGCCTCTGATGGCTCCGGGCCTGAGGGGCCCAGCGGGGACGGAAGGGACTGTCGGGCCTTAAGCCCAGCTGGAAATGAAGCATCACGCAGCCGCTCGCTCAACTCCCCTCTCTCTCCAGCACCCCGGTGAAACGGGGAGGAGGTAAAACTTGGGGAGGTAAAACTTGTAGGTTAAGTTAAGAACAATAGAATAATAGAAAACAAAGTTAAATGCAATGATAATGGCAAATAGTAGTAATAATAATGATAATAAAAGGGAAAGGAGATAAAATCAAACAAGTGATGCACAATACAATTGCTCCCCACCCGCTGGCCGATGCCAGACCCCAGCATGTTGCAGTTACTTGTGTCTCTCTGGGGTTGCCAGGTTGACAGCACAGCTTTTTACAATATTTTACTGGTTTTTCTGGGTGCTGCACTTGTCTGGAGGTAAGGTGCAAACACGTTGAAGGTGTCCCCTGCGCTACGTACTTACTCATACAATCCCACACACACTACCTGCCACTCTGAAACTGCAGGCTTTCAGGGTGGGGAGATCTGGAAACCTGGCTGGGATGTTGGTATTAGCAATCACCCCAAAACTCCGGTGTCCAGTGCAGGCAGCCTGGCAGGGTCTTGCACAGCCGTGCTGCACGGCAGGAGGGAGACAGTGGGCCCTGAGAGGGTGGTGTGTGCTGGGTGGGGCCAAGTGCCTGGTGCCCCATTTCAGCTGCATGAGCCCAAACTCACAGCTCCATACTCCAGTTCCTCACCAGCACCAGGCCATTCTCTTCAGGCCTCCCTGGGAGATGCTGGGTTTGCCTGGGGAAGGCAGGAGGGAACCCCTGTTTAGAGGAACCGGGAAGGGGGGGGAGCCCTCCAGGCCCCCGTACTGAGGCTCTGTGCTGAAGCAGAGAGTGCCTTTCTTTCCAGGTGCCCACATCTGCACTGGCACTCAGTGCCCAGGGAGGCCAGCACCGTCAAGTGGTGTCTCACATGGGTGAGAGGAGCTGGTTTTGCAGCCCACTGAGCTCTATATGGATCTTAAAGCAAACAGTGACAAAGCAAGTTAACCTGACCCCACTGGCTTGGTGGTTGTGCCCCTGGCAGTCAGGCTCCTGGGAGGAGAGTACAGAGGGCACGTCCTCCATGTGCAATCACCAAGTCAAACAATCCCAAACTGGACTGCTGTACTTCTTCTGTGAAAGGTCCTTGAGTTTCCAGGCCTAGACTCTCTGACATGTTTACTGTCTACGTGTTTATCATATAACCTCGACAGGGAAGAAAATGGACAATCTCTTCAGAGGCTGGTATGGGCCTGGAGGATGGCAAGAGCTTTTCTCGACTTGGAAAGAGCTGTGAGCTGGTAGCAGTGAGCAAGAGACACTCTCCTCCAGACCCTGTTCACTGTGCTGAGGTGGAGCAGAGCATGCAGATGATCTGTAAATGTCCTACTCCCAGGTCTCTCTGCACAAGCATATGCTTAACTCTGGTTGCACAGATACTTAGGAATGAGTTAACACAAAAGATGTTTCCTCTTCCAGCAGCTACCCCCAGCCAAACCAAATTGCTTGGCAGATCTGGATGCACAGGGAGGATCAAAGCCTCGGGGCTGGGCTGGCAGTACTCTGCACTGTTTACATGTTTACATATTCATGGCACTCTTAACCCCAGACAATTTAATAATATTGAATTTTGTATTTGTTACATTTCTTAAATACCATCTGAGGAACCTCAGCTTCCTGGGGTATTCCCAATATTTGTTCCTAGGACAAAAAAGGCCAACTCACAGTGTAGCCATGCCTTATTATTTGTCCTCTTTCTGTTACTGGGGGTCTCTACTCCTGTGCTGTGGCAGCATCTTTGCACTGAGCTGCCTGCTCCCTTTGGCTCTGCCTGGAGTGCAGCCTGACTGTCCAGCCAGAGACATGGCTCAGTTGCAGAAGGGTGCAAACACCTCGCTTTCGAGTCTTGCCATTTCCTTTCAGCAGCACCAACTGAATGTGACTCGCCCACAGGCTGAGTCTCTTGTGAGTCCCTGCGACAGCCCCATCGCTACAGGAGTCGAGGACTCAAAAAGGGAGACCTTACTTGTGTTCATGACTGTCTTCCAGGGCAGCCAGCCCACCTGGCATGCTGGTGTCTGACACTGAATGGCACAGGAGAAAGGTAAGATCTGGGGACTACCTCCAGTGAAGCAGAGTTGTTTCTCCAGGTAGTGACAAAGGCTCAGACTGTCCTTCTTCCTCCCAGACTATCCTCAGCTTTGTGATCCTTTGTTTGTCCTGAGTCCCCTTGAGCCTTTCTTTCCCCAGAGCGCTCCCCAGTCACAACAATTAGAAGGTTTCTTTCTGTCCTGAGCTAAACAATCTTCAACATCCTGTCCCTTCACTTCAGCAGCTTTGTTCTCCATCTGCAACAAAATCTCCTTAGCTAAGCACAGTGGCATTTTCCTCCTCCTTCTCAGCACTTCCTCTTTTGCTACCTTTGGCCCATTTTACTCAAGAGGCACTGCACCAACAGAAGAGCAGGACCCCTTTACCCAACCCCTGTCCCTTTACCCAGTCCATGGCACAAGCATTGGTATCACTGCCCAGCCCCACAGGAAAGAGGTAGCTTGGCAATGTGACCATCCAGCTCCCACCTCCAGAAAGCTCTTGGACACAACAGGAAACCCAAGCTTTCTCTTGGTTGTGTGGGGATTTATTGCAGGCATCTTGTGGGGTTCCATCAAGGAAATCACAGCTGTACTTGCCTTGTTTGAATCTTGTCTGATAGTCAGAAAAGTCCTGCATCAGCCTGTCACTGGGTTTGAACATGCTGCTTCTCACTGAGCATGTTTTCCTCTCCTCTCCTCCCAGCCAGTCAGTGCCCTGGGACTATAACTGTGAGCACGCACAATGCCCTGGGATGGGCCTATGATGTTGGAGCTGGCGGAGAGATAAGAGGCCAGCTTGGCCACGGTGTTCCGGCTTTGTCGCACCGCCATGGCACACACAGCACATCAGTGGCGGCAGCAGCAGCAGCAGTTTTGGAGTTTTGTCTGGAGAACTTTGTGCTTGAATAGCTCCAGGTTATGAACCCTGGCCTTGTGGGGCAATGGCTGCCAGCCTCGCCCTGGGGCAATGGGGTGCGGACAAAGCACTTAAATGGGCGAAGCTCTTTCACGCCTGCTGGCTGAGAGCAGTGCATGGGTTCCTCAGTGTGTGGAGCAAGGACCAACCGTGCCTGATGAGTTAGTATCCACCATGGTGCAGGCACAGAGTAGTGAGAATAAGTGGGATGGCTCGACAGCATCATCCACAGTAATTGGCGGCCCACGGCACGCGGCTGTGCGACCACGAGATGCCGGGATGTCTCTGCTCCCGGTGTTTATTCTTTAGGATGTCCCTGTCACACACCCAGCTGCTGTGATTATTAATTGCTATTTATACTTTGCTTTGAGTATGCACTGTACTTTTAAGACCAGCAGAGGTGGGAACCCTGCCCTCCTGGAGGCTCCCAGGCTAGGTGGGAGGGTGACAGCTGCAGTGTGTCTTGTGGGGAGTTCAGGCCACTGGGATAACGTACTAAGGGCCCTTCCTCCACCCTTTGCTCCCCAGACACATCAACAAAGGGGGCAGGCTCCCACCACTGGTTTTTCAGCCCCCTTTCCCGCTTTTCCATCCTGTTTCCTTCTGAGGCCCCACAGCCTCTGCCTGGCTCTACAAGCCTCTCTGGGGCCAAGTGGATGGAAGGGATCCCTTGTGCCATGCTGGGAGTGAATGCAGTGGAGGACACCAGGAACAGTGGGTGTGCAGGTGTGTGCAGGGAGAATTTCACTAATGCCCCTGGAGCCTGCCCATAAATTCTGTAGCACAACAGGTGCTCAAGTTGCTGCGCATATCCTCTGATGGTATGGGCAGGATGGTTGGCCAGGCAGTGATGAATTCTCAGTGCAGAGGAGCTATTTCTTGGTGTCCACAGCAGTGCCCCCAGTCACCCCAGTGCATGCCAGCTCTGCTGCTGAACTCTGGCTGTCCAGTCTCCTTCCCAATGACCCCAACAGTCCCTGGTTAGCTGGAGACAGATGTCCATCATACTGTGTGCCTAGAGAAGGAACATGGAACCATGCTACGGTCAGTGTTGCTGACAGAGAGTGGGTGCTGACAGAGAGTGGGTCATGAGACTACCAAAGGGCCATGTTGCTGGCATGAACTTTCCCCTGGTACATGGCCAAATTTAGGCACAGCTATCTCTTCCCCCTGAAGTGGGTTTTGGCTGTGCAGTTGCACTGGCCCACACATCTCAGGTGCTTTTCTGGTGTGGTTTTCCAAGGCCAGCCTCAGTAGACAGCTCAGATGAAGGAGGGGTGTGAAAGTAGGGCCAAGTTCCCATGCTGCACTCTGAGGCTTAGGAGCTCACTGTTGTAAGCCTCAGAGCTGCAAGCTTTCCCATCTCCCTGCTTGGTAAGAGGAAAAGTGGAGGCCAAGCAGGGGGAGGGGTTCTGTTGGTATCCAAGACAAGATCCTCATTGGATTGTTGCTGTCCTTCTGCCCTGCTGGCACCACTGTGATGCCCAAGAAGTGCAGTGCCTCTTCTGTCTGGCCAGGCATCTGGAAAGAGCCATCTCCCTGCTGATGATAGTCAGCAGCCACCTCCTCCTCCAGCACCAGATCCAGAGGTGCAGTGGGCTTGTCTGAAGCAAGGGAAAAGTCCCTAGAAGGGTGTGTCTCTGCAGCTGCGGCCTAGCCAAGCACCACCAGAGCCTGGCAAAACCCTGCTGGCCCTGGCTGTACAGGTTTAATAATGTTGTTGTGTTCACTGAATTCATGGTCCATTCCACAGATCACACTAATTTGTGAGGGTCTAATGGCTCTTCCTGTTCCCAGCTGGTGAGGGAGGTGAGGAGCCTCCATCAGCCTGGCATGCTGGTGAGGGTAACCCTGTCACCCAGGCAGGAGGGTTCACGCTCTGACTCTGTTTTGTCCCTGCGGTACCGCCTGCTTCCTTTTTTTGTTCTCACACATACTGCGGTAAAACGTGTGCACCCTGTGTTTGGAGCAAACAACAAATCCACGTCATGTGTTTTCGCTTTCTCTGTTTCATTGCCTCCACGTGTTAGAAATGTGTGGCATCCGTGCACTTTCCGTTTGGTACAAACAGATCATGCTTGGTCGCCAGTGGAGATGGCAACAGATGGTTTTGCATGGGCACCACAAAAATATTGTGGGCTTTGGTGAAGTGGATTCCCCCCCTGATTTCCAGACACTTCTTTTGGGGAAGGTAGTTTGGCTAGAGGAACCCTGGGGCAGTTTGTAGACAGCAGGGCTAAGCAGTGTTTTTCTGAAATGTGCCTGGCAAATGTCTGAGACTGGAAACTGTGTCAGAGGCTCTTGCCCTTGCTGGGCACCAGTGTGTCAACCTAGGCCCTGCTGGGGATGTGGCTGCAGAGGTTTGGCCTGGTGCTCACTGCTGGCAGGGATGGCAGGAGCATGGCTTTGCTAATCTGCTGGCACATCCCTCCTCTGGGCAATGCTGAGGGCCTCCTCACCTGCAGCCTGGGGCTGCCAAAGAGACCATGCTTGCCGTGCTCTTTCAGTAGCTGGCATGAGGGGAACGCTGGCTGGGGCAAAGAACCCTTGGCAGCACAGGAACCTGGGGTGACTGATGCCTGCTCCGAGATGGAATAGCCCACGGGCCAGCGCTGAACTGATGAGAGCAGCACTGGCAGGTCCTTTCCCTGCAGGTCCTTTCCCAGGGAGAGGTACGGGCCGTGAGCTGCGGCAGTCCTTGGCTGTCCCCTCTGCTCTGACGGGCAGTTCAGAAATAGCAGCTGGCCCAGTTCTCCCGCCCCCGTGGCCCAGATCTCTAAGAACGGAGGTTGCTCGCGCAGCAACAGCAACAGCAGCAGCATCAAGCGCTGCATTTAGCCCATGAGCTCAAACAGAGGGAGAGGCTGCCAGCAGGATCCCAGCCTGGCTGGGTGACGCTCCTGCCTGGAGACTGCGCTGCAGGCTCTGTTTGTTGCTGTAAACACGCTCCCTGCTGCAGCTTCCCTGTTACTATCTATAGCCGCGATCTCTTGGCTCCCGTGCAAGGCGAGTCTGCGGTCTGGCTCCCACCTTAGCCTGACCTGAGCCAGGGCTGCCTGACATCCCCGTCGTGGGTGGGTGTCTCCGGGCTTCGCTGCAACAAGGATCAAAACAAAACCCAAACTGGAGGAAAGGACGAACCTCGCCCCTCTCTCCTCGTCGGTGGTTTCCCGGTGGCCTCCTGCCCATGCTCTTGGCAGATATCCCAGCCCCCCCGAGCACTGCTCCTAAGATCTTCCAACCTTCCCGGAGGGCTGCGGCCCCTCAGGCTTCCCTGGCAGTGCTTCCCACCGCCCTGTGCCATTACCCTCGCTCTCGACAATTACAAGCATACATAATAGACAAGTCAATAGTGACACATGAGCGTAACGCGCTCCTCGCTACGGGGAGGGGTGTGGGTTGAGCTTTCCGTGCGTGGGGCCCGCCGAGTACCTGTGCCCAGCTACGGGCAGACCCCGCTCTGTGCTGGCGGTGGAGCTTGACTTGCAGCGCAAAACGCACCGCTGCCCGGCCGGGCCCCTTCTTCGCCGCCTTCCTTGGAGCACCTTGCTCCGCGGAAAGGCTGTGCGGGGTCCCGCTGAGGGGAGGGGTCACTTGCGGCGGGACGGCGCCCCCGGGGAGGGCGTCACCTGCTGCGGGACGGCAGCCCCAAGGGCAGTGTCGGTGCCCCAGAGCCCTCGCAGGGTCTCGCCAGGCGAGGGGGGAGGGGCCGTCGCGTCCCGTCCCGTCCCGTCCCGTCCCGCGCGCCGCCCGCCCGCCGCACTTGGCTGCAGCCTGGAGCGCTTCCCGTCAGTCACGCCCCCTCGCACAGGATGTATCCCATATAAGGATATCTGCGTCAGTGGGTTCCCGAGCCCGGCCGTACCAATCCGCGCGGGGGGGAAAACCCTATGGCCGCTCCCTCCTGCTCTGCCCTGGGGCCTCCGCCGCCCCTGCGGCCGCCCCCCGCCCCATGCTGTGCCTCTGTCCCGCGGGGGGCGGTGGCAGACGGCGCGCGGGGCGGCCCCCGGGAGGCGCGGGGCGGGCGCGGGGTGGGATGGCCCCCCCGTGAGCGCGGGTGGCGCGTCCCCGGTGACGTCGGCGGGAGGGTATAAAAGGGAGGCGCGGCGCGGTACTCCAGCAGCCCAGGCAGCCCCGGCGGTCGAGCGGAGAGACGCGCGGCGCGGACCGGGCACAGGGACGCACGCAGCCGACCCCTCCTCGCTTCATCCCCAAGGGCGCTTCGCCACCGCCGCATCACCTCTCACCTCCGGCTTGCGCTCACCGAGCCGACATGATGTACCAAGGCTTCGCTGGAGAGTACGAGGCGCCGTCCTCCCGCTGCAGCAGCGCTTCCCCGGCCGGGGACAGCCTCACCTATTACCCTTCCCCGGCGGACTCATTCTCGAGCATGGGCTCGCCTGTCAACCCGCAGGTGAGTAGCGGAGCGTGCCGCCTGCGCTCTTGCCCGGGGCAGGAGCACTCAGTAGGGGACGGGGCGGTAGCGGGTGGCGCGGGGCAGGCGGTGTCCGCGGAGGAGGTCAAGTCGGGAACTGGCGTGGGGAGCGGCCCCGGTGCCGAGGCGGGGCGGTCGGGGGGTGCCGTGGCCCGGGCCGCGCTCTGCGGCGGGTGTGTAAAGCGGCTTCATTGATAAAACGCGAGTTCATTGAGGAGACTCCGGAGCAGCGTCTGCGTCAGCGCGGACGTCAGAGATATTTATAACAGGCCGCTCTCGTGTGGAGCCGGCGCTGGCAGCGCGGCGCCGCGGCCCCGGGGACGGCGGGGAGCGGCCCGGGCGTTCCGCTGACGGCAGCCCCCCTTCCTCTGACCTACAGGACTTCTGCACCGATCTGGCCGCCTCCAGCGCCAGCTTCGTGCCTACGGTGACGGCTATCTCCACCAGCCCCGACCTGCAGTGGCTGGTGCAGCCCACTCTTATCTCTTCGGTGGCCCCCTCCCAGAGCCGCGGGCACCCCTACGGCGTCTCGGCGCCCGCCCCCACCACCTACTCCCGCCCCGCAGTGCTGAAGGCGCCGGGCGGCCGCGGGCAGAGCATCGGCCGCCGGGGCAAAGTCGAACAGGTGAGCGCGGATTGGAGTTGTTTGGGGCACGGGGGGGATTGGGAGGACACGCGGCCGGGGGAGCACCGGGCTGGCAGCGGGACTGAGCGGCCTCTCTCTGCCCGCAGCTGTCCCCGGAGGAGGAGGAAAAGAGAAGGATCCGCCGGGAACGGAACAAGATGGCAGCGGCCAAGTGCCGCAACCGGCGGCGGGAGCTCACGGACACGCTGCAGGCGGTAAGTGCTGCCCGGGAGGTGGCGGGGGAAGAGGGAGTACCCGGGGCGGCGGCGGCAGGAGGAAGGGGACTCCAGCTGGGAGTGATGCCGGCCCTGGCTGACAGCCTACTCTGTCTGCAGGAGACCGATCAGCTGGAGGAGGAGAAGTCCGCGCTGCAGGCGGAGATTGCTAACCTGCTGAAGGAGAAGGAGAAGCTGGAGTTTATCCTGGCGGCTCACCGGCCCGCCTGCAAGATGCCCGAGGAGTTGTGCTTCTCCGAGGAGCTGGCAGCTGCCAGTGCTGCCACCGCGCTGGACCTGGGCACCCCCAGCCCCCCCATGACCGAGGAGGCTGCCTTTGCTCTGCCGCTGATGCCTGAAGCGCCGTCGGCCGTGCCGCCCAAGGAGACCAGCAGCAGCGGGCTGGAGCTCAAGGCTGAGCCCTTCGACGAGCTGCTCTTCTCCACGGGGCCGCGGGAGGCCTCCCGCTCAGTGCCCGACATGGACCTGCCTGGGGCCTCCTCCTTCTACCCCTCGGACTGGGAGTCGCTGACTGCCGGGACCAGCGGTGAGCTGGAGCCCCTCTGCACCCCTGTGGTGACCTGCACCCCGTGTCCCAGCACCTACACCTCCACCTTCGTCTTCACCTACCCCGAGGCAGACGCCTTCCCCAGCTGCGCTGCTGCGCACCGGAAGGGCAGCAGCAGCAATGAGCCCTCGTCTGACTCCCTCAGCTCCCCCACCCTCCTGGCCTTGTGAAGGGCTCCAGCATTGACTGACCTGCTGGGCCCCCTCCCCTGCCCATGCACCCCCACGGACTTGCAGCTGTGCCCCATGGGGCTCCCCAGGCCTGGGGAGGGTCCTGCCACCGCCACCCCCTGTCTGGCCTGGTGCCCCGGGGCCTGGCAGAGCGTCATGCACCGAGGTCTCTTACCTCTTCCAGAGATGTAGCAAATCGCATGGAGTTTGTCTTGTCCCCAGTGGCCATCCATGAGAGCTGGTAGTCTGTAGCATGTCCCACATGGCTGGGTAGGTGACTCCCTCCCCTCCTTAGTATCACTAGCATTAACTAATTAATCTCTTGGTTTTAAATGATTGGAATTTAACCTGGTGCTGGGTATCTCCAACTCGTATCTAGTGCAGCTGATTAACAATAACTACTGTGTTCCTGGCAATATCGTGTTCTGATGACTTAGCAATGACCCATCTTACGTGGGGGGAAAGAGACTCTATTTTATTTTCTAGTAGGTAGATAAATAGCTATATCCATGTACTGTAGTTCTACATTGATGTTCATTGTAACTTTACTGATCATGCATTGTTGAGGTGGTCTGAATGTTGACATAAGTTTTCCATGAAAACGTTTTTATTGTGTTTTTAATTTATTTATTAAGACGGATTCTCAGATATTTATATTTTTATTTTATTTTTTTCTACCTTGAGGTCTTTTTTGACATGTGGAAAGTGAATTTGGATGAAACCTTAAGCATTGTTTGCTTATTATTGTTCAGAGACATTGTCAATAAAAACATTTAAGTTGACTGCTGGAGCTGTCCTTGTGTTACCTTTTGCACTTGCTTCCTTGCGACCTCAAAGGGGTTCCCTAGCCTCTAATTTTGGCTGGGCTTTATAAACTGCAGACAACTGCAATCTGCCCGAGGTTTAGGGTGCATCAGGGTGGGAATACCATTTAGGCCAGCCCTGTCCTTGTCCTGGTGTTAGTCAGGGCTGGCTGTGGTTACACCCATCCTGGTAGGCAGCAGGGTCACTCCTTACGGCCTTCCCCAGCTGATCTGTCTGGGTCTGGTCCCACTCTGTGTCTGTGTGTCACCTGCTGTGGCCTTTCACCAACTATCTGGAGGCCTTGCTGGAAAGGTGGTGAAAAGGCAGGTGAATTTGTGCCTCTGAATCAGGAAGGCCGCCTCTAGGCTGGGGCCCACATGATCATTTCCATGTCCCTAACAGCCCAGCTTCCTTCCCCCTGCTGAGAAGGGGGTGTGCACCCTGGCTCTGGGTGCCCCTGGATGTGGTCTGGTTCCTCTAGCAGTAGCTAGGGCCTATCTTCTTTGGGACATGAGGGGAGGAGAAAGGCTTGCGCACTCCTCAATTTGGGCTGAGTGGTATAAGGCAAACCACTGGCCTTTCAGTTTCTATTAAAGCCAGCCCAGTCCTTGAATGAACAAGTTATCGCAAATGGCACACACATTCTAGGAATGTGCTGCCTCCTTGGGGTCTCTGTAAATGTGGTCTCTCCTGGTGAGTTAGTTTAGAGGGGCTGCTACCCTCTGTTCCCCCTGCTGCTTGCGCAGGGAAATGTGCTCTGCTGGCAGGACAGCAGCTGGGCCAGGTTACCCCTGCGTGCAGAGCAGTAGTCTGCTCACTCCCTAATGGCTACTCATGAAGAGTCCCCTGAGAGTGGCAAGGCCTCCCTGACAGTCTCCAGCCCTGTCACTCCAATCTGAGAACTCCTTTCTCAAGGTGAAAGCAAAGATACCACCTGTGCTGGCATGTGTGTCCAGCTGAAGGCCATCTTGACACCATGCTCTCAGGGAATCTCTGTAGGCTGGCATTCAGGGTTGGGTTTCTTTAAGTCCACATTTCCTGGTCACTGCAGCAGGCTCTACTTTTTTCACCCCTTTGCTAATCAGAACACACACAGAGGATCTACCTCATCTCAGTAATGAGTATTGCAGCTCCATGACTTGCTCAGCAAGGCCTGCCCTGTGCAAAAGCAAATATTACAATGGCAGTTTCCCGTCTTTCAACATTAATCTGTAGGCTGAGCTGACAAGTGATGAAGAGTAATCCCACTTGCTACTGAGAAGGAGCTACTTTCATGCTGCCACTTGAGTTTACATGGGCAACACCCAGGTGCAGCAAATGCATGGTAGCACTGAACCATGAAGCAGTCATGTAGGTGGTAGGTGATGCTGCAAGAGAGTCAGACTTTGTGACAGGTAACCCTGTGAAGTCAGTAAATATAGAATCACAATGTGCTGTCTTGCTGAAAGACCATCGAGTTCAGAGCTGAAGAACTCAGGTCTCCGGGAGCCCATGCATGCTGCTGAAAGTCACCAGGCATTCAGCAGAGGCAGAAAGGAACAGGGGTCCACGAAGTTCAAAAATACCACACAGTTCCCTCACAACAGGTGGAATAATCCTGGCCGCATCATCTCTCATGATCACTGCTCAGGCTAAAGCAAAATCCAGAGCTCAATGCAGAGAGACAGCAGTCCTGCAGCCTAACCAAGGCTTGTCTTTTTAACAGCAGTGATAGCAAGTGCCACATCTAAGTGTCAGCTTTTGCATTTGTTACACAAAGATGTCATCTTCAGGGGTGGCACTACATGAGACACGTTATGCCTAACTCCAGGGTCCAGCCTTACTCCTTGCCTTCTGTCACAACCCAGAATTCAGGATGTGCTACATAAAATTTATGGTGTGTTATAAACGTGATTTATCTACTTCCTAGCATTTGAGAATTATGTAGTAAAGTTGCACTTAAAACAGTGGGAATCTTGCCACTATCTTCAACTGAGGAATAATGCAGCAATCTCTGCCTGCAATGGGTTATAAGCGTGTGCTTCAATTACAAGCTGTATCTGATACATCACACAGATACCGGCACAGACCTTTGTGAAACATAACAATGGAACGAGATAAGACACGTAGGTAACGCTCGTGTAATTTCTGACGCCTCCTGCGCTCCTGATCCCTCTGAGGGCAGTAGTGTAATTAATTCTTAGAAATGCAACTGCAACACAACGCAAGGCACAGTGGGATTGTTGCTAGGAATTACAGAAAGTAGAGCTGTAAAACAACGTGAAGATCCTTAAACGCGTTTATGGTAGAATAAAGAAGGGCTGCCAGCACAGCAGTACCTGCTGCCCGGGTACAGGAGGGTGTTGCGGATCCAGGGCTGCCGCGGTGCTGACAGCAGCCGCAGTCCCGACTCGCTCCTGTGCACACCATCCCCCCCCGCCTGCGGCGCTCGTGCCCCCGGGCCGCGGCAGGGCGGCCGCTGCCGGTACCTGAGATCAGCGCGAGGCTCCCGCGGCGGGCCGGCCCCGGCGCGGCCCCGCGGGGCCCTCACGGCGGGCACAGCGCGGCCCGGGCCCCGCCGCGCGCCCCGCCCCGCCCCGCCGCGCCGCGCCTGCGCGCGCCCGTGTTTACTGTTTGGTTGCCGGGGCGCCGCGCGCGGGCGCGCCGGGGCCGTGACGTGACGTCCCGCTCCCCGCGGGGACGCCGCGAGCCAGCGCCGTGACGCGCGCGCTTCCGGCCGTGCCCATATATGGCAAGGCGGCGGCGCCGCGCTTCCCGTGGCGGCGGTGGGCGCGTGCGGCGGGAAGGATCCGGAAAGAGGGCGGGACGGGCACCGGGACGGGCGGCCGTGTTCCCCGGCAGCGTCCCCGCGGCCCGGCACACCGCTCCCTCCCTTGGCCCAGCCTGGCTCCTCGCAGGTGATGCCCCCGGTGGGCTGACAAGGCAGCCGGGTCTCCGTTCCCCCTCTTCCGGCGCTCTCGCTTCCTTTGCAGGGTGAGGTGTCGGGAGAAGGAATGGGGATTTCACGCAGCTGAGTGTTGAGTCCCAGGCGAGCTCACACGTAACGGTTTGTAGTTCTCGCTGTCCCTAGCTAGGCTTCCGTGACATTACCCCTCCACCTCGAAATCTCCATAGTCAGCTCTGAGCTGGAAGAATTGATCCGTGATGGTGGAAAATCAAAGGTGGTACAATTTGGCTTAACATAAAACCAAACCAAAAAAAAACAACCCCCGCCCCCGATAGTAACCAACTGGCTTTTGTCTCCATTCGGTGGAAGAAAATAATTACCTTTTTTTTTTTACTGAATTTGCGGCACAAGAGCTGCCCTATGAACGTGGCTGCAGCATAGCCGGTGACCAGGCACCTTTATCCTTGAACACTTGCTCTGCCAGTTCTCGTGCCATTTGTCTTTTTGTTATTTTTTGTTACTATCTTGTTACAATAAATCTGACTCTACTGCTTTCTCTCAAAATAGAACAGGAAGCCTGCTAAAAAAGTTATCAGAGCCAGTGGACAGTCAAAAATAAATGGATTATTCAGAGGAGATAAGGTTCTGGAGAAAAATTGAATCAGTATTTTGCTCTGTGCTCACTGTAGAGGAACTTAAGAATATTCCTGTGCTTATACTTTATTTAATGAAAGATTTATCAGAGGATATGTTTCAAGCTGAAGGCCTGTAGACAAGGTAGTGAAACAAATGGCAAAAAAAAAAAAAAAAAAAGCATTGAACAAATGGACTGCATTATATTCATCCAAGAGTTCTTGGAGAAGTCAAGACTTAAATAACCGATCTGCTTACTAATGGTTTTTGTGTAACATTGCATTTAGAAGGGCTTTGATAACAGAGAATGGGAAGATAGTCAATATACCAATTTGAAAAAAAAACCAGCCTGAAAAGTTCTGGAGAGCTGTTGACAAATGAACCTGTTCTCTGTACCAGCCAAGTTAGTGACAACTTTAAAGAGGTGAACTAGTGGGTGCAGGGAGAAAATGGTACCATGACAGCTGGCAGAGCCTTTCTAATGAGAAGTCCTGGCCTCACACATGTTTGGAGTCCTGTGAGGAGTCAGCAAAGCATGTGGACAAGAAACATTCAGCTGCTATTTTCTACCTGGGTTTCTAAAAAGCATTCAACAAAATCTATGAGCAAAACTTCTGAAGAAACTGCAGAGTAAGAGAAGTTTTCATGTGGATAGATGACCCTGCATTAAAGACAGGTCTCTGTAAGATGGAGCAAAAGTATTTCTCAGTAGAATGAGTCAATATGCAAAGTTCCACAAGGATCTGAATTGGAGCATGTGGACTGAGAGCAAAGGTAGTAAAATGTCACAATACAAAGTGAGTGGGTGGTACAATTTGATGTACATACATGTAAAATGTTTTAAATGGGAGGTAAACAATCCATTTCAATCATACAGAAACAGCCTAGAAGCTGATTTATCACTTGGTAACAAGATCTTGGCATAATAATTGTTCTGTGAAAACCTCAGTTCAAGGCTTGGTAAATGAGCAAATTGAGTGTTAGGAGGTAAAGAATAAGAGCAAGAGAATAAAAGCAGAGAGTGTCATTATGGCGCGGGATAAATCCATGGTGTGCCAGTGCTTTGAATGTTGTGTACAGTTCTGATCTTTAGAAGGACATAGAGCGCCGTAAGAGGTTCAGAGAAGTAGATAAATGTTAGGAGGTGTGGGACAGCTTCTAGGTCAGAAGCAGGTAAGTTAACTAGAACTCTTCAGCTTCACAGACCCAAGTGAAGGGAAGTTTCTTTCAGTGTAAGAATGACATACAATAAGCAAAACTTGGGGAAACATGGAATAAAACCAGACTTGACAAGGTTGCTCATTCCATGTTGTGGGTACTTGTAGAAAACCTTTTTGCCTGATTTTGTGGATACTACAAGGGGTTTTTTTTTGAGATGAAAAGTCCAGAAAATGAGCACAGATAAAAGCTAGTGAGGACTATTAAATACACAAATAATCCCTTTGTCTGTGCAAATCCTGATTTTGAAATTTCTGGGGCCTTAGGGAATACTGTGGTGAGGCAGCACCACACACTGACCACTGACTTTGTCCATACTACTTTCTTCAAATGGTTGCTGCCATGTAATGTCAGAAGACTGTGGCTGATAGAGGGGCAAAATCTGTGCTTGATTTCATCCAATATGACTATTTCTATGTGGGTTTGTAGGGATTTAGCTGAACTTCTGCTCTTTCCTGTGCTTCCATATTGTAATGGTGTTTGAAATTTGTTTAAATTACCAGAAGATGTGATCTCATATGTCCATGCACCTTATCTGTTCAGATCTTTTGCTGATAAGGTTGTTCTTTGGCGCTGCTTCCGGTAACCTTTCCAGGCAGAGGTAGGCTGGTGATCCAGTGAGGTGCTGAAGTGAAACCAACAACACCCATTCTTCTCATTGGGAAACAGCGGATGTTCACAAGGGACCTGGATATTATATCAACAGGATATCATGGGAAAACAAAAGAAGGCTGTAACTAGCATGTGGACAACGTATCTTTATTATTTCCAATTAAGGAGCTCTTGTTCTGTGGTGTGGTGTCCTGTCCCCTGCCACCCCCTTGGCATCTTTAGTCTGCACAACAACAGATTTTCAGCTCTTCTTCACTAATTATATTTGAGCTCTGCTCTTATACAAATGTTTTGTAACTTGGTCTGTTGGCTATGGACAACCAGCTGCAACATTAAAGGAGTGATTTTAATTCTGATTGCATCACATCTTCCACTTGGTAAGGATTGAGTGCTTTTTAAATAGCCCATCTTGAATCTTCTCATGCTAGGGAAGAAGGGAAGAGAAAGCAACTCATAATACAGTATTTTTCTGGTTTTGTTTACAAAATTAAATATTTCTCCTGAATAGGTAACAGTATTGCAAAGGCCATGAAGCAGCAGTGTTGGTCTTAAGGCATATCATCTGAAAGGTACACGGAATTCAGATATTGCAAGGGTATTTGGGTTTTCAAGTAAAACATTATTTTGACACTGCTTTGACGTATATTGGGTACTTCAGCATGAGAGTGATGAAATTCCTGTTATGAAGCATTTGAACTCTAATTGTGGGAAAAATAACAGTTGCCAGGTAGAGAAGGATAAGCTCTGTTACTGCATTTAGGCATGTGGTATGGCAATTGAATTAAAATATTAACGTAACCTAATGATGGTGTGTCACTAACCTCGAGGACACCAGGGAAGATAAACCAAAGCAATTTGCTGTCATTACATAAGAACTGAATACAAAGCCAAGAATGGGGTTTCAGCACCGATAAGGATTTCACTCCAAGACTTTCAAAGAATTCAGTTCTTCAAAGCTTAACTATTCATGGGACTCTCAGATCCTCCCATCCTCTTCCCCCTGCCCCTCCCTCCCCCATCATGGTTTTTTTGCTGCTATTTGTTAGCAATTTCCAGGTGCTGCAAGCTTGGGTTCCTTGGCTGTGCCTGTGTTGCTAAATCAAAGAGGGTAGGAATCAAGCTTGGGCATTTGACTCCTGCTTTTCCACTGTGCTCTCCTACACAGTAATAATTCTGGTTTCTGAAACAGTCTTGGCATGTGTCAACCAGCAACCCCCAAGGTGGTGGTTGGGTGTAGTTCAGAGGGTAGCATGTACCCAATGAACAAGACTCTGTGAAACTGGACCTCCCCCACTCTACAGGGTGATCCAGCAATATCCCAGCAGGTTTCACACTGTCAAACACACCTCTGTGCTTTGGCATATGACAGCTCTTTTAGCTTCATACTGTAAATCATCCCTCTGGGCTACAGCACAAGCTTTCTTTTATTAAAATCTGTGTATTTGAAATAACACTCCTGAAGTAATACTTATTTAAGACCACGTGTAGTTTGGAGGTGACCACTGGCCAGGTGCTGTGTAGTGTGGATGTGGTGAGTGACCGCGCAACCATTCCACCACAGAACAGTTCCTGGCCCAGCTTCACTTGGCATTGTAGAGGCTGCCTGTGTCAGGCTATAAACAAGCAGGTTAGAGGATTTACCTTGCTGTAAGGGTTGTGTAACATGTTCAGTGCTCCCGAAGGAATCCTGATGACTGCAGTGTTTGATAAATTATCTCCAAATCATCCTAAATATGGGGAGGGATTTAAAGGAAAATTGATGGATGTTTTTCACTGAGTGGCAGATATGTAGCTGTAATTGGTGGCAAACATGGTGAAATAACACACAAGGAAACGTAATTCTACCTGGTTGCTTATTTTCAAGAGTTTTGTTTCTGTCTGGGAGCTAAGTCAAGGGGCACGGCAAGCTGATGAGATGGTTTCCACACTTTAAGAACCACAGAATAGTAGTCACATGAGCTACGTTACCCCTCATCCCTCAGAAGGGATGATCCTGATTAGGAACATTTATTTGAGAAGTTTTATCCATACTCTACACACCTTTAAGTTCCAAGGGCAAATGCTTCACTGGATCTTAGTCCCAACACATTTAGTCAAGACCTAATGAAATTCCTTTTGTTGTTGCTTTAGTCCTTATTGCAGAAAGGCACTGCAGGAATGCAAGACTCTTGCTTGTTACACCAGAATAGTATTAACATGGCTTCTTCATAAACCTGCCATATAGTCATATGTCTTTAACATGTCAAGATTTGCTAAGAAAGCTTTATCACTTCAGAACTGGTTTTTTTTTCTTCATATCTTTCAGAACCTATAATTTGAGAAGGATTTTACCATGCAAGTATTTTCATGCCAAAAATAAATGCAACTTACATGCTTCTTCCTTATAGAGTAGGTAAGGATGGTTCTGGAACCAATAAGATGGTTCTGGAATGGTGATACTTCTGTGTTTGTGATAAAAGTGACAACCTATTCCATCCGCTGGATGTATGGAATAGAGTGTAACTCCATGCAGTCAAACCAAGAAAAATCTCTCTTTTCCAAATCACTGTATGACCAAAGTCAGCAATATTTTTCCACTCTGTGCCGCTTTGTTACTTGCTGTTGTATCATCAGACATTAACTGTGGCGGAAGACCTAGACTGTTGGGTGCATGTGAGAATGATTATCATAGCTAACTTAAGGCACGTGTAGTAGCACAGGGAATGACCTCACAGCTTCCAATCTTGTAATAAATATAGCTTAATTACTGGATATTGCATGACAGCTTGTGCCCTGCAGGTGATCAGGCACAGAATGTGGTAAAGACTAGCTCTGACTCTTAAGCAAAGGTTTGTATTTCCTTTTAAGATACACTATGCACTGAAATAATCATTTGTGTGTATGAGAACAAAATATTTATTATATAATGATTTCCACCTGAGAATCTTGGAGCTCCTTATTGGCACTAAGGATTGAAGTGTTCTGTTCTAGTTTGCAGCTTACCATGAACCATTCAAAGCAGCATCTGAGCACTTTCGCATTAACCTCAAAAGTGACTAATAACGCAAACGTGTGCTTTGTTCCCCTCTCCCCTCCCCAGTGGATTTTGTTGCAGTGTGTTTGTGCTACAGGTGTAAGCAGCATAGCTTGCAGTCTGAACGGGCAGGTACTGAAGGGTCCTTAGTCCTTAGGGAGCTCATTCTCCAAATTTTGGAAAACTGTGTCCCTTGCAAAGGCCAATATTGCATTATTGCAGAGAAGCTACAGTTTCAGGATATCTTAAGTCAATCTTCATGTGTGGTCCTGCTATCTTGTCTGCTCTCATCCACGTCATTCTGTTTCGTTCTTGGCTTCTACACAGTTATTTGTATGACCTCTCAATTAAATGGTTTAGGAAGTTACACTGGCACAACAAATGTATTTATGTGGGAGAGTTAAGCTGCTCTGAATCCCCAGCCAAAGTTACTGCAGAACCAGTAAAGTGCTGTAGCTGACAGAACTGTATAAACTCCAGTGGAACAGCATATCCAGGATCTAAGTGATTTGCCTAAGTTCAGTTTGGAGTGTTCCCTCTTCAGATCATGCACTAAAATTGTTATGTTTTACTATGAAAGTGGTCAAACACTGGAGCACGTTGCCTGGAGAGGCTGTAGAACCTCCAGAACTGGAAGTAATCAAAACTTGACTGGCTGAGGCCCTGAGCCACCTGCTCTAACTGACCCTGCTTTGAGCAGGGATCGAAGGGTAGCCTTCAGAGACCCCTTCCAGCTTTTGCTGATGCACTGAGTGTATGAATGGCAGGATTGGTTGGGTCACGGAGAGCTGAGTAATGCCCTGGTGGTGTGTGAAAGCAGCTGAGTGGTAACACACAGGGTTTGTGGCAAGGAACTACTCCAGATGTACGAAATGTCTCTATGTATATGTATGAGCATCTCTAAGATCTGGATGACATGTTCTGACAGATCTAACTAGCAGTTTAAAATATTATCTTTGCTGTCTATACGGTTGCTAGCTCTCCTGGGTGACAGCCTGTGCTGTACCCTTGCCCATGCCCAGAGCTATTAGGTAACCAGGTGGCTGAGGAAAGGGGCTTGTGCAGAGCTCCCTGATGCCCAGTGACAAGGACTCATGTTCCCATTCTTCTTCTGCCTCCCCTGGAACCGATGTGTTAACCCAGGACAGGAGAGCAGGATGGAGAGACTTAGATGGGAATGCCTGAAATCACCCCAGTCATAGTCATCCACCCCAGAGTTAGACCCCTGAGGCAGCACTTCTAAGCTCAGCCACCTCTAAACCCGGATTTTTGGGGTCCCAAGACATCCATTTGCTGGGGTTTCTTTTTGCCCTGTGTCTGATTTTCCATAGGTGTCATTTGTGGATAAAGTTCTACAGTTTAAATCAACATGCTATAATTTATACTGGAACTGACAGCAGTGTGCAAATGTCTTTGTGGCCTTGGTGCTCATTTGCACTACCCTGAGCTGTAGCAAAGCTGACCAGTAAAATGGCCCGTGTCTCCTGGGTTTTGGCAGGTCCGTTGTCAGTGGAAGAGTCTTGATGCTACTTGATGCTTTCATCATCCCAGTGCCTGGAGTCATGTGGTTATGTAAGAATTTAAATTTCGGTTTTTGTTAAGCATGTGTTTATATCTCGAGATCAAGGAGGAGAGTTGGGCAATACGAACCCTGAAGCCCCAGACGCTTGCTGCAATATGCAACATCCAACGCTGACAGCAGCAATATCGGGAAGATCTCGGGAGTTCTGGGGATCAGGCTCGTGGGCTGGCACCCGTGGGTGCAGCCAGGTGGGCAGCCCCCTCCGCCCGAGCCCCGGCTGTAGAAAACGCCCCCGGCCTCTCCGTCCCTCGGCCAGGTCCCCGCGAGAGTCGCCACCCGCGCTCCCCGCTCCCCGCCGGCGCTCCCGGCCGTGCCCCGCGCCCGGGGGGCGCATCCCGCAATGCCCCTTCTGGGCCGGCGGCTGGCCGGGGCCCTTTCCCGCTTCCCTGGGCTGGGCATTCAGAACTCCAGCCCTGGGCGGTCCCGGCATGCGTCTGCAGCCCTGCAGGAATGCTGCTGGTCTGGTGGGTTAAGTCTTCATTCCTCGCCTTTCACTGCTCCCTGCTGGTCTCGGGGAAGCTGAACACTGGGGGAGAAAAGCAGAAGCGACTAGTGCCGATTGAGGAGTATTGAATCAGGGTGCTCTGGCCCCAGAGGTCATTACTCCAGCCATCGGCTTAAAGCAGGTCCAACACGAGTGTGTTGCTCACTCTGTTGCCCAGTTGGATTTTGGATATCCTTGGGAATGGAGGTTCTACAACACTTCCGGGCAACTTAATCCAGCATTTGATCAGTCTTTCGGTAAACAATCAGGATCCTGGGGACATGTTCTGAAGAGTTAGTATTTCCTCCCTGCTTTCCCAAACTTTTTACAAATGCCAAACACTTTTTCAGTGAAGTGGCTCCTCAGCCAGGTGGCACCCAGTACTGTTTTATGGAGTTATTCTCTCCCAGGTGAGGGACTTTGCATTTGATTATTTTTTTCATGAAATTGTTATCAGCCATTCCTCCAGCCTGTTTGGATTCCTCCAAGTGGTAGTGTTGGTCTCAATGCATGTCAGACACTACCCCCGATCTGGTGTTGTGCATTAATTTGCTGTCTGTAAGCTTTGTCACACCATTCCAGGATGTTATTAAGGGCATCACAGAGTACTGACCCTTAAGAGATGCCACTAGAGCCCACTGGTTGTCACTTGGGCTTTGTGCTGCTGACTGCCTTTGAATGTGGTGATCCAGACAGTTTCCAAGCCACCTCATTATTCATGAGGCAAATATCTACCTATCTCACTAATTTGTCTCTAAGCTTAGTTATTAGGTTAGGTGGCATCAAGAGCTTAACTAAAGTCAATGGCTCAATCAGAACCAAAGAGCTGATGGTCCATCCCCAGTCCAGCAGTCTGCTTTGCCAAGACCCTCTAGTCCTCTCCATAAAACCTCTTTCCTAGTCACTCACCTGATCCCATCTCCTGTCTCCACTGACACTGCTCTCAGGCTGCCCCCTCCTTCCTCTCACCAATCTGCTTTCCCATGACTGCCAAGCCTCACAAGGGTGCTTCCTGGGGCAGGACCAAGAAGGCAGGTAGACTTTTCGTGGAATGGACAGGTTGCTGACACATGGCCAGACTTGCTCTCAGAGTCCTTTGCCTTGCTGTGTATCTGCTGTCTGATAACTGAAACACCTTTTGATGAAATCTTGTTCTTAATCCTCTCAAATACGTACATGTGCTGACACTGAGTCTAGTTTATCTAATGAAGCTTTGGATAGAGTGTTCCTGTAAACACCACATAGACCAGGGCCCTGGCAACCTCTTATCAGATTTTGCCCTAGGAAATAGTAAAAAGTCAGAGAGACTGTAAAGTGGGATCTGGCAGGGACTGTGGGGCTGGGATCTGGCACTTCTGAGAAGTGCTGAAGACTAAAGCACATCACACAAGGGGCTTGGACTACCACAGGCTGTGCTAGTCAGGGGAAGAGCCTTGCTTTTGTTTATTTTATTGGTTTTTGACTCTTTGAGCTGTGTTCTGCAGGAAGGACTTAGAGAGATCACAGATGAAGCCTATCTTGGGCCAGTGAGAGAGCCCAATACTGAAGAGTTGACAGAAACTAGATCCTGGAAGGGGTGTCTTGCTGTAATTACTGTGCTGGATCTTCAGGTGGCACTGAGGCTGACAGGAGGCTGTTGAGCTCCTTGGATTCAAATATTGTGTTGCGAGTCTAAGTTGTGGGTCATTTCTAAAGGAAGTAAAAATGTAGGAAAATACATCCCAGGTGAAAGGTACCTCAAAACTTTCTGCACTGCTATTAAATTACTTACGTCCTTGCAAAATGGATAGCAAGAGAAAAGCTCTGTCAACATATGGCACATTACATTTTTTTCTGATCTTTTGAGCTAAGGACAGAAATCCCTCTGTGGTGAGAAGGGAAGCTGGGATTAAGAAGACTTCTGAACTCAGCACTGACTTGTTGCTGCTGCTATCTCTGATGGCCAGAACTTTTACATGGTTGAAGACTGGGCAGATGCTGAGTGCAATTTGGAAGTGGCTGTGGACAGCTGAGGAGGTGAGGCACCCCGAAGCAGCACTCTTACAGACGTGCCAGGTGCAGCATTGGAAGAGTAGCTTCCTGAACCTGCAAAGGTCTGTCCAAACAGCGTGATAGGTACTTTATTGGGTCTGCAATTGGGTCTACAATTTCTAAGGCAGTTCCAGAAACAGTCATGCTTCTATTTGTTTTTCTTTTCTTGCTCTCATCTAAGAAGCATCTACAAGTTTAAGCTAAGCTGATCTCTTGACTTCCCTCGTACCTAACAATCTGCTATGTCCAGCTGCTCACTATGCCACATCAGAGAACTAACCCTGAGTAGTTTGAGATACAATCCCTTTGTTGCACTTGTTTGTGTTGATTGGCCATTTGTGTCCTGTAGCCAGAGAGGCCCGTGGAGGTCTCTCATCAAAAACAACATACCCACTATCCTTATTTTATTTTCTCACTGAGGACCATCTTTCTTCCCCCCTACCTGCTGACATTCCGCTGGTTGATGGCAGAGCAGAGTGAGCTCTGGTCATTGCAGCCAGACAACCATTGCAGTGGTTGCAGCTGTGTGACAGAAATTGCCACTGTTATGGTTGTAGTGGTGGGTAATTACCTGGCTTGGAAAGGAAACAGTTTGTTAGCACTTATTCAGCTACCGAGTCCCACCTGTCTTACAAACTCTGCTCTGTTCTCAAGTCCTTCAGAATAAAAATGGAGGCATAGTGAAATGCACATGCAGCAGCAAGTGCTGCCTCTTGTTTTGTTGATGCTGAGAGGGGGCGCATTTTGCTGTGCTGAGTTTCCTTATGAGGGTAATGGTCCTGGAGAAATTGTCTTTCTCTCCTGAGGAATGTCAGGCATATTCCTGACCTTTCCTTTGGGAACCCTGTCATTGGAGTTGGCGAGCTGTGTGTGCAAAATTACCTCAGTGACCCTGAAGGAGCTGGCTTTGCTGAGCAGGTTTAATAGCTGCAGTACCTGAGGAGCCTCCTCTGTTTGCTGAGCCTGACACGAAGGTCCTTCTGCTCCTGCTAATGGCCTCTGTCCAAATCCCTCAGTACATGAGCAAGCTCCTGTCAGAGCTGGAGAGGCTGGGTGAGTCCAGCCAGGTGTTTGGCTAATGCTTTACAAGGACCAAGCTTTTCCTTTGCTTCCCTCTACCCCACAAACCTTCTGCTGACAGGCAAGATATAAAAATAAAGACAGTGTGGCCCCTATTGATTCTACCCAAGGCTTTTCTTTTTTTTTTTCCTGTGGAAGCCTGACACGCAAAGTCTTGCACTGTGCCTTTCAAATCAGGCTCTGGATCAAGTCTTGCAAAGATTGTGTGCAGCTGCAAGATTGCTGGAGGGGTTTTTATCCTCACATCAGATGGAGCTGGGGCAAAAAAGAAGCCAAACCAAAACAAGGGTAAATCACAGAGCCAGCAACTTTCTTGGCATCTCTGCGATTGTGGCTCCTCCTGCCCCTCCGGCCTTCAGAAATGTACTCGGCAGAGCTGCCCGCATAGAAAAACAAATGCTTCCCAAACCAAAACAGAGTTGGGTGTTGGTAGTGAATGGGCCAACACTGTGTGCTGCCGTCATCTCTGCCCACTGCCAGCACGTTGTCATAGGAACAGCTGGATTATTTTACAATCCAGCTGTGGAGCCAATTCTCCAAAGGAGTAGCCTGGAGGGAGGAGAGAGGGACAGGCAGAAGGCAGAAATGCTGTATTTTCTGGTAACTGGAGGGAGGAGGATTATTAATGGGGAGAGGGAGGGAAGGATTACCAGTGAGTGCCATCTATCACAGCCTGAAACTGCAACTAGTCATTTCCAGATAACTGACTGCTGTTAGCTGCATCTGGGAATTACAGGCTGCCCTGTGGGAGAAGGGTGGTGAGGAAAACGGCACATCTTTTTGTGTTGAGGCTGATAACATGTCTCACAGCATGCTGTCCTGCAGAGACCATGACTTGCCAGCTGTGGGGAGGGCTGTGCACCTGTACAGGTTCCTGCCACCCCAGAAATTTGTAGCTGATCAATTAATGTATGTTAGCTTACCACATCACTATTTCCCTTGCCCTCTTTGTAATGTTTGTTGCCCTGTTTCCCTTCTGGAAGCTCCTTGGATCCTATTTTGAGGTTGCAGAGCACTGAGAGCATTGTAGGTGCCTAAATAGAGGCTCAGTCTTTGTGTTGGTGAAGGCTGTCATACCGAAGTGAACACACTTGGTCTGACGGCAGGATGTTTGCTCTTCAAGTGAACTCTAGGCCTTGTGGTTTAGCAAATCACACTGGTTTGGGGCTTGATGAGTACCCACAATGAAGACTTGATGACAAAAGCCAGGAACCTGCAGCGGCTGGATGTACAAAGCCCTTTGCTCTGGTACAGCTGGGGCTGCTGCTCTTCTGAAAGGGGAATCCAGGCAGAAGGAATCTGTCTGCCTGCAGAGTGCTCCTGGCGCAGAGAGGAGGCGGGGAGGCTTGGCAGGAGGCGATGCCGTTAACAGGTCACTGCTGTGCCGTGTCCAGAGTACACTCGTGGCGCCTGAAATGAGGCGCCCCGACCCCAGCATCCCGTTCCAGCATGGCAAGTGGCGCGGCGGCGGCCCGGGACGTGGTGCCGAGGGCGGCGGGGGCTGCGGTGGCGCTGCGGGCGGCGGCCGGCAGAGGGCGCGGGCGCGGCCGGGCCCGCCATCCCACCGCTCCTGGACGGGCCGCTCCCGGCGCGCGGCCCGGCTGGCCCGGCCCGGCCCGGCCCGGCCCGGGGACACCGGCGTGGCCTGGGCTGCTGCGAGCGGCCCTGGGGCTGCAGCTGCTGGGCACGGCCGGGGCACGGCCTGCGGGCGCCGGCAGGGACAGAGACAGCCGCCCCATAACCCGGGGAAGCACGGGGCGGGCAGCTGCCTCTCAGCTCCGCCAGCGCGTTCTGCAGCCTGGCTTGGCTCGACAGGCGTTCTCCTTCCGTCAGTCACAGGGAGGGATGGCCAAGCAAGAGCTGACCATGGGTTGATTGCCAGGACAGGTGAATTAACCTTGCTTTCCCCTTGCCAAACCATCTGGCTGCTCTGATGGGCCTGATTGGCTCTGGAGACCCCTTCTCTCAGTTCGCAGATGACGCCAGGCTGGGGGGGGGAGTGTTGATCTGCGGGAGGTTAGGAAGGCGCTGCAGGGGCGGTCTGAACAGGCTGGATTGATAGGCTGAGGCCAGTCAGGTACGGGGTTCAACAAGGTCAAGTGCCGGGTCCTGCACTTGGGTCACAACAACCCTAGGCAGTGCTACAGGCCCAGGGCAGAGCAGCTGGAAAGCTTCCTGGCAGAAAAGGGCCTGGGTGTGCTGGTCAACAGCAGTTGGACAGGAGCCAGCATGTGCCCAGGTGGCTAAGAAGGCCAATGGCATCTTGGCTTGTGTCAGAAATAGTGTAGCCAGCGGGACCGGGACAGGGACTGTCTCCCTGCACTTGGCACTGGCAAGGCCGCACCTCAAGTCCTGTGTCAAATTTTGGGCCCCTCACAACAGGAAAGACATTGAGGTGCTCAAACATGTCCAGAGAAAGGCAACAGAGCTGCTGAAGGGTCTGAAGCACAAGTCTTGTGAGGAGCACCTGAAGGAGCTGGGGTTGTTTAGCCGGTAGAAAAGGAGGCTGAAGGGAGACCTTTTTGCTCTCTACAACTACCTGAAAGGTCATAGTGAGCTGGGGGTCAGTCTCCTCTCCCAAGTAACAAGTGACAGGACAAGAGGAAACAACCTGAAGTTGCACCATGGGAGATTTAGATTGGGCATTGGGAAAATTTCTTCACTGAAAAGGTTGTCAAGCATTGGAACAGGCTGCTTAGGGAAATGTTAGAGTCACCATCCCTGGAGGTATTTATAAGACATGTAGATGTGGTTTTTAGAGACATGGTTTAGTGGTGGACTTGGCAGTGCTGGGTAAATGGTTGGACTCGATGATCTTAAGGGTCTTTTCCAGCCTAAACAATTCTGATTCTCACATACAGTTTTTGCCAGAGCTGGAAGGGCAGGTCCAATTTTATTCCTTGATTTTGAAGTGATGAGTGTGTGAAAGATAAGAACCACAGAATGCCAGTGAGCTTAGAAGACTCTCATGTAGTGGTTTTGCCATTTGTCAGAGCTCAGAAAAGGTACTGAACCTTTGTCCATACTTCACTTGGCATTTTTGTTTATCTCATATATGGGTGGCTGCTGTATGTGCAGACTAGGGTCTAGAAGAGATTTGGAAGGGCAATACCTTATTGGTTCTTAACATTTTAATAAAATACAAGTCAGATTTGCAAAGAAATATTTTAGGCACTGCAGTACCGTCTTCCATCCCTCCTTTCTCCATTCTTCTGTCTCCTCCCAGTGGTCTCTGTTGACCCTGACAGCGAAGGCTTGCAGTTCCCTTTAGGGGGGTACAGTTGGTAGGACCTTGAGTACTCACGTCCAGCCTTGTTTTCAGCATGTGTGCTTCTTTACCAACAGATCTCCAAACTTGTGAGGGAAGCTCCAGTGAGAACTGGCAGATTTAAATTATTTTCAGGATTTGGACTTACTAGTGAAGACACCTGTTAGAAGAAAACTACTTCTGGGCTTTTTTAGTAGTACAGTTCTGAACCTGGCCCCTGTTCTAAAGGAGTTATTTGCAATGAAAGTAGCAGTGGAGAAGAGGTCAGGGTTTGGCTCATAAAATATACAAAGAAAATGCTGTGTGTGGTATCTAAACTGCCACTCCAGTTAACTACCACTCCACATTTTTGAGGAGATAGAGAGATTCCTCTTTTCTCATTTTATTTTTGGTCTCTACTGCTTTGGGGACATGTTTAAGGAGGCAAACTGCAGGCAGTGACTAATGAAGTGTCTCAGATCTTTCCATAAGACAGTGACCAGTGCGGAAAATACTGCACTTCTTCTGAGGGGAATTTTGTCTCTTGCTTTCTGCTATAAGGAACCCACTTTCTTGTTCTTCTTTATTTTAGACTTCAACAGAGAAGGATTTAGGGGGTTTTAGGCAAGTCAGAAGGACCTTTTTTTCTAGAGCTTCCGCAGCTTCTCATCACTGCGATGCTGAGGCGGACTTTCTTTCCAAGTTACCCCCAGTCTTAGCTGTTATATTTACCTGGCCTCATCTCCCATGCAGCCGGTCACCCTGGCACTGTGCCATCACTTGGTAAGACTTGCCAGCTGTGTGGCTGCTGTGGATAATGTGTTGAGCCAAGTGATTTGGCCAGAGCAGTGGCACAGGTCAACGCAGTGCAGCAATAGCAGTGGCAGCCCTGAGCCTGCTGATATGCAGATAGGCGGCTGTTTCCAGTGCGTGCATCAGCTCTTGTGATGCTGCTCCCTAAGTTTTGCATGGATGCAATGCAGGATCTTTGGTTGCTTGTGATATAGCTGTATGGAGCTTTTATTTTTCAAAAGGTTGGTGATGACAGGACTATCCATCAGTAGAACTTACTGAAGATGAGACATGGAAGCTGGGGCAGAATATGGGAAGGAAGCAGAGAGAAGAAATTAGGCTTGATACACGGTAATTGTGGGAGGGAAGGGGAGGTGGGACATTTGCCTTTATGGGGAATTATTACTGTGGGTCCAGGGAGGAGTAGGTAGCTGAGAATTGTCCTGTGGAATTACTTGATCCATGTGGATACTTCGAGGGTGCCATGTGGTGGCTGGAACCCAGCTCTGCTTCAGGAGTTCCCCAGCAATTATAGGTCCCTAGTAAGGTGAACCTAGACCTTTAAAGAGAAGCGATGTTCAGCACCCAGGCTTCTGTGCCACTGCTTCTGCCAGTGGTGCTGGTGATGTCAGTGTGGGAAACATGCAGCAGTTAGAGCACGCTGCTGCCCAGCTCCTTCTGTCTTTCAGGTTCTTTCTCTTCTTAAATGGTCCTGTGTGATGCACTCGTGGCCAGTGATGGATCCTGTGCTTAATGCTGCATCCCCAGAAAATAAGCAGTTCAGCACTGAACTGGTGCTAAGCTGCACTCTCAGGCAGAACTGCCCTCACACAAATGAGCTTCAGGCACTCCAGTGTGTTGTTTGACTAGGGGTTTCCCAGACTCCTGTGTTTGAGACTCTTGTAAGGAGTCCAAAGGGTTTTTTTGAAAAACGTCATTAACAGACAGTTCTGCAGAGCCCCTGAATGTGTTGTCTTGAACTGCAAACATAGATAGGTGTGATGTTGCTGGTCTTGGCATTTGGTACCCTTCCACGCATGAAGTATGACCTTTGAGTAGTAAGGCATTAAAAAATAATAATGTATCATGTCAGAGTTGATTCCTCTTCCTCTGAATCCAAGACCTTTTCTGCTTGCAAGCTTTTCAGTTTCCTAAGCTAGACTTCAGGCTTTTGGTTTTGTTTTGGCTTTTGTTTGGTTTTTTTTTTTTTTTTTTTTTTTGTAAGGAAACATGATCAGGTCAGTTTTGACCCTCTAGTGTAGTCTTTAGCTAGTAGCAAACTTACTGGAATCACTTGATGATAAAAAATAAGTGATCAAGTGAAGACTTTTTCCAAAAAAGTCAAGCATGCCTTTACTCATCATGCTTACAATCTTGGTATTGCAGCCATGAAATCCTGTAAAGGAGAAAGGTTTAGAAGTATGGACAAATATGAAATTAACTAGCTTGCTGTCATTGTCCAAGCTGAATGAAGTGCAAGAAAATAAACATTTACAGTGAAACACAGCATGGATCTAAACAAATCTTTTAGCTTTAGTAATAATCTGTAGGGCTTCCTTACTAAACTAATGACTGGAGAATTTTTTGTTTTAAAGCTGGATTTGTACTCTGACACCATCACCACTGAAGCTGCGCAGTTCAGCATGGACCTGCTTTTGCCACAGAGGTCCAGCCAGACTCTCTCTCTCCTGTCAAAGGGTTTCTTTTTGCAAGCAATCATGGTAGCTGCATGTGTCTACTAAGCATGCAGCTGCACACATAGTTTTAGATTTGTACTCCTGCCTTTTAAAGATCAGGTCATGAGTGATTATGGTTTTTAAATTTGCTTTGGAACTAGTGTGATCCCTGAGTGTGCCTTCATTTCCAGAAGTTGCTGGTCAATGGATTTGTCTTTAGATAAAGAAATTTCTATACTCTGGCCTGAGTGGACCTTGTCAGCTGCAGGAAGGATTGTTGCTGCAGTTATGTGTGCTGTGAAATTCCCAAGATTCCCATCACCACCCTCATTTAAACATCCCCCAGCCCTGCTATAAACAAGTGAGAGACACTCACCCTGCACCCTGGCTGTAAGCCAGGGATATCAGAGCTCTGGCTGGAGACAGAAGGGGAGAACAGAAATAGTGTCAACTTGTGAATCATCTCAGTCAGAGGATCGACACCCACCATTAGCAAAACCAGACAAACCTGGGGTTGCTGCTTAATAAGCAGTTTATTTCTTGTCCAGGTTACAGTGTGCAAATGAGCTGGAAAGGCAGCACAGCACCACTGGCAGGCAGCTGCCTGTACTTCATGCACAAAGGGCACCTTCTTGGCCTGTCACAGCAAGATACCTGTAGGGCTGTGGATGGTAGTATATAAGGCTCTTGGCTGGTTTTGGATGGTTTCCTAAAGTGACAAAGTTTATGTAATCATGCTGTTTACCGTGGGGCCCTTCTGGCAACTTTTGAACATGTGGAACAGTTTCCACCAAATTTGAGAGAAGAGCAGAAATTCCAAAGATTGTTGCATTTCTATAGGTTTTGTGAGGACATGTGGACAGAAGAATCAGGCCCGGTTCAGTGCCATGCCATGGAAAAGACATGGAGAGTGCAGCTGGTTTGGACCCTGGTCTGGCTGCTGTGTCCAGGGATGTACAGACACCCTGTGTACACAGCAGGTGTGTGTTGGTACCACAGCCAGCACACACATGCATCAGAACTAGCCAGAACAGGGGATGGGAGAGGTGGGAAGAGGAAGCCAGGATTAATGCTGTGTGGGAGCGGTGTACAAAGGCAGGGGACACCAATGTGGAAATTGGCTCACCTGCTGTTTTCTTCTGTTCCAAGATCCTTATCTAGACCAGCTTGAGCTTCTTAATTCTGGAAAGAAATCTTGACAGTTTGTGCTTGTGAGTGAAGATTTAGATACACCTCTCTGTAGCTTCATGCATTTAAGACTCACTTGGTTGGCTGCATTTTCTAAGCTCCTCTTTAATCAGGCTTGAAGCTTGAAAGCAGTGCCTTCATTCTGAGGGACTTTGCAGGGATTTAGGTGCAACCCATCAGCTCTTGGCAAGTTTTCAAGGTGGCATGGCCTCTTTTTCTGGGAAGCCTTCACTGCCTGGTCTATAGATATGCTGTCCCCTTGCATCAGGTTTGTGGGTCAACAAAGACTAGGGGGGCACTACATAGCAGCTGAAGTTTCCCTTGGGTATTGCTTTTACAGAAACTTCATGGCACCACAGCCCTATGTTTGTTTGATTTTTTTTTTTTTTCTTTTTTTTTTTGGGCATAAACAGCCTGATACCCAAGCAGGAACCATAATTTTTGCCTTATGGAGCACCTTAGCACATTACTCTGGGAGGGCTGTAGCTGCAAGGTGATCTGTTGTACAACTGTTGCCAGTGGATCCTTGAGATTATTTGCATACCTTGGGAGTTCCTCCTTCATCTGTGCCACACTGCAGTGCGTATCATCTGAGCTGATTTGCTGGGTTGGCCGTGTGCTCTGTGACTCTGGGGTCACCTTGACTGGCCACCCTCCTCTCCGTCTGGATCTGGAGCATATGGCCTCTTGTCTGTGGTTCGAGGGTGTAGCCAGCCCCCTCTGGTTGCCATGCTCCCTGCTTCTGCAAGGTTATACAAGGAAAGCTGAAACTTTCTTGCCAGAGGCAGGGGAGCAAATTCAGTCTCTGGCAGACCTGGAACAATGAACAGCTTGGAGAAGGTGTGCTTCCAGGACACATGCCAGCACTGAACCAGCACCAGTGGCAGGTTTACAGAAATGCCACAGGCAAAACGACAGCTCTGGCAGTTCACAGGCTCCCCAGGTTTGACAGGCAATCATCCAGCCTCACCTCTTGTATAAGACTGGCCCCTTCATTTCAAGTAGTTACCTCTGTCCCACACCCAATAATACGGGCTTTCCAGAAGTGCTTTTGGGAGGTTAACCAGCCTCAGTGCAGAATCCAATGGAGACAGGGAATCTACCGTGTGCACAGCTTGATCAGCCACACTCTATAGAACAGTGTTTTATTTCTAATCAGAGGTTGCCTGGTAGTGGCATCCGGCTGTGGTTCCTGTTCTTCCTTACTTCAGGAGATTAAAGACTTTTTGAGTGCTCCATGTTTACTCCCTGGGATTACAGTGTCATAAAGACACTTCTGTTCAAGACGCTAAACAGGCTGAGCTTACTGTGGGGCAAATAGTGCAGCCATTGCAGTCTCTCTTCCTCCTCCATTCCCCAGTGGTCAACATCCCTTTTAAAGTAGGGAAGTGATGCTTTTGCCAGTGCTGTACACTGGTATCATGTACTTTTCTTTACCCCTACCCACCGTGTTCTTCTCTGACTGTCTGCTGTGAGGACTCAGGCTGGATTTTAACCCATATTCCCAATGGGAAGTGCTTGGAGCTATTTGTATGATGCAAGGTGCATGTTGAATCAGAGAGGGACAAAACCAGCAGTAACAGAAACTCTCTGAGTTGTAAGGGCCAAAAGGAATTAATCACTGCAGGGAAATGGGCCCTCTCATCTACACAGAGGGTGGGAGAGAGAGAAAAGGAAGTGCCTTAGAATGGAGAAAGGAAAGAAAGGTCCTTGCAGTGTCCCTGTCAGTACTAAAATAAATCTCTGAAGAGAGAGAGAGGGGAAACAATAGTGGCAGAAAGCTGCCAGAGCGATGGAAGAGCAGAGCCTTAGGAGCAGATCTCTTCCTGGTGAAAGGCTGCCAGCTTTGGACCTTTGTGGTTAGTTTGCTTTGGTGAACCCAGTAACCGCTGGCATGCACTTGTCTTTCTCATCCGTGGACTGCTTGCTAAACAGGCAGTGGTGATACTGAGGGCAATATCCTAGCAGGAATGTAGCTGAGCCATTGGATCAAATACTGCATTTGAACTAAACCAGTCTTGTTTTGGAGCAACTAAACTGTCTGGTGGGCTGGAAAAAACTCTAGGGAACCTTGACTAAGGTTGCTAGAGAGCAATGCAGCAGCGAGTTTCCATCCAAAAAGGATCCAGGCAACATGTCCTTACAGTAAACAGAAGAAAGCCTTGCAATTCTGTGATCCTTAAGCATAAGGGGGAGTAGATGAGGCTGCTGGGAGCAGGCTGACAGCCCTGGGATGTTTTATACTGACAGAGCACATCTGTAGAGCAGAGCTGCCAGGCTGTCGTGCAAACCCACTGGGGGACCATCTCACACTTCAAGCACATGCTGTCTGCAGCTCTGGGGCTGTCTGCAACTTCTCACACCTTCCTGGGCGTGACTGCAGGCAGGGAAGCAGGTCAAATCATCGGCATTATTAACAGCAAATGGATCAGACATCTGCGCTGGCCAGTGGAACAGCCCAGGCATTTGGTTTGTTTATTTTTCTTCTGCCTTTGGCACTTTTTGTCTCTGCAGAAGGCGCCCTGAGTGCGTTGCTAACACACTGCTTGGGGTAAGCACTAAACGAAACTTCCACTATTTTGAGGAACCCAGCTCAGGCATTTTTTTAAATGACTGCTGCTTTTCTGTGATTCTTGGACAAATTGAAACTAAAACCTCTTCGCTGACACACTGTTTTTGTCTGTCGTGCTGGTAGGCTGCTCTGTGGCTGCAAATCTCCACCATACCCAGATTCTGCTCTCACTTGGACTAACTTGACACTCTGGACTAATTTCATTAATGTCAGTGGAGACATTTCCTCTTTATGCTGGTGCAGAGCTAGTTTGGACATGAGCCCCACCATACCTAGAGGAGAGCTGCAACTATCAAGATCTGTGCAAGAGAGGTGAACTTGCTGGAGTGCAGAATGTGTGCACATAAATGCTGGGGACTAGAAAGAGCTGCTCTCCTCCTCTCCAGCTTGCAAGTAGCCTTGCCAAGAGCAGGTTTTCAACTGGGAGCTGTTAATTTCCCCAGGACTTGCTCTGTAGCACTAGGAAAATGGACCTTTGCATTCACCTTTCCCTGGTTGGAGATATCTTTCAGAGGCACCTGCTCTCCTCCTTCCTCTTCCTACTTCCAAACCGACCTCTCAGCATCCTGGTGCATGGCATCATGAGCTACTTGCTTTCTTGGTCTTAAAAACAATGGGACTCAGAATGTTAGGCTCTTTGCAACAATTAGAGTCTATTTTTAGCTGAGCTGCTTTTGAGGGCAGTTGAGTAGGTATAGGTACAGTGTCCAGGGATGAGAGCTTGGAGGCTTATGACTGCTAAGATGCTGAGCAGAGATCTGGTGAGTCTGGCAGTGGGGGTTCACTGGTCCCTCTGGGGGTGTTTCAGGGAGAGGGCTGGGGTGGGTGTAGCTGGTGATATGTATAAGCAGCCCAAACCTGGTGTTGTAATGTCTGAGATGCTCTGAGTTTGGAAAAGGCCCCGATGATATCACCCTGCAGAACTGTTAATAATGCAGGAAAGGAAACGTTCACAAGTCCTTTCCAGATCTTTAATGGAGAGGAATTAATACTCCCTCTTTCTATGCCCATTGCTCTGTTTGGAAATGGCTTTCTCTCACCACCAGGCATCAAAAGGATGGTTCTTTCCCTTTTTTTTCTTCTCTTTGCTGTTGCAATCTCCCTACCACATGTAGCAGTGGGTGTTGAGGGCAAAGAGTGTGAGAGCAGTGGCTCTTCTGCATGAGCTCCCTGCAAGGACACTGAACTCTGCATACCGTCCTTCAGTTTTGCTTAATCCACTTCCAGAAGAGATAAACAAGAAATGGTGCTTTTAGTGCTGCCACAGATTATGCAAAAAAGAGATGTAGCTCTGCAGGAGCTCTCCCATGCTACTTCTCCTTTGTGGCTCCTCTGTCTCTGCAGTTCTCCATACCCCACAGCAACCCAACATGACCACCAGCCCTCGTCAGAGCCCCTTTCAAATCCTGCAGTGGAGACCTGCTTGACTGCAAGACATTCCTTGTTCATTGTGGCTGTGGCCTGCTGCTTTAGAAAGCATCTCTTTCTTGGAAGTGGGGAGTGATAGATACCATGCAGAGATTGCTTAGTTGCTCTCAGCTCTGCTTTTTTATCATGATCCACCCATACCCATTGTCACAGGATCCTTGGGAGAGTGGGAAGTAAATGCCCAAAGCTAGAGCCAGTTTATGTGAATTAAGTGAGCAGTACTCCACATGGCACAAGAAGCATGAAGAATGATGTCAACCAGTGACTGCATGAACTAGGCAATTATCTCTGTGATTTTTCTCAACCAAAATGTGAAGAAGGACTTAATGCAATAAGACTTACAGACTGACTGGGCTGGTGTGTTGTACTTAGAACAAGTGAAAATAAGGCCTGTTAATCTGCTTTGCTGGGGGAGCTTTCTCTTGTAGCCAGCTGCTCATTGCCAATGCATAGAGACATGCTTTCCTCCTTCCCTAGTGCATGGGCCGGTCTTCCTTCTGCCATCTGTGATGGATGAGATCAGTGTGGAGCTCCCGCCCTCCTGCATGCAAGAGAGCCGAAGTCATGGGCAATTTAAGAAGGGGGCAAAGCAGGTAACAACTGTGCCTTTCACAAAACTTCATGTCCTGTCCATTCCAGCATGGACACCTGCCTTCAGACTGGCTGAAAAAGGACTGTGATCATTCGTTCATGCTTGTGAGCAGCAGCTTGTAACAAGCATTGTCCTACCCTTACGGAAACAGAAAGATAAGAGGTGGAATCGATTTTCTAATAACTTTCACTAATTTTTGGAGTGCAGCCCAAAGGACAGCAGTGGGGAGCAAGTCAGGCAGGGGGTCTGTGTCACGTTACGGTTGCGAGAAGTGGGATTTTCCTCTTGAGGAGGGGAGTCAGGATCTCTCTTGAACAGTTTACCAAATATTGTGATCTGAACTGGGGGCAGTTGGAGGTGTTGACAGGCAGGGGAGATAGATTGAACATAATGCTAACCAGTTTAGCCAAAAGATGACATAGGTGGGGGAAGCATTGCTGTCCCCAAACATCTGTGAGGAGATGGGGATTGCATTAGCAAAAGGGGAAAAATCAGACTTAGAATCAGGAAAGTACTTCCTAGAAGTGAACTGTGTCTCCCCAGGGAGGGGGTGGGAGTCCCGTATCTGGCAAGATGGAAACAGCAATAATAATGATTCTGATTACTTGCTATGTAATGATAACAAATAATGTAAAATGAGTCTTGATAAAGAGCTAGAGTTCTCTGATAGCAACCAAATGCACAAGCCAGGGATGAGCAGGGTGGGACTTGGCAGGTGTCTGATGCTGAGAAGGGTGCACCTGGGAGTTCTGCTGACTTCCTTGAGCCACAAAGCCTGTATACAGATTTTTGTTCACTCAGTACTTCAGAGCAGAGATAAGTTCAATTGCTGGCCCTTTCTCGGAGGTTGTTCATTTGAAGAAGTCTGGTACAGCAGTGATCGGTTTGTACTTTATTTGCTGATAGTGGGGTCCCAGAGACCTGCACCCACCAGTTTGATTCATTCACATGCTGTTTGGAGTGGAAGGATCTCCCAGCAAAGAAGGCAGAAAGGCAAATGTATGTTTTGGTTGGGGGCTGTTCTATGATAGAGCCAAGGGCTGGAGTGGGGTCTTAAATGGACAATCAAATCCTCTGAGATGTGGCCAAGATCTAGACACCCTGGCAAAGGGAGCCTTGCCTACAGAGCAGGCAGAGCTGTAGATGAGAAGAGCAACTTGGTCTATGGACCCAAGTGAGCCCCAGACACCCAGATTACAGGGCCAAGCCCCCCGGGTTTCTCTGCAGCTAGTTTCTTGGAAACAGAGTAGCAACAACCTCCTATTTACACACCACTCAAAAAGATGGGGTTAAGGCCACTGTTTTGGGCCTTTTGGTTTTGGTGACTGATGAGCCTTTGATTTTCTTTGGTAACCCAGGAGCAAGATGGCAGCATTTCATTTTCTTGCTACACTTAAAGCCTTGGTTTTGTTTAGCATGAATTATTATGCCAGCCCTGAAGTGTTAAAATGTGAAAGGGCAACGCCCTTCACCTGTGCCCTTACCCAGTTGGTCTGATGATGATTATGTCCTAAAGAGTAATCATAAGATAAGAGGAAAATGATGACCGAGGAGGTGCTGGGAGAACTGCGCCACTCCTGTGCATCACCTGCCCCATGAGTGGAAGAGGAAATGCGTGAGTCAGGGCCTGGGAGCACAGCTGTGGCAGTTGTCTTACCAGGGTCCTGTTTGACAGTGGCTGAATGCTCTCCATGGGGGTCAGTCTCTATCCACAACAAGCTTTGTGAGGCCTGAGGAGAGGAGTTTCCAGCCGTGCTTCACAGCATCCCTACAGCACAAAAATGTCAGACCAGAGGCACCCAACTGTGCAAACGTGAGGCATGGGCAAACATGGGGAAAAGAGGACAAGAAGATGGGCTGGTGGTTGAAGACATTTTTTATCCTGAAGCACATTTGTTGGAGTACACAAGGAGTCCTCTCACAGTCTGTAGGAAAGCAAGCACAAAGGGAAAATAAACTCTAAGAATCAGGCACCTCAACAGACAGATCAGCAAGGTTGTTGTCCACAGTTATCCTAAAATCGGATATCCTAAAAAATTTCAGAGACACTTTCACTCCCCCTAGTCCTGCTACCTTCATCCATGAACAGCCGCACAGCGTGCTCCTGCCAGGTACTTGTTAAACTGCTTTGTGGAGCTTGGAGGAGCTGGATGCAGAGGGGAAAAGGTGAAGAGTGGATGCTGGCTTGGGTGTGGTGGCCAGCCTGGGCAGGAGGAGCACCACCTGCTTGCTTGGAGATCCACCTGGATCCTTGGAGATCCACCTGATGGAGGCTCTCTGCTTCCCCAGGATCGTATGAGATGGCTACAAACTGTTGCTTCTAAGGATGCTTCCAACTTGCCCTGATGTGCAAACCGTACTTCCTCTTCCACTATGGCCCTTCCTCAGCTAAAGGCTCTCTTTTTTTTTGTGCTGTGAAGGGTTCAGCTCCCTGTGTCCTTGAGGCTGAAATTATGGAAGTAATACCCAATGCTCTCAGGTCTGTTTTCCATCATAAGAACCCATGTGGCTTCCCCAGAGCCAGCTCAGTATGTGGAAATGGATCAAGAGGAGTGGCCTGTTGTGGGACAGAGCCAGCCTGCAATGGCAGCATACCTCCAGTGCAAAATTGGTGGTCAGCTTTTCCCTCAGGTGCAACAGATAGGTGAAGGCAGCCCCAGCTGGCAGCATGCACACTGTGCGCAGTGTGAAAGGAACCTCAGAGTTGTGTGAAATCCATTAGCAATGTCACCTGTCACTTTTGTCTGGCTTATGGGCCTGGCTGAGAGCTGACCAATTGTCCCACCTGGTCCAGCTCTTTTTTGTGACAGCAGTATCTAAACCAAGTAAGCCCTGAGCTCACCTGTACTGAAAAAGCTCCCACGTCTGGCTGCTGCACTGGTGTGGCACTGCTCAGGAATGTCCCACACTGGGAGGCCAAACTGATCTTGTCACAAGAAGAGGAACCACCACAGCCACCACAGCCAGCCTGGCTCTGCAGACCACTCATGAGGGCAAGCACTTGGGGGAATGGTTGTCTCTCCACCCTTCTCCAACTCTACTGCTAGAGCGTGGCCTGATTTGAAGGCTGGATACTAAAATGTCTGAGGAATGAATGGAGGGTCCCATGAGGCCAATACTGGGAATGGTCTGGAGTGCAAATTTCCCTCATTCCCTCCCTAAAACAGACTTGCCTTGGGCGCCATGAGGGCCATGGAGAAGTTAACTCTGCAGCTGGGGAGACATCTGCAATTTGGCGAAGATAGGTTCTTTCCACAGAGGCTGCTAATTCTGCATGACCTAATCTGGGTTTGCTGCTTCTCTGCGCTGTGAGTCACAGTGTGCACAGTCCTTTGGTCACTGTGGCAGGCTGCAGGACTTCACAGTGGCCTTTTGCTCTTCCTACAGACAATGACTGTCTTTGACTTGGTTGTCATGTGCTGTTTGATGTTTTCCATTTATATCTAATAAGATCACCACAATCTGCAGCAACTGTAGGTTGTCATACTAAGATCTTCTCAGCAGCAAGCAATGTATTAGCTAGTCAGGAGTCACACTGGTCCAGAATAAAGCCTGTATGAAAAAAATTCCCCAAAGAAGCCATTGATAACTCTTAGGAATTGAAGGCCTTATTGTGGCTGTGTTGTGAAGGTAGAGCTTTACAGAGCTGGGTGGAGGGGAAAAAACTTTTGGTATAAAAATAAAGCAGAAGTTGATAATTCATTGAAAGGTGAGTACTGTCTTCCTTATCAGCCTGCTCAGCACCCATGGAAAAGCTGATGCCATCAGTAAATCCAGCCTCTTGACCAGAGGACTCTACCCTACCTTGCACCTACTGGGACAGCTGAGCCCTGAGACTGTGCAGATTCCCAAGCTGCAAGCACTGAGGCATGGGTACCAGATTAGCTCTTTTTATTTCCTTTCATTCAGCAGGATCCTGCAGAGCTGGGTAGCTGCCAGTCAGTCTGTCAAGACGTGAACTATTTTGGGAATTTTTATGATGGAACAATATTTTTTTGGTAAACAAACGGAAAGCTGTTAAACGGGGACCTTCACCTCACAGCTCCCAGTTCAGCTCCCTCACTGCTGCGATGCCACAGTGAATGTACTGTCCACTCTGCAGAGCTCCCTTCATGGCTCCTGCAGGGGCAAAACAAATAGCAGCTCTTTTATTTTTTTCGCCTTTTCACTAACTCCTCAACCAAAAAAAAAAAAACCAGCAAACCAAAAAACCCCAAAAAATAAAACAAACCAAAACCAACCAACCAAAAAAAAAAACCTACCAAAAAATAAAAAGAGAAGAAAAAGACTAATTTTGTTTTAAGCAGCAGAAGCACTTTCTTGGTGGACTTAACCCCTAACACACCTGAGGGCAAGCTGTAGATTGTCTCTGTGTGTCATGTTATCTGACTGTGTAGCATCTAGCCACATCCCAGGCTGGATATCCTCAGGCCTACTGGTGACACATGAATCCAACAAGCAGTGACACAGGGCCGACTGTGTACAACAGGAAGACTTCCTTTTTCACAGTGTCTGTTAATAGGAAGCCCTGATGGAGTCATAGAGTGCATAGAGGAAGATGTTTGTCTGGAAGAATTGAGCAGGGAAAGAAAGGGCAGAAACATTTCCCACTCTAAAATGGATGTAGTGTGTTGCTCAGGAGAAAAACCCATAAGGGGCCAGTGAGTCCTTCTTGCTGCCATAGGCTAAAATTAGTTTCACTATTCCTAAGTATTTGGTTTCACATGGGATATATCTGCCCCAGCCTTTGGGGGAACTGATTGATGGCTATCAGTTGGAATGAGCCAAGACATTTGTCTGCTCCACACGTTTTGTCCATGTCAGAAAGGCAGTTTGTGGTTTTCCTCGGTTCCTGGAAAGTCCAGTCCAGTTTGTACAACAGTGCTGGCTCACACAGTCCCTGCTGGCAGCCTATAAACTCCAGAGCATGCAGATCCCTGAAGAATCTCGAGGGATGCCATTCTTCTCTCTCTGCCCCTTGTTCCACTCTCAGACTTATCAAGGAGTTGTAGTTTGCCCTACTGACAACTTGCACAATGGGATCTTTTGCTTTCACCCTGCTGAGTCTGCCTTGGGATCTCTCCTGTAATTCATTAACTATTCTTACTCTGAGACTCTGCTACTAATGATTTTTTTGGAGGAGTCTTCAGTAAAGCTGCCTATGAGCAAGTGCACCTTCTCCCTGGCCGGCTGTCTTCCCTTCTCTGTGGGTAGTTGCAATCCCTGCACTTCCCTCTCTTGTCCTCCAGTTTCTAGGGTTTTTTGTTTGCTTTTGCAGCCTCAGCAGGTCAGCTCTGACCCTTGGCCTTCTCCATTTCACTCTGATGCTTCCTGGGATTCTTCCTGTGTCCATGCGTATGCATGAACCTCTTCTCACCTACAGGTCTTCAGCACCTTCCCAGGGCAGCTTCCCCAACCCACTGTTCCTGCTTTTCCTGCCCTCTGCACAGAGTGGCTTCCTTGGCTCTGCGGTTTGCTCTCTGCCATGTAGGAGCAGAATTCACCTGGCCCTGCTATGAGTGCCTCTACTGTACATGAGGACTGAGAGTTCCAGGACTGCTGGGAGGACATGACTGAACATCTTGGGAACTGCAGCAGTGATGCAGTGGGAGAGATGCACACCAGTCCTCAAGCTCCTTGGCATTTAAGGCACCCCATTCTGCAGCTGAATGTACAGAGACCAATTTACTCAGGTCTTTCGGGTCCCAAGTCTGCATTTCAAACATATATCTAAGCTGTCAGGAGTCATGCAGCTCATATCTGCTGTGACTACTCCTTCTGCCATAAGTTATTGGAATCTCACTCCTATTTCCTCTTGGTTTGGCTTCCCTGTCTTTACCCACTAGCATCCCCTCTCTTCATGGCACCCCACATTTAGGCCCATGATGTGAGCTTAAGTGTGCTTAGTTGGTCCATCTGCCCCCCAGAGAACATACTTCATCATCAGTAAATAGTTCAGCTCTCTTCCTTTTGATCTCTTTTGTCCTGAACTGTGTGTGCTCTTCTATGGGGATTTATCTCTTTAGCACTCAATGGCTTACCTAAATCAGTGTCACTTATGTCTATCACTCCTGTTCCTCCTGCTCAGCCTCACTCCTTCCCTAAAGAAGGCTTATCTTTCTGCTGCAGCTTTATTCCTCCAGCTTTTTTCCATCTTGGTCTCCCCCAGGTTCAGGTGCACTTTGTTTTCTGTGCTAGTCAGAGAGCTGTGCTCCAGAAGGATCACCACATGGGAGAGGGGACCATCCTACAAGTCATGGCAATATAATGTGTTTTGCTTGTGTTTATCTTGTGCCTCTCTGGGCCTTAGTCCATAGCTGTCCAGCTCTGTCTTGTGTCAGACCATCAGAGCCAGCTTTATGATCCCCTGCTTGAGTCTGAGCACTTGTGACATGGAGGTGCAGCAGAATACATGGGTTTTGTCCCAGCAAAGCCTCTGCTGGGACTTGTAGCTCTAGACCAGGGCACCAGAAGGACCCTTTGCATCTCTGGTTTTTATGTCTGGTCCTTCAGTCAGGTTGTAGATAAATATACCCACAAAGCTGGATGGCAACCTAGCCCCTCTGTGGCTGTGACAACATCCAGCTGTACTACCTGGTCAGGGTGCCTTGTACTTGGGAGGATCAGGGAAGATGTTTCAAATGGTCACACTGGCAAAAACAGCACCCTGAGCAAGAGCTCAGAGTCCTGCCTCATCTTTGCTTGGTCCACCTATGCCTCTGTGAAGGTTGTTCTTTCTCAGCTTCCAACCTGCAGGCATCTCCTGGTCCTCTGTTGTTTATGATACTGCAATTTGTTGCCTTGGAAATAAGTGCTGGTTTATCCCAAACAGAGCCTATGATTTCACAGCACAATCAAGCGAGAGGAGCAGATGGTTACCCCATCTCTTCTGTTGTGCTTCCCATTATCCTTGTCCACAGTTGGATGACAGGAATCTATGATTCAGTGCAAGTATCTGTGGCCCGGCTGCATCTACCCATGTAAGCTGGGAGCCATGTTTCTGCTGGGATATGACATGCCTTTGTGCCTAGCATCACTATTTTGGCTTCCTACAAGTGGAACTTGACCAAAAAGCAAAAAGCCCAAACTTCATGCTGACTTCAGTGGTGTCTAGGAGCAGGAGGCAGAAGAAAAGTTCGGTACCTGCAGTTTCTGTTTCCCAGGGCATTGTAGTATCTATCTTTAAGCTTTCAACCCTCTGCAACCTCATTTGGCTGATTTATATGTTTAACTTTGGAAAATATACACCTTGTACTCTCTGTAGACACTGGCATTCTCCTTTCCTGCAATTCTCCTGGGCCAAAGCTGCAGTTTAACAGCAGCTGTGCTAGGTAGGACTGAGGGAACTGCTTGGAGGCTGGATCTTCATGCAAATACCTTTGCTTGGAAGCAAAGTTTTCAAAAGAGCTGGTGGTCCAGAGACACAGTGGTGTCATGGCCTTAATATGCACTTGGAGAATTGAAGAGATGTGGGGACTCTACAGGGCTGAGGAGCCTTCAGGATCTGAAATGGCTGGGGGAATCAGCACTCCCAAGCCCAAGATTAATTGCTATGCAAACAGTTCTGCTTTCATTCCTCAGTCCTATTCTTTGTGATTCAATCTGATTTGTTTGAATTCTGTTCTGAGGCTTATGTCCTACCCAGCACTTCGCTGCATTAGTCCTGTCTTTCCTTGCCTGAGCAAATTTAGGCTGGAGATTAACAGAATATTTTTTCCTTTCCAAGTAGTAAGATCCTTGGGCAGCTTTCTAGTGAGAACAGAGAGAGCAAAATTCCAATTGGTTTCAAGATTGAGCCTGGTTAATTTCTGAAGGGAATTATATAAGTAACACTGTTAGTGCTTGTGGCTGGATTTAGTGATCTGGTGTCTCCTCTAGTTCTACCTTTCTGGCAGCCAGCTATGTTTAACATTCATTTGAAGAAGGGAAAATTATCCTCCAGGTTCAAATGTTCTGCATTAAAAATGGAAAATGGATCAGAGGAGATTGAAAACTGGTTCTTGCCTAGCAGCAGGCAGGCTGCAGAGCCAGGTCAGGAAGGCTGGATTGTGGAAAGAAACAAAATTGCTCTAGTTCAGTGTGGAGATGTGGCTTGGGGTGGGCAGGGCCGGGCCCTGGGGCAGTTGTGAGTGATGAGGTCAGGAAGGAGGGCCAAGTGCAGCACTGGAGTAGGGGGTGCAGGCCTCTGAGATACTGGAGGAGAAGAAGGGAAGAGAGTTGCTGCTCTTCCTGCACATGCCATATCTGGCTCTTTGCTTATCACTGAACTTATCCTTTCTGCAATGAGTAACTGACTAAGGCTCCTTGCTGCTCCATTAATCTGTGGCTTTCCATTAACAGGCAGGTGCTTGTACCCGGGGGACCACCATGCTGACTGCCAGAGATTCCTGGCACCGGGTACTACAGAGTTAAGCAGCCAGGCTGGAGTGTGCAAACAAACAGTGAGACCTGTACTAACAGCCCTGCTTTGTGTTAGTGGGAAGCACAGGCTCCAACTTCTTCCGATTTCTCACCTGTCCAGACTGGTACAGAAAGAAAATGCCTCTTGGAGTTTCAGAGAAAACCACACCTATTTACAGTGGATTCCCTAGGGCCCTCCTGTGGGGTATTAACCCTTCAGCCCCAGGCCCACAATCTCCCTTTGGTAGGAAGAATTCCCCAAGATCCCTGGTGAAGCCAGCCCTTCTACCTCCACTGCAGGGATTTCTCCTGCTTGTGGCCCAGGGCTCTGGCCCATCCACTCCCTAAAGCAGGTCACTTATTTCTCTTTTCTCCCGTCTGTACAGTTATCTCTGTCCTTTGCACAGCTGTGTGCTGGGGCTCTTTCTGTGTGAACTGGGCTTTCTGACCCAGCTCCTTCCCCCAGAAAGCAGAGCTTGCTCTGCTGTGTTTGGGTTGGACCTGTGATTGTGTCTCTGTGTTTGTCTCAAACCCCACCAAGTTTCCCTGAGATACCAGCTCATCCCTCCCCCTTGAAATATCCATGCTTTCTTCAGACTTCTTCCAGGTCTCACTGTTTGCTTTCCCTCCTTTCCCTGGTTTCTGAGTTTTCTCGGAAGGAATCCCGTGCTCTGGCCTCCTCAGGCTGGAGTGTTGTGTTGTTGTTTTTCCTTTCGTCGCTATGGGCAGGGATTTTGAATACTGAGCCAAGGAGAGGGAGGGAAGAAGAGAGGCAGTGAAAGAAGGAGGGAGTACAGGGGGAGGGATGAAGAAAGCCAGAAAAGTGAGAAAGCAAAGTGTTCAGGGGAGCAGGGTAAGGATGAGATGGTGGAGAAATGAAATGGGGAAGGAGGATAGAGGGCACTGTGGAGAGAAAAAGTTTTGGATAAATATCAGGAGAGCTTTTTCATTGGTTCTTTTATTAATAACACTATTGCTGCAGACAAAGATATCTGGAGGAAGGCAAGGAACCCCCAACTCTCCCTGCCCCAAACCTCTCTAGGACACAAGGCATGAGAGGTTATTCCAGCCAAAGAGATCCTTCAGAAAATAAACATTTAAGCCTAAAGCAGCCAGTAGGTGCATAGGCTGCAGTAGGGAATATGTTAGATGTCAATCTGGCAGGTGGGGAGAGAATGTGAAACACAAAGACCCATTAAAAATTATAGGACCTTCATACAGCCTGTTGAAGCCTGGGAGAGGACTGACGTGTTTTGGAAACAGGAAAGAAAGTAGAATAGCTAAGGAGGCTTGAGACACTGTAGAGAAGCTAAGTAATTCCTACCCCAAAAAGAAAAAGAGAAAAATCCCCCTAATAGTGCATCTCAGCTGCTACAGAGGAGGCACCCTCAGGCAGTGAGAAATTCTAAAAGCAAGTCTGGTGTCTTAAAAAACAACAGTCCTCAGGACTGGGCACCAGCACCTGAGGAACAGAGTGCTAGAGAGTAACAGCTGTGTGTAGCAATAGGGGAGGGCAGACAGAGCCAAGGAATTGCAGACTTAGATCTTACTTCCATCCTGACTAAATTGTTGGGTGCTCATTAAGGATCTGCAGGCCCCCATCTACCTGACTGGCTACATTGCAGAAAGAAATTTATGGTTCACTTTCTCTGTGAAGGAAAATCATACTCCTGGAGCTGCTAGAAGTTATGGAGTGTTTCCTGCTGTAGGAAATAACAGCAGGACGTGGATTTTCAGAAAGCTATGAGCACTGTCTTTCACAGGAACTTCTTGATGAGGCTAAGAGGCCACAAGGTGATTTGTGCTGGCACTGCTGAAATACTGCAGAGTAGAAAGTGTGGGCCCTGAAGGCTCAGAGCAGTCTGTCTCTGGGAGCCATGCAGGGGTGCCTTTATAGTAGAATTAATAATCCAGACAATAGTGAGTCTGGGATAGACCTTCAGCTGGAATATTCTGTATGCTTCTAATCACCCATGCTGGGGAAAATAGGGGAAATAAGGCAGATAAAGAAAGTTACTAAAAAGGTGAAACTCCTTCCACATGAGTGGGGTTTGCAAGGAACACAACACGTTAGTTTACAGAGAAGATATGTCGGGAAGGGGTATGAATTAGATAGAATTGTAACTTTTTTAGGAAATATATATTTTTCAAAGTTTAGGCCAATGCCTAACTGACAAAGATAAGAAGGAAATTCCTGTTTGAAGAGGTTATTTCACAACTGTCCAACATAAAGATCATTTAACTTAAGGATCTGGCACTGTCAGAGACAAGCTCTTGCACAGCATTTGCCAGCCCTGGTATCTAATCTGTCCTATTTTTGTAAACAAGCAATGTGGGGATCAATCAGCCCATCAGCCTGTATGGCACTGCCTGACCGCTGTGGTAGTGACCACTCAGACCTTAGCACTGCCACCAGCCCAGACACAGCTGCTTTCCCTCAGTGACTTAGAGGCAATTTACCATCCTCTCACTCCTACTGCTTGTGTGACTTTTCTCTTTGCTTCCCAGTCCAATTCTGCAAAATGACTGGAAGTAATATTTTCTAAAAATAAAAATAAGACTAGAAATGAGTTAGGGATTCACAAAAGGAACAGTTAAATCAAAACTCTGTTGTGGCCAAGAGGACAGTGTGACATGTAGCCAGAGGTGGCCAAATGGCAGCTATGTCTTTATTTGTATCACCACCATTCTCTCCTGCAGGGTGAAGCTCTTTCTTGCTGCAGATAGGTATTGTAATGTGGCTTACACGAGTATGAATGTGCAAGTCCTCAGTCACATCCTTCAGTGAATGGTTTTCAGAACTGGCCATCAGAATTGCATACTAATACTGAAGACAAAGATCAGGAAAAAGGGGAGCAGATTCATGAGGATTTGGGTGATTAAAGTGGACGGGTAACAGATGAAATGCCCTGTTTTATATAATAAATGTTAGATGGCAAGTGTGGGAGCAAGGAGCAGGTCTGAGGAATCCCAGTTAGGCAGAGACACAGCACAGCTCTCTCAGCCTCAGTGGATGGGAGAGGATCATTAACCCTGTCAGCCTGCACAGAGAGGCAATGCCAGAGAGAATTGTACGTGTAGGACATCAATGTGGCTTTATATCTGCCAGGCATGTCCCACGTGCATGTTGTTGTGCTAGTCAGCCCTGAAGAGATTGCAGAAAGGAGGTGAACTGGGATGGCTAACATCCTGATTAGACTTAGAATATTGATTAATTTCAAGCACATAAAACTGTGCTTGGACATGCAACAGAGGTGTTTAGGTCTAGTGTATCATTGGCTTTCTTGGCCAAGAATGTCTCAGTGAGGTTACTGTGAGCTCATCTCTACTAACAGTGGCATCAGGAGGGTGCAGAGGAAAATCAAAGGACTACCATTGCTGGGGTCTTAAATATGCTCTCAGTGCATTTGGACAGGACACATTAAATGTCAAGGACCCTCAGGAGCCTTGTCTGTGCTGTGGCTCTTGTCACTGTGCCATGGACAGGGCTGTAACAGCAAGGGAAACCTGGCAAGAGGGGCCAGTACTGACTCTGCCTCCCCTGCCCACTTTCAGAAGACATGAGCCTGCCCCAGGGCAGGGTCTGCTGCTGCTGTGAGAGGGCCACCAGACAATCCAGAAGAAGGGTGAAAGAACAAGGGTGGCTACGGTGCTGTTTTGTGGTGTCCTGGCCTAGGTGTGAATCCAGCTGATGAGCTGCACAGCTCATCCATGTAGAGAAGGCAGAGGAATGCATGCTGGCAGGCGAAAAGCAAAGACTTTTCCTGAGGACTGGGAGCAACTCCTTTGCAGTCAAACTTCTCTGCTAGTGTAGCTCTGTTTTGCTCTAGAGTTCTCTCTGTTCCTGATAACTTTCTGGCCCCATGTTGTGTTGCAGGGCTGTGTTTCCACATCCATGAGCCTTCACCTTCCACACACTTTATTTTTGGACAAAAATATGCAAATCATCCATTTCATCTGAAGAGAAAGCCATCTGCCAAGCAGAAAGGTACTGACAGCTTTTTATGTTCTGTGCAGCGGAACTTTTGCTTTTTTCTCTCAACAGCTCCTGTCTCTATTGCAAATGCTGCCATTCACATTTGATTAATTTGTCTTTGTCAGCACATGTTTCCACAGCAGTGGCAAGACTGACCAGCCCTGGTAGGGCCAGACGTGTTTATCTGCATAATTTGGCAAACAGCCTGTTGTTAGTGACTTTTTTGTTCACTTTTACCCACTGAAGCCACAAATTCTCAATGAATTGTTACGCCTTTTCAAGCCAAAATGAAACTATCTAAAAACTAAACATATTTGGTGTTTACATGAGGCAAAACCCAGCTTGGGAAAAGAACAGTTCAAGTGCAGGCGGCAGCAAGAGCAAGGAAAATTCCCCTGTGAGACAAGAGTTCCCAAGTAAAGAAAGAATGATGCAAGTTTGTCCCTTTAAACATGTGCGTAAGCACTGTCCCAGACAAGGATTGCTTCCCTGGAACCAGCTCTTCAATAGTTAAGTTGAATAACTGACTTGGATTCTTATAATAACAGAGGCTCACCTGCCTCCAGGACCTGCAGTGAGGAAGAAGGGAAGGAAAGAAATGTAGACTGATGGGTTCTCCTCCCCACCTCCCAACCTTCTTCAGCACAGTCTTGAAATCAGTGCACTGCAAACATTTTGCAAGTGCTGGTCTTATACAGAGTGGTGGATGTTGGATCCCTGCTCCCATCCTGTGGAGGCTGTCTGGGAGGAAAGGGGCCAGTACTCAAGGCTGGGGCAGTAGATATTGCAATGAGATCTCCCAGCTCTGCCCACCAGTGAAAGAAAAATGAAAAAGGCAAAACCAGCAGAAGAAAGAGCAGGGAGAGCTCTGTTTCTTCCAGCCCCCAGCAAAGAAGGGGAAATGGCACTTTCTCACCTGCCCCAGGGTAGGAAAAGGCTGCAGGAGGAACCATGTGCTCGACTGGACCTTGCTCAACCAGGTCATCAGCCTCTTCTGAAACTCCCGTGGTTTGTCCTCTTCCCTTCCCTCAGGATGCAGCAGTTGTGAGGAAGCTGCCATGCCCTGAAGGCAACTTGTCTGATTTGCTAGAGAGAGATGTTGTTTGTCAGCCCCATTGGGATACCTGTATCTTAAGGCAATAGAAAAGTCTGTCCTATCTGATGTAGGAAAGTGAAGGAATGCATATGGAAAAAACATATATCGGCTCTCATTTTTCCTTTCCCCCCAAGATGAGGTGCCAAGATTAAGGAAATACTGGGGTTGTATGCAAAAGTGTATAAACAGTATTCTGCCTCTCTGAAAACAAAACAAACAAACAAAAAGAACAACAGCATGAGAAGATTAGGAATGAAGATACATGTGCAGTGTCCTGCCAAGCCAGGATGTTACCTATTTCTGTAGGATGACTTGGGCAGGTTATATCCTATATTGAGCACAGCATTTCTGATCCCCTGTTCCTGCTCAGTCCCAGATCTCTCCAACTGAATTCTCTTTCTACTACTGAGGTACAGGTGAAAAGGACAAGGCTGGAAGTGCTGATCGCAAGACCTTGTAGATGATGAATAGTGTGAATCCTCAGTTGTGAAAAGAAATTACATTGGTGAATGCTGAAAAGAAACAATGTCTGACAAGTCGGGGGAAGGAAACAAGGTAGGGTGGATGGTGCCTCTCTGTGCAGTTAGGTGGGTCAGAGAGGTCACTTAGCTGGGCAGTGCTGCTCAGTCCGGTGGTTTTTGCCTTTCCAAAGAAAAAGGAGCCTTTCTATCCTGAAATGCTTTAGGAGCAACAGCCCAGCAGCATCCAGTACATATGGCAGGTCCAGCATGGTCCTCCAGTTGTGCAAAGCTTTGCCTCCCAGAACAGTTTTGCTGATGCAGCTGGGAAGGGGCCAATGTTAGAGAGAAAGAGGAAAGAAACAAACACAAATCAATTATCAGGAAGGCCCCAGTCTGTCACCTGCTCCACCATCCCCATCTGATATGTAGGTGCTAGAACACTGGGCAACATGAGTGTGCCTGTGATTCAGGCAATGTCCCTCGCAGATGTCCTACTGATGATAAGGGAGGAAAAAAAACCAAACAGCTGGTTACTCTCCAAGCCAGTCAAGGGACTGCTGGAGCTGGGACTGACAGCCCTTGACCCTTGTATGAGGGAGACGGTGTTGTGTGGGGCATGAGCAGGCCAGGCTGGGGGAGGGATGAGATGAGGAGGTTCTTGTCTCCCACGGGACAGTGGAGTGACCCTGCAGCCCTCCCTGCCCCTGTGCTTTTGCTGCCTCTGGGTGAGGTGGGCTTGCTGCTGGGGAGCACTGGATACTCTCTCTGGTCCTTTGCCTCCTTCTTCCGAGGCTCAGGCTCAGGACTGAGGAGCGAAGGCTCCGCACAAATCGGGCTGGCTCGGGCACGGCTGTGGCGACACCGGGCCGCGTCGCCGGGACTGCCCGGGACCGTGTCCTGGCGTGCGCCGGGGAGCGGGAGCGACGTGGAGGGGAGCAGAGAGTGTGTGGAGGAGAGCAGAGAGTGTGTGGAGGGGAGCAGATAGGCGGAGCGCGTAGAAGGCGCGCACCCGGTCGGGGGGTGCGAGGTCACGGGGCGCCGTGGTGTGGAGGGGTCAAGAGGTGCCGGAGCGTGCCGGGGATGCCGGCTGCGAGGGCAGGGGGTTGCCGAGGGGTGGCGGGTGCGGAGTCCCAGGGTGCAGAATGCGGAGATGCCGGGCCGTGAGGTTGCCGCGCCGTGGGGTGTGGGATGCCGAGGTGCGGGATGTCGGGGTGCCCCGGCTGGTCCCACCCCTGCGCGGCGCTCCCCGCCCCGCGGCCCCGCTCCCCCGCCCTCCCTGACGTGTGGCGCTGGCAGCCCGGCCGGTTCCGCATTCCCGACCCCTCCCCGCAGCCCAGGGGCCGCTATATAACCGGGGCTGATGCAACCCACCCCGCCGCCTGCCACAGCCTGCGGGAGGCGCGCACCGGGGCGGCGGGTGGTGGCGGGCCAAGGCGCCCCGGCGGCGGCCGGCACCGACATCGGCACCCGGCGGGGCCCGGGGGTCGGGGCAGCGGCGGAGGCGGCGGGGCTGAGCCTGCAGCCCGCGCCCGGCCCCTACGGCCGGGCCCCGCGGGCACCCCGGCAGCCCGGTCGCCCTGCACGGTGGGTGTGGGCGCGGGCGGGGGGCGCGCCGGGCGGGCCGGGATTGCGGCAGGGGGCGGGCGGCGGCGCGGGGCTCCGCGGGGGTGGCGGACAGCGGCGACGGGGACTGGGGTGGGGAGCGCCCGGAGGAGCATCCCGGCATCCCGCGGCAGCGGGCAGGGTGCCGCTCTCCGGGCGGTCGGGCGCATCGCGGAGATGCGGGGAGACCCTGCACGGGGGGCGGGCACAGCCGCATGGGCGGCTCAGAGCAGGGCTGCTATCCCCGCACCCGGCGACGCGCGGGGGCTGGGGCTGCCTCTGGGGGTGCCTGGCTCTGGGCTGCTGCCGCACTGAGGAGCTGCGGGGCGGCGGGGGGCGGCCTCCCCCCGCTTTCGGGCGCTCGCTGCCTCCGCTTCACCTGCCGGCCGGGCGCGCAGGTGAGGGACGCGGGCTCCCTGCGGCTGCCGGCCCGTGCCGGGCAGGCTGGTTGTAGCCAGCCCTGTCTCCAGCCCGGGAGGCCCAGGGAAGGAAAGGGGCCCTGGAGGTGCCCCCACCGCGCGGTCCCAAGTCCGCTTTAGCAGTCAGGCATGGAGTTGAATGGAAGTTGCATTCTTTTGCACGCTCTGCTCCAGGAGGCACTTTTTTTTTTTTTTTCCATGGAAGGGAAATAGGTTTGAGAGCAAATTGGGGGAAAGGGAGAAATACCAGGGGAGTAAGAGCCACATTATGTTTCCATTTTCCTTTAATGAAGGCCCTGTGGAGGTGTATTTGAAAACACAGGGTCTCCTATGCCTTCAAGGAGGGTGAGAACACTGTGCTGGCTGGTTCCAGGGCCATATGCAGCGTATGGTGGCCAATGAAACAGGGCCTGGCTCGTTCTCTTGCTTGTCTTGGCAGCCTGCTCCATGGCTTGCATTACCAGCCCTGGAACACAACCACTGCCAAACTGTGTGTGTGTGTGTGTGTCTGTGTGTGTGTGTTTGGACTCCGAGAGCTCAGCAGAAGCAAATGCTTCTGCAGCTCAGACCAGGATTTTTTAGCTTGTTTGGAGAAAACTTGCATAAAAAACTGTCTGGAGGCTCTTGACAGAGTCTGCCCTGGGAATTTGTTGGTAAAAGCTTGCGTGAGGGCATCTGGTAATGCCAGTCTTTGGAGTTTGGATTCTTAGTATGAGTCCTAGTGATTTAAAAATGCAAAAACCTGCCCATCTAGGGGATAAGTGTGTGGGTGCAGGAGCTGCCATCCATCCCATTCCTAGGTCATCCAGCAATTGGTTGCCCCTGGTCTCTGGAGTCTGGGGGATCTGCTGAGTTTGTGTGCAGGTTATTGCCTCTGCTTCCTTGTTGAGACACCTATGGATGCTTTTCCTGCATCTTCACAGTTGAGTGTTTCCCTCCTTACAGGATGCAACGGTCTCTGTGCTACATTCCTTGCCAAGGAAGAGTAAATACTCCCTCACACCTCTTGCCTCCTCCTGCCTGTGTCCAACTGCTCAAGCAGCATTGAGCATCTGCTCTGTGGTCTCCTTCTCTGTGCTAGTGTTTGCTACTTCAGCTGCATTGCCTGGGCCAGGTACTTGGCAGCATGCAATGTCTTGAGTGTGAAGCTGTAAGAGGCCCTTTTCACTGCAGTGGCTGTTCGTAATGGGCCTGGCCCCAAGAGCAAGGGAGGCAGAGCCATGGTGAGGCATGGACTCCTTGCCAGCATGCGTGTCTCCTGCAGTGCCAGTGCAGCAAGGAGGGGGCACTGCAAACCTGATGCCATCTGTCTTTGGCTGCATTTCTCTGCTTGGACTGTCCAGAGTATCCATCCAAACGTTGCTATTTTAACATGCAGCCAGGGAACTGAAGGCACATAGGCCTCTCAGCTGAGCAGTGCTGTTGAAAACTAGCCAGAGCTGGTCTTTATAAGGATTAGAGGTCTTTGTGGATGACCCTGGTATTCAGGGCATAATTTTGAGGAGTTTGTAGGGGGGGTGGGGGCTTTCATCTCTGAGGCCATCCTTGGCCCCTGAGGGCAGAGCTTTGTACTGGAGCAGGATTGTCTTCTTGAAGAAGATTCTAGCCCTGACCACATGTAGTTATGGAGGGTCCTGGGTAATTTCAACAAGTCAGTTGTTAGGCTGCAGCTCAGACACTGAGGTTTTCTCAGACCAGGATATTCCTTCCTTCTCAAATCCCTTTGAGCTGCTCCAGGTACGAATAGGATAGCTTTTACCTTCCTGCTCTGTACTGCCGTCCAGTGGGTGGTGCAGCCTCAAATACTTAATTGCAATCTTAATACTGTGATAATTAATGGCATTTTTTTACAGTTATTGCAATTAGCTATTGCAATAGGGGAGCCTTGCTGTGGTGGGTGCTGTACAAACCCCTGCTGTCACAGGTTGCTTGCAGGTCAATCGCTGCATTGCAGTGGTGGGAGCAGCTAAACTAGACCTTTTTGCTGCCTTGTGCAGGTATGGAGGAAAATGCTCAGGGAGGAAGGACTGTGAGGTGACTGCTTTGCTAATGGCAACTGGGGATTATTTCTAAAGCTGAGGACTGGAGAACCACTCCCCCCTCCTCATAAAAGGGATAAGAAGTCAAAGCATTAAGCAGGTGTGGAGGCCTAATGGTGGGACTCATTTGGATAAGGGGCTGCAAAATGGCATTTCTGCTAAGGAGATGCTGTCTGCTCTGGGCTGTCCTGTGTGCACAGTGTAGGAAGCTTTGAGCTTTGCTGGTGGAGAAGAGGAGGGAGGGCAGCAGGGCTCTCCGCATTCCTGTTTTTAGAAAGCTTTTCATAGCCTTCTGTCTGTGAATGACTCGGATGTTCCTTCTGCCAGCTGGATGTGCAGGACTGAGCCAGAATGTTCCCACTTGTGAAATAGGTTTAGAATTCCATCTCCTGAGGAACAGTTCTTCATAGCTCCTTCCTCTGTTCAGCATTGTGGCCCCCTACTCACTCTGTGTACAGGTGGTGGGAGGTTACATGTATGGGTGTTCACAAACCCTGCAACTCTTCTCCCACCACATCGGGTTGCCTGTGGGAGGAAAGGAACAGCAAGAATGGCAGCTCGGAGTGTCTGTAGGAAGGGCACAGATGCATCTTTGGACCTGCAAACCTAGGACCTGGTTGTAGGAGCTGTCTCTCCCTCCTGGAATGGAAATGGAGTGTGGAGGTACTATGGTGAGCAGTGAAGTACTACAGTGTCCTGCATTCTGAGGTGGCATGCTCCACCTCAGTGCACTTGGTAGGCCATGCTGTGACCATGCCTCTAACTGGTCTTTAAACAATGGGGAATTTCTGTGATGCCATAAAACACTAAGTAATGTTAGGTGCTCGGTAAAGAGAGAGCATGCACGTTTTTTATCCCAGTGGGTGTCACTGCAGCTTTTCCGTATGCTACAGGTGGTGGGTTCCTTGGCATCAACAGGTTCAGCAACTGAATGAATGAATACACAGTGGCTGTTGTTAAAGTCCATATTTACCAGAGCTACTGTGTGGGTATCTGAAAAGACTGGTTACCCCCAAAGGGCTTGTCTGCTGCTGTGTTCTGATGTTTGGCAAATAACTTTGACACTGATCACTACAGTGCTTGGCACTGGCACTGCAAGTTACTGCTTTTAACAGTGTGGAGCAGAAGCAGCTAGACAGAAGATATGACTTGCTGTAAGGTGCTACTCAAAACCAAATACATCTAGAGCAGATAGCAGTTATGTGGCAATGGGAGAGTATCATGTTTTAGACAGCAGAAAAAATCTCTAATTTCATGGCAAGGTACTTGTGGCACTGGGAATATGGGGTAGTGTCTTTCTGCCTTCATCATGCTTAATGTGGTGCTCACTGGGGCCTGAACATTGGAGTGGAAGTGGAAGAAGGTTTGTAGGCTTCAGACCATCAGCACTCTGCAGTCTTCTCAGACAGAAGAGTCCAGATAGAAAAAAACAAGTGGCTCAAAGCTTCAGAGAAGGACTGATAGCCAACTGCCCTGTCTTTGTTTAGGAAGTTACATTCTTGGGGCATGAGAAGTTTGGTATGTCAGGAAAGGGTTTTCATATAAATCATCCTTCTGCTCACAGAAGCAACTAGATGGTCAATGTATGACATACAGACTGAGGTAACTTGATAGCCAGGAGCTAAAAAAAAAGTTTAAAAATGGCACAGTTGAATCTAAGAACTATAAGCTGGTAGTGCTGCTTCTGATCTCCAAAGCAGAATTATTATTCCCTGTTGGCCAGGAGCAGATGAAAGGCCAGTTGCTGTGACTCGGGTCACAAGACAGTACATACAAATGGCAATATTGTGTTAGGTGCTAACACACTGATAAAGACATCAAAGATTGCTTGCATGGTGGTTTACAGACTTCAGCAGTGCTCTGATGTGTGGCAGCTGACAAGCAATGGCAGGCACCCAGGCTGAGCCTGGTGAGAGAATACCAGGCAAGCATGGCCTTTATTCTGCAGGCAGCATGGAGAAGGGCTGGGAGGACGCAGTATGCCTTCGTGTGGTGCTTAACATGGGCAAAAGAGAAACATGCTGGTAGGTACAGAGTGTCAGAATCTGCTGGCTGGCAATATTAGATGCTAGACTGGCTCTCTGAGCATCAGAAGCATATTTGGATCAACCATTACAGATGTCAGCACACGTAAAATAGCTTATGTTGTAAGAAACTGTGATTGTATTATAGACAGCAAAATTGAAAATAAGGCTGCAAATAGCCCTCACTCTCAGCAAGGAAGCTGAAACCAGAGATAAGGCAGTAATGGCAATTTAAATTGAAGTGTGACTGTCAGAGCCTGCTTTGGGATGTCATGGTTGTCTCTGCAGGATGATGCTCTTGATGCAACAGCAGCAGCTGCATTTGGTTTATAAAGAAACAAACAGTGCCTCTGGATAAGTGAGGATGCATAGGATGGTGCATACAAACTGAGGCAGTGTATGTGCAGGGAATTGAATGTATGATTTCAACACAGGTAGGCATTCCTGTGCCAGTTTTAGTCTGTTGGTAAGAATAGCAGTGAAGAGGTGGCAGGAGGGGTGTGAATACAGGCTAGCAGCTGGAGTACAAACCCCCAGGGATACTGGGTTATATGAATTATGCCTACGCACGTTAGATTTATGCTGTAACTGCTGTGCAAACAGCAGCTTCTTAAAAAAAAAACAAACCCAAAACCAAACAAAGAGTCCCCTGAAAAAGCAGCAACCAAATCAGTATGGGAAGAGAAAAAAACCCAACCCATTAAAAAAAAAGCCCAAGAACATGAAGATTAGAACTGCAGGAGAAAGAATAGAAGGGTATGTGGGGACAGTGCCACGGAGGAAGCTGAGCAACTGTATGGGACAGAAACAACTTAGTAAAGCTTCTTCCCTCTGGATTGTGGGTTCCAGAAGATAACAGACTCTGGCAATAGGAGAAAAATTAAGAGTAATGGGTGCTGTCTTTAAGAAATATTAAATCAACCAGTGTCACAGACTGCTGACCCTAAGGACATAATTGGGGAACAAAGCACAGAAACACTTGAAACTGGTGGGAAAGATGCAGCAAAACCAAGGTGGGCAAAGAAAGCTGTACTGTTGTCAGCTTCTTGGGGATGAGACTGCTGACAAAATAACTGAGTTGACTGAAGCTACAGGAAGAATAGTGCCAAAGCAAGGATGCAAAAGTTAATGCAGTAATTAGGAGGGTTTTCAGACATTTTGGCAAGAGGTCAAGTCTTATGTTAGAGTATTTTAACCAGAATAAGGGAGTGTAGAAGCAAACTTAGGAAATACAAACTGAATTTTGACCCATGAAATCACATGTTGACCAGATTTTTGCTGCAAAGATAATTGTTGAAGAGACATTGAATGGCATAAGCTACTCATCATTGAACTGAAGTTGTAAGAAAGCCTTCTCTGTCTCCTCATTCATTCTGGAGCATCTTGATATCATGGCAAAAAATGATGAATAGCAGTGGTGTAGAAGGCAGAGTTATGGTGAATGTAAACTCAAGAAGCTGGTGTCATGCTGATCCAATGGTCATATGCAAGACTGCACATTCTCTTTCCTCACTGTGCTGCTGTTGGCTTCATTATGTGAAAAAGCATCACTGATACAATGCATACAAAGGAATTGTGTGGTTCAAATGTAGGACACCAGAAAACTAGGTTTTACTGAGAACATGACATTTCCAAGCTCATGTAAGGAGACGTTGAAAGACCACCTGGCATTGAGGGGAAAAAGGCTGTGTTATTAATCAGATTTGAAAAGAAAAGAACCTAATAAGAATCCCAACTAAAGCACTGTATTAGAAAGTGAAGGAATACAGAGGTGAGTTGGTTCATGTGCCTTAGAAATAGCAAATGCTGCAAGGGACTATCCAGAAAGGAATTAAGAATTGGCAAGGCACCAGCTGTATTCACCCCATCCAGCAAGATGTGGCTGTTGAAAAGGTGCAACTTAAAGGTCAAACTCAGATCCTGAACTTTAAAGTTCTGCCCTACCATGTGAACATGGTACAAATATGCTGGAGCTATAGGTAGGCATGTCCATGTCTGCCAGGGCAACGGCCTCGGGAAGAAGACCAAAGTATTAAAAAGAATTCCATGCTCTGGCTTTTTTTACCTGATCAAAGTACAACTTCTTACTTCTGGCACTCACCAGAAAAGAATGGGAAAATATGTGGGACTTGGGATGAAAAGAAAGTTGTCCTTACATTAGGAAGAAGCAAAGGAGTGGAGTAGACTTGGAGTTTGTTCAAGTTTAAGTCCCTCCATCAGCCAGAGTGACAGTGCCTGGGGCTGAGGGCCCTCAAGAACTGGGGAGATGATCTGTCACTGCACCCCTGCTCTGCAGAGAGGGATGGCACCTCTCCTCATTCCTTTTTATTTCCATGGTTATAGCCCTGCTGGGAATGGTGTTATGTTCCTCTCCAAGGTCTAACTCAGCCTGACTCTTGGCAGTTCTCAATGTGCTCCTGAGCTTTCTGACCCCTAAGCAAGATCCCACTTGTAGAAGACACTTTCCCCCCTTTCCACCTAGGTTTCAGCTCATCTTAATGTGCAAGTTTATGGTTTTCCAGAAGGCTTGTGGCACTTTGGTTTTATCAGCTTAAGATTTAGCTTACACCAATGTAGGTGTGATGTGGGGTTTGGCAGTGCAGTCCCTGGATCCAGGATAAATTTTTAGAGCACACTGGATACTTCACTCTGACCTGTGTTGTGTGCTACACTGATATGGAGGCTATTTCAAGGCATATTAAACTACCAGATCAGAGACACAGATGGAAAAGATGTGCCAAAGAAAACAGTGTTTTCTCAAATCTTTATCCACTTCTCCCCAGGGACCTGCCCCCGCCTCAGGAGCGCATGGGGGAAGGTGCTTAGTGGTCAGGTTGTCCCACAGTCTGAAGAATTGATTTCTCATTGCTCCTTATTTCATAAATTGCAGTGACCATACATTCAGTCTGCCTGAGGACCTGGACTGTCTAGTGTGGGTGCTGTCAGCTGCATGTCATGATGAAAGACAATTAAGCACAACTTTGCCAGCCAGGCAAGGGAGGGGATTGTTTTGCTTTGCTCCACACTGGTGCGGCCTCACCTTGAATACTGTGAGCAGTTTTGGGCACCACAATTAAAAAAAGACATTAAGCCATTAAAGACCATCCAAAGGAGGGCCACATAAATGGTGAAGGGCCTGGAGGGGAAACTGCATGAGGAGTGGCTGAGGTCACTTGGTTTGTTCATCCTAGAGAAGAGGAGACTGAGGGGAGACCTCACTGCAGTCTACAACTACCTCAGGAGAGGCAGGTACCGATCTCTTTGCTCTTATGACCAATGACAGGACTCAAGGAAATGGCATGAAGCTGAGTCAGGGAAGGTTTAGGTTGGATATCTGTGGGATTGCTGGTGAGGGGTGTGCAGCAGCTGGCCCAGGCTGTGCTACTGTTGGCAGGTGTCTTCCCCAGTGCCACAGCATGTCACCTTGGTGGCAGCATCAGGGAAATGGCCAGCTCTGCAGTGTGTACAGCTATCCCAAAATGGTAGACTGAATTTAACTCCACACAGCTCTGTCTTATGGCAGAGGGTCCTGGGAAGAACCTCTAGAATCACTGCCCCTTTGCCGTGCCACCTCATTGACCCAGTGCTTTCCTGCTGGAGAGGGACAAATTCTGAGAAAGGTGGTAGCCACAATCCCTAAATAACTTGTGTCTTCCTGTCTGGAGTGCAGCCTAAGGGTGTGATGGTGCTTATTTCTGGAGGGGTGAAGCATCTTAGCCATGTGTAGGCCTGAAAGGAAGGGGGAGGGAGGTAGTGTGCTGCTTCAGAGCCTGGCTGCACTGGGCATCTCTGGACACCGTACAAGATGTTGGTGCAGATTCTGGTACAAGATGTTAGTACAAGATTCCACTGCAGGTGTGGAATTACAGTTGTTTAGTTTAGAGAGCGCTGTGGAAGAATGAACACTTTGCATCAGTTTAGGTCCTTGCAATCTCAAGGAGTTGACCTGTAGTCTTTTCTGAGGTCAAGTATCGTTACCAAGTATTTTTCTCTTTATTTATCACCAAATGGGCAGGAGTCCATTTCATCAGGTAGTAGCACTTCTCTTGAGAAGTTACTTGTCTGTCTTTCTTGTCTTCTCCTTTTCAGGCTTTAATGACCTTATGCAGATCACCTCCCCCCAGCTTCCTCTCCCCACAGCAGTGCTCCCAGCACTGCTCAGCACCAGCTTTCTCTTCCCTTTCTGGTCTCCTAAAGGATGACTGGAGCAGAGGGCTTGATTCCTGCTTACCACCTCTTTATGTTTTCTCTCTTGCTGCATTTGCTTTCCCTGATCTGTCTCAAGTCTTCTTGGTCACAGCTGAGCAAACCCTGCCAGGGGACATCCCATGCTGACACCTGCACCTCTTCATTGGCAGATTCGACTGTATGACAGCTCACAGCTCACTGCAGCTTGTAGGCCTCTCTGCTGCAAATCATTCTATCTGTCACAGCAATACAGCTTGCACAGCACTTGTGCTGGAAGCTTGTGGAGCTCTGCCCTTGACTAGCCTGTATGCTTGTTTTTCCTTCCCTTCTGCTGCTTATCACTGGTTCCTTCACGTTAACAAATGTATTAAATAATCTCTTGGGTAAAGAGATGTGCCACTGCCAAGAAATCCTTGACTTCTCTGTTTGTCTTAATTAACCCTGTTCAGCCTTCTCCCACTGACTCCACCTGAGCAGGGTGGCTGGACCAGGCAATCTGCAGAGGTCCCTCCCAGCCTCAACTGTTCTGTGACTCTGATCCAGCAGTTCTATCTCCCATGCAGCTTTACTCAAGTTTTCAGCCTGGTACTGACATAGATTTGTCACCCTGGAATGGCAAGTGCTGAGCAGCTGTGGCAGCTGGCTTGGCTGTGTGTGTGTGGGTCGGCACAGCCGAACTGCCTGGGCCAGAAGTCTGGTATTGCCTGTTGCCTGGTCTCAGCAGATGAGGGTGGATGCTTTGGAAAGAGCAGGGCAAGTGTATGTTATCTGTCATTTAATGCTCCTCCTTGCTCTGACACTTGGTGCTATGAGAGCCTCCATGAGTCCCCAGCTGTTTGTTGAATCCTGCCTTGTGACTGGCTCTTGTGGTTGCAGGAAGCTGCACACTGGGATTTTGGGTCCACTCCTTTAGCCTATTTCTTTCTCTTGACATTGCCGGTCCTTATCCCTGCTGTGTTGGTGCCTCCTGCAGAGGGGCAGAATGGGGTGGATGCCTGGAGGCTCCTAGAGTGTACTGGGACTTCTCTGGCTGGGCAGAGCAAGGCGAGCAGTGCATGCACACTGGGACATGTGGTTGAGTTGAAGAAGAGGGGCAAATGGACAGAAGTTGACTCCGCATGTTGTAAATAGGTACATTACAGGTAACTGTGAGTGTCCCAGGCCAGTTACACAGCAGGGATGTACTTGCATTGCAGCCAACAACCATCTGCTCCCATGGCTTTTGCACTGATGTAACAGCTCCAGCTCTATGGAGCTGTTTTGGAATTCCAGTTTTAGGTTTAATTTTATTATCCCTTTGCTGCTTGTTCTTCATATGTACTGATAACTCCCTTTCTCCTCCCTATAAATGACTTGCTGATGTTTGCCCTGATCCTATTCTCACTTTTTTTCCTTTCCTGATAGAAGATGACTTTTGAACCTTGCACCATTTCCCTTCCCCTCCAGCCTTTGTTTCCTCATGTCTGTGCTGGGAGATGTTTGTACAGTGGCGAGTTTTGTTCTTGCAGTTTTATCTGTGGTCTTTGTGTGCTGTGTCCCAGCCCTGACCATTTGTTTTGAGCATGCCCAGAACAAATCCAGCCTAGGGCATATTATGGTCCACTTTGTGCCACTTTCTTCTTGTATGAATAATCCACACATTAATTAATCAAAACTCAGTTAGGAGCAGACCTTGATCTGCTGTACTCCAGAGAAAGGTGTCCACTGATCACATCACTGTCATTGCAGCCAGCTCCTGTTCTTCTGGTGCTTTGCCTCTCAGGTCTCCTCCCTTCCTGATCTACACCTCTGTAGCCTATTCTTCCTACCAGGATTCATATATTTTAGTTTCTATCATACAGATTCTACTTATTCTCTGCCTTTGTCCTTCCTAGGGGAGAGTGTCTGCCTTCCTTGATTCGAACCCCTGTAGGTGATGGAACTGTAGCATGAGTTTGGCTTGTGCTGTGTCATGAGGCCCTATAGCTGGGTTGTAATGGGATGTCTGTCTCCCCCTGCAGCCTACGAAGCAGTTTCCCCTGCTATGATGCCAGGGCAGATCCCCGACCCGTCGCTGACGGCTGGTGCGCTGCCTGGGCTTGGCCCCTTGACAGGTCTGCCTGGCACGGCCCTGACCGCCGAGGAGCTGAAGTGCGCCGACATCCGCAACATTGGGGCCATGATCTCGCCACTCCACTTCCTGGAGGTGAAGCTTGGGAAGAGACCTCAGCCTGTCAAAAGTGAGGTGAGTATTGGGGACTGCTGGCTGCAGGTGGCCCTGTAGGGCTGTTGTCTGCACTTGCCTGGGTTTCCCTCCTGCCCATGCTTGGCTGTCGTACGAGGGTAGCCAGCAGTGTGTTTTATAAGCTCCCTGTTTGGTGTTGTGCATGCACATTGGCAGCCGCTCCACTAGCGGCCTCTTCCCCCTGCCTGACTTCCTGTCCCTGGCTGGCAGTGGTAGCCTCAGTGTCCCAGACCTGACTGGTCCATTGCAGCCATTGGCAGCCAGCTGAGCTCAAGCCTTGCCTATGGAGTGGAGTCTGGTGCAGCCAACATGTCCCTAGGTTGGGGCATGCACCCTGAGTAGAAGTCACACAGCCTGTCACCCGTGTCAACAAACCCTTGGTGCTTCTGGCATTGGTGGTCTCTCTCCAGCAGGGATGAGGTGTGTGGAGCAGTGACTCAGCCTGTGCTGGGAGCTGCCCCTGCCCCATTGCTTGGGGTGTGCCCTGGCTTCACCTCGAGTTTCCTGGGATGGGGAAGCTGGGTAGTTTCTGCTTGGTACCACAGGCTGCCATGTCAGGAGCAGGCTGAAGGGACTAGGGAGATGCTTGGACAGTGTTTTCCTTGTATGGCTGTCCCATGTGTTGGTTGTCCAGTCTTTGACTGGCTGTACTGGTGGTGAGTGTTTACACCTCCTACTGCCTGCAGATGGAGCTGGGAACCCACCATTTCAGAGGTCCCACGTTGGTGAGGGTGGTGGCTGCTGTTAGAAGGTCCAATAAACAGCCTTCTGAACAGAGCATTTGCTCCTGCGTGAGGTTACCTCGGATGCCTTATGAGGATGGAGTGATGTGTGCTCTCTGGAAGCATGAGCAAGGAGGTGCTAGATGATGTGAAAAGCTGCCTGTGATGAGCTGTGAGCTGAAGGGGGTAAAATAGCAGTTCCAGAGAGCAACCTGCTCTCCAAATGGTGCTGGCACTTGATTTAGCCCAATTCTTTTGGCAGAAGCTCAGCAGTAGCCAGGTCCAGAGCATCCCTGTTCTTTCCCCCCAGACACTTGAGGTGGACTCCTGCAGGTAGAACTGGTATGATGTAGTCTATTTGATCACCTTGCACAGGAGCTCTGTGCCCAAGAGAGTGTCCAGTCAGCTTGTGCAGCCTGGAGGTCACCTGGGAAGGACTGGGCAGCTCTGCAATGGCAGGAGCTGAGGCTAGGATAGTGTGGGAGGCCATCGTAAGGCCCTGGGGGATGCTAATAGCTTTGGTTCCTCTATGGGCAAAGCAGTCACGGATTTGCAGCTGAAGCCAAATTCTTTTCCAAGCTCTTGGGCTGGGTATTATGCAGCAAATGGGCTGCAGTGCCTGCCTTCCTTCATGGGTTGGGGAGGAAAGAGGGTGACTCTGTGGCTATGCTGTATTCCCGGGCCCAGCTCCTTTCCTGAGCCATCTCGAACACCTCTGAGCTGGCCCTGCAACAGCTGCTTTTGCTTTTTGTGGGCATGAGTATGTGATGTCACCGGCATCTGTATAACAGGGACTGGGCAGTTCTGCCCCACAGCAGGTACTGGAATTGTTGAGTGTCCTCTGAGCCAGCTGTTGAGGCACCATGTGCAAGAAAGATAAGAGAAAACCCACTGGCAGCCCCTGCACAGCTACCTTCCATGCAGCTGGTTCCTCCCCTGCATGGCCTGTGAAGCTGAGGAGTTGAAGACAGCAAATGGAGCTGCCCTTGGCAAGGTTTTGCAGCAAAAGCCTGAGGGAGCTGAAGCAGTAGCTGCTTATCCCATGAGTAGCCAAGAAGCTGCCCACGCATGGTTTTGCAATGCAGCCTGCAGCTGCTTTCCTCTTGCAGGGAGCTGGAGCCCAGGAATGCTGGGTGCCAGCGTGCCTCTCTGTGTGGCTGCTTCATGAGCCTGGGAAAGGCAGCTCTCTCTGCTCTGCTGGGGGCACCAGCATCTCCTGGCATTGGGGTGTTTGTGCCTGGGGGCACACACAGAACCCACCCAGTGGGTGTTGGGTGCTGGATTCTCTGCAGGTTGATGGACAGCCCCACTGGGCAAGCTGTTCTCCTCTTGGACAGGTGTGGACAGGTGCTGCTGGGCTCTTCCACCACTGAATCCCACCTGGGGTGCTTCCTCTGGGACTGAGCCCTGCCCCTCAGGCAGATGATCACCTCATTCTCTGAGGTGGCTGACTGAAGCAGTTCAGGAGGCATCCCCAGACCTTCTACCCACAGGGATCCCCTGGAGATCAGCTGCTGAGACATGCTATTGGGTGATACATCATCACTGTCCCTTGTGCCTCTGAATAACATCCTAACCCTCAGCACCAGAGCCATGTCACCTTTTTGAACTGAAATCAAGCAGAAGCAGATGGGGAAAACCTGCTTTCTTGAAGAAGAGAACTTCTCTACCCTGAGAATTTGTGGATTCTCCATACCTGGAAGTGTTCAAGACCAGTCTGGATGGGGCTTTCAGCAACTGCTCTACTGGAAGGTGTACCTGCCTGTGGCACAGGGGTTGGAACTGGGTGATCTTTAAGGTCTCTTCCAACCCAAATGTTTCTATATTTCTATGAAACTACAGGAGCTGTGGTCAAAAAGCAGAGCCAAGAATTCAAGCTGCTTCTATCTGTGCTGAGCCACCTTCCTTGAGCATCTGTACTCCATCTAAAGGACACAGACCTCTGCTAGGCCCTCAGTGGGGTGGAGGCAGGGTCAGAGACAGGTCACTTATTCTGTAATTCTGGTTTAATGGACCAACATGGCATGGAAATGTCAGGCAGTTCCCAGGGCTGGTGCAGTTGCTGGTTGCCCTTCCAGTTCCTGTTACACCCCAAGATGTACTTTTTAAGCCAAGTTTGCGGGTGTTTTTTGAGCTTTGGAGCTGTGAGCACGTTACCTCTCTGCACCCTCCTAGTAATCCTTGAACTAAAATGCCAAGAAGCTGTCTTAGGAGTGGATGGGTGGTTGCTAAATGTGCAGAGGGGAATTGCATCTACCCTGATGTCCACCTCCTCTTAATTTCTGTCAGGAAGCTTTGTAAGAGCTGGCAGCAGAATGTAGAGTTAGAGCCCTCCAGATTACTTCTGCTAACCTGTCACATCTAAGTTATATGGATGCAGTGTGAGCTGTCCATTTCTGACTGGACGTGGGGGTATCAGTGCAGTTCTGATCCTAGTTCTCCCAAGTGTGGTACATTGGTGCCCCATGATACTGCCTTGCAAAGGAATGGTGGCAGCCTGGCTTTATGGAAGTCTGTGCATAGCTTGTGCTGGCTTTGCGTAATATTTTATCCCCAGCTAAAATAGCAGCTTTGGTGTAATACTTGGAAAATAAGGTAGAGAAGATGCAAAACCATTAGTGTTATAAATCTCGGACACTGCCTTCTACAGCATGCTATGTGCTGTGTATTGGACATGCAGCTTGCTTAAGCTACCCCTTCACCCTGCCTTTGCTGGGTCCATGTTCTGTCCAGTCCTTGTGCATCACATTGGGATGTTTTGGTTAGTGGGTTTTGGACTTGGTGACTGCTAGCAGTGTGCACGGTTTAGTGTGGATGATGGCACCTGCAGCCTTCATTCCCATCGGGCACTACTGGTGTGCCTACATGTGGGGTGATCTTGTGGCCATCAGGTATCAGTCAATAGGAATGAGGCAGTTCAGTCTGACACCTCAAATTTCAGAGACCCAGACAAAATGTGGATGAAGGCACTGGGCACCTTTTCTTCTCTATCCATGTTACAAAGTATAACCTGATTTCACAGGGCTTTCCAACCCTCAGATTTTTCTTGAAGGAGCTAGTTTGGGTTCTTGGATGTAGGCATGCCATAGGCCATTAATACAGGCTTTGTAGCATATGTCCATAAACACTTTGATTATGGGTTTCTAACCCATAGGGCCTATTGGCCTGGCCTGTGTGGTCTGAGTCAAAGAGCACAGAAAACTGAGTCATGGCGAACAGTGCAGGTACTGCTGTGTCCTGCTTCCTTACAGGGGATGCAGGACCTGTCCCCATCTTACTGTGGTGGCCCTGTGACTCAGTGCTGAAGCTGCAGCAGACAGGTATTGGAATGGGGCGGCCCCAGCTGGGGTATCTTCTGTGTTTTTCTGACTCTTGTCCTTGGCTGTGTGTGATGCTTTCAATGTCTGTGCTCACAGAGCTGAGCCTGTAGATGTCTGTGTGACAAACTGGCGATGTTTCTGGGAGGGGGCTCAATTCTCCATCTCTGCCCTCTCTCGGGAAGGGAGCAGCCCTGTGAAGGCTTGTCTGTCCCCTACCAGCCATGTCCTCAGCTGTGGGTACAGGTCTCCCTCTCTGTGTTCCCACAAAGTGGAGCTGGAGGCTGTAGCAGCAGCACACCTGGTTCCAGTGAGGATTAAGTCATGTTGCTGGTGTCCCATGACTGGGTGTCTGCCACATTGCCCTGCCACATGCTCACCCCTACCTCCTGCCCCAACCCACACCTGCTGGCTCTGATCTGGGTTTCTTTGTCTCGTTGTAGCTGGATGAGGAAGAAGAGAGGAGGAAAAGGCGCCGGGAGAAAAACAAAGTAGCAGCAGCACGATGTCGTAACAAGAAGAAGGAGAGGACAGAGTTCCTGCAGCGGGTGGGTGCCCAATCTGTCCCAGGGCACAGCAGGGACTTCCCTAGAATGGTACTCCAGCTGCAGGCAACATTGCCTCCTGAACTGCCCCTCTGCCTCCCCTTGCTCCAGTGCCCATATCTGGGAAAATACAGTCCCCCCTTTTCATGAGGCTGTGAAGGTGGTGGCCATGTACATGCCCAGGCAGAGCTTACCCATCGTACCAGGGCTGGAGAGGGCTGGAGGAGGGCTCTGGGCTTGTGGTGAGAGAGGAATGATAATGTCTCTGCCTCAGTGCTGGAGCAGGAGCACCCATATGAGTGTGGCACAGGACAGAGGCTGCCAGTGTGCTGGCCCCTTGACCAAAGTCCTAAAGAGATGCTCACTCACCTGTGACCCCAAGGCCAAGAAACTGTCACAGCTGTTTTTCTGCAAACAGTGGAGAGACATGGGCAGATGACACAGCATGAAACAGAGAGTCATTTCACAAGGGCAGGTCCTTACAGATGGTGCAGGTGAACACGTAAACATGGGTTTGTTCCCAAGCACCTTACCAGACCACAGAAAGCAGCCAGGCAGAGGTTTTGCTGGGGTACAGCAGACACGTGCCCCACGTGGTGGCTGTGTATTTCCCTGTGACGGCACTAAGTAGCACAAGGCAGCAGGGCTGGGGATGAACAGCCTGGAGGGATGTGGTGCCTTGTCAGGTCTTCAGTCCGCTCCCCTGCTGCAGGGGCTGAGGGACAGCACTGGGCAGAGGTGGCTTGTTGGCCAAATTGTTTCTTGTATCTTGTCCTGCTAGATAAAGTCACATGCAGTTGTGTTCCTGTCCTGCTAGGAGTCTGAGCGTCTAGAGCTCATGAATGCTGAGCTGAAGGCCCAGATAGAAGAGCTGAAACAGGAGAGGCAGCAGCTCATCCTGATGCTGAACCGGCACCGTCCCACCTGCATCGTGCGGACAGACAGCATCAAGACGCCCGAGAGCGAAACCAACCCACTGCTGGAGCAGCTAGAGAAGAAGTGAAGGTGGCACTGGGCCAGGAGGAGACAGTTCGTGCAGGGTCTTCCAGGGTCTCTAGTGTATGTACTGTATGAAGAATTGTGCACCCAGGCCTGGTGCAGCCAGGACCCAGTAGGCTTCCTTGGGAACTGTGGACCAAACATGGGAACAGAGAAGATCAGGAACCTGCCAACCATGTACTCTGAGGCTGAACCTGGGAGCAGGGCTGGTGGTGCCAGTGAGGGCAACCTCCCTGTGATACCTCATCACAGCCCTTCAGCCTGCTCTCAGCTCTGGGACCCACGATGCCACAGCGTCTCCTGCAAGGACTATGCAGCCTGTGGGTAGCGGGGCTGCAAGCTGAGGAGCGGCAGCTATGCAGTGCCCACCAGCACCCTGCCCAGAGGCTGCTGCCGCTCCTGGCGCATGCTCCAGAGGGAAACCCAAACCCAAGAACCACAAACACTTGATGCAGCCCCATCTGGTGGGCAGGCCTGTCAGGGCTCGGTGGCGCAGGCGCCCCCCACAAGCACACTCAGTATAATGTTTACAGCCCAGCTGTCCGTGTCGGCCGTGCTTTTGAATGCACATTTTTACACTTTTTTAAAGTATTTTTTACAAATTTTTTATACAGTGATCTCTATATGGATTTATATAATCACTAGATGTGATCCCATAGAAATGTATGTTATAATGGTCTGTTTGTTACAAACACATACGCCACAGTTATCTCCATTGTGTTACTTGTCTGGTAGCATCCAGCTCCTTTCCTGGCATGCTGGGAAGGGGGTCCAAGCTGCTCTCTGCAGTGGTGCCGCTACCCTCTCCATCCATGTATGTCCTTCATAATATTCAGTTCTGTATCTCTCAGTAAATGTTACCTTTGCGTATGCTGTCCTCCTGTAGCTCTGTTTGGGTCAGCACTGTGGCAGCATCTGCCAGGGCTGAACAGGCCAGGTGTATTCCTGGCTGAGTGGGACAGTGGAGCGGATCCCAGAGCTGGTTTTGGTGGTTGTGTTAGCAGCTGTGGGCCAGGAGAAGTCACCCTAGAAAAGCTGGGAACCTTGGAGGCAGCTCTGACTATTGTCAAGCAAGAAGTAGCTCAGTGCTGCACCAAAGAGGATAGGCAGGCATGGCTTGCCAGTTGGAAAGGCAGAGGGTGACCATCTCATCCTTAACTGGTCCTTCTTGTTTCAGTCCCAAATACAGTAGTTTGAGCTCATTTCAGCGATGAGAAAAAGACAGGGGAGCTATCATGATGTCCTTGTGCTGGTGATCCTCTTGTGTGCCTTTGTGCTTCCTTCTGCCCAGGCTGTGGAGTTCATGGCTCAGATACGACCTATTCCTCAGCTGCTGTCAGGAGCCAATCTTCATTCTTTGAAAAACGTGATACCTCTGCCTTTCATCAAACTGCTGAAAGGATGCAGAGCACGTGCTGGGCGTCCTTATCTCATCTCTTTATTTCTCTCTGCAAAGTGTACATGGTAATAAATTTCCTCTTTGGTCAGTGGGAGCTCCCTGTGGATACCAGATGATCCAGGCATCTTGTCTACAGACATCTTGTGCTTTTTTCTCACCTGGAGAGCCTGTCTGCTCATCGCCATTCAGGAGGCCTCTTGCTTACCTGCTACACGCCTTCCAGCAGCACTGGCAGTGCTGTGGATGCAGGCGATGGCCCTTCTCTGGTGAATAGCTACATTGCAGTAAACATTTCTGTTAGGAAAACAGCTGCCTTGGAAGACAAATAAAAGGTGCCCTTTGAAACCAAACGTGCTAGAAGCAGCTAGCAAAGGCAGCAGCAGAAGAGTGATGTATCTACATCAGTTTAATGCTCAGCTATTCCAGGCAAGGCTTGGGCAGGAGCTGAATCCTAGCAGTGCCCAGGGGCTGGAATGAGACTGTCTTTAATGTCCTTCCTAACCCGAACCATTCCCTGATTCTATCTTCTGTATTCCAGTCAGTACCAAGGCATTTGACACTCAAACTTTGGGGCATTTCTTTTCAGGTGATTTGGTTGGGCTGTGACACAATGAAGTTAAAGCAGAGGATTTGGGCCTCTTCCCCTTTCAGCCACAGCCTGTGAGTGTTGAATGGAAAAGGTTCCATCTCTGTGCAGCGCACTAGACTGCAAACCCCTCCTGGTTCCTGTAGGAGACAGGCTCTTTGATGTTCTTGACTCTGGTACCATCTGTCCTCTCAAAGCCCAGCCCCCACTTTCTCAGAATTAAAAATTTTGCAATGGAACAAGTGGTCCACTGGACAGGCTTGTAAATTACAGTGACATATCCTGGGCATGGGCAGGAGCAGAGGGCAGATGCCAGGCACAGCCTGTGTTGCCGCATGCTGGAACATGCTCCCAAACATAAAAACCAGTGGTTGTACCTGTGGCAGTGTCCTCGCACTTGGGTCTACTTCATGCACGGACTGGTAATGGGGATTTGCTTGGAAAAGTCAACCAGCAGGTCTCAAAGGCCAGGAAGCCACCTCCTGGCCATCCCACACCACCCCATCCTGGGTTAGGTGCACTGTGGACCACTACTGGAGCAGAGCTGAAGGGAACTCGTACTTCTGGGACAGGGCTTGGTGCCGGTAGTGCCGGAGCCGATAGCCTAGTAGTTCTGGGGCTGCTGCCAGCCCCATGTCTCCAGTCCAGCCAGACGTTGGGCTGCATCCCTCATCCTGGTGGGCGCACACAGACGCATACATGGATCCCTCCCGTGGATGGCTGTAGCTGGTTGTAGAGCCGCGTTTGCACGCCCTGGGCGCAGGAGCCCTGAGGACGGCAGTCGCTGCTGGCACACAGCTCTAGTCCGGCTCACTGGCTGCTCCAGCCTGAGGTTCTCCCGTGCTCACCCAAACCCGCACACGAGGCGTCAGGAGCCGGGCGCGCAGGAGCCCGTCGGCGGGCGGGATGCGGCAGTGCGCGGGCACCGGGCAGGGGAGGCCGGTCCCTCTCCCTCTGCCCCCCGTGCCGGCCGCTCTCGCGGCCTCGCTCCTCACACCGCCCGCAGCCGCAGCCGCCGCCGCCCCGGCCCCGCCGCTCCCCGGGCGCGGGCAGGGCCGCCGTGCGCTCGGCGGGGCGGGAGGAGGCGGCGGGGCCGGGGCCGCCGGCAGGAGGCGCCGCGGGAGCGGCGGGGCCGGGCCGGGCTGTGCGGCCGGACGGGGCCGGCACCGCTCCCGCTCGGTCACGGCCCGGAGCGCCGGCTGTGCCCCGCGGCTTGGGAGCACTGACCGAGCACTGACCGCCCCCGGCCCGGCGGACAGCTCTCAGAGCGGGTCCGAGCGGGCAGGGGTGTGGAGCACCTCTCCTATGAGGAAAGGCAGGGAGAGCTGGGGCTGTTCAGTCGGGAGAAGAGGAGGCTCTGGGGGGACCTCGGAGCACCTTTCCAGTACCTAAAGGTCTATGAGTAAGCTGGAGAGGGACATTTTACCAGGGATTGTGGTGATAGGACAAGGAGCAACAGTTTTAAACTGAAAGAGGATTTGGATTGTATATAAGAACTTTTTAAAATGAGGAGGGTGAGGCACTGGAACAGGTTGTCCCGGGAAGTGATGAATGCCCCATCTCTGGAAGTCTTCATGGCCAGGTTGGACAGGGCTCTGAGCAACCTGGTCTAGTGGAAGGAGTCCCTGTGCATGGCAGGTGCTTGAAACTAGATGGCCTTTAACAATCTCATTCAATTCAAACCTTCCTGTCATTCTATGGTTCATGGTGCCATCCCATGGTGTCAGATAGTTCTTGTTAAACATGTGAGCCCGCTTGGCAACACCAGTGCTTCCCAGCCGTTTCACCTGCAGGCCTCTCTGCTTCTGAGATACCTGAGGTGGCTCCACAACCAGGGCCACCAGCGGGAATTTCCAGGGTGCCAGCAACCTCCTCCAGGACATGTCCATCTTCTGTTTTGTGAGATTCACATTCAGGTCATAACTCTCGTGCTCCTTCTCACACTCACTAGGTGAGGCCAGAGCTCTCCCCAGAGTAATGTGATCCCGTATTTCTCCTGAATGCCAGGCAGGTGAGCCGTGTTACTTTTCCATTGTTTTGATGCTTGTAACAGCTCTCTGGTGTCCTTCACAGACTACCCCAGTTCCCTCTGCAAAGCCACCCTTTCCTCTTCACTCCTGAAGAGAGGTAGGTGCCACTTTGCCCAAAATCACCAGACACTGAGGCAGTGCGGGGGTAGTGGGTTGGGAGTCCAGCTACAGTAGTTTGGTGTGAGTGCTCCACACTGCATGCCTGACCCTCTTCTTCTTGCTGGACCCCTGAAAAGCATCAGGGCCCATGGACAGCAAGAACTTGGTTTCCCCAGAAGCGTCTTGCCAGCTCCTCACCCCTCTCTCCTGCAATCAGCTCATCCCGAAGAGCTTGAGCAGGCCATCCCGAAGCTTCATTGTGGCCCTCTTCCTTTCCTCCTCATCCTCTCCCAACCCACTGCCCCCATCCCCTTGTGAGCAAGGTATGTGTGCAGTCCTTGGGACAGGGGCATCCAGCCCCTCCCTCCCTTGGCTTGCAGCTGGTCATGGGCAGAGGATGCTTGGAGGTCATTATTTTGCAGCTTTCACAGTATTGTTCTCACTTTGTCTATGGAAAATTGGTTCCTCTGCCCTTCTTGTCAGGGGCTGAGGGTGACTCCATAACACTGCGGTAAGTGGTATTAACTAACCTTTGCTAGTGACCTGTCTCTCTTGTTTCATTTTGAGCCAAGGGCAACAGGTTCATTTGTCTTTGTCCTTATTGGTTCTTCTACTCAACTTGCTGGAAAACAAGCCCCAAAAATCCCCAGCCTTGATATTTACCAAGAGTCACGGAAACTGCTTTGATTACCATGGGTGCCAGACTCTGCTGAGCAGTACTGGCACCATCATGGCCCATGGCTGGGCACAGGACTGGAGCCAGGGAAAACTATGCTACCAGGATGCTCACAGAGAAATGAGAAAAACCAACTGCTGCTTTTCTGAGCCTGGAAGCATCACCTGGCTCCCAGTGGCTTTGCACACTTTTTGCTTATTTGTGATCACTGGTTGCTGGCAAGTGAAGCATGGGGGCAGGAGGGTGGGAGGTAGGCATAAGCCAAGGGAATGGATCCATGTGCATCCCATGCTCGCATGGAGGCATCCTGCTCCTGCTGGGCTTGGGAAACTGCTCTGTGGGCAGAGCAGGGTAGGTCACTTGTCCCTGGTTAGGGGCATGAGTCTCCCCATACCATGTGGCTGGTGGGGTGACTAGGATAATTTCCCAGGTGGGTGACGGAGGCAGGTAGGGCAGCTGCTGTCAGAGGTGTAGCCAGCCCCATGGGCAGGGAGCTTGCTGTCAGCACCTCTGCCACCAACACTTTCCATATGAGGAAAAGATCCTTCCCTACAGCTAGGAGGTCTTGCTGGTCAGGGCCACCAGGAAGGGCTGGCACCCATGACATCATGGTGGGAGTTTGCCTTTTCTCTGCATCTGAATCCTCAGGAGAAGAAGCCTGGGAGCACCTGTCAGCTTGGGCAGACTCCTCCACAGCAACTGAACTGTAATTCCAGGCACAGCCAGTGCCTGTGATGCTTCCCCAAGCCTCAGTGCCTGTGACAGCCTCAGTGGCTCTGCCCGCACAGAGCTGGGTCTCCTGCCCAGCACAGGGACATTTCAGCTCCTCACCACACACGTGGGGAGAAGATGGTGAAGGAGATGCAGCTGAGGCTGGCAGGGAGACACCAAGCAGCTCACAAAGGCCAGAACCAGGCTTTGCAGCCCATGCATCACCTGGGGCTGAGTTTGGGCTGAAGATGCAATGTGTGATTGTGGGGAGAGAGCTTAATGACCCTGAGCCTTTGGTTTTATCGGTCAGGGTGAGCAAGAAGTTATTCCCAATTAGCTGAAGTGATGGGCTAATTTGGTGGTGAAGGCAGGAGGTGGATCACTGTGGGTAAGACTGACAGCTCTGCATCCCTGTCTAGTTCAAGGGACTCTGCTAGACAAAAAGGCCCTGTGTTAGCAAGGTGATGCACTTTTCCAGCCCTGGCTCCTAGGAGGTACCAGCATGAAGCTACTTCCAGAAGCCCATATGGGTTTCAGCAAAAGCAGAGTTTGGGTCTGTTTGACAATGAGGTTTCACTGCAGCCTGTCATGTCTCAGATGAGGCTTCAGGAACAGGATCGTTTGCCAGTAACCACCACCTTGTGCTGATGTTATCTAGTTTCTGCAGAATGAACTTGCTGAATTGTCATCTGTGACACCGTCAGGGGAAGTCCTGACTCCTGACACTGCAGTTCCTGCCTCTGCTTTGCCATGGCCCCAATTCCAGCAGCATCATCTGGGCTGGTTGGATTTGCTGGAAACCTGCTTGTGCTGAAATGTCATGAGGTTGTCAGAAAGACCTGGGCAGCAAGGCTGTGCTGCAGGTCTGTGGGCTCCCAAATCCAGTGGAGCCACTAGCAGGCTAAGATGTAGTTTCTGTTTGAGGATAAAATGGCTACTGACAGCTCATCTCAAGGTGATGCTGAACACTTGGTGACCAGACAAGCAGCAAGAGGGGGTTTGCACTAGAGCTAACGTGTGGGTATTGGCAGGTGCCTCTCAGTACGTGGGCTACTGACTTCTGTGACAGAGGCAAACTCCGTGGGTGCCAGGCAGAGGCACTGCTTCATTATGCAGGTGTTTGCCAAGTGAGGCATCCCTTTTCTTCTGTGCAGACTTTCCCTGGAGGCAGTGACCTGATTTACTCTCTAGCTCCAGCCAGCAGATAATGGATAAGTGGCTACGGTAGTCATGTGCTGGTGCATGCTGGCACTGCTCTATGGCTGGGCAGCATGATGGCACCCCATGCAGCCAGTGTAACAGGCTGGCAAAGCCAAACTCACTGGTCCAAATTAACTACCTCAGCTGCAGGTGCAAGGCATTCTCTGTGTCTGCAAAGTGGATGCAGGCACTGTTCCGCTGTCTGTTAAATACCTGCAGGTCGCTGGATTATGTGCACAAATTTAGGAGCAAAGCAAGCTGCCAGTGTATCCTGTGTGACATGGAGCCTCATTCAGGCTTTGGACCAGCACATTTCCTCACCTGATAGCAACCGTCTGCTGTGGCTGCAAGGTCCTGCGCTGCTCGGCAGCTGAGTTTGCATGCTGGGGTAGCAGCACCTCAGCATTTCTCCCAGCCATGCTCTGGAGTGTCCCTAAGTGCCAGCTGGCACCTGGGAGGTTTAGATGAGAGTGCCAAAGGGTTCAAGCCTGTGCTCCAAATTCAAGATAGAGCTATCTGGTGGGTCCCTGTCACTGTGCAGCAGTGGGGAAAGGAGGAACGCTACATGAGGAATGGAATGAAGAAGAGCACATCTATCCTTTATAACTGTAATGCCATAGTAGATAGGGGAAGCTTCCCTGGGCTGCTGTGTTTGCTTCTGTCTTCCCTGCTGTGAAATCAGGAGACATCCAAAGATGGGTGGCTGACCTAAATCAGGGCTGCAGGAAAATTTCCCTATGTAGGGACTAAAAGTCCCACCAGTTTAGAGTGGAAACCAGTGAAATGCCACATGATAGAGATGTGCAGAGCAATCCCTGGCTTAGAGATAAGTCTGTTCCTCTGCTCACCCCCTCACAAGATGTTCAAAGAAATGGAAAGACAACTCATTTCACACTGGTAAACTGACACACTTCTCACAGAGCCAGAAAACTGGTTTGTGCAGGTGGACAAGATGCCCTGCTGGCCAACAGCTTCAGAGGGCTCACAAAGAATCAGGTATTGATATGAAAAACAGGGATACCCAAAACTGAAGTGAAAAATTTTGGCTTAAATAAGATGAAAGATGGGATGATTCTTGGACATCTACTTTGGGGTTCGGGTAAAGAATGGTGGCAAGGAGTTTCTTTTTTTCCGTCCCTTCTTTGAAACCAATTTTGGCACTATTAGTGACACCAGGAGGACCAAGTCTTCAAGTCAGGCCCTTGCACCATCACTACTGGCATGTCTTAGGGTGTAGCACTTCTCCCTCATCCCACCTCCAAAGCACCATCAGGGATGAGGTGCCATGGGAGGCTGCAGGTCACCTGTGTCTGGGCACTGGTTTTGGTAGCCATGGACAAAGCTGTAGGAAAAGCAGCCATGTCCCAGGAGGCTGATTACAGATTACCTCTCTCTTGCCAGGGTACCAAAATGCAAGGGTGGAAAGTACAGGATTGATGATCATCTGAAACTGCTCCCTTTCCCTCCCTCCATCTGCTGCTCCCAGCCCCTGGGGAAACTTGTGGGACTTTACAAACCCTCTGAAATAGCCAGCACTAAGCAAGGCCTCCCTTGGTGTTTGGGCGTTGGACCATGGGCCTTCTTCCTTGTGTTTTTCTCAAAAAGGCATTGAAGAGCCCTGGCTGGGGGATGGACCAGGTGTGGGTCAGGGGCTCAGCCCTGCTGCTGCCTCCCCCAGCAGCCTGCTCTGGGACTCTGCGTTGTCTCCCAGAGAGCTGGCAGCAGGTGAGAGCTGTGTGTGCCAGGGTGCACTGTCCAGACTGATGGGGCTTATACCCATTTGTGTGCTTTGATAACTCTGCCGGTATGGCTCTGCCATTCAGTGCTACTTGCACAGGCACTGCGTGTACCTTCTGCACAGCTTCCCAGTCCTCTCCTTCACAGCCACTCTGCCCCATGCTGCCTGTCCTCCGCCATGCTGCCTCCGACGTGCTGGGCTCCGGCACTGCTTATACAAGCACCACACACACCTGGGCACAAGCCCTGGGCATGTGAGCCCGTCAGCGCAGCTGCTTGTGCTGAACACCTCCTCCAACCATGCTGCACGAGCTGAAGGTTTGGGAAGCTCTTGTTCCCACCAAGTGGGGTGGAGAGAAGGGAAAACCAGTGCACGCAGCCCCGTAATCCAAAAGTGAAGCAGATCCCATTGGGGTGGAAGTACAGTACTAGCATGAGTGTTGTTCACAGCCATCTCCTGCCAAGGTGGGTGTCTCAGAGTCTGTCTGCAAGAACATGCCCTAAATAAGCTGTACTCAATCCTTGGGAGTCTTGAATGTGTTTTGTGGTGATGGGTGGTATTGAAGAACATTTTCCTCTGAATGGAGTCATGAAGCAGCAACGTAATACACTCAAGAGTCATGTATTAATTTAAGAGACAAGTGATGCATTCACCATCCACCCCCATGCCATGGATCACGGTTTCAACCAATGTCCAGTGAACATCAGATCCTCCAACAGGCATTGTTCATCCCCTGGGAGCACAACTTTTGCTGCTTGGTCGTTGCAGTTGGATTCACTGCAGCAGTAGCAGAGGCACAAGGCTGAGTCCCTCTGCCACCATGGTCAGGCTGAACAGCCACATGTGCCTCTCCTGCTCTTGTGTGGCCTGGAAATGCACACACTGGAAAGCATGAAGGAAGCTGGGGCCATGGCCCCTTGCCATCACCAGTAAGTCTACCCCTGGGTGGATCAGCCCTTCTGGTTAAACGGGTCACTGCCCTTCCTCTTTGGGCCTTCCCCTCATCACCGAACGAGACTACCACCGAGATGAGTCAAACCGTCAGACAACATCTGCACCCTCCGCACACCCCGTCCATGCGCTTGGATAGTTCAACTGGTGGGCTCAGCCCAGGCAGCGGAAGCAAAGACACCCTGCTTGACTGGGGGGCGTCTGATAGCTGAACATTTTCAGTGTCCCAAGTGTGGCTGGGTGATCTGGTCCATTTTTGACCGATCCCAGGAGGTAGACAAAGCCTGTGAAGATAGCAGTGACAGAAAGTTTGGCCTTGAATGGATGTACTCTACCAGGGTTTGGGATCTGCTGACCTAGAGACTCTTGTGAGTGTACATCTGAGTACGTGCTAAGTCCTTGCCAGGAACAGATTAGAGGTTGATCAACTAAAGACACAACCAGTTGATCTGTACAGGACAGGGGAAGGAGAATGTGGTTAATCCCTTCAAAATGCTCTCATAATCTGTGAACTCTCATAATCTGTGTCTTGAGACTGAAACTCCTGTATGTGCAGGATGTCTGACCCTGCCAACCTCCTGTCAACCCTTCAGCTGGGAGCTCTAGCCAGGCTTGCTCTTCCTCTCCAGTGGAGTCAGTCCACTGGACCGCATCTACCTGGAGCTCAGTGTCCATATCTGGAAAGCTAGCACATGTGGCGTTTTCTTTCTACAGTTTCCTTCTTTTAAAATATGGACACAAAAAACGCATTACTAATGACATTCAAAAAAAACCCACATGAAAGTGGCAAAGCCAAGTACCAAAGGCTTAGAAATTGCCAGAAATGGGTTTGCCTGGGCAGCCTATCTTAGCTGTCTTGTGCATATGATAATTTCCTGCAGTTTGCCCTGGATTGCCACCTCTTCAGCACCAAGGCTGGACCTTGGCTGGAGGGAGCAATAAGTTGGACAGCTAGGCTGCCTCCTTTCTTAGCAGGGCTGGGAAGCTCCTATCAAGTTGGTGAAGCAAGAGACTGCAGAAAGAAAGGACGTTCTCCTGGGTAGACAGCTGATGCCTCCCTGGAGAGCTGGGTCTGTGTCTACCCCTGCCTCGAAGTTACTCTGTGAGTCGGTGAGCCACATAAGCAAGAGCTTTCAAAGGAGCAGCTGCATCTTCCTCATTTCCCAGAGCTGTTTTACAGAAGTGTTAAAGGTTTGCAGATGCAGTCACAAACATCAGGATCTGGGGTTTGGCTAAATTAAGTGCTATAAAGTGCCAAAATCACTGAAAAATTTAGATCCTAGTTGGTTCAAAATGTGTATCCAAATGAATGAGTACTTATGACCTAAATTTCTTTTTGTCTCTTATTTTGCACCTGTTAAATAGGTATAACTCCATCCCCTCATCCCCCACTTCGGACCTGAAAAGGTGGCTGAGAAAACAGCTTAATTAATAACCCTGAAACACTCATTCAGTGCTGAAGTGATGAACATTAGAAAGAGTCTGTGACGAAATGGAAAAGCAGGATGTTGGAGCAGGCTGGCTGCAGGACAAGATGAAGGTAACACAGCCATCCCAGGGAATAAACCCTCGTGGATCATGCAGCTCCAGAGCACAGCATGTTACACAGCATGAGGGTGTAAATGCAGTATGCTGTAGGGATTCAATTACGGGATTTCCACAGTTTTGAGTGCTTGACTTACAGCCCGTGTCATTTATCAGACATTCGGGGTGTAAAGTACCTGTTTCCCGGACATTGGCTGGTTGCACCAAGTAAGGACTGAAAGCGTTGGTGTTTGCTCTGCACCAAGGGGGATGAATTTGGTGGGACTATGCTTCAGCTCTCCTGGCACAACCTCACTCTCACACTGAGCTCAGCCAAGATGAAATAGCCCTGGTGACAGAGACTGGGGAAGCTGTCACAGACAGGACAACATGTGCTGGCAGAGCAGGACATGGCAAAAGCGTCTGGTAGAGAGCAGGGACTTTGTTCAACACAGCCATTTGCTTAACATCTCAACTCAGCACTGATTTCTATGCAAAAGTCTTCAAACTTATGTGGGGAATTATAAGCAAGTTGTTGCAATTGTCCAAATATTGTAAGAAATTATTTGCATAAAATGCTACATGTGAAGCAGAAACAACCTCGGTGGTTTACAGGAGGCTGAATCTGGTAACTGGTCTAGGCTGGATTTTTAAATAGCACTATGCACTGAATGGCTGTGCAAACAAGATGAGTGAGATGAATGGGGTGAGATGCAGTTTTGAATGTTGGTGTCATAAGCCTGCTGCAGGAAAGAGCTCTGGAGCAGCAGGTTTACAAGGAAACTCCAGGACACACCTGTGCTGAGGAAGATGGTTGCACAGGTGGGACATGGGGAAAGAGGTTTTGAAGCAAAGGTCCTGGCTGAAAAATACCCGACGTGCTCTCTTGGTTCTGAGGAACCCATCCCAGTAGGTTTTTTTTTTTAATTTGTTTTTTCCTTATTGAAACCCTGGGAACATAACTCATAATCCATCCCACAGAGGCAGGATTCAACCTGGACTTTTTTCAAGAGAGGTTTCTCCCCAGTCACTTCATATAAAGGGGCTTGAATAACTTTCCTGAATTGCCCATCCCAAGGTCTTCTACCTTCCTCTTGCTTCGAACATCAGACCTCCACCTTTCCTGCCCCAGTTGGAGCCTGTTGCTTCTTACTCTGCTTTGGCTGCACAGACAGCCGCTGACCACCCTTTCCATTACAACATATGAAAGACTGTTCCTTGCTCACCACCCATTTCCCACCCCCAAAACTTCTCTTTTCTAGGCTAAATGGGCCAAATTTCTTCACTCCTTTCTCTTAGTACAATATTTCTGTGTGTTTATCCTTTGTATTGTTTTTATTCCAGACTACTTCACTTCTTGGCCTGGGACTCTGAATGGGTCCTGACCCTGCACAGGCAGCACAAGGCAGTCGCCTCCTCTGCCTTGCCCCAGAGCCCCAGGTCAATACTTGACCCCTTTGCTGCTGGCAAAGCTTCAGTTTTCGATGCTCTGCAACCCCCGGATTTTTCCCCGCTATTCTGCTGCCCCATTGGTTACTCCCCAGATCTTCTACCTACAGCTCGCTTTGCTTTACATTTGCATTTGTTCTTGCTGAACTGCATCTTGCTGCTTTCAAACCATTTCTCCGCGGCTGAGATCACACTAAGCCCAGGCTCCAGAGTCCCTGCAGCCACTGTGTCCTGGGAGAACCGGACTCCCTTCAGCATTGCCTGCTGTAATTCACAAGGGACAAATACAGGACTGGTTGGCCCTGTCCTTCCCCTAAAAACCTCTGGAAATATCCTTTCTCCATCAAGCTGCTGGTATGGCAGTAGCCTAGCACTGGTGAGTTTTTCCAGTGCCACTGACGATGATATCACAGCTCCTGTGATTAAGATCAAAGAAAATGAAATGATCCCAGAGAGAAAGTCAGGGGATGTTATTCACGGTGTAAATTTAGTCACCTAAGTCAAGCACAGAGATTAGGAGACTGGCTCCTGAAGCTCCCCCTCATAGCGGCAGGGAGCCTGGGCAGGGGCAGCAGGAAATCAGCTCCCCATGTTGTGCCTGCAGCAGGTGCCCAGGGCAGTTCCCACAGAGCTGTGAGCAGATGCTGGTAGAGCCATACTGGTGGTTTCTGCTGCTCTGGGTTGGGGGATCATGTCTCTGACCAGAGAAATGGCAGGGGGATCTCACTGCCTGTGAGGAGACAACACGGGTCCAGCCCAGTCCAGAGAAGCATTGTGAAAGCTCTGCCCATCTTCCCACCAAGAGACACTTGTCTCACTTACAGACACTTATTTGCTCATAAGTGGCAGGAATTCATTAACAGCATGCCCAGTTCAAGAGCAAAGAGAGTGTTTGGACAAGGCAGGAAAAAGGATGCTCTCTTAGCCCTGCTCAGAAAGGCCAGTTGTCCAAACCCTCTCCCGTGCTGTTGCTCTCTCCTGAGGTGTGTTCATCAGCTGTTAAGAAAAGCCCAGCTCTGGGCAAACCAAGGTGCGTTCAAAACCTCCCTCCTGTGGATCTAAGAACAACCTTTGCCATAGCCACATTCTGGACAGTTTTGCACTAACTGTCCAGCTCCTGCCAGGACATTCAGCTTCCCTCACCACCTTCTGCCAACAGCCCCACCACCTTCCCAACTGTCTCCCAGATGCTGGCCTTGCTAGATACAAAAGGAAGGAATTCACCTAATTTGTCCAATAATGGAATAAGAATATTTTTCTCTGAGGAAGGAGCTCCCTCCATCCAGCAGCCTGCAGAGCAGGACAGGCCAGGCAGTCTCTGAGACCTGCTCACGAGCAGAGGAGTGTGGTTTCCTTGGGAGAGTGGGAATCCTGCAGTGTGCTTCCTGGAAAGGAAGTGCTGCACAGGGTTGCAGAATTCAGAAGAAGTGTAGTGATGCAGTGAGCTAATGGGTCCTTCAAGGGTTGTACTGCTGGCCGGTGCCTTGGGAGGCCTGAACTCAACATTTCTCACCTCACCAATGCCTTCGGCTACTCCATTTCCAGAGCCAGCTGCACCAGAAGAGCCCTGCGTGCTACAGGGGGGGATGCACTTCCAGGAAACTGGGTCCCTCAGGGTGGATCGTGCCGAGCAAACCCTTGTAGCCATGTTAAAATGTGTGGTGGATCCTAGCATTTCCATATAGCCACCAGGAGGAAAAATACACTCAATGCTGTGAAATGTTCAGATAAAAGGGCTTAAGGGTAGAACACCAGTTCCACAGGATGTTTCTAAAGGGAGAAACAGGCCAAAATGGAGTAGTTTTGCTACTGGAGCTAAGCCAGGAGATGTCCCTGAACCACCCAGCCTGAAGCCAGCCCCACGCATTTCTTGGTTTTGGCCATGTTTGTTGCCATGTTGGCTCCATGAGTGGCAAGGATGGGAAGAAATGCCAGCAGTGCCCATGCAAGTCTGCACATACTTCTCTGCAAGTGTGCCTTCTGTGCTGCAATACAGCTGCAACCCCAAATCTGCCAACACTCTTGCCCTAATGACCACTGCATCTCAAGTGCCCTTGCCTATGCCCTGCTGCTGAGACTTGCTAGCTGTTCCTGCTTGAGGCAGGAGAAACGCAAACAAAACACCCACAGGCAACAAAACTCAGTAAGTTGGGAACTGGGAACTGCTGTTTTCCACAGGAGTGTGTTACTGTGAATGGGTTCATGCCTGTTTCTAGATCTGCTCCTTATTGCACATGCAAGAACTTAGCAGCTCCAAAGTCGTGTGGTCCTGTCTGTGGATGGAGAGCCTGTTGGCACGTGACTGTGGCTCATCCTGCTAGATCTGGTGACATGAGCAGATCAGAAAGCAAATGGTCCCTGCTTTGGCACCTCCTACTCCTGTATTGTCACCTCCAGAGCCACTAGCACGGGGTACTCCGAGGGTACCCCTGAGGTATTGCTGTCCTAGGGGCTGATTGCACATCTTTAGTCTTCTGAGGCTTATACTAAGGATAGAAGTAGTCCCAGAGAGCACAGACTAGGGACAAAGAAGGGGATCCAAAGCAGCTCCTCCTTGCTGCTGTCTGCATGGGCTGATCCATAGATTCTTATGTTTACAGCACTTTGTCTGCCAGGGCTGATATTCCCTTATGGGTCAGTGGTGACATACTACTGAATGTTTTAAAGTGCTAAATAGCTTTGCTTTATAGAAAATACTAGTCCCACCCAACCCAGTCCAAACATTCTATGACCCTGAGCTTTTCTTCTTAAATGGGACTGGTGCTTCGTTGTGCCCATGTGAACCACCTGCACTAACAGTGTTTATGTGGCACCTGCTGAGGGTATCCGTCCCCTCCCCGGGACCCACGTCAATGGTGTGGAGGCGGCAGGAGGGGGTGGGTGGGTTGTGGGGAGATGTGTGTCTGCCTGGGAATTTCCTCAGCTGTGTCAGGGTGACTGAGGTTGCCTGGGGCTGGACTGACCTCCTGCCTGCACAGGGCTGGCATGGGACACAGTGTCCCTGGAATTTCTGGGGCTCCCAGTGGCACCTCCTTCGCACTGCCCTCCTTTGAAGGTCCAAGTTTCACAGCCAGAGCTGGGGCTTTTCTTCCTTTCCATCTCTGATGTTTGTCTCAGAGAAAACCCATCGCGTTGTTTTTCAACTGCCTGAAGGTGTTTTTCGGGGGTTTTTCAGGCTATTTTGAAGCTCATTTTTCCCAGATGTGCTTTTCTTCTTCTTCTTTTTTTTTTTTTAAATTGGTTTTTAAAAACTTTTTTCTTCTTCTGTAACTTTTCTTCTTTGCCTTAAAGTTTCCGGCCACGTGACTTTCAGCTTACATCCCCAAGGTTCTGAGAAACCACAGGAGGCTGAGACCTAAAGGGAAGGTGCAGAGGCTCTGAGAGGAGAGGCAGCGAAAGTGTCGGAGTGCTGCGCAGAAGGACAGAGTGCTTCCGAGTGAGACCAGGGAGCCGAGGGCCATATCAGAGGTGGCAGAGGAGGACAGAGGAGAGGCAGAGAAGCAAGACAGAAGGCAGGCACACCACGAGCACAACGTAAGCTGAAGAGACCCTGGGAGCCAGAAACAGCAGCCATGCCCCACAGCTCCGACAGCAGTGATTCCAGCAGCTTCAGCCAGTCTCCCCCTCCCAGCAAGCAGGTAAAGCAGGGGTTCTTCCCCAGCTCTCCCCAGCTGGAGAGTATTTCAGGGGGCCACGGGTGGGCAGGAAGTAGGGTGGCACCCACTGTCGGTGTTTTCACAGGGCAATATGGCAGAGCTTTCTAAGAATGGCTGTGGGGAGAGAGATGCAGGGCTCAGCCAAGGGCCCTGGCAGAAGCTCCAGCCACAGAGCTGGGTATGGGCAGAGAGAGATGACCTGGTTACCTGGGGCTATGCCAGGGGCAGCTGGGGGCCCAGGACCCCCAGGCATGGTGGGTCCTGTGATACATGCCAGGCAGGCAGGAAGCTTCGGTGTGAGTTGGTGCTCTAGTGAAGAGCCTGAGCAGGCACCTCCTGGCCATGGACCAGGGTGTCTCAGGGGCAGCCTGCCTGCTTCCTGCTTCTGTGGACAGCACTCGGGACCCAGAAAAGCCCTGCTGCTTTGGATCTGCTTTCTTTACTGTTCAGCCTCAGAGGTTTTTCGTGTTAGCAATGCTTCACAGAGGGATTTTGTTTTGTTGCATGGCATACCTTAATTGTAGGTTTTTTGCTGGCAGATACAGACACAAGTCTGAGGTATTCTCACTGCCTTTTCTGGCTAAACTTTATGTTATCTGTCATTTGCCATTTCTCTAGGGCTGGCAACAAGAGCAAGCGCCTGAGACTTTGCTCAGAAATCTTGGGGATCATCAGGGCAGATGATTTTTGGCTTCCAAACAAGGATGGGAATGCATCCTGGCTTGCATCCTGGTAAAGACAGGGATAAAGCACAAGGTTTTCCAAAGGATAGGGACTGGACTAGATGCAGGATGTGGGAGCTGCTATATCTGAGACATTTTCAGGGTATTGAAATCAAGGATAAAACGGTTAAGTTCAAAGAAGAAAAATATCTTGGGTTGGGGGGAGGGGGGGGAGGATGTGGACAGATAGATGGGCTGGGAAGATAACTTTTGTGGCTGAGTTTTGTAGTCTTGTGGAGAGGTGGTGATGTGAATGCTAAAGAGTCCACAAGAGGGGCAGTGCAATATGAAAATAGAAGATGAAAGTCTGTGTGACAGTTTCAACTGTCAGAAGGCAGCAGCAGGACCAGATCTCAGCAGAGAATGACTGGTGCATGAAGCTCATGACCTGAAACCTGGAGACCTCTGTTCTCCCCTGCTTAAGGGGCTTGGGAGTGTTGCAGTCAGCACTGCAGGCATTGCTACCAAGTGACTCCAGAAAAGAGCAAGGACAGAGATCAGAGAGGTGGAGCAAATAAGATCTGTGTTAAAAACAAAAGCTCTGAGTCTGTGTAGTTAAGAAAGCAGGGGCCATATTGTGTTGTGACGGTCTGCAGCAAATAAAGCCTGAGGCAGGAGGGTGATGGAGAAGGGAGGGGCCTTCAGGGGTGAAAAGAGGAAAACACAGGCTGAATATCTGGAAAAATGGTATAGCCAAGGAGCTGGAATGTCTGCAGAGCCATTACCCTGCAGAGAGACAGGAAAGGAAAAGGTTTTCTGTACAAGAAATCAAATTGTCCTTCTTCCAGAGGGAGGTCCTTACTCTGGTCCATCAAACGGTATCCCAGGCTCTGTGTTGGTGAAGGGAGAGTGGTCATTTCCCAGCTGTTCTGGGATCCCCAAGGATGTCAGATGTGCCCCTCCTGGCAACAGGGGTACTAAAAACATCACACATCCCCTGGACTATGGCTTTATACTGGTGTGGAGGGTGTGTAGCCCATGTCCCGTGCTTCAGTGATATTATCTGCTGTGTCCCTTTCACAGCAGATAACAGGAGAAGGGTGAGGGAGAGAATTACCCAGTCATTTCCATGCCTTGTTTCCCTAGGACTCTTCTGATGACATGAGGAAAGTCCAAAGGAGGGAGAAGAATCGAATTGCTGCCCAGAAGAGCCGCCTGAGGCAGACCCAGAAAGCAGACACACTGCACTTGGTGAGCACTCCCACCCTTTCTCATCCCTGGTGCTGAGGACTCATAGGAGACAGTGTGCTTTTCCCCTGGGACTTGGAGCAGAGATGCTCAGTGGAGGCAGGACAGGAGAAGTGAGGCCAGGGCAGGATGAAGGAGTCAACGCCTGCAGCGAGAGCACACAGCCCAGGACAACTGCCACGGAAGCGTTTAGTTTTGCAGCTAGTTTTGAATCCATCTTTATCTCTCAGTCTTTCATCACCGATTTCCTTTCCCAACCTCTTCTGACTGAGCTCTTTGAAAGCACAGTCTCACCTGGTTTGGGATTCACGCCACCACTGTTGCACCAGAGGTGCAACAGCATACAAGGGTACTTTCTGTGGCACTGTGGGCACCCCCACAGCTCTTCCCAGTGTGAAGTATTAGATGTCTGCCTTTTGGGAGGAATGGTCACTTCTGGCTGTGTGTGTTTGGGCAGGAGTATGTAGTCAGTGTCAGAGCATAAGGTCTGGGATACTTTGCATTTTGCACATTGATAAGTGCAGTCCGATGTATTTTGGGCCACCGGTGGGAAAGATGAAGAACACGCAGCCTGCAGTGACCAGAAACCATCTTTATCCCTGCGCTGGGCTTGGCTGTCCTTTGAAAAGTGGTAGTTGAGCTCATGTTCAAAAAAAGTCCTTTGATTTAGCAGTCTTCATATTCCCTCATATTCCCATTACTGGAAACAATTCCTGAGAATCCAGTTCTGAACCTTCCTCCTTACATAGTGCCCTTAGCCCACAGTTGGAGCTGGGTTCAAGACAGATTTCACTCTTTTCTCAGTAGCTGATGAGCCTTTTAGAGCTGACATGGCTCTAGGCTGATTGCATTACATCTGCCAGCAGCAAAGGCTCTGGGCAACTGTGTCTGAGAGAGGTGAAAAAACACCATTTCCTTGGGGTCACTGCTCTCTCCACAGTAATCCTAAGGGTAGGAATGGGCTCTGAGCTTCCCCCTGGAAAATCCTGCCTAGCTGTGCACCAAGCAGAATTGGGCTGCTTTTCTTAGAGCAGGTAACAAACCACTTGCTTATGAGATTACTACTGCTCAAGCTAGCATTGATGGCACACAGTCCTTGCCTTCCCATTGGGATGGGGCAGTGGGCTAAGCCCATTTTGGATCCCGACAGGCAGATGAAAAAATGCAGGGAGGCAAGTAGAAGATGGATGGTAAATTTCTGCTAGTTTTTTTTCAATTCCAGTGGACAGTGACCCCGTGCTGCTCCTAGGTTCATTCCCTGAGTGCTCTTTGTCTTTGGTGGATTCTGCATCAGGGACTTTGTTTCTCTGATGTGGTTCTTCCCAGAAAAGCATGGCTCAGTTTGAGCCGTGGTGGTATGAAAGGAGCCACCAGCTCCATCTGCCCCAGGGTTTTCTAGCTTGTGTTTTGAGGAGAATGAGTCATGGGAAAACTGGGACTCCTGGCCTCTGGGTGATTACCATCAATTCCTGAGTTCAACAACAGTCATCGTTTCCAAACTGTTTGGTCACACCTGAGAGATGCTGTTTGCTGCGTGAGCTCCTGCTGCAATTGCTGGGTGCATTTTGACCTGTGCACAGAGTGGGCACCATCAGGAATCAGCGTAGCAGCAGAGGGGCGAGCAGAAGGTTTGCTTTGCCAAGGTGGTGGTGCAGCTTTCCAGAGCCTCCAAGTGCTGCGTCCTGCTTTAGCTCTCTCAGCTGAGTTTCCAGTCCTCTGGTCCTGCCCAGGCTGCTGGCTCCATGGTCAGTTGATGCCTGCAGTGCTTCAGCCTGGAGCTGGCTGCACTTCAGCAGAAGCAGAGGTAGCAAAGGCGTTGATGCTTTCAGTAGTGTTGAGACAAGGCTGAACATCATTATTAACCCCTTTGTTGTTATTCTCATTAATACCAGTATTAATTCAGTTCTTCTGAGGCCTCAGTTTCTCTTTTCTTCTGACTCAAGCGTCTCCCCTTCCTCCCCATCGTGCCGCTGCTTTCCCCGGCTGCTAGTAGGAAGCAGTGAGTCTCTTCTTTCCAGGGCAATGACAGGTTTCCTGTGACAGGTGGTTTTCTGGTTAAAGACGGCGGTTATTCAACGTGCTCTCCCCCGGGGGCTGGGCTGCCCGGGAAGCGCCCGGAGATGTATGCGTGCATGAGAGGGAGCGAGAAAGCCTGGGCGGGAACAAGCCACAGTCAATTCTCGTAAGCTGGGGCCGGGGAGCGTGGCTGGGGCTGCCAGCATCGCACCCACACCCGGCATGGCCAGCTGGGGGAGGAGGGTTTGCCCAGGCGTGGCTTTGTGATGAATTTACCAGAAAGGTATCATTCTGGAAATTCTGTGGGGCAGAGAGGCACAGGACCGCAAGTCTCGTGTCCCTAGCTCATCCTATGGGTCCCACGCTGAGGAAGCCCCTGTGGTTTTGTCTCCTCAGGAGAGTGAAGACTTGGAGAGACAGAATGCTGCCCTGCGCCGGGAGATCAAGCAGCTGACAGAGGAAATGAAGCACTTCACCTCGATGCTGAGCTCCCATGAACCGCTCTGCTCTATCCTGGCATCCCCTCCACCGCCTCCAGAAGTGCTTTATGCCACACACTCTTTTCACCAGCCCCACATTAGCTCCCCACGCTTCCAACACTGAGCCAGCCAGCAGGACAGCAGCATGCCAGCTCCACTGATGGCAAGAAGTAACTTCGTGGGGCTTGCTTTTCCATCCAAGGGAAGGAATTGGACGGACAGACATTCCTTCTTGAAGTATGTACTCTGAGTGATTTGCCTAAGACTTGCTCCCTGTGCAGAAATGGCAGAGCCACCATGAGGCATCTTTGGACCGTTTCCAGCTTGGATTCTGGGAAGAAGAGGCAGTCACAAAAGGGCACCAACCCCCTTTCCTGGTCCTTGTTTGGGGAGACTCACAGGAGTGTGCAGTGCCGGCAGCCTCCATAAGAGCAGCTGGCTGTGGCACGCAACAGCCAGAGCTCCAGAAGACGAAAGGGAGCAGGGGTGGAGGGAAAGGTTGGGGGCCAGAGTGTCAGGGCAAAACTGGTTTATTTTTGTAAAATAAAGATTGAAAATGCTTAACTCTTTGTTTCCAATATAGGATTTGAGTTACTCCTAAGGCCTGGCATGATACACTGAAGACACAGGCAGCAGGAGGGGAGAACTCGGAGCCCAGGAAACAGCCCTGCATGCACAGGAGTCTAATCCAGAGCCAGTAACCAGAGCCCCACATTTAGAAGGGGGGCCCATGCACATAGGCTGGACAGGCTGAGGAAGAATGGTTTGTGGGGTGATGGGGTCCCTGGGGAGGAAGGGTCCCTCCTTGCTGTAGGACTGGACCTGGCTAATGAGTGGGACATGCCACGTAGTATCACAGGTCTCTTCCCTGCTGACCCTCTTGGCTCCCTGATACTGGTGGCTATGCCTCCACATGCTCCCCTTGCTCCCCTTGCATATGTGGAGGTGCACTGCCATGTTGTGTCAGCTCACAGGCAGGTCTTGGTGGGCTGATGGAGCCTTCAGCTTGGCCAGCAGCACATCTGGGAAGGAGCATCATGGCATGGAGGGAGCTGGTGATGTTGTCCTGGAGTGCACAGGAGAAGCAGGACCTAGCAGGACTCTTGCTCCAAGCTACCCTGCTAAGGCACGTAGCTGCAGCCTACATTCTTTCCCCTTGCCCATCAGTCACAGCTCTGCAAAAGGCTGCTGCACTGCCTCATGCATTGAAACAGATGAAACCTGAAAGGTCAGAGGAGTAGATTAGTACTTTTGAGTTTGACTTACTGGAAACACAAGCTGGTCCATACAGGCAGTCTCTGCACCTTACCACACACCAGTCAGCAGCCCCACTCTATACCCCACACTTACCAGCCCCACTCTATACACAAGGCTGAAGCCCACCTGCCAGGGGTTCTGTTGCTAGCAGTGGCTCAGTACCGCTGTCATCTTCAAGGACCATCAGCTGCAATCTTTTCAGCATAGAGTACCACAAGCAGTGCTGCTGATGTAGGCTTTTAAATGAGGGAAATAGACCAAATTTGTAGATATCCTTCTCTCAGGCACAGAGAAGCAGCCTATTTCCAGATGGGTTTTGGCCCATCATCATAGCCCTCATGAGCAGTTGGGTAAAGTCTGTAATGTGCCATGCTGTGCACATTTTCTCTCTCTGTTTGCACTAGCAAGATGATAACCAAATACTGCCATGCCTCAGCAAGCTGTCCTCAGGCTAGGTGCAGGTAGCACTGTGATTTCTCCTGCCATGGTCTGTTCAGATGTTTGTGAGCCTCCTGCCTCCCGTTTCTGTGCCAGCACAGGAAGCACCCTGGTCAGAGATGCCTGGTGTCAGCACATTGGCCTGGGTGTCACCACCCTACAAAAGCAGTGCTGATGTAATGGGTAATTGCACTGGCCCTCCCTGTCTGTGTGGCTCTGGGATGAGGGATGAGCACATTTAGGGAAGGACAGTGGTTATTCCAGCCAGGGAGCTGGGTTTCTGCATATATGACATGCAGGATATATCTACAGGAACAATTTCAGTGGGTCTTACACCACCCCTCTCTGCAAAATCTCACACCAATAGGCTTCACTCTAACCATTGGTTCAACAAACAGAGCTGCTGATTCCTTGCACAGGCCATGCTTTGAGCCAGTCAGGCTACACAGGCTCTTCCCAAGGTGCTTTTCTCTGGAATTTGTCCTTTAAAGCCTGAGAGAGACAAATGACTCCAGTTCTGAACGAGCTTGTCTTTACAGGCTCTGCTTCTGCTCCTTGAGCTTCTGGTGGATTTTCTCCCAGATTTTTCACTTTCACTTCTGCTAGTCCTTCGCATTCTGATGTTCCCAAGCTTCCTGGTTTACAGTCAGAAAAAAAAGCTACTCCTACCTTGCTTGGGATTTGCTGTGGAGGGCACTGCAGGCTCATGCTCTTCACTGGAGGATGCAACAGAGTCCCACCAAAGCTTGCAGTGTTGCCTACAGTGAGAGATCTCCTTCTTTGCTGTGACCTTTCTATTTTCTCATGGCTATAAAATGCTAAGCTTGGTTTTAGCTGCAGCTGGAGAAGGTCCTACCCTGATGTATATGTCACCTATGCCCACAAAGATACGAAGCCAATATCTTTTCTGCAAAGCTGTCAAAGTCTAGATCCTTCAGACTGGGTGGGGTTCTGTGTAATGCCCGCAGAACTGCTAGGCCCACTCACTGGTAACGTCTCAGACTTAGTACTGCAACTCAGAACGAAAATAAGCAGCAAGAGACTCGGAGACGGGTTTGCAACAACATCCTCTCCAAAACCTAAACAATATTCTTGGCATCATCAGTTAATGTGTCCTCCTTTTGCATGGCTGACTGTGAGCTAGAAGGCCTCCTACTGGCGTTGCACTCAGCTGTTCAGGCCAAACCCAGCCATTCTGGCGTTTGCTGCTCCTAGGAGACACATCTTCCAATCTGACTTGTCTTTGCCCCGGTCTTGCCCGCAGAAACCTGATCACAGAACACGCTCTGCATGATTTAAGCCGGTTTTGACCTCTGTTTCCTTCTGGTAATTGTGAGGTGTCTGGGAGGCAGTCTCTCTATGTTATAAAGAATGGTTCTCCCGGGAGAATGTCCTTATCACCCAAGCAGCAAGGGACAACATATCCTTTCAACCCTTTCAAACAGAGGCTGGTAAAAAAGACCTTTTCCTGAGGCTATTTGCAGAGCTGCACGAACTGCATGCTCAGGCTGTGTGAGAAAATTCCTTCACTTCTGCACTGGTGCTGTCTCTTGCTTCTCTTTCCCGGGCTCTGGGCCTCTGCTCAAGACTCCTCACATGCTGCTTTTGATTTCTAAGTAGCTAAGTGCCTGTCCTCTGGTGTGGCCCCTCACCGTTGTCCACAAATGAACTGCAAATGAACCTAAACGAGGAGCAAGGTGCAGGGCGGTGGCCAAGGCAATAATCGCAAATTGCTTTCGATTGTCTGCTCTTACCAGCAATGCAATTCCTGTGATTTTCATTTCCGTGGCATCTGGCATTTCTCAAGTGTATGTTATCTGGCCATGCCCAGCCTTCAGGAGCACTGTGGTGCTGGCTGTTCCAAGGGAAGGGGATGCTTCTGGGCACACAACTGGATAAACCGGGTGACGGCTGGGCCTGTGGAAGCCTGTCCCTGCCCCAGTAGGATGACAGCGCCTTTCTGTTGCACTACATAGTTTCTCACTGAAAACCTCTCTCAGAGCAGTACATAATCTAGTGCTCAAAGGAGGCTGAGGCTCTTTTCCAGCCGGGGAAGGCCAGACAGGAGGGAGACAGCTCTGCTGTGCAAGCACAGCCTGCCGAACACTGCGTGTGTGCTGGCCTCTGCTGGGCGAAGGCTGAGCGCTCCCAGCCAGCACCTGCACTCCTTTTGGCAAAGGGCAGACTAAGGAGCTCTGTTGCCCGCTGTGGCTCCAAAGCATTTACGCACTTGTTTTACAAATCCCATCTCAGAATTCACTTCCATTAGAGCTGCCAGCCTGCATCAGCAAGAGGATAACATCCTGCATGCTGAACCAAAGCAGCAGCCCACAAAAGAGACCCTCTTTCTGCTTCTTGCAATGATCATAGTGTACAAAGCAGTACTTGTCATACAAAAATGCTGCCTGGATGCTAATACTTCAGCACACAGAGATCAAAGAAGATCAGGAATCACTGCTAAGAGGCAAAGTATTTTTACAAACCGCAAGCTATCAAGAAGAGAAAAACCAAAGCATGGCATGAAATGGTGAGACCTTCTCCTAGCGAACAGCCCTGTGCTCACTTTGTCTGTGTTCTGCTGTGTTTTTGCCACCTTATTGATTGGTGATCTGGAGGAGATTTGAGCAGTGAGGCAGCGTTGTATGTATCCATAAAGGCTTTCTGGGTTACTGAAAAACCCTACCCAACTAAATGTTAGGGAGCATATATTCATCGCTTGCCAAGGGTTAGAACATGAGACTATAATTTTTCTTTCAGTTCAGGTTGCACACACCAGCTCCTGTGAGTTCTACTGCTTCAGAGACATCCACGCAGAGACAACACACCTTCCTCCCAACTCTTGTACCAGTTCTGTCCTTTTCTCTAAGACACAGTCAACTTTTCTCCCTGCACAACAGTGGTGGTTTGGTGCTGTGGTACTCAGAACTTTTCCCAGGTTCTTTTTTTTTGCTGTAGTGTGAGTGGGAGAAAGAAGAGGGACATGCCTGAGTTCAGCAGTGAGGCTATGCACATTTCCAGCACTCTTTTATTATTAATTAATGTCAGCTGCAAGCAGTAGAAGATTCAAATATTTTTATTCTGTCATTGCCATGAACTGGTATGACTCATTGAGATGGAGGCTGGAGGATGCTGATTAAGAAGGGCTTGTATACTTCAAGCTTTGGTATTTGGAATTAATCTGTGACCCTGATCTGGACTGGGCATGTAAATCTAGATTATGGCTGAGTTTTGAGGCTAACTGGAACTTTTTTCACTTCTTTTATTCTGAGCTGAACAAAGAGATCTTCGTGTCTCATGTGTGTGCCTGGTGCACAGCAGAGGAGTGACGTGGGTTTGCTCCAATAACAGAGCTTATGCACAGCTTTCCTCACAGCCATCTATATCTCCACAGCTTTTCACAAGGAATGGTTGAGAGGTGGGCTTAGATACTCAAGCAGCACAGCAGGCTAACCACAGTTACACAGTTTTTATATTAGAGCAGGTTCTCATCTGGCCTGATCAGAGAATAGGGCAGAGCAAGTTGGTATCTGTTTGCAGAAGGCCATGCAGAGGTAGCATAAGCACCCTGTGTCTGGAGAGGTGTGCACTAACCAGAAACTGGCACTTCGAGGTACCTTGCGTTCAAGTGCTCTTCCATGCTGTGCACTCCTTTTACATCTTTTTCTTGCTGCAAGGAGGCAGCTATGAATATTAGCACTTCAGCCATGCCCTCCCATCTACTCTTTGCAGTTCAGACTTACGGGATTCATCCACACAAACATCACATCTGAACTGGACAGGGTTAAATTAAAGCCATTACTCTATTAAAGCCAGGCTTTGAACAGGGTGATTGGATTTGCAAAGAAGTGCTAATTTCAAGCTGCTCTTGGGCAAGCCCTTGCAGCCCAGGCTGGAAGGTGTCAGACTGGAGCAAAAACCCTGCCCCTGGCAGGGCCACACAAATCACCATAACTCTTTGTGGCCCTGTAAAATAGACACAGATGATGCATCCTTGATGAAGCTCCCAGAGAGTGAGAGCTACACATGAAATGTGCTGAAGGGGAGCAAAACATTATTTCCCTTCCGTTTGCTGTACTTTTGAAAGGCCTAAAGCTTTGAACAGTACAGGTTTGGTGCTCAAAGTTAGCCCCTGCACAACTTTGGTGGTTCTGAGGTAGGTCTGCATTCTTCTCTAGATGAGATTTATGACTGTGCAACTAAGCCATTGTGTTTTGTGTAGAGGAAGGTAATTTTTGCAAAATTTTGAGTGCTTCAGAGGTTGCCTGCTGCACTGTTATGAATGGAGTTGTCCACCACTGTTCATGTACCCAGATCTTTACACTGAAAATGTAACAGGAAAGATTCTTAAGGGTATCAAAATAATTGTGTATCAAAACTACAGTAATAAACTAATCCATTGCCTTTGTAGGCTTTATACTGGGTGGCTCTTGGGACGCAGAAAGCTACAGGTGCCAGCAGAGGGCTGGCAGGGCTCCCTGCTCTATCGGGGAGCACCACTGGCTTTATCCAGAGCAGCAGCCCTGCCAGCCCATGCTGCACCGTGTGTTTCCAGCTGAGCACTGCATCTAGGTGTGACCCCAAAATGAGTGGCTCTGCCAGCTATTCGAGTCTTATCATTTGGTCTTAATGATACAACTACCTGACCTCTGAAGAACATCACTAAGGCAGTTTGGGTGTTGAACACAATAGAAAACCTTCTCCCTCCACTGACAGAGATCTTGTAATCTTTCCTGCAACGTATATTGTGAAAAGTTGTGTGGGATATCTGCTGACAGTTCTTCTGGCCCTAAATGCTATCAGTTAAAATGTGGTAGAGCCACCTAAGAGCTAAACTAGTTAGGTTTTGTAAGTGCAATGATGAAATTTAGAGGCACAAATAACAAGGCTGAGAGTTTGAAAGCAAGGGACATCCTGCGATCCTTTGAGGTTAGATACTTCCCATTTAAAGGGAACGTAAAGAAGTGCCTGGATGTAAGATCCCATAAATCCTTGAGTATTTGCTTTTCCTTAGCAGTTTTCTCCTTTTGTTCACTTACTCCTTGGATCTCTGAACCAGCGTGGGAGAGAAAAGACACCAAGGAATTATACTTTTCACAGTAATTTTCTACTATATCTTTTGCACACCTTCCAAGCCAATTTTCATCACCCATTCATATCACCTTGCTTGTCATTGAGCCCTATTGACATGTGGATTATCATTGCTGTCACCATCCCTAGCATTTATATTTATTGGGTGGACTTTGAGAATAGGAAGCTTGTTGCAAGGCCTTACAGAACATAAAGGAGCTGTATGTACTAATTGGTCATACAGGAAGCATGTATTCCAAGACTGTCAATGTTGGATTTCTTAAGACCAATAGGGAAGAGGATTACAGAGGTTAGGCTCTACCTGATGACCTGCACTGTTACACTTAATTTGTGTCCTGCTTCTTCCTCTAATTTAGTGCATTCCAATCTTCACAGATACTTTTGGCTCCAGGATCCTATAAGCTTTTTAGCACTTATGTTAATCTCCATGTAAAGGAGATTTCCCTCTAGCTTTAAAATCCACTTCAAGGGGTTGTCCTGAAATATAAATAATTTTCCATGGCTAAGAAATTTTTATATAAATATGCTGTGATGAGGGAAATCCAAAAGCAGCTGCTCTGTTGCTTCAAGAAGGGAAAGAGGCATGTGAGTAGAAACAGATGCAGTAATAGAGAGAGAAGGAAATGCAAAGCACAGGGATTTTATTTTAGTATTTTATAATTAGAAACTAGCAAATTATATAAAAGGGTGATTGAACAGTTCACAGAGTCAGTGAACTCCAAGGACAGGAGTTCAAGGAACTGTGGGCCTATAGGCATGAAAAACACTTGTCTGACTCAGCTTTGAGGAGCCAGTGTTGCTTCCCTGCCTGGCTCATGTTCACTTGACAGTCTGCAGTCACCAGAGGCTGGGCACTGCTTTCATGCATCTGATTTCAGCTTTTATTTTCAGCAGAGTCTTTGTTTTAGTAATTCTTGACTTAGCATTTGACTTTTCTGATAGGACTAAGACATTGGAGCAAATGGCTCCTTGCTTGGCAGGCTCTGACTTGCTATAGATCTAATGTTGATGCTGAGTAAACCTGAGGATTTTTGAGAGAAATTTAGGAGTGGGAGGTGGGACTAAAACAAAACTCAAGATGACAGACTGTTTCTGACCCCACTGTGGAGTAGGGCTGGCAGGAGGCAAAGGACCCAACATGAGTTTCTCAGTTGTCTCCTGTATATCTAAAGATTTGTCTATGTGTGTGTCCTTTATTCAGTCATGTATTAAGAAATTTAACTGTTCTCTGTGTCTTCCTGATGTGTGACAATATCTCCTCAACTCCTAATTTGTTTTCTTCATACTTTTTCTGCTTGTTCTTTTTCTGAAAACCACATTCAGTCACTGATATCTTCCTCTTTGCTGCCAGAGACCTTATGACAGCAGACTGCCATAAAGTCCCTAATTTCATTATCCTGCATTTATCTGAGTTTACAAATTAAAGATGCCATGGACTGTGATAATACTTTCAGTAACAGATAACTAAAGCTACAGTCCTAAAGTCATTTCAACTTCAATGCAACATGCAGGTGACATATTTAAGTTAGGCTTGAGTAACTCAATAATGTCTTAATCACCTGCAAATTTTGTTCCTTGCTCTGTTAAAGGGATTCTTAATAAATGATTGTCCTCTGAACAAACCCAGATTGCCATCCTAAAAATTGCCTGTACATTTCTTTTTTTGATTCTGTTTTTTGACTGGTCTTTAATCAATGATAGTGATTGCCTCTGTGTAACTTTGATTTCTGTATAATATTGTGGAAAATTTGATAAAGATATTTTCAAATCTTATCAACCTAGAAGTTAATTTTCTGTACTATCTCACTGTTATGTCGTTAGAGTTCTCAGACTAAGCAGTTGTTGAACCATGATAGTCTTTTTCCTGCTCCTTTTCTCCTCTGCCTCTCTGCAGTGCTATCATTCATTGCATTCCTGATAACATTTAGCTTACAAATTCGTTACAATAAACTCCTCTGTTCTTTCTGCTGTCTCAGTGCAGAGTTTCGAGTTAACTTTGGTTGCCTAATTTAATAATACATGGGACTGAAAACCTCTTTTCTGGCTTTTGCTTCTGAATTTGTCTTTCTTATTTATTATGTAAAAAGGCTACATTATGATGATGTTGTACCATTGTGAGAAGCATCCCAGGCGAGGCTGGAGGTTCACTGGTAAACCTGTGGGCTGAGGAGGGAGGGAGTAGGAGGGTTTGCAACTCTGCCCTGCGGAGCTTTCAGCAGACTACATAGGGAAGACTGCACTGGCTTTGCTTGTCTCTAGCTCTGCTTCTGGCCACTGCTGGGAGTAGGAAACCCAAGCAGGTGACAAGAGGCAAGCTCTGTGAGGATACACAGCAAGAACCACTTAAACTGACATTTGTTCACCTTGGAACAATTTGTGCAAAGTTTTTTTGTTTTGTTTTGGGGTTTTGTTTGTTTGTTTTCTTGCATGGTAAATAAGAACATAAAGACATCAAAGCTGTTTTTCTCTCTTGGCTCCTGACAGTAGGTAGGTAACTCAGAGGACAGCAGCACTAACCTCTGACAGTGTTCCACCAACTATGTAAAAAGGCTACAGTATGATGTAGCTACCAAGTAAATACAAGCCAGAGAAACTTCACTTTTTCATACTCTGTATTCCTTTGTTTCAGGAATACAACATCCAAAAGAAACTGCTCCCATTTTTCCAAATGAATTTTGACCTGTGTGTTAAATGTGGGAGGAGAGCTGAACACCACCAGCAAACTTGTGTCCTTGTGCTGAGGAATGTTTATGCAATTCAGGTAACATGATGCTAATTAAATGAACTGTAGATCATAAATGATCTCCAGGCAGGCATCTGCCAGTGGCGCGTTGCTCAAGTAATGGGAAAACAAGCGCTGACTCATTAACTGCGAATTCCCCATGAGAAGGGAAACAAACACCACTTTTGGCTCTTTTACTTCAGTGACGCTGAGATGTTTTAACTTTGACTTCACTGGATATTTTCACTTTCTAGTGTGCCATGTCGCGAAAAAAACCATCAGAGGCCAGCCCGAACGAAACCCAAACTGGTTCCTCCTCCAGGACTCCACTCTGGCATCTCTGGCGGGGTCGGGCATTGTCCACTCGCTCACAGCCTCCCCAGGTCACAATTCTGCTCAGCCCACGTCCTGTTCATCACCGGCAGCCAAAGCCTCTCCTGCCCCCGGCGCGGCCGGGCAGTGGCGGGGGCGGCGGCCGTGGAGAGGGGGTCGCGGCCCCTCTGCTGCGGAGCGGGCAGCGCATCTGCAGGACGCAAGCCGGGGCTGCCGCCCCGCAAGTGCCGCCCGCCCTCCCCCGGCGGCCCGAGCCCTTCCCGGCCCCGCGGCGGGGCGGGGCGGAGGGCGGGGAGGCCCGGGCCGGGCCGGGCCGGGGGCGCCTCCCCGCGCGGCGGCCGCCAGTGAGCGCGGCGGGGGCGGCCGGGCGGGGCGTCTTGGGCAGGTGGTGCCGGCGGGGAGCCGAGCCGAGCCGAGCCGAGCCGAGTCGAGTCGAGTCGAGTCGAGTCGAGTCGAGTCGAGTCGAGTCGAGTCGAGTCGAGTGCGGACCACGGTGCCGGTATGGTGTTGCAGGAGCCCGCCGGGGCACCGAGTCTGTCGACTGCGGTGGGAGGGGTCGCTGATGCCACCGCCGAGGTGCAGCTGTCCCGACTTCGCTGGCCCGTGCTGCTGCTCTTCAGCAGCTACTCCCTGTGCAACGCCTTCCAGTGGATCCAGTTCGGCAGCATCAACAACGTCTTCGTGCGCTTCTACGACGTGAGCGCCTTCGCCATCGACTGGCTTTCCATGAGCTACATGCTCATCTACATCCCCTTGCTCTTCCCTGTCGCCTGGCTGCTGGACAAGAGGGGCCTGCGCCTCATCGCCCTGGCTGGCTCGGCCCTCAATGCCGTGGGTGCCTGGGTGAAGCTGGGCAGCCTGAAGCCACATCTCTTTCCCGTCACTGTCTTGGGGCAGGTCATCTGTGCCCTGGCCCAGGTCTTCATCCTGGGCATGCCCTCACGTATCGCCTCGGTCTGGTTTGGCTCCCACGAGGTCTCCACCGCCTGCTCCATTGCGGTCTTTGGGAACCAGGTAATGGGCAGCTACACCCCGCTGGCCACGCATGTGGGGTGGGCTCTCACCTGCCTGGCTGGAGACTGAGAGTGCTAAGGGAGCAAGAGATGTACAAGAGCTAAGGGGTAAGGGCCTGAAGGGCAGCCGCAGAGATAACACGAATTTACATGAAATTCCCTCTGGAAAATGCAGCTGGTATCTGGAAGGATGCCACTGGCGTTAGCCTGAGGGCTGATGGTGGTGGCAGAGGCAAGTGGGACCTACATCTACAGCGTTCGGGGCAGCATGGGGGTTAGGTATGGTTCTGGCTTTAAGAGGTCTTTGGCTCAGGCTCTTTTCCAGTGCCCTCCACTTCCTGTGTGTGTGAATCTCCAGTCCAGGGCTGTGATTCAGTATAATCATGAATGGCCTGCCGGGGAAAGCACAGTGCTGGGAAACTGCTTCAGGCAGTGTCCTTCAAACCTTTTATCTGCAGTTGCATCTGGACTTGACGCTGCAATAGTCTCTTGCTGCTAACAACTAGATGGGACAAAGGAGATTAGCTGTCTACTGCAGACAGTACTTGTCATTGGGCCCTGGAGGCAAAGGACTTTAGCATTTTCATACCTCTTAAAAGTAGGTGCAGAGTTTCCACAAGCAGTTGCTTTGAAAAAAAGAAAAGTTCAGTCAGGCAGTGTGAGGTCAGCTCCCCGAGCACTCTTGTATCAATGTGGGTGCCAGAGGCCGGTGACACACTTGCTCAAGCTGCGACTGTCTTGTAGCCGGCTAATGCTCAGAGGAGGTAAATTTCTACACAGCTTTGAAATGATCAGGGAAATAGCTTCATGACCCTTGCACCGGAACACTTGCTCATAGCAGTTGAATGAAGCGAATAAGCCAATACTGATGCAGTGGGGCATAAGTGAAGTGAGCCTGGCTCTGCAGCCGACACAAAGAAGAGGAAAGTAGAACCTGGCATTAGCTGCTAGGCTGGACCTGTTCCCCTTGCTTTTAGATGCAGTGTACTCCCCTGCATGTGACTCTCTGCACCACCCTGGACCGTTCAGCCTGTGGGTGGCTGCCATTCCAATTTGAATGGTTTTCAATTCAGGTAGCTTCTAATGCAGGCTGCTTCTTTCTATGTTTCTGTATTTATTTAGATACTGCTGATGCAAAAAGAGGTGAATGCTTGGAGATGGTATTTGAGGAACTGAAGTTTGTAGAACAGCACTAGGGAATTAAGGGGACTGCTTTACATCTTTTGGAAAGAGAAAATGTACTTGTCTTTATTTGAGTGCATTTAAGCTTTCCTTTTTGCTCTTATCATCCCTTCTAGTGGGCAGGTTTTTATGTGTTTTTAAAGGAATCTTTAGAGTTGAAGGCATCTAACTTGACATGAGCAAATAAGTAACTGAGCATTTTGCTGTCAGACTTTTTAAAAATTATTCAGGAGGAGTTACTCAACAGTGTGCTTTAGAAGTCCAGACAATGAGGCTGTGAGCTTGTGCTATATGCCTGTGTGGAGTCATCATCATCCCAAAAGGAGTGGCTTAGTATAACGGTTGTGAAAAGCAAACTTTGGCTACCCTTTTGGTACTCCACACTGCTGTGGCGGTTGAACTGACATGACAATGAGACCTCAGTTCAGTACATAGTCTTTGCTTTGTAAGCCCAGACTTTCCTTTTAGAGAATCGGAGAAGTCAGAAATGGCAGTGATTAAAGACAGAGCATACTCCACAGGGAAGACCTATTTATTTCCATAGTCAAGCATAATCACAGTGAATGAAAACTAGCTATTTTGTTTACTGGTGATGTTGGGCAGGGGGAAAAAATAGAGGCATCCATTTTTCCTGGCTGCAGTTAAAGACTCTGTATTAGGGAGTGTTAGCAAAGGGTATAATACAGCGGTTTTGTAATTCCAGTATGGTAAATTATTCCCTATGCTCATTTCTCTACAACTATATAGGTTTTCCTTTCCTTGCCATGTCACTTAGTTTAATTATTATTATTGAATACCAAGCACTGTTGTCCTTCTCCATTAAGAATTGCAAGCAACTGCATGAAGAAGCAGGGAAGTGTCACTGCTTCTTTATTTGCTGTACCTGCCCCCTTTCTGCTCCTGCTCTCTTGGCCCCAGGCTGTACTTCAGCAGCGCTGTCCTGAGGAGAGCCCTGTCTGCTGGATCATCTCGGTCTGCTGGGGCCATGTTTGCTCAGGACACCGCCGCTGATACAAGAAGCTTAGATTTTAAGGGTTGAGGGCTGTGGGTACTGCTAGTATTGCAAAGCTTTGCAGGTGCTTGCTAAACAATGTACTGCTTGCTGAACATTTGTTATACTGGCCAGGCAAAGGGAAAGGATGTATGGGACGATAAGGATAGGATGCCAGACCATTGATAAGGGGAGGGAACCATGATGATCAGAATTCCTGCTTTCGGACCTTGGAACTGGCTCGAACCAGCTTTGGGGTTTGGACTTGGACCAAGACCTCAGAGAGTATGTGCAAAGAAGCAAGGTGAAAATTTTAAGTCTGAGGCAGAGTGTTTACTTCATCAGAGGATGACTTTACTTCATCCCAGAGACCCCGGCCCACGACCACCAGGCAGCACTGCACAGATGTAATAGAATGCTAAGCTAATTATAATACAAAGCGGAGACAGATGATGAATATGTATAGGCATATTGTGTAACTTGATGCATATGTAATTTGTAACCAGATATATTTCAAGCTGAGTACCACAGTCAGCCCGCATGGTTTTTTTGGGGCTACACTCCATGCGTCCGGCACCGCAATAAACATACCTACTTTACAACTTTCGCGTTGTAGAGTCTTTCCTGCATATCACCGCTGCTTGCTGACTGATGGTAACCTTCAGGTTCAAAGTTAGCCCTGAAGAGTAAATCATTGAATCAGTCAGACCAGGTGTTAAATATCCTTTAAAAAAAACAAACAATCCTTAGTAAGGTATCAGAATCACCTCACTTGTTTCTGGCCATGTGTTGGCTGTGTATCTGAAGTGCAAAGATATGTTAGATTGAGCACTCTTGAATCAATGCTGGAGAGTTTCTAGAAGAGTGTGAACACCTGTGGAGGTGATCACATTCTCTTGTTTACCCACTGCTGGTTTTTATACTATTTTACTTTTCCACATTTTAACAGGAAGATACATAGGTGGTTTTCCATTCTTTTTCCTTGTCATGCAAGTTCATGTGCGGGGAGGTATAGAATGAAGTTTGCATGTCAGATGCTTTGGCCTTAATATATTAGTGTTATTAAAATACTACTGGCTTCTCATTGCTTGAAAGACTAGGAAAAATCTATATGGGGACATTTCTTCATGCTGAAGATCTGGGGTAAAGAAGCAGAAGTGTTATGGAGAGTTCACTAATGTTCTTCAGATGTATTTTAATATTGGGAGGAATTTGTCTGATATACTTATGAAATACAGCTGTCAGTAGTAGTGTGCCTGCTACATCAGCAGTGTTCCCTGTGGAGCACCTTGGTGCTGGATATCTGTGTGAAGTCCCACACACAAGGTGGATAGGAGAGAGCTGTCTGCGTAAGGCTGTGCTGCTTCCAATTTGTTGTATTGATTCATCAGCTGTGTCCCTGTTTGGGGCTGTGTTTGACAGGTAGCAGCAAACAGGCTTCTAACTTTTGCGTTGATGCCAGACTGAGCATCATTCTGCCTGGTGACAGGACTGCAGCGGGAAGAAACGCTCTCCTGAGGTACTGGCATTTGCAGGAGTATGTGCTTGCTGGAGCAGCAGGTCTTGCCCCTTCGTTTAACACACTTGCTCTTCTGTAACATGGAGATGAGGAAGCACACAGTCCTTTGGCATGACAGAACTAACATGGTGGTGGGGATGTTTAGGTAGCAATTTAAGTTTTCATGGTATTTTGAAATTTATGAGCTGGAGTCTGATGGCCAGGTACCAGCTCTCGCCTTCAGCTGCCATGGTGCATGCTGAACTGCTGTGCCTGGGTTTTAAGCATCTCACTCTTACTAGTTTATCTCCCTGTTGTCACTTGATGGGCAAGGGACATGGGCAGCATGCAGAGAAGTGTAGAACTGTGTTGCACACAGACAAGGAACATTTGTGGATTTGATTTGTATTGCTTTGCCACCAGTATTGGATTTTTTGTTGATTGAGAGACCTTGTTCCTGTTTCTTGCTGTTTTGACAAAGAAACAAGCAGCTGATGGGCTTGGGAGTAAGGATGTGGGCCTGTTAAACGATCTTTTGCAGTAATTTTGCCTTTTTTTTTTTTTTTTTTTTTTGAGCAGAGGTTGATAAAAAGTGCTGTGATTTGGGAGGAAAGAAAACTTCAGCTGCATATTAAGTTCTGCCTCAGGGGAAAAATCATGCAGCACCTTACTGATCTTAAGGTGGGATCTGTTCTGATGTAGTTGCAATGTGATTTCAGAGATTTAGGGCTTCCATAACAGGAACAGCCTGAGGCAGAGGTTTTAGGTGGTATCTGCAGCTTGCTGGGAGTGCCAGTCTCAAAGTGATTAGGTGATGGCTTTTGAAATAGACAAAACAGGTGCTAAGCTGTGAATGAAATTCAGAAAAATGTTCTCTTTGTCACTTCTGGTGTGTCCTTTCCTCCTGTTTTGAACTGGGGAAAAGTCTGCCAAGGGTAGTGGGTGAGATGGGTTTTGCCATGTATTTGGGTCTGCAGCATGTGAATGGCCATTGCTTTTGAGCTGGTGACCCTACAGTGCTGTTTGTGCTGAGCATGTGCCATTGTTTGATGCTTCACTGATAACTCTGTTCTGTACCTTTTGCCCTTCAGGAAAGGCAGCATCTGAAAATCTAAGAAGCATTGTGGAAATGTATCATGTCCTGTGGAATCCCTGTCTTCCAGTCTTTGAGTGGACTTCTGTCAGATTTCTTTGGCTGTTCTCTGTCTCTGCTGGAGGATTCCCATGCTTTCAAATGATTCCCTGTTAGAAATATGGACAGATGGTGATCTGTCTCACAGCCCTCTAGCTTGGCCCTGTATCTCTCAGAGTTTTAGCTATCAGAATAGAGATTTTAGTGGCAGTAGCTAATGGTTGATGTAGTAGCTTGTAGTGACAGTAGTTAATGGTTGACATTCTCCAGCCCTGTCTCCTTTCTCTCCCTGAAAAAAAAAGGGCAGGGTGGATCAGAGCACTTGGATCTCAGGGAGTGCTGTGTGGCCAACTCTCCAGGATCCTGGATGTGGCTCAGTGTGGGAGGGCGTGCTGACCAAATAGCACTGTGGCTTTTGCAGGAATGCCTATGTTTCTATAAATGGACGTGATAGCCTGAAATGAACTTTTTCTACCCATTTCATCTGGTGCTCCCTTCCCAGACATACACCAAGGGCAGCTCCCCCTTCTCTCCCACAGAAGTTGGCTTTTGGGTTAAGTTCTGCATGGGAGTTTAAATTAATGTCTGCAGTGTTTCTGATGGGAGAGCCTACCCTGCAGCACCCTCAGCACTTGCCCTGCAGGATCCCCGGGATTGTCTGTATTAGGTGACTGGAGTAGGTCCTTGACCAAAGCATATCCTCACTGAGGATACCAGTAGCAGCTGAGGTAGCTGTCAGAGCTGAAACCTCTCTGCTCTCTCTCTTGTCTACTGCTGTTGTTTTGCTGTGTTGCATTTCTTTCCCAGCAGACTGGGGGAAGGTGCATTCAAGGCTGACAGGTCCCAAATGACTTGCACAGAGGAAGAATCTTCACTGTACAGCACTGCATCATATTAAGCATTATGAGACGATGCCACAGAAGCAGAAGTGTGATGCGGAAGGGAGTTGGCTTTGTTTTCAGATGGGCTTTGGTTGTGCAAGTGCAGTTTGGAAAAACAAAATGTCTCCTACATTAGTGGGAAAGTCAAATAGAGCTTACACCCAGTCTTATCACAAGGCTTGATTACAATTTTTCCTTTCACAACTTGTGTACTTTTTTATGTTGTCTTAAAACACTGCAAAAAAGTTATGTAAATTGTGGAAATAGGTACATTGGCTTCCTGACTATCTGGATTTCCATAGGCTCTTGTAATTTTGCTGTCAGTGGTATGGAAGAAGCATATTCTGGACACCAATTAATACAAAAGTTTACTGTGTAGGAACTGGCAGCTTCTGCTTAAACAGCACCTCAGTTGGGCATTTTGAATTCTCCTGTGGCCTTTTGTATGGAAAGACAGCTGGGACCTGTGCTGATAGCAAAGTATTAGGAAGCCAATATGCAATTGGGAGGCACAGAGGGTGAGAAGGGGGTGGCTGGCTACTCTGCAGGTTGTGATACGTGAATTATAGGGTCAGAAAGTTTAGGTGCTCTTGTGAAATGTTATGGTTACATAACATTTTGAGGGACACCTGTAGTTAGAAAATGAGGGAGGGCCTAGGACAGAGCTTTGATACCCAGACAGGAGTAGAAGAGGAGGCTGTGTTGCCCAGAGCCTGGAACAGGTGTCTCCTCAGAGGGGCTCCCTGGGTGAATCCAGAGGAAATGTGGAGTGTATCCTCCTCACTCTCCAAAGTCTTGGCTTGGGAACTTGCTAAGACTGTGTTGAAATAATGGTGTCTGAAAAGCCTGTTGTATTGGTGTTTATCAAAGTATGGATCTTTCGATTGCTACATTTTCTGTCCACTTGGCCAAACCAGCAGGCTGCTGGTCTCGGTGTTTCCTGGGACTCCTGCTTATGCTGAGCCTCTTAAAAATTAGCATTACTTTTCTCTTCCTCCATTCCTGATTTGAGTATTTGGTAACAGACCATTTGGTATGTTTGTGTGCAAGTAGCGTGGATTTTCTCGACTTGTTCTTTTGAACTCCTGGATGAATACCAGCTGGTCCTGATGCCTCATAGAAGAAATTAGTTGAAATAAATTGAGTTATATCTTCCACTCATAACGCTTCAGATTTTTGCCATATGAAGAGGTTGTGTTGATGTGGAAACATCCAATAAATATAATGTCATGAATGATGGTCCAAGACCTCCCTCCTTCTTGAATGTTCTCCTTCCGCACTGATCATCTTTTGACCCTTCTGTCAGGTTTCCTGATTTTGTTGTGTTTGAAGAGTTTTTGACTTAGTTTGTAAAGCTGTTCTTGTGCCTCTTTTGGCCTAATTATGGTTTTACTTTTTTAGCTTGATCCAGCTTGCTGTCATTTTTCTTTGAAGGAATAATGTCCAGTTTTTGAGCTGGGTGGTTTATGTTCTTGTTGTGGGTTTGTTTGTTTGTTTGTGGTTTTGGGTTTTTGTTTTTTATTTAATTGTGGTTTCTTTACTCTGTTCTAAAATATTTTGCTAATATTCTCTAGGCTTACACTGAGCCTCTGATTCAGTGTCTTTGCACAGTCTTAATGCCACTTGCAAGCATTTAATTTCTTAGGCTTTTCTTCTTAATTTCCATTTAACACACTTCTTTCCTTTTAGGCAACTTCCTCTTGTGAGTTATATATTGCTGTAGTGCTTTGGAGGTTGTTTCCTTTTTTGTTTCCTTTTTTTTTATTTTTTTGTCACTGCTGCAAGGAAGCTGAATTTGTGTGCAGTGCAGAACCATTCTGTAATATTGATCATAGTCACACTGTGCTGTTCTGGGTCGAAATCACAAATTGTGCTGCTTCTTATAAGTTTTCCTCAGAAAAGGGTATTTATGGAATCCAAAAATGCAGTCTCTGCATCATCCCTGTCATGATGCTTATTTAGCTTGCAAGGGCATTTTCAAAATTTCTTTACTGTTGTATACTTTTGCTTTTGCAGCTTCTCTCTCTCTCTGTCTTTTAACATTTTAATTGACCTTCTGGATTTGGTGGTCCCCTCTGTCAACATTTATACCTACTTACGGAATTTTACAGGGCTTCTGTATTCCTGTTGCTGACTCGTAGTTTTCTTTGAGGTAGAGGTCCACTCCTGCACTCCTCCATTGATCATTCATTTACAGCTTTTATGCTGATACACCACTGGTTATCTTCCTTCAGCAGACTCTTAGCAGCTATCCTCAGACATGTAATTTTCTATTTCAAGACTTTGGGTACATTTATACCATCTTCTTAGCTACTTGCTCTTGGTTCTTGTACACTGAATATTGAATATGATGTTGTTGTTGTGACTGGTCCTTGGCAAAATTCAGGTAGGAAATACATTCTTTCTATCCTTTACCAGTCTCTAAAGAATAAGTCATCTGAACAGTGCACTCCGCTGTAGTTGTTGGCTTTCCTGGTAGTGTGTTTAAAATTATCCCAAAGCATTTTTAAAATAGTGCGAGCAGCCTGATCTCCTGGAGAGATCCTCAGAGATCAGGACAGTTGTTGGGGTTTGGGGAGTTCCCCTTCTGTTTTCTTTTTTCTCTTGAGGAATTTTTCCCATATATGTTGCCAGGGTGACAAATTGCTGGGTGCTTGGGAGAAACAAAAGACCTGGCCACAGAAGGAGGGGTCCAACGGGCTACTCCCTTTCACCTGGGGGTTGGGTACACCCCTGGCTGGCTGGTGTTTTCCGCGTTTGGAGGGAGAGAGGCTGCCATCATTGTGGAGGGATTTAATCTGCTGCGGGCTTCTGCTTTTCGGCTGCCTTCCTTCTACCGTGAGTGGAGCCTGCTCACTGGAGCGGCTGTTGCACCGGGACCCTAACACCGCACCTTACTAGAAGAGGGACCTGTTCGCCATCTGCTCGGGTGCCTCAGGGAGAAACCCTGGGATTCCCAAGCCCGCCTTTCCCTGCCCCGCTGGGAGCCGGGCTGCGGCCGCCCTGCCCCCGCCGTTGCTTTGAGCCTTCGCTGTATCATAGCCCTGCATGCCCAGACCTCCGGGGGTTCCCGCTGCAGCTCCGGAGTTCGATACATCTCGTCTGTCACCCGGGATTTGTGCTCGTCCCTGCTGTTCCAGCCTGCTGTTCCCGAGGGTCCAGCCGGACACTGGGATCGGCTGCCCAGCAGTTTGTGAAGCCTTTGTCCCATCCCTTCCCGGGATCCCAGGGCACCGGTGCCGCGTGCTCCCCGAGCTCGCTCCGGAGCGCCCCCTGCAGCCGTGGGGGAACCATCGCACCTGCCCTGCTCACCGGGAGCCGCCAGCGCCCCTGCCGGCTGCGAGCGGAACTGCACCCGAGGGGAAAGGGCCCGACAGCTGAGAAGGCTGGGACTGGGTTTGTGATTGTTTGCTGTTACTGCTGTAGTTATTGGTGTTTGTTTGCCTGGTTATCCATATATATATAGAGAGAGAGAGAGTAAAGAACTGTTATTCCTATTCCTCATATCTGCCTGAAAGCCCCTTATAATTATAATAATTTGGAGGGAAGGGGGTTGCATTTTTCATTTCAAGGGAGGCTTCTGCCTTCCTTGGCAGACACCTGTCTTTCAAACCAAGACAACAGTGCTGGGTGTTTTGGGCGAGAGAATTCTGAGTGATGTACCAAATTTTGAGAACAAGCTTATCTGCTAGGTATTGGGGACCTGCCTGTATAAAGATTGGAGATGCAAATTGAATAAGAGGGTCCATTATGATCCATTATGACTGATGGTCTCTGTAAGGAGGGTAGCACAGCCTTTTGCAGAACTAACCTTATTTTTACATTGCTTTACTTTCGCTGATGTGCAAGGTGTACAGAAGGGAGGGAAGTTATTTTTCCCTTTCTGAGGCGTCTTTTAAATTTTCTGGTTAATTGATCACAGTGTTTTTGTGGGTTGATGGTAATGTGCACGCTGACCTGCTGAGAACCAGGCTAAAAATCTCCTTGTGAAAGGTAAAGTATATGCAGTGTAATAGTCATCATGTTGTTGAGAGCATGTCTTCTTTGCTAAAAATGGTATGAATAATCCAGGGTCTGTAAGTGTCATTCAGGAAATCTTAAGTTTTAGTCAAGTCAAGGGGCCTCATCTTCACAGAATTAATAGAATGAGTTGCTCTGAAATATAAAATGTCTCCTATTGCTATGATATTTTTTGTCCATTCTGCTACCTAGTTCTTACCAACGGTATAATGAACTCCTAATGGATAAAAATTGTTTCTTTTTGGGGGAGGAGAAGAGAGAGGACAAAACATTCATTTATGGCTAGAAAAATTGTTCAGGAAACTTCTTCTGAAAAGGCAACAAGCAGTTCAAAAAAGTTGGGTGAGTCTGTGACCCATTGGGTAACTGATGACTACAGGACCTCCCAGCAGAAGATTTCTAAACAATTTGCAACACAGACTCTCAATACCTCCTCTGCTAGGTATATCAGATAGATCCTTTTTCAGCTGGAGGGAGACTGGAAAAGATTGAATCTCAGCTGCGATCCTGGAGAAATTTACGTCAGAGGTCAGAATAAAGCGTGGATCTCTCCTTTCCTGTTGTTTTGCTGCTGTTCAGCAGCTCATGTGGCTAGCATGTGATTGCAGAGAGAAGGAAGCCAAGAAGTATCTAGCACAGGAATCCAGCTTAGTTCTTCCAAGAATGAAACAGTGGTAAGACAGAGTCAGTTTCTAGTAAGGTGTTTGTAAACGTTACTTGGGAAAGGGTGGGTGGCACATGGGAGACCTGATATATGAGAGTCAATAGACTCTTCTCTCGAATGGAAAGGAGCAATGTTGAGAGTCTTTTCCTCAAAGGTTAAATCTTTAGGAATGCTCTGGAGATAGGAGTGAAGTGTAGGCTGGCTGTGTCCTGGTCTGACCAGGCACACCAGAGCCACAGGCCTGCACTTGGCCACAAGGAGGACAAAATAAATGTGCTGCAGAGGCAAGTAGGCTTCTGCCCTCTACCAGCGATCTCTGTGAGCTTCTGTGTTTGATGCTATTACCTCTTCTGTGCAGCTGCAGGCTTGTGCAGGGAAGAGGGGGGCATGCAGTTTGATGGAGATTAGAGCTTGAAGCCTCTAAACCACATGGTAGTTGTGCTCACTGTAGTCAGTGAGCAGTGCAGAGGAGGAGAGCCAGCCTGACTCGCTGTGATGAGAGGCTTGGGATAGGCCATGTCTGAACAGAATTGAGCTCTGGCAAGTTTAGTCCTGTGTCACTCTGTCTGTGCCATGTGGGTGTTAGGAAGGTTTATCCTCCCTGATGATCTTTTAAGTTTCCTGCTAAACTCGTTCAGTTCTTGACTTGCTATCTGGGATGGCACAGCTTGGGTTTGTCTTCAGTCTGCATAATCATAAGTCAAATGTTTTATTCCTGACAGTGCCTTGAACTGGTAGGGCACATCTGTAATCTCTTGGTGGCTCTTCCTACTAGCTCCCTGTGATGTCCTAGCACCAAGACTGAATTTAGCACAGGTATCTTGTTGCTGATCCTGACCCAGGTTATCCAGTGGAGGGCACTGTTTGACACAGGAGAAGTTTGGCCAGACATGGTTGAAAGTCACTTGTTTGTAAGCTAAATAGGTTGCCTGAGGGTAGCAGATAGCTCTGTTTGAGTCATAAATATTCTTCCTGTCTCAAAAATACATCAGCTGGATGGAGCAGTAGGGATTTTGTGGAGAGTTTTCTGGGGCTGGAGGGCACAAGCTGATTTTTAGCCTAACTACCAGATATGGCAACTGAAATATATGTGTTCTGAGGTCTTTGTCTTGGCCAGTGAGTGAGTCTTCCAGAATGAATCTATCAGCATCCCAGAAACATGGAGACATGTCAGAGAAAGCATGCAGAAAGCACAAGAAGGTCTTGCTAGAAGACAGCCTGGGAAACTTGCCTGAGCTTGTGCCTGGGTTACAGGACTCTTGGATCTTCTGCTCTGTGCTGACATGCTTCCATGAGGTTTATGGGCTGCACAGAACTTGTCTTCCTTAGTCCTTGTGTTCTGTACACTTCAGAGTAGTTTATCCAGGGACAGTTGCCAAGCTTCATTAGTAAAACAGCCTTGACATCTAGGATATGTGCTGTCAACACTTCCTTTGCTTTCAGCTTTGATGTTCTTGTAGGTTCTCCTACAAGCTCTCCTGGTGCTCGCAGGGTGAGCCTTTTCTTGGGATGCTGCTCATTTGAAACTGTGTCAAAGTTGGCTGAGCCAGATTAACATCTCACTTATTTGGAGTGGTCAGGTTTCTGTCTCAGTCCTTGCCCTTATCTGGTTGGAAAATAAATTGGTTCAACTCAGGTTCAACTCATTGAACCCAGCAATTATTCTGGTTGGTCTTGATGGTCTTGTTTTCTGCCATTTTTAATGAGCAAAATTGTAATACCAGGTGATCAGGCCAGCTCTAGAGCAGGGGTAAGGTAAGCAGTGGGATGTGTGTGTGGACAGGAACATATATTTGTGGGGGAAGGTCAGGGCAGGCAAGACCTCCACTTTGATGGAGCCAGGTATTCATTCTGCTCAATTCTGTTGTAAAACCTTGCTCTGAATATCCTGACAGTTGTAAATGCACTGAGGAAACCTCTTCTAAGGCCTAATTGCAATGGGTATCTGTTTTTTTTCTCTTGATTTTTGGGTGGTAAAGAAGATTTTCATCTTGGTTGTGAAATTGGATTAGGCTCAGTTGAACCTGTACTGAGCTGTAGGGTAGTGGCAATGTTGTGGTTTCATGTCATGCCTCTGTTTATCCCATCTCTCTCCTGCTCAGCTTGGCATTGCTGCAGGCTTTCTGGTCCCTCCAGTTCTCATTCCTAATGTGGAGGATGTGGAGAAGCTGGCCTATCACATCAGCATCATGTTCTTCATGACTGCAGGTGTGGCATCAGCCCTGTTCATCCTGGTCATCATAGGTAAGGATGTGGGAGTGTGCACATGAGACCAGATGGGACTGGGAAGGTCAGCCAATGTGTGAAGGGGGTCTGTGTGCCTGGAAGTGGGCTGGGCTGGAAGTCCATGTGGGGATGTGTCCTAGTATGCAGCTGACAGGGTCATGCATACCATATCTTGCTGCTTCAAACCCCTGATGAACAGCACATGTAGAAGGGAGTGTAAGAGGTTGTGAGTGAGCCTGCTAAATTGTTAGTTTTGTCCCTTGCCTGCATTATAAAATCCTGACATGAGTAAGTCCTTTAAAAAACAACAGAAATCTTGCAAGTTTCATAGTCATCTTCCCTGCAAATGGGGTGCTGGGCCTTGGGTTATGTCTGGGACCTGGCTACCTCTTAAGAGTAGCGAGAAAGAGGCAGATTATATGGCGTCACAGGAACAAGCTGTTCCCAGTTATGAGTGGAGAGAATAAAGCATGAAGGACAGTAGGAGGACACTAGAGGTGCAATTCCCCTGCTTAACACATGAAGTCAAAACCAGATCTTTAGCATGAAAGACTGGCATGTTCACTGGAGAGCTGTGTTTAGTTGCTGAACTCCATGCAATTTTTTGATAGGCTCCTCTTGCCAGTTTGTTTGTGTTGCTGGTGGCTGAATCAGATGTAGACTTCAAATCATGTGGGGCAGGGAATAGACAAGGTACAAAAATGCCTGTCTAGCACCTGGCACAGCAGTATTGCCTGTGACTGGGATTTCTGGATGCTACTTTAATGCTGTTAAGGGGCAGCATATCACTTGGCCTGAAGTAAAACCTGGCAAAAGTTATTGTTCCCTGGGCACTGGCCACTGCAGAGCACTAGGCCACATTTGTCAACTGACTTGTCCAGTTCTGCTTTGTCATTTGTAAATCCACATAACACTTTTGCACCTGGCTGGTCATCCTTCTAGAGGCAAAGGCATTAATAGTCCTGAGAACTCTTTTGGTGCTGCTGGACACTGCCTACACAAAAAGCTAATTGAAGGCAAGATGTTTTCCTTGGCAAGGTGGCAGGAGTTACTGTTGGAAGAGAGCTGTTCTTTCCTGTTCCTGGATAAGTTCACGCATGGAGATCAAACCTTGAGGACAATGGTGTGTTTTGTACACTTGGTTCTGCTAGCCCCTCTGTTATCCCTCAAATGGTGCAGTGTGTGCTCAGGCCCCTCAACTGCACCATTACAAACAGATGTACTTTGTGTCTGGTTTCAGTCTTCAAGGAGAAGCCCCTGCACCCTCCAAGCCGAGCTCAGGCCTTGATCCAGTCAAGACCGACTGCGGAATATTCCTACATGCAATCAATCCTCCGTCTGCTCCGCAATGCCAACTTTTTGCTGCTTATGATCACTTATGGTAAGGTCTGGCCTTTCTTCTTGTGCAGTTATCACTGCTTCTCCCTCCCTCTCTGCTCTGCTGGGGCAGAAACTGGCTTGAGTTGTTTTAGTGGAGCATAAGGATAGCTCCCCCTGCTGCCACAGACCAGGAATCCTTATAGCCCAGTACTCTTCAGCAGTGGTTACCAGCAAATGCAGCAGGGAAAAACGAAAGGAAGGCAAGCACACAGAGGATGATATGCCCCTACAGCAGTTCTCCCGGTCTTTGACTGCTGTTCAAGGGATTTCCTTATCTGTCCTTTTTTCTAGTTGTTTAGTTAATTGCAGTGAACCAATCCAAGTGCTTACATAAGAAAAATATGGAAGTGTCTGAGTGCAAGTCACAGAACTGAGTGAAAGTCATTTCTGAAGGCAAGGATATGAATATGACTGCCAGGCATCTCAGTAGATGTCCTGTGGAGTATGCAGATGTGCAGACTTTGTCAGCTTCCCAGGCAGTCCCTGTGAAGCAATTGGAAGGAAGGAGAATCTTGTGCCATCTGTCCTTGCATGCTGAATTTGCTGCTTGCTTCTCTTCAGTAGTCTTAGCCTCTTTGTTTGAGGGCAGTGTGATGTGTTGAATCTATTCCCTGACGCTGAATTGGCATATGGAAAAGTGTTTTTCTTTTTAGCAGAAAGGCCATTGTGGTCTGAGCCTGACTGCATAATAGGGTATACTGTAGCCAGCTAGTGTGTGGGTAGTTTTGTCCTCACTCTTCCTACCAGCTTGCTATGGAAGCTTCTCAGGGGGTCAGTTAAATATTGCTGAAAGTGCTGCATGTTTTGCCGGCAATTTTGTCTGAAAGACCTTGTGGATGAGTAGGCAGGTTGGAGAGAGTGAGATAGTGGCTTTGTACTTGAGGATGCTAATGGTCTTTGGAGTTGTTGGAATCTCTGCTCCCTTCCTTCTCAATGCAATAGACTTCTAGAAATGCCCCTCTCAGATTGCCCTTAAACTCTGCTGGTTTGCATTGCAGCTGCTGGGTTTGGTTTTTTTTTTTTTTTTTTTTTTTTTAGATAGTACATAATGCCGTCTCAGAAAGTGAAGACAGAAAAGCCTGTCAGGCAGACTGTGTCTAAAGTTGGATTGTGTCATCTGCTCAGTTCATACTTACCCTTCAGGGAAAAGAGAGGGGAAAGCATTTTCTCTAATACGTGTAAACAAGTCCTAGAGGAGAGAGGAGGGCTCTCAGTACAAAGAGAGTGTTTAGAATCTGACCTTCCTGGGATAATTCTTTTCTGGCAGTCACAAACAGTGTGGAAAATCCATTCAGTGGCTCATAATTCATTTTCTCTTACTGCTGGTCTGTGCATTTATTCTGTTCGTCTCTATGTCAGCCTCATGCCAATCTCCAGCTTGACTTGAGATGGTGACTGTTACTCAGAGAGGGAACTATGCTGTGAAACTTTTTTTTTTAAACTTGTCTGGGTTTAAAATGGTGACAGTTTTTCCTACTCAAGTCAAAAGTTACGTTGGCCAAGATTTAAGACATCTGCAGCCACATGAGTGCAACTGAGTCATCCTGCCTACCTAACACAAAGATATCTGCAGCCTGTCGGCTTTTGTGTTAGCATAGGATATGTCAGGGGAGAGAGGGTCAAACCTGCTGCTTGTTCATCTCCTGGCTGTAGAAAGAATGGGGATCCTCCCACAATGCCAAGTCAGAACAGGTCTGCAGACCTCTAAGGTCTTGGTATTACCAGCAGTCAATGATTCCTTTCTTGTGGCAAGACTTACAATGCTAGAAACAGTGGTGTCACTGCTGCTATGTCAGTGCTAGTGAACTGTTTTTCAGGAAAGCCCTCAGAGAACCTTTGCCCCAAGGCTGCTGGCATTGCTTCCATAAAACTGGGGCATAACATGGAATGGACATTAAGGAATTCCAAGTCCATGAGGTTGGGCTTTGTATTGGAGAGCACATTGCTAGTGGGAGGCAGTAGGCAGGATAAGGGTGAGAAATTCTGGGAAAGGCTGGTAGAATGGGAGTCATGAGACAGTCTTAAAGAAACGGCATTTGGAATGGTGGGGGGGCAGTGAGGAGGAGGTAGAGCAGTGAGAACTGCGTAAGGAACCATTGTTGGGGTGGATTACAAGGGTGAACAAGAGAGAGACCAAGAGTCTGGCACGTAGGTAATAGGCTGCCTACCTGTCAGAGACCTGGGTTCTAGTCTGAGGCCTAATAAGAGCTCCTTTTGGAGCTGTGGGCAATAAAATTCCCTATTCTGGCCTCTATAAAATAGAAGAGACGCTGAGGTATCAAAAGTATTATTCTACACTACAAGCAAACCATGGTAACTAGCTAAAGAATCAGGTGGTGCTGGAGCTTCAGATGTCCTGCTCCCAGCTACTAGTTCTGATTTCCCTCATCTGGGTGGGCAAAGGGCTGCTTTCCTGTTGGAAACAACCATACTGTTTTATGGACATTCAAACAGCTGTAATTCTCAGATAAGCTTCACTGAGCAACTGTGACACATATAGTGCCTACTTTTCTCAGTCCTCACATATGCAAATTTGACAAGTCTTGATTCTTAGACTGTTTTGCCTGACTCTGGTGCCAAGTGTTGCTGTTAGCTCTTATTTTCTGCCCAGCTTGGGAGCAGGGGCAAGGCCTTCTCTGTCTTGGAAATCACATGCATCACAGAGCTGCTGTAAAGCTGGTTTACTGACAGCATCAGGTACCAGAGCAACATCTGGCTGTCTTCACAAGGCTTCTTGGCTGGGTGAGAAATTGAGGTGCACAAATGAGTGGTTAATGTTTATGCCCAGGTTTGAAGAGAAGAAGCAGAAGGACTGTGCTGATCTGCCATTCTCCCGTGTCCTGGCGCTGCAGCTTGTGGTGTCACCCAGTGAGCGGGGTGCTCCAGAAGTGGAGATAGGATGAAGCTGAATTAGGGTCTGTCAGCTGTTTTGCCATAGCCAAGTGTTGCAAAGAGACAGCTTTCAAGGCTGGAGGATGCCTCCTTGCTGTGAGATCTCCGGTTGTTCTCCCCCATCCTTGGCTGGAGTTTCCAGCCTTCCTGAATAACTCTTGATAAGGATTGGGTAGATTCTCCTGCCTAATGAGCATGTCACTACAGCCTCTGCTGTAACCTTCTGACACATGATTTTGAAGCAGGAAGCATTGTCACAGGCAATATTTGGGATCACTTGCATAAGAATCTTCATTTGTTGTCTGTGCCACACAGCTGTGGAGTGAGCTTTCCTTAATCACAGAATGGTTTGGGTTAGAAGGGATCTTAAAGATCATCTAGTTCTAACCCCCATGCCATGTGCAGGGACACCTTGCCCTAGACCTAGTCACTCAGAGCCCAGTCCAGCCTGGCCTTAAACACTTCCATCTACACCTTTGGGCAACCTGTTTCAGTGCCTCGCCACCCTCACAGTAAATTGTAATGTTGTCAGGGATGGTGTGTGAAGAAGTGTGATGCACCCTCCAGCTGCCAATCTTGTGGCTCCTCATAGTGCTGTATACTGCAACAGGTATCCAGTGTTCAGTGGAAGACTGGGCTAGGTGCAGGATTGCTGAGTACTTAAGGAGAGCTAGGGGACTTCAAGGTTAGGAGAGCTTAGGGGTTTGTTCTCTCTGTCAAAGCTCTGCCTGCTAGACTGCACTTCTGTATCCTGTATTGTTAGTTTCTGCTTTTAGCTGAGACTTAGGAAAAGTAGGAAGGGGGAACTTGACATGTATCTGTTTTGTCAGGATTTCAGGCATCTGTGCCAGACTTTTTAAACTCATGGTTCCTTTTGGAGCCTACAGATGTGTAAGCTGCAGTGGTGAAATGTCCCCTTTCCTCCACCCATCAGGATCACTGAAGCCTTGAAGAGAAACCAACTGCAAATGTAAATGACTTTCTGAGAAGAAAGTTGTGCTGACTGTTACAGACCTCATCCACCTGGGGAAGGTTTCTCAGTATCACCCAAGGTGAGAGTGTAGCCGTTGCAGTACTGCTGGTCCAGTGCACATGTGGATGTTCTTGCCTGCTGTAAGCAAAGCTGTTGGGTTTTCTGCCCTTCTGAGAAGGCATTTAACCAATGAGAATTGCACGTAAGATGGAGCAGAGTGTCTGGATAGGGCTTGACCAGTATCACCCCAACAGTTTCATTGTCACCTTGGGTGATACTGAGAAACCTTCACCAGATGATTGATGCTTGTAACAGTTAATCTAGGTTCTCTTTCAGAAATACAGTTACTTTTATGGGTTTTTTTCAGGCCTCAGTGATATCTTTTAAAATGCAGGACTTTGCCCATGCAGACACACACCCCAGTTGCCTGAGGGTAGTGCTGTCTGTGCTTCACCAATCACCTCTGCTCCTGCTTGTCTTCTGGTGTTTCTTGGCTTGGAGAGAATGTTACTTACTGGCTGTCAGCAGGGAGAATGCTATCAGGCTGTCTCTGGGAGGAAAACACACAGGTCAATGACACTGTTGTTAATTGAATCTCAGGTCCTTGTTCAAGGTGTGGTGCTGAGGCAGGTGCTTTTCTATTATTCTGACTTGGCTGGGGGCAGAGGAGAAACTTGCAGTGCTAAAGATGGATCTGGCTGTGAGAGAGGGTTGAGACCCTGTGAAGGAGTTGCAAGACCTTTCAGTACCAGAAATGTGCACAGCCCTTCCTCTAGCTGCTTAGGTAAGAACCATCCTGAAACTGCAGGGTGCTTCCTCCTGAATGCTGAGGCCTGGATGTTGGTCTGCATTTCTTTCAGTAACCTATGTCTAATCTGGTTCACTCTCCTGAGACTCTGCAGCCTTGTTCTGGATTGATGGTCCCAAAGATTTCTCTCTTTGCATTTCTACCCTTTCACAAGCCAACAGGAGAGTAGCAGGCTTTGAATGTGCTGCTTTTTTATCCCCTTCTCAGGTCTGAATGTAGGTTGTTTCTACGCCTTGTCCACTCTGCTGAGCCGCATGGTGATCCATCACTACCCAGTAAGTGCATCCAACCCTCATGGCCCTCTCTGATGCTTGCTGTTGTCCAGCACTGGCTGCCGAAGGAGAGTCTGTGAGAAAGGCAATGTCACAGCACTCCTGGCTGGCTCTAGCACCAGTTGGCTGTGCCTTTTTTCCTTTACACCACCCCATGCAAAAGCTGGTGAGCTCTAGAAAGGACAGCTCCTTTGCACCTTAAATAAAAGCATTTACTTTTGAGAAAATCTTCCAGCAATTTCCTCTCCTTGTTTATGACTGTGATTTCTACTGGGACATCTGTTCCAGGAAGCTGCCCATGCTCATGTTCTGGTGGCAGAAGGGTGGGGTGCCTCAGTGCCTGAGCTATTGTACAGCTTACTGGTGGTACTGCATGCCACAGAGCTCTCTTCTGTAGTGCCCTGTGGTGAGTCCCAGTATTTCCTAGTCAATCTGGCCCAAATCCTGACACCAGACAGCAAGCTTCATAGAGTTTATGCTAACTCCTCTGAGAGGATCTGCTCACACTGGCCAGTGCACACCTTTTTCTCAGGGCTGGCTCAGAGACAATTGCCAGACCACTTTTTTTCACGAACCAGAAAGCACTGGCTCATAGTGGGCCCAAAAGTGTTCCTGGAAAGGCTAGTTCTGGTTAGTGTGTTATCAGCAGAAAACATGCATGAAGACTAACTTTGGTGTCTCTTCCTCTCTGGGTTTTCTGCACTTTGTGTTTTGTTGGGTATGACTTAGCTCCTGCATTTGAGTGTGTATGTGTCTCACCACAGGGGGAGGAGGTGAATGCTGGAAGGATTGGACTCACCATTATACTGTCGGGGATGGTTGGGGCTCTGATCTCCGGAATCTGGTTGGACAAAACCAAAACCTACAAGTAAGTCCCTTGTTTACCTCTGTGCCCCCATACTATGCAAGGAGCAACCCTGTGCAGTTGCAAGGTGGCAGTCCACAGACTGAATCATTGGGAGGATTTGTAGGGAAAAAAATAGGGTTCTTCAAAATCCAATTAGTTTAAAGTGAAGTTTGGAGCTGTGTATTAGCCAGCACTGGGCCCATGCAAGGCCTGGTGTTGGTGGTCCCTAGGGAGGCTTAGAGAGAAGATGAGATGGCCCAGTAAATGCTTTGTCAGGGATGAGAGAGTTCTTGGCACAAGCAGAATCAAGACTGTACCAGACCATTTCTCAGCCCTTACAAACCAGCCTCTGTGAATTTTTGTCCAGCTTAATGAAAGGCACATTGAATCCAGTGCCCAGAGGCATTGTGTTGATGGCGTGTTGCTGTTATTTAGGGCAGGCATAAGGGTTATTGGGGTTACGGGTGGATGATTCTGTGTTTGTTGCCCGGTGGGTTGGGAAGGCAGATCTGGCCACTATACCTTGCCATCTGCAAAGGGACAGTTAAGAGTCTTTGCTTGTCCTGCAGCTCCCAGTCCTCAGGAACTCAGATCTCAGTGAAACACCTCTATTGGATATCCCAGGGGATGGAGAGAGTCTCCTGTGTCTTATACTGGGATCCAACCAGCTTTTTGGTTTCTCTGCTGGCTTTGAGAACTGTGCTATAACCTGTTGTCTGAGCAGGTTGGGTGAGAGGCGATATGCTGGTGAGATGACTTGAAAGCAATTTCAGAGTTTTATTCCTTGCAGCAACTTTTCATCTGGGGGAGTCCTACTGCCATTATCCTACTTCATATCTTGGGCCAGAAAAGCACATTCTTACTGTAGACAGCTTAGATTAATCTGGCTAGCTGAGAGCTTGCAACTTCTGAAGTGGTCTCTCGCCCTAGCTCCCTGTAAAGTACAGGGATCAGAAACAGAAAATTGTCTTCTCTAATAAGAAAGAATGGTAGGTGAGGACTTCTGGGTGCTGGGGAAGAGGAGCCAGGTCACAAATACAGAGACTGGCAGGTCATTTGTTGCTGTGTCTAGATGGTTATGTGGCACTGAGTAGTTCTCATATGGGAGTCCTGGGAAATAAAAACACAGCTGTTAGAACTGCACTAGCTAACCATGCAATGTGACTTGTGTCTCTTTCCAGCCCAAGGCTAGTGGTAAGGTAGCCTCAGCTGGCACTGCTAGACTGGATGATCTTCCTGGTTCTCCATAAGTGAGGTTAGGTTGCAGCATGAAGGCTTGAAGAGCTTTGTGACTCACCATGCAGAGATGGGACTTGAAATTTGGTAGAATAGGAGAGAGAGAAAAAACCACAAATCCTGTGTTTGTTCCATATCCCCTCCTTCCTTGGAGGGATCACATAGGTAGGCAGAGCTGGCTAACAGTGCAGAAAAATAGGACTATGCCATCCATGGAGTTTATCCTACAGACCCCAGGGACTATTGGGGGATAGTTTTAGCCTTAGGTGAGGAAAAGCCCTGCTAAGAATTCGTTCTCCATTACAGCCTACAAAATGGATTTCTGTGAAACTAGCACATTTTTTTTTTCTGAGTGCTACATAGTCTTTATTTAGCCCCATTTAAAAGTCTATTTAAAAAAACTGTCAAGATGCCAGATGTTCTAGGTGGGTACCCTCCCCCTTCCCTCTGTTGCTGAGATAGTGTCAAGAATAAAATGGTAAGCACATGGAAATGAGGAAGGAAAGATATCAAGTCCTTTTTTTAGTCAGCTTGAGGAGAGAGGGAAGCAAATGAATGGGATCCAGCTGTGACTGAGGGGAGCAGGGCAAGGTTAATAACAGAAGGAATTGCAGAGCTCTACATGCATGTTTGATCTTTACTGTACCATCAGCAGTTCCTTGAAAGGGTGAGGCTGTGCTAAGTCAGGCTTTCCCCATCTGTCATGCTTGGGCACCAAACGGCCTTGCACTCTTGCTTTTATTTGGTGGGCAAGTCCCTGCAGCAACCCCTGCGCTGTTCTTGTTTTTGGAATAGCAGGCGCACATTTGGTCCATTCAAATAAATACATGTTATGTAGTGACGAGCAAGCAGTGCCAGAACTGGGGTTGTCTTTGGTGGTATGGCTTGTTGAGAGCAGCCCATCTCTGAATCATAGAATCAGGAGAAGATCCTTAAAGTTTTGACATCAAGTTCCTGGTTCAGAGGATAGATGGGGTTTTGCCACCAGGAGTCTGTAGGGTAGTCTGGCTCAGAATGAGGTGTTTGGGGACTGAATTAATCATGACTTCTCTTTGGCTATGCTTTTCTGTTAAGTGCAGTGTTCACATGGCCTCAGGTCAAGCTGGTTGCAGTCAGCACTCCCTGCTTTTATTACTGCATCTCTATAAGGCAAGATGTCAGAAATATCCACCTCTCTCTCCATTGACTAGGCAGAGGACCCCAAGTAGTGTTTTAGGTCTGTACAGATCCAAAGTGCAAAAATTTTGGAGGAGGGAGAAAAGAAAATGGAGAATGGGGTGCTTGGGTCCCTTCCACTGAAAGATGAGTGCTCTCTTAGCCTGACCTGCAATTTGGGCCTTCTTATTGTAGCCCTTTTCCAGGTTAGTCCTTGTGTAGTGGATATGTCTTTACCCTGTCCTGCCATATGCCTTATATAAATAATTTACCAAGGCTGTCCTTTCTTCTGACCTTCATACAGGAAGAAAGTGGCATAAAACTGGATGCCAAAGGATGAGGGTGTGGTGAAAACCAAAGCAGTCTTCTCCAATTCATCCCTTTCTCCAGCGTCTGACACCTCCGTGTCTTCAGCAATGAGATCCTTCTGGGAGCATAGGAACAAGGCCTTTGTTCAGGCTCATGTGCAGCCTGGAATATGCTGTCCTCATGCCAAAGCCTCTGGAGGCTATCTCTTATCCCCCTCCATACAGCAGAGCATTCTGGAGCTGCACACAACATCCCTGTGAGCAGTTAAAACTGTTGTATGTGGCTGTGCCCCTCAACCCACCTCCTGCTCTCGGCTTGTTCATTTGTTTCCTCAGATGTTGCTTGACTCCAGTGTTTTTGCAGCTGCAGTCCCCTCTGAGTCTTGTCCTGTCACTTTTGCTTTCGTCATGCAAGTGACCTTGTGAGGCAAGGCTGGGCTGGGCCGTACGCATTCCTCACTCTGAGGCTTCTTCTGGAGTTGACTGAACAGCAGGAGTTGTGTTCTTCGTTTCAGCCCTGTTCCCTGCTGGTGCTGGCCCTGTCTGGCTTTTTTCCCCAAGGTTTCTTTTTTCTCACAGTCCCTTGTATGAGCTCTTTAATCTGCCTCTTCAGAAGGTTTGGGAATATAACTGGAGGGCAAATGAATGTCAGGGCGGGTTAGGTTCATCTAAGTGACAAGCATGTCAGCTCCTTCACAGATCTCCCTCTGGCTCTGCCACAGAGACCTGGCACTGGTGCCTTCGTAGCAATGCTTCCGCGTGGGTGCACTGGGCTTCCTTTCCACACCCCAGAGCACAGGATTGGGTTAACCCCAGTTTTTCTAAGGTAATGTGGCAGGATGCCTAACTTCCAGCCTGTACTCACTGCACTTACCAGCCTAAGTCTCTGTTCCAGAAAATGAAAATTGTCAGAGCTGTCATGGGAGTAGGTTGCTAAAAACATTAGAATGCAGTGCAGATGTCCTCTGTGAATCTGCTTCTCCTCCTTTGTGGTTTTCTCACTCCCATGAGATTTATGGCTATAATAAGAGGCTTACTAAGCTAAAACTGGGCATTTTTCCATGCCCTGGTACCCTTAGGGCCACAGAGCATTCTTATCCTCTGGTGAACAGGGTGTCAGAGGCCACTCCTGAGAACACCCTGCCTCTGTGTCTTTCCCCAGGGGTTTTTGTTTCCCCGTGCACCAGTGTCCTATGAGTATCTCAGTTAAACCCTCTTCAAAATTTTGGGTCTTTCTTGGACTGCTGAGCACTACATCTCCTTTTCTTTTCTTCTCCATCAGTGGTATGCTTGGAGGAGCAGGGTTTTGCTGAAGTCCGGTTTAGGAGAAGTCTGCTTGTGTGCTTAAGGCTGTTTCCTGGAGCAAGATTTGCATTCACTGCTGTCTGTTCAGATCCTGTGAGGGGCTGTGGTAAGCAGGCAGCAGTTCATGGCTTCAGGGCGTTTCCTGGTCTGTGATTCTCACAACACTCAGGTCCGTGGTCTTGTTCTTTCACAGAGGTCTGTTGATTAATTTCGTCCTTCTGCAGCCTAATGATTCAAGGAGGTCAGTGAGGAAAACTCGCTAGATGGCGTACCCATGGCAAGATCAGTTTTCTCCATTTTGTCTTCTACGTAGTTCTGCAGTTTCACTGAAGAACACCTTCAAGAGGCTGCCAGCAGCTATGAGTCTGCCTGCTCTAGTGCTCTGTGGGGCACAGCGTGTTCTGGGAAATTCTCTCTTGCAGCTTGACTAGTGACATAGCATCAATGTGAAACAAAGTCCTGACCACATCTGGTCACTATCTCATTTTTCACCTTTGCCTGGAGACGAGGGGTGAAGTACAACACTTAACTGTCAGGACACTGAAGAAGATACAAACCACTTGGAATACTTGAACCATAAGCCTAGAAAACGGAGTCAGATTTTGTGTGACTATCCTGAGACCTCTGCACTGAGCCCAAAGCTGGCTGTGGTGAGAAAAAAATTATAAAACTCCCCATGGGCCAAGCGTCCCTGCTGGCAGTGACTAAACTTCCAAGGTCCACAGCCACCTCTTGGAGGCCTACACAGTATTTTAGCACTGACTGCTACGTATTGTGGAGACTCCTGTTTATGGAAGGAGTACCCAGTTCAAACTTGGTTCATATAGTCCAAGTACAGAACTGTAATTTTAGCTTTGAGCTCCTTTCCTAATCATCTCTTTCCTCCATGGCTGCTTATCAAGGCCTGGGAGGCATAAGAACTCACGGGACATACCTGAGGAACCTGTACTGAGCAGAAAAAGGCTTTTACTTGCATCTCTTTCACTCTGTCTGTTCCATCAGTCTTTCAGCTCTTCTCCTTCTGCAGCCTCCAGGCTCTGTGCCAGCCATGTAGCAGCTCTCTGCAACAGATTGTAACAGAAGTAAGCAGCTCCTTTATACTGCCTTCACAGATGAATTTTTCCCTCAGTGAAAACATTAGAAAGAACATATTCTAGAAATGATACACCATTGGAGGTTAAGGAATTTGACTACTCCTTTGATACAGAACAAAATTACTCACCACAGCATGTTGTTTAGCCTTTCAGTATATTAAATGAGCCTGGTGAACCTTGTAAGTATGGATCAATAGGTGAAGCCTGAAATTGGCTTTTCAGGCCTGTATTTGGATAAGAATTGACATATGGGCATGAGCCCCACTGACTGCAGTCATTGCAGCAGTGAGGGAGAACAGAACCTTAGCTGGAAAAGTCTGGATTTATCTGTAGTAATTCAGTGTACTGGAAACATTTTCTTACACATTGTAATACTTACTGCCTACTTGGGGTTGGATTTTTGACACTGGTTATTTGCATTAAAAAGGAAAAGTGAAAATGGTTTGAGATTTAGTTTCTTCAGTAGAGTTCTGGAAAATTATATAAAACACATTCTTTAATGGATTAAGATTTAAATTTGGGAGAAAGTACACAAGTAGCTTGTGGTGAAACATTTAACGTCTTCCTAAAAGACAACGATGAAAAGGTTTTATCAACTCTAGTAACTGTTCTGCTTTCAAAATCCTGGTGGAATTTCAGTCAGGTAAAGTACCCTCCTTTCCCTCCTTTCCCTCCTTTCCCTCCTTTCCCTCCTTTCCCTCTCCTTTCCCTCCTTTCCCTCTCCTTTCCCTCCTTTCCCTCTCCTTTCCCTCTCCTTTCCCTCTCCTTTCCCTCTCCTTTCCCTCTCCTTTCCCTCTCCTTTCCCTCTCCTTTCCCTCTCCTTTCCCTCTCCTTTCCCTCTCCTTTCCCTCTCCTTTCCCTCTCCTTTCCCTCTCCTTTCCCTCTCCTTTCCCTCTCCTTTCCCTCTCCTTTCCCTCTCCTTTCCCTCTCCTTTCCCTCTCCTTTCCCTCTCCTTTCCCTCTCCTTTCCCTCTCCTTTCCCTCTCCTTTCCCTCCTTTCCCTCCTTTCCCTCCTTTCCCTCCTTTCCCTCCTTAAAACAACATACTGTGAAGAGCTACTGCTGCCTCTTGTACTAGAAAGAGCCTTGTTTTTTTAATGTGGGAAGGGTTTTCTTGGTGTTTAGTCAAGGATGACAATTGCTAAATGTTGCGGTAAAAGCTGGCCTGGGCTGCTGCATGGGTCTTGCAGTACTGAGTCCACTGATGATCCTTGTGGTTGCAGGTTTGGCTGTTCCCAGGATCTGCCTGGCATGCCATGCCTCCTGAGCACGGGGTGTCTTTGTCTCCTCTGCACAGAGACAAGAGCTTGTGGCTCAGCTGCTGTTGGCTGTGGAACTAGCACTGTCCCTGCTAAATGCTCACATGGCTTGAGGGTGAGGCTGTGAGGGCAATCTGGCATGTGTGTCACCTCTCCAAGTACAGCAGGTAGTTTAAACAGCAGAAAGGAGCAGCAATGAAAGCTGTTTTGGACAGCACTAAAAAATACAGGCCCATGAGACTCTAGCAGTGTTGACACCTGTTTCCCTTACGTTCCTGCTTGAGAGTGCTTGATCTCCTCGGCTCCTGCTTATAAGTAAGCATATTCAACTCATCATAGTACAGAGGATGCCCAAGAAAGATTAATTGGCTCTTGTTCTCCTCCTCAAGTGACATGTACGATATATGACCAGGCACCTGTCAGCCTATGGTAGGATCTTCCTTCTTCTGCTGCCCTGCTCTGTGTGCAGGCTCTTCCATGCTGTCTGTCAGTCCAGTTCCTCTGTCTGGGTATGAGTGTCAAGAGACTGTGCAGCTTTAAAATTTTTTTTTTTAACCCTTGTAAAAAGCTATACCAAGGTCTGTGGGCAAAAAGGAGGACTGGATTACATAAAACCCTGACTGAATTAAGTAAAACCCTGATTGCTTTTTCTTGCAGGCAAACAACACTAGTTGTCTATATCATGTCTCTGGTGGGAATGATAGTCTATACCTTCACTCTGAGCCTGGGCCATCTCTGGGTGGTCTTTGTGACTGCTGGGTCGCTGGGGTAAGTTCATGTGCAGGCTGCTTTCCTCGACATGTGAACTGCTAGAGGATGAGCAGGGAGGCAGAACTCCTGCTGTGGGAGTGACTGGGGAGAGCCATAGCATCTGAATGGCTCCTGTGTGGTTTAAAGACAAAATTATCTGCCCTTCCCATCTCTCACTTACATGTTTCATTAGAGTCAGGGACATTATCATAACCCTGCTCAGCTGCAGCCACCTTAATTGTTCCAGGTAATCGAGTGGAAGCATTTAGAAAGCAAATGGTATCCACAGCCCCATAGATGATCAGTGGACAAGAGTGAAAAGCATGTGGGCCAGCATGGCTGGTTGACTGTGCTGGGGGTGATGCCCCTTAGAGTTATGGTCTATACTGTGCCTCTTCAGTCTTCCTTCTGGCAGTTGCTGAATCTTCCTTTCTGGGTACTTCTTTACAGGTTTTTCATGACAGGATACCTTCCCCTGGGCTTTGAGTTTGCTGCAGAGTTGACATACCCGGAATCAGAAGGAACATCATCAGGGCTCCTTAATGTCTCAGCACAGGTACGTGTGCTGCTTTCCCTTTGCTTGCCTCTTTTTGGGAAAAGAGATTAAATTGTAGTTCCAAGCCTTGAGTCCCATTTCTTGTCCATTATTGGTGTAATGTACTGCAGATCTAAGCACCCTGGGACCTGGCTTTATGAATTATGTTCCTCATGGCATTTCTCTAGTGGCATTCATTCTGTTTAAGAAAATACTTCAGGATGCCAGTCATCCTTGCCTTTTCCAACATACCTCCTAACAGTCCTGGCTCGTCTCCAGTGAGAGATGAGGTTCCAGCCATCGGGGTCATCTGTCATCCCACTAGTTGCAAGGAGGTGCCTCTGGATGTGTTTATAACCAAACTTTAGCCTCACTAGGCCAACTGTTTGACTGGCCTGTATGCTGTGATACTTTGGTAAAGATTGGAAAGAGTTTGGGCTGCTTTATAATAACAGTATAGCTTGACATTACCTTTGTTTGTAGATTTTTGGTATTGCCTTCACTATTGGCCAAGGGCAAGTCATGGATCACTTTGGGACAAAGGCAGGAAACCTCTTGCTTTGTTCCTTCCTGTTCCTGGGGACCGTTATGACAGGTAATTTAAATTTTCAGTGTTCTGCTCTGACTTTGCCTTGGGCTCGGCATATTAATTGAAGGGCTTTTGTGTGCGGTGCCTGCAGGAAAGGGCAGAACCCCCAGAGCAGTCCCATAGCAATGCTGTTCTTCTTTAAGCATCTGGTCTGTGTTACAAAAAAGAGCCAAGGCTTTTTGCCCTGTCTCTGGCTGGGGTCTCAAAGTTGCACCTTCTACATGCTGCAATAAAGAATCTCTATCCTGCCTGTTTCAGAAATGCTCTCAGCCTTGTACAGGAGAGTGGTTTCCCTTGCTCACTGTAATGTGTTCCCGTCTCTTCTGGGGCTTCTGCTGCTCCTTTGAATCGTGGGGAAAATGATTTGGGCATTGCATGGTGACTTGACTGCCTTCACATCTCTCTTCCTCCCTCTGTTCCAGCATTCATTAAGGCTGATCTCCAAAGACAACAGGCCAATTTGGAAAATGAACAGACAGTGAGTAAACGCCCCTTGAATCCCTGCTGTGCTGCTGCTATTAGCTCAGGACAACACCCAACCTCTCCCCTTTCTAGGAAAGGGGGTGGCTTGTAGGGAAGCTCCTTGTTGGCATTTTCAAACAGATGAAGGTAATCCCAGCTCTGCCAGCTGCTGGGGCCTCTGTTTGCTCAGTGTTAATGTCATGTAGAATCTGTAGGCTCTGGTCCTTTGAGGTTCTGCAGGGCTTCACACAACTTCATACTGGATAGGGCCCGTTGTAGGGCAGTGCTGTGCTCGCTTCTCTCCCATGACAATGTGTTGAGGCCTTCAGTGCTTTGCTCTGTTTTAGAGCTGAGTAACTATTATTCTAGGCCCCTAGGCTGGCAGGTTATTCCTCTTTCTCCTTGCTATGAGCTGCCTAGTGAGGTTCAGTGTATGTGGCTGGAGAAAGAAGCTAAGGTGACAAAGCCCAAGTGAGGGCTTGAGCAACCTGGCTGCTCACACTTTGCATAGTGCTGCCAACAAGGCTGCTAGTTCATATTTGCACACCTGAGCTTGGGGTGTGATGTCCCTGTGGCATGCTGTGCAATAAATGCAGCTGTTAGCACGTGGGAGAAGGCCTCTGGTGAACTAATTGCAGCAGATACTCTCAGAAGCTCTCCCTGCAGGGAAAGGGAGGGGACTGGTTGCTTGAGGCTATTTTCTGTACTGCTCTGGGCTCCTCTTCTAGGATGTTAGCAGAGGTACCCACTCAACATTCAGGAAACCATCAGCAACCATGATTAGCAAAGTGTGAAAATCTCAGTTCTCTGCTGGTTTGAGTCAGCCCTATTCAGAAGACAGTGCTGCCCTCCTCCAGTGCTGGTGGCACTGTGAGTTAAATTCATAACACGTATGTCGAAGGCCCAGGAAAGGACCTGAGGTCCTGTGGCAGTGAAGGTGATGCCTTCTAGTGGTAAGGTCCTTTCCCTTTGTCAGACATTTCTCTCATCAGATGAATTGTACATTTTTGCCTAAGCCATTTTTAGTATAAATCCTTTTCAGTCTAAATACTATTGTAAGAGCTTGCTGCTGGATGGGGAAGAGCATTGTGACCAGAGCAAAGGTGGTGCAGGTGTCATTTTTATAATCCTAAAAGCCTCCAGAACTGACAGTAGTAAGAACCAGAGGGATATGTGTGAGATAACAGGTCTCAGTCAGTCAAAAATTTCACTGGCAGCCCCTTTCCCCTGAGGAGACATGCTCTGAGGAAGTCATGTTGCACACCCCACCACACCCCCAAATGTGTCCTCCACATGGCTGAGCTCACCCGAGTACTTCTCAAACTTAGCAACCAACCGCAGGTGCTCAACTGAAGGTAGGCTGAATCTGGTGTTCTGCATGAAGATGGATGCCTCAGCCAGGGGATCAGCCAGCTGGGCTTGGGCATTGTGTGCTGCCTTTGTGGAGAGCTCTGACGAAGTCAGGTACTGGAGCTTTTCTATGTGGCACAGCTGCCTTACACATGCTTGGGTGATTTTACTGGTTCCTTCCTTTGCCTGTTTCCCTTTCTTATTTTGCTTCGCTTTCATTTCTTTTCCTACTTGCCTCCATATTTTCCGGGATGGTGACTTGTGACTATCATTACAGAGACTCCAAGGCAGCAATCAGATCATGGATTATGGGACTGTAGCTTGTAACTCTAACCCCATCAATTCCCACTCCTGCTCACTAGCTTATACACACCAAGGTAGGAGAATTGCACTAATCTACTTCTCTGAACACTCATGGGGTGGCACAGGCACCAAGCCAATGGCATTTCTGGGGTGACTGCAATGACTGTCGAGTATCAACAATCTTTTTGGCCTTCTTGGGTACTCACTGAGAGGAAAGACAAGACAGCCTCCAAAAACATAGTGGAGACTCCCCCAGACTCATGTTAGACATGAGATGTAGGGATTCACCTAGGTGCAACAAAGCAAAGCCTGGTGGTGGAGCAGATGGAGAACTGGACTGTTGGTCATTTGTTAGGGAGAGGAGGTGCAGACACTGGGAGCCTCTTCTCTGACATTATTTTTACAGTGCAGATTCTTGGCTTGGGGTGATACCAGGAACCCTTTAAAGAATTGGCTTTGATCACACCCAGGGTGCATGGCCAACTTCAAGAAGGAAGTTTAAAAACATGTAGCAAGAATAGAGTCATTGGGTTGGTGCCTTGTGGTGTAAGAATGCCTGAAAATTGTAAAGCTCTGTGCTTGTTGATCTGTGAATCTCACTTCGCATTTTCTCAGCTGTTGCTTGGGGTGGTATGCTTTAGTACTCACTGTCCTCTGCTTCACACTGACAGGCTGGCCTACTAAGTTATCCCTGCTACCCTTTGCTTTTCAAGGTGTGATAGACTGTGTGTAGCACTTAGTGCCACAGCCACCAGGACTAACAGGCAAAAGCACAGTGAGTCCATTGGGAAAACCAGCCTTAACCCTGCTATGACTAGGGCATGTGCTACAGGCACCATGAAGCTGCTATGCTTTGATGGAAGTATGAGGAACAGTGCCATGGACAGGGAAAGATTTGTCTCCAGGCTAAATGCTTCTGAAGCTGTCTTCATGCTGCAGACTGGCAGTTTTAGCAGGGTATATGTGTGGTGTTGATCTGGGACCAAATTGTTGAGAAGCTGTAGCTGCATGAGCTGGGCAAACCCACTTGGGGTATACTGAAACTTTTTTGATGGCTGAAATTTATGTCATAGCCTTTGTTAGTGGATGCAGCTTTGTACAATTGCCAGTGTTACTACTGTTATCCTGATTGCAAAACAAACACTGCAAGGGAGATTCAGGCATGAGGCTGTGTATGCCCTGTGTCAAAACTGCGTCCATAAGGAAAGATGGGTCATTTTTGTAGGAGAGTCCTTCCTGAAAAGAACAGAAGGCCCAATTTGGAGAGTGGATCTATTTCGTAGGGAGGTCTGCGCTTCCCTGGGATCCAGTTTAAAGATGTAAAGAGAAAGCTTTCTACCCTGGTAGAGCCCTTAGATTATTATCCATTATTGATTTTTCAGCTGGGCAGCAATGAAGTCCCAAAGAAAGGTAGGTCCAACTTGACTAACCTGATCTCCTTCTGTGGCAGGGTGACCCACCTAGTGGATGAGGGATATAGTATTAGTGGATGTAGTGCACCTGGACTTAGTAAAGTCTTTGACACTATTTCCCACAGCATTCTCCTGGAGAAACTGGCTGCTCATAGCTTGGGCAAGTATAATGTTTGCTGGGTAGGAAACTGGCTGGATGACTGAGCCCAGAGTGATGGCAAATGGAGTTATATCCAGCTGGCATCAGGTCACCAGCGGTGTTCCCCAAGGCTCAGTATTGGGGCCAGTCCTGTTTAATGTCTTTGTTGATGACCTGCATGAGGGGATTGAGTCCACCCTCAGTCAGTTTGCAAACCAAACACCAAGTTGGCCTGGAGTGTTGTTGGAGGGAAGGAAGGCTCTGCAGAGGGACCTGGATAGACTGGATCCATGGGCTGAGGTCATTTTATGAGGTTAAACAAGGTTGAGTTCCGGGTCCTGCACTTGGGTCACAACAACCCCATGCAGTGCTACAGGCTTGGGGAAGAGCAGCTGGAAAGTTGCCCATTAAAAAAATACCTGGGGGTGCTGATCAGCAGCCACTAAACATCAGCCAGCATATGCCCAGATGGTCAAGAGGGCCAGTGGATCCTGGCTTATGTCAGAAATAGCATGGCCAGCAGGACCAGAGCAGGGATTGTCTGCCTGTACTTGGTGAGGCTGCACCCTGAGTCCTGTGTCCGGTTTTGGGCCCCTCACTACAAGAAGGACATTGCGATGCTGGAGCATATCCAGAGAAGGGCAGTGGAGCTGGGGAAGGGTCTGGAGCACAACTCCTATGAGGAGCAGCTGAGGGAGCTGGGGTTGTTTAGCCTGGAGAAAAGGAGGCTCAAGGGAGACCTTTTTGCTCTCTACAACCACCTGAAAGGAGGTCACAGTGAGCTGGGGGTCAGTCTCCTCTCCCAAGTAACAAGCGACACAACAAGAGGAAACATCCTGAAGGGAGATTTAGATTGGGCATTGGGAAAATTTCTTCACTGAAAAGGTTGTCAAGCATTGGAACAGGCTGCTTAGGGAAATGTTAGAGTCACCATCCCTGGAGGTATTTATAAGACATGTAGATGTGGTTTTTAGAGACATGGTTTAGTGGTGGACTTGGCAGTGCTGGGTAAATGGTTGGACTCGATGATCTTAAGGGTCTTTTCCAGCCTAAACAATTCTGTGGTTGTTGCAAGGAGAAGACTCAGAGTCAGTTGTCAGCTTCCAGAGCATGCAGAGCTGTAGAGTTGTGCAGATCTCACACTTTCTGCTGAAGCACTGTACCATTAGCTGTGTAGCAGTCTGTCTTCTATTGGTGCCCTCATCTGCTTGCTAATGGTTATAATTAAACAAATGCTGTAGTTAGTAGATTAAATTAGCCTAATGGCATTGTGTACACCTTATCCTCTATTAATTAAGCTGCAGTGTGGTCCCAGCAATCCTCCCCACTTTTGTCTGCCTCAGTTCCCAGAGCTCCAGCTGGGTTAGCTTTCTGTATCTCAGGACACTTGGATCAAATGCCTGTTTTACATGATAACGAGGCTCTTTGTGTGCTGCTTTTGTTGTAAATGCATCTGAAGCCATTCCAATATTGTGCCTTAAGATTTCATAGTAGTGTCAGTTGATTCAGCACACACGTTATACTCACGAATATGCTGTGTACTGCTTGTGACTTCAGCATCCATGCAAACCTTTCTGTATTGTTCCTTTGCATTAAGAAAAAGCATCTTTGCTGATCTTCCATGGTTTGTAGCACACGCATCCACCCTCAGTAGCTTACTGGATTTTGTTGGAAGCTGCACCATGCTTAGCCTCTAGTGAAATACTGCCAATAAAAAAATGCTGGAATTTTGTGTAGTAGGTACAAACAATGTGTACCCATTCTCTGCTTCCCAAACTTCCCTGCTCCATTTCTGTGCTTACTGTGTGGCAAGCAGCCTTCTCCTGTCCCAAAGCCATAGGCAGGCCATCTACATGCCCTTTTCCAGTACTGTGACTCACAGCTGTGAGAGCAGCCTTCCTTTCCAAGGTGGTGGAGCCCTGCATACTTTCTGATCCTGTAGCTCCACAGCAGATGACTGGTGGTGAGACCCCAGAGGTGCTTGGGGAGCCTGTTCAGAGTTGCTTGAGTGCTTCCATGATACATTCTGGTGGAGTTTCCTAAGTCTAAATGTAGATTTCCCCTTATTCCTACCTCTGGCACCTTCATGCATCCCCCTACCCTTCCTGCTTGTTGAAGTTCCCTCTTTGCACTTCCTGACTTTTGCTTCCAGCTTTGCTTTGAAGCTTTCCTTATCTTACTCCTCTGCTTTGGGATATTGCTGCTGACTTCTGTAAAACCTTTTCACCTACAGATTGTGTAAGAGCCTACACAAAATGAGACTGTTTCATATCTCTTGCTTCCATGCTGCCTGGACTTCTCTTGAACTGCACTGGGGATGTGAATCTCTTTCCTGTGCACCTCTGATTTCTGCCTCAGATGTCAGTCTTGCCCTACAGTGAGTAAACTCAGAGCCCAGGCTGCAGGAAACTTCACATTCACCCTTAGAATTCTACGTGCTGTCTTCTGAACTGGTGACAGCTGGGCTGTCTCACTGTAAGCAGAATCAGAACTTCTGAGTGGTATCAGAAATGCACTAGGGGAAGAAGAAGTCTCAAGTTTAATCCTAACACACCCCAGAAAGGCACAGAAGCTGAGCTTGTCAAACTCCACCCAGGAAGGCTGAACTGGAATTGCCACCTTTTGGCTGTTCCATGAAGCTGAGGATAGGGTGGTAATTGGGCAGCAGTCTCCATTTTCCTTGCTTTTCCTCTGGGAAGAGCTCCCTCCACCTTAAGGTTTCAAGAAATCAGGCTAGTTCTTCTACAGAATGTATGGAGAAAAAGACTTTTGTATGTTTGCCTCTTATTTCTTTAAGATATGAGTAATCAACTTCGATGAAGGCACCACTCTGTGGAATTACCTCAGCTGTAAATCCAAGCTGGGGAAAGGGAAGAAGCAGGACAGAGCGTGCCAGCCCTTCACTGGGCATTGGGGGTGAGGATGAAAAGACTTGAAGATGAGCAAGACAAGCAATGTGTCTGGGAGTTGAAGAGGCCTCTGACATGCTGGAGTAAGGACACAGAGGAGCTAGTTGTTGTGCTGAGTCTCCTGAGGATGTAAAGGATGCAAGTTCTCTCTGGTGTTTGCACAGACACTGTGCTGCCTCATGGTGTGGTGTTCCCAAGCACGTTCCCTTGCCCAGGGAACTGGCCCTGCAACTTCATGCTTTGAGGCTGAGCTTGTGTCACAGTGAAGTATTGTTGGTGAGTTGGCTGTGGGTCTGATACCTGTGGTGGTCTGAGGACTACAGCAAGTAGCTTAAACAAAGTTGGACGTTGCAAAGTTGCCCTGCTGCCCCAGTGTCCCTTGCTTGGGCAGTTAAAGTGTCTAGAGAAGGCAAAGGGAACCAACTGCACTCTCTGAGGATGGAGATTCTTCTTTGGGGATTTCTGCACTAGCAGGGAGCTATGAACTACCCAGGCTCTGGCCAGCTGATGTCTATGAAGCCCGAGTCTGGCCACCCAGGATCCTAACCATATTGTTTTTCTCTGACTTGCAGAAAGTGTTGCCAGAAGCCTTCTCTAATACCATAGTCCTTGAGGAATCACGGCTGTGAAATGGAGGGGAGGCAGAGCTGGGAGATACAGCCCCCCTCATTCCCATCTTTTCTACCTGCACCATCCTCCTGTGACATGCAGCCCATGGGAGCGGGGCAGCCTCAGGACAGGAGCCCAGTGAACTGCTTGTGGAGAGTGTGAAAGAGCAAAACAAGAGGGGGATTGCTTTCTTCAGTTTTATCTTTGCATCTTGCTGTTTTGGAGACTTTGGTGTTTGGGAGGAAAAGTTGGGAAAATCTGCTCTGTCCCCCCAATCCCACCATGTCTGCTTGGGAAAAGCACATGTGCTGAGAGAAAGGCCACAGTACCAGGCTAACCCTGAGCATGAGGGTGGCACTTTGCATGTGGCTGTGACATGAAGGGCAGAAGCTGGACCACACTTACTCTGTGAGCAGCCCTGGAAGAGGTTTCAGCTGGCTCTCAGGAAGAGGGATTGCTCTGCCTTGGTTCCCATGACGCTCTGTGTTGCACAGGTGGTAGTAGAGGCCTCAGTACATCACCAGCAAGTGCAAAGCAGTGCACTGGCTGCTGCCAGCTCTTTTTTTATTATTTGGCTTTCCCAGATGAAGCACTCTTAATCTGGATAAGCCTCTGCTTGGAATTCACTGGGGTTGCCCTGATGTTCCTATGTATTAGGAGTAATTAAGAGAGAGCAATATGCCTCCTCCTAGCTCGAGGCAAGGACTGGTTCTGCAGCCTAAATCTAGCTCATCACTACATTAGCAGTAAAAGGGAGTCAACCCAAAATTTCCCTGGGCTGAGGACTGTCTTCCTCCTTAACAATAAAGTGCCTTTTGCATGTATCAACAGTACATACAAACTTTTGTGAAGTGTTATATTGAGAAAACCAGCCAAGGCTGTGTTGCTCTTCACAGCCACAGAGAGGGGTATGATAGGAATCTGGGTTTGCTCCTGTGTGGAAGCTTCCCACTTCATAATAGAGAACAGGAGAAGGTGCCCACTTACCAGCATTTGTGTCTTACTGTCCCTCTGTATGCTGTTTATCTTCTAAATGCAATTGTAGATCCCTTTTATCGCTTCTCCTTCCTTTCCAGCATCCCACCCCTGGTGGAGACATCAAGTGTCCTTATACTCCTTAAATCATGCAGTTACTTATTTGAGGCAGGGGACAAAAGCTGTACCAAGGTGGAGTGGTTAAAAATACTCCTCTCTGACATACTATTTTTGACAAAACTTTTTTTTTTGTGAAATTTTTTTTATACATTACATATTGATAGAGCCTGAGTTCAGTAAGTGCTTAGACAACACTCCCAGGCACATGGTGTGATTCCTAGGGATCCTGTGCAGGGCCAGGAGCTGGACTGTGATCCTGATGAATCCCTTCTAATTCAGCATATTCTATGACTGAAGTCCTATCTTTGATAGTTTGGGATTGAGGATGGGGGTTTAGAATGATTTTCCATAGAAATTTCAATGTAAAATATAAACATTTGAAGTGTACAATGAAACCTGACACATTTGTATTAAATGGTTGAAAACACTCGACATGTGGCTCATTTAATAGCCTGAAATGTTGCAGAATGGCAAAAGCAGCTTTCTGACCAGTGCTACTGCTGTGTTCTTTTCCTCCCTTTGTTTTTCCTCTTTCTTCTGCATGTGAATTGTCTTCCCAGCTAGGAGTGTCTGGTGGTTCTTTTCTGCATTCTGTGTGCTGCCCACTGTTTTGGGCATTATTTTCTCTAGGTCTAAGGAACTTGCTCCTGTTTTCTCCATCTTCTGTAGTTATAGTAGTTATATACTGCTTCTGTAGTGTAGTTACTCACTACACAGGTAGCTCAGTTCTTGCTCACAGATGCATAGTTCGAGTTTGCTGTCACCAGCATGCTCCAGGAGAGAGAGCTGTAACACCCCTCTTCGTGTGTATTACGTGAGCAGTTAGACCTGGAACTTTGTGGCAAGGAGTCAGGGAAAAGTAGGTTTGCTCTGAAGAGATGATGTATTCTGCAGCATACAGTGGAAGCTGCTGTTGGCTCTGATCCTCTACCCACTGCTGTGTAGAGAGAAAGACAAACATACCACACTGCAGTTTTTTGTAATTTATTAGAAATGGCCCCTGGGGACCACACACATTCAAGTTACACAGCAGTGCCAGGGGTAGCACCCATTCACTCTCTCTAGTTTGAAGTGTTCAGCAAATCCTGAATAGTTCTGCACCTTGTCCCCACAAGTACACTGGGAAAGAAGTTCTTAGTGCTCTGGGCATGCCAGAGACTTGGCCTGCTACCCAGGGAGTCAGTCATCAACTGCCTCCCATGAGCTTTGACACAAACTCCTCTGGGACTTGGTCTGGTCTTTGACATCAGTCATTTGAAGCGTTGCCTGGACAAGACAAAAACCACTTGGTAATGACAGTGATTGACAGAGTCCAATATTGACCCACCAGTGGGACTGGTGTCCTGGAGAAGCTCAGCTGAGCTTTTGTGGAAGTCTGGCAGTGAGGGTAGAAGATGGCACCAACCTACACAAAGCCCTCAACTTCAGTTTTTCTTCTTGTTTTGTGATAGCGCTTCTACCTCCAGGTACTGCAGCCCAATCAACATCCCCATAATAGAGAAACCTGTCATAGAGATACAGGATGAGTTGAAAATGCTGGACAAGAGCAGAGGCATCCCCTCCTACCATCCCCTCAGCTCACAGCTGCATGGGGAGTTTTTCTGGGGTGTCATAGCTCCAAGGAGAGTTTGCAGGGGGACGATGCAGAGCTCCACTTACTTGCTACCATAAGGGGTGCCATAACTCCAATTGTCAAGGCTGCAGTGTGGTATATGAAGACCTCAGAGAGGAAGTGAGCAAGGGCCAAAAAGAAGGTGAAGAGCGTGATGTGGTAGAGGCTGTTGAAGAGCAGAAAAAGCAGGTTATCATATCATACTATGGGCATGAATATGGCTGAGTGGAAAAAAAGGCAAACCTGCACGCTGCCCCATCTGCTCTCATTGGCAGCACAGAAGGGACTTTGTCTCTTGCCTAGTGAGGTGCAAAAACTCCCTGGGCAACAGCTGAGAGGATAACAGAGCAGTGTGTTCAATGGTGCATTGAAAGTCACTGGCATTGTGTGGCCTGAAGGCAGGTGAAGATGGGGGAGCATGAGCAGGGCACCAGTGAAATGAGAAGTATGTGCACACACAAAAAGAAGGTGAGAACTGGATGAGCAAAGAACTAGGGGTGACAGGACTTGGCTGATGTCAGGCTGCATCACCCAGTGTCTTCCCCCCTGTGCTCTGCTACCCTCTATGGGCCACAGCTGTTGAAAAGGCAGCAGGTCCAACAGATGCCAAGATAAAACTCCTCAAAGAAACAACTGACTCTTGTTAACTAGCATTGCCACCACCCCTAAAAACATATCATTTAGTCCCTGCACCTCCCTACCTTAGATAAGCCTAGGCAATTCAAGCACATACTGCCAGGCGAACTGTGATTTCTGCTGTGGGGCTGAGGCAGACAGTGACAAAAGGGTTTTAGCAACCTCCAATAAAGGCTTTATCTACCACAGACTTCAAGTCAGCTTGCTTGGAAACCCATCTCAGAAACATTTCTGTTAGCACAGGGAGAAATGGTGTGTCTCCCACTCAGCATCAGGCTGCACCTCAGGCCTTGTCCTCAGCCCCAGGTAAGAGTGTAGGAAAGAAAGCAACCAGTTAAGACCACTGCAATGGGCCACCTAAAACTGTCCCAATCTTTAGCTGAGCTGTCATAGCAAAAGAAGTATTGAGCATCAGTCACACTACAGCATTAGCAATTGTTTCATTAACAGAGCAGAAACACCATACAGAAAATGCTTTCCAAGCTGGAGCTCAGAAATTTGTGACATTAAGAAGTTCTCAGATCTACCACTTTCTGACTGAGCTAAGAACAGAAATCAAACGCGGAGGCTGTCCCCACAGAGGCAGAAGGGGGCAGCAGCTATCACACAAATCCTACACTCCTATTTGAGCTTCTTCGGGGGAATGCTGTCAACACTATAGAAAGTTCAGGAACAGCTTATGATTCCCCACCTCCTCTGTGCCGCCCTCTAAGCTCAGGCTGTGACTAGCAAGCAAACCTATGGATTTCTCGGGTGCTGCTTTACATACGTCCTGTTACGAATGTCGATTGCGCAGAGGCAGCGGATCACTGATGACAAAAGGGTCCAGACGCCGAAGGTCCGAGCCTGGAGTCCGTTCACTGCGTAAAGAAGGAGGGAGCACATGGAGACCACGCACGGCCCTGCCTGCCACCCGCAGTCCCGCCGTGGAAGCGCACGCCGGGGCAGTAGGCGGCTCCCGGGCCCCAGAGCTGGGACCCCGAGGAAAGCCCAAGGCCCATGGCTGGAAGGCGACCTCCAGGCGCCAGGGCAGCCGGCGCGCGCGGCCCTTACCGAGGCCGGGGCTGGCGGTGTACAGCTTCTCCGAGAGGAAGCCGTGATCGCGGAAGCTCTGCAGGGTGTTCCCGGCGGCGATGACCGACACCATCACCAGCCAGCTGCGCAGCACGTTCAGGAACCGGCTCATCCTCCCGGCCGGCTCGAACCGCACCCGCCAGGCCCAGGACGAGTCCCCGCCCGTTACCGGCGGCGCTCCAGCGGCGGCACCAGAGCCCCGCCCGCGCCACCTCCCAGCACTCCGATTGGCCGCTGCGCGCCGCTCCATACGCGCGCTACGTGACGTAAGAGCGTGTCCCGCCAATCGGATCCCTCGCCGCGCGGGGGGGAGTCCCGCCCCCGTCCCCGCCTCCATCCCCGCCCACCTCGCGGAAGTAGGTGGGGCGGTGGCAGGGTGGACTCGAGTGCGCCTGCGCAGTGGGGCGGCGGGGGCGCCTGCGCGCCGGGGCGGGGACGCCGCCCGTCGGTTGTTGTAGTAACGGGGAAGCGGCGGGAGGGGCCGGGGCTGCCTTGTGCGCCCGGCCTGGCCCGGCTGTGCGGGGACAGGTACGGCGAGCACGGGGACTTGTTGCCGTAGGCGTTCCTCACTGTTCTTGCTTCTTCTGGGGCCGGTGGAGGTCGCCGTGCTTGGCCTGGTGCGGAGTGGGCCGGGCCGTAGCTGCCCCTTTGGGCCGGAGGGCCGCTCCTGCACCGGTGGAGGCGTTACGGTGTCCGGCTGTCCCCAGACAGCGGGGCGGGCTTGGCGGGCGTTTCCCGTTGCGGCCGGGCCGGCCTGGCGTGGGTCTGCGGCCCGAGGCGAGGCAGGGCAGGGCGGGGACGCCTGTTACCGGTAAGCGCCCGAGTGGCTCTCACGGGCAGGTGCGGAATAATCTGCTGGAAGGTGGTGCTTCTTTCTGCGCTCTCAGGGCTCGGAGGTGATGTTTGACAGATCACAGAGGTTTAACAGACTTGTTGGTAGTCTTTTGAGAGATATGTATTGGCAGGAGGCGGGAGTTACCTGGTATCTCTCGCAGTCCTGCTCAGCTATGCATTCCTGCTTTTAATCCTTATTGTAGGTAGCTGCTCTTGCAACTGGGACTGGGCTGTATGAAAACTCCCAGAGGAAATGCCGGTTGGGATGGCTAAAGATCTGGAGGAAACTGGCTCATCCTCAGAGGAGGAAGAAGATGCTGTAGATGAACTGGAGTAAGTAGAAAAATAACTTTCTCTGTCCCTGCGCTTTCTGGTGGATCTGTAGTAATTTGAAAAGACACATGGATTTCTTACTCTCCTACCTATGAAGTGAAAGATGGTTGGTTTAGGCCTTAAGCCTATGGGCAGGCTGCCAACAGCTGCAGCCTAAAAGACCACCACATGCATCAGGGTTGAATGTGCAGCTTTTCTTTGGCTGCTCTGAAGTCCATAGTTTCACGGATTTCTTTCTGTCATGTTCCTAAGCTGGGAACTTTTTTGATAACATCAAAATATTGTCCCTTTGTTTTCTTTTTCTTTTTTTTTTTTTTGCATGTGTGTGGTTTTTGGATTTTTTTTTTTTTTTAGCTTTTACTGCTGCAGAGATTAGAAATCTGCTGTACGGTAGACTGATACATATGTTTTATGGCCTTTTAAAAAAACTGTCTTGTGATAAATCAACTACTAGACTTCATATTTCTTACTAGTAACAAGTCATAATGTTTGTTCCATCTTTGTTTAGCAACTTCTTTTAGCTTTGCTTATGAAGAAATTGTTCCCTTATCCTTTCCCATAGCAGAATCCCTCTTCTGTGTGACCTGGACCTACTTCACTGTGTCCTGTTAGGGTTTTTTTGGGTGCACATTGTGACTGAGTGCCCAGCTGCAGACTACAGTGACTTTAAGACATTTAGAGGAATGTTACTTCATAGCAAGTCATTGGCTTGGGTTGGCTAGATCCTCATGGATGGAAAGGTCCAGAACTAACTTCACCTCGAATGTAACTGTAACAGTATGTCTGCATCAAGTGATGGGGGGTCATGCTAGGAATGAATGACTGTCACCTGGAGGATTGAGCCTTGCTGCAAATCCTCAGGACAGGCTTAGTATAAACTCCTGTCCTGTTGCCTCAGTTCATTTTCCACTTATATAAGGCTCTGGCCTGTAGTGTAAATTCTGGAAGCTTCTTGGGTCCCTTCCAGTCTGAATAGCTAATTATACCTCAGGTGTAGATTTTTTTAAAAAAATATTTTTTAGAGGTAGTGGAAGCAGTTGGGAGTGCTGTGAAGTTAATTTGTCTGCATGATAATGGTAGTAACTTTGTTAAGAGGACCAAGGCTACCCTTAAGAGCCCTTGCCCTAGCATCAGGTAATTGCCCTTACATCTCTGTTACTTTGTTCTAAGTGTTGGAAGTGTTTTCTCCTGTGTAGCTTCTCCAAACCTTTGGTAGACAATGATCTTTCATATTCTATAGACAAATGCTTTTGTATATCTCTGTCAATCTTTGTATTTCTGCTTGTTAGTGTAGATAGAGATGTTTCTCTAACCCGTCAGTCTCTGTTTTCTGTTAACTTTTTCATGTTTTTAATTTCCTTGCCCAGTGGTAATAAACAGCCCAAGTTTTATTTGCCTAGGAAGGTTGACAGTTTTTCTTTGTGTAATCCTACAATTTGATATAACAGGTCTTAATTTTTTTTGATGTGTCCTTAATTTCTCTGAGGAGATGATATTTCCTAGTGTAGTCTTGTTTTGTACAGAACTGATCACTGCATTTCAGAGTCTGTAGCTTAAGTGGTGCACTGGGGGGCATCGTTCTTGAATTCTGGGCTTGCATTCCACTGTATCTGACAGGAATTGAAAGGGAAGAATACACAGCTTTATCCACTGTGTTGAGCCAAGTCTGTTCTAGTCTCTCACACTCTTCATTAGTGCTTTTTTTGTGCACTTCAGACTCCAGTATTATAACCAGGCAGACTGCACTGATCTGCGGTTCTAAAATTGGAGGCTGGAACCTGCATTGCAAGGTCTGGTTGTGTGGATACAAGCAATTGTGGTTTATTGTGAATTATAGATCTTGTTTTCAGGCTATAAATTCAGAGAACTGTATCTGTGAATGCTCATGAGACTTCTCCTAAATTATACCCAGTAAAAGAAATACAGAATTAAACAGAATTAAACAGGACTTGGACTGGCAAGACCAACTCAAAAAGAGGGTGATCCAGAAGACTCCCTTTATAGCTGAGTACCAAGGGCGCTGTATTGTGATTGAGTGAGTGGCCAGGTTTTGGTAGTGGGAGGGCTACAGGGGTGGGTTCTGTGAGAAGTTGCTAGAAGCTTTCTCCATGTCTGACAGAGACAATGCTCCCATATGGACCCGCCCAAGATAGAGCCCAGGAATGATGGTACAAACACCTCTGTGATAACATATTTATGAAGGGGAAAAATAAGTTATTGCACGAGGGTAATAGTGCTCAGAGGAGTGAGAATATGTGACAGGAAGAACTCTGCAGACACCACGGTCAGAGGGCAAGGAGCTGCTCCAGGTGCTGGAGCTGGGACTCCCTGCAGCACGTGGTGAAGACCATAGTGAGGTAGCTGTGCCCCTACAGTCTATGACAATCTGTGGGGGTGCAGAGCCCCACACTCAGGTGGATGCCCAAAAGAAGGTTGGGATCCCATGGGAAGCCTGCGCTGGAACAGACTCCTGGGAGGGACCTCCAGACCCATGGAGAGAGGAGCCTACACTGGAGCAGGTTTGCTGACAGGACTTGTAACCCTGTGGGGGACCCATGCTGGAGCAGCCTGTTCTTGAAGTAATGCACCCTGTAGGAAGGGGAACGCATGCTGGAGCAGTTAATGAAGAACTGTAGCCTGTGGACAGGATTCATATTGGAGAAGTTTGTGGAGGACTGTCTGCTGTGAGAGGGACCTTATGGTGGAGCAGGGTATGGACTCTCCCCGAGAAGGAAGCAATGGCAGAAACAACATGTGATAAACTGACTGTGAGACCCCCATTCCTCATCTCCCTGCACGGCTGAGGGAAAGAAGGTAGAGATTCAGGAATAAAGTTAAGCCTGGGAATTAGAGAGGGGTGGGGGGAAGGTTTTTTTAAGATTTGATTTACTTTTCATTATCCTGCTCTGATTTTGATTGGTAGTAAGTTCAATTAGTTTCCGCAAGTCGAGTCTCTTTTGCCTGTGACGGTAATTGGTGAGTGATCCCTCCCTGCCCATAACTCATGAGTCTTTCGTTAAATTTTTTCTCACCTGTCCAGCTGTGGAAGGGAATGATGGAACAGCTTTGGTGGCTGTCTGGCATCTAGCCAGTGTGGAACCTGGAACCACCACAGATGCCTAGCATGTGTATGTATAAGTCAGCACAGGCAGGGCTTAGGTACAACCACAAAACTGCAGCTGAAATGCAAAGAGTAGATTTCTTTTCGTTACCTTGCTGACTGGGGGATCCCCAAAGCAGCCTCAGAGGCACACAAGCAGGGAGGTAGGCACCGTGGAGCTTGGTCCTTGCTAGAGGATTACCGCAGCTGCTGCTCGCACCTGTTTTTCAGGGATTCTTCCAGGTGTATTTTACCACTGTGCTTTGACTTTTCCCACAGCAGGGCAGGAGTCTCAAGCATGTTCGATAGACAACAGTTACAATGTTGCATGTATTTTTCTACACCCAAGCTGTAAGTCACTTAAGCACGTTTACAATCCTCCTCGTCCTCGCCAATCTTCCACTATTTTCCCCAGTGTGTTTGCTTATGTCCTGTCCACAGGCTAGGTGGGTTAAGTATGGAGGCTTGCTGTGTTGTTATTGTAAGTAACTGCTGCATGTGTGAGGCTCAGCAGTTGCTTAAACTGACTGTCTTGTCATTTCAGGGATCATCCATGTATCAAGTGGACCGGTGGTGGCTGCAGGCGGGTCCCTGTCTTGGTGTTTCATGCTGACGCTATTCTGACTAAGGACAGCTACCTCCGTCTAATTGGAGGTGGGTGCTACTATGTGCCAGCTTTTGGCTTGAAAGCATGAGGTAAAAGTCTCTTACCTGGATGTTCTCTTCACTTTGTGGTGGGAAAAGGACATAGTAGGAAAGAAATTACAATCCTCTCTGGTGTCTGACCACTGAGACATTCAGAAATGCTTAATCCATTGGTGAATAATAATGTCTTTGGATTATGGTGTCTGTTCCTCCACTGGGCCCTGATGCATTTTGAGTTGGAACGGTCTGCTTGCAAATTGAACTTGGAGGCCATGCTAGAACTTAGAACCAGGATATAAATTCACTATAGCTAAGACCTTAAAATCAATCATTGCAGTGAATTCTGAGAGCATTTCACTGGGAAATAAAGCAGCCAGCCCCACAGTTGAACAATAATAAGCTGTAGTAACAAATTCCTGAGTCTACAGCCTCATAACTGTGAGAAGGCCATAAACAGAATAATTGCTGGCAGCATTTGACTTGGAAGACCAAACCTGTCTAGTGTCAAATAAGGGAGAGACTCTAAAGAGGCCAAACAGTCACTTTGGATTTGAAAAGTTAGTACTTGTGGGTGTGTACAGCTTAGAGCTCATTCTGGATGTGCTGAGTTGGAGAAAAGCTAAAATCTACTCGGCTTCTTTTTGTGAAGGTGCTGACACTTTTCTTCTCTTGCTTTTTCCTTTCTTAGGTAATTGGTGCTTTCGTTTCTAATATCCTATCCAAGCAGAAATGCTTCTGGCTCATTGGGGTAAGGGGTGGAGAAGGTGATTTATATGTGGAAACTCCTGCTCCTTTTCATGTGAGTTAAAAATATACTTGGGTGGTGCCAGAAGCTGATGGTAATTGTAACTTGCATTTTTACTGGAGCGTGGGGTTTCTTCTGCTTTTTCTCACATGGTTTAACAAGTTTACTGCTGAATAGTGCAACTTGTTAAATTTCCTTCAGCTTTGTCTGGTTCCTGATCATGACACTTCCTACTTTTTTGACTTATTTTTGTTGATAGAACATATTTCCTGAAGTTTAATCTAATCTTCACCCTTTTATTCTCAGTTTGAATCAAATTGTAAAATGCCTTTTCTAGGCAGTTCTGTATTCTGGCATTGAAATTTCTTTCTCTATTGTCTTTGAACTCTTTTATGGATTGCCACATCCTTTTATATGACAGCTGACCTCTAGTCTTGCTACTTGCTTTTGGTTTATCTTATACCTCCAGGGCTGCTTACTGCCTTTGTTTTTATGACTTTCTACTTGCATAGTGAGTTTATCTTTTTATTTCCTTGTATTTACTATTAACTTTATCTCCTACTGTATTTGCAGTTATTTGTTGGAAGATCAGTACAGGTGGATGAGATGTAGACAAAAATTTGGTGCTTTATCTTGGGTTTTCAGAATCTAAAAAGTAATCATGTAAGCTAGCCATGTCAATGAGGGGCATAAGACATAATTACTTATAGCTAGGAATACCAATGTTGAATAGAGAAGAAAGCTGAAATCATGTCTGGAGTGTTATAAAGCAGTCTATATGATGGAATGTTTAAAAAAAAAAAACCAACTGGGTATTTGTTAAGCTGTCCTGTGCTTTATTTTTATATGATGGGGTTCTGTGATGCAACTAAGGATTGATGTAAGTCAGTTCAGTGATGCTGATGTTGGCATTTCCTATCTCCCCTTGCCTGTTATGTGCTGCTCTGTGAATTAAATGCAGCTGTACTGTCTGAGTCCTTTTCTTTGGTAGCATGAGTGACTTTGGTTTATTCTTCCAGGTGCAGACTCTAATTCCATATCTCTTTGCCTCTTCACAGAGCGCTTCCACATGTCCTATAAGATTGTGCGAACAGACAGCCGGCTTGTTCGGAGCATTCTGACTGCCCATGGATTTCATGAGGTGAGTGCAATGAACTTCTCATCTGATTTTGTGCTGGGCTGGGAGGTGATGAGGATGTTTTTGGATTTTTTGTGGGTTTTGGTGTTTTTATTTAACTCTGCAGGGTTAGAACCAGGAAGTTGCTGTCGTCCCCCCTGAGGTTTTTGGTTTAACGTACTCTGCTAGTCAGACTCAAGATATGTCACGATTTTGCTCTCTCAAAGGAGAACCCATTAGTCTTAAGCCTGCAAAAATAGGGAAAAAGGAATGTTGAAGTTTGGTCATGTGCTTTTTCTCTTTTTGCTTTTACAGTGTCACACCCATGGGAAGATCTGAAGGATTTAATCTCTCAGCCTTTACAAGCTCTCAGAAGTATTGATGTAGTGTTTCACACTTCTCTTCTAGCACCTGTCTTGCTTTAAAGAATGTCCTGTATACAACTAATGACAATTTGATAGATGTGTATGGTTGATTTTTTTTTTTTCCTGAGTAACAGCAACTTAAGGAATTGGTCTGACAAGTTTCCTGAAGAGATTTAAAATGCTTTAAAAATTGCATTTAAAGTGTCTATGAAAATAACAAACTCACAAGTTTGTTTAGGAAAATTTAACATGGTTATTTCCCAGCATTGGAATACCTTAGGGCAGCAGCTGGGTTGAATTGCCCTTATATTAGAGATAGTAGAGGAGACTGCCTTAAACTAGAGTTGCTTTGGCCTTGCAGCTCTAGGGACAAGTGGTGTTGCTTTTCATTAGTTTGATGTTTTTGTGTGTGGTGTTTATTATGTTGCTTTTTAGGTTCACCCTAATAGCACCGATTATAATCTCATGTGGACAGGATCACACTTGAAGCCTTACTTGCTGCGCTCCCTTACAGATATTCAGAAAGTCAATCATTTCCCTAGGTAAGGCCTTGATACCATGTTTTGTTGAACATCTCTGTGATGATTTGCAAAAATCTGAACATAGATATACCCCCCCAAAAATAGAGTATACATGGTACTGTAAAATCCCAACAGACTGGGCCAGTGTCTCATGCTGTCTTCATTCTAAATGATCTTTGGGGTTTTGGGGGAATAATATGTGAGTTAAAATGCTTGTCTGTAGCCCAAATGCTGGATTTTTAATTTTATTTTCTTTATTTGATTATTAAATTATTTGTGACTTCAGGTTTTTAGTTAGAGAGATAGTCCTGTGTCCCCAGCTAAGGTTTGTAACCACTATTATAACAGATTGCTGTGCTTCAGTCTGTCTTGGGAATTGCAAGAAGTGCTACAGCTGATGTTAGTACAGCCATAAGATAGAGGCAGTAAAGCTCAAGAGTAGTTGCAGGTTGGGGTTTAGACATCTGACAAGGCTACAGATACTTTAGTAACTAGGACAAAGGGTTGCTGTAATGTTGGGAAAAAATAGGTAGAGTCTCTTGTTTTGGGACTCCAGGTCATATGAACTGACACGAAAGGACAGACTGTACAAGAATGTTTCTCGAATGCAGCTGACCCATGGGTTCAAGACATTCCATATCTTACCTCAGACCTTTATCCTCCCGACAGAGTACCAGGACTTCTGCAGTAAGTGAATGGCTGGTGATGCCAAGACAAGAAACAAAATAATGGGGTGTGGGGGGAAGGGAATTATTTTTACTATCCTAGCCTTTTGATCGTGCCAGTGGTTAAGGCAACAAAATTAGAGGAAGCTGGAAGGACAGTAGAAAAAGTCCATATGATTTCTTTATGTAATTCATACTCTGCTGTTTACTCCATGCATATGGGCTTAAGACTCCAAAATTGAGGGGTTTTTATGTGCACACTATTGTTGATGATCAGCTTCACAATATCCCTGCCTAATGCCTGGGAGTACTGAAGAGAAAAGTGCCGAAAGGAGGCACAGGGCAGAAGAATGAATCTATCAGAGCAGCAGGAGGGGCTTCAAGGAGGGGCTGTAATAATTGCAGTGATTCCAGAGGGGTAAAATAACACATTGAAAAAGCAGACTTTGATCTCCTTGGGGAGTTCTCTAAAGCTGTTACCATAGGCAATATTCTTGATTCTTGCTCCTCTGTTAATAAGCAAAATGGAAGATGTTGCAGACTTGTGCTGTTTTCTTTTAACCAGGTACCTATTCTAGGGACAGAGGCCCATGGATAGTGAAGCCTGTGGCGTCTTCCAGAGGTCGAGGTGTCTACCTGGTAAATAATGTAAGTGTTCACTGAAAGGACTACTCTCCAGTAACGATGTCTTCAAAACGGTGTCGGCTTCCAGGCAAGAGGCACGGAGGCATCGAACTGGACATTGGCCTTACTCTCAATTTCAGCCATATATTAGTGAACAGTTCAACAGCCCCGAGCAGCTTGCAAAGCCTGCCTGGGCCTGGGCTGTGTAACCAAAAGCAGTCTATCTCTTTGTATGCTGTGCTCATCTTGCAATCTACCTTCAAGTCTTAGCTTATTAGGACCAAGTTTATACTCCCTGAGACAGTTTGGGAAGCCGCGCTGCTTCATGCTCTCATTGTGGCTGACAGTAGGCTGACCTTGGGAAGATTTCCAGAACTCTCCTTAGTTGTTTCCCTGTGTGACCTAAACAGTCCTCAAACAGACCCCTTGTCTCCCACTTCCCCATGGAAAAGACCAGTTTAAATGAAACTTGATAGAGTAGGCAGTGTATCAGTCTTAAAGCTGTGTTATCTAAAGGTCAGTGTGTCCTTCCTGAGGTGTAATGGGGATAGTTCTTTGAACTCAAATGTGCTGGTTTTAGTGTCTTTTGCTCTTTGTGGGCTTTGCAGGGAGTTAGGTTGTCATAGGTAACAAATACATCTGAACAGGAGCCAAACACGAGGGGATTCCAATAAATATGCTCAACAGCAAAATGACTGTTGAGTCATTTTGTTTTCACTCATTTGAACCCCTTTAGCCTTCCCTGCACTAAAGGGGTCATGCTGCCTCATCTGTTCTCTACTTGGATCATTTCCCATAAAATAAGGGAGCAATTTGCCAAGTGTATGAGGTAAGTATTTCCAGAGCTACACTCAGTTTTTTCTTTGCTTGAAAGGGAGGAATGAGCTCAGGCTCACATGGCAGTTGGCCATGACATGGGGAAAATACCCTTCTGGGACCAATATCCCTTTGTGTATTTCTGTTCGAGAAGCATTGTAGCTAGTTTGGCCCACAGGCCAGTTTCCTTCAGTGTGATGCCATTAAAAGAGTGTTTTTCAGAATCTCATCACAAAAGTTTTAGAAAACAGCAATAATGGCCCCCCCTGCCCCCCCTCCCCAACAAATAACAAACCTTTGCATTTCCCTGATCCATACAGAGCAGTCTGTCACTTTCGTGTGATGTTCTGAGGGAAGATTCTATATAAGCACTTCATATGCTTAGGTTTTCTGCTCATGATGCTGGTGTTGTGGCTGTATACATGCAAAATTGAATAAAGGCAGAATCCTGTGGTTCTCTTCCCTCTTTTGCAAAGTGAAGGCAAGGAAATGTTGTGCAAGAAATTGTTGAGTAGTTAAAACTGGTTACAAGAGAGGCTTGCATACAGCAAAAAGTAAAAGCTTTTTCTACAGATCCCATGACTTTGTGAAGTGTATTTGTCATAGACCTTTCTGTTCTGAGCAACAAGCGTAGCTTCTTTTGGGTACAGGAGCTCCTGCTGTGAACTGAGACTCAGTAGAAGGTAGGCAAAAAGGTTGGATACCAGCCCAGGATGTAGTTATAAAGATCACAAGTTGAGTAATTTTCTTCACTTGTGACTTCCTCACCAACTTTAGTTACATACTCCTTCCTGTGACTTCTAAGCCCCTTCTCCATGTGTCAGGTTAAATCCTTGAGAAACAAACAGAGTAACAGTTACTTCTTAGATGTGGGGATTTTTTTCCTTGGGTATTTTACATCATTGCCATGTGGCTGTTAAACCTGTGTGCTACTCTGAGTATTTTACTGGAAAATTCAATGAGCAGGTTGTTTTGGCAATTTAATAATTCCCAGACTTCTCTTTAGGATCTAGTTACCTTAAATGTGTTGTGACTGACAGTTACATTTTTTCATTTTGGTTTTATTTCTTCCTTCCCCAGACATAGTTATTGGTATGGGTGGCTTTAGGAGGGAAAGGTGGGAAAAAATGGTGCATTTGGTCTAATTTCTTCTTATTCCTTACATCTCCTGTTTTTTCACACCTAAATTCTCTGTTCTTCTACAGCCAAGCCAAATTATTGTGGAAGACAACATCCTGGTGTCTCGTTACATCAGCAATCCCTTGCTCATAGATGGTGAGTGTGCTTAGGAATTGCTTTTCTCCATTCCCCCAACCCTGCATCTGAGGATCTCTGCAACCTTTGCAGGAGTTTAGTTGAATAATTGAGTGGTCTAGCTTGGTCTAGCACCAGACAAATGTAACTAGAGAATTCATTAAAACCTGGAAGCTTTTCAACTGGGATAGCTTCAGGCACTTACGTCAGCAGCAGATAATGGTTTCTTTTGAAATTCCTCAACTGGATATGATGTCTGAAAGATACTGCAGTCGCTGACTCTTGACAACTGTATTTCAGATTTCAAGTTTGATGTGCGTCTCTATGTTCTGGTTACATCCTATGATCCACTTGTCGTCTATCTCTACGAGGAAGGATTGGCCAGGTATGGGAGAAGTCTTCTTTTTCAGTGCACCTGCACTTGGTGATCCAGACATTTCTTGGCTTGCCTCTCTGCTCCTGAAACAATAGTAAAATGAGGAAAGTGCCAGTTAGGGAATTCTGCAGAGTTTAAATAGATGATTCTTCACCATGCTGCGTCCCATCAGGATTCTTCACATAGATTATAGAATCTTGAGGGAGGGATTTTGTTGTTTTTATATATAATTAATAAAGCAAGTTTTCTGCTCTTAAGGGTTGAATGGCCAAATAGATCATCACTGGCATGTTCATTCTCAAAGCTGAGTTCTTCTTGAAACTTGGGATTATTGATCCCTTTGGGCCTCTTCTCCATTCTCCAAGGGGAAGGGAATCCAAGCTTTCTCAAATTTATCCTAAAAAAAAAGTAGTTGGAGACCTGTTAATGACTGTATTGGTATTTGTTTTAATACTTTCAGTGACTCTTCTAAATTTTAGGTCAGTATTTGTATTTTCTGCAGTATCCAGTAAGTGGTTTTAGGCTAGTTCACAGTTTTTACCCTGCAAGATAACAATTTTCTTTTGTGTGTAAGCCATGAAAGATACTTAAGATTCCCTAGAATCAACACTTGTCTTCCAAAAATACCTGTTTTTCTTCATCACAGAAGTTTAGCAAAATATTTGTCTGTAGTAACTAATAGATTTGAAGCAATCACCCCTCTGAATTCCCAACAGAGCAGAATTTTAACTGTAGTGATGTTTGAGAAAAGAGCACCACACGATTCTCTTCAGCGACAGTTCTAAGTAATGCTGTATCTTTTTTACAAGTACATCTGATGTACTCAGAATATCTCTAGGGTTCGTGCCTGACATGGCTCTGACTTGGGTAGGTACTGAATCCAAATTATCTTTGTCCCAAGAAGATAATGAATCCCAAACGATTCATAAATAATGATCCCACAGGAAATATCCATTAAATCAATGAACACCCTTCAGGTGTGTTGTGATGTGCCTCTGCCTGCAAAGATAATCTGAACACATTTTTTTCCCTAAAAGGAGGCAGAAAGGGGAAGCTTATGTTTATAAGTGGAAAGCTTGACAACTATATTCACTTTAGAAAGGGAGCCTTAAACATGCCAGGCATGCAAGACTTTTCTCTTGGGAACTGGCAACTAAATTGTTAGCTGCTAATATTGCATGTTTTTGGAAAGTGAAGGGGGAAACAAGATAGCGTAGATTTTCAGCATGTTCTCAGAATGGGCAGTACATAGCAGGCCTTCAAAAATAGGATTTGCACCATCATTAATATCTTAAAGGTGGTTCTGCTGATCTTGTAACAAAGAAGTTTACTTCTGGAAAAATCCACCTGTATAAACACAAGTGTTCTACTCTGAAGATAAGCGTGCATTTTTGCCAGTAGAGTAACATATTTTGCATGAGGGTAAGAGCGTAGAAGTGCGTATCTGGGTTTCCATTCAGAAGCATCAGTCTCAACAATTCTGGACTCTCAGTCTTGCTAAGATCCCATCTCTCAGCAATACTTGCAAATCACTTTTCAGTGTTCTGAAATCCTTAGCAGTTTTATGTGTGTTTAGCTTCTGTTTGTTTAAACTGTAATCAAATCTGGTGCACATGGCGTTGACGCACATGATGAGCGGAACATATATCTACAGGACACCACAGTATTACTAATTAAAGTTTTCCTTTCTTTCAAATTGCATGCCATCCTTCAGCTTTCTGTGAGAGATAGATAGTATATGGAGACTAAATGTGCCACTAGGTATCTTAATGCTAGTTTGTGGTATGATCAGCTCTACCAGTACTGTGGAAGAAGTGTAGAGGAAATGAAAATAATGAGCTGTTATCTCTCTTCCAAGGTCCTGACTCTGGAGAGTAGCTCTGATTCTGTTACTAAACTTCAACTGCCCATTGAGCAGTTTCAGCTCAAGTGTGAGCTATGGCAAAAGACTTGCAGTTGAAGCTATAAGTTTACTGCAGACAGTATCCTTCATTATTCTTAAGCTTTTCACATCTGCTGTGGCTGTACAGCTGGTATGATCCTGCAGCAAGTGCTGGCAAGCTCTCTTTGGAGGACAACACTCAAGGTGAGCAGAGGCTGATAAAAGTTTAAGTGGGCTCTTCTGTGCGGCCTCCAGATGGCACTAGTGGTTTTCAGTTGTACCAATTTGTATTTTCCCCATACCCTGCATTTGCAGATTCAGTTGGTGAGAGGTAAAGAACCTGGAGCTACTGGAGTATGGCTTCCTATTTAGCTGTTTTGTCATTCATTTTAAAATGTGAGTTATGTGCTGGGAGAGAGGATTGTAATTGCCTCACATACTGTAATGCTTTGGTTTAAAGCTGGGACAAAAGTTTAGCTGTGCAGGGAGAGGGAAATGTTTCAGCCTTGGGGAGTAGAAGCTGTTTTTAATTCTTTGCTTAAGAAAAGAACCCCATGCTGCTTGAGGGTAGAAGCAATTTCTAGCAGAGACCTGGGAGGTAATGTCAGGGTCTGGAATCAAAGGTGGTATAGAAGCAATCTAAGATGAAAACTACCAGCAGAACAGAGCAATCTGGTTTTGGAACCTCAGCTGGTGTTTGCGGTGCACTATGATGACTTCCATGTTTTGAATTTGCTTTCTGAAGGCAGATAGTCTCTGAAGTGTAATAAGGGTGACCTGGCTTGGTCTTTTAATTTCTTTTTTCCTGTTTTCTTAGTCTGTCTGAAAGGTCACGTTCCTCTCTAGTGTTTTGCTTTGCATATTCTAATATTTCCATATTCCACAAACCTGACTGTTTCAGTAAACTTGGTGGCCTCTACCAAAAAAGGAGTGCTATCAGGAAACCATAAGATGTAATGATCTTTACAAGGAACAAACTTGGTATAAGAAACATTTGTGATGTTTGCCTAGATATTTCCTCAGGCCTTGTTTCTTCTGGCACAGCTAGACTTGTCATGACATGATCTAGAGTGGAATTTGAGGCTTCAGAGCTGAGGAGAAGGAAGGGATTGTGGATCCAACATTTTTGTACCTTCTATTTCACTTTCCAAGTTTCCTCTGAAGGAGATAGGAAGGGTATGTACCCAGATGTGTGTAACAGAGCCTTCAGCTGTTGTGCTGGAAGTACCAAATAACTATTTGGTTTGCCCTGGCCAAAGTTCTCTCTCTCTTTTTTATTTTTTTTTAATGCAGTTTTTCAGGAAGATAATGACTTCAAAATGTTTGCATCAGGGGTTTTTGTTTGTTTGTTTGTGGTATTTTTTGTTAGTGTTTTTTTGTTTGTTTATCCTCTAAAAGAATACTGAGTAGAACTTAAGAAGCACTGATGTTGAGTAGGTTCCTTTTCTAGCTATTTCCACCCTACTCCATGTGGAATAAGCTATATAAGGGGACAGAGCCATAGGTGAACAGAGCCAACTATCAGACTTCTGGAGAGTTATTAAGAGTGGTATCAGTGAATGTGCTCTGTTTTTATCTTTTGTTACAATACAGCTTTTCTAGTCATGCCTCCCTCGAGCTCTATCAAAACTCCTTGCATATTTTATGCCTGGTGCACCTCTAGAAGGAACGCTGCTAATAGATTCATTTGCAGATATTCAGTGATCTGTTTGGAGGGAGTGGAGTGGGGTGGGGATTTTTTTCTCTTGAGGCTTGAAACAAGACTGAAGCTGTTCTTAAGACATAAAGCAGCACTGGGTGACTTAAGATCCTCCTGCTGGATTGAAAAGTGCGTTGAACACTTTTCTAGTACATATTAAAAAAAAGGTAGACACAGTGTGCTGCCATACATCTGTTAAATTGGCAAATATTTAGTAACTTTGTACTGGAAAGGACAATTATAATCTAGATTGGGTGTCTGTGATCACAGCCTGGAGAATTGTAGCTGGGGCCTTTGCATTGAAGATGTAGGTTTGGAAAATGAGATGGTCATGGCAAGCTTGGTCCAGGTTTGCCTGAGGGTATAATTCTGTCACTCAACCATACATTAAAAATCTTGGTAGTTTTATTTATCTGTGATTTCCAAAACAGGCAATATATTTATTGACATACCTTTTATATCTTAGTTTGAATAAGAGGTACATTGTGAATAAACTACAGTCTTAATTATAAACTTTGACATGCTTTTGAAGGTGACTCACCAAGCCCAATTATGTGGGAGTCCCAAGGCTTCCCTTAGAGCCAACTGCTGAATTGGTGGATTATGCTGGTTTTTGGAGGGAATGTATGTAGAGAATAACAAGCCTGGCTTGTGCCTGAAGTACAGCTGAAGAGAACATAGGGCCAGGAATAGCTTGTGCTGTTTGTGCGCCTCCCCTGTTTTGCTAGTTCTCTCCTGTCTAACTTCCCCTCCTTCTGTGTGGGACAGAAAGGAGCCTGGTGGACCTCTCTTGCTTGGTGTCTGCAGGCATAATGGGGGCTCGACACATAGTGTGGGGAATTCATAGTGAAGTGGCTCCTTATTTTGGGGAGACTTCTCGATAGACTACTTTTTTCTCCTAAACCATGTTTAGACAGCCCTATTTCTGAGCTTTAACAGCTGGAAGGATCCTAGACCATCAGGAACTTGTCATTCACATTTACACTGAATTTGAAAAATAGATTAGAGAAAAGGGAAAGGCAAAACTGAGCTGAAACCCAGACATTCTTGCAAAAGGCCCAAGGAGCAGCAGCTCCTTGGGGAGACTTTCCAGTGGGACAAAAGGGTTTGCTCTGGGGTTAGACAGCTGGACTTCACAGCACCTGCCATTAGCCATGGTGCCACTTGAGCTCATACCACTCAGTCTTGAGACACCCTTCCTTCAGTAGCCTGGCTTCCTAGTTGACACTGGCTCCTCTGGGATAGTCACCATTTCTGTGCTGGATTCCTGTGGTTTCCAAAGAATTCAGGTGCTTGCTTTGAGCCAAGGCATTCACATTAGCTCACAGGCTGCACTTAGGCCAGAGCTGGCTGAGCCAGCCACAGCAGCCCCATCCCTCTTGCCCAGCAGCCTCTGCTCCTTAGGGAGTGTAACTCACTTATTTCTGCATGGACACCTGGGATCAGGCTACAGCCACTTCCATAGACGTTGCCCGTGCAGAAGCTGTGCAGCAATGTTACTCACTAGATGTACCTGCTGGGCTTCAGGCCAGTAGATAGTGCGTCAAGACAGAAGACTTTATGTTGCTTCCTTACTTTTTTATTAAGATAATCAGATTCAGATCACTGAGGTGGATAACTACTGAATCACTGAGGTAACTACATGTAGTGTAGTGTAACTACATGACCCTACTGTTGTGCTTAGCAGACAGGCTACTAAGCAGTTGTTAAAGCTGGTCAGCTCTTGGTGACAGTCTGTACGATGAGAAACTAGAGAATGGGAGAAACAGAACATGAGAGGTTCACCAAATCATAGAGTGGCTGAGGTTGGAAGGGATCTGGTCCAACCCTCCTGCTCAAGTGGGGCCACCTAGGTCTGGTTGCCCAGGACCATGTCCAGATGGCTTTTGAGTATCTCCAAGGAGGGAGACTCCACAACCTCTCTGGGCAACCTGTGCCAGTGCTTGGTCAACCTTATGGTGTTTTCTTGTGCTCTGAAGGTTCAAAATCTTGTTAATGGCAATGCATAAGATGAAAACACGCAAATTTGTTGTGAAAAGATTTTTAAAAGTCTTTATTTTCCCCCCTGTTCCTGCAGACATCTGGTAAAACTGCTCCTGGCTCTTGTTCTTTAACAAAGAACTGTTTGAGTAATTTTATTCAGCTTTGATTAGAGAAACTGGCATCGAAGAGGAGTCACCAAAGCTCCTTTTTATGTTTAGTAATTCCCTGACAAGATTTAGCTCCTGTTCATAGTCGATTGCTAACTGACCTATTGGGTGGATGCTGTGAAACATATTAATGTTGGAGGTAAGGGGATTGTGATGATCTTTAGACTTCTGTTTTCTGTCCTGTACTGTAAGGGAACTATGTTCCCTAAACAAAGTGGCAGCTAATAGACTAACAGGGAGGCTAAAGTCTAATCCATGGGGAGGAATGAGGGACTGGGAAAGTGACTCCAAGCGTAAAACGTGAGGAGCATGCTTGTAAAAGCACTACAGCAATTATTTCCAGGACATTTATGCAGGAACTGTGTGCAATCATGGAAAAGTCTATCATAATGTGTGCTTTTTCGTAGCACTCATTTGAGAGAAGAGGGATTAACTATTCTTTCCTTCTTCCCACTCCAGAGTCTTTTCTCCTCTTCCTTTCCCAGGCTCTGACTAGATGCCTCAAATAAGCATTCCAGAGCTGTCAAGTTTCATGCAAAACCATGTAACATCTTCTGTAAATATTTAACGATCCAGTTTATATGTTCCTGAAATGACTTGCAAACTTTACGTTGTGGTTAATTCATTTCCTGAAGTAATTCTGGAGATAAGGCAAAGAGCATTGTACAATCCCTTGGGTAATGTCCTGCCTGAAACTGACAGTAAAAATGTAGTTGTTTGGGCTAAGGTGGTGTAGAGGTGTGGGTTATGGGCCAAAGTTTGGTGTGGTGGATTTGGGGATTTTTTCAGTGTGAGCTCTGACATGTTTTGTAGATTGCTAGGTGAGCAGGGGACAAAGCTTGCATTGCACTTGTGGAGGAGGTGACCTTTTGAAGGTGGAGCTTAAGTGTGGTCATTAGGCTTTTAATGAACTCTTACAAGAAAAGGAGGGAAGACTAGAATCTGTCAGTATCTGAATACCAAAGGTGAAACTGAAGCATGACAAGGAGGCAGAGAGCTGGGATGTCTCCAGATGTTACATGGTTAGTCTGGAGGTTAAGCATAATTCTGGAGTCTGAAGGAATTAGTGAGGATTTTTCCCTTAATTTTCTTTTTGTGCTGCCCAGGCTACCTGCTGCTACTACTGCCAGTCTTTTGCTTGCTTTTGATTGCTCTTTCTTCCTCTCTGAGCCAAGAAGCTAGAGGGAAGGAAGGGAAGTGTGCTGTTGGTGGTGAGCTGCGTAGCAGCGTGTAGTTTTTGGTGTAGAGAATGGGTTGTTGCCTTCATCTAAGATGGCATCCGCCTGTGTGACTTGGGTGTGACCAGCTGGGACATGAGCAGATGTATCAGAACAAAGGAATGTATGAGTGTCACTTCTCTAGTCTAAGCTTTGAATTCAGAATGAAGGGCATCTCCTCTGTCCTGCTGGGGAAAGAGAAGCTGCAGTGAAAGGGAGGGAGGCTGCCATGGCTGTTCCAATATGATTGCTACTATTTCTGCCTGGGAAGCAGCAGTTTGTGTGGAAACTGAACAATGCAGGGTCAACCTCAGTTTAACCTTTCCTATTTGTAGCTGTAGTTTTGGGGTAAAAGCTCTCCTATAATATTTCTGCTTAGAGGCTTTTGGAATCTAATCTCTTGTATACCATGTTAGAATATGTCCTTTTCTTAACGTAGCCCTTTCATCAGTCTTTAAAAGGACAAAATTCATTAGAAGGGGAGGATCTTTGAGAGAATGGGACTGCAGTAAGGCCAGGTAAACAAGTTAATGAAAGTGAGTATCTTTAGTATCACTTGCAGTTCATTTTGGACAGTGAATACAAGCAGTACATAACATCAGGACATGGAAGGTTGTTGGCGATTGAATCACAGACCCTGACCGGCAGGAGATCTGAATCGTTAATTCAGAGGACTGAGTTGATTTTATACACTTTGCTAAGGCACAGTATTCCCTTATATGGCATGACCTATCCCATGTTGCCACATCAGCAACACACTTTCTCAATGTCCTCTTATGGGGTGGTCACTTGCTGTTCACCCGTCTGTCAGCTCCCAGCAGGCTCCTCTCCGTAGGGGTCTGCCCTGTCTCCCCAGGGTCCGGTGGATACAAGCCTCTCTGTGCCGCCATGTGCTCCTTTGTGCTGCCATGTGCCTCTGCAGGCAGGTTTTACAGCTCACAACCCAATTCTACCTTATAATTCCCCATAGAAGATGCTTCCTATGCTCTTGCTGCTGTGAACTGTATTATCTCTGTGTAATCAGTATCTCAGAGATGACCCAGGTTGATGCTGTCAGAGAGGACCATTCCTCTTGCATCTTCTACCTGTCTCCTCTGCACCCTCTCCAAGTACATAGCCAAAAGAAAGAAAGTTCAGTCATCCAGCTTTGAAAACTGGTGGTTAGAACTTGAGTTACAGAGAAAGCAAATCTGAATTCAGGCCAAAACAGAGTTGATATCCTTCTGATGGTGGATACAGAACAGACATCCATTCCTTTCTTGGCTACCTGCATAATATTTCACATTGTTAACAATAAGAAGAACTGCTGGTTTAGATGAAGTGGGGACAGAAGAATGCACTGAAGTGGCAGAAAACCTTCCTGTCTGACTAATAGTGGAAAATTTTACCTTTTCCTAGTTTTTTTTTCCCACTTGACAAGTCCTACAGGAAAATTCTGTGTAAGAATTAAAAGCAGTGTGAATCTGGTTGTTGAACCACTCAGCCCACACACACTTTATCAGCAATGCCTGTTAAGTGTGTTGGGTCTCTGCATTGCAGGGCCTATGGAGTAGTCCAGAACTTGGACAGGAACAGATCACAGTGGGAGAAAATGACAGTTGCTTGAAGCAGAGTAAGAAGAGATGGTATTAGTAAGCAGAAGATAGTGTTTAGATGAGTTTCCCTTGATAAAATGGTCTCTTTTGGCTGAAGATGGGCCTCCACATGTGGACAGTCCAGCCTCTGGTTTAGGAGTACTCTTGGATTCTTGTCTGATTGCAGGCTCCCACATAGCAGCATCCACGAGTAATGCTTTGGCTCAGAAACAGTCCTATCCTGGCAGATGGTGATCTGGACTCATGTACTTGTGCCTTCATCACTCTTTGGCTGGATTATAGCAATATGAGACACCTGGGCATGAAGCCTTTAGTGTTTAGAAAAATAGTTCATGCAGAATATTGCAGCATATGCCAGTGGTAAGTTCTGTTACTGGGAAAACACGAGGCCTGCCCTATATTTTCTGTCACTGCTTAGCATATAGCTTTTGAATTCTTTTAGGATCTTGTCTCTTATCTTTTAAGTAGCCTATATTCTATTCTTAATAGTGTCCCAGAATGAAATTGGAAAAGAGTGTTGGCCTGAAATGAAATCATCTTCTAAAAGATTATAAGATTCCTCAAGAGTTTATTCTAATTTCAGGTTAACAGCCTGAAAATTTTACAAGCATTGTTTTTCTACTTTTCACTATTACTGTAAGGCCTTTTCCTATGACCTTGGTTTCTCTAAAATAACAGGTAAATTTCTGTTGAAGCAAGACATATTCTGTAGCATGCAAGTCTCTTGTCCTTCCTGGACAGAACAAGTGTGGTGGATGAATAGCATAGTTACTACAGTGGAAGAAAGATACAGTAAAGTATATTCTGAAAAGCTGTAGAATTGTAGAGTACTGAAGTTAATTGTGACTGGTATTTCAGAGGTAGTAATACTCTTCCATCTCAAGCAAGTGCAAAGCACAAAAGTGTAAGGAGTGTGGGCTATTTGCTAGCAGTATACTTCTGATCTGTTACTGTTCTGACATCCAGAGGCTATTGATAGAAGCTCTGGAAATAGCTTGGATTTTCCATTTGCAGACTGGTCAAACCAGCTCTGGGTGAATGTATTAAGCATTGGATTATATTGTTTAATGCTTGGACTTTTTTGATAGTAGGTATGAGTAATTTAATGTTTTGGAGGTTTTCGGTGCACTGCTGAAGTTGCCCATGATGTCCATGATAGCATCCTAGTAAAAGAGAAAGCTTATGTACTGAGAGCTCTAGAGCACAGTGAAATATCTTCTGAATTGGGAGTCCCCAAGGAAATGTAAAATTCTGAGCATGGAGCTCGGACCACCTAATAATTAAGGATGGCCTCTGTAGAAGGAAGCTAAGGCAAGCATTTGAAGGTACAGAAATACTGTTGTTTAGAGTATTGTCTGTGTCTGCCAGGGGTTCCTATTCTCATATTTGAGGGTGACAAATTAAAAGCATAAGCTGAAAAGCATGGTGAACCTAACTGCCCTCTGCTTGAAAGTACCAAAGGAGCCATGACTTGAAATGGCTCTCTGATTGTGCTCCATATCTTCCAGGATCTGGCTGAATGTATAATTCAACAAACACTTTCAGTATGCTGCCAGTAAATGATTGTTAAGTTGGAGATGATGAAATCATAATTAAGAACAAAATACATGATGGGGCTTTTGTCACTGTTTTCAAAACAGAAGTGCTAAATCCAGGAAACTTACAGTTAAACTGAAAAGAAATTCAAACAGTTTAAGCTGTGGAAATATGTGGAAAGGGGATCCAAACTTCCAAATGCTTTTGTTGCCAGCTGCTCTTACTTCATATGTAGTTAAAGCTGAGAAAAATACGGTGCAAAATATTTTACACTCTTTTAACCTTGCCACTTAAAATTAGTTATATCATGGGTGCTTTGTTTTCCCCCCTGCTTCCACATGTGTGTTTAAGGATAAATTTAAGCATCTTCATGGATTTGCTGGTATAGTTCTTATGGCAACAGGTATTTCTCAAAATGGCTACCAAATGAGGGCAGTAATGGCATAATTTTAAGTGAGAAATAAGATCTTTGTTTTTTTGGCAGTTCTTTCTAAAGGAAGGATTTTTTGGTGTGTGTGTAACTTGTTAGCTGTCTTTGTATAGTTCAGCTTCTTCTGAACTTTGGAAAATAATTGGGGAAAGATGAAGAGAGATGACTGTTAATGAAAAAATTGGAGATGCATTCTTTTCTGGACATTATTTCATTGCATAACCAGATGATCCAACTTTCTCTCCCTCTTCCATTTTTCCTGAATCCTGTCTCTTTTTCCTGCATTGAGGCTTCTCCCATATCTACTCCACTTGTTGTGCAGCTAACCCTGCTCTCCTTGGTACATACTTCTCCTCTTGCTGGGGCTTCTTTGGATAGCCCGTGTTTGACTCTCTCTTGTTATCCTTTCTTACTTCCCTTTATCTCTTTTGAGACATTGGCATCTTAAGCTCTTGTGGTACAGTAGGATTGTCAGAGTAAAGGTGTTTTTCTCTTGTTGATTTTTCTTATTGTTTGGGTTTTTTTGGACTGGAACATGCTTGCTGTTACGAGCTATGGTGATTATCAGTGGCTCATATTGGTCATTCTACCAACCAGATGCTCTGGATTCTGCCCTCAATTTTTTTAAAATTTATTTTTCTCCAAAATCTGAGGCCTAAAATATGTATTGAATTAGGATTACATGTAGGATAAGAAAATGATTGCAGTTGGGCTAGATTAGTGTTGTAGGTCCCTTCCAGCTGCAACTATTCTATTACATTATATTCACATTCTATTACATTATTTTTTGCTTGATATGTCCTTTGAGGATAAACTGTATTTTTTGTAAGGAAAGATTGCATTTGATGAAGTTTCATACATGCATTCTCTCCCTAGCTGTTGCTGTTGAGTGGTCTGTGTGGTAGTCTGTGGTTTGTAGTGACATGTTTGCTGTATCTAGCAAGAATGCCACTTGTTCAAGAAACACTGTGAATTTTTATTCCTCTTTGCAGATTTGCAACAGTGAGGTATGACCAGGCATCCAAGAACATTAAAAACCAGTTCATGCATCTGACCAACTACAGTGTCAACAAGAAGAGTGGAGATTATGTCAGGTACTTGGCTGGAAAATGGAACTTACTCTCTAGGGGTTGGGTTAGTTTACCTAAGTTGGTCTAATGCTGACCCATAGAGGCAGGCCAGTGGTGTTAATCTCCTTCTTTCATTATTTTTAGCTGTGATGATCCCGAAGTAGAGGATTATGGAAACAAGTGGAGCATGAGTGCAATGCTGAGGTACTTAAAACAAGAGGGGAGAGACACTGCAGGTCAGTAGAAATGTTGTTATTTTATGTCTTTGTTGGATCTTGATCATCTCACTAGTGTGAATTCTAAGAAGTCAAGGAAGAGCCCCAGCGAATCCCATTTAGCACTAGAGCAGGGTGGAGGGAAGCACTGTTCCTTACTCACTAGAGCTGTGCATTTATTCCCTATCCCCAGAGACAAGGCCTAACCCCTTCCTTCTTGCAACTAGTATTCTGAGACTTTCTCAGGGTGTGTTTCTTAATATTTTACCTACATTTCCCGTTTCTTAAGGTCATTCCATTCCTTCTAAAAGCTTCCCTCCCTCTACTGCTCCCATGGCCTGTTCAGTCTGATGAGTGACCAACTTCTGGACAACTGTTCCAGTTTGAATGACTCTTGGATGTGGTGTCATCTTTCCATGGCTCAGGTTTTTGCTGAGTGTTTTCATTTAGTCTGTGTTTCACATAAAATAGCTCCCTCTTCCACACCTTTGCCAGGTCTGCTGGGAGTAACTGCATCTGCAGAGCAGAATCCGGGTATATCCTTTAAGGGATAAATTACCTGTGATACTGAGGCATCAGTAAAACTACTGATAGCAGCTATGGCCCATATTGCAAATGTTGCCGAGGAACACTTGAATGTTGGAGAAAGGGGTTTGAATCTGGCTTTCAGATGGAAGTAGACTTTTTTTCCATCATATGCGTGCATGGCTGTCCAATCCCTTGCACCATGTGTGTTCAGCAAGCTGTGAATGCGTAGTTATTAATATTGATACATCTCCACACCTCACCCCAACCTCAAGTATAAAATATACACTCTTAATAATTAAGTAAACTACTGAGCAATGCAAGCAGATTTTCTTAACTATCCATTATAAGACTTCTTGCACCTTTCTCTGATGCATCTGGTTCTGGTCATAGGGAGGCAGAATGCTGGCTGAAAAGTGCTGGCCTTGTCTGGGCTGGCAGGGTTTTTGTGCTCCGGGTTGTTTATGTGTGCTGGGATGTTTCCATGCTGTGTTGGTTTCACTTAGTTGTTTTCTGGTACAGAAGTTCACATCTGAATTTGCTTGCATGCTCTTTCTGTAATTGTTCAGGTCTCTGCATGTCATCTGAGCATGAGAAGTAGTAATTGTAGACCTAAAGTAAACTCTCTAGTCAAGTGGTTTGTAGAAGATATTCTTTGAAGCAGGGATTGCCAAATGTCTGTGTGGATTTGCTTGTGCTCCCTTTGAGGGGTGGGGAAGGCTGTCCTTTCATCCTTACTAACTTTTGAGCCTATGACTCCAGTATTTGTTCATTTCTCCCTCCTCTCACTTCTCTATTGCCTGTCCTTGAAAACAAAACCAGTGTGGTGTTCTTTCTACCGCATGACTCATCCCAAGTCCAGTGTAGAATCCAGGTCTACGTCTAATGTGCATCTTTTCTTGCCTTTTGCTTCCTCTGTCTGCTTAGACTCCTGTTCCTGAGCTCTGTTTGCAGGCTCATGCTGGAGCTGGAGAGTGCTTTCTTACTGTGGGTTATCTATAGGTCAGCAGGACTGGGAGCTGTCACCAGTCATATAATTTTGAAAAGATTTATGAAATTTGGTATGGGAACAGCTGCTTTAGAGGAAGGTGCAGTGTCACACAAAACACTTATCTCATAAAAGTTCACAAGAAAAATTTTTATCTCTCAGTGGCTATGGCTTATTCTCTGTAAGTTTGAGGGCTTATCTCACTAACCCACTCTTGTTTAACTCTTGTTTAATCCTTCCTAATACTCTGAGTGGGCAGCGGTCAGACTCCAGCTGACTTGTGCTGATGTGTTTGCCATATGTTTCTGCTTACCTGCACTGTACATACACTCACATTTATCATTCTCACATTCTCATTTGTGAGTATTTTTGCACTAGGATACTATGCATGTCTCTATATACTTAGGCTTGCATGGATTTCCAAGCATCATTGCTTTGTCATCCCTAGGGTCTCATGTGCTTTGATTCACAAAGGTGTGTCTCCATATGCATATTCTCATGCCTTTCTGGATATTGTGTGTTACTTCACAATCTACTTTCTTCCTTTTTCATCCCCTGCCTCCCTTCCCCTGCAGCGCTGATGGCCAACGTGGAGGACCTGATTATCAAGACACTAGTTTCTGCTGAGCTGTCCATTGCTTCAGCTTGTAAAAGTTTTCTTTCACATCGTGGCAGCTGTTTTGGTAAGGCACTGGGGATGTCTTTGTTGATTGCCTCTTGAATACTGTTTGGAACCTCCAGTTTTGTCATGTTAGAGAGAAATATGCATTCCCCATTGCAGGGAAGAAATATGCATTCCCTGTTTGCAAGGAAGCTGGATCCTATTTTGGTTGTTTTGTTTTGTTTATTTTCGTCAGCATAAACCTCGATGAGGGCAGGGGCCAGTGAATCTTAGTTCACCCTGTGTCAGTGCCATTGATCATAATCTTGTGCTAGAAAATGAAAATGTAATTATGAGAGGGACTCGAAGGGGAACTTGGGGAAGTGCTGGAAAGTTGGTGATTTACTGGTGCCCTTGCAAAGAACGGCTGTGGGTGATTAAACACATTTTTAGAGCATTTGCTATTTTCTCTTGAACCATCTAGCGCAATTTAATTTTGCATTTTCCTGCGTGTGTGCGAGGATGGGGAGAAAACGTGTGTGGCAGTGCCTGGAATGCCGGTGGCGGCGGATGGTCTGTGCCGCGTGGGGGCGTCCGAGCCCGCTGCTGGCAGGAGCTGCGCGCTCAGCTATGCGCTGCTGGCCAAGGGGCTGGAGCGCTCGCTGCCAGCACATGCTGGGACGAGCTCCAGAAAGCAGCGGCTGGTACCACAGTGTGCCTTCTCCCACTTTCCAGTGGCTGCTTCCCAGCCTTCCCTAAAGAGGCCTCCTCCTGCTCCTAGCCGTCCTTCACTCATGTGGATGCATGCACGAAGATGAAGTCTCAGTCAGTGCTTAAACCAAAGGCCTAGCTTGGCTTCAGCTAGCTTGTGTTTAGGTATTGGGACTTATATTTAAACTAGCTGTGACAGGTAAAGTAAATCCATTTATGTGGTTCTTGCATTTCACTTAGGTATTGACAATTCCGCAGCTTTCAACACTCCAGCACAAATGCATCTTTGGATATTTGGGGGTGATAAGACAGTCAGGAATCAAGGAGCCATGACTGATAGGTTGTTTAGTTACCTCCCAAAACTAGCTACTGCTCCCACCATAGTTTCTCCTGACTGACTCTCATGCCTTTGTTCAAAGTTGAAGGACCTGGTCATACATGGGGATTTATGAGTTAGATAATAGTCTCAGTGAAATGGCACTTTATGGTCTAGGTGAAAAAAAAGACACACCAAAACCACTTTAGCTGCCTCTGTTTTGGCTTCTCCCTTTTCCTTCCTCAGTTGTGTTTCTAGATTCCTCTGAGCTGTGTATATGGAAACTAATGTTCCTTATGTACTTTCTGCTGGGCCTGGCTCTGAGGTTATCCCACTTCCTGCTGCCTCCCCAGGGCTGCACTAACCACCCTCTCAGATGGTCCCCCACAAATAAACTGTTTTGTTCTGTTTATTTCAGTGTAAACATAAATTAAGAGCTTCCCAGGAAAGAGGGCTTAAGTAGGAGCCATACTGCTTCCCTAGGGAGACTTAGGCATTTCCAGAGCTCAGTACTTTCTGCCACCTTCCCCCACAATTAAGTGGTGGTTCTTGTCTCAAGGATTTGAACTTTCATCATGCTGTATGGTTCATTTGTCATCTGTGTGTCTTGTTCTGACACTTTTTGGTTGTACCACTTTTAACCTTGTTGTAAATATTCAGTTTCAGCTGGAAATGTTCATAATGGTTCAGTTCATAGCTGTTAGCATGAAGGAGAAAACTGGGAATGAAGATTTCAAGGCAGCCTGTAGAGTCTCACAAGAGCCTGGGTTTTTTGTTTTTGTTTTTTTTTCATTCTGAGCTGTGAACAATGAAACCGAGTATGTGTCCTGAGAAGGGCTGATCATGTGAAAAGAATCTCAGACTTCAGAAACCTTTATCTGAAATTCAGATGCAGAGATGGGTCTTGTTTGGAAAACTTCTAAAAAACATAACTAAGTTGTATTTTATCCTAGTGTTTGTAATGCTGTCCTAGGGAATAGTACTCCTGTACAATTGACATTTTCTTCCTAAAAATTAAATCACAAATACTTAATTGTCTAGGTGACACTGCCCACTTTATTTCTGTAACAGTTTAGTACTGCTGTTGTCCTTCAGTTCTTTCTCAAGTAAATGTTTTTATATGTGATATACTTGTTTCCTAGATTTAAAGGAAGAGAATTTATCCATGGCTTCTTCATTTTGTAAAATAAGACTGGTGAGACAGGCTGGTTCCTGCTACCAATGCTTGCCTAGAAAATGAGAGGGGTAGGTTAGGATGGTTCATTTTCTAATGTCAAAATGCAGTGCTGGTGACAGTTTGTGTAAAGAGTGTAGTGAGTCCAATTTTGGCCATGTAATGTGAGCTATTTGCTGCATTCTAGCAATAATCAGTTTTCAAAGGACTTGGGATGCTCAGTTTTGTTGCTTTGAAGTGCATCACAGAAAACACTACAAGTACTACATGATTTTGTGGCCTTGTTCATGCACTGTTATTAACAAAGTGATCCCAAACCTCTATTTTGTTCTTTGTGATTAGCTAATAATTCCTTGTGTAAAATTAAACTCCTAGTAAAAATGGTTTTAACCAGTAAATAACTCCAGAGGAGGGCATGCTACAACTCTCCAAATCACTGCACTGTCCTGAAGCTGGTCGCCAGCTGAGTCAAGTGTTACTTCTGGAGCCTTTCTATATTTTGCACTTATTTGAGGGATGTGACATCTCAGTGTGGAACAGGAGGTACAATAGGGCTGCATATGCCCAAGCTGATTACTGACTGCATTTTTCTCCCTCCTGAAGTAAGCACTTCTGGGTAGGCCAGAAAAGGCAGTAAGACCTGCTTTCAGGCAGAATGAAAAATCTCCCTGTGGGATGGTTTAGTAGGGCATGAATTGAAGGCAGCTGGGTGCAGCACGTATTTTTGCCAGCAGCCACTGTAGCACCGTTTTCTGCACTCACTGAAATGTAAGCCTAAAGAAGCAACAGGTTTAAGTCCTCTTGTTTCATTTACAGTTCTAGTAAACCCAGCTGTGACACTGTTGAGCTTGTCTGCGCTCTAGAAGGCAGGCCAGGATAGGGTAATGGGCATATTGATCCCACCAAAGCAATGAGTTCCTTCGTTAGCCGCTTCTGTGTCCTAAGGCTGAATTGGTCAGCCTTTTGTTTCTAAGCACATCTATATTGAGATAAAAGAAAACAATAAACTATTGTATGACTTGAATGGTGCTGACCTGGAGCTACATACTTTAAAAAGTCTTCATTTGTATCTAATCACCAATTTCTCAACCGCCTGTCTTGCTGTTTTTCATGAACATTTAACTTTTTTAGTTAGTGTAGTGGCAGTTGACCTATTTGGGGAAGCCTTTTGTAGTTTTGAACAGTGTTGACCTGCTCCATTATGACTTTTGCAGGGCACTAAAAATTTGAAATTCTTAAGGAATTTCTGTACACACTTACTTGATGTGAGGGGAGTCCATGTGTAGTGACTTAAGGCAGCCATGCATATACCATACATATTTCCTCTGTTTTTGTGGTTTCTTACATGACATGTCACGTCACAGAAAAGCTGAACAGGGATTCCCTTACCATTACTTTTTTTTTTTGGCAAAGCTTAATCCATTCTATTTTTATAGCCTTACCATCAGTCTTTGCTTTGAAGCCAGTATTTAAAGATGCCATTGGGATCTGAAAAAGGTTGTTCATAGACTCCTCTGGCTACAATCAGATTCAGGAGGCCTGTAGCCTTCAAGACAGCTATTTTGATGGTCTGATGATCATCAAATCATCATGAGCAGATGAGCAAGGTAGATTTTGTAATTTAACTATATCTTCAAATTTAACAAAACTGTCAGATGAGTCTGAAGGGTAAAATGAGTTCAGAGGATAGGTGTTCTAGTCATTGCTTCTATAGTAATGGGGGGTCTATCCCTGCATAGTGTTATAAGGGAAGTTAAGTGATTATCCCAAAGTGGTTTCTGGGATATTAACCTCTTCACTCTCTCTGGTATCACACTCTGGGTTGAACATGTTTATACCTTGTGGGTGATGACTTACTCAGTAAGATTAGGATTACAAAGGCAGCCCAATTTGCAGCAAAACTCCCATTCTTTGATGTTAGCTTTGAAGATGGCCTTATCAGCTTTTCTGACTTCAGAGTTGAAGGATTATTCTGAGTCTGATTTTGGTATAAATGATGAGCTATGCTCAGCTGTAATCTTTTCTTCACCAAAGGAAGCAGTGGTTTATGTAGAAGGAGGACAACCAAGATGGTGAAAAGTCTTGAGGGCAAGAGTGATGAGGGGCAGCTGAGGTCGCTTGGCTTGTTGATCCTGGAGATGGCTGAGGGGCAGTCTACAACTGCCTCCAGGAGGGCAGTGGAGGAGGATACAATAGTGGCACTAGATGGCTTGTCATGAACCTACCGTTGCCACAGTGTGAGGCATGTTTTTCAGTCTTTGTTTTCTTTACTCTCTGCAGAAGGAAATGGCAGTCTTGCTGAAGTTGGTAATTGCAGAGGATATACTTTTGATAACCTTATGCGTGTGTGATTCCACATCTTTGTCCTGCCTATGTATTTATTTTAACAAGTGGTATTGGAGTTTCACAGTGGAAAGGGTACTATGACTATTGTGTTTAATCTAGGAAGTACATTTCCCAAATATTGAAGAGGGCCAGCAAGATATTTCTAGGTAAACTTCTGACTGTTATCTTTGTGCTAAGCCCTACATAGAATCTGTGAAGTTTGGTTCAGTTGCCAGAACATAGATATTACATAGCTCCTGATGCCCCGAGGTAGCAGAGACATCTATCTAGGGCTTGTAGATACAACTCAGAATATGTAAAACTTGGGGCATTATGGAGCAACAGTGGAGACTTCCTAGGAGACCCTAAGTCATTGCAAGTGTCATTAGATTTTGTGTTTAACAATGGAATTGAGTCAACAGGGATACCCTGAAGAACTTACTGTCCTAATAAATAAGGCAGACACAAGGGAAAGGAATGTGACACTCCAACAGCATGGTTAGAGCTAGCTGAGGTCAAGAGGTTTCCCATGTGCATTTGTAAAAGAGGACAGAATGAGTAACTGGGTGGGAAAGATGGAGCTTTAAAGAGCAAGTGATTTGCAAGAGAATTGTGTGGGAGAGGAGGACAAAGTCAGAGGAGCCAAAATACTAGCAAAGGTCCTCTGAGGGGCCAGGGGAGGGAATGGCCAGCAGCAAAAGAAGCAGGAGCTAGTCAAAACAAAATGCACTGCTTCCTGACTGGGGCTGGGAGGTTGCAGACCAGCAGCTGCTGCAGGCCCACTCATTGCTTCTCTGCCTTGGGCAGGAGCTGCTGACCCACTGGAGTTTTCTGTGCTGTTAATAGTCATGGGTCTTCAGCAAACCTGAGATTGTATTTTGAAATAATGTATTAAAGTCATCAGAAGTTTCTCCTGTTCAAAATTCTTTGCTAATATTTACACTTAAAATCCCCACCTTGTCCTTTTCCCTCTACTGCAGCTATTCCTGTCTGGGGAGCAAGAGAGCCAAATGTAGGTTCAGGCTCATTTCTTTGGAGTGAACCAACTCTTTAACTCTCTGCTGTTTTGCTTCCCACTTAATGTCTGGCTACAGACTCCTGAAAAGTGAGCAGGCAATGCTCACTCTGCTGCCATTTCCCCCCTTCCAACCTTCCCCCCCCACCCCCCCCAGCTCATTAACTTTCCATTATAAACTACATGAGCTTTTGCACAGCTGTCTGCATAGGAAGATCTTGTCAAGCGGTCCAGCTCCCCAGAGCCAGCATCAACGTCAGGCAGGCAACAAAAGGCCAAGGCCAGAATTCAAGGAAAGAAACATGGCAAAGAAGTTCTCCTGCTTTTACTCCATGCACTAGGGAACTGGTTAATTCCATGAAAATCCCTCTATGCCAACACCCTGTTTTGGGGTGTTTTGAAAAAAAACATTGCTTAAGTTGCCCTGATGATTATTAAGCGCATTTCTTAATGCTGGAAGAGGGAATTGCATTAATGCCAACTTCTGATTTACACTCATCTTTGTGTAGCATCCTTCTTGCAACTCTTTCCGAACTAGAGAGAACGTGAGTATAGAGTGAAATAGTAAAATCAGTCTTGGAATGGGAAGCTGGCTTCAATCTGACCTGTGCAGAGCAGAACACATCTAGCAGATGTAATATGTTATGAATGTTTTAGAAACTAAGGAAAAAATATTTCTGTTGTGGTTTGCTGCAAAGTGGCAAGTTGTCAATAAGCTGAAGAGTTACGGGAGGTTGTCTATGTAGATGAAGAGAAATCTCTTGTAACCCCATGGGGATATTGCAGAAAACATACAGGAATAATTGAAAAGAAACTGATGCTTGAAAGAAGCAAGATTTTCTCTAGCTGACTGGAACAATGAATAAAGGGATTAAAAAGTGAAAAAGAGAGTGAAGTTCTGTTGTTTCTAGGATCCAGTGGAAGAAGTAGATGGAACCTGCTGTGCTTGTGTTAATTCTATGCGAAAGGAAGTAGTAGAGTTCTGCGTGAACTACAGTTGGTGGGCAGTAAAGAGTTTTTTGTTTTTCTGTATAATACTTTCCTAAGACTAATTTTTTTTTTCCCCTCTTTCCCCCACAGACAGAATATATTTAATTTTGATTCTGAGGAAGTGAAAATTGCCACTTGAGGAGTGTTATCATTTGTTCATCCCTAGAGAGTTTACTGGATTTAACATATATAATTTAGATAGAAAGGACCTGATAGAGACTAATGTTGGACCTTACCTGAATGCTTAAAGATGCAGTAAGGTGAACTTACAGTGTCTGCTGTGTTTTCAGAGCTCTATGGTTTTGATGTCCTTATTGATGACACTCTGAAACCCTGGCTGTTGGAAGTGAACCTGTCCCCATCACTGGCCTGGTAAGTGATTCCCAACTTAATATGAGGCAGGGATTGTTGCTGGAGATGGTTGTCTTTGAAACTTGTGATCCTAGGAAGGCATGATTTCATGATTCCTGCAGATTTTGTTCCACTGCTGATTTGCAGAGAGGATACTCCTTTGCTTTTTTCCTTTACATTAGCAAACTTATTGCAGCAATAGGTTTTGAAAGAGCCTGGTTGGGATTCCATTTTCTTTTTCATTTTTTCTCTTCCATTGTTATTGTTAACACTTCATAATCTCCCATCATAGATAAATTTTGGAGCTCTGTCAGACTATTGTGTTGGGTTTCAACCTTCTTGGCTGATAGAAGCTTTAAGATTTTGGAGTCCAAGCAGAGTTCAATCAATTATGCTTTAATTGAGTACGTAGATGAGTGCTTGGGCTCAAATGTTTGGTCTAGAACTCTCATTAGATAAATTCTAAAGAGTGAGTGTTGACTTGGCCCTTATGCTGACCCTCATGCTCTAATGGAAATTTAGGATTTATTTTTGTAGATCTCTCAGCTGTGATTTTATGTGGAAGAGGCATAGTTAAGTGTGGTTTTTAAGAATTCTGCAACAGCAACTTTTATCTACTTCATGAAATGTAACATATGTACATTCAAAGAAAACATTCCTAGCCCCAAGGAGAGTCTAAACAAAGCTGTATGAGTCTGCATTAGGACACTAAAAGCTGTGGAAAAAGGATAAACAGATTATTTTGTTGCCCTCTGATCTTTACGTATGTATGTGAAGATCACCTAGTTTTCTTCCCATGTTGTTTTTGCCTGTGTTAAGAAGGCAAAGAAACTATATTGGGAGATATACTGAATACTGATGCATTCCTCTCATTTAATGCCAGACAAATAATTCCTATTATCCTCTGTTGCATGTGGGGACAGTGATGCTCCTTTGGACCTGAAGATCAAAGCTAGCATGCTCTCAGATATGTTCACTCTTGTAGGTGAGTGAAAAAAAAAATCCTTCAGTCTTTCCCTCATTATAACCAGTAGAAGGTAGGTTTATGAGCTCCATGTTATTAGATGAGTATAATAGAGGTGAACTCCAGTTAAGGAGTAAGCAACTGTGTTTAGCACTGAGAAGTGCTATATGGAGACTTCAGAATTATCTGTCTGTTTGTGATGCTTAGGTGGTTTTAAGAGTCCCTAATTTGGTATTTGAAGAGACTACTCTCTATTTAGCTTTCAGAGTTAGTATCCATGCATTTTTTATCTTGAATGTGTGGGTTTTGGTTGGGTTACTAGAACTGGAGTACTGTCTTGTGCACAGTATCCCTTGCATCTCAGTTCAGTTGCTTGATGCAGTTTGCCCCAAGAAAGAAGTAGAATTGTCATCAGGTACCCTGCTCAGCTGTTTAAGAAACCAAGTCTATCTCTGTGCTGCCATTCAGTAACCCATTTATTTATGGTCTTGAAGCAAGGTACAGTTGTTATTCAAAAAATGTGATGCAATTACATTTTAGGATTACGTTTTAGAATTACATTTAGTTTAGGATTAAACAAAGCAATATATAAAAAAAAAAGCATCCTTATTGGTCCTTGGGCAGGGACAAGAAGGTAATGTATAAACTAAGATTGTGAAGAGGAATGCTACATTATTATTTCAGTGTTTGTCTGTCTTAAAGTTCTCTTGTGGCTCTTGGTGCCCATAGGCTTCGTATGCCAGGATCCAGGCCAGCGGTCAAACCGGGCCATTTATCATTCATCTGAAACTGTCCGAAGAAATCCATACCAGAAGCTGCAGGTAAGTGACTTTTACAAGGCCTGGCTGAAGAGCATAGCAGGAAGTCATTCTCACTGAATTTGACTCACAGGTGAGAGAGGCAGTGAGCGAGATTATCTGGATTTCTAGCATAAATATGAAAGACGAAATTTTTAACTGTGTGGGTGATGAGGTGCTGAAACGTGTTGCCCAAAGAGTTTGTGGACTCTGTATTCAAGGAGGTGTTCAAGACCAGGCTGGATGGAGCTTTGAGCACCCTGGTTTAGTGGAAGGTTCCCTGCCCCTGGCAGGGGAGTTGGATCTAGATGACCTTTAAGGATTTTCCAACCCAAACCATTCTATGGCTCTCAGAGACTCAGGGGATACATCTGAGTTATGTGCTGTTCAGCCACTTTGATTTTGTTGTGGACGATAAGCTTCCAGAACCCTAGAGCTTTATGAACGTCTCCAAGACCTACTTCTAGGTGACAAGCTTCTTGCATTTGAAGTTTAAGGCTTCTTTCCCATTCTCTTTTGGAATCTCACTTTCCCATGGATCATTGGACTGAGGCCTCATGTGGCTTGCTGTGACTACCCATTGCCTTTTCTGTTGAGGTAGTGCTTTCTCAGCACTGTAATGCTGAAGGGCAGTTGTTCTCTATCTCTTTTGTCTATGAAATGGATTCCATAAATATCTGTGGAAATGGAGCGTTCACAAAAGGCAGGGAGATCTGTTATGTCACTTGGACTTTCAACACATTTCTCCTTAGGCGAATAGGTGAACGGTGTTCTCTGATAGCTATGCAGCTGATGGTGCTGTGATGGACATGCAACATGGCTGTGTAGCTCAAGTTCAGTTAGGAAATGACAAGTCATTTTTATTCAGTGACAGTGTACCAAGACACTATCCATTTTGGTACAGGGAAGACTCACAGAAATTGCAATATTTTGTCTCTTGTAAAACTCAGAGTCTTTAGTCACCATGAGAGAGGTGAAGAATAGCTGGTAGGATGGGATTTGAATATCTTTAGGATGCATGTCTGAGTCTGAAACTTCTAAGACAAATATAATAGATAGTGCTTTAAATACAGATCCCTCTGACTGTATAGGTGCTCTTTGTAGTAGACAAAAGGTACACCAGATAAATTAGGAACCATTCCAAAAAAAGTACCCTTCTTTCTTAGAGTGATATGATCAGATCCTGATGATTTGACACGTTTTATCTGAAAAAAATTATACAAGACAGTCTCAGAAAATTATGGTGTTGTAAAGCACTGAATTTGAAGGAGGCTTTAAACTTTATTTTGCTTAAAAAATACGCACAAAGAGATGTAAGGCTGGCCAGTTGAAAAGTGCAAAGATTCGTATGACAGAGCATCGGTTATGAGATGGGATTACGGTGATCCCCCTAACCTGTGTTTAACAGGAACATGTTTGTAACCAAGTGACAAAGTTTTACAACATGTTTTTCTTAAGTACCTAAGTGGAAATCCCATGGCTAAACAGGTGTTTAGATCTTTTCCATGGTCCCAGAATGCTTTGTTCTTTGCTGAATACATTTTATCTCAGATTTTTGGATCTTTGATACATGTTCCAATTCTCTGTTGCAAAGGGTATATGTATATCTCTTTTGTTTTTTCCTACCTTCTTCATAATGTCTTAAGTTTTGATCATTCACATAGGCTGTCGTTAATTATTGTAAAAGTTGCTGCTCGGAAAAGAGCTATTGGTATCAGTGCTCTTGAGAGTTCTCTTGAATAACTGTCTTGAGATGGTTACTCTCTTTTCTGATTTTCACCAGACTGGACTGCAAATTTTGGGTGCAATTTCTTTGGTTTGACTCTTTGAGCGTTTCTCCCTCTAGGGAAATGGACAATTAGCTGCTTCCTTTGTAACTTTTTATTGATTTGGGTTGGAGCTCTTTCAATTAATCATAAGCAATGAAGGGACCTTGATCTGTTTTGAATGGACCAGCTGTGGAGAAGAACTTGTCAATAGTACAGCTAAAAATTATAGATACTTCTCCTGAAAATCCTTTCTTACACCATTTGCGCCTCTTGGGTGTTGGAGAGGAGGAAGACAGCCTGAATACCACTGAAAGCAAGAAAAATCTAAGCTCCGATGATGATTGTTTTCCTTTGAACCTGCCCCTGTCCTTAAACTGGTTTTGCTTGTAGGCCTGATACCAGATAAGTAATACAGGGTGTTGTAGTGCTAGATTTAGCTTAGCAAGCTGCAGCTTTCCCTGAGAGCTCAGCGGAGCTGCTTAGGGCAGTGTGACCATTATCGCCCTCCCGTAGTCCATTTGGGACGGCTCCGCAGTTTTGCTCCGGCAGCTGTCAGCGCTACAAGCAGTGATGGCAAAGGAGGCAGAGAAAGGTCTCCCATGAGGGTTTAAGAAGACTTTTAATCACATCTTGTCCTGGTGACCCTCAGAGGCAGAGAGACCTCATGATCCGGGCACAGGGGGTTTTGTCAGGGGCTCAGGGGCGGTACATGGGCGGAGTTGGGGTACAGGAACCGATAGGGAGAGCCCAAGGGAGTGGCCAGGGCTAGGGCAAGGAATGGGGGCGGGGAACAATGTGGGATAGGAAAAAGAAATGGGTAAACAGATGGCCACAACAGGGTACTTCTTCACATTCTGATGTTTTTACACCTGTTTTAAAATGTTAAATTGTATCTTGTTTCTCCACAAGAACTGGAATATTGTTGAGATATTTAAATTAAATTACTTGCAAAATTTTGGGATTTTTACTTTTTCCTCCCCCCTCTGTTCTGTGAACAATTTTACTTGACAGCACCTGTTTCTCCTTGATGCATAGCTATTAAATATTTTTATATGGGTGGCTCTTATCTTACAAAAATACGAATTTTGGTCATTACAGTTGAGTTCAGTGTGCTTTTGAAAACCATATGTCCTGATGCATTTTGCACAGTTGAGCACATCTGAGGTTAAAATGAGTGCTGTGTTTGGAATTGGGACAGGGTACATTTGTGCAGGATATGAGGAGGATCTGAACTGAGATGAAACAGGTGGTTAGCTTTGTCTCTGGACTTCAGTTATCACAGAATCATAGAATAGTTTGGATTGGAAGGGACCTTAAAGATGATCAGGCTCCTACCCCACTGCGATGGACGGGGACATCCAGCTGTCTTTGAACAGTTCTAGGGCTGGGGCATCCACAACTTCTCTAACCAACTTTTTCCAGTGCCTCACCACCCTTTGCTTATACTGTTTTGTTTAGGGTACTTACCAGTCCTCAACAACTCAGGCAGGGATCATAGTGTCTTGGAGAACACAAGATTTTTATTCTCTTTGTGTGTCTCTTGCAGCGTCCGGTGTCTGCACAGTCACAAACAGCAAACAGCAGATTGGTAAGTACCCTTCAGCTCCCATCACCTGTATAAGGGCCACAGTTTCAAATGTTACTGTGCACAATGCTTTTGGCATAATAGTCCCCAAATATATTTTACAGTTAGAGTAGCCTGGGGCAAGGGCTGGGGGGGGGTGAGGGGGAAGTCACCATGAAAACAGGAGATGGCACAGCATATGTTTCCATGTGGCAAAAGCAAATGTTGAAAAAATATCTACATCACTTCTAGCAGCTTAAAAAAAAAAGTAGGTGAAGTGTGTTGAGAATCAAGGTTAGCTGGATCAAATCTTTCAAAGTTTTTAAGACTACAAGTCTGGATGATAAGGTAGGCACAGGAGAATCTATGCAGGCAAAATTCAGGTGGCTGTACAAAAGAAGTAATAATTTTCTGTCAGACAGTCCTCTGAAGGACACCACAAAAATTTGAGAGTGAACTGAAAATATGAAAATAGATGCAGAGAAAAGAAGGATTTATTAAAGTTAATGGAAAAATATGGGACTATTGTTAGCCTAAGCGAGATTGATCTACCTTTCTAAATGTTATATTTGTCACTCTTCTTGCAGGCCATATAGACAAATCAATATCAGTTTACAATTCTGAGCACCTGGCCGTGTGGGGACATGTTAGGCATTATTTTGCTGCTGGGCTTCCTGCACAAATGTAATGGGATTTTTTTTTTTTAATGAGGTTTCCTATCAGGAAGGGAAGGTAGGACAGATGGAATCATCTTGAGAGCCTAATTCAGTCTATTCACTGCTGCATGTGTCATTCTGTGTAAGTTCAGCGGAGGCTTAAAGGAAAGAGCCTTACTGAAAAATGAGGTTTTGTAGAGAATAGGAAGGATCTTTGTGCCAACTGCTGTCAGTGCTTATTAAATTAGGATAATTATTTGGGAACCAGGGATACTTGCAGAATTTGGAGATATACCAGAGTGGTTGGATTTATCCATACTTTTATAGATAAGCTGGGTCAAAGAGGAAACAAGATCTTTGTGAAGTTGAAGACATTTCTGTGCTACAGCCAGAGGGTGTTCTGTAGTGAAAAGTGGAAAAAACTGTTTGTGCAGGAAGTCCAGCAAAGAGAGAGTTTTCTCTAGCATTTTGACAGCAATGTAGTTTTGTTCACAGGGAGGAGTCAGAGCTGCCAATACGTAGACATATGTTTTTTGCTTGTAATCAGTAAAATCATCTCTGTTGTATTGAGACAATGGAGATGATTTCATTGAAGTGTTTCCTTAGTAAAGCAGATCATTTAATAGGATGAAGAATTTCCTGTAATATTCTCTTTGAGCAGCAATTCTCACATGATGATGGATTGTTATGGTAGTGCCAGGAAATGGTTTTTAAGAGAAGGTTGCCGATCAGGAGATTTTAGAGAAAGCTGTTAAGCAAAGTTTTTGAGCTGTGAATTTGAAATAGAAGAAAGCTTAGAAAGAAAGACTAAAAGCCTTTCAACTTAATGCCATCTACAGCATCAAGCAAACCTGTTTCATTGCTGGCATTTTTATTTCTTCTGCAAATCTTTGTGTCTCCTGCCTTCTCATCCAGATTGTCTCATTTTCTCTTCTCTTTTCAATCAGTTTTAGTTAGGCTTAACAAAATGTTTCAGCTGGTGCCTGCTATGTCTGTTTTATCTTTGGATTTTTCTGTGCCAGTCACTGCAGTATAACCTATTCTAGTGCAATGCCTGTTGCTTTTGCTGTTGCTTCATCTACAGATTCTGAATAGCCACTTGCCATTTCTAATGAAACGGAGAGAATGGAATTCAATTCCAATAGTCTTTTCAAATAAAGATGCATCCTGATCTTGCCATGGATTTTTTTTGTATCTGAGCAGTACGGGATATTCCCCTGGACTTTTCCACCTTAAGGTTTCTGTCATGTTTTTCTCTTCTTTCTAGATTAAGGCTCTCTGTGCATTCTTTGCTCAGTATAGAGCTAAAAGAAACTTTGAATTTAGTAGAAATGCTTGAGACCTTCTCAGTAGACTCTTTTAGTGCTGTTTTTACAGAGGTAGTTTATCTAAACTGAGCCTAAGACCAGCTTAAATGTACTTGAGAACAAGTTCAAAGATTTCTGTCTTGCTTGGATTTAAAAATTTTATAATCCTGATGATTTGACGGCATTTTGAATTCCTGTCCTTTTGTTAGAATTGGCCAGGACTGTCCATTAGGTTACAAATAAGCTTAGTGACACTGTCTGCAAATTTTTGCTTGTCTTATTTTTAAAAAATTGCATATTTATGCAAATTTGCATGATGTATCTGTGTACATCTGCAGGATGTGTCTGTTAAGTGCGAGAGGTAGCAAGCTGACATCTAGCAGTATAGTAACAAAAGAATAATAGGTGGTGAACTTTTCCCTGCAACATTTATCTTGCCAGGGAATTAGAGTTCTGTTGTTCTAGTGTAGCAACACAGCTAGAACACAGAATCATGGTTCTGGTACCATTGATGTGTGAATCCAAGTGTATTTGGGTCCTGTGAATGCTGACTCTAGTGCCGCTTGGGTGAGGACTTTTCTGTATGACATCCTGACTTTGCTGCTTTTGGTATGTCTCCTGTTTTTCTGGATGGGGCCAGGGGAGTAAATACTGGCACTGGTCCCTGAATTGTGCCTGCTGTGCTAAAATCTAAGAATCTGAATACTCACACTTAGTCCAGTCTGGGGTGTGGACTCTTAAACATCTGGAGTGTGGAATTGTGAATTCTGGCTGTAGTGCTCTGGAGTGTAGATCCTGCTGGGAATGTGGTCCTGGACTTTGAATGTAACTTTTTTTAATATGAAAATTGAGAGGGGAAAACAAAAAAAAATCTGGATTCACACCTTCTCTACAGCGTCCCCGTCCTCTGTCTGCCAGTGATGCTGAAGTTAAAAGCTCGATGCCCTTAGGCAGGGAAAAAGCAGCAGGAAGGCATAGCAGCTCTGTGCTAGGCCTCACCATGGAGGAGGTAAGTAGGCTATTAAATAGCTTTAATTTACCTTGGCTTTCATGCAGTATGTGGGGTTTATTTGCTCAACAAAGAGCAAGTGCATGTATATGAAAAATGTGACAGAAGAAGTATGATTTTTGAAACAGAATTTGAGTTTTACTGCTGGTATTGCCCTTGCCCTCAATCATGCCAGGCAGGCATGTGCTTGAAGCGGTGATAGTCTCCTTCAGAATTTAAATGCAAGACAAAATTCCTTAAGGATAGCATATGTACCCAGTCCATTTGCAGGATTGAATAGTCTTGTTTTCTGAAACTCAGATATTTTTGTAAGGTTCATTTTTCATTGTTATCTATTTTGCTGGCTATTTTCTTTTTTTTTTTTTTTTTTTTTTTAATCTTTTAATCAGATCAAAGTTCTTCGGCGAGTGAAAGAGGAAAATGAACGGAGAGGAGGCTTTGTCCGGATATTCCCCACCCCACTAACATGGGACCTTTATGGGTGAGAATAAAAATCAGATAGGATGGCACTGATGCTCTGTGTTGAGGGATATTCTGTGTTAGGTATCTGTAGATCAGCCATCCTGGCATTCAAAAAGATGTATTGAAAGTTCTGGCAGAGTTTATTTTAGTGTTGAAAATTCTTTTTTCTGATCCCTTGTTTTTATCAGCTGCTGCTTTGCATAGCTGCACCCTGTGGAAAGCTGTTGGACATTATTTCTGGTATTGCTTTTCTGTTAGAATAAAAGTGTCTTCCTTTCAGATTTTTGCTAACTACTTTTATGTCCTCAAGCTGCATACTGTGTAACCTTGTCATTAGGCCGTAAACACCATATAGGACTCACTTATTCTGAAAGTGATACTATATTACACTTTCCTCAGTTTATTTTTCCAGTCTGTAATGTTTTCTCCACCTCTTGCATCACCAGGAGCTTCAGCTGAGAAATGATAGCTCTCCTTCTTTCATCTTTTCTGTTGTGGTACAGCATGTTGTCTGAATCCACTTCTGGGATGGTCTTTTAGAGATCATTTATTTCTGTATTATGCTACCTTTCATTGTGTTGAGCTCTGTTTTGATAATCCTGTTTGGTTTTTTTTGGTTTTTTTTTTCCCCCTAGATCTTTTCTAGAGCACAAGACATCAATGAACTACATGCTAGCTACACGTCTGTTTAAGGACAGGTAGAGAGCTTTTCTGTTTGGGAGAGAGGTAAAGGGCATGAACTGTACAAAAAGGATTGATTCCTCACTTATCCAATGTTATAAACACAAGCCTGGGATTTATATGGGTGGTCATAATTGTGCATCTCTTCCCTAGTGTGCCAATGACCGTTGTTCATATATTTGTGTTGCTCTTCTGAAACCAAGGGCAAAAAGGACAATACTCAAAAGACATGGGAATCATTGGAGTACTAATATTACTATAGACATGAAAAAACTTCAAACACTTAAGTTTCTCTATGAAGGGATTATAGGTGGTCCTGGCTTACCTATTGTTTCAAATTTCAAACCACATTAAAGCTTGTCTTCATGTAAAGTAAGCCCTGAAATTGACTTCTCCAGTGTTTTAGTATCCCTATGTGCAGTCATGATTTGATGATTCTTTTTCTGGGTTGTGCTTGGGGGGAAATGACAGTTCATGCCACTAGCTGAGCTTCCACTGAGAATTGTATGCAGTTGTCTTTCACTGTATGTTTAATGCCCTTCCTTCTCAACAGTTCTTGTGCAAATTTGAGATCCACTATGAAGTAACTTCCAAGTAAAGACAAGGTGGCTGAGAAAGGTGACAGTATTTACAGAAGCTCTTCCTGCATCAGTGCTGTACAATTTTTTTTCTCTGTGTACGTTCAGGGATGTGTCTAAAGAGTAGTTCTAAATGATGCCTTCTCCAGATTAAACCAGACAGATGCAAGCATCAATTGTAGTACAGCTGCTCAGGTCTCCTCTTTTGGAGCCCTTTTTTTTCTGCTTTCAGATAGAACTCACAAGTAATTCTGTAAATATTGTGGAAGACTATGGAGGCTTTTTAATCAAGGCTGATCCAGTATGGAGGGTAATTTGTGACCTTTTTCTCTTTGTAGGGGCAAGATGAAAAGAGAGTTCATCACTGGGAGATCCCGGTAAATAGCTTCTTAATTTAATAATTTGTGCTTTGTAGGATTTATTCTAAATTTATATTTCCACAGCTTCATCTTCCAAGTTGTGAGTCAACACCTTTTCTATTTTAAATCCATGAAAATAATTTTAGAAACATAAATACTGTGAGAAAAGAATATACCCACATGTGAAGAGCTCACGTTTTCATTGGACCTTAAAATTTCTTCTCATAGGCTTATCACTTTGGTATTCCTGCCATGGAATAAGCATCATCATTGAGCTCTCTCAAAAGATCTTGTAATGCATGAGGGTTTTGGACTTCATATACTCATATATTCACTTTGTTAGATCTAAAAAGATAAATGAACCAATAAGAATTTTCTGTGCTTGTTTCCACATATCACAGAGAGCACTTTTCTGGATCTTTGTGCACTGGCAGAAAGTTGTTACTTTTGTATGTTTCCCTTAAGGAATCTGGCAGGGCTCCTCATCCCTTAAGTAGAACTTGGAGCAAGTTTGACATTTTCCACTTTTATTATGTTAAGGTTCTTATATCTGCTCAATGAAGAACAAGCTGTCTACATAAATGGTTCAGATAACTGGATTGGTGTCCATGTGCTCTATTTCCATTCCCCTTCGTTGTTTTGTACTCTTGCAATTTCCTCTATTAATTGTGCCCTGAGCTGTTGCATGATGGGCAGGTGCTGCTCAGTCATGAAAGTGTGACACTAGGTGAGTGTGTCTTGGGGCTTTGAGAGATGATGTTCTGTGAAGTACATATAAGACTCTTCAAACATTTACAGGCTTAAATAGAGCAGAGTTAGACTGATGGTAAATATTTCTTTCCTGTATCAGGAAGAATGTTTCTTGAAGAAATTTGATCTACTAGGTCTTTGTATCATCAGGGAGAGAAGGACAAAGGGAGACTGAGGGATATCTCTGTACTGTGCTTCCCAGAGCAGGTCTTAATGGAAGGCCAGATATGAGGATGGAAGCTGTGGACTCTCATGCTCTCTTTTATGAGAGAAAGCTTGTTTCACTGGAGTTACGGAAGCGTCGTCGATGTCATGGCAAGGCTAGAGCAGCACAGAGAAGATCATCAGGTATGCATGGCTAGAGTTTTAGATGAGCAGCTAGTCAAAAACAAGCAAGCAAAGGACTCTTTTGTTTGAAATGTGTGTGAATGGAGTTGTTCTGGTTTCAAATGTTAATAGTTTTCACTTTATTCCATTTCTGAGCTTCTTGTTTGTTTAGTGCCTTGAATTTCATTCTCACCTTTCCACACCCCCATGTATATGATTAAAGGTAATCGGTGTTTGCTTGGAGATGAGCTCGTGATTGCATTTTGGGTAAAGAATTCAGCAGTATGTGTGCCTCTGTAATTCTTCAGCTTTTCAGAGAAAGATGGGACCTTTCAGATTGTTTCTCCTAGACATCTGTGACTCTAAGCTGTTGGGAAGAGAAATCTTTCTCCAAACTGATGTTGGAAACTTAAAATGGTACAGAGGCTAATGATCCCCACAAGTGACTGTTCCTGGAGCCTTTATCTAAACTCTTTCTAGTAGCTGTGTGATACTGACTGCAATAGGAGAGCTTATATGTTATAAGATGATTTTTTGCTGCTGTGTTAAGGTATATGATCTTTATTGGCACATGTGGAAGTTTAGATTTTGTAGCTTTGTTTTATTTGACTCACAACATACAAAAAATGTGTGTGTATATATATATATATATATAAAGTATGGGTGTATATATGTCACTATATATATATGTAAGAATCAGGATAAAATATAGGAAAATGTCTTTGCCTCTTTGATTTTGTGTGGGCATTCTTTTTTCATTTGTAAGGTTAAAACAAGAATCTTGGTCTGTATTCTGTAGTATTGGGAAAATGGGCTTCTCAAAACTGTTTGATGCACAAGCAGAAAGACAGAATAATATATAGAACAGTCATGCTTAAGATGCTATTCTAAAATGGTGGTGTTCTGTCCTTCTAGCAGAAAAGAGTTTAGGGGTAAACCAAAGGGTATAAATAGTAGAACATAAGATAAACAGAATTGCCCAATCAAAATTTATAAAGAAATAACATTTATTATGTGACCGAAATATCGGTCTCCAAAGCCACGATCGAGAAAAGCAGCTCCGAGCCCGGGGTCGGAGCTGGATGAACACTCATAGATCTGATCTCTATCGCACCAGACCTCCCAAGTTCACAAGTGCTGCTTCGGCTGGTCCCTTCTTATACAGTTCTTGGGCAGAGTCCGAATTAATTCTATTTTTCTCGCAATTTAGCATATTCATGATGTTTTCCTGTCCCGAAGTTGGGCTGCACAAAGCCTTTCCTGGGTCTGATGAATTGTCCATCCTGGGTGATGAATGGGCCATCTCTGATGATGAATGGGCCATCTCTGGTTCCTGGAACAGTTATTTTTAGTTCCTGGAATGTCAGATTCCTTATCAGATGAGATGTAGATACCAGAAGGTGGTGATCAAGTCGTCATGACGTCAATGTCCCAGTGACAAGATCCAACCCCACCTGGGTGGAATCCTCACTTATTGATTACATCTGTGAGAGAACTTCTTTCAGTGTTGTGAATTTTTCTCTCAGCCAGGCTGGTGGAGGGATTTTGAAACTGTCTCTGCATGGTCTTATTACATTTCAGTTTTATACATAATAGCACGAATTACATACTTTATTTATAACAAACAGTCCTCTCCACTTTTTTTTTCCTTAACCAGCATAAGTGATTTCTCCTCTACTACAGGCACATCAGAACCAACAAAGCTGTCCCTCAAGTCAGACATGGAAGGTGAGGAGGAAGAGGAGATGGATGGAGATGAAGATGAAGAGGTAGATAGAAGTGTTTGCTCTCTTTCGGACACCCAGGTGAAAAACAAGCCAAAGCTCTCTGACTCAGTGAAAACTACTTGTAAGGAGAGGTTACAAAAAAAACCTGACAAGAAAACTGGAGATGGAGCAGAGCTGTTTCTGCAAAAACCAGACTCAGAATCTCAGTTTAACTTGCTTCAGATTCTTCAAAAGCATGGAAACTTGAGGTGAGAGCTTTCTGCATATTGCCTCTAGTTTTGACTTGAAGCTAATATGAGTTAAACTATGGAGGATGCATGTTGTGAGTGTGAGGAGACAAGAAGACCCTAGAAAAGGGGCCTGGATTTTTGTCTAACTGTGGGCTGCCTTGACATCTTGTTGGCACAGAAGGGAGATTATTGCAAAGTCTGACAGTTTACCTAAATGCCTGACCTTCTGGATCAGTGTAAAGCATGACCTATAGTTTCCATTGCTGTTCTTTAATCTGATGGTGTAAGCTGTTCGTTGTCAGCTCAGGCTTCTAAAATGCCTCTTTGCCTTAATGCAGGATGCCTGCTACTGAATTCTAAATTTTTTCTTCTCATTCTTTGCATTTGCCAAGAAGTGGTTATAAACATACGTTAAATTATCCAAGAAGGGTTGGATAGGAATATCTCAGTGCTGTCTCTCCATAAAATTAGTTTTCTTGTTTTATCTCGTTTTCTTGAATTTTTACCTCTGGTAATAATCTTTGCTCAAGGTCATCACCTTCTGAGAGCAAGATTAGGAGGTAGTTTGAGAGTTACAAATTACTGAAATGTTTCACTGCATGTTGTTGAGTATGGCTGCAGAACAGAGTATGTTCTGATGCGTGACTCTGTTTCTTGGAAAAAAGAGATGTGCTGGAGGAGGTTCTACAGAAAAACACCAAGTAGGGTCTTAACCAGATGTTTCAAAGCATGATCCTCCCCTTGGATGTGGGTAGCAAAACTGTCTAATTGCAGAAGGTGCAAAAAGAAAGCGTGATCATGTATATCTGTGTAGGAAGACTTTACATCTCCTACACAGGAAGTAGCATTATGGTTTCTGTGAAAAATGTCCAAAGGTATAGAAAATGTTTCTTGTTGCTTTCTTAGTTTAGTTTCTGAGAGAAATTATGGGTTATTCAATGGCTTTGGGGATTGTTCTGATGTCTAATTGTGGCAAGGACATTTGCTGCTGTGACAGGGAAGATTCTGAATCCTCTTTTGAGGATAAACATAGCAATGCTGTGTCTATATCTACGTATATATAGAACTGACTCCTGCCAAGAACATACGCTCTGTCTGATGTTCCTGGCAGAATCTTGCTCAGCACCCAGCACTGTTGGGATTCCCCACAGAAGGGTATAAGACTTGTGGTGACCTCATGTTCCAAGATTGTGCTGGGCTTGGCCCCATCTGATCTGTCATTGATGTAAGCTTTGCTTATGGGCTCAACAGGCAGAGGAGCTGAAGCAATAGAATTTTCATCCAAGAGAAACCAGACCCATTCTAGTCAGTTGTTGTAAGTGGTAGGACTTCTCTCTCCTTTAGTCAGCCTGATGAGGAAATACCTGCCTTCTACACATTGGGTGTTACTGGTGAAGAGGTGATATTCAAAGGAAACTGTTCCCCCAACTGTGCTATTCCCAAGGAAGTAAAATGAAAAGGAAGTTGCTTGTTCCTGCATTTAAGGCCTCAGGTTTCAATATCCCCAAAGGAGAGGCAGTGTTAAACAAAGACCTCTTTAGTTTTTAGTCATAGAAGTATCAGGTGCAGGCCAAGACCTGTATTATTGTGCTGGTGTCGATAATGGGGGTCCTTAATTTCTACCAGCACAAATCTTGAACTGGTCATGAGATGTTTGAATTGCACCTAAACCAAATGTGACAGCTCTAGAGAGCTGAGGTGAGAGCCTTTTCTGATACATGGTGGCCTGAAGTAGAGAGTATTAGTTCTCAGCTAGGATTCAGAGAGTTCTCCCAATGATCCACACATGTGGAAAGAAAAGGTAGGCGTAGTGACTAGTAGCATACAGAGCTCAGAGATGTTGCAAGGCCTGCTGTGCATTCTGGAGTTCCCCGAAGTTCCTGGAAGACAGAGATTGTAACCAGGTATTTTCATCATGTTTTAGTTGCTGCAGTACAGCTATTCACAGAGAATGTTAGCTTGAGACTCTTGTGAACTTGTCATTGGCTTAGCCCCTCTTTGGCCCTATGTGACCTTACAGAAGCAGCAAAAGTTGATGATTAAGCTGATACATGTATACTTCTAATGTATTTTATTTGAACTTCAATTCTTGCCTGAATTGATGCATTGATCTCTATTAAGTGCTGCTGTGGTATGATTTCTGTGTAACACTGTAACATAGTGTTCCTGAAATTTACAGAACTATAAACCAGAAAGACTTAATTCCTGCTCAGAGTTTTTAATAGCATTTCAAGGTCTCATACATGGAGTCATAAGGACCATATAGGTACCTGAGAATATTCATAAGAAGCAGAGAACAAGTAGAAAAGATATGGTGAGGTTCTTCAGGAATCAGTCTGAGGCTGATATTAATAATCAATTCAAGAATGACACAAAATATACAAATGTGCTAATGAAATTTGCTAATGGAAAATATTTGGGAGTTATTACCATGAGACCAAAGTAGTGGACTAAGTATGAGAAAAACTGGATGACTTTGAGGTGATAAATACTATAACTAGGATGAAATTCAGTAGCACAAAGTGCAAGGGGATGCTTATAAGAAGTAATAATTTACAGCAGAAGTTCTGTCCGCTGGATGTCCATCAACTGGAAATTAATCATGAGGAAAAATACCTTGCATGCTGGTTGATCACAGGAAGTTTACGAAGCTCTAGCTTATGCATACATGAAAACACCAAATGTGTTCCAGGGTTTATCCCTTGACATACTTCTGAGACTACACAGACACTATCACCCACGTTCATGGAAGGCAAATTGTGAGTGGAACACAGGTGAAGATGAGCTGCTGGTCTCATCATGTCACCAATGTGGGTGCTTTGTTAGAAGACACTGGCAGATGTGGATAGTTCACACCAATAAAATGAAAACTATGAAAGGATGTAACTCTGTTAATAAAGACATTCAGGGTGGGAGACTCATCAGGGATTAAATTTAAGATACAGGACAGTGTTGGAAAAAGAAAAAGCAATTATAAACTTCTCCGGAGTGAAGCTGGGCTGGGTAGTAAGAGGAGGTTCCTATTTACTAGAACAGTAAGTTCTGGAATAATATTTCAGGAAAGTAATGGGTTCAAAACTCTAGTTTGTTTTAAGATGAAACTTAAAATTTTACAGAACATACTAGAACACTTGCTGTGATAGAAAGGGAAATCTCTTGCTGACACTAAAGCCAATCTGCTGCTATATCCTTATGAAAAGCTTCTAGCGACGATGGGGAAAACTATGAGGAGGAACAGAGACGGGGAGAGCAGAATGTTTGAGGATAGGGTTTAGATCAAGGGGACAATGAACAGAATTAGGCAAAGAGTTCAGCAATTTCTCTCACAACAGATGCATATACTAAAGTGACTACCATTGTGAGGGAATGAGAAGCTATGTGTCCCTCCCAGTCCTCTCCTCGGTTCATGCTTACAGCTTCCCAACATGTTCAGCCAGCTGCACAGCAGATTTTGCTGATGTTCCTTCATTCCTCAGTGGTGCCTTGCTCAATGAAATTTGGCTTGTATCCCTGAGCCAGCAGGGAAAGAGCTCACTTTCACAGATTTAATTCTTTCATTTCCAATGGGAATTACAGGGCCTTTGTTATAACTCTGGCACTAGTACCAAGCCCTTTGTTTATTTTATGGTCTGTTGTTGTGGTGTTCAAAATGTTTGTGAAAACAGAGGCCCTGTAAGAGCCTTGAATTTGTTTTAAAAATACACAGTTTTGCTGATGTCCATGTTACTGGCTTTTAGAGGGAGTAACTAAGGCTGTAAAAGGCAGGAAGAACATTCCATTTTTAGAAATTGTTAGAGAGTGTCTACTATCTTTTGTACCTCCTGCAATACCTACCCCATCTTCAGAACTGAAGGTCTGCTTGAAAATGCAGATGGGGTGAAGAGGTCCTCCTTTCTTTGAGCTTCAACATTAGTGTGCTTATGAAGTTCTTGCTGACTGTGCTTTGGTCCATAAGCTGTGCCTGACTGCTGTAACTCTACCCATTCCTATTCTAAACATAGCTGATTGATTCTTTTTGTCCACAGCAAAGTACAAGCTCGTACAGCTTTCTCTGCCTATCTACAGCATGTTCAACTCCGACTGATGAAGGATGCTGGCCAACAGATCCAGAATCCTGCCTGGGCTGCCAAAGAGGGTGAGCAAATGGTAAGAAGCTTCATGTTGGCCAGATTGAGAAGCCGAGTTGAAATCTACCTTGAGATTTTTGAGGTCAGTTCTCATCCTGGCAAGTACAGAAGTCCAACGGAGATGATGGTTGCTCTTCTTTGTCTAGCTACCAGTGCTGCATTTTTAATATACAGGTGAGGTAGGACTGCTGACTGACCTCAGAGCATAGACAGATGGCTCTTAATGACTAGAGTGTTGTTGACATTCAAGCTGCTCACATCTCTTGTTAATTCTCCTCCACTGATTTCTGAGCTTACCTGCTCTTGAATTCTTCTCTAGAAGATTGTTTAAGATTACTTGTCAGGATCTGGTTTCTGCTGCATTAAGCAAAGCATTCATCTACTCAGAACAGGTACCCAGTTAAGCTTTTTCTCTTATGCACTGTTGTAATATATCCAGACATCTGCATTTATGAATCTTACTTGCATTCTAGATAGAGGAAATTAAAGTAAAAGCCACTGAGAAGAGAAAGTAAAAGTGATGGATTTTTCTAGGTAGTATTTTAAAGTCCTGTGTTTGATATGTATGCATTTCAAAAAGCTCAGCAAGCCCAGATCCCTTAATATACTTTCCTAAAAGATCTTTGTACAGTAGACTCTTGAGCTTTCTGCATATATTCTCACTGAGTGCGTGTTGCAGGGAAACAGCCAATGCAGTTCAGAGATAAAATTGTGTGTCAAGAAGAATCATTCAGCTCAGTGGAAAATGTTACCTCTGCTCTTTCCAAGTGGAAATTAAAACGGGCTTTTTGAGAGTCACTTTGTCTGCTGTACTGTGAAGAATAATGTTTAAAATAACAGATCAAACCAGCCTGGAGTAATGGCAGTGAGAGGCGAGCTGTGAAATCCAATAGTTTGGCTGTGAGGCTGCTCATTTATGCATTAGCAGAGCTCCTAAGCAAAAGCAAATCCAGAGGCGAGACACAAAAAGGGTTCGAAATACTCACAGGATGTATCTTGCCTTAGCATCTGCTTTGCCATATGTTTCCTCCACCAGAGGTCAAACAGACATGGTGAGGACTGGAATTACATGGCTGTAGATGTAGTTGTTTATTGCTGTGAAGAGAGTATGGCAATAGTATTGTACTAGTTTGAAAGCAAACCAGTGAAAGACTCAAAATCAGAACTACAATTTAATAGGAAAATTAAAAATAAATGCAGTAGTACAGAAGCTCTGACAGTCAGAATACAACCTGACACCCTGTCGGGCAGGGTGGTGGTACCAGTCCGATTAAGTGGTGGCTGCAGTCCTCCTGAAGTGATAGATGTGGTTCTGTTGAAGGGGTGATCCTGTAGAAGGGTCTGGTCTTCCTCTAAGGTCCAGTAGTGGTTATGTAGCTCTTTTCCTCTGGGAACCCAGTAGGTAAGGGCTGAGTGTGGTGTTCCAAACCTCAGATTATACCCAGGCAGGAATGCTTGGTTCCTCCCTCTGGGTGGAGCATCTCACAATGGGATGATGTAATTTTATAAGTCATGCAGTGAGGCTGGATGGCCCATTAACAGAAGATATCCCCCCAGAGGGAGTTATCAGGGATGTGTCATGGAAGAGATAAAGAACACTGCCCCACCTGGTTTTAACAGATGGTGATAGAATACGTACTTTTGGTTACATCTTACATTGTAACCTAAGGCAAGTATATCTATGGAAAATGCTGAAATGGGGTTGCCCACTGTAGTGGAGATATCTGACCAGGATCCCCTTTCCTGTGGTAGTGCTAAAAGAGTTTTATGTCAGTGCACTTTATCACAGGCCTTCTTTAACACATTGCAGGTAGGTTTTTGGGATCATTCTCCTAAGATACTGGATTTTACAGGTTATTCTGTGTCGCTGCTTTTTGCTGATTGGTTATTTTTTTCCTTTTTCTGCCATGCTTTTGAGACAAACACTTCTCAAGTGTTCAAAATTCTGACCCATGTCAGGCAAGATGCACCACTGTTTTTTCTCCTCCACATTGGATTTATAGGGCTGTATTAAAAGTGCATATTGCAGAATGCTTTTGCCTGCCAGTTTCAGCTCATTTTCTCAGGACAATATGTATAGTTCCTGCCAGTCCTTAGCTGCTGTAGTATCTCTATTCTCTTCTCCCCACATCTTGCAGATAGTGCGTTGTTAACTCCATCTCTCTTGCTTGCAGGAGCTTGTCATCCGCTTTCTGAAGCGAGCTGCCAGCAACCTTCGTCAGTCCTTGAGGCTGCTGGTCCCCAGCCGTCATTTAGGACTAATCGATCGTCGTCGTATCCTGGCTCGCCAGCTGGGCGAGTTCATCATCTGTTATAACAAGGTGACTAATTCTTTTTTTGATTCTTCTTTTGGTTTCTCTTCTTCTTACAAAGTATCTCAAGCAGGCTGTTTCAAAGGTACTGTTCTGTTATTTATATGGTCTGCTTGCAGCTGTGCATCCAATAATGGTACTTTGTTGAAATTGTCAGATAGGCAACAACATTATTACATAATATATGCAGGCCAGTAATTATGTGCATAAAAAGAAGTGCTGAAATGAAGTGGAATTTAACTGGCAGTTTGCTTTTTCTTTTTCTTTGCCTTGTCTTTGATTCTAGTGCTTTGTAATGCCTCTTCCCACTTCTTGTTTTTTATGGTGCTTCTTTGAAATTATTTTTATACAGAATAGCATGAAATATGTATTTTACTATTTGCTTGGTATACTGAGGCATTGCTACATATCTGTAGTAAGGTACTCTGCGTGCTCGGTGTTAAGGAGCTGTAGGTCCTAATTTAAATACTTTTCACATCTTTAGATGTAGAAGGTAGTGTTCTTAGCATAGTGGTTTCAACCTAATCTTCTGTTTACTTATTTGGCAAGGACAGCTTCCCCTTTCCTTTGCCCACTAGCATTTCTTTAGTGCTAGAACAAGGGTAATTGAAATCTAGCTTTCAGAGGCTGCTGCACAGAGGCCTCCAAGCTTCTACTCTTTAGGAGAGGATGTTCACTTACATTACCTTGTCAGAACTGACATCTGGTAACCTGATCTGTCTAAGCAAGGTTGGTATTGAACCAAATCTGTTCCAGGGAGTGCCTTGTATGCCTAATGCTTGCTGAATTACTGTGTTAGGAGTAACCACAAAACACTTGGGTGGTTCTGTGGTGAGTGAAGAATGCAGCTGCTTTGGATATAATTTCCACTCAAATTGTATTCAAACATTAGGATTTTCTGCTAACGCTTGAGTAAATTCACAAAATAAAGCTGTGTAACTGGTAATAAATCAGTGCATAAACATATTTTCTCAGTTAAGACAAGTGAGAACATATCACTTGAGGTTTCAGGGTCTATGTGTTTAAGCCCTTGAGAGACTGTTAGGCTGTGAGGTTTTTTGATTTCTGATTCCAACATATAGACTTCTTTCATTGACTTGTAACTTCAGATTTAATAGGGACTGCTACTAGCTTTATATATCATCTATAATGACACAGAAGAGGAGAATACAGCTCCAGAAAATTAAGTAAAAGAGATCACATATTATCCAGACATTTACTTAAGTAATAAAGGGGAAAGATGTCCCAAACTGGCTTTTTCTTCTCTGTCTTGAATTATGTTTCAAAAGATGTATCTGACCCCTTTGTCCTGGGAATGCTCAGGCTACCAGCAGGAAGAAATGATGTGGAGGTCAAGTCTGGTCAGATAAAGCTTTTAAGCTGGTACGGGTATTGCAGACAGGCCTGAAGTTTTTTTTAATGAACAAAAAAGTTTGTATAAATCCAGCCTCTAGTGCCAACCAGTTCTACTGGTGTAAAATAGATCATTTCTATCTGAAAACTTGCTCAGATTTTCACACACGAAGGCTTACCATTTATTCCAGTATATTTCATGTATAAACGTTTGCCACAGGTGGTACTATTTTACTTTCTTAGTTTTTGCTAAAGCAGTGTGGTTTTGGTATGTGTATAAGCCTCAGCAATTTGCTGCTTGACAAGCTCAAGAGAACTACTAGTTTATACTAGAAAATCTATTGATTTTCTACAGACATCCTTCAGATTCTTTAAGATTAATTTTATATATTTTTTTCTCCTTTCTTCTGTCTGTCTGCTTCTGGGACAAATGCGCAAATAAAAGCTGTTTGGAGGAACTCTGTGACAGAAACAACAAAAGTGGAGAGGGGACCTAATATCTGTTAAGAATGATTAAAAGTTTTTTTCCCTTCCGTACTTCCTTATGTTCCAGCAAAGAGTGTAGTTGAAGGAACAGCACACATTTTTGAAGACTTGACCTTTTCCCAGCAAATCAATTGTGTCAGGTGGAGGAATGAAGAGTTTAGTGTATGCTTGGGATGCTGTCTCTGGGGCTCTCCATATATATTCATGTTGTTGTACATAGCGATGTTTTTCTTTTCTTAGATCCCATGGTTTTTGTATTCTGGGAGCTGTAGCTTCGCCATGGAACATAGAGACACTTACTGATACTGCTTATTAACAGGAAACAGAGCAGATGGTCCAGAAACAATCAAAAAAGAAACAGGAAGAGGAGGAGGAAGGAGTGAATCCTGAAAGTTTTCAGAACTTCATTGCCACAGCAAGGTAGGAGTAGATTTTATTCCCTTTGATAAACAATCTCTCAGCCTTGAAGGTGATGGCATTGTTCTAAAGATGATTTGATTGATCTAAAGCCTCTAGATACCTTTATTGACTATAGGACCTATTCCTGCTGAGGGACAGAGAGCTTGTCTTCTCTTGTCTTTCTGCCAGCAACCAAACACTTGTAACATCAGCATCTGGTGCATAGAGAACATACAATAGATGTTTTGACCATTGAGTAACTTCCCAAAGGACAGCAGTGGTTGCCCTGGCCTGTATAAATTTCAAACTGCTGCTGGTGAGTTAATGGTCTCCTTTCCTGTGATGCTGGAGCAAATAAGGCAGTACTTCAGAAGGAGAATGAAACTAGAGCTGCTGCTCAGATGATCTTGAGCTGCTGTGGTTGAACAGTTGTTATAGCTCTGACTCAAGTTTCTGCTCTCAGAAACAAATCTCATGCTTGCTGCCTCTCTTCAGGAATTTTCCAGGTCTGGATTTTCTGAGATGAGTGAGGAAGGAAGTTAGGCCTCTTATTTGACCTGCTAAAGCAGTTCAAGCAGTTACTTTCACAATGAAAAAACAGCATTTTCTGTCACTGCGCTTTATCTGCTTTAAACTTAAAAGAGTCTGGTAAGAAACATATTTTGAAAATAGTTAAGTATTCCTTAGGGCCTGTAGCATTGTATGAAAAACAATGGTATTATAACTATCTGACTATGGAGAGGTCTGAAATTATTCAGTGAACCACAATTAAAGTCTCTGATTCTTGAGCACAAAAAGTAATTCCTCTTGACTCCATTCTTTGGAGAGTGGAGTGACATGCCTATATGGGGAAGAGCCCCTGTCAATATCAGACAGATCTTACCTGCCTTTTTAATGCCCATCTTCTTTTTTTCTGTGAGGATTGATGGTCACTTCTTCTTTTTCATGACTGCTTATTAAACTGTTCTTTCTTTTTCTCAGTTTGGATAGCACTTACAGTGAATGATTAGAAATGGATTGTAGCTGAGGCATCCTAAGTTCAGGTGGTTTCACAGTCTGTCTTGATACATGCTTATGAAAAGAAGTATTTTGCCTCCTGCTAAAATAATTGATGGAGTCATTACTGCAACAGATTTACAGGATCGCAGAAAAATCTTCAGATAAAGATGTCTGACTACCATACACCATAGGATCTATGGCTCTTGCTAGAACGGTTCTGGCCACTAAAATGCCTGTTCTGTCCTAAGCAGGTCATTTTCCTTTTTGCCAGAAATGTTAAGAGATAGCTGTATGGAACAGAACTGCAAATTCTTCTATTTTCATGTTATTGGCTACCATGCCATCATGGCCTGATGCACAGTCTAGGCTGGGGCTGGAGATTTTTGCTGGATTGTTTGACTGAGTGATATAGAATGGTTTGCCAATGATCAGACAATTTCTAGTGATGATCTTTCTGCTTCTTATGAAGTATCAGGTTTGTTTGAAAACTCTGATGTCTGACACTTGGCCTTGTGCTTCAAGCTTAAAGCAGTGAGCAAGTAACTTGGAGCCAAGCAAAGAGGATAGATTTCCACTTTGAGTATTCATTCTGCAGTACAGTGAACACAACAGTGGAAAAAATGGGTAATAAATATTGCTTCTTAATTGAGATTGTCTCATTGACTCTCTAACTTTGATATCACGTGGATGTCATTGTGTTTAGTTATACATATGCTATGACCATTGATTCTAAATGTCCTCGGTGTGTTGTAAAAGCACATACATACTGGTAAATTAATTTAAAAGCTTAAAGCACCTTTCCACCAGCAACTTCTCATTCTTATATTTCCTCTTCACTTGTATTCTGGGAGAAAAAATGAGGTTTGGGTCTTCAGGGCATGCTGCAAACTTCAGTGTATCAGCTTTAGACATGGCTTTTACCAAATCTTAGGCTAGCTAATACTAATTACAATTGTGATATGCACAGGATGTTTTGAAAGATTCTAACTGCTGCTAGTCTCTGCTCCTGTGTTACATTTCCTTGTAGCATTGCTGGCACTATACTACTTACTTTGGTGTTTGCCATGCCATACAGCCACTCACTGATGCTGAGGCAACATGATAAAGCAAAAGGAAAGCACGTTAGATACCAAACAACTGGAATTACAGCTTGCACAAGCTCTGATAAGAATGGCCAAGTAACTGATACTGTTTTGGGACCAATAGATGTTTAGGATATTGGGGCTGTTCCACTTTGTCATTGTAAAGAAAATGAGAAACATATGCAAGTTTTGTGAGTTTCACAAAAATTTTGACTGTTCTGGTTGTAGCACAGTTTTGGCTAATTAACAAGCTTTTGCCTTCTTTTCTCTTCTCCCTCTGCTGCTGAATAGAAACTACTAATGGTGACTATAAAACAGAGGCTGAGCTGAGTTCTCTCATGAGAAAATAGCTGCTTATTCTAAAGAGCATCTGGAGAAGATTCACAAATTTAGCTGTGAAGGGAATCTCTCATGTTCAGCTAATCTCCCCAGATGTGTTTGGAGTGTTCACTTGCTCTTTATTTATCCTGGGAAGGCTCCTGAATGCCTTGAATTTTCTATTGCATAAGAACGTGGTATTTTAGTGAGAGTCTCAGGTTTAACCAAGGCATGTTGCCTTCCTTCTGCTCTTACCCTGTAGAACTGAGCAAATCATTAGCTTGTCTTGTGTAACCTTTTTTTTCCCCACTGCCCTCCTCAGTTTCCTTATTGTTTCTTGTCTTTGATTGTTACATGAATGCAGAAAAGCTTAGTGTCTTTACATCCATTCTTCTCTCATTGCAGTGAAAGTGACCTGGAAGAAGTACTGACATTTTACACACACCAAAACAAATCAGCAAGTGTCTTCCTAGGAACAAAATCCACAAGCACAAAACACAGCAACAGCAGTCACCAGTCAGAGAAACAGCCCCAAGGTGGTAAGTTTTGCAGGCAGTTCTGAGATGATGTTGCCCAGACAAACCTAGTTTAACTTAAGTCTATGAAAAGAGAACAACCCCTCCACAATGTTACTCAGGTTTCTTGAGGTTGCGTATCATTTTTTTTTTCTTTTTTTTACTCAGTCTTATGTGAAGACCAGAGTAACTTCACTCCTGCTTTTTTTGCCTGAAGTGAAATGGGTTGAACCTAGACTGGCATTTATAAGGATCTAGATATGGTAGTTCATGTCTGAAATGAGAATGTGCAAACTGAAGGCAGTAAGAATTGAAATGAACAGAGAATCCTGAAATCAAAGTAAGGGATGAAAGAAATCAATTAAATTTTGCTGCCTACAGTGTATGTATCCATTGGAGGCAAGAGACTGTATATTTGAGCTTAATTAGGCATTCCATGGAAGGAAGAGCGTGCCAGCCCTATATATCCAGTAGTCGATGCTACTGTACATGAGAGCACAATTGTCATCAATGAAGTTGCGTGGTCTACAGGAAATATTAGCAAGAAAGTCAATTATGGCAAGGGTAAATTCTGCAGTTTTGTTCTAGTGATACCACAATTTGCAATGTTTGACTTCTTAACTCCTTGATTTTGTTATAGAGCATCCTGAGGTGATGAAAAAAATAAAAGGTGATCATCCCAAAGGTTCAGTTGCAGAGTTGCCTGCAGAAGGAGCACTAAAAGGCTGTAAACCCAAAGAAGCTAAATCAAGCTGTAAGTGAACTGACTTAAATAATCATCAATAAAAAAAAATTGAATGCATATACTGCTTTTAATACTGTTTTAAACAAAGGTTGGAACCTTTAGGTTCAAATTGAGAGATCCAAATGCCCAATTTTTACTTTTAAACACGAGAGAAGATGCTGTAGAGTAGGCAGTAGGAAAGAGTTAGCTGCCCCTCCCTTGGGGTGGGGGGTAAGGTCTACATATGGCAGGCTTTGAAAGAGCGTATTTATCATGTAGAGCCTCTTCTTGTCTCTGCTGGTAGATGAGGTCATTTTGGCTTCAGTGTGTCTGAATACAGGCATTTGGTGTGTTGATATTATCAAAGGACCTAAAAAGCATCTTTTTCCTCACACAGTATGTTCATTGTCTTTGTGTAGTTCCAGAAGGACTCACCTTCTCCGTAAATGCTGAAGGGAAATTACGTCGGTGCAGCCCTCCTAGTGCTCCTTCCTCTGCGCCTGGTGCCACGTTCCAGAGAAGTACCAGTTCTTGGATGCCATCTCAGCCTGCAGCCTCTGAAAATTCAAAGGTGGCTGGTCATCCTTCATTGCCAGCTCCTCCTGCTGGTCCCAGACTGATTCAGTCCCCACCCCCACTACCCTCTTTGCAGAGCACAGCTCCTGACAGCTCTTCTGTCCTCACAAACCCAGTGTCCACTGAGACTTGTAGCCTTGCAGGGTTACATCGTTTTCGTTCGGGTAGCTACACCCTTGGACCAATCTCATCTTTTCAGAGAGCTGCTCAGATCTATAGCCAAAGATTGTCCCGACCATCCTCTGGAAAAGTTGGTGAGTGTTCTGGGATTCATAACAACTGTTAGTTCAGTACAGAGATTGTGTAATTTCTGTTGTGGAGTAGGTAGAAATTTTACATTTCTAGAATTGCATCTTGTTGGATGGTGCTAAATTTCTCACAGAAAGCGGGAGTGCAGGATGCAGCCCTTGTTAGTCAGATGCCCTTTTATTGACCAGATGAACAGGCAATCATAGAATCATTTGGGTTTGAAAAGACCTTTCAGATCATCAAGTCCAGCAGTAAATTAGGTCCCTAAGAGCCGCATTTATATGTCTTTTAAATATCTTCATGGATGGTGACTCAACCACTTTCTGGACAGCCTGTTCCAGTGCTTGACAACTCTTTTGGTGAAGAAATTTTTCCTAATATTCAATCTAAAACTGCCCTGGTGCAGCTTGAGGCCATTTCCTCTTGTCCCGTTGTTTGTTATTTGGGAGAAGAGGCCAACCCCTGCCTCACAAAAACCTCTTTTCTGGTAAGTTACAGTGATAAGGTCTCCCTTCAGCCTTGTGTTTTGAACTCAGCCTTTGAACTTGTTCAAAAAGAGCTATGAAATTAAGTATTTTATATTTTCTTCATTATGTTACTGATCTCATCTATCTTTAGTGGGTTTAATGTTGTATTCATTAGCAGAAGTCCTGTCTCAGTCTGTGTGCTGTTCTTAGTTCTTTGGTTGTCTATCAAGCATAGAAATCTTGTAATGAAACTTCATAAGTGTTGAATACTTAGTGTGTCAAGACCTCCAGAAAAGATGGATCTGAGTGAATCATTACAGTATTTCATTCTCTAGGATGTTTCAGCACTGCTATGTCCAAGGGTATCCTAAAAACAAGGTTTAGAGACCTCTCATCTATTGTGCTGTGGTAGAACACAGTTGAGCAATGCAGCTTTAGAGTGTAAAGAATCTGAAGGGTAGAAGAAACTGTAGGCATTTGCATGCAGACTGTAATCTATTAGGAAACTTTTGGGAACTACACACAGGCTAACAGCTGTGGTCCTGATAATACTTATTTTTTTGTATTTTGAATGATGGTATGTATTTGTTCTAGGTTATGTGTCAGGGTCAGCACATGTTTACTAGGGTTGCTATATATATTTTTTGACAACCCCTCTAGCATTAAAATACATCTTACTTCTCAAATGAGTAGCTTACTTAAAGAGATCAGTTTGTTTTTAAGAAAAAACATTACAGATTTAACTTGGGTAACAACTGCCAATGTCTCTGGAATTGGGTGCCATTAGATACATTGTAATAAAGAGAATGTGGGTTTGGAGTTGCTAATTGTTCATATGGGCAATACCCATGCAGAATTGGTGTATTCTGTATTCTTCTTGGCATCTTACCTGCTTTTTGTGTCTGTGACCAGCAGGCTGAGAGTCTGACATACCGCTCATTAAGCACATTGAAATGTTTGTTTGGTAGGTCTGTGCCATCGTAGCTTGAGTGGGCAGTGCGTGGGCCCAGCCAGGATGCACAAAGATGCAGAACATACTTCTTCCCAGGGCAAACGTCATGGCCCCAGTGTGGTAGCAGCAGAACTGCAGCAGTCGGTGGAAGAGCAAGCAGCTTGCCAGTATTCCCCAGCAAGCCACGTCAGTCTGCTCACACAGCAGGTATGTAAGCACTAAAGTAGGGTCCCTGTGCAAGGGAGAAGTTTGTTACAAGCTTCTGTGTCAGCACTGGGCTGGGCCGAGATAATGCTGTAAGGAGTAAATCTCATGAAAACTAGTTTCTGTCCTGTTGTTTTTAAGTGTTTACAGTCACCAAAATTTTGATTTTCTGTGAGGTGACAAGAATGTCTTGAAGTCATTTTATAGGAGAAAAAGCAGAGGATTAGAAAATATCTTCAAAAAAAAAGTGGAATCCATGCTTTGTCTCACTAGACAATAAACCCAGGTCTTCTCAGATTTGTGCTTCCATGCAATTTGCTGCTTCATTCCTCCAGTGTGTCATCACAGTGCTGAGCATGAATGTTTGCAGAATGGGTTCTGATGTAAATTCTGTATTCCAATAACATTGTAAAGACACAATGAAGTCCTTACTTGCATGGGGAATGATAATCCTTTTGTCAAACATGGTGATATATATGAAACGTACATTGAGTTGTGGTAGAATTCCACTCAGTTTCATATTTCTTGTTGAATTATGCCCTAAATGGCTACACATAAACAATTTTTTTGCTTTATAATATGCTATAGGTGTGCTCATCAAAGGTGTTCAAGTTGAACGCTTCTCAGTTAATTAAGCTGCCAACTGGAGATTTTCCAGTATAGGCACTTTGTCTTGGACAATAATTTTTTCTCTTTACTTGCTGGAGACAAATGATTTGAATGGCTTTGCTTTGATTCTTTTACTTTGGAATCACTGTTTTAATGGTTATGTTTTGCTAAGTTTTCTGAGGCATTTGTAATAGTTGCAACAGCTGGTGGTATTTGCTTCGCTCTGCTTCTTTCAATTTTATTGTTATATGTTTGGATTTTGAATATCTGGTTACGCAATCGGTGATATATTTATTTCAAAATGTGGGGTACATCTATAACTTTAGGAAGCTGAATAGATTTTTCTTTGCAGATAGGTTATTTTTAAAGGATATATCACCAAAGCAAAGTCCCTTCTTGTTGATGGACTCAGGAGAAAATGTGAGCACTGACTATTCTAGTGCTGCTGAGGCCTGGTCTTGCATAAGGCCAGATCCTGTTTAGGCAATTTGTTCTTGTTTGCTTGTCCAGTAATACTCAGAGCTGTCAGTCTGGTTCTCATCTGGTTTTGAGTTAAACATTGTCAGTAAAACTGTTCAAAAAGTTTGATAGTGAAACATTTTCATTTAGGAAAGGCTGATTCGTTGAAAGCTAAATATGTGGTGGAAACTGCCTCCTTGGATAAAAGTTAGTATCTAAACAAATACTTGGGAAAAAAATTGAAATGTATCTATTTCATTTCAGTCTTTCCAGAAAAGAACTTTGAAAAATAAGTTAATAGACTTTTTCCCTAAAATCATACATTACCCATTTTGCTTCAACTCCTGTGGTTTCTTAGGTCTGTCTAGAGAACCCAGTGTGTCTTCTTGCAGTCATTTGTGTAGCTATTAAATGATTTTTAAACTCCTGAATTCCTACCATGGCTAGTTACTCCTAGATAAATTAGGAAGCATAGGAGGGGGAATTCAGAGAGGAATTCACTAAGATCTGCGTGGGAAGGGCAGTGCAGCTTCATGAGAGTAGCTGTGTTGGGTGACAAAGGAGCATACTCTGATGGCAGCTGAAACCTGTTTAGTCACCAGTCAGTCAATCTGTGTAGGTGTACTCAAGTTTGAAAGTGGCTATGAAGTGCATGGGTGGCCTGGAAATGTGTTGGCTGTAGTAAATGTGTCTGCATTGCTTTTTGCTTCTGGGTTCTTCCAAGATACTTTCCCACAGAAGAGGTGGGAATTGCATAGTAGGAGAATGATGGTTCTGATTCCCTTCTTTGCAACAAGCAAACAAAAGACACCTCAGCTCCTAGCAGACACTGCAGATTTTCTGACTCTGTGATATTTTGTATTCAACTATGCAGTGTTTGCACAGGCTTTGCTTCAGTAGTGAAATACAGAAACGTGGGTTGGGTTGTGTCTTTGTCATCTTCTGTCATCATGAAAAAGATCCATGTAGAAAGGAACTCATGAGTCAATAAAAAGTTTAGAGCTGGAGTTCTATCTGACAGTGAGTTTCCTTCCTGAGCCTGTGTCCTTTCACTTCTAGACATCTGCTCTCTACTTTGATTTTTTTTTTCTGGGCATGTTTTTTAAATAATGCCTTTGGAGAGATGAAATCTGAATCTGAAACTTGCTTAGTATGAAGATTTGGATTTAGGTGAGAACAGTTTTTAAGGCAATCTGACTCTTCTGTAGTGAATTTAGGGCACATAGCAATTTCTAAGCCGAGACCATTATTTTAAGCACACTTGAAACAGTGATGTTTTGGAAGGTTTGGATGTAGCTGCAAAGCCCAATGTATCGGAACTAAAGCATGCAGTTACTGCTTATGCTTTTTTTTTTGCTTTTTTTTTTTTTTTTCACATGGACACATTCTACTCTTTTGTCAGTCATTAGAGTCATTCTGATTATTTTTTTGATCCAGCCTGCATTTTAAAGCTTGTCTTGCAAGAAGGACCCAGGGGTTTTGTGAGAAGACAGGGCTGCCATGACAATAAGGGCAGTAAGAGGTATCAACATACAATAAAAGCAAAGTAGTATGGCAGCAAGGCTTGGGCTTTTTGTTGTGGGACCTGGAACCAGGATATCTGTGTTTGAACTGCCAGGCATAGATGTGGATTTGAAGCTGGGGCATTGAATAAATAGAAGGGCAGGAACTGCAGAGTAGGCTGGCAGTTTGGAAGGTTATTTGCAGAAGAGGTATTGTTGAAGCTACTTGCTTTGTGGTTATAGATTTGGACAGACCTGGATTTGGTCTGAATGAGGAGAGGGAAGGCAGAGGTGGATGAGACAGAGAAATATATGGGAGAGGATTTAGTAAACACCTGGGGAGAATTGGGAAGTCGAAGACTATTGGTATGAGATGAAAGGGGGAAAGGCTTGAGATGGGAGTGTTTGAGGATTCTGGGTTATGAAACTCTGGTGGCTTTGGGACAGGAGAATTAAGGGATTGAAAACTGAGAGAAGAGTAGAGAAAGGGCTTGTATCAGGGTCACTTAACTAAACAGGGCACTACTTTCCTCTACATTTCTAGACAGGAGACTGAATTGTTATTTTCCTCCTTTTCACTACTCTGTTTAAACCACTTGAAATATGATAGTATTTTTTCAAAAAGCATTCTTAAATAAATTGGCATGAAGATGAGAACATTACTTACCTAATAATAAAAATAGTACAATTGTTTAAAGCCACTCCAGAAACTTGGAGTTAGTCTACCTTGTTGGAAAGTACCTGGCTGGTATGAAAAGGACTTGATATATGGATTTAATTATGTTTCATGATAAGATTAGGACCACTGATTTGGAGGGGGTATATGAAAGAATGAGTTTTGAAAATGCTGGTATTGCTGTGGACTGTATTTTTGTGGGGTTTTTTTGTTTGTTTTTTTTTTTCCCAAGGGCAGGAACTTGTATGTGAGAGATGAATGTCTTTGTGCGTTGGTTCCCTGTGTTGTGCCAAGCTGTGTCTTGGAGGCTGGGGTGCTCTGAATACATACCTCCTTCCAAAAGCAGCAGAGAAGCTTATTTTCGATTCCCATTTTTGTGAGAATTGCTTCTGGTATCCATATAGTACTGTGGGTCTCTGGAGTTCCCAGGAATGTAGCCTCAGCAGCTGTACTTGGAATGATGTTGTCATTCTGGTTGGGAGTCCACCTCTGTCCCTCTCCCAATCCCTGCTGTTCTTCACTGTTTTCTGCCCATGCCCAAAGCACCTGTTTCATGTTTCCTCTTTTACTCTCTTGTTTTCTAGCCTCTGTATTAAATTAGTTTATTATTGAGGGGTTTTTTTAACATATAATTTTGTTGATATTATTGATACTATTTTATTATTTACTGCTAAAATACTAATGTTCAAAGGGAAATTTTTAAGTGTAAGTATCTGATGAACTTTGAAAAAGATGTTTAAAATCTGTCCTCTTAAGAAGACAAGACTTTTGTGATTACTTCAGCTTTCTGTCTTGTCAGTCCTCTCCACTCACTTCTGAAACATCAGATAGGAACTTCACACTGATACTCATAGGACATACAATTCTTAGTATATGAGAGATGGAGAGGTAGGAAGGTAAAGCTTTACTAATCTGCAGATTTGTTCCATTGTACTCAGTTTTCAGTCCTCACAGACTGTCTCACAAAATGTGAGAGAACATTTTGCCTTTCATTAATTTGTGTTTTTGAAAAACATTTTCCATTATATTGTATAAAATTTCATCAGGCCATCTTCATTCTTGCAACCTGGAGAAAACAGTGGTGCCTTCACAGTGATCTACAATAGAAGTATTCATCTAGACCACTTAAGAATAATTACTTAATTCTTTTGCATCACTGTACAATGCCTTACTGCACAGTTGCAGGAATGAATGAGAGATGAATAGAGAGCAAAGAGGAGCAGTATTATTCTGTCTTTGACTGAAAAAGAAGCAGCTTTTTGGTTAATTTCTGTAACCGTCTTTAATGGTAGGACCAGGAACCATGTTGCCTGAAGGACACGCTTGAGTCTGTCAGTCTCTAGTTATGTTATGAAGGATTTGATCTGAGTCAGGACCACTGCTATTCAGTGTTTTCATTGGGGCACAGTGGCATCAGGCAGGATGCTGTCCAGAGGGACATGGACGAGCTTGAGAAGTGGGCCCATGGGAATCTCATGAGGTTTAACAAGGCCAAGTACAAGGTGCTGCACCTGGGTCAGGACAGCTCCCCAGCTCCCAGTAGCAACACAGGTTGGGGATGAACAGATTGAGAGCAGTCCTGCTGAGAAGGACTTGGGGGTGCTGGTGGATGAGAGGCTGGACATGAGCCAGCCATGTGCACTCACAGCCCAGAGAGCCAATTGTATCCTGGGCTGCATCCGAAGCAGTGTGGGCAGCAGGGTGAGGGAGGGGGTTCCTCTGTTCTGCTCTGGTGAGACCTCACCTGGAGCGCTGTGTACAGCTCTGGGGTCCCCAGCACAAGAGGGACATCGACCTGTTGGAGTGAGTCCAGGGGAGGGACACCAAGATGATCAGAGGGCTGAAGCACCCCTTCTGTGAAGACAGACTGAGAGAGTTGGGTTTGTTCAGCCTGGAGAAGAGAAGGCTTTGAGGTGACCTTATTGTGGCCTTTCAGTACCGGGTCTACAGGAAAAGTGGAGAGTGGCTTTTTACAAGGACATGTAGTGACAAGACAAGGGGTAATGGCACTGAACTGACAACTAGGTTTAGATTGGATATTAGAAACACATTCTTTACTGTGAGGTTTGTGAGATACTGGAAGAGGTTGCCCAGAGAAAATGTGGCTGCTCCATCCCTGGAAGTGTTCACAGCTGGGTTGGATGGGGCTCTGAGCAACCTCATTTAGTGGAAGGTTGGCATACAGGAACCTGGGCATGCAGGTAGGGGTTGGAACTAGGTGATCTTTACGGTCCCTTCCAACCCAAAAGATTCTATGATTTTATGATAAACATTCAGCATTAGAAAAGAATGCATACATCAAAGTTTCTAGATAGAAAATTTATTGTTAAGTATAGCTGTTAACAATGAATGTTAGTTTTTACTTCTGAGGAATTTTATTCCATTCTCTTAATTTACAACCACAGATTTATGATATTTTTGTGATTAAATAGGATCTAGTAATAGAGCTCATTTTGAGATCATGACAACAGTGGGAATTAGGTACCTCTATCCATACCATATATTTCAGACCCTGCCTGATCTTTGCAGCATGTGCAATCTAACTATAGTACTCCGCAGCATCCAAAAATAGAAAGGTGTGCCTCTAGTTAACTACCAATATGTCTGGGAGAAAGCAACAGAGATCCCTATATTAGATGGATCTTTGAGGGTCCAGCATTAACCTGGTAAGTCAGTGGCTGAGTAGGATAATAAGGAGGTATCTGATCTCAAATGGCCGTAAGAAAATGTGTAATATATTATGTCTTATCTGTTAAAGTTCTTTGAACTGAGAAAAATAGCATCCAGTGTAACTTGTTCATATTCCAACTTTCAGAAAAGTTTTTGACAAGTTTTCAGCAACTGTTGTTAAGATGGACAGGTCTTTGTAGGATGAGAAACAAAGTTTTATTACAGATAAAAAAGGACAAAAAGCAAACAAAAAATAACTAGTCAATTTGCTATATAGCAAGTGGATAACTGAAGATGCACAGTGCAGAATGTACATGATCCAGTGTAAAATTAAGTGTTTGAAAGGAGGAGATTAAGGACGTTAATAAGGCATTTTATTACTTAAAGAATGAAAGTTATTGCAAGGTAGTATAGGGTGTGAATTTACAGTAGATTAACTAGTCTATAGTGTTCATCCATGTTTGTGCAGCTCATATTTACCACATAAGGTAATTTCTTGTTACCTTCAGTATAATGTGGGCTGCAAGAGTCCCATGTTCAGTTACAGCAAAGTTAGGTGTGTGCTGTAAACTTAAACTCGATCCTACTTCCTGGTAATTTGTCATTATGTTTGTATTCTTTTTTGGATTATTATGAGTAAAATAAATATAAATTTAAGAGCTGCATTAATTGGGTAAGACACTGGCAGATGAAGTTCAGTGTTTACAAATAACTGACTATATGATAAGCAATAATTTTAACCTCTTGAATGATTAATCTAAAGCTTATTTCTTTAGGGAAGAAAAAAAAAGGATGTTATTTCATTGAAAGCTCAGTGAAGATACCTGTCCCAAGTTAAGCAGTAAAGTCAGCAAAGAAAAATTAGTAGTGTGTTTAAGGAACAGCATAGGACATATATGTATTAGTGTAAGCATCAATTACATAACCTTCCTCAAAACTGTTTTTACTTCTGGGTGACATCCCTAAAGTGAATTTAGGAAGAATAACTGGGGTTCACAGATGAATGACTGCAAATGCAGTTTTAGTGAGGAAAACATTAAATTTTTTTAGGGAGGAGATAAGTGTGAAGGAATTACATAGAGCAGTGAAAGACAAGGTGTAAATAAAGTTTACTTGATTCATGTTTCTCATAATAATGAGAGGATATTCAGTTTAGCAGGAAGATACTGGAGTAAAAAATTATAATAAAAGTGAATAGTTATTGTCACAGATTATATTTACCTTCTGAAACTCCCTGAAATGGGATACCATTAAGGCTGAAAAATTAATAGGCCATAGTTTCCTCAGAGAGAATAGTGAGCATTTTGCAAACGATAGATCTCTAGGTTTTACCATACAGGAATAACAAATTCATTTTCCTTATCAATAAGATGTTTCAGTTATATGCATGGAAACTAAAATTTCTTCCATTTTCTGAAATATGTCAGACAGGATAGTGAGTTTGCTGGGCCGTTGATCTGAACTGACCTTTTACAGTGAAGAACATGTGCTATGCTGCTGCTTCCATATTTATAAGATTTTCTTCGTTACATTGCTTTACTGTAGTCAAGCTAAATATTTTCATTACAGTAAGTGGTCTACTGAGACACTTATGAGGAACTCAGTATCCGAAATTGGTGATTTCCCTAGTTATGTCAATCAGATGATTGCTAATTATTTTTACAAAGTGATGATGTCTTTGTCAGTGTGTGTAGTGTAGCGGTTAACGGTGCATGTTAACAATACAGTTTTTCAATTTCCTGAAGTTTTCTTGTTCAGTTTGCCCACTGCCTCACATGAGTTTAAAATGGCAACAGTACTGTTGGGGAAACAAGGCAGGTATATTGGTGGTGAGTTGTGGAATGATGCCTGAAGATACAGTTCAGTAAGCCCATTTCATTGCAGAGGGACTTAATTTTCTTTCTTGCTTTGATTTGTGACATAGAGATCTTACTGGCTACTTTGTGACTTCTGGACAGCTGAACTAAGAGGGGTTTTCTGCCTGTACCTGCTGTAAGCCATTGGTCTTTCCCGATGGACAGATGGATGAAGACTGACCAAAATAATCCAAACTACTTTTCCTTCTGTTCTGTTCCATACCAGGCTTCAATCCTAAAGTCTTTATTTCATGTGTGTTTAGAATAAAATTTTTCCATGTGTTTGCATTGCAGGCCTTTCTGTAGGGGGGACATTAAAATACACAGCATGGGTGTACATCCAGAGCCAGGTGGCTAGATCCTGGATGCATATGAGTGTTTTTCTTTGTGAATAGCATGCTTCTTCTCTCTGAAGTACACTGTAAGGTAAAAATTTTTGTGCAGTGTTGTATCTGTGTGAGGTCCCTATCACTGTCTGGTGAGGGGGGGCTGCAGTTGATATCTAGCAGGCTGTAGTACTTCATAGTTATTAATGCTAGGGAACTGAAGAATGTGTTGAATTGGCCAGCTTGACCAAGAGGAGGAGGAAGAGAAGGAGGGGAAACCTGGTGAAAGCTCTGACTCTGTGTGTGGGAGAGTGTGAGATTTCAGGTCCCAGCTATCATCAGGAATAGCTCCAATTTTTGCAGCCAGGGAGTTTAATCACAGGGATAACATCAGACCACCCAGGCAAGGGCTATACAGAGCTGCCTCCTTCTCTGCTATGCAGCCAGTCAGTGCCCAAGATCCAGCAGCCAGGATTCCTGCAAACATACTGACATTGGAGATCCACTGGAGGATGGGGCACTTGTCTTACTCTACATTTTTCATTTAGACAGAAGGTGGAAATGAGCAAGAAGCAGATGAGTTTACGAAACCTTAGCACCAGGGAGAGGAAGTGAGTAAGAATTAAACAGAGCATTTTACAGTGTTCCAGAGGGACCCTGTGTGTGCTACGGGAATCCCAAAATAGTGAGCTTCATCTTAACATCAGCTACAACAGTGTCGGAAGCCACACCACTCCTCGTTTACCTGTCTTAGTTACACAGTGTGGTACCCTCGCCTGCCTTGCCCTCAACAGAGCAAACTACCAGTCTGCCAAAACGCACTGTACAGGTCCCAGTGGGCATCAGCTCTTTCCTGGCACAACAAGAGCATTAAATTTAGGGTACAGCGAATACAGAAATTTGGTGAGGCTATTTTCTGCACTGAGGAGTTTTGGTTTTTTTCAGTGATGATCCCTTGCTTTGACTCAACCCACTTTATCTGAGTCTTAGTCAGTTTTATTTTCTTTATGTAACCGTTTCTTTGGTTTTTACCCCTCCACTGATGGAGAGAAAGGGAAGTGTAAAGAAAAAAGGCATCTTACTGTAATTAGTAAGAGGAGCAAGAAGCAGGCAATCGACTCTGAGGGGCATTTTTCTTTCTTCTTTCACACACCTCTGGACTGCTGAATCTTCTCACTCAAGCTGTTCACACAGGAGCTGGAATTACTTTTATTACTACTGATTTGTAGCAGCAGCCGTAGTAATATAACCAGTTGGTCTCAGCAGAGGTTGTAGGAAGTGAAAATATCAATGTAGCTTCTGCAGTGCTCATGTTGAACTCTTTCTGCTCTGAGGCTCCACAGGGAATAGAAGCAGAGGGTTTTGTTATGATGCAGCAACATCTGCAGATAGTCACTAAACAGGCCAGTCTGAGCAGCTAGGTCTCATGTTATGGGAAAGATTACACCCTGATCATCAAACTTTTGGCAGGATTGTGCCTTGTAAAAATCACTCCCACTGGAAGTTTTGAGGCAGAGAGTGTCTAAATGAAAGCCTGACTTTTTCAGGAGAGGGAAGAGGGGGGAGTTCAACCATCCACAGCAGCAGCACTAACTTGGGTTTTCTTTTTTCCTTGTTAAATGGATGCATATGCTGGAGACACTACAAAGGAATTTGCAAGTTTGTCAGGTTTCCCAGGAATGTCTTTGGCAGGTCTTTGTCTGGAACGTTTTCTGGAGACTGGAACACTTGTGCTCTGTATGCATATGTATATCCTGTAAGCTGGTAAGCTCAGAAAGCAAAGAAGGAATGTCACAGGCCTTTGGCCAGATCAGCCTTGGTACACACACAGATTTCACACTTCCCAGCCTGTTAGCCCCAGTTCTTCCCTCCTGGCCAGTTGTTATTGCAAATTCAAATCTGTACATAAAATGAAGGTGCTTTAGTATGGGGTTCAGTCAGCAAGATGGCCTGGGTAACAGAAAGGTGGTTCTAGAAAAATCTATTTGTGTTGCATGATTTCCTCATGGAATTTGTAGTGGTACGTTTTGTTACGCTCTTCAGACAGTGGTTGTATGTGCGTGTCTTATTTGTGATTTGGGGTTTCCTTTGCCTCTTAAGAGGCAGGTTAAGATGGTGTGATTTTTTTCTTTTCTTTTTTTTTCTCCCCCATACTGGGGTAGCCTTTTGGATTCCAGTATCTTGATGCATTAAGGAAGGCAGAGCAGCTGGACTGTTTCCAGTAGTACTGGCAGACTTGCAAGCTGCCTTAGACCAAGTCATGCTAGCCTGTGCTAGATGGCAGATGTACCTGGGAGCTCTGTGGTAAAGCCAGGAAAATGCAACATGCACTAGGGAGAGAACAGGTTAACAGTGAGTATTTATATTGTTGTAGCATCTAGTCAGTCATCTCCGAAGGCTGAAGGAAGAAAAATAACTGAAAGAATACAGCAAATTTTTTTCTCTCCACATGGCAAATTCTTAGCTCTTCCCTTCTGTTAAAGATTTCATGGATCTTGAAAGCCTCAGGGGTATCTGTGTTTGAGGTAGGCTTGGCAAGTGAAAATACAGTGACTGTGGAAGCCAGGTAATGAAAGAAAAAGCACGTTTCATTTGCAAGCTATTGGATAAAGATGGCACTGCTGGATGAACAATAAGTAATAAAATGGAGAATTAGGGATTGACTGAAGGGTCTTGAAGGATTCAAACTGGATAAACATATGGATACATATGTTTACATGTGCTTACATATGCATATACAGAACATATGGGTAAAAACAGATCGAAAGGCAAAGGAGAGCACACTACAGATGAGACATTTTGCACCTTTTCAGTTTTCAAGTGGAATGGTTCCCTCTTTGAGCTTACGATACAGTGTCATCTTGTCCTGTCTGACACATCAAAACTTAAGGATTCTGGTTTGATCCTAAGGCAGAGGAGTAGTGATCTTACGTGTATCTTATCATGATTCTTGTCCAATCCTTCTTTAAGCAAAAAGGTTTCTCAGGAAACAGTTTATTCATATATGCCTTTGTAATCTGTTGATAGGGTACATTGTGCTGAAAACTTTGTCTCCTGTTTCTGTGAAAATTTTATCATTTTGAAGGTTTTTTTGGAAGAGACAAAGTAGGCCTATGGTTACTGCATTCTTTTGGCATATCTCAGGCTTGACATATGAAATAATAGCTTGAGCTCTGGACCCCTTTTCCTCCTCATCAGTCAGAAAGATCCAAATGGAAATGTGAGATGTGTGAACTGGGAAGGATGCAGTATGGCTCCAAGTAAGAGAAATTATCTTTAGACTATGTGTATCTGCAATCTTCACCACTTTTTAGGCAACAGGATCTGACTGGCTTCTGCCAGAAAAGTGTTAAAACTGCCAGCTGGAGAGGATCAAGTGGGCAATTTGTAGCGTATTGCTTGTTGTAGCACGTTGACCAGTGAAATTTTGGATTTGCTGTTCAGGATGTTGGTAATGAAAATTTAAGTCACTTTTTCACTGCCTGCCAAGAGGGGCAGAGTAATAACTTCTAGTGGTGATGTGTCCCTGTTCACCCTGGTTGACTCCTACAAACTAGCAAGAGAAGCATTCAGGTGGCTTTTCCTGAGTCCATGGAGGCTGATCTGCAATACTGGATATTATTATTTTCTTTTTCTGATTGTTGTTATTCATGGCTTTAGCTTATTTGAACCATTAGAGAAGATCAAAAAGAAAATACTTTATTATAGAAAAAAGATTATTGAATATGGCAATGGGAACTCTTGAAGGACTAGTATAATGTAGATCAGAAAAGTGAAAGACATTAAGCTCTTTGTCTGACTCTTGCTTGTGATTTCTTAGTACTATACAGTGGATCTTTGTCTGTAGGATACTATTAACTGGTAGCAAATTCTATCCTAGAGGTTTTTATTCCTATCTGTACTTCAAGAGTTCATATTTCATATTGAATTTTTAAAGCAGATTAACAAAAACAAACCCCTCAACTCCTATGTTCAGCACTTCGGAGTATCGTTCTGTGTTGTGGCCTTGCTTTCAGTCTTAAATTTCTTCAGAAATAAATTTTGCTGAATAAAGCGTGACCACGGAGATCAAGTCTTTTAAGTGTATGTGTCATATTTAAGTGTATTGCAGTCATAAACTTACCTTGTAACATTTAAAAATAAATGTTAAAAAGTATTTCAGCATTATGCAATAATTTATGTTTTGTCTTATTAGCATTATATTGAAGTAAATATAACAGTACATATATGTACTTTTTCTAATACAGATCTCTATTGATACGGCTGTGACAACCCACGTGTTCTTCTCCCCTCCTCCCATTTCTTCATGTTATATTATAAGTAGAAGTACATCAAGTGGGTTCTTTTGCTTCCATGAGAGCTTTTGGGGATTTACTATACCATGGCATTCTCCTGTCAGCATGTTTGTTTCAGTGTCTGATATCTTTGCTGTCCCAATCAGTTTAAAAATTGGAGCAGAACTTTGTGAATCCTTCTGTTATGAGAGATACTAGCTGTGTATTGTCTTGCCTTTTACAGGCTCCACAGAGAACATAGAGATGTGACAATGTGAAAATTGGGATGTTTGAAGTGTGCAGTGCAGCCCACACAGGTCTCCTGTCATACTGTCATTGTCAGGAAAAATACTCTGAACTCCATCACTGCTAATGAAAATCGGGAATCTTACCAAGCAGGAGAATTTGAACCCACCTTAGTGCAACTCAGTTTGAAAACTAATTTAATTCTTGTAGATCCACACCAATAACCAACTTCTCTGTTGAGCCCCACTAGCCTTTCTTTGTTTTGGAGAGATTTTTTTTGTTTGTTTCTACTCCATTACTACTATTTCTGAAGCTATAAGCTCTTCTATATGGATATTTTGGTCCTGGTGCTCTACATTACTTTCTACACCTAAGTACCAACTGATTTGCTGCTAAGTGTTTGCCTCTGTAAAGGGAAGAATGCAGTTCCGTCAGGTGCACAGGAAGACTAGAAAATGAAGCCACTGCTGAGCACAGATGTGTTGGGAGTGCCTCAGTAATCCTCCAACACAACATCCTGGACAGCTAATTATAGCAGCTGAAATGTCTCAAAGCATGGCACAGTAACAAGCAGTAACACCCATCTGGGTGGGCTGGCTGCAGCTAAACCTTATATTCTTGCTGGTGTTCTCTCTCTCTTTCTGAATCCTTTGCCTGTTTTTAATCCTGCTGTAGTTTAAACACCTGTCTATCTGGAATGTGTGAAATGTCCCTATTACCCATGCTAAGCTGTTTGCTCACCTGCTTTGCTTAAAAAGACAGCTTTCAAATAAACAATGACACAGTATTAACAAGGAAAGCATGTCACAGTAATAGAGCAGGACTGAGGTGGTAATTCGTCAGACTAAACGGTTCTCGGCATCAAGATGATGAGGAGAGAAAATTGGATGACGTCATCTTCATTTCACACATTGGATGTGTTAGCAAAGTTGTGATCACTGTTGCTGACAAGCTAAGAATTGTATATAACCTATTTTATTTACCATGCTGCTTTCTGTGTTTGCATCATTTACCATTCTTGCTTCTTTTCAGACAATAAATTCTTTGTGACCAGCAACTGTCATTGTTAGGTATTTGTATAGTGCCTGGCACAATTAGAACTAAATCGAATTTGAAGCTTTCTGTTACTGCAATGAAGATTCTTTAAAATTTAATTAAATTCTCCAGAACACAGCAACATTAAGGGATGAAGTAGAGGCTCCAAAATGACACCTAATACTGTTTTCCATATAAGGTGGATAACACTACCCATTACTAAGCTTGCCTGATAATGTCCCACTGTAAGATCTTGTCTTAAATTGCTTATAATGTTCTGAAACTTTATTCATTTGAATTAATGTTTTCTGTGCTTACTGTTCAGTTCTCAGAACACTTCAGGCAAGGTGAAGTATTCCAGCCAAAACCAAGGCTGGATTAAAAAAATATTTTGTGCATTTTAATATCTACAGAACTTTTCTTTTACATCTCTTCATCTCCCATGCTTTGAAATAGCAATTTGGAATTTAGAGTTTTGTCCAAGCTTGATTGCAGATTAACTGTTTGAAAAGCTTCAGGTGAAATATACTCAGCAAGACCTGCTAGACCTCTCAGCTTCCTGAAGGTTCCCTCCACACTGAGGATACTAAACTGAATTTCTCTGTATTTGCACCTCTAGTGTACTTTGGTTTGAGCTTCTGTTCTCCTGTGTTTTCAGTAACCTGGTCCATGCTGAGTTGAGGACCTGTCTGACTTGACTGCAGAATGAGTAGGAATTCTGCCAGGGTGTGGAGAACAGCTAGGATATGGAGCCTGTGAAATTTGTATCTGGACATAATTTAGGAGAGGACACTGAGAACCATTCAGATGGAAGAACAGAAATGGATGGAGTGGTAGTGTGGTAAATGTGGTCCAGTGAGCAGCCCTCATTCAAGGACTGGATGAACAAAGAGGGTGGCAAAAGGAGAGGTCAGGGGAGGGGAATAAAACCAGAACTACTAGGATATAGGACATGTGAGAAACCAAGAACGGAAATGTGGAAAGACCGATCAAGTAACTACTCCTAGGGAAGGTTCCAGACCTGAAATGGTGTGAGTCAGGGGCCAGAAGTAGTGGGAAAGCTAGTGCTGGAAGTCTGTAGGAATGAAACTATACTGAGGAAAACAAGGAGAATGACACCTGAAATGCAGAAGCTGAGACTGACTGTGTGAGAATAATGACACACAGATGAGGAGCAAGAATGGGAAAGGATAGAGCTGAGAAGGGGTGAGATGAAAGTGGCTCCTTTTGGAGAAGTGGGCAGAAGCCTAGGGTATAACCACTATAATTTAATCCTGTCCAGGCCTTGAAGTAGGAATTCTGAACTTAAAAAATGCTTAGGTGCCTTGTACTATTAAACCACAGGAGGGACAACTTACTTTGTTGTCAATGACAATGTTCATGATCCAGAGTTTAGCGAGAGGACTGTCTGTAGTCCTGAACAAGCCCATTTTAAGAATGAGTGTAGTGTATTGCAATGAAGATGGTATGTACTTGTTTGAGTAATTGTGCACAAATTCCGTTAAAAGAGCGTTGTTAAGCTATGCTTAAGTCACACTTTAAGTGGCTTAATAAGCACCACCTTTGAGATGTGGAGCAGATGCAAGGCTAGTTCTTAGACTCTTCTTTCTGTGTCCTGTGTCTCATTGGCTATATGCCTTCCAAATGCCATAGAAGTGAGGAGGGACAATACAGGTAAGACTTGTTTGCCATATGATCCTAATCTTTGTGCAGAACCTGATGTTTTTGCTGCTCCTAAAAAGTAGCACGTGATCGTGTAATTTAAGGTAGCTGTATATCAGGGCTTGACTGGGAGGCCTTTGCAAAGTTGGCTTTTCAACCTTTGTATTATTTTATTACTTTTTTTTTTTTCAAAATGTAAGCTGTTATACTTCTGTAATAGATCCGTTGCATTATGTATTTTTTCAGTACATCAGCAGATAGGGCCTCCTTGCACGGTTTGATCTTTCAAGAGTATAAGCAATGCAGGAAGAATGCTTATGGAAGGAAACAATGAAATACATGTTACATGCTTAAAAACTCATAGATTTTAGAGCTTGATATTGCAAACATACACCTAACATAACTTTTCTGTGTTTACTTGTGTGAACACACAGTGCTTTGTAAGTGGTTGTGTGAGAAGTTTCTTTAATATGTGGTTGGGTTTTGGTTTGAATTTTATATCCAAGGTACATATGTTTTTGGGTTGTGCTTGGATGTTTGTGTAGAGAGGGGTAGAGACAGGACAGGTGCATAGGGTTGGCTTACTGACACAGCTCACAACAACTGGAGAGATACTCTGGTCTCTGCTCAGTGTAATACGAGCTTCTAGCTTTTGATCAATGCATGTGGAGTGCATTTTTCACATGGGAGGAACTTTCTTACTTTGGGATTTTTGCCCCATCTTTGTCCTTTTCCTTCTCTGTTCTTCTATGAATGGCAGGGTTGTAATTTTCATGCTGGTCTCTGAATTCATCTCAGGCATGATGGATCTTGGTGTCATCTCTCACTGCTTTATGCAACTAGCACAGTGTTTTTGCATTTGAAAGTTTTCCATTTTCAAACAGTTTCACTTCTCTTAGTACATACTCTATCCCATTTACTTAGTGATACATTTTTCTCTTTTCTTGGCATTTAATTGTTTCTGATAGTTTGTTTGGGTTTGTTTTTGTTTTGTTTCTTTTTTTTTTTTTTTGCCTCTTCAGTTAACAAACCTGGACTTGGCAAGTGGAGCTATAAGCAAGGGGAATGCAGCTGCCCCACAGAGCTACTGGTCACCACTCAACAAAAGAGGGCCTCTGTGGCCTGTTAAGTCAGATACTCATAGAGATGACAAAAGATCTGTCTCTTCAGCAGTCAGGTAAGTTAAAATTGCTGCTCTAGCTTTTTGAAGAAGAATGCAATGCACTCAGGAGCTCATTTGTAATTTGTGTTTGGCTTCTTGCTCAGATGCAGGAGCATGTCTAGAGAAGGGCAACATCGCTGGTGAAGGGTCTGGAGCACAAGTTTTACGTGAAGCAGCTGGAGAAGCTGAGGTTGTTTAGCCTGGAGAAGAGGAGTCTTGGGGAGTGGGGGGTTACACTATTGCTCTGTACAACTCCCTGCAAGGAGGTTGTAGTATGTGTTGGTCTCTTCTTGCAAATAACAAATGATAGGACAAGAGGAAATGGCCTCAAGTTCCATCAGGGGAAGTTTAGACTAGATATTAGGAATAATTTATTCACCAAAAGGGTTGTCAAGCCTTGGAACAGGCCACCTAGGGACATGGTGGAGTCACCTAAGAGTTTTTAAAATGTGTAGGTGTGATACTTAGGGACATGGTTTAATGGCACACTTGGTAGTGTTAAGCTTAACAGTTGGACTTGAGGATCTTAAATGGAGGATCTTTTCCAGCATGAGCAATTCCATGATTCTAACAGCTTAGTAATGGTTCTTCTCAGGTTTAGAAACTAGCCCTATGAAAATAGCTGTATTCACAGAGCTGTCAGGTTCATGGTGAAATAAGGGCATAGATGAACATAGTGGATGAGAGGGAAATGTCTGTTTCTCTTTGATCATTTCCCGTCCCTGCATCTGTAAGTTTAGGTTTGCTGGCATTGAAACATATGCAGAATGCAAACTTTGACCTGATGCTGCAAAAATCTCCACTAAGTCCTCATCTTCATGCTTTTTCTTTGAATATCAAGTTTAGATTGTCCAAAGAGCAGTATTTATCAGAGTTTCTTTTCCAGATGTCTTCTTTATACTCTATATTAATTTTGGACATTGGAATTTATATTTATGGCTTATACACTCATGGGAATCAGGGCAGAGGACTGATTTTGCAGTAAAACCATTCTTCCTGTGGTTCAAAGAACAGCAAGATTTACTTGCAGGAGTCTGAATCTTGGAAACTAGGAACAAGGCAAACTTGCTGCAGTAACCAGGCTAGAATACAAGCCCAGGACTGCTGGAGATCTGAGTTCTTCCTTTCCACTCCAGTAGATAATATTGATTCCTTTGCCTAAGCATTCATTTTTATCTTTTAAAACAGAATAATGAAGCAGAGCTTCTCCAAGACATGAGTTTAGGTCTGGAAAGCACTGCATACATTAAAATACTGTTCTTATCACTGGTGCCTGAATGATACTGGAAAATAGAGGGAAGCGAGGAGAGGGAGAAACACAGTGCAGAAGGCATGTGATATGAGTGCTCATCCTTCCCCAAATCTTCAACAGGAAGATTGTAATGGGATTTGGAAAGCTCAAGCAAAATTGTTCTTATTTCACCAGTCACTACTTTTCATCCTGCCTAAAGAAGAGGAATGTGAGAAATGAATTCCTGGCCTGTTTCTGTTCCAGCACAATGTTTGCCTCAGGGGTTTAATGTTATTGAGAGAAGTGGTGGTGTTTCTGCTTTTGGACTTCATCCAGGCAAGCTATTACCTAATCCAAATAAAGAACCTATCCAACAGGTGTGAACTGCCTTCCCCTCCTACATGGCTTGGGAGAGCAGCAGAATGCAGGCTGTCCTAGAGCTTCCGTTCCTTTTTCAGCTCTGTTTGCACTTCTGCATGGGCTCACAGACATAGCTGCACACCCCACCACTACTGCCCAAAGCTCCATTTTGAATGACTTCCAGGGCTGTGCCTCATCTAGCATTGTGTGCATAGTTTAATGCTTTTAGTTAAAGTTTCTGTTTTGAGCAGCAATCTGAAAATACTTCAGAATTTTCCAGTCATAATTGATAGAAGATTCCATCTTCAAACCTTTTATGAGTCATTTAGTCTTTCACTACTTCAGTTGCTTTGTTTTTATCCTCAGAACAAGAGTCAGAAAGATGCCTTAAGATTCCCTGTTGAGTTATTTTATCTTCTTGGCTGCTTTTATCAAATGGCCGAAATACTGGGAGTTAAGAGTTTTATGTAAATCTGGAAATGAAAAAAAAAATTATTGAGGCAGTGCTGGATTAGTTGGTCTGTGAACTTGAGTTTAATGAGAGAATTCCAAAAGGAATATCAAGGTTATGATATGTGGAGATGGCTATCTTGTATTGTAAATGCTTTTTTGCTGCTTGATTGTTACATTGGAGCAAGCAATTCATAGAGGGTCATCTGATGGGTGTTAGCCTGTGCTCAGTGCTGGCTGACTGAAGGAAAGCTTCCTGTTTTGTTCCATTAAGATTCTCGTCTATCAGTTGCAAAATTCAGCAAGGATGGAAATGTTCTGTAAATGGGTCTCTTATCTGGCTTGCACTTGGCTCCAGTTCAAACATCTGTCTCTGAAGTGCAGTCCTCACAGTTTTTGTATGGCTCTGTGGTAAATCTGCTGCTGAAGGTTGTTAGAAAATTTTGGTTTGATGCTTGCAATTTGTAGGATTCAGGCTATTCTTTTAGGCAAATCATCTATCCCTTTAATTCCCACTCTCCCAATACTGACTTAACTAAATGTATCTCAAAAGAAGTTATCCCTTCTTTTGTTAATTCCTTTTCTTTGCATGAGATGAGGTGACAAATTAGTAGAGTACTTGCCAAAAGGCAAAGGAGGTCTTAGGTTTATAATAAAGAGACAGGGGACAGTTCTGGATATGTTAAAATGTTATTTTAGAAATCTGCGCTGCTGTGCATTTTGAGATTTTTTTTTTTGTCACTTTCTGTAAGCATTGGCACCATTTTCACTCAAATGGTGGCCTAGCCTGTTGCTGCACCTCAGACAAAGAAGCCTGCAGGGCTGCAAAAGAGGTGAAATATTCCAAGTTGTGTGTGGCCTTACTTCTAACTACTGTGACATGACTGTCAACCTCTGCCACATTTGCTGCAGACCTGCCTTTGTTGCCCTCTATATCAATGAAGTTATGCCAAATCTGTTCTCTCCTTCTTTAATCCCAGTCCTGTCTCAGTGCTCTATCTCAGTTCTCAGCTTCTCACTCAGTCCATCGGGCAGGATTGTCACCCCTTCACCTCATGCTGTAAAGGCACTAAGTGTGATTACGTGTTTTGTAGTAGAGTTACTGAAGATTACCATATATAGTTTTTATCACAATTTTAGTAATGTAACCTAAGGACCACAACCATGAAAGTGATTCCTCATTATCCAGTGAAACTATGAGTCAGCTGAAGCCAAGACCATACTAGAACTGCTCTTGAAAAAGCATTCTTGGTTGTATAATAAAGGTAAAAAATCAGGTGTTTAACAGAATGAAGCTTGTTGATTCAGAACACAAACTAGCTTTTAAGTACCTGTTAGCAAATAGCTGCATAATCCCTAGTTGTGAGGACAGTAGATGGAGGTTAGTAGAGGCTTCTGGCACTGGAATTTGCAACTGCTATGCCACTTGTTTTTTGAAAAAGACAGTGGATTTCTTCTCCAAGAATTACTTGGGCTCTGCAGGTCACTAAATCTCTAAGACCTGGACCAAAGCTAGCAAGAAAGATTTTTATTTTTTTTTTTTTTTCCCTAGCTGGTACAGATTTCTGTGTTTTCAGTGGGCACTTTGGATTCAGCAGCAGCCATCTTTGCTCATGTTCATCTTGTAGAATTCATAGGGGCAGTAAGTTGGCAAGAATTCAGCAGTGAAATGGTCAGTGTTATCTCAGATCTCTGTTTCATTAGCTTCTTGCTGTTTCATAACATCGATCTCAAACCTGAAGACTGACCACACACTTCTAAACTGCTCAGCGTATTTTTTCCTTGGATTTTCTGACAGACTTATCTAATTTGGTTAGGGCAGGCAGGCAAGCTTCCTTGTCATCAGTCAGAGGGTAGAATGGCAGTCGAATTTATATTACAGAGCCTGTGAAGGGCTACTGCAGTCAGAGAAAAGGGAATTCTCTTCTCCTTGTGTCTGAAATACTTCTTAGCTCATAATTTCTGCCAAGGTGCTTAGGTTTATCAAGAAATGATGTTTTGTTTGTAGACTGTCTACTCTGGTTTAAATTATATAAACACATGCTTTTTCAATTTTCTGATCTGAAGGGGTTTTAAGTGTAATTTACTGTGGTATCACTCTCATTGATAGTAATAGCAACAGCTCTCAGGGCTTCACAGGCTGTGTGCACATACCTGCTGTCTGTCCAGGTTCCCAAACAATCTCTGCTTTGTGTTTTTTCATTTTTACTTTTCATTGCCTAGAAGTATCAAATAGGGTGGGAAACCAGAAGATGCTGACCAGACATTTAGCATCTCAGATGCTTCTGGGTCACATTGCATATATTTACAGCTCATGTACAAATCAACAGTGTGGGTGCAGGAAATCCGGTATACTACTTAAAAAGCTTCCTGTGCTTGCTCTAATAGAAACTGTGTATCAATTTTTATGCCAAAAATTCTACACAGCAAAATGATTGTACACTCTGCTCTCTTGCACACCCCAGCTCATGAACTAAGATTGCTGTGCTGCATCCCCTGACAGACAGTCTCCCAAATCAGGACCTTCCTTTTAATTGCTGGCCTTCCTTAACCTGGGCTGGGTAGTGGATACTTTATGTCCTCCTTCCCCACCTAGTGCCTCCTACTGCTTCTTGCCAATTTTACTGCTAGGGGTACATGTGCTATGTGTTCTAGGTTTCAGATGCTCTGATCACACCAAGTATGTATCCTTTGGACTTGGGGGGAAGAATCCCAGGTCTGTTCTGAGAGTTTTCTCTGAGCTGGTGTATTTGGCTTCTCTAGTTTCACTGAATCTTTGAGTGTTCCCAGAAAGACCCCAAACAGCAATCACCAGCTAATTATAGTTCACTGGTCTCAATCCTTTGTGTCAAAGGGGCAGTTTGCTGTGTTTGACATGAAGGGAAGGTGAAAGTGGCTTTGTTTCCTCAGTTTTTAATTTAAATTTTGGAGCTGTGGAATGTAAAATAAGAAGTCACACTTGGACCCTGACTGGCTCTGAAGAGCAGTGAGAAGAGGGAGACTGAAATAGACAAAAGATGTGAAGGGTGATTCTTGCAGGGATAGAAGGGTGAGTAGTTGATGGGACAGTCTTGCTTTTTTTGCAAGACTCTTGAGCTAGGCTGGGGTAGGCTTAGCATGGCAGAAGCAGCATGGTATTGCAGTAGGGGCTGTGGGAGAGAGTTAACTATGTATGGGCTTGCAGCTAAAAGTAAGGACAAGAGAATTCCTAGGGGTCTTGGCAGCTAATGCCAAGTTTTTATAAGAATGAATCTCTTTCTCTGTGTTACATGTGTTGCCTTGTAGTTCTGGGTTGATGATAACTTTATTCTCTTCCAAATCATTTTTTCAAGCTCCCTGCAGTTTCTTGCAAAGTGGAGGCTACCTGGTGGCTCTCCGGTGCTGCATTTGCCAAGTGTTCAGAGCCTATTTGTTTGCACAGCATCTAGGTGTAAGGTAACTTGGAGGCTGTGTGGCACTGATGCTTTTGGAGAAAATGAAGGGAGAAAGCAGCAAGCACTGAGTGTTATACAGTGGGCCCTCAGTTCAGTTTGCGCAAACTGCAGTGACCTTAACACCTCTCTCTCTAAGCAGTACAGAAGTGCCAGAGCAGCAGCAGCCCAACAGCACTGAGTCCAGTCCTGTGCTAGCATAGCCACGTCTGTTCCTTGTTCCCACAGTGCCTGTTCTCTTCTCTTTACCTTGATGCCTGAATTCAATTTCTTTATTGGAGGTGGAGGAGTAATTGAGGGTGGGTTCAGTGATTTTTCTGTGACTTCTGTCTACGTCGCCTCAGCAGCCCTGTCATGCTGATTCTGCCTGTGGTCCTTGAGAGGCAGCATTTCTGAGAGCTCTGAATTTGGGGTTTTTTACTTCCTGCTCAGAAGAGGTTTGAGGAGAGGAGGTGCAAACTACTACCTGGGTAGCTGTACATTTTTGCAAGTCATCCCATTTCTAGTTTGTGCATGTTCTTCCTCTTCATGTGCATCCATGCATATTTGTGCCTGTAGCCGCTGCCTCAACAGCCTCTTGCCTTTTGTTGGTTTTTTTTTTTTTTTTTTTTTCCCGTGGTCACCAGTGACAACGTGTTAAGTGTGGAAGTGAATTGGCTGACTTAAACTTCAGAAATACATGGCTCGCCTTGTATTTTTATATATATATATATATATATATATATATATATATATATATATATATATATATATATATATAGGTCACACTAAGGAAACTTATGTTGTCAGGGCCAATTGCTCTCCATCCTGCTTTGGAAATCACTCTGGGCCTCAGCACCATGGATTGGCACAGTCCTCAAGGATCCCTGCTTCCCACAGCTAGACCTTGGCTCTGTCTGTCTGGAGCCTCCAGGAGAGGAAAGGCGGAAAGCTCGTGACTTGCCCAGACAGTCTGAGGCCTGGCCCTGCAGCCTCAGCTCCCCAGACGCTGTTGAGTCGGACTTGGCTGGCAGCCGCCGCACTGTTACTTTTCTGAGGTAATAAGTGAGATTAATCACAGGACCCTTTTCAGAGGCAAAGGAGGTTTGTGCTGCGTGCAGGGAGACTGTAGGAGCCACTGCTCAGGCTGTGAGCTGGAGGTGAAAACTGGGGCCTCACAGCAGGGCACCAGTGCAGTTGTGCAAGTGTGACCTCCTTACTTGGCTGCTTCTGGGAAGCATTGCTGGAGCTGCAGCCTGGTGCATCCCCTGGACAGGCCCTGGCTGAGCACAGGGGGAGCAGATCTGCATTACCTTCATCTGCTGGCCTTGCACAATCACATCTTTGCAAATAACTCTCAAAATTTGAGGGGTACCAGGCTTCTTTTTGACTGCATGACTTCCAGAGGTTTCCTCTTATTCCCTGCAACATACTTTGGAGAGCAAGCAGCCCACATTGATAGGTGGAGGGGAATGACAGGCGTTTCCTACCTTCTCCTAAGCCAATACTGCATAACGGGTTTTCTCTTTTCAGCTGCCTCCACAAACTGACCTTACTCTAATGTAAACACAGGATTTGCTATCCTGGACAGGACTGCTAATCTCTTCAATTCTCCCATCCTCTACTTCAGAACAGCTATCACCACCGACATCAATAGGAACACAGAGAATGTTCTGATGGACAGCAGGGAAATTCCCTTTCTGAGGGGGAGCTAGATTTTGCCCTCTAACTGCTAATAGCTGGCATGTAGTACTTGCAATACTTAGTTCTGCATAGTCTAGTGTTGATACTGTCAATAGTCATATATTTTACCTTCTGCAAAAAATGTAGTCCCACTGAATTGCAGCAGTGAGTTCCACAGGTGTATTGCATGTTATGCAAAAGTTTCCTTCTTTAATTTTTTCCCAGATTTTGCCAAAAGTCTCTGTACCTGTAATAAGATTACATGAAGAGAAACAGAAATGCTTGATTTATTTTCTGGCACTATTCATTCTCTATCTTTTTATCATCTCCCTTCTTGTTTGTCTCTCCTAAACTAAACAGTTCCATTCTTTTCAAATTCTAAATGGAAATCTTCCTGGCCCTCTAATAATTGTCTGGCTATCTTTATAGAGATGACAAGAAATGAAAACAGTACATCAAGTAAGAGTAAAATGTTAGTTTCATGTAAATAACACTAGTGTATCTCTAATTTCTATCTCACCTTATGTGTACCAATATCCTGTTGGCTTCTGACCATGCTAAACACTGAGTTTTTTATTAATATGCAGTTGTTTTTCTTTGATTATTATAGTAAATGTCAATCTGAGCAACAGGTATAAGTAGTTCATTTTTTTCAGGGATTTTTTTTTTCTTTCCCCATTCCTTGCTAGGTAACTCTCCTTTTCCTGCACTGGTGGATTTTTGTTGGCTGTGATGGAAATTGCTTGATCTTTTCTGTTCTATTACACACCTAATTGAACATAGAAGAAGTTGAGATCTCCTAGTGTCTTTCACTACTTGACTCATAATATCCCCGCAGTTATCCCTGATCTCCCCTGTCTTTGAAACACACTGTATCAGTTCCAGCTATTTCATGTTACAAAGTGACGAGCACATCTTCCTTTCCTCTGCATTTATTTAAACCTCTTATTCACCATTAAAGTACTTGTTTTCCAGAGTGGTTTTCAGAGGGTTAATGTGCCTGTAGTTCCCATGGGGGAGATCTACTCTGCTCCTTTTATTCTGTAGGAATGAGGGGACCCTGTAGTCTGGTGCTCTGTAGGAGTGGCTCTGGCTCCTCTCTGAAGGAGTTCTGAAAGGGTTACAAGGGAGCCTTGGCTGTTTCTTTGAGCTATTTGGAAAGGACGGGCCTCAGACAGCTTGGCAGGAACCTGGGGCCCTGTTTTTTCCAGCCCAGCCCTTCCTTCTGCACAGAGCTGTCAGGGAATCCCACGAATGTCTGGTTTTCCCCCTTTCCTAATTCTTTTAACTGTATTTTTATCCATCTGTGACTCTTCCTCACACAAGGATCTCAAATTTTATCCATTGATTCGCCTCGCACGTAGTGAAGTATAAATGAAAGCTGTGCTACCATGCCATAGCTGTTGGAATTAGTTCGCAGTTGTGCAGCTGAGAAGGGCATTGGGAAGTTTCCCAGAAGAATGTCCTTTCTGGCACTGATCTTAAGGCAGGTCCACCTGGCCTAAGAACAGAGGGATTGAATGGGCCCATCTTCGAACTGTGCTATTCCTGTGGGTTACGGTGAGGCACTCTGAAATCTCAGGGCTTCATGTTCTGTATCCTCTTGATCAGACGTACAGAATTCTGCTTTGTAAAAATGGAAATCCTCTTTGTAAGCCAGGCTTATGAAAGACAAGGTTAGTGACTTTTCCTTCATTTGCCTCATGCTCTCCAGGACTGTCTTGAACTTGAATTCATTGTGAATATTTTGGAGATTTCCAGGTCTGCCCTACACTTTTCACTTCAAGAAAATGGAGGTGTAGTGGGTAGTGTGAGAAGGGAAGTTTGGTTACTCGTGAGAGCAAAGGTCTTAAACAGCTGTGTTGAAGACACTGGTGTTGTACAGCCGAGGAAGAGAAATTGAATTAGGATTACATTGCTCTCTCAGTAAGCCTGTCAAATGCTGGGAGTAGGGTGGGATCTGAGTTCCATGTAGAAAGACTTCCAGAAGGCAGCCCTCATGTGGGGCAGTCCCTGGACAACCCTATGAAGTCAGCAGCCACAGGACCTGGAATCAAACTCAGTTGAGTTAAGGGTTTCAGTGACCAAGTACAAATGCCAGAGCAGGAGGTAGCAAAAGGGGCCAAAAGGGTTTTCCTTCTGACTAGGCTTTGTTTTGGAGCTACCTTCCATTGTACAGTGAAGTTTCCACCAGCAACGCACATTTGTATTTTCCATCCAGCCCAAGGTCATGCTTTAGCTTGGCTTCCTCAGGATGAACAGTGTTCTTTTTGGTGTTTTATACTGTGATATAAATGGGAAATCCCTGCAAAAGCACAAAGAAAGCCCTTTCACGTCCCTGAAAGTGTTACTTGGCCTTTCCTGTGAAGATTCTGCTTTCACCTAATTTCCCCTAGCTTTCTGACTGTTAAAGTTTTGTAGCTGACACCAGAGCTTGCGAACTGCATGCTGTTGGCTCTATGACAGCCTGTTACTCTCTAGGGTTTCTCTGGGCTGCAGGTATCAAGCAGCAGCTGTTTGTGAATCACGCAGAGATCCAGTGTTTAACAAAAACCCCTTTTGAAAAAGGAGGAAGGAGAAAATGTAAAAAAAGCCAGGATTATTTCAGTTCCCCTGTGTATGTCATGACAGCTTTGCTTGGTGATCCTGTTCAGTAGCTCCTAGGTGTAGGTATGTTGTGTAATCTGAAGAAGATGCAGCAACCAGAACTCCACTGTGGAACACCAACTTTTTGTTTAGGGAATAGTGTGACTTATAATAATGAGTTACATTTGTGGTTACTAATACTTTTTTAGTCTCTACCCAACACTGGATACTATCAGCCATTGAGTAGTTTGGCCAAAATGCTCTGGGCAAGAGAACTTTGGTTGGTAATGAGCAAGAAAACTCACTCAAAAAAGCTTGTTACTGAATTGTCCAGAACCAGTGCCAATTACAAGAATTTTTTAAGTGCACTGTTAAGGCTGGGCTGTGCAGTGTCAGGATGGAAATACCAAGAATTCTTTATTACAAGCAGTTATTTCTAGGATTTCATTCTGTAACAATAGTTGAAAGATATCTTTTTTAAAAAAAAGGCAGGGAAGAGTGGGCTAAAAAGCTAGGTAGTGCTTAAAGATACCAGTTTCCAGATACTCTCCTATTGCAAACATGGCATTTTTATTAATGTTTCTTATCTGAGAACTGTTCATAACAAACCAGATGGGGAGATGCCAGGCCAGCCTGGCTGATTCAAATCTACTTAAAACTGGTACTGAGACAACAACCTTTAGTAAAAGGAATTTAAGAGACCTCTGCTGGGTGGTTGGACATGTGAACAGGCTCCCCAGGGAAGTTACCATAGCACCAAGCCTGCCAGAGTGCTTGAGCAATATTCTTGGGCACATGGTGTGACTCTTGGGGTGTCCCGTGCACAGCCAGGAGCTGGATGCCAGTGATCCTTGTGGGTCCCTTCCAACTCAGGACATTCTATGATTCTGTGTTGCTTGGCTCCTTTGCTTGAATTTCAGATTGTATCTGGCTCAGTAAATGTCTTCCACTCCCCTTTCTATCTTTCTGCTATCTGGCATGTGGGACTTAACTGAAAAATTAGTCAAAGAAGATGTGGCAGTGCTGCACATGCTATAGGCAGCTGGCTGTCAGGGATACTTCACCTGGGCAAAATTCATCCTCTGGAGCAAAAGGGCTGTGACTTTCGTGGTCCAAACATTCTATATGCATAAAGATTTCTTTATTTGCTTACTACTGGAAAAAAAAAAATTGAATCTTCTCGGTGAAGAATGTAGCCAAGTTTTGGGCCATGAATGTCTTCAGTGCTGAAGATTTTGAGTTTTCTCACAATACAGCTGAGAAAATGTTCATGTTTGGTAGACTGTATAAAAAGGAGGAGGAAATCTCAAGTCTGGACCATCTGTTCGTTTTTTGATATTGGGATAAAGGTGCTGATGAGTAAAGAGGTATAAGCTTATCTTCATTTATCATTTTGAAAAGTTGAAGATGCAGAGACTTGAAATTGAGTAAGTTTAGGAATTTTGTTTCTTGGTACTGGTTCTTAGTTCAGAAAAACTTTTCACAGTCAAATTCTGAATTTCAAATGAGAATTTTTTGTTATTTGTTAAAGACAACATACTCCTTAGTGTAGTGACTTCTACTTCCCATTGCAGTTTCCTAAAACTTCAATGGTTGTGGTGTTAGAAAGAACTTGAACTAACTTCTTAGAAAGATTGTTCTGTTCAATACATTTCTCATCTCAGCTCCACTAGACACTTGGGTGTGATTCTTTGACAGTCTCATGATGCTAAAGATTCTGGCTTCTCTGTAAATATCTTCTGATGGATCATAATTTGAACAACAATTAAAGGCTTTCTGATTCAGGCAGTCAGCATGACAAAGAGAACACAGTCTCATCTTTTGTGAAGAAATCAGTAAATCAAACAGCGTATGTGGAAGATTTAAGTGCAGGTCCAAAAATTCAGCCCCACAAGTGATTCTTCATAGACTTTGCTGTTCTTAAGGTTCAGTGCTTTGATGAGCACATCCCTTTCCAATAAGGAACTGCGTATAATATCTCCAGGGTATTCTCCAGGAGAGTGAGATTTTCATTTCTACTAACAGTGATTCCCCTAGCCTTCTGTTTTCAAAATTCCTTAACAAAAAAATAAGGAAGTTTAGAGTTATCCCTTGTGAACAATTCTAATGAAGGCTGCCAATTAAGATTGTTTGGAACAGCTGTCTTTCATAGAGTTTGGTTTTGCATATTGATAGTTTGCTTATATATCTTCAAAGTTCAAAAACCTCAAGAAACCTCAAGAAGGAGCTGTGTTTTAATGTGGAATTAGTTTTGTTAAAAAATCAGTGGGAATAATAACTTCTCTGTTATCAAAGTTCACAAATATTCAGATTTTTTTATTTTAGTTTCTATAAGTAAGCACATATAATAAATTTTAAAATATTAAGTAAAATAATAGATACTGGAAAAATAATTTTGAAACCCCAGTTTTATTAGTTGGATTATTCTGGTATAGTTAAAGAAACTTGGATCCAATCCATCGTTAGTCATTAAAATATTTTGTTTTTCTGTTCAGGACATTGTTTGCATAACTGATTTTGCTTTTTTCAAAGTTCAGAGTTGTGTTTTCATTTGTTTCTGAAATCCCACTTTCCTGCTGCTGCTGCTAACCTGAATGATTTAAATATGGAAGTATCCTCCACTATTAAGAGGACAAAATTTATGCATCAATTTCTAGGTTGTTTTGTGGTGTAGAGAACAGAATATGGTTCATGTAGTGCAGAGGTTTTCTCTATTGATATTTTCTAAATAGAAAAAAAGTTGTTAACGTTCTATGGTCTCTAAAGCATTTCAAAACCTGAATGAGTGTAGACATTACTGAGAAGCATTTCTGTGAAAGGGAAAAGAACTGTGGTGCTGGGTATTTTGCTGCTTGCATGTTTCACTCTGAAATTGTCTAAACTCCTGGTATCATGTAACTTTATGAATTGTGAATTATTATGCTTGTTGCTACACAAGGCATAGTTGTTTGTGTATTGTTTATCAAAATCTCACTCTGGTGTTTATGGTGTATATTGTTTGGTAGCAAAACCAGGTACCAACTACTCCTGTCATTTACTTTCAGGTTTTTTCTAACACTGTTAACCTTCATGTGAGAGCTTGCTTACCGTCTTATACTCCAATGAGTTTCTAGAGCCTTAAACACAGTACACAACATGAAGGTTAACCTCTTTGCAGATGTTTCTGTGTTCACCTCAAGCCTTCTGGAGGCCATGTTTGGACTCTTACCTGTCTGTACTGCAGATGAATTTTCTCTGAAATGTACCAGTTGTGGCCTTTGAGTCTGCTCTATTTAGAACATTTGCTGAAACATCATGAAAGGCATCAAGTATAAAGAAGCAGCATACAGTAGCGATTTCTTGATGGACACTGTTGTTATTGTCCTTGCTTGATGTGTCCTATCTCTGATAGGAGGGAAGTCTTGAAAGGACATTGTTCCACGAGTGGCTGGGGTATTTTAGTCTGCCCTTTTAAGGGTTTAGCATCTGCATCTTTGATGTAATCAGAATTCCATGCAATAACTTGGTGAAATTCCTGGGGTAGAGATTCCATGGTTCCCATCTGTGTTCCTGAGTCTGGGAGCTTCTGACTAATTATACAATTTTCTCTGTACTTATAGGAAACAATTTCATTTTGGCTCTAGAAAAAGGGATTGGGTTGGAATGGAATATAGGATTGTGTAACTTTTTTTCATGTTTAACCACAAATTCCACAAATGAAAGCTGCTGCACTTCCTCTGAAGATACCTACTCTTGGCTTTTGGTTTCCAGAGTCAGTAGAAATATTCAACCCCCATATACAGTCCAAAGACCTATCAGTTAAAAGGCTTACCCAAAATCTGTCATTAATGAATCCAGCAAAATTGCATCCCTAAGGAAACAGCACCCTTCCTAGATGCCTATTTTCAAACCCCAAGGGGAAAAGATGGATATAGTGTGCAGCTGGGATGACCAGCAGAGCTGGCACAACTGCATTGTAGACTCTTCTGTCCATGCTGGAGGAGAAAACATAACAAATACAGGTGCCTGGAAAAAATTGAGATAATTTAAAAGCTTTTTTCCTAGGTCTTGCAAACAAAACTAGTGCTGACAGTCTCTACCTCCTAGCCTGCAGTTGTAGGGAGAGACAGAAATCTCACAAAAAATACTTCAGGCACTGGGTGATCAAGTAAGTTTTGTGCAACTTGAGCATTTTCTGCAGACAGGATCTGAGAGAGAGGGATCTTTCAATGAATACTGGACTGAATATTGAAGTGTGGGAATTGCATTTTAGAATGTGCTGTCTCATCTCGTGGTAGTATACAATATAATTATCTTGACATCCTTTTACTCATCTTCCTCTAATGACAGACTTTGTCTGTCATCAGATCTATCAGTTTCCTGGCGAAAGATTTTGTTGACCCAGTTTACCAAGATAAACCTGAGCCTTTTCTGTATTTTTGGAGGTTTAATTATAAATTTCCTGTTCTCAGTGCTTGTTTTCTGTCAGCTGGCCTTCTTGGTCAGCACGTGTCTTGCTGCCTGCTGGGGAAAAGGAGACAACTGAATGATTTGGGGCTCTCCCATGATTTTCCACTGCACCACCTGTTTTGGAAATGGTTGTAGAACTGCCAAACACGCTGAAGTGGTTAAGTGTACCAGCTCCTAAAGAAGCTGAAGGGGAGGAGTGGTTCTTGCCTGATGGGTTTTCAAAGGGAGCTCAGACTTTGATGTTCTGTTTTAGCAGCTGCTAGATATAGTGCCTCAGCCCTGGGCAGCACTTGTGGCCCCAGCCTTCATGCATTGTATTCTTCTTTACACTTGCCAGATGGAGAGAAGAAAATGAGATAAATTAAACCTAGAGTATGGGCATTAGCAATAGTGTTGCTTTGTTATATTTTACACTTTGAGTTACAGTCCCTTGTGCCTCATGCCAGCAAAGTACCTTGCACTTAATTGGGCCTATTAGAGTAAGAAATTTATTTCATTTCAGCTTTCTTTGCCTTTCTATTTGCTTCTTCCTCACCTCTTCTGCTTTATGTCTGCTTCCAAACTAATTGCAGTAATTTTAATCTTTTGTTCTGTAATGACCACATAAAGTAGGCAGAGATTTACATCTATGGTGCACCAGAATTCCTTGCTTAGTCTAGAGGGACTGGATCATCTTTTCAATAAGGATTGAGGGAGGCAGAGAAATGTGGTAGCTAAACCAAGGCTTCATATAAAGCCTCTGTTAAAGCAGGAACAGACAACACTGCTGCATCTGCTGAAGGCAGTTCGCTGGGAATTTCCCCTTTACTCACTTAACTCTTCACTGCCAGAAATAAGATCCTGTAACTCAATTTGTTCCACTAATATTGAACTTCATTATGATAATGTGAATTCCTCTCTGATTTTGCTTGTTGAAACATTGGTTTACTGGAAATGCTGGAGGCTGAACTCTGTTTTTGGGTGAAGAGGCAGATAGATCACAGTAGTAAGAGTCGAATGGGGACTGTAGTCTGTATAGTTTAAAACAAGGAGGCCAAAATTGTGGTAAACTGGAATGGTCTCTTTTGGCAAGGCAGTACACTTCTGTGATATTTATCTCTGGAGGACGAAGTCCAAAAAAATAGGGAGATTCTTGCTCTGCAGTACTAGCTTTACTGCAGGTAAAGCTTTATAAAAATACAAGCCTTTCTAGTCTTTTCTTGCAGTTCTTTATAATAAATTCTGGTATGCCATCACCCAGCCAATAGAGAGGGACAGATGCATAGGAATTTTTGGGAAGGAAATGTCACTACTGGTTTTTCGCCTTTGTTCCAGTGCTGGCTGTAGAATTTCTAAATTATTTTCTCTTCCCATATTAAAAATCAATAACACCTAAATCAAAATTGAACCTGATATTCTGTTCTGAAGGGTTTTTTAGGCTACATTTTAGCTATCAACAAGACCCAACATATTTGCTATTTTCTGGAAAGTAGTTTCCTCCAAGTAGGATGTCTCTTGAGGATTCGTAGAAGGAACACTACAGACCTGGTAAACTTCTGTCACTTTTAGCCTGTGAAAAACCTTGCTAGGAATTTGTGCTACCTTGGTTGAAATAATAAGCACTTTTATAAAGTATCTTCCATTACCTCTAAGGAAGTTGGGTGGAGTGAGGGAAAAATAGCACTTACCTTTTACAGTACAAATGCAGTGCTTTGTGGCCATCCATGAGGCTTGCAGGGATTTAAAAAAAAAAAAAGTGTAAACCAATGAGCAGCACACCCCTGGTATTGCTTTGGTGTCAGTGTGCCATGCTGCTCTTAAGATGGCTGAAAGTCTATATCATGATAGTATCTATCTGTGGTCTCTGTTTAAGTGAACTTTTTTTCATATATTTTTTAATTTCTGTAATGTGTGGGATAGGATGGTCTCCCCTATGCATCATATACAGTCACTGGGCCAGCTTCTTCAATAGGTAACAACCCATGCTAGAGTCTCTCTGTGTAACTGAGCATATTCCACCAACATCCCCTGATTATATTTTAAATAACTACTTTGTTACAGGCTTTAGAAAGTGTGTGCTGACACAGACATAGTCACTTCTTCCTCTAGTCCATTGTTAAATGTTCAGGGAGCCACAGCAGGTGAGTCAATCTTCATACTGGAGGTGGAGGTGAAAGAATTCTCCCTTAGCTCCAGCATAAACAAACTGCAAAAGGAACCTGAGGAGGAAAAAAAGTCAGTTTAACAGGTGGGAGATCACTCTCAGATAGAGTCTATTTGGTGTTACACCTTGTTACCTTATAGAAATCCACTTGAAGGACAAGGAAAGCAGAAACTACATATACCTATGGAATTGAGTTTATAACGTAGGGCAGATAAGAATGCTAGAGGTGCTGCTTTGGCCAGCATATGAGTATCATCAGGTTTAGGGGACTGTGCAAATCTATCTTTTTATTGAGAAGCTAATTCAGCTTCATTACATTGGATGTAGGCTGATAAAATTCAGTAGTTTAAAGGTAGAGGTCTCTTTAGGACCTTTACTCTGCCCTTGTATCAGTGCTTGGGGAATTACTCAGAAACAAGAGACTATTAACCACAAGCATGCAGCCTCACAGCAAGGACCCAGAGAAGTGACCTTCAGTTCTTGTTTTGTATTTTTTTGTCTTTTACTTTATTTCAGCAGATAGATATTATACAACTTCAGTTGTATTACTGAATGGTAGCACAGTAGATGCATCTTACTGGTGCCATGCTGCTTCTCTGCCTCTTTTACCTGGAACATTTATCTTAATATAACTGTGGCCAGCTGGCTTTCAGATGATACTTTCCACAATCCCTGATAGGTGAATTTGTAGATGTTTGCTCAGGAAGTACAGAAGAGATTCTACCCTTCCCTTTAGGTGTATAGATTATAAATGTAGAGTTATTGCTTCTTTTGTGAAATTCTCATACCTGGCTATAATTCTGTCAGGCAACTGTATACTTCAGCTGCACTGTCCCCATAGACAAACCATCTAAGCTGCCAGATTTATCAAGTCTTCTCTAAGACACACTCATAAGAGAGTCTTCATCTACCACATAACAAGGTGATAGTTGTACTGGATGTCAAGCCAAGTTAGTTGTTTTAATTAATTTCAGTGCAAATTTTGTGGAATCTAGAGGCTTGACACGCTCTTTAGAGGTTTCAGTGTACTAGATATTTAATATTTAGACAACAAAATAGCCAGAGTTAAGTGCATGAGATGTCTCTACTGCATGGTCATACAGCACTAAAAGTTTTATCTGGGCTTCAAGTGGTATGAGATCTGGACAGCACATCCTAAGGAATCCTTAAGGCCCTCCAGTGTAACAGCATCCTGTGCTATGTCTTTTGTTATACTGGTGGTGACAGGAGCATTTAGCTCTGGGCAGGGGCAGGGCTTTGAGTACTCTCCCCTATCTCATGAATCTTAACCCTACAAAACTCAACAGCCTGTTTTTCGTGTCTGTTTATTCTTATCAAGTACTCTAGATTTCACCAGTTTAGCCCAGTTGTAACTTTTCACTTGCCTCTTGGGATTTAAAGAGGAGCCTGAGCTGCTTTCTTCATTCCCCATTTTCTTACTCGCTGGGGTCTTGCAGCTGCACATACAGTGAGGAGCACCACACTCCGGGAAGGCTTATGCAGGAGGAAACTTAATGGAAAATATGAAAGGAAAAAAATGTGTTTGATGGACTTCTAATATAAAAAGGGGTAAGAAAAGAAAAGGAGGAGGGGGAGATTTATTCACTGTAATAGGAACCAAATGTTGGCTGGGACAGCAGCTACAGTCTCACTCTTTCCCTGTAAACTCTGTGAGCAGCTTTTCAAAGACATTACAGGGTGCAGGGCTAATTTAGTGGTCCTGACTTAACCCCTGCCTCTCTAGAGAGAGGTAAGGAGTATGGGTTTTCAGGAGAGATTAGTGACTTTAATTACAGGCTCAGTCAAAAGTATGTTCTAGACAGATAACAGTGCCTGTTTACTGTTTTCATCCTTGTGTGCTACTGCTGCTATCCACCCATAAAATGCAAAGTCTGCTTGTGTAAAGCACTAAAAAAGGCTTTATGTCTAGAAATAAATAGAGCCTGTAAGTATTTTTCAGTTTGATTTTCAATAAACTTGTCTACAGTGAAAGAGAAAAAGTAGAAGAATGTCATTACAACTCATGTTCATCAAGTTGGTCCACTTGATTCATGCTAGTCTTTTACAGTGGAACCTCTTCAATGAGGAGCGCCTTTCCTGTCTATAAGTGGTTCCATACTGCATCTAATTTTCTGGTCCTTTGGATTCTGTGAAGTGTGTATATTCACTCCAGAAACTTTGCCTGGACTAGGATTAGTGATCAAATTTAAGATAGCACTTAACACATGTTCTTAGTCTGAATGACTTACCTTAATAAAAGCAGGTCCAGACAGTACAGTGAGGTAAATTCATTGGGTTCACCCTGCTCTGGCTGAACTTCCTTAATTAATTAATAGTTTGAATTTGGGGCTGAGTATGCAGGACCACACAACACAGTTCAGGTAGTTGCATGTCAGAGTTAAGCCGGTAATCCTCCCCAAAACTTCCTTATGAGAGCAAAATGATACCAGGTTTCTGTTTTAGTCTTACTGTATACGTCTTACTGTTAAAATATTTTTGCAGGCTGCAACTGTGCTTGCAGGTGTGGAAATACGTGCAAGAAACTTGAAGCCAGAAGTGCCTTCCACTCAGTAAAGCTCAACCCTATGTTTGCACTAATTGAGGGTAGAAAGGCTGTGTGATTTTGTTAATCTAGATCACTTGGAGGAGATATGCTCAGTTACCATCATTACTTCTCCAGTGACCTGATGAGCCACAATAGGATGAAGACACTGAACTTTGCAGTCAGCTGGCTGTTGGTTATCTTCTTGATTCAGCCTTTCTGCTAGTGAATTTCAGAGCTGCCATGTGTAAAGAGAAGAAGAAAAAGCATTGTTTACCTGCCAAGTATTCCCCAGATCAGAGAGACTGACAGTATTTTGTAACAGGCATGAAGCCAAGGATGCTACTAGGGGCCCAACAAAAATTGTCTCCACTGAAGGGTAAATATTTGATTTAATTTGCTGAGACTGGCAAGTTTAGTTCTTCTGAAAGTAAGAGATTGATAATGCCAGCTAAATCCAGGAGTAGCTGAGATAGGTTAGGCCTTGCCTGAAGAGGTTTTTCAGTGCTCCCTAATCTTATTTTGCCCTTCTCCTCCTAGGCTATCAGAAGGCTGTTTTGATGCACCTCATTTCTAACCTAGCAGGTTAGACACTTAACACTCATGACGTTGCCTCATGACCATGTAAAAGGCATTTAATTCTTGATCTGCATTGCCTTTGTTATAAGAAAATACTTATGTTCCAAGACCCAGGTTTATCAATGGCAAGGAAACAGCAAGAATAATTTTCAGAAGCTAGGAAGTAGGAACTAAATTATCCAGCAACATATACCAGAAAAGAAGGAAGCCTGTGGACTTTGATGGTACTTGTAGAAAAAAGTGAAGGAGCAAGAAGGCAGTGGGCTTTCCTTGTATAGCTATTGTGCATGCACATCTGGAATAATAAAGTGGAAAAAGTTCACAGAAAAGCAATGTGCAGTCAAGGCCAGAAGGGACTAAGTTGAGGAAAAAGAAGGGAGTTAAGGGTGCCAAGGCTGGCTGAGCTCAAAGGAGACATAGTTCTGGTAATGAAGGTTTAGTCCTGAAATAAGAGGAATGTCATATAATAAAACAGAGAAAATTTAAGTTTAATTGGGAATGTTGGGGGAAATTCTTGACACTGAATGCATACCTGCGTGTGGAGTTGTGCAGCTGAGTGTGACGCGTGGACTCCTACAGCCACTGAAACGTGTTGATCCTGCAGCACAAGGAGATAATTTGGATGCTTTTCCTCATGTATTTGTTTCTGAATAAAATTCTTGTAACAATACCAGTTCTCTCAGCTGAAAGGGGGAATTGTGAGAATAGCAGAGGGGGACTCCTGACATTTGCTAGATATTATGCATATTAAAATATCCTGGAATGCTTGAATTGTTCCTCTGGTAACTCTTACATTTAACCTGTGAATAGATTTGGAAATTGTAGTTAAATCTACAGAACTTTTCATGTTCTTTGCCTAAACCAACTCAGTCCTAAGACTTTGCACATGGATGTTACGCAGCTTCTGTTTTCTCATGGCACAAATATATGGAGGGTAAGAGCCCCTTCTGTAGGTAAAATAGCTTGAGCTGCTGGGAAATGGGGGAGCTGAAGAACTAAAGGTGAAACTATTTCAAGATGCCTCATCACTAAGAGAGGAAAATTTGATTGATGGTCTGTGACAGAAACTTTCTCGCATCTCTGCACCACTTCTACCATGGGAGACTGTACTTGTCACTTTGAACTGGATGTGAACCCAAAATGCAGTTCTGCAAGTTGATTGTGCCAATGCAGCCTTAACAAGCTGCTCATTAACTTTAAAAGCTTTTCCTTAGCTTCTCTTGAAGAGTACAAAAGTAGATTGCAGGTCAGGTGATGGCATCCTTATTTTATACAGGCCAGCTGCTTCCTGCCCCTTCCCTGTCTTCAAGTACCTGTACCATGGTGAGTTCTGGACAGCTCCCAGTGCCTCAGATCTCCAAAATCCCAGGCTTAGCTCTTTTAGGTATATTCAAAATGCTTTGTTCGCCCCTGGTATTTTGTGAAACTATTTTTCTTTAACTTTGTAACACAGCTCATGCTTATGTTACAAAGCAGAAGGCTTTTAGAGGCTTACGTGTTCCAGCAATCAGAGCTACAGTCCATGCTAAAATGTAGACTCTTGCTGACTAAACTGCACCAAAGTTGGTCTTTCATAGACACTCCTGATAACAGCAGAGGCCAGAAGCAAACCATTCTCAGAGACTTGTTGCTCTGTTTTTCAGTTTTTAATTTATTGCTTTTGAAGCTGAGGGGAAGGAAAGAGGGAGAAAGACAAAGAAAGGCCTTGAGGCAAGTGAGAGGCCCAACACTCCTGCATCCCAGCCAGGCCCCCAGCATCCTGGGCTTTATCCCACTCTGTTTATCATTGCTCCGTAGCCAGCCCCAATCTAGGACCTATTGTTAGGGATGGAAGAAGCACACAGTGTGCCAAAGAAAATGTTCTGTGTTTTTTTTGAGTGCCTGAACATAAGTCAGCAGGATGCTGGGAGCTGCCACATTAGACAGAATCATTAGTTACTATGCCGACTACTTTCTAGCAGCTGGTGCTCACCAAGGATTTGTACTGAAAACTTCCTAGGCTTGTCATACTGTCTGAATGCCCTGTGGGAAAGAAACTGCTGCCCAAGATTGTCTTGCATTCTATGGCAAGGTGGGAGCACTGATTTATAAATGCGCTGGGTTCCCTTATTGCCAGCAATGGCTCTTGTTCCTCCTTAGCTCCAGCCTTTACAGGAAAAGATGCAAAGTACTTCCACTGTCAGCTTGTTTCCTTGTTTAATAGGATAATAACTATTTTGTAGTTTGCTAGACCTCCATACATACTGATTTCTGCTGTGATCCTATCAGTTCTCACAAACTAAGCAGAGAAATATTCTTCATGAATGCTGAAGCTTCATTTACACGATAATTTGAGCCTAGTTTCAATGGGATGTAGACACTTTTCAAGTATTTCAAAAGTGCCTGCTTAGTGGGTGATATATGGAGAACACCAGAGTACTTCATGAATTGGTATTGTCGCCTGCCACACAAGAATCAGTATCGAGCAAGTGCCCAGCTGTGCCATTGGAAGAAGGCTTCAGTTGAAATATAAATGTTAGCCTGATGTATCATTCTTTTAGTACAGACTTGCTGTTTGTCATACAGGTCTTTGGAACTATGAGATCCTCAGTGACTGGTGTTCTAGGGTCTGGTCGTCTACAACTTTAGTCCTTGGAATTCCCTTCAAATTTTTTTGAAGTGGAAACAGAAGCCCGCTCTCTCCTTTCTTGTAAGAGCTGATAATCACACCCCTTCTGTATGAAGACCAGATTTCATAGAGACTTTTCTTTCTGTAATCAATGAACAAATGCATTAACATTTTATTAGTATTTAGTATTTTAGTACATTGACATTAGTTTCTAGTACAAGTGTAGGTAGTTGATTGCATAAAGGTTGCTTACTGTAGAAATGAGCTAATGAATTGGAAAACGGAACTAGAGTAGAAAGGTAGTCTGGAACTAGAAAACTTAGAGATGAATGTATGGTGTCCTAGCCCTTTTAGACTGGATCCTGAGCATAATCGCATGGTGATTTGTTGAAAATGGTCTCAGAAGCAAACCTGTATCTTTTGTGGTACAAAAAAACTGCAGCAGAGAGGTTGTATGCTGTCAGTGAATTCGAAGAGGGAGTTCTGGCCCAGCCTTTATGGAAACTACAGTTGAAAGAAAGGAACACAGTGGGTTTCTTGCCAAAAATACTGAGTAGCCCGAAGAGCTGCTGGAAGGACAGAATCTTGCTTACAACGGATGGGCCATAATGCCAAAGGCTGAGATTTCCTGTGCATAGTGAAGCCCTGAATCCTGGCCAGGTCTCTAAACTAAGCAACTCATAAATAATCCTGAGCAAGCTATGAGAAGATTGCTCACAACCAGCCTGGCTGACAGAATGAAATCAAATCTTTTCTGATGGCACAGGCAGGAATTTCTATTTCCCATTTGCATGTGTGTGCATCTGTGCCTAAATCTGTTGTCTGTACATGTAAAGAAATGAATCATTACTGTTCAAGCAATAATCCTGAATTGAAAACAAGCAGGTTTGTGAGTACTGCCTCTACAAACCTCATTTCCATTAGGGGTGTGGAGATTTTTTTCTGGTTATTTTTAGCTTTGCCTAAAACAGTGTCAGTTGTGAGAAAGCTTTTAATTCAGTTTGGAGTATTTATACAATCTCTCTAACAAGTGAGCTCTTTAGTATCCATTAAGGTTTGAGGTCCTCTACAGCTGTTTTGCAGCCTTCATTAGGGTGCTGAACCTGTTGTAATTTTCTTAGGCAGAACTAACTTCTGCTTAAGGGTGGAAAAGTGCTGTCATGCTTTAGTAAATCATCCAACAGGCAGAGACTGAGAATAGGAGATGCTCTGTGATGCATTCCTGTGAGCATGGCAGATAGACTGAGAGCTGGAGCATGTCTCTGGCAGCAGTGTATTGAGTCTGAGATCCTAAGCCCTGTTCTGTACCAGGCCAAACATTGCCTTAGATGTAATATCAGCACTTGATAATACGTTATGTGGGGACTTGTCTTTGTTTGAGACCAATTGGGAGGAACGTCCGAAATGAACGTCCTCTGGTAGAAGGCAGGTTACAGCCATCTCTCCCCCCCCAGGTTTGGAAAAAATTTTCCTCGGAGGAAAGTGAAAATAACTATTTATCTAACAAGCAAAAGTGCATGCAGGCACAGGAAAAAGACTAATGTCAAATAACAAAACCTCTCGCTGTGGAGAGAACCTGGTAAAATTTGAAGTCTTTGTGGTGTGGCTCTTTCCTCTCCGGAGCTGGGGTTTGGCATGGGCCCCTCCGGGCCATGGTGTAGGGTCTCCCAGTGATGTTCTGATGTTGCTGAACAGTCTGGAAGAGAAGAAGAAGAATCCAAAGTCCCAGGAAAACCTCTTTCCTCAGGTAATGAACAAGAAGCTAGCTAAAAAGCAAGAGAATGCCACTCTCTTCCCTGCTGCAGAAGCCAAGAGCTGAGAAGTGAACGAACAAGTTATCTGTGTTTTTGAACACAGCGCTGAGGGAATTCCACTGCCTTCCCCCACCCTGCCCTTCTTGGGTCTGCCTTCAACACACAGAAAGCCACAGGATTCGTGTCTGGGCATAGAGCAGGCGATAGGGGATACAGCATCGTAAAGTCACCCCAAGACAGGACTTCACAAAACTGCAGATGAAATACCTCTTTATGAAAGTGACCCCAAGACTGGCAAATACACTGGCTTTCTGTTGTCAAGTATTGTATGTTTGTATTATAGAAGGTTGAAGTTATGTTTTGCAACATAATGCATAAATGCAGAATAATGCATTTGCTTCGATTTCTGTCTGTAAATAAGGAAAATGTGTAGAAGCCAACAGAAGCATATTCAATCTAGAAGGATTCTGCAGGCTGTGAGGATAAAATCTACTTAGGCAAGCAACAGTGTTTTCAATATAGTGTCTAGAAAAAAAAATAAGTGCTGTTTTGTTGTGTCATGTGGAGAGAAGGTATTGGAACCACAAGGAGTTGTGTACAAGACTGTGCTGCAAGAAAATGTTAGTCAAAGTTATTGTGGTTTTGCTTGGTGTTTTTAAATTTAGTTCTTCCTAAAGGATTAATAATGTAGTTTCAACAGTGCTTTCCTGGGTAATTTAAGCCAGGCTTACCTGGGCAATATTATGTCCAGTATAATGATTGAAACAGAAAAAGTGAATTAGCAGGCTAGAAACCCAGTGAGAGCATTTGAAAGTTCATTGAATTGGACAAAGGTTGGAGAAAGATAGCAATCCCAGTGCATTTTTAAAAAAATCAGTCTTAAGTATTTATAATTCCACAGCAGTTAATCGTTTGCCAGATACCTCAAAAGAAAAGAAATGAGAATCAGGCAAATGTTACTAAAATTTTGCCATTTAGATAGTGGCCCTTAGACTACCACAGACTGCAGTCATTGTACATCATCTCTGTGGCACAAAATCTGGCTATTGGCAGGTCCAGTTTTAGTGGAGTTTTCATTTATATCAGTTTTGTCTCTTGACTGTTACATTCTAGAAATGATCACTTGATCCTTAGCCTCATAAGCATTCTTTTGGATCAAAGGATTAATTTTATGTATTGCAGGTTCTGAACTGGAGGTAGATATGGGAGGAGTTGGAACAGACATTAGTTTCTAGGATTAATAATATAACTTGAATGAATAGCTTAAAGAGTGTTTGACTGAATTCTTCTATTTCTGAACATTTTAAGGGTTTGCAATGACAAAGCTTTTGGGGGAAGCAGCAACACATTCAAGGCAAGCTGTGATATGTTTAAAGAATCTAGGTTGTAAGTTTTGATAGGTTCTTGAGGCAAAGAGATTGCAGTTAACTCGCTTGCCAAAACCATGACCTACACGCCAAATTGTGGCACGAAAGACACCAATTATCTTTTATGTCCCAGTTACATATGATGGGGATAGGAAATAAAAGGGAAGTCTGCCCTGGAAATCCAAAGGAAATACTTGGAAGCAGTGGCTGAGAGAAATGTGACAGAGATCAACAGACACTTGGGAAGCTCAGGCATTGAGGCTTGAAGGTTATATTACCCAGAGTGTCAGGATTCAATGGGTCATACAGCATCTGTCTTGTGAGCACAGAATGTGTGAATTGCTGAGCCATTGTAGTCTCTTCAGGACACATCGTGGCCCTGTCAGTCTGCCACCTGCTCTCTGCAAAGCCCCTCAGCCTCGTGTAGAAGTGTGTTGGTGCTGCCTTCTTGCCAGGGCTTACAAACTTCAAAGCAAGCCAGTGAGCTTCTGTTGGTACTTATCACGTTGCAGGCCACAGCTGAACTCTACCATGTAAGCCTGGGTTGTAAGAGCTCCTGCCTCTTTGCAGGAGGCCTTTTGTCCTTTGGGAAAGGATTGCATTGCTGTGAGGATGAAAGAAATGAGCCTATCTCACTCCCACCAGGCCTTTTGGATTGTAACTGTATGGAGTCAGTATGTATCCTAGTTGCAACCTCACCCAGCCAGTCCTTCGTCCTCTCTGGATGTTGTACTGCATGTCTGTTTCTATTCCATTGCCACTGCAGCATATATGTGCTTAGTGTAAGCCTTGTGTTACTGTATTAAAGTCTCTACAAATCCAAATAAGTAATTATCTCATTAGTGATGGGAATCAGTCTTTTCCTGCTGCTATTCTGCCTGTCTTCAATGCTAGTCAGCCACAGAAATGATCCAGTTTAGAGTTTTTACTCTCCTTTCCTCTTTTCTCCTCAAGAGAATGTCTAGCAATATACTCCCAGCCTGGAATTCAAGAAAGTGCTTAGCAGGAAGCAGTTGGCACATGGCACCTCTAGCAGGTGTTGTGCTTGCTAAAGCCACATAGCACAAATTCATAGCTGGCTAAATATTAAGAGATTTTTTGTAAGAAGCAGTGCCTCATAGACAGGAGTCCTTGTATGCAGAGTGGTGAAAACATGATGGCTCTTCTTTCCTCAGGGCTCTAGAGAATCATCATTTTGCCTTGGAAGGAGAGATGGAAAACAGTGTCTACAACGAGGTTACACGGGGTCCTCTGGCACATCCCAGCTATCACCTTCAGTTTGCTGTACAGCAACTTCAGCAGCAGAAACTTCAGTCAAGACAGCTGTTGGAGCAAAACCAAGCACGGCAACAGGTAACTAAGAAAAAAACCTGCCTGGGATGTAGCAGTGCTGACTAAGTCTTAGATGTGCAGAAAAACCCAGATACAGTACATAATGCACAGATTTTGTGAAGGAAGTTGCTCTTAAAGTGGGTTGCAATAAAACTAGTATTACCTGCAGTGATTTTGTTAGCATTTTCATGCTGTGGCTCACAATAGCTTCTTCCATTACTCTTAACATCTTAAGAGCTGAAGGAAATATGAGAAAGGGCTTGTATTACTGATGTTCTGGATGATACCTAGATGCCAAAGGTGGACCACTGTGGAACAGCATTTCCATTCTGCCTGGGGAATCTTTCAAGGTTTTAATGACTTAATTGATACACTTGTTACCTTACTTTGTTATTATGGGGAGAGAGATATATTCTGAGTGATGTCCAAAAGGCTTCCCTACTAAAAAGGAAGGAAGCCTTTGGGTGAACAAACCTTCATTCTAAACAGCTTGGTCTCCAGTAGCAAGGAACTGTTTGTTCACAGTCTGGCATGACTAGACTCCCATGAACAGACCTAACACATGGAGGTCTGAACTCCCACTCTCTCTCCTGTGAAGCAGATGAGTCATTAGTCAGGGTCCTTGAGAATAGGTTATGGGCGAATTGCCCTCATCCTTTTCTGGGAGCATCTTGAAGGAGAGGCCCTTCTGCTTTTTTCTCCACGCTCTCCTCCTTTCAAGGCCCTTACGTAGCCATGTAATTTTCATCCTCAACTTCTCTCACCTACAGTCTTCTCACTCCCACTCCACGCAGGAGGTCTTCCTTTCATCTCTGTCCACGGGGCTCTGGGCAGGCAGATGTGGCTGTTCACGAGCTCAGGAAAGGGCTGTAAACTGGCTTGTGCCTGTGAAGAGGCTGGAGCTGGCCATGGGGCTTGGCTGAGCCCTCTTCTAACTGCTGACATTGAGCTGATGTTATTCTTGGCCTGGAGCAGAGCCATTACTCAGGAGTTTCTGTTAAAATGATTCTTTGTTAAACCTCCTCTCACCCCCACAGTGTTCCCCCTCCTTTCTCTCCCTCCTTTCTCCTTCAGAGCCAAGCATTTTAGAGTTGCTGTATTGAGGCTATTGCCATGCTGCAGGGCTCAGGCTGCACTGAATTTGACATTAATGGAGAAAGATACTTGGTGAATATGGGGGCCTTCAGACTTTCTGTCACGAATAAAATGTTATCTTAATAAAATTATTGTCTCTTGGACACTTCCTGTCCAAGGTGTTGTATGGAGCCAGCCATCTCTCCTCTTTCAATCACAGTTGCATGGCTCCTCTGATGCCCCCTCTGCCAGTCACAGCATTACCCTCATCTTCCCCTGCACACTGTCTAGCTTTCTGTCACTTGACCTCTTCCTTCTGCTAGTTAGCTTCTCAGACTTCAGTCCTTTAACTTGGCCTTTCTAAGAACTGCCTTCTCTTTTCTGCTGCTTATGCGTTCTCTGACCTGCATCTTCCCGCCCACACTGCTTTGACTTCTGCACCACCCTTTCATACTGACCCTCATTTGTCCTCCCTTTTAAGCTAGAGTTCATGTAGCTTATCCTAGCCTGCATGGCTTTACCACATTTCCTTGTCAATGTCACCTATGCTACCTATCTCCCACTGCCTGCTGTTTCCTATCTCTTCCTTCCCATGTATTGAGATCTGCATCCTTTGTTGTCTTGTCTACCACACTCAAATTTGTCAGTCTCCCCTGAGCAGAAGAAATATATCCCCCAAGATTGAAGGCCTATCTCTTGAAAGTGTCATCATCTCTCTATTTTGAGGAATGCATGCAGGATATCTCCAAAACTGTTTCATCTGATTATTTAGGTTCTTGTTGTGGTTAGAAGGCAGACTAGCCATTTGTCATCAGCTGAAGTACATATATTAATTAATATATCTTGAGGCACACCCTGAGTGTGGCGTGACCATGCAACATGACTGGATGCAAGTCTTTCCTTCTGTCTCTGGCAAAGGGACTAGTTACATGTATAACTGTATATATGTGATCAAGTAACAGAAGCACCATAATTAATAACACAGCAAATGCTTCTCCTGTACATTAACCAATTCAATATGTTGGAGATGAGATGGATGCACTGGAAAACATGGGCTTTTCTGGTCAAGTATTTGTGTGATAAGAATCCCTCCATCTACCATGCAGTAGAGCTATCTTATCATGTGTGTTAACATGAAGGCTTGTTGTGTGCTTTGTTGCAGCACCCACTCTTGGTTGAGCACTTTCCAGACACTTAAGAATGATGATGATTTCTCCAGGCATTTAACAATCTGCAGAATAGCAAATAGTGTGTGGGTGGAGGAAGAGGAATAATAACGAACAGTTTTCACTCATTGTATGCAGAAGTTAGTTCACACAGTGTAGTATGGTAGAAATAGACCTTTGATGCCAGAATAGGTACTTCGTTGCTTGGACAAAAAGAAAAACACCAGACTGACTGGATGAGAATCTTAACAAACAAATAGGAGGAGTGATATGGAGCAGGAACAGAGACAGTACAGACCATGAGAAAAGAGAACAAAAATAATAAGGGGAAGGGTTTGAACCTAGAGACAAGAAGCTTAAATCTGATATCAGTAAAATCAAGGAATAAGAATTACAAAATCAAACCAAAAGACAAGAAAAACAGTCTTATAGCAGTATTTTTAATGTTTAAAGGAGACTTCACGTGACACATTATGACCTAGATGTTATTATCACTGCTGCAGTTGGCAAGACAGTTAATATACCATCATTGTTTATTCTCTAATTGTTTCCTGTTCTGGAAAGATGCCACTAGCTGTTAGGGAGGTTCCTTCTTTGTGTGGCTATGTTCTGTCTGCTTAGCCTAGCATTTACTGGGTTTAAAATTTTATGCCAAACATTTCACATGGGAAAAAAAGCTAAATTAAAACAAGGGAAGTACAATTGTATGGTGGAATGATCCCCGTCAGTCCTGCTTACATCAAAAAGGATCATGTTAAACAAGACATGAATCATGTTAATGAGTTGTGTGGGCAGTTATGTGATCCCATTTTCAATCACAAATTTAAGTAGATTTTATGCTGTAGAACATTAGGCTAATTTAATCTTAAATAACTCTCAGCCATTTAAAAATTGTATATCCTCTGAAATATTCCTCATTTGATGAAGTTCAGCAAATTTTTGTCTTTTAGTACTTGTGATTCTCTTCTGACATCCTTACCATTTATTTAGATCTGACTGGAAGTGATGAGTACTGTGAATAATATTCCTCGTATTCCTAGAACTATATTATTCCTGCCTGAGGATACAGGGCCTCTTTGAATGCAGCCTTGAACATCATTAAACTGTTTTCTAGACTGTTATATATTGAACTGCTGTCAGATTTGCAGTATCTCTTTTCCTTCAGTTTCTTGTTCATTCTTGTTTTGCAGCTTTCTCCCTCAGATTGTTTTCCCACTAAATGTGCTAACTGCCATTTTTCCTATTTGAGTCTTGTGATACTGATGAGTCAAAGTCTCAGTGTAAGTAAAACAGAACAACCATTCTGAAAGCAGTGGTCTGAGCTGATTTATACCAGCTGAAATTTTGTCCCCATGTTTGTGCTCCTGTCACTATTATTAGAATTATGGGAACGCCCAGAGGTATTAACTATCTTTCCAATACAATGATACAGCCCAATCCTTGCCCCAGAGAACTTGCAGTACTGAGAGAGAAATAAAACAGAAGGTACCAAGTCAACTGAATATAGTATATTTTTTTCTCGCTCTGAAGAATTTACCAAGGAGGACATGGTTCAGCACAGTCTGTGCATACTGTGAGCTTGCTCTTCTTTAGGACCCCAAGATACTCCTCTTAGTGCAGTTTAACACTATGGTACATTTTGAGCCTGCTCTTTATCACCTCTTTGTGAATTTTTAATTCAACGGATTGTTGTATCCAAACTGATTTAACTGAATGCATTAGTATGTGTTCAAAAGAATTTCCACTAAGCAATTTATATGACTGGAAAAGTCTTCCAAGACTGTTAATTCTCTGTATTTTTGCAATGTTATCTGAAACACAATTGCTTTTCTAAAAGTGGTGGGTTGTATTTTGTTGGGTTTGCTTTCTTTTTTTTTTTTTTTAACTTAAAACCTTGTTATTGTTTATTGCTTATAAACATCTCAGTTTACAGTGCCAGGGATTTGGAGCTAGCTGCACGGATCTTTATGCAATACATGTGTGTGTGCATTCTGTCTGTCAGTTCTCATACACTGCTGAGTCTCTCATCTTTTTCTGACTTGCTGATCCAATTGAATGTGAATGATTGTGGGATCTCACAGCTATGTTTCATACAAATGTCATTAAAGTCAAGAGCCATATATCTGGGAAGGGGGTTCAACTACTGTTCCCATTAAGGCAAAGGCTGCAGCGTGAGACCACTCCTAATTAGACAGCACAAAGTCAACACAAGAATGCCCAGACCCATGAAGGGAGGCATAATTTGGGGTATGCTTTATATTAGATGCTGTAAGACGGATTCACAGGAAATGAGCTTCATTACCTCCTCTGGTCACACAATGAACATGTTTTTGCTTGCAACATTTGTTCCATTACTGTGCTAGGGATGGGTGTTAGATACAGGGATGGTAAGTGCCAGGAACATTCTTTCTGTTTTTGAAGACGATTAATATATCTGCTTTTCTTCAAAGTACTACACTACCTCTCTGCTTTTAATTACTAACAGCCCAAACTTAGCTGCTACTGACTAAAACTCTTAGACGTTCATTGTCCTTACTGACAAGATGTACACATCGAGATTTTCTAATTAAAAATGACTCTCCTTTTTGTACAGATAATACTTTGTATGTGCTGTTCGTGTTGTAGATGTGGAAGCAAGGAGATACTACTTCAGTCTGTGACCTAGAGGAAAGCACTTTCTGTCAGTGCTAACTTTCTTCATGGGCAAGACAGGGTTAATGCTGTCCTGCCTCCCCAGAAAATTGTGCGCAAGAATTGACTCACTAATAATTTACAGAAATTTTACCTAAAATGTCTTAAAGCTTTTTTAGTATTTTTCAGATTTGTAGCCATAGAGATTTGTTAGGGTAGCAAATATCTCCTCAACATCAAGTTAAATCTGCCAGCCTGGGAGCTGTGATTGAGAATTTTTCACTTGAAGCAGAAATAGTTGGTGCTACCTGCTTCAGGACTGCATCTGTCAGGGTTTGTCTAGGCTTCTGCTCTCCCTAGACCCTTAGCCTTCAGAATCCTGAGGGATAAGGTCTGTCTCCTATGTTTTGGATGTGCTAAAAACTCTTCCCAACCCTTCCTTTGTGTGGTCAGGCTCCGCTCTCCCCAGCTGTCCTCTTTATTCACACAGTAGCTTCTCCTGGTTTCCTGTCCTGTCCCCATGGAGTTCACAGCAGGGCAGTATACTTTGTAGGCGAATCCAGAAGCCGTGGTCCTTGTCAGCTTCCAGCCTCCCCATCCTTGCCTGGAAGACAGCCAGAATCTCAGCACAGTGTGGAGACAAAGGCCTTTTCGGAAGCCTATAACCCCCAAGAAAAATATCCATGACCTTTCCTTAGACTGGTTTCAGCACAGGTTTTACCGATCAGTCTTTGTTAGAGCATCCATGCTTGCTGTTTCTTCAGAGTCATGGGCCTCCTTGCCAGTGCATATTAACACAGGGAAAGGGTTATGACTGTATGCGTTGTGGACTCCAGGATCTAGTGATTTTTGTAACAAGGAAAAGAACTTACAGGAAAAATGCAAAATATCAAAAGAACTTAGAGGAAAGATGGATAATACCATTTCACAGTGAAATGTCACTGCTGAATAAGAAATGGGTGCAGTGACTTGAGGGTCTCCCTCCCAACCCTAGGATGTGTCAGGCTCTGAGATGCAAGAGACTAAACCAAGTTCCATTTTAGTTTGTTTTTCTGGGGAGAGGTGGGGTGTGACTGCTGTTTTCCAGACTTCTACACTTGTACTGGCTTCCTAATTCAAAATCTGAAAGCTGCAATCAAGGCAGAGCTTCAGGGAAGGGAGAGGTTAAGAAGGATTGGGAGCTCAAGGGCATCTTGTCAGTGAGCTCTAGTTAGGAAACAGGCCTGTTTTGGCTCCTGCACTTCCTTTTCTCCCTAGAGCTCTGCCTGTCAGAAACGCCTTCCCACACACTGCTGCTCTGCCATTTGCCAGAGAATTGCGGGGGAGAGGGGCTTTTCCTGTCTGTGTGCTGAGACTCAGCCAGACTGTGGTTTTCTCTGGAGCCTGGAGCCCATTTGCTGTGGCTTTGTGTATTTTCCACCCAAGGAGAAACTGAGGACAAACTCAGTGAAGGGCGCTGCTCCCAGGGTCACACTGAGGGCTCAGCTCTTCCCCTTATCTCCTATCACTGACCTCTAGATGCCAAATTACAAGGTTACAGTATTGCCTCTGTGCTGGGAATCTGACTGACTTCGAGGAAAGACAGAACACAACTCCCAGCAGGTTGCTCCTTTCTGAAGAGAGTTTAGCAGTCTGCAGAACTCCCATAGGGGAAACATTCTCCACTCCCTGCTTTGCCAGTCCACTGCTCAGTTCTCCAGTGTCTCATAACATGCAGGTTCTTTTGTTCCTTGTGTCAAATCTCCAACATGCTTACTCTCCCACATGCCATAGGAATAGAAATATTTTCTGTTCCCTGACATTACTGGGGATTTCCTTTTCGTCAGTGGTGGACTTAGAGTTCCTTTTTCAGAAGAAAGTACCCTAAAGGTTTTCTGTTATTCCAAGCACCTACACAGTTAGATCAAATAAGTGGCACTGTATCATCTTCCCTATAACCTTTCTCTTTCCTAGAACTGTCTCAATCCCACCTCCCACATAAAGAATAATATAGCAAGATAATGCAGAAAGTCAGTGCAATAAAAGCTTTACTTCTTTGTGGATGGAAGCCCACTGCAAAATTAGGTTGAGGATTGGGCCTCTTGTTTTTAATCCAGAATAGTAGAATTCTGTGGCAGTAGTGAGGTTGTCTGCCTTCCTAGAAGCTAGTCCTGGCTTCCAAGGGCATAAAATTCACCTCTAAAAACTACTTCACTGACTTAACAACTCTTTATGTGTGAGACTTTCCTTGGAGACCTGAGGTTGCCTTCACCAGGCAGGTATTATCCCTCACAAAAATGTCACCCATCTCCATCAGCATTCTCAGCAATGTTCACAGAGGTAATCAGCAATTACTATGGGATTTTTTTTCTTTTTTTCCCCAGGCTGTTTTTGCCAATTACTCACAATCCAGCACCAGTCATATATCTATGCCAGCTGGCTCTGATGCCCGCAAGACACCAAGTGCCACTTCTAGTATCCAGAAGGCAGCCAGTTTGCACAAAGTGATGCCATCCCAGAGTACAGCTCCTCAGCTGGTTCCAAAGCCTCCAACAAACCACAGACAGGCAGTGATCAGAAAGGCTGCAGCCCAGAGGATTTCCAAGTAAGTTTTATCTCTTCCATCCACTATGGGGAGTTGGCACTGGTTTCCCTGAAAATGAAAATTGGAGAAGAAACTGTCTACATCTAACTCTGACAGATCTTTTTGGCTGTGCTGTCCAGGATAAATCTGAGAATAACCTGAGGTGTACATACTGAAATAAGCATTGCACTGTGTTGCAGTTGTGTGTTTCACAAGGGTATGGAAGGTAACTGTAACGTCATACAAAGGTAAGGACATAGGAACTGTTAGATTGATCCCTGAGTGGGATTCAGTAATGTAAATACAGGTTGCTAGCGGCATTTTAGATGCCCAGGGCTATTCCACCTGACCTCCAGCTGCTGTTCCAGATGAGTACAGGTCTTCTGTAGATCTTGTGTTGTATCTGTCAGTCCCATGCAGATGTCTCAAGTAACTTGAGAGCACCAATTGTGGTACATCTATGTTTAAGCACTTGAGTTACTCCCTCTGTGTAATCTTTGATGGGTGGATTAGAATCTGGTGGATCAGAAGAGGGTGCCAAAATAAAAGCCAAAACAAAGCAACAAAGCAATTCAATACCTTTAACAAGATAATCTGTCCTTGAGCTGAGTTTTCCCATAAATTTAACACACAGTGTTGGATTTAGGCCTTCAAGCACAAGTGTTTGTTTCATTTGAATGTTTATATTGTGCCTGATGTAATGATAGCTTTTCTCATTAACTGTAGAAATCCTTCTTTTAACTTTTAGTAAGCATTTAGTTATATAGTGCTTGCTATTCTAAGGTAAGTGAATGGATTTGACAGTTATCTTTAAAAACAAGTCTTATCTTTAATAAAAGCAAACAAAAATATTCACCATGAAATGTTGCTTACTGATTGTAAGTTTCCTTGTTTCCTTCCTTTCTATTTCTTGCTATGTCTTCTCTTTTGTGCATTATGAGAAAATGTGAGCAACACCTCTGGGTTTTCAGCTTCCTCAACTCTCTGTTTATCTCCTCTTAAATGGCAGAACTGCTTTAGTCTAAATCCTTCATCAGGTTTTTCCTCATATATCCTCAGACTTGTTTGATCCTGAAAAATTGCTTTCGTATCCTCCTTCCTTGTACTTACTCTACAGGCAGAAGAGTTGTAAAGCTTTCAGAGCAAGCTCCTCTGAGGTTTCCTGATCCTGTTTTCACTTCCTGTTTAAAGAGAGACGTTTTAGTTTTAGATTACTGATGAAAGACACCTTATGAAGATGCAGTCAGTGTGTGTGAATCAAATCTGGAACTGCAGGGCATATTTAAAGAACTTGGACAGAACTACTTTGGGGAAGTTTGTGTATTTGCTCCCTGTACTCTTGCTATCTTAAGAGATAGCACACAGAATTAATCCCCCAAAACTATTTAAAAAGAAAACAAGATGTTAGTAAATTTTGTCAACTCAGCAAATGCAGATGTGAGCATCAGGTCTGGCAGGTATGTTCTGGTAGGTTTGCTATCTGATTTCTTTCATGTTGGGTGGCTCTTGTTAGTACAGGTGACAGGCTGTGTCAGTGGGATTCTCTGCTGGGCAGCAGAGATGCGTATTTGAAGATGCCGGTGTGCTGTGCTCACTTCTTGGCAAAGGAAATGTTTATCCTTGTGAGATGGAATTGCAGCTCCTTGGACAGACTTTACTTTGCTGCATTTTTGTGGTTTCTGCTCTGTGACAGGCAGGAGTGTGGGAAAACCGGAAAAAGTTCAGCACCAAAAATGCACAGAAGGGGGAAAAAAAGCAAGATTCCTTCAGAATTTCAGAAAACTAATCCAAGTATTGAAGGCTGCAAGGAGCCGCTCCGGAAATATTTTCCAAGTTGCCTTTCCGTCTCCAGCACAAGGCTCCAAACCCATTCTTGCCATTCATGGGATCTTGCAGTAACATTTTTTCACTTACATGGAAAACAGCAGTGCTTAGCTATATTTCCAGCATACTGAGAGCTGATCATTTAAAAACTGCTATGTCTCAGACTAATTTAAGCCATTCGTTGTTGTCAGGAGAAGACCAGATGCACATCTACAGAGGGGAGTGAATGGAGAAAAGTCTCTGTGTCAAAGGAATATAGACTAGAGAAGAAAAAGCTGTCTTGCATGCTCCAGCCTGTTTTCTACAGTCCCTGATAATTTTGTACAAAGTATTCTCAGACACATTGTGTAGCCTGCTTTCAAAAAATTCCCGTGGTAGAAACTCTCCTGTGTGCTATAAAAGTCCATTTAAGAATCTAGACAAGCTTTCTATCAGCTAGTTTCTCCTGATGTCCTATCTGAATTTTTCCTTTGTTTCAGCCTGTTGTACCTTGTTCCGCCTTCCTGAACCCTAAACACTTTCTCATATAAATACTTTCCATCTTCTGAATATCCTTTACTTTTTGGAATAACCTAATTTTGCTTAGACTTGTTGGGGTTTTGTTAACCTCAGGTAGTAGTTCTACCTGCCAAGTCCTTAATTGTCTTGAATTTACTGTATTTTCTTCAGTTTGTCAGAGTGCTTGGACTGTGGCATCCAAAACTGCACTTTTCTGGTGTGAGACTACCATATCCTTAGGTTATGACATGGCAAATATCCCTCTCCATAACATCATCTTGGCTGCTTCATTTGTCTGTCAGGTCACTTTTGATTTGCTGCCTTCTCTCACCCCCTAATATTTCTTGGCTGTGTTCCTGATCTCTTTCCTCAAAGAGGATCTCAGGGCTATGTATTATTTCTACAGGACTCACTGAAACTCATCCCATTCTCTTGTTAAAGCTCCCATGTCTCTTTTTCTCCCCCCTTATATTTTAGTAAGCCAGACCTTATTTCTCTTTTCTCTTTCACTGGCCTTTGTTTTACATCTTAATAAAGATCATATTTTAAACGTTGTTTCTAGAATTTCTCCAGAGACAGGACTGTGATGAAAAAACTAAAATCAACTTTGTCTCTTTGACCTATCTCCTTCTTGCATGCATTATCAATTCTCTCCCAGCCTGCACACGTGGCTTCCAGAATAGGAAGGAACAAGAAGTAGAAAACTCAACTACAAACAGAATGAGATGCTAAAGATGAACATTACTGACTAATTCAAAAACTATCTAGTAACTTGGACACTTCCCTGGTTGAAACATAAAGGAAAAAGTAATGGAACAGCCAGACAATTCAGGCTTGTATTTTCAATTCCTGGCTTCTCTTGTTTTTGTAAAAGGTGGTAGGTTGACTTTATAATGGATTGTGTCCAAAGCAGACTCCTTGCTTAAACTAACAGAGTGGAAAACTGGGGCCTATATTAAGGTGTGGAAAAAGAGTAACTGGGAGAAGTGGTTTAGTATGCAGCTCTATGCTGAAATATAGTCCCATAAAATGGTCTCACAAGACTCCATCATTTTGGTTAAATGTGCTGGTATCACTAACAGACAGTTTTTGAGCAGCTAACACAACAAGCTCTTTTTCTCTCCCAGAGTCAGACTGGGTCTTTCCCACTCCTCATGTTGCCACTACTATTGACAGGTTTGTGAACCATGAAGAGACCTGCTGATATTTTGAGATAGACATCACAGATACAATATTCATAAGCTATGGAATGAAGGAGATGTCCCTGGAAGCAGTATTTGGTGTATGGAATCTTCACATTACAGATGACAACGTGTAAAGTAGAAAAATATATTAGCTCAACTATTCACCAGAGTGAACTGGTACAGGTGGTAGATAAAATATCTTTCTGCTTTTAGGAATGACTCAGTCATAATAAATACACATTTCTGTGCTATCATTCACATAGTAGCTTTTCAGAAACCTTCTCTCTGTGACAGGATCAAGAAGAACAAGGCTTTGAACAACCTGTGAACAGAACCATCAGTCAAAGAAAACGTTTCAGAAAAATTGATCTGTCAATATTAGACCACTGTATATAAGGAGAGGAAATGCTAGGTAGAGAGAAGGAGCATATTGTTTGAGATGTTATCAAAGAGAGACCGAGAAGATCACCAAGTTTACCAGCAGTAGACTGGAACATTACAAACTATTGGGGATATTGATCAGCATGGCATAATTTCTTGTACTGAACATCTCTGTAAATGTCCTAACAACTCTATTAAGGAAGCCTTTTGAAATAAATATTCCTTTCAAGTCCCACCACCACAGCACAAAAGTCTTTCTAACTTGTTCTCTCTTGTTTTACATGGTGCCAGCAACAGAAGAGCCAGAGTTCTTCTCTATCTCATAACTAGAACAGAAATAGGGTAGAGGGGATGCATTTCTCCAGGGTTCAGGAAATCTATCCCAGAGTGGGGAGGAGTCCTGTCTGCAATTTGACACAGAAGTAGCCAGCTTTTCTAGGGTGCACTGGCCAAGCCTAGCAAATGTGCCAAAAGTAGATGATGATCACAGAGCAAGGCCTGTAAAACACTATGGTTCTGTTTTGTATCATGTCTTGCCCGTGTGTGAAGTGTCTTAAGTGGGCTGGGTACATCACACACATAAGCTGAGTGAAGAGAGGACAGGCAGCAGAACACACACGTAACAGTTCCTGGAACCCCTTTGACTGTTTTGCTGCTGCTGTATTGCAGCACGCTTGTTTTTTCAGCTCCCGAATATCTGGGTTAATCAGGCTGCCTGACCCTTGGACATTTTTGGCAGTGAAAGCAGTGCATCTGAGAGACATGCCGTGATTTAACACCCTGACACAGCTGGGCTCACTGGACCTGTAGCTTGTAGCCCTTGGCTAGCCTCAGATCATACACACAGATATGCATGCAGGGGTACCCCTTCCAAGAATAACAAAGAGGAGCAAGCCTCCCTGGCTCTGGGTCTTTACATCTGTTGCTGTCCTCTTGTCAAACCTGGGCTTTTGGTGATGTGAATGTGTTAGTGTCAGATCTGTCTGGTTCCACTGGACCTTTAGATGCATCTGTAGCATCCAAGAAACAGGTTGTTAAAACAAAGGTGTTGAAAATTCAGTCAAAAAAGTATTTCACCTATGGAACAGAATTTTCAGTCCAAGGCTGGGCAGCTTAGTGCTGGTCTAGTACCTAAATTAAGGAAGGCAGTATCAGTTTCAAGGAGAAGTTAGCTGAATAGGAGATAGAAAAGAGCAATGACAGATATTTGAATGGAGGGGACAGTTGGGATAGTGATTTTGTTAATATCGAAGAAGAAATGGAGAACATAACAATGGATTGCATTGGAGATGTGGAAGCAAAAACAACACAGACTAGTAGGAAAAGTAGGAAACTGAGCAAAGGCAGTAGGATTTCAGCCAACTCAAGGAGGAAGAAAGTGGAAAGGGATTAACTCAGTTTAAACAGAGAATATGTTCTGGCACTGAAGCTTCCTTCAGGACAGCACAAAGAGTACAAGGGAGTGAGGTTAGCGTGGTGGGAGATCCCAGGAGCAGAGCTGAGAACGAGCTCTCAGAATGAGGTGACTGTTGAAACTGCAAGAATCAAGGTACACACAAGGTGGGCAGGCAGAGAAGAAGGGCAAGTCTGTAGAGGTAAAGAAATTCTCTGAACAATAAGATAGAAGTGTGACTATTCCCTGTTTTGCTTTTTTGTTGTTGTACTTGATGACATTCTTGATTACTTTTTCGACTTGCATTCTACAGAAGGGTGAGCTGAATTTGGCTGTCAGTTGTGCTGTGTTAACAAAGTGGACAAGCTAGTTATGAGACTGGAACCTCTATGTAAGAAGCATAAAGATCTATCTGGATGCTCAGCTCCTAGGAGGACCATGCAGTATCAGCACAAAAACCCCCATAAGTACAGATCCAGAATTCTCTCCAAGAGACAATAAACATAGAAACAGGCACCTCATTTGACAATAGCATTTCCAGTTAAGGCTGACTGAAGTAAAGGGTTGTGATATGTAAATGTATCTGCACCCCTTTCCCTTCATGTATGGACTCCAATTTATTTCACTGAAATCCAGCTGAGATAAAAATTCAGGAGTCCCTCACAGACCTTTTAGTTGTCAGGAGCACCTGGGTTACTGGCAACTTGCTGACCTTGAAATCTGGAAGCAGAAGGTTTCAGATAAAACCGTAGAATCTGCACATGTTTAAACAGTGAATTACAATTTAAACAGTGAATAACAGTCTGTTAGTTGTTAGGGCATCCCATGGGGATTGGAGATTAAGGTGCTCTTGTGGGGAAGAGCTGACAGCAACTGTAACAATGTAGAGCTGAATGAGTGAAGGAGGACTGGCAGAGACGAGTGTACACACAGAAGTCTGGAGTGATCAGAAATGAGTTGGGCAGCAAGGAAGAAAAGCAAGGAAGAATAAGGGAGAAGAGGACAAACTAGGAATAGATGGATAATTGTATAGATTTTTAAGGACAGAATAGATGCTTGCAGCTGTATGGCTTGTCCTTCCCTTGTGAGTAGACCCAATTTTTATGTCGGAGAACATGGTACATTTCATTTGGTAATGAAACTTTGTAAATTAGAGTAAGTGCAGTTGTAGTCTACAAAGCATAGTTTTGCTGTAACTCAAGTGCTGAGATCAATGCAGAAGGATTTGTATAAGGTGTGTGCTTGAGGAATGGCACTGGATTTCTGAAAATTAGATGCATCCCATGTGTCTCAGTTTCCAAGATAAGTGAGAAGTCTTGGCTAAATCAGCTCTCTCTGTTGAGGCAAGATGCAAAGACTTAACTCTTGAATTTAGCATGTTTTGACAGCATGTGTATTTCTGTGCAACAGTTGCTTAATCACTTTAATTCAAATCATTGGACTAAGATGACCACAGCATTACTAGTTGAGATGTATGTTGGTGGTCCAATACAATTTACTATCTTCTTTATTCTCCAGAATCAGCTTCCAAGGCATGTGAGACAATTAAGTATTGGTGGCTTGACTGTTCATTTGTCTTGCTCTGCTTCTGTGGAGTCAGTTGTTGTCACTGCCCTTTTCATACCATGTTCAGGCACAGCTTCATGGTTACAATCCCAGTGAGATTATGTAAACTAGAGGAATTCTCTTTTTTTTGTTTGAGACTTTTATTCTTCCTTGCTGTATCACTTCTTATCTCTGTCTAATTTTATGGTTTTGCTTCTTAGGGTGACTTCCACTGAAAAGCAACTGAACGGATTCCAGAACAGCCTTCACAGTGCTGCATCCTCTGAGCCAGGGATATACTCCACAGGTGAGTGACAGTGCCAAAGACCATGAAAGTGGGGGTGGGCATGCTGGGATGCTTTCATCTTTTTCAAGAACTGGCAGGGGAAAAACTTTCTCATCGAGAAGAAACACAGCTGCCTCTGCATGTAGTGGTTCTTAGGTAACAATCTGGGTTCAGCTGTGAAGGGAATTTATACCCCCTGGGATTAAAAAGACTAAACAGAAGGGAGCAAGGCTGAGTTTCATAGAGTTGGAAGACCCTTTAAATGTGGCTGGGGGAGAAAAAAAAGCACCTTGGCTAAAATGGTTCCTTTTTGCTTTAGGCTTTGGCTCAAGATGCTCTGTTGTTTAAGCTTGGCCTGTAATAAAGGGCCAGGACATTCTTTATGTTTTTCTTTGGTCTTGCAGAAAAGCTCTTAGTCCAGAAAGACATAGCTGAGACTTACGAATCAGCTGCATAGTGAAGTCAATGAGTAGAGGTCAAAGTATCTGATAGTTACAGAATCACATCTTCATCATTCCCTAGTGGCTAATTAATTCAAACAGGTTTATCTGCTGTTAGGTTCTCAGCAAATGAGAGCCCAATCAATTTTTCATTGGGGCAGACCTATTGGCAAGTAGAGCATAGTCTTGATAAATCCATACTACCCATGGCTTAGAGTAATTTGTGATAGTGCTGTAATGGAATATATGGACAGATTATGTTCCAGAAAGCTTTGAAAATTTATGCTATGAAAATTATGTTTCTGACCTTCTGTTTTGCAGTGAAACTGTGAAAACATGACTTGAGTGTCACTAATGCAGTGATCTTTGTGTTTCCAGGGGCTGAAAGAAAACTTTGTGGAGGGGTGAACTACCCAGTTTATCTCTTGGATATTTATCTCTGAAACTTAAAAGATGACATTTCCATTATTAATGTCAGTGATTTTTTTGCTGATCCTCCAGCACAAACATTCAGCTAATGCACTTAACATACAGTTCCAAACTGCCTCCCACACTTTAGCACCTGCCAAAAACTCCAGTTATCCTATCAGAAATTTTATAGGGTGAATGGCCACAGTCAGTATAAAACACTCTATGGTACATTGGAATGTGGCAGCGTACTCTGGCATATAATGGGATTATCAAAAAAAATAGAATTATGTCAACCCTGTGGTATATGTATAGCTGAATCAAAAGTTTTGGTCTACTGTATAGCGCAACTTAAGTTTTTAGTACAGTATAAGCAAGGGTACAGATAAATTTAAAAGTAAATGTAAAAACTAAGTTCTCAATATATTGACCAAACTGGTTTGCTGAGCGGACTTACATGAAGGTGTTTGTGTGCTGATATCTGCCTTCTTTTTTGCATTTTCAAGAGCACTGTCACTGTTGCCCCCCTGTAATTTTAACCTTTCCAGGAGAATCTCTCCATCTCCTCTGGATACTGTTGTTATGTGTGTCCATGATAACTGTAGGTAGCATTTTGCTATCCTTTCCCATTTCTGTGAATACTTAGTGCGTGCATGAGGATGGTTGATAGTATTAATGATGGAATGCAACAGCCAGAGCTGGAGGAATAATACAGGCTAGATCACAACTGTAAAGTTCAGGATAGTCACTTCTCTGTGAATACTTGTAATCCAGTGAGAACTCAGAACTTCAGCTCACATTTCCTTCTGTAGAACTGGTCTAGCTGCACTGTGCTAAACTACCCTCTCTGAAGCTGAAACAAAGGGCTATCTCAGCCTGCTGTTTAGCTGACAGTATAAAGGCTTAGGTAAAGCCCAAATTTGGCTAGGGGTAGGCTAGTAGAACCAGTGTGAGTGGGTCCCTCAAAGCTTCCTTGCTGCTAAAAGAGGTGCCTAGCTCCAAGAATAGCGTTAAATATTGTGGTGATTAAACTAACTAGAGCAAAATGTTTGTTCTTGGAAACTGGGGAATGATATTTTCTTCAGCTTTGCACCAAGCCACTGGTATGCGTCAGAGGCTGCTGTGCCCAGTTTATGTGTCTCAGAAGCTACTCTGGTCCTTGCTGCAGGAACAGCTGTTTTTCTTCTTCACTCTCTCCATTGATTGCTTACACTAGGGCCCCGATTTCCCCTCAGCAGCAGTTTACTTGGGGTTACTGTTTCACATGTATTTAGTATCCTAGATACCAACTAGAGAGGTTGGACACACAAGTCATAAAGCAAATCACAGAATAAATTGCAAGCATTTAAAGATAGAAGGCTGTGAAAAACTGCAGATATAAAAGAGGAATCAGGCGGAACCTCTGTATAAACACATACACACAAATGTTCAAAAACATCTGAGAAGCTTGAATAGACCTCCTCTAACAGCCTATCTGAGAATAGTTATGGGGCTCTTTGGAGAAGCATAAAGGTGTCACAAGTGATCTTAGCTTAAGCCAGGATGATGCTCAGTGGAAGAGACAGCCAGCTGCTATGGAAACTTCTAACTAGACTGTCCAGAAGACAGTTCACTAGTGGTTAGTGCTGCAACTGTAGAACAGCAGTTGTAGACACTGTTGTGTGGTGGGCTCAGGCTCTTGAGAACAGATCCTCTGAAATAAAAGGAAAAACAAAAGTCAGCATTTCTGCAAGGTAGCTCAAGATTCTGAAACAAGCCACCAGTACAATGAAAGTAGACTCATCCTCCTTTCATAGAGAGGCAGAAGTTGTGTGAGCTGTCTGCCACTGGTGTAATGAGAGAGAGGGCAGAGAGCCTCATGACTCAAGATAGCAATTGAAGGTTATTTGTAGTGTCTGAAGAGACCGGTTCTTATCAGAATCTGTGAAAGTTTAGCAGGATTTATTCTAATAAAGAAATACTAAGAATTACTACCTCTAGGGAACATTCAAAATGCTTGTGACCTGATTTTTCAACGGAAAGTTAAACACCCAGCCACTAGCGGGTTTCTGAAAATACAGCCATTGTTTATATTTACATTATTTATATTCATACATACAACACTGCTTTGTTTATTCTGTGTTAACTTTGAGGGTCCCTCAGCATTACACTGATTGTTTCCTGTTTCATGGAATTTAGCAATTCAATTGGTATTATTGAAACAGGGTGATTTTGAATTAAGGAATCAGTTCTCTTTTCGAAGTCTACTTCAGAGTATAGCTAAGATAAGTACTGTGGTTGGTTGTTCAGGTCCAGGTTGTGTTTAGGAGGCTGTGCTTGATATATGGAGGCTGTGCTTTAGTTCAAATGATGATCAGGCTGGTAATTTTTGTTTTACTGTATATTTTAAGAATATAAGGTGTTTGGAGACATTTTGCCATGTTTTGCTGGTTTATTTTCCATTCCTTTCTAGTGGCATTAGGTAAATAGTGTGTGAATTTGTTTTCTCTAGAAAGTGAAGATCTAGATAAAAAAGATGTCATTTTTCCACCAGAATTTAGCTTTTGAACAAGCTGGCAAGAAGCATCAAGGAATTTTTGTGGTTACGTGTCAATCTCAAAGTTAGAAATTAATTCTATTTATTATTTTTCATTTTTGAAAATGCTAACACAAAGGAGATCTTGGGGAGACTAGAGGATGAAGAGTACTTTATGAAAATATAACAGCATAGTCCCAAGAAGCTTCTCTGTTCCTGAACTGGACTCTGGTTTGCAGGAGCCTGGAGATAGGAGCAATCTGAAAGTATAGTTAACCCCTCAGTGCATCTGTAGAGTAGACACTCAAGTTGATTTTATTTGATTTGGTTTGATTTCCAAAGGTAACAGCAACTGTTGAGTTGCTGTATGAGTGACACCTGTGTTAAAGAACAGGCTTTTCTCCTTTATTTGCTGCCAGCTTCTTGAGAGTTTGTGATGTTTTTATTTTAAAAGCTTCAGAAGACAGAACACCTCCGGGGTTCTGTTTTCCTATGACAGAAACATAATGTACTAATAAACTATATAATTACAAACAAATATGAATCATGATTAAAACTGAGCAAGACTGATGCCTGGATCCAAACTTGACAGGACCTTCATCTTTCCGTCATCAGACTGATTAATAGTAATGCAGTTTTATTGTGCTGATGTTTATATTACTAGTGTCCACATAACTTTTCCACTGTGTCTGCTGAGAGGAGAAAAAACCCATTAGAATTAGGGAGGTAAAAATTAATAATATGCATTTCAAGTTTGACAGTGATGATCGCTAATTCGTGCAAATGGATGCACGAATTAGATCTCTTGGATCTATTTGGATCTTGGATCTCTACCTAGTCTGGTTGAAAACATGAGTCGAAATCTAATTTATTTGTATTTTAGTTCTCTTGAGAATACTTGATGCACAAAGTGAGTGTCAAAACTCAATCTGCAATCAGGATGAAACTTCTTGAGCTAGTTGGTACAGACTTGATTTTATTCCCCATGATTCTCAGTTCTGTATCTGAGCTTAGTTGCAGGGTGATGAACAGTTGTCTGTTTATTTTGGACATTCACCTGCCCCCATATCTGTGTGAATGCCAAGTCCTGAAAGTGTGCAACTCTTTGAAATAAAGTGTGTTATCATCTGTAAGGGCTTAAAACTGGATCCTGAACTGCCAAGAGACTAGTTGAAGAATATGGGGATTAATAAAATGGTTTGGATCTAATCCTTGTAGAAGGCAGGCTGCTATTCTTCAATTTCTAGTGATATCCTTTAGGCTAAGGTGGAGAGCAGTGTCTGAATGCCATCCAAATATGATGAGTGTGCAAGCAGTGTGGTCCAGTATGGAGCAATGAATGGAGCCTGCTTCTAAACGAGTGACTGTAAAGAGCACTTCTGTACTTACTCTTCTCACCATCTAGCATGCTCCAGATTTTTTTTCATTTTACAGAAAATCTGCAAGTAGATGGTGTATTTCTGAAGTTTTTTATATCCAAGATTATTGTATGGACCTTCAAATCAAGGTCATTTTATTATATGTCTTGTTACTGGAGACCTGAAATTAGAGATAGCATTGGAGATGCTAAGTCTTGGCTGGCTGCTGTCTACCCACTGCTTGAACATTATTCTTGAAATGCAGCCTCTTTAGATTCCTTTGGCAGGTATGCAAAAGTACAGGCTTCAGAATAGTCCCGGCCCAGGAAAAAAGGCAAGGCAAGTAAACACAGCAGGCATATAAACAAGACACATGCAATCACTGCATATTTTTTGCCAGATCTAAACAAACAAAAAAAAAAGTGTGGAATTTGGAGATTCTTTTATCAGCCAGAATCTCTCAACTCTCTTGGAGCATAAAGGGTGGGGATGGGATGTAATATGTACTGTTACCACTGTGCGTGGCCTGTGTCAGACTTCCAGCCATTTGTTACAGTGGGGTGGAATTCCCAGCTGCCCAGCCTTGTCCAGGCTTCCTCAGCTTCTGCCAGGTTCCCTGCAGCCTTGGAAAGCAGTAGATTGTTGAACACCAATGTATTTATTTTTATGTTGTTACCACGTTCCCAAGAGGAACCTTGACTATGATTTCAGCTGGTCTCACCACACTGTCCAAATCCTTCATCAGGAGCAGCTGGGAAAAGAAATCACTCAGGTTTCTACACAGCACATTGCTGGTATGCCTCGTCCCTCTCACTAATCCTGTTAATTCCAAACTTCATTTGCCACCCTCCTGGTTCTCTCTGTTGTTGCTATGACTGACTGCACAAATGGTCTTCACTTTAAAAGATGACCTTCAAATGGGAACCTCGAGTAACCTCTACCTCAGACTACTTTGACTACTCAGGCACGAGGTATCTTATGACACAGAAGAGCAACTTTTGATGTCACCTCATTACTTATCCTAGTCTGGGAATGGAGTCATGATGAGCTCTTACCCATAAATCCTTTCAGAACCATCTGTCTGACTGAGAAGCTCTGGGTGGATCATTGAAGAGGGAGCTCCCATGATACCCCACACTTTGCAACAAACTTTTCTGGTGCAGCCTCTCACCCTGCATACAGCCTTTGTCAACAGCAGTTCTTTCAGTATCTCTCTGTAATGCTGTCTCCATGCAGAGAAAGGATCATCGAGGAGCAGAATTGGTCCCTTTTATCATATTTTGGCAGGCAGTGGAGCTTAAGTTGAATTCTACTATTGTGCCTCCCTTTTTGGGAGGGCAAAGAATCACTTACAATGGAGGATATTTAGTTGCACATTTGTTCTTATAGTTATCTTCCTAAAGCCATTGGTATTTTTTATGCATCGCAGAAACATCCTGAATAAGTTTCTTACCCCTACTGACTTCCACAGTTTTATAAAGAGGGCAAACAGGAAGGCGGGGGGGAGTGTGTGTGTGTGAATTTTACTTTCTGCTTCAGTTGATGAATCAGTCCCAGGTCAGGTAATGACACACAAACCTGTAGTACCGGATGGGCTAGAAGGGAAGGGAGAAGGGTGAAGAGACTTTCTTTTTACCCCCTTTCTTAGTACTCTTGGAGGGGAAGGGAACTATTATCTTATGACTAACAATGAGCAAATATTGATGTTTCAAATAAGTACCTTTAAAATAGATACAAGTTATCAACAGGACATGACTGTGTTTGAGTTTATCCAGTTCTGAGAAAAGTGCATGTAAGTCTCATTACATCTCAGCAGAGTGTAAAGCGCTGCCAGAAAGATAATATCCAATGCAGCCATCGCCTCTCAGAGCTGAGGGTCAGTGTTCACTGCTAAATCACGAGAAATGACATTTATTCCTTGTGAGAGCAACCTGCCTCTCACATCTTTACTCAACCTTTTGCTTTTCTTTTATGAAAGAAAGGAGCTTCTTCCTGTTGCTACTGATCTCATGCCACTGAAAGGACATTCCAAGTCTCAGGACTTTTCCTGAGAAAGCAGGAGAAAAAGGAAAGAACAGTCTTTAGAAATTGGCTTCCCTGTCTAAGAGCTAGAACCCAGCTTGAATTTTAGGAGCCTTTGCCTCTGACAAACTCCAAAGCAGGATAAGTAATGTTTTCAAGCAGTTGGCATTTATGCCTGACTGGAGGCTGAGCATTGCTTGTTCTCAGTAGTGAGGTGATGGCGAACTGCCTGTGTTTCCTTGCTGTGTTGGAAATGTCATTCAAGTTCAGGTGTGCAATGACTTCGGAGAGGTTATATAATATTTTGGCTGCTTCTGTCTCACATCTGGTCCTTTGGCATTAAGCTACCTATAGAGGGGATGGCTTTGCCCATCCAAACTGGATTTTGGTTTAATCTGACATTATTTTATTGAGCCTAAAAATAGAAGCCAAAATGTGTGTGAATAGGGTAAAACGTGTGTCTGAAGTTATGAAATTAAATGTGAGGAAAAGCCAGAGAAGAGAGAGCCACAGTGAACGAGGGATTAGGAAGGTGGGTAAGAGAAATCAGAAAGAAGGCTGTCAAGTACAGAAGGGCATTTGCAGTTGGGATGAGTGTGTGGCACAGTGTCTTTAACGTGGGAAGCAGGAAGGCTCATGCTGACTTCCACTGATATTTCTCTACTTTTCAATGAGTCTGCTCGCTGCTTTTTTCATTCAGGAAGACTTCTCTGGAATACAGTTGTATGTACTGTTCGTGACATACACATCCCACTCCTCACACACAGAGAGACATCCACACCTCCCCACACCTCTCTCACCTCCTCAGGAGAAAATTTTCATGACTTGGAACTGCTGCTTTCCCTTGCCTTCCTGGTCCAGCAAGTCAGGTTGAAATTGTGCCCAAAATATGGGGGAGGGAAGGCTGGCTTTCTGTTGTCAGCTGTCCTGGCTTGCTAGTGTCAGTCACCCATGGATATAAATAAACCCCATTTATTTATTGCCTTTCTTAGTTATGCTGTATATTATCAAGAGAATGCTGGGCATCATTCTAGGATTAGAAATCCACTCTGGGATAAAAAAATCTGAATTTCTAGGATAATCTTAGCTTTTCAGGGAGAAAGAAAGTTCCTCTTTCAACACTAGATTCAGGAGACTTCAATATGCTGCTCAGTTCTCCCACAAACTTTCTGCGGGTAAATTGAAACAGTCCAAACTAGCTGTAAAAAATATTAGTATGGGTCCCTGACCCAGTACTGTCATCTAGCCTTGTGCTCTTCTCTGTCTTATTCCTGCAGCTTGGAAGCACAGTAGATTAGGTGCTGGGTTGTGACCAAGGCTGTGTACATCTGTGCTGGGAAAGTCTATATGGCACTGAATTTTAGTGTGCAGATATCTCTTAAATGACTTCATGCAACTTCTGTGACTTTCTTGTGACTCAGAATGATATCCATAAAATGGAGGTAATGCTTTTCTTCCCACTGTGACTGTTCTGAGTTTTTGAGGTGCAGTCATGGATGACATAAGAGTGTGTAAACATGTGGACAGACATATGGGCAGATACTTTGATACCTCCTGGCAGGCAGAGAATAAAGGAAGCTCATTCTGTTGGATGTGGTGATTCACTGCAGTGACTCTTGATCACTGGAGAGAATCAACCCTTAATGTTGGCTCATGTCAGGAATGAGCTCTTTTTCTGTTCCCCCTACTCAACCAGAACCTCCATCTACTCAACTACAAGGAAGTGAAATACTTACCAATAGCTTTGAAATGATAAAACTTCAGAGAATTATATACATTAATATTTATGAAATTACTGAATTGGCAATGAGCTGCATTCTTGTTAGGAACTTTACATATTTACTTGTAGACTTAGGAATGCGCCTCCGTGCGGAGTTCTCCAGGTAATCATACAAGAACTCAAGGAAAGGGATTTTAATTCAGTTTGTGAGAAAAGACAAACTGTGCTATGCGTTTGTGTAGGAATAGGAAGGCTCAAACATCTTCAAAACAGGAAAATGAGGTTGAAATTGGCTGCCTCTCTCATGTGCCTTTGTTTCCTTAATTTCAGCACATTGACAAGGGATAAGTTTCTGGACTGGTATCCTATCTTAATGCACATGGTTGGCAGTTTGGTTCCTAATTCAGTTTCCAAACTTTTTGTGCAGTGACATAGCTGTCAGTTCCACTTTCTAAACATCTTTCCAGATCCTCTGTGCCCTGTGATGTTTGGCTCTATGCTGGACTTTAAAGGAGAGTGTATTTTTTTTTTTTTAGTATAGCAATATTTTTAATAAACAGCTCTCAACAAATGTCACTCATGTTTAGGAGCAAGCTGATGTGCCAAATACACAGGACAAGCTTTACCTACTAGATTAGCTGTAAAATGCAAGCTGTCCAAAATAAGCTCAGTACATTGCTAGGTGTTTTGGATTTTTCTTTTTAAAGGTCTGTCTAAGGATGTTTAAGTAAAAGAAGTGAAGATGACATTGACATTTTCCTGTAATGTGCCTAAAAAGGAAAATGCTGCAGTATGTAGAAGTCAAAACTATATCTTTATAATAATGGGGAAAAAAATTCCTTATCCCCGTTTTGTTTCTTTTAAAGATCAGCCTTTTCACACCCCTGTCTCTCCTGCACCAAGGTCCTCAGCATGTGTTGGAGTGGGGAAGTAGACTCCCATGCAATCAAATGAGTAAAAGACCCAAAGAGAGAACTAAAGCATACTGATATGGGAGAAGGATTTAGAGGAGGGTGCATGTGAAGAGATGAGTCATGTGAGTCAGAAGCAAGACTGAAGAAGGTATTCTGGTGCTTAGGAGGAATACCAAGAGTACTTTTTCACACAGTAGCTTACTAAGTTAGGTTTTGTTATCCTGGTCTGTGATCTCATCTATTATGGTAGAGAGGTTGTATGATAGGGACACCCAGGTTTCTGGTGATGGCTGAGATTTGCAGAGCAGTGCAGCAGTTTTTCCCACAAAACAGTCCTCCATGATTACTCAAAATCTTTGAGTAAAACAACTTTGGTTTTTTCCAGCTTCTGCTCGCAGAGAACGATTAACACAGAACACCAGGTGAGGAATCCCGGGCATTGCTTCATGTATGGGACAGAGGAAGAAGCAGCAGTGACTTCATACCATCACATTCCCATAACAGCCAAAAAGAGAGAAGAGGAGGCCTTGATAAGAGGGCAACCCACTGAAGAGAGTATCTAAACATCTGTGAAAGCGGATTGTGGTGATACACCTGCAAGCTGAGGTGAACGAATGCTTCTAAAAGCTTCTGCTGCTGAGTCTTTGGGTCCCTTGCTTCCATTTCTTCCTGATCACTAACTGTGAGATCTTTCTGTAAGACAAGAGATCTTTCCTCCAGCTGTTCTTCCTAAAGTCCAGGTTTGAACATAAAGTCTCATTTGCTCAGCCATTTCAGTCTGTTCTAGTCTGGTAACAGCCAAGATTCCATGCTTTCATCACATGGCAACCATCAGCAGAGAAAAATACTAGAATATGCGACTGGAGATGTCTGTGTTGGTTGCCATCTTGAATTTTGGCACAGAGCCATAGAAATGATCCATTTAAATAAAGTAATTTCATTTGTTTGTTTTGGTTGTAATTCAGTTATTAATTCACACATCCAAAATATTTGCTGTTGTTCTACTGGACAGGATTTAAAAATCTGTCTTTGTTTCACAGTGGGATGCTTGTATTCTGTGTGGAGTATTTTGTATTTTGATTTCTGTTTGGTTAGACTTTGTAAACTTTTAAAATTGGCTGATGTTTTCAGACCCAAGCTTGAACCCTGAGGCCCAGGTGGCTCTTATCAGTTACAATAGTGTCTTGTTGAAGCACTCCAGTTAAAATTTGCCTAGTGCTATGAAAGTTAGTTTGCTTGTGTTAGAAAACAATGTCAGCAGCTGGAAAATGTATTGGAGAGAAGATCCATCCATCCTTAAAATGAACAGGAAGCAGCTTCAGCTCTGGCTCTTTGTTGGTGCCAGGTTAAAGGAAAAAGTATTTTGCAACTTCTGCCTTGTCCAACGGCAAAGGATGTGATTGATAGTTCTCAAAGGTAAAAAATCTCCTGTTGCTTGTATCAGAGTCTTCAGAGATTGGATTCAACATCCTGTTTGATCTCTTTTCTTACTCCACATTCCCCTGTCATTTCTAATTTGTATAGTCAATATTAAGAGATCATTCTAATGTGTTGACAAGTAGACAGTGATCAACCCAAAGGGCTGACAGAAGAAACTGTATCAGAGGGAGAAGGTGTTTTCTCTTGAAATGATTGTGTGTTCACTCTTGGATTCCACATATTTTCTGTCACTCAAGACCAGATAAATTATGAGAAGTTTAAATAATTATGTTCATACCTTATTAGTTTCACCATCACTTGCTTCAGGCATGAATTTATAGGACAGAACATGCATTTTTCTATTTCTGGTACACTCACTCATATGACACATTGAATACTTCACTTGTCCAAAATGCAGCTCTGTGGTACAGCTGTTCCCTTCATTAGCTTATCTTTCATTTCCATGAGACAGTCATGATCATGTTCACTTTCTTCACATTTTTGTTGGCTCATGATTACTGAAAATTTAGTTGCAGAAGTTGTTACTTCAGACTTGTGCACATTCTTAGCAGCTATGGGCTTCAAGACCTTAGGTCTGTCTTCTCACAGCCTACTCTGCTATGTGTGGTATTGGCTGTCGCCTCCAGCTTGGTTGGAGGGGCTATTTCCATGTAAGATTTAGCTTCAGTAAATAACAATTCCATTCCTTTCTTCCTCCCAAAGTATCTGAGCTACCCTCATTCCACTGAGCTTTATCTACAGGATTGAGTAGCTGTAGAATATACATCCTTGTGGAACTCTCATCTCTGCTTTTGTTCTCTAGTTTGTTTGTTCAGGTTATCACAGCCATCACTGAAAACTGTAGAGAGGTTTGGAGGGCAGAGATTTAGTTAGCTCAGGAAAGGTGATTGTCTTATAGGAATCATTGTCAGAAGCAACATTCTTACATCTTTGTCAAGAAAACTGACAATTAGTGCTGCCTTACTATGAACACAGGTGAATTGTTTTGTCAGCTTTGCCAGTCTTGTACCCACTCATTTTGGGATAATGATTTGAACTTGGTTACAGACATTTTTCCTGAACTTCTTTGCATTGCATGTTAGATGTAGCCAACCCCCACATCTGTAACTGTGATGGCTTAATATCAGTATATTAAATATCCTATCTCTAAGATTTTTTAAATACTCAGGAAAATGCACAGGGCAGTCGAAGACCCTCATTTTGAGGGAATGAACTTTGTCAGCATCGGGAGCAGGGAAGACTTGCATCCTTTTGTCTGAGAAAATTTTTCTTTGCTTCTGACAAATTAAAAAAACCAACCCAGGAGTATCAAGACTGGTCCTTTACCTGAAGCCAAACACCTAGACCTAGAATTCCTGTTTATTCTCAGGATGTGCTCAGCCAGAGCATGAAAGGACACAGCAGTATTCCTTTGTCTTGAGCATCTGCTGATCCCATCTCTGAACACAAATGCTGTTACACGGGGAACATGTGCAATAGAGAATCAGGAACAAATTCTGTGATTTCAGCCTCTTTTTTTCCACCTCCCTGTGTTCTTCAGCCTGGAGTCTGTATGTCTTTGTGCATGGTGTACTGAAGGGTAACATATATTTTGTCACTTTGCAGCTCTGCTATCTCCATGTCTGTCCTTTCCATAAGCCTCTGAGTGCTGCAATTAACAGATTCAGTGGGCAAGCATAGAACTGTTTCCCACCCATCTTGGGAGAGAAGGCATTTTACAGGAAGTGTTTTCTACTACAAGGGAGGGAAGTAGAATAGCAAACCATTTTGGATATATAATAGTTGCAGTGTGTTCCTCAAGTGTGGTTTATTTTTTCTCTGTATTCATCAATGGTTCCATCAGAAGTGTCCTTCTTCACTGCAAGAAAATTACCAATAGAAAGCCCCAACAATCATTCAGCATCTATTTTAGTGGTGACAGTGAATAATGTAATCAAAGGATCCCCCTTTTCTGTGGTGTTTGTATCACTTCTAAATTACAGAGCCTGTTGTAGTGACAGAGAATCAGGCTTGTTACTCTCAAAAGGAGTAATGTGCACATCAGAGTCCTGGAGGCTGAGGTAATGAAGAGTTCATACAGCATTTTGTGCTGTGTTTAGGTGATGAGCATACCATGACATAAAAATTAACGGGAGGGATATTAGATTCTCTCCTTTCAGAAGAGCTGACTTGCGCTCAATACATGAAGTATCACGCTTCCTTTTAACATGTTGTATCTTGACCTTTAAAACAGCCTCACAAGGCATGTGAGTGCCATCAGTGGGAGATCACGTTGTGACCCTAGACAAACCACTTAGTCTTGGATGCCAACAAGATGTACTGAAATTTCTATTCTCAAGACTAGGTATGTTTTTGGACAATCATGATTTGTTGGAAATGCTCCTCACTATGATGCCTGCAAGGTCAACAGGTGTATCTCTGATACTGGTTCCACATTGTGGAAGGAAGTTTTGGTATCAAGACCTTTGTTGACTAGTAGGAATCTGCTGTGCCTTTTCCTCACAATGGATACTCTCTATATGCATGGAGTTGAATGGCTGGCAGTGCTAAACCATTCTTCTTTGCCTGAGGAGCTCATTAATGTACAGATGACTTTACAGAACAGACTTGGATTCTCAGCATGCATTCTCTCAGACCTGTACCTTACAATACTATTGTATTGTACTAATACAATAGTTCCAGTAATTTTGGATTATTTGCTGGAAACAAAAGTAGTTTGGCTCCTGTTTTATTTTTTAAGGTTTACTTGATAAAACTGCCAAGGACTTTTTTCCTCCGTCAGTTCTTATATTTGCTGATAATCCTAGGCTCACTGTTTGATTCTGAATGGGCTATTTGCTGGTGTATAAATAGTTGGATTTTTTTTGTTGCAGTAAATGGCTGATTGATCTTCTTCAAATTATTTCCTTTCTGAACACATTATTCCCAGGATTCTGTCATAAGTTTCTTCCAAAAGAAGCTTCTGAACTTTACTTAAATCTGGGACTGGACTCTCTTTGCTTCTAGAACCTCATGTTTCTAGAGCTGAGACATCCTTGTTTATACCAAACATTGGGAGAACCATTTTCAGCTTTACAGAACTGAGATTGCTTATACCAACAGCTTAGCATTCATAGTTCTCTTTGTGCAGAAAGGGGTTAATTGGAAAAGAGATGAGCAAGGAAGTACGTAAGGGAGAAGTTGAAAAAGGAGAAGTTCACAATCATGCCCACTAGAAGTAGGAGCATCAAGTGAAACTAACAGATACAAGTTTCAAAGAAAAAAAACCAAAGAAAAACCAAAGAAAGTGTGTGTGTGGGGGGGGAATGAAATGGCAACTTTAACTTTTTTCCACAATATGTACTTAATTGACCTGTGGAATTTCTTGTTACAAGATGTGGATACAAAAAAGGTTATGTGGTTCAAAAAGACAAGTAGACAAATCCATGAAAAAGTAATCTGTTAGGGCATATTAAATATTAAAACTGAAAAACAGAAGTTTCTAAGACTTTTCAAATGACTGTTTTGGGGAAGTCTCACAACGGGCTCTTCTGATTTTTAACTTGTCTATTAGGCATGGACTGTTGACCTGTGTTCAACAAGAGCTGGGCCTAGGTGGTCTTGTAGTCTGACTTTGTATGGGTTTTTCATTTTGACAGTTGCAGTACAGACTACTAGAACCGCCAAGACAAAGCTACTTTCATGACAGTGCCATGTTCCACCAGAATTCATCCTACGGAGTTTTCTTAAGAAAAGTGTCTATTGCTGCCATATGCCAAGTTGTCACATGCAACTTGTCTGTGCTTTCACCTGGGTGGGCACTATATATTGCAGAGCCTTTCAGAATGATGAAACTTCTAGAAGAACATAAAGGACACCAAGATTGACCTCTAGACAAATTGTGATTTTGGAGGAAAGTAGGTTGCTCTATATAAGTCATCCATAATGTGATCCTTGTAAATGGTTAATCGCAGAAATATGGAAAAAAACCTTTCCACTAACTGAAGCTTTTAAATTATTTTATTCATACACATTTCACTTCTTGCCATCTTTGTCTTCCAAAGAGCTCGAGTGCAGAGCACCCTCAAGGTGCACACCACAGCATGTCTTAATGAACCTGCTAACTTGTTCCTTCCCACTTTAGAACACTGCTGTCCTTTCCCAAAGAATGAAGTTTCCCTGCTGACTTAGAAATTAGTAGTTAGGAAATGCAGTCTGATCTCAAAATTGTTGGATTCGGAGTCTTCCTCTGCAGTTGTAATGCAAGAGAACAGCTCCACTGAAATGAAGGTGACAAATGACACCAAGTCTGCCCTGAGGAGTGTCCTCTATTACCTTACCAAAAAAGGATTTTATTGGCCCTCATTGAAATGAAGTTTTCACTGCTGTTTTGAATTAAAAGGAAAGAATCACTGATCACTGTGGAGACCCTGGTATGAAGCCTTTGCCAGTGGTATTCAGTGAATCATAGTGGTTCCCAAGGGAAAAGACTATACTTAACAGGGCCTCTTCTCTACAAGTCCACGCAGTGAGCTTGAGAAATCTTATATTCTTTGAAAAGAAGTGGCTTCTTTATCTGACCTATCAGACAAACAGATCAAATTGGCCTTAAAAAGACCAAATTTGATGCAGCTGTTAAGTATTTAGGGGCTGTTAAAAATGCATCTTTTATTAACAAAGTTTTTATCATTTGTTTAGGGCAGGTGAAAGAGGTGCTGTTATCTCTAAAAGCAATTTCAACACTGTATTTGGCCTTTTGCCTTCTGCTGCTCTGGGATGTGCAACAGAAGACAACCCCAGAATATTAGTTCAATTTGGTGCCCCTGCAAGAATATTTTAGAAAATCTTATTTCACCATAGTTATTGCAATGGTAAAATGTAGATTCCTTCCTCCACACAAAGGGGAGACAAGTTACAGTACTCAGTGTAGTTATGTTCCAAAGTCATAAAATCTCCCCCCAAAATATTTTGGGGTTATTGAGCTGATCTCTATATCTTGAGTATTATCATGTCAAACGTCAGGAGGGAGTCTTTGAAAAGTTTCTGCACTGACAAGTCAAAATGTTCGACTGTCATCACTCCCTCATTCTACTATAAAACTGTTTATTTCTGAGTCTAGGGAAGAAAAATGACAAGGGATTTTTTCTACACTGTTTCCAGTAATTATTGTATAGGATTTACCTAATGGTTTTCATGTGGTTTTGCCTTATTTATATGATGTTCTGAAAATGTTATGCTGTGTCAGATATATTTAATATAATATATTTAATACACCTAGGATATCTGGATACACCATTCTTCAAGGTGCAGATGGAGAGCTGTGAATCTACTGGGAAGTTGTAGGCATCCCGTTGGTGCCACTACTTACATTACTCATGCTTCCAGTTGCATAATGCTTCCCCCATTCAAACTGTCTTCCTTCCTGAAAGTGTTTTTTCCACTATTTCTAATTCCAGAAATGCAATGTGGAATACATTTTGTCTGTGATACCAACCTGGATTTTTTTTCTTATCCACAGGCTTACAAAACTCATGTCTTCATATCTGTAGTAAAACTTTCTTTTGAAAATTATCTAGGAATAAAGATTGGTGGCTCTTTCTGCCTAATTTTGGCCCAGTCTTTTGAATGAGGGCTTTTGCTGAAGGCAGGTAAAGTTGATAAAAATGAAGACAATTTAAAATGTGTATTCAGCACATTGTAACTGCTGCCACACCACACTTTCCTGAGATTTTATTGCCGTCTCTTTTATTTTGTTTCTCTTTGTTTGCTCTGTTTGTTTGTTTCCAGTTCTTCAGATTAGCATGACAGAGCACTTAGCATGGTAGTATCTAAATGAGATCTACAGATCCTGAAGCATACTTAGAGATTTTTGTAGCAAGTCTCCTTTGAGGGGACAGATGTCAAATTGTGCCATGCAAGGCAGCTTGTTGCAAGCTGGATGTCTTTCAGTCTCTTGTGAATCAGACTGTCTGCTACTGCTTTCCCCCACAAGTGAAGTTTCTTACAAATCCTTGAAAATAGTGGATTTCTCCCAAGCATGTAGTCAACCTGCAAGAGGGTTTCAGCACTTCAAAAGGCCAAATTTTTTGTTTCAAGAAAGGGCCAGAACATGGTTACCGAGACATTCCCCAGTCATTACACTACATGCATTGCACAAATCCTGTAAGATTTGCCCCTGGCTGCACAGCAAATCTTTGTTTTGTCTGCTTCCTGAAGAGGATAATAACTTCAGGAGAAAAAAGAAATCCTTCCTGAAAAATGTCAGGAAATCTGGTTTGATATGACCCAGCTGGTTTCTTTCATCAAGTGATGTACATGCACTGGCCACAATACATTATTATAATGCCTCATTTCTGAATCTGATGAGTGAATATCTAAACAGCTAGTGAGAAATGGCCGAGTGTTGGCAGACCAGAAAAAGGAGGTCCACTTTGCTTTCTGCAACACACCTAAGCCTACATGTTAATTATTTCCTGTATTGGCCCCTGTGGACAGCAATGAGGTATCTTCTTCCTTTTCTTCCATCACACGTGAGGGATGGGATGCCATCCAGAGGGGCCTGGACAAACTCAAGAAGTGGGCCCATGGGAATCTCATGAGGTTTAACAAGGCCAAGTACAAGGTGCTGCACCTGGGTCAGGACAGCTCCCCAGCTCCCAGTAGCAACACAGGCTGGGGATGAACAGATTGAGAGCAGTCCTGCTGAGAAGGACTTGGGGGTGCTGGTGGATGAGAGGCTGGACATGAGCCAGCCATGTGCACTCACAGCCCAGAGAGCCAATTGTATCCTGAGCTGCATCCGAAGCAGTGTGGGCAGCAGGGTGAGGGAGGGGGTTCCTCTGTTCTGCTCTGGTGAGACCTCACCTGGAGCGCTGTGTACAGCTCTGGGGTCCCCAGCACAGGAAGAGCAGAGACCTGTTGGAGCGAGTGCAGAGGAGGGACACCAAGATGATCAGAGGGATAGAGCACCTCTCCTGTGAAGACAGACTGAGAGAACTGGGTTTGTTCAGCCTGGAAAAGAGATGGCTTAGGGGTGACCTAACTGGGGCCTTTCAGTACCTGAAGGGAGCCTACAAGACAAAAAGTGACTTTTTACAAGATGATGTCATGACAGGACAAGGAGGAATGGATTCAAACTGAAAGAGAGTAAGTTTAGATTAGATATAAGGAAAAAATTCTTTACTCTGAGGCTTGTGGGGCACTGAAACAGATTGCCCAGGGAAAATGTGGATGCTGGAACCCTGGGGATGTCCAAGGCCAGGCTGGATGGAGCGCTGAGCATCATGGTCTAACGGAAGGTGTCCCTGTCCATGGTAGGGGGTTGGAACTACATGATCTTTAAGGTCCCTTCCAACCCAAACCATCCTATGATTCAATGATCTTGCCTAATCAACTAAGTAGAATGGGAGACAAAGAATATCACCCTGCACAAAGATCACAACCCTCCTGAAAGGGGAAGAAATAAGTCTGTGTCTTCAGAAGGTACCACTTGGTATTGCTTGGTTTAAGTTAATAGTATCAGCATAAACCAGCATAGGGGACGGAGTTTCTGCTGGAAGGCTGTTCACTAAGTTTGCAGGATGTGGGAAACCAATAATGGAGGGAGGTGGGGGGAGGGGGGTGGGGGCAGGGAAGAATGGGTTGCCGTAAACCACAACTGTAAAGAAACATTATTCTGTACTAGATAGAAAGCTCCTTATCCCTAAGTGTGTTTTCCATTAAATCATAGGCCAATACTGGAAAGGGCCCAGCTGCTTCATTGAATGCCTTCAGACCATCTCTGCATCTTTCTAAGAAACCTAGCCCTATGTAAGGGTGTTAAAAAGCAGCCAAGTAACCGAGATCTTTAATCTTAGAAATTGGTCTTTCCTAGAAACACACTGTGACATCCAAAGTGCTGTACCACATTCTTTCTGAAATTATGAGTGTAAGTGGCATCTCAAATGCATTACTGTCATTTAGAGAGTGGCAGCCATTAATTAACAGTTTTCATTTGCTGTATTTCTTGTTGATACACCAGAATTCATTTCTAAGACAATCTATTTCATAATGAGTAAACTGTCTCATCTCTTCTCTGTTGACTTGTTGCATGATAAAGGATCTTGCATTTGTATCTGAAGCCTCTCTTCAAGAGAGGACAAGAGACACTGAGCTTTGTTGTTTCTATCTGTCACTTCTGGAACTGCATAAAAAGTTAACCAGGACTTAAATTAATTCCCTGTATGCAAAAGAAAATACTGGTAAAGCAGAGATCTGAAAGTCCAGGTGTTCTTTTACTAAACATAGTAATTTTATATAGCTTTTGACCAATATTTTCTAGTGATTTTGAATGTAAAAAATAATAGATGTTATTTTTAAAGGATTAGAAGGCATATTTGCATCCTTGCACTATATCCAAATTGCTGCTGTTATTCTAAGTCACAATTAATGTAGGTAATAGGCAGCCAATAAGACCACAAAGTAGTATAGTTTTCCAAGTGTGTAGACACTGTTGACTCCATATGTATTGAAAACTGTATTTTCATGGTTGATTTCATTGCCTTTCAATCACCTATTAGAGAGGACAAGCCAGTACTACAGAGATGATCTTTTTGTATGCCACTAGAAACACTTGTAGTGGGCAAGAAACCTTTTCTGCACAATGGAGCTGGCTCTAGAGCTGCATTCTGGTCATTCCGTGATACTGAGCCTGCCCTGCATTGGACCTGAAATCATATTGAAGACCTCTGCCTCGAAGACATTGCAATGGATCCTCTTCATGGGATGGCTGTAGTGATTGCATTTACAAAGTAACCTGAGCCAGACCTCCTGTATATTTGCTGTGGTGAGGACATTGTAGTCACAGGTAAGGAAAGCTTCAGATCAGCACAGAAAGATAAGAAAAGGATCTGTGAACTGAGAAAATGAAAATTTGATAGCTACAACAGAGAGACATAAGACATCCCAGGACCCAGCAGAACAGAGCTATTATGTTGCCAGAGGACTGGACAGGTACGTTTGTCTTTTATCACTTTGGGGCACAGTCCATCTTTCTGACTGAGTGTTTTGATGTCTATTGGTTATGGAAAGGTGAAACACCAAGCAGCATATCCCAGGCCACACAGGGTAACAGGTAACAGGGATGTGCTTTACGTAAGTGCAGTGAGATAGCTAGAGACCATCCAATTCAAAGCCCAGGGAACAAAGACTCATTTAGTCTGCCAAGACTACTCTTTGTTGAGGTGTAAGTGTACGTTCTGTACTCACTGAAGCAGTGTTCTTTTCAGAGCTCTACAGTGCACTACAGCCTGCAAAATAAGGTGTTCAAGTTTAGGTCTAGGCCTTTTGCATGCTATAATAGTTTGCCACAGAGAAACGGGGACTGCACAGATGGTTGGTCGATCATCTGTGTAGGATCTGCCTTATGGCACTGCAGAATAGGTTTTTTCACTCTTTCTAACCATTGATCTTTGTTAAAGAGACAAACTGTGCTGGGATTGTTTTCATCAGCTTTTGTTTGTTTCTGAAAATAACAAAAGGGAACTGTTGAGAGCTGTATTCAGTGTTGGCAATGAAGATCCCATTTTTTCTTTCCCATTGTCTTCTTCAATTTGCAAGCTAGTAACAGCATAGTAACTGCCCTCTGCCTTCTCACACAAGTGTCCTGAGTTATTTTGGTATACTTTCACCCAGGAGTGTATTCAATCTGTTACTAAACTGCATGTAGCTAGTATAGTTTGTTGCTGAATTATAGCTAAAATACCCCTAGAAAAGTTACTTTAAGAAAATGAATTCAGAGCCTGTCTCACAAATCTAATTCTCAAATGTTGCTAGGAAAATGGAAGACTGAACAGAAAAGCAGTAACTGAAATGTGTCTGATTTCAGAAATTACTGTACCCATGAGTGAACCTGTGTCTGTACTGGTTGGCTACCCCAAGACTCTTCACCCCTGATTTTCCATTGCCATTTTGTCTCCTTTGCCTAGAGGCAAAAGGCTTGGTCTTTCTGCCATGCCTTCCTGTCATTGAGGAGCAGCAGTGAACAAGGGTTAGTAAGACAGTCCCATCTCAAGGGGCTGCCAGGGTTAATCCGTGGGTGGTTCCGATGTGCTCCAAGTGCCACACAGGACTTTGAGTGTGCAAGTGTTCTAGCTCAACCCTTTGCAGCTCCCCCTCTTTGCTTCCCCCCTTTATTAGCAAGGAAGCTCTTCAGTTGGATGGGGAGCAAAGCCAGCCCAGGGCTCAGGAGGAACAATGACCAAAGAACAGACTGCAGCTTGTAAACCAAAACCTCCCTTAGGGCTGCTACTAAAAGGAGATCAGAGAGAATTCCTATGCCAATAGGCATCTGGATTTCTCACACACACACTCTCTTGTTGCTAGTAAATTTCTGGCCTGTCTATCAGCATGGTAGTGTAGTCATAATGCATTTATTTGCTCCCTCCCTGGGCAGGCAGCAGGGAAGCATGGGCATGGAGAGCTGCACAGAGCACAGCAAAACTGTAGTGCTGCAGGACTGATCAGAGGTGCACCTTTCATCATCACACCGATGACACAGGTCAGGGAGCCCCAGACAGATGAAAAGGATAAAAGCACTGGGGTGTGCCCTGGCCAAAATGTCACACAGGTTGGCAGGCTGCCTCCACTGACCCACCCTTGCTAACCCTTATCCAGTCGGTGATGGTGCAGGAAGGGCTGTTTATGGTTTATTAAGGCATTTGAGTTTACATGGTTTGGCAGCCCCACATGGGGTATAGGGAAGCAGCCACTGTTGTGAAGGGCTTGATGGAAGAGCTGGATTCTGAGCTGGCCGTGGAGAGTCCTGGCTGCAAGCAATTAACCAGCTAGGTGTCAGTTGCTGGGGACCAGGAACTGAGAGGAGACAGGGAGGAACCTTTGTGGTCTCTAGAACATGGCTCTTAAGTAGCTGTGTTTTGGCAAGTCAGAGACAACCTCTGAGTCTCATGGCATTCAGCACCAGAGATTTTTACCTCTGGGAGTATCTATGGCTGCAAAAGCCCATTTAAAAGACTACATTGATTTTTTGCCTGGGCAGTATCTGTAATCTTTTTTATGAGCATCAAATCAGTACATGAGAGGAAGGGTGTGTTATTTACCTGTATGTACAGGTCTGTACTGGCAGACCATGTATATCTTCAGATGGACATATGACATTTGTCAGCTGTGGCAACTGCATTGCCTTGGATATTTAAACAGTATTGTTGAAAGTGTTTTATGTTTGAGGGGAGCTTTATATGAATCTGTCAAAAGCAGATGCCAGCAGTGATGTACATGTCTGAAGAACTAGGCTGGGATAGGGCACATATACACTGGATACAGTTTGAGGGTAGTAAGAAATTTCCATTTTGGGATTTTCTTGCTGACCTAAATTCTATCTGTTCTTTTTAAGAAACATTTTGGAAAGGGTAAAAATTTTAGACTGAGAATGCCACAGCAGTAGCAGTTTAAAAACAGCAAATCATCTAACCCTCCAACAAACAACTTGCTTGTGAAAAAATTAGCATCTCCCCCCACCCCCCAAATATTTATTTTTTACAAAGTTTTTGAGATTACTATTTTTTAAGTCTTGGCAGGTGAGACCAAGTTCAGGTCATCATGCAGAACAGGTGCAGAACACCCCAAGGCACCTCACAAACCACAAGAGCCCAGAGGTCCTCAGGGTGTGTCAGATCACAAATGAATAGGCCCAATATTCAGGTACCCACAGATGCTCCTGCCCTGACCCCGAAACCATCTCTTAGAAACTCCAGGAAGGTGAAAGAGCTGAATGGAGACATCAGTCCCTCTGCAAATGGACTCAGCACCCTCTTTCTTTGTATTTGCCCACCCTTGGTAGGCTGACTGGGAGCCTTGCAGTTTGCATTTGGAAACGAATAGCCAGGATCTGTCAACTGAACTTAAGAGGTTTGGCAGACACAGTTTCAGCTGCAGGACTCCTGGAGCACAGCTTTGAGGAGCAAAAGTCTAAGTGTGTCTCTGAGCATTTCTTCTCTTAGCAGCTTCCCTGCTTGGTGCATTTTCCTTCTCTAAGGAAACTTTCAAAAATTCCTCCTACAGGGAAAACCTTTAATACTTCAGGCTAATGGGGAGGGCTGAGGTCTTAAGATAGCTAAAGCAAGAATAGAAAACATCTCCCCTTTTCCATTCCCCCTTTCACCTGCTTTCTCATTCTCTTGCTTTCCCATCTCAACCACCCAGCATTCAAATACACAGCAGTTCTTCCACATTATCCTTTTCTTCCACACCAACTGTCCAGACATTTTGGAGAGTGTGGCCTTTGTGTCACCACAGTAACTCCCAAAAGGAACATTACACTGCCAAGACGACCAAGGAGTGTTCCAGAAGAAATCCCCAAGGGCTGCCAGACTCTCAAAGTCTGGCACTTGGCCCTCAGCATGCGTAGTCTCTGACCCCCAATTCTCTTTGTGTTAGCCTGGGAGCAGGAGAGTGGGTGCTGACAGTTTTTTTTCTTGGCTTTGGGTGGGCCAGGGGGCCTTTCAGCTGCACTTGCAGGATTTCACCACCATGTTGGAGAGCTGCTCCACTTTGGGGGTCCTCCCGACATAGTACAAGATAGTGAGTGGCTCCAGGTCCTGGGGAACACAGCAGGGTGAAGCAGATGCCTCAGGGTTCAGCGTGTTATATAAACCCAGCACCTGCAGGAACAAAGTAAATGTTGTTACAAGGTCAGGAATACATTTAAGTTGGTTGAGGACAGGAAGGGGCTGCCAAGTCAACAAGTTTCTAGGTGTTTGCACTGTGCTCATCAGAGGGTATTTCCCTGAGGTGAGTAATACTCCCCTATCACTTCCTGATCATGGCCTGCTTCTAAATGGTCTCACCTGTCCTGGCCTGACTCTTAGGAGTTTTTTGGGTTTTTTTCTAATTGTAATACCCTTGCTCTCTGTGACTGATGCCTAAGGGTTGAAGGAGTGCAAGTAGTTGTCTCCTTTCATCTCTAATTTGGTACAGCAGTATGTCACAATTTTTGCTTTTAACAAGGTTGGGTGTAACCAGCCTGAGGCCATGCTGTCTTGGATTCTATTAAAGAAACCAGAAGAAAGAATATCAGTGCTGCTTATTTCAACCAACATCTCCAGATAGCACTGGATGGATGCCAGTCCTCTCAAGTATCCACAATTCCCTCCCTGCTTTGAACTGTCTGATGCCTTCTCCCTTCACTCCATCCTCCAAGTCATTACACTATAATACTGGAGCCAGGACAGTGTCCTGTGGGACCCCACTGGATTCTTCCTCCCAGCTGGCCCCAGCCCACAGATGACTATACACTGCAGCCACGTAACCACTACAGAACAGTTGCCACATTTCTTGCCAGAGGTGACCACTTCTCAGCAGTGAGCATGATCTCACCTGCACTACTGTGGTCTCTTTAGTGCTTATCTGGTATAAACGACAGGGTCTGGCACATTGTATTTTAACTACTTTATAGTCTTTGGGGATAAGAGGTGCTAAGGTTACATCCTGTTCTATCATCCAGATCCATGTAATCACAGTTGTTGTGGTACAAACTCTTTGGGATCCTAAGCAAAGTACCCCTGGCTGTACCACAGGGTATCATGTGCTCTGGGGCCACTACTCAACAGCAAGTTAGACAGGAGAGAAGTCTTCTTTTTGTCAGGTCTTTCCTAAGCAGTGCTGGCAAGCTGTCAGCAGCTGTATTGTTCTAAAGTTTTCTTCTATGACCTTAACGCTTGCTCATTTCCTTTCTTGCTTAAGATCATTAGGAGTCATTCTAAAGTCTCCTTTCTCTCACACTGATTCAGTCCAGTTACCTTCTAGAGAGCTTCTCAGGACAACCAGATGGTAAAGCTACATGCCCATTACCCTTTCAAAGCTGTTCATTCCCTTGCTTTGTCTTGTGCTTACTGCCCAGCATCTGTTCACTTCTTCATTCCCACAGATCAGCTGTTCCCACTGATATTAGTCCTTGAGCTTCAGTGAACCTTACTCCTATGCAGAATCTCAAGCTGTCAAGAAAATGTTAGCATCTTTTCTGAAATATTATCTTTACCAACTTATTTATTCTTCAGCTGAATCTGCTTTTCCCACTAACTTTTCTAGTGAAATCTGAAGTTAATTTGGTAGTGAGCTGTTACATTATCTGGATTGCTGCCTTTTGTCTTCTGTGGGCAGAAGCACAGGATTTTCCTCCGCCTCTTCCTGTTTCAGCAGTGGACTGTCTGATCCTTTATCTGTCTTCTCCTCTTGATACTTTTCCCATGCCTGTGCTATTCTATTACTTTTATTTCTTTCCACTCTAGCCAGGCTTAGACTGTATTCTTCCCAAAGACTCACCAGAGGTTATGCCTAAGTTACCTAAAGATATTTGCTTTCTGCCAAGTTTTCACTCAAAAATCTCACTGCCTAGTAATTTCCTCCCTGCTGTAGTCAGGTAGGATTTATGCAGCTGGAAAGGATACCTGTGAGAAAGGAGATCTTACAGAATGGGTATGTTCACTTCTGGAAATGGACATGGATTTCCCTACACTTTCGAGTTAGAGCTGCCCCTTTAGGAGCAGTAGGCACATGCCATTGCACAACAGTTTTTCATGACAACCTGGCACAGAGTGTAGAAAAATCCTCTGTCCAGTGCAAACTGCAGGAGAAATTTACAAAGAAGGTAGTAACCAAACTGATGTTTGATGTGAACAATTCAGTTAATACTATGGCCACTACCAGGTATACCCTAAAACCATCAGTCCTGCTGTTTCACATCTTATCCAAGAGACAACAGCATCTTTCTCATCAAGATTTGCCTGAAAGCACAGGCAGGTTTTTTTTCTGCAGTTTCCTTGGAATGTTTTTCACAAATGCTGATCTGAGCTGCTTATGCTGCTTTCAAGAGACTGGGTATTAATCAGACTTAGGGAGGAAGGGGGAATCACAGCCACAAGCCCTGGCAGGATAATATACTGGATGTACCGTGCTGTGAGTGGTGTCTGCGCTGCGAAGGTACGGACAAGGGCCTGAACAAAAGTTAGCAAAGTAGCCCTTTGGCTCGTGGACCCATTTCCAGCCAAGGTCCTGTCGGAAGTCAATGTACAGAGGACGCACACAGCAGTTCTCCTCCAGGTTCCTGAAACACAGCAGTGAAACACAGTGAATCTAAAAGGGAGGCCTTACATGTGGTTGTGAGATGCAGCTTCCTGAGCAGGACTCGTACCAGCAGTGCCGGTGGGACTTGGTGGCTGCGTGTGCCAAATACCAGGAGCGGCACAGCCAGGCAGCGGTGGCAGCTCTCCCACCGCCCCCGCGAGGCAGCACCCAGCTGCTCCAGCAACTGGCAGGGGGCTGCTGTGGGGCCGGGCCCAGCCTGCATTCCAGGAAGCCGCTTGCGGGTCTCTTTGAACCAGTGGCTCTGCGAGACGCACACAGCAACTCTGCTGAACTGGCCAGTGGCCCTTCTGGCACCATGGTGACCCTCAACCCCCTTGGAGGGCTCTGCCTTTCCCGGTGGCATGGAGTCTCGCCAGGCCTGCCCACCTCAGGCATAGGATTGGAGCAGGTTTCTCACTTACCGGAAACAGTAGTTGGTATCCAGGGCCCGTTTCTTTCTCTGGCTTCCCAACACAGGGCTCTCCAGTCGATGTGGGGGTAACATCATCAAGATGAGGTGGGGATTATGCAAATCTTTCTGCTTCTTCAGGCGTCCCAAGTCCCCACGGCCATAGTCATCCTCACTGTCAATGCCTTCAGAAAAAGAGGATCCACAAAGAAGAAATCAGCATGGAAATGGAGGATGCAACAAGACCTTGCAATGCATTTAACACTCTCATGCTTACTTTTGAACCAGGTTCAGGCACCATGTCCATTTACTACAGGACTTCTTCCCTCACAGGGACCCCTTTATTTCTAGTGAATTTGACTGCCACAGGCCTGAAATAGAGGCTTTCGGGCCACCTGTTTTACCATTTGCAAACTGCTGGTGGGGCCATTAATCCATCCCACTCATTCTTGGCTTGAGTCCCAGGACAGGCAGGAAGATGAATGGTTTAAAGAAGATGTCAGATAATTGGCACTCTGCAGAACAGCCTCAGAAATGGAGCCTGTGGGGGCCAGTGGCTGCTGCCCAGGGCTGCAAGCCAGGAGGTTCCTAGCTCTTAGGCCAGCCAAGCCACTGACTCTCTGAGCCACCTCACACAGGATGCCTAACTTCCTTGTGTTTCAAGTCACCCTAACTGGAAAGCAGAGCCTCTGTGGAAATCTGAGAAGGCATCAAGTTGAACTTCCCAGAGAGACACTGAAATATAAAATTATTCCTTTCGGCAGACACTCATGCAAACCCACCCAGCCTGCCCTTACTTCTTTTTGTAACCTATGTATATAGTGGATATACCCATATAATGAACATGCAAACCCAGATTTACACAATGTAAAATGCTCAAATACACAAAGCAAGACCTCATTTTTTCTTTAGATGCTTGAGGCTTTCCCTTCCCCAACAGCCTGCCCAAACCCAGCTCTTTATCACCTTTGAACTTGATCTCCAGGACTTCATGCAGATTCTCCAAGATGTCCCCATTGGGCTGAAAAGTATGGCAAGGACAGTGTATGCTAATTTCCAGGCCAAGGTTGGACTCTGCAAAGAAGATGACTCTGAGAAACAGTCTTTCACAGCTGGGACAGCTCCTGGCATAAGGAAGTTTTAAGGAAGTTTTACAGATACTGTGTTAACTCCTAGACAGTGGGTTGGTCTCAAAGTCAGGGATGCTATCAAAGTTGAGGAACAGAAGCTGCCTTGGGAAGAATAGGAAGAATAATCCACTAGTTTCACCTTTGCCAAAAGCCTTGCTCTTGCTAAAGTGAACATTCTGGAGAGGTAAGAAGGGTGCTTCTTGTTACTTTTTTTAAGGCTATTCAGCATCCAAAAGCATTTGTGAGCTTCAAGGAGCTCCCCTGGGAAAAAAAGTATTTTGAAAAGCTGGCTTTTGTTGTCTTTTAAATCAGTTTTGCCATCCTCAGTACCTATTATCTGGCTTCCACTTAGTGTCTGAAGGAGAAATCTGAAAATAAGCAAGTTGGATATGGACAAGTAATTTCACTGGAAGCATTTTTCTCAGCAGCTGCAACCTCCTGTTTTGTTGAAGTGCTAGCAGTCTAAGTCACACAGACTTTCCAGAGGCAAATCTACTTTCATAATAACTTCCTGGACCAGTCATGCTGTGTGGGCCTGACTAAAGGAACATGAAACTCTTATGAAAGCTCCTTTTTTATGTTGTGCCATGAATTAAAACATCTGGCTTCCTGGGGCATTGACAAGGTGCCTAGCACCTTTTTTCCTCAACACTATATATACTCTCTGATGTCTTGTCAGCTAGTGTGCCTGCCCAGAGCTTGCTGCAGTTCCAGCTCTGAACTTTAGCCATCAGGACACAATTTAGATTGCTTGAAATAGGAGGAGCCTGCAAGCTCACAGCTTACCCTTCCAGGGAGCAGCTGCTTGCCAGTACCTGCATTCCAGTCTTCAGTGGCACCTTCTATCTGTGAGGCCAATCCAGCCATCGTGAGTCACGATGCCTTATGCTCCAGCTGTGAATGGGGTCAGTGTTCTTGCTGGGAACTGCCCCATAACTATCTGTTGGGCTGTCCAGTGGTGGCAGAGGTATGTCCTCTGCAGTGTTAAAGCCTCCATCTGTCTAGGTGTGTCAGCCTCTGGTATTTCCTCACCTTTATACCTGACAAGCTGTACACAGCTAAATAAACCAGGATCCTTGCTGCTTTTTCCCCTACTAGATTTGCTCTAATAGACATGAAAATTTAAACAAAACATTTGTCATTTTCTATGATCATTTAGACAAGCAGAGGGGTCCCTTCTGCACTTAGTGTAAAGAATTTCCTCCGGAGAATGAATCCTCATTCTGACTCAGCCCACCGAGCTACATGGTGGGGCCTCCAGGAAAGAGCCAGGAATCTAGCAAATGTCACACATTGAGGAAGCTCTCTGGAGGAAGGCTTGTTCTCAGACTGAAAGAACCTGTACTTTGTGTGAACAGGGGAGTTCAAAGATTGACAGCTTTGAAAGATTGCTGTCAAAATTGACCCCATTTCTATGGGTACCTTAATACCCGGTCCAGCTGAGACCCCTACCTCTGTGCAGAAGCCACTCACGCACAGTCTCGGTGACATCGAAGGACAGCCACTCAGGGGAGCCCCGCGTCTGCACATTCCTGCCACTGAGGTACCGCTGCTTCGCTATGTGCTCATCTGGCCGAAGGATCTGTGTCAGAAGGAGTGATAGAAGAAATCAGCCAGTGCCATGCAGAAGGAAGGGATAGCTTTCAGTCTTTTCTTCTCCCACAGCTTGCTAAAAACTCATTCAGAAGGTTGGTCTTGGCAAGTGAGACACCCGGAATACCCTGGCTCAGGTGAGGAGGACATACTTCACAACCAACTTGAACTCCAGAGATCTACACAATGCTTACTTCTATGTCCTCAGCAGCCTATCTCTCTCAGTTCAGAACTGTTTTGGGGCACGCATCCAGAGGTAGAAGCTCACGGCAATTCATTTAATGGATGGGTTTGTTTTTGTATACACCTGTGGAATATGGATCTGGACTTCAGAGTAGAACCACCAGTGGTAAATACAGCAGCTTGCCACAAGTCACCTGCCCAGCAAGCCAATTTACTGAGTTCTCACTGTGGCATTTTCAGGTGTCCTACACTCTTCAACTTGTATCAAAACGCACCATGGCTGTTCAGGTTTGGAGACCTCTGCCTCTGCTCTGACATCTCTTCCCACTTCAGACAAACAATCACAGCACATTCAAGGTGTTCCTTCCTGCAGACCCCAGGTTGACTCCACAGACCACTGAACCTATGGAGAAGCTCTGAGATCACCTCCTTGTCAGTGGTGTCATCTGGTGGAGAATTGCTCTGACCTCTGAAACTGGATTCCAGGACATCCTCAAGGGCTACCACCCAAAGACAATTTTAGCTGCACTCTTACGGAAAAGTAGACAGACATGAGCCTGTGGGAGTGTGATACCTGGATGCTAAACTGTATTGTTAGGTGGCCCAGTTCAGCCTATTACCACTTCCAAGCCTGAACCAGACCTTATTCTGGTCCCTAGGTTCAAAGAAAACTCCAGAGAAGTACATGGATTAACAGGTAGCCTAAATTGTGCTTCTGGGGAGCTTCTGCTGAAGGGAACATTGAAAAGAAGCACTATTTTTCTGGTAAATCAATGACATGACAGAGAGTTCCATCCATTGGATTAGCACCAACTGTACTGCAACAGTCAAAGGAATAAAACTGCCAAGGGTCCTACACATGCAGATGTGACAGAAGAGTCAAAGCTGCTCCACTGATGAGGGGCTCCCCTTCCAAGTGGGAAAAGGGTAGCACCACACTGTAAAGGGAAAGGAAGGTGACCATATCGCTGCATAAGGTGAAGAAACCTGGGTTGCAGCATGCACTTTCTTCTCTCTCTCTCTTCTCTGGCTCTGCACGTATCAGTTGAGACAACCATTAAGGAGTCAAGCTATTCTGGGCTGAGACACTGGGGAAGGTGATAAGAATACTCACCTGGAAGAGCTCAATGCGTTGCTCACTGCGTTTGGAGCTTGGGTTGGGCACGCGCAGCACCCGAAACTCAGCCCGGAATAGGTTGGTGCTGTTCTTCTCTGCTGACGACACATTAAAGCGGAACACATTGGAGGTGACACCTTTTGGACAAATGCCCAACTCATCTAGGAGAAATAAGTATAGAAACACTGAGAACCACGTCTCTGAGGGGCAGAATCTCAAATAAATATTGTTTGAGAAAGAGCTTTCCAGTAGAGACCTGTCATTCAAACATCTTGCCACCTGTGAAGCATGGCTATCTAGCTCAAGATAACACAGGAGAATTCACTCAAATTTGGTCTACACTGCAACATTTTGCAAACATTCCCACTACTGCCATTGTTATTTCAATGCCACAAGACAGAGAATCAGTAGAGATCAACCACAGTATGTTTATTATTATATCTTCTAACTCTGCTCATCAGATATTGCTAATACTCATGAGTTGGCTGCATCCAAAATGACAACCCCAGTCCAGGCAATGGGGCAACCTTGCAGTTAGTGGAGCCTATTCCTAACAGCGAGGATGCTGTGATTCTGCTCATGATGGAGACATGAAGCCACATAGGAAGTGATCCCATTACTGCTGAATCTTAGGTTTTACAAACCTTGACATTGCCTTCTAGAATGGAAGCCACCCAGTGTCAAAAAACACAAAGCACGAGGTGTTGAAGACTCTTTAAGGCAGTGACTATCCAATGTGTACTGAAAGAACTGGGGTTTAAAATTGGTTCTCACTCATGACCTGGAGAAGGAATTCATTAATAGTACTGGGCCTGTGGAGATCACACACATAGGCAGGAAGTTAATACAGCAATCTTCTGCTTCCATGTATACCTGCTGAACAGAAAAACCCATTTCACAGATGCCTCAAGAGAGGAGGTAAAAGCTATAAGGTACAAAACAGAGTCCTCAAGAGCAAATAACTCTTCAATGGGACCATTTTGGTCTCAGGTAAGTCTTTGTTGTTGCTGTTGTTTCTCTCCTATTGACTTGTTAGACTTCAAGGCTCTAGCATCATGAAAGCTTCCTGCAGACAAGATACAGCAGCTCTACGTCCAGGTTTGTTTGCAGCCCTGCAGAGCCTCTCAGATGACCTCTGACTGTTGTCCAATGCAGCAGGAGGCTCTTATATCTGCTGATATTTAAGTTGCTTCTAAACAAACAAACAAACAGAAAGAAACAGAAAGAAAAACTATCCCCTGTTCCCAGACACAGCTCCAGCCTGTGACAAATAAGCTAGAAGCCCTAGCTGGAACGACCTTCAAGTTACATTTCTGAAGTCCTGCAGGCCCCTCTTCACTATCTCCCGAGAAACAGCTTCTGAAGATAGGATAGTGTGAAACAGCACCTCAGCGCAGAGGTTCACCTCCCATGCCAGAATCTGATTTCAGCAACACTGATGTATGCTCATCAATGGAGATTAGGGTCTTCCCCTTGTGCTATACTCAATTTCAGCAAGCAGGACCCTGCCAGTTTTCAAGGATGTGTTTTTAGGGTGCTGAAATTTTACTTAATAAGCTAACCAGATGCTCACATTGGGCTTTAATTGGAGGAGGTTTTGTCATTACTACTACTGAACAGAACAGCATTCCCATACAGGAAAGTCTCTAGCTGTTATTGAAGAGGTGGCTGTTCACAAATCCCAGGAGACCAGACCCCACTGCAGGCCTACTCAGCCCAAAAACCCCGCAACGCAAAGAGTACTCCCAGCCACACACAAATGCCTATTGTGGGGGCTCCACCCCTGTGATCAATTCCAGGTTTGATGCTGCAGAAAAGTCCAGCAGAAAACTCATGTTCTCATTAAACCCAAGATCTCATTAAGTGCCCAAAGACATCTTCCTAGCTGAAGTCTAACACTGATCACTGTTCTGCATCCTAGACCTAGGCAGATACTGTGTTTCAATAGCCCCTGAAGCCGCTTTGCACGCCTAGCCCTATTAATAGTGCTGTTAACAGCCTGCCCTTTCATTTCAGACCTGACTGCCTGGCCGTAAGGGGTGTCCCAATTATCATCAGAAATGCCTTTTTGCATCAGACCACTGGTCAGTCTAGCTCAGTACGTTTCCAACAGTAGTGCTTTATCTGACAGTCTATTTAGAGGCTGCAAATCTGGTCCCACAGCACAGTGCTGATAAGAGACAACTAATGCTTTATCATCTTAATGTTTTTGGCTAAATTAGACAGCCATGGTGGTAAGACATTACATCTATTGTATTTCACCTGCTGTCCCCACATTGCTTTCTACCTACTTCACCATCAAGGTGCTGGTCTTAGGAGACTTCCCCAGTGAAAACAGGAATAGCTCTTTTCCCTTCCCTAAAAGTTTCATGTTCCCTTTGCACCCTGGGAACAAGCCCTCTGTGATGCAGACATGGAGCTGTGTTCTGTGTTTCACTCTGAGCCCTGTGAGGCTGGAGCCTGTTTCTCATAGCAGTGGGTTCAGGATACAGGTTTCACTCTCAGGAAACTTGACAGCTTTGGGGCAAAGTACTTTTTTGCACAAGGTCACAGGCAGAGGCAGCAAGGGGATTTTTCAGGGAATTTGGTCCAGTCCCAGCTGAGGTGTGTTAATCACACTGGAATCCAGATCTGTTCACCACCAGCACAGAACAAAGCCTGGAGGCAATATTCCTGCGAGTTCACCCAGTCCACAACTCTCAGTGGCAGTAACCAAGCCTGGAGACTTGGAATCTGTGGCACCCTGTGCACCCATGCCAGGCTATGTCTGATATGACATACCCTCACAACTGGACCCTGCTATTACTGTGGAGTCCAGACAGCCCAAAGCTGTTCACTGCACCAATGATAACACCAGTAGCCTCTTCGTGTGGATAATGTGATACAGATATCAGGTTCTTTTGGGAGCTTCCACCTTCCTCCTACTGCTCTAAGTGAGGTGCAGGCTCACCACATGCTGCTGATGCAGCAGAAACAGCTGTTGTTTATGGCAAGCCGCAGGAAGGCTGATGGCTGTGCAGCTCAAGTTTGATGAGAAGGAAGGGCAGGCTGTCCGTGAGCAGGTATTGCCTCACTCTGTATTATACCCCTGAATCACCAAGGTGTTTCATGCCAAAGCTACATAACTTTAGAGAAAAAAAGTTGATCCATCTGGAACTCTGCAGGTGGCAGGTTTGGAGGGAATAGATGCTTGGCTGTAGTGACCCATGACTTTAATTGCCTTGTTTCTCAAGCTGCCTTGGAAAATGGCATTTGTTTTTCCTCAGGAAGGTAAGAAAAAAAAAGCTATTTGCAGCACCATTGCAGATGCTCCCCAAGCTTGAACATAACCAAGTCAGTGGTTAAGGGAGTCTGATCCACCCAAGTTTTACAAGATCCTGAAGTGAATGGCTGGTCAAATGTGCGTTACTCTCTGAAAGAAAGTCCCTTTTAATTTAGGCAGCGTACCTGAGTGTCACAGGGGAAAAGACCATTCCGTGATTCACCAAGCAGCTCAGAAAAGGGATGGAGAACTTGGCTCTCCCCCCTGCTATTTTTGCTCCTCAGCTCTCCTCACGTTTGGGCCTTGCATCTTTGAAAAGGATGGGTTCTGTGAGCCAATATGATGCCTGACTGGAGCTAGAACAGTTTGTGTGAGTGTGCACACATTTCAGACTTGTCTGTATCATCACTGCAGTTCCTTCAATGGAGTAGTCCTCCCCTTCCTCCCCCCCTCCCCAGGAGACTGGCTTTGGCTCAGAGCATGCTCTTAGATCACCACCTGGCACAGTGACAGAGTCATGGGAAAGTTGAACACCAGCCACTTCTAAAGACACGGGGCCAAATTCAGCCATGGTGTAAGCGATGAAACTCCCCAGGTTTCAAAAAGAGCATGTCTCTTGACACCATAATCTGTCTGGAGCTAGTCTCTCCCAGTGGGACCAAATTACAAAGTTCCCTCTTTCTCTGGGTGGTGGCATCTACACTGCCCGCTCCCAGAAATTTAATCTCAGCACTACTTGGTCTTTTGAACCCACTGTCCTGTGTCCAATGGGGACATGGGACAGGATCATTCATTTCCACAGGAATTTTCCCAAAGCCACAATCCCTGCTCATCACTCCTTTTCATGCACTGTTTCTTCATTCCACTTTCCCCTCAATTTTAGCCAAATCCACACCCCTAACTTCATTTGCCACGGTGGTGCTTTATGTTTTTCCCATTTCCTTCCCCCCAAAATGCCAGTGTATAGTGTGGCTGTACTATTTTGCAGACACTTGGTTTTCCCATATATGTTTAAAACTTCACAAATGACACTTCAGCAGGTCAAAAATGCTGAAATACAGGTAACCTTTGCACTTTCTGTTCCTTAGATCTTGGTGTCTCCTGAGCTAAGAGCTGATCATATAACCATATGGAGTGCAGTCTGCCAGAGATTAAGTAAAATTTGTTGCATTACCACGCTGTAGTTTATTCCAGCTCATCATATGTCAAGATTAACATAAATCTGGCACAGTAACTGCATGGTGAGACTGCCTGCACCAAGTCACAGCTCTTCCCCAGAACTGCTGCTGTTCAAATCTTGTCCCCAGCACTGCACAACATCACAGGAGAACACCCTGGAAAGTGGTATGACTTCCAATTCCAATCTTCCAATTCCACGGAACCCTAAACAGACCAAAATGACTGCTTGTGCCTACATGTGCTCAGCATCTGCAATCTGCTTTGGGTTCATGTCTGCTTAGTCTCTGTCTTTGCATCTGCTCAGCTTCTGCACCTGAATCTGTTTAGTGTCCACATCTGGGCCTGCTCATTATCTGCTCCACACCTGCTCAACATCTGTCACGTTTCCTCAACTGTTGTGTTCCCTTGGGGCTCCCTTTGGCATCACTGTCTGTTTTACACCTGCTCAGCATCCCTGTTGTCTTCCACTCGCTCTCTGAATGCTCACACTATCTGAGTAACACCTTCGTCAGTGTCCTCCAAGAAGCAGTCTCTTCAGCAAGTGCCTCTCCACCTTCTCTACTGCCGGCGCGGGTGCCGAACGGACCGGACAGGTTGCCTGTATCTCTGCGGCAGGCGCTGAAGCTCCAGCAGGGAGGAGGTCGTCTACCTGCTATCACCCATACACCAGACCTGCGCCGTCTCCCAGCCCGGTGCGCAGGATCCGCCCCGCCACCCGCACGGCTTCCCTTCCCCGCCTCGTCCCGATGCCAGGGCTCTAGGCACGGGCTTCTAGGCACAGGCTTGGCTCGCCGCGGACGGCCGGGGCCTGGGCCGATGCCGCTCCCGGACCCCGCCACCCACTGTCCCCGCCGCCAGCCCGAACGCCCCCCGCCCCGCGGCTCCCGCTCGCCTCCGCACCCGAGCGCGGCCAGGAGACGCGCCCTCCGCCCGCCTCCGCCCCGCCGGGGAAGCGGCCCCTTCCGTGGGGGCCCGGCGCCCCTCGGCCCCGGCTGGCCGCCCCTCCCCCGCGCCCGGTATCCCGGGCAGTCTGCCCCGCGGGTGCGGCACCGCGGCCGGCACGAGGGGAGCCCCGCACTTACTGTGCTCAGGGAGGCCCTGGATCATGTCAAATTTATGAATCTCTTTGGCATAGTATTCGGACTCGGTGTTGTCCTGAGAGCAGCTCTCTTCCTTCTCCTCCTCCATCTCCTCCAGCAGCTCCCGAGTGCTGTTATAGAGGGCCAGGATCTGGTAGGGCACATGGGCCGGCCCCACGGTCTCCGGGGGGCTGGTGAGCCGCAGCTTGCTCAGGATCTGCCCTCGGATGGCCTCTACCCTCTTCTTCTTGATGTGGTCCAGGTCCAAGGTGGTGCAGGAGGACAGCGAGAGGCTCACGGTAGCGAAGCTCAGCAGGGAGAGCAGCACCAGAGCCCTTTGCACGTACATCTTCATGTGCGAGGGGGCGGCGGCGGGGCCCGCCGGGAGAGACCCCCGGGTGGCGGCGAGAAGGCGCGGGGGACCGGGCGGTGTGCTGGCGGCAGCCTCCCCAGAACCCGCAGGCTGAGGCTTGGCGAGGAGGTGCATGAACTCACTGCGCCGTGCGCGGCTCAGGACTTCCAGGAAGAGCTGGCAGCGCTCCGCAAGGAGAAGCGGCAGGCGCCGTGCCTCGCCGCGCCGCGCTCCTTCCCCATGCGCCGCCCCGCGCCCCGCGGAGCCGGGGGCGCCCCGCCGCGCCGCGCCGCCGCACGTGTCAGCGGCCCGCGCCGCCCCGCCGCCGCGGGGGGAGCGCCGCGCCCGCCCCTCTCGCTGCACCATTCATGCCCCCGCCGGGCCCCGCGCCCTACATCGCCCGCTGCCCGGCTCTCGGCGCCCGGGAGCGCGGCACCGCGGCGCTTCTCGCCCGGTCGGGAGCGCTGCCGCCGAGCCGTCCGCTGCGCCCGTGGGTTCCGCTGGCCGCCGTGCCCTGGTCCGCGCACCGGCACCGCTCCGCACCGGCCCGCCCGCGCACACTGCCGCTCCCCCGGCCCCGACGCTGAAATTTTATACCTCCCTCCCATGACGTCCCCGGGACGGGGCTCGAGCGGGGGAGGGAGCTGCAAGCCCGGCCTTCGACCGCGCCAGCCCCGCGCTAATGGCTCCAGCAGCCGCACGGCCCCCGCCGCTTCCCCCTCCCACCCCCACCCCCACGCCCCCCCCGCCGCCCCCCGCGCGCGCCCGAGGGCGGCTCGCCCCGCGCGCCCCGGGCCCCTCCGCGCGGGCCGGCCCCGCGCGCCCTCCGACGTGGCCGCCGCATCGCCCCGGCGGCGGCGCGCGGGCGCCCCCTGCTGGCGCCAACCGGCCGGCGGCGGGCGGGCCCTTCGCGGTGGTCCGGGCGGCGCGGGGAGGCCCCTCCCGCTTCCAGCTGCGAAATCGCATTAAAAGCCGCTAAAAATACCCCGAATACTTTCCTGGTGTGGTTTCTTTCCGAGGGAGGGAGGGGCTGGGCGGCGGGGTTCGGGCGCCGCGCTGCGGACGGGGGGCTGCGGCCGGACTGGCGGCCCCGCGGGTCGGAGGACGGTGGCGGCAGGGTCAGGGCGATGCCCCTCGGCCCTGGAGGCAGGTGGCAACGAGAGCTCTGGGCGGCGCCCGGTCACGGCAGCCCTCGCTGCGGTGAAGGGGCTGCGTCGGGCATCCGCTGCCCTCGGAGGGGGCCAGGGCCACAGGCGGGAGACAAAGCACCGGCCGTGGATGGGGTTGTAATTCACAGACCGGACCTGTTCGGGTCTCTCTCCCGGGGCGTGCCCTCACTACGGCCACCCGTCACTCCGGCCTCCCACCTCAATGGCGCGGGCTGGGCCCGTGCCTGCTATCCCGAAGACCAGGGAGGGGTTCCCGGCCCGTGGAGCGAGCCCTTCTCTTGGCATCACCTGGGCCCTGCCCCCAGCACCCAGCCCTTCTCCTGGGGCCAGCAGAGGGGCAGCCCCTGAGCTCTAGGCTCTTTGTGCCTTCCCAAGCCATGGCAGCCGCTCGCAGCACTGGCTGCGCTGCCGAAGGAGCCAGCCAACCCGCTGGGTTGGCGGTGTGTTGGAAAAGTGGGGCAGGGACAGCTCCTGCAGAGCTGTGGGCAAGGTGAGATCTGGGCAGAACTCTGTGGAAGCAAGTCCTGGATCTTCATGCTCTGGAAGAGGTGGGGCTGCAGTGGCATGCAGCCCCTTGGAGCGTTGGTGTCCAGCAACCGCAGGCAACAGTGCAGCTGGAGACATCTGGAAACACCGGGCACAGCTGCAGGGAGCTTTCCCTCACCTGCATGTTTAGGGGCCTTGGGCTGGGAGGGCACTGCAAGCTCTGAGGACAGCAGCTCACCCAAGTCACAGAGTGTGGAAGAGGTTGACAGGACATCCATGGGGCAGCTGGGGTTGCTGGATGCCCTGTGAGCCATTTTGTGCAGCTCTGAGGAGATGTAAGGGTGAGCTGCTCACTGTTTGCTTGTGCTTTGCTTGGGGAAGAGGAATTGAGGCTTCTTTGATGGAGCAAAGATGTAGCAAGATCTAATGGCTCCAAGATGATGTCAGACAAATTTTGACTTGAAGTAAGATGCAAATTCTGGCTGCTGATGTTAACTATCCATGAAATATTTTTATGTAGATTGGGATGGATGTTTCTAGAGCTCCCCAGGCACTTCTGAAATGAATTTTGGATGGTTTTCTACATGGGATCTCCTCTACCCTGCTGCCAGGTTGGAGGTCACACTAAATGCAGTAGAACTTATTGCTTTGGACTTCAGTAATCCACTTACTACAGTGCCACATGGCGAGTTATTAGTTAAGATGGAGATAAGTACAGAAATTATAAGAAATTACGAGAGTTCCCCAGAGGCTGGTCCTGGGCCCAGGTTTTTATTAATGATCTTGGCACGCCAAATGGATGTGCTGATGAAGTTGGCTGCTTATTCAAAACTGGAGGCATTGTCGATACAAGGGAGGACTGGGATATTCTATAGGAGAGGGTAGGCAATTTTGAAGGCTAATACAGGAGAAATGGGATGAAATACAATAGTACAAAATGCAAAGTTATGTTGCTAATGGGTGAGATCAGACTTTTCTGTTACAAGTTGACAGTGGGGGCTTACTGCTTGGAAGCAGTAGTGGAGAAGGATGTAGGTGTGGTGCTGGTTCCAGTATTGGGGCACTCACTTTCTGCCCCAAGTGTTGCTGTGTGGGTTGAAAAGAGTTGGGAAAGCTCCATGGTCTGACATGCACTGGAAGCAATGCTGGTGGCTGTGAGCAGCAGTCATTAACAGGTTGCACATCTTGTACATGCTGGAACCCAGCTAGGCTGAGGGAGAGCCTGACAGGACTACTGAACATGTGAGTATTGTAGGAAATGTTTCACACTTGGCGACTCTGGCTGGGGTTTGACAGTCTGAGCTGGGGCTGATGTAACACCAACAGCATCTGTTCTCATGGAGATCAAGACAGGCAAATGCATGGGCCTTCGCTGCTTTCAAAGCCCCTTCCACCTTCCACAGGGTGGAACCTCTTGTTTGAAGCTTTGCAATTGTTATGGGATTTTGTCCTGGGCCCTACAGAAATAAAAATATTTGCAGTTGTTTCCCTACTCCAAAACCCTTCAGAGATGGGGTGGATACTTGGGAGGTGCGTGGAGAAAAAAAACTGCAGAAAAATTAAACTGAGATGCTTGGAGCTGCCAGCATGCCACTAGTGTGGAGCAAGGCTACAGCAGCAGTCTTTGCTGAGTGCTTTGCTTCCCAGTGGAAGCTTAATATTTTAATGAATTGGCCCATATTAAAATTGTGAGTCTGGCTGGCTGCCTGCCTGATGTGAAGATTGGGTGAGGAAGAAAGTGCAGTGCTGTGTCACTTGCTGCTACTGGAATTGCCCTGCATCCCATAAATCCTACTGCTGCCAAAGAGCTGCTTTAGAAAACCTTTGGCCACTCTGAATAAGGTGGTCATTGTGCTACCATGTGGGTTTTACACCATAGCTGTAGCTTTGACTACGTGTGTGCCCTTGCTCTAAAGGGGGTCTAGGACCAGAAGCATATGGGAATGCTCAAGTGTGATTGCTTTCTCAGACTTTCTCATGGACAGGAGGATCAGACACAAGCTCTATTCATATGTCTGTCCAGTCAAGGACTAATCAACAGTAAACAGCACTAGTGGGGGACTCTGTTGGTCCTATTCTGCATGATCAGGTTTGTGTTGAAACCAGATGGAGAGAGTCCATGCTTAGATGTGAGAACTTGTCTGTGAAAGGAATGCTTGCTTAGTTCTTACTTGCTGTTCACTTGAGAGGGGGTGGCAGTAGTGTGATTTTTTGGCAAAACCAAACAAGTAAGACAGACTGAGAGCTGAGAATACACCTGAAACTCTACACTGGGAAGGAGAAACCCTGGCACCACAGACCTGAACTGGACAGAAAGCAAGCACTGAAAACAGCTTTGGGCAACCACAGGAACAACAGACATTTGTCCTGGTACCTGGCTCCTTCTTGGCTGGTAGAGTGGAGCCAATCTAGGCCCAGGGTCAAATGCTGCCTGTGGTGTCACCAGTAGGACAGAGGAGAATTAAACTGTTCAGAAAAGGTGACCCCAATGCTTAAAGCAAGCAAAATCCACTTTAGCCACAATATGAAATGATTGACAAAAACTCTTTTCCTCCTGTTGCCCTCCCCAGGCAGGCAAAACTGTGTCAGGGTAGGTGACAAACCCCATTCCAATAAGTGAAGTCCAGAGGGCTTGAGGTAGCACAGATTTTAGGTTTCATTCTTTCTGCACATCTGCTCTTCAATTCTCACTGAGAATCTCTGAAATCAGAAGTCAAAATTCTGAGGCAAGGCTCAGTTCCCCAAGTTCTTACATGTTTTCTTTCTTGCACATGGACTACACCCTCCCTCAACTGGCCTGAGACTTCTCTCCCTGGGGTAGGCAGCAAGCAGCAGAGTGTCTTGGGGGGGACCTGGGAAGTACAGGTGTAGTGTCTGGGATGGGGACCCAGGGGAATTATGAGGAGAAGCTTGGAGGGGGCGTGCAGTTCCAAACAAGTGAATGCAGTGGTCACGTTGCCTCACAATCTGTCTGTCCAGGGTGGCACCCTGTATGGCTCTGCCCTGCCTCTGGGAGGATCACCCTGCCAGCTACCTATGTGGGAGCACAGCAGGCAATGCACTCCTACCCAAGGATTCCTGCCCCAGGGATGCCTTCCTGTTTTAGCAGGCATTGCTCTGGATGCTATCATGCACCTCTTAGGATGCTCTTTTTCTGAGCAAGAAGGTCAGTTGTAATTGTACTGCAACCCCAGAGCTACAGTCCCCTCTGTCTCCTGGTATCTGTGTAGCTGTGTTGTTGCAGCAGCTATTTGGAGGAGTTGGCGAGAATTGGGAAATGCAGGGCCATATTCCTGTGGCCCTGGTGGCAAAGCATGGGGCTAGGTGCAAACTGCCCTACCTCATGAATGCTTGAATCTGTAATTGAAAGAGAAGAACAAAGTATATGGAAGATCATAATTTCATAAAGCCCTGCAAGCCTGGCTTCAAAAAAGGAAAATCATGTCTCACTTACTGAATTCCTAGAACATGTCAAGGTTTGTAAAGGGAGATAGTATCTTTTATTAGACCAATTGATATAGCTGGAAAAAACACACCAGCTTTCAGGCACAGAAATCCTTTTAGTGTGTTTTTTTCCAGCTGTATCAGTTGGTCTCATAAAAAGTTATTACCTCTGCCCACAAATCTTATTTCACTTAATCCTTAGATCATCACAGCACAAGTACTTGAACATGTCAGTAAGGAATGGAAAAAAGGAGAATTATTTGATACAATTTATTTAGATGACTTAAAGTTTCTCAGCCAAACCATGAGCTTCTACTAAAGCTAAGCAGATATGGAGTGAGAGCTGGTGCCTTTAGTAAAAGGTATTCCTGGGAAGCTGAAAAGTTTAGACTTACAGAGTCCATTTTCATCATGGCGAAGTGTTAACAGTGTAGTTTGTGGTGTGGTACAGTTCTTCATTGCAGCAGCAGCAGAAATTATTTAGGCTAATGAGGATGGGTGAAGATTGTGAGGAATATGAGATAGCAGGAAAAAATATAGGCAAATGGACAAAGTACTGGAAAACTGAATGTTTATTAAACACGTGGAGCTAAAACCAGATCTATTTACAATTAATCTGTACATCTGTCCAGCCAAGAAACAGACTGGGGTCGTTTTATACAGCTCAGTGGAAATCTCTGCACAACTCACGGTTGAGAAGCATGTGTGTAATGATCGTTGTGCTTGTATTTGATCCTTGGCACTGCCTCCACCGTGGGCTCTGGGGACTCGCAGCTCCATCTGGAAAGCTGCGTTAGAGAGCCAGGAGAACTGGGAAGAGCATCAGAAGCCATCAGGAGACTTTAGCAAAAGCCTTTATCAGGAGACAAATCTGTAAGGCTAGGATTATCTGCCTTAGTGGGAACTTAAAAAGTGTCTTCGGCAAAAAGCTGGAGAAGGCAAAGCGTCAGGCTGTTCCCGGCCTGCCCCACCGCGGGTGGAATCAGAAAGGGCTAACAGAGTACCCGCATGAGGTGTTGCACCACTGGTGTCACCCTTAGTCAGGCCAAGGTTTTAAGACTGCTGGGGGGTGGATATATCAGTGGCTGCCAGGCGCCGAGTGCTCGACTCGGCGACCCAGCCCCCGGCGGGCGGGTGGCCGGGCGGTGCGGGGCTGCCGGTCGAGCCCGGCGGGGGCCGAGCCCGGCGGGGGCCGAGCCCGGCGGGGGCCGTGCCCGCGGTTGCCGGGGCGGCGGGGCGGGCTGTCCGCCGGAAGCACCGGCGGCCGCGGCAGCGGATGGAGGCTGAGCCGGAGCGAGCGGAGGCGCCGCGGCGGGGCGGCGTCGCCGGGGTGAGCGGGCCCGGGCCCGGGGCGGGCCCAGCCTCTGCGAGCGGGGGCTCCGGGGCCTTGAACCGCGGTCCGTTCGCGGCCCGGGGCGGGTGCGGGGCCGGCGGCCCGGCTGCCGTGCGGCGGAAGGGCCGAGCAGCTCGGCCGGGGCGGGCCGGCCGGCAGGCGGCTGCGGGGCTCACACCTGCGGCAAGGGATCCCTCTGCGCTGTGAGGGCACCGCGCCTCGCTGCGGGGCGGGGCGCGACGGTAGAGCCGTGCCTTGGCGTTCTGCCGCCTGCAGTGAAACTGCTTTGTCAGTAACTGTGTGTCCTCTGCTCCTTCGTGTTTCCCCCTGTACTACAGGTACTAAAGATGGGCCGTCGAGCCCGCCAAGACCTCTTTGGAGATGAAAATCTCAGCAGGAAGAATTCTCCGTCTGCTTCTCTTGGAGAGGTGGGTGTCCTGTCAGGATGACTTGTCTGTTATCCCGCTGGTGTCTCCAGTGGAGAATTATTAATTTCTTCTGAGATTCGTTCCTGCATGGTGTGTTTTGCACTTTGAATTTTGTCCTTAGATTTGGGACTCATACGACTGCCCTGTCCCTTTCCTGGTGTTGCCCTTTGTATAATAGTTTCCACAAAGGGTCCTATCTAGGGCTATGGCTTCTCATGTGTCAAGTATGGAAAGTAGTATCATACAGGACTGAGGCCTGTCCCTCCTGTTCGTGCATATCTTCCTGATATTTTAATTCCTAGAATTAAAATATGAGAATGCACATAATTTTGTGACCAGTTTTGCCACCATCTATGGTAGCAAGTCAGAGTACAGGTAAACAGATGCCTTACTTTTGTGCTTTGCTTTGCTAGAGCCAGAGTATCTGACATGGTCTCTATCAAGTTTGTGCAGTGATGCTCTTTTTCCTTTCCTCTGTGCACGGCTACAAAGGTCATGCTAGGAGCCAGCTTTGCAGCATCTGAGACTTTTCCTTGTGGGTAATAATGTGTAAACTCAGCTCCCACTTGTCTTTGGAGGAAAACTTTGGTTCAGAGGCTGTTCTATCAGTACATCTTTAAATGGTAGAAGGGGGTCAGGAACTCCTCTTTCTCAGGAGAGTGAGGCAACATCCTCAAGAATCCAGAAATAGATCTGAACTGTTTCAATTCATTTTTTTGCTTAGTGTTGCAGAATGCTGAAATTCTTCCTGGAAGCTTGCTCTTGGATGCTAGCATGGCTTCTCCACAGGCACCTCCTGCTAGAAGGAGCATCTCTCAAGAAATTACATACCAATTTTGCTCCCTGACACATACCAGAAGGACAAACGGGTCATCAGACTTTGCTTGTTGACAGTGATATTTGCTTAAATGAGGTGATGCTTAACTTTTTGCAATGCCAGTCAATGGTCTCCAGCATACCATATTCTTAGCTTCTTTAAACTGGAAACACATTCTGCTCTGCTGGCCACCCTGGCACCAACTCTGCTTCAGGCTACTCTGTTCAGAGCCCTGGGACCTTCTGTCTTGGAGTGAGTACTCCCTGATTCTCTGTGCAGTGACAAAGCTTTCCTGTTACACTGAGTAGCTGTGTCCCAGACATCTTTGCCAACATGGTTGGGCGGTGGTTTTTCCTTTGATACCCTGCAATGCTGTTGAAAATAGCACTGCTACAGCTTAGCTTACCATAATACCTCATAGAGCAGGCTTTTTTTCTGGAGAAAGTATGCTCTTTTCTTTTGATAGGCATGATGGAGAATCATCTCCCACCTATGCATTCTCCCCTTGGGTATGCTGTAGACATTCAGGATGGATTCTGTGAGGGAATGTGCAGAAGACACAATTTAAGAAATAAAAGTAACCGTGGACCTCATAGGTAAAAAAAGTCTTAAAGAAACCAGGTGGCTTAAGGGCATGTAATCATTAGCTGGCCTCCAGATTAGGGTGTCTCGCTGTCAGATTGTTCTCTTGCTGGAACTGGCCATCCTAGTTCATGGGCAGATTCCCTGGTTTTAAAGAGACCAGGGCATTTTGTGGAGGTACAACTGATGGACTGTAACTTACTGCAGGTGTGCTTGTGCTTAGTGCTCACATCGCAGCCATTACAACAGCTGGGAAGAGATCACAGGGGCTCCAGGCCTTGGGCAACCCTGAAGAAGACGAAGCAATATTTAGTGTTCTGTTTGAAAGCAGTGAGCTTTTCAGCAGCAGAAGATGAGGACTTCCAGGCCTTACAACATTCAAATATGTTACTACTGGGTCTTAACCACCAGAAAGAATAGTTTGTGTCAATAGTCTCCCTTCAGACAGATCTTTGTTGTTAAATGTTTGTGTTAATCGAAAACCGTGGAGCTACTGGAATAAAGACAAAATCCACTATAAATAACCCTCAATCTTTTCCTTTGCTCCAAAATTGGAGGCTTTTTATACATGACCATATTTGTTACCAAAGTGAGCATTTAACAGAACCAATATTGTTTTGTCCATCACCCTAGACTGGCAATCACCATTTACTTTTCTGGAAGCTTGGCCTTGGCTTGCTGCTAAGTGTTGGGGTCAGCTGTTACAATGAATGTCTCATTCAGCCATCTAGTCATCTTGAAACTTTTATAAGAAATCTTCCCAAAAGAAATTCAAAATTAAAAAAAAACAGTCCTTTTTTATTTTTTTCCTGGAACTGGCAGTAGTGGAGTAGGCCCCATGTAATTAATTTCAGCATAGAAGGTTTTATTCTTATTACTAATGTTGAAGACAAAGATGTTTGTCTTAAACCTTTGCCACATTTACACCCCTCATACGCAGTTTCACATTCAGGTTGGTGATTTTGGCTTCAGAGGTTCCTCAGAGTTTTAAAACTGGTTTAATTCACCTTTACTCTTTAATTTTTTTTTTTAAATCCCATGCCAATCCACCCAGTTTCCACCCATTGCAAATTTCTAGTATGAGCATACCATTTGTGCTATTGTTCTGGTCTTTTCATGACACGGAGAAGCATCCAGGAAGTGTTTTCCAGTCAGAGTAGCTTGCTTGAAGGAAGCAAAAAGTACCTCTCTATCCATGTTTCAATATTTGGGCTTATTACAAGGAAATTCACTTAGAGAGGTGAACAATTAATGTAATTAAAAAGATCTTTATTTTGAAGTCAATAGGCAAATCATCTGACTTGGAGCATAGATCTTATCAGGTTACTGCTGCTCTCTGCTTGGCCTGGGCCCTCTCTTCCAAAAGAGACTCCAGTTACTCTATACAACAAATGTGTTGTTAAAACCCCCTTCCCCAGGGCATAGTTGTAATGTCTTGTGCCTTGTAGCCTAATATAGTTCCCCCAAGCTCTATGAAAACACTATGATTAGTATTTTTTCAGCGCCTGTTGTATGTGTCTCCCACAAGAATATTCTTAACTACAGCAGCAAATCTGTAATTCCTCTGCCCAAATCTCTATTTGATAATTCCCATTCTGTGTGGAAGTACCTGCATTATCTTCAGATGTAGAAGGGGCTTGTGAAAGGTCACAAAGCTCACACTCTGCCATCTGACATGCAGAGCATTCCTGCCTTTTCAGAAGTACAAGTACTGACAAACAACACTGCAGCTATGTGTTTTTTCACCAGGCAAGAAGGAACATGATTATTTGCTGTAATTGGTGCAGTCGGCACCCTCCTGCAGCAAGGGCTGTGCGTGTTCAGAGCTCCTTGGCAATTTGGCAGGCGCTTCTTGGGCACCCAGGGGAATATGCTGTAAGTGGGAATTCCTAGAGATAAATCTGCTTGCTGCATGCCAGAACTCCACATTTCAAACATTTCATAGGGGTAATTTATCTCTTTTTCCATTGAGAGGCCTTTCCCATCCCCTGGCTTGATGTGGTACACTTACTCATTTTGATGCTATCAAGTTTCTGACAGAATGGGAGAAACTCAAGCTAGTCATGTTATTTGTATAATGGGAGGGACAGATCATATAATGAGATCTGTTAAAGATCTTTGCTATCCCATCCTAACAGGACTTCTGGACACTTTCATAGAGTAAAAGTCAAACCTTTTTCCTGGCTCTAACATCACTGCACCCAACAGCCTGAATGCTGGCTTGATGACATCCATCAGAAGAAGCTGTTTGGCCAGGTTTGGAGCTCTTGATGAGATTGATTTGGAAAGCTGAGTGGAAAAGCCTTTTTAAAAAATGTATCAGCAGATTTTTCCTTTCCTGTTTCTTCTCTCAGGACAAGCGAACTATTTGCTGTTCTGTAAGAAATCTGTATGCAAAAATATTTTACTGTTATTCTACTTCCCCAGTCTATTTTCTCTTTATCCTACAGTGATGTGATCCCCTTGGGACGTTGTCCAAGAGTTCCCTGGTTTCTGCCTCTTACATTCTCAGTATGATTTTGCCAGTGTGTCTCTGGCAACACTCTGTAGATCCTTTGAGTGGAGACTGCCTTGCTAGGCAATGGTCAGCCTAAACGATGAAGGTTTTCCGTATTCCACACAGTATTTCCACACAGGTGGGACAAAATGGCTTTATATCAGGGCATGCCCAAAAATCAAGTTCCTTGCTGGTTCTCTCCACCATATTTTACCACAGCTTGGAGAAAGGCTCTGTGCTTTCACTTGTGAAAGTATGTTCTTCTCTTGTTGTCCTAGCTGGTATTCGTAAGCTTGCTTATGTAGTTGTGGTCCTTGGGTGGTAGTTAAAAAGCATTTCTTGCTGTAAAAAATACCTTATTCCGCAGAGATCCATGTAGACAGACAAAAACTTGGGCCCCGTCCGCTGCATATTGGAAGGATGTTCCCACAGGTGAATTTCACAAAACAGCTATCTGGACTTCCACCACCCAGTTTACAAACACTCCTGGCAGTGATTCTTTAGGCTGACATCCAGGCATTGTTTAAATAGGCCTCCATTACCTAACCCAAATGAATTAAAAAAAAATGCTGAGGGTGAAACCCACGTGGAAGATTGCTCCAAGAAGTGGTTATTTAAATGCTTTCCCAACATGTGTTGCCCAGCTGGATTTTCTTCCATGCTAGTGCAAGTCTGTGCCACTTGGGCTCTGTACATCCAGAGAAGCTTAGGTCCTGTTGGACCCCACAGAAGCCTTTCTGCTTTTGGCTGTGGGAACAAGCAGGCCCTTGGCTGACAGATACACACTTCCAACAGATTTTTACCAGTTGGGCAGATCTGGTTTCATTTGTGCTGCTCATTGGTATGGACATTTTTGTACCTCAGCTGCCCTAATCTGCATGTAGGCTCCCTCTGCTCTTGTCATAGATCATAAGACCAAATGACAGCAAAGACACAAAATGAACTCAGATACCAAACTGCTTCCATCAGAGATACATGCAATTTATGAATCACATAGCTTCTGTGTTCTATGGGAGAGATGATGCAGTCCAGAAGAAAAGTCAGGTGGGTTAGTGGAGTGTTTCCAGCCATCCCATGCATACTCTTGGTAAAGGGTCATAGGTCAATCTTGGATACTCTAGATTCTCCCTCTGAGCTATTCTGAACACTGTGATTTGTAGAATAGCATAGAGATTATTGGGTTCTTAATTGCCTCCTTGCATTTGGTGCCTAACAGCACAGTTGTTGCCACTGCTGGTGCTGACAGTCTGCTCATCTAAAAGGCTCTTGACCAGTTTGCAACTTCCACCGTGACTAACAGGCTGATTTCTTGAGTTACTTATCTACCCCACAACTAAGCTGCTCCCTTATACTACAGTGTTAGCTAAAGATCATCTGCTGAAGCTAATACTGTTGTCAGCTATGCCTATCTTATGCTAACTGCTACAGCTTTTGCTCTTCGGGAGAATCTGATGTTGCCTTGAGAAACAGTAGCTTCTGAAAAAAGGGCTGTAGCCTGCTACAGTGTATAACCCCTGGTGTGACTGGTCCAGCATCAATTCTGGTCTCTGGCATGGCTGCAGTGACTCTCCATATGAATCTTTCTAGCATCCTACACACCTGAATAATTTGGGTTTTATCATGCTATAGGGAGGATGAACTAAGTCTGTATCTTCTTGCTCACATTTTTTTTTTTCTTCTTCAAGTATCACAGTTGGTATATGCATAAATGACTGGATATAAAATGTTACAATGGTGGGAACAACTTTGTGCTTTGTCAAGAGAATAAGGTTGCAAAGCATGTGCTGCAGGACAGCCATAAATGTCAATCTTCAAGCCTATTTTGTGCAGGCTTCCATAGTGCTTCCTTTTAACTTCTTTCTCTCCTTTTCCCTCCTGACCCTTCTAGGATGAAGACTCTCAGGAAAAAGTTGACCATGTAAGACTAGAGGCTTTCTAGGTAGATGCTGGCTCCTCTGAAGGGGACTAGTAGGATTAACCTGTTGTGTGTCTGGAGACTACCTTAAGAAGGTACTCTAGTACTGGAGAATAATATAAAGTTTGCTTTGGATGCAGTACCTTTCCTGCATCCTCTGTTTCTGTTGCTGACAGGTTTTTAATTATCTTTGTAACAGCTGCTCTTATCAGCTGCTGCATCTTGTTTTGAGGTCACAGATGTGTATGTGGCCACTGGAAAGATGCTCTATTTTCATTTAGAAGTCAGGGCAGCAATTAGCTAATAGAGTACAAAACCTGACTGAACCTAGATTGCTGTCCAGTATGGTTAGCTTGCTCTTATAACAGTTGTCTTCAGGGATGATGAACTCTTGCTGGTGCCCCAGAGGAGAGGGCCAGCCAGTAGTAACAAGGACATGTGCCTTTGTATTTTCTATAAGTCTTTTTATTGCACCAGCACTGAATGCCAGAATCTGTAGTTAATAGGATGTCATAGTGCTTCTTACCAGGCTCCTATTACACACAGAGAAGAAATACACATATCCTTTCTGATCCTGTAGCAAAACTAAAATACATCTCAGCATTCATTTAGCATTAGAAGCCAGGATGATCCCATTCAGAACAACTTGAGAACTTCTACCTGTTTCTGTTGAAGTCTTTGGGCTAATTGCCTTGCACTTTTCCTAACCATGGAATTGGTGTTGCCCAGTTTCTCCTGCCTAGAGTTGCTGTCTGTATATGTAAGACAATTAAAACACCCTCTCCTGTGCTCTTAATTCCTTCTGCTGAAGGACCACTCCAGTACTGGTAGCATAGTAGATTCATCTGTGAAATTTAAAGCCCAGAAAAGAAACCCGTATCACCCATCTCATTAATTCTGGCCTCAGAAGGATATGCTCATCACAAGGAGTACAGACTATGCAGATTAGCTCAGTTTTCTCTTGGTAGTGCAAGAGATGATATTGTAAAAAAGATCCACTGGGTTTATTTGGCAGGGATGGATGGTTCAGGACTATGCCCAGAGCACTTTTCCATTTATCAGGCAAAGAGACCTCCCACTGATGGGTATAGTTTTGGGGACTGGTTGCCTAATAGAAATTTTTACTGATAATTGATCTAATCTTCCCCCCCTGCCTCGCTGGAACCAGTCCTTACAGTCATTTCCCTGGAACTAATTCCACCTCCATACAGTGCCCTAAATCATTGATTCCCAAGGTCTGCTGTTGAGTGCTGACTGGTCACATGCCACAGGCGCCTTCTTGCTTCTGGCTGCTAAATTTCATTAAAATAACTATACTGATGTGACTCTTCCACATGAACAATTGTTGCTTCAGGGATGTTATGCAATGGTGCCTGGCAAGGAGATTTTACTTATTAATAGGGGATCCCTGCTTTGAAAACCCTCTTGTTTGGGTAATTCCTGTGTCCTTTATTCAGGCTTATGCTCTTAAGCATCACAGTCACACTTTATAGTATTTTTCCATTTGTAAAAGTTTGTAAATAGTATAAAATGGTTAACTGAGTGTTCAGAAATCTGACTGATCAGTAGGCTGCTTGTAACTTAATACTACTGTATGCTTACAAACTTCTCTAAATTGTGTCATAAGTCTCTTCCAAATCAATTGTTAATGGAACTTTATAATATAAAGTGTGATTCAAATCTTATTGTGGTATATCCCTCCCTTAGTCATTGCCTGGCCAAGCTGAAATACTTGGCTTCTTGAATCATTTGTCCGAAGTTGGCCCCTTCGACCCCTGATGGCTCATATAACCCTTCTCTGAACTCCCTTTGGGCTTTGCTGAGTGTTACAATCTGAACTCTTCCTGGATTTGGTCCCTTTCCTCTTGTGGTGCTGAAGATAACTTTGTAGCTGCCTGAATGCTAACAAACAGCCCCATCTGGGTTGTCAATGTGAACATACCTGCTGAAGTCCTGCCCTCCAGCCATCTGCCCACTCTGAAATATGTTTTGCATCCTTTGGCAAACCACTCATCTTGCATCTGAATTTTTGCCAGCTGAATCACTCATTTGGCTGCACCTTCCAAGACTGCCTGGGATATTTAGCCAAAGGCTGTAAGGCCGATCAATGGTATAATAAAGGGTGTATCCTAATATTTTAGTTAATTTGCAGAGGCAGAATAAGCAGGAGTATGACTGTGGTTGTGAGCCAAGATTTTGCTGGGTTCTTTTCCTGGCTTTGCCATGGATTTGCTTTAGGGCCTTGGAGAAGTCCCTCCACTAGTTATTTAGTCCCTAACTGAAAGAAAAGCTAGAGCTTTATGCAGAAGCACTGTGGATATTCCCTAAATAGACGCACAGGGGGATTTAGATGCCTTATCCTCATAACAAAATCCATATCCAGTACTGGGTGCCTGCATAATATGTAGATAATCTCAGGATGGGCTGGTGGATCTATTGGGATGGTAAAGAGTGGCTGGGAATGGGAGTGTGTCTGAAAGCCTGTCCTTCTGTGGAGTTCTGGCCCCATTCTGAGAGTTCTGGGAGCGCATGTCCTTGCACTGCTAATGAGAGACCCTGATCCCCATCCTGTGTTTTCTAGCCTTCAGAAGTAGAGCTGGGCTTTTCCTTGCCTTCAGAGACCTCCAGATCCTGAATTAGCAGATGTTCATTTCAGTGTTGAAACCTCATGCTTTAGACAAAGAGATTAAACTGGCCATCTCCTTTCTAAGCTGGGAAACGCTGATTTTATTGTCCTCTTCCTTCTCTGAGAAAGATGTAGCAAGTAATGTTTTCCACCTCTGTAGAGAATATTATATATAATGACAAGGCTATGAGCTGTTCTGAGTCTGAGAAGGTTCTCAGTCCTTTCTCCTGAAGCCGTTCTGCTTTGCAAATGGAGCCAAAAGAATTTTGGTACCATAGGGAAGGACTTTCTAACTGAAGGTAACAACATTTGAGTGGGAAGACATTTGTTCAGCTGGGAGTCTATGAATGAGTCCAGCTGGGACCTCATCCTCTAGTTGTGCTTTGGTAGACATGCCATAGGTAGTCTCAAGGTCCTTCATGGACTAAAACCAGGGACAGCACCTGATTCCTGATCCTTATACAGGTGGATGCTTGCCTCTGTGGCTCTATATCACTTGGTGTTTGAGTGACAACACACTTAAAGGCAACAATTGGAAGGAGGATTTGAAGATCTGACCTTTCCCGAGGGGGCACTGAAGTCCTTTTGTAGTTCTAGTTGCCAGTGCTTTTAAAACATTTGGGTGGGAAAATGGGCTGTTGCATTTTAGGTTAAGACAACATGTCAGGAACAATTGTTCTCATTGAATGTTTGTTGGAAGAGCAACTATAAAAAAAATGTAAGTACCTCAAATATAAAGCCTATTGTGTTCTTACATTGCTAGGTCTCCCAGTTGGGTGGGGTTGTTTGAGTGAGTGTACTTGCATCCTAAAATACAGTGCAGAATGATGTGGAGATCCCCTGGTGAGAAGCAACCCGCACTCTACCTGGGGAGGTACCAGCTTGGTTACCAGAAGTACCTGAAACAAGACAATTTCCAGACTTGAGCTGACTCACATGGATCCTGCTTGCAGGTGTGTCTGCACCTGTGGTGTAGACATGGCCTGGGGCTTGATATGATCAGGGCCTTTAATCAGAGCGGTATTTTCCTGACCCAGTTCTTACCCTTGCACCGTGGTTGGCACCCAGCTCCAAACTATCATTCCATTGTCTGGTCTGGATCTGTGCAGCAGCCACCCCCCAAGTGCTCTCCCCAACATTCCCTGAAACTTAGAAACATGCAAGTGAGGAACCCAGCACCAGCTGTACTCAGCTGAGTGTTGATCAGGAGACCTTATTTGTGTAAAAATAATCACAATGGTTTGGGCACTGTCCTTCCACTCCGGTTTAGAGAGTTCATGACCTAATAAGTCATAATTGTAATGCAGTCAGTTATAGTAATTTCTATATCTACAATTTGCACTGCAATAAGATCTAGAGAGTGGTGGTATATGGCTGGAACAAAAATTTCCTATTGCCAAAGACCTTACAGTCTGACTGCAATATTTTTCTCTAGCATCCTGTTCTCACCTGTGATCTTCAGCTTGTAGAGGAGCCTTCATCAGGGGTAGCTGCATTTTCTGTATGGCACATTGCCAGGGTTCTGCGTTCTTAGGCGTGCAGTTGGAAGTAGGGTGGACTGGCAGTAGATAGCTCTTGAAGCAATTGGCATTTCTGAGAACCTGGGAGGGTTCTCTGAGACAGAATTTCCTGTAGCTATTGCACATTGTGAATGCCCTCCCATTTGCGTGTTTGTCCTGGGCTGAGAATTTGTCCCTCCATGTCCCAGAGCTGTCATCTGTTTTGATTCTTGCATCATGCTAATAAACACCCTCCACCAAAAGGATCCAGCATCCAAGCAAGCATTGGGTTTTTTACCTACTTCCATTTTACAGGGTTTGCATCTTTTTTTCCCAGAGGTCTTCTGGTTGCTTGTAGAAATGCTGGACTCCCAGCCTGTTCCTGGGGACCTCTCATCTGGAAGTTGGCCAGATTCTCCAGGAGGAATCTGAAAAATGCAGCTGAACTTTTGTTCCCTAATTAGGCCAACTTCCCCAGTGTGAGCCCCAGCACTGCATGGCCTGGAGCTCCCCAAGGCCTTGCGCAGCCTCTCTCCTGTGCACCCCGACTGGCTGACCGGCAGGGCAGTTATTTTCAGCTTTCTGAGCTTATCTCCTTGCCTTTTGATGACATCTTCTGAAACAGCTTTTCTAGTCAGCCATGTTTCCCAGCCTTTCTAGTAGTATCCTGCCTGCTTGTCTACCTTGAGGTGGATTAGGGACAATCTCATAGAAAAAAGATTTATTAAAAGCTTTTCCTTTTCCACACATTTATTTCATACTCTGAGTGCTCCTGGACCCACCTCAAGGCAACAAAAGAACTGTAGGAGGTGGAAAGGTAGATGGGAAAATGTCTGACCATATGTAGCATAAAGTAGTAGCAAACTGTTTGAGAAATGTTCGTGTCTAGGAGGGCTGGAGTGGCACTTCCCTGTAACTATGGGTTGTGAGAGGATTCTACCTGGTGACCCCTTGTTCAGAGAATCAGATTGTTGTGTCTTGATTCACTGTTTTCCTGCAGGGGAGAGCAGTAACTCCTGAGGCAGGTTAAGGTGCCAAATGCTGCAAAGGTGACAGCTTTCCTCACAGATGCACGTCAGCTGACAAATAGCGGGTCACTGTTTCAGGAGATCAATTCTTGATAGTTGGTTAACAATATGAACTGCTCCTTTACCTGCTGTGATAGGTGGTAGAGAGTATTTGAAGCCCCCCAGGAACTTTTTCTGTCTCAATAACACTTTCTCTAGTAAAGTCAGTGACTGTGAGAGGGACAGTTTGTGGATGAAATGCAAATCCAGTATTTTCTGCTAGGTATTTAAGACATGCAGAAGCCCTTGGAGGGTATTCATTAAAATCAGAGAGCCAGCAGAGATGGGTTATTCTTTGCAAAAAGCCCAGGCTTGCACAGATTTTGGAATTGATGTGTTTTTGATATCATACATGCTCTGAGATGAGTATAGATTGTTTTATGTGGCTGTTTAGGAGCAGTGGAGCTATTTGACTTACAGCTCCTTAATTGGTAACAATCAAAACTAATTCATCAGGCCTAGTTGTGGAGATTTGCTTTTCCTCAGTCAGGGGAGCCTCTGGCACCTTGCTGGAGAGGAGAATCCTTGAAACTGCCCATACTTCTTTCTTTCCACTCCATGGGCAATACTGGATAAAAACAAGACACCAGCATACTGTGGAAAATGTCACAGTGTTTGTATATTGGAAAATATACATACCTATAGATCCTACATATTTTAGGAGAAATATGACATGATAGAAGAATTGTGTGTCCTCTGTTGCACACTGTCAATGTCATTTGAGTCCCTGCATCCCTGCACAGAGTGCTCAGTGTTTCAAAGGAGTTGTCATGTTGATGAAGGTAAATTAATCCGTATTTCCAGACCCACCTGAGAATCTGAGGGACTTAACATGCCCATAAATCTACCTCTTTTGTGGTAGGTCCTAAAAGAAACTTTGCTGGACCTTCAGGATTCAGAGACACACAGGGTAGTTGCTTCCATGAGGGAAGCAACATCCAGCTGGCACCTTCAGAACTGCAGATGTGATCTGACAAGTAGCCTGGAAATTTCTGCTTTAATGGGGAAGCCAAATTAGAACTTTGCATCTGTCTGATAAGAAAGGGCCTGAAAAACGATAAAGAAGAAGGTAGAGTTTCTACTTTGATGCAAGAGAGATGGAATTCAGGCCAGTCATTTTTCAAAGGAGGAGATAAAATACTGGTTATGGATGTAGTATCAAAGTGTTGGTATGGGAGGTGGCCTGAGAAATCCTGGAAAAATGCCATCACAAAAATTGTGAGCTGAATTTTTGAGAAAAAAGAAACCAACAAAACCCCAAAAAACTCAGACCATGGCAATTTTCCTTGAAAAAGGGGCAATCCGCAGAAACTCAAGTAGAGGAGATCTTCTGGAGATAAAAGACAAAACCAAAGTGGAAAGGCAAATCACAGCAAGTAAGTGATTAGTTAATGTTGTGAAAGAGACTGAGCAGCAAGGGCTGAGAGACAGCACTTGTCAGGAGCTGGTGGAATCTCAGTGTTTTGAACGCTAAACGGTTTGGATGTATAGCTTTGCATTTGGGAACATACATACAAATCTTGCCTAAGGTATAACAGTAGGTACGAACAAGTTCTGATCATTTAAATCCCCCAGTCTTTTTCACCAAAAAGGCATGTTTAGGAGCACATTTGCTGCATTACAGAATGACTGTGCACTCTGTTTGTGCTCTGATCCTTCTGGGATGGATCTGGGTTGATGTTCATCCCACTTTCTTCCTCGAGCTCTTGCTTGCAGCTGCAAAGTCCTTACCTGTCACCATATTATGGCAATACATGACATTGCATTCTCAGTTGTAAATTATGCTGAGGTTTTGGAAATGTGAAAGTATATGAAGGTAAGTTTATTTACTCAACAAAAGTGTATGTGGCATGTGACCTTATTACAGCACTTTCCAGGCAACTAACAAAGAAAAGCTATTTCTCCTCAGCTGACAGTTAACATTACCTTTCCTGTTGCTAGTGCTCCTGTAGGCAATTCAGAAAGAATTACCTGATTTATTGCAAGAGGAATAAAAGACCTGTAGGGGTATATGAGATGTTTGTCAGGGTCTGACAGACATTCAGGGTTGCCCTGTGTGTATGATCAATGGGAACACGTTATAACATTGGCAAGACATTGGAATCAAACCTCTGCATGTCCTGGAGTCGTGCCCTGTGCAAAGACTGGGGCAGTCATTGTCATCACCCTCTTATCTGGTGTGCCCCACTTGAGTTATCTTTGATCTGAAGGCTAGTTTTGATGATGAGTAAATTAAATTGCAGGTGCATTGAAATGCCCTAGAGATGCTGCATTTTCCCTCAGCCTTATGGCCCAGGCTCTTTGGTGTCATTTGTGTATCTCCATGCACCTTTCTGAGGAGTTGTGAGGCTGTGTGTTGGAAACATGGCTTGCTGGCTCTCAGAGGGATACTGTGAGGGGAAAGGGGGTTGTTTGTGTGGGAAGGAGTGTGTTTTTGAGTTAGGGTTGTGTGTAATGGGAATAGGCATGTTTATGTGGGCATGCACACCCATATGTGGTGTGTGTTCCTGCATTTTCCTGGGCTCTGGGTGTGTCCAGATCAACTGAATTCAAAATGCTCCTTTTTTGGCACTGTAGCCTCTTTGGTTTGGCATCTTAAGAATCTGGGGGAATCATTTAAAGATCAGAAAACTCCATTCACTTGGGCCCCTGAAGGCTTCACATTCTGTGACATGGTCATTCCAGTCGACTGAGCTCTGTCCTCTACGGATGAGCCCATATAAGGAGGCTGTTTCCTGCATTTCACGCTCCCTGCCTGTCCCTCTGCCCTCCTGTGCTCCCTTTGCCGAAGAAAGTTGGTATTTTGGGACTGCAGCTCCTGCCTCATTCCTGCTCCCTGTTTATTTTTGGAGGATGACTATTTTTGCTCCTATCAGGGAGCTATGCAGGGTCATGCCCCCTCCCTGCAGCAGGCAGAGGCTGCCCCTGGCAGGGTCTCTTAATTTCCCACACTCACAAACAATGCTTCTACTTCAAGAAATAAACATGGGAGACCCCTACCATCAGGGGTTAGCTCGACCCTGTCCTCATCTGTGGCAAGAGGTGATTTGGCTTTAGCTCAGGGTTGACCCCACCACACATGCAAGGTCCTCTCTGAAGTCAAAACTCCTCAGGAGTCATCCCACTCATTCACTTTCTTAATAAAAGCTGTGGAAGCCACCTGTCCCTCCACAATTCCTTTGCAGTTACCATTTTTTCTCTGTTTTGGGACAGCTTTTACCCAATCATTCTTTCTCATGATGGTCCATTCACAGGTCCCTGTAATCCATCTTTCCTCACTGGGCACCATCAACTGGGAACTATGTAAACTGGGTTAATCTTGCCTCTGCTTTCATCATTGCCTGCCATGCAGAACACTGGAGGCCGTGCTGTACAAAGTGCCTCAGGCTGGGGGAACCAAGCCCAAAACTGTATTTGGCAACAGGTAGCTTCCAAATAGTGGGAATTCATTGCCCTGTTTGAAAATTCCCATCATAAGCCCCAAGCTGAATTCCCATTTTCTCTTGCCATGTGGCAGAGTGTCACACAAGACAATGCAAGAAAATAGCAGGGGATATCTTTAAGCTCCAGATGAATCTAAAGAGATTTCAGTGGTGGCAGTGGTGGGATTCATCCCAAGTAACTCTGGAAGTGTTTGGGTATGGCTCACTGTATCTGAACTTGGCATCTATCCTCCTATTCTAAGCAGTGGACAAAAGCAGACTTCTTAGGAACAATTCCTCATCTAAAACAAGATGTCTAAAACATGCTGTCTCGTACCCTAGGAAAGACATAATGTGATACCTCCCACTGATATGTGGGCAACAGTGATGAACAAGTTCCCAGTGAACCCTATTTTGCCAGGAGAGCACATCCTCTGTGGCTCAGTCTGCTGCTGTACTGTGTGTCCTCAAAAAGTCAAAGGCACGCAGACCTGAAATTTGTCAAGATACTGATTAGGGTGATGCATCTTTTGTTTACAGACATGCTTAAAAACCTGTCCTGTAGTTTATGTCTTCCTTTTATTTTATGAATAAACAGCATTTTAAACACTACCTCTCCATTATTTGGTAAAGTGTTATACATGAGTGTGTGTGGACCTGTGTCTCAATTAGCTTGACTTTGCCTTGACTGGAGCTGTCTGTAACATGTCTCTTCTCTTTATTAAAGGTCCCACCACCTAAACCGCCACGCCGGCAAGGAGGCTGGGCAGATGATCCTGTTCTGGCACCTACCAAGTGAGTCCTCACCTCTTTTCTTATTAAGAGGGACTTAGGTGTGCAATAAAGAAACATCACTAGTTGGACTTTGCTGTCACAGACATTGGAACAGATTTCCTGGTTCTTTTAGATGGTCTCTGTTTCCAATACCAATGTAACTTGTTCAAGCCATTTGAAGTATTGCTCTTGCTTGGTTCCATTGGCTAACTGACTTGGTGAGGCTTAGAATTGTGTACATGTCCCTGTTTGCCAGAGGCAGTGTATTCCTTACCTGGTACAGTGCCTGGAAGGAGTCAGGAACATAATAAGCATGTTAAATGCAGGAGCTAAGGATGGGGGGATTTGACTGGTTCCGTCCTTTCCAGGAGAGTGACACATGACAGCACCACACTGACAAGAGTGCAATGAACACATCAGGATTTAGTGATCAGCCTTGACAGTAAAGGTGAAATTTGTCAATGTTTATGTGTGTATGGGGTTATGGTATAATGGAGATGGATGGAGATGGTCAGCAAGAAGAGGTGGGAGAAAAAAGTATACAAATTGTACAATGTATGTTGAGAAGCCTGGTGCTTATGAAGGACACATAGGACAAAGGAAGTATCTGGACATGGTAATAGAATAGGTATGAAAACTAAAGGACAGTTCAGACTGGGAGGACATTACTTGCTTTCAAATATTTGTGGTTTTCCAAGCTGAGAAATATCTGCTGATGCTGTATTTCGTATTCACAGAGCTGAAGCGCTCAGCCATGGAGTGGTGTGAGATTGCTTGTGTACTTAAAGGCCTATAATAAAAGTATATATGTCTTAATATATACTTTGGAGGACTCTGATTTATGAAAAGTTATGTATTTTCTGAAACTGAGAATGGGTGAGGACATCCAGAAACCTGTTATACAGTCAGTATTTCTTGGGAGGGGAGAAAGCTGGTCTGTATTCTGGGTTAGCCTTTCTGGAAAACAGAACTTTTCTGGGAAAATTAGCACTCTATTTGTCTCTGAAAAATAGTCTGGAAATCTGGAGACTGGAATAAAGATCTCAGCCTGAACTCCTGTTGCTCTCCAGTTTAACCAAGATAATGGTTATTTTTCATAGGCTGGCTGCAGCTAGAAGTTGCCATTGCAAAGATGCATCCACCTCAGGGTATTAAAAAGTGTGACCAATGATACTGGATCTTTGTGGGACCAAGAAGAAGCTTTATGGAAATGTGACAGCAGACAAGAAGGCTGAATTTAATTGTTTAGGAAAAATAAGTTATATAGTTGTTGGTTAGGTGAAGGACTGGAGGTAATACATATGCAGGGCTGTGCCTAATGTGCCCTGAAGGACATTGAACAGGTTCCTAATGTAACAGCACTGTGCCACGTGCTACTTTACCATGTTTTCCATTGTTTGACATTAGCTTTATCCTATAGATTTGCAGCAGTAGCTGTAGGTGGTGCTTCCCCAGCATCTCAACTGCATGGGTTACAAGGCATTGTAGGAGTCTGGAGTAAAGACTTCTATGATGTTGGATGCAGTTCAGCTGGAGAAGCAGAACAGGACACATAGGGTTGCAGACCTTTCTGCCTCTGAGAATCTGCACACGGGGACATGAGACCAAGATGTGCCCCTTGCTCAATCATGCATGTGATATGTCATACCTGACAGTGTTCATTTGTATTAAGGGTTTTTGGAATAAATTTTATGAAGAAGTTTGCTCTGACTTTCTCCAGTCATATGAGGTACAAGGATTTTGTGCAACTAGTTTCCCTGTCTTTTCTTTCCTTCAGCTCTGTATTCTCCCTAAGCTGATCTCTCTTCTTCTCTGCCTTAAAAAAGTCTGAGATGCTGGCCTGTAGGGCTTTCTTTGTGACATATCCCAGGGTAAAGCCTCCATGTGAAATGTCTGAGTCATCGACTGATGTCATACCAGTGTTGCTGTAGCTTTGTTGTTTCTGTTTTCTCAGGCTCTATCTCCCCACAGCTTTTCAACCAATTTGACTCAGTTTGGAACCCCATCAAGTTAACTTGCTCCAAATTCACTAGTGTAGATGGAGTTAGAATAACATGCTTCTGTTGATATATCTGATTTAGGTTTAAACCCTTTTTTGCCAGTGTAACTGAACCTACACTTGGGAATTGTTCTGTTAGAAGTAATTTGATTTTCAGAACTGACAATGTTAAAATCTGATTTTGTTTTTCCTTTCACTTAAAAAGGAAGGATGAGCAGAGTGGCTACAGTTACATTTTCTGTGTTGTGTAAATATATTGTGGGTCAGATGGGATACTGTGCAATGATCTTGTAGCTATTTATGAGTTATTTTTTCTCCATTTGAAGTCAGCTTTTAGTTCTGTTTCTGACAGATTCAGTCAGTTACAACTGCACATATGTTGCTTTTCCTGCAGGGATACTTTTCTGCTATATTTCTAGTTCACAGTCTTATCAGTATGAAATGATTACTTGAAACTGTTCTTTTTATTTCCATTTGGCACATATTAGAGTAGAATTTAGTTTGTAACCTGTTTTTCTACCTTTGTGCTCTCTTTTAGTCCCTTACCTGCCCAGCTCATGTCATGCTTATGTAAACTTGCAAATATTCTCACCATCTTGCTGATTATTTCCATCAGAATGCTGCTCTCCCAGATTGTTGCATGATAGGAAGAGAAGGAGGACTCTTAAAGTTTTCCAACCTAAATTGTTTTTTAAATTAATTAGCATGGATGGTGTGTGAGGTACAGTATTTTATCATGAGCTCCCATAGCATTTACAAGTATCAGATATTTAAATTGCTGAGAACTATCAAAATTATCTCTTTTGCTCAAGTTTTCAGAAGCCAAATGTGGGAAGGTTACTTTGCACTCCCAGTACTCTTGTAGAAAAGCTGTCATCACTAGGAGTCCCATTTTGTAAATCTGGGTAAGATGAGGACCACTGGTGTCTGAGTAAACCCCCAGGCTGGTCCTTTGCAAACAGCAAATAAATGGTGCAAAGTAGTGACAGAAAATTCATTTTTCCATACTACCAGGGCCATCTGTACCTGAATCTACTGTATCTAGTTAAACATGTACTCAGAAGAATCATTCTGTGAGAAGAGGCGGTCTCATTGCTGCCCCAGCAACATTCTAGCCCCAGTAGTAGCAGAAAGGGGACCAGCCAAGAACCTGGGCAGCCACTTGGGTCCCAGTAGCCTGCTGAGATAAATAACAGTAATTACAGCTGGGTTTTGCTACAGAAGCAGCTCTCTAACCACTGGATGGAGCCCAAGTGCTGTTCTGAAAGCTGTGCTGATGTCCCTAATGACATCAGTGCTGACAATCGTGACAAGCAAAGCAGAGGTTTGCTGTCAGGTTATCTCATGCATCAAAAGGAAGACACACAAAGTGCATGCCAGTGGGGAAAGGAAAAGGGAACTCAGTTTTGTATACTGGTGAAGATTTGAGAAAGGAGGGATGCTTCCATGATTCATTTAATTCCAACATCCTCTGATCTCATCTCTCTGACTTTCCTGATAGAATTTCTTCCAGTTTCCTCTCTAGCAGTATCTTAATTTCTTTGCTTCTTGGGACTCAGTTTACTTGGGTGCTTGATCCATTTGGTCTTGCAATGAGTCCCATAAAATTCCTACAGCTCTGGGCAGCAGCTATGGTCATTGAGGAATAAACACAGCTTGCTTCAGGTAGCCCTGCAAGCAAACACTGAAAGTGTTGCTTTCAGTAGGAAAGTCCCTTCCAGTGCCTGCACATGTGCCTCGTTTCTTCTACATGGATCATCACAGTTTAGCAACAGGTGCTTCAGCTACAATTGCAATTTCCCCTTTCTGACTGATAGGCCACACAGAGTTGGGATAATCAAAACTTGTTTAGGAAAATGACCATGCTGAAGTATTTTGGAACAGAAGTGGTACAGTGTCCAGGAATGCATTTGGCACGAAGGTGAATATTAAGTGCCTCTAGGAAGGAAGGGGATGCAGTCGGGATGACCTTTAAAACAGGGCAATTCAGCCTCTGTGTAGATATCATTTAAGGCTCTGAAGGATGGGCAGTGGTGAGATTGCACCCTGGAGCTGGAGGAAAGTTATTTAAGAGATTAAGGGGTTTTATGATTCAAGGTCTCTAGAGATAAGTAGAGTTAAAAACCTCCTGTTGCAAAAATATGGGCTTAAACTATCCTGTATTCTCTCTATAAGAAATGACCCTTGAGAGTGCCTGGTTTTAGAACCTCTAGCAATCCCCGTCTTGCAGCTGGGAGTAGTAAAGTGCTCATGAGTTTCTCTATCTGGCACAGTGGGGGAAAGCTTGTGTCATTGCTTCTGTCCTCTACTCCCAATCCAGCAGTGTTGAGGTGAGTCTCAGTCTGGGCTTCCCTGTGACACTGCCACGTTAGGAGCAGAGCCAGACTCCTGGCTGCATGGGAGACGTCAGCCTCACTCTGCAGCTTGCAGCCATCTGCGGATGTCCTCAGTGAAGAGTATAGGCAGAGAGGATCAAGGCTGCCAAGTGAGGAGGCACAACTTAGAAGGAGAAGAAAGAAAAGGAAGTCTGATTAAGTTTTGTCTTGAAGTGTCTGTTTTTGGGTTTGTCCCTGCATTGATCTGCAAGGGAATGAGGCAAGTAATGGCCCCTTGGGGACCTTCAGGACTTTCCTCTCAATGTCAGCCGTCATTTTCAATCACCCTCTCCCTCCCAGCCATTAATTTTGGCCCAGGATCATGGGGACTTGTCCATCTATCACTCCTAATTGACACTAAATGATCTGTCAGTTTATTGATGAACGGCAGGAGTGGAATTGTCACAATATATTTTACTTTCTAACAACTCCTCCTGACAATTTTACCTTGTCCATCTCACTCTCCTCACATAAATCTCCATTGGCCTCTCATTCCTTCTCTTGGGCTGATCTGGTGCCAGCCACCTCCATGCCATCGGCACGCATCAAGGACATCAAGATGGCGGTAAGCTGCAATGTGCAGGCCCAGGGTGGGTTTTTTCCTCTCTCTCCCTGCCCCCTCCTCTTTTTCTTTCCTTTTTTTTTTTTTTTTTAATAGGCTGGATGTTCCAGGAATGCTAACAAGCTCCTGTCCTCTTGTCCCTTCATGTCATTGCTGGGGTGAGCTCTCCTTGGTGTTTCTGTTTAGACTCAGTAAAGATAACTGGCAGAAAAAGAAAAGTCCCTAAAAGACAGAAGAGTCACCTGAGAATCTCAGTGCCCTGGCTGTGACAGGGGATTTTTAGTCCTTTTAAACCTGCTTAGTGTGACTTGCAAGAATTTCCTGCAAGGGGAAAGTGTTAGACTTATGTCCATTTCTGTCTTTGCAGTGCTCAGAAGAGCCTGGAAAAAGAGTTTTGCTTCTTCTTTTTCCTTCCCTCCCCTTTTTTTTTCTTTTCAGTATTTTTTACCTTTTTTTTTTTTATTTTTTTTTTACCTTAATTTTAACCTAGATTTCTGTTTATTTTTTCCCAGTTAGTGAAGTTTTCTTTGACTTCTTTTTCTGGAAATGTACTGGGCAATGGAAGGTCTAGTAGGATTGCAGCTTCTTGCTCCCCTAGAAATGAAGCCTGCATGAAAAAAACAGAACAGCAGTGTGGCATTTTTGGTAGCAGTCCATGTAAGCTGCTGAAGTGGCAGAGTATTCTCAGGGCGAAGTCTCTTTGACTTTTTTTTTTTTTTAATTGAGAACAAAGCATTTTTCTTCCTTATTTCTCTGCATCTCCAAGAAATTTCACAGCAAATTTAGGGGATGCTATTATTGCTGTCCCAAATATTTCTGTTTTAAAATAGCAAAACCTTCTTGAAGAACACATGCAACTTTCAACCCTTTTGTATCTGTCATAGCCAAGGCTAAAAGCTTGTCTGGCCATTGTAGGTCACCTCTATATTGACTGTGAAGTCTAGCTTAATGCAGTTTACCTGTTAAAATGGACCTGAGATGACCTGATCTACTTGCTTGGCCCTATTTCCCCCTCCCCCAGCCCCCTTCCCCATATAACCCCTCTACTACTCTCAAATTCTTAATGCAAGTTCTTAAAATACCGTCTTTCAGAAGCTGTTGCTCTCAGATGACAGAACAAGATACCATTCAGTAATAGACACCTAATTCTTTCTAGTATTTTTCATATAAATGTTTTCAGTGAGGCCAGTCACGAGTGAAAGGTCTTTGAACCTTGTAATCATGGATTTGTTCTCTATTGTGAGGTTTGAAAAAAACCCAAACAAGCTTAAATACACTTCCTGTCTCCTTTAGCAGTCAGTTCTTTCCTGTAACCATGAGGATCCAGAAGTGTGCTTTTTTCTTTAAAAGGCAGCTGAAATGCTCCTGTAACCTCAAGAGTCATTTGGTGTGAGAGTTGGGCTTTGTGCTTACTGGAGGCCAAGAACGTGATCACTTGGATAGGAGCCCCTGTTCTCAGGGACCAAAGATGTGTGGTGGATACCTCTAGAAACTGCAGCACTGTTTTCTGTTTTCCCACACAGCAGGAATTTGTGTTGAGTGTTGTTGTTTTTTCTGTTGCTCAGTGGGAGCTCTGAACAGCTCTGCCGGTCAGCTCTCTACCAGTGAGCGAGAGGGGGAACCCTGGGAACATCTGCTTCGGGGATGATGCAGTGAGTAGGCTGAGGTTCAGTGATCCTTGGGAACACTCTCTGTCAGCTTGTTCTTTTGTGCCAGTTCCTAAAGTCCTGCTTGCCAGAGCTTTCCTCCTTTGTTGTTTCTGTTAAGTAAGCCCACATATTAGGACATGAGGAGAAACAAAAACACTTCAGCTGGAGATTGATTAAGTGCCTCACAAGTCCATTTCAGCTGGCGCTGGCTAGCAGCAGTGTCTGTCAGATCCTATCTCACAGAGCATGCCTGCTCATTGCTGCATCCATCCTCATCCAGAGCCATGCTCTGGGGCAGTGTGTTCAGCATGCAGTCTGGCAAGCACAGGGGCCACAAGGTGGATGGTAGGGCCATTACAGTTTAAAAAATGTGTGTCTGCCCAAAACCCTGTTGGGGTGATACAGCTGGCCATGCATTCCAGGGTTAGGAAGTGGAGGGCTGTGAGGTGACATCCTATGACGAAAATAAAGGCTCATAGCATGCTGAAATCAATGGCAAAACTTGCCTCGATTGTAGGAGATGTGAAGATTAAACTCCTTAATTTTGTAAAGGAAAACCTGGCTTTTCCAGGCTGCCACAGGGCCAGGAAGAGAGGGTGGAAACTTAAAACAAGAGATTAGAGCCCCAGGGAAGGTGCAATGGAAGAGCTGAGAAGAGACCTTGTGGTGCTTTCCAGCACGGGCAGCAGTTATAATTTACAGACAGCCTTGGTGAATGTGTCCTTTCCTGTGCCACAGCAGACAAGCAGTGACCGAGACCCACACTTGGAGAGCCCGGAGAACTATCACTTAGCACTTCTGTGTCATACTGGATGTGTAACTTAGTTGTGCCTTAGGCTATTGAACAAGCTGCAACTCCTAGCTCACCGCCCACTCACTGTGGTGATGGGCACCTAAGGAACACTTGAGCAAGAGAGTACAGCGTCTTTTTAAATCTTTTCCCCCCCCTCCTCCTCAGGCCTAGACCTGAATTACAGTCTTTGCCCGAGAGGCAAAAGGCTTCGTGCTTCCCTGTGGGCTGAGCCAAGCCTTCGGTGTTGAGGTGGGTTGTGGTTTTGTATGGAGGCACTGAGGCAGAACGCGGGCCGCTGACTTGCTTCCTGCGCATCCAGCCCGTCTCTGCCCGCCCTTTGATTGCCCTGCTGTCTCCAAACAAAATGTATCTCTGATCATCACGACCTTCTCCTTTTTTCCACGTTTCATTCTTTTAGCAAGAGGGCAGCTTGGAGCGGCTTTCTGGTTCCACGCGATTCGTAGAAGTGGTTGAGGCATGCCAGGAAATAGGCTCAACACACACGGGCAGATGAACTTCTCCCCCCGCTGCCCTGTCAAATGAAATCAGCCCTCGGTCGGGACTCGCGGCGGGTGCCGGGACAGCCCGCGGGCGGCGGTGGCGGCGGTGCCCGCTCGCGGCGGGTCGCAGGCGAGCCCGGGCTCGCAGGCCCTCGCTGTGCCCGGCAGGGGGCGGCCGCGGCCCGGCAATGCTGCGGCTGTGGCGGCGGCCCGGGCAGCGCGGCTCGGAGCGGCCCCGGCCCCGCGGCCTCGGGCGGAGCGAGGCGGGCACTGCCGGGCCGGCGAGCGGGCTGCTCGCGCTCCCAGCCCTCTCTCCTCCTCCGCCGCGCCATACCGGGCTTTCCCGTCCGGCCTCCTCCGTATGCGTTTTAGCAAGCTGCTGTAATTTCTTCCCTTTTCCTTAGCTGTGCTGCCCGCCCCCACACCTCCCCGGGCCGCATGAGAACCTCCGATCCTGCACAGTGAACCCCTTGGAGCTTGGCTGTGGCGCGGTGCAGGACGCAAGTGTGTCTGGAGCTCTCAAGAGCTGTGGACATTAAACGATTTCAAGGACATTTCTTCCCATTCATACCAGTTATGTCCTCTGCTAAAATAGGTTAACGGTGTCTAATTAACCACTGCACACTGTCATGCTGCATAAAGATAGCATCCTGGCTGTTCTCTGAGCCCTGTCACTTTATCTCCATTTAGATCTCCGTGGTAGTCCATTAAATGAGAAAGAAACAGTTTAACAGAGATGATGTCTACATTGGAACTGCCTTTCACCCTTCAGCACAGAAGTTGCAGTCAGCTCAGCTGTACATTAGGGGGGTGTGTGGCAGTAAAGTCTCGGGTTTGAGGTTTAACCCCTTCTCATTAATGTGGACGAAGGATTCCTCCTGGGCAGAACTGAGCAAAGACAACACTCAAGAACGAGATCAGATCCATATCCTCTGCCCCAAGGTAGAACTAGGAGAGAAACAGGTATTCTGTACTAGGAGTTACATACCATGGGGTTACACAAGGACTGTCAGGGTCTTTCACCCAGTTTCATAGCTATTCAACACTCTGAAATAGAGAGGGAGGGGTAAGCAGCTGGCCAAAACCAGAGGGAATATTCTGGGATTATGGTTATGTTTGGGAGTGCTGATGGCCTCTCAGGGAAAGAGAGTTTTACGGGAACTGTCCAGGTGACGGAGTGAGTGTGTGTTCTTTGCCCCTGCAGTTGCAATGGACTTGGAAGCATAAGTGAAAAAACCAGATGTATCCCTGTCTCACAAAAACGGGGAGTGGCTGGTGTATAATACAGTAGACTGAATGTATTTCTGCTCACTGCCCCAGGGATTGTATTGTTTTGTTTGTCTTTACTCGAGTGACTGTATCTGTAGTTCATATTCAGTTGCTCATTTTGTAGGTCCTTGTTGCTGCCCTCCCTGGGCTGTGCCTGCTGCTGCAGCAGACAAAGCAGGGCAGTGCACTTCGTGTTGGTGAGAACATGAGAAAAGAGTAGGAAAGCTGTGTATGGCTTGAGTTTAGCCAGGTTTGTTCCATGTGTGCTTTCACTCACCACTAGAAAGCTCACGAGATGATTGAAGAGGGTGCTGTGTACCCAGACCTGCTATTCCTGAAGGAGGAAATGTTGGTCTCAATGTGTTGCAATTGGCATTGGTAAGATGAGACTGTTCTTAGGAAGGGGTACTCCACAATCCTTAAAGCAATGTAGTAACTTCATGAAGAAATCCTGTGAGGCTTTCCATAGTATTTGGAGGGAAAAGAGACAAGCAGGTGATTGGTTCTGCAGGAATACTATCCCCATGTATAGCTTAGCCCTCAGCTAAGTTTATGGAATGGACAGAACTGAATGTGGGGCACCTTTTGAAGATCTATTAATGATTTCTCATGCTGCCTTGAAGGTTTTTAACCTTAGGACACAAGACAAAGCTTGTCTTTCCTCTCAGAGTAACTTTGTTATGTAGATTTAAGTAATGCGATTTCACCAAAAAAGCAAACGACTAGTTAAACAAAAAATGTTTCGTGATTTTTTTTCCTCAATCTGAAACAAGAGCCAAAAAAGTAATTTGGCACCAAACAAAATGAAAGGAAGCCTTATAAAAAAATAGATGAAATAGTGGGTTGCCTGGTATCTTCTCTGCTCAATCATTAAGGCCATGGAGAGTGTAAAACATACAATTCCTGACTGTGCTACAGAAGGTTCATACTATATTTTTGGGATTGGTTTCTACATGTGACTTATCAGCTGGCTTGAAATGCTAGTTTCATCAAATAATGTTATACCAAATCAAATATTAACAAACATATCTGGTACAGGTGACTGGAAGCAGATGTCTCTCCTAAACAGAAGAGCAGTCATTTCTAGCTCCTGCTCCAGTGCTGCTCATATATAAATGATCTGTATAAACCACAGTACTGTCAGCGTGACAGACTTGCCTCACCCAGTGCCACCATTGGGATCTGTGGCACAGGGACTAAGGTGTTTTCCTGGGGGTGCTGACCATGGGCCTGTAACTTGCCCTGGAAAGAGGAAGGAACAGTCTTGTTTGACAGGAGAGTTCTAACACCTGGGCTCTGGGATTAAAGGGGCTGGTACTATTCCCCCTTCCTGCTGATGAGTTTGTTCCCCAAATTACTATTTTTTCCAATATATAGTGCAGCTGTTTCATAATGAGGTATTTGCTTATTGTCCTGAATAAATCCTTTCCTAACAACAAGGGAAAGTTGAGAAAGCTTAAGTCTCAGAACATGAGCAAAGCAGTCTCTGCCTCTAGGACTAACATGACTGCCTTCCCTGTGGGCCACCTGGATATCAGTCATGACAGCAGCTTAGGAAGAAGAAACAGAATTTGCTTACAGGGATAGTAGGAGTGACCTTTTCTCCTGGGAAATATAAACATGTGGAGTGTTTCATTCCTGCCTGGAGACAGGAGAAAAGATGTAAGGAGTGTGAGTACTGAGCAAGAGAATTTTACTTGGGGTTGGACAATCATCAAGAGTAACAGGATCATGCCAAGAAGATGTTAAATTGAACCCCCAGGAAATCATCTCACTGTGCAAGGCTGTGCAACACCATCATTTGGGATGTTTCAGCTCGGAGACGGCAAGGCTATGTGGGAACCAGTTCTGTGAAGGCATAAAGGAGGAATAAAATAGGAGAAATCTTGCATCATCTTTCTACCTCTATCTTCTCAGAGTCTAAATGCCACTGAGCGCTGGTGGAGGGTTCTCTGAAGCCATCTATGTCTTTCTCCATAGTATCAGGAGGTTCACAAAAAGTGCTTTGTACTACCACTGGGGAGAAGGATGGAGCTGGACAGTTCATCCTCACTGGAAGAGCTCTTTCCTAAACTCCCCAGTTCTGTTGCATTTCTGCTTCTGAACAGAGGGTGCAGATACAGCTGAAAGCTCCGATGCAGATGTCACCACACAGCTGCAACTCTGATTAGAGCAGTCGATATTACTGGGCTCAAATCACTGATTCAGTGTAATCTTTAGCTTCTCAATTCTGCAAGCTCCAGAGAGAGCAGTAGACACAAAGGACTTTCTTCTCCTTGTACCTCTTCTCCATATAGCTAGACATCCTCTGTGCCCTGCTCCTTGCTCTTAGAAGAATAGATTATTCACAGGAGAGCTAGATGAAGACTGTAACTTGCTAGAACAGAGAACAGATGAGGAAACGCCTGTGCCATGTCACGAAGTGCTTTGAAAAGAACAGTGCAAGGCAGGGCAACTTTTCTTACATCTTGGTGTGTCCTGGGACAGTCCATGTGATAAGGGAGAGCCCCATGTATTCTTTGTCATGGCACCCTGACTTCAGGGGAGGGGAGAATATTTATTCCCAACACACAGACATGAAACTTCACTCTGCAAAATGGCCAAAGCAATCAGCGAGTGATGGAGTATCTGCTAAAAAGAAACCTGGCATTTAATTAACTTTTCAAAGTGCTGGTTCAGCAACCTCCATGTTTTACATTTTGAATATTGAAGAAGCATCCCTAATCGGGACTGAATTAGTTCTGGGGTTGCTGGGGTGGAGAGCAAGGGAGCTGCCATTTGCCAGTGCCTCCCCACCATGTTATTATTATTATGAACTCCTTTTAACTTGGCCAGATCAATCCTGATATTCTGCAGCGACTGCATGTCTGACCTGAGCTTGGCCAGCTCAGGCGGGACTCCTAACCTGAAAGGCAACCAGAAAGTCTTTATGCACAACCAGGGGGAGGAAGAACCTCTTGACCTCACAGGAGTAGGTAGACAAAGTATAGCACCTTCTTCATTGTGCCAACCTCTCTGCTTAGGTATGGCCAGCTTTACCTGCAGCTGATGGCAAAGGGGATAAAAAAGTATCTGAGAAACTAAAAAAACAGGGAATATGGTTCTTGCCATATCTGGGCATGGCTGTCTTTTGGAACCAAGTGGTTTTGTTTCAGTCTGTCACACTCAGGGACTTTTTGATACACTGGCTTAATAGTCACTCAGAACTCTTTAAGGTGTGATGTGTTCTATCAGACCTGGTGCAGGAACTGTTTTACACAATAACAATTATATAGGGAAAGGTGAAGTTCTTAATTTTCTCTAGCCTTTCCTAAATATAAGTCTTCCTTGTCTTGCAGGTCAGGAAGAAAGCATGCAGAAGAAGTAGAAGAGTAAGTTCCCATTGTTACTGAGATTTCTTCCATAACTTTTACATCTGATATGATCATCTGACCAGCACACCAAGATCTGAAAGTTGGGAAGGATGCAGAGCCTTTCAGGAATTCATGTCATGTGTCCTGGGATGGGGCAGGGCTGGCCAGTCTATAGTTCCCTGGATATGGAGTAGATAATGGCTCTGTCACTCCCATAAAATAGAAAGAAGGAAAATGAGAAAGCAACTGCTTTCCTCCCAGACCCACTCCAGGCCCTACTGTCTGCAGCCTAGGGGTTTGTCTTAGGTACCTCTTGCTTAAGATGAGATTTCTGCTGAGCTCAGCAATGAGGGGTATGGAAGATCAGTCTGCAGGCTAAGCATACTTGGGAACTCTCTCCTTGACAAGCTATGAAGCTTATGGGGAGGAAGGGGGCACAACAAGATGTTTTTCTGGGCTTGAAATTGAAATTCTTTCTTGTGCTTTGCTGCAGCCATCGTCTCAGACAGCAGACCGTGGAGGCATCAGATGATGGAGGAGGTAAGGTATCACCTACTTGACTGCAAGAAGTGCCTTCATGCATGTCTGGGGGCTCTCCAGTGAGCAGAGGCATCTTGTAAGAAATTGAAAGGAAATGAACCACTCTGGGGGTAAACAAATGTGGGAGCTGCTTAGGTCTCCCCAGATGAATGAGGGAGAGAGAGTAAAGGAGATGGAGAGGGAGGAGGAAGAAATGAACCTGTAGTCTAACTCTGGCTCTTCATAAACACAGAATTATAGAGGACCCTTGGCAAGCAGGAAAGTGCTGAGGACACACTTTTCTCTGTAATTACTTCCATGGATAATCGTGGACTGGGGCAAAAGGAGAGCTAAAAGCATAAAAAAAGGTTAAGAGTGGGGAAAGAAATCCCTGCTCTCCCCTGGTTTAGGTGATGGTATGCTCTGCTTAAAGCATCTGTTACCTTTTATGGCAATATCCTTGTTCCCAACAAGACAAGCACCACTGTCTTGGGGTCTTTGTCATGGTTGAATTCTTAATTTAAAAAAATCTGCTTGCCCTAACCCAGGATCATAGATCGTAAGCTAAACATAAGCACTGGTGTCCCATCTCATCCCTGTACAGGCTGCTATGAAATCTACTGGACTCCTGACTTAGCACTAGTTTTCTTTACAGTGTATATTACCAGCTCTTCTAGGACTGCATGAGTCAAGAAAAATCTCAGGAAAAAACCACAGTGTGAATTTCAAGACAAGCTCTAGACAACGGTAGGGAGCATAAAAATTTATTAAAGCCTCTAGGAGGTACCTCAGTTTTCAAGGACTAAGAATTTTATACAGTGTATAAAAAGTTGCACCTGTAAAATATCACCAAGCATCAGAAGAATTATCTGGAGTCACAAAGGATCAGACATCAGTGTGGCTAATGAGATTAAATGAAGACTTATTTGGGTCTTCCAGACAGATAAAGCATTGCAACATATGACTGCCAGAAGTGGCACCTTTATAGCATTGGCATCTTCAGAACAGACTAAATTTTCCCCCTGGGAAGTTTCTTGGGCTTCTTAAATTTCAGCGTATGTCACTGAGGCTGGTAGTCTGTTCTGAACAGCTCTGACTGTTTGCACACATGCTGTCCTTTCTGTTGAACCTTGGTCATGTACTTGGAGTATGACTGTCTTTGCTAACCAGGCATAAATATGCTTGCCACATGTTTGTTTGTAGCATGTGACTTTCAGCACTTCAAGACCTTGGGTAATAAATATAGCATAGAATTGATGCAGAGTGTGGTATGAAGACATTTTGAATCCTAATACACTTCACTTATTTATCTGTGCCTAACCTAGGCACAGATTAGCAGTTGAATTTGGATTGTTTGCAAACTGGAGTTTGGCTTTGGATTAAATCTATGCATTAGAAGAAGGATCCTGCAAATCTGATACAGTTCCTACCCAAGCAGTTTCTGGTGCAAATATGCTGGGTTGTGGGTCTAATTTGCATATAGAAAATCTCTAAATGGATGGTGCATTGCATGGTTGTGGTCCTATTTCGACAGGGAGATCAAGAAACTATTCTGGGAGAGGAGTTTTCCATGTGGGCTCAGCAATTGCAGTGAAGAAAAGTGACATATAAACAAACTCCAGAACTTGAATAAAGTTACTTTTTTGAATAAGCAGAGAGATACAAATAAGTGCCTAGTGTAGAAGGCAGGGAGTAGCATGCAGTGGCTGTGGCTGGGCAGTAAATTGAGCTGTAGCAGCCTCGCCTTTGCATAGAACTGCACTTGAGTTTGTGTCCTTAACTGTAACCGTATAGCTCAGATTCTAAACATACAAAAATCAAGACATTGGTGTATGGATCCCCAAGGATGGGTCACGGTTATTTTGTGCTGCATAATGTGTTAGCTTGTACACCTTAATATGAACAGGCGCGGTTGCATAACGATTGCTGCTGTCAACCAATACATTTGGATCGCCTTCCTTTAACCTATTAGAAAGCTGAGCTGTACCATTCCATTAACATTGTTCGTCCCCCATCCAACCTTTTCATTAGAAGAATGAAGGACAAAACTATATGCCCTTAAAAAGGTGTTCCTGTGAATTTGGAATGTGCTCAGTTGTGATCTTTTATACATTACTTACACCCAGAGACTCCGAGTTTGGAGTCCGTTTGAGAATGTGTTAAAAAAGTATAGGGCCTGTAGAGAACCCAGTTCAGCATGTGGAGAATGGAGGGAAGTTTGTACAGCCAAGTGGAGGCTTTTGGGCTTGATATGCCTTGTAGTTTCAGAAATAAAAGTGGAAATCTTTCACTGCTCCTGGCCTGTGTATGAAATAGCATCTGATTCCTTATCTCTGTGGGAGTTTGGGAGAGAAGGACAGAAACTTCTTAGGCTGTGTGAAACGACTGAAACAGTATGGGAGATGGTAAGTGGGTGGACCAGACAGGGACATGCATAGAATGGTCTGCAGTTTCAGTAATTTGTTACAGTTGCACAGGGAAACCCAGAAGGTGGAAGTCATCTATACTGCACAATAAATACCCTTGAGATGCCAGCAGTGAAGAACTTTGGCTCAGATCATGCTCAGAATTATTTCTCTAGAGTCCAGGACAAGACAGCCCCTTTAAGAGGTTGCCATTATTGAGTTATAGGAAAGCAAAGACTTGTGTTTGGCTAAAAGCACCATTTGCCCCTGCAAAACTCCAAGCTGGGAAGACAGTTTTGAAAAAGTGCAGTGTCTCTTCAAAAGTAGCTCTGGAGCATCTGGTTGATGCCTACAGCACCCACTGTGATCTTAGTCCCCACCCTCCTGAACACATGCTGGTACTCGTGAGTACTCAGGCACAGCAAATGGATAACGCCTTTGTTAGTGGGACCTTGGCATGGGGGACCAGGTCCTCTGCATGGTGAGAAACCTGCTTTTGCAGGATTTAAAGCATCACACTTGAGGAATAATAAACCTTCACAAGCAACACAAAAGTGCTTAATTCCTAAAGGACAGGCCTAGTTAAGTCACTTTTGGCCAGGGGCAATTGGGGGCTTAATGCTTTGTATGTAGCAATTTGTGCAATCTGAGAGAGAGGAGTTTAAGGGTAATTGCTCAATTTTCTGTCCATGTCAATGGGGAAAATGAGCAGCCGGGACTGAGCTCTGTATGGCAGGGAAACTGCATGAGATAGGAGATGTGAGATTCTCAGTGGAATTTAAAAGGTGCTATCTGCAGAGCACTGCTTCCTTTTCTGTAGCAGCCAGGAGCTTCTGCCACGTGCAGACTCTCCTTTGTCATGAGGTGGGAGGGAAGATGGGACAACCAAGCTGAAGTTGATGGGCTTTCCCTTCCCTTTGCTTCTTTCTCCAGCAGGGCACAGAGGGCTTTGCTCTGCTTGTATGTCTCTGGCACAGAGCTAGATAGGGCTGTTTCCTGTCGGGATGAGAAATGCTAACATTCCTCCCCCACCTCAGCAATCTGATTTGTCCTTTGGCTAGAAGTTTCTTTGTTGTTCCTTTCTTGTCCACCAGTTCTGTACTGCTGCATTGCATTCCCCCCGATGTCTTTCTCCTTACTACTTTGCCCTTGGATTTTTCTCCTCAGCACTTTATGGGAACTTATTAGCTAAGGTTGTAATCCCTCTCCCAGCTATTCCCACACAGACTATTGCCCCGTCATCAGAAGTCCCTTCCTTTCTGCTTTCTCTCTGTTACCCTTGGGATGCATAGCTCCTAGGGCTTTTCTTGGAAGACTGGGATATGATGTGTGATTTTCTGTCTGCAGGAACAACAGCTTGTTATTTTAAAGCAGATAGTGTGTGTGAATGAGACAGCTGATTGAAATGAAAGCCTGACTATGCTACACAGACAACCCAAACCTGACCTGCAGGTGAGGAAAGCTGCCAGGAGACAGTTACTAGATCTGTGCCCTCAAGGCAAAACCCCTTTCTGCCTGCTGGGAAGCCTTCTCAAGGAAGCAGAGCGGATGATTAGACCTCTCTATGCAATGTCAAACGTCTAGTAGGACTTCTTACCCTTCTGGCATGTGCCAGCAGCTCCTTTGCATTTGAGCAGGATGAGAGACCAGACTGAACAACAGAGGAGGAAGTGGGCAGATGCCATGGTCCCCAATCCTTCTGGGCAGTGATACCTATCTGTCAGGTGGGAGGTCTGTAATTCACAGCCATAAAATATCCAACACTTCTTGAGCTGCGTGCGAATATGCACCAGTGATGGTATTGCTCCAAACAGAGCTGAGAATAGAGCACAGTGAGGGTTATTGTTTGCTCTATCATTCCTGCTCAATTTTGCCAGTTGCTTCCCTGGTAAGCTGCCATTTTTACAGAGCACTCCAAGTGCTGGTGGATTCCAGAGGCCATGAGCTGCAAGGATAGCTGCAGTGGGTAAGAGGGGCAGAATGAGGGTAATGGGAGGGCAGAATTTGCAGGAACAGTCAGGGATATGGCCAGTGGGTACTTCATAGGCTTAGAAGGCAGTGTTGGAGTGATCTGGGGAGAGCTAAATGGATGAAAAGTTCTGAGCATCAGTGAAATGGAGACAGAGTGAAAGACATAGTGTTTTGGCAGCGGTATGAATGGGCTGAATAGAAGGTTTTGAGGTAGAGAGTGTCAGTGGTTGTTGGGTGTCTGGGATTCTCCATTGTGACTTTGTGTGTGGCTCTGTCAGCACACCACAGTCCTCCCCTTTGCTGCTCCCCCAATGCACTACCCTGAGTCTCTGTGCAAGGTCACTGAAGGGCAGACTCAGCCCAGCCGGATGGTTTCCACTGAACTGTTGGTCCAGGCTAGTTCGAACTCCTCCAGTAACGCTGGCATTGTGATCTAGAGCCTCTGGTGCTGGAGGAAAGCTCTCTCTTGAGAGCCACAGTGGGCAGGGAAGAGAAGAGAGTATGTCCCAAGAGATTGTCTGAAATTCTGTTTGAAGCAGCAGACCACTGGCCAAGGGACAGTGGGCTCCTTAATTACAAGGAAGCACATACAGCTTGTTGGGGGCTGACAATGACAGTCTGGGAAACATCTTCTGCTGCTAAATTCTGCGATATGGTTGATACACAGTCATATTGGGTCTGTGATTGCTGAGTCCATAAATGTAGTTGACGGACTAGGTTTACCTAAAATACCCTTTAAGAAAAAGCTCTTGAAAGATGATTACAGAATTGAGACACCATCATTTAAAACTGCCTGAGGCAAACTCCTTTGAAAATTGCAGCAGTGGAGGGACAGAGAGAGAACCACGTAGCCCTTGATTGTAGTGTTGTTCCCTCAGGACCCGTCCCCCCTCCTCCTCAGTTTCTCATCTGATATGAGAGAGAGCAGCAGTAAGATTCCTCATCTGTCTTATGAAAATCCGATTCTGAGTGGCTCTGATCAAACCCAGCTGGCTGTCAGCAGTGGTGGCCTTGTGTGGAGGGAGGGAGGCTTCTGAGGAGTCGCTGGATGTGGAAGTGTCATGGGTGCTGCCGATCAAAGAGGCATTTTTTAATAAATATATATAAGAAAAAATAAAAAACCTAAGGATTTAGCATAAAAGAAATGTAGTTTGTCTTGTTTTTCCAGCATAACATGAAGAGGATGAAATAGAATCAGGCACGCCTGCTCCTGAACATACTTCCACAGGAGCATCCTGAGAAGCTGCTTTCCCTGCCCCAGTAATGCTCTAATGCAAAGTCCCTCATCTCCAGCGTTGTTGAAGAGGGTTTTGTGTTTCTGAGTTTACCACACCCTCTCCTGAGAGGACATGAGAAGGACACCTCATGCCTTCTCATCTGCTGCCCCACTACCTTCTGAGTATGTTTTAGCAGGGGAATACTGCAAAGGAACAGGGAACAGTCTTTAAAAAGAGGAAGACACATGTTACTGGAAAGGAGGGCAGGCATAGCACTCTGTCAGGGGGCTGTTGGTAAGACTAGGAGCTGTGTTACCACTCTAAATGCTGATAACCTCAGGAGCATGGTGGACTCCAGGTCTTGGGCATGGCCTCCAGTCTCTCCTGTCTTCTGCTGATGATGAACAAACCTATGCATTAAGAGATTTCTCACCTTAAAAGCCATCAGTGTCTGCTCCTATTTCTTGCATAAGTACATGCACATGCACTACTGCTTATGAAGCCCTGCACTGAGCCCAGTGACTCATCTGACAGGGCTGTTCTGTGCCTCTTCTCCCACTTCAAATGACTGAAACTGGGCAGAGCCTTTGTGTCAGCAGCAGCCTTGGGAAGCAGCAGATAAGCCTGATGCCTGTCCCCTTCAAGCTGTCAGGTGCAGAAGAAGCCATGCCACACCAAGTAGTCTGTGAAAGCACGACACTATTGAAGCAAGTAGAATGTCTCCCAGACCACCTGACCCTCCAGCCAGTCATCCGTCTAGCTGAGATGCAATATTATGCAAGGCAAATGCATAACCTTTTAAGGCAAAGCTGTAGGGTCAGTACTGAATCTGCTGTATGACCTTCTCTAGATCCTGTGATTCCTCTGGCACCCGCTCACAGGGTGACTTTTCCCATCAGCTTGGCCAGGTTGTGCTGTTACTATTCTCTTCTCAGAAGGGTGCTTTGGGACAGGGGACACTCAGCTTATCTTCTGCTTATCTCAGCTGTTGAGACAGTGCCCTGGTAGCTGTAGTATTGCCTGCTTTTCACTCTGCTGCTTTCATCTCCCTGCTGGCTGATCAGGCAGGTACGCTGCTCCATGTTGGCCTACTAGTAGGGCAATTTCAGTCAGGGAAAGACATCCCTATGAAATTAATGTCCAAGCATCCAAAGAAGCGTTCTTTATTGTCTCCATTTGCCTGCTGCTCTCCTGAGAAAGCTTCCAAGAGGCTTCAAGCTTGTTTGTGTGCTCAGCAGAAGCTGTCTGTGTCCCTTGTTCTTTTTGGTTTTTTGAAGATTTTTTTTTGCCTGTTGCTTTCCACTTTTTTATTTTCTTTTTTTTTCTTCTTTTTTTTTTAATTCTCCATTTTTCCACTTAGAGAGAAAAATTATTTATTGCATTGAGATGTGCTAATTAAAGCCATTTTCTGGTATTTGGTTACTGAAGTGTTTGATGTCTCTCTGACAAGACCATGAAATGCACAGTGTGTCCACAGGGACAGAATTTGCTGAACACGGTGCTTTGTAAATGAGGGGACACAGTGTCGCAGCAGCTCATGAATATGAAACGCACATGATGCTACCTCAGTGGACTTGGGAACACAGATGAATCCTGTCATGTGCTAAATGAGACCAATTTCTTTCACTTAACTTCATCTTCAATCAGACCTTCCATTTGCCTGTTTAAAATTCCCCAAACGTGATGCAGAAGGTAACAGCATTCAGTAAAACAAAGTTTTGCAGCAGCAGAGATATTGTAATTATTTCAGTTTTACATTTTATGAGCAAGCAACATAAAGTTAGTTTCATTTTTATACCTGTTTGGTGGTAGGAGACTGTCAACTCCAGAAGCCACTACCCTCTTTGTGTTCTCTGCATATGGTGGTGTGTGCACAGGGAGGGCAGCACAGTCCCCACAAGAGTGTCCATTCTGAACTGGCCTTTGAAACACTGACCCAGTTGGGGAAAGTGGATCAGACTATGTGAGATGGAGTCTTCTTTGTTTATGGGTGCCAGGATGTGGGCTCAGGGTACTCTTAAAGCAGCTTAGGGAGTAAGCAGCAACCACACTCCCAACTAACTGCAGGCCTGAACTGGAATGTGGTTTCTAGATCCAGCTTTGCCAGTGATTTATTGTCTGTCCCTGGAAGAGATTCTGTCTGTCCCTTTTTATGTGCCATCTTGTATCTAGCAGACAGCTTAGTTCTTTGGGGCAAGGATCAGATCTTACTGTGAGTTTACAGGATTTTAAGAGACCCAGACTGCAGGTATTGCTACTAAACCAAAAATCAGCTCCTGCTTGGTAGGGGAGGTGCAATCTACCAAGTTTCAGGAGCAGCTGGGTATTAGATTGGTACAGGTTCTTCCACCTCCTGCTCATTGTTTTCTGTGGTTGTCTTCTTTGCCTGTCAGTAAGTTACTTGCGAAGAAGTCAAAAAGGTGATGGTTAGTACATGTACTTTAATATGAGCACATAAAGCCCTCCTTTCTGTATGACTTGAAAAGCTGCTGTTCCTTTCTTATTGTTTGACTGTCTGCAATGTAGCATGGGTTGCCTTCACTCTTTCCCCTTCATCTTCTCCTCCTCCCATTCACACTCTTCTGTCTTATGTCATTGGTGCCTTGCCATAACTTGGTCACGAAGCTCTTTTTGTGTAAGACCTAGCTAAGTTCAGCTATTGAAATAAAATATTATTCTTAATTATATGCTGGGGCTTAGATGTTCTGGGACAATCAGTTTTGTGCAGTGGCTTAACTCCCCAGCTAAGCAACATTTGGTGCTGGTGTCTCCTTCCCCACCATAATTTCCATACAAGTATACTCATTTTGGTTTTATTGTTTGTTCACTTGTTCATAATAATCTGGGAGGTGGAGGGGAGTTTGCATTTGTCATCTAGCATTTGGTGCCCACTCATCTTTGCACAGGTCGTTTGTTCACTTCATTGTTCACTACATTACAGCGACTTGGTATCTGTGAAGGTGTGTTCTTTTGTGCAGTCATTTCTGAGGTTTTTCTACACGGGCATGAGAACATGGCCAGTAAAGTATCTGTCAAGGTTCTGCACCAAAAACACAGGTTTATGGAAAATGATCTGAAGCCCCCACACTATGAACAGGAGAGGCAAAATGTGGGTCACAGAGCAAAGCACACAGGGTGGGGGGTTTGTCATGCAACTTTGTTGTTGGGAAAAGATGCAGTGTGAGATTGGGAGGACATTCACACACATTATTCCTGTGAACATTTCTGATCTACTAATGTTATATGTAAAGCCTCCCTGCAGCTAGTGGGAATATTAAAAGTAGAGCATATGCCTACTCTCCTGCAGCACAATAGCCCGTGTTGTGCTCTTCTCCCTGCAGCAGACACTGCGCTGCAGCTTAGCTATGTTACCAGAGCTTATAGGAAAGAAAGATGTGAGTCTCAAGAAGAGCAACAAAACAATTATTTGGCTGGAGAATGAGTGGGGTAAGGTTGAGCCCTTGGTGATAAGTCAGAACTGAGAGACTTTGCAAACTGTACAGAGAGACAAGGGAGAGGGATTGTGCAAAAGTGGCACCATGGGACTTGGCAGAGGGACAAGGTAATTATGAGTAACAAGTGAAATAAAGACCCAAATATTTCAGGAATTATTTGTCCCTGATAGCAGTTAGCCCAAGGACCTGATATTTTCTTAAAATTTGTGACATTTCTGTACTGTTTCCTGTCAGTCTCACAGTCCTAAAGGGCATTGCCTCTGCCTAGAAATGGGCAAGGCATCCACACTTTGCAGTAAGAACAAGCATGCACTGGCTAGCAGGAGCCCCCAGAGCTTTTCCAGCTCTTCCGTCTGAAATATTTTCAAAGTGTCTATAAAATATCGGAGCCTTGAATTTCTTTTGGAAAGAATTTCTAAGTGATTGCCTGAATTTTGCTAATACAGAGTGGAGGTCGTGCTCTGCAAGAGGTTTAGAAATCTCTCCATGGAATTCAATGGCAATGAGATAAAATCAGCACTGAAGAACCCAGGAGTCTTTGTGAACCTGAAAAATGGAAGGGACATCACTGATCAGGGCTCAAAGTTTACAACTTTTTCTAGTGTAAAAATAGATCAACAAAAACAAAAGAGAACTGGGAAGAGGAGACTCCTGAAATAGCTGCCAAAATGAGCACTGAGTGAAGAAATTCAGTTTTCTGCATACACCTTTTACATTTCTGCTGTCAAAGATGGATAAGGATCTGACCTTCTCCCGCTCCGTGGGTGAAGACAGCTCTGTTCCCTGGTAGTTTTTAATTAACTTGTGTTTGCTGAGAAACGTTCATAGTCTCATCCTAAAAAGGATACATTAGTTCAGGAGAGGTTAAATGGTTCTCATTTCCATGCTCATTTTGCTGGACTTAATGGGGCACCTCTGCACAGGCCTTCATTCCCCGCTTTGGACCGGTCTCACCAGTTGGTTCCCTCCTTGGTCCGTGTTGGTTATGTACAGGGATTTTCTCACATATTATCCTTGAGCAGACTTTACCAGCTGCCTACACGTTGCTCTGTCTGTCCCCTTTGCTTTTGTCCCCTAAATTTTGCTCCAAGTTTTACCAAGAGCTGGGAGCCTCTGCAGCGAAGAGCCAGCGGGATAGCAGCTTCTACCAGCTATTGTCCTCACAAGCAGAGGTGGGGAGATCTGCCCCAAATTCCCAGCAATGCACAGGTGAGACATGTGCCTCCTCTGTCTTAGGGGCAGCCTAGGGGCTGTTGCTGCAGTTTCCCTTTTAAAAGTCTTTGGGAAGTTTGCTGCAGTTGGAAAGCCTCTTCGCAGGCACCTGTTCCTTGGGCGGCTGGGGAGCTAGAAAGCACAGCTCTGCTGAGGCCGGCCAAGCTGTCACTCCTTTTGCCGTGGCCAGGCGCTCGTGACAGCCCCTGTCCCGCTCAGCCTTCCGCCAGGCAACCAATTAGCGAGAAATCCCACTGTGTGGCCAGCTCCGGACGGCCACCGCGCCAGGGCCCGGCTGACCCGTGCCCTGCTGCAGCTGGGCCAGGGCCATCTCCTGGCCAGCGAGCGGGGGCACCGGCGGACGTGCAGCAGGGGAGGGCAGCTGAGAACCTGCGCAGCTCTGACAGGTGGCTGGAGAAGGGGCTTCTCGGGAAGGCCCCGCCCAGAGCCCTCGGCACCATAGGTGGGAATGTCTCTCCAGCTTCTGAATATTCATCTCAGCCTGGGCTGCAAAACGGGGCAAAGCCAGGCTCGGCTGCCTGCTGCCATCCAGCAGTAGCGTTGCTGCACTGCTGGCAGAGGTGGGAGCAGACTGCTCATTCCAGTGCTGAAGGGGCCAACTTTGCCTGCACACTGGGCAAACGAAACCTTTTCCCTAAGCCAAACCAGCTTCTCCATGGTCTGAGGGCTTGGGGTCTCTGGAGAGCCTTTGTGGCCTTGAGTCTTTAAAGGAGCTCTGTATTGCTGTACTCTATCCTTGCTTTGTGCCTCCAGTTACTTTGCCTTCTCTTTCTCCTTTTTTTGCACTAACTTTTTGCAGTGCTTTGTCAAATGACAAACTGTGCAATACTTTCAGAGCCTTGCTTCTTTAGCAGGATGCAAAGTACACTCAGTTCTTCCTTCTGTTCTCAATTCTTTCGTTTCTAGCATCCTTTTTAGTTGGAGTAGCCATAGTCCTTGTGCTGGGAATACCCAGTGACCTTCAGCGATTCCAGGATGACACTGGAAATCAAGAAAAGGTTTGTGACAATACAACTAGATGTGTTCCCAAGTGTTTGTGTCTGCTAGACCACCAGCACTTCTTTCCTGAGGGAGGTCACAGGCCTCTGCACAGCCTGACACCCCAACAGCAGCTTCTTCAACATGTAGTTTTATGTGTATTCTCTCAGTTTCTGCCCCACGTTTCATTTTTAACAGAGTCTAGGTGCCTGGTGTCTGAATAAATGATAACACATAACAAGCAAATTCTTACCAGTTGATGATGGCAGTGTAGGCAGCAAGGTTTAGTACAGCTGGCTTCTTTCGCTTCAGGGTTGTGTTCAGATGCATAGTCCATGGCCTATAGAGCCCTACCTGGATTAATCTGCTCCTCTTGCAAGATTTCTTGTGACCCCACACTTCAAAGTTTTATTGCCTTGTTTTAATATTAAACAATGTATTTTTAATTATTTCTAAATAACCCTTTTGTGTTTTCCTCTAATAAGAAACAGGGAGCTTTGTGTCTGTGAAGCAAGAGAACCTTTGTCTTCAGTGAGAGGAGAGCACAACACTCCCCACTTACTGCTGCTGCTTTCTCTTGTTGCAGACATTCCCGTAATCCCTGACTTGGAGGATGTCCAGGAGGAAGATCTGGCCATGCAAGTGGCAGCTCCCCCCAGGTAAGAACACTGCCAGGTGCCCTCGAGGCTCTCATCAGCAGTGCAAACTGGCTAGTGAAATTAAACCCATCTTACTCATGCTCTTTGGATGTCAGCAGCAGTGCTGTGCAGCAGGATTTGGTGCTGTGTTTTGTAACAGTAGGGCTCCAAATGGAACAGTGCAAACTGCTTGTTTCCTATTACATGGAGAAAGCAATTACTGCATATTCTCTCTCTATAAAAAACCTACATTAGAATAACGTATTTGATGTTGCAAAATTAAACTCTCAGAAGTAGGGAATTTCTTGATTTAAGGTTGCCTGCATAACTCAAACATCTCCAATACACATGCATTATCACACACACTTTGATTATGATGGTCATAGGCTGCTTTGCCCTCCATAGGATATCCTTCTTACTCAAGTGCATAGTTAATTTGCAAAGTACAATCCTGTTGTTTGAAGGTGCTATCACAGTAGCCTTGGAGTCAGCTCAAGGGAGACCAGAAGGTTTTAAGAAATGAAAGTTTTTGGGATTTTGTCTTAAACATACCAGGAAAGTCTTCTCTCCTCTGTTGGGCCTATTGCCAAGGTCACAGACTGGGATTTCTGTTGACCCTTATTTGGAGGGGTGGGATATCTTACTCCTGGCCCAGATGCCTCTCTCACAAGTGTGGAGTAGTTACTGTTAACAAAATACAGCTGCTAACAAAAATAATTGACACTTTATAGTAATAAATTTAAAATTACTGTGTCTCTCACTGGAGTTCATTTCTTTTTGTCCTTTTTTTTTTTAATCACGCAATCTGTATTCATAGTTTTCCTGCAGTAGAAAAGACAAGTGATTTTCATGGACAAACATAAGCAAATGCAATTAATAGAAGGTCTTTTCTATAGCATTGTATCACCTGTGAAGGCGAGTGTGGTACAACAGTGTTATCACCCCACTACACCATGTTTTTCTTGGAAGGCTACATTTTAAAGTCATATTTGATAGTTCTGTTACAGCTCAGACTTGAAAATCCCAAAATCTGTACTGTTCTGTAGCTTGTATGGTGTTGCTCTCAGAGGCTCCTTTGCTAAGGCACTGGGGCTGTTTGAATGCTCACTACGGTCTTCTTTTCTTTCTAGCCCTTGCAGCTAGTCTACAGATCTTCTTTTGGCATGCTGGTTTCTCTGAGGGAGTCCATGGTTGTTCCACATCCTATTTTTATGCATGTGCACAACCTAGTACATAGATTTGTCAATGACTGTTCATTTGCTGACTGAACTGTGCTTCTGTTTGGGTACATCCATCCCAAGAGTCTGCACGGGGGATGTGGACACTCAAGATGTCACCAGACTACTGTTCATGCCACCCTTCTCCTCACGTGTGCTTCCACACTGACACAGGCTTGTTCTCTGACCCTTTCTGGCTGCAGTGTGCAGGTGAACCGTGTGCTGACCTACCATGACCTGGACAAAGATCTAATGAAATATGCTGCCTTCCAGACTCTGGTAAGTGGATGTTGCTATGGGCTGGCCAATGTGAGTCCCTCTCCTTCCGGGCTCATGTCATCCTCCACAGTGATACTCAGCTGCACAAAATACACAGACTAATCATCCAAAGAACTTGCAGTCTCCCTGTAAGTCTGTTCCTCTCTGCAGCATGGCTTTTGTACTTGTTTGTGCCTGTAAATAATGTGGATATGGTGTCTGTTGCTCAGGTGAGGTTTTTGGAGTTGTCCTGGACAAAGTGACCCTTATGAGACAAATGTGGCGATGTCTAACAAACGTATCTGGTGAAATGATCATGTCCATTTTCTGCGTCTGTAAGATTGTGACTCTCTATGTTCATAGGATGGGGAGGTAGACCTGAAGCTCCTCACCAAAGTTTTGGCTCCAGAGCATGAACTACGAGAGGTGAGTCTTTGTTTTGTGGAAACATCAAGGTAAAAGCTTCTTGTGTGTCTCAGACTGTACTAGGAAAGGAAGCCATGTCAGTGGGGTGGAGAAGAGATGTGAGGAGGAGCTGGTCCAAGCTGTTGGAGGTTTGATTTCCCCAGCAGATGATTTTTAAGATAGATAGTGCTTTCTTGGTGTCAGTTTATGGCATCACTATGATTGGCCCCCTTCAGTATGAAGGAGCTAGTCAGGAAAATGTAAAGGGCCTAGTACTGTCAGAGATACCTGCAGAACCAGTGCTTTGTTTTGTCCTTTGGTAGCCACCATGAGCTACAGGTGGTTCTACAGAAAAATACAGAGGGACAAAGGCAGAAAGCATTTGGGTTTGGGCAGGGGGTTTTTAAAGCAGGACAGAACAACCTCAATACAACTGAGCTCAGGACTTGGAACAGAGGATTTCTGCAGCTTTGAACTGCAGAAGTGCAGAAGAGTGGAAGGGCTCCTTTCTACGCCCTGCCTGGGAGTATCTAATATTAACAATTATATTAACAATTAATGTCCTTTTTGGAGTTTTGGAACATGAATAATTTTGTCAATGTTTTAAAATTGTAGCAGGGATTCACATTTCATTCTGGCTGGTATTACTGTTCTAGCCAGCTGAATCTGAGACTTCCCTGGTCAGGGCAGTTGCCTTTTGGTTTCTCTCTTTGCTGCTCTGGCATTGTTCAGAGAACTTTGGGTGACACCAGTAACATGTCAGCATGTTTGTCTTTTTTCCTCTTGGTAGGATGATGCCAGCTGGGATTGGGACCATCTCTTCACAGAGGTGTCCTCAGAACTAGTGTCTGAGTGGGACGTGGGACAGTCGGAGAGGGAGGACCACCTCAGTCTCCCGTAGAGCTCTGACACACCAGACGTCTCATACATCCACCCCCTGTAAATAGTTAAGCACTTTAATTTTTTATTCACTTGTTTGTATTTGAGAATTTATTTCAGACATGAAAATAAATAGGACCTTGCTTCATAGAAAAATTGTCTTGGGAGAAGTTTTGGTTATTTTTTAATAAGAACTTTTGTTCTCATAAGAAATTAAGAATTCTAAACACAGTAAAATATTTACTTATAAACAGTCATTGCACCTCAATAGCACCTCTACAGATAACTGCAATGGTCAGTATTTCCTCTGTGGGAATGCAGCCTGTCTAGAGTGGACCATCATACAATGGAGTGTGGTTTGCACTGATGGCTGTCAGAGAAGCTTAGGCTGATAGACTTGTTTTCATAGGACATCCAGGTTACCGTCTTCCTCACAACAGACACCTCAAGTTGTCAGGATACCTGATTTACATTTCATCCAGCAGCCTCCAGCCTTTCCTTGTTAGCTTAACCTCTCTCTTGGAACATTACCTCTGTATTGACTCAGGAAGCAGCATCACCTATTAAACTGCCACTTCTTACAGCACCTATTTATACCTTGAGGTCTCCCAGCTAAATTCTGACCAGGCATAACCTCACTTAGCTTTTGCAATCACGTGAAACCACAGCCTGAATGGAGATCGCTTCAGGCAATAGGTAGTTTACAAGGAAAATGTTTATTCCATGTGTGTGAAAGAATGGAACCTGATGCTCTCAGACAAGGTAACTCCCTGGTGGGTGTCTCCTTGGAACCAAATAACTCACTCTCATTGTCATCTAAAGAAAAACTCATTTAGCTGTTAATACCTTGTCCCTGTAGAACTGTGGTCATTATTTGCGGGGAAACAGTAACATTACTTCTAAACCAATGTCCTTCAAAGCCTTGTCCTGTTGGAGAATCTTGCTATGTTTTTCTGGGGAGTGCAGGTGCTGGGAGGAAGCTTGCTGTGCTGCTTTTCTTTGCTTGTTTGGTCGGTCTAATAGAGTACTGCATTCCCACTTTTGTGACAGCAGGACAGGTCAAATAACTCACTGTGAATTCAGTACTCTGCAGAATTTCAGATGAGAGTTGGTATGCCAAACAACTTTACCAACGAAAGAGAAGTAGTTGGGCCCCAGTCTGGGACCACAAAAATAAGGGGAGGCTTATTTGTCTTAAGGAGACACTAAGTTTTTTACAACCAAGACCTGTCTCCTATAACTAGAAAACTAGGTGAGGCAGAGGCTTGGGAGGCCATTGTATGGAAGATAATCTGAAAGTCTTTCTCTGAGCAGAGAAACCTGTTTTGGTAGGAGCAGAAACTTCCCAGGTGACCTAGTGTCTACTTTTCTGTGACACTTATGATTCCTGGCCAAAGAGAATTTAGAATGCTTTGTACATCCCAGGAAAAAAAAAATTAAATTCAGCAAACTAAAATAGGTTAGTAAAACAGACAACAAGCCAGTCTGAGAGGAAAAAAAATGAGTGCTGTTGGCTACCTGTCTCAGCTGGGGACCCTGGGTGGAGATACTCTGGGGTGGGAAGCAGGTGTGTGTGAGCCAGGCCTGTGCCCAGTCTGGGACTTCGAGAACCCAGCAAATACCTGAGCAGAGCTGGAGAGAAGGGCTAGAAAAAAATGCCAATCTCATCTATTTTATGGCAGGAGGAGATAGCTTTGATCATTTAGTCTGACCTGCTATAGTATAGGCCATGGCAGAGTCCAGTGAGATGGGGCTGAGCTTTGCATGTCTTTTAGAAAGGCAGACAGTATATTTAAAACTCTCTCCTGGTTAGCTTTTTAATAGATTATTGCCATTATGGTTTAAAAACTGCTTTATTTCTAGACTCAGTTTTTGAATTTCATTTTTTTTTTTCTTGAGCCTGTTTGCTTTTACCTTTCCACATCCACGCTGTCAGATATTTTCTCATTGCTTCAGTATTTATGTGCACTGGCATCGAGTTGTCTCTTTAATTTCCTTCAATAAACTTAATAGACTGAGACTTGTTTCCATGTCTCTTCAACTCCTTCCACAGCTGGCAGAGGTGAGGTGGGTGTTGGGCTCCTGGCCCTTCTCCAGTAAGCTGTTCCCACCCACCTTCCTTCCACAGTTGTGTTTTGGTTGCAGTGTTGGGAACATGAATAAGACCTGTTGCTTCTTCTTTCTCACGTCCTGGTGCTGTCACATGCCTGTTGCTGTCTTTGCTAAAGAGAAACAGTGAGCTGCTCTTTCATGCCCAGGTTCATGGTGATGCACCAGTGTGTATTGGCTGTGACAAAGCTGCCTCAGGAACCTGGATTTCTGACAAGTCCTGTGGAAAGAGCATGCAAGAGAGGAAATTTTTCTTGTAGACTGCAAAGGTGTAGGTCTGGTTGATCCTCAGGTGAGATAAGAAGTGAGAGCAGTTTTCAAAACAGTGCACCCAATTCCTAGGAACTCGGATCAGCCCTCTGGGCTGTGCCTGGCCAAGGCATAGAGGAGTTATTCCCTTGCTGGTCTCCACAGACCCTGTACTGCAGAGGGGTAATGCAAGGTGCAGTGGTGTGCTTAGGGCTGGATAACAAATCTTTGGCAGAATCAGGGTCAGAAATTAAGAACCTCCAGTTCCCAGTTCAAACATGGCTTTCATATACCTGCCAAGTGTTTTCCATTTTCAATTCAAAGATGGCAATTCAACATAGAGAGTCTTGCTTAGTCTTTGTTCTGCTCTGTACTTACATTGCTGAGGAAGAGCTGCAAACCTGTCAAAGTGTGTGTGTCAACAGCATGTTTAGCTCAGTGAGCTGGCATGAGGTGTCTGCCCAGGGACTTGCTGGGATTCTGGATGGGTGTAAATATCTACCTGCAGATAGCTTCTGGCAGACTCAGAGCTCAATAGAGCAATACTGGGCAAATGGTGAGCCTCATCACAGGTAAAGTAAAAGAAGTGCATAAAAGAAAAATTAAATCTAGATGCTATCAGTGTTAGAAATCTCTGGTTTTGCTTGTAATAATACATACGACATTTATAGACTTTCTTTGTTGAGATGCCTTACTAGGGTGTGGTTTGTCAGTGATGGGGGAATATTGGGGCTGAGACAGCCTAGGCAACACTGGAAAAAAAATGGAGGAAATAAAAGCTGAAAAAAAGCCAGACCCAGCAGCTTTCCATTAAAGAACCTCTTAAAGGGACTCTGGCTGGCTTTTTTATTAAGTGTGACAAAGTGATTGGAGGTGGGGGGGAGCTCCTATGTTAATAAGTTGGAAAGGCACTGCCATTCCTCTCTCCAAAGCATCTCAGGGAAGGTGGAATTAATTCATGGCATATGCTCCCAGCATCTGCCGCGGTGACCCGGAGTGGCGGGAGCCGAGTGCCAGGCAGTGCGAGCCAGAGCCTGTATTCCCAGCTCCTCTCCCGGGCCTTGCGCAGAGCCGCTGCCTGTGGCTGGGCGTGGGGGCGGCGTGGCGGCTCCAGTGGAACACACACCCAGCTGCCAGCCTGCCGGCTGGCCCGTGCAGTGTCACAGCCCAGGTCACAGTATTTCTGCCTCTGAAGGAGACGTGCTCTAAGCTTGGGGAGGGAGAACGGGATATTTGGATATAAAACAGACCAGTTTAAATGGAAACTAATCCAGTTTGTCCCAAACAGCCTAAATTCCTCCCACAGCATTCCCTGACCAAGACCTGCCTTCTCCAGCCACCTGACTTGTTCTGTGTCTTGCTATGAAGTTCTGAGTCCTCAGTTTTCCTCTTCCTTCTTTCCCACTGCATCTTTACAGATGATTTGATCCTCTTCTTGCGAGAGAGTACAGACATTATATTTGGTGTTAGATGGGATTTCCTTCTCTGTTTAATGGCTTCTGGGAAATAACTTTTCACGCCTTATTTCCCCTTGACTGACCTAGACCACTAGTACAGGGTGCTGTGGTAAACTTTGCTTGTGCTTCGAGATCTGCCTGTGAGCTTTCCCTCAGGAAAGGGCACCCAGAGCCAACCCTCCAGGCTGCTCTTTTTACAGCCACATCCTTCCACCTTTTTGGACAACTGCCTGGGATATGGGACACTTTCATGGCCTGGAGAGCTGACAAACCCAGGAAAAACTGGAGTGGTGGGTGATTCCCAGGCAGGGCAGAGATGCCCCATGCTGCTTCTGTGCTCTCCCAGCAACTGCTCCTTGCAGCTTCTCCAGTTATGCTCCCTTTTGAAATGTGGTTCCCCAGTCCTGGGCTGTGCAGGGATGGTGTTGTGCTGAGTGAGGGCCAAGGCAGGGCAACACGGGGGATCCACAGCTGGCTGCCCTGGTGAGACCAGTCCTCTCAGGGCCATGCTTTATTCAGAGGGATGACCTGCACTCCTGGCAGTCACAGCCTAGGAAGCATCCTGATTGATTCAATCATGAATGCTGTGTGGCATGGACGTCCAGAGCTCCTGAGCCCACTAATCCCTCTGCCATGATCCCTGGAGAGATGAAACATTTCCTCTTAGTGCCCTGCTACTTGCATCTGCCCCAGCAGGCTGCTCTGCACAGACCTCACTGGGACCAGAACAGCTCCAGGCCATGGGCCCTCTTATCAGGCTCCATCTCCTGTCACTTTCAGGACCACTTCATTATCCTTTTATTAGCCCTCTTCTCCTGCTTATCGTTATTAATAATCACACTGGATCAGCTGGAGTGCTGACAGCTGCCCCTTGTCTATTCTTTCTGTCTATTTTAATCCTGCCTGCTTATCTGAAAGAAACCTGATCCTTTTTCTTTTAATTAAAGAAATTTGGTGAGCCAGCCCCTCCTTCATGCAGAGATAGGACTGATCACACCAGTGATATGGAGGGAGCAGGAAAAGGGGCAGATTACTGGGTGACAGTGTTTTCCACAGCCCAAAGATATGGGATGTCAGAGTAGAGGCTGGAAGAGATTAAGGCACATGTGCTGTGAGAAGAAACAGCACTGGGTCACTGTGCGGTACTTATTTTGGGGTCTCTCTGTCTGGTCCAGTGTATTGATGCAGGGCTGTGTGACTGCACTGTACCAGTGCAAGACAAGGGAGGCCTGTTCACCTTTCTCTGTTTAGTGTGGGTGGCAATAGCAATGCCAGGCTCAGAGTCTGTGTGAGTGGCCTGGATGAGTGGCCAGGGCTGCTGGGATCACTGCAGTTCCTACAGGGGCTATAGGAGTTTGTTTCTCAGTGCTTTATAGTGCTGCCAGAAGATGCAACTGCTGGTCTTCACAGTGATGCTCCCGCTTTGTGCTCCCACAGGCATTGCTTCCTGGGGCCAAGGATCTCATTCTAGTATCTTAAAAATGCCTTGCTGGGCAGTTTGCTTGAGCTGAAATATTTGTGATGTCTGTAGGGACAGGTCACTCAAGAAAGGGCTGTGCAAATAGGCTGGGAGAAATTGTTGTGCTAATTCACACTTTTATGAACCCATAAACTCAAATCTGCATTCATTGCAATCTGCAAAGTGACTGGAGTGTGGGCTGAAATGCTTAGAAAGTGTTAATCAGGGGTCCGTAACAAAGCAAAACGCTCTGAAGTGCAGCAGCAGGAGCTTGACCATAAGCAGCAGGAGTATTCAACCTTAGCACTAAACAGGCCGATTCTTTGGCTCTCAAACGCTTCATTTCAGATGCACAAGTTGCAGGTTGACTGGATGCGTATGCACCCTCTACTGCAGAATATGGCAACTGGCTCAGATTTGTAGGGCTGCTTCACCCAAGAGGCTGTGAGCCCAGGAAGGGTATAGGGCAGAACTTCCTGATGCTCAAGTGAGAGTGTAGCTCTGAAATCCTGTCAAGCAGAGCCATGCTGGCTTCTGTCCCTGGGCTTCTGTTGCTTGTGAGTATTGCAGCTGACTGGGATGAACGTTAACCTGCAGTTTAGGTGTTGGTGATGGAACTGCCACAGTACAAATCCGTGTATGTGGCCTCATGGATCCTTTAAAAATATGTGATTCTCTAGCAATCACAGGCAAGAATTGTGTATAGTGACATTTATGCTATTGCTTTCATGTGAAATGTCCTGCTGTTTACAGAAAATCTCTTCATCATTTCTTAATGTTGAACAAAGTGTTTGAAAGATGAGAAAATGCAGGATTCACTTGTCTAAACTGACATGCTAGTAACTGATCAGTTTTTATTATCTGACCCTGCTCCTTCAGCAAAAATCATTCCTCTTTTGGACCCAAGTAAGGAAAATTCTCAGGTTGGTTTTTGGCCCTGAAATGATGAGGGACACTGTTTTTGGTGTAGTGGGACATTTTGAATCAGCCAAAAGAGATGGACTTGCAGTCCATATGATAGACTGAAGTCTTGCTCTGATCATTACCCTGATCAGCAGAACTATTCACAAAGCCAGGAAAATGCCTTGGGAAATTGCCAAAGAATTTGATCCAAGTCAGGCAACCTTCTCAGTGCCTGGAGTTCCAAAGCCAAATTGGAGCTAAGCTTGTGGCTCCCTGTGGCCTGCAAGGTTGTATGGACAAATGACTGTAGGCTTGGTGAATCAACCTCACAAATAAATGGGCAATAACAGTTCAGGCTATGGTAGCTGTACCAGAGCTCACTCACTGCTAGTCCAGATAGCAAACCCCATCTAACCCAGAGGGATGAGAAGCAGCCTGGACTTGTCCTGCTGAGTGCTGTAAATCCTCTTCTTTAGGATCTGAGCTAGTTCCGTTAAAGCCTCTCTAGTATTGCCCCTTTGTATTGCTCAATGCCCCCAGAGATACTCTTATTCACTTCTATGGCTTTCAAATCCATAGTCCCCAAGACTTCTGTGTGTCCCTGTGCATCAGGGATTGGATGCTCTTCATTTCATACAGAGGGACCAGAACTGTAGGCTAATAATTCAAGTTGTCCAGGGTCCCACAGTGAGACTGTGACACATCTAGGAACCAAATCCAGCCCCTCTGAGTATCCATCCTGTTTCACAGCCACATTACTTCACTAACTGAAATAATGCACAAGGCCAATATATTTGTTTATTTTGATTTTCAGCCAAGAGCTGGTTTCAGGCCACAGATCTCCTTCCAGATTTTCATAAACACAAAGTAAATCTTTATAGTCTCTGTAAAAAACATCTTCCCCAGGAACAGCACAGCACACTTCCCACCTGGTAGTATGCCTGGTAAGATAGGAAACTGTAATCATGTCCTGCAAAAACTGTTTTCTACCATAAGGCTGCTCCGCTTATCCCAGAAATAGCCAGGGAAAGGGATGAGTTGTGAACTATTTTCCAGTGCAAACTCTGGAAGTCTGAAGCCAATAGGGCTCTTCAGCCTGCTGATGTCTCTCTGCACAGAGAGAGTTCTGCTGTTGAGTTCAGCAGATGACCACAAGGTAGGGATTGAAAATCTCCATGCTGAGAGATGCACAGGTATTCAGAAAGGCTTTGGTAAGTCACACAGTAGCACACTGCCTTAAGATTAACCAAGCAAATGTGGTGGGGTTTTTTGGTTGGTTGGTTGGTTGGTTTCTTAAGTCACATGGTGGGCCAAGAGCCCTTAACAAAACTATGGGCCCTGCCTGTGCCAGGGCCTGTAAGCTCTTGTCAGAGGGTATCCCAGCCCCAGCATAGTTCTTAATCAAGTGGGACTGGTTGTGGCACTGTCTGTGACAGCTTCTTGTGACATAAAACAGGCAGAGAGAGAGCTCTGTAAGATGCCTATGATTTGCATGACACGCAATTGAGTATAGAGTTTGGAGAATACTGTTCAGTAAAGGCAATGTCACCTTACGCAAATGTACCTGGAATAGTTGTGTCTATGTGGGTCTAAAACATCCATCCTTAACTTGTCAGATAAACAAGCTTTTTGTTTACATGAAGTGGACATACATTGTGTCATGCTGGATACAGGACTTTCCTTGGGTGGTGGTGTCCGTGTGCCATATAAAGCATACCTATATCTCACCAGCTGAGCAGGTTCTGTCTTGTTGGGCCCAGGCATCTGTTTGTCTATCAATATAACGTGCACATGCACCAGTGATGGCTGGGGTTGGAAGTATTTATGGCAATTAAAATGTTTTGCCTGGAAGCTGTTTTGGGGCTTTTTTGAAGTGAGGATTTTCAGACTTCAAGGTGTTAACAGCCCCTCTAAACGGTTTTGTTTTTTAATTGCAGCAAATGACTGTGGAGCCATTAAACATTCGCCTCTCTGCAGTTGTTTCTAAGCCCTTTCAGTCCTTCTTCTATTTATTCTGTTTAATTCAGTCAGGTAGCTTCGGGGCAGTGAAGATCAATACTTTACTTTGATAGAAAAGAGTCAGGTTTGAAACATAGAGATAAAACTGACACATTTTGTATAAATTTAATTAAAAATGCACCTTTAGTGGCTTGTTGCAAGCACAAAGCCAGCCCTCCATCTAGCTATCGCTCTCTCTCACTCTCTGTCTCTCTCTTCCCTTTCTTGTTCCTAACAGGAAGATCTCTGAATCTGCCTCACCAACAAAGCATCTCGTTTTATGATTTTTGTCTTGAAAGTTTAGCACTGAGGGAGCAGGATAGAAGGGATGTGAAATTCTAAACAGACCTTCTGCTCTCTCCCTGGTCCCATTCCTTTTGGTGGTGGTGATTGGGGGGACAGGGAAGGAGCCAGCCCCCCAGTGGAGAAAGGAGGGGGAGAAGAGGCAATTTTTTTTTTTTTTTTTTTTAAACCCAGCAGATTGGACACCCTGGGGCACTTTCTGTTTGGTTCTGTAGCTTTCCTCCATTCCCATCCCCTCTTCTTGCTTTGTTAAACTGAGAATTATTTTTCTGACTACATGTGCATCCCTGATCCCACTAGGACAGTGCTGGCCACAAGGCAGTGTCTTTATTCTCTCTTTCTTTTTCCTCCCCTGCTCTCCTGCATTTCTTCCCTCTCCCTCTCTCCCTAACCCTGCTGCCAGTGGGCACATTTGTCTTGTGTTTTATAATATGGCCCCTTTCACCCCCTTCCCCTGCATCTCTCCCTCTCTCTCTCTCTCAATCCTGTTTGGCTCAGTTCATTTTTCACTTGAGTGCCTTTCCTCCCAGACTCCCCTCTGCTCTAGCCTCCCTCTGCTCAACACCAATAAAACACACACAACACAGGTAGAACAAGGTGCCAGGGCTCAGTGTGACAAACGACTCACACACCACTCAATAACCAGGGCTGTAAATTGCCCTCTCTTCACCCTCTGCCGCCTTCTGGGGACAGCAGCTTGGCTGGGCCCTTGTGAAATGGGCTGTCCTGATACAGGGTGGGATCAGGAAGTCCAGTGGGAATTGGACACCACCACCACTGGGGCAGAGACTTTTCCAGTGCTGTCTTTTGGGGCTGTGGGATTTAGTGTCTCTGATTCACTCCCCATGGGGCCATGCAGCCCAAGGGGCCCCAGGGACTTGTTGGAAAATGGGAGTTTTGCCACAAAGGGGTGCAAAAGACCTGCCTGACCTACCCACCACTTAAATAAGTCATATTTTGAGGCCAAGAATTTCAAGACTTGTTCCATCCATACAAGCTTTGGGAGGGTTTTAAAGGGAAGGATGATTCCTGAGGGTCTCTCTGTGCCTGGGCTGGCAGCTCTGGCTGAGCCCCATGTTACCTCTGAGAGTAGGGCCTCCATGGCTGGTGTTCCCTGTGTCTGCACCAACCCAGCTTAAGCATCTCAGACACCTACGCCCTACTGCTGATCCATGGCATGGCCTTCCCTGGGAAACGGCATCGCCCTGGCTGTGCATTCATACTGCACATTGTGTTGCTGAAGTGTTCACATGGGCTTGGTGCTGTGCACTTGTGTTTGAACAAACTTACAGGAGGGAGAAGTAAACCACCACCTGAGAAAAATAGACCACCTGCCAAGGAACAGGCAAGGGCAAAGTGGGTAACAAAATAAATGTGAACCTCTCACCAGCCATCAGCACCTGCAATTGGATTCTTCCTGTGTCTTTGGAAGCCCCATCGAGAGCAGTGGCATTAAAGAGCACTTGGAAAATCATTGGTATATTATGGATGGTGTGGAGAAAGGGAGTGAGGGGACACAAAGCAGGCATCGTCATTGGGGGAGACTGGACAGAAAGAAAGGAAAGGATCTAGAAGCTAATAAGCTTGACACTCATGCACAGGCCAGGTGAGCTTGTGAAGAAGGCTGAAGGACAAAGGCACAGCTGCATATACTGAAGAAGAAGCAGCAAAACTTAATTGGATGATGGGGCAAAAGAGAGGTGGTGTTTGCCTGCCTCTCCATGGGCCTGGGTGATCTAGGGGTGTGTGTGTGGTTGTCTATGGGTCCAGCTTGAGGCAGAACAGGGACTTTCAGATCCAGCCACAGGGAGTGATGTGCAGCTGCTGCACAGAAATGTACTCTTTGAATTCCTTTGTGTCTGACTTAAGCTGTCAAACTGCAGTTGCTGTGAATTTTGCTTGATAATCAGAAGATACTGTGCCGGTGGTGCTGAGTTGTTCAACAAGATGCAAAGTGGGGTCCATACCCAATGGATTTCAGGTGCCAACCCCCCTTGTCTTAGGTAATTGCCAACTCTGGCAGATGTGCATGTTTCCTGTTACTGGTTTCATTTGGCTCTGGGATTCCTCACCATCTCTCGCTGAGTTAATTTGTGGCAGTAATATATGTAGAACTTCTAGCCTCGTACCTGCAGGAGGCTGCATTTCAGCTGTGAGTGAAGAATGCATTTTGTAATATTTTTACTAATACTTTAGCTTGTCAGTGTAAAAGGAAAATACTCATCTTTGTATTGCCCTGTGCCTCAGCCTGTGCTGGTCTCTCTGCTCTGCAGCTCAGGCTGCTTGATTTTACCAGCAGTAAAAGCAGAGTTTCCTTGCTGAGCTGAAGAGCGATGGGTTAACTCTGTCAGTGTGTCTGCATAATACCGGCTGGAACACCAGTTAAAGTCCTCCTGAGTGATTCGTGGAGGTGAGTGCTGAGGGCTGGTTTCTCAGGGAGTGCGCCGGGAAGGAGCGTGCCGCACAGTGCACAGTCTGCAGACGGACAACTCTCGCGTCTGTTGCCTTTAATCACGGCAAATGAAAAGTTTCTAAACAGCGGAAGATGCCAGGCTTTGTGTTCTGCCACCGGAGCTGCCTCTGCGCCGCCGTTAGTGCCGGTAATTGCAGACAGAAGCTGCTTTGTGTTAAAATGGCATCGGTAATTGAAACGGAATTCAGAATCAGGACCCTGCAGGCACCGCTCGGTGAAAGAAGAAAAAAAGATCGTTTGGGTCACATCTTTTGTAATTTGCGTTTAATAATCGTACCAGGAGGTACATACAAAGGGAGAGGAGAGATAAGACACAGCCCATTCCCCCTCCTCGCTCTGCCTTGCAGCCTTCCCACGGAATGGGGGAGCCTGGTGGGACCCCCCCCACTCGCCTGGGCTGGGTGGTGGGAGGGCTGCCGGCTCCCTGCCACCGCGGCTCGGGGCTGCTTGTGAGGCCAGTACTGCTCACTCGCAGCCAGGAGAGAACGGCTCCTTGGGTTCGTGTTAAACTGGATGCTCAAGTTCTGGTCTTATGGTTAGGCTGATGATTTATGGGCCCAGGTGGCTGGCTCTTGCTCAGTGGATCTCGCTCAGCTCTGTGCATCGGAGGACACTCCACTGGTTTGCAGTTTCTGAGTTTCCCATTGAAATGGGATCCTTCTGGTATCCTTCAGTGGGCTTCTGCAGTTATGCCTGTACAAGTATATTCAGGCAAATGCAAGCTGTAGGATATGGCTCATGCTGAAATGTCCCAAACTTCTCCCACCACAGCACAACAAGGTCTTCTCTGTTCTGCTTCTGGGAAATGGAATGTTGCCTGTGCTCCCCACAAATTTCAGCCAGGCTGTGCCTGAGAAGGCACAAGCTGGTGGGCACCAGCACCGTGCTTGGAGCCTGCCCATGCTCAAAAAGCCCCAGTACTAGAGCCTGTGGCCTCGTACATTCACCAGAGTGGATGCAGCCTTGTGATTTCCTTCTTGACCTGTTTGGTGAGTGACTTTTGATCTCAGGATATTGGAGTTACCAGGAAAGGCCATATAGCAACAAAAATATTGCAGAGATGCTCAGGAGAAGACTGCTGTACAATACACAAAGATCCTGTCAAAGACTGTGAGGAAAATGTGGGTGCATACTGAGTGCAGGTAACTTCTGTTCTTTTTGGCTTCATGCTGTGCTTAGCTGATGCTTGTTTGGCCCTAGAAGAAGACGGATGCAGTCTCTCTTTCCTTCGTGTTGAAGTGCACAACAGTGCTTGTGCTGCGGCCAGTGCTGCTCCCAGTCTGCCTGTTAGAGCAGGATAGTGGGTTGGATGGCCCTTTGGACTAAGCTGGTACAGCCTGTTTCTCTCATGCTTCTGGCAGCTTGTCATGGTGTGCTTCTGCTGTGCTTACCATACAGATCTTCTCTTTCAGCCTCAAACTGTCCAGGGACATTCAGCTGCTCTTACAGTGACCTAAGTGTGCACTCATAAGTCTCTGCTCTGAAGACTGCATCATCCAATACAGGGTTGCCTTGTTCCCAAGCCCCTGATCCTGAAGGAGCTAAACCTGTCAGATACCTCCACCATAATCTCTGGGGTGGTTGAGACCTATGACATGTCATCTAGAACATGAGAACCAAGAATATCTGGTTCTATGATCATATAGTCTGCTGATCTGCCCTGTGAGTTCCCTTAGCTTTGCCTCTGTTGAGCCTTGCTGTAGTGCAAATGTAACCCAGATTTCTTCCTCAGTAAAAAAACCCAGCACCACTTTTATTTCTTGTGCCAAACCCAAACACACCTAAGAAATGGCAGTTTCCATTCACATGTATTCCACTTTGGTGTTTTTAAAACCCAGTGACAACCTGGGAGCTACTCTAAATCCAGATGAGATGAACACAGATGCAAGCAGAAACAGTCCATTCTACCCTTGAAGATTTAGTCTCTTTACCCTAGATTTCTAGTCCATTATGGGGACCAAACTCAGCTCTGTTTACCTTTGTTGGTGTCCTGTTAATCTCAGTGGAAAGGAGCACATGTTACTGCCTGGATTTATTTCATGCAATGCACATTTTCTCTACCATTAGGCTTGGCTCAGGGACAGGCTTCATTGTCACCTGTGAGGTTACAAAGGAGACATCTCCAATGTCCAGCAGCTCCCCTATGCTCTGTATTGGTGCTGTAACCTCATAGTGTCCCTTGCACACAAACTCTGCATTTCTTCCTTAAGCTGCTCCTGGCAGCTCACCATTTCACAGTTCTTGCCTATGGCCAGGAAGAGCATCATCTGTCAGCTACATCTGGAGCTGCCATCCTGCCTTCTCCCAGAGAGCCTAAGGGGTCCTTATCAGAGGGCCAGAGCAGCAGTCATGACAGGAGAAATTTAGGCTGGGGAGAGGTACCTTGACTTCTTCTAGTTATAATTCCAAGGAAGAATCTTGTTAAAATTTAAGAGCCAATATCTTGATTTTTATTTAGCCGACAGAAGGCTAAACATGACTTGGCATCCCCCTGCTCAAATGTTGTCAGTAAGTACTCAGAAGTAAACATCCAGACACCTGAAATCAGATGGGGGAGAGCATCTGAAAGAGGTAAAGAGTTTCTCATCTTGGAGAGAGTGTCCAAGCTCTGTGTAACTACATGCAGACACCCAACCTTTCCCTTTTGCCTGAGAAACTAAGGCTGTATTAGCCTTTGGGTGCAGCAGCAGAGCTGATGGGGATGTTCCTAATTGGCTGAGGTGATCCATAACAGGAACTGTGGATGCTTTGGCCTTTTCTCTCCAAGCCTTCCTCTCACTTCATACATGGCAAGGAATTAGCAAGCATCACCACATTAGTCCTGTTCCTTGCCAGCATTTCAGGAAATGACAGTGTCACAGCCCTGCAAAGATACCCAGGTGAGCTGCCCTGCTGCACATGCATGGCCTTCTGGCTGGGCACGTGTGTCCTACAGTGTCATCAGCCATAGTGAGGTGCTGTGGTGATACTCCCCTACTACTTTCTTCTCCTTGGTTCAGTCCCAAATGCTCAGGTCCAGTTTTGGCATCTCCACACTGTTCCTCAATGGAGAATTAGAGATCTTAGATGGGTGGTCACATGTTAGGTGATAGAGAGACGACAGATCTTGAAGAAGAAATGAGCCCTTCAGGCTTTGCATTGCTTTAGTAATGCTCTTGGGAGGCAGTTTTTGTGGACCTGCTGTTTGGCCCTCTGACAGCTGTCTCCTTTATGCTGTTCTGTTAGAGCTCCTTTTGTGTGTTGCAGGAGATGTCGTTAGGAGGAGAAGGCCACAAAACTGTTGAAAACATCTTTCCTGTACATCTTTCTCTCACACCCCTTCCTTCAGTAGCCATCCCCACACAGGGATTACATTTGCACTTCACACACACTCACCTGGGAACCCCATACACCCACACCTACACACACTGACACAGATGCACCAGAGTCTTATTTTCTATGTTCCCCGACCTTCCTTTCCTCCTCCCATCTGTTTGTTGAATAATTCCTGGCTAAGTAACTTTCTCTGGGCAGCCCCTGGGCTGGGCACAGGGACTTGCCCCCTCTCCCCCCTGGCTGTCCAGGGGGCCTTTGAACATGTGTTTCTGGGAGGCAGACACCAGCTGGCTGGGTGACATTTGCATAGTCAGCTAAAAGCCCACGAGCTGAGCTGGGAATGTCTGGAGGAGCCCATGGCAGGATGGAGGGAAGAGGGAAGTGCTGGTCAGCTCGAGGTCAGCTGGAACAGATTTCTCAACAAACAGACAGATGGTGAAAGGAGATGAGGGTTGGGGGGAGCATGCAAAGGCTCCTACATCAAATATATGTCGCTAAATGCAGTGTAAGTAACCAATGTGCCTATGGGCATGGCAGTCACCGTGCTGCTCCCTTCCAGTCCCATGGGCTGCATGCATGGGGTGAGCACAGGCTCTCATTGCTCTTGGTGCCAGGAAGGGGAACAGGGTGGACCATGGAGCACGGAAGAGGCAGGGAGAGGCATGGGACTCTATGGGGATCCAGTGCTGTGAAGCAGCAGCAGGAACTGGAGGCTCCATGCAGCCTCCTGCAGCGAGCCAAAGGGGCCCTGTTGCTGGAGCTCCATCCAGGCACCAGCAGGGCTGCCATGACTGTGAGGACAGACCCCCAGTTTGTCTGGCCGCACTGAGCTTACAAAGCATCACCCAGCTCAGCACGTTTGGGACTGGGGTTTGTACAGTACCAAGCACAAGGTACCCTCATGGTACAGACCCCCCCATCCCTGTTGTTCCTGCCTGCTGTTTACCCCGCTTCTCCCCCCACTCCAGCTAATTTCATTGGACTGAAAATAATAAAGCAATCTGTATGGTTTTGCTCCTACAAGGACATGTCTTTGCTATTCCAAAATAACAGCAAAACATATTTACGAGCCCCTGTGCTGCCTTTGCCCTCTCTGCTGATCACTGTTCCCGGCTGCCTGCCTGCTTTCATGCTCTCTTCCGTCTGCACAGCCCATTCCTCAGGACAGAAAATACACTTTAGTTTTGCATCCCATGGCGCCTTTTGGAGCACTGGAGAAAAAAGCACTCCCTTAGCATGGGAATTGCTCAGGCAGAGAGAACTGACTTCTGTCCCCAGTGCTTAGAGTGGCCACAATTGAATACTTCAGGAAAAAAAGGCCAAGAAATGCTATAATGGACAATTAGGGGCTAAGCTACCCAGAGATTACTGTTTTCCTCCTTCCAAGGTATTTAGCAGTTGCCACATGTCCTTGACCAAGAAGGTTCACAAATTACATGTTGTCTTTAAAATCCTGGGCTTACATCCTCCATGTACCATTGGCAACTACTAGAGGCTAGTTATGTGCTGTAGTAAGAGGTATTCCCATTACATACCCCTTTTTGTTTTATTCTTCAGGAGAAATGGAAATGCAATGCATTTGTGTAATTTTTAATGCACTTTGAGGGAATTGGTGTTTTTTTTGTTTTTCCTAATGCTGTTGCCTAGATGGTGCTAAGTCCTCTCCCGAGGGATGCAAACACATGTTACACATGTTCCCCATGATGAGTGCAGGCAGACAGATGTTACAGGAATGCATAAGGAAGGCTGTCACCCAGGGCCAGCTAGAGTGGGGAAATTGCACATAAACTCCTTGTGTGTATGATCCCATCCCATGTAAAGGGGGTCTGTACGTTAAGCAAAACTGACAGGGTCCTGATGGCACCAATAGGCCTTAATTGCCCTGGTTTCACCTGGGACCCACACCCAGACCCAGGAGCTCCATTTAAGCTCAGCCTGGGCCACTCATTGCCTTTCTGAGCTGTGCTGTGGTTCTGCCTTTCTCTAGCCTGGCCTCATCTCCTGACCTCCGACCTATGCTGCAGCAGTGTCTTCAGGCCCAGCTCTTGCTGCTCCTGTTGGGACTCCCTGGACGAACCCTGGGCCTGCTTCATGACTTTGCCATGCTGGGGCCATGGATGGGCCCTGTTACCAGCACCCAGATTTGCCTCTGAGCACCTGCTCCAGTGCTGCAGGACCATGCCGTGAGGACACTGTCTGGGCTGGGATCATCCTTGGCTATGATCCCATGCCAGAACTTCATTGTCACTTTTACCTTGTCCTGGCTTAGCTTCATCAGCAGCCTCTTCAGGATGACAATTTTTTTTTTTTTTTTTGAAGTCCAGGTATTGGTGTCTCTTTTCTCACAATTATATTCAGAGATTTCTAGTAGGTTAAGGATGGCTGGTTTTCTTTTAAAAAAGCATTTCTGACTTGTCCTCAGTTTCCACTCCTTTTTGATCTTCCAGTTTGAGTTTGTTCCCTGTAGCCTGGAGATGCTGATGGGCAGAAGCCACTTACAGTCTAGGCTGTTGTGGGCATCAGTCAATATTATAATCCTTTGCACTCTGAGCAGTAAACACAGAAATTCCCCCTGACTGCTCAGATCGTGCCTTCAACTTCCACAGTTAACTGTAGAGCTTTTTAATGTAAGAACACCTATCAGGAAGAAATGCATCTTACCTCTCAACAAGGCTGCCTGAATTTCTAACCTATTGAGTACTTTTTTTAACCCATTGTTTATTAAATAATTGACTCCCCCAAAGTACCAGGTAGTCTTAACTCATCTGAGTTCCCTTTGCATTTGATCTAAATGTCTCTGTTCTGATATACTGGAAATGAGCGATAGAGATGTCCTTTGCAGTCAGGAAAGTGTCATGCATGCCTGTTACAAGAGAGAAATAGTAATTGCTATTAGAGCTCACTATATATGAAGCAAAAGGAAATGTACTACTGTGTTTTTTCTCAAAAAGTCTTGAATTTGGTCCTCAGGGCCTTATTTATCACTTGGAAATATTCACATGCCTGTTGGGATTTCATCAGAACACTTGCAAATCCCCAAAGTTTTCTGAATTCTCGCAGAGGAGGCTCTTCTGTCTCAGGTGGAAGCTGTTCTGTTGTTCTGTGCCTCATGTTTGTCCTCTAAACAGGGAAGAGAAGTGTTCAGTGCAAGTATCCCATGCAGCTGTCAGAAAGGTGCATTTGTGCTGTGTGGGGAAGCATGGTGGGATGCAGCAGGGCAGAGCAGGGGTCACCACACAGGACACTTGTTCTTGTTTGGGTCAGATGTGCTCCTCAGTCTGAATGCACCTCTGCACTCTGCTGTACTATCTGAATTACCACCAATGAAGTATGCAGGGAAAGAGAGAGTTGGCTTGTGCCAGCTCTCTCTGCATACACACGTGCCCGCACACCCTGTCACAAACCCTGCCAGCTCCCGGAAATCTGAATGTTTGTGTACCTCAGGACTTAAATGTGGGCTTCCCACTCTATGGGCAGCTGCTGCCAAATGCCCAGCTCATGTTTTGTTTTATGAATCCCTTGCTTCTATGAGGCTTTATTATTATTATTCTTTGAGCTAAAATGGATCCATAACCTTGTGGGACAAGGACATTGGCCTGGCTGGCAGTGTACATGCTTTCTCGTGTTCGTGCTCTCCCTCCCGTCCACAATTACTCTTCATGCAGCAAAGAAAATAAAGCATTCCAGAAAAATATGACTTCCCCTCTCTCAACAGGAGGTCACCAAGGCTTGGGCTAGCACAAGAAAAAGAAAGCCCAGGGAAAGAGCTGCTGCTTTTTGATTTACATGCTGGCTGGGCAAAAGGAGAGACTGCTGAGTGAAAGGAAGGTACTACGGGAGCTGCTAATTGAGTAATTGCAGCACAGAGCTGCGGAGAAGATAGCAGGAGCAGGCAAGAGAGACTTTCTCTCCTGGCTGGCAGGAGCCCTTGATTTCTTTTCTTGCCATGGGTTTGAGAGCAACAGGACAGGTCTATGTATCTGTTTTTTGACATTGCATAGCACAATCACTGTTCCTCTGCCACAGGCAAGTCTGCCCCTGCATTTGCCTCTTTTCCTCATGTTTCCTTTCAAGCCTTTCTTGTACCTGGAAAGTTTTATGCACTAGCTGTATGTCTAAATAAACAAACACTTCTCTTGGCTCTGTGTCCAGCCCTTGCTACAAAGAGTTGGGAAGTTGAACAGCTTGCCTTCTCTCTGTGCTGGGCATGGGATGCTCATCATGAGCATGCCCTTATGCAGACTCCATCATCCTTTCTGTTCACATCTGGACACTGGGGTTTTGAGGCTGAATTCAGCAAGAGCCAAAACCACTTCTGCTTCCTGCAGCTGAGTGCAAGATGCTGCAGTTGCCAGGGTTGTGCAAGGGGGATATGACATCTCCTGGTATGGCTGGGCTTAGACAGGGACCTGCTGTTCCTTGCTCCTGCCTCTGTCCACACTGAGCTGGCAGCCACTGAAATCCCTGCTTGAATGCGAATTTCAGGCACATGTTCCACATTGCCACCGAGATGAACATCATTTCCCAGCACTGGCAATAATCCACTCCCCACATGCTGAATCGTATGCTTGATCCCAGGACCAGGCTGGAGCTCAGATAGCTGCAACTGGAGAGGCAAGGTGTGGGCAAGACCTGAGCCCATGCCACTTGCCTTTGTCAGTTTTTCTGAACTCCGCAAGTCTGGCGTAATCATTCCCCTGAATCTGAATACTACTCCTCCACCTCCTCCATGGATGAGCAGATATTCTTGTGATAAGCCTGTGTTTTTCTCCCACTCAGGAGGAAGGCTATTACTGCACTAGTCAGAGCAATCGAGACATTTGTTTCTGGCTGTGAGGGATGCTCAGAGGGGGAGGACAGGCAGAGTCCCTCCAGCATCACTAGAGGTCTCTCTTTATCTGTATGTGCTTGTCTTCAGGCCAATGGGAGAAAAATACACTTGCTCAGAATAATTTCTTTATCTGCCTCTTGACATGTCACAGCCCCGTAGAGCATGCAAGCCCAGGGAAGTCAGAGGGCTGAGTTCTCCTTGGCTCAGTTTCTCTGGAGAGTGTCTTCTGCTGATCAGTTCTCCCAGGCTCCCATCTTCTCCCAGCACCCTCCTCAGCACTTCAGGGCTCTTCAGCTGGGTGGCATCGATAGCCCTTTGCCCTCGGTCAGCCCACCCAGGGTTAAGAAGTGATTTGCCAAAACCATGGTCTGAGCTTTCTAGGATCTAGTGAAGAGCTGGTCCTCTCCTGACTCGTCATCCTCTGGACAGGCTGTCAGCAGAGTCTCACCTTGCCCTTCTGAGCCCATGCCTCTGCAACTTCTGTGTGCTTGATGGGTGCTGCAATCCATCCAGCATCCCAGCAAAAAGCACCAGCAGCAAAATACTGATGTTGTTTGGAGTTGACAGCAGTGGAAGGAAGGAAGGACATTGTGTGACTAGTGCTAAGATTTTTGGATGATTGGTTGTCCGCTTTCCCGTGTCTCACTTCATCGTAACAGTGGTGAACCACATCCTCAAGCAAATTTTGCTCTGCAGGCTACCTGAAGCACAAGGCCTTCTCAAGGAGCTGGAGTATCCACATTTATGAGAAACACTTTGGTGGGAACACTGTGGCTTGTTTTCCATGAGCTGTTCGGTGACAGGCAATGAGCCACAGCATGGTGACTTCAGACACAAGCACTTCCCTTTGATGTGAGGGCCTGTGTGCAGCACTGTGGTGAATGAAGCTTCAACTGCTTTCTCAACATAGGAAGGAGAATTTGCTTCTATACTGTGTTTTTGTTTCCATATGTAGAGATATGCAGCAGCCATCACTATGGTGCAGGCAATGCCACAACATCAGAACCCCTCCAGCAGTTCTGCAGGGTGATTTTGTCAAGGGCAGGAGTTACCCAGCCTGTAACCAGACTCCCAGCAGCCAGTAGCTGGCCTGGCCATGCAGGCACTGAACGTGCCAAAAGCAGCCTTTGAAGTGTGCAAGTAGACTTCATGTGGCTTCCATCTCAACCCTGCTGCATGTTGAGCTTGCGTGTCCCTTGAATTCACCAGTAGCAGGGGTGAAGGATGTGCTGCAACTTCTCCTAGTTTTGCCCAGCTCTTGTGCTCAGCTTCTTGTGCAAGGTTTTCCTTTATTTTCTTCCTTTTATTTTTCTTTTTATTTTTTAAGGTGAGAAATGGATGAAATGTTTGCGCTTAAGTAAGACACTGACAAGATGAGATAGACTGCAAAGCCAGGCTATTCCTCAGAGCTCTGTCAGTGCTCCCACAGTCTCTTCTGAGCTGCTTACTGCTGGTTTAGCCCTCTTCACTGACACAGGCTTGCAGCTCTGAAAGCCCAGACTAGCAGCCTTGCTGCCAGCCTGCAACATGACCTGTAGCCCTTGGTTGCAGTGACTTAGCAAGAGAAGCCGTGTGGATCTGGAAATCTAGGCCTGGTGGTGGGAAGTGAACTTTAGAGAATCCCTGCCATGGCCTGGAAAGGTGAAAGTACTGTGGACACCAGTGGTTCAGTCTGTTTGCATGTAGCTAGAGATACTGATTCTGGGATACTGCTGGCCTTTTGGAAGCCTTTTAGATGAGATCTTTGTCTTGTTTTGCATTCATCAACTGCTCCCCCTGATACATACTTGTTAACCTTCCACCGACCAGAAAGATGGACAGTTCAGGACATGGCATATGAGTAACTTGGGAAACATGAAGAAACAGCATGTCTGCAGCTTTCTTGTGATGCATTTGACTTCTGAGCCCAGGAAGACAATGGTTGAAATAGACTGGTTCATTCACCCATTGTTTTATTTTTTTACTATCTGCTCCTCTGCTCTAGTCTCTTGTGCTGTGCTAAACACCAGCAAAACCAGTGAGACTGCAATATCCCATGCCAGGAATATTTTCTAAGAAAGAGCTAACAAATTCCTGTCTCTCATGGATAGTAAAGGTAGACATACCTGAGTCCTGCCAGCTGCTTCTCCTGGCTGCACATGAATTGATTATTTTTATTCTACCCCTTTGGCAAATTTGCTAAAATGCCCAACGCTAGCTTTGTGTTTTGCTGTGGGCTCTTTTTTGAGGAACACTGCAAGGGTAGATGGATTTAGGTGTTCTGAATGCTGGAATCCTGTAAGTGTGTGAGCTCTTTGAGGTCTGATGGTGACAGTGATGCAGAAACCTGCCTTACTGCACTGAAGAGGGAGAGAAATGATGCAATAGCTGTGCACTGCTCCTCTGTGCTTGCTCCTGAAAGGGTGAGATGCAGTGGACCAGATTTGGTCTTGCTGAGTCTCTGCAGCCCAGAGAACTGCTCTGAGTTGGCAGCAGAGTGGATGCTGGGATGCGCTACTGTCATTTGTCTTTCTGATAGATTTTCCCCTTGGATAATCTCTGTTTGAGAGAGCTCAAAAGGAGGAAAATGCTTCCTAGGGCAGCTTTTCTTCTGCATACATGTAGCCTCACTCAGGTCAACGTTGGGCACATTTACAGAATCAGCCAGCTTAGTAAAGGCTAAGAACATAAACTAGATCTGCAGAGGAGGGGAGTGCTTTGGTTTCCCAGGCAAGAATTCTTGCACAGAGGCCACTGTGTAATAGCCAGTCCAAACATACCTCCAAAAGAACCTCTGGCAGAACATCATGTCACATGGTATCCTTCACTGTCATGTGGATTCCAAACTTGGTGTTTGGCTACAGTATGCATGGTGAAGGAGAGTCAGTGCTTGAGATACAAAGATCATCTGGATTTGATGCTTGGGAAATGGACAGCCTCCCAAAGAGGGAGAAAGCAGTAAATTAACTGTGATCCAAAACCCAGAAAGGGATGTGCCACATCAGTTCTTTTTAACATGGTGCACTGGTATGTAAAACCTGAACATATTTATCCTGTGACCTCTCATCCACCAGGGAACTGGAAAAATTGAGCAGATATATTGTGAGCTGGCGAAAGAGAGGATTGTCACCCACAGACCAGGCACTTTCCTTTCTTCACCTGCTTTCAGTGCAGTGTGGTTTATGTACAGGTGTATTAATATACCTATTATGTATGAGAGAAGCAGAAAGAGTGACACCAGCTGCTGCTGCTGGTTTCAGTGGGATTTAGGAAGCCTAAAAGCCTGGCTGTAGATATATTTAACCCTACTCTACTGTGTCCTTGCATCTCAGAGATTACCGTACATGTTTGCAGGCACACAGGCAATTATCTGCCTGCATTTCTCTGTGTGCTCATGTGTTGGTAGCATCTCCATGCACCCGAGTCTCTGCCTGGGGGTACAGTACAGTGCTATAGCCAGGAATGTCCTGGAGCTGAAGCTGCTGTAGTAATTACAGCAGATAAACTGCTCTGCTTGAGGGTTGCTGTCCACACCAGACTGCAAGGCAGGCAGCCCGGCTTTACCACTGAAGTCTATTCATTTTAATAAGAGGGACACCCTGTGTTATTAAGAAGAGTGTTTATTACTGTCGCAGCACGCTGACAGCAGCTTCCATCATCGTTAAAAGGCAGATGGGGGGGAGGAGGGTAGGGAGCAGTGTGCTCCTGTCTCAGAGGGTAGGACCCAGCTGGTGAGGAGGCTGGGGGCTTCAGGGCTTTCCCCTCGGCCCAAAAGGAAGTTTCCAGTGGAGAAGAAGCCTTCAGGGAGGATGGAGAGAGAAGTGTGGGGCCCTGTTCAGTCTAATCCTCAGGTTCCAGCCTAAATAAAATCTGTTCTGTGTGAGAGAGAGTCTTATCTGCCTCATGCTGTGCAGGGACTGAGAGACTGCAGGCAATGGTGGGGAAACTGAGGAGGGCAGCAGCACTGGCTACTTGCTGGGAGAGGAGGGTATCGGATATGAGTAGGATGCTGATGTGGCTGCTTGGTCCAGGAGAAAGGTCTCAGCACCTTTATGCTCTCATTTAGTGGTGGCACCAGCACTGAGCTGTATGGTTTGTACAGCCCTGTCTGGGGCCCCTCACCTGGGACATGTGAGAGGACATCTTAGTGTACAAAAGCAAGCTCTGATTCAGGGAATGGCAGACCTTCACCCATAGCTGTCTGGACACACTTCTCATTTTAGGAGTTGTCTTATAAATGAGATATCTGGCATAATGCTGGAATTTGTAGGTCTCAGGGAAGAGTAGGAGGAGTTGGTCAAGAGGTGGTGCTTATGCACAGAGTGAACAGCCAACATTACTAGATGGCTTTGTTGATATTTTCACTGTGCAAATGAGACTTGAAGTTTAGAGGAGCCACTGGCAGAGCAGGACAGGGGACGTGGCACCAGTGTAAAAGGTCTGCACACTGCATTCCCACTCTGCACCCAATGCTTTCACATTTCTGAGTACCCAAGACATGGTAGTTCCCAGATATAGATGTTTATGGAGCCAAATCTCTCCTGGTTACTGGGATTCCGCTTTCTTGTTTTCAGTCAGAAACAACTGCACCCAAAGCTGGAAAGGGACTTCATTACTCTGTTCCATGATGCACAAAGGAAAATCATCAAAGTTTTTGGCTTTTAGATGGAGAGCTATAATTTCAGATACTACTTTGAAATGAAAGAAAATGTACTTAAAATTTCCCTGTCTTCCTCCCACCTGTTACCCTCTCCCTAATTTCTTCTCCAGTATATTCAAAACTGCCCCCAGTTCTTCTCTCTGGGCTTCCTTCTAATTTCTACTCCTTCTGGCTTAAAATTCCTGACTTCTGTTCTCTGAAGTTTAAGTAGTAGAGGAGTTACAGCACTACTAGGGACATAAGCTCTCCCTTGCCACTTTCCCTCCTGAGGAGTACACGGTTGAGGGGAACAAGACAACCTGAGTAGTGACTGTCATAGGATGGAGTTGATGATCTTTCTGGTGCCCTTTGTCCACTGCAGCACCTGTCACAGCAGGAAGAACACATTCCCTTCTGTGCTCTGTATAAAAGTAAAAGGTCTCTGCAGTCCCAAGAGGATCAATTATGTCCCTGCAGAGGGGTGGTGGAGGACCATTCCTTGGTGGAAACTCCATATGTCCTGTAACTTTATAATGGAAGCAGCTGACTGATGTACCAGTGATTTCATCCTACCAAGCAACAGGTGAGTGCGAGGGAGTAGATGGAAAAGATACATAGCAGGGCAGTCTGCAGGTGAGCAAGGGCTGGTGGGAAGCTTGGGGGAAAGTGCCAGTTAGGGAGAAGCCTGCATCCTGAGCCAATGGTGGGTGCTCTGCTGTGCAAATTCTGCTGCAGCCGTGCTCAGTAGAGATGGAGAGGGGTCCTTGTTCTCTGTGACTTAGTGCCTTGCTCACTGTGGAAGCTTTTGCTGGTCAGATGCCTCTGATGGCTGGGGACAGCTCTGGCTGCTCCCCTGGCCCTTGCCCACCTCGTTGAGGCTCTCCAGCCATGTGTGACATTAAGGCTCCTCTAGGTCTCGGCAGGTTTCACAAGGTTGATTGGGACCGGCGCGTGTCACTCTCGGCCACTTCCTCATCACCATAACTCTGGGCTGAATAACAAGAGGCCGAGAATCTGCTAACGCAGGCCCCGGCAGAGTGCCCCATCACTCTCTTTTATTCGTACTGGAGATTTATGCTGCCTATCTCCCTTCCCTTTGTCCACCAGCCGGGCCCTATAAGTCATGTCCCTGGGCTGACAGGTCACGTGTCCCGTGCTGCTGCCCTGTCACAGTGACTGATGCCAGGGGGTGATTAAAAGAGAGGAGGGGTGAGAGGTCAGCAGCAGGCGGCATGATGCGAGCGGGGGGATGTAATTATCACCCCTGTGACATACTGCTGGGGGCTTTCATGGATCGTCACCCGGGCTGGGGGGGGGGGGGGGGGGGCGGTGCTGGAGCAGGGAGGGGGAGTGGATGGACACAAGGCAGGAGTGGGCAGGAGGGTTATGGGACGCAGGGGCTTTCTGGTTTTGAGAGAAACCAGAAAGTGTAAAGCCCTGGCTGTTCCCCAAACTGAGACCTTGTGCCCTGTAGAAAGACAGGGAATTTGGAAAGCTGCTGGCATCAGGAAGCAGCCCTCTGTTTGGAGAGGCTTTTGGCCACTTAAATATGTTTTAAGTTCCCTCCACTACTGCATCCCAACACTGACAACACACCATAGACCAGAGTGCCTTCAGACATTCAAAAATCAGATGCATGAATGCACTTCCGGGTATGATTTGACGGAGAAACTGGCAGCCCCGGTAACCCAGTGCCTGGTGCTGGCACTGCTCATTTCCTTCTGCAACTCCCCCGTCTGGAGTCTTTTGTGGACAAGATGAGGCTTTCTGGGTGAATAGTCTCCCAGATACACCATGTAGTATATAGCTTTGGATGTCCCCTTGGAGCCCCAAGGTAGAGATGGGATCTTCAGCAGAGCAAATAATGAGGAAAAAGTAGTTGAAGAGAGACTGAAAAGTAAATATCTCTATCCTGGAAAAGAGGAGTTTGGATGGAACAGGAGAACAACTATCATAAAGCTGTATAAATGAGAGAAATAATTTAGATTCTGACAATGGGAAGATTAAGAATGCTGGCTGGCACATAGGGGCTGGAAAGGCTAAAATAATGTTGAGAATTGTCTCAGCAGTGAGCATAGTTCTGAGTATGGTTAGACTCCAGCACTGCTGAGCTTTGGGGCAGGAAGTGAGAAGAGAGTTCACTGTTTCTGTCTCTAGTCTGATTTAGGTAATTCCAGGGTATTAAAATTTTGCTTTTTTTTTTGTTTGTTTTGTTTGTGCCTTCGAAGGTTCCATTGCTTAAACTTGAATTTCTAGTTTGGTCTTGTAACTGGGAACCGCTTCATCAAGGTGTTTCCTAAGCTAGGACTTAAATACTCTCAACCTCCAAGAGTATACATGAGACCACTTCCAGTTCCCATGGTTTCACTGGCTCAAACTGTCTTGGTGAGCCATGGAATAGCATGAGTATCTCTCATTATAAGCCTGAAGTTTAGCATTAGGCTCTTGGACTGTGCCTGGGAAGATGGTGAAGAACATACAGTACTGTGCTGTCATGCCCTCAGAACTGAGAGATGCAGGAATGCCCCTGCAGAGTAGGCAAGTGTGGTTCATCGAGGTCAATAGCCATCCTCTAACAGGAGCTGTCATCTGTGAGTCACAGCAAGATTCATGAGACAGGCAAATGTGCCTCATCACTAAGATCTTCCCCTAAACTTTTGTAGTTGGATGATGGTGACGTGGACAGCTGTACCTGGTGCCATTTTGAGCCTTTGATTAGTGTTTTTGACAGTACAGGGAATGACATCTCTTCATACTCGGAGGTGAATATGTACATCAGTGTTGCTCTAGTTGTCTCTCAGAGGCAGAGATGGAACTTCTTTGTGACATTTCATTGGCCAGAAATAACTTATGTTTAGAGGAAAAATATCACTGATTAAGCTAGGGTAAATATTATTCATGCAGTCCGAATTAAAAGATAAGTGTATTCTAAACATTGTCTTTCTCACCAGCTCTGGACAGAATTATTGCCACACCTCATTGAAGCTCAGAACTTAATTTATCACTAAATTGCCTAAACTTAGAAAGAAACTCAGCAATATTTGCAGTAGGTAATCTTCAGGCTCCAAATTGCCAGGCATCCCTGCCTTTCATGCAGAGAAATGAACATTTCCTGCATTCCTTCAGACATATTTCTTCAGATTCTCAGCAGTATCATGGTGCATGTATAGTGTCTCTTCTCTCTGCTTTGTTTCATCATAGCCATGATGGGAGTCATAGACAGGATTTAGCTAATGCCTCATATTATTATCATCATTCATGTGCTAGTGGCTCCACTGTAGGTTTTCAGACAGGTGTTTATTTCTGGAAGGGACTATGGTTATGGGTAGTCTCTGTCACTTTGGCAGAGTGTTGTCAATGTATTTGCAGATTCAGAGAAAATATAGAAGGAAGGAATGCTAAAAATTCATCTAATCCAGCCAAAATATACTTACATGATTCCTTCCAAATGCTTCCCTAACTTGGTCTTTAAGAAAAATTATGCAAACTTTCTAAAAAAATTATTACTACATACACAACTAAAAAGATGTCTGAGCTCTCTAAATCTCCCTTGATGCAGTTTCAGTCTGCAATTTCTTCTACTTTCCAAAGACCCTGCCTCTTTAAAGCAGCCTGCTATGGATTTGAAGATTGCCATCATGTCTCCTCCAGTCTTCTTTTTCTCTAGACTAAACAAACCTGACTACAGTCTTTTCCCTGCAGACCATGTTTTCTAGATCTCTGATCATTCTTTTTTAACTTCCCTGTGGCCTTTTGGATTGTCTGCTTTTCTCCTTGAACTTCAGTGCCCAGTGAGGAACAAGGAAGGGCCAAGGATTCCAACAAAGATCTTAGTAACACTAAGGAGAGCACAGGGATTAGAGGAAAATATTATATTTTACTGGAAATCAGCTCAGAAGATATTGAAAATTCGAAGGGTGGGAGCTGGGAACTGAAAAGGATGAACCTAACCAACATGGTGTCCACTGAGCTACCTCCTATTCGGTGATGCTGCAACAGAAGCCTTTTTTAGTGTGGCTTAAAGAAATCTTGTCGCTTAAAGTACTGGGGACTGAAACTGAATGGGATTGGGAAATGAGAGACCAAGAGTGACAGAGTAGAAAGTTACTTGGGTTAAGAAAACCTGTGTGAATACATCCAAGATCTTTCGGAACTCTTAACTCTAATAAAAAGTGGGATTCCTTGTGTTCCTTTTCTAAAACAGTTCTAGGTAGTGACATTGGCAGGAAATGTTAGATGAACTGAAAATTTTAAATCAAGGAGGAGTTCCAGATGTGAAATCTGAGTATTTGTGTTGGAAACCTGGGTTGGAGTGCTGATCTAGGTTATTACATCATATGAAATAGAAAGACCTCTTCTACACCAAACAAATCACTTGTAATCTTGCACACTAAGTGCAAAATCCCTTTTTTCTTTAGTCTTCAAACTCAGATTCATTCCTCAAAAACATTTGGTGAATTTCAAACAGCAAATGCACTTGAGAGAATTCAACTGCAACAAACAAGCCGTCAGTGGAGAAGTGGGCTAAATTTGGCAAATAGAGTATTTGCTGGATATTGCTCGCTTAGGTTTACAGGGGACTAGAAAGGACATGCCAAAACAGTTGTTGCTAGTCTTTGCACAAAAGATGTTTCCTTGAAGAAGGCATTCAGAGTCTCTTATTCTAGAGCAGAAAAGACAAGTGAAGGAAAATTTACTGATGATGAGCTCTGGCAATAGTGGTGGGAGGCAAAAGGATATGGTGGTTAACAGAGGGACTGGATGATGATAGGCAGGGAGAATGAGAGCAACAGATAGGAGTGGGAGACACCAAAGGGGTGGGAAGCATGGGGGAGGAGGTGAGGAAGTGAGCCAGGAGAAGACAGCGTGACTGTGTCTGATCTACACTGACGAGTACCAATGTTAACTGTCACCTCTCATCTCCAAACTAAATCACGCCTGGAATTGGAGGCAGCAAGGAGCTGATAGAGTCAGCCTTAGAGAGCCGACAAGTCAATCAGAGCGGAGATGCGTGGAGAGACACCAGCTTTATAGGGCTCAGTGCCTTCATTCATCGCAGGATTTACACCTGTCAGGCTCCCGCGGGGGGAGCGTGCTGGGACTCACTTTGGCACCACTTAAAATGGGACAACAGACACATTACTGCAATCACCCTCTGCTTTCCTGTCCTCTGGAAGGTGTGTTTTATATTACAGGGAGCTTAGCTGCCTTTGTGAGTTGAATTTGAAGCTGAACACACCTCTTGCTATACGGGAAAGGACTGCTTGCATTTCAGCAGCTGGAGGGCTATTCCCCATGCAAACCTGCAATGCCCCAGACCAAAGAGGGATGGAGGGCTTTGCAGGGAGGAGGAGATGATGGGGTAACTGTTCACTAACCAAAATGCTTCAGGAACTATGTAGCCTGTGCAAACCTCATTACCTGAGTCTGACGTGATACTATTAGAAGAGGTCAACAGAGGCCAGAACAAGAGATCAGCCTTCTTGTCTTCTTCCCAGCTCTTCTCAAATACCTGCAGTGCTCCATAAAGACTCTCCTCTCCTTTCAAAAGAGTGCCCAGATCAGAACTCTTCCCTGCTGGCTAAATCCCAGGTACCAAAGCTTGTGATACAGGCTTTGAGCTGCCTGATCTCTTAATCCAGCTGTGTGTATTCATTTGAAACTGAAAGCAGCTCCTTTTTGTCGTCTGCTTCTCAGCATTAACTTCTCTTTGATGTAATTCTTGCTTCCGATGCTCTCTCCCTTCATGGGGAAGATTAGTGTGAAATTGGCCTGCTTCTCCAGAGACTGCAGTGTTAAGCCTTCAACACTTGGTCCTTATTGGAAATCCTTAACCCACATCGAGAAGAGGGGGAGGGAAGGAAAGTGTAAGAGTTCCAGATTTGACTCTGCCAGAGCTCTGATGCCTCCTTTCCCTTCAATGTTTTGGGAGTGGGGAGCATGGATGTTGAAGGACATAGGGATGTTCTCTGAGTAATCCATGTATTTTAAAGCAGGGACTAGGATGCCTCCTAGCTGCTAGGGATATATCCTCTCATGTTCAGAAGTGAGGATGGCAATCAGAGGGAACTGTGAGCATGCAAACAGTATGCCCAGGTTGGTCAGAGTGACACGTTTTGGGAGTTAAGCCACAAAATTGTAGCTAATCTGCTTTGAGGAAGTACACTTGGAGACGGATTTCCTATGCCCATGGGGTGGGGATGGAGTGCAAGAGAGCGAATTTCTCTCTTCTTGGACAGATGTGGCTGCAGGGTTGCCTTAGACTTCATCTGAAGTTTTTCCTCATGAGAAGATTGATGGGCTCAGTGGGGAGAGACTTCAGTGAGCTCCAGTACAGCATTTCCTGAGTATCTATACCTTAGACAAGTTGCTTGTGAGGGTTTCCCTTTTCCACAGTGACAGGACAACATTTCTTGCTCTCCCTTTCACTCTGCTTCTTGCTCCTGCCTCCCCCCATATGTCTGCTCTCTGCTTTTCTTCCATCATCCCACCATTACATGAACTTCTGCTTTACTTCACCAACCACTTCCATCAGCCCTTGGACCTGTGCCTGCTCCTTCCTCCTTCATCAGTCTCTTCTGCACCCACTGTTCCTCCTAGTGGCTCTTCTCTACTCCCCACACTCTCAGGTCCTGACTTTTGCTGCATTCCAGCTCCACTATCCCCTCCTGCTTGGTCCTGCTCCATTGCCCTCCCCGTGAACACATGGTGCCATTATCTAAGGAAGGGCCTTGAGCACCCCCTTGGTTTAGCCTTGTGCTTCCTCTTGCTTGGTCACCCCCCTCCCCTACCCAGGTCTGCAAATCACTCCTTCCCATGTCAGCCAGCAAATTGGTTTATCCTCCCCCCATCCCAGCTTTCATTACCTTGCCGAAATGAAGCGATATCTCCTCGGCGGAGGCTTCCCGTTGCTGCAGCCAGTACCCAAATCATGAGAGCTGGCATAATAAATGAAGACAAAGTGCCGGCGGCCCGGGCCATCTCTCCCACTGCGCCACTAGCCGCTGCCAGCTTCATTATTCGCTTAAGTTGCCGGAGAAAATTACTTAACCCTGACCCGTGTATTAGGGCCCTGTATTAATGCTGCGACAGGCATCTCTTACAGCAAAGAACAATTTATTAGAGCCGAAACAGGCTGCTTTTCTCTGTCATTTTTCCAATCTGAGCTTTGAACACACATCATTAAACTTGTCTGACTCTCTCCCCTTCTCCATCATTCCTTTTTTATTTTTTTAAACAGAAAGTGCTGTAGAGAATAGAGATTGTTCTGAACTCATTGAGTGCCTCAGACTTTGCCCCCTCCTTTCTCCCCTTATGCTCTTTCCTCCAAACGCAGTCCATGCCTCCATCTCTCTCTGTCTAATTCACCCTTACTCTTCTCCCTTTGTAATCACATATCTGTTTTTCAAACTCTTCTTCCTGAAATTCTCTCACATTCTCTGCTTGCTTATCTGTCCCTCTTTGTATGGGTGTCTTTCTTTCACTCCATAACTTTGGCTAATCTCACGTCTTTCTCTGGGCCAAACTGGAAGAAATATGCTGGAAAGTGCACGTTCCCAGTGTCAGAATAGGGTCTGTCCCACTTTGCCCTGCTCTGGGATTTCCTGGGATAGCAGAGATCATCAGAGCATGGAGTTTCCCTATGAACTCATTTTCAGTACTACCACCCTCATCGCCTTCTCTCCAAGGGCTCACCTAACCACTGTTGGGGCTTCTACATCACCCAGCAGTCCCCAAGCAGTGTAAGCACCAGGAAGGGTTTCAGAGAACTAGCTGTGTGGGAGGCAGGGAGCTTTCCTCTTACTTGCTGAAATATTTCCAAATGCTTTGGTGGCATTCAGTTATACTCTCTTCTTTAAAGCTGACTCTAGTCACTGAATTGACAGCGCACAGCTTTCAATTGGGATGGATTTAGCTGGAGGCTAACCATGCAATCTCTCCCCTTCTCTATTTTCTGATGGGCTACAGAGGGAGAGAGACAGACAGAGAGACAGAGACGGAGGGATGAGAAGCAGCCATACAAGCTCTTCCTCAGACCTCACTGCTGAAGCCTTGCAAAGATGGTGACAGAATACTGTCTAAGGAAGAAAACAGTCAGTAGCAGATGGTTTTTACCTGATCATTCTTTGTTTGAGATGCAAGGCCTAGGCTTACCCACTTGAATGAAACCTGGGCAATGTGAGTGCAGAATGATAGCTCAGACTGGGTATCCAGAGCTGGAGGCTACCAATTTATAGCAATCTCAGTGGAGCCTCAGCTGTTTAAGGCTTGGTGAGGGGGCATTTCGGTTCAACTGCCAGGACTGAGTGCTTAGCCCCTGGGTCAGACTGCCTATTGTACTGTTGTAGTTTGTCTCCAGAAACCCTCTGGCCAGAGGTCAGATTAGCTGAGGGGCTGGCATGAAGACTATGTTGGCCTTATTATCAATTTTACCAGTCCAGAGCTACCTCTTAATAAAGAGGAAGATTCTGTATGAATTAGTTGACTGGTGATACTAGAAATTTTAGGCTAAGCCTTCAACGTCATTAGAAGAAGACAACATGAGTAACCCAGAATTTCAACACACAAGCTATATATGACAAATGTTCTTCTCCATTTCCATTTTACCAGTGATTTGCATGAGAAAACAGCAAGAAATGTACACTTTGTTAAAAAAGGCTAAATATACAGACTTTCATAAATGATTCTGGCTTCAAATATTTCTAACTCTGGTTCTGAACCTACTCTTAGCTGTTTGTTAATGATTTGCTCATTGACAACAATTTTCTCATGGGAATAAGTGCATGAAGAGAACTTGCTAAGGACCGAATGGATCTTGGTGACCACCATGCTCTCCAGCTAACTTTCTATGTGACCATATATTCCTGGACATGTCCTCTATTTGTCAGCAATGAAACTTGATGCTAAACAGGAGGCCTTGCCATATGTGGAGGGTCTGCTTCTCTCTGCTTCTGTCTGGATCGCCCTGAGGAGCTGGAGATTACTAGAACTCAACACATGGTCACGCATAGATGGGATTAAGCTAAGAAGGGGTAGGAGATCTGCCTGGTTTGGGAGTTGGGAGAGATTATTTGTGCTACAGTATGCAGAACTTTATACACTGTGACAGTGAGCACTTCTGTCTGCCTTCACGGTCTCTTGTATGATCTAGGTGAGAAATATTTCTGGTTTTACATCAATTTATTGTGAGTCATGCTGGATTGAGTTTCCTGCAGCCTATAGAGGGGGACAATCTGCCCCTCATCTTGAACCTAGAGGAATGGCTTTCATCAAAGGAAGAGGAGAGTTCAGACCCCATCGTTTTTTTCAATCTGCAGCTGCTCAGTTGACACTTTGAATTCTCTGTTGCAGCTTTTCTCTCCAATATGGATCTTGCCAAAGACCCCTTTGTCATCTCAAAACCAGATTTTTGACAGTCTCAAGTATGTTATCAGCAATAGACTAACAATCAAAAAAATCATACTAACTAAAGCATTAACTAGTATTAACTATGGGAGTAATAGGTTATGTTACTCTAATTTAGCAGAAACATTATTATCTTCCTGTCCACTCAAAATTTGTCTGGAATACCAAAGTTTTATATTCAAAAATGAATGAAAATTAAAGTGATGGGGTTTTTTCATAGAATCGTTCACATGCAAGGTGGGTGTTCACCTTTTTATCCTAGTCTCATCCCCTAGTGTTTATGTGGGGGCTGGATGAATTTTCAAGGCTGCTTACCTTCACAAAGAGGGAGAAAGTTATTTCTAGCAATGTCAGGAATCAAGGGGATTCTGTAGCTATTTGTCAGGGGAGTGATTGTGAGCTGAAGGACAGCAAATTCATGAAGACATAAACATGGTACATGAGATGGCTTGGGGGCTGGTGGGCTGTATCACAGCAGTGATACCTCTAAAATAGAGGAAATATCTCAGGAGACACACACAGAAGAGTGGTGCAAAAGCTGGATCACAGTATGGTCTGGGGTAGTTTTCCTCCCCTTGTACACCATTTCTGTGAGTGATTCGGTCAGAGGTCTTAGTTTTTAGCCACCTGTTGAGGGATCAGCTAATGAGAGAGACTCTGAATAGCCATGCATGACCTCCTCATCTAGCTGGGAGGGAGGCCAATGCTTGTGCATCTTCTTTAGCCATCAGGGAAAGGCATTTAAGACGAGCTGTCAGCTGGGCCTTTAGGAGCTGAACAGTTCCATTGGGCTTTTGTTTAGAGTGTGCAGGCTCTGCCACCACATAAAGCATCTCTTCAGCCACTAAAACTGCTGATCTGTGGAACTTCTCCATTGCTTTTTCCTCAGATGTGAGTACGGGGTCACTGAGGCTGACATGGAGAAGAGGGGTGGAGGAGATGGCAGGGAGGGCGAAAGGGGATGGTTGGTTGGTGCAGCTGCCCTTCTGCTGGGAGTCCCTCCCGAATTCCCTGCCACTCTCCTGCTTAGCCTGATAGCTTCTCCAAGTTCTCTAATCACCTTCTTGCTGTAATGAGCCTCTCATCTCACTGATGGAAATCAGGGTATTTGGTTATGAAAGGGACACTGTTAATAACACGATCTCTCTCTTCCCCACTCCATCCCCCACTCCCCCCATCAACCCCCCTTCCAGTTCTCCACACAATTCTCTCAATTAACGATAGGCAGAAATTAATTTTTCCCCTGGACTGAAACAATTGCTTGGCAGAGGATTGCCAGCTCGGCTCCAGATAGGAACCTTTCCCAGCAGAGCCCAGAGAAAGGAGGAGAGACCGAGGCGATAAGCAGGGCCCTATCAGCAGCCACAGGACACAGTAATACAAATGTTATCCTTAGAAATGTATTTAAAGAGGATATGTTTATAATTCGAAGGGGATTGTCAGGACTGCTCCCCTCCCCCTCCCCACAGATCCATGCTGCTGCGTTCTTCCTTACCACAAAATGCTCTCAACCCTCCAAAAGGCTTGGCAATGTCAGCACCCCAGGCTCCCCCAGCCACTGTATGAGGTAGGAGAAGGGGGTGCCTGGGTGCAGTGCTGGGAATGGCTGTCGAAGGCCACAGCATGCAGCAGGCAAAAGCCAGGAAAGACAGCAAACAGGATCTTCTTGAGTGGCAGGGGCATGCAGCAGTTCTACTTGGGTTTTGAGCAACAAGAGGCAAGGAGTCGACAAATACAAATATGCTGTGCTAAAAAAAAACCAGTGGTAGAGGAATGAACAAGTACATGGAGATAAGGTAGTCGAGCCCTATCTCCCTATGTACTTAACCTCTCCCTGCCCTCCAGACCAGCTGGGAGAGGTTAAGTACAGCCTGGGCCAGGGATCTAGTTGCTGTTGCACGACTCAGAAAATGCTGTCCTCTTGGCTGCTTTCTGAAGCTACACATTGATGAATCCCATATGTAAAATAGCTCCATGTTTAAAAAAAAGCCATCTGACCCAGCCCAACCTACAGATGCCGGCCAACAAGGGTGCTCCTGGCTGGAACACCCAGCCCAGTTCACACACCCATCGAGCAGAGCACCTTCTCCTTCCCCTCAAATAAGGAATGACAATGCACTCAATAAGCCCTTCTGGCAACCCCTGCCTGCCCACTTCATGCAGACTTATGGCACGCCCCAAAGCTCTATATAAGACCTGCTGCTCTTTGTACCAGTTGATCTCACTGCAATGAACAGGCAGATAATAGCAAGACTCAAGGTCAACAGGAGAGGAACAAACAAGAGAGGCCATAGAGTACTTCCAGGAAGTGAAACCTGCAATCATTATAACTGCAAAAGACATAATTCCAGCCTCCTCAAGGCTTTACCTGTCCTTCTGGGTGATCCCCACACCTGGCTGTGCTGGGTTGCTTTGAGGCCTATAGATTTTGACACACTGCTTGTTCTTGCTGAGGGCAAGCTAGCACTCAGTTCCTGCCCAACCACGTTAACATCCACAGTGCTCCAGCCCTCACCAGCATCACTGGTACCACTGCCTGCTCTCTGCTGCCATGGCAAATGTACTTCTTTTCTGAACATCAAAGCATCCTCAGCGGATTTAGTCAGGTCCCTGCGGCTGGCTGGTAGACTGCTATGTGCCCCTCTGGGTGTCTCTGAGGTCACTGTTTTTACACCAGCAATAACAGGTAGACAGGCACTCCAGTAAGAACCCAGATCATTCCAGTCCTACAGAAGTCCTTCATCAACTGGCAAATAAAGCAAAATTATAAAATAAAACATACTAGATAAGAGATGAGTAGCTTCATGACCAGACTTTCTGTTGCACGATTAAGGGGAATCCTGTAATTTATTTAGTGGTCCTTCTTCCTGCCTTGCTTGCCCTCTGTTTCTCTTTTTATTTAGTTCTTGCTTTCAAGTTACAGCATTAACATCCTTCTTGCTGTCCTTTCAATGGCAGAATCCAAGTAAAGCTGATTTCATTTTATTAATTTCTTTCTGGGGGAACTCTGCATCTGTGACACCTTGTCTCTCGCCTGTCACAGTAATAATCACATTTGTTTTATGTTGCCTCACACCTATATTTAGTGTACTCTTCACAGCAATCAGGAGTTTGACTTGGCCATATCAGCAGGAGTGGCACCTTGTCACAAGTCCCAACACTGTCTCCTGCACATGGTAATTGCTCCGACAACTGCTAGCAGTGATGGAGTCCCCATGAATCCTCACTGAGGTAGGATCTGCGTTGCTATTCAGTGCTCAGGACACTATACTGTAAGGAGGGTTCATACACACCAGGTCCCACAAACCTTCTGGCTCCCCTCACTTCAGCTCACTCTGTCTTCACCATGCAGACTTTGTCCATCCAGTGCCACATGTGTGAAGGCAGGCACCAGTCCCAGAAGGCCTAGAGCATCTACTGGGGCAGAAAGGGTGGAGGAGGATTTGGTAGACCCTACTGGCTTTCCAGTACAGCGGAGAAGTGTTAGACCAGAGAAGATCTGATTCAGTGAGTCTGAAGAAAAGATACATGTTTTAAACATGTATTAAACCAATTTGTTGCTGTACAGTGTGAAAACCTCTTTCTTTTGCCAGGTGCAAGCAAAGTCTTTTGGCCCCATGTAGAGGTGCTGTGGGAAAACAATAAAACCTAAAATCCAGACCACATTTAATGGGACTAGGCTGACCCACTACAAGATTAAAATACAACTTTTACAGACAAGCCAGCCCCACTTTCTGTATTACTTCATGTTCATAGCTAGAAAGTTCTTTCAGACATCCCTGTGTAGTGTATGAGGGACACTGGAAATTAAGCACAGGCCTGTCACAGGATGTTGAAATACAGGTCATCCCTAATCATTGGGATGATCAGGAATCCTTAAAGTCCACATTAAATGGATACCAAAGATGCTGGCAGCAGATTACATAAATGTAGGCCTGAGTTTCACTGTACCCTCAAAGACACTTGGGAACCAGAGCATATTAGGGAAACACCACCTGATGCTTGTAGACCAGTAACCAGAATTATATTGACCCTGTCTGTCCCACAGCTTCTGGCAAGAGTCCTGATGTTGGGCCAAAAGCAAGAGCTTTGACTGTAGAGAAAAAGTATTTACTGCCATGGTCTGTAAAAGAATGCAGACTAGATATTTACCCTGCAAATGACATCAAAAAAGTGAAAATATCATATTTCTTTTGTTTTTTTTTCTTCTTCTCTCTCCGCTCCTGCCCTGACTCCCTCAGCAGCTTGGTTTTTCCACCCATTCCTAGTGCTGCCAAACAACTGCCTCAGATCGGCACACAGTGATATTGGTGGTGTTGGGGTAACCTCTGTCACAGGAGCATGTGGTGTCTCATTTTTCCAGGCCCATGGTAGTCACTAATTTGGACTGTTACTAGCTTCTTTGGCAACACCCATGGAATGACATGGGAATGTGAAGCTAGGATAGGACGTACTCTGTAAGGGAAGGACACAGAGCTGTCTCTGCAATTGACTGATTTGCTTGAGCTTCTGCATTGAAGTTCCTGGGCTCTCCGTGTGTTATTTGCTCCCTTCCCTCAGCATTTCTCACTATTGCCAAACTGATAATCCTCAGTGAGGTTGTGGAGCCACCTATCCTGGTGACAGTAGAATTCTTCCCTTTTTCCATCATATTTGGTAGTACTAAAATATTCTTAATTGATAGTGGCATGCCCATTTACTCAAAAAGGGCTACCATGAAAGCTATCACTAGATTGGTTGCATGGCCTTTACTAGCAGGGGTTTGTATGAACCCAGTGGTACAAAACACCAGGAAAAGAAGCTGAGCTCTGTAAGTGTGTTTGGATTGTCCTCCCTAGCTATGTTCTTGGGGCTGGTGTTCACTGATTGTTGACTCACACACCTAGCCAGAGCCTCCACGACAGCCTCCTCCCCCTCCTTGCCATTTTCACCCAGCTTTTGTCACTGGGCTGTCCATGCTGAGCCAACCTGGCATTGGTCACCTCACACAAATGTCCATGTTGGGGGACTGGCACCTCCAGATGGGAGCAATCCAAGATAGACTGTACCAGATCCCAGGGAGAAGTTCCTAGGAGGGTCTTGACATGTGCAGAGCCTCCCAGATGCCATTTCTGTCACTTTCAGGTGCAGTTTAAGCTTGGACTTGGGAAACGGGGCTTTGAAGGCATCTGGGGGAGCGTTCTTCCAAGACAAGTAGACACAACCAGTTAGTCATACCAAGATGCTGGTGAGTGTTTGGCAAAGATGCACAGAGAAGGTCTCTCCCTCTGGCCAATGTACACCTATTTCTGGTAAGGACTGGATCTCTCAGAGACGGTACATCCCACCACACCCACACAGCCAGACCAAACTGACAGCCCAAGATTGTCCAGTGGGCAACATGCAACCTGACAGCCAAAGTCTTCAGAAACTCCTTCCGGGTGTTGGGGCGGGAGGGAAGCGTGGCAGTACAGCCTTGTCCACCGAGCACTTCTCCCTCCCTCTCTCCCTCCCTCCCTTTCAACCCTGTCCTTTCTCAATACCCAGGAAAGATTAACTCCTCTTCGCACACCAGAGAAAGTTATTATCATTAATGAAGAATTAAAAGAGAGTGATTAATAAAGGGCCCTTATCTGGCCATGAGGAGGAGGCTGGACAATGGAAGGAAGATGGAGAAAATGAAAAACAATAAATATGAAACGTAAAAGGAGGCGAGCACTGCTCCCACTTGTTAGATCGCAGCTGCATCTCCTGAGGGGGGAAGGCTCCAAATTGCTAATTACTGCCTCTGAAAAGACCTCGCTCTGATATGTTTTCTGCTGAAAGGTTCCCATTAATGAAGCAGCGATGATGCCGTTTCCCTTTGACTTGCCTTCAATTCCCTCCCTGAGCTTCCTCCCAAGCCGGGAACAATGAGGCCCTGGGAGCTGGCGGCTCCCACAGGCCTCTCGGAGACTAGGCCGGGGGCAGCCGAGTGAGGGGAGCCGAGCCGGCTGTGAAATATGGAGGGGGGAGATAAGGCAAAGACAGAGGAAAGAGGCTCACTCCCAGGAGCCCAGGGAAAATTTGCAGTTATTATGAAGGAGATGAGACAGATTAAAAGCCCTTGTGTTCTGTGCTGCCCTTTTATTTAGTGGCTTCATCTCTGAGATGAAAGAAGTTGGAAATGACTTTCTCCGCATTTTGCTGCAAGAAGCTTCACGGCACATTTTTTGACTTTATTCCTCCCTTTGTCTCTTGTCCCTTTTCTGTCTCTCTTTTTCCTTTTAACCCCTGAAAGATTTCACTGAGAAGTGCCATGGGACTAGGCAGAGCATTTGCTGGGGTAGAGCAATGACCCTGCTGCTCTCCCCATCCTACTGGGCTGTATGGCTCCCACTGGCCACCTGGGAGGGAGCTGGGCCAAGGCACTGCCACAACAATCTGAGAGCATCCAGCCAAGCTTCCTCTCCTGCTTGCCTCAGAAATGTCCCTCACCACTAACACACTCTCTCCTGCCTCCAGGCCCAGCAGCAATTCAGCACAGGTGACCACAGCCTCTGGGCAGGAAAAAAACCCCATCCTTAAAAAGCCCAGTGATGGATAACAATCCATCTGGGATAGGAGTGCTGAAAATTTTGTATCCCTGGAGCATTTAATGAGCAAAACTAGTGCTGAGAAGTTGGGCCAGCTCCCATTCAGGCAACCTACAAAGTGCACAGAGAGTAAACAATTTGCCAGGGATGTGAGATGAAGTTGAATGCAGGCAAGGATTTAAAATTTACTGTTGCTGACTCATGTCAGGGTGAACCTTGTAAGACTGGACAGAAATACCATAAACTGCTCAAAACCAGATTATCCCAACTGCCTCATTATATTTCTTGAATTCCTGTTCCAAATTTTCTGATTTTTCCCCATAGGCATCAGTGCTCCTTTGTGGCACCCTTTTAGTTCTTGGGACTCCTGCAATTGCAAGAGCACTTTCATCCTGTCTCTTACTTTTGCCCTATCTCTCTCACAGAAAACCGACCCTGTGTTCCAGTATGTTGTCTTTACTCAGGCCAAATGCTGACAACATCTGCAGAAATTTGGGTTTGAGTGTTGAATGTGGAAAAAAATAATGGACAGGTGAAGTACAACTTATACCAGTTGCAAAACATTTTGTCGACCTACAGAAATGGCAGAGAACTAGTTGGGAAATGAGGGGAAAATAAGAGAAATTAGAGTGGGCACCTGCTGCCATCTCCCCAGGACATCTGGATACAGGATTTCTTGTACACAATTGTTTGTCTGGTTTGTTATCCTGCCTGGAACGGCAGCCAGTATAGCGTGCTTCAAATGAAGGGGTAAGAAGCTCTGAAGTGGATGTTTACAGAATAACCTTCCCATCAGGGGAGTTTTTCTCTAACCCAGACATTTTGTGGCTGTTCTATATCCTGAAGCATGAAAAAGGATTGCAGCGGTGGAACAGGATTAGATTTTAGGAGGGATTTGCTCTCAGATCAGAGAGTAAAAAGAAAACCCCTGCATTGGAAATAGGAAACTGGCAGGGAAAACAAAATGCTGCTAGCAAGTAAGGTGAGTTACTGCCTCAGAAAGGGTTAAAAAGACAAAAGGACAGAATTTTACAGGCAAATTGGTGCACATAAAGTAACTTTAATCAAGTCAGCTATTGGAAATGGGATAAAAAATATCTACCTAATGACTGCTTTTCTTCTTTTAATATTTCATTTCAAAGGAAATAATAGAGAACTACAAGGAAATGAAAATGTTAACATGACAGCTCAGACTGACATAAAGGACTGGTTAGATAAACAGCATGAAGAAGCTCAGCAAAGCTAAATGAAGCTTGTCCTGTTGGGGTGTAAGAATCAATGGCAAACTCAAGGATTCAGTTATTTTTGAGTATCTTGACAAACTAGGGAGGGTGCCAGAGGACTGAGGAAGAGCAAACACAGTGCCAGTCTTGTGCAGTGGGAGCAGGGAGGAGGCAGTGATCTTGGCAAGTATCACCCTTTCAGAGTAACTTCTGTTCCTGGCAACATGATGGAATAAACAGAAATGGAGGGAAAAAGTAAAAATACAAAGGATACGAGATCTGTGAGCAATTAGCAGCATAGAGAAAAAAATCACATAGAAATACATCTGATTACTTTCTTTTGATTAAATATGCAAAATTAGTGAATACCTCAAACGTAATATATATATATATGGACTTTGGCAAAACTTTTGATATGCTGCACTGTAAAACATTACTTGAAAAACAAACCAGTATTGGCTTGAATGTGAGAGCAGCTACCTGCGTTAAGAAAACCCCAAACACTCTTCTGAAAAACAACCCCCCAAAACTAAACCACACCAAACCAAACCCAAACAAAAAAACCACCCCCAGCCCCCACCCAAAACCAAACCAAAAAAACAACTAACAAAAAACCGCAAACCAAACAAAACCAAAAAACAACAACAAAAAACCCCCAAAAAACCCCAGCCAAAAAAAAATAAAAAATCCCCAAAAACAAAACAAAAAAGATGAAAAAACCCCACTCAAAACCCCCCGAAGAAGCATCATGAAAGCTGAGAAATAAAACGGAATGTTACACAAAATTGGCCGGTGGCAGGTTCACACCCAGCTTTATTCTGATGGCTGCTGGTGATATGTAAAATGGGATGATAGGAAAAGAGATGCAAGCTTTAAGAAGATGGTAGTAGCACTGTGAGGTTTAATTTAGGATATACACAATCGGCGTGGCAGCAACGAAATGGAGGAGTCGGGGTACCAAGTTTATTTGTTGTACATTAAAAATAAAATACGATAACCAAGCAACTAAAGGTTACGTCTATGGCAAGGGCTGCCCCGCTGGCAAGTAAGGGATCTGTAATGGCTCCACTGGCGGCACCAGGCACAGCATAAACAGACACAGAAGCAAGGAGCACCGCGGCACCCCGCTCCGAGGCGGGCCGGGCGGCGGGGCGGACCGGCGCTAGCCCGGCCGGGCCGTCAGGGCTCAGCGGAGGCGCGGCGGCCCCGCCCGCAGGCGGGGCGGGCGGAGGAAGTGGCCCGGGGAGGCCGGAAGCGGCGCTGACGAGGGGCTGGCGGAGCGGGGCGCTGGCCGGTGAGCGGGGTCGTGGGGAGGCCCGGCGGGAGGCGGCGCGTCCGGGGCGGTGAGGGCAGGTTTTCCCGGTGAAACTGGGGCGCGTCGGGCAGAAGCAGCGGCGGCTTCTCAGAGGAGAGAGTCGGTGCGGCCGGGTCGCTGAGGACTAAGGGAGGCGGCCTGCGGCAGTGGGTAGTTCACCGGGATGGGGGTGCGGGTGTTTCTGAGCCCGGTGGGGAGAGAAATGCCACCCCTGCAAGGCACAGGTAGGGAGAGGGGGGTGTTGTGAGGTGAGGGATTTGACCAAGACTTTGGGTTTGGCACACTGACAGCCCTGAGGTGTAGGGGTGGTATTTTTCGGCAGTAGGAGTTGGGGCTTGGTCTCCTACACCCTGTTCTAAGGAGCCCAGGGTCCCGCGCGCCTTGTTTTGCTCCTGAAGCGATGCTGGCTTGCAAACTACCTGTTTTACCATCTCTTTTACTCCCAGCTTTGCTGCTTGTCTACTTTTTGGAAGACTTAATCTGTTCGTCAAGCCGGCTAACCCTTCTCTGTGGCTTACTGATGCCGGCTAGTAAAAACTAGCTCCAGGCTTCCATATCCTTTGGGATGTGTAATTGAGCATGCTACTTCAACACAAAAGATGCAACCTTAAGGCCTTTTCAGACACAGAGCACTTGACCGAGCTGCTGCAGTAGCGAGATCTGTGCCACCATGGCTAGAAGAGGGATTTAACCCTTGCAAAAAGAAGAAGTGAGTGTTAGCCCAGGAAGTGGCAGTTGTCCTGCATTGGGTCCTCCCAGGTAACTCCAAAGTAAGTGTCTAACTCGGTTAATGTTACAAAGGCTATAGCATATTACAGTCCAGTGATGTGTTGGTAGCAGTATTTATGTCTGGTATTAATTGTTTATTGTCATTTTGAGTAGGCATTGCCAATGGATGAACTGGTGCATGACTTGGCCTCAGCTTTAGAGCAGACTTCAGAACAAAACAAACTGGATGAGCTATGGGAAGAGATGGCCCTAAGCCCACGGCAGCAGCGGCGTCAGCTTCGCAAGAGACGAGGTCGTAAACGACGCTCAGACTTCACACATCAGGCAGAGCATGCCTGCTGTTACAGCGAGGCCTCAGAGTCGAGCTTGGACGAAGCTGTCAAGGATTGCCGTGAGGTGCTGACGGGTAATTTCAGTGACTCTGATGACATGGCAGTGGTCAAACGACATGCTGCTCTTAGTGCCACCCTGAGGAGCAAGCAACACTTGTGGCATGAGTCAGACTCCTTTACAGAGAATGCACCTTGTCGACCTCTCAGGCGTCGACGGAAAGTCAAACGCGTGACATCAGAGGTGGCTGCCAGTCTCCAGCAAAAGCTCAGGGTGTCAGAGTGGAACTACGAGAGGGGCTGCAGGTTCAAGTCAGCCAAGAAACAGCGTCTTTCACGCTGGAAAGAGAATGCCCCTTGGACATCTTCCAGTCATGGCCTTTGCGAGTCAGGAGAGAACAGGCCCTTCCTCAGCAAAGGAGGAAGGAAGGAGCGGATGGAGTGTGAAGCTGATGATCAGAAACAGGGCTCAGATGAAAACATGTCGGAATGGTGAGATCTCGGTTTCTTCCCTGTGCTAATCAGATGGCTGCCTTGCTTGCAGCTGCTTGTAAATGCTGTGCCGTGCTTTTTGAAGTTCTTAAAATTATTCAGTGCTGCTCTCTTTTTGAAGATGAGAAATATCTCAGCTGCTTCTAAACTGTAGATTTTTTCCAAGTCTTTTCTGTCAGTACCGTATGATGACCCAGAACGCTTCCTTGAAAAGTTGGCAAGCTGGTAGGTTTCTGGCTCCTGTTACACAAGGAGTCCTCTGAAATGTCTGTGGCCTTGCAGCTACAACGTGGCATGCTTATGGCCTATGGTTTGGAGAGTAAACCCACAGCTGGCACTTGTGTTGCGTGAGTGATACGAACTGATCTCAGTTTTTTGTTTTCAGCATTTAGTATAAGTAGTAATAGACAGCAGATCAGGTCTCCCATCATTACTGCTAGTCCTCTGTGCAGGTACTTTGTGAACTTCAGTCTGACCTTGCTTGCAGTTATACATCTCTGCTCTTGATGTGATCCTGAAAGCCTAGCTATGGGGGGAATGTGGTGAGATGATGAAGAGGTTGAGGGGAACTTATGTTACCTGCAGTATAAGCCTGCACAAACAGTGGAGTGTGATGTTTTGGTGTCCAGTTTTGGAGAACTTTGATGAATTTGTGGCAGAATTGCATAAAAGGGATTAAAATGAGGTCTAACTCTTTGATACAGTATGATTGTTCATATGTTTAGTTTCATCTAAGTGTTGTGACAGTCTAGCTCCTGCAGTTTGTCAGAGTGGACAGGTGGCACTTCACTTTTATGGCTTTGTGGATGATAGCTGGAAGTGCAAAATTCTCAGTGGTGTTTCCTGGGACACTGTGAAAAGCTTAGGTTATAGTAAGTCCTCACTGTCCTGGGTCCATGGAACCACTATGGCATTTTTACTGTGTCAGTTGTGATTTGTAGCATGCAACTGTTACAGTGTGGTCAGTTTTTTCTTTTAAGAGTGGCTGTTGTTGGTAAAAGGTGGGTGGGAAGTGGGGCTTTACAAGAAACTTGTGGATAGAAACTTTTTGTTACTAGTTGTTAAAGCAGTTTTATCTTCTCAGAGCTGTTTGCTAATAGTCCAGGAAAAGAAGTGTGCTAAGTAGCTCCTGAATGTTGCATGTCAGTGGTGATGGACTGAGAGATACCCTTACTAGATGTGGCAGTGATGGACAGTGTTCCTTGAGTTGTTTTTTTAACACCGGTCAGAGCCTGTTCCATCAAGTCAAACTTGAACTTAAACCAACAGGCTTTCATCCAGCCTTTGTTTGTGCCAGCCTTGGAAAGAGTAAATAAAGAGCTGTGTCCAGACAGTTACTTCAGGACCATGCTGGGAGATGGCTTTGTTCTGTCTCAGTTGTCCCTTGCTCTCAGACTAATTATTGTGCAAGTATATGCATCAAATGACACTTACCATCTGCTGCCAAGTCCTTGGGATTCTCTCTGGAAAGCTAGCACTTGGAATATTTGACCTCTGCAACACCACATGTGTGATCTGTGCTATGACTCATTAGGGAGGGCCTCCGTTGGAGGGAGGGATACATACAGCCCTCTTCACTGCAGAGTATTCCTCGCAGCAGTGGAGGATCATGCTTTAGTCTCTGCTGCTCTAAATATAGCACTTTGCTGCTAGCAGCACAGTGAAACTGTGTTTGCCGCACTCCCACTGTGTTCTAGCTGTATTTTCTGGTACAGTAAGAGAAGTACTTTGCACAGATGTATGACAAGGGCATATCCTGAGAAAGGGAGAAGAAAATTGGATATCTAGGAGAGCAAATGGTATGGAGAGCTGATGGGAAGAAAGGTGACTGATTCTGTTTGTGGGACTTGGAAGCAATCTGTGGTGATCTGGTGATTTACAAAACTTTCATAATGAACTGGTTCCACTACTGTTCACTCCTCTAGCAGTAGGGAATGTCACAAAATGAAATGGGTTTTCAAGCAAACTAAGTTGTATATTCAGAATGGATTTTTTTTTAACCGTCTTTTTCTTCCCCTCCACTGACACTTGCTTTGATTTGTTATGCAGGAATGAATCTGTAAATGCCGAAATATCCAGTATTTTCTCTACTTTCTAGAAGGCTTCTTGTCCTAAGTAAGGTCAAAAACCTACTGTATTCAGCTGATAAACTCCCATTCACTGAGAAAATCTTGGATATGGATTCTTAATGAGGAGATAGTTTTTTTTTATAGTTTGTTTGTGGGACTATGCCCAGTTTTTTCCTGGAGGAAGATGAGCTGCAGTATTGTGATTCAAAGTGTGCATGAAGTGAAATCTTTGAAATCGTTTGCCAAACATGGCAAAAGGTGAACATAAATTGAGAGAAGGATGGATATGCAGCAACATGAATGATGATGATTCTTAAATGGGTAATTATGTGACCCAATGCCTGATCTATAAATAATTGTGGAAACAACAGAGGAAACACATGGTTTTAGTTAAAGCAGTCATTTGTGTATTTGTACAAGGGTGACAATTAACTGCTAAGACTGTTAGAAGTAACATGCCTTTCTGTCCCTAAATGTTTTGAGATTCCCTGCAGCCATAATAAAACAAAGGCAAATTATATATTGAGTGCTGAAGTTCTTTCTCTTGTTGGTCTAAGCTGAATACTTCCAGAATGGTCTGGGTTTGGTTTGTGGGCAGAAAAACCATAGTACAAGAGCTGTCTAAAATATCACTTTGAGTGGTGTGTTTACTTGTGAAAGATACGCAGTTGGTCTCACCTGTTTTCAAGTACCAAAACTCTTAATGTGTCTTTTTCAAACCTGGAATTCTACTGACCCACCAATGCCATGAGATTTCACTGGCTTAATGGTGATGTGTTTGTTGTGGTTTAACCCAGATAGGCAGCTCAGCTCCACACAGCTGCCTGCTCACTCCCATGCAGGGATGAGGGAGGAAAATGGAGGAATAAAAGTAAGAAAGCTCTAAGCTTGAGGTAAAGTTGGTTTAGTAGGTAAAGCAAAAGCTATGTGTGCAAGCAAAGCAAAGCAAAATAAAAATTCAGTACTTCCTATCAGCAGGCAGATGTTCAGCCATCTCCAGGAATGCAGAATTCCATCATTTTTAACATTATTTGGGAAGACAAACACCACAACTCCAAATGTCCCTGGCTTCGTGCTTCTTTTTCCCAGCTTTTATTGATAAGCATGGCATTATATGATGAAGGATATCACTGTGGTCAGTCAGGGTCAGCTGTCCAGCTGTGTACCCTCCCAGCTTCTTGTGCACCCCCAGCCTGCTCACTGGCAGGGCAGTGTGAGCAACAGAGACAGCCTTGGCACTGTGTAAGTGCTGCTCAGCAATAACTAAAACATCCCTGTGTTATCAACACTGATCACAAATCCAAAACATAGAACCATACTACTGTGAGAAAAATACTGCTACTGTGAGAAAAATTTAACTCTATGCCAGCCAAAACCAGTACAATATTCTGGCCTGAGAATGTGACCATCACTCAACCTGAGTGTGCACTTAAGTTACTTTACCCTTTGGAAGGGAGCTGCTTCAATGACAGCCTGCAGTTGCATTCATGAGTCTGCCTAAGCTGATGAATTGGAGGCCAATCTCTCCATAAAAAAAAAAAAAAAAAAAAAAAAAAAAATCCCCTCTCTTGGAAGGCAAATGACAAAGACAGAGTGTTCAGCTTCCCCTCCTTCTCCAGCCCAGCCTGACCTTCTGCAGCCCCTCGGTGCCTCTTGTTTTCTTATTTTTATAGAAAATCAATATCCCTCCTGACACAAACAATAGCTCAGGCAAAAGAATAAATGGGGGAAACCTGAGATCTCTGTCCATCACCTCTCACTTTAACTCCCCGAAACTATTTAATTATAAGCATGCTTTGCTCCAGGTGTTTGCGACAGTGAAATTGCTAAATGAGGACCATTTTAACCAAAGATTGGGTGATCAATAACACTCTATAGCAGTAGCTTGTCGGATCAATAGCATTCATTATTTCATGGTTAAGGTAAGTAGCCTCCTTTGCAAGTGGAGGTCATTAATCAGTGCTTACTGGACCTGCAGAAAGGCCTGCATAGGAGTCTAGTTTGTGTTCAGCCCTGCAGTGTAAAAGGGGTGGTGAAGAGGGTGAGATCCCTGGTCTGGTGGAGCACTGGAGTGATGCATATCTATAAGGAACTAAAGAGCATCTCAACAGCCTGCTTAAATTACTATTTATATGACCTGGAATCTCGTCAATGCTTTTTTCTTTCTCGGGCCCCTTTCCTCTGAGGATGCTAAAACCCTTATGAAGCAGTTACTTGGTCCTTGCATCTGCAGCTTGTGAGGATTGTTTATCCACACTATCAAAAGGGAAAGCAGGCACACTAAGAGATCGGCCCAGGGTCAAAGAGTGAGTTGTTAGGAGAGCTTGGGATGAAACGATTAATTCATGGTTCTCAGTCCTTGGCCTTAATTGCTGTGGTGTATATGTGGGAGGGTGAATGCATGGCCAAGCTTTATAATGGATTAATTTGGAATTTGATATTAACTTACATGCTGAAATGTGAGAATGATGTACGGATTGTTCATCCTCTAGACAGTGATGAAGATGCAGAGTTTTAGATATCCAGCATGATGAGTTGACTTGGCTGTACTTTAGAGTGCACTTTCTAAGAGCAATAATGTGCTCACAAAATAGGGTTTTATTCTGTGCCTGCAGTTCTTTGGAGTGACATAGATTGTGGTCCCTCATCATTCAGCCTTTTAAATCAAGGTGTTTCCAGTTGATACTGGTCTCTAGTATGATCCAATTTCTTTGGAAAAGAGGCGTCCAGAGATACTTTCAAACAACATTCCCTGACTGGAGCCTGATTCTAGTGCTGACTTACACCTGATGTTCGCATCTAGGTCTTAGTGCTCAGGGAGTAGACAGTAAGTAGTTTCTGCTTGTCGTAGTAATTTCTCAGCTAAATCGGAGGAAGTATTGCCTGAAGTGTCCAAGGGATGATTTCATGTCAGCATTAAAGCCTTCAGATGCTTGGGACTGACATGAGCATGTACTCCTACAAGTATTCATCTAGCTTTGCAGTCAATTAATGGCTTTCTACACATTAATTTCTAGCTTTATTCTTTTGTTCAAGAATTAAATTTCTAACTGCTTCAGCAGATGCAAAGCATGCTATAACAAGGTTGCATTCAGCAGCAGCAAGTCATACTGTGCTAAGGTATTTAGCTGGAGAGTTGTAAATGTCGCAGGTGCTCTTTACTCCATATAAAATAGAAGTTGCTGGGGGGCTGTGTGTGTGACAGTGTAACATTTTTGAGGGAAAGGAATCTGAAGTAGAAAACTTCAGAGGGTTTTCAGTAGCTGTTAAGTGACCCAAGGACAGAGTTTTTAACTGCTCTTAATTTCCTGGTGAGTATTCCAGATGATGTCAGAGTTAGGCTATTAATTCTAGTACCCGAGGCAAATGCCATTTTATTAATTACTTCTTGATAACTTAGAACTAAACTAGATACAGGATTCTACTCTTTTTCAAGTAATGCAGCATTGGTAGGTTTTAGTAGAAAGCAGTTATGTTCCAGAGCCAGTCATATATCTGAAATGCAATTTTTGTGAGACATGTAAAGCACTTTGGTCTTGGAGAAGCTAGTAAACTGTAGTAGAGTGGTTTTTGTTTTGTGCCTGTTGCAATTGTAACCATGTTTTTTTTCTCTGTTTTTGTTCCAGTGAAACCAGCAGTGTATGCAGCAGCAGTGATACTGGCCTGTTCACCAATGATGAAGGCCGTCAAGGTAACAAGTGTCCTGTGATTTTCCTCATGTGCTGCTGGGGAGTTTCTTACTTTCTTTACAAATGTAAAGAAGATCTACATTTCTTTGACATGCAAGAGCACAGAGAGGGTGAGAAAAAACAGTGGGAGGGAGTGGCTAGAAGTTAAGAAATGAGATGAGGGCTACAAATGTATGATTTTCATAACACTACACTTTTCCTGCTGAAATACTTTGTGTATCAGATCCATAATATTTGCAATATAAGAAGCTATTACTGTGGAAAGGCACAGACATACAAGAGGAATTTGAGAGCTCTTCAAAGGAAAAAGCACAGCTTATGATTTGTTTCTATAGGTGTTTTAGGTGTTGCCTACATACCATTAGTGCCTGAATCTGCTACTTGTTTTCTCTATGGGCAGGAAGAGAAGATGGGGAAAAAAGTTACTTAATACTGAAAAGTCACCTAATAGACTGTGCTAGGAAGATGATGGTAATACATGATAGGTTTTATGTCTTTAAATATGTGTTCCTCCCTTGCTCGTGTGTGCATTAATTGATCATGGTATTTTCAATGTCTGTTGAAGAAATGGTTTCTTAGGAGTTTTGAGTGTGAAGTGCCATCTGGTTTTATTTATCAACCAACAGAACAGTGTCCAGTTGATGGGGGATACAGCAGAAGTAAGTGTGAAATGTGTTCTAGGAGGCGCATAGGCATTGAGAACTACTGTATTTGGAGCATGTGGAATGTCACCCTGGAGACCTGCAATTCTGTGCACTCTGATTCTGTCACATTTCACAAGCTAAAATTTGGATGAGATCTCTTCTGGGAATATGGGTGCTAAAGGAAGTAGCATCAGTAGCTCAGTAATATATGCTGCTTCCACCAGCTTGTTACTGGCCCAGGTACCTGTGTGAGGCAACACGATGATAGCAAACATCCTTATGTGTTTTCTGATCATATTTTAGGCTGTAGGACCAATCTGTTGTGATCTTAGGTGAGTATAATACTTTCCTTAAGAGTAGGGATTTCAAATATCAGCTTTGACCTTTGCTGAAAAATAACTGTTTCCAGACTCCGGTTCTTCAAAGGCAACAGAAAAGTAGAATCTTTTGCTCTCTCTTTTTACTGATGACTGTTCAGGGGAGCTGAAATTAGCAAGCTCTTGTATATCAGATGACGAAGCAGAGTGGTGACTGAAGTGTTTTACTTCATCACCTGACACAAGTTTGATGGAGACTGGGTAGTGTATATATATATACTTGTCTATATGCTTGCCCTATATACTTGCCCTGATTTTATACCCTGTTTTAGACATTAATTTTTGGCTGCAACTAGAAGTAGGATGCTCAATATACAGGAACATGTAGAAATATGACTTAGATAAATCAATAAAGTCCAATTACAGCCTTCCCTGTCTAGGTACTAGAAAAGGTTTGACATCCTCGTTGTCAGGTCTCTCTCTGTTCAAACAGTTTATACTGTGATAGCTTTCTGGCCAAGATGTTTTAGCTTACAGTTATGTTAAAAGGGTTAAAAATATTGTTGCACTTTCAGACTATAAAAAATATCTCCTTTTCCCTTTTTTCTGTCTTGACAATTCCTAGTCATAGAGAAAATAAAAAACCAACTCTCTGTGTCAGTGAGACAGAGAGAGCACAATTTTTTTTTTTTGTCACAGATCATCACCTTAGAAATAGTTTTCCAGCACAATTCCAAGCTGAATAATGGGAAATTTAAAATGGCAGCATTCTTAAATAAATGTAGTTTTTTTCCCTTCTTCTTTTGCGATTACATCATGTAATATTTTTGCTGTTGCTAATTAAATAAATCATCTTTGCAGTTGCGCATACCAGCACACTTCTGTGAGCAGAGAATGATCCTAGTTCATAATTTAATTGTAAGGTGGGGTTTTTTTGGTTTTATATTTGTTACACGCATTGGGATCTCTCACAGTGAAAATTAATGGAGTGTTCGCGTATGATGCTGATTGTTAAAGTTTGTCTTGTGAAAATAGTGATTTGAGGTTTGACAGGGCACTATGCTCATAGACCCAAATTTCTAGGAATAATTTTGCACAAATTATGATCTCTTAGAAGAACTATCCAACATTACTTACTTTTAATTTACTATGAAGTGGAGATGGGATGTTTATATTTTAAGATGTAACTGTTAGGTTAACTTGATACATGACAGAAAAAACAATGTCAGAGCTTTGGGATAAAGTGTTCTGGCTGTCCTACCTGTTGCTGATTGGAGCTGCTTTTATGTGTTGCTCCTTCAGTTATGTGCAAGATTGCAGCATTCTCACTAGATGAGTTTTTTGCTTTCTTGTACCTTTTTTTTTTTTTCTTTTTTTTTTTTTTTTACCTAGCAAGATGTGTGGGTAGGCATAATGGACTTTGGTCAGGAATAATGTAACTCAGTGAGGAAAGGAGAGTAATTGGGGATGCTTGAGTTAAGGCTTAATGGTAGGCAAATGAGAGTTTTCCCTAGGGTAGGTGTGTTAGTTTTTTAAGGTAAGATGAAGAACTTGCAATTACATGGGACTGTTTGTGAGTTGGGCCACTGAAATGCTATGTGTGTCAGGTTCCTTGCCCTCCTCCTACTTTTTTTTCATATGCTGCTCATGTGCTACTGCTCTCAGGGAATTTCTGGCCAGACAGATTTACTATAAACAGTGTCTGATGCAGTTCAGTTTTAGACTGCAACTGCATTAACTGCAGTGACCCAGCTCCATGGAGACTTTGGTCATGACTTCTGTTGCTGCTGCTTTAGTTTTGCAGAACATTTGTAGTTCTGAGAGATTCTAAGAAATTTTGATTGAGAGCAACTCACAGCATGGTCACCCAGAGTGACCATTTCTCGTAGTTATGTGTTTTTTGTCTTAGCTGCTGTCTTAGGAGACTAGGGGTCTTTCTCATCAGTATGTTTCTTTTGCTTACTCTGTGAGCCTGGTCTTCCCCTCTTGTGAAGTCTCTCCTGTGACAGCCTATAACATGTGCCAAATGGTTGGCCTCTACTGGTGTCGCAGTAATTACTTCAGAGAAAGAGTTCTGCATAAGACATCACACAACATTGAACTAAGGTTGATGAGATGCAGCAGCAACAGAGTGCTAAACCTGCCCTAGGCAGGTCTATAAAGATGCTTTGTTCTACAGGGAAATTCTGTAGACTGATGAGTTGGATAGTTTAAAGCATTTAGTGAGGCCCCATAGTTACTGAGGATCATTGAAACAGAATACAAATATATGGCTCTTCAAGAAGGAATTCCTAATGAGACTTCAGCTGTTTCACATTCAGATATGCCTACTTGTATTTTGAGGGACTGTCAGAGGAGATAGTGATGTTATTTGTGGCTAATTCCATCCTGTTTCTTTAGGAGATGATGAGCAAAGTGATTGGTTTTATGAAGGAGAATGCGTTCCAGGATTCACTGTCCCCAACCTTCTTCCCAAGTGGGGAGGTGATCACCGATCTGAAGTGGAGAGGATTGACTCAGGCCTGGACAAGCTCTCTGTTTCCACCTTCCTTTTGCCCTCACGGCCGGCTCAGAGAGGTGAGGTCCATATGTGTTTGAGAACTTTTGATGTGATGGCAAGGGTAGATTCTGTTTGTAGTTGTTGCATTTAAACTGGTATTGGTGATCTGTTTTGGTTTTTTTTTTAAGATCCAGTTAAGAAAAAGCTGCACTATTGGAGAGTTTCCTGAAATAGTCATACCAGCTGCCTGCTGGCAGTCTTCCTTTTTCTAAAAGTAAAGATTTTATTTGATTTGTGAAAAAATTGGCATATCTACATCTTCAAGACTGAAAAACGAGACGGAGGATCTGATTTGATTACTGAACTAAGGGGTTTTCCTGGTGGTTTTGTCAGGAAGAATCTTCTATGTTCATTGCTCAGTTTTTCTGCATTTGGTTTTCAGGATTTCATGCTCGCCTGAATCGCCTTCCAGGAGCTGCTGCCCGTTGTCTCCGTAAAGGTCGGAGGAGACTGGTTGGCAAGGTATGCCCTTTTGGAAGATGGTAATTTTGTATTTGAGATTCTGATCAGTCCTGAAGTACTATTCTAAGATACCATGTAAATCGTTTTCTGTGGAAAGTGGTTCTGTATATTTTTTGTGTCATGTATTGTTTGATTTGTTTAACTGCTTTGACTGTCAGAAGATGATTGAGAGACTAAGTGGATTTTAAGGCGCGTTTGGAGTGGCAAAGACAGCTGATCAGCGCTAAAAGCAGTATGAAAGGAGGCCTGAAGAAGAATGACAGGGAGCATAAATATCAAGAAGATTTAGACAGAATGTAGGGGAAAATGATGATGGCATGAGACTTGTGCATGCTCATCTGAGGCTGCAAGGGCAGAGAGGTGGCTCAAAGGTGAAGGAAGGCCAAATTTTATATAGGGAAGAAGACTGATATGAATGGCAGCAAAGGAAGGTGGTTTTAGCAGTTGCATTTTTAGTGGGAAGACAGGAGAATAAAAAGGTATATGCAGTAAATGCAGACGAAGCTGACAAAAGCCATGGACTAGTTTTATTACATGTAGGGCAAACACCAAACAAAATATTAGTCCTTTTTCTAAAAGAACAAACAATACTTTGCAGATGTCTGTCTAAAAGTGAGGGATACATCTGGTTGGGTCTGCATTATGGAGTGGTGAGTGCTGCTGTTTGTTGTAAAAGATGATTCTGAGAAGGAAGGTGGTGGCTGTGCTTGGCTTTTTTTTTGTTGTGATGTGCTCTGTGCTTTTGAAAACATTGGCATAAGTTCTGAGTTGGCTGGCTGTAGTCTGCTATAGCAAGGTGTCTTAGAGGGGCTTGGAGTCCAGAGGAGTGCGACAGCTGCCTTCTGTTCAGTCATACTTGAAAGATCTTTGTTGCCCCTTCTTTCTTCCACTCACCTTGCTTAATTGTAACTGGCATTCAAAATATGAATCCTCAGCTGGCAGGAAACTGACTTTAGGAAGGGTTCCTCAGGCCACCTGCAAGTGACTGGGCCTGGCGGCACACCTCTAATGATCCAAATGAGAAGGATAATATTTACTTGTTTAATTCATCTTCATCACCTTAAAGGGATCTTTGTCATTTGCAGCGGAGGTCACTGCTCCCCCTTCCCCATCTCTCTCGAAATTGTAATCATAAATAATGAGTTTCATTCAGAGCTCCCCGCTAGCGAGCTGCTAATTACCAAAAGTACGGCTTGTAATTTACACAGTAATAAACCGTAAATTTAAACATTATGGCACTTTAAGTTAATAATTTTCCTGCTGTAACAAATAGCCCATCTTTCACCCCTGCTGCTACAACTGCCCCCAAACTTTGAGTGTTTTGCCCATGTACCTGGCACAAAAGAACCTTACCTGTGAAAGACTTTTGCCCTCATCTTCAGCCCCTTGCTGAAAAGTATACTTCTTTCTTGGAGGCAGTTGCTATGCAGATGTGAACAACTGGTGCTTCAGGCTATGTGTGTGTGTGTATGCCAGCATAAAGCACATACACAGGGCAGCGTCTTGCAGGAAGTAACCTGCTCCCAGAGCAAGTCCTTTCTCCTAGGACCTACCTTTTCTTGAGTTGCTAGAGGTTCTGCTGCTGAATTGCTGCTTTCAGAAAGGGCAAAAGCATCGTGCTTTCACTCCCTATTTTATTCATTGGTGGTTGGTGAATCCCCACTGTTAGTGGAACGGTATAGTGTCCTATCTTAGCCGGTTTCGGGCCCACTGACCCCAGTAAGGTGGAAAGAAGCACTTCGTAGCCATTTCCTGGGCTCTCATGCATCCTTGTGCTGCCTGCTTTGTACTAGTCCAGTCCCTGGCGTATTCCTCTGTAAGCAATTATCATGAATAAAAATAAAAACCAAACCTCATAAATAAAATTGAATTATTTTCTGCCATTCTTATTAGTTAAATCATCTCAGGTGAAGTTCTAAAAGGAAGGAGTGAACATGTTTAGCTGAGAGTGGGCTGGTAAGGAAAGGATGTGATCCAGGGGAGTAAGATTTGTTCTTACTGGCAGCAGCAAGCTATTCTTTGCTCACTGTGTGAGAGTTTGCAACCTTTTACCTGTCTTTGTGTTTCAGGAGACCTCCATGAGCACTCTGGGCACCGAGAGGCTAGGTCATATTGTTAGTGATCCGCGCCAGAAAGAGTAAGGCCCTTAACAACTGTTGTATAGAACTCTGGGAGGGGAGGAAGAACTATAGGGTCCTCTTCCATTCTGGGGCTGAAGGACACGAAGAGCTGGGTGGACACTTAAGCATAACCTGTGGAATGGGAGACAGGATTCTACTGATGGCTTCTCTGTTTTCTTACTCAAAATTGCTGACTTCCCCTTTGTTTTATTTGTATGTTTATATAAGGCTGCCCCAGTGTGTGGACACTACTCATATGACCCTTTTTTTTGCCGTCAGCTTTTTCTTTCCTCCTCCCTTATAATGTGCCATTGCAGTTACTGCAGATCTTTTGGACATTAAGAGAGGACTGAGCCCCATACGTTCATTTTTAAAAATGCTGCTTTGTGGAGCCACACTATGGGTGCATACCTAGACTGCAGAAATGATGCTGACAAGGCAGCTGTGAAATTACTTTTTCTTTCCTTGATGTTCTGTCTCTTTCCCCAGTTAGCGTATTTAAATTGTAGTCAGCACTGTAAATAGTCATGGTGCCTATCCTTTGGCATCTCCCTAATGCTGTTCTGGGGAATGGGTAGGTAAGGATGGCACATCTTGACTGTAGCGCAGTGGGACCAGCCTTCACCAGCTGTTGATACCTTATTTTCTTCCTTGGATCTGAAATTTGTTGTTTTTAATATGACTCCTGATGATGTTTAATCTTTTTCCTTCTCCCTCTATCTTTGTTCTTCCCTTCCCCTTATCTTCTTACCCCCAACCCTCCTTTTTTTCCCCCCATGTTCCTTCCTTGGCATTGCTCCCACCTGTCCTTTCGACTCTGCCTCCTTCCAGTTTTTGGTTACCATCCATGGGGAAGAGAGATCGCAACCAGGTAAGGTGACTCTGCTCTTCCTTTTTATTTTCTTGGTTTCCTTCTCTCTAGAAAGAACACAATGCTGGCTTCTGATTTCCCACACACTGTGGCCTGTGCACATGAGGTAAGGCAGTCCTGTCCTCATTTTGTTACCTGATGTCTTCTGGGCTTTGAACACAACCCATTTCTCAGGCATTATATTGTCTATTTAAACTGAATATCTCAGGAACTCCTTTTATTTATCTCCCTGTTTCAGGTTAGTGTAGGCCTTCTTTTCTGACAGTGAGTGTGAGGGAAAATACCTCTTGACAGGAGGAGCTTTGGCCTCTCAAAATTCCATAAGAATTGGAACATTTTTCGCTTTTTAAATGCTTTGTTTTGCCTTGTTTGGCTCAGGCTTCTACCTGATAGTCACATCCACAGAGAAGGGAAAAATTGGTGAGCTTAAATGATGTAGTTAAATAGCAGCTGTAACAAGAAAATGTAAGAGGTGATAAGCAAGAGAAATAGGCATTCTTGTAACTGAAATTCTTGTGTGTGCACTTTTATATTCTCCAGTAAGTCTTTCTTAGTTTCAGTGTTAGAGGGTTTTTTTACTTAAGATATAAAAGCTCAGGTTCTTAGTAGCAAAGAGCAAAAAACAACAATCTTCCATTTGAGCAGTCATATTGTAACAGTGTTCCTGGCTGTACACACTCCTTTATATTCCTATGCGAGTTGTTTTATGGTTGATGAGCAGTAGGACTGAAATTTGGTTTACCTTTCAGGTGACTAAAAATATGTGTATGGCAAGAAATAATTTTCAAGCCTTTGTGCAATTGTGTATTTTCCATTAACGAGAACATTTTAAGATTGCTTTTATATTGCTAAAGATAAGAGTAACTACGTAATCTTTAAAATGACCAAAAGTAAATAACTTTTGTTTTTCTTAAATGGGCTTGAATCAGCCATTCTAGTAACAGAGGGTTCCTGGTGATTCTCCCTACTGTGCAGTTGCAGTGTTACTTCACTGACAGTAAATGAGCAGTCTCACTTAAGGAGGAGCTCCCTGATAGCAGCAGCTTTGTGGTGCATCTTCTTTCTCAGAAAGATGGAGGGTAAAGGGCTAGTACTGAGTTCTGAAGTTGCAGATAGCTTGTATGATGAGTCATGCTACAGGTGTGGATTGTTCCTTTGTCCTTATTTAAAAATGCATCAGTAGTCCTAGTAATACAAGAAAAGTGTTGTGCAGGTTGGTGTAGTACTCTGCAAAACATGGAGAAATTCATTTCCTGCTTGAGGTGTGAATTATAAATAAAGACAAAATGCCGAATGGAAGTATAAAGGAGGTGCCCCAGAGAGACTACCAGTCTAAAGCTTTTACTTATATATTGAGCAAAGTTTGTTCCATGCATTGCTTGACCAGATTATTCCATTTCTGTCCTGACCATTAAAAATCCCGACCACTGCATTTTCTACAGCAAGCTATCTTGCACAGGTTTGATGCCCTCAGGATTTGTCTAGTGTATGTCTAACAGAGGATCTTAGATTAGCCTGACCATGCATCGTTTCAAAAATTTGTCTTAAGCAGTTTGCAAAGACAGTTTGTGAGGTTGGTTGGGAGTGGAAGGAGCAACTCACTTGCCATGGAATTAATTGGGAACTCATTGTGAACTTTAACTGGTGGATCTGAATCTGCTAGAGGGCTGTTTCAGTGATATACACAACCCTTGGGAATATGGGAGCTGCTCTGTGGAAAGTTCTGTGCTTGCACAATTCGTAACAGTGACTTTTTCCTCTACAAAGTGAGAGTCTGTTCTCATCGAGTCTCAACCCTTGAGGTGCCAGAAAGGTCTCCTTATGCTGTATGAACAGCTAAAAAATAGATCTGAGGAGCTTTATCTGGACACTATTTCTTTTAATGCTTTGCTTAAATAAAATCTCTTGACTTTCCAGTTCAATCCATTATCTCCTCTGTACTCTCTGGATGTGCTTGCTGATGCTTCCCACCGAAGATGCTCGCCAGCACACTGCACTGCCAGGTAACTCCCTTGCTTTGCTCTGTTGGGGTTGTCTCACTTCCCTCTCCTGGATATCTTCAGTAGTACTGTGTGATCTGAGCAGTACTCATGGACCTGTAGGTTAATGCACTGTTCTCTGGGAAGCCCATGTTCAAACTCAGCACAAAACGTAGCAACGCAGTTTATTTGAGAGTGACAATAAACTGAGCACTTACAGTATATGAAACAGTGTATGACAGGCAGAGCTGTTCCTTTAGAAATAACTGCAGTCTGTTCTGAAATGTGCAATGAGTTGCTGCAAGTCTGTTTTATGGGTCCAAATGGACATAGTATCATTGCCCACTATTAACATTGGAACAAGATGAGAGGGAAAGTGCTGACAAACTCATGTGGGTGACATGTTGAAGCATTTTGGTATCCTAGGTGTCTAAAATAGACCCTTTGAGCAGATTAAGAACTCACCTGAGGTGACCTGCAATGGCTTGATATCCCTCTATAGCAATAGCTGAAATTTAGATCTGGTCTGGCCAGATGTTGGGTATATTCGAGTCTGCATAGTTTGGGTTAATATACTATTCAGGCACCTTCTGCTGACTAATCCTAAATTAAATTCAAGTGTTGGCCTTAGAGGTGACTCCTGTTTCTGTGCTGCAGGTGACTGTCTAAAGGTAAGGTGCCCTTGAGCTCTTTCCTTGTGCAAGTAGACAAAGCCTTGCTTTGGACACAATTCTGCTTATGTGCTTGTACCAGGGACCCAATCTGAAAGAAATGTCTGGACTTTCAGCTTCATGGCTTTCTTTCCCTTGTTAATTAGCAAATAGAGCATGAAAAATGTACTAAGGTTGTATGTGTCTGAACGGAAGCTTGGCACCCACCCAGCAAAGCCTCTCTTCGCACTGGCTTCTGCAGGGAATTTCGCGATGTCGCACCATGACCTCATGCTGCTGTAGCCAGCATGTTAAAGCTGGAAAAGGGGAGGGAGGAAGAAATCAGCTCTTAAATGTTCAACTGGATGAGCATAAAAAGAATTCAGAAGATTGTGCATCAGCAAATTGATTCCTTTCTGTGCTTTTGCCCCACTCTGGGGATGTTTTCTGCCTCTGAAGCAAAAAGATTGAATGATCTCTTCATTTTCATCCAGGATAACCGTACTTGTGCCTCTAGTGTTTTTCTTGGTGCTTTATAGAAGTTTGTCTTCCAGGAAGGTGGGCTGGACAAATCCTGCTCACAAATTCAAACTGGGCAAAATCTCTACCTTTATGATGGTCAGTGAAGGCCCTTTCCAAGGCCAAGCTCTTTGCAAGGGATTTCTAAACCTGGAGAGATTGTGTTTGCTAGGTTTTTCTGGGTGCAATCTAACCAGTTAGTATATATGTTTGGTTCCCTCCTGTAATGAACAGGTGACTGGTGTCTTGACAAATGTAATCACTGATGAATTTTTACTGAGTTGACAGAGACATTGTACAATCCCAGATGCAGTTGTTGCCTGGAGTTTGAGAAAATAGTTCCTATTTTACTGTGAAATGTGCTCAAGAACCTTTATAGGAGAAAGAAATATGAAAAGAATGAATGTGTTTTGTAGCCCCATGTATGTGACAAGGGTTGAACTCTTTGGTACAAGGAGCTTCCTTTATGTAAAGATGTTGCTAAGGGCACAGAAGGAAATTGTTCCTTCAGATAAATGTTTTCTTGATAGTAATTGTTCTTTAGCTTTTACATATCAAGCATACGAGTTAGTAGTCCATTTTCTTACAGGAGGTTCAGGTGATCTCTGTAAGCTCAGATAAGCTATTGCCCCAGTTAACATCTCCTGCTTTTGCCATGTATGGAATCAATTTCAGTAGTTTGTGCTTTAGGAAGCTTCTAACAGCTTGCACCTCATCCTGAAGAAATTCAACTCAGAAATTTGCCAGAATGGGATGTGTGTGTGTGTGTGGGAAGCAAATCCTCTGAAATAATATGAAACATAATAGAAAAGAAGTGGTCTTGATATTGTGGCCATCCAGTTTCTTCAACCTGATGCCTGCTGTGCCACACAAAATCGCCTTTCTCTGCTTAGTTTCTGCTATCACTGAGTGTGTCCAGTGGAGTATAGTTACCAAGTGGAGTCTTTTCTCTGCTGTAGAACTGTTTTCTTAGTCTCAGTGGTGGATTTTGGTGCAGTTCATCTGGAAGACTGGTAACCCAGTACTTTTGTTAAGACAGAGCTGAAGGCCAGAATACTTAGCGCATCTGAGGGTTCAGAAAGAGCCTCCTCCTTGACACTGACAAGCCTATGTGGAAGGTTCCTTGGGAAGTCTTATTTGAAAGGCTGTATAAATCGTACACTACCTTTCTTGATTTATGTCTGTGATGAGAAGAGCTTTCATTCAAAGTGTATGCACAGCACTGGGAATTTCACACCCGTCATTAGAAGCAGTTTTGTGTGTGTGGTGACTGTTATCATTAGTGGTATAATTTTATTTTGTGAACCAAGGAGAGTTTTTTGCTTTCTTGCAGTCCTCCCAAGGGATGGCTGGTGTATTAATTTGCTGTATTGCCTCCTGGCTGTTCCCAGACTGTTTTTCCTCTTCATCATGGAATTTTTAATGGCCCTGCTGCCTCTTGGGAGGCATGCAAGGAAGAGTACCTCAGGGATCTCATCTTTTTTCACATGCCTATAATTACTCTCCTTTAAGAGCACAAAGCGTTTGCTAATCATGTCTTGTCTGTTAAGGTTTCGATTTCATGATGCAGACTGCTAAAAGCAAGCAAGTAGAGACTTGCATGGGCAACTCAAGGGATCCTTCCCTCTTTCCCCTCTGCCTATTTGCCTCTCTGGGAGGAGTGGTCTGAAAAGAATTTTGTTGTTGAACTCCTTCTACTTAAGAGGATTTTGTATAGGCTGAAGCTGAATATCTTATTAGATTTTGGTTATTCAATATTCTGTTGGTGAGAAGATGTAGGTTGTTGGTTGATGGAATGTTATTCCCTTGAGGCAGGGTAAGAGTTTCAGAAGAGCCTAGAACCAATGTTCCCTTTAATTTGAATAGCAGACAGAATCAGAGGGGAAGGTAGAAGATAAATTGTCCCTAATGCCATTTATTACTTGCCTAGCCTTGAAAATAGGATTATGGGTGAAGAAAAGCAATTAAATGTTCCCACTGGAGGTCACAGGAAAAGTGGACCTCAAATGGCAGGTAGATGTTGAAGGTGGAGACTTGAAGAATTGTATTAGACTTTTGAACAGCACAAATTAAGACTATTGCTTTGCATGTACTCTGTTAATACTAACTGTAAATCTAGAGTTTAATCTGATTTAGAAGCAAGTTTGTCATTCTGCCTGGAACATGGGATAAAGATGTAGAGGGGTGAGTGATCTTCTCTTCATTTACTGCCAGTTGCCCCGTACCTTGGATTTGGTGGTGGTATTAAATTGAACAGACTTGAATGTCTCAGATTCTAGTTCCATCTCTAGAAATACGCTCGTGAAAATAAATCTTGTTCTGTCACTTCTGTGTCTGCACAGAGATCCTAATATTTCTGCCTCTTACGCAAGCGTGTGGAAATCCAGAGACTGCCTGCAATGTCAGGCCTTTTCTGAAGCAGACGAAGGAGTAGATGTCCACAATTTCATACTTTCCTGCTTGATCAGGACAGTATCCAGTTCATTCTATGCAATCTATCCACACATCTTTGTCTTCCTGGAATATTCTTTATGTGAAAATGCCTGCTGTCAACTGCTTTAGACATCTGTCTTCCTATTTTTTTTAACTCTTTTCCCTTTAGCTGGAACACTTTCATGTCTTCCTTTGCTAAAGCCTGGCTAATATTCCACTTGGGAATATAACTGAATTCTTCTGACAGGCATGCAATGAACAGCAGCTATCAACTTAGTGTCACATGCAGTTGACTGAGGCCTGATGTTCCCATTTTGATGAATCCTAATTCTCTAGAGTGAAAAATAAATTCCCCTTGGCTTCAGAATTTTTTACTTGCTATTTCAAATCTGTGTAGTCAGCAGATCTGGCAAATAGTAGGAGTCTTTCTGGCATAGATACAGTGTGATTCAGTGTGAAAATAGGGAGTATAATATATAGGACCACCTCATCTCTGCTTAGAGTGCTTACATAGAAAACAAGAAGAAAATGTGTTCACTTGCATTTGCCACATGCAGACTTTTAGGAATGGAATTGCCACATCATTATAATGTTTGCTGGGAACAGACTGCTGCTGTTGAAGACCTATGAGATTTGGATGATTTAAGAAGTGAGCTGACCTATTAGTAATTTTGGAATCTGAAAATGTGCTCTAGAAGCCTTCCTGTGAGGCTCTGCAGGGCATAGAAGACTGCTGTGCATCGGGAATATCTACACTGGGATGTGATAACAAGAACTGCTTGTGCGTGTGGGAGCTTTGCGTGCAGATAGGATGAGCAACTTGTATTGATTTACACGTTATGTGCAGATTAGACTGGTGCCCAGCTGGCCCTGTAGTCAAAGAGGAGAAAGAATTCTGCTTTTACTATTAATTTTGTGAAGCCACCATCAACAGCCTCAGGTAACACCTCAGGGCTTAGAGCAAGAGCCTTTCATTTGGTTTGTTTGCTCTGAATAGAGCATCACAACAGCAACAGCTGGGTTGTGTGGAGTTTTAGTAGCAGTATCTTTGTTAAAAGGCAATCTCTATTAACATTCACTTTAACATGAGGATAGTAACATCCCTTGTTTTTATAGTTGTAGGCTAATGACTGCCTCTCACTTTCACTGCATAATCCATGTGCTTTGCTCCTTCTAAGGATAGGGTTAGAATAAAGAGTGTAAGCAGACAAGCTGGATGATGTGAGATTCCAGCGAGAGGCATACACCTACAAGTGTGCAATGTGCCTCCTGCCTCCAAGAAGGCCACAGACTATTACACTTAGCTCTCTGTGGCCTTTTCAGAGACCTTTGTTGTGAGATGGAGCCGCTTTTTATCCTGAATTTTAAAAGAGTGGACTTCATGCTACAATTTAGACTTCACAGATAGTGAAGTTTTCAGGGGCCTGATGCTGTTCAGTAAGGTTCTTTGTGGGCTGGTGTCTGCTTGTGCTCTGTACTGTCTCCCACAGATTGTATGGCCAATCTTAATTTTCTGTTGAAATCCTGTGGTAGATGTAAAACAGTGGCAAGCTCCAGTGCACAGTCATCTCAAACTGTAGAAGTGAGACGGGTGTCCTGGGTAGGCAATTACTGGTCACTAAAAAACATGTAAATAAAGTCATAGAATAAATATGTGGAAAAGAAATGAAAGGAAGCATTACTTCTGACACTTGGAGACTACCGTGAATTTCATCTTTCTGCATAACAAAGCCTGTTTTTTCTCCAGCATGACCTGCATGCAGAAGTGGGAATCATAAGTACTATGTTAAAAACAAAAGACAAATTCATATTTCCTGAATAATTCCTTTAGTTTGTGATTACAAAAAATATTGTCACTGTCAAAAAGACACAATAGACTTTTCATATTGTTGAAAGCTGTTTTTTCTATACATATGTAATTTTTCATTCACTAACTCCTGGCAGTGACTGCTGTGTGAGTTGAATATATTGCAGCCAACAAAACAGCCACATTTTGGATCCTGCTATGTTTCTTTAAGTGTGTTCTCCTTCTTCTCTTCCCAGCTTAGAATTTCAGTTATCTCTAGACTGTAAACTAGGTTTTCACATTAGTCTCTGGTCACCTGGCAGATCCACCTGTGACTAAGCACTGCAACTTGTTTTTTTTTCCTGTGATCAACCTGTCATAGTCCAAAAGAAACCAGGGAATTATTTTCTCATTGCTGTTTATTCTATGACTTTATTTACGTGTTTTTTAATGACCATAACATTGAAGAAAGCATGGAGGCCTAGCAGAAGAGATTGAAGCCTAGTAAGGACAAGTGTAAGTCCTATTCTAGTTTGTCAGTTTAGGCCCAGATCTTTCATCTCACAAAGTTCTGGTCTCAAACTTCTTCACAGAGAGGGCTGTGACAATGCACAAATATGCATCTTCTGTCAGCCTTTCCTGTTCTAGTCTACTTTAGAGTAATTTTTAACTGTTCAGAAGAGTTGTTAAAATTCAGCTTTGGAAGAAGTACTAATTCCTCATTGCAACTTGTCAGTGATATTTTCATGTTTTAGAGTTCAGCCTGTCTGCCGTTATGTTGGGTGCTGTGCATATCCATGATTTGATTTTCCTAGTGGCGGTGGTGTTTGTAGGAGTCTGTAGCAGTCTATAGGAGTCTGCTGTTAAACTGGGATTCACTAATTCTATTATCTCACTGATATAGACCTGCATGTAAGCTAGTGATTAGAAATTTACGTTGAAAAGTGTGATATCTACCAGAAATGTGCATATTTCGTAAGTTATACCTCAGACATCCTTTCTGTCCATGCCTTAATGAGGACTATCATCCCTGAGTGCAGTCTTCTACTCTTCTCTCTCCCAAGGTACTTAAAAGCTGGAGATGCATGCAGGTTTATGGTGCTTGTAAGGTGCACCAACCACTTGAAACGACACTTTTACCACTGGGTCAGTCAGAGCCAGTGAGTAATCAATAGGTTCCTGATTTACCAACTGAAGTGTGGGTGATCAATAAGGGATAAACCTGAATGAAAAACATGTTACAGAGACAATTTATGACCTCTGAGCCTTTGTATCTTAGAGGCAGGGCTACTAGATACTGCATTCTTGCTAGTAGTCTTCAACTGAAGTATGATTTGCCTTTACTTTCACTGCAAGAAGGGATTTTGAGATTCTTCTGTTTTAATTTTTCTTTTTTTACCCCTTGTGTAATCATCAGGTAAGGGTAGATGTTTGAGTACGTTTCTGAGAGCCAGGAGCTCTTATGCAAAATCTACCTGTAACATTTGTGAACTGAGGAAAATTGCATAAAGTCTCTTGGAAATGATAGTGCATACTTCTTTCCTAGTCCACAGTGATTCTCCACCAAAGATCAGCTGGCTAATGTTGGTGTAAGTTCATAAAATTAAGAAGAGAACATTTTAAAATTATTTTTGTTGTTATTGTTACAGTATTTAAAATTAGTTGGATTATTAGATACAATTATGTAGTCACAAAGTTACTAATCTGTGTCACTGATGCAAAATAAAAAATGGAATCTTTTCCTCAGGCTATGTGTATTTAGATGTTTCAGAATACATGGTTACAGCTAGGTTAAAACAACTGCATATCCACTGTTATAGTCATGTACAAAAGCAGTTTTTAGCATATGCAAAGTTACTTAAAGGTGAATCTCTTCAATGTACAAACATGAGATTTGAATGTGCATTCTATAGGTGTGCCAGTATTTTTGAAAGCTTTTCACCTCCAAGGATCATTTCTCTACCCATCTCCCTGGGCAGTCCATTTCAATGTTTGACAACCCTTTCCTTGAACAAAGTCCTCTTGATACCCAACCTGAACCTCCCCTGCACGGCAGGAGAGTATGTCCTCTCATTCTCTTGCCAGTTGATTGGGAGAAGAGACCGACCCCCACCTGACTACACCTTCCTTTCAGGTAGTTGTACTGAGCAATAAGGGCTTCCCTGAGCTTGCTTTCCCCCAGGCTAAACAACCCAGCTTCCTCAGCTGCTCCTCATAGGACTTGTGCTCCAGACCCTTCACCAGCTCCACTGCCCTTCTCTGGACACTGTCCAGCACCTCAATGTTCTTATAGTGAAGGGCTCAAACCAGAACATAGGACTTGAGGTGCGGCCTCACTGAGTACAGGAGGACGATCCCTTCCCAGGTTCAGCTGGTCACAATATTCTTGATCCAAGCCAAGATGCCAGTGGCCTTCTTGGCCACCTGTGCACACGCTGGCACATGTTCAGCCACTGTCGATCAGCACTGCCAGGCCCTTTTCCTCTGGGCTGCTTTCCAACCACTCTTCCCCCAGTGTGCAGTGATGAATGGGGTTGTTGTGGCCAAAGTGAAGGACCCGGCACTTGGTCTTAGTGAGTTTACTGAGAGTACGCTCTATCCCCTCAGGAGACTTCTTTTGTCTGGTTGTATTAATATGTGTTCCCAGATTTGAAAAACTGGCTCTCTGTGAAACTTAACACCATTTAAAAATTATTGAAACTCTTCTTCAGTGTCAGATTTAGAGGACGGATCTTATAGACTTCTTGTAGAACTTCTGAATTGTAGTTGAGAAGATGGAACAGTAGGTATTTCCTTTTTTTTGTGGTTGCATGTTTTTTTACAGGTAAGTAGACAGACCCAGCAGCATTCAATTTATAGACTGGACTAGTATAGGAATTTTTTTGTGGTTCCTACACTGTTCTGTATACATATAATGGCACAATTTGGTTTTGCATAAATACAGCATCTAAAATGATGCATATTGTAAATACACGAGTTTGGGTTTTTTAATAGATTTTTGTCATGGAAATAAAAACCCATGAACTTTTCCTTTTCTTATATTTAAAAGGTTTTAGTACATGATAAAAGCGTTTGCTAAACTTTCAGGATTTTTTTTTTAAAAATCAATATAACAGGCTTTGAAGACACAGAAGCTTTTCAGCACTTAATCATCAAAAAGTTATATGCTTCCAAATTTTACACTATGTAAGCTTCTCACTGTCTTTAACTGATTTTATTTACACTGTAGTTCTGCATTTTGCACATCAGATCTGATGCTAAGAGTGACCAAGGAACTTGCTAAAGCAAGTCTGTTACATCGGACAAAGAAGGGATTTGAACCCAATGTCATTGCTGAATTATGCATTTGTATTCATAATGGGTAGTATTTGAGAAAGTTCTCTGGTCTGCTGCAGAAACTGTTATTTCTGAATTCAACTTCTCTGCTTCCTACAGGTATATAACTTGGAGGAGTTCTCAGCTCAAGTCAGTTCCAACAATACAGGTTTCTACTTAATTGGCAAATGATTACTTCTTAATTGGCAAATGATTAAACTGAAATGGCCATCAGTAGGCTTCAGACTTAACAGTTGATATTACAGAACCGATTATGCCTTTCAGCCAGTTTAGAGATGTAACAAGGTTGCCATAAGTCAGATTTAGCTGTTTACACAGCACTTTGATAAAGAAATAATGATTTTGAAAACGCACGAGACGGTTTTGCATTCCTAACTTTATGAACTTACTACTGTAGTGGAAACAATATGTATGGACTTTTGGCATTGTAGGTACATTCTAAGATGACTCTACAGTACCAAATAGATTGCAAAATAATTTCTGACTAAGGAGCAAATATCACACAGTTAATTTAAAGAGCAATCTTGCAGACATTTGTTATTCTTGCATAGAAGTAATGGTAGGACACATGTCATATCACTGCTTGACCATGTCTTTATGTATGCAAGGAGTTAGCTTGAAATTAATACAAAACCAGATCCTTTAAAGGCTAAGAAATTATTCTTCTGGGTAGTTTATGTGTGAGCCCTTAAAAAAAAAAGGGGAGCATAATGTATATTGACAAAGAATGTGAGCAAAACTCCCTGAGAAACTTTTGGTTTGTGGTGCTTACTAGTTAAGAAGCTGATGGGAAGGTAGGAGTTGGAGTGACTGGTCAGTCTTACAGAAATGTGATATTGGAACAGAGTTTAATTTGTTTTAATTTCTCCATAGGCAAACAAATGTCCACCTGGGACCACCATGTTCAAGGGACATCAAGAGGAAACGAAAGCCAGCTGCAGCCTCCACGTCTAGCCCAACATCAGGTAACCTGCCAGCATTTTTAAAGTCACGTCCCTTTTGAGCAATGTCCCATAGGCAAAAGTAGGGTTACTTTGATTTGAAGCTAATGAAACGTGTGAAAGAGCATATCGTGTGTTTTTGCATAGCATTAAAAGCTGCCCACTGAACAAATTTTTGGCAATGTAGTGATGTTAAGTTAATATGATGTACAGTGCTTCACTGTACAGTGAATAGTAATCTGCTTCTTCATAAGGTGTTATTTCCACTGTCCTAAATTATGCAGTTCATGGCAATAGATCAGTATGCACAGTGTGTTCCTTCAGTGTTGGGCTGGCATTAGGTGGTGGCTCTGATGCCCTTTATCAGGGTATTTGTAGACACTTTCGCAAGAGCAAAAAATCTGGCAATTTTTGTATCATCACTGGGTGAGACCACTTACTCCCTGGGGGTTGTCTTACTCTTCTGGATGAAAATAGTTCCTTTTTTCTTTTTCTTGCTATGGGGATGTAGTCATTAAAATGCTGGTCTATTTTCATGTGGCAGATTTCTGAAAAGTCATTGATTAGTCATCAGAATATGAAAGAGCTTTAATCTGGAGAACACAGAGGGTTTTAGGATGATTCTTTCTGGCCTTTCGCCTTACCCTGTCTTGTGACTATCCATCAACACATGTTCTTCCTACTGTTTATTAAAAAGCTGTTGTTGTAATCCAGTAACAAGGTAGTGGGTAAGATGATGGGAAAAATGGAGATGTGAAAACAGTGGGGAAGAGCAAAGAAACTGATGATTAATAGGAGGAAGTTTGTGTTTCTTCCTTGGGCTGGTAGATAGACAGTAGAAGAATGATGTAGGGAAGAAAGTTGAGCTTTTTCTCCAGGTCGCAGATCTGGACTATAAACTGTCAGAAAGGTTCTGTATTAAGAAAGAAAAGAAAAGAACATTAATAATCTGTTGTTCAGCAAAAGTCTCATCTATTATTGATTATTTATTTAGTTTATTCTTTCCTGGCTTTTGAGTATTCCATTTTGGGATAATCAAACTTCTGTAGTAAAAGGTTTAGTATCTGTAGCCACAGAATTTTAGCACTAGATTTTCTCAGTATGAGTGCTAATGTCTCACTGTCCCCTGTTATCTGTCCATTTATGTATTATTCAGCATGTATTCTGTACTGCATTGCTGGTCACGTTCTAAAAGGAGATCTTCTGTTTCTATGTCTACATGTTTCAAAATACTATTTAAGTTGTACTTACCTGATTAGGCAAATTGTATAGTGAACACTTCTTGAAGAGTTGAGAGTACATCTGGAGTGGAGCTTAGCACTGGAAAATAGCACAGGGGTTTGGAAAGCTTTCCTGTTATGGATGAGGGAGAGAAGATTATTATGTATTAGAAAATAAGGAAGGAGTGTAGTTAGTAGAATACAGACAGCATGTTTGTGCTGATCATCAAGAAACAGGGTCTGCAAAATTTTTAATGGTCAGAAATGGTAAAGATCTCTTCTTTCCTGTTTAGAAATATCCTCAGCAAAGTGAACAGCTGTGGGCAGGGTTTGCTGCAATAGTGACTTGTGGAAAGAAACTTTCATGATTGGGTAACTGAAGCTGTCTCCTAAATAATGTTCTACAACAGACTCCTAGTTACAGCTGGAGGACAACCTGGACATGTAACTTGGAAACTTCTGGAGTCTGATATTATTTCTTTCAAAGGGGATTTAGCTATGGAATTACTAATGCCTAAAAAGATACGTAGTATTACCCTGCAATAATGTAGAATTAAATTGGACACTCTTACGTTTGTTGGATATTGGTGAGATAAAGATTTTTCTCCCTTGCCATGCATCTACTCACTCCTATATAAATGCCGTATGCTGGGGTTCCCGTGTGCCTGAGGAATCATGGCAGCCTCATTTTTTCACTTCTGAGGCTTTTTATGTTTGTGGTGTTTTACTTCTGCAAAGGGTGAAGCACAGGTAAGTCAGAATGCAGGCCCGTGCCTGTCATGGAGGCACAGAGTGCTGGATTTCTTCACCTTTAAATAGCTCCTTAGCTGAGTCCAACTGCTCTCGTCTCACTTGTTGACCAGGTCCTGCTTCAGTGATCTCCTTTTTTGCAACCTGAGTGCCCCGTGGAGGTGAAGGACACAGCCTGAGCTGGCTTCATCAGTCAGCAGAACAAATGGGCTTGCTCTGCCGAACATCGGGCCATCTCGGATTCCACCTCTTTTATAGAGATGAGTGATGAAGAGGGGCTCGTTCCGCTTTGCCGCTGTATTAATACACATCAGGGGCCAGCTCCCGGCACTAAATCACGCTACTGCATACATCTGTTATCGGACTCCTCACCAGTGTGATGAACAAGACTGCAGATAGAGGCTTCCTCGTGTCATTCTTTATAGGATTTTCCTAAAAGAATAAATAGCTCAAATCTCTGCCAACACTATCCCCTGTCATTGTGATGAATTTAGCTTCTTTCTTAAACATGCAGCTACAAATCTTCCCCTGTCGCCTCACCCCCCCACCATCCACAGAAAGTTTTGAGTTGAATTTAGCTGAAATCAGAAGATGCTAATAAAAGGCAGATGAGATGTGGATGCTATTTCCCTCCTCAGTGCAGGAATGCAAGAAGGGAGCTAGAGATAATGTTTATTTGGGAGCCAAGCAACTAAGCTTATTCCATGTCTTCTCACATACTTTCATGAATGTGAGTATTTATGAGTTTTGGTAAAGTATCTTTTCCCAGAGACCCTTGCATGAACATCAAAAAACTGCATTACTGTATAAGAAGTGCCTTAGGTCTCTATTGTATTGCTATAGCATTAAACTTTTGGTATTAATCCAGCTCTTTGAGGCTAACTGGCCTAAATACTGTAACTGAGGTAGCTGTTGAGAACAACAAAAAGTGGGTAGAAAATTCGGAATTAATTTGCACTTCAGGAAGTGACTGTTATCAAAATAAATTTGGGCAAACTTACACAAATATTCAGAGAGATTGAAAATTAATGTTTTCCACACTACACAGTCAATGTGAGCCCTAAAGCGTGAGGCCTTCACCAGATAAGAACAAAAGTCTGGCTGGTGTAGTTTGGCAGTAGAATAAGGAAATCTGGAGGAAGTTATGGCTGACTGTGCTGGATTAGACCAGAGATTCGTCCAACCCAGTAACCAACAGCCAGTGCCTAGGGAGGAAGAAAGTCTGTGGTGGTAAAGGTCCTTTGACCTTTCAGTGGTCTGAGAGTTCGAAGGCATGGATAGTGTCCTTGTGTTAAGTTACTTTTCATTGCAGTACAGTAGATTTGGAAAAATATCCCCAGTGGCACAGTAGAGCTTGAAAGAGGGAATACTGCATAAAATGTTATTCTCATGGAAGTTGTTCTCTGCTTTGAAAGGAATCTGATGAAGACTGTCACGTCTGTCTTCAGTTTGTCAGAATAGGCCACAAGTACAGATGGTTGTGCAATAAATGGTGAACAACTGTCGATCTTTACACTGATGTTTTTAATGTTTATGTGGTTCAATCCTCTATGTATGTAGCAGTCCACATGGTAACTGGCATCATATTCAGCTATTACAGTGAGTATGGGGTAAAAATCTGCGTAAATAGATTTTTGTCTGCCTTGGCGTGTGTTTACACTTAGCTTGTAAAAAAGGTGATAGTTAGCAGCCTGTGAAACTGCTTATCAGAGAACAGCCTGATGAATAGTAGCAATTTGGTGAATTTTCCCTCTCCTATTTCTTGCTAATTATTCACTCTTTTTCATATCCAGAAACAAGAAGCCAGTTTCAGTCCTCTGCTTTTTTTTATGAGGAAAGATGGAGAGCCTGAGTGGGGAGACTTCTAGCAAGGGGCACATAGTGTAGTATTGGTGATGACTTAGTTTCTGGGGTTTTTTTCATGTTTCATATGACCTTCAGATGGAGGAAGATGATGGGCTAGATGTAAAATTGCAATGTACTTTTATCAGCTGTGTTGTAGCTATATGGGAATGAATCACCATTTTGGATGTACAGAAGCAGCATTTTTGGGGTTCCAGATCTACTGAGGGTGGAACCTTAAGCATTGAACAAACTTTTTGTTTAAACTTCAAAGCAATCTGTCCTCTAGTTGAGGCTTGCTGTAGCCTCTTTATCCTTCATCCCTTACAGAGCAGCAGATGCAACTTGTAATTAAAACACACAAACAACTATTATTTGTTGTGAGACTACAGTGAAGAAATGTGTCTTGTATTGAAGCAGTTACTTGTTAAAAATATTCTATTTCCCCCAAAGACTCCTATGGCAATTGCTCTTCTTTACCCTGCCCTGTTCTGCTTGTGAGGATTGAGTGATGCAGGATACTGAGAATTGGAGTAAACTCTCATATCTCTAGGTTTTTGACAATCCTTCTGGAAATTTGGGCGACTGTTGGGTTGAGCTATGGATCTGCAAATCTCTCTGGCTATTATAGCCTGTTCCATTTTGAAGCAGTGGTTGTATTGAGAAGATGGGAATGGATTTCAACCTAGCTTGGCAAGTAGCTTCTTGTCATAATATGCTGATTTATCATGTTGGATATATGTGTAGGTTAATGGTACTGTCCTTACTGGGTGAGGAGAGGTATGTTTTCCTCTTTAAATAAGCTTAGCAACCTGAAATTTGCCACACCTCCAGAGACTTTGAATGCTTCAAATATAGAGTTAATTGAGTCTTTGCAAGGAGTCCAAGTTATCTTCAGATGAGTGATTGTTAATTGATTCAGTTTAAATATAAGACAGCTAAAACTTTTGATTTTCAACAGGAACTCTTACTAAGGGGACTAGTTAGTGGACCTGGGAACTTAGAGTTTTGAGTGTATGAATCATTAGAGCAAAATTGTTAATGCTATCAAAAACCTGTATTTCAAAGGAATTTGGATGGAGAACTTTTAGAAATTCAATAAATAATATCTTCATAAATGAAATTACATATATGAGGAGTTTGCCATGAAGTCGGTTGTTCTAACTTTGTTTATTGCCCTTTCTTACTCTCTTCCTCTGTTCCCCTTTTCCTGCAATTTTGTATTCCAGCAACTTTATCTGTCCACATGGATGCAGTAGAATCAGAGCTACCAGCAACACCATCCTTGAGATCCCAGAACTCTGAGTGGACTGGGAAAGCACCAGCAGCTGAGAAATCGACTATTGCTGCCTCCAGTAACTTTTTTAAAATGCCACCAGAGAAGAGCCCTGGATACAGCTAAAAGGAAGCACTGCAACTGTAAAAGCTTGCTCCGTTTTGGAAGTGTTTGATTCTGGTGTTTGCACCAAACATCTTGTTTGGGAGTAGTGGTATCTTCAGTATTGGTGCGTGATGCGTGCCATCATCCAGGCTGGTCTGTGTGGCCCACATACCTAAGTCATGTTTGTGAATCTATGCTTAAGAAAAGGTAATCAGTGTTGGGACCACAGTGGCTTTTAGAAAATTTCTTGCTATTGCTGTATTTATTATGAATTCATCTCTTTCCCTGATGCCAGCTCATATGTAATAGGTCATGTAGAGGTTCTTTTGGGTTTTCAGATCTTTATTCAACCCCTGGACATGTTGCTTGTTTGTGTATTTGGCATTTTTGGGGTGAAAGTCCCACTGCCATTCAGGGAGGCAGAAGTATCCCCCTGCTTTCTTCCAAGCCAGAAGGATTTGTTGGCTGGGGAGTGAGGAGGGAATACTAACACATTGAAACATGGAACCTGAATCCTGTATTAGCAAAATGTTTTCAGGCCATGTGCTAATGGACTCGAATCATGTTGCTTCTGGCAAAGCAAATATGGTGCTTGTCTATGTAGAAATTGCCATTAGCTCATTGGCAACATTGTCCAGAAGACCTTTTCCCTCACTCTTGTTCTGAATGTCTTCAGTCTTTATTGTGTATTGCATGTTCATTCTTAAACCTCCTACTGGTTAAGGATTTGGGAGAACTACTTGGACGTAAATGTGCAAGCTGGTGTCCTGGATAGAAACCTGGACCCTTGAATATTGTTGGAGTATGGTAGAAGATTATACAAAACTTCCATATCTCAGTGTGTAAATTAAAAAAATGTCTGTCAGTGCTTCTAAGGGATGCTTGCTGTTGAAGTTAACATGCCATTGAACAAAAAAGCCATTTAAAGTGTCACCTGAGTACAGAGCATTATGGGTATGGATCAGACTCCTTCTGTATCATGCTTTCCTTCCTTCAAAAGTGTTGTTTTCTATACCTACTGGAGGTGTCTCCACCTGCTGATGAGTGCACATTACACTGCAGTGTACACTAAAGAGATTCTCTTCACAGAACTTCCACGTGGTCTGCTGTTACCTTCTGTGTTGCAGAATATATGGACAGGGATTTCTTCCCTCTTATTAATCTGGAGCTTATCTTGGACTATGTTTTCAGAATATGTACCTGTATAGCATGTGCCAAGGAACAGGTGGCCTCACAGCTTCTTAAGTCCTTTAAAAATAGGATCTATTTGTATGAATAGAACTTTTTGCTTTCCTCATTGTGTGGAGCTTTCAGACAGGACTGCTTAAACTTGTAAAATTTCTTTTGATTGTGGAGGTGCATCTAGCACTCTTAAGCAGATAGCAAAATTTGCATGATTTTAGTGGTTTTGCAGTGTTCTGCTCTCTTATGAATCAAATGGCTGAGGGACAGATTTGATTGGGAGAACATGAAGCAGTGATTTATATTAACTCTATTAAAATGTGAAATGGTCATAATATGCACAATAATATACAGAAATTGAATGACTTGCTAAATCGTGATTGACAAATATGGTTAGTTATACTACAGGCACACTGTGTCTGATCCCCTAATACCTTCTTATTCTTGGGGAGACATCCAAATTGGATTTATATTTCGCAGCCCAAGCAAACTGTCAGATCTGTCACTATAAATCCTTCTCAACCCCCTTTTTTTCTTTTTATTTCTTTTTTTTAATTTTTTTTTTATTTGGGCGGTACATTTTAGAACTAATTAGAACAGGGAAAACCTTTTTACCTTAATGGAGGAATACAGAGGTCCATTTGGATTACAGGACAAACTGTAACAGTTTGTGAAGGGAGAACTGTTCCTGTTTTAAAGTTGTCATGGCTTTGTCTTATTTGTAGCTATTTTGAACAATGGTGCCTAAGGGGTAGCACAGGAAGTTTCAGCACTGGAGGGCCTGTTATTTAAAACATGAGAAGAGAAGGTAAACCTGAAGAGTAATAGCTTGACTATCTAGTAGTGGTGAGTACAGTGAATGGGAAAGGTAGTCATGTTCTCCTGACAACTTACAGATAAAATTTAGGAGTTGAAGCCTTGTAATCTAAAGTGGATGCTGCTTGAATGATAGGGAGTGGTTCCCTAAAAGAGCATTTGTGAAGCTGAGTGGTTATGATCTCATGAAGTGTCCTCCACAACCTCTCTTGGTTTGAATCTATTCAACAGACTTAATCAGATTACTGATCATTTAGCTAAAATTTTATATTTTAGCCATTGTATTCCCCTTTTTAAAACCAATGGTGATATATCTTGCTACATTCTGAATATTGTCCAAAGTAGTTTTTCTGTTCTGTGATGTCAGGATGCTTTAAAAACTTTTTCAAGAAAGGTGTTAGGGAATCAAGAACCTTCATCTCATTGTGGTAGTGGAGGGGTGGGTTTCAGTGCTTCATGTGATTTTTCTCTGGGGGCAGGGAAAGATAATTTATCAGATTTTCTCATTGAGGTCAGTAGCAGTGTTATCTGGTTAAGCCCTTACTTAGGCTGTAAGCTCCTAGGAGGTTTTTCTTGTCTTTAAAGGCTGATTGTACCAGTGGCAGTACTGAAGAGTAACTGTGGCAGGTCTTGTCTTGACAAGCCATACTTCCTGCCAGCTTTCTGGAAGTTCAGGGAGACTCCAATTATTGCAGCTTCCCTGTCTTTCCTATTTCTAGGTTAGACTCCATTTACATGTCAGATTCTCAACCAGATTTGATTCTCCTGAGTGGTAGGCAAGCTAAATGAATCATGTATCTTGTTACTCCAGGGTATTTATCAAAATATATCTTCAGTAACTTGATACAGATTCTGGTATCGACAGCATTCTTAGATGAATAAAATAAGTCCATTGTTTTGTCTCTTCTTTTCTCTGAGGCAGATTTCTTAGAACGCACTCTGCTCACACCGTAGTCACTGTGAAGGATACTGCTTCCCATGTGGATTACTTGAGTAGAAAGGAATAATAGCATGCCTTGATTTGGTAGCTGTGCTTCTGCAAAGGTGGTCCAGAATGTGATTATTGCTTCAAAGATACACAGCTCACTCATATTCCGCTTTTTGTCCACCAGGACTCCCCAGTCTTTTTTCAGTTTTGTCTTCTTTTTGTTGTCTTTCTCGTTGTCCTTATGGGAAACTTCAACTTCCCGACATGACCTGGGAATACCATACTGCTGTGACAAGCAAGTCTGGGAAATTCCTGAAGTACGTTGCAGATAATTTGTGGTCACAAGTACTCAGTGAGCCAACTAGGAAAGATGCCCTTCTAAACCTGTTATTTATTAATAAAGAAGGACTTGTGAGAGATATGATGGTAGGTGGCTGCCTTTGCCACAGGATCATGAAATGGGTAATTTAAAAATTTTTGATGTAATGAGAACGGTCAGCGAAGTTACTACCCTGGATTTCAACAGAGCTAACTTTAGGCAACTCAGTGAGCTAGTTACTAGTGTGCTGTTCCATGAGTGCTGGTCAGTTTTTAAGAATCACCTTTTAAAAGCACAAGAGCAGGTGATCTCTCTGTGTAGGAAGTCAAACAAGCCATGCAGAAGACCAGCTTAACTGGACAGGGAGCTCTTCTTGAAACTCAAAAAGAAAAAGAAATTGTATGATCTCTGGAAACAAGGTCAAGCTTCACAGAAAAATTACAGAGCTGTAGTTCACATATGCAGGGAGAAGATATGAAAGACCAAAACTTAATTAGAGTTGAAACTGGCCAGTGTTGTGTCAGACAAGCAAGGCTTTTTGAAATACATTAACAGGAAGACGAGTTCTAGGGAAAACATTGGACTGATACTTGTTGTAGATGATCACCTGACAAATTGGACTGAAGAAGTAGTGGAGGCATTCTGTGCTTTTTTTTTTGCCTTGGTCTCTTATAAGACTAACAGACCTTGAGCTGCCCTGTCTTCTAATTTGGAGGACCACTACTGTGGGAATAGTGACTTTCTATTTGTGTACATGGAGATTGTAAGGGACCAGTTGAATGTTTGTAAGTCTATGAGGCCAGGTAGGATTCATCCCAGAGTGTGGAAGGAGCTAGTGGTTGTTGTAGCATGACCTTTCTCAATCACCTACCAAAGGTTTTGGGAGTCTGGGAAGGTCCATGCTGGCTAGAAGCTACTCAGCATTATTCTAGTTTACAAGAAGGGCATGAAGCAAGACCCAGGAAATTACAGACCTGCTGGTCTACCCCCAGTACCTGGAAAAATTATAGAGCAGATCATACTGGGTGCTACTGAAAGGCATTTGAAGCCCTTTAAATCATAGAATCATAGAATATTGTGAGTTGGAAGGGCCCTACAGGGATCATCAAGTCCAAGAAAGAAGGACTAGTGGGTGATGTGGTGATTGGTGGCTGTCTTGGGCGTAGTGACCATGAAATGTTAGTTTTCAATGCTGGGTGAAGTAAGGAAGGGCACCAGCAGAACTTCCACCATGGACTTCCAGTGGGCAGACTTTGACTTGTTCAGGAGATTGATTGACAGAGTCCCCTGGGAGTCAGTCCTGAAGGACAAAAGAATCCAGGAAGGCTGGATGTGCTTTAAAAAGGAATTTTAAAATATATTCAGGAGCGGGCTGTCCCCATGTTTGGAAAGGTAAGTTGTTGGGGAAAATAGCCCGGCCTGGCTAAACAGTGAACTTGGGCTGGGACTTTGGGGAAAAAAAGAGAATATATTGTCTCTGGAAGGAGCATCACATGACTAGGGAGGACTATTAACGATGTCGCAAGGTCACGTAAGGAGAGGATTAGAAGGGCCAAAGCTCAACTAGAACTTGATTTGGTGGCTACATTAACGACGACAAAAAAGTTTCTATAAATACATTGGCAGCAAAAGAAGGATCAAAGAGTGTCTCCATCATTTGTTGAATGCAGAGGGTGGTGTAGTGACAGGGGATGAGGAAAAGGCAGAGGTACTTAATGCCTTCTTTGCCTCAAGCTTCAATATGAAGAAAAGTTGTCCTCAGGATACCCAGACCCCAAAGGTGGAAGTTAGGGACGGGGAGCTGAGCGAAGCTCCTGTAATCCAGGAGGAGATGGTCAGTGTCCTGCCATGCCAATTAGACATTCACAAGTCTATGGGCCCTGAAGGGATCCACCCCAGAGTATTGAGGGAATTAGTGAAAGAACTTCCCAATCCACTGTCAATCACCTACCAGAAGTCCTGGTTAACTGGAGAAGTTCCAGCTGACTGGAAATTAGCAAATGTAATGCCCATCTGCAAGAAGGGTTGGAAGGATGATCTGGGAAACTATAGGCCTGTCAGCCTAACCTTGGTTCCAGACAAGGTTATGGAAGAGATCATCCTGCGTGATGCCTTTACATGCAGAACAACCAGGGGATCAAGTCCAGCCAATGTGAATTTCTGAAAGGGAGGTCCTGCTTGACCAACCTGATCTCCCTCTATGACAAAGTGACACACTTATCTAGACTTAAGTGTCTGACACCACCTCCCACAGCATCTTCCTAGAAAAACTGGCTGCTCACAGCATGGATGGATGGACTCTTCAGTGGGTAGAAAAATGGCTGGATGCCCAGGCCTAGAGAATTGTGGTAAATGGAGCTAAATCCGGTTGGTGGCTAGTCATTAGTGGGGTTCCCCAGGGCTCAATTTTGGGGTCAGTCTTGTTTAATATCTTCATTGTTGATGTGGACATGGGGATTGAGTGCACCCTCAGTGCTCAGGGGTGATCTCATTTCTCTCTACAGCTACCTTAAAGGATACTGTAGTGGGGTGGAGACTGGTCTCTTCTGCCATGCCTACAGTGAGAGGACCAGAGGAAGTGTCCTTAAGCTGAGGCAAGAGAGATTTAGATTAGATATTAGAAAAAATTTTTTCACTGTTAGGGTAGTCAGGCATTGGAATAGTTGCTCGGGGAGGTGGTGGAGTCATCATCCCTGGAGGTGTTTAAGTGGCATCTGGACTTGGCACTGTGATGCGGTTTAGGGGTTACAGTGGTAAAGCTGGGTTGCTGGCTGGACTGGATGATCTCAAAGGTTTTGTCCAGCCTTGATGACTCTATGAACTCCTGACTATGCACAGGACATCCCCAAGAATCACACCATGTCCCTGAGAGCATTGTCCAAACCCTTCTTGAACTGTGCCTGGCTTGGTGCTGTGACCACTTCCCTGGGGAGCTTGTTCCAGTGCCCAACTCTCTAGGTGGAGAACCTTTCCCTAATATCCAACCTAAACCCCTGCTGACACAACTTCAAACCATTCTCTTGGGTCCTGTCACTGGTCACCAGACAGATCAGTGCCTGCCCCTCCTCTTCCTCTCACAAGGATGTTGTAGACTGCAATGAGCTCTCCCCTCAGTCTCCTCCTCAGGCTGAAGAGACCAAGTGACCTCAGCTGCTCCTTATACAGCTTCCCCTTCAAACCCTTCACCAACTTCTTAGTCCTCCTTTGGATGCTCTCTAATAGCTTTATATCCTTCTTATATTGTGGCACCAAAACTGCACACCCTACTCAAGGTGAGATTGCACCAGTGCAGAGTGGAGTGGGACAATCCCTCCCCCAACTAGCTCATGATGTATTTTTAAAACAGAGCAAATACTAAACAGCAAGTTGGTGAAAGAGCTGGAAGGCGTGTCCTGTGGGAAGTGGTGAAGGAGTTTGGATTTGTCTGGTTTGGAGAAAAGGAGACTGCTCTCTACAGCTTCCTGGTGGGGGGGGGGAAGTGGAGAGAGAGATGCCAGTCTCTTCTCCCTGGTATCTAGTCACAGGACACTTGGGAATGGTTCAGAGCTGTTCCAGGGGAGATTCAGACGTGACATTAGAAAACACTTCTATGCAGAGGGAGTGGCTAAACACTGGAGCAGGCTTCCTAGAGAGATGGTTGATGCCCCAAGCCTGTTGGGGTTTAAGAGATGTTTGGATAATGCCCTTACTTGAACTTCTGTTCAGTCCTGAAATGGTCAGTCAGTTGTACTAGTTATTCATTTTAGGTCCCTGCCAATTGAACCATTCTATTTCAGTCATTAAATTCACGGTGTTTCTGTTTTTTCATTCCTCCAATCTGTCCAAGTCCCTCTTGGTGGTACCCCCGCCCTCCAGCATCTCAGTAGCTGCCTTCCTCAACATACCATTATTTCTGATCTTGTTGAGAGTATGTTCTGTCTTTTTCCACTGGGTCACTAATCATCTCTGAACACTATCAATCCCAGTATTGTCTTCTGAGGCAGGCTTTTCAGAACTAGCCATCATGCAGATTTCAAACCACTGTTTAACCTGGCCAGCTTCTCTCTGATCTTTCTTACTGGATGCCATCCAGTCCATACTTCCCCTGTCTAGCTATAAGGGTGCTATGAGAGACTGCATCAAGAGGCTTACTGAAGTCAATGTAGACATCATTTGCTGTCCTCTATGCATCCTTAGAGCCTATCGTTCCATCATAGAAGACAGGTTCATAGGCTTGATTTTCCATCATTTGATGTCTGTCTGTTCCTAGTCACCTCTTTGTCCTTTGGGTGCCTAGAAATGGCTTTCAAAACTTGCTCCGTAAAGCTACAAGGGACTGAGGTAGGGCTGACTAGCTTGTCACTCCACTGATAGTCCTTGCTGTCTTTTTAGAAAGGTGATGTATATGTACCCTTTCTTGTCTCTGGTAACCTCATGCAATTGCAAGAGTTTTTCATAGATGACAGAGACCAATCTTAAAATGACATACTTTTGTGTATAGGGGGAAGATGGACATTCAGTGAAAGAGAAATCAAGAGCTGAGAGAAGCACATTTTCTAGTTGTTCTTTGCACATTTCCAGTAGTTCCAGTGGGCTCTAGTCAGGCTTAATGCCCAGTTTGATGGGTACTGGAGAAGACTGAATTGAAAGAAAGTAGTTTCTGTCCTGATGGATTTATGATTTTAAGGTACAGTAACAAGTGAAGAAAGCAACAAAACAGGAGCTTGAGAGAAACCTGTTAGAGGCTGGGACTAGTGCTACTGAATGATAGATTAGCTTCATGATTGTGGTATGCAGAGGTGTGTCTTGCCAGCATCCTTCTTGAATAATGACATTGAGTAGGTTAGTGCTGTCCTTCAAACTGTAGATGCTCCTGCTGTTATTTTGACCTGCTTAGTGGGCAGAGGATGAGAAGGGAAATTGTAGGAAGGGCAACAACAAGCATGATGGAGTGCCTCTTTTATTGTAACCCTTTCTGTACTGAAGAAGGAAGATGCTACAAAAACCAGTATGTGTGCCTAGATATTGAAAAGAAATTATGTCAAGTGGATAAGAACTTTGCTGTGTTGTCTTGAGGAACAGTTTGTAACCAGAGAACTTTTCAGTAAAGCAAAAGCAAAGGATGCTACATTTGTTCAGGAAATGTATTTTAATAGTCTGTTAGGATACTATGAAAGGATGATGAACTTCCATTCTCATTGTGATACTTCATTTCTATGTCCTTGTTTCCTGTATTCTGTTCCAGTTTGTGTTTTGTCATTGAGATATTCTCCTTTTGTACCATCAAATACAAGAAAAATACTTTATGGTAGTGCTTCTTAGGCATAAAGCATAAGGGGACACTTGCTGTACAGAAGGTAAAACAAGATTATCTTAGGCCATTAACTTTTACCCAGTACAAGGCTTGAACACAGCACAGAGGACATAATGTCTTCATTACACCAAAGCATCTCTTTTTTAAGAAAGTGAATAGTGCCACAGGCAAGTCCAGGGAGACTAAATTGGCACCAGTGCCTGGAGACCCATGTGTGGCTGGCCCTCAGTCACATGGCCTATAATACAGATTTACGTTGTGGACACAGAAGGAACTTCCAACATCCTTCTCAACTTTAGTGGGGCTAGAATGCCCTCCCAACTGCAAACATGGCTGTCAGTGTGAGTCCAGTGAGTTGAAAAGATGTGCTCACTGGCGTACTAGGTAAAGAGAATTCTTGTACAAACTTAAAGAATTGGTAAAACTGGAAAATGGACTGATACAGTACAGCCTGTTATATCAGAGGAAGAGGCAAAATATATATACTTGCAGACAATAATCAGGACAAGTATTGCTGAGCCCTGTGTGTTAAGACCTAGAGTATTCAATATCCTAAAGCAGAGATGCCAGTATTATGAGGATGATCAAGATTTTGCAGAGCTGCCTTCTTGTCCTTGTAACCTCTGAAGGAAACGGGATGAACAGCACGAAGAAGGCTGTACTGTGTCAGCCCAAAGGTCTGCCTGTCTTGGTAGTCTGTCTCTCATAGTGACTGGGTTTGGATACATGGGGGGTGCTGTAAGGATGAAGCAGTAATAGAGTGATACTTTTTTTTAGTTTCTCTTAGCCTAGTTTCCTGTCTCAAAAAGATGTACGAACTTTCTTCAAGGCTGGAGAAAAATTTTTTGAACCTTTGGCTATAATATTTATGCTGCAACTGGATTTAAATCTGTTTCTACAAGGACATGTCCTGATATTTGAAAACATCAAGCAAGGATTAGCATATCTTTGTTTGAATATTAATTACCCTCTTTATAAGTAAATTACGTCTTCTCTTGGAATTTTTTTTTCCTAATATCAGCATCCTGACATTGTTTCTTACAGTGCTTTTTTTTCCAGCAAGGTTGAAAAGTCTTGTTCTTTCTTTACAATGAGGCTTTTTTGACATGTATGCGTATGCCCAGTCAACAAGTCCTGTGTAATCCACTAACCCATATAAGTCATTTTTTATAAGCTTCATACCTGTAAAACTTTAACCTTTAATTGTGCTCCTGCATGAAAATCCCCAGTATTCCACATCCGTATGCATTCAGTTCTAGTGTCTACACTTAAAGTATTCTTCAGAGTTCCAGAGTAACTGTAAGAGTCACTTATGGTACTTCTTACAGAGTGTTCTTATATTGCTATTCAGGCTTCATTTACTCATATACCCAAATATGCTGCTAGCCTTTGCTGCCCAAATGCTGCTGTAACACTACCACAGGAGGTGATATTCAGGCAGTTGGGTCTGAATCTAAAGTTCTTACCACTGCTTTTCAATGTACAAGGTCCTAGAAAGTAAGGGTTTGGGTTTTTTTTAATTCCAGAATTTATTGTGTTTCCTTTAGCAGTATTACAAAATATTGCAGTTTTGTACCGATCATATTTATAATTTGCAATACTTAAGAGCTCAGTCTGTTTAGTTTTATCAGAAGAGGATCAGAGGTGTCATGCCTCTGTGGTAGAAAATCCTTTATGGAATTGGAGTAATAAACCATCTTTTGTCTTGCAGATGGGTGTAAAAATGAACTCGGAGCTAAAGCCTAGGTTGCCTAGATTGGTGCCTGTGAGATTTCATTGCTGGAGGCATTTATAAAAGGGCAGTGATCTGAGACTGGTCTGGCCTGACCGGAGCCCTTGGGCACTGTTGAAGTCCTTGAATTTTCCCTCAAGTTTTGACATCACCAGACAGTGAGCCAAAGCTACTGTTGCTACAGTTGCATTTTAGCTTCCTCCTTCTGTCAGAGAGGGCTCTCCTATAGATAGCTCACAGACAGGTCTACTCAAAGTCTGTGAAGAGCTGCTTTGTGCATGTCCCAAATATTTTATGAGGTCATAAGATTTAGCTGTTTGATAGGGATTGGACTCTGGGTTCTTGGGACTCTGTTTTAAGGGTAGCATGTAAATAAGAAAGATTCCTGCTTGTATTCCTCTGTTTTAAGTGAGATGTGTATTCTCTGAATGCGGCTTTGGCAGAATCTCTGTTCTGATTATAGAAACTGGAAATAAATCAATATACGAAAGAAGTGTTTTATCTGATATAAAGTGAACTGAGTTGAGAGTGGGGGAAGAGAGGTTTCGCTGACATCTGACTAGATTTACAGTATTGGGCTGTCCATTAATCTGCATGCTTCCTTGACCATTTCTGTAAGCATAAAGTATAAACTGTAATCTGAAGGTCTGTATGGAGTTACTATGCTTTTCTTGCTTTGAATTGCAAACTTGAATGAAGGGTTTGAGGTAATTTATCATGTCCATTCTTTGCAGTTTTTTTGTAATGATTTTGTTTCCCAGTTTGTCAGGACATTGTCTCTAGACAAGTGAGATGCTCCTTGTTTGGAATTTGAAACAATTCCAGAGCTTCTTAAATAGCCTTTCATTTCTAAGTCACTGCTTCAGATCTGCCCAGTCCCAAATGGGGTGTCATTTAAATGAGCAGGTCAGTTTCAATTGATAGTTTAATGGATATCTATTCATTTTGCCAACATTAACATCTTTTTAAGATAGATTGACATCATTCTTTTTTACCATGATAACAGTGACTTCAAAGATCAAATGAACAGAGGACTTTGAATTTTCTTTTGCCTATGCTTGTGTCCCAGTATTAATAGCTATGCATATTTGTGCAAGGAACAACACAGGAATCCCTTTACCTTAACTGTTCCAATGAATAAACTGTAAAAAAATTAGATCCCAACTGGACTGCATGTTTTTAAGCAAAAAGATCAAGATCCTTTGGAAATGGCTTCAAGTGTTTAACACCATATTGGGGGTAGATAGTTTTCCAATTTTTAGAAGTGATTATTTTCCTCTCTCATCTACAAGCTGCACTTGTGAGAACTGGGAGGTGTTCCCAGTGAAATATGCTGATTTTTGTTACGTACAAGAAGTTGGAACAAGGAGCAATAGATTGTCTTATGGGAAGGGCTCCGATTTGGCAAGCTGTTGGTAATGTCAAAAATTTCAGATGTCTAAAAGTTGTTGTTAGCTGGTTTGATTTCTGGAGGGGGCCATGAGGTGTGGCTGTTGTCCTGCACTCAAACAATGTAGGGGCTACGTAGGAAAGGTGGCATTTCACCCTCCTCACCACATTGATAGGCTGCATGACTTTAAACCATGGGCTTCATGTGCTTACATATGTATTTAGACATTTAAACAAGAACCTTCTTCAACACTGCCACCCACCCCCCCAAATAACAAAGCAAACAAACCAGAAAATTTGTGCTCTGATGACAAGGCTCCAATTTGAGTGGCCCATGTTGCTGTAATCAGTGCCCTTCTGCATGTACAGTACAATGCAGTCAGGCACTTGAATGATTGTTTTTGGGTTTGGGGGTTGTGTATCTCAGCCTGTCCACCCGCCTCCTTTCACACAAGATTTCTGCCCTAGTGTAGGACACTTGAGACTCTCAGATTGTACAACTCCTGGCTTGGATTTTTTTTTCTCCCCTTCACTTAGGCTGACTTCAAGCTTATTTACTGCACAGCATCCAGACTCCACTCTGAAGAGGAAAGAAGTAATTTCCTTGTTAGTGTCTTCAGGGTACCTCCTGCTATGACAGCTTAGAATGTGAATGAATTTATGTGCTGAGCATTTGGATGTTTTTGTCACCCTTATTGCATAAGTGAGGAGTTTGAAGCAAAACCCAGGAGTTATCTCTGAATTTGAGGGCCTGAGATATGCAGACATTGGCAATTTGCAGAAACTTAATTTGTACCCTTTTGTAAGTTCAAATCTCATTTCCTAAGAACTTCCTTAGCAGTTATGAGTGCTCAGAGCTTCTGCACATCCAGCTGCAATTACTGATGAGGTGAGGAGCACTGTTCTTATTGCTGAAGTCTTTCTCTGGCTTCTCAGCTAAGAGAGAGAGCAGCAAGCAGGGATCTCTCCAGGGCTGATGGTCAGTTGCTTTCATCATGAGAACTTTGCCCTGACAGCCACCTGCTTTGCCCATTCTGTCATTGGATCTGGCTCATTTGCTGCTAATCTCCTTCAGTTCTTGCCCCTCGCCTCTTTAGAGGAGTGCTCTGTATAGAGTCTCAAAAATAAACTGTGTAATCATTTGATTTAGCATTATTGTAAAGTGTATGGACCAAGGGACAACTTCAGATGGCAGGTAAGGGATTTCTTCCCTTTCAAGTACTTTAATCTGTAACCAGATATATGTATATCTTTGTGTATATATATTATTTATTTTTCAGCTAGGACTTTTGGTATGTATTCATTTTGTATTGGAGTTTCCTTATAAAGGTATTTTAATTCCCCAAATATATTTTGTCTCTGGAAATACTATGATTCCTGGACTTCAAAGGAATTGAAAGAGCAGCCCCAAATGCATAGTATCATAGAGACTGCTGTGAAATAGCTTGTCTACTATGTCTCAAGAAAGAGCAATAGGTATGTGAAAACTTGCTATGGAACAGTCACACTTTATATGCTTTTACCTGAACATCACAGGATGACACGAATTTTGATTCATGTCTTGCAGTGATATTTCAAGTATTGTCCTCTTGATTCTTTAAACTACAAAGTAATGATTGTCTAGTGAAGTAAACCTGACTGTTTAACAAATGATAGGCTGCCTGCTAATGCCCAATTCAGCAAAGTTTTAAAATATCAGAAGTCTTAGTGTATATTTTGGGAAGAATGCCCGTGGAACAGAGATCCTCTTTGGAACCAGAATCAATCATCTGACTGAGCTGTATTGGAAAAAAAGAGAAGGGTATGAAGAGAAAATGGTACTAACTATTGTCTTTATTATCCTAAGTTTTGTTCTGTTCTCTCCATGGACTCTTGATTTACATCTTCTAGAGAAATTAGTGCATCTTTAAAAAAACCAAAAAGACAAACACAACCAACCTCTCTCTGCAAGCTTTTAAAGTGTTCGTTTGCTAGATGTGGGTTGGCACACTCTGTTTGCAGCTGAATACCCATTTTCTGATGTAAACAGATTCCATTAACCTGAAAGATGAAAATCAGAATGTTTGAATTTCCATTAATACAATTTTGGGACTGGACAGATAGCCGCAATTGAGATTTTCTTATCCTTGCAGTAAAGTACTGCAGTCCACATCATTCCTTGCTCGCACATTACACCTCACACCTGTGCTAGGTGGGCATTTTCTCAGCAAAGTGCATTGTTTGCTCAAGAGAAGCATAAAAGATGACACATGGAATGTTGCTGTACACCTCTCTGCTATTTGCTGTGGATAAAGTGATGATGGTGCACTACCATATGACTCAGAAACAACTTTGCTGAAAACCACAAATTTGTTTCAGGTAAGTTACATCCCACCTGTATGTATACTTAAATGTAACTGTGTATTTGTTCCTGGGAAGAACCCAAATGCTTGTCACAGCTGGCAACTGGAAGCATCAGAACTGGTATATTCAGAATGTGTCTACTCTCTGTCATTCTGCAAGTACCTCAAGTGTTTAGGATATGGATGAGTACAACTTCTACTGCTTGTCACTGAACTACTGCTGGTAATTGAAAATTGGAATACAGTGTTCCCTGGAGACTTTGTCATGGAGCTCAAGAGGTTAATATGTAGTTATGTGATGATACTATAATTTTATATGCATCTGCAGATACTGCTAATAGACATTAAAGTGGGCATTTACATCCTTATTATGGGTCAGTACTTGATGTCATAATAAAAAGTCACATCAGAAAAGTACAGGATAAAAATCTGATTATGCACATTTTGGAATGTAAATGGCTTTAAAATTCAAATTGTCACCTGGTGGGAGGATCAGGAAGGAGTCAGAACAAGGGCAAAGGGGCAAAGCTGTGAGACACAAGGGGCAAGATAAAGGAGGAAGAAGAGACAGGCAGGAGCAGGCCTTTGCTTGGGTAGTTTATATCCATGTGAATACTATACCCCATTACTTAAGCCCTTCATGTCATCTCATTAAACATAAGCTTGAATGAAAGGTGGACTTTGTAATGGGGTGTGAAGGTCAGTAAACTCCAGATCTTCTGTCTTTCCACAGAGTTCAGATCTGCTCAGTGTTGTGAAGGCTAAAACATCCTGTGGGTTAATGCAGGGTGTTCATTTGGAAAGCATCATCAAAGCTAATAAAGTTTTCAAGGCAAGACAACAGCTGAAACTCTCATGAGGCTGCACTAAGTAAATATGCAAGGAGCTCTTCAACTACTGGCCCCAGAGCCTGAGGGGGGGAAGGTACTGAGGAGAAAGACTTTGAATTCTGAAGGGCTGTGTAGCTTAAAATCAGTGGAGAAGTACCATGAGGACTAGAGCAGCATGTATGATAGGTCAGGACACGGTGAGTTCAGTTGCAGATGCACTCAAAGGGTTTCCAACATCACCTAGAGTGTCTGTGGGAGCTGAAACCCTATAGCATGTAGAAATTTGGAAGGGTGTTGACTTTTTATTTCTGCACTACTTTTTCATCCAAATACATCCTAGAGCACTCTAAAAAGTCTTTGGTTGACTAAAATTTTAGGGATTTTTTCTTTGTCGGAAATACAGGGTGCAAGGCCATGAAGTGAGGTAAACAGCCTTGTCCTTCTGTCTCCACTTCGTTGTTTCTTCATGCTTGGCTGTAAGCTCCTGCTGCTTACCTTTCACTCTTTTGACTCCTCTGAGTCACAGCAACCACTTTAACTGCAAAGAATGACTTGATTTCTGCTGGTTTAGTCAGTTGATTTGGCTCGATTGATGTGTACGAGGAGTGTTAGAGTCAGCCCAAGGCATGGTGGCAGGACTGGGACTGGGGAGTTGGGTGGGCTGGGAGAAAGCCCTGGGAATAATGGTTTGATTGAGGGAGACTCACACAACCGGCAGGCACCAAGATTTTAACTTTGGCTCAATTGCTTTCATATCTGTGCCCACCTCCCTATGATCTCCAGGGATTCAGCAGCTCATAGGAAATCCACACAGAGCAAGGCTGCAAGAGGGGTTTTGGGAGACTCTTAAAGTCACATAGCCAAGAACTGTGTGCCCCTCTTCTCCCAGGTGCTCCTTAAGGGTTTTGACACTATCTTTAGCTGAGATGAGAAGGGATATTTCCTGTGACATAACTGCATATGCTTCTTAAATAGGGATTATGTCTGAAAGGAACTTGCCTGCTCTAGAGAACCCAAACTGTCATTTACATAGGTGTCTTCTCTTTCAGGATCTGATTTGTTTATCTGTGAAGCACAATGAATGATGGGGAAAAAATATTGAAAATACTTAGTCTCTCTACATCATGTTGCATGTGATTTTTCCGGTAAATGAGAATGTTATTAAAAAAGACATCTGTCTTTTGCAACAGCTTTCAGTAAAAGTACTGAAATGTTGAGGCCCACCAACAGCCTGCTCTGCAGGTTTTTGAGATCTGATATAAGGCAATTTTCTCATGAAAAAGGAAGTCACAGAGAAAAGTTAAAATTTTGCAAGGGTTATAGGGCAAATCTGTAGCAGACATGAAAGGCTTTTGAAATTGCATCACTAGAGGCCTTATATTTATGTGTCCCTACACTAATGAGGTGCAAATAAAACTCCAAGATGCACTCCATTCAGTGGATCAGTCAGACACCAAGCAGGCTGGTGGCAATCAGCTATTGAGTCATTTAGCAATTAATGGATCCTAGTTTGTGAATGGACACGTCCCTTGGCTCAGATTGCTTTTGGCTCCTGAGAGAACAGGAATGAAGAAGTCCATCCCCCTGTTTGCAATTAGTGTTTGTTATTAAATGCTGACAGTGTGTTCTCTCCTCTCATGTATCTCATCTTTGTTTATGCACTGGATGTTGGCACAGCCTTCTATGCTGTAATGTCTTGAATTAGCTGCTATTGAAAGGAGTCCAAGGAGCAGTGTGCTCTGAGGAGGACAGGAGGGTGGAAGAGTGGCTTGGCACCAAAACAGCAGGAGCAATTCTGAGGGAAGGATGAAAATGGGTTTAGTTAAGTGGGAGGCTGGCAAGGAGCAAGCAACAATGAGTCTGTGCACATCTCTGCTCTCATATGTGATGCCAAACACTTTGATGGGAATAAGGAGCTAGATAGGAAGTATAACTGATGCCAGGAAGGTGAGATACCCTTGGAAATGGTTTGGTAGAAGGTGATTTTAGCAGACATGGTATCTTCAGGTAGAGAGATGGTGCTTGAGTTAGGAAGCATGGGACCTAAGAGGAGGAGACTGCAATTACTGGAGATCACCATAGGGGTAGGAATACGTAGAGAAGTGATAACAGAACTCAAGCTGTCTGTGGAGGATGAGGAAGAGATTAAAAGTGGAGAGAGAAAAAAAGTACTGTAATCTCTGGATCCCCAGCTGATTTGAAAGGTGGAATGTTATTAGGTGTGTAGGACAAGAGAGTGGCATCAGCCTTCCAATCGGGAGAGCAGACTTATTCCAATCCGTGGGTTTTACACAGCACCTAGGAGGTTTAAGATGCAACATCTGGGCTAAATACTAAGGCAGGTGCAATGGCTGCAGCTCTCTGCCCCTCTCTGTGATGCTGCAGCAATGCATGGCACAACAAGCAGTCTGAGTTGGCCATTTTGTAGGTCAGGTCTTGCATCTGTTTGTGTGATGAGAGAAAATGTGCCAGGACCTACAAGGAACAGGTATAGTTTGGTTATAAGATGCCAGGACTTTGAGCTCTGTGTCCCACAGCCCATCTGCTCAGAATGACTACAAGTTATTTTAAGATGAGAAGTAAACCCAAAGTGAGTTGGTGCATCCTCCGCTCTTGCTGCTGTTAGAAGCAGAGGAGTGTGTATCTGTGTCCTTGAACAAACTGCTTTGAAAAGTTTGCTCAGTTTTTTTCCTCTTGCCCCCCTCAGGCTCAGTTTAAAGGCACAGAAAGGCACAAAGTTAATTTCTGGGCATAGAGCAGCGATAGGGGATACTCATCATAAAGTCACCCCAAGACACTTCCTCTAGGAGCTAGATATCATCTCTGCCACTCCTCTCCTGCTTTCTTCAATAAGGGGATGAAATGTTAACTAGGAATGAACAATTCATCTTCTTGGAGTGCTACTTGAGTATAACGCTCGCCGTGTTTCTTCATGCAGTGGGAATAGACAGGGAACGGTAGCATGAGGCCAGGTTTGCCTCTACTGGATGCATTCACTCACTGTCTCAACCTGTGGCCTGACTGGTCACAGACTTGTTTGGTCCATCTGAGTCACACTCCTATAGTATGAGTAGCTTTGTTAGTTGTACCAACTAGAGCCTTGATGTTCACTGGTCGTCCAGAGCAGAGTGGGACAAACAGCAGTATCAGGTACTGTTTATTGATCACCCGGTGATCTGTGTGTAACTGCCTCTCTGTGTTTTGCTCTAGTCTCTGCAAACTTTGCTCCAGAGTATCTTTGGCAGCACAACTGACTGCTTCTAGTTACCTCAGATGTTTTGGATGCATAGCTCTGTTAATACAGAGCTCATTTGTTGGAGCAAATTGAGGTCCACATCACCAGAAGGGTATCTTGCTCCAGTCAGTACTCATCTAGCCCAGCTGGAGTGAGCATCTTTATCTTTTCCCATCTCTTACATGGTCTTTCCTGGTCTTCCCATCCCTCTGATGTGACTGCCACTGCTTCTCCCCCATAGCCCACCTTCAGGTGTGGCTCTTTAAAAGCAATCTCTGTCAATATTTGTCATTAATCTGTTTCCATTTTTATTTATAAAAGAAAGAGAGAGAGTGAGAACTGAACAGCAGCAGTAGCAGGGCAATTGCAGATGAATAATGAAAGGATTCATCACAGCCATACCAGGATATATATATTTTTTGCAGCCAAGCGAGACGGATTCCCATCACAGCTCGGGGACTCGTTCCACACAACCACTCATCTTTCATGCTGGGGGGAAGGGAAAGGTGGAGACAGTATCATTATGGATGTAACAGGGCTCTGAAGTGACTGGTCAAGGTTGCTGCTTCACTCGCAAGGAATATGCTTACAGGAATTTTCTTTCCAGCAGGTGTTATTGCCTGGCAAAGTGGCCTTCTACAGCACTCTGCCACTTGTGAAAGGGAAGCTTAGGGTTTGCTAATGGGGATGCTTGCTAAGCATTCGAGTCACCAAGGAAGGACACAATGTCCAAGTGAGGATTTCACAGGAGTGACAAACTTATCTGAGATGGAATGAGGGACACACTGGGCAATGCAGGTGTCATTCTTTCTCACATTTTTGTCACTTGAGCCCACTCTCAAACTCTCTGTCATATCAACAAACAACTCTCAGTTTGCCCTGCACCATCTAACTTTACAAATCCATTTGTCCTGTTGAACGCAAATATTTTGTTCTTGTTCCCTTTTAGTAGGTTAGGTAGATGAAAATTTGTCAGATGGGAGTGTTGAAGCATTCTGGGGTCTTGAAGGACTCTGCTAAGCCAGAAGGGAAAGAACTGCCATTTATAAAGGATGAAAAAACCCCAACAACCAACCAAACCCAAAAAACTACCCCACAAACAAACATGAACACAAACAAACAACAAATGCCTGAAATATGTCTGATTGATTGGGGTGTGCACTCAAATCCAAAAGGTCTCTGTTTTCTCCTGTCTTCCAGGTCCAGGGTAGGAGTGCCAGTGCTTCAATGCTGTTTCACCTCCATGTGCCTGGGTGCACACAGATGTAGTGGTTACATTCCTCCACAGCTGAAGAGACAGTCTGACTCTCCATCTCTCTTGTGCTTGTAGTGAGGCAACCCAGGCAACGCAATTGCTGTCCGAGGCAGAGATGAGCCGTGCTGAGTAATTCTCAGATGCAGAAGTGCAGTTACTGTCTGCTCCTGAAGCTTGGAGGGTCTGTGTTTAAGGAAAGAGCATATGTGGCTGTATTTTTCCATCTAGTAAAGCATAAAGCAGGTTGATTTAAAGGGCGGGATGGCCTTATTTTCAGGTGCTGCAGTGACCTGCATTGCTGGTTATCAGTTCCACTCCCACTTCCGGAGACTGCATCAGCCCATAAAAAAAGCACAAAAAACCTTGTCCCAAGGGACTGTATATTTGTCAGGCCTCTTGGCATCCTGGAGTACTTCCTGCATCTCTGGCAAGGCATTAACATCAGGGTATTCCTGTATCAGATACTTCTTCCTCTCAAAGCTACTGGAGGCAATCCCTGTTGCATGGGAGGGTCCAGTACAATGCTACAGCTGAAGTGATCCTTGAAAGAGTAAGACAAGCAAATATGTTGCTTTGTTGGGCCCTTAGGACTGTCACCTTGGCAGGGAGAAAAACAGCTGTGACCCTTTCTATTCCAGACCCTGCTAGTGCTCAGTTTTTCCTGTATAAAATCACAGCTTTGCCAGCAGTAGAGGGATCAGGGAAATGTGACATGTTTCTCAAGCAGTGCCTCCATTTCCCTTTTGTACCCAGGGAATGCAATGCAGTGCTTAGAAGCTTAGACTCAGTCTATATTTCCCTTTAGGAAACCATTTGGTCCATTTCCCCATATTCTGGCACAGGTTTATGACATGTCATTATGAACTGGATGTCATTCAGTTTGGCTATGTGATTCAGCTCCATTTAACACATCCTACTAGGTCTCCATTCCCATCCCTAGATACGGACTCTTGGTTGCTCAGCATCAATAAGGGTATTCTTGTTGAACATGGAAATTCTCGGGATATACAAAAGGAGGAAGCTTCTACATGGGGTGCTTGCTTATTTAAAAAAAAAAAAAAAAGCAAAAAGAGTGCCTCAGCCATGATATGTCTCATTGTTCTACAGCTGCAGATGATTCTTATATAGCCTGTGGTTAGCGGCTTCTTACTTTTTTCCTGAAGGAACCTTTTTTTTTTATATTCCCATAGGATCAGGTCCCTGAAAGTGGTTAAGAAACTGTTATTGCTAATGATCTCCTCCTGACCGTGGCTGGATATAGCCAAGTGTTTGAACATTAACGGAAAACAAAAAACCCATCAGCTCACTTGTGTTTACAAAACTGGGTTTCATGGGCAGCTGAGAATCTTGAGTAGTTCTGAAAATGCTGTGCTCCTTCTGTTTTTCTTGGTGACATTATGAATTACTAATGGAAAGCTTACTTTGCAACAGCCTGGGAGATTGCCTTGCTTCTAACTGGTGCTTTCCAGGCAGATATAAATTTGATGTGTAATAAATATGTAGTAAGATGTTTGTGGAGGAGAAGGTTCTCTTCTGACTCCTACCAGTGGATAGTTTATGAGATCTCATCCCTCCCTTTGTCCTGGTGATACTCTGACTGAATTCTTTTGTTTCAAGTTTTTAGTGGCTCCATGCAGTGACTAACTTAGGGCATTCATTATTTGGTCTCCATATCTATTCTTTCTAGACCCCTTCTCTTCCCCCAAACACTTCCAACCAAACCAGTAGCTTGTGACTGCATTCTGTTGAAGGTCCTGGTTTCTAGGGCTTCTTGCTGTGTACCCACTCATACAGGCAGTAGCACCATGGCACAAGGTGATGACCAATTGTCTATCACAGGGTATCACTGAGATATTTTGCATTTAAGTAACAAAGGTAGATTTTCTTTAGCCTTGAACAATCTGTAAAATATTGCACGTAAGAAAATCTTTGCTCTTGCCAAAGGCTTGTGATGCAGCAGCATGCAGTTTTTTACTGGAGATGTCTCCTCCCAGACATGTAGGCTCTTCTCAATTGGAAATATTTAACACCCTATTAGTTTCTGATGTATGCTTTAATATATTGGTGATCTTGATGTTCCCTGAGAGGCTTCAAATTATGCGGATGTAACCAGGTGCAGGTTTGCATAACCTACTTTGAAATGCTTCATTCCATCTGATCCAAACTTAGGCTATTTTAGTGTGAGTGTGCTGAAAAATCTGCACAGTATCAAGTGAGTGGTGGATGAAGAGCTCTAAACTCCTCCAATAAAGGTTATATGAAGAAAAGTGACTAGGTGGCCTTCTGGAAAAGTAGTACTTCAAAGAAGCTGAGGGACCAAGGTGCCCTGAGCTACTGCTATAGCCTGTGTATCATTGTAAACTCAGTCTTTCCTCACTTTCTGTCCTACTATAGTCCCTAGAAGGTTCTGGTCAATATTGAAGCCCATCTGACACTGAGGCTTTACAGACTTTGAATGGGAGCATTTACTGTTCAGAGAACATACTGTCCAAGCAGAGAAGGATGTGGGTGTAGGCCACAAGTAGTAAAAGTGAGGAAGGGCAGGATGATACATGATCTGTTATGACATCAGTGTGAAATAAAATGGCAAAAAAAGAGATACTGCTAAACTGTTGGTTGCTGAATTAATTGTCCTTAACTTTCAGGACCTGAGCCAGGGCATCTCAGGATGCTAGCTAGAGCACACTGAGAGTCATCAGGGAGGATACATGTATGAAGATATGTGCAGGCAGGAAGAAGAACCAAGATAAGACGTAGATGTATTTTGAATAGAGATCTACTGGAGAACAGAGCTCACGTTTTGGAGATGTTAACAGAGAAATATGATTTGGGTTGAAAGCGGGGCAATTTTTTAATTCCTTGTATCTTAACCTATTGTCCACCTTCTTTGGGTTTTTCATTTTGAAAGCCAGACTGCCCTGCTGACTATGTGCATGCATTTAGTTCTGTGTATGCCCTACCAAACAGTGGGAGCCAGCTAGAGAATGGTGCTTGCCTGTTCCCAGACTTCGTCCCTTGTACTCTTTCTTTCTGGTGAAGGAGACACAAGGGGAGACCCAGGCTCAGTATAGGTACACTTCAGATTTGAGGCCTGAGTTGGGGACATGCTTTGCTGGTGACAGCAGCGTGCTGATAGGTGCTGTTCTGCTTTCTGCAGTCTCCATTATTTGCACTTCAAAACTGCTTTCAGTGAAGAGGTTCCTCTTTCTAAGAGCAATGTAAGAGGCCAAACTTATTACCTGTGGGAACAGTATTTTCTGGACCAATGCTGTTGAGTGGCAGCAGTTCAGCAGTGTCTTCCCTGAACAGGTCAGTTGCCCCAGTTGTTGCTTACCCGGGGTTGCTCCCAGGTGACTCCTTCCTGTGTCTGATGGCATGAATGCAAAGTGGATCTTCCCTTGCTGATTCCTGCAGCAGTGAGAAGAATTGAGGAGTTGTAATGATTTCAGCCAGTTTCTGCTGTACATATCTGGTTGAGGATCTAAAGGCAGTGCTGGCATCAGGGGCATGGAGCTGTTGAATCTTACATTGCCTGGGTCTTAAAAGTTGTAAAACAATGAAAAGGGTTGGTTCAGCTGTTCTTGTCTGCAACAGCTACAGTGGCTGGTGGGCTTAGCTTAGCTAGGGCAGAGACTTTGGGTTCTATCTGAGGAAACATTTGAAGTCAAGAAGCTTTATAAGGACTGAAAGTCTGGCAAATGGGCCAGGCCCTCCACTGTTTTGTTTTGTTCAAGAGCAGATGTCCCAGATGCAGAGATAGTTTTTTCAAATAAGATACCAAGAAAACACAAACAACTTTTCTAATACTTTTAAAGTGAATACACAACATCAAAGTAATATTAGCACCTCAATTTCACAAAGTGAAAGAGAGATCAAAAGCTATTTGCCCCCAGTTGCTATTACTGGAAGTTACCCTCCTTCATTATCCCTTTCCTCTTGCAAATCAAATGGCGGGGTTCTGGATGTCTCATTAAAAGCCAAGGCTTGACTGGGACAGTGAGACTGGATCATCCTAGTGCAAGATGAATATCTACTTAAAAATGTCTGATCTGTGTCCTTTTTGAGGGCAGGTAGAGTTTCACTCTTTGTATTTGGAATTTTTCAGAGGTGCTGAATTTCCACTGAGATTGCAAGGAACACATGTCTTCTGTAGGCTCAATTGAGTCTTATCAAGTACTCCAGCTCTCCTAAATAAGGCTGCTGTCTTGCTATCTGTGCTCAGAACCAGGGGCTGCAAGAAGCATGTGTAAACAAGGTGTCCCAATGTGTTATCTGTCAGTCCCTGAATTTCAGTGTTTGCCTCAGGAGAGTGGTGAGGAGAAGTTGGGCTGCTTAGTTTGACCTTGCTTTTTAATTTTTTCTCTGCTTTTTGTTTGTTTTGGGGGGTGTGTGTGTGGCTGTGGTTTTTGTTTGTTTTCCTCTTTGCATGTGCCTCTAATTGATCTTGAAAAGAAGGGACAGTTAAAGAAGACGTTAAGGTGAAATGAAGCCATAACTGTGACTGGAGACTTTTATTAAGTGTGGCAAAGTTCCCTGGGCTGCGTATAAATTGTTTATTGATTTTGGTATGGCTGGGTGCTCTGGAGTAATCGCCCACAAAACCACTAGAGAGCGAGTAGAGAGAAGAGGGCTTTGCCAGGTCTCTGCTGCTTCCTGCCCCTGTCTGCTCTTCCTCCTGCTCTCCTCTTTAACCTGTAAATGAGCAGCCCCAGCTGGATGGCTCCTGTGGCCAGCTCCTGCAGCCCAGAGTGGGGCTCTGCCCTGCTGTTCCAGAAATGGCCAGTGAAAGAATATAGTAAGGGAAGACGTGGCTTTGGAGCATGTATCATGCAAGGAATGGTATTGCTGAGACTTAAACTGCCCTTTGTCTCTTCCACCTGTTGGTTGTTACAGACAGAAACCTGTCTGTGACAGTCAGCAAGGTTAGTCATCTCTGAGCCTGCCTGACCATGGGGTAGGTCAATTTTGTGACAGGGCAGAGACAAACATGTTCCTGTTTCTCAATAGTGTCTGTGCTGTGAAGTTTTGCCTCAGTATCCCCTGCTTGCTCTCACATGCCCTTCTCCTCTGCCAAAACTGCAGGATGCTGTGTGCAGTGAGCCAGCCTGCCTCCCCTGTGCCTGTCTGAAAGCCCAGGAAAACTTCAGCCCTGCCTGATTTTTCCTTTGCTTTTTGTTGCAACATTAGGGTGGTTTTACTGCTTTGTTTCAGTGAACTACTTTATACAGAGATTTTTCTCATCCCATCTGGGGAACTGTCCTGGCAGAACTGGGTTTTTTGTTCACTTCCATGGAGGTGCTGCACACTTTCCATGTTACTTTTGCACAAGGGCAATGAATTCCTTAATTGTTTCTTATCCAGAGTGCTCCTAAAATATACTGTCCCTTCAGGTCCAAGGAAGATGTAGAAAGGGAAGCAATATTTTGTTGACATTTGATTGGGAAAGTGAGTGAATTTTCTGACGCACGTTGCACAGTTCATGACACCCCCTCTTCTTCTACGGGTGCTGGTAGTTGGTGGGAGGTTTTATTCTCTGTCATTCAGAGTCCATATTTCTATCACATGGCAGCATAGATTGGTTTAATTTCCTTTCTTCTAGAGAGGACTTCCGAGGCCTGTAGTAGTGTGGCCATTAGGTGAATAATACTCAGACTTAAATCTCTGTGTGGAGAGAAAAAGAGGACTTGTGCCTTTGTTAGTCTGGGTCCCTTTGTTAGTCAGTTAGGTCCCTGAAAGTCTGCTGAGGTTTAGTACGAGTGTCAAAAATTCTGGTTTTAGAAGATGCAGTAACAAACTATGTTACTTAATCATCTAATCTGTATATGAGAGTGGGAATATGAAGCCAGAGTAAAGGTAAGATACTCTTTTGCATCGCTGGGCAAAATTTTTAGGAGATCATGTAGATTCTATAAAGAAATGTTTTTTGTTTTGCATGCACATAATGTTTCTTTAATGAAAATGAGGGGTGAATGTGTATTAGCTTAAAATTTCATTTCCTGGAGGGCATAATGTTAATGGAAGGCAAAATATCTCTAAAGTGTTGGCAATTTAACTCCAAGGTTTTGAAATGGGATAAAATAATCTAAATAAAAATTTGCATCTACCTAGAGAGTTCTCTGACAAAAATGGCACATGAACATTAATGCTAGGAACAGCAGTGACTGCTTCAGCTCTGGTCTTTTTTATTATTTTTTTTTTTTAATCCCTGTAATAAAGGTCAAAATTTTACCTTCCTGTGGAATAAGGACCGTGAATTATGCTGTTGTTGGTCAGTGTACTTTGGCTAGGAGATGTGAATGCTGTAACAGCATCTGCATTAATCTGCACTGGTACCTCAAAGCATTTACTGTGTATGTATATCACGTAAACTTTTGTAATGCTTAGTTGCTTGAATGAACTAAGATTACTGATTTATTCCCTGTCACAGAAAAAAAAAAATTCTCATGGTTAAAGCTGCAAAACTTTTTGCCATGGCTTGAGCTCCCGGACTACAAAGCCTTGCTCACAACAGCTGTAGATTTCTGATTCTGTTTCTTGTCTTGGAGATTTTTGAACCCCCACCCTTGGGAAGAGCAGCCTGGCTTTAAATTCCTCAGTCCTGCACCTCAGACTGAAGGAGTTATTTTTAACCTGACTTGACCTCTGCCTGAGCAAGAATAAAATAGGGATTGGGCAGAATATGACACAAATCAATAGGTTATCCCAACAGATATGATCTTTGGCACTGTTTTGCCTCGGACACTTGCTGCAGTAACAAAGATAAATGGTGATTTGTTAACATTGTGATCTAGGGACTGGGTGGCTCAGTGGATCGTGTGGTGGCCTCTGACCTCTGGGTCTCCAAGCTCTTAACATCAAGATGAAATCTCATTCTGATAGTAGGAAGGGGAAAAGGTCCACAGGGGTTGGGCGATTTTGGTTCAGTGCTGATCACAGTGCTCCAAAATCATTCCAACAAGGATTGAATAGACAACACCTCCTGACAAAAGGGAGTATGGGGAAATAGGATGGGAACTGTTGTGATAGAGAGCTAGGGATCAGTTACTGCAGGCTAAGACTTTCAGTGCTTTTATGGAGTGATACTAGAGCACCCAGAGCTACTTTGTCTCTTTGCCTACCTATCAAAGAGGACTTGCATCACAGATAGTTTGTGGTGGCTCCAAGTAAAAATGAAATTTGTTTTATGAAACAGCTTTCATTTCATTTTCTGGGACAGTATCTGCATGTCCTTTGATTACTGACATACAGTGATGAGGGGTCTTTTGGGGAGCTGAAGTATTGGAAACAGCTGATACAGTCATGTCTCTACTAACCTTATGTGATCTGTTCTATATCTCTAGAGTCCTGTTGCAGGTCCTCTGAAGATAGCTGACATTTGACATGTTCTCAGACGCACACAGTTTGTCTTGTTTCAGCAGTCCAAGATGGTGTATTCTCATCAGGTGAAAATAGATTCCTGCAACAGAATTTCTTCCAGGACATCTGCAAGGATTGGTAAGCAGTGTTTGAAGACAATTCCGCGTTGCAACTTATCTCATGTAAGCAGGTGTAAGCCACTGTGAGTTCTTTTCTCCCTTGGCTGGTGTGTAATTCCCCCTGCCTTTAGGAGGCAGTATGGCAGTATTTCATTCTGAACTGAATCCATCAGCTTCGACTTTTTGGCTCTGTATCCCTTTACAGTTCTTTCTACAAGACTGGCACTGTGCTCTCAGATGCTTTACCATGGTAAGCACATTCTCTCAGTCTTGACTAGTCAAGGAGACAAAAAGCTTGCACCTATGTGGGACAAGTGCTTTAGCAACTGCCTCATTGAGTTATCCAAGATGTTTGCATAGTGCTTTTAATCTTTCCCATGTTGTAGATCCTAGGGTTACATGAGAGCTCATGCTGTGCTTGGGACCCCCAGATTTGTCTCTGTGATTGTCCCCTGCAGCATCTGTGCCTCCAACTTTTTATTTTGCATTGGGCTGTGCATTGCTGGCTTATAGAGAATGACGTGAGTCTTGTCATTGAGAGCAGCCTCTTTTCCATCTTTTAACTCATCCCATCCATCTGTATGTTTTACCAATACCAACAATGAGTTGGAATTGCAATGGGTCAGTACAGACTTCTGTTAATGTCTGTGTGTAACATCATTTTACCATTGACAATTGCTCTCGAATCTCAAATGGGGAGCCTGTTTTTAATCCATGGATTACATACCTTATGGGTTTCTCACAGCACACATTCATTACTTGAGATGTCACAGAAGGAAGTTTGGGCCAAAGAATCTTGTCCTACATGTTCCTCTCCTCATGAGGTTCCTGAAAACTCTGCCCAGTGTCTTCCTTGCCCCAGACCAAGGCACATTTTTGTATCCTGCCCAGGTGCCTGTTCTGTGTCACACTGCCCCAGGTTCATCATGACACTTGTTTCTGCAGAGACAGGGGCTGCAGCCCGCCCATAACCAGAAACTTCCAGCTCTACCCCTCTCCTTCCATGGGAACGTAGATTCCCCTGCCATTCTTGCATGTCAGTCCTTCGACTGAAGGCTGTGTTCCTCTCTACTGCAGCCCAGCCCAGAGCTTGCCGTGGCTCCAGGATGTGCAGAGCAAAGTACACTGGGCAGACTTAGTGAAAGCAACACATCCAGCTTGCTTTTCCCCTGCAGCCAGCATGCCACTGTCATCAGACTGCCACTACTGCCTGTCCGCACAGCGGACATTTGGGGCTGAGCTTGGTGCATGTACTGAACGGGGACAGTAGGGTGGTTTCTGGGCCAGGAGTATGTTAGGACCTGCACAATGCATGTGAAATGACACCTAAACTGGCCATGGCTGTAGCCTTGCTATAGATGCCCAGGTATGCTGCATTAGCCCAGCTGTCTTTACCTACCAGGCCTGCATTCATGTTTTTAAAAAAAAAGTGGGGAAAAAAATCCCAACAACAAAAGAAAGAGCTGGAGAGAGAGGCTAGCAGCCCAGCAAGACCTACTTTTCACTGTATTTTTAGCCTCTGATTTTATTTTTCGCAGTATAATTCTGGATTAACTGTTTCATTGTTTGTTCAGGTTGAGATCAAGTTTTACTGATCTAGAATTCCCTGCTAACATCCCTTTTGTCCTTTTCAAGCTACAGGATTTTCACTGTCATTACTTCAGTCATGTTTCATGTTGGGTTGGTTTTTTGTTTTTAAAAAGGTGTTAAGTACCATCACTGGTGAGGTCTTTGGAGTTCTTTGAGTTATTCCAATTGCAAGTTTTTACTTTTGAAAGATATTTCCTCTTGTCTTGAATATAAAAAACAAAGGATCTCCTTCATCACAAGATACATGGCATGAACCATCCTGTATTCTTTGGGTTTTAGAGAGAATTAGTAGCTACAGATTTCTGCCATTTCGCCAACTAGCTAGGCCTAGACAAGGATATTCTTTCTACCACAATATCTAGTTTTATAAGGAGACAATGTGTGTGTTACAGGGAAATAACATTTTTTTCAAGATGCGAAGATAAGAAATAAACTGGTCCAACTTCTTTGTGATGCAGCTCTTCCCAAGGCCCAGTTTACTTTGCTCCCATGGAAATAGCTTTGCATATTTGTTGGTACAAATAGCCTTTTAGGGGTTTTCTTCTGAAGGATTTGTATTCTTATAGAGAGACATACTGGAAAAGTTGATACTTGTACAGCATGCTGCATTCAGAGCACTGCTGTTGCTGGCAGAGTGGTCAGTGATACCTCTGATAAGGCATGAGCCATTCCCTCACTGGTACTAGAAAAAATGGCTGTAGTTTGATGGGTTTGGCAGTGGCCAGGGTCAGGTCTCCATCTTAGAGGAGCTGTTTTTCTCTCCGGTCGTGGCCCATCTGTTCATAGGTGCCATGAGGAGAGCTGTTGCGCAGAGGCAGTAATTGCAGAGCTGGTGGGAAGTAGCAGGCAGGTCATGTCGCTTCTTCACCTGCTCCTACTCCAGAAATACCTCTGCAACAAATTAATGCCTTCTGCAATCTGCTTGTAGAATCATTGAATTACAAAATAATTCAGGTTAGAAGGGATGTCAGGAGGTTTCTGATACAGTCCCTTGCTTAAGGCGGGGTCGACACTGAATTCAGATTTGGTTGCTTGGGGCTTTATTGAGTTAGATCATGAAAGCCTACAAAAATGAAGGTTGTACAGCCTGTCTGTGCAGCTCATTTCAGTGCTTGGTTGACCTCATGTTGGAAAAGCTTTTTCTTCTATCCAGTTTGAACCTCTCTTTTTTTCCATTTGTATCCGTTGTGTATTGCCAGTGCACAACCCACTGTACAGAGCCTGTCTCAGTGTTCTCAATAAGGTGCTTGTTGAAAGCCTGCTGTTAGGTCGCTCTAAAACCTTCTCCAGGCTAAACAAACCTGGGTCCCTCAGTCTCTCATCACAGAACAAATGCTCCAAACTGCTGATCATCTTGCTCACCCTCCATTCGCTTGCACCAGTTTATCAATCTTTCTCTTGTAACAGGGCCTCAAATCTAGACAACATATTCTAGATGGAGTTTGACAAATGCCAGGTGAAGTGGAATAACTACATCCCTTGAACCTGTGTGGCTATAGTTCTGTGAATACCATGCAGGGCACTGCTGGCCATTTTTGCTGCCAGGGCACACTGATGGCTGATATTCAGCTTAAGACCTATCAGGCCCCCAGGTCCTCTTCAACAGAGCTGCTACCCAGGCAGGCAGACCCTAGTATGTACTGTCACAGTGGATTATTTCTTCCAAGGTATAGGACTTTGCATTTGTCCTTGCTGAATTTTGTAAGGTTCATGTTAGCCGTGCAGCCTCTCTAGGGCATTTTGGATGGCAGCCTTGCCTTAAGCATATCAACTGGTCTTCCCAGTTTGGTGTCAAGTGCAAGCTTGATAAGAGTGTGCTTTGTTGCATCCTCTAGGTCATGGATATAGATGTTAAACAGGACAGGTCCCCCACATGTATCTTGTTACTGGCCTACGGGTGGTATATAAACATGGCCCTCTGAGCTTCATCATCCAACCTGTTTTTAACTCATCTGATAGTCCACTCATAACGGTTTACTATCAGTCTTGAGGCATTCTGGGAAACTGTATTCAATGTTTTGCTAAAGTCAAGCTAAATGCCTTCCATGCCTCTCCCCTTGTCCACAAGTGCTATTATTTTATCATTGAAGAGAATCAGGTTGGTCAGGCATGATTTATTCTTGGAATATCCACACTGACTGTTCCTAATCACCTTCTTCTCCTTTGTGTGCCCAAAATACATTCGAAGGGGACTAAGTACATGATTTTCCCAAGGACACAGGTGAGGGTGATTGGCCCTGGTTTACTGGATTTTTGGACCTCTTGAAAATGGATCAGAAGGAAGTCATAGGTCAGAGAGAAACCCATAGTCTGTAAAGTCAGCTACTTTCAGCTGCTTTTTCCTCAGTCAGCTCACAGCCAGCACAAAGTTACTGGTAGTGTGCATGGAGGAGGTTAAGAGAGCTTTCTGGCTGCCTTAGGTTTGTTACCAAGGGATGTGAGATACCAGGAAGGAAGGGCTAAATTGCAGTTTGGAGCATGTGGAGGGTCTTCTCATGAGTTGGACTTTAGGCAGCAACTGATGAAGCTGAGTGTTTGCTGCTTGAGCAAACCTAATCACAGGCTCTGGGCAAGTACATTTATTTCATAGAAATCAAGATCTCTGAGGGATCCAGTTTAGGGGTTTTAAAGGCCTTTCCCTGCAACTCCATGCAGTGTCACTCTGCCTCTTACTGAAGGAAGTCTGCTTTCATGCTTGGGCATCTGCCTTCATGCTGGCTCTATCTCTCCCCTTCCTTGAGGAGGAAAATGGACCTCAGAAAATGTCATGTGCATTGGAAAGACATATTTGCCCTGCTCTCTTCCTTAGGAGAAGTTCAGATAAAAATGAATGCATGTTTTTTTGCAAGCCCCAGGGTAAGACAGTTGGAGCATTGGTGTTATTTCCCTCAAGGTGTACCTGTCAGCATTGTGTTAGTGTTCCACAGCTTAAACACAGCAGTTGTAATCAAAGCTGCAAAGTTCCACTGTATATTGAGAGGCTTTCTGTGTTCACTTCCTTCTTGCAAGAAGTCTAGAGAGAGAATTCCTCTGTTGGCAGGCCAGGAAGAAGGTTGAGAGAGGAGAAGAGGTAGTTATTGGGAGCACCTCTTCGACCTCCTCTGGCCTCAGGGCAAGAGGGCAGGTTTCAGCCCAGTATCAGATGTTGCTTTGTTTTTGTCAGCACACCTGCAGTGGCCTCAGGTGAGAGAAGTAGCCCTGCTGAGAAGCTGTCCTATTACTAGCGCTTTCCCAGAGGGAAATAGAGATTTCCATGTGCTTCTAAATGGAGGTATTTGCAGTGAGAAGCTTTCCAGGGGAAAATGTGACCCTTACATCCACAGGCATGCCCACATGTCAAAATGCAAGTACCTTCAGCTACTTTTTTCAGATACCTTTATACAAATTCTTGAATTCTTCAGCATGTACCTTTGTTCTACCTACCCCAGTTTTTCATACAATCATAGAATATCCTGAGGAGATATTGGAAGGGACCTACAGGGATTATCAAAGTCCAATTCCTGGTCCTGCACAGGACAGCCGCAAGAATTGCATCATGTACGTGAGAGCATTTTCCAAACCCTTCTTGAACGCTGTCAGGCTTGGTGCTGTGACCACTACCCTGGGGAGCTTGTTCTAGTGCCCAACCCTCTGGGTGAAGAACCTCTTCCTAATATCCAACCTAAACCTCCCCTGACTCAGCTTCATGCCATTTCCTCAAGTCCTGTCACTGGTCACAAGACTGAAGTGATCAGTGCCTGCCCCTCACAAGGAAGTTGTAATTGCAATGAGGTTTCCCCTCAGTCTCCTCTTCTCCAGGCTGAACAGACCAACTGACCCCAGCCACTCCTCACATGGCTTCCCCTCCAGACCCTTCACCATCTTCATTGCCCTCCTTTGGACACTTTCTTATATTGTGGCACTCAAAACTACCCCCAGGACTTGATGTGAGGCCGCCCCAGTGCAGAGCAGAGCAGGACAATGCCCTCCCTTGCCCGGCTGGCAATGCTGGGCATGATGCCCCCCAGGACAGGGTTGGCTCTTCTGGCTGCCAGAGTACTGCTGGCTGATACCCAACTTGCCATCAACCAGGACCCACAGGTCCCTTTCTGCAGCACTGCCTTCCAGCACTTCATTCCCCAGACTGTACTTACATCAAGGGTGGACCCATCCCAGATGCAGAACCTGGCATTTATCTTTCTTATCCTTCATATGGCTGGTGATTGCCCATCTCCATTAGTTTTCAAGGTCTCTTTTCAGGGCCTCTCTGCCTTCAAATGAGTCAACAGCTCCTCCCAGTCCTGTACCTTCAGCATCCTGAAGATGTCAAAGTGAACTGGACCAAGGATGGTCTGAGGACTGTGTAACCCTGCTAGTGACCAGTCACCAGTCTCATGTCACTGCATTCACTGTATACCTTTATGGTTCACCCATGAACGAGATGCTCACCCATCTCATCACTTGTTTATCCAGCAGTGTGCTGGACATTTTGTCCAGAAGGATACTGTGAGAGACAGTATCAAAATCTTCACTGAAATCCAAAAACATTACATGGAGTGGCTTCCCTTGATCAACCAGGTGGGTTACCTTGTCATAAAAGGAAATCAGATTTGACAAGCAGGACTTTCCTCTCACGAAGCCATACCAGCTGTGACTAATAACTGTGTTGCATTTCAGGTGTTTTTCAGCACCTTCCAGAATAATTGTCTCCATAATCTTACTAGTCACTGCAGTGAGACTGACAGACCTGTAGTTTCCAGTGATTCCAAAGTTTTCTCTTTGCCTTACTTGAAAATTGCTACAATGTTAGCCAGCTTCCAGTAAACAGGAAGATTCCCAAAATTGCTACAATGTTAGCCAGCTTCCAGTAAACAGGAAGATTCCCAAGACCATTCTAAAATTATTGAGAGAGGCTTTGTGATGACATCAAGCTGCAATTCGAGTATTCTCAATGAATCCTGTCAGGCCCTATAGACTTAAAGGGATACAGCTGGAACAGCAGACCCCACACAAGTTCAAGGTCAGCTGGAAGTTAATTGTTCTCACAGTCATGGTTCTCCAGCTCAGGGCACTGTGTCTTCCTTAGTCCATCATCAGTGTTGAAGACAGAGGAAAAAAAGCCTTGAACACCTTTGCCTTGTCTCTCTCCCTGTTTGTGAAGTGACAATCCTCATCCTGTAATGGTCCGGTGTTATTTCTGCTCTGCCTTTTGTAATTAACATACTTTGAAAAACTTTTTATTGTCACCCACAGTAAGAGAACATCCGCAAGAGAAAAGTGCTTGAGGGAGGATAGATAAGGGATAGGGATCACTGATAGGGGTGGTAGAAGGACTTGGGCTCTTGCAGTGGAGGTATCTCCTTGGAAAGTGAGGTGTAAAAGAGATAGGAATAATGTGGAACACCTGGGAGCAGGTAATGGCATGTGTAAAGATAACATGGAGAATAAACTATGCTGGGAAAGTGCTCTTGGCTTGCAGGTGTTGTTGCTTATTCACTCATGTTTTCCTTGAGTAGTATTTTACAGGAATCTGATCACTGGTGAATAATTTGATTCAACTATATGAAATCCTGTTGGAACTATGTGTTTGTTCTCCAGATAGGAGGAGGAATGGGGACTTAAAAGTGATCATAGTATGATGATGGTTGTAAAAGAATTATATAAGCTTGAGATAGAAAGATCTGGTCTTTGCCATTGCAAAGCTGGTTGTTTAATAACCTGAATGGCCAGTGAGGTGGGACAGGGATCACCATTCAGGCTGGTATGATTAATCCTTTTCATTAGATATATGGAAGAGGTAGTAAACGGACCATTAATTAAATGTGCAAAGGATACTAAATTTGGAGCACTGTAACCAATGCCTGCAGTGTGGAGATGTTAAGGGATTTGAAATTAGAAGCAAAGTAAGAAAGAAAGGTCCCTACTGCCAGGACATGTGCATATAAAAGAAAACCACATCGAACACAATATGTGGAGATGAGAAACCTAAAAACCAAGGTGCCAGAAGAAGATGCAGCCATGTCAGAGAATTCTTTTGGTGTCTAGAAGCTGATAATTTGCTCTCCACTGGAGGAAATCTGAGACTGTGCTCCATGGAGAGAGAAATGAGGCTGCCTCATTATTTGAGGAAGTCAATGGAAAACCTCCCAGAGGCTTCCCAGAGGTTTGGTTATGGCCTGTAGACTGTATCTGAATGCTGATGAATGAGCCAGTGGGAGAGTGGTCAGAAGCTGTGTGCACCCAACTGAGTCAGTGCTCGTGCTTTGCATCAGGGGACCCATGCTCTTTGCAAAGAGCTCCACCTTTAGGGTGTCCACAGGGCAGAGTACCGAATCACAGTGTCAGAAGGGATCTGAATGAGAGACAGGGGTGGGAGCAGAAGGATTTTGCTGCAATGCAGGAGCAGAATGACAAGGAGGAAAATGAGTGAGATCAATGGCCAAATGTACTATAGCCAACTTGCTCTGGCCTTCTTCAGTGCTTCCCTCTCAACATCTCCAGAGAGCTGTGCAAGCATGGCCTCCTGCTCAACACTATACCCTGGGTAACCTTTGGTGGAGAAACAGAGGGGCAGGGAAGTAATGAGACCCATACCAGGGAGCCATTAATGTGAGTGAGCCAGAGTCAGGCCTGGGAGCCCCGGGCTTTTGTTGTGGCATTAGAGTATCATTTTCTGTGTTTTGTCCATTTAGCATTTGAGAGACAAAAGAGATCAGTAGAACTCCTGGAGGTTAACTTTCACCCTTTTGTAGCTGGGGAATCTGCCTCATTGTCAGCCTAGACTGCTTTGGGCCATTGCTGCAGGATGTTCTCCCTTATACCCCTGACTGTCCTGTTCAGCTGGAACACGTGGTAAACATGCTCCTACATCTCCCACCAGCTGTAGGTGGCAGCTCTAGTCAGTGAGGTAGGTGATGTGAGAGGACCCTGAAAATCCATGCCTTGAAGAACAATTCTGCATGTCTCTCTCATGGCTGGGTGCCCTGAGTGCTGTACATCTCTATGCATGGGCTTTCCCATGAGCAGGGTCATGGACACTCCCAGAAGTGCTCATCACAGCCGTGATAAATTCTCTACATAGCCTTTGTAGTGCTCAGGCGAGGCTGACAGAGGCTGAGGGGAAGCAAATGCACTTTCCTTGGGGTGAGTTGTACCATGCACCTTGGCAGTCTTGAGAGGTTCTGCTGTGGAGCAGGAAGAAGCGAGAAGATTAAATGGAACATATATTAAAGCTGTTTTGTAAAGTAGCATTGATCCTGACAGAGTCAAGAATCGCTTTTACAAAAAGCTTTGAATGAACTGTTGCTACTCAGTTTAGATACTGGAACTGGCTGGTCCTGGCTCTTACAATACGTGGGAAATGCTGTCTGCAAGAGGGGGATTTCAGCAGTGGTGGGTTGCCAGTCTGTAAAGGTCATGGAAGGCTAAGGCAGAAATAGAAAATGTAACAAGGAAAGGAAGCTTATCAATTTTCCCTTTGATGGATCTTTCTACCTTGCAGTGCTTTCCAGCCTGACCTCTGCAAGCTGGTTCTAGTGGCCAGTACAGTTGTTCTGCCTCTGAGTAACAAGGCAGACTTACCCTACCACACCTTTCTCCTCATCTAGGGAGACAAAGGAGGGCAGTCTTGATATAAGAAGGTGCAGGGGAATTACACAGAAAGGAGCCATCCTGCACTTGACATAAAGATAGATGGAACATGTGCAGAAGTACAGAAGTTATCATGCCAGTTTGCACCAATTATCTCCCTGGTCCTGAGTCCTGTTTCCCAGCCTGGATGATGCATCAGAAGAGTCCAGTTTGGAGGAAAGGTGTTTTTCTGTGTCAACTGCTCTGAGATTGACTTCAGCCCCCAATTTTGGATATTCTTTGTCTTTTCTCCAAGAGGGTGGGTCCAGCTGGCAGCACACTGGCAAACTCAGAGGACAGATTTGTATGTTTTTATCTTTTTTTGTAAAGAGATTAGATATAGAAACTACTGTCAGTACACAAAGCCTAAAGACAAATCACCACTTAAGCCAAAGAGCTGCCACCCAATTTATCTATAAATGTTGTGGAATATTCCCTCAGGTGGCATCCAGTCACTGATGTGGGCTTGAGTACAGTTATTCATTGATGTTCAGAGTTTTACCATCTTATGAGTTTTAAGTGAATCTCTGTTGTGATGATAATTTTATGTGAGGAGGCATATTGTTCTAAACTACTATGATATTCTTGCAGCAAGGTTTGGCTGCCATCAGTGAGGAGAACTGGAGAGCCTGTATAAATCATACTGTAATTCAAATACCTATCTAATACTATTTTTAATCCTGCTTAAGCTGTGCTACTTAACTCAGTGCTACCTGGTGGGGTAAGTCCTATGAGTTAATGTGGTTTCATATGTTCTATATTCTCCAGAAACTTATCTGTCTCACCTTTGTTCTCCTGTTTCTGCTCTCTTCCAGGAGATACTTGGTGCTAACCAACTATTACAGATCTTTCTGAGGACATGGTTTCCTTTTGCTCTTTATGGTTGTGTGTAAGGAAGGAGAAAGATGGAAAGCAGCAACATTTGTCCTGAGAGATTCCTCTGGCATACTACTGGAGACAGTGCTATGGTAGAGAACAGAACACAGGGAAAAAAAATCCTGTCTATTATCACTTAGCATTTCCTCCCTGGTGTATCTGAATAAGTGGTGGGAATTTTTTCCTGCTCTTTTTTTCCCCTTGTCACTACTGTGGAGTGAAAGGTCATTTCCATTTAACTGTCTATGTTTCCTGTATTCATTTGGAACTTCTTGCAAAGGTAATTGCATATTGAAGTGCTCTCTGAGGGTAGTCTGCATTGCCTGGCTTTGGCTGATGCTGGATTTCACCCACAGTATTCCACTTTTCTACCCAGCTTTGTCACTCTGAGGTTCTTTTCAGTCCACTTTTATCTTGATTAATTTAAATGAAGCTATCATCTGCATTTTTCTACCACCTGTTCTTCTCAGTTTCCAGGTGACTCATACCTCAGTAGCCCTAGCACAGACCCTGGTGTGACTAAGTTTTTGAGATGTAGTCATTCTGAAGACTAGCTGTTTATTCTTTACTAGCATTTTCAGTTTCATTTACTTTCTCATTTGTGACAGAATTTTCACTCCACAGATGCTGTTTTTCCAAGAATGCCTCTGAAAGAAAGTTTTACCTGAAGGTCTAGATTGTCAGCTGGTTATCTTGCAAAGCTGTTGCAGATGTACTTTGAAAGAAGTCCACTAAACAGATGACCAACTCTTGTTCAGGAGTGAGAGCACTGACTAAATTAGAAAGTTAATTACCTGTGTATTGGTATGTATAGTTTATACAGTTTTAATTCTTTAAGCTCATAATTCCAACTCCAACTTCCATGGGCATAGGGATCAGACCATTGAGTAAGGGAAATGAGGAGCTTCCCTTCAGTGTGGGTTTATTCTTCCCTCACATCCTTCATAGGGGAGCTCAGTCATTTGTTGTAGAGAGCCATTCAGGCACTCATTGGAAAAGGTGTGACATACAGAGAAATGGCAAATCCTTCTTGAGCATTAAGTCATGTTTAGAAGCTCTGACACCAGTCATAGGGAAGTCAGAAGCTGATACAGTCCTCATCCATGGAAGTGAAAAACAACATTGGGTGGTTATTGAAGAGAATTACCTTTGCAGTCTTTCCCCTTGAAGATTCTCCTTTAGGCTAATTTCTCAGAGAGGGAAGTGAGCACCAAGGAGTTAGCTGGAGGTTGGTTTTGTGGGACACTTCATCCCTGAGAAGTCACTGTGGAACTGGGGTTTTTTCAGGACTTATGGATGGATGCCCTTGGTCTATCCCATTTTCCAATGCTTGACTCTCCTCTCGTTCTGGTGTTCCTGGTTCCCTGCAGTACTGAGCCTTACAACACTGCTGCTATTCTCTTCTCACTGGCATGTGCTTCCCAGGTGCTCATACTCTCCTGCTTCTGAAGCTGACCCTGTGATGACAGCTGCCTGGCTGCCTATCAAAGGTTCCATTTAGAGTTAGCCCAAGAGCAGACAGAAGGCTGCAGTGTTACACCCCGAAATCTGACACAGTGTGGCTTGCCTTCTTTTCAGTGGGTCCTTGACAGCCTTTCAGCTCATGTCTGTCAAACCCCTGCCAGGCACACAAGTTCACTTCCATCTTGGAAGAAGGGGAGAGAGAAGTGACATTTCACCGAGTGGTGGGCATGCCGGGGGATGCAGGGAGATAAGGTAGGATCACAGAAGCAACTGAAATCCCCAGCGGATATTGCGTTGCTGGCTGGATTGACAGGTTAAATGTATTGCTGGGACAAGTATCCCTGCTCCTTCTGTCCCAGAGGTGCAGTGAGAACAGCACTCAATCCTAATGAATCTTGTCCTACATTGGGACTAGTTCTGTGGTAGCCTGGCAGGAGGATGTTAATGGAGAATTTTTTTCCAAATTTCAACAGGAGCTACCAGTAGAACGGCTTTTTGAGTAAATAAGTTCACTTAGCAAACAGCAGCAGTAAATGAACAGAAACACTGATGTGGCCAAGGATGAAATATTAGCATTTTTCAAATCCGTTTAGTGAAGACAGCCCCTGGGCACTGGTTCAGGTCCTTGTGTTAGGGGGCTGTTTGCAAAGCACTAAGCTAACTCACAGCCAAAACCTGTCAGCTTCTTCCTGGAGCTCAGGAGGGCAAAACTTGTATGACTTGTTGACAAACTAAGTCTGGTCTAAAAACTTAATAGCTTTGCATTTCTTTCATCTCAAGGTACTTAGGATACGCCAGTCAAGAGCACAAGCTTCAGGTAGTGTTTTGGCTGCTCCAGACTACAGGCAAGGAAAGGGAAAGAGTTTTGTTGAAGAGCAAACTGTGGTGACTTGTTTGAAGAACACCACTTCAGTGACTACAGATGACTGCGACACACTGAAAGGCCTCCCTGTTGCATCACAGCAGTGAGCAGCAGGTTCAGACAGTCCTGGCTTGGAGAACCTTCCTGCGCAGTTATGAACTACTCCTGCCCATGGCTAAATTTCTGGGGCATTTACTTGTTCAAATGCTAGTCTAGCCTTGACTAGTTCATCAGCTCTGGTGAGTTGCAGCACAGGATGGCATGGCTGGAGGTTACTGTCAAGCAGAAGTTTTCTACTCTTGCAAAGATATGACTATATCCTTGGGTAAGGTGAAAGCTGTATGGGGAGCCTTTTCTTTGAGGTTATTTGTTCCCACCTGATCTCTACCAGTAAAGCTGTGCCAGCTGTGTCACGTGAGTGGTAGTTTCAGCCCAGCATCCACTAGAGAAAATCCCTTGTACAGAAGCTAAGTCTAGGGCCCCTGGGCTGAGGAAAGTGGTGTCAGCCCTCAGGAAATGGATATCAGAATGGAATGAGGGTCTTCCCAAGGAATTTCTCTGTGTAGTCAGTGGGGAAACACTGGTGGCTGAGCAGTGCATGACCCAAGCTGTTATCTGTAGGTCGCAGACCAGGGCACTGTCCCAGGCAAGTGACCATGTTCCAGGAGAGGGGGAGAGTTCTGAGGGGTGCAGGGGGGCGTCGGTCCTGCTGGGTCAGCGGTAATGAACTAAGCCAATACAGTAGAGTCATGGGACCAAAGGGCTGTAAGAAAGATCTCTGAGGCCAGGTGGTTTGCAAGGGCAGGGGGCGGAGGTGCACGATGCCTGGGGATGAAATACTAAGCAGACAGGTTGATATAGCGGTGGGGCAGGGACGTGCTGTCATCCTGCAGCCAGTGTGGCAAAATTGCACCAAGGCACTGTGTGCCCTGCTAGCTGACCTCTCCTCATCACCCTCCATTCCCTGCCCACTCCTAGACTTGGCAGATGGAGGTACTGCCTTTGTTTTGTGCTATGATCTGTCCTTTCTTCCAGATACAGTGATTCTGTAGTACCTCCTGCCTGATGTTAATGCCCAAACTATTCACCCCCACATCATCTAGGGTGTATTTTCCACTTCCTTCCTTCCCTCGTTTCGCAACCACGGTCCCATTCTGCAGCTCTATTGCTCACTCCTGTGTGCAGCAGTGCCCCTTGCAGTGCCTACCAAGAGTTTAATAAAGATCTACTGCCTGAGTTACCTTCAGCTTTTAGAAACTAAAAAATGCAAACAGCTTGTAAGCAGCATTCATTACCTTGCACGCCTTCAGCTGCTTATTGGATACACATCCCCCTCCCTCCAGCATCTCTCTCTTTTTTTAATATGGTTTTTTTTAATTTGTTTTGATGAATGAGTGACAACCCTGACACCCGATTCGCTGAGATTAATAGAAACGACACAATATTTACGTCGCGCCGACGAGCAATTATCCTGCCATCTATCTTTGAGATTATCTTTCTGATTGAAAACTACTCATCCGTGTAATCGGAATTATTTGGAATTAGAAGGGAATTTATGGCCCCTCTCACTCTCCCTCCTATTTGCCTCTGTCTCCATCCTTCTTCCCCCTTCTTTAAGAGGGATCCTTTCTTCTTTCATTCCCTTCATCCTTCCTTCTTTCAGCCTTGTAGATGGAAACATGTGCTTTGCTGTACAAAGATGGTTGTTTCTGGAGATGGGGGAGACTGGGCCACACTGTGGCCAAGCAGACACTGGGGACAGTGAGAATGCTCTGAGGCTTGGACAGCAGCCGAAGGATGAAAGGCTCTTCAGAAGAAGGCTGGCATGGGAAGTGGAGGATGTGACGCTGTGAAGGCTGAGCAGGCAGCACTGCTGTGACAGAATAACTGGGGGTACCTCACTTACCTTCGTTTTCTCTGATTTATTCTTCCTTCCTTATTACTCTGTTTTGAAGATGCCTTTCATTGGCCCACTGCTTCATAAATGTGCTCCTTGCACATTTATTTTATATTTTTCTGGAAGTATTCTTCCAGGTTGCTCTGTGCAGGAGAAGGACCTGTTCTTGTGGGCATCTTCCTGCATACTGTGAACCTTTCTGCAGCTGCCGCTGGTGTTTCTGCTTCTTCAACAGTCCCTGGAGACATCCTGTTGTCCTCCAGTGTATGTGATGGAGAACGGCAGTCATGCTTCAGTACTGGTGTCCCCTAGCACAAGGCCTTCCTAGGGCTTCTAGGAAATACTCTTGCTTATTTGTCATAGCTTCAAGGAGCTGATAGATGGTATAGGACCTGTATTGTTTTTTCTTACTGGGAAGAGCTCTGTCTTCGGCAATTTTTTTCAGAAGCACTGGTGTTTCTCGCACTTTATTTGTTTTTCTTTTTTTTTCTGGCCTGTGATACAGAAGAAGCAAGTAGTCATGTTGTGTCAGGTCACTTCTAGAGGCAGAAGACACAACTCTCCCTTGTTGGTGATTCCAAGACAGCAAAATTCTCATATGCTTCCTCTCTTCTCTGGAAGCCCATCTCTGAGCAGAGCCCTTAATGAAGCATTTACTACCTTTCCCCTCTCCTGGGTGAAGACAGGAGTAGGACTATCCTACTACATCTGGAAAAAAAAAAATCCGTGCTGTAGATCAGTCAGCCTGAGAACTGCTCCTTCTCTGTAAAATACTTCAAAAACCATGCTTGATTTTTTTTTTTTTTTTTTTTTTTGCAAGTAGTTGTGGCAGAAACAGAGACAGAGAAGTGGATGTCAGGGGAAGTCAAGCAGTGAGACATTTTAAATGGATCTAGTAGCATCGGTTTCCTTTGAGAACCACAGCGTGCAAAGGTCCTTGGCTGGTGTGAATCCTGGTGGAGAAGAGAGAAGGGAAACAGTGTAGGTTTCTGAACAAGTGCCATGTGCTAAATGAGAGAAAGAGTCTGAGTGCTGAAGGAATTCAGCATGAACTCGATTGCAGATACCAGTTAACATAGAAGCCATGCTGCAAAGGTGTTGGATACCGAGAACAGTGTAAACAGTTAATAACACAAGGATTCGGAAAAGGAAATGTGCTCTGAGGTACAGTTGCTCCATCAGCTCGAGAGATCTAGGCCCAGATGGGAATCCCAGATCCTTCTGCCCAGAAATACCTGATGTTGTTATTAATTAGTATGGAAATATTTTCCTTTCTTGAGAGAGGACTGTTGAATTGCCAGTGGGATACTGGGGGGATGGGTGTGTACATGTGTGGGGTTGCCTATCAAGAAGCTATTAATTAGGTTACTTCCCACTGCTGTTGACATGCAGGGGAAGGGGGTTGTTTGTGGGCCAAAAGAAAAAGAAACTGAAAGACTGGGATCGAGAATGGAAAGCATGAGGAAAAAAAAGGAGATGGGTAGGACAAAGCACATAGGCTGAAAGAGGTACATGTAAAATGACATTCCTAAGATTCCCAAAGCAGAAGATGAAAATGAAAACCCAGGATATGGTTAGAATTGAAGGGGGAACTCTTTGGAGACAGCAGCAGCTTGGGTTGGACACAGCCACAAAAGGACTGACTGATCCTCTCCTGCCTTGTTACTGGTTTTGTTGTTCATACATCTACAAACTTGGCACTTGCTTGTCAGAGCAGTGATATTTTATGCCAATGGTCACTATGAAACAGGAGAGAATGTAGATGAGAAACTTCTTTGGTTGTAGATTACCTTCTTTTGCCGGCTGGGATTTTACCCTGCTTCCTTTGGAATGGGATCTTTATCAGCTTTGATGAATAATCATAAAAATATTAATTGGAATTTTTGCTTGGCTTTCTATATCCTATTCAGCCACTTACTACTTTTATCAAGGTATTTTCGCCGTCTCTAGCTCTGTACTTCTGGTCATGTCTTTCTAGTTCAGCTCTGGGAGAGGGCTGAACACAAGAAAACCCCAGCATAAAGCAATAGTGCAGCCCTGTATGTAAGCAGTAGGTGCTGCATTTGCAGTTCTGAGAGAGCACCAGAACAAGAAAGAGACAAGAAATGTATGTGAGATTATGGGTTAGAATAAGTGAAGGATCTATCCACAGAGGGGAAAGAAAACAGAGCAAGTGGGTTACCTAAAAATATCAGTGCAGGCTTCTGGTTCCCTTGCAGAGGGAAGAAATCAGTGCGGTTGTGATTATTCAGAGAAAGTGTTTCAGGTTTGTGAAGCAGGAAGAATAGAGTGATAAGGCAAAGACATAGAATTGATACCTTATGGGACCAACACAATCCAGATCTATTTATCCTGTGATCTGCCTCTAGAGAATGTAACTGTCTGCTGCATTTTCTTCCAAGAAACCTGTCTAGTATTGGAACATGCAGAGGATCTACCCACCCTCCTTGGAGTAATAGAGCGCAGAAGGAAAAAAAGCTATCCAGGTTGCAGCTTGCCATCACCACTTCAAATCCTCAAGTACCCTAAGAGATCTAGAGTGGGCAGGGGTGGTTTGAAACAGAGAAACTGGTAAAAAGAAGCACTAAATCTGGAAGAATAATTTGGCTTTCAATTCAAGAGTTTTGTGCACAATACTGACAATTTATCAGCATGTGAAAGATTGTTATTAGTCCATTCACATCTCAGGGGCCAAGGAAACTGTTACCCCTAAATCTGCCACCAATTACAGAATGCAGGAGCACTCATGAAGCCCTTGCCTACCCTCTTCCTATGCTTCACATCAGGCAGAGTGGGGTTGAGGTGGGATGATGCTCATCAGCAAGGAGGGATATGGCAGCACTAGAAGAGTGAAGCTGAGCACTGCACAGGTGAGGGCTCCTGATTCCACATCCAGCTCTTTTTGGCCTTGTTTCATTGCAAGTGTCATTTGTCTGTCTGGTTTTGTTTTGTTTTTAAAGAAAATTAAATACAGATTATTGTGTTCCTTAGAAAAATGCCCTGTCAGTTTAATTTGAATTTATTGTTTGGCCTGCTTTTCTAAGGGAATACTGAGTGTCTAATTGCACTGGGTAAGTGTGTGTAGCTTTTGAATCTGTTATCTAATTTCAAATGCATTTTGCACCCAGTCAGATTCTGGAAGGTATTAAGTTCACACAAGTTTCATGAAATAGGTGACAGGTAGAGACCTTATTATTATACCTTAGGGAAAGACTGCAGAATGAGCTCATGCTTATTAGAGTCCAGGAAACCCACATGGGACAGGGACTGTCCAAATGCCCCAATTACAGAAGAGTTCAGTTGAGGCTCACATCTTACTGTGAGTGCATCAGAGGATCCATTGGTTGGTCAGTGTCTCGCAGATTCTCTAGTGAATAGTAAGGCATGAGCTTGCTTCTTTGTGGACATTCATAATGCTGCTAATCCATGTGGATTCCCTGGAATTTAGTAAGAGGTGAGTAACAGTGCAGCCTCAGTATAGTAGAGTTTAAAAGCCAGTCAAACACAACAGAGAAAGCTATTGCAAACAGGGTGTCTTTGTTTCAGATAGAAGATTCTTAAAGGAGTAAAGTTGAAGTGCAGTTATAAAATTGCTGATGTCTGTACTGACTGTATTGTCTGCCCTCAACTTATGTGTGCCCCAGTTTTCATCAGACTCTTTGAGCACTGGTTTCACTGTGATTTGGATCCCAGTGTAGTCAACCTGGTACAGTTCTGGCATGAATATTACTTTGGTACAACATACTTAGTTCAGCATAGGTTCTTTGAGGATGTAAGCTAGACTAACATAAATGTGGTTATAGTTACATAACTTTTTTCAGTGAAGTATTCTTGTAAAATCATTCCTGTGAAGTGGGATAGTTACATTTGCACAAAAATGATGCGGACGAGGCCTCAAATTACAAAGTACTTGCAGTAAAGACCATATTTGCATACTTACATATGTGTGGTGCTAAGTGTCAAAGGACCACAAGTTCTGAATGCTGCTTTTAATAATAATAATAAGACCAATAACATAAAAGTCTGTCTGGGGAGTCACTACAGCATGTCTGTAATTAGTTGAAGTAAAATTATAATTTATGAGGCACCTGGAAACATTATGTCTCAGAGATGAACAGTACCTATGTAGTCATCTCTGTCATGGCACAACCTTAACGACATTTTTGTCCATGAACTTCCTTACTTTTGCTCACTCTGAACACTAAATAAAGGTAATGGCTGAAGAGCTTTGGTTTGCAATCTTGCCATTACGTAGACCACTGATGCTGTCCATGACTCACTTAGCAATGTTTGCAAGGGTAACAGGTAACATTTTGCAAACATAATGTAGCAATGCAGAAGCAGTTTCTCTGCACAGTCTGACACGTTCTGAAGAAGGCGCTGAATAAGAGTTTTTATGCAGAGCCTGGCTGAAGAAATCACCTTTGAAGAAGGGAATGAATGAGCAGTTCAGGGCAAGGGACTGCTTCCTTGTGGCTTTGGGTGTCAAGTTTTGTTTGCTTGTTGGCTCTTTGATTAAGCTTTTCCAGAGTAAGTAACAATTTCTCCAGATTACTGCCACCACTCAGAACAATAGTAGTTAACACAGAAGACTTGAAAATCATTCTTAAAAAATGGAGTGTTTTGTTAAATTTCAGAAGAGAACCACTGAGGTTTAGGAAAGTATTTTCTTCAGGAATTTGCTAATACAGTCAAGAAATATGAGATGTCCCATGATTACAAATAGCAGTCCACATGTCTCTAAATTAGAGTCTCGTTTTCTGCCTAATGACCAGTGAAAAAAAAGAAAAATAAATTAACTTTTTTTTTTTAAAACATTAACTGTTTTCTTTGAAAAGTTGAGAAGGACGCATGAAAACATTTCTACAGGCTACATGTTTTCTAACATCCCATTTTTACAAATTTAAGAATGTGTATTGTGTCATCTCATAAAGTGTCAAAAAGAAATTTCTTTGGGAGAATGAGGCATATGTCACGCAACAGCTTTGGAGAACAGGCTTCCAAAGAGAAGAAGGTAGTCTGTCCTTCAAGTTTCCATGGGGCTTCACCAGGCAAATGAATCCCAGGATCTCATGGCAAGGCACATAATCTATTCAAGAAAGAGAGGGCCTGATCTTGTCTGTATTACTTAAGGTGTATTAACTCAGTGATAATTCAGCCTAGATACAATCTCATGGTTCTTTGCATCTGAATTAATATAGCCTGGATCTCATCTGGATATAAAGTCCACATGAATGAGGCTGTCCTTCTGCTGAAATCCAAACCAGCTCATTCAGAGCATGCTCAAGTAGCCCTGTATAGCTTTGTTTTGCTAATGTACCCTTATTTGCTGTGTGGCATAAAAACGGGACTTCTCTGGGAGTTCCAGTCACCTGGCTGCAAAGTGATACTGCTGCCCAGCCTTGAAAACGTGCACAGGGCTGAATCCAACACTTCTGGCACAGAGCTTATTGTTGCACAGAGGTGATAAAGGAAGGTTGTGATTTCACAGGGTTTTTTTCCCCCAAGCTTGTAAGCACAGGGCAGTTGTGTGGCACACAATGTCTCAGGGAAGAAGCTACTGTGAATCCTTTAGATCTTCCTCCCTATGCTCAGTGGGCAGTCACAGCAAGGCGGTGTATGAGTGTGTGAGGCCGTGCCCGTGACGCATTCCTTAAGGGAGGGAACAGAAGAGGAGCTGGGCCTCACCTCCCAACAGCAGCAGGGCCCTAGGCAGAACGGATGGAAGCAACTGGTTATTCCAGGTGAGGACAGGTCCAGGTGTGGCAAGAGCACAGACTAAAGCAACAGCAAGGGACTGAGCAACCAAATGTCTGCATCTGGAACACGGGCTCATCAGAAACCTTCCTCAAGGAGCTGTTTCCAAGGGGCTTTGGGTAAATCCACTTGAAGTTAAGAATTTGACAAATTTTTTTCCCCCTTCTCACTGTTAAGCCTTGGTGAATGTGACATCTTTTTACAGGGGGTGGGTGGGGGTGGGGAGGAGGAGGGCAGTATGGAGGGCAATATAGCTCGCTATGGACTGTGCTATGCCTGATCCCCAGCTCAGGTTCCAGCAGCTTCGAATGTCTCTGATGAACTGCAAGATACCTTTGTGCCCAGAAGTGGTCCACAGCACTTCCAGGAGCACAGAAGGGGAGGAGGAGGGGGAAGAAGGCCGCAGAGGCATTACAAGGGGGATGCTCGCCATGACACATGCACAGGGTTGTCTGCAGAGAAACTATTGGAGTTTTGGCTCTTTCTCAGCCTTGCATTCTGTTGGCTGGCAGCATGTGGCTCCATTGGACTGTGGGGACAGCTGTGGTGCACTTGTCTGAGCACCTGGCACATTATCCCAGTACTCCCTGGCACTGCTACCTCTCTGCTGGGCCCATGTGTGTGTCCCTTCCTTCACGTTCTCTCAGCACAAAGCATCTTCAGACCAAATCCTGAGTGATTGAAACAAGCAGTAAAGCTCTGCAGCTGCACAGACTTCCCCTGCAGCTTGTCCTCTCTGTGTTCTGTAGCCTTGCTTCTTCATCTGGGATGAGCTCTGTGCTGAGGAGCTGAGTTTCTGGCTGCCTGGAGAGCAGAGGAAAGGAATGCTAAATCCTTTTGTGAAACTCTTCTTTCTTGCACATATGGGAAACTACATTTAAAGAAAAGGCTCTTGCCGTTTTTCCCTCCCCTCTCTCCACTCTCTTAAAGAGGAAATGCTCTGAGTTTTGAGGTGCTCCAAGCTGCAGAGCAGGAAGGGTCCAAGTTGGGAGAGCTTTCAAAGGTGACTGGCAACACTGAGATGAAGAAGGACTTGAGGTGATGGAATGAGGAGGCAAGGAAGACTGCAACAGAATTGCAGGGAAGTGGAAGACATGACCACACTTACTGCTAAGATGAAGCTGAGCCAAAGTTCAGCAGAACTTGCTATTTTTAGCCTAAAGAAAGAAAGAGAGACAAGGGAGAGAAGGATGCTACCTGGGTCTGTACCTGTTCATTTTACAAGGGCCCAGAGCTCTCTGCCAAAGGCCTGGCAGCCATGTAGTGGGCCCAGGAGTGGTTTTAAATGGCACAGAGCTGAGAGGCTTTAGTTGGAAATGCAGATTCCCTTTCCCCTAGAGGTGCAAGGGAACCTTGTTGTAGCTTTATGTGCTAGGGAGATTTCTGTGGGGGTAATGCTTAGCCAACCATTTTGTGTTTGATTTATCCACAGTGAGGGAGTGTATTATGGTGGTCAAATTTCACTGCCAGCAAGGGAATTGAGGCAGGCATCTGCATACACTTTGCTGTGTCTGTGGAAGTCATGTGTGCCCTCAAGTGCCTCCCAAACACAATTGTTTCATTTCCTCATTAGTCAGGAGTTGTAGGTAGGGGATTGGTGTGATCTGTGTGGGAGAATAGTCTCTCCCATATTATCAAGACAGTTTCTAGTACTGTTCAGGTTTATTTTTGTTGCCTATCTTCTCCTATCTGTCCCTGTGGCATATCCAGCCTGGAACAGAAGCCAGAGCAACATCACCCAGATATCACCTGCTTGCCTAGGTCTTGGGTACAGAGGGAGAGCTACTGAACGAAGTGGATTTTTTCTATCTATTGTGACACACTGTGGTGGGCTGACCTTGGCCAGCTGTGAGCTGCAGTTCCTTCAGGAAATATCCACCTGCTGCCCTGTGGCCTCGGTAGGGGCACGGGGGGACTGTCTGCTTCAGCACCTGGAGTGCCTCCTCCCCTCCTTCTCTGACCTGAGTGGGGCCATTTCGCACTCCTCACTGCCTGTGCAGTGTTTACTGCCCTTTCTTAAACATGTTTTCCCTCAGGCACCACCATCTTGGCCAAGGGGCTCAGCTGTGCCCTGTGGTGGGCAGGTTGGAGCCATTTGGAACAGGCTCTATCAGGCATGGGGTAGCCCTGGCTTCTCTTCACTAAGGCTGCAGCCACCCCACAGCCAGCGCCTGGCCACAGACACCTGGTGTGGATATGCTGAATGACACTTGGCTGATAGTATTTTGACAGGGGTAAGAGCTGCACCCTCTCCTTAGGCTGGTAAGAGTCCCACCCCCAGGGCAGAGATGAGGGCTCTTTCAGACACAGTTAATGTGGCTGGGAGGTCAGGCAGGACTGAGATGAATGATGTTGCTTCGGAGGAGTCTCATGTAGGACCCACTGCAAAATTAGTCTTTCCTCACTTTAGAAGCTGCAGAATTTGCATGACATCTCACTTTCTTTTGAGAGCTCTGCTGAGTTGTGCCAGCCTGCCAGCATGTTCTCACTGGGAATGGAGGCAGATGAAACCCTTCAGCTTGCATACAGAGGGCTTCTCCTGGAAAAGCTTATTCCCCATTTGGGTGTCTGCAGGCAGAATATCTGCTCCTCTGAGGAACTTCCGTTATTTCCCTTCCTTTTTTTTTTTTTAAATGTATCTTTTAATCAAGCACAACGCACAAAGAGTATGGAGCCTTTCCCTGGAGAGGAGAAGAGAGAGGACTAACAGCCCCCCCCGACACACAAATCTGGAAAATGGTGATGCTTTTTCAAGGGAGCTGAGCTAACACTCTGGCTGTAAGGAGTTTTGATGTGGAGCCAGACATCATGGTTAGGCCTGTCTGTGGTTATAATGTAGTTGTTTGGGTTTTGTAGAAGTTGTCTGAAGGAATCTGAACTAAGAACAAAACAAAAACTCAAGAGGAAGATGTTTCTGGCAATCTGGGTCTCTATTTGATCTGGCATCAGAGCTGGCTTAAATCTTGCTTTGTCCTCCTTCTACTGATATCAAAATTGGTACCAGCTCTGTTATGACAGTTACCATGCTTCCTCTCCCCCCCACCATGCCAAGGTCACTGAGAACATGAAACACTATCTCTTGCCTGAAGCCGACCGTAGTAGGCTGCCGGGCTGCTTTGAGATTTGTCTGAGTGCACAGCTAATGCTCTGCCAGCACAGGTGTGGGCTTGCTGGTGCTAAACAAGGTCCTGAGTAAGTGGTACAACAACAGTTGATGAGTTTCTGCAAAGCATCTGTAGCAAATGGAGAGTGCAGAAAGTGCTTGCCCCAAATGATGCAATTGAGAGCCCAGCGCTGGAGGAATGCATTGCAGCGTGCCGTTGGAAGAGGATGGTGGTGGTTTCCAGTGAGTGAATATTGTGGTTGCATAATTTAGGCAGGAGTACATCCAAGAATTCTTGTTCTGTTTTTTTTTTTTTTTTATTTTTTCATGGGTGCAAACACAGAAGCCCTTTTAGGCAAAGGCTGTGTAGTAGGAGTGAAAGTTCAGTTTGGATCTAAGTGAGGTAAGGGTAGAAGGGACTGTATTATCATACTGTATGTGATAGACTGACAAAGGCTGTGTATTTAAATGTAATGCAGCATATGATTGTCCTAGTGCTTGTAGGCTTTAGTTAATCCTTACAGATTTTATTTCTGTGTGTATGTGTAGAACTGAATGCTTTCTCTGGATAGTCTCTGAATGCACTCTGGTATGTGTTTTGTTGCTCAGGCCAAGCTATTTTTCATTAGTGCCTTGTTATTACCGGTAGACTCAGAAAGATGAGGGAGAGGAGCATTCTTCTGTGCTTGCTCTTGTTCTTCTTCGAGCCAGTGGCATAACCTCTGCTTGAGCAGCCACACATGGTCCCTCTCCACAGTCTAATTCTACAAATAGCTGTGCCAGGTGAAGACTTTTCTCTGCCCACAGGTCTGAAAATGAAAGAATAGATTTGGGTGCTGCCTAATCCAGGAAAGTTCCTTAGTCCTAGCCTGAGGTACTTTACTTGTAGCTATTCAGAAAGTTTGCAGATTCCCTTCTGCCAAAGAACTGTTAAAGTCCTAATCTCTATCTGGCCAGCAGCTAGACGGTGCTAACACCTTTAGCTGGTATGGCTAAATCTGGCAGGGGACTTGAGTTAAAATCTTAGTCATTTTCACATTACTGAAAAATAGCAAAATATACAGGAACTAAAGAAGGAGCAAAGTTTACAAGAGTATTAACAGAACTGTGTGACTTTCCCTGCTGATGACAGAGACTTGACATGGCAACCTGGCCTGCACCATCCTGGAGAGTACATGAAAAAACTGGATGCAAACATATGAACTTTATGTTCAATATGTGCAAGAAAAATGCCCTGCTATGGATTCTGGTTGCACAGAAAAAGAATATTGAAGCAATATGAAGTCTATAGCATTAAAATCAAATAAGGAATTAAACAATTAAACTCCTTGCAATAATATCAGCATTTCTCTCTTGAGCAATTGCAGTTTTTCAGACTATCTACTTTGTATCAAAATGCGTAGTATATTTAACTACTTATTAGATCTAAGAGTCATACTATGTGTGCCCAGCATCCAGAAGAGAGTTGCTACTCAAACTTTTTCATTCTTTTATCTTTTACTTCTTGTCTTGTAATTTTCACAGTCTTGGAAAAGGTTTGTTGGTTTGTGGTTTTTGACATTGATTTCCTCTATGTAAAAATTATCATTTTAGAACTTTTTTTTTGGTGTGTAAGTAGTCCCTGTTTGAAATCTGCAGCTCACACCTCACTAAATCCAGGAGGGCACTAATGCAGCTGTTCAGATATTTTGGGTTTGTGAGGCTCTTTCAAAGTAGTGTGACTCTGATGAAGAAACTTTTTATTGTATGCTATAATTATTCTTCATAGTTTGTGGCTGCCTTGGAAACTGCAAAGATGACTTTCAGTTTATCTTTTAATACTTGTATTCATACCTGCATTTCCTAGTATAAAAGTTGCTGCGACTCTGAGGTCTAAACTTACAACATGTAAATCAGATTTGCACCAAAGCATCTTGAGGCCTGCAGGACAAAGATTATCTGTGTGGTTTAATGTACGGATGGAGGGAATTGGAAGATTCCATTGATTGGGCCAGTATTTTCAAGCTTCAACTGGTTTTGCTTTGGCCCTATCTAAAAAAAGGTATCTCTGATTTTTTGTTTGTTTTTGTCTTTAAAAGGAAAGTATATTTTGCATTCCTCTATAATAGCTTGCATGCAGCTGAGTGAATTCCACCCAGATTTATATGTGCAAGACTCAAACTCTGTGTCTGAAGGAAATTAAGCACTGAAATTTTACCTCCACCATAGACTTGAGGATCTGAGACTGAAATACAGGTGCATGATCAAAGTGGCCCTAGCAAGAAGCATTTTAAAAAATACCTTCCCAAGCAACAAGTAGAAAATACTGTAAAACTGCACTTGCAGTTTACAATGGCTTGTACTTGGGTACCTCAAGGAATGAGATGAGCCTTTATAGAGTCTACAAGTCACTAATGTTTATTTTTTTTTATTTTTAATTTTTTTATGATTAATGTATCTGAAGGTGCTTTTGAAATCTTCAGGCTTTCTTTTTGCAGTGTTTTCAGTGGGCATTTAGTCTTATGGCCTCCACTCTTGGATTCTTTCCCTGCCTCGCCCTGAGTCTGGAGTCCAGAATTAAGTGGTGTTTGTGCACAAAGGTGCTGACAGTGGGGGTGGGAAACTTGTGTTTGAAGTTTTGTCTAAAGCAGATCTTCTCTGGATTGTTGGGTACCCCAGTGGGGACCAGTTAAAGTCATACATCCTGCTGTCTAAAGGCAGAGAGGAAGGATGGAGGAATGCTGACTCCATTCAAGGTCCATTCATAGCAGCTAACTGTGGCATGCTGTCAAGACCTCCTCCCTTCACCCTTCAAGCAGAAAGTGGAAGAATGGGGTGCTACTGTATGCCCAGGACTTCCTCTGCTGTGTAGGTATGGGATGCCAATGATAAGCACTGGACATGGACCTAAGAACTGAATAGAACTTCCCAGCTACCTGCTTGAGATGAGCCCAAAAAGTCCTTGTGATTTAGACTACATCATGGGTTTTCCCACCAGAGCATCAGTTTGGCCCATGGCAATGTAAGGGGATAAGGATGATGCTTTTCTATACAACACAAGGCTTGACAGAGTATTTGAAGAACTTTAGATGTCAGCAGTATATAAGAGCAAAGAACAGTCTGACAGTTAAAGCTGAGTTTTTCAGAAGTGACTTTTGGATTTAGGTTTTGGGACCTTGATCTGCCTTCATCTGCCATGCCTCAGCCTGATTATTCTGTGTACTGCGTGTCTAGAATTCCTACAGCAATGGGTAGTTCAAAATGTTTTACAGCTCTCAGTATTAAAGCCCAAAATATCTTGTACTAGCCAACCCAAACGAGAGGGCAGAAATAAAATTTTTCTTTGTTTATCAGGTAATTTTTGATCTAAGATCTGATTCAACTAGGTGAAGGACCAGAATTCAGCAGGCAATTGAGGGTGTGTTTCTATGCTGGAGTTCAGCCTGTCAGACACTTTTTTTCCCCTCTTCATTTGTAGGTCTTCATCTGTAGATATCAAAGTGCTTTAAAGTGCAGAGTTAAGTATTGTTATCTCTGATTTTTTAAAGCTGAGGGATATGCAGCTGTGGTAAAGTAACAAGCCAGACTTCACACAGGACAGTAGCTCAACTGAGGAAAATGATTAAACATCATGAATCTTTGCCCAGTGCTTCATCAGGCCCCTCACCAGAAAAAAATGGCATTTTTTTGTAAAACTCCTTGACTAAATCTTACCAGCTTAGACAGAAGGGACATTGATATGAGGTGAATTAAGCCTGCAGCAGTATTTGGCCCCAAAAGAGGAAATAACTGTATCTTTCTATATAATCAATAGCTGAAGTTGAATGAGACCTTGGCTATGATGTGGTGGGTCCTTGCCTTGATTTGGGATAGCTGCTCTTGTTGACCCAACTTTCTTTACTCCAGCAACAGCAGCAGCTGCAGTGCGGTGTAGACATGCCTAAACTAGCTTAAATACTTCAGGTACTGCTAGCCACTGAGCCAAAGAACCATGGAGTTCAGCATGGGCTTGGTGCCTGAGGATTTTATCCTGCTCTTTATGAGTTTAGCACTTTACCATCTCAACTCAAGCAAGCCTAGCAATATGTTGGAAAGAAGGCTGGTAGGTCTGGTACCCTGTTTGCACTAGTACTTTTGCCAGCAGAAGTGAGCGTGGTGCTAGGTTGATTGTAGGAGATGTTGCCAAAGACAGCAGTGTCATGAAAGCTGTTTTGCCTATTCCTGCCTACTATTCTTCCTCTTCTTCCCCATTCTCCCATTGGTTTTCATCATCAGCTGCCTTGCCTTTGATTCCATTTGCTATGATATCCCTTGTCACTAAGGTTCTACTGGAGATCATGAATATCTAGGAGCTGGCAAAGGCTTGGAGAGCCAGCTGCCTGCTGGAAAAGTTACTGGCCTTGCATGACTGTGGCTCTAACAGGAGACTCTGTAGGGACTAAATATGGGAAAATCCAGGACCATTACCCCTGTGTCAGGTAATGAGGACCAGATCAGAAGCATTTCTGATGTGTTCTCTCAAGTCACTGTCCAGATGGTGGGCTCCCAGCTCAGCCTCTGTAAGAGAGCTTTGCTGATATCTGTAACCCATCACTTTCTCCTGGCAGCCAAGGACACAGGCAGAAATGAGGGTTCAAGTCCTTTACAGCTGAGTAACTTGTGCTGAGTCAATAGGGAGGTACCATCACTGCCCTCAGTTTTGTTTGCAGGAACAGCCTCATCAAACACTGTTTGTGGGCAGAGACCCTAAGTAGACTGCCGAGCTGTTAAATTGCCAACCTACCCACTAGTTTATTCTGCAGCATGCCGGGACCAACCCCCAGGACTCAACTCTGAACTCCTCTCTCGTTCTGTCAGAATTCCCAACTTGTTTTGAAAATGTCATTTATTTTTGTTAAATTGCAAAAGAGTTGGATGCAGCCTACTAGTTATGTTTTCCCTCTCCTTCTTTGTGCAGTGAATTTTGTTCATTTGCTTTACATGCCTCAAGTTGCTGTAATGCTGCTGGGAAAGTAATTGCCTTGCACTTTCTCTTTCTGATGCCCACGGGTGACTGTGGGGGACTCCTCCCTGGGCACAGTGCAGAGTTAAAAGCCCAGCTTTTGCTGCCTTGCTTAAGACCTGGTTATTTCTTTTCTTTTTTTTTTTTTTTCTCCTTTCCTCTTTTTTTTTTTTTTTTTTTTTTTTTTTTGTCAGCTGCCTGTTATATCAATCACAGAGCTGGGATCTATTTATAGGTTGGGACTCGGAGTACTGTGTCCTAGTCACAAAGAGAGGCAGAGACACAGAGGGGACTGTCGGCTGGTGCAGGCAGAACCAAAAGATATTTAATCAGCAATTAGAAACACCTGAGGGCAAGGGAAATTCTACTCCAGCCTCGAGCCTCATCTCTCAGCCTGCAGCATGTAAGTAGCGAACTTCTACCTTTTATTGCATTTATGGGCTTGTGTTTTGTTTTCTTTTTTTGGGGTTTTTTAAAATCCAAATGTTGCTCTGCACGAGTCCTTTTATCTGGTCTAAAAATTATGGCAGCATCTTGATATAGTTAAAGGTAATAATTTTTTTCTATTTTCACTCTGTCAAAGGAAGGTCAGTGCGACCCACAAGGAGAGGAGTTGGTTCAGAACTTTGTTGAAATCAGGCGGTTTCTCTATTTGAGTGTGGCTTTTTCCTCTGGAAATAAGTAAATGAAAGTTTGAGTGGAACAGTTTTGTTTTGGGAATAGAAACAGCCAGGTTTGCTGCCATTCCAAAAAGGTCAATGTATAACGTAACTCTGCTTAAGGGCTTACCAAGGACAGGTGCTATTTATCCCATGCTGGTGAAGGCAAACCTGGAAACTTTAGTAGTCCTGTCTTAAAAGAACCAAGCGACAACCTTTCCTCTATTAAAAAAAACCCCCAAACCCAACACCCCCCTAGCTGCATATCAAATCTTGTCTTATCAGACACACATTGAAATTTTGCTTTTACTGAAGGAGTTTATCATTGAGCAGTTGATGTTTCTTTAATTTTAAAAGTCCCAAAGTAACTGAAGTATCTTCAATGACAAAAGAGGGGTGCAAGTCTTTGCAAAGTTGGCACAGTGATAATCAGAGAAGGAACTTACTCTCTCACCACCAATGAGATGTTTGCTTTAAAGCACCCAAGATGCAAAATGTTTAAACAATGATATGTTTTTGGACTATTTTTGTTAACAGAAATACGAAGAGAGGGAGAACAATAATTAGTCAGAAATTGGTTTTTGTTAATAGCTTTTAGTAGAAATATGAAGAGAGGGAGAACAATAATTAGTCCAAAATTTTTATTAATAGCTTTTAGTATAATATTTTTTGTCAAAATATAAGAGGTTTTTCTTGTTTCGTATTTTTGCTTCAGAGGTTTGTGTTACATTTCTTTACAAAATTTAGGGTTTATATTTATTTCTATGTGTAGGAAAATGACCTTGTTATGTCTACCCCCCCACCCCCCCAACCCTTAATATTACAATTTTAATTTTCGTATGTCAAGTTTTTAGCATAAATTTCTCACTAAATATTTGTTCTAGAAAACTCCCCCCCCCCCTTTACCATTTTTGAAGGTAACAACAAATAAAATGAAGCTAAACTTAAAATAATTTGGAGGAACAAGTGTCTAATAAAAATAGAATAATAAAACCAGAGCTGCCTCACAGTTAAAACATCAGGTTCTGAGAAATACTTGGTAGATAAATTGCTTGGATTGACTGTAGAAGGGTGACAAATAGGCTTCTTCTTTAGTTCTTTATTTTGCATTTCTTTGATGTACATTTTATAATACTTAAAGCATTTAACTTAAGTCCTAGGAATAAAAAATATTGACTACATATTGATACTTTCTAAGTTTTAACCCCTGATATAAATACTCCATCATTCAGCTAGAATTCTGATATAAGGAAGGGTTTTAGGAGAATATGGATAAACCAGGTGAATTAATATGCCCAAATAATGCCCCAAAAGATGATTACAACACATTGCCTGCTATGAAGCTTTTTTTCTCCTAAATAAAACAAAACTGTGAGTCTGATAGTTCTCATCATATGAAGCTTCATTTTGATTATTAAGGCTTTTTGCTTTACTTAAAAATGAACATATTTAAATTATTTAAGTCCTTTTCTGTTTGTTTCGCCATGATATTACATTTATTGCTTCTCTGTGATAATGCAGTGTTATTTTGTAATAAAAGGAGAGCAGATTTTTCTGAAAAGCATTAAAGGACTAGAATTGCTGACTCTGTAACTAACAAAGAATCTATCATATAGCTGGTCTGAGGTCCCACTAAAAATCAAAAGCCAAGAGACTGAAAAAAATAAAAATGGAATTATTTTCTTCCCTACACAAAAGCAATATTACCATGACTATGCTTGGAAATTACTGCAAAAGCTCCCCCCCCCCCCCCCCATTTACCATACATTTTTGCAGAAATCTGAGCATTCCCAAAGAAGTCTTCCAAATATAAAGCTATAAAAGATTCAGTATTAAGAATTTGTTTGGACTATTCTATAGGTTTGTCCACATAAGTGATGGACTTTATCCTTCTCTTGCAACCACATGTGAGTCTTTTGCCCTGTTAAACCTGCTGTATCTTTTAATTACTGCTATGGAAAAAAATAACCAAGCACCTACTGTCCTGTGACATAAAAATCAATGGTTTATAGGACCACTTTTATTTGGAGGGAAGGAGTTACCTGTGGTTAAAGGGAAGACCGATGCATTATGTAGTAGAAAGTGGTTGTTATTTGGTTTCTGCTTCACTAATGATTCACATTTTGTGGGCTAAGCACCTATCAACCTCTGTACTGACTTACTGTACATATGCTGTTGCATGATTTTTTTTCATTCCTTAAAAAAATCCCAACAAGCATCTTTTGTTTCATCCCAGTTTATTTGTTTCTTTGACTGCAAAGTAATGATTGACGTGCAGATTCTCTTTTCCACGCCTCTCCTTTCATTGCTGAGTATGACATCTCTTGGGAATTATAAATAAAACCAGTGCCAAATCTGCTGCACAGGTGTCTAGAGTACAGCATGCTCAGGTGTCTCACTGTAAATCCCTGAGAATATGAAGTAAACACAAGCAGGATAAAAATACTCTTCTTGAAACAATTCTGTGTTTTGAGGGGCCTTCTGCATAAACCCCCAAAACCAGCAGCCAGTTATTAAACACTGTGTAGCTATCTCTCTCTCTTACCTTTTTTATCACTTCACCTGTACATCTGTCCATCTATTTCTCATCTATTTTTACATTTCATTATGCTATGCTTGCTCTTCAGCTCTCTTCTTTTCCTTTCCTGAAGACACATTTCTATCTGGCACAGAAAATAAACTCAGATTGCGGGTAGTTATGTTAATCTAATTCAATCCTCTGTGGGCTAGGAGTGAAATTCTAATAGTGGAGCTGTTGAGGGCTTTTTTGTTAATGGCTTGGGGATTACATTGAGTTAAAGGCTCATTTCCTAATCAAACAGAGAGGGAGAGAGTGACTCCGAATATTTATGAGTCTCCCAGCGCGAGTTAAACATTGAACTCCAAAAGCAGGATTTGAGTGCTGCAAGAAAGAGTTAAAACCCCTCAGGGCTGCTGTGGAGAGGGAAAAAAAAAAAAAGGAAACCAGTTAAGCCATCAGCATTTTCAACTGCTGTATAACTTCAGTTTGAGAGAAAATAATCATCTCACAGAGCTAAAATGGAAACTGTAGCAAGATATTTAAAACAAAGTCAAGTGATGCTTCAAAAAGGCTCTTCTTCAGTGAAGCAGGATGCACGCAGTGCATGCAGCCGCCTAAGAGAAACTCCAAATAAATACTCTTCTAAATGAGAAAGATTGGAGGGTGGGTTGCCTTTTTATTATTAATGCCTGGAAGACACGATTTAATTTTTTATTGCGTTTTATTTTTGTTTCTACTTAACTCTTGGGTAACCTTTTCTTTAAAAAAGTAAAAAAAAAAAGCCAGTATAGATGAGTCAATATCTAAATTGTTCTACTTCTGTTCTGTAGACTGGTACCTTTCGAGGCATTTTTTCTGTCCTTCAGTTTAGCTGGAGCCTTGCATCAAATAGTCTAGTTGAAGAACTGTATTCACTGTGACAGGAATGATTGACCAAATTAATGCCTGATTGCTTTTGTGATGAGTTCATCATACAAGCATGGGCAGCTTGAGTAGACCTTTCTTTTGCTGAAAAAGAGCAGGCCTGCCTGCCTGCAGCAAGCCCAGGACTTCTGTGTTGCTAAGGCCTGGTGTGTTGTGAACTAGCCAGCAGTAAGCTTTTTTGCTCCAAGCTGGGACTTAGAAAATTTGTCTGCAGCAGGTGAACTGCACAAAATCAAGATTGTGTCATGATCCTGCCTCTCTTCTGAAAAGAGGTCCTGAAAAGGAATGGGGATAGAAACCTGTTGTTTTCTGACACATGGCCAAATCATATCTTTGTGTTCCTCAGTTTCCCTGTCTGTAAAATGATATGTGACTGCCATCAAAATAACTTCAAGCTCTACAGAGAACAATCTTCTATAAATCCCAAGTGGCTGATTTGCCCATGGGAAAAACTGCAAATCACTGACATAGGTGCATAGTTGAAAACAAGAGGGGTTTGTGCTGGGAACAAGAGCTGCCCTGCTTCACTTTATTTGTTGTTGCTGTTTGGTTGGGTTTTTTGGTTTGTTTTTTTAAATACATTTTGTACGAGCCACCAATAAGGTTTTCTGATTTTGGCACAACAAGCAAATAGAAGACTAACTTACTTCTCGTGTAACATTCAATGGTGTTTCCTATACACTAGGTCTGAGTTTAGTCTTAGTGACCCTTGCTGAGATGAAGCTCCAGGTTTATTACTCAAAAGTGGTAAACCCTGGCTAAAAAAGTAAGTCACTGTTTCATCTGGAGCTGTGTGTATCAATGGTCATCCAGTATACACCAAACTTGGCACTTTTGCTGACATGTCTATCTGGATGTAGCACCTTGAGGTAAGATTTGGCACCTTGCCCTAGTTTTAAAATTATTTAAAACTGCGACCTGATGTGAATGCCTGAGGCCCCTTTCTTTTTGTGCTCTGTGCCTGGACCTGCTGAGGAGAGCACCATCAGCTAGAATGTACTTTATTAAATGCATTTGAAATACATATTAATTGTGTTCTTTCCCTCTAATCACTGGAATCTACAGCAGATCACTTTGAAACCAGAGCTTTCTGTGGCTAAGCTGAAAACTGTGTAACATTTTTTTCCTGCCTTCTTCTCTTTCCCATAGCAGTTTTCTTTCTTTTTGCCTCTACCTTTTCCTTTCCTTTCCACAGCACTATTCTGCTGTGGCCAGTTTATACTTAGATTAGCAGTTTATACTTAGATTTCCCCTGCTGACCTTTCAGGCAAAATACACTTCCTTCTCCTCTTTTTGTCCTTTCCAGTGCTATGCTGAATCCTATGAATGACTTGCTGCTGTTTACCCTGAAGGTGGCCGCATTTCAGGCTGCTTTGCCTGGCATATATACAATTTATGAAGAACTGGGAGACTGAAAAGTGTTCTTCAACTTTCCCAAGAAAGCTACCATGTTCTTACATGTACAAGTACTTCAAAAAATATAATAGTATAGGAATTTCAAGAAAGGAAATACTGCAGCTCTAAAACCTTGAAGCACAGTTTAGTTGACATGATGTCCTCAAAGTAATGACAGTTTTAAAGTCTCAGCACTCTTGAAAGTCTCTAGCAAAAGTGCAGCATCTTTAGGAGAAATTACTTTTTTTAGAGGGATGAATCTTGCAACTAAATCTTGCTTTTGGGATACTGGGGAGCATATGCCCAGCATATATGAGAAGGAAGCATAAGTGGCTATTTTTATTCATTAAGGAGTTGCTGCCCTTTCCTTTTGCTCAACTATGAGAGACACAAATGATCCTGCTCACAAGAGTTTCACACTGCTCTCAGAATGGATTCTCTTTTTCTTCATAATTGTGTTTGCTGGGTCAGCAGGAAAGACACTCCACAAGTTCCTCCCTCAGCTTCTGTGATCACCTCTTTGTAGTAGGCCTGAACAAATGACCAGAAGCCGTGTACTAAAACAGGCATTTGATCGATATCCTCCTAAAGCTCACAGGACCTAGAGGGTAACTTTCTGGGTGAGAAGAGAGTATGTCTTCCACCAGGCTTGCCTTTCTTTTTGTTTGCTTATTTATTCATCCTTAGACCTTTCTTTCCCCCCACAGGCTTCCTGGACTTTTTAAAATTGCACTTACTGTCATTGGCAGATTTTTCTACTGCTTCCCTTTAAATAAGAAATTCTTCCCTGTTGCATCATGTTCCCATGGCCTGGTACAGGGGGTTTCAACTTTCCCTGTTGGTGATGTGAACTCAGGTAGATTGGTGAAGAGCTCATGTGAATAGGATTTTCTCAGTCGTACTTTTTAGATCCACAGTCTGTAGCACTAAGTGTGGCAACACTCAAGTTATAAACATTGGTGAATGCTATCTTTGCATGGGAGAGGGAGGCAAAGATTTTCTGAGTGCAACATTGGCTAGGAAGAGATTACTTGCATCAGCATCCTCTCTAATGCTCAGAAAGACATTCTAGGAGCCCATCTCAAGTCCCACTGATTTTTAGGTGGAAACTGCTGTGTACAGCTTTAAACATGTTCATGCCAATCTTTAGACCAAGCTGTTTGTATCACTGTCATTCTTCAATTCTAGCTCTAACAGGTTCCCTGTTCAGTTCAAGGTGAGCCTCTTCACTGATGAGATATGTTTTGCCCATCTCTTAACTGGGCTTCTGCTTTCCCATTCTCGATTGTCTATGGAGAATTGCATGATCCCAGCAAAATGCTTTGTTACTGCAAGCTTTGAGTACGGCCCTGTTTTGCCCCCAGTAATCTCTATTCCCTTTTTCACATTGCAAATAATCACGATTCTTCCATTCTTCCTGAGTTTTCTTCCCATCCTTCTTACTCTCTTTTTACTACATAGTATTGAACCTCACTTTTGTGTCTCTAAATAGGCTCTACTCTTTTGACTTTCTGTAATGTCTGTTCATGCCACCTACTGCCTATGCAGCCTTTTCTGTGAGCATCAGCTGGTGCTCTGGGACTGCCTTATACTCCCTGCACAGAGAAGTAGCTGGGGATAGAGAGCTACAGTTTCTTTGGGCCCTCTGCCCTATACAAAGAAATCAGTCATGAGAATACCTCCATGTGCTCCAAGTATATATAGGTGTGTTACTACTGTGCTGAAGTAATGGGCCATACCTCTTGGTAATACCAGGTTCACCTGGATACAGTACTTCTAGCTCTGTAATCTCTCCTGGCACGTGGGTTTGGGAAATGTGTGTTTAAGGAGGACAGAATTAATGGGGCTGCTGCTATGTTTGTGAAGAGTTAAATGGCGGGGGATGAGAGTCACAGCTTCTCCTGGGGAATAAGGACTAGCCAGAAGAATTGATTGTCTTGGCTTATTGATCCTTCAGGAAACAGCACTGAAGTGATAATGCTGTTCCTGCCACTTTGAGGCACTTTGTACCAGCAACAGCCTCTGTTTACCTAGGATAGTGCAAAGGAAGAGCTGCACTGTTGCTAACTCGTTCCAAAAAAGCCTCATGCTAGACATGTTGAGTTTGCCACTTGTCTGTCTGCTCCCAGGGAGAGGTGACTGAGCAGAGGTAGCTCAGAATGTGTTTGTGTTTTATAGTGCTTAATGGAGATTGGCTGCAAATGGTAGCTTGTGAGTTGCTATGCTGAGTCTTTGCTGGCAGTGTCATGGTCTGTAGCATTTGTTGGACAAGATGATCTTTAAGGTCCCTTCCAACCCAAATTGTTCTGTGATTCTACAAAGTCTCAGGCTGTCACGTCACAGGATATTAATCTCTCCCATCCATTTACTTCCCTTCACCTTTCTGGTCAATTGGCAGTCATCACTCAGTCTTCCCAGGCCTTCTTTGTAAGTTGAACTAGGGTGGTATAAGTGCTTTTTATCCTGTGATCCCAATGCCAACTCCTAGCAAGCCACTTGTGTGGGCTGATGGGAAGTGGATGATGAAACATCCCACCTCCTTTACACTGAAGCCCCAAACCTGCCCTGAGAAGTCAGGTATTTCTTTCTGGCCTCAGGGTGGCAGGAGGAGAAACACCCAGCTGGAGGATCAGAGGTGCTGGAGGAGCAGTACTTTTTGTCACTCAGCTACACCACCCTTGGGGTTGCACAAAACATGTTCAAGGAGCACTGCACTGCAGAATGTCAGCTCTGAGGATCTGTTGCGTGATTCTCCAACCACGGGCCTGTGAGAGGTGGAGGCCCTGACTGTGTCTGGGCTCTCAGTTGTCCTTGTAGCACCGTGGGCTGGGGAAGCCCTTGCACTGTTGCCTCTGAAGCACCAGTGGCAAGCAGCTGATGAACTGGGCTTGGCTCACACCATTAGCTGGACCACTGCTGATAACTAGAAGATTTGGACTCTCACCTTTAGAAATAAATGAGCAGATTGCTTATGATGCTCCCTATCTCCTTTTGTCTCTGCTTTGTACTTGAACATCCTTTGCACCATTTCTCTTTCTGGATGTGCTGTGTTTTGAGGAATCTCAAGCAGGTCTCTGCAGCTTCCCATAGCAAGGTCAGAAGATCAAGAATTCTTGGGACCATTTGGAGCATATTGCAAAATCTTGCACAAAGCTAGGAGGGCCAAAAGGCTATTGTGAAATGCTTCTTTATTGAGTCAGGCCAGCTTATATATAGAGATATGCAAATAAAATACAGAGCCATTTAATTACCCTACATATAATTCCTATACTTCATCCTCTTTGATGTTGCCAACAACTTTATTGCAGCACTTGATGTTTGACTTTACATCTTGACCATGTGAAACAAAATGATGAGAAAAATAACAGGTTTTTTTTAAAAGAAGAAAAGTGTCTATGCCACAAGGTTTCAGGGAACAACTAAAAAGCAATGCCAACTACATTCTTAAAAAAAAAAGAAAAAAAGAAAAAAAAAAGAGCTTATATGAATAACCACCAATGCATAATAGAATATATAATTATGTTTATTTTGGGACTTGATCAGTAGTTGAACATTTGAGGCTCACAATAATGAATTTAATATCGTATGCAACATTGTATGTTATGTAATATAAAATTATTATCTACTACTTAATAAATCTCATGCTGTGACTGTTCTACTTCTTCTTAACTAGCTCTCAGATTATAACAATGAGTTGTACTGGCACCTTTGGATGTTGCTTGTGTTTTGTCCTTGTTTGTTTCATGACACGACCCCTACTGCTGGGGCTGCTGCATTTAGCCATGAGACAGCTTCTGTCTGAAAGAGCTTCCAACCTGATTCAAACCAAGAGACTGCTAGGGGTAGTCAGCCATGAAGTCTGTGGCTAGAAGAAAGATGAGGGTAACTGAGATGGGAATTTGTGTTAAAGTGAAAATTGTGACTTCTTGGGAGTACAGGTGGCTTTACTTGGTATGGACTTAACTAAAAGATACCGAGAAGAGCATAGGCCTACATTTTCCTGTGTAACACTTGCCTAATTCTTTGCTTTGCAAAAGTAGCACCTCCATTTTCTTAGCTAAGAAGAGAGCTCTGCTTCATGTTCTCAGTATCTTTACATACATGCATATTTTCCTTACTTTTTTCAACAAGGTAGTCATCTTTCTCTCTAAAAAGAAGTGCTTTAAATAAAACAAATTAAATATTGTATCACAAAAAATTAGTCTTTTTTTTTTTCCCTGTGTCATTCAGTGGCAAAGTTATGGATGGATTAAAAAAGATATCCCCATAAAGGCATTTATCAGACATGTGGACCCATTAGTGGCAAGTACACGTTACAGTCTAGAGGGAACGGTCTAAGCCACAGGCTGCGAACATACTGAAAGGTCCAGCAAGGTTAAGAACAGGGGTAAAACTCTCCTTTCTTACAGTCTTTCCCAGAGCACATGTCAGTGTTTGATATCAGAGGCAGAATATGGGACTAAGTGACAACTTGACCTGGTGTAGCTCTCCTAATAACTTTTCTTACAACTGGATTCGGTGTTGTCACGTTTTGCAGTTAGTTGTTTACATGGATACTCAGTTACAGACATGTAAAATCTGTATTTTGGGGTATCCAATCTTGCTTACCCTGAATGTTTTTCTCCTGCTATAGGTAGTGTTTCTAAAGCTGCAAAAGTCCCTAGGATAGATAAGCTGTGCCACTTTGAAAGTAGCAGTGAAGATTGCAGCCACGGAGCAAGACTGAGCTAAGCGGAAACGATTCTTCCTGAATTTACCCTTTCTGTACGGTACTGTGTTCCTTCCCTCTGACTGTGTGGTTCTTGAGGTAACATTTTCAGGGCAGAAGTTAGGCCCAAAGGGAAAGAGGCAGTGGGTTAGAGGACACTTTCAGGTATTTATGTTTAAGACCACATTATGCAGCAGCTGGAACTTTGTTTCAATGTATGGCATCCTTTGCTCTGTGATGCGGAGCTCTGCAGAAGGTTTAGTCACTTGATGGGTTTTGGTTTGGTGGTGTGTTGAGGCAGAGAAGATTTGCATTGCTGTATCATCAGCTGGTGAAGGTTTCTTGAAGTAAATGGTCACTACATTAGAACACCCAGCAGGGCCTTTGTCTGGCTGATACTTGTTCCTTGTAACTTTGACAATGGCTTCTGGCTTCACCTTTCCCATCTGTGAGTGAAAGGGAGTGATATGCCTGCTATACCTTCTTTCTGCAGTGCAGCATGTGGGAACACCTTCCCAGGTTTTACCTGACAGAGGAGGAATTTGGACAAGAAGGAGATACTTTTCTTCTAAGATGAGAGTAGAGTGTGAGAAAGAGGAAGGACCACAAAAATCTTGCACTCAGCAGTTATATGGGGGAACCTGCTTCTTGTACACCTATCCTGTGAGCCCAGAGTATGGAAGAAGTGCCCTCTTATCTGCTGAAAACTGTAGCTTGGTGTTCTGGCTTTTTTCCCCCCAGAATTTCTTGGGCCTTTACCAATACTGCCAACTGTAAACTTGTAATTGTAAACCTGGGTAAACTTGGAATCTCATGTAGTCTCATGTAGTTTTGCTGCTGTATGTCTTCAGTAAAATGTGAAATGCCTTGAGGCTTCTGAGCACATTTACTTTCATGGGCCAGAATTCGCCTCTGTGGTGAGAGGACAGCTTTGCATTACTTTTTGGGAGCTAGAAGAGGCCAGGGAAGGGGCAGCAGTACTTCCTATCCTGCTACACATGTAGCTTGTAATCTTTTGCATATTTCAATATTTTGCATTGGTAGGTACTGATGTGCATGGGAATCAACCCAAAATGTTTTACACTGAAGTCTTGAAAAGCCCTCAGACCTGGAAAACTTGTGACAGGCCTGAAGTGTTGGGGAACCATGCTAGGTTTAGCTCTCCGTCCCAACCAGAAATATTCCAAACTTCCTTTTTTGTTTTGAGCCCATCAGTAATGTGGGGCAATTATGTGACTATGAAGACTGATTTGATAATGTACAAACATCTTTTTTGTACCATTTTCTATTTAAAAGCGGAGCTAAGCAGGAATTTATGCTGCTGGTTTCCCATTCATCTGGGAAATGCTGCAACTTTAGTAAAGGCACATTTCTGTGGAGAGGACTCGAGCTGCTAATTTGACTGTAGGAGTTTATTTCTGGAATGCAGCAGTGTTTCACCAACGGAGCAGCTGTCCTGGAAACACTTACCACATGGGGTCATTTTCCTCTCTGTGTGTAATCAACAAAGCCACCCCAGTTAATCTGAATCCTTTTAAGTCTCCTAAACTAGACCATAGGGAGTGCACAGAGATCTACAGGACTCTGACCTCCTTCACTTCCTTCTCCTATCATTAGGGAAGAAAAAGTAGTCCCATACTTAAATGTTCCTTAAAGGGGGAAGCCTATAACCTCTTCTGAGCATGGAAAACTGTTTCTTAACAGTAACATACCACTGATTTGGGGGGAGGTATTTGTCCTCCATTGTCTATGTGTATTTTGTGATAGAAGTACAAATCCCCTAAGTTTACCAAATATTCCAGGTTGTGAAATCACAACAGTCAGAGGGGGAAAAGCTTCTTGGGTTATTCCATTCTTTTTCTTCTCTTTGATTTGCTTTGCTTGCATTGTTTTTTCCACGCCTGTTCACTTCTGGGATGACAGTTCTGCAGGTAAATTCCTTCTACTACAAGAGAAATTTTCATAGTTATACAGTTGCGATGATTTCCTGATTTTTTTCTTCTCCCTAGTTCTCTCTCATGTTTCCCAGTCCTTCCTCACTGTTTACACTCTCCAATACTTTTTGGATTTAAGTCCTGTCTCTAAATGCTCTTTGCCTCCAGTAGACTCTGTGGGGTTGTTTTTTGCCCCCTGCCACAACCTTGCATCAGTGTCTTGAACTGCTGTATAATCTTTATTGCGGTTCTATAAAGAATGTTTTACTCTTTGAGTTTAGTGACTCCTTTCTTTGTTTTAAACCTGTCTTCAAGGCCAGTCAAAGGTAGAAGTTCTTTGTGTGTAGAAGGACATTCTCTCTCAAGCCTGGACAAGAACTTTTTCAAGAGGCTATGACCTGGCAAGTCCTGCACCTGTGATCTGGGCCAGCCTTGCTGCAGCCCTCATGGGTGCATCACTGGAGCTCTATAAGAGAAGTCTGCATCTGCCAGGATTCAGAGATTGCTTCCTCAGTCAGGTACTTGAAACTGAGAACACAAACGACTTTGATGGCTGCTGTCTTCTCTTTCCCCAGGCTGTGCTAGCCTAGCTTTTCAGATGACTAAGTATTACTTAGGCTTCCTAAAAATTAACAATATCATCAAGGACTTTGGCTCCTACAATGAGTTGTTTCAGAAAGTGATTTTGAAAGACAGCTCACCGAATTCAGCCAGAGTATTTAATAGTTTCATGTCAGAGTAAAGAAAACTCTAAAAAATATTCAGTAGATATACAATTTCTTTTTCTAAGTTCTTTGCCTTTCCTGGTGAGTGATGAGGTGAACATAATTTGTCCTGGGTCACCCTTATGGAAAGGTAGAATCCATAAGGATAAAAAAGCTGGTGTGATCCCTTTAGACAAAAGGCAGTATAGCTTTTCTTTTCTGAGAGCCAAGGGGCAATAAGTTGTAGTAGGAAAGTGAAGCTGATGTTTGAGAGATGTTGCAGAGGGAACAGGTGATCAGTTTTTGAACACAGCCTGCAATGACAGAGAGGGGTAGAGAACAACAGTGTGTGCCTTTGAGAAGCCTTCAGTAGGCAATAAAGTACTAAATGAACATGTAATGGAGAAGAATAGAACAGTATTTTCCCCAATACTGTGAGACACTCTGAATTAAATGATGGATTTGTTTTATCTGTTAAAACTAGAGCCATGTTTGGTTAGCCAGAATATGGGAGAAACTGGAAGAACAGTTTTTCCTCTCTTGTTTACGAGCATGTGTTACAGCAGAGTTCTCAGCTTGACTTCAGTGCACCTGTACTGAAAATGAATACTGTAGTAGTGTGTAGGCAAACCTTGCTAGCAATGCAAACATATTGGGCTTGACTGATTGATGAGCAGCTCACTTCACTCTTTTGTAGCCATGATGAGATGAATTTATAGTATTTGTTCTCATCGGCAACTTGCTCTATGAAGATTGAACTAAATTTCAAAACAGTAAAGGAGACTTTAAAAGAATTAAATCTCATTTTCCTCACCTCTAACCAATCTAAAGATTATTGAATTCAAGACATGGACAAATTTAACTGACCACTTTTCCTGCTTAAGATGTGTGCACTTCACAGCATTTGCCATTAGCCTTTACACATTCTTTGTATATGCTTTATACTTTCTGGTAGATAAAGCCTGTGTCCCCTGGCAAAAATATGTAATTTTTCATAGCAGGATTATGATAATGTATAAGAAATTGCCTTATGAAAGCCATGTATGACTCCTCTTAGTTGAAGCTTATTGGGAACAAACAAGTATTGGATAGCAGACACAGCACAAACACTCAGTGAACAGCTTCAGGAAAGCAGATGCTGTCTTTGAACACTTGTCTTGTTTTCTACAACTCTCAAAGAACCACGAGGACTCTAAACAGATTTTAAGGCAAACCCATACTACTCATGTTTTACGCCTAACTGCATTAAAATCTAAAATCCACCTAGTAACTCCTGCACTTGTCTGGGCAGCTTCTCAACATCAACATCTACTAGAGAGATGTACAACCTTGGGTTACAGACATTGTGATAAAATAACCAGCATGCCTTATGACAAGTGGTCCCAATGGCTGGTTCTGGCTGTTTAAAAATGTCTTTATTGCTAAGCGAAATCTGTCTAGTTTCGGATACCAAGAATAATCTTGTCTTATATTCTTTTAAAGCTAGATTAAAGAACTTTCCACGATTAGATTTTCCCCCACTTACAATTAGATCAGGTCACCCTTTAGCCTATTCTTGGAATTAAATTTATTATGCTTCTCAGATCTCTCACTGGATAGGTTTTGTTTCAAGCAGGTATTAGTTTGACAGCACCATGCTTTTCAGTTCAGTAACTTATGTCTTTCAATCTCATTCTGTCTCAACCATGTCATCATTTATCTACACAAATGGGAACATTTTCAAAGAAAAATACCCCAGGTATGAATGCTTTTAAGAAACCCTTTGACGCTGCTAATGGTTTCACAACTTTCACAACTGCTGCATGTCATATGCCATGTACAGGAGTTTGTGTTCAGCTGGACTTCCAGTAATCCTGCATGTGGTCAGTTTGAATTAAGATAACCTTATGGAATTTTTAACCCAGACCAGCTCCTCAATCTGAGCTGTACAAACACAAGTGTTAACACAAGGGAGGAGGCAGGACAAATGTGGCTCAGTTGAGAAGGGATGGTAGGATCTCTTCTTTCTGCAACAGAGGTGTATTAAAGAGCCTATGTAGAGCAACTTCATTTTTCTACAACTGAATTTGTAAAAGTTAAACTCCTAAAGGAAACAAATAGGCAGGACAAATGTTGTTTTATGCTCTCTGAACGTAACACATATTGGTGTCAAATTAAAGGAAAATCTACACTTCTGCAGAGGACAGGAAAAGTTGTGATTCTTTCATTGGTAATTTAAAATACAAAACCTTACACTTAAATCTACTAGAGAAAGAAATTCAGTACACTCTAAAAGCCTTTGGGGTTTGCCCATACTCTGTGTGGCCGAATGTGGTTGTATTGCCTCATGAAGAATTTGGGGGAGAAATCCTGGTTTGGGTGCTTTTATGTTCATACTTTCCCAGCTTTCCACAGGGATGAATATTAAGAACACACTTACTTCAAGGAAGTTGGGGTCTAAAAGAAAGTGAGTTTTACATGAGGACAGAACTAGTAGCCCATTACTAAGGGCACAATAGAATCAATCTGAGAGAAAATGGGCTTTCTTCTGTCTTTCAAGATTTTAGAACATTTGATTATTTCTTCCAACCTGTCCCCCTGCCCTGCCTGCTATAATGCCATGAGAAGACCACTTTCTTTCATCCCCCTTTGCTAGGATATTAAGGCTAGTCAAAATCAGACCCTGTGAATGGATGTAGTAATGAGGCTCATTCGTCAATCTCAAATACAGGTGGCCTGTACATCCATAATTTTACCACAAGTTTTATTCCTCTTCTGTTAAATAAGAATTTGATTATCAAGAGTGCAATGGTAAGTGCTTTACCAAAGAACTCCTGAACCAATTGGTAGGTACATTGAATTGCTTGTACATTCAGTATAGCTGTATCCCCATAATGTAAATGCTTGGATTATGAAATCAAGGTAAAGAGGCTTCATACCTCAGAATAACAGCTGCTGCAGTGAAATATACCCTTCTTTGTACTTTCTCTGACTATGATTGTTTGTGATATGGGCAGTCCAAGACTTATGGAAATAGCTTCTCAGCTGGTGTAAACTGGTACAGCTGCAGTGAAAGCAAACAAGCTCTGCCACTGTACACCACATTACAGTTTGGGTTCTGGTGTTACTAGGTAGATGTTTCTTTGCTTTTAAGTGGTCGGGTTTTATACATGCAGTAGGTATATACACGGTTGTCAGCAACCTAAAACAACCGTAAACATGGTTTTAGCAGAGGGTCTTACTTTCTGACTGTACCTACAAGAGGAGAAATACTCCCATCAGGTAAGTGGCACACAGGTGAGAACTGAATGAGACAGTGTGGGGCAATGGTAGTGACAGACAAGTGTCATTGGTGTTGGCACTTTAGCATGACAGGCCAAGGGAGCAGAGTGGGCAGGCTGCAAACAGTGGCCTTTGTATGAGATTTGATTGTGTTGTGTGCAGGCAGGACACCAGGAAGCAGTGAGGGAGTGTTCTTGCTTCTTACTGTTCTGGTGAGATGTTCAGCTCTGGGCACGAGCAGCAAAAAATGCAGAGGAAACTTGGAAGGTAGTAAGAGAAGAACAACAAAAATGATAACAGAGCTGGAGGGATTGTTTTTATGAGGGAAGATCAAAAGAACTAAATATGTGAATCTTGGCTAAGTGATGAGTAAGAAGGGAACGTGAAAACTACCTACAACTGTTTGAAGGATATAAACACTAGAGGTGAGCAAATAGTCTGTGAATTTGAAAGTCGTTTTCAGTTCAGCTGTGTTTCTGCCCTTTAGTGATCACTTTCTGTTAAGACTTCTATTTTACTGAAAATATTTTCAGGGAATATTACACTTGTATATTCAAATGCTTCAGTATCTGCAAGGGAATTCTGAAATGTAAATTCAATCTTCAAATTTGAAATTTGCTTTAGCTTACATAAATCACTTAGTGTATAGTGTATGTATTGCACTAATCAACAGTATGCAAATTTTTTGCATGGTAAGTTGAATATGTGGTTGAAAACTGTATTTTCAGTTTTAACATGGCATTTGTATGCTCCCCTGATGAATTACGTAGTTAATCAAGTAATGCAGGATAGGTTCCAACTGCTTTCTATCAGCTTTGCACAAAAAAGTGAGGCATTTGCTTTGTTGACAGGCTGTATATAAATGGTATGTTTTCTGTGTTGAAATGTTGGGAGAATTATTTTTTTCTTTGACAAGAGTTGAAAGTCGCTGGAGTCCAAAACCAGGGCACACGATGTGTATAAGGGCTGTTGGTGCAGTTTTGTGAAGTTATTGAGATGTGCTTATGCACTGTGAGGAAGATATTTTCTAATCTTTTGGTGCACAATTTGTCAGATGAGGAAGGTGAATTTAGCTCCTCTGACTCTCCATGGACATTTAGAGCAATTGAATTAAGAAGAAATTTCAAGATAAGTATAAGAAAACATTGTGTTAATGGTGAAATGTTCTCCTCCTGGAGGTCCACTTGTCATTTAAAGCTCTTGGGCAAAGCAGTGGAAGCGGTTACTGGGCAAGCCTCAGGTGAACTGGCTAATTTAGTAAACCATTTTCAACTTTGGTGATTTGTGAATTCAGGCGTTAAAATTCTATGTTGGTACTCATCAACAGGCTTTTCTAAGCATCTTTTCCTGTTAATGCAGGATTGATGTCTGCTGCCCAGTGAATAACAAGAAATACAGGGTCAGCTGTGTAGATACCCACAGTTGTTTCTAGAGGCATTTTCTTCAAGAGTGTATGCGTGCACGCATGCGTCAATCCATACTGTACACAAAAACTACAGGCTTTGACCTATGCAAACACACACCAAATTATTGCTTTCTATAAACAAATTAGCATACTTTAAAAGGTGAAAATCTCTATAAAATTGTCTGCCCTGTTGTTTATGGTGTGAGTAGAGGATGCACTACATTACGGAGGGGTGCACATTTCTCTCTTCCCCCCCCCCCCCCCCCCCAAAATGGACGTGTGCTCCGTCCGTTTCACCATTGTTCCTGCCAGCCCGATCCCAGCAGGGGTTCCCTAATTAGCAATCTCTTCATTTCCAATCAAAGCACAAAGCGGCCCCAAAAGCCTCTCTTTATGAGGGAGCTGAGCGGTGGCTGGGGACGTGGAGTGGGATAATTGCCTTCGCCACTGGCAGCAGTAAGCAGCCTGGCTAATTCATTATTGTAATAACTTTGCTTGTCCTTGGGGAGGGGGGGCTAGGGTGAGGAGGACTGAGCCTGGCAGTGCTAGCTGAGGACAGGGGGAAGGGGGAATCCAGCCAGAACTGAGGTAGAAGATGGGAACAATTGGCAGGAAAGAAGAAACTGTTCAAGATTTTTCTGCCTGCCCCCCCTAAATAATTGAGGATTAAGTTAATTTGTGGTATGATAGCCAGTGCTCCCTAAACAAGACTGCTATGAGCACCCTCTGCTCGGCCCTTGTCATGCTCACAGAGAGGGATGTCTAGAAAGGCATGTAACTTGGCCCCGGGAATGCTGGGGAAGCTGGGGCCTGGATTAGGAAAACTCTGGGACTGCCTCTCAGTTCAGGTAGGAAAAGCTGACACTCAAACATTGATAGGAGGCTGAATGACTGAGGTACCCAGAGTTTGTGGCTTTCAGTGATACACAAGAACTCACTGGTCCTTGTGGATGTTACATGTCGTATAGCTTCAAAGCAGTCCAGAGCTGATAAATCCTATAGCAGAGCTCTGTTCTTATCTACTGTTTCTTTAAAATATGCTTAATGTATGTAACACTTGCCTGTCTTTCTGTGGGCTGCAGATTTGTGTTTGCTGGAGCTGTGTTGGCTTTCAGGGGCCGCCAAGGTTCTGCCCTTGTGAACAGAGTGCTAAGCTGAGATGACAGCAACTGACTGAGCTGGTAAAGGGAACAGGCAGTGGTGGTGGCTACTTCCTCTTACTTGAAGGGAAATGTCTGTGGCACAGCAGAGGAAGTTTGTTAGGGTTTTGGTTTTGAAAAGTGTACATATTTTAAGTAGGTAAGACCAGCCATATAATTCCAGACTCGCTGGTTCTTCTTTTATTTCTTCGTGCTTATCTCAGATTGGTGTGGCAGGGTTTTGTTTATTCCAGCTGACTGATGGGACAGTTCATTTTCCAAATTCCTTTGAGCTGATACTGCTGTGTACCTTCCTGAAGCTCATCACTCTGAGATGGTCACCATTCATGTTTCTGCACTGAGGTGGCTGGTAATGTACCTATGTGTTTTACTTTCAGAGTTTTTTCATTGAAAATTATTATTTCTGACATAAAACTGAAGAAACAGTGACATCAAAATGTAAGTGCCAAACGTGCAAATTTGCATGTGGCAGGAGCAGTTTAAAAATAAATCATGCCCTTGTAATAATTAGCAAACACTTAATTCTGGAGATATTTGTATTGTATTTGTGTTATGGAGAGGCACATGAAGCAAGTCCTCAGCTTGAGGGGCATTTCAATAATATGTAACAGATCCTTTGAGTCCCAAACAGTTTATCCACCTAAGATGCAAAATGTTTACTGGGAGGAGATGTTTTTGAGGTAGTTGAGTAAGGCAATGGAGAATTAATAGATATTTGGAGCAGTATTTATAGCTGGTGCCATCCAGATTCTTATGGACTGTGATGTTTTTCCAGCTGCCTTATGCTAGATGCTGGCTAGCAGGCTTCTCCACTTCTAAAGTAGATATTCAACCTCTTGGATGCTGTGCTGCCTGCAGCCAAAGGAATTTCAGCTCAGTAAGTTGACAAGCAAGGACAGACTTCCTCTGCCTGGTACCAGTGTCCACAGAGGTGACGCTAAAGTCCCTAGAGAAAAGATGCCTATTCATTTTTATTTTTCCATGATCAGTGCTGTAGTCCTGATTGTGTTGTGCTTTTTGCTGTCTGATGTAAACACCATACAGGAAGGTACGTTCAAATAGGCCAAAGAGCACACACAGTGAGACTTATGGGGGATTTCAATCACTTGCTCTGTGTCCTGTGCCATTTCTATGCTTCTGGATCCTTTTTGTCAAAGGATCACTATAGCAGTGGTGGGGAGTTTGCACATCTCTCCCAGCTTGCCCAGTTAATAAGTTGCAGCAGTAACAGCACATAGGGTTGATGTGAGCTCGTGTAGATAACTTTGCTAGATAAGAAAATATCCCCCTTTGTACATTTGTGGGATTCTCCACCATGTGGTACGTTCTACCCTTGGTTTGCATTTCTTTCCAACCCATTTAGAGTACTTTAACTGTGTGGAAAGTCTGGTGACCAAGAGTTAAAACCATGAGTGGATAGATTCTTTGAATTAATTGTTTTCCTTCCTTGTGTTTCCATCTGCTCGGGAATGAGGATAATCTTGAATCCTGTTTCTGATGGTTTAAGATTATATGATCTTAAGAGCTTTTGGTAGATAAACTGGGGAAAGGCAGTTCAAAGGGTGGAAAGACATCTGACATGCAGCACACTGGCGTAAGTTTGATGAGATGCCAAGGTATGGACAAGGGTTGATGAACTGGAGTAACAATGGGCATTTTAGTCTTGACTTAACTTTTAGTCTGATACCCTAAATTGTTGCATTGTTAGCAATTGCTTGTGGAGAGGTAAGAAATTGTGGCAATGGGCATGAGAAGGAATATTAATGATCCAATTTCCAGCTGAGTTCCACTCCAAGGCCTCGCTGGGTGATGTGCATTTTTAATCATAACAAACCAGAATGAGAAGGAGTTGCTTGCAGCAAGGCAGGCCTGTGTGTGGAGCCACAGTGTGTGACACCACCTCAGACCTCTGCCTGCTGCTTGGGGAAGACACAAGGCTGCTCTGCTTGCTTGAGTGCCACCACAAACTAGGTTGGACTGTGACAGTAAAAAATGGATCACCACTAAAAGTCAATCCAGGGAAGGAGTGTAGTAACTGTCTTGAATAGCCTAAAGCTCTTGACTACAGGAAATCACTGAATTCATCTGGAACTTTGGGCCAAAATTGGCCCTGACTCAAAAGGGGCAGAAATATAATTTCTAGATGCTAGACAGCATTGTGCTATAGCCATGCTGAATTTCCTGTTAGCTATTTTTTGCAGTCTTGGTAGTTTCTGTGATAGGGTCTTCTCACTTGTTTGTGTTTCTGGAAAGTGATTTCTCTGACTTTTGAGGGCATGCAGTCTGTCTAAGTGATATACCCAACAGCAAGATTGCTTTGATCTCTCAGTCTTAGATACTCAGAGAACCCCAGAGGTTTTCTTTTCTTCTGAGGTGCTTTTCATTCTGAACTTTCGGCTACAAGAGCTCTGCAGTACTACTTTGGGAGCCCATCATCATATGTTTCAAGCAGCCAGTAGGAGTTGCTGCTGAGGGATGTGCAGGCCTCCTTACCTGGGGAGAAGTATTCTATGGTCATTTAACAGTGGGACATGCAGCTCTGTTCTTGGTACATGTTTGGGAATGTGCCAGCTCTGTACCTTAACTTACCTGCTAAGCTTCAAGCTCCATGTCTCAGGACAGCTCCCTCTTTACTTGTTCTTAATATTTTACTCCGTCTTGGTGACTATGTAACTGCTTTGTCTTTAGGGCTAAATGGTTGGTAGTCACTTGTCCCGGTGTTTTAGTTCCATGGTTGTCTAGTGTATGTGAGAATACAGTGCAGAAGCACAGCCTTTTTGTGGCAGAGGTGTCTGATACATCCCAGTGGCAGAACAAGCAGCAGGGTAGCTTTCTCAATACGGGAGTGTATTGTTTCAGTGCACTCTAAGCAGGACAGTCATTCCATCCAGCAGAATGCAGGGGTGCCACACTGTCTCACTATAGTGCAGGAGTTATGGGAGGAAGAAACAGTTGTCTCACATCCCCTCCAGTGTATATTAAAGCCAGAAATTAGAACTTATTTTCCTCTTAGAGTTTTCAGCAGCCATTCAATTGTTTCTCTGTATGTTAGTGCTAATCCAAACTAGGAAAAAGGGCTGAAGTACTGCATGCCCAGCCTTTGTAGCATCATGTTTTGTGTATCTGGCAGAGGAAAGGTGTCTGGTGTTTGATATCCCAGTACTCTTGCTCACTATTTTCAAGTAAACAAGATGAATCTGAAAGATATATGGGAAAACTCCTGTCCTGCTTTTTATACCTTTAAACTGGGAGCTAGCATGCTCTGGGATGGTCCATGCTGATACAGCCATCTGTACTGTGCAAGCAAGGGTTAGAGCATCACTGCAGAAAGATGGAATGTTTTCTGTAGTAGAAGGAGTTTCTGAAAGAGCACACACACACCCCTGCAAAATCAGAACTAGCCAGGCCACTAGGGCCAGAGAAAATGCCAGCAACTTAAAGACTTCTGTTTTGCTAAGGAATAAATGTTACATGATTTGTGCACGAGGGAGGGAATTCACTGAAGTGGTTGAGGAGGGAGTGGAGAGGGGATAGGAGGAGGTGCCTTTCACCATACATAGATGCTGCCTGTGGCATAAGTGCAGGACAGTGAGCAGTTTATACATGTTGTGTTCATGCAGCAAGTCTGGCCCTGAGAGAGGCACCTTTCCACTTGGCAAAGCTGCCTCATTGCTGCTGCTTGACACCCAAGCAGCTCATATGCCTCCTTCACAAAAAGCTCTGGCTTTTTAGATGTTTAAACCTGCAGTTCTGCTGGGCAGTGGTCCCCTCCTGACAGAGGGAGGGGGCTGCCAAGTGGATGTAGTTTACTGTGATTTTAAAAAAGCTTTTGTGGGGGAAAATGGATACCATTTGCTGAGATAGGTGTTTGCTGCCCAGGCAGAACTCCCAGTGTATTTACAGCAGCTCTGCAAGGTTTGTGTGTGTGCGGTAGGTATGTGTATGTGCATGTACATGCTTGTGTATGCCTTTATTTCCACGCTCCGGCTGCCTGCCTCTGATTTAAGGGCAGGTTTTATTCCCCAGCTGCCTCAGGGCTCCTCTTTTCTGATTGCATTAAAGTCTCCGTAATTCTCCCCTCATTAATGATTGGCATATTTTTACCTCTCACTAAAGGAGCTTGGAGGCAACTCCCGTGGGGCCCTGCTCGCCAAATGAAACAATTTCATCCTGCTCCAGAAACGCATTAAAAAGGGTTTGTCAGGATCTTATCGCTAGTTAGGGAAAGCTAATCAAATTACTTCTATTTATTAGCTGCCGCAGCAATGTGTCATTCCATCAAGTACAGGTAGTGGGACAGGCAGGGATTGCGTGGTGAGCTCTGTGCATCCAGAGCTGCTGCCTTGATCTGCACAACAGCATCTCTTGCCAAGGGAGGCTGAAGGCCAAGAGAAGCAGTGAACTTCCCAGTGACAGTGCTTCTGTCACCATTGCCGTGGGACCTCTTGTCTGGTGCCCCTCTTCGTTCGTCTTTTCCAGAGGACTCTCCAAAAACCCTTTGTCGTAGCATTCCTGAGCTTTTAACATTGAGTCCACTGCTGCTGTATTTGGCTGATCACTTCTTGACTGTATTTTGCTACTGACTATTTGTTTTGAGATGGTTTGGGTTTTTTGGCAAGTTTAACTCAGTATTAAACCAGTCCAGGAATGATTTGTTCTTTTTCCTTGAACCTGGCATGACAAGAAGGACAGTGGGGAGACATTATGGCAATTGGAACAGAAATAAATATTTTTTTTATACATGAGACTTTTATGAAATATATTTTTCTCAAGTGTTTTTTTTTTTTCCCCAGTACATGTGGTCTGTAAAAGTAATTGCAGTTGAGGGAGTGGGAAAGAAAGCAACTGAGTCTGTTGAATAAACTGCATCCAAGGACTTAGATGGGACTCTGAAAAAAGCACCAGCTATTGCTGGACTGTTGCTGATTGCATGAGCAGTAGTGGTTTGTGAAGCAAGAGGTGTGAACTCAGACAGATGAAAGCTCACTCTTTTATTGATTTCACATGTGGAATGTGCATGTCCTTCATGCACATACACTTTGCACTTGTATTTGCAACCATGTATGCGCCCCCACTCTTGCAGATGATCTTAATTGCCAGGGTGCTGTACCTCCTGTGGGCTTGCCCAGAAGGGACATGGAGGCAGGTGCCTGACAGGTGCTTTCAAACTTTAGAAAGTATAGATCTGCTTCCATCTTTTTACTATTTCTTTCATCTTGAAACTAAGAGCAAGGAAATCTCTGGTGTTTCAGATAAACATGAATTGGACAGTGAAAATGGGCTTGTTTCCAGGTAAAGCTGATCTCACATTAAAAATCTCCCACAAGAATAAAACCATGTAGTGTATATATTTGCATGAAGTGAAGCGTGTCTAAATATAGTGATTCACAATGACGATATTGCTGTGCACATCGTGTAAACCTTTGCTGTTTCATTTTGTGCATGCCAACATTCTCACCCTAGCACAAAATCCCAGGATAGCAGTGAAAACACAGTGCTCTCATGAATAAGAGCACATTTAAGCACACCGGTGTGTACATTGTGTGTGGTGCTGGTTTCACTTAGGGAAGGTTTGCACTGGCCCTCAGGATTTTGCAGTTGTATGTACACAGATGCACACTCTGTGTTTGCATAGAACTGATGGAGTGGTTAGAGGTTTGGCAGTGTTCCGGCACTACAAGCAATGATTCCTGGATTGGTGGGGGGCAGGCAAGTGCCCCAGCTGTTATAACTGTGTGGATTCACTATATGGTGGGAGTGGCTGCCAAGCTGTGGGGGCCCTGAGTGTGTTCCTGGGAGCGGCAGTGCAGCAGGACTAGTAAGGGAGTCCAGCACCAACAGCTCCATGCAGTGAGCCACGCTCCAGCATCCTCATTATCCACACAGTTCAAAAAGCAGTCCTGAGTGGACCATCACATCCCACAAAAGGCTGTATCGATTGGTCTGTCGGAGCATTTCCCGGGGTCCTTTATATCTCTCTGCCTCCTCGTCAGTAATGAAGAGGCCAAGAGCAGAGAGAGTCAGCAGACTCCCAGCTGCTGGGATTTCTTCATCTTCTCATCAGGATTTTAATTAGACACGTCCGAGAGGGCAGCACCGTGTGAGGGCAGGCGGGAGCTTTATCAAGCAGGCCACTTCTTTAATTACTGTTTACTGACAGATAACGAGGGAGGGGAGGTGGCAGCAGAGATTGTTGTAGGGGGAAGTGGGAAAAGGACGGCAGTCCCCAGAGTGTGTACTCAGCAAAGAAGGCCTTTGCTAGGGATCGAGTGGAAATTGTCTGCTCTCCCCACCCTGACATGCTGTTTACCTGTTGCCAGAGTGGGAAAGGTTCCCCTTGCCCCTTTCCTAGAGGGCAGAAGATCGATCTGAAATGTGTTAAGTGGTAAGGGCCAGTGACACAAGGAATGAAAAATATTCATTCAGTTAGAGAAAAATTAGAGAACTGGCTCTTCTAAGCTACCAGGATCCTCACCTGGGCTGTCCTGTGCCTTCCCAGCCTGGGGCTTCCCTGTGGATTTTCTGACACTGCACAGTAGGAAGCGAAATGATTTTCTTCTCCTTCTGTCTTGAACTATCAGCCTTCCTCCTTCCCACTGCCACCATGGCTGTTTTGTCTGAAAGAAACCTTCTTCCATCTTTCCATGTGTCCTCAGCACTGGTGGTATGAGGGCAGTCTGCTCTGTGGCTGCTTCTGTCACAGACTTGGTCCCTTCTCTCTTGCGGGCCAATTCTGTGCCTGGTATGAATACTATCTTCAGTCAACCCTCTTCTGTCTGGTCCCGGAATACACACACCCCTCCCATCTTTTGCCTCCTTCCCCTTAAGGTGTTTTTTTGGTCATCATTTGTATCCCCGCTGCTGTGTCCTGCTGGACCATAGCTGTTTTTAGTTTCGTGGAGCTACATTTTGATTGGTTTGTGTTATGACAGGGAAATGGTGTTCACAGTCCCCCACAAAGAGGCTGGGTAGATCACTGCTCCCTGGCTCAACCAACCCCTTGGGACAGACAGTGCCTGTAGTGGAGTGCAGCAATTGGTGTCCACATGAACAGTCCTTTGGTGAACTAAGCTCAGCAGCCTGTTGCTCTCTGGAAATTTTCTCTGAAGATCATGCCACAGTCTTGGCTGCTTTTTTATCCACTGTAAGGTAGTCTGATGCTTCCAAAATACTGTTGCCATCCCAAAATGGAAGATGGTATGTGCCAGAGCTTGATTTCCATTGTTGCCAATAAACTCCCACTGCTCTGAGCAGAACAAGATCTGGAGGATGTGCTTGGGATCAGCAAGGACTTGGTAATTGGACTGTTGTTCTTTCATTTTGCTACGCAGTAGCGAGCAGATTATAGAGCCCACACATTATAGATTTCCTGTCATCCCTCATGAATCAAGCTCCACCGTCTTATTTACTGTCGGCCAAGGCCTGTGAATAACATCATCAAGGGATACGCTCTCAAGCAGTTGTGCAAACACAGAGTACAGAGCAGTTGCTTGCACCTTTGAGCTGTCAGCTCACCTTCCCCCATCACAACACCTATGGAAGAGAAGGGTCCTCTGTTTCCTATCTTCATGGAATGGCTCCTGGCTTCCCTGGGGGCTCACAGTTTGTAACACTGGAGGCAAATCTGTGTTATCTAATTAATATTAAATCCCACATTTTTAAGTTTATGACTGTTAATTCTGGCTGTTCTGTACACTCATACCTACATGCACCAAGGATGTGGACTTCCAGTTTCCAGGGAACTATTTCATATTAAATCTGTCTGGTTTGTACTAAAGGCACAGCGCTGGATGTAAGGACCATGGGAACAGCTCTCAGCCTCATCAAAAACTGTTAAGAAATTCTGCTGTTCTACATAGTGAATGTAACACATAATAGACTTGATTTATCAGAATTTTCTCGTTTCCCAAAATTCCAGAAACCCCAGATCAAGATTTTGAAAATGTGTGAGAAATTGAATCCAAGTGGACGATTTGCCTCAGTTAAGGGCTAACACTCTCCCTTTTTTTTTTTTTTTTTTTTAAACTCCAGTGAGTTTCCCTGGAAGTGAGGGGGAATTTGGATTGTCTACTGCAAGCCACCAGGCTAGTTGCAACCTTGTTTCTTGTTCTGGATGTTAGTATTAACTCTCTGGCCTTCCAAGTGATAAACTTGGATGCCCAGGAATGAAGTTAAAGGGACTGAAATGCTAATTTGCTTCTGTTAGACAGGTTAGTATTTCTGTCTTGGAAATCTAGATATTAGGCAAGATCTGGGGAATGTACCTTTAAATAGTAAGAGACTTTGGCCAAGAGGAAGTGATTGAAGTGATTTGCTGTGTCTGATGTTGATAGAGCTGGAAGTAAATGGGCTTTGATTGCAGTGTGGAACGTCTCAGTTTGATGTTACAAACTGGTACTGATACAGGAGCATTAGAACAGACTGGCTGGGAGGGGCTAAAATTTTTGACAGATATTTTTCCAGCCTGTTTGGAAAATATAATGCTGCTGTAGCATTATCCATTGGGAGGGAAGGATGCACCTGACCAGGTCCTAGCCCTCTTTTCGTGATTGTGAGATGTTAAGACATGTAGGTCCAGCTGATGCAGGCTTGAGATGCGTGCAGGAGCCGATATCAAGTAAGCACTAACATCTATAAGGTACCAGGGTAGCTTACAAAGGAGTGCAAATGCTCCACATTCCTTCGAAGGCCTGCCATTCAAATGCTAATATACTCAACCATGGAAAGTCTTAAAAAGAGGTGGCAGCAGCACTCTTTCTTGCTTAACCAACTCCTTAATTTTTTGTCTTCGTTTCCACTTCCACATACAGCAAACAGACTAGTAGCACCATCTTTTTTTTTTTACTGGTGCATCCAGTAGAGTTTCGTTTCGGTTGTTCATACCACTGCTAAGCTTTAATCATTGCTATAAACAATTTCTAACCCTCTGATTTGTTTGTGGAAATTTCTTTCCAAACCAGCAATTTTTATTTTCTAAAGACAAAGTCCTGAATTATGCCTTCGTTTCATTAAAAAAAAAAAACAAGAAGATTCCTCTTTGCTAAGCTCTAAATCAGCTAGTGTCAGTAAGTGGGGCCACCAAACAGGAATGGAAAGACAGGGCAAGTGGGGGCTGGGCAAAAAGGAGAGATGGGGAAGCAAGTAGTTAAAAGCAGTTGACAAACAAGAAGCTAAGACTGTGGAGTGTGGGGGAATAGTGTTTGGAAGGGTGAGATGAGGGCAAAGGAAAGGGTTAGCGTGGGAAGGCAGAGACAGTGAAGAGACGAAAGTGGGCTGGGGTGATCTGGAGAGGAGAGAGGCATGACTTGGATTGAATGGTTGGAAGAGCCTCTGAATAATTTCTCAGCTTTCACCAGTGTCTGAAATTCACTCAGTGTTTCATGCTCCTCATGACAATTTACACAAAGGAGGATGGGCTACCTTTGCAGCCCGTTTACTCTACTGCCTTGGTTGTAGTGGCCCACGTGATGGATTCATCCCTTCTGATAATCCACGAAAGGGTCATTGTAATGCTTCATGATGGAATTTGCTGTAAAAGTAACAACAAACTCTGAAAATGGCATTTCAAATGGTACTAATGCAAAAACTGGAAGATGGAGAAAGACCAGCTATCCTCTTCAAGCACTTCTGTCTAACTGACTGTGTCTTATACAGCTCATGTTTTAGCTACAACCCTGTGTGCTGTTGCCTTCACAGGACCCCTGTCTCATTCACTGCATGTGATGGACCCGCTCTGAGGTAAATCAGAGTTGCACAGTGAAAGAGACCATCTGTAGGACCCCTGCATCATTTGTCAGGTGTGTACTGAGTGAGACAAAGGACTGCAGGAAAGAAAGAGAAGCTTTTATAGCCGAGGCAGTGAAATTCTGACCTGACAGTTGACTTCTTTTCTGTATGTGACCATTGCTATATGATAGTTTTTAGGTTTTTTTGAAGCAGTTGCTATGCCAGTGGTTGTTTAATTGTGTGTTCCTTATTTTATAGGGGACCTTTTTGGACCCAAAGGGCCTACTTTACAGAAACACTGAGTGCTTACAGCTGCAAATTAAGTGAATGAGAATCCACTGAACCAAAGCTATAGAAGCACGGATCAGTCAGGCCATTCATGTCTTGGGAGTAGGCACCCAGAATTAGCAAATATGTTTTAACACCATCTTCAGTCATTCATCCATAAAATGGGAATAAAAATACCTTCTCCTCTCATAGAGGTATGTGGAAATAAATGATCTTTGGGCACTGAAGCTCTTGGACAGTGTAATGACAAGCCCATAGAAAAACACATAAGGAAATGAATAAATCTCTAGAGCCAGGTTTGAATAATGTGCAGTAAATAAGGCCTGGGGCCACACAGTGAACAATGAGCAGAAACCAGCATCTCAAGCAGCTGCTCATTACATAGGAAAAATCCCTTCTGAGTGCAGTCTGAGATGGGTTACTCTGAAAAAAATATGATCCTGTAATTATGGACTCTAAAATAATGCATTCGTACATGAGGGTTAAGAGTATTTTTCAGAAGTAAACACAATTGTGGTATTTCCTAACTCTTGACTTCACCTGTATTCTGCTCTATTTAACATGCAGTTTTTGTCTTTTTTTCATGAGTCCTGTCAAGTTTTGCAGATTTATAAGCTTAGGATGGTTTTGTCCCAGCCTCTTCATTTGGATTAAGTGCTGCCGTTTCATGTAGTTGCAGATCAACTAAATGCAGTAGTCAAAACCTGCTCATTTATATATTATGTATTCTATATGTTGTCACCTCCACTGAGGTGCAGATTTGTGTGAGTGAGAAAGGCAGATCTGACTCTGCCTGTAATTTGCCATCATGAGCAAAACGGACAGATGCTCTTGTTCTTAACAGTGAAGGAATTTTGGATATTTGAGAACTAACAGCCTGCTAACAGTAATTAAAACAATAAACCCTCCAGCAGCAATATGCAATAGGACAGCGTCACTAGGGCTATGAAATTTCTTCAGAAGTCTTTGCTGAAATGTGTGTAGGAAGAATGGCAAAGCTTAAGGTCTTACTGAAAGTATGCAGAAATATAACATTAAAAGTGCATAATTTTAAATAACCGCACTTTTGATGGCTACTTTTGTGCTTGTTTAGGAGCAAATATAAGAGGGACATGTAGTGATAGGACCAGGGGGAATGGTTTCAAACTGAAAGAGGGTAGGTTTACAGTAGATTTTAGGAAGAAATTCTTTACTGTGAGGGTGGTGAGGCACTGGAACAGGTTTCCCAGAGAAGTTGTGGCTGCCTCATCTTTGGAAGTGTTCAAGGCCAGATTGGATGGGGCTTTGAGCAACCTGGTCTAATGGAAAGTGTCCCTGCCCATGGCAGGGACTTGGAATTAGGTGAACTTCAAAGTCCTTTCCAACCCAAACTGTTCTTTGATTCTATGAAGTCTGTAGTGACTATAATAGTAATGCAGAAGTGTTAAACTCTATCAAGTTGAGAAGTAGAAGGCTGATGGTGTTGGGATGATCAGTGTACAAACCTAATGCTGATTAACCTTTCCATGACATGTCTGATATTTGCTATAATTTGAGGAGAGAATGTTATGAATATTACAGGAAGTAGACCTGTGCCGTGTATCCCTGACACCTTGTTTGCAGGAATTAGAGTTGTCTATTGCAGATGTCTAAGATGTCTTAGAAATGTGCCATAAAATCTTTTTTTCTCATATTTTCCCCCTTCCCCCCCCTTATTAACTCTCTCAAATACTAGAAGAAGAATTCGTTGGCCTGTTTAGGCTGTAGAATGTGATGCTTCTCTCCAGGCTGACTAGTATTACTGTTGCCAAGTTGATGACTTGGAAAGCACTGGTTCTCACATGTGCTGCAGAAAATGGTTCATTCAGGAAATTAAGTAAGCCAAACCTATCAAACATATTTTAACCTGTGTAAGAGACTGAATGAGTGTCCTTTGCAGTGGCTTAACTGCTCAGTTTTAACAGTTTCATCAGATAAATGTATTGTGTGGTTTAAAGAGGACATAAGAAAAAGTGATGCCAGGGTACCCACGTGCAGGAACTCTCAAAAAAATCCCCTTAGGCAGGGCCTGGCATTAGTGGCAAAAGGAAAGGAAAGGACAATTAAAAAATATAACAATCTGTTCTTGTAGGGGTCAGAAAGCAAGAGACAGCACATGTGCTGGGTGGGAGCCATCAGTGAGAGCTGGTTTCCCCGTGGGATATACAAACCTGGACTATCAAAGTAAGCTTGGGCTAGGACAAACAGATGTTATGCCAGACACGTCAGCAGAGCTAGTCTGTTTTGCATAGGTGTCTGATCTTACTTGGCATGCTTTAAGCTCTCTTCTGAATCTCAGGGTGGAATAAAACCATTATGATTTCATCCTAACTGCACTGTTCTCCACATATGATACAACTCTTGGGTATTAATTCTAACCTATGCAGGCAGGAAGCTGAGGCAGAGGGTAGTGTGCTGCCAGGTGCACAACTCCTTAGTGTACAACCACAGACACACGCCTCTGCTTCCCTTCAGTGAGAGAAGGAAGGGAGGCTGTGGGCCACTGCATTACCAAAGTGAACGGTCTTTCCCTACAGGTGTCTTATTGATAGAATTAGGTAGTGTTAGTGCCCCCAAACTGATGTTTCGAAACACCATCCTGAAGCATCCCTGCACAACAGGCACTCTGCTCTCTGGAAAACCAGTTTAGGACAGAGTGGGGGAAATGAACCTGAGCACAAGGGCTAGTGGCCTCCACACCATTGTGGCAGTGCAGGCGTAAGGTCAGGCCTTCATTTGCAAAAACTGCATCTGACCAGAGGGTATGACCCTAACCTTGCTCAGAGGCAGGCAAGTTGGAGTCTCACTCATACAGACCTGCCAAGCAGAAAGTGTTTATTTCCTGCTCTGGATCCATGATCCAGGAGGAATGAATAAAAGTGATTTAATCTTCAGAGTGAGGAAAATCACCTGACTGAGCAGGACACAGAGGACAAATGGGACAGGGGGCCTTAGCTTGCCTGGCCAGGAGGGATGGGAAAACAGAAGTGAGGCAAAGGATCAGAATCACTAATTGTTATTTATTATTAATTTTCTAATTTTTCCCTCGCTTGGATTCCACAACTGCTGGAAATCAGGGCTCCTCTGGCTGTCTGGGTGTATCTGTGACATTGACTCTGTCTTTGAGATGGGGAGCACCCTCTGGTGGTTTAAGGATAATCTGACATTTCCTGGGATTGGCACCCATCATCCCTAAAAGACACCAGTTAAGGGGGACAGGAGGCAATGCTGGAGTACTGTCACTGTTGGGAAGCGTATTTGGGGCGCAAATATTCACTCTGACTTGCTAATCCAGGGATCTGATTCTTGGGAACCTTTTTGGCCCCGTGAAAAGCATTTAAGGTGTGTTCGTTCTCCCTGACCTGCTGTTGTGTAAAAGCTCACATGCCCTTCTTGCTTTCTCCCAGCGAGAGGGCAAGTAAAGCTCAAGTTACTTCATTAGGTCCCAGTGGACACAAAATCCTGCCCCGGCTCTCTCCCTAGGGACTGCAGTTTCCTGCCTCAGCTCTTGCTCCTGTCTCCCAAAAGCACTAGTCTTACACTCAGAGCTTTCCCTGGTCCATCTCTGGCTGGATTTGCTTTGCTTAGAGTGCTAAGGCCAGTACGGTACAGTCCCTTGCAGGGAGCAGAGGAATTCAGCTCAGGTTTCCCTTCTCCTTCCGTAAGTGGATTAACAGGCTGAAGGGATCGTCTCTGCCTGCCTGCCTCAATCTTCATTAGCAAACATGTTTCGCCAGCCGCAGTCACATCCTGGTCCAGAGAGCTGTTTGACAGGAGTGGATTCTGGCCCCAGCCTCTCACAAAGGTTGTTGCATCTTCTGAGAGGTTTTTCTTCATAGCAGGGCTCTGTGGGCTGCCCTGGATGGCTGGGACGTAGGGCAGGAGTGCTGCAAGATGTACATTGTTGCTCTGTGCAGGGCTCACTTTACAAGCACTAATCTACATCCTCTGCTGGCTGCAACATCTGCACCCCTGTGTAATGCTTGTGCTGGATGAGCAGCAGCAAACATTCCGAAGGAGCACCCACATGTTTTATTTTTCTTTTCCTCTCGTGTTTCCTAGGCAAGGGAGGATCCTGAATATATTGGGATGTCTCTGAAACTTTTGTTACCTGGCTGTCACTTCTGGATGCCCTTTATTGCATGCTTCTAGACTGTCAATTTGCATGCAGTATTTCCTAACGGGCTGTGTGCAAGTAAGAGACCTTACCTCCTCAGCCACTTCTCCCTGTTGCTTTGTAGTAGTCATTAATGGGTATAGCACCCTTGCACAGGCAGTTATTTATTCCACCAGTGCTGTTGTTTCCTCAGTTCAGAGAAGACCATTTCTACACAAGTAAGATGTACACTTTAAATTGCATCGATTTTGTAACAATCCTTTTAAACTACTGAAAATCCAAATTGTGGATGCTCTCCTGCCAGTTTGAGGATGCTTCATTTTTGCTCATTAGTTGTCTAAACAGATTAAGTTTCAATAGTAATGAGTGCCTCTTGCACCAGCTTAAGTTAATCTATTTCAAATTGGACCTTGAATTATACTGTGGTAACATTCTCACGCAAAGAAAGCCTGCACGGAGAGGAGGTGAACACTGGGCATCACTAATACCACCACGGGCTGCCTGCACCCAGCAGCAGGGAGGCAAATGTTCTTATTTCGGTTTTGTAACCTGACCATTGTGGCAGGGGAAGTTGGTGTGCCACGCTCTGAATGCAAGGTCAAGTGGCCAGGAACAGAATCAAAATGGATTTTTTTTCTTTTAGCAAGTTGGAAGGGAAATAAAAAAGGCAAATGAGCATGAAGGGGCAAAGGATACTACATACTCTGCAGGATTTTAGAACCTAAAGTTGTATTTGGCAAAGTAAGGGATGAATTGAATTCCCCAAACAATGTATGCTAAAGCACACAAATGGATAACCCCAGCACTTATGGACTAGCAGTGTATTTGGTTTGGCCCTGTAAAGCCACAAGTCAATGGTCAAAGCAGAACAGCTCCCCGAAGATCCCTGGCTTGGTGGTTCTAGCTCCCTGGGGGATGCTGCCATCTCTGGAGCAGTGCCCTCTCAGGGCTGTGTAGCTGTCAGTGCTTAATGATGCACTTCCCAGAGTGGGGAGACAAAGGTTACACAACTCTAAAAACGTAATCTGTCTCTGAATGGGCAGCAAAAGAATTTTCCTTTGAGAGGCCAAGTAAGACCCATTTTATTGAATGGAAAATGGATCCCTTTTTTACTGCCCTTTGTTTGGAGGAATATAAACTGGGAGGACAAATTTGGTTTTATATATTTACAAGTAGCAGAAATCCCTTTATGTGTGGGGAGGAGCAGACTGGGGAGGAGGCAGGCTGAGTTAAGACTTGCTAAAACACCCTCATGGTTAGATTTTGTGCCTTTTTGATATTGAGGTTGTCTTGGATCACCGATCTTGATGAAGATGATACTCTCTTGTTCTTCAGTCCTTTCCTATTCAAAGGTTTCCCAAAGCATTTTATGCTTAATGAGTTATTTTGCTACCACAACTGCCTTTGCAGCAGCTTTAATGGCACAAAACAATGTACTGATTTGAGAGCAGAGTTAAGGAAGAACATTATTGCTGTGGAGTAATGCAAGATATACTAGCAGAGGCGGAGCAGAAATAAACTGGGATAGTTGGATGAGATGTGTCTAAAGCAGTAGTTTGCCATCTGCTCCTGCCCTTTTCATCTCAATCTCTGACATTTGATCGGTAATGAATTGCAGACAGACATGAACTGATACAGTGCAGGCTGCACCACTCACATAATCTGTTCTGTCCCCATCAGTGACCCGCTTGTAACACTACTCTTCTGTAACATCTTCTAGTGAAAAATTCTGGTAGCGGTTGATAGTTTCCATGCCCTTGTACCCCTCTCTGGTCCTCTGACCAAAGCCAGAACAAGAAGATAGTTGCCAGATCTGGCTGACTGGGCAGATCTGCTTGTCTGTCTCTACAGATTTTTTTAGTTACTTATGAAGGGTCAACTCTGAATACTGAAGGGTGTTCTTTTAGGGAACAACTGAGAGAAGACTATCAACTGTGATTTTAGGGAATAACTCCTCCTCATCCTTCATTTTTGGGAAACAGTAAGAAATTGCGTTGAGAAAGACAATACTGTATATTGCAAAAGAATTCTTGATAACATATCAATAATTCTGTATTTCCATGCTGACCTTTTCAATTCACATATTTCTTCATGTTTACTCTGCTAGTCTTTCCCTTAAGTGTAAAATATTTAGGTGAGTTGTGGATACAGACTAGACTGACGTGCTTTCTGTGCAGTTAGGATCTGGTTGCATGTAACTTCAGGGTTGCTTTCTCACATGTGGATTGAATTGAGGATGTCTAGTGGGAGTTTCAGGTCTTGGTTTTCTCATTGGAGGTCCTTCCATCAGGCAGGTCTGTTAAATGCTTGCTGGGTCCCTAGAGACACTTGATCTGTGTTTAAAGGGAAGCAGCTGAACCACAAGAAGATAGAAATGGCTGTGTACTCAAGCACTGTTGCTCTAAAGGGATCTTGCTGAAAGCCGTGCAAAGCTTGCATGGCAGTCTGGGTGCCTGGGGCTCTCCATGTGCTTCATCCCAGCAGAGATCTGTGTGATGCTCTTGCTTGCCTTTCTTGCTTTGAGAAAGATAAGTTGATGGCTTCAGGATGCTTTGAGCATGAACTGTGTTCAACTCTCCTGAGGCCCAGACCAGGAAAATCTCTGGAGGATTCCAAGCAGCACCTGCCTCCTGCTCCCCACTCCTCTTAAAGCTTCCCCAGCGGAGACATCCGCTCAGGGAGAGCAGGAAGTCCATAAATAAATAATTCCCTCTGTCTCTCCTGATCAGCCCAAGCAGCTGTGATTGCTCCTGAATGCCTAGGTTGCTTTCTTCTTAATGGCTTTTAAACCAATTTTGCCCTCATCTGATGACCCAGCTTCTCATACTAGTTTTAGAGGAACAATTTCTTCTTTTAGAGAGAGGGGTTTGGGGGATATTTATATAGTGTCAAGAGTTTTGGCTGGGTGAAATAGTACAGCAGTGCCAGTGAAGCCACAGTTCTCCTGTTCTCCCAGGCTGCCCCGCATCTTATTTTGACAAATCTCTGCAGAACACCTCTGTGGGTATTGCAGATAGCACTGACCCTTGCTTGAGAGCATTGGACACATGTGATGCTCATGGACATCCTACAAACACTTAATAACTCTTACACCACTCTAAGACACTACATTTTTGGGATGTATTTTGCTGTTGGGAGAGCTAATCACTGAGACATCTGAGTGCTTATCCTTTGCTCCACAGTGTGTGGGTAAAACTCTGGGTACATAAGTTAGGAGTGTAGGCTCTCACTTTTCAGTTCAGCTGATTTACAGCATTTCACTAATGGGCATTTGACAGCTTGATAAATATTTAGGCCTTATATTGTTTCTTTTGTACTTTGTATATATGAACTGTAGTAGATTAAAGAAAAAGTGCTCCTTAAATAGCAAGTGGATAGTCAAATCTAAATGTTCTTGGTTTATATCTGTGTCGGTTTGGACAAATTTGGAGAAAAATATCCTCTGATAGAAGGCAGGTTACAACCATCCCTCCCCCACCATGTTCGGGAAAAAGAAATTTTCCTTGGAGGAAAGTGAAAGAGATAAAAACTATTTATTTAACAAACACACAGGAAAAGGATAATAATGCTAAATAATAAAACCTCTCACTGTGGAGAGAAACCCGGGAAGATTTCAGAGTCCTTCTGTAGATGTGATCTCTCTCCTCCTCCTCGGAGCTGGGTCATGGGCCCACCTCCGGGGCCGCAGTGGAAACTTCTCCCGATGTGTTCTGATGTTGAAACAGTCCAAAAGACAAGAACGGAAAAACTGAAGTCCGAGGAAAACAAAGTTCAACTCTCCATCTCCCTCCGGAGAAAAGGAGCTGAAATCTGGCTGAAAAGCAAGAAGAGTGCTTCCTCCGCTCTTGCTGCTGCAGCAGGAGCAGAACACAGAGGAGTGTGTGTCTGTGTCCTTGAACAAGCTTTGAAAAGTTCACTTGTTTTTTTTTTCTCTCCCCCTCTTGGGCTCACTTTAAAGGCGCAGAAAGGCACAAAATTAATTTCTGGGCATAGAGCAGCAACAGGGGATACACATCATAGAGTCACCCCAAGACAGTATCCTAGTGCAACCCTTGGAGATATTTATTGCTCCTCTGATGGGTGTCATCTAGGTTTGTCTATAGAGAAGTATCAGCACTACTTCTACCAGCAGAACTTACCAGCCTGGCAGTAGGACATGCAAGGCATGTTCTGAACATCCTTACAGCACTGGTCAGGTATCCTGTGGGATATGTACTAGCAGAGCCTTGTGTTGTGTTGCAGGCTGATGCCCGTCATCTCCACAGTACCTTTGGAAGTAGCACTAGTCTGTCTGGGTGGAATGCAGCTGCCCTGCCTATGGTTACAATGCCAAATGGGCTGATTCAGCCCAAATGGTTGATGGGCAATGACTTACGTTTTTTGTTGGTGTTAACCATCCCCCTTGACCAGTCACTTTAATAAGTATCCTCATGAAATGAGCCTAGAAACAAAGTAGCATCTCAAGGCGGTACTGCTGTCTGGTACCTTCTATCTCATTAGCAAGGCAGGGCCCTCTGGGTGCTACATCATTGGTTTTTAGAAGGACCTCTGTTTCTGAAACAGTGACACTCTTTCCTTCCCAATTTCTTTCTGTCCTGTTTCTGTCTAACTTCTTGGTACTCTGGAAAAGCAATGGGTTTAACAAGGAGAATTGCTGTCCCCAGACTGTAGGGCTCCCAAGACAAACCTGGTAGCAACAACTTCTGGAAGTTATGCCACAAAAGCCTACCCTTTACTGGGTTCCTGACTGCAGTAGTTATGAAATACTGCCAAATGTTGAGATGTTGAGGGGCAAGGTCTAAAAGATGAGTTGAGTACTACTGAGTTCAGCTGACTGGAAATGTTTAGTAGAAGATGGCTATGTTCAACAGAGGAACAGAGAGGGGAGGCACTGGTAGTCTTTGATCACCACTAAAATAAAGGTGTTCAAGAGATTAGCAAAAAAAACAATACTGGATTTTCTTTTGTAAGCAATGTGGAGACCAAGGGGACCTGTTGCTAGGAGGCTGCAGCACCAAAGTCACCCTCCAACTGCGTAGGACTGAGATTTGAGTTTGCCTTAACAATGATACTGAAAAGTAATCCTTTCTACTGCTGCCATGGGAACGGTGAAGCTGGCAACACATGACTTTGAAGGATGAAGGCATTTTTGCTGAAATACAATGACACGTGTTCAAGTCTATCAGGAGAAGACTTTACTGCTGTCCACAACTTCCTCTGTGATGGGATCTCTGAGAAATTTTAAGACTTGTAACTCATTCAATAAGACCTTTTCAAAGACAACCAGGGGCTTGTACTTCCATGTCGGGGTCCCTTCCCCCTGCCATGTGGTCCTGGGAGAGGGGCCCTGGGGGGCAGACACGGGGTTTCCCTGCCCCTGGTCAGCCTCGTTCCCCGTTGGTTGGTTTGTGTTCCCCTGCACGGGCAAAGGACCCTCGGGTCCTGTGATTGAGGAGTTCCTCAGCAGATCCCGGCCATGCAGCTGGAGAAATAAACATCTCTGAAACATCTATCAAGAATCGGTCCATAGATATTTCTTTTCCACAGCCCTCCTTGTTTGATACATCGTGTTACAGTATCTGCACTGTAACAAATGGTGGATGATGCAGGCAGGATGATCCCTGATCCCTAAGCGGCTGATTTGTGAGTAAAGAAACTTTGGATTCCTCTTCTTGTTTTTGTTTTGCTATTCCATATCTAAACCATGGAGGAAACTGTGGAAAGACTCTTGGCTCTCAGAGCCACATATGGACATTTATCTTAAACTTGCAAAGATTCTTGAACAACGGTTTGTAAATTTTAGCTTAATTCTAGTTCAAAAGGAACTGAAACACTTCCTGGCATAGTTGTTTAAGAACTTTTTCTATGTTTCTTGGGATTTAATTCTTACCAAAGACTTTTGGAAGACCGTTTGGACACAGTTAATTTCTGAGTCAAAATATATGCCGATAGAAGAATATTTTCGTGAATATTATTTAATTACTGAGACTGTTGAGCAATGTCAGCTGTATCTTGGCGAAGGGAAGCGTGCCTCATAGTCCGTGCAACCCAGGCCATGTGGACCGAGCCCTCTCCGAGCAGCAGCGAGGCAGTTCCCACACGCAGTGGGAGCAGCGTGACCTGATGGTGCCTGTCCAGCCCCACACAGGGCGTGGTGGAGCGAGCTCTGCGAACACCCAACCAAGAGGGGTGGAGTGCAGGCAGCAGCTGCCATTGTTGGCTGTGGAGCGGAGCCGCATCCAGCCGAAACATGCGCTGGAGCAGGGCGCAGGGGCGTCATTGCTCAGGGGCCTGGCCGAGACATGGGTGCAGCACCTGGAAGCAGCGACGCACGGAGAACTGAGCGGCGCGGCCCAGCCTGGCCAGCCCGCGCAGCCCCGAATGCGGCCCTGGGAAGAGCGCACAGGCATGAGCAGCTCCAGCGGCCCTGGCAGCACCAGCAGCCCTGGCAATTCCAACATGGGAACGACCAAAAGCAAAAGAGAAAGCAAAAACGCAGCGGGACAGAAAACAGCAACCACTCGGAAAAAGGGAAAGATCACCATAGCTAAGGTTTTAGGAATAGCAAAATGGTATAATGTTAAACAAAATTATGGTTTTATAACAAGATGTGACAACCAGCAAGACATATTCATTCCTAGAACTGCTATTAAAAAGAATAACCCTGAAAAATGCATCCCAAGCTTGGGAGACGGAGAGGTGGTGGAATTCAAAATTGTACAAGGTAGAAAAGGGTTACGAGCAGCAGAGGTCACTGGGCCTGATGGTGTTCCTGTAAAAGGCAGTATATATGCTAAAAATCGTAGTCATGTTAGACAATATATCCATTATACGCCCCCCCTACAGTCTCCCTTTCCTAATATCACCTTTCCCTTTTACCCTATATCCTCTTACCCCCAGTGTATTCCCAATCCGTTTTTTCATCCATGGTTTCCCTCACAAAACCATACCTTTGCCAATTGTTTCCCCAAAAATCCCTTTCCAATGCCGAGTGGGAGATGAAAAGGGGGAGGAAAGAAATTAAACCCTCTCCTGCCTCAGTTTCCCCACAAAGCATGCTCAGAGTTCTGTCTCCCTTCTGTCAGCCTTAAGATGTTCCAGAGAATCTGTTTGGACATTTAAAGACACAGGAGGGTGGCTTATTTTGTTTTAAAACTGTTCTTGTTATACTTATCCAGTTGTTTTCAATGTTAAGTTTTAAATCTCTTTTTGTTAAAAATAAACAGGTGAAATGTCAGGGTTCCTCCCCCCCTGCCGTGGGGTCCTGGGAGAGGGGCCCTGGGGCGGGAGGCACAGGGCTTCCCGAGCCCCTGGTCAGCCTCGTTCCCCATTGGTTGTTTTGTGTTCCCCTACACAGGCAAGGGCCCTCGGGTCCCGTGATTGAGCAGTTCCTCGGCAGAGCCCCGGCCATGCGGCTGGGGAAATAAACATCTCTGAAACATCTAGCAAGAATCGGTCCATATATTTCTTTTCCACAGCCCTCCTTGTTTGATACATCGTGTTACAGTATCTGCACTGTAACACTTCCACACATGAGAGAGATCGCTGTCTTTTGGAATACATAGAGCTGCACAACAGAATTAGAACTGAGCTGGTGAAATTTCTCCTTCCCTTTGCATGGAAGAGCTTTTTTTCTGGTAACCAGCATCTGTCTCTTCATGACTGGCTGCTGTCTTGACACTGTATGTTCATATATTGTGTTGCTAAAGCAAACATGTTTATATGGTCCTGAGTTGCCCTGCCTGTGATGTTTTGTGGTATAAGCAAGGATTATTTTTCTTGGTTTTTTTCTCTTTATTTTTCGTAAATGTACAGCAAAAACTTCATCATTCATGATGTGTAGGCACAGTGTTTGAATGTTAATGACTTGTAGGACAGTGATTTCCTAATGCGTTTTACTTGAAGGTATCTGAATGTGATGCAGACGTATCTCATGATGGTACTCAAAAGTTAAAAGTATGTTAAGAAGCTTGGGACGGGTTTTGTTGGCAAAGTTGTCTAATCAAATAATCTGTCAAGCAATTTTCTCTTGTCCAACAAGTGAAATAAATGTTATTCAAGTAATACATAAACTCAAGAGGGAGCTGTGAAAAAAATCTGCATTGTTCTTCAAACACTCAAATTAGTACAGAACAAATCTTAAAAAAGGTCATGTACTTCACTGAGCTGTTTGGAGATTCAGAGCAGAGGAGAGTTGAGGTTGTTGTGCTGCTGATACAGCATATCAGAGTGAAGCTGGCCCATCATACGTAGCTCTAGCCAAAACCTGTAGTCCATTACTATTAGGAACTGGAGTATTCTGAGGCTGGAGAATGTGACCAGAAAAGCAGTCCTGATCATCTGATATCTCTGCTTTTTCCAGACAGAAACTATATCAAGTTTGCTAATGTCACTTGGGACCTGCAGGTTCATCTCACTGTTAAATACTTTTGTATAGATCCACTGTTGGTGAGCTCCTCTGTATTTGGCCTGGCTGACCTGGTAAAGTCAATAGTCTTCTATCAACTGTGCCCAGATGAGGACTGATGGAGGTTCCTGCAGGGAAAGGAAGGTCTTTAATCCTTGCTTTCTTCATCCCTTACACCCTAGGAAGAAAAGTCCTTTCACTGCTTTTCTTCTTTATAACCACCTACCTCATTTTCTAAAAGAACTCTGTTGCCTACCCAGAGAACCCAGAGAAGAGGAACCTGCGCACTTACCCAGTTTTTTGTCACATCATAATATTCAAACGGCAGCCACCTTATTGCTGTTGCTGGGAAATAATAATATCTTGCATGTGTTTCCATCACAGACTTGGAAACCTTCACCCTCACGGGCTAACCCTCAGCAAGCATACTTCCTTAACAGTAGTAACTCTGAAGCGTTTTGGTTAAGTCCCACTCCTTTTCTGGGTTGAGACACTTGACATTATCAATGCACACACCAAAAGTGTTTTCATTTTTGACATGCAGCATAATAGTAAGCAACTGTTATTTCTCCTGACAAGAAGATATTTCTTTTGATCAGTTCAGTGAGTAAGCTTATACTGTGAAAATTAGGGTCCTAGGGTGATTAGAATGGATGGGCTTAGAGTGCATAGGCTTGGAGAGGGACCCAGCTAATCATCTCCCCAAATCAGAGCAATGAACAAGCACCCCCTGTTCTACTGATCATCCTCCTTGGCCTTTTGCAATACAGGACTTGAAGCTGGTGTATTTGAAGCTAGTGTTATTTTAGGAAAGCTAAAGTTGAAAAGATGCTGTTTGACTTTATGTCCCATCTGACAGGATGAACTGCCATACTAGGAAGGCCATGCTTGTGATGGAGGATTTCCAACAGCTGAGCAGAGGTAAAGATTCTTTGATGCCCTGTGTTTTCTCCTTCCTCCCGGTAGCTGAGCAAATAGCCCAGCTGCTGCCCTGTGGATACCTAGGATCATGGATGGGGAAGGATTAATTTCTGCTTTGCTGCAACTGAAAGAGTATAGGAAATAGCAGTTACAGTGCTAGAAATTGTGTAGCTGTGAGTGTGAATAAAGATCACTTTCCAGTCAAGGTCCTGGCCATGTTCTCCCTGACCACAGTAGCCCAGCTGAGGGTTAGTGTATTACATCACAGAAGAAAAAATCACTAACAGGTCCAAATCTAGAGCTGGATCACAGCTCTTCATTGAAGTCTTCTAAGCCTACAAGATCAACCTACCTCTCTAAGTACCTGTCTTTTCTGAGGATGGTTTCTGTCCACTTAGTTAAACAAGAGTTAAGCAAAGACTGACTAAGGGGTAGGTTGCCAAAACATGAAAGAAAGATACACTGCTGTATTTCTGGGCAAGTAGCATAGAAGTTCTTATCAAATACCTCAGCTAACTGATGAGGCAAGAAAGAGCAGAAGGCATAATCTAAGCTATATCATTTCCTCCCCTATGTCTCTATATGTTTCTTATTACAAGTTCTTCCATAATCTGGAACAAAAGGTCTCTCTTCTGATTGCCTTTATTCTTTCCCATTTGGTAAAATACTCTGGCTCTTACTCTGATGCTCTGTTTTAATTTTACAAAAGTTAGACTTCCTTTGCCTGGTTTGTCTTTGTGCATGTGTGTCTCTGCAGTGAACTTTCATTTATGATGTAAGCAGGCACATGGTCTGCTCTAGAACTGAGTCCTGCTATTAACACTGCAAAGACAAAAATGGGTATAAAACCACACAAAACAGCATTGGCCCTACACAAAAAAAACCACAAAACAAAACAAAAGGTTATTAAAAGAAAGCCTTGACTTTTCATCGGCAATGTAGAGACTATGTTGGTCCTACCTCAGGGCTCCTAATGTCATTGTATCCAAGCACAGAACTTAAAGAAAGGTCACAGTTTTGGGACAGAGAATCCTCATTTAAAGCATGACAGTAAGGATTAAGACACTTGTATTCAGACTCTTGTGCTACAGATCTGCTCAGACTGATCTGGGGCAAGCCACATAACCTCTTTATGGTAGGATTTGGCCGTCTATAAGCTGTGAATTATAACACATTCTAACGACTAGGTAATGTTTGAAGTATATCTAAAGGATGTTCAGATGGGTGTTCATTGTTTGAAAATCCCAATGTGAAAACTATTCTCTGTTTAAATAGATGTTGAGCTTCATCATTATACCTTTAGATGGAAGCTTATTGTTTGCAAGGCCAATATGATTTTTTGGGAAAAAAAATCTATTGGAGTTTGGTAGAAGACATTGCTTTTGGTGGGGAGAACAAATTGTTGTGTTTGGGTGTAGTAAGAGAAAACAGAATAGAGCCCAAAATAAAGAAGACTGGTCTGTAAAAAGCCTACCAGGCATCAGGGACCTGTGTTCAGAGTACCTCAGTTTCTCTCTAGGGCTACTAGCCCTGCAAAGCAGAGGGATCAGGGCATGCAACACAGTGACTTGTGTGAAGTCAGGCAGTTCTATTGGCCTCAAAGGTGTGAAAGGCTTGTCTTCAGAATTCAACCCAATGACCCCTCTGTAACTTAAATGAGACAGAGGCTGGGAAAGATTTCTTGTCATCAAACTCCTCTTTTCCCAGCAGACAAGATAAAAAATTGTGTACACAAAACTGCTCTGCCCAGTTTAGGTCTCCTAATTATTATCTTTTTTGCCCTGTACAGACAGCATTTCACTCACTTGTGAAAATACAATAATAGAGCCTTCATAAAAGGGAAAAAATCCATCACAAACTCTGAAAGTAACTAGATTTCTTCCTCTTCTGCATTTTCCTTAGTAAAAAAAAAAAAAAAAAAAAAGGAAGCTTATCAACAAGTGAAATCAAGTTTGTTTGGCATGATTTCCAGGTTACTCCTATATTAGACCAAATGAAATTTCTGTCAATCAATCAGTCAACTTGCTGGAAAGTTGATCTTTATTCCATGATAAAAGTTTTTTTAAAAAATAAAAAAATAGTTTATCAAAACCGATTGGTCATTAAAGGCTGGGGAAAAGTCTTCAAATAAAGTCTCTATCCATTATATCTTGGAAGAGCCAGGAAAATTAGAGATATATCTCATATTTCTTTTCCTTTTCCATTCTTTTCCATTCTTTTCCTTTTCCATTATTTTCCTTTTCTCTCTCTCTTCTCTTCTCTTCTCTTCTCTTCTCTTCTCTTCTCTTCTCTTCTCTTCTCTCTTCTCTCTTCTCTCTTCTCTCTTCTCTCTTCTCTCTTCTCTCTTCTCTCTTCTCTCTTCTCTCTTCTCTCTTCTCTCTTCTCTCTTCTCTCTTCTCTCTCTTCTCTCTTCTCTCTCTTCTCTCTTCTCTCTTCTTCTCTCTTCTTCTCTCTTCTTCTCTCTTCTTCTCTCTTCTTCTCTCTTCTTCTCTCTTCTTCTCTCTTCTTCTCTCTTCTTCTCTCTTCCTCTCTCTTCCTCTCTCTTCCTCTCTCTTCCTCTCTCTTCCTCTCTCTTCCTCTCTCTTCTCTCTTCTCTCATTTCTTTTCTTTCCATATTGCATGTCTCAAAGAACTGATACTGCCTATCAGTCCATCAGCCTATAGTGCTCTGATTGTGATCTGTCCAAGGCTAACATTGATGGAACATTGTTGCTGTGCATTGGGACAATGTGTGAGCAGAACAGGTGACCTCAAAAGCCAGCGGCTGCCTTATGAAAGTCATCCCAAAGGGTACAGAGCACCTGTGGGTAAGCTCTGTTCGGAGGCCACAGACTGAGTTGGCCAGGATGGTTTCCTGCCCCTCTTGCAGTGAGAGAGCAGCAGTTCCAGGGGAGGATTTGGTCAGGGCAGCAAACAAAGGCTGTGCTCACAAACCAAGCCTAGTGCTTTTGTTGCATGTGGAGTTCTGCCTTGGGTTTACCCTAACAGAGTTCTTTTGCTTCCAGATCTACCAGCTTAATCTTACAGTCCTTTCTAACTTCATCCTGGAACTGTTTTAAAAACCACATGTATCTGAAGGATAGCCATGTTGAGATCAGTGTTTCCTTCTTTATTCTTTGGGGGAAGAGAAATTGGCTAAAGCTGTAAGAAGAGCTCAGCTGTGTGTGTTTGCAAAGGATGAAGCCTTCTGAGGTTCCATAATCAGCTTGCAGGACTCTTGTTCTCTTTCTCAGGGAATTCAGGTTAGCAGATCAAGCCCAGCCAGCAGACTGTTCCTTTCTATCCTTCTCAGAAAGGAAGGGTCAGACCTCTGCACAGCTTACTCCCAAGGCAGGGGAAGCTCAATTTGTCCATTTGCACTGGGTCAGAAGAGATTAATATTACATTTCTGCACCACTCTGCAAATGCCCACTTCACCCAGGTAGTCCTCTGTCAGCAACAGCCCATTTCCAGAGTACAAACCCACTATTGTACTGTTTATATCAGTTAATTCAGCCCTGTGGACCTTGTGCCAGGCAATCTCATGGCTCCCTGCTTGCCTCACCTCAGCCTGGATAAAAGTTAAAGAGCAAAACTAAAACATCAGCTATTGGGAGAGAAGAACCCGCCTGCCAAGCCATTCCCACTCTGGTCTCCCGTTCACTGAGAGCCAACACCAGAGCTAATCTTTGCCCAGTCAGGATACAGCCAGGGGGCACCTTTCTGAAGAAAATTGCTTTCTGTCAAAATCAGCTCACTGAAAACACCCTGACTGTTCTTGAACTGTAGTCTGCCCAGACCCTGACCCTGTGTGCTTCCTCCTGCCTCTCTTGCTAGTGTGCAACAGGAATCTTCTTTATGGGGCAACTAAGTCACCAGTCAGTCCTCTCTGGCCTCAGATTTCTGTTGGAAACACAATGGTGCTGGTTTTGTCCTTGCCTCTACTTGGTCAGGTGTTCTCCGATGTGGTTAGTGAGATTCCTTACAATCTTGGGCCCTCCTAATGCTAATGCCTTGCTAAAGCTTTTCTCTTGTCTCTTCAACATTTAAAGCATCTTAGAGTTTCTGCTCTGATGATATATCACTTAAGTGTACAAAGGTATATGTATATGTGTTTCATTTGTATTAATTCTGCGTCACAGAAAAATGTATAATATGAATTGTGCCACCTGCAACATTCAGGTAATCAGATTCTGCTGTACTCTCAAAACTGGATACGTCTTCTCTCTGTCTCCATTTTTTTTAAACTAACCTGTTTTCTGTCCTGTCTTCACGTATACCTTTTACCATAAAAGATCTCTGTCCTGACATTCTTTAAATATAGGTGATCAGAATCACAGAACTTGTCCTCACATGGCCTGGGGAGACATTGGGGCACACCATTAGTTTATATGCATTTGTTAGGATCTCTGGTAGCGAAGGTAGTTACACTGGCTTTGAATTTGGGCATTCCTCTTTTCTGAATATTCCCAAGTTTCTACAAATACTGATTGTATGAAAAGTTGTAGCTTAATTTATCCTGTGTTTATTGCTTATAGCTGAGCCACATTGAATTTTCTTTTATGCTGTATTACCCCCATCATCCAAAAAGCTCTAGTCTGCCCTTTGCTTCTCCTGGTGTTGTACATTGTTGCCTCAAATTACATTCTGAGTTTTATATTTAGAAATACCCTCCTAATTTCTACTTTTTAAAATTTTATTTGCCTGGCATAAGAGAACAAAGCTTTTATCCAGGTATAGTTGTATGTATTTTTTAGAAAGACCTCTGGTTTTCATCTACTTGTAAAGGATATATTTATATATTTGAGCAGCAAACATCTAAACATGAACTAGAAGCATAGGAGAGACACAAGTGAGGTTTGTGAGTGCAGTTTGAGAGGCAGAGAGTAGGTAGCAAGGGGCAAACAGACCCTTTAGTGAGTGACTCTGTGTGAGTTGGGTGTTCAGTGCAAGACTCTGTGTGGTAGGCATATGCCCGAGAGGTTCGTGTGCTTTTATGGAGAGGGACCTTCAGATAGGTGTTGGTGTGTGGCTGTAAATATGCAGTGCAATTGTGTGAGCGTGAAAACGTGTGCAGGAACTGTGAAAGCACACGGACTCTAGCAGCAGTCGGTACATATGCAGAGCTTTGAAAATGTGTCCTTCGTGAAATTAGTTGTGTGCAGCAGTTTTGATGTTTGTGAAGATTTCTGAGGGTCTGTAGCTATGTTTTTTGTGCCTTGGAATACGTGCTGTTATCCTGAATGTCTGATCTCACTGACTTATTGCAGTGTGGTTTCATAAACTGCACTGAAGTGATATCTGAATTACACTGCTCTGAAACGGGATTCGGGCGCTCTTCTGCACACGTTTGTGGGAACGGATATAGGTACGGGAAAACAGATTTCCGAGTGCCGCGATTAGGCTGTGCCGCGCTGAGACGCGGGTCTGTGCATGTGCACGAAGTGCGTGTTTGTGGAGTCGTGTGTTTGCATGTAACAGTGCCTGGGACACGCATGTTCCAGTGGCACGCTGGTGCCTTGTGCTGAGCATGTGGGCTGCTGCGCCCGCTGGCACGCCCGTGTAAATAGTGCACGGGGCACCCTTTACCTCAAGTTTTTGCATAACCCTAAACTCCGCAGCCGCTGTCCACGACTGACAGACCGGTGGGGAAGCGGGAAGCGGCGCGTGCGCTGCCGCTGCGATCGCTCCCGCGGCGGGACCGAGCCGGAGCTGCGCTCCCGTGTCACCCGTGTCACCCGCGCCGCCGGGCCAGGGGCAGCCCGGCTGCCGGCCCGCACTGAGCCCCGACTCCTCCGGCCCCGGACCGGGACGCCCCTTCCCGTCCCGGCGGAGCGCAGCCGTGCCGGGCCGGAGCTGCGCGGTGCCGCCGGCCGCGCTGCGGTGCCGGGTCCGTCGGCCCCCCCGGCCGTGCCTCCCCCAGCCGCCCTCCAAGCCCAGCCCCTGCGAGGGAGCCAATAGCCGCCCTGCCGTCTCCATCCGTCTCCCGGCGTTAAAGCTACAGCGGGGCTCGGGGCGGCGAAATCCCCCGTGGCCGTGTCCTGCGCGCTGCCCGCCTCCTGCCGCCGTCAGTGTGTCCGCACGCGGGTGCGGGTGCGGAGCGGAGCGGCGCTGCCTCCCGTCGCCCGCCCGCCGCCCCTGCCCCGCCGCCGGGCTCGGGCCGGCTCCTCTTCCCGGCGCTCCCCGCCCTCCCAGCCCGCTGCAGTTTAGTTGTTACCTTGTGTTTTTCTTTCTTTCTTTCTTTCTTCTTTTATTTTTTCTTTTTTTTTTTTTCTTCTAACCGGGAATGCTCAAACTGGACTGATGGACATTTCCGAGCTGTGCATCTCCGACCCGCTCGGCTACCACAACCAGTGAGTGTGCCGTGCCGGGACCGGGCGGGCCGGGGGCGGGCTGGGACCGGCGTTGCGTCCCGCTGCGGGTGGGATGGGGCAGCGACCCCGCAGTCCCGCTGCCTCCGTGCCGCAGAGCCGCCGCCGCCGCCCGCCCCCGCGGGGCCCCGCGTGTGCCGGGTGTCTCGGAGCGGCCGGCCGCGGGCAGGGCAGGGCAGGGCAGGGCAGGGCGCACCTCCGCGCCGGCAGGTGCGGCGGAGTCCGCGGAACAGCACTTGGCGGGGGGGGTAGGCGTGTTGGTGTGTTTCTTTCTTGCCGTGTAACTTCTCCCTCTAATGCTTCATCTCCTAGGAACAGGCAGCTAACAGTGAGTGCTGACAGTCCTTTCTGCGCAGTTTTACTTTCCGTCTGTCTAGGATTTTTATTAGATGAATTACAAGGTGCCTATAAAGAGATGTGCATATAAAATTATATGAAGCAGATCCACTAGAGCACTATCTTTTATTTCAAAAGTCTGTTTTTCATCTGAAATGCACTATGGAAATTCAAGTTCCCACAGACTACTGTTTTGGATAGCCTGCCCAGGGAAAGAGTGGAGTGAGTCGGAGGGCTGGCAAACAGACATCCCAAGCTGGGACTGGTAGCTCATACCTTAGCACCTGCTACTGCTCTTTGTATTCCGAAGTGGGCTGTGCCTGGTAATGCTGTGTTTAAAATCACTTTAGTGTGTTAAGGTTGGTTTGATCCTGTTGGGAAGTTAGGAAACAAGGCAAAACCTTTTCAGCATTTACATCCAGCTGACTGGAACAATTAATTTTAAATGCATTTCTCTGATAAATCTCACCCTGAGCAGACTCCCCTTTTGTGTGTTTGCATGTTAATCTGTGTGTCACCTATGCAGGTTTTGTGGTGTCATCAGAGGTGGGAATAAAGTAATTTTGCCTATAGAACACATTGTATTTAGTAGAATTAAGAACACATTGTATTTAGTAGAATTAAAATAATTAAAATCAAACAAATCATCCACAAATACCTCTATTTCCTCATTTCAGCTTTTATTTGTCTTTCTGTATCTTGTTTTCTGATAGTCCATCTGTCTTTACACTCATTTCTCTTTCCTTTAATCCCCAGCTTCCAGCAGTTTCATTAAAATGAGACTTAGTATTGTTAATAGAAATTAATAATCTAACCCATGTGATTTTCTTTTCCCCACTGGTGCTGCACTTGTGGCTGCTCCATTTTGAATTAAAAATAAACAAACAGTTTCTTAAGGGAAATGTATTCTGTATGCTGCTGGGCGTCTTAATATTAAGGCAAAAATAGAAGATGCATTTACCTTCATAAAAAAAAAAGAAAAGAATGAAATGCCACAATGAAAAGCTAGATCTTCATCACTTACTACATTGTCTCTTAACTTTTTCCTTTTATTTTTTTTACTTTTGGCATTGAGAAAAGGAACTCAAACAACATGAAAATAGTAAGAAGTAATCTGCATGTTGTGTTGCCATTCACCATTTTTACTTTTTCATGGGCTCTAAGTCAGCTCTCGAAAATGTCAAGTGCACCTTTCCCATATGCACAACTCCTTGGCTGCTGAGTAGACAGATGAAGGTGGCCCTGGGGGAAGTGCCACTGAGCCCCTATGGCTTTACAGCAGACAGAGAGTGCTGCTTTTTGAGATGAGAAACTGTTGGAGAGCTCTTTGTTTAAAGAGGTGCTTGGTTCTGTGTGCCAACTGACCTTCTCTTTAACATTGTCGAGGTTTGGTAAAATAGAGAAATATAATTTAAAATATTTAAACCCCAATTTTTTCAATTTTTTTAATTTAACGGAGTGCGACGGTGCAGAAAAGTCTAAAAAAAGTTGCTGAGAGAAGTAAGATGTGAGCAGCTTTAAAAATACAATATATAAAGGTATATGTGCAGTGTGTCAGGTACTGATTTGATTTACATTCTGGTTTTATTAAGACTAGATTTCACATTACATTCCTGTAGCTGAGGATGAGTTGGCCCAGTGTATATCTGTTTAACCATCTTTTTCTCCCACTGTAACACAATTACATTGTGAACATACAATGTAAATACAGGTGTCGTATTTGTGCCTGTATCCCTAACTAGCTGTGTAAGCATATTATTCTTACTGCACTGATTTACTGTTTTGACTGCTAGCTATTGAAATGATTTTAAGTTATTTTCTTTCCTTTTATTTTAATGCCACTTTTAATTCTGCGGATGGCATTTTTTAAACATTAAACCTTAAATTGGGAACAAATTTTAAAATATTGCAAACTGCTCCTTCTTGTTGAGTTGCTTGTTAAATTATAGGAAAAAATATGAGGAAGACTAAAATATTGCAAGAGAAGTGGATATGGTCACTCAATATATGATCCATACAGTTCCCTGGAAACTGTATTTTACCTCATAATTATTGAAACAGAGAGAATGAACAAGGCAAAGGAGAGGAGAGGTGACTCCTTTCACCTTGAAGTTTGATGAGATCTTAATTTTTGTAACAGTCAGACCCAAAAAGAATCTGAACAAAAACTAAGCAAAGGAATTCCTTGCCCCTAATTTGTTCTTCAGGTTTTGTGTTTATTTTCCTCAAGCAGTGAAAGTTCCCTTTCCATTGCCTGTGTGTACTGATCTAAGCAATTACACCAGGAACCTGTGGAAGTTCTGATTGGCAGGTTGTGTGGTTTTTCTCAGTGCAGAATCTTTCAGGGAGGGTAAGAAAATGCTTCTTCCTAATTTTGACCTTCTGTGCATGTATTCTAAGGCCATGTATGCATTTATTTTCTTACACAGAAATCCACTCTTTAGCAACCGCTTGCTACATTTTGGTACTGACCTCTGGGAGAATTGTTCCTGGGGTAGGCGATGCAGCTCCAAGGAAGAAGCTTTTGTATGAATTGGAATTTGTTTAAAGCATTTTGGAATTGGGAAATTAACAAAGGCAATGATTTGTACCTGCAGTTTGTCTCTCAGGTGAGGGCATATGGTGAGAATACATTAGTTAAACTGTACTGACAGCGTCTGTCTGCGGTACGGCAGGAAGGAATGCGTGTGCAGACACCACAAATGTACACTCTGCCATATAAAATATGTCACTGTAGTCACACACAAGCACATGTGTGCATCTGGAAATATTTTTTTGTAGGTAAACACATGTGCATATGTATGGTCATATGGAGCATTGGTGTTGTATCTCTCTCATATGCAAACCTAAGGCTGTTTCAGAGGAGAGTACAATACAGCATTTTTACTTTTCTGTATTAATTTCCAAATATCAGAGAATTTGTTTTCTGCCTCATTATAGGCAGAAAACTGCCATTTCTGCCACTAGAAATGTTGATAGCACTACAAAATTGCCATTTCTGTTTCTAATTAATATTCTACATGACAGACAGAAACTGACCAAGGAGCCATTATGAAGGTAAAATAAAAATCATTGGCAAATGAGAGCATCCTGCCAGATGATATGTCTCTTACACTGTTTCCTCTGATGTACAAGAAAGGCATGTGAGTCACTGATGTAATAAAAATAAAAAATATTTTATGAACAGAAGGAAAAGGTTGAAAGGAATAAATTACATATTTGATAGAGAGATGGAAAGGTATAGTGTTGGAATTTTAAGGCAATGAAGGAGCAAATTCCAGATCTTGCGGCAGAGAATTAACAAAGTTGCTGTCACTGACTCTAATGCGCAGACTGAAGTAATGTGACTTGATTTCAGAGGTTACTGGAAATCTCAATATTCTGTGAATGGGAGGAAATCTGAGTCAGAGAATCTGAATGCAACTGTCTGCTCTGAATATATCTCAGAGGCTGGGACTGGGAGGAGTTGTTAATTGGAGAGAATAGGATGGAGTTGTTTGTTTTGTTGACAGAATAAATTGAAAAACCTCTATAAGGAATTGGTGTAGTTACTGGGTTTCTGACAAGGTTCCCATCATAAAATGGGGTCTACTACACTAAGCTTAGTGAGCGCGGAGCTGATGAGGAAATCGGTACCTTTAAAATATTTGTATTAAGTTTTCCCTCCTCTTCTATTTCCACTTGTAAAAGTAAACATGATCTAATCATTATCAATTATTGAGAAATATGGAAAGATCAATATATTTAAAAAATAGGATTTTTTCATTGTATTGATTTGAAGTAATCAATAAATATTGCATTTAGCCTGAGAGAGGAAAGACTTTGGAGAGATTGCATCAGAGAAAGTTGCTGTGATAGAGATTTCACATCCCGTTTTCTTCCTCTCCAAGAGAATGTTGCTCTACTCTCTGTGCCCTTTCCGCTGTTATTTCCCAGCCCTGTTTCTGCACTGTCACTACAGCTCTGAATTTCATGTTGTTTGAAAATACCTGTATTCTTCAAATTATTTCAGTTCAGTAAGAAGTTTTGTGCATTGTGTCAGTGGGTGTCTTAACAAAATTTTCCAGGGCTTAAAGAATACAAATTCTCATAGGGAACAGAAACAGGGAGAAGGTAAAAGGTTTAAACCTGAGTGTAGATGAAATTTACGGGTTCTGTCAGGAGCAAGGTAGAACTTCTCCAAAGTGTTTAAAATGTCTAAGAGAGATTTAATTAAGGAAAGAAATAGTAAAAGAAGCAAAAAGTAGTGACAAATCTTGAATATAAAAGCCAAAATCCTTTCCCCAACTTCTTATTCCAACTTGTGCTCCTTGGTTTAGGAGTTGCGGATCACAGTGCTGCACATCCCCAATTCCAGTGCAGACTGCATACAGTAGGAAATTCTTCCCAGTCAGACCTGTCCTTTATTCTGTGGAGCTCCTGGCAGTAACATTACAGCCAGGGAGCACAACAGAATTTTTAGTCTGTGCAGTGTGAGCAAGTAAATACAGCATCTGCCCAGAACCCAGCAGTGAGCTTCTTAGGTAATGCCGCTCTAGAAACTGGGGGGAAAAAGGGAGAAAGATCAGAGTTTCCATGACAAACTATGAATCAGAATAGTTGTTTGTTTAGTGAAGGGACTTAATAAAGAAGATATTAGCAGTACATGGTTATGGTGACCTTGCCAAAAAATAAAGGAAACACTTGATTTCTTTCTGTCTTTGCTGCATTTAAGTTTTACTGCATTTGAGGTTTGAATGTAGTCATTTCTATGTAGCTTGCATGTATAAAGTGCCTTGTGCCTGTCATTGAGAACAGAACACAATTTAGTACTTTTTTTAGTAATAGCCATTGACCTGGCAAGTTTTACTTCTTAGGAATTAAATTGTAATAACTTACTCTTTGCATTTGTTTCCATCCTTTTTATGCTGCCTCTCTCTAAAGCTTTGCCCTGTCTCTTCAGAGAAATAGAAATGCCCACAAAAAAATGATGCTTGCAGCTGGAGCACAGTGCACTTTGATTCTTCCAGTGCTTGAGAGTCTGGCTGCTGGCAGTGACTGTCCGTGAGGAGAAACATGTCTGCTCAAGGTGGAACGCACTGTATAATAATATATTTGTCATGTTTGTAATTGCAAATGTAATTAGCAAACAAGCTCTGGGGGATTGAGGACTTGAAACTTTCACTGCACATCATTTGACCCTATCTTGACTGGACCGGAGCTTATATGTCACTGTTAACCCTCGCTGTTCTTGCAGAGAAATGCTCCTTCTAATGTGACTGCTGCTAAGTTTCCTGTCTTATTCCTCACCCCCGCCCCCCCCCCCCCCCCCCCTTTTTTTTTGGCTATGAGCAGTATCGTACCTGTATTTGCTTATACCTTCTTTTATTCTGATAGCAAGTGCTTATGTTCCTCCTGTGACACATGCACTAATATTTCCCCTCCTAGCACTTCTGACACAGCCTGGAAAGCATTCTGCAATGCCCTTTGTGAAGAGCGCTGTGTACCAGTAAGTGCTTTTGCATACTGAGCTGTTCAGTGCATTCCTATCACCACAGGCAACGTTACTACTCAGTGCCCCTTGCACTTCACAGAGACAACTTGCGAAAAGCAGGTGGCAAGCTGTTATCACACAACCTGCGATGGCTCTCTGTCCCTGCTGAGATGGAATTTTCTTGCACTCCCTTTCTGAATGGGGGAGGAATAAATATCTAACAAATCCTATTCATTTTATGGAATCCTGGCAAATCTCAGTCTAGTCACCCTTAGGATGACTTTTTTGTCCTACAAAAGATATTCCTGATCCATACGGATTTGGCGAACAACACAGAATCAGTTCAAAAAGTCACAAACTTATGTGTGCATAGGAAGCAGAAAGGGGCTACTTCACTTTTTCATATTAATCATCTCTTTTTTGTTTTCAAGATAAGACTGAAATTGCAATAAAATTTGTGATAGGACTGTTCCTGTTTTGGACAGAGCTCTATTTATTCTTGCATTTTTGTGTATGTGAAAGGAAACCAGTTAAATATAGGGAGGGGTGGCCTTTTTTATACAATTTTTTGTCATGACGGTAAGGACATCTCTCAAATATTGCACCCTGTTGAAGGCCTGGAAGGAAAAGGAAACCTATTCTAGTTTCTTCTTGGTAGGATAAGAGCGTTTGATGAAAACCCCTTCTTTCTGTCCAAATTTTCCTTTTCCATTCCTGCTTTGTGTTTGATTTACCATGTATTTTAATAAAGATCATGTATTTTTCTTAAATTAACATAGCCTATAATGTGGGTGATGGTAGTGGGACCTCCACCTTAGAGTATCCTGCGTAACAGGAGAAAATTTCTTACAGCACCTTTTGTTTTGAATTGATTATCTGTATCTTACTGCAGATGTTTTTACATGAAGATTTCTTCTTGCTGTATGTCTGCCGGTCTGAACGGCCGTTTGTACATACGGCTTATTAAGAAGTGTTATTTTCCAGGTTTTTTCCCCTTTTTCTCATGTCACTTTAAAGTTCCCTTTTGTAATAATGGCCCTCAGTCTCCGGTGATGGAGCCGTCACTGTGAACAATGCTGGTGAGTGTATTGTCTCGCTGTCCTTTCACTCAAGACAAAGGTCAAAAGAACAGCTTTAAAAAAATGTTCAATTCTCCTGTTATGACTTTGCATATGAAGATGATAATTTTAAGGATGTATAAGCGCTTGTGTGAAAATAAAACAGAAATAGGATTTTCTGTCAGTGTCCGCAAGTACTTTTTATAATGTACTGACATGAATGATTACAAACCAAATTTCTCACTGAGATTTACATCATTTTCCGTATTAAAAAATTAAAGAGCTGAAGGACACTAAAGAATTATTCTTCAACAGATTTTGTTTTTCCAGAGTCTTCTGTATTGTTTTTGTTCAGTTAAACTGACAAGTTTCTATTTCTCAAACATACTTGTTTCATGATTTAAGAAATTACACTTATCTAGATGAGTTTTTCACAGATGTGGCAACATAGCGGTGGAGAACATGGGACGTTACTGATTTCGGGGATTTGGTTTAAAATTTATTTTTAGCGCACACAACCAAAATTAACCGATACACATTTTCAGGGTATACGTTTTCTACATGCTTCACTTATAATTTTAAAAACAATTTATATTTACACATTAATTTTAAGGACTTGCTGTCATTTTATTTTTCTTTGTTTCTGGACCATGTATGGCATGTGATTGCCATCTAGTTTTAACAGTTCAGAAAGTGTTGTAGAGGAAGAGTGATTTAATTCTTTAGAACACATAAATTCAGTCCTGCTTCAGTTCCTTTTCAGACATATATGATGTTGCTTCTGCTTTTATCCTTAAGAGTTTAATTCAGTTTCCTAATAGTTTTTGTATTTCTGTTGATAAGGGTTTTTTGGGGGGGTTTTTTGGTCATTTTTGCAGGCTAAGGGGGTAATGGTACAGGGAGACGCTGAAAAAATTCTAAAATCATTGGTGCCTATTGCCTGACACTCTACAGTAGGCAATTTTTGTTATCAGATTAGTCAGTAATGCAAAGGTACCTGGCTGGATCAGGGCTCTCCGTACACCTGTGTCAAACAGCGGCTTCGAGCAGTGATGTGCAGCCTGACCAGGGACTGCAGGAGGGAGGAGGCCACAGCTGTCTGGTACAATCCCGACTCACCTTCACAGCCAAGGAAATCCCAACACAGGAACTTGCATTGTGGTGCTTGGGAGTTGTGGAGGATGATGACTTTACCTGCTGTGGGTTCTCTTTGCCTTAATAGGTTGTAGCAAATATGACTTTATGAAGATGATGTTTAAGTGTATCACACATTCATAGGTGTTATTTTTCATAGATGATGCCAGATGCATCTCCTTTGGAATAATTGGTACAAGTTGTGTAGGGGCACCAAGCACACTGTGGAGGACTAGGATGTGCCAAAGTAGGACAGAAAAGAGTTATCTTGCATACAGAGGTATGTGAGTGCATGGATGGATGTCTGTCAGGGGTGTGTGTATGCACTTAATTTTACATAATCGTGTGCACACTATGATTTAACAGAACACATGTATATAAAAAACTATATAGTTTTATATATAATCAAGTGTTCATTTGATATTGCATAGTGTACTTTTTCACTCATCCATCCAATGTCTCTTTGGATGCATACGCAAGACTTTCTGCATGTGGTTAGGTATTTCTGTGTGTATTAGTGTGTAAATGAATAAATGAAAAAGCAATAAGGATAGGATGTCTGTCTTCATCACAAGGCTGTTCCTAGTCTTTATTAATTCAAGCTTGTAAATCTGTTCATGGCCTTACATAGAAGGTGTTTAGTAAATGTAAAATGCTGTACAAATACACCATATAGAACATTTGTGCTGAAAAAACTGGGTGTTTCTCTGGGAATATATATTATTATGGATTATATAGGATTAGGTGCTGCTAAATAACTACAGTTAGATCTTCTGTTTATAAATCAGTAAACTGGTGTTTTTTTAAAGAGGAACAGAGATTTTCTTTAAATGGACTATTAGAGAGTAATTTGAAAAACAGTATGCAGAACATAGATCCAGCTATAACATTGTCAAGATAAAGATGGGCTTAAATACCATAGCCATAAAAGTCAGCGATTTGGAATTTCTTTTATCTGTTTATTTAATTTTTGGTGGTTTTGGAAATGTTCTCTTTTTTTTTTTTTTTTAATGCAATTTTGGTTTACTAAGACACAAAATATAGTATGCTTCCCCTTATGGAATAACTTAAAAGGTTATTTGATTATGAAATATTTTGGAGGTTTTTTTAATTTCATCACCTACAGTGTTTCTGACAATTGTATTTTTACTCTTTTTTAAAGTGTTTTTTTATTTTCCTACAGAGCAGCTTCTTTTTTCCTAGCAATTAAAGTTAGGGCACGGTCATTACAGAGCAACTATAAACCCTAATCACTACCCATGATCATTACTTCTCTAATAATATGGACTGTCTCTGTTGAAATTTCCCTTCTTGATTTCCTAGTCTAACATGGACTTGTCTTTTAAAATACTAACAAATTTAATTCCATGGCCTTTTAAAAATAACATAATTATGAAACAAAAACAAAAGCTCTCACAGTACAGTGATGTGGTATCTATATGTGTTTTAATGTGCTAATTTTCCTTAGACTTTTCCCTTGGGTGTTTAGGGAAAAACAGATTCAACCCTCTTAATTCTTCGTTGAAAGAAGAAAAAATGCCTGCTTTTGGCTGGTTTACTTTTTCAACATACTGTTACTTTGCTTCAGTCTCTGCAAAATGTTATAGATTCAATTCCCCTGCTGGACCAAGAGTTAAAAATTAATTCATGAATAATAAAAGCCGATCAGTCTTGTTGAGTTTAAGAAGGATTAGAAGAAAGGTTTTTGTATAGAACCAGTTATATATCTTGGTTGTGATATTGTTGGACTAATAGATATTGTACTAGGTCCCACTGGTTATCTGATAAAGGTAGCTGATTTGCAAATAGGATTGTTATCCTGATGACTAACGAGTCTAATATTGGATGGATTAAAAGAGAATGGGCAGCCGGTGTCTATTATAAGTTCTTGACTCCCTCTTAGAAGACAATTACTTGATTCAGATGGATAGATTGGAAAGGGACCAGGTAAATATAAACTACGAGGAAATGGTATCGTACTGCAGAATTTTCAAGGAGAGTGGTCTGACTTGGGCACTGAATTCCACTGAATGTCAGTGTGCCTGTGATGGGGAGCTGTCCATAATTGTTGAGAGACCTGCACAGACATCAGGCTACCCTGTGCTCAAAGCATGTAACTGATACAAGGTAGACACAGAAAAACTCATGAATCCCTCGTGATAGAGGAAGGATTTGCACACAAAATTTTGTGATGCAAAACCCCCTGTCCCTACATCTGCTGTGTAACACTGGAGAGGGGAGAAGGAAGTAGGAGACATGGCTTTGGAGGAAGGAGGGCGTCCAAAGTGATGAAGATCTCAATTTTAATTATTTTTTTTTAAAGGATTCATTGCTAAAGGTGGAGTTTAAGGGTGGCTTGTTTTAGGAACAGTGCTTGATCCTGATGTGAGGTATAAGAAGAAGGCTGGAAGCCCTTCAACGCAGTTAGGTGGGAGTCTGGGGAAGGGAAAAAGAAGATGTGGCTGCCGTGGGCATAAGGAGGAATGGATACATCTTTTCAAATATCTGCTCCATAATAGCTTCTTAGGACTACAGACCCTTGTTGAGAAAAGCATCTTGAGTGGCAAATTGTTCTTGTGTACGAGGAGTTCACTGTCACATTCAAGGGCCGCAGCATCTCTGTCTTTCAGCTGTCGTCGTGGGAAAACTTGTAAACGGAGGATCTCTGTGAGGTTAAAGACAGCGATATTCAGCCTGCAGGCGACTGGCTGTTATATTTGGGTAGAAGTAAAGGCAGCATAGAGAGAAGTGTCCATCTTTTGAAAGGAGAACAATTTTGCTTCCTTCAGTGCAGGACTGGCCAGTGTCCTTGCCTCCAAGTGCCCACTGCTGTAGTGCAGGTAGGAGCTGGAAGAGCTCTGCAGCCATCTGCAGGGCTCCGCTGACAGTGCGCCGGGTTGCACAGGGGGCTGGAGGGCAGCAGTCGCACCTTTGTTTTCAGAGGCCAGCTCTCTGAAAACAAAATTACTTTGTCCTCCTCTAAAAGTACATGCGGGTTCCTCCTGGGCATCTTGGCAGTGCTCTCATTATTGCGTTAAGAGAGCATTTCCATGTTCATGGACCTCATGGAGTCTCCAGGGAGACTCTCTGGCATCCCTGCCGTGCACTCCCTTCAGCATCTTCCTAGTATAAGTTTGGATGCCTGAAGGATGATTCCACAGTCTGTGAAGATCTCATGGTAAGGAAGCTTGACGGGGAAGGGGAAACCTTAATGTTTTGTCTATGAGTTTCACACAGTCTGAGAAATACATTAATCTTTATGACTGCATCATTTGTATTATGTACACTGTTTCCAAAGTGGAGCGATCTCTTGCTTTCTCACAGAATCACAGAATTGCTGAGGTTGGAAGAGACCTTTGGAGGTCATCTGGTCCAACCCCTTTCTCAAGCAGAACCATCTAGGGCTGGTTGCTCAGGACCAGGTCCAGACTGCTTTTGGATATCTCCACGATGAGGGACACCACAACGTCTCTGGGCAGCCTGTGCAAGTGCTTGGTCACCCAGAGCAGTGAAAAAGTGTTGGCTTATCTTCAGAAAGACCCTACTGTATTTCAGTTCAGTTCAGTCCTTTGACAGTTTTTACATCATAGTTGAGTTTGCCCGATCCTTTTATGGTGTCTTAAAACTCTCTCTAGTTTGTCAGTCACTTCCTAATAAAGTGACGCACAGAAATTTTAGACCCATTTAGGCTAAACGTATGTGGAAGAGAAGTATCCCCTACCTAGTTCCTTGGGAGTACAACTGTCATGGAGATCATTGAGACCTGAATGGTTGGGCTCTGGCAACCTGAGCTAAGAATGACAGGTATGTTGTCTTAAAATTACAATTGGTTCATCAAAAGCATCTGTTGTCTCATTAGGATATACAGGAATTTCTCATCTAATTTAGAGTATAGCTTATCCACATCACAATATGATGAATATGTAGAGGTATTTGTTTTAAATATCCTCTATCTTTTTCTTACTCAGTAGCTGGTTTATCATGTTGTTTATCAACTACCCAATCTTGCCTTAACAGGGTAAATGAATAGCAATGAGCAACAATTAAATGCAGATTTAACCAGGAGCAGTCCATTCTTTTGGCTGTTGCCCATTACTCTGCTGTTCCCAATCCTTGTTGTCTCTAGCTTCTCCTGGAAGAATGACATCCGAGTGGTCTCGCTGTAGCTTTTGTACATCACCAATGTGAGAGTTAGGACAAGGATGTAGTCCACTGCTCATGATGTGGACTACTGAAGCAGGGCAAAACCCTTTAATAGCCATAGAGAAAAATCTTTGAGGAGAATGCCATATTAAAATGACTTCTACCATGATAGAACACCTTCTGCCTGTAATAATGTAGTCTGTACTTGCAGCCTTCTAGAAGTGACTACTGTGCTAACAGGTTCTGTTGCACTTGCAGCAATAGGTAATTTATATCAGGTTACTTCATCTTCTGAGAGTAGCTAACAACCATGAAATGCTGTCACTGCTGTTGAGGAAAGAGGCTGGTGTTGAGAATTTATATGGGAAACTAGATAAGCAGAAACCACAAGATGAAGAAGCCATCTACAAGCTTTGAGCATGCTTGGGAACTTTATTTTTAAAACTATCTTCTAAGATACTTTGAATGAATCTGTTGTTGTTTTTGCTACTGTAAATGACAAGGAACTGTGAAAATCAGGTTGGTTACACCAATGTAAAATTGGTACAAGATTAACATTTGGTCATTCAGTTCAACATCACAGTAGAAGAAGAAATACCTGGAACCCATATAAAAAATCATATTGAAGTGACAGGACAGGAATCAACTAAATCTTTGTATGGGAATGGCTGAAACAAGTGATTTTCTTTCCATAAACCTCTGCCAGGTGCTATTAGTGCCTCAGATCACTGGCTGATTCTTTCAGAGTTCAGGTTTCATGCTTCTAATGCATGAAATGATTCTTTCACCTCTTTGGGAATAATTTGGAGTATGTTGGAGAAGGCTGCATAGTGGTAATTGGGGAGCAGTTTGATGCATTGCTAAAATGCACAGAGGACAAAATGCCAAATGAGGTGTGAGAGCAGGTGAAGTGTGAACTCGCTGAAGTTGCAAAGAATATTATCTGGATAAAAACACACCAGAGGTGAGTAAAGCAGGACTCCAAAGAAGCATTCCAGCATGTGGAGAATTCCAGAGATCTCCAGAGGAGAATGCCCTTTGCCAAATTTATGAGGATGAAAGCCATGGAGTATGGATGAAAGCCATCCCCTGTGCAAAGGAGAAAGAAGACTGCAACAGGATAGCTGGGAAGAAGAGACACAACTCTGGTTTTAAGCTTCTTTTAAGGTATCTATCTATGTAACACCATCAAGCTGAATAGCAATTGCATCTTTATAGCAATAGATAAAATCAAGAAAAAGAAGGTGGCAAGTGTAACAAATTGTGCCTTAAGCAAAACCTCGCTGATATGCCCCTGTGGGTGGGAAGTCTAAGTTTAGTACCATCTGATTCTGTAGTATCCTGAGAATTCTGATGCCGCAAGGAAATGCAAGATGCAATGTCAGACAATATTCTACTGCTCTACACAAGAGATCTGAAGGAGAGTTGATGATCCAGAATGATCTTGAACATTTTGGATTGTAAACAGTATACTTCCACTGAGCACTGCTGGAACTGTGTTTGATTGGAGATGGTGTGCTGGGGAAGGACAAGCAAGGGTAGAACCTGTGTCATGGAGATTGAGGTCAGACTGGGACAGAGAAACAGTGACTGAAAAGCCAGCGGCGAAGTCCAGTCACTGTGGCCGCATTTTGACAACAACTTGTGACTAAGGTTTTTGTCTGAGGTGTGATAGAATACATCTGTTTCTCACACCTTTTCTCATTTAACTTTGCTGAAGATCCTCTGATAACACAAAGCCATTACTTCTTTCATAAACCTGGAATTTGAATACAACAGCTTTAGGAAAAGGAGAGATCACAGAGGAGGAAGATTCTGCTAGCACATGCACAGGTGTCTTTTGCTAAAACTGAATGAGAATTGGCTTCAAAATTGACGAACTGGGGTCAAAACTTGCAAAACTACTGCTTTGTTTCTCTCCCAGCTTTTTAATTCAGTATGCACCATGTGGCTGTTGCACTGGAAATAGGCTTTCCTTCACATTTGCAGACTGTCTTGTTTTGTCTTTCTGCTGCAAGGTGAAAGTAGTGATCAGCATCCTTGTGAGGTGAGGAAGAGGCACACATGAGAAGCTTGCCCACACAAATGCACAGGTCTCTTCTGCCTGATATCCCTGTCATGTCCCTGTCACTGGCTGAAAGCACAGCCTGCCTCCTGCCCCCATGGCAGAGAACCTGAAAGCTGGGTGGTGCTGGGAGCAAATTGCCCTGGGGAGAGGTGGTAAGACATAAAGCAGCAGGATCTTTCAGAGGGAAGAGGAGGATTGAAATGGAGCTTTTGACATTGGGAAGAGCTGCTGTTTGTATTATCATGGGGCCTGAAGAAAGAGAACTGTTCCCTTGGGATGAGGAGATTTATTTAGCACCCCTGCAACCAGAGAGGAAAGATACACATTAGCAGCTGGTAGGAGGCCTGTGCTGCACTTCTGCTCCAGTGGAGAAGGCAGGAATGACACATTGCTGTGACGTGGGATGTCAGTGGAGCCCTGAACATCATTTGGGGCAAATTAGAGGAACAGTGACTTGGCGTGGAAGAAGGAAAATCTTCACTGATGTTTTTCATGGGGATAGAGATACTACAGGATATCCCGCAGAGAAAAAGCTCGGTCAGTGAGCTGGAAAAGGAGAGAACCAGGGACCACCAACCAATTCTAAAAAAAATTCTGGCATGTTCTACTGGCAACTTCTGGGTATTAATATGGTTCCAAGTCTCTATGCCTGTATTGCAGGATTACAGGTTGCTTACCTTTAGGGTCTTGCAGTATGGTACAAGAGATGGTTTTCGTTTTTCCCCATCTTTTACTTTTATCTGAAGTCCTTCCTGCTGAGTGGGATGGAGGGAACAGAGAACAACACATGGCAAACCTCTTCTGCTTGAGAAGTTCATGGGCTGATGGAATTGCTTTGTAGTTCTTGTTCTGGCAGCTCTTTACAGTTGTGCAGTGCTTGCTCTAGAAATTGTACACAGAGATGGGGAAGGAAAGGAAGGTTCTGTGTTTCACCTGGTTTTGAGGAAGAATTTGCATTGTTATTCATATAAATACTTCATATGCCAATGAATATAAGGAGAGTAACATGGTGTCTGTCTTCTACTTCTTGGTGTAAATTAATTTGCTGCCTCTCCTATGTGCCTTATGCATGAACCCTCTGCATGCCTCTTGTGTGTCTCCAGCTATGCTAAAGCAAGCAAGGATATCTTCTGTGAAGCTCTGTCTCTGTTGCAGGAGACGCTTCTTGCTGAACTGAGTCTCAGAGCATCTCCTTGGCTTAAGGAAGGTGCTGTTATGATGACTTCTGTAAAGGTAGTACATAAAGCAACATAACAGGAGTGTGAACTTATTAAATCCATGAAAGAATTGCAGTAGGAGTTGGAGATTTGGGACTGGGCTCTTTGAGCCAACACTTATGTAAACACTTATGTAAAGTGTCATCAGGACTAAAAGGTGCTTTGTGGAGGTCAGTTGAACAGCATTTGTTCTGAAGAGCTACAGTTTTAATGGACAGGGAGCAATACAGTGCTGGACAGGAGAGTCTACCACCTGAGAAATTAGTTTTGAAAAAGTCAGTTGTAAGATCTTGCTTAAAAAGTACTGTCGCCTACCTCCTGCTTTCTGGAAGGATTTGAAGGAGCAAAGTGGAAGAACTTCACAGGAGTAGGAGGTAGAGCTGAGCCATGTTTGCATGCTGTGGTGCTGAGCCTCTGTCAGGTATGTCCTTTTCATGATGTGCATTCTGACATTTGCTTATCACCTGGGGAGCAAGGATGCATCTTTTGCCTCCAGCAGCCCAGCTGCCAGGATGGAGTAAATATTGTTTTGTGGCCAAAGGGGCCTGTTAGCCTCCAGGAGACACAAAACAGCAGCACTCAGAAAAATTAACAGCAGTAAAAGTACATTATACAATTCATCAATCTTTTGTTTTCAACACTGAAGCAATGCTACTGGGGGCACACAGGCTACACCAGGGTCAGCATTTTCATTAGGAGGTCCCTGGTCCTCCACCCTCATCCCAGCACCCTGGATGGGTGCCTGCAGTAGATGCAGGCACTTGCCTGGCATGGATGGGTGAGGCTGGGAGCAGCTGCTCAGTTCTAGGCAGTGTGAAAAATCAGAGGCAGTTAGTTACGAGTGAAAATATTATAAGTTTCCCTGGTGTCAGCACAGGCGAGTTCTGATTTTAAAAATGAAATATGGCAGCTAATTAATCTAGATCACAGCTTAATCGCCTGTGGTGGGTTTAAAAAAAAACATTTTTGTGTGAATTTAGCACTTATGAAAGTGAGAGGCTGGGCTTACTGCATAGACCAAAGCACAGCATGGATAAGCTGTCTCCTGCTGGCTCTGTTCATGCTCCCCTGTGGTGGCCTGCAGTAGCCACTGCTATTTCCTACAGAGTTTGTCTTTCATACCCTCCTCTGCAGCAGCATGCATGCACTCAGTGTGATACACAACTCCCATGTGCCTCTGCTTGTCCTTCTGGGAGCAGTCACAGAGGTTCAGAGGCACAGAGCAGCAGATCTGCAGGCTCACTCCAGGATGACATGGGAAATGCCTCTTCCCAGGGCCCAGACTGCAGTGCACTCCCAGTATTAGAGGTGAAACACGGTATTGCCCTGGAAAGTGTGGTGTGAACAGGGAAAGGAAAGGGATCGGCTGAGAAGGCACCGAGGCAGAGGTCAGAAAGCTCAAAAGATGAAGGATGTGACAGCTCTGTTCTTTCCTACAGGCCAGCACTGGTGAAAAGAAGAGCAGTCTGTCCAGTTTTATAGACTGAGTGCACTTACGTTTTGTACAGATTTCAGAAAGACAAAGCATGAATCCTTCATTGCACATCTCCCCCATCATTAGCAAGTTGCTTTCTGCCAGTGTTTTCAGTAGATGTAGGACTTGCAAGAGGGGCATCGCAGGCCCTGCCTGCAAGACAACATCAGCCAGTTGGTTGAGTGAAGTGAGGGCCAGCATGGGGGAAGGCAGGTGCATGTTTGAGAGACGAGCAAAACAGATGGACCAAGATGAGTGCATGTGATGGATCACAGGAAGGACCAGGACAACGTGAGACATGACTGTCTATTAAATTTTGTGGAATGACTAAAATAATCTGCAAAAGGACAGTTTTCTACTCTGTTCAGTCAACTTGCTTAGTAAGAGTCTCTACTGTTAGGAGCAAACCATTTCCATTTTCCTTCCTCTTTCATTCACACTTATGCTAAATTGTGATCCTGACTGTTCTTGCAGGTTAGCAAAGCTGAGCAGGAGGCAAGCAAGCAAATGTGGAAGGCAGGGCAAGAGTTGGTGTTGTTGATCAAAAATTCTTTGGTCTGAGAGCTGGCACCTCCACCTGGGACCAGGATTGTCCTGTGTCCCCGGGTGTCCACCTTGGCATTGCAATATTGGTTATTTGGTGGATTCCAATGTTCTGATTAAATTTCAGCTCAGATGTCTACATTTCTCCTTATTTTCCATTATAGTTTTAATGGGAGAAACAATTTTTTTTTTGCTTCAGAAGCTCTGTCTGTACACAGCAGAAGAGCTGCTGTGTTAGGCTTCAGAGATGGGATAAGTGAAATGGTCTCCTAACATGCATACAATTTTGAGTAGCCTTGTGGGTAGAACATACTGCATGTTACTTCTTATTCACTATAAATCATAATTTCTAATGTACTTTTTTACAGTGATCTGAGTGCATAAAAAAGGAACTCTTCCACTTCGTGAAGTAATAACTGTAACCTAGGTGAAATAAAATACAAAGCCAAAAGCTTTAAATAAAAATGGATTGTTAATATTGATAAAATACAATAGTACTATTATATTTCTGTAACCTTCAGCAACTGTACTGACCTAAGTAGGAGCAAATACTCGGTGATTAATTTGAATAAAAATGTTATTTCCTATTTTGTCATTCAGATGAATTGAGAAGATGAAGCAGTCATATTTGCTGAGGGTGTGGGGATAGTGAAGCCAGAGGACAAGAGAGATCTGGAGAATACAGTGCCCATTCAGTCGGTGTTATGACCAGCAAAGAAGGTCATGTCTTAGCATAGTCAGTGGCGAACAACATGATCTTCAGCTTGAAAATACAATATTAGTGAATTGGTTTTGTTGTGTAATATTTGATCTATGAGGGCCCTGTGGTTGGAAGCCCATAAAGCAATTTGAAAAATGTAAGGAATGTCTAGCAAGGTAAGAAGTAAGAGAAGAGGCAAAGAATTTACAACAATGTGGAATGGATTGTAGCAGGAAAAAAAGGGAGAATTGCACATATCAGAAAGCACTTTAAAAATATTCAAGATACGCACATGAACACGGGGTCAGAAACAATGAGAATCGGGTTTGTCCTCTTCAATTTACCATTGTTATTACACAGTACATATCCCCACAACAACTCAAATCTCTCAAATCTCGCTGTTTTGTTTGAGGAAGAATAACAGATACATGAGTTTTTGGAGTACCTGTGATTTGTTCTTGCAAAACAGGACTTTGAGAAGCCTGTGGGCACACAATTAACTCATTTTAATTCAGCCCTTGTGGGAAAGGGTCGGGGTCTCTCACTCTGTCTCTGAAATTGCTTTGTAGAAGAGATGGTTAGTTAGCATCGACTGAGCATCTGCCATCGAAGCTCAGTGAATAATCCCACTCTGCATTAGAAGAGGAGAGAGAAATCAGGGCGAAACAGCAATGATTAGTTAGCTTTAGTGCAGCCTGAGGATGCATGTGGTCTAGGCAGGATTTATTTGGCTTTCCCAATTTTAATTTCTGTGTTTCTCCATGAGCTAGTCAAGACCAGGCAACCAGCAATCCCAGAGGTAAAAGAGCAGAGCTGATATCTCATTTTTCTCTTCCTTATTTTTTTGTGGAAATTTTCCCCCTTTTGTTTTCCTTCATTTGTGATTTTGGGTCACAGAAAGGTGAGAGCATCCCTGAAGATGGCAGCACAGGCTCCCCAAACCCTGCGGTGCTCACAGAGTGCAGAGTTAATGCTTTCTGACCTGGCAGAGGGAACCTTTCCCCGTTTCCTTCCTTCCTTCTCTTGCAGACACCCAAGTGGATGTTTCTCCTGCCCAGGACTTCCTTCTGCTTCATGTTCCCAGTGAGTGGAGATTATCTCTAGAGTGTTTTGGTTTTTTTTGGTTTTTTTTTAACTTCCTAAGGCAGTGCAAAAATTTTAGCCTAAGAAAATTGATTTATTTTTTTTTCCTTGCTGTGCTGAAGCAAAACTATGTCTGCATTGTTGTAATTTCTGAGTGAAAATGATCTTTCTCTTAAAATAACTGAAGCAAAATCAAACATACATCATGAAGGAAAAGAAATCCTGAAAACCGTTCAGATGTGTTTATAATGGAAGCTTTGGAGCATATCAAAAAGTTTTTGCAGATTTTTTTTCTTGTTTTTTTCTGTTGTAGTTGTTGTTAAAAGTATTTTTTTTCCTGTGGTATTATTCTGTCCCTACCAATAAATGAAGTACATACATCACTCTTGGAAGCCCACAAAGTAACTCCTGTGATTAAGCAGCTTTCCCACTTTGTTTCTTAAGGAGGCTGGATGCTCTAAAGCTGGAATACAGATCGAAGCCCAGTTCCCGGCTCTTCTATAACTTCCATAGGTGAACTGAGCAAACACTTCAAGTCTCTGATTCTGTCCCTATTTGTAAATTTTGCATCAAAACATTCTCTATCTTTTATTTTGTCTTTGGAATGCAGGTTCTTATGTACCAAGACAGATCTTTAATACATAGGACACTGCCTAACACTTTGGTTCAGTGAAGTGCTTTCATAATGAGAAGAACGCCTTTAATAATCCAACCTGTCCTGTCCCAGTCATCATCCCACAAGTTAATTTGTTTTCCAGTTTTGCTTTGGTGGGAAAGAAGCTCCTGGAGATGGGTGCCTTGTGCTGGGCTGTTTAGCTTGAATTTCTATAGTAAGGATGAAAGCTTAGGGGCTGTGCAAATGCATCAGTGCTGCCCTGACACAGATTTTTCAGCAAATAGTACTCTGCCTCTTTCCAAGCATGTTCCTATATGTGTATGTATAAACTTACATTGCACATGCCCGTCCTGATTTGCACACTCAGTGGAGATAAGCACATTTTGTAGTTCTGCAAAAACCTCCTCCTTGGTGAGGAGATCTCTGTGTGTTGCAGTGTGTGCATAAACACTAATTTCAGAGACCTTTTTAATCTTGGCAGCATCTGTATCACACTGTCTGTGTCTTGCATCTATTCATACTCTGTGCCAAAGCCATAAATGACAAAGTGTTTTTCTTGCTTTTCCTGCTTACCTGTTGGCTTTCTCCTTTTGGGATGTATCTGCTTCAGTCTGTTCCAGATTGCCTTTGACTTAAAGTTATTGGAACTTTATTTTTCTGTTTTCTGACATCTTTTAGAGTTTTCAGAGTTAATTTCTCTTCTACATCCCCTTCCTCCCCATGGTTCTTATCTTCTTCTGATTGTCTCTGTCTCACTAGTGAAATTGGTTTCCCAAGACTGCATCACATGCCTGTTAGAGCCACTCAAGTTTCACTTCTCACCTCATCCAGGCCTCCCCCTAGTCTGCAGGGTTGCTTTGCCCCAGACTGAACAAGTTAAAGTGTTTGAATTTTACCAGTGTGAATGATACATGGCTCTGCTGTTCTGGGAAGCTTTGTAACCTGAAGAAGCTGATATTGATGGTTTAATTACTTCCCAGGACAGTAAGGAGGGCAAAGCTACTACTTAGGTTTATCTCCTGGGCAGTTCTGCATTATCATCCTTTACTTGTCAAATTTAGGACCCCCATAGCCAAAGGCTCTTTTAAAAGAAAGTTCTAATAAGGAAACTTTCCTTGGTACCAGCACCAGAGGAAGCGGTCTGGGGATGGCTGACACTGGAAGTCTCTGTGCTGTGAGGCTTCTACAAGTCTCTGTTCACCATCTATTTGCCTGACGTGCCCTGCAACCACATGGCTCTGTTCAGACCCAAGCAAAGCATAATGGTCTCCACAACAGAAATATTACTTCCTAGTTCCTTCCTTCACCACCTAATGGCTGTGATTTAAACACTAACATTGCATCTTCACCTGTCTGGAGACTGCCACCTCGGCAGCACTTACCTTTTGTGACAGGGTGCTATTCAGCAGCCTACCCTCCATTTCCCAGGAAAATGGGACCACACATCACTGACCCTGAAGTGCAACAATGAGAGTACGATGCTTGTTTGGGATTGTAGGAGATCCTTTTCCCTGTGTTGGATTCAGTTGTAGTTGTCCTGAAATACTCACTAGAGCTAAAATGAGACAGACTGTCTCTGTAATGACAGGGGAGGAAATTGCTCTTTAAGAATTGAGACATCACTGAACATGCCAGATATGACAATTCTTGTTGTCCTGTCTTGTGCAGAGATCTGGGTTTCCTGAACTTGTCTTTCCTGTAGCCAAAAGTTAAAAAAAAAAAAAAAATCAATTATTTCTATCCAAAAATTGTCATCTTGTGTAATAGTAATCTCCCGGCTGCCCTCCAGGTGAGGTAGATACTACTGGATGTCACACAGAATGCGTATAGCTGTACATTGTTAAAGATGTTAACAAGAATTACATTTTTTCAAAATGTATTTCTATATGCGTGTTCTGTTTCCTGCACTTTTTCCTCTGCTTTTGAATATTGATGTACTGTGGGAGGTTTGTGCTGTTCCATGAGGTCTACACACAACACAGGAAAGCCTTCCAGTGTAAGGTGCACATGGACAATGCATCTCAAAGCTCCTAAGGCCAGCTTGTTGACAGCTCCTCTTTCCTTTCTTTATCTTCCAATGAGCAAGTATATAAAATGGAACTAGAGTTTCAAGTAGGACATGAAGCCAAGTCCTGAATGTGTCCTTGCTATATATTTATCACACTGGAACATTGAAAAAGACACTGGGTGTTTGAAAAATATGGCAACAATTTGTAAAAGCCAGTGAAGAAGGTGTGTGAAAATAATTATTGTTTCTTAATGCAAATATTTTCCCTCAGCATTATGAAAGGAAGTTTGGTATCATAGCTTGAGAGCATGAAACAGACACAGAAGACAAAAATTTATTTTTTTAATTTGCATTATTTTATTTGGTTTATTTGCATTATTTTTTGGGGTTTAATGCCATTTTAATAATTTTAAGCATATAATTTAGATTCTAATATTTTGGGTGCTTAAGTTTGGTGACTCCCCTGTGGTAGGTTCGAAATAAATAAAGTATGATGGACTAAGCACTGCAGGGTGAATCTCAATAGAGACTACTAAAGTCGTACATAAATGTGGGTCTGATTTTTAGTTCTCTGGAACTCCAAGACTGAAACCTCTGTGGGCTGTGTTGGCAGGATGGCTTGATGTAGGAGTCAAAGGTACCCATTTTTCCCTCCCTCCCTCCCTCCACATGCAGTGTGTGTTTGTGGCCGTATCCCATAATACCAGATTTGCATCCATCCCTTTTACCCCCTCACCACCTGTCAAAGTTCAACAGCTAGAAAGGAAGGAAGTGACTCCAAAGCGTCAGCCCTTAGGATACGGCAGTTGTCATCCACCCTTGGGAGGGCTGCTATACCTGTCTTTTCCCAGCTGGAGAATAAAACAGCACAAAAGCTTGAGGCTCCATCCCAGATGTGGTTCTTTCTAAGTCACAAGGTAATATCAACCCTGGCGTGGTCCGTGTGCTTTCCCATCTGAGGAACATTCGGTCTTTCTCCCAGCTGTGTGCTTCTGCTGCCCAGGGTACGTTCCTGGAAGAACGCTGCCTGTGACACAGCAGATCAATGGGCACAGACCCAAGTCCCTGCTCCCAAGGATCAATATGATGTTGGAGTACAACACTGGGGCTGGCATTGCCTACTCCTTTCAGGTCTGGCACCAATTAGCTGCAGCCTGCAAATAGAAGTGGAGCAGTAACAGTCTGCAACCTCGATAACCTGTCCTGAGGAGCCTGCCAGAGTCAAGGGGCTCCTTGCTGCCACTGCAGCCAATAGACCCATTTCATTAGGCTGGAAAGGTTAATTGCATTGAAAACTGGAGTCATCCTCAGCACATGATCATTGTAGAACTCCACAGTGGTGTGAGTCCTGAAGCTGTCTCAGGGAAGCCCCTCCGAGCTCTGAGAAAATTTGCTCAGCAAGCCTTCTGTGCAGAGTAGTCAGACCCCCATCTGTCACAGTTCTCTTGCTGAGCTCCCTTTACTTTGCTTTCTCTAGCTGGTGAATTTCAATTTTTGCAGTGATTTTTTTTGAAATACAGAATTTCTGTTACCTTAGCAAGCATCCTCTTGTCCTTTTGTTAGAAACAGCATGCTAGAAAGCAAGTAAGGATTAATGTTGGGGTCTGAGATTTGGCTTTCTAATTTGTTTGAAATGTTTTGAGGTATTTTTACTGAAAATATTAAAACAGAGCAGAAGATTATTCCGTGATCTGACACATAACCAGAGTATTCAGAGATAGCCTTATTCTCTGGTCAGTGGTGACTGAGCAATGGCTGGTCTATTCAATATTTAGTTGCGGCTTCTTTTATAAACCTTTCTCTCTCCCTTTCATAGTCACCTTCTGTGGGCCATCTTATGTAACGTTATTTTTCACATCAGAATGTTGGTTTCAGAGAAGGAAAACTGTTACCATAGATGAGAACTTCAACTGCTAAACAGAGAGATGAGGACAGAAGGATGTGAAGATGCTGGGCATGTGGAGCAGCTGCTCTCTAAAAGAAGTCCTTTAGCATACACTTAGTGACATCTTTCTCAGGATGTGGCTGTTGTGGCATCTCAGTTGTTTGTGCCCAGCACCAGGTCAGTGCCTAGCATCTTGTGTGTAACTGCAGGGCACCTGTGTTGAAGTAGGAACTCTCCTTGAAGCTGGTCAGCTGATTTTTCACCTTGCCCACTTCTTACCGATTCACGTGACAAGCCTAAAAGGGTTCATGTGTTCTCATTATGTCTAATTCTTAACACGTATCATGGCTCTGTAACTCCCCTGTCTCCTCTGCCCTCTGTGCAGGGACCTTCTGCAGCAGTTTGACAGGAAGTGAATGAAAGAAGTGATTTGAAGGCTGAAGTAGGAAGAGGAGAGGAGGGTGTGAGGGAACATCTCAGGTTCAGGAGAGCTATTTTGTATTTTGAGATGCTCTTCCAATGTGCACAGGGTTCTTGGTGGGAAGGGCACAGTGAAGAGCTTTCTCTTTAATACAGTGTGTGTTTTATCTCCGCAGACTTCTTGCAGACTTAGTTTAAAGATCTTAGCTCAATACCATTAGTGTATCTCTGCTGAAGGCCCTTTATAAAATTGATTAGAAAGTGGGCTTTTGCATGTGTGTGTGTGGGCTCTAATCTGATTTGAGTCCGAGATGGTATCTTTAATTCAGTGCATCGCAGCAACTAACTCACGAACTTCACCGAGAGTCAGAGCCCCTAATTTGGTTTGAGAATACATTAGCAAAACGAGCTCAGAAAGCCCCTTTTCGGGGAGAGGAGGAGGGGGTGTCGTGAGGGGGGCTTTAGGGGGAGGATTGGAAGAATTGGCTTGACAGAGAGGAGTCGTGGATTTAAACAAGATCCTGGGCATGATATTCCTGCAGTGGGTCCCAGGGAAAATAAAAAGGAGGAAAGAGAGAAGATTGATTGATTGATGGCCTTGCACAAACCATGGAGAACAAAGTGAACCTCAAAGCAGGCTTAACCCCTTCTTCCCATGCAAACAGAGAGAACTTGACATGCTCTTTATCCATATTGTTTATTCCTCTTCTCATTCCTTCATCCTGCTCTGTGGGCTGCTGCTTAAAGCACACCCCTAACATTGCAGAAGTAATAGTATGCTTTTGCTCTGGCAGATGATCCACACTATCAAAACTTTTCAGGACTGATCCAGCTTGAAGTAAAATATTAAACCACATGTATCTCCTGCCTTCCTCCTTACTTCCTGAAATAAAAAAAAAAAAAAGAAAGAAAGAAATAGACCAGCACAGCTGGTCTTTGCAGTGGGACGGTGAAAGCGGTGGTTTGCTCCAGGTGATATGTAAAAGCCAACCCTGGGGATTGTTAAACTAAGCAGAGTGGATATGTACATCCACTGACAGCTTTATAGCTAACCTTCATTCTTCAGATCCCATATTCCTGTATGATATGTAGTGGCTGTTGTGTAGCAACCAGTTGGAGGGGGGACAGGGAGGGGAAGAAACTCTCCAGATTCTCCCTGACCATTTAAAATAAAGAATTCTTTTAATTTAAGAAATTGTTAAAATAAAGGGGGAATAACTCAGATTCTTTTGGGTGCTATAGAAATATTCAAGATAGGAGTAAATATTTAATTTGAAAATGTAATTAGTAAGCTGGTAAACACAAAATGTTTGCTGTGTTATTTCAGTTTTATGGCTGAAGTCTTTCACACACAGATGTCAGAAAACGCCACGTTCTACCTCCTTCAGTAGCAGTATTGTATTCCCCCTGCAGCTGGGTACTATTTCTTCTTGCCAGGAGTATAGTGTTCTAGGAGTTGCTGCCTGAATTTTTTAACTGGTACAATTCCATTTATTGCAATGGAGCTTTACTGGGTTATACCCAGTCTGGCCATTAATATCATGTCTGCCTTGTCTCTTCAGACGGAGGCTCTTAGATTGTGTTTGCAAAGTATTTACAAGATGCCCATTTGATTGCATAGGCAAGGTACTCCTGGACACAAATGATTAATATAATTTCACCTCTGTGTTTGTGGGTGAAGCTGACTGAGCCATTGGTTTTGCAGTAAAAGTGCATGTTTTGTAGTTAAAATTCAGTATTTGTGTTTGTGAATATGACCCTCTCTGTGCAATGGCACGTTAGGGTTGGTTTAGGCAGAGTAACACCAGCTTTCCTGACTTCAGTACATTGCAAAATGTTCAGTAGAGTGGCCCTTTAAGATGTTTCAATTGCGTTGCTTGAGTGTAAAATCAGCCTCAACCACAGCTACACAGAGGACACAACATATTCAGAGAAGGTTTGAGGCCCTTCCTTTCAAGCAGTGCATATTTGGAGAGGGAGCTGACTGTGCTTTCAGGAATGAGGAATCACAAAACCAGATACCTCAGAAATGGAAGACGTTGGCAGTAGGTCTTGCTGTTCTTATTTGGATGTACAACTGGATTGATTCAATGCCTAAGATCAGCCACTGAGCCACCTTCAAGTAATTATTTTAGCCTTCAAGCTCTGTAGATAGTATACCATATGCTTAGTTGAGGTTCCTTTTTCCACCTTCCCTGACAAACTGCTGAGGTCAGCAATTTTATTTCAGTAGCTTGCTCTGATGAACTTTATTTCTATAGCAGCTTTCCCATCCAGACAACACTGTAGTTCACAGAAATAATCCAATTTTACTTGATTATTAATAATTACTCTCAGCTGCTATTTTTTCTGTTGATTGATTAGAATAAACACTGCTCTGACAGGATACACCAGAATCCATAACTCCTCTTCCCTTTTTACTGCTACTTTAGGTCAGGCTTCTCCAAGCACAATGTGAAGCAGGGAATTGTAATGCAAAGTGGCATTTTAAAATGTGCCTTCTTGCTGTTTTTTAACTAGGTGTGACCAAAATTCATTTACCTGGATTGGTGGAAGACTACAGGCCTTTAATAATGGCTCTGGTTTGCAAGCCAGTGCTTTTGCTAAACACATGTTTTCCACTGTTCAATGTTGAAGATGGACAAAACAACTCCTATTTTTGTTTTAATCTTCCAAACTGATCAAAGACAGTAGGTTTGCAGGAAATGTGCTACATACTTAAAACCTTGTCTCTCATCCGACTGGTTTTGTATCCCTCCAGGAGGGTTTCAGGCCATGGGTCTCTTTGGAGGGATCTCACCTTGTAGCTGAGTGAGGTTTTTTTGCTGCACCAAATTTGACAGTTTATTTTTTTTGTTTGGAAGGAGCATATTACAAGGCACTCTCTCAACAAGTCATGGCCTGAAACCCTACCCAGCAGTTCTGCAGGGACAGAGGAACTTTAAAGTGTTTGCAGATTTGTCAAGAACTTAAACACCTCAGCTAAATTATTCACAAAAAAATAGGAAGACTAACACTGAAGTTCATGTTTTCACCAGCTTAGTGCACAGTCAGGAACAACCTCTCCTAGCACTGCAATCCAGTTGCTGTGACTCCCTTGCTGATTCAGCCTGTTTTGTACCATATGCTGTGAATGCCAAGGGGTGAACAGCACTGCAGCCAGTATCTCAGAAAGTCAGAACAGGCAGCTCAGGTGTAGCTAGGAAGAACAGTGATTTTCCTACAGAGTAACTGCTGCTAACCCTATGGACTGGAATTCTCTCTGGGAAGGTGGTTGGTACAGCATGGGAGACAGTTTAGCTACTTGTAGCTGTTTTGGTTTGCATCTTGGGTTCCTTAAATTCATCCTGGTTTGAGAATAATGCTATTTCCAGGTTGGGAAAGTGGGAAGTGAGAAGATTGCTTTAACGTGAACAGAATTTGCCTCCTTTTTGCAAGCAGGAAAGTTGTCAGACACATTTAGAGTTTTGATTTATCTGCTTAGGATGAATCCAAGGAAATAAATGAATCCCTGTTAGATGTGTTTAAGAAGCCTGTTGTTGTTGAATTTCCTCTCTGGAGTGAACTGAACAGAGTGGACAAGTCTGTTAGAGCTGGCAGCACATGACTTCCAAGAGATGCTCAGGCCAGTGAATGTCACCCGGAGATGGAGATGTGTGAATGGATGCACTGTACCCTGTGATTTGCAATGTGTGCGTAGGGCCATCAATCTGTGCAGTGTGACTGGCAGGAGAAGAGTATTTATTAGTGTAACTGGGAATTTCTGAGGAAGTCCTCTATTGGGAAAAGTTCACCTTCCTTTCCTTCCCAGGAACATTTGAAACAAAAGCTTGTTTGGAGAAGGAGTAGTTAAACACTACAGTCTGGAGACAAGTCTCCAGAGACTCAGTCTCAAGAGACTGAAGACAAGTCTTCAGAAATCCTATAAAGGGCATGGGATAGCTGCAGTGTTCAACATTCAGATGACTTTTCAGATCCTGAGGTCCAGTTCATGTTCAGATCAATAGAAATCACAATTTGATTTCAATAGGAGTTGGATCAAGGCTTAAATGAAGAGCCAGGATACAGTACCAACTACTTCTGATTTATTTCCCCTGTAGCTAGAAAATTCTGGGTAAGGTTAGGTAGCAGGTAAGATGCTTGTGCTCAATTCCAACATTTTTTCCTCAGCAAGCTGTAAAATGAAGCATTTTTTGTAGGTCACAGAGGTGCTAAGAAGTAGCACTCCTTACCATGAGTGAATGAGAAAGAAGTTCCATTCAGAATCTCATCAAAGTGGCTAGAATGTCCAGGTCAATTTTTTGTAAACTGATAGGCAGCCAGGGTTTCAGAGCTTCTGATCACATGCCAGCAGTGATTTCATTGTGATGCAGAAGGAATGGGGTAAAGCTTAAATGGCACCAGATGAAAAAGTGGAACTGTGTTTCTCCAACAGCTCTCAGCTTTCAAATCAGAGGGATTTATTTTTGGCTGCAGGACGCTCCTTGACACATGGTTAATCTCTGAGTAATACAGGATTACCATTTTATATGAGTTGATGGCACAGATTCTATGGTACTCTTGAATTTCCAGAACTTTTATGTAGAATTCCACCTTTTCAGATGATTTAGATGCAGTTTGTTTCTCAGTCTCAATCTCTCTATGTTGCCTGCCTAAAGAAGATAGCATGAAGTGTCAAAACATTTCTGTGTACATTAGAACATATTCTGAATGCATAGAAGTAGAGAAAAGAGGCCTGCTGAGTGAAGCACAAGCAGAGGGCTGTGTGGAAAACAGAGGGAGGGGAGCTGCATGGAAATTAGAATCTTGGTTCACAGAATATTTGTCGTTTGAAAATGTTATTTCATCACAAATCTGACTGCAATGTGAAATTTTAGGCAAAGTAGAAATTCCAATAAAATTTCCAATATTTTGTTTCATTATGTTCTTGAAACAGTGCATGATTAGTTCATCAAACAACACAAGGCAACATGTAACAGGCTAAGCAAAGTGCTAAGAACAAAGCAAAGTTCAACATCTAATTTTTTTAGAGTTGTTTTGGAAATTCTACAGTAAAAATCATTTCCAAAATTGACTTCCTTCTGTAGTGAAGCAGAATAGCATTTTTAAACAAAAATGAATTTTTGATGAAAAACTTAGAGTGAAGCATAATTGCAAAGGAGAATAGAAAAATGGGTTGTATGGAGGTGTGATCAGGAGGCAGCTGATGTGTGAAATAGCATGTGGGGAGATGGAGATAGGATTAGGGAGTATTAGAGATTAGGTTATTGTGTAGACTGGGTCACAGGGGACTGGGCTTAAAGTACAGTGAGGTGTAGGAGGAGGTCAGAATTGGTGTGTATTATAGAAACAGATTTGCAAAGCCAGTGTTTTCTTCCTCTGGCTAGCTTGCATGCAGGAAAACACTAGCTACTCACACTACTTACACAGGCAAAACTGAGAGCTGTGGTGCTGAAGACAGAGGTTCAAATTCTGCTGATAATCTGGAGCAGAGGACATCATGTGAGCATAGATTTCATCTGTCCATCGTTCTGGTTACCACACTCATCTGCACACTCCATGCTTTCAATCATAGTTGCTGTTTGACTCTCAAAGGTGTTCCTGAGAGGTAGGTCCTTCAGGCCCACGTCAGCTGGGGGAAGCAGTGTCCTGGAGAGCTGCAGTGACTTGCTGAAGTTTATAAGAAGATCAGCGTTGAGGCTGGAATTAGACTTTGAGACATTTTGACTGCATTTTAAGGGCTCAGTACACTGTACTTCACTGCCCCATGTCATAAGCACAGAGCCAGTGACTAGGAGTCACAACACGTATAGGGGTTCTTGGGCTGTGTTTGAGGCATGGTTACAAAGTGGTGATCAGAATGTAGAATGATTCCCAAAACTCTGCTCCCAAGAGTAGGCACAGAGGCCACAGATCTGGGAGGGTAAGGTCTACAGTGTAGGCTGGTTAGAGAGAGATGGGTGCGGGACAGCGACTTCGTTTGCCAAGGGCAGAGGGAACTGGAAGACTGGGCACACAGTGCAGATGAAGTGTGAGTGTGTGGAGTTATAGATCCTGTCTTTATGCATCACATTGATCTCATTCAGTGTGTTATACTTAGCATTTTGTTTATATAATCGCAGGGTGTTACAGGGGTTTGTTTATTTTTAACTCCTGGATGACTTGCATTTCAGTCTGAATGCTGTCTGTTTATAAATGGGAGAAATTTGTCCAGGCCTGGCAAAAGGTCTTTGACAAAGGCTTTCTGGAAATTGAGAGAAATGTGTTTACCTGACTTATATTATCTTGTCAGCTGGGAGCTAAGTCCAGACAGGCAAACCATGCCTGGGGTGGTGAAAGCACTGACCACCATCTGCATACATTGGCAAATGGTTGTGTCACTTTGTGATATATGTTACATTTCATTTAGGAGTTTAGGTAGGAAAAAGAAAGAGGGATGAGGTCCATTCTGCATCATGCAGGAGTCTGGTGCAAAACCAGCTACCTGGGGAAGTATGTCATGGGACTAGAAGAGTTTGGGACTAGAAGCTGTCCCGTATGGATGTGGTCATGCCTGACCTCACTGCTGGTGGCTGCTCACTGACTTGGTATTTGTGTTGTGTTTCCTATTGTAGACGGGGTTTGAGTGAAACCAGTGCATGGATTTGGCAAAGGATTCCCTGTTGTAAACAGGGTGCTGAATTAATAGAGATCAGCACCTGCCAGAGATTTTAGCTACACCTCTGGATGCCCCTTTCTTCCTGTATCACCACCAGATTCTCCAGAGGTAGTCACATTTCCCAGAAGAATCCAGCAAGGATTAAGAGGGATTCTTCCCTGCAAGCTTAGATACTAAATGCTGTGTGTATTTCTAGGGCCTACTGAACCCTGGTGGAGCTAGGCTCCAGAACTTGCTTTAGAATTGACCCTGTGTGCCCTGATGGGTTGCAGTGCTCACTGCTGGCTTGTCACCAGACATTGATTTCTATTTCCCATTGCTCTGAACTCTTGCATGGCTTACCCACAGAGAGCTCAGTGCTATGAGCTCTTGGGGTTGTTCACTGGAGGGAAAGTCTTTAGCTTTCAAGACCTCTCACCATAAAAATATCTGGTAAAGCTGTCTTGTTGCCTCTCCCTACTCCTTGTCCAGGCGGCTCTGTTTTGTTCTGCGTGTCTGTTCCCCTTCAGCCCACTACTGTGTGTCCATCATCTCCTCTCTATGCATCTAATGGAGGTTGGTAATCCCGTTAGGTGCTTGCAGCGGGTGCTGCCGAATTTGCTTGCAAATGCCTGTGCCAGGTCGAGTGTCATTGCCAGCAGCACTCTTGGCGGGATGAAGGTTGCATTAGCGAACAGTAATTGAAATGCAAAATAACATTTTGATCGAGCGAGCAGGCTGTTTATTTATCAGATCAATAGCCAAAATGCCCCATCTGGAGAAGTCAGCGTGATAACAAGTGATAGCATTCCAAGGGCAAAGAGAACAAGCACAGCGGGGAGGACATGCCGTCAGGGTGGGCTGGTTTTGGTTGGGTCACACCAGGCCATCAGTTGCTGAAATTTGCTTCTTTTTGGGTCCCTACTTTAAGGAGGGCAGGTCCCCTCCTAGTTTCATCAGCAAAGGGTTCCAGACCTCTGGAGGGAGAACAAACTGTTCATAAATATGGGATAGGACCGCCTGCAGACATATGTAAAACCACGTGAGGTCTTCTTCCCATGCTCTGATAGACACAGGATTGTGCCTCAAGGTGCAGACTGCAGATTTGGCTCAGTTAGGCAGTGGTTTTTGATTGTTTGTTTTTGCTTTACTGCATTATGCTTGCTATAAAGGTCTGAATACTCACTGTGATGACCAGGAAGTATGAATTCATGGTTTGGCTTCTATAGCAAAGCTACTGGAATGGTATCTAGGTGCATCCACATGATGAGGAAAGGCAAGATGTGAGAGAAGGGGGTTGTGTGTATTTGCACAATAAATTTATGCATTCCTGATATACACAGATACCCTACAGAATAAAGCTATGTAACATTCAAAGCTGTCTCAGAAAGGTACTATATGAAAGTGTAAAAGCAACTGTATAGCTTCTTTGCTGGTGCCTGACTGCCTGTCTGTCTGCTTTGCTATGTCTGCCTGTTAGCTTCTGCTTAGCCATTAGCAGGGATGCTAAAAAATGGAAGAGGAAGAGAAACTGAGGTTAAAACACTTGCAAGCTTGTGTTCCTTTCTTGCATATCCAAAAACAGAGACAGAGAAAACTGAAAACTTCATGGGATGAGAAAATAATTTATTCATGATGACAAAAGGAATATTTTTGTGGGGTTTGTAATTACATTTAATTTTCTTACAGTGATGCCATTTTGTGAGGAAAATTGAAATAATTGAAAAGTATTTTGCTTCAGAATTTGTTTTGGCTGAACTGGGTTTTTTAGGGAGGGTTTGTTTGGTGGGAGTTTTTTTAATCTAGAGAAAGGAACATGCAAGTTTTTCAGAGTATTGGGGAAAATTATGTGTTTTGCTACACAGTTTCTGTCTAAGGAGCAGTTTGTTGATCTCATCTCTTGGTTCAGGCAAGTAAGAATGCAGGACACTGTGGAGTGTCAGGTAGAGTTGGACTTGAGTGGACGGAAAGCTGCTTTGTCAGTCAGAGGAAATGGGGACAGTCAGCAAGATGGGCAAATGAAACGGATTTACAGTAAGTTATGGGGGTTAGAAGCTGGAATTTGGGTCAGATACAGCTGCCTACTTAATACATGCAATGTGTGCTAAGAGATCTGCTAAATACCTACCAAAGGTGGGAGTTTAGAGACTCAGCAAAACTGAACCTTGAGGTTATTCTAAATAGGTAGCTAAAGATAATCCTATATGTTACAGCAGTTTAAGGTGTGCAGAAGGAAACCACTGTTTCCATATGTGACCTATTCTCCTTATGCCTGTGGTATTCACTGGCAGGGAAGGAGCCTGGTCTACAGTTACCTCTGTCATGTGCTGCCTTTCTCTGCTTTTTCAAGTGCTGTATCTCAGCCTCACTGTGTAGGTTTCTTGTCTGTACTTGACTCCATGTAGTTCTCTTGTGCTTCTGTCCGCACTGACAGCCTAACTTACTCGCACTTCCGTACTTTTTCAGTGATTTGGGACATATTCCATATGTCATATCCAGCGTTTGCACTCACAGTTACCTTGCTTTGCCACTGTATCATCTTAGCAATCCTTTATGGAGAGTCAGGGTTAAAAAAAAATTTGGATTAAAAAGCACTAATTGCCCTCTGTTATTTCCCATGCTGTAATTTATGTGAAACTAATTTCAGTTAGTTTTTCAGGATCTGTCAGGTTTTGAGCAATGTTCTAATGATGAGGCACTTAGTTATAGATTTCTCTGAGAGCTACAGGTGGAATCTAGGTGAAGCCCATCTAATCTGTTTGGATTGTCTTGGCAAGGGTGGGAGAAGGAGGCAGGAGGCAGAAGCCCACTACAACTGTGTTGTTGAAGTGTAAGAAACAGAAACCTTCCCAAAAAATATTACCAGCTAAAACCCAGAGAATTTCTAAATGCATCCAGGTTGAATAACATTCAAGTTCATATTTTGTCTTGATAAACCCGAAGTCCTTGTTTTCAGTAAGCTAGTATTCCTAAAGAAATGTCAATTACTAAGTCTCTTTGCACATTTGTTTCTTGGGTGATGTCTTTGATATGTATCTCCCATCCTAACTCCTTCCTCAAATACTTAGAAAAATTAAGCAATACCTCTGAGTCTCTCTTTTTTCATGCCATTGTTCACCATGAATTGTAGGCAAGGTTGAAGGGGGATGTCTTCAGTGAATATCTTGAAATGCAAGGAAGTGCAGGCTGAAGAATTTGCACTGGTGGCAGTTTTTCTCAGAAATGCTGAGAGGATACAGAGTCAAAGGTCTGTGAGAGATGAGATGTTGGATCAGGCTGTGATGCAAAAGTAAGTGTGATATGAATGGCAGTGCTAGAAGTTTTCCTTTCCTTGCTCATCTGAAAAGGTGGAAGCAAAATTCTGATGTATAAGTGTTCAAAATGTGCTCTTCTGAGCCTCCTTTGTATGGGTCTCATTCACAAGTGTCTGAAGGACACTGGAGGTGCTTAGAGAGATAGAGATTATAAGTGCTCTAGATAGGCAGAGTATAAAGAAAGACACTCAAGAAGAAATGAAGGTCTAGCTGAGCATTTCAACAGGGATTGAGTTGCAGCTGTGCTGTGTGCAGGCAAAAGTGTTGAACTGTTGTGAACGTAGAAATAGTGGGGTAAGAAGTGGAAATGTGAAACACAGAATGATAACATGGGAGGGGAAAGAGTGGTGGTAGAACTTGGATGAATAGTGAACAGCAAGTCAACCCTGGTCCTTGTTTTGCTGTGGTATCAACAGTAAATATAAGCAAGAGGCATTAGCTCAAGTGCTAAAGCAATTCACTCTGGAGGGAGTGCCACTTAGTACACCAGAGGGCAAGGTACCTTCAAAAGGCAGTATGTTAATAAGAGAGTGAACTGATAATATATGTCACACCTCCAGATTAATTGTCACTTCATCTGTGTAATACTTTTTACCATTTACTAACAAGACTGTTGTCGTAAGGGTGAAGAGAAATTACGGTAATGAGGAGAGGGATGAAGGCTAGTAGGAAATCCATAATGTCTTCTGCCCATGAGAGTCTTTTTTATTTATTAAGCAGCCTCCAGACAGTTTGCTGTGGCAGCTTTTTTCAGCATGAGCTAACTTAGGCTAGAGAAGATCTACTGATATGTAGCTGGGCTCTGGTTATGCAATGGGTCAAAGGGATAAAATATCTACTGGGCATTAGACAAGCAAGTACTATTTGTGTAAGAGCCAGAATGTGAGCACTAGCTTGTCCAAAGACAAGCATGTGGTATTGGGGGGGCATATTATGGACAAATGCCTTGAAAACTGACTGTCTGGGGTTTGCCACACTACAGAATAGGAGCATAATCCATACAAGCCAAAGGGAGCTATCACTAGGAAACATGGCAAAACTCTAAGAAATCAGATCTGCACTCCAGAGAAAAATAGTTAAATTGAGCTGAGTTCTGACTCTTATCCTTTACAGCAATGCAAAATACTGTGACTGAAGCAAAAAATCTCTAATGCCCATGCACTGGTAACTTGGTGATTTATGTTTATGATCATGCCCATCACGATGGTACTACCCAAGCTCTTGACTGTTCTCAGATAGAAATTAAGTTTGCCCTGGGAACAGGATATGTTCCTGTATGACAGAATAAGCCCAGAAAAGATTCCTGATGTGACTGAGTTACCACAGTTATCCACTGTACAGGAGTAAAGTGGCACATTGGCAGATCCCATTATTCTTGGACTGTTGAATGGAGAAGAGCTGTCAGTATAGATAAAGTCTCTAAATGATGGCTCTCTCATTTGAAGTCCATATAGAGTAGAAGAGTAGGAGAAACAAGTGTGGGTGCTGATCCCTTTCCTCTCTAGCACTTTGGTGGGTGTTCTTGGTGAGGCACGGGTGGGAGCGTGTTTGTGAGCTGTCCATGGTAAGAGTAGGTCGACCAACAGGTGTGCTCAGCTCTATGACATTAACTCTTTGCATAAGTGACCTAAAATTACACTGGCTGTTATTGCAGCTGTCACATCTAGCCTGCCACTTGGAAAACATTATTTATTTCTGTCTCCTGTATCTAAAAAAAAACCTGACAAAATTTGGCTTGTTGGAGTTGCAGCCAGTGTTTGAGAAGCCGACCTACAATTGTTTGTCAGTCTACTGTAGACTGCAGAGCTCTCTCATGTGGCCCACAAAAGACACAGACTCTGTATTGCCCATGATGTCCACATCCCATTTACACATGCAGTGCAGGTTTATCTCATCTGAACTGACAAATACTGATAGCAGAAATAGGCCTGTACCAGAGAAGAGGTTGGATGTTTTATCTCTCTTATCATTGGTGTTTCTGCAGATTAAAACTACTTTAATCTTCCATGACTGGTTTAAAAATTTCTGTGCAATCCAAAGTATGCTTTTGTCACAAGCTGGTGCCTGAAGTGAGCAGCTTTGTACTGGCAGACTTCTCAGGTTTTGTCAGTATAACTTATATCTACTGTGAGGACTTCAGGACTGAACTGCAGTTCCACAAGCACAGCCATATGGCTCTTGGAAGTTACAAGTTGTACAGGCATCTTACCTGCAGGGTTTTCCAGTTTAGGGAACTTTAGAAAATCAAGATTTCATTCTGTCTGGAATCCATATCCAGTGTGAGACCCAAAAAAAAGCCCACTTCTGATCTTTTGCATTTCTCCTTGTGCCCAGAATAGGGAAGATTTTTCCTGAGGAGGGCCTGAGTGTTTTCTCTTTCTCCCTGTCCATCAGCTGATACTAGTTCTACAGCTGCATTTCAGTATGCATTTTTATGATAATTTCAGTCTTGCTGTTGGAAATCTCCAACATGCTGAGCTGGTGACTTCGTGACTAAATCAGAAAATACTGGTGAAGGGACTGGACTACATGGCAGAATTGATGCCCATTTCTTATCTTTCTTCAGGAAACTGGAGTACAGAACTGAGCCACCCTTGCATTTCCTGTTGAAGATGAGGTTTCAGCCACTAAGGAAGCTCAGCAGTGTTGTCACTAAACTTGTTTTGATCCAGTTTTGGAATAGTGAGTGCTGCTTGGAGAATGTAGAGGGTCAAATACTTAAGTTTGCATGAGCACTTCGATGTTCAGATGGTATTAAGTTACTGAGTTGTGTATACTTTCAGCTGATAAAAAGTTCCTCTGGTGGGGAGAAGTCACCTTCTGTTACAAAGGTGGGTGTTCTGGCTGTCTTGCTAAGCAGGTGTGAGTGGTGGATATTTTTTTTTTCTCTCTTATACATAAAGACTACTGAATTCTTGTAATTTCCAAATCCAGAAGTGGGGTAAAGAGGTGAATGTAGCTACAAATTACTATTTCAGGCAAAAATAACCCCAAAGGATGTGCAATAAAATAGCCTTACCTGCTTCAAACTTGTAATCCTTGAAGTGCAAAAGAACAAAAATTGGGGGCACTACTGCCTTAATTTTATAACTCTAGTCTTCTATCCCTTTCTGGTCCTCTCCATCTAGCAGTCTTTCCCTCTCTTATTATTGCTGTTTTCCTCAAAAGAGCAATAAACTCATAAGCCTTTAATGGCTAAATACCAGCCATTGCAGACAAACAGCAGAAGATGAAAGGCTGGAGAAGAACTGGGGAAACTTGTAACATTAACCAACATTGCCGCCCAAAGGAGAGAACAGTCATGGATAAAAACCTAAAGCACAATCTTGACTTGGTCTAAACCTGAGTATTTACATCCAGAATCACTGAGGTCAGAGCATGCTTGTCTGAGGGCAGTTACAAGCTCATAAAGGCCAACAACATTGTTAGTGATAAACAGCAGTGGGTTTATGAAACAGGAGAACAGCAGACAATAACCTTTCTTGATGCAATTAGATAATTAGTGGGCAAAAGGAATGCAGTGAATAGACTGACTCTGGACCGTGCATGGGCTTTTGACACAAAGCTGTGCAAAATCTTATTAGGGAAATTAGATCAAATTGGTTTTGATACAAATCCTGTGAAATGAATCATGGATTAAATGACAGAGTGTAAACAGAAGGGTTAGAGATATTCTTTATCCTTCTGCAAAGATGATGTCCAAAAGGGCAGTGCTTTCACTGTAAATACTCGTTAGTCACCTGGAAGAAAATGTAAAAGTGATCACACTCAAATTTACAGTTGACAGAACCAAAAGATGCTTAAAAAAAAATCAGAGTAGAAAAAAGAAGAGCTGAAAAAATGAGCATTGTGAACAGGCTTTCATAAAACAAGTGATAATTAGCACTGTGTAGTTCAAAGATGATACTGGATCGACTTTGGAACAAGAAGAATCTCCAAATTTCATGTTGTGCAGAGTACAGTGGCAAAAGCAGCTTGTGTTCAGAGTGGTCCCAAAGAGACAGGCTATCAAGTTGTGTGAGCTGATGTGCAGCCTGATGTCTGGCAAAGCTACTGCTCAGTTAGTCCATATGTCTTCCTGGCTGTGTGCTTTCCAGAGTGACTCTCCCCTGTAGTGCTGCAGCATTGCACTGTGCAGTTCGGGGCACCTTGCTGCAACAGAGACCCAGGGAAGTTGGAACGAATCCAGAGAAGGACCACAAAGATGCTAAAGGGATTAGAAGGAATGACCTATGATGAGGAAAGGTGAAAAGAACGAAATGTTTAGAACCTCTAAGCCTGTTACATGGGCACAGAAATAGTAACGGAGTTTCCTGTGCCAGCACGGAGGAGAGTTGGATCAAGTCTCTCTCCTTTTACATTCCTATTAAGGTAACTAGAGCCAAGCAAAATGGCTGTTCATCACTTTGAACTCTTTGCAAAAAACATTTAGCTGTTCTTCTTGAAGTTCAAGATGATATATCTCATTGCCAGGGGACACTCTGACTGTTTAAAAATCAGCACGGGATCTCCATGAGACTTGCAAAAAGTCAGAGGCCAGAAAAGAAAAACAGATGCTCTGGAATGGCTGGAGTCACCTTAGCTGTAATCTTTGATCTATCTTGGTGTTAAGGGCTTTTGCTCTCAAGCACACACTCACATCTAACCAGAACTCGCTATGTACTGCTGCCTGCTGGAAGGGAACAGGAGGGTCCTGTAAGGATGTAGGGGGCTTGTTTCTTGATTCACCATCAAACACTCACTGTTCACATGCCTTGGGGAAGGAAGGCTCCTTATTTCCCCAGGTTCTTTTTTTTTCTTCTTTTTTCCTTTTTTTTCTTTTTTCTTTTTATTTTTTGTTTTTATTTTTTGTTTTCTCTCTGGTGAAGGAAAATACGTTGCTAAGTGCTCTTGAGGTCCTCTGTGAATGTTGGACTATTTAAGAAACAGAAGTTGGGATTTGGACTCCACTGATGGAATCTGCCAGTGCAGCTCATCTCCCTGTCATTCCTTTTTCATAGTGTTTTCCTCTGTCTGCCTTAAAAATTACAACTCTATCTCCTCTTACTGTGGAGTTCCACAGTGCAGAACAGTGTTTTATGGGTTTTTTTACCTTCCATTTTAACCTTAATCTCATGTTGCTGTGTCCAGTGACCTTTATCTCTTTACCACAGATGCACTTCTCAGGTAGGGAGAGGTTCCAGAACCTGGCCAGCATAGCAGGTTTCAGCTTTGCTGTGAGGTGTTAAGATCTAGTCTCAGCTTGCAAAGCTTCCTCTTCCTTCACACAGTCAGCTGGCATTATACCAGAAGATCTGCAATCTGTCTAGGTGCCCTGTGGGAATAGAGATGAATGCACCTGCAGCAATTTCTGTAACTGCACCATGACCTCTAGTTCATTGTGGCCCTCTGGGCAAAGCATGGGCATTTATCAACTCATCACACTGTCTCTGAGAGGGACCAAACCCTGGATTCCTCTCAAGTAACACCAGGCAAAGCAGCTGAGGAACGTGAGATGCCTGTCCATACTTTCAAGGTCAACAGTCTTGCCAAAAAACAAACTTGGCTGATCGATCCCAGAGATAGGAGATGAGGTCAAACTTTGAGGATGAAACAGAGAAGGGAAAATTAGGAGATACTTAGGTCAAATGAGATCATAAGGATACAGGACTATGAATTTGCTGCATATCAAACATCTATATTCCTATCAACAGACACACAGATGTGATATATAAATGTGTGCACTCCAGCCTTGCTGATTCACAGAATGTTTTATCCTGTCCCCTGATGGATTTGACCTCTTGGCAGAAGGAGTTGCCACAAATACCAGGTAAATAGGCTGAAACAGAAATAGAAATTACCCACATGACCATGGTGTGGTAACTTTAAACAAGCAGAGCTTCCAAGAAGAAAGGTCAAGCATCTCCAGTCAGTCAGAATTCTTTGGCCATGTCATCAGGAAAATGCAATGTTTAGTTTTTCTCAAAGCCTGTGACAAATTGTCTTGCTGAAGGGAAACTTTAACCTATCAGGTTAATACTATTATCAATTAATAAGTGTAAGAGACAGAAAGAAAGGGTAGGCATACCCTACTCAAAAAAGAAAGAGAAGTCAATTTTCAGCATGATAAAGGTTAACATGCATCACCTACAAAGATCAGTATTGTGGTGTTTGATCCATGTGTTAATGATCTGGGAAGTGCATGAACAATGAGACTGCAGATGAAATCAAATTATCAAGGAAGACTGAAGAACTCCAGAGGATCCTAATAAAGCTGGGTGTGTGGACTGCACAGCACAGTGGCAGATGAAATACACTGTTGACTATTGCAAAACATTGCACACCAGAAGGATTAATTTGATTTTTCATACATCTTAATGGATTCTAAATTAACTGTAGCAGCTCAGGAATAAGATTGAGTGTTGCAGTAAGTAACTTCCTGATACTATTTGTTGAAGAAATGGTAACAATTCAGATTTTCATTTAAAGAGGGAAAAAAGCAAACAGTGCAAGGAGTTACATTATACGTAGACTGAAAATAACACTGAAAATATTGTAATGTCACTAGGTAATTGATGGTGTGCCTTTGTCTTGACTACTGTCCAGACCTTCAGCTGGAGAAGTGATGGAGCGGTGCCAGTTTCACTCCACTGAGGAGCTGGCTCATTGAACTCTGTTCTGGACTGAACAGAAATAGCCAGAGTAGAGGAAGTTCAGAGATGGATGATGAAGCAGATAAGAGATCTGCAAAAACTTCTGTGTGAAGAGCAATCACATAGATAATGAAGAGCTGAATGAGGAGAACATGGCAAAACTACATTTCCTGAGAAGGAGAGTTAGGAGATGTTCAGGGAGTTTGACTGGCTGCAAATACATCATAGGCAAATAAAAGTGGGATTTGTTTGTTCATACAACGCACAAGTAATCCCTGGAACTCATTGCTGCAAATATCATAAAATTTAGCAGTCTTCCAAAAAAAGATTGAACATTTTAATAAAAAATAAGACTATCTGTGACTAAAATAAATAAGAAGAGCTTGAAAAGTTGGTAAAGTTCTTTCCGTAAACTTAAGAGTGTAACCTCTCTTTAAGAAGTGGGAATTTGTGTGTCCATGCAAAAGCCCAATACTAGTAAATAGAAGAAAGATTAATATTTAAGATTGAGACAGAAGAAACTTTTGATCAGATGATTTTCCTTCAGTTTCTAAGCTCCTCTTTTAGGGATGATAGTGCAGCAGGATGGGATAAAGGGTGAGGTGGGGTGAGAGAAGGAGCGAAACTTGAAAATTAATCAAAGACTTCTGTATTACAAATGAAAAAACGAAAATCCAATCTGAGCATGTCCTTTCTGCAGGGACTGCTCCTGAACCTTTTGCTTAAAGCCAGGGCAGCACATTCTGTATTAACAAACATCTTTTTCACCTGGTCTGCCACAGGCAAGCTTGCTTCTTTCTGCTGTCTGGGGGTAGATGGTGCTCTGGGTAGATTGTGCTTCATTGGCACTCATGCCCCTTCCCAGCACTGCAGCCTGTGAACAGCCTGAAATTATGATCTACATGAAGAGCTTTGTCTTTACTCTAGAGTGAGTTTGTGGGGAGCAGGCGGGCTGGTCACAGTCAATTGTACCATTATTCCTGAAGAAGAACCTGTGCAGGGTTGAACTATCTGAGCCTACTGGAGTTGGACTGAAGTGGCAAAAGGGGGGGCTCTCTTTTGACTAAACCTGGAACTGGGTTTGGCCAGGAGGTTGCTGAGTGCCTTTGCTCTCTCCCTGCAGGCTGCTCGGCAGAATGGCCACGGAGGAGCGGCACCTCTCCTCCAGCTGTGGGTCCTTCATCAAGACCGAGCCCTCCAGCCCGTCCTCTGGCATCGACGCCATCAGCCACCACAGCCCAAGTGGCTCCTCCGACGCTAGCGGTGGCTACGGCATCGCCATGGGTGGCCACCCCAACGGCCTAGACTCGCCACCCATGTTCAATGGCACAGGGATTGGTGGCGGGTCCTGCCGGAAGCGTTACGACGACTGCGCCAGCGCCATCATGGAGGACTCACCCACCAAGTGCGAGTACATGCTCAATGCAATCCCCAAGCGGCTGTGCCTGGTGTGTGGGGACATTGCTTCTGGGTACCACTACGGCGTGGCTTCCTGTGAGGCATGTAAAGCCTTCTTCAAGAGGACTATTCAAGGTATGGTGGGAAGGAATGGAAACTGAGGCATTCACTCCATAGAGATACAGGGACATGGCCCCAGACATTGCTGAGACTACAGTGTCATATAAAAGGGGGAAAGGGAGAATGAATGTAGTGCACCCAGCTCTCCATCCTTTTGTATGCTTCCTCTCTCCTGCTCAGTTCTATTTCTTCCAAATTAACATGGACATGAAGTTAGGCTATGGGATGGTAGGAACATTTGCCAAGTTCCTTGCCTGACTGGCTACTAGATCTGGGTATCTGGTCTAGTGGATCTTCCTGCCTCTGCCAGTGGCACTGATACTATGAGAATGTGGCAGCTAGTGGAGTAAGGCCTGGAAAGGAAATGCTTTGCATTCTAACGGTGTTTTAAGGCCCATTTGAAGAGTAGATGCCTCTGCCAAGAGATGGCATTTCTGTAGACATGTCTGCACCTTGAGGTGAAAGCTCCAACATTACAAGAGTAGAGAGATTTTAACTTTGTCCTACCAGTCCTAATATCTAGCCATGAACTCCATACAAACCTCAGCACAAATCTGGACAGAGAACTTGTGTGAGAGTCAGTCTTTTTCTCCTTTTCCTGTTTCACCAACCTTTTTCATTAAGATAATCTTTCTTTGAAGATAAAAAAACCAGGCACTGAAGAAGATGAAGTTTTTGTCAGTCTTACTGAGGATGAGCAATTCCTCAGGTGATTTTGAAAACCTCAATGCATGCATGTATAGATGAATTGCAGCGTGTTGCTCCTTCATGTACAATTCACGTATGAGGGATATGCCTGTGTCCTGAGTGCCAAAGGTGTGTTTGCACATGTGCAGCTACAACAATATAATCAAAAGCAGGAGTCCATCCAGGCAACCTCCAATATCCATGGATGCTTGGGTGTACTTTTATATACACATGCCCCATATGAGCAAAAGTGTCTGGACGTACAGATACCCCCTTTATTTCCTCCACTAACTAGAAAAAAGACAGGATCATTATCTTCCAGTGGAAAGTGTATTGGGTTTGCCCAAGTACGGTGTGCTGTCTGAAGGCAGGTGGACAGTGAGCAGGCAGCTGTGCATGTACTTGGCTGTTGGCTGGGGTCAATCCACCACATCAATACTTCCTTGCCTCCTGTGAAATGAAAGAAATGCACGTGTGGAGAGACTACTCACTTTGTTAATTGAATGGATCTGATTACACTCTGTTGCTGGGGATGTTCAGCTCTGGAACAATGCAGGGTGCAGTTTATCCCAGGTCTCTGCAAAAGTCACTATATCTATCTTGTTTTCATAGATTTTTGATGTCTCTCCTTAGTGTGGAAATCCAGCTGTGGAAATAATTACTCTGCCCCACTGATACTTCCTTCTTTATTATGCCATGGCCATCTCTAGGGCATTGGCCTGTTCCCTGGCAGAGGTTCTGTGATTTGTCATTGCTGAATCTCTGTGATTGAATGTGAACTTTTACTTGCACTTCTGACTGTCAGTACTGACTTCATCCCTTCTCCAGCACGAGGACCCTTCCTAGTGTTTCTTTTAGGCACATCCAGGTGCTAAAGCAGGGACAGGGTAGCACTCTGAAGCAAAGGCCTAGGGTCTCCTAATACAGGAAGACACCAGATAACTAACCCCTCATGGGAGCGATACTGGAGGACCTCTGTGGCAGAGCAGAAGAGACCTGGAGAAGGAGAAAAAGACATAGGCACTTTTGAAGAGTTTTCAGAGAGAATCAAAGGAAAATGATGCACGGTAGCAGTACCTGGAGCCTGTATCAGCCAGGCAATATGTCAGCTGACTGAATCCCAAGAGGGGAGAGTGCTTCCCTCCAGCTTCCATTCCCCAGCACAGCCATATTTTTTCTCCCTGTGGTTACCTAATTGATTGCCTGTTAACATGTAACAGACGGGGGAAAAGGAGTAAGTGGAAATTTCTCTCGCCCTGTCATCAGCTTGGGCTGGCAACTGAGGTACTAAAATGCTTTTATTCCTAAGAGTGTGAGAGTCAAGTGTGCTGTGCCTGAGGGTGAGCAATTTCAGCTATGCAGCTGAAGGCTGAGCCCAGGGAAGCGGGCAGCAAATAGGGCTGCAGAGTTTGGTTGAGTCAAGAAAACGCACTGTTCCCAGGGCTCTGCTGCTGTGGGCATGATATCTAAGTATAGCCCTGGGTGTGCAGGGGAAAAAGATTTAAGGATCACAAGAGAAAAGAGAAGGCGAGTGGCAAGAGCATTTCCAAAAGGTGTTTACCCTGCAACTCCATTATATTCAGTAGCTGTATTAAGCATCTTACAGACAAAGCGAAAACATCTTCATCCAGGCTGCCTAATATCAATGTAGGCTTTGCAGAAAGCATGCAGATGTGTATGTTATATAACTGCTTTCCCAGTATCCTAGTATCAAGAAAATTGCCATGATTCAGTATGTGGGAGTGGCACTGACTCAATGGTTTGAGCACCGAGATGGAGCAATGACCCAGAGGAATTTCCCAGATGCTCAAGAGATGGAATAGGTAAATTCATCACCAGGCTTTGTGGTCTCTGACGAGCCACTTCACTTCTCTGTGTTTGAGTCTTGATGGATGAAAAACTAATGCATACTATGACAGTACTTACTCTGCTGGCCTTACCATGTGCATGCTGCCATCAAATGGATCTAAATCTGTGCTGAATTACTCAACTACTACAGCCTTATCTAGATACTCCTGATCATGAACAGAGCTTCACACGAAATCCCCCTTCCAACTAGCTCCCCACTCCCCTGGTACAAATTACCCCAGTCTGCCTATTAGGGACTTTTTAGCTGCATTAACTCATGTAAAAGCTGCAGATCTTGAGGCAGGAATATCTTGCAATAGCCTTTTGACTCCCTCTGCTGCTGTAGCAGCAGCAGGAAGACGCTGCAGACCTTCTTTAAGCATGACTTCTCTGCAACTCACTTTCTCTCTTGACCAGGTGAGGCCAGGCTGTCATGGAGAACACAAGGGCTGTTGCTTTTCAAATGATGGGAAGAAGATAAGACTGAGAGCCAGCATGGACATGGCTGATTATCTCTGAGGTCACTAATATTGCTGTGTGGGAGTTTTCTGTCAGTAGGATTTTTCCAAAGAAAAGTGGAATTTTTACCAATTCTGATTTCCCCAAGAAAAATTCTGATGATAGGAGAAAAAAAAGAAAGCAGGAAAATCTAAACCATTGATTCCCTTCTAGCTGAAATGGAGTGTTTGGTTTTCCTGAACTAAGACAGGAAGACAGGATCATACAACACACCTTAACCTGTCCCACAGATTACGGAGGAGAGTCACACCTCTGTCCTTTCCCATGTTGTATTACACAGCCCAAGGATCAAGGCCTGGAAACCTGTGTGTCATTTCCACTTTACAGCATTGGCAGTGCTTGAGACAGAAAAGTGAAAACCTGAGGTGACATGAGAGAACGTGCCCCTGGGCTGCAGGCCTTTCTCTCTGAACATGATATTTTGAACCCCAGGGTTGGACTTCCCATACTTTGAGGAAGAGTCAGAAATCCTAAACTGACCTGAAGCATTTTCGGTCGGCTAGGCTGTCTGACAAAATTTTAATCCTGTTTCTCTGTCATTGTACTGTTTCATGGGATTATATTCTGGTGGCAGTCTGCATTTACCTCACTGGACTGTGAATATTGTGGAATGTACAAGCTAGTGCAGACAGGAGAGAGTCTGAATTTCAGACATGTTTAAGTGTGCTGCTATTGGTGATCAAGAGAGGTCTGATTTCAAACAAAAGATTTCATGTTAGCTGAATGTAAAGGAATGGGTCTGTTACATAAAAGATAGTTTGCAATGTTTATAAATAAGAGCTTTTTAAATTCCCGTTCCATGGAAATCCTAACCAATCCTTTCATCCAAATTTAGACAAAGGCAAATACTGGATTTTTTACAGGATACAAATTCTCAGTCAAACTCTATTCCTTCTCTTAACAGTTTGCTCAGTAGATAGAGCATTATGTATCAGTCAATCATATTGTCATTCTCTTTTGTTCATTAATTGTTACAACTAGTAGGTAGTTTTTGCCTATTTTGAATATTAACTAATAACAGTGCTGTGTAATGAGTCCTTTATTATTCAACATAATCATGACTATAACTACCTTGCATCTATTTTTCATCTTCAAATGATGAAAATTAAGGCTATTTCTAAAATGACCCATTAATATAAAAAAAAAGCTCAAAGCTCAGCAAAACGTTGGAGATTCAGATAAAAGAGACACATTTACCATCATCTTCTGGATAGGCAAGTTGTGTCTTAGGCAAAGTGCCTGCGTCTGTGGATTTCCAGCTTGAGTCTTGCAAGCGTCAAACTCAGTGAGTGTAGCAACAGAACTGCTGTGTTGGGATGCCTTTACACCAATAAGGGGCTTAAAAGGTGGATAATGCAGCTCAGAAGACTTGTAGGGATTTATAACAGGCTTGTAGTAAAGGATTCTAGGGCTTTCTGGTTGTTACAGTGCTTAGAGTGGCTCCCAGGAAGAGGAGCAGTTGAGAGAGTTTTTCCTGAGCAGAAGAGCATTACAATCCACATGCACAAAGGAGGTTTTGTGTCCCTACAGTAGCAACCACATCTGCCAGGCACTGTCCTATCTTGTCCTTAGAAACATGCCTGCTACTTTTCAGGTCGGAGTTCACAGCTTTCCAAAAACTTGTAAAGCTTAACCAGGGAAAGTACAGTATTTCATCATCTAGTGCTTGACTGCTGCTTACTATTCACAGATCTATCACTTGAATTTAGAAAGCTGTCTCCAGTGCAACCTTAGCTCTATTCATCTAGTGTTTTCTGTTTGCCTCAGTACATCTGTACAACGAGCTCTGTGCAGAAGGATCTTCTCTGTGGAAGGTCTGTAAAATATTTCTGTGTCTGAAACCCTATAGACAGACTTGCTGCCAGTAGGGAGCCCCAGGGCCCATACCCTGCATGCTTGTGCAAGCAGGAGGCTGATTTGAGTGAGGTTTTGCAAAATGTCCAAATCCTCTTTTTGTGAACAGGAGCCAGGTGTGCCACCCGGAGGAGGCAAGCAGTGCTGGTGTTACACCTATATGTATTCCCTTTTCCTCTCATAGCATCATTTGAATCCTCTTCTTTGAAAGCTGAGGCTTAAAAAATAACCCTTCTTACCTCATGCAGATAACTGAGAGATTTTCCTCTGATTTTCACAAAGTACCTCTCCTCACACCAGGACTTGAGCTATGATGCCTCAGTTAGAAGGTCTAATTGACGTGAATAGCAATGAAGAAGAAACCAGAAAAAGCAAGATGGGCTTTTTTAGCAATTAGAAGCTGAAAATTATTTAGCTTTAAAGACTTTTTTGGCTATTTTTATTTAGTCTTTCCTGAGTTTCCTTTTAGAAAGGCTTTCTAGAAAGGCAGAATCAGTAAACAGGGAGTAGCTCGTGTCCTCGGTGCTCTACTGAATTCAAGCTCAGCTCTGCTGAGGACCCTATCCATAATTTAAGCAGGAGATGGGTGGGACTCTACTGTGCTCCCCAAGCTCAGGGAGGCATTCTTGTCTTCCCAGTCCATCCTGTTCAAGAGAGGTAGGGTGAATATAGGGTCTCTTGAATGACCAAGTTTTGGCGTGCAATTTTCAGGTGCTCCTATTATATGTGCACTAGAAATTATATTCCAAATTGTTTAACAGTCAGAGGTCTAATTTTGCAGAAAATAGGGTAGTTTTGCAGTTCTCCAGCATAAAAAAACATGATCTATCACTTTAATAGTCCTTTGCTGTTTTGTAGCATCTCTCATCTAAAGGCTTTAAAGTACAGTTAAACCTTAATGAATAAAGCATTACAATCTCTCCAGAAGGTAGGTTTGGTGTTCCTTTCATTTTACAGACGAGCAAACTAGGACATGGAGAGGAAGTAATTTGCCCTCCAAGGTGATATATGAAGGCTTAGAAGAAATCCAAACTCTGATCTGTTCACCTACCACTTGATTTTTTTGAAGCCATTTTTAGGTAAATCTTGTGCCATGACATCGGTGAGATTCTATCATTTTTTCAGATTAAATGTAAGTATTTTCTAAGTAAAAGACATCTCTCTAATAAGAAACAGCTCAAAGCACGGCCTTGTCTATTAAATTATCCCTTTTTTTGCCCATTCCTTCTGGGTCACATAAGCTACAGTTCATGACACACAGAGACTTGACTCACATTCTGTTGTTGCATACAGAATTGTTCATGTCTGTGTGCACCCTTGTGTGCCGATGCTCTTTTGCAGGACTTTGCAGTATCCCCAACTGCTGCAGTGAAGGGAAGCTCTCTCTGAGGCCCCTGTGCTGGCAGCTGGGCTGGTGGTGTGACCGCCAGCCACTGGGAGGCTGTTGGAATTTCGATGAGTTAATCTCATCACTTTATCACAGGGCACTTACAGAAATTACAGGGAGCTGTGAGCAACTCACTGCGCTGGCAGCCAGCCCCAGGACCCATAAAAGAAATTGAGACACTACAAAAAAAAAAAAAAAAAAAAAAAAAAAAAAAAAAAAAAAAAAAAAAAAAAAAAATCAGAGAACTCTGTTAAACTTTTGGAGATGACAGTTTTTTCTCTGGTCGAGTTCTGCTTGGCTAGTGCTGATTGCGCCTTCCCTGGTGATGCCCCTGCTTTCTGCAGTAATGGCAGGCATTGCCCCCAGCTGTGGCTCTCAATTTCTGCAGTGCACAGCATGGTTTTGGGCCTGATATAAAACTCCATTTACTTTGGCAGCATTGTCTTGTGTGAAGAGGATACAGTGGGCCTCAGCTGCAGCATTTGTACCTGTAGAGAGAGCTGTAGGACACAGCTGTTGGTGTTCACTTCCCTTAGGCTGGCACAGTGTGTGGAAGGGGCACATGAAGCTGTGTTCAATATGAAGACAACAAGCATCCTGAACGGGATGTCCCACCAGGCTCGGTGTATTTTTTCATCTGTGCTAACCAGCAACCTACAGGGCTGCTGCACTATATAGGGGCCACTGCTTTGCTGTCCAGGAAGGAGAGCTTGCCCAGTGCTCAGCCTCTTCTGAGGCTCCTTTAGCAATCATGATCCCAGTAGTGACGTGTCTTTGCGAACTGCTTATTCAGGCTGTACGCAGAGTATGTGGTAACTCACACCTTCACACACCCGGATACTATTCCATTTAGCTGTGATGTAGGTTTTGTAGACTCTTTCTAGTAATACACTTCTCAAGAGATCCATGGACTAGAGGCAAGGGGAAGCTTGGGGATCTGCTTGACACTGTGGAGGGACCTTGAGCTTCCAGATGAGAGCTGTCACTGTCTCCGACTGCTATAAAGGCTCAGTGCCCTTACTGTAGTGTCTCCGCATTAGGGGGCAAACTTCTGGCTTTTGGACCACAAAACATGAAATCTTGCATCTCTCCAGAGCTCTCATCCTGGCTTTGGTGAGAAAGGTTGGCATTCAAACAAAGGCAAAACCTTCCAAAGTGAGACTGTCTGAGTTTTTTCCCAGGTTTGCTCCTGCTCTGTTCCTGCCTGTGTGGGGCACAGCAAGTATCTGATCATGAGATCAGGGCCACTGTGCTCATGGGTCTGTAATGTACTGGAGCTCTGCATCTAGAACAGGAATTTGTTTATTACCTTGAGATCTAGCTTGAATCTCAATTTCCAGCTCTCTGAGAATGTTGATACATGGCTGGCTATTGAAATTCAGATGCTGCAAAATGACGAAATACAGCCTGAATAGAAGCAACTTGTGCTGCACACTCTGCTCTAGCTGAAAAACTGCATTTGGGGGCAGATGAGCAATGGTGAGAAGAATGGTGTGGCTAGGCTGAAGCTTAGGGGGAAGTTGCAAGTCTTGTGACAAAACAAGAAGAGGTGGAATGTTTATAGCTAGTAGGCTGGTCACCTTTAGGCTTGGGGGGTTGTGTGCTCCTGGGGTTTCACTCAGCATGGGCCAAGCATAATGAGATAAATCAAATGGTGCTTGCTTTCCTTTGATTCTGTGCTCTGTTTTTCCACTCAAAAATCCAGGGGGCTTTCCAACAGCTTAGTAAACCCTAAGGTCTAGTTACCACCCCCAGAGACTGATATGTATCAGATTGTTGATCTTTATTTAGAGGAGGTAATGGTCTTGCATAAAACACAAAAATCCATTACAAAAGGAGGAATAAAAATCAAGTCCTGTCCCAGTATTACTAAACTGTAAACTCTACTTCTAGTCTGATGATATACAAAGTTCATACTGTGTGTTCTTTCAGCTCTTACCTACACTTCTCCCTACAGCTCTGATTGAACTCTTGAATCTCAGTTTCCTGCTCTAAACCATTAAACCAGCTTTTCCATTGCTGTACTGACTGTAGAGCTTAGGTAGCCTTTTCAGTGCTGCCTGATTTACCAGTAACTAGACTGCCTTAAATGTATTGTCATTGTCAATGCATCAGTGCCAAGTTTAGATTTCCAGTCCGGCTTCACAGCAAACATTGAACAGCCCTCTTCAGAAACATCACTTCAAAGTGAATGGCAGGAGGGAGACAGCCATTTCTTTTTCTTGTCCTCTAGTACTAAGTAATTGTTACCTTACACTGGGATCCAGCATAATTCCACTTACATTCTCTTGTCAGACCCTCACATCCATGTTTCAGTTATATTCTTGGTTTATAATAAAATATGATGTGATTAGAAATAAATTTGGGATGCTTCTTTCTCTTTTTGTCTTGGAGGCAGTGTTGTGGAGTGAACATTAAAAAAAAGGGAATGAGGAAAGAAAAGATAGTGCTCTGTGCAGAGGGAGGAGAGGTAGGTGCACAAGGACTAATAAAGTAAAACTGTAAAGCTTTGCACAAAGAACCCATGTTCATTTTACAGGATGTCTTACCCACCTTTCTCAATGCAGACCTATTGCTTCCCTGCTACCTGTAGTATACCAGCCGGCAGGAGGAAGCAAAGGAGGAAATGCTGTCTCTGAGCTCCCTGGTTCCCCAAGCAGGACAAGAAAGTACAGGTGACATCCATCCCACAGACATGGAGCAAGACTGGCAGCAAAGGAAATGCTAGTAATGTCTGAACTGCTCCCACTCTCATCCCTGGACTTCAGGGAACAGGCCAGGTTACAAGGGGTGCAGCACAAGGGATGATGACATGCCTGGAGGACATGTGCCTGAAAGCCCAGCACTGCAGTCAGCTCCTTGGCTAGGTCAGCTGGGTATAGTCTCAGAGGGTATGTGTGCAAGTGAGTGAGCAAACATGCAACGTATACAGACTGATGGTGGTGGGAATATCTGGGCACTACAGCCTGTCCCTGGATCCTTGGGGAGAACGTGATTCCTGGGTGACCATCTCTGTGTTTGATTACAGGGAATATTGAATACAGCTGCCCAGCCACCAATGAGTGTGAGATCACGAAACGGAGGCGCAAGTCCTGTCAGGCCTGTCGCTTCATGAAATGCCTCAAAGTGGGGATGCTAAAAGAAGGTAAGACAGAGTCAGAATGAGAATTTTTCTCTGTCCCAACAGTGCCTGGGATTTCAGACCTTGCAGAATCTCCCAGGCTAACTCTATGCTTGCCCTCTTTGTGTTTCTGAATGTATCTTTCTATAGGCTTTGTAAAAGAGTCAGAATGGGCAGCGACCAAGACGGCAGTCCAGAGAGGAGAGTGGTTCTAGTCAGTGCTCTCATGCTCAGATATTATTTCTAGTACTTGCAAATTTGACAAATAACTGGAAACTGGTGGTGCCAGACTCTTTCCTTTCCCAAAGGAACCCTGGGCTGGAGGGTGTTGTTCTTCTTGTCCCCAGCTAATTTTTCAGTGTTAAGGAGGAAAGGCTCTTTCGTGATCATGACTGGGTCAGCTGCTCTTCACAAGGGAAGGATGGAGTTAATGCAGAGCTGTGGCACCGTGTGCAATGAAGGTCTGCCTGTATTACCACTCAGGAGACTTTCTGAAGATGGTTGGTAGCACAGGTTTGTTTGGGAGCAGTGGGTCCCCTGCCCTGCACACTCAGCCTGTGTTTTGCTCAGCCTATTGATCTGTTCAGCGCTCTTTGAGCAGTGTTCCGCTTCTCTCCTGTGCTATTTTTCCTCCCACACCCCCCTTTTCAATCCTTGTCCATTCAAGAGGAACCACAGGGAATTCTGTGGCAATTAAACACATTCTTATGGATTGACTTTAAAGGTTTGTTTCCCTTGGGTCCCTCTGGGAAAGGCAGTGAGGGGAGGAGGGGAAGGAAGGAGAAGCATTGCACATAACCCTCTGCATCATTAGACCGGCAGAGCGAGGTCCTCTCAGCTTAACCACAAGAAACAGCCGCTGGCTGTGGTTATGCACAAGTCCTGTATGTTGGAGCCAAGATGCCAGCATACAACCTTTTTCCAGGTCATAACATCACAGCAGCTGGTGATAAATTGTACAATGTCACTTGAGTGTGTATTGCTTCTCACTAGAGCTCTCTCATTTCTTGAGAGGCAGGTTGGTGGCAGCCAGTGTTGTTAAGAATGTAGATTAGACATTAAACCCGTTTCGTTCTTTGATGGATGTGTAGTTTCTGTGGTTAAATATTTTCCTTCTAGAGCACACCAGTTACAAGGGGAGGAGATGCTGGCTTCTGTAGTTTGGCCCTTCCTGACCTGGGTGTAGTGGTGATAGACTCAGAGGATTTTGATCTCCTACTGGGAGGGAAACACCTACTTTGTAGTTAGAGACCCTGGAAACCTGCTTCTCTTCATGTGGTAGTTCAGGGAGGGCATGTATCCCCTTACCCACTAAAGCCAATATACACTGGTGACACTGGCTTTAGTGGGAGTGCACGTTGTTAATGCACTGTAGCCTATTCATATGAATCCCATAAAACAACCTTAAAAGCTTGTAGTGGCTCCAGTCATTCTGCAGAGCAGCAGCATAGGTTCAGGCTTGCTGGCTGCTGGTGTCTCTGCTGCCCTGCATCTGAGCATTGAGCCTCTTGGAGCTGGCAGCTGGGAGAACAGAGTCACAGCAGCCAGTGCTGGTGTGCTGTGTGGTCAGGGCATTTCTGCTTCCAGTTCTGGGAGTTCAGCACTGTTCAGAGCAGGGTCCTGTAAAGGGTTTTATGTTTTAGACTCCAAGTTCTGTGAAAAGAGTTAACTCCTTCCAGACCAGAATTAGGTTGGAAAGCGGTGTAAATTCACTCACACCATGCTGTGCCTGAATTCCTGAAGCCTGTGGGATACTACTCATGGCAAATTGAAAGTTGACTCTTATGGCTGCTTTTGTGCTGAAGTGTATTTAGTTATTCATACAGGGATTGATCAGGCATCATTAAAGTCACTGGGGAAGGGTGGTTTGCTATTGATATTAGTCTATCTGTAATCCTGCCCATAATATTTAGAGCTGTGGAATATACAGCATAAAGATTTATTGATAGCAGTGGAATACAAGAGCACATGATAATATCAAGACAAGCAGAGGAGACTACCCTAGCAATCTGCAAACAGAGCTCCTGTGTCCTAACACAGAGTGGTCAAGTGATGTTGGGCAGGCATATTTTTTTCTCTTTCTTTTGCTCAGTATCCCAAGCTGAGAAATAAGGATCATACTGCTTTGCTTTGCAAAAGAATTGTGAGGACCGATTAGTTAACATTGTGTGAAGTTTGGTGGAAGCACAAAGTATTAGTATACAGAATTCAATCAATACACATCTTTAAAAGCCAAATCCAAGAAGGGAGAAAAATGGTGTTACACTATTTGGTCTCCACAGAGCCAAGAGTTTCTAGAAAGAATAAATCCATAATTGTTTGACTTGCTCAAAATGCAGAATTGACAAGGGATTTCAGATTAGAAAAGGTTCATTGGTCTTTTCCATCTCTGATCTGTCATCCTATTAGCTCATCCATCCCTTTTCTCTGCCAAGGCACGAGTGTTCCCAAATGTACCGTTCTAATAGTTTAACTGTTTTAAAAAATCCCTGATGTTTTGGTTTCCCCAGAGAGCCTATTCCGCAGTCTCTAAACTCTCATTAGGACAAGATGTCTCTTGATATTTGGGCTATGATTATTTTTCCTTTTAATAGATCCCCTTCCTACTTTGCCTTGGTGTACCTCTCTCTTCATTCCTGGGTTCATGCATGACAGAAGGTTGCTAAGCCATATTCTTTGTTCTGCTTGATTATCAAAAGTTTGGAGAAAAGCAGTCTTTTGGTTAAAGGCAAGATCTAAAAATCACTTCTTCTCTTCACAGTTTTCTCCTTGATGTCCTTGGGCAAGCCACTGGGCTTGTAAATTAGTGGGGATGTTTCTGGCTAAAGAAACTATCCTTTTGCTCAAGAATATGATATTCCACTAGTAACTAATTAAGGAATTCATGATTTCTTCTCATTTTCCTGGTTATTGTTGCCACACGTGATGTACATGCCACCTGCTGCCTGCTGGGCATGTGGCATGAGCTTGTTCTTCAAGCAAAAGGCCTCAGTACTCAGAGATGGCAAAAACAAATAACCATGACTTCAAGGTCTGCTTTACACTTGAAATGCTCAACTTGGTGCTGCAGGAGAGACTTGGACCCTCCCCTTGGGGCTGCGTGTAAGGGTCACCAGACATCTCTCCTCCCTACACAGGCCGCAGGTAGGCAAAAAGCTGTGAAAGTAGCCCTTTAAGATCCAGGGAGACTGGCCCTAACACAGACGTGCAGGTTATTCAGGCAGTGCCGAGTGAATGAGGATCAGGGCAGGAAGAGAGCCAATGGAGCAATCAATAGGTGTCTCAGATATCCAGGCCTCTTTCTTTAAGAGAGCTCTGATCAATGTATTGCAACAAGGGAACTGCATGGACACCAGAGCTTTGCTGTCTCAGGTTCTCCTGGCGTGATGCTGCAGGGCGGGCAAGACTCACTGGGGAAAGTGGCAAGCAGAAAGCTCTGCCCACGGAGCCCAGCTGGCTCAGATGTCTGAAGTGTTGGCCTGTCTGGCTGCCTGTCTCTCACTTTCCCCTTCCATCTGGAGTGTGCCCCCAGAGAGCAGTAATTAGCCCTAGCAGGTTCGTGTAGGAACCTGCTGAATCTGAAGTCCAGCATTCCAGCAGACTCCAGTCCCAGTGTTCGTGTAGAGAGGCACTGTCCCCAGAAAACATGTGCTCTGCTGCTCTTTCCCTTGCTGAACTGCCAGCCTGCAGGCAGTGAATATGGGCATCTTCACAGCTTTGTCCAGCAGAACTGCACACCCCTCTGCTCTGCAAAAATCAGGGAAGCCTGAGCAACCTGTGATACTGCTCACCCCGAATGGAGAGGATGATACCTGCATACATGTCTGGCGTGGGGGAATGGCCAGTGAAGGAAAGCGTGCCCTGCAACTTGCAGCTGAGAGGCATTGTTCAGAGCTGGGAATCCCGCACCCCTTTGCCTCCCTTTGCTCCCATCGCTGTCTGTCTTGTGCCTACAATGACTAAGTGTAATTCTTTAACTCTGGGCTCTACAGAGTAGATGTAGATCTTCCTGGCTTTCTGGAATGAGAGACAGAGAAATTTCTAAGTATTTTGGCAGGTCTCTTTTAAAAACTCAGTATACCTTGTCAATTTTAGGAAGAATATACCCTTGCCATTCATGCTCTAGCCACCCATAACCTTTCTGTTCTACAGCAATTTGTTTGTCTTCAAGAGGCAGATGTAATTTGAGATGACACATGGCTTGTGTATGTGGCCTCAGAGGTTTCATTCAGGACATTGGTTGGCTGGTTAAACATGACCTCACCACTTTGCCCTCCACACCTCTGCTGCCTCTCTGAAGTCACAGTCCTATGTGTCACCTTGCAGAGTGTCAAGGACAGTGGTGTTAATCCTCCTCTGTTGTCAGTTTGGTGGGTTGACCTTGGCTGTCCACTGGATGCCCAGCAAGTTGCTCTCTCACTCTCCATATTCAGCAGGAGAGAGGGAGAAAATATGTTGAAAAACCTTGTGGGTTGAGATAGCAACAGGGAAATCATTCAGTAATTACTGTCATGGGTGAAACTTGACTTGGGGAAAATTAATTTAATTTATTGCCAGTTAATGAGAGAGAAAGATACTGAGAAAGAAGAACAAAACCAAGACCACTTTCCTTCCACTTCTGTTTCTTTTGAAGCTCAACTCACTCGTGACATCTACCTTCAACACCTTGAGGAGCACAGGTGAATTGAGCCTGGGGGTTTGTGGTCAGTGTGTAACACTTCATCTCTGCTGCTCTTCTCTCCTCACACTGTTCTCCCACTCCAGTGTGGGGCCCCTCACACAGGATACAGCATTTCATGAACTTCTTCAATATAAGTCCTTCCTACAGACTCCAGTGTGGGTCCTTTCCATGGGGTACAGTCCAGGAACAAACTGCTCCAGTGTAGGTGCCCCACAGGCCACAATTCCTGCCAGAAACCTGCTCCTGCATGGGCTCTTCTCCTTGGGCTGCAGCTCCTACCAGGAGCTTACTGCAGCACAGACTTTTCACAAGTTGTAACTTCTTCAGGGCATGCTCACCTGCTCTAGTGCGGGTTCCTGCATGCCTGCAGGGTGGATATCTGCACTTCTATGAGCTGCAGGAGGGCAACTTGCTTCACCATGGTCTTCACCATGGACTGCAAGGAAATATCCTCCAGAACCTGGGGCACCTGCTCTTCTCTGACCTTGCTATCTGTAGGGCTGATTTTCCTGTATTTTCTCATGCCTCTCTCTCTGCTGCTTCTACCCTTTCTTGAATGTTTTATCACACAGGCACCACCAGCATTGCTGATGAGCTGAGCTTTGGGCAGTGGTGGGTCCATTTTGGAGCTGTCTGGAGTTGACATAGGGGCAGTTATTGGTGTCTTCTCACAAAAGCCACCCCTGCAGTCTCCTACTACCAAAACCTTGTCACATAAATGCACTACAGCTCATGAAAGCTGTTCTGAGATCATCGAAAGAGGGATGGGGATAGCAAGAGGTGCAATGAAACATCAAGGCCTCTCATTACAGAACTCATCTTTGGCTGGAAATGGCAGATAGGCAAGTGAAGGAGAGGCAATATCAGATATACCAAACCATACCATACCAAATAGAACAGACTGGCTGTTGTCTCGGTATTTGGTCCTTTACTGCTGTGGAAGCCCTGCAGAACTTTTTCTTCAATGGATTGTGTTGTTTCTGAAGCTGTCTTGTTCCCTGTTCTGTGCTGGCACATCTGCAGAGACCCAAATGGAGCCTAAATAGTTCCAAAAAGGAAGGAAAGCTGGGTCACTAAATGCTTTTCATGAAGTACATGCACATGCAATTGTGTCACATCACAGCAGAAAACCACGCAGCAAAGAAAATGTCTGTAAGAATAATCTGATCCAGGTATTGAAATGTCATTGATTATTCCACCAGCCTTTGAGTCTTGTTTTTCTTCTTAATAGAAGTAATGTATATTATGTTGCTGAAGTTCTGAAGTTCTGTTGTCTTCTGCTCCCTGCCAGTGCTGAGACTTGTCTCCTCAGAGTCCTGCTCATGACTGAGTCCTAAGTGCAACTTCCTGAGATGTATGAGTGGCTTCTGCCCAGTTTCTTGCAGACATCACTGGTTGGCTTCCAAGAAAGAGGGCAAAGACTGAAAGGACCCTGGGTATGTGTCCTATGATAGACCAGGTATACCTTATTTCAGAAAGTAGAAGGTAGGAGTTCCCAGGAGTACATGCACTGCATGTGCTAAAAGCAGGAGTGGGGATTCCTGGGATAGGAAACCTGTCCTGTATGAGGTGTTTTACCCCACTCTCAATGTCTTTGAAGGTAAGTTGTCCTCAGGGGAATCACCCTTGTGTGGTGAGGGTGAGGTCTACAAATGCAAGGAAGGAAGGTAGAAGAACATAGTCTTGATCTGGATGCAGACAAGGGAGGCTTTTTAACAGCAAGAGAGAAGTTAGGCAATTCTGCAGTAAAGACCTGTGATTTATCTTATCTACATGACTCTCTTTCTTCCGAAAACTGTATCTGTTTTGCTGTAGTAAGCCCAGGTACAACCATTCCTTTCCTGGGCTTTGTTCCTTTGGTCCTAATGAATTTCAATAAGAAATGCTAGAGAACATATTAAAATTCATCAGAAAACCCAAATTCTTTACTACAAATCTCTCAAGTTCTTGGACTCCTATCTGTCTAATACTATTTCTCATGTAAAGTTTGCTGGAATGTGTGGATACTGACACTGCAGCACTAGGCAATGCAAGAGGCAAGAGATGTCTACAGAAGAGAGCCACAAAGCTTATTCAGCTCATCTTCCAGTTAATTGTTCTCCTTTCCTTCCTCACCCTGGTGTCTTTGGGAATACCGTGCCTCCTAGAAACTTGCAATAACCTGGTAACCCTTGTGTTACCTAGGTGACACATTCACAGCATCTCTGTGAATGCTGGAGGTGATCCCCACTTCCAAGATGGTGAGACTGTAATCTCCAAACTTCAGAAGCAGCTATCTCTTGAATCCATCTCCTCTTCAAGACCCTGGCTGATTAGGAAACCCCGTACTCAGTGGAATTGCCCTGGTGTTTATCCCTAACTCTTCAGTTTCCTTTACCAGCTGCTGATGTTGTAAATTTTTCACAAGGAATCAAATCTGTCATCCTGGACAGACTTGGCTGTGTGATGTTGTAAATTTGATGCAGTCATCTAGTATCTGAGCAAGGGATTCCAAGCATTGGTGATTTCAAACCACTTCCACTTAAACCTTTGCCTTCATCCTCTACTAAAATCCAGATAACTGAATCAACGGCAGAGCTCCTTTTCAGCAGCGTAACCAAATGGAGGGTGTTTCTGTCTTCAAGCACAAGAATCTGTCAATGGAGCAAAGTGTTTCCAGCAGCCTCTCCCTCCTGCCCCCATCCCTGCTTCCAGACCATGTGTTCTCAAAAAGATATTTGATTTCAGTGAAAGCTCAGCTGACATCCCTGCAATATGCTTAGGTTCTTGCTTTGTGCTTCCTGGGAAGGATGAGGGCTCCTCCGGGGACCCCGGGTAATTGGGTTAGTGGCCAGCTCATGTCAGGAAATTAAAAGGTAGCCCCGATCAGGTTGCTGCTGTGTGCAATTTAATGGCTTTGTATTTATAGAGTATTCTGCCTCCAGCCACTGCCAGAAATATCACTATTGGAGGTATCCAAATGAAAAAAAGAGAATGAAAAAATGGTTTTTCTTTCTCTAAAATATCCTTGTGCTTAAAAACAGCAGGCAATCCCCCTGTCCTTTGAAACAGGATCCCTAGGAGCAGTGAGTGGCATCTTGATGACTCTATCTTCCACACCCAACTATTTTCCAAGGCATAAATTCAACATTTGCAATGTGGCTGGAGCTGAGTTGTGACAGAGAGCATGTGCTGCCTCTGGCAGGTTGATGGTAATTCTCCAAAGAGGAGGCTTCCAGCAGATGGACTGTCCACAAATTGCACATTGGGCTGAGGGCATTTGGTATCTGTTTTCTGGACATAAGAATTGCACATCTAGGACCATCCCTATACCTTCTCCCTTATCTAATAGATTATGAATCTGTTTAATTTGGTTCCTCTCATTCATTTTGAATTTTGTGGTTTGTACCACGCCTAACTAGATCTCCATTCTTTCAAACATGAAGTCCAGGCTCCATAGATATACATGTAGGTGGGTTCAGATTTATAATAAATACTTTGTGTATTCTGTCACCAAAACTCTGCCTAGTGCTCTTATAACACATACAGAAAAGAGGAAGCAGATAAAAACTGCAACAACCATCCTGGGATTTTTAGAACCCAGCTGTTGTCCTAGAAGCTGTTAGGCAGTTCTGACAACACAGCAGGTAAGATTCTTCAAGGTAAGCAAGGGATGGGATCGAATATATGCCCCACTGCTCTACAGTAGTAACTTCAGGCATGTGCCTCTGATAACCTGTGTGTAGCAGTGACTCAGCTCTGCCGAGATTCTCAGTCCCATTCCCTGACACACCTTTGAAGATGCTGCCAGCCCTTGACCTGCAGGGTATCCTGCGAGGGTCTTTACTTCCTTGTCGCAATGCCAGATTTAGGTTAGCAAGCTGCAGCTTTCCCTGAGAGCTCAGCGGAGCTGTTTAGGGCAGTGTGACCATTATCGCCCTCCCGTAGTCCATTTGGGACGGCTCCGCAGTTTTGCTCCGGCAGCTGTCAGCGCTACAAGCAGTGATGGCAAAGGAGGCAGAGAAAGGTCTCCCATGAGGGTTTAAGAAGACTTTTAATCACATCTTGTCCTGGTGACCCTCAGAGGCAGAGAGACCTCATGATCTGGGCGCAGGGGGTTTTGTCAGGGGCTCAGGGGCGGTACATGGGCGGAGTTGGGGTACAGGAACCGATAGGGAGAGCCCAAGGGAGTGGCCAGGGCTAGGGCAAGGAATGGGGGCGGGGAACAATGTGGGATCAGAAAAGCAGTGAGTAAACAGATCACCACACTTCCTGGCACAGCTGTTCCAATTTAAGAATTCAATAAGAAGTGGACAGTATTTCTTAGCATTAGAAAAGCCCCTGGTGATGTGAGGACTTGAGGAGATGCTTCAAGGCTCGAGAAGAGCTGCTGTAAGAGGCTGGCCAAAGCAGAGCTTGCTGTGTGGTGGGTCTAACTCCCCCACCTCTGTGGATCTCTTATCATAAGTAGACCTCTCTCCATGTAGTGGTGGGGGCTTCTCTGTTCTGTCACATATAAAAAATTGTTGATCTATGCTTATTCTTCTCTACCTGTTCCAACATCTGCTCCACCTAAACACACTGAGACAGAAAACTGGACTAAAGAAAGCATTGGTTTGACCCTGCAGGGTTTCTCTTGGTAGTGAGTGAAGAGAAGCATCTGTCATGATGCCTCCTCAGGTAAGTGTCTGGCCAGTGAGCTGAATGTGGAGGTGCCTTTTTCTCTGTTGCCTGTCAAGGGAGCCCAGATGGAGAGAAGGGAGCTATCAAAGTCTAAAGTAAGGTGAGTTAAATCACACCTAGGGCTGCAGGTTCCTCTAGGCAGCAAACATTGCTTTGTTTCTGAGTTCCACCTCTTGGAAAGTCAGTGGGGCTGAGGCTTTATCATTTTTTAGGTCCTGTTGTGAACGGCAACCTTGGTCTTTTCCTAGCAGGCATGTGCCTGCATCTGTTCCTTTCACACAGTGCCTCTCAGCCTGCTGCTGGGCAGGCGTTGTGGCCATGGGTGACATAACCAATAGAGCTGCTGGCCTGCTTAAGACTGTTTGGAGGGCTGGGAGGGGAAGCAGTCAAAGGAGAACATTTGCATGGACCATGGACACAGGGTGAATGTGTGGGTGTGGGGCTTATTACAGAGAGTTGCTGCAGAGAGCAAGGTACTTCATTCCCATTTGCTCTTGAAGCCCTTGTTAATTCCTGAGTTTCCAGAGTGACTGGAGGAGCAAAGTGAGAGGGGCTCTGCATGCGAACAAAGATGCACATTTGAGAGACAGCAGTGGCTAGTGCTGCAGACAGCCCTGCAGAGCTGGCAGCCATGCAGCTGGCATTGGCAGAGGAGAAGCACTGGTTTGCAAGCTGTGTGGGTTTCACCTGGCTCTGTATGCTTTGGACCAACTATCTGGGATGTGCTGCTTGTGTTTCCATGTGTGAGGAGCTGACACCTTGTGTCACTGCTCCAAGGCATGTGAAAGCCTCTGGGAGCAGGTATCATCAGGTATCACAGGGCTAACCTGTCTCTCTGGGTCCAGGGACTCTTCAGTCAGCCCAACAGCGAAGAAACTTTCCTACTTGACTAACATAACCCTGAAAACATAAAAGGTGGAAGAGGCTGCAGCATCCTAATTGAACTGATCTAATCTCTCTGTAAGCTCTTGTAACAGAGGAGATGGATTTTCATCTCCAGTGCCCCTCATCCCCAGGATAGTTTCCCACCCTCTCTTTCCAAGTATAATTTCCAGGCTTGTTTACCTGCACCAGCCTAGTTGCTGGGTTCTTCTGGCTGTGCTGATTTGTGACCCTCAGGTTGCTTTCCTGTATTTCAGGTGAGCTGGGTTATCGCATCAGTTACCTACCAGAAGACTTTCTAGGGACTGGCCTCCTTTTGCCACAGTGTTTGAGCCTAATAGTATACAGGGATCTTTTCTCATTGCCAAGCTGGAATCTGAGTAACAAAAGAGAGCCTAGTCAGTTTGCAGCCTCTCCATTCCTGTCAGGCAGAGATGCTTTTCCCTACAGTCTATTTCTTTCTCCATCTTGGCAGGCTTGACTTTTATGGTCATCTCTGTTCTCTGTTTCCTTGATAGGCTTCCTCCTGGCTCACTCATCCCATTGCCACATGCTGTTGTCTCTCCTGAAGTTCAGAGCATAAAGGAAGAGGGAAATTTTGTAGGAGACACTTTGGATACAACCCTTCTCCCTTCCTTTCTTCTCTGCTCTTAGCCTATACGTTCCAGCTTCCTTGGCCAGTACCAACCCATGTACTTGGACTGCAGCTCCTGGGGACAGGTGCATCTCTGCTAGCTACAGAGCACCACCCCAGCTCAGACCCTGGGAGAGCAAGCAGGCTGTATTGGTGTGGAAACTGCAGCTCAAGGATTAGATGGGCAGTGGACACGGGACCTGGCTAGTGTATCAGGGAAGCTCAGCAAAGCAGCCCTTTTGCCACTGCTTCCTTGCCAGTGCTTACCCTGTGTTCCCTTTGGTTGTGTCCTTCTTGGTTTAGACACATATTGTACCATGCAAACCCTGTAGCTTGGCTCCTTCCTTAGCTCTTTTGGCAAGATAGATCTTTCTGTTCCTATCAATCCATGGGCATGTGATAGGACTCGATGGAAAGTGAGGTGAGGCTGGTAATTTGACACGACAGCTGATATTGGGCCTTGACTGCATTTCCCACTGGCCAGGGCTTAGCTTCACAGAGCTTTTAAGAGTATTTTTAGTCCCCAGAAAATAAAAGAGAAACTAAACCTGACTCTGTGTGCTGTCGCCTCTGCATACTCGGCTATTTTTACTTCCGACAGTCTCGGCCTGGGTCCAGCTTTTAAAAAAAGCTGGAATTATTTTACTTCCATTAAGAAAAAAACCCCAAGGCCTGATGTTATCAAGTCGGTAAGGGGACATCTGATCCCAAAGTTGTCGGGCAGACATCTCTCCAAGGGGCATGTCAGAGAAATGCAGGGAGCTTGAACGATCAGCAGATCAGCTCTCCCACTGCAGAGGCTTGGTGCTGGCACAGACCTCTCTGCAAGAGTGCTTGGAACACGAGTGGCACCCACAGGACACTTAGAAAACTGACATCCCTGCCCCAGGCAGGGTGCTGAGCCGAGAAGTCCTGCACAAGTCCTGGCCCTGCCCTCTTCCCTGCGAGGTCAGAGGAGCTTGGGCAGGCAGGGGAGCTGAGAACGAGCTGCCAGGGAGCTGCAACTCAATCCCTGTGGCGTACACCAGGGTCAGCTCCATAGCTAGGTCAGATGAGGTGCCAGGACTTTTATGCAGGGTCTCTCAAAAGGTAACAAAATTCAATGAACAGCAGCACTTTCTGGCAATACAGGGGAGTGGGAAGAGAGGGGATGTTTCCAGAATAGATAGCCTTCATTTGAAGGAACTGCCAGCAAGATAAGTTATCAAGGGATGGTGCTTTCCAAACTCTGCCCTATACTGTTGCATCTCACCTCTTTGCTGACACAAAGCAGGGTCCAGGAGTGCCTGTGGTGGTAACATTTTTGTAGAATGAGTGCCTTCTCTCCTTTAAACTGGCCACTTGTGAGTCATGTGAGAATAGGGTTTGTGCAGGAGCTGGAAGGCAACAGCTTTGTTTTGCTGCTGTCTTGTTATGAGGCTGCAGTACCAAATCCTATGCAAGTCTTCATATGGGCCAGCGGCATCTCATACGTGGCTGCTGCACCTTGGTTAACGCTCAGGTGGCTGCACATGTGGTGTGAAACCTGCCCTTGCAATTACAGTATATGTGCCATTCAGCTTTGCTCCAGCCCTCTCTCTTCTGTCTCCCTTCTCCTTACACTCTCTCACTTCCATTCATATCCCAGTTTACATCCCCCTCCATTTCTTCTTTGTTCAGTGTTTTCCTTCATGCTGCTTCTCTGAGCTCACCCACCACACCTCCCCACTCCATTTTAATGTCTGTCCTTTAGTGTCCCTCTCAGAGCTGCACTGTAACCAGCCTGCCTGTCTTAAAATCAACCATAGAGGAAATCAAGCAGAGCAGCAGGCATTAACCTGAGTACCTAAATAGCACAGGTACTGATTTTTGGCCGTGCCCTTTCCTTCCATCTAGACATGACACATTAGGCTGTCAGATCTTTAAGAACAGGATTTTACCATGATGCTTATGTCTGGAGTGTCACAGTCAGGGACTCGGGGGTTGAAATGCTTTTGTTTACTGTAGTACCTGTGGGTTGTTGCACTCAGCAGCTGGAGCTGGGATGTGCTGGGATGTGCTGTGTGGGGCTCAGCCTGTTCACCAGTTCTGTGGCTGGAGCAGTGATGACAGGGTAGAATTGTGGCTCTGCAAGTGCTGATTGAAAACATTTGCCTCAAGGAGTGTCGCACAGGAGGGGGAACAAGAGGAGGACAAACAGTTGTTCAAAATTAACAAGCTGAAGTCCTTGGGCAAACAGACCTCTATCTGCTCAGTGAGGGAAGGAGGGATGGAGGGTAAATCTCTCTGCGTCTTCCTTATCTTTTTTTAATGCACTTAAGTCCCTTGTGTCCTTATAATCTGATTGAGGGTCCCTAATACTGCTGCAACTTGTGCAGCTATCCCTCTGCCAAGCACTGGAGGATGGCATTCTTCTCCTTGGGAGGCTCCTTCCTCCATTTCCTCCCTACTCCTCCTAGTTCCCCCTCCCCGCTGCTTAGCAAACTTCACAGCAAAAGCATCCTGGAGAGTTGTGTGTTGGTTTCTGCTGGCCGAGAATGGCATCTCCTTCCCTCCCTCCTTCCCCCTGACCACTGGTGTGAGGGAATGCACTCACCTATGACCCTTTTCTGGGAGGGTTCTAGGAAAGTGTGATTCAGTCCTGAAGTCTTGGCAGCCTGTTCTGGACTCCTCTACAATCTTTCAACAGTGTATTCCTGACCCTTTTAATTTTCATACCTGGTTGTTTGGTTTACTGGCAGTTCCAGAAATTTGTGTCTCTCCCTTCTCTCCTGGCTTATAGGTAGGTGTCATTCATTCAGCAAAGCATGGAATAAAGGTCTTCTTTCTTAAGAAACCAGGGCACATTTATTGAGGGAAAGAAATAATGGATGAAAATGAAAATTTCCTGCTTCATCCAGGACTTTATTACTGCTGCTCCTCAGGTATCTCCCTAGATAACCTCAGTTTTGGGATTCCCTGGCTGTCCTGTTTGAAATTGCTCTCTGGAGCATGTTTGGGCTCCCAGGAAGGAGTCTTGCCCAAAGGCTACCTGCCACTGGAAATGGAGGTAAAAGAAGCAATTGGCGTCATTTTCAGAAACAATACCATGTAATGGAAGAGAAAGGTGGTACTTACGTTTAGGGATGTCAGTGAATTCTTCATACAGAGTCAGAAATAGAAAATGGAGCAGGGGAAAGAAATTATTCAGTGTGACCTGAGTTCACCTATATCAGCTTCATACCTTTCTCTCCATCTTTAACATCTGCTGTCCTGCTATAGCAGCCACCCAGAGCAGCAGTTCCCTTGCTCTGCAGAGCTCCATGCCTTCTCATTCCTGCTTCTCCTGCTCGGAGGGAGATACTGCTGCCAGACTGAGTGTTGTTGGCCTGGTATGCTTTCTGCTTAGGGGGCCGGCATTTGACAGTGTCTGTCAGTCAAATTGTTTTGGTGCTCTAGCCACGAAGAGTATCGGGATCTAGATGTTGTTGCAAGTTGTGGTTTCAGGTGGTGCAGGTGTGGCTGGTGTGAGCATTACAGTAAAAGCTTTCTCTTTTCCCTGACAAAGTAAGCAAACCCAGCATTGAAATGCAGTGTGACAGACGTGCCTCCTTCTAGGGTAGAATATTTGCCAGCAGACTGCAGGTTTTTTCAGGTGTACAAGTTGTTCAAAAAGTGTCACTTCAAACTGATGTGGAGTGTTTGCTTTTAGTTGTTCATGTTTATGTAGTGGTATGATTGCAAAATATTAATGACTTAATGTGATTAGTAAGTGTATCACATAATTGGTTCCCATTATCAGACTAGATAAACTCCTGTGTGTTTCTAAGGAAGTACCTGTATAGTGTAAATTCAAAATTTTATTCTAATCAAATGCTCCTACATTTACCTTGAAAGATTTTTTTTTTTTCCAAAGCTGTTTCTCCCAGCAAGAGAGTTACCCCAATTTCACAGACTGATTATGAGAGACTATATGGCTGGTCAGAAATAACAGACAACTGCACAAATATCTATGGGGTTTTTTCACAGTTTCTTTTTAACATTGTATTTTTTACTAATAGCACAATTTAGTTGTTGCTCCTGGTCTATTGATGCTGCTGTGGTATTTTGCATGGTGACAATCACTGGTACTTCCCAGTCCCTGGGAATTGTTTTCAGAGTGCAGTTTCCAGTCTGATTCACTGTATTTTGAAAGAGTTGCAACAAATTCTTCAGTGTTTCCCTACTTCGTCTTTATCATTGCTTCATTGTAGTCAAGGTTGTTTCTATTTATTTGGATTCTACTTTTATTACAGTTGCCTTACTTGATCAAGGCTGAAACATCTCTGTTGAATTCATAGTTCATTAGCTGTTTGCTATAGGTCACTTTTTTCAAATATAAACAGTGAGAGGTCACAGAACATTTAACTTCTCATTTTTAAGAACAATCTAAAAGCTTATTGTTATAACTGCAGTCTTGATTGACATTTAAAGTCTTTCTTTTTAAAAGCAGGATCATGTAGAGGGCATTGAGGTCTGGAGCTTTTCATTTTCCCATCAGATTGATAGTGATTCAGGAGTCTGAATGGGTTAATTTCTGTCTTCATTAATGTTTTGAATAAAAGCAAAGCTCAGAGCAGCATGCTTAGAGCTGGAGGCAGTGTAGTTGGTATTGAGATTGATGGGTTCAGCTGAGATCTCAAGTGTTTGGGAGAAGGAAGCTCCCTGGAGTAGGGGGAACATCTTACTTAGCAAATTTCAGTATTTGCATGTCAAGGTTCCATAAGGCACTAAGGAGTGACGAGGACTTTTTTGGTTTTACCTGCAGGTGTTCGTCTGGATCGAGTCCGTGGAGGTCGTCAGAAATACAAAAGGAGACTGGATTCTGAGAGCAGCACTTATCTGAGCTTACAGATCCCTCCCCCAGCTAAAAAGCCATGTACGTATTGGTCTTGAAACATGGTTCTTGGAGCTGCCACTATATTTCTTTTCACTGGTCTCCCAAAAGGTACAGAGCAGTTGTCACTTCCAATTCCTGTATCAGACAACAGCACTAGAATTTTTTCTTATGATCATAGCATAGAGGTAGATTAGACAGGCCTAGGTACAGCTCAGGTTCTGTATTCATTGTACCTAGGGTTAAATACCACACCTTTCCTAGGAGATTATGTAAATCCATTTAGTGATATTCTGATCTTTTCCTTTACCCAAGCCATGTTAACAAAACCAGTCCCATGCTGATTTCTCTCTTCAGTACTACCCATAGCTCTTTAAACTTTTCCACATCCCACCAACTGATTGCTTATACCTCCTTCTCCCCTCACTGGACCTACCTGAGACAATGACTGACAACATTACAGCAGCTTCCTGCTTTTGTCATCCCTGTGCAGAGCTGGTTTGGCATAGGCAGATCACTACAGCTTGTGTAGCTGCAGTGTGGTTTTCTGTTGTGACCAAAACCATTCCTGAGGTCCTAGGGGCTCTGTAGTCATGTCTTATCCCAGGAGGTTCACCTTATGTCACGAGAGATACAACAACTTCTCCTTTGAAATGTGCAGTGACTAAGATCGTCTCCCACTTGCTGGTGGCTGAGCCAGAGAAGATTTATGCCATGCCTGATCCAACCATGCCGGAGAGTGACATCAAAGCCCTGACAACCCTCTGTGACCTGGCAGACAGGGAACTGGTGGTGATCATTGGCTGGGCAAAGCACATCCCAGGTAAATGGGGAATGACAAGGGTGTAAGCATGAACAGCAAAGGGAGCTATTTTTTATCTCTGTGCTTATCAGTTTTGGCCTCAACCAGGATTTTTCCTATAGTGATGGGAGGAAAGTACTGTTACAAAAAACTGCTAGTGATGGACTCATTGGTAACAAACTCCAATGCAACCTATGATGGAGGTGCATAAATTGATCACTGTACGTGTGTGTGCCCTGGGATTACGCAGAAGGCTTTGATATGATCCAATGAAGTTTTCTGTCATACCCAGCATTGAGTGCCCCAGTGAAAGCATTTGGAAACAGCCTTAGGGATAGTACGGTGAACTTTTGTGATTTTGCACTACATCAACATGACCTAGGTCTGTTGTGTTTATAGATGAATAAATATTATGGCAGTGACTGGACTATAGTGATAATAACAAGGCAGATACACACCCTCTCAGTAGTGGGCATTCTTGTCCAGACTCAGGAAAGCTTGTCATAATGGATTTGTCACAGAACAAATCCCATTGCAATAGATGACATGCTATAGCCAGTGAATCTCAAGGCTTCTTTGGAGGACAACTTATTGGCAGTGTAACTGGCCTTGGAAGGCTCACAGACTATGCAGTGTGTGCCTGTGTGATTGAGTGACATAACAAGTCTTCCACACCTGCAGGTAGGGTGGACCGAGGCTGAAGGAACAGATATGGCCCTCAGTGTTGAGTTCCGGGTTCTTCCCAGATTTGGACTGGGAAAGGAAAATGTTCCACTCCCTCTAGTCTCTCTCCAACCCAGAAACAGATAGGTTGGATTTGTGTGTGGAGAAGGCTAGCCAGGGAACTTAGGGGATATCCTTGGGGTTTACAAGGCTGCTTTCCAACGATTGCTTCAGACATTCACTACGAACAGCTCACTAAAGCTATAAACAGCTCACTTCAGCTACCTCCTGCCTTCTGTCCCCTTTCCTTGTGTCAGGAGAATATATGAGGCTCTGATACAGGATCACAGGATTTATTGCATGCTGTCTATTTCTTTCACTGCATGGGTCTGTGTTGTTTTGTTTTGCTTCTTGGCTTTAAGTTCTTCATTGTTTGATGAAGCATCTTAACATGAGTGATCAGACAGTTTAGTTTTCCCATGTATTTTGTTTCTTTCTGTTGCTCCTCTTTTGGCTTTTTGGTAGCTGCTTCCCTTTTTCCAGAGAGTATTTCTCCTGGGACCCAAGAGTTAATGGTTTTCTGGGCTATATGGAATATGGGTTGTTATGAGATGGGACTCTGAAGTCCGAAGAAACTTTTTCAGGATGGTATTTCTGAGAAGAGGTTAATCTTGGTGGTGCCCTTCTTACATGAGATCTGCCATATCTGCAGGGATTATACCCATCACTAGGGCTGGAATCCATCTGGGGCTGATTCATCACAAGTGGGGTTACAGTGGTGATTAGAGAACTCAGCCTGGATTGCTCTACTAACCCAGTACTTGGGGTGTTAACAGGAATGGCTTTAATGCAATGCAATTAGCTGCTATGGCTGTCCAGTGAGGTGCTGTTGTACATCCCTCTAACCTTGGCTATTTCTGTTCACACAGAGTGCCCTGCTGTAGTTCCCTATCTTGTGGCTGTGGGATGAGCTGAGTTCCTACAGAGTTTTCCAGCCGGGCAATACTATCCCAGAACAGGAGTATAGTAGAGATTGTTCCTGCACTATGAAAGGGGCTCTTCCTCTCCTTTCTGAAATCAGGACATAACTGCCATCATCTCAAATTTCTCTGTGTATTTTCCTTTCCTATCAAAGGCCCTGCAACACAGTAACAGCCAGAATAATCAGCCTGGCACAGTTCAGACCAGCAGCAGTATTTATAACAGGACTGTGCACAGGTGAGAGCTCAAGGATTGTTACACAAGAGAGCAGTACTGAGAGAAAAAGATAATAAAAGACAGTTCATAATAATGGAACAAAATACTCTGTAGTTCTGCAACAAGTATGAAACATACTGAGTTATGCAGCAAGGGGGCAGAGCAGGGCAGGGCCAGGAGCCTGCCAGGTGTCTAAATTATGTGTGCCCTGTATTTCTGCCTTCCAGGGATTTTGAGCAAAACATGACACTGCTTCCTGTGTGCATAAACTCTTGGTCAGAGAAGGATAGAGAAAGGAGAAAAAGTCACATATTCCTGCCTTGTACTCACACTGGAATTAGTAAAGAAAGGTGTGACATTAAAGTCATACCAACCCTGAAGGATCCCAGGTGTCAATACCAACCTCTACCCCACAGTACAATAAAATCAGCAAATAAAATCGGTAAAACTTAAACACACTTTCCTATGACAACAATAAAGCATGATTTAATTGTGTTTAGCGAATGTTATTAGCTCAGTAGCCTTATTAGCCATGAACTCAAAAGCCACACTTAGCCAATGTGGAGTTGCTCCCTTCTGTATGAGGCCCCCTCCCCACTACTCACCCTCCCCCCATGCAAATTGTCTTGGAACAACATCCACCTTTTCTTCTTGCTTTGATGCAGGGTGACAAGACTTCTCTTGAGGGGTGACGATGAAGGCTCTCCCAGGGTAGCTGTTGTGCTGTTCTCACCAGGAAGACGTTAGTACTAGCACAGAAAGAAATATGGCAAGTGGAGTGACAGCAGCTGTGTCTGGAGTGGCCTCAGATCCTATAATTACATCTCCTTTTATTACCTCTGCTAATGGCCCTCCAGGATGACAGAAATGATAATAAATTAACAGATTATGAACTCCACTTGCCACAAATTATGTGACTTTTTTTTTTTTTTTAAACTCTGGGAGCTCCCACTGCCAAACCACTGAAATAAGAATAAAAAAAAATTAAAAAAACCCAACCTGAATGTCACATCAGCTATTGCAAATAAAGCAGCTTTTCTCATGGTGCACCTGGGAAGGAGGAAAACATGCATGCAGCTCTGTGCTAGAGCCAGAGGCTTCTCTTTTGGGGCAATGGTGCATTAGGCACCTTTTGAGAAAAGCAGCAAGAAATGGATCATTAAAGGTGTTTTCTGGATGCTGGGCCATCAACAGCTCAAGAATGCAAAACAGTGGTATTCTAGCAATTCCTGGGAGCTATAAGATGACAGAAAATTTCACAACTAGAGGTTCCTCAGTGTTATAATCCTATAATAGAAAGCCTGTGGTTTTGGCCCGGTGAAATTAACATTTACTTTTCCTGATCTCAACTCTTACAGCATGAGAGAGTTATATGATCGTCCCTTTACTGCAGTGATTCAGGGACAGCCCTTGCACTCCCCATGGTGAACACTGGGGGACAAGAGTCCCAAATCTGTCAGACATTTCAAGTCCAGGCTTGACACCATAGCATTCCCTCTTCCCACTCGCCTGCTGGAGCTGGAGTTGTTGGCTCTCTGGGAGTGCTTCTGGCCAGGGGCTTTCCCAGGTGGGTGGGGCAATTGCAGCTGGCTCTTCTGTTCTTGTTGGCAAAGGGTAAAATATGGTATCTCCTGTTCTCACCTGCCACAGCAGCCTCTGGGAAAGGGCAATTAATAGAGATGTTGTGTGTACAGGCTACTGCTAGGGGTAAATCAATTTTTCTGCTTTATTCTGTAGCAGAAAAGTATGAGCCATGCCTGTCCTGGATCCTCTTGCTCTACTACATGCCTGGTTCTCAATCTTTAAGCAATTTTGTTGGCAGACTGCAGTGAGGCAATGGCCTAATGCCTTTTGTAATCCGGATGGGGAATGAAGATGCAGAAAGGCCATGTGACTGATCCAGAAAATGGACTTAAGGCAGCAGCCTAAATCCTGGACTAATCTCCATGGCCAGAGCTAGGAGAGGGATGACCAAAGGAGAGATCTCGGGTTCTAAATAGTGGAACAGTGGCTATGCACCTTTACTCCCATCTCAGGGCTAATCTCATCAGTTCCCTGTGCAGCAGGGAGGTGGGGAGACAGGTCCCCAAGCATTGGAGCTGCAGCAGCCTGCACTTGGACTGAGTCAGGAGGGCTGCATTCCAGAGCAGCACAGTTCCGAGGGCAGGGCATAAGGGGCAGAAGGGTGAGGTAAAGGACAAGGCACCCACCTCCCAGCCTGAGCAAGAGGTGGGATTCATCAGGGCTATGTAGAGCACAGGCTGTGCTGTACAGGAATCAGTCTCACAGTCATGGAGCTGGATTTGCAGCTCAACAGCCTGGACTCCTCTTTAGCTGTTCCCTCTGGCACTCCTCCCCAATGGTTTATTGATTCTTCCCTCCCACCCACTGCTCCCCTCAGACCTTGCACACACAGCACGTGACAGCTGATTGGTATCTGTTAATTAATGTGGCCTGGGGCCTCTTTTCTATTCAGGGGCCTGATAAGGGAAATTGGATGTCCAAGGGCTGCCAGGCCATTATCACCCTTTGCTTCCCCTGGCAACACAAACACAAAACATGGCATAGAGATAAATAAATACCACTAACCCACCCTTCTGCCTTCCCTTCCCTAGCTGAGATAGTGCAGATAGAAAAAGAGATCCCACAGTCAGTCAATATAGCAATCATCAGCTCTTTTGTTAATTGCCAACTTGATAACAAGAGAAATCAAATGATCATCATGGTGGCTGGCTACGTAAGCCCCGATGTGGGGCAAAGAGCTGTGAGCAGGGTGGGGTGTGGGATAAAGAAGTCCAGCTGAGCCTTGCATGCATCCAGAGGAGCTGGGTGGCTTCTGCATAGGGGCTCATGAGTTCACAGGTCTTTTGGTGATCCCCAAGGCTTCATATACATCTGGGGAGAAAACTGTCTGGGGAGGCTGGTGGGGCATCACCCTCCCAGCTGAGGGGTGCCTGGGTGTTCATTCTCTCACAGTCCTACGAACCTTTAGAAGCAAGGGGCTGCCAAAAAAGTACAATTTCTGCCTGTCTGTGGTGGGTAAAAGCTGCCTAGAGAGGACCAACACACTATGCTTGACATTCCTGTTTGTAATGACTTATTGAGTGCCCATTTCCCAGGATCTTTCATGGTCTGGCCTTCAAGGGTACCAGGTATGGAGGGCATAACAGACAATTTTCCTTCCCATGCACTTTTTTCCCCCACCTTGAGGTGGACATTGCCTCTCCATTTTCTCAAGTGAACTCTGGGGGCTGTCAGGGTCTATCTTTGCTTTTTCTGTATTTGGCGAGAATATTTGGTTCACTGTGGGTGCTGTTTTCATTGCTGCCAGGTTTGGCTGTGGTTTAGGCACTTGTATGGCACCATAAAGGTAATTTTATCACTGGGTAGGGCTGTAGGCAGGGCTGCTGGTATGGAAATCAGAGTGTGATGAGGAATTCAAGAGGATTCTGTTCACAAATGTATTCATTTTTGAACACATTTTGGTGCTTTGTTGTAGCAGGACTTTTTCTCGTGTTGGCCAAAATGTGAGATTGTAGTATACTTGTAATTCAGGCCTGTGTCATTCCCTCCTATCCCATCAGAAGCCCTCTTTTCTGCCATCTGGAGCTCTTCTCTGCTCTTTTTTTCAGCTGGGACAGACTAACTGGGCAGCAATATAGACCTATAGAGGAAGAGTGGGAAGACAATGTAGTACAAAGCAGTTGCTTTGAAAGAAGTAGTGGTCATTGAAAAGAGGTTGTCACCATGGGCTGCCATAAATGCAATCAGAGCATCAGAACTCCTGTTTGAGGCTGTGGGTGGGCATAGGAGCAAAGAGGAGGGTAAGGTCTATGTGTGCTGATTGCTACAGAGACAGGGTCACCTTACTGAGTTGTTTGGGGTTTTTTTAAAGCAGCAGGTCAGTAGGGAAGAGTTCATGGTTTGAATCTCAGGGAAACTATGAACCCTAGTCTCCTAGAGGTTTGCTGCACACCCATTTGACCCTGCTTGTCTTTTGCCCCGTTAGGGTTCTCCAACCTCTCCCTTGGAGACCAGATGAGCCTTCTGCAGAGTGCCTGGATGGAAATTCTCATCCTGGGCATTGTGTACCGCTCCCTGCCATATGAGGACAAGCTGGTCTATGCTGAGGACTACATAATGGATGAAGAGCACTCTCGTCTGACAGGGCTGCTGGAGCTCTATCTGGCCATCCTACAACTGGTGCGCCGCTATAAGAAGCTCAAGGTGGAAAAGGAGGAGTTTGTCACGCTCAAAGCTCTGGCCCTTGCCAACTCAGGTACAGCCCTGGCCCAGCCAGTCTTGCAACCAGGGAGTCAAGGCTCATGCTGTTATTTGACCTGGGAGGAGACTAGAGCCTACTGCCTAAGAATCTCTGCCTATGTCATGCAACATTCACAAAGCTCCACTCTAAGCTGGAAAGCAGGGAGAGAAATGAGGCTCACTGCTGCTAGAGCCCCAGCTGTGCTCTGACCCTGTAGTAGAGAGTGGAACAGACAGGGATGGACTGGTTGCTGCTTTCAGGCAGTAAAAGGGTCTGTGGAGGCCTTTTCCACTAGCAAGCCAACTCCAGTGTCATGAGTTCAGAAAAGGAATGTGAGCCACACTTGCATCCACCTCAGTACTGTTGGTCAGATACAGCAAACGGGGAAACCCTGGTCCCGGTTTCAAAAAGCTGTGGGGTTGGGGCTGCCTAGCCCTTTTCTGGAGATGTTCAGTGATCAGAGACACTGAATCCCCCTTTAACTGGGAGACAGTGTGGATGTAGATTGCAGGCCTCAATCCAGCAGGCTGCATTGTATCAAAGCCAGCCAGCCAGCTTTGCTCAGGAGTCCCATCTGGAAGAGAAACTGCTAAAGCTGCTATGTGACAAGGGCTCCCTCTACATCCCCTGAGGCTCATTGTCTCACATCAGATCTCTTTGCCAAATTTGCATCATGCAGGTCACAGAATTCACCCTTGCAGTCCAACCCTGAAACCAGTATCTGTGTTTGGCTAAAGCCAGTTTACAGAAAAACACCCAGTGTGAAGCTGTAAGGTTTAAAAGAGAGGGAATCTACATCTTGCTTGGTAGCTGACTCTAATAATTAATCATTCTCTTAGTTAAAAAAAAAAAAGGCACTGTATCTTTAATGTCTGTTTGCCTGAGATCAGCCTCCAAAGAATGGTCTTTGTTGAACTGGGTTCTGTGACTCCAGGTCTTTTTATACCTGACAGCTTGACATGATGAACTTCCTGTTCCATAGTTGCATTCCTTGGCTATGGATATATTACTTCAAATGTAAGGACGTGGTCCAGGATTCTGTGAGGTTGCCCTGTCATCACCATTTTACACCATTCTGTTCCTGTTTGCCATCCATCCACTCCTTAGCAGTAGCAATTTAAAAGAAAAAAAAAACTTCCTTACAGCTCATTGATAAAAATGTTGAGTAGCAGCTGGTTTTTTACTGATCCCTGTGGATTTCCATGAGAAAACTCCTTCTTCAGGGATGATTCACCACTGATAGCTACTGTGGTAGAGATCTCTGTACTGTGAGATCTGTCATCTAGCCAGTTACTAATCAACTGAAAGTGTTCTTTATTGATATTGCATAGTGCTAATTTTTTAATGAGAATGTCCTGTGGTCCTAAGCCAAGTGCCTTATAAAAACCTAAGTCTATTATATCTGTGCAGTTAACTTTATCAACCAAACTTGTAATCTCATCAGAGAATTAAATCAAGTTTGTTTGACAAGACATCTCTTCCCAAGTATCATGTTGACTGGCAGTAAAATCACAGAATCATTTATGATGGAAGAAACCTTTAAGATCACCACTTCCAACTGTTAACCCAGCACTGCCAAGTCCAACACAAAACCATGTCCCTAAGTGCCACATTTACATGTCTTATAAATGCCATCTTATTAATCTTAATTGAATGTCACCTTCATTTTTTCCTTTTTTTTTGCCCTAGTTCACAACAGGCTAGCATAGAAATTATCAGGTAAGACCTAGGAAAATATGTGCATCATTAGAACTTTTCCAGTCATCTTGAATTTCTTAAAAATACCAAGACTTATTAATCATTAATCTGCCCTAGATGGCCCTCAGCCAGCAATTTTAGAACTCTTAAAGCCAAGTTATCCAGCTCTGCTGATTTCTGTGAAGTTTGTCCTAAAAGTTCTAATATCTTCTTGCATAAACAACAGATTATGAAGTCTTCATCATCTTCATACAACACAGGTATATAAGGCTTCTCTTTTCCAAATAAGACAGAAATACTCAGGACTTCTATCTACTCTGCACTGCTATTAATAGGTTAATCATCTCCAGGTGAAAAGAGCCCCCCTACAAATGATCATTTTTCTTCTATTCCTTAAATATTTATAAAACTTCTTTACTGTCCTTAGCCCTTCTAGACATGGCTTTTCCTCCTATGTCCTTCATTTCCCTTATCATTTTTCTGCACTTCATAACTTTGTTCCCTTTTTCAATTTCTCATACATTGCTTTTTTAGTTTTAATTGCTGCCTGCACTTTGCCACTGAACCGGGATGGGCAGATGGCCAAGGCTAGCCTCTCTCGTCTGTGCAATGGTGGCTATTGGTCATGTAATCAACTTGTTAAAGAACCTGTCTACCAAGAGGGTCACAGGATTAAAAAGGGAGAAGGGCTCCTCAGAGAGGCTGAAGTGCTAAGGTAGCAGTTGTGGCAGGAGAAGTGCCACACTGGGACGTTTACTTGGCCCATGCTGTGGACACTGCTGTCAAGTTTTTCACAGTGCAACAAAAGCACTCTCTGCTGTTGTTGCTCACTGTGCTTTCAGGACTGAGCCCAGAGTAAACCTTATGAGACAATCTCCACAGGAGTGGAGTAACACTGAACAAAGACAGAGCAGAACAACCAACACTCCTCAGATGCTTTGGGGTTCCATTTCCAGTGCTGTGGAGTAAAGAAACCAAGGTAAGGGTCAGGAGGCACAGGCCAAAGTACGTTCTCAGCTGGATGGAAAAAATCACTCTGACTTCACTGGTTTCTCCTAGTGCAGCTAGAAGTGTAGCTACGTAGGAGCATAATCCACAAAAGTCCTGCTTTGTTATTTGTATTGAAACATATCAAAGTAAAGCATGGGATTTTGTTTTTCATGTAATTAAAGCTTCTCATGACACACAGCTAAGGAAGCTGGAATAGGGCAAGAGTATTTTTCTATTGTAACTTAACATTGAACCTTCACATTCTTTTAATGACAGTTATTTTTCTTAGTGTGTTTTTGACAGGGATAAACTTACAGAGCCTGCATGTGTGCACTTGCATGCAAACAGCTGATACCTCAAATGGGAGGAAAGCAGTTTGGGCTAGGCTTCGGCTCCCTTGGATCAGAGATAGGGCTTAAAGATGAACACCAAGATTAGCACCTGTGCTGCCTAAACCTGCCTTCTGCCTTTTCTCCCATATAGATAAATTCTGGGTGTAATTGCTCATGCAACCCAAGTTCTAGGGACTTATGCAGCCCTGTATATACTGACCCTTTGGTTCTAGGAATTCAAACAAATGAAAATAGAAGTGGGAGCTCACTCACTCTTTACTAGAGAAGAAACTGATAGTAGGCTGATCTCTTGAGTCCTTGGTGTGACACACCAACAACATACCCGCTGGGATTGGCAAAGATAATTGAAGGGATCTCTGTCTTTAGTAAGTGCATTTTAGAGAGCTGAGGGATGAATTCTTAATTCCCAGAGCAGCAGGCAAGTCCCAAACAATATGATCACCCATTTTTTGACAGAGTAGAGGTGCTGTAGACCTAATTTGTTATGCTTCAGAGTCAGCAGTCCATTTTTAAGCATTCCTAGGTCCTCTTTTCTTAGGAATAAGAATTGATCAGCCTATGTATTGAGGAGCCCTCCAGGTTAGCATACAGCACACATTCATTTTAGGACATCCCAGACTGGCCAAAATTTATTTCTCTTTTTTTTTCTGCAATGCATTTTAATGCTAAGATGGAGTGAGCAAGGTCTGGATCTGGCAAAGGGATGCACAGCAAATTCTGTACTAATGGGTCCTGAGGTTCCTGTTCCTGTCAGAAGCTCCAAGAAGAGAGTTAGGTGAGGAAGCAGTGGGCCTCATCCATTCTCACACCTGCCCTGTACCCCATGCCAGCAGTGCTGGAGAAGGGCTCCTGGTATGAAGCCCAGCTTCTAGGGCCAGCTGACCCTCAGGGACACGGTCAGGCAGCCTGCCCCCACCTCAGTGCTCTGATAGCTGTAAAAATTCATAGCTATTGATTTCGTAATTAACAGTTTATCAATGCCATCGACACCAGTTCACTGATGGATTGCAAGGAAATTAATCCTGCAATGTAGTTTTATTTTTTGCAGTCAGCTGCCAATTTTGAGCTTCTTTCAGCAGAGGGTGGGGGGGGCAGACTTTGATCTTTATTTCCCCGGTTTCTCTCACTGTATACACTTAGTTATTCAGTGCTGTTAAGTCTTGTCACCTTACAGAAGCCAGGTGGCAGAAGGGCAGTTTTGGGATTCTGTCTAGTATACAGCAGCAACAGTACCCAAAAGCAGAGCACCCGCTTTGCCCTGAAGTGTGGCTCATTGCATGGTAATTCTAGCACCCACTGGGATCTGCAAACTCTGACATGTGATTACTTTTCCCCCTTGTGCCCCTATTCAGAAGGACATTAAACAGAAAGGATAGAAGACCTTCCAGCTTTTGATACTTCCAGTCTTCAAAATGACCTCTACAACTTGGCAGGAAACAGATCCCACTCACTTCTCTTGGATTGTGTATGGAAATTTTTCAGAGGTGCTACCTGGCTGGGAGAAGTTGCCAGACTGACTTGGCAACATGCTTCTTCCTCCCTACTTTTCAGAATCAACCTCTGTGTCTAGCTCAGGCCATTGTGATGACCCAGCAGCCCTCTCCTGCGCTTCTTTGCCTGGTCTCTTGGATAAAAAGTGTAAATGCATCAAGAATCATTCTTCAGTAGGCTTCTTGGGAATACTTCCCTTTAATATCTTCTTAATTAGTGCATTCCTTCTAAACAGCTTCTTAAACAGCTTTCTTGCTAGACATAATATTTTCCTAACTGTTGTAATACTTTATAAATCATGCATCATAAATAGCATTTTTACCATAAATGTATCTTGCACAATTCACAGTCTCTAATTTGTGTTGTGCTCTCCATAAAGATGACACATGTTTCTAGAGAGATTTTGGCACTTCAGTCAGCTTTCCTTCCCTTCACTGCTGTCACTCTGGGGAACCCATGTCCTCACATTTGTGTTTTTGTGTAGGCTGAGCCAGAGCACTGACACCCTGCAAAGCCCAGGCTGTGATGGCAGGCGGTGCAACTACACGTCTGCATGTGTGCTCGCCATACTGTCTCTTTGCCGTTGCTTCTGGATTTGTTGCCTTGTGGCAGGAATCTTTATCAATAGCTTCAGTATTGATTAAAAGTCTCTGAACAATGAAGACAAGGCAACAGTGTCTCCAGCTCTGTCATGGTTGTAAGAAAGAAGCAAGTATCAGCAAGATGAAACAGGAGAAAACCTTTGGTGACACTGTGCCTCTCTGCTGTTTGGTGCCGCCCTCTGACACCATGACTTACCCACAAGTTTAGCAGTATGTGTTCAACACGGTTCCCTACCTCAGCCCTGGACTGGGTCTTTACCAGCTAGCTACCTTTGCTTCGCAGACACACCAAGGAGCCTTGCAAACCCTACTAGCCCCTCCAACGGCTCGTAGAATCTAACTAGCAGCTTAAGGGAAGAGGTCTTGCAGGAGGTGTGGGTTTCCTTTATTTCATCAGGAAGCTCCTTGAGCAGGTGCTGGTAGTCTCTGAAAACAGGGGCATATGCACAAAGGTGGGTCTGGCAACACCCCTGGGCACACTGGTTGTGACCTACTGGGGCTTTTCTGTCTTGCTGACACCCTGAGCAGCTGCACGGCAATTAGGCAGTTTAGACAGATGAAGCGCTATAGCAGTGTTAATTATTCTTAATGAGATTGCTCCCAAGCGGCAGCACAGCAGCTGCTGCCCCTTGCAGGGTGACTCTCCCAATAAGGAGCATGGAGGGCAAGTGAAAGTGCAAATCACAAAGGCCCCTGCCTGACTCCTGCATTGCATTGGGTGGGTGGCTGGAAAAATGGGCAGCACACAGGGCACGTGTGTCACCCACCTACCCCTGGCAACCTTACTGTCCCTGCACTGCTAGGGCCAACACACTGGGCTGCTGCCAAACTTCATTGCAGCAGCACCACACCGGCCAGCAAGCTGGTTTTTCCCCCTTAAGAAACAAACCAAACCAGCACTAACAACACCCCTCACCCCCTGCTGGGGTGGAGGAAGGGGGTGGCCAGACAAAAAACCCAAAAAAATCCCCACAACAACAGACAAGAAGGAAAGAAAACATCTTTAGCTTCAGGACCAAAATGATTTCCTTTCTTATGTCTGACTTGTCTGTTTGCTGTCTTTTCTCCCTCACCCCAGACTCCATGCACATAGAGGACATGGATGCAGTGCAGAAACTCCAGGACCTTCTCCACGAAGCCCTGCAGGACTACGAGCTGAGTCAGCGCAATGAGGAGCCCCGGCGAGCAGGCAAGCTGCTCCTGACCTTGCCCCTCCTGCGGCAGACGGCTGCCAAAGCTGTGCAGCACTTCTACAGCATCAAACTGCAGGGCAAGGTTCCCATGCATAAACTCTTCCTAGAAATGCTAGAGGCAAAGGTCTGACAGCCCCAGCACCAGCCGACAGTGGCCGGGGAACAAACTAGTGACAAAGATGCAGACAACGGAGCAATCCAAACAGCAGCAGCAGCCACCGCCGGCTTTTATCTCCAATCATTTATTATGGAAGAATTATTTAATGTCTATCTGTCGGCGTGACTGCAGAATCTTGTGTACAGGAGGGGGGAAACTTTTAATCAGTCACCTGTTTCTCTTTTTTTCATTGTTTTCTCTGTGGGAAATACCAGATTATGCTCTTGCACTTGTTGAGGCACCATGAGGGCTCAGCCCCTCTGATCAGTGATGCTCTCAGCGCTGTCCAGGCTGTCTGCTCCCCAGCTCCCTCTGCCAGTTCTGGAGGGGGAGTGGGGACAGAAGCAGGAAGAGAGAAAGAATAGAGTCAATATAAACTTTATCTGCTGGTGTTATGAGGGGTCAGTTAGAAAGGGAAGCAGCCATGGTCCTTCTTTTTGTCACCTTTCTTCTGCCTCTTACTATAGAGTAGATGCTCCTTTGGAGAACAATGCTGCTGGACCTCTCCTGAACAAAAAGGCTGCCCCCCAGACTCCTCTAACACTTGTACATACAGGCCCCACTTCTTACTGGGAAAGATGCTCCTAACTGTGTAAGATATTCTGCGACCTTGTACAGTGTGTCATTACGCCTGGCTAGTCCCTCCCATGTACAATCCCCGCAGGCCCTTGAAGAGGTAGGATGTATGTCCCTGAGAAAATGCAAGTCTTTCCCAAATGGCAAGAGAAAGGAGTCTGATATTATGCTTCAGTGCTGGGTTGACTTGATAATCTCTGTATCCTCTCCTATGTGGTGCTAACTACAATTCTTCCACACTTTTCACCCCATAGTGTATCACACCTGCCTCTTCAGCTCAGCTGAGTGCCATTCCCCACCTGTTCCTTGTGGCAGAGAACACAAGGCTTTGTCTGCATGGTTACTGCCCAAGTATAAATACACCCCAAACCAGATCTTTCCTAGACTTCATTAGAGCTCTTTGGCTCCACAGAGACTTTAGGCTTATTGCCAAATTCTAGTTAGGAATCAAGGGCACTGCTTTTCAGAGGAGGCAGCTCTAGAGCCTGAGAGATTGCTTTTTTGTGGCAGCCTAGGGAAATAAATTAGAGGATGGCATGAAACCCCTGATACTCCAACTGCTGTCTTCCCCTGCCTCATCCCATTATCCTCAACAGCAGGAAAAGAGCTAGCATAGATTATACCTGGGGCCGGTAAGAGGTTCTCTTGCTGATCAGAAAGCAAATACCTGACCTTGAGGTGGCGGGAGAAGAACAGGGGGAATGTTTATTTATTCCTTTTATGTAACCAGGTTCCTGCTGTCTCCAAGCCCTGGTGTAGATCTGCTGCCTAAGCCATAGCTGCTGCATTCCCAGTAGCCAGAAGGGAATGTAGGTGACTGACAAAACTGACTGTTGGTGTTCCCTGAAACTTTATTTTCTAGGTCACTTAGTTTTAAGCCATCCTGAGCTGACAAAAACTGAGTGTATTGTCTTTTTTTGTGGTCAGCAGCATGGCAGAAGAGGTGAGAAAAAATCTCTCATCTACATTTGAGACACCACTAACTCTATTGCCTCTGTTCTCCTCAAGCTTCCATCCTTTCCTGGCTTCCCCAGGAGAAAGGTGGTGTGGCAGAGGAGTAACTTGTCCCCAGGAGGAAGTCTTCCAAAGCAGGGTTGAGATGTGTGATCAGAGACACTGGGTGCTTGTTTTCTGCTGGAGCAGAATGTGTCCCAGCAGGGCTGTCAGTACTGCAGAACCCTGCCCTGGCAGGCTCACAGGGGTGCTGACTGATGGTGACCGCTCAGCTCTCATAGCCAGCCCACACCTTGTACTTTAATTAGTTCCATTCCATCTCCTTTGAGTTCTTCCTATGCTACACAGTCACTCATTTTGTACTCACTTGATAAAGGAATTGTCTTGCTTCAGGCATATTAGTAAACCAGCAGAGACCTAAGGGGCAGAAGGCACATGGGAACTGGGACTCCTTCTGTGCTCACAGCAGTAGCAATTACACAGTGGCCTTGTGCTTTGAGAGGATATTTGTGCTTCTCTCCCCAGCTCCCTCCCAGAGGCAGCTGGGAAGAAAATGAGAGGCTTTTGGTTGCACTCATTATCCCTGTACCTATCTGTGACTGAGGGACCAATGTGAAATGCATGCCACCACTACAGAGCCATCTTGCCGTGTGCTGTGCTCTGGCAACTCTTCCTGGGTATGGCATAAATGCTTTCACAGATGTGCTGGGTTGCATTATCACCTGTAAGTTTGACTCACTTGACCACTGCTGCAATGCTGCCAAGTCCCACACAGCTCAGCCACAGTACATTGTGTCCTGGCCTGCTGTGCAAAGGTAGCTGTCCCAAAATGGGTTGAAAAGATCCTAAGAAGCAATTCTTAGTCTGTTGGGCCCCGCCAGAAAAGTCACTTACTCACACATAAACACACACCCTCACACTCCCCCCCTTCAAAAAAAAAAAAAAACAAAACAAACAAAAACCACCCAAAAACAACCCCAAAAGGCTTTTCTAGCTTTCTTGTATTTGGACTCAGGCCTGCTCTCTGTAACAGGAAACTGTCTACAAAACATAATTAAGGAGAGCTGCCGAGTTAGCTTCTAGCTCACAGAAACTGCTGGCTTCTTAGATAGAGGCAACTCCTGCTTTGGCAGAGCAATATAAAGATACCAAATACATTTTTTTCCAGGAACTTCTTTCTCTATTAAAGCTGCATAACCTTGGAGCCCATCTGAGTATTCTCCATTGCTTGAAGATAATATGCAGGGAAATGTTTGCATTTCTTCTGAAATAGGATGGGAAGTGAACCAGACAGTACTTAGGGTATAATAAACTCTCTTAGCAAGGAATGGAAACTCTTCCCCAGGAACTGGGACAGAAACACCTGTCTAGATTTAACCCTTAAAAGGCTTGTACCATCATAAATTGGGAAGCAGGTCAGGTCTCTTGGGCCCTTCAAACAAGTCCAGAATCACAATCATCTCTTCCCAGTTACTCTGATCTGCTGTGCATAGCTAGTGCTATTACACTGACACAGCTGAGGAACATTTCCAGCTACGCAGTGAGCTGGGATTGCAGAGGAGTATAACATAGTGTAGTTCTCCCAATGCATTTTGAAGTAGGAAAAGAAGCTTCAGCTACTGCTTAGGTCTTTGAATGCTCACAGTCTCTTACAAAAAAGTCTGGGGATGTGGAAGGTGAGACATGAACTAGGAAATGGGTTCTGGGTCAGTGCTCTTTATGCTGCTCATTTGTAATATAGGATTCACAGAGTCAGCATCATACAGCTGTCCTTCTTCATGGGGCAAAAGATGATGGAGCTCGAGCCTTGGAAAACAGATGGGCTCTATGACTTAAAGAAAAGAGAAGCAGTAGAGATAAGTGTATCAGTGACAGTGAATAAACCCACACCAGCAACTACGGTAAAAGCAGCTCCAGTCCCTGATTTGCATGTGTGGGTAACAAAAACCATGTACCTCTCAGCTACTACAAAAGGCAGTTCTTCCCAAGTGACCAGCTTTTCTGTTTTGGGCACATTCTTCTCTGGGAACAGCAGTGTCTGACCTGTAATGCAAAACAAATTTCATGGGGATCAATTAAAAGGTAAATTACCACTCTGAATTTAGGTTTCTGGGGAAACTTGGGCATTACACCTTGCAGCAAAACTGTGAAGCTACAAGAAATGTCCCCACAACAATCAGAACCTTGCAGTATTGCTTATGCTAAGGGGGCATTATTTTTCTCTTTGTAAACTATGTCATCTTTTTTTTTTAAACTATTATAAATATATAAAATAAAACATGCTTCACCAGAAACATGTAAGCAGCTATTAGAGGGGCAAGTAATTGAGAAAGACCCTAGAATGTAATGTTGAGCTTTTATTACCAATTGAAGCTAAGAAAACAGAGCTTCCACTTTGTATCCACAAGCTATAATCAATCGTATGGCCAAAGGCTGCTCTGCTGTTCTTGTGGCTGGGTTATGTGGAGAGGCCAGAGAGAGACAGAGGCTGTGAGAATGATGCAGGGAGTCATAGACAGTCAGTGAAATAAACAGTATCTACTTAACTATTATCTGCTCCTAAAAAAATAACAACCTGTTAAATAAATTGTATTCCTGTGGTACAGGTCATTTCAAACAAAACAAGAAATAAAACAAAGAAATGTAAAAACTAATGCAGACAGAGTAATGTTTATTGTGTTTAGGAGCTGCTCTGTTCTGTCCCTTGGAATGCACATGGCTCCACAGAAAAGGCCGGTGTGGGGGAAGGCATGATCTGTCTGTATTTGCTGCGGAAGAGCAGGAAACCCCCAGCCCTCTCATTTAGAAATGCTCATTTCATGCTTTCCCATATAAAAAAAAATCTCAGCAAGCTTCTGAGATTTTGTGAGATGAGCTTTGCTGAGGACTTTTAAGACTGGCAGTGCTGCCAGTCTCTGCCACAGACCAGTCTATTTCTCCCACTCACTCATTTTCTTTCCACATTCTACACTTCAGTGGTGCAAGGAATAAACAGGAGCTAGCGATGAAAAAGCCTTGAAGTTGTTCCAGTGAAAAACAAAACCTCTAATCATAAAGTAGACCACTGGCTTAAACCCAGCAGTGACATCATGAGTGTTGTAAGCATTACAGCAGCTGCCCAGTGCTTATGAAGTGGATGCAAGTGCTAAAGTCACAGCATTCGCATTGATCTGGTGGTCAGGTGGTGTAAGAGGGAAAGCTCATAGCTGCTTGAGAAAGCAGAAGGAAATGCACTCTGGTAATTGGGGCAGAGATGTGAGAAACAAGGACCCCAGGTTTTTGTTCTACCTCTGATCTGTCAGAGGTACCAGACACCATCCCACCCTGTTTAAGCACCTCCATCTCCAACACACCTCAGCCAACACTGCTAAGGTCCTTCTTTTGGGCAATGGCACTCACTGGGATGATGCATCAAACCAGGCAATCAAGAGGCTGCTCAGCCTGCCCTCTGAGGAGGAGGTGGTGGCTGAATTAGTGGTGGCCAGTAGGAAAGGCCATGGGCTAAAAAATGAACCTGAATGAAAAACCAAGATGGGCATGGAGCTGTAGATGAAGGAGAAGCATGACAAGCTTTTTCTACGCTGGAAACAGCTACCCCCAGCCCCACAGCCAGCAGCACCCTGACTGTGATGGACTCAGTCTTGGAACCAACACAAACCCCTTCCAAGTTCACATAGGCAGCTCACAGTCACACAGAGCGTACTTAAGTGCTCTGAATGTTGTATCCATTCACAGAAGATCTGGATTTGGCCACCTCAGTAGGACTTTAAATGGGTCCTACTTCAGATTAAATATAGCAAAGGGATGTCAATTTGTTGCTTCTGGGGTTCTGAAAATTAACATGGCACTAGAGCTGACGGTGTCAAGAGATTGGTAAGGATAGCAAGTGGACTACAGAGAGCCTGGGCTCCACTCTTCAAACACCATCTAAGGGCTGTTAGCATTCCTTGGTCCCTTACTTTAAAGTTGTGGCTGCCTCACTGATATTTCTTGGGCATCCTTCTTTGTCTAGGTGTTTTGAGGCTTTCTTTACTTTGCTTAGTAGTGTTCACTCACACTGGAATTAGAAAAAAAACGAGAAGGGGGTTGTCTTCATAGTAAAGCCATGCAACACTGGGAGAAAGTGAGGCCAGCCCTGATATTTCCTCTTACAGATGAGCTTCACAGGAAATACTAGGAAAATACTGTATTTTCTCTGGTTAGTTGGAGAGGGAAACAGATTTCTATACTAATCAATGCTGAGTTCTCTAAACACATTTCTCTCACCAAAGTTAATGGCATGCTTAACTGCTGGGATATGTTCTTAAATTTCAAATGTTAGAAAATGAGTGCAGTAGTTTTTTGTGGCTACCTACACACAAAATAAAAGAAAAACCAGCAAGCGAACTGTCCCTTCCAACTCAGGCTATTCTATAATTCTATGATAAATTTTCTCTTTCAGGCCAAGGTATTACACAGGGAATCAAAGCAAACATTGGCTGAGGTACAGAAAACTTTAGCGTTCAACTTCCAGTAACAGAAAGCTGGAGAGCTTGCACTGTGTGCCTGGCTTTCTTTACAAAGACATTTTCTCCCATTGCAGCATTTTTGAAATGATACCATGGGAAAAGTGGAACACCTGTGCCTGGGGAGCAGGAGGACTAACCTAGCAGTGTGGTAGGGTGGCTGGGGGAGAGACGCTGGTAAGCGACTGATGTGACTTGGGTTTGGAAAGTGCAAGGATGGTTCAGTAAAACACATCATCTGATCCAAAACACTGCTGCCAGCTGGACACAAACAACAGCCTTGCTCCAAAAGAACTGCATCCAGCGAGTCTTTTAACCTTAATCAGCTGTGAGAGGCCTGTCATGCTCCTGGTCTTTGTGTGCTTCCTTGTACAGAAATGGGCAGGGCTAGAAATTCTTTGGCTAGCAGCATCCAAATAATTGTAAGTAAAAGTGAAGTCACAGGAAGGATAAGAACTGGCCAGAATGTAAAAACATGGCAAGGAGGTATGATCAAGTGTCCCAGCAATTTAAGGATCAAAGGTCCTTAAATTTAAGGATCAAAGGTCCTGCTCAATTTTCCTTACTATTCATGATCTAGGTCTCTTGATTTCACCCACAGTCATTTCTTTTCAGGGAGGACGTACAGCTGCCAGCCTTACCCCTTCCCTGGGTACACTCAGCACCAATTGAGTTAGGAAAATGTGAAAATGAGAAAGGCAAATGGCTGCCTTCCACCACTTGATCTTGATGCTTTAAAGACAAGTTCAAAAATGTAATCCCTATCTGAGATACATCTATACAGACATATAGACAACCCTCTTTGTGTAGCTAGCTACACACGAATGTACACACCCATTGCATTGTTTAGTTATGTTTTCATTCACAGCACTACTGGAGCTCACAACTGCCTTCAGAGTAACTTAAAAAAAAGATTAGCCTATTTAAATAATTTTCCTAATAATAATAACAATTACAGGTTGGAATCCTTCTTCCTTTATATGGATGCAGTTTTTTCCTCAATCTTTTTTTCATCCACCTGAAAAACAGAGGAAACTGATATGGCACCTTGGTCTTTCTCTGATGTAATCCTTTTATTATAATATAAATGAATGTTTTAAACCCAGGATATTTTAATACATTCCTTGACATATTGAACAAAATAATTTTTTAATGTATTTCTTCCTATTGCACAGTAAGAAGTTGATTTCTGTTTAGAAGTCCCACCTTGCTTAATCCAGAAATACCAAACTCTTACTTCTTTAGGTGCTTAAAATCAGCATATTGACCATTTGAAACATTAATTGAAACAAATTAATTATTATGAATTAAATTATTATACATTTTTTTATCTGATTTTCTCTGATTTTAATTTTAATTTTAATTCTTTAATCTTCTCTGATTTTAAAATGCCAGTTTAAGAAACTGGCATTATATTTTCAATAAGCTTTATCATACATCCCTGATGTAACTGCAATTGTTAAATTATAAAAAGCAGGGCAGTGATCAGATAAGGCAAAGCCAGGACAGTGTAAACTCAAATTGCTTTGCCTAAATTGGCAAGAATCAACATAAAGCAAAGCTGCTTTTAATAGATCAGTTACAACAAAGCACATAAATCATGTTTTTGAGAGGGGTTAATTTACACCATATGCCAATTATTTCAAGTGCAATACATAAATTATAAATAATCTCATTGGAGTGGAGAGTGTTTTACTTGGAATGAAAATAATTTAACTAAAGCCAAAATTATAATCACCTTCAATAATTCCATTTCCAGCATTGCAAATTCTTTTCCATCGCAACACTGAAAGCAGTCAATACTGCAAATAATTTTCTATTACTGTTTACATCATTAAACTCAAACAGATCAACCAAACTCTGTTTATATTTTTGTCAGTAGTTAATTCTACTACAAATCAATGATCCTCTGGGTCAGTCTTAGGAAGTATGGTTTCATCAGGTGTTTTTCAGTCTAATGAACTCTTGTAACCAAGACTCAGACAATCACTTATATCCTCCATTGGTTTTGTCATTACACCATAAAAATTTAGTAGTGTCCCAAGGGAGTGATGCTTCCAGCATTGGCACAGACATCAGCTTTTAGGGATGCTATCCCCCAGCTCTTCTGCTGTCTTGAGCTCTTCTAGCTCAGACTCACTTTTTCTAGCTGCAGAAAACCCTAAATCGCTGCTCCTGCACATTTCTTCTATTCATCACAGCGCTATGATTTCTCATCACAAGGTTCCTGCTCTGATCCAGCCTATTTTCCTGGCTAGCTTGGATATATTTTTGGTTTTTCCACTACTGGATAGTCTCTTTTTCTCCTGACTCCCTCCTCCTGTCCTCTTTCCAGCACACTGCCAGAAACATGTGGGTGAGGAGGCCACGAGTGAATCTCCCGTCCCCTGTGGCAGCCTGAACTTCTCCAGACCTCTGGTGGGACAGTGTGTTCCAGCTTCCTTAAAAACAAGGCCCCTGTGGCTAGCAGCCAGCTCACTGTTCTGGATGCCCTCTACTTGGAAGGAGGGTCACCCCAGCTAATAATGTTTATTGTTCCCCATTGCTGAAGCTTTGCTCAGCTTTCCAGTGCTGCAAGAAATGCAGTGTCACCCAAACGACTTTCTCCAAACCAAAGGAAGGCCTACAGGAGGATATTTGTAAAATTACACTGTTGATGCCCTTTAGGTCAGGTTATCCTTTCCTATCATTCTCAAACTTATGTCCACAGCCAGATTAGATCACAGCAGCTGCTGCAGCAGCTCTTGTTAACTGGACAAACTACTCCAAACCAGAGAAATACCATGTTCACCTCAGGCTCCACTGCACAACTTGAGAGAACCTCAAAATCCTGCCAGCATAAGCCAGTGAGGCCATGCAGCAGGACAGCACACAGCCACATGTGGTGTTGCCAGTGCTTTAACTTTAATGGCTTTAATGCCAGTGCTGCATTCCGATTATTTCCTTTGCAAATAGTTATTAATCCAAATTGAGTTACAGCAATTATAGAAACACTACAAAATTCACACTAAATGATCACAAAAAATAAAAACCTTTTCCTTTTAAAAATAAATTGTAGCACCTTCTAAATGTTTCTAGAAATGTAACCATGAAAGAAACAACCAGTAAAAAAAGAACAAAGCCTGCCTGGACATACATTAGGCTCCATTTCTCAATTTGCTTGAATCAAGAGACCAACTTGCCTTTTTAAAAGAAAAAGAAAATGCCTGGACTACCTTAGGAATGGGTACTGTCATCTGTAAATGAGCAAGGGATAAACAAAAACTCAATGGACGGGCAAATAAGATGTTTTGAGTTTACCAAAATGATAAGGTTATTATCATAACTATAAAAATACTATGTAAAATTGTAATTAATAGATAAGCAAATGTGACACCATTTTGCAGATTTCCTCTGAGCCCACTAGCCTGTGCTGCAAGCAGAGTAAAACTGTGTGAGAGGAATACACCCTGAGTGTATTCTGAATTCTGTAAGAGAGATTGCAGCTGGATAACATCTCTGCCTAGCACACTGAGCCATTATAGCTCAGCACTTCCTTCTGCCATCTATGGCCTATTGCAAGCATTTGGAGCAGGGTCCTCCTTTTCATTCCATGGCTGCTCACTGCACACAGCAGGCCCCTGGCTCACTTCTTCTTTCCCGGGGAATGGGGCTTGCAGATAAGTATATCCTAAAAAGTGACTGAAACCTAATATAAAAGATGCCTCGGACCTCTCAGATTCTGGGAGACCTAATCACTGCATTGGCTGAATTAGCTTGGATTGGGACTTGACAACTGTCTTTGGGTTTTGCTTTTCACGTGGAACATGTTCACAAAAGGGTGCATCAATGACTCATTCTGGAGTTTCTGATTGCTGTGTGTCCTAGAGCATGTTGCTGAGCTGCTCCTGTCAATCCTCTGGACATTCTCACAAGCAAAGATATCTCCACAAGCAGGCTACCTACAGCTGCCCGCTGTGTGTGTGTTATTTGTTCCAACACAAGGAATAAATAACTTACCCCCAAGTTGTCAGTGACATATCATGCTAAGCACTGATGCTGTCACCTCCTTGGTAACAGGTGCCATACTCTGCTGGTTCCATTAATTCTCACACAGGTCATCACAGCAAATGCCCTTTTCACCGAGTCTGGCTCTGCACCCTCCACAGCACAAGTTGTTCATCTGGCAGATTCCAAACAGTCAAAGAACAGAAACTGCAACAGAAACTGCAACAGAAACTGCAACAGAAACTGTCTGGATTATGTCTATGAATAGTTGCAATTCACTGTGATATGCCAAGGGAGAGCAGCTAATCTGCACTGGGACAGTGCTTCACAAGGTGAGCAGAGATGGCTAGATGTCCTTCACAAAAGTATCCTGGTGACTTCCCAGCCATGATGGAGAAAGGAAATAATCATCTCTTCCATGAGTGCTTATCAGGTTACTAGCTACCCAGCAAGTCAGGAACACGTAGAACTTCTGAAACAAACAGAGAGAAAAAAAAATTATGATAACACAAAGGGAACATTAAGCAGCACCACAGCATCTCTGTGCTCCGGATTTTGCTGAAGAATCAATCACCCTTTGCAGATAGCTTTATGCTTCACAGTTACTGCTGCTAAGCAGGTTAATAAATAAATAATCTCTCTTCTGTTACTTCTCTCCTTCACAGTCCCCAACCTGCACTTCTTAATGGGACTAGGGAGACATGGGCACAATATTATTTCCCTGCCAGTCCACAGTTTAGGTGCCTTTTATTTTCTGTTGGATCATAGGATCATAGAATCACAGAATGGTTTGAGTTGGAAGGGGACCATGAAGATCATCTAGTTCAAACCCCTCTGCCATGTGCAGGGACACCTTCTACCAGACCAGGTTGCTTAGAGCCCCATCTAGCCTGGCCATGAACTCTTCCAGGGATGTGGCAGCCACAGTTTCTCTGAGCAGCCTGGTCCAGTGCTTCATCACCCTCACAGTAAAGAATTTCTTCCTAATATCTAGTCTTCCAAATATCTAATCATATCTTTGTCTAAAAAGCAGAATTCAACCTGTTACCCCAAATCTGTGTTTTGATAGCCAGGAGCAAAGAATCCAAAAAAGGAACTGAGTGTTAGAAGTTCTGGGACTGCTTCCCAGCAGCAAAAACTGCAGCTGCTGAAATGCAGCTCAACCTGTATACATCTGTGTGAGACACAGGGTCTCTCCTGCTTCCACATTCGTGTGGTTCCTAGTACTCTTCTTTGTGGAGAAGAGATGGCTGTATGTGTCTCTGCAGCACACAAGAAAGAGAAGCAAATCTTTAAGACAAGTACTTGCCCAGACATCAAAAGATGGTAACTTCTCTGTGCCAGACTGCACCAGAGAGACCCGCTGGAGTCTCTCCTAGAATTACCCTTTCCAAGTAATGAAGATGAGACACCTTCTGAGTCTGAAGTGTCAAGAGAGAAGATGTTGGAACAAGCTGCTAAATAAGAGATAAATCACCAGCACAGTGTATCATGTACATCCAAGAGATCTGTAGGAGTTTGGAATGGAAGTGGCTGAGCTGCTGAAGGCATGAATTTTCTCATTAAGGTCAGCTGTTACACTGGAGTAATGAAGGGTAGCAAATGCTCTAAGTTGTTCTAAAAAAGGCATTTGGGATGATCTGGGAAGTCACAGACCACTGAACTTTACTCTGAATCAGGTAAATTGGTTGAATTATCAAGTAAAATTAGAATCACAGGGAAGGACTATCACAGAGAATTCACTTCGTTTTGTTCCAGTGTCCTTGTCCTCTTTCCACTGCTTCTCAATACTTTAAAAGTCCTGTTGATTCTTCTGGTCTCCTGCTTAAATCATTCCTCTTTACATTTTGTGCATTTGACTATGTCCTGCAGAAAATCTTCCTTCTTTCCACCTAATTCTGTCCTGCAGAAAACTGCATGAAGAAATATTTGTATTTATTCATGTCGTAATTCTATTGCCATTGTGGGTACTACAGAGAAAAACGGCAATAGGAGAAATCCTACCTGGTGTCCCAGTGATCCACCACCAGTCTCTCACTTGTCCCAGTCTTAACAGACAAGAACTATATATTCTATGAGGATAACTCCTTAAACCACTGCAAACTGTGCTTTACCATGTTAAGACCATGCAACCACGTGAAAGAACATTTTAGTAGCAAAGAGTTTTCTACATGAACCCTTATATGATTCCTGATCCAGATGGAATCTTAGGATGAAATGAAAGGCCAGATCACCTCTTCAGTTTCCTTGGTAAGATACACTGAAGAGAACAATCCAGCAAGTGTCTCAGTTCTGTGCCTGACTCAGGATTTGCTTTTATATTGCAGCATAACACCTTTTTCTGAACAAGTCGTGTGAGGTAGCAGTGACCTATGAAAGATGCTGGCCAAGCTATGGCCAGGCTACTGAGGGCATAGCCAGGATGTGATGAGTCAGGAGCAGAACATGCGATAGATACAGGGTATGCTCCACTCAAGGAGCTGGGAGCACGGGAGCTTGAAGCAGAAGACAGAAACCAGCATGGGTTTCTTCTGGGACAGCCAGGTAATATACTAGGTTCTTACCCATGGGGAAACATCAGAGGCTAGAGGCAGAGTAGTAGAGGATCCCAGTCAGAAAACTCAGAAGCTGAGGTATGTGTCCTGCAAAAACCTAAGATGGAGGCACACAGGCACCCAGCCTGCAGCTGACATGCCCTAAAAGAGCACAGGCAGGCACCATTACAGTTTCACATCTTCTGTTTAGATCTTTGCACCACGAGTATTTACAGACCTACCCTATCTTGAGTAGTCATTGTTGACTTAGATTAATTTGAGATTACATAGAGCCCAATACACACTCATTAATTTGGCAGGTTTGCTTCTGATACTGTAACTGCTACATAAAATCACATTTACTTAAGTAGAAATGAGACAAGTTACCAGTTTTAACAGCTTTAATTGTTCAAGCAGAGCAGATAGGATTTTCCCTAATACCTTTTCATGCAGTTCAGTGTCTGGAAATACCACCCTGAAGAAGACATAAAAGAATCATGTTGATCCTGTACCACTTTAGCTATTTTGCATATTCATTTTTTTATTACTTAATGTTTCTAATACCTAATTCTTTAAGCCCTAAATATCACTAAGTAGTGATATTAATGAACACGTTAGACTCTAATTCATACTAATAACCCATATTACTTGGGTCAAACTAACTTCAGTGTTTACTTGGACAGTACCATAGTTAAATTGTTATTATCATTTCATTCCACATTTTGATAAGCCTTCTGACTTAACAACTTTCATAACTATCATGAGTTTGTTTTTATTTCTAACTAATAAACAAGGGTTCCAGAATTTTTCTGACTAGACGTTCACTTCCATGCATCCACATGATGGCAATGCAATTCACTTTCAAACTCCTAAGGTCTAAATTTCTCTGTTTGGACTTCTGGAAAATTAGAACGCTCTCTGCAAGGTCACTGCAATGCTTCCTTCTCACTGAAGTCCAAAGTCTAAGTGGATATTAGGATTTCTAAAGATTATGACCTTTATGGCTTGGGAAGTGGAGCATCTCTGTTCTTGCCTCTGAGTCACCATGCACCTGATGCCTCACTAATCCCCAAGAGGTTTGATGTACCACAGCACTGATCAGCTATAATTACTCCTGGAAGCCAGCTGCCACTCAAGTGACAAAGAAGTCTGCAGAGCCGTTCCCCCAGCCCCCGTCGCTGCGCACTAGGACCATTTGAATACAATATTAAATAGAACAAGACATGGGCAATACGTTATTTTTGCAAAGCTGAGCTTGTCACATTTGCAAAATTAATATGGTGTGGCAGCAGATGAAAGGGCCACCTTCACTGTGGAGCTCCCACATTCAGAGCCAGACAGCGTGAGCCCAGTAGTGAAGTGCCTGGTTTTGCACAGCCATGAAGTTTTCAGACACAAAATGGGCAACTAGCAGGACATGGCAAGTCCTTTATGATAAGCACAAAGATGAGAAAGTAATGACAGGAATGAGTGAAAACAGGTATTTCCTACTAAGCCTAATGAAAACTCTTCTGGGCCTCACTGGAACACTGTGCCAGCAGGCCTCAGAATTTTGTTGAAGGTGTTAAACCCTCAAAGTGCAGCAGTCAATCTGCAAGGCAAAAAGCACTGGCAGCCTCTAGAGCCATTCTTTCTGGGACCACTAGACAGTGGATGTGAGTTTTGTTTATTTAGCCTCCATAGTGAACCCTGCACCCCAAGGACGAAGGGGAGGACTGAGTGCCTGCTCCAAGGGACTCAAAGCCTAAACTACAAAGTCTCTGCTGCTGTTCAAAGGGGGTTACTTTCTGGGCAAATTTCCTTTTTTTTTTTTTTTGAAAGAAAGAAAACACTTAGGATAGACAAAGAAGATAAAACAACTGCCACTTTGCAAAGCAGCCTGTGATGCCAGCAGTATCACCACAGATCTGTTTTTGTTCCTTTTGTCCTTCCTTCAAACAGAAGTTAAACACACCCATTTCCTCCCTTGTACACTTTCCTCTTCAGAGACAGACATGGCTTAGGACCACCCCCCTTCCAAATCAGAATTTCACTTGGACACACCCTGCTAATAAAATCCACAGTAGAAACTGTAATAAAGTATGGCATCTTTTGCTTCTTTGGACAATTTGCGAGATGGATTTTTTTGATATGGGATTTATATGGGGGGGTCCACATGCATAATATATACATATAATATGAAAAATGCTTGTGGATAATACACCTATATATTCAGTGCTCCATGATGCAGTCGGCTCATGTATTCCCTACACAGAGACAGTGGTGACTGTGAGGGGAGCCTACTTGGAGCCTGAAATCTGACAAGGAAACTCAGGAGGCTTCAGACTACATACTCCACATGAGCTTGACCTTCCCAGTGAAAGCCCACCAACTGTGTGGCACTGACCACACAGCCCAGAACTCTCCACAAGCCACTTCACAAGACAGGACACACAACAGGTTATAATGTCATGCCCTCAAACATAAGGTGGGGTCAGTGACCTTCTCCTCATCCCACTGCAGTGTCCTCTGAGAAGGAGAAAGGCTGTTTCAAGACAGGGAAGGTATATCCTATGCTGGTACTGGGAATCCCACAGAGTGACAGAGAGCAGTTCTACAGCAATTGCTTTATTTAAAATGCAAAATGTGGATGTGTTTAGAGGAGCTATCAGCATCAATCACTGTATGCAAATACTGCCTGTGGAGAAGAGCTTCCCCTGTAAGTCACTCCTCACTGCCCTAATCGAGTTAGTGCTAGTGACTGAGGGCATGTTGAACGCTGATGGGCCACTGATAGTGCTGTCCCAGGAGAAGATTAATAAAAGGCAGCAGGAGTACTTAGCCCCAGCTGGGCACAAAGTCGGGGAGGGAGGTGAGGGGGGAGGACAAGGGTGTCTTTCAGTCTAGCAGCTGTTGCCCATTACCACAGACACAAAAAAGCAAAACTTGCAGTCTTCTCCCACAATCATTATCATACTTGTGGAGGAAGGTCAGTGCAGACCACATATGCTGACTTGAACAGATGACATTGCTGACTTGTGGTTTGTAGTCACAGGGGAACATGAATCCATAAAGGAGAGGTAAAAAAAACATGCAACTCCACTGCTGTTAAGCTTATATGTACCTAGAACAGGGGTGTGCATCCAGCCTAGGGACCCACAAGCTGACACTAAAAACTAGAGCTGCATAGAAACAATGAAGGATTTGTTCAGCATGTCGTGAAGGAGGAGCGAAACACATTGCACACAGACCCCAACAGTCACCACGGAAAAAACACCACAACTCTCATTGTACCAACTACAAGTGAACTTCAGCCTTTGTCCCATTCTGGCAGACGAACTTTAAGTACTGCTAATGATAGTCATTAACATCGTTCCCTCTCTTTCTCAGCAGCCAGAGCAGTAGAAGGAGAGTGGGGAGGGTGCAGAAGTTCTCAATCTTCTCAGTGCTGAGAGCAGAAAAGAAATGGAGCACTGCTTGCTAGGTTGGTTTTAATCCATTCATCAATAGCAGTTTTACTGCCCACTAGTTCCCTCTTCTCTTACTAGTCAAGTCCTAAAACTTCTACCTTGCCACCTCCTCTCAGGTTCTCTCACCATAACCTTGGCCACATCACCCACACCTGCTTCCTGCACCAAATTGTTGCCAATATCTTTCCTCTTACAGCCTCCTGTTGCAGACTTCTGCTCTGAGCTCCTCTTCCACCATGTTGGCCCTCCTCAGAACTTGAGTTATTGTCACATCTCTCCAATGTATATGAGATACAGTCAGCATCTTGAAGAGGGAGAATCTTCTCTTTCATGTATCTGTAAAATGGTCAGAACATTTATATTGCTCTATAAATAAGGATAGTAAGAGTCTAATGCTGGCAACTCTGGCAGATGTATAGAAAAGGATGATGGCCTGCCCATGGAATGAGATCATTCTGCTTACGGGAAGATTTTATATCAAAGTGGCCTTCTGCATGAGGTCCAATACCTATCAAAATCCTTCTCAGTCTAGCAAAAGCAAAGCTAGTGCTGTGTTAGGAAGCCAGTTTGATGCAACAATTCTCACAAGTACATGTCTGGCTGGCAAGCAATACAGAATTACAGAGAGTTCACATAAGAAGTAATGTCCAGATATACCAGAAAGTGCAGAGTAACTTCTGCTTTCCTCGAAAACATAGAAAGCATAGGGCTACCCTGGTCCACAAGGAACTTGACATCAGAGAAGGTACCACCATCCCAGCTGCAGGTTTGTGATGCATGCCCCTCTAAACCACTAGGAGGACACCAGACCCAGTCCTCCCACAAAAAGAACTCACATCATTAAAAACCTCACAGAGCTGGTCCTTCTGCATGCAGTCTTACCATCACAGCCTGGATGGAGGAATCCCGTACAGGGTGTACACAATATTTCTAGAAACACAGTACAACGTTTGTAGGCTTCTAAAGATGAGACTTAATTATTACTGCTGAATGAAGAGTGAGACAGGGAAGGGAGGAGAAACAAATCCTTCAGCACAGTTGATATTAACACCACAAACAGTAGCAGTGTACTGCATACCTCTAGTTCCAGACTATATTTTTGTAGGCTTCAGGCTGTTGTATCTGAAAACATTGCCAGAGAGAAGGAAGGAGTGAATGGTAAGTCTCCTTCCTTCATCCTGTCATCTCCAAGTCCTATCAGATATTTCTGCTTCCCTCTGAATTGTTTCAGCTTATCCACAGAAACTGATGTACCATTGATCTGCAGTTAGAGGGCTGCCTATGGATTATCTGGGGACAGGGATACAAGACAGAAGATGGCAAGGATGCTCTTTCAGGTATGTGCTATCCCCACATATTCCACAGCTCTGACACGTGCATGCTACAGCCCAAGCAGCATTGAGATATTTACTCAGCTGAAGGATAGGGATTTTTCACACTGCATCCCATTCACCATCTCTAGCATTCGAATGATTATGTCCTTCCACAGGCACCAGCTATATAAGAGTGCCCTGGATTCAGGACCAACTACCATCTTTATGGGATAAAATAAGGTCACTATCAGCTCTCCACTCCATAATTGGAGCTGCTCCTCCAAAACCCAAAACCCAGTCAAACCATCACCATTGATCACAACAGTCATTTCAGGGAGCAAAAAGGATCCTGTGTCTTTTCTTCAGTGGACAGATAGTTTGTTTCTGGCATACCAGCAGTTTCCCTACCAGGACAGGAGTGGAGGGGAAGCAGAAAACCTACCATAGAGGGAGGATGGGTGAGCAGCGGGTTCTAGCTTTACAAGAGGATGATAAATGATTACAGCAATAGAACAAAACCAAACATCTTTCATGCTGTCAGAGCAATGAAACCAACAAACACCAAGACATGGACACAGGGCAGTGTGGTCATTTTCCAGAGAAGCACACAACAATCAAGTTACTTCTGCTCTGAATCAACAGACCAATTCATCTTCCCTGGGTTGCTGCAGAAAAGGGCAGGGGAGAAAGAGGTAATCATTTCTCTTCAGTTAGCTAAGAACTTCAGCTGCTCCACAGAGCATTGAATTCAATAGACAGGGTCAGGACAGCACTGGATGCCAGTGCAGAAGACCTGTAAGAGGATGTGGATCACAGAGCTCTAGATGATCGTGAACTTTCTCACACTGCCCTAGTAATTATCAAAGGGTACTATGGGACACTGCTGTTAAGACAGATTGGAAAAAGTAGTACACAGTGTCCAATACCATTCAGTGCTCCCCCAGATTCAGGCGCCACACAAAGCTTTGCCTTCCTGCAGAGGAGCATAAAAATCCCTTCCTGGGGCTTACCTCATCTTCACAGGAGGAGGCCACCAGGGCAATGGCAGTAACTAGTGAAAGCAAGGCTTCCAAAGCAATCACCTCAGTCAGGCTTCCTGAGGAGCAGGTTTGATGAATTAGTGTTCTGCTCAGTGCAGCTGCCCTTGTTGTAGTCCAAGCCTTGGTAGTGAGGAAAAAGTTATTGGTCAGCATAGAATTAAGAATGGGATGGGGAATCATGCCCAGTTTTGCCTTTACCAGCTCCCTGTTGTCTCCTTCTATGGCCCAAGTTGGCCCTGTTCACACACTGAACCAATCAGAAAACATGACACCCAGTGAACCTGTGTGTGTGAGCCAGGAAGGACTTTCAAGCACTGCTGTTCTTACAGATCATTCCTCTCAATATTAAGTGGCACTGGAAAGTCATTCCTGCTAAACTCCAGTGAAAGTAGATCCTGCTAAAGTCCCAGTTCTCTTTAAGAGAACAGGAACAATACTCGGCGATCCTTCTACTGGCAAGCACATCTCATTTTACTCCACTAATGGCAAGAGACACAGATAGCTGTTACTGTTCTTAGCTTGCATCTGGGGAAACAGACTCTGCAAGGGAAGGGAGCTTCCAAGGCCAAACAGAGCAAGGATTTGTTTATAGGCTTTCTCAACTCCCTACTCTCCATACTGTTTGCAATCTCCTTCTTTAGCAAATGCTCTCTCTCAAGCTGATCTAAAGCTTTTAGCAGCTGTCATGATTTAACCCCAGCCAGCAACCAAGCCCCAAGCAGCCACTTGTTCACTCCCCTAGTGTGATATGGGAGATCACCAGTGGGATCAGGGAGCAAATCAGAAGAGTAAAAGTGAAAAAACTCATAAATTTGACAGGAAAAGCAAAAGCCACACACACCAGCAAAGCAAAACAAGAAATCAACTCACTGCTCCCCATGGGCAGGCAGGTGTTCAGCCATTTCCAGGAGAGCAGGGCCCCATCACACGTAATGGTGACTTGGGAAGACAAACACCATCCCTCTGAACATCCTACCCCCCCTGCCCCCTTCCTCTTTATTCCCCCCCTTTCAAATACTGAGCATGATGTCATGTGGTTTGGAATATCCCTTTGATCAGTTGGTGTCATCTGTCCTGGCTGAGTCTCCTCCCAACTTCCTCACCAGCTTAGCAGTATGAAAAGCAGAAAAGGCCTTGGCTCTGTGTAAGCCCTGCTCAGCAATAACAAAAACATCTCTCTGTTATCAACCTGTGTTCAGCACAAATCCAAAACACAGCCCCATGCCAGCCATTATGAAGAAAATTAACTCTACTCCAGCCCAAACCAGCACAACAACCCACATATTTAACTGTCCACGAACTACGCAGGCACCCTCATCTCACTGCAGACAACAACACTGTAAGGCCCCATCAAGCAGGAAGACTCTGCCACAGCAGCTTGGACTTGTCTTCTTTAGGATCTGAGGACTGCTGGCTACTTCCCTTCCTTCACCCTGTGAAGGGTGACCATGGACACAGACACTTAAACAGAATGCACTGCTAAAGACACCCTATGATTAAGAGCACAAGCAAAATGGGGAAAGTGTGAGTATTCAGTGGAAAGGGCAAGTTCAGTCTAGAAGAAAGCAATAGAAAGAAATGTACAAATTCACACACCACACAGAAGTCAACTGAGCATGTCTGGGGAATCCTGAAAGCACCTACTGAACCCATGACAAGTAGCTTTGTGAGCAGGGGGATGAATGAATCCCAGCTTCCTAGAGATCTGTGTCTTGTGCTGAATTTATTATGCTGCATATAAAAACAGGTAAACTCCAATCAGAGTTTTCCCCACAGCTAAGATGTTCATACATCCCCTTTTCAGGACTTTTTGTCTATCTAGCAAGTGGTGAGGTTAGGAATCTTTCACTCAGTGCTGATACTGAAAAATTGTCATCTCTGTCCAGGGAAATTGATGGGACCTAGCACATTTAAGATCCCTGCATCTCTTTCAGGTATATTTATTTGTGGGTGAGAGGTTCAGTACAAAACTTACTGTGAGGAATGTGTGAAATAGACAGAAAAAGACTCTCATGGACAAACAGTGTGATCAATTAAGCCTTGTTTCCTTTGGAAGTTGGGCTTTACAGGAATTTAAATCTTCTCTGGAACCACTGGAGATAGAAAGATTACCAGAAAATTGGTGGTTCTTTAAATTATGAAATTTGCATTATAAGAGGGAGCTTAAGAAAGACAATCACACTGTAAGAAAACAGCACTATTTCTTTTGCAACAAATATTTTGAGAAGAGATTGAACTTGGAATTATTATTTTCAGATTATAATGATGAAGCTTGGAAACAAGACTCACAGTAAGGAGAACTGGGGAAAAAAAATAAATTCAAAAGCAACAATCCCACAGGGTTTTATGTCATTCGTTTGGGACCCCTGGTGAAAATGAAAAATAGAACAGACTTGCTACTGAGACAAAACACAATATAGAAATAGAATTTGCTACTTTACAGAGTGAGTTCCAGCCACCTATCCAGCCTCTACAGCACAGGAAAAAAAAAAAAAAAAAAAAAAAAAGAAGCTGGAATTAGTGAGGACAAAATCAGGGACAAAATCAGGCTATCCCAAAGAGAGAAGAGCTTCCTTTGGAAGCTTAGCTAGCAATGTTCAGTATGCCTGTGCATTTTGAACTGTTGAACTCATGCTCATTTGTCTAACCACTACTGCTACTTCAAGTAAGGATAAAGAACAATAAAGATATCCCCTCTGTTGAACACCTGAAGCTTTGAATTGCTTTTTTCCAGCCAAGCTTGGCCCTCTTTTTCTCTCACACACCAGCTGTCTTTTCTGCATCCTGTGTGGCTTAGTCTAGCTCCTGTTTTGGAGCCATGCTTTCTCCCCACATTGAAGTGGATGATTCCAGCCCTGTGCCTGACATGAAAGCCATGTAAGTGTTACCGCACTAACACCAACATTAGTTTCCAGTAAGATCACACAGTGAAGAGCTTAGTAAGCTCCTGAACTGGAAAACAGGAAGAAAGAGAGGAACTGGAGAGTAAAGAATGCTGACCCTGTGGGAGTATCAGGTGACCCACTGGCCCTCTTACTATGATAGTAAATAAAACAACATCTGTGATGGGAGTCAAAGTCTGGGGTGAAACAGTTTTTTGGGGAAGTAAGAAAAATCATCCATCTTGTCTGAACAAAATCTAGGATGCACAAAAGCTGAAACCATAAGCCAAAAGCCTATGCCACAAGGAAGATGTCCTATCTCTCAAAAATGACCTGGTGAAAGCATCTTCTATCAAAGCACCAGTGCTTCTCCACAAGAAATGTAGTCCAGCTTGGTCTACTGTCCACACTACTATTCCCATGTTATTGCAGCCTAGATGGCTGTGCAATGCCACACCATCTCTATGGCCAAGCACTCAAATCCTCTAGTGCCTGCCTACCTCTCAGTCCAACTCTGGCCATTTCTTATCACATAAAACGGATTTTTAAAATGCATCTTTACCTTAATGGAATTTATATGCCACTGAGGAGAAATTCACACCCTCCCCCGAAATGAAAGAAGGAAGAAATATAAAATCCTGTCCTTGACATAACCTTTTACATGCAGCATCTCATCAAGGATGGAATTCATTCAGCAATGGTTCATTGTAAGTTTATTTCTATATCACAAGTGACCAGTGCCTGATCCATGAGCCAATTATAGCCTCCAGAACTGTTCAGCAGTATAGGATAGCTTGGTGACTCTTCTGTCACTCATATAGTTTCTAGTGGTTGCTTCTAAAGGTCCCAATGTACAACGTTCACCTCAGACCATTTGAGCTCTGTGGAGCACCACAAGGTTTGCTATGTAGTTTTTCTGGATTGTATCTCTTTGTCCTGACATGGGGCATCTCTAATTTGTTGCACTGGACCCTATCACCAATGTTTTCACAGAAAAGTAGTGGGTTACAGTTCCAGCTATCTGCAAGGTCCACATCTGCAAGGTCCACAACTGCAAGGTGTCCGTTAAGTGTTGTTCCCACAGGAGGTGCTGTGTACCCTCTAGGAGCATACACAGGGTTAACATTCTTGAATTTCTTTCCAGAGACAAATGGTTTGTGTTGAGGAACTGCTGCTGGGAAGGAAGAAAAAAAACCCACCCTTTTTTATTATTCCAAGGTGCATTTTAATTTGCACAAGCGACACTGTGTCTGTGATGGATTACACGAAGGGAAACATTACAGCCCAGCAAGCTTGGCAAGGAAAAAAAATAGAGAGATACGGGGAGGATTAAAAACAACCTATTGCAGTGCAGAATTCTGATAAGGGATCCATGGTGCCTTCAGAGCAGGAGCAGGTGGAGCTCAGGGTACCAAGGAAGAGAAGTAGCACAGTACAGGGTGAGGAAAGGGGAGTGGAGTGGGAGTACAGATTGGAAGAGACTCCTGGGTCATGCAGTCTACTCTCTTCCATCACAGAAGACCTTTTATAAAAGATCAAGTTCCATCTTAAAATTTATTCTGCTTCTTTTCCCTTGGAAGTATATTATAGAATCTCACTTCTCTTTCTGATGGCTAGAAACCTTTGTTTACTTTCCAGGCTAATTTATTCTCAGCCAGTTTATACCCGTTTGTTCTTGTGCCAACATTTCCTTAAGCTTAAATAGCTGTTCTCTCTCTTGAGAGTTTTGCAGTTTGATGTATTTATAGACAGAAATAATATCCCCTCTTTCCTAATTTTGCCTGGCTAAACTAGCAAATTTCTTATTATCCTGCAAAACACATTCCCCATATCACTGGTCACCCTAGTACCTTTCTGTGCTCAGCTCCCTTTGTACCCATCCCTCTGGGATGAATGGTGGAATTGTATGTGCAGCTTCAGGAGTGGTCCTAACAGGCTTTTGGACTATTGCACAATAATTCCATTTCTGTACTGGAAGCATCTCTATGCTGAAAATGCCTCTCAGCTTTGGACCTTTCATCAGGACATGTCAATCATTTGGCAAAGGCCAATGGTGAAGAGAAGATCAGTTCTGAGAAAAGCTTCCTTTCAGCATAATATTTCAACTTTCAGCAGCACCTGTTGCTGTCCCCCCACTCAGTCACTGTTATGATTCCTCCACTAATCACCTCATGCCACCTTATCTAACGATTTTCTGAACTTGTGATAAACAAGCTCTAGCCAGTTATCTTATCAAAGCCAGCTATCTCTTTGCTTTTTATCCCACCACCTGTTTTGCTCTTGTGCAGGTCATTTTCCTTTAAGAGTACAAAACTACTGTATAAGCTAGAGAGAAATCCCTATTGCCAACTAATGGTATATGGTTTACAGCACAATATTAGGTAATTCTGTCCCCTTTTGGGGGTGAGCAATGGTGATGTGAAGTGGTCTCTTTACTATAATATTATATTTTCTTACACACTCTTGGGGGCTCAGCTGCATAACCAGACTCTTCATACTTAGCCATTTTTTTTATCTAGCCTCTTCTTGTTTTGAATTAATATGAAGAAGAATTTCTCCAGAGATATTAGTGTCTGGAATTAAAGGAGATAGATTTCTAGCACTTAGGGATGAAGGCATTTAATAACAATAAAAATGCAGCTTGGTAGGTGGCCCAAAAAATGCCCTCCCACAGCAGGAGAGACTTGAGAAAGCAAGCTGAATTAGGCAGGCAGTTGGTTTACAAACCATCACATTTTTGTACTGTGAACCATGGGGAGTATTTGAAGCGACCACAAGAAACATTTATCTGTAATTTACAGGACACGTCTTACTATAAAAACGCAGGTACATTCATAAAAAGGAATAAAAAATCTCCAGCCAGAACATCCTCATTAGTATGCACATAAATAAAAAGAGCCAGGCTACCCCAAAATCTAGCTAAGCTCGAAATCAGAATAGTACTGAGCACCTGGAAACACCAGCTACTTCACTGAGAGTTGCACAAGCTCAAAATCTTTCCTAATCAGAAGTTGAAAGCCTATTGCAAAAACCCCTGGAGGCTCTTCCTCCAGAAGAAATAGATGAGCCCCATAGAACCTCTAAGGTCATATAACCATAGCTGCGCTCTGGTGCACCACATGAATGGTTTCTGTTGAAAACTTTTGGCCATCAGTGCATGCTGCAATGGATGCACATAGCTATTTCTCTCTCCTGTACTTCTGTAAATAAAATGGTGGTTAGACCCATGTGGGAAAATGTGAATACTTGAAGCCTAATGACTTCAAGAATGATGTGCTTGTTTTCATAAAGCTGTCATTATTTGTCATGAGTAAACTCAAATAAGTCTCACAAAATCATGCTGTATTCTGATTCCTTGTGCTTTGTCAGTAAGAAATTGTCTAATGCATAAATGTGCCTGGCCCTGACTAAAGCTACAGGCACAATGCAACTGTTCCCCTGCCTCCTTCCACATCTCTTCTGGGAAGTCACAGATTCAGTTGGTAAGGGAGGAACAGAACCCTGCGTCCTTTCCTCCTGACTGATTAAACTGCGATGAAAAATACCAGAAATGCTTCTTTTTGATCCCTAAGTCAGTAAGGTTAACTCTACATAACAGCTAACAAGAACGTAACATATTCAAAGGCAGATTTTAGAAATGTATTTTCCATTTTCCCTGTTATCTGTGGCTGTGGTGTCCCACTACTCTCTGTTAATGACGACTTGAGTGTTAACATTTTTCACAACAGAGTTAAACTCTGCTACTCTAAAACTATAGAAAGGTCAATGTTGCACTTGCAGTTATCATAAGAAATCCCAGAGTCAACTTCCAGAAAATGCTAAGTGAAAAATTTTCATGGTGTATTACTTCTGAAATCCAGTTGTCTCACTGTACCTTGCTGTCCTTCTGGCTAAAGTTTTTGCAAGCAGGAATCTTGCTGTATGCTTGAAGAAACTGTTTTTCTCCTCATAGCACACATTAACTCTGCTTCTTCCTCTGGGGGAGTAAAATGGGCTTCTTTAATTAAATTCATTGCAGAAAATTAGTAAGTATACAGTATTATTTGGAAAATTCAGTGTCAGATAATTAGAAAGTGTTGGTGTAGAAAGAGACTGAATGCATTAGATGAGTCACTCAGACTATGCTTTAGGCAGGTCAAGTGTTAAGTCCTGTCCCTTTACAGTGTTACTGTCACTGAAAACCAAAAGAATTAAAAGGGGTACTTCTTCTAGGTAAGGATTCTGAAATAGAGCCATTTTCCTCTATCCCAGTGCATCCCTAATCCTGTCAGCTCTTTTCTTTCCTCAGTGATGGTTAGGCAAGCACGGAGTAAAGCCTAATTGGTTTTTCTTTGTTGTGATGGACGTATGAGGGGATTGGTTAAAGAGCTCCATGATAACCTTCCTCACTGAGATTTGTTTTCAAGACAAAATGGATGTGGCAGGTAGTATTAGCCTGAAGATCTCTTGATATGGGAAAGGCCCATTCTCACAGTGATGGTATCATAAACATTCAGTCACCTACGGAACAGATAGGAAGTTCTCAGCCTCCTTCCTGATTCACAAACACGCACCCAGCTGAGGTGGGAGGGACAAATCTTCTCTCCAGGATTCTGAGCAAAGTATTCTCACTGGAGGGTGACAGTACTGAGAACAGGAAGCTGGGAGAAGTGTAATGGCCATTACTTCTGCCACAGTTGCTCTGCAGAGAAAGCCTCAGGCACATCTATGACCCCACATCAAATCAAGGTTTCAACAAAATCATTCCACCTCAAATTCATGGTATTCTACCAGTGAAGCTCTCAGATTTGCTCTTGCTCCCAACCAGCTGAGTCAGTACATTTTAAAGTGGGGAATGGACAGCTGGTGTCACACAAAAGGAGGGTGGAGAGTTGATAAAGAGAATGCAGTGCCCTTGCTTCTTGTGTGTGGGGGTCCTGGGGAAGCTCCCTATCAGATCCAAAGGAAGGTGAGATGGGGTGGGAGGCAGTCCAGGCAAGCCCAGCTGTCTTGTATTGCAGTCTTAGGTAGCTCTACCAGGTTTCAGACTATGCAACACAACTGTCTGTCTCTGCTTGGACACAGAGCCTGAATGTTTACTGCCTTGATACCATATCAGTGTTGTCCCAAAAAAACACAAACTGCAGGGAGGAAACAGATTTCTAGCAGCCAAATCTTCATAACAACAAAAGAAACCCTTTTGAAAGTTCTTTCTGTGGCAAATTTCATAAGGCCATAAGACAGTGTATCTGTCAGAGCATCTAATAAACATAAGTTTTAGAAAAGCTTGATTCAAGGCAAACTAAGGTCACTCTCTTTTTCTCTAGAATGAGACTGCTGTGAAATAGTAAGGATTTCTGGGGAAATTCTGAACATTACATCACTCACACAGAGTTTTCAACAGTGAGCAGAGCAAGGTAGTGGATCTGTCATGTCGATGTTCAGTATATACCAGGTCCTTGGGAGGAGCCAGCTGGAAGATTAATCTGCTATCAAACAACCTTTAAAAAATTATATTCAAAAAATAGAGGTAAAGCTTCAAGGATCTTTGTCTAAAAGAGACAGTCAGTGCCACGTGCTGGTGAGGGCCTGCTGGTGTGTCAGATGTTAACCCAGTGCCCATATGTCTGGGGAGAGTGAATCTCGGTTGCCCTACAAGTCATGAAACAAGTTATGGGCTAATTCCACATGTAATGAATGACTTTGTCAAGATTCGGTCAAATGTTTTACATTATTAAAAACAACAGTGTCAGGTTACAATTACTAAAGAAGTATCTAGTCATCAAGGCTTTAAATATTATATCCAAAACTGCTAGGTTTTCATGTCCATGGACTGTTGTCCTGAAAATATTAGTTTGAAGGACTATTGTGCTGAAATGATGAGTTCAAAGACCTGCTCTCATTAACTCTTTGGGGACTTCCAGCACCTCCCCAGCCTCCTAGAGAGCTGCATAAGCTCTACTTTTGCTGCACATTTCAGGAAACCTGACATGTTGGAAACACCTTGCACAAAATGCCATTTGTGTATCTTCCACTTCTGATTCTTTGCTGACAACTTTCTGCCACAGGCCTATCAAAAGAGGATCACCATTGTCATCTTCATGTTTACACAGCCCGTGCGCACTAGGATACTCTCAAGTCAGGAATAATACAATTTAGTGCAGTTTCCACTGTGATGCCAGCCTAGTACTGGACACCTGAAAATATCCTGGGCTGCATTAGGAAGAGCATTGCCAGCATTTGAGGGAGGTGATCCTGCCCCTCTACTCAGCCCTGGTGAGGCCACATCTGGAGTGCTGTGTCCAGTTCGGGGCTCCTCAGTACAAGAGAGACATGGGCCTCCTGGAACAGGTCCAATGGAGGGCAAAGAAGATGATTAAGGGACTGGAGCATTTCTCTTACAAGAAAAGGCTGAGGTAGCTGGACCTGTTAAGGCTTCGAGAAGAAATTACTGAAAGGAGGTCTCATCAATGTCTGTAAGTATCTGAATGGAGGGTGCTAAGAGTATGGAGCCAGGGTCTTCTTGGTGGTGCCAAGGAACAGGACAAGAGGAAGGAGGCAGAAACTGATGCACAGAAAATTCCACCTAAAAACATGAAGAACTTCTCTAATGTGCCAGTAACTGAGCACTGTAACAGATTGCCCAGAGAGGTTGTGGAGTCTCCCTCACTGGAAATAATTAAGAACTGTCTGGATACAATCCTGTGCCCTAGGATGACCCTGCTTGAGCAGGATGGTTGGACCAGATGACCCCCTGTGGTCCCTTCCAACTTTACCCAGTCTGTGATTCTGTGATTCTTCTCTCTTCAGCAAAGACAGCTTTTTAGATAACAATATCAAAACCCTCTTTCTCCATTATGCTTTTAATGATAATAAAGTATTGTTATTAAAGACAGGTAAACAGAACACTCTTCATCCTGACAAGTCTTGACCTTGAGCCAGCAACTTTCCCTACACATCAGAAGCATGGCGCTCTATTTTGGCTCTATTTTCATGTGCATAGTCAGTAGAAGAATTATGAATTACCTTGTATTGGTCTTAAAGGAAAAAGATTTCATATGTAAAGTACATCTCGGCATGCTTTTTGGGTGCGCTTAAAAGTACCCAACATATTATTGTCTCTTGGATCACAGGAAGATGCTGTAGGATGAAGCCAAATTTCCACCATGTCCAAGTAACTCTCTTTTATGCATGGATTTCCCAGCCCAAAGTATACTGAGCTCAGAGTATCACTGGTCTTTAGGGTGATGTGGAGCAGTATTATTGATTACTGAGTTACATAGTGAATGCCAGCAACCATTCTTTCCCTGACAGGACAGAGGGACTACATATGTATCATGTGGTATAGGAATGACTTGAGTCATGCTCAGTTAGCTCCTCTATTTCTTTATTGAAAGATTCCTGTGATACTCCTTGGTCAGAAAATAACACTTTGGGCTTTGAAAAATGTGAATAAAGACAAAATGAGAATAAAAGGAGGAAATGAGAACAGAGAGGATTTCCTCAACTCTTTCCCTAAAGAAAAAAATATAAGCTGTCTGATAAACGTGAACTGATGTGTTCCCTTTGCCATTCTTGTTTTGCTGTAAAAGCCTTATGTCAAGAAGCTGCACTATAATTAACTCCTGTTTTGTCTTACTGTTTATTCATAAAGGCTGGGACTCTTTAGATGAAGATGGTAATACCCACTGCAGAGCATGCCAGCTATTTTCTTGCTCATGGGTTCTGGCACCAGCCAATTCCTTTGTGTGATTTATCACTTGGTAATCCATCTCCTCCATCCATTATCCTGCACAAAAATCAGCTCCGGACAGCCACTTTCTCTGCAGCAGAGCAGGCAGAGCTGTCACTTTGCCTACCCTGTTCTCAGCAGGGCAAGGGAATTTTCTCTTTTCGGATTCAGTACGTCTCATGGCAACTTCGTGGAATGTCTTACAGGTGAAAATAACAGCTCTGTGCACATTAGGCCAGACTGATGACCTGCATAAACATTTCCCTTCAGTTGGGATGGCTCTTCCAACTTAGCAGTTGCCAGCATCTGTTAGATTCATGCAAGTTAGCCCTCCTGAACAATTTTTTTTACTTTCCAAAGGCTATTTAAATCTCAATTAATGAAGCATCCAGAAACTATTTTACTACAATCAAACAGAACTGTTGAGTCTATCCTGAACTCATAAACATGACATACAGGGATTTCAAACTCTCCAACTGTAGCTTGGGCAAACATTCAGAAATAATTTATGTGTGAAAAGAAAATGTATAGAAATGTATAGAAGCAAAACAGTACATTATCGTATGCCAGTTCTTTGATGTTTGAAATCTCTTTCTAGAATTTTTATATATGCAATCCATGTGCATATGCATCCAGCATCTGAATAATGCACCAGACTTATGATACTTTAGATTACCATTCATAAGCAGCATCAAAGTTTTTATATTAGAAAGGTGTAGCTATATAAAAAAAATCAACATATGCTCCCTAAGTAGGTATTTGCTAATTAGTACAAGTTTGGTTTAAGTTGATTTCATGTATGGAGTCATCGAAGCCAACAAAAGTTTCTTGTGTGAGCCTTTTGTAAATCAGGGTTTTGGTACAGATTAGTCCTTATGCATTTGTATGACAACTAGCTAGAAGTACTCCAGTGTAAATATTAGCAGTGGTGAAGCATACACAGAACAATTGCACAATACAATATAAATCAAAATTCTTCTTCCTGCAGCTGTGCAGCTTACAAAATATCTCCATTCTGAAAAAAGTTCTGTGTACAATAAAGAAAAGGGAAAATTTGAAAAAACCCTAAATTTTCCTTCAAAGGCTCAACAAAAAGCAACACATCCTTTCAAGAACAAGACTTTCACCTTTGATATAGCTGTACTGGGTCTAGAATTCATCATGTGCTTAGGAAGAGGATTCACAAACCCAAAGAAAGTTCAGGTTTGGGAAAATAATTAATTTCTATTCCTCTCCTTCAGTTCAGTCAACCTCATGGGGGGAGGTTCCAGAAAACATTACTGCCCTCCCTTTCTTCAAATTAAAAAAAAAAAAAGTAAACGAGAAGGGAAGGGGGAAACAAAGATACAGAGAAACTGGGGAGGGGAGGAGTAGGGACAGGGAGCTGAGAAGCAAGAAGGAAAAAGCATTTGTAAAATTAAAAGGCAGGGGCCCATCAGATTGTGTCGGGCAGGGGAAAGCGTGTCGTAGGCAGGAGTAATTGGTAATCGGAGCAGAAGTGAAGAAGGGGATGATTTATGGGAGCATGGAGACAGGGGTGGAATAATTTTTGGAGCAGAACGGGGAACTTACTGAACGCCTGAAACTCAGCTACTTATCCACTCGTTCTCGTGATAAATTAGCTCTTGTTTAAAGTAACCGGAGCTCCATTTTTCATTCTGATTACTACACTTGATATCTCTCTCTCTCCTTCTGTTTCTCTCTGACCACTGCCCCTTAGCAGGTTCTCTGAGCTGAGGCAATGGGTTTATGGAAACTCTTCACCCCTCCATTACACTCTTTCCCCCCTCTTTCTCCCAATTACTGTAGGGTTAACTCTTTAAGTTGCTGTGTGTTTCTCCAAGCTACTTAAACTGTTTCTGAGGGTTGACCTGGGAGCATATGGAACATGATCCTCCATTTATGCTGTGGTGGGGAGAAGGTGGGGGACGTGGGGGTGCCCAGTGCTTGCAGGTGTACAGAATGAGCGTAGTGGTACATCGTGTGTTTCACTGTGTGCTTGCCATGTTTGGAAGGCAGCGCCATGTCTGGCCTAGAGCACATGATTAGTAGGAATGATTTATTTTACGGTACCACTCAAAGCCACCGCACCTCCCTCATGCACAAGGTCTCACTCTTCATTTTACCGCCTATGTGAAGACTGAGCTGAGGCACAACACACCAGACTGAAAGAAGTGGCAGAAAGAAGGTGACATACATACAGTGACAGACTCGCCAGAAGAAAGAGTAGATGACTTTAGGAAAAATAATTTTAAAATATGCTTTTAATATAAAATTGTAAGACAAATAGATACTAATAAGTATCAAGTTTCTTGCTGACATCAGAACCAGTTATTTTCCTAAAAGCATCAAAATACTGAAGTGGATCACAAGAAAAGATTTGAAGGATGAAGTGGTTTTGCCAGTCATTTCAGGGAACACAAAAGGTTAATGGATACCACAGAAGATAGACCAGCTAGAGTTCTGCTATCTTCCCTTATGAGTAAGAAAGACATGAAGAGCAAATTGCTGAAGATACTGAGAAATAAAGAACAGGGAAAGAAAAGCTAAGAGTTGGGTTGTTATTTCCATTAGTCTAGAACTAGAATATAAAAGGAAGAAGGGGTTATTCACCACAATGAAAAGATGACAAAGTAATATTTCCAAACACAAATAATTAGTGCAATCTTCACCTCAGTTGTTATTAATGCCAGGAGTTTGGCACAACTGAAAAACGTAAGGCAAGTCTAAGGATAGATCTAGACCTGTGTTGGCCTGGAGACCAACAGTTGAGCCCCTGCACACAGAGCCAATTTCTACATATACAGTCTCAGTAGATGTGACTTTACAGTCCAGCTGTTCCTAAACTTTCCACCTGCCTGGAATCCTTGCGCCTTCTCAACTGTTTTTGTGTCAGTCACAACAAATGACAAGGAACCAGGTTAGCAAAGGATACCAGATTTGGCACACCACAGCAGCAGCACAGGACCTCCCATCCAGGGCAGCACAGCCATAAAGCCTTGTAGAACAAGTCGGGTGTCTGCCCAACACAGTTCACACTCAGGAAAAACTTTATTACATAAAACAGGACACAGCACTGATTAAACTCCACATTCAGTTCTAGCTCTTGTGAAGGAACTCTGTTCTGATGAGTCTCAGTATGTCTGATTTGCTGCTTTGTCTGCCCTGTGACATTTCCCATACTGCCAGGCAGAACACACTCTCTCCTAGGTACAGATCAGCTAAATCACACTGAGTTAAATTCAAAACTGAGCTAAGTCTAATAAATCTTGTATGAACTTAACTCAGATTTCTCTTATATTTCTAGAGTCAGGAGGTAATATAACCACACATCATCTTTTTGCCAAAAAAATATTTATACTGTGGATAGATACTTTTGGACCTCAACAAAAATGTACTCATACTATTGTCTCTCAATACAAGGCTTCTTATGGGCTTTCAATGCTTATTCTTTAAACACAATGATTTCCAACTTCAAACAGAGCAATCCCTTCTCCATTGCCTCCTTATTCATACCAATACAGAACTGTGCGTTAATGAACAATCTGGGAGTACTGAACTCCTGCTATTACCTGTGTTAGTGTGAGAGGCATTCTTTGCATAAGAAATTACAGCTTGAGTTATGAGATGTCTAGGAGGAAAGTCTAGGCAAAGTAAAAAATTAGGAAAAAAGCTATAAGCCTTGTCATTACCATAACCAGCAGGTGGGCACGTTGCTTGGAAACAGTGATGGAGCCTCTGCCTTGGAGAAGTTACAGACAGCATATGAGCCCAGACCCCCTGAACACATATTTACAAGTTCACAGCCTGATATGGTTCTCACGAAGCTCAACAGAAAGTTATATTTGGAAGATAAATGGGACCACCAGGTATTACACCATTAGTATTTTGCCAGTGATGTCAACACAGCTACCTTGCATAGGCAGGGACTACAGACCAAGGCCCAGAGCAAAAAGCAGCTGCAAGAGAGGCAACGGACAAGGACAAGGTGTGCAATAAAAGGTGAAGATAATGAACGTGAATTTACTTTGAGGTGAGTATATCGCACATCCTCTAACCTTGGAGGATCCCAGGGGGTTTTGGAAGGGGGATGAGGGTGGTTCACAGTTGTTAATACATTTTTATTATATATCTTATTATATTAAGTAGAGGGCAAACTGATCACTATGACCAGACAAGGACAGGGAGATTAGCCTTACTGCAGTGATGGGCAGTTTCTTACTCAGAAACCAGACAGCTAATCTACCCACCATGTTTCAGACAGCCCTCACTTTATCTGTACGTGGGAGCCCAATACCATCTCTCTTTCTCATACCTATGACAGCAAGCAGCTAGATTTTCAGAGATTTCAAAAAGTCAAAGTATATGAGGAAAATGAAGGCTCTGAAAGTTATGCTTTTATACACAGCAATTTCAATGCATGTGTATCTAGCACAGTCTCACAGAGGAAGAGTTACACCTGAGAATCCAAATCAATCTGCTTAAATGTACTTAAAATTTCCTATTTTCAGGCAAAGAAGTAGAAATCCGTATTTTCAAAGAGAGAGTCCTCACAGCTATAGAATAGGAAATGACGCTTATTTAAATAATTTAATTTTTTAAAGGAACTTTCACGATTAGCCCAAGAACCAAAACTTCAGATTTCATAAGAAAAGCCAAAAATCAGTAAAACAAAATGTTAGCTCCTGAAACTTCTGTATAAGGCACTAATTCAAGGGAACAGAACTGGTGGATTTCAAAGAATGGTACTGGCTTTCCCTTACCCTGATCAGTGGTGCTTCACAGGAGTATGATTTACACCAAAAGAATAGAGACCACACAGCAGCTTTCACAAGTTTTGGGATAGTTCAAGTAGAACAGCAAGAATGTACAGTTTTACTCTGGGTAGACAAGGTTGTTGCAGACACAAAGGTAGTGATCTTGCATCCCTTACCACAGCTCATAAGAAGACACTAGAAAAAGAACCTTTTTCTTTTTTTCCAATGCAGAAGTAATAATCTTATGCTTTCTTTAAGGAAGGGAATTAGACGGGTCCTAAATGAGCTGTACGGTTCAAATCCAACCTGTGTGAAATTTGGTGCACCTGTAGTTTAAACTGACATCTAGAGCAGCTTGGGTTTTGAAAAACAAACAGACATTCATTTTTTCCTGAAGGACTCTTATGTGGTGAAAACTTACTTGGCAGGTCTTCCTAAGTGAGCATTTGGAGGGAATGATTCCTTTGATAGACTGTTTTATTTTGCCTTGCAATTATTTTCTAAATTACCACTGTTGTGGTGGTTGACATCCGTGGCTCGTTTTTTCTAGAACTACCTGAACAACATAATATATGGACAAACCAGAAGGAGCTGAGTGTAAAATGGTGTACTAGTTACCTCTGGCACCCGACTGCCTTTTACTGCCTTGGCTCCAACCTAGCCAACAGACTTCAGGATCAGAACCATTTAACTGAGCAACTCTCCTTCATGTGCCGGCAAACTCACCCTGTTTAGCCTGGGAGCTCAGATGAGCACGCAAGCAAGCACTGTCTTTGTGGCCATCACCTTCCTGCACAACCAGCCAGCCTTCAGGGGAATATCCAGCACTCAGTGGAAGGGAGTAGCTGAAATATTCAGATGGTGTCAAGACATCTCTTCCTTATAAGGAAAGAATGTATTCATTTATTGGACAGAATCAAAATTCTGTGCCTGTGCTTTCTGGCCCTCTCAAGAGTGAGAGAAATCACTGTTACTAGTGGACAACAAAAATTTCTCCCTAGTTATTTCCAGTGCCAAATCAATGGATAAAAACTTTTGTGTAAACTTTTTCTGAGGAAAACTAAAGGTTCTTAGAGCTTCTTCCATTTTTGTTGGCCTTCTAGACCATACTGGTATTCATATAATGTATCTGATTTATTTGGGCGGCTGTAAAACACCACAGGTAGAAGGAAGAGGAAGGTGGAGAAAGGAATCCTAAGATACAATGGATATATTTATTTTTTTAAGAACTATCGTTGCTCTCTTCTGTGCCCCCTCCCCTGGCAAAGGTGAACTGCATATCTTTAGTTAATAATTAACTTGTCATGAGCTCCATCAATATCCCATCATCTAAGTGACAGAGGGAAGGGAGGCGATGGGGGAGGTGATCAGCACGACGTGCCAGCTCTGCCCGCAGCCTGCGATCTCGTCTCAGCCATAATAAATAGGATGAAATGCGCTCCTGATAAATGCCCATGTCATGGAGAGATTTTACCTTCACTCAGAAACAATGTAATATCTCAGCTATTACCCAAAATAATTTATCAATGTGTAATAGCTTTGTGCAGAGCTCAGATAGGAGGGGAGCAGCACTGCCCGAGATGGATGGATCCTACCTTCTGCTTTTAATTTTTAATGCTCGTAGGCAGCTTCACATTAAAGGCCAGGTGTCATATATAGACTTAATGTAAGAATGGAGTTCATGAATTCTAATCAGGAGAGAATCTCCCTCTCTCTTCTCTTGCTTTAGTCACTTCTCTTTTTTTTTTTTATTTATCAGTTTTCCTCTCTTTCTGTACTCCCATCATCTTTGCTTCTCCCTTTTAGTCCATTTCTTCCTCCCTATTCTTCAGATACATCTTACTCCCTGTCTCTGCAACATAACTATTTGGGTAGCTATTTGCTACTTCTAAAACTGTACCATCACTTAAGGATAAACTAGTTCTGGCTTGGTGTCATGTTTTTTTACATAGTAGAACAAACTCAACACAGGTACCAGGTCAGCATGTTAAGAGTTTTATATCCAGGCAAAAAAACTCCAGGACAATAGTGATCAAGAGTGGAAAAATCACAACTGGATTCATTAAAATTCACTGTGGAATAACTTTACTGAAACGATCCCGTCTTTAAAGGGCCAGTGGAGAAGTCACATCCCATATACCAGCCAAGTCACATAGCTTTGCAAAGAGACACGTTTCTTCAACTGGCAAGAATATAGTACTGGGATGTGTGAATCCAAAAAATACAATATCAGAAGGTCTCGTTTTCTCAGTATTTCTAGTTTCCTTATAGACATTCCAGCCACAAAAATGTTCTCTTCACATTCAACACTACCCACATAAACCCAGTTGAGACGCATCTCATCTGGTGGTCTGCATCAGAGGAACCTATTCAAGGACCTCTGTAGCAGTATGTACGGACAATAGGATAGTGCCAAGAAGTGTCATTAACAACACACCATTAGGAGTCCCATTAGAAATACCATTTTGTATCAATACACTACATCAAAGTATGACGTACCGTCTGGGTGAGACACACCTAAAAGCACCAGCAATGCATGACAGCACTGTCAGCTCTGCACAAAGGATGGAGCCACAGGAAGGAAGAGGGGAGCACCACTTACTGGCCAGAATGTGCAGCAAGGGACACGCTTCATACAAACAGCAGACACAAAGATCAAAGAAGTGCCACAGGCTGCAAAGAGGAAAAGATCGACTGTTTGGACTTTGTTTGCACTCAAAATTAAGGAAAATAAAAGCACACCAATGCAATACTGCCCACAGGAGGAGCACTGCCAGAGCTGCAAACGTGTGAACAACCACTTTGATGACTTGCAAGTTACAAGGACACCAGTGCTGAGAGGCGCTTGGGCTTGATTTCCTGCCTTCTATTAACAAAGGTAACGTTAACTGCTCCATTTGTTGGTTCACAATGCAGAGATCACAGACTGAATGATTCTTGGGAATTCGGCAAAACAAAAGATTCCTCTTGTGCCTAAAAACCAGAATGGCATAAAAAAACTTGGCTGGTGCTGTTTCCATGTCCTTTTACAGATAAATGGAGGACAACCACCTTTAGGGTTGCATTGTCAGTTAACTACTTCTCTTTCCCTCCCCACTCAGAAATCTTTCTTTCCAGAACATAAAGAACTTAGCCTACCAGAGCAACACAGTCTCATAAAAAACTTTCTTTTAATGTTTCTTACCTTCCACAAGAACTGCTCTGTGAACGTTCTTCTATTTTCGCCTTACTCCTTCCCAGCACTGCATGTCACACAGTTCAGAGGGTCAGATCTGACTCAGCCGAAACACGTGCAAAACTACACTGGCTTTGCATGGCTTTTCACTGGGGGGTTGATCAAGGGTAAAGAAGGGACGGTGTCCAACTGTGACAAATCCTTTCTGCACTTGCATAAGCCGTCTCTATAAAATATGTTAAAAACAAATTTTAAGAAAAAATGATTGCATAATTGATAAAAGCCAATACTTATCTTTGTGAATGACAGAATAAGAGACTGCAAATCTTTGAACAGTGTGGTACCAGGGTACAGGGAACATGTGCCTGTTTGTGGGCAGAAGCTCTGGAAACTGTACACTGTCTATAAAGATTCCCAAGATTGCCTTACCAAGAGCGTTTTGCTCCTCTGTGTCTGTGTATAAATGTATCATTTCAATGGCAAGACACCAGCATCCCCTGGTGCACCAGCCTTAGGACACCCTCTGTGATACACGGCTATCTGAACTAATAAGGAAGAGAGCTGTTGTTTGAAGAGGACAGAAAGATCGGGTTACCTCCCCTGAATACCACTCACTTAGTGGCTGTGCCCTGGCTCCAGGCCAGGAGGAGAGCAGCATGCCCTTGTCTGTGTTGAATGAAAGCCCATTGCCGGCTGCCAAATAGCCTCAGGCAGAAAGTGACTCCAAGAACCAAACGAAGAGCTATAAACTCATTCATTCATGGTCCGAGATCTTTTCTAACCCCAGGAGGAGTGATAGACAAAAAAAGAAAGGTAACAGGTAACAGTCCCCCGGGTAACAGTCCCTTGCACCATGCCGCCGAAGTCTAATCAGGGTCTTTTGCTGTCTTATTCCATTGCTAACACTGTGACTCTAACCGCCGTGTACTACAAATTAATTCATTCCTTCAGGCCTTGCTGTTCAGTAACTGGCTGTCACAGCAATCTCCCGAGGAGCTAATTGAGAGTTGTGATCCGTGCAGTATTTCCATTAGTGCTGTAATGACAGGCAGCCAGACACACACATGCATGCTCACACACAGAGCACAGGTTCCTCCGTACCCACAAAAAGGAGCAGATAACAAGCCATTGCCATCTCAAGTGTTCAGCAGCAGCTGGGAAAAAGGGAAAACAGAAGGAACAATATCCATGAGTCAGACTGAGGTCATGTAAACTTGGCCTGAATGAGAGCAACTTGCTCTCAATACAAGCTCCTAATTTACTGTAGGAGAGTAAAATCCTTCACACACTCCTCTTCTGTCCAGTGGCACTGTTCCCAGAGACTACAAATCCCACCAATAAGTCACCTCTATTTGAGTGGCCCTCCCCATTGCATGGTGGGACCACGCAATGTAATCTCCTTAGAGATGCTTCTTGAGTAAGGGTGATTTCAGACATAGTTGTGTGTAGCACTATAGAAGATACTAATATTAGAGTCTTACAGGTTCTGCTTAACAGACTAGAGGAGATGTTAATTTAGGAAGAATGTATTTGATCGGTTTTGATGTGGCTCATTCAGGAACCTGGATGGCTCAGGCGTGAAGTCTGTTTGTGAACTTAGCCTCTTTTTTATTTGTTTTTCCTTTCTTTTGTAGTTTCAAGCAGATCAGCGGGAAAACACTACACACAGCACCTCCTACAGTTGTGCCACATGCTAGTAAAGACTTAGCCATCATAAAGGACACTTTTTTAGGTCCCTTCTGGACTACAGCCTTATGGTTCTCACCTAGAAAGCAGAGGACATGCAATTCGGTGCTGTCACCAATTATTATTTAACAGAGTCAGAAGCTGAAAAACCTTTATTTTCTTGGGGAGTTGTGCACTTTTTAAAAATAACTCAAGAATTAGCCCCAATGTATCTGAAGACTTGTCTATGTACAGGCAAATGTGTATCCATTTAACTTGTCTTAGAAATTGGTCAGATAGCTGCAGACTAGTTCAGTAGGCACTTCTCACTGAGTGCTTTATTAATTCCAAAGCTGTGAGTGATTTCTTTATAAATGAAAGACGGTTTCAAAGTCCATTAACAATGGGAAGGAAAATCACAGCAATTATTTTGAATTATGTATTTGCCAATTAATTAATTCAAAGTGATCTGTGTGGTTATTGTAGTAGCCAAACAGATTGAAGTCAACAACTTTAGTCACCCTTAAGCTGAGATTGTTGCAACGGTGGAAATAACTCAGCCATGGGTATGGAGGTAGTTCATGCTGGGGAACTATCAGTAGGTGAAGTTAACCTTGCCTGGGACAGGACTACTCACACAGTCCCAGATTTTCAAAACCAGCTTTTTGTAAGGAAATGAGCTGCAGATTCTTCAGATCATTCCAAAGAGCAGAATATGCTACTCTGACTGCCCGTGAGTCTGGCTTTATAAAAATAGGGAAGATACCCATTCAAGGTACACAAAAATCCTTTAGGGCTCAAATAGAGGATTAAGTTACTGAGCTTTAAGAACTTGTGGCATATAATCCTAGCTTGATAATTGAGCATGTGCATGCTTCTGGCATGTGATAAATGCAAGGTCATTTGACTTAACCTAGGAGAAGACAGCGTTAAGTGGAATTACCCCATGTCTGCTGCAGGCTAGTTGTGCACACAGCTGCTACCACAGTTCAGCTGATACACAGCAATTTGTTCAGTTGTGCTAAATGCTGCTGCATGTACAAACCCCCATTCTGCCCTCTTGTGACAACATTACAGGAAAATTCAGTTATTTGAAAAGTCAGATGAATTCAATAAAGGAAACACAAATTTTAAAAAACTTCCATAACTACAAAGGGCTCCTGGAAAATGGCTTTATGTAGGATGTTCTGAGACATCCATGTAGACCCATACTGCAATAAGTTTGGCTCTCCTGTATATAACCATAATTACAATTTTCAGTTGGACATACCTGCAATAGATATGATCGCACAAGGACAGAGCAGAAGTCAACAGATCAGGTACATCTACCTCTTCTGCAGGCAATCAGGCTGAAAGCTCACATCACACCAAGAACAGACTTTACCATCACTCACGGTGAGCTTCTGAAAAAAGGCAAGAAGATACCAGTGAGGACAGTTCCAAAAGCCCAGGGTCAGAGGAAGTCCTGGAACAGGCCGCACAGTCCATTAGGGTGTGGCATGTCCTGTGATTCCATTTTAAGGATCAATTAGGGCATGCCCAAGGAATACAAAGTGGGCATAAAACTTATCACTGTTTTCAGTGTTGAGAAAGCTGTGGTATAAATGGAAAAGGTCCTGAGTTCTGACCAATAATTTCATGTAACAACTTTACTATATGCCACAGAATAGCTTTGGCTTCTGTGCAGAGTGCTAAGTCATGCTTTTTCCCTTCAAATGTGATACAAGATGGTTTCCAGCTGAGGGGTGAGAGTGGAATGTGTACATACAAGGAGTGATTTATTCCAGACTATTTTGAACTGATTATTTGAAGTTACAGTTACTGATTTAGTGACCATGTCATGTATTTCAGCACAAACTGATCTCTTCCATCAGTCTGCCATGCCAGCACACATACAGTTACATAGCACAACAGGATCACCCCAAACAACTTGAACCAAATCCTGTGGCCATATGTGAAACAAGCCCCTGTTCATGTCGGCATTTGACATCCCCATAGTCTCCATGCACAGCATTATTCAAAGGCTGACTGTTTTGCCACCTCTAAGTATCAATGTCTGTTTCCCACAACATAATCCTGTAAATATTTGCACAAGCTTGGGGAGTTTTTTTGCTGTGGCTCACCAGTGCTTGAATTTATTCATTTTTTTTAAAAGAGGAAGACATCAAGCCTGACAAACTTTCAGTGCTCACCACACTGTTCAGTTAAATCACTCAATCACACTTCCACCGCCTTCCTTTGAATGATCTTGCAATTAGCAATCCAGTCACAAGCAGAACAGCACTTGCACATGTGCTGTCCCACAGCTCAGTCATAGGCAGGCATGGGCTGAAGGTGAAGCACACTTGGACTCACCTGGTACGTAGGCACACAGAGAGCACTTGTGCACACAGCCTCAGAAGAGTCTGTGAAGTTCTTGCATGGTGCAGTGGAAACGAGTTTCTAAAAAGATATTTTCAAGTTAGTGCAACATGGAGAATTCTGGGCTGTTTCTCCAGAGATCTTAGCATGAAACCTGGGTAAGTGCACAGTTATGTGCATGTGAGTGTGTGGCCGTGCAGAGCCATCATGCTTCCTCCTGGAAAGGGTTGGCATATCCTATCTGAGGGGCAGCTATGTAATGTAACAACATGGAAACATACAAAAGCAAATCAATGGAATGGGTCTGTAGTATAGTAACTGGTCTCATAATTACTGTTTGGTCCAGCAACATGAGGTCAGCCAGTCTCCTTGGTTTTGTCTATCAAACCCAAGATGAGCAGGAGAACATGTCTATTTGCAGCCTTGGCAATCATGACTGCAGTGAAGCTCATCCTAACAATTAATTATTGATAATCCAGGCAGTGACTAGTGAAACTTTTTCATCCATCTAAACCTAACGATGAAGTCTTGAAAATAATACATAAACACTTGTACACACAAAAAAGGTTTACCAGTTCAACCAAAATCTCATTTTAAACCAGTTCTCTACCTGCACCAGCCAAAATGTAAGGAGCTGCTCTCACACTCAGACAAGAATGTTGTAGTGGAACCAACACTGATTTCACTAAGCTGACGTAGAGGTCATCTATCAGCTTAATTAGTTGTCTCCAACAGATAGGCCTTAGGAGTCTTCCCATTAGATATTATATCTTCAGTGCAGCAGGGCAGGACAGTGCTGCAAGTGTCATCAATTCTTTGTTAGGCTGGATGAACCATGGGTCCTTCATATTCTTCTTGCTCTCCAGGAGGGAATGGGTGATTGCTCCCTGCTACAGTTTGATCTTCACAGTGGTTCTAAGCTTGAGGCAAAAAACTCCAGCGTGAAGTGGAAGAAAGGGCTGAGCTGTGCAAGTTTATGATAAACACACTGATTTCTCTAGCAATTCCCAAGGCTGCTGCTGGCTCCATGCCTCTGACATGCAGAGTGAGAAAATGGAGGCAAACTGATGTGGAGATGCAGCAAGCCAGCAGTTTCTCAGAAGAAAACAGATATAGCACTTAAAGTGCCTTCACACCACACCTTCTCCAGCAAACCCAGGACAGCCCCAAGGTGCAGCACAGGCCACCTGTCTCAGCTCAAGTGGTCCTTGCAGCATTGTTTGATATAAGACACCTGGCTACACTATGAACAGACCTGCTCTTCCTGTGAGAACAGGAGTCTTGCGAGAGGAGGAATTGACATGATGCAGTGACTTCATCAAATCATTTGGAGGGGAGCTTTGGGGGACGTCTAGCCCAGTCATGAAATGGGACATCTACCATCACTAGAACTTGTCAGCTGTGCCTTTGTCTAGCTGAGTCTTGGAAATTTCCAATGATTGAACTTCCACCGTATCTATGGGTAACATTTTTCACTGCAGCACAGGCTCCCTAGGAAAGTTTTCCCTATGCCTGCTTCCAATATCCCAAGACACAGTATGTACTGCTGACCGTACATACAGCAGTATGTACTGCTGGCAGAAGACCAAGTCCTACTTAGACTATTTTTAAAAAGGTAAGCATAAAGTGAGTAAAAATAAGCAAACATTTGGAAACAGACTCACAAAGAGAGAGTACAAATGCATTTCTCGTCCTACCTGAAACTTAGCACTAACTACAGGAGCTCCTTCAGGATTTCTGTTTTCAAAACCTCTCTCAGTCAGCAGAACTGAAGAGAGATTATGGTACTCTGATACTCCCTCTGACAGAATAAAGCAGAACAAAAACAATCAAGAAGACATTAAACAATGTCTGACTGCAAGCCTAGCTTCCATGGCATTCTCTGTTCAGTAGGGTATTTTACAAAGCAAGGACTTCAATCTCTGATTATGACCCCTCATTTTTCTACTCAGTTCTCTAAGGTAGTTATCAAGCACACATAAACTCACAGGGGCACACTTGTCCCCTTTAGTTCTAATTAATGCCACTGAAACTCATCATTAGCTAGGTGTATGAGGGCAGCTCATACACATACAACCATCCACCAAGAAAAACCCATTGTATAATACCAAATAAAGCATGTGTTGACTTCAGGAAGCCTTTTCTTCAGGATATTCTTCTGATTCAGTTCAAGAGAAGGCTAAAGTGCCAAAACTCATGTACGTCATTCAGCTCTTTGCCCATTTCTCTGGCTAAAGCAAAGAACTAGCTTTATTCCAAGTTAACTCACTGCATGATTTAGTGTAGTTGTCTTAAAAATCACACTTAGAACCTCAGAATTAGGATTGGAAAGGAACCCTAGAGGTCTTCTGATCCAAACTCCTGCTCAAAGCAGGCCCAGCTTCAAACTTAGATCAGGCAGCTCAGGGCAAATTGTGAATCCTCTTCTCTTCTGAAGAAGACAGCCTCTGTGTAACCACTCCCATTATGAAGAAGTTTTTCCTTAGCACAATCATAACTCCCCTGTTGCAGGTCATATTCATTGCCTCTCATTCTTTTGCTGGCACTCTCTCTGTCTTTTCTTTTGCTGGCACTCTCTCTGTCTTTTCTTTAACTATCCATTAAGCAGTTGAAGGCTCCAATTAGACCTCCTTTAGCTTTTTCTTCCCAGCTGAATAAACTCAGGTCTTCCAGTCTCTCATTTTATCTCATGTGCTCCAGTCCTCTAACCACCATTTTCATTGTTGGCTAGACTTGCCCCGCTTTGTCAACATCTTACCTATACTAAGAACTCCAAAAGTGAAGACAGGACTACAAGGACAGTCCTGTGATTGCTAAATAGAGGGGAATAATCACTCCTTGACTTGCTGGATAAAATCCTATTAATGCAATCTAGTATGTGCTCAGCTTTCACTACCTCAAAGTCACACTGCTGATTTGATGTTCAACTTGTGTACCTGAACCCCCAGGTCCTTTACTGCAGAACTGCTCTCTAACCACATGGATTCTAACCCACACTTCTTGCAAAAATTACATGCCCTTTTTGGCATGCCTTAGCAACACCACAAAATCACCATGTGATTTGTAATTCAAGGACAGTAAATATACCTCATGTGCAGAACAGAAAATAGTTGGGAGGGCAGCTGCATTTGTTTGCAACTGACCATTTAGGGCATATTTAAGCATAATTTACAAATTGTATTCTTCCACCTCTTACTTTACTTTTTTCCTAATGCGGTATCTGCCCCTTAAATGATTGTGTCAGATGCCACAACTTTTGCTTTCTCTGAGGCCTCATGGACCAGATGTAGCAGGACAGCCTGATCATCTGTGCTCCACTGAGGACAGGAAACAAGAATGAAATATTTGCTAGCAGAGTCAAAGGAAGCAAAAGGGACACATCCTTGCCCCACATTCTCTAACCTGTGGGCAAAAGAATGGTCTCTGGTTCACAGTATCTAGTTCAAAGCCAAGGCTGGGGCATGAGGGGTGGAGGAAAGGTCAGGAGTTCAGCATTCCCCTCATCTTCTCACTCTGAATTTAAATGAACAGAGAGAGAAGGGGAAGAAAGAGGGTGTATCTTGTCAAGAAAGCAACAGAAAACAGTCTAGCTCTCCAGAGTGGAGACCACAATATGGAGCAGTGAGGGCAAGCAGGCCTTTTTCGCCTTTCTTCCCCGTGATTTAAGTAAGATGTGATTTTGTGGTGAATACAGATACATTTACAAAACCTGCTAACACGAATTTAGTAATAACCTTGGAAGTGTGCTGAGTAGGAAAACACGAGGCTAATACAAACTGTCATCAAAGCTCCACAGCTGCCACAAGATTATTTGTGTTCACACTGAGCACTGGTTGCAGTGTATATTAAAGCTTTCCAGTTATAGCCTTAACCAAAGAAAATGACCACTGGCAAATACAGAAATTCATTGGTGACTTACTTATTTAAATATCTTGGTCTTATATACAAGAAACTACCTTGCAAAGGGACCAGCATTCTGTAAGGATATGTTCTTGCACATATGAATCTATGGTCTAAACATCAGATGCACACAAAAACTGTGGAAGCTTATGTTGCCAACTGGTGCCTGTGACATGGCAGAGTTTTAACGGAAAGTTGATAATTTTAATAGTGTCTCTTTTTTATGTTGCTCTGCCTTGTACAGATTATCTCTGTACACACAATAAAATTGATGGTATCTATTTTGTTTTTTCTGACCTTATATGTAACTAGCATCCACTCACATGAACTGAAAGAACTCCGTGGCAAATTTAGTATTAAAGAATTGAATGTGAATAAACTACTTGGTAGAAGTTGGCCAATTAGGACAGTGTTAAAACAAAATCAACAACTAATAGTAACCTATGGCTTAGTACTTACACCACGCATTACCTTTAGAAGTACTGCAAAAAATTACTTGATTAATCAATTAATCAAAAAACTATAAAATTAGCTACATTAACTAATTAAAAGCTTGACTGAAAAGCTACTGATTGCTGCTAGAAATAACAATGCAATTGCAATGTTATGGTGCAAAGATAATTTCAGAGCTGTGAAATAACAGTTTGTGCATCTATGAGGATTCATGGGCATGGATTTGAGAGGCACTCTAAAGATGTCTGATATGGGAAACCAAAAGAGAGCTAGAATATGCATTGCCAGACATAAGTGTAAAGGTTTGTTTGAAATGGTACTATTTTTAAACATACAAGAAAAAACTATGGCCGAGATCCTGCCTTGCAAGTAATTCCCATCCTGAAAAAAAGATAAGAAAAATTAAGATAAAACATGCTTCTACTTTATTTATCAGCCTTGGCATCCGCTGCTGCCTTTATTATGGGTTCTCAGAAACCTACTGAGATAAGACCTAAAATGGGTATTTACTAATTAATTAATCTCTGATGAGAAGATGCTAATGGTTTGCTCAATACATGCTCTTTACTCTGTGATCATGACTCAATTCAGTCAAAGAAGTCTTTGCAAGGCCTCTGCTGTTAGCCTGTAACATAACCTCCAGAGGCAAGGGAGACAGAAAGTTGCACCCAAACATAGGAAAAATAGAAGCCCAGACACCCTTCCCATCTCCACTGAGGGGCATCGTGCAGAATAAAATTTCCCCTCAGGGCAAGTGGGTTAGAGATACACTTAGTCTTTACCTCCTGCTTATAACCAGGCTGTCAGTTTTACAACATGAGCACCTTACCAAGCTATATCTCTTACAGAGCAGGGCTGAAGCTAATTTCAGTAACTTCTCTGATACGATCCTTCTAATGAATGACCTGGACAAGGGGATCGAGTGCACCTTCAGTCAGTTTGCAGACAACATTAAGATGGGCAGGAGGGTTGGTCTGCCTGAGGACACAAAGGGTCTACAGTGGGATCTGGACTGGTTGGATCAATGGACCAAGTTCAACAGTAAGAGTTTAAACTAGGCCAAGTGAAAGGTCCTGCACTTGGGTCACAATAACCCCACACAGTGCTGCAGGCTGGGGGCAGTGACTGCAAAGCTGCCCATTGGAAAAGGACTTGGGGGTGCTGGTCAATAGCAGCTGAACATGAGCCAGTGTGTCCCCAGATGGCCAGGATGGCAAATGGCATCCTGGCCTGTATCAGCAATATTGTGGCCCACAGGACCATGGCAGTGATTGTCCCCCTGTACTCAACACTGGTAAGGCCACACCCTGAGTCCTGTGTCCAGTTTTGGGCCCTTCACTACAAAAAAGACACTGAGGTGCTGCAGAGTGTCCAGAGAAGGGCAACGAAGCTGGTGAAGGATCTGGAGCCCAAGTCTGATGAGGAGCAGCTGAGGGAGCCGGGTGTGTTTCACCTGGAGAAAAGGAGGCTCAAAGTAAAACTTATCTCTCTCTACACCTACCTGAACAGAGGTTGCAGCAAGGTGGGGATCGGCCTCTTCTCCCACGCAACAGCTAACAGGACAAGAGGAAATGGCCTCAAGCTGTGCCAGGAGAGGTTCAAGTTGGACATCAGGAAGAATTTTTTCACTGAAGGGATTGTTAAGCATTGGAATGACCTGCCCAGAGAAATGGTTGGAATCACCATCTCTAAAAGTGTTCAAGAAAAAACTGCACTTAGTGCCATGGTTTAGTTGACATGGTAGTGTTTGGTCAAAGATTGGACTCAATCTTGGATGTCTTTTTGAACCTTAAAGATTCTAATTTCTGATTTTTTTGCTCCACTTTGACATGGCCAAGCAGTAACTGACTTTCATCTGCCATTAGCACACACGATTCTAAAGCTGTAGAAACTGTGGTTGAACACAGCCGCACTGATGGCTGACAGAAGGTCTTGTGCACAAGGTTCATCAGGACTACAGGCTGACTGTCCAGGATCTTCCACCTCCCAATCCTACAGTCATACTTCTGATGGGATACTGAATTGTGTTAGCAGCACCACTGGCACAGTAGGGTAGTCTCAGACACTGTATCTGCCCCATCTAGTGATTTCAGAACATGTCAGGCTGCAAGTCTGTACTACGGCATTATAAAGACTATATACAACCTGAGGCTACTGCTTGGTGGTCATGGTAGTAGAAGATGGGAATTTCCCATTCTTCCTAAGCTGATCTGTGGTAAGATGGATTTTATGAAATGGGATCCTTGATATTTCTTTTTTCATTTTCTTATTTCTGTTTTCACCTCCTTCCCTTATATTTTATAAAAGCTCAATCTCTCTTATGTAACAAATAAACAAACAGAAAATGAGAGCATAATATTATATCCATGGCATCACAGCAGTCTGACAGACAGACATCACCACAACAGAAAGGAGGAGGAGGGGAAGTTCATACAAAGTACTGCCTTCCCTCAGAAGGCAAAATACAGACAGAAAGAACTCCAGCACAAGTGAAGAAAGCCCTCAGTTTGCTTGGCTTCTGAAGCAGAGGACTGGAGCAGCCTACATTTTGACTTAATTGTCACAAAACAAAGCACATCACAGCAGTCGGTATCTTCAAGGATAAGCAGCAGAAACAGATTATATACCCTGCCATGCATGTGCATGTTGCATTGCAAGAGCCGCAGATGCTACATCTGATGACCAAGTTTAGCTGAAAACACTAGGTCCCTGGACAACAACTTGATGCAAAAAATTAACATCTCTGTGGCTCATTGTAGAACAAAAGCTAACACTTTCTTTACAAAACCATTTTCTGTTCCATTTCCCAAATGGAAAAAGAAAAGCCAATTCTGAAAAGCCTAGATACAATATTTTCATATCTAGCTGTAGGTTTATATGGTGTACTGCTGGCAAGGAATCCTTCCTTCCCCTGCTAGCACTCTGGCATCAACTGTACTGCTCAGGAAAAGCCCACTCTTCCTGACTGAGATCACTATTTATACTGGATGCCCATTAATTGCATTGCTTGGAATGATTTGCTGTGGGTTTTCTTTTTTTATTCTATCTGCATTATGTCGTGATCTGATGACTGATTGGCTCCTGTGAGCAATCATGAGCCCAAGCCTATTGCTTCTAGCTTGATAGAGTGTATATCTCTATTTCATATTCAATAATGATGAATGGTCATGGCTTACATTTATATAGGGCCTTTCATCCAGAAAGATCCCAAAGCACTTTACAAATTGATTTACTGTGCAAACTATGGGGTTTATTCTCCGCTTCATAAGCTCGTATAAATCCCATTGAGTTACTTGCACTTCATCACAGTACTTGGTATTGCCCAAACAAAGCACAAGCAATACACCCAGCAGACAGTCAGGGAACACTTATAAAAATATGAAAGAGTTCAGAACTTCAGTTCTATGTCTTATCCAAAAGGCAGAATCTTTAGCAGGAGAGCATCCACCTAACCCTAGAAAAGTACTACTTTCTGCACTACTTCTAACAGGGCTTCTTGCAGTAAAGCATTCCTTGGAGGGGACACAACCCAGAGCTGAGTCTGCCTGCTCACATGACTGCACCCTCAGGCAGTAGCTGCTAAAAACCATCAGTTCCTTCTGTTTTAAAAAAATACTATTGAACAGAAAATAGCAATGAAACATCAGTAGCCATCAATATAGGTTGCTTGTGCCTCTTAAGGGTTGCAAAAAAATTAAACAGGAGGAATGCTCAGGCAAAATTCCTGGCAAGAATTTTGAGTGAATATTTACTCAAAGCATGATGCTCTGCACTAATGTCTTGAAGCAAATCACCCAGTTTCCTTCTCCTCTGTTAAACCTGGAGTGGGAAAGGAAATGCACCAGATATGTGCCTGGGTTGATCAGCTGCTGTTGTTCTCCATCTTGATATCTAGCAAAAGAGAATCCCAAATCTGGAATCTAGCCTTTATATCTTCCAAGCCTAAGGGATACAGAGTGAAGCAGGGAACTCATGATTGAGATGATAGGTAATCAACTTAAATATTTTCTCCACTCAGTCTAAAAGTTTTAAAGGAGCAACACCATCTCTACCTCCATGACTTCGTCAGAGAATTAAGTGAGGTGCATTAAAAAAAAAAATGCAGAGATTCTCTAATAAATATGGTGCCTTTGAAAGTGAGATGCCAACAGTGGCTCTTACCAGGATGCCATGGTGTAAGCTGAGTACTTGTCTTTGCTCCACCGTATCACTTCTGAAATGGCTGCAGTACAAACGCTGGTTCTAATCTGACCAAAGACAATGCCAAATTATCCAATGTGGGTGAGAGACCCACCTCCTCAGGGATTTTAACCAAAATTTGTTCTTTTGGAACCCAAAAAGAAATAGCTCATAGACATTTGAATGTAAAAGGTAATAATCTAGTACTAGAATTACATAAAACTTTCAGGTGTTGACCACTGTCTTTTCTTTCTTGGCCTATCAGAATTAGCATGCTGACATATTGCAGTAATAAGTACAGTCAAAAATAAAAAGAGAAAAAATATTTCCCTCCTTTATTACATTATGGACTACTTGCCATATTCTTTATTAATGCCAGAGCTAACAAGAAATATGGCATAGGTAAAGACAGGGCAAAAAATTCTTCTATCAGGATTGACAGAATCAGCCTGAAAGGTCCCATGTAACATGCATTCCTGGGGCAGGTGGAAAACATGGGAGGATTTATCCAGCAGTTTCTTGATAGGTTCAGGCCAATGCAGCTGCAGTCAGTTCCTGAGTAATGTGTGTCCCATCTCTGTTTTGGTCAACTCTAGCAGCTTGCCCAATACCTTACATAATACCAAAAGATGTAACATCTTGTGGACATCAAATGAGGTTTTAAGGATGCTGTAAGTACAGAAGACTTCCATCCTTTAAGGGTTTCATGGTCCAGTCTGATCTTTCCTACACATGCTCCTCTGCCCATCCAGCACTTTTCCCAAGCTCCTCCCTCCTCATTTTATTTTCTCTGTATCTTATGTTCTGCATGACAGTGGCTTCTTTTTCTCCTTCTGGCTTTGATGCCAGTATGAGAGGAAAGAGTATAAGAGCAAGGCTTCCAGTTCCAGTCTGTAAGATGACAGTGGCCTTCTGATGTTTGGAGAAACAATGACACAGAAGGCCAGATCAAGGCCCACTGACCTAAGATAAAGCATATAATTGCATCAATAGAAGAGCACATGAGTAGTCCATAATGAGGGCTGGTACTAGCTTGTTACAGACAGCACTATGAGAATTTAGCTGCCAAACACTAGTAAGCAACTATTGATCTCATATGACCTACTGAAAAAAATCTCAGTAAGTTACCTACTTTTTATAATGCAGGGATACTGAAGAAAGTATAATAATGACCCTTTGCCTTATTGCAAATCAAAGAATCATCAAATTGTTTGGACTGGAAGGGGTATTAAAGATCATCTAGTTTCAGCTCCCTGCCTTGGGCAGGGACACCTTCCACTAGACCAGGTAACTTAGAGCCCCATCCAACCTGGCCATGAACACTTCCAGGGATGGGGCATCCACAACTTCTCGGGACAACCTGTTTCAGTGCCTCACCACCCTCACAGTAGAGATTTTCTTTCTAATATCTAACATAAACCTACCTTCTTTCACTTTAAAGCCCTTCTCCCTTGTCCTATTCAGTACATGCCCTTGTAAAAAGTCCCTCTTGAGTTTTCTTGTAGCCCCATTTAGGTACTGCAAGGCTGCTCTAAAGTGTCCCCAAAGCTTTCTCTTCTCCAGACTGAACAACCCCAACTTTCTCAGCCCATCTTCATAGGAGAGGTGCTCCATCCTTCTCATCCTCTTTGTGGCCCTCCTCTGGGCCCTCTCTAACCGGTTTGCATCGTTCTTGTGCCGAGGACCCCAGACCTGGATGCAGTACTCCCAGTGGGGTCCCCAGAGAGTAGAACAGTGGCCAGGCTGCCTTTGATGCAGCCCAGGATACATTTGGCTTTCTGGGCTGCAAGTGCACATTGTCAGGTCACATCAAGCTTCTGAGCTTGACATCCTTACCTCATTCCCTTCATGCTACAGAGATATTAGGGTTCCTTAGCCAATAATGTAAGTATGGACAAAATACATACTGCTGGCATATGTTCTACAACCTGGTCAAGTTTATCTAGCTGGATGGCCCCAGAATGATACTACCAGAGCAGGGCACCAAAAGGCAACATGAGGCCAAACCAGGTGGCTCCCCACCACAGCTGCACAGGAGGGTTTGGAAACTGAAGGCCACCACTAAAAAACACAAATAAACAAACTACAAAAGCTACAATAACTTACCTCAGAGCCAAGACTGTCTGTAGTTTTAGGAATCCTGAAAGATTACCAAGTACAGCAAAAGGACCTCCATGTTAGGACACACTGTTCAATCTAACTGTTCAGCAAGTAGCTGTAAAGGTTTCAGGATTTTTTTATCCTTAGAAAACTTGTTAACAATGACAGAACATCTCATCAACACTGAAGAGCAAGTGACATGAAAACGACAAAGTAACTGTATATTAAGGAAACCACATAAAATTAATTAAAGAAACAGGGATTTCCTGGAAAAATTGAAGAAAAAATGCCTTACAAGAAATGACAGCCAAAATGACATAGATTGGACTTTTATTGGCACTCAGCTATAAAGCCAAGGACCAAACAAATGCTGAAAACTGAGATTCTCCTGAAGTAGGAGGATCCTGACCCTCCATAGCAGGTGACACATTCACAGGGGCAGGGATGCCAGGAAAGCCTGCATCACTTTCCAAAGCTTTGTTTATCCTAGGGATAAGGAGAAGATTCTCACAGTCCTCCACATGCACCAGTCTATTCTTGTTCAACAGCACTGAGCTCACGTGATATCATCACAGCACAAAAGGAAGAAGTAGGCAACATTTTTGCAAAGGAAAACAAATACTTCTAAAAGCTTTGCAAGAAGAGAATATGACTGGTAGTGCTCAACAACCTTAAGTTTTATATGCACAAATAAGAATAAAGCAATATGATACAAAGTTTTCAGTTTCTTGGCCTTTGCAGGCAGATCCATTTGGACAGAATATAACAGTGCCCAGCACAGTGCATACTAAATATCTCAGTGTCCAGTTTCATGAGCCTGAAACATTATTGTATCTGCCTGTAGTGTCTCCCATTTAGCCAACAACCTTTCCATCCTGCAGCTCCCCAGAGATGGCATGGCATCTGGATGCCCACACCAGCCAGAGACAGATGTCTGGTAAAGCCCTCTTAGCTGAACAGGACATGGTAGCACCCACATCATCACTAAAGCAGGAAGGGAGTTCAAAAATACATTAACTAAGGACTGAGAAAACAGTGTTTTACAGGAGCTTCTTGCAAAAGCAAGTGGAGAACTAGGTTTCCTGGGGCTTTTTCCTCCCCAAAGCAAGCAAGCACCGGAAAGCACGAGTCCTGTTTGTACAGGATCCTCTTCAGACTCCCAGTGTGGAGAAGCATGTTGAACCACACCATCCCCCTGCGGTCCTCCCTCCCTCTCATCCACTGTAGATATACAAGGCTAAGTTGATGAGCTGTTCAGCTTAGTGTGAAATGTGTTACATTTTCCCCCCAGCTGCTTCCTGATTGCAGTATTTACTTTTAATCTCCTCTGCCTCAATGCCCGATAAAAACTTTGTCACATTAGATGGTGACAGATGGGAAAGAGAAGGGGGGGATCACTGCAAGGGAACGTCCTGGCTTCCCAATAATTTTTCACAACGCCAATTATGTCCTTCAGTGCTTCCTGGCATGTGCACCCATGTCAGCAGAGAAGGAAATAGAAAGGCATAAATAAAGACAAAACCAGGCACTGCGTGGCTTTAATCTGCAGAATAACATTTCTCATTTGGGTGAAATATTGTTGGATTCTCTCCTGTGCTGGAAATGGAGATACACACACAATATATACACAGAGACACAGATACGCAGAGTTCACAACTGCTTTCCTCATGCATGGGTACTGCCATCTTCACAAGCAGCTCTCAGCATTGTGATCAGGAAAGTGCAGATGTCCCCTGCTTTCTGAAAGGTATCCATGTCCAGCAAGCCAAATCTTACGCCCTCTAATCCAGCTACCATTGAGCAAGTAGGAGTAATGTGAAGATTCTCATTTTTAAGGTTTCAAAACTGTTCTTGGAAAGTTTCAGATCATTTTATGTTGTACTTGAGGTTCCTTGCAAACATCAGTTTCCAAGCCTAATCTGCATGCCACTACATTTGCCTTGCTTAGATGGTCCATCCAAGATGAGGGGCTACAAAGGATAATCTTTTGACTCTGAGTTACTTCTTGCTTAGTCTGCCGGGAGAAATGAAATGTAACAGCAACCACCTATGTTGGTGGACATGTTTATAGTAGCAGATGAAGGTAGTCATGGAAGCAAAGGAGGAAGGTGAGAGACAACTTTGACCCAGGCTGGGATTTATCCAGTCATACCAGTACAAAAAAACCCCTTTTGTTTGCCCTTTATGTACCTCCTTTGTAAACCTGAAAAAGAAAATCAAAATAAAGCATTTTCCTTTGAACTAAAAGAATCATGTGCTTTGGACCACAGCTACTACTCTCTTGACAATTCTAATGCAGATGCATACAGGAACAAGAGCTTGGTGACTTCCATCACAAGCAGAATGGACAGGCAACATCAGAGAGAAGTGCATAATGAAAGAAGCACAGCAATAGAGATGATGTAGGGAGGGAGCTTCAACTGGAACAGAAAGAATGGGTAACGGTCCTAAAAAGTGAAACTTATCCTGATGGTGTACATGAATATTCACAGTAGGGCACATTCAGGCATCTTCCATCAGGCCAGAACTTGGCCTGCAGGACTGTTGGTAAAAGCCAAGACAATGTCCTTGTCTTCATATGAAATAAGATATGTAAATATGTAAAAAAAGTAAGTACTCCCAAAACAGGAGATTTCCAGGTAGCTACAAACTGGTCATCAGCCAAGGAGTTACTCACTCAGGCTCTAGGAAAAAAAAAATGAATGAATGAGAAGCCTCTGGGCGCAGGGCTAGAAGATTTAGTAGATATTAGACAAAGGACTGTGAGCCACAGAAATTATGAAGACGCCACTGATAAAATGAACTATGCTGTATAAGAATCCAGGAAACAAATAGCTGGAGCTGGAATAGAAAAGATAAGGTAAAGGACTGCCAGCAAGTTCTCCAGCTGTGTTTTTTAACTGTAGATTTACTCTACAGAAAGTAGCTAACTAGTAACAGAAACATTATGCTGTTAGACAGACATCCTTACGGTTGTGCATTACCAGATTTTCGCAGTCATATCTGTATTTACATGCCTGTCACTTTGGACATATAGGCAGGTTTACAGAACTGGTTATGCCAATGAAACTCCTCCAGAAGCTCAACTACAGCAGGTTCAGCATGTTATAGTGGCAGTGAAAAATGTCCTTTTCCCTACAGAGAGAACCAGTGAGGTCCCTGAAGAACTTGTTGAATGAGAAAGGTACAAATTAGCAGCCCCAGGCCAGGTAGACCTCAATGGATGTAGGAGCAAGAACAGCCATTTACAAGAGAAAATTAGTATGAAGCAAAAAGAGATGTCAAGGCAAAGAGATTTAAGAAGGGTAAAACTCAGATATGAATAATTTTTAAAGCCCTGTTACCTTTCCAAAGTGTGACAGCTGAAGGCTAAGAACTGTGCATGGGCCCTACAAAGATCCTCTGTGAGGTATCTGTAATAGAGCTGCTAAAAACATGGCCTCATGTTTGCAAGCAGATAAAGCAGACAACTGCTTCGGTGGAACCATGTTCTAGGATGACCGTGCATTTTTATAAATATATTGGGTCCAATCACTTGTGGTTTCACTACCTGATAAAAAAAAATCTAAAAAATAAAATGCAGGTACATTCGAGCTATTTGTTCTTATCTATCCTCCAAATTAGTTACTTAGCAAGTAATATTCTCAGTTCTTCATGGCAAGATTTTTGGAAATCAAATTAAGCTGTTTCTACAAAGAAAGAAAAAAAAAAGCAGATAGCTACTGTTCTAATGTAATTTGATCTAGAAATGTCTTTTTCTCAAGCAGAAGAACTGAATCACATTTTCTTTCTCTGATTCTTTTTAGAAATTGTCAATTAGTTTTACTTGAATTTGTTCTCATTTGCAAATTACATTAAAGGAGTGGGACTGTCCTAGGAATCAAAGGCAGAAAGAACATGTTCCTATTTACATTTTGATTTCCTTTCAAGTGAGAAGGATAAGAAACCCATATGCAAAAGGCTCTTGTCATCCCAAGTTTATCAAGCAATACTCATCCCATGGTTTCTCCTCAGTGTAGCTGTGTTACCTTCCACATTCTTGTACAACATGATCAAAGAAATTTTTGCCCACCTATCTTAGAGCTTACACTTAGACTGAAACTAAAGCACAGTCGGCAAGACTTAGAAAATTGTTATGTTTTTCCTGTTATGAAGTATGTACATTTATATGTCACTCCCCCCCCCCCCCAACAACAACAACAAAAAATTAGACTTTCCTTCATTTAGGCACAATAAACTTCCTAATAAGGGGAGGAAAACAACTGGCAGATATTCAGTGACTGTTGTTGTGCACCAAGGGGATTTCACATGCCACCCTATTAACTTCAGTCTCTAGAGGAAAGACAGGAACTCAGCTTCAATATGTGCTTAACTTTGCTTTGCCCCCACTTTTCTTAGTCAATATCACCAGTTCCTCAGAGGAAAACTCCAGCCCTTGAAAATAACAGAAAATTCACTTGTTTTCCTCTAACCATACAGTCTAGCACAGTAATGTAAGGAAGAAAGGTGAGCTAACCCTCCAAATCAAAGATCTGTCTCTCTGTTCAACACCAAGTATTGAAGACCGTACAACACAATATAAACATGTAGGAAGGTCTTGCTTTTTTTGACAGCAAACCATTCTTGAAAGAAAAGAATATAGAAGGGCAAACCTGTCAGCTAGTAACCAGCTCCAAGAAATATCTGTGTCACATTTAACAGTGTGCTGGTTTTGGCTGGGGCAAAGTTAATTTTCTTCACAGCAGGCAGTATGGGGCTATGATGTGGATTTGTGCTGGAAAGAGTGTTGATAATTTTTCCTGACTCCAACAATCTCAGAATCATGGGATATTTACCATGGTCCTGTGGGAGTTTTCATGTGTTTCATCAGTTCCCCAGCCCCAAGGTGCTCACTGTGTTGTATTGATGCAGGCCCAGCCACAGCAGTGACTGCAGTGTAGGAGCCATCTGGGAAGAACAGGGGACAGCCCACTGGCTCCTGCTTAGTGAGACTCATTAAAACTGCCCAACCCCCAGTGAAAATTGAGTGGTAGTGGCTCAGAGAAAACAAGTATTCTTATCAGCACTTGCAGTCATTTTCATAGTCATCCCCACTTGATATCTGCCCTTCCAAAAGAAGCATATGCAGGTTAAAAGAATTTGTGATACTTTAGTCAGCTGGTACTTTTGAGGTATTTAATAAAGTAAATAGTAATTCCTGTCAAGGAACAAGAGGCAACATTCTCCCTGTCCTACACAGCACTGAAGTCAAATATTGGCATGCCTGCATGATCCACACTAAGTTCTCAGGCCATGCTGCAGAGCACCTGGATTCCTAAAAATGTTCACAAAAGAATCACAAAAGACTTCTGCAAGAAGCAAACCCATTGTCAGGAGGCTCAGTGTCAGTATAAAGGAGCTCATATATTAATGGAAAACTGTTTCAGAAGTTCAACAACTTGTAAATTTTATTGATTTAAGGGATAATAATAAATGTTTACAAAGCATCTGTATTATTTTGTTTCAAAGAGGGTTTTTTAATTTTCTTAAAAGAGAACTAAATTTATTTAGAATGAAATCACTGTGATATTTCATATGTTTCTCATTCAAAGTCTTTCTAACAATAGCATATTTTCAAGATGAGCACATTTTCCCCTTCTGTTCTGCAGAAACTTAGGACAAATAGCAATATCTTTTTCTTTAAGGGATAAAAATGCAATATGGCAACAGAAACCAAGAGATTTGTTTAGAGAGCAGTGATTCAGTGGAAAAGTCTTTGGCCAAAGCAGATACCAAATTGTTCAGCAGCAAGCAGGGTGATTTTATTACAAATTATGTTTTAATATTTGTCTACAGACACAACTTTTGTGAGACACATGGGTGACAATGGCTCCTCATTATTCCTCTTTAGTGAGAAGGTTTAGAGAAGTATTCAATATTGCCCCCTTGCATGTCACAAAATCACAGAATGTCAAGGGGTTTGAATGGACCCTAAAGATCATCTAGTCCCAACCACTCCCTGCCATGGGCAGGGACTTCACTAGACCAGGTTGCTCAAGGCCTTATCCAACCTGGCCTTGAACACTGCCATGATTGGGGCATCTACAACCTCCCAGCGCAACCTCTTCCAGTGTCTCACTGCCCTCACAGTAAAGAATTTCTTCCTAATACCTAACCTTCCCTCTTTCAATCTGTACCCACGGTCCTATAACTGCAGTTCCTGATGAAGAGTCCCTCTCTGGCTTCCCTGTAGGCCTCCTTCAGATACTGGAAGGTTGCTATGAGGTCTTCACATAACCTGCTCCTCTCCAGGCTGAACAGCCCCAAATTTCTCAGCCTGTCTTCATAGGCACCACTCCTTTTATCAACTTCATGGCCCTCCTCTGGACTTGCTCCAACAGGTCCACATCCTTCTTATGTCAGAACATAGGAAAATCAGAGACAGCCCAAGCAAGATCTCTGAATATACTGAAAGGATTAGCTACCATACTCCAAGCCATTCAGCAAGAAGTAGAAGTATTATGTAGGACTTGGAAACATACCATAACTGTGACCAGGACAACAGAGGAAAAATGAAACAGGAAAAAAATACCCAACCAAACATAACAGACACACACTACAAAAATAAATTAATTTAAATATATATAATAATAATATTAATAATAGTATACCACAAACAATCAAAGGGGCTATTGTTAATGATTCTGATGGAATGGCCCAAACTGGTTTGAAGCAACAACACCACCTGTAACCAGTGTTCCTCAGATGACATCAGCAGACAAAAGCATCAGGACTGGACCTATGCACAACTCCTCACCCCATACTGAACAGGAGGAAACAGCACAGGTAACTGCTGGATATAGTCTGTGGATTTTAGGAAACCAGGGAACCACAGCTGAACAGGACAGGGCTTATCTTAAAGCCTGCACCCTCCTCCCACAGAACCAATGAGCAGCAACTCCACAGGCTTCAGCAGGATACAGCAGTGAGCTAACTCAGATGAGCAGGACCAGAGCATTAACATTAGGACTTAGGACCTCCACCCCTTACCTTCAGGTGAGAAAAAAAAAACCTCTCCTTTTTAAATAAGTTTCAAAAATAGGTTTTGACCACACATTTTTGTCCATAGCTAGTAAAGGTGTGATTTTGAGCCCTGTGTAAGCAGAGCAGGGACCCTATTTGCTTCTCAGGGTTTGTGAAGGCAAGGATAGTGGATTTCAGAAAGATTATCTCACAGTTCAAACTCATTAATGAAAGAAATAAATTAACCAAGCTCATTTTTCAGGGAATTCTTGTGTAAACTGGAAATTTTCCAGTCTGTGAGCCCCGCGCTGTGCTAACCCATAAATCACAGCAAGCAGGTTGTCTGTATAGTGAGAGCAGCACGTTTGGAGATGGAGGGGCGGGGGGCTGGGGGGAGAAACCAGCATATGTTCATGGAGAAAAAAAACATAAAATCTAAACAGGAAAAAAATACCTCCCTTACCCACCACTGGAACAAAATAAAAGGCTTGGCCTCAGGCACTGGAACATACGCTATCTGCAAAGAGCCTCCCAAACCAGGGGAAGGCACCTGAAACAGGTCAGCTTTTAATTGAATACAATATTAATTACCGCGTGCACCATTAACGGTTTGTGGGATTTGACTAATTAATGTAATAGTTTCTGAGTCACGCTCATTAAATATGAAAATTACGCTGGTGAAAGGTATCGGTTTCATTATCAATCTTGTATGGACAGGAGCGGGGGTGGGGAGAGGGTGCAGTGGAAAGATTCCCACCCCATGTTATTTGTTGTCAGCTCTCTTCTAATGGATTTTGTTCAGGTGGGCAGATGGAAGAGCCAAAGTGAAAAGGAAAGAGACATGAAGAAGAGAAAGCATTGCCTAGCATCATGAGCTAGTGGCTGCAAGTCAAGACCCAAAAGCTATCCAGCTCAGAGTGAATGTACACTTTCATTTTGTGGAAAGAGATGGGTGGTCTGCATGAGGCTACAAGTTGCTGTCAATTCCCATCATAATGCTTAGTTTCCTTCATTCCATGGAACAAACATAATGAGAGAGACTGATGTTGCATGGGGTACTTAATTCATTAACCCATGTAAAGCATGTGGAGGTTCCTTATTGGAAAACTACAGGGAAGGTAATTATCACTGTTAAAACTCAGCTCCAGAGCATAATTATGCACTAAGGATATGCTGAGATATACTGCCGTGGGACACACTCTTCACACAGGGCAAAACTGTTACAAAAGGAGGATCAGACAAGTTATAGCTCCTGTTCCTATCCAGCAGCCCAGCTAGGGGCAGCACTGATGTACTTGAGAGGGAAGTGTCATCAGTTCTGTACGAGAAGAATACTCACCTGCATGCAGGATGTCTGGGAAAAGAAAAGAAAGAGAACAGGGTTCCCTTGTGCCCCACCCACTGCAACAGAACAAAATGCAGAGGTCACCATCTAGATTGAAATTTGAGAATAAGTACACAGCTGAGACAGTGTCTGTGCATGGAGGAAACCCTCAAGAGTGAGATAAAAGCCTAATCCATTTAGGGTTTCCAAGCACCCCAAAGGGAGGCTGGATTACCATCCTGCTAACAACAATGCTTAAATACTGCACAAGGAGCCCTAGGGTGGCAGGAGGAGCAGAGATAAGTCAGTCCTTTTTTTTTTTTTTTTTTGTAGGAGTCTTCTTGACTGATTCTTAAAGCATTTGGCACATGTGGATGGGGGTAAAGAAGGGAAAGGGGATGGCCTTGTACCAGAGCTCCATAACTTCACATTCATGCTGCAGATATATGTCAGCCTGGAAAGCCCAGATACAGAGAAGAAAAACCAGCAGGTGGGGAAAAAGTAAGAAGACAGTAACACACGTGCAAAACCCAACAAATTACTCAAATCCCTGATTCTCCTTAAAAAGTGGGTGTGGAGGGCTGTAAGTCCTTGGCACAGGAGCCCTCTGCACTCCCTTGGACAAGAGAGTCCTAAGCCCAAAAAAACTCTCCCAAGAGATGTGCAACCTTCCTCAGGTCATGGTGACAAAGTGAACCACCCCCAGCATGCCTTGTTTCTATATGGTAATAACCTGTATCCAGTTGGCTAATTGGTTTCTACCCCACCCCCTGCCTTTCCCATAAAAAGCCCCTGTTTCTGCCCCTGATCAGGGACCTTTTGTCCCTGGCCTTCCCATCATAGGGGCTGCTGGACAATAAAAGCTACCTTTGTGGAATAGCCAAACGAGGCTTCTGTCTCTCTGTCCCCAAGCTCGCCTTGGGTGATTTCACAAAGAGCTGAATCACAAGAGCTGAATCACTTGTAGCTGAGAAATTGCTACACTTGCCGAAATCACCGGCTGCCATGGGAGGCCTGCCATCATGCCTGGAAGAGTTGTTCCTTGCCGGATGCTCTCTCTAGGAAGGTTGTGGCACACTGGTGCTGACCAGCATCAGACCCCCTGCGATAGGTGGGGAGAAAGAACAAGCAGTAAACATGTAAGAAAGAGGAAATCCCATGCACTATGTTTTAATTGCTTTGTCTCACAAGTAATAGCTTTCTGATTTATGTTTCTTTAAAATAGATGCCAGTCCTAAATAGCATCTGCTTGCCAGGAATCTGTGGCTGAGACTGAGTTGGTTGGATTATGCACAGCCTGTTCCTTTTTGGGCTAATAACATGCACAACCAAGAACAGTGCAGGCTCCTGTACTGCATCATTGTCCCTTCTGCAGTGTACATCTTCATCCCAGTCACTCACATCACATTTACACTCACATGTAAATGTTTCTTCATACTCCAAATCTTATGGCCCAGTTCCAGGCAAGGAAGTGTTATGCCCTGATCTGCTCAGTGGGTTTAGGGGAAAGTTGTTTGATTTAGTCTGGGCAGTGTACGAAGAAACAACAAACTTCTCAGGAGGTTCAATGACAAACTTTTACTTACAAACTTTAGAACATTAAGGTAGAACAAGGTACTTGTAGCCATTTTGGTTAGAAAAGCAACAACATAAAAGCATAAAAATAACACCTAAGAAAATGTATAAGGGAGAGGAGACAAAGAGAAAGAAAGGATAAGAGTGGAAAGTTATATAGTCACCACCCTTGCATTCTGTGAAGAGACTTGATTGTTGCAATTGCAACATCCATTGGTCGAAGTGATGGGTCACAGTCTTAATCCAGGAGTAGGGAAACTCACAAAACACAAAGTTCAATGGGTTAATATATGCTCAGGTTCCAGGTGGGAATGTCCAGGTACGTCCCTTGGGGCAGGGAGTTTTACACTGTCTGATGTAACACCAAAAGCAGAGTTAAGACACTCTCCTCTAGGAAGCACACTGAGCAGCCATGCTCAGCCCATTGCTTCTCATTAGCACTACAGCAGCTTTTATCAGCTCATATTCACTTTTACCTCCATTGACAGTATCCTCTACAGACTAATTTGATCCTTTTCGGTTCCTCTCATTCTCTGCTGTTTTTTTCCCATACATCTGTGCTGATGAAACAGAGAGGACTTTCCAGACTGGAGTAAAGGCCGTTATTCCATGTACAAAAGTCCTGTTTGGAAAAAGAAAACCCACACCCAACCCAGAGCAGTTTGTGTTAGGGTGAAAGCTTTGCAGCTATGTAATCCATATATATTATGGCCTCCTGTAGCTTCCATAACTTTACTAATGAGTTCACAGTGTTTAATTAATTGAGCACTACACTGGTGAGATATTCTGTCACTGCCTGCCCGTTATCTCTTTCTGTTTAATTTTAAATGTTTCCATAGCTCAAATGTATCTCTGACTGAAAGTAGGTGTTCCCAAAAGAATATGGCAGTAGACACTTCAGCTACAAGAAGACCACACAGTAAGAACATGAAAGATAATACTCAGTTAAACTCTAAAGTGGGTAAGCACAGCTATACTGAAGCTGCAGCAAATTAAGTTATTACTAAAGTGCCAGTCAGATGAATGCAATAGGACTGCCCTTCAGATCTATAATGTTCCATCAGACATCATAAAGTGAACCACCAAAGGTGAGGAGTTGGTTGTTTTGTTACGTGATCGTGGTTTTCAATGTTTTGGGGTTTTTTAAAGACATATCTTTCACCCTATCACACATCACAATTCTAGGTATGTGTCACAGCTTGCCAACAAATATATTTAGGAGACAACACCTAATTGCTGCCAGTAGCTAATTTAATTATTAAAACTGCACAGACCTTGTTTATGATACCACACCAAAGAGGCCCTTATCTAAGCAAAGTTTTAAGTACTTTACTATCGCCTCTTCTTCTCAGTAACAGGTCTGAGTGGATGAATTCAGACTGCCTTAGATTCACCCTTAAAATACCACTTTGTGCTTTTCTGGGTTAAAAGACAACACGAATTTGTCAGTGTAATACACAAAGAAAAGTATAATAAAGCTAAGGCAATAAGCAGGTTTTTTTCCTATTGTAAGGATATTCAGGTTTAAAACAACTGTCAAAATTATTCTGTGGAAAGCTCTATAAGAAGGATAGTTGAATTTTTTTTTCCCAAACAATAAGATATTAAGAAATCAGCAAAGGAATTTTTGAGTTTCTCCTTTACCTTTCAACCAGGCAGTTCATTCACAAAGCATTCCTTGGGTGGTTCACCTTGCCTAAAAACTTTGCTGTCCAATCAAAAGTACAGGACAGAGACCAATAGTGAATTCTCCAGGGCACAGGAATTGCTGGCAGAACTAAGAATACAAGCCCATAGCTGTGACATTAAAGCTAAAATAAACACATAATTCTAAACATGGGGATAAAAATAATGTCCTACTGTTGAACAGTGGTTCATAAGCAGAAACACATCATAATTACTGCTTTACAGACTTTACAGTGCCAGCATCTGTGACAAAATCCCCTGACACAACATGTTGATAGACATAACAGGATTTGAAGTGTGCGTGTACCAAGTTTGGCCTCCTACTTTCTTGGAGAAGCTGATTAGCGAAATTTCAATATGGAAAGGATGTATTGATCACATCACACATTATGTGATTTATTAACATATGCAAGGAACATTCTGTGCTAGCAAGACCAGACAGCAGTGTGTAGACCAGTGAACTCTATCTAAGCCAGGTCTCTGGAAAGGAGCCTTCTCACTGCACAAACAAGTGTGAAAATAAATTTAAGACAGGGAAGCAAGCCAAAGCCCGTGGGTCTGCAGTCAGAACAGTCTGCTGTTCCATTTAAAGCCAAATAAACATTCATCTTCTAACAGTAAGCAGCATAAAAAAAGAAAGGAGAATTTATTTGTATCCAATAGCTTCCTGTGTTGTTGGGGAAACCTAAAGTAGCAGCCATCAGCAGAACTAATGCATGAGGAAGAAACTGGTGTTTCTTTCAAATGTTTCACTTTTCTGTAATGTTGTTTTCAATCGCCCAACTCATGTATAACCCTTTCCCTTGTAGTATTCAGTATTCGGACAGAAAGTTGAGAGAGAGAACATTCCTTTCCAAGTTGAAAGTCCTTGCACAGGGTTGACTGGCAGCACTCCCTGAACTTACTGTCCAGCAGGAGTAATGAGTTCGCAGAGATTTGGGACATATGTTTTCTACCAAACTGAAAAGACAGCTTTAGGGCAAGTCTCCAAAAATGAGGGGGTAGACTCCCTTACCAGCCACAAGGCAGTACTTCAGTAAACAGAAAGAAGAGCACAAGGCACCTTATAACCCAGTCTATTCCCATTCCTGACAGTAGCTATGTGATGAGCCTCTCTCTTGAGGAGCTTTCAGTCAAGTCAGCTCTGTATCCCACAGACTCACAAATAGACTGGGCCCATATGGAACATTTTCAGAGGCAAACAGAAGGGTGAGAGGACATTAAGTTCTTCTAGATCTTGCATGTTTCATAGGGTTTCTCTCTACACAGCATAATAGAAATGGTGATGATATCACTATTCCTTCGTACAAAAACGGGAGAGAAGCACAAAGAATGGAACTGACCTGTACTGCAGCACTCTCACCTGCACCTTGTTTCCGCAGCCACTCCTACTTCATCTCTTTCAACAACCCCACCCCCAAATAGCTTCACACAGGAAATAAGAATATGGCACATCACTACAGGTATCTGCAGGAATAGATCTTCCCATGTAGAATGCAAAAAGCTCTCATGCAAATCATAGAGGGCATGTAGTTCACTGCTTCTACCAGCTACATATTTTCTAGAGATTTGTCCACTCTAGTTTTGTATTCATGTCAAGCTCCACAGATGGTGTTACTTGTCTTGAGAAATTGTTTCTTATGCTGGTTTTGGTTCAGACTGTTTCTGCTCACACCACCTCACCAGCAAGGAGTCTGGGCGTGCACAAGGAATTGGGAGTACACGAAGCCAGGACAGCTGACCTCAACTGATCAAAGCAATATCTGTCCTGGGTTGCAGTGTATTCTATTACCATCCTCATGAGCTGTTGAAACCAGGTGGGGCAGTGTTTCCTTGCCTCCTCCCCCCAGACTATCTTTCTGTTAATGGCCCATCATTGTCCTGCCAAATGATTCAGAGATAACTCCCTCCGGACTATCTTCTGTTAATGAGCCTAATCAACACTTGGCCTCATGACTCATTACCCTATTGTGAGATGCTCCACCCAGAGGGAGGAACCAAGCATCCCATCGTGGATTTAATCTGAGACTCTGAACACCAGAGACAACCCTTCTACTGGATTTCCAGAGGATAGGAGCTACATAGCCACCACTGGACCCCCTGAGGAAGAGCAGACCCTCTTTCTACAGGATCACTGCTTCAGAGGACTGCAGCCACCATTCTACCAGACTGCTACCACCACCCTGACTAAGAGTCAGGTTGTATCCTGACTCTATCAGTTTAACCCAGTGTTATCCGCCTTTATTTTTTTTTTCCCTTCCTTTTATTTCCCTATTGTTACTCTAATTTGGTGTCTCCCACTAGTTTGTTTTCAAACTAGTACAATATCACGTATCATATGGCATCATGCTCAGCATATAAGAGGGGGGAGGGAGAAGAAGGAAGGAGGGATGTTAAGGGTTATGGTATTTGTCTTCCCAAGTAATCATCACACATGATGGAGCTCTACTTTCCTGGAAATGGCTGAACACCTGCCTGACCATGGGAAGTGGTGAATGAATTCTTTGTTTTGTTCTCCTTGTGTGTATGGCTTTTCCTTTACCTATTAAACTGTCTTTATTGAAACCCATTCTCACTTTTACTCTTCTGATTCATATCTCTTCTCCCCTCATCCTGTTGTGGGGAATGAGGGAGCAGTTGGATGGTGCCTCATTGCCAGCTGGGGTTAAGCCATGACATTTTTCCATCTCTGGCCCAAGATTTTTCTTTAATTCCAGTATCCCTCCCAAGACTCGACAAAAAAGATCAGATGCTAGTGGGAGTTTAAAATATTCAGCCTGTTTGCAGATTGAATGCACTTTTCTCTCTCTCCAGCCTGCTGGTCAGTTCTTAGACTTCTCACTTGGACATACTCAGTTTCTTGATCTGGAGAAGGAAGTGTTATATCTACACAGAGAAAAGAGGGAGAAACAGTAGCAGCCATTCAGGAAAGCAGTCATGCGAGGCAATTTATTGATCTGAAAATGTTCCAAGGAATATCTCTTTCTCCTGTTCACATAACTAGTATTATTATAGTAATATATAATAGCATTTCTGCATTCTGCATCAGAGGTGTGCTCTGCTTGGGTTCAGCCATCTGGTCTTGCCAACACTTAAACTATTAGGGGAAACACTACATGCCAGTACTATTCTTCTGGAGAAATACTCAAGAATACTCCTCTGCTTTGCCCCCCATTTACTTAATTACAGACTCCACCCCCAAAATGACAGCCTTTACCCATCAGGAGCCTTTCTGAGTAGCAACAAAAGGCTTTCCTGACTCTGAGCTGCTATACAAACATATGTGGATCATTAACACAAGCAAGCCTCCAGCTTCACTATTCATCACTGCCTGGCTCGAAACCTGCTTTCTGGTGACAGGCTTCACTGGAGAAAGTTTGCTCTGGCCCAGCTCTTACTGAGCTTCTTCATACCCACCAACTATCTCCACTCTCCATTTGTCAATTTTAAGTGATAATTTCTATTCAATCTGATACATATTATAAGAATATAAACAAATGCCTCTGGCTGTATCATGGCTGCAATCACTTCCCTTTATAGCCATCATTTATTACAGGCGGACAGGTGGCCGTCCGGTGGAATGCCGAAGAGGCTATCTTCTGGACAATCACGAGGAAACACAACCACACTTACATTCTTCCCAAGCAGACACAGAGGTGTGTGATTTCTGAAAAAAACTTCACTATGCTCCCAAATTTCTTCCTTTCCCAGCCATGTAAGTCACAGAAACAAATCTGAATGTTACAAGCCTAGCCCATGAATGAACACCAGATTCAAATTTAAACTTATTTAAGATTTTTGAAAATAAGGAAGGGGCCTAGGGAAGCTTTTTCCCCAGTTGCTGTATTTATTTTTTGCACTTTTGATACAGGATACGTGCTTTTTCTTAATACTGACCCTTCAACTTCATGAAAGTATACAAACACTGAGATGGGAGCAACTTTGTTGCTCAACTGGCATTTGAAAGAAGGCTTATTATGTACTACTCCTAGGCACGTGTAGTGGTTCATTTCAAAAATACCTTGGAATTCACATATTGGAATCATTTCACCTTGCTTGAAAACACTAGCACCTGTAAACCAGATGTATGTCAGGCTACTTCACAACTCAGGCTGCAGAAGTCAGGACGGGAAGTGAATAGTATTGCAGTAACAGCACTTAGAGAACACAGAATATAATTAACATATTTGTCAAAGTCTAGAACAACAACATTTAACATCAGCTCATGTATCAACACAAAAAGTCCTCAGACTTAAACTGCTTCTGAAACACTGCAATTTCACAAGCACAGCATAGCAGGTTATCAGTACGACTTACATAATCGTAGGTTGAGTAAGTCCCTACCACCAGCTGTGATAGCAGGATCTGTGCTACCTGCTAATTGTAACTTCTTGGAGTGTAGAAAACTAGGCTTTTGCACAGAGTGCTGCAAGGACAGAGAAAGGAATATTGAAGCAGAAGAGTTGATGCAGGACCTTGTCATAGCTTTTAACATTACTAACTATCCATCATTCTCAAGACTACAACTTACTTTGATTGTCATAGCAAAATGCGCATTATGAAGTTCACAAGAACAGACAGACTAAAGGTCCATCACACCAAATATCCTGTCTCACCAACAGCTAGTGCCAGCTGCTTGGGAAAGTGTCCACCTACTCTTCCAGTATCCAGTCCTTTAGGGAGTTAATAAGGCCAAAGACTGTATTAAAACCATTCCATTTCTTACCCATCAATGGACTTGAATACCTAGTATCATTTATAATCTTGGTTACCCACAACATCCAGTGAGAATAAATTCTACTCCTAAATTCAACTTGATACTTTAGAGTGCTTCCTTGTTCTCATCCTCACATACCCAGCACTCAGTGAAACCTAGAGACTTATTTGCTAGTTTGTACAACTTTCCCGTCATGCACACTCCAGTGCCATCCTCCCAATAAGTACAGATGAGAGTACCTTTATTACTACCAAGCATAGAAAAGTTATTATTCAGTGATTCGAAATTTTCAGTGTAGCCAAATTTTCAGGCACATAGACAAGCATCAGACTTCATATGTCAATGCCTAGTGACTCTATCTGCCCACCTGAGCAAAAGCCTTTGCCTTCTTTTGCCTTTCCTTCCTTCAGGTTAGGAACAGGATCTGAAAATGAACTGTAAATGCCTGCAAAGCATTTTATGAATATGAATAAAGGTAACCATAAATATATTAAACATAACTCCTAAATGTCCACATTGTGTCCTACAAAAGGTTATTCTGGTAAGAGCTGTGTACAGCTGTAAGACATTCCCCTGGAAAGAGAGAATAAATACAGCAAACACCTTTACTACTTCAGCATATGACCTGGAAATGAAATCAAGAGTTCTTAGGGTTGTCTTAGAACAGAGCTTCACACAAGTAGATGGTATGTGACTTTCAGCATCACAGACACCTTTGAAGGCACTGTAATAATATTCCTGCATTAACAACATAGTTGTTCTCAACATTTTGGGATGATCCTGTGAAATAAGCTTCTAGGATAAGCATGAAGCATGAACAGGTACTATCTGTGATCATGTCACTCAGTTGAGAATCACTGCTGCCAACATGCTCAGCGGAGCCTACTGCACATCAATGCTCATTGCTAAAGTGACTTTTTAAGAAGCAGGAGAGGCAGAAAGCACACAGTCTGTCCCCAACATCCCAAGCCACAGAACAAGCTCCAGCCTTGGTGCACACATAGCACTGCTGAAGATATTTTCTCATGGGCTTATGCTATTGGTGTCTGTCTAGTTTCATCCACCAGCCAACCTGGGATATGTTAAGGAGAATTTCAGCACATAAATACTAATGTCAGTCAATATCACCCTGAGGAAACTGACAGAGTGCTACACCCACCTGAGAGCCAGTAGAGGTATTTGCTTTCATGTAAAACCTGTGTAGGCCACTGGGATCACAGTCTCTTCTGGTAATTCTGTCCACAGGCCACCCACATTTAGTCCTGCCACACCAGTTTTCTGTCACATACAACACTATAAAACAAAGCAAGCTAAGCAGAGCCGTGTACTATTTCTTCGGAATCCACCTTTGGCAGCTGCTTTCTTCCCTCAGAGCTGTAATGTTCAGCAGTAGCTCCTCAAGTTCTCTTTGGCACCCATTTAATGAGTCTGTTATCCACAAATTTGCTTAGTCTCTCCTTGAACATCCTAGTGCTCTCAGGGGCCACAGCCCCCAGCAGCCAGGCACAGAAGTTTATCTGCTTTAAACCAACCTCCTACCAGCATTGTGGAGCACTGCCTTGTTCTAGTACAGCAGAATTCAGCACATAACTGTTCTCCATTTGCCCTATGTATTATCTTCTTCCATAAAAGCAGCTTTTGAAAGCACTTCTACAGAGTTTCCAAAGGCTACCAAAAATTTGCCACTTTTGCTGTGAGCGGTGTCTGCCCCTGGATTGTTCTTTTTACCACAGGGGCCTTTAGAACAGAATCAGGTACAGCAAAGAGGAAGAAATGAGCCTATTCCATTCCCACTCGTCAGTCTGTCAACTGCATTCCTCAGCCCTTGCCTTGCAAGAAGGAGCTGAATCCTTTCCCGCAAAGGAAAAAGCTGTGACAGTGAAGTCAAGTGACTTGACTGCACTGAAGAGGGATTTGTGTTTTTAAACAGAGGCTTTCAGTTTAATGGTTAGACCAATAGATGAGACTGTCTCCTGTGCAGAGGGCTGTGCTCCTGACCAAAGAACACTCTCATTTCTTACCAGAAGAATCAGGTTAGAAAGATTCAGTAGTTGGGACTGAAGATGTAGACATTTGCATGCCAGAGATAAATGCACTGCTGATGCTGCCTTTATGGTGGTAGATTGCTGAGGCCATCTCGCTACAAAGAACTGGAATCCAAAGGCCAGTTTGTGGCAAACTGGGGAGAAATTAAAGCAGGTTTGGCCCTGGCAGCCAGTTAATAGATGTTTTGATACCAGACCAACAATTTCACAATTAAACTAAAGGGTAGGACTCTTCTTTTCCTGCAGAGACCTTCAAAATAAGGAGGCTTTGGCTCTCAAGGTAGTCAGGCACCAGTGGCACTGTAGAGAGAGATCTTGCACTTGGATCCCAGGGGTAAGTGAACAGCTAAGCCTGTATTGCCTGTTGTGTACAGTGCATGGAAGGATCTTTGAACAGAGACACACTAACTCTGGATTCATTTAAAAGTGCTGGGGAAGCCTTTGGTAAAGACACCTGCAACACAGTTGGTGCTCCTCTGGCTTTTTAGCAAAGCACTGGCCCAGACCACCTTAGTCCCAGTTTGAATTTGGACTTTGCAGGCAGGAAACAGAGCCAGGATCAGACCCTCTTTTAGGGGCAATGACAACAGGGAATACACAACTGTAATTAACCTAACTACTGAAAGGAACCTAACTGTAATTAACCCAAACATAACACTGAACAGAAATTAGTGCTGGCAGTTGATAAACAGTGAGTGGAGTTAATGGGCAGTGATGTGTAGACTCCACCGATGTCTCTGTGTCTCTCTGGGATCCCTGTCACAAGCAGCAGTGAAGCATTTTCTCACCTCCCCCCTTTTTCCCACAAGACAGTTCCCAAAGCAGCTGAACTGTGTGCATGACTACACTGCCTCCATGGCTCTCCCCAGCTCACAGAACGGGAAAGAGAGGGATCCAGGAAAGGCAGGACTGCACACCAGAAAAGGAAGTCCCTACCAAAACAATCCAGCCCAAATGCTCATAGATCAGGCAGGCTCAGAAGAGAATCTTGGAGAGGTCACTGTTTTGGCTGACTGGTTCATTGTGAAATTCCCTCATTATCCATCCAAGCTGTCTTTCCCATGTACTGCCTGTGATAAATCTATTTCTACCACAGTATTTTCAGTGCAGGACAAAGCAGTCTAACTCTGTGTGAGAACTGCTTTGCCAAAAGACAGCAAATGGTAGAAGCCATCCATTACCCCATTTTGTACAACTGTTTGATTTCCCCTGCAAAGGTTTTGTATCTGCCCCTTTCCAAATTTATTTTTTCCCCACTGATAAAACATAGTAAGAATTCATGTACTATGTACTATGACAATTACTATTTTATACACTGACAAATGAAAATTCTTGCAAGCTTTCCTCCAAATTAATTATCTTTGACATAATTACAATTTTGGGGAAAGTTTCTGCTTCCTGTAGAAATTTCATATATTTTATTTGAAAAAAAGATCTGCCACAGTGCTCTGTAGTGGTGGCCTAAGTCCTCACAAAAGCTTCTTAGTGGAGCAGTCAAGGTGCATCAAAGGAGACACAGTCCACCAAAAAAGCCCAGCCTAATTAGAAGAACAGAAAGAGAAGCATATGAGCTGTAACTCCCAGGAAGGAGGATTTAGCAGTTGAAATCTATATAACTAGTTAAAATGCATTTAATTTTGTGCGAAAAATTAAACTTTCCCCTCACACCACCACTACAGATAAACAGCCTGTTTTTCCAAACAGCTCAGCCTGACACCTAGCTCTGAAATTCTTCTGTTTCTGCAGTAGTCTGTGACAGAGGTGACCAGGGTGGAACACAATACTCTTAAGCTACCATACTACCATTTTTGTGCTACCTGTAGTCTACAAATTTTTGATTCTGTTCTTAAACATTGTTTCATTGAAAATTAGGCTCTCTGAATTTCTAGTTGAAAAACTCATACTTAAATACTTTAAAATATAAACTGAAATACAAACAGAATTCCAAGATTGTTTGTTGGTTTGGGGGCTTTTTTTTTTCCTGAGGTAAGGTTTTTTGCAGAGCAGAAAATTTTGACGTGCAATGCCCAGGTTCATAAAACTGCAGAGGAAAATTGGGAAAAGGTTTAGCTCTCCCCATAAAGAAATAAGCCTCATTTAAGATAGTCCAAGAACTGAAGGTCAAAAAAGACAAGCTCTGACAGTAATTTGGTACACAGTTTAACACCACATTGCAGATTCATCTACAAGTCCACGAACTCTCTCTTATTTGCAGGCATTTTCCCCACTAGGGAAAAGATACTGGATGAGAATATACATATACACCTATTTTTCATATATTTAAATGCAATGTGTTTCACTTTGAACAGGCCACCTGGATTAAATAGAAGTTAATTAAAACAATCCCTCATTTTTTTGTGTTTTAAACTGAAGATTGGGTAAAGGAAGGGTAAAACAGGACTTTTTATTACTCTTAGATGGTGCTAAGAGGACCCACAAATACATCTCTTCTTCCTGTGATCCCATTCATCTTGCTGCCTTTCCTACTCCTCTTTGCCAACAATCAGATCCCAGTAAACAACCTCAAGTGAAATTTGCAACTGTCAGATAAACATTAAAAATGCTTCTCTTGTCCTTTCCCATTGATAGTCCCATTAATATTGTAATAGAACAAAAAGTTATGAAAATGAACGCATGCTGGGTTTGGAAGTGAATTATGCAGACAGCAGCTTTGAAATATATACACTTGAATATGCATAGACAAAGAGATACAGTGCACCCACAAAGCAGCATGTATAAACTTACATGTAATATTTTATGATACAGCACTTGGTGCTAACCTTGTGCTACTGTACACTGTGCAGCAACTCCACTGACTTTCATCTGGTGTAAATTCAACATAAGAAAATCAGGATTAGTGTAAATTCAACATAAGAAAAATCAGGATTAAACTACCATGGGGTTTTATTTAGGTGAAAAATATTCTATTTACACAATTTTTCTGTGCTCTTATTTTTTTCCAATCTTTATTTGTAGTCAGAGTCCAGTACTACAATCTGCTTTTGCCTATTTAATACTTTTCCTCAGTATGCAAATCTCTGGTTGTATGTCTACCATCAATTAAAAAAAATCTCTACCTCAAACTATAATGATGGAGTGTGAAAAAAAATCCTAACCTTTAAAGTCAAGCTGTTTTTTAAACTTGCCCTTTAGACACTTATTAATTCAAATAGTATCCATTAGGAGTCTCAAAAAAGGAGCATTTCAGTCCTCCCAATACCACAATGAAAATGTTCAGATGTCCTCTGTCCATCTGAACCTTCACTGAGATCATTGACTGTTTTGCTAAATAAAAGACTTCAGGTGTGAGTTGGGTTCCAAAATAATCCTCTAAATGTCTTAAAACATTACAAGGTACTATTGAATGTGTTATATCTATCTATTTATCTATACATGCATATACATGTATTGGATTTTTCTGCCAGGCTTTTACATTTTCTGAGCCATTAATATTCTACTGTTTCAAGCTTTTCTGAAGAGATAAAAGCTTTGTATGCTTTAATAAAATAAGAATTCTTCAAGGGAAAGCAGAGTTTCAGAGACTGGAGTTTTAGAAATACTCCCAGGTAGAGAGGCATCTGTGATGGGTCGGCAACCACGAAGGAAAACTCCACAGAGACAAAGTCTGCCTGAAAGGCTTTCCCTGCTTGAACAAGACCTTAGCTCTCTGAACAAAAACATGCTGCCAGTTATATTGTTCTAATTCCCAATTTAGAGAAATTTTGCTGGGTCATTTCATAATGTCAGGCTGCATTCAGATGCTTCCAGTCATCTATTTCTGAAGTCCCTTAATGTTGCATACCCAGAATTCTCTCTCTTCTGAAGCTCGTGCTTTTCAAATACAAGTCCTACAGGCTTATATTTCTATATGCAAGCCAAAAGATAATAAACTGGGAATACCAACTGTATCTTTCAAATTTGTGGTTCTCTACTTTTCAGGACACCTGCCATTTTGCACAGAAACCATGCCTTAGTTGACTTATATTAGGCAAAGATTAAACAAAATAACAACAAAAAGAATGTTAATTTTATAGTGCTTTCTAACTTCATAGAAACAGACTGACAACATTCCTGAGTTGGCAACAATCTTGAAATGTGGTATATTTTTACCTGTTTTGGAACATCATACATAAAGCAAAATTGATTTTTGATGTTCTCATCAAAGTCACAAAAAAGGTCAGTAAGTCTCTAGTCTATCAGATTTCAACTTCTCTAGTCCCTTTTGAACAGAAATCTGTTTCATTCATCCACTCTGAAATACTGATTATGGAAAAATTTCACTTTAGACTTCTGCAATTTTACTGAGAGATCACCAGAAAATAACCAACTTCTGGAATACATATTAATTTTTTCCTGAGTAGCAGTCAGGTTAGGTATTAGCACTTCATCTGGATGAAATTAAAAACTTACATGAGACTGTCTGTGTTGGAAACTTTAGTTTAAAGTAGCTGAGATCAAGGGACTGTCCCACAGATGCACAATCTGGATACTCAAGAGGTACTGTGCATCCTTCCACAGACAATATATTCTACCAATTTAGCACAAATAAAATTACTACAATTGGTCTCACTTAAAGGGTATTTCCCCAAGCACTTTACAGGAAATGGTCACCATGTTCCTGGTGTTTTGCTTTGTAATTTATTGCCATACAATCTTTGGGTTGATCATGCACTACACTTCAAATTAGAACATGGTCTTACAAACTTTACTGGCTGCCTTTCACAAGTCACCTGTGGGTACTGCATTTCAACAGCAATATTTGCTGGAAGAGTGTATACAAAGATGTCAACTTTGTTAAAATATTTCTGGTAACAGTTTGTTCACAAAACAACTCCTTTCTTCTAATTGTTTTTGAGTCAGATTTGGGACAATTTGTACAAAACGTTTACTTGTGTTTATTAATTTAGGGTTTACATAACAGATTTTCTTCCTGTATGGTTACCTCTCTAAATTTTGTATACCATTACCATTGTAATATTACCAAAAATATTACTATTGGAATATTACTATAGTCATGGAAATGTCTTTTCCGGTAAGGAAAAAGGCTAACTGCCTGCTCTGGGGTCTTGCACGGCTACCCCACACTTCACTACCAACTGACTTCAGTTCCAAAATTACTTTCTGTTCAAACATTCATTGAAGCAGCCCAGTTGAAGTGTCATGGAGCACAGGATGGAAGACCTGCCCTCATGCACTGACTTGCCCTCATGCTGTCATTTGCACAACAGCAGTAGGGCTATAGAGTTCCCCTCCTGAAATGGGATTCTGTGCCTATATAGCATTGGTACAAATAGGAAAGAGACAAATTAGGAGCAGTCTGGGCAGGCCCAGGAGTAATAACCATGAGACCCTGTCATGGAGGTCTTGGATAAGCAAAGGATTCCCCATGCCTTCGTGGAAATGGAAATGTAGCCCACAGCACCAACACAAAGTTCAGTCTGGATCTGACACTCTGCTTGTGGTCTGTGTTTTCCAGAGCCTCAGGGAAACAAGCATGACAGAGTAGAGACAGAGTATAGGGCAGAGCCGGAAACCTTCTTCCACTTACCCAAGCCTCATCAGAGAGAAAGCACCAAGGAAAATAAGCACTCTGGTGATCCATGTATTAACTTTCTGCCCTCCAGGGTCAGCATTTCTTAAATCATATAGGACATTACATTCTCTGTGCAGTCTTCAGACATTTAGCAATGGATGCCAAAGGAAGCTAAAGCTCTAATGGGATGAAGTGTCAAAGAGAGCTTTTTATTTAAAGAACTAGAGAAAAGAAAAGAAAATGGATATTTTAACTTTTATCTTGGAGTTAGTTAATATTCACACTTAACTGCTGAACTGGCTAAATTCTTTTCTTTTCTTAAGGACCTTTATAAATTTCATCATTAATAAAATCAGACATTCAATTAGCAGGGAATTTCTGATTGCTAACTGAGATTTCCCCCCCAACAGTTTCTCTTTTTCACTCTTTCTAGTCTCTCCTTCTATTTTCCCCTCCTACCCAAGTCCCCCCTTCCCTGAAAACCCAGGGAAAAGTGAAAACTGACTCCATTAACCTCTGTCATTACCTAAATCCATCTCTTAATTAATATGAGTTAATATGATTAATCAAAATAATGAGACAAACCTATTAAATTAGGGTGTTTAAATTACAAATGGAAGTGGTAAAGGCAAAGGGGCTGATAACGAATAGCTGCAGTCAGAGATGGGGCTAGCTCTTGAAATGATATGTGACAAACAGCAGAGAGAATCAAGAATGAGGGGAAATCAGCAAGATTCATGTGAGAAAAATATTCTATGTGCAGAAAGAATGATGTTCAAATGCCTGGTAGTATTTCAGGGGATCAGGTGTGTTAAAGTAATATTTTAATCCCTTTTATAGTGGAATAGAATATAGGTAACAATGCAATCATAAAATCTTTCAGCTTGCAGTTAGCTTCCATAGGGTTGGATGGCACAGACTTTGCCTGGTTGGAGGATAGCACTAACAGTCTGCTGGCAACTCTGAAGCATTTACTAGTCAGTGTCCCAGGGAGACAAGATTATACAGTTCTATACGGGAGACACACAGCCTAAGCAAAGGCCTGCAGTCACAATACTCCACCTCGAATTATTGACTTTCTTTGTGATCCCAGGCAAGCACCATGAATTCCTCTGTCTTGCTTGGCAGATTTAGAAACACCATTCCTAAATTTAGTATTGTATTTTCCCTAAACTAGAATCTTGAAATCTGGCAAGGGCTTGTCACTGCAGTCCTCTGAGTGCTGAATGGAAGTCATGCCAGAAGTAACCTTTCCCCAAGGCTTCACCAACAGTTGGAATTCCTCACTGGACTTCCATCACTCAGGTACCTGTTTGAACGACAGTCCTGAAATCTGTTTAACTCCCTTGTTATAGGCCCCAAATCAAAGTAAAAATAATGTCTCTGTCATAGGTCACTGTAAAAACAAAAGTGATAATTCATTTTGGGAGGTCATTGTATCTGGAGTGTGAAGTCTTCCTTGCAGAAATCCATTAGCAGTTTCTGTATCAGTCAAAACCATCAGTAAAGGAAATAAATATACCACAGGACTGATGCAAAGAGAAAAGTGCACTACAAACTACTGCCTAAACTGTTAGACATCATAATTTACACAAGTGTCCTGACGTTTGATTCCAAATAAATTTTGGGCCTCTTAGTCAGGTCTCCCTCTGGACTAGGGTTTCTGCATGTTACCAGGCAGTAATAAGGTGCTTAGTTTCTTCACACAGATTCTGGCCTGTGAAATGATGCTAACACAGCACAGGCAAAGCCTCTGATTATGAAGACAAAGGCTTAAAACACTCCACACCAAAGCCTCATTAAAGGCCATTCAGACAGGCTGTTGTTGACTAGGGACTACATTTCATCACAGTTTATCAGAGGAGCTGCAAACAATAGACACAAACACCTCTGATTTAGGAGTGTCTTTGCTAAAAGGAAATATTTAAAGAAAATCCAGCTTCACTTTACAGTGTTACGTTTCAAACTTCTCTAAGTGTGTAGGGCCAGCTATAAGTCTGGTTCACTTTCACAGGAGAGCAAGAGAGCAGAGGGAAAATGGAAAAGGTTGCAATTTCTCACTAAAAGTACTGGCAAAAAAAAAGGGTTGAATATAGATGCTATGATCAATTCCCATCCCCTTTGTTTCCTTAGAAGAACAACAACTTCAATGTCAGATTTTCAGACTTATAAGACCCTCCACTCTTTTGTGCTCAACCTGGAGAACAGAGAAAAGAGATCTTGAAGTTCAGCTTAAACTTTAGAACTATACTCTCTCTGATTCCTCAACTAGCAATAGAAAACTCTGCAATTGAAACATTTAACCCTTATATGGATGGTGAACAAGCCACAGAAAGATCCAGGCCTGTCTCCTATAAACCCTCTGCTTTGCAAGTCCCACCAGAAGTAAATAGTAGTTGGTCAGGAAACTCAGCAAAAGCTTGCAATACACACAGGGGTTTGTGTCAGAGAAAACAACATTTTCAGAGCTAGTTTTACTCCTTTGGACTTATTACTTCTATGAGTGCAAGAGGACCCTCTGCATCCATTTCTTTAGGCTCCTTGATTGCAATTCACTGCAGTAGATTCTAATTATCTAATGGTCTGTTCAACTCCTGGCTTCTTTGCCAAGACTACTGTCAAGGGGGCTGGTCAATGCCAGCCATGACTGATCCAGATGTCCACTGGCAATAGACTGGGACTATCTCACTCCAAAGGCCAAGCAGTTATTACAGAACGCTCTACAAAGCAGTAGTGGAGCTGGATGAAAACCAGTGCTGTAGAAGTGACCTTGTACTTACATGATGCAGTACCTAGGGTCTGGAGAGAACATATCCTTCCAGTTACAAGCAAGCACAACAATAATTCTAGGAAGAGTAAGGTGATGAATTAAAGATCTACTCAGATGTCTTTTGATAGCACTGATTAGCAGCCCTGGTCCAAGTGGGCAGAAAGGAGAAGCAGCCATGAATCTGAAACAAACAGCCATAGCAACAGCTCCAAAACAACAGCATTGAAAACAGGAAAAGTACAGCAAATTTAATGGCAGGATTTGTTTGCATGCAAGCTAAAATCCCAAAGTTCATGTCTGCACATAAAAACACCACACACCAAAACACAGCTCCATTCCTCCTGTACAGAGAAAGCAAAGAGGCAAAGGGAGTGTGGAATTTTGCAGGCATACACTGCAGTCAACAGAGAATGATTTAAACCTCCCAATCTTCCCTATGATTCCAAATCAAATTTGTTCATTTGCCACATGCTGCAGCCCAAACACAAAAGACAGTTGCAGGAACTCAAAAGAGAGACATGGGTTAAGCAGTTGCCACAAGTCTGCCCATGCTTGGGCAACTAATTACCTCCCTAACATCTCCCTCTCTACCTACTTATCATCTTCTCATCCACAGAACTGCTTATGGGCTGTGGGGTTCTTTTCCTTGTGTCTTTGGCATAACCAGCTTTGTTGGGAAATATTCGGTTTGTTGAATCTACATGTTTTGCAGGAATTCACTGTTTTGAGGAAACATTTGCTAAAGAAGGCTCCCTAAATTTGCTTTGGGCAGCACAGAAGCCTGCATGTAGAAGGCAACCTACATGGGATATAAAGCATTTGGGCTTGAGTTCCTGGTCTACTTTTCTGGACCTGAAACTTGACTTTGGCTCTTCCCCAGCATAGCTAAATACCGTGAATGGTGTAATTTCTTCTTCTTCTGGGAACAGTCTCTCCTGTTGGAACTTTTTTATTCTGTGTGAATTAATAAGTGCTTCTTTGGCAAGGGCTCAGTCCTACAGCTGCTACCGTCCTACAGCTGCACAAGCCTGTGGAAAAGTCCAAGTCAAAATTTTCTGCAGTAAATATTTGCAGTATCCCACATAAGAATCCTGACCAGCTCGATAGTGTCTATCCTACAAGCCAGACATTTTTCTTTTCCTCTGACAAAGCTTTACAGAGTGCTGATTTAATCACATGTGGAACAGAAAAAAATATGACTCACAAAATAAGTCATTGGATTTGAGAACATGAAACATATCTGAGAAAAAGTCTTGGTCTGCAGAGACACTGGCAGGCTTTGCTCTGTGCCACAGACACATCGTTTTCCTTGTCAACTGCAAAGTTGCTCTAGGCAGGTTCGTTAGCAAACAGCAAGAAAAGCTGCCATTTCTTCCAGCCAAATTAAGATAAAAGAAGAGGGCCCATGGAAGTAGAATGATCTGAGAAAGGCTTAAACATTAATGCTATTAAATCAGTGGTAGTGCCATTACAGAGAATGAAGGCAAGGATAAAGGGCACACAGCTGTTGCAAGGGTCACTGACCTTGGCCACAACCACTGTGGGAGTGCAGGGGTACTGTCAGGGATGCAGCATTTGCATTGGCTGTTGCCTCAGCTCAGCGAACCCAACTCCACTGGAAGCACAAAACAGGAGGAGAGGACATAATGAAATGTCCTTTATTAAAAAGAAACAGGATGGTGTTGCAGTTCTTTCATGAGATACATAAGCCTCTGGGTTTTCAAAACTGCAGCTTTGGCTGCAAACAATTTTTCTTACTCTCCTGAAATCTTCTAATAAAAAAAATTATTAGAAAGACCTCCTATCAGTCTCCTCATACTGTTCTTTCTTCTATATCATATCTTCCTGTGCCTGTTCCCATTTTTGCCTATAAATTTTTGTCCAGGGCCTCTGAGTATTTCCAATATTGCCCCTGCCCTGGATCTGCAGACTCATAGGTGCAAAGAAAAGGGACACAGCAGAGCATTTTCTTACTTGGACCTACTGAGACTTCCTTAGCACCCTTTTCATTTTTCATAGCTCCCCACATTGACTTCTACCAGTAGATAAGGCCAGAAATAACCTACCTAAATTCTATGTTGAAGAAGAGAGAAATAGAGCAGTACAGACCAAAGTCTTCAGAACAGTCAGGAGCTCTAGGTGTAGGTGGAGGGGCCAGAAAACAAGATTGGAATACAGCAGGCTGCCTGACTTAGCAAGCTCACTGAAGGCAGGAGGTTGGAAATGCCGCCTAAGCTGTTAACAGAAGGCTTTTTCTCATGGCTAGAAACACACTCATGGCTTGGGAGCACAAGATGGAAGAATGATGGGTTTTTGCAAGTTATATACATATACAGAGTGTGTGTATACCTATACACAATATATCACCTGGTCATGCAGTTTGTTCTTTTTGAATATTGGCACAGTGAAACACAGCAAGGCTGCCTATAACCTCATACGATGCAAGGACAAAGAGGATGCTTAGCCAACAGGAAACTTCAGCACCGTGTTCACAGAATCATACTTAAGGGAGTGAAGACCATGTGGATGCCCTCCTTTATGTTTCAGACCACAAAATTACACTTTGAGCCCAATGACAATGAGTTAAAACGACTCTTTTGTTAAGGCACTGGAGAGATGCTGAAGATATGCAAAACAAAAAGCATCCTTTTAAGTCCTTCCAATATTTGTTCATTCTTCTATTGAAAGAAATATACCTTATTTTAATATAAATTTCTCTAGCAGTTTTAATAGAAACTGTTCTAGGTTCCAGATGTTGGTTCCTGTTGTTCTAAAACGGTCTTCTGATCATGGGGGGGGTAAAAGTGCACCTGGCATTTTTTTCTCCATTAAGGTATTTCTGCACAACAATTCTCAATGTTTTTGAAACTAACTGAGCTCTATTTTCTCATTCCAAGTCATCTTGGTTCCTCTGCTTTGCTCTCTTCAGTTTTTTACATTCCTTCAAAAACTATTTACTAGAGCTATATGTGACATTCTGCTAGCAGTCTGTCAGTGCCATAAATGTAGGTTACAGATCGCTCCCACTTCCTGCTCCTGTGGTCAACTCTAAGGGATGCAATTGCTTTTTTTTAAAATATAAAGCTACAAAATGGAGGACTGAAAGATACAGTACTTGCTCCCAAGTGTATTACTTTGAACATGACTGCTAATATACATTTTGTTAGAATTAACTTTCCCTGTGATGCTAATCACTTTGTATTATAGTTTTTCTCATTATTTATTACTCTATCTTATGACATTGCAAAACTTAACACTCAGCTATGGTTTATAGTTACTTCCAAATCATGGACAAACCTGTTGAATAGCACTGAACTTGATATCAGTTCTTGCCAAATCCCCTGGACACTCTCTCATTCAGTGATACTTCCCACAAATGATGTCTTTGAGCTCTCTTCACTAACCAGTTCCTAATCCATTTAACAGGCACTTTACTGATATCGCGTAATAGTAAAATTTTAGCCAGACTATCATGCAGAACTAAGTCAAATGCTTTATGAAAGTATAAGTACCTCACATCTATACAATTGCCTTTAACAATCCATTCTTTGAGATTACATTCTTGAGATCAAGTTTGTTTGACAAGACCTAGTTTCCATAAAACTATGTCGACTGGCATTAATTATATCCCTATTCTTTAGCAACTGACTTCCATATCAGATTTTCCATTACTGCCTTGTTCTTTTTTTGACTTCTGGCATACAAAGACAGGGCAGGATGCAGTCACAGCATGGTTTGGAATTGGAGAAGTGCAAGAGAAGAGATATGTGGTGATACTGTCTTTCCCAAAGGCACCACTGAACAGTACTAATAGGAAATTGCAGCCTTCCTAGCAGTCTTCTGTTGCATATAGGTAAAACCTTATAAAATGAAGGCTTTGTTGCCTTTGTAAAATCATGCCTCAGGCCTGTTATTTCAGCTAAGTAGAAAAGGACTATGGGAAAGAGACACGGCTGAATTAGGGGGAGAAAAACATGCTGCATGACTGTCGTATGCTCACATCGTGGTATGTGGTGGTTGGTTGAATTATGTTTGTTATGCCTTAAAACTATGTCAACTGATAACCAGCTAACTGCTCAAAAAGGCCGGGTTCTTGCAATAAAGAGGCTCTCCCTTCACCTGCCTGGGGAATCTGCATCGCTTCTTATCACAACAGTCTTCCATCCCATATCCAGGGTGAATATTCTCCAGGTGATCTCATGGTCCTTGAAACAGCAAAGAAATGCCCAAAAGGAACAAAAGCTAGTATCAGTAATTCAGAGATTTCCTAAGACCCATGACTTGCTTATTTAAAAGGATTTTCTCATTCTGAATGTTGTTTAACACTAACTTGTGGTAACTAATGGACCAGAAGGGCCAGTGGATCCTCATGTGGTTCACAAGCACATCGTTGTTTTCAGACATAGGACAAAAGTACTTTCTGCATGTGTTAGGTTCTGCAGAGGTTAAATAAATACACAAAACTCAGCAGGATTTTTGTCTAGCATGAACAGCTTTGGAAGTCTCCTCCCACCATGAGTTAGATTATGTGATCTTTTACAAACAGAAAAGGCTGCCCACAGGAGATTTAATAGGTTTACATTAAAAAAAATAAAGGCGAAAATCACAGAGCCAGAGAATTGAAAAGGGATTTAAGCTCTGAAGCTTTGTAAAACCTTCAAAGTTTTAAGCCAGCAAATGGGAGCTGATAAACTAGTATGACCTTGCAACAATCATGTAACCTAGTTCTATGCCTTGGGGCTCCCATCAGTCAGTCAGGACTTTAAACTCTGAACCAACTTGTAGGAGACCGGGACATTTAAAAACATAGCTAAGTACTTTGGGGTGCTCTGAGAAAGATACTACAGGATTGCAGGATATCAGGGTTCATGCACCAGACAGCAAAAGAGTTTCCTGCGAGATTTATCCCCTCCATAGAAATCTGTACTCTGGACTTCAATCTCTCAGCATCATTCTCAATTTCCTGGGGGCCCTCAAAACTATATAGACTGGTGTCATCGGGTAGGGAATGTAGGAAGCTTGAAGGCACAAACTGCCCTTCCCACTCCTCACTGCTGTAGTCTCTGCAGCTTTTGGCATTTCCATCAAGAGATGAAGGAATTCTGCCACTCTGCTGCAGCTGAATACTCAGCATTTCCATGACCATCTGCTACTACCTGGCTATACAGCAAGGGTTTGGGAACAAAACCTTCCATTGAGGCAGAAAGCAAGAGGGCAGTGCTGTTTGGACAGGTTACAGGAAGCCACTTACAACCTTGCTTGAGCTATCAACCTCTATGCAAGCAACTACGAGTACACGCTCTTCAATAACACAACTGCTAAGCTGCTTTCTTGCTAACATGCCATCTATTTTTTATACTCTCCACTAGTGTCCAGGGATGTGTTTGTTCCCAGGTGCTTCCACACTCCCTCATGATCCACAGAGCAACTCAGGTCTGAGAAGCCAAAGAGTGCACTGGGCTAAAGCCGGCTCTGAGCTCAGCCCGTTTGCCAGCACCAGGCAGGAACTGTTCTGAGCTGCACCATCTGGGCAATGTCACTGGAGACAGAGCTTGTGGGCTTGTGACTTGTGAAGCCTGAGCACCAACATTTTTTTGTGCAATAGAAAGACCTTTTATCAATGCATTTTATGTTAGCTTGTCTTCTACTCAACCTCCTTTAGCTGCAAAGGCCTGATCAGTTCCCTACCTCAGTTACAAAAAGGACCAAACTGTAATAAAGGATTCCCTCACCACGTTGCCTAACATGACCATCGACCAGCAACTCCTCCTGCCTTGCCACCAAGCTAGCTGCTGTACGCTAAGCTGATGCCAGCAGGCAGACTAGAGCTTCCCTACATTTCTGTTTAGCAAAATGGTGGCCTTTAATGGAGTGAAACCATAAGAAAATTATTATCAAAGGTGTCCACTGTACCTTTCAGTGTGCACTGGTCCCCAGAGTAGCCAACATTCATATGCTCTACTGCATTCATAGAGCAGAATCAGGCTCTCCCAGCTGTCTTCCCGTAGAGCTACAGGAACAGATTCATATCACATGTATTTCTATGAGTCTGTACCATGATCAGCATGAAATAGCTGCAGAGTTGTTTCACCCCCTTGGGATCCTGGACTGATCTTCACTAAGTGTCTGCCAATCTCAGATGAAAAGGAAGATTGTTAAAAGACATTACTTTGAAAAGCTTTTCCAGATTTCTGAATAATTTCTGAATGTGGCATCGAAACACCATGCAGAATTGATTGGCAGGAGGTGGTTGGTACCCTGAGAGATGGTGGTGGCTGAAGGCAGCGCCCAAGTACTGTGTGGGGCGACGTGACAAGCTTCCCAGAGAAGACACGCTATCCTATTCGGCTTCTCTCCGCCCAGCCGCCGGGTAAGTAACCCAGTACAAATGCAGGGCTGCAACCGGAGCTCGCAGCATTTCCTCACCGCGGGCTCGACGGCTGCGACGCCGCAGGGAGCAGAGCAGGGCACCGCGAGCAGCCGCGGAACCGCCGCGCCAGGAAGCGGCAAAGGCCCAACGGCGCAGCCATCAGCGGCTCCCGGTGTTCCCTCCGCCAGCGCTGCCCCCAGGCCGCTCCTCGGCACGGAGAGCGGGGCCCCAGCCGAGGGCACAGGGAACTCCCAGCCGAGGGCACAGGGAACCCCCGGCCCTGCCCCCAGGCCGCCCCTCGGCACGGAGAGCGGGGCCCCAGCCGAGGGCACAGGGAACCCCCGGCCCTGCCCGCGGCTCTCCGGGGGCGCCGCGGCCCCGCCGAGCCAAGCGCGGTGCTGTGGCGCCGCCCCGTGGCCAGAGGCCGAACGGCAGGAGCAGCCCCGGGAGCGGCCGGCGGGAGCTCCGCGCAGCCTCTCCGGGGAGCCTGGGAGCGAGGCAGAGCTGCTCCCGCTTCTCCTCAGCAGCGGAAGCACAGAGCTCTAACTCTGCCCTGCTTCTACGCGCAGGCAAGAGTGAAAAAGGCAGTAAAGAGGTTTTGTTGTTTAGGATAAAAAGGCTTTAGCAACTCTGTTATGAAGGATGGTGAATCTCCCGGTGTTTTTTCGACCTCTCCAAAGAGCCCTCCCATAGGAAACACAGCAAAGGATGCAGGCTTTTTCCCTGGGAATAGGGAGAGAGGGGAGAACATTTTTTTCCTTTTCTCTCTCTCTCTTTTTTTTTTTTTTTTTTGTGAATGGGAGGCATTTATTCCTCATAAAAAGAGCAAGAATCACTAACCCGATTTCCTTCAAACCACTCTTTAAACACACCTACGGGAAAAACTTAAGGGAAAGCAGTATGTAGTCATAAATTTTGCTGACTGAATAGGTGACTGAAAAGAGCTCCAGGCATTAAATGAGAGAATTCAAAGGGAGCTGTGGGAAAAAAAAGAAACCAATGTTACATACTCACCGGGTGTACTCAGACTGAAAGCAGGAAGGCTCCCTGGACAGAAGCGGAACACAGAAGGAAAGAAGAGGGGGTTCACACTACAATGCAGGTACCCCATGTACAGGAGTACAGACATTTCAGTGTGAAACAGAGGGATAGCCATTCATCTCCTGGGGTTACTCCACACATATTCAGGGCTGGGTCCTGCTGTAAACTGTTCAGCAGTAGAGATTTACAAAGAGAGAGAAAATAAAACTTAATTCAGCTAGTAGTATTATGACAATGCAAGAGGATGACCTGACGGGGCAAAAAGCAAAGACTAATGCAGGCTGCATTTTAAGAAAACCTGAACAGGGCCTCTCCCTTGAAATGAATAAGTTTAATCTTCTTTATGAATAGCTGAAGAGACACTGGACTGGTCAGTTAAGGTCTGGTTTTACAAATCAGGATTTGTACCATTTAGTACCTGAATACCTTCACCCTAATTCTAATCTAAATTTTGACCAAACCAAGACTTTCAGTGTGTAATGGGCTTCCTAAATCTATTCTCATGGTCTACAATGAAGAGAAAAAAACCCAAACCCTAGAATTAGCTTAGAAGAAAGCACACTCACCTCTAGGCAGAAAGAATATAATGAAATTATGGACACCTACCTTCCAGGAGCAGTGTGAGGGAGATTACATTTTTACTGTTTTCAGTGTAATATGTATACATGTAACCTACTCAGTACCTGCTCCTTTCATCAGCCACTGCTGCTGTCACGGGACATGTAGGAAAAATTACAAATATCGGTAATTTAAACTTCTGTTGGACTGTAAACCAGAGCAGCTGAAGTGCAGAAGCATATTCCCTTTGGGGTTTTTTTTAAATAACTTGTTTAAAAATCAGCTTGAAAAGAGCAAGTAGTACAGGTTCTCAGTTGGCACTTTAAACCAAACCATTAAGTCCCCATAACCCACTGTCCAAACTTCTAGATTCGTGGCTTGTTAAAACAGGAATCTTATTTTGACAACAGGAGCCTTTTTTCTTAGTACAGGAGAATGTTTTGGTTTCTTCAACTAGTTCAGTTTAAAGACTTGTTCACTGAAAGCTGAGAAATCAGCTGGGGGCTGAAAACCCAGGAAAGTTCATTTTTCTTTTACAAAATATTAAGAAAAATAACATGTGAGAGTGTAAATTAAGCTAGTTTAAAATACCAAAAGACATGAACAAACAGAAACAATCTGTTCAATTCCCTAAGTATAGATGGATTTTTAATACTCAGTTTTCAGTAAAAAATATTTTCTTAAGCTTTAAGTAAAACTACCAGCAACAGTCTGGATAGGTAACGAATAAAAACATTTAAAGCTATTTGTGCATTGTAACTGAATTCCAATTTCAATCCAATTAGATCTTGACACAAATTAATCTTCTGATAAAAATGAACTCATGATTTTTTTAGTATAATGAAATGCAAAAATTAGGATTCTAAATGGGTGCACATTAAATTACACCATTGCTTGACTCAAACTGGTACAGTATAGTCTATCCTCTTGGTCCTAGTGTACCAGGATGTATGTATTTGCCAAAAAAAAAAAAAAAAAAAAAAAAAGGCAGCAATGGTGAACACCAAAATAAAATTAGTATTTCCACAGAAATTTAAAATGTAAAGTTGCACGACAAGATTAAAATAGATTTAAGAGCATATTTCCTGTTCCTCAGTTTAAGTCTTCAATCTGAATCCATATAACCTTGAAAACTCCTGGAGTGGAAATAAAATTGGACTAAGAAATTAGATTTTAGCTAAATTTGTTAATCCAAAGAACAAGATAATGAATCTGATGGATTGCATTAATCTTCCTGGAATTACATGTTGCTCAACAGTGACAAAATTCTTGATTTGCAATGGATTTTTAAACTTCTACTCAGGAAAACAGAAGTTTATTAAGAAGAACAAATACAGAGACCACTTCCTTTCTTTACTCCAGACAACTGAGAAATCTTACTAAGTACAAACATTCTTCCTGATCCCTGGCACACAGGAAAGACAAGAAAAAAGGTTTTTGCCTTTGCTCTATGCATGTAAACACACTGGAAATTGAACTTTTGCTACGTGACATGCTGATCTCCCAGATTGCTACAGCTAAAAAGGATTCCTTGAAATTACTTAGATGCACCTTTCAGATAGCTGGCAGTTAAAATGAAAACACATTATTGCTAAACATTAAATATACCATTACATAACTGAAAACCACATGACTTTTATTAAACAGGGGGGAAAAAACATGAAGTACTGCATTTTCCAAATCATACTGAAAAATTACAAATTATGCACTTCTAAGACTAGAACACGCTGTAGAGAAGTAATTCCAGCTTCCAAAAATGTCTTGATTCTGTATCCTAAACTGTCAAACCTTTAATAGTCAAAAGGTTGAATGATGCTATTTTTGCTCAGTTCATGATTTAGTATTTTAAATCAAAAATAATTGGTACCTCATTTACAACCAGATGGAAATGGTTATTTTTGTGTCTAAACTGTTATCTGTTAGAATAAATAATTTTCATTCCTCCATAGACTCCAAGAACAGTGAAAACGCTTCCTAGCAAACATCCACCCGAACAGTGGCAGGGGACTTTGAGAATCAACTCAAGCAGTGGGTATCTAAGCACTGAAAGTGGAGTTTTCTCTGGAGACATCAATCTTACTAGGTCACTTTTCTTCCCTAGTGTCTCCCTTGGCCTTACACTGTCTCCAGCAGAGAGTGACCCACCCTGGGTTTTATCCCAGCTGAAGCAAGGGGTGGGCATCAGCTCAGAACATCAGGCAACTCCTTCAGAGCTTAGCAGATTCAGGAACTAACTCCAAGGGTCCAGGCTTTGTGGACCTTGTTAAAAAAAATTTTTATTGATAGGTACCGTGGATCAAAACAGTTTGAAGATGAGTGCTCTGTAAAAAGAGACACTCAGAATCTCTCATTGGAGCCATACACTTTTACTGCAAACCCCAGATTCTTCACCTAGGGATCCCTTTGTCCATATTATCTATGTGCAAGCACTAGCTGATGCTTAAATAAAGCCTAAATACATCTGTTTGTGCTACTTTATTAGCAGTTACATTGACTTTTGGGAACTCTTCCCTGTCTTTTGTGTAGACCAAACTCACATTGTTAGTCTTTAAGAAGTCATTCTGTCTTTGATGCTTTGTCCATGTGACTTGAAAAAGATGTAGTGATATCCTCAGCTAATACCATCCTTCTAATCAACTGAAGAATCTACTGTTCCTTTCCCTTATAACTTTATTGTAGTATAAGTAGGTATATTCTCCTCCCACTGTTTACCTCAATTCTATTTGTTTACAAGCCTCATCTTTTCACTACATATTTCAGGATCTCTTTCTTCATTTTTGGCTTAAAGTGTGTATGAGCAAATTTCTGTTGGAAGTACTATGTTCCTTTGTACTTTCTTCTCTTGGGGTGACTGATCCATCCAGTCTTAATTTTGAGGTCTGTAGGATTCTGTTGACTCATTCACAGATAACTTAGTACTTCTTCCCATTGTGTCAGCACTAAACTTATTTTCAGTCCCCGTATTTTTATTTCTGTAAACTTGTTCCAATGAACTGATGACAGGAACAGGATCTGTCAAGGAAATGAGCCATAGACAGTTTAAGAACAGTGGGGTTTATGCTGTTGCACAAGCTGGAAGAGATGCATCTACCCAAGAAAATTTTGTTGGTTATGATGAGTTGGAAGCTCAAGAATTGATTTTGCATGGCATAGTTAAATTTGTATCAAGGACCAAAAGCTTCGTCTGTGGTCAGGTCTGCTAACATTTTATGGCCTGCCTTTTGTGTGTGCTTTTCTGATTGATGTGCATTTGATGTTTCCCGGAAAGAACAGATACTCTCTTGGGGTAGTGGTTCTGGTTTTAATCCATTTTGGACACCTGCCAGCTGCTGTATTAGAGGGATTTTCTTTCTGAGGGTTCAAGCAAGTGAACAGAACATGTGTGAGAACAAGAAATCTTTTTTTTGTTCCTTATTACAATGCAGGAATCATTGAAGACAGGGCAGTCATTGCAAAGAGCCTTCTTCAGACAGATTCTGGCAATCTTGGGCTATAATGATCTTTCTGGGAGGAGACTAGAAAGTATAGCCAGCCTGTCATTTCACTGACCATACATTCCCCTTTGAAACTAGATCAATACTTACAGATTAATTAAATGAACTTGCACACTCCCTATTTCAGAATTCAGCGTGGGACATGACAGTATTCTCAGATGGCAACATCCCATGGAGAAAAATAAAGATCAATGGATATGACCTTTCTGGCATCAATGAATATGACCCTTCTGGCCTCTATTAAGGATACTGCCTCATCGCATTCTGCATTTTAAATTTCATTTTGCAACAAAGTTAATTTTTTAATGGTATTCCTTCTGAAACTATGGGGCATTATTAAACTGCTTTCATAATGCTTATGCTTATGCTCTCTTACAAATTTCAGACTGAGCTACCATGATCTAAATAATTTCTCACAGTCAGGCCCTAGTAATCACCCAAGGTTTTGCACAACTGGGCATTATATTCTCCATTGATAAGTCCATGTATCTTTACAGACCTGGAAGAATCTTCAAGTGTTTCAAATACTGTGTGATAAATCCTTTTCTCATAAAAATCAGCTCAGTTACATATACACGGTAACATCTTTAGGGTAAGGGTCAATCTGTTTTGTGGTTCTGTAGTGACTGGACCCATGTGGTCATGTCTCATCCCTACCTCCTCTCCATGAGTAAGTAAATGAAAAGAATAACTAACACACACACATTTCCACCTCACTGGATGTGTACAACCCAGCCAGCTAGCTTCCCCTTCTAAAACCAAGCAGGAAGCACAGCTTTAAAAATTTTTTGAAACACGGGTTGATAGCAATGTGAGCAAAACAAAAGCTCCATAGATACATTTCAAAACTCCAAGATAACCTGGTATCCTCCACATCCTGCCATGAAAGACTCACCACTGAGCGTCCTGTTTGCCTCCTGCCTGCTCAACGCCAACTCTCCTTGGAAGGCAAAGTACTATAACAAAAAGGAGCTTTCCATACATCCTGCACTTCTGGCCTTATAAGGCACAGATACTACTGAGCCCTGGGAATGGGCTCACCCCATGGCAGCAGCTTGTGAGATGTGGTACATCACAGCTGTACAACAGTCATATATTGCCATATTTAGCAAAGCCATAGCTGTAGCAGCACTGCTAGAGAAGTAAAATGACTTCACATGACCCCATATCTTCCCTTAGGTCTCTCCTCAGTGAGGAGAAAACTGCCTGAAACACCCATCACATACTTTAAAGGTAGAAACATACCATGATGATAATTTCTAATGTGGAAATAGAAAAGCATGAAAAATACATCCCTTTCTGTTATGTTCTCTTACATATCGATAGCTGCATGACAGTGTATTCCCCACTGGTTAGAAGGCAATAGGCTACCTTCCTTACTGAGAGAGTATTAGCTGGTTCCTGCTTTACAAGGTTGCTAGTTTACAAAGAGCCACAAGAATGCAACCTGCACATCAGAGAGCAGGTAACAATTTCTCTGGCCTCTTTGACTTGGGAAGGAGGATGTCCAGCAGCTCACTTCCTGTGGAAGCTGGCTTGGAAGATGGAATAGTTCAGAGCATTATGGGAGAGACAGATTCTTTTTTTAGGTAATCAGCATCAACTTCATCAAAAGCATATACTTAGATGCCAGTGACTCCTCAATGAACACTGGGAGTCACCTCTATGTGAAGTGAATAGGCAAATTTTAGCACAGAAGCAGGAAGGAAAGCAGGCAGAGGAAGTCCAAACAACCAATGCAGTTAGAAGACTTTGTCAAAAACCTGATGGATCACACCAACTCTATCTCTCCATTGCTACAGGTGGTATTTCTCCTACTCAAGGCACAAATAAAATGTCTGTGTAGTGTGGATATGCATGGGGTTATCATTATCTGTTCCTGTAGCAAGTACATGAATAATACATTAGGTGTCTTTCAAAGCTGCATGCTTGTGTCCTCCCCCTGTGTTTAATTTAAGAGGGGAAATGCCACATTCTGAACAATGAACAATACCTTAAATACCTTCAACTCTAAAATAGTGTAAGTCTCCCCTCTGTTTGGGATTCAGTAAAATTTCCATTGCCCTGTGTATAGAGGTCACCTCCTTGTTATCAGTTCTGGCTAATTAAAAGATTAGGAGATCAGGAAAGTCACCCTGAAGAATCAGTTATTACTAGAACTAACAACAGCTGGCAAAGTAGTAGAGACATGTGACTAAATGTCCTAACCTCCTTCCCTTTACACAGCTTTCAAGTTTATCAGAAACTGCAAGGGACTGGGACCGATACTTGGCGTGATTGGTTTTAGTTCTATGGCCTATGGAATTCATTTCCACTCTCCTGGTGAATTTGCTGTTAATGATGTTTCATCAAGAACTACTTTACAGATGACTGGTGCATGCAAGACCATGTTCCCAGTAGCAACCTGTGTTGCAAGCTCAGGTTTCAGTGGCCCACTCAAAACTTTATAATCTCAGTTCAATCTTCAGATGCACACACACGTGCACAATGAAGGCCACCTCTGGCTAAGTGCTAGGTCACTATAGCACATTTTCTTCTTTGCTATTTCAGGGCAACACTAGCTACTTTACCTTTAGGCTTCATGGCTTCAGTGCCATGATGGCAATGCTGTCTGTTGTTCCTAGTGCCGTAAGAGTCTTCACAGGCCTCTGACTGTTTCATCCCATAGGTTGAAGAGGTCCTGGTGTGCTGATGCCATTGTTCCCAGCCATTGAACTGTGTCTCCCCTATCTAGCCTTGCAATTATTTCATTGATGGTTCACATTAGGGAGCAATAAGCGGAGGTTAGACATAAACTAAGAACTCCTGGAGAAAATTCAGTTCATTTGGAACAAATGAGTACCACGTGCATTGCAGCTTGTTTAATCATCTGAGGAGCTGAGCCTCATCTTTTTCCTAACCAACTTTCCTCTCAGGATTTCTCAACCAGCTTGCCCTTTTCAACATTTAGTGCTTTTGTGAGTTTATTCCATGCAAAACAACAGCCTCTGTGTAAAAAACTTCTCACAGCATTAACCTTTCTTGAAAGTGTTTTGAGAGCCATGGATAATAAGTACTATGAATTGCAAAATACATTAAGTGTCTTGGAATCATTTCCACATGACTTAGTTCATAGTGGGCCTTCTCTCAGACACCTACTGTAAAACACTCTTAGTCACAGCCTATCTCAAACTCATTTCTAACATGAAATGTCCTGTAATGTTTCATGTTTCCACCACTCTCACTCACAATTACAGAAACATTCTAGCACTGATATATATGGCAAAGTAAAGCAGTTTTCCCAGCTAGATCATGAGCAGTAAATTCTAAAGCTCTCAGTAGCTATGAAGAGATTTCTGAAAACCATTTTTCACATTCCAGACAATGACTATTTTATACCAAGAAAAATGCTTGAGGCTGAAGTTTGTCAACCTGACGTGGGAGAAGTTCCAAGTGCTCCAAAGGGAACCATTTATAACACAGAAGAGCTGAGCCTGTCCAGCCATCTTCTGAGAGACCTGAAACAGGGCAGCGTCTTAAAACCTCCTGGCAACTTTTTGAAATCAGCACTCTCCTGGGAGACATGAAATACAATTTGAAGACCTACACAAAGCAGTTTTGACAGTTTGCCTACAAGATGCACTCTGAACACAAAATTATGTTTTTCTTAAAGAAGATTTAGGAAGTGCCTAAAGAGTCCTAGCTTGTAATCCAGCAATATCCAAGATCAGATATGACATTGCATGGTTATTTGAAGTATGGACGTTATAGGAGGTGGAATTTTAATGCTCAGCCAAGAAGATCCTCTGTAGGCTAAGCTCACAGCAATGGGGAGAAGATTAAAAAGGATACAAAAAGTAATGCAGGCACAAAAGAAATTCCTGGTGACATAACGAAGGGAGCCTACCTTGAAACAATAGCAATAACAATAGAGCAACAAAACTGTGAGAGGCCCCAAAATGTTTCCTTCTGAGGAGTTTATCAAAAAGAGAATGTTTTCTTAGCAATAGAAAAACAATGAACAGTCTAGAGCAGGTAAGTGTGCTCTATACTTCATAAAGTGACAGATAGGCTTCCACAGGAATTTAAAAAATAATAATAATTAGAGTTCATAAATCCAAAGATAACTAAATCCTCTCCCTCCATTTTGCTACAAACAATCAGAAACATAAACAGTTTAGCACAATTATTTTTGTCACTATCCATGGTTGATTTTATTGTGTTCAATTTAAAGGTCACTGAAACATTCAAATCTAAAGATGGCCAGATTGTTCATCTTCCCCAAACTAAGAGGACTGGCTGGCAGGTTTCTTGGTAAAAAGACTGGCAGTCTTCTGTAAAAAAGACTTTATGTCTGGATCCCTAAATTAATAGCTGCAGCCACTGGATCAAAAGAATTTTGTTCTAGTAAAAACTGTCAAGCTGATAACCTGGAGACTGAGGTGTCTCATTTATTCACAGAGCAATTAAATTATAGAGGGCACTGGGCAGATTCCTCACAACTATGCCTTTCAGTTGTTACTCCAATAAAATCTCTGTCCTGAGGCATCTCTGCTGTGGTGAGGATGGCAGTTAGCACAAATCCTGGACTGCAGATGTGCAGTGGGAAACATCTGTCTCAGCAGGAAAGAGTGACATCCAGACACTTTGCAAAAGCCAAAGAACAGGCAACAGATGGCAGCAATTTTCATTCACCAGTGACTGGCTTGGACTCCTTTCTGGCTAACAAGTGTGAATGGCTTAATTATCTGTCCAGTTCTCTCAGACTTCTGCATCTATGTAAAGCTGAGAAAACTGCACACTTGGTGACAGTTGTTTTTTAAATTACCTAATAAAAACAAAGCTAGTAACAACACTCAATTCCCAGATGCTTCGCTGCTCACATGCTCTGACTCTGCCTCTTGTCCAGGGGCCAGAATGGTGAAATACATGCTCAGTTAGAAGGCCCAGGTTTTTCAGTGGGGTTCTGACTTCCTGCCATGAGTCTGACAGAGATACAAAGATGATTCAGCCCCTACCAAAAATGCAGAAAATTCTTTATTCCTCGTTTTGTGCACCTATAATTAGCACATCCTATGCCTGGAAACATGGGAAAAAGCACATAAGCATATGAGGACTCTCTCTATGAGCTACTAAAACCATCCTACTGCTTGAAGACCTCCCTGTTCTCAAATCCACAGAGCAAGACAAAGAAACGTTTAGGATTCCTGGCAACTACTCCTCTCCCAGCACATGCTAAACAAAACCCTGATATCTAACAGGGGAGAGGATGAATTAACATAACCACCTCTCCATACAGCAATTAGCAAATGAAATCAAAACAAAGGAAATGTCCTCCATTAATCTTTCCCTGCCAAAGAGCAACTGACTGCCATATAATCCACAGCAATTAGCCCAATAATGGGAGCGCAAGAGATTTATCTTGAAGCAGGAATTAGGGAGGACACGATTAATGTACTGTACATCAAGAGTGCAGGCAAAAGCTGGTGATCCCTTAGTGCAGGGTTGTTTGAGGAAACTGCAAAGCTTAGTAGCCTGGAACCAGGTTGCAGCACATTTACCCCAATACTCCCCTTTAACATATCCTGAAAAAGTCTGTTTGGCAGTCACTGCATACGGGAGGATGACAGCTCATACCCAAACGTACACAAGCAAACTTTCAAGCCAGAGAAGACTGAAGCTTATATATGGCTGTTCCTGAATAGCAGGGGGTTTTGTATGCTCATTGCATGAGAAGATTCTAGAATGCCAAGGAGTTTAGGTGATATGGCCCACCAGGATGCAAAGATCCAAAGGAGTGTTGAGAGAACTGCCACTGTTAATCACTATGTCCCCTCAGCTCTACACACTGTGGGAGATGAAGCCAAGAAGGCTCCAGAATAACCACTGTCTGTAGGAACAAATCTTGGTAACAAAGTGAAATCTCTCACATTCTATTTTCTTTCCCACTATTTAGACTTTTTTGAAATCACAGTGTTCTGCTGCTTTTCACTGTTAGTTCTCACCTGTTGTTTTTTCTGCCCATTTAACTTGTTGTTTTAGTGGGGATCTAGCTCAAGCAAATCTGCAAAGCAACTGGAAATTGAAGATTGAGTAGTACAAAGCTAGGAAAAAATGCAGCATCCAAGTAGGTGGATCCTCTACTACAGGACAGGTAGGGGATCAGGTAAGGGAAATCTTAATACCTTTCTTGCCATTAGCTGAATATCTCTTAAATTAGAAGATGCATTTTCTTTCTTCATTTTCCTTTCTCCAGAATCACATGAAAACTGAATACCAAACATGGAACAGCTTACAGGGACACTACAAAGCTCTTGCTTACATGTGCATCAGAAATGAAGGAAAGAAAATGAAGAGGAAAAATTAACTTCTGAAGATAATCTTTGTTCTAAGCACCATTATTAGTCGTCACAAGCTTAAAGGACTGTCCTTATTTTAATGTACCATAGAAAAAGATATTTAAGGAGATTTACAAAGATTAAGACCTCTGCCATAAATAACTGTGCCAAAACTTTGCTATGAGACAGTAAACAATTTATAGTCCTGTGACATTAGGTGTAATAGGACACAAGGTAGTAACTGGATTCAACAAAATACTTGTTTCAAGGATATTTGCAACACAACAGAAAAGATTTTAAACAAGTGGAATAGGAAGAGTACAGACTTTGCATACTACTGAAATCAATGCTGAAGTGGTAGGCAAATACCTTCTTGTCATTAACTTAAATACAGACTCACTAGACAAACTGACAGAGAATCTGCGCTGGGCAACTGGTCCCATAGGTGTTGCTGCTACTGGGGCTTTTAGTATTCAGTCAACTCAAGAGGAATTCCAAGAGCTCTGTAATGAGATGTATTTTGAAATCATCAGATTTAGCCATAGATGAGAGCTTCACTCTTCAGGAAGCCTGGTAACAGATTTAGCCCTTTTCCACTTAGAATAAATGGCTTTAGAGTTTCCATCAACTGCTGCACTGCTGCACCTTGTCTGCCCCCAGAACTATGTCTGATGTCTTTTCACACAGGAAATATAAGAGAAGTAAATACAGAAATTGAGACAGGTGGAACCCACAAGTCATTCCTGAAAAACCTTGGATGGACTCACATTTCTAACCCTATAATTTTGCAGTTGATTTGTTTCAATAGAGCAGAGAATTTGCTTCCAAAAGCCAAAGTTTGACCCTTAGTCCCCAAGAGTCATACTCCTAACTGGAAAAAATCATGTACCTTTCTGCCCAAGAAAACTGCTTGTAAGTGAGAAAAGGATTTATCAGTGTTCGTCTAGAGGAGTTACTAAAATATCAGACAAGGGTTAAGAGCAATTTGAAAGACTACTCAGTAACAATTATTCAGTTTAACTTTCTCTACAATTCCTCTTTAGATTTTACTTCTTCTCTTTCTCCTTCCTCTCCCCTCCCTCTCTTCCTGCTCAGAAAATCTGAAAATCTTTTCTCTGTTACCACGTCCTTTAAGCTTTACAAGGAGGACACGTTCACTCCTGGAATATAATGTGTAGATTTCCTGTATGTGCTTAGCATACTCAAAATGGGGGAATGAGGTGGCAAAAGTAAAAAAAGTAAGGAACCAACTCCAGTGAGATAGTTACAATTATACACTAACGTGGGGTTTCAGGTCTCTTGAAGCTGTCAGAGATTCAATCCTTCTCATTTCCCTTCTCATTTCACTGAACTTTCATCACCTTACCCAGCAGGGTCACTTTGCCCTGGTTGTGGCAATCTGAGGTGGTCTCCCACAAAATAAGTTGAGCTGTTTCTTGTAGCTCATGTAACACTACATTTACCACTGCTCCCATGGGTCTCTTTCCTTTTTTTTGCACTGTTAATTTACTGCGCTTCATCAGTGTTTTTACAAAGAACAAAACAAAGGGCACAATTTCTGGACTCCTCTTTCCAGCATACAGCAGTTGCTTACCAGGCACTGAAGAGTAATGAATCTGGAGCTGTTTGCTACTCTCCAAAAGCATTAGCATGTCTTGCCATCTCACACTGGCAATCTAGTTCTAAATATGCATGAGAAGACAACAGCAGCTGCCCCTTAGTGCTGCCTTCTGGGGAATCCTTAATAGCAGCAACACAAGAAGATTGTGCCAGAGAATTAATTTCTTAAGCAGACAATTCCACGTTCTCCCACGGTCTGCCTCCTGCCCATTACAGCCGGTACATTCCCATGACACAGAGATCAGCACAGACCTGCCAACACAGTCCAGCACAAGCTACAGCTGCACCTCCATCTATCCACTTACAGCAGCCTTTCTGACAGCATTTCTATCAAGGAAACCATGGGTAAAAAAAGAATGGCATCCAGCTGGTTTGCCTGCCCCACTGCCTTACAAAATAGAAATGGAGGACAGAACCTCAGAGATGAGTTTGTGGGTGCGTGGCTAGTCTCCTAGCTGTTTTCCTGTTGGTGGACAGATTGCAAAGAAATTATTTTTTGTCACCAATTTTTAGGCACTGGGGTACTAGCAGACTTCTCCCTTGATGCATTTATAATTCATATTTTTAATATATGATCACCTACACATGGAGGAATGCTGGAAGCTGTAAGAGCATGACCTGGCAGAATTGAGTCTGATCTAGACTGAACGAAGCTATAGCCACACAGGGCATTCTTGATCATCCATACTCTGCCCCTAAGCAAGGACACTGTTGTACCTTAATTTGACAGCAAGAAAATAAAGAGTGGTTTAAAATGAAAGCTGTTAGTCAAGGATTTCTTCATAACAGATTTGGAAAGAACAAAGTTCTCATTATACTGACTGTTGAGATTCTCCTTTATGAAACTGTGACAAATCTAATAGTGCATGGGGGGATATTTTTTAATAGAGTCAACAGGCAGATGGATGAGATTTTAGAGGGACAGAGACAGAAGTGTATAAACTTCAGCCAAACACAAAGAAAGAGAAACTGCCTGGGAAAATGTAACTGAGAGTAACTCAGCATGGCTTGGTATTGGGAGCTGAACTTGCAGCTTTGACAAGGCTGACTTTAAGGCGACCTTCAGTGAAGCTCTTTAACAGTGTATGCTGGGCAATCGCTGGTAAATCTTTATTAATTTTAATTGGCGGCACCCATTTATAAGAACCATTAAAAAGGATAAATTGAGCCCATCCGGCGTAATGTCTTTTGTTAATTAGTTTGTCAGCACTGTTTTAATATCCCCTAATGACTTCATATTTCAGGCCTGACATTAAAGGAGACGCTGTGAGAAAGGAAATGGTCTTATCACCATGTACCTTTTTTACTTTTTTTGAACAAAAAGTGTCCTTCCAGGCCTGACCAAGGTTAGGTGTCATTTAAGTCAGATAGACAGGTACCACAGCTTGAAAGGGCCCTATCACCCTATCCAAACCTCACCTTGCTACTGAACAACATGCTCTGCTAAGATTTTCTCTTTTTACAGACCCACACAACAGCAGAAGAAATTAAAAGTCATTAGTCACCAAATTCCCATCCTCCATAGCTCATCACAGACTTGTCTTTAGTCTCAAAACATAGTAATGTGGGAAAAATTATAGGAGGAACCTGGTACACAATTGCAGCCATGCCTCCCTTAAGTAAAACAGGTTAAACCCCACAGAGCTGAAGGTCTTTTGATTCACAAGGACATGTACAACACTGATATTCTGATCTGTCTTGGGGACCACAAACTTACAAATGAAAAGTTGATAGAGTAAGAGCATCAGCAAAGAATTCTTTGTGTATGGATTTAACTTGTAAAAGAATAAGGAAGAGAAATTATTCCTCCGGGGATGGTGCTTGGTCCGGAACAAAGGTGAGTGAGCAAATCTGTGATTTTGGTGTCAACAATTCTCTTCTCCTTGTGCTCATCCTTTATTTCTTGTAATAGCACACTCAAACTTTCATCCTGGAAGATGAAGAACTTGAATTCAGTTACAAATGTTGGAAAAGCACTTCTAATGAGTACAATATTTTAGGCCTTTACATCTCAAATAGGTTATGAAGATTTTAAATTAGCTAATAAAAGCAATTTAGAATATTTTACCCTTTCTCTTTAATATGTATGCACTTGATAATTTTTTTTCAAGGAGGAAGTATATAAGGTAAGCGCCAGGAGAAGGATCAGCTGTAGCCATCACAGAAGATAACACAACCCATCATTGTCTGAGATCTCCCTTTATGGGATGAACCTCGTGTACTTAGACACTTTGTTTCTCTCCTCACACATCTTCCACACACATATTTGAGCTGATGAACACTGGAATTATTCATATGGGGAAGCATTTCCCCACTTTGAGGTCTGCAGCAAATTTTGTTCCTACTCAGTACCCTACAGTGACTGGTTCAATCAAAGGAAGATCCTGAATTAACACTGACTTTTTGTCAGTGAAGGGTTGTCTCGTGAGCTGGATTCTATTAGGTTTTTTTATTTAAGATTACAATAGGTGAGCAATATGAGGAAAATAACATCCCCCAGTAGTTAATATTACATTTGATGCTTTGGTGCCTAGTACTGGATTACATTTGATGCTTTGGTGCCTAGTACTGGATTAATTCACAGGAGGGTGAAGTGAATAAGTGAGACACAGCTAATAGAAAAATTGGCTTTTCCTCTCTCTTACACAGCTTTGCAAATCATGAATATTTTCATTAATTGTAAGGTGCTTACATTTATGCTGCAATAGCAAAAGGAAAATTAAATCTATAGCTAATAAAATAGCGGGGTGTAGATACAAAAATGCTGCTAGCGAGGATTTTCGTGCTATTTTCTGAGTCCGTGAGAGACTCTTCTCTCTCACAGAAGAGGTAGCAGGGAATGTAAACAACCAAGCCACCTGCAACCTTGAAAAGTCTTGTTTATGGTATAGTAGAAAAATATTTTGACAATGGATGTTTTAGGATTTTAGCCAATCACCCCCAAGGGGTGGTTGGTCCTTTGTCCAGTTAGACTATGAAGAAAAAAGTCTATAAAAGAGTTTGTAAAATAATTAAATAAATCAATCTTGCTGCACAATTCCTGCCTGCTGGATCTTCTCTCCTCCTCCTCCCTATGGCTGCAGGACAAGGTGATATACCCTAGGGCCCAGGCCTGCGGTAATTGCGGGGTTTTTTCCCTGAAATTTTGAGAATACCCATAGATGGCTCTTTATAAGCCTCATACTGAGAATTGTAGAGAGACATGTTCCACTTTGCTAGATCACCATTCCGCAAAACACAAACAAGTAATTACTGTAGCAACTGAATCAGTTAACAGTTTTATAACTGAGCAAAATCCTTGCCTCAAAGTCAACTGAAATCTTACTGTAAGGGCTGGAGAACGAACAGGTTTCGCTTTTTCCATTAAAATTTAGGGTTAATGATTTTACCATATTTTTTTTTATGGATACACAGTCACAGCATTTGAATATTAAAAGCTGCTCTTTGATCTCCTGAAAGCCATCCTACCATCATCGCAAGCTTGTGCCATGTTTCATGCAGATTTAAAATTTTCAGGGGACTGCTAAAACTTTGTGAAGCACGCAGTAAAAGCATGCCTAGGGTGAAATAGATATTCCCAGCAGTCTGAACACCTCTTTGAATGAACTGCCTTTGCAGGGAATAAAAGTCTTGAGTATTTTTCTCCAACCAGCCTGTCTCTTGTGCACTGGCGTGCTCCACAGAACTCAGCCTTTCATAATCAAAGGTCTGCATAACACTGGCAGCATAGCTGGTACTTAGTCTCCATTTTGCATCTCTGACAAATACAAATTTACATAATAGTCTTTCATTTCTACAAAACATTGTTATTCATGACAATTCCAGTCTTCACCACAGAACAAAACCTTGTATTTTCATTGTTCTAGTACTTTCAGCTCTTGTTGTACAAAAAATTATGCCTTAATTAGTTTTGCTATTGCTAGCCAGAAAGTGAAAAGAGACAATTTTCTTCAGATGCATTAACTCAATGACAGTTGAAATTCACCTGGGAATTGAGAAGGAAGGAAACTAATATTCCTGTTTCCAGTCACATCTAAGAGCCAGAGAAAAGAGAGTGGCATCTACCACTTCCAAAATATGGCAAACTAAGGCCTAGGCCATCCAGTCTGTTCCCCTACATATTCCAACACTATTTTCATCTGTTGTTGCTCTTCCTTCTTTCATATAACACTTTCTGTCCTCCAGCATGCCACTCTTGCTTCTGGTCTTCAGGATTTAGATATCTAATAATGAAATGTCCAAATACTAATAAAATGCCTATATTTCAGTAAAATTTTTTAAGTTAATGAATATGCCTAATATATGTCAGACACTGTAATAAAATTTTAATGCTTTATTGCCAACTTTTAATAAATTATAATTTTTATCCAAAATCCATCTTGCCAAATTAAAAAACAAACAAACAACAACAACAAACACCACATCTTAGTACCTAAGAAATGTGGCACCCAGAAAAATTACCTGACCAGTCTAGATAAGTCTGTATAATTAATTTTACAAATGAATATGAACAGAATTACAGGAAGGCCACATCCATGACATACAGACCCTGTATGTGTCAGCTGAAGTACCCTGACTGGTCCTCCAGGCTTGTTCTGGTCCCACTACCTGCCAAGAATCATTGAGAAACTTAGATTTATCTGTGTGCCTGGATTACTCTGTGCATATGTTGAAAATAGCAAGTTGGAGCAAGACAGAGATAACAACCCATATTTACAAGGACACTTTTTTTTTAATAAAGCTGTTGTTAATAATAAAATCAATCTGTTAATTTCAATAGCAGATAACTACACACAATACATCCCCTTCACAAAGCTCACAACAACACAGTAACTTGTAATTCCCAGACTGGAGCAACAGCTGGGATGCCAACACCAGCCATTCCATCAGAAGCAGAAAACAGTACTAATACAAAAAAGGCTTCTAGAGGGGCTCAGAAAGTGTTTCTAGTGGTCCCTTGTCTCATCTGGTATTGAACCTGTAGTTTCTCTCTGCAGAGAGCTGCTACCACTGCCTCAGGTGCCATGTGAGTTGGGCATCTGTCTTGGTTTGAAAGACAGGTGTCTGCTAAGGAAGGCAGAAGCCTCCCTTGAAATGGCGGATGCAACCCCCTTCCCTCCGAGTTATAATTTTGAAATCAAGGGCTTTTAGGCAAAGATGTGGAAAATAGGAGTAACAATTCTTTACTATTATATATCTATATGTGTATAACCAGTCAAACAAACAGCAATAACTACAGCAGTAACAGCAAACAATCACAAACCCAGTCCCAGCCTTCTCGGCTGTGGGGCCCTTTCCCCTCGGGTGCAGTTCCGCTCGCAGCCGGCAGGGGCGCTGGCGGCTCCCGGTGAGCAGGGCAGGTGCGATGGTTCCCCCGCGGCTGCAGGGGGCGCTCCGGAGCGAGCTCGGGGAGCACGCGGCACCGGTGCCCTGGGATACCGGGAAGGGATGGAACAAAGGCTTCACAAACCCCTGGGCAGCCGATCCCAGTGTCCGGCTGGACCCTCGGGAACAGCAGGCTGGAACAGCACGCTGGAAACTGCAGGAACGAGCACAAATCCCGGATGGTAGACGAGGTGTATCCAAACAGGGAACACCCCGGAGGTCTGGGCAGGCAGGGCGAGCACGGCTACAACATAGCGAAGGCTCAAAGCTATGGTGGGGCAGGGCAGCCACAGCCCAGCTCCCAGCGGGGCGGGGAAGGCGGGCTTTGGGATCCCGGGGCTTATCCAGCAGAAGGAAAAGAAGCCAAAGAAAGCAGCCTCCCTCTCTGTCCAAATGCTGGAGACTGCCCACACACTCAGGTGAAACAAAAGAGTAGCCAGCTCTTTTGTTTTTCTTAAGTACCCAGCCATTTGTCCCTCTAGCAACATGTATGGGGGAAAATTCCTTTAACAGGAAAAAAAAGCAACCAAACCAGGAGAGCTCCTAAAACCCCAACAGCATCCCACTGTTGATCTTGATGGTTGCTGGAGGCCTGATGGCCTTAACAGATTTGGCTGCCTCACATGCTAATATATGCATGCTTGTGGATTCAACAGCATTACTGACTCTGGAGCTAATCAGGTTCTGAGAGACTTTCAGACACGACCTCTTAGCACACTCTTTTATTCTCTTTGACTCACTCTCTTCTGGTGTCCATTTCTACCCCCATCCATAAATACCTATGGAATCCATTCGCACCCACACAGAAGAGGCCTTTACAACATACACACAGGAGATCTGACACTTCTGGGAAAAAGCAGAGCTGTTAGGTGGTACCATGTGAACTGTACTCCTATATGCAGTGGCTCAAGGAGAGAAGTCATGTCAACAGGCCTGGGAAAACCAGAGTAAAAGCTACAAATTTACTTGTTTACAGTTAATATAATTAAAAAAAAAAAAAGCTAAGAACTATAAAGGTAAAACAAATGTGAAGTTATTCGAGTTCTTTTTTATTTAGCATATTGTTTAAATTATATATTAAAACCAAGTCCAAAATCACCTGCTTTGATCAATCATCAAGAGATCATAGGCTATTTTTTCATCAGAATCAGCTTTGTAGCTTACCCTCAGCACTGGAAAAAGCAATTGCCTGATTTTCTCCCATGGGAAAAAAATACAAAAGGAAACAGAATAAATCACATGAATTTATGCAAAATCAGAAATGTCACTGTTTGTGTCATATGCTCCTATGTCCTACAATCATTTAGCCAGCAACTTGTTAGTCCTGCATCATGGTGAGCATCCAGCATCAAAGGAGAGTAGTGCTGTGTTAGCCTGCACTTACTGTTACAGATCTCAAAGCACCTTACAAAAACTGCCCAATACCCTTATCCTCATTTTGCAAAAAAGACACTGATACACATAGACAAGTTATTTGATCTTGATGGCAGAATCAGGATACATCTGCTAATTTTTTCTCTGGAAAAATACTAATTTTTTTTTGTTTAGTATGGAGGACTAGAAAGTTGAGGCTGCGTATTTCTCAGCTCTTCTTTGATATGAAAAGTGTTAATCTTCCCTAATTGCCTTATTTTCTTCAGTATCACACTCTCTGTAACTTCTCCCAAACCAATTCCTGCTCACAAGTGGTCAGAAGTAATAGAAACCTTCAGTACTAATCATTTCAATGAACAATTCCATTCTCTTTGGCTTCAGACCTGTCACTTACAGTCTCACCATTTTCTTTTAGTCCGCTGCTTCCATAATGAAAATAGTCACAACTATAACGAAAATAGTTTTGAAAGTGGGTTTATAATGTAGTTCATAAATGAATAAAAACCTGCAGAAGTCAAGTAATAGGAGCCCCATGGCCCCTATTCACAGGACTACACTAAATTTTCTCATAGAAGAGAAACTAAGCAAACTCAAGCAAACATGAAGAGAGTTCACAAAGATGGAATTTGTCTCCAAACATTTGGTAGCTCCCCCCTGTCCTTTGTTACCCACCTTTGCTCAAGTAAAATAATCCACTGAATAATTCATATGAATAATCTTGATCTGGAGCCTATGTACAATGAATTCCTTATATGTGTTTTGTAACACATATAATCTTGCTTCCATTCTCCAGCAAAATATAATGCAGTTTTGGAATAAATTTCTTGCCAAGAAGCTCCACTTTCTCTTTGTGGGATCATTCCACATTAAACTCACTATTTCCAATGAGATCTTTCAATCAACCTGTTCACAACAACATAGTTTCATGGAATAACAGAATGGTTTGGGTTAGAAGGGACTTTAAAATCATCTAGTCCAACCTGCCTGCCATGGGCAGGGAATCTTCCACTAGAAAGTGCTTTCAAACCAACAAAAGTACACTGAAATGGCAAGTGCATTTCAGGTTTTATATTAGTAATCCAGAGCTACTCTCAGTATTTGCCTGCCTTTATGGAGGGGTGAGGCAATCACAAGAACAGACCAGCATCTATTCAAGCACTTCCAAAAACTTTTTCATTCTCTTTTCCATCAGTACCAAGCATTGTGTATATAGGCAGGCCCTGCATATCTACAGAGAAAGCAGAGGCATGTAGCAGAAGGAAAGCTGATTAGAGGTGCTTAAACTAGTGGGTTCTAGAGATGCTCAGGTCAGTGCTTACTGAAGGGTTACCAAGCTATCTGAGTTCTGCTTGGTGGGAAACATGGGACCATCCCTGAGAACAATTGTACTGACTCACAAGACATGTGGAGCCTGGTCTAAGCCCAAGCCTAGCCTTGAGTACTGCAAGGACTAGTCACTAATTGCTGACTCCTCTTCCCAGCCTGGGTGACAGGAAGAGGGCAAGAAAGCCTGCCTGCAGAGCAGCACCTGGTGGCAGCTGGAACAGCAGCACTGCTTCTGGATTCCTCCTGCTTGAGCACCTTAGCCTGTTGGCAGAGCTCACGATACAGCTGCTCACTGCAGCCTTTCACAGATCAGGTCCATTATGTTCTCTCAGTGTATCTGACAGGGACTAATGCCTGAAATCACACTGGTCTTTAAAACAGAGACTGTCCAGAGCTGCAATATTCAAACACACTCCTTTTCCAAAACCAGAATCTCTTAGCATGGGGCTTGTTTCAGAGCCAACTGCATTGCATCAGCCTCCTGGAAGAAGTACTTTGGAAGGTTTTTGACCTTTCTTTTCCAACTGAGGACAAAAGTGTTTCAATCATATCATCCAACACCTTAACAGGAACATATTCTCACTCCCAAGCTTGAGAACCAGAAGTATCATTTTAAAAGAGCAAGCAGCAATCTTTGTGACAGTGAAAAATTCACTTGGAAAGCATCAAAGTGTGTGGAGACCTCGCATGGGGTTTGGAGGAGCTGGTTCTTTGAGATCTAGCTGTGGCTCAGTTAGATGGGTCCTAGAAACAGCTCTTGATTCCCCCTACACAAGAGATTAGGATATCAAGCAAGTGCTCTCAGAAGGAGCAATTATTCAGTTTCTGCTGTTATTCTGCACAGAGATCTCATGCAAAACTCTCTGCCCTCCAGGTGATACAGTAATATGAGTTCGCTCACATGAGCTCACTCATGATCTGACCTGGCAAAAAGGACAATTAAGTTTTTGAAAATGAAACTATTTTAAAAGTTGGGGAAAATCCTCACACAATTTAATATTGTTTACACAGCTTTCTAGAGATGGCCTAGCTACATGCAATACATAAACCGAAATAATTTATATAACTGAATTCATACTTTCACTGAATCATCTAGGCAGTGAATAGTGATCAATTCACTCTTTATAACAAAATTAACCTGACACTGCTCTCAGCCACGCAGAAATAACAAAGCAGGAGTTGTGAATTTCTCTGTTAACTGAAAATCAAACAAATTCAGCAGAAACACTTTGCTACTGTCTATCCAATAAATATGTTATATATCGTACAAGAGCAAGGATTCACTTTGATATTCATACTTGGCATTTGTTAACTAACTCTGTGCAATTCCTCAGAAGGTGATGAAGCATGGGCTGGATAAATGGGTTATAAGGTGGAGTGAAAACCTGAACTGAAACCTACTGAACCATCAAAGGGTTCAAAGGGTTGTTATCAATGGCCCAAAGCCCAGCTGGAAGCCTGTTACTAATAGTGTATGTCAGGGGTTGATACTGGGGCCAGCAGTATTTTACATGTTCATTAATGGTCTGGACAATGGGACAGAGTACACCCTCTGCAATTTGCGGATGGTACAAACTTGGGAGGAGTGGTTGACACACCAGAGGTTTGTGCTCCCATCAGAAGGACCCTGGTCAATAGGTCATGAAAATTATCAGTGTGAAATGCCAAATCCTGCATCAAGGGTGAAATAACCACACACACCAGCGCAAGCTGGGGCTGACTAGCTGGAAAGACACTCTAAAGAAAGTGATCTGGGGATACTGGCTGAACATGAGCCAGCCATGTGCCCTTGTGGCAAAGAAGGCAAATAGTCTCCAGGACTGGATGAGGGAGAGAGCATTGCCAGCAGGTTGAGGAAGGTGTTCCTTCCATTCTGCTTAGTACTGGCGAGATTCTGCCTGGAGTGCTGTGTCTAGAACTGAGCTTCCCAGAACAAGAGACTTGAACATAGTGTAGCAAGCCCAGCACAAGAGCCACAAAGATGATTTAGAGTCTGAAGCACCTATCATGGGAGGAGAGGTTGAGAGAGGTAAAATTGTTTAACCTGAGGAAAAGAAGGTGTGAGGAGGATCTTAAAAATGTGCAAAAATACCTATTCAGAAAGAGGAAAGAAGATTCTTCTCAGTGGTATCTAGCGACAGGACAGGAGGCAATGAGCACACAGTGAAACACAGGAAGCTCCATTTAAACATAAGAAAAGTTTACTATGTTGGTGGGCAAACACTGGAACACACTATTTCAACATAAATTTAATCAATGGCTATGGATTGTTGTGTACTCTGGCTGACACCTCCCTGTATATTTTTACATGCACATAAGCATTCAGCAGTGTTCCAGATTCAACTTTTTAAGCCATCACAGCCTTGTACTCCCAGAGTGTCAGAATATGAAATATCCATATAACATTGACATCTAGCTAAGTTTATGTCAGTTCTGAACTCACTGCACACTTGAAGGTTACTCAGAAACAGAAAGAAGGAGATACTACAATAAAGGAGTTTTTATATCAGATTTTAGTTTGTAAATTAGGCAGAAATAGCCCTTCAACTACTTTGGCACGTAATTTTACCACTCTAAATCTAAAAGAAAACAACATGGGTTGGTGTTTTCACTAACTGATCTTTACATTTTTCTTCATCTGCACTTTCCACATTTCCAGCAAACACAGCATGATACCAAGCAAAAATGCAGAAAACTCAAACCACATACAAGCTAAGTGTCTCCTTGGGCTGATATCACAGATCTGTTTGCTAATCACATATTCAAGTACACATATCCTCAGTTCCTGTCTTTGTGAGATCATTTTTTCTTATCAGTGGACTCAGTTCAGTATTTGTTTAATTTTCAGTCCATAGAATGTAAAAACTCCGGCAATACAATGGGGGAGGTGAATAGAAACAGACAGCACATCTTTACTTGTTGTCACGGATACAATCCACCCTCTGGGTAAACCTTTCATGCCTGGAAAAGCCAGATGGAAAGACTACAGCTATGTTAATGGAAATAAGAAAGCCAAATGTCTGGCGACTACAAATAAAAGGTTCATTGAGATGGGTCTTGAAACATTTCTCTTCTTTGGCTACACTTTTGGCTAGCCTTTGGCTGACCTACACGGTATTCTGCAAAGTTCACCCAGCAAAGAGGACAGAGATGGAAGATACAAGAACTGTTCTGGGTCAGACCAAAGGCCAGTCTAGCCTGATAACTTGTCTCCTACACTACCTCATAGTCGCTGAATGGGCAATCCCAGAGCAGACTCAACTCCGAAACAGTCAGCCTGAACAGAGGCATGTAAGGAACTCATCTTGCTGTCCATGCTGCTGTGAACAGAGACGGAAGATGGATGCCTAGGGAAAGGCATAAGAATAAGGTAGTCCTACATCCTGTACATGTGAGAGGAGCCTGCTCTTAAACTTTCAAAGTGACCAGCTGTGGCTTGTGGAAGAAGATATTCCAGTGAAGCTGTATTACACTATGATTTTAAAGGCATTAACTTCAAAGACAGGCACTGATGTATTTAAAACAGATCAAAAACCAGCAGCAGTATCATCTCCCATTCCAGATCCCATTATGATCATAAGCCGACTAGAACATCATGATAAATATGCTGTGCTCATACACCTGTGAGGAGTTCCCAGCCTGCAGTGGAAACTGAAAATCTGTCAACAAGAAGACAAGTGAGCCAGTGGCCTTCTGTGATGAAGGAGCTACATCAGTGGACAAGGGAAGAGCTATGGATGTTATTTGGACATCTGTAAGGCCTTTGACACAGTTCCTCACAACATCCTTCTCTCTAAATTGGAGAGATATGGATTTGATGGAGGGACTGTTTGTCAGATGAGGAATTGGCTGAAGTGGACAACGACTCAATGTCCAGATGGAGATCAGTGACAAGTAGTGTCCCTCAGACTGGGATGAGCACTGTTTCATATCTTCATCAATGATATAGACAATGGCATTGAGTGCACCTTCAGCAAGTTTGCAGATGACACCAAGCTGAGTGGTGTGGGTGACATGCCTGATGGACAGGATGCCATCTAGAGGGTCCTGGACAAACTCAAGAAGTAGGTCCACAGGAACCTCATGAAACCAAGTGCAAGGTGCTACACCTGAGTTGAGGCAACCCCCGGTATCAATACAGACTGGGGAATGAAGGAATTGAGAGTAGCTGAAAAGGAAAAGGAATTGAGGGTGCTGGTGGATGAGAGGCTGCACATGAACTGACAACATCCACCTGCAGTCCAGAAAGCCAAACACATCCCAGGCTGCGTCAAAGGCAGCATAACCAGCAGGCTGAGGGGGTGATTTTGCCCCTCTGCCCTGCTCTAATGAGACCCCAACTGGAACACTGAATCCACTCTGGGGTCCACAGCACAGGAAGGACATTGACCTGTTGGAGTGGGTCCAGAGAAGGGGCACAAAAATGATTGGAAGGATGAAATATCTCTCCTATGAGGAAAGGCTGAGAGTTGGGGTTGTTCAGCCTGGAGAAGAGAAGGCTCTGGGAAGACCTTATTGTGGCCTTCCAGTGGTTAAAGGGGGCTTATGAGAAAGGTGGGGACAGACTTTTTAGTAAGTCCTGTTGTAGGACAAGAGATAATGTTTTTAAATTAAAAGAGGGTAGATTTAGAATAGATATAAGGAAGAAATTTTTTTTTATGAAGAAGGTGGTGAAACACAGGCACAGGTTACCCACAGAAATGCCCCATTCCTGGAAACATTCAAGGTCAGGTTGGACACAGCTCTGAGCAACCTATTCTAGTTGATGTCCCTGCTCAGTGAAAGGGTGTTGACAATATGATCTTTTAAGGACTATTCCAATCCAAAATATTCTATGACTCAATGTTGCAAGTGTTCTCTATAATTTGAAAGCCATCTAATGGTACATGATTGCTCAGGACACACTGGTGGGCTTTGCAGTAGTGAGAACAAGTCTCTGCCTCAGACTTTTGTGGCTCTTTGTATGTTGGATGCATCTGAAGCACACCTGGAACCCCAGCATTCTGAAGCTGCACTCCCCTGTGACAATGCAGTTCACAAGTACCAGGGCAAGGAACTTGCAAGAGTTGAGAGTGTTCTTCCTTGGGCATCTGCCTGGAAAACAGTCTGCAAGAGATCAGGTGTTTGCTGCATGACTTTCCAGGAGATGTTGTTTCCCTTTTGAAACATCTCGTTTACCACAGGAATAACATTAACAATATTGAGATCCTTGTCTGTTCCTTAAAAACCAAATTTTCCTAGAAGAAGGATAATAAAATAAAAACACTAAAAGCTAAAAATACCCAAACCCAAAACACACCATCACTAAGGAATGATTAGCCTATTAGCTCTGTCTATGCTACATAAATACAAATGAGGGATTTTATTAACACTATCTGTGCTATATGGAAGGTTCTCAAGAAGCAGTGCATTTTCTGTACATGAAAATCTGAAAGTACTGAAAATACTGGATTTTTCCATTTTCCTGTAAATCAAAAATTTCTTTGTGTAGTATTGCTTCATAAAACCAAAATCCTAGAAATGCTGTATTTAAAAGATTCATAAATGAATCTTTGAATGAACCTTGCAGAATTCAAAATATTTTACAGTTGTTGTTAAAATTTTTTATTGTTATGCTAATATTTATAAATATTAAAATGTGACTTTTTTTTTTAACTGTTGGGACTAAAAAATTAGTGTTCTGGTATTGAAAGTCCAGGGATTGAGGGTTTCTCAAAATTTCTACTATGCACAAGACACCAACATCCAGCAACGTAATTGTGTCACAGGAAAAGCAAAGTTGAATAACCACTGCATGGGCAGAGCTTCTGGCAGGAAGATTACACAGCAGAGGGAGCAATTGCCCTGAGTCACTTTTATTCCTTACAGTATTAGCATCACTGTAGCTGCAAATTATTCTAAGATGAGTTTGTACACCAGCGTAGTAGTTTTTATTAGATGAAACATAAAATTGAAAAAAAAGATAAAGCCTGCAAGATCAAAACTCTTCTTTGAATACAGCTTTGACTGCATTGACTTCGATAGGCATTGGTAAAGCTTCCAAGAGAAAAGCAGCTGGTCTCTTTCTGTTCAGGAAAAGAGACAGATAATTGCTAGTGTGAAATAGTGAGAATTTGTGAGAAGGAAAACTATCATTCATTATAATAACTATGCTGAGTCTACAGTTTATAGTGACAGCTTTATATCCTAAGATATAGAAGGTGTTTTGAGAACAAAAGATGTGAGATCAGGGGTAAACCAACTGTGTATGTGTTTATTCTTCACTAGTTTTCTGTGAGAGTTTATTCTGGTGTGTAGTCATTTCTTAGTTTGACCTACAAAGCTTCCAGGACACCATTTGGTGCAAAGGCTGAACAAGGTTACATTCTTGGCAGGAAGAATGTAGCAGCTAGAGACATAGGAGATTGACTCTGGGGAGTATTATTCTTATTAAGAGACAGGAAGACACTCCAATTCAGAGTGCATCTAGAAAAGGTGCTGCAGGTTTCATAGCACTGTGTTTATAGAACCTCATAGAGAAGATGTGCCCTGTGCCTTACACAATTTGGGTCACTGCAATGCAAAACATTGTAGCTCACACTGTTCGCATGGGAATATGGCAAAATCAGCAATAAGGTGAGAGCAGAAGGACACAAGCAGTGATTTGTATTAATATCTAAAAGCAATACTTGCTCTCATTCCATTCTTTAAATCTTTACTTATCTAAAAGAGAAAAAATACAGCAAATTTCCATTTGCAGTCTTCTGCTTACCAGACTAGTCATACATGTTTAGTTAGACCAAGTGTTAGTCTTAGCTATCTTTTCTTTTGCACCCTTTGATTCCTACTAATATAATAAGATTTAACATTTCAGCCTTTCTTTTGTTATTCTGTCAAATCAGTTACAGGATCTAAAACTGAGAAAAGGACCTTTTTTCACCATGGGTTCCCAAGAAGAGCAACTCAGTCATCCATGAAAGAAATAACTCATCAATTTATTAAAATTGATTGATTAAAAAAATTTCTTGCATTATTTTCAGTGAACCAAGACATCTTAATATACAATAAGCTGCCAGAAGTCAAGAATGATAACATATAAGAACCAGTTTTATCATAACCACACCACTGGAAGCTAACTTCCACCCGTTCCAGGGACTAGTGAACTGATAGATGCTGCCTGCAGCATCAACTTCCTCTAAAGATCCACTTCTCAATCTAGAGGGCATCAGTGTCCTGGACAAAATCAGTGCAAGTTCCTCCAAGTTTGACTGCTACATGTATCTGCCCTGCAGCTGACCCCATTCTCACTGTGGCTATCCCGTCACATACAGCAAGAGTACTAACTACCGAGAAGTAGAAGTTACTTTACCTGGTGTTCTGGTTTGGCCAAATTTAGAAATATATCCTCTGAGAGAAGGCAGGTCACCACCATCCCTCCCTCACCAGGTTTGGGAAAAAGTAAATTTTCCTCGAAGGAAAGTGAAAGAGATAAAAACTATTTATTTAACAAACACACGGGAAAAGGAAAATAATGCTAAATAATAAAATCTTTTGCTGTGGAGAAAAAAACTGGGAAAGTGTTAGAGTCCTCCCTTTGGTCTCCTTGGAGCTGGGGCTTAGCCCAGGGCCAGGCCCTCTGTGCCCAGTGGAAAGTCCTCCCGATGTGCTCTGATATTGAAGCAGTCCAGCAGGAAAGGGAGAAAATCCGAAATTCCAGGGAAGGAAAAAAAAGTTCAACTCTCAGTCTCTCTCCAGAGAAAAAGAAACTGAAACTGGCCAAAAGCTGACTGGAAAAAACCGCAAGGCTGATGCCTCTTCGCTCCCCTGCTGCAGCTGGAAAAAAAAGTCACTATCTCTGTGTGACCTTGGACAAGCTGCAAACTGCTTTGAAAAGGTTTTGCTCAGTTTTTCCTTCCCCCTCTCAGGCTTGGTTTAAAGGCATAGAAAGGCACAAAAATTAATTTCTGGGCATAGGGCAGCGATATGGGATACACACCATAAAGTCACCCCAAGACACCTGGTCAGCACTGAGACCAGCAGGAATCACCACAAAAAGTACAAATGAGTGTCTGGCCAGCACTGTAACCCAAGTGACCAGAAACTCCACAAGCAACAAGTGAGGAGCTGGCCTTTTGTAACAGTTGGTTTCAGGCCAAGAAAAAGCAGAACATCCGTAGGGATGGCTGTGAATTGGCTGGTCTCCACCCACAGAGAAAGCTGCTGCCATTCATCCCACAAGTGTTCTTGGAATTTGCTTGCTACAGCTTTAAAAAAGGTCAGATAGAAGGTGCTCAAAAAAGAGTTATGCTATGATCACTCTGGCTGTTTTAACTGGGCAGCCAACTCTGCCTTGTGACAGACAGCTGGGAAATGTAGCTACTGAGAGACTGAATTGTGTCCGCATTTAAGCACTCATGTGTCATGTGAGCACATAAATTGTACAACAGGAATTTAGGGGATGGAGCAGCTGCATTATGAGGAGAGATTTCTCTCCTTAATTTGAAGACATGCAGGCTGAGGGGGATACAACTGACAACTGCAAGATCATGAAGGTAGTCGAGAAAATGAGAGCAGATTGTTACCAAACTTTGCAATACTACAAGTATGGACACTCAAACTACATGCAAGATAGGTTTCAAACAAACAAAGGAAATAATTTTATTTTGCAAACACAGCTATAGTGAAATTTTGGTGATGTGGGACTAGGAGACCAAGAATATCAGCAGTCTAGACAAAAAAAGCAGGCTATAAAAAGAGAATTTATTTATGGACAGCCATTCCAAAATGGGTAAGGGAATGGCCACAGGTATATTTCCCAGTGATTTTAATTCAGTGACTGTGGATGCTGAGAAAGAATGATGGGAATGAACAAATTAATGGCCAGGATCATGTCCTAGCTCCATGTAGTATTGCCTGCTGTTACTGTCCAAGGCAAAGATACCAGTCTAGGTGGGCCATAGGTTTGACACAATAAGGTATTTCTTACACTTTTATGCATGAAGCCATGACTGGAGAAAGTCATGGCCACTGGAGGCCTAAGAGTCTGGACTCACTGCAGGAAAGGCAGCTGGCATGGCTTCCCCTGTAATCGCTGTCAGACCACATATACTTTAAAAACCTGTGCAGAAATATTAATGCAGTAGGCATACACATTGAAGAACTGCTTCTGCCACGCCATGCTTCTGAATTTAGCATTGAAGCTAAATTCAGAATTGTTTCTGTTATATCCCAGTAGCTATAACTACTGAACGTCGCAAAAAATTTCCTTGCTTTTTTTCCCTACATGCAGCTCCTGTCCATAATACTCCCCACTCCAGAGAAACTCAATGATGGCACCAGGCTTTGTCCCTGCTATAGTAGGAATTTCTCCCCCAAACATGCAACCAAACACCTTAGCTCACTTTACAGCTTCATAAAGGAGGTATCTAACAATGGCATGCCTGTCCCACTCTCACAATCTGAGAGACCAGATTTTTAAAGGAAAAATCTGTCATTTGCTAGCACTCCATTTGCTGGCTTCCTCTGAGCACAACAGATTTCGCCTGCTTCCTTCCTTTTCCTTTCAGATCCCACAGCTGTGACGGATATGTTGCTAACACACACAGCATGTGCGCCACATACTCCTTTATCTTCCTCTCTCCATTTCTGCACCCCTGAAGAACTGAGAGGAAACAGAGCTGGCCAGAGTTATCTGGATGTGTGCAAGGCCCGATCAGACTCATGAGACCAGACAGATTGATATCGCTACTGCTCCTCCTACGTATTAAATGCCACCTCTTTTCCCAGAATTTTCCATAACTACATATGCAGTGGTCACTTGTCCAAACTTGACCAAACAACTTACCCAGCTGTAATGTAATGGACGGGTGGGCAGATTTCTGAATATGCTTGTGACTTCCCAGGAAGCCATAAGAAAGATGAATCTAATTTCAGTTTAGCCCACTCCTTTCTCAAGTCTGAGGAAACATCTGTTTCCATTTTCTCTGAAGCCTGCAAGGCAAGTAGAAAGGCACAACATTTTCATCACTGAAATCTAAAAAAATATGACCATACACTAGCTCATTTCTCAGCATTCCAAATTTAACCAGAAAGCATAGCGTTGTATAACACAGGGAGCCAAGCACTGCCTTAGAGTGACAGAGATTTTATCTAGCTCCCTTTTCAATGGCAACTGGCCAGCTGGAATTTGTCCATAAGTATTTATTTGATAGCAAGATGAGTTACACTGGTCCAGTTGCCTAGGAAAGAAATCACTGGAAATTACAAGAGGAAAGAAGCTATTAAAGCCATCCATTTCCTCTACCAGGCATCATACAGGTATATTCCACTCTGTACTGTTGGACAGAATCGATTCCATCAGGTTGTCTGAGATAGCAAAGACCTGGACTAGCATCCTTCCCAGTGGAAGTGAATAATGAACAGTTTCAACTCTTCTAACACTGGGAATAACAAATAAGACAGTTGAGTTCTCAGCAGTACAAAACTCTTGATCTTTACCAAGATCAGTTCCTCACAACTGAGCTATTCATGAGATCACATCTCTCCAATGGCATAAAATAATTTTAATCATCGGGAAAGTGTATGAAAGTTTCATACAATTGTGGCAAAGGGAGAGCCATATAAAAATATTCCTAAAACCAAGCAAGCAATGAAATGAGAAAGAGACACAAGAAGACACTAGAATGTGTTGAGAGTAACCGGCCTTGGCACCAGACATCAAATTCACTCCTTGGCATCAGACATCATTCAGGAAAGTTACTGCTTACAGAGGCTGACTGAAGAAGTTGCACTTATTGGAAATGTTCTCTAGATTTCAAGTTTTCTAAATTCTAAGTTAATCCCAGTCCATTTTTAGGAAAAACACTTGATCCTATACATTTTCATTCCTAACCACTAGATGTCACTCAACCCATTTCGGTCTCATGCCCGCCACCACGGTAATTTACTCCCGAGGGAAAAAACAAACCAAAAAAAAAAAAAAAAAAAAAAAAAAAAAAAAAAACACCAAAAAAACACTAAATTATCACTACGGAGAAATAGAGAACATGTCAAATAGGGCACAAAGTTTTCCCAATCACAACGTCTTTGTAAGCCTGAAGTAGCTTTCAAATACACATAGATCAAGATGTTTTGGAGCTGAGACTCAGATTCAGCACCACTTTCAGCTGGAGAGGGTAAAAAGATCAACTCCATAGTTACAGGCACAGACATTAACTGTTCGCTTAATTTCCAATTCAAACAGCAACAAAGTGAACATCTTGGGTGGAAAGCAACACCTCTTAAGCCTCTGCAAAGTCCACTATACTCCCAAAGTGTGAGCCTTGATCCCTGCAGTATATTCCTTATCATATAATCTTAGAATGTTTTGAGCTGGAAGGGACCTTAGTGATCATCCAGTTCCAACCTCCGGCCATGGCAGGGGGCACCTTGAACTAGAACAGGCTGCTCAGAGCCCCGTTCCAACCTGGCCTTCCTTGAGCATTTCTGTGGATGGGGCAGCCACAACTTCTCTGCTCCAGTGCCTCAGCACTCTCATAGTAAAGAATTTCTTCCTAGTATCTAAACCTACCTTCTTCTTTCAGTTTGAAGCCATTCCACCATAGTCATGTAACTACATGCCGATGTCAAAAGTCCCTCTTCCAGCTCTCTTATAGTCTTCCTTTAGGGACCAGAAGGCTGCTAGGAGTTCTCCCAGAACCTTCCCTTTCCCAGGCTGAACAGCCCCAGCTCTCTCAGCCTGCTTTCACAGGAGACGTGTTACAGACTTCTGACCATCTTCATGACCCTTCTTATGCAGCACTCCAGGGGGGTCTCACCATCTCACCAGAGCAGAGGGACAAAGTCACTACGTATATACCTACAGGTATATACCACATCTCTGTGATGCCAGTAAGATCATAGCCCTGCAGGCACACACACATCTCTAATTCCTCTCGTTTGTTCCCCACACTGGCATGCAATTTCATACATTCATTTCAATTGGGCACCCCTATCCCAATGAAGCTGACTACCTGCCATCTCTCTCCATATATCTTATAAGGTATTCCCTTGGAAAATGTACCTTTTTAGTTTACAGCCAGTTTGAAAAATGAAATCAGCTCTTTGTACTACACCTTCATTTTCATGAAACCCCAACCCCATCTGCAAAACCTGCAATGATAAATTCTCTCCCCTCTCTGAACAGACGTCACTGTGTGCATCAAGCACATTTCATATGATGCCTTAAAAAAATGTAATGCAAAACTGAATGTGAGTGTATAATTACTAAATTAGCAGGTTTCAGCAAACCAGGGAACATATGATAAGACTGTGAAATAGTAACAGGGAAAGGGAATCAAGAACCAGGAGATTAACCCTGACAAAAAGAATGCACCATTTGTTTATGGTCATAGACCATTTTTTTTTTGGTGAAACTTTTTATAAGTATTCTTCTAATACATTCCTCAGTGTATTACAATATTAACAAATTCCTATATTCTTTTCAATCTATGACATAACAGAGCAGATCAATATAGTCCTACTGATCTATGCGTTTCTACTCTTAACTTCAGTAAAGCATTTCCAACAGTGAAAAGAAACTATTTCTTTAGCACAGCTAATCCTTTTCCAGTCAGTCCTCTCCAGTCCCCCAAACATACCTTGCTATAGGAATTAACCTACTTTTAAAAAAATATTGAAGTCTTTCCACATGCACAGAATTTTTATTCACTTACAATTTATGTAGCCTAGAAACCAAAATAAAGAAGGTTGGCTTGCTCCTTTGGAGAAAACTCACATTATATCCCTCCTCTGCCACTGGCTTCCTGTGGGATCTTGGAGAAGTCATTCAGGACATGTTTACAGTTCACAGCAGAGAACAATGCAGAGTGCTCTGAGCTGCAGATTCCCAAGCCATGAAACACACATGGCACAGCACTGCTGAACCTGTATGCACCAGTCCATACTGGTCCATTAAGGTATCATTGCATGGAGGTGGTTGCCTGGCTCATGAGGTCAGTGATCACACAGCCTGCTCAGGTGTCTTTTCACCAACAGTAAAAGGACTTGCTGGTTCTTTATCTCTTTTCTCCATTCAAAGAGTAGCCCTTCCATGTTTTGCAAAGATGCTGTAGGCATACAAGCAAGAAAACTGGGGAAGTACAGAAAGAACTGAGTAAAAAGAGGAGGGAATGCATGCAGCACTTGAAAGTTGCTTTCCTGCAATAATTTTATCTTTGGCATCAGGAAAAAAAATTTAAAAAAAAAAATCTATTACTACTAAATGACAAAGTTAGAACTGGGGACACTAAGGACCAAGCTGTGAAGAGAAAACTTCTCAGGATAATAGAATTTGGAAAATGATAAAAAAATGCCTTAAGAAAATACCTTTGCTCTTGGAAAGTGCCACTTTATTGATATTTCTTGAAGAAAAATAAATTTCTGCTGAGAAAGGTTACTCAGCTTCAAGGAAGATTTTCTGAGAAAAGGGAGAGGCACCAATTCCAGAATGTACTTACAATCTGCAGCGTCAATGGTAAGACAGACAGCACTTCAAACTGCATGCATGAGACTTGGCACCAGTAATTAAAACTAAGACTCTACATAAGTTCCTGACCTGGCTAGTACAGGAGTAGTGTCTTTTGTATGTACAATTGAATGCTCACCATAACCCCTATAAGAAAGACTCACATGCTAGACCAAGCTCAGCACACTTGTTTGGATGTGAGGAATGTTACATTTAAATTTTTATTTCACACAAAGCATTGTTGGGATTTGAAAGCAGTTCTTTCAAAAATAAAAAATAAATACCCTGTCTGTTGGTGTAGTCATTATTCTGTTTCCAGTTGAATCTTTCAGAAGTGTCTTTTCTGTACCAGTGTAGAAAGGAAAAAGGTTTTATGGGATAGGAGCCTGTTTGCTCTCCATCTCTAGAAAAAAAATATCAGCTAGACAGAAAGGAAATTAAGAATTTTATAATAAAATTCTACCTTTATCTGAAAGCTCACTGGAGAAGTTAATGAACTTTAAAACAGGTACAATTTTTTGAAATTTGTGTTCCACACTCTCTTCAGAAAAAAAGGCTTTTTCTTCCCAGCTAAGTACAGTGCTTTATACCTGTTATATTTACAGCCATATTCCTTTGAATGACATTTGATGTGAAATCACATCAGTCTGTGGTCTTTCCTGTAGGCCCACTTTCCGTGCCCAAAGCTGGGGTGGCTACAAGAGAGCTGGAGAGGACTTTTTGCAAGTGCATGTAGTGACAGGATAAGGGGAATGGTTTCACACTGAGTAGGTTTAGATCGGATATTAGGAAAAAATTCTTTGCTGTCAGAGTGGTGAGGCACTGAAACAGGTTGCCCAGAGAAGTAATGGATACTTCACCCCTGGAAGTGTTCAAGACCAGGCTGGATGGGTCTCTGAGCAACCTGGTTTAGTAGAAGGTGTCCCCATCCATGGCAGGGGAATTGGAACAGGATGATCTTTAATGTCCCTTCCAACCCAAACCATTTTATGGTTCTATGATAAATACAGAAGTCTCATAAATATTTGCTGACATTTGAAAGCTTGATTGGATCTAAGTCTCCTCTCTCTTAGGTGGGACCTACACATGAAAAGAAATCAGAATTACTGCACCTGAAGAGAAAAATGTGTGGATTATATCAGTCATTATATCAGTCTCTGTTGAAGCCATTCTTAGCTGCCCACAAAATAGGGCTATTCTGGCACTGCTATGCCAATTGATCTCCCAGACAGACTAAACATTACACGTGCTGTAATCAAGTAACAAAAGCTTTGCTGTTATCTGCAGAGGTAGTCCTGATTAGAGCCAAGGCAAGAGCAAATTTAGGGGCAAAGGTAGAATTCCTGCTCGGGGCAAAGATCTACTGCAGCATATGCATACAGCCCAGCAGCACAGTGATCTCAGCAGGGGCTTCTGCACAGCAGGGAATTTCACTGCAAGTGGAGACGTTTGTATGAATTGGCTAAAGGCAGTACTGTGAGCTGGAGAAAACTAAACACAGACAGAGGAAAAACACACAAATAAACACCATTTAGACAATGAGTTTCAACCCTCTATCTTTAATGGGATGGGACAGGACAGGAAAGGAAAAAATAAAACACTTTAAAAAGGTAGTTCACCTAATTTGAGTCATTCAGTGCCTCTGTATCACACTGGTTAGCCTGCAACAAAGGCGAAGTTCTGAAAAATCAATTTAGAAAAACTACAGGTGCCTTTGAAAGAAGCATTCTGAATGCACAGAGAGTTAAATAGAATTGATATGTTAAAAACACTGAAAGAAATCCAACAAGTTTAGATAATAGTCTCAAAGCTAAGTGTTCTGGGAAATAAATTCAGAAATATGCTGATTTGTCACAAGGCTTTTCACAGAGTTATTTCAGGAATACAAAAAAGGGAACTCAGTCCAAAACAGTTACAAAAACAGAAATTAGTGGCACAGAGAACCTTAGATCTCAAAAAGTTAGGCCAAGTTGGATAAAGACAGCACAACTCCTACTCATGCTCTAAGCAACATTCAGTGTTACATAGAATCATATAGTTTGGAAAAAACCCTTAAGATGATTGAGATGTTCCAGTTCACTCTAAGAAAATGTAACTAAACAGTGGCCTAACCTTGCCATCAAGAAAAAGAAATCTCTGCTAAGTGTTTTAATTGCTCTTATGCAAGATCACAAAGACACTGTATTTGAAGATTAAAAAAAAAAAAAAAAAAAAACACAACAAAAAACCCCCACAAAATGACAGTATAAGAATAAATGATTGTCAGGAGTAAAAAGAATAAATATTAACAAAAATCTAGAAAACATTAGAAAACAAAGTCAACACTATCACTCACTATCCATGTTCACAGAAACTAATTTTGGATCCTCTCTAATAGAGACAAAACTCCCACCACACAGAAGAACAGAGGAAAGAATTTATTTCTCAAGTGGTATCTATACCACTTACATACTTTTATCAAATATTTTATATCTTAAAAAATAACATTTATTCAAATACGTTCTGCCTTGATTTCAATCCTTTATCAATGTTATTTATTTTTTCACTAACAGCAAAACTTAACTCTGTCTTAAAGTTTCACCCATTTAAGCCATTCTCAGGTGTGACACACACAGAGCATTTGCCCAGTCTTCCTCTACAGAGCACAGGTAAATGAAAGATTTATGTTGTTAATAAACAGAAATTGCGTGGCACTCTGTTCCCTCATCATCCTAGCCACAACAGTGTGCTGCCAGAAGTGAAAGGCAGTGTTTAATGCCCATTACACAGCCTGCACTGCAGGCAACAGCATCCACGGCAAGGAAGCACAAGCTGTGCAGAAGGGGAAGTGAAGTCTCTGTCCTCTGCTGTCACCTCAGTTGTGTCCAGTTCCCACTGCAGAGACTGGCTCACTTGGCATGGCTCTGCTCCATCCTTTTTCAGCTATGCAAAGCTTAGTGCCATGGCACTACCTTAAAATACAGATCCCCTGCTAGGGACCAATTATTTGGGTGATGGTCAGAAGGGAGGGATGCTGCCTAATAATTATCCAATACAAACTGAAATAAAAACCCCTTGAAAAGCTTATTTTGAAGCCTGCTGTTACTTATCACCTACATTTCCTCCAATTGAGATTTGAGAATGTATTTTAAGACATAAAACATTGTATTTCACTTCTACTATGACACACTATTTTTTTTTTTTAAGAAAGAGTAGTTGTTAATGTGCCAAAAATGCCAACTAATCTTTACAGAATCTCTGGCTGCCAGTCAGGGTTATTAGCATTTCCCTCTAACAGGTAGAAAAGCTGAAGTACAGAAGGCAATATGAACTACCAGCCCTGAATTAGTGCTGGAGCTCAGAATCAAAACAAGCATCCTTGCCTCTATGGACAGCTGTGCCCAGTTTCAGCCAGAGGCAATACAGCTCTAAATAAAGAGTTTAAAGTTTTTGCACCCTGTCCTTTCCACAGTGCTGTTACTAGAAATATACCTGCCCCTCAACCGAAGTGCAGATGACGTCCCCCGGTATGCCTGTGCCATAGCATGACTGACACACTCCCAGTCCCATGACTCTAGAGGGATTGAGGACCACTGAGGTAGAAGGGACTGAGGACGTGGGAGGTTATGAACTGTTCTTGCAAAATGTGTCCATTCAGGGGCTGTGGAGTAATTCCTGTCACAGGCTTTGCTGCCTCTTTAGGTATAAGGAGTCAATTTCTACCAACCATCAATTGCTCACAAGTAAAAGGCAAAGGCAATAGAAACAACAGAAGCCTTACTGAGGTGATGAATCTGCAGTGCTTAAGGTCCCCATTAAGGACCCATTCAGTGAGAAACCCTTATTCAGTGACTAACATGTTTTTAAGTCTTACAGAAGTCAGTGTAGGCTATATGAAGTAATGCTGGTGATTTGTTTGGAAAGCAGAAGGACGGATAGACATTTAGCTTAATTTTCCTTTAATCAACTTTTCAGCATTTTGGGCAATGTTGAGTTCAACAGAAAACTGTGTTCAAGTATTTTGCCTTCAGAAATTATTTCATGTGAGCAACAGCCTACAGAGCACTACAGAAGAAGTGGCATTTCTCTCTGAAATCCTCTACCCAGCTCTGGAAATGTTATACCCAGTTCTCAAGGCACATCAAATTCCATGGCAACCGGGATGTTTTTCCCCTCATTTCCCCACACTGATGCTGAACCGCAGCCTTTTGTTTAGAGTGCTAAATGCAAGTAATTTGAGATGCCTTTCAGAGGGTTCCTCAGCAGCTGACCCGGTAATTTGTACACATTTCTTGCACTTGGTGCTTTTATGCTAGAGCTTTCAAAATGGATTAATACTACGGGGTGGTGAGAAAACACAGCCAGTAGTCCTGTCTACAGTGAGACACAGCCTGGCTCTTACAGATGAGGACACAACCATTGAAGCAGATACATACTGGAGAACTGGCTTACAAATCTCCTGCAGCATGTGGACAACCTCCCATGAGAGTTCACGCGTCTCAGCACTACAAGAGGTCTGAAACAAAACCAGACGATGAAGCTGAGCAAAACACTCGGTCTTTCACTTATGGTGCATCTCCAGACCTTAGGTACGGTGTACTTTGCCTCCTCCTAGGCAGAAGAGCCTTTCTGGGCCGGTCCCTTGAGAGGGACAGGCTATGTGTAGCATACCCGCAGATCAGCGGCGCGGTTCCACAAGAGTCCATCCTTCACCGTTGCTTTGTGCTACAGGAGCATCCCAATACGCTCTCCACCCCCCACTGCTTCCTACCTGGAAAGCTCATCCCAGCTCTTCCGTTCCTCAAAGCTATGCCAACACGGACACCTGCCCCTGCCCCTGCCTCCCAGCGGTGCTTTATCGCCCGCGGGGCCGCCCACCCGGCCCCGCCCGTCCCTCACGCCCCCGCAGGGCGAGCGCAGACCCCCGGCGGGCAGCGCTCAGCCGCCCCCGCCCCTCACGGCGACCCTTCAGCGGTCGCTTCGTGGCCCCGCCCCCGCCCCCCAGGGCCCGCTCTCGCCCCGCCCCCTTATCGCCCGGCCGCAGCCGCCTCCCTTATCACCCTTCTCTGCCTTATCGCCCGCCGGCAGCGACACTGCCGCTCGCCCGCCCGCGCCCCGCCAGCGGCAGCCCGGCTCCGCTACGGCGGTGGGCGCACGCTGAGACCCGGCCCGGGGCGGAGCAGGGCGGAGGGGAGCGGCGCCCGGCCCCGCCCGGCCCGTCCCAGCCCCGCCCCTCCCCGCCCCGCGCGGGGCTTTGTTCCCCCGCATGCAGCCCCCGCCCGGGAGGTGGTTGTGCCCGCCCGGCCCGCCTGGCCCGCGGAGCGCCCGGGAGGCGGCGCGGCGGGGGCGCCCCGGCGGCAGGCCCGCCCCGCGCGGTGCCCGCCGTCACTGCCGCGGGCGCTCGGGCCGCCGGCGCCTCCCCCGCCGCGGCGGCGGCCTGATGCGGCACCCGGCACCGCCCCGCCCGGCTTTTGCTCCCCTTCTCGCCGCGAACCCTCTGCTCTGATATCTCCGGGGGCGAGGCGGGGGCGGTGACGCCCCGTGCCCGGAGCGCCGGCCATGCGGGGCGCGGCCCCCGGCGGCCCGGCGGCGGGCGGCGGGCGCTGAGTGCGGGCGCGGCGATGCCGATGCCGGGGGGCGACGGGGCCGTGGCGGCCAGGCAGCCCCCGTCCGGCGGCGAGGCGGCGGCACCGCGGGACGAGGAGCAGCAGGAGGAGGAGGGCGAGGAGGATCTTCGCGACGGCGGTGTCCCCTTCTTCGTCAACCGCGGCGGGCTGCCCGTGGACGAGCCCACCTGGGAGCGGATGTGGCGGCATGTGGGCAGGATCCACCCCGAGGGGGACCGGGTGGCGCAGAGGATCCGGGGCGCCGCCGACCTGCCCAAGGTGAGACCTCCCCCCCCCCCACCCCGGGGCTGGTGCGGCGCGGGGTCCCGGCGGGAGCGCCCGGGGCGGACCGCTCCCACAGGGCGGACGAAGGGAATGGGGAAAAGGCGGCATCCTGCTGGGAGGAGGCGCCCGCATGTCCCCTTAGGTGGCTGATCTCCCTGGCTCGGGAGCGATCCCTCGGAAAAACGGGCCCCGGGAGTGCTCTTGCAGGAAGCAAAGCCACGCTCTAACTCGGAGTGCGAGAGGATGTCTGCGGGGCTCTGCCCTGTCTGGTGCGCCAGCAGCACCCTCTTCTTCTGCGGCCTTGCTGGAAAACGGACTTCTGGTAGCTAATGTATGAGCAGCCTGGAGGGGGGATGGGGGGAAATGGGCAATGCCTAAAGAGAAAGACTGAATGAACGATGAAAAGATGAGGAGAGTTAAATTTAGGAGAGTCCAAATACTTGAGGTGGGGGGTTGAGACAGGCGGAGGTGAGCCTTTTAACCTGAAGAAATTCGATTTGGGTACAGTCTCCCACACCAAAAGGCATTCTGGAACAGAACTGTATCAGTCAAAAAAGATTTCTGATGCCAAGCGTTTTAAGAGGACTTAGCAAACGCTTGCAGATCTTATTGCTGGTGTACAGTCAGATGTGATTTCGAAGCATGTTCCTGGCCTTGCTGCAGAGAACTCTACAAAAGAGGAACCACTGACTATTTCACTGAGCCTGTACCATACTGAAACATTCGAATGTGAATTCTTGTGATTGTTGCTAGCTGTGTTGCACCTCGGCTGGAGAAAAATCTCTCCCTTTCATTGGCATACTGTGAACAAAAGACACTGCAAACATTTGGTGTGTCACTCCACTGGCGGGTTATAAGAGTATTCCCATTACTCTAACAGGGGAAACTCAGATACTAAAAGATGAAGCTTTTTCATCTCAGGCTTTTTTAGCAAGGACTTACCTCCTTGGGAAAGTAATTTGAAGTATGGAAGAACGTGCTATTATATAGTGCACAGACAATCTATACTGCTTTCCATGAGGAATTCTGGAGACGCATGTGATGCGACATCCTTTGTGCAGTAAAGAGTTATAGGTATCTTGGCAGCAACTGGAACAAATCCTGAGTCCTGACTACAGTCCCTATTCTAACTCCACTAGACTTTTCCTTTTCAGATTTCCTTCCTTTCCTCTGACTTTGTCCTGAGCCTAGGTGAAGGCTGGAAACATGTTTCAGATCAGTCAGAACACACACTATTTAATTTCCTAACCATAAGGACTGATTTGGCCAAAAAAGGTGAGGAAAATGGAAGAAATAAGCTGTCAAACAAGACTCCAGTGAATGACAGGGGGGAAATACAGTGTTCAGTCCCTTGTTTTGGTCTTATGTGAAGAACTTCCACTGTTCTCACTTTATAGTTCTGATCCAAGAGGGTTACAGTTAGAGGACACAAGTGGTCTGAGCTCTTGCAACAAGAGGTGAAACTGAGCTGTTTTGTTTTGGGGGTTGTTGGGTTTTGGGTTGCTAGGGGTTTTTTTGCATCTGCTAGCACACCTGGGAAATAGACCTATAAACTGTATTCAGCACTCCACCATCTGAGACCCCAAGCTCACTGGGCATATAGCTGGCATGATACTGGAATTCTGGAAAGCACAAGGATGGATGAGCTCTGATTCCTTAGCTCCTTCTCCCCTGTAGGGATGTATTTTTATCTTTGAGGGCTGCTTATTGCCACTTGTCTCCATGCCATCAAGTTTCTTTGAAAGGCTGGTGCAACAGATGAGAATCAGAGCAGTAAGTGTACTCTGCAAGGCCTTTGAAAAGCCAGGTTCTCTCCATGTGCTAGAGGGTGAATAGTCCTTTTTAGGTGTTGGGAATGGGACAGTGACTTGCCTAATCCAAAATTTTGGCCATGGATCGTAGCCAGCATTGGGTATTGGGCGAAATAACTCTCAAAAAAGCTGTCAATAAACTAAAATACCATAAAATGATGACTGCAGGAAGCTGTGATTAGGCACATGTTTACTTCAGGGGCTGTGTCTCTCACTGGCGTCTGAGAGCTCAGAGTCTCCATTTCCTTCCAGTAGATTTGGGGTGAGTGGGCATTAATTGAGCAGGCTTGAGAGTGCCACTCTCCTGTAGGTTGTGTTCTTTCCAGCAACAGGGTGGGGTATTGCTTTGCTTCAAGCTGCTGGAACCATCAAATGGGTCCATGCTGGAAGTACAAAGTGATGTGTGCTTGGCTCACTAAGAAATTATGGATTTTAAATGAGATGGTTATGAGGGCAAAGACAGGAAGAGTTGCATCTAATGGAATCAGACTGAGAGAGCCGGAAAAAATAATCTGTTTTTTTCAGTCAGGCGCTCAACCGAGACTGATACTGCTCCTGTGTTATTTGCAGAAGGAAGAGTAGGGAGGTGCTTGGATACACATAAATACCATAAAAGAAACTGTTGCTAAACTAGGCTGGCCAGAAGAGCACCTCTGTGATACCGATAAGGGTGGAGCTTTGTCTGTGCCTCGCTCCCATCTGCCTTTCCTCACATACAGCGTGGCCCACTTAGTGTATGAAAATCTTGGTTGTTCTCAGCATCCCCTTTCTAAAAGCAGAGTACCAATCCCATACATATAGACAGCCTGCCAGGGTGCATGAATCTAGGAGTGGGGTGATGCAACTACTCCACACAAGTGATGAGGGACCAAGGATATGTTCATTTGGTCTGCTAGGCCTGGCAGAGGTTATATACTTTGAGAAATCTGGCCTCTCTTCCTTGCTCTCTCTCCAGCTTTCAGAATAACTAGAGGGAAGTCAAAACAGATCTGATTTTCTATCTTTTCTGTTGTAAATAAATTCGCCTCTGCTTTCTGAAGGACTGTGAAAACTACCTAATATTTATAGCTCTTTTGAGATGTGCAGTGGATGATGCTGGGTAAGAAAAAAGCGTAAGGGTCTCTCATCGTGTCAGTGTGGGATTGAGGGATGGAGACCCTCTCCTCCTGCTTCTCTCGCCCTATTAAAATGCTATAGACCTGATGCAAAAGAAACTGTAGCCCAGTCTGGGCTGCAGGCCCAGATCTGAGAGAGCACAGTGTACTTTCATCAGTTTAATTACTTGAGGTGCAGGAGGCTCTTCTGCATTAACTAGTCCCCTGCTGAACTGATTGCCATTATGCTGTCTCAGTGTTGCACAGTCCTTTGAGGAAAAGGGGATTTGGGGGTCTGTACTAGTAAAGGGAGGAGGAACTACCCAGAATCACTAGTCTGTGCTGTCAACATGCACCTAATCTGTCTGTCTCCACTCAAAAGCATGAAAGTCTCCATGCTGAAGAAATGAAACAAAGTTAAATAGTCAGCCTGCCCTGATTGTTACCTCTTTCGTTGTTTCTGCCGGGAAATTATTTCCTATGACTCAGTGTGTCAGCTCACAGCATCCAAACTGACTCAGCTTGTGCGCTTCCAGAGATAGCTCCATTCCTGTGCCACTCTCTGGAGCCTTCCCTGCTCCTGCTGCAGCTGAACAAACCCAGTTTCACATCTGCTCCCACCGTGGCTGTGTTGCCCCCTGTGAGTGAGGCAGCCAGTGCCTCTGCTTGATGCAAGAGGCAGCACCAGCCCATCTCAAGGTGAAGTGGTCTCTGGTCCTTGCACCGTGGGGGAGCACAAGCAGAGTGCAACCATGTGGCAAGCCAGGACAGAGAACTGATCTGGCTGAAAACTACCCATGCTTGCTGGCTCAGCTTTCAGCTGCTCCAGGTGCCTGACCTGGTTCACCAGTCAGTTGTACCAATACAGGGCAGAAGAATGAGGTATATGGAAATGAGTGGCCAGAGAAATACACGTGAAGGGTGCACTAAGCAGTGCCACTGGCTACAAAACCCTGTCCAGCAGAGGCAGTTGCGCACAGCAGAGTGGAAGGCTCAAAGGAAGAACTGGCTCTGACTCACTCTTTCATAGCTGTGGATAGGCCAGCTCTGGGGGAAGTCTGAGGGGGAACTGATGTTAAAAACCAAACTGCTGAGAAAAGATGTGGTCTGATATGAGCAAGGTGCATGCAAGGCACGAGCTATCATTTAGAGAGAAAATATTGGGCTGTTTCTCCAAGTCTGTCAGTCATCCCAACTTTGTGTCTTCTTTTTATTTGTCCTGTGGACAGGTCCCTTCTCTTTCCCTAGACACATTTTCTCAGCTGCTGACAAGACTACAGTTATCCCTGTAGAGTAAATGGTGAGGAAAATCTGACTGGACCCATAAGGCTGAGGCCTCAGTGGGACAGCAGTCTGAAAGGTGAACATCTAGAAGTCATTCTTGCACCATGTAATTCAAAACACCAGACACTGCAGGGCAGGGAGTCGTGCTGTCAAGCCTGTGGCCTAGCCAGTGCCAACTCACCTGAAATGCCAGGAAGCAGCAGAGGACCTTTCTACCCTTGCTTGCAGGACTGTTCCACCCTCTGGTGATATTGGAAAACTCATTCTCCGTTTTTGCCTTTCTCTTTCTTTTATTTTTATTTTGTGCCTTTCAGTTTCAATACTCAAATGAGGCCAAGCTCCCTCAGGTGATAGCTTTCCTGTCTTGTATCTTGCCTTGTCAGTAATTCTATCTATTTTTTCCAGTGTAACATTGCATAAATGCAGGACCTTTTCACATAGTTTCTCTTGCAGCTCTGTGGTGATGCTTCATTCTGAATCCTTTCCCAATTTCCATTGTGGAAACAGAGGAATGTTGCTGGTGTGGTCACTTTGGGCAGCAAAAAAGGTCTGGTTTCAGAGAAACATGTTCCTTATAGCTGTGTGCCACTGATTTCAGCAAGAACCTGGAGAAGTTTGGAAGCAGTGGTTTATGTTCTGCTCCTCATTTCAGATTCCCATACCAAGTGTGCCTGTGTTCCAGCCATCCACCCCCATCCCTGAGCGCCTGGAAGCTGTACAGCGCTACATCAGGGAGCTTCAGTATCCTTTGCTGTTACCTTACTCACTGGTGTGGTAACTCAGGAAGAGAGATCAAGGGGACTTTCTTTCCCTGTGACAAACAGAAAGGCTCCTTCTGTTGTAGCTGGAGGAAAACTGAAACTTGTTCCCTGAAAACGGGAAGCTGGACTGGGGATAATGTTTTGTTTTGGTGCTTTGTTTCTTTTTTTTTTTTGCCCAAGTTACCTTCTGGTTCTGTTCACTCCATGTAACAAATGGGCATGTTGTCAAGGGCTTTTCCCCACTACCCACTCTTACAGGTCAGTGGCTTTACAGTGGTATTTTGTTAAAAACACACATATCTGAGATCCTGACAGCCAGGTGTCAGATGTACCACAAACTGCATCACCTCACTGTTAAGATGTGGGTGAGTTGTGGTGATGGGAAAACCTTCTCAGGTCATCCTATACATCAGTGTTCTCTGTACCTGTCTAAATGACCCTCGGCCACCTTGCTTTTGCTCATCTTTTTTTGTTCATCATTTATTTTCAGAGCTGCCTGTGTGACTGTGTTCTGGGAATGAGATTTCTCCCTTCCTGTTGTGCTGGAGAGCAGGTATATGACATGCAAACACAGTCTAACCTCATTGATGAGATACAGATCTAGCTCTGGCTTCAGCCCTAATTCAAGGTCAGAAAGCTCACCTTTTGGCACCTCTCACCCATCCAGGGTGGTTGTGCTCTGGATTGGATCCCAGTCAGTCTTAGAATAAGGTACCACGAATGTTTCATTGCTGCATGTATTATGTGCAGATAGGAGCAGGAAGAGATTTATCAAACTGTTCTGCCCTGGTAACCAGAAAGCTGGGCAGAGCATGTGCTGTCAGCATGAACCTTTGGGAATTGGAGTGGAAACCCATGTATGGGTATGAGGAAGAGAAGAATTGACAAGGAAATACAGTGACAGTAAGGAGGGAATATAAATGGGAAAAATGCAGGAAAGGGAGGTGGGGATTTTCTTGTGTTGCTGCTATATTTGTGGGATCGTGACTTTGCTGTGAGAATAGTAAATAACATGGAAGTCCTTCAGACAAGTTTTCTTCAAACTCTACTTTCCAAGCTGCCAAGCCCTTAACTTCTCACTTCCAGGTACAATCACACTGGGACACAATTCTTTGAGATTAAGAAGAGCAGACCTCTGACTGGGTAAGTGCTGGCAGCCTATACAGCATTTAATCCTTTCTTTGTTGTTGGAGCCCTGCTATTCACACTGCTTTTTCTCCATCCCCTGCCCAAGGTCTAGTGGCACTCAGGGCTTTCAGTACTGCAGCTCCATCCTGCTTTAGGTAACTTTACTGTTTATTGCCTGGCACATAGCTGGGCAGAGCTGTGTCTGGTCTTTCTCAATAATAAGAGTAGGGTTTTTTTTGTCATGAATCAGTAAATCCAGTAAAACAACATTAATGTATTGCAAAAATGTGCATATTCTGCCTGCTTCTAATAGGAATGTAACTATATGAACTTCTGAGGGATTCTGAAATTAGGTCCTGCTCTAAGAAAGCTCTGTGGAAGCCAAGTATCTTTACAGGTCTGACTTCATAGCTCCTGTGAGTGCCTCTGCAGAATCTAGGCTCACTAAGCTTTTGGTGACTCATACTTTGAACAAGAAAGGGTATTCTCCTCATTGCAGATTTTGGGAACTGCTGTGCCCCAGAAGTTCCTGGCAATAAGCACCTGATGTTCATTGACTCTCTTGAAAAGCATATGGAGAATCTCCCAAGACTGGCTTCTCACTATTGGTCTAGTCGATAGATTTATGTGACTCTAAATGCCTTGTTTTATAACCAGTCCAATGTCTCCTCCATGGTACTCATTGAACAGAGACTAGGGTTAATGCCAGAGAAGGCTTTATTGTCCTTGAGCCTTGTGAGGCAAACACTGCTGACTCTCGGTCCTTCTAGGGTTTTACTTGTGGATGCATTGGTGTCCATCCAGAACTTGCAGAGCCAGTGCTGTGGTCTCCCTGAGAACCCAGGTTGGCCTAGGAAGCAATTTTGCTGCAACCCACTGAAGTTAATTCCTTGGAAGCAACAACAGTGTGTGGCAGAGACCTGGTTTGGATTTAGTATCTTCTTAAAGAAGATACTTCATTCTGTTCCCTATCCTCTGTGGGCCACCCTCTATCCTGGAAACCTACCTTACATCTGTAGTGCTAAAGGGCTGAACTGGCCACATTGCATAGCACAAGCCCTCTAACTGTCCTCATCTTTCCTTTGTCCCACTCTGCAGGCTGATGGACCTGGCCAAAGAAATGACCAAAGAGGCCCTGCCAATAAAATGCCTGGAAGCTGTGATCCTGGGAATGTATCCTTTCCTCTTGGAGTTGTACATGTCTGCCCATCCTTGTGTTTTTGCCTCTGCTCTCTTGCTTGTGATGCTCTGAGGGTGATGATAACATTGTCACCAAGCCCCACGTTCCTCCTTTTTCCTCCCCAGTTCTCCCACAAAACCCCACCAATGAAATCCAAATCCAAGCAATTCTATAAAGTATCAGAACTAGTTCTTTGGAATTGCTCCTCCTTCACCAAGAAGGGTAGTGCTGCTCTGGTCAGCTATACAATATCGTAAAAGATAAAAGAACATCTAAAGAAGGGCAAAAACACTACCTAGAGTTAGGTCAGGAAATCCTTTGTGGATAGCATTGTTCCCTTACAGCCTGCATGTGTTTTGCATTAAAATAAGTTATGGATCCTCCTCAACTTCTAATTATGGTGTATGTCACTTACTAGCTTAGGCAATACCTTTATTAGTTCTAGATATGTGTTGTCTTTAAGTAGACATCTTTCCTAGCTATCTTCCAGGTTTGGTTTGTGATACTTGGGCTATAGGTTCTTCATGCACCTGGAGGGGTAGAGATGGTGAGGGAATGGTTCAAAAGTGGAGGTTGGTGACTTTTTATCCTGAAGGTGTGTGAAACAGTAGCTAGTGACACAGGTGTGTTAAACAGTAGCTAGTGACACAGATTAAAACAAACTGAGGAATAATGCTGCAGTGTTAACAGTTTGGGAGCTATGGAATACAGTACACTTAAGGTGCTAGCATTGCAACTTCTGCATCACAAAACTGCATCAAAATTAACTTTGTTGACTGTTTCCTTGAAGAGGCCAAGTCTGTTTTCCCCATAACCCAGATGAAAGTAGGGCAGCTTGCAATGAGCTGGACTCTTGACCTGGAGAACAAATCCTGTCTGTGTGATGCCCGAATCAATGGGGAGTCTGCAAAGCAGGTTGGGAGGGTCTGGAGCAGGTAGGAAGTGTCTTGTCAGGAAACTGTTGTCACCGGTTGTTTCCTGAATAGTGGCTGCTGTCAGTTACCTCACCAACAACATGACCACACTGGACCGTTTCCCCATCAGCTTCAAAACCCACTTCTCAGGGAACTACTTCCGACACATCGTGCTGGGGGTGAACTTTGGAGGCCGCTATGGGGCACTGGGCATCAGCCGACGTGAGGAACTTATGTACAAAGCACCTGTCTTCCGCACACTGAGTGAACTCATCTTTGACTTCGAGGAGGCGTATCGCCGCTGCTGGCACACTCTGAAAAAGGTGAAGCTGGGCCACTGTGTGTCCCATGACCCACACAGTGTGGAGCAGATTGAGTGGAAGCACTCCATCCTGGATCTAGACAAGCTAACCCGGGAGGACTTTCGCAAAGAGCTTGAGAGACATGCCCGTGATATGAGGCTGAAGGTAAGCAGCAAGAATGGAGTAACTCACTGCTGCATCCACTGTCTGGCCTGGCTGCTGGTGTACTAGGGGAGTGAAGTGACAGGAAACTCTTCTAGATGCATGGAGTAGAAAGCAAATTGGAGGCTGGGGCCTCTTTCTCACTGTATACCACCCACTGTATACAGGCTGGTTCTCTAATGGATGCTTGTGCCATGCTGCAGTTGTCATTAGCTTGGACTGTATACAGTCCTTGGAGCCATAGCTGTCACTGTAACCTGTTTTTTCTGGCTTTTGCATTTTTGATGCACTTGCTTTGCCTTTTTGTCTTTTTTTCCCATATAATAAATCATTATTAGTTTTTTTGGGTTTTGTTATTACTCATATTGGTTTTCTGCTCATGTAGCTCTTAATTTTATTTTTCTGGCAGATTGGGAAAGGAACTGGACCACCATCTCCCACCAAGGACAGAAAGAAAGATGTCTCCTCCCCACAAAGAGGTCAGGCCAGCCCCCATCGGCGAAACAGCCGTGGGGACCGACGGTGAGTGGGGCTGCTGGGCAGGAGACCTATCTAGAACATCTGTTTTACTCAGACTCCACCTTGCTGTTTGGTTTTGGATCATTCTGATGTCCTACTGGGTTTCTTTAGAACAGTGGATATTTCTCTGACCTGCAGTAGCATTCTTCCCTAGTCAGTACCACTGTGAGTTTATCATTGCTTAGGGAGTTGAGGGAACAGCTGGGTTTTTTTGCTTGCTTGTTTTGGCAGGGAGGAGGAAAGCAGCTCAAACAGACAGTGATGTTGGTAGCTGACTTTTAACCTTATGCATGGGTCTCAGCTCTGGTGTTTCGCAGACCTGTGCCTCAAAGAGATTCCAAAAATTATTTTGCTGTCAGCAAGGTTGTTTTCCTGATAATAACCTGGGGTTCCAGAGTGGACTTCCTACTTCCTAACTTGCATTCTGTTCCGTTGGGATCATTGAGAGAATTACTGGACGCTGCAGAATAGTCCTGTCCTCAGTAGTGCAGGATCAGTCTGAAGCTCTCCTGTACCTTTTCCTGTGCTGCTATCTCTTAGGTGCAGCATCTCCTGATTGAAAACAGTTTCTGAAGAGTTATTACCCTCTTTGCTCACAGGCCATCTGGTGAGAAGAAGCCTGCCGATTCCAAAGCCATGCCAGACCTCAATGGGTACCAGATCCGGGTGTGAAGAGAGCTGTGCCTTGTGTGCCTGGCTCCACGGACTTCTTGCTGGCCACAGTTGGGACCTGGATCTACCTGCAGTGATTCTGACAAATGGGACAGGGGAGTGGGAGCAAAAGAGAGTGCTGATTTTCCCAGGTACTTACTAGTGGGCCAGTCCCAGAGCTGGATCCCATGGGTCCCAGAGGATTCGCCTGCCTGATTCTGGGAGAGGTGGCCATCTTAATTCACTTGAGTATTTAAAAAAAAAAAAAAAAAAAAAAAGAAAAAAAATCTGTACATTAGTGGGAGTTTGCTTCAGGAAGAATATGAAGTATATGAAATGAGTGGGGTCAGTGGACTTGCTATCTTTACCCTCACAGCAAGTAGATGAAGCATCTTGTCAACAGTACTTCTTCCCTGTCTGCACAGAAGTCTTCAACCGCTGCAAGGCCTGCAGGGCTGAGGGAGAAGTGATGCTGGGATGGTATGGCCCCTGAATCTTGTACAAAAACTCCTGGGTTTGTCATTATGAACACTTTGTTTATCATTGCTTTTGTGAGAGATAGGTCTGAATTTGATCAGCCTGATTTATTGACCATACAAAGTCTTCTAATCCAGAAAAAACACATCTTGTATGTTTAGTCCCGCCTATTTCAAAGCATTTCATTGTCTCTGAGGGAGTAGACAGTGGAATCACTGCCCACGGCAATGCTGGTGAACTCTTGCTGTAGGTCCTTTGGTGATTGAGTGGATCAGGATATGCCTATACCACTGCTATATGAAAACAGGCACAGAGACCTCAACTGGTCCAGAAATGGAGATGGGGCAGGTGGGGGCTGGTGGAAAACCTGAACTTTGCATCTTCTCTTCATCAGCCTTCTCTCTATTAACTTCTAGTGATTGCTACTCAGAAAGCTTGTGGCAGGCACTTCAGTCACTGAGGTACAAGTTTTATGAGTAAATAGTTAAAGAAGGATGTAATAATGTGAACAGGTTTTACAAGCATTTTTTCCTTTCCACAAGGGTCTTGCTCCTTCCCCCCCATAGTGTTAGTGCTAGAGTTACATACACCTGTTTGTGAGAAGCCCTGCTTGAGGAAATTGCAGCTGCTTTCCTAACAGCTCAGCCTGGAGCCTCCTGAAAGCAATTCTCCACCCCAGTGCCAGAGCTGTGCTTGTGTTCTGGCTCTTGGGGTAGCTGCAGTATGTAACAGCACCACTTACACTGACCTTCCCCAGAGGGCTGGGCCTTTCTGCCACTTATGGCCTTGACTCTTACTATGCTTCTTTTGGGGGAGCGTTGTACTACCGATTAAGCAGTGTAATGCTTGTCAGAAATCTGGAGTGTTGTCAGACCTCTGTTTGAGGCCTAGGGCATGGGAACAGTGGGATTTCCAGAAGTCAGAACAGCATGGTCTTGAAGTGATTTGGATGCATGGATCTAGGGGATGCAAAAACTGAGCTTGGGAGTATCCTTGAGAGAAACAGTCTTGTTTTATCAAGCACTGACAAGGAGCTAAACTTTCTGAAATACCACCTATTTAATTTTGTTAGAACCGGGCTTATTCTTTCCTTTCTTTCTTTGTTAGAAACATGATGGAGCTTAGCTCTATTACTTTTTTTGTTGCAGTATTCCTGTGCCACATCCTCATAATAAGCAGAGCTATTTTGGTGGCAGAGAATGGGTTCTTAACCCCAAACAAATCAGCTCTTCTGTCTAGTTAAAGCAGTTAATCCTCAAAGTACCACCCACAAGCGATTTAGCTCAGGCCTTACAGGTTCCTAACTGTACATCCTTAATTGTGATGTAACTTGCAAGGCGTATCCATGCCATTGCAGTCTGTCCTTCCAATCTCCCTTTGTAGTCTGTACTTTCCTGCTGTGCTGTACAACCAGGAGGAAAATCTGTAAGAAGGTGGCAGAACTTGCTGCTGAGACAAGAGAAGGTTAATCCAGAAGAGGATGCCAGTTTCCACAGTGCAGTGCAACACCTGTCCACTCCCTTATATTCCAGCTATATGCAACAATTAAAATTAACAGCAGTAGTGAGCCAAGCACCCATTTGAATGTGTCCTCTGGTAATTTTTGTGTGGCTGTAAATTAACATATTTAGTGTCTGGATTCTAACAATGATGTTAGCTGTAAAGGTACCACAATTACCTGTAAATAATATGGGCCACTTGGAAGCCACAAACTGCCTTTGCATAATGTTTGCTATGCAGCAGACTGAAAGTTCAGATGCCACTGTGAATCATATGATAAATACAAGCAGCAGTCAGCAAGGGGAAACTGCATGTCAGGTTTTATTAAAGTGGATGAAGTCCATAATTTAAAAAAAAATTGTAAAAGGTGACTAGAATGCATCCTTGCCATGACTTTGGTTAGTGAATTGGTTAGTTAATTCAGAGTAACTGGAGAGCTCATGAGAGTAATTAGTAGCTTAATACAAAGAACATTCAATTACTGGACAGACTTGAGCTTTTTTAGATGGAAAGGGGAAATGTGGGGGTGGGAGGAAGACTTTTAAACAGATGGGACAAGTGAGGGGTCAGCTGCAAGTTAATGATGCTTCCTTGAGAGCAGTGCAACAGGGGTGTTCAGCAGTGTTAGATCACCAGGGCAGAATGGCTTAAAACAAAATGCTTTGTTTTACTTTGTAATTAAGTGCTTTCCTGCAGGATGTAACTGAGGCCAATAGCTTAGGAAACCAAAGGAAATGGATGTTTAAGATATGAATGACAGGTAGAGTTCAAGGTCTCTTAATCCTCAGCTGCAGCAAGAACATCCTCTCTCAAGATTTAATTGCACAATTATATATGTTAGGAGGTATTTAATTCTTTGCATGTACCTAATGTTGATAAACTTTTCAAGATGGACACAGGAGCAGACAAGTACCCTCTGCTAGGGTTACTATTTCAAGCTTTCTACTGTGTTTCTCTGTGTCATAGAATTCCTGCTCCTTACTGTTTCTGTATCTCCAGTTTAGCAGATGGCGCAAGAAACTGGAAAAAGACCATAGAGTTCTCCCCTTCTTGCTCTTGCTCCCCCCATCTTTGTAACAGGATGAATCACTTCAATACAAAGCTTTGCTTCCTTCCTAACAAACAAGACCACATCCTTCCATGACAGAGAGGATTAATGCAATCTAGCTTTATGCGGCAAGAAACCTGAGGGTACAGTGCAGGACAAACTTCAGCACTTCTACTTCTTCCCTCCCCCATCTATTTGCTCTGGTTTCTGATCTGTCTGCCTTTAACCAAGAGGAAAAAAGGCTGGTGATGAGAGTCTTTTTCACTTCTGCAGGCTTTAGAGCTACAAAGAAGGGATGACAATGTAACTCATACTCCTTAGTGCCTGCAGAACAAGAAAGATGGATCTCAAGGAGTCCTATTAATTTTTTAATGTTAAATATTAATAGGGTCACTCATGTAGCTCTGTGATGTAAATTTCACTGCTCAGTAGGTCTCACCTGATGACTGTTCTGCAGTACAAGTCCTGTGAACTCTGTGGAAGGGAGCCGTGTTTGTACACTAGGAATGGATAGACACTGTCTGCATTGTGTGTAAAGCTGAGTTGAGTTTTTAAAGACTTCAACAAATGCTGACCTATTACTGGTGAAACTATTTTAAATGTAATGCAAGCCTTGAAATAAGAGTCCCTCTTTATACTTTTATGTAGACAAGTCCCTTGATACCTGGCCAACTGCAATTTTTTTAATAGGCATATTCATTAGTGAGCAAAACTTTCTGCTACAGCATCACTCAGATACAAACTTTGTATTTTGAAGAGCAGGGTTGGGTGTCCATCAGTTTGTGACATACTAGCTTTTTTTTTTAAACTGGTAGAAGCTAAAGGAGTCTTCAGGAACTTAAGGTATGTTAGCAAGTGTTTTAGGTGGGAGTGCTTTTTTTTCAGTTATTATTTTACATGTGTGCCAGGCTATGGGGTCAGTACATAGTATCCTTGGATCCATTGGAGTGATTACAGAACTGTAGTTGAAACATAGTTTCTGTTCACGTAGTAGTTGTATTGCTGTTATCAAATCTGCTTAACTCGATGAATTTTCTTCTATCAGGTGAAAGCCTTAATCAGGTGCCTGCCCCCTAAGGTAGGCTCATGTGTGGTGTTGTATAGACTGGAACATGACTGTCCTTAAAATTTCAGAGTTTAAGAAACCATAAGGAACAGAAGAAAGTTCCTGTCTGCCAAAGGGCAAGAGTCTGGATTAGATTGGCTTGACCTTGCTCCAGTGGCTCTGGCTAATCACTTTGGGTGGTTGCTTTAGCCACCTGCTTCTTCTGAGTGAAGCATTTCAAGTGTCCTCATGATCAAACAGTAGATATAGGCAGGGGGTGTCCCTGGTGTACTGTGTGTGCAAGTCTGGCTGTAATAACACCACACATTCCAGTGGCCTTGCACTGTTGTCCTGACAATATTTAGACCTGCATTATGGATTTATAATTTTCCTTTAAAAAGCAAGTGCTATTCTGGCTTGATGTCTGCTCTCCCAGAGCAAGGTGGAGATAGCCCCTCTACAGCCAAGCTGAACTCCTTAGGGAATTTAATATTTTTGTCTGTCTTCTGAGCAGGTGTTTACTTGTATCACAACCACTCTCCTTCAGTGGTACCCTGGCCCTTTCTGCTCAAGAGCAACTCAGTTTAGGCCCAGAAGGCTACTGAATCCCCCATAATCTCTGCAGAGCAGAGCTTCCCTCCAGGTCAGGGTTGAGATGGTGCTAGAGGGACCAGAGCGGTCCCCTTCCATGCACATCAGTATTCTACTCCAGCACTGATACGGTGCTCCAAAACCATTTACATCTTTATCACTGGTACAGCTCAGAACTAAGAAATGGAAAGTTTCTTTCTTTAAGAACAGTATCATGTGTGTCTTTTTGTAATTAATCAGTATGGTTCTGTGTTCTTACGTAGCCAACACAGAATTTTTACTTAGATTTAGTTCTTACTGCACTTCCCATGGCCCTCATGTGTTGATACTTCTTCCTGCTTCCCTTGACACTTAGACAATAAAATTCCCTCTGTACTGCTCTCAGCTTGTGCAGAGAAAACAAGTTGTCTGTACTGTCCTTCTTTCTGCTTCCCATTCCATGGCAGCTGAGAAGTCAAAGGGACAGCCTTGAGTGATGGTATCAGGCAGATTATGTAAAGATGTCCTGTACTTGCTGGACTAAAGAGGACACGGAAGAACCCTCATTCTCCTTTAATCATCTGAACAGGTGAGTATGTCTGTGCACACAGAGACAGCTGCCAGAGAGTGAGTATGTATGTATGTATGTATGTATGTATGTATGTATGTATGTATGTGGCTGTTTAGCAAAGGCCAGAACTCACATTTTCCTCTTGAATTACCATCAGTCAGGCTGGATGGGAAAAAAAAAATTGGTGCAGGCACCATCAAAAATTTCAGTCTTACAATACTGTAAGGGTTAATACAAACCTCTGCTTGCACTGCTCAACTCTTCAATGTACAATTCAGTCTCCCTTCCTGGCCTGAAAAGCAATTCTGCTCCAAGTCTGTGTTTAGTGACCTTCCAAAGTAATGACTTCACCAGGACTTCTCAAGACAAATGCTGGGTTAATAAAGGACAGTCAGCTGCAAGATCCAGTGCAAGGATCCCCAGCAAGGGGATCCAACTTTATTCAGGCTATCATCTTTCAGGCATAACATACCCCTTCTCTCTAGGGAAATGAGTAATAACTGGGACCAGGGCCAGGATGTAGGCAAGCCTACAGTGTGTACAGGAAAGGATTAAACATTCTCTGACCTGTTACTCCAAAGAGAAAGGCACATGCAATAGTCCCTCTTAGCCAAGTTAATTATACAAATAGCTTCTGCCCCGAGGGAAAGTAATTGAACAGTATTAAACATCTACTTCAGATGCTTGCTTGAAAACATCCTCTGCCCCATGTCTTACAGATTTTGCTTTAAATCAGGTAACTCCTATATCCCCTATGGATGTATAGATCAGGGTGATTGCTGGACAGTGGAATGAGAACAGCAAAACAGTGATGTAGCCACAGCTTTCCTGCTCCCTTTTACATCGGGTTTTTCCCTTGCTACTGGTTGTTCCTGCAGTTTTAGGTTTTCAAGTCAGTTAGAGATTATGCTGCTTCGACCTTAAGTGAGAAATCTTTATTGTGGGAAGGATAAACAATATGTTGAAGCAGAAAATTTAAAAAAAAAAAAACAACAAAACCAAAGCACACCCTGTCAGTTTTTACACTGAGAGGCCCAAGACTTAAGGCTCTCACATGTCTAAAAGCACACAGAAATTCATTCATGAGAGAGTGAGACTGAGTCTTAAGAGCACCATTCATGCAGAGACTGCAGGATTATGGTAGGCAAAGGCATATGACATGCTGTGGATAGCAGGCCATCACAGAATTAAGTTAACTCAGCCAAGTTGGCTTTACTGGATTATATTTTTATTTTGGCAAAGAGTGAATGCCATCCTATTTCTACTCTCATTTTAAGGGAGGAAATGAGGAAAGGAATAACTATAGAGTAACTACTGCAATCAGCTACTCCCAGTTCAAGAGCAGCTTCAGACACTGGCCAATAACTGAATATATAGAAACACAGAAGTAGAAGGCTTTGCATCCAGAAAGAAAAGAAGTAAAAAACTGAATAAAATTGCTAAGGCTTGAAGCCAGGGGTTTTTTTGTTTGGTGGTTTGGGGTTTTTTTTTTTGTGTATAAATGAAAGATTGGATGAACAAATACATCTTTTGTTATACCACAAATATATACCACAGTGTCTAGCCTAGTCCTTCTCCTATTTGCCAAACTCAGACCTTGAACGCTGCTGTGTTTGTCATGTCAAAATTATGAATAATTTTCCAGCTATTATACAAGAGCACAGGAATGTACAGTCTAAATCTGAAAGAAAATAAATAAATTTTAAAATAAATAAAAAGAAAAATAGCTTCAAGACTAGAATGACATTTTCAGTGGAAGCTGGAGGACAACTTGCCTTGACCAGAGAAGCCAAATGTGTACAGCTGACAAAAGGAAGGAGTTTGAGGCATGCCAGCTGTTAAATCTGTCATCCTGGTTATCATTTTAACAGGTGAGTTCTCTACAGAAACTCAGTATCATAATTTGAAACACAATGCAGTACATTCAATTCAGCTTGTGCATTTCAGCATGACAGTGCTATGGGGAAGCACTACAGGCCAGGCAGCTACAGTCTGGTAAGATCTGTAGGTGACAGCCAGCAATTCAATTAGTCTGCACAACAGGAAGCCTGAAAAGAGATGGTATCCCCCTAACGCTTGTGTGCTCCCCCTTTAGGTAAGCAACAAAAGAGTTCATCTGCATTTGGATAACCCATGGATATGTCTGCAAATTTCTAAACAGTACATCCAATAATTGTTCAGTATACTGAGATGGTGGCAATGGGAACAGATACTGGACTGTAGCAACACCCTGCTATGCAGACTGTTTGCCAACACCATCATCAACACATCGTTAAGAGCAGGACTCATACCTTGATCCATTCTTAAAAGAGATTCTGAGATGCTGAACTTCTTACGACCTCTTAGAGACTCCTCAGGGAAGAGACACTAAGGTCAAGTATATTTCAGAGTTCTGCCTTCACAAAGCAGGTGGCATACAGAGCACTAACAATAAATCTGAAACTCGGGGTTTTTGTTTCATATAACAAGTGTTTCTCCCATCTAAGTGTTCATTTCAGAGCTCCCACTCCTCCCACTTAATTCTTCAGAGGTGAGGAAACCCACTATCTTACATCTTGACACCATTTAAATGTTGCATTTACAATAAAACTTAGACCTAGAGAATTGAACCCATAACTTTTAAATGAAGAAATACAGCTGCAGAAAAAATAAACATTGGTAACTCAGAAAGATAACTGGATCGAGCAGTCATGGGAAAACAGCTGCTGGAGAGATAGCTCATAAGAAAAAGGCATGGAGAAAGAAGATCTCAAACAGCAGCCAAGTTTCATTTATTAAGAACAGGAAAGAAGCTAGAGCAACTATATTGTGTACCACTCCTCCCATCCCATGTAATTGGGAAAACTGATTATGAAGGGCTCCTGAAGCAATGAACTTAAAACTGAGAAAATGAAGGAAGGCAACTTCTATCTAAATAGCATAACTAAATACAGCGAAGCAGCTGTGGTGCAAACTAAGCTGGTTTTTGGCAAAGATACTTTGTCAAATACGTGTTTGCCTCTAGAGCTGCATACTCCTGCAGTTTAGGAGGCTGCCAATAGGGAATGTACACACACTGCCAGTGGTCTCTGGCCAATTCACCTAAGCACCAGTGTCCCTGAACTCTACATCACTACTAAGGTGATGTAGTTGGTAATTACCTCTGTGACACCTTCCTCTTCTGAGCATTGCAGATACTGCTGTTCCACTTTCATAACCATTTACTCCGTAATTCATCAGAAAGCCGTGTTAATGACAACTCATCATGCATTTAGGTCCAGAAACAATGCTAAGAGCTACATGTGGAATCTCAGTTCTGCATCCCATTACAATGCTCATTACCACAGGCTCTGATTGTATCTCTGGGTGCTACTCTTAAAGCATCACAAAACACATTATTTTCTCCCAAAAACTATATGCTAGTTGCTATTTTACAGTTGGGAACTTTCTACCCACCCCACCTCCAAACCTCTCCTATAATCCCACACAGTCAGAAGCATTCACAGGTCTCCAGATCCATTTGATATGAACCCCAAATTGCTCTAGAACACAGGGATTTTTATTTTCCTGAAACAGACAACCTCCATAAGAGTCTATACTAGAGCTTCTGGGACAGTGGTCAAAATACACACAGAGATCAAGTCTTCAACTCTGCCTTTGTGTCTCTATGCAGTCACTAGCAATGGTCCTGCATTTCTGCCATAGTTTTACCTATGAGTGCCCAACAAAGCAGGTCTTTGGGAGCTACAAGTCACCCTGGGAGCACTATAACCTCCAGAAAGAAGAATAAGGGGAATTGTAGTCATTCTCCTGGGGTTTCTCACCACGACTCCATATCTAGTGTTCAAAAACTAACCATTCCAAGTGCATACCACATTACTTCATGCATGGAAAGGGAAAGCATTCGTTTGACCTGTGCAACGTTAGATTTTCCAGCAAAGTATAGCTGGAACCTAAAAACCTCCCTGAGATGCTTCCATGCAATTTGCCCACAAGTCCAGGCTTTGGTTTCCATAAAATGGAAAAAGCATTTGTGAAATTGGAACACAGGTCCTCCACCTGAGTTACATCACAGGACTGCAGGGTGCTTCAGGCAGTGCAGGGGCAACCAGTTCATTTGCTGGTGTCCAGTGCACACCTTAGGGGTCTCAACAGGGGGACGAGCAGCTTTCATACATACACATCCCCACACACACCCCCGCCTCATAAACTGACCGTCAGGCCCAGCCAGCAATTACAATGGAAGCAGATAGTTAAAGTTCCAAGTGCCAACACCATGTGTCACAGAATTTTTTGTTGTGCTTTTGGTTGGTTGTTGTTAAACCTTTAGCATCTTCTAAGCTTCCTATTACAATGTTAACAGCAGGAGGGAGTCATCTGCAACCAGGCTGCCTTCTGGTAAGCTCTTTTTGAGCCAGATAGAAAGTAAGGCTCTCAGTTCACCCTTTCCTTCTCTCCCTTTATAAATACGACTGCTTGCAAAATAAGAGTACTTGCAGAAATCAGTCAAACTGTGACATAAACAGTCATATAAATGCACACCTCTGCATCCCTCCCCATGTACCAGTGACATGCCAGAACTATTACCTAAGGGCAAAATTATTCACATGCCCCCAAGATTGCTGTTCACTTACAGAAACTCTCAAGTGGTAGCAAAAGCCATCCACACATCACCAGACAAATACCACACCATCTGGCAGGGCAAGAAGGAAATATGGAGTCCTTACACACTCATAAGGGCACAGAACACAACCCCCTCCACACACCTTGTTTTTGTAGTTTACAGAAGTGGGCTGTAAAAGATCAGCAGTATTGCTTTCTTTGGGAGGAAGGCAAGGGTTCCCAAATGCAAATCTTTCTTTGTGGGGGGGAGGGGGACAAGACAAGCCCAAGGCCAAAGAAGCCACCTCTGGGATTTAGGCATGTGCTGGGAGATAACAGTTAGGCTCACTTCTTCCCTCTCTTCAACCCTCACTACTTTCTTGTGTAGTCAATTTGCCCTTTTTCACCTCCCAGCCAGCAAAACTTTGTTGAGCAAGTCCTCAGAGGTTCAGCTGCCAGAAATACAAGGTGCTGCAGTTATTTTGTGGTATTTTCTTAGATTAGCAGTATTTTATTTTTCAATAAAGAAAGTAACATTTAAAATATCAAAGTCCCTCAATATAGACCATGAAGAACAAACAGTGTTTCAAGTCTCCTGCACCTTCCCACAAAAACCTGAGGTGGGACGGATTTCCTGCCTCCTTTGTGAACAGAAGATTGGTAGTATTTCTGCCAATACTGGTCTCATCTCTTAGGGAAAAACTGAGCACCAAATCTCAGGCTGAACTGGGGAATTTACTCTAGGAACAGGTACAGCTCAACTGCTTTTGTACTGGCCAAGCCACTGCTGACAAAAGCACACCAATAGGATACCAAAGGTACACTGGGATCCAAGTGACTGCAGTCTGGCTCCAAGTTACACAGACTTCCCCCTCCTCCCAGTGCCTCCCAGTGCATGTCAAGAGACAGGAGTTGATCCTAAGTGTTCTATCTACCTAAACATGGCTGGGTCCAGAAGAAGGACACAGCATGGACTTCAGTCTGGCGCAGGAGATGGATGCTACAGGTTGGCTATTGATCCCTGGCAGGCTGAATGCAATAGGGAGTGCATAGAGAAAAGAACAGGGCAAGTGACAAGATCAGCTCTTCCATCTGATGGCTCTGCTGACTCTCACATGCCTTCCATTTTCATCTCTCTTTTGGGACAACCAGAGTTATAGCCTTCTGGGGTTGTCATGCCTTACAGGGTAATTTTTTCCACAGGATATCCACTGGGAGGATCCTAAATATTTTTCCTAAAAAAGACAAATTAGGTACCATTCTGAGATTGCTGGAAAGGAAGGAAGCCTTCCCCAAGGCCTCTAGGCTTTTGCTGCAGTTCTAGAGCTACTGTTGGTGGCTCACTAGAAACCCTGGCTCCATTCCTGGCAATCCCATTCCCTGGTCCATTAGTCACAGCAAGCAGTTTCTTGTAGAAACTGTTACACCACACAAACCCTTCTGTCAGCAAGTCACCCCTTACAGATTATTAAGTAAAACACATTTCTAAGCAGCTAGCAGATCCAATCCAAAAGGCAACACAACAACTAGCCCTGAAAGGACTAAACTATTACTGAGAAATTTAAAAAAACTATTGTTTTGGTGTGAAGAGTATTGGCGTATACATCCCATGCTCCCTGGTAGCACTTAAACTAACCAAAAGCAGATAGCACTGCCCCTCTTTTCCAGCTCCTTGAAAACCTCACACAGGGACAAATAAACATGGGAGTTACTTTGGTTCCTGCAGCACAAAACCAACTCTGCTAAACAAGGCAGTGGAACGAGGATCCCTTTAAGAGTTGCTACTGCCTGAATACACCTGGCAGCCAACTGGGAACACAGCTCAGGTTTGCAGAGACCCAGAAAATACCAATGCAAAAAGCACTCCGACTCTCTCATCCCTGCTTTTAGTAAGGGTGTGAGGGGAGAAAAGGACTTTTAGGGCATGACAAGGAAAAGGGTTTTCTTGCAAGCAGGTTGTGCAATCCAGAGCCTCAACTGCCATATTCAGAACAGCTTTTCTTTAGGGAAAGGGTACCAACACTAACTCTCTCTGAGGCTGGAGATCTCCAAGCCAAAGCTAGCCAGCAGGCAGAGATGGTCAGATGAACAAAAACGATTTGGTAAGCCATTTGCCATCAAGAGGACATCTTCAGAGAGAAGAGAAAGACGGCCAAGCAGCTTCAGGGCTCCATCCTTGTACAGCCTGCGACCTGACACAGAAAATGGAAAGAAACATCAACCAGAGACTGGCACTGTGGATTAACTCTATACACTTACAGAGGGATGCTTGTCAATACTTTCCTGTTCTTTCCCTGATAAATGAAGACAGCCTGCACAAACACTACATGCACCTTTGAGCCTAGATGTGAAAGCAGGGAGCATCCTACAATACTGCTGTTCATGGTTTCATATACCTGCAGGCATAGGAAGCAGGTAGAAATTCGCCAGGTAGTTGCTTACATGAGAAGTTCCTTTCATGGTACTGTGCCCTAGCAATAGCTTCAGTTTTTCCCCTGAGGAGGAATTAATCTCTTCATTCATAACCAGTTCCCCAAACTTGATTCTGACATGACCCAAATCAGCTCCAAGAGAGTTCCTGGATACATTTACATGCAGTCTTTCATCACGAGAATTCCTGTTTCAGGTAGCAGAGAGAAGGTGCCATTGTAAGGGAACCAGAGTCACCTCCTTCCAAGAACACCATATGGTCTCGGACAGACCAGAAGTCTTCCAGTCCAGTTCAAGTCCAAGCCTTGAACTCAGGATGCAGCACTGCCTGTTACCAGGAGCACAAGTAAGATATTTATACAGAAAAAAAAGAATCCATTCTGTTCTAGCTTCCTCAAGAGTCTACATGAACCTAAGCAGCCTCATTTTTTACACAGCAAAGATAAGCAGGGTCTTCTCATGGTACATGAGCAAATGTTACTTCCACCTTGTGTATTATTTCAAAGACACATCCTGTAGATCCACTCCAGCTTAATGAAATGCACTGTCCATATGGCCTGTCTCACAGTCCTCTTGCAATGTCACAGGGATAAGCCCTGCGCTGCCACACTCACCCGCCTTGTTCTCCACAGGCTCTGCTGAGTAGAAAATGTAATCAACAGTGGCTCCAAGCCCCATGGGCATCGTTGTGACCTCTGGGCGTCCCCTCTGTGGCAGGAAGTGGCTGTAGACAGAGGTCAGGTTGAGGCCATGCTGGATAACACCTGAACACCTGCACACAAACAGTCACTGTTTACCAAGCAAGGAAAGAGAATTATGCCTCTTCAATATTGCACTCACAGCTGAATAGTCCCTTGCTGATGCAACTGTCTAAACTATTCCTACTTTGTGAGCACATAAAATCTTTCAGAACTATTCACACCACTTACACCAAAGAAAGACAGACTGTGAACTTCCTTTGTCTTCAATACCCAGTCCTGTATATGTCTATGCCCTTCATTCTCTATCTCACCAACACAATGCTGACATAGCAGCACTCAGTTGCTGGGACAGTCCTGGGTGGATCTAGCTCTTCCAGATAGCCCTCCTTACTCTCTTTCACTCACATTTATTTCAATCTTTACTTCAGCCAGATTTTCAGTGCTGAGGAAAACAAGGCTGAGTTTGAAGACTGGGGCCATTGAAGGTGCACCAAGTTACCTTGGGATGAATGGCTGGGGATCAGGGTCTTTCACCATGGCAGCAGGCTTGGGCCAGTGTGCAGGGCGGTCTGCAAAGGAGCAAAGAGATTCCAACCAGACCTACACAGATCCCAGAACAGGCTGCTCATCCCAAGTCTGAGAAGCTTCTCCTGAAAACAAATTAATCTTTTTGCCCAAGAAGAGCAGATAGCTTCCAGTCACAAGCATCTTAAAGGAAAATACCCAAAGGAAACACCAGCTGTAAGACTAACAGGAACATCCTTAGAGCAGATTAGTGCAAACTGAGAAGTCATATTCTGTCCTGCTGAGGATATGTCCTTAAAGCATTTAATATTATCAAAGTTCAGGGTATTTCAATCTTTGCTCTCAAAGAAAGGTTGCTTGTCTTGGCCTACAGCTTACTCAAAGGGTGTCTAGAAAGGCAGAACAGAAATGGAGAAAGCAGAACCAGCCACGCCACAAGGCCCAGAGGTGCAGCAATGTCTACTGGGTACCAGCTTCCAGAGACATCTATATTGTGGCCATTGTGTATCATTACAGTCTTCAGGTTGTTCTCCACCACCAAAATCTTGAAGCAGAAAAAAGAAATATATGTATGTGCTTCAGCTTAAAAGAATTTTATAAGAAACAGCCTCAAAAAGAAGCTGAATCTCAGTGCATCTCAAGGAACACAGTCAGTGTGTATGAGAGAGGTAAGAGTGTACTTCTCTGAGCTCTCATAGAACCTACTCACAGTCACAGAAGGCACCTTCTGCCTTTCCCTTTCCTTCCCAGGCATTACCTCCACCTCATGTTTTCCTTGAAATCATAGAATCATACAACTATAGAATGGCCTGGGTTGGAAGGGACCTTAAAGATCATCTAGTTTCATCCCTCCATCCCACAGGCAAGGATGTCACCCACTACATCAGGTTGCCCAGGGCCCCATCCAACCTGGCCTTGAACATTTTCCAGGGATGTGGTATCCACAACTTCTCTGGGCAACCTGACCCAGTGCCTTACCAACTTCTATGTAAAGAAGGTAGTAAGGCATTTAGGAAGTTTAAAACCATTTCCCCTTGTCCCATCACTATATGCCTGTGTAAATAGTCACCATCTGTCTTTTTTTATAAGCCCCCTTTAAGTACTGGACGGCCATGATGAGGCCTCAGTGAGGCCTTCTCTTCTCCAGTCGCAACCCTCTCAGTCTGTCCTCAGAGGAGAGGTGCTCCATTGAGATAGGGGCGTTACAAGCTGCAAAGTCTCCTGTTAATACCTGGTTTAGCATCTGTCACACCTTCCAAGAGGACCAGCTGTGGTGGTCGCTCACAAGCAACATGGCAAAAGCGGAACTGGAGCAGGAAGTCACGGCTGTATTCACGTCTCCCTGCAGAGAAAAGTACAGGTTAAAAGAAGAAAGTAACTGCAGCAAAGTCACATCCCTAGGGAACATCTACATATATTTTAGACCTTTGGGCCTCTTAGACCTCTTTGGTTTGAGAGTGGCTTTTGTGCCCAAGCACCCTGATACCATGAGAACAGAAATCACCTAATAACCTACATGTAGAACAGAATAGATGTGTAAAAGTAGAAGAACAGAGCACAGCTACTGCTATCCCTTTACGAATGCAACAGTTACGGTCAGTACCAATTATAAATGTCCTCTCTGAGACACCACAAGTTCAAGGGACTTTCAAGCAGATCAGTTAGTGTGCAACTCAAGGAAATGTCTGCTGAAAAAGAAAACATTTCTGGAGATCAGGCTGAATACAAGTTCTACATTCAAGATTTTTAAAAAAGCTGTTTTGTGTGGGCTCCATTTTTTTAATCCTCTCTACGGATGCAGAGAACAGACATGAGTGTAACTGGGTCTTAGGAATGATTTCTTAACAGTGGTTTGCGAATACGATCCAAAACCATACCCCCAAACACCTGCAGATGAAAGCTGTGCCTGCTGAACATAGTTTACAACTGCACAAAAGCCTAAGTCTGGGAATATGAAAGAGACACATAGAGCAATTGTTACTGGTAGAGGAACATTCAGCTCCTGACTAGAGAAAGAAAACAGTAGAAATGAGGCTACAGCAATAGATTCTGGAAAAATTGTATTTAATTCATATACCAAGTAGAAGGGCAGAATCTTTGTTGAGTGCCTCATGCACTCAGAGAGACAGCAAGGCCCACAAACTGCCCATCCTCAGCAAACTCATGTTGTCAGTGCATACTGGAGCTCACCAAGTTTCTTTGGCTGGCACAGGGTGACATACTGGCACTTGTCTGTTACACCCAGTGAGCTTGGCCACAGTGGGGCCAGCAGTTTCCGTGAATACGAGTGTTGGGAAAAGTCTTCCTGACCAGACACCTGCAAGAAGGCCAGAAAAGGAGAGCAACCATCAGTGACACAGAGCAGAACTTCTGCAAGATGTAGACAATGTACACATACACACTTGTCAAGAGCAAGACAGGAGAATGCCCTCATAGAAAGGCATGAACTAAGCTATTCAGGAAATGGTGCAGGCATAATAAACCTTCAGCTGCAGGGGACAGATACAATTAGATAAAAGTCACCTGACGAGATACTTTACAGGCATCTTACTGGAGTGATGATTTAGCTTGAAAGCCAACCACGTATTTGATCACAGACACACAGTAAGACATAACCACAGGAGACTCTAGCATAGGTACCCACTTCAAACTTTTTTCAGAACAAACATCCACGTAAAATTTCAGTAAGTCTTGGTGGAGTTGCACTTCCCTACACGTCCAGTCACCCAGGCATAACAACTCCATAGGAAAGGAAAAAAAAGACTTGAAATTAAGTGGTCTATTATCACAAGTCTGCCTCAAGAGAAACCAAAAGAGCAGTGGTGGAAACAAAAGGCACACACTTGTCTGCTTCTTTCCCCTGCAGGCCTGGAGACATTGGGGAAGATTGCTGAAGAACTTTATTCAGTATTAAGACTATTTCCTCACATGCATTTCTCTAGCAGCATGCAATAAAGAGCTATCCAATCCCAGTTCTGGCTGGCAACTACCTTCCAGGCTGGCATCCCATGGTAGGAAAGTTCACCATTTCGGATGAATTTGTAGAGTGGAGAATCAGGTACAGAGTTCAGGTCTCCACACAAGATGACAGGATAGTAGCTGCCTTCAGTAGTTCTTGCAATTTTGTCAATCTCTGCTAGCAGCAAGGCCACCTGGGCCAGTTTGATATCACCTCGACGGGGATTGAACAACACATGAGTGTTGGCCACACACAAAGGACTGACTGCCTTCAGACCTAGGCCCTCTGGGAGCACAGGCTGTAGCAGCAGCACCAAGCCCACATTATCCCGGTTGAGGATGTCCAGACCAGGGCGGAAGTATTCTATGAGGCTGAGGCTGATCAGCTGGAACCTGCTGTGCTTATAGCACACTGCACATCCATCTGTCTTCGTCCCAGTTCTGCGCTTATAGAAGCACGCAAAGCCTGAAAAGAAACCGTCACCTATTAAAAGACTTATCCAGTCACTACCTCAGGCTCAGCAAGTCTGCACAGAAAAGGTTCTTACTACATTTGGGTACAGCAATATACCCAATCCTGTTCCAATAATCATCCTTTATTATTAATCATTGAGGGTATTTTCTCTCTCCATGTCCTCCTAGGGCCCTCTGTTTTGTTACTCTGATCATTCAACTCAGAAACATCAATTGCAAAAGAAAGGATAAAGGTCTAGGGAGATAGTTCAGAAGCAGGGCCAGCAGCCACCTGGCAAACAGGAACAGGTCTCTTGAAACTGAGTGCTTTGAAGACGTTAAGCAGAAAGCACTGCTTGGCCAGTCCCATGAGCTGATGTACAGACCCACAAAAGCAGGACATACCCATCTCCTTGAATGTTGGTTCCAGTTGCTCCCAGTAATGGTTCTCTTGCACCTCTTGGAGACACAGAACCTGGAAGGAAGGCAGAGACCTCACTCACTCCCCACAAGTATTTTACTAGTTACCTTTTCTGGGGGAAGGAAGAAAGTGGAAAAGTACACTCACATACCAACCCTCCAACCAGAAATGTCATCACTGCAACTCTGTCCTGTACTTTCTAGATGAAGAACAATAACTTTCTGGGTCACATTAGCTTTATCATTCAGTTTTCCAGTGATGAGGCAAAAGATCCTTCATCCCACAAAGAGGACTCAAAGAATAGAGAAATTCATGGAGTCCTCTTCTATGCAGGCTTCCCCTCCTGTGCTGCCTTAGAAAACTGGTCCTTCTTCCTCTACTTCTGCTGTTTATAGAAGTTAAGCCCTGCTATCAAAGTATGACTAGTTTCTACAATCAAAGCAAGACAGACACCAAAAAAAGGGTCTGTGAAAGTCCTCAAACACTCTCAGAGCAATCAGTGTTCAGTTACCAAGCAGGTAGCATCTTCCTAGGACTTGCCCCCATCTTTTTCTTTTCTTAATACTGTTAGATCAAACAAGGAATTCACATTCTGGTGACACTGAGGTAGGGAGGGCTCAGTCACACTTACGTCAGGATCCCAGTGCTGGATCTCCTGCAAAAGGTTTGGAAGGCGGTAGTTCCAGTTCAGGATATCTGGATGACAGTGTACATAGAGATCAAGGCCCTGCTCAACCAGGTCCTGGGCAAGGATGTTGTAAGACATGACTCGAAATTCAAATAGAGGAGTGGTTTTTGAGACCTGCTCTAAGACACAGGGCTGGACAGAAAGATCCTCCCAGTCTCTCCATAAGATCTCTATATACAAGAGACAAAAAAACAAAGTTACAGGCACACTGGGTACCTTGCTGATATTTTGGTTCCCCTGGGACCCAGAAAATAGCCATTCTCAGTCCCTAAGCTAAGGGCACTCTAGCCTCTGAGCAAATGCTCACCCACTCTGGTTTTCAGATGCTCTTTCTGGATACCTTTGGATAGTTGTCTGTAGAGACAGCATAACAAATGACCAGAGTCAAGCATCCTGGAACACGAGACACACTTTTTTGGCGTTTTTTAGAGTATAAAGTCAGCAGTTGGCTAAGGAACATATACTGATATTCAGACCAGACAATCTAACAGCCCCTCCTCAGCAAAAACTCACTTTACAGTTTTCACTAGCAGATCCTGTCAATTCTGCAGGGACAATCAATGTCTTAGTGACAGCAAGCCCAAACACGGTAACCTGACCACATTCACTACAACTGCCAACCCCAAGCTAAACATCAGACTCAGAGCCGTTACTGACCATGGTAGGGCACCTCTGTTGGGACAGGATAAAATAGCACCGCATCCTGAATGGGCCGGGCTGGGAGCACTGGTGGCACTGTCTCTGCATCACACGCTAAACTCCAGGCCAGCACAGCTGGGTCATCATTCAGCACTTCCACGTTGATACCAGCACAGCCAGCTGTCTGGTGATCTGTCTGTGGCACCACAGCTGCCCAAGGGGCACTGCCTCCTACAGTCAGTGTTTCCTCTGCTGGTAATCTTGCCAGTTCAGCTACTGCATGATCTTGCAGTTCTGAAGAAGCCAAAGCATTTAGCTCTGAGAGCTGCTGATCAGCACACCGGGTGACTTCCGGAGATGTATTCAGGTCACTGAGGCTAGTCATCAGTAGCTCTGAACCTTCAAACCAGTCACTAGTGAGTGTAACTGACACTTTCCTCACTGCTGGAACACTCTCACTGGCTGGCAAATTCTCTACTCCTTCCTCCAGCCACTGCTGGAGAAGGGCTTCTTGCTCTTCTGAGACTGATGTTCCTCTGGTGGCAGCAAAGACACCTTCTATCTGGGTGGACGGGCTCTTCGCCAGAAGCACATTCTTTCGACAGGTAAAGAAAGCATCTGTCATTTAAAAACAAAATCAAAATAAGACAGCCAGAAATGCTTACTCACTCATGCTTTTCTGATTCCAATTGCTATACCTCTGTGCAATACAACCCTTCAGTATAGCAATCCAAACAAATTACTTCTCTGAGGAAAAACAGTTACAGTCTAAGTAACTTTCCCTGCCTCCTCCAGGATGCTAAGCCACAGTCCACGTCCAGTTAAATTAGTCCAAGTCACTGAAACTGCACACAACAGCAATGGCTTTATCAAATCTAGGGAATGCAATTCTAACTCATGCAGCACCGCAGACGGCCAAGCTGAAAGGCCTTGTAGAAACTATCAGCTCTCAGCAATATATGTAAAGGCACAGTCTGTAAAAGTTAGCTGATCAGGTGCATAGGCTAAGAAACCAAGGTCTTGTAGATCACCACTCAGAGCAAGCTTCTTTCCAGGGACTGAGTAAGAAATAGCAGTCAGCTAAGAGAATAAAATATATCACAAGAATATGTTGTAGAAGAAAAACCATTCTGTTACTAAGAGATGAAAAATGAAGACATAGAGGAACCAACAAATGCCTGATTAGAGAGAGTATATGCACAGAAGTAGTCCTGGTGAGAATTACAGATCACCTGATGACTAACGTGGCAAAAAAATAAAACCACTTTAAACTGCTTTTAATGTAACACTTGAATATACCAATATTTGTGCAGTAAAGTAGAAAAAGACAGAGACTCCTTTCATTTGCATTTATACAAGAGATGGCATTTGCATTTTGCTATGAATTCTGCACAGACACTCGTCCCTACTGTTAACTAGTAATTTCTGTTGATTACAAATCACTTTTTTTCTCTGCATCCCTGTCAGTCAGCCATAGCAGTAACATACAGGAGTCAGCAACATGCATGTATAGTTTTACTATATCTTTTGTGTCAAAGTTTTCTGTATGTGCCAGGAACACAGCTTTAATAACCATACTTCTCTCTGTCGGTTTGTAATTAAGTTCATGAATGTCAGAAACACCAATGCACCAAGATAATGTTTCCACACACCACTGGCATGAAGAGTGTTTACAAGAGCCTGTTAATACACAATAGCAGCTAAATTTGAGATGATAAGCTCGCTGCTTACTATGAAAACAGACAGCATGCCAGTCCAGTAGTTGCTACAGGGCCGGGGACAGATTCAGGCTGGAGGGTGGCTTTACATCAGCTCAGTAACCAGGGACTGTGAAACAGCAGCAGGATCTAGGAAACTAAGTGAAATAGCGATGCACACAAAACGGAAGTCCATCCATGAAGTCACCCGCAGGTCCTTGGAGGATCACAGATCTCTGAGCAGCCCATCTCCAAGGATGTTCCCAAGCCTGGAGAGCACGTTCGGGGCAGGAGCTAGAGCTCCTACGCAAAGCGCAGTCTGCCTCTGCAGCACAACAGCCGGCAGCTGTTTCCTCCAAACACGCAGCTCCCCGCGCTGCCCGTGGCCAGCAGCCCCAGGCCCCACCTGCCCAGGGCCAGGGCCAGGGCCTCGGGGAGCTCCGGGGCAGCCGGGCCGACCCCAGCCGCCGGGCCGCACCCCCACCTCCGGCCGGGGCGGGGGACGGCGAGGGACATCCCCGCCCCTCCGGGCCACCCCCGCCAGCTCCCCCTGCCCCCGCCGCCGCCCGCCCGGGGCCGGGTTACCTCGGAGGGCCTGGAGGAGCCGCGCCGCCGGCAGCAGCACATAGCAGAGCACGGTGCCGATCATGCCGTCCGGCCCGGCCTCCACCGCCCTCGGCCCGGCCCCGCTGCCGCGTCGGCCCCGCCTCAGCTACGGCCTCACGGCGCGGGCTCGGCGGAGCCCGGCGTGCCCGGGCACTCACCACGTCGGGACCCCGGGGCTGGCAGCCGGCTCGGGCCTGGCGCTCCCCGAGCGCCGCTCCAGGACCGCCTGTTCCCGGGAGGCCGCGGCCCGTGGAGGGACGGCCCCGGCCGGGGTGGGGCCCGGCCTGCCTCGCTGTAGGGCAGGAGCGCGGCCCGGGCCCGGGGCCTGCTTAAGGGCTTGGCAGCCGTGCTGTGCCCGAGGGTGTCAGAAGCTGTGACCCAGGGCTGAGTGACGGTTACTTTATGGCCCCACCACCCTGAAATTTGTGGTTTCCAACAAAAATGTTCACCCCCTGTTCTCCAGAAATCCAAACAGGACTATTTTCGTTTTTTTTTTTTTCCCCCAGGAAAGCCAGCATTTGCCCCAGATATTACACAGGTTTTCGAACACCACTGATGATAGCCACGGTTTTCCAAAGCACAACCTCTATGCTGCAGTGCTGATGGGATGGGGGAGACAGCAGAGCAGGAGCGTCCCCCTCACCCGGTGCTGCTGAGAGGTCATCAGAGGTCTGCTAAATCAGTCCTCACCTGGCTGTGAGTACTCTGGCATCTGCAAGTGGAGATCCATCACATGTCGAAAACAGTTGCATATGAAAAGCGAAGTCCTGGTTGAAGTCCAGAATGTCAATGTTTACTTCACAATCAAATGTTTTCAACATCTAAAGGTGAACAGATTGAGCTGAGCACACTACAGCTTTTTACACCAAATACACATTTCTAGCGTGTAATCTCAGTAGCCTTCTTCCAAACTCTAAAATGGGTACCTGCACTGAAGTCAAGATTCATGTTATCCCTGCCTTTTGCACTGATGAGTGCTGCCAAGCAGTCCTTTTGATGGTGACCAGCTGCTGTCTTACGGGTTATAATTAAATGAAACACTTGGTGTGTGCAGAAAATCACGCTGTGAAAAGCCAGTGTCCACAAGAGACAGACAAGCCTGCAACTTTATTCAAGTAAAGGGAGAGTCCACTAGACCATACCCCCATAGGCTCTCTCTCAAGTTTTTGGAGGACGCAGCCTCCTTTTATCCTAAACTCTTGGCCGCATGTTGCCCTCTTCCTTTCCCCATTAGCTGAGGTACTAGGAAGGTACAGACTTCCCAAACTGCCTATTACACATTGTCCTAAAGAATAGAAGCTCAAATTATCTGGGTTCTGCAAAAAATGCAGCTTGATGTTCATCAAGACATTAAGACCCATTTTTAAGATGTTAACACCCATTTCTCCTAAAATCCCCACAGCCATTCTTCCAGAACCTGATTGGTTCTTTCAGATCAAGTCACTTGTGAAGACATTAAGACCCATTCTGCCATCAGTAATTAGCACAATGAGTGTCCACAGCTAGGATCTCAGATGATGTTATAATGTATATAAATAATAATCCTACCACTCTCTTTTTCAAATCCCTGTTTATAATAAACACCACAGACCTTAGAAGCAGGGACTTGTCTCAAATCCCACAGATGTCTCTGGCAAAGCACTGGACTGTGATCACCCGTCTCCTGTTGCAGTAAGCAATCCATCACTGGTTTCTAGTCAGAGAATGGAAGGTGTTCTCCAGAGGAAGGATCTGCAATATTAAGAGCTCATGACTGGGTCATTTAAAACCAGCCTGTTCCTTAAAAGGAAAGATCTAAGAAAAGATCTGCAGACCCAACCCACATCAGAATAATCAGACTGAAATCAGAGAGGAATGTTAGCTGGTGCTACAAACAAGCAAGCAACTGTGGCCAAGTAGCCACAGTTGTTTGGCCTACACTAGAAAAATATTTACAAATTTTGACAATAAAATCAAAGCTGACAATGGTCATCTGCTTCAGGGTCAAGCCTTTCCCCGGGTTTTGTGGCATTTTGTTCTTTATCCAAATATAACCCTTCCACATTCTCTAATGACTGGACAATTTGAGAGGCCTATGTAGAACCTAAGGGAATAAAGCCACTAAAATTATCCTATTCTTGGGGAAATGGAAGTATTTCTAAGTGTATGAATTAGTTCTGCTCAACCTTTATCAGAAAGCTTCTTCTGTTACAGTTTTGGTTTTAGTACCTTAGGAAAAGTCACAAAGTCCTCAGTAAAAAAGATGTAAAATAATAAGCACTGAACGACTTTTGGCACCAACAGTAGTTGGTAGGATGACTGAGTACTTGATTCAAGGCCCCATTAAGTGCTGACATGTTTACAAGCCTCACTTTATTACTGAACATACTGGGAATTTGGCAGTAGGGAAGTCTGAATCTGTTCCAGACTAAAAAGGTGAATACATTCCTATCCTCATCTCATTTAAGACTGTAACTGCCACAGTCTGATTTTATCATGAAATTGTACAAACTGGAATATGAACTTAAAGGAGACAAGAACTCTTAACAGCAGCCTGTCATGACTCTGCTGGAGGGAGAGGGTGGGAGGTCCACAGCCAAAACCATAGCTGTTCTCAGTTGTTGTGAGCTGACTGGATCCCAGAGCGAGGAGGTTTCCAGCGCTGAAGGCCACCCTTAGGAGTCAGAAGGTGCAGGTGAGATCACATAAGGGTGATGTGGTATCGCAGGGCAACCACAGGCTCTGCAGGACTTTCTCACAACACCAGGACAGCCCCTGCAAGCAAGACATAGGATTCTCCTGTTTATATGCAGTACCAGAAGAACCCAGGTCTTACAAGTGGCACCATTCCTCCTGGAGATGTTTTAATTGATTCCAAGCAGCTGTGCCTTTATTGTGTAGGTGTGAGAAACTTACAGATCTAGGAGGTGGCTGTGAACTCTTCATTTACAGAAGAGAAAAAGCGAATGAACCTGCGACTCACTGGTGATGACACAGAGAATGAGTCTGAGAAGGATGCAGGTGCAGGGTGTACTAACTAGCAAACTCACTCCAGAAATTGTCAGAAATGGCCAAAGAAAAATCAGAAGCAGCTAAGAGGGACTGCAACAGGCTGATCACCAGCTGGGAAGGCTTCTCTCCCTAGGCCAGGCAGCAAGGAGAAGAAGGGTGGCGAACAGGGATCCAGGGTACCAGTGGCTAGAGATGGGAGCTGCCATCTGGAAGCAGCTTGGAAAAAAAAAATTAATCACTAGAGGACTTGCCAGTACCAGCTTCCAGGACACTCCACCCAGCTGCCCCTAATGCCCGTAAGAGATGTCAGAGCTCAGCATCTTTTGAGACCAGATCCTATTTGAGCTCTTCATTGCCCAGAAGGATAGGCAGGGCGTGGGAGCAGCAGGGTTTTCTGAACCTGCTGCTCTCAGGTTCTGCTTGTACACAGCAGTCAGGTGCTGGGGCTGCTCACAGCTCTTTGGCCTGACTTCCTAGCTTAGCATAACAGTTTCTCTCAAAGTTATAAACCTCCTTTGGCCTGTCACTTAGTCATTACAAGTTAATTTCTTATTTTCCTTTGTTGTTATAGATGCAACTATTTGTTAAATAATGCAATTACTGTACGGCATGGACATATGCGGGACAACTCCTCTATGCTTGTTTTTCCGTATTTAAATAGTGCATAATGCAATTTATGAAGTGCAGGAGTCACTTCTGAATCTACCTCAGAAAGCTCAATCCACATCCTGTGGGACTGACTAATGTACTGGGCACATGACGCATCTCATGAGTTCTTTACATGGGATTTAGACCTATTTTTGTCCTTCCTTTTGTCTTTCTCACACTGGAGTAATGCAAGTAAACCCATCATTTGACAAATAAAATCTGGCAGAAGGAAAGGGTCTTAATAAAGGAGATGCAGCTGCAGAATTGGTTGAAATGTGGTGATGTGGGTGCCAGCTGGCCAGTCTTTTCCCCACATAGAACTGAATGAACAGCAAAACTGCTCCACATCACACATCAATGCTAGGTGACACCCAGGAAGGGTACAAAATTACAGGTTAATAGCCCGGAGCTCTAAAGGGAAATAGAGAGTAAGGGAAGAAGGCAGTAAAAGCAGTGACAGGGAATGAAAAGGAAGATTCAAAGTAGAAAAAGAAAATGTATTATGCTATTAGCCAGAAATTATTTTGGCAAAATAACACTTCATTATTTTTTAATGCATTTAGTCCCCTTAAAAGGAAAATTTCCAAATTCTCTTTCTTTATAACTATAAAATAAATTAGGAGTTGTGGGCAAGAGAAGCTATATCACTTCCAGTGAGTCTACTTATACTCAGTCCCAATATATGGTAGCATTCAAATGCTTTTTCTTCTGCCATGCAAGAAGAGTATACTGGAAAGCATTCCCAGAGTCTGATCACAAGGTCAGCCCCGTGCCTGCGGAATTGTGAGTCAGTTCAAGAGAGGCAGGAGCAGCTGATATCAGTTTGGCTTGCACATTTGTGGGGAAATGGGATGAAGATAAAAAAATTGCTTTGCCTGGTGGGCTCAGAAATTGAGAAAGGGGACAAAGGCAGCTTGTGAGGGAACAAGAACCTAATGTGGGAGAACTGTGAGTTCCCTGCACATGGCCTGAAGAACTTGAGGAGAGCTTTGTCCATCAGTCCCAGAGGGAGCTCATCCCCACACTGGGGCCAGCACCATATGCATACAGTGTTGCAGAGACTGCAGGGCAGGAAGCAGGGATGCAGAAGGAGTACATCCACAGCATGTTGAAGAGGGCCTTCAGTGAGAGAGACTCCCATATCCAGGGAGTCACATCTCTGCTAGGTTTGCATTGACAAACTGAATGTGTTTCACGGCACACCAGAATGATGTCCAAAATGGATGAGTCTCAGGAGTCTGTGTCACTGGCTGATGCCTCAGCAAAGAAGGCAACGCAAGCTCCTGACACTGACCTAGGAGTTAAAACGGAATGATTTCTGACCATCTGCCCTCACTAGCCTTTCCTTACAGTCCGAGCTGTACTTACTGACTGGTATGTATCCAAAAAGGAGACCAAGGACATGATTCCTGCCAGAATTCTGACAGCCACATGTAATCTGGCTATTGATAAAGGCAGGGGAGGGGGATGAGAATTTCCCTTTAAGAGCTCTCCCTTTGATGTCAAACATCTTTCTTCAACTGCTTTCTACGCACCAGAACTATTTCTTTGTTCTTTAGTGTCTCCTCTAGTTGTTAATAGAGCAGGAGGAGCAGCTAGCTGAAACCAGGGATGGGACTGTGGCCCTGTTTGTGCACTCCTGGTGAAACACTGCATAGCTCTTGTGGTCTGCACACCATGGGTTTGCCACAACTGTACTAGTCTTTTCTGGTGGCTCTCCTCTTATTTTCTGCCTTGTGAAGTCAGTCATCTGATTAAACAAGTCTTGCACTCATTTTTGTAACAGTAGGATTTATCCATAATTTAGGAAGAGAACTTTCTAACTTGTTATAAATGGAAGGAAAATCAAAAAACATAGTAACACGAGAACAAAGACTATTTTGTTAGAGGCTTCAGACTGAACTGAAAAATGGCTTTGTTGAGAGGGGAATTTGTCTTGAGGTTAGACCACTGAATGCCTATAACAACATGGAGAAATATGAGCTTTTAAGTATGGAGTTTGATGAAGGAATTCCAAATGACAGGTTTTTGTGGAAATACAGCCTCCAGCTGCACTGATATGTCTCACTGCAGCTGTGTCAACAACACCCAATGGCCAAGATGAAAATGCTGGGATTCTTTCTGCTGGTTGTAAGCCAGAATGTTCTGAGCTGCCCTACCTCTGCTGGCAATATCAGTTGCATGCTTCAATTAAGATTATAAAAAAAAAAACAAAAAACAAAAACACAAGTTTTTGCCTGATGTCAAAAGTTCTCAATTACACTAAAAAAGGTTCAATCACATTGCAGACTAGTGAGAAGCTGCAGCAAGTCACTGGATGTCAAACGGATAAGCAAGGAGGATACATTTACTCCTGGAAGTCTGGGATAAAGGGATGGGGAGAACCACGGGATGATAATGCATAAGGAGTAAAACTGTACTGTTGTTGCATAGTGTTACTTAATTTTATTAAGTAGCTTGATTTACTTAATAGAGGAGGGGGGACACTTAATGCACCACTCATCAATATACTTTTTCTCTGCAGATCCTGAGAAGGCCTTTGCAGACATTATGGGCACAGAGCCCATATACTTGGAAGCATGCAGGCTGATGGAAGTGGTGCCTGTCTGTCTTAGGTTACAATGTAAGATGTAACCAAAAGTACGTATTCTATCACCATCTGTTAAAACCAGGTGGGGCAGTGTTATCTCTTCCATGACACATCCCTGATAACTCCCTCTGGGGGGATATCTTCTGTTAATGGGCCATCCAGCCTCACTGCATGACTTATAAAATTACATCATCCCATTGTGAGATGCTCCACCCAGAGGGCGGAACCAAGCATTCCTGCCTGGCTATAATCTGAGGTTTGGAACACCACACTCAGCCCTTACCTACTGGGTTCCCAGAGGAAAAGAGCTACATAACCACTACTGGACCTTAGAGGAAGACCAGACCCTTCTACAGGATCACCCCTTCAACAGAACCACATCTATCACTTCAGGAGGACTGCAGCCACCACTTAATCGGACTGGTACCACCACCCTGCCCAACAGGGTGTCAGGTTGTATTCTGACTGTCAGAGCTTCTGTACTACTGCATTTATTTTTAATTTTCCTATTAAATTGTAGTTCTGATTTTGAGTCTTTCACTGGTTTGCTTTCAAACTAGTACACTGTCTCACACTTTATTCAAAATTTGGCCAAGCCTTACATAAATCAGAACCACCATGATCTAGGACATAAAGGTATCAAAGACATTGTTAGTGCTGTGGTGGTGAGTAGCCAGTAACAGTGGGGGCAGCGTTTTCAAGAATAACAGGAATTTGAGGCCTCTCCCAGGCCTGAAAGTCATCAAGGAGCATAGTGTGGTAGAAAAAAACATAGGAACTCTGAGCATCCCTAATGTTTCTCATCCTCTGCACATGAAAGTTTTGTGTGGCAACTGATGTCCTTTCATGGAGTTACCCCCAAAAGCAACTGATGCTCTTCCATGGGACACAAGCCCTCAGTGCTTCTAACCCCTACAGGGCCACAGATAGGACTGAAGGGACTCATATCCCACTCTGGGTTCTGCATAGGAAGGTGCTACATTCACCAATGGACAGGCCCAAGATGCCTGAATTGAAGCTCAGAGCTGAACCTGGGTCTCCAGGCTGGCACAAAGCAACAGAAAGTCCAACCCAGTCAAAATCAGTCCAGGAAAACATTTCTTTTGTATACCAATTCCCACTGCCATGGCTCTGTCACATCCCCTGATCACTGGCCTGCTCAAGACCTGCAATGCTTCCGGAAGTTTGGAGGAAATAGCCAGTGTCTGAACATTGAACTAAGGAAACTATCCTCCTTGTTAATTTTGCAGTAATCTTTTGTATATCTCTGTTTACCTTTCTGTCTTCCCAGTCCACCACAACCATTACACAATTAGAGTCGGAAGACAACTGCATTTTGGTAGAAGGAGCCATGTGCATAGCAGAGATGTGAGAGAATCATCCATTCAAGAACTAGTACACAATCTGACATTGTTTGCAGTCAAAATTATTGCTCATCAAGTTCAAGCATCTGAAAGAAAACCTATTTTAACCAAATGACTGTTGTTCCCAGGCAAAAACATTCACATTCTGAAAGTCAAGATATTTTCTGCTGCACTACTTTTAAAATGTACAAGCTTCTGAAAAGCAGAAGTGTGCATATAGTGGCGGTCTGGTGACTCTGGAACTGTTATCTTCATTAGCAGATTTGACAGTAATTACCACAACTAAGTCATTCCAGTTTATGCTTAGCCAACAGAAAACATGTTTTGGTCAGGAAATTCCATTCTCCAATATGACATGGAGAAACTTTTCTAACCAGATTAAGGGAATAATACAAAATGTTCAGATATGAACTGGTGCAAATGTTCCTTCAATTTGAAATTGGGATATACAAAATGCATTTTGATAGGCCATGGGATCTGAAAGAAAAGATTCTTGGCCAAAGGCCTCTTCGTTCACTAAAGACAAAGATCTATGTGAAACTGATGTCTCTAGGGCTTTATTTGTGTTAGGAAGGATACAGGGTTAAATACACCTATAACCTACACATTAATTACTGACTGGCTAACATTTCTCATACTGCTCATCTTGCATTATTCCCTTGGAATCTTGGGCATTAAGAAGCCAGTAAAACCAGTACATTTTTTGGACTCATCCTTCTTATACTCTCTTCTTTTCTTCCAAAACATCTCTAATGAGCACCTAGACATATCAGGAGCTGAAGCCATTGCCAGTTTGCTTTTGGATAATGTGTCCTACCTCAATGTTTTTCAGCTCTTGGGGGGCTGTATGCACACAAACACTAATGGCAGTAGAACATAAGTAACGTGTTTCATTTCAGTCTCTCACCCTGAAAATATTACTCAGACCATGAGCAAAATCAATCTCTCAGCTATGTCTCTGATGGGAACCCAGAGTAACAGTGGAAATCTAGATTTAAAGTGATGTGATTAAATATTTGGCCTGCTCAATTTCCAGCATGTCTGAAAACCAGTCCCTCAAGAGAAACTTAGTTAATTTCTGGAGCATCTCCCACATCTTTGGGTAATTCCACTCCATGGAGCAAAGTAGAATAGTGACTAACTTCCCTATTGGGTCTGGCTGAGATGGAATTAATTTTCCCCATAGCAGCCCTCATAGTGCTGTGATTTGTATTGGTAGCTAGAAAGGTGTTGACAAACACAGGAAAGTTTTGGCTCCCAAATCATCAAGCACTGTCTCTCCAATATCCCCCCTCACCGTTAGGCTGGTGGTGGGCAAGATCTCGGGATGGAACATAGCCAGGACACCTGATACAACCTGACCAAAGGGATATTCCATACCATACATCTCCTCAGCAATAAAAGCTACTAGAAAAGCTGTGGGTAGAGGGAAGGGAGGGTGGAAAGTGGCAGCACATTTGTTGTTACAATGTTTGTCTTCTGGACCACTATGTGTATATACCACTATACAACACCATGTACGGAAGCCTGACTTTCTGGGAAGTGGCTGGATGTCATCTGGTAATGGGAAATAGAGAATAAATATTTTCTTTTCCTTTGCTCTAGTGTGTGACCTTTTCTTTTGCCTTATTAAACTTTCTCTTGACTCAAAAGGGCTTTTTCTATGTTATTTTCTCCCCCGTTCTGCTGAGGAGGGGAGTGACAGGCTGGGTGAGCACCTGGTGTACAACCAAGGTCAACCTACCACAACTTCTTGCAGCCAGATATGGACTGTGATGGACCGGAGGTTCTACCTAAAAGCACAGCTTTGTGCAGACCCCAGCACAGCACCAAAACAGAGATCAGTGCATTGTTAACATATTTTTCTTCCCCAGGAAACAACTTTGGAGAGGAGACTGCACTATACTTTGCTGAGGCATTAATAGTGAGTTACCTGAAATCCAAGGTCATTTGCACCCCTCACTTGGCATGATTTCACTTGGCAATGCCCATGTCATACATAAAATCCCTATTAGTGCTTGGTCTTTGCATATTAAGTGCTTTAATTAATTTTGAGTTAAATATTTTTAAATTGAATGTTAAAATTAACCCATCAGCCCAGGTACACAAATCAAGTTTTATTATTTTGGTTTTCACTCGTTCCAAGCTGTTCATTTGTGCCCTTCCCAGTAAAAAATCCCCAGTTAAAAGTTCCCCAGTTAAAATCCCTTTTCAAACATTAATCACTTGTACACCATAAGAGTTATCTTTCCTATGTTTACTGTATACTTTTACAAGTGTTTTAAGATGTGTTGGATGTATTTTTTTATGTTTTTACTTGTACTTTGGTTCCAAAGAAGATTTCAAAACCCCAGTTCCAACAAACAGCACAGCCCCCACAGCCATTACCCTGTAAGCTCCATAGCAACCTGAATTTTAATGATTGGTGGACAGAGATAATCTGTCAAAGGGAAAACACCAATCACCTTAAACCAAAGGGGCGGGCTGTGGGCGGACTGTGGGCAGCGCAAAGGCTATAAAAGTGCAAGATAAAAACACGCCCCCTCTCATTTCCCTTCCTCTCCAGTTGAGTTCGGTGCTGGAGAAACCTACTCCTTTCCAGGAGCCTTTTAGAAATATATTTCTTTTTGACCAGCCTAGCACTGCAAGCCCTTTTTTTTTTTTCCTCTACCTGAGGTTCAGTGCTGTCTAAGCCTGAAGATCTCGAATCCCTGCGCTCCTGGGGCATACCTCCTGAGCCACTAGGATCCCAAATTTTTATATTTTGCTAATTTTTGCAATTTTTCAATTTTTCTGTTTTAATAAATTGTTTTAATTTCTACTAAGAGTTGTTTCTTTCCTCACACCCACATGATTTCCTGGCATAATTCTGCTAAGTGCTTAGTTCAGAAATAAGAGAGGCTAAGAGGACACAGTGCTGTATGAACTACACCAACATTTTTTCAGGACAGCTGTGTGTGTCTGGCTGAGAAACAAACCTTCAGAACTGTGTAAGAGAACACAACTTCATAAAAGTTTGCAATTCTCCAGTAAATATTTTTACTGGAGAGGCTTGACTTCTCTGGATAGTTCCTGTCTCAAAGCCTCTTAATCATTTGGTACTTTCAGAAGCTGCCCTGAAGCAAGAGCTCTTGGTCAAGGGACAATGGTGGGAGCGGAACAGAGACAAGAACAGAACTGCAGGATGTGTTGCAGGCAAGACATGAGCTGTATGGGAGAAGTTTGCATAACACAAAGTCCTAGTGCTTTTGCTGTTTCAGGAAGATAATCACTGTGATGTTATATGCCTGTTTGAGGACACACAGTGCCACAATCTCTGGGCTGCTGATGTCCCATGCACTGAAAATTTCAATGTGTCTGATATCCCTCTTTCTCATCCTCACTTGGGAGCCTTGGTATGGCATCTGGCTGCAGCTGGCTGGAAGATCACATTTCCTCTGCACACTTGTCTCTCTGTAGGGCAATTACCAAGGGAAGGAGCTGAACCTCAGCCACAAGGAGTTCTCTGAGAAAGGAGGACAACTCCTGGGACAGAAGCTCAGTAACTTATTACTTTTGCACAGCCAGGATGTCATGGTTTAGGAACAGCACAAAAAATGTTCTGGTTTAAAATACAGTGTGAAAATTAAATTCTTTAACCTGCTTCCTTCTAATAATGGAGAAAACACTGGGAGAGGCTACAAGATATAATCACTATTTATTGAAAAATAGTAATAACCACAACAACATTAATAAAAGAGTATATAAAAGAGAGAGTATTTTACCCACCAAATAAAAAAGGACACTTTGCAAAGACAGTGCCCAGCATGGTTAACTTTCCAGTTAACTAGCCCAAAAAACAACAGAAAAACAGGGACAAGACAAAAGCTGGTGGGACCTGAGAGGGTTCTGAAACAGGCTGGGGACTCTTTTCCTGGGCCTGACCTTGTGGGAGCAGGACTGGAATGCTCTGGCTGCAGCTTGGGCTATGGCTGCAGCTCCAGCTGCAGTTATTGTGGCTGCAGCTCCAGCTGCAGTTATTGTGGCTGCAGCTTGGGGTCCACATGGCTCAGCTGGGCTCCACTCCACGTGGCCACTGCTCTCTCCCATTTTTCTTTTTTTTTTTTCCTTTTCTCAGAGCAGCATCTCAGGTTCACCAGCTCTAACCTACAGAACCAAACCAGAAAAACTTCAGCTCAGAGAAAGGGGAAAGGCACCACTGGTGGCAGAGAGGGGCTAGCTCCACCAGGCTGACCCCTGAGCCCAAGCCCAGCAAAAGATGGTGACCCTTCCACTTCCAGCTCCAGCTTCCTGTTGCTGAAGCCACGCCCCTGCCATGATGTGGGTGGTATGGAATTAAATAGTGCTAGAAACTCCACCACTTTTCTCTATGACCATGACAAAACCACAGCCTCTTCACTGAAAAAGAAAAAAGCAGAGATTACGGGTTGAGACAGGAACTATTTACTGGAAACAGCAATGAGATAAGAAAATGAACAGTAACAGCAACAATATTAATAACAAAATTATACAAAAAGAGGATGATTTACATGCAAAGAATGCTCACCAACTGACTCAACATGGCATGACCTCAAGACACAGAATGATGGACTCTCTGGGCCCCTGCCTTTCCTGGCCTGCAAGTCACACCCACCTTCCTCTGGGAAGTGAGAGTCCTGTACTTCCACCCCTGGCAGTGACATGAGGTGGTGAGAATAAAAACCTAGACATGCCTGTTGCTGCCTGTTCTGAGCTTCCCCTCCCCCTCCCAAAGACACTTGCTTCTGCCATGTGCTCTGAACCCCTTTGTTCTAAGCCCGGGCAAAACCAAATGTAACTCAAACTCTTTAGCAGTGTCTGATTGGCCGCTCACCCCGGGTCCGCCCCCAGTCCTCCCCTTTCTCCTTCTCCAAAGAAAAGAGAAGATCAAGGAAGGCCCCGCCTCTTTTGGCTCTGCTACCCTTTCTGCAAACATCTCTTGTCGTCTGTTTCTTTTGAAAGCTTCTAACTGCGGGAAATTGAGCGCATGCCCACGTGGGTCCAGGCTCTGCCCCCTCATGGCTACTGCAAAAAAATTAACTTTGTTGTAGCCAAAAACCAGGTCACAGGAGTACAGGCACTGGGGAGCTGGATAGTGTCAGCACAGTGAACATGTATTTCCTTCTCTAGCAAAAATGCCCCTTGACCTGGTAGGTAGTACAAAAAACAGGGCACCCAGATCCAGAGCTTTCTAGCTGGCTCATAGGCTCACCCTCATCGCAGGTGACTCCAGCAACTGTGAATCATGTATGGGAACACACATGCAGCATGAGAAACCACAGTAACAGAGCAGTCTGTCAGAGAGGAGGAGGCTAAAAGAGAAGAACCCCAGTGCATATAAAGCAGAAAATTGCACTCTACTAAATCTCACAGGATCAGAACTGTTGTTTGTTTTAAGCTTTGGATTGCAAAGTTCAGGAGCCGCTTCAGTTTTTCTTAAGTAGCCCAAACCTAATGGTTTTAGCCATTGCACAGTAAGAAGCAAGAGGCACAGACTAGGAAGGAACAAAACTAAGCTACCTAATCTGTCTATTCAGACAAAGTGAGAACCCAAGTGTGCTAGTAGTCCTTCAGAGGAAAAGCAAACAAAACAATTAGTATTTCAATAATCTCAGGTGCTGTGACTACACTGTGAAAGACTGGCATGAATATCTGAATGTCCTTCTTCCCTCAGTATGTTCAACACACATGCTACCATAATGGCCACAAGCATGTGCTGTGAGCATCCAATGTTCCTTGAGCATCTCAGTAACATAATGCCTTTTGTTTCATTAACGCCTTCCTTCTCCTAGTTCAGTATTTCCATTGATATGTTATCTCTTTCTAATAAAACTCTATTTTTAAAACATGGAACAATTAAAACTGAAGCAAGGGCAAGTCAACATGCCCCTGCCTTGAAAAAGCCTGCAGGCAACACAGAGATCAGTACTAAAACTTTTGATCTTCCTAGTCCAGAAAAATGCCTCTCCAAAATTCAAGGTTTTACATCTCTTCTCTCCTTCCAGCTCACTTGAAGCAGGAGTAGCAGAGATTACTGCAGAATGTTTCTTTCTGTTTTGTTTCTTAAAGGAATATTTTTAAGTAGGCTAAATTCACCATCTGCCTCCATCCACCTTCCCTACATGGAAAATTTGGATGAGAAATTCTCTCTGAGAATGCGAAGCAAGTGTTGGCAGCAAGTCCTATCTCTCCCAGTGTCACAGCAGACACAAATGAATTCACACATACCCTGCTCTAAGTAGAACTTACACCTTGAGGTGCGTGATGCATGTGAATTGGCATTGGCACATGTACAGCTGGGCACAGCTATCATATGAAGCTGAATTCCTCTCCTCTGCTATTCAAACATAAGCAGGGTGAGTCTTAATATTTTAGATGTGGCAAGGAGAATCTGGCCATTTTTCATAGTGAGAAAAACAGGCAGTGTCTATTTATATAATAAATCCTCCCCCTCTCTACCTTCCTCCTTCACAATGTAAATGATTTGCTAAGAATTTATTCAAGCACAGGATAAACTGTCATTGCCAAAACAGGGCAATGCCACAGCACTACCTAAAATAGAGGAGTATTACCAAGTCCTGGAAAAAGAAAGCCAAAACTGTCTTCTAGTAAGATAGGGATCAATAATCCCTGAAAGGGTAAAACTGAATCACCAGCTAAAATGCTTCCAGAGGTAAGGATTGAGAGCTAATGCATCTTCTTAATCCAAGACCAGACTCTAGGAATTCAGCTCAGAAAAGTCAGCTTGCTTGCAAGCTGCATTCTCAGCTAGATCTAACATCACCATCCTGAGAGCCTGCAAATGACACTATGGTGGTTGAGGGGCATCTTTAAAGCTATTAATGTAGGCCTGTCTCTGGACCCCTCTGTCTTTGTAAATCATTGCAACCATACCAGTCTTTGGTACTGCTATTTCAGATTATGTAAATAAATGTGTCTGCATGCCTTGTTCTTAACCTGGCTTGAGGTAAAGTCACTTGCTCACCCAGAGGCATTCCTCTCTCTCTGTAGCCACTCAGATTGTCTTAGGAGCTGATAGCACAAAGGACCTAAACGAGGACATGTCTTCTGCTGGCCCAGGCTAACAAAGAAACTTTTCTTTCTAATCATGGGAATGGGGACTGCACATGAGGTCCAAGGAGGGGGAGAGACGATGTTCATGCACTGAGGCACATGGCAATGCCAACCCTGTAACGCCAGACAGCCAGACTTTGTAGCAGGCTGAAGACAGAGGACCAGCCTGGGCTCTGATCTGCTGTGCTGCCAAGAGGAGCCAAGAGAATGGGAAATGTCCTGAGGGGCACAACCCCATCCAGAGGGGCCTTACTAGCAAGTACCCATTCAAATGCAGCCCACTGCCTCAGCCTCTCCCCGTCACATGACTGAATATGATCCACATCACATCCTTCTGTATGACAGATGTAAAGGACCTGATATGTGGAATTTCACACTAAGAGGCAGAGAGAAACTGAGAAGGTAACTCCACTTGGAAGCTTGCAGACCTCTGTGGGACAGAGACAAGATATGGTGAGATAACAGACAAGCCCATTGAAAGGGACCACGGTTTTTCCACGTGCCTGCTGAAGAATGGGAAGAAAGGGTCATCCTTGAGGTTACAGCAGGTCTTCTGCTAGACATGACATCCTTATTCTCACCATGTCGGGATCTATGTCTCTTCTTTTACAGATGGCCAGTAATCTCCTGACCACAGAAGATGCCACTGCACTAGTCACAACCATCAGAAAAAACAGATCTCCCTCCAAATTCAAGACTCCAGGACCATACACTATGCATTTTTAGGAAGTGGGTGGATCACAGAGCTGCCCCTTTCCAAGACTGTTTTGCCACTTGCTGTTTGTTTCATTTATTGCACAGTCATTAATAAAAAAAAGCTAGTATTTGACAACCCTTCCAGGAGCCATGAAGAATTTGGCTTTGGTCTAGCTCTGGAGAGGTGCTTGTAGTTTTACCACATTTCACTGCCTTCCATTTTGTAACAGCAGAACTAGAACAAGGAGTGAATTACCACTGGAGGACAAATTCTGTTCATCCCCTGAGCTGTATTTCTCCAGGGTAACCTAAGATGCTAGATGCTGTGAAGTACTTTGATATTCTGTCAGTATGTCTGAGGAATAGAAGATGGATGCTTCAGGGCATTGAAAGCAAGGCAGTTCTGTTTAAAAAAAATCCAAATCAAACATTAAAGGGCTGGTAGAAAGGAAAAAGAAACCAAAGAGACCAAATCTTAGTATCCTCTGTAGCAAGGTGGGAGCATGACACATATTGTTGTAAACTCCTGTGCTGCCTCTATTGCTTCTGAAATAGGAGACTGAGAAATGTTCCTAAGCTCCTGAGTAAGAGCAGGGGTTGCATTGCAGATCAAACTTGGGGAGAGACCTGGGTATATATTAATCCAATCCTGGCCTTCCCATCCATCCACTGGTTCTTCATGGGAGCAGTTACAGAAGGCGTTAGGGGCCTCAGGGCCCTCCATCCACATTTGGGAGCACCGTGATTAAAGGAAAGAGCATTTTCACAAAAATTACATTTGGGACTTGGAACATAAATATTATGTTCACACTTGAAATAAGCTAAAAATAAAGCTTATGGGCAGTTTTGGACACTCATGTAATGGGTTGTATCTAAGTTACATCTGCATGTGTTTCTTAGTTACTATATTAAATAAAGAAACTAAAAATAAGCAGAATAAATAATATTCATCCATAGTCTTTCCTGAGAGTATCAAGTACTTTCAGCAGAGATCATCTGAAGAACAGGCATTCCCCTAGTGTAAAGATTTTTTCCTGCATAAATTAAGATCAAAGAGAATTATTTTCCAAATCTGCAATGAGTCAGGCCTCATTCTTCAAAGGAAAACTAAAACAGGCTGTATGGGTGTAAAGAACTGCATTACAGTAGATGTGGTCCTGCTAGTTTTATTACTAATAACCTAAACAATTAATAAAATTGGAAAGAATAATAAATTTTAGCTAAATTCTAAGACATTAAAAGAGATTATTGAAATGCATTTATTTAATAGGAAACACTTCAGAAACTTCAAGGCAAGGAGTTAATCTTCAACCTAAATTTCACTATGAATCTGCTTTTTAGGGTTAATAGTTGTTCTCTTCACCTCACCCTTGAAAAAGTCTAAATTACCTGGCATTTCACAAGATAAATGGTCAATGGCATAAATTTACAGTGACATTTCTGTATCCGAATCAAATGCTTGTAGGTAATCATCTCATCTGTCTGACAGATTTAATTCCACCCCTGATGTAGGAAGTCTTGCATTTAAATTCTGAGTAATTGTAAATATACAGTGCCAAAGACCTTACATCATCTTAAATCTTCGAGAAATTGGTAAAGGTGTTAATCCTTTATAGGAAACTTAAGGAAAGACATAAACAAAAGCCTCTTTTGCCCCTTTTCTCAGTGATGCATGCTTATCTTCACTTTTAAAGAATGAATAATTAGTGTATCTATAAGAGGAATTTGGAATATGGATCATATCTAGAAACCTTTACATGGGTTTGACAGTACTAGCAATGGTGAAGCAACAGAAAGGCACATTTTTAACAACAGCTTATTCCTTCTGACAACATTTCTAAGCATTAATGTTGCCCACATTCTTTTTACAATCTACTCTTTATAGGGTTCCAACTTGCAGATCCTGGCAATCAAACACTTTCACAAATCATGAATTAAAGTAGCCAGCACATGCTCGCTCATCTTCAGCATCACGGTACAAAAGAAACTACTGTTGCCTTTCAGCTGCTTGCATGTTGTTTTTCTGGACTGGACTGACTGTGTCAAACATGCAGAAATGCCCAAGCTGGCTCTCTCCAGGTGCTGCCCGACCTCAGCATGGTTTCTTAGGCCAGACATGGTGCTTTGGCTACGCTGCTCCTGAGGCTGCACTGGCAGTCCCCCAGCTTTGCCAGGGGGTCAAACCAGGCTGGCAACCCTGGGGAGAGCCATCAGCCTTAAAGCCAGGTCATGCTTTCCTGTGCTGCATTCCCAGGACTAGGTCACTCTGCTACTGTCCACAGTGCAAGGATGTCTGAATGGCTTCTCCAGAGAGCCACTCTGCATCCATCAGACCCTTGGTGCTGAATGAAAGTTAATAAACCCAGCTGGACCCATATTAGTTCAACCCAGCTGGACCCATATTAGTTCAAGACTGGGCTTGAATAATAACAGCCAAGAGCTCCCTGCACAGTAGATGATAAGCTTCTAGATGGATCTACAGAACAGTGGATCTTAAGTTTCAAAAAAAAAAGCTGTAAGAATGCATTGGTAAACTTTATAAATAAACTTTAGGGAAAAATACAGTGCTTGAACGTCTAACAATGACAGAAACAAAAGCTTTCATGAATTTCCTGAGCTGCCTTGAAACTTTCAACAGTTAAGTATATAACTAACATAATACATGAACAATTCCCCTGTCATCATGGGTATGAACAAAATCATAGTTGCATCTTTAAGAGATCAATCAAGGCAAAGTAAAATTTGTCATAATTTAAATTTAGAAGAATAATTTACAGTGACATCACTAACATTCACACTGATAGCTTACTTTCTAATATTCCAAACCCCTGAATCAAGACACTGTGCTGCTGCCCATTCAGTAAATGTTAAAACATGAGCTCTGAAATGCTGAACTGTCACTACCCTGTTTGAAATTCTTAGGAAAAAACAAATGTTGGGCCTTCTTCTGCTGACTGGAACTTCTTCGTAGGGTTACACAATGAAGCAGAGCTTTGCCAGAAGTTCTTTTCATCTGGAGACACCCAGCCCCTTCCCAGAGAGGATCATCTTTCTTGTCTGGGCTATAAAGCTCCATTGCTGGAGATATTAATCCTTTAAGGTTTTGGGTGATTTTTTTTTTTTTTTTTTTATTTTATTTTTTCAGAACTCTGTGGCACAATGTGGCCATTAACTGTTCAACTTGCAGTCTGCAAGTCCTAACAGAATGGAGAGGAGACCCATCTAGAACTGTCTCAGGGATGAACATGAATCCCTTGAAATGCCAAAAATAAGAGATCTTTAGTGTAGACATTTACTAATGAACACCTACCTTGCATTAAGCTAATTTCTATACAAATTAGTAGATCTCTTTCTATCTCAGACATGGAAAAAGAGAACGATGAACACTTATTTATGGTTTGGTCTCCAGGGGTTTCCTGAAAATGAAGAGCAGAGATAGCAGAAGGCACCAACCTTAGGAGAGAATGGCTGATGTATTTAAAAACACAAGAAAGGCTTTGTTGTTCTCTGGGTGTCCACACTGACTGCACTTTCCTTGCCCTCTGTACCACAATGAGTTGAACTTTTACCAAGTTGTGGGATTTGGTGTGTTAAATGCATCCTGAATTAGATGTCATCTACAGTGAAGTCAAAGGCTGTATCAGCAAGATCCCCAACAGCATCCAAATCCCATGGAAGTGATTCAGGTGAGCTACTGAATTTGTGTCCTTAGCTCCCTGTATACAGTACATATGCTCCAGACACTTGGAGGGATGGAGGTTCAAAGGGGTAAGTTTTCTTTCAAGTGAGAAATTCAGCCAAGTTCCTTCAGAAAAGTAAATGCACAAAGAGAGTCACAATGTTCACACATCTCAGTACACACAGACTGACTAAGCAAAGCCTTTGATCTTCTGGAGAAGCTGCTACCTCGGGATCTTAGAGCACTGAGGAGAAAAAATGGAATGTGAATAGATATTTGCTCACTGTGTAAAACAAACTGATCGATTTCAGGTCTGATCCAAATGAGTGTCCATCCTCATCACAAGCCCATCCCAATAGGTGACTGTCATAGAACCTTTCACTGACAGTTTTGCTTTAGCATCAAAATTAAAGTGCTTCATAAAAGTAGGACATGGTATTACAAAGGATACAGTATTTACTGTCTGAAACAGACGTTACTCAGCTTTTCTAGGTCTGCAGTTTCCATGGACAGCAGCAGATGGTGCTGTCCTCCTTGCTGGAAGCTAACGCAAGCACTTGAGCATTGCTGAGCTAAATAACACTTTTGCACTACCAGCTCCACTGTGTATCTTAACTGCTGTGCAGATTTTCAGCTAATTGGGTGAGACTTAGCTGTGGATAAGGTTTCTGATTAACTTAAGCAAAGGCTTGGGCTGTTAGCTCACATCAAACAATGCTGCTGAGCTTCACAGCTAGTGACACTTGTACTACCATGCTTTGCAGTTTTTAATGGCCATTATGGTATTCAGTGTATCCTCATTCAAACAGAAGCAAAATTCAGAAGAGTAACTAAAGTGATCAGAGATCTGGGGGACAGAACTGTCTGCATTAGACAGCCTAGCCAAGCAGTGGCTGCTGGGATGAGGACCAAATAACCATATGCAATTGTAAGGAAAAGAAAGTCAGGTTTACTACTGAGTCTTGTTTCAAGGTAGAGGGAGAAGGAGGTATAACTGAGAAGAATGGAATTAACCTGAACAAAAGGTCTTTGTTCTGACAAAAGGCTGACTGCACAAGGAGTCAAGAACTCGTATCTCTCAGTGATGGGCTGAATAAAAGCAGGGCGACAGATGGAAGAATGAGAGGAGAGCTGGAGGCAGGTATCAGTGGCTGTTTCATGGTCATGCCTGTGTTTTATCTCTGCTTCCAATAGAACTCTTTGAAACAGCACAACCAACAACTCTGAGAACTTTTTTAGGAATATTGATAAGGATGGAAACATAAAGATTTCTGTGGCAGCCTTCTGGAAAGCCCTGATGCAGGTGTGCCTCTGAAAGCATGGCCAGAATGCTCTTCTGGTAGGGTACTGCTCTAGGGAAATCTCTCTGCTGCAGCACAGCCACCAGCCAGCTTTCCTGGCGACATGATGATGCTACTGGGTCCCTTCCAACTCAGACTATTCTGTGATTCTGTGACTGTTCAGGCTAAAAAGCCAAATTCACTCATAGCAAAAGTTGAGCCTAGAATGAGACCAACAGAAATACCATGACACCCAATAAATACTGCAGATGGCATCAAGGATAATGGACCAACTTTAGAATATCACAGACATCCACTGGTTGTGTAGGATATACAGGATCTTGATAGACTCTTATGTCTTGCTGCTACAAGAAAGTAAAAAATAGACATCTAAACCCTCACCTGTATAATGGAGTAGACAGTTGTCTACCTGCCAAAACCACTGTGGTGCTTGGGATCAGTAGCAATGGCCAGTGATATTCTTTTACAAAAAAAATACAAAAAAAAAAAAGGTTTAAATTGCCTCCCCACCACCATTCTGGATTTTTTTCTGTCTCTTTTCCTTCATGCACCAGGCCATCTGCTCACCTATTAAAAGACAGCCAGGCCCCACTCGGATATGGAGGATTTTTCTGCTTAAAATTATGCAGGTAATTAGTACTTTTAGCACTAGCACTTCTTCTCTTACCAACAAAGCATCCCACTGAACTGAGTCCACACTGGTGAACTAGTGCACAATCTAGACCAGAATAAGACAGCAGTTGTGGATTACAGGTGAGTGACTCCTGGTCCATATTTCTTTTTTTAATTTCACTCAATGCCAAATAAACATAACCTTATTCATCTTAGGATGTGAAGGGACATATGTTTTTGACCAGTTCATGACTTACCTAAGTAAAAGGTAGATGAAAAAACTCATTGTATGCTTAGAAGTTCTGTTGAATCAAACCACAAGTTTTATTTTCCTATTGGATAAACTTGAGAATCCTGCAGGAATCTCAGAGCTGAATGGCATTTTCATCCATTCTAAGCCTAAGATGAGAAGCATCAGCTCAACACTGTCCCCCCTGAAGCCAGAGTAAGATTTGCAAAGACAGCATATCTGTGCTGTCAGAACTTTTCCTCCGTCCTCAGGGACTTTTGGTTTTTTTCCTTCTCTCTGATTTATCTTCTTAGGAGACCTACTTTTCCCTGGAAACCCGCTTTCAAACTACAGAACTTCTCATTCTCTTGAAAGTGCCTCTTCCTTAGTGCCTGTAGCAATCATGTCCAAGTTCTGAGAGCCTGAGCATTCAGCAGCAAACTCCTAAGAGGCTGTCAGTCGCTGCAGGCTAAACTGCTTGTCATTGGTCCCAAAAGTCCCCCTAGATTTTCAGTCAGTTCTGACATGTGACTCATCAGCTGAAAGCCCTGTTAATCATGCCCAAATATTCCCATCCCTCAGCACATACTAATGGGTTTAAATATATGCTGTAGTCTAGTTTTCAAGCTAGAAGCAATGGGTCCGTTTTGCTCTTAGCCTCCTAATGTTTTCAGAGAGAAGCAAATTACTTTGTTGGGTCCAGTCTTTATTCCTTCACATATATCAGTGCCATACTAAAAGCATCCCTGCTCAGATGCTAGATGTGTTTTAACCTGGTTAATCTTGAGTCAGAGGTTACATGGGGTTCCCAAGTACTTCAGGCACAACTTACAAAATGGTGGTTAAGCAGTAAGCAGATGAAACTGTTGAAACCCAGTGGCCAGCAAAGACTTAATCTGATGTCATTAATGTGACAGAGTTGATACAAGGGGAAAATAGATACAGATATATACCCCTTATCCAGCTCCTTGATGCATTTTAGCACTGTAGCATGTGTGAAATGGTAATATTCACCTTGCAGACAAGAGTCAGAAGAGTTGTGACCTTTGCTGTCCTTATTGTTCCTACCTCAGGCTGTTTCCTCAAGATCCTCTCAGCAGCTTTAAGAACAGAGAAGGTTCACTTTACTAGATTAATACTGGCTCACTTCTTTTCAGTCAGTCACTTGAAAGAGCAGGAGCGAGCACAGAAGCCTGTGGAAGGCAAAATTGAGGAGGAAGAGAGGGAAGGGCCATAAAAATGAAGCAAGGAGGCAGGGCAGACAATGCAAGATTGTATGAGCACCACTGAAAGAAAGCTCAGAGTGGCTCTGGGCTTGGGGAGGCCCAACACTGGGGAGCTCTGATAGTCTAAGTTATTGAATGTAAAAATGAAGCTGATGTTCCATTGCACAGCAGGTTCCTATACAGTCTGGTCTTTTTCTGTTAAGGAAAGATTGGTCCTTTGAAGCTGGTTACCAAATCTGTCTTGCTCTGTATGCTGACAGTGATGAACTTACTTGCAAAGATGAAGGCAAAAGGTGGGAATTGGGAAACTAAAACACTCATACATTGTTATTACCTCCTTTTGAGGTAAAGCACATGGACAAAGACTGAGGTAAGGGCCCTGCAGTCATCCCCTGCCACCTTAGCAGATCTGACAGAGGGACCTTTGCAAGAAAAAAAAAAATAAATTCATGAGAAACTACAGCTCATGTTGCTTAAAAAGTTATGGGTGATAGAAATTGTCTTTAATATCTCCATGGGAAAAATATGCCAGAAAGATGGAAGACATAACAGATTTTAAATGGCTTAGATACTGTACTTTTTTTAAACCAACAATAAAAAATACATTTTAACAGTTCTTAAGAAGGAATTAAAGCCTTGAATATATTAGTAATTATTAAAAAATAGAATCTAGAAAAGGTTAATATGTACAGGAAGTACATTTTGCCATGTGAGCAACTGCCAACATAGACTTTACACCAAAAATCTTGAAGAACTAGGAAAAGTTGGCCACTTCGGGAAGATCAGCCTTCGGTGGAAATGAAAAGAAGCTAGTTGACACCTGGTATCTCTTTCCGAATGGAATTCCCATGTAGAAAAAAATCTTTGAAATATCTTGAAACCTTTGATAGAGTTCAGGTGGCTCCAGTGCCTCATCAGAGGTCAAGATGACTGTGGGCATGATGGCATTGGTAATGTCTGCTCAGTAGCCACCTTCAGAAGGCTTCATCTCATTACCCCAGCAGGTCTGTGTCCTCTGATGCCTGTGACTCTTCCAGAATTGACTTGTGATTGCAGTCAGCGCCCTCTTCACCTATGGAATATGTGGGGGCTTGAGATGAAGAATCAGAGCAGCATTTGAAATGCTGGCCAGTTTGCACATGCAGGGGTATAAGACTGTGGGGTTTTCTGTTCTTTTCCTAATACTTCCTGAAAAGTCATTAGTGTTTCTTGACTATTGCTAAACACTGAGGTACATTTTCATAGAAGCTGTTGTGGTTTAACCCCAGCTAGCAATGAAGCCCCAAGCAGCAACTTGCTCATTCCCCCACTAGTGGGATCAGAGAGAGAACTGGAAGGGTAAAAAGCTAGAAACTTGTGGGTTGAAATAAAGACAGTTTAATAGGAAAAACAAAAGCCACACATGTAAGCAAAGCAAAACAAGGAATTAATTCACTGCTCCCCATGGGTAGGCAGGTGTTCGGCCTTCTCCAGGAGAGCATGGTCCCATCACACATAATGGTGATTTGGGAAGACAAACACCATCCCTCTGAACATCCCTCCCCTCCTCCTCCTTTGCCCTACTTTCTACACTGAGCGTGATGTCACAGGGTCTGGGATATCCCTTTGGGCACTTGGGCTCACCAGTCCTGGATGTGACTCTTCCCAACCTCCCATGCACCCCCAACTTCCTCACCAGCTTAGCAGTATGAAGAGCAGAAAAGGCCTTGGCTCTGTGTAAGCCCTGCTCAGCAATAACAAAAACATCTCTCTGTCATTAACCCTGTGTTTAGCACAAATCCAAAACACAGCCACTGGGAAGAAAATTAACTCTACCCCACCCCTAAGCAGCACAGGAGCGTACCCCGAACCTGCAGGACCTTGCACTGGGACTCGGAGAGGGCGGGGAGCGGTCGGTGCCCGTCGCTGGGCTATGGGAGCCCTCACCCCCAGCCGGCCCCGCCAACACCGCGCTCTGCGGGACAGGCCCCGGGGCAGTGCCCGCGCCGGCCGCCAGGTGTCAGCACAGCCCCGGCCTTGCCCAGCACAGCCCCGGCACACCGCGGCACGGAGGCCTCGCCCGGAGCCTGTTCTCACGGAGTCATCCACTGGCCTGGGCTGGAAACGAGCTTAAACATCATCTAGTTCCAACCCCCCGTCCTTGACATACACACACCTTCCACTAGATCAGGTTGCTTAGAGCTCCATTAAACCTTAAACACTTCCAGGGACGGGGCATGCACAACTGCTCTGAGCAACCTTGTCTTGTTCCAGTGTCTCACCACCCTCACAGCAAAGAATTTTTTACTAATGTCTAATCTGAACCTACTTGCTCTCAGTTTGGCGTCATTCCCCCTTGTCCCGTCACTACATAACCTTATAAGAGGTCTCTCTCCAGCTTTCCAGTAGGCTCCCTTCAGGTAATGGAAGGCCACAATTGGGTGGCCCTAATGCCTTCTCTTTTCCAAGCTGAACAGTCCCAATTCTTTTAGCCTTTCATCAAAGGAGAGGTGCTCCATCCCTCTAATTAACTTGGTGGCCTTCCTTTGGACTCACACCAACAAGTACATGTCCTTCTTGTGCTGTGGACCCTACAACCAGATGCAGGCGGGGTCTCACCAGAGCTACTCTTCCTGCAACTACTTCATTGCTGCTTTCCTGTGAAGAACAACCAGCAGGAGCATCATTTTAGCTGTTGTACAATGTTCCTCCAGCACCCTGCTCCAGAGGCTGGTGGGTCAGTGAGCAGTGGCTGTGGCATGTTTTGTGCTGGACTCACTGGGGCTGTGGTTGAGGAACTGAAGATACCTGACAATTGGTCCATACCGATGTGACAACTCTGCCATTGCTTGTTGGCCCACATGTGTGATGTGTACAGAGAGGAGTCACTGCTACAGGACAGTCTTAGTATCTCTTGGACCCGCCGAAGTTACAGCAGCTGATCCACAGACCTGAGTGTAGATATTCTGCATTTCTGGGGCTGTTGTTTAAAACAGGTCATGTCCTAGGATGTTCTTCAGTGGCTCCAAGTCTGTCGACCAACTGTTCACCATTCCCTGGCTATACCAGTGAAAAATATCCATGCCTCTCTCTCCCCCTCAGCCCCAAGAAATCCTTTTTTGAATCTTTTTTTTCAGCTTAAGAGGCATAAAATGAAATACCAACATATGCAGACTCAGAATTAAGGCCAGGGCAGATGCTCTATGGTCAGTTAAGCTGGATCAGGAGTGAGAAGTTTCTCACGTGTTTCCAGAATGGAATATAAGGCAGAGAAAACAATGGGATCTCAGGATACCTGATGGCAGAGAGTGAAGGTCCTGCTTCACTGTCCTTACAGCACCATTTGTTGTACAGGAAAAGGGTGCACTTTGGAGTAGAGGAGTAGCACATAGATACTGTTTAATATCTTTGGTGTTTTCTTCCCACAGTGTCTTGGGCTTGCATATGTTATGCATGGATCTTTATCTTATGCAAAGTGCTGTTGTGTATTAGTCACGCATTACTATCCCACTTAGGTTTGCACAGAATCAGATGCCCAGTTAAACTGATTTGTTCAATTATCACCCTTAAGTTTCTAGATTAGCTACAGCCATCAAAAATCTTCTGTAAGAAAACAACATAATCACATAGAGATGGGAACTGGCCTGCGGCAGGTGTCGCTTTAATTTATTTGAGTGTCCATTTAAACTCCAGAGCAACAACAATGTGGCAGCTAGATTGTACCTTTACACCAGGAAAAACCTGCAGGGAGATTGGATGGTTTCTTTCAGCTGAAGATTTTGAGACCACATTTTCATTCCAGAAGGGCTTGATAAATAAAAATTATTTATTTTGCTGGACACAAAATTGAAAGAGATTGAATCTCTGGGAAGGAACTAGATGCAACCTTCTGTCCTACTATGTGGCTTGATGCAACTAAAATTAAGAGTGAAGATTTTGGTCACATGCAAGCAGTGTGGTAGAGGGATGTAGTTGCAGTTTGTATTGTGCAGATCTCTGAGCATTCTCAGATCAATAAGGCTTTTTTAAGCTTGGTGGCAGCATTTGTCCCCTTGCTGGGAATTCAGGGATAAACTCTGGTAAGACACTGAGCAGGGGCGGTCGGGGAGTGGAACATGAATTGCTCTGCTGATCCTGCACCTGTGAAATGGCGCAGAAGGAAATGGTTTGGCTAGCATAAATTAAGGCAGCTCTGAGACTCATCTAACATATCTCAGGAATTCAGCCTGCCAGCACAAAATTAGACAGTGTAAAAAGCTGGCTAAACACTACATATCTTCCATAGCTTCTGAGAGTCACACAACCAAGTGACATTGTCAGAGCTCTTCAATATTAGAAAGAAAATAACAGTTTAAGTAATATGCTTTGAAAACACAACATGCCTACCAGGGTATTTAATGTGTTAGCTAGTTTAGATGAACCTTTGTATGTCTTGCAAGGAAAATAATCTTTTTGTAATGAATCCCATCCAGCAGAAAGAAACCCAATTCAGATTAATTTCCTTGGCACCACCACAATACTTAGGACAACACATAAGACATTATAACGACATCACTAATTAGAATCTCTGGAAATCTCAAAATAAGTATAAAGACTAATCTTTTACGACAAACTATCTCAGCTTATTCAGACTGAAGACCTTTGATCTGTCTAGCTGAACTGGCCTACAGGTTTTTGGCTTTAGCTGCAAAGGAGAAATCTCACGGGCTGCCGAAGCAGGTACACTGAGCCTAGTCTTCCTCTTTTAAACTTAGATCAATAGTTCTTTGTTCCAGTAGCCTCCCATCCATATAAGGAGTGGTCAGTGTGTATCAGTGGACATGCGCCCTATGCAAAAGGGCTTCTTGCAGCCATGCACAAAATCAAGCATCATAGGACTGGGAGCACGCCATGTACAAGGTACTGGTCAGTGCAACTCAGATGCTTCAGGCCCCTCACCTGACTCTGTTACAGCAAAGTTACAGAATCTGAAGAGATGATGGAGTGAAAATTTGCAAGAACAAAGTTTAATTTTTTCAGCATGAAGCAGCAGATTCGAGTTAATTGACTGGTACTAATGGTTTTTACAAGACACTGGTAAAGGTCAAGATCATAATAGACATTTCAGCTCCTGAAGATTTATGTTATAGTTGTTCTTTTCTTCTTAAGTGGGTGAGTCCTTATCCATCAACAATACTGAAGCTCTTCCACAGTTTCTTAATTCAGAGAGCCCAACCTAAAAGACTTCCTTCTGAATTTGGCCCAACAGAGAATTCAATCAAGCCATAGTTCATTCCTTGCCACCCTCTCTTTCTTGTAGGCTGCTGAGATGGCAGCCAGACACATGCCACAGACCTGACAGATTGGTCTTCCAGACATTTCATGAAGACCTTAGTTACCTCACTGACGTGCAATTAGCTGTGCATCTCTCAAGGGACAAATATGCCAGCTTTCACGGCCTTATGGGAAGGGGGTACCTGATCACATTACAGGAGGACAAGAAAATAATGTTCTGCCATGTAATCTTATTCACAGGATCCCCCTTTCAGGAAACTGAGTATGTGCATTTCATGGTGGTCTGTGTTTCCATCTGGGGTCACAGGATAAAGTGGCCATATAATGGAGAAGGTCTTCAGGATATGATCCTCCATAAGGGACTGAGACTACATCTAGTCATGATCTTCCCCTGTAAGGGAAGATCAAGCCATTTCAACCGTCCTCTTTGCCAGTGGTTTCTCCCCACCCCATCTTTTTGTGGATCTGCAGTGGGAGCCAGCTACACAGGGTACGGTCGCTGAGGACTCAAGCAGCGAGCGCACGTCGAGTCGAGGGTGTTGCAGAGCGCTCAGCGCCGCCACCGACCCTCTCTCGAGTCACCGTGAGGGCACGGACGTGTCCATGCACCGGCTCCTGTGGGCAGGTGTCTACGCCTTAGCAGCAGCAGGAAACTTGCTTCTCCACCCTAGAGCTGCACTTTTGCCTGCTTTTCCCCCCTTCCCAGCGAGCAGAGGGCGCTCCGCCCTCAGAAGTGGGACCTCGTCACATTCCTGGGATGTAGCTAAACCACACGCACACATGCACACCCTAGGAGACAAAAAACCCGAGCTCAAAACTGCGAGCTGAGAAAAGGGTGGCTGAAAGCCTCGGAAGCCCAGGCAGGCAGAGCGGGCGAGGCGGGCAGGGTGCGGGAGGCCCGGGCAGGCAGCGCCCGCGCCCCGCCAAGGGCACCCTGTGCCCGGTCCCCGCAGCGCCCAGCGGGATATTCCCGCTCCCACCTTATTGTGCGGCGCAGCGGAGGAGCCACAATGCGAGCTACTCTCTGGGGGGATGGGGAGTGGGAGGTGGGGGGGTGGAGACAGACACAGGCGGAGTCAGGGCTCAAATTCTTGAACCTTTCACATCCTTTCTGTAATTTGAAACATACTTGTTCCCATGCCAGAACCTTTTTTTCTTTTCTTTTCTTTTTTCTTTTCTTTTTTTTTTTTTTTTTTTTTTTAAATTCCTTCCTTGAGGCTGTGGAAATATATTCAGAGAAGAAAAAAAAGAGAGACAGAAAGAAAGTAAAGAAAGAAACGAAGGGGAAAAGCAAGTCCACTACTTACCAGAAGCTCCACAACAAAACAGAGAAACGTGAGAGCCCGGCCCTCCCCAAGCACAACTGCTCGCGGGCTCAGATTTCCTTTCGGAGGGGTCATGGCTGCTGCAGTCACGGGTTTGGAACGCAGCTGGTCCTGCCTGCAACAGGGAGAAAAAATCCTGGCTCTTCTGCAAACGGCATTTGCCTCCTTTCGCTTCACAGGCTCATTGTGCTCAGAGGAAAGGAAGCCATTTGCAAAACGCTTGGGGCATTGGATCCCGGTCATCTTCAGTGGGTCATTCCCCCTCACCACTCCCAGCCCCTTACATCCACCCTCCCAGATGGCCTGGGAGGGAAGGGACATATGCATATCCCTCTCCTGTACACTTCAGGTCACACACCTATAAGCACTGCAGTTTATCTCAGCGTGATTAGTATGGGGTGTACACATATGAGAGAGGAAAAGTGGCTGAAAACCGGCTGAAACATTTCGAATGTCCCTAATCACCCAAAAGGGACAAAGCAGCATGGAGTAGCACAGAGCACTCTCTTGCATCAGCCGGGCCACACTGCCCACTCCTTTCCCCCTGGGTAAACCACAGCAGGTGATTGTGCTGGTGCAGCGGGTATTTTTGTTTGCTTTGTGTAAGGAAGTAACAATTACCAGCGACAATAAATGCCTCCTGGAGTCAGAAGTGACCTGTAGCTCTTCAGTTGCATACAGTTGCAGTGCAGCTGCCTTGCCAGTGCTGGAGCACGGCTGCTAGACTGACAGGAGCACCTACCCCTCTTCCCTCCAATCAGGGAGTCACACCCTAGTCTTTCAAACCAGAAAAACAAGGATGAGGAGATAAGCTTTCATGTTTCACTGCCATTGTCATAGGTCGTAACTGTGTTAATGTGCTATCATGTTGTTTACATGTGATGTATATGGATGGGTGTGAACAATCCTTAAGAAGGCATGAGATTTTCCAGGAGAGACTCAAGTGGGCACATGTATATCACCTGAAGCAGCTGGATGAGTGCCTCACCAGGAGTCACCTCTGTACATGGGGGAGAAGCCATCCAGAGGGAAGGGCAGTCCGTGTGCACAGGATACAGTCCTTACATGCTGTACTACTCCTCTGTCGCAGCCCCTGCTCTGCAGACCTGGGGCCAGTTGAGGAACTTGGAGAGTATTTATGTTTCCTTGGGTTTATAGCTAGAGAAGGAGGTACAGTACTCTCTGGAAGACAGAGATGGGGCAGATACATTTATTTATTTTATTGGAAGGGACAGTGTGACATATCAGGGTTTCCCCATAGCCTTTCAGCCACGTGCCCCATGTACGACAGCAATTAGATTATGCCCACTGGGGAACTCCTCTCCTTAATCCAGCTCCTGGCACTACAAGACACCACACTGATTTTTGCAGATTGGCAGGAAACACCACGAAGCTCCTCTGTGCTTAAATACTTCACATTACAGAAAAAATGCTGTTCTGGCTGCCTGAGACACTGCAGCATTTGGGCTCCCTCTCTCTGAGAAGATAAAGCATCCTGATAGCTTAGCTGTGTTTATGCTGAAACTCTCAAGACAGTCTTTGTCTCTGAGCAGGTCATTTGGGGCTCACAGCTTCTTGTGAATGTTGCTCTCAGATGGAAGCCATCCTACTCAGGGTATCCCCACCGTTGCTTTGTGACCATCCTTTGCTCTCAGCCTGGATTCCGGCTTTTTAGCCAATACAACTGCAGCATAGTGTCTTGGTAATCACATTTCAAATGTGATTTGCAAATCACACTTTGCAAATAAGCCTTAGCTACAAACACAAATGCTCTGCTGATTTTTTCTTAGGCATCATGGATACTAAAGGGTTATTAGTGCTCTATTCAAGCCTACGTTGGCAGTCCCCACCCTTCTCTAGATTGTTATGCAAGCTCAGTTGGAGTTGCTATTAAATATGAGACAAGACCTCAGTTAAATATGTATCAAGTTACAGATTTCTAGGGTGTTACCAATTTTTTAGAGATACCACATGTGACTCACTGAACTAGATGACAGACTATGAAATAAGTTATTTCATCTGGTCATATTTATCTGAGCATGTTTGTCCTGCCTGTTTATTTCAGGTATCACTGTCTCATAGGTAGCAAGCAGGCAAAATTAAATCTGTTCCTACAGGTATTGCTCTCTGCAGTTCATTTTTACTGTATTCCAGTCACACATACTTGATCATACCCTGGTTAGCTGAAATGAAACAATTCAGTCCCCTCTGATGGAAAGATTTTGGAGGGAGACACCTAGATATCTTTGAGACATTGTTCAGTGGACAAAATCTGTAGATTGGACTCCTGTCCCAATCCAAATGGTGTGTTAAGAAATTATGAAGAAAAATCAGCATTTGTCATTTTTCCAGAAAATAAAATGTCCTGGAGTGTGCTTTTCCTCCCTGGCTGCTTCCCTGTACCCATCACAAGTCCCAGGCACCATCTGTGGACCTCTGCCAGAGCTCCTGACCTAAAACAAACAGCATGCCAAAGGTAAGTGGGCCAGAGCTTTAGTCTGCAGCTTGTCGCTGTTGGAGTGTTGGGCACCTCTAAAGGGATAGTAAGTCCTTCAAAAAGGTAGCTGAAAATTCTCCTTACATAGGGAAATCTCTGTCAGATGCTAGCTAAGAGAGGCATCCTACCCATCTGGCCATACTGCAGAGACAGGTGGTGTTTAGGCCACAAGCCAAGAGCTCCTTAGCTGTTCAAACTGGGGACCTTCGTATCTTCAAGACTGAAGGCAAGTAAGAGAAGTTCTTATCTCTCTTTGTCCCTATATCAGATCCTAGTCTTAGGGCATATGGCTGGGATAGACGTGCCAATAGCTGCAGGCAGAAGAAACCTTCTGTTTTATAAATACCAGCTTCCACCCAATTGCCTTTTACATACTAGGCTGGTTTTTCATTGGTGAAGTGAGTTTGAAGAAGAGAATAGGACAGTAAGAAAATGCAGCCCACAGTGAGAGGCAGTGAAGAAGAAAAGACTAACATGACCTCAAAGAAAAGAGCTGAGACTCTCTGCTGACAGAACTTTGCAGGGGTGGAGAGGGGACAGGTTATAACAGGCTGGCTGGAGTCACAGAAGTGCTGGGAGATGGAGGGGTGCAAACTTGGGAGCATATTCTCTCCAATGACTTCAAGCTCTGTGCAAAGGAGCGTGCACTGCTTCATGAGGGGTGAATTGCTTTAGTAGACTTGTCTTCTCTGCTAGCCTCTAGAAACTGGTTCCTTTAGAAGAGATAAGAGCATGTAGGCAGACTTGAAATGAGGACAGGAATCCTGAACTCAGCATGACTTCTAATTGCTTGTTCCAGACACAGACTGTGACTCCATTCCAGGCTCTGGGAAGTCCAAAGGACAATTTAGCCACACAAGAGGGATCCTCCTGCATCCCTGCATAAGACAGAAGCAAGGTGGTCTCTGGGTGACAGCAAGGTTCAGGGTGGCAGGGATTCTTGACCCTTTAACACTGACTTGCAGTGAAACATTTTGGCTGATAAGTCTCTTTCTCCCTCTGATTTTATCTTCTCTTTTAGAAAATGGTGCAAATAAAGCTGAGCTGCCTCATAGCGTGTGGATATCTGTACTATACTAAACAGCCCTCCAAGGAGGGGAGTAAAAAAGGGTAAAGGACTAATATGAGTCTTTGCAATGATGTGTATTCATGCCAGGAAAAAGTATGATCCGCAGTCCTGTTCCAGATCAATTCCCCAGCCTGTTCCAGTCAGCTGTGACTTTTGTTAATGCCTGTCCTGGGGCTAGAAGAAGGCACGGCCAACAGTTCAGTTTGCTTTGACAGGACTGAGCCCTGCCTGAAAACATTAGGAAACCTTCTGAGTCAGCAGCTCACTTGCTCCTACTCTTGGAATAGCTGAGATTCCCGGACACAGTAACTTGACTCTACTCCTGGCTCAGGGCAGCCACAAGCTGAAAGGCAAAATAAAATCCCCTCCTGGCCCATTAACGAGGCCTATTCTGGGTTCAGGAGAAACCAGTCTGACTGATGAACTCCCCTGGCTCAGGGGCTCTGGCTGGGGCTGGGAGAGTTATTCTTTCCTTATTCAGCAGACAGGAGGATGTTAATGGAGAGCATATGGGAGGGGAGGGAGTACTGTGGATATTGCTGGAGGACAGCCAGACTGCATCAAACCCCCAAGAAGCCTATTCTCCATCCGGGCATTGCTAAAACAGGCCATGGAGAGACGAGAAGTCCAGCTGTGATACGGGGGAGTTAGGAAAAAAGCCCTCTGCCTTCCCCAGCTTTTTCACTCCCACTCCTAATGGGACAATGGGGCAGTATTGTCACATAGCCCTGTAGGCATGGTATTCATAGTGGAAGCCTTTCTGGGGAAGAGCACGATTCAGCCAGGCACCCTGTCCTGAGAGTCATGCTACTTCAGGGAAGCAAGAACTGCCTCTGTGCTTGAAAGTGCCATATAATTTATGGTGCTATAGAAATGATGAATTACAACAGTCCTACAGTACAGAGATGGAAAAGCCCTGTTAAGTTCTCCAGCCCATCTCCCAGAGCTGGTGCAGTTGCCTCTCAAACATTTCCTGTGTCTGTCTGGACATGTTTAGAACAAGCAAGCAACTGAGGTTCATTTATTTTTCGCTTCTTAATTCTACTTTAAAAATAACCACCAATGTGATTAATGTAGTGTGCATTGCCCAGCCACTTGGATACTTCAAGCAGGATGGAACAGGGTGCACCAAAGGTAGTCCACATCTGTCTTACCTTAAAGATAAAATGGAGGACTAGCTAGCGAAGACTTGATCACAGCTTGAACTAAGAAACTTGCCATTAAGTAGGAGGGCAGCTAGAATCAGCTCTGGTAAAAATTAGGTGTGTCCTTTTTGGCTCCTGACAATTGTAATGTAACCCTGACTGAGGCAGATTTTGGGTATCCATGATGCTTGGCCTTGCATCATTCACCAGAACTTAATTAACTAAGGAGCCTGGCTTGTTTAGCCTAGTGAAGGGGTATATAATTGCAATCTATAAATAAATACTTCAGGGAGTGAGCACATGGGGAGGAGAAAAAAGCTATTTAAAGATAAAGGACAATGCTGGCACAAGAAGAAATGGGTGTAAAGTAGCCATGCATACATTTAGGCTAGGGATTTTCAGGTTTCTAATGCTGAACACTTGATGCTCTGTGAAGGCCAATCAACGGGTTTAGTAAGGCCAAAAGTCAAAGTCAAGTCTGGTTTTAAGAGGCAACTAAACACATTTATTCAGCTGATTGTACAAAATGGCTGGCTGTGCAAGGAAAGGAGCTGGACTTGGGAAGCCAAGAAGCAATGTCCTGAGGCTTTTTGGGCTGCAGTAAGTACAGGATGAGTTCTGGCTAACCAGCTGCAGGCCCCAGTTGGAGCAAGGTGGGGAAAAATAGAAGACTAATAAAAGCTGAGAAATTTCAACTGCACCTTCTTACTGCCTTCCAGTACCTGAAGGGGCCTCCAAGAAGGATGGAGGGCATGTAGTGACAGGACAAGGGGCAACAGTTTTTAAGTGCAAGAGGGTAAGTTTAGATTGGCTATAAGGAAGAAACTTTTTACAATGAGAGTAGTGAGGCACAGGTACAGGTTGCCCAGAGAAGATGTGGATGCCCAATCCCTGGTAGAGTTCAAGGCTGGGTTGGAGCAACCTGGTCTAGTGGAAGGTGTCACTGCCCAAGGCAGTGAAAGGCAAAATAAATTAGTAAGTTTATTAATTAATTAATTAGATAGAATTAGAAAGTTTTTAAGGCCCCTTCCAACCCAAACCATTCTATGATTCCATGATGATTCTATAAAGCATAGCAGGCAGATTATAAGTCCAGGTAAAACTGGAAACTGAGACTAACCCCTCTCCAAGGACTATGATGGCTGGCTTGGTTTAGAGACGTTTATGGGGGCAGGAGGAGATTACAAACAACAGGCAGTAAAAAGTATCTGTAATTTGTTTGTGTGAAAACCTAGGCAAGAGAAAATAAGAAAAGAAATAATGATTGGTTTTCCTGTGAGCAGTTGAGGTTGGGAAGCCCTTAAATTTTGTTTTGCCATCCTTAGAGGCAAAAAGATCTCCTCAGCCAGAAAACCTTAAGCCATGAGAACACCTTGTCATGTTCTCCAGTGAAGTGACAGCTCAGCCTGACCTCAGGCTGAGACCAATACATGGTGCTCCTGCATGCAGTAATCCTTTTCTGTGAAGTCATTTGCCAAACAGACAGTGGATGTCTTTCCCCACGGCTTTCCTGCAAAACAGAATATGAGAGACCTTGACCCTTGACTAATGCATGCTGGAGAGGCAGATGTCCAAATCTTAGCTGTCTTATCCAACTGGAAGCTATAACAATAAATCACATACTCCAGTTTATACCACCAGTGCAAACAAGAAAATGGACCTTATACCAGAGAAAGATCTGTTGTAATATAGCATTTTGTTTCATCCTGTTCCTGCTGAGAGTAGAGGGATTGGCAACAGAGAAGAGACAGCTACACAACTGGCACAGACGTCTCGTATTGAGGGAATTTTCCTGTGGGAATCTCCTGCCTGTTTGAGTTCTCTCTATGTTCCATAACCAGTGCAAAGCAAATTTAGCAGAGAGCAGAGAATCCATCTTAAAATGCCTTAGGGGGGACAGAAAATACTGTATAAATGGAACTGCAGCGATGTCTCTTCTAATTCTTGTAATCTGTCACCTAGCTGTGGCAGTGATAGGTGCTTTAGAAACCCACAGACAGTCTGAGTATGATTTGATCACATTAGTGGTGGCCTAGGCATCAAGAAATTCAGAGGTTTTATTCAGAAAGGCATTAAAATAAAGATGGTTGTGCTTTTAAATCTCTTTTGTCTGGGAAGAGGTTATCTCCTAAGGCTGGCTTTACTCCTGACATTTCTCATTCTTTGCTTTTCTTTACAGATCAGAAATAGAACATGAAATGCCTTGTCTTGCTATTTTCATCATTCTGCAGTCAGTCTCAGCATGAATCTGAGGCTATGAGGGTGGGAGGTGATGAGCTGAGTCAAGTCTGAAATATGGTTCCTTGTACTAGAAGGACAGAGATGTGGTTTCTGTGTAAGTCACCAGTTCAGGTCTTCTTGGTACTGAAAGGTGACAACTGTTATAGGCTCTCTTGAATTGAGGTAGAGGGTTTCCATCCAATTACTAGCGAACTTTATGCAGTAGTCTAGGAAGCTGAGAACTGTGTGCACGAAAGCACCAACATGTTGGCTGGGGAACAGCACACAGGGGAAGTTTGTCCTGTCACTGCTTGAATTTTCCTGACTGTATGAAGCTTAGATATTTTTCATCCGCCATGTTTAAAGTTCTTGCCCTGGTAATCTTCATCAGGTTGAATCAACTATAAAGATAGGAGAGAATATGAGGGGAAAATTTGTTTTCCTTTGAGGGAGAGCTTTTATTTTAGATGCAAACCAACAGATTTTTTTCCTTTGACCTCCAAAAACCAAAGAGAATTTATTGGTCATTTTCACATTTTTAACTGACATTTTAATTTTCTTCACAAAAACACTTCAAACATTGAGGACCTCAGTAAATCTCTAAAGCACATGGTGAAAAGTGTTCACACAGACCATAAAATTGTAACTCTGGATTTGTACAATTCATGCTTATGGTCAGTCATGTCAAGCTTTAAAGAATCTACCAGTTCAGCCATCACGAAAAGGCAGTAAATCTGGATTATGCATTGAAAGTGCTTAGGGAGTCTGGGTATTTATACCAATGAAATGCCAAAATATTTTACTGACAGTCTCCATTTTTTACATTCTTTTACTAGCAGTTAATTTTTTTATGTGTATATATATATTATAATGATGACAGTTACATTTTGGCTATTATTAGTTTGCAACTGGTTGGGCCTTCTCTCGTCAAAACAGGAGTCTGAACAATTTCATGCACATGGCACCTTGGGCAGAAGACTGGAAACCTTACCGATACATGCATGGCCTGGGCAGAATACAGTTAGAGCTACCTCTTTGGAAGCTCTCCAAATGCCATACGTAGAACTCCTGGCTGTTTCCATAGCAGTGATTCACTGGGGTGCTGCTGCTAAAGAACCTCTTTTCAGTCCCCAGTGTCCCCACACAGGACTAGAGGTGTGAAACCATGAAGGAGAAAGGGGTGATTCAGTAGGGAATCCTTCTTCTGTATCAGAAGCACTTTAAAGCATCCGAGAGATGTATGCAGCTAGAAATATAAACTGAAGCCTCTGTGGGGTGTCCATCATATAGTGCCATTAAGAGAGGTCCAAGTCAACCCTAGTACCCAAAGCAATGCAGTCATATTAACATAGTGCTCTCAACTGGGGTCCTTAGCTTCTCTTTTAAATGTACGCACTGAACACAGCTACATTTATTTCCTGACCAAAATTAGGTCTCTTATCTAATTTTGAGCACCTCTGTATGATACTGCTTGGTGCTACACAGGCGCTCTCTTCTGGAAGGGTGCCAGGAACATATTTTATTTACAATAGGAAATCACTTAAAAGAGGCCATATTCCTTTTGGATTGACAATGAAGTCACACCAAACTGGTGCACAAAAGACTTAAGTATACATTACTAACTCAGACCAAACTCACTGAGGCTAAAGGAAGAGCAGAAACATGCTCATGGAGTCCAGAGCCAGCCTCAGCCACTTGGTGACCCCACATTAAAAACTGTATGAAATTTCTGATGCTGTTTTTAAGCAGTTCAGTGTTTCAATCCAGACTGCCAGGGCCCCAATACCCTCACATGGGTCTCCCCCCACCCTGCCCACAGCACAGGACCCTATTTCAGGCTCTCACCACTAACATCGCAGGACGCTGGTCTCCAACTTCCATGGGGGAGCTGACATGGCATCCCAGCCGAGGCCTGCCCCCATCCCCAGAGAGGTGCCCAATGCTCAGGGCTGGAGCTGCCATGGTGCCCTTGGCTGGGGTAGTGGGATGAGCCTGGGCTGTCAGGCTCTGCCCTGCTGCCCTGTGGCTTTCCCTGAAGCTCCCTACACCCCCTCCCCAGGGAGCCACCAGCCCTTGCTGTCCCCGGGTGCTGATTCCTCTATGCTCAGTAGCTGCTGCCTGGCTCTTTCCTACAGGTCAGGATGTTAAGAAGAAAGGTCAAACTCCAAAGATAACCAGTTAATGCTGCAAAGCAGAACCAAAGTAATGATCATAACCATGGTCTCCCTCCTCCTCCTCCTCAGAGCCCAGACTATATACTTACAGGCAGAATTGAATATAAAACATATACTTAATTCCTGGCAGAAAGAGAAACTGCTTTTGGATTTGAAAGCCCAGCTATCCTCTCACCCCACGAGGAAGGTTTGGTTTTATTGTATTGTCTATTCTCTCCTGTGAACAGCTCTCACTTCCCACTTTGAGTCCTTCTGGCAAGTATTGATGTGCTGCTTTCTTGCTATGAAAAGGATACCATGAACCTGTCATCCTTCAAACTGTTTCTCAGCTTACTTTTGCTGTAGTGTCTCTGTGAGTTAGGTATGCACTCTAATGATTTAAAGATAGTTAATCCACTATGAGTTGCTGAACTTCCTAAGTATTTACAAATATTTGGCAGAGCAAGTGAGAAAAAATCAAACAAATTACATTCCTAGGTCTGCACCTCTTTCCGAGTATGATATGGTAGTTATGGATGACTTTACTACAAACCCCAGGGGACAGTTTAGGTATCTGTGGGGTATGCCCAGCCCCGGCCCTGGAGGGATGTCTGCTGAGATAAGGAGATTGCTCAAACCTCCCAGCAGAACTCCCCTGCAAAGGCAACCACTTTTTCAGTTACAGTGAGAAGAAGACAGACCCAGAATCCTCTGGGAGACCCTATGCAGATCATTTGTAGCCCAGTGGCCTTTACCCTCTGACACCCACCCCCTGTATCCCTCTGCCCCTGCGAGGGTGGAGAGATGCCTGTCCCTGGTCTCCCCTTTGCTGGAGTATGGACTAATAAAGCTACTTTGTGCGGAACAGCTACACAAGCCTCTCGTCTCTCTCTGCTCTGGCCTGGAGGCTGCCCTGCAGAGCTGAGCTGAAATCACAAGCTGAAAATCACTAAAGAGCTGACAGCCTCTGCACGGGCCCTCCTGCCAGCAGCTGGGGGAAGACACCGGGCCTCGGGAAGACGACCGGTCAGAGCTTCCTTGGTCAGAGCTACTGACCCCTCACCAGCTGCATAGGTATCAAGCAGTTTGGGAAAAAACCCAGAAATTCAGGGATTAGAAACCATTTGAAAAGTCAACTTCTGCCAGATTATGGCACTAGAGGCCATGCAGTGAACCCTTCCTTGCTCTTTGTCCTTGACTGCTCCCTTAAATCCAAGATGCTGAGGCATAGGAGGGCCAGGCAAAGCCAGAAGCTCAGCTGGCCAGGTTTAAGGGGAGGCTTCAGATTTGCCCTGAAGATCTCTCAATACAATGCTGGGCCTTGCCATTCAAAAGCCAGAGGGACATTATGTTTACTTAATGCTATATTTCAAAGCAGACACAGATGGAAGACAACTGTGTTCAAGATCTGCAGTATTACACAAATGTTTGAATAACAGCATCATGTGCTGCTGACCCTGAGGAGAAGAAGTCTGCTCAGGTAGCAAGAGAGCCAGTAATTCTTAGGTGCTGTAGTAACATCAATGTCAATAGACTCATGCTGTAGGAAGGCAGCCTTGTGTCCTGTCTCAGGGCACTCTGGGGGGCATTAAAAATAAATCCATACTGTAGCAATGGTATGGAACATTAGGGTGCTTAAAAGGGATCTTTATTTTCAGGCCATAGCCATACAATCTGAGCCAATATAGATGGCACATACAGCCATGTGGAAGATTTCATTCTTTCCAGCTGGTCCTCATTACCATTTTCTTTCAGTAATTTCAAGGAATACTGTAGCTGCCATTTCCAAGTCTCTGTCAGACTTTCTTCCAGAGAGAGGGATTCAGGTGGCTTTAGTTGTTCCATTTTTTGTCACAAAGAAATCAGACTTCTTCTCATACAATGTAATAAGGGTACTGTGTCCCCATGAGGGACTAATTCTCATTTCCTGGCTCAACACTGGAGGTAGGTAACTTACAGAAATAATTCTGCAATCTGTGACTACTGTTGCACACTGGAGCTGACACTCTTAGGAGAAGACTTAGAAATGAATTGCCTATTTACAAAGGAAGCCCAGGGTAGTCAGGACTGGCTTGTTCCATAAAGAGTACAGAAGGACTCCCACAGCACTACTAAAATAATAGGAAGAGTAACAGGGATTGCTACAGGAATGAGTCGTAGGCGTGCAAAAAACCCAAAGGAGGCACTGATTTTGTCAGATGCACAAAGGCAGCTGTCTCCTCCTCCCAACGGCCGTTCAGGGAGCGGATGGCGAGCAATGCATAGACAGCCATCTTGTTTCTAGTCAGACTCAAAAATCCTTGTTTGCCAAGTAAGAAGGAACAAAAATGTGTTGAGCAAAAGATTTAATTTCTTGGTGTCTATGGGGAAATCAACAGACAATGGGAAGCAACATAAAAAGCACATACATGAAAGACTGTTATTTAAAACCAGTTGACATAGTCATTTTCGCTGGAATCTGGCTGGCTGTAGCCAGTATTTAATTCAAAAATTCTTCAGGAATGAAGGTCTTTTGCAGGCCAGCTTTATTTGGCTGGGGTTGGGTTTTGCTTTTTCCCACATCCCGCCTGCTGAAGTTAGAGGTTGATGGCAGGGAGCCCGATTCCTCTGCCTTTTCCTGTGCTGGACACAGCCAGCCAGCATCACCTCTTTGTTAAATTGTCTGCTAGAACTGCTGTATGCAGAGAAGCTGGTGTGAGGCAGGGAAGGAACAGGATCATCTGATCTCCCTTCTGAGAACAGAGCAAAAAATTATCTGAAGGACAATCCATAAGGAGTCAAAGAAGTTAAAGAAACCACATACAGTCCAGAATGGGCTATCTGTGGTCCCATGGCAGTAACGGCTTTCCTGTTTGATGAACCCATAAGCCATTAAGGGCTATAAAAAAGAGGCTTTCTTGCACAGCAGACAGCAGCAGCAAAACACTTGCTCCTAGAACTAGACATAGAAAGTGAAAATAATGACAATTCTAAAGAACCTTTTTGAAGCACTGACCAAAAAAATTTACGGAATAATTTTCTATCCTGTAAGAAAAGTACAGTTGAACAAATGGCACTTAGAAACTCTGCCTTTACAAATGGGGGATACAAAAATTAGTCCTGCTCAAATGTTCAGCAACACGTAGCAGGTAGAGAATACACAGCAGGCTGGTGTGGTTGAGCTACTCCCACGCAAAGCCCCTAATATGACAACAGTAAGGTAACCAACCCAAAGCCATCCTTAAATCAATAATACACTCCACTCCTCTCCCTTGTACACCTCACTTGGTCTCATTCTGTCTCCTGGGATGTTCAGCCCAGGTCTGCTAAAACTGAGGTATTGTCTCTTGTTGACTCTGGCAGGCAGGGGGCGGGGAGCAGCTGATATGGCAACTCCAGATGTGCTTTTTCTATTCTTTGAAACTGTTCATCAGAAAAACAAAAAGCTCTGTGTTGCCATGGAGACAGTATCTCTGGCACTGATGTACGCAGTGGGCGGCAGCAGTTCCCGGCTGCAGAGACGCCCAAGACCCGGTACTTCAGTGAGCTCCTCACTGCTGAGCATGCTCAGAAGCAGAGGGTTCAAGCTTGGAGGACAGGCAGGACTTCCCCGAGGTGGCCAAGAAAATGAGGAAGTGGTGGATCCAAGGATCTGTGGATTTTGCACCTGAAAAAAAATGTCAAAGTGATGTTAAAGTGAATTTGGAGTCAAGGAAAAGCTGTACAAATCCCTGAGAGGCAGTACACAGATAAAGCTGGTAGCCTCTTTACAGAGAAAGCTGGTAGCCTCTGTCGAGATAAAAACATTTTCAGAGATTTGAATTATTGTGTTTATAGAGATAATACGAGCAACAGTGGAGAAAATAAGCAAGATCTTTTTGCAGAAGGAGATTTTTTTTCCAGGAAAGCAGTGAAAACTCTTTCTTTTGAATCACTTAGAACTTGTATCTGCACACAGTAAAGGAAATTATCCTCTCCTGGTCCCCAGGAGACACACAAAATGAGACCAATTAGGATTTCTCCAGCTCTAAATATAAGGACTGTGCAAAGACATACTTTACCCTTATTATGTTTTAAAGTGAAAATGAATAGTGTGTGCCCCAGCTGAATTAAAATCAGGGCTTGCATTATGTAAAAAACCAGAGAAGATTATCTGTTCTGTCCTTAAAATCTCTGAAAACATGACCACAGGGTTACCAGATCAGCTGGGAATACCTGTTATGGAGGCCTGTCTTAACAGTGTCCAGTTGACGAGACCTCAGAGAACAGTGTGAGTAGCAGGTCATCCATCTGGCCATGAGTACATTGCGTTACACAGGGAAAGAAATTTCACTGAACCAGGGATGTGGTCTCGATAATATGAAACTTCTACCTCTTGTAGATACTGTATTTACCATATCTGATTACCACTCTTTTCCCAGGCAGATACTGCTACTGATCAGAGATTATCCAAACTATTTTACAGCCCAGACCTTATAAATGGGCCACTTTCATTTCTGGTGTAAAATGGTACATCCTAATTGAACTCACAGAAATTACTTGAATTATAGCAACATTACTCTGACTGTCTGAAGTGGCCAGTAGGACAAGGATCCACAAAGTGTACAGAGTAACCTCACTAATAAAGATTAGGCTACGGGATTGCTAGAAGAATTAAGTTGTGGGTTCTCCCATGACACAGTAGATGTGACCTTCTGGATGTGCTTGCAAGAACACTGGAAAAGGTCTGGAGTTCTGCCCACTCTCATCTACATTTTTCTTCCCAAACCAGTTTTGCTTCATTACTGTTCAAGAAACTGAGAACGGCTGCTGATAGGAAGAATCCCTATTAGCAGAGACACCCTCCTGGAGGTGGTAAGGAACAGACATTAGGCTGCTGTCTAAATCATGTAGCAGTCTAGCTGGCCAGGGCTTATTCCTCCTGACATCTGCTTTCTGAGGTACTGCTATCCATATTAGATTCCGTCAAAAGCCATTTTGCCACCAAGCTGAGTAGCTTCCTGGGACATGTGTCACTGCAGGGGGCCCACCATGCCCCATCCTTTGTCCTGGAGAGATGACATCCACCCTAACAGCAGGGACTGGTGGGGGTTACAATGCCTTTATTCAGAAGCATTGGAGATCATTCCCCCATGGAGATACTCTGCATTTGGCTGGCTAAAATGAAACAAATCAATCATTTGCCACTGCAGAGTTAGAAATGCAGACACTCAGTTCGCCCAGAAGCTGTCTAACTCAGGAGAGTGTTCCCATCAGGGCTCAGACACAGAGGTGTCTGAGTGGATGATACCTTTTTAGATGAGTCCAAGGGAAATCTATGCTACAGGATGGGGCATGGAGAGTTCAGTAGGTGGTGAGGAGTGACCCCACAAACCAATGCTATTTTGGGCACGTGATATAGCCAGAAGACTCATCTGGTATTCAAAACTGAAATTCTTTTCCTGGCCCTAAAATAATACATGGCTCTATTGGAGAACTATGTGTTAATTGGTATTTCAATTTGACCAATTTAATTTTGCTTCCTAAATTTTCCCTATCATAGATGGTTGGATGCAGCATCCTGCTACTTCAAATGTTGCATAGCATTGCTATGCTGTGTTAAATAACTTCCTTTTTCCTTGCCAGAAATAGCTACATTTCAATAGTGAGTGAAGAGATCTTAACATTTATCATTTCTAGAGTTTCTAGTTGGGATTGCTGAAATGTATAAACATAAACCTGTTTTGATTTTGCTGTCTGGAGAAGCAGCTGTTAATAGGGAGGAGCATCCAGTATGGTCAGTTTAGCCATTCCACCAGAACCTGTCAGGTAAAGGACATTTCTGCCCAACTACTCTCTCCTTAATCCTTTCTGCTGATCTCTGTATTTAGATGACCTGAAAGACACTACTCTGGAGCCTGAGGAAGACAGGATACTTCACTAGTGCTGTTGTAAGCTGTGTTTTAGGCTCTGTGACAGAATACTGAGTTGGTTTAGCAAGCTGATGGTGTTCCCCTTTCTTAGGAGTCAGCCCACTCAACCATAATGGAGTCTGAGGGACCAGTCAGAGTCTCTGGCAGGGTGACTGGGAGGGTATTGCTGCTTGCAGGAGTGTCTGAAGCACTGAATGTGCCCAGCATGCCAGTGAGCTATGTTCACTCATCCGAGGGCTGATTTAGCTCAGAGGTGGTTCATGAGACCTTGGCCCCTCTCCAGCTCTAGCCTTTCCCCTTCTCTCAGGAACAGCAGCATGGGTTAAAAGCAGAAGGACTGAAGAAAGCACAGCCTTGCTTAACCACACATGGAAATAAAGAAATGTCTACAGCAATATGGGGAATTAAGGGAGAGGAGGTAAAAGGAAGGAGGGAGATAGGAGAAGAGGGAGGGAAGGAGAGGATGGCAGGGGATCTTTTGCAGCCCTGCTTACAAGGTGCGGGATAATTCATGGCTCTTGTTTACACTGCTCCACACCACATCACAGACATTCCTAGTTAATGGCTTCCATCTGGAGCAACCATGTGCTGCCCAGCCTCCCCCTCACCATGCTGCCAGCAGAGGAGTGTCTCCCTCCAGACCTTCCCACCCTCCCACCTCTCACAGACTGCTGTCACTGAGGAGATTGGTGCATGGCCGTCTATCCCCAAGACATTACTGTCATGTTTCCATGACCCAGGATAAGGGGGCAGGGATATACCTCAGACAGCAGAAAGCCCCATTAATGTGGGGCCCACAGGATGTGCTGGAAATGCAGTGCAGGGACACCCAATCATTCTGCACAAGCTCAGCCTAAGTCCAGCAGGGATTATTAGCTCTGGCTCAGCATCAGCCCTGCTGGACCTGGGCTGCTTCCCAACAGGACCACTCAAGTGTCTCCACATTGCGCCTCCCAGCACCCTGGGTTTGGGAGGGTTTATTAGCTTGGGCACAGTGCCAGACATGAGCTGCCTTTCTGCATCTATATAGTCCTTGAACTAAGTGAGTTTCACCGTGCTCAGAGCACAGTGGAAAGACACCTGCTTGGCTCTAAGGGAGTCCAGCTCTAGTCAGGTTGGTACTAAGCCAGATTTAACAGGCCCTGCTGAATCCAGCAGGATTTGTGTCTTTGCACTGTAGTTCCCAGCCGTCACAGCCCCAGCAGCAGGGTCCTGAAACAACCCCACTGGTTCTACCTGGGCCAGGTTTATCAGGTTGGGATCTACATTTTGCAGAAGTGGCCAAGCTGCTCAGAGGTATGAACCAGATCTGGAAGCAGTAAGGCCACAGTCACACAGTGCAGCGCAAAGCCTCTGTTTCTGAGTCCTGCCAGACCTAGCCTGGCTCAACTTTCTCTGCATCTGTAGCAAAGACTGAAGTGCAGAGGCAGAGCTGTGTGTGGGCTCCACGACCAGAACAGAGAGGATGGTGGAAGTCAAAGGTGCACAGTGGAACTGGAATGGCCAAAGGAGACAGAAGCAAAATCTGCTGCAGATCTGAGAGCACTGCATCCAGAGGATCCAGCCTTCAGCTGGCCCAGCAGACAGCAAATGCAGCCTGAAAACTGAATTTAGACTGTCATGACATGGAGAAAATTCAGTGAAGTTAGAATCAAACCCAGACTACCACAGCAGTTAAAAGCTAATTTATTTATTGAGTGTCCTACAAGGTCTTTGAGATGTGGTCATGGGTTAAAGGGAGAGACACAGGAAGATCAGCTTCTCACTCTGCTCTCTTTGTTTGTGTCATGCTCTCTCTCTACCTCTTTCTCTCAGCTAAGCAATACATTCCCAGCATCTGTCAAGTCTGATCTGCTCTAAGCTGCAATGAGAGGCAAAAGAGGAGCTGAGATGGGAATGAAACAGAATCCCGGTCTGTGACGAGGCACTGAGACTCCTCACCGCGCCCCATGCGGGTTGCCCTGTCATAAATCATCATTTGTCAAATTCAATAAGCATCCTTAACACAAAAATGATGCTATCTCCTGGGAGCCTCAAGTGCCTGAAACTTTGCACAGATGTGGAGATACAAAAATATAAGGGAAGAGGGGAGGACAGGGAGGGAGGAGGAAGTAGGACAGATTTTGCATGGCAGAAAGGGTGTTCTTCTCTATTCTCTGCTCCATTCCCATCCCGCTGCCCTCCACCCCACTGCCACACATGCAGCCATGTATGCTGTCTTCCTGGGAATGCTGCAGACATAGCTCCCGGCACATGTTTTGCATCCTCTAAAAGGAGAAAGCAGACTGTGTATGCAACATGGAAAATCCATCTACTTTGGGGGTCACAAGCCTACCACAAAAAGCTTCCCTGCTAGCCCAGAGACATGTGGATGGCAGGAGGCCCCTGGGGAACAGCTTCCTGCTTTGGACAGAACAGGTCATGGGGCACATTTCATTAGAAATCATGCTGCTGCCGTTTCCACTCCCTGCCAGCAACATGAGAGCTGTAGTCTCGGTTAGACACCCCATCCCTTATTGTGCAACAACAGGAGGCTGGAGAATAGGGCCACCTCAGGGGGTTCAGCTGTGAAATCTCACTCCTCAATGGAATGTGCTGCACTCTGGCCAGAGCCACAGACCAGCACTATTGTAAGAAAAGGCTGAGTGCAGGCTGCTGTGAGCGCTGAAGCTTGAAAGCAGGCTCCATTTATGCACGTACAGGTTCCATTGCACCATACATTATCTATACTTAAAATGCCAAGTATAAAAAGGAATATATGCAAATACCCACAACAGCCATTTTGTCTTCCCCTCGGGAGTACAGTGTCTGTCTCCAAAATATAAAGTGTGATTCTCTGAAGCTACTTGAACTGAAGTAGCAGACAGAGGTGACAGACCAGCATCCTCTGCAGATCAGGCACCCACGGGACACAGATACCATCAAACACATACCGTCATGACCAGCTGAAGCTTAGTCCAGCTGCTCGAGATGCATCCCAGACAGGGTCCTGCTTATGTGACACCCACCAGCATGACTGACATCTGGGCCAGGGAGGATAAAGCAGGCTCGAACAGCCACACTCTGGGGCTTTTGCAAGTGAGATTTGGGCACAGAGAGACAGTGCAGTGCTCTTTGGTTGATGGCATGCTCACAGGCAGGCTGAGCTGCACAGCTTTCTTTGCACTCACTCACACACCCTTGTTATCAATGAATCATTCAGGTCACTGCAGACAAATCTCTAACCACCTATCACCATTTATCCTTCTAAGATATGTGTGCTACAGAGCAGCCATTTTAGAAAGAGTGTGAAGCTTTCTGAAATATTTTCCAAAGGCTATTTTGAGTGCCTCTGCTTGCTGAGCCACACAGATACCCTGGTGCCACAAACGAATTGCTGAAGTGGCAGAGGGAAAGTATAAAGCCACATTAAAATTCCAAATAAATATGAAAAATACCTTCAGGAGATAAATATGCCGTGACTTTGAAGGTCAGAGTATTGATCCATCTGAAGGCTAGAAGCAAGTACTTTGTGCTGCACTTGTGATACTCCACTTGCAGTTATTATCATTATTGGCATTATTGTCGCAGTAGCAGCACCTCAAGGACCTGTTCAGGATCCAGATGCCATTACAATAGGGACACTGAATTCAAATGAAGAAATGTGTGATGAACAGTCTGATTCAAAACAAAACCAAACTCTACATGACAAAGCAAGCACAGCAAATCTTCATAAATCAAGTTCAGTGCCACTGCAGCCAGACTGCTCCCAGCACCCAAGCCAGGATGTTAGAGAGGCTGTACGGTCTCTGTACTGTACCACAGTCCCTTCTAGAACAGGGCTGTTGATATACCCATGGATTAACTCCATCCTGTAAGCAGCACGTTAATCACAGATCTATACACTTGAACTGCCTTTGGGAATGCACCTCAACATGCTCCTCTTTTTCATTAAAAAATTTTGCACGAGGAAAAGGAGAGGAACAAGGATATTTGGAACAAGGACCAGCCACCTGATCCCACCAGAGCTCTGACAACATGCCTGATGCCAGGTGGTCCCCAGCAAAACAGCCGCCTTACCCACAGGCAGGTGGAAGGTACGTGCCTGTGCACTCACTGCAGGCATGCACAGATGGAGAGTACGTGCCCTGAGCCGTCACTCTGTGCAGGCACAGATGAGAGGCCCTGTGCAGCCTCTCTGCGCGTGGAAGATGCCGCGTGCCTGGCTGGGTGCTGGGCCCCGCACGCCCCGCGTGTTCAACACACTCACCCCGCATGGCACCCCGCCTTCTGCTCTGGCAGCTGCAGAACAGGACCTGCAGCTGAAGGCAAACACATTTCTGCCCAAGAGAAATGCAAAAGGACTAATTGTAACCTAGGGCACATGAAGAGGAGGAGAAGGGAAGCACAGAGAGATGGGCTGCAGCAGAAGCAGCAGGAATTACTGGGAATAGGGTATTTGTTGAGGCAGCTACCTGTGCTGATCACGTTTCTCCAACAGCAGTGGGTTAACCTGAGTTAACCTAAGGAAAGCTAGCTTAGGTGTGTCTCTGTGTTCTGCAAATACACCCCACAAATCCAGTTAGAAGAGTATGCCCAGAGAAACCTCCTGAAAGACAGACCATGGTATTATATAGGTCAGTTATTTCAGACACGGAAATGATTAGCTGAAGCTGGGGGGAACTAATCTTAAAAAATAAATCAAATCAACTTTTTCCCCCACCATAATTCCTTGGAAATAGCTTTCCAACAAAATAAAGTTGTCTTTTTTTTTTTTACACCTGCAGGGAGATACCAAACTCAATGACTGCTGGTGTTACACGTCTGAATCTTGCCTAACTTCAGTCGTAAGCCAGGTAAATTCTGCTTGGTGAAAGAAGTAAATATTTTTCTTTAGACTACCTTCCAAGGAAATAAAGCTTATGTGATTGTGCTGCCGACACACCTCTCTCCTTGCTACCCTTTTAACATTGTGATTTGTTGCAGTTCAATTCGCAGGACCCTCAAGCAATTAAATCCCAGGGAAAACCTCATGCAATAAGTTTCATGAAAATGAATGGCTGGATCAAGTACTGCAACCCAAATTAGTGTCTCCACAGAGTTCCAGAAGTGGGGCAAAATCTAACTGCAGTACACTCTGGTAGCAGCCAGCTGACCAGTGAGCCTGTACTGGTGCCCAGTTGGCACACGGGTAACTTGCATATGTGCAGTCTCCTACCCAAGTTGGGTGTTGTAAAGATGTAGAGATGACATGGGCTACTGTACAAACTAGGGAGAAGGACATGAGTCAACAGGAGATGAAGCATCACTCATTTGCAGAAGATTCTGTCAGCAGCACTCGTTCAAAACTGCTTGAAGGTCTGCACTGCCAGAGGCAATCTCAATAAAGACTAATCAATAAGTTACAGTGTCTGTAACTCTGATATTAATGCAGGAGGGGAAAGGAAAAGATGTATGTAAATATTTTTCACACATGGCTCCACAATAATGAACAAGCTAGTCATACCATACATGTACCCATTTATCTGTTCATATCCTCCATTTCTCCTAAGACCCTAGGGTACCAATAGCAAAAGTTCACAAACACAAAGCAAAGGTCATAATGCTGACAAGATATCTTTATTGCTAGACAGCTCCCCAACCTACCCATGAGAAATTAAAGCCCTTATTCCTGCTTAACCCATAACCTTTGTAGTAGACCCTGAAGGTCAGCCATGGCGAGTTTTCCGACCTGGGGATGGGAGCAGATATGAGATCCACACTCCGAGGTCCCCTCTCTTCCTATCCAATGCGCAAATCAGTTCACATAGCCTCAGCAGTATATCCATACCCTCATACACAACACAGACACACAGAATACTTGCACAAATGCACTGCAGTGGAGATAAAGCTAATAGTTTACATGCAAACACACGCCCAGACATGTGTTCCTTCCTGGAGATGCCCCCTCCCCCTCATGTTTTGCACATTATATAAGAATTTTATTCTGTAGTATGCTCTGAGGAAGGCGGCATTTTGCCAGATTTCAAAATGGCCTCATTTATCACCTAAATCCCCTACGAAAGCTAGGGAATAGGGTTTGTAAAACAGCCCAGATTAATGAGGCTGCATCTACATCTTAATAGCTTTTGTGTGTGCACAGTACTTCGATCTGTGCTTGTGAGCAGTGTGTATTTCTGTGGTTTATGGACTTTCTTTCTTCATCTTACCAGGTACATCTACATGTGCTGGCATTCCTGCCTAATGCTGTGTGCCTACGCTGCCTGTGCCCAGCACATAAAACCTCCTTCCCTGACTGTAGCTGGTTATGCTGCATGCAGGTGGAATTCTCCCTGTGAGCCCCTCCCAGTTTGCAAATGTGACCTGTGTAGGGAACCTATTTATGCCTGGGCTTTGATATCCATTGGTATACTTTTGTGCATGTTAAAGTCACCACTTCAGTGCCGACTCCTTAGGCAACAGAGGCCTATATTTCTTCTCTGTGTTAGGGGAATTTCATTTTGATGCTATATACAAGAATTCTGGTGAAGTAATTAACAGAAGCCTCCGGAGGCTTCGTTATGAAAACAAGGCTCCACGTGCCAGATTCAGAGGAACCTTGTACTCCTTGCAAACTCCTCCAGGCAAGGAGGATATTGCAGCTGCAAAGGGAACATAACCCAGGGCAGGGAACAGCAAGCACCGATGAGGTCTGTTTCTCAGTCCTTGAAAACAGCTTTAGCAGAAAGCTGCAGAATGCAGCAAATTGAAAAAGGACATTTCAGATGGGATCACAAAATAAAAGGGCATCAGTTCCACTGACAGTGAAGATTAATTTTTAAATTACATACCGAAAAACTCTTCCAAGAGCATTTGACCTGTGTCAATGTAGTGACTCCAATCATCCCTTATGCAGGACAGAGGGAATACTTGGAAATTCCCCTTACAGAGTTTACCCCGCGGCTCTTTCTTAGCTCCTTCTCCCTGGATTTTTTTTCATCCCTTCCTTATCCATTTCTCCTTCCATGTCTCTGATGAGGAACTGCTGCTGCTCCCTTCCTCCTGCCCCTCCCTCCCCGTCTGCTGTCAGCCATTTCACTTGGCTTTTTCTGTTCTTGCATTCACCAGAGCTGAATTCAGTGACAGCCTCTTGGCAATTTGCCTTTGCTGGTGACTCAGGTAATTGGATCTGGTGCCTTGGGGAGCTGCCAAGCATGATGTCACAGCTCTGCAGAAAAAAATACCCTATGTAATTGCTTGATACACTAGCTAATGTCTCATCCCCGTGGAGGGAGGAACTCTGAGTTTGGGGGTTGCCAAGATTTCAGAGACTCGGGACTCTGTGGTCAAAGTGAATAAAGAATTATCTGTATTTTTTGTTTACACATGTTCTTGTTTGTTTACTATGTGATTATTAACTGTCCCCTGACCAGGGAGTCTGAATGTTCATAATAAATACCACAGTCCCTTTATGAAAAGGGAAGGACTGTGAACCTTTCATTAAACAAAAGAAAATGGGAATGAAACATCAATACAGTACAAGAATGAACAGCTCTATGCACAATGGTGTAACCCTGCATCAGGGTTTATTGTGCCCTTTAATAACGTTTGCGTACCAGCATTTAAATGCACTTGGATCCTTGATTTCTTCCAAGATTGCAGGAAGACATCTGTGTTTTCCTAGCTGCAAGGAATGGATTTGGAGGACAGGCTATGGATAAGGAGGGATCAGCATTACTCTCAGGGTAGACATGAGAATGTATCTGAAATTCATTAAGTGAAGCAGCAACATGAGAATGAGCTAATGGGTGATTCTTGCTAACGCACTAATAAAATGGAACTGAAAGTTTCTGGCTCTTCCCTAAACTGCCCCATCTTGTTTGGAAAAGAAACCCTTGGGAATTTAGCATTCAGAAGAAGCTGACTGTTCCAAGTTCTGCTTTTCAGATGTTTTATGTTGATCTTCCTTCTTTTGTAGACTTAAGGAATCCAGCCAGCAAGGATCTGGCGTAGTGAGATGTTTGGGCCTCAGCTCTCTTCCCACAGTTCATCTGCAAGGCTGAAACCATTGCTAGAGGTATTGATTGTGGTGCCAAGAGGAGGGAATGAGAGTATGAGAATTCAGAAAGGAAATCTTTGATTGTCTTCCCTGCATGAAACATTTTCCTGAAGCAAAATAGGACCTAGCTTTGCTTGCAACTGCCCCAAAAGACCTCACAAGAAAATTGAAGCCTTGTGTAAGATATGTTCTGCTCTGGATCTCCAGTATGAACACAGGTTAGCTGCAAGAATGTTTTTGTCCTCTCCCCTACTGCAGCTGGAGTGACTTTGAATAATCTGGAAAACTTAACAAGTCCTGAGAAACAATCAATCATTTCTTGATAGGTCACATTTTCCAGGCAGAAGAGATCTGTCCTGGCTTTCTACCATGCTCTGGCCAATTCAGCAGATGATAATTACTATTCCACTGAGCTGGTTCTCACACAAGCACAAATATCATATTCCTCAGCTCTCTGTCATAAGTATTTGTTCAGGCAGGTCACCAGATTTGTGTTAGGTCTCCTGCTGTGTTCTCTAACACCCTTGTATTTCTAATCCTGCCAGTCCAGGCCATCCCATGGACTTCTGTGGCTTTGATGAAGGGATGAAGTTTCCAAACTTTGCTGCATTAGTCCAGCCCTCCTGGAGTGACTCACTAGTTTAGTTTCCTCTTTAGATGTTAGACCTGTGTAGTATTGCGGCTGTTCTGGGTGGCTTGGAAATTATTTTGAGAGAGTCTGGAATAAAGGCAAGAGGGTTTCAGTTCCCATTTTTCCAGACTCTTGCCTCCTCACACTCTGCCTTCCGATGGCACGCTGTTATATAGGGATCTAAACAGTATCACAGCTGCAGAAACCTTCCATGCAGATGGCACCACTCCACTCCTGGAAAAGGTGTTAGGGGTCTTGCTGGGGAGAAGAGGCCACACCTCTCTAGCCTCTCCTTAGGACCTCAGGTATCCATAATATTTTTAGCTGGCTTGTCCCAGTGACACCACTCAGACCTTGGCAGCACAGCTGATATCAGCAGGATACAGTTCAGCTAGCTGGAAGGATTGTCACATGGAAGCCTCTTCAATTGTTAAGGAATTAGCAATGGCCTTAGAATGATTATTTTTAAAAGGGGGAGGGAAATGCAAATTTTCATCACTTCTCCTATTAGGGCAATTTAAGTACTAAGTGGAGAAGCAATTTTCTCTAGAGAAGCCATTTGCTGAGAAGTCTCCCTCTGTCCCTCAAGGGACAAGCCTCCCTCACAGCTGCAGAGAGATGCCCACTGCCATTTCCAGGACTACACATACAACTGGTAGTGTATCCCCTCAATAAAAAATGTACAAGCATGTATGTTTTGTGACGTGAAACACAAATCCATACCATTTTAGCCTCTCAGATTTTCTCCTTGGATCAGCTGAGATGTTCAGTCTAGTCATTCAGATATTTTTTGCTTCTGATTTCTTCACTTGAACTTCCCAGCCAACCAAAAGAAGTTGTGTATGGATATAAGGACTTGGAAGTAACAAGTGACCTGTGAATAATATTCATCAGCGTAAAAAAACACTGCTGTATTGTGACAAGGCCTCAGCACAACAGGGAAATATGAACACCTTATTTGGGAGCTGGTGTGAACACAGACAAAGATAACACTAGCAGTAGAGAATACATGGGAAAACAAGCTATTCCCAGTGAAAGGAGTGGATCCAAAGGCAGCCTGAATAACTGCCCTCAAAACCACTTTAGGAGACTCCAGTCTGCCAGTCTGAAGACAGGGTGAACATACAGAACGGGGCACCAAGATCAAGTCAACAGATACAGCCAAAAAGAGCAAGCTGACTACATACTCAGCCCTAGGGCAGAGAACAATTACAGCAGCTGACTGCCTCGGCAAGCCCAGAGATCAAAGAACAAAGCATTATTAATTACTGCCATTATAATCATTAGCATAGTGCCCAGTAGTTCTGGTCATGGACCAGTACCTCACTGTGTTAGACAGTGTGCAAATAGAGAAGAAAAGAATGGGCCCTGCCCAAGGAATGCCGAGTTTCAATATTAAATGTGAGACAGCTACAATAGGAATGAAGAGGACAAAGAAGTGATAGTGTCACAGACAGAGGAAAGATGCTTGGAATCCAGACCAACAACTTGGCTACCTCCAGGGCAGCCTCTCAATTACCTGGAAGCAAGCAGGTTGCTTAAAGGTCTTTACAATGCACTCTGGTTCTTTCAATTCAATGAGATGGTTTATAGAGGTGCCAGATATCCATGATTTGTCTCTTGAAACAGCAGCTGAAGGAATGTTTTACTTCAGAGTAAAAAGAGGAGAATGAATCTCCACCTAAGAAAAGGCTGATTGAACTCTGGACACTGCAGGTGCTGTGCGATGTCTTCTCCATGCTTTCCACCACATGCTGCTTGTTCCAATGCTGCTCACAAGACAGAGACCACGTGTAATGTTCCCCTGCAACCAGGGCAATCGCACTATCTCTTCTCAGAGTAGTTCACAGTTCTCACCTTCCAAAAGCCACATCACACCTGGCACTTCTTCCTCTCAAAGGAGGAAGGCTGAAAAGGCTGTTCATCCTTGGGTGGTCCAGGACTGGTCTGAGGCACAGCTGGAACTGACAACTGATTCTTATGAAAGAGGATACCAGATACCCCTCACCAACACTGCAGGGATCAGACGAGTGATATGCCCCTGCACTGGAACAACTGTCCCTGTGTCATTTCTCTGTCTTTCATCAATGACAACATCCATTCTATTTTTAAGGTAACAACGGAGTCCATGATCTTCCAAGTGTTTCTAGTCAATGTTGTGACTAACAAATGGCGGTATTTTTGATCCTCCTCTAATACACCCCCATGAAGAGCTTACAATGTTTCAGACATCAGTCAATGTAATCTCCCCATCTCTAATCTCTCGTCTTCCTGCCATGGTCCATTACCCCTGTGTCACCAGTGGAGAGGATGGTGCCTCATACACAGAATTACCTACTCAGAGCCACAGAGCCAGTCAATGGTGACTCTGGAATTTGAAAGGAGAAAAGACATGTCTGTCCACACTGGGTCTTCCAGCTCTAAGCAGAATTCTCCCACTCCCATGTGATTCCCTTATAACCACATCTGTGAAAATGTCCTGCTTAAAGCTTCCTTTTAATCTTTCTTCTGATGTTTCCACATTCTTATTTTGTAATGGTCATGCTCACATTTTGCTCATTTTCCCAGTGCTCTCATAACCTCCTCAGATGGAATTTTTTTCCCCTTTAAAAAGATTCCAGCCACTTCTTGGAACCCTCTGTATTTTATATATCTCTAGATCAGACTGTTAAATAGAGCCTATTCCTCAGTATCTGAATATCTCATAATCTTTAATATATTCATAATGACAATATCCCATGAAGGAGACAGATATTACTCTCTGCATCTTAAAGTCAGGAAGCAGAGGCATAGAGGGACTAACCATAACCACTAGCCAGTGCTAAGCATTAATTGCAACAAAAGTCAAGGACTAAAACAACCAGACAATTTCAAATTGTAACACTGCTGTTCATTTTCTAAGACTGCTTTCTGAAATTGCTAAGGGGTCAATTCTTCCATCTTTTATCTGCTGTCATGAGGTTGTGTCCATGTAACAAATCTTGAAAACACACAACAGGAACAGCAGCCTGAAGAACAACTGCACAAAAAGACACTGTCCCAGTGCTTCCAAAATGAGGTATCCTAACAGCAAGTAGCAGGGTAATTGCCTTAGTATTATTCTCCCCACTGTGGCTCACAAGGAACCAGATTTGGTTATAAGGGCAATGCTGATTTGTGTAATATCTCTTTTGATATTTGTGTAATATCTCTTTTTGACTGCTTTCCCCAAATACAGTCTCCAGCTGGCACTGCTGGAATCAGAAAACGCAGCAAGGTGGACCAATAATCTGACCCAGCAGGACACTTCTTACACTGATACAAAGGTCTGGAAAAGTAAAAAAAAAACTCCATTTCTTTTGTAACCATTCTTTATGCTGGATTTTTTTTTGTTTATACTGGAATAATATTCACTGTGTCCCCTTTGACGTCCTGATGTCACCATTGATAACAATGTAGGAACTGCACCTTGGCCTATGCCATGCAATGCGTCTGCAGCCCTTCTTTGTATGAACTGTCCCAAAGGAAGGGCCATAGACTCTCCTTCCTTCAGTCAAAGACTGCAGGTACTGTCCCTAAGTGATCAACTGCCTTGCCTAGACATCAGAATATCTTCAGCACAGGAACATAATTAAGACACATCAGTGTATCTGTGTTAGTTTATGGGATAAAAATGAGAAGCCAGATGTCTGCCTAAGGGAGTATATAAAGACCACATGGTCTGGCTAGATGAGTGACAATGATTACACATGTCTGGGAACAAGGCTATTAAAAGGAGGAATGAGGAACTTTCTGAGGCTGGCAAGCATCTCAACTGGCCACCTACCCAAAAGATCAATAAACTGCTCACCTCATGCACTTCACAGAGAAACAGAACAGCATATCAAAGGGCATTTCATCCTCTGGTATTTCATCTCACCTCAGAAATACACCTTACAAAGAAGCAAATTGCCCTCTTAGCAGACTATGGAAGATGCCTAAGTGACTAATTTAGGCAATGTCCCAAGGTTTAGAAAGCTGATGCTAGGGGAGGCATATGCCACCCTGAATCTTTCATTTTTATTTCTGTTCAATAAGCTTCAGAATACCAAGACAATTCTAGTGCACTGGAGAATATAACCTGAAGTGTACAAATACGTACAGAGCTAAGTAGTATTGCTGTAGATTTCCAGGCTTCTTAGCCTGGAATTAGTTCTGTGAAACTGGGAAACAGTGAAGTATAAAAAGAAGGTGACACAACTGATACCAAACAAAGTGACGACACAGAATATCATGTCCCATTGAAAACCTCAGTGTTGGTTTTAATGCATTTACAAATTTGGTTGGTAAGATAACTAGTACTGGTACAATATATTTAGGTTTCTGTAAGGCAGCTGACTTTGTCTTTTCTGGCCTTTGATAAAAAAAGTCATTATACAAATCAATGCTGCCCTTACTAAACAAATTCAATTCCCACTCAACTGATGCATCATTAAAAAGTAATTGTAAATGGAGGATTATCATTATATGTGACTTATTCTACTGAGCACCTAAGAAATCTGTTTTGAGTGCAAAACTACTCAATATCTCTATTAATTAACTAAAAGAAAAATAGAAAATCCATTTGTGTGACAGAAGAATTGGCAATAAAATAAATAATGATGGGTCATGGTAGTAACAAAGATCCACCTGGAGATCTTTGTAAGGTGGGCTTATCCGAACAACACAAGTCTGATTGCAGTCAAGTGCAAAGTCATAACTAGCACAAGAGCTTCCAAAGTGGGAGTGTCTCCAGGACTGCAGGGATCTGAAAAAAAATGTTCCAAGATGATGAGAGAAAACCAAATACACACATCTGCAGGAAGGATGCTGATCAGCTGGAAAAGGTTCTGAAGCAAAATACAGGAATAATATGGAAGCCGTAAAACACATCCCTCTGTAACAGATTGGGATGCTTAATCTGATTATTTAAGGTAGTTTGTTTATAGTCTCTAAGTAGATATATATAGGAAAGAGTTCTGACAGTACTTGACTGTTGTTTTTAAGAAAAACAGGTGTATCAATATTTGGTGGTTTGAATGAGACACAAGGAAGATTTAGATAAACAAGTCTGAACAGTAAGGTCAATTATCTTGTCTAGGATGCAGAAGAAATTCTGCTCTTGGAGTTCTTTAACTCAAGAGAGAGCTTAAAAATATGCTCCCACTCAGCCCTCGATCATCCCTCACACAACTGATCCAGAAACACCTGCTGAGGATCTATGTTTTGAGCTACAGCCAGCACAAAATAACCTCTAAGATCTTTATGTTCTTCAGCTGGTCACTTGTGGAACAGTTAATGTTAAAGGACATGGGGAGAGGAGTGTGAGCTGGGTATCCTTATGCCACTGGCTCACTAAGTTGAACAGGGATTCAGAATAGAGGGATACTGAACTCAGGAGAACACAACACTGTCAGGAAACAAACTGATCCCCTCTTCTTCCTTGGACTTCACTGCACAGCCTCTCTCTAGACTGATTAACCCCTGCCTATCCTGAACCACTGTCACAGCCCAGCTATCATGGATGTGATGGATGTACAAAGCAGAGCAAAACCCAGACCACTCCCTTACTCACTGTCTCACCACAGCAGGTAATCACGTTCATTAGCAAGGTCATCCAGCACAACTCTATGTGCAGTACTGAGAGAAATTCTACAATTTTTTTCTCAATCTTTTCATAGGAGCCTCTGGAGTAAGTGAATAATGACCCTTATCTTAGGGCAGGCCCTGCATACCCATGACTATGCACAATGTGTGTGGGGAAGAAGGTGACAGAAGTGCAAAGCCTCTGACTTGCAGCTTTTCCACAGCCAGGACTTATTCATTGAGAGGATGACATGTGACCTCTGCAGCCATGGGGTCACAGGGAAACTATCGAGGAGGGCAAATATTAAAACTGTATGGAAATACATCAAATATTTGAAAGTAACACTGAGGGGATGGCAGTGCTAAAGGTTTCAGCAGTTCTTTACTTGTGTCAAGGGAGGATATTTGTGTGTACTTGTGTGACTGTCCTCTCTGAATATATGATGAGAGCATAACATGAAATGGAGGGGGGTATGTACATGCAGGGATTTTTTCTGCTTCTTTTGTGTTTTACAGAACCTGACTATAAACAGCTGTGACTGCCGATTTGAAATGACCCTGAGCCAGACACCACACAGCCCCCTGAAATGAATTGAAATGAATCTTTGCATCACTCTGATTCTGGGATTTGATTTAGGCTGGGTTTTTTTTTAGTTGTTATTGCTGTTGCTGTCGCTCCAGCTCACATATTCCAGTTTAGTCTTGTGGGACACGTGACACTCAAAATTTGGTAAGTGTGTGGCAACAGGTTTTGCCAACAAGAATCTAGGACACACATCAAGTCAAGAATCAGTCTTTCATCCCTAAGACTAGATGTGGCAGAAAACTTGATAGCTGCTGGTTCACTTGCTCTTAATCCCTTCACTCCTGAAAACTTTCTTGACCAATCTTCCCTTCAGCTGCTCAAACTCCTGTCTTATGCTAATGTTATACACAAAGATAAGATTAAGAATCAAGTGCCCTAAACAAAAGTATATTCCTTCTTCCAGGTATATTATATTTGCATACTGAAATCAGTTCACAGTTTATTAAATACAATTTATTAAACATTTTTCAGGGCTAGAGACACAGAGTCGGAAAGGCAAAGCTTGAGGCATAAAGCTCATCAAAGTAGCTGCAGAGAAGTGGGCAGCCAGGAGTTTGGAAGCCTTTGCTTGTCCACAAAAGCATGAGCTATCCTCTGGTCAAAACAGGACAGGGATATAGCCCCTGTTTGAGATATAGCCCAGTTTGAGAGACAAACTGACAACCTCAGTTTAACCAGTTCATGTACCCCTATTCTGAGCTTATAAGAAAAGTTATATAGAGCTATTGAAAAGAAATCAGCTTACAAATAAAAATATGAATCAGAAAATTCTCATTTCAGTCAAATAGTCAAGTAAATAGAAAGTAAAGACATGTAGGACCATAAGGGCTCTCAAAGATCGCTCTTGTTCTATGGCAGTCTATCTTCGGAGTTCACAGAGCTCTGTCTAATCTATGCTGACACAAAGAAAAGGACACCTTTACTCAATCAGGTTTTGGCCATTTCTTCATTTACCAGAAACTTACAAATTCTGATCTTTGATTAGGACCAGCACAGACCTGGAGGCTTCTTTTAAAATCCTAGCCACCCCTTTGATAGCAAACAGCTTAGGGTTAGGGTTAACCCTGAGAACTTCTCCTTCAAAATGTATCTCCACAAATTGTGCTTCTATTTCATAATGATTCCATTTACTCACATTTCTGCCATAGACTTAGAAGAAGGTTAGAAGAGACATTGAAATCCTTACTGAAATACAGATATAAATACCTATTATTTTGCCATTCACTGTTAGGCAGTTACACTGTCAAAAAGGGATTTAGATTGCTTTGACATTATTTGTTCTTAACAAATGAAGCCAGGTAGTCCTAGATTACCTTGATATCCTTTAGGTGCTTATGAATTGATTATTTGATAATTTATTCCAGTGTTCTTTCAGACATTGAAGCTAGCTGACTCACAATGTCAAAGTCTGCTTTCACCCCTTTTTAAGACGGATGCTTCCCTGCCCTCTATTAATTCTCTTTAACTCCTCCATACAAGTCTTAATGCTGAGCAAGCAATTAAGTGATGAGATCAGCCAGTATCTCATGACCCACTGTGAGGAATCTCATGTTAATACATTCCTGACTTGGAGTCCTGTTGTGTATTACTGAACCCTGTGAGTTGCTCTGCCTTCAGAAACATCTTTTGCTCATTTACTTCAGAACAATAGCTAAGGTTTTCAAATTTTTCTCTAAATGTAATGCAGTATAGTCTGTAAAACTAGATTTTGCTAATGTTAAAATTCACCAAAGCACTTTGCAATTTAACCCTTTCTGAGGAATGGGGATGCATCCTGATTTTGCAGGTGGACTACTTTATATATGGAAGAGGGAAAGAAGTTTTAGGTGGACTGTAATATAGTATAGCAGAAATAGAAATAGATTGTTCTACCATAGATGAAATAAAACCTGCTAGTAGTTTATACAAAAAAAATCTAGGAAAGTATTTTGTCTGTTGGTAAGGCTGAAGTGCTACAAACAGCACTGTCAGGCTTGCTCTGTGTCAGAAGAAAGCTGGACAATGGAATATAACAGCGACTGAGATATCATTAAAGATTTGTGCTAAAAACTGATAGTGGATATGTGTGTTTTATTTAGATTTTTATGTTTTATTTTTAATTGATATGTTCTAGTATCACAAACCAACTAATGATTAACTACCCTTTTTTAAACTTTTATGACACTGACACTAAAGCATGACACTTCTATTAATTACAATCCTATTACAATCCTATTGAGTGTCTTGGACTAAAGGTTTGTGGGCCTTCAAAAGCATACACATGGGAGTGCAGATTTCTCTCCCCATGACAGACTCCTTACATTGACATTAATATAATCTCACAGTGGTCCTAAGATTGCTCAGTATCTGTGGACACTGGCGTTGTTTAGTACTGGTGACCTTTGGAAGAGTATATTACTACAGTAATTTTAAAGCTTCAGGATAGAAATATCAGAAAGGCTAAAACTTACACGACATGAAAAGCTTATGATTTGGGGTGCAGTGCCACATGGATCCCTGCTGCCATCAAGTCAAACGTTCTCACGAATTACATTAGAAAACAGCTGCAAACCCCCTGGTATAAGACTTTGTTTTGTTTATGTACTGCACAGAGCTACACTGGCCTAAGCTGTATAAGCAGACACATCACCTATATAAGCATCTCTCTTTGTACTGCATGGAATTCTTTTCTCCATATGCTCATAAACTCTCTCTCTAGAGTATCTGAGAGCAGAACAATGCATGGCATCCCACTGTGCTGATTTTCTTTCCCACATCTCAGGAAAGGTAAAACCTTTTTCTTCATTGTAACTGATTTAATTGTATTTTCCAGCTGCTTCTTTCCTCACTCCCTCTCTTTCACTGTTTTAGCTCGTTTCACTCGTGCTTTCTTTTTATCTCTTTTTTCTTTCACCTTCTTGTCTTTTCTCTGCTGTTTTCAGATCTGTCTTCAGTAAAGCCAGAGAAAGGAGATTTATATCTTCAAGCAGAGTGATCTGTAAAGCCATGACCCTGCTTACAGAATGCCTTGTCTTTCATTATCCTAAGGTTCAGAAGAACAGTGCTATCAACATGCAAAGAAAGAGGCTTTTCTAATATATTCTTGGATAGTTTCACAGGCGGCCTTGAAAACAAACATAAAGACCTAGAATTGATGTAGAAAGTAGTGGGGGAAGGCTGAAGCCTTCTGGGGCTCTTCACATGACTTCTTTGAAGGCAGAGGAAGCAGCTATCCATGTCCATGTCATACGAACAAACATTCTTATGAGCAAAAATAATCTATTTCAAAGGCTCTGCAATTATCTCTAGTGTCTGGAGTAGGCGAATTTTGCAGAGGTTAGCTGGAGCTAGAAGCCAGCACTGCAGGCAGGCCCAGGAGAATGAGTACAGAGTTGCCAGCACCCTCCATACCACAACCAAACCTGAACCTTTGGTGAGGACTGTCCTAAATTTCAGTAACAAATAGGTGCACAGGAGCATCTCTTCATGGGCCACTTTACTATCTTGTTTCAATGTGGGAGGTTCAACACCAATTGTAGCTTGGAAGATCAGAGTGCTCCAGGGATCGTATTGATAGGACTGGATGAACAGCAGTATGGCTCAGAACAGAGCAGAGCTTGACCTCTTCTTCAAAGCCAGTGTTAAGATTTCCTGTCATCTGCAGCCTAAGCTGCTCCTGGGCATCCCTTGCCATCCATCCCAGCCACAGCAGACATGTGTCTCAAATACAAGTGGTGACTGATGCTTTACAACAGATCTAAGGGGCCTTATGATACCAAAATGCTCTAAATTGGAGAATGGGGGATGTTGTGTAGCATCTTAGGTCAGAGTGTACTTTTCTCATTGTGTTGGTGGTGGTGAGCTTCTGCAAGCAATACCCAACACAGTTCCCTGTACGCTGAAGTGCTGGTCACTCTAGGGGCATAAAACCACTCTTGGTTAATGAAAAACAGCGATTCAGACGTTGTAACTGCAAAATTTTTTAAGCACAGCATGCCTGTAACTGCATGGAGTGGAAAGATAAGCTTCACCATACATGTCTTTCACCACCCATGCAGGCACACCATCAGACCTTCCAAGTCTGCGTTTGCAAGTAATTAGAAGCTTTGTGTGTGTGTAGTGCTTTTTTCCCCTCTATTTTCTACAATACCTAAACCACCATATAAATTACAGCTAGAAAAATTGTATCTGATCCCATTTAAACTGTTGCTTTACAGTCAGTATTGAGTGGCTTCTTCCAGTCCCCAAGCACTTTTTTCCTAGCACTTTTGTTGTGTCCTCAGGCTTTTCTTACATTTGGTGTGATGGAGATTGCCCACATCCACTTTGAGCACTTTAGACTTTACTTGTTTCTGTATTGCTATGTGTATGATTTCTTATCATCTTTCTCAAAACACTTAACAGGTAAGTTTACCCATGTCTGCATTTGGCTACACCTTACATTTGTCTCCATAAACAAATTTAATATGCTGAGAGACCACCTCTGTGTTGATTTGGCCAGAAGTGGATTTAAATGTGCTACTGACCTTATGCAATAGTTAAAGCTCCTTCTTGGAAATCGCCATAGGTACCTATTTTCTCCCGTAAAAAGAAGCTGTTGAGTTGAAAACTGTCTTTTTAAGGATCTCAGAAAATCCCTCCTTCCTGACCTGAAATTGCCCTAAAATTCAGTTGGTTTACTTGTTTGTGAAAAACACCTCCTGCCATGCTGGCCAAAACCAATTAATTTCCTGCTGGTCCTCCCCTGTCTACCTCTGCCCACTGTTGGTCTCTTGTTTTATTATTAGACTGTGAACATTTTGGGGCAGAGAGCCTTTTTTTTAGTATTATGGTTTACTAAAACAAGTGATCTTGGACCATGGGTAGGACTCCGAGGTGACACTGGAAGAAAAGTGACCACAAAACTCAAGTGCTCTGCATCCTCATTTGGCAGTTTGTAATTCAGAGTTTGGCACCTCAACGCTCAACAGAGAAGCAGAGAGACTGAGCTCTGGAATCATCAGTTTTATTATTAAATGTTAGTATGATTAGCTATTCCTTTGAAATCAGTGATGTGTCTAATGTCAGAGAAAAGACAGGTCCTATACCCTTATGCTTTAACAACCTAAATGTGACTATATAGCGTGAGATTTGAAAGCCTGAGTACATGTAGTTTGTTGAGTGTCAAATGTGGAGCAGGAAACAAGGGTAACTGCAGCATCTGAGGGAGGCAAGTATCTCAGACAGATAAAAGGCAGGAGAATAAAAAGATTAAAAATATTAAATTGGGAGAAGGAAAATGCAGGATGCTCATGAACAAGCATTCCCTCCCTGTGCAATGTGTGAAACTGCAGAATACTCTGAAACCTTACAGGGCTTAATAAGAAATATCACCGGTTTCAGTTCTGGGCCCCAGAACTGGAAAGTGCTCACTTTACTTGCCTGCTCATTGAACATATTTATTTACTGCATGAAGAGAGTGACCCAACAGTGACCCTGCAAGGAATGCACTGCACAGAATTTAAGCGTGTTCCTACCTCTAAATGTGGGGGGGAAATATGGTGAAACGGGCAAGTACAAACAGAAAGAAAACTTTGTACAGAATCACTGCCTGGACTGTTTGATTTTTGAAATGCCTCCATGAGTGGGAGGCAGACGGAGCTCCCAGGGAGCGAGGCAGCTCTAGCCCTGCGAAAGGAGCCCCGAGCAGCAGCGCAGCGCAGCTCCCGCGGGGCACGAAGTCCCGCACAGCCACCGAGCCTGGCCGCGCACGGCCAGCAGGCTGTGTGCTCGCTCTGAGCTGGCCCCAGCTGCTGCTCCTTGCTCCTTTGACGTGTATGTGTGTGTTACATGACTATAGAAGGAGCAATCAGTCAGCTCCCAGGAATCTTAGCAACAGCCGCGTCCCCAGAAAAGGCTTGTAGCAGCTGGAGCGGTGATGACTCAGCAGCATGGTCTCTCTGGCCTCTTGCTGATCCCTGGCAAGGACTGCAGTCCAACTTCTGGCTCCCTTGTTTGGGTCAGTGCTTTCTTGCTGGCACCAGTAGATGAATTCCTGGATCCTGCTGGCCTTGGCATTCGAAAGCAACTAAAAATTAGCCGATAGCTGCAGCCAAAAAAGTTTTTTGTTCCCTTTTTTCTTTAACGACAAATTAAAAAAATCAAATCAAAACAGAACAAAACTGAACAAAACCCACAGAATCCTGTTAGTACACTGTAACAGGAGACAAATGGCAGAGTTCATCTGTGGCGGATGTGTAGGGGAAGATGATCACATGCCAGGAGGCCCACGTCCCTGTAGTCCCTTGGGGAATGAAACAGATGGGTGGGTTGGGGCTGGGCTGGAGACTATACAAAACATCACTAGAAGGTTTGTTTTTCTGTGCAGAGAATTTGGGGCTGTGGTGTTGAGTAATTCTGTCGACATTTCACCTAGTTCAAGTCACTAGTGCAATGAATCTACTTGGCCTCGAGTTGTTTTCAACTCCGAGGATAATGTTAACATCACAGACTCCGTCCACCCTCCTGCGGTAATTCCACAGACGACCGAGAAGAAAAATTGGGATTAAGGAGTCACGGGTCAGGACTGCGGCGTGTCTGCACGGCGGGAGGAACCTTGTGCTGGAGCGGTGAAGGGACACAGGCGTGGGTGGGCAGAAGGTCTGCAGGGTCCCCGGGCAGTGCTGCCGCCGGGAGAGAGGCCCCTGAAGAACCGAGGGGGAAAGAGAGCGGACAAGAAGGGGCCACAAGAGCCGGGGCGGGGGGCTGGATGTCTGGATTCTTTTGGCAGAGGGCTGCCGGGAAGCTTGCTGGTCCTGTGCCAGGCTACAGCGAGCTCCGCTTAGTCCCTCCCTTTCACGAGCACTAAAAATTCATCCTGAAACAAAAACATCCATGTGTGTGTCTGCGTGTATAACAATCTGCCTTCTCAGCAGCACCACCGCCACCCCGGCATCGCTGGCCTCATTACTGGGAGCAGGAAATGAGTAAAACACAAATGGCTGGGGAGGAGGCAGGAGGGGCCGCCCCGCTGCCGGCCATGGGGGTTGCTGGGAGCTGCCGCGCCTTGGTGCAGATGTCGGAGACGTCAAATGTCTGCCGGAAATTACAGCTCATGTCGGGCGGGGAGACGTGCGCTTCCCCGGCTGGGGAGCCCAGCGGGAGCCCCCTTACCCCGCGCCGCCCTCCCCGCGCTGGGGCCGGCAACCCCGGCCCTCGCCAAACCCAGCTCGTTAAATTAGCTCGACTGGAGGAAAAATGCACGTAGGAAAATGTCTCGGAGCAGGAAAAGGGAAAAAAAGAGGAAAGAAAAAAAAAACCAACAAAAAACCACAAAAAAAACACCCCAAAAGAAAAAAAAAAAAACAACCAACCCTCGCCTGGAGAGGGTCGCGGGAGGGGGGGGCGGGACCTGCCGGACGGGCGGCTCGGCGGGGAGGCTACGGCCGCGGCCATTGCAGGAAAGCGGGGAGGAGCGAGGCGGTAGCCCCCAGCCCCGCGCAGGCCAGCAAAGCTGCCGGGAGAGGCCGTCCCCCTTCGCTCAGCAGCCCAGAGCGTTTCCCAAGTAAACGCGGCAGCGCGGCCTCTGCGTCGGTTCGGGCCGGCAGCGAGGGCGGCGGGGACCGTCCTGCCCCACAGGCGCGGCAGCGGGGAGGCGGGTGTGCCGCACTCAGATCCGCAGTCCTCATAGCGGTGACCGCCGGCAAAAGGCTGGGAACGTGGGAAAGTGACCGGATGTGCACAGCAAAACAGGTTACAGGAGGGTGCTGTAAGTGTAGCAGAGCGTAAGAGCATTTGGATGCCCTGGGGAATGTCTGCCAGAACAGCAAGAGCAACACCTTAACTGCCTCGAATAGGAAAGAGCAGGGTGCCTCATGGTGCGATTCCAGCATTACTCACCCCAAGGATCAAGCGCTTCCCCACCCAGTTACATATGACCAGGAAATTACAGGCTGCGCTGCTCCCTGCCTGAGCGGCTGCCATATCATATGATACACAGCAGAGCGGCGTGTCTGATGAAACAGCACAGCAGTGTGTGCTTAGTGAAATGCTAATGTTTTGCGGAAAAGACGGGCTGGGCTGGGTCAGACTCTCATTTGGTATCCTGAATGCATGCTCCCTCTTGCACATTTTGCCATTAATTAAAATACTGGATAAAAATGAAATCCTAATCTTTCTTACGCTTGCTGCTCACTGATCTTCTTCTAGTAGACTTCACAGCCAGCCCTCTGTGGCTTAGGTGTTGCAATTCCTCTCTCTCTTACTTCATCCATCCAATTTGTGGACAAACTAATTTTTCTCCACACCCAGTACTCACAAAATCTTTTTTCCTATAGCCATTGTATCAAGGGCTCTGCATCTCTCATCTTTATTACTATAGCATTCATATCCCAGATGAGACATCACCTCTCCTCTCTGCAGTACACAGCAAATGGTTCTCTCTGCAGCACACGGTCATGTCCCTGGCTTGAATTTATCTACTACTTCCTACTTAACTGTTTAAGAAACTTGTAACAATGAAAGTCACCTGTGCAAGACTGTGCATCCATCTTTTCTGGTATGCTTCTCCCTGTCTCCTCCACTAATAACGTGAGCTTTTGCTAGCCCTGCCAGTCTCCTCACACCCTTTCATGCCGTTCTCTAATACCTCTGCTTCACCTTTTGCAGCAGCATCTCTACTCAGGTCAGCTTTCTGCAACTAAAGCAGTCTGATCTCCTACAGATTTTTCTATTGATTCTAAGCACCAGTTAAAAGCTCTTTCTTCCGTGTGTTTTTAAGAGCTGCAGCCTGTGTGAATGTTCTGAAGTCTGAGAAAATACAAAGTCCTGTTGCAACCTACTTCCAAGCTGAGGAAAAGAGTCTTCTCTTGGCTTTTTATTTTAATGAAATTAATTATGAGCTAGCTTCTCACCCATCCAATTTGCTTTTAGTTGACCAGTGTATCAAAAATCATACATGCATCTGACAGACCTGTGATGTCATACACTCTCCCCCTGCCAAAGATCTTGTGATCACACAAAACTTTCTTTGCAAAACCAGGCCTAAATTGTAACTGCAAAACCATGTGCTGCTTCTCATTACACCCCTTCTATATTAGTTGTTTTCCTTTCACTATTGGTCTGTGCTTGCATTTTTAGATCTTCTGCTCCTGAGGGCATGGTCTGGGCTCTTTTCTGTTCCTGCAAAGTGTTAAGTGCCTTATGGCATAACAATTTAATTAGTTAATAACTTCGAACAATTTGCATTAGTATCATACTTCCTGCCATGTCACATCAGACCACTGCTCCAGCCTGTCAAACATGTACCTCTATCTTGTGGTGCTCTGAATCAATTGTCCCCCAGTGAGGGCCTCATGTGTGGTAGTGGTTGGACACCCAATTCCAGTCTCATTTTGCAGAGTCTGTCCAAGACTTGCTTGTTCTTAATTACTCCATTGCCCAGCCAGTCTTGGATCGGAGCTCCTGCTGTATAAAGGGACACTCTTGGCTATTTGAGGCTGGTAGAGTATCTGACAGAATGAGATTAGACAAACTGTTCAGAGGAAAGGATGGTGGCTCTGTAACACTCCCAGCATGGCAGTGATCTAGGGTAGACAAAACACAAGGATTAAGTAGGACTCCTCACTGACCCCAGTCCTTCTGTGCCTCCCAGCACTGTGGGTCGGAACTTCCTTTCACCCAGTTTCCAGGGCCTTTCTGTTTCTTAGAGATGTCTCTTTTTTCTTTAAAATCCAGTATTTGCTTTCCTAATATCATGCAGTAGCAAATTCCACAGTTTATCCTATGATGCTTTGCTTCAAGGAGGGATAATCTGTTCTTGATAACATCAAGTGATTTTTTACATCCTGTATCAATCATACTGAATTACGAGGAAAACTGGGAGTCTCCTGGGAGGGCTTGATGGCTTTACTGTGGAAAGAATCAGGAATGTGAGACTTGGGTGAAGAATTTCAATTAAAAGGAAGCCAGGAAGACTTTTGAGACAAGGTGGACACCTGTATTATATTGTAAGAAATATTTTTTGTTTGTGTATCTTGTATTTCATACCCTGCACCAAGCCTTTTTCAGCAGAGAATCCTACACTGCTGAGAATCAGCAGATGGATGATTCAGACAAAAAATAACACATTCAGGAGGGGAGAAATGCGCTACTCCTTAAAGTTGTTCATTTATCTACTGTTTGGTCTTCATAGCCTGACTGTCATCCTGCCTAGGAACAGGAAGGCAGTTTCAGGCAATGAAAGCAGTATGAGAAAAGAGATGGGAGAAGACTGCATTGCCACTTGAGAAGATTGCAAGGATCATTGAAAGTGCTGTTGAACTGAGAAGAGCCAGAAACTGAATGGCTCATTGTATGCATCTGGAACGTGGTGAACATGCTGCAAAGGCCTTCTACTGGGAGATGACTCTGGTCACTGTTCCTTCCATAGCAGCTGGTCCCTGTAGGACACTGCACCCTCCACACAAGTTGAAAAGGTGGCTGAAGACCTGAAAGAAATGCTGGTGCACCTGATGTTTATGTTACACTGTCCCAGGAGTCATGTGAGATTAACAGCTGGTAAATGATGGCATACCTGGAATAAGTTCTCTGTTGGCACTCTTGGGCAATATATAAGAAGAAAATGTGCATCTTAGTACAGGCACACTTAAACCTTATGAAGGAGACCTGTATTTTTGGAATGACAGGTCCTCCTCCATGTCTGGAGCATGACCTAGTTGGTGACTGAGATATCTGTTGTTTATAGGCAATGATTCCTCAGAAACAAATCAACTAAATGAACAAACTGGGTGATAAAGTAGAGCTGAGAACTGCATTGTCCTCCTCAGAGTCGTAAAAATTCATCCCTTTTACAACTGCTGAGTGCTTTGCCAATATCATGCCAAGGTGAGAGCAGTGGGGGGAAGGGAAGGATATTGAAAAGGAAAATAAATAGGCCAGGTAAACAGTGCTGCTGCTGCTGCTGCTCCTGCAGCAGCCGTTGTTGCCATGGCAACCGAGGTGAAGAAGAGGAGGAGGTGGAGGAGGAGGGAGGTGGGTTGATCGATAGTCCTGTGCTGGCTCATCTGGCTTCCATCCACGTGCTACTACAGAGGGAGAGAAAATCAAACAGCCACACGCAGGGTGGCCAGGTCTCCAATTCGATACATGGCAGCAGCTTGATCAATAGCTTGTTGGAAGGTGGGTAATTGACTTCCCTTCTACCCAGGAGAAAGCGGTGCAGTGACAGAGATGTGTTCGTTAGCTACTGATTCTCAGCTCTACTTTATTACCCGGCTTGTTCATTTAGGTGATTTGTTTGTTTGCTTGCTTGAGATCCCTCTTCAGTCTGATTTCTCCCTGTACCTGTCAAAGATGAGCACCAGCTGCTGGAGCAGAGCCAGAACTGCCCCCAAGTTTCTGAGTTGCTTTCCCTCTCTTCTCCTTTATCCTTTCTTTGCTCATACTGGTGTTTTTATCTCACATTGGCAGAGGTTTTGACAGGGAAAGCTGGAAACAGGAACAACCTTTTCTTCTGGGATTTCTTGACCTTCCTTTCCTGGGGTCTGGAGGAACATAATTATGGCTCATCTAAACACAAGGAGCACAGTAGCCCCTCCAAAAATTAAATAATTAGGTCTATTTTTGCACCTCATAAACCAAGAGAATTATAGGGAGAGATTTAAAACTATTATTTTTGTATGTCTGCCATTTTTCAGAGGAATTATCTGCAGAGGGTGACTAGGTGATGCTATCAGAAAAGACAAAAACCAAAGAGAGGTATCAAAGGAAAGGGCAGGAAAACAAGGGCATGCTGAGGAAAAAGGAAAAAGAGGAAGATGGGGAAAAGGAGAGATTTCCGAGGAAAGCACATACTCATGAAGTACTGAGAAAGTGTAGGCTAATTCTCCATTGCTACCTACACCTGGGCAGGGAGCCTTGGCACAAGGTACCCATTTGACCTTGAGCCAGGCAATGCTGCATTTTGTAAACAAGCCTGTATGATACAACCAAGTTCACCCTCATGCTGAATAAGCTTCTGCAGATGTTATCCAACAAAGCATAGGGGAATTTGAGTGGCAAAACCAGGACTTAATGTTTTATATTTTCTATCAAAGCAAGCAGCTCAAACCTCCCTATCACCTCCTCGGGGCACTAGGAACATAACTGACTTCAACAGGAAAAAACAATGCCATTTTGTGTGGTGCAACACCCGTCAGCAAACTGAACATAAAATGGTAAATCTAGACTCTAAGATGCTCTGGAAGGCAAGGACCATCTCTTTGCTCTATAGTTGTCTATTGTCCAGCTTACTAGAGTCCTGGTTTACAATGAGCACTCAGAGATATAGTAATAATAAGAGCAGTAGTGTCCATTACTGGGTAACCGATACTGCTTTGTAGAGCAACCAGCCCCTTAGGGTATAGCTAAGAAGAGGCAAACACACAAGAAATATCACTTCCTTCAGTTCCCTGGATTTTTCTTGCAGCTAACCCATCTAAATGCACTGATGTTCAATTTTATTTAGCTTCTGAATTAAAAATGAAAACTCAACTTGCTTGGAATTCTGCTTCCCTTAAGTTAGTTGGCTGCAGTCCAGCTCTCAAGGCTTGTGCTTTTAGAGCCTGATCCAATCCCAGAGAAGTCACTGAAAATTGCTCCACTGATTTTAATGAGTCAAACCACTGCATGAGGAGTAAGCTATAATCTTTCAAGGCTTTTTAAAAAAATTATTTCTTTTATATGCTTTGAAGCACCAGCAGGTGTATCTCACAGACGCTGGATGTAAATCACAGTGGGAAGAGGGGGCTGTGTGAGCACAACTGCTCCCTGTTGCATAACCTAGAAGATGCAGGTTAATTCAGGTGATGCTTACAGGGTAGAGACTACAGCTCTTTTCATTCCCCAGTATATCTGCCTCTGGAAATATTTACAAACCACCCAAAGATGCCTCTGTGCCCTGCAGAGTGTTTTACTTTGGTTCCTTTGTGAGTGGGAAAATAAGAGCATCCTAACCTCTGGGTATAATTTATGGCAGAAATAAATAGCAGAATGATAGAACAGCTCTAAAGTAAAGTACTGAAAATATTCACCTGCCAGCTCTCCAGAGAAAGCAGGCAGGTGGGTGAGCCAGGAACAAGTCAGACTAAAAGCCTTAGAGGAATAGAGTAGTTTCTTCTAGTCATAAAGGAACAAAAAGTGTTTGCAGCACCTGCAGGCTGTTTCCTCTCTTGAAGGAAGCTGGGAGGTTGAACAAAGTATTATAGTGACAATGGAACAGTCTGTAGTCAAATTTGCACTTGGGCAAAATAAATAAAAGGACATATAGTATTCAATATTGCAAATGCCTGCACTACCTGCCAACAAGAAGCATATGTATTTGCTGAGTCGTTATGCCTGACACACACTGAAAAAGTAATGGGGTACATGGAAGACATGGGAAAGGCAGGATGGATCTCTTACACATCAGTAGGACTCCAGAGAATCAGCTGAGTCTTGCTGCTTAATGTGCAAATTCAAGGGCCTGGCTACTGAAACATAGTTTAAAATCTGGGAAGAATGAGTTACTCCAAATACTCTGTGAGCATATGTACAAGGGGAATAATGTAACACACAAGCAGTCTGTGCCTTTCTCAAAAGGGACCTTCCTTAAAGGGCTCTCTGAGGCTCCATGGGAGTTGTAAAAGGACGTATCTTGTCTGTTTCTGCACTACTTTCACAGCTGTATCAGGGGCCCTGAAGACATGTAAAGCAGAGGATTATGGTAACACAAAGGATCCTGTATCCTAAAAAAAGGGAGGAAAACGACTGTTGGCTGCACAGATGAAAGGTACCAGTGCAGCCATTCTGCAGTGCACACCATAATGCTTACCCAAGGCCTTGAAACAAGGATCATGCAGCAAACCCAGGAGTGTCTAGGACGGAGTTGTCTGACTGGTGGTCTGTGGTCTGTGATCAGGCCGTGACATTTTCCTTTGAATACCATCTTGGCAACAGAAGAGCTAGGAAAAGCTGATTAAGGAATCCCTTGAAGGCCATTTGTAGTTCATTCCTGAGAACTTGAGCCACAGGCTCTTCAATTGCTTTTGTGTCCAGCTAGGAGGGGGAGGGTAATCTGGAAGGTTGCTTCTCACTGTACCCACATATCATCACAGCATCCACAAGGCATCTGAGAGAAGACAGTGCTGACTTTGGGTCCTTTAGCACTGGAAAAACTGGATACCTTGGTAACAACCTGACAAACTGTTCTAGGAAAAACACAGAGAACAAAGAGTGCATAAGAGGATCATCTGCTTTTAGAAGAGCAGCCAATGGGCATGAGAGACTGAGGCCCTGGTCTTTGTAAGGACCTGCTATAACTGATATAAGATTGGGACAATTCTTGGGACGGTCATTGCAGCTCTCAAATCTGCTTCAAATCCACAGTGTGACAGTGGCTTTATTCCCTTTACCTCAGCCCCAAGAGTGACTTGTGACCTGGAGCACTCAGCATGCTCAGCTGAAAGTCTGTGCTTGTGCCTGAACAAGCAGCTGTGTACATCCTGGGTGTCCTACATTACACCCAAAATGTGAACAGAGCCTGAAGTGTCTGACTTGACCTTAGAGCACCCTGGACCTGAGAAGCTGGGCCAACGCTCATCAGTACTGTAACTTGAATTCTAAGCTCTTGTGCTGCAGAGATGCATTGTTGTATGATTAATGGATGCCATTAAACTAGAGAGACTCTTCAGCCAGCAGTGAAAACTCAAGAGAAATACCAGGCAGTCAGCCACAGTCAAGGGAGCTGAACCAAAAAAAAAGCTTGTGGTTTAAGAAAAGTCTTCAAGATTGCTCCATTCTAAATTGTTAATACACATTGATCCACCTTAAGAAAGTTGGTAGAGCTGCCTTGTGCCCGTGAAGCTCCCCAGGCAGGAGGAATGGTGTGAGTCCCACCAAAGACAGGGCATGACAGAGGAGTCAGTCAGCACTGGTGCTACCCTGACTCCTGTTCCTAGTGGGAAGGCAAAGCCTGGACACTTTGCTGATGCTACCTCAGGTTCTTTTAGATGTAACTGGTCACACAGAGAGGTTGATATCAAGAAGAGGAAGGTAGCATGCAGCTGGTAATAACTTCAGCTATGTCAGTGCATCTGCTCCACTGGTGGTAGAATCTACACATTCAAGGATTTGCACTAAGAAGCAAAGTTAGCTTCTAATTGTAATCAAAAATGCACTTCAGTTAGGTCATCTGAAGCAAACGTTGGTGATCCTTTGGGGGTTTATAGTGCTGATAACCTGATCACTGGTCACAGATACTTGAGTAAAAACTGTACTTGAATACAGACAAGAAGTACTGCATATGCTTTTCTGGCACAGCACAGAACAGAGTGAAATTTGTGCTTATTAAGCAATTAAAATTCCAGTTACTTGTGAAGTTGGACCATTAGGTTAACATTTGATGATTTCTCATGCTATGCAAGAGGCCAGCTGTTCACAACAGTGAGAATCCAGAACCAGGGAGGATGTGACAGACAGAGCTAAGGAGTGGGCAAAAATGCAGCTCAAAGTCCTGGGAACCTGGAGAAAAGCAGGCAGCAGGTAATAGAAGTGTGTGAGGAGTGTACACCCCTAAGTAGGCAGGATTGCAGGTGTCTCCATCCCTGCACTGCCACATGGATGGTTTCAAGGTAGAGCTAGTAACCATAGCAACAGCACCTACCAGAGCTGCCAGCCATCAGGATGCAGCTCCCGAGGAGGGTAAAGAGCAAGGCTGACCTACCTCTGCACTAACCCCACCAGCAGCACAAAGCACTGTCCCAGGCCAGCTGTGCAACTCCCAGGCCAGTTTAAGCAGGAAGTCCAAGAGCTCTTCACTTAACATCCCAGTGAAAGCTGGATCCACTGAACAGCAGCTCCTGATTTGAAGCAATGCTCAACTGATTTTTGGATTCCCAGGAAATTAAAAGATACTGAGCTAAATTTTGTGGTGTTGTGGGACAGGTCACAGGACAGGAGAACATGCAAAAGCATCCTCAGCAGAAAAGAACAGAGGCATCCCCCTTTTCTGACATATTTCCAGACAAGAGCTTTTCTTTCCCCTTGCACCTGCCTTTCTGCCTTGCTTTTAACTACTACTGCTTCTTTGCTGTTGCTTTTTGTTCTTACCCTTCCTTTCAGTGGTCCAGCAAAATCTTCTGCTTTGTAGGCATGATGCCAATGAAAACTGATGTTTACCAGCTCTAGTAGGGTTCATTTTCCTGCTTACACAGTTCACACTTTCTCCCAGAGAGAAAGAAGTTGTGGAGGAGGGAGGTTGCCATTAGCAGGATTAAATGTCAGACACCTGAGAAAGCTGACACTGAGGAATTGATGGAGGCAGCTCTTCATGAACAGGTGGCTACATCATAAAACCTCTTACACTTGATGCCACCCAGCCCCAGGCTGGCAGCCTTGGTAGAAAGGCCAGTGGCCAAATGGGTCAGAGACCTCTCATGGCAGGCTGGCTTCTTCTAGGTATGGACTGAACTGTACTGCAGTGACTGACTGCACGCACTCACCAGTGCCTGCTTCTTCTCCTTCTCTGTTGTCATCTTATCTGGGCTGTGAATCTCACATCTTTCAGCAGGATAGAATTCGTCTTACATTGAACACCAGGCATAAAAAATACAGGGAAATTGTTAGGCTCTGATAAACAAACATTTTCAGGAACAATTTCATCTTACTGACTGGAAATTTGTGACAGTTCTGAGCTCAGGCAAATCAAGCAAACTGCTCATTCTGATACTGTGAGAGAAAGCAGCAGCAGCCAGAGAAATTGAAAGATCGACAGTTAATTGGAAATGTTACATCTGCTGTTTATGCAAAAGGCATAAATATTTATATCCTGAAGGCTGACTTTTGGGTTTGCTCCTCAGCAGGAAGATATTTACATTTTGAATAAAGACTTCTTTCTTTCTCCTTCTCAGTAAACGTGAGAAGTTTATTATTCCTTTAAACAGAAACTCATAGCCATGTCCTCCAGTCCTGTTAGTCACATGCATGCAGATTCCCTTAGCTTCAACAAAAATTACAGGTGTATGCAAATTGTGACATCCATCTCCCTCTTTATTACAGACAGAAAGTGGGTTGTAAGACTAAAATGAAAGGGCAGGAACTGTGATCACAAAATGAAAAGGCAGAAAATGCAGTGACAATTCAAAGGCACCTGAGATAATAAACTGCTTTTCTAAGTCTGCTTTTGGTAAGAAAATAATCAAAGTTTGCACCTTGAAAGATTTTATAACATTAGCTGTTGATATAGAGCAAGGTAAGAAATACTTGAAAAATTTAAGTACAACACTACATTAGATTAAGCTGCCTTCACCACAGTGTGATGCGTGAACCAGCTAACAAAGTATAAAATCACATATGCAGTGATTCTAGAAAAGCCAGGGAAATATGCTGAACCAACCAAAAGTCTTTTACCCTGCAAACCATTTTGTGCCCTATCTGGCCTCCACTTCTCCTGCTTCTCTTTGCTTTTCCTTGCCCCTGTACATACTGAGCCAGGCTTCATCTCCCTCCCTGTCCTGTCCCATACCACTGTGCCAACTGCATTGCCCTCAACTTGCTCACCCTCCTATCCTGTGGTCTCCCATCCTGCTCCACTCTATTCTCATCTCTGCCTGCTTCCATCCTTGTTCTCTATCTCAAACTTCACCTGCTGTCCTACTCACTTCTCACCACATGTGCATTTTAGCACATGTGGCTCCAGCCTCCTCCCTCACCCCTATCATTTCCCAATTTGGCTGTCCTGCCTCACCTTAACATTACTCCATCTATTCTTGTCATCTTCTCTCTCCATCTGCTCTCTTCACCCAGTCCCAGTGTCAGCCCTTGTGTCTGCCCCTATTACATTCTCAGAAGACCTGAAACCCACACATCTCTATGTGGATGCTGAAGCTGTTTGCCTTAAGTCTCTTCCACAGCATCATTCATTTTTCATTTTAATCATTCCCTCTGATTAACTGTAATATTAAAGCTAATAAAGAGTTACAGATAATAACAAAACACTCTGATGAGAGGTAGGATGTTGTGGATTCTTCTCTATAGTACTTATCAAACACACTGGCCCACTGCTGAAGGCCAGAGTTAAGCCTTGGACATCTCAAACAGTGCATCTTGCCCCCTATTTAATGATAAAAACTATGCCTCTGCAGGGACTAGAGATTCTCCAAAGATATGATCTCATTATTTGAAAGCACTTGTATGAAACATGATTAGATTTATAGAAGGAGAGCCTGCTGTGACCGAGAGGGATACCTGACAGGGATACCTGACAGGAGTACTGATTTGTGGCTCTGTGGCACAGAGCTACCAAAAAAAATTGCAGAGAATTCATATTCCCAAAGGATCAGCAGACCAGGCCAAAGGTATGATGGAATTTACTTTCACCTCCTTTCTAGCAATCACTGGATCATTTTCAATGACTTCTCCCTTGCCTCTCAAAAAAACCCCCCAAAAAAAGGGAGCATCAAGATCATGAGAGGATGTTTGCTTTCTCCTCTGGTTTGCCCCTTGTTTCTGAGATCCTAGAATCTCACAGCAAGATTTTATTTTAGTTTAAGGGAATTTTTTGTGTGTGTTTCAAAATGCTTTGTCCTCTGGGACTATTTTTTTCTGGCTCCCATCGTTTCTGTTTCCATGGCAACTACAGCTGGCTCAGATGTGCAGTTGCCATGGCAACTGTCTGGTCCTCCTTTCAAACGACGCATTGAAACAGGAATGATATTTGCATCCCCAATGCTGTATGGAACAAATCTCTTTCACCACACATGGGGAAGACATAAGACAACTGTATAAAATCAGCACAAAATCCAATTTAAATCCTCTCAGAGAGGGTTTTAGACAGCTGGCGATATGAGAGAATTGCAAAGAAATTGGGCTTTTCCATTGAAGGGCTTAGGGGGAGGCTGGCACTTGACTGGCATTTTCAAAGTCTGTTCTGGGCAAAGTAGTATGCTTGGAAATACCCACATGGGAAGAACACAAGATATTCCAGGAACAGCTAATTCATGTAAAAGCTACCACATCTTACCTTCTATAAGATCTCAAATTATCATGTGTTAAGAAATACATCGTAAAATATACCTCAGTATTTCAACCTAAAGAACAGATCAAAGCTTGCATTACTCATGATTGTATCTTGGATATGACTACTGTTAGGATGCCTGAGACCCTCTTAGGTAGGTACTGTTACAGATTTGCAGAATAATAACATATATCCAACTCATGTCCCCCTCTCTGCTTGTGTAGCCCCCTGTACATCATGTGGGAGGTGCCCTGAGGATGCATGGCAACACCACAAGGCACCATAACTGCCTGCTTATCACAAGACATAGTACCAGAGGTGCATTTCTCTTCTGTGACATTAGGTAAAAAGGTGACAATAGTAGGATTTATTGTGTGGCACGTGTAAGGGCTTTGTCTTTAACTTCCTCATGTCATCTACACGTGCCTGCATTCGCTTTGTTGTTTGTCTTCTTCTTCGTTTTCCTTTTTTCTGTATCTTGTTGCTACTGTTAGGACAAATTGTGAAGAAAGGCATAGACAGGTCTCTCTGCAAGGCTCTGCTGGTTCTGTCCTCTTCACTTGTCTTCTGTAGCTTCCCTAAAGATTTTGATGTTCCTAACAGGTTAACAAAAGACAACAGCTGTGCAATGGAGTACTGTGGGGAAAATGAGTGTATTTCCTTGGGGAAGCAAGGAGTTGGCACCTTTCTTTTACACCATCAGCAGCTGTCCCTGTGCTGTCTTGGGCTTTGTCATGCTGCTGGGCTGAACATGGTCTCCTGGAGGGGTGCAGTTGAATCTGAATGTTTTGCATTCCAAGTGGGCACTGTCCTGGCTGTCTCGCTTGCAATAGTCACAGTCCAAAAGACTGAATTCCTGAATTAGTGCATGGCTTTGAGGTGAGGTAACTTTGGTATCTTTCCCATCAGCCAAAGCAATTTAAAAACAGTGCTGTTAGTAGAAAGGAGTAGGAAGGAGCAGGAATAATTAAAGAGCAAAAATTACCACAGAGTCCAGGCAGCTGCTGCTAATTATTTATCTGCAGCATATGGGCCTAGCTTCTCTTAGGGCACAGGGCATATACAGCACACCTTCTTTTTAAACAATTTTGCCCTATAATGTTTCATCCAATTCTACTGTTGTCTCCAGAACTTACTTGGTCCCATTAACCAACAGAACACTGTAGACAGCCATGACCAAATTTATTCTACCGTCTAATGTCAGAGGAAGATCATTATCCTTACTGGATAAACAAGACACATAAAAGCCAGGAAACTTGCCTAAATGCAGGTGGTCTACCAGAGCACAGGGACTGGAACTCAGGAGGCCCTCTAATTAGGCATTACATCCCTTCAGTGAAAGCATCCTCATCACTTCATTTGTGCCCAGAGCTTTTAAGCAGTAACGCCTCTGCCATCCAAATACTGTAAAAGCTTCCATGTGTAAATAACGGGTCAAAATAAATTTCTGAATGAGGTGCTAAATTCTGCATGGCTTTCCTTCCTCATTTTGGGGATTTTCAGCAAAACTCACCTTTCACTCAAGAGTGATGGAATCAATATGTTTTTTCCATCATTTATGTTGGAAGCAGCACCATAATACAATGCTCCTTCAATTACAGAAGATGGAATCAATACATTTCACCTCCATTTATGTGGTTAAGGTCTAAGTCAGCATGGCCCACCCTGTATTTATGGGGGTGGCTTTAATACAGCTCACTTTCATTTAATGGGGAGGAACTAATATGTCTTGCTTTCCCTTACAGGGGGTGGGAAGAAAAGAATCAATAAATCCACCATCATTTATTGGGAGGAATCTATAGATCTCACCTTGATTTACCACGGAGATCAATATCTCAACCTTCATTAAAGGGGGTGGTATGTTCAAATAAATAAGGTTCATCTGCTTTTAGAGCAAATTGACAGACTATATCTTTCCATGTATGTGGAGATGGTTCAGTATGGCCTTCATATATATAAGGCTTGGACAGCACATGGTTCACCAGCTAAGACAGGGATACATGTGTTTCAGCTCAACAGCAGGACTGGGAAGACAAGGGCAGGTTCAATACAGTGGAATTGTGGACTCTGCATGCTAGAGCTTCTGACTTAGAAATCTGTCTATGCATTCCCATTTGTGAAAGGCCAAGGTTCAGTTTGTATTAGAGTGTGTGGAAGCCCCTGGATTCAGTGTAATATATCTTCCTCAACATAAGACAGTGTAAAGGTGGTTCTTCATTTATGCAGAAGTACATTTGGTGGACTCCCTCATTTACAAAAGCTGGATTCACTGTTCCTTACCATGCTTAATAGGAAGCTAATATGAACTGTACTTTAATTGTAGGAGCAGAGAAAGGGGTATGATATGTTCCAGGATGACAATATTGTGGCAGCCTATCTGAATGTCTGAGAAGGAAGTGCTTCTTTACAGCTCCTTAGAGCACAGTGAAGCAAGAGGTAGTGGGTACACTGCTATGAAGAAAAGGGAAGATGCACAAGAAGCGAAGCTACTTTTACATCAAGTCTGTTACTGGCATGATTTTTCTCTTCTGCATCACACAGTCTGCAGAAAAAGCTGATCTCTCTGCATTTTAGAGCTGCTACTTCAAGCTGTTTCAGGTTTCTTGTCTTTGTCTCCAAAAGACACTAATCACCACCCTTCATATCATCCTCCCTCAAAACAGCTCAAAGCACAGCTGAAAAGAGTGCGACTTGTCCTTTAATCACCTATTAAACATCTAACATCACAGGACTCTTGTGGACACCACAGCAGGGAGCCTTTCAAATTTAGGCTAATGATTTCATAGGAGCTCAGATTACCAGTGAGTGACCAGAAGTAAATGCTAGTTGATGCAGCCAGGGGGCTTGCATGATATGAGTTAGGGGGCATCAGTACAATTCCCAGAGGAGATATGTCAGAACAACTTAGGAAAAAATATCAACCCAAGTGCCCACCTTGTTGGGTTTCTCAGCAGGAAGCCTGTGGACTGAAAGGACCCCAGAGATTGAACTGCCCTGTCACTTTTCATTATGTGCAATAGCTGCACAGCATACAAGCACCTGCAGCTCCCCTTTCAAGGTGAAAAGATAAAAAAGCAAATAGAGAGCACTTTAATATTACCATTAAAATACAGTGTATTGAAAACATGGCAATCCCTGCTGACCTCTCCTTTTTCCCAGGCAAAAAGAGGAAACGGGCAAGCATGAGGTGAGGAACCAAAAGCAGACTGGTTTTGACTCAAACTAGCTGCTTCTTTTGGCTGGTGAAAGGGTGCAGCAGATTTGTAGGAGGCAGATGGGATGTGTCTTTTCCATCCCTGAAGTAGCAGGAATGTTTATTTTCATCACTGCATTGCATCAGCATCACTGCTTCTCCATCCTGGCTGCTTGTAGTGCTGTACTTAAAACTGTGTGTGTCTCTGTGCAAAAGGACTTTTCACAGTCTGCCCTTTTATAATATGATAGTGGGTTATCTAGGTAGACAGACAGAATGTGAGAATGCCTATTTGCACACAGAGTATTTCCATTACAAACAGGATAAATCCACAGTGTGTCCGTCTCTTCCAAGGCTCTCCTGCTACCTTATGCTCTTGTCCTCAAAGACACTACCACTTCCCTTTTTTTGTTTCTTTTCAATTCAAAATATAACACCAGTGTTTCTGAATCTCCCTTGCTTTATGCCCTAATGTCCTGGCTTTGCCCCCTGCCTTCCTTCTGTTTCTCTCTGGGGTCTTTCTTTAAGATGCCCTTCCTTAGACCTCCAGGTAAGCTTCTCAATATTGCCAAAAAATATGAAGATCCTCCAGTCACATCTATAAACCTATGTAATGTTATATTATATCTCTTCGTAGTCTAATACAATGATAAATTAGAGAGTTATTCTGTATGTCACCCTTTTTTCTTAAAGCTTTCTGAGAAATCTTCAGCAGCTACAGATGGATGTGTGAGTTCTGATTCTGCTGAATTCTTGAGGCACACAATACAGGCAGAGTCTCCCATCACTACTCAGATGAACTCCTGGAATGTGATTTGGAAAAGGACAAGACATGTGGCAGGGATCCAACAGGCTACTTCAGAAATTATTGCAAATTCCATCCAGAACTGGAATAAAGCAAGGGAAGGAATAAGAATATACTCCTTAGGGCAGAAGTGTGCCTTAATTACAGAATATAAGAGACCACACGGTATGATGATGGGCTTGTTAGAAGAATTTGAATTAATATCCAGCTCTTACATGCTGCTTTTTGTTAGAAGAGTTCAAAGTGCTTCACCAGTGGCACAAAAATGATGATATTTAGCCAAAACCAGCCAGTGGCAGGACCACAAATGGAAACCAGCTGTCCCAAGCATACTGGGAGTATGTGCTAGTTCCTAGCCATACTTTCTCCCATAAAAGGAATAAGAAATGAGTTCAGCTTCTAGTATGGGCCAGCTGTAAATAAGCAGAAGGACACATATGAATTCTTTCAGGGGTCACCTTCATAAAAATACCTGTTTTCTGTAGTTCTACAAACCCTTCTCCTAGGAGTGCACAGTAAAGACTGCATGACAGAAGTGCTCACCATATGTGCTCCCCCATGTTTCTGCCTTTGTCTACCATAGCAGCCAGTGCAGCTTGGGCACAGCTTAGAGCAAGCCTAACCTGCAGAGAACTCATTCCACTTCGAACTGAAATCAACAGCAACCCCTCTTCTTTGTCTTGGTGTGAGCAGCTGAGCAAATTCAGTGCAGTGATTGAGAGGTGGTATTTCGTGATCCACAAAGTATTTTAACACCTTTTCATCATGAGATGACCACGCAGGCTTTTTGCACTCTTTCCATATCTATTTGATTGTGCTTTCAGTAGCTGTAAACAGGGACACAATAACAGTCTTCCGTCTGCACGGAGTCTTGTTCTGCATTATTCATACATTGCCTTCCTGTTTCACACACTTATGTCAGTCCTCACTCAAGCAAAATTCATGCTAAATGATTCACGCTTTCTTTCTCTGTGTGTGTCTTTCTCTTTTCCTCTGTCTTTGAAATGGGAATGAGAAAAAAAAATTGTAAAAAAAACCCTCTATGATTAGACTTCTACCTCTCCCTTTTTCCTTCTTCCCTCCTCAGCTAGACCCCAATTCTCAGAGACATCTATATCTGGTCTCTTGATTTTAGTGTGTCTGATGCAGAAGAAAATGGAGCAGAGGAGCCATCATTGTTTACAAGTCTCATCAGTATTGTCCTGTTATGCACTGATTAATCCTAATTTCTGAGATTAAAGAAAGAAACCCCCCATCTGTATATTGTCTTTGCTGCTGCCAGAGATCCATCTTCTCTTTCTCCTTTCCCTGCCCTGCCCTCAGGATGTTTGCCCTGAGAAGCTTCCACACCTATCTTAGGAGCATATTACTTGCTCCAGGGCACTTGCCAGGTGCTGTGCAGTTCTGTTTTGCTACTTCCGTTACTTGATATTCATATGGGTTTAATAGAAGGGCCAGCAGGAAGGCACACATTGTGGCATTCTGTGTACAGAGATGAATCCCAGCTTTGTGGTCTTTTTTGACTTGCATATGATGCAGCTGAATGCTTTAACCTGCAGATGCCTGACTAACTCTTCAACATTACATCAAGAGATGACTGAGGTGCTGATGATGGGTTGAAGAAAGCAACCAAGGACACTGGAGCCAGTTTTCACGGTTCACCCCATAGAAAAGGTATCAAGGCCAGAATGATTTTAGATTACCATACATGCCAGTGTCCAAGACGGCATTTTTCTGTCTTAATATGGCTAAAAGGTTGCAATCGTTCCCCTCAGAGCAGAAATCCCTCCTGTCATCCATGATTTACGTCATGCTCAATGCGCTCTAAAGCACTGCATCAGGGAATGTACTCTCAGTGCACTAAGAAACTGAAACTACTGCTGAATGCAGATGACTGCCAGCTGAATAGACTTTCTCACTGGGAATTACCAGTGCTTGCCAAACTGCAGTGGGTGGCCATGCTTTTCTTGGGGAATGTGAAAGGTTCCTTTGGTTCGTTAGAGCCCTGAGTAAGACCAGTGTAACTGAGAGATGCCTACCTCCCACTGAGATCCTGCAGTGCCGTAGTGAGCAGAGACACTTCTGCTGATGCCCTGTCTGTAGTGACAAACGGGCTGAATGCTTCTGGCAGGGCAAACCGCATAAAAGAGTCTTCATTTAGGGGTTTTTTCCTCCTTCTGGTCCCGAAATATATTTGTATTTTACATTTCATCTGTTGCATTTTAGTGTCTGCTACAAAAGCCACCTACTTTACTGGACCTCTGGAGCATGAACTTTCCTTCAGGAACCAACCAGTTAAGTCCAGTTATACTGTTACCTTTTCTCTGAAACTGGCCCATGCCAGAGGATTATAGGGAAGGTGGAGACAAACCATTGATGGCAGATGGTTTGAGTACAAGAATTATTGCAGTAATACAGACAGTAGTTTTCAATTACAGAATTTTGCTTTATGGGGACTTTGTAATGTTGCTGAGAAATTAGTCTTTGTAAGGATTTGTACTTCTTATCTAGAAATGAAGCAGGTGTGGGTTTTTGCATTGAGACAACTAGGGAATAAAGCAAGCAAGAAGGACTTACTTGAATGAGTTTTTTTCTGATATTGATAGTAAATGCTCTTTCATCTTTCTTATATTCTTCCTGGTTAAAGCCTTTTGAAACAACGTGAACATTTTCTGTGGTATTTACAGTTCAGATGCCTGCAAGCACATCATGGTGCTTTTCCACATTAGCCGGTTTTTCTAGCAACATCAGCCAAAGGAAGCTGTCTGCTGCCAAGGAAGCTCTGCAGTTGCGAAACTGTGAAGAAAGACACACCAAGAGGAATGGGAATTGTTTTATCCCCGACGAACCCTGCCCCATTCTGTGCAACCTCATTTTCAGAGCAATGATTATCCTGACATCTGGGTACCCTCAGTTGGGCTTGCTCTTACTGGACTATTTCTATCAGACCTAGCCTCTGTTGCTCATGATGCAATTTCTGAGTGTTTTCTTGGCTCAGTTCAGGTGTGGAATCCTCTTTTTTGGGTTAGGACCATCTTCATCCTGGCCTCCAACAATGGGTGGAACAGTTTCCTCACCCTGCCTTTCTCTGCAATCCCTACATCTAACTGTTTCTCTGGGGTGAAGAGGGAATGCTGAAATTTGTGATGCTTTGTTTCTCACCCTACCTTTTTTTTGCATCCAGAAGTCCTCCAGAGACCCAAATCCATCTTCTACACTGAAGCAATGCTGGGGAAGGGGAGGGACTGCAGACTGATTTTCAGGGGACTGCACTGTTCAGCAGAGGGACTGTATCCAGGCAACCTGCTTCCCCTGCCTGAGACAAGGACACACAACTGGGACTTTGGAAAACTAAGAAGAAGCTACTGTAAAGAGTGGGCTACATGGGGGCAGCGGGGGAAATGGTGCGGGGGGAGCCATGTTATTTTGAGCAGGTTATTTCTGCCCTGGCATCTTCATGACACTGGACCCAGCTACAGTAGCCAACAGAGCCACCCAGCTGCTCCTTTCCAGGTCCCCACCAAGAGATGGGAAAGGGAGTGGCTCTTTCATTCTCCCATAGGATGGGCACGGGGACAGGCTTGCCCTGCCTTTTTCAGGAGCCATTCCCCAGCTCCTGAGCGAAGAGGATTGTAGTGCACTATAATCCTGCTTCTTGGGGCACAGTGAGAAAAAGCCCTATATTGTTTGGAAAGCTCAAATCCTGCACTGTGATGGATGGACAGACAAAACAACACACGCAGGCAGAAGATGCTGTGAGACATCAGAATGGCCCATGCTGAGATCCTCCACAGGCAAGCACCTCAGGAGTTAAAACCTCCTTTATTGCATTGCTATCTACCTCACCTGGTGCAGGGGAGTCTTAGATTCTGCACACCTGCTTTGACCAAGGTCCTAGGATTTGGGCCCAACTTCAGACCTCACCTGATGCTTTATCAGCCAGGAGTCAGGGTGGGCTGCCAGCAGCTCTGCAAAGCACAGGGAAAGCCTCTACACAATGACTGTCTCGATTCTCTCCCTAAAGGCAAAGACATGAATTTTTCCAGGACCCAGCACCATCTTGCTTGTCAGCTGTTCATTGTTCATTGGTAAGTCTCATCTAACGGCAAGGTAAAAGGTATGTCCTTTAAGTGGAGCTGCCTACATGTCTTCTGACACCTCTGGAATGTGGGTCTGGTTTTGATATTTAGGGACTCCGCAGGGGATGAAGAAGCCCATAGCCCTTTGGCAAGAGATCCTCCAGGCTTCCAAACTGAAGGAAGTAAATTTGTTCTTCGTTCCTGTTTCCTCTTTTTCTCAGTCATGCTCAAACAGTGCATATTGTCCTTCACCTCAATTAGTCCCCTTTGTTTACCACAACTCTATTGTATCTCCCCATCTCTCTTCCTACTCTTTACTGTCTCCTCTTTCCTCCTTCATATGGTTTTTCAGATCTGAGCCCCATCACCCTGTCTGCCTGGGCTGGCAAGACTGCTTAATAAGCAGAGCTAGGCTAGGAGGGGCTCCTACCCACGGCTCAGGCATATCCTGACCTTTCAAGTGCCTCTCTCGGAGGAGTACCTCCGTTGCCTGCCCTTTGACTTTTTTCAGTGCTTTTTAACCTGCGACTGAGTAGCTCACAAAGTGCCGTTTGCCAAGAGGAGAGAAATGAACTGGGGGGAGGAAGGGGAGGGGCAAGGGGCTTGGAGAGAACATTAAGGAGCTAAAAATAACCATGGGTCAAGTCTAAATGAGCCTGAGGCGCTTCTCCTCCCCCTGCCCGCAGCTGATGCCGCAGTCAAAGAGAGGACAAGCAGCCATGAAGTATTCGGACTGTCTTCAGAAGCGGCACCTCGCCCTTCCCTCGGGGCATGCCTGCTGCCAGGACGGTGATTGCTACACTGCTGTAGAAAGAGGAAAACAAAACAAATTGAAAGGAATCTGCCCCAAAATAACCCCTCTGCCTCCTGGCACCACGTCAGCCACAGAAAATTTTGTGAACCACAGATGTTAGGCAGGAAAAGACCTATTAGTTCCCATCGGCTCTCCAACCAGGAGGTGGGAAAAGGAGAAGTTAGGGCCAGATTATCCCCTCCAGACTATTTCAGTCAAGTATATCAGATAGGAAATTCTCTTTAGATCAAATAGACAGATACACAGCTCTCCACAGCCTCCACTTTGAACACAGTGACTCCCCTTAAGGTATCCATGCAGGTCTGATTCAGAACGGCACATAGAGATGAAGCAAAGATTATAAAGCACCATGACATAACATCTGGTGTTTGGTAAGCTCTAATAAATAACTAAAAAGAAAGTTTTGAGTGTCCTAATCCATGACTTGCATGAGGAAGTTTCACCAGCTTGCGTGAGAATTAAGGAGTAAGAAACACAAAGCAGAGGCAAGTGTTTCAAATGTGTCTGGGGAAAGTAGTACTACTAATTTAAACACAATACAAATGGTATTTTAAAAACCTACATATAAGTGTAAAGATAGCAGAGGCCAGCAGAGGTAAGAAATGCATGTGCAGCAAGCCAGTGTTTAACTCTCATTTCCCTTCTTTCAGATCCCTGCCTATTCAGTATACCAGACATCCTGAAGTATTCAGCAAATGAGGACATCATCAGCCTTCCTTCCAGTCCAGTGAATTGAACCAAACTCAGATTTCAATGTCTAGTTTTCCTCTCCAGTCTTCTTATAGCCTGAGCTTATGCACAAGGGATTTAGGACTACTAGAAGGCTTGATGTTTTTTCAAATCCATGTCCTGCTAAAGACAGTGATGCGTACCTTGCCAGCAGATTTCACAGCTGTAAGCAGACAGATGAGAAATATCAGTATGTAGATATAATGAATTGTCATCCAGATTCCATAGGAGAGTCTTTTATGATTGTTTATGCTTTTCCCAGTTTCATCAGTGTTCCTGTGACCTTTCTGCTGTCACTCATCTACTTCCCCATTCTTCCTGCTATCTTCTACACCATCTTCTTGTCTGTCCCTGCCATCCAACTTCTGCTCCTCTCATGCTTTGAAACTTTAGAGAGAGAGCTTAAGACAGGAGCCAAATGATACTAGCCAGGTACAGAGGATGCAGGCACTAGTGATGAGAAGCATGATCACACAGATTTGCCAGGTATGGTGCTACATTCTGGGATTAACTTCAAGGTCTAGGGAGCTTTGTTTCTCTAACTATTTACAGTATAAAACAAAAATAAATGAGCAGCTCTGCAATGGAGAGGGGAAGTGGGTGAGATCCTCACAAATTTTGTGAATTCCCCTCCCTTTGACAATAAAATGAGAAAGAATAAAATTGGCTACAGAACTGGCTACTTCCCATGTGTCATCAGCCTGCTAAGTACTGTACAGCCCAAGAAAAACATGAAGTTCAGCCAAGCTGAGACTTCCCAGCTCTCATACTGAGGACATTCCCACTGTGTTCCCTGAACGCTTCTCTAATGGCCCTGCTGACACCTGTGCACATCCACTGTTATGACATAAAGGTGGGGGAAACTGAACCAAGTAAATCCAGGGACTTGCGAACAGATGACCCAGCTAGTTACCTCTTCAGGCAGGACTAGCTTGTACAGAGCACAAAAAGGGGATAAAACAGCCCAAGAGTCGTGGTGAGGGAGATGGTAAACTGTTACAGTGAGCAGGCCTAGAGGACTTAAGAGAAGGATGTGGAGGTTCTCGTCACAAAGCCCCAGGAACAATTCATCTAACATTTGCCAGGAATACTGTCCTGTGGGGAATAAGGGGATGAATGGAATGATCTAATCCTACCTTCCAATCCTGTAAGCAGCCTAACTAATCTCAGACACTGGTTTAAAAGGTAGTCTGCAGGATGCTCTTACAAGATGCTTCCTGAATTCATTTTCTCTTACGTCTTAAAGGGAGACTTCTAGCTTAAGACAGTACTGCTTGACATGGCTAAGGAAGTGCAGAGCTGAAGCTGAGTCTGTGAGAAAACCCCTACTCAGCAGCACCTTAATTTTCAGTTCCCAGCACCTGACACTGGAAGGCTGCCATTCTCCTCTAATCCCACAACACAAACCAGACCAGCCTTTTCCCACTGCAAGCTCCCTTGAGATATCATCATTGCCTTTTTTCAGAAAGGCAACCTGGACTGTATCAATGAGCGGTCTGGTGTCCAGCAGAGAAGTGTGACTCATTCTTTCTTTGTCACAGTCATAAAAGCCACAATAGGACATGTTGCCCCTGATGGCAGGAGACAGGAGAGGATGAACCAGAAGGTCAGCCTAGAAAAGCATTTCTTCCAGTCCTGTGTTGCTTGCCCAGCAAAACTGAGAGAGAAACAATGCTTTCAATGTTGAGAGAGAGGATCAAGAGACTTTAATTTGTCCCTGCCTTGCCACTGACTGTGTAGGGTTTAATGTATCTCTTCTATTATTTTACCTGTAAAACACAGGCACTAAAACACACTAAACACAAGGAAAGTGTAGAACTCAATGAATGGATAATTGTGTATCTTGGGAACAAAGTATGCATTTGCAATTAACTGAAGATATTCTCTATTGCCACCAGCCTTTGTAAAGCACCTTCATTGCTCAGAAAGAAACATATAATACAGTTAGCAGTACACATTATTAAATTAGTCATTCATCCTGCAATTCTATATGCCAGCATATTTATAATGTGCCAGTTGGTTTGGTTTCTAGGTGAGAAATGCACAATATTGAACTCAAATTAATGAAATAAAATACTTTACATATTTCTGATTAGAAATGCTACAGATTATTTCCAAAATTATATTGTTAACAACATATGGCTTGCCATGTTCAGGAGGTTTTCATTGCTGCAGTTGGTGGTACAGTTTGGGATCCCCAAGTCAAAAGATGTTACATAAATACCAATGCAAAAGTACTTCAACAGTTTCTCACCAACGAAACTCCAATGGCTTTGTGCATACTTTGCATAGTTGTTTATTACTATTACTATTTTTATTATAACTTTTTTGAAAGTTAAGTAATATAATATATTAGGTATGATTATAATTATTATTCCAGATTCTCTGGTATATTTCCTTTAAGATGGGACCTGAATCCCAATGACTGCCTCCCAGTTTGGACAGTTCTATCTTCTACCACTTCTCTCCAGTTTCAGCTGGATATAATCTGATTCCATCCATAAGAGACAATGAAAGTGCTACTCTGTACTGTTAAATAATTGTCATGTTCAGCCCTAGGAATGACTATTTCAACAATGGGATAAGCAATTTCTGTATTTTATTTGTAAACACTTGGCATATTTCAAATTAAAATGCCTACCTAAAGAGTTAATTTCAAATATTTGTGCTTAGTGATGTTTATCCCTTCTCTCTTAATTTCTTTCTAGTCCAGATCCCCTGGTCTAAGTGGGAGGGAGGATTACAGAACTCAAATTGTCTTTAAGCTACTTAAATACTTCAGTAATTCTGAGGCTAGTGGCAGCTCAGTTTAGCTCCTAGGGATCATGCCAATGGCATCACCTGCTCAAACAGGGCAGAGCTAGAAGATGGGACCAGCAGATCTGAGCATTCATGGGCCAGATGAAGAGAAATCATCCACCAAACTAAGATGGGGAAGCACAGTTGCGGGATGAAAGGGCAGCAGCTGTAAGAACTGAAGATTTCCAGAGGCAGTTTTTAACCACTGGTGAGAGAATCAGCTGTGATTTCAACAGCCACATCTACCCAACTGGACTGAACCACCTCCAGCACAGAAAAGGCCTCAGGGAGAAGATAAAAGTTTAATTAATTAATGCTTGTAAAATGCTTTGAGACCCTCAGATGGAACACACCAGAGAAGTAGAAAGACTTAATTATTTTTACCACTGATATTATGGGGGGCCATTGATAATATCTTATTTAGATACTATAGTCCTTTCATTCTTTTTAGGCTGGATCTGATCTGCACATGGTATCTGAGACCTAAGAACAGCTAGCAGAAATGGTGAAATTATAATCTCAAGTATTTGGTTTCTAAAAATATCTTTTCAGGGGTATACACTCAACATTATGTCAGACCTGCTGCTAAAAAGTAATCAACCTACAGCATGAGTACACCTTAAACCAGCCACTGAATTGTGCCTTTGTCTCCTGCCACAGCAGTTCTTTTTCCCTTATTTCCCTTTACATGATTTTGCAACAGGAAATTTAGCTATTAGCTAAATGGCAGAAAAATATTCATACTGACATTATCAGAGTTAACCTGCTGAATAAGCACAAGGAGATACTGGCTAGTTTAGCAGGACAGGAAAAGGGACTCCAGATCCTTTCACCTCCATGTCACCAGGTCCAGCCTGGTGCAAAATAATTGCAAAAATGCCATTTGACACCTTTTTGGCACGCTGAACAAAATGAACTGGGCAAGGGAACGATGGAAAAATCTCAGCCCAAGTCCCACTGGGACAAGTATCAACACTACAAATGGCACTGCTTTCCAGGTCAGAAAAGAGGCCATTGCATTCCTCACGCACATTACTTCCAGGAGGGCAGGAGGAATAATGTCAAGACCATGTTAAAGAAACTTGCCCTCTCCTGCATGTACTTTTTAGACTCCAAAATTAACTGAATACCTACTGTCATAAGAAATACCCACTTCAAAGTGCAGAGGTGAGAAAGTGGATATCAGTCAGACAAGGTACTGTTATTTGCAGGCAGTTTCCCAAAACTAGCTGCTTTAGGAGTGTGCTTCAGGAAAGAAATGGGAATTACTGCTAGTAACAATCTGTTATAACTCCATGTTACTAAAATACATCTGCACCCTGCACTGTATCCATCCCTGGTTTGTTTGCTGCAGGAAGCATAGCTCATTTGGAATGAAATTCAGTAGAATGAGTGGCTGATTCTCAAAATTACAGTATCTTAGACGCCCTTGAGTCTTTGCTATAACACTTGGGCACTACCTTGTCCTTAGCCTTTTTTTTTTAATGATACCCTGATGCCCCTTCAGATGTTCTTGTAAATGCTGCAGTCAGCATGGATCTTACTGCCGTTGCACATGTACCTCATATGAACAAGTCTGGATTTTTTAAGCAACTGTGTTTAGCATATCATAGAATTGTAGAAAGTTAAGTGCTGCAAAATTATGGAACTAAAACTGAGGGCCTGAATGTGCAGCAAAGCTACCCTGAACTTTATCTCTTGTGATAAAGAGATAAACCACTTTCTGACATTCACAAGGAAGGTTAACAGAGAGACAATTCAGCTGATCTTTGTCCATGGTTCCTAATGGGATGCATATCTGATAAATTATGTGTTACGTGGAATAGATAGCCGTGGTTTTTCTATATGGTGCAAGACTTACAAAGTTTCTTGGTACTGCAGAAGTCCAAAGACAAGCAATTAGGACTCACTATTTTCTTGTATCTGTAATGGTTTGAATCTTGGATGAAATGGGTTTATTCCTTGTAACTCCCTGTCTTGGCTGACAGGATGAGAAAATTCACAGGTTAAAGTTTTGAAGCTCAGGCACAGCAGCGTAACCAAAGTGCTGTGTAACCACTGACAGGATGAGCAGAAGGAAGGCCCCATTCCTTGAGAGGAGAATAGGAGCACATAGATGGCCACAGCTTCTCCACAGCCACATTCATGTGTAGACGTACAACCCTGGCCCAAGCCCAAACTACAGTTAGACCTTTTTACTGGATGAAGAATTGAAGCATGGAGGAAGGGACACCCAGATTCAAAAGCTATTTATACACCTAATTATGCAGATAGATGCCAGCTAGTATTTTCAGAAAACACTGTTCAGCAGCTAAGAGATCGGTAAAAATCTGCCCTAAATCAGCCTACGGACAAGATGAAAATCACAGAGGTCAAAGACAGAGAGGTCACCATAGGAATAGCAAGCTGCTGAGTGTCAGCTGCTCTGCAGGAAGCACCTTGGTGCGTACTCCACTCCTTTGGTAAAGGTGAAGTAGTGTGAGGCAACTTGTCTATCAACAGAAAGGAATGAACTGTCTCAAGTTTAGTGTGGCACAAAGGTGTGTAAATGGATATGGCGCTGCTAGTCTCTCAGTACACAGACGACTTACAAGGCAGAGCATTACAGTTCCTAGAAAGAAATCCAACAAACTCAGAAAATAAAGCATTCTGACCTACTTTCACCTCCACTAACCTAGTCCTTCCTTAAAAGCTTAAGTAGATACATTCACTTGTTGCTAGGCTCTCAGCAGCAGGATTTGAAGTCCAGGGATTCCAGTTACGCTTAGCAAAGGAGCATGTAGTGGTGCCCGCAATACAGACATTGTCTCTCACCCCCACTCTCACAAATAGGAGGACTGGTAGCTTGAATGCTTTTGCAGCTCTCAGTTGAGCTCAGCTTTTGTGAAAGTCTATAAGCAGAGAGATGGGTCTCCGAGCACCCAGAACAAAGCCCACTAAACCTTCACGGGTCACAGCAAGGCCTTTCAGAGCTGGGGTCACTACTGAACTTTGCCTAAATCAGCCTGACCAGCTTATCATAAATGAGGATGATAACATGGTAGTGTTTGCCTTACCAGGGACAGGGATATGCAATGGGTGAAGGTGAGGCTAAAAAACCAGATATACTTGACCTTTCTTCTTGGGTCCTCTGAGGACTTGCAACTCACACCCTGTCTGAGAGCACTGGTGACCTGGTCTCAGAGATGGAAAGACGAGATGCACAGGATTTTAACAACAAAGTGTGTTTGTAGTTCCACTAGAGCTGAATCCAGGAAATTTCATTGTTCACAGCATGGGCCATGACCGCAGCAGCCTGCTTTGGAGGCAGTGACCTCTGCCAAATGGTGACAGAACTCAGCTCCTACATTCAGCTTAATCCCGACCTGCAGCTCCACCTTTTAGCCCCTGGCTTCCCAAATCGCTTTGACAAGACACTGAACTCCTGACCTACAGAATCCTCTTTTAGTCCAGTCCTTATCCCCCCCGCCCCCCGTCTCTATCATTTCATCACCCTGAGCTCTGCCAAAGCCTCTCACTCTGGATCTGTAACACCTTTCTTACTCCAACACTGAATATACTAGCAATGGCATTCTCACCAGTAAACTCTTCTGCCTGACCGTTTCCAACACCCCTTGACCCTTACAGTACCGGCTTTTTTAGCCACATTGATGGGTTAAACTACACCCCTCCCAATTTGAACTGCCTCTGCTACTACAATTCAGGGCTCACCCTTCCTCCTGCTGTGTTGATGCACCTCCCTCTTAAGAGGCTCTCAGCATACTTTATTCTTAATGGCTACAGCCTGCAAAGATGCTGAAACAGGAAGCCAAATGAATGCTGTGCAACCTTGGGAATGCAAATTCCATGTGTTTGTGAAGTCAAAGCAAGCCATTTCCTTCCCCAGTCCCTCCTCCCTTCACAGGCGTGCAAGCCGCAGCTAATAGGAAAACACACAGGCGCACACAAAGCTTTGTCCATGCTAATTGCCAGGAGCTGAGCCTCAGTCATCCTGTTGACTAATTTGTCAGCCGCTGCTGACTCAGCAATCTTGGAGGGCAGTTTCTCTCAAGCGCTTAAGTGCATTGAGAAGTAAATGGCTCTTATTGTTCTTTCCTTCCCTTCACTCTGGTGTCTGTATTTGTGGACAATTCTTGCCCCGGGCTTGACCTTGGCTGCAGCAGCGACTGGAAGGCTGGGATTGCCATGGCTAGTGGGCCTCTCATTAAACCCTAATGGAAAGAACAGGCTCGGTAGTGGTAGGAGAAAGAGGGGGGAATGTGTGACCTCATCTGGAAATAGCATATACTCCAGCAGGGTAGGACAGAGAGGAGAGAGCTGACCTGAATTATGTGCACTGCATGAGTTAAAAACAAGTGAGATCAACAAACTGGGCTGTCTGGAACAAGCATCCCTAGACCAGCCTGAAATATGCAGGACTTTCTCACTGAGTGCTGCCTCTGCCCTTTGCTTGAACAGCAGATCTGGGGATGAGCCCAGGCAAAAGTCCTCAAGCCAAAGGGAGAAACTGCTTCTGGTGGACTGCAGATGACACGGGAAGAGGCAGAGGTATCCTTGGGCCGATGCTGCAGGCAGGACAGACACCTGCAACCACTCCATGCAGCAGCATGCAGTTCTGAGCAGCCGTGCATGAGGGCCATCCCATATCCTGGCTGTGTAACGGCTTGTTCGCAGAAAAGGTTATTTGAAAATGAGAGACAAAGTAGAGGAGGAGACAGAAAACAAAGTCCTACAGAATTCCCTTTACCCCAGACTGTTCATGGAGATCAGTGCCCCGAAGTGCACAGGTGGGACAGCCCATATTGCACAGGCACATCTACCCCAATGCACAGTGGCCAAAAACATGTATTTGTCCCACAGCTGCATGAGCCCATGCACACTTTTGAAGAGCACATATCTATGTGGGGGGAGAAACGCTGCCACACGTTAAACAGGTATCTCATATGCACACATTTATTTGTACATGAGGCTTCTGTTTGTGCATATCCCTGGTGTATCCCTGTCCTGAGCATACCCAGTAGCCCAGCTCTGCCCACAGGCCTGACTCAGTCCATCCCTGACCAAGTAGCTCTGTCAGTACTGTGAAACTTTGACTTAGGTGATAGCAGCAGAGTCAAATCCTTTCTTGGAGAGCAACAAGCAGAGTGCATTTCTGCAGTCACTGTGGAGGGAGTGCTGTGAATGCATAATACTTGTTGGCAGAGCAGTACAGACCGGGATTCTGTTGAAGTTTCATCTGCAGATGATTAAATAATTCATCATCAATAATATTGAGAACTTTGGCAATATTTTCACTGAATAAATATTCACAAATACATTTCCATTATTTAGCTAGCTTTGGCTCTGTCACATTCCATTTAATATGCAGCTCTACCCGACTTTGTTTCCAGGTAGGAAAATAGGCTGGAGCTTGTAAGATGTGTGGATCCCAGTAAGTTTTAGCCAGTTTTGCAATCAGCAGGTGGCATTTATCTAATTGTCTCTTTGTGAGAAAGGGCTTTGCTATGCAATGTTTTCCTAAGCAACCTGGGTATCCCAAAAGTGTTTATTAAGAGACCTAGGCATTTATAGTATGTACAACTTCTGTCTGCATTTTCTTTAAATTATTTTTTTTTTGTAACGTCTCAGAAATAGCAGGTTTGCTGTTTTTCACTTTGACCTATATGCCCTGTTTATTGTATTTTGAAGAAAGTACTCTTCTTTTGGAGAGTATGCTGCATGTTAGTAACATCAGTAGGTCCTCTGAAGATAACAGTCATGTTTTTTTCTGGGTCACTGTTTTGAGAAAGCCTTAGAAAACAAACCTTCTATCTTTCTCCAGCTGCCAAACCAGATATGAAACAAAATTTTGCAGGCTAGTCCTGTGGGTTTTTTTCCTAAACATCCTCAGTATAGCCTGCTCTGTTCCTGACTTGCAGGAGTCTGGATCATTGTTAGGCTGTTAAAGAATTTGCTTTTATTCCAGGCTTTCTGAAGTTTACTTTTCCCATTTCTTTCCATCCATCTCAGTTTAGTTACAAATCTCTCTCCTCCTGGGAATTTCTCTGCTCTGCTAGTGAGTCTGCGTCCTTTTATATGGCTCATAAAGAGCTCATGGACTCCTGGGAGGTTCAGAAGACTATAATGAATAACTCAAAAAAATAATCATTCCACCACGTAGAAATGCTGAGAGGCTCTAATTTCTATTGAGGACATATCATACAAATGTGGCCCTTCTAAGCCAAACCTATTTTAAAATAGAATATTCCAACAGTCACTGGAAGACTTTTCAGAGACAAAAAACTTCTCACTGTCCAGACATCACCTTTATTAAATGCCTCACCTAATTCATTGGGATCTCTCCATACTAGGCAAAATACCAAACACTAAAATATATCAGGTAGAGAGAAAGATGAGAGTGATGAAGTTGGGACCTGAATTGTCACAGAAAATTACTTCATAATGTTAAATTTGACTCATGGCCACAATCCCATAAAAGTGGGTATTTATCACAGGAAGAGACAGATCCCTAATCTTGGCTGTATTCTATGTATGTATTAAGTTCAAGGACAGAGGTGGTCTTAAACCACCCTTAGTGTCACCACTCATAATGTGTTGCATTCTCTGATGTAAATTAGAGCAGGCAAAAGAGTCTTACTAAAGGGGTTTGATTTTTTCTAGATGTTGCAAAACAGTCACAGGCACAAAGTCAAGACCCTTTACTGTTGATGGGTTCACAAAGCCTGGCAGTAAGATGTGCCACAGTACTTCTCTCTGTCTGGAGGAGTGAGACCCTCCAGCAGTCAGACCTACACTAGACCCCCATCTATTCACCAGCACCACATTGCAACCTGCACCTCTTGATCAGCTTCACAGTGTGAAAGCAATAAGCTCTTTGGACTGCTTTGTAAATCAAGAGTTAGAGCAGACTAGGCCTGTACTATTTTTTATTCCTACTGCAAAATGTTTTCCAAATAAATGTTAGCTTTTCTTTCCTTGCCTGAGAATGAGGATGTTTCTCCAATGTATGAAGAACTCATGGAAAAGGAAAATCCTGCCTTTTTTATTTTAATGGGGGTACTTTCATTTTATCTATGAAAGAAAATAGTTTCTTCACCCATCAGCTTCTCAAGTGAAAATAATGATTGTTATTAAAAAAATGTGAAGCCCAATAGAAAGAGATGAAAACATTATCCTGAAATGCTATAGTGTTTCCCCTTTTCCCTTTCTTTTTCTTCCTTTTTCTTCACTTTTCCTCTGCCTCCTCGTCCAACACTTTCTACCTTCTCTGTAGTAGGAATCAATGATTTTAGTAACACAAATTTTAGCACCAAAGACATTTGTAAAAGCTGGGTAGTTTGGAGCCAGGGCTCTATACCTCGCACCGTGCTTCTATTCTAGTTACTGCTGACATATCCTTCAATCTCAGCATGGGATTAAGTACACAGGTTATCAGACAATTCTATCCTCTCAGTATAAAACTGCATCACTGGGTTCCCACCCTTTTTCTTCCATTTCAGTGAGCTGCAGCTTTTCCCTCCTTCTATTTCTATTTGTGATACCTTATGCCAAGAGCATTAAGTATATTGCTCCCTTCCCATCCGCATCCTCCCAGCCCCCAACCCCCACCCTTGAGGAATGAGGTTGCTGAATTGTATTCATAGGTCCCATTCTACTGTGACTGTATAAAATTAAAGGTTTACAAAATCCAGTTCTGCTGCTGTTGCCATGGTGTCTAGGAAAGTCTTGAGAAGCACAGGCAATAGCAAACCAGGCCTAGTTTTGCATAAGGGACTTCTCTGAAGGAGGGAAGAGGAGCTAGTGCAACTCCTGTGGATTTAGGAGACAAGTAAACAGCTTCTCATGAAAGGAAACAAGCAATTTCCCTGGAAATTGCAAGGGCACTTGTCTCCTTTTCAGTACCTTGGCTTAACGGGGAATCCCTCAGTCTCTCCTGCCACATTCCAGTGGGGCTTAAATGAATTACAAAAGAGCAACAGGGTACTTCTCCTTTGGGTGATCATGCTTATGGTAGTGCAATGCTGAGGAAGGCTGAAGGGACCGCAGGGAGCTCCTATGTGTCTCTAATTTTGGGTGACAGTACTGAAACAGGACAGCCAGGCTACACCACCAACCACCAGCATTTTGGAGGGACTTGTCTAGCAACATTAACAACATTAAAACATGAGTCACATTGGTCCTTAAAGCCTCCTCCCCCATCAGTTTTCTCTGAGGGATGGCTTTTTTCTCCTGATTTTATCTTCCCCTCTTGCTACCCTCCTGTGTTCCCATCTGGCCTGATCTCTGTGGGAGCTTGAACAGCTCTCTCTGCCTCCAGTGTGACATCTGGGGTTGGCAACACCAGCCTCCATCCCACAGGGATAGGCTTGTGGGGGTGATGTTTGGTGAATTCATGTCTACAAGCACTTTGAGGTCCTCTTACCACCTCACTATAGAAGATGACTATTTTGATTGCTGCTGTCCCTCCCACAGGCTACTTCTTGGACTTGGATCAGTGTGATGCCCTGCCTAAAGCTCTCGTGCCCTTTATACAGGGACATGGCAGTTCCTGAGCAGAGCCTCCTTCACACAGGTTATTTCTGTATCAGAGGTGCTGCACACCAGGCTGCCTAAATCCGGGGCAATCCAGGAAGAGGTGATTCCTCCTCTGCCTTCCCTGCTCACAGCGCATTGTCACCTACTCTGTGAACCAGGCCAGATGCTATGCTGCAGCTTTGCTTTTACTTGGGGAATTACATGCTAAGATGGTTCCTCCTTCCCATCCCCCATATCTCCAGTCACAAAAACAAGCAAATGCTTGTGAGCTAATCCTGTGCAGAGACTTTATTAAATAAACACAACTGGTTCTGGTGACTTGTTTGTTTGGGGTTGCTTTTTTTTTTGTTTTGCATTTGCTATCTTTGGAAAGCTAATCCTCTGGAGTCCACCCAGCGATTTCAGTCACCTCCAAATAACACTTACTAATAATCTTAATAAATCCATCTCCTAAGCGGCACTCACTACTGCCTGGCACTGAATTACACAGAACACCTCAGAAGCTCTGCTTCAGATGACACCTTTGTTTATCTGGATCATAAGTGAAATAGAGCACTTGCTCCATACATTCTCAAATCTCCTCGAGTGGCTCTTTCGGGCAGTGTGACTGCCAGTGAAGAGGAAGACGGTCAGGAGGATGTGACTAGCAGGCTTCCTCTTTTCCTCCGCCCTGCTCCAAGCCAGCTCCTGAGCACTTCTCACAAGCCTGCTTATATCCGGCTTAAGAGAGACATAATAAATATACGTGTAGCCATAAACAGAGAAACTGTTTGATTTCTATGGAAAAATGAAAGCTCATCATCAAAATAATGGTCCTGATCAAAGCAGGGAAACCTGGGGACATACTCTTCGCACTTTTGGTGGCTGGTCTAACTACTCATGGCAAGAGATGGGGCGTCAGGACATTGACATTCTATTCTCATCTATTTACTTGGCTTTGTGAAATTGGGACAAGTAATAAAAGCAGAGATCCATCAGGCACCAAGACTAGATCATAAGCACTGCATGTGTCTCAGTTCAAACTGCAAACCTAACTCTTCCTAGGTTCCATAGCCTAATTTAGGGTCCCTGAAAACTAAGCCATGCTCCTGTTTTTAACATTGTCTTTCCCCTAGTACTTGCAGACCTTCATGCCTTCTCTGCTGATCTCATGGTGAACATGCTTCCTCCACTTCACTCCTGAAGAACTTCAAACTGGCACGCAAGTTCACACAAAGACTTTTTCAGTAAGGCTCCATTTCCTTCAAAACAACTCTATAAGAAGCACTGCTCTGCTTAAGTATTATTAACTCCTGGTAGTAGTGATGGGAAAATTAAAGATCCATGTGAAATGACTAGCTTATAGCAGTGGCAAATCAGGTACTAAGGTAGAAAGAGGACTGGAGATTTCTTGCATTTAGATCCTCAGTCTACACAGCCAGACCCTTTTGAAGATCTTAGTTTAATGATTTAATCACAGCTTATTATATGCTCTGAAATATCTGGATGACAGACATTATGCATATTACCACTTTAACTTGTCTGTATGTCTCCTTTAGAGTGGCTGACACTACAGGCAGCTTCCTTATTATACCACCGGTGAAATCCAACGCTTGCTATAGTCTGGCTCGACTTCTTCTGACTGGTTTTCAGTATTCTGTGTTTCACAGAGAGAAGAAAGCTCTTGGGAAAGATGCCAGGGTCTTGGCTTTGATTACACTTATTGAGAAGTGAGGCAGTTCCAAACCTCCACCAGCAGAAAGTGATAGAGAATTTTGTAGCACTGATGCCCTGTAATACTGGAACTGGCACAGCCACGGCTGGGCAGAAAGAGAGAATCCTATTTCTAATACAAGCTCATCCTTACTTACCACCATCTCTTCAGAGTCAAGGCAAGGTTAAGCCAAACACTAAGAGAATTAAGAGGTTTGCAGTTTTTATCCTACATTAACCATTTGGTCTCACCCCTCCAAGCACCCTCTAAGGATTCTATCAGCTAAACCTTCTTCCAAGACCCCTTTGAGCCATTGGGGAGCTACAGATTTTGGGGAGTTTATTTTTGTTCTGCTTCCCTGTGTTGTGCCCTCTGAGATTCTGAGTGCCATAAGCAGAGGCCATATGAAGGGGGAAGGCAGTAAACCAAATTGCCCACAGGAATTTGCTGTGTTAAGAACACTATGAGTTGTTTAAAAAAAAAAAAAAAAGGAAAGAAAAAAAAAAGAGAGATTACTGTACAAGAAACATGTTATAAAGAAGGGACTGATTGTGCAGGCAGGATAGATTACATTTAAAACATTTGTTATGGGAGCAAGAGTTTGCAATCTAATGGGGAAAAAGGGAGAGAAAAGAAAATAAATGATGGGAAGATAAGACAGAAGACTGTAGACAAAAGAGAAAGAAAGGAAAAGAAATTGTCTCATTTTCTTTTTCATTCATATTTCTGAATTTTGAAGCACTTTCTCGACAAAGTCATAAACAAAATGCAAGCTATCCCTACATTTCTTTTCCCCTTAGTGTATAGTACCGGAAAACTCATCTGTGCACAGAAAAAAATGCAACTTCTACACTTAAAAGGAAAAAGACTGAGCAATGCAGACACAGAATGACAGATAAATATGGAGATGCACAGATACATATGGGCATAGAGCCACAGAAACACAGCACCCACAGACATGAGAAAGAAACAACACGATACCCATGTGCTTGCAACAGACCCCCCCACACACACACATCCTGAATAAAAGCAGCAATAAAATGCTTCTAATTACTAGAATCTTGCACTACCAGACCAGCTTCGCTATAAAGCAAACAAAAAGCTCTCCTTGTCAGAGCTGCACTCCCCGTCTCTGCCAGCCCGGCATGGCAGCATGCAAAGCCTGCCGCATGCTCTCCCTCTTCCACCAGCCTGGAGTGCAGACACCCAGCTCAGCCAAGGTCTGTCTCTGCTGTCAGAACTTTTTATGTGGTACTAAAAAACTCAGCAAGTTTCAGATGGCTAAAACGCTGAAATCACTGCCTCTGACTAATCTTCATTTTCTATTTAAGCTGCCCTTCCCCCTCCCCCCTCTTTCTGACTCTGTGCTGATTACATGCAGCATTTCCAGGCACAAAAGCGAACTGTATTTTAGCTATGTGTACATGACTGTACAATCTCCCCACCACACCAGCATGTGCTTTTCTCGATGACAACGTTAAGACAGATCCTGAGTGTCGGGTGGCAAAAGCTGCAGCCAGTTTCCCATAAGTCTATTTCTGGTGCAATGCAAGTGCATGAGCATGGGGCTGGATGTATATTTAACTCCACATGCTTTAATCCAAAGAGGTCAGGAAATAGGAGCATGAATGCTCTTGTTGTGGCAGATGGGAATGTGTTGGATTGCCCACATTGTCAGGCAAGGGGCCCTGGGCCTGGAGGTAGTGCTGACATCATTGTCTCTCTCTGGGTTTTGCCTGGAGCTCCAGACACAGAGAGCTGTGCAGACAGTAACCCTTTCCTGCCTGAGCGCCCAACTACCATGCTCTGCCACAATCTCCTCTTTGTCACGACATCTGCAGTCACAGCCAAGGCAGCCTTCAAAGAAAATTGCTTTTGGCCTGCTACAGCTCTGATATTTCCCTTCCAAAAGAAATAAATTGTATCAACTCTTGGGAGAGAAGGTTAAACTTAATGGCAATGTGTCACCTCGGCTGTGGAAAAACACAAGCCCCAAAAGAAAACCTTGGCATTTATCATCATTCAAATACACAGATAGGAGTGCACAAGGACACAAACCTTCTGCTATAAACACCCGAACCTAAGTAAATTTAGGAACTACATAAAAACTTGACATTTAAATACCCTTGACTTAAGACAATCATATAAAAGCAGGAAAAGGAACAGGCTCCAGCCTCTGCATCTTCAGTGCTTCCAGTGGTTTTCAGACCTTCAGGAAATGGCTGAGGCTGAACCAGTCCAGTTATCAATTTGCTCTGCCCCACCGACACTCCTGTTTCTGATCTTGTGCTCCCTTTCCCCCCACACACACAACCTGTCCCTGACACCTCAGCAGGTACCCCACAATGTCAACAGCTCCCAGGGGACTCAGCACAACACTCAGCAAGTGTTAGGTCTGCAGAGACACTCTGGCAATGCCAAGGGAGTATGCAAATAAATCCTATAAATCAAAAAAGTCAGAGCACACATAAATATCACTGTGCTTCCATGCATTGCTCCATGGCTTTTAAGCTCTCTTACAGTTTATCTCCACCATCCAGACTGATGTAACAGCAATTTAGAGAATGTGAACCAGCAACACCCAATCAGTAGCTCTTGGGAATCTTTAAAAGTACCTTTCCTTGTATATAATTTTCTTCACCATTCTTCTCCGTGGTGGCATGGAAACAAGCCATGAAAAAAAGAATGTTGCACGAAAACAATTTCATTCTGTGTTTGCACTTTTCCACAGACAGCAATCCCCTTATGATTTGGGGTCATTTTTTCTTGCCTGTTCCTTTTTATTCTAGCAACATTAAAAAAGGATCCTTAAAAAAAAACTTACTCACTGCTCAAATAACAGAGAAGGACTAACTCCCCTTGCCCTAGTAATGCCAGAGAATCCCACAAAGCACACTGACCTCTCCTTCACTCTCCCTTGCTCTGCCCAGGGATTACAGCAATCTCAATACAGGCTTGTCCATGCATGGGCTGATTCCCAACCACTGCATGATCTTTTATGAACGTAATTTCAGCCTTATGCACATTTCCTGACTTCTCTGTATTCCCATCAGACTGCTGATGTAAAAGTAACCAACATGGTTAACACTTCAGAGCAGGAATTTTACATTTTTACCTATCTGTAGATGACCCTACAGCAACACTGTGTCATAGAAAAAAAAAAAAAAAATTTGGTGGCGTGTATCTGTGCATGCATTGAACTGCAAAGGGGAGTATGAGAAAGAAGACAACAGTGGTTTGAAGTACAACATATTTAGGCTTTTGTATCAGGGTTTGTGAAACCGAAAAGTGAGACAAGTCTTCAGTCTTACCTGCAGCTCCTCTACAGTATAAATTAACCCCTGCCTGAACACAGGGCTATGAATTTATTTTTCACACGCTCATAATCCTTAGCTTCATGTGGTAAAAAAAGCAAAGGCAAAGTATATGCTGCTACCTGCTCTCTGGGCAGCATTGCTGCTGGGGCTGTGGCGAAAAAACACTGCTCAGACATAGTACGTCACTTCAGCTCCTGTTCTGCTGGGATCCACATTAGCCCACAGGTAGGTCAGAATTAGAGGAGTAAAAAAAAAGTAAAGAAGTGGGGGCCCACTTTCTGCCCCTGTTCTCCTAAACTGCAGATAACTAACTATTCATTCTCCACATTCAGTGCCTCAGGCAATGGAGTAGAAGACCATGAGGAGGTGTTTAGAGTGCCTTGACTGCAAAAAAGTGTGAGGCAGGAAAGAAGTGTTAAACTTGCACTCAGTGTCTTGATAAATCTCCATTAGATGGTATTGGCAAAACCTTGTAAATTTTAGGGATCTCCTGCTAGCTACCAAAAAACCCAAAAAGTACTGTGGTATGAGCTCAAAGTCTTCCTTTCTAAGGTCCTGTCTTAAGTAATTTGACAAGTACCACTCCACAAACCTCGGATTTGGACTGCAGACCGGCCCAGCCTTATTCAGTTGCCTTTCAGTTCCTTGATGTGGTGCCAGTGTAACCCGTCCCGCGGGCTCATGGCCGAGGCTGTGCGCCACACAGCCCCGGTGAGTCAGCAGTCCCGAAAACACCCTGCCAGTGGCTGCCTGGCTCGGGACTACGGGAAGAAACCCGCCATTCCCGCAAAGTGTATGACATGCCTGGGGCCGCGCCGTGCGGGGAGTTTGCCTCAATTTACATGGTGAGGGTTTATTGTGTGTGAACCTACACGCATGAGAGCGAGGAGCAATTTCGGCTGGGATAACCAGAGGGATTTCTTTTATTTTTTTTCCTAAGAAAGGGTTAACCGGAGTGCCCTTGCTGAGCTCCGTGTCTCCTTGCATTCCAGGGTAAATGGTGTTTTGCAGAGCCCGGTTACCTATGGCAACAGCGGAGAGGAATACTGCAGGCGATCTTCTGAATCACAGGATTTACAGCCCATATGTTTATTCTGCAGTGAAACACTTCCAGCCCTGCTTCTGATGTGAGCTGGGAACCGCGAGAGGGCTTTACAGAGCCGTTTAAAAGGCAATGTGAGCTGGAAGCGAGGCCTTTTTAATCAAAGGCCAGGTTCAGAAAAGAAAAACACAGCAGAATCCGAGGAGTTTCCAGAATGAGCTCCAGTGTCACCAAGTACCTGCAGTCACACGCGCCGCCATTAATAACCTCCTCACAACTTCGTGGCTACTCTCCGAGTTTCTCGCCTCTGCCTCAGCTCTTGCACAGCCACCCTGGGCCAATCGGCAGCACGCGGCGGCTCCGAAGCCAGCGCGGCCAGGGCACGGCCCCCTCGGCCGGAGCCAGAGCGGGCTCTCCGGGGCCTGAAGGCGCCGTGCTCCCGCTGCAGCAGTACCTGGGCTGGGCACTGCCCCCGCGGCAGCGAGAGCGCACGAAAGCATCTGCTTTCGTTCTGTGCACGTACTACTGATTTACTGACCACTGCATGGGTGGTTTTCCTCATGGTTTGATAAACATTTGAACGGGATATTTTTAAATTATCACAACTGGAGAGAGCACTTTGAGCCTGTTAAGAATGAAGCATATTTACGACAATATTTGAAAAACAAGACTACAAATACATACTTTTACATATAATTTTGAAATGCCACTGGCTTCGCTGAACTAACTGCATTTCACCTCATCCCTTCTGGGAAAATAAGCAGTTGCAGGCCTGGCTAAGCTGTGGTGGGAAGTCATCTGAGAATTCAGGAAGCTAACAGCACAAGCCAAGGAGCTGTGGTTGAATGCTTGAGCAAAGATTCATTTCACCTAACTCTAACCCTCAGAAAGTCCAGAATCTGTTTTCAGCTGCCTCTGTAGTAAGCAGAGATAAATTCAGTTGTTCAAAGACAACTCATCACACCTGAAAGAAAGACCTGCGTAGCTGAGTGTGTGCTTGCAGGTGCATCTTGCAGTACTGGAGACAGTAATGCAATCTCGGTACAGGCTGAGGGCCGGTCACTGTAAACACAGACAGACAGACACATCAGACCGAACCCATATGGAAACGTCCAATTTATACTCTTCTTTCTGGAACTTGAATGCTCCCATATGTTACTACTTTTTTCTTAAGAAATTTGCCATATATGCTACATATTAATCAATCTATCTCAGAGCATGGGACGAAAACATTATCCAAGCTGAATGAAGAGATGGATGTTTTGCAGGAGTCTGCTACTCATTTCTGAAAGCACAGAGGCAGGTCATTCCAAACTGTACTTGCTGTAACCTAGGAGGAATTTGCCTTGCTGATAAATATTTAACAGTCACGAAGGACTTATCTGCTAGTCCTTGTATGGACACTCTTTCAGTGAGTTCAAAGCAGTACATGCCATTTTTCAGGGCTGCAGTTCCAAGTACACTTTTACACTTTTTTTTTTTTTTTTTCCAGAAAGGGAAAGGAAAATTCAAAGCAAGATACAAAACAGTTGAATCACAGGGCTTCTGTGTGAGTCCTTGGAATTCAGAAACAGGCATATGTGTTTAACTCAGGTTTTTGTTCCATTTAGCTAAAAAGAAAACATTTGCTTCATGTTACTATTTTTCTTTCCCTCAATTTAGAAGAGAAAACAGAATCTGAGTTTATTGATCCATTGAAATTTATTTGGGAAATTGCTTTACAGGCTGAACTAAGATAAACAGTAATTCATAATATATGTAGCAAATGATCATGCAAATCACAGAAAAAGAGTGAGTAGAGGAGAGTGGGAGGAAGAATTCATCCCTTAGATGGAAAATGAATGGGTCTTTAAAACAGGAGAACTGGCGGGGAAGCTGCCTGCCTATCTGTACATTGCTTTCTCAATGAACCCATCTATTGTATATAAACATTAAATACAAAATTAAAGCTTCAGTTCAGTTTTCCTTTTCATCGTTCCCAGGTTCAGCTTTTTTGTTTGTTTGTTTCTGGGTTGTAGTCAAGCTTTCCTTACAGCAGGGAGATCTACGGGGCAGCAGGCTTTGTATTGTGCAGTGAAATCACTCAAACTTCAGATGATTTTGGTCAGATGGAGGGAGGGGTCTTTCTTTTTCCCTACAATCAATCCTGGAATTTGCCTTGCATCTGGCTGAGGTTGTAAGGTTTTAGGAAAAGAGCTGGCAATCCTGCTAGCAGGAGGAATTTTGCATGGTTAAAGAATGGAGTTAAAGCAATCTTTCCCGCAAAAGCATGTGTGCGCGGTTGTGTTAGTTTCTCATTCTCCACCATTTCCTGAAAACAGGGCTTGGGGAAAAAGCACATAGACACATAACATTTTTCCATTAGCAGAGCAAGCGGGGGAAGGTAATGGTTTGGGGGGAGGGGGCGGTAACCAGAGATCTGCTTAGTCTTCATAGAAAGAAAAATGCCTGGGCGCCTGCTTTGCCATAAATTGCATCTGGTGGTTGGAGCTACAGCAAGTTATTAAATTGACTGCATTAAAGTCATAATTCAGCAGGTCAGCAGCACGGTCTGCAACCCCTCCTCCATCACTCCTCCCAGCCCCATTTTCTGAAGGGACTGAACACCCGTTGCCTGAATCAGCTCGTGCTGCTGCACTTGGTGACTTTTTCCCTGGGAAGGGAAGGAGAGGGGATAAAAGAAGGTGCGCTCGTGCTACTGAGTTATTTTGCTTTGCAGGGTCAAGTAGAGATGGTGCTGCGCCCCCAGGCCTCGGCAATACAGGAAAAATCTCACTTCCCAAATGTAGCTTTCTCCCCGAAGCAGCAGGGTGACTCCCTGGCTCCAGGCCTGCTCGTTCTCGGTAAATTGTTCTTCCAGCTTCCTCGCTGGGCTGGGAGAGGTGGAGGAGGGGAGGAAATCAAGATGTCAGCATACCTCAGGGTCGGGGTTGAAGGCAGAGGAATATATGTTGTTTGTGCCTGATCAGATGGAGGGATGGGAGCTAAAACAACATCCCACAAACCTCAAGATGGATGCTGGAGCGGGGCTATAAACAGCCAGCTTAGTGGAAGGCACTCACTGTCGAGGTCAGATGCTGGCTCGGAGGAGGCAACATTTGTCTCACATTTTGTCTTATTATACTTGAGCTGCTCCCTCCTTGCTGCTACGATGAAAGCTGCCTTCAGGTAATAGCTTCCATTTTGTTTTCTTCAATGAAAAATCAGGCACATACTACACTAGTACAAAAAGGTTCAGGCGCCCGCAGCAACTTTTCTGATAACAACCTTGTGCATGTGTGACTAAAAAGAGACTTGTAGGGGAAAACCCCAATGAACCCCAAAACTAAAGGAAAAGCAGATTTTCATCTCAGCCTCCCAGTCTAAAACTCATGATTTATTAAAAAACAAGATTTTTTTAAAGTGAATCACCTTGCAAAGATCCTTTTAAACATCCTCAAATACAGAAGGTCATCATAACTAGGATTAGATCACTTTTTGTAGATGTGACCCATTTCTCCTGTTTCCAAGGGAACAGAAGTGCCCTGGAGTCACCCTTGCACCCTCAGAAAGTGCTGTGGGGCTCTGTTTTTATTGGCCTGGCTGTAGGGAGCACAGCAGGCCACAGGGTGCCTTTCTTCAGATGCTAAATATTTTCTTAATCAATCTAAGGAAGAACACTGAAGCTGAAACTGCTGAGATGACAAATAGGTGTATGAGGTCATCCAGCAGTGGCAACTTGAGAAAAATGCCAGGTTTTCAGTACATGTTCGTGGAACATGGAAAACAGCACGCAAGAGGAGAAAAGCATGCACACTGCTATTCTCTTAGTAGCAAACATTCCTTGCTTAAAAACCAACATGCAAATGTGTATTTTTCTGCAGATTACATGTGTTAGAGACACTCTAATTTTTCCTTCTGTTTTTCACTAGCAGTATAAATATATACCTCACAGCGACTCCAGCAGAACACTGGGGGATGGGTTTCTTCTGATACACAGGCTCCACAAAATTGTCACACAGCTCCCTTGATGCACAGCCACACATACTCATGACTATGGAGAATAAGTGGAACATGCCACTGCCTTCTGGGTCAGGGTGTTTTGGTTCCCATTGAGATTTTATTATAGGCTTGAGATCCTCTGAGAATTAAATCCTCTGCTTGTCTACAGAATAGATAATGGCAGGGCAACCTTCCCACATCACTGCCTCCTGCCAATGCGGCTTAGCCCTGACCTGGCTACCATTCATGACTGGACAGAGAAGAGCTCATTCTCTGTATCCCATTCATAGCCTTGTTTTTGCAAACAAGGAGCAATTTAGAATCCAATTTGATTTTTTTTTTTCAGAAGAGAAACCAGCCAGCAAACCAAGCAGGAGCTGAGCTGCAAGCCACTAAAATGATTTCAAATAGATTTCATGAATACAATGTGGGTGACAACAGTGTCAGAGTGCTGGCGATCTAAGGGAAGTAAAGAATTAATAATACAAAATTAAAATACAGAATCTCCTATACCCATACAGAGCTGCTTCAAGCCTTGTGTGTGTGGCATTCAGCGGGGCTGCTTCAAAAACACTTGTCACTTTAGTCTCAGTCTCTATCATTTACTAAAGCAGTAGTTGCAATGCCTTAAGCACATTAAAAAAGTAAGCATGTGATGGGAAAGCTTGTATGGCTGAAAGCTCATCTGTATTTTGCAAGACTAAAAAATTGAAAAAATATATTGCCTCTGCCTACAATCCTCTCTCTAGCTTGCCCCTCAGTCATGTTTGTGCTTCCTGAGAATGCCGCAGTTCAGACAAGTGCTAGGCACTACAGCTGCGATTGCCGTATTTATTATTCTGAATGCCACAGCAATGAGACAGACATTCCTATGTGAGGTCTACGATTTTCCCCCAAATGTGAGGATATTAGTCAAGCTCCCATCACAACGTGAAAACAGTGCGCGTATTTCCAGTGTCATTTCCAGCAACAAGAGGGCAGCAGGGAGCCTCCAGCAGAGCTCGGGATCCAGCAAGAACAGACGGGTGTCAGCTCCTTATTTCCAGTCTCCTTCGGGCAGCGATCATAGATTCATAGAAACGTTTAGGTTGGAAAATGGAGGAAAGCCCACTTCTTGCGGAATATAATACAGTCAAACCCCAAGAGAATACACAGGGTCTTACCATGTTTCTCAAGCAGACGGACTTAGGAGCATCCTGCTCAGGCTCTTCAGGGTATCTCATACTTGTTTCTTGTTTCTAAAAAATCTGATCATACAAATAATTTTTATTCATCAAGCGTTTATGCTGTTTCACTGGACTCGTAAGGGACAAGCTGAGCTCCTCAGAATTTAGATTTTCAAGAAGTCAGTTGCTGATCTTTCTCATATATAATTTTACTTGGTAAATGTACTGGGTCTCACAATTAAAGTGGGTTTTGAGGTTGAAACCACCATTTCAAACCTGCAGGTGCATCCTCACCAGTGGGACAGAAGGACCATGAATGTAATCTCATTTTCTACAGGATTCACTATGGGGAGTATCCCTATCTAATTCTCACCCCTCTGGCTGGCTGTCCACCTCCCTCACAGCCAGGTGTACAGAAATCCACCCATGGCCATGTGTCCCCATTCTCCCCTGAAATGCCCGATAGAGAAACTACCTGTGAAATGCCCCTAATATTTTGGAAGCATTTAGTGTGCACAGCTGCAAAAAAACTACTTGCAGAGGCATTATAGATGTGTTTGGGATATTCACAAATCAAAGGCAAAATGTGATTATTCCTACTGTTTAGACAAAAATGTAGAGTAATATTTGTGAATAAATCTGAGAGCAGCTTCACTAAGCAAACTACAGTTTAGCCAGATCCAGAGCTGCTGTCATTCCCTGTGACAGGCCTTCTCAGTAAATCACAGCAGCTGTCCCTCCAGCGCCAGCAGCAGCCAGGAACACAAGGAACCATTTTTTCCCTTTCCAGCGTGGAAGCAACACAGGAAAGTCACAGAGCAGCACTGAGTCAGGGCTCTGCGGCACAGTAAATTTCTGAGGCTGCCTGGTATTCTAGGCACATCTTACGGCAATAAACTCCTCAGCATCATATCCCAGCCAGAGAGAATCTGGAGCAGCTAAAAATATAGCCTCTGCATCTCAGATGCTTGCACACAGCAAACTACTGCCTGTGACCTCCACACCCTCCTCTCTCAGTGCACACACACACCCAAGACAGGTGGGGATTGGCCCCAGTTCACAAGGCAAGGACAAGAGACAGCACTCCATCTAGATTGTGATGGGCATTACACACAAATTTAGGAATAAAACTGGGTATCTTGTAGGAAGGAGAATTTCTTCTTTCTTGGTACATGAGAAAAGTCAGGTGGGGTCTGCATTGCCTCGGTGTTTGAGGCATTTTGCTTAGCACAGTGAAACACCCCGAAATTTCCGGCATTAGCAGGCACTATAAATCTCGAGGACACCACATGTGTGACTGGATTATATATAGCTCTGCTTTCACACTGCCAACTCCAAAACACCACACAAAGAAGAAGATAATGAAATATCCACCTCTCCAGCCATTGCTCTCTAATCTGAAACGGCATTTCCAGGAGCCATTTTCACTCAACCACGGAGTCTAGGAACAAACACATTCCCACCCTCCCACTCACTGTCAGACAGCCCCACAACTGGCATGCACGTACACAATCACACACATATTCATTCTCTACATTTCTTACCAAGAGATACAAAAAGTCTCATGTATTTGCAGTTTATCACATGCAAACATACACATCTCTCCCCTTTCAGTCATGCAAATACACAATCGAAAATGCATTCTGGGTTAAATTCTATTTTCACTTATGCTATGCAAATATAAAAGCTGAATACTTCCATTAAGATAACAGATTTACAACTGTGTAACTGAGATCAGAATATGGTGCTGACTCTCTCATACATAAATTTCCATAGTTGCTCCTGAATTTGTCTTTTTCCTCAGCCGCCTCTCTGTGCATTAATCATTCAACATTTAAATCAGCCATCCACTTGCTTCTTTTTGCTTTGTCAATGAAAATTGTTCAGCATTAATTATAAAACTCATTCTCTACTGAGGTTTTCTTGGCTTTTTTTCATTAGTGGGTGGAAGTGTCAATTTACAGTCATCTTATTCTGTCTTCAAAAATACCCTGTGTACCAGCTACACTGCAGAACACATTCTCTGTGTGAGAGCGCCTGTAAATGTGTGTGTGAGCTAGTGAATGTGTGAGCTTGTAAATGTATATGCAAGATTGGGAATGCATGTGCATACATGTGTATATGTAGAAAAGATATGGAGATGGTGTTTGAATTAGCAAGGCTAAATGTTTCTCAGGCTTTATTTTCCAGTTTGAATTTTAACCATTTTCTGAATCTAAAGATTTTCATCATAGCGGTACAGATGATTTCAGGTTACAAAGCAGAGTTTATGGCAACTGTAAATGTGTTCAAAACCAAATATCTTTGGTGACAATAACACAATACAGACCTAATTTTATGTAGCAGTAAAACCTCTCCAGATTTGCTTTCATATTTTATAATCAAAAGGATTGGACATTCCTGGTCCAGCATCCTGTGCAATTTTGCAGTACAAAACCAATGCAAGTGCCACAATGCACATGGTAAGATAATAAACCAGTATGCTGTAGGAAACAGCACATCTCAAGGTAATAAAACACCAGGGCTAGAGAATTTGGTTTAAGTGGGAAGCATTTTAGTGTATGGACTGAATACAGTAAAGGTGGAGGCTGACTAAACTTGTCTTTGCAGGTACGATTTTCACAATTGTGAATGTCTTACTCTGTTACTACAAAGCAGAAAATACACCAGCATGTAAATGTTTTCCAGTCTTTTCATTATACTGGGATGCTGCAACCTATATTTAACCCAAGGGGAGAGATGTTCTCAAAAAACAATTCACTCCTTGGCAATCATTTCTGCTACCAGTTACATAAAATGTTAGACCTCTTTAGCTGCCAAGCAGGGATTACAAAAAGGAGGGGGAAAAGGCAACCAGGAAAAAGCTGTATCTCTTTGCAAAAATTTATTATGAAGCAACATAAGATCTGAGTCAGGAAACTACAGTAATCTCCCAGGCAACAACAAAAAGATCAACAGTGCAAGTGCAAATGCTCTTCCCCTTCTGGGATTCTGGCATGAGTAATGTTGTATGGTATGTCATAGTGCAGTTACGATGTCATGCCCTTCATGGGGGCCTTGTTTTGTGGAAAAAGATGGTTCAGGCAACCAGGTATGTGCTCCCTTCCCTTCCCTTCCCTTCCCTTCCCTTCCCTTCCCTTCCCTTCCCTTCCCTTCCCTTCCCTTCCCTTCCCTTCCCTTCCCTTCCCTTCCCTTCCCTTCCCTTCCCTTCCCTTCCCTTCCCTTCCCTTCCCTTCCCTTCCCTTCCCTTCCCTTCCCTTCCCTTCCCTTCCCTTCCCTTCCCTTCCCTTCCTTTTGCCTGGGCTGGTGGCCACTGAAATGTGGTGCCTGTTCTGTATGCTCTGCACTGCTGAGATGGAGTTGCAGCTTCAGCTCAGTTTCACAGTACTGCTGCCCACCCCAAGATCCTGCATTGCAACAGGCAGCAATTGCCTCAGCTGCAGAAAATGTGCAAAGTAAGGCTCAGAACAGAGATCAAGAATGGAATCAATCCTGAACACTAAACTGAGGAGAAACAAGAAGCTGTTGAGAGAAGGAAGTTAGTATTACCCAAGCTATATCCATTCTGTGAAAAAACAAGAAACCTTCAATCTCCAAGGCTATCAGGCAGTGCTTTTCACTCATACTGAAAAATTGGAAAATAGAAAGTGTCTTTTTGCTCTGTGATGAAATGATAATAAGCAGAAATAACAGTCTTTAGTCAAACAACAGAGCACCTCTCCAACAGAAGGTTGCTAAGCTTCTGCTTTAGCTAAACACTCAGAGAGTGAACTGGGAATAGAGCCCAGGGTTTGGGTTTATTTTTTTTGTACAGACCTCTGCATGTGCTGCTCTGATGAGGTTATCATACAAACAAAGAGGTAAGACAGCTAGTCAAGCAGTGCTTTCTCTCCCACTGATAGAACAGGAGGAAAAAGGGGAGTTTGATTCTCATTTAAATCAAAACCATTTTGTATGCCTGGGAGCAAAAAAAATGAGCTCAAAGTCAAGTCTGCATTAGGGAGCACTTCTCTGGGGTAGGTAACCTGTGAAAACACTACAAATATGCTTACACAGGTGAGCCATGCTTTTGTGCATGGAATAGGCTCATTAGGTGAGGAGACTAAAAGAGCTGCGGCCCCAGCTCTCACATGACTTCCCACCCAGAGCACAGGCTTCCAGACACACCATGCAAAAGTGCTTGGCAACCCTCCTTACCTTCCCCTCCATGCCTGCTGCTGTGTCTTCCTACAGAAAGTAAGAGGTACTCCATCTTGTCTCCTTTTCTCAAGTAAAATAGCCTCTTCCAAGAAAGGCATCTTTGCCATTATAAACACACTGATACTAGAAATTCTTATTAGCCAAGCTACACTGGTCAGAAATCATCTGTACCATACTCATGTCAGCAGGGCTAGGACAGACCAGCCCTTAGATGGACAGAAAAGAATTTTATGCCAAATTCTAATTTACACCCATAATTTTTTAGAGTTCTTGCCAGCACGAGGGAACATTGGAAGAAGCATATAACATACCTGTTTTGACCCTGCTTGCACTTCTTACTAGTGTGAATGAGAATTTGGAACTCTGAGTCCATATGTGCCTCCAAATTGCTTCCAATTTTTCTACATGCTTATTTTAGCAGTAGTTGTAACCCATGTGTATGCAAATTAAGCTTGCAGAGGAGCTCTGAGTAATAGGGAGAAAACAGCCTACCACTGTTTATTAGACTACAGCTGATGCCACAGTAAAAAATGCTGTTGGTAATTTTAGTTCCCTTCCTCAGGGACGCTTCCTGCTCTTCCACATCATTATGAAAACTGCTGGTGACAACGCATCTGATCCCAGTACTGGGAGCTCCTCACAGAGACTCATAACAAAACAGGCTCTTGAGCCTGATTTTTTTTTTTTCTGCTAATCTTCCAAGTCTGGATCTCCTTTATCTTCCAGATCAGAGGTGAAATGCATGGCATGGCAGAACAAATGAAGCTTTTCTATCCTTTGCCCATGGATCTCCTTCTCCTAAAGTCACATAACTTCATTCACAAGAACTGTCAGTTCAATCCCTTTCATAGCCATGATATTACCTGAAAGAATTTTTAATGCACTTAGATTTTAGTATTGTATTTTTACACTTTTCATCTTAGGTTCCATTGTCTGGTAAATCATCTAAGACTTTGAAAGCCACATTTTCTTCTGAGTGATTCTGTCTTTTTCCACTTGGCAAGTGTTACATTTTTCTGTGATTTTCTTACGGCATTTAAAGCAACAGGAACATTTTTATTTACTCCTCTCACTGGGCATTCACATCACTGCCCATTTCTCTTGAAGAATTTAAAACTCCAGGGTTACTGCACCAGCAAAACCATCCAAAGTAGGCCATCTACTTTGTCTGACCTCCAAAGCTGGTGGCAAATTTTGCTTTATATTTAAGTGAAAAATTTGAGTTATTCAGATACATGGATTCAAGTTTCCAGCCACTTTACATATTAGGCATATACTAAATTTGAATGAAATCATTTGCACATGTGCAACCTACATTTATGCATGCAAATCAGGCAATTAGGTACAAAATTACCTGATTTGCATACCTAATGCTAGAACTGAGCAAGTAATATGCAACAAAAAACATATTCTATTAATATTATTTTCTTCTTTTCTGAAATTAACTGCAACTGGATTAGAAAATACTCAAGATTTTCATCACTCAAAATGATTAGCCTATTTGATGAACATTTCTAGGTCTACTGATATGTTGGCTAATTACACATCTCAAATTATACCGATTTTGTATCATGTTTGGTAACCTAGCATGAAGTTTATAATAAAATGTGCAATAATACTACCTTTTTCACGTTTAGAATTCAACTTAAAATTCATTTGTACAAATAAATCTTGAGTGCATTAATATTAAAGCATAGCAACACAGATGCCCCCAAAATTTGCTTTTGAATCCAAATTGAAATTTTTTGCTGTTTGTGCAATGCAGCTGCTTTTCCATGCACACAAATATGGAGCTGCTGTAAAATCATCTGAATAAGTAGAAAAAGAAGCCAGTGAAGACAGTTTGTGGAGTCTGGAGGGTATTTCCTACAGGACTGCAGTTGTAAGCAGACAGGTCACACCTCACAGAAACAAGAAGCTTTTCCTCACCACAGCAACACTAGAGGGGCCTGCCTTACTGGAAGATAAGTGCGTACCCTGGGAGGGCTCTGGTGACACCTTTGACCCTGACCTCTCCTCTTTTGTGGCTCTTTCTCCCTCCTACTGCCTCCATGCTCTGCACACGTACCAACACACTTCTTTTGGTTTGCTTCCCTTTGCTGTGCTCAGTCTTGCTCAGAGGGCAAACTCCTCAGGCACAGACCTGTCCTATTTGTCTACAAAGTCTTATGCATACTAAGGGGCTTTAGCTATAGAATAAATTAACAATAACTGCACTTCTGCTGTGGTGCAGAGACATTTTTGCATGTCTCTAACTGTTCTCATGGGCTTATCTCCAAACCCCTCCAAGCAGTTGATTGTAATTTTTAAGATGGGGTCACCAATACTTGTTCAGGTAAGGGCAGATCTTGGTTCCTGTCATGGCAGTACAAAGTTCCACATAGCATCCAGCATTTCATTCATCCTGGCATTTGCTTTCTGATCAGATGCTCATTTTACAGACACGAGCTTCTGATAAGTTATCCAGTAGCAATCAGACCTTCCCCACAAATACTCTGGTACCTTTAATAAAACTAGGCAATAAGCTTAGGAAAATTATTTCCTCACAGCATGCACAACTGCGTATGCCATAAATATAACCTGCTACTGTCTGGATCATTCACCTATCCCCAGTGTGCCAAGTCCTACTGGTTTGATTTTTTTATGCTCAAATAGTACTTTCAAATATTTCAACATCCCCTCTTGGTTTTTCTCCTTTAGTATTTAAATGATAAGCATTTCTAAGACAACCATGTCTTTGTTTTCTAAAAACTGTGTTGCACATCTTTGGCTGATACAAGAATATAACAATAGAGACCACCAAGGTATTTGACAACATCCACATTTAAGAACCATCATCTTGCAACAACTTTGCTGCTCATTATCTGTTGCCTCTCATTTCAGGAATTTCTTTGTTTCTTTTTCATTGACAAATTGGTAATGAGGGACTCTTCACCTCACAACCTATTGGTCAACTATAATTAATTTTATCTCCAGTGCCTCTGCTGCTCTGCAAAGTTTTGCTGCTCATAACTATGCAGTCATTTGGCTTTTATGTGTCTGTCTATCACAACAGCTTCAGAGCATCTCTCAAGCATTTAAACCCAGAAAATTCTGCATGTCTCCCTTTCCTTTTCATCCCCACCTGCTGAAGGATAGAGTTTGTATAATTTTCCTTTCTTGCCTTTGCCACTGGCACTTGTTCTTACTTCATCCTCTATTTCAGGTTAAGGGTCTCCAGATCTCCTTGACACACATCCCAAAAGAGGTACATTTCCATTTCTTGATCTTTCCTGACAGCAGCCCTCCCTTTCAACACTCAGCAATTTCATTTCCATAAGGAAACATACACAGAGGCAATTCAGCACCACCTCTGTAAGCTCAGGGATTTGTAAGAGGCACTGGAAAGTCCTGCAGGCCAAGAATGTAAGTGTATCTGTAAGTGATAGCTCAGTTGGTTAGAGTACAGTGCTAATAACAGCAAGGTTGTGGGTTTGATCCCTGTATGGGCCATTCACTTAAGAGCTGACTTGATTATCCTTGTGAGTCCCTTCCAACTCAGAATATTCTGTGAAATCTGTAATACATATTTCAAGCTATGAAGGTAAAAAACAACAGTAGTTCTTCTGTCCCATGTAAGGTGTACTCATTCTAATCCTAACATCTATCACACTTTCAAGTGAACAATGACTCACAGTCTTTCATCATTTGTATTTGTCACACAAATCTAATTTAACCTCACAAATTCCCAAAGAGAAAAAAAAATGTTTTGTAGGAGTTGCTATGCTATGCACAAATAAAGCTTCTTTGCTACAAACAAATTGCTAAATGTAACCTGTCTCTCCTAAGGACCTGTGGTCCTGGAGCAAACCAACTATGTCAAATCATCAAACCCAGCAGAGAAGGAGCCAGAGGAATTACAGAAAGGACTTAGTAGTGGGAGCAAATTAAATAGACAAATTTGTGTGGTTTGCCTTGCTGCAGCAAGCAGATAGGCTCAAAGTGGGACAAACTGCTGACTGAATGGACTTGGGACCCTGAGACAGAGAAATCCTTGGGGAAAGTAAGCCAGAAGTTTGTGCACCATGAAGAACACTGATAGACAAATGGACTGTATCACTAAGAGAAAAACAGAGTAACTACATAAAAGATACTGGCAAACCCAACAGGTAGATATATCTCAACAGATTCAGGTGCTGTGCAGGGGAAAGAGAGCAATGCTATTTATCTGCTGGTGAAAAACCAGTAGCAGACCAGGAACTCCTCCTGCAGACTCAACAAAAGCAACAGGAACTGCAGCTTGCACTTCTGCAGGAGAGACTGCTGCAATGTACACTGACATGGGGCCTGGGGAGTACTGCTGGACTGGCAGAAGGCGGTTTGGGCTGGCTTAGCTCTGGGCTGATGTAGTTAAGACATTACCCACAAATGCACACCCCCATCTCTGGATGCCTAATGCTGCTGCTGTAGAGGGTTAAAATTGAGTAGCTCCAGAAAACCTCCCCTCAATGAGGGAGGGTCATGCAGCATAGGGAGTGTTGAGCTGTTTGGCTCTGTTCTGGCCAGGCTGAGACTGGCTCCAGAAGGATACTGTCATGGCATCTGGGCTGCATTACATTCATGGGGAATGTGCTCATTTACACCCAGGGACCATCACTACCTGTGGGTTCAGAGACAAAAATAGCCTTGAATGATTTCCACAGGGTGTGCTGCTAGAGCTTAAATGGATTGCCACCCTGAGAACTCATCCACAAGTAACACGATGGAGGAAGTAACATGGAGGGAATGAATTCATGTTAGACTATAGCATTTTGCTACAAGAGGTAAAGAAGAATTACCTACACCAGCTTACAGATGGTCGTCGTGAGAGCAGGGATACTCCAATGATACACAGCTGACATGCAACCTTGCACAAGGGAAGGGATTGTTCACTGGACCATATACAGGTGTGTGCCTATCATTTACAGATATGTGTCATGTGCCATTTGAGACATGGATCTCTGTTCAACAGAGCAGCTTCCTGCATGAGGCAGAGAAACTGTTGAATAGTAAGTGAGTGGTATAATGTTGAATTGAGACCAAATGGTCTTAAATTGTGTGGGAACTCTACTGTGAACCAAATGAAAAACCAAGAGAAATCTGGTAACTACATTGCCAGGATTCCTTATGGAACAACAGCCAAAAAGGCTTAAGCAGCTCAGTAAAAGAGCTATCCAGACAGACATCTTTAGGCATCAAAGAAAGCTGGTGTATCAGTACACATCTCTACAACCCTGAAACAGAACATCATTGAGAAGTCTGTGTGGTAATGGGATGGGTCCCCATCAAACTGCAGAACTTAGTTTGGGCAAGACCCTGAGAGTAAGGATGTGTGTGCTGCCAAGGACTGATGGCTTAAATGCTTGCAGCGAGTAAGATAAATATGGTGACTCTCAGAGTGCTGGGAAGGAATCAGGCAACTCTACAAATCTCATCTGAGGAGGCAATGGTTTGGAGCAGGTGACAGCCTACAGTTCCCACAGACTCAGACCAAGATATGAGCATGAAGGACTTGCTTTGAGCAGAGAAACAACCTTGCTCTAATCTGATCCCTTGCTTCTAAGGTTTGAAGAATTTTACTGGCTTTAAGCATCTTCCGTCTTTTCTGAGCTGAAGGACATATCTGACAGCTACGCATGTGCTGGTCAAATGAGGAAGAATACAACTGTATTTACAAGTTCTATGCTGGAAGGATTATTTTCCTTAAAATATTAGAAAATAAATCTTTAATTTTATGTAAGTCCTCATTTACAACAGCAGAAAGGAAATCTGGGGGGTTTTAAAGTGACTTTAACCTGATGCTGCTGTTTTCAACAAAGGTGCTATTAAGAACTTTTATTGTTATATGGTTTATGTTGTAAATTATTTCCATAGCAACCTGATTGTGTCATATATTCTGGGTTATAACAATTCAGAGGGAGAGGGGATGGGAAAAGCAGAGAGACTACAGAGCAAAACCTATCCTGATTATTAACTGAAACTTGAATGTTCTTTTTAGTCCAATTTGTTTAAACAGTGTTTATTTGCAGGCAATGTTGAGGATCCAGCCAGGCTGCACCTGCCTTCCCAGGCATGCTCAAACATAGCCTAGCATTGCACATCTTCAAGGAAGAGCAGGGTGGGGTTCCTTCAAATGACAGAACCTTCTGCAAGGAGGAAGCTTCAAGCTGTAACTTGCAAAATATGTACTGTAAAAATCCAGCCATCAGAACACGGAAGATCTGTGCAGAGACCTGCAACTAATCACGCAAAAACCTGAAAGGAGATGCTCTTTGTATTAAGCATGTGCAGTGCAGTTCTCAAGAAATGCTGTCATCAGTTCTAGCATGAGGAAAGACAGGTACAAAAGAGCATGAGAATTTCTTCATTGCTTCCTGGTATTTAACTGTCACACAAGCCACTAGACATTCTATCAAGGCTGCTGACTAATGAATCTATCTTAGGCCGCGGGTCCTTGTTAGCACAATGTGACTAGATGTCCACAGATCACACAACTGATACTATCCCTGATGGCTGCACCTCTTGCTGCCTCCCCTCCAGCAGAAATGGTGCAGTGAGCACAGCTGAAAGAGTACAGTTGGATAAACAGAAAGTTGACTGCTGGAAGGGATGGTGAAGAGCTGGGGGTTGGAGTAAGAGAACCACTCAAAACCACAGCAAATGTTTGCCAAAAAAATGAGTATATACACTTAGCAAGGTACAGCTCTTGAAAGGCTGCATCTTTTTGATAAGATACACAGCATAATCTTTCATTACAGGAGATGGGATACAATAAATGTGCCAACTGGCTTTTCTTATCAATGCAGTCTGAGTTCCTCAGGGAGGAATTATCTTTACATGTAACAGGGAGTCAAGAACATCAACAACACTTGAGCAAGTAATAAAAAATACTCCAAAATTTACTGCTGCAGGAAGAGTTTTTTCAGTTTTTTTAATCCCAGATGTTTTGTACTTTGTCTTTTTATTTTACAGAAATCAGTTATAGACACTGAGAGAGTTCTAAGAGAAAATGTCTAGCATATCAAGCTAGATCAAATAAACTTTAAGCATCTACAAGTCAGTGGCCTATATTTTCCAGTAGCAGACCAGATATTCAGGCTTCCCACTCCCTCCCTAACTCTGCCCCTAGCTCTTACACACATCAAACCTACAAAAGTGCATTGTCCTTACTCCAACAGTGTGCCAGTCTGGACATGTTAAATGAAAACCTGAGCTACACTATGATCTTGCCTCTTACTGCCATGATGTGTGCAGTGAAGAGAAAGATTGCCTCAGATAATCCGGAATACAGCAATTCAAAGCAACCCCCTCCCGTCTTTGATTTGGATGTGGTGTGCTTTCCATCATAGCCAAAGGGGAGCTCCTACCTCTGACACACAGGTATGCACTCTCCTTCACCCCAGCCCTCTGTATGTTGCATCAGCAAGAACAGCAACAGCCTCCAGCCTTGTAGCTATCAGAGTGAAGGACGCACGCTACAGGCAACTGGCCTGGTACCCAACGTTGTTGTTCCCAAACACCTGTGTCACACAAGTGCTTTGGAGTTCAGCCGCACAGTCGTTGTAACAACATGCTTCTATCCCAGAGGAAGGGAGACTAGCATTTGGGGCAGTAACCAATGGCCACGGTCTCCCTTGTTCTAATAAGCGTTTGCTGCGTGAGCCTGGCTCAAACACTTGAGATTACCCATCTGGAAAATGGATAAACTAATGCAGTAACTTGAGGAGTAGCTTCACCCTTTCCTAGGCGCAGTTCTCAGTTATGGTTAGCAAAGTCCCAGCCAGCTTTGCATAAAAATCACTTGCTTAAGGAAGGGCAAAACGCTGTTTTGGCTTCAAAACAGACTCGGGGCTGTCCCCCCTGGAGAAGCCCCCTATGCCTCGCCAGTTTGGCAGCCCAGAAGCAGAAGCAGGCTGCTAAATCAGTGGTTTGCCTGAGGAGCGAGCGGAGGCTTGCAGCAGCATGGCTGCTTTCTCTGCACATTCCTCTGGTGACGCTGCTTATTACCCAGCATGCAGATAACCCTGAGTCAAGGCTTTGGTATGAGCGGCGCTGCCAGGAGCTGCGTGCTTGGAATAGAGGGTTACAGTTTAAACTGAGGTGAAGCGCCGTCCCCAGCCAGCTGCACCCTGCCTGCCTCTCCTACTCGGCTGGAGCAAGCCACCCCTTCACCTATTTGCAGAAACAGAGCTTTCCAGTCCCTCCCCTCCACCCCATCGCTCACCCAGGGATCATTCCCATTGAGAAGCTCTCAGTCTAATAGTAATCCCGACGAATTTAGCTGCTGCTAATAAATCCCACCCTCTGCCCCTCCCAACCTGCCTCCATGCAAATCCATTTGTAGGTTACTTGAACAATAGCGGAGCTGTAATCAGCCCTCCCCTCTGGCAGCCTGCAGGGAGGGAGGGGAGGAGGATGATGACAGTGGGGAATTCTGCTCAGCTCCTTGAAGCTGCAGAGACATGTTTCATGTCCCCATTCCCATCCCCTGCGCAGAGGCGGGCAGGCAGAAGGGCAGGCAGGCAATCACATGGCTGTCTAGGTCGCCCCGAGCCAGCGGCAAAAAAACTGAAAGAACTCTTCCTGAGGCTGGCGACCCTCCCCAGCCCAGCCCGGTTTGGTTCAGTTCTGTTCAGTCCCTGCCTAAGCTGCCAAGCCGCAGCAGTGCCAAGCCGCTCCGTGCTGCGGTGGAGCTGCCAGGCTCAGCCTCCACTCACTAAACAAAGTAAAGGGCCTTTGCGCTGGCCAAAAAAAAGAGAAAGATACCCCAGTGAAGCAGACTTGAGGGAGCGGGTAGCCTGGCACACCCAGTACTGCCGGGAGAACAGTGCCAGCCAGAGAGAAAGGCGCAGCTCTCCATTATCGTCCCTCCCCAGTCTTTGGGGACGACAGAAAACCAGAGTCTTCTCGCTGTTAAAGCTGATCGTGTAAGAAGGGGGCGTTTTCCTGAAAATAAATTGCTATTTGCAGCAGTTCACATCCTAAAGGTTTCTTTGCAAAGGGTCATAAAAGCAGCAGCGAGTGCATATGGCCGAGCAAGGCTAAGCGGGGGCTGGGAGGGCTGTGAGCGGATGCCAAATCAGCTGAAACCTAAGAAGCTTGACCTTCCTCACCTCCACCCCTGCTCCCACCTCCTTCAAAAAACCTTACAAGGGCGCTTCGAGAAGGCAAGGCACACAGCAGCAAGGAGAATGCAGTCTCAGCCCGGCAACAGGCACGGTTGTGCGGCTGTGTCTGTGAAGGGGGAGAGAGGACATTTCAGGGTAGCTGCATTCACTCTCAGCAACGCAGACTTACACCATCATGGTTCATTGCATCGAGCCAAGCAGTCAGACCTTGGAATCCTGAACCTACCTAGCCCCAAGTAGCTCAGCCAGTCCAACCAGTCGCAGACTGCACTGGCCAGACAGACTTTTGGTGAGCATCCTCCCCCTCCCATTCACATGTCTAACTGCTCCCTTCTGCTGTTCACTCTACAGTTCCCTGAATGGCTAAAAGAGAGTGTGTTTGCTGTCAAAAACTTGAAATGGCATGTAATCTCCCATGTTTCTTCTCATGGAGCTAGGCAGGCCCATTCCCAGGGAGAAGTACGGAATTCCTGCAGAGCCTCCCAGTCAGGGGTGGCAGCATGGGGCTGGGCTGCCCTGTGGCAAACACGTGGAGACAGAGATGTTTGTCTGGCTCATCAGAGGAGCCCTGTGGTAGCCTCAGTCAGTGCACAAGTGCCTAATTCTTCTTTTAAGACATACACCTGGGGAGACACTTTGTATGCCGTTCTTTTCACATTTCCCTATCAGCAGAGACATTCCCTTTCCCAAACTGCATTAGAGGTTTTAAGGCAGGGGCTGAAACAATAAAAGCTTGGCACATGGTTTTCAGACACTTTGAAGATAAACCCAGCAGTGTGTGTTTCTATACAGGAGGGTATAACCATGCCCTCTGCGTCTTGTGGAGGATGGTTGTAAGGACAACTCTGTAGGTACAGGGCTGTTTTGGGTAGAAAATGCACGCTGTAATGGATTCTGATGGCTGAACGCCAAGGGGGAAGCTGTTCTGCTTCAAGAATAGCCTTACAAGAGTCAGCACTACAGTGACAGTTCAGTACTCTGCTGCAAATCTACAGGATGTGTCACTTTGGCAGAGAAAGAGGCTGCTAATGCACAACACAATCCATCCTACAATGAATGGAGAATGACTGCATACTGAAAAAAAAAAAGAAAAGAAAATGGCAAGACCTAGGGAAAAGGGAAGCTGCAAAGCAACTACTGCATAGTAAGCTGGGAACCTGAGAGCTCTGAGGACAAAGCCCTTTCCCTTGAGGGGAAGAAAATCTCAGCTCACAAGACACATAAAGAAGCAGACAACCCCTTCCAGTGACTGCTGCAGCCCTGCAAAGCTGTGCTGACAGCCAGCCTATTTGAAGAGATTGCAGTTTCAAAACAATGTTAGTCCTGACTAGTTTGGGGAGGCCAGCATGCTCATATGCCCAACATTGCTAAGCAAATAAAAAAAGATAACAAGTTTTGTATTAAATTACACCAGTTACCATTGGTAAACTCAAGCTCCTGTTGGAATTGTGTAGTATTTCCCCCAAATGGACATAGCATCTCTTCACTGCACAAACATTTCTATCTCCAACTCACACACAGCTGCCAATGCTAAAAAAATAAACATCCAGTGACACACAAGTTCTAACCCATTTCTAAGAAAATAGGCTACAAGGCTATTAAAAGAAATGTCAAGAATAATCTAACTGGAAAAAAAAAACCAACCACACCAAAAAGCAAAACACAACAACCCTCCCTGGGAAAATAAACCATTTCAATACTTCCCCATTACAAGAAGGAATGAGAGCACAATAAATGACCACCTGGACAAATAAATTAACTTACACCATTTATTCAAGCAAACATTGGGCTGTACCTTAAATAACTGGCAAGTATGGGGGATGGGAGCATTACTGCAAAATACAGAAATCAGCTGAATCTCTGTACATGAGACTCACTCGGCAGCTCCCTTTTCCTTCTCGAAAAAAGGTTACAACTTGTTTGTCAGCTGAGGACATCTTCAGAAAGAGAAAAACGTATGGAGTGGGTTCAAAGAAATGCTGGCTAATATGCCCAGACTGGCTGCTTAACGAGCCAGAGTAAAAGAAAAGGTCACATGGTTACAAAAAACCTCCATACAACAAACGCCCCGTAGCTATGGTTAACTTTAATTAACTGCAGTATTACAATTCACTTCAAGCTTATTTTCCACCTATGTCTACTGCACCTTACCTTTCCTTTGCCTGCTAAAAATCGAACAGATTAGTCTCATAAGTGGGCTTATGTTTCAAAAAATAAGAGCTTCTCTAAAACTATCTGAAATTTTAAAAATCCGCCAAATGGATCTCTTTCTAGCTATAACTACTGATGAATGATATCAAGATTACAGGAGTGATTCTGTTTATATAAATCAGGGTATTCACACTTCTGTGACATAATTAAATGTTGAATAGCCAGTAGTTCTTCTCTTTTAATGGCAGTTGCAATTCACACATGAATATTACTTCTCCTTAAGTTTAAACTTGAATTTCAACCATGTGTACAATTTTTTTTCTCTGCCAGTCATGAGCTTACAATGTTAGTCCCCCTATCTCACAATTTAAAAATAAACTGCTGTGTGAGAATTGCATGCTTAGAAATAACTGAAAATAGGATCCGTACAAACCTATACTCTAAAAAACATGTAAGTTGTATCCAACAATTAACTCAAATCATATAGCTTGAATCTAACAATTAACTCAAAACATTCTTTTTCTGCATTATTTCTTTGATCCATTACATAAGAACAATATGTTGGGATATTTTTAAGCACTGATATATCACTTGGCAGAAAAAAATAAATAGATATATACACACACAAAGTCATTGTCTGAAATCACAGATATAGTGATGCCAAATACTAAATCTCAAAGCATAACAAACCCCCACCCTCTCCCCGCACACATGAAACAGCCAGAGTGTGTATCTATACAAGACAGCAAAGATCTGTAGGCACACTAAGCATATAGTCTCAAGGCTTCTACCATCCTTCCCACCAGGAATACAAATCAAGTATGTATTAAGACCAAGCAGATACCAAATGCCATCCAGACTTTCCTTTATACAACTATGGGGCTTTGGCAGGTGGGGATCCTTACTATTCAATAAAACTAAGAGCTCATAACCTTTGATACTGTTGCATTTGGAACAGCTCTATGTTCTGCTGGTCAAGCTGCAAAGGATTTCTGCAGTGCTGCTGGTTTTGTCTCAGGTTTTCCCCTCTTTCCTCCATTTGCCTCACTAGAAAGGACAAAGTTCACATTAGGTTTGTTTGCATTTTCTAGCTAGCATGAGGCCTGTGTATTTACTTTGCCTGTTGATCACTTAACAGGTATTACACTGCTCCCCTATCTCCAGAAAATGCCAATGTCACACAAAATAGTTAATTATACAAAGAATCACATATAATCATTGCCAAAAAGAAAGCATTCACTTCAGTGCTTAAAGAAAGCTTCCTTGCCTGAAAACACAATAAAGCCCCTGAACTGTTCATCAATTCAAGTTATGAAAAGCCAGTGCCTAAATGGGGTAGCAACCCACCAGCTGCAACACCAACTGTAGAAGCTGTTATTTCATGCTACCCTTTTTTGTGCTGTGTTCAGCTACAGTCCTGCCTTACCATGAGTTTATGGCTAATGTCCAACTTTGACAATCACTCATAAAACCAACTAAAACTATTAACCACATGATGCTGGGGTTGTTTTGTTGGTTTGGGGGTTTTTTTGTTGGTGTTTTGTTTTTTTGTTTTTTTGGTTTTTTTTGGTGAAAGGAGCTTCGTTTTAAATCTCAAGCCTTATTAAATTGCGCAGGCAATGTATGCATCCTGTATTGCAAACAGCTTGCAGCTGGAGAGCTGGTGGGGGGGAGGAGAAGGGAGGAGGAAATGAGATGCAGGAACAGTAAATAGAAAATGCTTAGTCAGCAACCGTTACTGCAACATTAAAGGTGAAATGTAAATAGGCACAGTGCCAAGATTTAAGTAAGTTTGATAACACCATCAACTACATATAAGTGAAAATGTGCATACAACTGCCACAATTATCACAACAAACTGCAGACTCTTGGTATAATGGAGACCTTTAAAAAGGCAACATGGCTTGTGCATACTGCCTAGGCTTTGAGAAAAATAAAACTTGCTACTCAAGAAGTATTAATATCAATTGAATTTATTACAATTTACTAAGCTCCAAGGCACATTACAGTGTTCTGTTAACTACAGAAATGTATAAAGGACAAACAGAGCATGTTTCTCATGTACAGCATTTTGCTCTACTGTTCAAAAGCATCCGTGCATCAATAAAAGCAAAAACAAAAAACACATGAAGATTAAAAACGTTCAGATCAATAGAAACAAACTGAAACATTTTCCTTACAAACTTGCAACAAAAAACACCCTCCCCCCAGAGCCACCCCACCGTTTTGCAACAAAAAAAACAAAAACGAAAAAAAAAAAAAAAAGTAAAGTGAAAGACTAACACTCAGGGCTTGTAAAACGTAAGCTGTCACCATTTTTGTAGCAATTTTTTAGGCATCAACACTGGCCTTGGCAAAAAAAAAAAAATTTTTTTGTCTTTTTTTGTGTTTTTCTTCTTTCAGAGAAGTGCATACATTTACAAAAATACACACCAGCAGCAGGTAATCGCTAAGGGCTATTAACTTTGTACCTAGCCAACACACTGCCAAAGAAATGAGAACAGGTATTATGTAGTAACCAAACAATATTATATTCTGTTTAACAAAAACCAGCTCTATCCTTCAAATGAAGAAGAGTACATACCTTTGTTTCAAAATATAGAAACATACGACGAAAATAATGTCTATACATAAGACTAACTTTTGCAGTTTGTTATATTCACAATTCTACATCTTCAGGAGTCTGAAGGGATTGGATTTCTTACTCAAGGGTCTCTCTCCTTTTTCACTTTAACGTCCCCAGCTAAAATGGTCGCGATCTCGCCCTGCATAAATGCCCAAGGCACGTTGGAACCGACTAGAGGGCATTTCTCTCCACTGGGGCAGTAGACTTCGCCAGTCGCCCCTTGGGCCTTGATGCTCTCTCTTGAACAAGGGAAGCAGAACTTGTGGCTGGGCACAGAGGGGCACTGAACAAAGTGGGTGTCCTCCAAGCGTTCGTGGCAAATGGTGCAGCACAGGGGCCCACTGTTGGCCATGGGAGAGTCCGGAATGTTTTGGGGGTGCACTTGGTCCATGGCGGGGTGGGTGCTGGGGGGAGGAGGGGCCACTTGCAGGTTCATGTCCCCGTTGCGGGAGGCCAGACGGCGCTGGCCCGGCACCGAGGCCGGCGACACGGGGCTGCTGCTGTTCCTGCGGGTGGACGTGGTGGAGTGCACCGAGCTGCCGTCCTTGGGCGAGTGGGCATTGCCCAGTGTGTCGGCCACCGACATGAGCGCGGCCATGGGGGACTGTCCGTTCTGGGGGGCGGACTCGGGTGGCGTGGTCCGGTTGGAGTGAGGCCCGAGGGGCGGCGGCGGCGGGGGGCCCCCGCCGTGCACCGCCCCGAAGCCCCCGGCCGACATGGTGAGCTTGAGCGCTTCGCTCTGGCTGGCCATCCACTGCTGCCGCTGCTGCTCGTCGCTGAGCTTCAGAGCCCCCTCGGCCGAGTCCGAGGGCTCAGGAGAGGCTTTCCTCTTGCGCATCGCCCCGCCGCCGCCGCCGCCGCCGCCACCGCCAGGTCCCCTAGAGGCGGCGGCCGTGCCCTGCGCCCCGCCGGCCCCGGCCCCCGGCCGCGGGAGACTCACCAGCGCCGTGGGCAGCATGGGGCAGCTGGCGTCCAGGTAGGGCTGCGGCAGCATGTCGGCGCCCACCAGCTCCTTGAAGAAGCGCACAGACTCGGGCAGCAGGTCCCCCAGGAGCCGCCAGTCGCCAGAGCCGTGCTTCTTCTCGTACTCCAGGTACTTGAAGCCCGAGGAGAGGCCGCGGCCGAAGTCCTTCATACAGTCCTGGTACATCTGCTTGGCCACGCCGGAGGCGCTGGAAAAGACGGTGCCGGAGCCGCTGGGGTACTCGATGAAGAGCTTCAGCTCATAGTCCATGCCCGGCTTGGAGACGGCGTCGAAGGCAAAGACGCGGCCCAGCAGGGCGTGATCCTTCTTGAAGCGCACCTCGTAGGGCGTGCAGCCGGCCAGAGTGAGCAGCGTGTCCCGCACGATCTTGGGCTTGCTGGCCCACTCCTCGGCCCGATTCCGCAAACTCTCGCTGAGCTCGGCCAGCGCCTCCGCGTTGCGCTGCTTCTCCTTCAGCTCCCGCTCTTGGTCACTGCTGGATACCGAGCCCGGCCGCTTGCCGCAGGCCTCGGAGGACGAGCCGCCGCCTCCCCCGGCACCGCCGCCGCAGGTGCCCCCTTGGGAAGAGGCAGAGGGAGCGGGGGGACCTCCGCCGCCGCGGCCGCTCAGGCCCCCGTGCGGCGGAGGCAGCGCCACGCCGGAGGCGGCGGGGCCGTTCAGCAGCGTCTGCGGCAGCAGGTTGGGGGGCACGTTCATCTGAGCGCCGGCGGCCCCCGGAGGCAGGCCAGACACGAGCCCCCCGTGCGCCCCGCGACGGGAGGAGGAAGAGGAGGAGGAGGAGTTAGGGCTCTGCCGGTTCAGCTCCGGCGGCCCGTCCTCAGGCGGCTTGGGGAAGCCATTGGGCCCCCCCAGCCCGTTGGGCAGGCGGGCGCCATGGCTGCTGCCCAGGCTGCCTGGCGGCGGCGGGTACTCGAAGCGGCTGCGCTGCTCCGCCGCGGCGGCGCTGAGCCCGTAGCGGTCCAGGCTCGACTGGGTCAGTCCCGCCGAGGCTGCCTTGGAGGTGGCATCCACATGGTTGAGCTGCTGCTGGGCCGCCGCCGCCGCCGCTTCCTTGGCGGAGAGCGTCACTGCCTTCACTCCGACCGGCGGCGGGGGGCCCGGGGAGCGACCGTCTTGGAAGCAGCCGTGAGCCCGCTTCAACTGCCGGGCCGTCTCGATCACGAACTCGATGCGGTCGGCCCCCTCGTAATTAACGCAGCCCCGGCAGACGGGCTCCGTGAAGTCCCAGATCATGGCCCAGGGCATGCGAGGCAGATCGCATAGGTAGCATGACTGCCTCCGCGACGAGGACACCTGCGCGGCGGACATGGTGCTGCTGACTGGGGAGCTGCTGCCGTTGCCGCCGGGATAGGGGCTGGCTCAGTCTTCCCCCCCGGGCTGCAGAGGGGGTGGCTCTCCGTACCTGATCCTGTTGCCCCTTCCAGCAAGGGGGATCGTCTGCTTTTAGTTCGCTCCTGCTGCCGGAGATGCCGTCTTCTACCTGGTCCTGCCGCTGCTGCCCCGGTGGGGTGGGAAACGCTTCCACTACTCCTCCGGGGGGCTGGCTGGGTGGGGGTCGCCTTCTAGCCGATTCTGTTTCCCTGCGCTCTCTAGCTCTCCGCTTGCTGCTGCTCCTCCTCCGGGAGGAGGCGGAGGTGCACGGAGGAAGATGGGGGGGTCACCTTCCACCCGCCACGGCTGCCTCGTGAGCTTGCAGTTCGGTACGTGCTGATCCACCGCCGTGAGCAAGACAGGGGCACCCGCACGGAGCTGTTCGGTCTCGGCAGCGGCGGCTTCCCCGAGCGCCGGGGGAGCTGTGGCAGCCTGGGAGCAGCAGCGGCGGCAGCAGCGTGGCGAGCGGCGCCGCCTGCTCCTCACTCACATCCTCGCCGCTGCTCGCAGTCCGAGCGCGGGGTGCTGCGCGCCGCCGCGTGTGGCTGCGCGCCCCCTCCGCCGCGCCGAGCTCCCCCCGCGCCGCGACGCCCCTCCCCTTCTCCGCGCCGCGCTCCCGGCTCGGCTGCACCCGGGCGGGGCCCCGCGTCACCGCCGAGCGCCCGCGCCCCGCTCCCCTCCCCCCGGCCGCCGGCGCAGAGCCCACTTGTTGCGCGGGGCGCGCATGCCCGGCGCGCTGCCCGCGCCCTCCCCGGCGCGGCCGCAGCTGGAGCGCGGCGGGGCGCGGGCAGCCTGCGCTGCCGGCTATGTTTGGAAACTTGAACGCCAGATCGCGCCCTCACCCTCCTCCCCGGCCGCGCTGCCGGCCCCCCGCCGCGGCACCGCGGCCAGGGCGCGCATGCACAGTCGTCGTCACCGTGGTGGTGGGTGGTGGGGTTTTTTTTTGGTTGGTTGGTTGGTTTTTTTCCCTGACTGCGCTTTCTAAGTTCAGATGTCTCGCTTTCGGGATTTTGTAAACCCGCGGTTCGCCCCGCTTTGCTTCCGTGACGGCTGCGCGGCGTTCTGCCACCGCGACTGTCGGTGGGATTCCCGTGCGCTCCGGCTGCTGAGGCAAATGGGGGGATCCCGCCTTAATATCCGATTTCGTGTTTCTCGTTCAGTGATCCCAGTGACAGAATGACACAGTTTTTGTAAGCCTGTGACTGCATCAGAAGCTCTTCCACTTTTGATTTGTTTAAACCAGCCATGTTTGCCAAGTGTTTAAGGTTGGGCTGGGAAAGATAGTGCTGTGCATTGCTCAAGGGTGTAGGAGAGGCCAGGCAGGTGAGTAATCGCTGTGATCTCATCTCGCTAATGTAAAGGGACATAGGATTTCCCCGGCGCTGTGAGAACGCACGACTTTTTTTTTTTCTCTCTTCTATTTTCCCCTTTAAATAGCTAGCTAATATTTGCATAACACTGTTAACAGGCAAATTACTCAAAACAACCTCGGTTCATGCATATAAGCCGAGAATTCATTACACTGGGAGGAAAACAAAATAAAACCCCAAGCTTGCATTCTCCCGCCCGCCATCCCCGAAGTTGCCCGGTCTCCGCCCGGCCCCGCGGCCACGCCGGTGCCCATGGTGGCCAGGAGGGGCTCTGCAGAACCCGTTTTTGCTCTCATTGCAGTCGGCAGCTGTTTTTGCAAACATCGACATCGCTGCCCGCCTCCAAAGAATAATAAACTGTCACCACGGGGACGCGGTTCGGCCAGGACCCGGCGCGGTGCGCTGCGGGCGGCCACGGGCATCGCGTCACTGGCGCGCAGCCGGGCGCACGGTGCCCGCGGAGACAGCGCGCAGCAGGGGAGGGTGCGCGGGGGGGGGGAAGCGCTCGCACGCTCGGCGAACGCGGAACCTCTCCCAGCTGGGCTGTGTTGGATGGATTTCTTTCTTTCAGTACCTCTTCCTGATTCCTTTGTTGCTAGAAACGCCGAAACCCCCGTCCATTACAGGTTTCCCTCTGTGCTTTAAAAGGACTTAGTGTTTCTATGGCGAGGTGCCACGGCTCCCTTACACAGGCACGCTCAGCAGCCATGCAGCACCGAACGGGAAAAATACCTTCTATTCGGTTAATAACGTTTTGTAACTCACACGACAAAAAACCGCCATCCTTTAAATATTTCATTTCATATCACCAATGCGTCTCATTTCCATTTTTAGTTGTCTAAAGCATTTTATATGTGTCTGGTTCTAATCTATAAAGCTGGCAAATGAGTTTGATTATGTATGTGAGTGGAATTATTTTATAGGGAAGGCTTAATGAAATGCACACGTTGAAGTTAGAGAAATGGTAGGACCAGATAAAATACAGTTAGAAAATCAATTGTGAAAAAGTGACTGTTTTTCAGGGGAAGCTTATAGAAGCGATACAAAAATCTTTGAATTATGCGAGTCTCCTGTATGCAAATTGGCTGAAGAAGATGCGCTAAAGGGGAGTGGATTTCACACTTAGAAATTTCACACCTAAATTGTGGACATTACAGAAGCTTCACAGAAGTATGGCAGATGAAAGATGGTCAAAGTAAAAGTCTTTGCTTCCAGCCACAGTGATTTAGTGATGGCTGCAGGATTTCTACATTACTATGCCTTTACTTGACTAAACAAGCATGTGTTCCCTCTGATTCATACTGGAATGTCAGCGCCTTTCCTATCCTTTTACTGCCCCATGTTGATCTTCGTATGAGGAACAGAACTGGGCTGTGGTAAAAGGTTAGCTTCTGCTTAAAAAACTCGGGTTGAGAGAGCTGAAGCTTTCCCTTCATCCCGCGTGTCTGGGAATACAGAACTGTAGTATATCCTGACTGTATTTCAGTCCCCGGGTTATACAAACCCAACACATGACAAGGCACTCCATGTGCTTGAACCGTCCCTCACCCTGTATCCTCACTCCTCTGAATCCTCCTGCAAGAAAACTCTTTTTTGGTAAACTCACCTCACAGGAACAGACTTCTTGGCTCACAAGAAAAGTCTTTATAGTGGGTGTAAATAATAATCACCTTAGATATAATCTAGCCTCAGAAAAACATTTACAGGTGCTGTCAACTCCCTTTATAGAATAGAAAAGGAGGAGAGATTAGCATCTGTGACCCGACCAAACTGCCTTTACTCTTACTTGCAGGATACACAGTTGCGGAAATATGTTTGTCTTTCCATAATGATTAAACTTTGATTTAAACTTTGGTCATGGGCACGTACAGTGCCATTACGCAAGCAGCACTTAAGGATGAAGTGTCAGCATAGCAACAATATGGCCAGCAGCAGCAGTGATCTCTGCAAAGCTGATTGATGAAGAGAACTGCAATGTAAATGCAAATAAATGCCACGTCGTGGCACCTTCACAGGGAACAAGTTGTCAGTATCAATCTAATCTGGGTAGGGAAAAATAGATTGAACGGTGGCAATGTAACAAGCCTCCCATCTATGGCAGCACTGTCCTTGCAAGGGTAGCAGCAAGCTTTCCTGCTCACCTTCTGCCTTTTCTCTTTGCCATGCAAGTGGTGGGACAGAAGCAATCCAGATCGGCCTTGCTGGATTTATAGTAAACACATCTGGTGTTTATTTAGCTCTGAAATAATCCAGGAATTAATATTACTTTTGGAGGAGGCAAAGAGGAAGCCCAAACAATGAATCCATTCAGGTGTCTAATCTGGCTAACTGAAAGAAAGAAGGGAGCAAACAAAAAATAGTGTAAGAATCCCCCAAACAGTAGCTTATTTGATGAGATGGAGGGGAGTGAAAGGAGGAATGGAGCTGCGGCTGCAAACAATTGCTACCCAGCAACTGCTTTTTGTGCAGGAACACAAGTCAGCACTGTGGATGCAGCGTTAGGGATTCTGCAGAGATTGCCCAAAGTTTACGACCTGCCAGTAGTCCCAAGGGACAAGGACTATAATTTTCACAAGCAGAAGCGAAATCTACTAATTCCTTCCTTTCAGTCCTAGGATAAATACTGCCATCCGATAATCCCTTTCCCTTTATTCCTATTACTATCTTCATTTGAAAGTACACACATGCACATATGGGTGTGTGTAACAATAAAACGGCAGGTGAAGCATCGATTTAAATGAAAGAATCAAGATGATCATACAGAACAGTGTGCAGGAGCCAGCCAGTACCTTTCCTAGTGCCACCAGCAGGTACGGGAAGCAGAGGGTGCAACGCACAATGAAGGACAAAGCAACAAAACCCAGGTGGCCTGGCTGCACCCCAAGCACTACTCCGTGCCACTCCCAGACATGAGCTCCCAAAACACGGGGGTTACTGTTGAACTGGATGAGAGAGGAGTACTGTGGATTGTCGATCAGCAGTCCAGTGTTAATTATGCAGAATATAGGACAGCCCCAAACTTTGCAAGCAATAATAATTAGGAGCCCATGATCTCAGCAGTTTGAGAATGAACAGTCTGGTCTGGCTCTAAATGCTCACAGCCTGGGAAGATATTTAACTCTTTCCTGCTCGCTTTACAAAGTTTGGCACTGATCACTGCAGCAGTCACAGCAGCTGGCTCTTCAGCAGGCACTCACCTACAGAAATGGCTCTTTCTTTACTGATCAAAACAGCAGCTACAGTTGGAAAAAAAATACAAGAATGAGAAGGGTAGCGCACTCCCGAAAGTGTAATTTACATGGATTTACCTCAGAATAGCAAATAAAATCCGTCACAATCAGATGACTGGCTTCAAAACAATGCAGAGATTAGCAGTGAACAGAGCACTTGGTGGTAAAGGGAGTGTGTTCAGCAAATCAAAACACAAACACTTCAGGAAGAAGTTGCATAATTTTGTCAAATTAAAAGTTAAACAACATTTTCTTCTACTAGAAGCTGCCAGGAAGTGTCAAAACACTCAGTTACAAAGAATAGGAGTAATTACGTGTATCTGTTTATCGTTTCAGTTCTCATCTCATTATAATTCGGGTTTTTTCCTACCATTTTTCAGGTTGTGAGCCTTGCTGACATACAGAGCTTATTGCTTTCCCACCTAGGAACTCATCTTAAGACACATTCCTTAACGGACGCTGCCTCTCGTTTCCTCTGCTTTTCCCGGTCCCATCTGCCCGTGGGTGCTGGAGCGCGGAGCCGAGGGCGCAGCCGGGCGGGAGCTGCCCTGCCCGCAGCCGGGCCGCCGCCGCCGCCCCACGTGTGCAGCCGCGGCAGCTCTCCAAGTCCCCCGACACACCAGCCTCTCGCTTCTGCCCCGGCAAGCACTGAGGGGTCCCTCTTTGAGACCCACCCCACACCGATTTTCCTAGAGCTGTCTTTAAGGTTTGAAAACCTGCCTGGGTGCCTAGTTTTTCGCACATTAACCTTTGCCAAATCTTACAGTGCAAAATAAGACACCTATAATTAATTCTGCTCACTCTGCAAGGGACTAGCAACTGGGCAGAGTGTTTTAGGCTGGGATATGCAGAGCTGGGGCCTCCGCTGTTGTTATTTTTCCTTTTTCCCTGGACTGTTTTCATCTTACTTCCTGTGGACGTAGTAAACAATCAACAACAATGAATCAACTGAATCGGTACATTTTTTAAGGCTATTCCCACTGAGAGCCACTTGCACTTTCGTGACAGTTAAGAATCTGCCAAACATTAGCTTAGTTACCAGCAAGACAGGCTCCTCCCTCCCTTCACCCCATACACAGATTGTTTATCAAAACGTGCTGCCAAGAAAAATATCCCTGCTTTTGGCCTCCACCAGTGATTAATAACACTTGAGAACTGAACAAAACTTTACTGTGTTTTCCAAAACATGAGGGAGGTGGGAAAGGGGGGAAGAAAAAGAGAAAGAAAGAAAGAAAAAGAGAAGGAAAGAAGGAAGGAAAGAAGGAAAGAAGGAAAGAAGGAAAGAAGGAAAGAAGGAAAGAAGGAAAGAAGGAAAGAAAGAAGGAAAGAAAGAAGGAAAGAAGGAAAGAAGGAAAGAAGGAAGGAAAGAAGGAAAGAAGGAAAGAAGGAAAGAAGGAAAGAAGGAAAGAAAGAAAGAAAGAAAGAAAGAAAGAAAGAAAGAAAGAAAGAAAGAAAGAAAGAAAGAAAGAAAGAAAGAAAGAAAGAAAGAAAGAAAGAAAGAAAGAAAGAAAGAAAGAAAGAAAGAAAGAAAGAAAGAAAGAAAGAAAGAAAGAAAGAAAGAAAGAGCCCTGACACTATCTTATTTCACATGGCATACCTCCTTTTCCTCTCTAACTAGGCCATCTGAAAAGACCAAACCCACTTTTTCTCCAAGACCATGTTACAAATGCTGATTAATATTGTTATTGAAAGAAGGATGATATGGACAGAGGATAATGGTGAGAATAGAAGGGGGGGTGGGGGCCACTTCTTTTATTAGCACATGTCAAGATGAACTATGGGGAGAAACCAGGAGGAAAAAAAGGATCATTTACTTTCTTTACAAAGACTGTTGGTAAAATTCCTAAGGGAGACTAAGTGCCAAAATTAACTGTCTTGGTGTATTACTTTTAGACACTACTGCCTGGGTGAATTAAGTCAAATCTTCAAGCTGCAGCCAAAGATAGCTGCAAGCTGAAAAAGAGGCACTACATTTCCTCGTTTTTTTGGTGAAACTCACAAATTTGTGGAGATTGTCTTTGCTCCAGGGTTTTTTTTCATCTCTCTCTCTCTTTTGCCTTCTGGGCTATTTTTACTATTTTATATTTGGCATTATAAATGTGTTTTGTAATGGAAAGGCAAGGTAAGAAACAAGCAATTGTTCAGAAAAACAGAAAAATAAAAAAAAAAGAGAATACATCCATGTATACCATATCTATTTATATGTATACATACATGTGAGAGTATACATATGTATGTAAGTAATATCAGGTATTTTTCATTACTCTGTTCTCCAAATGACATTATTTAGTAAAAGATAATAAACAACTCTTGAACAGTGGGATATAGACTAGTGAAAACAGTTTACTGAAATTAATGATGTTGGATTGAACCAAACCTTCCTCCCTTTGGAATTAGTGCCAGACATAGTTTTCCTGAACTCTGTCCAACTGCCTGAGCGACAGACAATTTTCATTCTATTTGTGCTAAAGGCTTATGACTAGTGCTGGAAAATGAAGCCCTTGCCCTTGATCTCAGTGCAGATTAAAAAAAAAAAAGCAAAACTGTGCCAATTTGTTTCCTCTGCCAATAGAAGCCCTTGTGCTTTGGGTAATGCAAAACAATAAAAAGTTCACATGAAAACTCCCCATTGAAAGGAAACCCATCAAGAGCCATGTATCTCTGCTACACTCATCAGTCAGCTTCCGAGATTCGCACAATGTCATCAAAATGCAGAGGGTAAGGGCAAAAAATAGTTACCAGCCAGCAATACTATCTTATTTTTCTGTTTCACATCTCACTGCTGTGCATTTGATAATGACAGCTAAAAAATACTCCACCGTAAATAACCACCCTCTCCCTTCTGCTATCCCTACATTCAGGTACTGCATGTAGATTTAGGGCTGTGCAGCCCCTGTTGTCTGAGCTAATTCTATTTCTAAGGGATGAAATACACGTTTGACACACACACCCCGAGTTATAAACGGTGGCTATACCGTAGTGTTGTCAGCCAGCTAATCTCTGATTGCTTTTTCCTAGATTATTAATAAAATTAGAATCCCAAGCAGAAGGCGTTTGCTTTCATTGTACAGTCTGCACTTGTGACATGGTACATGTGGAAAATTTTGAGTGCACTGCAGTGAATGGTCTGGGGGTTAGTTTTTAGCTTCCGCTAAGTACCTGGCAGGCTGCCATGGCTGAAGGATTCTGGGAACTGAAAGGCTCCCAAGTACGAACTGCCAGCATTAAGCAGTCCTGACAGCTCTGCTCCTTCCACACTTGGCAGCAGTTCAAAGTGCTCTTTCATTTGAAAGGCTGGAAGGCTGCCATGTGCAATGCAGATTTGCTGTGCCTGCTCTCATAAGGAACTGATAAATGCCGTTGCTGTTGCCATGGGGACGGGAGGCTATCAGAATGGCCTTGTGATCTGCAGCCTCTCAGCTCTGCAGGTTTGGGTTTAGGGTTTTTTTGGGTTTTGGGTTTTTTTTTGTTTTTTTTTGTTTTTTTTTTTTTTTGTGTGTGTGTGTGTGGTTTTTTCCTCTCTCTGAGATGGTGAAATAAATGTTCTAGAGAAGGTTAACTCTTGAAGGACAGGAAGCGCCGATTTGAAAAGACAGGGTGAGCCTCTGTGCGTGGCTCCTCCGAAGTGCTGGGAACAAGATTAACGCATACCTGCCAACTGTCCCTGTTCGGAAGGAATGGCTCCAGGGTTGGGTTTTTTTTTGTTTTGTTTTGTTTTTTTTCCTGAAGGCCAGGAGGGAGGGAGGGAGGGAAGGGAAGAAGGGAGAAGGAAAGACCTCTTTCTCCCTACTCAGTCCCTTTAGATTTCTCTTCTAGCTCAGGATCTCCCAACATAATTAAAAGGCCAGCCTCTTTATTCCCCTCACTATTGCCACATACAGTTTTCAGATGCTGTGGAAATGAATTAATTTACCAGTGGATGTTGTAACATGCCCGATGTCTTTAGCTCTCATTAACACCAGTGGACAGCTAGCAGGATTAGACCCATTATGTGGACTCCATGTGTGGTTAATGTGAGTGAAAAGAATGAACAGTATGATATAAGACTGCATGTTTAAGAGCAATCTTAGTGATGATGCAAGTCCTGAGAGTGAATCTCGGCTTGTCCTAGCTCCCAAGATTAAAATAAACATACCCTTGAGCTATGCACAGTTTGAGTGTGTGTATAGATGAGTGTGCATATCTACTTCTGTAAAGGTGTAGAGAAAAATAAAGGCAGCAAATATTTCAGTCAGGATTTATACTCTTTTCCCTACGTTGTCTTTTTTTTTCCCCACGTTATTTCTTTCCTTCTCTGCTACAGCAGTAGATTTGTCTTCCCTAAAGACATTTTGCTGCAGTCCAGTAAACTGAATTCTGTTTAACCAAGGCGAAGTCTGAGCATGACGTCATAGCAGGGAACAATGGAGTGCATCACTGCTCTCCCTGACCACGCAGCAAACTTCAGGGCAGCATTTAAAAAGATCAATATGGGCATGTATCTGTGTTTACAGGCACATGTAAAATGCAATATGCATTCAGACAGTGGCATAAAACAGCAAAGACAAAGCACTGGGGGAATTTTGTTTATATACTCAAGTGTTAGCAGCCTGAGAGCTTTGTTCAAAACTGGGGAAAAAAAAGATCAACCACCCCCCATGTGAACAAATCCTCCCTTCCTTCTCTAAATATGGGTCTCTGCCTTTCAGAACCGTATACTTTCCAATATATGTGAACAGTATTATATGAAATGAAACATTAAAACTGAATAAACAGAATTTCAAGCCATATTCAACAGATAATCTGGTTAACAACCTGCTGGTTAACCTGTAGCTTTTTAAAATAAACACCACCACTCTTACCTATTGGAGTTTCACTCCACTTTGGTTTTACTTATTTTTGTACTGTATTCGGTTTTAAAGCCTTTTGATTGTGAATGTGTTAATCAAAGGTTTGAATGAAGAAAATAGTCATTTGAAAAACATACAAGAGAGAATTTTTTAGGAGTAACAGAGAAATACACACTATAAGTGTGTGTACACACACATACCCACACACCCCCTTTATCTTTTCTGAATTCTCTTTTAGCTTATGCTTTCGAACTAATTAAATCATATGTGATTCATATGTTTTGTATCTGACATCAAATCCTTCTGGTTAAAACAATCAGCATATTCAAATCAAGATAAAAGCTACCTGTATACATTTACGAAGCAATTTCAAAATTACAAACAAGGCTGTATTTCACAAGCTTTGCACAACAATGAGCTAGGCCAAAGGAAATATTTCTTCCTGATTGCCTGGGACTTCTTTTTTTAATAAATAAACGTGAAGTTAACTGTAATTCTACTGTAATATCTTTACCTGATTCTCTCTGGGTTCTTGCCTATCGTTGTCATGGTAATTTGATAATTCTGGCTTGCTTTCTACACATTCTGTTTGTCTCACTGGATTTCCTGATTATTCAGAAAACTCTTTTTAAAAACCCTTCAGTCTCTCTCCCTCTGCCCCCATTCTGGGCTCAATCCTGCTTTTTTCATTCCTTTAGCATAGAGGAATTTGTACTATTTTGTTACAAATCTGCTTGGGAGAAATTGTTTGCTCCACTTACCTGAAAATGGAGATAATGAGATAAGCATACATACTAGAGCTCTTCTTAAATTATCTTCCATAGTCTATGACAGGGGATAGAGAGGAAATGTGAAAAGAACTGCATATAGATTTCTTGTAAAGCACTTGGATCTTAATCCTATAGATATTATTTAGGGTTTAACTGTTCCATTTCTGACAGCAGAAACATGTATTTAACTGTTGCCTTTTCAAATGTGACAGACACATTTGTACCTAGAGCAAGAGAGTCAGAATATATTCTCTCTATATGACAAAGTAGAAGCAATATTTTTATTCAGGGGTTCAGGTGGCAATTTATGCCAAAAGAAATAAACTGATCATGCTTTGAATGCACCAGTGAAACTCAAAGAAAGATGCACACTGCTCAGTAATATTTAGCTCGGGTGTAGTTACAAAAGGTTTATGTTATTGATATGTGCCTATTTTAAAAGCACCCAGCATTAAATTATGTATACAAAATATATATGTACATGTTATAGATGTATACGTAATATATATGTGTGAAGGTACATAAAATTGCTTTTCTGGGGGCAGGGATTCTTTGGTTCTTCCCCAGACAGTACATGATTTTGTGATAAAAGCACGGAGCTATCATTTGTACCTATGGTTACTTTAAATAATTTGTTTGAATATTACATCTCATGTTACTACCGTTCATAGTCCTTGTACATTTAGCCTCTACACTCTTCAAGAAAGGGTATTTTATTGTGCTGGTCAATACCTCATAAAACTACACCCTGAAATTGTAAGAATCTCAAAGAATTATTTCAAGGCAAGTAATTCACCATCATTATGAGTCATAACTGAAACTATGGTCCAATTTATTACAATTTTGACCCAGTAATTTCCACTATACACTGTCTCTGCAATGTATCAATGGAATCTGCAATCCCTCTGAATTAAAAGTATCTGTATCAACTAAAAGTACCTGTACCAATGAAATCTACAAATTCTTCTGTGTGGCCTCTTTTGCTTACTTCCTCTTCTCTTTCTTGTACTGTAAAGCACAGTTGGCATTTCTTACTAAATCCTTTTGATGGCAACATGCTGTGGAATCTGCTAAACTCAGTAAGCAGTCCAGCTGTGACAGTCCCTCTGTCCCAATCTACTGCCATAATCTAGGACATCAGTGACATCATCTGACAGTCTGTGACATCACCCTGTGAATCACAAGACTAGTAAAGGTTGCTGTTGGTGTCACAGGTAGTATTTGTCGTGTGAGTGCAATGTTCACACTCGATTTTAACTCTGAAAATGCTGCTAAAATAAGCCCTTGTACCTATAGATATATTTGGAATTTTTTTCAACTGTACAAATCTTGTTTTCTTCTTACTTTGATTTTCAAATTTTCATTGTCAGTAAAATAAAAATTACATATTTTATCCAATTTCTATGTTGTACAATAAAGCAGCAGTGAACACATTTTCTCATATGTGCTAAAACCTGCATATCTCCACTACTCAGCAGAAAAGGTTTCAGTAAATCACCTGTAGGACATCTAATGTTAAAATGTTCTTAAATTTACTTTCGATTCCTATTTATTCATGTATTTCTACAATGTAGACACTGCAGAAACCCAATAGACCTTACACTTCATACTTGGCACAAAAATTATGCCCTCGTTTTCTGAAAAGAAGACTGAGCAGGGCAATGGTCTATTTTACTTTCTGCTAACACCTAATTATTTTTATGAAACATATCCAGTAGTATTTATTATTCAAGCAATCATAAATATTTACAAAGAAATTATAGTCTTGAAAGCAACCTACATGCTGATGCTTTTTTTCTTCTCCTAGAATGTTGCTTGTTTACATACCTGCTAATTGTTAAAATTCAGTAATCTGTAGTGATCTTACTTTTATTTGTGTAAATTAGTAAAGTCTTGCTGCACAAATTATCAAGGCTTTGCTATGCAACTGTACTAGGCTCAGCTATTTCATTTAAAAGTCAGTGTGCTCCAGTCCAATTTTTTATTACTGTTATCTTTAGTTCTGTGAAGCCTTGGAACATTTCCCAGTCTGGATCTACAGAAAGTTTCCCAGGAAAATGTATAAAGAGCCTGTGTTCTGCTTTACTCCGCAGTGCCTATGTGCTTTTCGTGAGCTAGGTCTTTGAAGACCCAGCCCATGCATGGAGTCCAGTCAGGCTGAAAAATTTAGCAATTGAGATATTTTACAGTCCAAAATCTCCTTTAAACAAAGGTGTGGTTTAGCAGGGCTGGCTGCTTCTGACCTCTTTCAGCCTCTTATTATTGCAGCTGCTATGATGTAAGGCTGAGTATGGTAGAGCTAAAGAGGCTGAAGCTCAGGGAGAAATGCTTAGAACAGCTGTTTTACTGTAAACATTAACAGGGGTTTGACTTCATTTACAAGCTGGGAGCATTCACAGTTTCTGCACAAATAATACTTCGGGAATTTGTTCTAGATGTTCACAGCACACACAAAAAAATTATCCCTTCTATACATTACTGCAGCTTTGAATGAAGCAAATTCTCTGCAGAGAGATGCATTCCATTAAAATCAACAGGGAATTTTTCACATTAATACACAGCTTCACACAGACGATACAGACATACACACAGGGAAAGAAGAAATATTTGTCTGCTTCAGCTGTTTCTAAAGCTCCTATCACATTAGTATCTAAGTGCCAATTAGATACCAAAAATACTCAGTTGTAGCAGACACTGATGTCTGCTGATTATTACAGAGTTACAAACAGAATTCTATCCAAGAGGGCAGAGAGGGATTTGAATGCTTTCCCCCTAGCTCGGTGCTGCAATTCATGGATGTTAGGAAACAAATTTCAGACCTCATTTCCTTCATTACATTCTCGAGGCTGCTTTATTCTGAAGCAAATGAAAAATCTCAGACAAAGTGACCTTTGCAGAGAGCAGGGGGGACATTCACTGACATCACATGCATCTGCATATGCACACACACAGGCGTACGGGCCAGGTCCTCCAGACACTGAAAGCTGTTTTTTTGCCACATTATCAATGCAATGGAGTCTGCGAGGCAGCTCAGCCAGCTACTTGCGCATCAGCCAGTGCAGCTATGACAAAGCCTCAGCCGGTTTGCAGCCACTGCAGGGACTGCAATGGCTCTTCCTTTCCTGAGTCCTTGTGAAAGGCATGCAGTTTAAAAATGGCTGGGCCAAGCCTATTTCTCGTGGATTCCTAGTTACCAGAGTAGTTTCTTGGGTACAATGGTAGCCCCTGCAAAATTCAGTAGCTCTGATGGTGTTACGGTTTACACAAGGGACCATGTTGGCAGAGAGACAGCCCTAGGATGATGCAAGGATGGCTTAAAGCTGGATTTTCACCACCCACTCTGAAGCCTGCCAAGAACTGCTTGGCCAAAGCTTGGAGCCTGGGCAACAGTCCCTACTTACAGACTCCTTCTAGAAACTCCCCATATTAAATATAAAGCTATATAAATCCTCACTATCTTCTTCATTTGCTACTATTACGGTTCACAGCTAAGTAGCATAAACTCTGCTCAGCCCTTTGATAAAAGACTAAGGCAAACTTGGAATCCAGAAAGGCTTGTTAAAATTCATCACTTCATCTTAAAGTTGTACCCATGCTGTTGGATGTGGAACCCTTAAAACGAGAAATAAAATTAACCAATCGGACATGTGACCTTTTTAATGTTCCCAGCACATTTCCCACAAATCTGGAAGTATTGAATTTATTATATCTCTAAAATTCAAAGCTAGTTAACTATACTCTGTTCTTAAACTGTTCATGTTTATGCAGGATAAGGGGAAGTTTTTGTGTCTGTCCTGTTTTATAGTGTTAATCTCTTGTGCAGTGAAACAGCTACTGCCTCCTCCTCCAGAGTGGCTGTGTTTCTTCAGATCATGATTTGGTTTTGTATTTTGGGATGAAACAACATAAAACTCTGTCTACCTGCTACAGTTGTAAATAATGCTTCTCTTGCATCCCTGTATACAGTGGAAAACAAAAATATTCTGAGTGACATTTATTCCTGACCCCAGGTATATTTAAACCTCCAATTAGAGTTTCACCATCCCTGTGTGACAATGGAAGCTTTGAAATGCATCTGGAAACATATCTCTCTTTTTTCTTTCCTTCCCTCTGACAGGATTTCAGACCTCTGGAACCACATCTGTTGTGAGTTACCTTTCCCTAGTCATGCTTTTTATTGTACAATTGTCAAAAAAACTACTCAGTTGTTTGCCTAGATCTTGTAACCAAAACAAGGCCCCATCCTGTCCTCTTCCACTGCCCATGCCTATAATTTCTTCTCAAGCTCAATGCTGAATGGGGCTAAAGCCAGCATACTATTATGTTTGGAACAGGGTTCAATCCAGGAAAATGATACAAATGAACCTGGGAAATAAGCTGCAGCTTGAGAAAGTAATAAAGCATGTTAGAGTGCTCATGTGTAACTGGAGATGAAGGAGTTGCTTCCAGAACAGGGACTGGAAAGGACATACTGGCACCTGTGTAATTTGTGAACCACCGAAGTCAAATTCTTTCCTCTGTGTCTTGGCAAGCCCAGTGATCAGATGAGATGCTGTGGCCTGGCCAAAAGAGAGACTGCTCTGGCACTACAGAAAACTCTTCTATAGCAAATTTTTCCTGTGCTAGTAGCTCTTCTAACCACCTCAAAAATCCTCCCTGAAGCACCGGTCCAAACTCACTTTCTACTACTAGATGAAACATCTGTCACCACCACTGGAAACATTCAAACAAAGAGTGTGATGGGGCACCTTACAGCACTGGGCCAATAACCCTGCTCAAGGCTGGCAGCACACATTCAGACCACTTTATTAAGCATGGTGATTCTGAAGGGCACTGAATGCTCTTTCCTAAAGCTTCCTGAGAAAATGATGTCCAAAAGTTTTGGCGTTATATTGAAATTCCTATTAAACATCCCTGTAAGTTGAACCATTTGGTCTTGTTGTCTGTTCCCACTTACTAATCTCACCTAGAAGCCTTCTTGCCTACAAAGGCGCCAGATACACACAGCTATCCACCAGGAAGCAGATGTAACCAACAAATTGGGTAACTCACAACAGTAGCCCACACTGGTTTTCCTCTGTTAAAAACAGGATCGTTAAGGTATTTCAGATCTGAGAGAGGCTGACCTCTAAGCATACAATTCGACAATACTGACTCACAGTCCAAGTTATAAATACTTTAAAAAAAAATTTCACCCATTCCTCAATTTGTCAGAAATAAAACCTCATTTCTTAAATAAGACACTGTACTTGAAAATCAGTTTGCCACTTCTGGCCCTCACTGCTGTCCAGCAACTCATGTCACCACCACAGCCCACTTCCAAATGTCCTTCACACCAGTGAGACACCCCTGGTCATGAAGAACTGCACATATATCCTTTCCTAGCACTCCCTTTCAGAATGCCAAACCAGTCAGGTTTAAGGAAATTACTGCAAAACTGTAGAAGTTTAGGTGAGAAACTGAACTCCCAAAAATCCAATCATATTGCATATGTTCTAGGGGAAGTGGGGGGTGGGGGGAGAATGGGTGGAGGGGGGAAAGATTCCTGTGATTTTCCTCAAACATTTTTCAAAGTCAGTTTTTCTCCAAATATAATCCAAAACTTCATCTGGAAGGGTGTGTGTTTATTCCAATCCAGGCAGTCTTTGGGGGAAATGCATAAAACACCAAACTGTATCACAAACATTTTTGATTAGAAAAACAACTCCAATCTAGTTTGTTATCTGAAAATAGGCATAGTCAAGCTTCTGTAATGGGAAAATGGCTGCATTCTCTAACAGGTCAAAACAAAAATGTACCCTAGTCAAAGATAAAGTCTGACCTGATTTTTGTAGCTTTTAATTTTAAAGCAATCCAGAAGAGCCAAAGGAATAATGGAGCACTTGTAATACAGAATACAAAAAAAAATCAGTGATAAATACAGTGGGAAGGGAAATATGATGGAGACTCTGAATCTCTGAAATAGACTTTTGAGGTGATTAGCCTGAGGATCAGGTTCAATATGGGAATTAGTTACCCAGAACTTCAACCCAACAGTGCCAAAGTGAAAGGTACCGAGTTCCTAGAGGGAAGTTCAGAACTTCTTGTTCTGTGTCTAGATTTCCTATGCAGAGCATGGGAAAAATCAGGCACCTCTGAGTACAGTATCCAAAACATCTGTTTCTGCAGTTTATCCAGTGACTGTTTATATGAAATATTTAAGAAGCAGGCCAGGAAGGGAATCTAAGGCTTTCTCTGTCAGATGGGTGCCTTAACCAGTACAGTCATGCTTTCTCTTATGCTTTCTCTACTCCCTGTGACCCCACTTCCCTTCCTCTGGACCAATGAACCTAAATTATTTTCTGCAGCACAGCACAGTTTCAATAGGAAGGGTGGAGAGTGCCTGCCTCCAAAACAGCTTGCAATCTGGTGGTCAGGCTGCTCTCCTGGGATGTGTGAGTCGGAGTCTCCTCACGCACAGAACATTCCTGTGCTCAGAGACAGGAAACAGTGAGGGTGCACTTGAGAACTCACCTTTTTTTTTTCTTTTGTAAACTGTAGCTGCTATGATACAGATAATAAAAGGAAATATTTAACAATAACCATGAGAATTACCAACACTTATAGACATCTTTAATCTTTGAGATTCCAAAGCAAACAATGGACTTGCTGAAGCAACTTTGCCCTTTGGACTTAGCAGAAGCACCCAAGAATGCAGAAATGGGATTTGCTGTACTTCTTAAAATGTTGTAATGCATGTTTTTCTGTGAGCTAGATCAACTCTGTAGGCTGAGTCAGAAGAAAATTCTGCTTGCACAGTATGCTTTTCTGTCCACTCTATGAAGACTCGCTAATACCATGTCAGCTTTAACCTTCTTCAGCTCCTGCTTTTCTCGAGCAAAAGTACAGCAGTTGTATTTAAGCACTGTGCAGGACCTCAGAGGGGTCTTACCCACAGGGATGTACATATGAATCACATTGTTTACCATCTCCTGGGGCATCATGCAAGCAACAGTGCACAAGCTTAGGCTAGGAGAGGAAGAAGGCTACTTCAACTTGCTATTGGAAGTGCAGGAAAGAGCTTGAAGGAAGCAGAAAATAAAGCATGTTGCATTTTGTCCAAGACAGTAAGAATTAAAAACTTGACTTCCATCAGCATACCATGGGATCCACTGTAACTACAGCTATGGCCAGTTGCCCGCCAGGTTGTCATTTTCACATGGATTTGACAGTTTTGCAGGTTGATCCACTTTGAATCTACTTTAATTCCTACTATATCTAAACAAAAGAAAAAGAGGAGGAATTTCTCAGTCTGCACAGCACAGCTGCTGCTGGCAAAACTGCACAGAGCTCATAGAACAGTAGGAAGGGAACTTTCCAGAAAATTGATGGCTCTTCTTCTGGCCAAAGAAACACTTGCTGCTCAGATAATGACAGCCAGTCAGTCCCAGGCTGTCTCTGTGCTGCAACCAGCCAGGAGTCTTAGTAGTGCAGGCACTATTTCCAGGGCTACCCCATCATCTCTCCAGCTCCTGCACTTACACGAGATGCAGTTATGATGGCCCCTTCCTGTGCCTTCATTTCAGTCAGCTTTTCTGTGCCAACTGCTGTGCATTAGCAGACCTTGTATACTGAAGGAACATGAGCCAAACCTATCTCAGTTTCTAGCTTTTTGACTCAGGAAGTTTATGCAATGCAGGAAGTTATGGTTTCCCAAGTCTTTTCCATAAATAGTGTCTTTGGTGAGCATTTTGCTCCTCTATGACCCAGTTGAATCACAGGCAGTTAGAATATAAATAACTTCATATCTGTATTTAAATGTTTTGCTGAACATGAGCCTAAGTAAGATGTATTTAAAGATAAAAAGTTTCATAAAATTATGGATTGGGAACCTTTGTGCATACCTTAAACAATTAAGAACTAGTCATATCTTTCTAATAGCTCCATAAACATTCTACACCAATTCCTTCTTTTTCCTATTTAAATGTAGAGTATTTAAGACTTGTGAAATATGTGCTTTTACTTTAGGGTTTGCTGTAATTTTTGCTTCTGTATTTTTTTTGCCATACAAACGTGGGGTTTTCAATGTTATGAATTAAGGATGATCAGTTTTGGCTATGATAAAGGAGGACCTCCTTTAAAAGACTTCCCTTTACCAGCAGAAAATCTCTAGCCCACAACAGGGGAGAAAAATGAATGTCACCTATTCTGTGTCAGCCAAGATTACATCCTGAAAGATTGTCAGCTAAGATTACATCCTTAGTATGTATTCTTTTTTCCCAATTCCCACAAATTCCTGCTGCTATATCTTATTATGGCATTAAAGATTTTGAGTAATTTAGGTGTTGAATACCACTCAATTTGTCTCTCACAAGCAAACACACGGAGACACACATATGCAGTAATATATTCTCACCACTTGTAATTATGAGTCTTTATTGTAACAATGGCTACACTGGGAAAACACATATTCTAATTGCATCTTTGTTAGGCATGTCATTCTATATACCTGGTCATGTGACATGGGCTGCACACACTATTCCAATCTGAGGACCTTTTGAGAAGGCAATATGTGCCCACACTCTCTGAGCACACAGTGAATAAGCAGGCAAGAACAACAGCATGAGAGCTATGCTCTGGCTCTGCCTCCCAGTAGCACCAGTCCCTGCAGCATGTGTTCCACTCTGACTCATTGGCCTCACACAGCCTATGTGTATGCAAACAGGACTTCAGCCAGCACTGTCCATCATCTGCTTTGCAACTTTGATACATACACATGATGCCTCTTGCTGCAACTTCTACTTCTGCTGCTATCAGTTTGGATGGGATCAGACTTTGAGGAACTAACTTAGACACGGTAGGATGAGACACAAGGGTTCTCAATGACTAGAGTTTGGGGCTGCAGGACTCTCTCTCACCCTAGACAAAGAGAGACTGTTCTGGTTAGAACAGAACAACTCTGCTACATATCATCTAGCTTACTCCTATAGCAGAGCCTATCAAATACATATCTCTCAAGTAAACAGAGGATGGGAGAAGATGAGCATGCAAGAGGAGGACTGCTTCACATTCTACAGAGAGAGGATGGACAGTGACTCCACCACTTTAGGAAAGGAGTCATTCTGTACAAACAATTGGAGCTTGCCCAGCATGATGATGGGCTTTATCCTCATGTCCATAAGCACTGAGATCTGCTCACAAATCCTGGACATTCCTGACTCCTGCAACCAGCTTTGCAGTGACACAAAAACTAATTATCAGCTGGCCAGCTCAGATGCGCTCAGGTTCACCATACCCAAATGGTGCGGACCAATGTTGCCCTGAGATCTGTCATGGTTTGACACTGGCCAAATGCCAGGCACCCACAAAAGCTGCTCACTCACCCTCCCCTGCTACAGCTGGACAGAGGATAGAAAAATTTAATGAAGGGTTCATGAGTTGAGATAAGGACCGGGACAAAACATTCCAAGGGCAAAACAGGCTCAACTTAGAGATACAAAGTGCGTTTATTACTAACAAAATCAGAGGAGGATAATGAGAAGTAAAACAAGCCCTTAAAAAACACCTTTTCTTCCCACAACCCCTCCCTTCTTCCCACCGACAGTGCAGAGAGAGGGGGGGTGTGGGTCTTGGTCACTTTGTCACCCAAGGTTTGCTTCCACTGCTCAGGGAGAGGAGTCTTTCCCCTGCTATGCCATGGGGTCCCTCCCACAGGAGACAGTTCTCTGCTAACCTCTCCAACATGGGCCCAATCTCAGGAGCAGCAGTCCTTCCCAAACTGCTGCAACATGAATTTCCCCCACGGGCAAACAGCCCTCCCAAACTGCTGCACCAGGGCCCTCTCTTTCCTCAGGGTGCAGTCCCCCAAGGACAGGCTGCTCCAGCCTGGAAGCAGGGCCCTCTCTCTCCAGCGGGTCTCCCACTGGATCACAGTCCCCTCCAGGCATCCACCCGCTCCGGCACGGGCACCTCCCCCACGGGCTGTGGGTGGATCTCTGCATCCCCTGTGGATCCCCAGGGGCTGCAGGGGCACAGCGGCTTCACCATGGTCGGCACCACGGCCTGCAGAGGCACCTTGGCTCCGGCGCCTGGAGCACCTCCTGCCCCTCCTTCTGCACTGACCTTGGTGTTGCCATGTTGTTTTCCCTCACATGTTCACACCTCCTTCTCTTGTCTGGCTGGAATTAAAATTGCACCACTACTTTTGTTTTGATTTCTTCTTAAATATGTAATCCCAGAGGTGTTACCATCATCTCTAATTGGCCCAACCTTGGCCACCAGCACGTCCATCTTTAGAGCCATCAGGGATTGGCTCTGCCAATGGTGGAAGCTTCTAGAAGCTTCTCACAGAAGCCACCTCTGTGGGCCACCGCCTGCTACCAAAAACCAGGCGGTGCAAAACCAACACAAGATCATAAGACAGTTTCCCAGAAAGTATGTTCAGAGGGAAAGGGGCCAAAGGATTAGCTAATTGTACCTGGTGCAGAGGACCTTCAACAAAGTTATTCAGAAGAGATTTCACTTCCTGACCTATAGAACCTTGCTGAGTACAAGGAAGAATACAAGGACATCATGACACAATGTAAGCACTGAACATAGATTCCTGTATTTTCTGCATTAGGATATTGATTACAGTTTGATCAGTGCTATCTATCTTGTGCTCTCCTGGTCATGCTGTCCTACCAGACAGGGAGGCAAACATGAGTTTTTCATCAAGCACTAAGCTCCTGAAGGGCAGAGAATAAATGAGCTTTCGATCAAGTCATCAAGGTTACCATGTCCTCCAAAACTTCTATACTGGGGCCCAGTATAGAAGAGCCTTTCCATGAGTATGAGAGCCTTTCCATTCAGAATGGATGCTGCAAATAGACTCCTCTCTAGCAACACCTTAAAAGCACCAGGGTAGGCAGCGAGTCTAACTTCTTGATGGGGAGACAAGTCTGAGTTTGTTTTGCAACAGAACTCACAGCATGCTCAGAAAGTGCAAGTATGTGGGTAAAGGGCCACTACCAGTGGTCATTTCTCTTCACCATTTTTTGTAGCCACTCTTTTCACTCCTTGATTTCCCTCATGACCCAGCCCTTCAGCCTCTCATGAGTGATGTCTTATTCCCCAAGAATGTGCATGGGCTTCAGCCCCTAAAAGCAAGCCAAAGGCTAATAAGTGTGATTTTCCAGTCATTATGTTATGTGCATTTGGTGGGAGCTCTCTCCTACTATGCTAGAAAAGCTTTTCTCCTGTCAATGCAGCGTCCCTCTGGGCACTGTAAGGAGTTTCTCCCTCTACACAAAATGCCCATATTGGCACAAACACAAAGTGCAGGAAGGTGAGGGGAACATAACATAAAGAAAGTGTCAGCACCTAAAAATTCTGAAAAACATAAGAGGCCATATTATTGTAGTGCAGCATTCATTTTACAACTAGCTCATTACTTTGCAAAAAAAGCCCAAAGAGAGCAATAAACTATTTATCCTCAGCAAACAAAGTAATTGAGGATTTGGGCACTAATAAGGATATAGCAGAAGGTTTGGGAGTCATGTAGAGTCACGAAGAACATGAGAAAAAGGGACAGAAATACTTTTACATGTTGCTATGTCTTCTCCCATCAGTTCCTGCTTCTCACTGTCCACCAGCAAGACACCAAGTTTTGCAGGGAAGCATCTGCACTTGCAAGGCCAGAATGCTTGTCAGAATATGTCTGGAGACCTGAGACTCGATAATGCCTAGCACAGGTTTAATCTTTACTGTTTGCCTATAAATCAAAGCAAGTTTTTCCTGCCCCAAGGCCTATTAGTTTCCCCTTTAGTAGAAAACCTTGGCATAAATTAAGTTTGTAAAGATGGGTAAGGGATGGGGAGATCAGCATGAAACAGGTATACATGGTATACAGATACACACAAAATAGACCAGACCAATCTCTAATTTTAGTATAGTCTGGTAAACTGTGCTCTTGCCTGGGTCATTATAAACTATAATGTCCCAGAATAAGCCAAGTGCTTCTCAAAAATATCAGTAAATGTCCAGATCTTCCTCTTCAAACAACTATCCCATTAACTGGCAGATCACCCATTTCTGATGTACCATGCCAGTATTGATACAGCTAGAAAATTAATTATACTTCTAATTAGTGGGGATATATGGTAACCATATTAAATTAGAACTTCTGATCTAAGACAGAACACAAGTTAGTATTTTGTTCAAAACTTAGAACTTATGAAAATCTCACCTAATATGGGTAATAATACTATATACTGCAACAGGGATTCCAATTAGCTTTTTATATAAAAAAAGGAGCTGCCACTATATCTATTTTTAAAATTCAGTTATTTTAGGGTCTTTGAATAAATTGACAATAAAACACTTAATGATCAACAGCACTACATAAATGCTAGTGAACTACAGAAGATAGAAACTGATAGAAATAGCAAGATATAATGATTCCATTTCACATTTGCCATATGTGGGTTTGTTTCCAGCCAACTACCAAAATAAGTAACTTGCTTTGTTATGAGAGTATGTTTCATACAAAGGTCTTCAGAAATGTCACAGTTTATAGTGACAAAAAATGCTGAAAGGAGATGATCAAGATAATTTTTTCTGTTTTGAATGCCCTTGCTAACAAAATCTATTATACGGACCCAAAAGCCCTTTAAAATATTATTTTGCAACAATTAGTCTGCTTAGTTTGTTTATTGAGTTCCCTGAATACTGGCAGTGAAACAAAGTTGATTTGTGTCAGGGTTGGTTTTAATCAGTTGTGCTTTCTGAGTCCTGTGTAACTATGTACATGTATCCTCCCTAGCTGGTTAAACAGATAGTTAGTTCCCGACACTTGATGTCATGAGGCCTTGGTTTAGCTACTTGTAATTGCCAAACTAGTCATTTGAATTTAAATTTTCTGTGCCATTTTGCCTCAGGCTGATACATTTTACAATGTCAGCATAGACGTCTATGTATTTTCTGATGAATAACTTACAGACAATGATATTGTTTTGTCAATGCTAAAAAATTCTTACACTTGTTTGCAGAAGGTTCAGTACCCTGATGCTTCAGAACTGTACACCAAATGCTAGAGTAGCCCTGGTAGAGAGAAAGTTTTTTTACGTTCCCTAGGTAATTTGTGCTGGTAAGGTGGAAAATAACCTGACATAATAAAGTCTACAGTGGCTAGCTGTATATACTCAATACATATTAGAGATTAATACATAAATTTGTTGATCATTTCATCCATAATGAGCACATCCTACTAAAGGCTGAGCCGGGCTGATGGGGAGTTCCTTTCCAAATACAGGAGACAGCCTTTAGAGAATTAGAGAAGAGGTTCTGTAGCCATTAGGCACTTACAGCACCAGGACACGGCTTCCTGAGTTACAGCATTCCTCAGATGTCAGCAAATAGCCATGAAATCCCTTTGCAAAGTGGTTGTCTCATTTTGCCTTTAGAGGTTGGTTGTAATAAAGGATAGCTGCCTGTTGTTAAGGTCAGTTAGCTCAAATGGTAAACGTCTGCACAAGCATAGCTAAGCTTCAGCTGTACTAATGATCCGTATGAAACTTACTGTGGTTCCACATGATGAAATCAACATAGGAAATTTCACATAGAGAGATTATACTAAAATAATATTATGGCTGCAAAGTCAAACACTTCAAAATTTAAAGTACTAAAATTCACATTGCCATGAAATCTTAATTAATCCTCTTCCTGTTGTTCACATAGAGCACAAGATGAGCAACATGGTCAAAATTCCTGGGATCCCAGGAAATCATCCTTGGCAGAGGATGCTTACTTAATAGCTGTGCTGAAGAGGACTATGTAGCCTAAAAATAAGGACAATTATATCAATTTTTTACCAGCCATTCATGTACCATGCAAATATTTTGAAAAATAAAACCTAGTTTCATGAGTGATGCAAATCTTCTCATCATCAAAAGGGCTTCGTGATGCATGAATTTAGGGCTTTTGTTTGCCTGTGTTTATCTCAAAGAGATAGAAAATGACCTCATGTTTCTAGGAGTGTGTGACTGGTATACCCTGCTCAAGACTTCTGATAATATGGTTAGCATACCTAGCACCATTTTATGAGACTAAGCCATTCTCTGTGACAGAGTGAGTCGTGTATGAGTACCCTTTCCCCTCATTATCAGGCCCTGAAGGTCCTGTGAACCAAGTACACAAAGCAAACAGATTTCTTTTTCCCCTCTTTGCCAGTATCAAGATTCCTGGGCACCAGGCTGATTACTTCCCTCCTTACTGGCCTGGAAGGTCCCAGGTCCCTGATGTTGTCACAGGAGAGGGAAGCCTAACAGCACACAGAGAACTGTCTACAAAATCAAGCAGTTGCAAGTCCTAAGTGGAGAACTTGGACAAGAATTGCTGACAGACAGTGAGACCTGCAACCTTCCCATGGCCAAAGATGTCTCCATGGTCATTTGCTGCCTCCGAGGATGAAATTACTTGGATTCTTTATACAATTTTTGAGTGTAGATTATACTGGTTATATTGAGACAACAAAATGTGTATTAAGATCTGGTCTGATCTGCAGAGGGTCTAGGTGATTAGAAACCATAAGTTAAGTTAGGGTCTAGGTGATCTGAAATCGTAAATTCTATTATAAATTCTGTATTAAGCTATTTCTAAATTGTACTACATTGATTCTGCTTGTAGAAATACTGGGAAATTCTAATAATAAATTCTGTGGCATACTAGTCATAATATCATGTTGAGAAAAGTTTTAATTGTAACTACAGTTTAGTGTCGTCATCACTCTGCCAAGGGTCCCTAAAAGAATCTTTCTGTCCCCTTAGTGTGTGACAGTGTTTTAGTCACTTCAAAATTATTAATACATTATAATTATTGTGCTACGTAAACAATCAGCTTCATCCTTAAATAGAAGTTGGACTGTGAAATAAACTGTAAATTCACAACAGAAAAAAGTGTAGATGCTAGGTTATACGTACACTGCATGCACAGCAGCTTAAACTCTGGAAATTTCAGCTCTAACATGCAGTGACTTGGGCTTCATTTCCATCATTCTTGGTGTCACTTCTCCTTGATGGAATTATAGCTTTCACTTACAGTGGTGATTATTGATTTTACATAAGTCTGCATGCAAATAATTAAACTGATAATTCTAGCTTATACATGATTGATGAACATTAAAACCCAGCACCTCCTGAACCTTGGAAATGTTTCTCTCTTAGTGACATTACAATTGATCTTGAATTGGTCATCTGAAGTTTGACTCTGTAATTTCTTTAATGTTGTTTTCATCTTACTCACTATTGAACAGACTAGCTGTTCATAGATTATCACAGTAAATTTCCAAGACAAAAATCCTGGGTTCTTCTTCTGATAAAATAGGCACACTTTGAAATAACCCACTGTCTTCCAATAAAAAAATGTACATATTGAAACAGCTCTTTTTATCTGCCTAACCCTCAAGGATTAGCTACCTTAGCTTTTTGTACTGGGCCAGCAGAAAATTAAATACCCCAATCAGAATCTCAAAAATTATTGGGGATGAGCTGCACAAAGATGCATAACGGGAGAGAACTGTGAAATGCTCTTGAACCCCAGACTTGCATCTTAAAGGTGAGAACTTGGAGTTAGCAAGTCTTGCCCCTTCTTGTCTGCCATTTTTCTGGAACCATAAATCTTGTGCTCCTTTCAGCACAAAGGCGTAGAGCCAACAGGAAGAAAACTGCTGCCCCTACCTCAACCAGTTTGTTAACTGTTAGAGTAGGCTCCCAGGGAGGAAGATGATGACATAATTGAGCCTTCTTAAGCAAACCACTGGCTTAGAGGGTAAGACAAAAGCTCTAGCACCCAGTAAGGTAACTACCATATCAAAGGTGGTTACAACCTACAATCTCATTTGAAGAAGAAATTAATTATGATTCCTTTTGTAGTTTTCAGTCCTGAAACTATTGTATAGTATAAAAATCCATTGTTAAACAGTTGCAGTATTCCTACCCAGAAGTGGCAGTATTTTAGCCATGAATAAGCAGCTACCTGGGATGTATGTAACTGGAAAAGGGGGAGAGGATCTGATTATTTATGAAATATTTTTCTATCACCAGGATGAATGACAACAGCCAAAGGTAGTATTTTTTACCCATAGTTTCATATGCTGCCTAAACAAAACAGGTAAATCATAATAATACCTTTCCCTAACCTTCTTGTTCTTCCCCCTATGAGCAGATACAGATATTTACAATGGGCTTAACTTTGCTATCTTGATAGGAAGCCATCTGCCTAACAAGAAAACAAGAAAATTCTCAGCAGAGTGGATTTTTACTTGGTTCTGTGATGCTTTTAATATTAAAGTCATAAGCTCTCCCTTAAAAGAGTCCATAATAAACTCAACAGGTAATTTGTATTTGAGGTTTGGCTTCTTCTCTTGTGACCATCTTTAACAGACACTTGCTTTTAAATTAACCAGAGGAATGACTGGCAACTACTACAGAGCCAGATGTATTCTCTTACTTGATATTACCAGATACTTTATACCATTTTTTAAATTTGAAAATGCAGTGATTTTTTCTTTCACTTTTTTTTTTCCATTGCCCTTGCATCCTCTTTTCTATGAGCCATAATAATCAGAGGAGTGGATTGAGAGCTGTCGCATAGAGACAGCCTCCCTCAGTACCTGCCCTGCATACTAATTAAGTGCTTCCAGTCTGCAGGCTGGGACATGGATTCAGTCTTACAAGTCAGCCCAAGGCTGAAAATGAAAATGAAAAGCTATAAACCTCACTCAGCAGAATGGAAAGCATAAGGTTGCTGGGATGTTGTATTGTGCAAGTTACATTCATGAATACAGTGAAAAGGACTAAAAGAATCTGCTGTGATAAAAAATGCAATGGATCAGGGAGATTTCTTAAGAGAGCTGGGTATGGATCTGAATTCCAGCTACTGATATGCTTTCATGTCATCTGCAATATCTGCCATCTCATTGTTCACTCCCCCTTTTATAAGTAACTGCTCAATATATTACACACAATAGGAGTAGTTAGTACCGTACCTTGTGGCTCTCTGCTATTAACCTTTTGTCATGTGGAAAATCTAACAGTTCTGCCTTTTAATCTGCATCTAATTCATAAAAGTATTACCTCATAGCTGTGATTTTAATAACTTAGACTGAAGCTTTGCCTGTGAGACTAATGATTAGTGAAGGTATAACTCCTTTGCTCTATAATATCCCTTCCTACCCTGAACCTGCAGAGATCCAATGGGAAGACTGAAAACATCAGGCAGCTAGGAGTTTCCAGTGCAATTTCTGTGCAAAGAAGCTCAGACTAGGCAAAGTTAAAGCTGATGGTTGAGCTGGGTGGAGAATGCAACCAGGGAGAGGTAAGGCACTGCTCTCAAATATTGTATAACTTAGTTATGGAAGACTGAGTTTGCTTCCTTGTTCAGAATCTTAGGAGTGAGAGATTTTGGCTATTTATATTTTGTTTCAGTTGTGTCTGTCCTGTTCAGTCTGTCTGTTCCTGGAAAATAAGCTCTAGCTTCTCTGTTTTGCAAGCAGAAGCAGCTTGGGGTTCAAGTATTCTCTTGAAGAAAAAGAAGATGACATTTTTTCCTTCTAGCAAGGAATGTGGAAGAGCTCTGTTAATGTGTATGTTTACCACAGATCCAGAAGACAAATCTCTTTTGATGAGCTGTTGGCAAACCAGAGCTTGGGTAGAAACCTCCTCCCATCTTTGTTGTGGAAAGATGCTGTGGATGCCACCATTTCTAGAGACTCTTCTGGGTGTAAATCTGGCAAGTGGACTGCCCTAGAACCAGAGATACCATCTCAATAAGCCTATTCTGATGATGTTTGATTCCTAAAGCCCGGGATTGGATGTCTTCAATTTTTTTCTTTAAGGGGAAAAACTCAGTGAGAATGAGCACATTTTATCATGTAACTGATGCAATAAGATCTTCCTGGTGCACAAAGGAGCACTGTAGCCTGGCTGACAGAAAAGGGAGCTGGTTAATGTAAATGGCAGCCATAGCGTACTGACTGCAAAGTTTTCTCAATGTTGGCATTTTTCTCCTGAGAAACATGCAAGTTCAAAAACAGTTCATTACCCTTTAAAGGTAGGGGAACTAGGCAGTGCAATACCCCCCTTGGCTTATCTGAGAGCTTCTCAGTGTGCTCAAAACCAAAAGAGAAGCATATCAAGAGATGGAAAAGCAGACAAATACCCATTGAGAATTACAAAAGCATTTCCAGGGTGTGCAGAGGTGCAGTTAGGAAAGCAAAATCTTAGCTTGAATTGAAATTACCCAGAAATGTCAAAAAAACACAAAGTGTTCTTCAGGTACATAAACAAGAACCAGAAACAGAAGGAAAATATTGGCCCATTGTTAAACAGGAGAGGTGAATCAGTCACCAACAACACTGAAAAGGAAGAGGTTCTCAATGCTTTCTTCACATCTATGTTTACCAGCACTGTTGGTGTGCATGCCTTGGGAACAAAAATCCAGGTTGATGCAAACACAAACCTACCATCAGTAAAGAAAGAGTTGGTACGTCAGCTGTTACAAGAGCTTGATCCCTATGAATTGATGCACCCTGACAATAATCACCCAAGGGTAAGAGAGCTGGCTGATATCATTGCAAGGCTGTTCTCCATAATCTTTGAGAAGTCATGGAGACCAGGGGGCATCCCAGAAGACTGGAAAAAAGCTAATGTCACCCTCATCTACAAGAAGGGCTTAAAGGAGGAGCCAGGGAGTTATAGGCCCATCAGTCTTACTTCAGTCCCTGGGAAAGTTATGAAACAAATTATTGTGGGGGTTGTCACAAGTCCGATGAAACGTGATTGGGAAAAGCCATAATGGATTCACCAAGGGCAAGTCATACTTGACAAACCTGATCACCTTCAATGACAAAGTAACCTGTTCAGCTGTTGGGGGGTGAGTGGTGGACATTGTCTACCTGGATTTTTCCAAGGCTTTTGAAATGGTTTCCCACAGCCTCCTCCTAGAGAAACTGATGTGATCTGTGTGGTGGGTGGGGAACTGGCTGACCCAGAGCGTGGTGGTGATTAGCTCCCTTTCAAACCAGCAACCTGTCACAAATGGGGTTCCCCTGGGATTGATATTAGGCCCAACACTGTTTAATATCTCCATAAGTGATCTGAAAGATGGGATCAAGTGTACTCTGACAAAGTTTGGCCATGATACCAAACTGATCGGGGAAGTGGACTCTTCAGGAAGGAGAGCCAACCCTGCAGGAAGATCTGGATGGGTTGGAAGAGTGGGTTAACAAGAACCTTAGAAAGTTCAACAAGGACAAGTGTAAGGTCTTGCACTTCAAAAACATAATCCAGGAGTGCAGCACAGGCTGGTATCTACTGGGCTGGAGAGCAGCTCTGTTGAAGGGGACCTGGGGGTCCTGGTGGACAAGAAGCTCAATCTGAAAGAACAGTGTGCTGCTACAGCAAAGCAAGCCAACAGGATGCTGGGTTGCATCAAAAAGAGAATCAGCATCAGAGATAAAGAAGTCATTATCCCACTCTACTCAGGGGTTGCCATGACACACCTGGAATACTGTATTCAGTTTTGGTCCCTGCTGTTCAAAATAAAGACGTGGACAAGCTGGAGAGGGTCAAGAGAAGGGCCACAAAGATGATCAAAGGACTGGGAGAACGGCCATAAAGATGATCAAAGGACTGGGAAGCATTCTGTATGAGGAAAGGCTAAGAGAGTTGGGGTTTTCAGCATGAGAAAAGAAGGCTTAGAAGGGACCTTATCACCATGTTCCAATATTTAGAGGGTGGATACAAAGAAGATGGAGACTCCTTTTCTTACAAGGAGTTCCGTGGGAAAGATGAGGATTAATGGGTAGAAATTAATCCTGGGGAGATTACTGTAAGACACAAGAGCAAAGTTTTCTCAATGTGAACTATCAACCATTGGAATAATCTCCCCAGGGAAGTTGTGGATTTGCCAGTGTTGGACAGTTTAAGATTCAGGTAAACAGAGTGCTGGGCCATCTTGTCTAGACCATACTTTTGCCAAAAAAAGGTTGGGCCAGATGATCCTCAAGGTCCCCCTCCAACTTGGTATTCTACGATTCTATTATTTAAGAGTTGCTCTGGTTTTTTTGAATGGAAACCAATCATGACTTCTGGAGCAGGCTAAAAGAAGAACATGCTCATCAAAATATATTTGGTCAGTATTGGATCAAGTCTTTCATGAGTGGATGGAAAATGTACCAAGTCCAAACTTCAAATGCTTGTTTTGTACTTTAAACTCTCTTTCTCTGGTATAGATCATATCCAAAGTACGTATCATTCTTCAGTATAAAATTAACAAAGTAATGTAACCTGTGTATTCTGTTGTGGACATGGATTGATCTTCCGTGTACACTAAATTTTAGAAGCTGTCCAAGCGCAAGTAAACTAGAGCTGTTTTGAGATCCCAAGTGGCCACTGTCAAAGGAAGAACCTGAAATGGGGCAAAAAAAGTCTTATTTTGACAGAGATTCTGAAAGTAATGTTTCCCAGAAGGCATGAACTATCCTACTGTAAAATGATCTCTAATAAGCAAGTTCTCTAGATAACTAATGCACCTGCAGACATTAACAACAAAGATAAGATAAAACCATTGCCAAGCATTTAATGATAGCCTAAGGAGTAATGAAGATCTGAAGGATTGCAACTTGAAAGGCAATGGTCACAGCCCACCAAGAACATGATGTACTTTCTTGTCTTACTGAGAAATAGGTGGAAATGATTCAGAAGCCTAGAAATCCAAATTCATCCTGAATATTGAAAGGATGCATTACTGCTCTCTAGTAAAGCATGCAGAATTTCCTTTTACTGAAGTATTTGTCCTAATTGCAGAAATTTAAATCCAGTAGATATGTATTTTGTGTGTGCATTTGGGAAAAGAAAACAGAAATTGAAACTCTTCCTCCTGGCAATGTGTTCTATGATTTGCATTTTCAAAATGGCCATGTATTACTCTTTAAGGGTTTTTTCACAGATAAAGGCAGTTCCTCACAGATTATTCTGAATTGGAAAGGATGAGGATAATTGAACCCAACTCTTACACAAAAGGCCCCTACAGGGATCAAACCCACAACACTGGCATTATTAGCACTATGTTCTAATCAACTGAGCTAATCTCAGGGGCTTCATGAAAAAGATACCAGAAGCAGAAGGGGACAAGACTTTAGTTCTGTTTCTAGTCAGAATCCTTACTCTTTTGAACCTTTCAAACCAAACGGCCCAAAGAAAAGGCAAGACAAAGGATCATCATGAGAGAAATAAAACCATCTCCTCTCTTGCTTTAGATCTCTCACTCATAAATACAAATATATTTATATTCAACTTTAGCTTTGGATATCGGGGGCAATTTTGATTTATTTTAGAAGAGGGAGAATGGCAAGAGGGGTGTTGTTTTTTGCATTCTCTCTTGATTAGGTCGGAAAGATTCCTGTTGTCTTTGAAAGTAGCCAGTTCCTAAAAGAGGACTGCTAACTGCTGTTAATCCCAGAACTGGACAAATTTCCTGCAAAAGCCAAGTTTCATTCAAGCCCTGAAAACAGGCTGTGAACTCAGTGGCTTTCAGGTCTTCCTAAAACTTGCTTTCCTTGGGCTGAAGCAATCTCAGTGAATTCAGTTTCTCAAATGAACAGAAAAGGAATTCTCATTTCACTATTTAAGTCCCTACACTAGCCCAGTCTCTGAGATATCAGCCAGAAATATCTTCTGAGAGAACACATCATGTCTAAAGGCCATCAGCAGCACAAAATATCAAAGGAACATTGAGGGAAAGTTTGGACACTTCCCTAGATTTCCTTGAAAAATTCCAGATACTTCTGAACCTGAGAGCCAGCCATGAACCACACTGAGTCTGTCTGGCCATAACTACTCAATAATTGGCAGCTACAAGTATTGAGAGAGCCAAAGAATAAACCTTTCCTCCAAACATGTTCAATTGTTTGGACATTGTCTCTAGAGGCTGACGACACTCAGTTTTAGACTTGCAGTCTTGCAGCCAAAACCACAAGAAGACAGGATAGGATGCAGGAAATAAATCAGATGCCACCCTTTTCTGGAAATTATTTTTCTGCAGCTATTTGGCAACATTTTTAGGTTTGTGGACCGGAAAGTTGTTAGACTGAACAACTCGGGACACAGGGAAAGGAACATATTTCATCATTGGAATTGCTATGCATTCCTGCCCATCTTTTCCCACCCAGTTTAATATCTATTATCTCTCCTTTAGGGCTTCTTTAAAATTGTCTTTGAAAAAGCTACACAAATGGTTGGGTGAGGAGACAGTACTGCATATCTGTGCCACCACATTTAGGTGAATCTTTAATGAACAAAATCTTTAATGAATCTTTACAATATGAACTAAGATTCCTATTACCATTTTCTTCCCCAAAGTAGTGGTGTGCCTAGTTCTCCCACAAATTCTTTTCTGGTCTTTCATATCTTCCTTATGTTTGCTTTCTGTCTAAAGAAGGTTTGACGCAGGCAGCCACAACAATCCTCAATTTGCACAATGCTCTGTGAACCAGTGACCAGAAAGTGGTGCCTTAAACAAATCAAAACTAGGAAAAGTCTGTCTAAGAAGAATGCTGGACCTGCCACTTTCCAAAAATTACTCTAGGCACTGTGACAGGAATGAAAGTCACACTCATCCTCTATGCTACTTTTTTTTCTTTCCCACCAATCCTCATTTTTTAATTGGTAAAGTAAACCAATGAACAAGCCAACCCAAGGCATCTGGTGCCAGCAAGTCAATTCCACCTGGCTAATTCTTTCTACTCGTCCACTTTTTTGTTTTCTGAAGGCACACTTAATACCACCTTTTAAAGCTTTATATAGAATGATTAAACTTAACTGTACACACCTGGTGGACAAAATAAAGACCTTGCTTTGCTTCTTTTTTTCCCCATGTCAAAACTTGTTCCCCCTCTTTCTTTATCTAAGGAAAAATGAAAAGGTTTTAATTGATCACTTGCTAGTGAGTATGCCTGGCTATAAATACAATTGCAAGGCATGTCACAAGCCAGTCTGAAAATCATCTGCAGAAATACTCCCCTGAAAGAGGATAGTGCCTGAATTCCTACACACTGACAGGTGTAGAACCAAAGTTTCCTGCCAGAGGAATGGGTAATAGACAAGTAGAATCTTAGCACCAATAGCTCATGCTACAGAATGACTGGAAGAAAACTGAAGTCAGAAGGTGAACTCTAGAGCTACCTGAAGTATCAGCAATGGCTTCAAAGGTGTTCTCTTGCTTAAATATGATTTTTATTAAGTGGAGTTTCAAAAGCTAGGCCCTCGACTCTGAGGGGTTTATGACAGACAGCAAGATGGGATCTATAGGTTTCAGAAATTTGGTGACCTAAAGTTGTCTTTAAACTTTGACTTCCTTTACACAAAGTAGTAATTTTCCTGAACTCCCATTTAGTCCAGACAAAATGCTTCCTAGAGATAATAAGGCAGCAGTAACTGATTATTTGACATTTCCTTCATAAGTACCTCCAAAAACATCAGCTGATGGTATCTTGGCCAGGCATGGTTAAGGGGCACATTGCTATAGATGAATGATCCAGTCGGTCTAGATGCAAGAAGCTTTTGTCCCTGAGATAGGATCCAAGGTTGTTGACTAAACAGATCAACAGGTCCAATACACTGTTGGAGCACCTTCTCTTCCTTTCTTTGCTCATATTACAGGAGTTGCTTTCATTTCTTCTGACAAAATCAAAACTTCTGCCACTGGAAACCCCTTAACAGTTCAGTGTCAGGGATAACACACATAAACCTCTTCCTGGTTCACTTTGCATTTAAGTTCTCCCACTGTGTGAAAACAGGAAAGTAGCTACATCTTGCTGCTTGAACTAACAGCTGTGACTTGTTAGACTACTAGAAAGAAGAGATGAAAACTTTCTTCGTAGTAGGGTAGGCTATAAAACAGCAAATCAGGGGTAGAGGGGAGGAGTACATTCCTCCCAGGGAAAGGAGGATGAAACTAAAAAATAAAAACCTATAAGCCAAGGAGGCAGCCATGGCTTCCCTATAGCTTCTTCTAGTCTCACTTTATAAGAGAATTGCTCCTCTGAAAGATTTCATGAAAAGCACTGTATTGGCACACCTACATGATCTTTTAGGAGATGTCCTATTTTTTTAGGTTTAAGCGGAGAGGCTTGAAAGACAAAGATCTTAAGTTAAGAACTGTCTCCCAGAATACAATGTATTCTGGATCCCTTAGGGAAAGGTTTTCAACATCATATCCCATTAACAGTTTTAATGGCATAAAGCCAGTTTCTGTATCCTGGAACGACAGACACTGGGAATGCATCTGCCATATTGAGAAAGGTCAAAATGTCAGGAACCTACCCTTAAGAATTTTTTTTTTTTTTTAATAACTTATAATTTTACAAATTTCTTTCTTCCATAAGGAAGGTTTCTTCTAAATACCAGTCTCTAGTGCGGCTATTTGAAAATAAGGTCTCTGATAAATAAATTGGTATCGCTGCATTTAGACTGTAAATTCAGTATGCTTCCCAGCAGCATTTTTAAATAGGTACAACATTTACCTCTGTGAAAATGTTTGGAATATTGTGGAAACTTATTTCAGATTTTTAAAAGTAGACTGAATATTTTATTAGTAGCTCAGTTACTTCAAGAACTCTGTAAAACCTAAAAAGTGGGAGAAGGTAATATTTTTGTCCCATTAGAATTGCTCATATGTCTTTTAAATTCTTCCTTACACCTGGAATTTCGGCTGCATTTTTCTTTTCTGGAGGAAAAAGTACTAATTTGTCTTAAATTACAATGTGAACTACTTCACTTAATGTTTTCCTTTACTATTTGTCTGGTTTGGAATTTAATCATTATAACCCCTTTTGAGGTAGGATATGCTTTTATACTCCATATCATACTTCATAGTAAAGTCATAAGAATTTAATAAAAATCTAAGATGATAAATGTTAATGTCTCAGCACAATGTGTCTTAGAAGCTGCTCTCTGCAAGACAGCGTGATAAGGATTATAAATTTATCTGTCTAATAATTTAAATGCATCCAAACTCTTAAATGCAGAAAAGCATATAGCAGTATGAAACAGCAGTTCAGGAAGTGATGAACTATATCATGCCTAGTTCAAACTTTAGAGGGAATGCAGTCAGTCAGCTGGTAACTCATCACAAAGCTGTAATTAGAAATTCAATTATTGAGAAAGATGCCATCAAACTTTATTAAAATCAAACAACAAGAACTTGAGTTTATACTTCATCAATAAAACAGTAGTTTCTGAATCATATCAATATCATGTGTCAGTTCAATCCTGTAACACAGAACAGAGAACCACACTACAGGCACAAGAACATGCACAGTTCCCATCTTCCAGAAGTCACTCCTGAGGCCCCTATAATGACAGGGGTTTTGTTAGGTTGAACTCAAATGACACTAAAGTGAAACACTCTACATACAAGAAAGGCACCCCTCCATCCCATTCTGCTCCTCAAGAAGATCCTTGCCAACTTGACCACTAAAACAATTTTCATTCTGACTTGAAATCAGTGCATCAAAACTAAAATCCCATCAAAGCTCATCTCATGGCCAATCTCATCAGAGAAATTTGGGAGAGTGAAAAATATTTCAAAAATGAAATTACACTACCAAAACGGAGAGAAGAAAACAATAAATTTTTTCTCCTCTTCCTCAGGCAATGAATGGAAACTCAGAAGCAGGTGATACATTAATTAAATACAACAATTAAAAACAATTACTACCAAAAGCTCATGATCCAGCAAGAGATAAAGAACGTTATCTAATAAGTGGGTATCAGTGGGCTCAATCCTCTGTCCTTGCACACATCAGCCATAGAAATCACTGGAGCCTATACTGAAACCTGGCCTTGAACACACAGTTGCTTTGCTTTCCTGAACGTGTCTGATATCCACAGGACAGAAATCACGCCAGTACTTAGCTTTTCCTTTTGCTCATCACCAACTTTTCTGGCCCTCTTCTCTTTTACTTAATATTTTTACAACAAAGCTTGTGCCACCAAACACTTCCTGACACAGCTGTACATGGAGAGCAAATCTTCCTTTAGTGCTCTTACAGGAAAGACAGAAAACCAAATGCACAAAGCCTCATTTCACAAGCTTTGCTTTTCATGACCATCCCTAGCCTGCCCTAAATTTACAAAGCTACACCTTGTAAGCCATTAAGATTCCTTTCACCCATTACTGTGTCTGCGAGACAGTTCCAGAAGTTCATTTTTCTGATGGCTTGAGAACTTCTTTCAACTTCCTGTCTAAATGCATTAATTCATATTCATCTGATCTTATCTTTTAACTTTAATCATTCTTCTCCCTCCTTGCTATTTACTCCCAAATGTATTTCTAGAAAGTAATCATATAGTCTTTGCATCTTCCTCTTGGTCAGCCAAACCGAGCCATGTTCTTGTAATCTCCTCTCAAAAGACTTTTTTACCATTCCATTAAAGGTCCTTGAAGACCTTTCCTGGGTTTATTCCAGTTTAAATTCACTATTTTTTTCCAGTAAAAAAAGTCAGTCTGATACCAGTAATCCAGATGAGATCTAACAGTATTTTGTCTTAATTTTATCAATATTTTCCAATATCCAAGGAGAAATCTGGGCTTGACATTTACAGAGCCTTCTTGATTGCTAAAATATACTATCAGTGCATTTATCATATTAAACACTGAGGTTTAACTTCCTGCATCCCTGCTGACCAATGAGCCTCCAGCTCACAGCAGAAGGTCCTAAATGCTAGACTTCGCAGTATTAATTTTTTTCTCCTGATGATTCCTGCTGACTGTCATGTCATTCTTCCTACCTCATAGGCAGATTCTCAATATTACTAATACCTCCTAACTCTCCATTATCTGCAAATTTCATGAGCACAAGCTGGGTTTTGAATTAGGGTCACTAATGTGAAACAGTAAAGAGAATCAGTCACAAGATGAATCTTTGAAAAATACCATAAATAAATTCCCTACATTTTTACAACCTCTCTTTCAAAATACCATCACTGTAAGTCTTCAGGTAGTTTTTAATTCCAAATCCTGTCCTCTTCTGCTTAAATAAAGATTTCCATGAACACAGTTTTAAATGTTTTGCTTAAATACAGATATATCGGCTCCACTACACTGTACTTTTTGAAGAAAACCCTTATCCTATCAGAGAAAGATGAGGTTTGTCTGACATGATCTACTTTTGCTAAAACCATCTCACATTATATCCCATTCTCTATTTACCTCTACTTCCATGATCTTGATTGCTCCTTCTTTTCAAACATTGTCTAAGACCTTGCACAAAGTCAAGGTCAAAACAGGAATCCTGTAGCTTTTCTCTCTCTTCTTAAAAACAAATTTTGATATAGCAAATCCCATTGTACCAGCCCAGAACTGAAAGATTAATTAAAAATCCTTGCTAGTAGAGTTGCAATTTCAAGTGCCTGCTCTTTCTGGCACTTTATACAGGTTTCTTGTTTTCTCAGGTTAGAACTCTAAACTTTTTATATTCTTATACACTGGTGATAGTCATTCCTATTACCCTAACATTATTCCCATTGGGTATATTATCCTCGTCCTCTGAATGTAATTATCTTTATTCTCTATCTAATTCTCAAATCATGAAGACCACGCTTGCACCTTATAAAACCTCTTTTCATATTTAAATACAGTAGGTCACCAAAACAACAGAAGTACATGTCTTATATTAGCACTATGGTTAATGGGATATAAGAAATAGTCAACACAGTATAAAAGAGTATAAAGGAAACTCCATTAACATAATTTGGCTCAATGATACTAGAAGACTATCACTGAAATCAGGAAAACATTCACAAGAAGGTATAATCACCACTGCTTCTTACTAGAGGCACCAAGATTGTTGCAATCTTTCCATTTAGTGTGGAGAAAACGTTATTACATTGCTTTCATTCCTTATTTCATGAACAGAGGATGAGGTGAAATATGTTGCAAGGGGAAATTAACATCTAAGTTTTATGCCATGAAATTTTATCAAACAAAAAAGTGTATACTTTGTAAAATGTAAGTTTATAGACTGCAAACAGAAGAGCACATGGATTCACTGGTTTGTTACATTCGCTTCTTATTTGGTATTGCTTTCTTTTTGCTATTACTATCCCATGAGAAAAGCCCATTTAAGTTCTTCCTGAGGCAGCATATGTCAGAAAAAAGACATCCCTATTCCATTATATGCATCTAAGAAAAAGGAGAAATCACTAAAATTAAGTTCTTACTTCTTTTTATTCAGAGAGTTATGACGTTTCTTCTATCTGCCTTTTCAGCCCACAGAAATGTGAAATAAAATGTAGAGTTCTCACAGCTCTTCAATCATAGTTTTCAATCATCCATGAGACTGGAGAACGATGTACAAGATTTGGAGAAATGGCATCTCTTTCCTTTCATTCCAGTGTCTCCAGACTCCCATCAAGCTCTGCTCAGCCAACTTAGTATGCTTGGACAAACAAGGTAACCAATCAATTTGACAATTAGTTAAACATAATAGCCTTTAGGATTTCTTCCAAGTTAACCTAAAACAGAACAAAGGAAATGAGGAACGGGGTCTAAATAATTCTTTTGAATGCAGAAACAGACCCTAAAAGAGGTATTTTCCTTCCACAATATTTTTAAAGCACTCTATAGCCATCTCAGAGAGATCTGCATTCAGGATACTCTCCTCCTATTTAACTGCCTTGGCCTCTTTCTCATTCCCTTCGATCTCACCGTTCCCATAAAGGGTCACAGATGTTGCAGATACAAGCATTCACAAGCTTGTAAATGACAGCAGTAGTTTTGTTCATGTATATTCATTAGAATAAATTTATAATTGCATGTTCATATAGTATTTCCATGGTACTATTCCACTGCTCTATCCAGGCAGTGCCTTTTACACATTATCCATTTTCCACATGACTTCAAACATCTAAGAACACGCAATTGGACTATTTCATAGTGCACAGATAAAACAGTTTGGAGAAAAATTGTCCAGGAAGCCTATATTCTGTTTTTGCCCCTTCTGAATGCATGACTTCGAACTTTAAAATTCCTTTGAGGTATTTTTGTTAGTAAAATGCATTGTTTAAAGTCTAAGTTCATAGGTCAGAAAAGACTTTAAAATCCTTTAGTAGGATCTCTGGCATATCACAGCCTATTAAATTTTATTTCATACTAAGGCTACTAACTTATTTTTCACAAAGGCAAGAAAATAACCCCCAGTACTGTTTTGAAGGCTATTCATATTTCTTTAGAGAAACTTTCAAATCTTCATCTTAGGGGTTGAAGAATTTCCATCTTCCTCTGTAGTTTATTCCATCACTGTTAAAAAATTCTGAGTTTTGTTCCTAGTGTGAATTTATTTGAATCCAGGTTCCAGAACAAAAGGATGCTACTGTAGTATGCCTATCCTCCCTAAAATGAATAGCTCCTTAGAATGTCAGTTTTCTCTACAGGAAAGTATTTATACATTGTAATCAAATCACTTCTGAATAATTTCTCTCTCCCTCTCTTTTTAAAAAAAGTGAAAGAGGCAGACTGGGCTCTTCAGTTTTCAAACTACAAAGTAATTCTCCACAATTATTTCTGTGGCTCTCTACCTACTCAAGGTGCTCACCAGTCTCTTTAAAATTCAAGTCTCATCGTTAGTCAGGATTCCAGCACCAATTCCATATGCAAAATTTAAACGACTTCTCAAGTGGTCCATTTCCAATTCAATTTACTTATTTTTGCCAATTCATTACAGTAGGAACCCGTGTGGAGTCATTTATCCACTGTGACCTTGAAATCTTTTCAGAATCACTGTTTTCCAGGAAACAACTCCTCTTCCTATAGACAAACAGACAGCATGTTTTCTGCTCATAAATATATGATCTTGCTTTTGTCAGTGTTACAATACAACTTCCTTTGAATGGCCATAACTTACTCAACCAGTCCAAGTGGTCCCATAAGACTGCCCTGGCTTCACTCAGTATTCACTATTTCTCCTATTTTTATATTACCCGCAAATGTTACCAAATGCACTTAGTACCTTTCATTTCTTAAAATAATGGAGAAAATATGGATTAGCATTAGCCATCCACTAGCCTACTAATAACATGTGTTAATCCTTGTGCAAGGCAACTCCATTCATAATGACTCCTTACTAACAACTATATTTTTGTCTTCCACGTTCTTCAACCAGAGCAGCATGTGCCTTGTTAATACTGTATAAGGCTCATTCTTGAATTAGGGTGGTTTTTTAATCCCAGTTCAACATCTGTATGTATGTTCTCTATATATCAGTAAACATATAAATGTCAATCAGACTGACTAGACTGATTTTCTGTAAATCAACTTTGACTGGCATTCATTATATTTCAATTATTTAATTCCTTTTTTAAAAACAAATTCTTAATAACTTTCCATTGTATTGGCATGGATTGATGCCAGGGTAACAGATCTATAATTACTTGGGACGGGCTGCTTACCTTCTGGAATGTAAGCATAACCTTATTGCTCTCCTAGTGTCATGGAATAAATAATTAATTAGGGGTGAATGCAAATTTCATCATATAGAGCTATGTTGATCTCTATAATAATATGGTTCTAATCTTTAAAGTCATAGTACATGCTGCTGTTGGAGTCAGACAGCACTAATAAAATCACCAGTATAAATGCAATATAGGTCAGAGCATAGAAGTGAATAAGATGCACTTTGTTAGTAGATACAGATATATTTTATGATAGCAAAAGAACACCAGGACTCAGGTTTAATTACATGTTTTGTTAATTAAAGAAATTTCCCTCCTTTTCTGTTTACCAAACCTAGCTGGTGCTGTGCTTCTTATGTCCTGACAAATATTGTACCCCTACCTGACCCATGACTATTCTTTCTTCCTCATCCTTTTCTAAGTCAGATAGCTTGCTTTATCTACTCTATTCCCACTCTTATCAAGAGGAAGCAGCTTTAAGATGCAAGGAAAAAGGTTTTACTGGTTTTCTCTCTGGTACCATGGCACTCTAGAATAACAGTGCCTGGAAAGGTGATGGTCCATGCTAGTCTGTTCAGAGAGTTTTTGGAAATGGACCATTTGCACTCCCTTTATAAAGGGGATCCATCAGGAGGAAGGAAGATGAGTAGAGACAGAGAATGCTCAGGGTATTTGGCAGCTGGATTCCAACAAACCATTCCAGAATATTTTAAAAACTGTTTTTCAGAGATTAACTGTTCAAATAAATCTGAATCACCAGAGACACATACTGAGCTTGCTGAACAGAACTGTATATATTTTGCAAAACTGACATCTGTCAGAATCTGAGTATCTATTCACTGTGATTCATCTCCCGAATTTCACTCTTTTGACATAAATTGTGGCATCACTTCTTCCCATACATGTCATGTACAAAGCCTGTTAGTGTTAAAAGAAGGAAGAAAAGTAGGCTTAGAGTCTACATTCCACATTTCTGCTACTTTTTCCTAATTTAGACAAAAATGCAGCAATTGTATGAATAATCAATAATGCTGGGTAGATGACATTTCTAATTATAAAAATTCTAGTAATAATCAAAGAATATTTTTTTCTCCTTGTGTGGCTCTAGCTGTTAATTAGATGTGCCATTTTTTTCACCGTGACCATGGCTGTAGACTTGCATGTCCATAAAATTTCTATCTGCCAAACTCACATTGTAATAGTTTTTTGTAAATGTAACATCTCTGAAAAAAAAACCAACCCAACAGTAAAGTCTGTTGTGTTTTGACCACACGTTGGGCTCAACACAAATTTGAAAGCCTGTGTTATTTCCTATGAAAGTATAGAGACCTTTTAGATCTGATTTCCTTTGACCAAAAAATGACATAATACTGCTTGGATGCAGTAAAATGGAATTACAGGTTAGTTTAGGTCACTCTATGCTATGCAAGTCATTATCTTTCTGTAAATGAAAATCAGGTCAAAAATTTTGCACCGAGTTCCTCTGAATGTTGTTGAGAAGGTGCAGCATCAATCCTCTTCTTTTAATCAAACAAATATGAGATAGATGGTTGCAGGAAAATTTTTGAACTCCCAAAATATGCCACATGATGGTGTCAAACGCTACATTATGTCACAACTATACTTTCAATGTATACTGAACACCTGCCACAGAAATGTTTCAAGTGATTTTTAATGTAAATAGCTTTATTCTCTTTATTTCCATCATTAGAACAAATGAAAATATCTATTCTCTGGTTTTCTTTTGAACTAGTAGGCAACATCTATACCACCCTGGACACAATATTCTTTGCTTTTCTTTTCAGACACAAAATCGTTAGCATTAAGTAGGAACCCCTTTTTCTCTCTGGATACTCGTATCCATTATTGGATCATTTCTCATGTGCAACGAACCATCTGCTTTAATGTCAAAGTTGATTCTTTTAGTTGTTCCTTTAATTTTTTCCTCTGTCTCTTCACTTGTAGTATCTAATATGAAACCACAAATTTAAATCTGTCTGAATGAGAGTATTCAGGACAAAGTGCTTCAATCACTTTCAAATTGCTCATTTTGTGCTACACTGAAGATGATGTTTTTAGAAGAAAAGAAGGTTGCAACTTTCTCTCAAGTTCAAGTCTTTGACTTCATTTCTTTCTTTTCTTCCCTTTTTTTTTTTTTTTTTTAAGTGCAGTCACCAATTGATCTGTCATATTGTGGTTTTCAAAGATGAACTGAGAATGCCCTGAAAGGAGTTTGCAGTTGAAGAGCTGCAGGAAGACCTAGAGTAGGGAATTACATTTTCATTGTGGCTAACTTTCAATGACACTGAAGATATCTCACTTGGAAGATCATCAAACCCATGTTTTCTCTTCCTCTTCAACAGACAAATCTTCATTCATTTGATGTAGAAACTCTGAAGAAACTAATTTTCATTTTGAAATAAGTGTGAATTCTTTTTATCTTGTGATTTAACAGCTCTTGACGATGCTTACATTTCACTTCAGAAAAATGAGCTGTTCTCATAACTTCAGTCTTTCCGATCACTTTTTCCCACTAAGTCTTTTAGTATTCCCTTTTTCAGCCCAGGTTAATATACATGGAATTTTTGTTATAACTACTTCTAAGTTACCTATTTGTTGTATTAATAAAAACCTATCCCATTTACTAAAAATAAAATAAAAATAACCACTTCTTGACATTAACACTGTAAAGAATGGAAAAAAGATTTGCTAATCGCGACCCTCAATGATTTATCTTCCATTAATTTCCAGCAGATCAAATCCATCCTTGATTACATGATCCTCTTACCAATTTTCTCCTTCACTATATCTAACATTTAGCTCCATCTCTGTTCTCCTGTGACTAAGAATATAATAAATTCCACCCATAAGGCTTCCAGTTCTGTAACTATGCTTAGTACAAAGAAATATTTTTTAGTTTTATAATATTTATTTGACAAAGATTTAGCAGACAAAAATGGAGACAGGAATAAAAGCAAAACAAGGCCTAACTTATGTAAAAATATATTATTTGGTTCTTTCTTTTTTTAAGAATCCTTATTTTTTTTCAAGTCACTGTACGTCTGAAACTTGTTTCCTATTAAACAGTTCACACACTGTTCTGTGACTTACCATGTTACAGGGCAATAACAATAATGCTCTAAGTTCTTGTTTTGTAAGTAGAGCAGTGATAAGGCCTTGTGATGTCCTTGGTGAGATGGTACTTTACACAGACATCACAATTTTTACCTGAACTACAGATATGACTTTCAGAATTTTGTTAGATGAAGCCAAAAATTTCTAACTAAATTAGAAGTCAATTTGAAGCTCCCAATACAGTATTTTAAAAAGCTTGTGGAGGAAAAACATTGGAAAAGGAAAAATGAAGATGGCTTATACTTGGTGGGTGAGTTTTGCACTGAAAACATGAGAGTTATTTTTGGTTTAAATATCAACTGCATATAAGTCTAATAGTTTCTGCCCCCAATTTTATATGGATACAGAGAAGCTCTTTCTGACGTTTGTATTACAAAAATCAGAATGCCTCTTTCTTTTTACAAAATGTTATTGAAGTGAATGTTGAAAGTGAATGGTGAAAAGTGCTTGGTTGCCATCACCGTTGTCTAAAAAGTGTTTGACATAGGCACAAGACTGGGACAGCCAAGGTTAGAGAAGGGCAAATTTCTGACATATGATGCCACTGGAAAATACCTGCAAAGCTCATTTCATCTATCTACTATCCTGATGCAGGGGAAAAGTATCAGTAACATTTCTGAGCACAGGTAATGTGAACATAACAAACTCCAGTAACAGAGATTTGACATCATCTCTTCCCAACACATGCCTGTGCTTCATAATTTCTACTTATTCCTCCCAATATCTAACCTGAATTTCTCTAGCTGCATTTTAAAACTCTTATTGCTTCTTGTCCTATCCATGCTGAACATGGAGAAAAATTATTATCCTTCTTTCTGGGGTAGCTTAGAAGCCTTATCTGAAGACATGTTTCACCTCAGACTTTTCTCATAGACTAAACACCGTCAGTTCTTCAAACTTTCCTCATAAATCGTGAGCACTCCCATTGTTCTCCTTTGGACTCATTCCAGTTAACCCACCTCCTCTGTGAAGTGTAATGATAAATGCTAACTAAAATATTCTAGGTGAGACTTTACTGATGCTGAGTATTATAATTTCCTGTATCTTACAGGCTACATTTCTAGTTTTGCATACAAGGGAGAGGTACTCCATCCCCCAGATCCTTTTTTAAAGGACTAACCAGTCATAATCCAAGCTATTAAAGCTGTTTAATCCCACCCAAATATGAAACTTCTAATTTCTCCATATTGAACTACATCCAGTTTTCCAGACAGCTTCTCCAACCAGCCAAGACCATTTCAAATTTGAATTCCGTCCTTCAACTTGCTGTGGTCAGCCTACTGCCATCTGTAAATGGAATAAACATACTTTGTACTCCCCAAGCCACTACTGAAAATACCAAATAGTATGAGACACAGGAGAGATGCCCATTCAACCCAATTGATATAGCCCTCCAATTTGACAGTGCTGATTACTTTTGTGGTTTTGCTACTACTGCTACTGATAATGACTGTTTTGAGTATGCTTTCTGAATAATTCAGCACTAATCTTACCATCATGATGTTCTTACAAGTTTTCCTACTTTGCTTAGGAAAATGTGGCCTATATATGACATGTAAAGATGGTTAGAAAACCTGCTGAAGTCAAGATACACAACATCTATTATTGCCCCTCTGTTCACAGATCTATTAGCCCAAAGCAGAAGGAAAACAGATTGATTTGATGTGGGCTGCTCTCAACAGATCCATTCTGTCTGTTAGACATTTCTTTGCTATCTTCCAGATGCTTATATATAATTCATTTGATTATTTGTCCATTTTATTTGTTCTAGCATTTTTTTAGGACTTGCAGTTAAAGTGGCTGATGAAAAATTCCATGACTTCCTCTTTTTTTTTTCCTTTAAGCATTAAATTTTTTCCTTTTTCAATCTCTTAGAGCCTTAGGAAGCATCCCCTATGTTATCAGAGATGCCTCCTGACAGCTTTAAATAGTTTTGGCCAGTGCTGCAAATAAGCTAGTCCATTTTATTAGTCTGTAAGATCATGGTCCTTAGTTTTTCATCATTATATTAGCCACATGATAACAGCAGACTTCTGTAGTGAATACTGAAATAAAAAAGGCATTTAATTGATCTAAGACATTACTAGTTTTGTCTCTCAGCTTAGTATTGGATAGCTTCTCAGTCTTTCTCTTATTCCTTACAGAATTCAAGTACAAACTTCGTAGACATAAACTGTGATGCCCTTCATAAAACCAGATTTTTTAAGCTGGTCACTTATAAAAGGTTTCTTGCTCCTCCTAATTATAGCTTCTTCTGTGCCTTGTTCTTTTTGATTTCTTTTTGATTTTTGATTTTGATTTCTTTTTGATGTCCCTACATACTTATGCATTCCTTTATACTAATCCTAGTAATCCCACATAATTTTCATTTCCTGTATGACTCACATGTTTGAGGTCAATGTATATGATTTAACCAGATGATTTCTTGCTATATACTTACTATTCTTTCCTTGCATTGGGATCATTAAATTCCAAAGAGCATGTTTTTCATGAGGAAGTGCTTAATTCCTTTATTCCCTTAAATTTCCCTTCCATGACGTGATCTCCCAGTATCCTGAGTTTGCTGAAGCCTGCTTTCTTGAAATCCTTTTTCTTCTGCTTTGCTGTTCTCCCTCCCTTCCTTCAAAAGTATCATGGATACTTTCATTTCATGTTCACACAAGTTTCTCTTTCACTCTCATGTTCTCATCCACATCCTATTTAGCACAAGACTGCTATTCTAACCTCTCCAGTTGCTTCCTCTACTTTCTGTATCAAGACTCTCACAATTTTTTTTTTTCTCTCTCACTGTAAGCTGTTACATTCCTTTCCAGCTGAAGCCTACATAAACTTTTTTCCCCGTTTTTATGAAGTTTCATGCCCTAAAACATTTGGCTAGTTTCTCAAAGAAAGCAAAAACACCCCAAAAAAGTGCCACCCCACAAAAGCCAAAACTGAACTCAAGCCTTATACAACAGGTATTTCTGGCTTGGGATTGCAATGGAAATCTCCCAGTTTTCTCACCAGGTGTATGTATCCTCTTTCTGGACAAGCCACCATGTGTGCCCTTGTATTTCCATCAAATGAGCCACTTTTAACAATCCATTACTATGTTAGTTGAGTTGGAGTTTCATATTAAGAATCCCAGCTTTTCTGCCACTATTTTCTATTCTGAATTTCTGTGTTTGAAGAAACATTTCCAGATTTGAAAGGAGAGCAGATCACTCAGGCTTCAGATTGCCTGCTTAGACCGTCATCAAGGGAAAAACACCTGTTCTCATGGAACTGTTTATATCAGTTTTTTCCAATGAAAACCCCAAACGTTTCCCAATGTGCATTCCCCACTTGGGTGTTTTTCTGCTGACTCTCAGTCTGTGATTTGGAGTTTATCTACTGTAAGATGAAGAGAATGGCACCTATACTCCAGATTTAGGAACATTTGCTATTTACAGAAGAAAAATGGGAGGAATATTTGGCCTTAAAGTTGGAAAATAGGTTAGAAATCTCAAGTTATTTTCTCACTCTCCTATTTGTGCAGATATTGTGTTTACTAAGAAGAACGTGTACTTTTCATGTGCTTTAAATAAAGTACAGGCATAATCCTAGTGAAGACAAGAGAGCTATAGCATGAATTCACATTAACTGAAGTAAACTCTTAAGATTAAAAACTTTTCTGGTGGTGGCAGTGCCCTGGTGTGTAAATTCTGGCAACTCATTTATCTATCCTTTAATTTTTGGTTCCCCAAATGCAAAATGACTACGACAAGTTATCAAATTCATGAGGTGTTTGTCTTGGAGAATATTTATAAGACCAAAAAGGTCCCTAGATTATAAATGCTACAGAAAGCAAAGGATTATTATTAAAGATGCCCTCTTGGAATGATGCTTATATCTTAGTGATAACTTCATCCTTAAAATCACTAAAAGAAGATTTAAAAACTTACAGAAAATGCTGAAATGAGGCAAATTTTCTTCCATCTCTGTAGAGCAGCAGCATTGAGAGCTCCAGCACACATCTGTCATCTGGAGGCCAAGCAGGCCTTCCACAATTCCAGGAAATCAATTCCAAAGACTGTAGATTGTCAGTTGCTTGTACACTGGAGGCCATCCAGGCAGCAGATTAAATTGTATGAGAAAATTGTAGCAGGCTCTAGACTGCGTGTAATGGAGACCCTCAATGACCTTTCCGAGGACTTGGGAAATATGCATTGAAATTGCCAGTGGGCCCTTTTGTAGCACCAAAACTGCATACTGAATTTCTCTTACTCATCACACAGGGTCATTCACAACTGAGCTGTTTCTGAAGAGGAAAAACAAACCAGAAAATGTAATCACCATCTTTTCTTCTTGCAGAAAATGTATGAGGCTACCAGAGATGCATTACCTGTATGACCAAAAAAAAAAAAAGAAGTTGGTACTTGTGAAAGCCACACTCTGTAGCAGCATTTAATGGGGCTGCTGTTCCTGAATCTTTCACCCTGAGAGATTTTGGCATCATACACGAAACATTGGCCAAAATGATTGCTCATTGAAGAAGATTGATATAGACAAGTAACAGTTTCATTTTTGTTGTTTTATTCAGACCCTGTTAACCACCCCCTAGTTTTTAGGTTTCATTTTTTGTAGAGTAGACCCTGACAGTTCAAACTGCAAATGTGAGCCTTTCAATGCTGCTGATCTGGAGGTTCAGGCTGCAGTATGCAACTCTCCTTGTCATGAACAGAAAAGTTGCATGTACACAAAGAATGTAATCCCCTTAAAAAAATATAGATGAACCACACAGAATCCTGTTTCTTACTTCTGACCAGTCTATGGTTTCAAAACCTGGGGAGTTAACACCCCTGACTTCTACTTTCCCATTTACCAGTGGCAAGGTGGGCTGGTCATTTTATGTCACTCCTTAATAGTATTTCTACTCTTTAGGAAAGCTGCATGGCTTAACATATATTTGTATTTTTATTTTTTTTTAAATCCATTAGAAAATATTTTCAGGGCCTTTTAAGCAGATGGAATTAGTAGATTTGTTGGTGTGGAGTGTAGTTGTGCTTCTCTGAATAGCTTCTTTACATTCACTATGACAAATAAACATGTCCTTTTGCTTTGCTAAGAGATCATATGGAATCATATCCCAAGCTGCCCACAGCCTAAGAGTTTTGTGTTTAGCTTCAAAGCAGCTTTTCGGGCATCAAACTGAGCAAGTTTTTGGTCTGACAGCATGGCTATACAATCTCTGTAAGGCACATGATCAGAGAGGGAACAGGAACTGCCCTTACTATTCTCATGTTTTGTTGACTCTGCCACAGACTTCTTACATGACTTTGACCAAGTTTTTAAAACTATTTCCTAAGTCCCTGTACAGTATTCTGGGGTAATAATTCCCCATGTCAGAAGTATCTGAATGAAAATTCATTGCTAAATGTCTTTTACACTAAGACTTCTAAGTAATATACTCTTTCAAAGAAAATTACCTTTCTGCTAAAGGAGCAGTTGCTCTACAGATTATAAACTACCCTTGTTTATATTTTTAACTTTGCTTTATCAGAGATCTTGTTCTGATACTTCTGTATGTTGTACCTTATGCTTTCACTTACACAGCAGTATTTTTCTGCCACATATATTTGATATTTTCAAAAACATTTTGATCAGCTATGGCACTTTTGGTGCTAGGTACTGTAGAATTAGACCTCCTATGTTCTGGGAAGGAAAGATGGGGAGAAAGGAATGGAGCAGCAATCCTTGCACACACACAGAAAGGAAATCTATGGGCTAAATGACTGAAGAATGGAATGAAAGGCATATGAATATAAAGAGCAGACTTTCAAAGACTGTTTTAGCCACAGGCCTTTTCATGTCAAATATCTGGTGTATCCAGGCTGTAAAAAGCAAAGCAGGAATTTCTAGGATTGATTTTCATCCCTTTGACTCATCCCTTTCCTTTGCCCATTTGCTCTCATAAGACAGGTCCAGAGTGTGCAACAGGAAACCAAGCAAAAACAATACAAGAAAAACGCACTTTAATTTTAGCCACACAGCTGCTTCTGGGTTCTTTAAATACACTCCTCTCTAAGTGCTTCCATACACCAAGATATCCAAGCGCTCTAGACAGGCTGAGTCTCAACTGCAAACTCATTCCACAACTAATCCCTGTCTGGCATTGTTACAGCAATCAAACCAAGTTGGTCAAATGCCCAGTTGGGGCAAACTGGGTGCTTATCCAAGGGCTCTCTGTTATGTGCCTTGAAGTGATGAGCTACAGTCTCCAAGTTCTTTGGGCAGAGACAAGTTTGTGGATAGGGATTAAACACAACCTCTTTTTTTCCTTATCTTCTCCTTCTGCACATTAATACACAGCATAAGAAACCAAAAATATCTTTTGCAAGCATGCCTGTGAGTGACACTGTGCCCTAGTATAATGTGACAGGTGACCTATTCTCCTTGTTCCAGGCTGCATGTAGTCTTGCTGTCTGGAAAACTATCTGGGGAATTTAAGGACTACCAGGAGAAAAACGGGAAATCTAAAAGCTCAGTCACATACTCAGTTCTTCATCTTGGGTTGGGTTTTTTTTCCCTATGGCTTTTGAAGGTGAAACAAACCACCTCTGAATTCCAGAGGTTCTTTACTGCCATCATGTGGAGAATTTCCTTAAAAACAAGACTAAAACTGTCCTCCCTGGCAAGATATGATTTTTCCTGCCCTTGGCAAAACTGAAAGAATCTAATTCAGTCTTCTATCTACACAGAGCTAGTCCTGGAGCCTCAAATGCCCTAACATCTGGTAAATATTCAACTGACCTTAGTACATTTTGCTTTTGCCCTATTGAAGCAGTTTATTTGTTGGCATAGCAGAGCTGCACAAGATTGTGACAGCCTGGGTATGCTTGTCATTTCTGATATTCCATTACAAATTTCTTTCTCTGGTCTGCAGGAACATACAAGCATTTAATATCAATGCTATTTCTCTCTGTGCAGCAATGCTACAAAGAAAAAAATATTACAGCAGGGTATCACAAATCAAATTACATAAGTTATCTTGGAATCAGAAATATAAATTTTTCAGGCATTCCTATTCCCACTATGCAATCTGCCATTTTATCTGACCACTATAACAATCACACTTGAAAAATCTGATAAACATAATACTGTTCTAGAAGGCTGGAAATTTAGACAGCTATATTCATTTTAATAAAACAAGAAGAGTATTTCTACATTCCAAGAAAGTCCAAGATTTCAAAAGTTTTGACCAAAACCAATGACTGTATTTCAGTTAGGAAAACCACCACATTTCATAGCTATTTTATTTAATTCTGTACTGTACTGATTAACATTGTATTTACAAATAAACTACGTATTTTTTCAGTAAACTTTTCAGCGATATTGACAGATTTTCCTTAAAGGTTTTCCTTGTATTAAATCAATACAATCTGAAAGACAATTACTGTCAGGACATTTCATAGAAACTCTGTTATTTTCCCAAAGATATGCAAAAAAGTGGTCCCATTTTCAAGACTGGTGAGCCCCCAGTAGCTCCTTATGAATCCAGCACAGTGGAAACCAGCCTTGCATGTAGACTACGAATCCAATTTGTATCTTCTATCCATTCTGCTATATCACTTGAAATAAAGGCTGGTTTTTAGTTTCTCCCTGACCATAGGTTGCAAACAGTAATTAAGGACTGCATCAAAGCCCATAAATGACTCCAGAACAAAAGTACATTTTAATTGATACTGACATCCTGTTAACAAGACTTCTTCAGAAGAGCTGCTACACCCACCAAGTTTTAAAAGTTGGTCTGAAGATCTGTGAAGTACTACCACCAAGGCACTGCCTTTTTCTAGTGTCATAAAAATCTGTTCAGATTTGGCTACATTATACACAGTCCACTGTAAAAATCAGCACTTAGCAGATTTTTCTTGATCTGCTCCTATAAGCCCTCACAATTCCTATACCACTGGACACAAACTATTCAGTGTTTTGCTGTGATAGTGCAGTCCAGGTTTCTAAGGTAAAGGTAAAATATACCCCACTACTGTTCCCTACAATAGGGGAACATACTTTGCCCTGCAAAGCAAGAGCCAGTTCTATATTTGTCTTTCAAATGGTTCTAATAATTCTGAACGTTTCACAATCATACTGCTAGGCAAAGCTTCAACCACCACTAAGAGAACCCCCACACACCAGATTAGTTCAGCCATCTAACATAACAAGCCCACAGGGAAAGCAACTGAATCACAGTGGCATCTGAGATTCTCGGAAAGCCTACGTCCAGTCTATATCCTTGGCTCATCTATCCATACTGTGAGGCACAGCACATGGCTGTATCAATGTTACCACAACATATGATCTCCTACTGACTAGTCTGTGGGAAATGTAATCCTTCTATGTGCAACTAATATGGTTGGTCTTTAATCCTCTGCAGCACAGGTCTGTACCCAAGGTTCAAGATTCAAGTTCTCTTCCACATGAAGTATGTTTTTTTATCCTTGCATATAAAGTTACAAATTATTGCCTTTTCATTTGCTTGCAAAAATGATGAAAATAACAAGCCAAAATCTTTACCAGAATCATAATCTCAAACACAGCCATGTCAAATATAGTTCCCAAAAATTAGGAAAATACATATTTGAGATCACCAATTCATCCTTAATTCTGATACATTATACATTTATGATGTCAGGATTTCTTTAATTACCTATTGACATCTTAAGTGTGTTTCTACCAAACAAGGTGTCATTCAGTTGAATGGCTAAATGGTAATGGGAATAAATCATGTAGAGAATTAGGCTGTTGTTTTTAGCATTCCTATCTCATATTAGCTGCCCTTGGTACATAAAGAAAGAATCACAGAATCACATAATATTCTGAGTTGGAAGGAGCCCACAAGGATCATCAAAGACCAGCTACTGTCCCTGAACAGGACAGCCCCAAGAATCACACAGTTACCTAACCAAATAACATTACTTTAAAGTAAGATTTGGGACTCCTTATTGTAATTCTATGTAAATTAGACAAAAGCCTTTTCACCCTGAAAAAAAAAGTCCATAGGCAGGCCTTGATTGGGCCAAGTTTGTCCTCTATATCCTGTAATCCAAAGAGAATCACGACACCCAGTGGTTATCAGAAATAACGCAGGCATACAGAAGCCATGAGAATGTGAAGATGCTTATCTCAATTCTCAAGCTCACAAAATTAAGATGCAACTAGAAAAATGAAGACATTGGACAAGGTACAATCCATATTAAAGAGTCTGTAGAGATGGTCTTACCAAACTCAACGCTTACGACACAAAAAACTCGCAAAGCCACCACCAACACCTGAAATACCAACCCAAGTAATTTTTGAACTCCAGGAAAACATGACATCTAGCCTACTTCGGAGAAAACACTAGTTCTTCCATGACAAGAGTGTAAATCCTGTAGGTTTTTCCACCAGAAAAAAAACACTATCGTGAGGAGATTTCTGTGACAGCACTGCACTGACTAAGTAAATCTATCTGTAGCCTTCCACACACTATATTGAAGACTTGACAGAGAAGATGACTGTGCTGGGGAAGTGAGGGAATACAAAAGGGCTTGCTGCTCTCCAGAGTACTCTGGACTGCTGCAGTGCTCTAATGCTGCAAGGGTTAAAAGCAGTCACTGGGGCTGCTCTTTTGCACAGCTTCCCCAAATCCTCAGTTGGCCCAAAAGTCTAGGAGTTGCAAAGAGGATATTAAATCCACCTTCGTTCTCCTCCAACATAAAAGTGTACAGAAGAGTGTAAGAGCATCAGAAGTGCTTTATTCTTGATTTGCCATCTCTACTAATCATTGGTTATTTTTAAATTAACATCATTCTGCCTTCTCTTAAATGGGATACATTTATGGTAAAGATGAAGTTGCAGACGGATATAACAATATGAAACATGTACTTTGAAAAGAATACATACCTACAGTTGAAATTTAGAAGAAGATGAGCCATTACTGAAATACTTTCATTAGAGAAAAATCTTGTTAAGTCAACTGCTGGTGAAATTCTATAACCTGTGATAGACTGCAGGTCAGAGCACATGATCACACAATGTTTCCTGCTTCGATATTTATTAAATAAGATATTAATTATTTACAAAATCCATACATGGAATGTCTTTTCAAAGAGATTTTGAGCTTTAATATTGTTTTAATGTCCAACAACACACTTTACCGGCATGAATTTGTTCTTTTGTTGAGACCAATGAAAACTTAAGAGGCATCATTTGAACAATATTCTTCTATTTATGTATTAAAATTACAGAAGCGAATAACAGAAGGAACAAAGATACCTGTATTAAAATATCATAAAAATTAGATTGGTTCAATGAAGTGAGATGAATAAAGCTGTTTACGTGCAGAGTAACTTAATACAATATAGTACTTGTTAAACTGTATTTTGTCTGTGATAGCAAAACAAAGCGGTGAGTATATGAAGAAAAAAGATTGAGTACATGGTGTTTTCAGACCTAACCTTTCCAGTTCAGACAGTGTAATGTGAAACCACATTCTTCTGACCTGGCTATGCTTTACTTCCAGTTTGCCAAACATTTCTTTCTACTTCTGTGTTAGGACAAAAGATTCTTTGTCCCATAAGCATTTATGAAGTCCATGCATCAACACCTTTATTAATCGTTCAGTAAGCACACAAGACCTATTATTTAACCACCTCATTGAATAAAAACTTGCCTTTGTCCCTCTTAAGCCATGAAAGATGATTTCTGCATCTTCTCCTGAAAGAAGAGATTCAACACCTTTTTTTAATACGTGTTGAAACACCTACACTGAATAAACATGCAGTCATACTTCACTCACATTCTTTTCACTCTTTTCCTGTTGTATGACCAGAATAAACAGGGAAGTGAACAAAAAGTTAATACTTACTTGTCAAAACACTCACCTTTAGGATAAACAAATCAACTACTGTATAACATAAGGAAAAAGGAAAACATCCGGTTGGCACTGACTGTAACCACTGAACTCACACAGTAAATAAGACCTGGGATCAATGAAGAATCAAATGAAAGGAAAAGGGAGAGAAGGGGCAATGACAGAAATATTATTAAAATTACAAAAAAGGGCATATTTGGAGGAAGAAGAATTTAGATTATAATGTTCAATATAAACTTAACGTTTAAGCCAACTTAATTCAGGGACAATTCAGGTGATAAAATTTAATTTATTTAGAACAGAGGTTTACCTTGACTATCCAAGAAAACTGCTCTATTAAACAGTATAGTATTTCAGTTCTCCTACCTGCTGCCCCTTGGATGAAGGCCTGGTATCACAAATTCCAAATCTGTTCTGAATCACTTGAACTGAACGGCAGGTTGTCTGTCCCAAACACGGGCTACTTGCCCTCTGGTGAGCTGTTTTCACTGAGCATCCACACATACTCCCATATCCTGAGAAATCTGGCCTCTTTGGAGGACAGTAAGGGTTGTTTCTGGGTATAAGGCAACCTAGGACCAACCCTGTGCAAATAAGACAATACAACAGCATTCTTAGCATGCTTTTCCTCAGAACTCAAAACTCCTGAACAGTAAGGCATCCAAATCCAGAGTCTAGAGATCACACATCTCACACTATAGTTTAGATGTAATCAGAGCCAACTCTGGCATTTCAGAGCTCAAAAATACATCCTAAGAATAAGAGACACTAGTGTTCTCTCACAGCATTTCAGATTGGTAGGACTGGAACCCATCAGTGCCATATTTTTCAAAACGATGATGTCATTTCATGTAATCTCAGACATTTTTGTGTTGCATTTGACAAGCTGTTTATGAGACCATTCTGAGATTAAAGGTCCTTCTCTTTTTCATTCAGGAATTTATTAGATCTTGTTGATCTCTTTAATCAGCATATTTCAGGTTCTCTAACAAGGCTATCATAACAATGAAAGTGTTTCTTTCCATTTCTATTTAAGGAATTCACTGTGTCTTCTCAGGTCTTCCACACAGCCTTTTCAGTTTTCTCTAATGAAATGGCTTTCGTGTCCAAATGCAAGATATCCTGACAGATTTCTGGGCGCTGGTAGCGTTTATCCAGTTCTCAGAACAAGAATAGCTACTCTAGTTACATTCATTGAACCAGGGACTCATTTTCTCCTATTTACTTGCCCTTGATTTATATCAAATCTGTGTATTTCACACTTTCTAATCATGTAAAAATTGGTTGGTTTTTATGGTTTTACTCATGACAGGAGGAAGTGATTCTTCCCCTGGACTTGGCACAGGTAAAACCACACCTCGAGTTCTGTGTCAATTCTGGGTCCCTCCATTCAGGAAAGGACACTGAGGTGCTGGAGTGAGTCCAGAGAAGGGCAATGAAGCTGGTGAAGGATCTGGAGCACAAATTCTGTGAGGAGCAGCTTAGGGTGTTTAGCCCAGAAAAAAAAGGAGGCTCGGGGTGAAATTATGACTTTCACAAGGAGGCTGAAAGGAGGCTGTAGCCACGTGGGGGTTTGGCCTTTTCTCCCAGCAACCAGTGACAGGACAAGAGGACACAGTCTCGAGGTTCAGGTTGGAGGTTCTGGTTGGAGATTAGAAGGAATTTCTTCACAAAAAGGGTAATTAGACATTGAAGGAGGATGCCTGAGGAGGTGAGGGAGTCAGCGTCCCTGAAACTGTTTAAGAGAAGACTGGATGTGGCACTTAGTGCCATGGTCTAGTTGACATTGTGGTGTTAGGTCATAGGTTGGACTCGATGATCTGACGTCTTTTCCACCCTGATTCTGTGAGTCCTCTTTTTGCCGTGTTTCCCCCTTTGAGACAACTTTGAGACCTCTTCGATGCTGCTTTCCTCATATTTGAAGTGCCTGTGTTTCATCTCTCATTCATAGAGTGAGAGAGGCTGCACAAAAGTCTCACTTTCTGTGTGGGGAAGAATCGTACTTTTTTGCACAGTATACGGGAGGCCCAGCACTATCCCAAACTCCCGGCTCTGCTCACCCTGCCCGGCTTCCCCACACGCCCGAGCACGCCAATGAGCGCCCTCAAGGCCCTCCCGCCAGCCCGCTCTGCGCATGCGCGCTCTGGGCGCAGCCGGCCGCGCTCCCCCTCGGCGGACGCGGGGACGAGGCGTGCCCGGGGCGGGGGCGGCGCATGCGCGGCCCGGCGCGGCTGAGCTGTGGCGGCCCCGCGCCCAGGTGAGGGGCGGCCTGGCTCGGCCCGGCCCGGCCCGACGGGAGGCGGCGGCTGCCGCCGTGAGGGAGCGGTGGCGGCCCTGGGGCTCCGGGACTGTGCTGTACCTGCCGTGCCTCGCCGTGTGGCGGGGCGGCGGCTCAGGCCCGGCAGCCGGGTGGCTCGGCCCGCCTGCGCGGGCTCTCCTCGTGCCGCAGGAGCCTGGCGTGTGGGCCCGGGAGGCGCTTGGGTGGGATCAGCGGGAGGGACGGCCCTGCACGACGGCATAGGCGCTCGGTTCTAAATGCGGTGCGCGGCGGAGGTCCTGCCCGCCGGGCCCGGGGGACGGCTATGGCCCGGGGATGAGCAGGAGGGTTCTCACGCCCGTGCCTCGGGGGAGTGGCACTTCTGGTTTGTTTATTTTCCGTTGTGGTTGTGGTGTTTTGTTTTTTTCTGTAAGAGAAGATGATGTGTCAGCCCTTCTCAGATCTTCCCTTGATACAAAACTGGCAGATGAGGTGTTCTTGTTTTATTTATTTCTAGCTCTCTTTCTGTTTCTTGTTTCGGCTTGAGGTGGTTTTGGGGTTTTATTTTAGATTAGCATTTCTGCATATCACTTTCTTAAAAAAATACATTTGTTTTGGAAGGGGCTAAGTAATGAAAGTGTGGATTAGGACTTAAACCACTTCTTCCATTACAAGGATAGCATCTAGGTTGCACTTATGTAATCGTGTTTGCTCCATACCTGTTGGCAGGCAGGCAGGTGTGACTGAAGATGGAAAGTAAAAATGATGCAACTAGCTACTTGAGGAAATTTTCTTCTGCTGACCATTATTCCATCATTCTTGTAATAGATAGTCATATTCCCATTTCAGAATTCATTACTGGTGCTAAGACTCAGGATTTTGGACCACATGTCTAACAAAGTTGGCAGGACCTGAAGAAGGAACTTGCATTTTTGGGTAGATTATTCCAGAATGTCTGGTGCAATGTCATTTGAAGCAGCTTGTACTGGATACTGCTGCTGATGTGCTGCTGGCCTGACTGATGCAGACTCCCGAGTTCCTGTTTCTGTAATTTAAATATAAAACTTAACATGAGACATAACTTCAGTGGGTTACTTTATAGGAAAATAAGTTCAACAAATAGTAGTAGAAATAATTTTTGCACTTCATTCTGTCAGTTTTCTGTTAGCCAAACTCTCAAATATCTTCTTTAAGAGAAGCAGAAACTTTGTCTTACTAGATGCTGCCTACCCTCAGTAAGCAGCTGAAGGTTGTGACAAGTATGTAGTGTGGGAGGCCATAATGTTACTACATTTTTCTGATTTTCATAGCTTTTAGTTTCAGCCTTTCAGTGTTTACATTCTGGGTGTGGGCACTTGTGAGGCCCTGTCTCCCCTAGGAGTGTATTGCACTATGTGTTGCTCTTTTAGCAGCATGGATTTCTTTAGCCCCCAGTGTGTTGACTGATCACTCATTCTTTTCTCTGATGACTTACTCTACTCTTGAGAATGAAACAAACTGTGTTAGCAAAAACACAGCTTTGCAGGTTCAGCTGTATTTGTTTTAAGAACTTCACCCAGCACAACTGTCTTGTTTTGCAATTCAGCCCTTGGGACAACAAAGCTTTCATAAGATAAATAATGCCCTGAGTAATTTGAATTCTTGAAATAAATGTTGTTTATGAATAGCCTTTCATTTTTAGTTTGTTTTACTTTTTTGGAGTGGAAAGACATGTCCAATACATTAGGTTTTGATCTAAATTTCATTCTTTCAGCATTTTGATATATTTGTTAAAGTCCCCAGTTAGGTCACTGGCAGTATAAAAAGAGATATGCAACTATCTACTCTTGCTGTGTTATACTGATGGAACTTTCTTGAGATTCAGATAAAGTCTTTCTTCTTTGTTTTTAACTGTTTTTGTAGTTCCTCAATGGAAAATATGTTAAAAACTGCCTGCAGCACTATGGAAGCACTTGGACAAAATAGTCATCTACTGACACCCTTGAGGAATTGTTGGGCAAAGTGACGGAAATGAAGAGCTTCAACCATCGCTTCAGTATGGCGGCAGCTGAATCTGACAAAGACTCCGGATATTCAGGTTTAGAAAACCACTGTGTTATACCTTTGTTGTGTGTTACCATGCTGAGGCTGTGCTTTAATTGGTGATGTTTAACAAATCTAAGTAAAAGAGTTTGTGTCTCACTATCTTCGAGGGCCTTTCTATGCAAGATAGGTTTCACCTGATAGGTTTCACCTGCAATCATCCTACCACTGAAGTCTTTTGAAGGGGAACATGACCAAGTTATAAAGTTCATCCTGTGAATTTGAATGGCATGGGAATTTAGAATTAATGGAAGAATCTTAGGCTTCAGAGTCTAGAAATGGAGTTGTCAAAATTGCTTTTTGTTCTTTGCAGTGATTAATGAATTTTTGGATTATGCTGCCCAGTGTCTCTTACGATCTGACCATATTGTCAGTAGAGCCTGATAAACCAGAGAGTAATGATTATAACAGTAGTAAAATACTAGACATGGTGTGCTGTTTTAGTACTCAACAAAAGTGTGCAAAAATGACCTTTAAAGGAGAAGAAAAGCACATCTATGAAAGATACCTGCTTTACTGGGGTTTTAGAAAGAAAATTTCAAGACACAAAATGCCTGCATCACAAACTATGGATGTGGCAATGCTGGAGCCTGTAGTGCTTTCCTGTATAAGTTTTTAGAGCAACCTTCATGATACTATGCAGTCCCTTGGAGACTAAATACAAAAGAACAAAACGTAATAGATTTTCGGGGGAGAAAATGTCTGTGTAAGAATATATCTGTGACCTTTTATTAGAGGCTGTCTGACAGCTGTAACAGCAGCTTTAATTTTGTTAATATTACAGAAGTAAATTTTACTGTTCTTTGTGACTTCGTTGAAAGGAGGCAGAATAGTAGGACTGGAAGGCAGTAATAAACATATTGCATGTGAAACGACTAACAGCTGAATTCTACATCTGGCAGATGGAAGTTCAGAGTGCCCAAGTGCTATGGAGCAGATGGACTCGGAGGATGTGCTGAATGCCCTGTGTTGGAATGCAGAGGATGGACCTTGGCAATGCCCGAGGACCACAAGCAGCTCCTTTCCTGCACTATCTCCTATGGTTGTTATGAAAAATGTGTTGGTTAAGCAGGTAGGGAAGAAATAATATCTTTAAAAATATTGCATGTTCTTAATTTTTTTAAAAAACGTTTTTCCTTTCAAAAAAGATTTTGCAAAGTTGTTACAGTCCAGAAAGTAACTGGTAATTTAAGAAGTTCTAATGTGATTCTCTGTTCTTTTGAGAGGCAGCTGGAATCACTAGGATGGAATGTGAAATCGGGAAACTGCTCCATCTAATAAAACTCTTTGTCTCAAAGGACCCCCCAAAATACATCTTCAAGAATGTTATGTAAATAGCACTAAAGATTAAACAGAAAAGGGTGATTTGCTTTTGAAAGCTGCTGTTGTCTTTTTCATTCAATAAAGATGGTGAAGTAGGATGATAGGTTTGTTTCCTTAACTCTTAGGTTCTAGAAGTGCTTCATATGCAATGGGAAACACAAATCCAGAAAAGTTAAATCTTACCCAAAGTTAGGTGTGGTACTTCTGTTTTAATAGTTATTTCACTTAATTGCATGTGATGGCTCACACTGCAACAATTACATTACCTATTTATATTCTCCAGTGTTTTTGTAATGTATAGTTCCTCTGGCACATCTGTGAGACCCCCTGTGTAAATTTTACATTTTAACAGAAGATGTGAGAAGTCCAAAGTACTGTCATATTAGTAGACCTCCTGCTCTATACTCACTCATTTTTGGAGCAGAGCAAAAGTTCTTCAGTGCTTTTTTTTACTAGAATATTTCTGAGAATACAGTGGGAAGGCGGAAAAAGAATTTAGATCCTGATTCTTTTTCTACTGAATCTGTTACGACAGCAAGCAAGACGTAATATACACTGCTAGTATTTAGTAGATTATGCTGTTGTGGGGGAGGTGGTTCTGTTCCCTGAGCATCATGCTTTATCTTGACAAGAAACAATTTTATTTTATAGTCACGTTCCTAGATGTGTGGACAACACACTGTGTAAACAACTGCTGACGTTTTTATGTAGTTTTTATACAGGCAAGCTTCACCAAAGGCTGATAGCCTTTGGCCCAGAGCTCAAGAATTTAGATATTAGCTGCACTGATTCCAGTGGTAAACTCCAAGTCGTGTTGCAAGCAATAAGAAGCAGCAGTTAATAATAAATAGCTTATATATAGAGATGTGTATATATATATATATATATATATAAAATCCAACCACATACATATATATATAAAAAAAAAAACCTGGTAGTATAGCAAAAAAGAAATTTGGCAAGGAAGAGTTGGAGGTGGATAAAATGACTGCACTTGGTTCTCTTGAGCAGTGCATCATAATATCTAAGTCTAACTGTACTACAATAAAGAAAAGCAACAAATCTGAATCAGAATAATAATGAAATGTCTTTCTGCCTCTTTTCATTATGCCTGGTTATCTCAGATGGTCATCTTTTTAAAGTGGTCTTTTCAAGACAGCGCTCAGTTGGACTTGCTGGACCAAAAAAAAAAGAAAAAGCAGCATCCAGTTACTGCTGTTTATTTCTTCCAGTTTCAATCAACATCATCCTTCTGTCTTGGAACCACTGTGATCCTCCACAGTGATGGTTACCTGCTGTTATCTGCTGGTCCAATTTCAGAATGTAAACAGCTAACAATAATGCTGCAAAAAAAAAAAAATCAAGTGGCGATTAATTATCTAAAACACAGTTCTTCTGGTTGTGGTAAGGTTTCTGTAAGTCTTGTGAAAGTCTTCAATAAGTAGGAAGGCTTTTTAGACAAGTGACACCGGTACATCAGGAAATCAGCCTTCATAGCTTTCATTTAAAAAAAGGCAACAAAACACACAACAATTTGTAGGATTAGTAAAATAAAGGTGTCCTTCTCTACTGAAAATGAGATTTTGAGTAGGAGAACAAGAGCACGGTGCAATGTGAGAAGGAAATGAAGAAACAACAGAGATGGGAAGAAACCCAAGAGCAAGATAAACAGTTAATACAGCTCTTTTGGTCTCAATGATTATGGGGCTCAGCTGTGCTAGGTGCTGTTCAGTGCAGTAAATGGCAACTTCTGACTCCAAAGCTTTGCTCCTTAAGGCTACATGTTCTGTCCTGTGTATGTATAGCTACAGTATTTATATGCTTCCTCACTCCTTACGTCTCCAGATACTTTTCTTTTGAATGTTCTTTCTCTTGTGTTAAGGTAGTAATATTTATTTTTACAGGTAGCTGTTCTGTACCCCTATTCCATAAGCATCTTGCCCACTGAACCAAAGAAACATTGTGTCAGAGTAGGTAATTGAATGTTATCTCCAAGTCTCAGTGTCCTAATCAGTGGGTAATACCTGCTTTTGGTAAGTTCAAGTCCTTTACTGGGGGAATGGACTTTAGCAAAGCATGTTAGCATTTGCCAGTTTAAAACTTATGAGACTGGTGGAAAGGATATGGATTTCAGATGACTCAATATAGTACTAAAAATAATAAGATGTATTTGTGGTAGCTAAAAACTGTGCCTTCAGCAGGCCTGCCAGTTGTGTTCCAAGTTGTAAGGAATCAAAAAAGCAGCTGACAATGTATTAGTATAATTGTAGTGGTGATGGCTTAAATATATTAAGAAGTGAGATTTTGCTTTAGAAAGAATTAGTGTCTCTTACTAGACTATTTGATATCTTTGGAGAAAAGCAGTCATGTTTTTGGCCAGAAGGTCTCATGAAGATCTGTAGTAAGGTGTTGGAGGAAAAAGAGGTAATGTCTTGTAAAAATGGATGTTTACCCCTATATTCCAGAGTATGGCTTGTGGGAGGGAGTAAAAACTTTGGCATTGTTCTTGATGTAAAATGCTTTTAAGGTTTATCAGTGCACACTATTTCACCAGAGGTATGAAGTTAAACTCCTTTGGGCTTCTGGCAGGCTTTTCTCCTTGCATTGGTTGATATTCAGCCTTTTTTTTTCTGCTTTGTAGTTTTAAATTTATTGAAACTGTGTATTGTACTTCAAATTACAAGACTTACTGAACAGCTGTTGTGTATCTTAAATAACCATTTCAAAAGCTTGCTATAAGAATAGATTTGAGAAGATTTGAGTTGCTGCCTTTCAAGAAAGAGGGAGTCTGAATTGTTCCTAAAATGTCTTTGCAGTCTTTCCTTGACTCTTAATATATTTCATAACCACAAAGCTTAATTATTTTTCAGCTTTCTTGTGCACTTGTAGTTTGATCCCAAGTCTGGGTCGAACTTTTTAATGAACATTGAACAATACAGGCTTTCATTGTAATCCTCATTTAGGAAAGCATGTATAAATTCAGATTGAATTGTTTTTAAATATATCTGCTGTTGCATAGTAAAAGGATTATGGATTACAGCTTTATTTCCAGAGTTAAACTCCATTGTCAAAGAGAAGGATGAGTTTGATAGAAAACTCTTCAGAACACAGTAATTGGACAGTATATATCAAATACAGAAAAATGGCACAGTCTACCTGTTTCATTTAAGTTTTTTTTTATCATTTTCTACAATGCTTTTGTAAGACTTGTGGTTTTTCCCTGTTTGTGCTTCTCAGGGGAGTTCATCACAGCTCCAGTCTTGGACTGTGCAGCCATCCTTTGAAGTGATTCCAGCTCAGCCACAGCTAGTGTTTCTTCGTCCGTCAATCCCACCTCCCATTAATCCTCACTCTGTTGGGAAAAAGAGAAATGACTCCACTAATTACCTGCCCATCCTGAATTCTTATCCCAAAATAGCACCACAGCCCTGCAAAAGAGATCACGCCTTTGATCTAGAAGAATGTCAGGAAACCACTTGCCATAAACGACTCTGCACTGAAGCACCCAAGATGGAGACTTCTCCTGTACTGATGAGCACAGGCTTGCCTCCTAGTCCTTTTGCCCACCTACCAGTTAGCTTTAAGACCCCTCAGGATTCTAACCAGCAAAGTTCTTCAGCTGTGATGACAAGTGGAAAACTGTCAGCTCTTCCTGGTTGTCATCGTGTTTCCAGTGACACTCAGAAAGTGCCAGGTTTGACTCCCCTTTTGCCCTTTGGAACTCTGCAGGCAACAAAGTGCACCCTTCATGAGGGCGAGAGTGCATCACAGACTACAATGCCGTCTGCAGTGTGGAGCCCTCCATTGATACCAGAAGAGATTTGCAGTACCCCTGAGCTGCTCTTGCAACAACAAAGCAAGTGCAGACGCTTTCAGAATACGCTTGTTGTGCTACGCAGGTCAGGATTGCTGGAGATCACTTTAAAAACCAAGGAGCTCATTCATCAGAACCAGGTGACTCAGGCCGAGCTGGACCGGCTGAAGCATCAAACACAGCTTTTCATAGAGGCAATAAAGAACAATGCTCCACAGTCATGGGCAGAGCTAGAAGCATCTCTGACAGGATCTGATAAAGCTGATAGCCACCTTGAAGACCCCACTTACCCCAACATGTAGTAAAAATTGCATAGATACTGGTCAAGTTATTTCTGTGCCTCCTTTTTCCTGTCTCAAACTTTTACTTGAGCATTTTTTGAGTCCAAGACTTGTAATTGCCATTAACAATTTGTCTTCAGAGCCAGCTTTGGGACTGGAATAGCATGGTGGGTTCTAGACAGAATAGGTACTTAGTACTGCAGTGAGTTTCATGGTAACTCTTTGTAATTCCTTGGACTGAAGAAGCTTGGATATGCTCTGCTGGCATGTTCCCATTCTTAAAGTGAAGACAGTGATTTGCAGTATTCTGCAAGCATCTTCCTATTGCCATCTTCAGATAGTTGTTTCTGAGAGTGCAGCAGCAGAACAGGCCTCACTGTGGGGCCATCGTCAGTTCCAAGCAGGTGAAGGGAGTTGGTGTGAGGTGAAGTAAGTCCTTCTCCCACCCCCTTCTTTTTTTTATTCAGAGAAATCAGATGAATGTAGCAAGGGTGGGAGGTGTGTCAGCTTGGATAAATGCTCTAAAAATTTTATCTACCTAAGTTTGAACTTCAAAAAACAAACTCCAAGACATTTTTTCCTCCATATAGATTGATAGCATTCCTAGGCTGCTTGCCTTGAGACATTGCTGATAGCACTGTGTGCATAAGATACTGACCTTGCTAGTGGAGAGCCACAGTAGTCATGTTAAAAAAGCTGTTTTACAGATGTTTATTTCATTGCAGTTTATCTAGACACTTAACTCCATCACTCCCTGCAATCTGAAGGGATTGTTTTTCAGAGGCAGTGTGTGTAGAAAATTGAGAACGGCTTTGTCTAAGAATGTTAAGGAATCTGAATAGTCTGTGATATGTTCCTTTCTGTGTGACAGTGCCATCTAGGTGACTAGGTATTTTGATGCTGTGATTCCTTTTATCATCTGTTTCAGACTGTTAAAAAAAGAAACTTGAAAGTAGAGTGGATGTCTTGGTAATTTGTGACTAGACCTTTACGTTTTCTGATGCCTCTAGGAGTCAGTATTGCAGAAGTCTGTAGAGAATACTTTTATAGTCCTCCCTCAAATAGGTGCATTAGAGAAATTGTAAGGGTCTTCTCTCTTGTAAGGGATTTTACCCTTTATACACTGATGAAATGCTTTACATGTCTTACCAAGTTGAGGCATGTGAGTCCTCCTAGAGAGTAAATGTTGTGGCAGGGTTTGCCCTAGTGGAGCTGTAGCAAACTAGTAGCCATGCCTTTCATGGGATCCTGCCTACCTGCGGAAGACTGGTGCAGTATGTGGTAATTGTTTAAAAGTGTTCTTAGACACTGTTCTGGCGTTTCTTTTTTTTTAATATACCTGATACAGTTGTGATACTACCATGTCTCATAACTTGCAGCTTGGTGATACTGAAACTTAGCCAGCAAACCCAGAAGGCAGCACAGTACAGGGTAATAATGTAGGACATGTCCAGTGTAGACACAATCAGTTGTGATATCTGCACCAAATGACATTTGGCAGGATAGATGTGATGGTACCTCAGGCCATTTATGAAATAAGAAGATCTTGTTTTCATCTGAACTTCTTACAAGGAGAGGAGGCAGATCCATTGATCAAATACATGTAATAGGCCTATGAGAAAGTGCGTAGGATATTTTTCCTACTTTTCCTAAAGTTCTTATTCTATCTTTTAAATAGAGAGGAGAATTTGAAGTTCAGAATATGTATTTATAGGAAGCGATTGCCCTAGAAAACAAGATGATGGGCTCAGGGTACCTGGAGATGAAAGGGAGGCAGAAAAAATGAAGTCAAATTGTAGCTGTCTGAGACAAGAAAAAATGAGTCTACCGGTGACCTTCTCCATTCTGTTTCACTGATCTGATAGAGTATAAAAGAATGAAAAACTTGCCTTTCAGGGCAGTGCCCTCTGACTTAGGGAGACTTAGCTGATGGAAATCTCTCCTAGTCCTTATAGTAGCACATCTATTTTTTCCCTGACAGTACGGAGGGTGGGCTGAAGTGGGTGTGCTTACAGCTAATGGGCCTTTCAGCTGGTGTAATTTGTATAAATATGTTCAATAAATCTGTGAATAAAGTCCAGCAGCTGGTTAGAAATCTCCTCCTGGGCATCAGTCCAGACTTAAAAAGTATTTACTCATCTAGAAAAATCCACTCTGGAACTCATACTTAAATCTGGGGTCCCTTAGGAAGCATATCCCTAGATAATGGAAAACCTTAACTCAACATCTATCAAAAAAAAGGATGTTGAAGGTCCCTGGTGATAAATACATCATCAGGTACCATTCTGTTCAGTTTTCTTAACTGCCTTTATTCCTGGGAGCCCTGATAGAGATTTAAAACAATAAGGGCTTTCCTTTCTTGGCTGCAATGTAATAAAATAGATTAGCTTGGAAGTGCATTGAGAAAATTAGTTGACTACATCAGGACTAGGGTATGTCCAGATTCTGGGCAGGATCTTGAAGTGATCCAGTAGATTTGAACAGAAATGTTAGCCTCTGAATGGAAACTGTAAGCAATGAACTCAGAGGGGTTTTTGATCTTTGAAGCAGCAAGACTTGCTATTAAGAAGTTAGCTGAAGACAGCTGTCTTGGTCTAATTGGTCAGATGGCCTGCTGCAGCTTCAGCTGTTGCTGACAACTTACAATTGGGGTAGCTTGATGGGTCAGACAGACTGATTTTTATATTAAGTTTTAATAAATGTTGGTATTTTTGATTACTTTTACTATGTCTTTTTGAAATTCTGCTATTCTGGTTGGAATGTAAATATTTTCTGTACTTTCAAAGCCCGTTGCTAGCTCTGAATACAGTAGCCTAACGCCTCTGTTATAGAACATGACCTTTTTGCTAAAACTTTACAGAAACTGACTGTGAAATACGAATGAAATAAAGCATATACTTGAAGAGTTTGTGGGTTATTTAGTGGTGTTGAACTGCAAAGTTGCTGGTTCCAAAGCATGCTTTAAATACAGCTCCACAGCAGCATGTTGCCCATGTGGGAAAGTGCAGATCCAAAACTGATACTATGATATATCTCTCTGAAGACAGTCATGTGAGCTTTAACAGTATGTATGAATTAAAGGGTCTCTGGGAGGAGCATGCATAGAAGTGGGCTGTACAGAACTCTAAAAATATATTGTCGTGGGTGACCGCTGCCATAGATCTGTCATGAACAACCTGGAAGGATTTTTCCATCTCTGAACTGTTGTCTCCATGATGACTGTACATTATGCTCACCGTCTGTGCAGGGTGAACTCCCACGCTGTGTCTTAATCCTGTCAGCTGGGTATGCAGAAGTTTGAAATTGTGAAGTAAAAATCTTGGCTACTAAAAGAATTACTGGAGTAAAAAATTTTGTACTCTCTCTTGAAGAACATTCTCCAACTAATCTGTATACCAGCTTTTCACCAAAACACATTTCTTCAAAATGTGCCTGTCTTGACATGGTCTTGCTTTTGTTCAAACATGACTCTTGCAGGGAGAACTAGGCAGTCATGCCCAAAACATCCAGCAGCCTCGTGGCATGAGATTTTGTCCTAAGATACAAGAGATTCTGGTCAAAGCTCTTCTTGGCACCACACAAGACAATTTGAATCTTATTGCCTTGTATCCAAAAAGGAGTGCCATCAACTGAAATAATTTTATTTCCTGAGACTGGAGACTCAGTGTTTGCAAATTTTATGTTCATAAAAGTATGGATACAATTCAAGCAGGAAATTCTTGGGTTTCTGTCTCTTCTGACTACCTTTTCCTTTACATGGTTAAGTCTATCTGCAGCATGTCAGGCCTTTTCAGCTTTATTTCACCGAGGCCCTACAGGTGAATTTCTTCTTTCAAGTGTGTTGCATCTGTCTTGGTTTTCTTTCTCATGATAAAAATGTTCTGAAAGGAACGTTGCAGGCTTGGGCTGAGCAATCTCCTGGCATGCAAAATTTCTGGCATCCACTAGATTGAACATAGCATGCTGTTACTGCTTTCATTTTCATAATTTCTGGTACAAAAATGTAGGGTCCCTCCCTACCTACACAATTTTACACTCTTGCTGTACCTAGGTGATGCTTCTTTCAGGTGGCGGTATAATGCAGCCATATAGTCCCAACAGTATTGCATGGTCCTGCGTGTCAAAAACGCTCATGCGCACTTCTCTTCCCTTTTTAAATCTACCTCATTTGAGGTATTTCCATGAAAAAAAATGTAGCAGTTCCAGTGTAATCTGATTCAGAAGGCAGAAGGAAACACCATGTGTTCAGTCTGCTCTGTTGCAGAGCAGTTTCCAAGACTTCCTCAAATTCTTGTTTAACTAAAGCTGTTCTTAGAAGAAGCATCCTGCATTGATTTGAAAGCTCCTAAGATTAAGAATCCACCCAAATTGTTTGAAATATCATTACTTACTGTTAAACACATGCCTCTTACATTGAGCCTGAATTTGTCATCTTTGTGTATCCAGCTGTCAGATCTTTTGTCTGTTGTCTGCTAAACTAAAGTGCGTGCTGTGACATTGCTGTTTTCATTGTAGGCATTTGCAAACTGAACAAGTCACTCTTCAGCTTTCATTTTTAAAGTAAGTAAATAGACGCAAGTCTTTTGGATCCTCTTTGTCTGTGGCACTCCTTTTAGGATCCTTTAAAATAATTTAAATGCATTTTTAATTGGAACACTAATAGCAAAACAGGACTGCTGAAAGAATTGCACAGTATTCACTCTCCCTGCTGCTGCTCTACTTCATTTTTACAGGAGTCTTGGTCATGACATCCAGTTGGAAGTCAAAATAATCCCTGTGCCTGTTGCTTCCATGGTTGATGAATCCCTGTGCCTGTGTGTTTCCACATTCCTTTGAATGCAGTTTGCAGCCAGAAAACAAAGCAATTTGGTTTTAGGAAGTGGCTGATTGTTTTCATTAGTTTTCTCTGCTTCTGTCCTTTGAGACATTTTCATCTTTAGATGAGATTTTAAAGGTAATTTTATCTTGTATTTCAATTACTGAAAATAATATTAAATAATGTTATAGTAAAGAACCAATTTTTAAAATAAGAATAAGAAGATTTTGCTTAATGGATGTCTGTATACAATTCAGAAACCATAGTTGCAATGTATTTCATACCAGCCAGTTAATTTTATATAAATCCAGCTTCAGTCTGCATGTGGCACACTTTTAAATGCCCCTCAGTAGTATAAATACTGCATGTGTGTTGGCTTTGTCTTCAACCAATTTTTAATTCTAGCTGATCAATATAAGGAGTCAGTTTTATCTGACCATCTCTATTTCTTAGAAGCTTCAGTAATTTCAATTAGTTTTGCTTTCTGTGTCCTGGAATAATCAAAAATTATGGGTTATTCCATTATTTTGCTTTCCATTGTCCTCCTGTGTCAACTTAAATCAGTCTACCTACTCAAGGAAAAGCTGATGCTCTATTAGTTCTTTCCTCACCTCAGTCCTCTGAAATCTTTCCTAGTAGTGTGAAATTCATTTAAATAGTATTGGTGGTCCAGAGAGCTTCTTGATAAACTCTGTGAAATTTTTAGTCACAACTTATTCAGACTTGCTGAATTTAAAATGCATAATAAGTATTGTTTGAAATGTTCTGAATTATTTTTGAAGTGGAAATCAAGCTACTGTTATGATCTGAGAGGAATAATACATCTTTTTTCTAATCGCTCAACAGGAATTTTTTTGAATTGCTTTTGCCATTGTGCACTGCAGCATTATAATTTTTATTTTGAACTGAAGCTCTGCCAGCAAAGATTTCTTCTGCATCTCATACATATTAAGAAATGGAGGAAATGGACTTTCCAGGGCCAAAAGAGGAGTTTCATCAAGTTCTTAATTGTTTTCTTCATGTTCTTATTGTGATTAAATTAATTTAGTTAATTGGAAGTGAAATGCTTCTTACCATGCTCACTTAACACAATCTTACTTTTTTTCCATAGCAGTAGTATGGATTTTATTTTTAGGCCAAGTACTTAGGCCAGGACTAAGAAATCCAATAACAGAAAACCAATCCTTACTGTTTTTTAGCAGATAGGACTGTTTGAAAAATGCATACGTTTTCAATGGAAAACTCAGGTGTTTTTTTTTTAAATGAAGAAATCTTTTGGCTGAAAGTTTTAAGTGTTTTTCAGTGTTAGTCATAGCATTCATTTTTCAGTGAATCTCAAGCACTCTGGAAATAGTCTAGACTGTGGGAAAGGCAGATGATGTTATTTCTCTAAAGAAATGAGGTAAACCTTCATCTCCTTCACCTGGATTGTTTTGGGTTGCCTGTACAAGAAACAGGACCCCAACTTTGATGCGTGGTTCTACCACTTCATGCTGAAGAAGCAGATGCCTACATAGACAGTCAAAACTGCTCAGTTGTTTGCAATGGCAGAGGAGACCAATAGAGAGATCCCAAGTAAGTGAGGATGAATGAGCATCTCCTGAGAAAATCACTGGCTCAGTGAGTACAAATACAGTTTTTTCACCCTAAAAATTGTGCTTAAAAAAAAACAAACGGGTTTTGTTTGGCACAAAACATCAAGGTGCCAGATAGGTCTCGTTCTACGTTTGCCAGAGACCGAGTTCAGTGCAGTGACAGTTTTGTGAAATGGGCAGTGTTTAGTGTGCAAAGTGTGAAATACGAGTGGCCAGTAGGAAAGCTGTTTTACCCTGGGGTGAATGTTAGCAATGCCTATTGTTTTGTGTTCTTGCTAAGTATTGTCTCCCATGCAAATGATAATGTTATACATATCCAAACATGCTCAGGAGTCAGAATAGGATAGTCTAAATCAAAGTGAAATTGGTTCTCACTGTTCAACATCCTATCACTAACCATGCTTGCAGAACACTTACACATTAATGCTTTTCGAGAACATTCTGAAAGTGGGTTGCTGAGATTAATTATGTGATAAATGGCCAGGAAGTATCAAAAACATTTGATTGCAACTGATTGTGCAAGGATGAAAGTCTGAGCTTGATGGTAATTATCTAAATAGTGGAACGCCTCCACATGTATAATGGGAGCTGCAGCCAACCCAAACTGGGACAGAGCAGAGCAAGTAACTGTACTGAGGTCTGTTGCTGTAGTGCTCCTGGTTCTGTGCAATAGCAGTGTTTGGGTAGAGACCATTGAGAGACTGTAGTTAAGACAGACGTTGTCACTGAGAATGAGATGTTGGTGCACAGATAAACCAATGGCCCTGACTACCTTCTAGCAGTTCAGAAACAAGCTGGGTGGTCTGAACACCCACCTCATGGCCAAAGTCAAAGGCTCTATTTCTTTGAAAGGCTGGGATGCAAAGATCAAACCTGCCTGCATGTTAAAATTGTTAGCCCATTCAATTTTTTCCGCAGCCAAACTTAAAACAGTGGTGTTAGGAGAAGCAGAATGATACACGGCCTCTGCTGGATCCTGGAGCCAGCAAAGTTATGGGAAGGATAATTGCAGTTTTTAAGGCTTGCTTTTTTTTCAAATTCCACTGCTGCTCCAGCACCTACCAGCCTGAGACGCTACAGCCGTCTGATGTGAAAGTGCGTATCAGTGAGCTTTGTTGGGTGAGTGGAAGGAGATGGATGCCTTCTCTTCCAGGGGGCAAGTGATGCCTTGATACCACTTCTCCTTTTCCACATTATAACATCTGTTTATCTGCAGAAGAACATCTCAGAGAAATGCTCACATTCTTGCTTCATCTCACTGCTCTGGCAGTCAGCTCAGTGACAACCAAGTGCTCAGTAGCCATGCAGAGATTCACTATTTCATAACATATAATGACAATAGCAATAACAAGCCACTGCCTACCTCCCATATCAGTATGGGGAAGGGAGGAAAACACTCCATTGTTCTCCACAGCTTAGTTTATCTTTTGGCATGCTTTTGTTATTTCTTTATCACGCCCTGTTCTGATGCAAGATCAGTCCTTAACACAACATTTTTCAGTAAATGGGCTACTGCATCCATTTTATTTCCCTTCAAAATACAAATATGACTAAAAATAAGTCTCAATTTGCCTGAGATAGTTTTCTGTTTGGGATGAGAACAAGTATAGCAGCACTCAGTTCTTGGATCTTCGTAGATTTCCATGGCACCCAAGCTCCAGGTGAGAACTTCTCTAACCTAAGCACACATAGCAGCATGAAATTGATACTGGCAATTGTGTTCACACTTAATGTCCTACAAATGCCATTAGCACTGACATGTCTAACATACACTTTTGGACTTCTTCCTTATTTTGAGATTTGCCATGGTCTCTTTCTTATTAATTCAAAAAAGATCTCAATGAAAATGGGATATTTATGATGTGTAGCATCAGCTCTCAGTCTTACTTCAGTGATTACTATTAATGTTCAGTATTTCCTTGGCATGAGAAAGTATTTGTTTTAAATCACATGCTGTTGTCAATGCACTGTAATTTTCCATTGCTTTTCTATAGTCTTAAATTGTCACATCAGGAAGAAGATAAGAGAACTTTGAGTGAGGGACTGGTTGCCATATGGCTGACACCTAAAATCTTGGCAATTTGACGTGAAGAAAATTGAAAAAGATGAAGTAAATTCCCCAAAATTATTGCCATAAGTAGGTGACAGCTGTTAGTAAAGGAGAAAGAACAAAGGCAAAGGAAAGGAAAAGAACACTGAACATCAGTGTTACCAAAGATTTTTCTCACAGATGTGTGAAAATAGATTTCAAGGTAACTGTCCACACAGTAGACCAGTTTTCCAGGTTTCTTTTTAAAAATCTGTTTTTAAACACAAAGATTTTTTTCCCCATTTGATTTAGATGTGTAAGCTGAAATGTATCTTGGTGGTGAAGAGGAACTAACTTGCTGCTTTCATTGAGTGTTCCCTCCTCTCCTCCAGCCAAAAAATACACTGTAGGCTTAAATTTGTTGCTTTAATCCCACAAATCACACCCACCTCAAAAGCACTTGGCACTGGCATTGCTACTGCTGCATGAAATAATTCAAACAATGACATATGGCTGGAATTGAGATGGCCCCAGGCTCAGTTTCTTGTTTCCCCTTGTAGAAGGCACTTTGATCTCAGCTGTAAAATGAGAAAAGCATAACTTGTTCCCTATTATAAAGTGCTTCAAGCTTCTTGTATAAGAATTGGAACAACAAGTCATGGCTGTGGGCTGTCATGGTTCTGGTGCTAGATTTTCTAAAGCCTGAGCATTTGTGTGGTTATACTAACCTACATTTTCTTTCATGTTAATAGATTAAACTACATACTCACTGGGTTAATTTCCCTAATGTAATTCCACAAGTGAGTATAGAGACTGTTTTCTTATGGTTTGGAAAACTGAAAGGAAAAAATGTAGCTGACTAAAATCTCTACTTCTATGCCTATCCAGGAAACTTTTATAAATATCTCAAGGTTGATAAGGCTAGAGGAATGGATAGAGTGCTAGCTGGCTGTGTTGCAGACACTAAAAAACCCTCTTGTGGTGTAAACAGACATCTGTTGTGGCCCCCTCATGTATTAATTTGTGTCCATGCATGTAATTTTCCTTTCCACCATGTAAACCTCTTCATGTAACTGTGCATATGCAACATATGAAACTGGGGTCAAAAGCCTGGAGACTTAGGAGATGTCACATTATTCTGTCTAAAAAGGCACAATATTTGAAATCAGAAAAATGCTTTCAATGCACTCCTGGAAGATGTTGAGTACTGCAGTCTAACCAGCATACCTGCAAAACACGAGTAAAATGAAGGATGTGAGTAGTGCAGCTGCAGTCATGGGATTATGTCCATGCTAGAAGCTAATATGCTCAATTTTTTTTTCCTGGACTGAGCTGCAGTTCTCTGCTACTTGTAGGACTGATTGTTTTCATTATTGTCTTCATCCAGGAAGCTTCTGTCCTGCTTGCTCGCATGTGTTTACATAGTTTGCACTATTTTGTTGGAGAGATGCTGGGATTTGTCAGAGCCCAAGGTAAAAAGGATCAGGACTTTTAAGTACTGACTTTTGAGACAGTGTAAATTTTTGAAGTAATGTCATATGGCTTCTAATCTATAGCAGTGCATTAGTGAGTGGAATTTTTGTATGCCTTGAAGAATATATAGGGGCACAGTCTTGCCATTTGTGCACCTATATAACCCAGATGATTGAGTCACATTTGTTAAAAGACTCGACATTTGGCTAGTTAGCTGCAAAATCATTACTTTTTCTGATGTAGTGCTGGAGACTTCTGACCACCAGAGTAATGCTTCTTATGCCTCAGGGACTTCCTGTCGGGAGTGAAAATCTGTACAACCTCTTAACACTTCCACTTAAATATGAGCTTTAATTTTAGGCTTTTGCTGGAAATCTAAATTATGAATTGGACACATTTCCACTGGGGTTTCAATAAGTAAATTTTATCAAGCAAGTATAAAAGGTCATTCTAGTTGACTTATAAATAATAATAGCTGAGCTAATGAAATGTCTGCTTTCTCCTCTGGTATTTCCCACATATTGTAAAGGTCTCCCAGTTCTTCCAGTAAATCTTTTCTATATGATCTTCTGTGTTTTATCAAAAGTTTTTCCATGTATTATTTTCAAAGAGGGGGGAAAAGGAGCAAGAGTAAAGAAAAAATTATGTGTCTTAAAATGATGTCAGAATTCAAAAGTGATCTTAAATCTTTTATGACATCTCAGTTTGCATGTGTTTATGTAGCTGCTCTGTTTGAGTGTCTTGACATTACCAAAGTTCTTAGCTGGTAGCATTTTTCCAAACCATCTGAAAGCTGTGTTATGGGAAGTTAACATACCTAACTGTTCATTTCAAGGTTAAAAAAAAGTCAAGTAGAAATATAAGTATGTTTTCTTCAGTTTGCACAGACACAGAGAGGTCATTCTGACAGTCCCTTAAAGTATTAAAAAGGGTATAAACATAAGCAGCTTGAGTATCTCTTAGTCCTATTGAAATTCTGAGAAATAACACCATAAGTCATCATCGAACAAAAACTGTGGTGCCCTGTGAACATACATTACAAGGGACAGAGAGTTTTCAGTAAGACAAGTCCCTAGTGCCACAAGAACCACTTTACGTTAGGGTGACCAGAAGGCTCCTCCCAGGCCGCATTGGTCTGTTATGTTCATCTACCCCAGTTTGGATTCCCGGGTTGCCTGCCAGCCTCTGCCCCTCGCCACTCCCCCGGAGCTTCCCCTTTGGTCCCCGTTCCCTGGTGCTGCCTTTTCCCCACCCCCGGATAAAGCTGAGTTTTGGGATCTCGTTCCTGTTTGCCTCTGCACCCTTCGGCGGTGTAGCAGCAGTAAATGCTCCTGGCAGAACGCACCCAAATGCCCTTCTCAGCTCTCTGCTGCCGACTGTAGCACTGAACCCACCCGTGCGGCTGTGGGGGCACGCGGGACCCCACGGAGCTGGGCAGGGACACTGTTAGAAAACTACTTTAGGAATATAACATTGTAATGTTCTTGGCCTTCTCTCAATCATTGCTGATGCATTTACAAACAGAAGCCATGTGGGAATCAAGCTCTATACCATACTTATGAAAAGAAGACCAAAACACTGGCTTTTGCATCTTTCAACACATATCACCTATATATAAGAATATTTACACAACTATTTCTGTTTCATGTTACCTTTATTAAATAAATTTGCAGTGGTGCTAATAAATATTTTGAACCCAGATGAGATGGTAAGAAGTGAAACACAGAATAGAAAAGGATAGCTCCTATTGGATTAAGCTTGAACAACTGTCTAGGTAAAAAGTGGAAGCTTCTCTGATTTATTTTTCCCACTATTATTATTTATTTTTCCAGCAACAGCAGGCACTTCCCTATTCACTGTTCTTTACCCTCTTCATTCTGTAGCTCCCTAAATTCCAAGATTTCAGCTTCTCCAAACTAAGTTCATTCCAAAAGCTGACAGTGGAAGAGCTGCTGTTTGGAAGTATTTCCTGAAATGTTAACATATCATTTCCTTTTCTTAAACTGAACGCTGTTTCTAGTTGATGCTTGTTTGTCCAACATGAATTATTTTTCCCACCCTCCAAAATACATGGGTGGTTACCACATTTTCCTTACATCCACTTTAGTTGTAGTTTCCTGAGCTAGATAAATACGACAATTTTTTAAATCTTACAAATCCATTTCTCAGCTTCTTAATCACTTATGTCTTTTCTTTGAACTCCATCTGATTGACTAATAAAGGCAAAGCTGAATATAATATTCCATGTCTTTCTGCATTACAGAACTATGGAAAAGGTTTATTGTAATTTTTTGCTTCAAGTCCATATGCAGTCTAAAATGCTGCCATCTTATTCTGCAGGCTCATCTCACTTTGTCCTTCATGCTATAATTTGCAGGCTGGGTTGGCATGCTCCTTCATGTATTTCACACTATCCTTCTCTTTTCCCATCAATATAATACATATCCTAATAAGCCCCTGCTGAAATTCATCCTTTCACAGAACATGCTAATAGCTGATTGGATGATGATGGACAAGTTTTGGCTAAATTAGTTCATGAGGAGTAGTCCGTATGCAGAGTCAAAAAGAGATGGTCAAGGGGAGAAACGTGGTGTTGGCCTGCAGACTGATGTAGCTGGATCCGATAGGAAGATTCTGTCCTACAGGAAAGATCCTTATCTGAACTAGAGGGCTTTTAGTGCCCTGTTGACGGCCTGGATAGTTTGTTCTGAGCTGATGGCATCTCCTAGGCAGGCATTGGCTCTGCCTAGGCTGGCTGTGCCTCCAGCTGCATTGGTTATATAGTCAAATTTCTGACATGCCTGTCTATTCTGAAGCAATGGAATGATATGAGGTGATTGTGGGGTGAATCCACACACTTGGAAAACACTCCAGTTCTGGTAGACAGAAACTGGGTCTCAGAGTTTGATTTGAAATTTCACCTTTTCTCCCAGCATGAAATTATTATATTTTTTGGAGCTTTGTTTCCAGAGCTTTAAAAGAGATTTTAAGTCTCTATAAACAGTATAACTGATACATAGGTAGAATTGTGTTGCCACATTTTGCTTTCTTAGGCTTCTTCAGTAGCTTCATATTCACAAATTGACTTATTTCCTTGGATGGTTAGTGACACTGGAAGCATAAAGGAAGACAGCGAGAGCTGTCAGTAAATTGCAGTCTGGTGCATACTACTTCTAGTGCATGCTGCTGATAGATCAGTCCAGAAGATTTATTTCATACCTGTACTGTGGCTTGAAGAGAAAAGTTATTTCTCTTGACAGTAATAATCTCAGTCAAGTTTTCTGTAGTGTAATAAATTGCTTGGTTAATCAAGGTTTTCTCAGACAAATCCATCCCACTGACTGTTACAGGTGTTCCCTGGAGAAGAAAATCATAGTATCAATGGCTGCCACTGGGATGACCTATGTTGGTCTTCAGTATTGAGTAAACCACTCAATATAGCATGGGATGTTTTGGCAGAACATCTAGTGACAGCTTTAAATATCAAACTCAGTGGACTTTAATAAAGAACTGATTCTTGAAAGTTGTCAGTAGAGGGACGGGCTCTCCAAGTCTCGAAGGACTCAAAACATTGATCTTAACACTGGGTCCTTGGGAATTCTTAATTAGTGAATCACTTTTTCCTTTCGGTAATGCTATGCTGAAGTTTTTTCTCAAAGTAGTTTTCATAGCATCTGGACTTTGTAGGACTGTTTGACTTTGGCAGTTCATGTTTAGACCTACAAAGATTGCTTCTGTTGTACTGGTCAAGTGTTTCCTCCTGGCAGTTATAAACCATTAGGAGTTCCAGATGATCTGTCGCTTTTTTTCCTGTCACTGACCATAAAGCTCATCTCTAGTCTCAAGCAGTTCTGGATGATAACATAATTCCTTGATAATAGTCTCTGTGAAATGGCTGCATTCGGCAGTTGCTTGTTAACTCCTACGGACTCTTGGGTGGGTCCACTGTGTTAACTCCATTGCCCAGTGAATATATAAGATTATTAAGGGTATTGTGATGACAAACCAATGTATTGTACTTTCATGAGTCTGGATACATAGGTTCAGGTTTTCATCTCTTCTTGTCCAACACAAGCAGCTAAAAGACTGACCTGACAGCTAATGAAAATCTTCCAGTTAGGCATAATAATTTTGGAATGACTAGTGGTAAAGACAGACTGAGTAAAAGAGCTGAAATACAGGCCAGAGGCTGTGCATTCCCCTAAGCTGGTGGATATACAGTAAAATCCGTAGCAGACAAATGAAACTTTGGCACACAGAGCTTGCTTTTGCCATCCCCCGCCTTGCCTCTTGTGAAGTAAATGATCAACATGCTCCATTTATTTTTAATTGATAGCAGCTCTGGAACTTCTATTAAGGTGACTGACAACATGTTAGAGGAGGCAGTATGCAAACAGTGTATGACACTGTATGTTGAGTCTGCATGGCCAGGTTTTGGTAGTGGGGAGGCTAGTGGGTGGCTTCTGTGAGAAACTGCTGGAAGCTTCCTCCATGTCCAGCAGAGTCAATGCCAGGTGGCTCCAAGACAGATGTGCTGCTGACCAAGGCTGAGCCAATCAGGAATTATAGTAACACCTCTGTGATAATGTATTTAAGAAGAAAAAAAAGGTTGTTGAGCAGATGTACTTGCAGCCAGAGAAGTGTGGGGTGAAAATACATGACAGGAACAATTCTGCGGGACACCGAGCGGAGGAGAGGGAGGAAGTGTTCCAGGTGCCCGAGTCAAGATTCCCCTGTAGCCTGTGGTGAAGACTCTGGTGAGGCAGCTGTCAACCTGCAGCCCATAGAGGACCACAGGGGTACAGAAATCCACCTTCAGCCCATGGCAGAGACCCACACCAGAGCAGGTGGATGCCTGAGAGTAGGCTCTGAACCCATGGGAGGCCTGTGCTGGAACAGGATCCTGGCAGGGACCTGCAGACCCATGGAGAGAGGAGCCCACACTGGAGCAGGTTTGCTGGCAGGACTTGTAACCCTGTGGGGACCCACGCCATAGCAGGCTGTGCCTAAAGGACTATACCCCATGGAAGAGTGACCCATGTTGCAGCAGTTAAGGGAGAACTGTTGCCCATGGAATGGACTCATGTTGGAGAAGTTTGTGGAGGATTGTATCCCGTGAGAGGAACCCCACACTGGAGCAGGGGAGGGACTCCTCTCCCCGATTGGCAGCAGAAACAACATCTGATGAGCTGACCATAACACCCATTCCCCATCTCCCTGCACCGCTCTGGGGGAGAAGAGGTAGACTTCAGGAAGGAGGGGAGAGAGGGGTGGGGAGAAGGTATTTTTAAGATTTATTTTACTTCTTATTATCCTGCTCTGATATTGTTAGTAATAAATTCAATTAATATCCCCAATTCAAATCTCTTTTACCCGAGATGGTATTTGGTGAGTGATCTCTCCCGGTCTTTATCTCAACCCATGAACCCTTCCTCAGTTATATTTTCTCTCCCCTGTCCAGATGCAGAGGGGAGTAATAGAGGGGTTTTGGTGGGTGCCTGGTGTCCAGCCAGGATCAACCCACTACACAGTGGTACTTATATTTGTAAACATCTGGGGAGACTAGAAAATCTGGCTCTAAAAACCTTAAGAGACATGGGACCGGTGTGCTGGAGCTCTGACATCACTTGCCATAGGACAACCAATGCTAAAAGCTCTTTGGTGTAATAAAGACAAGGCTGCTGCCAGGATGGCTCCGTAAGAGGACTGAAGCACTCTTTGGTCCATGTTTGCTGACTTTTGGTGTAATCTCCAAGGATTCTTTATTCCCTGGGCTTTCTGGAAAAGAGCTGGAAAAGCAAAAAACCCACATGTGGACATCTCATTATTAGAGACCATCTTGCTGTTTGTTAAGTTGTCTGATGTTTCCATAGATTTAAATATCTAACAGGACACCGAGACTCCACATAGGTTTAAATTTTCTTCTCCCTATATTTGTACTGGACAAGTAGGTCATTGCTTTACTCCAACTGTGATAGTTCTGGCTGGTCTTTAAATAACTCAAAGAGAACTATATGGACTCTGCTGTTGCTGCTTATGGTTTCTATCCATGCATCTCCTTCTTGTAACATAATTTGCTGTTCAAGAGAAAAAAACCCTTTTGGCTCTGCTGGGGCTTTGAGGTTTTTTGAGCAGAAAGTGATTAGCAATGAGTTTTGTTAACTTTCTTTGTGTCCATTCAGCCAACAATCAATGAAGTTAACTTGAATTCTGTTGTCATACCTCATGCTTCCCTATGGCTCTCCTCATGCCTATGCACATCAAATCACTTCTGCTCTCACTGGGGCCACTTTCTCTGATTGCTCTCGACCTCAGCTTTTCTTTCAGTCCAGGACTGCTTGTCCTCCTCCAGCTATATCCTTACAGTTAATGAGTCTTCTCATTCATTTGGTCTGTCTCCTTGAAAGTATTTTTAGACTGTGATCATCTCCCTTGAGTTGGCTATTTCTTAAGATAAATGCTATTTCATGTCATCTTTTTTCCTATGTTCCCTGTGCCTTATTACTTGAGACTTTTATGTTTTAACTCTATATCCTCTGAGGATATCTAATGAAGACCTTTTGGCATGCAGGCCTTCAGGGCCGCCCAGGAGTGCAGTATGAAGAGGAACACCGTCTACTACTTACTTTGTATGAGATTCTTACTATACATAAGAACAGATTTCTGGTTTACTTCAGAGTTGCATCTGCTAATTTCCTCTACACTGCCATTGTAAAGACTTCTGAGACCTTAGGGGCAACACCATTTTTTCGGATAGTCACACTTAAAATAGACAACCCACTAAGCAAAAGTCTGTGGTTTCTGTGCAAGGTCTTAAGCAACAGGGAGCTTTTACTTCAGCCACTAGCATTACCAGAGAAGAAATCTGGTGGTCATCTGATTTTCCAAAGCCAGAGGAGCCTAAGTGCTTTATTTTTAAAACCTTTGCGAGTATTTAGACATTGCCACAAGAAATCATGTTCCAAAATATATTTGCTATTGCAGCTGCTATGTAATGAAATGCAAATAGTAAGTAATGACTCTTTAAGCACAGAAGATGAGAAGCTTTTATTATTTATCCTTAGAAAACTTTAGAGCCATTGAACAGATTTAGAATTTGTGACATTGCCATTGAGCTCAGCCTTCATTTACTAAATCATAGCTAAGAGCAAAGGTTCTGTTCACAGTTGTTGAGCCCTGTTACATTTTCTTGCCAAGGATTTCTGTAAGTATAGAAAGGTATGACGAGGAAGCGATGTCAGGGCAGCTGACTAAAAAAATACCCTTAACTGTTCCTGCAGAACCACTACCCCAAACAGGGCAGTCTGCACACTTGGGAAAGAGCAGAGAATTAAGCCAATATACAGGGTCAGTCTAATGTTACATTTTTATTGCTCTTTCCATCCCAGAGAGTTGTAACTATAAAGGCTGTATCCATCTGAAAGTCCCCCACAACTGCTGAAACCCAGTAGTTTGCTGCAAATGAACCACTTAGCTGCATAAAATGGTGATGCAGCAATTTCCAGCCAGGAACACAGGTGTCTGACAGGAAGAATAGTTGTGCGTGATTGTGCTGCAGTGACTCAAACTGGGATCTATCTGTGCTTCTGCAAGGACTGAAATTTTGTGGTGAGGGCAGACAGCTGTAACCCATTATGTAGACATAATCCAGCCCTGATGGGAAGAGGCAACAGGCTTCATGGGCAACTAATGTTGTTTATGTTTACTTGTACTGTATGGATTCTGTCCTTGCAGATTGGCCCATTGAAACTCGGAGTTTTCTGCCCTTCTCAGTGTGCAGCCCTAAGGAGCTTTACAGTCCGAGGCATTGTGGCAGCAGGTGCCAAGTGCCATGAGCTGCCCGAGACTGCAGTGTCCCTGAAAAGCCAAAAGCAGAGGGCAAAGATGTCAAACCATAATTTCTGCTGGTGGGAGGTAGCTTCTGGCTGAAATTTTGAAAGTCTGTTGTCTTTAAGTCTACAAAAGTGGAGAAGCTGGATCAGCAAGTCTGTGGAATAAGAACCATCCTTCCAAAGCAAAGTGTATGGCATGAGACTCTGGCTCTCATTCCAGTGTCTAGGTGACTGTCTGCTCACCTTGACACCATTTGCCAGGAAGGAATAATTTATGTCGAGATGCTGTTTGTGAGTGATGATAATAGCTTAATTTTCCCATAGCTTTGAGTTGACAAGCTATGAATTTGGTAGTGTAATTTATAAATAGAAATTGGAATGGGTCTGCAAATTGGTTATTAGATGCATTTTTAGATTGGTCATTACATTAAAGTAGAGAGGATGAAAGGACTTGTCAAAAATCACAGGATGAATTATTGGCAAAGCCAATAAACAAATCCTAATTTCTTCCTTTGACACATTTGTGTGTATGCTGTAACAAATGTACAGAGACAGCTAATGACAGCTAACTGTCAAAAAGCACACTACAGCTCATGTAAAAAATCAGAACACCTTTTATTGTTCACTGTTAGAGAAAATACAGCATATTACACACGGAAATAATGGTGTGTTCATGCGAACACAGTGTGGAAGGATGTATATCCTCCATGTTTTAGTTATCCAGCAAAGGGTTTTTCCAGTATATTTTCAAGGTTACTCTGCTCATCACAATAGACTTTGTTTGTTATTGATTCAAACGTATTCAAGTGTAAAGCGGTCAAAAACGGTTACAAAGCCTGTAGGAACAAGTGCCTCCATTCTGCCTTGTGAGAAAAGCAAGGATGAAAGCAAGGTGCATTCCACTACTGGGAGCGCACCAAGAGCATTTCTGAGGAAGAAATAACATTTTTCACAGCTTGTCAGCATACTCCCCAGCCTATTAAAGAGAAGCAATGGATTCCTATCCAGCCCACATAAGCTGATGCAGTTTGCCAAAACAGAGGCTTCTCATTGCAGCTTCTGGGGAATCCAGTGCTATGACCCTGGTAGAGATGTCACGGTGTCCTTTCTTAAGGCATCTATAAGCATAGGATCTCAGCACTGATCTAATGGGCTGTTGCTGCAGCTAAAAAACAACTGACACATTAAGTTGATTAATCCCTGTAGTAATTCTATTAACATCCTTAATGGAGGTATAGCATGGATAAATTTACCCCTCTGCAGCTATGCGAGAGGGAATTGCCCTGGAGAGCCTCTAACTAAAGTGTGGCAGGGACGTCTGAGAAAAACATTTTTCTGTTTGTTTTAGTGCAAAATGAAGTGCCCTGATGGGCTGGAAAACCTCCCTGTCTTCTGGGATTCTGAACTCTTCACAGCATTAATGGTGCAGGTGTCCCCTGTGAGAGGGTGATGCATCAGGGCTCTGACACAGCAGCAATGCTCTTGGCACCCTCCCAACTGTTTGCTGTATGGCCACATTCCTTCTGTCTCTCTCACAGGTATGCATAATCTGCCTCATCACACGGCTTCTCAAACACAGCATTTTCCTTCACCTTTGTGGTTTCCTCTCCTTGTCCCTCCATCTGATCATGATTTATCTGCTTGCTGCTCCCTGTCAGAAGGGCAGCTTTGCCTGGACTCTGTCATTGGACAAAGGACTGCTACAAATAAGTAGCAGAGCAACAATCTTGACCTATCATTGTGTAGGGAACAGATCGAGAACAGAAATGAGAAATTCTCAATTTCTTTTTGTTTTCCTCCTGATTTTCTAGCCTGTGGAGAGAAGGTTTACCTGATACATTAACCATGTTCATAGCCTGTTCCTAGGACAGCTTGATTGCATTGCAGTTCTGTCATTAAGGGCTTCTCAGTATTCAGTGAATCAAGAATCATATCTTTAGATGGAAAGGACCTACAAGGATCATTGAAATCCAGCTCTTTGCCCTACACATGACAATCCCAAGAATCACACCATGTACCTGAGATATTGTCCAAACACTTCTGGAATGATGCTCCCATGTGAAGTTACCTCAAGTATGTAAGAGCCAAAAAGGCACCCCACAAAACCCTCCTTAGGACTAGACACCATTTTTACAGTCTTCCACAACAGCCCAGGCTCCTGCTTCTGTTTGTTAAGACTATACAGGGTGACTAATGGGGCTGGGGACTGGAGGATTTAGCAGGAAGCCACAGGAGGGCCTGACTAATTTTTCTGCTAGTTCAAAGACTGTTGCCACATATGCAGGTGCAGTGATGTGACTACTAAGCTGCAGTATCTCGTCTACATGGTTTGTGATTTCCATGTTAATATGCTAAATTTATTCTGTTTGATAGCCCATCCTTTCCTCCCACAGCGGCTGCAATCCCGAGAGATGGAGTAGCCCAGCTCTGTAGTGATCCAGGAGACAGTGGGAGAGAACAGGGAAGGTGTTTTGTGCGTGGGATGCACACACACACACGGGGATTTTATTTCTCTTTCTGCCTACGGTAGTTACTCTCCACGTTCAGCACAGGGATGAGAAGTCCTAGCAGCCACTTCTTGCCAAAGACTTCTTGCAGGTTCTCCCTCCAGGGCCGGGCTCTTACCACCATTCCTTTCCGCACCTGGTAGCGTGTCTGCCCACGCAGGATCAGCAACATCTGGTGGCAGCAGAAGCCGGCGCAGGCCAGTCCAATCCCAAGCCAGAGGTAGAGCATGAGGATAACAAACATCTCAGAGCTAAGGAGAGCTCCTGCAAACCAAGAGTTGTGGGGAGGGAGGACAATAAAAGAAAGAGCTTAGACAACACACCTCACATACAGTGTAACACAGCCCCAGGAACCAACAAACCACCTGTTTACTCTGGCCACAAGTGGGGAGGTAGGAACAAGACAGGCTGGTTTCTCTAACCATATTAAATTATTTCCTTCATAGTGTCTGATGCAATGGACCTGCTGGGGAAATACTAAAATGATAATGGTCTCTGTACACTTCTCCTTTTGCTGTTAATGTGAGGATCTAGATTACAGGGACAAATTCAGCCAGAAGTAAAGCATATCTGTAAGACTCCAGCACTATTTTGAACCATGATTAATTTATTTAAGGATTTACCCACTCATCACATTGAATCTAAGATTTCTAGGATTTTGAAAAGTGGATTCTACAGCATGTAGATCCTTCTAGAAGCTTTACTGTTTGTATTAAGACAAGGCAGAAGTATTTGAGCTGTCTCTCTTTTTCTCCGTCTCTACTGTATGAGAGTGTGTGTGTGTGTATATGTATACACACACATACATACATATATAGATAAATAAATGTTAAAAAAGAAAAATAAATCAATAATGACTTTCCTACCTTTGGGGCAAGGCAGTTTTCATGTGAATGCAAGAAAGAAACAGAAACCTTTCTAAAATACAATCCAAATTCCTTTAATTAGCTGATGCTAGAATACGCAAAATACTTGGAATGTCTGAAGCTCCTAATTCAACTGGTGGGTTTTTAGTATATATTTATGATGAATATATTTGAATAAAAATATTCTGTAGGCCCTTTCCTCTACAATGATTTTAGAACTCCTTCTGGAAAATATTAGTATAACAGCAGGTGTCACTGAGTGACCTTTCAGTGTGTAAGCAGATCTAAACCCATTAATATAATATTCTCTGTGTGCCCATATGATGTTTATGCACATATTTTGTGTATATTGGTATATTATTAAACACCCATATTTTCACACAGGCATATTTACACAAAGGAAATGAAATGTGTGTCAATACTGGTACAAATGGCTGATATCTTTTCACTGGTTCCTGTAAGGTTTAGAAATAAAAAAGTTCTCACATGCTTCTGTTCCTCTGGAAGACTTTGGGGCCAACAAGAGCAACAGTGATAGAGCAGGGATTGCATAGACAATAGAGGTGTACTGCCTAAAAGACGTACATGGGTGCTTCAGGTTTTAAGTTCAATACAAGGGTCGCTGGATATGCATCTCTTGCTTCCTGTTTTGCAATCTGTGAATCCCATCTTTTCCACCTGGCAGTGCTGTAAGTGAGAGATTGGGGCCGGCTCCTCTGAGGATAATTTGTAAGGACACTGACTACAGCCTCAAGCTTTCAGAGACTGTCTTCACTTGAAAAAGGCGCAGGAATCATTCCATTTTCTTCCTAAGTGCAGTGTCATCTTTCCCTTCTTATTAGATCCCATTCAGCTCAGTGGGCTCTGTATGCAACACAGCAAGAGAAGAACAAGCCCCTTAGGATAATGACAAATCCTCATACCAATTCTGTCAAAATAACTTAATCTACCAGGTAAGAAGCCCAGAGCCAAATATTGGATTCTCCGTCCCTCTTTTACTGGACCAGAGTGTGACAGATATTTGTTCTTTCCTACAGCTGATACTGAGATGGGATGATATGGAGAGAGACATTTGCTTTAGACCCTTTGCAAGGCAGCTATAAGCTTTATTTATATGACTTGCTGAAATTCAGCATCCAGGAAGTAATTACCCTTGTTTCTCCTTGAAGATATTAAGCCTCTCTGAGCCACCCTGTTCAGACACATGATTTTTAAAATCTTTTATTCAGGTTACCTACATAAAGCTTTTTCTATGATTTCTTTTGTGGGTCCAATCTGATGTGTTTACAATAGTGCTCTCCATTTGTCCCTCATCCCCACAGTCTCTTTTAGTCTCGGATTCTTTTTTGCTCTAAGTGACCCAGTGTGATCTCAAGCTTATATTGCCATATATTATCCATGCCAGAAAAGCTGTATTGTAGGCTGCAGTTATAGACTTTGGATCAGATTCTGAAATCCATGCCTGAGTACAGTCTGGGAAGAATGAGCCAGCTGAAAACTTTCCCAGCATGAAAGCAGGGAACACTTCCTGCAGACCAGCAGATTCACCCTTCATCCTCCTTTACTACTTCTGCAGTACAGTGGGCATGATGGAGAAGAAGAAAGATAAAGTGTCTTCCCTGCTATCACAGTTCTCTGTTTGGATCATACAACAACCCTTAAGTAATAGTTACATTAGCTGAAAAATACTGTGTGAGCAACCCTTCCAGGTAACTGTTCAGGACTGTGTTTTTCTTTCCTAAAATGGAGGTTAAATGTGCTGGTAGAAACCAGTAGGCCGTTCCTCCCAAGCAATCAAGACACCACATGCCTGTATCTTACTGTGTGAGGCAGCAGTTCTCTTCTCAGCAGAACTAGAGGTTTGGTGGGAGCTCCTGGATGCTGCTGCCTCTCAAGGGTGTTCTGGCTCTTAGCCCTGCACCCAGACCCATTGTGTCCCACTCAAACACTGTGCACATGCTGTCTTGGCACCACAGTTGCTGACACCAGAGCTGGGGCACTTCGGTGTCTCAGCAAATATATGCCAGGACCCACCTCTGTGCACATGAGCCCTCAGAGTCAGAGAAAACTAATTCCTTCATAATCTCCTCCCACATCACTGCTCCCCCTCCCAGACTGCTGTGCTGAGCAGAGCTTAGGCACAGGGGAAAATCATTCCCAGTGTTTTTAATGCTAGTAAAGCTCATGCAACATTATTTACAAAAATTCTTCTAGCTGGAAAAATGATTCCATAAAAATGTCATGGCAGGATTTCATGTTTATTGTCTCTCAGTGATTACCATGACAAATCTGCTAATTTGCCAAGTAGAGAGATATTTGTTTGTTTTCAGATGGCAACCCTGCAAACCCAGCCTGGAATCTGAAAAGCAAGTTGGGGCCTCTCTGGCTCCTGTATCCCCAGCACTGGAGTCTCCACACTCAGATCTTAATCAACACTTATGTTGACAGTGCACTAGCCAAAAGAGACTCCCTTCTTACTGAGCTCAGCTGAACCTCGAAAGCTAAAATATATGGGATACCTATTTTAGTCTAGTAAAGCTGATGTAAGTGTGTGAGGCAGGAGCTGCAAAGGGGGAAATGGCAATTTTCTGCAGTCGCTCTCAGGGCAGAGTAACAGTCTAGGCTGTCTGCATAATCCCTTCTCTGAGGTCAGGATCTGTTTAACTCTTGGATTTGGACAGAGAAAGGGTTGGGGCTGGAGAGTTTGAGGGTGTGTTGAAAGGTGAAAAGGCAAGGCTTCTTGCTCTGCAAGAGCAGAGGATGAGTTACGGGAGAAAAATCAGGAGAGGGAAGGAGAAGGGTTGTGGAGATTTACGGAAAGGCAGGGAGAGAGGGGAAAGGGGAAGAAGTAGAAAGAAGAGTGAGGAATGGTGGCAAGGAGAAGGAGGTATTTGCTTTTGGTGTGGAGCTTTTGCAAAGACCAGCACAGAGAATTTCCCCGGGTTCTCTGTGGACTTGTGTCCCAGACTGGGGTCACAAGACAGGTACCTAATCGTGTCACATTAACTCCTTTCTTGGTTTCTGTTGTCTGAACCCCAATTCTCCTCTGCTAGAAGGATGAAAAAATCTCAGTAAGTTTGCACTGCCAGGAGGCAGGAGGTGGGTGACAGTGAAGAGAGTGAGTGGACCTGGATGAAGAGAATGGAGATATACCTGCTGGGATATGGGGAACTTGCAGATTTGTAGGGTACAAAAACATACAAGACCCTCGACCTGTAGGACAGGCAAAAGATCCCCCATACCTGCAGTGAAATCTATCTCCTCTGTCTAATTACAACACATTCTGCATAACAGATAGTCCTATTCCATCACCACCAAGTTGGTTATAGGGCATTTTCTAGAGCCTAATGCATTAGGAATATGGCTATGGCTGTAACCTGGAGTGGGTCCCAGCTTCTTTTTCAGGTGAAGCAAAGTCTTTTGAGAAGGCTGGCTGTAGCCTCCAAAGAAGGCCAATTGCCCCTCTTGCCCATTTCCATACCACACCTCTACACAGACAGCTATCCAAGGAAGATCAGGTCCCCCCATCCCAGAAGCCCTGGAGGAGGAACATGCTCCTCACCTCTGAGCAAGGAGTCCTTACCTGAGAAGAATTGGCTGATGGAGTGAGGCAGAAGAGTGAGGAAGGCCAGTGGGTCCGCAAAGGACATGGAAAGTGTAGCAGAAATGTAAGCCATGCCTACCACCAGGGAGTCAAGGCAAGCCAGGGAGGTGTAGAGGCAGAACATGATGAAGTTTCGCATGTTCCTGCTCCCGATGCAGTTCCCTGTGAAGAAACAGTGGTGGTCATGCCTCTGGGTCACTCTGGCACACAGTCTACAGAAGTGAGTGCAGGGTAAGGCTGAGCCAGGGGACCTGTTTCCATCCAGCCAGTCTGCCATTTCGGCTCCTTTGCCCAAGTTTAAGTCCTTGCCCAAGTCCTCGGGGGAGCTCTGGATCACAAGGATGTAGTTGCCCAGGGCATTAGCTGAGAGGAAGAGGAAGAGGGCCCCATGCAGCAGAGCAGGCGAGAAAAGCGGGGTGGTGGAAGGGTCTCTGAACATGCTGGGGATGAAGACAAAGATCTGGAGGACGAAGGTCACTAGGGAGATGCACAAGAAGTACGCTGGAGCGACAACATTGAGCAACCTGAGAACTAGCATTGCGGATTACGTTCCTGCGGGGGAAAGCAAGGAGAGAAGGAACATCACCGCTCCGGCTGCACACTTCATCCTTCCATTTCCTGCCGGGTCCCGGCCCCGCTGCCTTCGGGAAATGCCCTCCGGGGGCCGCTCTCCCTCGCCGCCGCCGCCCCACGGCCCCGGCCGGGCCGGGGCAAAGGGACAGCCCGTGGGCAGCGACCGCTCCCCGGTCCCCCGAGGAGACACCCCGGCCCCGGCGCCAGCCTCCGGGGAACTTGCAGCAGCGGTGCCCCGGAGGGGCTGCAGAGGCTGGAAGGGGAGAGGCGGCTCCCGCGGTGTGCTGGCGATGTGAGCACTGCTCTGTTCGCCCAGCAGAGTCTCTCTGCCAGGCAGGGTCAGTTTTGGTATTGCATGAGAGGAAAAAAGGTGGTGCTGGAGGAGGGGGGAGTGAATTGGAAAGGAGGGGTGGGAGGAGGAGAAGGGGAGGGGGGAGAGGTTGCTCTAATCCACTGCAATACGGATCAAATCCAATGCTCTAATTTATCCCTTAAAGCCACGGATCTACAGATTACCTCTATGACCGCTGCCCTGTTCTGCACGAAATTAGAAAATAAACAAAACAGCTGGTCAAGTGCTGTCCGGATGCAACCTGCGGCGCTCGGCTACCGAGCCGGGGCAGCCCCGCAGCTGCAGCCGCAGCTCTGCCCGGGCACGACGCATCCCCGCCGGACGGGCGGGCACTCCCGGCCCCGGGGCTCAGCCTGCATCGTCAGGGCACAGGATAGCCCGGGGGGCCACACGCGGCGGGGCAGCGAGCTGGGTGGCGGTGTGGCTGTCCGGGCACCCCGAGCACACCCACGCCGGCAGCCCCAAGGACTCCCCAGCGCCAGTGTCTGCAGAGCCCCGGCGGCCCCGGACCCGCCTCGGCCCCGCGGCGCTGCGGGCTTCACGCTGCCACCTTGCAGTCCCCTTGTCCCCAGGCACGGCGGGTGCCGCCCGGTACCGGCGTGTCTGGCGCCGGCGGAGCCGCTGCTACAGCCGGCTATGCCGAGAACCCCACGGCAGCCGAGCCGGAGCGCAGCCCGGAGTCTGCCCTGTTCTTCCTCTCCCCCTTCCTCTTCCTCTCCCTTCCTGCTCTTTTCCTGACCCTCTTCTCTCTGCCCCTGCCCCGTGTCTCTCCTTGTGCTTGTCCTCGTCCCTGTGCTTTTCAACCCCGGACTTCTCCTTCTCCCTCCCTCTCTATGTCTCCCTCCCCCGTCCTGTTCTTGTCCGGTCTTCTCCCTTCCCGACCCTCCCCGTGTTCCTGCCCTCGCCCCTGCCCGTCCCCAGCGTAGCTGTCCCTTCAGCACCACTCGCACCTGCTGCAGGTCCTTCCACCTCCCACCGAGCACGACCTGGTCCAGAGGAAGAGAAAGATGTTCTTGGGCCTCTGAGATTCTGACAAGTCCCACGGGAGAGCAGAAGGGTGGGAGGAGGCATTTTGCTGCTTCAGCCCGCAGAACACCATTCCTTCCCACAGTGTGGGTGAGGGAGGCAAGGTGAGGTTTCTGTGTGTCCCCGTGCCGCCCCAAAGCTGCCCCTGTTGGAAGCAGCATTAAAGGCAAGGGGAAATGTGGGGGGCGGAGGGGGAGGTCTCTGCATGTTCAAAGCCTCCCTTAACACAAGCAGGAAAGGCTTTGATCTGGGCAGGTGGTGCCTGGGCAATAGAAGTAGCCTGGTGCTGGTAGAAGTTTTGCAGACATGTTTTCTCTCTGACAGCTACACACCCTCACCCCCCTCTGCCCACCCACGCTATCCTTGTACTGTCTACACAGGCTCTGTGCACAGCCTCTCCTTCTCCTACACACCTACGTGCTTGCACCCTCCCAGCTCCGATGAATAGCATCCCTGTCTCCCTCCACAGATGAGCCACCCATGACAGGAGAAGAGGAGAGAAGAGGGCTGTTGGGCTGCAGCTGTATCCCCTCTGCACTGGTGAAAAGTCAAATAAAAATGCATTTTACCTGATCTTAGTTCCTAGGCTTACTGGCCAGCCCCTCAGCACAGGCTGTGCTACTCTACAAGAGACTCTCCCCTTGCCTGAAGGTTCAGAGCAAAATGAAAGTGTGTTCATGTCTCAGTTTCTAGGGAGAGAGGACTGGAGGAGAAAGCGGCTGTGCTTGTCTCCTGCACGTGCACTAGCATGGAAGGTGCTGACAGCAACTGAGTGTTCAAAGGTTCTCTATTAGAAATAACTTTTCTCCCAGATAACTTTTTTGGTTCACCATTTCTGAGAAAAGCCGTGGCAATAACACAAGCAAGTGCAAACCAAGCCTGTAGGCACTGGATCTGCAGTGATGAACAGCTAAGAGACACCTCTGGCAGAACTGAAGGGGAAGCTGCTCAGAACCGATCTAGTTTTCACTCCCACCTCCCTCATTCTTCTGTCACGACTACTGAGAATAAAAATCCTCCAATATTCCGTCAACTCATCAATTTAAAGTAGACTGAGCCTTGCAATAGAGATACGTGACCCAGTCTAGGTTTTATCTTTAAATAATCAGACAGTGTTTTCTCCATATTTTAACAGCTTACATCAAAATAATAATAAAAAAATTACAGAGAAATCTTTTCATGTCATGAAAGACTCCCGACTATAGGGACTGCATCTCATGAAAGACATTAAGCCTGCCTGTGGAGGGAACATCAAAAGCTGCAGCCAAAGCGAGGGGAGGAAGGGAAGGGAAGGGAAGGGAAGGGAAGGGAAGGGAAGGGAAGGGAAGGGAAGGGAAGGGAAGGGAAGGGAAGGGAAGGGAAGGGAAGGGAAGGGAAGGGAAGGGAAGGGAAGGGAAGGGAAGGGAAGGGAAGGGAAGGGAAGGGAAGGGAAGGGAAGGGAAGGGAAGGGAAGGGAAGGGAAGGGAAGGGAAGGGAAGGGAAGGGAAGGGAAGGGAAGGGAAGGGAAGGACTGGTTTCCACTGGAATGGAAGATTGGCAAGGCAGATTATTCCCCACATTCTCATTAAAATGCTCCTGCACATTGATGCATATGATTTATCTTTGTCAAAATAGTAGATTCATATTTTACAGTATAGCAGAAAAAGTCCTCTTTCGGTGCTGTTGTGCTGATATTATGAGCTGTTTGCAGGATGGGGAGAAGTCGACTGGGGATGAATTTGCCTATGTATATACATGTGTATATAAGAGAGAGATGGGTAAATAAGGAGATTAGCACAGGAAGTAAGCAAAAAGTGGGAACAGTCGTTAATTTGGAGCAAGCATTAAAAAGTAATATTTACTGCATGAATTGGGTTTTCTGCTGTGAAATTAACATCATGAGACAACTTGGGGGTGTGACACTCAGAAATATTATCTCCTTTTCTCTTCTCTGAGTCTGGTTTTGACCCAGGAGATGGAGTATTTCCCCATTCTGCTTTTCAACCATAGTTAAAATCACTTCACTCATGTGTCAAGATTTCCTTGTCTTTTGAGTAGGGCAAGGATGATGCTATCTGCCTTTGTTCAGAAGATCTTGGCAGCTGGGCATACAACATGTAAGAGCAATTTATTGTTCTCATTACCTACTATGCAGATCTTCTCCAGAAATTAGCACAGTATACCGCAGCCAGTCCCTCTCTCAACACCAGCCTTGATGATTCTGAGTGTCACCACTCCACTCTCCCCTGCTGGCCAATTGTGTGCAGGGACTTCCCTTAATATGGACTCTTTCCCAGTATGTCCCTTTAGCAAGCAGGGTAGGAAGCCACTGACATGATCTATACACTTGCTAGCCAGCTGGTGATTCCAACCTCTCATTCAGTTATCTGGGCTACATTTGATGATTGGCAGATGACAGTTTTCATAGCTTTGTCCCCAGATCTCCTAATTCTTTGTGCTCAGAGATTTCAAACAGAATAAAATACTGTTCCAGTTGATGCCATGCTCTGATACAGCCTGCTCAACATCTTCGAAGGTTTCACTTTAAATTGAATCCTAAATTATTTATAATTTCTTTCATCTCAAAATGTGCATTGCCTTAGCCTGTACCATTAGTTTATTGTTCAAGATACAGTCTGATGGTGATTCTTCTCTGAAATGAGTCATTTAACTTCTGCTATTTGCTGTTACCTTTGTAAAGAAATGAATGCTCTCTGTGGTAAACCAGGTGTTGCTTGGTTTAAATTATCACTTAACTACAAGTTTTATATAGTGGTTTTTGGTTTGGTTTGGTTTTTCTTTTTCTGGATAGTTAGCCTTCAAAATTTGAACACCCACAATGTCTGGAGAGGTTTCCTGTTTGATTAGGTAAAGCTGAATGGCCACAAAAAGTATCAGGGGAGGCCAGATGTCTTCAGTTTAGCAGCAAAACAAATGTAGCATGGCTGAGCTTCATGCCTTTATGCTGACCAGCTTCAAATCTGCCTAGGTGGAGGCATGATTACTGAGAGCAAAAGGGTGCTCAGCCCTTTCCTCATTCAGTTCTGGCTTATAGTACATAGGTTGTCAGGATGGACCTGATCTTCCTTAAACACAAATCTAGTGCTAAGCTTCTATTCTTAGTGAGAAATGGCCTTCAGAGGCCAACTCAACCATCTTTCCCAATTTTTCATATCCTTGCTCCAAGCTTACCTGTCCTTTGAAGACAAAAGTCAGATCAAGTCCTGAAGATCTCAGGTGATGGAGATTCTCCACCACCTCCAGGCAATCCATTCAGCTACTTGTTATCCATTCAGAATATTTCATGCATAACGTGGAACTCCCTTGCAGCAGTCTAAGGTCTTAGTCCTTATCCCAGTGGATTGAGAGAAAGATAAATCTTTTCCTCATTGCAGTCTTTTACATACTTGAAAGTGGCTACCATGTCTTCTCTAGATTAAGCTATTCAAGTCCTTTAATTCTACCTTTTGGACTGTGTTCAAAAACCTCTGAAAGAAAGAGCAAGGGTCCTGGGATATTGTTCCTATTGTACAAGTGCCTGAGAGGGGCATCCTGCACCGAGATCAGGCAGACTGACAGTATGGTTTTTGGCAGCTGGGTTTTAATTGATGTAGATTGCCCATTGTGGTGCTTCAGTTGTGCTGAAGGGTTTAATGAGGAGAATGTTTATTACCAAAGGAAGAGATGGTAACTAAATGGGTGACCCACAGTCATGACTTTAGCATGCTGACAAGCACGTGCTGGATCTGAATTTATGACTTCAGCTACTGAACCTCTTTTTCAGCTCCCATCTGGCCAATCTCCCATCTGTCTGGGGGAAATACTTGGAACCCCACTCTTCCAAAGAGCTTGTTCTCCACCTTTCCTTGTGACAATGTTCTTTAGAGAATGGCAACACTTCAGAAGATGGAGTGAACTGTTTATTCACAAAAGGTCAATTGCCTCCAAATAAAGAATGAGTTGTTGAGAAGGCTGTAAAAGATGTTTTATGCATATCAAACAAAACACCTTTTGAACTTCTGAATAGCAATGCCTCCCCACAGGCTGCTGTCATTTCTGCCAGAAAGTCCAAAACTTGGGTGCTCCCAGTAGTGTGAACACCAAGGATATATATAGACAAGGAAAAAACTAACTGGTTTGTAAGATGTGTCTCAGTGGTCTTCTAATTCACAGTATTTCTTTTTAAACAGGACTTGATTCCTAAGGCACAAGCAAAGCCATACTTCAAAACATTAGCTTACTTTGCTTGGCTATGCTCTGCCTCAGTTGGTGCTGGCTGCATGGCCTGCTTCTCTTCCTGCAAGCATGGAGCTGCCACAATGGCTACATCCCTCTGATGCTGATGGTGACTAACAGGGGAGTGCCATGACTATGAGATACCAGCTGTTTACAGGCACTCAGCAGGAATACAGAGCTCCGGCCACAAAAAATCAGAGCAGCCACTAATATTGCCTCTTCTTGTGTGAAAGTCCTTACATGTCTCATTGTCCTTCCCAACCTATCTCATTCTCTTGGAGACATATAAACATCTAAATAATTTTTTGGGAGCAGAGGAGAAAGACCAAATGGCCAGCATGTTTCCAAGGAGCTGGGATATCACATTGTTCATGATGCTCTGGTCCATTTTAGCCAGCCCATGCAATGGAGCAACAGGCCTGTGTGAAGCAAGGGCTCTAAGTCACAATTTATGGTGTACCCACCGTGTCAGGAAAGCTGTTGCAAAAATCAACATTTCACTTATTTTCTGCTTGGTGGTGGTGTCAGGAAACAAACTTTTGCAGTCAAGTGAAGTTCAGTGTGTCAGAGCATAACAGCAGGAAGAGAAAATATTGATGATAGGTGGGAAGGGAGTATTGTAGGAAGGAAGGCACTCTTGGGCCCAAGCTCAGGCCAGGGTTGTTGTCTGTGGCTGTGGTCCGCTCTCTCCTCCATCCCCCTCACCCTGCAAATGCTCCTAAGCTCTGTCCTCATAATGGTGTGGGAATTCTTCCCCTAAGAGACTCAAGATTCTTCCCTTCAAGTGCCTACAGCTGCTCCCTTCATCAAACTCTGCCCATAATACTGTCTCAACACCAGAGGAATAGCTGAATGCTGCAGCAAAACCCCCTATGGAAAAGCTCCAGTAGTGAAAAGAAAAAGAAAGAAAAGAAAAGGGGAAGTACTATGGGCATTTTGTTCCTGCAAAGCTCTGAGCATGCTCTGCAGGTATCTGGGTGCACTTGAGTTCCTGTCATCCCCAGCAGGCCTCAGTACCACATGTTATATCCTAACAACAAAGTGTCATGGTAGGACTCTTCTCCTTGCTTTCAAGATACTTTGACTATCAGGTAAAGTACACAATAAAACATCTCTAAAAACATTTGTCTCAGCTGACTGATTTGGAGCTCCTGAGCCATAAAGCTCAAGACAACTGAGCAGAGCCATCACTCCCAGGTGACTATCATGGAAAGTTATTGGAGCAAGGTTCCTGACATTCTGCATCATTTCCAGGCAGGACATTGCAGGAACAGAGCTCTTAAGGAGTAGAAAATTAAACTAATAAATGTAAATGGTGTTTATTGCAAGGGAGGATTAAACCCCAAACTAACAGGCATGAACATGTGAGGATGGGCATCCAAAGCAATCTTCCGTCAGCAGAAGCAGCTCCTGCTCCAGAAATCGTGCACTGCCCTTTTTCACAGGTCTAGCTTCTTCCTTCCCACCCCCAGCTGGCTGCCCAACCCTCGTCTGCCATCGTTGGATGCTTTCAGCATTGTGTCAAATTTATACTGGGCATATCAAGATGCAGGAGCCCTGATCTTCCTTTCTGGTTGTGAAGTGTCAAGCACACCTAGGGAATCCTATAAATAATAAACAATAACACATGCACATATTCATAACCAAGTCATTGTTTACATAGTGAATATTCAGCACACACCAGATGGTTCTTCTTTCACTGCCTCCAAAATGGAAATGACCAGTTACTAAAGATAAAATATTCCTTCCCTCTACTGCTTCCCTAGGGCTCCTACTTGTTGTTCTCTTGTAGAACTGCTGCTCCCTAGAGAAGGAAGCCTTTCAGCCTTGGAAACATTGAAATCAGATCTGAAATATGAAATGTTTCAGCAGAAGCTGCAGATAAACGAACATAATGTTAAATCAATTCCAGAAAATAGGCTTGGATTAATCCTCCTGCCTGCTGCAGCAGTGCTCTGGGAGAAGAAATCTCTTCCCCCACTGTCACATGGCTGCTGCCTCTGCTATCAAGATGTCCCTCCATTGGGTCTGTAAGAGCAGTTCCTAAATTACTTTTGCTCTTCAAAAATGCTAGCTAGCAGCCAGTGCACTACATGTACTGCACACAGCCACCACCCAGCCACACTGCAGGTGGCAATGATTTTAACTGATTACTACGTGTTGCTACAGGGAGGGCCAGACTCTGCCTGCTTCATTTCCACCCATCCCAGTGGCTGCAGTTTTCATTTATGATCTCTTACATAAGATGCACTAACAGCACCGGGAGAAGAAACCAGGCCCTCAGCCACTCAATGCCAAGTCAGACCATCTTGCTTCTTGCCTTTCTTTGTCCCCACCTGCAATACATAAGCTTGCCCAGCTCCATTGAGGAGATGGTCCTATCCCATCCCATCCTATCCCATCCCATCCAGTATTTTGGTATGAAAGACGCTAGGCTCAAACCTTTGCAGATTTAGGAGGACCTTGAGTCCAGGCACTTCACTTTCCAAGCACATGCTTAAGCCTCAGATTTGGTGCAGAAGAAGGGCCATTATCTCTGCCAGTCAGGTGCCCACATGGAAGCGATTCCCACACTGATCCCTGAGTCAAGTTGCATTCTGCAGCTCTGAGCTAGGCACCCGTTCAGCTCCATCACCAGCCAGGGCATCCTCTTGGCAGCTCTCTGTCCCTACTGGTGAGGAACAGCATCTTTTCCTGGAGCAAGTCTGGCTTGCTTTAACAGAAGAAATTCAAAGTACCATTCAGGAAGAAGAGGCAGAACCATGTCCTCTTCTCAGGAGGCTGGAGGCAGCCCCACACTCACCTTTTCCCAGCCCCCGTGTGACCTGGACTTTCAGGGGAGGCAACTCTCTCTTTGTGCCATAAGGATGGGGGTGCGGGTGGGACTGGGCAAGCTATTCCTACAAACGCTGGGAGCAAACCCCAGGCCCCTGAGGCCAATACCACCTCTGGGCTAGGCAGGGCTGAAGGGTAAACCTTGCTCTAGGAATATCATCTCCCTAGATGAGCCAAGGAAAAATAGTTGAGATGCTACTTTCTTTTCTCAGCTGTATGAAAAAAAAGACACGATTTGATAATGGATAGCTGTTTGCCAGTTTCCAGGAACCACCTGATGTATTTGGTATCAAAAAAATGAAGATCTTAGCACTGCTTTGAGTAAGGTTAAGCTGATGGCACTTCACCAAGGTCAACTACACATGAGTCTGCCAGAAGAAAGAGCATGCATCTGTCAGATGGTAATTTCCTTCATCCCCAAGCTTCTGGGCACCTCCAAAGGCCAGTGATAGTCCAGGGACTACAGAGCCACTGTAATGTCTGCTGTGGGGACAACACCTTCAGTCATATTCTCCCTCCTCACAGGGATAGTGACCGAGTGAGGAAAACCAGAGGACTGCACTGGAGAAGCAGTGGTTCTCCTCAGGGGAGGACTGTAGGGGATAACTACTGAGGACCACAGCGTAAACAGCAAGAAGAAAGGGGAATTATACCCATCTGAAGACCCACTGAGGAGCTAGGGAAGGAAACAGGAAAATGAGGAATAAATTTAAGGGAGAAGTTCCATAGCAGTGAGACTGGACTTTCTCCAGACTTGTCTTCACTTGCTTCTCTCAGACTCCTGTCTGGTGGATTTGGGGTAAGCACAGCCAGTAGCTGGGTTTCCAAAATGCCTGCCAGAAGCAGAAGCCAGAATCTGCTTCACTCACAGCTTGGGAAAGGGAGCTGTCCCATAGAACTGGCAGGTGTAGCAGGCGCCTTCCACTCTGGGAGCAGAGGGAGCAGCGGCTGCACAGTGGACAGCAAGGACAAGGTCACTTTCAGGGGTTCAAGGGGACCAGGGCCAAGAAGAGCCTTGTGGAGAGCTCAGGCAGAAGGAATCCTGGCATGATGTGGAGGACAGGACGTAAAGGAGGTGGGAAACAAGAGTGGAAGAGATGAAGATGCGGGGTTGGAGGGGATTTCAGCGTGATATGAAAGCTGGAAAGAACAAGGGTGGTCGGGGTCAGAAAGAGCCAGCAGAGAGGCTGGGGTGCTCGCCGGGATGAGAGGGTCAGGCGGCACTGGCTTCCCAGGCACCCTTCCGGCGCCGACCCTCCCCGTCGAACCTGCCGGGACACCCGTTCCCTGCCCGGTTTTCCAGCTGCTGCTGGCCCCTCTCCGACACGTTTGCAACCAAGGGAGGGCTGCAGGTCCACGCGTGACAGGTGAGTCTCTCACCTCCTGAGGAATGACCAGCGGGGTGCTGGGGATAGGTTGGCACATGGAGGGACACAGCCCCCCGGCCCGGCACGGCCCGGCACGGCCCGGCACGGCCCGGCACGGCCCGGCACGGCCCGGCACGGCCCGGCACGGCCCTGGGTGTGGCAGGGATGCCGGGCCAGGCCGGCAGGTGGCGCTGGGAACGCGCCGGGAGCTGCGGGAGGAGGAAGCGGAGGAAGGAGGTGAGCGGAGCCAGGGGAGGAGTGCGTGGTCTGCCCGCGGTCTCACAGGGCGAGGACATTTGTGGACGTGGGATGGGAGCCAACCATCCCTACCCCAGAGAAGTCTCTGCCCTGTCACCCTCTCCAGCTCCGCCGGGGAGCCCCCAGCCCTGCAGCTGTGATCAACCTTTGGAGGGCAGTGCTTTCTTCCCGAGCAGGACCCACCTGCAGAGCAGCATCCCCCACCGAGAGCTCTCCAAACTGCCACTGGTGAGGACTGCAGTCCTCAGTACAGGAGGACAAAATATACATCAGATGTGATGTATCTTTTACCTGCTGCAGTAGGATGCTCTTTTGCAACGTGGCTAAATATGGTCCGGGAGTCCTCCAAGCTTTTGCTTGGGAGATGTAGTGCTTTCTCCTTGTTCGTTATGCCACATATTACATTGGTCACCAACAGGGAGCAAAAGAGCTGCTGCATCTGCCTTGTCTCAGTATGGTGGAGCTCTCCCTGCAGCTCTGGGAGGTCTGCTGATGCAGTGGCAGAGCTGCCAGCTGCAGAGCTACCCAGGAAGGTGGATGAGGGACCAGATGTAGGGCTGTGATCAGCAGTGACCACCAGTGTTTTAGGAGTCTGCTTGTCATGGGATGGCATTATTAGCCATAAATTGTTTGTCATTCACTCACATTTCCCTTCTGGTTTCAGTTCAGTTGAGCATTCCCAGATTCTCCCAGGTGTAACTCCAGCCTGATAAACTCCATATTATCTCCACCTGAGTGGTGCCTTCATTTCAGTGCATGTGAGAAGGAAGGGAAGGATAAAAGAGGTGCAAAGAATAGAACCATAGACTCATAGGGCGGTTTGGGTTGGAAGGAACCTTCTAGATCATCTAGTCCCAATGTCCTGCCATTAGCCGTGATACCTTCCACTAGAACAGATTGGTCAAAGCCCCATCTAGCCTTGGGCTTGAACATTTTCAGAGAGGGCAGCCACAATTTCTCTGAGCAACTTGGTCCGGTGCCTCATCACTCTCACAGTAAGGAATTTCTTCCTAATATCTAATCTAAACCTACTCTCTTTCAGTTTGAAGCCACTGCCCCTTGTCCTATCACTACATGCCCCTGTAGGTGTCCCTTTCCAGCTCTCTTGTAGGCTGCGTTTAGGTACTGGAAGGTGCTATAAGCTCTCCCTGGAGCACCTCTTCTGCTCCAGCCTGAACAACCCTAACTCTCTCAGCCCATCTTCACAGAAGATGGATGAAGTTGAAGGTGATAAATTATACACACAGTAAAACCATAGGTAAAGCCAGCAGCATGAGCAGGGAAATTAATAAATAATTATTTGTTGTCAATTAGGCTCAAACGTTGACCACATCTTCCAGGCAGAGAAATGGATGAAAGTAGCTTGTCAGTGGGTCAGAAGAGACACAAGGAGACATTGTGTCCTTCATACAATGTGTGGCTTCACCAGGGAGCATCTTGCTGCAAAGTGCTGTGGATGTCCACAATTTATATGCTTCTGAATCTCCTTCAAGAGCAATGTGTTTGCTGGTGAATAGGAGAGGACACTAAAGGAGCATCATCCACCTGCTCTGTTCTTAATTTCTTCTCAAGATGTTTGCTGCCAGCCACTTCCAGAAACAGAATGATAGCCTACACAAACCTGTTTTCTGACCTAGAATGGCCCTTCCTTTTTCTTTCCTTTTTGTATTTTTTTTTCATTCTATTGCTATTCTCTACATAGAAAAAGGGCCAATGAGCTACTTAGAAAATAAGTTTTTGTTGAATATTCTGTTTATGAGACAGCCTATTTAGAGTTAATGACTTTCACAAGGGACTACACCACTGTGCATTAGCTAGCTGTGCTGCTGGCAACTGTTTTAGCCAGGGAGAGCATCAGTGCATTGAGTGTTTGCTCCCAGGAAGGCTGGCATGTGGGCAGAGACACAGCCTGCATGCAGAGCCCCGCATTTGGCCGGAACATTATGGTTCATTACATGATGTGCATCTTCCTCACTGCCTCTCCCAGCTCAGCCTGTTAGCTTACATCTTTCCCCTATAAGCCACTGACAGTCTCATTAAAACTACCATCACTTTTCCCTGGTCTATCTGCAATCAGTCTTTCATGGCTCTAGACATCATCAAAAATGCCATTTTCTGCTTCAGAAGATCAGGTGCTCAGCCTGGATCTTCTTCTCCTATGTCAGGAATTACCAGTTGCACCTCTTGAAGCCAAGGCATCATTTTCCTGAGACTTCCAGAAAATATTTCACTCTGATCCATGACCTCCATTTCAAGTTCCATATAACCATGTTTTTATTTTGTTTCTTTCTCACACACATTTGCCTAAGAGAGGGAGATGTATTTTACACAGAGTAAATGAACCCATGTTCCTTTCTGCATCCATCTCCACAAGGAAGTGACATGGCACATCCTAGGCTTTGAGAGCAGACACGGTGGGCCAGGTCAGAATGTCTGGTATTGATAGGGTAGGCCTGACCTCTGGGGAAGTGCACACTACCTATTTGCAGAATAATGCAAGGATGTTTGATGCACAAAAGCTCAATTGGTGCTATCAAGTGCAAGCCTGACTGTCTAGTTCTCCACTGGGTCCTTCTTCAAGGAGGTGAGTGAAGTGTTCCATGTCGCTAAGGCAGTATCAGGGTAGGGAAAAGTGGAGGAACATTTGATTAGTGGCAGGATGTTGGGATGAAGAGAGGAAAGCCCCAAGCAAGAGGTTGCACCATTTGCTTGTGGTGATACAGGACCTGGTGGGAGCATCTACAGAGACACTGCTGCAGGCAGTAGTGGCTGACAGCCAGGAGGGCTGGGGATGGTATTTGTGAAGATGAACATGTTGGGTTTAGGCTGCATTGGGGACTTGGACAACTTGGGCTGCCTGCATTGAGGGCCCAGCTATGGTGTCTTTTGGAGCAGGGCTGGTGGTGTCTGGGCAGCACCATGGGAATATCTTGCTTACCCAGGCCCGCCAAAGAACAGAGATATAGAGTCACAGAGAAATCTTGTGCCTGCAAGTACTGAGCCACATTGCCCCACCTGACTGGCAATTGGGAAGAGCCAATTAGCATATATTAATGCAACTGATTAGTGCGTGGTCACGCAGCCTGGGTGGTGGGTGATTTTTGGAGCAGATTTGAAATTATAAGCATGCAGACACCAAACCACGAGGGAGCCGGCATGGGGGAGAGACAATTTCCCAGCATAGCAGCTGCGGCCCCAGTTTCTCAGCTATTCCCAATGGCAAGCTGCCTTCAGAGAGCCCTGAGAAGATCTGGGGTGAGCACTTGAAAATTAAGAAATTAACTTTTTTAATTAACGGAACACAGGTGGCTGGTGTGATGGTGGCTCAGCCTCTGCTGCAGCTCTTCCAGCCTCTCCTTTTGCACGGCATAAGTGCCGTGGTCTCCTGTGGGAAGGGAGAAGCACCTTGCCTGGGCCGGGGGTCCCCGCCAGGAGCCCCCAGTGGAGGGCACAGAGCCCTCCCCAGTGCAGGGGGCTGCGGGTCTGAGGCAGCCGCCTCTGCCGGATGTCAGGGGGGGTATGCGGGAGGTGGTGCCCCGCATTCGGGCTCTGGGAGCGGGCTGTGGGACAGCCCGGAGTTCCCTGGCCGGGCTGTGGCTGGGGCTGACTCTGCCTTAGCGCGGGGTGGTGCCCGCAGCTCCCCCGCGCTCCGATGTGCGCGCTGCAAGGAGCTGCTGCCGACAGGAGCTCCGTTTCCTTAGTTACGGCAGGCAGGAGATATTTCGGGAAGGAGGCAGGCAGCGCTAGGAAAGGCCGGCAGGTCTGGGGAGAGAAAGCTCTGCGGTGCCCGGGCTTCACCATCCCTGTACACCGTGTCTGAACTGCCCGGGCTCCGTTTCCCGGAGTCCAGATCGAAGGAATGTCGGGCGCCCATGGCCGGGACTGGAGTCGGCACAGAAGGGCTGCAGTTCCGTGCCAGGGAAAATCCGCCCACACCGCGGGGTGAGCGCAGCTCCGACCTCCGCAGGCGTGAGCTTCCATCTCTTCCCTGGGGTTAATCTCCCACTTGCCCAGGGATGAGAAGAAATTCATTCCTGCTTTTGCAGCATGAAAATAATGCAATGATTCTATCAGCCCTCCAAGGAAACAAGTAATTCTGTCCTAGAAGCAGTTTGCAGGTAAGAAAGTCTGGGACCGCATCCAGGGCTGTGCTATACCATTTCATGCTTTTGCCCATTTCAAGCTTCCCTTCCCAGATTCTGTATCCAGGTCTGCCCACTCTGCAGAGTCCCATGGAGCCCTGCATTGGCTCCCACCCCTGCACTAGGGAGGTCAAGGCACTCTGCGATGGTCACCTACAGGCAACCATTTGCCAAGGGCTTGCATGCCGCGCTCAGCACACTCCAGCTGGCCCACTCATCCTGGTGGGGAGCAGCCAACATGGGGATATCCCAGCAGTGCCATGCCATGCTAAGCTGGGCTGTCAGCCAGGGGCTCAAACACAGTCTAGGTGGCTCCAGGGGCAGGGATCAGGGACTAAAAGTGTTCTAATTCCCTGACCCTTCAAGTCTGCCCCTGGTCAGGGCAATTCGCAGATTTCCGGTTTCACACGAATCAGCTCCATAGGGGTATTCAAAGGCACATCTCCAGGTAAAGGCCACACCTTTGCCAGTATTTGGCTCTGAAGCTCAGAGACACTGGTGCTGCCCAAGGATAAACCAAGAGCCTTTTTTAAAAACATAGATGCAATAGCCTTTTTCTACAGATGTCATTCTCAGGAACAGTTGCACCATCTTGCTTGAAATATGTCTAGACAAATTCAGCCTGAGTCCCTCAATCTGCCTGGAGAAATTCAGCGTAAATATTAAGGCCATAAATGATGGAAAAGAGGAATTACAATTGGGAGATTCACACAGCAGGATGCAGTGTCACAGTCCCAGCTTCCAAGCAGCTCCCTGTGCCTCATCCTCCTGCTGCCTCTGGCCGCAGCTCCACGTCTCTCCCACACTGCTGCAGGGTTATAAGTGATGCAGGAAGGAGGTATTGTGTTCCTTCACACCCAGAGCTGGAGCTGAGCCACACACCGCTCATGCTTCTCAGGCATGTGGAGGACTTAAAATCCATGGGATGCCTGAGCCCTTGTGAGACTGCACCTGTAAGGCTCTTCTTGGGCCAAAATCATGGCCAGTGAGGCTCAGTATGTAACAGAAGATGAAGGAGTTTTTCTCCCTTTTAGGGTTCCTCTGTATTTCCTTTTTGGTTTATTATTCTATTCTATTCTATTCTATTCTATTCTATTCTATTCTATTCTATTCTATTCTATTCTATTCTATTCTATTCTATTCCAACTAGGCACAATCTGTGCCAGAGGCAGGAGAAACAAGTATCTCCAGGGAATGACTTACACGCCAGCTAGGTTTGTCCAGCTTTATGTGATCCCTGATGTCTTGGCAGGTAAAAGGAAGGGGAGAGGGTGTTCCCACCTTTGGGACTGGGGCAGCTCACCAGCAGCAATGTTGCCAGATCTGCTCAGAAATTAAGATTTCCCAGGAGCGTTTGCGAATTTAAGTGATTGAACATGTTGGCTTCCAGTTCAGTAGGTCAGAGAAGCCATGGCTTATGAAAAACAGTCTTTACTTGCTGAGAAGTAGGGGATCAAATATTGGGGACCCAGGGGCAGATCACAGTCGTGAGGCATTTTAGAAAATCCCCATGGATTTTTTTCTCCCACAAGCTCCCATTACTCATTGCTTGCAGAGCACGTGTTGCACTAAGCTGGCATGGTCCTCTCTGCTCTCTCCTAAGGTAGACAGTGTCCCCTGATGCACGGCAGCAGGCAAGGTCTCCAAAGCTTGGTGATGCTGTAGGACTGCCACTGGCTTGTCTGGAATGAGAAGGCAAACTCTGTGGCTTCTACACATCATACATATGGCTAAGGAAGATAGCAGTGAAAGAGATTTTGAAATATTTTTTTATTCAGTTGTTCCCTAAAGTCTTGGGCATGTGTTGTTTGGGCTATGGTAGCTCCTAGAAGTCACTGGTTGGAGATAAAGGTCTCATTTATATGAGACTCATTTACATGAAACTGAAGTTTTATCAAAAGACATCATGTGGTAGCCAGCCTGTTATCTGCACCATGTTCCAGCAGACCCGAAGTCAGCTGAGGGCTACCTCAGCCTTGGGGAGCCTAAAAAAAGAAAGGAAATACACTAGGGGGTACACCTGGCTTTCACCTCTTGGTTCCTCATGGTCTGTGAGCTGTGCCAGCCATTTCCACTTGCAGTATGAATTAAGCTGTTATATCATGTTAATTCCCTGATGCTTCTCCTGGTGATTTTCCTAGCTGTGCTTGTAAGATTGGAAGGTCTTTTATTTAAATGGTTGGAGTTTAACCACTGGACTGTGCTTCTTCAGCCCAGAAGTGATGAAATGAGCCTAAACAAGCCTTCAGAGGATGCTGCAGAACAATACTATTTACTCAGCATCTGGAGAAGCCACAGATGTGGGACCCCAGGTCTCACATACGAGGCAGGAGGAATGAAGCACTTGGCATGTCAGTGAGACTTCTCTGCAGTCACATTCTGGTGACTGTTCCCTGGTAGCCCACTTGCAGGTGAGTCTCTGACCATCACTTGGGTGTTGGGTGCCAGCCGTTCGAAACACCCAGTACTGCGGCCCTGAGGGTGCTGTGGGAGGTTTCTCCAGCACAGAGTGCACTGCTTGCATCGTCACGGATTGGAGAAATGGGGACCAAGCTAGGATGCTCACGGAAAACGAGGCTCTCAGTGCTCCTTTGCAGTTGGTGGGTCAGGTCCCTGTCTGTCCTGCTGATCATTCCATACGAAGGCAGAGACCCTCTGCAGGAACAAGACCCGTGGGAACGTTCTTAGCTACCACCCCTGCTGCCACCCCTGCCAAGCAGCTGAGCAATGCTTCATCAAGGGGAGAGGATTTGCAAACGGTGTTGAGGTCTCAGATGTACCCACCCCCTGCCCCTACCACTACCCTACCCCGTGCGCCCCACCGCAGCGGCTGATGGCCCCGGAGGCCCGTTCCGCTCGCCCCTGGGGCACACGCCGGGCAGCCATCCCGAGGAGCCCGAGCGCCGCGGAAGCTGCTCCGAGCGGCGGATGAGGCGGGCACAGCCTCACACCCAGAAATAGCCTGAGACGCGCAGACCCCGCACCCAGGCGTTCTGCCGGCAGCTCCCCGCCCGCTCCCCGCTCCGAGCGCCGGGGCCGCCGCCTCGCCGCCTCCTCCCCGCACGGATGCCACGGGGCGCACGGTAGGCAGAGCGGCGGGGGCTGCTCGACCCCGGCTCGGGCCGGGAGGCGGCTGCGGCTCCCCACGCGGGGCCCGGAGCTCCGGCGGCGCAGGCCCCGGGGCCCAGCACCGGTGAGGCGGAGGGAGCAGCCCGAGCACCGCAGCCCGCGGACCGCGGCCTCTCCGCCGCAGCGGGGCGGGCGGGGGGCGGGGCGGCGGCGGCCCCGGCCCCTTCCCCTGCCGGTGCCGGGCCCGGGCCGGTGCCGGGCAGCCCGAGGCGACCGCGGGGAGGGGAGGAGGGAGGCGGCGGGAGCAGGGCCCGGAGCGAGCGGACCCCCCAGCAGGTCAGTGCGGGACGGGAGCCGCGGTCCGGGCTGTGGGGCTTGGCGGGCGCGGCAGCGGGCTGGGGGCCCGGCGGGCAGCGGGGCTCCAGCGAGGGGGGACTGGGGCGCCCCTGGGGTGCAGGACGGACCCGGGGGCACGACCTGGCGGTGCGGTGGTTGGGGTGGGGAGGAAGCGTGCGTGGGACTGACCCCGGCGCGCCCACGCCGAGCTGCGCCTGCCGGGTGCGACTGCGGCGGGGGATGCTCACCGGGCGGGTAAGCCGGCATCTCCTCGAGCAGCCCCAGGACAGCTCGCCAGGGCCGTCCCGCGGGTCCGGGAGGCAGGGACGGGTTTGGGTCGGTGTTGTGGGAGATTTCTGGGTTACTTGGCTCTGTTTAGACACTGTTTGCCCGCCTTCATCTTGGACCATGTACCAAAGTGTTTGTAAGTAATGCTTGCGTCTGCCTGTCTGATGGGCGGCTGAGGCCCAGCAAGGCACAGGGGCTTCCCTGGGCTGCTGGAACAAGTTGGTGGCAGAAGCAGGGAGTGAGTCCCAGCCCCTCAGTATCATCTCCCAGTGCACATGCACTGGCCTGCGCCACTGGCCTGTGATGCGAGATAAAATGTCACCCCACCGCTGTGTCATGTCATGGCTTGTCGGTCCTCACGTCATCCTGGCCACAGAATCGTCCTTCTGGGAGCTACACCTGATGGTGTTAGATATGCTTTGTGCTGGCAGGGGAGAGGAGGGGGAACTTCTCCCCATTTCTCCCTCCAGTTTTGTTACAATGATGATTTTGAGAGGGCTGGTAGGTCAGGGTGATCTAATGCTCTGGCCAAGCCGCTCTCCCCCAGTTTACAACTTCATCCAGATTTGTCCATGGATGAAGGCCCTGCCTTCTCCCGTGTTTGCTTCCCCATCCTCACTAGCAGCAGCAGTGCTGCACAGTGGGTTTGCTATTCAGAAACCTCCTAAACAGAAGGAGTGTTACCCAGGAGAAAGAGAGAGAGAGACCTTTGTCTGGCTGACAGATGTTGTTTCTGCATGAACATCTTTTTCCTTTTAACTGTTTAGCCACCATCTCCAGGACTGATGTACATGCCAGCCTTCTCCCCTTTCAGAGAGTTCAGGGGAAAGCAGGGTGTGGAGGGAAAACTGGGTGGGGAAACAAGGTATGAGAAAGCACTTTGCCCCATGTTGGAGATTTACAGTTCTGTATAACCAGTCAGGCTGCCTATTTGAGTGGAAGAGAGACAACAAAATATGCCATTTGGGAGAAAAGGTGTTGTTGTAGTGGTTTGCAGTATTTGTTCAGTGGGGAGAGGGGGGAAAGTGGAAAAAATAGGAAGCAGAAAGACTGATTCTGGTACCAGACCAGAGCCTTGGCCTCGCTACCTTCCCTGCTGCCCTGCAAAGTGGTGGTCAAGGCCGGGCAACAGATGGAGAGGGAAGCAGAAGCAGCTCCTTCAGGAAGGATTTGTCTAAAGTATCCTGGCAAACAGCCACTGGCAAACAAATAAGTAATAAATAAAAACAGGGAGGCCACCAGCACCCCTGCGGCCTCTGACTCCATAGCACATATGGGCTTTTCTGGCTACCCTGTGAGCTGAAACCTCTGCCTTCTTCCCATGGCTCCATCCTGGCTCCTGAAACTCCATTCCAATGCCTTTCAGCTCTTTTTTTTTTTTTTTTTAAGATAACATTTGAATCGCTCTGTAACTACTCTCCTCTTCAAAGCTTTTCCGGAGGTTAACTATTTCATCTCTGGTTTGGTGGCTGCTGACAATGGTAAGCATAGGGTGGTCCTGTGAAGGACAGAAATAGTGGTGCTTGCTGGGGTTGCTGATCAGGGGTGTGCGTAGGCCCTCACAGGTAAATACTTCCTTCCATGCAGAGACTTCTGGCCCACGGGAACATAAGGCAGATTTCAGCACAGCTTCAGAGCCTGCATCTGCAGAATTGTAAAAGGATGAGTGTCTCTGCTTTAAAATATTTCTTGCAGGAAATACTCTCGTCTTAAGAGACTTCGAGGACTTTCCAAAAGCAGCAAGAAGAGGGAGAAATGTTTCTAACACCCACAAGTGAATTGAATTGATATTAAACTAATCAATCACCTAAACTCCTAGGCAAACATCAGTGTGCTGTGCAAGTGCTGGCTCCTCCACGAACCCTACAAACACCAAAGCCTTCTACTGTTGTCACTCCTGTGTTTCTTACTTTGTTGCTGTAAATATATTTTGTGTACTTAGCCCTAAGTTTGAAGAAAACGTTGCATTGCTGATGCATTGTGCTCAGAGCAAAAGCAAGTTTGTTTTGAGATTATTTCAGGACTGGAGAAGCAGCTCCAGTCCTAATTTCCTTCGGCTGTGGCTTGAACACATTCAGTCCCTAACCAGCTGTCATACTCAAACACAAGAGGACTTAGAGCTTTAGAAGATCCCACTTGGCATCTACCTGCACTTGAAGGTGCTTAAATATCCTTTGAAAGCTTGTTTGAAGTAACTGCTTCAAATGTGTCTGAGACTAGTAATTAGGCTGTGATCACGTATTGTTATTAGGTGGGGACAATGTCAGCAGTTTGCTCACACTATTACAGCAACAATGGGACAGACAGAGAGCGGTGCACCGCCCTTCCCATCCCCCGGGCCGCTATTGTTGCTGGCTAATGGGTGAGAAAGGGCATGGCAGGTCCCCCTGGGCCTCTCTGCAGAGTAGCTTGGAGGGGGCCATGGGCTTGCCTCTCCCAGCCTGCTGCCGTGGTCCCTGTGTCATCCTCACCTCCCTGGCAGTTCAGTTGTCGCTTGATCTCACACCTCCTCACCAGGTTTGTTTCTTATGACTTGTCTTGATGGTTACCTTAGCCCCAGTGTTGTCCTGCTTTACCTGTCCTAGCTGGTATGGCCCTCTCTTGGTTGATGGCTGTGTTGGCTTAAGAACTGCAGCCATGCTGAGGGCTGCAGAGAAAACCTCTTTGCCTGAGAAACTGGCTTCCTAATTGAAATTACCATAATGTTGTCCAGCCTCTGAGGAGAATGAATACCACTGTATAGAAGCATTTCAACACTGGAATCAGTTGTGTAGTTCCAAGCAGAGTCTCCATGAGAAGCTGGGGTTACCATTTTCACCAAGGAGGGGCTTCTTGCAGTCATAGTTTGATCTTAAATAAAGATGTGCTTAAAATGGAGTACTAGAGCATAGAGATTCGGTGCTCCTGTTCAGTGGGAGCACGTGAAAACTTTGGGTGACCTGATTCCCCTCTCCCCAGCACCAAAGTCTTGTGTCTTGTCATCCACAGATTTGTGGGTGAACAGAGAGGAAGGCAGGATCTGAACAAGACAGGCTCCGCTGCACCCCCAAGTGCTAAAAGGCAGCTTGTGAGAGGTGGAAAAATGTGTCATCATGTAATTTTGAGTTCCTCTAATAGAGATAGGAAAAGGCTCTGGCCCTGCTTCACTGGAGAACACTTTATTATTAGCTGGGAGTTGGTGGTAGGAGACAGCTGGGGCAGGAGGTGATGGAGGTTGAGAAAATGAGCCCCTTAATGTGCTGTGTTGAATGGTCAAGGGGAGACCAAAATTCAGAGAAGCTAGGGGTGCAGGAGTTAGGGCAAACAACAGTTCTGGAAATGTATCTGGGGAGTGGCTCCCAGCTGTTGCCCGAAGTGAGCCTGTGGTATCCTGAGGGAAGGTCTGGGGCCTCTGCATTGTCCAAGCCAAGGTGGCCCTGCCAGAGGAATCCTCTCGCTGTGCTACCCATGCAGCAAGGTGACCCACGCTAAGGTGACACACCAGGGAAGTGGCGCAAGCTGAGGTGCTGACATCGTGTGAGGGCTGGCAAGCTGGGGCTGACTCTTGAGGCATGGAAGTGGCTGGCCATGGACCACAGACACCTGTGCTGCCAGGATCCCAGCCAGCATTGGGACAGCCTCTAGTAACATGGGGCTTGGGACACACCTGGCTGGAGGATCTGATTGGGATGGTCTTCTTGGCATGGCTGTGGTTGGGGGCAGAGTGTTTGTACTTTGAGATATTCAAAACCTTCTGGGACACAGCCCTGAGGAACCTCTTCCAGCTGACCCTACTTTGAGAAGGGAGGCGGCCCTTCAGCCTCAATGCTTCTGAGCTTATTTGTGCTGTTGTCTGACAAATTCAGTCACTGTGGGGTAATCCCCAAGGTAGCATTAGAGAAATGACCACAGGTTGAAGTTTGCCTAGCTTCCCTTTGTCTGCAAGCAGCATTCTGAAGGTCTCTACAAGACTAGGAGACTGCCAGGGCTTGCAGGCTCCAGGCTGGGGATGTGCCCTGTTCACTGTGTTTCTGGGCTGCTTTTCTCAGGGAGGGCACAACTACCTGGGAGTATAATGGCAAAGAGGACAGAAAAATGAACCAAACTTTAAAGACTTCAGAGTAAACTTGTTCTGTGCCTTGTTTGGCTCTTGACCTGCTGCTGAATAGAATGGATGGATTAAAGTCAGGACTTAAATTAATGATCATAAAGTCACGACCTAAGTACCTGTTTTTAATCGTGTACACTTCTGCTCTTTTCCTAAAGTTAAGTTGATTCTCAGTGATGAGCATGATGTAGGGCTTAGGGCTGAGCAGGAGGCTGCACTATGCTAAGCGAGTGAGTTTATAGCTAACATATGGTTTTTTAGACAATGTCTATATTTCTTGCATTAAAAAATGGTGAGTGATGCATTTCTTATTAGATATAACTTATTTATTATAAATTTGGTCCAGCTATATTTCAGTGGAAAATGAAGTCCAATTGAAAATGCAGTGTGAGCATTTTAAAGTGGTTTCTAGTTGGTTAAATAAAACTGCTTAAAATGTATGAAGACATTATTTATATATGTAATGAATTTAACAATACTATATTGCTATACTATATTGTATTACTATAATACTGTATCATAGGAACAGAATTGTATTATAGGAGATACAAAATATAGCCAGTGATATAACCTGATTATTTCTGACATTTAAGAATTCAGAACTAGTAGAGATTATCCTCTCACAGTTCATCTTCATTAGGCTTTGAAGGGGAACCAGGCTTTCCTGCATTAACCTGCAGTAATTTTTCAGAACTTTTACTAAACTAATCAGTGTACTAAGTTAATGGAAACATTTTTTCCCCTCTACTTTCAAAAAAGGTTGCTGCTGTCAGAACCACTTTCGCAGTTCATCAGGCTTTAGCTCCAGGTGCTCAGCCACTGAGCGGATTTGGCAGCAAGGACATACTGCATGAATTTCCAGTGACTTATTTTTCACTGATGAGAGACATCTGAGGTCTTAGCATGTAGGTTTTAAGAACTTCCAATTTTAAATTTGCTGTCTTTAATTTAAAAAGTTTTTAGTTCAGACAAAATCTGATAGCTTTTCAGTCAGGTGTATGTTTCCAAGAATCATAATTCTTTTATTTGTTCTGGCTCCAAGTCCTCTTTATTGCTTTTTCCTTTCATATTACTGCTGCTAATCTTCTCATCAAGCAGTTTCATTTGATTTTTCTGTTGGGAGGTTTTCATCAAGCTTAATTTTCTTTTATCCAAGTTTTTAATTTCTTATGTTTTCTTTCATGAAGTTTCATCAAATTTTTCCTTCTTTAAAAACAAAGAAAGGCCAAACAAAGGAAATAACTGTGGTAGTGGCTGTGTAACCTCCTGAGAATTGTGTGTTTTAAAGACTTTCATGTTTTGTTCAGTCATTTCAGGAGTCAGAGGATTGATGTCTTTGCAAATACAGTCCTCTGATATCCTACACATTGGGCTGGAAAAAGCTAGCTGTGGAAAATTTTAGTAACTGAACTTAGAGAAACTATGACCATGCCCTAAGTCTTGGGTACATACATACATACACTATGATGACTATAGCTTTGTGTGTGCTCCAGGTTTCAGGATTCCTTCATCCTGGTAGCTACATCTGAAGGACCAGCTGTTTATTTGGTCAGTCCCTGCACAGAGGTAAACTTCGGAGGTTTCTTTCCCTCCATAGTGAGAAGGTGAATTCCAGCCCTCTTAAAAGGCATGTTGCAGTTTCTTTCAGCAGAGAAGAGATTTCACTCCATATTTCTTTGGGCCTTGTTTTTTTGTTTTTTGGGGGCTTTGGGGGGTTATTTTCATTTTGGGGGGTTTTGAGGAGATTTTTGGGGTTTTCATTTTGTTTTTTTTTGGTGTTGTTTTGTTGTTGTTGTTTTGGGATTTGTTTATTTTTGGTTTTGTTTAGTGGAAAATATCCTGGAGGCAGCATAAATTTCTGTATATGTGTAGCCTTAAGAGTCCAAGCTGGGAGCAATAGTCAGGGTATCCATCCAACTCCCCAGGTGCCCACGGGAGCCCTCTGTGCCAGTGCTGTGTCCTCCCCATCCCCTGGGGCAGGAGAAGAGCTGCACATGCATTTGATGGGACCCTGCCGACCCTCGGCTCCAGGCCTGCTCTCAGTGCTGCAGGCTGGTTCTGTGCTCCCTGAACACTCTGGGGAAAGCTCTCGGTTCCTCACAGCTCACCTTGTTTGAGAGGTGGAAAGCAGGGAGAGTGTTTGTGTCAGCAGGTATCTCTCCCCCTGACTGAGCAGAGCGAAGCTGGGGAGCTGGGTTTTGTGGCCATGCCCTGTGCGTGGCCAGCCTGGTGCTCTGCACAGCAGCAGCAGCACTGTTGGAGCTCTCTTCAGTCTGGTCCTGCAGCTCATTTAGCACTGGGTTTCTCCATGACATGGTGAGCATTAGGAGGAGCCTTTCCAGTGTCCTCTTGTGGTTCTTCACACCTGGCTTTTGTTATTGCTTGGTCCCCTCCCTCCAGCATGACATTCATGTGCCCCATGACACAGCTGTGCTGCCAGGAGAAGCATGGAAAGCAGCTGGGCAGAGTTTGGAGACTCTGTGTGTGTCCTGCAGGTATCAGTGTATCCCCAGGGAAGAAGCAACAGAGGGAATTCAGCTTCATGAATGGGAATTCAACTTAAATGTTGATGCCCACCACTCTGGGCTGCTTGTTCAGAGCTCTGCTCACCCTCCCAGGGCTGTGGTTGGTACAAGGATGGTGGGATGAGCCAGAACCTCCATAGTATCTGTGGTTGCACAGATTTTTGTCTCTAGTGAGTGCAGGTGTGCTACTGGCAATAGTGAAGCTGAGGGGTATTTCTCTGCGGGATGTGTCCATGCTTTACTGGCAGTGCTGGTTGCCCCAGGGAGTCAGTCTGGGAGGTGGCAGCTGTGCTGATGTCTCATGCATTCGCACCTTGCATTTTCCCAAACTGGCTGGCAGTGTTTCCAGGTGGAGAGATGCTTCTCAGAGCAGGGACGGCAGCTGTGCAGCACAGTGAGCACCAAACTGCCCCTTACATCAGTCAGATAGTGGATGAGGAGGTGAAGACCCTCACTCATTTACTAAATGCCTTGCTCGTGCTGCAGAGGTCGAATATGGGATCAGGTTCTTGGGGTGCTCAGTGCAGAGCCACAGTACACGGTGGCAAGTTGGGATGTGCTGGATGGGGATGCAGGCAGGGAGAACAGCCTATCCAAAGCCAGGGATAAAGCAGGAGCCTTGTCTGGGACTGGGCAAGGATACCCAGCCACTCCCCAAACAGCTCCATCAATGCTGCATCCCCAAACATCTCTTCCGAAATGGACACAGAGCCTGTCTGATTCCTGCTAATTGTGGCAGGGCCTCAATAGCTTCTGGGCTGTGGAGATGCTTGCAGTGGTTCTTGCTGCAACACTGATCACTGCCAGGTAGGGGGATCAGAGAGAGATATACCATCCTGCTGACACTGGGTCCCCAAATCTCTTCAGCCAGCTATATTCCTAGTGCTGGCTCTACTATGCCCAAACCACCCTGGAAGAACGAGGAGGCATGAACTTGGGGAGGTTCCTTTTGCAGCCATCTCCTGCAGTGCCTCATGTTCAATTTCCCATTCTTTCCTGTTCCATGTGAGCAGTGTTTATGTGGAGCACAGGGGGTGGCTGCCTGGGGACCCTGTGCTGCTGGCAGAGTGGGCAAATCAGCTCAGGGGCTGCCAACCCTTCCCTGAGCACCAGCCTGGCTGTGTGGTCCTTTGTGTAGGGAAGGTAGGCTTGTGAAGAGAAGCCAGGGACAATCTCTCTGCCTTCCCTCTGATTTTCCCCCTGATCCTAGACAGCCTTTTTCCAAGGCTGAATTGCGCATGAAGCATCTCTGATGCTGCCTTTTGGATGCAGCATGCTTGAAAGGATGCGACCCCCCAGCAAACTTGCCAGGCTGGGCTGGCAGCCCCTGTGCAGTGTTGTGCTGTGTGCTCTTGCAGCAGAAAAAGCTTGCAGGTCGCTCTGTGACCACCCCACTGCCAAATCTGCCATCTGTCTCACATCCTCTGGGCAATGCTGTGCCTCCCAGCCCACGGCTTCTCTTCTCCCAATGCCTTGTCCCTTTCCCAGCCTGGCTGCTGTACATGTCCAGATGTGACACTTCCTTCTCTGCCTGAAGGGAAGAAAAACATTTCTTGTGTTTTTCTCCATCGCATCCGTCACTCCCAACACCCCTTGCGCTGGTGTGGGCAGCTGCTGGCCAGTGGGTATAGCCAGAGCAGGGCAGGACAGCAGCGCAGTGGGTGCAGGCAGTGCCAGCCTGCAGCACTGGCACAAGAGTCTGTTTGCTGACCATCTGTGTCCCATTCATCCCCTGTGCTGGGCCACCCGCCTGTGATAGGTGTGTATTGGGGGGATCATGAACCCCAGTTCTTGTCCCAAAAGTCCTATGATTTCCTTCTTATCTCTGGTGCTCCAGGGCCATTTGACTCCCCAGATCCTTACCATGGAGGAGATGAGAGCAGGCTGGTGGGTGTGATGGGCTGCCTGCTCTGCTCTGCTTGGCTCTGCTGTGCCCTGCAGCAGGTACATGGCTGTAGCTGTGCTCAGGTGTTGTGGGCAGGGGAATTCCTGGGGATGATGCAAATGATGGGGACAAGTCTTGTCACCATACATGCGCACCTGTCTCACTAGGAGGAGGTCAAAACAGTCGTGCTTTGCAGAGCTACTTGTCTGCAACTCCACATGTGCCTGGGAGAGCCATTTTCCTTCCTGGCTGAAGCAGCAGCTTTCCTCTCATCTCCCCCAAAAGCTGTGTGGGCTGCAGAGACAACTGGATGTGTGCCTCAGCGACCGAGGGAGAGCGACTACCCGCTCCCTCCACTTCCCTGGTGAATAGCATTGCCAAGATTGCCCTGCATGGTGTGCACCATCAAAAGCTTTCCCTTCCCTTTGATGCACTATTGACTCAAACCGGTGTGCAGAGTGCTAATCCCTCTGGCACTGCTGGATGTAACTAGCATGGCTGGATGTGACTGACACAGTGACTGCTGGGGCCATCCCCACTTGTGCAACCCACTGGTGCCAGAGCCTTCACTGAGCTGCCAGCTCCCATGCTCCCAGGGCAGTGTGATTCATCCCAGTCATATGGTGTTACCCAAATCTGCTCAGAAGCTGGGCAGAGGAGGGGAGAAAGCCTTGTCAAGGCCAGGATTGGTGAGCGGTTGTGCTCATGGGCTCCTGCTGCAGCCCAAACCTCACTCTGCCCTTGGCACCAACCACAGGCAATAGAAATGTTCTGGCTCTGCTCTAGATTTTATATGCACTAAAATCATATTTTGTGTGTGTGTGTATGTATATGTATGTGGTGTTGTAATCCACTGCTCTCAGGAAGAAGCTTCTGTGCTTGCAGAGAGAGGAGCTGGGCAGGGCAGGAGTGTTTCTTTGCTTCTGTAGCAGAGTCAGCTGTGGAGGATGTTGTGACTGCTTGAAGATGGGGAGAAGTGAAGGGTGGAGAGGCTGGTGGCAGCCAGGCACCAAGGCATACCTCAGAACGGTGTGGAGGACCATGTCTGAACCCAGGCGAAGGGGATCAACAGGATAACCATAACACTGCCCAGTGGCTCCTAGGAAGCTGTGGGATGAGGGTGCTTGGTGGGAGGGTGCTCCCAGCTCCCTGTCAGGCAGCAGCAGGCTGGAATGGAGCAGAGCTGTGCCCAGCAGCACAAGTGTCAGGCCCTCGGTAGCCCACCGAGGTGGACTCACTACACATTGTGCAGCAGGCTGATGGGCATCAGCCGTGAGGAGGGCTGGCTGGAGCTCAGCAGCTGAGAGCAGCTGCACAAGGGCTTGAAATGTGCCTGCTTTCTCCACCAACTCAGCAGTGAGGTCCCTGCCATCCCCAGGTGTGTCATGCTGTCCTGGCCAGGCAGGACACCGGGGTGCAAAGCCACCAGTATTGCCTGGCCCAGCCGCTGCAATATTGGGCTTCCCAGTCTGCATCCTTTTCATGCACAACCCAACTCTTTGTCAGTCTCCTTCCCTCTGCCCTGGGGTGGAGTTCCCTCAGGTGATGGCCCCAGCCATGCTGGCTGCTCCCATGGCTGGCAGTCTCTGCAGCAGGTGGCTTTATAAAAGGTATAAAAGGCATCAGATAAATGTCCCACTCTTCCTTTTTATCTCCCACAGCTCCCTGCTCCCCAAACAGTGGAAGGAATTTGGGGAGGAAAGAGCTGCCTTTTCCCTATTTCCATCCTGTCTTGTTCCCCATCTCCAGGAACCAAAATGCGCCTGGCATCTTGTGGCATTGTGAAAGATGCCTGTGACTTGTGGTGACAGCTTCAGTCTGGGCCCTGACCAAGGTACAGCTACTCCTGGTTTCTGTACAGGTTTCCACAAGGGAGTGTTTTTCCCAGTGGAGGTGGCACTTTTCCTTCACAAAGGCCTTAAAATCCTCCTCTCTGTGAGCACTGTAACCTGGGTGGCAGAAGAACAAATCTGCTTGTAACTGCCTGATATCCCACCACTGTTGCAGCCTTGCTGAGATGTGTCTTCCTTGCTCTTCAATTCCAAATGGGAGCTGCTTCTGTAAAGTGGGCTGTTCATGGGGGCACATGCTGTGGGCTTGGAGCTGGCAGCTGATACAGAACCTGGAGATACCCTTTGCAGGGAAGTTCAAGCCCTTCCCTAGGGCCAGCTGCTGCCGTGTACCTCAGTCACACAGGCAGCAGGGGCTGGGAGTTGTTCTCATCTGCATGTATCATCATTAATTAATTGCAAGTGCAGGGGTTGCTCTGGGACTGTGAACAGCATGCATCAGCCCAGCTTGGAGCAGGGATCTGGTGGTACCACAATGTCTCTTTACTGTTTTCCTGAAATACTGCTTTTCTGAATGGACGTGTGTGTGCATGTGTATAGGTTAACTGAGAACCCCAGCATGATACCCTTTCCCTTTCCCACGTGTGAGCTCCCCATTCCCTGAAGTCAACCCTGGCTTTGTCATAGTATCATACAAAAGTCTGGGTGGAAAAGGACTTTTTAAAAATGTCTTCTAGTCCAATGCCCCTGCAGTAAGCATGAACATCTTCAACCTGACCAGGTTGCCCACAACACTGTCCAACCTGACCTTGAATGTTTCCAGGGATGGGGCATCTGCCACATATGTGGGCAACTTGTGCCAGTGTTTCACCATCCTCAACTTAGAAAATTTCTTTCTTATATCTAGTCCGAATCTATCCTCTTTTAGTTTGAAACCCTGTCGCTACGAGGTGTATTGAAAAGTCTGCTCCCATCTTTATTATAAGGCCCCTTTCCCATCTCCCTGCTCCCAGCCATCACCTACCAGCAGCCCAGCAGTGCCCCGCTCTCTGTGTGGGCTGGGTCTGGTCCAGGTAATCCTTTGTGCTGAAGAATGTTGATTTAAGTTTTATCAGAGGACAAGGGTGCATGATACTCTGGGGAGCTTGCAGCCCCATTAGCTCATGTTTGCTTGGTGCATTGCACACACAAAATGTTCTGTGGCGGGCTGTGTGCACGGCAGGAGAGTGAAATGCAAACCAAATACGGGTTAGAGCCAACCTGCACTGGCAGCTTAGTCAAATGTGGCAAAAATGGCTGGGGGTGGAATAAATAAATTCTGCTCCGATTCTTCCTTCCCAATCTCAGTGCGCTGGCTCCAGCAGCCGCTGGCTCGCACATGTGTGGAGGAGGCGCTGGAGAAGAGCTGCTCTGTGCACAGCATCTCCCACACACACTGGCCCAAACAAATCTCCCTGGCTGTAGGTCTCACTGTAAGCACTGTTTGCTCTTGGTTGCCTGGGGTTTGGCTTTATTCTGCCAAGGAGCACTGCAGCAAGTCAGTGTTGGCCTGCTCAGTCCACAGCATCCCTGCAGGAGAAGGGGCCTATGCAGGTGGCTGTTTGGAAGGCCACAACCATTGTCCTGCAGAGAGTCCCAGTGGAGGCTGGGGATTGGGATGCCTTCTCGTTCAAAAACTTCATGGAACTTAGTCTGCCCAAGTGCCAAAAACCCACCCTGCATGGTGGTTCTGGGGAAGAAGGGGAGGGCAGAGAGCTGTGAGTGATGTGACAGCCACCACAGGAACACATAGCAGGGGAGGGGTTTGTATTGGTTTCAGGTGAGTCCCTGGGGCAGCATGACCCTGCACAGGGTTTCCTGAAGGTAGTGGCAACCTGCCAATCCTAAGTGCAGAAAAACTTGCTTAGCTCCCCAAAATGGGGTCAGTCTCAGCCTCCTAGTGGGTTACATTATTTAGACAAACAGTGTGGCAGGGCAGGTTGGGAATGATGAAGCATTGGGGGAGGAGCAGCAGTGCCAAAGGCAAACTCACCGCTGAGGGGAGGGACCTCACTGTGCGGTTTGCATCCCTGGGTGGGCTCATGGGTTGGCTCTTTCCCCAGCCTCCCTGCCCTGGCTGGCAGTGAGCTGGCAGTGAGCCTCAGTGAGAGAGCAGTGCCAGAGCTTACTGGTAGGGAAGATGAAGTTTATCCATACCACTTTTGAGCAGGTTTCTATTACACAGTCATGCACTCACATTCATTTTCTCATTAAGTGGTGGGTGTGGGTGTGAAATGGAGTAGAATCAATGAAATATGAGTCCTTCTGACCTCTCTGAGTGATCATATCTTCATTGGCAATGACAAAAGTAGTATTTGAGCAGGTGTTTTGTACCTGTTAGGAGTCATCTGTTGCTGCAGTGGTCCTTTGCCTCCAACCCTTACTAACGCCATCCTCCATAGTCCACAAGACACGTTGCTGCTTGTGGTATGCTCCTCCTTGTTTGAAAGATGCATCTGATTTGCAAGAGGCTAACAGAACAGGCTGGTGCATGTCCCATGTCCTGCTGGTGATACGATGGGGTCTTCTGCTGGTGGGTTGTCTGTCTCGCACCCTGACAGGGTGTGGGCACAGCATTCACACCGGTGTCAGTGAGCCCTGCCCAGGGATGCTGCTGCCCCACAGGTGCTCATCTCACCAACCACGAGCCAGAATCTCTCTTTGCTTTTTGGACCTGGAGGCCATTAATCTTAAGAGGGAAGGTTGAAGGGAGAGCCAGGGAGGAATGCCTTGGACCTCTGTGGGGTTTTGGAGGGCTGTGTCTGTGGTCCCATCCCCTCTGTGCTCATACCCCTCGGGGATAGATGTGGCCCATGGTGTGCTTGTTCTCCCACGCACCAAGTTACAGGAATGGAGAGGTCACCATGCCCTGTGGTGCCAAAACTGCCGGGGGGTGTGTTGAGCTCAGTGCAGGCTGCTGCTGAGCCTTTTCCCATCCTGAGGTACTTGGTTAGCCCTGCTGCGTAAGTGGCAGTGGCTCAGGTTGCCTGCTCTCCCTGTCACTGCAGTCCTGCAAAGTCAGTCACTGCAGTCCTGCAGGGTGGGATGCTGGAGGTTTGCCTGCCTGCCTGGTCCTGTGCACACCAGGGCATGAACCTGATCTCCCTGTTACAGCATCCTTGTTTTTCCCTTCCACAGCCTGGCCATGACTTTGTGATAGAAGAAGGATGTTGAAGCAGTCAAGTAGCATAGATGCTTGTTTTCTAACTCTAGGTCCTCAGCCTGGCTGTTCTGTGTGGCCACAGACTGCTCCATCAGCAGTCCTATGCCCTGGTTGCCCTCTAGCCAGCCAAAGTCAGTAATCCCACCTGTGCCAGAGTGGGATGCTAAGGCTGGATGAATGTAGGCATGCTGGGAAACCCAGCTTAGTCATCTCAACGCTCCCAAGACTGTTTTGATGTTTTGCTACTCCAGCTGTCCGTGAATCCCCTAGCAAATGAGTTTGCTGGCAGGATGCTTCAAGGGAAAGAGAAATTATGAAAAATTGCATTCGCATAAAAGACATGCCTTATCTTTAATTGGAAATCTGATTCTCTGGATTAGTGCCCACCCAACCGGAGAGAAGAAACATATGCTGATGTATCAACAAAACAAAGAGGGCAGTGAATATTCAAGGCAAACCTTACATGCACTGAAAATGCTTCATAGAAATTATCCAGCAAATCAGTTTCAATGGAAAATCTCATGCATTCACTGTCCATTCACAGGCCACAAAGAGGAGAAAGAATTGCCCTACATGTTTTCTGACTTTTTTCTAACCCTATTTCAGTATCTTTCCTCTAAGTAAGACCTATAATGGATAGATCGTATATTGAAATTCCTGCCTTTATGTTATTGCTTCATTTTCCCACCTGCAGCCCTGTCCACCCCTGTGTTTCTTGACTAGTCCATTGCTGTCAATTCTCTGGACAGTGGCTGCTCTGAGGAACATCTGCCTGTGGCTGGCGTCTAGAGGCCCTGCCTCATACACAGCTGATGGGTAGCTGTCCTGACACCTTCTGGAGGTGAAGGTACCCATCCAGCTCTGTTATTCACAACAGTATTTGTTCCTTTGGCCCCTAAAGATTGGGAGAAGCACAATGGCAGTGGCATAGCTGGGAACAGGAACTGGGTTGGTGATGCTGTGGGTTTTGTTGAACCTTTCAGATACTACTGCAGAGTGCCATCAGCTGAGTATTGTAAATTCTGAATTTTCTCATTTGTATGATGTGAAAATTTAACTTGGGCATTTCAACAATGACTTTAAGTGTGACCTACAGTGTCCCTGTGATTTCTCATTCCGTATGCCAAAAAACTTGCCTCTCCAACCAGAGGGAGTTTGAACATGTTCTAGAGGTCTGCATTTAAGCTGTTCTTCGTGCACATGAGCAGAAATCTCCTCCACTGCTTCTGCTGCATGCTGTTGCTAGAACATATACATGACTTACTTTTAGCTGGTTGCTCCCATTAGTTATTTTAATGGTAACACTGCAGCTATATAATTTGCATAAGCTTTTCTGAAAGCAGCACCATAAAAGGTGAGACTAGCTGGAACAAATGGCTTAGAAAAGTAGTGGTTTGGGTATTTGGAGGTGAGTTTCTGTGGCTATCTGGCAATGAAAGGACCAGCGAAAAGGCAGGAGAGTGGCTTGAGATCAGGTTCAGAGGAGCTGTGATACACTGCAAAGGCTGTGTTTACAGGCCTGAGCATGATATCACGGCTCCTTTGGACTCCTTTGGAGTTGGAGGTGCTTAAGAGAGAGAGGACAGAGCTGGACTGGGTGTTCAAGTATCTTCTGCTCTGAAATTTCTCTGTGCAGTCTGGCATTGTATCAGCAGTGCTGTGTGGAGAGAAATGGGCTGGAAGGGTGAAGGCTTGCTTTTGGGAGGTTTCTGGGCAGGAGAGCTGGGAGCAGGAGATATTAGCACCATCTCCAGGAGGAACCCATTGCTTTTGGCCACCAGGAGCAAAATATCTGATATGGGAGAGAAGGGGATAGCAACAAGCACTTGATAGAGAAACACAGCTTGTGCAGATCCCTGTGAAAATCCCTCTCACCCTGCCATCCTCCAACAGGATGTTCCTCCTACGAGCGTGAAGCTGGTGCCTAGAAACAAGCTGCAGGATCTTACTGCTGGGTAGTGGAGTGGTGGTGACTGAGAAGGGACTTGGAGGTTGCTAAGAGTCTCCTTGTTTATTTGCTGATGGTCTAACAGCTCCGTCGGTCAGAGACACACTCTCCTTGTTAACAAAAAGGCAGTGAATTATTTAGCAGCTGAAAATGCCAGATGGCAATAGCTCTGCTGCTTACAGGAGGAGGGGAGAGAGGGAGACATGCACATGGTGGGGAACAGATTGAGAGCATTTCCATAGCAAAAAGCAGACCCCGGCTAGAGGTCCTAGTGGCCCCGGGTGGTTGCCTGATGGCAAGCAGGAGGCAGGCAAGCCAGGGCAAATAGCTGCTGCTTGCCAGAGTAGCCCCCTCACTTCTTACAGGTCTCTTCTGGAGGTCCCTTGTCAGGGGTCACTATCCTGGTGGGACCATGCTGGCCCTTGAAGTACAGGACTCCCAGCCATGACTGGGAGGCAGGCTGTGACTGAGAGCACTACAGGGATGCTTTGCCAGCCCATCCATCACTCCACACCCAGGTGCAAGTATCAGCCCCAAGTCTACTGGGATGCCCTTTGGAGAAGTATCAGCATATCTCAAGTGACCTGGCAGTTCTTTTGAGAGTCTCACTAATGTTCAGCTGTCCTAGCTTGGGCAGTGATGTCTCCAGACACCACAGACTGGATGTGTGTATGGATAGGAACCTCTGAGGAGAACTGAAGGTGCAGCATGGGCAGGTCTGTAGCAGACACGGAAGCCCATGGCTCAGCTGATATTGCACCATGTGCACAGGAAGAGGGACTGCCATGTGTCTGCATGTCCTGGGGAATGTGGGGCCTGTAGCTCAGCAGCTTCTGACATCCCTTCAAGGCATCTATGCAGGTAGTCAGATGCCAACCTAATACTGCAGTGGGGTGAGGCTCAGGCTCTTCTGGGCTCATAACCTTGGTCCAATCATCCGAGCCACTCCTGGGCTTCCAGTGAAGATTTTTCTTTGGGATGGAATTTATGCTTCAGAAATGAAAATAGCAAGTCACCATCTTTTTTTGTGTATTTAATTTGAAAACTGCAGGCACCAAGAGCAGTTCTTAAATTCTTCAACACTCTGGAGAGCCTGAGTTGAGAATCCCTTGGGAATCCTCAGTGTCCAGGCTGTCAGATCTTTTTTTCTTTTTTTTTCCTTTGTTTTCCTTTTTTTTTTTTTTTTTGGTCAACTCTCATGTTTGAAAACCTCCCTCCTCTTCAGCGTATTCTTTCCCTGGATGAGGAGGTCAAAGAGAGTCAGTCTCTCAGGCATGTAATGTATGTCAGCTCCTGCAGCAGCACTCTTGCCCTGCCCATTCTGGTCAGCTGTGGGATGGGGGTGTCTGGGCGCCTCGTGACTTTAGGACAGGACTCCTCAAGCAGCAAACTGCAAGCTCTAAGAGAGAGAGGCTGAGGCCACAGCCATGCATATAAAATTAGGTGCTGCTGTAGTCCCCCATCTGTCACACTGACATAGAACAAGTAAATGTTTCCTAACAAAAGCAAATCTGTGTAGAGCTTAGGAATATCCTCTTTTTAAGCCAAGTAATTTTCTGTGTGATGTCTCTGTGCTCCCCAAGGACCTCTCAATTAGGTTTCCTTTGGTGCTGAAGAAGAGTTCATCCTGTTTGTTCTTGATCGCAAAAACAGCCATAAACACTTTGCATCTCCACATCCCTGGAGGTCCCCTCTGTCTTTGCATTCTCCTCCACTGCTTAATTAAACCATGGGTCCTGCTTCTCTTCCTCCATCCTGTTCATGTGGGCTTTGAGTGTCCTCCAGCAGGGATCACCTGGTGCTGGGTGACTGCAGGGGCCATAGCAGGGTCTGGCTGGAATATAGATAAAAAGCAAGGAGAAGAATGAATGCCCAGTGGCTTGGATGCAAATCTCACAGGAGTACATGTTATAAACCACTCTTGAGTTTTCACCTAGCCTTTGCACTGGTCACAATATACTGACCACAATATACTGTGCCCATCATGTCTTATAAACTTCAGGCAGGCCTGAAAATGTTCTTGTTAGGAGCACAAGTTCCTAAGAATAGAGATATAGAATAATTGTGGTTGGAAGGGCCCCCTTGGAGGTCATCTGATAAAGGTCCTTGCTCACGGCCAGGCCAGCTTCAAAATTATATTTGGCTGCTCAAGGCCTCCAAAGACTGGGTGGTCTCACCATAGACATAGCTGTTCTTCTCTGAAGGCCATGCAGCTCTCCAGGCACCAGAAGCAGCTGGCTAAAGGTGTTGAGGGTGACTCCAAGGCTCAGAGGCAGGACAGGTACATGAGGACAAGAGACTCTGGCCCACTTGTTCCCACCCCATATTTGTTAGTGTTTGCTATGCTGGTTCCCTCTCCTCATCTTTGTATGGTGAGTGCAGCAGCTGTTTGGCACTGTCCTGTGGCATCCCCATGAGTAAAAACCATGCTGTAGAGTGGTCATTCCCAGGGGCCCCAGGCACTGCAGGCTTGGAGAGGATCCACTCCTATCTAAAGCATGGTGGTAGGAAAGGTTATGGAAACAAGCCGCAGTCTTGGCCATTAATGGCCTTTAAATGTCTCCTGCCAGTGGGGACTGTAACCTACGGTATCAGCTCCTGGGGAAGGTGGCAGGAAGCCTGGCATTTAGGGTTTTGAGAAGCTGACTCTTCTGAAGAGATCAAGATGTCTTGGAAAGAGCAATTGGAAAGCAGGTGGAATGATGAAAGGGAAGTCTAACTCCTGAGTCACACAGATCTTGATGCTGGAGGAAGACATCAGGCTTAGGGATATTCCATAGGCAGTAGATATCTGGCTGTGGGGAGAGAAGCGAGTGCAGCCCCAGCAGCCCAGTTGTCAATATCATCATTGCTGTTTTTTTCAGAAATTCACACAAATGCTTCAGCTTCTCATTCCAGCCTGCTGACCACATCAGAGTGGCCATGGCTCAACCCAGCTTCCAGGACTGAGGAGCAGAGGTGGTGAGATACCTGTCTCAGGTATGACAGAGACAACCAAATAGCATGGGGTTTAATGGGGTGGGGAAAGGGCAGGAAGTAGCTGTGAGATTTCTTCAGCAACACCTCTGTATTCAACAACCTCTCCCTGAGAGAGACTGGGACTGGGGAAGCTCCGAGGTCACCAGCCAGCCCTCTCCCCTCCCTACCCTTAGTGACCTCCTCAGACTTTGATGGAAGAGACCTGGAAGAGCCATGGCCTCTTTTCAAGCAATGGCTTCTCCATCCACACCCCTGCCTCTGTGTTGCAGGGTGAGACCCCACGCCGGCGCTGATGGAGAGCACATACTCGATGGAGCCAGCACCTGATGGTGCTGGCCTCACCTCGCTGGATGTGCTCATCTTCCTGGACGCTCCAGTGAACAGCACGGAGGAGCAGTGCTTCAGCGCCCGCTCCCGCAGCACCGTCCTGGAGGGGCTGCCATTTGGTGGCGTGCCCACCGTGCTCGCCATCAACTTCACCCTCTGGCTGGTGAGGGCCAGGAGGGTGCCATTTCTAAGGGCTCTGCAGCCCCCACGTGCACTGACAGCCACACACAAGTGCAGCCCATGCACTGGTGCACCTGGCTGACTGGGGAACAGGGATGAGTGCAGAAGTCCAAGGGCTTTGCCCTCATCATGGTGGGCAGCAAAGGACACTTGGGCAGCAGTGGTGAGATTATGGAGCAGGAACAGTTTGGGGCAAGAGTTTTGCATGAGCTTGGGCTCACGAGTGAGAAAGCAGAAAGGAGGGATATGAGAAGATCCCATGGGGTGAGACCTTGCAGCAAAATACTCCTCTTTCTTCTTCTTCCAGCTTCTCCTTCTAGTCTTCTCATGTCTTCGGAAAGCGGCTTGGGACTACGGGCGCCTGGCACTGCTGATGGACAATGATAGGTGAGGAGGATGCAAAGCTGCTGCAGGTGATGGCTCCATTCTCTTCAAGAGGGCTGGAAGGAAGGCCAACACTGTGGGGTGACACACAGAGAAGTTCAGCAGGTGTTGCTGTCCCTTCTTCCCACTGGCAATGGCCTGGTGCCACCTTTTCCCATGGAGACACAGCCACCATCTGTGGCAGGGAGAGGGAAAGCCCAAGCCAGCTTTCATCCCCTCTAGCATTTGGTGACAGTGCTCTTGGTGCCATTGAGGGCACTGTTCTGGGAAGGATAAAGGCCCGAGAGCTGCTTTTGAGTGGGGACTGCGCCGCTGCCTCTTCTCCTGCCACTCTCTTGGGATGAGCAGGACTGGCTGGTGGAGGGGGCAGAGGGAGACACACAGCAATAAGACTGTTCCTCATGTCACCACAGCAACTTGCCTAGCCCATCATTTGGGCTAGGTGCAGAATTCCACAAAAATAGGCAGTGTTCTGGTAAAAGTGGAGCCCAGACCGTATTTCCAGGTGGGCTGTTCTGCCCAGAACAGCCTATCTGCCCAGAACAGCCAGTCTGCCAGAGCACAGCTCACCTTGGGCAACAAAGCACCCTTCTTTGCACAGGCAGGTGCACACTGGAGGGGTCAGTGCAAGGCTGGGCAGCCCACAAGAGCAAGCTCTGTTAAGTCCCTCTCCTGCCTCCTCCCCTCTCCAGCTCCTCTTGGCCTCTGAATCTGGAGCTGTCTGGCAATGAATACGTGATGTTTACCAGTGAGATCAAAGGGCAATCAAGATTTAAAATGCAGTTCCTTAAAAGGAATGATTACATTCCTTTTTACTGTAAAACCATTTGAGACATCTGAAAACAATGGAATAGAAATACCTGGTTCAACAGTCTCTTGTAATGGACCTAAGGCTACACCTCCATGAGCCCATCATGGGTCAGGGCCACAGAGAAGCCAGGGAGACTTGTTGGTGCAGAGGCAGCAAGACGCAATCCCTTTGTCCCAAGCCCAGCAGTAATCACTGTTCCAGGCCCAGTGTAGGATGCAGGGAGGGGGGAGGCATTTTCTGGGCTGCTCTCCTAGGAGAGACTTCTCCAAGGGTGCTTATCTTCTCCTGTCTGCTGCTTCTCTTCTGCCTCACCCATCCACTCGTCCCCTCACTGCAAAGCCTGACGTCGCTTTTCTATGGAGAGCAGAGTGAGAAGGAGAAGTCCCCATCAGAGAGCAGCCCTCTGGATGCCGACAACAAGGATGTGGTGAGTGCCAGTGGCTGTGGCAGCAGGAACCTGGGCTGGGCTCATCCTGGCCTAGCCTGTCCTGTTCTTCATCAGAAACCCAGGTCAGAAGTTAAATGGGAGAAATTAAATCTCCTGCTCAACATCCTTTAGCAGTGGGGAATTCAGGGCTTTTTGTCCTGGGTTCTTTGGGGCATCTATTTTGAATGGTAGTTTGGAGGGATGCCCGTGTCAGGGCAAGTGTCTCACAGCTGCATGGCTGTCCTTGCAGCTGTGGGAATCTAGTTGGATGCATGGCCAGTGCCTTGCTGCATGCCTGCAAGGACCTTTCCCACCCCTCAGGACAAAGTCTCCCACACCACATTTCCTCCTCTGCCAGCATCGTGGGGCTTTAAAGTAGTCTTCTGTTTCTCTCTACCACACTAGGCTTTGCTGGAAACAAACACAGATGGACACATTTTGCTGCCTCTTTCTTTTTTGGCAGAAAAAGCTCAAACATCAGTCACTGGTATGACTATGAACAAATGTCATGACTTATTTAAAAATTGAGGCAGGAAAGAACCAAAAGAAGCAAAATCCTTGCAGGTGGCAGGAGGCCAGTTTAAAGGCTCTGTACCAGATGCTCTAGGCAAATGTATATTGCTCATCAAAAAATAAGTGAGAAAGACTACAGGGAAAGCCAGCACACTAAAGAGCAGATTAAAGGAGATTATTAGAAGCAAGAAGACATCCTTTAAAAAGTCAGACTGTTCACAAATGAGGAAAATCTCAACTCTGCCAGGTTAGATGTAAAATACACTAAGAAGAGTGAAGAGCAGTTATGAGGAGAAGTTTGTAGAGATCATAAAAAGCTCAGAATCACAAAATCACAGAATGGGTAGAGTTGAAAAGGACCAAAGTGGGTCAACTGGTCCAACCTCCTTGCTCAAGCAGAGTCATCCTAGAGCACATGGCACAGGATTGTATCTTGAATATCTCCAGTGAAGGAGACTCCACAACCTTTCTGGGCAATCTGTTCCAGTGCATGGTGCTTTCTTCCAGTCCTCAGGCACCTCTCCTGATCACCAGGACCTCTCAAAGATAATCATGAGCTGCCTTGCTGTGGTGTCCGTCAGCTCTCTCAGCAGTCGTGGATGCATCCCATCAGGGCCCATGGACTGGTGGATGTCAAGTCTGGCTAGGTGTTTTCTAACTCAGTGCTCCTTCACTAGGGGAGAGTCTGTCTTCTAACATTCCTTTATCCTGATCTCTTGGGTCACAGATCCCAGAGGACTGGTCTTGTCAGTGAAGACTGATGCAAAGAAGTACTGGATTTTTCTTTGCACATCAGGAACAGGAAACATGCCAGAGGGTTTATAGTGCTGTTAGATATTGAAGATAGAAACTGTTCACTGGAGGAGGCAAAAATGCTGCCAGACAGCTAAATGAGGTTTGAGTGCCTTTATCCAGTGAGGAGATTGACCAGTTCATGCCCACGAAGCCTTCTCTGTGGAGATGCACCAAAACACCCCTCCAGCAGTGAGGTTGGAGGATGAGTTGCAATAAAAGCCTGACAAATTTCCACTGCCATCAGAAATTCCAAGGAGCAGGCACAGAACTTCTCACTCACCCTGAGATGAAAAGCCAGGCTACTGACTGGAGTGTGCAACCTCTCTCCTGTGTGTGGGAATCCTTAAGAATGTGGAATCAGCGGATAAATGCTGTTTTTGAAGAGGGTTTCTGGACAACGCAAGAAATTACAGCCCAGGGAGCTTGGGGTCTGCAGAGCCTCTTAGGCATGGTTGTCTGGAGCAGAGCCTTGGAGTAGGACATAGGAGGGGAACCTGCTGGGCTGTGCTAAGGGAGCGTCTGGCCCCTCTGGAGCTGTTGGGGATGTGGGTACGTCTGCATGTCCAAAGCCTCCTGTGGCTTTTGATCAGATGAAGCTGAGCTGGAGGATAGGAGGGAATGTCCAGGCATGAATAAAGTCAAGGGATGGAGAAGAGGAAGAAAATGCCAGCTCTCACAGGGCAGAGTAAAGGAATCCCCCATGCTTGGTGTCCCTCCTATCCAAGGTCAGCATAAACAGAGCTGGTGAAGGCTCTGGAGCACAAGCCTTACGAGGAGCAGCTGAGGGAGCTGGAGTTGTTCAGCCAGAGGGAAAGGAGGCTCAGAGAAGACCTTATTTCTCTGTACAACTACCTGAAAGGAGGCCATAGTGAGGTGGGGGTCAGTCTATTCTCCCAAGTAACAAGACACAGGACTAAATGGCTTCATTTGTAGCAGAGCATGTTATTGGAATATATTGGGTATTAGGAAAAAGTTCTTCGCTGAAAGGCAGGCTGCCCAGGGAAGTGATAGAATCACTATTCCTAGAGGTATTTAAAGGGTATGTAGATGTGGCACTTAGGGACATGATTTAGTAGTGGACTCAGCACTGCTCAGTTAATGGTTAATGATTTTAGGGGTCTTTTCTAACCTTATGATTCTATTATTCTATATAACCTCCAGAAAGCAGTGAAGAGGCCAAATGGATGAGTGCTATTTGGATCAGCCATGACCTGCAGAACTGCAGAGGGACCTTGAACTTGCATGATCTCTGGTGTTAGTACAATGTAAAATAATGCATAGGGGAGAAAACCCCTGTGCGTACACCGTGACAAGGAATAAGCTAGTTAGTACACAAGAACTTAGGCTGTCCTGTAGCACTCTACAGCAGTGCCACCTCAGCACTTGAGAGTAGTCAAAAAAGTACATTGAATTTTAGGGGCTGTCAGGGAAGGGGAAGAGGAGGGAGCTCTGGAAACAGGAGCCTATTACAATGAGCCTCCTAAATATTCAGAGGAAGCTGAGGTCCAGCAAGTCACCCCTGAAAGAGTAGGTTAAGGCTTCACCTCAGCTTCCTCTGCAAATCTTTCTGCAGCCAAAAATATGCACCTGACAGCCATCAGGTTGGTTGGTGTTTGTAGAGAGACTTCCCTGTCCCTTTATACTCCTGCCCTAGCAGACTCCTTGTTCCCCCTCACAGGAATTCTCTTATCACCACTTTCAAGAAGGTCTCATGGTCCCTCAGGGCTCTTGCCACCTAGAAGAGAGGTCCTACTCAGCTTCCCACCAGCTCTTTGGATGTGTTTTCCTTGCTTCTCCAGAGGCAGCTGCCTTTCCCACTGGGCTGAGAATTGCTGAGCTGCCATGGGCACCGCCTCCATTTGCCCCCTGGCCATAGGCACTGCACGACCTCTGCATGTGTCCCCAGCTCCTCACCAGGGAGGTGGGGATGGTTGCCCTTGTCTCATCCTGACTCTCTTTCCTTCTAGGGATTCTGTTCCTGGCTCCTTTCTATCTACCAGATGAAGTAAGTGTGTGCCCTTGGCATTATGGTCATGCCCCACCACCTGTGGGCACTGCTGGGGGAGCTCATCACCAGGAGCTCATCACCAGGAGCTGCTGGACCAGCAGCAGAGGAGAGCCCTCTTAAAACATGCATTCTGAAGAGAGAGCAGAGAGCTCACCCCTGCATTTCCTCCTGGCCCCTAGATCCTATCCCAAAGAAAAGGGCTTCAACCTCTCCTGATAGGAACCAATCCTGTAATGAGATGGCAGCTGGAGGGCTGCTTGGGTCCCTCATTCTGTCTGTGCTCAAATCCTTTGTGCCACAGTCAGGATGTCATGAGTTGGTGTGGGCTGTGAGAGACTGGAGAAAGCCAGTGTCCCTATGGCGGGAGGTGGTGGGGAGGAACCAGCCACACTCACCCCCACCTGCCTCTCTCCAGGGACGAGGAGATTCAGAGCAAGTGTGGGATCGATGCCACCACCTACCTCTCCTTCCAGCGGCACCTCCTGGTCCTGCTGATGCTGGTTTGCGTGCTCTCCGTGGCTGTCATCCTGCCTGTGAACTTCTCAGGGGACCTCCTGGGTAGGTGCTTCCCTAGTCACAGGATGACTCAGGAGTGCCATGCAAGCTTCCAAGCCTTTGGGCAAGCACTGTGCCTCTGGGACAGAAGGCAACAAAACCCCTCTCTCAGAAGCCCCCATGTGAGCAGGAGTCCACCTTCAGCTGTGGGACAGAGGAACATAAGAGGCTGGGAAATTCAGGGCAGTGGGGACTTGGTGGGGACCTGGGGGATGGAAAAGAAGGGAGCAAAGACCAGAGCCGATAACTGCAATAGGGACATGCACACTGCACTGGGTTCCCTTAACCTTCTGCTTCTCCTCTTCCTCTGCAGGACACAACCCCACCCACTTCGGCCGGACAACCATCGCCAACATCCCAACTCAGTAGGTGCTCCCACAGGCAGGGGGGCTGTGTGTGCTGCCGCTGTGGTGGGTGCTGCTGGGAGCACCTAGGCACAGAACTCACTACAGCCCCGTGCTGGGGACAGGGACAGCTCCGTGTGAGCAGCACGCCACTCTCACAGTAGCTCTGTGTCTCTGTTTTACGCATGAGCACAGTCAGGGCAGCCAACACAGTGGCCCTGCTTGTTGCACCCCCGTGCTGGCAGAAGTGCTCTCAGGGATGCTGCATGGCCTCATTTCTGTAGTATCTCAGTCAACACCGTGGGTGCTGCTCCTCTAGTTCCTGGGTGGGTGTCTGACAGCTGGCACGGGGAGGGCCTGCTGGGTGGAAGGGGTGGCCAGGGGTGAGATACTGAGTGCCATGCTGGTTCCTATGCCACATGCTCATCACAGTGCTCATTGATCTCCTCTTTCTCTCTTCCAGAGACCATCTCCTGTGGCTGCACAGCATCTTTGCCCTCATCTATTTCATCCTCACCGTCCTTTGCATGGCTCACCACTCTGTCCACCTGGAATATAGAGAGAATGAGAAGGTGAGCAACCACCCCTCCTCCAACCCTGCCTTGGTCAGTGCTAATGGATGGCTTTTTGCTTTGCACAAATGCTGGTCTCAGTAGGTACAGAGGGCTTTAAGAACAGCCTGGAACTGGGCTGGCAGGGAGAGGTATGGCTGATTTTCACCAGCTTCTGGATAAAGTGACAGCCTGGAGGCAAATCTCTCTCTTGCTGTCTTGTCTCTTGAGACTGAAGCTCTGCTGTATCCATCTGTCTGGGGTATGGCATTGTCTGGCTATGCCCCCAGGGTTTGGGATTGGGCATTGAGGAGATCTGTGCTGACTAGCCTCCAGGGTGGCAGTCGGTGCTCCAGCTCCCCTCTGGGTGAGCAGGGTGGCAGCAACATGTCCTGCAGATCCCTGCCCATCTTGCAGATCCTGCAGATCCATCCTGCAGATCCCTCTGCCTCTTCTCATCCCCCAGGTCGCCCGGACTCTGATGGTTACCCACATCCCCAAGGAGATCACAGACCCTTCTCTTATCATCAAGCATTTCCAGTGAGTAGCCATGTGCCACAGCCTTGCTGGGTGAGTGGCAGGCAGGTGGCAGGAACTGTCCCCATCCCCTGGCTCCTGGTGTCACCATGCCCCTATGCTTGCAGCGAGGCTTATCCCAGCTGCACCGTCACCAATGTCCAGTTCTGCTTCGACGTGCGCAAGCTGATGAAGCTGGATGCAGAGAGGTGAGTGGGTGCACGTCTGTGTTGCCTCTGTGCCTGGGTGTACTGCTCCTGTCCACCACATCCAGGCACCCAGTCTGGGTTTCTGTCTGTATACCTGGGGCTCCCCGAATGACCTTCACCCCTATCGGCTTCCTGGCAGGCGCAAAGCAATGAAGGGGCGGCTTTACTTTACCACCAAGGCACAGAAAGAGGGGAAGATCATGATCAAAACTCACCCCTGCGCCCGCATCTTCTGCTGCCGCTTCTGTGGCTTTGATGAGGTAGGAGGGTGCAGGCAGGGCTGCAGGCAGCACACCTGCACCATGGGCAAGGCAGAGTGTGGCAGCTTGCCCCTGCCCCAGCCTGGTGTGCGGCACAGCCCTGGCTGCTCCCGCAGGTGGATGCTGAGCAGTACTACGGGGAGCTGGAGGAGAAGCTCACAGATGAGTTCAATGCGGAGCGCAACCGCATCACGCTCAAGCGGCTTGACATGGCCTTCGTCACCTTCCAGGACGAGCGAATGACAGCTGTGTGAGTGCCCCTCATGCAACGGCCATGGGATGCCCCCCCAGCCTGTTGGCCACCACTGCTGGGGAACTGGGACACCTTGCCAGCTTTTCCAGCCAAAGCCAGGCAATGGGTCACTCTCCTCTATGCCTCTGCCATTTGCAAAGTTGGCTGCCCTGATAGAGCTGTGGGAAGGGTCTCGCAAGAAGTGAGACCTGACCCCTGGCTCCCTCTTCCTGCAGGATTTTGAAGGACTACAGCCACATCCACTGCCGCAAGCACCCCCAGCAGTCGTCTGTCACCACCGTGGTCAAGTCCCACCACTGGGGTGTTCGCTATGCCCCTGCACCCAGCGATATCATCTGGTGAACCCCCATGGCAGATGGGAGGGAGGAAGGGGGAACAAGCAGATGTGGGGAAGCCCATGTCCATAGCTATAAGGAGCCTATGCCCATAGCTTATAGGGAGCCCATATAGCTGTAGGGAGCCTATGTCTGTATCTGTAGGACACTTTCCCAGGGTGACAGGGGCTAAGAATCCCTCCTGTTGCCATAGCAGAAGTCAGCAGGGGTGATTGGGGTGATCACCCCAAGGGTGGCAGGGCTCAGCCAGCTGAGATTGGGGGTGATCACCAGACTCTGATTTCTCCAGCCTGATTCCAAAATCTCCTGGTGGTATGGACCTCTGCTGTGGCTGTTCTCTGGTCCAGGGGGCTCTGCATGTGACAGGAAAGCAGCGCAGGGAGGGGAAGAGGGCGAGCTCAAAGCAATGTCTGCCAGGATGGTTGGTGCAGATAGCTGGAGGCAGAGCTTCATGAAGCTATGCTGGGAGGCCCAGGACATGTGGCTTTTCCTCTTCATCATGTCCAAGTCGTGTTTTCCTCTTACAGGGAGAATTTATCAGTCCGTGGCACATCCTGGTGGGTGCGATTCTTCCTGCTTAATATCTGCCTGTTTGTCCTCCTCTTCTTCCTCACTACGCCAGCCATCATTGTCAACACTATGGACATGTTCAATGTCACACACCCTGTGGAGAGCCTCAAGGTAGTCCCTAAACGATGCCAATTGTACTAAAAAGTCATCATTTCCAGGCTTGTCTGTGACAGGGGGAGGGTACCAGCTCTACACTGGCCCAAGAAGATGAGCCATCACTAGGATGAGCATTGATGAGAAACAAGGTCATTGATGAGGTCATGTCTGTGCTTGCTATCCATCCCCTTCTGCTTGTGTTTCCAGTGGCAGAGCCCTGGGGCAGCTATGCAAACCTGAGCTTTGGTGCTGGTGTCCATGGAGGCAGGCAGGTTGCTGTCCACTCAAGAAGAAAGGTCTGGAAAGAGCTCAGGAGATGTTAGGAGCTGCCAGCAGCAGATCTTCTTGCTCATTGACTTGTGAGCTTTTGGGTGGGCACCGGGGCTCAGAACATGGCTGTGGTGCCTTTGGCTGGCCTCAAGTTCTTATCTCCTGAAACAAATGCCCCTGCTCAGGGAGGTGATGCCCCAGCCCACCTGCTGCACCACCATGTACTATCTCCAGCATGGCTGTGCTCTGGTGGGTTGCTGAGGGGGTGTCCGGCATCTCTCTTCCTGCAGAACCCCATCATCACCCAGTTTTTCCCCACGCTGCTGCTCTGGGCCTTCTCCGTCTTCTTGCCCTTCCTTGTCTACTACTCAGCATTCTTCGAGTCTCACTGGACGAGGTAATGGGGCTGGCCCCCACAGTCCCCCGGGCTGCCAGAGATGGGAGGAACTGCAGTGGAAGGGGAACCCACCCTGCAGGGAGGCAGGCAGTGGAACAGCAGACCCCCACAGTGGAGCAGAGCCCCCTGGGTGTTTCTCTCCATAGAAAGAAGCCGTTTGCTTCCCATAGTCCTGAACACTTTCAGGCTACTGACAGTCAGGTGGTTTTAAGATGGATCTGAAGAAGTCTGTGGGAGGGACAGTGTGATGGTGGACTGGCAGCAGCAGGGCCAACCCAGGCATGCTCTCAGCCCTCCAAGGAAGAGGTATGGGTTCAGAGCGCTTAAAGTAGAGGAAACTGCCCAACTCCTACAATGTGCTCTCTCTGTCTTCACCCTTCATCAGCCCCAGCCCCTGTGCCTGGTTTGATAAGTCCTTGTAGGAGCTTTTTCACCGTCTCCCTTCCTTTTTCTGGGGAAAATGGGAGGTCATGAACTTGTACTAGACACCCATCTGCCTCTTGTTGGGTCTATACCAGAAGGGATGGTAGGAGAGGGCAAGGATGAAGGAGGTGAGAGGCTGGGAGTACGAGAGCTTTCACTACAGCAAATTCCTCATGGTTACACACCCTGGCCTGGGAGAGGCTTTGCAAGACCCTAGGGGATCCTCAGATCAAATGCACACAGCTTTGTGTGGCTGGGAGTTACTCCTTGGTGAAAAGAGAGACCCAGCCCAGCCCCTCACTCCACCTGCTGCTCTTTCCCAAAAAAGTGCAGTGTTCTTTTCTTGTCTTCCCTCTCTGCAGATCAAGTGAAAATCAAATCACCATGCACAAGTGCTTCTTCTTCCTGGTGTTCATGGTTATCATCCTGCCCTCACTGGGTCTGAGCAGGTACAGACCACCCTGCCATGCTGCTCTCCCTGCTCACAAGCTGCCAGGATCACACGCAGGCCCCTCACCCTGGCAATCCAGCCCCAAAGGGCTAAGGTCCCACTGCCACTGAAACACAGCAGTCTCTGGGGGGGAGAACACTCTTTAGCAGTGCTGAGCCACTCACAGATGGTCACAGACAGAAACCTTCCCTGCAGAGGAGTGGAGCAGAGCAGTTTACCAGGCTGCCACAGCTGACCCAGTGGGGCTGGTAGCAGTGATCAGCTGCTGCTTGGGTTCAGCAGACCCTAAAAGGACCTGGTCAGGGGTCTGCATAACCCCATCTACAGCAATCCTGGCCATCCAGGAGGCAAGCACACACTCCACGGTGGTCTTGTGTGGCAGAGGGGGCTGCTCTGGCAGTGTAGGGTCCAGAGGGTCTTGCCTGATCAGGGCAGGGGAAAGCACATGCCTTCTGGGTGTCTCTCACATAGCTCACCCTCTTTCTGAGCTGCTCCTCTTCTCTCCCCTCCAGCCTGGACCTGTTTTTCCGCTGGCTCTTTGATACCCACTTTCTGGATGAGGCTGAAGTCAAGTTCCAGTGAGTAGCAGGAAGCTCCCAAACTTCCCAGGCAAGCGGGAGCACCTGTTGTCCGTCGCCAGCAGCTCTTGCTGAGCATTCTCTCACTGTCTCACCTCTCTCTGTCCCTGGGGCAGGTGTGTTTTCCTCCCAGACAACGGCGCTTTCTTCGTCAACTACGTAGTCACCTCCAGCCTGATTGGCACGGCCATGGAGCTGCTGCGCATCCCAGGCCTCCTCGTCTACACTGCTCGCCTCTGCTTTGCCAAGTCCGAGCCCGAGCGGCTCCATGTCAAGCGGGTATGTGGCTCTGGTCACCTGTGAGCCTACGTGACTCCCAGCACAGCACAGGGATGCACCCACTGGAAATTCAGGCTGTCGTGGTTTTGTGGGGATGCATGTGGGGACTTCTTCAGGCCCCTTGGGGGCTAGTAGGGGTGAGGCAGTCCTGTGGGCTGGGGTGCAAAGGCAAGTGCAGCCTTTGCAGTGATGGAGGCAGCAATGACACTGTTGGTTGTGCCCCAGAGCCAAGCTTACCAGTTCCAGTTTGGACTAGAGTACGCCTGGACCTGCTGTATCTTCTCTGTTGTCATGACCTACAGCATCACCTGCCCCATCATCGTCCCCTTTGGTGAGTATGGTCCCATGCCCATGGTCCCAGCCATGCCAAGAACAGCCTGTCCCAGCCACCAGCAGCAGCATGGGAGTGCGGGCTTCCTGCATGGTACAGGAGGGTACCCTTGGGCATCATCCCCAGTGCCTGCCCTGCATCCTTGTGTCCTGGCTGTTCCCATTGCCCTCCTCCCAAATGGCTCCTCTTGTCCCACCAGGGTTGCTCTACATGCTGCTCAAGCACATGGTTGACCGGTACAACATCTACTATGTGTACATCCCCACCAAACTGAACCAGCGCCTCCACGTCGCTGCCATCAGCCAGGTCGTGGTGGCCCCCATCCTCTGCATGTTCTGGCTGCTCTTCTTCTCCGTCCTGCGCCTCGGTAGGGAGAGCCTGGAACTGCACCCTGCCACTGCTGAGGGTCGTGTTGATGCTTGGGGGTGACAAGCCACTGGTGTCACCCTTGAGTTAGGCATGGCATGGAGGGTGGTAAGGGGGAAGGTGTTGGGAAGACCTGGCAGATGAAGGAGGTGTCAGCTCGTATTTTAGGGAGGGGATTGAGAGCTTGTAAAACCCAAAGCAGCCACCAGCCTGGGGCTCAACTGGACATGCAGCAGGTTCTTGGAAGCTTATGTGCTGCCCCAGTGTCTCTGTGCTCTAGGTCCCACCCGGCCTGTCACCCTCTTCACCTTTGTGGTCCTCCTCTCCTGCATCATCTTCTCCTTCTTTGGCCTCTGCCTGAAGAAGCTGCAGCCGCGGAAACCCTCCAGCTACCAGGTGAATGCAGCCACCCACCCCACGGTTCCTTCACCCCACTGCATCCCCTCCTCACTTGCCATGGGGAGTCTGACATAGCACCTGGCTGTCCCCAGCCAAAGCTGGGCCCCCAAACCATGATTTCCTCATGGCCTCCTTCTCCTCAGATGTCTGACCAGTCTGAGGGCACCTTCAATGACGTGGAGCGGAGCAGTGTTTCCTCCACCCCTAACTCCAATGTGAGTACCCCTCCCCAGCCCTGATGTGGCCACCTGCTCTGGCTCCCCTGGGTCCTGATGGCCCACTGCCCCCCGGGCAGCTCTTTGTGGCCACTGTCCTGCAGGAGCCTGAGCTGAGCCTGACGCCAGCAGCCTCTCCAGCACACCAGTCCTATGGCACCATGGGCAACCACCTGGAGCCGGCGGAGGATGGGGAGGATGGGGGGCTGCAGAGCTTCGAGACAGAGCTGGAGACAGTGGAGGGCGAGTACAGGAGTGGCCCTGTGATAGAGAGCCAGGCTCGCTACCAATGAACATCCCTGGCACTGGCTGGGAACAGACTGTGCTGAGAGAGGAGGACGTGCCGTGGGGCAGGGAGGAGCCTTCCCTGCACTGGTGGGGGCCACCTTGCTAATGGGACAGGGGACAAGAGGACTGATGTGAGGGGAAGACACCACTGCATGGGCAGTGGCAGGAGGCTCTGGTGGTACCTCCCACTGCCTACACTGGCTAAGCCCCTTATTGTCCCCCTGTCCCCACCTGCCTCTTCCAGCCCACAGTGTGGGAGAGGGGGTGCAGCAGTATAGGGAGAGGGTCTCTCTGAGAGGCCATGCTTTTGGGGGCAGGAGGAAAGCCCTGGCCCCTCTGAGAGGAGGAAGCAGCCCAGACAGCCCAGATGAATGTGCCTGCCACCACGCTGTCCTCTGGGTCCTCAGAGGCAGGGGACAACCACCCCTAACCCTTGCATCTCAATCCATCCACCCATTGCTCGGGCAGCTGTCCTGCTGCCTCCCCTGCTGCTGGCCTGCAGGCTGCTGCCTGCCCCGCTTTGTCCATTTTAGCAGGGACTGCTGACATGCGTGTGCTTTGGTAGAGGAGGTGAGTGTCCCTACATTGGCCACCAGAGCCCCTACATGAGCACCAGCAGCCCTGCACCAAGGCAGACATCAAATGCAAGCCCAGCTCTTCCTCGACCTCCCACCCCATCCCCCCATCTTGCCGCACTACGTCCGTGTCCTTGGGCTCTTGGGGAGAAGTAGGAGATCAAGAGACAAGTGTGTTTAATGGCTTTGAGGACAGCTCCTTGTCACTCCTCTTCCCTGGTGGCACCCCATCATGCTCGTGCTCTCACTGGGGCTGCCCATGGGACCCAGCATAGTTCTGTCCTAATGCAACAGAACAGGTGGAACAGGTGGAGTCTGGCAGGACCCAGTTTCCAGGTCCTCCAGGTCCACCACATCCGCCTGCCCTTGTCCACAAGCTGCAGCTGTGGGTTGCTCCCCCAGTAGCCACACTGCCTCTTGAATGTGAGTCCTGCTGTGGTTAGTGTAAATGTGCCATTACCTGCCCATACAGCATCCCTGCAGTTTTCTAGCTCATCCAGAGTAGCTGTGGTGGCCCCTGGGGACAAGGGTTTATCCTCATCCTGCTCAGCTTCTCTCCCACCATAGCCCACCTGGGCATGCTGGCTCCTCATTCCGCCCTGCTTTGGCCTCAGGGCTGATTTTCCTGTCCCTGATTCTCCTGCTAGCTTCAGAGCAACTGGAGTTGCCACCGTCCCGGGGCAGTGCCAGGAGGGAAGGGAGGAAAGTGCAGCTCTGCCAGCACCAGAGCTGGCTGGCATTGGGAGTGCTGCTGTGCAAAGGCACATGCTCAGCCGTGGTGCTGGTTAGCATTAGTAGTGCCGCTGGGAGGAGGGGTACAGTGTGCCAGCTCTGGGCTGGGGGGGAGGCTGAAAGGCAGCCCAGCAGTGAGAGCATCAAGTGGGCCCTTGGGGCATTTCTGTGGGGCTGGTGGATCTCAGCTCAGCCAGCTAGCAGTCCCATGGCCCCCATCCCACCCACACCCCTGCATGCTGGGGCAGTGGCTGCAGCACAGGAGCCACAAAGCGGTTGGCTCGGGGGAGCCTTGAGCTCAGACGCTCCTTTCCAATCCCAAAAAGTTCTCTGGGGGGTTTGTGGCTTCCTGCCCAGGTGCCCCTGCAGCTGTCCACAGCTCAGCTGCTCCCCTCACTGCCCGCTCCAGAGGCAGCCCCAGGCAGGGCACGGGGATGCTGGTGGCCTCTCTGAGGGTAGAAGCAAGTGCCTGCTAGTGGCACTGTGTCCTCGGGAGCTCGGGCTGCTGGTCTTATTGCCCTTGGCTGCCCCATTGTAGGAATGTGCCAGAGGCCTGTACCTTCTTGTGATTTATTGCTATGACCGTGCCTTGAATAAAATGACTTCACCCAGCTGCTGCCTGGCGTTGTCACCCCATGCATCTTTCCTGGCGCTTGGAACACAAGCCCTATGAGCAATGACTGAGGGAGCTGGGGTTGTTCAGCCTGGAGAAAAGGAGACTCAGAGGTGACCTTATCACTCTCTACAGCTTCCTGAAGGGTGGTTGTAGTCAGGTGGGGGTTGGTCTCTCTCCAGGCAGCAACTGACAGAACGAGAGGGCACAGTCTTAAGCTGCACCAGGGGAAATATAGGTTGGATATTAGGAAAAAGTTTTTTTACAGAAAGAGTGGTGAAGTACTGGAATTGTCTGCCCAGGGAGGTGGTGGAGTCATGATCCCTGCATGTGTTTAAAAAAAGATTGGATGTGGCACTCGGTGCCATGGTTTAGTTGAGGTTAGGGCATGATGATCTTGAAGGTCTCTTCAAACCTGCTGATTCTGTGTAGGGGGAGCCGCCCTTGCCACTGGAGCCTTTTCCCACCTGTGGGCTGCATTTGACCCTGCCTGGGGATCTCCTGCAGAGGCTTTAGTGGCAAGGAGACTGCTTGGACACATACCCACCTCCAGACTGCCCACTATGATCCCCATAAAAACAAACTCCAGCAAATGGGCAGAAGCAGCAAAGTTTCCGGAGTGGAAGAGCACCTTGCTGTGTCCCATCAGACAGACTGGCACAGCCCTTGGCACCATCCCTACATTGGGGATGGGTTGCAGTCCTGGGACAGTCATGTGCTTTCCTTGTCTGCCTTCTGTCAGCAGTCACTCCATTGGCAGAGCTGGCTCAAAACACCACCAAAGGTGCAGGTGCTGCCTGGAGGTCGCAGGACAGTAGCCTGGAGCCCCTCTGGGACCACAGCAAGGGGCAGGGGCAGGAGGAACCCATCCCATCTGAAGATGAACTGCCCCCCAGCAAGTCCCAGGGAAGGGAGTGAACACCATTTTGGAAGTCCTTCTCTAGATTTTGAGAAAACAGTGCTCTTTTCTCACCTCCTCCCTCCCAAAATACAATCTTTTTACCTGAATTTCTACTGGAATGATTTGCCTCTGGTTTCAGCAGGTTCCTCCTGCTGGCTCCTCCACAGCTTCCCTGGAATGAGCCCTGCCACTCTGATTTATGGCCACAGCGCAGAAGGCATGGGGAGGTCTTCCCTTTGGGTGAAAAACTGGAAAATTTAAAACCCCAGTCCCCCATTGCATGCCCCTACAGAGGCCCCCCATGGTTTGTAATGAGTGGTAAACAGAGTTAACACAGAGCATTGCTGTGCCAGGGAGCAGGGCAGGAGCACTGGCTGTGAGCCAGGGCTGTAATTGCCCCCCGTCGCAGCTCTCCCGGCCCTCACACCAGGAAGCTCATCACAGCCTAGCGAGGGCCCTCAGCCCCATCATGCTGCACCTCCACCTTGGAACCCGCTCAGGAACCCGCTCCCTGATTGCAGCCTGCACACTCAGAATCCCTCACAGCCAGGGCCAGCAGTTGCATGGAGTCTCCCAGTGTGCCGGCTGGTGGCAGACAGTGACAGGAGCATCCCCGCTGGGCAGCAGTCGCAGCAGAGGCGCAGTTTGTGGGAGCCATGGCAAACCTCCCTGCTGGCACAGGCAAAGACGGGGGTGCTGCTGGAGGCTGCCGTGCTGGCCCCTCCCTGCAGTGCCAGGTTTGGGCTCCCACCACCAGTCCCAAGGCCAGAAAGAGTTGGAGAACTTCTTTTAGCAATGACCCAAAGTGGGTATTTCTTTGCATTCAGATCTCTGCTGCTCTCCTTGCCCTTCACAGCCCATCACACATTGCCCTGTGGAACAAGCCCATCCTAGATGAGCAGCATGGCTCTCCCAGGATGTTTTCACTTCTCTCCTGTGCCACGGCTGGGATTTCCAGCCTTCGGGAAATGCTATTACAGAGCCTGAGCTGGCTTCCCCACTCTAGGCACCATTCTTCAGCATCAAGTGCCCAACTCTTCCAGGGCTGGAAACCCATCACATCAAAGCTAGAACATGGTAGAAGACACTACCTCCTGCATCCTCACCAGCTGCTCCCTGGGCAGGGCTGCCAGAACGACTCCACAGTTCAGCTGGCAGGTTGGATGCTCTATGGAGCCAGACAGGACTTCTCTACGAGGCCATGCTCTGCTGCTGCAGGTGACCAGCAGTGGGTGACCAGCAACAGGTGAGCCAGTGCTATGTCAAAAAACAAAAGCAGAAGCTGAACAACAGGAGATTTTTAAGATGATGGCTTAAAATTCTAATTCCATTAGAGATTGTTATACTTGAAGGGTCTGAGCAATCAGTGGCAGGGTGCCTTTTAGCCCCTCCACTGCTGACCCATTCAATCACCAGGCACAAAAAACTCCCAATAGGCTTTTGCTGCTGGATGCTTTCTCATGTCAGTCAAGCTGCACTACACAAGTGCTCCTGGTGACCAATCTCCAAAGCTGGAATCAACAAGAAACCAGTAAACCCCTCTCTGTCATCCTTTTTTTCAGGTCTGCTTAGGCCTTTTATATTAAAATAAACACAAGGCATCACAAAGGGCTAAGACTCACTGTTGTTCTTTAATAAACAGTACAGCTGGGTATAAGAGGCACACAGACTAGTTCAGTTCTCTTGGGAGTTACACAAAATGTGGCACAGAAGAGCAGAAGACAAGGAGCTGGGAAGGCTAGAGGGAGCAGGGGTGGTTTGGGCAGTAACACCCACACCCCACCCATCACACAGCTGCGTACTTGTCACACGGAGCCAGAAGGTGTCCCACTCCCACAATGCTGAAGGCTGATGCCCCATAACAGGGTTGCAAAGATGACATCCCCATTCTCAAACCCTCCTGCCCCATATCATGCTGTCAAAGTTGTGTCTCACCCCACCCCCAGCTCCTCCATCCCTTACTGCCAGTTGCAAGGGAGGACCTCACCTGACCCAGCTGATGGAGAGAGCCATGGGCCAGGACACACACCACGACACTGCAGGGCTGCAGAGGCAGAACACAGTCCCATGGGGAGGACAAGGAACATGGGGATGTTCACTGCCTGTTTCACACCTATTAGCTTGCCTCCCAAACACAGCTGGAGGGCTCTTTGCGCCCATGTCTACCATCAGGCCTCATGGCAGGGAGCTAGAGATCCATCTCACAGGGCACCCCATCATCCCCTCCATGGCATGGGCCTAGAAGACCTGTTACATTGAGCAGAGAGCCTTCTCGTGCCCCAGAGTGAAGGACATCTGAGAATAGGAGGAATGTATCTCCAGAACAGGACCGTGTCAGACCTCAACACCAGGCTCCTCCTGTCCTGAAGAAGAAGCAACAAAAGAGGTGCTGCCTGTAACTGAATAATTGCTCCATGTCCTTGCTCTGGAGCTAGTGGTGGCTAGAAGCGTGGTTCTGCTTGTTCCACAGCGACTTCCCTATAAAGATGAACTCTTCCTCAAAGCACTCACATTCAACCCCCTCGCCAGAGCCCTCAGGTGCTGCCTCTCAGCAATTCTCTGGGATTTCTTCTAGCAGATGCTCTCTCCTCAGTCCTATGAGGGTGAGGAACTCTGCAGATGGGTACTGTGAGCAGCTGGGAAGTGCTCCAGATTCTGACAGCATCAGCAGAAAGATTCCAGCTATGCTTCCTCTGGCCAAGAGCCAGAATTTCTGGAAGTTGTTGCTATGGCACGATTGCAACCTTCATTTTTATTTTAAGACATCTTTTCCTTGGATTTACTTTATTTTCCTTAACATAAACAAGTAAACAGACACTGCTGCTGCTGCTGCTGCATTTCAGATGGCTCTAAGGTTAAGCCAACTGGCCAAATCAACACAAAGCCTTTCAGCTGGCAGCCCAGCCCTGCCAAATGTAGTCTCATCTTTGGATTAATGTGACACCACTGCCTGAAGTGTCCCTAGGAAACCTACTGGGTTGTGGCCAACCTGACAGGGGGAAAAGCCAGGGATCCCATCCAGATCAGAGGCAAGGCAGAAGAAAGCACTGGGATTAACCATCTGGTAGTAATGTGTTGGTGAAGGGAGAGAGGGAAAACTCTGCTGCCACAGCTGAACCAGGTACAGCAGTGCAGGAGGACTGAGGAGTGTCAGACCTGGCAGGTAAAGCACAGCAAACAGGGTTTCAGGCAAATAAGCCCAAGAGGCCTATGCCAGCTGTCACCTAACTAGGGTGGGTGCAAGAGGAGGGAAGATGAGCAAGCTGAAAACCAGAGTAGGTACATGGGTGGTGGTGCTCCCTAAGGAACTCGAGGCAGGGTGGCACCTGTGCTGTGGCACTGCCAGGCCTTGCTGCAGGGATACACCCTGCCAGCCCTTAGCAAAGGCAGAGACACGCTCGTGTTGAAGCAGGGTGAAATCACGGGAGAGCCCCGCAGCACGTGTGAGCGTGGAGACAGCCATGGGCTGGTGCACACAGGGAGACAGAGGTGGGAGGAGGCAGAGAGTGTGGCATGAGTGCTCCCGGTGCTCGGGACTGCTGCATGGTCACGGACAGGGATGGCTGGCAGGATCTAGTCCCCTTCTGGAAGGGTCTCCCAGCCACGTTGCATGGCTTTCACCACAGCATTGTAGAGTTTGCTCCAAGCTTCCTGCACCTCTGGGCTGAAGGCAGCACCAAGGCATTTTTCCAGCATGTACAGCAAGGACTCGCCGACAGTCTGCAAACCAAACAGGGTGATGTCAAGCTCAGCACCAGAGGATGATATGCAGTCTCTTGTCCCCCTTCGTCACCTTTTTTGACTTCTGCCAATGCAGGGCACCTGCTCCTCTTCCACCAGCAGTACCAGGCCCCTCCAGTCCCTGGCTGGTCAGAGGGGGCCCGGAACCAGCCCACGTCATCCCCTTCCCCTGCCCTATGCTGGCCCTCACCATGGATGAGTGGGGAGTGGAAGTGAGAGAGCAAAAGCTGACACTGCACATGTAACACTGGGGGAAAGGTACACATCCAATTTCTGTGGCTCCCAGGTGCAGGTAGCTGGCCCTATCCCTTGGCACAGCAGTGGAGCAGCAGAGCTGAGCAAGGCCCTGATGTCAGGAGAGTGGGTCAGACCCCACACTGCCTCAAGCCTCTCAGGCTTCTCCACTGGGCACTGCTCCTCACAGAGCAGCCCCATGCAGGAGCACCCCCACACTGCAGGGCTGGTGGGGATCACTACCCCGAACAAAAGGACCCTGCTCCCTCTGAAGTGAACAAAAGCCAGCAATATCGGGAATGATATTCCATGATAACTGTGATAACTGTGTGTTGGTTAGAAAGCTTTTCTTGAACCTGCTGCATTCCTGTCCATGCTTGATGGCAGGAGAGGAGTAATCAAGGGTTTAATATGGAAGATGCTCAGGTTTTATTGCCATCGAGGAAGCAGGGGCTGAGGTGCAGTAACCCCATCCCAGTGCAGACACAGAGAGGTGAATGCTCCCTTTTCCAGGTGGGGTGAGGTGTGCCCAGAGCATTAGATGCAAAGGATCCAGGGCAAAGGCTGAGCCTGCAACCCTGTGGCACGGAAGAGACTGCAGTGTCCTAAACCATTGTCCTCTTCAAACAGTGGAAATGCCTTGCTCCCATCTGTCCTTTCTGCCTGGGCTTACTGGGCAAGCGCAGAAAACAAGGGGAGCTCAAGGGTTCCCCTCATTGGTGCAGTGTCACTACATTGGTATCAGCACCTTGGACAGGCTGCCCTGAGCCACTAGCTTTCTCTCCAGACAGCTGGACCCAGAAGAAGGATGGGGACAGCTGAGGGTTGCAGGCAGGGGTGAAAACACAGCCATAGCGGGACAAGAGAGGACACCTCACCGAGAAAGACTCAACCTTCACACCAACTGCCTGGTGCTTCTTGCCAAGGTTGCACAGATACTCTTCCAGGCAGGACAAGTTCTCCAGGTGGCTCACAGCAGCATCAATCACCAGCATCACCTAGTGCAGGAGCAGAAAGGCAGAATGGCATTAACAGAAAGGTTCTGCTTCCCTTCCAGAGGAAACAAAGTGTCTGACCCTCTACTTCACCCTTGTCAGCCTGACCCCCTCCCAGCCTAGATGCCCTCTGAGCTTTCCCTTGCTCTACTGTGATGTGTGTGTTGTATCAGTGAGGCTGGCAGCAGCACACACCACAACCTTCCAACCAGAGTTGCATAGCAAGCAGCACTGCCGACCACCCTGTCCCAGAGGGGATAAACAGCCCTACAGCAGAGCAGTTGCAGGTTAAGACCTAATGCTGATGCAATCATTACAGCTCCTAGGACCGCAGGACAATTGCATGGGAACCCCAGAAGTTGCTAGGACTAGAGTTTCCAGTTAGAACTTGCCAAAATGGTGCAATTGTGAATAAGGCAACTCCAATTCTAAGATCAGCCAAGGTATTTTGAAGAGATGGGGTGGAAACTACAGCCAGATCTCTTGACGTGGTCTGGTAAAACACATACCATAATCTCCCAGGAGCATTAACAGCCACATGGAAACAGGACAGAAAAGATTTAATGAAGGATGAAGGGAACAGACACACCAGATTAGAAGAAGAGATTAAAGCCAGGGCATGGTTACCTTAGCAAAGCCAAGAGGTGATAGATTTGTGCTCTATAATTTCAACAGGCAATTTATCTCCAACAAGAGCAAAGACCTATTTCAGCTCAAGGCAATAATCTTAACTTTGCCAATAAAGAGAGGCTGGAAAATAACAAAAAGCTTGCAGCTATCAGAGGAGCTCAGTCCTGAAACAGCCTCTGCACAAGGAATAAAGACAGGCAAGCAAAGCACCGAACTGGTTTAAAGATGGAACCAGGCAGTTTGTGAAGGCATCTGCAAGCCAAGGCTGAGCTCTGCCCCAGCGTGACTGCACTTCAGGGTTCAGCAAAGGGTCTCTGCTGACCAGGTGTACTTCTATGCATGCCTGAGCCTCTCCTCACCATTGCTCCTTTCTCTGCTTTGGGGGGAGGTGAGTGTGTACTGCAGCACTCCCTCAGAGACTCTCTCACCAACAGCCTCTCCATAGCAGTGGGTCCAGGGTAGCCTGGCCCACTGCCCAGCTCTGTGCCACCTCCTGGTCAGCGAAGCAGAGGGCTTCAGTCATCATCTGGACAGAGGTGAGCTCTCTGGTAGGCACCTCCATGGTAGGGGAAGGACTCTTTCAGCTTTCACAGGAAGCAATCCACTCTCAGATGAGGGCATGGAAATCAGCATGGTGCCTCTTAGCCACCATAATCTGCATTCTCGTCCCTTCCCTGCTGTTGTAGGACACTTTGTCCTGGCCTTCTGCTAGCATGAGCAATGCCTGCAGTTACCATCTCAGAAGGAGACTTCCCATGCATTCCCTGGTCAGACACACCACAGTCCCAAATCATTGCCTAAGGGTTTCTTCCTCCATGAAGGCTGTGCTCCAGCCATGCCACAGCCCATCTCTCACCTTCCTGATATGATCCAAGAACTCAGGGGCAGAGAGGCACTCCTGAGGGCTGGCAAACTGCTTGCAGTTGTACTGGAAAAGGGGCAGCAGGTCAGGATCCAAGTCAAACAACCTGCAACAAGAAAGAATGCCCCATTTTCTCATTTCCTCAGGTTTACCTGAAGTCCCGTTCACCCCATCAGCAGCACACCCACAGCCCACTTCTGCCTCCCTTCCCACCTACTGATCCCTCCCCCCCTGTAAAAGATACAAAAGTTATGAAAAATTTTAGTTTGGGGCAATCCAGATTACCTATAGACAAAAACCTTTCTTTTTCTCTAGCCCATAGCCCCAGCTCTTGGATACATATTCATGGCACCTGAGAACTAGTCTCAGCCCTCTGGAGTTCCTCACAGCCTGGCCCTTCTCCCCAAAGTCTTGGTTGTTGTGTCAACTCCTCCCATTCCCACTTTTTGAACCCCAAAGGTGCCAAATCAGGGAAGGCCTCCAAGCTCCAGCAGCCATCTGGACAAAGGGGGGCATGTAAAAGCTCAGCTGATGCCCCACTCGACACCATCACCAGCTCCTATCTCCTCTCTCCCCGCCCCCTGCCCCTGTATGCCAGGCACATATGGGACTCAGTAGCAGCCACCCAGGTAGGTATAACAGGCCATCAGTAATTCAGGCAAGACGGTCTCTCTTCTTCTCATCCTGCATATTAAAACACTGCATCCCTCTCCCCCCACATTGTTGTCACTGCCCTGGTAGATCTGGATCCCACTCACTCCAGAAGCTGCTCATCAACTCTCCAACTGTCCTTTTCAAGCGACTTTTCATTGATTTTTCCTTTTTTCTCTTCACATAATTGGTACATTAATCTGCTTAGGAGAGGCAAGAAGCTGGGTATCAGCCATTGCACCCGGCACACCATTTCCTCTGCCCTGCGACTGAATCTTCCCTGTCGGCCAGGTCTGTGTCTGGGGCTGCACAGCACTTCCCTGATCAGGGAACTACCGAGCGGCCCCTTCCACACTCTCCCCAAAGCCAAGCGGACACACAGCCCTTCGAAGAGCAGAAGTCGCGGTGACAAGGCAGGGGATGGGTGGGCAGAAACGCACAAAACCTGCCCGCCGCTTTTCTCTCACTCTCCGTCTCCTTGTGGCAAAGTTCTCACTCGCGAAGGGTGGGAAAGGTAGGGCAGCAGCGAGGAGCGGAGCCCAGCCCTGCCCCACGCCGCTGCCCCACGGCACCTGCGGCTCGGCGGCGGAGGGGCTTCGGCTCCCCGCGGACCCCAGCCACGGGAAGGGAGAGAGGCCGGGGGAGGGGAGCCGGCCACGCGCCTTCGCCGAGCACAGGGAAGCGTTTCTCTCCAAGAAGCGGAGCCCGCCCGTCCATCCCTCCCGCACGGGTCGGGGCGGGCGGGCAGGAGGCCGGGACCGGGGTGCCGGTGGCCGCATCGCGCCGCTCACCTGGTGAAGAGGACGAGGCCGTGCTGCACCGGGCTGCCGCTCACCCGCTGCCAGCTCTCCCGGATCAGCGCTCGCTGCCCGCCCGACAGCGGCATCCCGCTCTCCATGGCGGGGGCCCTGCCCCTCGCCGCCCGAGGCGAGGCGAGGCGCTGGTGCCGCGGCTCCGCGGGCTCAGGGGCCGGCGAGCTGTGGCCGCCCGCCCCTCGCTCCGCCGGGGGGGTGCCGGCGCTGCCCCCGCGCCCCCCGGGGGTCCCGCCCCCGCCGTGGCCGCACCCGCGCTCCGCCCGCCGGCACCGCCGAGCCCCGTGGACACTCTGCCCCACCGCGGCTGCCCCGGCCGGGGAAGGAAGAGCTCACCGAGTATTTCCCACTCGGGAGAAGGAAGGAAGGAAGGATGGAAGGAAGAAAAAAGAAATTTAGAATGCCCAAAGTTCCCTATCCCGGGGCCGCGGGGCAGAGCAGAAAGTTCAGCTGGTTCACGGTTGACATTTCCTGTCGTCCTGATTTTACGATTGAAGCAACAGGGCAGAGCCCTGCCAGCGAGGAGACCACCGGGACCCGGCCACCTTCGCTCACCATCAGCACAGCTCCCTCTGAGTGTAACTTTGCTTGGGAGGGCCTCAGCGATGCTCCACAGCATCCTCTTGCTCTTGGCCACTTCCACTGAGACTCTGGATGCCACGCAGCCACCTGCTACCTCCACAGGAAGATGCAGCCTAGACACTGCAAGGTACGTGTCTAATTTAAGGCTAATTATGCCAGCTGAACCAGGCAAAGTTGTTAATAGCAGATGAGAAGACATGTCATCTTTGTCAAATGTGTTCAGGATGCACAGATTCTCTTTATCTTTACTGTTCAGACACTTCTTAATCTGGCGCCAGGATTTATTCAGCACAGAGGAGAAACAAAGCAAGAAAAGGCAAATGAGGTCTCAAGCAGCACAAGGGAAGTCAGGAAAGTTAAGGTTTCCAGAAGGATGAGAGCAATACAAAAGTGCAAATATTACTGAACCATCACAGTCTGCACCAAAATAACAATTGTTTGGATCTTATTACAAGTTCTGCTTCTGTACATCAGACTTATTTCTGGTAATCAGGAGAAATGACAGCAGCCTCCAACCCATCCCAGGAGTGCATTGACTCAATGTAGGCAGAAAGGAGACTCTTCTGAAAACATTCCCTGGGAGGAGACAAGTTCAAAGGCACAATGTTATGTTCTCAGCCCCAGCTTGTCTCCCAGGGGCCTTTCTCCTACAGAGCTGGAGTGACAGCACTGACTGCAGTGACAGCAGGAAGCCACCCGAGACGGCTCTGCAAGTGCCAGAATAAATTACCTGTTCTCTCAGGATTTTGAGACCTTGCATTCCCAGCACAAACCAGATAAGATGCTGCATAGGAAAAGCTCCACATGCAGTAAAGGAAGCTGAAGAACCCTGTTCTGAAGTTGGGTGCTTGAAGGAAGAGTGCAAGAAACTCAAAAAAAAAAAAAAAAAAAGGAACTGTCAGATGGGACTAAGGAGTCAAATAAAACAGCATCTTAACTGTGTGGTTTCAAAGGGCATTTTCACACTGATGATAAGTCACTGCGATGATAACCGCTGAAGCTGCAAGGAGCCTGAAAGGGCAGCTGGGAGAGCAGCGGGAAATACAGGGTTAATCCGAACAGGGCGGAGAAGACCAGCCCTGCAGAGCCAACGCAAACATTAACCTTTAGCTATCTTACGGCTGATCGAGCGAACCAGCAACAAGCAAGAAGTGTCATCATATGTCATCTGTGCAAGGTACTCTGACATTTCAGCCGATTGTCACAACCACACAGACGTGGAGCTTCACCAGAGCCTGGCTGGACAGTTCAGCCTGGCCCTGCTAACAATAAAGGGTACAACAGATAGGCAGTGGAGTGCTGCCAGGGCACTGGAAAGGAGCATGGAGAGTCATCCCAGGCCACGGGATACTGAGGAGCAGAGTTGAAGCACATATGTACAGTCAGAGCAGCAACCAAGGCTGATTATTTGCCTAGCAACATTTTCAATATATTCAGAGCTGGCTGATAGTGGAGGAAGAGAAAATCAACAAAAGCAAGTTGTAGTTAACAGAGATCAGTTCCTGAAGATTTGTTGGGATGTGGAACACCTTTTCTCCTGTCCACATAGGGCACCATATCAGCTACTCTATCCCAGGGTAACAAGAAAGTACAGGTTTAGCCATTGTTCCTGATGTAAAGGGTGTCTCAGACAATAGCAGTGAAGCCATGATGGCAAAAGAAAATGGTGGCTCTTGTCCAAAATGTTCCCCCCTGCACCTTCTCTCAGCAATGAGAGTGCTGAGCCTGATATGCCTTCCTTCCATGGAAAATATGGGTGGCCTCAGCTGATGAAAGGGGCAATGGTCTGGCCAAATTCCCACCCACCTCTTGGTACCCAAACCCCAAATAGATATGACACACAGCAGAGTCCAAGAACTCTTCCCTGCCCTCCAGCAACAGCTCTTTCTGGGCAGGATACATTCAGGAGCAGTTTCCCTATCTTCCCTGATCATCTGAGCAGTGAATCCATCCCTTTGCTGCCTTCTGGCATGGATGCATCTCCACTCTCTTAAATAAACCCAGCATTTTTCCCCCTGTGGCAGCACAGGTCTTCCTGCACAGGAAGAAGGATCTGCAAGGAGGGACTTGAGATGGCATACAGGGAGAGCTCAGGGATAAGAAACATCCAAACCACCAACCAAATGAATTAAAAGACCGAGGGTTTGGGAGAGACGGTGCTCTTGCCTGTGTGCAAAGCAGCTTCTCTCTTGCAGCTACAAGGCTGTCAAGAGTTCCTCCTGCTGTCACAGCACTGAGGTGCTGAGAGCACAAGTCAAGTCCAGAGAGGATTTAAGCACAAGGAAGCAAACAAGAAAACCTCTCTTCTTGTTCCAAATGTTTTGTGAGCCCTCAAGCACAAGAATCTCAGCAAGAGGTTGAGAACTGCAGATGTTTCCATGGTCTGAGGGTTTTCTGTGATGGTTCCCAGCTCCCTTGGCTCCACGTACCTAACCTGGCAGTTCAGCTCTTTTCTGAGCTGCTCTTGGATTTCTGCAAGACCGTCCCTGGAACTCTCATGAGTGAAGAACAAATAGGTCAGCAGCACAGACTGCTCCAAAATCATTGGTAGACCACTTGAAGAAAGGGGAGGGAGGTTTTCGGAGAAATTCGCTGACATGCAAAGAGGATAAGAATGCTCTTTTGTGCTTTGGGAGAACACAAATTTATAATCTTTTTAGTTTGCAGTGGGTTTCATTATTGTAATCTACAGCTGCTTCATGTTACAGCACCAACACTCAACTTCCCTTGCCAAGTGTCAGCTTTACTTGTTCAGTGCCTCAGTTTACCCACATGGAAAGAAAGTTGCCCAGTCTCGTGAAACAGTGTGGCAGAAGTAGGAACAAGCTTGCAAATGCCAGTCCCCAGCCCAGTACTCCGGGTTCACAGCACCTGGAGAACAATCCTCCCTCCCCAGGGAGGCCCTATCTGCCCGGCCCAGGGGTGACTGCTTTGCACATGCTGCTGTGGCACTGTCAATTTTCATCCCAGCTGCTGCACTAACAATCCCGTATCTCCCTTTGAAGTCCTGCTCATTTCCAATTCTACATCTGTGAGTCTTCATGAATAATGACTCTGATCTATCTGCCTCAGGCTCCCTGCTCACTTAGGATACAGACTCCTGGGCTTGGCTAATCCCCTTTGTTTCCCCTTGTCCCCAGTCTCAAACCCAGAGATTATGACAGGTTCTCTTTTTCCCAGATTCTCATCACCATCCTCAGGTGGGAGCAGAAATCATGCAACGTTTCCCAAAGTCTTCTCAAGCTACCCCCCTTAGGCCATGGTGCGGCACAGCTCAGTAGCAAAGGAAGTCACGAAATATGGTTGCATAACAAGAATCAAAAGCGATACAGGAGATAATAATCTTGTCCATAAAATGATTAAGATGAGCTGCAGAGCTTGCTTGCTGCCACCATGACTGTGGAGAGAGCAGGGCAGCACTACCACCCTCACTGGTGCGGATCTAGGCTAAAGGGAGAGGGATAGGCAGTGGGACAAGGAGCAGAGCGAGGATTCAACAGCAGATTAAAATGAAAACTTTTTTTGAATTCAGTTTGCTAGACATCCCCAGGTTTACCTTGAATATCCTGTGGCCAGCTAGGGAATATCTGTACAGGCAGGTGAAAACAGTCCTGGGATGATCGGACATGAAGTGGTGAGAAAGGTCAAAGGGGATTACACTGAGCTGTCGGACCAGGTCTGGTACTTGTAGATGCTTAGACCTTACCCTAGATGTTATTCACCTTGAGCTCCCTAGCACAATGATAACCCAACACCACCAGGCTGATCTTCCAAGAAGCAACCTCTGCCTTTTGTAAATCACTCTACCAAAGTGAGTTCAAAGAGTTCAAGACCATGTCAGTCTCGACACACAAGCTGAATTTGGTCATAAGACCATAACAGCTCTGGAGGTATGCGCACCCCAAGCTGGTGGAATGCAAGCAAAAAGCTCTCCAGCCTCATTAGCTCAACATGGTGCTCTAGCTAATATGCCTGGCAACTTGGCAAGCATTGTGTTAGCACAGTTACTGGGCTTCTGTCCTATATAGGGATGGTGCATATGGTTTTGGATCTCCTTCCGATTGTCCTTATGCATCTGGACTGGCTCATCCTTCAGCTGCTGAAACACCATGGCAAAAGCTTGTAAAAGGATGCTTTATTCATTGTGGAGTCTCCTCTGTAGCTTCCCCCTGGACTTGTTTCAGAAGCACTGCTGGTCTCTCAAGTGCTCATTGATCGTCTTTTCTCTGATCTCCACACTCTGTTCTCCTCCTTGCAATTTAAACTGACGCTATTGATTAGGCCATCTCTTACAAACATTTGACCTACAGTATTTGTCTCCAGGAATAGCATTTTTTATATGACCTATTAAAACAAAGATTTTGTATTTTACTGCACCCATTCCTTCATGTCAGGGCTGTTCCAGCATTCCCATATCTCAGCTTTGCACTCAGCCATCTCAAAGCAAACCCCATGTATTTTTCCTTCTATGTGTGGGACACTTCTGGCTTGAGACCTTTTCCTCCTCACCTATCTAAGCCATTCCAGTTTTGGGGCTTTGTCAAAAATAATTCTCCAGTACAATGAGGAAATTTTCACCTACAAACTGCACTGCTGGACTCACCACTAAACCATGTCCCCAGGTGTCACATCTATGTGGTTTTGGTACACTTTAATGTATGGTAGTTCCACCACTTCCCTGGGCAGGCTGTTCCAATGCCTGGCCACACTCTGAGTGAAGAAATTTTTCCTTATATTCAAACTAAACCTGGCCTGTACAACTTGAGGCCATTTCCTCTCATCCTGTCCCTTATTACCTGAGAGAAGAGGCCAACCCCCACCTGGCTACAGCCTCCTTTCAGGTAGTTGTAGAGAGAGATAAGGTCCTCCGAGCCTCTTTTTCTTCAGGCTAAACAACCCCAGCTCCCTCAGCTGCTCCTCATGAGATTTGTGCTCCAGACCCTTCACCAGCTCTGTTGCCCTTCTCTGGACACACTCCAGTACCTCAATGTCTTTCTTGACGTGAGGGACCCCAAAACTGAACACAGGATTTGAGGTGTTGCCTCACCAGTGCTGAGAAGGGGACAATCATTGCCTTGGTCCTGCTGGCCACACTGTTTCTGATACAAGCCAAGAATGTACGATCTTACGCATGTTCACATTCTCTTCTTAACTGATTCTCCCCACTTCTCAGCTACTTGCATTCTCCACCTAGTAACTGAACAGTTATTGTCCCTAAAGCACTGCAAGGCACCAGCACACTGCCAGGGTGTGACTCAGCTGATCCAACACTGATGCTTTCATAAGGACACATAATCTAAACTCCCATTCTGATCAATGGAGAAACCCAGGTACTTCAAGACCACCTCATCCTAAAATATATGGAGAAAAAAATAGGTCAGGTGAATGAAGACTTAAGACTACCTTTTGTCAGCTTCATGACAACAAGATGACGGGCTTTGGATGCAATATAGAGATAAAGCAATGACACAAGAATGATAAAAACGGAAAAGCAATTTACAACTATTATAATGCTTGCTAGACTTACACCCTTTCTCTAAAGCACAGACTTTCTATTTCCAGAGTACGCTTTACATGGGCCAGAGTTACAGTTAGCAGTGGTGTATTAGAAAACAACTCCAAGGTGTTCAGCCACAATCCTAGGACATAAACCAGGCAGCAGTGGTGGGTGTAGTGAAGACGAAATCCCTATGATTTCAGCATACGGGCCTGGGGAGACTGATGGAAGACATGGTGCAGTTTGGGAAACCTTATGGGTAAACCGAAAAAAATGAGAAGGGAGTCATGGGAGATTGAGGGCCAAAGGAAGCAACTTGCATTGGCAGATTCTATTTGGTTAGAAAATAGAAGATTAAGAGGCATCTTGAAGACAGAGCACAAAATCTGTGTTAAAACACCAGGTTGTAAAAAAGCCTCATTCTTGTTGAGAAACAGATAACGGGCTGATGGCTGGAATCTAGAAGCCTACAAATCCGGAAGGTTCAAATCAAGTGGAAATTGGAAGCAGTCACCCATGTTCACCCACGTGAGATCACTTACCTGCAGAAAGAAGCCATTCTTCCTTTAGAGGGCAGTGAGAAGTAAAATTTTACTTCAGATATTATCAGATATTATCAGCATTTTACGAACAACACTTCCTTCTTTTTTGGTCATTTCCCTACATTCTAGCACAGCTTCTGTATCAGCAGTCCTCCCTTCCAGAACAATAGCCCTGATCAGACAACATCCAAAGACCAGCTTGCACTGTGTGAAACAATACAAGAAGTCAATAGGCTTTTCAGTAACCATTTAATAGCCTATTGTATCACCCTGTACAGGCCACAGTCCAGTTCCTAGCTGTGCTGGCTGTACTTCAGTAGCCCTCGGAACATGTCCAAACAGACTGGCTGGCTCTCCTCCAGCACTCATCTGGGCATCAATGCATAGTCCCAGATAAGGTGGCTGTATTTTTGTTTTTCCCATCTAGTTCCACCCCAAGCAACTCCTTATTACACTGTACTCAAAAGCATACCCCAGCCCCTCACTGCAGCCTTGTACAAAGCCAGAATCTGATTTTCAGTGTTTCAGTTTTATTACAGATTCTCGCATTTAGTTCACAGCAAGGGCCTCATTTGTACAAAACTGTGCACCAGTCTGGTGTTATGGACACCATGGCCTGAACACGACTTACAGAAAAATGTTGGGTTCCTGTATGAAGTGCTTGACCTGTCAGATGAAGTGTTTATAGGTAACCCGTCAGAAGCTTGATGAAAATACCCATTAAACAGACCTATTATACCTATTGACAATTTACCACATCTTTAATAGGGAGAAATAAACCTGCTTCAACAGACAGTACTTATTCTTGTCCAAATGTACCAGTTTCACTTTCTATTGTGCTTACCAACACATTGCTTGGATTGCAGTAAAATCTGATCTCCTAGAATTGCAGTCCAGCAACACTTGTGTGCTAAAAGCTGATGTACATCATCACTATCCTAGAATAAATTCTCCAATGGGTCCATTTAAAGTTCATGTTGTTACTTCAAGCATGTATGTGAGGAAGAGATGAAAGGGGGAAAAAAACCCACCCCAAGACCTAGACAAAAAGAGATTGCTTTAAAGAAGAGATATTTATTACAAAATTAAGTTCCAAATTCTACCTCATTTTCCATTATCACCTGTACAAAACACATTTATAGCTCAAGGGAACATTCTGCCATCTACACCATACGGTACAGTAATTGCACTGCAGTTAGAAGAATTCAGTTCATGGACAGATGCACGCATGCACCCACCGGCTGCATTAGTAAGAAAGGTCAGGATATAGGACAGAAGTACAGAAGAACCCCTCTCACTGTTTCTCCAAACTCTTGCTTAGCCAGGGGCAAGTTCTTCAAGGATGGCTCTAAACAGTGCCTCTTGTAAAACACAGTAAGCTCACTTGGCAAAGTTTTAGGGTCAATTACAAATTCAGCAGGAGTGGTATCTATGGTAATATGTCACCACTTCAGATATTACTCATGATAACCACAGCCCTTGACATTCAAGTAAAGAGCATAAAAAAGTTTAAAAAGTGAAGCAACTTGCAACCAACAACACAACCAAGATCTTAGTACTTCAAAGACAGAGAATTTTCAGTCCTGACTGCTTGCAGCCCACAGCCCCACCCCAAAGCGAGTATGCTACAGAGGTGGTGTTCTTATCCTCAGCCTTCCTTTCCCAGCAGGGAAGAGCCTTATGTTGTTCTAACAGTCCACACATTTTTGATTTCATGACACACTTGCCCATGTGTGGGGTTATGGGGTCACTTGCTGTAAAGGAGGAAAAAAGCAACCTTACCTACATTCCTCAGCCGGCAGAGACACAGGGCACTGCTAAGGAGGTTTTCACGCTGCCAGCAGGATCCTGAGAGGAGGAAACAGTGCTTGTGCACAGAGTGCCAACCCAGAGGGTCACTCAGTCACAGCATGGAAGGGAAGCTGCTCAGCACAGCAATGGAGAATTTCAGGTAAATGCCTTGTGTTTCCATGCTAACAGTTGGTTGGCTCTCAAGCCCCTTAAAAACAATTCTCTGAGGGATTCAGGAGGGATGGGAGGCAACTATCAAGTAACACATGTTTACCTTTCCATAAGAAGGTTCTGGTTTTGCTCTCAGTACATGTGACAGGTATTCATCCACTCAAGCTACTACAAGATGTCCTGTCCTACCCCTTCTTCCGGCACCTGTACGAAATGGATGCATAGCCCAAAAATTGGGGAAAGAAAAGACATGTCCTGTACTTGGGCATACTTCAAGAACCAGAAGGAAGGAGGAAGACATAAAAAAGTATATCCTATCAATGCCCTTTGTGCATCAATCAGCCTTTCCTATCAAGATGCAAAAAGAAAACCCTATACAGACTAGAGAGCGGTGGTGGCTCCCAGGGCTGCAAACAATGACAGCAAACAGTGATGACACAAAGTCCTCCACCTGGACCAAGAGCAACCTTGGCACAGAAATCTCCATTCAAATCCTCCTCAGAGTCACATCTGTGTCTCATAGCATGAGTAGTCCAGTTCCTGGAAATAGACCAGTCCCTGCTGCTGGAATAGATGTGTGTGTATCAATGTCCTGAAGCGACTGTTAACAGAAACCTTTTAAGATGGATGGATTGCTTAGGATAAAGCTAGATGAGCCTAAAGGCCCTCTATCTATCCTTCAGAGACTCAAGAGTTGAAAATAGAGTTTACACACAAAAAGAATTTGAAGCTGGGAATGTGGCAGCCTGCAGCTTTTTGTGATTTGAATCCATGGATACAGTTTGATGAAATACATTGTCAGTGATAAAAGGAGCCCTGTCAAGCAAGGTTCAAAGAGAGCAGCTGCTCCAGAGAACAGCACCTTTTGGCTTTAGAAAGCACTGTCAGCTATTTTCCACACGACTGGAGAGGACAACTAATGAGCAGCTCTCAAAACGAACCTGCACTCATTCCATAAGCCCAACCGGAAAAACTGAACCGAGGCAGCCCAAATTCCATCCTGAAAGTGAAGAGTGCCTTGCACCCACTGCCTCATGTCTGTACCACTCAGAGATTTCAAGACAGAGTCAGGAAGGGAATCCAAATTATTGTATTTTATTGACCTTACAAAATATCAGTTACTATTATGTTTCAACAATGGCCTGACAGGTTTTGTTTTAAGAAGCAAATACTGAAGGTCAGATTCTAACTAGAATAATTTTTCAGTATTTCTCTCCTGAAAGAAGACAGAGCTGCATCAATTTACACTTACTTGAAAACTCAGCCCTTGGAATCCAGAAGGTGCAGAGGAAATGTCTGCTTTTAGTCTTCAATGTAGACCTTTCAATCCTTTTAACTCCAATCAAAAATAAAAATTCTGCTGGAAGTTGCTCCCCCTTGTGGAACAGCTAGATTTTTTTTTCACTGTATGCCTCCACCCCCTTACCGGCACACAAGACCTAAGAAATAGATTAGTCTCAATGCCAGTCAAATGCTCCCAAGAGAATTTCTGAAGTGACAGACCTAAAGAAAAATAAACCTTTTGTCTGTATTGAAACAGAAGCTGGACTTGTGCATAGGAAGGTGGGATGGGAGCATGACATTTGCTGCCTTCAGCACTCAGCTGCCAATCCACATCCAAAAGATTATTAATAATAAAGGATGGAGGGACCCTAGCCAAGGAACAGACTAGTTCATCTTCCTCAGGCAGCTCCTACAAAACTGACCCCTTCATAATAACTGAAAAAAAACAAAGTTACTAACACAATTTTTGCATTCCCAAGGTTTAATCTGATGAATAAAGAGTGTTAGAAACTGTAATTCCAAAACACTCACAAGTTTCCTAGATTTTTTTTGTTATTAATGCTAAGGGGATGTGCTGGAAAGAACTCTGCACTTTAAATCATGGCTTTTGCCAGCTCTTCTGGCAAATCCTCCCCATGACAATGGACTACCTTAGGAAAAGCTTGTATTGAGGACAGCAATGTATTATAAAGTCAATAATCTCACCAAGAGTAGAAGATGCTGGATCACATTGCTACAAGGCAGCACTGCACTATCTGCCTTCCACATTACTAACAGTTAATTTGCTGCTGCTGTCAGATCTGGCAGATTCTGAAGAAGTTTGCAGCCTTCCCCCACATCCTTCTTGCCCATGTATCACCTCTGTGAACTCCTGGCATGCAGGTAGAAGCACTTCCTGCAATAACAGGTGGAAAAGAATCATCAAACCCAGCAGCTAATTATTGCAATGACTTCCCACCATGTATAAGCAGCAGGTGATCAACTCAAAACCTTCAGAACCAAAAGCACAGGTCCATCCCATCTGAGCTAGTACCTATAGGAGTCATCTTCTGGAGAGATGTGACATACCAAGCCAGAGCCTTACAAAAGCAAGCAGCTGCCTTACTGAACAATGCTATGGATCTCTACCAAAGAAGAATGAAAGCAAGTCTGACTGGAGTCTAGTCACGTCCCTCCCCCCACCCCGCACAACTATGCTAATGCAGCCCTTCTGTGTGGTAGGAAATGTACTGGAATCCAAGATTTGGTAAGAGAAATAAATGCACAGTCCATGTTTAAAGGCAGACACACCCACCTGCTGCTCTTCCTCTACCTGTAATTTTGATGCAAGGCTGTGAAGCAAAGCAAGAACTCTGAAATAGAAGGCATGAGTTCATTGAAACATACACAGAAGAGTTTTTCAAGTATTACTTCTTGAGATAGGAACGCAGCTGGGATCTAAGTGTCATTCACGTTGGATGCTACAAGGTAGCAACTTGAACTTCGACAACAAACTGACACTGGATAAAGAACAGGAAATAGAAAAAAAGGGACATCAATAAAAATAGACCTAACACAGGACGAAGGCACCTGATAAATCAAATTCTTCTTTCTTTGAAGGGGTGGATTCAACATCCAATGGCTCCTGACACTTCACAAAGAATTTTTGCCTGGCCTCACATTTCCTTGTCATTTGATGTTCAGCAGTCTACAGAAGGAACTTGTTCAATATGGGAATACACTGAGCAGATACTTTGGCACCAGCAGCCAGTTTTGCAGATGCCACATTGATTGAGGTGAAGCTTTCCCTTAAAAGCACAGGCACTGGCACTGAAATAGCTGGGAACAAAAGCTGAATGACAGCTGTCTGTAAGATTTCCAAGCTATCATTACAGTCTCTAGTACACCACCATGCTGGTCTCCACCGCGTACTGGGGCTGAAAATAAATCACCCACCATTTCCACTGTAATTTCTTTGGCAGCTTCAGACAGAACTGGAAAGAAGCTACAAAGAGCTGAACTGGAGCAGTCTGGCTCTGGAAACAGGCCTGCTAGGTGAGTTGTTTAAATGATTAAAGGTGACCAGAAAGCAAGGCAGTATACAGGGATAAACAATTTCCATCTCTGCAGAGGGCCTGTGAGACAGGCAAGGCACGATGGCTCAGGAGATTTCAAACAGACCCTTTCAGTCAAATTTTTTAAAAATTCAGGGTCAGAACAAAAAAACCTACAGACAGCCAAGGCAGGTAGAATGAAGGTCCCCAGATACAGTAAAAAAAAAAACTTCACCATAAGAAAAGTTGTTAATCATGATAAAAGTCCTATAGTGCTTCAAACTGTAGTAGTGCTTAGATTACAAGAAGGAAGACACACAAACTAATGGAGTGTACATGCAACCGCAGACAGCCTCCAACTTGTACTGGTCTGGCTGCTGGAATGCCACTGCTGTTTGACTGACATATACTGCTTCAAAGAATTAGCATTTAGGCAACCAGTTGTCCATTAATATAACCTAAGGATTCAGGACATGAATCTTTTAATTTAAGGGGACCTTCTCATCTTCTGCATCTTCCAATGCAGGCAGTGCAAACAAATGCCAAAGCTACAGGGTTACTATACCCCGAGTTCTCCAGAGAGGGCATTTTATAGTCACACGTCTTCAAAGCACCAGAATGAGCCTGACATGCAGTAGACCTCCTGTTTCTGATCCGCTGCTCCCAGGCTTCCTTTGCTCTAGAACTCCCAGGAGTCCATCCACCGGAGCCCTGCCATGGGACTGCTAGGGTCAGAGGCCATGGGTCCTATCATCCCATAGGACAGCGGATGGAAGAGGTAGAAGCTGTGGAAAGAGACCAAATGCCCATCAAACACAGCACAGTTTTCTGTCTCAAGAAGTTCGCAGCCTATGGGACCTTTCTCCTTGGGCTGCTCTAAGCTCTACTGGGGACCTTCTAATCTCTGCTGAACCCAATATACACAGTTTTATCACATGTGGTATTTTCTCTTAGAACCTAATAAAACTTACAACAATGAAAAATTTGCCTGTATTTGAGGAATATATCACCATCACGGGGATTAGAACCACAAACCACTGAAGGGTGGGTTTGCAGGAGCATAGAGTGTTCACACTGTGTGCTGTGACAAAAGAAAGATTCCCTGCAATGGCAAGATGTTCTTTAATGCATTACCGGGACACAGATCTAATCTAATCAAATGAATCTAATCAAATTTGAGGGTTTGGGATTGGGCTTGAGGGTGTCTGACAAATTCAGCAGAGAAGAGAAAAGGAAACAAAGGCTAAGGATAATTAACAGGCAGCAAAGTTTCTATTGAGATGGCAACCGTCACACATTCCATTCATGCAAAGTTCAGCTTTCAGCACTCACCTGTACAGGATGAGCAGAACCAGTGCCAGGAACCCACCTCCATATACCTTTCTAGTGCTGGGTGACAGGAACCCAGCGCAGAACTTCAGTAGTGCATCCCAGGTGATTCCTAGGAGAAGGAAGAGGTAGAATTCAGAAGAACAGAGCTGCTATGTTCAGAGACTAGGCTGATGAAACTCTGTTAACACCAGAGGACCATGTCAATTTTTAAATTCATTTACCTTGGTAACCTTCAAAACCATAGAGATTGTTTTGTATTAGCAAAGGTTCTTTTTTCCTACCTTTCCATTTGAATAAATGCAAAAGAGATCTGGGCCCCCGATGCTAATGAAGTTGGTATAAAATCACAGGAAAAACTACCAAAGCCAAATTATAAACAGACATGACAGAAAAGTGGGGGCAGCAAACAAAGCGGGAAGTAATTTATACACAAGAATCTATAAGAACAGTGAAATAGCAGAGAGTAGGAATCCCATCTCTAAATTTAAATGCCCTAAGCACTAGACATGACTGCCTCTTCAGGGTGATAACAAAAAAACCCAACCAAACAAAAACAAACAAACAAACAAAACCACCAAAAACAAACAAACAAGAATTGGCACTGCAGCTGCTTTGTGAAAAACATTTTGAGTAAGTCAATGCTTTCAAGCACCTTGTATGAGCAAACATAAAGCCTATAAAAACAATAAACATTTTAGTCAGAAAAACATTCAATTTAACAGAATATCACCTTTCCCCCCTACCTTGTCTTCTCCAAGACTCTAGTATTTACCTGTCAACATGCTGGAAAAAAGCATGGCAGGAAAGTAGTGGTGGAAGTAGAGAACTCGTCCCATCATAAAAAAAGGGAGGTAATGAAGGAGCCAGCCCAGTGTGATCTGCCCTCCACCACGTAGCACAACTCGGGACAGTTCTGGAACACAAATAAACAGACTTCAGCAGAGAAAAACTCAGCTACAGTTCCTATTTGCAAACCTTAACACACTAAGTAAACTCAACAGGAATGATCTTTGCAGGAAGTCACGTATTGGTCTGGAATTGCTTCAAGCCTCTGCAACTTCCTATCTGCATTCTTTATAAATATACAAGCACTCTTCAGGAGGACAGTTATCAGAAAAGATACACAAAGAGATATACCTAAGCCTCAAGGCATGGCAGGAGGTTAACCACCCTCTATGTTAAGACCAAACACGCAGTTTCTCAGAATGTGCATCAGACTAATCAGGTGATTCTGGTTTCTGATTGTTTTCATTGTCTCTGCAACAAGAGCCATCCAGATGATCACTTTGTCAGCCCTTCCTGGAAAGAAGTGGTGCCTAGTTTTCAGAGCCTGGTGAAAGGACTAAGAGCTCTGGTGTCTGTATACAGCTTAGCCAATAGCTTATTTTATAATTGAGAAGTTTCCCATCACATTTTAGAATTGACTTCCCACAAGGAGATCTACAAAATGAAGCAACCACTGATGTAAACTGGAATGGTCAGAGTATGACTAACTAGGGCTTGTGAAAAGCTCCATAACCTTGGCAATGGACATAACACAGGATCATTTTATCTCTTGCATTTGTCATTTTCTTTGCATAAATATCAGAAAATATTTATTGTCATAAAACACTGTGCATACTACAGAGTACAGGGCACATGCAAAGCTTGAGAGCAGGACATTGATTAATTGGCCTGTACCCCTTGCGGCCAATATAAGTAGCTGTGCACTGCTTTTGTAGAAGATCTGTGGTGTTCACTATTAAACTACAGATATGAAGTTCCCACTCTTTTCCCTGTGGATACTGCTTGATAATCCAAACTCAGTGGTTTCCAACCCTTGACACAAGAAGTCCTCCCATCCACACACTTTTAAGGTGCCTGCAAAAGGCATTCATGAAAAGGAAGACTGACCTCACCTTTGAGTTCAGACGTCAGTTGGACACCTCTCTTCAGAGCCACTGCAGTGCAAAGTGTTATCAGAAGATATAATCCAATAGTGACCAGATTTAGCCACCAAATCACCTACACAAGAGAAAAAGAAAGATTTGGGACTTTATGCTGGACATGTACATGTGACATGCAAACATTAAGAGTACATTAAGAGAGATAGTCCAAAAGGAGAAGGAAAAGAAACACTGTCACTGGGAGAAGCAAGACTAAGCTAAAATTTGCTTGACATTGGCTTGGAACCTCCCACTCCAACTTACCGGGTTTCCAAGCAAATAAACCCGATAATCTGTCTCATTGACACCAGAAAAACGCAGCCCCTGAGGAAAGAGATCAGAAGGGAGAAAAACAGATACTCATCAGTCCAGTTTGTATTTTGCACAGTGTTTAAGGTGAGACAAATTCCCATCCATGCATCTCAGGTGCTACAAAAGAAAGCTGACAGCATCTTCAATGCAACTACAAGGTGGTGTGCTTCAAAAGGCACTGCAAAAGCACTTGAAAATAGAAAGGACAATGGATTGATCAATATACCTGGTAGTTGATGGGCCAGTGCCAAGGTTTGGATGTAACTTCATTGTCCTTTGGTTTGAGACCGCTGTTTCCCTGCAGATAAGTCAACATAAAATTTAAATAAGCAGGCAGTTATGCTGCGATGTCTGGCCAGAAATGTCCATGTACACAAACATACATCAATACTCCTCCTGAGTGAAAGTTCTTTTTTGACCTACATAAACACATCATCTTCCACAATGGTCACAATTAGGACTGTGAATGTTTTAATACTACTGTGCAAGTGAAAATGGTTTTTGGGTAGCATAAGGGGCAGTATTCTCTTATTTCTCTTCTCCAGCTTTTCTGTCACTGAGGATACATGTTGCATAAGCAAAACCTTTTTTTCATTAAGAGACTAGTGTGACAGGTTTTCCTCCACTATGAAAGAAAAGCCTCAAAGATTACTCCCATGGAAACTCATGCAGGTGCTTCCTTACCTGAGACAGGATTATCACTAATTGACATGGAAACACTTTACAAGTACTAACAATAATGTGCTTGACTACTTTTTTTCTCTTTAAAATCTGAGAAGAGCTTCACAAACAGTAGCAGAGAAAACCCTAGACTCCCTTCTCAAAATAGTAACTTCTTATTCTTCAGATGAAGAATTGAGGAGCTGGAAGCAGAAGAGCTGTGGCCAAGTGTACAAAGAACAATCATGGAAAAGGACTGCAAGAGCAGTCCACCTTGCAAATATTAAATCTGCTCTCTTTAAATATATATATATATTCAGAGATAAAAAGTAAACCAGAAATCACAGCTCCTTGATGAACTTGAAAAATATCAGAAGTTTTCCATTTTCAATATAAACACTTATTGTGCTTCTAAATTCTGTTTAAAAATTCTGTTTAGCTGATTTTTCTGATTTTGACCACAGTAATATCCTCCTGCCTCACAAATACTAATTTTACTTTAAAGCATTACAGGAAGGTAGGGAAAACATTAGTAGCTAGATCACACCAACAGCAGATCCAGGCATTAAGCCTAAGGCTTCCAAAGTTTGACTTGGAAAATTTAGCTCCAAGACCATCCTTTTTTCTAAGCATAAATTCAAGTAGGTTGCTTGGGCATGTAAATTCTGCCCTAGCTTGCAGCCATCACCCAGATCTCTCAGAAAGTGCTACTTTTTTTTTTTTTGAATGCAAGAGAGAAGAGGAAGAAAATTATAATTTAGAATCAATGATATCCTACCCGGATCATAACCATGTGGGATTCTAGCAGAATTTCTGCAAAAGAAGGCTTCAAAACATCCAGGCTGATATTGGGCACTTCAAAAAAAGAGAGAAAAATAGATTAGAAGTTTGTATGGTTTACTTTTATTTGCCCTTTTCATAATAAACTAAACTCTCTCCTCCTACAACAAATCTGCTTCCAGAACCTCTTTTAATTCTCTATGCAATTTATTCATATTCTAAACACAGTGGCTTGCAGTCAAAAGTATCCCCCAGTGAATTTTACAATTGTTGTACTCCTAAATTTCCTCCTTTACTTCCAGGAGCAATACAAAATAGATAAAAGTCCATGAAATAAATAGATTTGTATTTCTGGCAGAAATTAGAGACATACTCTTCATAGTCTGCTGTGTTTCTGTAAATGAGCCATAAGTATGGGAATGTAAAATACATTACAACAGAAGAGGAAATTATACCAAGTCAACAGCCCAGGATTTCTCTCCTTTGGTTGCTTTCACAGGAGGAAGAACAGGAAGAAGTAAATGTTTTAATAACTTGGAACTCAGCCCAAGTCACCTGAAATTCATGGGATGAAAATTGTGTTAAATAACCCAGGCCAGTTGAGCCTGTGAAACATATGTAACTCCTGGATGAGGCTGCAAGGCCCACCTGTGTAGTGGTTTGGTCCAAAATACTCATTACGGTTTACCTTCTGTGAGATAAGAATTAGGAGAAAAGCACAGCAGGCACAAAACTTGAAAGAATATAAAGAAGTTTATTAACAGACCTAAAAGAAGTAAGAGAGGAAAAAAAAATCATACCACACCTTCAGAACACTTCTCCTCCCACCACCTTTCTCCCTTCTCCCACTGACAATTGTAAAAAAACAACCCTTGAGATGTTCAGTCTGTTTACCACTTCCATAATAACCTTGTTCAGTCCATTTAGGAAGAGGAGTCTCTCTTGTCCATGCTATGAAAGCATTATCACAACGAGACAGCTGCCTGGGCTGGTTCTCTGCTCGCATGTGAGTCCCTTCCCCTGACTTGCAGCTTTTCCCACAACTGCTTTCGAGGGTCTACTCTTGAATTACTCCCATGGAAACTCATGCAGGTGCTTCCTTACCTGAGACAGGATTATCACTAATTGACATGGAAACACTTTACAAGTACTAAATTTAAATTTAAAAAAACAATTTTAAGGTTGAGCCCTTCAGAAACAAAAGTTCTCTTCACCCATCTCTGGGAGCATTTCATCTCTAAGAACAGAGGCACTCCTCCTTCCCTGGGAGCAAAGGGTCCTCCTCATCTTCATCTCTAGGACTATCTCTGGGAGCATCTCTAGGAACAGAGGTCTTGCCCTTTCCATGTAGAGTAAGAGTCCTCATCGCTTCCATCTCTCCCTGTTCAAACTTCTCATCAAATTACAGCTGCTTCAGCATCTGCCTATCTCAGCGCAGGTGCTTTTGCTCACAAGTACAGGTTGAACGCTCCACCCCCCATGCCTTCATGAAATTATAACGGGTACTCTGATGCATCATAGCTTTACAACAGAATTTCAGCTTTAAGCATCTCCTCTTTCTCCTCCCTCAGGTTTTCAGCTCTTCACAGCACTAAAAGGGTTAATCTCACCCAGGCCTTGCAGCTGGAATGTCGATTATCACTGTTGGTCACATGATCCTTTGCCAGTCTTGGCTGCACTGGAGAGGGGGAGCCGAGCTGCTCTGGCTGCCCACAGCAGGGCTGGGGGGGGGTTCTGCAGGTGGAACAGGGTCCATCGACTCCAGGATGGCCGTGGCCTGGCCCAGCCTGGCCCGAGCAGGGCCTGGGCTGGGCCCGCTGGCCCCCGCACGGGGCCCGTAGCCACCTGTCCCAGTGCCGGAAACGAGAGAGAGCTCTGCCCGGAGTTCGTCTATTCTTAAGTGTGGATCACAGAGGCAGTCAGAAGCAGTCAGAATTTAAGTGGCTTAAAAAATTGTCCATATTCAAACTGGCCAGCTGATAGGTTCTGCCAGGTCATAGAGGAGATGTAAGCACCCCTTTGCAAGAACATCACTTCTGGGACTATGCTTTGCTAACCCATGACAACCTGTCATTACAAGCAAACTTAGATCTCTGTCACACACAATTCATTTCTTGATGGTACTGCAAAGTCATTATTTAGCACACCCCCAGTAAGAGAAAGAAAAAAATACACCAGAACAGAGTGGATCCTAGCTTTTTAAAAAAATCTTTGGAATATATATGACATACTCATATCAATGACAACAATTCCCAATTAAACAATATTAGAAATAACAGCCTGTACTGGAGTGCTTTTGTAATACATTCAAATCTGAAAATCCTTTAAAAAGTCTTTATACTTCCACTACACTTCAAGCATTATCACCAGCTTCCAGTACAATCAGCGAAATAGAAAAGGGCTCTCCATCCCTGCACAGGCTCAAGTTGAGCGAGTTTGTACTTAAGCTGGGAAATTCACAGACAGTTCAAATGCAGAATGCCAGTTACTGCTATCTGATACCTCATCCCTTCCTTTAACAGCAAGCCAAGACGCACCCTCAAAGGAAAAGGAAATAAATTACTTACATTTAGGGTTAATATGATCTTCAAAGTTCCAGAGGGAATTGGGTGTCTCCTTCAGGTATGGTGTGCAGGTGACTTCCACTTGTTCCCAGCCCCTGAGGATCAGCAGAACAGTTCACCACCACCCCACAGAACACTCAAAACTTCCATTTCATGTCTAATTTTTCCCCATTTGGCTTTATACTTCTCTGTAACACTTCAGCAGTTGCATTCTTACATGCTATGAGAACCATGTAGAAACCAAAATAGATCTGCAAGGCAGTTGACATCAAAATCCCACAGAACAGTTGAACCACATTTCTCACTTTCTCACCTAAAAAACCCTAGGTCCATATATAAACAGTGGGATTTTTGAAAATTATGCACCTTGCCAACTAGAAACTACTTCCAATTCAACCCTTATAGTCCCTCCAAAGAAAATCACCATCATCAATTTAAGTAAACCCGTACCTACAACAACTGTATTACAGAAACCAAACAATTACCTTAGAAGATACCAATAACTGTTCTTTAGTCTGTCACCCTATGTCTAGTAGGTCACATCAAAGACTTTGGGAGAAAGTGCATCAAATCTGGCAGTAATATGACAGATTAATAAGGAATTTTCTATCAACCACCACTTAGCAAATTTCACTAATTAAGTAATCCATTAAATAATTACTATTAAATTCTCTGAAGGACACTGATTATTACCTTTTAAATATAAAAAATATAAAAATCCGATATACTCTAACCATCCTTATTTGCAGTTAACAAGCATTTTTTCCCCTCAGCTCTTACTATCATCAGTATTTTGTGGCAATAACTTCCATTCACATAGTAAGTTGTTAGGGGGGAAAAAAAACCCCAATTCACAACCTTTTTTGAATGCTCTTGATGTAAACTGTTTTTTTTTTTTTTTTAACTGAACACATTATTTACCCATGAGCCCAGTTTTATGGTGACGTCTAAGTGGCATTTGCACTCCTGGCCATGCAGGTGCCAGAGATACCTGCCTGCTCTCACTACGATCCAGCATCCACAGGATTCCTTAGAATGTGGTTTTACCCCAACACAGTGAAGGGAAACCTAGAGCAGCAGAAAGGGAGGCAGCTCTCAAAACAGCAGCAACATGACATGACTGCACAGCCTGTGCTTCAGGATCCATGTCAGCATCCCACACAGTGCAGCTTTACAGACAGGGCAGCTTCCTGGGCATGAGCCTGGATGTCTCTGCATATACCTCATTTTAATGATGAAGATATATAATTCAAGGACAAACAAAACCCCAACCCCTGCTAATAGCAGCTTGTAACCACTGCCTTGCTTCAGATGATGCATGCAAAAATGGCAGAAGGTCTCTAATCACAAGGTAAATTAATACCAATAGAAGGCAATTTTGAAGATTATGAACTGGGGTATGAACTGCCCCAGTTTCCAGTGATATTTGCAAACCCCAAGTAAAAAATGGGAATTAAAGAACATGTCTGTCATCCTGACCTGGCCTTACCAGAGGACAAGATCTATGTCCATGCCACTCTTGGATCTCTCAGTAAGGGATAATATTTTTCAGAGCCATATACCTTCACTGTAACAGACTGCATAATCCTAACCCAGATCTTCCCCTCTGGGCATATTTTCAGCACTTCCTAGCTACATTTTTATTCTTTTAGAGAAATAGAGGAAATGAGGTTATTGCTTAGTCTAAAAGTACCATTGAGTAAAGGAACATGTCAGCTCAAGGCCTTGCATCCCCTTGGATGGGGTTTACAAACTATTTACCATTTTGGCAGAGTCTTTCCAGAAGAGCCCAATATACACCCTGTGGCCACATGGGTTAGCCGGACCTGACTCCGCAGGACTTTGATGAGCTTCCCAGTCTTTCTGCCTACCACTTCAATCCGCCAGAAGTCATTGGAGTCTCCTGTTCCATTCTGTCATGCAAACATACCATTGGAGAAAAAAAAATTACAAAAATAGGAAAAAGAAATGAAAGAATGCCCAAACTAGAAGACATACAGAACTGAAGCACTGCAAACAGGAAATTCTGAAACTCTACTGGGGGCAAAGCTAAACAAAGTAGCCCAGACCACCCTCACTCACAGTTCAGAGGAGAGATTCCCCATCAGGAAGACATCATTCTAGACATAAGCAACCACTCAAAAATATATCTCTATCTTTCCAATCTTAATTTTGTTTGCTTTCAATTCATTCTTGACTGTAGCTCAGAGCTACAGCATAAACAGGGGTAACTTGGCTGCTTCACAAAAGGGGTTTAGGCAACAGATCTTTGTGTTTAGGAATTCAGCCCTCAAAGCAGATTTAATCTTCGTGATTCAAAATTCTGTCATCATTCTGTCAAAAAAACACTTGTCGATGTGACAAGGCCAAATATATAAAATAATACTTGTCAGAGCAACTTCAAGGTTGCTCAGTTTGTCATTTCTGGAGCTGAATGCTGCCAAAGCTAGACTGACAGTAAAAGTTTAAATTTTTTTTTAATCTGTGTTCACATTAAATAGACCTTAAATATGAGATAACTACATCATATAATCATACTACACCTGGTTTTTCCTTCAGGATGGCAGATGTCCATCTATCAACCTGGCTAACAAACTAAAAAAAGCAACAATAAATTGCCTTGGCATTATATGAACTCTCCCAAAAAGAAGCAGCTTTTGTTTTATCTTGCCTTCACTTACTATTCCGTAGCCAGTGACTTGAAAATGCTTCCTTGTCAGGGGAGCCTCATGCTGGTGACTGTGCAGATTTCTAGAAGTTCTGAAATGAAATTAAAAGTCAAACCTTTGAACCTTGTCAATTTGTGATAAGAACATTGGTTTGAGCCACTCAGAGATCTGCCAGTACTCTAACCACTGAATTGCAGCTGAGGGCACAGCACGATGCAGCCTTAACAGGATGGGGGACATGAAGTGAAACTGTCAATTCCCAGCATGTGACTCTGAGCTTATGCCACACTGGGCAGTGACAGAAAAGGATGACAGCATGAATAAATCCAACCCTCAAACTACAATCTACCACCTCTAAAAGGAAAAGAGGTTTGTTTCGTTTTGCTCTGTTATTTTGTTTTTTTTTTAAATTAACAGTAAAAGTGTGACAAACAGACCAGTCTTGTAAGAAGAAAAGCAAGATCCTGACCTTTTGTGATTATCAGTTTTGCTTTTGAGGGGAAAGATTGTGCCATTTAGGGGGAAATCAGTGGCCACCATTTAGCACCAGCACAGTGCAAAGAGCCTCCTACCGTGGCAGGGTCTGCCAACTGCGGCAACCAGAGAAACGTGGCCATGGCCCGCCAGTCCTTGCCAAAGCCGCTGGCAGTGCCCAGCGCGCTGCCGGCGCCCGGCCGCATCCGCACGGACGTCTCTGTCCCGCGGGCTGCGCCACAGCCCGGCCCCGCCGGATCCTGCCACAGTGCCGCCGAGTCACTCCTGTGCTGGAGACCTCATCGGGACTCAACCCATTTTGCCTAATCAAGATTTTATCATCCTCATTACCGTATATTTGATAGTAAACTCCCAAATTAAAAATTTTTTTTAAATAGTCTTATAATCATTTTGGAAACCTAAGCAATGATTTGTGCATATGTCATACTGAATACAGCACAACATGATTTCCAGACTCACAAGTTTAGAGGTTCTGTTAAGAAATCAAAGCTGTGAAAGCACAGAGCATTTTGGCATAGTGACGTTAGACTAGACAAAGACCAAATATCAAGTCATTAGGGTTTCCCTGCTTCCTCTTAAGGTATTGCCTGCAGAGAGGGAAGTGTCCAGCTTCCATTTTCATCCAAAGTGCTATGATCTCAGTGCTCTCGAGAATTTCAGTGGGTGGGTACTACCTATGAATATAGGAATAGGATACTTGCAGTACACTGACAAAAAAAACCATACTCTATTTGCCTAGCAAATTCAGCATGGAGACAGGGAACAGAATGAGGGTTTTGAAATTGTTTCTCTGGAAGAGTTACCCTGATTATCACACCTCACACACCTGAACAAATCTCTGTGCTGCTTAGGTAGGTATTTCTAATAAATTGTGTGGTTATCTTGAAAGTTTCTCATTTAATACACACTTTTCAAAACATTAACCATAAAAGAAAAACTCTACAAACCTCACACTGGAAATTCAGATATACAGATACCTCTGTCACACAGCCTGATTGTGCTCATCTAACCATAATCTCCAGCAGGACAAGTCTCCCACCAGTTCTATTCAATCACACAATCTCTTTGAATCCCAGAAATCATCCTTACTCTTTATGTTCCAGACGAATAATATCTCCATGCCTCACAAACTCCACAGGGCTTGAGGGGTCAGACAGATCTGCTGAAGGAAGATGAACTGATCATATCAATGCACTTACAAACTTACCAGGGTCTTAGAAAGTTTCTTGCTGATACTCATGCCTCAAGCAGATAATAAAGCAAAAATAAAGTGTTGTGTTGACTCTAAGCCTGGTGTAAAACTTTGTTCTAGACTCTAACCGTGGGAGCTACTCCAAAGAATGTGAATTATAAATGACTCTTGCAACACTGATTATAATTTTTCTTAGATATCTATGTTATTTACATTTTTTGCTGTTTAGACAATTCTTGTTAATTTTTATAAACACATGTGGCAGGTAAAAAAAGGAAACTGCCAGACCAAGCATGCCTCAGCTACACACACTACATAATCTAAATCAACAGCTTTCCATACAAACCACAGATCATCACATTCAGTACTCTTATCTTGTCCCAAGCAATCATCCACAAAAATCTATCAAACAAGATGCACCAGACTGTAACAGAACCCAACTTCCCCAAGACTCTTAGCCACAATAACAGACTGCAAAAAATATTAACTCAGATCACACTAATTTCCTCTCTGCTGTTATTTGCAGCCCTACACAGCTGAAAAATTGTCAATGCAACCTTCAGCTAAGAAAAGCTTATTTACTTCAGCTGTACAATCTGGAGAAGAACCAAAAACACAGCAGACACACACAATGTAAATCAAGATGGAGACAGCTTCCCCTTGTTCTTCCTCTTCTCCCTCTCATACCCATGAAGGATACTCTGCCCTGGAAAGAACTCAGAATATTTATGTGAAAAACAGAAGCAGCAGTTATAAAAGGCACTTTACTGGTATTTGTTACCTGTATCTGAATCATGTTTCTTTATAATCCACAGGTTATTCAAATCTTTATGTAAGTAGGCAGTGACCTGAAATGACAGGATTAATTATTTTACCTAACAAGAAAAAAGTTGTTGATAGCAGTCACACATTCACCAACAAATCAAAGCCCCAAATGCACCAACAACACAGAAATCCTGGGATTACTTTTCTGACAGTGGCCCCTAGGAAACGAGTTATCTGCTTAACCCAGATGACACCTCTCAGCCAGCATATAGCCATCCTCAGAAGCACTACACTTCATGGCAGTTCACATGCACCATGGGGAACAGTCTCCAAACACAGTCTGACCTCCTCTCACCCTATTTCAGAGGCTCCTTCTACAACAACAGGATATCCAGACCAGAACTCTTGAATAATCACTGACCACTCTCTGAACCAGGAGATGGAAGCAGCACTGGTTTTACAGACAGTAGAGATTTGACAACAGGATTCAGGGATCACCCGTTACAGCCACGCATGCTACACAGCTAACCCTTGCCAGCCTGCTCAGCCTCACACAGAGTAACTACATCTACTGCTCCCATGGACATGGGAGACCATCTTATTCCAGGGTGCTGCTCCCCAGAGCATGTGGAACTGTACTTCCTTCACCCACCCTACTCTTACAGAACAGCAAGCCATGCTCTGTGCGACGCTAGCCCAGTGCCACACCTGTGCCTCCCACTCAGGTGGGAGCAGACGGCCCAGTGGGTGCGTGAGAGGCAGAACACAGAGGAGCGTCTGAGGGTGGGGAAAAAGGGAGAGCTGGAGATAGAACCTCATACCTTGAGGTCAAGCCATCAGGAGAGGAGGGAAAAGTGGAAGCAGAGAAATCACTTTTTCCTCCCTAAACCTCCTCTAAGTCCTAAATTCCCTTCTCCAGAGCCCTGAAACTACCCTAGAACCCTACTGTTGTCCTACCATCAGGGCAGGGAGCACAGGGGGAAAATCGCCATCCCTTCCCACTTTCCACAGGGAACTCCCATTAGTGTCCTCTCCAAATCGCCTTTCCCTGCTTTTAGTGTCATAAAGCATGATCTGTACTCAAATTTTGCCTGTGATTAAGCCAGTTTGGCATGACATCTCCATATACTGTCATGAACATTACTGTCATGCTAGAGTATTAGAAATTCTGATTGTGACAAGCAGCAGGAAAAAAAGATTGAGACAAAGTTTTCACTTCTGAAAACTTCCTTCTCACCACAGAGACAGCAGGGAGTTAAAAAGCAAACACTTGTGTTTCTCTGGTAACTTTCTTTCAAGGACCTCAGAACAATTTTTAGACACTAATAATCAAGCTGCAGAATACATCTTGGTAAAAGCGCAGAAGCGGCAAAGATTTGTGAAGCTTGATGATGATGGACAAAAATAAGTAATCCACTCAATGTTTGTACTTCTTAATTAGAGATAGTTACATGATTTCTGATTTCTACTTTCACTTATTGCTTAATCATTTAATGAGAAGCCCTTAGTTCAGATGGTTTCCATATGGCTACATTAGCTTACAAATGTACAGTATCTAATTTAATGAGCAAAGCATTACAAATTCTTCGGTGACAGATGAAAGAAAGCAGCAAGGCACAAAGGAGAGGAATTCACGTGAGGTCACAGAGGCCAGTGGCTGGAGTAAAAACAATACACAGCAGTCCTATTCCCTTGCTTTTCATCTACAGCCAGAAGACCTGCAAGATAATGTACTTGCTTTAAACACAGTTTTACAGCCTTCCTTGAGGTAACTTTCATTATGGAAGACTATTCTGAAGTCCTCTTGCACTCCATTTATGGACAGTGGTCTTGCTATTATAGCAAAGCCTTGTTACTGTAGGTCACCCCTCTGGTGTAACATGGTAGGATCACTTCAAGCCTCCTTTTTAGTCGGAGTTCCAAGCCAAGTGCACAACTGTGGCACTGAGAGGGTAACAGATGCTGAGTAAACACATAGCTCCCATCACATCACCCCTAATGCTAAATGCAAAGGGAGTCAGTCAGTGATTGTAGTCACAGGCCATACTACCACAGCACACCAACCTGCTGCTGGCGAGCCCCAATGCCTTCCGGGTACAGGTGCCAGTGGGAGTGAAGGTATCCCCCTGCCATCCGAAGGTTCTTCATTGTGACCACAGACCCATAAGCCAAATCTGCATGAGAAAGGAGGAGGAAAAAAGACATAAGGCAACTCTCCTGTATCTCCCCCAGCTAGTCTACAGTTCTCGATTAGGCATGCATTCTCCATTGTTTTGATGCAAGTTTGTTTCCTGTTTGGCAAGTTACTCCACAGGGCTCATTGCAAGCTTATCTCCCATCCCTAACCCGGATTCAGTGAAACAGTTATGTAACACTTGGCTGAAACACTTAAAACTCTCCCACTGAGTTTTAACAGAAACAGAAGTGCTAAGGCACTCTTTGGTATGTAATTTCATAATGAGAGTTTTGAGATAGCTTTCCCTAAGAGTATACAGTCAAATTAAAACACTGCTGACCCCTACAGCAATACAAGAGGGAAGGGAGGCAAGCTCAGCTACCAGATAGCAGAGCTGATACCCTGGCTTAAGACATCTTCCCTCCCAGCACATGTGGGAGAACTCAAGCCTTGGAAGACCTGATGCTGTTCCAGTGGCAGCTCTGGAGCAGGGAACAGCCAGAAAAAAGCTCAATTAATACCAAAGCTAAACCATATTAAAGGCTCAGTAGTCCCTAGCCAACCTGAGGACTAGGGAACAACCACAGAGCCTTCTTTTCTCTAAATTCAGATCCATTCTGAATACAACACAGCGGGACCAGTGGCACACTGTATTACACAAGTTGATAGTTTCCATTTACACATATTTTGGAAACAAAACCCACATCTGAACACCTACAAATCTAAGGTGAGCAGGACAATAATTTTTTTGTTGTCTCAAGCAATATAGAACCAAAGAATAACAAAATGCATGCACACAAGTCAAATCTCTCAAAATGGCACCTTTCCCTCCAGATGGAATATGATGAAACAGCTAGTGACCATGCACTGAACACAGTGGCATTTTCAGCCTTTTTCCTTCTCTCAGTACATAAAGCTGCACAGAGGAACAGCACGGATCTGACCTCGACCACGGAAGGCATAATCCACACTGCCCTGCACTGAGTCATGGGAGACACCATTTCTATTTAAGCTCTCATGTACACTCACAACATTCAGAGCGCTTTATTCACTCGGACACTCACGCTCTGGAATGGAGACATTATGAAGATTGTTCCCAATCAGCTGGGACTGAAATGCTGAACTGAAGAAACCATCTCCAGGACCGCTACAAGAGAGAGCAAAGAATGTCACAATTCGAAGTCTCACTGAACATGCATACAAACCTCTGCCATGCATTACCAAGTAGTTTTTACAGAAGAAAAATGATAAAACCAGACTGGGCATCAGAAGAAGAGTGGGTGCAGTTCCCTTAGAGGCACACTTCTCTAACGTATATAATCACAGCAGATAGACACAGTCTTGCAGGAAATTGTCCAGAGCTACAAGGGCTTGAGGTCACAAAAATGTACGTGCTGGCACTGCACAAAGCACCAGAACTGTCTTTGGAAGTGTTCTTACAACAAATAAATTGACCTGCTGTCAGGACAGATATAACAAAGCCTTTCTCTGTGGCTCCTGTAGTCTTATTTCTGCTAAGAGGTTAGTGGTAAGACCACTCGACTTTAACTGGAAAATAACATTTACTTTTCTATTCTTTTTCTACAGTGAAATGCTTATTCACCTCATTTTTTAATGCTGGCATATGGAAAACATTATTTGGCCATTTTACTAGCTCTTTCCTTGTAAAAGCATCCCTTGGTTGGAGGCATTCAGAAAAGAGCCCTCCCTTCAGGCACACTCAGACTTTTTTAATCACTGCCATTTTTCAGGAATGCAATGACTTTAATTACAAAAAGACAAAGAATGGAGTTGAGACATTTTCAGGTCCCAGAAAGAAAGGAGGAAAAAAAAATGAGATGGAAAGTTTTGTTAGGTTACTTGCTTGGCATTTCAGTAAGTCTCAAACTCTAATTTCACTGCCAGCTTGGCCAGAGAGTTGGGGAAGGGAATTAAACAAACACACAGCTTGTGGCTGTGCTTCTGACACTGAAAGTGGAGTACTATATAACCAAAAGCATTTAATTCAAAGCAAAGACAATTAATTCTTCTTCTGGAGAAAACATTGTGAAATACCTTCTATTTAACACTGCAAAATGAACAGCAAACATAGCCATGTAGAGGGCAAGCGGGAGCACGATGAGGCAGAGTACACGAGCCAGTAAATGCTTCCCAAACACGACCTGTAACAAACACAGCCTGGATCAAACAGTGCAGCTGCAGGAACAACTTCACTCCTTATTTCACAAGACTCTGAGCAGCAGTCCTATGGCTGGAGCTTGCTGTGCAAGAAAGCTTACCAGGCTGCAGAATTACCTCAGAAAGGCCCAGAGACAGGTAAAAACTGAGGCAGACCTTGCTGTGTATCTCCAAAAGCTGGAGCTATGGTACCTTGAAATTTTAGGGTCATGGGAAAAAGGACAAAAACAGGCAATAGAACAGTTTAGCATTCTGAAGTGCTGAGCATCCCCATCTTTGGCAAAGGAGGTTGGGCAGCTCCCATTGAAAACACTTCGAGATCAAGGACCTTAACTTGTTTATCAGTAGTACATATCTTGACCCAAAATCCTAGCAAAGAAATGGCTTCCAAAATAGTAACTACCAAAGCTGAGCAAGACAGCAAATGAAAATTTGCTTCCCCAGTAAGTCTATGCAAATGTGAATGTAATCAGGACTTCTTGGGGACCTAGATCTGTTTCACTCACAGAAATCACCTTGCTTAGCAAGAATGCTCTCACACTGCAACTTCTAGCCAGAAGCTACAGAAAAGTCAGCAGCAAAACCTGTTCTTCAGCTGTCTCAACAGGAAAGCAAAATATTTTATTTCAACCAATTGAAAACATGGTTTGCAAACAGATGCCCAAGAAGCTATTACATTTTCACATCCTACTGACACTGCTGGTAGTAGAGTAAATAATGTAAAATAGAGAGTGGATAATTAATAGCTGTGGAAGAAGAAAAAATATTAAATAGCAAAAACTGCATGCTAAATGCCCACACTAACTTCAAAGTGGATGAAAGCAGATGCACTTGCTATTCTCCATATTTTTTTAACATGATACCTATCATATCATTAAGCTCATAATCATCACAATCATTAAACTAATCATTCTCCATCCCTTAGTACCAGAATCAATTAATTCAGAAGTAATGGAAAAAGCTGAACACACTGCAAAATGCGCTGAAGGTAACAAAGGAAAGAGCTGTTCAGCTCAAGTATTTCAGCAGAACACTTAATAACCACTGGACACTTGGAACAATGCTGATTGGTGGTACGTAACCAAATATAGGCAGTGGAGAGGCACATGAACTAACCTCCAGTTCCCTACTTAAAAAGGCCTCAATATGCTTCAATTTTCATGACAAGGTTTTCTTTAACTAAAGATTTCAATGCAAAGTCAAAAAAAAAGAAACTGCATGTGAAAGACAGCAGTGAGCAAACCAGAACAGTGGACCAACACAAGCTGAGAATTCCAGAAATCAAGTTAGTCCCCAAAAAATTGCATGTAAATAATCATAAGTAGCTTCCTAACAAATGCAGAGATAAGTTATTCAGGCTTTCAGGAGATTAATCCTCACCTTTTTTTTTTCCCTCTCCTCAAGCACCAAGGTTGCCAAATAGCTATTCAGAAAGCAACTACCTTCTGGAGTAAATTTCTTTACATATTCTAACACTCAAGGGTTTGTTGCCTTTGCTGCCAGCAGCACAAATGAAATCACTGTGCAGCCGTCTGCTGGCAGAAAACTTAGACATGATGGATCTGTTCTATTTCAAATGCAATTAACTGACTTTGCTCAAGAAGTGTTTCTCTGGAGTTGGAACATTGAATCTTTGCAGTCTGTATTGATTCATATTAATCAAAGAAAACAAATCACACAGCAGGAATACATAAAGTCCCCCCATGCCTCCACTGTTTATAAGACAAATGAAACAAAAACAGTAAGTGAAAGAAACAGAATTTTCAAGATTCAGAAGAGGCTGAGACAAGAGGAGAGCTGAACAGCTTTTAAAAGATGTGACTGAAGAATTTGTCTTCCTGCCGGCTGCAAGACAGAAAATGGTACATCAAGGTATTTCTCCAAATAGCAGATTTCATAGTCCACAAACATAAAATGCAACATATTAGACCAGGACACTCAAACCCACTACCAAATTTTTTAGGGCTTAGAAGAACTAAATGTGTGTGAATTCAAGGCTATGGCTGCCTTCTTCTTCTGGACTGGCTATGGATACTGCAAGTTGTAGAGCATTTCTATGGCTCATGATGCTCTGCATGTGCCTGCTATGCAGCCCATGCCCCCTTACTCTCATGAAGCAGAGCCTGAGCTCACGCTGCTCATGCAAACTAAGTGCTGCAAGACATGCCTGTCTGCCAGGCAGCACATACTCCTTGGAAGGTCATGTAACAGTGTTGGACAACATCTTGCTTTGGGCCACTGCAAAGCCATTCCCAATGAGCATTTTTAGCTTAGACTAAAAATTCATCCACCTGGAATGGTAACAGTTTCTCTCAGGAAAAAGTAACAATCTTTCTGCTGTGCTGGTATACATTATGTCCTGCTAATATAAGTGTGTTTGGTTTTTTCCAGAAGTCTGGCAATAGTTTCTTCATTATAACCTTAATCTCTGTTTTTCATCACCCATATCAGATGCCCCTCTTTGCTGCAGACAGAGTATCTCTGTTAGGGTTGTCAAAGACTAGGAGAATTACAAAGCAAACAAAATAAAGAAACCCTTAAAGTAAAGAAAAGTCTTTGAAACTCACCAGTGACAGGCTCAGGTTCCCCAGCAAGTCCCATAGGTCATAGATTGTGTTCAAGCCAACCAAAAGGACTACAAAAAGGCCAACAAATTTTACTCCCATTGCTCCAGCAAGGTTCACACCAGTCAGACTCAGCCAGAACCACCAGGAGGCAGAAAATGGCCTGTAGGACCAGTAGAGCAAGTCAGTAAATAAAATGATGGCTACATGAATGGGCAGCCTGCGGTCACAAAAATAAATAACAAATCAGTTACCCCACAAAATTCCAGTCCATCTTCTCAGGAGCTCATAAGGAGTGGAAAAACAAGTTTTTCATTTAGTTTAGAATCATGCAAGGATACTGGTTTCAGATACAGGCTTGTGAAGCCTTGATACAGGCTTCAGGTACACTTAAGGGGTAACCATAGATCTCCCATTCAAGGATGGAAACACAGACACCAGGTATAAGCTGAAATAGTAGTGTGAAAAAAGTCTGACTAGATGGAAGTTCGGAGAACAGAAACAAGAATTTTGCTCCATAAAGTGCAAACTTACTTCTCTCAGAAATTTAAGAACATGGGGAAGAACAAGAGACAAAGAGCAGCCTCCCCTACTAAAGCAAGAAAGCCTTAGTGGAAAATATCTATCCAAAACACAAACAAAAGCAGCAGCAAAAGGCAAACAAATTATAAACTGACATAAAACTGAACCACAGAAGAGATATGAGAAAAAATGACAGCAGAATTTAAAACCCTTTTCCTACTGATTCCTAATGTCTTGACACTTATTTTGACTAGACAAAATCCCCATGACCTGCTAAGCAACACAATACCTATAGAGTTGGCTTTTAATTTGCAGAATATCAACTACTTTGACAACAGGATTAGTTCTAAGATACGAACAATAAATTCAGGTCAAGGCACACAGAGCTGATCAAGCACTGCCCCGTAATTCAGTGCTTGCACTCCCTGGGGAATGTGACGTAGATAAGGATGGCCTTGGATAACAGTACATGATGCTGCAGGCTGCATTTCAGCCACATGAACTGTAGACACAATAAGATTGATATGATCAGTTCTTGAATGTTTAATGAAATAAAAAACTGCTCACATATAACACAGAATTTTGAGGTTTTATGTCTTTGAATTTGGAATGCATTTCAAGGAAACTACTCTCTGCAGCCCAGCCACAAAGAAGCCTTTTGACATATCCCAATACCTATAAATCACCACCCTCTCTGGATGGGTCTACAGCAAAAATCCTTAGCAACTTGACTACTTTATTCAGGATCATCCTGGCTGTATTTCCCTCTAAGTTTTTGTAGCAATTTCTCCAAATCAAGCAAATTACACTATTTACCTCAGATGGCAGGATTTTTATAGGTGCTTACAGCCACAGATAAGTTGTGTTTCTCCAGCCTGGAAACAAAGTAACTGGTTCAAGATAACAATAATTTTGCCATTAAGAACCAAGGCCTTGAATATGCTACAACCATCCTTCATTCCTCCTTCTCTGACCCATCATGTCCTTTATTAACTTTTTCCCCTGGGAAGTTTTAAAAAGCTTTAACCTTCTTGTTCCAGATTTGTGGTTCCATAAACTGCGTAAACTATTTCTGCTGACATTTCCTTTCATGCTAAAGTAATCTATTTAATACTCTCTCGGTGTACCCCAGTCACAATACTTTCTCCCTAACTACACAAACCCTCACAGGAAAAATTTCTCTACCCTACCAACAGTCATTTTCACCTTCAAATTTCCTGAAATAATCTCATTTCAGCCATTCACACATCACCAATGGCAGACATTACTTCAACTGTGTGCAAGTTGAATACCTATAGTTTAACAAAATTATCATCTGTATCTTACCTGTCTGCACAGTTGTTACATTTCACCATACTCAGAACAGCTCCCATGAGAAAGAACATTAGAATGGGATCCAGCAGAATATATTGGGACAAAGTAATACAGCCTGTATCTGCAAAGAGACACACAGCAATGTCAAAAAGACTTGCAGTTCTGAAGTGAATCTAAGATTGTGGGAATTCAGTTTCCTCAATGTAGTCAAGACAAGAAGAAGGAGGGAAATTTCAGAAACAGGAGATCACAACATTTCAACTTCTACCTGGGTAACAAAAAAAAATAAAACAACAACCAAAACCAAACCAAAACAAAACCAAAAACCAACCAACCAACCAAAAAACCCAAAAAACAAAAACAAACCCCTCAAAAATCAAAAAAATCCACCAAAAAACCCCCAAAAAACAAAAACCTAAAACAAACAAAAAAAACCCCAGGCAGTACAGCAGTATCTGTGAAACACCACTTGGAAAGTGCTGGTAACATATTCAGATGGAGATTACAGCCAGCAATGATCTACCTATGGCACCACCATGGTGCCAGAGGATGCCAGAGGAGGAATCATCTTTCATATGGTACCTATAAAAAATTAATATGGTTTTGATATTTTAAGTCTCCATGCCTCAATACCTGTGTGTCCTCACAAAATCCCTATTTGGGTAACTCCATTTGCAAGGTCAATTTCTCCACTTGGCTCAATTCAACACGGAACTTTATTAATTTATTATTGTGAACTCTTCTAAAGTAATGTAGTGGATGTTAAACATCTCTATAATTCATATGGGAAACATCAATATTTCACTGGTAGGCAAAATTATTCCTGACCATCCACCTTATAAAAATTTTTAAAATTAAGGTGAAACCTAATCCAATACTGTGGTTATGCAAATAACAGAAGTATCTATGAACTAAACAAGACTGTAAAGTTCTCAAGGGGACCACCAATTAAAAAGCCTCATATATATATATATATATATAAAGTGGAATTACTTTGCTTCTTTGTTTTGAGAGACTTCAGAAAGTCTCTCATTAACCCAAATATCCCCTGGTTAGGTAACACATGATAATCCAGAAATTAAATTATCTGAACAGTTAAGATACTCAATTTTGCTGTAGCAGGAACACCTACCAAAAATAAGGATGAAAGCTGCGAGTAAGGCTGCTGGCAGTGACTTTGACAGTTCCAATACTGTGAGGTAGGCAAAGGGAACCAGGCAAGAGCCAAGGAATGCACAAAACTGCAGGAAAAGATCATGGGAGAAGTTATAACCCCACCCAATGTGAACAAGAGCTCACACCCTCTCCTTTCCTTCATCTTCCATACCTACAACAACAGGAGGTGTTGCAGCAGCTGAACTGAGTCACAAAGAACATCAGACAAAAGCCAACTGAACAAAGACCCTGTTCAGAGGACAGAGGCTTACTCTGTTCTGCAGAGGTGTTAGTAACAAGTCGGTCACACTCTTGCTAGACTACACCAGATATTCATAAAAGGATGTATCAAGTAGATGCACTACACACCCACTACACACAACTTTTTTATAACAAGATACTAGATTATGAAATCTAAGAAAAAATACACCTGCACCTTATATCTTTAGCAGACCAGATTCCCCTCTCCTACATAAATAAGACCAAGGATAGCTGGAGGAGAAAGAGCAGAAATCAAAACAAAAGAAAGCAAGACCACAGTAGAATTTCTTCTCTTTAATGTCTGGTTCCAGCACCTCTTCCACCTTTGGCTCAGGGAAATCTAAAGCCAGGAACCTCTGGAAACTAAACTAAGAAAACATGCCTTCCCAGTTTTCAGTTTTCTTTCTAGGTGGTAGTAATTGGCCACTGTTTCTCCTTTTGACTTATCTGCTGCCAGTTATAAGGCTCTTGGTCTTCCTAAATACAGTACAGCCAGGGTTTCAGATAGAATACAACTCTGAATTCTGCCCTGCTGTCCCAGGCTCCATCAGCATACTCAGCTCTGTGTCACTGGTGGTGGCAAACTGCAGGTGCCAGTGGATGATCCTGGCTTTTTGATATCCTTGGCTCCTCAGCAGATTAGCCAGGCACAATGGAGTGAGAGAAGCTCAAACTCAGCAATATTTGCTTTGCAGAACAGGCAAGCTATCTATCCCATGCAGCAGTGTAGTCTCACTAATTAGCAGAAAGAGTTGGCCTCAGTTTTCACCTTAATTTCTTATCTGGCCTCTCACAGCCAGACATTAAGACTTATTCACAATAGAACCACTAATACTTTTCAAAGGAGCTTAAAGACAAGGCACCAGGCTAAACAGGCCTCTGACCTGATCAAGAAGAGCTGTTCTTATGATGTAACACTCTGTATTGGAAGGCACAGGAAAGCTAACCAGCTTGATGCTAGCCACAGAGCCTTACCCCTCTCATTCCTATGTAGTTGTGCTGCTCATATCGATCCCCTGGTTTTTGGAAAGGAAATGTACCATCATATCCACTAAGGTAGCCAGCAAGTCCAATCAGCATCTGAAAAGGAAAGGTGAAAAAACTGGTCACGAAAAATCACACCAGAGGAAGAAGTATCCAAGCTAGCAGCACATAAGATTTTTATAGAAGCCACATTGATCCAGAGGACAAATAATTCAGACACATCATCCAAAAAAGAGTTTATTTACAGGAATCACATGCATACATATTGCCCTTTGTCTAAGGCAAAATCAGAATTATTTTGGCTACAGTCTATAAGGATGACTGCAAACTCAAGAAAAATACCAAGTGTGGAATTGAGCAGAGAGAATTCTGTAGTCTCCCATAGCTCCCTATCCCTTTAGTTTCAGGAGACTCAGTCAGAAGGGAAGATAACCTTGACGAGGCAGGAGGATGTACCTTCATCCACACTACACACTGTTGCGAAAACAAGTTCATTTACAGAACAGGAAATCAGTGCCCTCAGGATACTTTGAGGAAGGCATCTCATCTGCTCACAAGTTATCAGGAACTGTTTGCTTCCTTTAAAATGTAGGCTTCTATTACATATGCCCTCCAAGTGTCACATTGATTTTTTCATGTCAAGCCTTTCAAAAACCCAACATGCAATATTGTTTGGTTTTCTTATATTAGAAGCATTTTTGTGAAGACAAAACGTTGCAAGTTGAGGCTCTGGACACAGAATGCAAATTGTTATGATGTTAACAACAGTTAGGAAAGACTTTGTTGTTCACACCCTTTGGCCAGAAGGCAGCCAGACTTTTATTGGCCTACTCCTGTGGCTTCTAAAACATGTAACAGAAAAGCAGTTTACCTTCCCCAAAGGAGGATGGACATCAAAGAAGAAGGTTCGATTAATGTAGTAACTTCCCATCTTCCCAAAATGAGTTTCATCCCAACTGCAAAAAACACACCAACAAAACACAAACCACGCTGAAGACAGTAAAAGAAAAAAAAAAAAACCCCAGGAATGTGTTTTTACTTATGCTTTTTATACTACAGGGGGTTACTGCCATACATTCCATATGAAACAATGTTATACTCAGTGGGAAATCATGGACAGCATTTCAGCCATTCTAGGAAACGTCCTTTTTTAAAAGAGTTTGATATTATCACTCCAAAACCTCTGGTTTGCCCTTTTGATTCCAAATTGACCTTAGGTTAAAAAGCCAGCCTGCTACACACAGATCCCCAAAATCTCCCCGGGACCCGGTGCCCTCTCTGCAGCACATCCCGAGAGCAGCGGGGAGCGGCGCAGGACCCGGGCCGGGCCGGCCTGAGAGCGCAGCGCTTCCTCGTGGCCCTCACTGCCACGGTCCCGTCCCTCCACCTGCCTGGGATAAACAGGGATCCCTCCCACGCCGGACATGGCCGGGGCGGGGAAGGGGCGCGGGCCGGGCGTCAGGGCGCAGTCCCGGCCGCTGTGGCCGAGAGGAGGCGGACACGCACCCACCCGCACCCCGGGGCTCGGGCAGTGCCCGGCCGGGGGGGCGAACGCCCCGCCCCGGCCCGTACCAGACGTGCGGCGGTTCCCGCAGGCGGTGGAAGCGGGAGGCGAAGCTGAGGAGGGTGACGAGGGCCAGCGCGGCCGGGCGGGTCGCGGCGGGCGGGGCGGCGGGACGCGCCGGCCCCCCCGGCCCCCGGCGGGGCTCCCGCTGGCGCGGCGGCATCCGCGGGGATCCGCCGCGCGCTGCACCGCGCCGGGCGCGGCGCATCCTGGGCACGGAGCGCGGGGCATGCCGGGGGATGCAGTCCCGGGGATGCGGTGCCGGGCGGCCGCCGAGCCCTGAGCGGAGGCCGGGATGGCAGTGAGCGCTGCCGCCGCCAAGGTACGCGGCGCTGGCTCCGCGCTCTCCCCGCGGGGCGGGAGGGGAGCGGGGGGCGATGCCGGCGCCACAGCCGGAGGGACTGGGGCTTGGGGCGGCGGCTCTACGCCTTCGGCCTGAGCGGGCCTCGCTCGGTTCGGTCTTGTTGCCGGCCGTGGCGGCTGACAGGGATCGCGGCCACGATCGGCTTCTGGTGCCCCAGCATCCCGGGAAGCCCGGGATGGCGGTTCCCAGGAGGAGTCCACCCCCGCGCACAGCGCCTCTGCTGCCCCGGTCTGCACCCGGGTCTCTGTCGCAGTGGAAAGCAAGGAATTAACCCCGTGCTAAATAAAATGCTTTAGCGTGCTAATGCTTTTAGCGGTGGCGCTTACTAACCATATTTTATTCGCGTGCACTGTTCACACCAAGTCCTGCTGCAGAGATACTGAGAATTTAGGAGTAAATCTGTTATTTCTGCTTTACATTTGAACCCAGCAGAGTCCAAGCAGTGCCTTTCAGACACCGAGGTGTCCCCTACACCAGTCCCCAAGGAGCAGTCTATGTGTGCAGGCTGCTAGGCTTGATGGCTCTCAGGAAAGGTGAGAGATTTGGCCTTTCCAAGTGCATCCCGTATATCACCTGGAAAGAGGTGGTATCCAGAGAAGACCATACTGAAGAAGACAGGAAACCTGAGAGTTCAACACAAAGTTTGGGGTGTTTCTTCTATCTTTCACAACAGTGCAATGCATTTCCCAGACCTTTACTCTGGACTGGTATTTAAGCCCAAACTTTCCTCACTGATTGCCAGAAATGAAAACAGAACCAAACCAGAAATTGTAGTAGACACCAAGAAAATGCTGTCCTCCTGCTATCATCCCAGCTCCAACCAGTCTGAACTGCAGGATTTGGGGATTTTATCCCCCAGGGTTGTAAATGCAGGAAGTTCGTTGCTGATACTTCTCTGGCCCATGCTCAGCATTTCCTCTGAGGAAGATACAGTGTCACTCTGGGACCTGCCTACTGAGGACAAAACATTTCTGCTGTCTCTAGTCTTGACTTAGCTGATTATTTTTGCCTGTGGTCTGCCCTGCTGCTGGGAGCAAAACAGCATGAACTCAAGAGATCACTCCAGGCCCACAGCCTCTGGAGACAGTTCCCAGCTGAATGATGGGTTGGTTTCCATGTTCTTTTTGGTGAAATCCCCCAGGCCCTTGAAATTATAGAGCAAGGCAATTAGCTTAGCACAGTTTATTCCAGATGATAGCACAGGCTGTAAAAACAAAAAAAGAACTACAGAGAGGATCAGGAGAAATGTCTCTGCCTGCTGAGAGGCCAGAGTCCAAAACATGTAGTGAAGGACATAAATTTCTGAGCCAAAAAAACATTAGCAAGGTCCTCAGGAAAAGCTAGTAAGATCAGTGTCTCATGAATGCTCTGTTTCTCTTTTGAAGCCATCGTTTCTGTTTCTTTCCCTGCAACTCCGCAGGCTAGACATTTGAAAAACGAACATAGCTGATACTTCTCATGCCCGGATCCCAGGAGCAGAGAATTTAAGAAAATCAGTAAATACTTTGCCCACTTAAGTGTTACCAGTACTGCCATCACTTTCCTCTCAGTTATAAGTAATTTTCCAGTAAATCTGATTAATTTAGTCAAAGACATACCTCATTTAAAGTTATTTGAACCAATCTAAACTATAAGAGAAGCATCAAGTTTACAAAGAGGACTGGAGCTCAAAGATCCTCTCTGTCTCTCTGGTTTTCTGTTGACAGACTATCATTGGGCTTTCTTTTTCCCTGCTTTCTTTTGTCTTGCTGCCAGTCTCTGGAAATTTTTTTATGCATTTTGAGAGGGTAGAGACACAGAGAGATTCATGGCACGCCCTAGGATCTGTGTAAGCAAGGAGACACATGATTACAGGTTTATTTTGAGACATACATGACTACCAATCTCCTGTGTGGAAAGAAAAGACCAGGACACATAAAAAAGAAATATTTTTATTTTGCACAGAGTTGGTCTAGGAGCAGAGTAGCAACTTCTCCCACATCTGCAATGTAAAAAATCCACTGCAGTGGCGAGTACTGGTGGGAGGAGGGCTAAAGGAGCACACTAAGGAACCTCCCTGCAAAGGTAGCCCATTCCAGGAGCTAGCAGTCATTCCCTAGTGAAACAGAAATTCTGCATGCAGCTTTGGTTTTCTTGCTTTGTTCTCCATGGTTAGATTTCTGCATTGGCAACTGGTGACAGCCTGGGAGGCTCTCTAGATACCTTATTTGTTTCTGGATGAAAAGCTACAGAAATAAGAATGGTTCCCAAATGTGCTTCCAAGCTTAAATCTTGTTAATGGTTTTGACATCAGGGCTGGGAGAGGGTGACTGCAGTGACTGCAGGATTGAATCTGACTGGCTGGCTTTTGTGTCCTGGGCACAGCCTGGGGGGGGGCACAGTCCTTTCCTGATTGGTTTTAGGAGAGAAGCCTTCCCCCATTCCAGCTGAGTTAAAAGGGAAAACACAGAGGTGGTTTTTATTTTGTGGAGGTGACTGCACACACTTACCATGGCATCTGAAAAGGTGAGAGTTTGGCCAGGGTGGAAGCATCTGGGAAAGCTGCCTCAGTGTTATAGCTCAGGTAGAGATGAATTATCTGTCTTTGTGGCTTTCATCTCAAACAGCAGAGAAGCTCTTCTTATTTGGAAAGAGTTCTGGCTTTTCCCTGCATGGCTGGAAAAGCTAGTTCATGCCATGCAAATACCCAGTGCAGGTGCTTGGCACAATCAGTGCAGAAATATTTTCAGAAATCTAAGATGGGATAGAAGTTAGCAATATTGGATAGGGACAAAGAAGGAAGCTTTATAGGGAATAATTTCAAGGTCAGTTGTGTACTGCTGGAAACATCAGGTGCAACTGAATAGCCTTCTGGTTATTATGAGAGTGATGCTACCTGTATGCCCAAATCAGGAACAGTTACTTTCAGAAAGGAGCCCTCTCTCCTCCAAACATTGCTCTTCCCTGTCTTAGAGTTCCTGAAATGACTTCTGCTCATGCATTCTTCTCCTTACATACAATACTCTGGTGCTCCCAGCATATAACCCTTTCATCTTTCTCTTCTCAGCCGATACTTTACAGCTATTTCCGAAGTTCCTGTTCTTGGAGAGTGCGAATCGGTAAGATTCAGTGTTGATCTCCCTTTTTTTGTCCCAGTATTGCAGTATCCTGCCCTTCACTAACCCAATTAATCAATCACTTATTAACAGAGAGGTCAGCAAACACGAACCTGGAACAGTGAGGCATCTCCCCACAGGGAGGGAGGGGAACACTGCAGCTTACCTGGGGCAAGAGGAATAGAGGGGAACAGATAAGAGGGCTTCATGATACCACCTCAGACTCTGGCCTACCCAGGTCTTGAGAGCTAAGCAGGGCAGGGAATGGTCCCTACTGGTACTGAGACAGAAAGGTTTTACACATGAGCACATGGCCCCCTGCCCTCTATAAGCTGAATCAGGAAGGGCTGTGCTGGAAAGAGCTGCAACGGTTATTTTGAAAAAAGCAGTGGTTTTGCCAGGACTGATCTTTAGTACTTTGGTCCTTCATTTGCCAGAGCACTGTCTTCTCAGTGGACTTAGGCCACCCTCCTTGAGGGATAGGGTCTCTTTTCAAATGTAGATGCTAACATTTCCCTGAGCCCATTACCAGTGAAACTGGTCCCAGTGTACCTGTCTGAAGCTGTACACTCTGCTCTCCCTAGCACTGGCTCTGAAAGCAATTTCTTATGACCTGGTCCCAGTGAACCTCATTAAGGATGGAGGACAGCAGGTAAGGATAAAGACACCACTGCTCTCTCCAGGGGTATTGAACTTGGGGATCATTAGGAGACTTGGAATTAGCACTAGAAAGCTCACAGGCAAAGTTACTGAATTCCTCACCACTTCTCTGTAATTAATAGTTGCTTTCAGCCAGTATTCCTTGGCATGTGAAACAGAAGGAGAATATGACTGCAGGAGACTAGAGGCTTTTTTCCTCCCTCAAACATTTGTGACTGAATCTGTAAGGCCAAAGATCTTTTGCTCTTGCTTACTGATACAACTGAATATATCTGGAGCACAGACTTCAGAGAAGCTGCACTGCACTTTTAACAGACTCGGCCTCATTCAATTAGCACCAGAAAGTGCATGGAGGCAGGGGTAGGGGCTGTCCAAAGGATGCTAAATGATATTGCAGAGGGCTGCAAAGGGCCTGGCAAAAGGAAGAGGTGGGTTGCTGAAAGAGACCTTCATTGAGACCTTACTTGGGGGTCCATAGGAGGGAGTTGTGCACCTCATAGTACCACCAGCTCAATGGGCTGGTATGGAGTTGGAGAGAACTAGGACAGTAATGGTGGTACTGACACAGGACCACCCATTCTGGGCATTGCAGTGATGCTTTGTCAAGAAATAAGGCAGTCTGGCCCTGGATGCAGTGATCCCTGAGCCCCAGTGACAGCTTGCTGTAGGCTAATAGTACATAATAGTGCATAATTTCCTGCAAAGATTAGTATTAAGGCAGAGAGAAAAAAAGAGTTAGAAAAAAGATTTGGTAACAGGGTTCTGGGAGAAGAAAACAAGGAAGAATAATTTCTTATTGCTGTAGAGTAATCTCAGGTTTGTTTCCACAGTTTTCTGCTGAATTCAAGGCACTGAATCCAATGCAGCAAGTCCCAGCCTTGAAAATTGATGGCATCACCATTTCTCAGTCAGTGAGTTATCAGCCACATCCCTGTTAACCTTTCACTCCAGCCTGCTGCGCAATCTGGATGGGATGGCTTTGCCCCGTCTTTCTCCCCAGAGCTCACATCTATACATTGGAAAAGAGATGGTATTTATGATCCCTCTTGGGAACAGAAATAGCACGTAGTCCCTGACGGGAAACTACTGTCAAGGATTTAAGTTCAGTTCTGCTTTGGTTCATAACTCCTTCTTTCAGTGAGCAGTTTGTAGTCTGACTTCAATGGCTCTTTCATGGTTTGCCAGAAATTACAGCTGGACCAAATGACAACAAGGTCACAAGCAGATGTCAGAGGGGTTATTCTGTTCCTTGGATTGGTAACAAACTGCATTCAAAACCTGTTGTATTCTCTTGGATCAGCTCCCCTTTCCCAGGTGTCCAGGATGTGAAGTTTTCCTTGGCTCTCCAATAACCTTCCATTATCTCTTTGTTCATTACAGCTAGCTATAATTAATTACCTAGAAGAGACATGTCCTAACCCCAGGCTCCTGCCCCAAGATCCAAAGAAGAGAGCCCAAGTCAGAATGATCGCTGATCACATTGCCTCTGGTATTCAACCACTCCAGGTACTGCTTTGTTAGATCCATGCAAATGAGAAAATTAGAAAGGATTTGTGTCTCTGACATGCTCAGTCTCCTTAAATTGTTGCCAGCCAACTGGGTGGCAGAACTTCAGACTGCTGTGCTAGCAGATAAAATCTGCCTAACCTCTGCCTCATCTGCCAATGGCAACAATACAGTATTTCCAACACAGCAAATCCTATAGCACCCAGGGTTCTTTCCAGAAAGAGCTGAATCCATATGGTTTTACTGCTGGGTCTAGGACATTTTAGGAAAAAGAGAATTGAGCAACCTAGAAGGAAGAGGCAAAGGGATACCCTGGCAACTGTTACAGAACGGTAATGCCAACAGAAAGATACAGCAGGGTGCATGATTAGGTGAAGGTGAGGTCAGGGCTGACCCAACCAACTGAACTCAGGCCAGTGATTCAGCCTTGGCAACTCCTCATCTCCCCTCTCCTCCACAGGATTACACAGTGGGCAAGATCCAGCCAGCAGTAGTCATCTAACTTGGAGATTGCTTTGCCTTCACAGAACCTGAGTGTCCTGAAACAAATGGGGGAGAAAAAAATGGAATGGGCTCAGAACTGTATCGCGTCTGGCTTTCAAGGTACATCCCACATCCAAAATGATCAGCATTTTGGCTGACCTTACAAAATGCTGCACCACTGGCATTCTACTTGCCTCTTCAAGTAGAACCACAGATCTTCCTAGGCTGGTGTGCTGGGGTCCTGCCTTGGTGGCACAGACAGTGCTCTTCCTGCCCAGAGTCCCTTGTCCAGGACTGGTAGCTCCCCAGGATCTCAGAGGAAAGATGTCCACAGAACACTTCATTTGCTGTACATGGAAGAGGGGAAGCCTGGGGCCATCCTGCACACTGCAGCAGTTGATTCATTCTGAAGCGTAAGGGCTCACAGCACTTCTAAAGTGCTACTTACATATATATACATATATATACACTTTTGTAATCTGACATCTAATGGCAAACTCCCACAGAGTCTAGCAAGTAGTAGAGTATTTCTTGGCCTCTTTGAGAGAAATGGTGCTTTTTGTTTCCTCAAAACCCTTTCCCCCATGTGCTGCAATGACAGGTCCACCTTCAGTTTGCACAGACACAAACTGACTGAACCTTTGCATTTTTTCCCATCCCCAATCACATATTTCTACATTATCCTCGTAGTATTTCAGGTGCATTGTCTGAAGCAGCTGAAATCACCCTGGGCCCAAAAAAGCTGAAGTACTTTTTCAGTCCTAAAAGACTTCCATAACTATACTAAGATTTATGTTTCTTCTAGTTTCTGTCCCAAATTGCTCATTTTTCATACTCTGCTCAGGGTTAAGATGCCCTCGTTCATATTCCCAGTCTAGAAAGTGTTTGGTGTCCCTTTCAATTGAGTTTCCAATGCCTCACTCCAGGTTACCACCTCTCTTGACAGCACTGGAGCAGATTCTGCAGCATACTGCTGGACGCTATTGTGTGGGGGATGAAGTAAGTATCTGAGAGAGCCCTGTGTGCCACTGCAGAACTGAAAACCCCAGTATCTTCCCCTAAAATAGGAAAGAAAAATAGTTGAGGAGACAAGAACACAACCCCATCCAGTGTCTAGAATTACATGCAGTGCCTTCACCATAACAAAAAACAGCTGCATGGATCCTACTTAGGCCATTACTGACTGGCAGAGAGTTATGGAGATGTTTACTTGTCCCTGCCTATAACCTGCTGATGGCCAGATTATGCAGCTGTATCTAGGATCTGGCTGGTACTAGAGGGTGTGGGAAAAGATGATCATTTCATCCTTATGGGATTTGGACTTCAAAGTGACCTGTCATAGGGGCAAAGCTTGGCTCAAGAAACATAGGTTCAGTTCTTAGCTCTGTTCTATGGAACCTCTAACCAACTTGTATTTTTATGTTCTGATTATCTAGTTTTAATATGGATGGGTTCCACAGAGCTCACATAAAAGCTGTACTGACCCTTACCAAATTAGATGCAGCTCAGGCCTCTTCCATTTATTAGTTCTGCTGCCAGGCAAAAGATCTTTCCTATAAAAGCCTCAGAAGAAAGGAAGGCTCCTGCAATATCCTGGGATGCAGAGGATGGTCTAGTAGCAGCCTTGGTAGGCAAAGGCTACTTACAAGATCTAGTGCTGGAGAATAACATGTGCTCTGAGAGGCACTCAAGGGCTTTGTGACCTTGGGAGCAGGGTAGGGGCAGCTGCCTCTGTCTGTGCAGATAGGCAGCCAGCAGGAAGACTGTCCTTGAGTCTTCCTTTCAGACTGCAAGTCTCTGAGCCTGTGTGCAGAGGCCCTATCACATATCAAGTCTTGACATTGGCAGGACCTGCTCAATATTCCTGCAGTGCAAACAAGCAAAATTTACTTATCTTTTCCCAGCCATGCAAACACCCCCTCTCCCTACATCACCTCCCTCTGCAGCTTGCCAGCAGACCTGTTTGCTCAGAGGCAGTTGCCATAGAAGCACAGTGTCCTTGAGGTCATAATGATCAGCTGGTAAATATAAAGCTCCCTAAAAGCTGATGGCTTCTACTAGTGACTGTTACGAAGTTCTTTTACTTGTACTGTTGCTGTATTATTAATGCTGAATTAAAGAATTAGATCATCATGACAACTCCTCTGTACTGGCTGATAAAATAATTTCTATCCTGGTCTCAAAGCGTGCCACCACTGGGAAGTGTGATGGGACAGCCTCTGAGTTACTCTAACCCCTTTTCTCTTCTACGTTTGCAGGTTTCCGTGGCTGATCTGTGTTTAGTGCCTCAAGTTGCCAATGCTGAAAGGTAATTAGGGCTAAGCTTGAGGTGTTCTTCAACACACCTACTTAGGCTGGGCTGTCAGAGCTTACCTTCTGCTGCTCCTTGTGCCCATTAGAAAGTATCCCTTCTGCCTGCCCTATCCACTTACATTTCTTCTCTCCATGAATTTTCCTATTTCATAAATACTGGCTCTTTTGGAAATAAGGCTCTGTGGTCTCCTCTTAGAGGCCCCTGGGGAAACCTGATCTATGTCCTTAGAAAAGCTGAGGTTGCCCACACTCCACATTCTCTGTCCCTGTTTGCTCTATTCTTACACTGCACACAGGAGGAAAAGATGAATCAGACTTTATTTGTTTAAAGCCTTAAACCCATACCAGTGGCTGCATGATTCCCAGGAAAAGCAGTGTCTTCTTACCTTGTGCTGCACACTACATAAAAGCCTGCTGAAGATCACATAATCACAGAACCACTGGGGTTGGAAGGGAATTCTGGAGGGCATCCAGTCCAATTTCCCTGCTAGAGGAAGTGGCACAGGATTGCATCCAGCTGGGTTTTGAGTATTTGTAGAGAAGGAGACTTTACAACCTCTCCAGACGCTGATTAATCTTTCTAGCATTCGTTTTTAAACCTACAAGGATGAACCTTTTCTGTTAGTGTAAATGCCTGTGAGACTCTCCCACACTAGGCAGGCCTATCACACTGCTCTGCACTTCTGCTCACTGCTGCACTGGCTCTCCAACTCATAGTACTTCACAAATTCTTTTCCTTTTGCAGATTCAAAGTGGACATGGGTCCATACCCCACAATAACCAGAATAAATAAAGCTCTCTTGGAGTTAGAGGCCTTCAAAACAAGCCACCCTTCCCGGCAGCCAGATACTCCTGCAGAGCTGCGAGCTTGAAGCCTTTCTACTCATTAAATCTAGAAAGCTGATGTGATAAAGAAGACAACACCTACAGTTTGAGTAGGACTTCGGTGCCAGTAGGAATACCTAGTACTATTGTCTCACTTTCATCTGGATGGTAAGAAGGACAGAGGACCTGGAAATAGCGTGGATGACTTAGAGGAGCTATGCCTGTGCTGGGACACCTGCAGCTACTAGTTTTTTATATCTAGTCTATCTCCATGAAGCAGATTAAAGCAGAAGTTCCCTCTGTATGGCTTTGGGTTGGGGAATGTGGCCACAAACAACTGTGAGGCATTGAGCCAATTCTCTATTCCCCACAGGGGCTACTTCTTCCTACCATCTACATAAAGAGCATCAGGCAATCAGTGTACACAGTGTGCTTATCCTTGCAGCTGCCTCAGAGCCACAGCACAGTCATCAGTTCCATGGATACAAACAATGAGATCTAGTCTCTGATAGAAGATAGCTTAACCCTTGCTGGGGTCTTGAAGGAGCCAAGTCAGCAACTCTGTTACCCCTTGCAAGAACAAGAGCAGTCGCATGGAATTTATAAAAGGTCTGCCTAGAGCAAAGCTAGGTGATTGTGCAATAGACAGCAAGGCACACCCAGCTCTCTCTCCCCTACACTGAAAATTGTGTTCTCTTCTTTTGCCCATCCTCAGATACTGCTCTAGGTGTTTTCCTAGTTTTCAGCTGCAGACTGTTGTCCAAGGGAATCCCACCCCAGATTCCCTCCAAACCAGAATCATGCCTGTACTTTTACTATAAGGACTTTCCAAATAGCAGGAGTATTTAACTCATTTGGGATGAGTATTTCCACTCATCCCAAATGAAACCAAATACCTGAATCACCTTCAAAGCTGAAAGCACCCTGGGAATTCCAGCTTAAAACCTGTAGGACAAGAAGGGAACCCATAACCTTGTATCTGTGTTCTTGTGCAGACTCAGCTCATATCCCACTGAATGTTTTGACACCTGAGCCCAGATACTGTATATCAGGTACCCTAAGAGAACAATACTCATGGCCTTCAGACTTTGCAAACCCACAATCTCTTGTACCAAGGTGGCATTCACCTACATACAGATACCTGGACTGCCATGTTGCTTGGATTCATTTATTGCCATCTATATCTGTATTTAGGCTGGTAAAGAGCCTTGCTGTTCAGGGTCATTCTGAATATCATGCATTATCCTAGGTCGAGCTGGATCTTGACTGTGCTGTTATAAAAGGTCCCAGCACAGTTGGAGCCCCCAAAGACTAACACCGTGTGCAGGTTCTGCTCCTCTTTGTTCTCCTTGTCCATATCCATCAAGTGGGCAGGAGTCAGGTCAAGCAATGTGTGGCCAGCTCGGGGAACAGAGCAGAGGTCATGGTGGATCACTGTGCTCCATGAGAGAGTATCTGAAATAGAAAGGGGCTATCAGTACTGACAACCCCATTCCTAGTGCAAGGGATGAGATAAATGGACTAGACCAGGTGTTCAGAAACACCACTGTAGCCCCAGAGTCACCTTCAGCTATCAAAACAGGGCAGGAGAGTCACTCACCTAGATGGAAAACAAAGACATCATGCAAGGCTCCTTTGGCATTGCAGCCTCCACTGATCAGAACCTTCTGGTCCGACACAGCCAGAGCTGCATGAAAACTGTGACCAAAGCAAAGTCAAATGGTGACTACAACAAAACCTGCTGGGATGGCCTCAGTCAGCAATGGGCAGGGATGGGCAGACTTGATCTGGAGATTGGGAGCTTAAGCTGCAGGAAGAAAGTTGACTTCTGCTTCTCTCTACCCTGACTTGCAGAATAACCCTGGAAGAGATGTTTGTCTGCCTCCGCAGATCAGGCCTGACGAGCAACTCATTATCTCAGAAGGAGCTATCAAAACTCCTATGCTTTGCTCTGTGGGGTGAGATAGCAGGCTAGCTGGGCTCTGCACTGCTTTAGATCGTTGTTCTAGTGAGCAATTTTGTCCCTTTAGGAACAGCATAGTCCTGGTACAGGAGTTTCTTCCTCTGTGTGGCACAGTACCTCTCCAGGCACTGTGAAGACCAAACAGCAAGCAATACAGTTTACTAGGACACAGCAGTAAACTTACCCTAGCCTGAAAGGCAGATTTCCAGGGAGACTAAGGAATATCCCCCCACACCATACAGGCACCAACAAGGACAGCACAGGAATTCCTGGCCCCATAGCAAAGATCCACTGTATTTTGACTAGTGGGACAGAGATATGCAGCTGGGTCTGATCACAGGCACTGTTTAAACCTGGCTCCAAAGAGAAATGATAGAAGAAGATAGCTCCTGGGTCTGCAACAGAATCTTACCAACGTGCAGAAGGCTGTCCTGCGAGGAGAGGGACTGGTGTGTACTCCATGAAACCTGAAAGCCAGAGAAAAGGCAGGTGAAATGTCCAAAAACCTCCACCTCATAACTAGACAAAAACTTACATACTCTGCTGCATCAACAACCTGCCTTCTCTATTACCCAACCTCTTCCAAAAAAGCCATTGTTTTTTCTTCATCCCCCCCCCCTTACTGCCTCAGAAAGGATTTTTTTTAACCCATAGTTTTTCATCTCCATTGCTTAGTCAGGAGTTTGTATAATGTTATTGCTCTTTTCCCATTGAGCACACCTCACTCCCAAGCCCCTGTCTTGGAACAGACCTTCCCAAGGCAGCCAAATGGCACAGACTTTCTTACCCAGATCCAGAATGTGCATGTCACTGAGGTAGAGAGAAGTACTCCGACCCCCAAAAATCAGCAGCTTGTTTTTCAATAGAGTAGCTGAATGCCTGGGCAGAGAGAAAGCAAATGAATAAAACATCTTCAGCAAGTTCCCAAAACTTCCATTTTAGCCTTGGCCTCTTCTACTGGGCTGCCATAGCTTCAGTCTACACCTGCCTCTACCCACAGCCGGTGCAGCCCAGGGACAGAATTCCATCAGGATTCATAACAGGAGGTACTAAGTCACATTGCTCTAAACGCAGCCCTATCTTAAGGAGTAAATGGTGGAGAACAATCACCTAATATTTAGGAAATCACACTGGTGTGGGAGGGAAGGTGAGCAGAGGTTTCCTGCATTGTTTTGGATAGCTGGAATTAGAGCACTCTCACCCAAGCCTAGGCAGAGGCTTCTCCCCTTCTGAAATGGGCTGATACCAAATTTCATGCTCTGGATTGAAGACATAAAGCATATTGCTGCAGGGTGCAACTGCCAGTGATGCCTTTCTGGGGAAAGTTCCTCCAAAAACAAAGAGCTCCTTGTGGTAGATAGTTGCACTGTGGTAGGTGAGCACTGGTATCCTCCCTTTAGCCTAGAAAAAGTTCAATATATAGTTGTTACAAGAAGTGCATTATTTGCTGCATGACCCATAGGAAAGGGACCCACATCATGCAGTGAGTTTGACAAGTCTCAATTTTCACTTTATTGGCTCCCCAGCCTGATCTTTGCTGCACAGGCAGACAGTATATTCTCTGCATGCTCCACACCACCAGAATGCTCTGATAAGAAAAGGAAGTCAACCTCCCACACCTTCCTCAGAAGATGTCAGGGAACAGAAAGATCTCATCCAGGTTTACTCTGTAAAAGCCATTTTGTGCTTTAGCAAGGAATGAGAGAGATAGTCCCATGCTGACAGGGCTCAGAATTTTGCTGTCCTCAGAGCGGTCCCCAATTTGAGAAGATCTTCACATCAGCATCTGGTGCTGCATCAATGCATCTGGTGCTTCACCAGCTCTTCACGTCAGCATCTGGTGCTGCTCTCAAATGGCACCATATAAAATGAGAAGCTATTTCCCTCTGCTGCTTGTAGAGTACCTCCCACCCCTGGGCTTGGTCAGACACAGCCCTCTACAGCACCACCCATTTTTTCACATTGCTTCATTCATTGTAGGTGCAGCTCCTGGTTTCTGTTCATGTGGCTTTTCAACACAGCCTCCCAATACATGTCAAACCCAACTATGCATCTCAGACAACCTGCAGCAACAGTGGACCAAGACTACTGGACTAAGGACATGGGCACATCGACTGCCACATTCAGGCAGAAACTGCCACCCCTCCTGCGCTTTTGTCTTGGAAGAGATGCAGTACTCACAGCCACAAAGAGCCATTTCCAGGTGACTGTGTCCAGAATGTAGATCCTGCCGTAGTCTTTGTCCTCCCTTATGCCCCCAAAGATGTAGATATGCTTGGTGTCAGGGTCGTAGGTAGCTGTGTGACCATGCAAGCCCGATGGCACGGCATTTTGTAGCTGGAAACCCACTGGAAGCCATAAATCATTGTCTGTGGGAGCAACATTGGACACATGGTATGGGAGTTCAAAAATGCTCTTATTTCTCTAGATTTAAAGAATATGCCATAAAATCTTTACTCAAAACCTTGCTCCCTTCATCTCCTCCTCTCCTTTGATTCAGGGCTAGAGGGAGCTCATACAGAATATTGTTTCTGTAAGGAATGAAGGGGAATAGCACAGTGAAAGAAAAGACCAGTGAGGTGCAGAAAGACACAAGGCATTGGAATTATATCTCACACTTTCCCACCAGTGACCATGCACAGACTGCAAACTGCACTGTTGCTTTTACCCCCTAAAATCCCTCCAACTCTTTCCAGAACTTGTAGCTTAGCTCCTAGAGGACTCTCAAGTACAATCCCAGAGCCTCTCAAGGCCCTCTGTGCTGTCAGCTCAGCCTGCTGACATGCTAGATGTGATGCCTTTGCTGTCCCCTCCATATGCACAGATGCCCAAGTATCCCCTCCCATCTGCATGAGCTATCCTCGAGTCCCACTGTCCCCACTGCCTTTGACAGCCCTGAAGTCCCCACCAATTTCCAGCTTCCAGAGAGCATCCCTGCAGGACTGTTGATTGACACCTTCTCCACCAATGAGAACAGCTGTCCCCAGGTCACTGAGGCACATGGCGTGGCACCACCGAGGGCTGGGACTGCCTGGGGAGGGAAGAGCACAGGCCTGTGAGCAGTCAGACAAGACACCCTCAGTGCCCTTCCCTGCTGGGAAGAACAAGCCACCTGAATGCTCAGAGAGAGGAAATAGTAAGGCAAGGGCCCCTGGTCCCTTCCCTCTGCAGGGGAAAAAGACTTACCTTCCTGAGAAGTATTTTCAGTTGGCTCAGGGGAGTAATTGCTGTACTTAGGGAGACCTCAGGAGCAAGGAGTAGCTGGATGTAGGATGCATTCAGGCTGCCACTTCAGACAGGCTTGAATGTCCCCCATTTACTACCCCATCTCCAGAAGTGATTTCCCAGTTGGGCTACCTGCCCCACGCCACTCCTTGTGAGGGAGGGCTACCCAGGGACAGCTTGTCAGTGCCGAAGATGGAACAATCAGAAGCCTGGAGCTGTTTCCAGAGGTATTCTTTGTGCTGCTCTGTTCCTCCTCCTTTCCCCTCCCAGGCCCCTACAGTTGGCTGAGCAAACTAAAAAGATACTTTTAAATCAAAGTCTATTTCATACCTTACCTTTTTTCCTCAAAGAGCTATGTACCCAGAGGTGTGCCTGAGATTCAGAGGGGCTAAAGAAACATATTTGAGAGCCTGACAGTACTGGAAGCACCTGTACTGATGGCAACTGCATGAAGAGGAAGTGTATACGCACAACCTACTTGTTATTCTTGATCACTGGGGAGATACAGGGTGCAGCATGAGAGGCTTCTGACGTTGAAGGGAAGGAATATCATCACTGAGCGACTGAAAAGACAAATCAGGGTCTAGGAACCAAATCTCACCTTGCAACTCTTTCACCGCCAGATCTGCAAAGGGAACACAGATATGGCCCCATAAAGCAGCCAGCAGACATATTGTGGAAAGTGCTCAGCTCCACTTGTAGGAGCCCTTTGACCTTCCTTCCTCCAACCTCCAGCACAAAGCTACCTCACTGCAACAAACAAGGTGCAAGACCAAGAATCATGAACTAAGTCTCATCAAAAGAAATGCAGAAGATAGGTAAGAGCAGGGCACATTTCCTTTGACTGCCAAATGCTGTCACCATTGCATTTTACCCTTCTGATCGAAGTTCATTTCCCCCCTTTTCACACTGCCTGCAGCAGAAACAACTTTATGATGGAGCTGTATTTGCATTTATGACAAGCAAGCCAAGTCCCAATAAGTCATTTCTTATGGGGACCACTAAGTTATTGCCAAACTTACACATAAACTTAGTCACACTCCGGAGCTGACTTGGAATTCTCACTCCAGAAGCCTAAGGTTTTGTTTCCAAACCCCTTGGCAGTTACGTTCTCACTACTCAAAAGTCAGTACAATTATACTAATTACATATATTATTATATACATGTATTCCTTTTTGTATTCTCTATACTGTAATAATAACCAATGTCTTCTATGAACCAAGTGGTATGCTGTTAAGTAGGGGTGCAAACAGACTAATGCAGAGGTTACAGAACGTCACAGTAGGTAACTTTCTTGTGCCTCAGTTTACTGTTCTGTAAAACAAGGTTAATGATACTTGCCTATTTATAAAACACTTTTACTTGTATGAAAAGATAGGCATTATGTCACAGTACAAAGTGTTGGCACTAAGAATATCCCATGTTCTATTTCTGGCCTTTTCCCAACAGGCAAAAACTCATCAAGCAGCTGATCCAGTAATAAAGAGCATTCTCAGTATTTCAAAGCCAAACATACAAGCCCATCATGCCTTGGAGGTATATAGAGAAATGGACTGGGAAGTTGTGGCCTAGCAGCATTGACAGATCATTCAGACAAGACCTGTAAAATAAAGTTGGAAGCTACCAAAGTTACCTTCTTCATCGAGATCTCTCTCAGATGCTGTGGGTTCAAACAAAACTTTCCTGGGCTTTTTGGAGTGGACTCTTGGTGGTCCTTGGTCAGGACTCTTCCTCCAGGCCTCACTGGATTCCACCTTGCCAGCTGGTGACTTCAGAGCACAGGGTACCACCAGGGTCCTCAGTGGTGGCTGGATGTCCTTCTTCACAGGCACAGATGCTCTGGCAGCCACCTCTGAGCTCTGACTCTTAACCTGTGACATGAGTCCCAGTCAAATCAGCCCTGAAGAAAGATACCTGAGGCTACTGTGAATTGCATCTTACTGGGCCAGAGATGTGGTAACAGGTGCTGAGCAATGCAGCTATCTGCTGCTATGTGCTGTGGTCGGCTTTCAGACTGCTGGGTGCTGGGCACAGCTAGAACATGGAAGGGCAAAAACCTATCTGTACTAGGAATGAAGCTGATCATCCCACCAAGGACTACTAAATTCAACCTTTCAAAAGGTTTCAAACCATTTCAATGGAGAATGTATCTTTCTTCAGCACAAGAGAAACTTTGGCTCCAGAACTTGCTTAGCCGTATCGCCACTGAAAAAATGGCAGCAAATGTTTCAGCTAGACATTAACTGAATGGCTACTGGTGAGGGAGAAGATACTAAGAAAGGAGGCAGCTCCAAAATACACACACCGCAGTAGGATCTTCCAGGTCCTGGCCAAGGACCCTATCATCTGCTGGGAGCACTGGTGACTGGGTGGTCTCTGGTACAAGGAAGGGATGGGCAGGCGTACTGCTGGAGACACCTCGGAGCAGCTGCAGCAAAAACAGTGACAGAATAAAAGGACCTAAGTGTGCTAGCCTCCATCCACAAAAAGGATGAGCAAAAACATGTCTTGCAAGGGACAGATTCCCTGCAATGGAATAACCTGCCTCCATCTCCCACACCAACAAAGTAAACAAGGAAAAGGAAAGCCAGGTGCTGCAACATGCTAAATCCATTGGCTTCAGCTCAAGGTAAAACAACTATGTAAGTACCAAAGACTCAGGAGAGAGTGCAACTGGAAGCGAACAGCTGTCTGCTGTCCATCTCCTGTGACACACAAGGTGTTCTGGCAAAACCGTGTTCAGAGGATAGGCCTGGAGCATCACAGTGGTTTCAGGCTCACCACAGACGTGCATTAACAGATCCATGATTGTCAGCTCTACCTTGGAGTAGCAGAGAAGGAAAAAAAGAGCAGGGAGAGGAGGTTCTGGGGCTCAGATGTGACAACATTTGGGACCCTGGGCAGGAAGAAAGGAGAGCGTCAATTCTTTTACCTGTCCATTGACAGTCAGGACAAGCCTCACAGGGTTGCCTTTGTCCATCTCTTTCAACGAGGCCATGAAAATATCTGTTCTCCAGTCATCCTCCCACACCAGAGACCTGCACAAGGGACCACGGCTTTTCAGCCCACAAGTGACACTGACCAGGGCAAAATTCCTGCTCCCATAGTAGATTATAACAGCCCAAAGCCAAAAGAGATCCAACCCTGAAAGCAGTCAAAAGGAAGCTGGAGTCATCACTAGAGAGAAACACCATGGTGGAGGACCAGCAGGCCTGAGCAGCTTTTGCATAACACCAGCAGAATCAGGTAGCACCAGAGATCAGAAAGCTTTTCCAGGATGCCCCTCCTGACACCCTGGCAGCTCCTGTTGTAACCTGCGGGTGGGCTCCAGCGTGCCGACCCGCTGTGGTGCGACGCCTGGGGACACCAGCACATCCACTGCGATGCTCGTGTCCGGAGAGTAACAGCTCCAGTCTCCCAGCCCGAACACCACCAGCTGCTTTGGCAATGGCAGGGGCAGCCAAGCCTGGAAACCCATCTGGCTGGACTGGCTGTAAGGGGAGGGAAGAAGAATGAGAGATAGTAATCAAGGAGTAAAAGAAAAGGTGAGAAAGTATATGAAAACACCTAAAAATACGTTTACGCCTGGGAAGAGTGAGGAGAGGGATTGTGCCGTTTAAAGATGAAACCATGCAAGGACGCAGTGAAGGAAACCACCCGTGGGAAGGGAGAGCCGCCAAGGGCTGGGGCATTTCCAGAAACGAGGGCCAGGGCATAGCGTGCAGGTGCCCGGCCCGCGGGGGAGCCCATCCCGGACAGGGACCAGCCGCGCCCGCGCAGCCGCGGGGCAGGGTCGAGCCAGGCCGGGCCGGGCCGCACCTGCCGAGCCGCCGTGGCGGCTCCCGCAGAGCCCACAGCACGTAGAAGGCGAGGCCGCCCTGCCGGGCGCTGCCCGCGGGCCCCGGCCGGCCCCGGCGGCGGCGGGCGTGCAGCATCGCGGAGAGCAGGGCCGGGGCCGCCGGGGCCGACACTAACTCGCCGCGGCGCAGCGGGGGCGGCGCCGGCATCCCCCGCCCCGGCCCTGCAGCTGCGGCGGGGCGCGGCCTGGCCCGGCCGGCCCGTGCTGGGAGCGCCCGGGGGCGCGGCCATCCCCGTTAGCGGCGGGGCTGGCGGCAGCATTGCCTTGCAGGGAGGAGGTTGGGGCAGCAGGGCTGGCTGTTCATTCCTTCGGAGTTCGGGACCAGCCTTGCCTTCGTACCAAATTAGCCTCTATAGAATTAAAGAATCGATTAGGTTGGAAAAGACCTCTGAGATAATCGAGCACAGCAAATGACCAAACTCCACCCTGTCAACTAGACATGGGCACTACACATCCAGTCTTTCCCTAAACACTTCTAGTGGTGGTGCCTCCATCACCTTCCCGGGCAGTCCATTCCAGTATCTAATCACCCTTTCTGTGAAGAAATTCCTTCTAATGCCCAACCTCAACCTGCCCTGGCACATCTTGAGATTATGTCCTCTTACCCTGTCACTGGCTGCCTGGGAGAAGAGGCCAATTCCCACCTGGCTCCAACCTTCTTTCAGGTAGTTGTAGGGAGCAATGAAGTCTCCCCTGAGCCTCCTTTTCTCCAGCCTAAACAACCCCAGTTCCCTCAGCCACTTCTCAAAGAACTTGCGCTCCAGACATTCACCATTTCTAGAGCCCAAGACACATGTCCCTTTCCCGAGAGGGATAATTTGCTTGCCAATTCCTAAATGATTGTAGCTATACACATTTCTTGTAGCCTTCATGAAAAAGAGAAGGTGTGAACCTTGCTTCTCTTACTCTGCAGTCGGGGCTTGTATCAAAGAAAGGCAGGATGGTGGCAGATACTCCTTAATAATTGTATGTGTGTGTTACTACAGAGGTTCCACTGGGTAACTGATACCACCTGTATAACAATGGGTAGCTCTGCTAAGCTTAAAGGTTATTCACCTGAAACAGGGAAGAACCACTTCCCTGGCAGAGGCAACAAAGCCTGCTGCAAGGCCTTCGCAGAGCACCTCATGATCAGTGTTTCTGCTCCAGCCCATCCACAACAGTTACAGCAGGGAGAAGGGGAGTGGCAGAGTGGGGGTGGATGGGAGAACTAATGTGAAATGTTGCATCACTTCCCTGCATCCCGATGTTTTCCTTAGTTTTCCTCTTGGCCATGGGCCTGAGCCAAGCACAAGGATGCATAGTGAGTGCATAGTAATGAAGTAGCTGTAGCACTGTTTCTCTTTGGTGTTCTTAAAATGCAACTTTAACTTGGCAGAATCATCTGTCCTTTGGATCAACTTGGTTTATGATTGCTCCTGCCCATCAATTAGTTTATAAAAGTGCTCTAAGGGAACATTGGACTAGAACAGAGAATTGAACCTCTGCAGCACTTGTCCTACCAAACTTAAAATGAGATAGGTGAGAAAGGATGACTCCAGCTGCAGGCATCATTCCTCATTTTGACCAGCAGGTGCTTCTTTCAGAACATGTAAATAGAGCCTTTGTAGTATGATAAAGCTGATGGGCAAAGCAGCTGTGAGGAGCTGTGAAGGGCAAACACTTTTCTCTAGACAATTTAATGAGTATCTGGTAACTGAAGAGATGTTTTTTGATCCTCCAGATGGAAAGCTGAAGTAATAAAGGAGCTAGGGGATCTCTGCAAATGGAGGTGACAAGTACCAGTATGAAGAACTGGAGGGGTAAGTATTCAAACTTTACCTGTGTTCATTATATGGGCTTAGATACTTGCTTGTTCCTCTCCAATTCCTCAAGCATTCAGTACAATCTCAAGAAAAACATTCCAGCAAGTCATTTTAACAGACAAAAAATTTCCTGGCTGGAACCCTCATCACGAGCTGACAACAGAGCATTTTCCTATCCATTTGTAATCAGAATCTCCTGTACACTGCAAAGTACATTTTGAGTATTTGCCTCTGCTTTGCTCCTAAAACTAACTGCATTCTTTTGCTGGAAGGTCTGTAGTTGAATTTTTCATATCAAGATATTCACTTGTTTTAAACAGAAGACAGAGTTCTTGGTTGCATAGTGAAAAGTTTATTTAAAGAGAATAAGTTCCAATATATTATTACAAATCAACCACAACACATCAAATATAAACAATACAAACCAGTTGTAGAAGGAATGCAAGCACACCATAAAGATAGCCTTCATAAGTGCCCTTCAGAAAGAGCCCAGTGCCACATTTTGTTAAAATATCCTCTTCTCTATTTAAAACTCACCTCTTGGTGAGCACATGAAAAGCAAATAGTTGGTGCTGAGAACTCAACTTTGAAATCACAGGACATCAAAAATATTCACATCACATAGATAAGGACTGACAAACAACCATCACAATTCACAAGAACATAGGTCTGAAAAAGGTATGACCAGCTACAAGGTGCTCCCCATCGAAAGCTTGTGCTAATGGCTTGGAGCTGTGAGTGGAAAGGAGCCTGCTTCCCTCTGAGGAGAGCAGTTCCCAGGGCATCCTGGAGGTTGCAGGGAGACCATCTCCATCTATTTATCATTTCCAAACACAGCTCCTAAACATCAAGGTCATTACTTGGCAAGGTCTCCTTAGCTCTGAGCTTTGTGGCTGGCATCCTGCTTCTTGCCCAAGGGACTTGACTCACCAGTCCAGACAGATTTAAAACAGATAACCCTCACTGATGGATCAGAAAATTCTTCCTCTCTCCCTTCCCAATAAAGGCTACATTTAATGTATGATGATTCTGAGAAAGCAACATGCTAAATCCAGAATGGAACCTAGAAAAGCCAAGGGGACTCAGATCCACCATCCACCTGGCCTGATGAACCTTCAGCTGCAACAGCACCACAGTTTCAGAATAAGCAGCCAGAGACTCTCTCCAGACAAATGTGGAATATCCCCACAGAAAACTCTCCTCATTGCAATATACATTTGAACTCTGCTGTTTATGTACCTTCTAAAACTTTATTTAATTGGTATTTACTGCAAGTCAACTTCTTTAGATAAATGCCTTAGCACTCTGACTCCTGGCTTCTTTGACAGTCTAATTAGCAATGTACTTAACACAATCAGTTCCCAGCTTTTCATTCTGCCAGTTGTGAAGTTCTCGTTCATCTACATGACATTGTCACAACCAATAATTTCCCAGATATGAGAAAAGGAGAAATAGCCTTTTACACTTGTAGAAATAAAAAAAAAAATGCAAACAAAAAACTGTTGCTTTGGTCTCTCATCCAGCCTCAATATGCATAAGCACACACCACTCACAACTCTGGATTTTGACCCTCTTTTTAGAGAAAATTACAAATGCCCATAAGAAACACTCCTCTATCTAGTGTTCCTCTGGTCCTTGGGTATAGTGTCAGCATATCAAAAGGAGTACTCCTCTGGTGTTCCTAGACATCTGACAGCAGCATATGAAGGCAAAGAACATATGGCACCAGGAAACTCAAACACCATTGTATAACTCATCTTACAGTAACAAGGCGGTCTATGAACAGATTAGATCTCCAGGAACAGCCTAGAGGGGCTCTCCATGCCGGACCTTAGCAAGTACCAGCCCCTACCCAAAAGGGCAGAGAAATAAGAAGAAATCTCTTGTATTAATGACACCTATGGTTCTTATTTCAGACATGCTCTTTGTTCCTAAGGCACCTTGTGATAAATCCTCTGTAGAGTGGCTTTAATAGGGGTAAGTGAGACATGAAGGAAGAGTATAAGCAGTGGGGATGAAAGTGAACTCATTTAGGGATTCATTCTCTACCCTAATTCCCCACAAGAACGACAAAATCTTTCAGCAACTAGACCTGTAATAAGGTTTATCTCAAACCCACCTCACTAGGTCTAGCACAATAACTGACCCACTGCAGGCCACAGATGGAGGTTACATGCACACACAGGTACAAGGAGACAAGCTGACAGCGTAGAGCCACAAAGAAAGGCACGTGGCTGCCTTCTAGACTCAGTGCATAGTAACTCAACTTTCTTAGCACCTGAAGTCAGGCAACTAAGCTCTTCTTCTTAACACATTCTTATCTTACCTGTTCATGCATATTAAATGGATCTCAAGCATTAATTTGCTACAAGCCTGTGTCTGACCCCAGTAACCTTTCCTGAGAACATGTATTACAGGCCTTCAAAGAGTCTGAGCAAATGTAATCAGTACCAGTGGTGGTCCCTGATTTAAGCAATTTTAACTCTTCTCAGTAAACCATATACATTTTAAACTCCTGCTGCTACATTACACCTAAAGCAAAAAAGAGAAAACAATTGAGAGTTTATTACCTTCTCTGACATAAAAAATGTCCAACAAATTAGTACCATTATTATAACTAAACACTTATACAAGTCCTTTGCTACAGGATATATCTCTGTCTGAACATATAAACTTTATTTAGATCTAAATTATATTCAAAACAAAATGGAAAAAATTTTGTGCTTTCACAAAAGCAAACCAAAAATGCAAAAGAAGCTTCTTCTGTGATTTAGCTTTCTGAATTTCTAGACACAATTTAGAGGGAAAAGAAACACATATTAAAAACCTATTTGAAATCTTCCTTCCGCAGAAACAAAGAAGAAATTTTTGTTTCCCAAGGATTAATTTCCCTCTCTGAAGTGCAACTGCATTTTAAATTTATTTTTCTTTCTTGACTCAAGGTCTAATTCCAAAGATCTCTATTTAAATAAGAAGGGTTTCTTTACCAGCTAGCAGGATTGAATACAAATCCAGGAAATACACCAAACTGAAAAAATTACGCATGCAAAATAAGATTATTTCATTGAAACAACTGTGGGTTTGATATTGAATGGGAACGGCTGCTGTTAATCACTAGCCACACAGCCAAGCTATTGGACTTATCAGAAAATTAATAAAAACTGTGTATCCTTCCAAAAAGAAGTTGTCATTTGGATAATGAATGCTATTTAAATAGCTGAGAAACAACTTACTTGTATAATGTGGAAATATAAGAAAATAAACAAAAATAGGAATTATCCTGTGCAACTATGAAGCTTTCCTGCAGATTAAATGTTCCTAAAACTATCTTGTGTTCATAACAGATATCAGATATTTCTGGGAAACTTAAGCAGTGGAACAATACACACCAAATGCTTTCAGTTCCACTGCAGCAGGCCTGTCTGTGGGCAGGCTGCATTTGCAGACTGGGCACATACTCATTCAGATGAGATTCCACATTCAGTGCTGCTTTTGGGCTTAAGTCAATGAGACCAGGTAGACAGGCACAGTTCCAAAAGAGTGACCTGAGCCTTACTAAAGATTGGTCCACACTTCAGAAAGCAAGAACTGAACAACAGGTTTGCCATCTACAGTGCAATTTATCTTAACAAAAACCATTAACTAATTGCTTGAAAACTGGCACATACTATTTATATGTCAGCAAGTGATCAAAACTGGTTGTAAGGCAGGCCTTATTAATTTTTTAAAACATGACAAAATGAATTTCAAACCTTATTATGAGCAACAGACAGAAGGGGGAAGTAGCTGCAAGCTAGCAACAGGGAGGCTACAGTATAGAGTTTTAAATAGAGATAACCCTCTAGCCTGCAACAAGCTGTGCAGCTGAGGATCAGTAATTCAGCAATATCTCATGTACACACAAGTCAGAGTTCACTTCAACATAAATAAAAACTAATTAGAAAATGGACTAGGTGCCAAATAGTGCATCATATGTTAACCAGCACATACACACAGGGTTCTGCAGATCTCACAGCCAAGGACCAACAGCAACCATTGAGTGGGGCAATGCTGACATTGTGATCAGACCAAAGAATCTATTCCATCTTGTGTTTTGTGCCTAGGGTGACAGTGTGCTCTCCCCTTTCTCTTCTGCTTGAGCAATAGCCAGCCACCAGTGGTGGTCAGGAGGACTGTATCTGGCTTAAGTTGGACTCTGAGAAGGCAGATAAGAACACAATAGTTAAGGGCCATAAGTCTTGCTCAACAGTTAAGGGCCAGTTGGGCACAAGGAAACCCAAAATACAGCCTGTAAGGAAATATGACTGTAAGTCAGTGATCTTACTCTAAATAGTGGACAGCCTAGGGCCTGTTACCCTCTCCTGCATGGCAGCAGGCTGTGCACCAGCATCTCCACTTGACTAGGGATGCCTCTTAGGGTTAACTTCTTGAGGCTGAAAGATTCCTTGCTAAGGAATTCTCACTAAGTGCTTAATATCATGCAAAAATTTGAAATCTTAGCTAAGTGAGATACACAATTGACTGTGCACAATATCCTTTAGACGTAAACTGCTGACCAAGTCTAGGACCAAGTCTGGATCCAGCCACACATAAATTCCCCTCCAGAAAGGAGTTTAAAAAGTAAAAGGGTCCTTTCTGAACCTCATGACTCAGTAGACGGTCTCCCTAACAGTTTTTGTCTAACCCTGCTCTCTATGCAGTAAACAATTAAGTATACCTTGCCATCAAATCTTGTTAAACTATTGTCACATTTACTAATAGAATGGTTTGGATTGGAAGAAGACCTTGAATATCATTTAGTTCCAACTGCTCTCCCATGGGCAGGGACACCTTCAACTAGACCAGGCTGCTGTACCTGCAGGGCTGTGTGGGAGACAGGTTACATGTGCTGGGGTGCTGTACCTGTGGGGCTGAGTGTGCAGGAGATGGGTTACATCTGGTTCACAGCACTGACCTGAGTGCAGGATACCTGGTGAGGAGGGAGAGAGGATGGGTCTGGAAGCCATGAGAACAGCCTCTAGAACATCTGGGGAGAACTGGGCATGTTCCAGTTACTGCTGCATGTAGTGCTTCATGAGGCACATATGTACTGTAGTCCATAGGCAGCGGAGGAGCTGCACGTTGCAGCCATGTCACAGTCAGTTCTGATGTTCCTGCCACAGCCCTACCTTACAGACCTTGTCTGTCCAAGTATTTTGTACTGTATGTGTGTGAGCTGACTGACATGACTGATGCCTGCTGTCTGATGCCTGCTGTCTGAATGATGCTTCATGAATCTTTGTCCCATTTTTAATCAGTAACTTTCATTATTCACAAACCAATACTTTAGAAAGGGTGGGGGAGTAAAATCCCCAAACATACTTGCTTGTGATTTGCTTTTCTAATTCAACTCTCCTTTAAACCAGAAGCTGTTATGAAAGGATACTGTCAATTGCAGAATATGATGTGTAACTCAGGTGGCCTGAGCTGCAAATTGCCCTCATAACACTCAACTTCTACTGCTGGGTTTAGCTATCAGCTTGTTAAGGAATTATTTTACTATATTGGTATGAATAGCAAAATAGAATGAACCTGTTACTGTGCTTCTTGAGTGTTTCTAGAGGTTTCAGTAATTCAGATTTTATTAGCAATGACAGTTTCAATAAATTTTTAATGAAATGTTTACTTCTTTTATAAAACTGCCCATAAAAAAAATCTCATTTCTTAAAACCAGTTACTTAAAAACTTTTCTCAGTCTAAAGACCTAAAGAGCCTGGTTTTTTTTTAGAATTTTTGAAATTTCTGTCTGGATGGGAATTATTGCACTTCCTTAGATTTTCTTGCTTCACATCAGCTGTTACAGTGTGTATCTGATGGATAGAGACCATAATTTTTAAGAATGCAGACCTTTTTCCCTCTTTCTCCTAAGACCCTCTGAAGCTGAAAAAGAAGTATAGTCCCAGCTCCTGACAATTTGGGACAGTTAATTCCAGCACTGACCTTATTTTCAGAGGCTGGCTTGTGTTATTAAAGCATTTACTAAATAAACTTGCCATTTTCCTGTCGTTGGTATCTTTTACTTCCTACATCATCTGTTTGAAGAAAATTATTAGTCTGATCCTCTACTGTAAGATTCTACCTGATGCAGTCTTTTAGGTAATGGAACTAAGTGAAATTCCATAAACTTGTGACAGTTGGGAGTTTACAGATTGACTTAAGCTTGTACCCACTTTTACAAAAGCACTTCCACGACAAGCATTGAGTGATGAACAAAGCTATTTTTTACAAATTAACAACATAAAAAATAATGTAAGGAACAACCTAGTGAAACCTCTAAGAATGTAATTGCTCTTTTTTATTTCCTCTAACAGTCCTGCAGAGCTTCACCACTGAGTTTCAACAACACCAAGTTTTCCCAGAGCCTGCAGAACAGATTGAAGAATGCTGGCAGTATTGACCACACATGTATGTGGCTGATCTTATTGCTCTGGGACATGACCAACTGCTGTATTTTATGTGCAACCTCTCTTCTGGCATTGGTCCATAGTGTTTTCTGTGTGATCATAAATAGTTTTAAGGTGTTTTCCAGTGACTCGGTACAAAAGATTCATAGAATCACAGAGTATGTTGAGTTGGAAGGGACCCATCATGATCACCAAGTCCAACTCCTGTCTCAGGACACCCCAACAATCAGAACATGTGCCTGAGAGTTTTGTCTAAACACTCCTTGAACTCTGGCTTGGTGCTGTGACCACTTCCCTGGGGAGCCTGTTCCAGTGCTCAACCACCATCTGGGTGAAAAACCTTTTCCTAATATCCAACCTAAACCTCCCCTGACTCAGCTTCATGCCATTTCCTCAAGTCCTGTCACTGGTCACAAGACTGAAGTGATCAGTGCCTGCCCCTCACAAGGAAGTTGTAACTGCAATGAGGTTTCCCCTCAGTCTCCTCTTCTCCAGGCTGAACAGACCAACTGACCCCAGCCACTCCTCACATGGCTTCCCCTCCAGACCCTTCACTATCCTTGTGGTCCTCTTTTGGATGGTCTTTAATGGCTTCATGTCTTTTTTATATTGTGGTGCCCAAAACTGCACACAGAACCTGAGGTGAGGCCGCCCCAGTGCAGAGCAGAGCAGGACAATCCCCTCCCTTGCCCGGCTGGCAATGCTGGGCGTGATGTCCCCCAGGACAGGGTTGGCCCTTCTGGCTGCCAGGGTACTGCTGGCTGATATTCAACTTGCCATCAACCAGGACCCCCAGGTCCTTCTGCAGTGCTGCTCTCCAGCCTCTCATTCCCTAGTCTATACACAACACACCAACTACGAAATGTTGTTAAATTGATGTTTTATGTCAGCAAACATACTACTACTTCTTTGTTAGGAGTGAAGTGTGTCACTCCATCAGCAATATCTAAGAACTTGATAGACAAAGGATGAAAAAAAACCCAAACAAACACCTTACCTAAATTGCTCAGGCCTGATTCAAATGCTGTAGAAAGGCCGCAGGATGGTTCTTCATTTCATCCAAGAGAGGTTAAAGGAAGGAACAGCCCTCTCCAAGCTGCTAAATGAAAGAGCATCTTGCTCTGACAGATACCAAGCCCTACTGCACTGTCTCCCTGTGCTTGACCTGCTTGAATAAGGCAGCTGTGCAGTTCCCCCCGCCCCCGGTGAACACACTCTCTCTTTTGAGGAAGGTGGTTGTTTTCTCCCCATCTCAGGGCCCAAAGCAGCAACAACTCTGCTCCTTGCCCACTCCCCCAGAAAGCCACTGTGCTCCAAGAGCGCTCTTGCAATTTTCACTCCTCCTGCTCCCAGCTTGGGCTGCTCTGCTGTACTGACTGCTCCCTCTCTTACTATTTTGACCTACTAAGTGCTCTGGGGCAGTGAATCAGTAAGCAGAGATAGTTAAAAGTAAGAGCTTGAATATGGAGCAAATTGCACAGCATTACAATATATCCTTAATAGGAAACATGCAGCCCTCCGACGAGAGCAAAATCTTTGGCTTTAACTACCCCAAATAATTTTGTCCATCATGTCCTCTCAACAGAAGGAATGGACCAAGTAGAGGTGCTTTACCTGGATGATTTAAAAATAAAACTCAGAACTTTTCTAGTATTACCATGGAAAGTCATTTTGTGTCTCTGCAAAGAGGTATCAAAATGTAAATACAGCAGAATTCTTAGAAAAGAGAACAATTTCAAGTTAAAAGTATTAAAATAAACAACAGTTACAAATAAACATGTTTTAAAATTCATCTCTGATGGATTAACTTCTTGTTCAACTCAGTCACTACTTAAGCAGAAGGTGATAACTAATACCATCACTAGTCACCAAAACATGCCAGGGAACTTCCTAACAATACCTTTGCAACAGCAATAGCAGCTGACAAACTGCATTTCTCTGGGAGCCTTTTCCTTGCTAAATATGTTTGCAATACCAGTGAACGAACATGCTGCTACTAAGAAACATTTCCTGTATATTTATTGGTTGTATTCCAACCGTTTTGTATTCATTCAGCATGGCAGTAAGTAATGTTTTCTGCTTCACATCTGGATTACAGGAAAAACTTTTGGTAGTCACTGAGGTTTTAATTATCTACATATGCCTACAATCAACAGATATAACATCCAATTCTTAATCTGTAGGAAAGCCTTCTTATGGACTATGAGGTGTGCACCCTGCTCCCACCCCATTCAAACATGAGCTGTGACTGCATTTTGGGGCCCACCTGTTGTAGCACTGCCAAGCCACTGCAGCACGGGCTGCTGCTGGCCAGCCGCACTACCACCCACTTGCGTGAGTGAAGGAAGCACAGACTGCTGGTGCCTGTAGTGATGGTAGGTGATGGGGTTGCCCTGGCTAAGAGACAAGCCAGCTGTGCTTCTGGCTCACTGAAGCTAACAGCTGCCCTCTAGTGACGCAGATGCAGCAGGAGAGTTGGAGAAGTTCTTCACAAAATAGTTAACAGATTATTTTCACTTCATTTTGTACCAGCACAATAGATCAGAACCACAACCACCTGAACCTGGCTTCTGGGCAATTGCCAGCTGTGATGTGAAGGTCCAGCCCACTGCCTGCATGGAGCAGACCTCCCAAAGTTTTAGAGAAAGAGCAGCTGCCTGGGAACAACCAGGCAGTCACAACTACTTTTCTCCCTGGGACAGTGGGGAAGGAAGGTGTGGGAAGGAACAAGTTCATGTCCGAAGAAGAGCTAGCAGAATTGCGCCTTCGTTCTGTCACACAGCAGTACCCATCAGGCGGTACCAGGGCTGGGTGGCAGCCTGCTACACTCACCATCACCTGCCTGCCATCCTTGCCCTTTCCCTCTTCTTCAGCTGGTGTAGTAGACGTGAAAAAACAGAGTCTTATTGCGGAGCAGAGAGTACGAGTTATCAAATTTCAGCAGGTAGATGCCCTCGCCCGGGTACTCGTGGCTGCCTGCCTGTACCTCCCGATGGCTGTTCCTGCGGTACACAGGCATGATCTCTCCGTAGCGGTTCCGCAGATAGCTTTTGGAACCCCGCTCTACATCACCTACAGGGGACAGTCCTGAATGGGAGAGAGGAGACAAGTAAGTAGGCCAGAACCCGTTAAGCCAGAAAAAGACTAAAACCAGAATGCAACACAGACGTGAAGCTATACAGAAGGCTAACTGTGATAGCATTACCCAGAGCATCTCCTCTGACCTTTCTGCAAGTAATTCCCACAAAGTCCAGTCTTCCTTATCATAACAAAGGTCATACCAAGAACCTGTTCTTTTGGGAATACTGATGGGACAGTATTTACTAGACTGCCAGCCCAGTCTCCTCTCTTACCTTTTAGACACCTCACTGCTTTTATACACACAACAGCAGTCCTGTGATATAGACTTGAAGCAAAGAGAGGCAGGAAAGCTCTTAGCTGTTACCTCACAGTGTCTACATCCTCAATTCCCTTCTCCAAGAGGATTCCTCATACAGGAACCTACCCCTGTTTACAGGGCCTGCTAAACTCAGATGCCAGCCTCCCAGCTACACTGGTCACACATACACTGAAGCAACAGAACAGGCAACATTGCTGTGTATTTCCCAAGTACAGTGACACAGGTAGAGGACATTTCAAATACGGTCAGAAGGAGCTACTGATGTACTGGGGAAAAAAAGAAAACAAGAAAAAAACAAAAAACAAGCAAAAAAAACCCCAAAACAAGTGACAACCAAAAAAACCCACCAACCCCCCCAAAAAACAAAACCCAAAAACAAACAAAAAACCAACCAAACAAAAAACAAAACAAGAACCAACCAACAAACTAAAAAAACAAACACCCCAAAACAAAATCTTTTTGCCTCCACTCACCACCAAAAATTTCTCAGTCTGAGAGTCTAAGAAAACCAGTCAGGTTAAAATTTCAGACTTTAATCTTTTCATCAGGTAGAAGTTGACTGAGCAAATTCTGATTTTATTTTTCAACATGTTCAATTTTAAAAATGCTCTTAAATGCTCTTTCTGATCTTCCAGAGAGAACACCCACTGAGATATACTGAAGCAGGAAGGGCCAAATGCTTTTTTATCACTCTAACCAAGAACCCAAAAGGCTGCAGAGATAGCAAATGGGCTGACTAAACAAAGTAGATGGAAATTATAGCATTTGACAGATATTCTCAGCAGCATGGCAACAAGCACCACAAATGAACCTTTATAAGATCTGCACTAACCTTCAATTTCCTCGTCTTCTTCTTCATCCTCTTCATCACTGGATTCACTGACCTGAACAGTAATGGCAGTGCTAGTAACTGTGGTCCAGTCAAAATAGACTCCAAACCCAATGTCGTAGTCATCCGTAGCAAACTCCCAGCAAATGCATTTCCCATCAGGATGGGTTGGCACACGGACTGTCACCACCTCGCCTCGCTTCACCACCATCCGGCCATTCTTCTCCTTTCCCATCTTGGCTTTGAATTCCTTCATCTTCTCAGTGGTCCACATGGTGGGTGCAGCCAGAGGGGGAGGCTGAGCTGAGACAAGGGAATCACAGGCTTACATGACTTTTCACTACTGAAAAACGGTTACCTGGAAACAGTGAAGCTATTTCTGAAAAGGGGCCTGCTCCCAGAAGCTCCAGATGTGAAGTTTTTTCACTCACTAGCCAGGAGCCCAAATTTCCAGCAGGAATTAGTGTCTCCAGGACAGTCTCTGCTCTTCTAGCCAGGACAGGCACTTAAAAAATTACCCAGAGTTCTGCCTTCAGGACTCACCTTTCCTCTGGTCCCCAAGGAGGTCTGCAGTCTCCAGCTCAGCTGAAAGGATATCCACAGCACCAGTGTGATCAGACTGAATCATGACTATATCCCCCACTCCCTGAGGTACATGGTAGTTGGTTACCCGAACAGCAGCTTCCTGCACAAAGCACAAAAGAAACATTGTCACAAAGACCATCCTGGTTAAAAAGTCTCTGCCTGGATTTGAAACAATCCATTAGTAATTCAGGCATCTTTATGAAACGAAGTCAGACTTGCAGAAGCTTCTATTATTAGTGTTGGCCAGCTCTGAGACACCTCTCAGCTTTGTTTCCCCCACTGCACCAAAGTAATGAACTTTGAAGTAAACCACTGCATTAGTGTCACAAATTACACCCCCCTTGGCTGCCCCAGGAATCCCTGAGCAGGCGCATTTTTGCACTTGCATAAGAGTTAATTGTCACCCCTCAACAAAGCAACAGCCTCATAGATTTAGCTGACTATTCTTGGAAAGAATTCCCAACACACAATCTCTCTAGGGAGAGCCTTTCAGCTCTGTGTGCATCCAGACTACAGCCACAATCAAACTGTCATTGCTGCATCCTAGTTAGAAGGTCATCTAGTTCACTAGGGCCTCTCTCCTCATATATGCAAACTCACAGGTCCTGAACTGGGTGTCACTTGCACAGGTTTTCCTGGCTATCTGTAAGGCAAACAAATTGGCTGCTCACAAGACGAAACAAGGGACTTTCAGCTCCCTCTTCCATTAATCTGCAAGAATGGAATTTCCAGAAGCACCAGGTAAGAGCAGAAGGTGAGAATTACCTTGAAGCCTTAGTGAGCTAGGAAGCAAGGACTAACTGAAGACACAAGAGGGATTTTGCAAATTAGACTGATACCATTTATCTCCCATGGATGTATAGGACAAAATGTAACTGAATCTATGTTAATACTACTTTTTTCTTAACACAACCCTTAGAGCCTCAGTCCCATTGTGGTAAGCACATAAGTAGGGTGGGAGAACTGTTGCTGCACTTCTTGGTTCTCAGACATAAGAAACATACATTTACCTTTTTGAGGGACTGGATTTGGTCAGACAGCTTCTCTTCTAGTTCAGCCACTTTCTGATCTTCCAGAATGCCAACTTCTTCCTTTGAATGCTCTGTTGTGCCCGTACTCAGGTGCGCCCCAATCTGTGACCTTTTGGAGGAAGACAGTGTACAATTCAGCACTTGCACCCAGGGCACAGCCAGCACAGGAATCACTGCTCTGGAATTCAAATTCAAATGAACTGAAGGAACAAGCTTCTGTGGTCAGCACCTGCCAACTGGACAAAGAACCCCTCCCCACCCCAGTCCTGCCATCTCTGCATGACTACCTTCCATGTGAGCCAGGGGGAACAACTTCAGTGGGATTTACCATCCTTTAGATGGCAGAAATTCACTGCACTCACCCCACAGCATGCTGGCTCACCAACACTATACTAAGGACAGACATCAGCAGCAACTTTTCTGCCCAAGAAAGGACAACTACTTTTATGCCAGCTACTGCATGGCATCTGCATACTCCATCAGAGGTCAACTGGATCAGTGAAAGAATTCAGAACAATTTTGACAGCCATCCTGAGAATGCCCTCTATTTAAGACACCCATTATGCCTTTCCTTCTAGCAACCTCAGCAGAGACAGAGAGCACCCATGTGTCTCTCTGCCATATTCAAATACAATCCACAGATAAGCAAGCAGTAAGAAATACAAAGGGCAGCACAATAACATAAGCAAAGAGGTCCAAGTACAGGACTGTAACAAAAGAAAACGGACATGCTAAAACAATAAGAGTGGTACATAGCAGGAAAAGAATGGGCAAGAAAGGAAACATCTTTGGCATTTATTCTCTGTTGAGGATTTTCTTCTAAATTATATTGAAAAAAAAATTGCTGCATGTTGTCCATAGCTGGACTTATCATCCCAAATGAACTCAGATGCCAGAAGAGTGTCCTCTGTAATGATCTCATTACGTATGTGAAAATTCTATGAGAAGCAAGCCAGTATTAAGTAAGAATAGAAACATTTCCGCTTTTGAAAATCAAAACCTTCTCACAGCACTATAAAACCAACGTCAACTACCTTGGTCTAAAGGATCAGAAACATGAGAACACAGCATGAATGGAAGAAACATGCATTTCTTCAAATGTCTCCTTTCAGAAATGAGAAATACTCTCATTAGCAAGGAAGCAGATCGTAAGTATAGTTTGGAATAATTAAAAATAAAATAAAATATACACAGCTCAATTAAGACAAATTCTGCATCCACAGAGAAGACTTGAACAGGGCAAATGTGGCTTTTGTTTTCAAATTGTTACTCGTATGGCACTACAGAATCCATCCAGAAACAAAGCCATTTTTTACTTACATTCTCTCAACAGTGATTTCCTTTCCTAGAATTGGCACAATAGACCAGAACATCTGTAAGAACAACTAAAATGAGATGAATAACAGGTTCACAAAATGGCAGCAGATGGACAAGATAGGAAGGGACACTTGGTGGAAACAATTTTTTAAAGGAAGAATTCTTGGACTTCCATGCTGTTGTTTTCCAGCCCATTTGCATTTTAGTTTAGCAGTTGCATGAACACACCTAGATGGGCTATTTGGTCAGTTGCTACCATAGGTGCACACCTCTGCTCAAAAAGCTCTCCATCAACACAGGAGCTTACAGCTTGGGAATTTTTTCCTCTAGATACCACTGATACCCAAGAGTCTCACTGAAAGATTAGGAAGAGTTACACAAGCTTTACAAGCAGACTTACAAGGACAGATTCAGCTGATTCCTCCTCACACAAACCTTTTGGACCATCTCCACCCCTTTCAAAGAAGATCGAAATTAAGACAAATTTAATAGGTAATGTCCACAAGTATCCATTATCTACATTGGCCATTTTGCTCACAGTCTGTATTAATCTCTTCAAAGAAAATGAGAGAATATAATAAAAAGGTGGAAGAACTCATTTATAGTCAGGAAGGCTGATAGAAATGTCAGCAGCATCAAACCAAGATGGCATCAAACTGCTGTTTTAGTAAGAAGGGTAGTTTGATGGGGGGTTTTTCCTGTATTTTTGCATCTTTTTGATGAAGTTGTGGTTTACCTCCTGTAACTAACTTACACATTTCTGAAATTGTATCCTGTGCAAAAAATGTGTAACGCCAAATGAAGCTTCACTGCACAGTACTACTGCTTCTAACCAATGAAATTACTTAGCTACAAACACCACATGCCCAGCAGATACCAACAAATCAAACATCTGATAACAGGGTTGATCAGCAGCATTAATGGAGAGACACAGAAAACAAATGATGAAGAAAAAAGCCAAAATTTTGTCAAGAAAACAGCTTCCCCCAGATTTATAGACAGTGGGCATGCTCAATTACTGAAGTATCCCTCAGATAGGACATAGAAAATTTTCCCCTGAAAATGTACTAGCTCTTATAATGGGTTATAAAACCTTGCAGGGTTCCTTTCAAGCTGTATGACTCTGTGATTTGAATAGCTGAGCCATGAAGTATGCTTCACAAGCTTTAAAACAACCTTAAAGCCTGTAAGAACAGGCCCTCCCATACTGATTCTGGTATATACTGTCCCAAAGCGGACAATCCAGTCTCCAGCCCCTTCTTTTTACCTGCACAGAACAAACTGCCACACAGGAAAGGTCATGGGGAGTGAAACAGACTGTCATGCATGTGGGCCACAACACACAATAAGGTTTTCCTACCCGCTCTGCGAAGTACTGGACTCCAAAGAATCAACTAGCTGATCTGCAGGCTCTGTCTTTCGGGCTGAGTCTTCATTTTCTAACAAAAAACAGAATATACGAAGAGAAGGTGAAATAAATGTTGCTGTTTATAATACACTGACAGGAAGAAAAACTGCAGCCAGCACTCAAACGTTGACAAGGTCACACGGCTGTGAAACAAAGAGCTGTGCCAACCAGTTTTTCATGTTATGAGCTGTATCTAGAACCTTGCAGAACAAAGATTTTTAAGGGACTCAACCCTAGGAAAGGGAGAACAAAAATCTATGCATGTTTTTGGTGCAAAGCCATTCTCAGAAGCAGGGTTCATTCAGGAACTACTAATCCTAGCTTTAGAAGGACAGAACAAGGCCAAATTTCATCATGTAAAGCTGAGCCGACAAAGCCCTGGAAAAAGCAATCATGCAGCAGTTCACAAAGGGCACTGACGAGATGGAAATTCCTAGGTCCGTGCTAAAAGGACTGTCTATAAAGATGGCTCCTGGTCTTCCCCGAGTCTGCTGAACTCGGGGAAAGCTCTGTCCCCATACGACTGCGGGACGGGCTCCACAGCGCTGCTCTCCGATCGCATGAAGGCAGGGAACAGGGCACGGACAAGTTCCAGCTTTTGCAGGTCGCTGACGCCCCTTGGAGCCGCTGGCCATTCTCAAGAGTCGGTGCGAGAAGGAGGCAGCTCCAGCCCAGGGGCACGCAGCGCATGGCACAGTCCAGCTCCCGGCTAGACGGGGCCTCCCTCACCGGGGAAAGCACAAACCTCCATCAATCCTCGCTCTTCCCACCGCACCGGGAGGAACTCTTGCTGCAGTTCCAGGCGCCCGAGCTGCCGAGTCGCGCAGAGAGCACAGCCCGGCCCTCTCCGCACAGCCGGCACCGCGAGCGGCACCCGCGGCGCTGCTCTCCGCAGCGGGCACCGCACTGCCTCCGCAGGGAGCTGCCACCGCGGAAACGGCTTCTCCGGCGGAAACGAGCAAATACATCACGTAAAGGAAACTCTCCCCGTAAGGCCAACGCTAAACTCGCGCCCCCGGGCTGCCCCCGGGCTGCCCCCTGCCCTACCCTGCCCGTACCTGCGGGGCCCCGGAGCACGGTGTCGCCGCCCGGGGGCTCGGAGCGGGAGCCGGCGGCGGCGGACAGCGCGTCCGACATGGGCACGGCTCGGCGGACGGCCGGAAACACCCGAGCGCGGCTGGAGCGGGGCGGCCGGAAACACCCGAGCGGGGGGGACGGAAACACCCGAGCGAGTGCGTGTCAGCCGAGCCGCAGGGAGCCGGTGGCGCCTCGGTGCTCATCCCTCAGCCTCCCCCCTCGACAACGCAGCCAATCGGCATTTAGTTCTGCAGAGCCGCGGGGCGCGGGCGGGGTTGCAGGCTGACAGCAGGGAGGGAGTGGCGGAAGGGAGAACGGGGCGCACCTCCAGGAAGTGATGGTTGCCAAGGTAACGGGGTCCCGGAAGGACGCGTTGCCGTGGTGGCCTGGGGATGGAGCCGATGGAACCGCGCCCGGGTCCCGCGGGGCCTGGGGTGGCTGAAGGGCCGCGGCCTGAGCCCGAGGGCGCGGGGGGACCGGGGCCCGTCTGCCCCTTCTTGTCCTGGAGTGCCGACGAGGTGGCTGAGTGGGTGGTGCAGCTCGGCTTCCCCCAGTACGAGGTGCGGGGCTGCCGGCCCGGGCGAGAAACCCCCGCCCTCGGCACGGCCTGGACCGCTGGCCCTGAACTCAGTGTGTGTATGAGTGTGTGCGTGTGTGAGCGCAGGGGGGCCGGCACTGGCAGGGTGCGACCCGCCTTTCCCTCCGCTTCCCTGCCCAGGAATGCTTCAGGGCCAACGGCATCACCGGCCGCCGCCTCATCCTCGCGAACTGCTCCAACCTCCCCGCCATGGGCGTCACCGACTTCGGCCACATGCAGGTGCGCCCGGCTGCGGCTCCCGGAGCTCCCTCGTCAGCCCCTCGGCGCCCAGCGCTGACCCTGCTGGCAGGCGGGCTGGCTATGGCCTGTCTGCAGAGCGCTGATTCAGACAGCGAGCCTCAAACTGGACAACCGAATTTATACAAACAGTCACGCTTTTAGAGCATAGGTCTATTCAGGTATAGGTCTTTAGCTGGCTGCAGATCGGGGGCTGCTTCTCTGGGGTACCATAAGTGTTAAGCCTTTCGTTAAGTTACGCTGCCCCTCTGGCCCCATAAAATTGCTTAGCAAGATGCATGCACCCTCAGAATTTCTTTTAAGTCATTTTCCACTTACTGATTTGTAGAACTTCTGAAAATCTAGTTAGATTTAACCTGCAGCAATTGAGCCACTGATCTCAAGCAGCAAAAAGGCCACTTGTTATTTCCTTGTTTTACGCTTTGCTGGACAAAAACACGAGCTCTGTATCTTCCTCATTTTATGAACATGTAATTGGTCTTTTTCTGTTCAAACCTACATATTTTCTTTAGCAAACACGGATAGTTACGGCTGAATTTCGGGGCTACAGCCTGGCCCTCCAAAACTTCCTGAAAGTTCAGAAAATCAACAAGTTGAATTAAATTTCATTACCCTCTTTCCCTTCCCTAGTGGAAACCACTGAGGGACTTGGGCTGCATTTATAGAGCCAAATCATCTGTTTTGCATCACAAACAAAGTTGCTTTCACCAGAAAACACAGGTAGAAGTTCACTCCAGGAAGAGAGAAGAAGCTTTATGCTCCAGTGACTAGACTATTAACGCAATTTGTTTTATTCTACAGTACCAAAATGCAATTTCACCACAGTTCTGTCTGGTTGCACAATCTTAACTCTTTGTTTGAAACTAAATATGCCACCAAAAACATTAACTAGTGCCATGATTTTGCCTGTTGTTTTTGAGAGAAAGGCATCAATTTATACCAAGTTTTTCAGATCACAACCCTTCATTAATATTTCTGGTACAAGCAGATAGAGACTCTATAGTCATTTGTGCTTTCCAAAAGTGGCAAGAATTTTATAGCCTTTGGAAGCCTTACCCTCATTTTGGGGGTATAGGGATTATGTATGGTGTTAGTTCAACTGCTGAGTAACCCACTAGGCCATGGGTTAGAGATATCAACTGTAACCCATTCTTCCTCTTGTGGGAACTGAAATTCCTTTAGATAAGCAATAGACAGCCAGGACACTGCCGCAAGCTTGGCAATGAGACTGTCTTGGTAATGTTTTCCAAAGCTTGCAAGTAAATTGGGAACATCTCACAGACTTCAGTGGAACCTAGATGTTCCCAAAGGTCATGCCCTATCCTGCCAGTTATTTGTATTTTAAAGAACTTTAATCTGATAGAATCCAAGCATGCAGAGCTCTGCAGGATGTGGCCCTTTGGGTGTTTCAGGAAGTGTGTATTAGAGCAGGTGAAAAGTTAAAGCTGCAATTTCCCAACAAGAAATATAAATGAAAGGCTGTGAGCAGTCGAAACTGATACAGTTACTATAGAAATAAGAGTGATAGCATCAGCTCAGTGAGACAGAAACTGTTTGCAGTTTAGGGCAAACGGCAGTTTGGTAGAGAACTACGCAGCTAATTATGTGGAAGCTATGCAGCGTGGACAAGTGACATTACTGCTGATTTTAATCCCACTGTACTGGTATTTTAAATATTAAAACCACTCAAGATACAAGTCTGGTGTTCTTTTGCTATAAAAAAATGTAGGGTGCTACTCTTCAGAGTCAAGCTAAAGTTGAGGGAAGGTTTTGAGCAAATACTGTGAAAGGTCAGTAAAACCTTGCAAATTGTATTTTGAAGCTTCAGTCAAATTAGATGGTTAAATTCTCAGAAGCTGCTTCAAAAACAATGACAAGGGACTGCTCATTCACAGTTCCAGGTCCAGCTGGCTCAGACAACCATACTCTCATCATTTTCTAAATGAATAATATGACTTTTTGCTAATAATTTTTTACACCTTTGTGTAGATTTTCATTCACATTATAATTTAACAAACATCCATGATTTTGTATTAAGCAGAAGAGACTGCAGTTCATTCACCCATAACTTGTTGTCCTTGAAGTACAAGGAGGAAAGCAGAGCTATATTTACGCCACTAAGAGACCAGATGTGATACCATCCCTGATAGTAAATCTGGAGAGAAAGTGATCTGCACTGCTTTTACATTGTCACATGGGGCTTTTGGGTTCAGATCCCCCATGTGTTGCAACTTCAAGCATGAAACTGTACCAAAATTCAGAATATCACTTATTTTTCCTGCTGCTATAACATGGAATGGATGGTTTTAGCTGTTGCCCTGTTGTCTTGGTTTGAGAAATGAGAATTTCTGGTGTTTTGTCTTATATTTCAGGAAATTTCACGACACGTGAGAGAGTTGCTGGGGATTGAGGAGCCTCTCTTCAGCAGATCCATCACACTCCCATACAGAGACAATATGGGTCTCTTCCTAGAGAGAAAGGCACCGACAGGAAAGAAAGCAGATGCCCTCACTTTCTCACAGTTTATCCAAAAAGCAGGACTGGAGCCCTATACTACAGTTCCTTCTTTGCAAGGATCCCAGACCATGGTGGGAGTGGATGCTCTCCCTGCATCGCAGGACATGCAGAGGCAGAATTAGAGACTCATGCTGCACTTTTGCCTTTGCAAGAAGCCCAGCAGCCACAGCAGATGGTACCCTCATTACCTTGCAGATTGTTCAAGGAGGTACAGTTCCACTTTTTCACCATTCCAAAAACTGTGCACTGCACTGCCACTGCAGCTCTTAGACATTTGATTACACCTAAACCCATTCCCACATTGTATCTTTTCTGCAATCCTTCATTTGCTTACAGGAACCAAGTGAAGTGGAGGTTGTAGAATAGACTGTAGCACTGTCTGTCTTTCACTTCTGCTTCACAGTTGATTAAAAGAGACCAAAAAACAATCATAGACATATTTTAAGCACAAGCAATTGATAAGAACTTCCCAGATGCTCAAGTGAATAGATTTCTCCCAGGCTTCAGTGTCTGCAGACCAGGCTTGCTCCGAAGCCCAGATGTAAGATAAATGGCATATACAATAACTGGTGTACAGGTGTGCCAACAGCTGCTGTCAACAATCATAATTAAGCAAGGGGGTCTAAGTGCAACATGCAAAACTAATCCTTGGCCTCACCACACAAATGATTTCCTGTGAGGCAAAACCAGGCAAGCAGTATTTTATCATGGTAAACACTACTGAAACACATGATAGATGGTGGCAGAAAGTATAAAAGAATACTGAATTAGAGAATTTAGGGAGTAAAAATTGCTTTGTCCCAGGTGGATTTGGACAGACTATCCAGTTACTTCCTTTTTCCTTGAAGGACATATCATATAGTCTGTGGTGGTGATGATGGGATGAATTCTCACCAGCAAGGAAGTAGAAGTGCTGATGAAAGCCTAGCTCAACAGAAAGAGTGCACCTGACAAAATCGTTAGTATGTTGTCAGAATTCAATGGCTTTCTTGAGATCCCCCATGGGATACAGCAAAAAAAGACTGGGCCTGATCCTGTTTAGTTTGTTACACTGAAGCTGTAGCCACTACAAAATAACTCTAATTTGGTTTTGTAGTTCAGTTTTGTATTGAAGTTGCAATAGAAACACTGTAAAACTGAAGCAGTTCACAGGCCAAGCAGACTATGTAATAAGCAAATTCAGACCAAAAAAAATAGAAAAGCTCAGGCAACCAGGGATAAGCAAGTTTGCTGAGCAGTGTAGAGAGTGAAACTCATAGAAGAAAATGTGTACATTTTTGGCTGGAATAGTTTAAAAAGTCTGAGAGTTAACAGTGCCGGTTCTTGTACTGCTTAGTCCCATGAGGGATGAGATCTCAGCAAAGCATTCCTCATGGGCTTCAGTATGGTTTATGAGAATTTAGAATCATACTCAGCAGTTTCCTCTGGAATTTTGAGAAACTGTTGGAAGCAGCTGTGGAGAATGGAGACTTGTCATCCAGTATCACACTAGGTTCCACTACGGCTGAAGTGAGAGATGTCTTGGTGCTGACCAGCCCACATTGCTTTGTAGGCCAGTCTCCAGAGGGTGCCTGGTGCAGTAAGACCACCAGGCATCAGGTAGCACCAGACAAGCCCTCTCTTTTTTAACAGCTGGCTAAAGAGATACGTTCTCAGTGGCACAGCTGTCAGGTCAAACCAGTGGAAGGTTCTGGCAAGGGAAAACAAGTGGAAACATTTATGGGCAACAACAGTCCAAAGCAGCTTCCTAATAATGTAACTGTGGTTTTCTTCAGTGTCTGACTACAAAACTCTTTCTTGAGCCTTTGAGAAACAGACTCAGAGACTTGAATATAAAATGTTCCAGGCATCACTCTGCCAAGTGAAGTATAACTGAGACTAATGGCTCTAGAACAGTCCTGCAAAAGCAGGAATCCTTTCCCTCAAGCAGTGTTCTCCTGACTTAACATCCTCAATAGTCTAGTTCATGAACTGTCATAAGATCATTACCCCCAAGAACTGTCCTCTCTAGATATTCCCAGAGGATTTTTTTTTTTTTAGCATCCTGTGCCCTAGTATTGATCAGTGGCTTCAGACAAGCATGATAAGTAGCCAAACAGGAACTAGGGGCAAAATAACTCAGTCCAGGTCTTCTATTGTGAATACATCATCTAAGGCAATTCCCCTGGCAGAGATGCGTCCTAAGGACAACACAGAGTTCAGCACCTTCCAACCCAAGAAGGCAGCCCATGCTTTATGTGAGATGAGGCAAGTTGCAGAGCAAAGAGACAAGCAGTACCTCAGCATTCAACCCTCTACTCTCTCCTCTTGAGGAATTGAAGAGGCAAAATCTTTGCTGACAAAACTCTTGCACACAAACTTGGGCAGGAAGGTTTTTGCTCTGCACAGATGAGGCAGCATGCAGGAAAGCTGAGGTCATTGCGTAGTTTCAGTGCCTTCTGGTGAGGCAAATTCTGCCACATGATGCTGTTCAGGCCTGCATAAAAAATGACCACCAGCTATTCATGGAATTTTCCTTGCAGGATGAACAAAATCAAGTATCAGTTACTAGTGTGCACACAGATGTGAAGAGATATTCTTATCTCACACTGCTGTGAGGAATCACCCTGACAATCAGACCTGTTTGGTTTGAAACCTCTGACCTAGGACCATTTTAGGTGAGGGATGCTAAAACTAACAGTAACAAGTCTAATATAGCTTGTCTTTTATGTAGCTCAGTCTACTGAGTAAAGAGAAGTCCTTTACAGGCTGCATATAAAGTCATATAACCATTGGGCCATGATGGCATGGTGAGCACCATGGTGCTTCAGGCACACTCAGCAATGCAGTAATTACAGGGTGGTTGTTCCGATGTTTCTGGTCCCCTTTTGTAGAAACAATGGGTTCGAGTCCCATCCAGTGGTAAAACCCAGAAATTGCAGGTTTGAGTCCTGCAGTAAAGCCTGTAGTGAAACTGTGTGGTGAAAGGTGCACTATGAAGTGTTTTTAGGCCACATGTAAGTTAGTAGCTGTTATGGTGAATTTGCCCAGATGCTTTGAGTTCTTTTAACTCTAAAGGAGGCATCAATGCAGTATGTAAAATAATTTGTGTGTATGTGTTAAGAAGAATGAGGTGCGTGTTGATTTGAGTCTGCCAGCATAAAAAAAATTGACTGGGGACACTCATGACATAGAGCTTGTTCGCTCAAAGATTGTTTTCTATAAATGTAAAAATATGTGAAAAGTCTTGCATGGGACGTGCAACTGGAATGATTTTCACTGCACATCCTGGCCAGAATAAAGTGATGCAACTCACTGACATCTCAAAGATAGTGTCAGAGAGTTTAATTTCTTCCCAAGTTTGGTGACAGTTCCAGGCTCTGAAATGACATGGTCCATTTTTCTTACAGGGAGGGATGGAGGTGTTAAGGCTGTACACAGTGACAGGACAAATGACAGTAGACAGCCAGCATGTGTGACAGGAGGCAGCAGAGGAACACAATGTCCTCCTAGGCCAGCAGCTGAGCATTGTTATAAAAGCATATAAAGCTCTGCTTCTGCAGGGCTACTGCACTAAGCAACGAGAAAGGGACTCAAAAGCCCAGAGAGACAGCAGAGGTGACCAACCAGCACCTCTGGGCCCTGGAACACAATTACCTGTGCTCTGCCACATGCAGGTGAAACAAACCACTGCTACCAGACTAGTAGCACCGTCTGCCTGCCCAAAGTGGCAGACAGGGACTTTGGCAGCTGCCCATCACTGTTCTTACATGGCAAAGGGCAGCAGCAGAGTGACACAAAGGAATAACATACAGAGAGCTCAGCTGCCTGGCCCAGTCCTTGCAGGCTGATTTAAAGTCTTTAGCTGAACCAGCTGAGACTTGGAACCTGGCTAGTTTTCAAGATCTGTAAAAAGCTATTTAATAATCCCTGTTTCCTCTCTTCCCTGAGATGACAAGGGGAACTGGGCACAAATTGCAATGTGATGTTCCATCTGAAGATACAAAACCACCTTTGTACTGTGAGTGTCGCCAAATTCAGGAACAGGTTTCCTGGAGAAGCTGAGTCATCTCCAGCTGTGATACTGAAAACCCAAATAGCCACAGTCCTGGTCTGCCTGTTCCAGGTGACCCTGCTAAAGCAAGAGTAGACTAGATGATCTAGAGGTCCCTTCCAACCCAAATGATTCTGTAAGAAAAAATAAAAACACCAACAGAAAAAAAAGTGAGAGCTTACAGTGCAACAGGAAGGCTGGAATCCAAATTTTACACTGATGTTTTTGTGTGACCCCCTGTGGCAGCAAACTCTCCTATGTTAAAATTAATTAATCTGTGCTGATGGCATTGAAGGTGTGAAATTAGGTACTGCTGCAAGCAATGTCACTCCACGGTGACATGCACTGTGCTTTTCAAAACATTAAAAAACACCCTGCAACTCATTTTGTGGGAGGTGATAAATTGCTCAAGATTAGCACTCAAGAGTGACAATGTACTTAGTGGGGAAAGGAAACAAACAGCCCAAGGAGAAAGAGACAGCTTTATTTACAGAGTTGAAGTGCTGAAAGGATGAAGCCAACAGTTGCCTGAGGAGTTGTGTTTCTGAGAAAGTGCATTTCAATCCCTCCTGGCGTAACACTTTCTGAGAAAAGAGCTGCTGGGGCCAGCAGGTTTGTTCCAACGGAGAGAGGTCCCTACTTGCTCTCCATCCAACCCATCAGGACTTTGACCACCTCCACACTAGTCTTTCCCTGATAAAGGGATCTTCCAAATGCTGCAGAGTGCTAGCAGAAGGATACTGGCAGAGGTTGTTGTCCTGGCTCTCTGCAGGAGTTCACACACCTCTTTTCCTAGGGTGAGCCAGAACAAACCAAAAAAAAAAAAAATTAAGGTGCAGCTGGTCCTTTCCCCCAACACTTTCACACGGGGAGAACACAGTCCAGGTAGGTTTTACTCCAGCCACAGCCATGATTAGTGATGCCCAAGCCAGCTTGACTGTTACAGGGACTGGTCAGCACTGTCTAGTGGAGAGGCTCACAAGTGTGACTGACACATTCCTCTTGCAAGAATAAGCTCAGGCAGCACCAAGAGCAAACATTAATCTTGCTGTGCCCAGCAACTTTCCTCCACACACACAAGTGATGCCTGGCTTACAGCCACACCAAAGACAATCAGATTCCAAAAAGAATCAACCCTGATGGATCAGTACCACGGTTTCGCCAGCTACATTTTAGTAGCTGTCTTCAACCAGCCTGAATGCCACGCTCCCACAAGCCACAGGCACCCACTGTCACCAACGAACGTTGATCAGGCAATGAGTAGGAACAGAGCTGCTCTGTTGACACTGGACTGGGTTTTGCAGTTCCCTCTTTCAGTGACGAGGCTACGGCCAAACAGGCTGTTTCACAAGTGCTCAGTTCTTCCACCGGATTTGCTAAAAGAGAGAACAAGACATGACTAACAGCCATGCTGAGCATAGAGCCTTAGGGGCCAACTTAGTGACTCCCAATCCCTGACAAGGACAGCTATAGCCAGAGTGTGCCATTTTTATCAGTATAACCATTCATTCCTACCCTGAATGCAACCCCAAACAAAACATTAGCTTCCCAGCAGGGATAGAAAGTATGTAGGACAGCCATGCCCTTACAACTAATCTATATCTGTTTCTGATGAGTGTCTGGAAGAAAAAGTAAGCATCTCTTACCATGTTGTTGAGAATGCTGTTTATCTTCTCTTCTTCTGCAGAGCCCCGCTCCACCTTGCACTTATATGCTGTGAGCTGGATACGATCCTTTAGATCCCTGTAGGTCTAGATAAAGAGCAAAACCAGCACCCAGCTGAGGGAAAGGGACACTTCCACCGTTAGGTGGTGCCCTGCAGATGAGCAGGGCAACTCTACAATCCCCCATCCAGTTCCCAACACAGAACAATTTCACAGCACAAATGCTAGGAGCCACTCTCCTGGCTCATGGACTCCTACTTGGGAACCTTATCACTCTTTCCAGGCCACAGGGACAAACAAACATCACCAGGCACATGGCAGAGAACAGAAAAGCTAGAGAGAAAAAGCAGGCCCATGTCCCATCTCTTCACACAGCAGGAATCTACCTCTATGACAACATCATGGCACTTGTATTTGGTAGCGAGGTTCAGCCGCGTCTCCACATCCTCCACCAGGCGCACATATTCCTGCAGCACCTGCGAGATACGGAAGAATGTCTCAGCTCTCTTCCACAGGTTTCTCCTGCCTCATTCCCTCACCTCAGTCCCAAAACCTTTCAAAGTTGCTGGTCACACAGACTTGGCCCCTTCCTTAGGGAACATGTGACCTTGACAAGACTGCTTAAGATCCCAGAGGCTTTGCCTGCAAAGCTCAGAATCACAAAATAAGCTGAGTTGGAAGGGACCCACAAGGATCACTGAGTCCAACTCCTGTTCCTGCACAGCACCATCCCCAAGGGTCATACCATGTGCCTGAGAGCATTGCCCAAATATTTCTTGAATTCTGTCAGGCTTCATGCTGTAACCACTTCCCTGGGGAGCCTGTTCCAGTGTCCAACCACCCTCTGGGTGAAGAACCTCTTTCCAACATCAAACCTAAACCTCCCCTGACACAATTTCAGGCTACTCCCTTGGGTCCTGGCACTGGTCACCCTTCCTCTTCCCCTCACAAGGACATTATAGACTGCAGTGAGGTTTCCCCTCAGGCTCTTCTTCTCCAGGCTGAACAGACCAAGTGACTTCAGCCACTCCTCATATGGCTTCCTCTCAAGGCCCTTCACCATCTTCATTGTCCTCCTTTGGACACTCTCTAATAGCTTTATGTCCTTCTTATATTGTGGTGCCCAAAACTGCCCCAGGACTTGAGATGAGGCCGCCCCAGTGCAGAGCAGAGCAGGACAATCCCCTCCCTTGCCCAGCTGGTGATGCTTTGCCTGATGCCCCTCAGGACACAGGTGGCCCTCCTGGCTGCCAGGGCACTGCTGGCTCATGCTCAACTTGCCAGTGACCAGGATCCATGGTGCTGCTCTCCAGCCTCTCATTCCCCAGTCTGTCCATACATCCAGGGTTGCCCCATCCCACATGCAGAATCCATCACCTTGCTGAACTCCACACGGTTTTGGTGACTGCCCAGCCCTCTAATTTGTTGGGGCCTCTCTGCAGAGCCTCCCTGTCATCTAGGGAGTCAACAGCTCCTCCCAGTTTTGTATCATCTGTGACTTGCTTAGTACTTCTTCCAGTCGTACATCCAAGTCATTTATGAAGATGTTGAAGAGCACAGGGCCGAGGATGGAGCCCTGTGAAACCCCACTAGTGACCAGTCAACAGTCTGATGTCACCCCATTCACTGTAACGCTTTATGCCCAACCCATGAACCAGATGCTCACCCATCTCATCACCTGTTTATCCAGCAGTGTGCTGGACATTTTGTCCAGAAGGATACTGTGAGAGACAGTATCAAAATCCTCACTGAAATCCAAAAACATTACATGGAGTGGCTTCCCTTGATCAACCAGGTGGGTTACCTTGTCATAAAAGGAAATCAGATTTGACAAGCAGGACTTTCCTCTCATGAAGCCATACTGGCTGTGACCAGTGACTGTGCTGTGCTCCAGGTTTTTCAACACCTGCCAGAATAATCTTCTCCATAACTTTACCATGCACTGAAATGAGACTAGCAGGCCTACAGTCTCCAGGGTCCTCCTTCTTGCCTTCTTGAAAACTGGGACAACATTAACTAGACTCCAGACATCTGGGATCTCTCCAGATTCCCAAGACTACTCAAAAAATCATTGAGAGAGGTTTTGTGATGACATCAGCTGGCTCTTTGAGGATTCTTTGATGAATCCCATCATGCCCCATAGATTTGTAGGGATCCAGCTGGAGCAGCAGATCCTGCACAAATTCAGGGTTGACTAGGAGTGATCATTCTCGCAGTCATGGTCCTCCTGCTCAGGACACTGAGACCTGCTTGGTCCATCATCTGTTTGTGAGGTGACCATCCTCATCCTGTAATGGGCCAATGTTATTTCTACACTGCCTATTGCTATTGAAATATTTCTAAGAACTCTGTTTATTGTCCCCCACAGTTCTGGCCAGCTTCAACTCCAGTAGAGCTTTGATTGCACGAAATTTTCTCCCTACAGTGGCATGCAGCATCTCTGTATTCTTCCCATTTCATTTGGCCTTACTTCTACACCTTCTTTTTTTGCCTTATTTCCAGGAGAAGATTCCTATTCAGTCAAGGTGGCCTTCTGCTTTGCCTGCCTGACTTCCAACATTCGGGAATTTCCTGCTCCTGTACCCTTAGAAGGTAATGTTTAGAAAGTGACCAATAGACCCCACTGCCTGCAAAAACATTTTCCCAGGGGATCTCACCAATTCCCTGAGCAGCCTGAACTCTGTTCTCCTCATGTCCAGAGTTGAGGTTTTGCTGGCACTTTTCCTCCTATCAACAGTCTTAGGCTACCTTGTTCCTATGGATCAGGTTAACATTGCCAGCCAGATTAAGCAAGAGAAAACTTAATGTAGCAAAGAAAGGTGGCAATGCACATGGGAAGAGAGTTCCCAGCAAACTCTGGGCCAGCTGTCCCTCTTGCAGTCAGAGCTAGGACCCAGCCCTCAATAGCACTCACGTTTCCTGTTGATGAATGGGTTGCTCACCTGAGTGCTGTGTCCACCTGGCAGAGCCAGAAGATCAGCAAGCTTCTCCCACTTCCAGCTAGGAAGCAGCTCACCTGAGGAGTCATTCACACACCAAACCCCAACACAGAGCAGGACATAAGCAGGGGTTCCTGGCTCACCTGCACAGGAGCACTGTTCCTCTGCAAGATCTCCACCACCCGGTGGAAGCCAATAGGTGCCTTCTTCTTGGTGTAACCCAGCCAGTTCTGAAATGAGAACCAAACCTATGTTAACCCAAAAGGGCAATCCCTCCAGCCACAAGAAAATGTGGGTTTTTTCTCCCAGTGCCAGGAACATACTCCACAGCCACCATGTGCACCCCGTGGCAGAGCCCTTCACACACTGGCTGGATACAGGCTGGCTGCAATCCCTTTGGTAACAGAGCTCAGGGGCAGACCCCTTCTCTGAGCCTATTGCTGCAGCCAAGCCAGGCCCAGCAGAGGTCTTGGGCAGGGAAAGGAGGAAAGTATTGCAACACCCTGCAGCAGAGGCCCTGCTGAAATAAAACCAGTCTGTCCAGTAACTCCAGAACAAGCCAGCTATCAGTAGCAGATACCAGTTATTGAGACTGTGTCCCCAGCAAGGCTTTCTGCAGCTCACCTTGGTGGTCAGGAGGGCATCCACATCACCCCAGGCTCGCAGCTTGGCACGGGCAGCCAGGGCAGTCAGCACATACTGCTTATCAGGAATCTGCAAGGCAGAAAGCTGCAGTCAGAGCAGTAGCACAGCTCAGAAGGCCTGTGTGGGCTGGACATGAATGGCATCTGCCCCAGCCCTGCCAGGATCCACACCAACAGCCAGGCAAACAGCCAAGATGCTGCCTGATGCCATGGACAGCACTGCAGACAGCAGGAAGTGGGGATTTACAAGTGCTGCTACAGACAGGGTACATCCATTGAAAGTCTCCACACGGCTCCCATGTGCCTTTCTGAGACTCCAGAAGGGTCCTGCTCAAAAAGAATGCCATGGCCCCCTCTCTAGCCCAGTGCTGAGCCCCTCAAATTCCTCCTAATGAGCCCCTCCATTACATACAGTTTGTCTGTGCATGTTTTCAGCTAGTGCTGCCACAACAGGGGAGACTCACACACCTTAAATGTTTTCTTCAGGTTGGTGGGGCTGCTGAACATTCCCTAGAGAAAGCAGACAAGTCAGTGCAAACTCAGCAGGGCAGACCACGGGCGGGATTCAGACACCTTTTATAAGACATCTGCCTTTCACAGGGGCAATCTTCTCAAGATTTTACTGCTTTTTGCTCATGTCAGTGCCACAACTGGCAGAACAGAGCAACTATACTACCCCATTAGCTCTCTGGTTTGGTTTCCCTACATCCTCAACTGGTGCACCTCCAGCATTTCCAAGACCAGTACCATGCATCTCAGCCTCATGGGATTTATAGGGGTTTCTAGGAGGCAATTCCCTGACAAACTGTGCTGGGTTGAATGTCTTGAAGCACAAAGGAAAACTCCAAACTGGTCCCAGGGGATGAAATATGACCTCTCTTTCCCTTTCTTTCCTTAACATGCCACAGCTTGACCACCCCACATCTTGAGGGCTACAAGGATGAGATGCAACCCTTGTCTTCTGCCACATCATCCTCACCTCAGCCTCTGTGTAGTGGTAGAAACAGGAATAGAAGAGGGTGGTCACTAGTGGCATGTTGAGAATTGAAGCCTTGCGAGGATATTTCCGAAATAGCTCTGACTGCCCAGCCATCTCCAAGTGCCGATCATTAGCCTGTGGAATCAGGAAGACAGTCAGGGTGACCATGAGCCAGGACAGCTCCTTGTGTAGCTGTGGGATAGAGACCTAGAGAGAGTGTCATGACAGCAATGTGCAAGCACAGCTCTAACATGCTGTCAAATCTCAGATCTAGTATTTCACAAGTGCCTGGCACAGCAGCCTGAAAAGCAAATACAACTACACTAGCCAGGGCAGGCTGGTTAGATCCAAAGTGGTGTAAGTTAGGGACAGCAAGAGATCTCACAGGTAGTCCCAGTCATCTCCTGACCAGCAGAGAAGATTTCATACCTCAATGATGATCTGTCGCTCCAACAGGGTATAATGGTCTTGGATGTGGGAGGTATCCTCAGCTGAAAATGGCAGCCTGGCCAGACATGAAGGAAAGAGACACTGTGACCAACTCTTAAGTACAGAATCCTTCATTTACTTCTAACTGCACTTCGAAGGATTTTTTTTCCGTACCAAACAAGCTCCCATTCTCCCCAGCTTGAATGGCTAGTGGGTACTCAAGTTCCTGACCTGCTGCCCTCTCCAACTGGCTCTGTCCTAGACAGGCTCCAAAGAAATGTTATGTGGCACCTCTCACAGAGCAACCTAAAGTGGATGCTATCAACTTCCTCAAGTGCCTAAACTTTCACCTATTGCAATCTGAAGGGTCAATGATCAGAAAGTCCCTTGCAGCATCTTTCCCCCTGAATAAGCAGCAAAAGCTGCTAGACTAGTGATCACCACATCCTCTCTGGTCTACATTGTGTCCACAACATCCCACTCCCGCTAAGGGAAAACCGACATCAGCTCTCAAACCATGTAAGCCATGGCACTGGGACAGAGGTCTAATTTTCTTTACTACCACCATCTGTGAAGAATCCACATCCCTCCCAAGCATTTGCATTTTTTCTTACCCAATGCAACCTTTCAGAAATTCCCTCCTTTTTTCTACATCCTGGATGTTCAAATGCTCCCGGTACTGAGACAGCTGGAGGAAGAGGGGAAAGAAGCAGTCTGTTCTCATGGATTTGGGAGATACAGTATTCCAGAGGGTGAAATGGGGATGAAAAGCTTTTGCCTGACTACCAGACACTCTGCAACCAGCCTCCCCCTGCACTAAGGGAGCTTATGCTCCTGGGAATACTCACAGCAACTTCCTCAGTCCTGTCTAAGAACCTGCAAAAGGGAATTAGCAAGCATTAACTAGGAGGCAGGTTCCTAGCAGTGTGCTCAGCCCTGCCACAAGATGCATCAACAGCCTCACCTGAGCAGATCCAGAAGGAACTTCTGCTCACCCGTCTCTCTGAGGAAATGGATCAGATGGCACAAGGCCACCTGCCGCACCTCCAGCTCCCGAAACAAGATCTCTACAGGAGAGAGAGTTTATGTGCAGGTGGGTAAAGTAAGAAAGCAGTATCAAGCAGAGGGGACTTAGCAGGGTGCATGGAGTTGAAAGTGACTGGCAGGATTCAACAGCCTTATCCCATCTCAAATCACAGTCTTGGAGGCTGGAGCACAGAAGAGCCCAGTCACTGGGCTGACAGCTGAATTCACAGCCACGTGCTGCCGCTACAGATTCATTTTCATTCATCCCATCACCACCACCTACCACTGCTTAAAGATCCTCTCTGGAGCCTTTGTGGGCATCACCATCCTCCCTGCCTCCCACATTACACTTGCTACAAAAATATTTCATGCTTAGTGAAACAGCAATACCCCAGATGCTCCCTTTCTAACGCACCCAGTGAAAGAATTATCCCCTCTGTCCTTAACTGAAACACAGTATAGAAACTCCAGCCCCAGTCACGCTCACCTCTCCTTAGCGTCCGTTTCAGGAATATCAGGACCTGTGAGCACAGAGAGACAGCTCAGAATTAAGACAGATAGACAAACAAACAAGTCAAGGCTTAGAGAAGGCTTTTGCAAAGGGCTCTGAAAACACAGCTCTTACAGCACTGAACTTAATTCTGGTACCCACTACACTCAAGCCAAGCAATGAGCCTGGGCCACAGCCACCTAGATTGCTTGCCTTAGCTCCTACTCTGGAGTTTAGATGAGTGAGACCAAAATTTACAAAGGAAAACCTTTCCATGCAAAATCCAAGGAATTAAAAGACCTGGATGAAGGAAGCTCTGACACAATCCAATTTCCTGTTTGATACTTTAAAAGCCAGAAAAACTGGTGAGGCCCCAGATCCCAAATCCCAGGTCCCATATCTTCTGTGCTGCAATGAGCAGATTAAACCTTGACCTTCAAGAAATAGTGGCAAAAATCTGTAAGGCTGATGGATCAGGTTCCTTGTTATTAACATCAATTAACATTAATTCTGCAGAGTGGCAGGAAAGACAGCAGGAATAGGGAATTTCCCAGTCTTAAGATTTGGCACTTTTTAGTAACTGTTTGGTTTGAACTAAAGAACACCCCCTAGTCTTGCAAGACTGGGTGGCCAGCTGACTGCGTTCTCACAAGCATTCTCTGTGGGGCCACCCAGAAGTCCCAGCCCTGTATTGCCCCAGCCGGACTCACAGCTGTAATGACATTCCCATCGTGCCCTGCCACAGCTTCATCCAAGAGCACCAGCTTGTCCTGCAGGGAGCGAAATCTCTCTAGAGAGCAGACCTAGAGATAGAAGAGGAAGAAGTAGGCATGTGGGACATGAGACAGTCCTCAGGCTGAACCAATCCCCAAGGATCTATTCCTCTCCCATAAACCCTTCAGCAACATGAATAACCGCCCTCCCAATGAGTGGAAAAGTTTAGCTGAAACCACATGCTGCATAATCCCTGGAAATTTGTCCAGAGGGGTTGCAGTGAACCCTAATTACTGCCCAGTCTAGGACAGCAGACAACGTATATTCAGCACAAACACCCTTGTAACAAGACAAAACTTTCCTGTACACCACAAACCACTAGCCCTGACAAGAGGAGGGAACTCTGCAGGCCCCTTTCCACAAAGGAGACCAGAAAAGTAGAGTCATAACTCTCCACCTTCTTCTTACCCCACATCTGTGGCCTCTCTCAACCTTTAGTTCATCTCAGCCTTTAAGGAGACACATGCAGAGTAAAACCACAATCTCCCTATGTGTTCACTGCACACTGAGGTGGCTGAGACTATGATTACAGCTCCAGTGAAACCAAGACCATTTCAGTCTTCCTCCCTCCATTTGCCACCAACTCAGAATGGAGATAAAGGCCCACCCGCTCAGATTTTTAAAATAAACCCAGCCCCAGGGAGCAGAAAGGGTAGAAAGGACACAGCAGTACAGATACCTACTGTCAGAGCCTTGCTGAGGGGACAACTCAAGTAAACAAAGCAACAAAACCCTGAAGTTCTCCTGCTGCTCCTGAGCTAGTGTGATCCCATCACTGCCACCTGGCAAAGTAACAGACAGGCAGACCACCATCCCTGCTAGGTGTTCCAAGCAACACAGATCCCCTCCTTGCTCCCAGAACAGCCAGGAGCATAGGAAAGTGTAAAGCAGTTTAGGACCACCCACCCTCCATCTCTTACAAGCAGGTGGGAGAGTAAAGTCCTTACCTTGCCCCTCTGCATTCGCCTGACTGTATCTTTGGGGCTCCAATCACTGCTGTAATCCTGCCACAAGAAAAATAAAGCACTCTTAAGCCTCAGATCATGTCAGCAGTCTCCAAGCTGCTTTCCACTTCTGCTGCATTAGTGATGGCCCACATGTAGCTACTCACACTTACCCAGCCGCTCCACAGAAGGTGTTAGTAGGATGTGTACGTACGTTGTTCAGGTGCAAATGCTGAGCCCTCAGACTCTGCACATGCTGGTGTGGAGGGAAACTAAAGGCTCATATGTTAACACAGCCTTTCTATTGCCTCAGTAAGGTCTGTCATCATATCCTTTATAAGAAGTGCATTGCAGCAGGTTGTCCTCCTTGAAAACTATGTATTTTGTTGCTTTCAGGACAAACAAAATACATGCAAAACAGACTAACCCAAAACTGAGGGGTAAGGAGTCAGTCTCTTCTTACAATTCAGACAGACTTCTGCTGGTGAGCCTTCCACAGCAGCATGGAGAGCGCAGGGACAACAGCCTCAGGCAAGCACCTGAGGAGTTGCACAACACAAGGACAATGTGACAAGGGCATTGAAGCCTGTAGGAGGACCATCTTAAGGTAATATGCTACCACTGCTGCAACGACCAGAATTTTCCCCCTGCAGACATTACGATAAAAGCTGGACAAAAAGCAATAGTGGCCCGAGCCACTCCTGAACTCAGATACCATAAAGTCATCTAGGTCTCCATGAGGCACTCAAGCCAGTGGTTGCAATTCAGCTTTCTCCCTCAAAAGGCCCAGAGAAAGGGAGCAACAAGAACCAGCTCTGAGGACTTCTAAAATCCATTGAAGATTTACTGAAAGCCCAAATCTAGGGATAAAAGGTCTGACCCAGTCCTATTAGGGGACCTCTGCACATGAGTCTCTCAAATCAATGTACAGCTAAGTGTCAAATATCCTGAGCACCAGGGTTCCCTCCAGCACCTCTGGACAGAGGCAGCTTCTCAGCCTGTCACTATCAGGACACTTATCAAAAGCTGCCACTAACTTTCCCTTCTTTGTTCCATCCCACTTACAACACCCCGTCTGCATTTAAGGGGCTGTATAATCCTTCTCCTTCCTGTTTTGCTGCTTCTGCAGGCCCAGAATAGAACACAACAGGGCACACTTGTTTCTCCTGCTGAGCTTTGAGGAAGTGCTGCCTGTTAAGTTATGTCACTAATGGCTAATTGACATAAATACACCAACCGGGGGAGCATCAGATGGCCAAGGATAGGCAGACCATGAACCCTAGCAGCTCAAGGATGCAAGTGCCAGCTACTGGAGGAGACTGGGGTCTGGGATTCAGCTACAAAACAAATCAGATGTCTAAGACCAGCTACTGGACGGACCCATAGAGTGTGTGTATGTTCTACTAGTGGAACTGGTCAGACAGAAAGAAAGCTCAGGATCAAGCTTGAGTGGTTTCTGTATGTGTCTGTTCATAAAGGCATTAGTTTCTGTCGGTGTTAATCCATGCAGGCAGCTGTGTTAGTATTGTACATGTCTGTATCTGTAGGGAATATGTGCTCAGTCCTGTTACTGCCTGGACCTAGGGACATGGAACTACAGCCTCACACCTAGTAAGAGGAATCCACCCAGTCCCAAAATCCTCTATATTCTCCAACACCTATCACAGCACATCTAGTAGATAAACATTCCTGCCAATTGTAACACTGCCTCTGCACAACACCCTCGATGCTGTCCCAGTGATTCATGAACAGGAAATTTCAAAGCTTTCGTATTTAAAAAAATGTAAAAACCACATGTGATGCCAGTTTATCTGACCCAGCATGAAGCACCTTACAGACAAAGCACTATTTAAAAATCCTTTCCACAAAGACTGCTGGGCTATTCACTAAAAGGAGTAACCAAGAACCCCAGGAAAGCTCCCTACTTCTGAGCAAAAGCAGAGAACACCTAAATTACTGCAAGGCTGCATTTTGCAGTTCCCTGTCCTATTCCCTGCATTGTCCTCTTCTGTCTGAAACAGCAATTATTCACTTCCCATGAAACCAGTGGAGTAGCAAGTCCACTAATCTCGACATACAACACGCACAAGCTGCTCACCTTGTACTCAGCTCTCGGTCTGCGCAGCTCTGGGGCGTAGTTTTTAACTCCTGTGTCAGTGAGGGCTGAGAGGGAAAGGCACAGCTGAGCAGCACATAAAAATTCTGATTCACATCCATTTCCAAACCCATCCCGTTCTTGGTTTTCATGGTAGAAGACCCAAACTTAAGCACCTAATGGCAATACAGCATTGCTCTAACATAAACAGCTGCCAGTTGTACATAAGTAATTACCCCAGATCACCATGCCAATTCTTTAATTTCTTTGAGGAAAGAACCACCCATAATTGAACTTTTAGATAGCACATGATACAGTTTCCCTTTTTGCACTGTAAGGCAGATGACACTTCCCCTTTTTTTGGAAATGCTTTGTTTCATGTAAATCTGCACCCCTCCCAAAATGAGGCGAGGACCCGAAACTTACCATCTGAAAGGGACTGAAAACTTGGAAGTTTGTTTCGTCCTGAAATAAAAACACTGATGAGAGACTGTCCCTTCACCAGCAACATCTCTTGCACAGGGAATATAAGTCTAGACTGCAAGCCAGTTTACTGCAGCTATGCCACTGTAGAACAAGCCACTCCATACAGTGATTAATACTGCACCAGCACAGCTGGGGCTCACCTGCTTACACTCTAAGGTGTTGAAGTTGTCTGTGGCATCGCAAACCACCTCACGCTCCATCCCTATCTGCTCTCTTGGTGCGGAGGCCAGGAGAGGTCAGAGCCTGAATTCACTCATCTACCTGCAGAGCAGAGGCTCAAGCACATAGCACTGCAACATAGGCCACAGCAACATGGACAGCTCCGTCCATCAGAGCTGCGATTTGGATGCCTTTCTACATCACTTTATTGTCAAAGTTGAGAGTAAAAAAACACCCCAGGGAAAGAGAGACAAAGTAAAAGCTGCTTTGTTGTCCGGCTGTGAGAGAACAGAGCTGAACTCCTGCAAGCTGTGTATGTTTGCCCAAGGCCTGCTGTACAGTTCCCCCTGTAACCGGCTACGCTGCCACTGCCACTATCATGTGTTTGCTGAACCAACACCAACAGCAGCTCCAAATAAAGGATAATCAATCTGTCTTCTCTACAGAACTGAAAACCAAATGAGGGCTACATAGGTCAAGCCAGTCCCTTTGCAGCCTGCTCTTTTCCACCAACCAAACAGATTACCACACAGTGCTGTGCTCTACCTTGCTCTTCTGTGGAACCTGGATTTTAAGAAGCCGTAATCTCCAAAGCCCCTTCCCACTCCACAAAAGCATGCAATCTACTGCACAAGACAGTCTTCAATTTCTGACCAGTGAGCAATACACTTCCACCCTGAGAAAAGATTGGTGTTTCCCTGTTTTGCAATACATTTCAGATAAAACCATTTACATAAGATAGCACAACTGCCCCTTGACAGTCTTAAGGGAAAACACATTTGTCAGTATGGTATATAATGACCCTCACCTTTGAACAGGCTGCTTAGGGAGTAGGAAGAACCTTGTTTGGGAAGAGCAGCATAGGAGGAAGACCCCTTCTGTAGGCTGGAGTCTCGGCCATCCAGGGAGCTAGTGCTGCTGGAGGCTGTCTCTTTGATTGACCAGGAGATACCTGTGTGCAGACAGAGGTCATTTTTAACCGATAAAGAGTCTGTAAAGAATGATCTTCTGGCATGGCAGAAACATTACCAAATGTGTGCTAGTCAGTTCTGCACATGCACATCTTGCCAAGTCTGACCCTCAGCACTAAGCAGACGCAGTGCATCTCTCCAGGCGGAATCCCAGTCTCATGTAATGCTGCTTGTTAAGCAGTGGCATGTTGTGCTCCAGAAATGGCTGGTTTCAGCAACATTGTACAGCTGGTTACAGCTTGTGTAAAAAGAATACATAGACACCCCCACCATTTATATATTATTGCATGGGGCAAAGCATAGTCCTTGTTCTGAAAGTACAAAGCAAGACAGAGAGTCCCTGGCCTACCTCAAATTGCAGAAGCCTAAGACCATGCATTCCTGAACACTGGAAGACTAAGACAGCTTTCCTTCTCACACAGACAAAACAGCTCTCAGTGTGCACATGCTGCTGGCAACAATGCATATGTCTCCCTCCTGCCTGTTCAAGACACAGTTTCTCCTTGTTTTCACACATCTGCACAACACACATATTTTACGATCGGGATGACAGACAAAAAACCACCATAGGTAGAGAGACCCTGGGTGGGAAAAGAAACCAGAGGGAGGAGCTACAGCAAAGGACAAGAAGATCAGTCTTTGAAGATCGTTTGGGTGATCCATATATAAATTTTCATTGTTTGACACTGGTTAGCAAGTGTCACACATTCTGTGGGTCATGAACTCAAAAGCACAGCACACAGCATTGTGTGTGGGCCATGAGCTTGCTCCCATTATCACTAGAAACACATCTGCTTAATGTTAACAGCTTCCTTTCAAATTTCAAGTGTAAGACTCATTCTATAAACACACATTAAACCTTGAATTATCTGCTTAAAGTGCTGTGGGGTCAAAACACAGAAACTTTAAATAGTGCCATTTCAGGCAGCAGTGTGAAGGAAATGATCACCTAGAATATTGCAGGCCACCTGAGCACGATGAATATCAATCCATAACCTTCAAAATACCTTCTCGGAGCTTGGCTACATATTAGAAAAAACACAGTGAATTCCCTCCATTTGTCTGCACTCCTCTTTTCTACACAATTTGGGCTTCTGCTCACTCTCTTTTCAGTGGATCTGGTAAATCAAGTAGCTCACAATGTGACCTCGGAGACTGGAAACAGATTAGACATGCAGGATTAGATAGCAAATAATACCACTGACCTAAGTGACTTGACTTAAACACCAATTTTAAACTCCCTCTGTCTCAAGGATAATTTGCAGTACTTCTACACTTACTTCCCACAGGTTCTCCGCTCCAGCTGACCCTCTCGAGGTCATCATCATCATCATCAACAATATCCCGAAGGCTGTTCACTGCCCGTTTGGATTCCTTTAGCTACACACAAAAGAACGAGTTTGCATAAGGACCGTCAGAATTGCAGAATGCATTTCGTTTCCTATTACCATCAAACGATCTCCCAAAGAACTTTGAATACAGCTTCTTCAGCTTTCATTGCTTCTTCTCAGGGTGTTATTCTAGTCCTGTAGCTGTTCAGCAGACAAAGCAGCCCTTCCTCACCACTGGGAACCCCAAGGACATCTACACAGACACTAACAGCTCAACCAGCGGGAGATGCAGTTTGCTGCGTAGGCGAGGAACCACATGAAATTTCGGACTGGCTAGTGTGGGGGGAGAGACGGGAGCCCTTGGTACGCTCCGCAGTGGGCAGGAGGTGACAATCCACCCACAGAGCATCAACCCGCCGCGATCCGCAGGGCCCAGTCCTGGGCTGGGACGGCCACGGAGGCCCTCCCGGCGAGGGTGTCTCACCGCCAGTCCCGGGGTCAGACCCTCCCTACCTGCGAGAGCTCGTCATCCTCATCGTCGAAGGTGAAGGCCCGGAACTTGGAGCTATGCCAGTACTCCTCCTCATCCGCCCGCACCCTGCTCATCTGCAACGGCACCGCGCGACTGCCTCAGCAGAGGGAGGAGCGGCTGCCTCGGGGGCAGCACCACCCCCGCCTCTGGTCCTGGTCCTGGTCTTGGTCCCGGTCCCGGCCCCGCCGCCCCCGGCCCTTCTCTCACCTCGCCGCCCCTCCCGCGCCAGCAGCGCCCCCGTCCTCACGGCAGCGCAGGGCAGAGCGGGGCGGGGAGCTGCGCGCGGGGCACGTCGGGACTTCTAGTTCTCCCGCTGAGCGCGTCGCGGCCGCTCCTCGTTCACGCACTACGAGTCCCGGCGTGCCCCGCGGGCCACATGACGTGCCTTCGGACTACCAGTCCCAGCGGGCGGTATACGCGGCGGTGCGGTGTCTGGGCTGGCAGCTGGGATCGCGGCTCTGGGAGCTGTGGACCGATTCCGAGAGCTGTGGGCTCCGGGAGCTGTGGGCTGGCGAGAACAGGACGGGAGCACGAGCACCAGCCCCAGCCCTAGCTGCTGGCGGCGGAACTAGTTGGCCCGGCGGAACCAATAAGCCGGGGTTGCGCCGCGGGGGCGTGCCGGAAGGGCCCGCGCCGGGCGGAAAGCGGGAGGCGGCGCGGCGGTTCTAGCAGCTTCCACGGGTGCTCGGAGCGGAGGCGGCAATCCCGGTCCCGATGGCCAAGTGGGGGGAGGGAGACCCGCGCTGGATCGTGGAGCAGCGGGCGGACGCCACCAACGTCAACAACTGGCACTGGTGAGCGGGGCGGCTGCTCCCAGATCCGCCCGGGAGGCCCCGGGGCGGAGGGGGGCTGCACGGCCGGAGTCGCGCGCAGAGGGGACGCCTCCCGTCCCCTCCTTGCGGACTGGTGCTGAGGCGGGGGTGTCCGGGCTGATCCTCTGGGGCGGCCCCCGGCTCCGTGCGTGTGCAGGGGGCTGAGCCGATGTTGCCGGGGGAATGTGTGGAGGTGGCCTGGAGAAGAAATGTCTTGTGTGCTTGTGTTGAAGCGGGGCAGGGAAACAAGAATCGGGGAATACTGGATAGTCCCAATATATGCTGGCAGCGTGGCCTGTCTCAGATTCACACCCCGCTCGGTTTTCCTGCAGGACGGAGAGGGATGCCTCCAACTGGTCCACGGAGCGGCTGAAAGCTCTCCTCCTGCCTGTCAGGGTGGAGGGTGAGGAAGGGGTGTGTGAGGTGACAGAAGTGAGCAAACTGGATGGAGAGGCCTCCATTAACAACCGCAAAGGGAAACTTATCTTCTTCTATGAGTGGGCTATCAAGCTGGCATGGACTGGTGAGTGAGGTGCACTCCTCCTGTTTCAAGGTCAGATTCATGTATAATATGAAGGGTAAGGATACTTATCTAACTTGGGAAATAAAAATAAAGGGAAGTATTGTATTTTGATACAATACAAGTTTGCTTTTACAAGAACCAGAGTAAGAAAGGTTGATCTGAACAATATAATTATAATTGCAGGCACCTCAAAGACAGGAGTGAAGTACAAAGGTTATGTGGAGATTCCTAACCTCTCGGATGAAAATGACATCGATGAAGTTGAGGTAAGCACAGCTAGATGTATGGAGTATGCTAACAGGAATACTCACAGCATTAATATTTCCTTCCCAGTTACCTTTCTTAGAACATTTGTGTAGGATTTTTTACTCCTAGAAACTGTTTCAGTTAATAGAATCAAAGAATGGTTTGGGTTGGATGAGATCTTTAAAGGTCATACATTATCAACCTCTCAGCCATGAGCAGGGACATCTGTCGCTAGACCAGGTTACTCAGAGCTTCATCCAACCTGGTCTTGAACACCTCCAGGGATGGAGCATCCACAGATTCTCTGGGCAACCTGTTCCAGTGCCTCACCACCTTCAGAGTAAAGAATGATCTAATCTAAATCTATCCTCTTTCAACTTAAAACCATTCTCTTTCATTCTGTCACTACTCTCCCTGACAGAGAGGCGCTCCCCCACCATGTATCTTTATCAAATTAATTCCTGTCTTCTGGATACGAGGGCTCTATAGCACAAGAAGGTATTTAGGCACACACGTACAATACTGTAGGCTGAGAGATGAAGTGAAAGATGAGTAAAACTTCAGGGCTGTTTATGAAAGTTTAGCCAAAGTCTGTGATGTTGAATTGACTAATAAAAGAAGCGTGCACATTTGTCCTTGTTAATCCATGCTTGTCTTTGTTGTTCAGATCCTTGTCAGCCTTGCTAAAGATGAGCCTGACACTAACTTGAAGACCCTGATGAAGCAAGAGGGCGCAGAGAAAATTAGAGATGCAATGAAAACTTACATCAGCACTCTCAAAACGGGTATGTAACTGGGAGAGAGAAGTGTTATGGGAACCCATATGGACTAATTCTAAAGAAGGGATGGGGCTAAAGAGAGGAGTTGCTCACTCCATCACAACAGAAAGGTGTCAGAGCAATAACAGTAACTTTTCTGTATTTTTGGAAATCGTTAGGATTTGGTAAGAAACATTTCTGGTTCTAGGCAGTATAGCACAGCCCAGAAAGATTGACTTTGTGATAACCCAGTAATAAACAGTATTTTTGGATTTATATTTTAAAACTGAGAATGCCCTTCATGTGCTGAAGCTCAGCTGTAGAGAAAATGAAAGCCAGTAAAATGTGTTTGTTACCCAGTGACACAGTCACTGCCTGTGGGCACAATCTGCCCTTCAGTTTGCTTCTCCCTTTGAAAGTGATATCTTCTCCAGTTTGTGGTTTGTTTTTTTTCCTCTTGCCACACTAGTAAAGACATCTAGTGTTACTTGGAGTTTAGAATAACTGATGTCTGGAAATTGCCCTGCAGGTTTTGTTGCTGTCTTTTGATGAGCTGTTTCAGCATCTGCATCAAATACATATTTTTTTCAAGTTAAATATGAGTCCAGCAGTTGGAATTAAATCAATGTGCTTTGGTTGAGTTTGGCTTTCCTCTCAAATACAGGCTGGGAATGCTACAGTTGCTTTTTATATCTATTTACCTATATTACACTACATCTTCTAGATATGGTGGGTACAAACCACCACTGATTGCCGTTTTTCCAGGATCAAATTTCTGTAATTTTGGGTTTTTTTCAGGCACTATAGTGTTCAGGCTGGGAGATGCAGTCACCCACTCAAAAATAAGAATGCTAATCAGGAAAAACTGTATGATCTTGTGGGCTACAATAAATGAGAACAGGTGGGAACCAAGTATTGCAGGATACAGGTTTATGCACATATGATAAAATTCTGCTTTATAATGGAATTTTGCCAGTCTGAACAGATGAAGAGGAAGAAAAAATCAAAATGTTGTATAATTGGTAAAAGCAGAAGTGACTGAGCTGGAGAAAAAGCAAATGTAATTCTGAAAGAGGCTGAAGGTTCTGACTGAATTACAAAAGTGTTAGTGCTGCTGGACAAGGCACTGGTGAGGTCTTGCCTGGGTTTCCATGTGTAGTTTTGGCATGTGGCGTTGTTAAAGATAAATCAAGGAGGGAGTTAGAAGTTACTATTGTTTACTCCAGTGATACAAGAAACGAAGAGCCAGTATGAAAAGAAATGGAAAAGCTTGGTTTGGTGTGTCTAGGCCAGCAAGGCAAAAGTTCTTGAGACATGATTGCAATTTTTATTAGAGAGTGAGAGAGGAAAAAAGTCTAAAGCTAACCAACATTAATGCGAGAGCAGTGTGTGGAAGATGTTATGTCCAGGCTACAAAGAGGAGGTAAATTCCAGGTTCTGACAGGGCCTTCGGTGGACAGTAGTGAGGGAAAGAATTAGTTGCTTGTAAAAAGAGGTCTGTTTACTTTTTCTAAAAGCTGTTTCAAGTCATGGATGCTAGCAAGAGCAAGGGGGAAACCAGGAAGCCCTTTTTGATGGTGTATTTCAAAGTACAGTCAGAAGGTTTACTTGATCTTTTATTGGTTTCATGGGCACATTCCTGTCTTTCCAGAATTCACCCAGGGCATGATTTTGCCCACAGTGAATGGTGAACATATGGAAACAGCACCTCAGGTGGCTCCTAAAGCAGAAGACCGCAAGGTAAACAAAACTGTGCAAACATGCTTTGGGATCAGTGAAGAAAGGTACACTGTATTAGATTCTGGGGCTTGCAGGAGCAACCTATGTTGTGTATAGGATATATACATCCAGGAACTGACAATCTGTGGCATTGGTGTGACTTGTTTCCATTGGCAGCACATGATGTTTCATCCAAACAAAATGATAAATCTGCTTTTTACATCTAAGTACTTTTGTATCTAACTGCATCTTTAGCAAGAGGTTTTGTTTTTCCCCTTGGATATGTGAACCATTTGTTGATTTTTGGTTTGGTTGTTGGTTTTTTTTGTGAAAAAAAGTGTGTATGTGTTTGTTTTCCTTGTTTTGTTAGACGGCTGCCAGGAGCAGTACTGCCCCATCACAGTCCAAATCCATTGGAGTCAAGATCCCTACCTGTAAGATCAGCTTGAAGGACACCTTCTTAACATCTCCTGAGGAGCTCTACCGGGTATTCATTACTCAGGAGGTAATGCCTGGCTTGTTCTGAGAGCTGTCCTTTGTGTATAGGAGGCTCTTCCTAATAAGCTTTTTAAGATGTTCTGTAGGCCACTCAAAATCCATGAGAATGGACTAAGAAAGCTGTTCTGCAGAGTAGTTGCTTAAAGCTTGTGTGTGCATCTTTTCACACAGCTGACAAGAGGGGATTAATGCCAACCAGAAGCAAGTTCCAGACTGCTGTCAGCATCTATCTGTAGGTGTATCCCTTACTGCATGTGGCCAGATCACTTGGGATTTACAGTTGTGTGCTTCTGGTTTGTTTTTGTTTTTTCCTTTTAAGGTTAGGTGGTATCAAAGAGTACTTTGGGAACAGCTTCCACTTTTCTGCACACTATTACATAGTTTAGGAGGAGAGAGCAGCATTGTATCATATTTAAACATGGTCCTAGTCTTTGTTCCTCCTATTTTGATAAGAAAAATGAAAAAGCAAAGAATATTTTTCCTTAGAATTAGGTTTCATTAAGAAATCAACAAAGTAAATCAATGTGTTACTCAGAACACCAAGCATTAGAAAGCTGGGAGTTCTTTTACTTGGGCAGGCGAAATGTTGCTGCAGTGGCTAAAACCTTGCTTTTCTGGCCAGGGCAGGGGTTTTGTCTTTTGCTGAAGACCTTCCACTATTGACTTACCTCCTCTTCCAGAACTTTTGTAGCTGGGCGGGAGGCAATAAGTTTGCAGGAAGATAATGTCAAGTAATACAGGTCTGCTCCTGAATTCTTTTCAGATGGTTCAAGCTTTCACCCACGCACAAGCCACCTTGGAGGCTGATAAAGGAGGCAAGTTTCAGTTGCTGGATGGCAGTGTCACAGGAGAGTTTGTTGACCTAGTAAGTACTAACTAGTTCAGGTGTATGTTGCTCAGAGGCAGCACTTTTATCAGGCTGTAACTTCCTATCAGTTCTGTAACAATGCTTCTGTTAGCTAACTGTGGGGTTCTACCTGGTGCCCAATAGTTATCTATAATTTCTGTGGCGATTGAAGCATTCCTAGCAGTATGGATTAACACACGGGATTTCAGTCTGGGGAGAAAATGTGGCTTCCGTAGATCTCCCCTGGTTTTGTGTGATTTTACTTATCAGGGATGGGAGGAGTGTTAAAGATAGTAACTGACTCTTTTTCTCTTTAGCCAATTGCCACAAAAGCCTTCTGGACAGGGACTCCGTCTCAGTGTTCAGGGCTGTACTGTTGCATACCTTTCTAGAAGGGGATTGAAAAGAAAAGGACACTTAAAATCTCTCCCTCTTGTGTGTGTGTTTCTCAAGGGATCTCTAAGGATTCATTCATATCAACACAATTCTAGATGTTTTCCATTATATTGTAGGATTTACAAGAAATTACCACTCAGTCTTTGTCTCCCTTTTCAAGGTTCCTGAGAAGCAACTTGTTATGAAATGGAGATTTAAATCTTGGCCAGCTGGTAAGTAGTCCAGAAATGTACTATGGTATTACTGTCCTTGCCTGTCTTTGAAGGATTCCAGTCCCGTTTGCTACACTGTATTGTGGCTCATGATCGGGGAGCACACTGTGTTCTGGGAGCTGCTCCAGTGTTACCCCAGCTTCTTATCCCACGTTATCATGTCTGCATCTTCAGCCACTGTGTGATTGAAGTGACCAGGTAGGAAGGATGAAGGTAGTAGCTGCTTGTGCAGCTGTAGCTGCAACTGCTTCAAACCCCAGGAAGAGGGAGCCCTCTCCTACCTGTGCTACAGCTGCCATAAGTAGATCCTCTGCGAAGGACCTCGAAGAGTCTTTTAAGTGGTGCCCTGTGAAAGGAGGGGCAGAGCAGCCCCTGAGGGCTCTATGTACTGTACTACACATTGCTGACAGATTTGCTTTGGTTCCTCTAGGGCACTTTGCAACCATTACCTTGAACTTCAATGACAAAGGTGGCGAGACAGAGGTGTGCTTGGAAGGCAAGGGCATTCCTGCCAGTGAGGAAGAAAGAACAAAGCAAGGCTGGCAGCGCTACTACTTTGAGGGCATTAAACAGACATTTGGTTATGGGGCCCGCTTGTTTTAATACCGGTTACTGGGAGGCTCTGCCTGAAGATTCTGCCACATGGACTGATAAATTTCTCGCCTGTTCCTTTCTAATCTTGGCCCTGCTGCTGAGTAAAGTAGGATGACAGGTGATGAGGAAGGCCATGGAGCAGCACCACTTTCAGTCCCTCACTGCTTTGTGCATGTCTTGTGCTGCAGGGGATTCTCTTACATGTACATACTTCTATTGCTAAATAAACCTAACTTAAAAAAACACTGTGGAATTTGTGTCCTCAAATCGGCTTGAGTTCAAAGGGTTGGGTGATAGGCTGAGGGAGGGATCTGTCTGGAAAAACACTGATCAATGAGGAGTGCTGATGCCAATGTGATTTACTCCTCACTTCTGGGGCAGTAGAGAGCATGAGCTTGATGCAGTTTTTAGTCTGAGCAGCTGCTCATTTTCTCTGCTTTTGATCTGCCGCTAGTAAATGTTTCATACATTTTTGAAGGGGTCTGTGATCCTGTTCAAGCTGTTCCTTTCCTTTGCACATCCCCTTCTTCAACACATTCATTTCTTACACTTCCACTAGTCTGCTCTACAAGAATGACGATCGTGCAAACCAGTGCTAGGGAAACTCCCACCTACAGAATGGTTCTAGAAGGTTGTGGGGCCCAGGGCCAGCTACCTCCAAGAGCTTCAGGCCAAAGCAAACTGGGTTTTTTCAGAAATAAATCCCACCTCAATTTAGAGTCTACAGCGTGCAGTACTTTCCACTCATCATACTTCAGCTATTGCTTTAACTGGTGAGGAAGAAAAAAATTGCTTTTTCTCACCTGCTAATACAGTTTAGTTCCTGGAGCTGTCTTCAAAAGCAATAAACTTGTTTATAGGAGGGGTCAAAATCTGACTTATCAGAAGTGTCCATCTGTTTAACCTCAAGGGTGAGAGAAGTGCTTGGTTTTCTTTCCAAGGCATGAGCTTCTCTTGCATACTCTGTTTTCTGCTAGTGTTTCCTGCAGAGCTCCCCTAGTAAGCTAGAAGAGAGTAATGTTACTGGGTGAAATTTACTGGTTTGGGGATTTTTGTTGGGTTTTTTTTCATTTTTTAAATCTGAATGGTATGTAGTAACTGTTCCCTGCAATAGAAGAGGCAGGAAAAAATAGCTTGAGTGCCTGTTTAAAAAAAAACAAAACTGAATGGAGTTGTTTGAGTCTCCTTTTAAAGAGCATTTTCCCCTGTTATCACTATTCCAAAGTGCTGAAGTATGAAAAAATCATGATAAAGTGTGTACAGACAGACATCAAGAATGCAGCATGAAACTCAATTCTGTAGTGTGTGCTCATCCTTGAGCTGACCTGCGAGAGCTAAGGAAGTTGTACAAAGAGGCAGCTGTAGATACGGTAGAGCTTCCCTGTGTCATGCAGGGTTGTCTTCCCTAAAGCACTCTCTGGCTGGGAAAATGGATGCAGGTGTTTTGCCAGGATTTTTGTGCACAGATGAACTACTATATGTACCTGTAGGCTGCAGGGGGCTGGGTAACATGATGGAGGCACACTGATGTCACTATATAGCATGCATGCTTTTCTGTTTGGGAAATCTTGGACAGAAACATGGGAAACCTTAAACAACAGGGCTAGCAAGTGAATTTACAGTCAAAAATTTAGTAAAAGAAAAGCGAAATTATTTAAAAACTGAAGTCTAATTCTAAGTCAATGAGGCAAACGTGACAGCTGAATTGCAGTGTCCTTGCCGTGCTTCGGCAGCTATGCTGTGGTAGCAGTGCTCGCCTGCTGCAGGCTCTGCTGGCACAGCTGGGCCAGGGCAGCAGAAGGCAGGCCGTGCTAATCACCTGCTGCTGGAAGGTTAGGAAGTGGGACAGGAAGGCAACTGAAGTGGAATTTTAATTGCCTTCCTTTCATCACAAGCAGGGTTTACTTCAGGCATCCTGCTGCTACTCTAATAGGACACGCTTTGGCCTCAGCCAGCAACCCACATGCATGGGGCTCATGGACTCATGGCTTTGCTCAGAGGCCATCTGAGGGCTCTTCCAGCAAAACTGACTACCCCGAGTTATGCTGGTGCTTCCCCAGCTGGCTCCCTGCCCCGCAGGCTGGAAATCACCATCCCCACAGCAGCAGAACAGGCTGTGTAATGTAGCCGTGCCTTGGCTGCTGTTCACACGTGAACCTCTTGGACTAACCCGGTGGTGAAGGAAAGCTTGTGCTAAAAGGCCAGGCTGTGCACTCAGGCAGAGCATGCCAGGCTGTGCCAGCTCTAATGGGGCACAGCAATGGTAATTAAGGCCTCAATCATTTACTTGGGGATGGAGATCTGAGCCTTAAGTCATGCTAGAGAAGGTCGCTGCACTACATCTGTCTGCTGCCAGCAGACACACACTCCTTCAGCTACAGCTGACCTCTGGTGCAGCTACACGATGCTAATGAGAAACTCCAGACCTTTGCTTTACTTGGAAGTGTGGGGAGACAGGCACAGTTTGCAGTCCTTCAGCTATTTGGGGAAGGGAGGGATGTATAAGATTAGGGAGAAAAGCAAGGCTCAGCATACTCTGGCCCAAAGGCTCTTTAAGAACCTGACATAGGATAAGAGGGAAAGTCTTGTGAATTAAAGAAAACAAAGGTTAAAAAAACAGAAAACAGAAGTGAATTTTTCACAGTGATGAAAGTCAGAGGTGGATCCTCAATATGCTATTATAGGCACATGGAGATGAGTAAGGAGCAACCATCAAACAATAAACCAAAGGGGTCTTTGAACTTCTTTAAGACTATAGGCAATGCTCTGTATAATCGTTTTATTAGTAAATAAGGGAAGGCCTAATAAAGCTGTAATGAATCCATTACATTTCGGTATAGAAGATAATATAATTGGTAACTTAACATAAAAAAAACCCCAAAAAACATTACCACTGGTGCTGTAAAAGACAAGTTTAGGGTCGAAAATTATCTTGACCAAGTGGAAAAGTGAGGTCAGGAGGACTAGAGCCGAAAACCTGTAATGTGCTGGGGTTTGGTTTTTTTCCAATCTTCTGCTCCAGAGGTGTGCCACCAGCACAGAAGACTAATGTGGCCACACAGCAGGGTGTGTCCCTTCACAGACCAGAACAGGGGTGTCTGAAAGGTTTGCTTCTCCTCTAGAACTACAGTTTTTATTCAAGATCTACAGACCCCAACCACATCTTGCTCCTTCCTAGGCTAGTACCAGGCATTGCAGTTCAGGCCTGCTGCACAGGCTTCGGCTAAATTCTCCTGGCATTATCATTCTCTGTCTTCTCTTTCCAAAGGAGATCCTTCTGGGCCCAGCTGGGCTTTTTGTGTGCTTTCCAAGAAGTGGATTCTTGGAGCTGGAGCCCTGAAAAAAAATCACACAGGTACTGGGATCTCTGCTGTTGTAAACATGTTCCTAGAAAATCTCAAGTTCATCCCTGAGAGATGGGCTGTACTCACCTCACCTGTGCCCCAGCAAAATCTGGGCACAGCTCCTTCTGTGTGCAAACAAACACCGCTGCATGCCGGATGCCAGGGGACTGGTACAGCTCAGCTCCAGCCCAGGCTGGCAGACTAAGACAACTCAAAAGCAACTGGTTAAGAAGTTTTGTGTTCAAAGCCACAGGTAAAAGTGCAGCTTAAGACTGCCACAGACTCACTCTGTGATTTCAGGTGACATCTCCAGGTCCTCAGCACCTGCAGAATTAGGGCAGGAATTCTTCCTGCTTCTATCCTCTGGCTGTGGGATTTCTATATCCCAGGAGTTTCACAGCAGGGCTCATCATCCAACACAGCAAAGACCTTGTTGCAGAGGGTAAAAGCACATTAGGCATGTTACTATACACAGCAGTAACTGTTGACTGCCCCTCCAGGGAAAAGAGTGATTTTCTCTGAGCAGAGTGGAGCTCAGCCGGCTCCCCCTGGCTTGGGCTCCATGCAACAATGTTTTTGATGTTGCAGAAGGCCAGCAGGAAGCTCCTAGCATCCTTCACTGACCGAAGTCACCTGCTCTCCTTGGGCAGGGGCCGTCAGCCACTACCCAGCTCTGTCCAGGCTGACCATGGAATAAAACCCGAGGTCAGGGCTGGGGCACAGGCAATGCATTTGCTTCTCAGCACTGACCCTGACGGTCTTCTTGTAGGAGGCTTCCTTCCCTGCAAGCAGAACTTCACATATCCCATGGTGTGATGGCCTCCAGCTAGTCTTTCTTACCTGTGACTTTTGCAGCCAGACAACTTCAAATGCAAATGTTACAGGAAGGAAGCAAAGCCATCAGGGCCCCAACTGGGGCTGGAAACCCAAGATATATAGCATTTAACAGATCATCCCTCTCAACCAAAATAAATAGCAACATATGCTTCAGACACAACTGAATGACATCAGCATGACATATATAAAGTGCTTTATTGCAGCATCAGATTAAAGAATTATTCTCTGTGAAATTTTGTAGGAATAAGACATTTTATATATATATTATACATAAAAAACCACAATAAACTTAAGGAGTGAAAGCTTAGAGATTCAGCGCTTAAATAGCAGTGGGCTGGACAGAATCTTTGACGAGATATAAAAATAAACACTTGCTTAATGCCTACTTTTCTTACGGTGTTCTGCAAAGCCTCACAGTGTGTAAGGTGCTTGTATGAAGAACAACACTGCTTGTTTCTCATGCTCCAGTTTGTGTCTGTATTGTCCAAACCACAGAGGCAGCAAAGCAGAACAGCTACTTGGCTCTCAACTAGCTTTTGTGGGGGTAGTGGGGAATGGGGGGGTATCAACGCAATAAATTTTTCTACCTGCCCTTGGACAGGAACTCCAGTTATTACAGAAATTACAGGTTTTTTTCTGGGGGTTAGACTGGTTGACATAGCCAGTATAAAGAGGAGGAGGGTACAAATCCTGGGTAACACTCTTATTGTAAGAACACTTCCTTAGAGAGCAGCCAGTCTAACAAACAAATTGGCTGAGCTTTTGCAAGTCTTCAGGAAAGGCTGTTTGTAGAAGTCCTGCTTCCATGTGTGGTTCAATACTGAACACTAGGCATATTGAACAGGACGTTGCTTTTAAGAAGTCTGCACTGATGGTAAATAAACTCCTGTGAGAATCTGATGATGTTAATGATAGCATATGGTATGGGAGTGGAAATACACTCTGCTGAATGACTGCTGTTAACAAGCTCATTCTTCCATGGCTTCAGCCGCTCAATTTGTTTGCTTCCATGTCTCTTGCTGAGGCTCCCTGGCTCCCAGAACCAAGCCACCAGATCACTGTCACCCCCTCTTGACCACCTCTATATGACCTACCTCTTTGCCAGAGCTAGTGTGAAACTAGCAAGTGAATGACCATCTGGGCTAGAGAACGTGTAGTGATCATGATAATTTTCCAGGGTCTAGGTCTCTATCCATGCTTATTTGGTTCTCTTCCTTCTCACCATTTACAGAACACTGGTCATCTCAGACTGCATGGCAGTTGGGAAATGGATGATGTCTGCCTGTATTTTGATAGAACCCATAACCAGAGTCTAGGGATACAGGGGTGTAATAATAGTTGAGTAAGAAAATTCAGTGACAATTTCATGAATACTTTTGTTTTACCAGCTAAGAAGTCTTAGGTATGGATGACCAAGGATGCAATCTTCTATCAGTAACCAAGGCAAAAGGATCAACATACACTCCATAGATACAAAGACACCCCCGAAAGATTCCCCAAAGAGCTTTCAGACCAAGGATACTCACTGATGCTGGAGAAAGCTCCTGTAAGCAGGACAGATAGCACAGGATGGTCAACAAAGGACCTCTGCAACCAGTTTTTTGGTTCAACAGTGCCCTGCAGAAGTACACGGAGTAGCTAGCAGCCTTGTGTGAAACCTCTAGTGTAGAAATTACTCCATTCTTCTTTATGTGTGCTTGACTTATTTCCCCTGATGCAACAAATTTGTTAAATAAAAGCTATAAATTTTCTGCCAGTTCAGCAACTGAATGTCCAGGGACAAAGGTGCTCAGCCTAGCTTCTCTGCAGAAAAGCCTCCAAAATATGCTGTGAGACACTGCCATGGACCTGTGAAAAGCCAAATAAAACCCAGGCAAGACCAAAGTGCCAACAGAGAGCATCACAATTCATGATCTGTGGACACCAGGTATTGACATTATTAGCATGTGTGTGTCTTCCTCTTCTGGAGCCACACTTGTGAGCCTGGCCTGGAAGTGAGCCTGAGGATCCGTGGCTCGGTTTGTCTGGGCTGCCTCCAGCTGGGGACCTGGGCAGACACAGAATGGAGAAGCTGGGGATGTGGGCAGACACAGCATGGAGCAGGGTCTTGCTTGGCTCAGTGCTTTTTGCTCCTCACCAGCAATGCCATGAGCAGTGGCCAAGGTGCCTCCTGCCCCTGGCAGGGCTGTGAGTGGGAAACACAGGACTTTCTTTGAGGCTGTGTCACAGGTGCTCCTGAGACCTTCTGGGGACTGCCAGGGGACCAAGGACTGGTGGAGGTCTAGTGCTGTGACTTGCACAGATGCTACCACCCTGCTCCCCCCAAGCACCAAGGCAGAGGGGCTGAAATGCACACAGGTGGTATGTCCCCATGCTGACCTCCTCTGAGGTCCACCTACATGTAGCTGTGGCAGCCGAAACTCTGGTGGCAAGGCAATCTTGCCAAAGAAGCCCAGGCAGCCAGTCTCCTCCTGCCCCACAAACCCCTCCCCTGGACCCATGGACCCTGCTAAGTCCTTCCCTGCTCCTTCCCAACTGTGCACACACAAACCCAAGAATAGGGGAGACCCCGCTCTGTATGTGTGGCTGGGACAGCCCTGCACTCTCCAGGAACACCTATCCCCAGTTTCAAACATAAACCAGCATGTGCCAGGGCAGGTGTACAGACAAGGGCAGGCAGCCATGCCTGCAGCAGCTCCTCAGACGTGGCGTGAAGCCAGCAGGAGCTGAGCCCACTTCACCCTGTGCTCAGCTTACAGGCTGTGTTGAAAGGTCATAGAGAATAAAAGCAGACAGGAGCAGCCCCTTGTTCCCTTCATACCTCCCAGCCCCTGCTGCTCCCCACATGCCAGGCCAGGAGACCTGGACTGCAGGACTGCCCTGGGTGGCATGGCAGGCACTGCACCACAATGACCTCCAGCACCCTCAGAAATCGGAGGGGGACTGAGACACCCCTCTGAGGGGATGAGACAAACGGCGCATCCTCCCCATTTTGCCTGGCACCACTGACCCATGAGCAGGGTCAGGGCTGGCCAGGCTGCGCAGGGCTGCAAACCAGTGGTGGTCGTGGCACCTTGGAGAGTGGCTGTGGCTAGTACTCCTTGGCCTCCTGCAGCTGGGAGAGGTACTCCTCCTCGGTGGGGTTGTCAGCACACCGTTGCCCATTGTTGGGGGGCCGGATGGCGTGATACCGGCTCCAGTCGCCCTTGCAGAGGATCCAGGGCAGCATGTCCACCTTGTAGTGCAGCTCCGGGGAGAACTCGGTGCTGATGAGGTTGGGGACACCGGCCCCCTTGCCACGGGTGATGAGGCGGGTGTGCTCATCATAGCAGCAGTGCTGGGCAGCCAGGGTGGTGCTGTCAAGGGAGAGCATGGAGCGCAGGCAGAAGCGTGCCGTCGGCTTGTAGATGTCCAGGCGCTCCTTGGGGCCGCTGGCATCCCGCCATCGGAAGCTCTTGCCCTGCTGCTCATCCCGCAGGTTGACGGCACTGTAGACGGCCTCCAGAGGGTAGGAGCAGGGGCAGCTGGGCAGGTCCGTCAGCACCTTGCTCAAGTACTTGGTGAGGAAGTCGCTCTTGCAGTTCAGCCACTTCTCACAGCTGTCCACCTCTGGGGGGAGAGTACCAAAAGGGTGAGGGCATGCACATTCTGCACCCCACTTTACCCAGCTGCCATTTGCCTGAAGCCATGCCAACACCACCAGTGGAGCCTGCAACCACCAGGCAGGAGCAGCCAGGCTCTTGGGATGAGCTGGAGCCAGGCTCCACTCCCAAGGCAGTGACAGAGGGAAGGGGTTTTGTGCTGGGGCCAGGCTGGCAACATTCCCTCACAGTAGAGGGCACATGGCAGGCTGGCCTCAGTCAGTGAACCATAAAGCAGGACAGTGTTGTACCAGGGCTGTGGGAGCAACTGGGCTTCCCAGCATGACCACTGAAGCCTGCACAATGTAGTGGTTTGGGTGGCTTAGGTCTGGACACCAGACACAGGACCCCTTGGCAGAGCCCTGCCCACAAGCCAGCTATGACCCTCCCAAGGTCTGTCACTGAAGCCCCCAGTGCAAGGCAGAGGCTGAGGCTGACCTGAGTTGAACAGCTCTGTGGTGTTGTCGCTCTTGAAAGGTGTCTCCTCTGTGGGGAAGACCATTTCTCCTTCTGCTCCTTGAGACAGAAAAAAAACCAAAACAAAGAGCCTGGTTGAACACCAGGAGGAATGGTGTTTTTTTCCTCTGTACATGCACCAGACACCATCCATCTCCCAGACCCTCTCCTGCCACTTCTTTGGTAACATGGCCCTGTGTTTGGAAGGAAGGGCCAGCAGGAAGACTGGCCCAATGGACCTGTCTGAGGCTGTTAGTTATGTAAATCCCAGTGGATAGAGCTGGCTCTCAATATGTCAGGAGAGGATTTCAAGCTCTCAGTGTGAGAGAAGTGCTAGAAGTCCCACACCAAGCCTGATGCCAGCTCTACCACACCTGGGCCCCACACAACTACCTGGGGAGCCATGAAGCCCAATCATAGCTTCTTTGTGGAAACAAATCCCCATGGTCATTAGCCCTGATCACATCAAACATACCTAATTCTTGAAGCATGAGCAATGCCCAGTCTGCAGCAGTGGGGAACCAGCCCACATCAAAGTCAATCAGACAGTCCCCAAGGACTGATATGGCCAGGGGCTCACCAGGGCAGCGTGTCAGATCGCAGGTCCTCGACTCAGTCGCTGTGCAGGCATAGCCACAGGACCGGGTCCTCTTCTGGTTGCCACGGCCACAGGTGATGCTGCAAGGGGACCATGGGCTCCACTCCTCCTCGTCTTCATAGTCTGTACATGGCAGGGAAGACGCAGAGAGTGATGGACCTCAGCAAAACTTTAGCAGGAGGGGAGACAACAGCCACCTGGGACCTCCCGCAGCTCTGTCTCCATCCCTGACAGGAACAGTGCTGCCTGGGGCACAGGGAAGTGCCCAGCCATGCAATGCCAAGGGCCAACCCCATCCTCGCTGCCAACCCCAGGGAAGCATCCCTGAGCAAAAGCTCTCATTCTCACAGCTTTGCTTCCATTCATACCAACCCAAACAGGTATTGCTGCCCATCCTGATCCTCACCAAACCTGCACAACACACTGGCCATGATGCTGAAGCATCATCATGTGTTAGCAAAGGTTGGCTGGTTTTGAAGTCATGGCCAAGAAGCTGCAGGAGGGAGCTGCTGAGGTGCCCTGGCCCATCTGCCATCTAGCCCTCTGCAGCTCCTCTCTTGGGGGGCACCCAGGTCTGTGGAAAAGGCTTCTGGCACTGATGTCACTACAGGGACCTGAGTCAATGGCAGCAGCACTTGTCATAAAACATTTGCACTGTATTTCTCATGTGAGCATGCCTTCGCTAGAGCCCATGCTCCAGTGTGATTACATGCAAGGGCAATTCCCGCCAGGACACTGGCATGTCTGCTGGCAGCCCCAGCTGAGTGCTGGCCTTGCTCCTTGGCACGCTGGCTTATTTTGTAAGGAAGAGCTGAGCACCAGCGTGCTGTGATCGCTGGTGCAGGGCTGTGGGCCAGGCAGGACAGGGGAGGGCAGTGCTGGTCTGCAGGACAGCTGCACATGCCAAGAGAACTCACCGTAATTGTATTTTTCTTTAAAGATCCAGTTCTTCTGCCCAGGCCATCGCTGGTCCCAGTTACCTCCTACTCCACTGAGCATGGACTCCTCCTCCTCATACTCTGTTGTGTAATCTTCCTCTTCATCATCATCCTCTTCTTCCTCCCTGTCCCCCACATCCAGGTTGTCATCCTCTTCCTCCTCTTCCTCCTCCTCTTCATCTTCCTCCTCCTCGTCCCCCTCAGCAGGGTCAGTGTATTCCCAGAAGAGGGGCCAGAACAGGTCCTTGTGAGACAACCACTCAGAGGATGTCAGAGACCAGTCATTGCTTGTCTCCTTCAGCAAGTCCATCTCCATCTCAGCCTGAGGATCATCCACCACTTCAATGGTCACCTGGCGGGCAATATAAGGCAAGGCAGTGAGCTGGGGCACAGCCCTTGGGCAGGCCTACCAGACCATGCACTGGTTCCTAGCCCAAGAGGCCAGAGACACTCTGGGCTGCAGGACCGTATGAGGAGCGCAAATGGTCTCCTCTCATCCAGAGGGACTGAGCATGGACAGAGCGGGAAGCACAGGGTGGCTGGTGGTCACCCAAAGGGGCCAACACCACCCTCAGAAACTGAGGGGTCACCCACATAGTTTGCTCCTGCTCTGTGGAGAGGGACTGGGGGGGCCAGGGAAAAGGCTGTGAGCAAATTCCTCAGTCAAGGACCTTCTCCATGCCAGCTATTTGCAGCTGGTAGTCACCAAAAAAACAGGTGACAGTGGCCACACAGACCCTGCTCATGAGATCCTTTCTCTTAAGGAACCAATTGAGTCTGGAGAACACCACTTTCACCACAGTGCTCACGCACACTCCCTGTGGCCTTCTCAGACCCACTCCCCACCTGGATGTTGGGGTTCTGGGCACTCAGGTCCACATTGGCCAGCCCTGGCAAGTTCTGCAGGTCCAGCATGAATGGCAGGCTCTCCTCCTGGCCAGCACCACTGGGCTGGGGCAGCGCTGGGCTCCTGGCAGGCTGCTGAGCCACCCCTCTGCGCCTGTGCCGCCGCGGGCCAGCCTGCCCACTCCGCCTCAGCCCCCGCGCCTTGCCCGATGGTGGCAGCTCCTCATCTCCTGCCGAACGGGGGCTGGATGATGCCGAGACCTAGAGAGGGAAGAGGCAGAGAGAGTATCTCTTGAGGGTGGCAGTGCAGGGCACGGAGCAAACTGCTGCCCTGCAAGGACGGGTCTGCCCCAAACAGTTCCTCCACCCCATCTTATTGCAGCATCAAGATAGCAATTAACATGTTAATCAATCAAGTTAATACCAAGTGCCCTGTGCTGTGCCAGCGCTCAGTCCCGCTGCATCTGAACTTACAGGTCTATTCAGACTGGTACTGCCCAACCCCATGACCACCCTCTCTGCCATCCCACTGCCCATCTCGCCTGGCTTTCCAGTTCTCACTCTCCCTTTTTGGCTATTTCTCAGTCCCTGGAAATGCGTTAACAGCAAGGGCTGCTTCTGGTCACAGAGTTACCGCAGCTCAAGTTTAATAATTTTATATATTTATATAAAAAGTTTACAACAAGGGCTTTATGACAAAGGGGAAAACCTCACCCAAATAAATAGTTCTGTGGTATTGGTATTAGGGCAGATGACTTCAAGCAACACAGGTTTAATTGAGATTTCTGATGGTGCCCAAAGGCTACCACAAAGAGTGAAAGAAACTGCTGGTAGATATAACCCAGCTACCTTTAGCTCTTCGGGAAAGGGAAGATGCCCAGCCAAACAAGTCAACAAAACTCACTTAGGAGTGCTGCCAAAGGCCCTAAGTGCTGCTGCCATTCCAGGGGCACATGGCATTTCACAGCCAGCCCTCCAGTCCCAGGAGGAGCAGCAGCAGCAGGCAGGGAGCCTTGCCGGAGAGGCAGCACCAGCCATCCAGGGGGCCAGGGAGGCGGCCAGCAAATGCTGCCAAATGACTGCGCCCGCTCTGAGTTCCCACGTTCCTCGTCCCGCACTCGGTGCGCACTGGCACGAAAGAGCGTGACTCAAGGGGCCAGCAGGCTCCAGTGTGCCCGAGAAACCCGAGATGGGAACAACTGGCAAAGCCCCCCCCGCGGCACGGGCGTCCTTGGGAAGGTCTGCAGGGCCCCGCAGCTCAAGGCTGGGAGCAGAGGTGCCCGAACTCCCAGCATCTCCGCCAGCGGCTGCCTATTTCTGGCTGCCCAGCTGAAACCCCCTTTTGTTCCCAAGCTCTCACCCTTCGCGTCAGCCCAGTCGAGAGCCGTGGGATTAACGAAGAGCATGGAGTGCCCCCTCCCCACGGCGCCGGGCGGGGGGGACGCAGAGAGGCATTTCTACCTGCAATTAGAGCCAGATGGTTTGGGGAAGGACTCCCCTCCCTTTCATCCTGATCACTGGAGCACTTCAAAGGCAGCTGGAGCCTAGCCAGACTCTCATGAGCGCACACAGCCTGTCCCGAGCCCTGTCCCTGTACATCAAAGCCCGTGATCCCTCCATCCCCGGGGGAGGGAAAAGAGCAGCAGGGACACTGCTGGTCCCTTGGCTGCTGCCCAGAGCAGGCTGAACGCAGGGAAGGGCCAGTGACAGACTTCACCAGATGGGCCTGGAGGAGAGAGGGCTGCAGAGAGGAGAGAACCTGTGCTGCCCAGAGAGAGAGTTTAGGGCTTGCCCCTCTCCCTGGCCTGGAGGGCTCCTGTGGCACTGCTGGTAGCAAACCTGAACAAAAACACCCCCCTGCATGCACCTTCCCCTCCAAGCGCCCTCTGTCCCCATCCAAACCACAAAGGTTTTGGGAAGGATGCATGGGAATGATAACTGGCTCTGTCTCAGCCCATCTCCCAGGGCCTTAGCCCCTTGCTAAGTCTCCTGTCATGCCCCAGGACTCCTTGGCAGGCAGCAAGGAGCCCAGGTGGAACAAAAATAGCAAGAGGGGCTGAGCGGGCGAACCTAGCCATATCCCAGTGCTGGCTGCATGACACTGCCTGCTGGTGCTGGGTTTGCTGCCAGCTGCACATGCCCAACACAACCCCTGCACAGGAGACTGGCAACAGCCCTGCAAGGCTGGCGTTCCTGCCCAATTTGCCAAGAGCTTGTTGGGCCAGGTAAGCTCACTTCACAGGCAACCCAAATTTAATACACATGGAAAGGGAGGTCTCCTCTTAGCAACAAGATCTGAGCTCACCCAAGGACACCAGAGCAAACAAGCCAGGAACAGACTCAAAGTCTCCAAATTTACACTCAATGACTAATTCAGATTTTACGCCCAAACAAGCTCAAGAAATTCAGAGTACTGTTCCCACAGGGAAAATGTAAAACTGCTCCAGGGGAACTGGCTGCAAGAGTGTTGCAGGGCAAACAGAATTCCCTCAGCTCCCAGATACTCTGGAGGCATAAGGACGACAGGGGTGGCTGCCCTGGATGGCCCAGAGCCCTTCAGCAATGGTGACTACAATGTACCACCCAACGCTTTCCTCCTGTTAATGTCTGCATTGCTCTGAAGCTTTGCTGGGTTAAAATTTGTCCCTGCATCAGATGTCCCTCCTGAGTAAGGCTCAGTGCCCTGCCCCAGACAATCAATCCATGGATTTAACAAGCTCTTAGGAGGCCCAGTGCTCCCTCCAGGTCAGAGCATCTATGGTATCAGATGTGTCTTCTCCAAGTCATCAAGGGTCCCCTGACAGCCACACAAGCAGCTGCCCTTGAGGTTTGCACTCCTGCTGTGTGACATCCACCCTCTCCTCTGCACTGTCCAAGGAGCAGCTGGATAAAGCCATCAAGGCTGGAGCTAAGCCACTGCAGTGGGCTAAGGGAAGAGAAGACTTTGCTTGTCCAGAGGGAACACTCTATTCCACTGATCTCTATAGAGCACAGGAGAAAGGCTGCAAACCATTGCAGAGCTGGTCATCAGCAGCTCCCTTCTCCTTCCACCACCATGGAAGAACACTAGCTACCACCCCACAGAAGCAGAGTGCAGTGCTGGGAAGCCATTAATGTCTGGCAGCCGAGCTCCAGCCTTCTCCTGCGACCAGCCAGCACTAAGCAAAGGAAAATGCTGAACAAGGAATTGCCACAGCTGCTCCTGCATACACTCAGCATATCCTACCTGTCTGGGAATAAGGATTCCCAGGGCAGGAACCTGAGAGAAACTCTGGGGCAGCACTCGGGAAAGAGCATGCACTTTCCATTTGTGAAGATAGTATTTCGACTGAAGGCTGTAAACTGGATCACTCCTGCCTACCTACCAGTCCAGGAGCCCTTCCCACATAGTCCAGGCTCTCCCACATGTAGGACTGATCACCTAAACACCCTGAGGCACAACCTTAGAGGAGATGTTTGGAAGGGGAAGTAACCGGTTAGCAATTCACCCCGGTGTCATGCCTACTTTGTACATAACACAGGCAACAAGGTGTGTGGAAAAGGTGTGGGAAAAGGCCACACATCATTGCTCCAGAGACTAAAGGCTGACATTTTTCCATTTCTAGTCCATACATCTCTACTAGAATTGCTTCAAAATCTGGAGATGTTGAAGAGAGCAGCCACAAAAACATTTCACAGGATGGAAAGACTTTTTGAGTGAAAAACTTGTACAATTCAATTTGTTTGTCATGCTGAAAAAAGAAAGCAATGACTTGGTTTTCCAGTTCTTTAAGGCAGTAATCCATCAGGCACCAGAGACTCTATAATCCAGAACAGAAACACATAATAGGAAACAATGTGCCCAAGTCAAAGCCAGACAAATTTAACTGAGGAATAAGGATCAGGCTTTTAATGCCATAGGTAATTAACCACAGGAACAATTAACAAGAAAAATGACAACTTATCTCGTGGAGACTGTCAAACCCACATCACTGGGCTCAACATGAATACTGCAACTGCACTAGGGAAGAAATTCAAGGCTCTAGTAATTTCTTCTGCTCTTAAAATTTGTGATTTTGCTAGAAATGTCTCTAAGGCTTTGAAAGCCTTAGAAATGTCTCTAAGGTTAAGAAAGCAAATGACCAATGTTCATGTGCTGCAGCTCTTAACTAAAAATTATTAGACATGACATTTCAGATCCTACAGCAGTTTAAAATCTGAAAACATCAACAGACTAGTTCCTGTGCTGTACTGCACTTCGGCAACCAGGAACACCACTACACTGCCACTTAACACAACCACAGGTACTTGTCCCTCCAGCACATTCCTCAGCATCTCTGTAGGCATCTCAAGTTGCCAGAGCACCCAACAGCAGTGCTCTTTGTAACTACATACACTGCTGAGCAGAGCTGCCCCTCATCATGGGGTTAAGCCAATCCAAGTACCTTTGAGAGAACTCCTCTGGCAGCAAAGCACTGCTGGAGCTTGTGCATCAGCAGCCAGTGGAGCAAGCAAGTCACCAGCATAGCACAAGCTCAGAGGATGCAGCTTCTAACCACACCTATCCCAAGCCAATTATAGAGCACATAAACTCATTCAACTTGAACCAAAGAAACCTGTGCACACAGCAGTCAGATCAGAGGCAACATTCAGGCTGTGCTTTGGGCTTGTTAACACTGCAGTGAGGAAAATGACGTATTTGCTAAAGGCCGGTCTCACACTGAGCTATAATTATAAGGAATGGGCGCTTTTGTTGCTTAATCATTACTGCTTGTGTTAGGTTTCCTTTGAACAGTTTTACTATGCTGTATTGAAACAAGAAACCACGAGAAGAACTATTGATCTTTTCCTGAATAGACCTTCCTTCTCTTTCCCCCAAGCTCTCTCCAACATTATTTTAAAATCTGTCCTGCAGTCTGTTGCAAACTTGCCCACTTATAAATTAGTCAAGTACAAATTTTTTTCTTTTTTTTTTTTTTTTTACCATCAAACTTTTCTTTTTATATTTACCTAAATGAGCTGCAAGGATCTGGAGGAAGTATTAAAAAAATACATCTTTGGATTGAAACTGGGCAGGAATAACTCCAGAGCAGGATTTTACTATAAAGCCATACTATAAAGCTATGGAAGTAGAGAAGGCTGGTTGGTTGCATTAGAAGGAAGCCCAGCATGTCTGGGGTTAGCTCTGGGGCTGCAGTTTGCAGAAAGGCTCATGACAATTTTTGCTGGTGGGACTAGGAGAAAGGAAGGTTCTTCTACTGCTAACAGGTAACACTGTTGTCTCTTTAAAATAAAGTAAGGTTGAACAGCAGGGTAATCACCAGGAACAAATGCAGTGTGCCATGATGCCTCCTTCCCATAGTGCATGCTTTCTCCTCTATGAGGCACTGCTCAAATAAGGGCTTTTTTAGCCCAGCCAGCTGAAACCACTGTAGCCTCCTGAGGGCTGTAGTTTGATCCTCCTGGCTCATAACCCATCCACCAGCACATAACCTGTCCACTGGCAGTCTTTCAGCCAGATGGAAAATTCATGGGACACACATTAGGCAAGTGACCTCTGCCAGCCATCAGCTCATCACCCACTTAAGGGATTTCCCAGAGCCGTGACAGAGCACAGCAGCTCCTAGCGGTGTCAAGAGCTGGGTGGGTACCTACGAGATAACAGGGAATGCAAAGATGCTGCTCAGTTCCTGCTACTGTCTTTAAGACCTTCTGAGCCACAACCCCAGTCATCAGACACAACACATTTAGACTTATAGGCAGGTGGCTTAGCAGGAGCTATCACTCAGGATTTTGACATGTGAGCTCTGGAAGATCTGCCAGAGGTAATTTAAAGAAATTAACACCTCCAGTTGCCTCCCTCTTCTTGTGCCCTGGGTTACACTCCTGCCTGCAAAGGGGCTGTGGCACAGGTGAAGAGCAGAGCCATGACTTCCCAACTGCTGTACTATCCGGTGCACCTCAGGATCAACGTACATGGGTGCTGGGAGGGGGGGGTTATTGGTTTGTTTGTTTGTTTTTGTTGGCTTGTTCTTTTCTTTTAGTAAACACTCCCTTTAGGTTTTAGGAGAGTTCTACAAGTGCTTACAGAACAGACAAGGCACTTGGTTATCGCACTTACATGGGCAGATCCTGTTTACGACACGCCAGCAGGAGCCAGCAGCAAACTGTAGGCTGTGCAGATAATTATTACGCCCTCATGATTATAATTTTCATGCAGTTATCAAAATACTTTAGATCATATGGTATCACTTTCTTTTCTAACTAGCTTCATCCCAACTGTCTTGGATAGGGAGCTGCAGGAGGCAGCATCAAAGGCCTCCTCATGTTTCACATTTATTTTCATGTCTCACAGTTGCAACAACTGTAATCTCAAAACTCTTTCCAAGGTCGGTGACTCAGTTGCCCCTGAGGCAGAGCCAGCCCTGGAGCAGAAGACACCACAGCACAGAGAAGCAGCAGCACGCAGCACCATGAGGAGCAAGGACACAGCATAGCTGACTTTGTGCAAGACCAGAAATGAGGAGGTTGCCCAGGCTACTGAGAATGCTCCTCACCATGCATCCCATTGGCACAGCCCAGGCCTTCTCATTGCAGTCGGCTCTCCTGTGGGTGTGTTCATGAGTAATTTGCCCATGGCATCCTCCCACCCCAGGTCACTTGTGACACAAGGAGGAAAAGTAGCAGCCTTGTGGCCTTTCACCTCACCATGCCACACTGTTGCCCTCCTCATGCAGATCGTTTCACTGGCAGATGCTTCTCTACCATAAATATCTTTTCTCTCTTTATCACTGAGACAAAATTCTTTGTCTGCAAAACTCCCATTCTGCAGACAAAGAAAATGACCTGCTCCTCAGGTAGCCTCCAGCAAGGCAGGATACATGTGGGTCTCCCATGTCGTACTTGGAGAAGACTCTCAAGAAGGTTCACTACAGCTCAGTTTTTCCTCCCCACCTGCCCTGGAGGAGGGATTAGTCTGCTTTCTAGACAGATGAACCACACAGGCCTTGTAGTGGAGAAGCTGGAGCATACAGTTGGCTCTGCTGATACGTCCCAGCAGAGCAGATGGGGCTGTCCTTGCACCAGAGACTCTGTCCAAGTGCACAGGTCCCAAGGGACAATTCTTGATGGGTGGTGCCTACTGCAATGACACCAGCTGGTGGCAAGGCACCCATTACTTGAAGATCTTGAGACTTCTGCTGCAGTCATGGTATGGGAGAAAGGAGACTGCATGGAGAGGTCCCCCAGAGAGATGAACAGACACACATCCACACCCTCTGGTGTTCTCTGGCAAATGCTCTTGCTGGGGCACATGGTTTCTGTTAACATAGTTGAGCAGTAATACACATAAGCTCCTAATGCATCAGAGGGAGTCGCTGCTAACTTGTTCCAGCTCTAAAGCCCAGGTGCTTCAGTAACCATTAACTTGTTCCAGCTAATGATCTGCATTTGCTAGTCTGCACACCGTAACTCTCCCACTGCTCCAGCTGTGGCTTCCCTACCTGCCACAGCCCAGGCAAAACTGCAAAAGGAAGAAAACCCCAAATATTGCAAAGCAGGTGTAGAAACTGACAGGACCAGATCAACACCAGCCTCCTCCTGCCTGCTAGAAGAGGTGAGGGAGGGGATCACAGGGCAGGAGGGAGTGCAGGGGGCACCTGCTCCCCTTGTCCCACGCAGGGTGCACAGGCTGCCCCTCCGTGCAAGCATCGGCACAAGGAATGCAGCCAACCAAACAAATGCAAATCCATCAGGGATCCCTTCAACAACAGACAAAATGGGCACCTGAGCCAGACTTGGAGCATCTCCATGCCCTGCACAGGAAGGGATCCAGGCAGGGATGCTGCATCTTGTCTTCCCGAAGAGGCAAAGCTGGGATGATGCTCAGCAAGCAGCCCCTGCCCCAGGTGCTTGGCTGCAGCTCCCGAGCCTGGGGTCAAGCTCAACTCCTCTCCCTAGCCAGCTTTGACTTTCAAGGAGCCAGCAGCCTTAGCATGTAATAAAACCACACTGTCTCCAGAGGGGAAGGTGATGGGAACTGCTAACATGAAGACATCTGTACAACACCTTGTCTCGATGGAGGTGCTGCATGGTACGGCACAGTGCAGCTGGCATTCCTTGTGATTTTGGCTTCTGTGGGAATGGCTGCAGGTGAAGGTGAGGGCAGGGAGGGCAGCAGGAGGGAGTGCTAAAGTGGTAAGGAAGAGAGGACACCCCAGGGAGGCAAAGAGATCGATTTTCCACGTGGGGCACCTCCCACAGCACCTCCAGGCCATCCAGCAAATAGTGCCTCCTCAGCCGGGAGGGCCCTGGGGCTCAGCTGCTGGGAAAGAGCTGGGGATGCCTTGCTCACCCTAGGCTAGGGCTGCCAAGGCTGGGATGGAAGGCGGCTCACCTGAAGGGCACTGTACCCATGCCATGTGCCAGTCTCCAGTTGAGCCCTGCGTGATAGTGGCAGTGACATGTTCCAACACCTGCCCTGCAGCCCAAATCCTGAGTGCTAGATAAGACCCTGACAGAGCAGGCCAACCATCAGCTCCTAATCCAAGATAAACCCACGCCTCACCACCTCTTCCCTGCGTGCATGGGTGTTTCCTGGCCTTCGGCAGCCAGGTCTCTACCTTGTGCCCATCTTGTGGTGCTAAGGGACAGCAGAAGGCAGCAATTTACCGCATTTTGTTCCCTTTGAAGTTGTATCCTTGCCCTGGAGACTAAACAACCTGAACCTCAAGAGGCATTGGTGCCCTTCATGCCAAGGGCCGCCCAGAACTCAGAGCCAGGTAGGTCACCATTTTTTTGCTGTCTTCACCTCTTCAGTACTGAGATGAAAGCATATCTCAAACAGCTTCTCAGACAAGCCCCCGGAGTCCCTACACAGAAGGAACATGGAGCAACGGAATTGCTTGGAAGCAACACCATGCAGGCTGACATTTACAGCTGACCACATAAAAGCACCAGGCTGCCCAATGAAGGCTCCTTACAAAAACATTCTACCAAAACAAACAAACAAAAAAGTAGTCTTTACACTGCACTTTTGCAAGCTTCTGTCTGAAACAAAAACGATTCAACACTGAAATATGCTGCAATCTCTTCCTTGCTCCAGTATATTATACAAAACCTGAGCCTCTGGCTGATAACATTTGCTTTGAAGGAGCTGGACAGCACGGGTACACCTTGTGGGCCTGCCTGCAGCTCAGACTATCCCCGGGCTTCCCTATGGGAAGTATCAGGCTTCGTGTTTTGAGGACTACTCTGAGAGGAAGAGTACTTACTGCTACAGTGGACCAGTGTGCACTCCCTGTGCCTAAGACACTGACAAGAGGAAAGTGGGAATTAATCTCTAGAACACTCCCTCTATCCCACTGGTCTGGGAAAGATCATGGCTGGAGGCAGGATGAGTCCCCCAGCTTGCCTGTCTTTTGAGGAAAAGGTCTGCACTGAGTCAGACAGTTTTGGGAACCCAGAGAGAGTGCAGGGCAATACCCTGTTGGGCGATTTATGCCTAATCTCTTCCCCTTACATGTGCCTTTTACAGGAACCCCTTTGATTATAACAATGGGAACGCAGCAGACCTATTTGTGCAGTGAAAATGGAAGAAGCCCCCTTGTTGGGCAGCTTCCCTACACCCGGCTCTCCTTTGTTTCTGCTGCTGTCTCAGCCCCAGGGCGGGAGGGTTTTCAACTGTGTTGACTAAGATAATTTGGCACTTCTCAAAAGGAAATTTGCTACAAAGGGCGAAGTACCTCCCTGCGCACAAAGAGCCCCTTTCAGAGCGGAAGGATGCTTCAGTGAACGTTTTGTACCCACAAATCCGACCTCCGCCAAGGACAAAGCCAGGGACAAGAACGCTTAATTGCTGAAGAAATGAAAAGGTAAAAAGCACATCCTCAGGCAAAATGACTCTGCTACTGACACAGCCCGCAGTGGCGGCGGGGATCTGGCTGCGCAGGCAGCCAGCACCGACCCAGCTGTCCACTCGTACCCCAGCGGGGCTCTCCCGAGGAGACGGGAGCCCGGCAAGGTGCTCCCCGCACGGCGGACACGGGTGACAACACAAGCTGGGGATCCACAGCAGCGTGAGAGGGTGGGACCGCTCTAGGGAAACTGAGATCCTCTCCTTGGCCAGAGCCCTAGAGGAGTCAAGAGGGAGCAAGAGCTGGGGGTGAGGCACAGGGCAGGCTCCTGCAGACCTCTGTGCCTGTGCAGCCCATCACCCCAGTGGTCTCCCCAAACCAATGTGTCTAGGCTGTGTCAAGGCTCCCAAATGACAAGGCTACCCCGACTTAACAGTCTCCTGACAAACTCCACTCAAGCCCAGCTGATATTTCTTTCACTCTTCTTATCTAGGACAGCCACACCATGTCACCTTGGAGCTCCTTCACTCTCTGTCTGCTCTCTCCAGCCAGGCATCACATCACTGCTATACATTTGATTTTTAAGCACTCTCACGCCCTTATGCACAGGGCAGTTTGATTTCAATCAAGACTGCTAGCAATGATTTTCAATCAGGTGTAGACCTTCAGTTTTACATGTAGTTTCCCACTGCTATTCTCACTGCCTGGTTTAACCAGTAAATAATGTGTTGTGTTGTTAGTTGTTTCCTTATTTCTCAGGGGCCAGGAGCCAGTCATATCAGGTGCTGCACAAACCCACTGATTTGCAGCCAACTCAGCCTTTATGTTACGATTGATATTTCTTTTGTTGCCTTCCATTATCTCTTATCGCAGATGCCAGATTTGCTTTGCTCACAGCCTCAGACCAGGGGAAATCCAACAGCAAGTTCCAGCCTGGATTTGACCCCTGTCCCAGCCCTGCAGTAACACCCTGGGTGCTTTGGGAAGTTTGCTGACGTTACTCTTGGGCCCCTCTCTCAGAGTGGTTCCCTCCTGCAAAAGAGCACCCACCAAACCCACCAGAGCTGGACCCCCCATAAAACACTGTGGGCTTGCTCTGCCTCACCCTGTCAGTGCCAGGATGCTCCAACACCCCCATCACCATTCCTGCTGGCACTGTTATTCCTGTGCACAACTACTGAAGCTCTTGTGTGGGTTCACACAGATCTAATCACTCCTAACGTTTACATTTGCAGCATGTTAGGACTGTGGCTGTTTTCTGTTTACCAGGAGAACACCGGAATTCATTGGTATCAGCTGGAAAGAATCCAAACATCTATTAACTATGTTCGGAGCCAATATTTTGAAATCCAGTGAGTTTATCAAAACATATTTTTCATTTAAACCTCCCGACTTCATAAATAAATAAACTATTAAGTGATGTGATGAGCTGTATCTTGTCTCCACAAGGGACACAAGCTTTTCCAACTATTAAGTTACCCAAATCTGAAGAGCCACTTAGTGGTCAGTGCTCCATCCTGCCACATTTCTGCCCACATCAAAGTATGATGTATCCAGCCTGCAAAAGCCCTTCTAAAACCCCTGCTGTACACCTGTCTGCTGTTTCTGAACCCACCTGCCATCTCAAACGTCACCAACAAACCTTCAAATGAGCAGGTACCTCTCTTGTTAGATTTAAGTCACAGTTTGGAAAGAAAACTGCTTTTCAACTTTCTCATTCTGCCTTTTCAACTTCTAATCAAATAGACTGAAGAAATAGCAAAATATTCTCAGTACATCTGTTGCTTATGCTGAGCACAGTATAATTCAGGCAAAGCTTTGCTGACCAGTGTCATTGCTGAGATAATGTAAATGCAAGTACTTGCTCCTTTGGTAATGCTGGAAATAATGGATCTTGACTGGGGTACAGAACTTTGGACACACTGATAAGGCTAGCACCTAAAAATAAAGCATGTGTTCTCTCCATCATTCCTACAATAAGAAGACTTTCTATGCCAAAAAATTTACTGGAAAACTTATTTGTTTTAATTTTTCTAAATTATTTTAGTATAGGAGTGCAACTCTAAGGCTCAGCACAGATTACAAAAAGTCCCATTCAATTCTAAACCAAGGAAAAACATTTGCTTTAAACGAAGTTGTTAAATTAAAATAAATCCAAGTTATGTAATTGTTTAATGGTTTCGATTGTCTATCTGCTCTGCTCTGTCATTTCTATTTTTCTCCTCACAGCCCCCTTCATTCTACCCACATCTGTAGGGCATTACCCATAGTGTAACCAATACTCCAGCTGTGGCTGCCCTGCTGCCATAGAGACAGGACGTATCAACGCTGCAACAGGAACCATCTGTGTGTATGACCCAAAATCACTCTGGATTTTTTTTAACCACCATGCTGCTGCGCTTGTGCTCTCTGCTTTAGTTCAAACAGCTGGGCATGACTACTCTAAATTGTCCCCTGCATGCACCAGAAACAGAGGATTTCATCCCAAAACGCAGCTAAAAGACATATGCGATTACCTACTGCTTCCTCGCTGCCATGAGAAGTGTGCCACCAGTACTCTGAGGGATGCAGGGTGAGCACAGGAGCACCGCCAGACTCCCAGAGGAATCCATTCTTCAACTTCCTCCTTGCTCCTAACCTCCACCCTCAAACCTTTGCCTATAACCTTGTTGTATGTTTGTATTTCTGCAAGAAGCAAAGGTCCCGGGGACACAGGCCGCGCTGTTTAAGTGCCGAATGTGATCTTTGGCTGGCCGCACAACGCTCCCCATTCACAGCCATTCACAAACCGCGACTGACAGCAGCTCACACGCTCTCCCGTGTATTTTAGATGTCAGATAAAAAGGAGCCTGAGACTGTGCCGCAGGGTCCCGTGGTGGGGACGTGCACAACTTCCTAACAGACGGCTTGTCCCTACCCTTGCTCCCTGCCACAGGGGTGCAATACCTTCCTGGATTTCAAGTGTAAATCCCTACTCCCTCTGCAGCCAGAGCCTGAGGGCACTCTGCCTGGCATTTGTCTGGCAACTGAAGCAGCATCTACATCTATGGTTGAAGTTTCACTAGCAAAGATCAGCACCAACATGGTATTACCAGCACTACAGCACATCATCCCCAGCAGTTCTTGCATCTGCTCAGTCCACACGCCACTCAAAACCATCACCAGGCTTGACTAGTGGTATTTGGCTGGATGCAAAGTACTTGGCCTTCTCTTGCCCCTTAGCCAAGCATTTCATGTGGCAGATTCCCTTCTCACACTTGTGCCCTGAACTTCATGCTGGCATGGAGTTTAGTGCATCCGACAGGAGCTGCCAGCATGACTCCTCCACAGATCAGACCCTGTTTTGGCATTAACTAGCAATAAAGTATATTCCCATCACTTCGCACCTCCTCTGCCAATCTGACTGACACTGAAGATCAAACCTGTTGCTTTCCATACTCCTGTGTATCGCCAGCGAGGACTGAGCTGCTCTGACCCTGTCCTGCTCAAACTCCTCCTATCGCCACCTTTCTCAATCATTCCTTTCCACCTAGTTTTAGCAGTAGCATTCTTTGAGAGAGCACTTTTTGAACACAGCTCTGATGGCTGAATGACTTTTCCTCCAGAGAACAATTTCAAGATGGAAACAGCTTGTTTTAACCATCCAAGAGTCTTTCTTACCACCCGCTCTCCCGGTAGTTTCTTTCCCATTCCATTCCTGTCATCCCCATCAGGTCCCACCAGTTGGCTCCCAGTCTGACTGGACCCTCATTGCCTGCTGAAGTCTCCCCTTTCACAAACCGCGCTCGGCAGCGAGCGCGGCACAGGGTCCGGCACCCAGGCAGCCCCAGAACATCCCCCTCCCGGCCGCGGGGCTCCCAAGGCCGCCTGCCCCGTGGGGCACTGCGGAGGCGGAGGTCGTCGGCATGAGAAGAGAGCGTGGCCGCTCCGGAACCTGCCCCAGGGGCGTTTCGGCGGGGAGGGGAGGAGAGATGGTGGCTGAAATCCATCGTGTCTTAGGTTTCTGGTAGAGGAGAGTTGGCATTCCTGGCAAGGCACCAACTGCTACTTTGACTGCAGCCGGACCCCTCTCCCACCTGGGATGCTGGGCGCCGGGGGCAATGGATCTTCCCGGGCAGCGGGTCACGGCACTCGGCCCCGAGTTCAGCAAACCTAAAGCATCCCCTGTCCTTCAGCCTCTGTGCAGTGTGAAGACCTGAGGCTGCCCAAGAATCCCGCAGGCCGGGAAAGGGCTCTGCCCCTCAGCGAGTGAGGAAACAGCCCATAAGAGGGGGCCCCCAAACCCTGCTTCTCCCCGCTGCTGCTTCTCTCCCCGGAGCTCTGGGCGGCCGAGCCGCGGGACACGTGTTGGATGCTGCTCCCGTCCGAGATGCACAACCACCTCCGAGAGAGCCCCAGTGACCACCCAGGTGACCGGCTGTACCCCTCAGCTTTCCCGGGCACGGGAGGGGGTGCAGAGGCTGAAGAAGAGCTCGCCCTAGCACCCTCCTGGCTCTCTGTATTTCCCCAAAGATCGCCCTACCTCCGCCAGCCTGGAGCTCCTCTCCTTCGGGCTATTGCTGCGCTGTTTCCCCCTCACGGGTAGTCCTCTCACCGCGGCCAGGAAAGTTGTCAGGAAGACGAATCCGAGGATGAGCACGACTTTCCCTCTAATCAGAGGCATCTCTCCCTTCCTCTCTCTCCGCCTCGCACGTTCAGGGCAGGCGGTCCGGCAGCACGCCCGCCCTTAATGCTCCAAATCCTGTCCGCCGAGAGGAGCGGTAAAAAAAAAAAAAAAAAAAAAAATTATAAAACCCACCGGAGCCGGGAAGTGCGGTGCCCCGCGGGCGCGGGCAGGGGCCGGGGTAAGCGCAGGGGTAGGGTCCGCCGGCCCCGGCCACTCAGCTCCCTCTGATCGCTCTTGCAGTTTGCCGAGCACCTTCCACTGTCGCGGCTCCCCCGGGCTCGCCTGCCGGTACCACTGATGCTGAAGGATAACTCTGAAAAGCTTCACAAATGTGTGCGGGGAGGGAGGGAGGGAGAGAGCTTCGCCTCCCCACCCCACTTCCTAATCCTTTCGGCAATCCGATTTCTTTTCCTCCTCTTCTCCTCCCCTCGCCGAGTCACTCCCCGGTGCTGCTGCGGCTCTGCCGGCAACGCCGGGCACCGGAGGGCGGACGGGAGGCCGCTCGGCGGGGAGAGGCTCCTACTCGCATGAAACGCGCTCCAGCCCCTCCCGGGCGACCGCCGCGGCTGCCGGCCCCGGGCACGGCTCCGCCGCGCCCCTGCCCCGCTCGGAGGCTGCCGGCACTGCCAGACCTCCCCCCTCTCCCTCCGGGCGCTGCCCCCTCCGGGGCGCCACCGCCCGCTCCGCTCCTCCCCTCCCGGCAGCTGCATGGCCGGGGCGGCCACCGCCCCCTCCACCCGGCGGTGCCCGCAGGGCGCTGCCCCTCCGGCGAGGCCGGCCCGGGGCTCTTTGTTCCGCGCCTCGGCGGCGCCGGCCTCGCACAAGCTCCGCGGCACCGGGTGCTTCCCGCCGGGGCAGCCCCGCCGCTGCAGCGCCCTCCCGGCGGGGCGGGGCGGCCGCGGGCCCCGGCGGCTGCGGCCCGGCCGCACGAGGCGGGAGGATGGAGGTGCCCTGGACGGAGGGGCGGGAGCAGGGACGCGGTCGGGCAGGGGGCTCCGAGCCTCCCGCCGCGCCCCCGGGGAAAAGAGCTTGCAAAAGCCGCCCCTTTCCCCATTCCTCCGAGCGCCAGGGCTGGGGCCGCTCTGCGGGTGGGAGGGACGGGCTCCCCCGTCCCGGGGCCGGCCCGCGAGAGGCAGAAACGGGGCTCTGTGCTCCCCGGTGAAAGCCCTGGCTGTTCCCGAATTGCGGGAGAGTTTCTACCGCTCAAAAAAAGTCTTTATTCCATGATCTGCTCTCTTCTGGGCCGGCAGCACCTTATCCAGTCCTTAAGGCCTCTTGGAAACGTGGAGTGGCTGTTTACTTGGGGTCTAGAGAATACCTTTTCCAGGATCTCCACAGGCGTTCATGAGCCTGTGAACAAAATTAGGGAAAGGATTATGAAAAAAATTTTTAGGGAAGGACACTGAAAGGAGGTTTGGCAGCCCGCTAATGAAAAGTGCCAGTGCTGGCACGGTCCAAAAAAGGGAGACCTGGAAGGGAAACCCCAATATTTCTACAGCAGCCTTAGCACAAAGCTGCAAATCACCTGGGCCCATTTGTGTACCCACAGCTAAAATCAGGACCTGCACCTCCTTTTCAAATGCCGACATGTGGTTTATGCAGACTTAGGGCATGGAAGGAAATGTTTAAAACAAGACACAGACGGCAAGACAGATGTGAGGTCAAGAATCCCCTGCGAAATGGATCAAGAAGCCTTTTCAAACATCTCATTAGCAGCATGACAGCTGAGAGCAGCCTGACAGTCTAACAGCACCCAAGGGTAGCAGTCTGGTTTTCAAGCACAGCAGCATTTTGAGGCCAGTAACGATCTACAGAACGGGCACTCATCGTGGGAGTGCTGCACATCAGGAACAGCAGCTACCACTGCAGGCGTCTCTCCGCAACAGAAGTGGCTTTTCTAAGACTGCTCATCAAAGCTCCTGCTGTCCGATGGACTGGAGACTGCCAAAAACCAGCTAAGCATCCATCTCACATGCAAGGTTTCCTGGCTCTGGAGTACAAGGCTAGAAGGAAACAATGATCTGTCTCAGCTTGCAAACAGGTTATGGTTTTACCCAGTCATTCCAGTACGAAACTTGTGTGTTGAATTTTTTTGAGGTTTTTATTTTGGGGGTGGGTAGGAGAGGGACTGGGAAGAAAGAGGAAGAGGGTTCGGTCTCCTTAATAGGGAAAAGCCTCATTAAGAAAAAAAGCACCAAAACCACAATATAGTGTTTTTTTAAAGTCTTTATTATGCAGAACATAGAATATATTTGAATGAATTTTTTCCCAAGCATTTTTTTCTCCAGTGTTTTTTTTTAAACATGCATTGTTACCTTTTTAAAGCCAATGTACCATTCATTTATCTTTTTCCCTGCCCACAGAGCATCCATATTCATGTTAATCACAAGTGTAAAAAAAGTTAGACATCTGGCATAAAATATTTTTGGGGGGAGCCCATTTAAAAATTTTATCTAAAATGTCTTATCTACAAAAAAATCCAATATATATGTACATTATAGCAACACAGAGGCATAAGAATACAGTGCAATTTAAGATGAAATGCTGTGATTTGGTAATTCTGCCCAGGGCTTATGGAAATGTGGGCCACCATTGGCTTTAGGGCTGCTAGCCTAAAGCCTCAGGCTCCAGCATTCCTCTGTTCTCTCTCAATGGGTCTGAAGTTGATATTGGGAGGCCAGAGATGCATTAAACTTAATATACCATTAGGGGGTAGCAGAAATACTGCCTGAATAGGACGAGCTTTGGCAAAAAAAGAAGAATGTTTACAACGGTCAGGTGGGTTTGGTGCATGTTTCACCTCACTGTGGGTATCTTTACAACGGCACCAACCCTTGGCATATTCATGTGAGACCTGTTCACCTACTGTTGAGGAAATGAATTTGCTAGCTGCCACTGGTTCTGAAGTCCCTGACTCTCTCAATAAGTTTCCCACTTTCAGCAGCCCAGGAACAAATTACCGATGGAATTACACAGGAACCATGTAAGCTACACAGGAACATCAGTGCAGAGAACTGCACTACTTCTGGCTCCCACGTCCAGATATCCTTAAACAGCTGCTAGCCAGGGTCACACACAAATTGAGTTTTAAACCCCTCCCTCCCAAGAAAATAGCAGTACATAACTGCTTAACTAAGAGCACAGAGTATTCTTCCATGGTTAAAATCCACTGCATTCTTCAAGGCCAGTCCTAATTTCAATTCTTCATACCAAGAATCACAGTTTAAGGCCTTCAACACACACCACAGTCATCATTTGCTCCACCCAGCCCCTTTTGGGGATATGAACACAACAGCTCCAATGTCTGCAGCAAATGCTTTTCTTTTTAGTGAAAGGTAAAGCACAATACTTCACACAAAAACTTTATGTTTCTGCTCTAGTATTATGTCTGAATCCTTGAACAGGTGAACAACTGGAAGGCTGGGGATGTTTTCAGGAATACAAAGCCATCCAAATGGCATCAGAGATGTTTTTTTTCTTTTAAAACCATGTTCAGGTTACGCAGGTCAAATGACTCCCAGTGCTTTTCCCAAGTAGTGGTCCAATGCCACTTGGGTGTCAGGTCCAGCACCAAAGCCAACAATGCACCTGCTGAGGGGTCATACTAAGCATTCCTGAACAGCTCAGGACTTCACTAGTGCTAAAACAGAACAGACTGCAGGTGCCTCAAATCTCCACGCAGAAGGTGCCACCCACACAGATCCCAGCATGCTTGACACTTCCATAGGCTGAATATAAACTGTAAAAATAATATATATAAACTGCATAAATTCTGACTGAGCATTGTATATTGGGATACATCTCCACAAGCCTCCTTCTCTGTGATGCAGCAGGGGGGCTCATGCATTGTGCTCCAAACCCAATGCTGCAAGGTGTTCTCTTAGATGAAATGAAGAGTCATGCTCACACTTTTCCTCCAACCTCTCCTATGATCTCCCTGAACAGGTAACATGGATTTTGAATGAGCAAACAGCTGTAAGCCAAATGCTTTTCAGAGGTAAAGAAATCAAAATTTGCACAGAAGGAGAAGTATTTACTTGGTGTGGAAAAGTTTTAGAGGAGTGTCCATTTAGGCACTGAAAGCTGCATTCCTGATTTATTAGGGATACTTGTTCAAGTACACATGAAAGATCCCTGTACAGCTGAAAATAAGTGATGATTGGCTACCCCTTTTCTCCTTCTCTGCTGTATCAGTCCTTCATCCACACAGCACAGAGTCACTGAGTTTATGGGCACACTTCCCTTGCCTGTTCTTTGTGAAGGTGCAGCTCTGATAGTGAGTACCACATCTGCACTCTTAGAGGAAACAGCAAGAGGAGGATGGATAATGCAATTCCTTCACTGAATGACTTCATCACAGAAAGATGTTTGGTCAACTCGCTCCTGAGTCTTTGCCTAAAGCAGAAGCATACTACACCCGTAACTCAAGAACCAGAACTCTTCATTAAGGATGCTACTTAGAAGGGAAAAGATATAGCAACTAAAGAGTTAAATATACCATATACATACTATACAAATGTTTGTGTTGTGTAAAAAATAAAAATGAAAGCCCTGAATATTTTGACACAAAAAAAATTAGTTTCTTCTCTGCCAAAGAACTAAAGGAAAACTATGCATCAGGCTCCTTAAGACAAAGGTCTGCTTGAGAAGGCCCGTTTCTAACAAGAAGCACATCTCCCACTCTTTGCTGATGCTCGGTAATAGGAGCTTCTCAATTTTCTTACGAGTGAAAGAATATGGCCATTAGCCTTAAAAACAGTAATGGTTCTAAACTCTTCACTCTGCTCAACAGAGGCAACAACTTGCTTGCTAAGTTCTTCAGAGAGCTACTGAGACGGTAACTATTGTATATTTATGAGTAAGTTTAGCCAATATACAGTACAGGGCAAAATCCTTTGTTCAAAAGCAGCCTTCATTTTCTTTTGAATTTTGCATCTCTTAAGAAATACCAGGAGTCATTTTCAATTAGAATGTCTCTGAAAAGTTGGCAGGGACTGAAGTCTTATTTCTTAAGCAGCTTTTCTTCCTTTGTGATCTCTCAAGATTGGTTCTTTCATTCACTTCTACTGCCAGGAGAAAAAGGAGACAGATTTCTGGTCAGTACATAAATATCAAAGCAGCAATCCATCCTAGACATACCGTGACAGCATACATGCTGTAGGTTTGCCTAGCACAAACCAGTATTGGAGTTTTTTTAGTAGATGCAAAAAGGTTTTTCTGGCTTTCAAGCTCAGTGAATTACTGAATTAAAAGCATGAAATCTTGGCCTTGTAACTCTTACTTTTTCAGAAGCAGTTTCAACAGGTTTCATTATTTTTACCAGACTTTGGCAAAACAGGTTCTTTTAAACAAAAGGCCTCAGAGAGGAGTGGGGGGATTTGCTTCCCAAAAAGGATATGACAAGGCCAAAATGTAACCAAGCAGTTTGCAAATGCTAACTGCCAGAGTTATTTCTGAAGTCTCTTTGCAACCCAAAATTCAAAGTTATATGCAGACAGTGTGACACAGCAGAAAGATACAAAAAGGCAGAAGCTTGAACACAATTTCCTCAACAAGTGCAACTAGAAACCAAATGGACACTAGTAATTCTTAAACACTGACCATTTCAGAAGTATTACACAGGATTTATCAATATTATGAAGATTTTTCCAGATGCTTTTCTCCCTTCCAAAGACAAGCTGCTCTAAAACTGATTCCCAGAGACAAGGTTAAGATTCAAGACTTGTAGAATCTGTGGTAACCCACTTCTAACCTAATACATCACAGTTTTCAAACTGACTTGACTACACAGCAGACAAACACACTGTACATTTGTGAATGCTTAAAAACAGCTACCTACTGACCCAAGCCTTTAAATTGGTCAGATTTGTCTGCTCTTAAACCATTCCATGATCAAGCTAATAGGATCAGGACTGAAGTCAGGGCTTCCTGTACTAACTTCCTCTTGTTCCCTAGTACAATCCAGAGAGAAAAAAATCAGTAATTCTTTGAGGTAAAGCTTCTTGAAGTGAGAAAGCAGGTCATCTGCTGGAATGTTAGAGCTAGCCCTGGGCAGAACACGGGCGAGAAAGCTCAGCTAACTGAGGTTTGTTCACTCTGTGGCTGAACATGTGAGACTATTTCAAAGCTATCCAAGCCGCACATACAGACTCCCCGAACTCTGCACACGCTCGGCTCCAGAAGAAGAGCCAACCAACATTAATGGACTAAGACAGAAATAGTTATTTGGACCTATTTTCAAAAAGTCAATTTGAGTTCTTCTCATATAATTAAATTTCTGAAATTCAATGGTAAAAAAATGAACCAGTGTTTTGAAGTTCCATTACATTAAAATGGAACAAGATCTATAAATGCATGAAGTTAGATATTCTATTAAATAGAAGCCAATTCTGCTTTAAATCACCAGATGTATTTGCAGAACTACTTGGTTCTAGTGGCCAGAGCACTCCTTCCTTGTTAGTTGCAGACTGAACATAAAAGAACTTTAAAAGAATGATTTTTTTTTTTTTCAGCACCACACAAAGAGCTTTGAGCTGCCCTCTGCTTTAGTATGATGATGGCGATGAGTCGGTTTCTAAAACCTCAGTCACCTGCAAAAAGCATCTTGCTAGTCCAAACTGAAGAGCTGGCCCAAACCAATTGACACAATGTTAACATTTTACTATCTTTGCAGAAATCATGTATGTCTAAGTATAAAATACAGAAACTATACTGCCATCGACTCCTACTTAAAATTTTTGGTACCTTTTTGTTGATCCATTCTGTTCTCTGAAAGAATTCAAGATGTAAAGACTAAGTAGCAACCATAAGGTGTGTTAGAGCAAAGGCATCTATTTTAAACAGAGGGACAGTATGAAACTTGCAAATAAAGACTCCAAACAGCAACTGGCTCAATAAACACTCATTTGAGCAGTGTTGATCAGTAACAGAAGTACAAAAGAATAAAGATGTCAAACTAAATGCAATTGTGAGGACATTTTCTCTCTTCACGGAAGGCCTACAGACACGCAGCTGCCATTGGAGACTTTGCTGGCTAGCCAAAATGTAATGTATGATTACAAGATTCAGGTTGTCCGTACATGTAACAGGGCCAGTGAAGAACACCTCATGGATGACAAGAAACAGTGAGTTAGCATGGCAAAGGGCAGGAGTCTTTCACAGATCTGCATCCTAACAGGCACCCTATGTATAGGCCTGCTTATTGAGGGAGCTTAGTCTTAAAAATAAGCACAAGACTTGCTCTAGTTTACTCGCACCCAAGAGCACCCTCCTAGAACTTAGCAGTGACTTGTTCATGACTTTATGACAATTCTATAGCAAGAGAAACTAACCTGAGGATGAGAAAGCAACACACACGCAATCCGTATTTTTCCTTTTTTTCAAACAGAAGTATTAAAAACAAAACAAAACAAACCCCTCTCCATCACTTACCCTCTATCAAGGGGACAATTAGTGTCAAAACCAGGAGACAATCTGGTATCCATACTGGGAAGGAAAAGAGGCTACAGTTCCAGAAGTCCTTCTGCCTGTGGCTTACAAAACTAAATAATGTTTGGGAACAATGGTCCTGTCAGCAACATGTCAACAACACATTTATTTTAAAAAGGCTAAATTCAAGTTTTAAACATAAGTAACTGCAAATGAAAAAAACTACTTTGGTTGATTATCCATCTTGTTAAAGATGTCAAAGTTAGCAATCAACAGTTTCTCTAGGAAGTCTCCAAAAACAGACAGGTCAGCTCATTCATTATTGGGAAGATCAGACACCTAGCAGTGACACTGAAAATGCTGCCATGCCAGCGTCACACATGCTCACAACATCTCAGCCAGCATTTGGGAGGCTAATGGTGCATACAAAGTTTGAACTAATCAGCCACAGCCAACTTGGGTTGCTGTGAACTCATTGAGACAAATAAATTATAAAAAAGCAACAAGAGAAAAATAAAGCCAAGCACCTCTAGGGCCAGACCCTGAAGACACAGGAATCAAAGAATTTTTTTTCTCCTCTCCCTATTTACAAAATGCCATTTAGAGCTGATGTGGCCACTTCAGTATTGTGAGGAAATGTCTTTTATACTAAGCAGTCCTAAGTGTGTTGTTCACGGATGCTGTGGCCTGTGTGCCACAGAGTGTCCCATGGGGTGTGTCCCTCCCACTGAGGCACATGGAGGGAGTTCAGTCTTCTGTTTCTTCGTATGTTGTCTCGTCAAACGGCCGGTCCAAGAGAGGTACCAAACGGCGACGGGAATATTTCAGTTGCAAAAGGTCCCCAACTTCATTGATTTCTTTTAAAGCCTGACAAAGAGACCACAGTAGATCAGCAGAGAAGACAGATGCAAGTTATCAGCACATCTTCCTTTATGAATGCCTGCAGACTACTCTGACAGCCATTTTACTTGAGATTTTATTGTGCTAGAGGCCAGTACCTTCAGAAGTGCATAGGATTCTTTATTTTAGCATTCAGAAATTTTGAGACCACGTAAACAGCACTGGTCACTTAACTGAGACTGCCTATGCATCCACCTGACTATTACCAGTTCCAAAACAGGATCATAACATCCAGCAAACCCCATGACTATTCACAGATAGAAAAACAGAGAATAATGTTCTTCCCTTCCTGGAGATAAAGAAGCTGAAGTAGAAGAAAATGTACATGGAGGTTTGGCTCCTCTTTATGTATCATTCAGTTTGAAAACAACCTGTGTTAGCATACCTGATCTACCACATTTTTTAAATTGCAAAATAATGAAGACAAACTACAATAGTGAGCTAACAAGTTCTATAGATGCATTTGTGTTATCTACATTTGGTTAATTTGCATTGGCCATATACAACTAGAGATGAAAGCTATGTATCATAAACTACATAGCACAGGAGATTTTTGCCAGACAATCCAAGGAGAGAAAAAGTTATTCTGGGTAGGACCCCAAGCATTTTCTCCTTGGAAAGCAAGTCCCACTGAGGTTGCCACAAAGGCCACACTCAAGTGATTGATGACCCAGAACACTGCTACTGAATTAGCACAACCTTTCATCATTTTGACCTGAACTCAAGTATTATGAAGTTTACCAGAGATCAAACATCTGCTTGTGTAAGAAATGAGGAAAGTCCCATCTCTGATAAGACACTGTCCACAATAAGTTCTGTTCAAAGCCAAATCCTAAACTTCATTTCTCTACAGAGCAAAGTACAAAATCAGTTGCTGCAGACAAAATCTGCAATAGCATGTGATGCTAGTTATTTTATATAGGCAAGTGACAAAAAATGAATTCAAAAGATCACTTCCAAGTCCAATGTGATTTTTTGGATTCAAAGGCTGGCATTTTTCGCTGCCTTGAATTGTACATTTATTTGAGATAGGTACATTCAGCATTGCTTCAGAATGTCACTAATTCAACATTAATGCTCCAATCTGGGTCAAATGCTTGTCTCTTGAGGACAGTTGGCAGATGGGGGTTGATACCTCTACATGTTTTTTCTTCCTAGATGGATAGTTCAAGTTTTTGTTTCTTTAAACAATGGCCCTTCATGTTTGTTATATCTGGCAGCAAAACCCTCTGCACTCTAAAATCTCAGGGAACGACAAACCCAGAAGTTGGACCTCGGTAAAACAAAACAAAACAAAAGTGTGGGCACAGTCTGCTAGAGCTTTAAGTAAAGATCCCATATGGAAGCAATTTAAAGCTGAATTTCTGTTGAAAGAGTATGTTAACTGTTATTCTTGAATGCAGATTTAGGATTTTATTAATTTAAAACAAAAAGAGCCATGTGACCAGCAAAGACTACAAAGGAAATGGCATTGGTGTACTCTGACTTTAGGAGAGTGCAATATATTTTTCATCACTGAAAAGAAAGCACAGCCCACAGGGATGCAGGTTATGAGGGACTTCACTCTGATCCTAAGCCAAATATTTTTAGGCAAGGAAGTTTTATTTACATAGAACAGTTAAAGTTGTAACTAAGAACTGTTCCTCATCATGTGGGCGTATTCAATAAGAACAAGGAAGCATTACAAATATCACCATTTGCAAGACAAGCTTCTCCTCCCTATGCTTCAAACCTGGGTAAGTTTTCTTTTAAAAAATACCACAAGAGCCCTGGTTAGCATCCATGAATACACAGATGGGATACCAAGTTATCCTCTGTCACTGACTTGAAGAAGCTGTCTGCCAGCTCTCCCCAAGTCCATTCATTTTAGTTCTTCCTCTTCCTGGATATTGTTGCCACAGTTAGCAGAGGGATTAGATCTGAGGGTTGCCTTAATGATTAGCTGCCTGAAATCAATCCCCTTTCACTGCATCACAAGAAAACACAGCACAAAGTCACTGACAAAAATACTTGCTCCTTATTAACTCCTCTTGCCAATGCTCTGGGTTTTGAGCATGCAGCTATTTTGAACCTTAAAGGGGGTTACACTAACTTGGAACAAAGCCTCTACATACTGAGCTAAATCAGGATTTCTTCATTCACTTCAAAATTCACACCTCATTTTGCTCTGGATTAATTTTCTTAGGCAGACAAGCTCTAATATATTGAACAAGCATTTCCTCAATTTAGTACATTTAACACTTACAGAGGTACTCTAGCAATGAGTCTTATGTTAAATGCACAAAATTTGAAACATTTTTTGGAAAATGCAGTAAGAATTTACAGGAAAAGAGGCTTTTAAAGCAGAGTAATAAAAGTTACAGATAGATTTTGGAAGAGAGCAAGTGTGGTACTTATACAGACCCTACAAAAGCAGCTTATTATGGCAAAAGCCCCAGCTAGTCACTAAAAGAGAAGATCAAGAACCTAACCAACTGTAAAATTGCATGATTGCTCACGTAGTGCCCTCACATCAAGTTTGTATGGTTTCAGTTTTAGCTCAATTTGCAGCAGTATGATTTCAGAGACTTCAGTTTTCTTTATTTTCCTTCCTCCCACCTCTTATCCATTCATCCCCACTCCATGCCCACCTGTCCAGAAGTTACTGCTCCCTCATTTGTGTCAATGAATGGTCTATTACCATGCTCTGAGCCAAGTCTGATACTATTCATTTTATACATGGGGAAAGGAAGTGAAGGAGAGGGTCTTCTCTGAACATACTGGTTCAAAACCTTTACTTGGAACAGAAAATTGAATTGAGATTATTGAGGCAAGAGTAGCAGAACAAGTAGCTGGGAAGGAACTCCTTCAACAACAGACTGCTTGAGTGTTGTGTTAGGGAATCTCTCACAGGGCAGAGACAGCTCAGGAGCAGCAAGTACAGCACCACAGATACACAACAGGTTAATACTACTCAATGACACTAAACATACATTATGAAACTGCTCACATCACTCACTGCCTTACTAAATTTCCTAACAAAAATTAAAAAGTGTGCCATTTGAAGCTGTTGATTTTTATGTAAGTTCTGCAGCAGCAAAGAGTGAAAACGTTGAGTCTGTATATTTTACAAGACATTGGTAAATATCTGTTGTATGTCCCATTTGCTGTTCACACATTGAAGTGTTACCACCTGATCATATTTGGACATTGGGCACGATTTCCCTTTCCTAACTCCGTGACTACTCTCAATCATGTCGTCCACAAAATGTTCAAAAATAGTTTCAAGATTTTTTTTCTCCACAATCTTCTCAATATAAAGGTGTGTAGATGTTGAAAGGGCTGGCAGAGAGATTTTCCTATTTTTTACAGCCACCTGTGGAAAGTCTCCTTTCTCACGCTAACTAGCTGGGAAACGGGTTGAGGTTTTGTAAACTATATTGCAGGTACAAGCTGTTTGTGTCTTTGTTTTCCACACTGGGAAAAATATTTTGGAAATGGGTGTTATGCCACTCTTGTGAACAAAGCTATATAAGCTGATTTATAAAATTAAATATAGCCACTTCTGGCCTTTGAACCTGATCCTGGACTGTGTCATTCTTGGTATAACAGTGACAAAGGCAAGGCTTTTCAACCGGCAGTTCCCCAGATTTTTTTGTCCTTCTTTAAGATGAAGGCGGCTTTTGCCATCTTCCAGTCCTCAGGAGCCTCCCCCAACCACCACGAACTCTTTCTCCAAAGATGGTAATCAAGAACAGCCTTGCAGTGACAACCAGCTCCCTCAACACTTGTGGATGCAGCTCATCAGGTCCCATGGACTTGTGCATGTTGATTTTGTTTAAATGTGCCCTTATTGGAGCCTCCTTCACACCAAAGGTAAGTCTTTACTGCTCCATACTTTCCCACTAATCTCATGGTCTCAGGATTCCTGAAGTGTCACCAGGAGACTAAGACAACAAAGGCACTGAGTACCCTTGCCTCTTGCATGCATTTGTCACCTGATTCCCTGTGCCATTCAGCAGCACTCCTCCACATTTTCTCTACTCTTTCTTTTGCTACTAGTACCCCCATAAAAGCTCTGCCTGGTGCATTTAATGTCCTTTAACAGACTGAGTTCCAGGTAGGCTTTCCTGACCCCATCCCTGCATGCTCAGGACTGTGTCTCCATTCTTCCTCGGTCACCTGACCCTGCTTGCACCTCTTACACACTTTCATTATATATTTTTGTCAGTTTATTTATCCATGCAGGCTTCCCACCACATTCACTCTCCTTTAAGTCAGAATAGATCATTCTTCAGGGAAGGAGTGGGGAGGAAAAATCAACTAGCTGTCCTGGACACCTCTGCTCTTTGAGGCTGCATCCTATGGGATTCTTTCAAGTAGGTCTCTGAACAAGACAGAGTCTAGTCTCATTAAGTCCAAATTCATTACTTAACCTAGTTTATATTCTAAGTCACAGACCCTCAAAGTGGGGAAAAATGTGCAATGCAGAACTTTGGCAGTGCGTAAGACAGCCCATGTACACATGTCCCACAAAAAAGATTATTCAGAAGACTCAAAATTGAATGTAGCTACCACACCAAGAATATTCTCAGTATGTCAGGCTTATTCATATAATCCTCTTTCAACTCTTAGTCCAAGAGTAACCTCCATCCTTACTTTTTGAAGGCAGCATCTCCTAACTGTGATGCAGGCCTCCTTTGAAGGGACTTCCATTCTCTCTGGAAGTGCTGGTAAGAGTAAGTAAGGCACTGCATGTGGCACAGACTCACTAGGATTGGTTCATTTAAGATACAGTGCTCTGAAGCTTTAAACAAGAACAGGAATAGTAGTCTTTGGAATAAAAATTCTCACTAGGAATCATGTGCTTCCTTTTGAGAGGAATATAAATGTTTTGGAAGATCTCAGGCCTTTTTATTTTTTTTCTTACCATTAGCATCTAGGGTCAGAAGATGCAGAATGTTTCCTTCTAACTAGTTCAATGCAAGGTACAGCCTTTAAAGAGGGGAAAAAGCATTGTCTCACAGGAATGAGACTGTCTCCTTTTAAAATAGGACAAGAAAAGCCCAGAGATTTACTCTAAGCAGCCATTCTGCACTACTGAAGCAAGGAAAGAGATGGAGTCATTGCCAGCCCTACTACAAAGGGCTTTGAAGATTAGGTTCAGCTAGTTTGCTTACCAAACATTGAACCAGTGTACAAAATCCAACAACTGTTGTATCTGTTTATTAGCAGGCATGAGCAGGAGGAAGACAAGATGAGACACTTACTGTATCAAGCATCTCTTTGGTATGAGCTGCAGACAAACAGAATCTGGCTCTGGACTCGATGATGGGGGTGGCAGGGAAGCCCACAACCACAACACCGATGTTCCGCTTCAGCATCTCACGCCCAAACGCACTGCCAGAGAGAACGAGATCGTCACAATTACTCCAGTGGTGGCAAAGCAGAAGCATGAAGGACTCAATATGGTAACCCATACAGGCCTTTGTTGAGGCAAGGCTGTCAGACCACATTTTGGAGCTTCTGGCGCTTTCTTTTTAGAGGCAGAAATGCTTGTGCACAAAAGCCTTTTTAAAATTCAATCCCAAGGTGGTCCTTCTCAAAAGGTTTCAGTGTATTAAGTTCTAACAAAGATGAAAGATTGTATGTGGTAGAGACTGGTCTTTTAGCAGGCTGTTTCTACATGGATTTGTAACCTAAGCTTGGAAATCCTTCCAATAGGAAACAGTGATTTTGGCTCAGAAGTTTGACTATACAAGGAATCCCTCATGTTGCAATGCCCCAAAGCGGATGTTTCTGCAATTTCAAGATGTTTTGTTTTCATGAATTTAATTTGATTAAAGTACATTATTGCATCACAGAATGTACCACTTCATAAGTATCACGGGAACCACAATCACCACAGTAAATTGAGATCATCTAATATGATACCTAATATTTTTAAGGAAGGTGCAAAAATATCATACAACTGTCACACACTACCTTCAACAAAACCATTTCTTAAGGAGATTAAAGAAAGTAGTGGCTGTGACTTATGCAATGAGAGGCACAAAGATCTTGATCCTATATGTAATGGCAGTGAGGTTGTGGGTGTTTCTACAGGCCACAGGAAATGGTTAATCCTTTTTGAACTGACCTTGTTGTGAGAAGTAGCAATGGACTTAAGAGGCTTATAAGGACATATAAAAATAACATTCTTTTATTAGGTTTTTAAATTTTCTTCCACAACTATTTTCCTTACAAATACGTGCCTCCTGATACACTTCATTTTGTATCCATTTAGTACTCTCAAACTATTTTAAAAACAGGCTACAAGGGACAAAGAAAGGATCAAGTAAATCTGATGCTCTCTGTTCTTGCTCATTTAAAGTAAGATACTGGCCCAACTGCTCAGCTAATAAATATTTCCATGAATATTTCCAAGGAAAAGATTGTACTGCTTGGTAGAGAAACTGGGCAGCAGAAACAGCTGCCTCAGTGTGTGGGACATGTACTGTGCAGCACCCATAAAGGTAACAGGCCTTTTAAAACTTTGTTACACTGAGAAGGGTGGAGAACGACTGTATCTAGCTCTGTAAAAAGTGCCAGACTGAAGCCTGAGCTAGTAAGGCACTAGAGATGCTCAGCACAGCTTAAAATGAAATTATGTTTTCCAAATTTGAAAGTGTTGATTAAACACTGCATTACACAGACACTAAAAAGTAGCAATCATAGCCAAGCTGTCCTTGAAATCAGGTTTTTGTTTATGTTGCAAAAATTTTTAATGTATACATTATATAGCCTCCTTGCAGAATTTTAGCCTTAATTATTCACACAGCACCACACAAATCAGCAAGCATCTATAAACCTATGTGCTACAGTTGTTTTAGTATTTACAATACCAATACCTGAGTGATGAAATCTGGACTTCTTAAAAACTTGGGATTCATTAAATACATGTTGTTGGCTCCCATCATGTCTTGCCCCCCTGCTTTCCCTTTTTAATTTTCAAAGTTCATCAATGGAAATACTGGCTCCTTCTGATCCAGGAGCTAGTCGAAAGACTTCTTCCAGTGACTTTTAATGTTCATTTCCATTCAATTTTAGCTCCTCTTTAGCACATTTATAAACTTTACATATAAATAAAATGGAAACACACAACCCAACCTTTAAAGCACGACACATAGAGGCAAAATTGCTTCCCTGAAGTGCTTTCTTGATGCCCCAAGCTACAAGCCTCAGTTTTCTCAAGATCACTTACAGAAGTTTCCATATTTTATAAGACTCAGTAATGATCATAAAAGCAAAAATCAAACGGGTCTTTTCTTATATTTAGAAAACTCTTCATATTCTTACACCAACCTAGCTTTAAAGAAGATGGGTAAGAAGTTATGCTGTCAAACGTACCCAATTTTTGCTGGCATGTACAGCATCAGAGGCACAACAGGGGAATCTTCATTTCCATAGATGATAAAGCCCATCTCTTTCAGTCGTCTCCTGAAATATCTCGTGTTCTCTGCTAGTTGCTGCACACGTGCTCTCCCTAGAAAAGAATTGAAGGTGAGACTGTGAACTCAATTGTTGTAAGTCACATCCATAACTGCAACACAAGACCTCAAACTAAAGTACAAGACATTAATGTCCTGCTTGTGCTTATGGAAGCGTTAAAAACAAATGCAAATTGGGATTTACAGTTTCTCCTCCTTTATGTAACCAAGGTTAATCATGCATTTTCTGACAAGTCTGAATGGACCAGGACAGGCACAACTATCAAGTCCAAGCACTGCCTAGTTTTTCCATACCAGGTTTTCTTTCAATCAAGAGGTACCTGGCAAAAAAAGGGCAGTTACCTGCTTTTAAATAAGATTCAAAGTTTGCTCAGAATTCACTAGTAACTGCATCTTGAAGAAGAGTTTGCTTACACTTTGAATAATTAATGAAAAACCTACTGAATCAGCTGGGGTTGTTCACCATGTTTTATCCTGCTTGCTTGTATTATTGTAAATTACTACTATCCTCTTTAGATCTCTTTGCTGAACTACCACAGGGCTGCTCCCTAACCTTTCTCAGTTAAAATGATCTAGGTTTAAATTAAACTGATTACTTCTGATAATCCCGATCACTTTACTTAAGTGGCAGCAGCCAAGCCAATTTATTATGTATTCAGCCATTTCTGTAGGGGTACTTTGATATTTGTCAAAATTAGAACACAGGACATTAGACAGCTAGTATAACTTAAATATTCCAGATGTTCAGATCTATGCATAGACTAACCTATTTATCAGTTAATTAAATTCTAGCCTAGCACACTGTACTACATTTCTGTATTGCCCAGAAAAAGGTTCACATCATCTCACTTAAGCAGATCATAATGCATTTCTGATCAACTAATAGTCTAATGTGCTTAAGAGATTAAGCACTATGCCATTGATGAGACTATAATAAGTAACACTTAACCTTACTTGTCTCTCGTCCACAAAGTACATTTCTGGGTAATTGATTACCCAAACACTGCCCTGCCCAGACGGGTGATTCACAAACTGAACCATTAAATGTACAGCACGCAGATCTATGCCACGTAGTGAAGGTGGCTGCTAGACATAATCGTCTTCCTTTGAAGTTGTAGATAACATTAGGTGATTAACTAAAAGGAATGCCAGGTCTCAAAGAAACATCCAACACCCATGTAGCTCTGCTCCAGGCCAGAACAAATGTAATTTTAAGAACCTATATAGTATTTGCTACCAAGAGTATCAGACATTCCACCCACAACCAGACAATCAAAAGCAAAATCCCATCAAAGGCACAGTATAAGAAAAAAGGGTGAAACCCTGTTAAGTTTGCAAAACTTGGCCTATCATTAGCGGGTAGAAACTGGTATTTTTAATAGCACTGACTGCCACTTAAGACATCTCTTCTTCTCCATTAACAGCATTATTTCTTAATCTTTTCTCCCCCAGAGTTTCTCCAGAAACTTAATTCCTCTTCCCCAAAAAGCAGTAAGATTTCACTAAAACACAAAGGCTTCTTGAACTTACAAAACTAAATTTTTAATTTATTCACATCAGATCAGATCCTCTGCTGCAGACCCAGCTTTCTCTTATGTTTTCAGACCAATTATTTGAGCATTTTAAATAACCCAGACTGCAAAATGAAGTTGAAAAAAATAAACAAACTCAGTAAAATTAAAAGAACCAGGCTTACTACAAGATACTAAAAATAGTGGGCCAAAAGCCACTACTTGCATTTCTAATATTGAGGCAATCAATACAAGTGTCACAAGTGTCCACAGCAAACTACATGCAGAAAAAAAGCTATTTTGGTACCTTCTGAGAAAGCTGCATCTGCACATCTCCTACAGAGAAATGCACCAACTTCTGATATGTCAGGTCAGTGATGTACAATCGCATCAAAACACAAATCAGATTTCACCACTATGGAGTAGTAAGGTAAAGTACACAGCTGCTGTGATCAGCCCCTCTCCCTGACAAGGAATGCAGCTTTTGCCATACATACATCTTCTCTGTGTTCCCATAAAGCATGGAGCTTACAGTGTTGAAGCAGAAGGAACTTCATCACCTTTATGGTTTTCCCCTCTACACATTCACACCCTCTTGCATGTTGTTGAGAGCCTTCCAGACTAAAGATTACACAGCAATCTTAATTTCTAGCTGGCAACCCCTTCACAGTCTTCCCTAAACTCCTACCAATAAAAACAAGTTATGATTCTAGATTTGTCCTTATAGATTGAAGAGTGCTTTGCGATGTAAACAAGTCTCAAGAACAAGTCTTTCAGTACTCTACAGAGATGTAATCACCTATTAACAGCAACTGAGAGATTTGGAAGATACCTGCCTTCTTCAGGTTTGTGGGTCTCAAAAGTCTATCAGCTTTTACTTCACTCTAGAGCCATCAAGTCATTTAATGAAATTATTACTTCTTTAAAAACTTGTGGCTACAATAATATACCAAGAACTTGAAAACATATTCAGTGGCATCTGCTCACTACCCACCACGTCATTACCATCTGAAGAGAACTGTCGTTGCGGTGAAGCAAAGCACCAGGAATCAAACAAAAATTGAGCGCAGGTTCCTTGTCCTCTGCTTGCCTTTCTCCCTGCATTCTGTGCAACTACTCTTCTCTGTATGTCAAGATATTTGGTCTCCTCCTCCACTATAAAATCCTGCAATTGGAAGAGTGATGCCACATGCTAATTGAATAGGGTTTGTAATACTATGCAACAAGCATATATCCAGTGTTCAGCTCTACTAACATTTGCTGGTTCAGCCCCACTGCTACACACTGGTGTAGCAAGCTGTTAACTGCTACTACAGTTCCACCATGTTTTCTGGGACCACAAAGACAAACTAAGCAGTGCTAGAAACAGCAACGAGTAGGTACCGTTGCTAATCCCACTCACAACCCAAACAGTGCTTGAGCACTCAAACAGGACCTCTAAATCCCTTCCCAGCCCAAGCACCTTCCAAAGCTCAGAGCTTTGTCCACAACTACTCAACTGTAGTAGGCCTAGAAAAATTGTCAGGACTGCAGTAATTCTCCAGCAACTGGCTTTTTTGGCAGTATGCAGCTGCATTTTTAAGACCATAAAAAAGGCCAGATCAGACACCACCCTGCCAATTGTTCTTGCATAGGAGTTGTGCAATGATTCTGGTAACATCCTTTCATCTAGGAAACTGGAATGTGATGACCTTCAGCAAAGGAAGGAAAGGGGGAAGAAAGGGATGATTACTGGAACTGAGTTCTTCAGAAGGTTCAAAAAGCTAGAACTGTTTATCAGATCAACGGATCTCAAGTCCCTCATGGGTCCTGTAAATGGCTTAAACTAGCTACTGACAGAGCAACATTGAAATTAGAGGATAACTAATAACTTTTCCTGTACTTCTTCTATACCCTTTTACAAGTTTACTGCAGTCATATCAAGATTGCTCTTACAATTTAGTAAAACACTTCTTTGCTTGTAGTAGCCTGGGCATCATTTAGTCTAAAGTGCACATGTATCTCCTAAAGAACATGCTGCCATTTTATCAGAAGTAAAGGTCACACACCATCTAAAGAGGAGAAATGCTCTCAGGTCACAAATACACAATGCAAGCAATATTCTTTTAAAAATGCAGCTAGTACCTGAAAAAAAAAAAAAATAGAATTCCAACACCCTAGAGAAAGTACTCCATTATGAATCTGAAAGCCCATGTGTGCATATTCCTTGTAACCACTAGAGGTAAATTAGTGTCTCTGCCAAGACAGGTTCCCACAGGCTAAAAGAATGACCCTGAGATTAGCTCAGATGATTAGAGCATGGTGCCAATAATGCCACGGTTGCAGGTCCGATACCCGTATGGGCCATTCACGTAAGAGTTGGACTTCATGATCCTTTTGGGTCCCTTCCAACTCAGAATATTCAGTGATGCTGTGAATAATACTTCATCACTTGTAAAGGTGTCTGCTTTAGAGGTCATAATGCTCAGAAAGGCAGAAGTTATAATGAAAGCAGGAAGCAGAGAAGGCAGGAGTTACTGAATGCCTTCTTCACATTGGTCTTCACCAACAAGAACAGTCCTCAGGAATCTCTGGCCCAGAAGACCAAGAAAGGTATTGGAGTATTGTAAAGACTCTCCCCTGGTGAAGGAGCACTGAGTTAGGAAACACCCAGGCAGACTTGACATCCACCAGTCCATGGGCCCTGATGGGATGCATCCACGACTGCTGAGAGAGCTGACGGACACCACAGCAAGGCAGCTCATGATTATCTTTGAGAGGTCCTGGTGATCAGGAGAGGTGCCTGAGGACTGGAAGAAAGCAAATGTCCTCCCGGCCTTCAAAAAGGCAAGAAGGAGAGCCCAGGAAACTTCCAGCCAGTCAGCCTCACCTCAGTCCCAGGAAAGGTGATGGAGCACCTCATTCTGGAGATCATCTCTGTCCTCATGGATGACAAGAAGGAGATCAGGGGTAGTCAGCATGGATTCACTAAAGGTAAATCATGCTTGTCCAACCTGATTGACTTCTATGATGAAACAACTACCCAGATGGATGAGGGGAGAAAATGGATATTGTCTACCTATACTTCAGCAAGACTTTTGGCACTGTCTCTCACAATATCCTCACAGGCAAATTCAGGAAGTGAGGAATGGATGAGTGGACAGTGACGTGGATTGAGAACTGGCTGAATGGCAGATCCCAGAGGGTTGTAATCAGTGGCACAAGGTCTAGTTGGAGACCTGTCACTAGTCGTGTCCCCCAGTGTCCAATACTGGGCACAGTATTGTCTAACTTGTTCATCAATGACTTGGATGGAAGAGATAGATGTATCCTCAGCAAGTTCACTGATGACATGAAGCTGGGAGGAGTGGACAGTACTCCGGAGTGCTGTACAGGACCTCAAGAGGTTGGAGCAATGAGCAGAGAAGAACTTGTCTGAAATTCAACAAAGGCAAATGCAGGGTCCAGCATCTGGGGAAGATGAAGCCACAGGAACTGGTACAAGCTGAGGGCCAACCTACTTGAAGGCAGCTCTTTGGAGAAGGAAGAGGGGGTGCTGGTGGGCAACAAGCTGTCCATGAGCCAGCAGTATGCCCTGGCAGCTGGAAGGCCAGTGGTATCCTGGGGTACATTAGGAAGAACATTGCCAGCAGGTCAAGGGAGGTGATCCTGCCCCCTCTACTCCTTCCTGGTAAGGCCGCATCTGGAGTACTGTGTCCACTTCTGGGCTCCTCAGTACAAGAGAGACTTGGAGCTCCTGGAACAGGTCCAGTGGAGGGCTACAAAGATGCCAAGGGAGTGGAACATCTCTCTCTAATAAGGAAAGGCTGAGGGAGCTGGGCCTGTTGAGAAGAGACAACTGAGAGGGGACCTCATCAATGCATACAAGTATCTGAAGGGAGGGTGCCAAGAGGAAGGATCCAGGCTCTTCTTGGTGGTGCCAAAGAACAGGACAAGGGGAATGGGCAGAAACTGATGCACAGGAAGTTCCATCTGAATATGAGGAAGAACTTCTCTACTGTGCCAGTGACTGAGTGCTGTAACAGACTGCCCAGAGAGGCTGTGGAGTCTCCCTCACTGGAGGTCCTACAGAAATGTCTGGATACAATCCTGTGCAAAGTACTCTAGGATGACCTTGCTTGGGGTGGTTGGATCAGATGACCCACTGTGGTCCCTTCCAACTTTACCTACCCTGTGATTCTGTTATTATATAAGAAATATTTAGGCACACCTTTTCTTGAAGTAAAAATTGAGTTGATATTGATTATAATTATCAGCAGGATAAAAAGGGAGCTGCACATTTCACCACAGCACATCTAAACTCCTTTTGCAATGGGTTTACCAATGGCACACATCAACAGAGAAACTCGCCTGTATTTAACCTCGCTCTCTCATAAAGGCTTATGCTTAAACTAACGGTCCAGATACTTAAGAATTCTCATACAACCCAGATTTACAAAAGTCAGTTTAATAAATAAACAACAGTTGCTCAGCAATTAAAAATTTTTGCAAGGCCAGGATGAACTTAGCCTTTGGAAAAAAAGACAGTTCTTAGAGCTAATGTCTGTGTAACTTCTCAATTCCATGTTAAAAAAAAATCATCTCTACAAAGAACCCCAAGAATTTGTGGAAGTTACTCGCTCACAAAAATCTAGTATTTATAACATTTCTGTCATCTATTAAGGTTGATAAATAAGCTATCATAGATAGTATTGGACACAAAAGAAAATTCAGTTCAACCTGGATGTACTTGTTTCCCTCTCCCTGCCTTGATCTCTAAGCAGTAACTGGAGAGCAATCACAAATCTGTTCCAAACAGTGCAACACTTAATCAGCACAACTTCTTGAGAAATAAAAAGCATGTTGCATTATACACAGACAGACTACCAACTGACACTGAACTCAGAGGGGCAAACCAACTTCAGATAGGCAAAAAACACACACAGGCAGGATTTTATCTGCTTGTCACACTAGGGATCACTGTCTCCTGGATCTAAAACAAAGATACTTGCTGCAATATAGAGGAAGCTTTACATTTAAATTGGTTCTTACAAAGACTTCAAAGCAAAATAGTAGGACATATCTTGAAAAATGGTTCCTAATCAGTGAAACTGTAAACTGTATGCACAAGCTCTTGTTGGTCAACAAATATCAGTTCACATTAGGCAGCTATGATGAAGTTACTCTATATTCTTTCATTAACCAATCTTGTAGATGTTCAACACTAATATGAGAGTTTTATTATTGCAGCCTTAATTTAACCTATTTACTTTACTGTCAACACGGAAAGAGAGGCTAAACGAAGCAATTTCATGCCTTTGCCTTACATACTAATTGAAAACTAACATATTTGTTTTTAATGATTAAAGGAAAAATGTAGAATAAAAAAACCCCTCTTGATTCAAATAGATTGGAATTCAGTACATGCAGAATCATTCCACTTGTGATACATATTTATTGACCCAATTACTCAGTCCCTCAGTAACAGCTCATGCTGTTACACAATCAAACACCTTCAGGTTCAGTTTTCATTATGTGATCAAGGAAATGAAAACATTTATTAGCAGAGATTTGTAAGAATTCTGTAAGAACTTGTGAAGATGTAGTCTGACAGTAGCACACGCCTCTGCTAAGACTTAGTATGTGTCTAACAAGAAATAGGTTTTGTTAACAAGATTGTCGGGTACATATTAAAGATGTTTTAAACCACTGTAGGAAGATTATAGCAAGTTAATATCAGATCCATAAGGCATCTTTAAGACGAAAATACTCTATTAATTCTTTGTGGAAATTTTGCTTTCAGTCTCTACTGTAATCCACTTCACACTGTTTTCCAAGCTGGTCCCATCTTACCAACTCTTGCCAGGTGTTGGAGGTGAGAAACATTATATTAACTACTGATAGATGCGCCATCCTTAATTTGTGGCATTTCTCTTAGTAGAGCTTATTTCAGCCAAGGAAGAGATTCATCCGGCAATCGGTTTACCCTGACAAATACCACAGCTTTACTGATGCTAGCATGACCTCTGCACATTTACTTTGCTAGGGCTATGAATTTTATAGGATTGCTTACCTGGGCAGGTTTCCTGTCTTCTCCTCTCCTGACAGCCACAATCCAGGGAATATAATAAAGCTTTTCCCTCCCTTGTACAAATGCTTTCCCAAAACTAAACAAGTTTTGGTCTTTCTCAGAACTAAAAATAAAAATCAAGCTAACTAAAAGAAGGTACTTGGCCAACTAAATGCTTATGGGGATTATGGCAGCTCTGAGTGCATGTATACACAGAATGGGGAAGGAAGGGAGCAAGGTGGGTCATTTTTTCACACCTCCCTGCCCAAGCAGGGTCATCCTAGAGCACTTTGCACAGGACTGTATCCAGACATTTCTGGAGGATCTCCAGTGAGGGAGACTCTACAGCCTCTCTGGGCAATCTGTTAGAGTGCTCAGTCACTGGCACAGTAGAGAAGTTCTTCCTCATATTCAGGTGAAACTTCCTGTGCATCAGTTTCTGCCCATTGCCCCTTGTCCTATTCCTTGGCATCACCGAGAAAAGCCTGGATCCTTCTTCTGGCATCCTCTGTCCAGATACTTGTGTACATTGACGAGGTCCCCTCTCAGTTGTCTCTTCTCAAGGCTGAACAGGCCCAGCTCCCTCAGCCTTTCCTTATTAGAGAGAGATACTCCAGTCCCTTAATCATATTTGTTGCCCTCCACTGGACCTGTTCCAGGAGCTCCAAGTCTCTCTTGTACTGAGGAGCCCAGAAGTGGACACAGCACTCCAGATGTGGCCTCACCAGGGCTGAGCAGAGGGGCAGGATCACCTCCCTTGACCTGCTGGCAATACCCTTCCTAATGCAGCCCAGAATAGCACTGGCCTTCTTGGCCATGGGAAGGGCATACTGCTGGCTCACAGACAGCCTGTTGTCCACCAGCACCCCCTCATCCTTCTCCACAGAGCTGCTTCCCAGCAGGTCAGCCCTGATGGAAAGAAGCATCCATATGGTGTCAAAGGAGATCAAAGCAGCAGATCTCAACCTACTTTTTCAGGAAATAATGCTGAAGGGCATTTTATAACCTAAGCATTAATATTTACTGACTGTTGTGTGGAATAAAAAGAGCTTGTGGAAAGGGTAGGTCCTGTAGCATCTACCATTGTTCCAAAACTACACAACCACTCTATAACCCAATTTTACAGAAATCCTTGACCATGTAAGCTTACTACAATTTTTAGCAGGCATGTATGCAACTAGAAGTCCTCCATCACAGAAAACAAACAAAATAACAAAAAAAAGAGAAGGAAATCACAATCCACTACAAAGGCACAAAGAACAATGTGATGCCAGTGTGTCCTGTTTCTCCAAACAAACATTGGCTAAATACAACCTACACAGAAAGGATATGGACCAGGCTGCAATACTCTGTGGTTGCTTTTCTGAGAGCACCAGCATCAATGACACAGAAGATAAAGTACTACTTCATTAACAAGGATAGTGCTTTTTCTCCATATACCTTGCTATCAATGGGTCAAACAAAAGAAAATAAGATAAAATTTCTACTTCAGAAAGCCTGTATTTTCAGACATTGGGAAGTGCTTAAATCAAAGTAAACTGGTGAGGAAAACTTGGTTACATATATCATTCTCTAAAAGTTTGTTTCTTCAAGTCAGAGTGACGTTATTATACAATCAAGCTTGTAAATTTTTCCACATTAAAACCCCCTTGTTTTTGCAAAGGCTTATACTTTCATTCTGTTTATTATTCCTACATTTCCATCTTTTGGTTGGCTGTTTCAGTGAAAGACATAATTCAGCATATTCTGTTTTGGAAACAAGCATTTTTCAAATCTCAACCAGGAATTCAATATTCTTCTGCTGATTTAACAGATTCTCCACTAAGCTTTCAGAAGCTAAGTTGCCTCCCAAGGGCTTATGAAGATCTTTTGCAATGTTAACATAATAAGTCAAGTTGTTTTCTGGACATTATACTTGTAAATACCTCATCATTAAAAAACCCATACAACAGCCAATTTTTCTTTTTTTGAGAAGACATAAAAGCACTACTACCCTTTTACTGCCATGAACATGTTTTTCATAGAAGATATAGAAAACTCCCCTCTTGAAGACTTCTCCTGAAAAGCACAAGTCAAGCAGGACTTCTAATAGTATTTGCATGATGAAAAAAAATAGCAAAATGTTTCTGGATTTGCTAACCAGCAGAAAGGACAAGCACAGCTAATGAATATCTGACTGGAAGCAAGGGTCAGATTAGAAACAAAGTAGTACCTATTAGGGGCTACAGTAAGTAACCTAAAACCAGAGAAAGTTGAGTGAGATTTTAAACCAAAAAAGATTGGAACACTAAACAAAATTCCACTTCAGCAATGATTGTATGCCAAAACTTTTACCTTTTAAGGAAAAGTTGCACTGAGAGAGACAGAGAGAGCACAGTGTTGTTAAAAATGCCGTAATGGATGCTTAAGGACCTAGCATGTGCAGATTTCAAGATGCTTGTAACATCATTTGTGAGAAAGCAGACTCATGACACAAACTCACAACCCAAAGCAGAAAGAGGGATCAACAGTGATTCACCTGCACAACCCACCCAAAGGCATCACTCACGCACAAAATAAGGGAGAGGTGACCCCCTACAACAATCTATTCTGTCAGCCTAAAAAGTGATTTACAACAGCGCATAAATAAGATGAAGGTATAAAGCAAAGTTTTGCTGGTTTCTTCTGAGAGATCACTCTATAATAGATAATAAAGAAAATTTTATTATACATTACTCAAAGATTTCTTATCTTTCAGAATAATTTTCCTATCTCATTATTTAAGTTCCAGGGACAAGGTGACTCCACATGTTTCAGTCTGCTTCCTCCAAGTTTGCTCATGTGAACACTGCATCACTGCCAATATTTGCAGTAAGAATTTTACATCCTCTCCTTCAGATACTGTCTGCAGATTTTCATTATAGATCTTCAGAAAAGTACTGTAGACAATTATAAAATGTAACCTGAGATTGTACAGAGATACATTAAAATGTGTGGGCCAGAATACTATATTCCCCCACTTTTATATTAGAACATACCAGTTCACATCAACAAATACCAAGAGAGCCTCCCAGAACAATGAGAAACTTAAAGGAAGTAATTAGAATAATTCCTTAACTCATTGCTATTATATTACCATCTAATAGCTCAAACTTTAGTATTCAGCAAACCACTCTGAAAACAGAGTAAACTCACTGGGTTTTTTTGCAGGGTTGATGGAGAATCCAGGTTTAAAGCTAATTTGGGAATGGGAAGAGTCTTCGGGCTGTATGTTTCAAGCCTGAGGTCACCAGAAGGACCGGGCACCTTCCACTAGAGGCCAGCGCTGCACCCCAGGAGTCCCCAGCCGCGGTACCTGCTCACAGCATGTGCTCCCCACAAAAGGCTGCACTGCAGCAGCATGGCAAGGCTGTGCTTAATTCACCCAGGAGACGCTAAGGGGACAGCTGAGTCAAGTTATTTATTCTTCTGACATACTTGCATGCTTCCCGAGTTCAGCACTCGGGAGAGAAACTACAAATAACATGGGAAGAGAACGGTTTAAGAATCAGTGCACTTGAAAGCGTGGACGAGGAAATCAAAAGACGGCTGGGAGCTCATGTTCGTTGGCCATATGGCAGCAGCATAAGCAGCAATTTATTTTAGGAGAAGAAGTGAAAGGCTTGGCTCATGACCATTCTCAGTTAACCCCAGGACTGTGGATTTTAACAACACTGTATGCAGGGGATTTGCCTGGATTACACGGGTACTCAGTTTGGAGCCACTGTAGAGGTGATGGTAAAAATGCTCAGTGCTTTAAAGGAGAGAGGAAAACAGCTAAATCTGATTTTAAAAACTGGCAACAGTAAAGCCAAAGAGAATCAGAAACGGAAAAAGGAGAAAAGAAAAATTATGGTTGATATTCTTGGCATTAAAATATCTCAGAGAAACAAAATTTATGCTAATATTAAATATCCATCATTGCATTTGCTATCAAACTAAATAGTTCCAGTGGAGTCTAAAGGCATGCCAAAAACAGCTGGGTGCATGTACTGTGTACTCATTGAGTTTATATATACTGGTGAGATTGAAGCCTTTGGCATATTCCAGAGCCCAGAGGAGTATTTTTGTATTTGCACTTTCTGATTTTGTTTGCAACTACCAGCTGCATTTAGAGAACTCCAAGGCAGCCTGCTCTCCTCATGAACTTCATCATAAAAAGATGCAGCTCTCACCAAGAAGAGATCATGTTGCTTGATGTGACTGGAAAGATGCAATCTGTTAGAATCATAGAAGAGTTTGGGTTGGAAGGGACCTTAAAGATCATCTAGTTCCAACACCACTGCCAAAAGCAGGGACACAGACACCTAACACTAGACCAGGTTGCTCAGAGCACCATCCAGACTGGCCTGGAATGTTTCCAGGGATGGGCCATCCACCACTTCTTTGGGGAAATTACTTTAAAAAACCACTTATCTGTGTTCCACCACTCTTGTAAAAAGAATTCTTCCTTCTATTTAGTCTGAATTTACCTTCTTTTAGTTTAAAACCATTGCCCTTTGTCCTACTGCAACAGGTCCTACCAAAATGTTTGTCCCCATCTTTCTCATAAGCTCTCTTTAAGTACAGAAAGGCCACAATAGAGGCACTTTGCCAGAGGATCCTACTAACTGTTCAAAATAGCACATGTTTCACAGGTTATTAGTCTATTAATAGAACATCTGTGTTGGTGACCATGAAATAACTTGAATGATCTGGCTGGATATGCACTTCAAATATCACAGAAGTAGCATTGCCCAACCTTGCTGTAGCCAATAAAATAGTATTTGTAAATATGATTTCTTCATACTGCCCTGCTCTCTGTATCATCTAAGCTTCTGTAGAGCAGTGACAACATGTGTACAGCAGCAAGCACAACAGTCTTAGCTCATGTCAAAGGGTTTCTGCAGTATGGGGAACACAAAGATGTTACAAAATGACACTGTAACAAAATCAGCTAAAATGGCCGCTCCTCTGTGCACAGCCATGAGAGTATTATAATTATTTGATTAGTCATCTTTTGCTTCAAACAGCAGGCTTCACCAAGTGAGCAAAAGACTTTGAAATAAGATACATATGCTAAGGAGACCAGAACGAATAAACATTAAGGAGTTAGTAAAAGCAATATTAAACCCAATTTATTTAAACTGAGCCAATGTTTATCAAACTACAGGAGTCAGCTTTTCTACAGCAAAAATACTTTTCATAGGATCCTATAAATTCAAGCTTTAAAGAGAAAGAGATTAAAGCAGTAGAATTCTACTGATCCTACAGCAAAAAAGTTCATCCTGCCTCAAATCTGGCCAACACTGGCTCCTAAAATGAACATATACTGAACATTTAGTAAGAGCTGCAAATACATAAAATGAGTACATTCCATTAGAGATGTTGATCGCTGAAACTTAGAAATTATTAATCCAAACTAATTAAAGTGGAAGGAAAATCATTTCTTGATAACCCAATTCTTTAATTATCTTGTGTGCATGTAAGTTTGATCTTCTGGGTGCACATACATCATTAGTTATCAACTTCTATACTTTTCCCTTTGTAGTTGGTACAATTGTATAGCAACCTGCATCCTCCCCCTTGTGACTGAAACAAGGCTAATGTTCAGCCTTACATGTGTCCTTTACAGTCTCTCAGCTACAGAATTCAGTAACCTACTAAGGACTCAGAGGAAGGTTATTATGCATGAAAATAACACACCAAGTGTTAAGAAAGGTAAATCTAAAAATCAGGATAGAAGACTCCAAGCAGTCCCTATCATCACAATTAGCGAACAATGGGCCCAGGTCTTTAAAACATACATGAATAGAGGGCTACTTTATCAAATGTAGCATCACTATCATATACTGTACCACTGGCAGAGATTCTGACGAAGTCACAGTTGAAATGTAAGATTGATTGACCTGCAGGTGTCTGAAAAACATTTTTAAATTATCTTGGGCTATGTTAGAATATTTTAGCAGAGCATGCTTCCACTACTAGGGAAGACTCCTGCAACCAATCCTAATAGTTCATGGAGTGATTGCAGCCACTGATACACTGAAGCCTTTAGTAAGACTTGACTGCTCTCCATTATTGGAAGTTTGTCCTGAAGTACAAAGCTTAAATACATCTAAAATGCAAGAAGATAACATTCTGATTTGGATGAATGTCAAACATCATCAGGAAGAAAAACTATTACTAAAAGCTGCCAGTCATTCCTTTTCAGCAAGATCACAGACTGACTGTGGCCCTTATGAGGCATATAAGTATAGCAGGAATGAAAACTGGAATTTGCCTTAGAGAAGAAGTTTTTTTACTGAAGGAAACACCTTTATTGGACTGCTGTAGGTACTTCAGAACTACAGGGTGACTGAATGTAGAAAATGGCATCTCAAAGACATAAGTGGCCAAGGCAGATGCAAGAAACCCATCTAAACAATGGGCAAATTTGAAAGACAGTAACCAAACAGCTACTCCAGAAGTGCTGAGCAAGGGACATGTAACAGCTTCTAGGTGGCACAAAACAGCCGACTGAGCAAGGTAAGGATGTCCCCTTGGATCTTGCCTGCTTACCAATTAGCACATCCTTTATAAGTGTGACAGTGTTCTACACATGAGCATCATTCAACTCCAGAGAGAGGTTCCAAATGCTTTGATGATCTCCTGATGTCATTCTGTACAATCAGATCTGAAAGTATGTAATATATCTATGGTCTGTCCAAAAGATGAGATGCTAGAATTATTGTCACCTGGCCAGATCTAAAAGGATGGGCTAACTGACACATTGTATTGGCTTGTCAAAGACCATCAGAACAAATCTCATCAGAGGACAAGTCAGCTTCTCTGACCATAGGCTGGAACTGTCCATAAGCAAACAAACATAAATCACCTATGAAGCATTAGGAACTGATATTACAAGTGTCAATACAATGAGGTCATTTTAGGATGCATCTTGCACAGACAATGGCTCTGGAAACATCCACTCTGCATCTTTCCTATGGCACTGAAAAAGGCTTTTGTGGAATGCAAAAGAAGCTCTGCAGGTTTATTATTCTCTGTGTAAAAATATAAAATGTCCCAAGTGGTGAAAAGAGCTGTTACTGACACGGAAGGTACCACTTTCATTTTTCACAAATTCTTTAGGTTGGAATAGATGTCTTGAAATCAGTCAGTCCAACTTGCCTGCTCAAGCAGGATCAGCTAGAGCAGGTTGCCCAGAACTGTGTCTAGTTGGGGTTTTGACTGTCTTCACAGATGGAGACTTTACAATCTCCATGAGCAGTGTGTTCCAATGCTTGAGCACCCTCATAGTTTGAGTTTTTAGAAACTCTTTTCCTCTTCGGTAAATCCTAAAATTATCAAATGACTTACCATTTACTAGGTGCAGAAAACATTACACACATTAATTAATACACACTGCTATTACATACATTCAGTACTACCTTTACTTTAAGCCATCTTCCACAATAGAGGGTAAAATTTCAAGTCTATTGGTTTGAGAGATTAATAATAACAAGCACTTTGTAACTTTTGCTCATCAGCAAACTGCACATATTAGATAGGAGGCATAAGCCTAAATAGCTTGAAGCGGCTGAGGCATTTTGCCCACTAAAGGTGAAGGTCTTAGCTGCCAAACACCAGAATAATACACATCCGCTTCTTATGTACCCTGGAAGCCAAACAGTGAGTCAAATTTGCCAGGGCACTTTGCTCATTATACATAGAATTCTTGACTGGTCTTCAGAGTTATTTTAACCTGTGGCCAATCCCCACATGCATGTCCAAACTGCCTAGCCACAGAAATAGCAAGCATAGCAATGCCAGGTTCAAAGTGTTTCCTCTTTACATCTTGTTGGGGTTTTAGGAGTCGTCCAGTTTTCTTTTGCTCTTAAAGAATTTTTCCCATAAATGTTGCCAGGGCAACAAATTACTGGGTGCTTAAGAAAAACAAAAGACCTGGCCACAGAGGGGAGGGGTCCAACATGCTACTCCCTTTCACCTGGGGGTTGGGTACACCCCTGGCTGGCTGGTGTTTTCCGCGTTTGGAGGGAGAGAGGCTGCCATCATTGTGGAGGGATTTAATCTGCTGCGGGCTTCTGCTTTTCGGCTGCCTTCCTTCTACCGTGAGTGGAGCCTGCTCACTGGAGCGGCTGTTGCACCGGGACCCTAACACCGCACCTTACTAGAAGAGGGACCTGTTCGCCATCTGCTCGGGTGCCTCAGGGAGAAACCCTGGGATTCCCAAGCCCGCCTTTCCCTGCCCCGCTGGGAGCCGGGCTGTGGCCGCCCTGCCCCCGCCGTTGCTTTGAGCCTTCGCTGTATCATAGCCCTGCATGCCCAGACCTCCGGGGGTTCCCGCTGCAGCTCCGGAGTTCGATACATCTCGTCTGCCACCCGGGATTTGTGCTCGTCCCTGCTGTTCCAGCCTACTGTTCCCGAGGGTCCGGCCAGACACCGGGATCGGCTGCCCAGCAGTTTGTGAAGCCTTTGTCCCATCCCTTCCCGGGATCCCAGGGCACCGGTGCCGCGTGCTCCCCGAGCTCGCTCCGGAGCGCCCCCTGCAGCCGCGGGGGAACCATCGCACCTGCCCTGCTCACCGGGAGCCGCCAGCGCCCCTGCCGGCTGCGAGCGGAACTGCACCCGAGGGGAAAGGGCCCGACAGCCGAGAAGGCTGGGACTGGGTTTGTGATTGTTTGCTGTTACTGCCGTAGTTATTGCTGTTTGTTTGTCTGGTTATCCATATATATATAGAGAGAGAGAGAGAGAGAGAGTAAAGAACTGTTATTCCTATTCCTCATATCTTTGCCTGAAAGCCCTTAATTTCAAAATTATAGTAATTCGGAGGGAAGGGGGGTTGCATTTTTCATTTCAAGGGAGGCTCCTGCCTTCCTTGGCAGACACCTGTCTTTCAAACCAAGACACTTCTAAATCGAAGATAAATGTTATTCATGCCACATCGTGCAAATATAACTGTAAGGATCCAACTCTAAAAAAAGAAGTGGTAGGAAAGTAAGAACTAGTAATGAGTGGTATTACCGCTATCTCAGCCCAAATAAAAAAGACTGAAATGCTTTGCAGAATTAGTTGATGACGCTTTTCTCTGCAGCAACTCGCCTCAGAAAAGATACCAGAAGAGCTTGTCAAGAATAAGCTTTATCATAGTGTTGCTGTGATTATGTTTTTAAAGCAAATAAAAACAACAAATGGAAGAAATTTCTAAACCAAGAATAGTAATGTGTGGCAAGAGAACTTAAAATTGTTTCTGAAATAAAATCTGGAAGTAGGAACCAGCCAACATTCTCAACAAATCAGACACTCTAGGAAGTCACATGCAGTATGTTCTACTCACAAACATTTAAACCTGTCTTACAGTTATAATTCAGACATTAGGAGAACCAAAACTGCCTCTACCCTCCAAGACTCTTGCAGACATTTCTGCTTAATAATCACCATTGCCTCAGATGTTTATTTTTGTCAGGGCACAAGAACTGAGCTGAATATATCATATCATTAAACGGTATCATAAAATTAAACAGGTTGAGGAAGAAATAATACTTTGGCTAGGACAGCAAGAAAAAGAAGTAGCTGCCAGGAGGACAAATTCGCTAACAAACTACCTAACAGCACTCTGAACTTTTACTTACAGATGTAAACTGACTACTTGGCAAGCTTTCAGAAAAAGAACCTACCTCCCTGAAGCTACAGCAACAAACAAGTTTAAGTACAACCAGTTTTTGAGAAAAACCCTTTAATAATCTGCACTGTTCTTACTGCTAGGTGAGAACTACACTAACAGTCCTTGGGTGGTAAAGTAAAATAAATGGTGCCAATTACACCTGAAATACTCAGTATTTCCATCATAATTTTTTCAAGCTCTCCCTCAAGAGATTAGTGGAACTTACCTTGCAGCAAGAATTAGTTCCTAAAAAAATCCTATACACTACCTTGTTTTCTGAAATCTTCCTTTAGAGATACATCTAAAAGACAGTAAAAAAAGCAAAAACTTTGTGACTTGTTGGGGCTTAAACCATGACACCAAACACAGGGAAGTGTGTCATTTATATAGACAGTCTTTATTTCTTATTTTCTACCATCTGGACATGAAGGTTTTACGTCACCTATTGCTACCAAAAAGCTGCAGCCTTGCCAGGGCCATGTAATTTATCACAACCAGATGGTGTGCTGTCAATAAAGGAGGGGCTGCTATCATTCCAGGGCAGAATAATTACCTTTCCTTTGAACCAAGGACAATGTTTTCAATAAAAACCCAAGCTGTTTAATGCAACTTCCAGTCTGTCAAGACTCCCACTGTGCAGCTCCAGGATTCATTAGACTCACAGAAGTGAAGGAGACCATTTGTTAAAAACATAGCACGAGTATCTCAGAGAACACTGATGACACACAATTTAAAAAAACCCCAAACAGTAGAGACATTTTGAATCTTCTTTAAAAGCTTTTTGCACAGACTTTTTTCATCACAAATTTTACAGCAAAAGTAGCTGTATTGCATTAAAATGCCACCTACATCCCAGGCCTTTTAAGTAAACTATGGAAGATATTCACTGCTCTGTTATGCACGTCTTCTGCTTTGCATTTCTACATCTCAGGAGCTGGAGTAGCAACATTTATTCTGGGAGGAAGACTAATAGGTAAAGGCTGTAAAGCAAAGACAATTAAAATTAACTAGCAATAAAAGCTAAAGAAGAACAGAAAACTGTCTCTTGCACACCGAAACACTAGTAGGTTAACACTCCTCTGACATCTGGAAACACATGGCAATCATACTGGAGTAATCAGAGGAATGGACCTTGCAGCATAATTAAACAAGTTACAATACAACCACAAATGGTACCTTCTCTTGGAGCAATGCAAAAAACTGGATGAATTTCACACATACTAAATTTCCCCTTGAGTTTCAAACCCCACCAAATAAAAAGCAGTAATTATCTGAACACTCAAAGCGTTTTCTGAGCCTACTTCCACGCCAAAAACTGACTTTCAGCTAGCTTGTCCTTCTTTCAACAGTACATATTTAATGAAGTGGTTAAGAAACACATCCTTTTTTCATAATACCAGAACATTCTGTTCACCTCAAAAAAGTAGAATAACTCTCTAGCTTGGGAAATTAAACATGAGCTGGAAGGCCAAGTGTGACCATTTCCAGGAATTACATCTAACAGAATAGAACAGAAATATTCCTGTAGTTTCAGTTCCACAGTGGTAACAAATGTATTAAAAGATATCTTGGCTCAGTTTACTTTTGATTGACCCTCTCTCTAGCTAAGATCAGTATATTCTTTTCTTCACGTAGCAGTTGCCTAAAGGATCCTATTATAGATTCTACTGTATTTTACATGTGATTTACAGCCTTAGAAGAAAAATACATTCAGGCAAAACATGATAGAAAACAAAAAAACCAAACCACCACAACAATTGAACAGCATTTAAGACTTTACACAAATCTCAGCTGACAAATTTCTGCTCATCACCTCCAGAAGGTTCAGTAAGTAGCTGATGACTTACCATCCAGAAGACCACAACTCATTAAAAAAGAGTAGAAGATAAAGCATGATCCTTTGGTTCTCCCAAGAAGCACAGTTATGTGCATGAACAAAAAGCTTTTTCACAGGGAAAGAGTAAGTTGTCTTCTCTGTCTGAATGAGCAAGGGTGGCTCTTATCTTAGGATACCAGCGTCCAGTCCCACCAGAACTTCAAATATCACTGGAAAATCCTTTGTTGCTCACTCTTAATAAGCACATGCAGCGGGGACATAACACAATGGAGACAGCAACTGATAAACTTCCACAGACACAGATACAGATCTATTTTTACTAACACTTAAAACTGTTCTCAGATTTTAAGCATTTCTTGCACCTGTGCAGTAGCCTTCAAAGGAGATTTTGCAGGCTTTTCCAAAGCCCAGACACAGGTGTGCAGCAACTCACACTCACTGTGCAAAGACGTACACAACAAAAAGCTCAATGCCCTTTCCAAGTTAGAGGCTTTTGTTTGTTTTCCAATACATGACAATTGTCTCACCTTGATAACAAAATATTTTTACTGTTCTTGTTTTGTACAATACTGTTATCTCCAACTGTGCCATATTACACAGAGAGTATACTACAAAACCATTTTTTTGAGATTCCCCAACAGCTGTAAAGCATTAGTGTTGCCACTACTATTAAAGCCATGTTAATGAAAAAGTAAACAGAAACCAGTCAATCCCCAATCAAGCTAAAGGCAACTGAAGGCATTTGTCTTTACGTGAAGAAAATACATTCAGAACCACCAATATCAACTGATGCACAGTACTTGAAAAAATAAAGCCAAAGAACATAGGCTACACCACAGCACTGATGATCAGGTGCTAATTATGGCAGCACTCACACTAAGGCAGAACCAGACTGTAGCATGTTCAGAACCTTCCTCTTGATCAATCTTCTGCTCCAGTAAGTGACCAAAGAAGTGATATCAGCTTCTAATTAACACCATATTAAAATCATGTAATACAGCTCTAAAGACAAACATGCCTGAACAGTTTTCCTGTAGGTTTTATTATGACTCTTCCTTCTAGTTTGCAATTTATATTTCCTAAGTAATCTGAATTTTCTAGAGCCAGCAACCAGAATTAACCTATTTTATTAACTGAAACACCTCAGTCTCTCTTGACACACAGAATGAACTGGCATCTGCACTGAGATTTAACTAAATGAAACAGGGGGACATCCCCCAGAAAAGCCCACAACTAACAAAAAACACAAGGCACCAATGATCACTTTTGCTGAGCTTCATGTGAGCTGTAATGAAGTGAATTTCAGTACAGTTCTGGGGAATACAGATTTTTAAAGGCTCCACTGGTATGCAACATCATGGGTTGCATACTGATTAGCATTTTTAAAAATACCAGCTATTTTCAGCATTCTGATAAAAATACAGCCAATAGAATACACCAACTATTTCAATGGATGAACTTTCAAAACTCTCCTGTTTAAAATATTGCTTCACAACAGGAACAACATACAACTCTTTGGTACCTCCAAAAGACAGGATTGTTTGTAATTTAATATGGAAACATTTCAGCTGTCTTAATACCAGGATAATTCCTAAGCAAGTCTGGCATTTGAGACATGCTACATATTTGTCACAGAAGTGTGTGAATTTTTGTGCTGTTATGTGAGGTTCATCAGTTGATGCCTTGGCCATAACAGTACCTCCTCCCACACATTTGCCCTCAGGTTGCCAAAGAGATCAGCCCTCTGAACCTGGAGCTTTTTCATCAGACCATTTATTTGTTCTACAAGGTACATCCAGCCCTCAGGAGTTCACAGCTAAAGGGATACCAACAAAATGCATGTGTTTACAATCTGTCAACCTTTAAAAGAGATCTTAAGAACCACTGAGATTGTAGCAGCAGCCTTCACAAAGTTGAACACTTGAGCTGCAGTGCTTTTTACCCTAATTTTAAAAACTGCCCTTTCCCTCTGTATAGATAAGACAATGACACACAACAGGGATATGGAGCCATTACCATCTCAGGCTCCCTGTGTGATAATCAGAGGAAATGATCTGCTGACCTCAAGCAGTCTTTGAAGTCTGCACAAACATTACCTAAAGAAGAGGGAAGGACTATTCAGCAGGACATACATCCCCCTAGGCCTGCTCCTCCAAAAGCTCTGCTGGACGAGTGGTTCTCTCAAAACCTGTAAACACCTGGGCTGCCAGAAAGCTTATGGTTATAGACAATGTTAAGGGCTGCTGTGAAACAGGCTTTGTATATCAGTGTGTCATTTAAGCCTAACATGCAAAAACTGTCATGCAGCAAGCATTGATTTCTTTTCTTTAGATCTGAATTATTAAGTCAGCATAAGGGAAAAACAAAACAAATCAACCACAAAAAATCCAATCGCCCCCCAAAACAGGCACCAAATCCAACCATAATTCCGATTCACATTTACACAGCCTTTTGTCTTATGCAAGATGGCATGCAAAGTAAAATGGAATTGCTCCCATTGTTTAGTTTCAACAGTCTCTTGATTTTAAAGATACAGAAATTATAAAATAGTAGATCCACATCACATAAATAATCTACTGGAGTTATCCATGTAAAAGAGCCACATCCTCAAATGTAATGCCACCTTGCAATTCATTTCAACAACTCAGTTTCAAGAGATGGGAAGGAAATCAAAATACCATCTCTTGCCACTTCTCTGCAGTCAAAATGCACTTTGAATTACAGAAACCTGTTTTCTTTAACACTTAGGAGAGTCTAAAAAGACTGCTGGTTGCTGGTAGCATCAGATTCCTTAATGACTACTAGAATCACGTCTATCTGGTAATTTGCTTTTAAATTTTTTCCCCCAGTACTAACTCAATGGTATACCAGACACTGCAGAAACACCAACTGTCTCTACTTTAAAGTTCACACAACAGAGAACAAAAGATTCCATGCTCTCCTTTTGTGTTTAGTGTGAAACTCTTCATGGGAAACCCACCTAGACAGAAGTAGGATTTGATGTCTTTGATGAAGAATGGATTTTGTCCAAGGCAACAACACCACACAAAACCAAACCAAAACACTGTCTCCTGTCAGAAGGCTGTCAGAAAGACACAAGCCCTTTCCACTTAAAGGAGAATTCAAGATAATGCCTGCTTGATTAAGTTGATAAAATTATCCATTAACTCTATTTTACTATTAAAAAAAGAATAAGAAAGCAATAGCATGTGCCTGTGTATCTAAAAATGAGTAAGACCGGCTGAACACAAAATTATTTCATAGGCAAAGAACTACACAGGAACAACAGTTACATTTCATGGTCACATTACACTCATCTCCTCAGATATGTTTCAAGCCCTGTTGCAATGAGAGACTACGCTCACGAGACTCAGAAGGATTCCCTAACTCCAACCCCACAAGCCACCACTGTACTTTTCCACACAGGACTTTTCCAGAGGCCAAATTTCTACTGAAAGCAGTTTAAGCTCTCTCTAGCATTAACATAGCCAAATAGATTAGCCATACAAAGAAAATCTACTGTGACAGAAAGTGAGGACAAAAGCACATTACCAGCCAACTTCACTCTGACACTAGCTGAAGGATCTGCTAAAGAATAGCAGCACTGCCTGCAAGAATCCCACCCCCAGACAATCCAGAAAGCAATTTCTGAAATGTAATTCACAATACCTGTTCCTGTTTGTTTATACCTTGCTTACTGGATCTGGCTGCACTGCTGTCACATGACTAAAATTCCCAGCATCCTAACAATTATGATTTACAGTCGTCTTTATTTTGAAGGTGAATTTATAAAGTATTGGTTCAGATCAAGAGGTAATTTTAAAGAATGTGATTAGGGCTATCCCTCCAGAACAAAGAAATTAAGTTTTTTTTGCCTAGGTACATGTATTATCTAACTGTATATTAAATCACTGGGAGGATTTGTGGGATTGCATTAACACTACTTACACATTAGCTCATACAGATTTTGTATTATCACAAATGCAGTCATGATAATAGTGTTCATAATCATTAAAAAGACAGCTGTACATATCCTGTTTGACAGCTATTCTTGTGTCCTGCTGAGAAGAAAGAAATGTGTGCTCATCAGACTACTCTTCTGAACTAGTTATGGCACCTTCACCATAAAGTCAGAACCATGAAAAAAATTACCTTTATATAGTTTCAGTAAAACTTACCTTTTAATTGATTTGTTGAAAAAAGCAAACATTAAAAGCCTTCTATTTTCTTTTTATTATGATACCACAGACACTGAAATTTAAAAAGCACATCTTTGCTCTTAAAAATCTCAAGAGAAAGCATCACGGAAGAAGAGACAGAACAAAAAAAGACTCAAATCTTTGTACAGTACAAATAGGTTGGGAGGCCTTTATGGCAGATTGAAGCTACAGAGAGCAAAAACATCAGGAACACATACAAACACCACATTTCTTTAGAAGCTAAGGAATGTGCAAGCTTTGACAAAGCATATTCTATTAAGGATGTTTATAATCTACTTCCATGGAGACAGTTCAGTAGCTTTACAACATAGCAACAAAGAGCGTGAACTATATTTTCCATCTGTTTTGTGCAGACTGTTTTTTTACAATGGAAGTCAGTACCAAGCAAACTGTTCCATGGGATTTTAAACAGCAACACAAAAGGGTAAAGGAACCTTTTCCTATGCAGTACAAGAGAAGATGGAGGATATGAATGGCTACTAACAATATATACAAAAATATGTGATGAAGACCTCTTGTTTTAAGCAGGACATGTTACACATGATGTAGCAGTCACCTAGTTTAAGCTAATAATACTGTGTTTATTAATTGTAAAATATCATACAGGTATAAAAAACCTTACAGAACCAGATAGATTATCACCTCCAGCTGAACATGTGCAGTAAGAGCAGCAAAGCAGCCCCCTTTCCACATTTTAAGAGAGCTATAATCAAAAATGGAAAGATACAGTCAGTATAAAACATGAAATCAGCTTTAGGTCAACCATGAGGAGAACAAAAAGGACAGCACTGTAAGTACTTCTTCAAGAGGAAAACAAAAATATCAGCATTGGAAGTACTCCTTCCATCTCCAAAGTTCATTTTACCATAAAATCTCTTCTGAAGCTATCCATCTTAAAACAGATAAAACAAATTTTAAAAAGTATATATTAAACTCATATATTATTAGCACATTTTCTGCCATTCTACTGCTGTTAGGCTGGAGTTCACCCTATGTTATATGGCATAGCTGTTCTCTACATGCATAGACCACAATAAAAAGTGCAGAAAACCATATTTCTTTTCCCAGAAAGCAAAAGAGCTGCAGTGCACACCAGCTTTTCCAAGCAAAAGCACAGTGCTTAAGTTTAATAGGTGTGATCTATACAGACAACATTTTAAAAGAAAGGCACTTGAAACACTCCACAATACATTAGTACTATAGAAAAACAAACGTGTATGGAATATACAGCCCTTGTGGCCACATTAGACTCCCCTCAGATCTAAAGGGAAGTCATTGAACATTTATGCCCCGTGTTAGGAAAAATGCTGCTATGAAAAATATTCCCAAAGTCCCCCATATGAGCCTTCAATCCCACTGAATACATCAAACCCAAAACTTAAGCTGTTTTATGAAGACCACCACATGGATCCAAGACCACGCTTAAGCAGCAGCAGCGTCTTCCACCATTCCAATAAATGCCATTACAACAGAACTATCAAAACCCCCAGATCCTACACATCCACTTCCCAGAACACAGTGTAATTCCCCTTGTTTACCAGGTATCTACAGAGCTTCCATGAAGACACTGTTACACAAATCCTTCACTTTGTGATCAATTGTCAAAAGAACTAATCCCAAGACAACACAAACACTTGTAGTGGAATATTTTTTTATGTACATAACACTTTCCAAAGGTTTCCCTTGGTAGTAAAATTTCCAAGTTAATTAAATACCAAAATCTACAGACTCAAGCAGGATATTAGGGCATCATATCCAAAATCGACAGGCTACAAGCTACTAGTGCCTTTTTCCTAATGGAGAAAATCTCACCAAAAAAAAAAAAAAGCAAACAAAAAGCCCCAAAAACCAAAAAAACAAAACCCCAAACCAAACCAACAAACAAAAAAACACCACACCAAAAAAAACCCCAACAAAAAAAAAACCACCAACAAAACCAAACAAAAAACCCCAAAGTGGTCTACTCCAAACCGTGCTCACTTTTCTCAAAACATAATGAAGAAAGAATGCACAAGTATGAAGTATTCTGAAAATGAAAAGTATTGAAATCCGATAAAAATGACTGCATACAACACAGGTTATAGCCAAAGCTATAGGGTTAGAAAAGATGAAGAGTCTGACAACAGTAACCAATGTCACTGAATGCCCTGTGTTAACAGGAAACACCTCCCAAAATCAAACTTGGAAAAAAAGAATTAGCTCTGTTGTGTTCAGGAAAAAAAGAAAACTATTTTCCCTTAAAATTCTCAAATACAAGAATAGTCTTCAGGGAAATGCAGCAAAGTATAGTCAGTGTGGTTATTATTTATTAACTAACATTTAGTTTGCCAGTATATTTATCCTGCCATTAGGCACATCTTTAAGGAGCTCACAATGGAATTCATAGACTGGACAAGACAGCCAAGAACTCAACTTTAGAGCAGTAATTTGGTAGCTCTTCTGACTGAGCTTTAACACACTAGCTTCCCTATAGAACTCTTGCTAGCTAGTCATAAAAATTAGATTTATTTTTTCCTGCTTTTTTTTTTTTAGTTTTACATCAAACCAGTATAAAAGCACAAGGTTTTACAACATCCATAGGCCTTAATCTATTCTTCTAAAACTCAATGCCAGTTCAGCCAAATAGAAGGATTTGTATATCATATAAATCACAGGCAGTAAGGTAGACTAAGAAACAGTGCAAATTAACTGCAGATGACTAGCAACAATCTTCTCCCCCATTCCCTACGGCTGCATTAGCCACATACTGAAGTGCTGCCCTTAAATATAAAATCAGATAGGAATGCTCTAAGTGCAAGAAACAGCATTCAGCAAAAGTCAGCTGATTGGTCACACTCTATGTCAACACCTTAGAAGCTTCTAATAGCATTGTTGCTGAAGCATCTGGATTAATGCTCAATTTCTAGCACAGCAAGGCTTGTCATTCACTGGAAAAGACACACCAGCCAGCTATAAAGTGTTCACCTTTGGTTAGAAATAGCCAATAATCAGCTTCATCTAGAAAGCAACAAATAGAGCTAGGGCATCCATTCTCTTACCTGGATAGTGAGGTATCCCTGAGGGGGTATCACCTGAAGGGTAGGATGCGTCTGACTACTGTACTCTTTGGCAAACTCCTTTGGGAGGTGGCCGCCATAAACACTGAAGTACCATCTTCTGGCCAAACTGAACAGAAGTCAGCTCTATAAAGAAATGATGCCAAGAGTCCTACGAAATAGGCTCCATGAGCTTGAGATAATAATGAGATCCTACACAGAAGTATGCTTTGACCAGTAACTGATACTGTAAAGTACTATGAGAAGTATTTATCTCTGTGTTAGTCTGAAAATCCAGAAAAGCACCCTGGCAGACAGACTACCTTCTAACTATGTCTCTTGGTAGAAGAATCCTTTAAGGGATAAAGAAAGTGAACAGAATAGTCCTCAACACCTACTCTTCATCAGTGGTACTAAATGGGACCTTATGGAATGGAGCACATTAAGTTCCAAAGATCTTTCTGTACTTCAACCGGACTTTGATATACCTCCCAATAATATTGCTACAGATTTCACCTAAGACAAGGCACAGTGGGAGAGACAGGATGCTGCAAGTGTGTATGTGCTCTTTACTAATGTGTCCTAAAATTACAAACTTTCACTCTGAACGAGTTGGTTTGGTTTGTTTTTTTTTCAATAGGAAGCTTATGTATGAAGTCATTGAGAAGGCAGCACCTGAATCTTTCACAGAACACATCTTCATACATCTTTCTGTGAAGACTTTGATCCATTCAATAAGAGGTCCTGTACAACATTTCAAGTTTCTCCTTTGACATCAAAGATGCTTATAGCCAAGTTATCTCATGATAGAAACTATAGCCTGGAAGTTTCCCACCAAGTCAGAGCTGCCCACATCTACCTGTGTTATCTGTTATAATAGCCATACTTGTCCTTCCACAGTGTGCTCTCAGATTTACCCTAAAACTCTGCAATAATTTCAACAGGAAGGGTGTTGAGCTTTCCCATGTTAGTAAGTTGTATTTGGCAAGAAGCTCCTGGTATCCTGCCACCTGGAACTGCAGTGAGGTGGAAGAGTAGGCTTTGTGCCTGAAAAGGCCCAAACCCTGGAGACCCTTGCCTCTCCTTCGACATTTACAGACTTGTTTTTCCTGCACAGCTCTGTTTTCCAGGGATCCTGGAAAGATCAAAGCTGTGCATATAAAACCCACAATTGCCTCTACAATGCCAGGTCCTGAACAAAAAGATACTTGTCAGGAATATAGCTATAATCCTAGGAAAAACAAGCTGTATTTCAGATTGGAGGTACTAAACATTTTGCTTCCAGCTCTTGGTACAGTTCTTCTGCAAGAGTTACGCATCTGTTTGCACAGAGTACTTAGTTCTAGACATGCTAGTTGCCGGACAAATGAGTTCTCCACTGCCCACTTAGAGCCTGAGTTTGCCAACACACTTACATGATACAATATTAAGCTGACCAGCTGGAAGGCAAGCTTGAAAGTCTTAAAAAGCCTCAGAAGTATTTTACTGCCGCCTTTTTTCTTTCTCTCTCTTTTTTTTTTTTTTTTCAATCCCACTGTCCATGGACAAGCAGTTAAGAAATATTAGGAGCTGCTAGCCAACATGAACTTGAGAAGCATGCATACTCTGTAACACATTTTCCCCCATGTAGGCAGTATTGTAACCACAACTTTTCCACTATGCAACAATTAGGCAATAACCTGAGCATTAACAGAAGCTTACTTGTGGCAGAAAGAAGCCCTACAGGTTCGTTTATCCTGTCCTTGACAAGTCAATTTGTCTTGAACTAAACCCCAATACTGAAATTAGACTGCAACAGAATCTGCTCAATCTTATTCAAAGTAATCTCAAATCTCTCCTCTGGCCATATGGTCTTCAAACACATTAATTGCCATGCAGGTTTTTCAGACAGCTTCTTCCTTCAAAGATTAAATCTGTACTATCTAAGAAAGTTTATTAATTCTGAAACATTAGCAAACATCTGCACTCTAGTAGGACAAAATACACATTGTAGATTGCCAAGATTGTCTGCGTTTGGGAATTTGTGGCAGGTCAACTGCATTGATGGGAAATGGCATGAGTTGACCTTGTGCCAAACACATTTTCCATCAGAACCCACTAAAGTAGGCATGGACAGTAGCTCAGCTGGCCTGCAACTCCCACATAGCCTAACACAGCCCACAGAAAAGGCTTCGTTACTGACTATTGCCTGTTTCCAAAGAAGATAGAAACAATTCTACTACAGTCTTCACAGAAGTCTCTGTATTGCAGAAACTATTGCAGTACTAGTATTATTTTTAATATGTAGAGATTTGGTGCAGTTGCCAGGACTGATGACAGGAGGCAGTGCTTGTGTGGGTCATTCAGGTATTTTCTAAAAACTGCTCTAGTAAATCATGTACCACACCAGGAACCATGAATTCTATTTAACACTAACCCAAAGAAAGAGTGCACATCACCTCATGTGTGACTACTCCTGTTGAAATGCTTTACCTTAATGTTACCTTAATGATTTAAAAGCGTATCAGTTGCACTGTTGCTAACAATATACTAGTAACCTGCTACGAGTATTTTCTCCTTTCCCTGTAGTAGCTGCACACCAGCATTCTGTAAAAACCTGGCACCACATATGCTATTGAGAGTAAAAAGTAAGATACACATTTTAAATCAAATGTAGTATAAGAAATGAAGAAAAATTAAATGACTTCAACAAAGCAATATTTCTAGTTGTATTTCTGCTATGCCAGATCAGTGTTTAGTCTATAAAGACACAGGATGACAGCTCCTACCTTAACAGAAATAGCAAGAACCAGAATGTTACGAGAACAAAGCAGGTGTACACTTACAAAGATTTATAAGCTCTGTACAAACACCACAATGTTGAATAAAGTCCAAAAGAAGAGGCACTGAAGAATTCTCACATTTCAATGTACAACACAAAGGGCACAACTCTGCTAATGTCTGTAAACACTCTTCAAAGCATCAAAAGCTGAAAGATTTCTCCTGCCCAGCCCAGGTTAAAGCAATTTTTCTGGAGGCTTGCCATACTCTGTGGGAGGCAAGTAGGGGTGCAGCAACAAGCTGGATTTAAAAGATCCTCAACTGGAAGTACAAATACAGAGAATGATGTTTAAAACTGCTAGACCCCTGGAGAGAAGCAGGAAACTCTCTTTATGACCCCCAGAGTATTTGTTTTTCCAACAGTTTCCCAGCTCAGCTTGAGATTCTCAAGGGCAGCAACAAAAAAAAATTTCACTTTGCTCAAATTAGTTTTGACTGGTCCCCAGGTTCCCAAGGTGATAATTTAACACCTCATTAACAAGTGCATTATTGGAGGAAATTCAAATGAACCGATTTTAATGATAATTGAATGTTTTCAGCATCAGCCTGCAGAAGGAGTATTTCCCCCTTGGAGTACAACAGCAGTCACTGCTTCCATTTGTGGATCTACTGCTGGCAATGAATGGCAAAGTACAGACTTCATTTATAAATATACCATAAGCTACTTAAAATTCAGTTACAGGTGCTGAAACATGGGCTATTCCTTTATTACTCCTTATGTTTGTACATGCATATAGTTGTGGTTTGTCTTTGGAAAGAAAAAGGTAATGTTACAAAATGTCCAACTTCAAGAAACTTACTGATTAGGCAGATGATTGAACTGCTGAGGTCCTATCTTCACGTGAAGGCCTGATTAACCACATGGAAGTTAAATTACTAATTGCAGTCTTTTCTCCTCTAGAATTTAAGCAGCTTATTTGAGCTTTGTTTGGTTTAGTCCCCCCCCCCCAGCATGCTTCTCCCTGGGCGTATTGACAGTATAACAATGGTCCTGAATTCTGAACAGCTCAGTTATGCTCAATTCTCTGCCAAGACAGCTGTACATTCTTATTACTTCTGGTTATAATTGGCTTAACTACCTTCTCTGATTTAACTCACTCAATATTGTTGCACATAGCAATGGCAAGAGTAGAATTTTTTTTTTAATGTTTTCACTCATGAGGTGGAGTCAATTACTGGCTCTTCACAACTGAAGTGATGAGACAAATACCAATCAGATTGTGTGCTGCTAACTGAGTGACCAGCCTCCAAAGAGCAGTTTCCAACAGTTTAGCAGCTGGGATGGCCAATGCAACTGCTGCCTCCACTGAACTGTGTTGGATAATAATCCTTCATTTCTATACAGTGCTCAAGACAACATTCACTCAAAATTTAAGAGCCATCTTGGGCAAGGTCTATCCACGACTCATCCTATGCATGCTATGTATGGTGCTGTGATTAAGTGTGGGATATTCGCCTCCTAAAACTCACATGGAAGTCAGTAAACTCATTACAAATGTCAACAGGTATAATTACTATTACTGAGTTAAGGTCTGTGAAAAGAAGTAGTTCACCTCTTTTACAAGCCATTAGTATTGCCAGCTTTAGTTCAAACTTAAAGGACACCTGGCTTTAAGGCTGATCTTCAGTTTTAATACACAGGAGAGCAAACTCAGTTTCAGCTCTGAAGGTGCTTAACCAGTGCCTAGACTGGTTTCACTTTGCATGTTTTGATTTGCCTGAATCTCACTTGGGTTACTTATGTTTTTCTTCCACGTGCCCCCAGCAATGTTATCAGGGCAACAAACAGGCTGGGTCTTGAAGAGCTACAGTGATAACAGAACTCCAGTTGTACAGGATGTATCACTGGCTCTTATGTAAATAACAGAAAGAAGCCAGCTGGATTCCCAGTCCTAGTAAGACTGTAGTGGCAAAAAATCCAGCTTTCAACTCAAACCAAACCATTGATGCTGAAAAATTCATCACGACAGGCCAAGTACTTAACATCATAAATCAAAACAATGTCTCATTTACCATGACAAGACCCAAGCTGTCTCATTTTCCCTACAGTCAAGTTAAATAACAGCAAGAATCAAGTGGCTCTATGCTACAGCTTTCCAAAACTCCATTCCAAGAATCAATTTGTCATCTTTGTGTATGTGTAGTATGACCCTGAAAAGTCTGCTTATTGTGTCTTTTTATTATCATTGTTTAAAAAGCTCCTTTATCTACAAAACTATATGAAATTCATTCATTTTGTGGCTGAACAGAGCAAGAGCAACATTCACCAAACTGCTGACAAACATCTGCAACACTTTCTCATTAAAGTTTTCAACCATAGTGACTCTGAATTGGAAAACAGTTCCAAAAGGTTTTTGCAGAAAGAAGCCTTCTCCATCTCTCCTGCTCACCTTGCTCTACTATATATCAAAGCCAAATGTGATGATATACAAGATACGTACATTGTCACCTGAGTTCTCTGAAGTGAAGCTATATGCTCAACATGTTCAACACTCTTGAGGATGACTGTTCCTCTGAAGAAATTCTCAAAGGGATCACAGATCAAGTATGTTTTGTTAAAGACCCCATGGTGGTCTTCTAGCCAATTACAGTGCAAGACAAGTAATGCAAAGTAAAATAGGACAGAGTATTGATCTGATAATGTAAAGGAGCTGCAATACTGGAACACCACTACCAAGAGCCTCCCAGGTGGCTCTGCCATCGCTTTAGCTGTTGGCATGGTTTTTGCAGCCTGGATGAAGGAACAAGTTTTATATATATATATATATATAAAATTAATTAAGATATAATTCTACCACTGTAACTGTCTTCAGGGTGATTGAAGTTTGCTAGTCACGTACATGCATACACATTACAAAGAATTAACAGATTAATTTGAATAGAAATCAAGACACAAGAAAACTACTGTCCCAACTCAGGCAGCACATCTCCACATAAGCACATCTTACATTCTCTGTCGAGAAGCTTTTTATAGCATCTGTATTTTGTCAGTGCTGCCTCCTACTAATATCCTATTTAGTCACTGGCAACTTGCTAGAAAAATCTGAAAGGAGACATTCACTTTTTTTAGTTATGTAAAGTTTTAGTAATTACACCACCTTATATTGTAAGTTTAGAGTCTTCAGATGCTTCTTTAGATTTAGAAATAACCTAAAAATGATTAACATATTCTTTCAAAATGATATACAGAACCCCCTTCATCTTCAAAAACTACTCTGTTCCTACTACTTATTCCTCAGCTACAGACTGTCTCAATCTGACATGACAATTTCCACAATAATTTGATGTCATGGAGGACAGCATGTTTTACAAATAGCATGTGGTAAACAGAAGCAGTCAGACAAAGAAGCCGCAAAGGCTCTTTTCAAGAAAGCATTCTTAAAGCCATTAAAAGATTTAGCTGTGGTCCAAAACATGAGGTTGGGAGCTAGCCATCTACTGTTCTGATTCCAGCTCCACTCCTGTGCTCTTGTAAAACCACTGCACTATCTCAGCTTCCTTCATCCATTCGTTCAGCTCGACTAACTTAAATGCAATGAAATTTTTGTAGTACACAGTCAATTCAGAGGTGCTTACCAGTCACCCAGTTTAACACTATTTCTCCACTTGTCTTTCACAGTTAACAACTATTACCAGCACCCATCTACTCCTTATTTATTCACCGTCAAACCAACTGCAGGCAGTGGTCCTCCAGAGCCCACTTGTAATTCCACAGAATCTAAACAGAAGTTTTTCAGCCAAAGCCCTTAAACAAAGAAAAACTTTTGTCATGCTATCACTAATCAGCTGCTCAGTTCATCCAACTTAACTTTTGCCAACTTCATCCACAGAAAATGTCTACAAAGTAATATTATCTCTAAAGCCTTAAGGCAATTAAAAAAAATGCATGACTGGGAAACAGCACTCTGCAGAAAATAAACAGAAAAGCACTTTCATGCAGAAATCATCCTGTGAGGTGCTTATCTTAACTCAAAGTTGACTTAGATGCTTAAAGAAGCCAGTAACACTTTCACGAGACCTGTAGCTGAGAAATCCTTTGAGATTTGACAGGGTTCTGGCTATCCAGATGTTAAATCCATCACTTACGAAAAGTGCTACAGCTCATATAGAAAGTGGACATACAGAGACTTCTTGGAAATGAAATACCTATCAAACACCAAAACCACTCATTTTCTCAGAGTGCCTAGGAATTCTGGTACTTCTTGGTACCAAATTAGCAGGATGTAGCTTGACATGCATTTTAAGCAACATGAGAACAAAAAAGATCTTTTGAGCTTATCTTCTGCCAAATTCGTTCCTCATCTGGTTTGCCTTTCAGCTCGGATCTCACTGGCATAATGGCAGGAGAACAGTCTGGAATGGAAGTTACTTCCATTCTCCTGGCTTGAACAAATACCTCAATGTATGTAGCCTCAGAAAGAGACAAAAATGCCTGAGTTTAAATACTGCAAACAGAAATCAGTGACACATTCCTTGCTTTCCATTTCATTAAGCAAAACTGATACTGGAAGAAACCCAAAACAAGCAACACCTAAGCAGACCACAGATTGTTGGCAAATCATCAGCTATAAAAAGCTCAAACAATTACTTTTAAGACTACAGCAAGACAACTTTTTGTGTAGTTTGAAGCTTGCTTAATATCTGTACTCAAGAGCAGGGAGTCACCTTGGTACAGGTCTCTCACATGGACCACTCAGAAGCACTCAAAGCTAGCACAAATGCAGGCTGCTGCCCAGCTGTACTTGCCTCACTGAGGATGTGTCTACTGGGCAATCATGAACATCAACTGCTGGCACTTAACTCTGGTCTCAGATAATATAAGCAAACCAAATGAAGCCTATTATAACAGAAAAATTCTCAAGTCATTTCCCCAGTGAGCTTTTCCACTGTAAGTTATCAAAAAGGTTGGTTGGTCATATGATGCATGTTCAAAAGCCAATTCATTTCTTCAGCATACACCACCACCACCTTGTGGCCACATGCCTCAAGCTCCAAGGATTCAATATATACTGCAGTCGCAATTCTAAATGCCTCCAACAGATCCTCAGCAAACTACACCAGCATCCAGTCTGAGCTGCTCACAACTTTTTAATTACCTGTGAAGAGGGGAAAGTATCCTACATGCAAACCATTTCAGTTTCAAGGCAGCTTAAAGAGCTATTTACTTCATGCTGTAACAGAAGGAAGCCACAACCCCATAATCAAATGAGACAAGAATTTGTCATTATGACTTTGAATGCCCAGAGAGTAGTACAAATTTCCCTTTTACTTCTACAATGAAACAGGAAAACTAAGACAATAAAGACAAATATGCTGAATTTCTTCTCCTAGTCCATTCAGTTCACTGATTTTGAAAAATACACCTCTAGCTCCCCAAGTAAAAAGGGATTTCACAAATATTTCCATATTTACTTTAACTGAGATGCAAATATAAGAAAATAGTGTGTCTTAGACAAGACTAAGATGACTTACCTCTAGCTGAAAACTCTTTATGCTGTAATTAGGCTGATCTGCCAAGCAGAATTGTAAACTGGTTTACCGATCCAGAAATTCCAACCATACATGTACTAACAGATAATTATGAAAGTGCCCACTGAATGTGTTATCTGTCAAAGTGATAGAAGCTCTTTTTGGCTTCCTGTTTCTACATGCTTACTGCTAGAAAGACTCACCAATAGTTGTACCATCTTCACCCATAATGCACTTCACGGAGGTGATGATTTGCTCCACAACAGGAGGTGACATTGACGTTGCATATGCAGCACTGTGAGAGTATGTCCTGAGATAATCAATCAGTTCCTAGCAAAACACAAGAGGCATCAGACATAGCCTTCCCAGCACTCAGAGAAATGCTTCTGTCATATCTTTAATCACAATAAAACAAGGCACCACAAAAAACTTCTTTCAGAATGCCCCATAAGAGAACAAGTATCTCAAGGATTAATTTAACAGTACAAGAAATAAACAGCTGAAATGTGAACAGCAGGGACATGACAAATAATAATGTCACAGGGCAAGAATGTGTGTTGATCAGAGACAAATGTCTATGACAGACTTGTTTAGCTAACACCATCAGCAGTGGATTGCAACAAGGGTTTGCATTATGTTTGCATTACTTAGGCTGTGCCCAGGGTGAGTTTCAAAAGTGTTTATTATAACAGTAGGAATACACAGAAAATCAAATAGTGGGGAGCAGGATCCATACATGCTTATGGATCATGCTCAAAATACTTTTTTCCCCCCAAAATCCACTAAACAAGGGAACAGGTCAGAAAAGCTTCTCTCTCATTCATCAGCACAATATAAATAAAGCAGTAGGTGTAATTTAAGAGTGCAAGAACCTCAGCCTAACCCTTCTGCATTTCACAGTTAAACACATGCTATTTTTCCTAGAGGGCAAAAGCAGGTAATATAGAAAACAAAGGACCAACACACCTTTTATCTAGGCTGCTTGTTAATGGTAATAAAACCATGCTAAAATACCATCCTACCAAAATATTATAAGCATCAGTATGAATGCCAGAACAGATTCTGTCTTTTGCTACCATAAAATGAATAATGACAACTCTGTAGCTATCACAAGCTGCAAATGTATTATAAAAATGTGCAGAAGTGTTCTGTGGCTGTCTGCCTAGGGCCACAGTTAAATGAAAGGAAGTTGTAAAGGGACTTTGAAATAAACTAGGTAAGAAGATTTAAGGCCTCTTACCTCTGAAGCAATCCCTCAATCAGTAGCTAAAACACAGTTGCAAAGGACTCTTAGCTTCTTTACCTTATGCCATGGAGTCAATCCCACTAGCTCACTACCTTTGGAAAAAGATTTATATGATGTCTTCTTCTGGGGAAGTTGTCAAAGTAATTTTAATCTAACTGCAGTAAACCCCCTACAAGGAATATCTCTAAATTCCATCTCCATTTGGGTGGGTGGAAGTAATTATCCCAATTAATACGTAAAAAATTATTGTCCTGGTAGGAAAATTATAGAATTTTACCCTCAAATAAAGCTTAGAAGCCTGATCTATGAGATCAGATATTTTAGGATATGGGAAAGGTGACACAGGGAATTGTCTACACTATCCCTTCTGAAAATTAGAGGTTTGGCAAAGGCAACACCTTCCAGCTGTACTTTCCAATGGAAAAGAGACAGTAGCCAAAAAAAAAGCCCCAAAAGCCCCCAAAACCCCAAACAAACAAAATGCCTAAACAAATAAACAAAAACACCAAAACAATCAACCAGCCAAAAGAGAAAAACGGAAAAGGTGTCTTTTCAGAAAGCAAACTGTTTCTACCATGGGGAAATCAATTCTACCAGACCAATCTAAGAGGATCTTCCTCCAAACAGGTTGAAAAACTTAAGCTTTTGGTATTCTTCCTTCAAGTCTCATTAAAAGTAACATCAAGAAATCCCAGCTTCCTGGCTCCTAGCAGTTCCTAGAAAGATATTACATCACTACTGTACACTCTGCAAAATGAGATCATCATGTGAGACCTAAATGATTATGAGGTATTTTACTAGACTAGACTCTTCTGCACTGCAGACTTTCACAGTATTAGACAGTATGTAAAATTATGAAACAAATGGACAGTAGGGTACTTGATGAGTAGATTAACTTTGAAATGCTTAATGAAGAGTTCCACCACCTGCCTGAAATGGACTTCACCACCAACCATGAGATTCCCAGCTTTTTACCTTCTTGCCCCCAATGTATCCTCCTGCAGCTCCAAAGCTTTTGGTGAATGTTCCCATCATAACATCCACATCTTCAGGACTGAGTCCAAAATATTCCACTACACCCCGGCCACTGGGACCCAGGGCACCTATACTATGAGCTTCATCAAGGTACAGATAGGATTTGTACTTCTTCTTAAGGGCAATCACTTCAGGCAAACGGACTATGGATCCCTCCATACTGTTAAGAAACAAAAATTCAGTATAAGTTGATTTCATAGTTGGGACCACCTTATAGAGCCTAAAGTCACTAAGCTTTCATTTCTTCACTCTTTCAGTAATTACAAACACCTAAAATTTGATAGACACATCACAGTCTGCAGAGATGCACCTCTCCTTGTACCTGGGGCCCAGATCTCTACTTTCTACCTGTTCAGCATGTCTGGGATACTGACACACTGACTAAACAGCAGCGGCAACAGTAACTTAGGGTACAGGAATGTGTTCAGTGATAATTCATTTATAAAATTATCTCAATTTTACTTCTACCCTAATGTCAGTATTCTGACTTGACATCTACTTACCTGATGCTTCTAAGAACTGACTAGGCTCTCATTAGTAACGCTCCAAAACACCCCATTTTGTGCTGAAAGTCACCATGATTTAAATGCCTAACATAGCTATGCCTACTGCTCCTACTCACTCTTAGCAAAAGCTTTAAATTTGTGCAATTCCATTCACACTAGCATAATCCAGTGAGCACAGAAAGAATGAAATGGACAAGCAACTTAAGACCTCAGCTCTGATAAAAATAATCAGTTTTGATTAATTAATTTCTACAATCTAATCAGGATGTGGGAAGCATTGTGATAACACCAGGTGCAGCTATAGTTCTAGCAACAGAAAGCCCAGGATGTGAGACATACACAGTGTAATTTAATTCACAGATGAGACTAATGAAATAACTATGAAGTGACAATATTCATAGTTTGATTTGGCAAAGAAACCCAAAAACTAAGCATTTAGATCTCATGTGGAGGGTCTTAGGAATATAAAGAATAGTTTGTACCTGTATATTCCTTCCACCAAGATAAGAATTTTTTTCCAGGGCCTCCGTGTACGAGGTTGCCCATGCACAATAGCATCTTTGAGCAGCTTCTCCAGGCTTTGCATATCTGCGCCAGAAATTACTGTTAAATGGTACCAAAACAGCTACTAGCTTGAGCTTTGACATGACTAAAGACAGCAATACTCCAGAAAGGCACAAATTGCTCCAGAGTGGAGGACAGACCATACACAAGTCAATAAGCACAGGCTTCATCTACCTACAGGCCCATGGATGAGATTGAAGGGAATAGGTAACTGTATGAACTCCAAGGAAGAATTTCATCATTCTAAACTAAAACACAAGTTAGAACATTAGGCACAAACAAAGAAAGTGGGGGAAAAAAAAAAGATAAAAGGAAGATATCTCATTCTAATAAAAAGAGAAGGCAATTTAGGTAGTAAGAATGTCCTTGTGGATAGAAATAATTCAGAACAGAACAACAGAATAGAGCTAGAACACAACAAGTTCAAGGATAATCAATTAAAGATAAGTAGAAGATAGACCAGAGTGCAGGAAAAGAATCAGGGCAAGTGTACTTTTTTCCTTTGTTTACAACTGAAGGGATTGGAAGTGTGGAACAGGAAGCTTCTAAACCAAAAGGAGAAAAGGGAAAAAAGAGAACCACCAATGTAGGAAAGAGGACAATGTTCAGCATATCAGAAACTAGACAGATGAAGCTGTTAGGAGAAACGTATTCTGAAATCTTACTAACTTTGGCTACAAACACTTGACATGAGTCCTAAGAGACCTAAGTAATGTGAACAAATACATACACGTGGAATCAGTCCTGAAAAAAACTCTGAAGAAAGGAGTGAAGATGGGATTAATCAAAGCATAAAAGCCAAGTGCTGAGCAAGAGACAGATCTAAACACTAGGGCATGAAAAAGAGCACACATTAATAATGAAAAGAGCACTGGTAGACTAGGGCAGTTGTAGCGGCAAGAGGAACTTGTGAACTAGATCTAGACTAAAAACTACACAGCAAAGTAGGTCAGTTAATGGACTGTTAAAGGACAGCTAGCATTCAGAAAGTCAATGATGAAGAAATCTGCAGTCTAGTCCCTGTCTCCAACAGGTCTCTCAATGAAGGAAAGACAGGGTTAGTGCAGTTAGGGAGAGCAATGGAAAATAAACTTCTACTCTAATTTTTCAGGAAGGAGGGGAAGATTAGTCTGACCTTAATAAAAAAGACAAACTACAGAATAAAGCAGGAAAAAAATAAAAACATTGAACATGGAATTTCAGGGGAATTTTTCATTCCCCCCCCTGCCCCCCCATTTCTAAAAATCTGAATATGAATGAAGCCATTAACATCTCAAGAAAATGACGTTAGAAAGGCAGCACAGAGTGTAACAAGAGTAAGACTGAGAACATATACAGAAATATGAACTGAACATCATCTTGACAGGCCGAGACCATTGTTTGCATTTTGCCTTGATTCTAATCTGCCATTACATTCTCTTCCACAGAAACCCACCATCTAGAATGTTTCTACAATATTCCCCAATTTCACCAGTGCTAATTTGTACCCCATGCCAACAAATCATCTATTTTTCATCACAGCAGCTTCTAAGTCCTTCTCCTCACAGCCAGAACTATGTTTGTCACCAATGTTCTCTGAAATTCTGCAACTGGATTTAATGTTCAGAAGTATGTCTATACAAATGCAGAAGTTGAATGCAAAACTTTTGTGATCTTGCTCAGGAACCAAAATTTAGAAAGAATTATGTATTGGTTTGGCACGGCCTGGTTTTATGTAGCAGGGGGGCCACAAAGATGGCTCCTGTGAGGAAGCTGCTGGAAGCTTCCACCATGTCTGGCAGAGCCAATGGCTGATGGCTCTGAAGATGGACATGCTGCTGGCCAAAACTGGGCCAGTGAGAGAGGTTGGTAATGCCTCAGTGATGACACATTAAAAAAGAAAATCAAAACAAAGTCACAAGATTTTGGATTCTAGTCAGAGAAGAGGAGGAGGTGAGGACATGTGAGGGAAAACAACATGGCAACACCAAGGTCAGTGCAGAAGGAGGGGCAGGAGGTGCTCCAGGCGCCGGAGCCGAGGTGCCTCTGCAGGCCGTGGTGCCGACCATGGTGAAGCCGCTGTGCCCCTGCAGCCCGTGGGGATCCACGGGGGATGCAGAGATCCACCCACAGCCCGTGGGGGAGGTGCCCGTGCCGGAGCGGGTGGATGCCTGGAGGGGGCTGTGATCCAGTGGCAGACCCGCTGGAGAGAGAGGGCCCTGCTTCCAGGCTGGAGCAGCCTGTCCTTGGGGGACTGCACCCCGAGGAAAGAGAGAGCCCCGGCGCAGCAGTTCGGGAGGGCCGTGTGCCCGTGGGAGGGGCTCACGCTGCAGCAGGGGCGGTGGGGCTGCTGCTCGTGAGAGCGGACCCACGGCAGGGAAGTTCAGGAGAACTGTCTCCCATGGGAGGGACCCCACGGCCTCACAGGGGAAGACTCCTCTCCTGGAGCAGCAGAAGGAAATCTCGGTGATGGACTGACCAAACCCCCAGGCCCTGTCTCCTTGCGCTGTCGGTGGGAAGGAGGGAGGGGCGGGGAAGGTGTTCTAAGGGCTTATTTTACTTCTCATTATCCTCTGACTCTGTTAGTAACAAATTCACTTTACAGCTTAAGTTGAGCCTGTTTTGCCCTTGAAGTGTTTCTCCCGGTCCTTATCTCATTCATGAAGCGTTCGTTGATTTTTTTTTTCCTTTTCCCTCCTCTGCCCAGCTGTGGCAGGGGAGGGTGAGCAAGCGGCTGTTGTGGGTGCCTGGTATTGGGCCAGCATCCAACCACAACAAATTAAAAAGAAAAAAATGAATGTTACAATAAGCTCTACTTTTTTGTAAAACAAATTATTTCAAATGATAGGAAACAAGAAAGAGTGAACACAAAAGGAACAGTAAGCACAGCAGAGAGAATCCACACTATCAAGTAGGACAAAGAAAAAAATAATTGCAGTCACCCAAGTTTTGCTGTTATCACCACACACTTCAAAGAGAGCAAGAGCCATGGTGATCTCAGAGACTGACACTATAAAGAGTGTTAGGAGTACCCGAAGAACGAAGGTAGTGGCCTTACTAATCAAGAACAACCAGATACCTCTTTCATCAAGAGTAAGAGAAGGAAATCCTAGGTAGCTTTAACCTGAAAGTTATTATAAATACCTCCTTTGGAGGAAGATGAAACTAGGAAGTTAAAAAATCTGTGTATTTTGGAAACAAATACTTAAAGCAAGTAATTCAGTGAACTTAATCTATGCTTCATGTCCCAAAAATTCTTTTAGTACTACATTGTGCCAATTCATGACTGTCTAGTTTAGCTAGGACATCTGCAATCATAAGTTTTTGTTACTGTAGGAGCATGTTAGCATCTAGTTCTAAAATTAAACTTCTTATCCCCCAAATTGTAACCTAGGCCCCTACAAGACTGCATTATTATATGACACAGACTGTTAGAATAGTCTAACCATGCTGAGCTACCCCAAGCATGGTAGAACAAGAAACCATGTTAAAACACCAGTGCCCCTAGAGTTGCCAAAAGGTAGCATGTTCTTCTCCATATGCAGAAGATGTAAGACAGAACAGCTTCAGGATAAAAGTGTTATTAGTTGGGACTGAACATATAAAAAAATATCCTATTCAGGATGATTCAGCTTTCAGGAGCAGCAGACTTCTGACCTTTCAGGTAACTAGCAATTGATTTCCTTGCATGAAATTGGATTTCCAACTGTTAGAAGATAGAAAAGATTGTATTTGATCTATAGCATCTGCAGAAAGGCAGAGTCCACCATCTGATACTTACTGTTGTGCTTAAAGATTCGAATCGTTGCTCCTGACAGTCTTGCTCCAAGCACTAGTGATGCATGATTCAGTTCATCACTCAAAATCAGACAGCCCTGAATTAGAAGGGGAAAGAGGAAGATATTGAAAAGGTTATGTTTCACAGCCAAGCATGTAACACCGTTCAGCTCTGAAGTGCTTCAGGATCATTTAAGAAAAAAATATTCTATCATAAATGCAGCTAGTCCAGGCAAGACTTGCTAAGACCCAATTTGCAGCCTTATTATGGCAAATAAAAATACACAACTTCTCTTAACTGAAAGAACCACTCAAGTTTCACTTTTGCTGGAAGTCCTGCAGATGAATCTGCCTGAATATCTCATGCTGCTGATGAGTACTCATCCTCCTATGCAGTCAGGTAAAACAGGGAGCAGAGCAGCTTATCACAGTTCACTCAGCGAGTCTACAGTGCTGCTAAGAAAGAGGACACAGAAGTCCTTGATTAAAGGCCTTATCAAAGTTGCACTATTTCTTACATTAGGAAGCAACCACTGACTAAACCCATGTGTAGATGGAGGTAATATACAAGGGACAGAAAGTGGAAAACAAAATTGCATTGTGAAATGGAGAAGTTTTCTGAAGCCATTAAACATGACATTGAATTCATTTGCTTTTTTAAAAAAACCAGACAACAAATCCTTGGACAAACATTAAACCAGGATATGTATGTTTTGAGAGCAGTGATGATTACAGGTCAATAACTGATATGCTGAAGACTCAGTCACAGCGTTACCACTGTGGACTACAAGAATGTATATTGGGGGATTAATATATAAGGAAGCAACAATATTTCTAAATAACCTTGGTCCACCTCCAATTACTATGCAAATGTGCTGCAACTTTAAAAGTGACTTTGCTCAGTTAAAAAATCTAGAAAGGGTATCAAAATGATGAAGATCTAGCACTGAAAGATGGTCATTCCATGCTTCTCTAATAACAACTGATGGAGGGAATAATCAAGAGGATTTCTTCTCTGCAATGGGAATTACTAGAAACGACTGTGAAAAGCATTGCCTACAGTTATACAAGGAGTGTCACAGACAACAGTATTTTCTTCAAAATAAAGGAAACTGCACTAGAATTGCGATGAACTTAGAAACATTCTACATTCTGAGAAAGCCCGAGACTGGTTTTCATCAGAAACTGCAATAAATGCCATGTGTTCATACTGCTGCTACAAACATTCACATTACATAGTTCATAGACTTTGGCATAGGCAGTATGAAAATTTCCAACTAGTGTTTACTCTTTGGAACTACTATATCAGACTATGTATATATCAGAGGGCATTGCTGTTAAACACCACTGTATCAAAAAACATGAATATAATAATCCAGTACTAGTATCCTTCTTGGAATGGTAGAAAGCAGGAAAAGTGATAGATTAAAAAAAAAAAAGAGGAAGAAGAGATTAATAGTCTAGAAAAAGCTTTTCCATAAAAACAAGGACAAGCATTTGATGGAGAAAGTAGACCTAACAAATTGATCAGCAGCAGCAACCTCTTTTCACCCCCTGCTAACAGGCCATTCATTTAGGAACAAATTAACTTGAAACTGAAGAAGTAGTAAAGAATCTAATACTGTCTGCCTGTAGAGAGAGGGCCACGGATCACATAAGCCACTGGTACAGCAATCCCTGATGATCATATGTAAAACTGGGTGCTGCTACTACAGTAAGACTTCACTAGCATTTATGAGCTAATTTACATTTGAGAAAGCATCCAGGACAAGGCTAACAGTAACTGGAGGTAACACTACTTGGGCTCTAGAAAAACATTTTAGTGAAGATCAGGCTTACCACCACATCCTACAAGGCCTATTGAACTGAATGCCACATTTTACCACAGAGTGCTATGTACATAAATCATGTAATTCAGTCCTGAGCACTTAATTTCACAACCCACATATATATGGAAATTAATTTGCTTTCTTACAACCAAAAAATATCCTTCAAGCATCATTGTTCTAACTCAACTGTCTAGTCTCTCAATCCAGAGCTATGATAAAAAGCTCCGTGCTAAAGGCAGTACAGAATGGTGTTATTAACTAACTACACTAATGACACTTCCTGACTACATTATGCTAACTACATTAATGGCACTTACTCCAAAACAGGCAAGTTTAAGAGTCTAGCTTAGCCTCAGATGGTCTAACAACTTCTAAGTAACCCTCAAATTTCCCATTATCTGTGGTCTAGACTCAGCATACTTGGCAGTGACTGTACCAGGCACATGACAACTTGGCTGTGAACAGAGGGTGTCTACTGATGAAAACTACCAGGTGCAGAAAGACCTGGTTTTAGGGATGCTTTAACAGTGCTGAAATACGACTTTCAGTCTACACCAACTGTACCTATTAACAGCAGCCTGTACTAAGCAGATGCTGAAAACAAGGCATAGTGAATAAAGATCAACTAAGTAATGATGAAGCTTTTGAATTCCTTTTGCTGACTAATGCTGATCAAATTATGGCGTAGAGATGGATCTAGGATAGTCAAACTGTAATTGTTGCTATTAAAAGAGGATTCAGTAGGAACATAAACTAAGTGCTTCAGGATTCCACAGAGCAGAAAAAGAACAGGTGGTCCAGTATATGTGAGCATATAATGGTAGCTTGTTTTTAGCTAATTAAATAGTAACAGACTAACCCAGATATCATTAACGTCAAACATATCTTGTGATCCAGGCAGCTTTGCAGTTGAAAACGTTAAGTAGGACATGCAGAAAGACACAAACAGTCTTAAAAAAAAAATTAACCCAAGAGTTTAATCAAGCATGGGAATCTCTGAGCTTTACTGAGGACTACCAAAGCATTGCCAAACAGGTTGTGCACACACACTTAATTGTGTACTGGGTGGTGCCAGAATTCAGGATTTATGTGTCCTTATTTGCAGACAATGAAGAAATCAAATGTGCAGTGAGAAGCAACTTCAGGCAGCCAAAAAAAAAACATTTAGAGAACATTCTGAACTGCAAAATGGTTCATTTGACAAGAACTCTTTTCTTCACCAGAGTGTGTTTTCTGTTTGGAGTATCCACCTGAGTATAAGGACACTTGTATTGTTATAAGGCAGAAACTTCTTACTACTTTATTTCAAGTGTACAAAAAACTAAGTATCCTCATGACTAACCCAGCACAGACTGCTGTACCCATTTATGACAAGAGTTGGCTTAGTAAATGTACAAGTGAGCTGTATAAAAACAGGTATGTTACGTGCCTTGAAATTTACTGTTCAGATTTTCTCAATGGTTGTAAAACCTGTTGAAGTTCAAAGGTGAAAACTCAGGATCTGAGTAAGGTGTCTCGAGGGTATTCTCATAAGGCATTGAAGATATACAGAAGATATGCTCCACATAGAAAAACAGATCGAGTAAGTTTGCAGGAATGAGTAATTTGTACTGACAACAACCAGCAATCTACTTAAATGTATCTGACAGTGTGTACTAAATCTGAAAGGTCTCACAGAAATCATTAATCATTTTTCTGTTGAACATAAAACTGGAGAGATGTGGAAAGACAAAGCCAAAAAATGCAGGTAAAAAGGTATGTCAGAAGTAACACAAGTTGCTCAGATTCATAGCGCTGCAAAAGTATTTGACTCCAGAAAGACTAGATTTGAAGCACATCAGACTCAAAAATGTTGGGGTTTTTTTTATTGTGCAAAGCATTTCATATTTAAAATTTAACAGACCAAAAGAAAAGGCACATTATTTAGACAGTGCTACTTCCTTGTTACAAAAAAAAAAAAAAAATAGCATGCAGGAAGACACTGCAGCTAATCAGACAGAGAATCACCAGGAAGAAAAGTTGCCAGGAAGAACGAGACAGCAAATTTATAATCTGTAGATACTGCAAGAGGAAGATTTACAAAGTAGTATCAGGAAGTGAAAAAATAAATTAAATAAAAGGAAAATAATTCACTACACAGGGACAAAGAATTTCAATAGACTAGTAGTATTAGGGTGACAGTGAATAATTAAAAAAAAAACCACCTGTTCCAGTCCTTGCATTATTTTACTCTAAGGAGGAGCTAAGAGAACATATATTTTGCATTAGAAGATGCAAACAAAAATTTCACTGTTATTTCATTTTCCAATAACTAAAAAAACCTAGTTGGAGATACTGGACACTCAGACTAATTGTCTACTGTTTTACGAGGCACACAGTAAACATCATGAGTCTTTACTTATTTGACCTTATTTCCCTCAAACAGCTTTGCTACTTTTTCAAAGGGAGGATTTTTTAGCTGTCACTCAAAGGTAATAAATTCTCTGTGTACCAATATGCAATTCAGCTTATCTGTGTATCTGATACAGTCAGTTCTTAGTGTCTCAAAAACACCAAAGTACCTCCACTATTTCACACACCAAGGAATAGCCTGAGAAAGCAAGACTTAACATGCTAGGCTTTTTGCCAGAGAGAAAGTTCTGGGCTGCTACTGGTCCCATGGATGCTGTTTCCTGAAGAGATTTTTGCAACGGTTAGAGATGCACACTGTGACCTACAGTTTCCATAGAGAATATCTGCAGGGGTTGCCACTGAGGAAACACAAAAGCAAACACGTAGCTTTTAGAAAATTTAACCACTAGAATCTTTCTTAGGTGAGCTTTGGTCCATGACTTAAGCCATACCTTGCCAACTAAAGCAGGAATGTTCATAGAGTTGGTTGCAAATCCCATTCCATATGCCATTGCAGATTCCACACCTAGGAACCTGGCAACTAGCTTTTCCAGCTCCTCATGCTTGTCCAAGTTTCCTGCACATAAAACAAATGGGAAATTCAGAGTAAGCAGAAGCTTTCACTACTGCTAAATTCTACAAAAAGAATTTCCACCAACCAAGCTACGCTTTATTTAAAGGCCCCTAAGGGAACACTGAAAAAAACCCATATATGAAAACATAAGTAAGACAACTGCTGTGCAATGTAAATCCAGGAAGTCAACTTGTCCTCACTGAAGTAAAAGTTTCTTTATTGGTTAGACTAAAGTTCAATGCTGGAACAATTAATGGTACAAAGACCTGCAATCAGATACAGACTTTGAAATACACATTCAGGGAACATACTATCATCCTCCAACTTACCCATCTCCTGCCTAGTGCTGCACACCCCAGCTCCATACTGGGAGAGAACTTTAGCAGCTGCTTCTTGGCAAGCCCCAGCCTTCTGTGCAAATCCAAGGTAGTTGTAGGAACCCATATTTATAATGTCTTTTATCACTCTCCCTGTGTACCTGTGTTTTAAAAACAGCACAAGTTAGGATACCCAAAATTTAAAAAGTTATTTACACCAGAAGATTATTATTTCACTTTCCTAGACTGTACACTGAAATGTTAAAACTCAATAGAACCAAACATTATTTCAGTACTGCCTCTCATCATCAAACTGCAACAATCAGTGAAAAAGATTCTTTCCCTATCTTACAATCTCAATCTCAAATTAATTCCCAGAAGAGTTTATATTTAAAGGTGAATTTGCTATCATATATAAAATTGCTTGAGGCTTCTCAAACCATCTGTTGCTCTGACATGTTTCCCCCTCCATCCCAGAAACATACAAGTTTTTTTTTCAATTACAAAATAACATCTCTCTATCAATTAACTTGGCAGCCCCTCAAGCGGGATATCCTCTAACCACAGAAAGGAAACACATCTGGCACTTCTGTGCTAACAATACGTGACAAGGAGAATAAGGAAGAAGTTTAGCAGAAAAAAATCTGTTTTAATTCTTTTGCCCTTGAAAGCCAAGAAGAGACATAACTAGTTTCACCAAGTACTGTGCTGCAAACCTCTTCACATCAAACTGGTGATATGTCATTTCCAATTTGTAAAAATCCTTTCATTGTATTTCCGATTTTGTTTCGACAGACTACCTCAGTTCTGACTCAAAGCAATCATGTTAGATTCAGTTCAGGCAGCAGCATTTACTTCAAGTGGAAGAACTTCTTCTAAATGAAGAGTCACAAGCAGCAGTGCAATCCAAAGGACCTGCCTCAGGTTCTTATCATGCACAAAGGTATAAATTTTATTGCAGGTGCATGCCCAGGGGATCATAATACAGTAAAGTAACCAAAAGATTATATACAAATCATCGCCTCAGTGGCTAAATGCATTTCAAAAGAGCAAAATTCATTGATTCAAGCTGCTAGAAAGCTCAAACTAAACATAATTCACTGCTCCTTTAACCTCACAGCCTGCAACTTGCTTTTAGAGACCCTATATTTCAAGGCAGGTCTTGCAAGTGTTTTCTTCAATTTGGACTCACGTGAATGTCCAGTTATAGTCATGGGAAACTCTCTCCATCATGTCCACTTTGGCCCCTGGCACACTGCAGATCGGACGGTTCCAGCTGTCCCGAATGCGCATATAGAGGTTTCTGTTGTAGAAATTTTCAAAGTCCTGGTACAATGGGACAAAGTCCTGAAACACATCAAAGGCACTCAGAGTAAAAGGAAAGTATATACAATAGCAAAATTAGAGTAAGAAGAATAATTCTTTTCTGTCATTCTGGTGTAATGAAAAAACTCAAGAAAACACAAAACATAAAATAAACCCCTTCATTAAATCCTTGGGCATATAATCTTTGCAGGAGAGGTATAGTCAGCCTTCAGAATTAAGCAGAGCAAGGGAACATGCAATGGCTTTTTGGCACCATACAGCATACACTGCTCTACTGAATACACAAAGACTTTGAAAACTAAGGTGCTCTACCATATTTTATTCTGTGCACAAGAAATGCATTTAATATAGCAGCACTAGCATTATTTTACACATTACCATTAGAACTTTTCACAACTTTTTGTTCTGAATAGAAGCTAATAAGCTACGTTATGGCACCGCTCTTCTGTACAGCTTATCAACACTGAAGTCCCATGTGATTTTTATGAATGAGCATTTCCTGAATTTTAGCTTCCCTTCCAATGTTTTCCAGGAAAAGTAAGTGACTGCCTTGAATGGATAACACAAGAATGTCAAACTAAGTGCAGCAGCAAGGACATCTGATCACTCAAGAACATTTTTTTTTCTTACTCCAAAGTCACAAGATTTCCTTTTTACTGTTTAATTAAAGAAAGTTTGACATTTAGTAACGATAAGAATGCATAATTCATTTGCTTCTGTTGGGGGAAAAAAAAAAAAGGCACCTTTTTAATCATCTACAGAGGAAAAAGTAGAATTTATTACAAAGGTATGAGCCAGCAGAGCATTTCTTCCTGTTTTGCACAAGAAAAATGCAAACATTGTGAATTTTATTTTTGGTGACAGTATGAGAAAGGCAGAGTATCTATCTCACCAAGGACTACAGTGTCAGACATTTGTACCACTGAAGTAAAACTGGGAGCATTTATGGCAGATTTTTAATAAAAACACAAACGGGCACTGACAAGCTCTTACTTAGAATGCTTGCCTGCAGGAGGAGTACTTTTTTCATTACCTTCATACTGTAATGATTTAACAACTTTGTCCTTGCAGTTTGGAGTAAAGGAACATTTAGGTCCATACCTTTGCATCCTCCCACCAGCAGCTGCACAGGAAACACCAAGCCCAAAAGTGCCAACTTCTAAGCCTAAGCACCTAAACCCATTTCTGATTTGCCTGTGCCAAAAAGGCACAAAGATATTAATTTTTGTCATTTCAACTATGGAAAAACAACCCAAATTTAGCTAGCAATCACTCTTCCAGAGAATCACAAGCATGTCCTTTCTCAAAGACAGGCAGTGGGAATAAAATTTCTATGCACTAACATGCACAGAATGGCAATTATTTCTTCCATGTTCCGTCCCAATTCATGACACAAAATCAAAATAATTATCCACAATTGTTTCAAACCCTCTGCTATGTTATTTGTAGAGGGGTGGAGGAAGTGAGATCAAAAAGAAACCCTGGCACATTAGAAGATCAATACTTGAGAGACTTGTTAAATCTAATTATAATCTACTGAGATGCTTGTAAGTATTTTCCACTCCTCTCAACCATCTATGCACAAGAGTTCAGCTTTGCAATAGTTATCCAAGCACACCAACTATATGACCCAAGAAACAATTGATATTTTAACCAAGGTTCTTGGCTAGGAAGGGAAGCTGGAAATGAGTCATTATACCAACCCAAGCAGGTATGCCTGCATTGATACAACCCAATCCCACTCCAGATTACTCATCAGATGAGTTTTCTTTTGAAACCCAAGCTGACAAAGCCGGAACAGTAACAAGCTCAACTGGTGAGATAAGGACAATCACCCACAACAGGTTGGCACCACCAGTATAAGTAACAAAAGCATGATCTTACAAGCCAGCATTAGAACGAAGTTTAAAGGGATTTAACTGAAGTAGAGAAGTTCTCTGAACCTAATGGATTATGATAAAGAAAAAATGTGTCTTAAAAGTCAAGAATTCAAGGAATAAATTATGGGTAAGGGAATTAAGGTTTAATATGGGACACGAGCTTTAGTTTTTTGGGGTACCAAGTTGTAGGATTATAGTAAAGGACTTTAAGTTGAGGTATCAGCATACTGTGAACTCCTTCATTATCTATACATGTACCCCTCCCTCCAACAAACCATCCTCAGAGATAGGTCTCATGAGAAAGTTCCTTGGAATAGACAGGCAGGAAGTACTTTGGCATAATGCAAAACTGGATTGTCTATTTCCTCAGTAATCCTAACCCCACTGAGGGGTTCTCAGGACCCACGCATCTGAGAATGTGTAAAGAGAAAGCGTAAGGATATTGTGCCTTTATAAACTGATACTGACTTTTGGAGTTTGAGAGCCCTCTTTTGGAGCTGGCATACAGGAGCAGATGGTCTGCTGGTTGGTTTGGGGGCTGGTTTATTTATCTCCTCCATGCTTCTGCAGTCTGGCATTCCAGATAAGAAGTAGAGAAGATAGTACAACAAAAAGCCCACTTGAATTCCTCATGCTAATTTAACGTTTTCAATCTTTGAACCAAAAAAAGTAAACACCTGGGAGGAAGGGATGGATGAAATCTATCAATCCATACTTTTCACCCAGAGGGTGTTCACCCAGAGGGCACTGGAAGAGACTCCTAAGGCAAAGCGGTCACAGCACCAAGCCTGACAGAGATCAAGAAGTTTGGAGAATGCTCTCAGGCACATGGTGTGACTCTTTGGGCTGTCCTGTACAGCCCTTGTGGGTCAATGTCAATGTCCTTGTGGGTGCCTTCCAACTCAGTATATTCCATGATTTCAAATTTTTGACACATGCAGCCACAGTGCTCTGCTGCAAAAGTGTCCTAGAGCTGGACACAACCACTGTCACCTTTAAATGGCATTCAGAGCTTGTTGTTTTTCCATCACATTCTCATCTTATTTCAGATCCAACACTCCTTCTAGCCGTAGAGTCCCTACGAATGCCAGTCTGAGATGAAACAGTTTCATTCAAGGAAAAATATTCTAGGAGTTGATTCTTTGAGCAATCTTCTGAATAAGCCGAGTCAAACAACTGCGAAAGTTACACTGCTTCCAAAAGAGAGAGCAAAAGCAGCAAGTTCTTTCATTTATGGAGCTAAAAAAAAACCTAAACAGCTTTATTCCTGTCAATTTAAGCCTTGAACACATCCCCTATTAGTGAGGGGATGCCTGATGAAGACACCGAAGTACTAGTGGTCTGCCAGAAGCCCGAAAAGCATAACAATTTCAGTGAAAAGCACAGCCCATCAAGGGAAGAATAAAATTCTCCCTTGGGGTGCAACACCTTAACATAGGTGATTAAGGAATCCATTATTTCATCATACTGTAAATTAATATTACAAGTGAAGGTCATAACAAGAGCTTTGTAGCCTTTAGCTCAGGGCAAAGGGACATGCAAATGCAGTGATTATGCTACTTTTAGAGCCAAGTTTTCACAGCATTGCACCTAAGCTAACAAATGGTGCCATAAGCACCAGCAGGGCTTATCTGCAATTCGCATAATGTGCTCCCTGGTAATATATAACTGACTCTGAACAGAAATCAAGCAGACAATTGCAACAAATTTCAGGCTTCTGAAAGGAAGCAGAAAGACCAGTTTCATCTCATTGTTACATGAGTCAAAAAGTGGAGCAATAACTGTGGGTAGCCTTTGTACCATCAGGAGGCCTCTGATGAGCTACAGAGATGTTAAGATGACACCGAACAAAAGACTCCAGTTTACTGCCCCGGAAATATTCCTACAGCTGGACTCCTGTGAACATGTGTTTGAAAACCCCAGATGCTAGAAACACGTTCTAACTGGGCAAACTACAGAGCATGAAGCAGTATATTAGAGAGTTATCAGCCCCATTTGCACAGTCACTCCCATATACAAAACATGTAAGGTAATCAACAGGCAAATTAGACTGGAGGAAAGGTAAAAGTGATTTTCATCCTGCCTAGAAAATCCTATAAGCATTTTGCAGATTTAACGACATTGTATGACCAGACAGCACATTAAATTGGGTACGCATAAATTGATTCCAGAGTAATTGAGAATTTTTCATCTTGCCGTTTACCCATGCCTAAAACAGACGGGTAATGCTTCAGAGGATGTGCTACACAACACTGGTTTCCAGGAAAAGCTCAGCTGGATGTATTTGAAACAAAGCCAAAACCCATGAAACTATTTCCTGGAAATCAGTACTAGCAAAGTGTGTCCCTTTTCACCCTTTTGTGTTTCAACAGTGAGTGAATATTAGGTTTTCCTGGAATCATTCCTATCAATGCATGGCTCTAATAAATTCCAAGGAATTTACCTGCCATCAGAGACAGCTGTAATTCAAACCTATTCAAAATCATGCTCTGCTCTTTAAATTTAGCCACTTGCATTTTTCTAGTTATGATGCAAAATAAGATTATACTATTAAGTGACAATTTAAGGAAGGATTTGCTCTTCTGAAATAAACTGCCCTCCCTAACACAGAAAAACTGAGTCTTTTTCTTGAGTTTGTTTTTAATACCACATTTTGGACCCAAGTTTATGTTATGAGTTAAATGTAACCACCTTCAGAAACACACCTCAGAAAATCCACATACTTCAATTCCATGCTTTTCAGAACAAGTTCATTCAGCCCTTTACAAAATACTTCCTCACACTACGTAATTTTGTAATTTTTCACCCAAGCAATTATGAACTATTTCAAAAAGGTAAGGCTAATCCTTTTGCTTGATACTTAAGAAAATCATAATAACCTAGTTGGCTCTTCAGAATTTCAATAATAAAAAAGTTACTTTCCACACAGAGGTCACAAATCTACCAGAAAGTACCCCAGTGTAATCACAGGGCTCCTCTGATTCGATGTATTAGTAATAATAAAAAAGGTGAGTTTTGAGCCTTTTCTGCACACTAATATCTGCACTCCCTTACCAAAAGGTGATTGGGCTGTCATCCAGCAGAGAGATTCAAATATTTGAGAAAATAATTTCAAAACAAGTTATTGAGCACACACCTCCCCCTCCACCTCCTGCACCAAAATAACCCCTGGCTCCCACATTAGACATGCTGCAACGTGCTCTCATCAATTCATTTGCCAGCAAACAAAGCTTAAAGCAGCAAAGGGTGAGGATAAGTACTGTATGTTCTAGACCTCACATGATCACTTTTCTATTTGTCTGATATCAGAAACAGCTCTTACAATCTAAGTGCTAGAAACATGATTTGGGGAAGTACACTAGGCTGAGATTTCTCCAACACCAAAACTTCTTTAAACAGGATTTCCTATTTTTCATTTTTACACAATATTCACTGGCACTTCATATTAGCTCCATCTGCAGACATCCTATGTACAAACAAAACCAGAATACATGCATCTCTTCATGGAAGCCATAACCAACACAGAAACTGAAAGAGTTTCAATTCATCTGTCCAGAAGGCATACTTGTTAAGCAAATGTCTTTCAGAGTAAGATGTAAGATGCAATGCTGAGTTAATTTATAAAAAAAATCAAGGCTACATTTCTTTTAGGACTAGGATACTCTGTTGCTAACCACCTCTGTGCTTCAAGGTCCTCTATGGCAATCTTTACTGAGAGCCTAATATCAATAATGTGTTACTGAATTAGACATACTGCCCCCTTTCTGTACACTCACCCATGTAAGAGCCATGACTGCTCCCACAGAAAAGGACTGCTGTAAGCAGTTCTTATACACTGGTAACAGGACAAGCGTTTCACAACAACTGTGCAACAGAAATGTAACAATTACAGTATAGAGTAACTGCACCAACACTTCAGTTACTCCTTTAGAATTCTCAACACCATGAATACATATCAATATTTAAACTTTTATTCTAATGTCTTGGTAGATTTCTGCAACTGTTTTGACTGCTCTCCACTGTACTTTATACACAGAAAAATACAAGGGTGTCATGTTCTCAAGTGTCATAAACCAAAGTAGCTCAAAAGACATTAATGAACACATCAAGTTTCAAGTTGAGATTTAACCAGCATTCTTTAATTAGATATTTTAACTATTAAGAGGGATCCAAGATTTTTACTTTCATATTCCACAAGTCAGTTTTGGCAAAAGTATAAATTTAAACTCCTGTACTTTAAACCAATATGAAATGCCTTTTACTCATTAAACTCCTGTAAGAATGTTTGTTTTGGAATTTAGTGCCCTACTGTGACTCTGCTTAATTCTACTTCACAATGTTCACAGAAGGAAGTTACCATGAGGTAATTTTAGGCACTGATCCTTAGCTAATCTACTGCAAAAAAAACCAGGCACTTTACTCCAGTGCTGTTTCCCTTGATTATTTGTTTGACTTACTGAGATGTCCCTTCTGCGTCCTCCTATTTTCTGCTAGCCAACTGCTTTTGTGGCTGCACAGAGAACCAGAAACCAGCAACTGGGAAAGAACCTCCCTTAACATTTTATAAGCCAGATTGGCTCCCCAAAGCAGTTGAGGAAAACAGAACCCAAATCATCAAGAGTAAGTAAGACCTTTGGAGAAAGCTCACTGACAGTCACACTCTTTAGAAGAGGGCTCACATTAAGAGTTAGCAAGAAAATAGCTTGTGAACTTCATGTTTCAACAGTAGCTTTCCTAACAACAATTAATTCCTGTGAGGAATAAAGATCTCTGAAAATAATTTACAAGTACTGAAAATCAGAATTATCCATTCCAGGCTAACTGCTGAAGCAGGCAAGACCTTTCACCTGGTAACAGAAGCTTTTTTGAATAGGTCTTAACATGAATTTATTCTTTCTAATCACTATCAGTGAGCCAGGAGTCAGTGCCTAAAATTACTCACCAGCTAACCTGCATGTGTTCTGGACTCCAAATGAATTTAAAGTCATATAGCTTGTGCTCTGGAGCTGACCCACAAGCTTCTCTTTGCAACTGCTTCAGGTAAAAAGAATTAATAACATTTCTAAATCAAAACTCAGCCTCCAGATCAGCATCAGAAAGCCTCCCAAATTCAAACCAGAGCCTTTCTTTAGGTACTGATGCTGGCACATGCAGTGTCTCTTCCCCAAACCCTTGTTTCTGCAGCTGGGGGATCTTTCAGTAGGTTGATATAACTGTCAGTGCAACTTTGCAGTGAGACAGATGAGGAAACTACTCTGAGGAAAAATAACTCAAAAGAAACATTATTTTTTTAACGACACAGCAGTACTTGTATAGTATTTGGGGCATCCAGAAGACAAAGAAAACAGCAGAAAACTTTGAACACCACTTCTCCTCAAAGAAACACTCAAGCCTCAGCCACATCATTTCCCCCTGAACATTATTTCCCAGTGGTTACCTTCTGTTCTTCTCTTTCTGTTGCATTTTGACACTTCTCAATCTTCCACTGCCGCATGAAATCTCGCAGATATCCAAAGAGAGTGAGAACACCATAGCCTACATAGGTCAGCACAGCAACCAGCATTGGTGTTTCTTCAAAAGCTTCATTGAAAGGCCTTTTGTATAATCCTCCATTGTGCACAATATGATTTATCTATAGTAAAAATATAAAGAAAGGCAGTTGAGGTATTAATTCAAGAAAAGGCAGATAGACATTTCAGAGTAGTCCCCAGCCCTCTGGTCAGTTATAGGCTCTGCATCCCCCCCCACTCAGCACAAAGTGCTTCCAGCTAAGTTCAGCCATTACTGCCAGCCTCCACATAGAAGTTGCCATATTGCTGATATAACCAAAGTCACAGTTACCAATCTAGGGTAGTTTAATCTAACATCTCATTAAAATTATTTAGCTTGCAAAGTTACATACAGAGCATTGCTTACATCTGGGCAAACCAAAATGAAAAAAGTGCCTTCACCAACAGGACACAAATAACAGAATAGTGATGTTTCCTAGGATTACTACAGAGAAAAACAAAATAGAAAGTAATAGTTTTATTGATCTAAACAATATATTCTCAGACTTGGAAGCCTATATTAGTGTAACAAAACAATCATAATCCATGTGTCTCTGTCGCCGTTAGCCTAAAGATGCTGACATAAACACTGTACTCATCCATGAGGCGGACATGACACCACAGACAAAAAAGTCATTGTATATAGAGTCTCAACACAGCATATATGTCAGCACCAGAACAAAGCAAAGCTTTCTGCATAAAATCCACGCTAAAAGTCATCTTGCTACTTACATATCATCTGAAGGTAAGGTATTTGCTAGCTGCCAAATACATACAGCAGGTCTATCTCAAGTACAGTTACTGGAATATGCAATATTTGTGACTATTACAGAAAAGCTTCACAGCTACAAGCCAAGTGCTCGCACAACATTAACACTGGGAAAAAAAATAATGGAATAATGGTTTTAACTAGACTACTTTTTCAAACAGTTACATTAAAGATCAAATCTCATAAGTCAATGAATGAAAACACAGAAACCTAGCCATTAGACGCAAATTGCTGTCTGCATTGCTAAAAGTTATAGACTGGCTGCACTGTAATAGAATGGCTACATATGAAAGAACACTCTCCAAGATATAAATCCCCTTTGTGTAGCATCAAATATATATAAAAATAAGAAATGTATTTCTTAAAATATACTAATCAAAGAAACCTCAACACCTAGGAAAGAAATTGAAGCTAAACACATCCAAAAAAGACAATGGCAAATAATTCCTGAGGGGTGTGAGCCAGCAGACACAATATAACCAATTATTCACCTATGTCACTCATATTATCATATGAGAAAGTAAGGCAGAATTGTACAAACCTCTATAACAGCTGATGAATCAATAAAGGCACACATACTTGCTGGCCTTACCAGACACTGCATTATTTGGAAAGTGATACCTGCTCATCTCAGATGCTGGAGCAAGTCTGTATTTCAAGTCTGTCATTGATAACGTGAAAGCAATTTTTCAGAAGCAAGGGTCTGCTGTTGGGGATACAATTATGCTACAGCTGTGCAGTCACCAAGTATAAGCCACAACAGCACCTTCCCTCCTGACAGCCATTTCTACCTCTTCCCTTCTGTTGACACAGTTTTAAGCAAAGCAAAGCTTTGATTTGGCCAGCATAGTCGAGGGGACTTTAGAATAGGCGCAAGTATGGAAACAAAATAGCAAAGACACAGTAGGAACTTCCCTTTTAGTAGCAGCACTTAAAGCCTGATGCAGGTAAGTAACTTGCAGTGCTTTGAGGCCAGGTTTAATACTGAAGTATTATTTTAAAAACATACTGCATACAGTGGTGGCTTGAGTTAGAAAATTACTATGGCTTTGGAACAAGTGTACGTACACTTGCTTACCACATTGCAGCTCAAGTGCTGGCAATTTAAGGCTTTAATGCAGGCCAAAGGTTCATACACTGTTTTCTTCATGAACGATGCCAGCCAAAGAAACTGCCCCAGCCCCTCACTCCCACTTTGAGCCACCTGCACCAGTCTCCAGCTTGCACAACTAAAGCAACTAAATCTGATTATCAGCACAGTATCCCTTCAACACTGAACCTATCCATGTTGAAAATATAATCATTTGCAGAAGGTTATTCATTAGACTGTAATAGCCTTTACAGTTCTGCTCCACAAAGTCATTCGATAGAGCTCAGCAAACAAGAGCCAGCAGCTTTTGGAGAGAGAGGAGGGGCAGCAGCACCACGACAATCACCAAATCAGTGAGCCAATTGAAAAGGAAAGGAAAAACCGTGAAAGCAAAGGAAAAACCGTGAAAGCTGCCTCTTCCCTATTACTCTCAGGATTGCTTAACTGTATCACTATGGCTCCAGTACCCAAATCTATAGAATTTTATTGCATCCACATACAAGAAAGACCATGCACCAAAGCTCCAACCACCACAGTTTACAGCTTGATGAATTACAAGTTGAAGTTTTGCATCCTCATGTTGTCAGACCAGGCTGTGAATAGCAGCTATTCAAGAGCAGGCACACTACATACCTGCCACCCGGGCCTGTCTACTAGCAGCTGATTTCTGGATAAGCAGACAGAAAACTGGTAATGACTACTTTGCAAAGTACCTAGGATTGAATAACTAGAGAGTACATCAAAGCTTCTAATGCCTTTCCCAGGTAACTGGAAGTTCAGCTAGAAGAGATGAAAGGCTACATCCTAAAATAAAGGATCTGAGGTTACCAAATACCAAAATGTAGTTAGAAAAAAAACAACTAAGAGAGCCAAATCTATATGCAAATTTAATCAGAATAAAACCATACCAAATTATTCCAGGTCTTTGGAGGTGCCTGGGCTTGTAATGCTAAAACTAAACAAGTTATTCCATATGGTTGAACTCAACATTTCACTAAGAAAGGCTGTTTTAGGAATACCTGTGTTGATTCAACCCATACTCCAATCAATTTCACCTCTCAGTGTCCTTCCACCAATGTGCTTACACATGCTTATATTCACCGTCAGCTACCACATCAGCTGAGAAGCTTGTGTTATCCTAGCTGAATCAAAAAATTAAAGACTGAATGCAATTCCACAAACTCTTCATGAAGCATATGACCATAAAAAAACCTCTAGAGCTGACTACAGAGGAGACATTTATAGTCACATTAAATACAAGCCTATTTGTTTTTCTAAGAATGCCTTATAAATCCATACATTAGACTTCAAATGAAGGCTTACATGCTGCAAGCTCCAAAGCTGCTGCAAAAGAGCAGCAATTTTAGGTCCAGAGACCAACAAAGGAGGTGGCTACAGTTCAGTGCTTCACTTCCTTTTCATGGGAGGAGAAAAAAGGCGTGGAAGATTAAGACTTTTATGATTTCAATAAGCCTTATGATCATAAAGTGAGCCATGACCTTTGAAGTAGAATATACGGCATATCCAAGTACAAAGAAAAGTCAGAGTTCACTTAAACATGGTTCAAAAAAGCACATGTATGCTCTTTCCTGTACCATGCAGAGTATATGTACGCAGAAGAGCACCATCACATTAAAGAACTCAGCTGCAGGAGAATCAGAGAGCACAACTCAGCTGGTTACAGGAGGCAGCAAAGAATCAGCCACAGGTAATGCCTGTATTGGGCCAAACTCTTGGGGAAACAAATCACATTAAACAGTATTATAACAGTTACTGAGCAGCAGCAGCAGCATCACACAGCTACTGCTAGAAAGGACTCCACTGGTCTAAGCAGAACACATCTGAGTCTGATGATAATCACAGAATGTACTGAGTAGGACCCACAAGGATCATCAAGTCCAACTCCCAGCCCTGCACAGCACAACCCCAAGAGTCACACCATGTATTTGAGGGAGTTGTCCAAGAGCTTCTTGAGCTCTGTCAGGCTTGGTGCTGTGAACACTTCCCTGGGAAGCCTGTTCCAGAGCCCAACCACCCTCTGAGTGAAGAACCTTTTTCTAATATCCAACCTAAATCTGCCCTAGAACAGCTTCAAGCCATTCCCTCAGGTCCTGTCACTGGTCACCAGATTGAAGAGATCAGTGCCTGCTCCTCCTCTTCCCCTCATGAGGATGTTGTAACTGCAGTGAGGTGTGCCCTCAGCCTCCTCTCCTCCAGGCTGAACAGACCAAGGGACCTCAGTCTTCATAAAGCTTCCCTTCTAGATACTTTCGCCATCTTTGTAGCCCTCCTTTGGATGCTCTCTGTATCCTTTGTGAGTGAGAAGACAAAAGCCACGCGCAAACATGGGAACATCGGCAGATGCTCCCATAGACAACACACAGGATTTACCACAGGGCTCTGGGTACACACCTTGCATGGCAGGCATGTATTTTAGGGACAGAAGATGCTACAAGTGCTACTGCACGCAGGACAAGTATTGTAACTGCTTATTGCTGCTACCCCAGGAAAGGCCCAGCACTCTGTATTACAGAGGCCATTTCATTCCTTACTGACAGGAAGAACAAATTAAGATGAACCTGGAAGACTTCATGTAAACACCTTAAAAAGATTATTTACGCTGGGACACAACTTTGCTAAATTCTTATTAAATTTAGTAGCTTCTCATTGCAACATACCACACATACTGCAGAAATTTTACTAACAGGTTTGCAGCTTCTATTTTTAGAAACACAGTGTGAAAGACCGCATCCATGAGTGTGCCTCCGTATGCAAAAGTGGTCACATTTATTACAAAGGATTGAGGAAATCAGCACTACAGAAACCACGGCAGTGAGAATTCCATGATGGCAGCTGCTCTAAGCTGTTATGTATTCTGTGGTAATTTTACTGTCACCTTGCACTGCTTTGCTTAGACTTCAAATCTCAGACTGTTGCATGGGTAAAAAGACCAAGTATTTACCACCAAAATTAGAATTAAATTGGTTTGAAACACATTTTAAGCTCTTAAAAAACCCTCACAGGTGATAAACTTGTTTTATAAAACAGACTTTAAGAGTATATTCCTCATTAAAGATTTGTTCTTGACAGGTATTATCAAATATTTTTATTTGCAACTAGTTACTCACAACAAATATGACAGCCCTTAAGATGCACTTACCGCATCTACAAAAATAGCGTAAATCTTCATCATGTTTAAAAGTTGTTTGGTTCCCCCCACCCCCATTAGCAAGTAAAGAATGCAATTAAACTTGGGGTTTTTTGCTTGCTACATATAGGTGACAATTTCAATCCTCCTGAGAATATACTTTTTTTTTCTGACAGTTTACCTCAGATTTAAAACCTTAAACCTTACATGTAACTTTATCTATTATGTTCAGTAGATTTTAGGCATACAGAATTTTGACAGAGAATTTCCTAACTGCATGCTTAATTACTAAATATGATTTACAATAAAGATTTCCAAAGACAGCACAGGTCTGCAGTGCTTCCCTAACAAGTCAATCTCCAGGCTCTCAGATACCTCTGAAAGCATTTCCAGACATATTTTTGAATCTGCTCTCATTTTTATAGACATGAAACCCCATTACTTCCTAAATTTTCCAACTCCTGCTTTCTCAACTGTAAGTATTCTTCAAAACTATACATTTGAATTAAAAACAGTTCTTTTTCTAGGATTCATTTCTTAATGATGGCAAAACAAAAAACTGGAAACCTCATTGAAGATGGGCCAATGTTTTATGTTCCACCTAGAGAAACTGAAGTCAATAGATAATTCAGATAAAGCTTTTGTCCTCCCAACAAACTGAAAACATGAAATTTAGAAAAACATTGGTTTTGTTGTACAATTAAAACAGAAAAATACAACATGACATATCACTTAAGTAGATATTGTAAAAAAAAAATTAACTTGTATACATTTATAACAATTTCTTAGAGCATTTAAGGTTTATCACCAGCTAAATTTGAAATGGCAGTACAAATATAGTCTATATATTTTTAACACTTCACCCAAACTAATTTCTCACTAGCACATACCCCAGTCTAAGAGAAGCCCATCACATCAGCAGCTACCATGAGCATTTGTTTTCATACCAGCACAGACACACAAATTCTCAACAAGTACAACACTGGCACTACACCTACTAATTTAACATGATGGCCTCAAATAATTGTTTAGCCAGGGAAAATGTTGAGTACCTACTCCTTCCACAAAGGCTTACAGTCTTTTATAGCTGAATTTGGTATTAGAAAAAGATCGTTGTGCACAGGTACACTTTTTCAAAAATAACAGTTTTGTCAATTAACATATCTGAACAAGGTTGCAGTCTTTTCTAGATCAGACAACTTTCTTCTCACTTGAGTTTTACGTTACTAACACAATAAATACAGTCAAGCATAAAACCAAGCAAGAGTCGGAAAGTAGTAACTTCTTTCCTCAGGTCTGATATAAGCCTCAGAGTACCTGCTATGAGCCCTAAGGCACACATTTTTACAGGGGTTCGGGGATTAAATGCTAACGTCTAAACCTGGACAAACCCTCCAGCAATCCTGTAACCATGGAATAACCAAGGCTGGAAGGGACGTCCAGTGGTCACCGTGTCCAAGCCCCAAGTCAAAGCAGGGCTAATTACAACAGGTTGCCAAGGGCCACATCCAACAGTCTTGAACTCCTCCATGGATGGAGATTCCACAACCTCTCTGGGCAACTTCTTCCAGTATCTTACCACCCTCGTGGGAAAAATTATTTTCCTTATGTGCAATCAGAATTTCCCATTCTTCCAAATTACATGTGTTGCCTTCCATACTATTGCCACACGCTTCCAAGAGCCTGGTCTCATTTTCTCTATATCCTGCAGCCAGCTAGTTAAGCTCCTCTCTCCGAAGGTTGAGCAAACCCAGCTCTCACAGCCTCTTCATTTCCTGGGAACCCTCCACTGGATTCACACATTGATGTGGTTATGTCAACATCTTTCTGGGAAACTCAAAACTGGACACCATTTGCAAGATGCAGTCTCCCAAATGCTGACTAAGGGGGAACAACCACTTCATGAAGAAGTTAATGAGATTTAGATTCTCAGGATCATCTTTTTTTCCGTCTGAATTTTAAATTGGCACACAGATGTGAAAAAACCTCACAATTCTGTACTCCAATTCTTTATTATACCAGTGGATAGGGTAGTTATTTAGCATATTTATCTTATCCTAAGTTTCATCTGAAACGAGATTCATGTCACTGCTACCACTAAATCACTTGTAGCAAGAAAAACTTGCAGTATCTGCTGCAGTCATCTTAAGTGTGCTCTCCGAAAGAAGTTACACTAACCTGAATTCCAGCAAAAGCATCTAAAAACCAAGAGGAAGCTATTGTTCCCCTGCATCCTGAAGCATCCCACGAGATGAACATACAAGCAGTTTGACTGCTCTATTTAAGAAGAGCAAGCACAAATCACAGGACTACACAAGCTGTTTTTTGCATGCACACACCAAAGCTTCCAGGAAAGAAATACCTATCCTGGTGATTTTAATAATTGTTAGAATTCAGGACTTGTGACAGTTTTAAAGGAATGCAAATCCCACAGTACTCCCACTCTTCCCAACCAAACTATTCCTTGTCTTCCTGAGGAAATAGTACAAGACCTTGTTTACAAAGGCATGCACATGCAATAAGCTATCTGGAAGTTGCTATAAGCTGGTGTTTGAAAACCTTCAAGAAACACCAGGGAAATTAAAACTTGTTTATATAATTCCAGCTCCTATCTAACTGACTTGGAGATACTGCACACAACAGAAATTAAGAACTTGATATCTAAAACCTATATTCCAATTTTATTGTTTTTAGTTTGAGACTATTCCTTCTTTAACTTCTAGAAGCATAACAGAACCATTCTAATGTGAGAAGCACAATTAAGGAGTTAAAAAAAAAATCACATTACTAAGAATTTGTTCACAATAATAGGTAGATTCCAATAAATTATCTTGGAAAATAAGGGCATCTTCTCCCATTAAAGATGTCCCAATCTCCCTATTCTAAGCAAGAAAAATCTTTTTAGATGCAGCATTGGAAAACCATTAGTCATTTGCAAAACACTCCAATGGAGAAATACATTTCAGTTTAAAACTGCATTGCAGAAAGAAAAAGCAATTTCCCCACACTTGTTATTCCCACAAGTGTCTTGATAGCTCCTAAACACCATTTTTCTTTTAAACTCAACACTCTCCCCAAAAGAGCAGAAGGGCATAAAAAGCAGACTCATGCACAACTTGAAGAGGTAACTTCACATCTCTTTTACTAAGATTTGCTCTCTTTCTCCTATCTATGTTCAATTCCTCACATCATGACAATACCCTTTGAGATGTCAGGCTTTTATCTTACATAGTGCAGTATTACACCAGAGCTCTGTATCAATTTTAAGTCCATCTATAAGTTACCATTCTTTCTAACAATGAACTCCCTCAACTGTACACAGTCAGAAAACAGTCACTTTTCTCTAACATTCCACAATTTTTAATTGCTATATGGTTCTTCAACCTCCTTTAATTAAGGTGTTCATAATGAGATTGAAATTCAGTGAATGCAACAATCTCTAAACAGATTAACTTCAAGCAGGACCCAAGTAATCTGAAAACAAGACATCTCAGGAAAGCCAAGAGCTGTTATTTATCTTAGTATTTCAGCAGAATGTTTTTTAATATGCCGGAACCTTAACTTCAAATGGTCACTTTTCTAGTCATTGATGCTATTCCATTAATCTCCAAGGTAGCCAAAGTCAGTTACTGCACAGTTTTAGTAGACAGCAAGGTTCCCTCTCCTCTTAGCAAAAAGAGGTTTAGCAGTTCAGAAGGAGACAAATACAATCTCTTTGAAAATTAAGGCGAACAATTTCACCCTCTTCTGCTCATGCTGGAGTAACAGTAAAGAACCCATTCTATGTCAAATACCACTCCTAGTGAAGGGAGTATCATAAGGAAACCTTTGAATCTAAGCTCTAGGTTTTCTAGGATAAAACCCCCCAAAACAAGATAAACAAACAAATCAAAATTTTAAAATCCCAAAACTTACACAGGTAACCTGAGCAGAAATGTCCTAGGTAGAAGAGGACTCCTTTTTTTTCACACCGTTAAAAATGGGTAAAGTTTTCCTGCACTATCAAGCCCTACTGGAGGGCATGGTAATGTATTACCCTGTCTCTAAGCTCTCCCCTCAGAAGCTCTGTGGTTTTCTAGATAAATTGACAATGACTGAAACATTTCTTTAAACCAATGGTTTTCCTTGCCCCTCCTGTTCCCATCATTTTAGCTAGATCTCTTTCTGCCTCTTATTTCTCACACAAACCCTGTAAAACGCTTTTTTGAAAAAGTTCTTCTCCTCATCCTTATTTTCTGTTTTGGTTTTTTTTTCTACTAAGTAACAATTGCATTCTTTTGTGTAAGCTGCCTCCTTTTTGGTGCTTGCTTACAGTTGCAGATTCTCAAGTGCTGTATGTGATATGTACCTGGTATATACCTACACAGACAAATATATTCATTACAAAGTAAGCATTCACATGTTTCCCTTCTTCTGCATAGAGGCCCAAAACCCAAAACTGAAAAGGTGAAAGACCAATCAAGTAGCCAAATCTGTGATACATCAGCAAACACATCTTCTGGCAGCTTACCACCACTGATGCTATTTGAGAAAGCTAGACATGATTAGTTCCCCTAAACAGTTGCTTCTTCCACTCCAGTTCTAACATTCAGATCCTCACTTCAAATTTAGCCCACATAAAATTACAGAGAAAAGGATGTAATACTCCTAATTATAAATCTCTGACCAGCAAGCAGCTGCCAGAAAGATACCAAACTTTCCTACACTCTTCTTCTACCCTCTGACAATGCCGCTATGTTTTGGCTTTTTGGTAAAATTTCTCATTACCACTTCTCCAGTGAACCCTCACCCGCTTTAGAAATAGTTATCTCAAATCCCTCAGGTCTCCAAAACATATCTGAGCATAGTATCACATGCAAGCTACTAAGTGAATAGAACATCTCATACACCAGCAAGGCTTTTAAGCTTCCTCAGTTTGACATCTATGGTTTTTCCAATTCACACACTGCATCGCCCATGTTTTCCAGAAACCCAGCTGAACAAAATCCTTGAGGAAGTGCTTCCCTACTGCACTTTCTGTGCTCCTGAAGTAGAAGAATATAACTGTATTCAGACCTTCTTCTTTAGAAAGCACAGGGTGGGAAAAAACTCTCACAGAAGAACACTCACCATCACCATGCTTTGTCTTATTACAAAGATTTACGTGTAAGGTTTTATAGCCAGCAGTGCTTGGTGTTTGCAAGGCAAGACTACCAATGCCACGGCTCCCCAAACCAGTACAAGCTGACACTGCTGCCAAACGAAGGTTGTCATGGTTTAGCAAACCAAACCACTACAAAGGTATTGTAACTCCTTCCATTTGTTTACTCCCAGTACTGTGCTATACCTCCCAAGGGCCAGTGCAAGACTGTGAGCAACCATCCAGTTAAAGAAATACAGTAAGCATCCTAAGTTAATGATAACTCAAGAAAAAAAAAAGCTTTGTTTTACCCTGCATCAGTTCTCAGTCTAGTTCACACAGTGAGCAAGTGCACAAGCCTACACTGAGAAAACAGAAGGGACAGCAGAGGATTGAAAAACAGAAGCAACATGAGAGATGATGACAGAGGAAGGCTTTTCTCAAGCAGCTTGAGGTGTTCAAGGAAACACAACTTACTGACTTCTGCTGAGGCTGACTTTAAGAGAACCATTAAGTTCTTTACACTATAACACAAAATTTGAGTGTTTTGCAGAGAAACAACTGGAGTCTGCAAGCACAAATACACACTTGCATCACAGGGTGTTAATACAGCCGGATGGGAAGTGCTGCATCAACCTCCAACTCTGCTCTACAGGGAAGTCCCTGCTCAACGCTACTTGTACCCACAGCCCAGTGCATCGCACCTACAACAACAAAACAGCGGTGAAGAACTGCTAAAGCCTTTTCTTCTAAAGCACAGACCTAGTGCGGTATAGCGAGGTTTAAGTTCAAAGCTCTGCCACCACCAAAAGCCTTGCAGTAAAGTTACAGCCGTGACTCGAGGGTCAGTCATTTCACATGCCGCCACCAGTGCGGTAAGCGAGTAGCCCCCGGGCGCTGCCCTTTCTCCCCAGGCGAGGGCCGGCGACACAAACCACCTGGGTTCTGCCGACATCCCTCACAGCCACACCTCGGTGCCTCCCGGGGTCCCGCCGCCGCGCCCCCCGCCCGCCCCGGCGCCCCCCTCCCCGGCGCACACCTGGGTGCCTGGCGGGCCGCGGACGAAGCCGTTGCGGAGCGCGCCGTGGGCGCCGCCGCAGCCGTTGGCGCGGGGCCGCTCGGGCCGCTCCATCGCGCCGGCCCCGCCGCGCCCGCTCCGCCGTCCCCGCCCGGCCGCGCCGCACCGGAAGCGCGGCCCGCGCTCCCCCAATCGCCGGCGCGGGCGTCACGCGAGGGGACGGGCCCCGCCTGGACGCGCCGGCGCGCGTGCGAGGCGGGCGGACAGGGCCCAATGAGAGCCCGCGCGGCGCCCGGGTGGGAGGGGAGCGAGGCGAAGGGAGCGGCTCGCCCAATCGCAAAGCGGAACGCTCGCGGGGAGGCGGAGCCAGGGCGTGAGCATTGTCCAATCACTTGGCAGAGATGGGACCGGGAACGGAGGGACGGGAAATAGCTAGCCAATCACAGCTCGAGGCCGCGGGAGAGGCGCGAGTGAGCCGCGGCGTCCGTCCAATGGCGGAGGGAGGGTGGGGCGGGGCGGAGGCGGCAGCCAATGGGCCGGGGCGGGCGCGGGCAGGGCCGGGCCCGGGGGGCGCGTGGCGGCGGTGGCGACAGGGACAGGGACAGGGACAGGGCCGCGTGAAGCCGCCTCGCCCTTCTCGTCCCGCTCCGGAGCGCCCGTGAGCGCCTTTCCGCACGCGGTGGGGAGGGGCCCAGAGCGGCGCGGGTTGGTGCTGCTGCCGTCACCATCCACGCCGGGAAACCGGCAGCCCTGCCTCGGGCACGCCGGTGGCTAGAGCAGGGTGAAGGCCGGGGCGGGGTGAGGGCAGCGGGGAGCCCTTCGCTGCTTCGTGTTGAGGGAGCTGATGAAGCGGTTCCTCCGAGACCTGGAGGGCTGGCCCGAGACGCCTCGGGCTGTGTCCTGATGAGATCATCCGTCGGAGCCGACGGAGAGCCCCGGGTGAGAGCTCCGGAAAGGTCCGGAAAGGAGATCAGACGTAGTTACTGTAATGCCCTTGCCAGCACTCGGGAGAGATGTATCCCGGCCGGAGTCCGCGAGGACATCGAAGGGCCTTGCAGGGAAGCCTGCAGACAAGCCTCGGGCAGAGCTTAACCCAACAGGATGTACACTTGGGCGGAAGACTGGTGTGAGCCTGGCCGCCCTGCTGGGCTGTATCGCCCCCGACAGCTGGAGCTGGCTGGCTGTTCGCTCTGCCCACGGCTCTGTTTAAAAACCATATTAGGTTTATGTGCAAACGTGTTTCCTGACAGGGTTTGGAAAGCTGTACTTCCTTTAAATACCAGGTAAATTAAATTCCTTATTTAGTTCGGGGATAGGTGTTACCAACCTCAGTACAGTTTGGGTGACCAAACATCACGCAGACAAGGCCAGAAGGAAACCACAAAGCTTCTGTATTTGTGCGCTATTAAATACCTGTATGCATCCTGGTGAGGGAGTGGGGAGCTGCAGAGTGTTAATTGGCAAAAAGAAAACAGCCTGACATGTTTAATCACACACGGAAGAGATGGAAGAGTGTGACCTTTGATACTTGGAAGGGCTGTGGTTTTTCTTAGCACTTAGCAACGGGGAAAAAACAAAATGAAGAGTTATCAGGTTCAAGCAGATGAATTCAAGAGAATGGTCTCATCCTTTTCTCTCTGATTTGCTGCTATTGATAGGTTTTTTTTGTATTATAGTTACATCTTGGAGCCTTTGTCACGGATCTTATTGCAAATTTGATATGAACATGCAGTACCTAACAAGTGAATTAGCTTCTGTGAAAGGCAGTCGTTTTTCTTCCCTCAGGAAGGCCAGGTTTCAGCCTATTTGTAGGCAGCAGTTCGTGCCCAGTCTGCTTCACGTCTCCACGTCACCTTTGGATAAGAGGGCTTTTTGTAATGCGGGGTACAAACACAGTCTCAGAGTAACAAGTGCAAGCTGGGTGTTTGGCCTTGTTCCTTTTCTTGCTGTCTGTGGCCACTCCCATATCTGAACTGCCACTGAAGCAGGTATGGACTTGCCTCAGCAGTAAGCTTTTTTCACCTGGTTTGATATGCAGTAAGAGAGGGGCTGGGCCATGTCCCATCTTTTGTGTTGCAAGTTGGGACCATGGGGGACACTGGTGTTACTAGGAAGGACCTTGGGATCAAAGCAGCAAACACCCGTTTAGTACTTGAGTGCTTGCGCCAGTGGACCGTCAGTGTAGGTCCAGGGAGGAGCACTGGTGGGGAAGAGACACGGGAGATTTATTTCTGGATGAGCAGTGGAGGGCTTTTGCAGAGTTGAAGTTACCTATGAAGAAACTAATAAATATGAAAAAAAAATGAGCAAGAAAGAGAGAATTGTATTAGGGGCCCACATACTGTAGAACTTTTTGAAGGATTTTTTCTGCTGTTGCCATAGTTGGCTATAAGCATTTTCCTCCTCCCTCCTCTCCCTTTGAACAGAACAGGTTAAATTATACTGACTAGTTTTTGCCATGAGGTGCAGATGGTCCACCTGTCTGCACTCATAGGGCATATGTGGGGCAGCACTCTCCACTCCCTGCCCACCTGCACAGGGAGGAGTTTCACCTGCTAATGCCTTACTTCTGGAGAGGATAAGCTGCTTTGCCTGACAGGCACTGGATCTCACTGCTGTGTTATCTATTGAAGCATAAACCTTTTTCACATGTAGGTACCTGCAGACTGGTCTCTTCATCTGTCCTTGAACCCAGCTAACATGAACCCTTAGAATGTGATGGTTTCAGTTTTGGTTTAGGAAATGTAAATAACATTAAGGGAGCTACTGTTTATCTTATGCAGGACTTTACAGTCTCACACAGCAGCTGCAGTGCTCCCCTGCACAGAGGGACCTCACCCTGCCCTGAGCATGGGGCCAGCATAACCTGGGGTTTGAGGAGCATCTGGTCCCTTCCAGCACAGTGCTGGGGACATGGAAGGCCATGCTCACACTGGGGTCACAATGACAGAAGAGTCCAGGATATCCACGGAGACAAGTCCCAGCATAGGGATGCCATCCCAGGGCACAGCTACTGCCACAGGCAGCACCAAACACATCCCACAGAGCTCTTGGAATCACACCTGGGGGCAACTCTGTGCGCTGCACAAGACACCTGTGTACACAGGTGGCTGCAGCTTGTGCCTCTGGACTCGGCAGTTGCAAAATAGAGAAGCCAAACAAAATCTGAAGAGCAAATTCCAGTTTTAAGTTACATTTTAAGTTTTCATGGATACTATTCCAATGAACTGGCAAAGGGCCTTACTCTGCCAACTGAACAAAGCAAAGGACTGTATCAAAAAATTAATGAGTCAAAAGGAAGAGTAGACCATAAGTAACAAGTCAAGACAGGCAGGGATTGTTGCATAGCAGGCTCATGTCAACAAAAAGCTTACATCACTGGTCTGAGTCTGTGAGTACTGTTCTAACCATCTGTAGGTTTGGGGATCAGAGAGGAGAGTTGTGAACTTTGGAGATGGCAGAAGGGCAAGTTCAGGAAGGAGCTATTGGGTAGCCACTGGGACAAAGTAGCAGAAAATTTACCGCTCCAATGTCCCAAGCAGAGAGAACAAGGGCCTTCTGCGCTGCTAAGGGATCATCAGAACTCATCAGAGCTGTGACTGAGGGGAAGAATTTCCTTTGAGAAAAGGGAGAACTGAAAACTGACACAAAACTGGGCGTCTGAATGATGCAAGGTATGCAGAGAGTCTTGATGGAAGGTCACAAGGCAGCTGTAGTCAGAAATAAACCTAAGCCTTTGACTTCTATATTTGCAATTCAGAGGCAGAAAAAGCAATGGCTCAGCAATTGCATTCAAGGCAGATAATAGCAGACAGTCTACTCTGAGAGGGAACAGTCTACATTCTTCAGGTGTCTTTTCTCCTCTTCTACAGTCTCCAGGTGCAGGCTGAAGTAAGCAGAAAATGCTGAAGGTGTAGCTGAAAAGGCTGCAGTTTGACCAGGACAATGCAGTGCTGTGAGGTGTTACTGTGTCCTGTGTTTCTGTCATGGTTACAGTACCCTAGCACTGAAGGCACAGGGACTGTGCTGCAAAATGCCTCCAGGGCAGCAGGGAACCTTGGTTTTAAGCTTGGGTCTGAATGGCAGAATGTACCTGAAGAATGTAGACTGTACCCTCTCAGAGCAGCCTGTAGCATAGGTGAAGAATTAGCAAAAGTGTGGAAAGCTCTTCGGGGACCTCACAGCCTTGAAGAAAGCAGATAGTTATGCTCAGGAAAACTCGGTAAGCCCCTAGCTAAACTTCATGGAAAGATGGAGAGGCAGTGCTTGGAAGGTTGGCTAGCCTGGTGTAGGAATGACCATCATTTGTCCTCAGCATATCTTTATAAGTTAAAGGTAAACCATCAATGCCCACAGCAGATTGCTTCCTTCTGGTGGGGGCAGGAGTAGGCAGGTACATATTTCTAAAGAATGGAGTTGGTTGGTTCAAATTTAACTGTGCTGAGAATCATGTTTCTGCTCCAGGAGAGACCCTCCCTGTCCTTAACACCTTCTGCTGTGAATGCAACAGTTCTAGGCTCTCTACAGCTTCTGTTTCACTGGCTTGGAAAATAACGCTATTCTGGAAATATTTTAACCTTCAAAGCTATGTAATACTAAAAAGACTGTTCAGACTACTTTCTCCTCTTTTTTACAATGCAGCCTTGACTGAACCTGTATTTGGGCACTGACTTGGACCAGAATTTCTAAACACAGTGAACTGTTTGCTGTTGTCTGTTTGCCTGGAGAAGCCAGGCTAGCCAACGAGACTTGCATAATGTTTTTGTTGTGAAATGGGGAAGGAGTCAGGATAGGAGGTTTATGATCAGAGGTGCAAGATATCAGAGAAGATACACCAGAGACTGAAGAATGTGTATGAGCATGGGTCTGATGAGCCACAAGAAAACAGAGGGGATGATATCTGTTAGGATCAGGGTGTTAGCCAGCAGAACAGGGTATGTGAGGGATTCCAGTGTGGCAAAGGGGATAAATGACAGACGAATTTAACCCCCTGTAGTTGTTATTCCTTTTAATACATACATATAAGTGGCAAAAGTTTAATCCTTCATTAGGAGAGAAGCGGATAACTGTATTTACCTTTTTTATTATTTACAAAATGCATATAATGTTATATTTCTAATGGTGTAAGGAAATCAAACAGCAGGGCACTATTTCCTTGCTCATGGCTCCAGCCTTCTGTCACAAAAGTGTGTTTTAGGTTGCTCAAAGAATCACTGGGAAAAGTATCAGCAAAAGCAGGTTTAATATTAAAGTGAAAGCACAACAAAGTTCATTGGCAAGCTTCACTCTACTACTTACTAGGTGGTTAAAGCACACAGAGAAAATCAGAGCAAGATGTAAAAATCAGTCAGTCTAAACCAACAAAAAATTATCTACATGGAGGCTGGAGATGGGAAAAGGGTAAGAATAAAAACAAATAAGAGAGACCCTCCTGTTGAGTCATAAGGTTTAGAGTGGACACCCGTACCAAACTTAGCCCCAGGTTTGACCAAAGGTTTAAACTTAACAGCACTGAACTGATAACATAATCTAAGCAGTTTAACAAAAAATTCTATAGAATTTACTATAGCACAATGACTCACATGCCTAACTTACTTATTAATCTAAAGTACTTAAAAATGTAGGAGAACAACCTTCATAGTACATTTGCTATTGCATATTCACACTTGCATGCACAGAGACTTAAAGGAGTATGTACAAGGGATACGCCTGTGAAAAATTCCCCTCTAATTCAGTGAAATACTCAATGTTGGATGCCTTTGCATCTTTTCAATGGGCAAAGGGTTGAGCTTCAAGGAGTGGAGATATCAGCTCCTTTGTCGGCAATCAGCAGCAGTCATCCAAGTATAGCAGACGTGAAAGTTTGTGAGCTCTGAGAGACCCCACTCAGAGGGAGATTGCTGGTCACAGCCCACTGCAGTCCTGGAGAGCTCAGAGGGTCTCACTTAGGACTGCTCTTCATAGGGTCACAAGGGAGTTGACTTTAGCCATAGTAATTTTCTATCCTGGCTGCAATTCTGGTTGGTTTTGCTATCAAACTTTCAAAGAAAAGTTCCACTTGGGTTGTTATTTGGGCAAGAAAAGTAAGTTTCCAGGGCTGTTTGTTAAAAAGCGGGAGCTCATTAGCATGAGTTCCTGGGAGCAGACAGTGTTTCTGATAAGCTCAAGAGGAGCTGAGCCCAGGTGCTGTTGGTAAAGGCTGAGGCCTAACAAGCATTTCTCAGATGATAGTGCACCCAGAGGTGGGGAGGAAGGGGGCATGCACCACCACACCTTTTTCAGACCATAATAAAGAGCTGTTTTTCTCTAGGTTTTAGTCAGGACTGACTACCAAGATTGTCCTAGCTTTGTTTGGAGCCTCCTATGCTTTATCTGCTTTTACTTATGTCCCCTGTCCCCAAGACTTCTAAGTGCAGTACAAAACTGCAGTTAGAAACTCGTATCTGTTCCCATCCCACCCTCCTCAATTCAATTTTCTGGATATTTGGCCCTCCTTTGGGCAGTGACTTGGGCAGTGTTTTGGAATGGAGATGGCTGTTTCTCTGCAACAGAACTAGACTGTTATCTTACAGCCAACTTAAGGCCAGCAGTAACATCCATCCACTTTCACTGCATTTCACTCAGTTGTGGAGAGATGTCTGGGGGTAATATCAGAGGAAACTGAGAGGTTATATTCACAGCTTAACAGAGGTTATAACGGTATGGAAATTATAGAGTGAAACACAGCTGTTGCTCCCTGGACGGAATGCGGTTGGCATGCTCAACACCTACTCCACGATGGTTCCCCATACCCACAGTCTGCAACCATAGCAAGGGGGATGGAACAGAGGGTGGAGTGGAGTCACCTCATGTGGGCTCTGTTGAAATCCTTGCAGGGAGGGGAACTCGATGGCACTTTGCAGCCGAGAAACTGCGTAACACTTGTCAGCCAAGGGAGACAAGAGATTATCTTGCTGCTGAGCCAACAGCTGTGGTGAAATCATTCCCCTTGGATGAACTTGGGTCATTATAGCCTAATTGTAATATTAACACACACCTCCACCCCAAAGTTACCTGCCCCCAAGGTACGACCACCCTTCACTGGGCATGTGCTCTGTATTCTTGACTGTATCTTTAAAAACAAAGTGAGAGAATTTTACACCAATCAGTAACAGCGGTATGTATGACTGGAGTCACTCAAGCTCCACCTAAGTGTAGAGTAGTAGTATAAAAGTAAGTTGAGAGTAGGGGAAAAGTTAGGGAAGACTCCATCATAACTGCTGGGACCAGGCAACGGGCTGAACTTGCCTTCTCCGCTGTGGAGATGCCTATTGGGTGAGAATCAAACTATGCATGCTGAATATTTTAATGGGGATTAGAGCTTTTCTGTGCACTGCTTTGAATATGTTTTTGCAGTCAGATACTATCACCAGCACCCATCAAACCTTAACCTGTCACAATTTTATATTAATAAAGAGCGTTATTCCATAAACTGTTAGTGAGTGTCCTTCATGGGCACTAGAAGTCACCAGAAGCAGGTAGTGTACTGAAATAAAGAGGAAGACCCACTGAGGGGTCTCCCTTATGCTTATGGTGCGTGTCCCTCTCTAAGTCAGTGGAACCACGCTCCGATCCAGCAGGACTGTTCAGTGAAGGGTTGTCCTAACAGGACTCTGACAGACTGGTCAGGCACAAGGATCTCGACTTTCCTGGGGTGTTGACAGACAAATCAAACACTAAGGGTGAAGTAAATCTCCCCACACTAAGGGTTGAGGAAATCTCCCCTTTTCACATGACACGAGCTGCTTCTTCTGGAGCCTGAATTTTGGACCTTTGTTTATGCCATCACAGTGGAACTGTGTGGTTTTTGTGTTTTTCTAGGTTGCTTACTGGCACTGTTGGACCAACAAAGGCTGTAGCTCAGGAACCTTGTACTTGCCACTGAGAGAAGCTGATACAAGTTAACCTTGCCAGAAAAAATGATTAGTTTGGTCCCACAATGCAATTCACCTTGTATCCATGTCAGATACATGGTTTAGTACAGCAGCGTTTGGGAATGCAGAGGCATGTTTGGGAATGAATGGCTGAGATGTGATCAGTTATTTCATCATTCTTGGCTTATGTTGGCTTTTGTAAATGGAAATATGGCCTAACAGGGTCTGGTGTCAAGATACAGAAGTACTGGCAGAATGGAGGTGCAGTCAGTGCGTATTTACTTGGGCAGCAGTAGTTGGAAGCAAGGTAATCTCTGTCGCTTCTGATCTCATATTTGGTTCCTGTGGTGTGTAGTTAATCACCTGTGCTGCTTCAGCTTTCATGTCCATCCTCCATGGACATTCACTGTCACCCATGCCTGTTGCCACTCATGTTGGTGAGTGGGCAGCAGTGCAGAAGCAACATTAGGTCTCAGGTTCAGTTAGTTTCTGACGGTGCGTCTGAACAGGCCTCCATGCCCTGTGTTCAGGGTTCCTTGGTGTATTCATTCCTAATGCCTCCATCTCAAACACATCAGGAGTTTGACCTCACATAATGATGAGGCTCTTGTGAGCCAAGTGATGACTCATCTCCCCCTTTCTACAGTAAAAAACAGTCCCATGGTTGTAAACTATGAAGAGGATCTCTGCCTTTTCTGACACCCATGTTGGGTGATATTGAACTAGTGAGTTCATTTTGTTTGTGCCTTGCTTTCTTAGTCCATAAAATGAGAGTAGTGAGACCATTACTGTCCCTGCCCCCCTTCCCCATCCAGGATGAAGTGAAAGGCTGCATCTGTGCGGTATAAACAAAGCCCTAATTTACATGTAAATGCATGTGATATCGCTGTAGCAGCAGAGCTGTAGCAGTGAAGCCCTCCTTGTGTGCAGGCAGCTTATGTCAGCAGAATGAGGCTCTTTTTTGAGCAGAACTTTACCGAGCACCATCAGCTGTATCAGCAAAAAGATTGAACACCAATATAACTACATCCTCATTAGGACCTCGAGGCCCATAGTATTTTAATTTCTAACTTCTTTCTAGGTGCTTAAATACTTTTGAGGATCTGGAACTATCTATTAGCATTATGGAGGTTACCCTCTTCCCATCAGAACCCTGGCAAACAGGCTCAGAGCAGACAGATATGGTCTCACTTTATCAGTGGCTGTGGAGCACTCTGAGAAACTCTGGTAAAGGGCCCAGAGCCCAGCAGAGCATGATCAAGCTGCTATGGCTGACTTCAAGGGCAACATAACTGCTGCTGCTGCTTCTGACAGTGCTGTTAGTACTGCAGGAGACTGGACAGGTTCCTCTTTATTCACCTCTTCCTGTGAGAAGAACAGAACTAAAAATGGTGTTCCCTGGAAAATGTCTTTGTTGATAGCTTTCATTTCATCCTGTACTGATGCTATTACAAAGATGGCACATGAGAGGACAGCATACTGTAGAGAAGAGAGACAGTGAGGACAGTGCTCTAGCACCTGAGCAGTGACCAAACCTTAGCTTGGAGAGGAAGGAAGGGTTGGAGAGGAAGGAAGGAGCAATTTGTTACCTTTCAAATACCAAGCACAGTTTTTCAGGTTCTTATTTTCCTACATCTCTATAGAAAAAATGAATCAAGGAAGAAGATAGACAAGTTGGCAAAAGACATGGCTAAAGGAGCTTTTTTTTTTTTTTTTTAAGTGCTTAACTTTCTACTTGCAGAGTGAGTCAGTTCAATTCATCCAGCAGAAAATTATCCCATGGAAAATTTTCTTCAGGTCTGTGAACTGAAGTGGTTTGGTGGCTGGAGGAAGGTGGCCATGGATTAGACATAAGGGGAAACTACCCCATCTGTGCAGCAAACTGCTTTTGAATTACAAAATCTGGTATAAGGGGTGATGGGAGCTCAGAAAGAACTTGAAGCTCAGTCCAGAAAAAAAGGTCAGTACAGGAAAACAGAAGGCTGCTTTCTCTTCTTTTGGCAAGGGTATTATTATAGATAGAAGAGAGAGACTTTGCCATACAGTGAAATGGGGCAAGGGAGAAATTGAACAGAGTCTTTAATTGCCCATAACTAGGTAGTTAAAAACTTTCCCTCCAAAGTCAAAGGAAGTAAAACTTAACTAGAGGAGATGAAAAATGTTAGAGGCTGTGCACTACCAAGAGGGGAAATCTACCCCAGGACCAGGGATTGATACTCGGGCTTCCATCAGAGAGACAGTGTGATGCTGCAGGCAGGACTGAGCACTCGTGTCTCCCACTCACACTGTGCACAGTGTGTTGATCAGCAGCAGCCAGACAGGGATGCAAAGCTCATGCTGTGTTTGAGCCTCGAGTGCAGGGGAGACATGTCTGTGTCCAACAGGTGTAAGAGGAAACTACGGGAAATGTTTCGTAGGTATAATTTATAGGTAATTCATAAATATTCATAGAAAAATCACATCTCCAGTGAAGATGCTGCAGGCCTGCGTGGTTGCTGTATCGGGCATGGCCATAAGAGGGAAGTGTGTGCTCAGGCATTAGGGGCTTTCTCTGGGCTGGAGCAGCCCCAGCTGTTAGCTGTGGGCTCTGCAAGCACCGTGGATCTGCCTGTGTCCCACCTCCTCTGCAGGGCTAAAAGCAGGGCCAGCGCCTTCGGAGGCATGTGAGCTCAGCCACAGCCAAGTGTGCAGGTAGCAGTGATGGGGATGGGGTGAGAGGGGAACGAGGGTGGGAAAGTGAATTGTCACTTCCTGGAGATAGGGGAGGATGAGATGTGCAACCCTGACCAGTCCTGAGAGAACTGGAGATGTCTTGTTCAGAAATGATGGGCAGTCAGGTGGGGAAATCTCATTTCAGTTTTCTCCTCACACATATACAGATGTCTGGTTGTGTTAGCTGGATCATACTCAGATTAGGGCATTCAGGCTTGAGGATGGTGACATTGAGGTGCTTTTAGGAAGGGCAGGGGACCTTGGGAGAAAGCAAGCTGAAGTCGGCAAGCTTGAAAGATTTATGAAGAGGAATGAAGATACAAAAGCATATGGGCAGGCAACCCTGCTAGCTCTCTAAAGGACATGTTTTGCCTGAAGCACTTCAAATAGCATTTTGTAGGCCACATGCATAGAGCACATAAGCTGTGAAGTGGCAACAAGTGGGTCTTGGTTGTTAGCAACCCTGTCAGACTCAGGTGACTGTTACTGTCAGTGATGGGTCACCCCTGGCTGTGTGCCTTTGCTACATGCTTGTTAAAACTCACCACTGCACAAGGTAGAAAAGGACACTTACACCATGCAATATGGGAACTTGAGGCTTCACTAAGTCCCTGCCTGCTGACTCCCATGGGCCCTGTTAGCTGAAGCTGTCATGTATATATGGCTGAGGAGTTTCTCCTTGCCTCCTGGAGATCCTGCAGGGACCTGCACTTTGAGGAGAAACAGTACTGAGATGATTTCCTATAGTTACCTGCCAAGAAATGTGAGCAGCAGGGTCCAGTCAGGAGCACCAAGTGACCTGATCACCAGCTTCCCATGAGCTGGCTCTGCAGAGAGGCACCCAGGTTTCTCCTTATAAACCTGCTTTTCAGGGACATTTCTTTTTTTGGTCAGAGACAGAAACAGAGAAAAATGAATAGGACAAAGATTAATTTATTCCTTGTTCATGCCACAGCATGAAAACAAAATGCATCTAAGAATAAAATGTACAAGAGCTGGAGGCAGGTGTGGTGGCAAGGCTGGGGGAGATAGGGTGGGTGCATCTTTTGGTGCCTAGCTGAGCATGTGTTGATCTTGTGTTCCCAAAGCATCTTATGCCTGTGCAATAGAAGGACCTATAGTTGTAGGAGCAGGGACTGTGTGGTTATCCAGAGGCATAGGTGATGTGAGGGGGAGAGAGCTGAAGGAGTGTGAATTGCTCAGCACATCCATGTTGTGTATCATCTACGGCAGCGGTGTGGCCCAGCAGGGGATGTGTAGTGTAGCTGTGGGCCACGGGCAGGGGGTTGCTGTGCTGGGAGGGGCTACAAAGAACCACACCGGGTCACTTTGCAGTTAAATGAGGCGAAGAATTACCATGGCGACCGCACTCCTCTCCCTGACAGATGCCAGACTTCCAGGCAATAATGTTTGTGCATTGCTCTAAAACCCCCAAATTCTCTCTCCCCCACTTTTCAGAAAGGGTGAGGACCATGCTGCCCCATCTCCAGAGTGGGAGAGTGGTAAACACTGGGATATGGGGTGGTTTCTGCACACTCCATCTTTCAGTAGAAGGGGGCCACTGTCTGGGCACCTCCTACACTGGTCACTACTGCACTGCAAAGACAGAAGGGGTGTGGTTCGAATTACTGTGACACAGTATGGTTCTTGCACTGTGCATCCACTTAGTGACCTCAGGAGCAGTGAGGTGTGAGCCAGCTGCCAGCCCTTAGGCACAAAGTGCACGTGTGCAGAGACCTGTGCGTTGGAGGACATCGCACCCGTGCTGCAAGAGGTGCTCCAGGGAGCATCACAGTGAAGAGCTCCAGTCCTGGTGCCACCAGGAGCTTGGAGCTCACCAGCAATAGGTACTGCAAGACTCCAAGGACAGACAGAAGACAAATGTGCACCACAACATAAAGCTTTTTTCCACCTAGTGTATTCATGCTTGCTTTTAGTGCCCACATGTTCTCTGTTCTTATTCAGTCGGATCAAATTATGTCCTATGCTGTTTTCCTGGCAAGGAAAGTACAGCTCCATCTTTCAGGTACTACAGGTGCTAAGGTGTGTTCCTCAGAGACTTCTATATTTCATCTTCAGAGACCTTAACTCCTTTCATCTTCAGAAGCCTTACTTCTTTCATCAGTTCTCCAGTTCTCAGTGGTCTGTGAGGCTATTATAAACGGTGTCTATCCTGTGTTCTCAGTTAGAGGTTTGGGGAGATGGTTACTTTGTGGTCTGTGGGGAAAACTTGAAGGAGGAAAGGCTTTGTGGACTAAAAATGTTTGGAGATGCTTGGTTTGGGGAGGAACGCTGAGGCATCCTGCACAGACCCATACGCAAAAGGTGGAAAGAAGAAACCAAGTGGATGGTCACACTGGTCCTGTAGGCTGAAGTACCACAGGAAACCAGGGAGGTGCTATAGACCAGCAAGTAGGTCATCATGTCACTTCTGCTGCACTGGTATTTTGCAGACATGCAGAACACAGCTCAAGGCAAAGGTCCAATGCTTCTCCTCACTGATGTGCCCATCGCAGCATCTTCCCTTGAGTACTCATCTTTTCCCTGTAAGAGCTTTTGTTTCAATCACAGAAAAGCATTCTAGACACTGACAAACAGGTATTGTCATTTTGCAGAGGGTTGGCAAAAGAACAAATAGCTGCACTTCAGTGGAGGTGCAGCAATCTTTCCACACAGCACAGACTTGCTAATTTGCATGGTCATGAGGTCTCATTGGAAAGATATTTTTAAATGAAAAAGCAAGGAACTGATGCAAAATAGATTTGAGCATATTCCAGGAGATAGCTAAATTTTTCATAGTGAAACCCAATAATAGATCAGTCTGTGTGCTATGAACCTCTCATCACAAAAATATATCACAGGAGGCTTCTGCTATCTATTCTGGGCTGAGCACTGACCTTGGCTATTAGATCTCAATTAAGCATGTATGTGACTAATGCTTCTTTCTCTTACACTTTTCTGCTGCAGAAAACAATATTCATGGAATCAAACACAGGGTACTTGCACAGACACTCTCCAGAAGGGACCCATGGCTTCTCAGTAGGTTTCATACCACATGAAAAAAAAAGCATTTCTGATGTGAAATTCAGGGAAAGGAAGTATTAAAAATCTGTGGAATTAAGGATTGCAGCCTTCAGCACTGAGCCCCTCTGCTGTTCCAGAATGGTGTGCAGTGATGCTTGCAGCTGCAGGCGGGGTTGAGTACGCCACGGGGACAAAAAGAGCATACCATATCTTCACTTCTTTATGCTTACTCACCTGACATCCTTCATTCCTTTAATGTCTTCCTTATCATTTTGATCTAGGAGAAGGGAAGAAGGGCTAGTGAATTTGACAGTGGTAGTAATAAGACTATGCAAGACTTGATTCAGTGCTTAAGACTCCTATGCAAGCCAAGACCTGTCTGCAAACTTGTTCCACTTTCAGCTCAGGTAAATGCTGAACCATCAAAACAGCATGCCAAACTCAGATCTCTCCTGGAGCATAATTACAGTGTTGGGCCAGAAGGGCTTGGAGGCAATCATATCCCTACACTCATACTTGACAGGTCAGGACTGGGGACTAGAGAACTGGTGAGCCTCACCTTTATGCCTGGGAAGATCTTGGAGCAGATCCTCCTAGAAGATATGCTAAGGTACATGCTATGCCAAAAGCAAAAGAGATGCCAATTGTTCACCACCCTTGTGATGAGGATTTGATGGAGCAATGTCATTGTGAAGAATAGAAGACAGTTCTCCTACAAGGTGGAAAAAAGCCTTGCTTTAAAAGGGCCTGAGGTGTGTTTCAGCTATGTGGACTGAAAAGAGGCTTGTGTGAAGCAGGGTTTAGAATGGCTGCAGATTATTTGCAGTAGTGTGGCTAAAATCTTCCTGACCTGTCATAGACATCTGACAATCAGCAGTTCTGCCAAGTCAGGTTTCATCATAGCAATGAGAACAAGCTGACAAACTCACACCAGTCATCACAAGATTGGTGCAGTTCTCTGCCAGCCTTTCCAGGTGCTGGTTACATTTGACAAAAGATCAGGCTAACATCTGACTCTAACCCTAGAGGAATGTTGTCTGAAAAGCCAAGGGGGAAAAGGCCAGTGAAAATGAAAGTGTGCTGACTGGAGTGGCACAAAGCTGTACCTAAGCTTAGTCTCAGCTACTGGAACCAGATAAGATGATGCCAAATCAATTCTCTCTGTTCTAGAAAAGATGGGACATGCTACTCAACACCTGGTAGTGAGGTTGTGTTCGATTTTGGTGCTTGTCTCATATTCAGTGTATGGTTTTTTCCATTTCTCTGCCTGCCCAGGCCATGGTGAGCAATGACACTTTGTCCTTGGAAGAAACTATTTCCAAACATTTTTTTGTTAACACTGCTGCTAAAAATGTCTTGATGCTCCACTCAGGTTTACTTTTTTCAGCTCCATTCCATGATTCCGGGCTCCATAATATCAAAATTTGTGTAAGAAGTTATCCCATTATGAACCAGCAAGTCTTTCCAAAATTTAAATTCTGTCTGGAAACAAATCTAACTCCAAAGATTGCCTGGATTGATTGTTTTAAGCAAGAACAGTGGTTTGAAAGATGAGTCTCCTTTCCAGGCTGTGTGCTCTCTTTTGGCTACTCCATCATTTCCAAATCAATAGCTGTCTCTGCTTGTCCCCCCTCCCCTCCAGATCCTGCTCTTTACTACCTCATTTTGGTTTTAATTTGCCACAGCAAAATTGCAGTCATTTTTCCCCCACCCTAATTAAGAAACCTATCTGTTAAGGAGAAAGAAAACAAAAACAAAACCTTCTTATCTAAGCCCTTAGCACAGAACAGAGGAGGAATGATTGGTGAGATGATCACCTCTAGAAAGCCGAGGCCTTTATTGATTCTTCTGGCCTTCCTCGGTAAATACAGAATGAGTATTTTAAATTCACCTAGAAGGAAGCTAAAAGTTAATGTAAAATACTGACTTCTCAACATCAGAGGAGAAAGAGACTGTATGTCTTCTAGGCTGATTCCCTTTTTTTCTCTATACATAGTTCAACAAGAATATTTGGATAGTGTTTCATTGTGCCTCAAAGATTCATAAAATCATTTAGTTTGGAAAATACCACTGAGATCATTGAGTCCCAGCATAAACCTAACAGCTAAACCTAAACCTTGGCTGTGGTGGACAGCCAAGTCCACCACTAAACCATGTCCCTAAGCACCACTTCTACACATAAGTGTGAGTGCCACCTCACATTACCGCTATTTCAGTTTCCCCACAGTTTGTTATAAACTGGCCTAGCTTCTGAATTTCTGGGGGCTAATGGTCCTGACCTACACTTTGGAAGAGCTTTGAGATCATGAAACAGCTTAGAAAAGCTGCATTGTGGGCAGGTGGCAGCAGCACTGACCTCTTGAATTAAGGAAATAAGCATTGAGTGATGGTGAAGGAGGGCACAACCCCAGTGCTGAAATGGGTGATTACATGGACAAAAAGGGACAGGCTACACAGAGAAGCTCAGGGGAGAGTACAGTACACATGGGGATTTTGTGGAAGAGGACATTTAACAGCCCTATAGGAAAAGGTCAGAGACAGAATAATCTCCACTGACTTGGGAAAAAAGATGGGAAGCATCTCCGCAAGGTTAAAGCTTTCACTTCCTCAAGAGGAATAAACACCTCTAGTCTGAAAAGAGGGAAAGCTACTACAGGCTTTTCCAGATTTTATCCCCTCTCTCCTTCATCCCTGATCTAGTGGAAGTGGTACTTTCCATGTTGCCTTTCTGAATACAAGCCCTAGCTTCGAATAAGAATCAGGTCTGACTCCCTGCTGTACTCCAGAGACTTATTTACCACCCTGGAGAGTTAAGCATTTAGCTGATTAAGTTCAGTCTATGTGCACAGTCAGCTCCTTCTAAGAGGGGTGATATAACAGCAGGAGCCAGATGGGGATGGTGACTGCTGGACTAAAATTACTCTGATATTCCAGATTGTTTCTCTCCTCTCTGGGACATCAAGAGCAGAACCCTCCAGAGCAGGACCTGCTATAGAAGTCCAGACCAGCTTGCATTAAGAGCACAAATGTAGCCTTTTGAGACTGGTTTCCTAAGGGAGTAAAGCATATGTTCTTATGGGTTGTGCATGTGTTAAACTTGGTGTGTCCTCATGCTCTTGTCCAGTAACTCTGAAACCTGTTGGTCTATTTCAATTAGATTTGATAAATTTCACAGCAAATTAAGTTCCTGCAAGTAGCAGGTAACCAGTTAGAGGAGAGGGACTCTATAAATACCTGATTTGGGAAAAGGGTGCACTGTGCATGTATTAAACTCTGGGGAGATCACATGGGAAAAAATTACATGTAAGTACTCATCTGGATGAAAAGCTTCAGTGAGAACTCAATTTTTCAGGAACAGAAATCCATAGGGGACCATGGTTCATTCATTCTGCACCTCACAAAACTACTACTTTTATTTTGCTATGATATAGATGGGAGGAAAAAATTATTTAATCTAGGAAACACTGTAAAAAAGCAGGTTTAGGAACTAGGGTTCAGTAGTCAATTTGTTGTAACAGAAACCAGCCCTAGTAGAGAGAGTGGTGCAGCACCTGAAATCAGACAAGGTTCTGAACAAGGCTAAAGTGAAGAAGGGTGGGGGTCCAAGGCACATTATCTATGGGGAAATATTGTGGTTCCCAGGGTTCTTCCATGTGTCTCAGAGTAGACTAAGGGGAGATGGTCTAACTGTAGACTTCAATTATTTGTAGGAGAGTTACAAAGCAAGTGGAAGCAAACTCTTGGTAGTAATAGATGGTAAGAAAAAAGGAGAGAGAATGATAAGAGGTTGTATTCTGGGAAACTCGGGTGAAATTTCTTCATAAGGTGAATATGACAGCACTGGGCAGAAGTTACTGAAAGAAATGGTAGAGTCTCCATCGTGGAAGGTTTCCAAGTCTCATGTAGGCAACAGCAGTAATTCCTAGTGGGAGGTTGGACTAGACACCTCCAGAGGTCCCTTCAACTACCATTTCTGTGGTCCTTTACTTTTTGTCCAGATGATGATGCACGAAAACAGCTTTTATGAGCAAAGCTGTCACTTAGAGAGTGGCAACTTTTATCTCACCTCAACTTTACCGGAGGACATATGAACATATTCTTAGTCATTGTTCAATTCCTTGTATACAAAAATGGTTTTATTAAGGTATTTGTGATTTTTATTTGCTGAGTTTTAAATAATGGAACTTATTTTGTACTGTGCTAAACTTGTGTCAGATACATCTTGTGCCTCCTTGTACCAGACCTATAGCATTATGCTACAGACTGTTTTCAACCAGCTTGGGTTGTTAGGATTTACAGAGGCATCCGTAAATGGCCGTGGATGACTGTCACTGGTTTTCTCTAAGTCTCTTCTTGCATAAAGTATATTAAAAAAAAAGCCTTTTATATATGGGTCTTTTGAGGCCTCTATCAACATATTTTTCTGGATCACTGATGTCTGCAGGCCATGTACTTCTGTTAACTTTTTGAGGTAACATGTTCAGACTCAGGCAAGTTTTATGATTTCATCAGAACTAGAGTATGCTTAGAGCACACTGAATTATAGCTCAATTAATTTTGCATCCTAATTAAGTGGAAAACAATCTTATCACTGACAAGTCTCTTTTCTGTGTTAAATCTATCCTGTTTCAGGTGTGATGCAGAGAATAACTTACATGAATAGAAGACCGATCTGAGCTGCTGTCTGCACTGCATAAGATACTGGCCAGCTTCACCCTGGACCTGTAACCATGCCACTGAGATGCTGCCGCTGTCTCGGCAGTCCCTACCCAGCTTCTTCACCCAGCCACTTGCTTCTCTCTACCTACTACCTCAGCAGAGCACAGAGCATCACAGAGGAGCTTAGGTGCACCTTACTACAATCTGTAGAAATATCTGCTGTGAAACAGTGAGGAAAAACTGCCAACAAAGCTCTCAAAGAAAGGAAAAATACTTAAGATCAGAATCATTCCAGCAGCAGGCACAGCTTTAGGGACTACCTTGCCCATAAGTTACTGCCTGGCAGCATGGAGAGGCCATGCAGTAAATCTGTCTTGGCCACTAGCCAAAAGTCCAGTTTGTAACACTGAACTTTTCTAGCACAGTACTCTCAAAAGGACTGAAAATTTTTAGTTTGTGCAGGCAGCTTCCTCTTCTGCTTCCAGTATTCATCCCACTGCACTTTCTCATTTAACTGGAGATTTATTTTCCCTTTATTCTTGATTTAAAAAAAAAAAACAGTAATTGTTGGACAGCTAGCTTTATCTCTAGATCACATAATGAACAGCGTACATGTGGTAAACCATGTGCTTCATTTCCAGGTGGCTTTGAAATAAACACATTATTATCTTCCTGTAATCAACTCATTACATAAATTTTCTTGCAGAATTGGTCCAGATGTCCTCTTCTTTACCTCCTCTCAGATGAATTAAAAACTACAGAGATTATCTCAGCATGCACCTATATGAAGACAAGCAATTATTTGTGGTACCTATAGATACAAAAATTTGATCAGTGCTATGAAAAAACATTGTTTGGTCATCACAAACCCAAGCAACTGCGGTGCAATGTGAGACTGAAAGCTGTGTGGAGTAGGTCAATGGTTCCTGAGTGTATTACTGGATGCAGCCCTATCCTGCCTTCTTGCCAGGATTTACTGCCTCTTTGAAATTACAATTTGAATTTGGAACCACAGTTTGCAAAGCCTGCAGAAGCCCTGTGGTTTGCTCACTTGTACTCCACTCTGCTGTGGATGAAGAACCAATGATCCTGCTAGGCTGGCAGTTCAAGGAAATTCTCTCTCCGTATTGTTGTTTCTCTTGGTACATGGATGATTTTTTTTTTCTGGGTCATTTCCCATATATCCATTTCTGGGTCATGGACTTTTCATTTTCTGGGTGTCTTACACAGAATTAGATCAGGGCTGTCTCACTCACAATGACATTAAGTAAAAAGCTTGACTGCAAGTCAGCAACTCAGAAAATTCTCAACTCAGTCACATCTAAACATAAGACTTCAATAGACTGGATACTTCTCGTGACTAACTGCTGTCAGTAGTTTGCAGCATTTACTACAATTTTCAGCTGCAGAGGGTAAACAGTATGGTTTCTTGTCCTTGAATCACAGGAACAACTGAATCCTGGAATAAATAATTGCTTGTCATATATTATGTATTTATAGGGAACAGAAGACATGAAAACCATGGAGTTACAATTCAGCCTGTGACATGAAGAAAACACCTCCAGTTCACCACCTTCTAGTTCCATGACTTTGTCTTGTCTCATCATCAGAGATGAGTGAGTTGGACAATCTTTGCCTCCCTCTCCAGGGTGAAGGTCAGTCTGCCTTCTCAGTTAGGAAAACAGATATTCCTCTCCATCCTTCTCCACCTTCAGGTGCAACTAAGGGATCTTTGCTGTTTTCTGAGCCTGACTCAGTCAACTTTCCTTTCTGATCATGTTGTAACCTTTCTGCGTAATACATTCACTCTCCTAGGGCTCAGCTGTAAATACACCAGGCCTAGGCTACAGAAAGGACACACATCTAGCATAGAATAAGATATTGAAACTCTTATCTGATTATTTCAGACGTTAAGTTACTGGAGCTTTCTGCAGTATTGTGTAAGGAATTAATTGCACACAAACACACATTCACCTGCTATGAAATAAGCAGACCAGGCACTTTACCCATGAGAAAATCTGCCACATATGTATCAAATTGGACTTTGATGCTGCAGGCAACACTCCTCTGCAACTGCCCTCTGAACTGCCCACAAGCAAAGCAGCCCTACAGGCAAACGGAGGGCTCCTCCACCAGAGCTGGCAGATTGCAGAGGCAGTAGATCCAAAAGCCTGGAGGGAACTGCACAAGGAATACAGCAGCACTAACAACACACTGAAACAACTAACAGGGAGAAAAAGAAAAGAAGAAAATAGTCAGCCCAAAACTGATAGACATCTTTAATTTAAAAACTGTATAAGTTTATTCATTGGGAAAGTGCAAAAAAATACCCCAGGGATAGTGCATTCCACTTCAACAATTAAAACTGCATTAAAAAGTAGAAAGGAAGGTCTGAATCTTAAAAAGAACTAGCACAAAAGCTACTGCTTTTCTTTGTTTCAATATATTTATCTTTGGGCAACAGAGATAGTCACTGATTAATTTTTTAGGTACTTAATTTACAACTTCATTGCTTCTATTTGCAAGTCATTCTGTTCCTTATAGATGCTAGCTTGGGACTGGAGAACCATAACACACAGGCACTTAAGAGAAGGCAGTTTTGAAAGAACGGGGGTGTTGGGCTCAGTCACATACTACTGGGAAGAGACCCAGTTGGAGCTACTAAATATTCTAAGTAGATATCAACCCCAATTGTTTCTCTCTAAAATCTGAGATAAGATGTTCAGTACCACTCATAAAAGCAGATTCTGCTGCAGCTGAGGGGATGCAAGCTGGCAAAAGGAAAGCACAGGACTACAGCAAGCTTACAGCAGGTGTTGCTTGAGGGAGCTGCCAGTTTCTGACCACTGGACCTATTTTTGCTGTAGAAGTAATTATCTTGAAAGTGTTGCAGATAGGTCTTACACCCATAGCAGCTCATTCTCATCCATACTTGTTACTTCGCTTCAGCTGGGCTTTACAAGCCCAACAGGATTCTCTATCAAATAGCAATTGTGTATCTTTTGCTAACACTCTCTGCCCAATGATTTCAAAATACTTTATAAGCATCACTCCTAAAGCTTAAACCAAGCTTCACCAGAAGCTTAAAACATCTAAGCTTAACCAAGCTTAAAATTCTCTGACATACAGGTATTTTAAAATACCTGTAAACATCTGCCAACAAAATGCCAATAGAGTTCATCTCCTGAGTCCTGAACTCATCCTTCCTTTCCTTTTAAATTCTTTTTCTCCTCCCACCTATTTATTACAGCAAGAAGGACTACATTTATTCTGCACAAGTTTATTAACCGCAATACAGACAAGTGACTTCCAGTATTACACTAGTTCCTAATTCCATATGGAGATTGCCTGTCCAGTCCATGTCAGTATGATCTCCTGGTTTCAGCTGACTGTGTTTGGTTTATGTCTTTTGGCTTTGCTGTTCTCATGATGACTGTCTTCAGAGGGTGCTTGGCCCTTTCCATTTGTCCCAGATTCCTCTGGAAATTTCTGACCCTCAGCCAACACCTGTCGAATAGTCATGTTGATGCGGGAGGACTGCAGGTACTTGGCACACACCTGCCAATCCTCATCAGAGCTGTGCTCAATGACTGAGCCAACAGGAAGGTCTGAAGAAAGAGCTTGGTCGAGGCACGAAGGCAGAGCTGTGCCCTCGGGGTTGGGGAGGACGCGGGGAACAGCATGGTACAGCAGGCGGCTGAAGCCAGACATCACCATGATATCTCCACTGTGCATGAACATTGCTGTCGGGGCCTCCTCCCGCTTCAGGCCCCCAAGCAAAAATATCGAGGATTGCCCAAAACTAGAGATGGTATAAGGATGGAGAGAGAAGAGAAAACAAATTCAGGTAGAGAACAATTTTCTACACAGGAAGAAATATCAGTAGTTAAATTCCTTTATGAAAAACACCCCAAGCAATCACAAAAACCAGATGGACTGCTAAGAACAACTTTTCAGTGGGAACATGGCAAACAGGCTAAGAGATCTGGTTCAAGACAGGCACAGTGTGAGCAATTGCCCTGCCAGGTCTGAAGCTCTGCTGAGATACTTCTTTAGTACCTAACTGACACTGCTGCTTTAGAACAGAACTCTGCTCTGTGCAAAAGAACTCTTCACTCCAGGCACTACAACCATGCTATTCAAGCAGTCCTTAAAGAAAAACCTATGTCCCTGACCTACTACTAATCAGATCTTCTGACAGTGAAGATTATATACCCAAACTACATGATACTGCCTTCCTCTAACCATATGCAACCCTAGAAAAAAGCCACCAATCTTTCCATAACACTCAAGTGTGCTTTCCTTGACTCACCTGAATGATAGCAGGGGCCGAGAATGGTCTAGTTCAGACTCATCCACATGAATTCCCAGTGAAGAGTCAAAATGATAGTAGTTCAAGATCCCTGCTTGGGCTTGGAAACCCCGGAACCCACAGGCTGCAGCCACTTGTTCTGATAGGAATGCAAGGTCTGAGGGGAAAGGAGTGTGGTGATTTGCTGAGTACTTCTGGAAGGATGAGAGGGGGGAGAAAAAAAAAGAAAGCCACACCCAACACATCAGAGCAGCAAATACAACCGTAAACAAACACTGAAAAAGAACTTGAAAGTGTCTGGCTCATAGCCATGGAGAAGGACATCACATTTGCCTAGAAAATGACTACAGCACAGGCAGAACCACAGCAAGTCTACCTCTTACCATTAAAATCGTGGCCTAGGCTGAGAGTGCCAGAGATTCAATGAATTGTGAAGTTAATCATTATATCTAGATGCTAAACTTGAAATCAGTAAGATTAGTACCAACATCCTGAGGATCTTCTCAGTCACAACCTGAAGCTGCCAATGGAAAGACAGTCCTGTAGCTCATCAACAGAGCTCCAAAACAACCATCTTTATTCTCAAGCATCTTATTCTTTCACGAGTAAGAAACAGTAATCAGTTGCAAACCTACTTTTTCTCTCTCCCATGAGTGATTCTGAGAGGACTGGAAGATAATAACCAAACTTTTATTAAGGCCATCCAGTAACAAGTTGATCTGGTAAATAAAAAGCTGCAAGCAGATTTGGTTATCTGCAGTATACAGATAAGATGCATATTCACTCTGCCCGTGTTTATCAGCTTCCATCTATCTCAGTCTTACGAAAATAGTTTATTTTGATCAGGATCCTCAAAACAGCTGTTGGTTGGTAAGAATGTGCTATACTGGTTCAGACTTCCTTAAGCTCAAAATCACAAGAGCAGCAGTCTCTTCTTGCTCCTGCTCAACCCTCCCAAGAAGAGGAGTTTCCCAGAAGTCACGGTCAGCTTTATTTAGCAATGCTTTTTTAATCATCCCTTTTGGTAGGCAAAAATGCCACTTTACTCTGAAATAGCTGCAGGTTTAGAGCTGAGTGCATGCTCTTATGTTAACTTTCAAAGGAAAGAATGCAGCAATGGACTTTTGCTGTTAAACCCTTCACAGTAAGGTAATACAGATTAAAATGTTCTTGAAAACACAGTTTGTTAGTGCCTTTCCTCCATACTGTCTTGTAGGATCATAAACATTTTATTCCATGGTGTTCTTCTCTGTTTGCCATTCTGAGTGCTTATGGCTAAGAAAAATGGAGAAGAATTTAATCTCAATACCTTAGTATTCCAGTTATAATGGTAACCAAGGGTGACCCAGCGCAGCTTCTCCAATAGGCTCCTGGGCTCCCATTTACTGGAACCTTTCCTTCTACAGAGACAAAATATAAAGAAATAGGATATGTGTTAATTTCTGAGGGGTCTTCTGGTAGTGCAGCATACAGTAATGAGATTCACTCATCCATTTCACAGCCTATTAAAACCAATCAATGCTATTAAAACCAATCAATACTAAACTTTTATTTTCAGTGCCAATACTTTCTTCCTCCAAAGACCCTGAACATTTAGTTCATGCAATGTGTGCAAGCTATGGGGCCTACTGCCAACTGTTGTCAGTTTGAAAGCTTGTATTTTCAACATGGTACCTAAGAGGTTATCAGATGGAAACAACACAATGAGCTGCGCAGATTTAGAAATCAGAATTAAACATGTCCTATTTGAGCACCTGAAAGACTGGAATCTGAAGATCTAAAGGTGTAAATGCAAGGAAAAAATATTCTAGGTACCTACTGGAAAATTACAAGAAAGAAAAATGAGTTTCCTGACAGTGAAACACAGCATGCTGCCTAATACTGCAAAGGATGGTGAGTTCTACTACTTGGTGCTTTGATAAAACGTCCTTAGGACAGACTGAGTCACAGTAAAAAGCAAGACTTCTCTAGCTATGACCACAGTGTCAAGAAGTCCAGACTGCAGGTGTCCCCTTATCCAGGCTGCTACGCAGGACAAAGAACTGTTCTTATCACATGACAACCCTAAAGTAAAGGGACTGAGTGGTCTGAAGCCACACACCAATTTACCATCATTCTTACTTGAAGGTGATGAAAGCAAGAGGCTTAAAGGACGGGCTTTTAGTAGGACTGTGGAAAAGCTCTTGAAAAGTTACAGAGTATAAGTAACTAAATAAGACAGAAGTATGTTAGTGACAAATACAAAAAGGAAGGTACACATCTATCTTCTAGTCTACTCATTCCAGCAATTTCAGCTTATTTTTCTCAAGTCAAGTCACGTGGTATGGTAAAAAAAGAAAAAGAGAGAAAAGGGAAATACACTCAGAAGATAAGCAGTAGCACCAGACAGTTGGCTCCCATTTATAGCCTCATTAATTCAGCAAAACATGCTCTCTTTTACAAAAAAAAGATTTGTATTTGTGCTGCCATGGTCAAGTCTCAGTCAAACATCTGCATTTAGTGTGCATTTCTACCTGGATATGCAGCTTGTTCCTGCCCTTCAAGTATGCCATGCTGATAGCTCCTAAGATAAACCAGGACCAGAGTAAAAGACCAGTTTCTCTACCTTTAGTAATTTTTCTTAGCTCACTGATTACTGAAAGTAGTCTTGCCAACTTCCATCTGTCATATGGTAACAGCAACTGCAATTACCATAAACACCAACAGAGTAACTGTCAAACACATGCTGCTTGGAACAATTTGTGTAGCCTACAAGCAGGTAACACAGCATTTAGAAAACACGGAGCCCACAACTTGTTCCTGTAAAACCTTCAATTACCAATGTTCATAATGAAACATTTTTAGCATGTGCCTTTCAAAAGTGCCCTTCTTTCGCTACAGTGCTAGAGTGTCTGGACAACAGCAAGAGCCCAAATGCATGTGGGAAGTCCTCATTCCCAGAACTTGGTATTCTGCATGTGATTTCATGTCTGATTGCTAAGAAGGGGAAAGTGTGAGTGTTGTGTATCTTGAAACAATGAGGTCCTGCAGGAAAACACAGAAAAGGTCTAGTATAACTATGTTAGAACAAGCATGGGAGCTTTGGTCTGAAGATCCCTTGTGTCTTTATTTGCTGGTCATGATTGCATCTGTAAAACCCCTCCAGCCTTTTCCTTATACACAAAGATGGACATACCTATATATCTCCCTTGGGGGAATGCTCTATCCCCTTTTATGCTTTTAATTGTCCCCAGTACCAGAGACAATACCCAGGCTCCACTTTGTGAGGAAAGCACAGCATTTATGTCTAGGAACTGTATAGATTCACCCTACCTTGTGACTCCTGCATCCTAAAAAGAGCAGGTAAGCCCCAAGGACATGCATGCCATCATCCTGAGGCTTAAAAAGCATTAAATCTTGGAAGTAGACCTCTTTTTAGTTAAGCACTGTTTCTCGACTCCTAGAAAGGCTTTCACTACAGATACTAGAGAGGCTGGCTAGTTTTGATCTGCTGCCCCTAGGTATAAGCACAATACAGCAGTTTGCTCACTTGAAGACTTAGGCAAGTACTTCATAAAACTGCCAGTGTTGCTGCTAGCCATCAGTCTTCCAAACACTGTTTTCAACTGAACTGGATTCAGCTGCAAATGAACTTCTGTTCTGATCATTCTCTGCACCCAGGAGGTCCTGCTGGGAGAGGCCTGTCAAGCTGGAACAGTACCCCACTTTTTTCAGCCACTGGGCATAATGCACAATCCTTTCAAAGAACAATTTTTCATCCTTGATGAAACACAAAAATGGCATCTACATTTCTGTAGCTAATTCTGATCGAGCCTAGAGGGCATAATTTCTCTCCTAGGTGCAAACAGCTAGAAGTCCAGATCTTGCTTTTGCCATTCTGTATCTTGTAGATGTCAAGAGTTTTTTTGAAGAAAAATCTCAGCACGTCAATCTCACTAAGAGACTGAGGTGGAAGATGAGCATTGTAGGGAACTCTGCACCATCACATGAAACAGTCATTATGAAAAATGAGCAGTGAAATCAATAAGGTAATGATAAATATCCAAGTGGCTAAAAGGTTGTGTAAACAGTCTGTCTTATATGTATTTTTACAGGTGACGTTAATAAAGTTCAAGCTTTAAAAGACTTTTTCTTTAAATTAAACTTTCTACTTGACTTCAAAACGGGGACAAATTCTCCATTAAATTTCAAATCAGGTAGAGGAAAGGCAACTGCATCAGCCGCAGAATTCTGAACCTGAAGGAATCTTTCAGATTAAACAGGATTGCCATTAAAATGGTACATTTAATTCAATGTCATGCTGAATTAAGAACCACAAACAAAACCAAACTAAAAGAAATACTTTAGAAAATAAGAACACAGAAACTGGTAGATTTAAGAAGCACAAGAGAGTACTGCTAACAGCAGAATTACAGCGTACTAGGTCTAAGAGCTGACTGAGAAGAAGTGCTACCATTAGTGGGGAGTTTTGGAAAGGATCCCTTTTGCCTCAGGATAACTGAGGCCTAGGAGGACTTCATGGTTCTACCCGTAGCTGAGTTTAGCAAGCTTCCAAGCACCACATCAGCCAGGGTCACTATTTAACATTTCACTGATGGCTTTAGAACAATGTGCTACTAGAAAATCCCACTGAGCATGAAAGCAGAGAATTAACAAGGAATTAACAAGGATGCACGTGAAGTCATGAAATATCCATCTTTAACTTGGTGTGACACCATCTGTATGCTGCCAGCATGTACACAATCTTCTTCAGCTTTCCTTTTCTGCTCCATTTTCTTAGACCTTCTCAGAGGTGAGATCTGGCTCCATTAGTTTTGACCACCAAAGGTTATAGTGGAGTTACCTAAGCTGCTCCTTGCTCTGTCCCCACAGGTCCATGGTCTTCTCAGGAGCCATGTGCAGGTCCAGGTTGCAGACATTGGGTTTCTCAGGGTACAGCTTGAGACACTGCTTCACCCAGTGACGCTGGCAGCCCGGAAGGAATGGGTTTGGTATGAAAATAAACCCTGACCACAAATAAAAAAGGAGAGGATGGAGAGAAAGTATGATTAGGAGTTTTCCTATTTTTTTTCTGAATCTAGAGCAAAGGACAGGAGTCAGAAGTAGTGAAAAAAATTGACTGTGCATATAAGCTGATGAAATCTATTATAGTTAAGTTAAAACTTACTGGGGTTTTTTTTCAGAAAAAAACAAATGATGGCACAAGGGAAAAGGCAGAGAGGGCAGCCTCTGGTCCAAACAAAAAATGACAATAAAGGACATATCTGTGTAAGGCATATTGATTACAGGAGACAAAGGAGTTATAATATGGAAATCCAATTGGTTTGGAGGAAAATTTATTTTTTCAATTATTCAGCATGACTTTTCTCTTAAGCCCTGCAAAATTAAAGTAATTCTGGCCTAGTTTTTCTACACTTCAAACTAACTTTATCCTGTCTCTGAACTCATACTTCCTTCCTATTGCTACTTCAGAAAGAAGTTCCTGGGCTGAGCAAGTGTCTAGTAATGTAGTGTCCTCCCCTTTGCTTCATGCTTATTTCCAGGTAAGTCTGGTTGTATCCACATTTGCATTTTGATACAGTTACACTTAGAAAGGGGCATGAAAGTCAAATAATATCCCAAACTGCTTGTTGAACTGCAAATACTTTGCAGGCATTGTTAATTAACAAAACAAAATAAACATGCAGCTATTCTGCACATTCATTTAGCCAGGCACCTCAGGCAGGGTTCAACCAGTAGCCCATATGAGAAAAGCTACTAATCTGAATGTACCTACTCTGAGAATCAAGGCACTCTCTCAGAGACTGTCAATTCAGTAAGGCTCACCAACACAAAATCCACATGCAGAGAGAGATAAGGACGTAAGAGGAACAAAGGAAAAGGAGGTTTTAAGGTTTTGGCCTACTCTATCTTTTTGAACTTCTCAGTCACATCAAGTTAGCAGAAACAAAAATAGATGAAAAAAGAAGCAGCAAAGCTAGGAGTCTTAGCAGGATACAAACTTGCCTTGTGAAAGTGGTAATAAAAATACAAAAAGAGCAACCTGCCAGCATACCTCACAGATTCAAGATTAAAGTAACTGGTTAGAAAGAAAGCCTTTAGTGTATTAATAACACATGGTCGGTCACTCACTTCACTCTGTTTCCTGCACTTTCAGACTATGGTGGCCTTCTGATAGGTTTGGCCACAAGAAGTTTCTTTGCCAGAAGCATTACATTTACTTTCTGCTGGCATCTGCATAGAACAGAATAATAATATTGCCCATCCTGTCTACAGTTTTTGATGTGGAGTCCTTGAAGCACTTTACTACATTCATGAAATTACACTCTACTATGTATGTATTATCCCCAGGTATTAATAAAGGCATTGAAGCCTGGAGGGGTAGTTACAAGCAGAGATGAGAACAGGAATCCAGATTTTACGGCTTTTATATCACAAGCTTAGAACATGCTCATGTCTCTCCAAACCTTTCCTTGACCTAGGTTTCTCCTAAGAAACTAGACTGGTCTAGAGTTACAAAAGCAGTAACAACTAAAACGTGGGTTACTATTATGCTTATTGTGTCAAGAAAGACAGGAACTGAATTTCTAACAGTTGCAGAGTTTTACTACAAAATTCTATGCAAACATAGAGCAAAGATTAATAGCGCTAGAATCAGTGACTTGCACACACAGGAGGGAGAAGAGTAAGAAATAAGAAATGTATTTCTGTAGCAATCTTTCTGAACTGACTGAAGTTCAGAAACACCACAGACAAACTTTGAAGACAATGTAACTAAACCTCTTCGCCTTGAAAGATGTGGGGGGAAGGGCAAAAGAATTATTCTTTATGAATCTGTATACTAAAGAAAGCTGCCCTGAGGAAGCAGATGCAATTCTCTTACTGCAGCACTATCTTGCTACAAACTAGGAATTAATTCGTACCTACTGAAAGTGGTCTCCAACCTCAGAAAAAGGAAGGATAAGACATGCAGATGTCTAACAGCAAGAAAAACCTCTCATAAAAAAAAGTGTGTCAATTACAAAGACCCAAAGACAGCATCACATGCTTCTCACAGAACTCAGGACACCACAATAGAAATTCACCCAGATCCCTTAGTCTTCTATTTCATTGCTTACTGTGTGGACAAAACCAGATTACTTCCTTTCCATTCGCTCATAGACAAACTAAAGAAATTCTTACTTCACTTAGAAGGCTATTGGGACAGTTGGTTACACATCTCCTACTGTTTCAGGATGTCCAGATAAAGGTAGCTGAAAAATGATAAAATATTATTCTTTTCAAGTCCACATGACTTGATTCTAAACAGGACAGATAATTTGTCAATGTATTTGCATTTCATTTTAGTAAAAGGTTTCCTTTGCCAAAGCAGAAGAAAAATGCAGTTAAGTGGAAAACCTGTGATTCCCCACAGCCCCTATGTAATTACTAGGAAAGACGTTTAGACAGACAGTAAATGGCAGGCAGACCAAGCGAGGGCAGCTATAATATGACAGGTAAGTGGAACAAAACATTTATAGAGGCAAGAAGAGGCAGAAGCCTTTCTCCTGAAGTTATTCAATTCCCTGTGTATTAAACATGCCAGATGGGTAGCATGGCTGCTTCAGTTTCAGAAATGGTAGGCTGGCTTCATAGCAACCACCCACAGAAACTGACTGAGGTCCCAATGAACCAAAAGAAACATGAGAAAAAACAAAATTAATCAAACAAAAATCCCTGAAATAAGGAGGATCTGGGGAACTACAAAGTCACCAGCCTTACCAAAACCCCTGATGAAATTATGAAGCAAACTTTCATGGCAGCTGCTTCCAGACACACAGTGGTTGAGAACAGACAGCATGAAAGGCAAATTTTGTCCAACCAGCCTTATTGCCTGCTACAGTGAGATGTCCAGACAAAGGGAAAACAGGGGATGTTGTTTACCTTGGCTTAAGGAAAGTTTTCCACTTGGTCTCCTGCAGCATCATTGGAGGCAAACTGGGGGCCCATAAATTTTTTGGGGACATTGAAAGGGTAAGCAAAAGGTGGCTGGATCACCAGGCTTAAAGAATAGTGATCTGATGATTCAAAGTCTCACCAGCAGCTGTTATGAGCTCTTTGATCCTGGGGCAAAGACTGATAACTACATCTACATCAACAACATGGATGATGGGATGCTCACCCCATTTCACTTACAGATTACACTAAATTGGGGCAGCAATGAATATGCTGGAGGCTACTACTGCACCTGAAAGGGACTTTGACAAATGAAGGAATGGGCTAAAGAGAATCTCAGGAAGTTCAACAGTGGTAATTCTGCATCAGGGGCAGAAAAACCCCATGCAACAATATGGGCCCAAGGGCTAAGAGCAGCTCCAAGCCAAGGCCAGGCTGCCTTGAGGAAAAACTGTGTGAGCAGCAGTGAGGGCTGGTGACACATCCTGGTATTGAGCACTACCTACAGAGAGAGGAGGGGAGCCAGATTCTTCTCAGATGTGCACAGCAAGATTAGGAGAGACACCAGTCACAAATAACAGCAAGACAAATTTTTATTAGATATAAGGTTTAGGAAAAAAACATGGCCAAACATTGGTACAGGTGCCCAGAGAGGGTGTGTAATCTCTGTCCTTAGAGATTTCCAGAATTTATCCGTACAAAGCTGTCAGCATCCTGATCTAACTTGCAACTTCATCCTGCTTTAAGCAGGGTGTTGGCCTAGACCTCTGGAGGTGCCTTCCAACCTAATGCCCCTCTGTGACTCTACCAGGTAAACTGCAAACTAAAACATATTTCCATTTCTGAAATAATTTGCCAGAAGAAATTACTCTGTATATTGAATTCACTTACTGTACTCGGTGTCCTACACTGACAAGTAGATGCCACACTTCAACTGTGAAACTACTGTATTTCAGCCATGTACCCAATGTGCATGATATATATTGAGAAAAAACAGATTATACAGAAATAAAGTCTCTGCCAAAGGCAAGAGGAACCCATTCTCATGAGCTGTGGTCTGGTTGATCTCACTGTGAAACAACTGGCTCTTCTCACCTTCATAAATATTGCTGCATCCCACCCTTTAGCCGATTTGTTCGTCCTCCTCACTTATGACAACATTAAATTACACTTAGGCAAACCAAAATAGCTTTTTCAGTCAGGACAAGAAAGGTAAGACTGAAGTTGCATTAATTCAAAGCAACAAGGTTGTGTTTAATTTTTCTTGAAATCAGACGCACCTACCTGGATACCCACTGAGGCCATAGGCTTTCCACTGGCTAACTGGCCGTAATCCTGCTCTGTAGGCATCTTGATCACTGACTGAAGAAATACTGAGCTGTGATCTGAACACCTGGAAAAAGGAAACTGTTCTGGTTAAAAAAAAAGTGAGAAACACAAAACTCCTCCAAAAATAGCATCTAAAAGGAAGAGTGCTACCACACTTGAATGTATTACTACAGGTTTTACTTAGGGATGAGGAGAAGTGTCCCCCACTCATAAAAAAACCCAAACAATATATACCAATGAGAAAAAAATTCGTCATGATTTTTCCACAGTACAGCCTAATTATTGTAAAACATTCTGGTAATTATCAACCTCCATTAGAGAGCAATATACTCATAACACTTTATACTTCGAAGAACATTCCAAATACAAGTTGCTCCTGATCCTATAGAGTAGATGACTATTCTCATCTCTAATTTACAGAAGGATAAGCAGTACAGTGATGAACTAGCCAAAGCTGTCCGATGTGAAGGACTACAGAAACCCTGTCAATTCTGAATGCCACCCTGCCACTTCTGTTCCCAACAGCAGGATCACCAGCTCAAGGCTCGGCAAGATGTACTTACTGGACATATTCTCTTGGGTTGCAATAACACATGTATTTAAGCTAACGTTTGCTGAAAAAACCCCACCAAACTCATTCTACTGTGTTCTCACTCCCTTCTTCACTTAGGACAGGGAACTGTCTTGAGGAGGGCAGAGTAGAGGCATGTTGGTTTTGTTCTGGCTTAGTTGCCCAGTCCAGCTCTCCATGCAGCAGTGGAAAAGTACAGGCTCATATAAGGAAAGAGATGGCCAGGCACAGTAGGAATAAACAGGCAGAGACTGCAAGACTTTGTAACAACTTAAAAGTGTATATCAAATTAAGGCCTTTGCACACAGCCTCTGTAGTGGTGCATGTGTAAATCAGTCTCTTTGCAGCTGACAGCTCTGGTTAACATTTTATGAGCAACAGAACTAAATTACATACATTGAATTTCTAAGAAATTCTGAATTACTGCTGGACAGCACCTTCTGGCAATGTAGTTAGTTTTACCCATTTTTCAGCTCTCTGTCAAAAGCAGCTCTGTGAGTGCCAGCCTTGAGGAGCTTACTTCATAGTCCTATCCACAGAATGTCCCCAGGAAGGCTCATCCTCTGACCAAAACTCTGCCACATCACTTTTGCCTGCTCAAAGTGCGTCCACACCAGCTGTTGCTTGGGCTTCTGAGGAACAGGAGATGTTTCTATGCTGAAGAATTACATGTGCTGAATCAGTTAAATAAGTCCGATAACAGGGCAGATGGGGTATGTCACACTTCACTGAAGAGCTCAATTGCTTGAAGCAGTTTTCTAAGAAAAAAGAAGCAATATTATCTGGGCCAGCCTGCAGCTCTTAAAGAGAAAAGCCAGATGTTTTTAACCTGGGGGAAAGAGGAATAAAAGATGTTTTCACTAGTAAACTGTCACCTGATCTTAGAAAGTAACAGGCACAAAAAGAATCATATTGAGAGAAGACAGATCCTTGTGATGTTTTCAAATACTCTGAACTTCCCAGAAGAGCCATAATGCTGTAATCCTTTACCAAATATAGGACTGCTGCAAGCTCAAGAAAGGCTGAAATGTAAACAACTTCATTGGTTAATTCTAATGCCTCTAACAATTTCATATGGGTCAGGTTTTGTGTTCCATTAGCAACAGTAAAATTATAGTCCAAAAAGATAGAAAAATAAATGCCTGAATAGAACACTAAAAAGAAAAGACTAAGCATTGAAACTATGAAAAATTAGGCAAAGCTTCATTTTAACTATATTCCCCACTCCTTTTTTTGACATAGGCTCCTAAGTAGAAAATCCCTGGTTAACAACACTTCAGCAGCTATGCGTCATCCTTCTGTGAGGTGACAAAACAGAAGACAAGTTTTAAGGATCATTTCTTCATCATTAAAGGCATAGTAAATCACTATGATGGCTACTGCTTTCAGCTGTGCTCCCCAACCCACTGCAACAGCTGAACTCGCCCTGATGACTGAGCCAAGCATTTATTGTACAGGAGTGAGAAGGGAGAAGAAACTTGACTAGGGGGAAGACAGCACAGCAAGGGGCAGCTGATCCCAGCTCACCCAAGTGCTTCAGGGCTAAGACAAAGGCCAGGAGGCCCAGGAAACAGTGTCAGCTCCAAGAGCGAAACTTGGGGGGTTTTATGTCAATACGTTCCACTGCTTAAGTATCACGTGGTTCTATTAGAAGCTTTGAAGATTCCCTAGTGCAGAGTAGGGAGCTAATGAAACATTATGAAGTATCAGCAAAAGTAGTAAATCCGTGACTAGGCATGGCGCTGGCCAGGGGCGGCCGCACGGCACCCTGTTCCCTCGGGCAGCGCCCCATGGCCCAGGGGGACCCTGGGCGCGCCCGGCTTAGGGACCCGCACGCAGAGGGGCCACGGGCCCGTCCCAGCTGCCCCTCTCAGGTCACGCCGTCATTTGTAAAACATCACAGGGATCCCTAAGAGGGTCAGCGCTCGAGTGCAGCGTCCTCTAGGCAGAAACGGGGCGGCACCAGGGATTCGGCGTCGGGCACGAAGGGGAACAGCAGGTGGAGAAAACGGGCTGCAACGACACCGCCACAGCCCCGCAGAGACACCGCGCAGAGAGCGGGACGCCCTTCGAGCCGCTCGCCGCGGGGCACGGGCAGAAGCAGCCTGGTATTACCTGGCCCCCCGGCGAGGAGAAGTCCACCACGCCCCGCAGGTCGGACGCGTCGCGCTGCCGGTAGAATCGAAAGAGCCGGCGAAACGCGTCCTCCCCACCCTCACGGGTCAGGGCCGCCGCCGCCATTTCGGGCCGGCCGGGGCGGGGCCGCCCCTCCCTCTCTCCGTCCTCCCCTCTCGCCGCAGTCCCGACATGGCGGCGGCCAGTGCAGTGCGGGCGGCGGGACGCCGCTCCCGGCGGCTCTTCGACATCTTCGTGGCTGAGGTTCCCTGGACAGTGTCGAGCAGTGAGTTTGCGCCCCCGCTCCCATCCCTCACCTCTGCTGGGGCTGGCGGGGTTGGGAGGCCCCGCCACGTGTGCCGGCACAGGCCGGGGGTCGGGCCAGGGCGGCGCGGCTGCGCGGAGGCGCCGGGCCCGGATAACCCGGTGCGTTTCCCCACAGAGGAGCTGAAGGAGTACTTCTCCCAGTTCGGGTCGGTGCAGAGGTGCCAGCTGCCTTTCGTGAGTACCCGCGCGTCCTCCGGGCCGCAGTTCGTGTGTTCTCGGCGAAGCAGAGAAGAGCCGCCGGCTGGTCCTGCGGCTGAGGCCTTGCTCGGAAGCAGCTTCCCCGCTTCCTAGGAGCTGCAGTCTGGACTCATCTTGTACTCTAGTGAGGTTTTCAGTGCTCTCTACCCTTAGCTCCTTCTCGCAGGAGCGTCACCACTTGACTGCGAGCGCTAGGCCTTATTGAAGCTTAGTGTTTTCCACTGGCTTTCAAAGAGCTTCACAAAGCACATCCTTCACATCTTGTTGATGCTGGCATTTCTCAATAATTAATGTAAAAATGCTTTGAGCTTTCTGTCATCGTGTTACTATTTTTCTGACAGAGAATAAAGTTTTTATGTGCCTGCTCTAGCTGGCCAAAAACGAAAGGTGTGGGTATGAACCTAGCATCTTTTTCTGCTGTGGATTCAGACCCCATCCAGAGTGCGAGGCTAACACAAAACCCATAACCTCTGCAGGGTGCTGCCAAGCTACCAATGCCTCTGTCGTTTAGGCTGTTTATCTCCTGAGGATGTAGGTCGGGGATCATAGATATCTAATGCAGTTTCTCAGAGATGAGCAGTCAAAAAGTGTTCCTTTGTGGGTAAGTTGCAGGCCATTGCTGAAAGTATCAAGGTTCTGTCTGCTTGTGTTTCTCCATGTGAAGTAATGATCTGTTAGATTAAGCTCAGTGTGTAGTGAACTTCAGTTAGTGAGCTGAAGGGTTCACCTCAGTTGAGGATTAGTGTGGAAATGGAGAAAGATAGTTTGAAACAGACTGGTTGTTTTGAACAGTTGAAGCTTAGGCACCTGCCTGTCACATCGTTTTTCCTCAGGCCCAGGACAGACTGCATCATTCTGTTGTAAAGTCTGGTGGCTTACTACAAAGCCATGCATGTGTACCTTTAGATTCAGTGATTACTTAAGGAGTTTCATTAATGCTTAAAACTGCCAGAGGTACAAAAATCCCAGTGTAGGACAGCCTAATTTAGACATCACTGTGATACAGAAACCAGGCAGTGCCTTGTAGGTGAAAACTTCCCTGGTGGTTTGGAAGTGTTGCCTGATGATCAGAGTGGCTGAGCTGTTCTGAGCTCTGAGGGGGATCTGAGTAGACATAGAAGGCACTTGGCTTTTCCTCATTATCAACTCTTTATTGACAATTGTCTTTTCTGACTGGTAAATTATTTCTAAAAATTACTTTTTTCTTTCCAGTGCAGTTAGTGTTTGTCATTCTGAATTGCAGAATGCTTTCTTAGTCTCTTAAGCAGCTGCTTTATATCTTGCTGAATGCTTTTCATGTACTGTGGCCATTTAAATATCAGTTCTGTTGTGACTGGCTATTATTAGTAGATAAATACTGCAGTTTGAAACTACTGCCTATGCATTATTCCAGGCTTCAACCATATCTTAAGATTGTGATTTTTTTTTATTATTGCTAGATTCAAATTGAAAGGTATGTAGAACAGCCTTTGCTAGACCCCACATGCTGTCACTGACAGCAAATGTCTTAGTGTGAAGAAACAGCAAGTGTGCCAATTCCTCTGATCACTTCTGAATAATCCTTAAATTCAATATCTGTAGAAAGTTTTTAACAGCCTCTGTGTTTCCTATAGTAATTGCATTTGTTTTTTTTAACTGGTAATTAGGACAGAGATACAGGCTTTCACAGACGTTATTGCTGGATTAAATTCTCAACTCCAGAAGAAGTTCAGAATGTGTTACAGAAGGACTCCCACATTCTTGAAGGTTCCAAGGTAATGTGCTAATTCCTTTCATGAAGTAAGGCGATGAGTTGACTCTTAATTCTGCTTTCAATTGGATACAGTAACATGAAAATATTACCATAGTCTTTCAAAGTGTGGTTAAGGATTTTGTCACTCAGTGTGCTTTCAATGTTTTTTAAATCATTACCACTTCTGTTTATTCCCTCCTCTCAGCTTGAGTTGTTAAGGGTCAAGATCAAAGAGCTACCAGAGAGATCACACATGCAAGAGACTAAAAACTGCTATGCTAAAGTAATATGAATTCAGTAAAACTGTTTGGGATTTACTATGCAACTAGTTTGCACTTTGAAACACAGGTTTCTGCAGCTGGATTCCAACATCTGATCTGGATGTTGAGTGGCTGGGGGAACATGATAAAGAAAGTGATGCTAAGTTTTGAACTTCAGTGAAATTTATTTTTCTTCAGCTGTCATTTCATACAGGAGAAATCAGCTGCTTGCTTTCATGTGTTCAAGACAACTTTAAATTTGCTTTAGTGTAGGGTTTTATTCTCTCCATCTTTAACATTTTAAATGTTAGTGCATTAGTGTGTGGGATCAAGACAGTGTAATGGTCTGGGACACAGACACTTTTGTACGTCATTGACTGGTCAGCTAGAGCCAGACAACTGTATATCCTCCAGCGTCACTCCACAGAAACTGAGTAAAGCCATGTCACTGTTTTCCCAACATTTAGTGTGCAGTGGTGTTGACAGATAAGGAATAAAGGACAGGGAGTCAATGGCTGCCCAAAGCCATTGATTTGTTAACAGCTCTCATGTCAAAATCGTTAGAAACTTGGATCTGGTATGTTCCCTAAATAGGGGATTTTCTTACAGACTTATATGTGCTTCAGCTGATACAACTACTCAGAGGGTGTAGTACAGAGTGAAGCCATGAGCAACAAGGAGGCTAGTGTTATCAGATACAATCAGTTCAAGCCTTTGATTAATTAATACAAATTCTTCAATATCCTTTTGACAACTAGTTTCTTATTTTGAGACTTTGAATGCTAGTAGATAGTAAAAGTAAAATGAATTGGCAGGAGACTTCAGTGATGCAGTATTTTGATTGTGATAAGGTATTTTGCTTGACATGGTTCATATTACTGCATAAGTCATTGTTGGTTGTGGTATTTCAGTACCCATTCCCAAGAAGAACCAACCTGCAAGTTCCAACTATGGTACAAAAATGGAAGCAGAAATTAAGACTCCTTAAACTGTGACTAGATAGGCAGTAGGCTGGTCCTTCATAAATTGTGCTGAACTAGGATGTTATCTGTATGCAATTACCAAATTAAGTACTAGAAATAGCATAGTATTTTGTGTAAATTTCCTGGAAATTTTTGCTGCTTTTTATTCTTGAAGATTTAAGGATAGCCACATGCACTTAACTGCCTAGGCTTCAAAGACTATACTCGTACAAGAGGTGCAAGCTAAGAGGCTTCTTTATAGTGAAATAAAAAGCAGAAGGCAAGCAGTAGTTATTTTCATGTCTTAAAAAATGCAGGCTTCTCTAGAACACATGAGCACTTCTCCCACTTGGCTCTAGGCTAGGTTTAGACAGTTACTTTTTATTAGTTCCATTTGAAAGCACAAGCTTTGAAGATGCATTTTGCTAGAACAACAAGCAATTGCTGTCCATATATATTCAACTTTCTTGTCAGGAAAGCCCTGGCTTGGGGCTCATGAAACTGAATTGGTTATAAATGTATCTTCTGCTTTCCGTATCAATGTTCTGGGTGATCAGAAATGAAAAATAAACCTTCTTGCCCAGCTAATTTCAATAATTTCTATTGTTTTCAGCTCACTCTCAGACAGCAGATCCGTAGAAGACGCAGTCAAAGAAAGAATCAAAGTGCGTGAGTGGTGGAAGGAGGCTTTATTTCACTAAATGTAAAGAAACTAAAATAAAGATTACCGAGAAACTATGAATGAGTACTTGTTTTAAAACAGAATCCAGCTGTTTACCCTCCCTTGTTCAAATAAACTGTATAGCCACACTATAACACTGAATCATAAACACCCCAGCATCTGTTACAGCATAAGACAGTCATTATATACAGCAGGAAAGCTTTTAACAGATCAAGTCAAAGCTTTAGCTACCTACAAAAACTAAAGCTGTAGGAAGGGGGTTACATTGTTACCCTGAGATGCTGGGCAATGGGGAAATCAGCAAAGTGAGAGAACTTGCTAAAGAATCATGAATTCCCTTATGAAATGTTTCAGAATGGTCTCCATGTCTCCTTTCTCCTTGGGTAGCAGTCCTATGTAGAAGAATTAGTGTGTGTATATATCCACACGGCCAGAGTTGTGAACTGCTGTGTTACAACGTCATCCTCCTGTACACCCAGTATTAAAAATCCTTTTGCGTGAAGTCCAAGCTTGCAGTCCATTTCCCTACCTCTCAAGGAGAAGAGGCATTCAGTCCTTCCTCCTCTTCTTGCTCTCGTGCTCATGTTCTTTAGGGCGGCTGCTGTCTGATGGCCGTTTAGAACCACCGTGTTGCTTAGCTTCTTCCAGAAACTTGTCCAAACCAAATGGATCCTCCTCAAATTGAACTGGTCCATCTCTGCCCCTGCCTCTCGTGTTACGATCCGAGTTAGAAAACTCTTTGTCAGGAACAAACCTGCAGGAGAAGATGATTCTCAGTTGATTAACTTCAGAGTACTAATTAAGAATATTTCTTAAATTTATTTCCTTACCTGTTGGTCTTTATTCGAGCCTCTAGATCATCACCATACACGTCCTTATCTACATTTTTACTTGGTCTGTAGATGTTTTGGGCCATATCCTTGCCACTTCTCCAAGGCTGGTCATAAACATTATAAATTTCATCCTCTCCTCCAGCAAAGCCACTGTCCATACCCTGTGAAGAACAGCAGAACAGCACAAGTGAATCTGTAAAATGTCAGCTAACTTAATTTAAGCTGACTGATCCAAATCACACAGAGGCTTATATAAACTGTGAAAGTAGAAGTGTCTGCTTGTTAATTTTTGGTTCATCAGCTTTCCGTTCTTGCCTGCAAGTCTTTCATTGGAGACATGAAAAAGAATGATTGACAAACTGCAGGTCTATTGAGGGCTTTGCTGAAGCCTAATATATTTTGTCATCTCTGAATGGTATAAAATTCAGAGAAAATAAATGTTGCTGTCAAGTGTTTATATCTTCAGAAGTATTATTAACGCAAGCAGTAATGGGAATAGAAAGTATTTACTTCTCTCTGAAAGCAGACTTCCCTATTTGGTTAGTACATTTGTACAAGAGAAGAAAATGAGGTCACTGCAGCTTGAAGGCAAAATAGTTTTTCTCTCCAGTCCCCAGTGAGAAAAATCACAACAAAAACACTTTAATTCAGCTATACACTTAGAATATTCAATTTCTTTTTTTTTTTTTTTTTGCATAGGCTCTGGATAAAGGAAATCAATAGTTCCCTAATCAGTTATGTAAAGACTTCTTTTTGAGTGCATCCACACCAACCATGAGAACAGGCTCCCTTTAGTATTCTAGCCATACCCACTAAGGAAGGATGAACATGTTCTCATAGAAAGCTACACAGCTGTGAAAAGGTTTTTTACCTTGCTCTGGTTGAACAGCCTCTGGTCATACTGGATTTCATTGGATGGCCTGGGGTTGGGTACCCCCAGGGCAATAACTTCACTGATATCTCTGTTCTCATTTCTTTGCAGCTTTGACCTGAATTAAAAATTTAAAAGTTTTATGAGGTCAGTAAACCATAGTTGTTGACATGTTCAATTGCAACTGGATCCTGTATTAGATGCTAACGATTTGCCTCAGGAGCCAGATTTTGACTGTTGTTCTTCCTTACTAGGTAACATTTAAAATTTGTCTCCTGGCAAAGGAAACATTTGGAAAAGTTATGTTCAGCTGGGCATGACATTTAAATTTGCTTTCCACTATCTGCGATTCACATCAAGGTGGCTTGGTCTAAAATGTCATATTTATTTTTGCAAGAATCAGTGTAGTTATATTCTGGGAAGGCCAAGCAATCCAATTTTAACATATTAGAGATTTTAAGCCTCCAGAAACCATTTGCACTCAGAAATCTCAGTGGCTTCAGCTAGTAAGATATTTCAGCCTACCTTCATAAATCTAAGGTTACTTTAAATGAACAGCTTCAAGAAGTAAAGCCACTATTGATAACTCTGGTCTCACCAAAATTAGAGGATTCAGGTTTCAATCTTTGCTGTCAACATGTTAATTAAACCTGAATATACTGAAGTTCTGCTAAAGAAAAACCCACCCAAAACCAACACAGTACACCCCTCTCTCCCATTCATGTGGAAAATTCTACATTTTGAAGAGAGTATTGCAATGTTTTCACACTGTAATTAATACCTTTTCATACAATGAACTGTGCTTCATACCAGTGACTATTTCCACAAGATAAAATTCAGGCACTCAGATCAAGAAAAGGAAAGCCCAGTAATAGGTTCCCTGGTGGGGAAGCCAGTGCCAGTACAAGAATAAACTAGTTTTTTTTTTGTGACTCACCTTTTATCAGGGGCTGCCCGGGAAAGATTTCTGTCATGCTGTCTCTCTTTGCGCCGGTCATGTCTGATTTCGTCTCTTTCTCTAGCTTCTCCATCCTCTGAACAAGTACAAGATTGCTCATTATAAACAAATATTTGAAGTTTGAATTAATTACGCCAGACGTTGGCACAGTAATTCAATTCAGTATTCTTTTACAGAAGAGTAGTGACCCTTAGTGCTATTTAAAATGTTACACTTTAAATAAAGTGAACACATGGAACACCACAGCTTTCTTATGCCCCAAGCAACTGACTGTCCTTGATAAGAGTCAAAGCAGACATACCCTAACAACTATGTTCTTCCAACTTTCAAGAGCTTCGAATACTTGTCTGTCTAGGTATTAATATCCTAAAACATTTACAGATCATTATATCATAATTTTAAGTGTAAAAATATAATTGAAACATGCAGGGATTTAAGTGTTTTGAAGAACATTCTGTGATGCAATATGAGAAAATCACTCAGGTTGAAAGGGAGTCTAATTCACAACTTCCTGCTATCAATGCTGAATTCAAACCAGGTTGGTCAGGGCTTTCTCCACTCAGGTGAGGAAAACCTGTAAGGATAGAGACTGCCGGACTTCCTAGGCAACCCGTTCCACTGCTGTTTGTCCTCATGGTGAAAATTTTTCTCCTAACATATTGAAACCTCCTGCTTCAACTCTTGACCACTGTCTCATTCTTCCACCATGCAACTTGGTGAAGAGCTCTGACAATCATTTAGGGATCATTATGGGATGATCTTGTGGGTAAATTCCCATTATTTGGCCCCAATGGCACATCTCCTAGCAGAACAAGCTTTATTCTCTCAGCATCACCTGAACAGGCAGTTACTTGAGCCTGTGACCATTCTGATGGCCTTCCACTGAACTGACTCCTATTTATCAATGTCCGTCTTGTACCTGGAGGCCCATAACTGCACAAAGTATCCCAGATGCAGTCTAACAGGTCACCAATAAAAGGAAATTATTACTTCCCTTGACCTACTGGTTACAATCCTGCAGATCCAGCTTTGTATGCCCTTAGCATTACTGTTGCCAGGGCACACTGCTGGCTCATATTCAGCATATTGTCCACTACAACTCCTGGGTCCTTTCCAACAGAGTGGCTCTCCAGCTGGCCAGCCCCCAGCCTGTTGGTAAGAGGTTAGTACATCCCAGCTGCAGGATCTGGCTTTGTATGACCATATCCCTCCGCCTTCTAGATAGATCGTAACTGCTCTGTAAGTTCATCATCTTGATCTTTGAAGTGTAATTTCAATCAGAACATAAGACTTATCACAATGGTGACAATTTAGTTAGGTTGGCAGCAGGATTTTAGAGCCTGCTGGCCAACAAAACTACAGCTCTGCAAGACCAGTTACAACAGTGCCAGAGACAGAATACTGCATTTTACCAGCTTTGAAAACTTAAAAGATGGTTTAGTTCTTCTAAACAAAGTTGCCCTTCGTCTGCAACATGCTGCTTCTAAAAAAATTAGTTTAGAACTGTCCATGAAAGCCACCATTCTCACTGATGCATTATTAACTCCAAAATTCTCAGTGTCCTAAACCTGTATACACCAACATACCGATATGAGGTTCAAACCTGCATCCCATCAAACCAGCCAGTGACTTAACCAATAGAGTGAAGAGACAAACTGATGTAATGCTTAGAAATTTCAGCTGGTATTTGGATATTGTAAGTTCTCAGGTTATTGCTCCACACTTCAGAGTGTTAAAAAAAGCCATAGCATCTTAATAATAAAGAAATGTACCTTTTTCAACATGTGTTTTGATCCCTGCTCTTCTCTCCCTGGCTTTCTGAGCCATTTCTCGGAGCTTTTCCTCATGTTTCTCCTTTTCTTTCTGAGCCATCTTCCTCTCCACCTGGGCACGCATCTCTACTGCCTCACGAGCCTGCACAAATAAGACACAGGTAAAAATACAGAAAGCCTACCACCTGGGATACAAGCAGATCTGTCATGGAGTTAGCTAGTAAACAGGAACAGAAATGAAGCCAAAATTAGGAAGCTTAAAGCCCATCAGCCACAGCAGTTGGCGCTCAGAGACAAGACCCATGACTTCCAATAACTTAACCCATGCTGAGCCAATGATTCAGAGATAGTGGGGATAAGACCCTAAGTCTTACATTAGCAAAGAAGCAGAACAAATCAAAAAGCTGTAGCCTATTCACAGCTGATTTTCTGAAAGAAATTAGCATACAAAGATAGTAGAACTATATGGAACAAAACAGTTTAAAGAACTACCTGACCTTTCTGTCAGCAATATAGAGTGCCTCAGCAAGTTTTGCAAAGTTTTCATTAATATGAACAGTCTGCAATCCTCTGCCATCTGCAGCCAGACGCTTATCTAATGGAATGGTGTAACCCTACAGTGGAAACAGAGAGGCAGTTAATCACAGAAACAGTATTTGTAATAACAAGCATTATTATATTTATTGTGTAAGAAAAAAAAAACCACATACAAAACTCATAGCCCATCATTATTATGCCTCAATGGATCTCCTTTTCATATGTACTCCAAATTCTTACCAGGTAATACTAAGCTTCACTCCAGTTCCACCCTCCCACCAAATCTGAATCACAGCTTCCCTTCAAGTTTCATTTTAGGACAAAAGAAAGTTTTCAATTGATAAGGTCCACTTTTTGCTTTGTCTTAAAAGATCTACAGATAATAGCTTCTCCAGTATCTCAGCTGTTTTACCTAAATGGTTTCCCTACCTGTTAAGAGGTTAGCTGATTCAAAATGAGAAAGTAAGGGGCAAGGCAGCCAGCAAAAGTAAGACACACTAAATACCAATTTTGTTTTCCAAAGCTGAAACTCAAAATTATTAATAGATGATATTTTAAGATTTTTTTTAGTGAGCTCTACAAAATTTCTGCTTTGGTTTTAGCATCTGCAACCTAAAAATTGATCTCCTAATTAGCATCGGTCCCAGTCAGACAGCTGTGTTGGGGTACACAAGAAAAAAGTAACATCCAAACATGCAGCTTTTCCTTCCTCCATTTGAAGGGGCTGTCTCAGGACAACAGCTTAGTAAGTTTCAGAAAGATTAAACCAGTTACTGCAGCAAATAAATTCTCCCCTGTCTTGGAACATAAACTTAACAGCTGATAAAAATCAATGGGACAGGACCTACTCAAACAAGGAACAAAAATAGCTAGCTGACCAGTGATAAAAATTAATTAATGAAAGAATGCAACGAGGAAAACTTTCTAGAAATATGGACTGCAATATTAAAAAGAAACATGCTTGGGTCTCTGATAGTCTGCTCTTTTTCAGTTTAGATGGCTTTACTTTGTGACCTCGAGAGGTTTTGAGTTTCGACTGCGCTATTATAGGGATTTTAATTAATATAATTTTTTCCTCTCAAAATTTATAATCTCTGCCATGAAGTAACATATTTTCCCTCAGTTCTATACTCTCAACTGGACAACCCTTATATGCCAAACTGAAGAAAAATGAGCTGTATGATCATATGCTCTTCATGCTAGAAGCAGCCAGTTTACCTAACTCTAGAGGTTTAAAATCAGTATTATTCAAGCTTAAATCATGCACAGAAGTTTCCCATCAGGGTGCAACATTAGAAAAATAAATTTATGACAACTTAATTACCTTTGCATTTTTCCAGTTTGAAATGCATGGAGGAATTTTCCACTCTTGCTGCTCTTTCACAGTCATCTGATTTAAGAGAAGAAGCAAAGTCATCTTCAGATTCATCGTAAAAGGAAATACTGTTTTCTTTCTCAAAAGCCACTATGAAACTATTGAAATAAGTCAGAGTAGAAAGTTCAGGACTCCACTACAAAACCCCAACTCTTCTTAGGAGCAGTAAGATTACAGAATTAAGGAATGGTTTGATTGGAAGGGACCTTAAAGATCAACTGGTTCCAAACTCTCTGCCATGGATTTTATTTTTGCACTGTATCTTTGCCAACACTGAATCAAGTCCTGACAGCTCTTCAGCCATCCTCTTAAGCTTTTGTCACACAGGCCATAACTCTCAGCCAGCTTGTTAACATCTGCACACTTAGCAGCCATTCAAGTTGAACCAAACTGATGAACCACCACTACTCTCATTTCTCAGAAGGAGCTCATCCTTAATGACACAACTTAGTGTTATGAAAGATTATCTTAACAGTGTTGTCTAAAAGCAACATAAGGGTACCCAGGCTAAAGCCTTGGTCAACTCATTCATGCCATGAACTAATTTAGCAATGCAGCCCTGCATAAAATACGTGAGACATCTACTCAACCTTTGACAAGATAGATAAAAAGACGGCTACTTACAGAACTGCCCAAATGAAAAAAAGAAAACAAGCAAACAAAAACACTGCACCAGGCACCAAGTTTATCACTTAACATCACATCAAAAGATCAGTAAGGAGAAGGTATGCAGAAGAATTTGTGACCCACCTATGCATTCAAAACTGAGAACAGCTATGGTGTTTCATACCTTTCTACTAGGAGAGTGCATTACAGGTGCCGGAGGAGATGGTGGTCCTCGAGGAATCTTCTTGTTAATTCTGAGCAATTACGAAAACAATTACAATCATCATGTTGCACAGAAATACATTTCAGAATCTTCTACTTGCCTTGAACAAGCTGTGAACACTTACTTGAATCTTGGAGGCTCCATAGGGTCCTTCTGCATTTCCACCATCCGAATAACTCTCTGTTTTGCTCCAGAGTTGAATGCAACTCCTTGCTGAGATGGTGTGTACCTGGATAAAACAGAGTGCTCAGTTTTCTGCACACAGCTAGATATTCCTTTCCCACCTCCATTTTTACTCAGTTCACTGCTCTAGCTGTGGTTTCATTTTATCCACAACAGTTTAAGACTATTCCACTATGAATGTCAGCAGCAGGTAACTGCATAGATAATACTGCACTGAGTGCAGACTCAGTTACACCAGACAGAATGTAACTTCTCTTCAGGGCTATATTCTCCTGTTTCGACCTAGATTCTGAAATAGAAGAAAAACAAGTACAATACACACAGCTTGTCACAATACTCTCCTCCACCTATGTCTGTGAAGCCCTGGTGACTTCTTACTGTTCAATACCAACCTCTTCACATACTTTTTTTTCAGAATTAACCTCAAGCCAAGTGTAACCCTGCCATGAAATTTTTCTGTGTTTGAAACAGAAAATCATCATAAATGAGTATCAGCCTCCTCATCATTCCAATTCTTTCCAATTGCTCATTTTCTATGGAGGAAGAACTTTGTTACATGTCTTGTTGTGGCTTGAAACTTGCAGTAAATACTTTCCTTTCAGGGCAGCATCATTAATAGTGATCCCTAGCAAATCTGTGTTTTGTTGCTAAAACAATAACCCCACCAAAGTGCCACAACTCATGACATGTTAATGACATATTTCTACACACTTCAAACCAGGTGATCATTAATGGTTTAATTCAAAATACGTAAGCCAGTTTCATATTCCTTACAGAACAGAATTCAAGAGGAATTTCTGTTCTCAGAAATTAAACAAATATGCCAATTTTAATCCATTTTGTCTATCACAACATCTTGCACAAACACCAGCACTACATACCGAATGTACTGTGCAGGAGCTAGTTTGTCAGCAGCTCGAACTGGCATGGCTGCTGCAACTTTCTGAGAGACCGATTTCTCCAAGGCTGCTCTTGTCTTCTCTGTTATCTGAAGAAAAAATACCACACTGTGCATCTCATCCCATATGCAAGACATAAAGCATGCCACTGCTTACTAGGCACATCAGTGCATACAATACCTCTCTAATTGCCTCCTCATCTGGTCTTTGCAGTTCAGGATCATCTACATTCATGACCTCTTTTGGCACAAGATCTGTGTACTTGCTGTAAATAACCTGGAAGACATTAGATTTTACTTGTGCTGATGAACAGGAATAAATGTACATATATCAAAGGAAATCTTTCAGGCTTAGACTATACTTTGGGTACTAATTAAAATTAATATACAACTATAAATGCACTACAATTACATGTCGTTCAATTACTCCCATAGAAGACCTGGTTACATATATACTCTGGACCCCATTTTACAGATGGAGTGATCGAAGAAACAAAGCAATCTGATTAGATATAATTGTATAAATTGCTCTCAGAACTGGCATTAGACAGCAGTTTTCTGTTTCCCATTCCTAGTATTTTCCTTTTTAGGGACCTCAAGACAGACAAAATCCCACACATTTTTACTTTGTTTTCAAGGATTACTCAAGAATTTCATGCAAGTATTTTCCAGCATCTGGATTTTTTCACATCATTAGGTTTACTATTTTCTTGAAAAATAAATACTTGAGAAATCTGGTCTTGACACTTTCCCTTATATAGGTACTTGAGTTTTCACACAACATGAAGCTAGCTGCTGGCAGCTTCCAGTCCCGGTTTAAAATATTGGGAAAGAACACTATTAGATGGCTTCAGGGAAAAATGTATTGTATTACATTAATGCTTCACAAGTATCCAACAAAACAGCAAGTTTTAGTTCCAAGGGTTAAAAGTCAAGAACTATTATTTCAAGTTCATTATGCAGTACATGTCCAACTACAAAATTAACCTTTAGCCTCAGCATTAATTAATCACGAGAGGATTTTCTGCTTCTCAGCCTTCACTCCTAAAATTTTAATCCTTTGAATTAGTATCAGTAATATTCTAGCTTCTCAGATGCTGAATGAAGGACATCTGAAGAGCAGTGTTCCTCTAAGGTAATTAACTCTTAAGTCCAAGTGTCTTGCTGCATGAAGAACAAAGTATGCTGAAGGAGCTTTAGAGCATCCCAAAAGACAAAAGAAGAAAATAAAAGAAGGTGCTCCTTGTGGTGGTCCAAGAGCACCCTAAAAAGTACTTTACACTGAGGTACAAATGATCTATAGGAACTATTTAAACTTTGAAGTATTGGATGCAAATGGCAAGATGCTTTATTATGGAAGAAATACATAATATAGATTAAACTATCCTGAAAATACAAATATTTCTGCTTCCATCAAAAACTTGATACTCTTGTTTTTATTGTAGCCCTTTTTTGAAGTGATACAAAGAGGCAGATAAAGAAGTTACATTTCTTTTTGTTGTTTTTCGAGACATTTATCTTGTTTTAGGAGTAATGTTGAAACATTTCATTAATCTAAGATAAAGAGGAGACTGGGATTGATTGATATTGTACTGTGCCCATCCACTACCATTTTTCAGTCTGTAAAATTTGAAATGAAGCATCAGCCTGTGTTTTAGATATTTCATTCTTATTGCTACTGAAAAGCAGAATCTCCTTCTAGGCAGAAAGAAAAAGCTCAAGTTTTTGGTACAGCCACGCGATTCCCTGGCTGGGGCAGCCTTAACAGGCAGTGATTAGAAATCTGCATGCCACTGCAATCAGAAAGAGAATAATATTACCTAACTGGCTAAGATACTGTACCATGGCAGGATTTAGACATCAATCACATTCAGAGTCTCACAAGGCACTTGACAGATTCAAGTGTCTTGATAGAAATTTCTTAATTTGCTACAAGAAATCCTGTCCTCGACATATTTTGTTCTATATATTCCAACCAGCCCTGTACAGTGCTCATCAATCCTATATGTACATCAAGAATTTACTACCAAGCAATGCAGAATGAGTTCCTTCCTTGTCAAAGAATGGTTTCTCCATATGGAGCATATAACATTTTAGAAATCATTAAAATTACCAGGTTGTAAGCCTGGTACACACACCAGATTAAAGAACAGTAACAAACTCTCAAACCAAGCTCTGACACAAAGGCAAATAGGTTGCAAGTATGTAACACTTTTGATTATTTGAGTTATATTCATATTCTCTTGACCTGTTCCATAGCTGTGACAGGACTTCAACAATGGAACTACTCTCTTGTAAATGTTTCAATTGAATTGACAATCTTGGGGAAAAAAACCTGTAAATAAGCTTTGTGATTTTTTTTCTCCTTTAACGACTAAGCCACAGCCTTGGGCCATGAAGAAGAAATCCAACTCCAACATAAAAAGTTATTCTTGCTGGAAAAAAGTAAGGTACCTAACAGTTCCATTCCTTGATTTCACTCTTTCTTCTGTCTTCATAAAAACACAGGATGCAATTACATGTTTTTATTTTCCTAATAAGGGGACAGCATCAATCTCACCAAAATATATCGCTATTGATGCATTATTTTAGCCTGGCTTTTAGTAATGTAAGTAAAGTGCTGAAAGAATTTACAGCAGCACAAGAGCTAACCACACAGCTAGGCTAGAAATCCATCTCAACAACCAGACGGAAGGAACTCCATCCTCAGATCCATAAGGTCATGCATCCAGGTCTGTCAATGTTATCCAGCATTTCATGTCTAGCAGATTTTCTGCCAAACCCAAACAGGAGGCTTGTCAGATGATCACATTTGTGTCAGTATTTTTCAGGGAAAATTCTCTGAAGCAACTATTTTTTAAATATGTAAGGGAACAGATGCAAGAGAGATGAACCACTGCAATAGTAGAAACTGCTGACAAGTCATCTAGATATAGGGGCTGGGTGATGGAACTGCTGCCTCTACAGAAAGCAGAATACTAAATTCAACTTCAAAAAATCCATAAACTGTAGCGAAAGCAAAATTTGCTTCCTAACTCAGACCAAAGAAGTAGCTCCTAGAATAGGTTAATAAACTTCATCTAATTTCTGTCAGGCTGCTAAGTATCTGTTTCTTTTAGCTTTAAGTATTAAGATTGAAGAAATATTGAATTATGGCTGCAGCTCTCTGGAAAATGAAACTTCTGTATCTAATCCTACTGACACTGTACTATCAGAAGTTCTTAAGAGAAAATATTCCACATTATTCAATTCAACGCAGATCACTGAAGAACTGCTCCCTATGACATCTCTGCCAATACTTTCTCCTGCAAAGCAAATCAAATCAAGCAATAGTAGTTCTGCTGCTTCCAGTGAAATTGTTTCAAATACCTGTTGCAGCACAAAGAGCCAATTGTATCATGAGCTACATCAAAAGCAGTGTGGCCAGCAGATCGAGGGAGGTGATTCCACCCCTCTACTTTGCTCTGCTGAGACCTGAGCTGGCATGCTGCATCCAGCTCTGAGGCCCCAAACACAATGTTGACCTGTTGAAATGAGTCCAAATGAGGCCACTAAGTTGACCACAGGGCTATAGCACATCTTCTATGAAGACAGGCTGAGAGAGTTGGTGGTGTTCAGCCCAAATAGAAGGCTTCAGGGACACCTTACTGCAGATTTCCAGTACCTAAAGGGAGCCTACAAGCTGGAGAGGGACTTTTTACAAGGGCATGTAGTGATAGGACAAGGGGGAAGGGCTTTAAGATGAAGGAAAGTAAGTTTAGATCAGGATTAGGAATAAATTCTTTACTGTGAGGGTGGTGAGGCACTGGAACAGGTTGCCCAGAGAAGTTGTGGATGTCCCATCCTTGAAAAGTGTTCAAGGCCAGAATGGATGAGGCTCTGAGCAAACTGGGCTGGCAGAGGGTGTCCCAACCCAAACCATTCTATGAATCTGTGATCTAATTTTCCTCTCAGTTTTACTCTCCTTTGAATCACAATACTTAATCTTTAATCTCAGCATTTACATCCAGCTGGATGCAACCAGGATCAAGCTGACACAGAAGGCAGAGCTCAGGGTTAGAAAGCCCTAACTCTACAGTTCTATAGAGCCTGCTTTTGGAAAAGCCCCACATCTCTTCCATCTTGGTGAATGAGAACAAGAATATTACTGCCTTCATTATAGATGCCATATGGAAAGTTAATGAAAGTACAGATCTTCATTAATCAAATATGACAAACGTTAGTGGCTTAAATTAACTCTAATTTAACCTGTTAAGAAGTATTTTCCTAACTCTGAACCAAGTAAGAGTCAGTGAAAGATTACAGTCACTTTTGCCTCAAGCCTATTATCATATCTAGTTATTTTTCAAACATACTAAGATTCCAATCTGAACAGTTCTACTACATGCAAATTAAAAATAATCCTACAAGTAAGTAAAGATTACTTGACAAGTTGTAAAAATGAGGGTTTAACTACACTAATTTTTTTCTTATTATTTGGCCTGCAGCTTCCCCAAAATTGGTATGATTATTACTTCTTGTCTAATTATCTGCTTGAAATTATTTTGTATGCTTTCGACAAAGCAACATTTCTATTTTGCATGAAGCATCAAATATTTAGTAAAAAATTTCTTCAAATAGAATTAATATTTTAACACCTTCCTCTTGAAAAATAATTCCAGATATTAGATGAAGTCTGATGGAACTCCAAGGAAAGTCTCCTCAATAAAAATATTGCCACTGCTGTTTTTTTCTGTTTAGTCTAACTACTTTCTTCCACATGACAGCATGGAGACCAATTTGCACTCATCTTTTTCAAAGGTACTGCAGTAACATATGAGGCATAGGGTGAGGATATGCAAGATGTGATGCTTTTTTGACACTCAGAGTATTAATTAAATATAAAATCCTATTGGCAGTAGCATCTATTTAAAACAATAAATTTATCTGTTAAAAGTATTTTCCCTGATACTCTTAGAATGCCCATCCCAGCTTTTTGTTGGAGAGGTAAAGTTTATATTTTGGTTTCCTCCCTTCCTCAAATGCAGTAAAATATGGGGCGTATTACATAACCATAAGCTTTTCAAGGCACCCTAAATTAAAGCCCAAGAAGTCAAATTATTTTGAAAACAACTATTCATATCTACTAGTTAAAACACTCTGTGTAGTTAACACTTTGTTTAGGCTTTCTTTGTGTTACCCTACTCTTTACAGAAGATGCTTGCTGGAAGAAACAGCTGGTCATACACTTGATCATGCCTGAGCAGTTTTCCAGCCCCCAACACCTGCTTAAGAGAATTACAGTCCATGTAGCCCACTTGGTTACACTTGAAAAGGCAGATGTAAATACTCCTTAAAGTAGACTTAGCAGACCCAAGTATCTGAGCTCAAAACTAGTTAGGATCTCAAGTGTCATCTCTTGGTATTAGAAAGGCTACTGGATACAGGAAGTTGAAGTTCCCCCCTGAAAAACTCCATGAGAATCTTGCCATCTCTGCACTCAGCACAAAACTTATGGAGTATAACCACTGGCAATACTTTCTGCTGCAATTAACAACGACAAACACAGAGCACGCAACAACACTGAAAAAAACCAGAAGTGTCAAATATTACGTCAGTAAGACACAAAGTGCAGTGTTCTGAAGGCTGACCTGTGTTTTCTGTCTGGTTTTTTGTCCCCTCTCTCTACATACTGAAATGAGGCCACAGAACTGTTTCCAGTTTCTTGTCTTCATTGGAAAATGAAAACTGCTAAGCCATCAAGTAAGTTCTGTGTAGAGATTCTCGCCACTTTTGCGTTACCTCTTACATTACAGAGAAGACCACAATTTCTGTCTGATATTATTTTAGTTCTTACATAAGAAAAGAGGACACAATCCATGTGGCTAATGCCAGACCAATGAGTTCAATTATATGCAATGTGTATGTACAACTCTTCCAAGTATATATGCCAGCTGACATACTGGAAGAAGTATTACCTTGTCTTTTGACTGTCCTTGTCGAGCAATTGCATCGTATTTTATTTTTCCTTCTGCATCCACCTGAACAGCCAAAGCATTGGACATTTTCTTCTTTCGGCCCATATCCAATGGATATTGGGCCACATGAATTTCTGGGAAAGCACCCCCATCTCCAAAATCCTACAGAAAAGAAAATAGTAGTGAATGTCCAAAAGACAAGAAAATGCAAAATGGAATGAAAGAGCAGATTGATTTCAACAAAAACTAACTTGTCAAGAATGCTCCAGTAACTTTATTATTTTCACTGGAAAGAGAGCAGTTAATGAGAGAACTTGCAGTTATTAAAAGACACTGAAATGGAGAGCCATCTTGCAGTAATTATTCCCTGCACAAAGTAGGAACAGGTATTACTGACTAGAGTGTACTATGCTACAGACAATAAAAAATTAAGTATTTAATTCTCATGTGAGTTATTAATTAGAACTTCAAAAATTGACCTTCCGCTATAAAGCAACTGTGGATACTAAAATTACAAGAGCAGCATTTTTATGAAGACTTCTACTGGTTATTTGTTGCTTTTCACACCATAATGAAGTGAAAAAGATAAAAAAGCATTCCATTCCTTTCAAAGCCTGTAGCTCATAGCTTTACAATGCTATGTGTCAAGCATTTCCTTACTTTGACGTGTAAATACACTGAAAATTAGCCCAGCATGCAACAGCCCAATACTCTTACAGTTTATTTCCTCTCTCCTACAATGTGTTGGTGTAAAAAGATTTAATAAATATCTAACCAAAAGACTTCTTAAAGCAGATAATCCTGGCTCAATAACACAGAGGACCCAGTGGTACCACTCACAAAACAACTTCAGGCTACAGTTTCAAATGCAATGCTTTGGAGGAAGCATTTGCTTAAAGCAGCATGAGCATCTATCCCTCTCTCTGTTACAACAGCATGGCTTATATGGAGTCTGGTAGCAAAACAGATCAAAAAATAAGAATGGGTGTCTTGAGCAGATCTGTCTCCCTTCATGCTCACCATGTGACCAAGTAGTTACCAGTATGGGGATGGAGTGGATTGAGACTGGAAATGACCAAGCAGAACACTTCCAAACAGGGATGGTGCGCTCATGCCATCTGCAAATGCTCCTTGAAACATAGTTTCAGTTCTTTGAAGTTTTCCACTGGATGTCCCACATTCAAGATTTAGTTAAGTATTAGCCAGAACCAAATTCAATCATTCTTCCTTTTTTTTTTTTTTTTTTTTTTTTTTTTGCACAACTCTTAATGTATTAAGAACAGGTTTTGCTTTTTCCAACAATGGCATTCCAGGATCACTGGACAAAGATTACGCTTTGGAAGCATTTGCTGCTTTTGAATTTGCACTTGTTTATGAATCAGAAAGGAGCCTTAACAGGCTTTTTTGGATATGTATTAATTTGTGGCCAAGTGGTGCAGGAAATTCTTTGCAAACCTTCAGCACCTGACTTCTTAAAAAATTTCTTTATTAACATTTAGAAAGAACAAGCACTGAAACATTAACTTAAGTACTCAACAGTGTAGGAAGGAAAGCCTACACTGGGTATAATGAAAGTATAATTTTTAACATCACCCACATAAGAATGTTTTCTTTCAGTGAACCACTGGAACTACTATTTGAAGTACATGGATCACCACAGAACAGTGTTGGATTTACAAAAATGGCACTCAAATATAAATGAGGGTAATGTTGTTACAAGCTAATGAAATTATGGTATATGGAAACAACATAGGATCATACATCAAGTACTGTAATAAAACCTCAACAGCATGCTTGGTCCCAAGAGCACTGGCTTGTGACTCACCAGAAAAGGTCTCAAAAGTTATTGTCAAGGATCATTTCAAACTGCAAGGTTTTTCCAGCTCACAGTGAGACTGTTCCAAACCAATTTTGTAATCAGAGCTACCCATCTGTATTTTCTTTCTACTTTTAGCAGTTCCAGTTCAAATTACATTAAACTGGCAAGGGTTACAACTAACGACACACAACATTGTCCAAAACCTTTTGCTAGTAACATACTTAACAAATATCTGACTAATTTTTAAGTTTTCCTCCAACTGTAATTTTGCCCCCCAATAGCAGCTATCTTTTTGAACAGAACACCTGAGTGTTCTCTTCTCTGATACACACACGTTCATTTACTTCACCTATAATCTGGAACGTGTATTTAACAGTGACAGAGGAACAATATGGACGTCTTTCTCGGGGGACCCTTGCATTCACAGACTGTAAACCCAAAGGACCACAGATATATTTCCGTAATACAGCACAACAATCTCTGAAGAGAAGTAGACTTAGACCATCCTGTTTGCCATCAAGTGTTTTAAGAAATCCAGTGGATTAGAACCTCTTCCAAAACAAGAATATATCAAGCAGTCTGGATGATGCAGCTTGTAAGGCTTTGCACAATTCTCAGCTACATTCACAGTGCTCAGAGTTTATTTCTACTCCAGATTTTTTTTTCCTCCTTTAGCAGACACACTACTACTTGTATGAATTTAAATATTTACCTCTAGCACCCGTGGTATCCATCCTTTCCGGTAACCGTATGGTGGAGGTTCCCTTCGTGATGAGACCAGAGCAGTCTGCCTGGATCTCTGAGCTCTTGCTCTTTCTTCTAGTTCTAGCTGATCTTGGGACAGCTGAGTTGGAGCTGGCAAAAAACTGGACATCCATGGACAGCCACCAAAAGAGAATGACATAAAAAGTTCATTCTGGTAACTTTACTCACTGATACTCAACTATGCTTGAGTCAACTTCATTCTAAGTTACTACTTTCTCTACAATCATTCTCTACAGATTAAGAAACAATTTATGAAACTTAAGCATTGCACTCATAAATGTGAGGACAACTTCTGAGATTAGAGTGGCAAAGGCAATGTGTGCTTTCTCAGCATTCTGTAAGATTCCTAAAAAAATCTAATACTAAACTCACCCACATTCACAGAGTGTTTGAACAGAAGTGTGACAATGCCCGTTTTCCAACATGAATGTCACATACTACTGGGTATTCTTTCCACTACTATGAATAAGAAACAAATATTACGTTCCTATGTCTCTAGTCCCAATGACTCGCTCTTCCTTTCTCTCAAGGCAAACACCCACAAACAGATCTGTCAACAAGCTCCCCTCTTCAACACCTGACACCTCCCTGCCACGGGCAAGTCGAACCCAAAGTTCTTCACTTCCTCTTTTTCAGCTCTTCTTATCTACAGAACCCTTTTGTGCGTTTACTAAGAAAATACCCAGAGAAACACGGGATTCCGGGGCAGCCACTGGACCTGCAGTCCCAAGCCCTGCGAGAGACACTCCAACACGTAACAAAGACGGCTCGCCCTCTCTGACGGTGAGGGAACCTCGACAGAACCCCACGGACCCAACCGAGGCAAAGGAGATTCTTCCTCCCGCAGGGAACACGCGAAGGAAGCAGGACCCTGAACCACGGGCCAAACACCCGCTCCCGCCAGGGCTCCCCCAGGCCCGACCGGCCCTCGCCGCGCTCCCTGCGGCCGCGGCCCGGTCGGCGGGCCCATTGCCCAGGAGAGGCCGCGGCCCCTCGGCGCGTCCCCAAGCGCGGCCGCTCCCGTCGGCGTAGGCCCGCAGCGCGGCGGGGAAGCCGCGGGCGGGCCGGGAGCCGCAGCGCCAGCACGGCCCGACCGGGCCCGCCGGACCCACCTGGTGAGCGCCATCTTGACCGCCTCCGCCGTCCGCTCGGCAGCCGGGCCGCCGAGGAGGGGGAAGGCGGCGGCACCTGCGCATGCGCCTGGCCCGCAGCGTGGCCTGGGAGTTGTAGTCTGGATAACGCCACTCGCGGCGCGGTGGCGCACGCGGTAGGCCGCAAGGCGCCCTGGAAGCTGTAGTTTTACAGTATCCCCCTTTACCTCTTCAGCCATCCTATTCCGCTCCCCTGTACTATTCACGCGGTCTCCAACAAGTTCAATAACTTCACAGTTCATTCAGCTGAAAATGTCCAAGTAAAACGCAGAAAATATAGAGCAAATGGATTGGAATAAAATTTATTCTGATACCTGCTTAGAAATCATTGAACTGGGACATGGGAGTGAAGGGAAGAAGAGAGACTGAAAGTGGTGTCAAAATAGTGATTTAAAATAAAAAAAACCTTCTGCATTAAAAACAAGGAGTTGTGCTGTTTATGTTAAATGGCCATCCATATGTTACACAGGAGTTCTTCAAATCAAATCAAGAGATGCACTCTTTAGAGTATAATTAAAATTTGGAATATGGAAAAATACTTCTCAGGGAGTTGTAATACATGGGAACTAGGTGGAGCTTTACATAGGCAAGTCACTATTTGTGTTAAAGTGGCAATATATAGCACCATATATAACCAAAGACAGTTATTAATTAGCAGTTACTGCTGTTACGTAGCATCTAGTGAATCAAAGGGAGAAGAGTCCCACTGGGCCAGGCACAGTTCATCTAGAAGAGAAACAGAAGCCAGACAGAGAAGAAAAGGGTAGAATGACTAAAGAAACAAACATGGTCTACCAGAAATTCAAAAAATCATACCATGAGAGGCAGGAATATGATATGGTAGAGTAACTGTCTTGCAATCTTCTAGTCATTTTTGTCTGTCTTATCATCTTTCAATGATAAGGGCGAACTACTCCTGCAGGCTAAATTAATCTCCTACAACTTCTAGGACAGGGAGATTTGGAGGAAGGTAAGGGCAATCCTGTGCAGTCTGTCTATGCCCAAACTCATCATCTCCAGGGGGAATCTGCTTTTGGTTTAGCATTGTGGTGACAACAGCTCTGTCACCATCTCTATGAATGACAGATACTTCTCCTTCTCTCTGAGATAGCTGGTGTCTTATGAGTACTGTAGACAAAGCTAAAGATACAAGACTTTGTCACATGCCATTTATCAATAATTTTCCTAAGCAAAACTTATCTGTCATCCCTTCTACCCATTTCTGTCAATAATTTTGTAACAGTATCATATCCAGCAATGTTGCCACCTGACTCAGGAGCCTCCTTTCCCCCTTAGAAGTTGCTAAGGATTCTGTGCCCAGCTGTTTACTAGTCTCAGTGAAAAAATTATGTTTTATCCCTCCAATTTTGACATTTCTCCTTCTTCCTTTGCTGTGGAGTATTATTTAATGCTGTATGCAAAATATACACCTTTGTGAGCTATTTTGCAACACAGTTTATATGACAGCCACAATACAAGTTTGCTGTTTAGAAGGTAAAACTGTACATGAGCAATCTGCTTCAGCTCCTGCACTAGGATGCTCCTTTCATTTCCTCAGTCTCACAGCTTGCTCTGAGAACTGTGCAGGTCATTTCTCATTGCAAACAGTGAGCTCTCAGTGCTCGCAGATGTTTATAGTTGTCTGACTATAAGCAACACTGGTTCTTTTGAATATTTTCTTTCCCTTGAACCTCTGGGGTTTTTTTTTTTTTGTTGTTTTTTGGTGTTTTTTTTTGTGGTTTACTTTTGATGTCTGACTTGGCTAATTTTGAGTTTGCCAATATGGAAGGTCCTTAGTTCAGGGTAGAGAGGACCACATGATACAAAGGGGCTGTACAAGCTTATTCAAAACCATATGGCTCAGTAAACTCATCACAGTCTTTATTTTATGCAACTGTTGCAAATCAAGGTGTGAATAATTTCTTGTCCCCATCACCTATCATGTTTCAAATATAAATGCTTGTATATATGGTTTAACTGGTCAAAAATGTTTACTAGGAAAAAAAGTTCTGAGAAGTTATGCACTTTAAAACTGTGTGAAGTTTGGAAACTTCAGTTCCTGGGAGCAGAGAGTGTTTCTGATAAGCTCAAGAGGAGCTGAGCCCAGGTGCTGTTGGTCAAGGCTGAAGCCTAATGAACACTTCTCAGATCCCAGTGTGGCCTGAAAAGTGGGGGGGGAGGGGGGGAATACACCACCACACCATTACTTCTATCTTCTGCTTCTGATGATGTTTTGATTAAAGAATTAGCACTGTGCAACACCTGAAGAAGTGTGCCACTGGGGTTGGGAAGTGCATGGCATTTTGAAATACAAAGGAATATCAGCAGTGGATCAATGCTGCACAAGGTACTTCTGAGGAAGTTGCAGAGGAAGGGAGACTGACTTATACTAGCCACCATTTTCATCAGCTTGCAATCAATATGAAATTGCTATTCATAAAGTCTGTATGTTTCAAAATGAGTGGCAAAATTTTCAGGGATACTGGGAGGAGAGTCACAGTGTGAGCTAGATGACTTGGTAAGTAGAATCCATTTGAATGAGCTGTGTTTCAGCATCACATTGTGCAAACATATATCTGTAAGTAAGAAATGTGGGATTAAGTACAGGCTGTGCTGGGAACCAGCAACTCTGAAGAGGATCCATGAGGGTTATGAGAGACAAGCAGCTTAGCACAAATTTTGTGTGCTATGAAGTAAAAAAAAGTCTCATGCAGGCCATGGATGTAGAAGTAGGGACATGGTGAACTCTAGAGGGACTCTTGTCCTGGACTTCAAGTTTCTAAAACAATGCTGGAAGGCAGAAGAGTGTTAAAAGTCTGCAAAGGTATTGTAAGGCTAGCATTAATTGGAAGTGTAGGGAAAATACAATAAGTAAATTTGTTTTGTGGTGAAGTTTAAGAGGTAAACGTTAATATTGCCAGATTAGAATGAGGTTAACTCAATTTATCTGTCCTTGGACAATAACATCACATGGAAAAATTACCTGACTGAGCAAATTAAAACATTTAGTATATTTTGTTCATTACAAAAAATTGAGAGGAGATTTGACCATCTTGTATATGTACCCATACAAATTCAAAATGCAAGATATTAAGCCACTCCTTAATCACATAGAGGAAGGCAAAACAATAACCAGTGACTGGAAGTAGAAATTAGGGAAATTCAAATGAGAAGTTAGGTTGAAATATTTAACAATGGGAGTGATTAACCTTTGAAAAACTGTGGGAGGTGCTCACTTTTCTGTCCCTTGTTATCTTCGAATTAAAACTGAAATCTCCTGGGAAGAGACAGTTTCATTATTACCAGATCTGCTTTGGGCAAGCCTAAGCAACCAGGGCCCATACAGGAACAGTCAGGTGAAACTTAATGTCCCACAATCACAACATCGGACAAGAAAAGTTAATATTCCCTTCTGAATTGACGATCTCTGTGCATTTTCATGTATCTCCCTGGTCTGGACTTTCTCTGAACCAGATCTGGTAATTGTTCAAATGGCAGGGCTGTACTCTGCTTTGCTGTGAACTGGTGCGGCCTCACCTTGAGTCGTATGTGATATTTTTGTCACCACAATATAAGAAGGACATAAAGCTATTAAAGAACATCCAAAGGAGGGCTAAAAGGATGGCGAAGGGCCTTGAGGAAAAGCTGTATGAGGAGTGACTGAGGTCCCTCAGTCTGTTCAACCTGGAGAAGAGGAGACTGAGGGGAGACCTCATTGCAATTACAACTTCCTCAGGAGGGGAAGCAGAGGGGCAGGCACTGAGCTCTTATCTCTTCAGTCTGGTGACCAGTGACAGGACCTGAGGGAATGGCATGAAGCTGAGTCAGGGGAGGTTTAGGTTGGATATTAGAAAAAGGTTCTTCACCCAGATGGTGGTTGGGCACTGGAACAGGCTCCCCAGCGAAGTGCTCACAGCACCAAGCCTGACAGAGTTCAAGAGGCATCAGGACTATCCTCTCAGGCACATGGTGTGATTCTCGGGGTGTCCTGTGCAGAGCCAGGTGTTGGACTCGATGATCCCTGTGTGTCCCTTCCAACTTAGCTTATTTTGTGCTTCTCTGAAAAGAAACATTAGGCAAGGAATGGTTCCGAGAATCTGAAACTTATTTTCCCCAAATATAAATCTCTCTGTAAGACAAAAAGGATTAATTCCTTTCTGGTTTTATCATGATATTTTTTTGACAATATCTTTCTGGACAATAATGATATCAGGTTTCCACATGCATCTCTATTCCCAAAATGATCCTGGGTATGGTGAGTAAGGAGTTCAGGCTCTGTGGAGGTCTTGGGATGGCTGGGAGCAGGGACATTTTTAGTTTGATGAGAATATCACAGCTGGATTTAAGAACATATTTCTGAGGCATTCTGAGGAGTCTTTTGGGGTAGATTTATGCTGTTAAATCCTCTGCACCTTTTTTATCTACTTCAGCACTTTTCACATTTGCAAATCCAGAATTAAATGGTTCATGAAATATCTTGTAACAAATGAAGATGATGATACCAAGTAATGGAATAAGCTATTGTTCATATCAGATATCTGTATGCCTACCAGTTGCTGCACACAGTCGGGTAAAAATGATCAAAATAAACGACTCTTCTTAACTCGGGGGGTAAATTACGCCACAGGTAGGATGCTAAACAGTGAAAGAGAAGAGATTTACCTAAATTGAAAGGTTCAACCACATCTGCAACCCCTGTACTTCACATTCCCTAAGGGGTTACAGGCAGCACTCAGGAGGAATAATTATAGCTGGGGGAAAAAGATCACAAGGTTTATTAGTGCTTTTGTAAAAAAACCTTTAAATTCTTCAAGCCATGTCTGTGTTCTCTGGAATTACTGAAATGAAGGCTGGTTTAATTTCTGTTATTTGTTGCATATTGTAGAAAATTAAACTTTCTCAGACAAAAATGTTCTCGTGTTTCTGTAAAAACCACAGACTCTGAGGGTGTTTTGTGAAGGTGATACACACTTCCAGGTGATAAGATCATTTCACACAGGACATGTTGGCTCACTGACACTTCCCAACAACCTGCAAGAAGAAGTGGAGTGCCTTTTAGGCACCAACAGCTTTAGCAAATAGAGTAAGGGGAATATTTTTTGCCAACAGAAATTATGGGAGAAGTATGGAGGTGGCATGCAATTGTCTAAACTGATACCACAACATCAACAAGGTTGAGCAAAGGCCTTGAAGGAACAAAATACTGGTAGAAGGGGATTTTGCTGCTCATCTAGAGCCCCTCTCTCCAAGGAGCATATCACTTTCTATTGTCACATTCAGACTTTGGTGACTACTGAGTCACAGGAACTGAATGACCTTGGGCAATGGGCATGTTTGTGTTGAGAGATGTTTTATCCAAATATTGGCTCTGTACAGTATGATTGGTAAGAAGATGCTATTCTAAAATTTTATGGCTTACAGAGTCAGCTCTGAACTTTCTGTTGCTGATATAAAGGCAAAACCTGCCAACCTCTATTTAAGCTGGACCAAGAATGGAGTGGGTTTGGCCTATCAGAAGACCTGTGTGTTATCTTCTAGAATTACCTCCAGGCAGGAGGTTGCTGTATTTCCTATCTTCCATGTTTATTTTCACATCTGTCAACCATTATACAGAGATATTTGTAATATTTCATCTGGTAACCTGAACTAATCAGGCCTGAACTAATCAGAAAAGAACCAGAAAATATTTGAGAAGTACTCAACTCTAGCAGCAGAGATCCCACTGGCCACATCTTTAACTTGTATGAACTGGCATTGCTACTGTGATTTCTAGAGTTGAACTTGTTTATAGCTGCAGAAGATAGATTTGCCTCAATATTTGTGTTGCTGACCATCCACAGGAAGGAGATCAGAAGAGTGAAGGGTCAAGGTGTTCTGGTAGCAATTTCTCACCACACCTTTCCATATCTCCTCTAAGCTACTCCTCTGGGTTCATAAAATCATAGGATCACCTGCTTTCTGGGACGGTTTAGTTCTCTTTTCCCATGCCTCCTCTCCGTATATAAGGAATGTCTAGTATAAGTGAGCCTTTGCGGATATCTTGTCATGTTCTTCATCAAAGTGAATCTAAACAAGGCATTGATTCTCAATCGTGAGGGCTGATGCTGACCTTCTGTCCTCTCTTTAGGCTGTCTGGCTGCTCTTGGTGCTCTGGTGCTTGAGATAGAGAGGCCAAGTCTTTGGGTTTGCATCTGCATTTCATGAGATTCACACCTGGGATGCAAATGTCTTCAACAGGAATGAAAAGGAAACGCTTTTCACAGTTTATCTTTCACAGCAATTTGGGGTAATCTGAGATTTAATTTATTCACCAGTTGAAAAGGAAAGGGAAATCAAGCCAGCATCTTTCTTTCAAGCCAAGGTTTTTCTTGCATAGCCCCGTGCAGGCGCACACAAAAGAGCTCTGATCACTCTAACTAGGTGCTTGTTCTAATTATAGAAAGATTTAGCGTTGGTTACATAATTGCCCACTGCACATCAGCACACGGCATTGTTATGCTACAAAAGCCTCTTTTTTATTCCCCTCTCTGCAGCAGACCCAGTGTCAGCCTGTTTAACTGAAAGCTGCAAGGAACAAAATAATTCTGAAGAAACCTCCCATAGCTTTTCCAGGAGGGGCCAGCAAAAATCAGATGCTGACCTGCTCCCTGTGCTGGGAGCATTGCCAGCATGTGGGATCTCGCCGTTAAAGCAGGGGATTGATAGCCCGGGCGGCAGCCTTTTAAGCATCCCGGGCAGAAGCAGTGGGCTGTGGTCAGGAACCACTGGCTGTGCTGAGGTTAGAGTCGCTATTTTTGATTTTTATATGCAATAGCACAGTAGATTTAAATGGACACCCCACTATCACACCCACTATCAGCCTGAGCCATGGAGGTTGTGAATTTGCAAACACAAAAATCTATCACAAACCTTACACATGCTTTAGTAGACACAAGAACAGTAGACCTCTTCCCTGTATTTTTCAGCCTTTTTAATTATGTGATTCAGAGTTGTTACTTCACATTCAATCTGTACTAATTTTTCTCATTTCCTCAGCAGTACATCAGGCGTACATCTCCCTGACTTTTTATTTTCTTCCTCTTTTCCCTCCAAACCATGAAGCTTCCTTCCAATAAAGTCTTTCCTACACAATTTGTAATGGTCCAAGACTAAGCTGCGATGCTTCACTGCCCCCCATCAGTTCAAAAGCTCCCATCTGTCCTAGAAGGGAAAGAAACTTATGGGATTGCAGACAGTTTAGCCATCGTATGGCTGATGCAGCAACTGGCCATGTGGGCCCTGTATCCTCAATGTGCTGGCAGGGTAATCACCCTTAACTCCGCCCTTCATAATTTGTAGCTGCTTTGTTTCTTAGAGGCAATATTTAGCAGGAAGCCCACACTGTGCAGGCATTGACATTAAGGTCTGCCACAGTGTACAAGTGGGGAAAACAAAAATGAAGTGAAGCCAGATGGAAACAAAAGGGGTACTGTGGCAGGTTGACTCTACCTGGATGGGAGTTGCCAGCCAAAGCTGCTCTCTCACTCCCCTCCTCAGCTGGACAGGGAGAGAAAATAACAAAAGCCTTATGGGCTGAGATAAAGACAGGGAGAGATCTCTCACTAATGACTGTCATGGGCAAAACATGGGTACTGGTGGAGATGAATTTATTTTGAATTTATTAGTAATCAGATCAGAGTAGGATAGTGAGAAATAGCCTCAAATTTTAAAAAAACACCTTCCCCAACTCTCCCTTCTTCCTGGGCTCAACTTCACTCCCAATTTTCTCTACTTACCCTCCACCAGAAGAGCATGGGGGATTATAGTCAGTTCATCACACATGAATGTATGTTCATGTGGGATTATAGGGGAATGGGGGTTATAGTCAGTTCATCACACATGAATGTATGTTGCTGCTCCTTCTTTCAAATGCTAGAACTCTTCACACTCTTCCCCTGCTCCATTATGGGGTCCCTCCCATGGAGAGCTCTCCACAAACTTCTGCAATGTGAGTCCTTCTCATGACCTACAGTTCCTCATGAACTTCTCTAGCATGGCCCCTCCACAGGGTCACAAGTCCTGCTAACAAACCTGCTCCAGTGTGGGCTCCCCTTTACATAGGTCCACAGGTCCTGACAGGTCCTGTTCTAGGGGGTCACAGGGTCACAGCCTCCTTTGGGCATCCACTTGCTGCAGTGTGGGATCCTCCACAAGCTGCAGGTGGATATCTGATACACCACGGTCCTCCATGGGCTGCAGGGGTCTTCACCACAGGTTGCAGGGGAATCTCAGCTCTGGCACCTGGAGTATTATGACCCTGAGATTAGCTCCACTGGCTAGAGCATGGTGCTAATAACACCAAGGCTGTGGGATTAATCCCTCTGTGGGCTATTCACTGAAGAGTTGGATTTGATGTTCCTTCTGGATGCCTTAGGATATTCTGTGATCTGGAAATATCCACCACCTCCTCCCTCTCCTTGTTCGTGGACCTTGGCGTCGGCAGAGCTGTTTCTCTCACATTTCCCACTCCTTTCTTCTCTGGCTGCAATTACTTCTGCACAATAACTTTTTTCTCTTCTTAACTATGCTATCGCAGAGGTGCTGCCACTGTCACTGATGGCCTTGGCCTTGGCCTTGGCCAGCAGCGGGCCTGTCTTGGAGCCATCTGGTGTTGGCCCTGTCAGACATGGGGGATGCTTCTATCAGCTTTTCGCAAAAAACATCCCTGTAGCCTCCACTACCAAAACCTTGCAACACAAATCCAATACAAGAACCCATCAAATGTTTCCAATATTATGTTGATCTTTTAGGAAAGTATTTAACACACCATTGTCTCACAGCCAGGAAGAAGGTAGATAAATTACCTTTACAGCACTTTTCCACAGAGGTTTGGATGAAAAACCTATTTATCCAGGAAAAAAGACTTGTCATCAGGATGTTTTCTTGAGTACGATGTCCTGGTTTATTACTTTTAGAAGCTGAGATCTTTTGCTTCAAACATTTCCATCCTTTTGGGTGCAACTGCATTCCTGCAAGTATGAATGGAAATGCTGCACAGTGATGCTTTCCTTGCTTTGTTTCAGTGTTTCCAGAATCCTGATGGGAACAATAACTCTCAAAGAATTATTAGGAACCTTTTGGTCTCATTTGGTTATGGTCTCTGGCATCCTTCTAAAGTATTAAGGATTAATTTTGGTAGCTGTAAAATACTGGTATTTGGTAGCTGTCCCAAATACTTCTACCGTGGGTTTCCAGGTATTATTGAATTGCAGGTTCTCTTTCTCAGAAAGGTATTGACTGGAAACAACACTGAGTTTCCTTCTTTTCACAATGGGAGAAAAGTTCAATCAGAAATGCTAAGTTTCAAGTGGGTGACTATCAAGATAGGTATTTGCTCCAGACAATATGAATATTTTACATTACTTTTGATGATTCAGCAGCATTTTTTCATTTTCTGCTTTGTTCTTTCTCTCTTTTATTGTAATCTTTATTGCTAGAAGGCTTTAGTGGAGAGATTAGTTTTGCATTGAACCTTGAATATGGTCATTTTATAAAATAATTTTCATTTCTTATAGTAAGGAGGTGAAGATTAGATGCAGAGAAAGCTGGTTTTTTTCCATTCTGCAATTATTTTCCTAGTCGCCAACAGTTCTTTTATTCTTGATGAACATAGTTGTTTCACTGCCTCATTCTTGTGAATGGAGAACAGCAGGTTTTGGGATATTTACGATGCACATCTCTTTGGAATATCCTTAAATATAAGCTGATATTAGACAGCCATGTGTGCATTTCACTGAATGATCAATGCTAAGTATAGCTGCACAGGTTAGCTTATCAATTTACACTGCTTGAGGATCTGACCCCATGATAGACAACATTTGGTTCACCTTCAGCAGGAGCAGGACAAGTGTTGCAACTCTTGTCATCGCAATCCCACTGGTGAGAGCACAAGAGCACCCCTCAGCACCAGGGGCAGACGTGCTGCCAGCCCACGTGCTACTTGGCTGTGTAGGTGACTGTGCTCACACCCAACCCTGATGTGTTGCAATACCCAGACTCACAAAATAAGATATTCTTAGTGCCCAGGTCAAACCCATACCCTTCACTAAAGAACAGGTTTGATTTCTAGTTGATAAAAACATCAGTGCCCCTTCAGCGTCTCTCATAGATGTGGAAAAGGAGGGCTCTGAGTTTGTAATTTCTACCTTCTCTCATGATTTCTGAATGTTTGTATATACCCATACATGCATGCAAGCTTTCTCCCTGCTGCAGAGCTTTTGGTGAGAAAACACTGAAAACCAAATGAAAAGGATAATAAAAATATTTTTAAAAATACATTAATAGCAAAATGAGGGGCAAGGAAAACCTCCATACTTTACTGGATGTTGGGGGGAATATAGTTACCAAAGGTGAGGAAAAGGCAGAGGTACTTAACACCTTCTTTACCTCCATTTTCAAAAATAAGACACGTTGTCCTCAGGACAAATGGTCTTCTGAGCTAGTAGATGGGGACAGGGAGCAGAATAGCCCCCCCTGTAATCCAGAAGGAAGCAGTTAGTGACCTGCTGAGCCACTTGGATGCTCACAAGTCTATGGGACCAGATGGGATCCATCCTAGGGTGACAATGGAGCTGGCAGATGAGCTTGTGAAGCTGTTCTCCATCATTTACCATCAGTCCCAGCTCCCTGGGGAGGTCCCAGATGACCCAAGGTTAGCCAGCGTGAACCCATCCATAAGAAGGACCAAAAGGAGGATCTGGGAAACTACAGGCCTGTCAGCCTGACCTTGGTGCCCAGCAAGTTTATGGAACACAACGTCTTGAGCACAATCACACTACACCTACAGGATGCCAGCATGGATTTTGGAGGGGCAGGTCCTGCCTGACCAACCTTACTTGCTTTAAGGACCAGGGGACCTCCCTGGTATATGAGGGGAACGCTGTGGATGTTGTCTGCCTGGACTAGTGAAGGCTCTGGAGCACAAGTCCTATGAGGAGTGGCTGAGGGAGCTGGGGTTGTTTAGCCTGGAGAGAAGAGGCTCAGGGGAGACCTTATCACTCTCTACAACTGCCTGAAAGGAGGTTCTAGCCAGGTGAGGGCTGGCACCTTCTCCCAGGCAACCAGCAATAGGACAAGAGGACACAGGCTGTGCAAGGGGGGGTTTAGGCTGGACATTAGGAAGAAGTTCTTCACTGAAAGGGTGATTAGACACTGGAATGGGCTGCCCAGAGAGGCAGTAGAGTCACTATCCCTCGAGGAGTTTAAGAAAACACTGGATGTGGCACTTAGTGCCATGGCCTAATTGACAAGGTGGTGTTAGGTCATAGGTTGGACTCGATGATCTTAAACGTCTTTTCCAACCTAGTTGATTCTCTGAAATATCCTTAAATGTGAATTTTTTTAAGAGTGCAGAAGATGGGTTTTCTGAGAGCCCCACTGATAAAGTGGGATTGCGTTACCTGCAGTTACCGAACGGCAGGAGGTAACAATCCTGCAGTCCGGGGTTGTTACGGGGCTGTCAGCGCATCCCGGGCGCTGTCGAAGCGCGGCTCCCTCCACACCCCCCGCTGCTCCCCCGTGGGCTCGCCCAAGGGCCGCCCCTTGCGGTCCCGCCGCGCCCCCGCCCCTCCGAGCGGCTGCGGCCGGAGACTACGTTTCCCGGCGTGCCGCGCGGGACCGGGCCGTACCGTGTGCGAGGTAGAGGGGGGAGAGGCGTGGGGCGCGCGCGGGTTGAAGTGCCGGCGAGGCGGTCGGTAAGTGCCGCTCTGAGCGCCGCCGGAGCGCTCGGGCCCTCCCGCCCTCGCGGTGGCCTCGGCCCGTGCCGGGGACTCCGGGCCAAGGCGGCGAATGCTGCCCGCAGCTGCGGCCCCGGTGGCGGAGACCCGGTTTCCGCACGGCTTGGCGAGGCCGGGGTTGTTCGTGGAGGCGGGAGCGGCGCGGGACGCGGGTGCTGCTCCGGGAGACCCGGCCCCGTCTGAAGCAGAACCGAGAGCAGGCAGCGCCGGCCCCTTGTGTCCTTCCCGGGCAGTTCTCGGGCGCGGCGGCGGACGCGGGCTCGGGGGCCGGAGCGGCCTGGCCGGGGCTTTGAGCGGCCCTGGGTCCCCAATGCCCTCGAGGCGGTCAGCGGTCGCCGCCGCTCCCGGTCTGGGCAAATGGCGATGGGGTCACCTTCGGGGCTCCGACAGGGAACCGGCACCGTCCCGGCTGCCTCTGGTGGGAACAGAAGTCCAGCTGTAACGCGAGGGACCCTTACGTGAGCGAAGTTGTGTGAAAGTCAAAGAAACCACCTCACCTAGGTGAAAAAAGAGCTGGAGGTGATCCGTCAAGGCAGGGCTTAATAACGAGAGGCAGTGACATCCCAAGGCTTGTTTCACAGCTCCCAGGGCATTTAAGATATCCTTAGGGGCGTCGTAATGGCTCATTTACATGGAAAAGGCTCCTCTATACCTTATGCAAAACTTTGAAATACAATTTATTCCAGAAAATTCTATTTCTGTGCCTTATATTGGCGGGGTTTTAATTATTTCCTTTTTATTGCTACAACATGTTAAGCATGAAAGCAGGAACTTTCTTGCTGAAGAATTCAGCTTCTCTGCCTGTTTATTCGCTACCTAAAGTTCCCATCTTCTGTTTGTGTAGAGCTGGCGGGTATGGCAATAGATGTGATGTAACAAACTGCAGATTATAGCTTCAGGTAGGAATACAATGCAAGAACAGATGGACCTGCATTCTGCTTTCAATAAAATGTTCTGTTAGCAATTGAGAAAGTGAAGGAAAAAGGAAAAAATAATGAAAAAGAGAGGCATATTTTCTGTTAAGAAAATGTCACTGCACCTTTTACTTTTCAATAAATGAAATGTCCAAGGAGCACAAATGGCTTAATTAAAACATTTTGCAAAAAATGACTTTTGAAGGTGACAGAGGATACAAGAGATCTCTGTACAAAAAAATATTGGTCCTGCTGGAAGAACCCCCAAAATTTCTAGAATTCCAGTGAGGCAGGGGAAGGAGGGCAACTTTTTTTTTTGTAAAGTGCATGTTCGTTTGACTGCAGTCAAGAGCCCAGGTTTACTTTTGTTGACTTTGATCATAGATTCAAAGGAGCCCTGGTCAGCCAGCTACCCATTCTGACAGGAGAAAGAGCTGGGGTGCTGCAGGCAATTCTGACAGGCACTGACAGAGTATGTATCAGCTTTTCTGCCTCACAATTACCTAGGGCTTGTAAGGAAATAAAAGGAAATAATAAAGTTTAGCTAAGGTTCAGGTGCAAAGGTCTCTTGTGTTATATTAGCTTATTTTGCTGATTGTGTTCTTGTAAACTGTTTTTGAAAGATGTGACCTGTGTCACTGCATGTGTTTTTTGGTTACAAGGCTTCCAAGAGAAAAGGCACAAGCCAGACAGACCCTGCTAAAGGTTCATAATGAGAAGTAGGAAAGTTTCTCAGTCAAGCCTAGGAGTGGGAGGATTAGTAGACTCCATCTTGGTGGGGTGAGAGCCTGCACTGTATTGAGGGTGCTCCTGAGAGCTTGCAGAGTAGGTGACCATACCTTTTGATTTGTGATAGAAGCAGAAGGAATAGTCAATCATATTTTCTGCCCAATGCCAGCCATAGGGAAAGGAAAGAAAAATGTACCTAATTTGTTATTTTCTTTCAGGTCTGAGTCCTCTAAGATGACATAAGGAAATGGAAAATATATACATTAACATGTAAAGAGTTACATGTTTATGCTACTTTATATACTGCAAACAGTGAATGTAGTGATCCAAAGTGCTTAGTGTGGGAAATGTGTTCATTCCCCACCCTTGTCTCACAGAAAACATGTGGTTGAGAAGTGTCTCACCCCAGGCCTGTATTGGGCCTGTGACAGAGCTAGGAATAGGCTGTAGATTCCTGCAGATGAGTGTTCTGCCAGTACAGTTCCTGGCACTAGAATGGGATGGTGATAATGAGAAAACAAATCTCACTTGGTCACTCTGATCAGGTCCCTGGTTGTCTGGCACTGTCTGCTGGAGTGGCATACAACATCCTGGGATGCATTGCCTCTTCCTAGACCACTCATCATCAGTGTGGAACTTTTAGAACTAGCCCGGTAGAGCTTCTAAAAAGCTTTGGGTGCTGTTGATGTTGCAAGTCCTCTTTTTAAACCCTGTTTTTTTATATCTTCTGTTGTTCCCCTTATAATCTGCCTATGCTGTGATATCTTCAAAAATTTGTGTTGAAGAAATACCTGTTGCTAGGATCAGAATTGACTTCTGGTGATCTCATGTCCACCTGTAGTGTCTCCTTGAAAAGCCTTTAGGATCCTGAACAAATGTTTTGTTGCACATATGCAAGGTCTAGCAGTGAGTTACTTCTGGATTTGTGGCCCATAGACACTGTTGAGTTAGCAATAGCAATGAGCAACTTACCCGCAGTTGCTGGGTGATTGCATGAACTCTTGGCTGGGGGCAGTGGTAGCAATGTGTCATTAGGAAAGGAGCAATTAAAACTTGGATTGTCAGGTCCTCTGGGGCTGTAGGCATCAGATCACTAAGTCCTTATCAGATGTTACAGTTGCTGTTTTGTGTCTTGGCAGGGTTCATCAGTCATGGCACTAAGGGCATTGAAATTTGCCTCATTGACAGCAGCTGCTTCTGGCATCTATCTGTATGGAAACAAGTTCCTGGATCCTAATGATTTTGGAGTTGTTCGTGTGGGCCGAGCCATTGCCACAGTAAGTTCTACCATAGTAATGTGCAGGAAGATTCCTAGATGGGTAAGGGAATTGAGGTTCACAAGAACTTGTGATTTTCTGCATTCCCTGTCTGCATTTTCATTTGGCAGCTGGCTCAAGAAATCAGAAGATCTGTGGGGAGCTCTTCAAGTTCTTGACACAATGGGGAGAAAGGGGGTGAAAGGATATAAGGAATACAGCTGTTGTTTGCACATTTTGGAAAGAGAAAAATGGAGATACCGAGCTGCAGAGAGCTGTCTCTGCTTTCCTAGATAGGGTGAGACCTTCAGAGCAAGGGCTCCCTTTGGGCCCACATTTTCATCAGCCACCCTTCAAGGTCAGTCACCCAGGTGTGGTGTCTTGGTGCCTTTTAAGAGTGACTTAGTTCAAACCCTCTTCTCTGCATATGCTATTTCTACATTTTGTTATAAGGATCCTGGTTGTATTGATAAACTAGGGTAGCCATTGCCCTGTGACCCTTGGTATGAGGTTTGGGGAAAGAAGGACTGGTGTTTTGAGGATCATTCTCAAAGCAAGAGTAAAGTGAGTACAGGTGATTACATACTTCTGAGATTGGAGTGGTTTCCAGATTTGTAAAATAAATGCTGTATCTGCCTAGCACCATTGATATTTCTCAGAAAACTGGGAATGGAGACTGCTGCCTTCTCCTTGAGGATGCTCACTGATGAATCCATGAGCAGCCAGGAACATGGAGAGCAGCAACTCTGGAGGGGGTATCAGTGTCCTTGTACCTCACTTGTATTATACATCTGTCACTTCAGGCCACAATCTCCATCATTTACAGACCCCCAGTGGTAAGCAGCTGTCTGTCTGCATTTTCTGTGACTTTTAAGTACTTCATTAATGAGTTTTACAGGGAGTCAGCTCCTGAGGGCAGATGCAATAAGAAACAAGCTCTGTGGGTTGGCTCAGGTGCCATGTGCATGCAGCATCATAAACTGTTGAGAAAAATGAATGCTTTTTTTGAAAGGGTGAAGGTAGAAATACAAACTGTAGTCTTTCCTTCTTACTTAATAAGTGCTAAGCTTCATCCTCTGTCCCTGACCATAAGGTAGCAGCTCTTTCCATTTTAAAGCACAGGAAATTGAGGCATGGAGAGGGAATGCACCTTCTTGTGGCTGGAGGAGAATCTGTTATTCAGGGTGTTTGGGTTCTCCAATCTGCCCTTGAGTTCTGCCTGCTTGACCAGTGCTTCTCAGTCTTTCTTAAGCCACTGTTATTCTGGTAATCTACTGTTTAAGACAGAAGTAAGTGAGAAGTTCCAGCGATGAGGCTGTGCAGTTGGTCCATGTTTTGAGTGATGGTGAGAGATTACTTTCCTGAAGAACAGGATGTAGGAGAAAGGAAATATTCTTTGCTTTAGATGCTGGCAAATCACAGACATGCTTGACTTTCATGTTCTTTGCCTTCAGGGAGGTCACAAGTCATTGGCTGTAAAGCGCTTCACTGGTCCTGCTCTTAAATGCATTAGAGGGTTCTGCACCCATAGCTGCAAGCAGTGACCCCCAAAATCAAGTTACCAGTGCTCAGTCTTCTGTAGGTGATGGCAGCATGTGTTTAAATCTATGTATATACTTTTATAAAAGAATGTTCTGTCTCTTTTTGAATTCTGTTTCCTCTGGTATGTATGACTGCATGTATTTGAGTTGCTTCTGAGAGATTCTTTAGTCTTGCTGCACCAGTGACCTCTGCCTTCCCTGCTCCTTGTTGGACAGTCGGAAGTCAGCTCTCATCTTAGCACAGGCATCCTGAACTGCTGTCATTCCTTAGCCGTGGACCAGGTGAAGCCAATAGAGCAGACATTCACTTCTAAGAAGCTCAGCTTTGGGATTGTTCTTTTTGTAAATCAAAGAGAAGTCTCTAGCAAACAAGTGATTTTGGATATTGGATATTGGTGACATCTACATGTACCTAAAGTATCTGTCCTTCAATCTAGCCGTGCCAGGCTTCTTACCTGGATGCTTGATTCCATCATTGAGCCATAGCCAAGGAAAATTCGGACTCTAATGAAGAGACTGCAATTCTTAAGAGCTAATAAGTTCAGCAACAGCAGACACAAAAAATTAAGACAAGTTATGGTGGGGCAAACAAAAGAGAAGCCTGGAGAAAAGAACACACAAGGATCAAGGAACCTGATGTACAACTATGAGACTCTGGACAGATTTAATCTGAGTTTGATTAGAGAGATTTGAATCTGGTTGTATTTTAAGCATGTTGGTTCAGTAGTTCTTTGCAGACTCTGCAAGAAGCCTGATGAAGCTCACTAGTAGAAAATTTATTTTTAAGCCTCTGTTTAGGGAATTGGCTCTCGCTTGTATATGGGTAGACAGCTATTCAGGGGGAACATTGTCCCATGACTTGGTAAGATCTGAGGATAGGTTTAGGAGCAGTAGAAGAGTGTACAGTGTTGAGAATTCATTGATACCAAAGTGGGACATTTAACACTGGACAGGATGCAAGCTCAGTGAAAGTAATCTGGCATTTGTAAAGGGAGAGACTGGTTGATTTGTATATCTTTTTATAATTCCGAGCTTCAGTCTCACTCTGTAACGTGAATCACAGCACTAGTCTTGGATGAGAACGAAGTCAGTGGCGTGGGCAGCTTCACGCTGCAGAGAGTTTCTGTGTTCTGGTAAAATTAGAAACCTGGCAGAGCCATTGTGCATTTGCCATATTCTTTTGAGAGTATACCAGTTGTTTTGGTTATGTGGAAGGAACATTCTGTGCAGTAGCTAGACACTGGGAGGGATTTGGCAATGTCAGAGTTGCCTATCAGGATCATCATAATATTAATTTAGTGTTTAAGATTACAGTGTAATTAGCAACCGCTTAATTAATTCCCTCTTCCTCTGTAATACAGGCCAATCTGTTAGCTGCTTCTTTTTGAGTTGGAGGTGATAATTACCCTCGTGGACCAGAGATAAAATAAGAACCAGCTCAAGCCTTCATGCAAGACTGATTTGAACCTTTGAGGTTGTGAAGATGCTTTGAAAAATTTTTCTTCTGAGTGGTCTCTGTAGCTGTGCAGCTCCTGAGTTCATCAGGGACAAGAAAGCCTGAAATGCCAGAAAAAAAAATTTGCTGTGCTCAGTTTACAATTTGAAAAACAGGAAACATGAGAAACCTAACCTCCACAAGGAGGGACTGTGTCTGTTAATGATTCCCAGCTTGGTCCACTCTTGGATGCATTTCTGAGCTTTTGAGTCTTTCCCTCTTGTCTGTTCCGCTGCCTTTGTCTCAAACCAGCTATGATTCCCTTGCCTCCCTGGTTTTCATGATAAGTCGACCGTACTTTGTACCCTTCCTGGGCATGTTTATGGTGAAAGGTGGGGCTAGTATCCTGTGCCAGATACTCCCTTCAGTAGGGAGATTTTAGGAAAACTGACTTTGATGGAAGTTACACAAATGGTTCTTCATGGCAACGATCTTGAAGTTCAAATGCCATGTTAGTGGACAAGCTCCTCTAGGTGTATATCCCCTTTTCTCCCTCCAAACATGACCTGTATGTTTCTCTTCCATTCACTGATATTCTGACTGTGGAAAGAGAGGAACTTTAGTGATAGGAATTGTGAAATACCCTAGATCTATTTTCAGAAATCATTAAGGCACTTAAGAACATAATTCCATTGTCCATGGCAATGTCTAACAGGCTTTGGCTGGATCCCATATCCTGGTTTTGTAATTGGGTTTTTGACCCTTTGGCCCCATAGTCCTTTGTGCAGTTGAATATCCCCAAAAGTACTGCTGCTTGTGCTAATCTATGAGTTTGTCTTCAGTCACTCTGTTCCCTCCTGAGCTTCTACCCAGAGCAAGCAAGTTAGGCAGTTTGGAGGTGTGAAGATGAAGTGTGGGATAACTGTTGGGGTGCAAACGGAGTCTGGATGGCCTCTGTTACTACCAGCAGACCCTATTGTGGAAGCTCCAGATGGCTGACCTAAGATGGGAGTCTGCTGTGCAAGGTGCTGTACAGAGATTAGGAAAATGCTTTGAGCATCTCAAAGAGAAGATGGTATAGGAATGCCAAGTGCTGCTTATTTTTAATAGCTACATATCAATCAGGCCCCTGCACTTCTTTTTATAAGTGTTCATTGAAATTAAAATATTTTCATTTAATTTATTAATGAGTCTGTTGCCATAGGCTTCACTGTGAAGCCTAAACTTTGAAGCCTAAGGTACATACATTCTCTTTAACAGAAGTCTTATTGTTTTGATAACTGCAGAGCTTGCTCAGCATTTTTGGTTTCATTTGCAGACAGCAGTTATCACCTATGACTACCTCACTTCTCTTCGGAGTGTCCCATATGGATCAGAGGAGTATGAGTTCCTGAAATCACAGGTAGGTAATAGCACTGAACTGCATTCCTTGGAAACTGCAAGGCATAGGTGTGTTGCCAAAACCATTCCTGTAATACTGTCAGCTTAATAATTCAATATGCTTTCTACCAGATTGTTAACAGCAATATTAGATAACAGCTCCATATTAGATAAGCATCTTGCAGGACTTGCATTGCCCAGCAGAGGAGGTCCGGTCCTTTGTCAAAAGTAGCTATATGCATCCAGTGCTCACTTAAGTCCAGTAGAGACTCAAGTTCTTGGTGTATGTATTTGGGCTCTGCTACCAGATCTCTGCTGACCAGACTGGTTGTGTGGAGGTCAGCTGCTGAGAGTGGCCTGGCAGTGCTTTCTTATTCTGCTTATTTTTTGGTAATGGCCATAACATGAAGGCTGAGTGATTTAAGTAAACAGAGTGTGGTGAAAAGGAAATAATAGAGATGAATCAGACTCGCAGATCTCTGAGGAAATGAGAATTGTGCAAAGAAGTGTATATCTCATTGTGAAACACTCTGTTGTGTTTTGATATCAGTAACAATAATAGCAAAAGCATTTCTAGTGAGAAGGAAGACAAGCACCCCCACTGCTCCTCTCAAGTCTTGTGCTGCACTGTTCATTCCAGCCCATAGCCCTATAGTTCATTGAGCTGTGAATGACACCTGGTTTTAGTTGATTGCTTGTGATGTATGTTAGCCTGGCTTTCTCTGCTATTCTAGTTCAAGGCCTCTTTGGAGTGGGAAGTACAGCTTGTGCCAAATTAGGCCAGTCTGCATAGCATGTTTGAAGTAAGGTCTTTAACCTCATTTCTCTTCCCGGTCCATGTAGGATTTAGGCCACTGATGGGGTTATAGTGCATGGAGTGGTGCTCTCCAGGGATTCTTAGACTGGGGGGAATGTAAGGCTGGAAACAGCCTTGAGTAAGGTAGAAATCAGTTACATTGGACTCCAGCATGCTTTGGTATTCCTCTGGCAGAAAATCCACATCTGGAATGGTTTGCAGAATGGCTTCCTTAGGCTTGTTGTCATCCTCTCCTGTTTAAAAATGCTAAGCTGTTCTGATGTAGCTCCCCATACCAGGTGAGTGGCACTGATGCCCTGGCATAAACTGGAGATAGGTGTGTTGGAGTCTGGAGTTTCACTTCCATCTGCCCATGTCTCTGCACTGTACCTTTGAAGTCTGGTTTGCAGAAGGGCTGCCTGTAGCTTCCTTGAGCGACACCCAAGTTGTGGAGTTATCAGTGCTGTGAACAGCTTACTTCTTGGCAGAATTTGCAGCAGCTGTTGCAAATTCCTCACCTTTTGCCATGTATCTCCATGGTTTCATTAACCTCTGTCATGCAGGTTGTGATGATTTGTCAATCCATGCCCCAAGCAGCCAGAAAGGGCCCTGTTTACTAGCATTGCACAGAACTGTGGCCTCCCTGCTTGGCAGCCAAGACTAGCTGAGTCAGCCCCTGCATGGGGCAGAGCCAGTGGCAAGCACAGCATGCCAGCATGGCCAGCACTAGCCTTTGGCTGCATAGAGGGGCATGAGCTGGGAGACAGGAGGAAGTTGGCACAGGCATAGCATGAGTTGGTGAAACTCGTGGACCATTGGATGCCTGTCCTGCTGTTGACAGGTGTTAACGGAGTGCCACCACTGAGCCTGGCAGGAACACCACTTATGGGTTCCTCCGCAACATCCCTGTAGAGTTTGTGCCAGTGAAGCATCAGTTTGGCATGGGAGATATTTTGGACCTGGGCAATTGCACACCAAACTGTTAATCTCAGTGCAGTTCTAAGTGGATGGCAACCAAGTCTTTACCACCTTGCAGCTCTTTTAACTCTCTGTGGCGGCTGATTCTGTTGGTGTTGTACTAGCTCAGAATGACTTGTAAGAAGTTGCCCCATTGGAGTTGGTACTTAAGATTAGTCACTGGATGGGGCCAAGAGGATGTGAATGCCCCTCCCAAATAAGTGTTGTGTTTTAACAATACTTAGCCAGATGTTGCTTCTACTAGCTTCTGTCCTGGATAGATCTCTGGTACTCTCAGCTCATCATACTCTGTTTCTGTCCTTCTAGTGAGGCCAGCTTAACCTCCTCTTCATATACTGAGAGTTTGGAATTTCTTTTAAGTGTGTGTATAAATTGGCTGCTGATTTCCAGATGCAGTTTTGGTACTGTGCCTAGAAGAGAGATTCTGTGAGGCAGGGTGTATCTATATGTGTGTGTGTGTGTGTGTGTGTGTGAGATCTGGGGACCATGCTGATAGTGCCAAAAGGTCTGAGTGCAGTTGTTGTGCCTCTCTCCAGTGTGGAGGTGCAGCTGCATATGTCTATGAGGTGCTTGCAGCTCGGAGTGGAAAAACAGTTTTCTCTGTGGATCTCCTCCTGGATAGAGCATACTGGTGATGCTACTCCAGTGAAAATAATGCTTAACTTGTTCTCCATGGATTTCCAGTGAAACATTAAACTGGACTCTCTAAATTAAATGGCCTTGCATGAGAGATGGGAAGCTTCAGTGGCAGCACCAGTCCCCTGAGCCTATTGGGGCCAAACAGGGACAGAGTCATTAGGAAACAATTAAATGCAAAGCAGATTAAGAAGGAAATGGGTTCCCCTGGGACTTGTAGTCAGGTTCCTGCTTAGCTCCAAGGAATTATCTTCAATTTTACTGTATATTTCTGTCCCTTGTGGACCACTTTTGATGCTAATAATCTAAGACCCTCAGTTCTCAGCACTTTTTTATTGCCAGGAGATTGGGGGTATTCTACTACTTTCCATGAGGCAGGCAGCAAGCAGTAGATGGGAATTCACTGTGTGTCCTGAGGTTAGTCTGCCTCTCCATGGATCTCCTGTCAGCTAGGAGATACGAGAATCCACTTTCTAGATGGCGCCCATAGCTGTTCCTCAGCAACAACCACTTTTCATTCCTGCCCCTGCCTGTAGCAGAGATGAACCCGCTTATGTGCTCAGGCTTTATGTCCTTCCCAGTGGTTGCTTCATCTCACCACTGGTGGCTCGACCACATTGGAAGCTTGATCTTTCTTCTGAGTTAGGGGTCCTTTCCTGGTGTGTGGGCCCTTTTCCTGCATATGATGCCAGTGTAATGCGAGTGTACTGATGTAAAGGCCAGTGGTAGCCATGGCTGGCTCCAAGACATTGTATGTCTGTAGGTCTACTGTCAGGAATATTAGGGGAGTTATGACCATTCTTTCACTTCATATCTGTTTCATTAAATGATTCTGGACATCTCTGCAAATATAAGCTTGGGCATTTCTTTTCATTTCTGTTCCTGCTTGTGTTGGGCCAGAGGAAGATGGAGGGCAGCCTACTCGGTGCCATTCCTTACCTTTTGTTTTCAAAACAATTTTATTCTGTAGGAGGCTACATTTCTCTGACATTCTTCTGCCTCCTGGAGTGTTGGCCCTTTGCAGTGTTTGTCTCCTCAGTATCAAGTCAGCCTACCATGTGACATTTCCAGTGGTGTTGCTCTCAGTGTAGCACCTGGATGTCTTGGCTGACACTTCCTACATGGCTGGCGTCAATTTCTGTTGATCCTGCTGTCAGTCAGGAGGTGTGTCACAACATGCAGTTTGTTTAAGGGCTGGTATCAATGGAATTCTGAGTTGTCAGTGTAGTAAGAGGATTGCAATGGGTCAGTTGTCTTGCAGATTTTGGCACAAGTGGCCACAGTTGAAAATCTTAAGCAGGACATCTTTTTGTTGTTTTCCTCTGTAAGACAAAAGGTTACTGCTGTGAATTTTGGTTTTTTTTGTAATAAGGAGGAGACTGCAAGGAGAAAAAGGATCTGTGGTCAAGGTATCTCAGAAGACAGTGGGAATCCATTCTTGAATTAACTTTGTTGGCTATAAAATTGCTTTGTCAGGGAAAAGCCATTTGGGGAGGTTAATTAAATCTCCTCCTTTTGAGAGCAGAATGAGGATGTTCTCCTCATTCAAACTTAGGGTTATTGGACTGTCAGTACCTGGGCAAATATTTGGAAACTGTAACCTTGTGCCATCATTATACAAAATACGATTTCTTGCTCCTTGGAGGCTCTTCCTGTCTTTGCTATATTTGCTTTTCACAGTGAAGTGGGTGTTCTCAAAATGAGTTTTGTCTCACAGTGAAGTTGCCCAACTGAAGGATCTTGGAAAGAGCAGGAATGAATGTATGTGTGTGTGTGTTTTCAAAAATAATCTATAGTTTCTGGATAGTTCAGACGAATGAAATAGCCTGTGTCTTTGGACTTCTCTTGTGATTCAGTAAAACCGTGTGCCTTAAATATTAAGTGATGTCCTAAAACAGTTTCTTCCTGATGGAGGTGGACTGCATCTGTAGAGAGAAGTCCTCAGGAACTCTCCACGGCATTCCTTCAAAAAGGCAACTGTGAATGGAGACTGTGGGCTGTTCTACACTACAGACAGTGTGTGCAGTGGTGGGTCTTCTTGTGCTTCAGCCTCTGGTGAACTGAGGTGAGAAGCAAATGAACTCCCCTATGAGACACGAAATAACCATTAGGTGGCAGTGACTTTCTGTCACCAAACTAAATGGGAACCAGTAATAGAGAGGTGAAGAGCTTCAGAGTCATCCACAGTCCCTGAGCTGATCATGTTTGGTTGCCCTATTATGTGCTCCCCAGGATATCTCTTCATCTAAAAGGCATGGTCGACACTAATGCAGTCTAGAAAAGCTACTGTCAGGGCCAGCTGGTGGCTTGATGACTCTACATTTGAGCACTGCTGTCTAGCAAACTTCCTGCTAACACATAAAGCATGAAAGCTTTGCACTGAAATCACATAACAAGCTGTAAAAGAAATCTTCTAGTTGCAAGACACTTCCTCCTTGTGCTTCCTGGAGTGGTGTCAGCTGAATGCTCTGGCCATAGCATCTCTAGGTTTTAATTTTGTAGCATTAGGAAAGTCCATTTTTGGGGGGATCTGTGCATATGAGACTAGATGTTCTTCAGTCATCTGTGGTGATTTATTCAGAGAAATGGACCATCTACTGTGACATTTTTGAAGGAGAAAGAAGGAGATAAGTGAGGGGAAGGAGGCAGTGCCTCGTTTATTGCATCTTTTTTCCTGGCTGTGCACACTTGTCCCTGAAGTGCTTTGCTCCAGGAGCATGACTGTGAGTTGTCAGGTGCTCGACTTTCCTGAGTGTCTCTCTCAGCTTCCCAGCAGGAGTGACAGTGTGCCTGGGGAGCATTTAGCTGTCTCTCCTCCAGGTGGGGCTATCCCTTTTCATTTGAGTCCCTGAGGACCTTACCACGTTGCTTTCTTAGAGCTGCTGGAGAGGTATATAGAAGCCAGACTAGTATCTGAAGAACATCCCATCTGGTAGAGTGAGGAAACCATTAAGAAGCCCTGGGAGGATGCAGGCTGCAAGGAGCTTGCATCTTAAGAAACATTATAAAAGGAACAAATGAGAAGTGGAGAAATAATCATGCTTTACTTAGTGTTTGGACTATGCCTTGAGTCCCAATGTGAAATGAATGCTAAGCAGTGCAAAGTCAGGAGGTATGGCAGGAGATGGTATCTTCTCTGAAGAGCTCATGGGCGTGGTTGATTTGCCTAGATTTCCACCCTAGATGTGAGTGGTGCAAATAGATGTGAACATGGAATTTTTCAGAGGCTTGAAGGTCTGTGTAAACAGGGAAGGAGACAAAAAGCAGAAATTATGTAGGATGCTACTGTAAGTGACTTAATGCTGATCCCATTGACATTGGATCAGGCCCTGATTTGGGATGTTTTCTTAATGAAGGACTGTGTAGCCGTGAACTACTGACCAGTTTATATGGTTCACAGAACACAGAATCACAGAATATTCTGAGTTGGAAGGGACCCACAAGGATCACTGAGTCCAGCTTTTAAGGGAACGGCCCACATGGTTGTTGGAGGCCACCTGTAAAATCTGTAGAGCTGACAGGTAGCCAGTACTTAACCTATTTTAAGAACAGGAAGACAGCTGTTTTGAGAGTACAATGATCTTATCTGAGACTAGGAAAAATAGATAACCTAAAAGTTTTGTTTGGTGATAGTGACATATAGTTGCAATGTCAAAGTGGACTTCTGAAGTGTTTTGTTTGCTCTGTGAGTCCTTGGCAAGACCCATATTGTGGATTCTATTCCTTTTTCTAAGGTTCTTGTAGTTAGCTTGCAGTGAAACACTATCTTGAAAAACTCCAAATTAGGAGTACAAATTAGATATAAAACCAGGGGTGAAGAGAATCGGTGGCATGCAGAGGATATTTCATGTATCAGGCCAGGTTGGAATTTCAGAGCAGGACTGAACATTGTAGATTTGCTCTGCTAAACCAGTGACCTTCTCACATTCTCCCCAAAGTGGATCTGATAAAAGAATGTGCTGGAAGGCAGCTCACAATTACCTGACCTGTCAAGCAAGTGTCTTCATTTAGTCAGTTAAGTCAGTGGTGAGGGAATTGCTGTGGTGGGTGGTGTCTTGCAAACACTCATCTGGACTTGTTTGCAGTGTGGGAGGCATCTTAGTGGGTTCCAGGCAAATCCTTTGAACGTATGTGGGGGCTACACTGTTTGCATACTTGAGGGAAAGGTGTCTCTGAAAGATACTGCTGTATTCTTCTATCTGGTGCCCCAGGGCCAGGCAGGACTCTGTAAGGCCTGAGGAAGCCCTGCGGACTAGGAAAAAAGGAAGCTAAGTGTCCTGGGTTGCAGTGTATTCTATTACCATCCTCATGAGCTGTGGAAACCAGGTGGGGCAGTGTTTCCTTGCCTCCTCCCCCCAGACTATCTTTCTGTTAATGGCCCATCATTGTCCTGCCAAATGATTCAGAGATAACTCCCTCCGGACTATCTTCTGTTAATGAGCCTAATCAACACTTGGCCTCATAACTCATTACCCTATTGTGAGATGCTTCCACCCAGAGGGAGGAACCAAGCATCCCATTGTGGATATAATCTGAGACGCTGAACACCAGAGACAACCTTTCCACTGGATTTCCAGAGGCCAGGAGCTACATAGCCACCACTGGACTTTCTGAGGAAGAGCAGACCCCTTTTACTACAGGATCACTGCTTCAGAGGACTGCAGCCACCATTCTACCAGAGTGCTATCACCACCCTGCCTAACAGGGACTCAGGTTGTATCTTGACTCTGTCAGTGTTTTCTTTTACTTTCTTTTCCTTTTCTTTAATTTCCATTAAATTGTTATTCTGACTTGATGCCTCCCACTTGTTTGTTTTCAAACTAGCACGCTAAGTTTCTCTTGAACTGGAGTAGTTGATGATTTAGTTCTAGCAAAAAGTATTGTTTGATGTCAGGTTTTAAAGCTATCCCTTGCTTTATTTGCTAGAGTGTTCAGGTGCCCTGCCTGGAAATGTGCATTTTTGTACATCTGGACGGACTCATCTGTTTGCCTTAGACATGTGCCAGTTTTTTCAGGTGGGAGTGCTTATAGTGAAGTAGCCACCTTTGAAGAGAGGCAAAGGTTCAAAGATGGCTTTGGAAGAGTCAATTCACGATGGTAATCACATTCACTGCCACACTAGATAAGCCTACTTTTGGTCCTACAGAACTGGCTTGGGGTTCCTTTATTTTTATTGGGTGTTTTGTTTACTTGTATCTTTTTTGGCTTGAGAGTTCTGTCTCAGTGGCTACAAGTTCTGCTGGCTACAAGTTCTGCTGATGGTGCACCATTCAGAGCAGCTTGCTGCTCCTTCCTCTGCAGTAGCATCATTTTGGCAGGTCTGACACCAGTAACAACTTGTTCCTGTCAGTGTACTGAGCCAATATGACACAGAAGAGGGCCACAGCCAGCAGATAAACAAGGGTCATCTTTATAAAACCTCCACTCTGTTCTGAGCTCCACTTTAAAAAGGAATTTGCATGTGAGCTTTCACATGTATGAACCTATCCAGTATTTTATGAAATGCCTTCTGCCAAGCCAGGATCCATTTACTATGTTGCTAGTTTTGCTGAATTTAGAGGTAAATTCACTGAAAAGGTCACTACCAGAATTGCTTTCAAAAAAACCCCATGTCTTAAAATGTCTTTACTGCCTGTGCAGTCTTTGTTTGAAAATATACTCATTTTGAGTTGCCTGTGAACTCTGTAACTGTGCAGCCTGTTTGTTATTGTAGAGCTTTTCTGAACACAAGTTGTTTTTTACAGAACTATTGAAGGGCAGCAGGCTTTGTTTATCATAGGACGGGTGTGTGAAGAGAAGTAGGGAAGATACGCTTTTCTCCCTCGGGCCCTTTCCTTGGCATTCACAGTCAGGCAGCACAGCTGGGCATTTCCAGAGCCTGGTAGGAGCTGTTTTATCTCTGCAATGCCCTGGCATCACCTGTTCTGTCTCTCTTTTTCCTCTCCAGGACAACTTCCCTGCTTCTATTTCTTGCAGTGAGCTGAGGTTTTGCTGTGGCAGTCTGAACTGGGAGTTATTCTGTGCCAATATACAGAGTGCTGATCCGTGACTGGGGAATGTTAAATTGGAATGATGGCTCCTGATGAGGAGATGAGATCATCTCTCTGATGGAGATTGAGAAACATCAAGGCTATTAGCTGGAACTGCACTTTCCTCGCTGTGAGCTGGTGCTAGTTCAGGACTGTGTGCTTGAAGACAAGAGGTGACTACAATCTGATGCATGAGAGGGGCTCCCAAGAGCAGTACCAGCTCCTGCTGCCCTGACTGGCAGGGTATATCCTCTGCAGCTTCCCTGACTTCCACTCTTCCCACAGTGGACTGAATCTGTACCCAGAAGTGGTGTTTGATTCTTTTAAACCTATGTTTTGATTTTAGGGTAGCAAGTGTTCGGTAATCTGGTTAAGTACTGAGCAAAATGCATGCAGAAGCAGCTTCACGCATGCACCTCTCCTGGTGTATCCCCATCTGAATGCATGCAGCTTCCCACACTGGCCCTGCACAGCTGAGCTCTCCCTTCACTTGCACTACCAATCCTGTACCAGGCCTGAATCAGCATCCTGCCTGCTCCATCTCAGTCCTTACCTCTGCCTGATGTCTCAGCCCAGGCTGCCACCTCCCTGGCCCCTGCGCTGTTGGCGGATTGGATGCAGGCTTACCCCACCTGGCCTCACATTTCTTGGTAACTCATGTGGGAAAGATTTGCCACAATCTTTAATTTTCTGAGAACTGAGACCCAGGTGCTGGGAGGATACATTGCCAAACCTAGGCAGGACAGCTGCTGGCTGCAGTTTTTCGCACTTGTGTCAATGGCAGCCAGACCAGCAGGTTTCCCCTTCCCAGTCCCTCTCTGCAGTAGGATTCCCAGCTCTGGCACAGCTTGGTCCTCATCTGAGAAGACGAGCTCTACGTTGTGTGTGCCCTAGTTTCATTCCTGTAAATCTCATTTCAGAGACAATCAGATGTCAGGTTCCACAACATGTTGAAATCCAATGAGCTCACGGCCCAAGGAACTCTTCCATTTATAAACAGCCTAGAAACCCACTATATTTCCTACTAGTATGGATAGAGTGAAGTGACTAATGCAGACATGAATTTTATTTGAAGGATACTGAATTTAAATAAAGTAACAATAAAGAGATCAAGCTCTGTCCTTTTGCAAAATCTTTGAAATGGTGGGATGTATGTGTAGCTAATAAAAGAAAGTTCCTTTGTAAACAGTGTTCGCTGCTTATAATTGTTGGACATGTGTAGTAAATTAAGGAAGAAGCAATGTATTGGTAAGACCATTTACCCACATCACATCCCAATGACAGATGCCCCTCCTTCCACCTGCATTGCTCAACAAATTTCTTCTCAAGAGGGGAAATGAATTCTCAATAGCAACATGCCTAGTAATTAACCGCACTGTAATTCTGATGTGCAATGCTGTCACCCACCATCAGGTGGGAGTGGAAAAGGCACTGCATTTTGTTGATGGTGGAACATTTGTTTTTCTCATCATTTTGACACCAGAGGTAATTGCCATTCCTGAAATATTCTCTTGCTACTATTACAAAGCAACTGTTAGGGACAAACTAATTATGAAGAATCTCGTTATGACAGATTAATAGGCCAAGAGAGGGGATTTCTTTTTTTTCTTTAAGGCAACTGAATAGTAAAATCTAACAGCTCCCATATAACTGCTAGAAACACATGCTTCTCTGTAAGCCAACATATTTTTTCTTAGAGGTGAGTAATTTGAAAAACGAGGACTAGAGTATAGAATGGGTTTCCAAGCTTGCTTTTATTGAGCTTTCGGTTTCTCAACATTATATGCCAAAATGAGCTAGAGTCTGGGTGTTGCCATATGGAGGGGAGGTCTTCATGGTTGGTATTAGACCAGCATCTTCTATCTGGGTCATGGTTGAGCAGCATCATGAAGGCTTGAAGTGAAGAATGCTGGACTTGTGAATTTTATGGACTTTAGAACAAGACATGAAGTCATTATCTGGGCTGCTTTATTGCCTCTAAGGGTTTTCTGTGTCAGGGAGGCCAAACTAATATGCTGGTTGAGTTCCAAGTGGCCGGTATGCTTGTGTCCCCCTGGAAGTTGCAGACTACCTGCTCCAAATTATTCTTATGGGGTGCTCTCTGGGCGCTGTTTCAATGTGGCTAAAACATGTCTGCTTTCCTGTAGTAGAGGGGATTGAGGCACCTTGCCTCCCTGTGACTGAACCAGTCTGTCAATGCTCAGAGGAGGAGGACTTTGAAATACCTTTACTTCTCACTGCTGTGTCTAAAAGCTCACGCAGTGTATGAGTAGTCTGGACAGCAATCCATGTAGACTTGGTAACTGTGCTTTCAAAGAGCCAGTTAGGTATGTAACTCGTGGCTGACTGGCTACTGTGGGGTGCTAGTGAATGCCAGGTGCTGATGAGCAAACCATTAAGGGGGAGCCAATTATAGGCTTCAAAATAGAAATAATGTAGAATTAAAGAAGCTCCTGAATGAGGTCTGTTCATGTTCTCAGCTTTGCCTTGATGTCTCCCTCAAGTTGTCAGGAAACTACAGGCAACTACAGATCAAAGGATCTCTGTAGTTGGGACTGAGTCCCCTCTTACTATCTCCAGCCAGGTGTTTGTCCCTGAAGCACTCTATCCAGAAAAGGAGCAAATCTTCAGAGGTAATCAATGCACAGCCCCCATTCATGCCATGATCTCCTTAATGAGAGAACAGGGAAGCTCCATTCTTTTCCAGAGACCGAATCAAGACCATGTTTATGTCATTTTCTATCTTCTGCCTGCTGACATCAACTCCCAGTTTCACTGTAACTTCATTCTTCTTTATGGGATCTCTGTGTGGAGTATGTAAATGCTTTAATATTAAATATTTGAGGCTAGAAGTCATAGATAGTATTAATTTTTGATTACTAGCATGTGCTTTAATTTCTTTGCTTCATGTCCATCTTGTGTTGTGCAAATTCTTTAATTTTTTTGCCGTGCAAATGTCTTTGGGAACATACACAGTGATTTTACTTGGCCACTAAGATCTGATTCTTTGGAGGATCTTTGTCAGTATTATTGTTCTGTCAGGTTTTGCACCAATACCTTTTGTCTTGAGTTCACTATTTGCCTTCTAGCCAAGGTTAGACATTAGCTATCTTCGACTAGCCTGTTGATGGAGAAATATTGAATATGTAATTTTATATATAGATGATCTCAGTTTTATTCCCTTCACAACCCTGGTGAGCCACAGCTAAGTGCAGGGGAGGCATGTACAGTATTGTTCGTTGTGATACCAGCTGCAGTAAAGGCAATTGCCTCGGGTACTGCTGGAGGTAATTCCTTCTGCTTATTGTGGGAGCAAAAGCAGTCTACTCTGGATAACATGTGGCCTCACCTGGGCTCTCCTTTTGTTCATCTCAGTTTGGTGCCATGTCAGATACTCATGTTTTACTTCATTAAATTGCTATCTCATGCTCTTTTAAAGTGGCACTCTCATAGCCAATACAGGTTCTCTCTCTTCCTTGTGTTCCTAGCAGCCATAAGGATTCAGTAGACCAAATGCTACCTTCGCTGGCACACACACAAGCCAGTTTTTTCCAAATTCTGCTTCCACTGACACCTGCAGAAACCTTTGTTTTCAGTGAGAAAGCATAGGAGTGGTTGCAAGGAAGGGTTGGACCTTCTAATTGCAGTTTAAGAAGTCTATTGTGTATGAGTCAGAAGAGACACCTGCTCAGTCTCCCATACTGGTGACATTGATGGGATGCTAATAGACACCAGCTGCCTTTCTTGGTGTGAAGCTGTGTGGTGTCAACTAGATGAAAAAACTGGAGTTATTTATATATATATTTTTTTTTCACTGAAGTCAGCAACTCTGATGGATATCCAGAAGGGAGCAGACCTTCTGAGTAACAAAGGGACAACCCTTTTTTTTTTTTTTTTTTTTTTGACACAGGCAGTTTTTAAAACACAGAACTGCACTTTGCCATTGGTGATGACTTATTGGCACTGCAGCCACTCTCTCTGTTGGATGTGGTGCTATGACAGTCACTGCAGTTTTTTGGAATTGACAGCGTAATCCCATGGTTGTTATCTTTCCTGACTTCCTCGTCAATCCAATTTAATCACTTCTAGTTATTTCATGTTTTACTGTCTCTTTCCTTTTCAGGCATCCTGTTCCTGTGGGAAGAGGTCTGTACTTTAAAGGTCAGAGCTTCTCAGATTAAAGAAGGGGGAAGGAATCCGCCTCTGTTAGTTTGGTAATGGGCTGTACTCTCTGTAGAGACACTGCAATAGAAACCCTTCTTTCTGGAGTCTGTCACCCAGCTGAATACTGGTGTGTGTCTGCATGGCTGTAAGAGAGGGAGCTGGCTTGCTCTGCTCCCCTGGCTGTTGGAGTGACCTGCCAGGAGAGAAGTTACATATGTACAAGGAGGAGAAGCTGCTATTGCACTATTTAATCGCCTGATGTTGACTCAGATGGGTCCTGACTGGAGGTCAGCTGTGACGTGCAGCTGGTAGGGTGGGATTCGACTGTTGGGAAGAGAAAAATGCCAGCCCAGATTCTTCAGCGTTGATGAAGTGGATGTGACGATTTCTCCCCTCCAGCTGCAACGGCTGCCTCTGTGCTTCCTAGTTTTCTGCACATCCACAGTAGGAGAGCAGACTGTGAAGCTACCCTGTCTGGACCCTCAGCTGCTGAACTAGATGAGACTTAGCTGAGCTTTCTCAATGGTGCTTGGGCCATCCATCCTCATAAAACTCACCTTTCAGTGTGCCTTTCAGTCTGTCTTCTGCATGTTGGGGCTTCCTGTGGAGTCCATGGCTTTTCCAGCTTCATTTTATTGCAGGATGGAGTGTGAGAACTAAGGGAAGAGGCTGTCAGATCTCCAGCTTCATTCCTCCTGCTAAGATTCTTCACTTAGCTTTGAAAATATGGCCAAATCTGTATGAGCTTCTGTGACAGCTGATTCCTACTGTGGCCTTGGTTGAGTTCTTCCCCCCACCCTCCTCATGGCCCAAGACCAACCCTCACTTCCCATGCCTACTGCCTTTCCATGGTCTTCTTATATGGAAATAGCTGTCTGGGGAGTGTTCTCCTCTCAGGTCATTTTTACTGCACAACATCATCGTCTCTTGCTATTCTGTAAATAGTATGTGGTTTCTGCAGGGCGTGTCAGCAGCTCCTGTTTAGGGAACACTCCTGTGTGTAATACACAACTTGGTTGATACTGTTCCTTCCAGCAACTGAAAATATCATATGAAACAGGGCTTAGCAGGACTGATGAGAAGGTGTGAGTGCCCCCCGCCCCCCAGCAAAATACAATGCTAAATAAGATGGTGTCTTTACAGTACTCAGCTTGTTTTCACTGGCATCCCATGTGGTTTGATCCAAGCTGAACTGAATTAATTTTGTTAGCCAGATTTTGAGAGATGCTGTGTCAAATTTATCATTTCGCTTGCCTCCGTAACTGGAGCTGCAGGCTCTGTGATCAGTGGATCAAGACATGTGCCTCATTTCATTGTGGCTTCTGTAAATGTCTCCGTGCCTTCTGCAGACATGCTGTTGAATTACTTCCTATCCTCCTTGGGTTCTCTGCAATGAAGCACAGGACAGATCTGATTGTATACCAGCTATCAGGACAACAAGGCACTGAATGCACTTTTCTGAACCTGCTGCCTTTGCAAGTACTAAATGTCTGTGTATACATGGGTCTGATCCTTCTGTCTTGGGCAAATCTGATCTTATCTTATCCTCATGTGTAACTAACCATTCATGATAATGTATGTGCCCCATGAGAGAGCCTGTGTGAAGGACCTCTTGAACAGTCACAGGGTAAAATAGCCTCAAGAGCAGAACCTTGTTCACCAGAGGTAAAGTCTGGGTGTAGGGAACTCAGCTTGACTCTCAGATTCCTGCTATAGGCACAGGAGTTCTATGGCCCAGTTATTTTAGCATATTATTTTCCCTTTGTCTCTGACCAGCCCTTCCCTGTGCTCCTTGTTTTCCTGGCTCAGGAGACTTACACAGAACAGTGCATTGTATCACAGAGGTGTCTAGAGGGGCAACAGCTGCTCTCTTCTGATTTTTATCCCGAACTGCCCAACAGATAACTAATTGCAGCTCAGTTGCTTCTATTAGCTATTTACCTAAAATTGAGCTGGCTAATGAAAATGTTTCTAATTAATACGAGGCAGATTAAAACTCATTACAGCAAGGTCGTCAGTAATGAGAGATAATCAGAGCACAAATGACCGAGCTTGGAGAAAAATGAAGATGGAACACAAACAGGTGATCAGTGCTGGTTGTGCATGCGCCGGCCAGCAAGGGCAGGGTTCAGCAAGGTGACTGCTGGTACTCTGCCCTGCAGTTGAGAAACACTGTATCCTCCTCTCCAGAGCATCTTGGGGAGTGACTGGCCAAAGAGCTGGACCTCAGCCTAGTGTAAAAATGTTTCTTGAACCAAGTGACATCTCACACTAGCAGTTGGAGGGGTTTTCAGCCACTGGGAGCTGGCAGAAGGGGGTTTTACCCCTCACGTGCCGACACAAAGAAGCCCGGAGGTCAACGCTGAAACCCCTCTGGAAGGCAGCACTCAGTGCCCAACACACAATGAAAACGGGGTAGAGCTCCTCACCCAAAAGGGGCTGTATCCTTCTGTCGCAGTTTAGCAGGCACGCAAGAGAAGGCAAAGAAGTAAAGAGAGGGGACTCTCTGTATGTGTTCCACACAGGTTTATTCCCGTGAAAAGACAGGGATGAAGAGGCCAGTTGGTGGGAGGGTCCAGGGATCTTATACTGGGTACAGAATAGGTGGGGAAAGGGATCTCAGCCAATGGGATAGAGACAAGCAGGTGGGATTGACAGGAAGGGAACCAATGGGAACAACACATTGGAGGGACTCAGGGCGTCGAGGAACAAAGAACTTTCTAGAATTTACACATATTAAAGAAGGAAAATTAACATACATAACTTCATACATAAAACAAGAAGACAAAATATTCACCAATCAGGGGAAAACATGCAAAAGGCGAAACAAGGGAATCATGGGTTCTCACCGTGACTGCAAAGTTACTTGCTAAACTTGGGTTGCTAACCACCACAGCTGGTTGTCTGAGTTCTCCTCAGGAGAAAGAGTAGCTACAGCCACCTGCACTACTACAGTTTGTTGCTAGGCCAGCCTTTAGTCACCTATATGAACTAAGTTTTGAATAGGGGTTTTAGCTGGAAGACTTTGGAGTATGTGTGGCACAGGTGGGTTGTCAGCATCCGTGAGCGCTTGTATGTGAAAATTCAGAGTCCTGATGGCTCGAGTGTGTGAGCTTACCTGTTCAGTGTAAAATGTTGGCCTAGGTTTGGAAAACAGGGAAGTTTTGCACAAATCATGAAATGTGTTTGCTTTAATTTCAGCTACCTGCTGCATTGCTGATACAAGGCCACAGCACCAACACCAGACTTCAGCTGTCTGATGCAGGCCTACTGTCTATATTCCATTAGTACAGAGTTTACTGGCCATCCTGCTAGTTGTGTGACTCCTTGTTTTCTGTGTTTGTGGAACTGAGAAGCTAAGAAGGTGTCACTTTAGTCTGGGGGATCATCTCCATCCTTAATCCTTTCCAAGCTATCTTTCTGTCCCACTGGCAACCAACTGTTGTGCCAGAATTTCTGAAGGATCTTATTAAGTTATACATAACTTACACAAATAACAAATTATTAGGTAGTGAGGTACATTGCACCAGGACTTATTCCAATTCCAGAGGTGTGGATCTATCCATCATTGGCAGTATGATCAGTTAGTATTGGTATAAGGAAGCATTTGAATGGGAAATATCTAGTGTGCTTAGGAATGAGCTTTTGTAAAAGGTAAGTAGGAAAGATAATACAAAAAGCAGACAATAACTATTCCATTTAGAGTTGTGTATCTTCCTGCAGCATCCTTGCTGCCAGTCAGTTTGATTACCAGGCTGCTAGTGTTAGTGAAGGCTGTAGTAGTTTATATTTACTGTATGCTTATTCTGATTAGTTGAAAGAGGAGATAACAGCCCCTTGGACAGAACTACACTGTCACTGAAACGGGTTCTACGTTTTGTACTGCTGTTTTTAAAACACCCAAGTACCCTATTCACATCACCAGTAGACGTATCCTCCCTAAACATCTTTTGGCATGGCCACCGATTTCAGCTTCTCACTGTGTTGAATTGAGGTGGACATGTTTTCACTTCTCTCTGGTTTGTGCTGTCCTGGGTCATCTAAAGCTCTTTCTGCAGTTTTACTAGTCCTGTGCATGTGGCTCTGTCATCATCAGGGGTGGAAGAGAAACAACTGTGACCAGATTCCCTTCCTGTATTCTCTGACATGTCTTTTCTTTCTACCCAACTTACTGTGTTTTGGGGATACCAACCATGGAGGTGATGACATCCTCTTTTCCCTCTGTAGGGAGTCCAAAGGACAGCCTGGCTTTTCCAGTCAGTCTCCTGCTGCAGGCATTTCTGGAAGAGTGTTCTTGTCCAGGATGGCTCACAGCATATATGCTTGGGATGCTCCCACCTACTGTGTGCCACACAGAAGTTTCTTCCCAGCCTCTCAAAGGCTTAATATGAAAGACTATAAGCAGCAGTTCTGTTGTTCTGTGGAAAGAAAGCAAGAGTTCATCACCAATGTCAGAACTCCTTCGAATGGCAGGTAATTCAGTGAATATGGAAGACCCTTGGAAACAGGTTGACCTCAGCAGAAGATTTAACTGGAATTTGGGAGTTGGATACACCAAATAGGTTCTTTGAAGATTTCAATAATGTACCCTGTTTGCATTTTCTCATTGTGGCCAGACAATAGGGTAATTTTTGTCTTGATGCCTTGAGCAATAGTGTTCAAAGCCCTTTAGACATTTTATTACCTGTAATGTTCTTATGAGTCTGTAAAATGGGGAATAGCGATCCTGAGTTTTGTAAAGAGGTTTGTAAAAGCACTTTTAGAGATGAAAAGCTCCATATAAAATCAGGTATGGTTGTTTTATCATAAATATCTAAAGCCTTTCTGAATTCCATTAAGCTCTTGGTTTCTCTCTCCTCTGAAAGTGAGTGCCACTGGTTAATGTTGTATTGGGCAAAATGGGATGTAAAAAAAAAACCAGCTTAAAAACTGTTGTTGCTTTGTGGAATGTGCCATTGTTTGTGGGTTTATGAGAGCTGGAAATAGGAATGGGAGCTTTTTTTTTTTTTCGTTATTTTATCCAACTTTTCTCTCTTATGCATCAACTCTCTGTAATCTAAACGGTCTCCAAACATTTCAAATCTCTTTTTTAATAGACTCTTTTATATTACATGATCATATTTCCCCTGTCTTTCTCTGTCCTTTTTTATTTATCTACCTCTTTTTTTGTGAGGGGATGTCTAGAATCTAGGGTGGGGTTGTGCATTTAATTTATACAATAGTGTTTTGATATTTTAAACATTTTAATCTTTTTTATCACAGTCAAACAGCTTTTTTGGGTTTTCCTGACTCATGCTGTGCATTGAGCACACTGAGCAGTCCACAAAAATGTGATGCAAGTGTTGGATGGTTCCAGTTAATTGAGAGCCCAGCAGTGTGTGCGGGGAGGACAAACTGCACCTCCCAGTATGTGTAACCTTGCAGCCATCTATGCTGAGAGTGAGATCTCCTGGTGTATTGATTTTTCACCTGTCTTTGGTAGGGAGTTGGCAGTTGGCATTTTTCCACAGTGGTGAATAATATCTGTTGCATCTCATGGAATTGTTGTCACTGCACTGTTCTCTCCTTTGCCAGATCAGTAGCAGGAAAATTAAACATTGGTGTGAGAACAGGTGTAATGGGACACTCTGCTGTTTGTTTTTGACAGTGATGCAGGTCAATCATTTTGTAATAGAGAGCTCCTTCTGCCTTCTGTGCACTACCTGGACCTCTTCCTCTTTTCATCATATTTCTCAGTGTTTCCAGTGCTAGTGCATCTTCCCTGCAAGTAAAAATGAATCCAGGTCCTAAGATAGACAAGGTTTCTGCAGGATCATCTGGTCTAAAAATGCTCAGAGGAGGTTGCAAAGAAACTGTGGTGAAAACAGCACTAAATGTTGCAGCCTTGTCCTAATTGGAGAGTCTCCCATTGCTGCTGTCTGTAGTGCTGGGTTTCTGAGCTGGGAATGGGATAAAATGAGTAAGTGATGTTCTTGTATCTCCAATAATTGCTGAGTTTTCCGTTCACTCTTTGTGAGGATATTTGTTGAAAGCCACTTGAGAGCCCCAGTAAATACCTCTTTTCTAATGCCTCTTTTCTATTGGCCATTGTATTAACACACTCACAGTATTTTAGTGGACTGGTGAAGAATAGTTTTTCCCCCCTCAAAATCCCTGTTGGCTTTTTATCAGTTGTATCACATTTAGCTAGATGATTTTTAGTACTCTGTAATTATTGTCTCAACTAATTTAGTTGATACAGAATTAAAGCTTGCAGGACTATAGTTTCCCAGATTAGTCTGGATTTTTCTTAAAAATAGGGCAACATTTTTTCTCTTTTAGTCCTCTGGAAGTTAACAGTTTTAATATGAGATTTTCTTTTTTTATGATTATTAGCATCTCAGCTACTTCTTGAATTAATCTCTAATTTTTATGTGATTGAAGTCTTCCAGGTGTTTTCTGGAGATGGCTTTCTTGAAATACTGTCTTGGAGAGTGTATCTCCATTGTAAGCAGTGATGGGCAGGCTGTTCTCTTTGCATTCCTAATTCTCATTTCACATTTTGCCAGCTAAGAGTATGGCCTGCAGAGTTGGGATGACTTTTCTGAGGGATTTCATATGAGGGGTTGCTTCCACCACTTACTTTACTGTCTTTAGTGGCCTTTCTGAGCATTTTTGCCACCAGGTCTGTCACCAGATATCAAATACTGAAGTTCTCACTGGTATATTTTAGCTTGAGCATTTATTTTCTTCTAAATTAATTCCTTTATTTTAAAGACCAGGTTAGCACATACCAGTTTATGACATCTGCACATTTGATGTTCTGATGAGCAGTTCTTTGCCAATAATCTGTGTGAGTAAAGGCTCCTTCAAAAGCACCCAAATTACTTGAGAAGCCAGGTCTGCTTGTACATCAAGCATAATTCAAAAAACATCCCTTTGCAGCTCTGCTTGCTGAGCATGTGCTACATCCCAGAGTTGCCTCCTCTCCGTATTTGAGAGTTGTTACTTTCACAGTTTTAATAATCAGTATTAATCCCAGTCTAACCAGGGTTTAGGTAAAGCAGAGGAGTCTGATAGCCATGTGGGCCAATGTAGAATTTGTCCTGCTGAAGGGATTTGAGACAGAAAAAGATTCCCATGTGGACTGAGGAGAGAGCCATGTACAGAGTCAGACAGGATTTGTGATCTGAAGGGTTTTCTGATGGAAGCTTATTCTTGATATTCCTTGGTACATGAAATGCTTCCTTTCTTTGTAGTGTGCTCCTAGGGGTGATGCATACAAGTATGTCTGTGTAAAATTAGCTGTTGTTGCCAGCTCTTTCCTCTGATAAAAACAGTCTTGAAGAATTGCTTTTGCAACAAAGAGCAGTATCTTGAAGAAAAATTCTGAGCCATTGTGGGGATTTCTGTTTACCTTGTATTTTCTTCAAGGTAGAACAGAAGCATGGGCCACCACTACTGGACACTGTGGTAGGAATGTGATGCTCTTATTTTGTCTATGATTAGGGGAATGTAGTCTGTCAGCGAAACAAGTGCTGCATCTGGACTGTGACCTATCTTGGGGAGATCCAGGAAAATAATAGAGATCATTAAGAAAGTTTTCTGCTAAAAAACCTGATCTGGTTGATAAGAAAAGAGTCCTTGGAAGCTGCATTCAACAGTCCTGCTTCATGCTTACTGTACTTCTGCCTCTAATGCAGACTGGAATTTTGTAAGATGTAGGGTTACAGATTTACTTCTTCTGAGACAAGTTGCTTGGTCATGTTGTCTCTCTAGAGGTGCAGGAGCTGGAATTCCCTGGTCCAGCCAGCCAGCCAGGGCATCTATCTCTTAAGAGTTTAAGCCAAGCCAGTTGTGAAAGCACTGTGGAGAATGCTGTGCATGGGGGTTTTGTTCTGTTTTGTTCCTGGAGCCCTCTGTAACCATCCTCTTGTCTCTCTTGGCCAGGACTCCTGCATCCATGAGGCCAACCAGCTTCTCAACAGTATGGATAAATTTGTGAGGGCCAAAATTTCCTCTCAGCCTTGTGCTAGAGGAAAGAGGGGCTATTTCCACCTCTTTCTCAGCAGTAACCAATATGAAGATAAACTCTGTATGCAAGTGTGTCTACAGTCAGTTGTATTTTTAGCTACATGAGTTTTCCATCCTGTTTTTTCCATCTCCCTTGGCAATCCATGTGGTGGGGGTAATGCACTGGAACCAGCACCTCTCTCCTGAGCTGGCTGCTTGGCCTGACACCCAGCACTGCATTACAGCCCTGGGCTGCTGCTGCTCTGTCCTGAGTCATGGTGCAGCCTGGAGTCATTTGATGGGCTCCTGCTGTGCATGGGAGATCTTAGGGCCCTGTACTGGCCTGAGCTCAATGCTGGGAGCTCAGTGCTGGGTTTTCTGGGACATATCTGTAAAGAGCCTTGCCCCTGTTTCCTGCCAGTGCCTTTGGCTATGGCTGCCCAACACCTTGAGGGGTGTGGCTGGCCACCACTCTCCTTCACTGCTGGTAAGGGTTTTCCTCCACAGCTGGAGGCCGTGGGTAGAGGGTGGCTATTGGAGTTGCAAAAAAAGCTGTTCCCCTGTGATGGACTCCTGGTGTTGTGACAAACAACCCAGCTGCTCTAGCTCCCTTTCTCCCTTTCTCTTTCATCCCATTACTCCCTCCCTGGTTTTCTTGCTGTCTCATCTTTTGTCACAGCTTCCTTTCCTTGTTCCCTTTTGGCCTGCTTTTGTCCTTGCTGCACACAGGGAAGGAGAGCAGGGAAAGAGCCAGGGCAGAAGCTTGTTACAGCAGGAGCTTCGAAGCTGTTGTGTAAAATGCAGGAGAATGATGGGGGAGACTTGAGGCATGCTCATGGGTGTTATTTGCTGCCTATATATGTGGGAGTGTTCTTGAGCTGGCAATATACTGGGGGAAGCTCATTAACCCAGCACGAGTTACACTTGCCCATATGTGCCCACCTAGGAAAATGTGTGTGTGTGTGAGCACGTGTGCCTCAAACTGTCAAGTCTCACACTGAGGGCAAGACTTGCACATTAGGCTTTCTCCTCACACTCCCCTAGGCCTATGTTTCATGCACTTGCAGCTCAGCACTCAGTCTGCCCCTGACATGTTCCCAAATGCGAGACTCTCAGCCTGTCCCATGATGTGACAGGGCACCACTTTGCACAGAGAGTAAAGATAGCTGCCGAATGGCGTGGGTGTATGTGCTGTTCATGAATGTTTGTGGTATTGTTCCTTTTGTCATGTACTTCAAGGCTTTTGGTGGAGTCCATCACCACAGGATCTTGGGCAGATGAGGGCTGCAAACACAGGATTTGACCTTCAATGACTTCTGACACAGAAGCCAGAGGAATTAGGAGGCTTCATGTCGCCGTTGTACCGGGGATGGCGAGAAAAGCAGCATAGACTTCGGTCCAAAGGAAGGGAATTTTTTTGTTAGTTTCCAAACTTATTTATATAACCTGGTTCGCTTGAATGGCATAAGGTTATTGGTCCTTTGACCATCCAGCTCTTAGAATGATTGGTTAAACCCTACAACACCCATTTCAAAATATTTCTCCAGTCAGTAACATAACAAACTGCATAACAAACTTGCAGCTGCAAGATAAAAGATTGGTTTACAAAAACCTCTCACTGTTCCCAGCCAGCATGCATGTGAAAGCAAGACTCACACAGATGCTGGCAGAAAGCTGGAAAACTTCCCTGTGATCAAGCTTTCAGGATCCACAGCTTCATGCAGATAGGTGTCAGGTGTTTACAGGAGATGGGCGCACAGTTATTTTTTGTTATTGATTTGCTTAGATTTTATTAGTGTACTAGGGTAAACTTATATAATATAAGTTCATTAAATATTATTCAATATAGCTGTGTCCTTGGTAGGAGCCTTTTCTAGTGAGAGTAATAAAGGCAGAAAAAATCATTGTCACTGAAGGATGTGGTGGCTGTTCTATTCTTGAGGAGCGGAATGAACCTTAAGAGCTGAAATGCAGACCAGACAAGTGTTTGGCAATGGGTTTTTGATTTGGTAGTTGCGTTTTGGCCACTGTGAGCACAGCTGGCAAGTCTTCTAACACTTGGTTGCTCAAACCACTGTCACTGCAGACTTTGTTGGCAATGTAAGCAGTAAGACCCAAGACCTGGCTGGACTGGAGGGATGTAATTACCCCTTGTGCGTGTCAGAGTGAGGTGAGGAAGATGAAGGATTGCCCACATACTGTCCTTCTCACTCCCAAATAGATGTCTGTAATTTTGATTTTTAACAGACTCTCCTTCTAAGTTCCTGGAAGTTTCTGGGATGGTATCTGTGGTTTTTCTTCTCATTTTAATTCACTGCACTCACACTAAGAGTCTGATATAATGGTTGTGGTTGTGATTTTTGTCTTTTGACAAGGGGTTCCCAAACTGTGCATCATAGTGGTGAATCACAGTGACAAACCAATGCTGCCCTATGGCCAGACTTTTTTTTCTGTGCGAGGATGAGCCAAAAACTAATGTGCTGTTACTGATCATGGTGCCTGTACAAACAAGTGTTGAAGCCCTTTATATTCTGGGGCATCTTGTGCTGGTCTGGTTCATACCCTTTAAATCCAGACAGAGTCATAATATTGAACTGATGCGTTAGATGATGATGCCCAGAATCAAGAAAGGAAATCCTTAGTCTGCTTAAATACTGGAGAAAAAAAGATACATATGTAGACATGTACATGTAACAGACAGCAAAAGGGCTTGAATAATGTTCTGGTCTCTTCACAGGTACACCTGCGCTCTGCTGAGCGCCTCCGGGAGTTGTGCTGCTCCAACCGAGGCACCTTCATCAAGGTGGGACAGCACCTGGGAGCGCTGGACTACCTCCTGCCTGAGGAGTACACCCGCACCCTCAAGGTGCTGCACAGCCAGGCCCCGCAGAGCACCAGGCAGGAGATTGAGCAAGTTATCCGTGAGGATCTAGGCAAAGAGGTAGGGGCAACCATAGCCTATGGTGGCTTCTCAGGCCTCAGCAGGCCCTGGACAGCTAGAGAAAGGAAAACTGCTGTTTCTCAGTTACAAGAGATACCAAGGGAAGATAGCTCTTCCTTGCCTCTGGGAGAATGCCATGTGAGTTTTCCCTATCCATCAATGGGCATTATTGGCAAAGCTTTGGTAAGGAGAAGATAACAGAGGAGTAAGTGTGTGAAAGGTGCCAGATGGAAATGGCAGGACTCAGCAGAGCAGTGTACTCTATATGATAAGACTAACAGGGTTGTGGGAGGTTAGGATGGAGGGCTGTCTGCTACACTGAGGGGTGGGAGCTGGAGGTATTGATGTTTAGGACGAAGATATATTGGCAGAGCTCTGTGAGGGATGACTGCTCTCCCCTGGCTGCACTAGACCAATTCCAGCTAGCACTGACAGCCATTTACTTTTTCAAGCCCCTAATTAACCCCCAAAGAAAATAATAGCATAAATCACTTTTGGTGCTGCAGTCAGGTAACGCAGTAGTTCAGGAGTTGGTGCCATCATTAACCCTCAGCAGCCCACAGCACTGAGATCAGTAGGTAGGTGACTGTGTTCATTAGATATGAGGGGAGTAAGCACAGTAAATTACAGAGGGTATTCTGCTACTTTGCATCTTGCTCTTTACAAGATGTCCCCTCACACTCTAGCCCAGGTTGAGGAGAGGCATTTCAAAGATCACAACTGACAAGGGAAGAGGGAGGCAGGACACAACAGTGTACAATGGTGATGCTAGGGAAAGTGTGTGTGAGGGGGAGGAAGACAGAAGGCTGAAGAAGGGAAGCAGTATGTATATCTGTTGATTCTCATATTTTGGGGTTTTGGAGCCATTCTGGTTGTTCTGGGTTGTCTGACTGCATGGTAAGGAGGTATGGGGGAAACACAAGGTAAGTGAAATATTTGCACCTAGAGGGTGCATTACGGGCAGATTTGGATGGGGTGAGTCTGCCTAGGTGTAGTTTAAGGGTCTACATATTGTGTGGTCAGGAATGACCATTAATACTTCCCTACAGTTTAATGGCAGGGTTAAGGTCAGCCCCCAACCTGCAACATGCTCCCTCTGTCAGCACTCCGTCCTTGTAGCATGGCTGGTACCAGCTGTGTTTCATAGCTCAGTGGATAGATGGAGCAAGGCAGGCTGGCTGCTCCCTGCAGGCCTCTGCCTCCATGGGCTTCCATGTAGCAATCTCCCTTCCACAGGAGCTGTGGAAAGCCACCCCAAGGTTAGCCCACACTGAATTACCACACCACCCAACTCTGGCACAGTTTGTGTGGTGTCTCTTAAAGGCTGAAGTAGGTGCTCAGAGGTGGGACCTTTTCCCTCAAGTGTGTGTTTGTTCAGCTGCCATTGATAATCCCTGGTTTCTTTATGCTTCTTGGGAGCTAGACGAATGCTCCGTGCCTCACTGATTCCCAATGAAGCGGCTCAAATACAGTCTCCACAGCCGCATTACCTCATAGCATTCACTTCCTTCACATGGGCAGTGCTGGGCAATATTTAATTTTTGAGACAGAGGGAGGGCAAAAAAGGTAGAAATGGGAAGAAAGTGATGGAGAGGAAATGGTTACAAGAGAAAGACAGCAATGATAAAAGAGATAAATGAAGAGAATAACATGTATAAAAATAAAGGACTGTGTAAAACTGGGCAGTATTAAAAGCTGATGTAAATGCCTGTGTTAATAGTTACAAGGTACCAAATCAAAGTATTTAAAACCAGAAAGGATTTGAGAACCTAATGCACCAAAGCTGTCCTATCTGGAGCCTAGAGGTTTTAACAGGGTTGCTTCAGGAACAAATTTAATTCCAGTGTAACTAGATCCTCAGTATATTTTAAATATGGTATACTTAGATGAAATATAGGTGGCAGAGGGGCATGGTGGAGTGTCAGGGCAGAGAAGAGCGCAGAGAGGGATCCTGAAATTTTCCCTCCTGGGGCCAGCATTGTACCTGGGAACTTGCAGATGAATTCAAATAGAAGAAAAAATGACAGTGAGGGAACCTTCCCAGGGTGCCTAGGCCTAGTCCTGCTGCTCAGGAATTCAGTGGTAAGACTTCCAGTTCTCCCATCAGGCCCAAGAGCAGGGCTCTTCAGATGAATCTTAAGTGTAGGCAAGAAGTAATTACATACAGCTTGGATCACTGCAGAACAAATGGGAGAAAGAGCAACTGGAAATACAGAGATACCTAGGGAGGTATGTGACAAGCTAACAAATTAGGCAAGAGCTTGCAAAAGGGCAGGAAGATCAAAATAAGCCAATTTCATGTATAGAAGCATATTTTCAGTCAATTAGAAATAGTCTACCTTCTAATGTGACCTACTCCTCTGAATCTTACCATGGGATTGGATGTTTGACAAATTTTGTGGGAAAACTGGCTTAAATGGAGACCATGCCAGTGGGACTGATGTTTGAGCAAAGACAGAGCATTTGTGATGTGGATTTATGGCAGTTCAACATGACTCTGTTGTCCCCACACAGACTTGTTTGACACCCTGCTGATGGGGGATCTCCCATTCTAGGCCAGCATCATGGCTGGGGACCGGGAGCTGCAGCATGTGGCCCTGATGTGAATGGCGTGTGTGCTGATTTGACACAGAAGGAGAAGCATCATATATGCTGACTAGTGGGTGGTCCTGTCCAACCTTTTTTAAGTCCAGGGCCAGTTTGTGTACCTATTAGGATCACTGGGATAAAAATAATCAGTAGTGAGCAGATGCTGGCTTTCTAATCTCAGCCACAGTGGTTTGGATGAGTGATGGTGGGAGGTGATGATGCTCTCGGGTGTTACATGCAAGAGGTTGAGGTGGGTGGGGTGGGATTCGCAGGGTAACACAAGTAGTAGCAGTGGGAGAGGCTGCACAAAGAAATCTTTGCAGTAACTCCTGGAAACAATCACCAGTGAGATCACAGAGCAAGAATCTTTTGGGGAGACAGTGGAGATACCGCAGGTTAGGCTTGTTCTGGGTGTATTCCTTGGAGCAGTTGGGAAAAGCTGTGTTCATCAGAATGGGTGATAAGATATGAATGAAAGACTCTCTCCTACCTCTATTTTTATCTTCCTTGCTTGAACAAGGTTCTGAAAGTGAAAAGGTGTCAAGCATGGAAAATGAAAGCAAACGGAGTATGTTCTTTTTCTGCAGAGCTATTAATGACACAGGGAGAGAGAGCTGGTTCAGCTAAGTGCTCTCTTAACTCAACCAAGTGCATGCAGGGCAGAGCCAGGCAACTTCTGTTGAAATGTGTACACCACACATTTAGGGAGGAAGACTGATGAGGAGCTCTGGAAAATAAATTTTTCAGTGTGTGTACCTTAAAGCACAAAATATTTGTGCTTAGAAACTAGAAAAGGTGGAAGAAATTTTAACAGCACTGGGATTAGGGGCATTTCCTCCCTCTGGTGGGTTGTTGGAAAGGACTGTCATGTGTCTGTGGGATACAGGCATATTGGGGAGGTAATGCCACTCTGTTCTGATCAAGTGCATTTCACAGCATCCCTTGTTATGTGATGGAGTGGTTGCAGAAGGACTTGGCAGATTTTACAACCCTGGTCTTCCAAATATCCTTTGTGCCTTTCTGTTGCCTGGCTCCACTACTGTCCAGTGCATTCCCTAATACTGGTCTCACTTCTCTGCTGCCGCACAATGATAAGGTGTTTAGATACTGTGACATCTCCTTGCTTCACTGTGTACTCTTGTCTACACCAACACACACTTTTACCTGTTTCTAGTCCCAAAGTACCTCCTCATATTGGACATCCCAGTAAGCCACAGCATAGCTCTACCCACTCAGTGCCAGTTATTACTTCTGTGTACAGCAAGATGTCCCTTTTCACAGCCAATTCTCATCAGCTTCCAGCCCATCCTTACACATTGGCATTTTTTACTCAACTTATTGACCTTTTCCCTAAGACTTCTTATTCTCCTTCTTGATATGTTTATATACTTCATACTCTACCCAGGCCTTAACTCATGTTGGAGGTAATTTTCCTTGGTGGGAGACACTCCCTTCCTCCCCATCTGTCACTCTGTCCGTTCAAAAATATCACAGTTCCCGCTCCTTTCTGGCAGGTTCCTAGGGAACAGGTTCTCCAGTCATTGCTCCTGTGTCTGGTTGGATGTTGTGTGGTTGGGGATGAGGGCGAGGACAAAGTTAGCACCCCCGCAACTGAGGGCAGTGTGGTCCCAAGCAGGGTCTTTGCCATGTTGATGGGGTGCTTGTGTAGCGCGGCTGCCCAGGTGCTCTGTGTCCAGGCTGTCATTGCTTGGGAGATGACAGGCTGGTGTAAGGCATGTGACTAGCCACGGGAGTGAGTGTCTCTCCTTGTCTCTTTACTTACCTTCACATCTAACAGTTGCTGAAACTGTTGCAGAGAAGAGTAGAAATGGTTGAAGCTGAGCAAATGAGGGATCCCAAGAAATCCTGACTGCATATATCCATATCTGCATACATGCTTATGCCATTGCTGGTGAGTTTGCTGTGCTACAGGAAGGCTGAGGCAAGACAGGCTCCCTACTGAGAACACACCAGTGGTTGAAAGTTCTGCTTACAATGCTTCCTTTGTTCAAAGCTGGGAGTAAGGGCTGGGAGAGCTCAGAGGTCAAGGCTTGTCTCTGCTGAAGCCAAATCATATAAAGGGCTTAAACAGGTGGGAACATAGTCATTTGGAAGGATGTCATTCTGGCTCTGCTTTGTGGAAATGTAGGTAGTGGGAAGTAGTTTTTAATTGCTTGATTACCCAGCACCTCCAAGGAGACCATCCTTTTAATCCGTAGTTAATTGCAGCTTTTACAGGTTGTTCAAGCACTATTTTGCCATTTGCAAGAAACCTCCTGCAGCCATACAGTAAAGGAGCTTGTTGATTGAACAGGGCAGGATACGTCAATGGTTTGACTGTGATTTATAAACAAAGCACATGTGGTAGAGGAACCTCCTGTGCTGTGATTTGTGAAGTAGGATGCATTTCCACAGTGATATTTGGAGGATTCAGCCTTGGATTCCTGCTGTTGTACCTGGCAGAGCACCAGTGCTGTGCAAGTGAGAAACAGATACTCCTTGTCTGAGAAGTCACTGGCTTTGCAGCAAAACCATGGCTAAGAAGGATACTGCCCTTTGTCAAATGTAAGTGGTAGAGACTAGACAATATAGAATTTTTGTCAAGTCTCTAAAGGGGGAAATGATGCCTAAAGATTTTTAGCTTTTTATATATTTTTCATAGATTTGTAGCCTTGTAGATTACTAATGCATGGCTGTAGCTCCTAGTACTTTTCCTACCCTTTTCCCCTACATGTTAGAACAATAAGCTAACCTTCCAACACATTCCTGAAATACTGTTTAGTCTTACTTAAGAAGAGCACCACCTACAAGGACATTTTGTTTTCCAACTGGAAATTTAGGAGACATAACAAGAAGTGGGATAGAGAAGCCCCTGGACCAATTCCAATGGGGCAGTACCCAGGGAAAAATTACCTAACCAACTGCTCTTATAATTGGATGATATTTGATAGGTATACTAATCAACTAACCTTATAAAACATCATGGAATTACTGTATCATGTGCGTTTTTCATCATATTGTGTACCTGAAGGCTTTCAAGTAAAGGTTTGCTTTTATATTATCATTCTAACGTTGTCTGGGAAGGTTTGTTCTATTTCCAGGCAACACTTTAAATTGCTTCCTGTCTTTTTAGGAATGGTATTCTCCAATTTTGTACTCCAGCTAAAATCAACTGGAGGCACAAAAGGCAAAGATCACAGGTGGAGATAAGAACAATTTACTGGAAACAGCAATGAGATAAGAAAACAAATGAAAACAGCAACAATATTAATAATGAAAGGTATAAGACAGAGAAACAATTTACGTGAAAAGCCCCTGACAATAAACAATACCTGACTGTTCTGTCCACCACTTTAACTCCATTGGAAGGAACTCCTTTTCCTTGGAAGAGAAAGAGAATCCCTTTCCCCTGCCTCTGGCAATGTCATGAGGTGGTATCAAGTAACTTTAGGGGCCACACCCCCTCCTTGCTACTGCAAAAAATTAACCCTGTCCTGGCTGGAGCCAGGGCACTTCCAATGTTCCCAAAGTGTTTTTTGGGTTGGGTACATGAAATATTATTCATCTGTTGTTGAAACATGCCCATATATACCTGGGAGTATGGTCACTGCAATGATCTGCAGTGATGCTGCATGGCCCTTTCATGGGGAGGGACAAAAATTGTATGCCCATGTGTACTGCCATGGAAAAGATAGAGAATGAGACCACAGCAAGGTGCTAATCCCCAGTGCAAGAGACTGCCCTGTCCTCATACTGTTATGAGAGTATGAGAAATAGAAGGAATAGAAAAGACTCTTTTTACTCCTATTTCTGTGTGAATTCTTGGTATAGTATGGCAGCCTTTGCCGTGCCAGTGAGAGGGAGAAGGATGGACTTGATTCCCGACCTTCTGGAATTTGTTGATTAGCATTTTAAGCTCTGGCAACACATATGCTTATTTCTGATTTGCAGAATGATTCAAGCAATGCTCAGCCCTGTGGGAGAGGAGCTAGGCCTTCAGTAGGCTGTTGGGTATTACGCTGCATGTTCTACAGCATCCAAGTTATTCCCAAGGTAGTATGAGCCACTTTCTGTAGCTGGCTCCATATGGTGTTCTAGAGAAGATTCATTTACTGTGCTATATCACAAGGTCTTCATATCATAATGAAGGTTGCTGCAGGTTCTGTTATGGCTCCAGAAAGCCTCTTCCCAGGCTGGCAGTGTTGTCTAACCCACCCAGGATGCCAGGACAGTGCCTGCTTCCTCCAGTGTTGCGCAGCCTTGTGGTTGAATGCTCTGCCCAAAAGCACTGATGTGTGGCACAGTGCACAGTCCCTCTTGTGATTGCCTGGGGCTGTGGACTGACACAGAATGGCTTTGCTGAACACCCAGGTCTCCTGTAGTTTGTGAACCTGGTTCTGTCCTAAAATACCATCTCCAGCAGTGCTGTGCCGGGGTGGTCAGTGAAATCCATCACTGTGCATGCATCACTAATGGGCTCGGGGCAACCAGATCTAGGTCAGCAAGAGCCTCTTTTGCCTGCTATGGGTATTGTTGGTCACAGGTCCTCATTCTGCATGATGTTACCCACCCTTCTTTACTGACCAAAGTGGAAGCTGAGCTGTGGTGGCCATTGCTCTGACAGTGTGAGGAGCTGGAAAGTGGGATGGGAGGATAAGGCCCTTCTCCCACCACTCTGAGTCTCTCTCAGCACACCCGGCAGGGCTTCCAAGCAGGCATCAATAAAAACCACATTTTTATTAAAACTGTAATGAGGAATAAAAAACCTTCAAATTTCTTTCAATAACTTGGGATATAAAAAAGAGATTTTTATCAATTATGAAAAGGATTTTGGCCATAAAAAGGTAATTTAAAGAGTCTGAGATGGATGGCGAATAGCATTAATGTCACCCAGAACAAATGGTCCTGCATTACTCAACGGAAAGGCACAAGTGGCTGCCTGTGCAGTCCCGCTGCTGCTGCAGCCTCTGCTGTGCTTGCCCTGCCCTGTCTCTGGTAAGAGGCCCCAGTCACTGGCAGATCCCAATGTGGCTGCCTCTACACTGAGCCCTTGTGTGAGCAGCAGCTGTCCAGAACTGCTGCTCCAAGGGCAGATGGGGAAAGCAAACAGAGAGCTTTATGTGGCTCAGGTAGTGAACCTTGCTTTGTTTCTTGTGTCCCTGCTCACTCTTTATGCAAGCTTCAGTGTTACTGACCCTTACTGTCGTGCCAAGGACAACCTGCTGTTCTGACTGCCAGGGGAGCTTTGGAAGAGGGTACTGCCACTTTCCATGGGTTTTCTCTCCACTCAGAGCTCCTGGGAGAGGATGGCTGGGTCCTCATGGCAGCCTCTTCCTGGGTACTCTAGGCCCCATTGTCTAAGAGAGAGAAGGTTTTGAGTATAGATCAGAGGATAATCTCCTTTGACTTCTTTCAAATTAGTAAGATTTACAATATAGGAAGTTGGACAGTAGATTTTCCGACGGATTGTTTGGAGGGCCTTCTGCAAGGAAGTGAAAAACTTCAGATCAGAAAATGCAATGCGGAATGGCCTGGTAAGGAATAGTTCTGAACTGGATGCTTAGTGACATTTTTTTCCTTCAATTTACAAATTCTTTAGGTGCCTGGGGGTTAGTGCATGACATACCTGCGTGGAATTTGTTGGCTCAGTGTCTGTGCAGATGGTAAGCTGTGTTACAGTACAGTTTTCTCAGAGTTTTGATTGCACCAGAAGTGTTGCTTTGATGCAAATATACCTTGGCTGCCAGTGCATACAACAGCTGTGTCAGGCTGTATTCAGTATCTGCATCCTGCAGACGTGGTGGATGTGCTGCACAGCAATGCTCAAGCCATTGACAGAAAACGCTTCTCAGCATGTGGGTAACCCTTCCAATTCCAAACAATCACTGGAAATTGGAGTCTGTATCTGGGATTAATAGTCCTTATTCTTGCATATGGAGACTTCCTTTTTTCAAATGTGTATCTCCTTTGCTCAGCAATCTCCAGGCATTTCTAACACAGCAGGATCTGTGTAGGGGCAGAAACATTGAGCTGCTGTGTGGAGGGACTGGCTTCTGTTTCAAAGCCCACTGCTGATATACTCTGAAATATTCTTCATGTTCTGATCTTGACACAGGCTGGGTTTACTATGCCTGATTTTTCTCTGAGGGAGCAGAGAATCCCATCATCTGCCTGCCCACTGATCTTTTAATATCCTACTTGATGCTGACTAGTTATTATCTCCTGATTTCTTTCAGAATTTTACATCTGCACAGTTACTTGGCTCTTGACCCATCAGAAACATGAAAAAATGATGCAGTGAGTCAGGCAACTTTTGGCAATAGGTTATTTGTAGATGAAACAAATGACATAAGATGAAGTAAGGAGTTACAGGGCCTGACCTTGACATATCTGCATTTTTCTAACATACAGAATAGACACATAGAATTTTTATGAATTTTTAAGATGTATGGTGATCTAATAAGCTTTGTTTTATGGCACTTCTGGGATCTGTCTGACAGGCAGCTCTTGATTCTATGGAAGGATGCTGAGCCATAAAGAACGCTTCAACTCTGCCTGCAAGTTTTCTTCCCTGTGAAAAAACTGCTAGGAGCGTTGGAAATTCTCCTTATGAGAAGCCACACACTCAACATGCTTTTATATTTCGAGAATTGAGGCAAAAATTGGGATCTAAGGGGTCTCAAAGTTCTTTAGACCATTAGTGAGCAAAATCTGTTTGTTCCTAGTAGGCAGACTAGCCTGAGGAAGTTTTCTCATGTTATATTTGTGAACATTGAGCATATTTTGCACTTATTTTCTGTAAGCTTTGCAGTATTTAGTTTTACAGAATGTGAGGTTCAGAGCCAAACCTCTGAAGCTCTGTGACAACTGAAGAAGTAAACTCACGTGAGCTATTGCTTGTGCCAGGAGAGCTCAGCTGAAGCAAACCTATGAGTTTCTCACTTACAAAGCTCACATAACCACTGCATCTCAAATTGGCAAGTTCTTGGAAAAGGCTGTTCAGCACCAATCCTTTCAAATTTCAAATTATTAGTAGAAAATTTACATTAGTTAGCTCATTTTGGATAATGAATGAAACTGAGGTGGTATGAGTTGTGTGTGGAGAACAAAGCTAATTTTTTCAAGCACCTTATTGGGTGTAGCTGATTGGTTCAGGTCTATTAGCTGCTATTCCCATTTATCAAGAAAGGCTAGAAGGAGGCTAGAGCAATTAAAATTACCAGGGCTTGTTAAGAGGGGTTATAGTAGAGAAGTCTCCCTGTGTAACTTTTCCTGCCTTGCCCTTTGTAAACTGCTAATGTCTTTGCCCTGGCTGCCAAAAAGACCTATAAGCCAATGCCTCCTCTCCCAGTCTGTCTTTTGTCCTTTGGACCACAACCTAATCTCTTCTTCTTCTATTTTTTTTCCTTTTTGTTTGAAAGAGATGTGAGGCTGGTTCTTAATGGGATATCCTGGCCAAGGCCTTTGCCAGTCCCTTGCAGTCACTAAAACCAGCTCAGGCATTACAGGTTGGCTGCTCCAACGTAAGTGAGTGAGTGAGCAGGAGGGAATGGAAAGATATGGACCAGACTGGTTCTGTGGTCCTTATCTCTCTAATGACTACATAGCCATAGCACACTGATTACAGTGTGTTGGAGCGAGCCTCTCCAGTGACTTAGTATCATGTACCTGATGAGGGAGAAAGTGTAGCCTGACCACTCCAGGATACTCTCTCCTGGCTTTGCTCTCCACAGGACACGTCTGAAGTCAGTGTCAGTACTTGGCCTCTCTTCGGTGAGGTGAATCCTGGGTTGTAATGAGGTGATTTTTGAGATGGTTAGAATAGATGGAATCCACCAAGTTGCTTTTCTTCATCCACAGAAGCCCAAATATTTTGAACTATAGGAAACAGAGCTACGTACCAGGTAGTATTTGGAGGCTTCCTGTCCTGCTCCTATTCCAGAGGCTGACTTTGTTGCTCTATTTTTGAGCTGCATCAGCCCTAGGGAAGGAAGAAAGGCAGTTGGATTCTTACTTTAGAATAATGGGTTGCTAGATTGCATGGAAATGCATGTGAATTAATCAAAATTACCCCCCTATTCCATAGCCTACTCTTCTCCTGGTAAGAACCTCTACCAGTACACACTGGGGATGCCAGAGGAGAGCTTAGGTTCACGCTGTTTCCCACTGCACCCTGGACTGTCAGCCCTTCTCTTTGCAGTACTTGTCACCCTGCAGTGGCAGCAGCAATGCTAGGCCTGTAAGTGTAGTTGATTTATGTTAACCGTCGAAACGATAATGTTTAATCTGTAAAGTGCTAATCTATTTTTTATGTTGATTATGAATAGGCCAGCTGTGCCTACTTTCCTATTCATAGAGTTTAGTGAACAAGCCCGCTTCACAGGCTGGGTTTGGAGGGTAATTTACATGAGAGCAGACACTTTAAGGAAAGTAAATCAGCTGAGTTACACCAGTGAAGCAGGGATTTGGCAGCCCTACACGAAGATCTGGAGGCAAGGAAAAATACATGGGAGGAAGAGGAGGAAGAGACAGATAATAAGTGAACTGTAGAAGGAGCAGATAGATCAGAGCAGACATGTGAAAAGTAGGGGAAATATGGTCAGGAGAAAGGAAAAGTTGATACTCAGAGGAGAGATTGACAAGAAGAAAACAGGACAGGATGTGGCTGGCTTAGTATAGGACTTTTCTCTTGGCGTCATGCAGAGAGCTCAGGGCTCCATTGTTTGTATGACTGGTCATTAGGGATGTACTAATGCATGGTGCCAGTGACACTATTGGCAAAGTCAGTTGTGGATTTAATTTGTCGTGCAGTTGTCTCTCTTGAGGGACTTCTATTGATCTCTGTACATTTTTTTCTGAGACTTGGCTGTAAAGGATACAAACTCCAGAGCCCCATCCAGACCTCTTTGTAAGTTATTCCACTGCAGCTTCTCTTTAGTCCCTGTTCTTTGGTCTCTGTGGTGTGCACTGCACAATAGCTGTGTCTTTTGCATTGACTTGTCTGCCAGGTGTGCTGGTGTTTCCATTTCCCATCAAGGCACAGTTAGCACCAGTAACTGGCTTATGAGCTTTACATCTTTGGCAGAGCTTTACTACCTTTTAAGCATTATTCTTCTAAAGTAGTGACCTTATTATATGCCTTTCTTGATACCAGTTCAATTCAGGCAGGGTTGCCCACATCTGCCAGACTGCATGTACTTCCAGGTCTATCTCAGATCCCTACTGCTACTTCCCGGTTCTCTTCATCTGGGGCAGTGTTGTGTCTCAGTAAGACTTCAGGCCTGCTTGTATCTATGTAATTATAACCAAAACCAGAGGAAAGGATATAACTGGGCAGAATCTGTCTGGGATTGGGCTTTGCCCACTGCATGTTATCATTGTACTGTGCCTCTGTCCACCCTCGTGACAGGCTGCTGGATTGTGCAGTGCTGCTTCTGTCATTACTGCTCTTTGTCCCATGTGATGAAGATCATCAGAGTGCTGGAACATCTCTCCTGTGAACACAGGATGAGAGAGTTGAGGTTGTTCAGCCTGGAGAAGAGGAGGACCGGGGGAGGCATCATAGCAACTTCCAGTACCTAAAGGGGACTTGAAAGAGAGCTGGAGAGGGACTTTTTACAAGGGCATGGTGGTGATAGGACAAGGGGGAATTACTTCAAACTGAAAGATGGTAGGTTTAAGTTAGATATTAGGAAAAAATTCTTTCCTGTGAAGGTGGTTCTGGAACAGAACTGCCCAGAGAAGTTGTGACTGCCCTGTTCTGAGAAGTGTTTAAAGCCAGGATGGATGGGGCTTTGAGCAACCTGGTTTAGTGGAAGGTCTCCCTGCCAATGGCAGAGAGGTTGGAACTAGAAGATCTTTAAGGTCTCTTCCAACCCAAACCATTCTATGATTCTATAAAACAAAATGCAGTGCTGGTCTGCACACACACTGCAGGAACCCTCCACTCCTTCTGCACACCCTGTCTCTGCACACACACAAACACCATCCTGATCCTATCATTTGCCTCTCTGTGGATTGATTTTGCCTACCATTTCCCAGGTAAACTGTGTACACAAATGCCCTGCCCCATGCTTCCTTTTTAACTCTGTGCTCAAGCCTTGGCACAGCTTCACTTCCTGACCAAATCCTTGTACCTGGCCTCTTCCAAACATCCCCTCATCACTCTCTGTATAGTCACATAAAACTGCCCATACACATCCCCCACCTTGTCTTATACACTTCTTGAAGCCCCCAGACTTTCAAGGCTGAATCAGAGCCATTTAAGATGAGGCACAGGTGATGTGTGTTCCTGAAGGTCCTCATATATCCTCAGGCTCTGTCAGCTAGTTATTTCTCACAGGACTGCTGCTGTTGTGCAGGCTTACTGCTGATAGGGCACTTGGGGCATCTCTGCAGTCCTCTCTGAGCCTCCCTCTGCCTGGCTGTGACTAACAGGGAGCTTGTTTGTTGTGGCTCCTTGACCCTTTCCTACACAGGTTTCAGCCAGTGAGTGGCGGGGATGTGTTTATACCTGGAGTCAAAATGGTCTTGGAAGTTAATTCGCTTCTGGGTGTTTTCTTAAATCTAACCTTCTTGCTTATGTGCCAGCTGGCCCCATCTCTGTGGCATTTTGAGAGAGGCTTCATCTTGATACAGGTCAGAAATTTTTTACATTGAGAACTACCAATCACAGCAACGACTTCCCCAGGGATGTGGTAGAGACCCCATCTAGAGGTTTTCAAGATGTTATAATCTCTTCTAGGCCTCCTTTCCCAGGAAAAGTTAAGTTAGACCATCTTTTGAGGTCCCTTCCAACCAGAGCTGTTCTATGATTTGATGATTCTTTACAAATATTCTGTCTTTGCACCAGGCTGCTGGTATCTGTAGGGGTGATATGTCATTTGGGACTATGCCTTCAGGAATTCAGTCAAGGGGTTCTGTGTGTTGGGGACCTCCACATATCTTACTGCATGTGTGGCTCAAGAGAAATGGGAACTTTGAGGGGATGTGGAACAACAATTGGCTTGTTTTTGCCTGTCATTTATGAGCATTAGCACTTGATGTCTAGTACTAGATTCAGACCTTGAAATGAGATTTGGAGCAAGGTCACTGTTGATGACAAGGTCAGGGCTGCAGGCATGCTTGACGGAAAGTAGGTGACATTCTCTGTTGTGATGAGAAAGGAGACAGAAGGGATGGTTTGAGTGAGAAAATTAGGAACTGTGCTTTAGCTTTGTTGAATGTGAACAGAGATACTACTATCTGAAAGAAGATGACTGAGAAACAGGCTGAAATTGTAGTTTGGCTAGAAGCAGGCTGATGTGGAGTACAGAGCCAGAACTACAAGTCAGCAGAAAGGAAGTGGGAATTTTATGTGAGCTATTATCCAGATGCAGTGGTGGGGGTAGAGGTTGTGAGCAGAGCTTTGTGTAACATCTCCAGAAAGCTGGGAAAGGGATAAGCAAGCTGCTCAGGTATACTAACAGAGCCATTAAAAGAGCAGAAGGCTGAGGAGACTCTTCCCTTCCTTAGGAGCTACTGGGATGTTCCTGCTATGTTAGCACTTTCAGCTCTGTTGCTTGGGAGCTGAAGAGCTGCAGAGAACACAGAAAGCCTTGAAGATCTTAATAGAATGGGGCAACTACTGCTCTACCGCAACCATGGAATAAGAATCCCTTTGGGCAGATGGGATGCAGCAAGGAGTTGTCTTCTGCTGTGCTTCCACTGTGCACTGGTGTAATAAATGAGACCCTCCTTTGTAGCGGGGGAGGAAAGAGAAAGAATGTTTTCAATTAAAATACAAAAGATGGCTGGGAGTGGAGGCATTGTGTGCTCTTGAAGGACTGTGATCCAGTCTGTCTGAACAACTGACAAGTGTGGCTCCATCCTCACAGACAGGAGAGATGCAGAGGAAGTAGCATTTCCCCAAACAGTCAGAGAGAAAAGAGTAGATTTAATGAGCATTGCTGAACTGGGAGAAAGATTAAAGAGCAAATTAAACAGCATTTGTATGTGCAAGGGAAGAGCAGGGAGGCATCTGCCCCATAGCCTGCACTGCTGGAGTGAATAAGTAGCTCACAAGTCACGATTTTCTTTTTCAGCATGATGGAATGGAAAGCAAGCAGGATTATATATGTATATATACACACCTTGGTTTTGCTTTGGCGTGTGCATTTTGCATAGGCTATAGGATACTTATGTCATGCAAAATAGATTCCACAGTGACATTGTTTACTGTGCACATAGAGAGACTGTCATATTTCATCTTCCATTTCCACACAAGCATAGTTGTTGGTGGACTCTTGCTTGACCATTAGGATCAGGAAGCACTGGCTGCTGTTGGAGGCCAGTCACAGACAGGCTGGAGTGCGGAAGTGGTTTAGTATACCAGGAAGGTGATTAGCTGCACAAGATGTTATATTCTGAGATGGAAAGAAGTGGGATGCTGAATGGGCCAGAGGTCATTGTGCTGATTAACTGCATCTGGAAACAGAAATGAGCATTTTCTCAATGTCCACATCAGTCTAGAGGGGCTGGTTCTTTGTTATCACTCGGGGATTCTGAGGAAATAGTTGATTCAGTCATGCAAGGTCCTTCCACCTTCCATGTTCTCCACAGAGAAGTGAACTGGACTTGCAGCTTAAAATTATGACATAGCTTCCAACAGCAAAACCTTCCCCCTAGTAATGGATATTTTTGGGAAATAGATTTTCTTGGAATTTAATTCTGAGTGTGAGATTAAAGACATGGGGGAAAGGTACCTGTATGGAGTACTTTGAGCAGGAAAAATGCTCACACACATGTGGATGGATTAGAAGCTTTTTTGGACACATCCCAGCTTTGCTGTTTCCTTTCTCTGGTTTCATCTATATGACTGTGCTACCAAAGATGTTGTGCTAGCCCTGCAGATAATGTCTGGACTCTGCTTTCTTACAATTTAGCTTGATATCTGCCTTACATCAGAATTATATTGCGCAGTTCCTCTGCTTTCAGAGTGCTTTGTGAAACCAGCACTTGGACAAAGAACAGCTGAATGAAGCTAAGCATGGAAGAGACTGTGATGAAATGCTAGTGGAAGACCTGTAGAACTCCAAACTGTTGAAAGCATGTCTGGGTGCTGAGCTAATCTGTTAATTTTAGCAGCCTGTGTCTCTGGAAGATAGTAGGACTTCCGGTAGCTTAATCAGTGAAAAACATTTGTTTCCTTGTGCCAGTCAGTAGGATGTTCCTGACCCAGTTATGTTCCAGTCTGGCCAGGACAATCCTTGCTTTTGTTAGACTAAATGTTGTTTGTTTGTGGGAGCCATGGATAAGTGGCTCCCCTTTTAGAGAGATAGGAGATGAGGTCCACCTCACACACAAGGTCTCAGGAGACGTACATCAGCTCTGTCTGCTCATTGCTCATACTGCCTGTTGTAGCTGTCACCACTGAGATCCAGGTTTCGATCTGGGATGAGTGATAGTCTCAGACAGCTCTGCCTTGTCTTAAGGATCTGACTTACTCAGGAAAATAAATGAAGCTACCATGAGCATGTCTGAGCACAGACTATTACACAGGAGTCTTCAGGGACAGAAAATAAAAGGTGCTTTTCCTCGAGGTATGCCTCTGTAATAATTAAAGGTACTATACCAAGTAAAGTAGACTGATACTATTGCTGCACAGCTCAGTGGATGGATGTGATGAATACAAGAGTGGCTTCATGTAGGCTTTTCCACTGCTTGTCTAGCCAAGAGAGACTATGGAAAGAGGATCATAGGTGAGCAGAACAGGAAGTAGCCAGGATCCTAGGTATCAGTGAATGGGTGAGCAAACATTGGTCTCTGGCTGATGGGGATCAAGGACTCTTCCTTTAGCAGAGTTCATTCTCTGTAACAGTAATGGAGAAATGCTGTTGGTAGGATCCCAGAGAATATTCTCAGGGTTTTAGCAGGTAGTGGGCTGCAGAGGACCAAAGTGGTACCAGGTAGAAATAACAGGAAAAAACAAACTTCACACCCCACCTGTGTCACAGCCCTTTCCTAGAAGAAAGGCTGATGGTTTATGGACAGCCCTGGTTTTGTGCTATTGTAATGCCACATTAGCAGTGATTAACTAAGTTAGCAGTGACTGGCATGCCAGGAACAAGTGTGTACCATTGGCACGTGAAGTGACATGTTTGTGGCTGTGTGTAGTAACTGTTGTATATTTATTATACTGATAGGTTTTTAAAGGGAAAGCTAAAAATTTTGTCCTTATAAATTAGATGGATTTCTAGCTGCACAAGATGTTATATTCTGAGATGGAAAGAAGTGGGATGCTGAATGGGCCAGAGGTCATTGTGCTGATTAACTGCATCTGGAAACAGAAATGAGCATTTTCTCAATGTCCACATCAGTCTTAGAGGGGCTGGTTCTTTGTTATCACTCGGGGATTCTGAGGAAATAGTTGATTCAGTCATGCAAGGTCCTTCCACCTTCCATGTTCTCCACAGAGGTACACACAGAACTCGTCTCCTCAGAGAGGTGAAACAATGTTAGAGCTCAGCTCTTCCAAATTCTAGGCAGGCACCTTATTGCGTATCACCCCCTGAAAAGAACCACGTTACTTTGCCATCCTGTGCACTGAAAGATGCAGGGATTTTGTGTAATAAGCCAAAGGTAATTGTTTCAGTGCATGAGAATACACACATACCTCTACCTGCATTCATTTGGATGCAGCGTGTACCTCTCTATATATGCACATGTACGTGTAAATGTAATATGAACACCAGCAAGTCTATTGAAAAGAAAACCACTATTCTGTATATATCTGCAATATTATTAAAAATACTGAATTAATAAATAGATGTTCATGACAGATGCATTTATGAACCATCAATTAAGCTTGGCATTCATTAGGTGGGGAGAAGTCCAATCAGATTTCACTGACTCAACAAAGCCGCCTATAAATTGTGGGCTGTTTGCTCTGACGTTTGATGAATTATTCTTCATAATCCACTGTCTACTGCAATAAATCTAATCTTTCAGTTTTTGCTGTCTTAATAATTCTCAGAGCAACACTGTGACATTTTGTTTTCATAGAGGGGATAGAAAGGCTTGGACAATGGAAAAAAACCCTCGCTTGCTGCCTGGGAAGTATATTGCTTTACACCAAGGTAACATTTTTCTCACACCTGGAACTCTGGTCTTGCAGACTTGCAGGGATCAGTGAGTCCTTGGCACCATGAGCTGTTATGTGTATCTTGTTGAAAAGATAACCAGCCTAGGATGAGGTTCACATTTCTTCAACCAGGAAAGCCATTCAGATTCCTGAGAGCAATAGTATGCTAGTGTTGATAAAGTGAATTCCAAAAGTTCTGGGAAGCGCAAACCCTAGTAATGCTGTAACAGACATAGAACTGAATGTCTCTTCAGGTATTCTGTTTCTTGAACTAGAGGGGACATTGTACTATGTAGTGTTACAGTGGCAGCTGCAGCCCCCTAGCTTTTCTTCCCAGAGTGATACTATGTTAATCTGTTTTCCTGCAAGCTTGTGAATCCTGCTATCACACTGCCCTGCACTGTCTTGTCTGGGAGGCTGCAGACAGTAGCTCTCAGGAAGCTCCTGCAGACTGAGCTCACCTTAGCAAATTGCCATCCATGGAGCCATGATCAAGAGGGAACTGTTTAGTGCTGTCTCTATCTTTCTGTCTCAGTAGAAAAAACAGATTGAGTCATCTTATCAAGTGAATTCCAGCTTGGAGAATCACAGCACAGGGAATGTGCAAAATTTACCTACCTTAATCACTTTCTTGCTGTCCGCTTCCTCCATGGACTTGTGTCACAGCTGTATCATTCCCTTTGTCTTGAATGGATTGATACCACCTTTTCCATGTGCATTTTCCTGTGCTGCTACATGGCTTCAAAATGATAGGTGACTGGTCAGCTGATCCTGACCATTGCAACAGCATACTCTTGGTAATGGAGCTCTGTTGTATCATGGCCTGTGGTGAGTATCCTGGAGACAAAAACAGTTCCAAATTAATCATGTGTTAACCTGGTCACTCACTCCCTTTTAAAATAGCAGGACATCTTATAGATTATAGTCTCCAAATACAAAATGCAAGACTCAGGAGCAATTACACTATGCTGTGATCAGAAGAGGAGTTGAGGTTTTGTTGGTTTTGAGGAGCTGAGTTGTGAAATTGTAGTTGAGGTTTTGAATGTTTTAGTTTGCACTGGTTTTGGTAATAAAGGAATAGCATTATCCCTGTTCAGCCTCTTTTTGTGAATTATTTTGCACAGCTGTGATTGGTGAAGCTGTCAGGCACAGTGAAGTGTCTGGAGATGGCATCTGCCTGAGATGGTCTCAGCTCTTGCTGCATGTTCCCACTTGTGCCAGACTCTGGCCAAGTTCCCTAACGTAGACATATTTACCTTTGTTCTGTCATATTTACCATACTGAACAGAAGCAAATTTATTATTTGAAAGCTACATGACAGACCTCTCACGAAGATACACTGTTACCAAAGCTCAGGGTTTACCCTGGATACAGGGCTACTTTCATTTGTGGTTTCCCTGTACCCTTTGCACTCCCAGAAGCTTACAGGGTTTATCAGGAACTTTCTAGGCTGTCAGACAGTGACTGAGTCCCAGCTTGCCGCAGGTGGAACAGTTCTTCCAGTGCCCATCCTGCTGTCATTGAGACTGGTCAGTCTGTTGGGAGAGCTTCTGAAGAATGTAAGGATGACAGTACAGATCAGATCAAAAGCTGGAGCTCACCACTGTCTCCAGATGTAGCCACGGTTGGCTAAGAGACAGTGGGGTTCAGCCTGCAAGCTAAACAGGGCTGGACTGTTGAGATGCCTTCTGTTGTTAGTGATCCTGCATCTCACTGCACCCTAAATTTGTCCTGAACAAACTGCTGACACATGGCCAACATTCTTCACAATGGCAGAGCAGAACCACCACATCTCATGTGGAATGATGTTTTATAGTGCTGGGCTGGGAAAGGGCTCTGTGACTCAGGCTTCTGCTCCAGGGTACTGTGCTAGCAGCCTTTCTGGAGAGGGAAGAGAACATACCTCTCTGTGAAGGAGGCAAGTTGAAACCAGGCAGTAATACTCCATCATTTGCTGCAGCACATGGATATAAAAAGGTTGGGATTGAGAGGCAGTATATTTCAAAAGAAATTAGCTAGCAAGACATGCACATTTAACTTTTATGGTTTAGAGATTAAGATATCAGTCTGGAACTTGGGATATCTGGGTTAAATCCCAGCTCTGTCAAAGACTTCTTTGAACATGCTAGGCAGGTCACCTAAGGTAATACTTTTGGAAGGGACTCAGGATTTGGGAACTTAAATCCAATTGACTTCCAGTATCTTCCTAAGTGTTTAAGGACAGGATTCACAAAAAATACTGAGGCATCCTGATGCTCAGCATTGTGGCATTAAGGGGGTATGTGCTGCAGACCTTGGGAAGTGCAGCTGTGCTTTGGGAAAGCGCTTCAGCATGTGAGGCAACCTGTAGCTGACATCTGGGAACTCCTGGAAGGCATGAGCTTTTGCAGGGCCCATGGTGGCTGTGCACCTCATACCATGGCACTCTGGGCTTAATGTGGTCTCTAGGTGCAACCTCAGCTCAAATACATACTAATAAGTGTCTAAGTAGATAGATCCTGTAAGAGCTTTTATATCAGTTCCCTGAGGTGTGAATACTAATACCAACAATCATGAAAAGATTTTGCATATTTAAAATTAAATGAGCTTCATTCTTTAGAATTAAGCAGTCAGGGCTGTGCTTCCAGTGAAGTACAGTGCACATTCATTTGCTGGTGGAGCATGTGCCCAGTGGGGACCTGGCTATGTAGAAGGAGTGCGGGAAACCACTGTGTGCAGGGACACCGCTCACCTGTACAGCTGTAAACCTGCAGCTGGCTGTCCTGTTCCTTTGAAAGAGCAGCCCTAAAGTTCCTTCTAAACCTTTATTAAACCTGTTGGGAGGCTGCTTGTTTCATCTCCTGCCAGGATTACAGATAGTAACAGCGAGTTTGGTGAGGCCATTTGAGACCAGCTGCAGCCTGGAAAAAACTAGAGAGTTCCTTAAGTTAGGTGGGCTCCAAGACTTCCCAGACCTTTGCTTGCTAATTATCCATCCTGGAAATGACAGTTTTTGTTAACGGTGCTTGTGATCACTAAGGGCCTGCAGCCTGTTCCAAGAACTCCCTGCTTGTATGAAATGGGTGCAGCCACCTTCCCTTGGAAGGACCCACTCCCTGGCAGGCAGTGTGGGAACCTAGCTCACCTCTTCTCTGCTTCCATGTCATACTGCCTCTTGCTTGCTTTTGCCTGTCTGGGACACACAGCCTGCAGCAGAGGCATTAGCTACCTCTAGTGAGCCGAGAAAAGACAATTCCATAATGAACAAGGGTCATTTGCTAAGTGGGGGGTCCTGGAGCCCAGCCATAATTGTGCTTCGGCTTTATCTCAGCCTCACACCTGCTCATGTAATGGCTTGGCTGTGATCTGCTCCCTCTCCCTGTGCATGTTCTGCCCTTTTGCTCCTGGGGTATCCATCAATTCTCTGTCCCTGTTGCAGTCCTTCGCCTTTCTGTCCTTGCCTGCAGCCTGTGAATGTGCACAGATTTGCCCTGGAATTGCAGTAGGGCCACTGGGCAGGCTCTACCGGACATGACTGCTAACCTGACTTTCATGTCCTAAGTAGCAAGTTTTTAAATGAAACTCTTCTATCCAAAATAACTCCTAGATGCAGCTTTCTTCAGTTATGTTTCTTTAGAAAATTTAGTCACACGATAATGAGGTGGATATTATTCCTGCCAGAGGGAACACGTGCAGCTTTTTTTCCCCTGCACGCATTCAGTACTGGTGAAAATGGTTGGATTGACAGTGTAGGCAATTAAGAGGTTTTGAAATCCAGAGCAGATGGAATTTTATCCAATTTATATATGATCTTACTATAAATGTACCTTACTGGATTCAAGCCAGTGAACTTCCAGTTCTGTGTTTTAACCTTTGGGGGATGTTACCCAGCCTTATGACAGCTAGACTAGTAACCACTTTGATACGAGGATGTAGGGTAGGGAGAGAGCTGAAGAAAGTCCCAGCTTGACCTCATATGGCAAGTTCTCTGTTTGCATTTTTTTCTTCCTTATGGAATCGTACAGCCCAGCATACTCTTGACCACCTTAAATCTTTACCCTTAACAGATCCTCTCTTCAGGCAATAGATAAACTGCACATAAAGGTAAAAGTCGCTGTGTCTTGAACACATTTTCCCTTGAGACACAAATGTCAATAGGTTTGAATTATGGACCCGCTGTAATTAAAAACCACATAACTAGTTGTTTTTAAATGCAGTTGTTTTACTTAATTGATTTTGCCGCCAGGACCTACAGGAATTAATTAAATAAATAAAATGCACCTTCCTAGTGAATTACTGGAGGCAGCTGAGTCTGTGTTGGTATCTAATTACTGCAAATGCTCCAGTTTGTTGCTAGCAATAGTTTTCTGTGGAAGGGACTGGGAGAGAAGGGGTAGGGTGGTGTGGGAGGGGGCTCATTCCTTAGCAGCTGCAGGAGGGAACAGGCTGCTCCTTGTAGTATTTTTCCTCCTTTTCAGCAAAAAGAGTATTCGTTTAAGGCTTTGCATGAAGACTTTGCTTAGAAGGTCTTTATTCATATTTAATTGCTAGGTTGCTGCAGCTTCCATCTTTAATTATGTGTTAAAAAGCAGGTTATAAAATGCACTGACATTCTTTCTTTTTTGTTACTGCATAAATTACAGGCTTCCTAACTGCTCACTCGAAATCAGTTGAGCCCGTGAGACGGGTAGGACAGGTTCCCTTTGCTGACTTCTGGAAACTTGAGAGCTTATGTTCACCTTGCCCTACAGAGCAGGACAAAAATCCTCAACTAGCATTACGTGAACTAGACCTGAAGCCACATATCTGTGTTGGCCCTTCCTGTGAGCTGACTGACTGTGGAGGGCCCTGGCTCGTCAGCCAGGCCGATATCGCACTGCCATGGGAGTAGTGTTTCCAGAGCCTGCACTACCTGGTGCTGCACTCAGGGTCTCTAGCAGGGTGCTGTGTTATGCAGGGCAGTCGGCCTTTGCCCTTCTGCCATTGCCTCACCCACATCTACCTCAGATTTTGCTTCCTGGACCTGCTCCTGGTAGATCTACTTCATCTGCAACTTTTCTTGTAGTCTAGCCCTGAATTTCTCAGCCAAAGCTTCTAGTAATTTCCTCTCCTACTCACAAAGTGCTTTGCTGTCCCTGCTTGGTGCTTTTTCTGAGTTGAGAGCACTGGTTACTTTACAGAAGGTGTGACAAAGTCCATCACTTTAAACATGTTTTCAGACCAAGTTGTCAAGGTTGAAACAGCAGTTTTTGTCCCTCTGCCCTGAATGCAGCCTGTAACCACTGCTCCCAGTCATGTGCTGGCTTTCACCAAGTAAGCTAGCTGCTGCTGCTGTAATGCACAGGAATACACACTGTCAGGTTTCAGAGGGTGATGGTGGGTGGTATTAAGTATCTGCAAAAGAAATATGTGCAAGGGAACAGCTGTTGGCTTCTGCACCCAGGAAGCTGACCATAATCACTCCAACCCATTTTCAGGACAGCCTGGAGAAGTTCCTCATGTACTGCCTGGCCGCTACAAGTCCAAGATAAAAGGTGCTGCTGGGGCTCTGCCACAGGTTCCATAAGCAGAGTATCTCCAGGGCACTTGCACATTTGGCAGGCTCTACTTGGAGGCCAAACAATGACAAGGCTAAGGGAGGGGACAGGAGAAGGATGAAAGGCCTGAGTCTGCCCAGGTTTGGCACAGGAACTCTCTGGCCTGTGGGCAGGGCTTTCCTAAGAATAGCCTCTGTTACCCCAAGCTGATGCCTCTTTCTCTTCTCTTCTCTTGGCAGATAAAAGAGCTCTTCTTGAGTTTTGAGGACACTCCCTTGGGAGCAGCATCACTAGCCCAGGTACACAAAGCAGTGCTGCAGGATGGGAGAACAGTGGCGGTGAAAATCCAGCACCCCAAGGTGCAAGCTCAGAGCTCCAAGGATATTTTGCTCATGGAGGTAAAACTACCTGTTGACTTCAACTTACAGAACAATTGCCATTGAACCAAATGAGGACCACATTCACCCATGGTGTAAGCAGGTATAACACCACCAACCTGTAGCTTTGAAACCTCCACAGAAATCAGTGCTGTCTTGTAGGATTAACACAGAAAATTGGTGAGGATTGCAGTGCTGGTGAATGTGTGGATGGAGAGACTGAAAAACAGGGTAAGAGAGAAGGAGAAGACAGGTAAAGATGAATGACATCATAGTAAGTCCATATAAGATCTAAGAACTAGAGAGTGAGTTCTGAAGTCTCTTTTTAGCCTGTGTGCCCATTAACTGGTCTCAATTCTCTTGTAGTCAGGGCTATGTGGCCAAGGAAGATCATTGCCCATGATGAGCATGTTTTTTTTGATTAAATTCTAGTGTGGATTCAACAGTGGATGAGGTTGCTATGATTCAGTTTTGTTTCTTGATCAGCTCCTTAATGCTGAACTGATTCATAGTAGAAACAAAAACACTGAAATGCAGAAAGGGTCACCTAACAGGGGAAAATACACAAATGAGGGATTTAGCTAGGAAAAAAGTTTCAATGCCTGGCTCCTGTTCCTCTCCTGAATGGTGGATACCACTCATATTTCCCAGTGCAGTGCTGTAGCTTTTCCCAAACTTCTAAGTCTAGCCATGGAAAGGAAGAAATGGAGAAAAACTGTGGCACTGTACTGCATTGCAGCGGACAAAGATGCCAGCAGTATGGAACAGGAAATGGACACCGGGCTGAGGTGGAGGAGATGGGAAGGATTAGGTCTGTAAGTGGTAACACTGAAGCTTTTTGCTCTCCTAATAAAGCATGTATATCTATATGTATACATATATATGTGTATATATATGTGTGTGTCTGTATAATACAGTAAGCGCGCATTAATTGGCAGACAGGTAGGTCCATGGGACTAAAGAGGGGAAGTTTAAGCTGAGGAGTTCTGATGAATGTTTGGAGGATGTTGCTGATGCAGTAACGCAGTTCTCCATCACAGAAGATCAGAATCAAAGATTCTGCCAGCACCCTCTCAGAGTACCATGTAACTAAAGCTTCTCTAGGCTGTTAAAATACCCTGCTTTGAGCAATCCTGGCTAGTCTGCATAGAAGCACAGCTGGTTTGAGCTGGGGCAAATTAGTTTGCAGCTGAGTATTTAATTTGAACTTATAGTGAAAGAAATTTTTGGGTTCCAAAAAGATGTCCCAATAAGATAAGATCTCTCTGTTTCTGTGCTGGTTTGAGAACACAGAACTGTTTGAACTGGCTTTGGGTCCAGCCACAGATTTGAATTTGATTCAGATCTTCTCCAGGACTCTGCAGTAGTCTGCCCAGTGAATTTGCTTCTGTGAGTAATCACATGCACAGCACTTCTCAGGGGGCTTATGACATCCTTCAGTCCCTCCCAAAACAGAGTAGCAGAAAAAGAGCAGTCAAGGATTAAGGATGAGCAGGTAATGAAAGAGTGTGGGATCAGGGCAATAAGAGGATTCTGTATGAATGAACCAAAACCTGTGTCTACCTTGGGACATTTGCCCTTCTAACAGTGGATATCACAGAAAACATATCTCCTCACACCATGTTGCTGTGATTTCTTGTTATACTGGTAAGACACATTTAAACAAATTATTTTAGAATGATTCCTGTCTTTTCTGGCTTTAAACCATTCTTCCTGGGAAACTTGAAACTAAACCGGTGTATTTTGTTTTGGTAATTTAGTACCGTCCTTCTTGTACAGACAGTCTAGTTTACCATCCTCAAGATGTGACACATGCAGTTTTGTTTTTAAAAGGTCTCTTTTGGAGTACTGGCTTACATGCACCATCATATCCTTGTGTGGGACTGTTTTTGTGTAGGCTGCATAGAAAGCCAGATCACATGTGCTAATGTTCTGGTCCTTTAAGAATCAGACAGACATTGCAGCTAGGTAAGAGGTTAATTTAAATACTGATGGAGATGGTCTTATTTAGAGACTGCTGGGAAGGAATCTGAACACAGAAAGGTAGCTTGAGGTTTCATAGCTTTAGTGCCGACTCTTTAAAAATCAGTACAGCATCTAATAAACCCAGAGAGAGATACCTCACTGCTCTCTCTATATCAATAATTATTTCAAGACAATATGTTAGACAGATGTCAGAAAAGGGGTAGGTGAAATACTTGTTAGCGTGTCCCTGCTGATGGTCAAGTTGGCAAATTGATTGAAAATAGCATTTGAAGAAAGGAAAAAAAAGGAATGAATTTTCTCACGTCAGACACCAAAGAAATAATCTTGGAGGCCCTATGAAGTTTATGTTCATGTTCATGAAGATCGCTGGTTACATTTCATTTGGGTGACATAAATTTGAAAGGATTTATGCCTCTAGATATAACAGTAAAAAATACAATTCAATAGTGTCTGGAACCTGGTGATTACATTTTTAAAGGAACATTGAGTTTGCAACTGACATTTAGATAAGAGAAGTTGAGACGGGGTGGAGAACAAATGTTGTCACACAACTGAACAGGAGCAGTGATGGTTCATAAATTTATTTTTGTCATACATTTCAATGATAGCTTCCTGTGTGTACTTTAAATGTTCCTCCGGCAGTGCAGGAGTTCCCACCTCAGTGGTGGAGATCGAGAAAGGGAAACTGTGCAATAACACACACTTAAAAGCCTTTTTCTGTTTTCAGATGAATGTACAGAACAGGTGAAATAAAGACAGCAAAGTGCATTGTATTTTTTATGTTTTTTTACTTGTTTTATGACTCAGTTAGTTAAAAAGAGCCAAAAAAATTATTTTCCTTAAGGTGTGGTCCAAATTGTCAGCTTGTGTAAATTTGTGACTCTGGTGGAGAAACTGTCCCTTTCTTTGAACAGAAAGCATACTTGGCTGCTATGCAGCTTTGATTATGCCATCCAGTTGTGTAATGTTGATTCACTCACCCGTTAAATGTTGCTCCAAGCAAACGTTTCAAGGAACTTTTTGGCTGGGCTTTTCAAGGTGCTGTGTTGCTGAATACCTAATCCCTTTAAGAAGAGCATTACATGTGGTGGATATATGATACTTGGAAAATACCTCCTCAGCCTTGTGAGGATGGCTTTGTCTGATGCTGAAGAGCAACTTGCCCTCTGACCCCCACCAGAAGTGTTATTTAAAGATTTGTAACCTACTAACTGTATCCAAACTCCACTGTCTTCTTTGAACTGCCCAGAGGATTTTCTGTGCTCAACAGTGGAAGAAGTAACACAGAGGTGACAAGTCTTACTTTAGATCTTCCTCATCTGCTTTATCTGAGAGCTGTTCAAATGGTCAAAGAATGACTTGTAGAATTATCGGACTCAGAAGATAATTGCTCTAGGGCAACACCCTTGGTGAGATCTGGCCATGTTGTCTCTTCTCCTGAGATTTATTATCTTCTAGGCAGCAGCCAGCTGGCCTCCCTTTGATGTGTATGCCATCATTTAACTCCTAGATGTGCCTTCTTCTGTGGAAGTGTAGGCCGGAATTTGTGTTACAGGACCAAGGCATGACATGTGTTGTGTTGTGATACTGCAGGAACCCTAAAAGCACTTGGTTTTTTTATCTGTAAGTTATATGGAATGATCCTATCAAAACATCACAGTGTGTAGCTGTGTAGCTTTGGAGCCAGGATGGAACTGATTGTCTGTTTCCTTGTTCTCAGGTTCTCCTCTTGGTTGTGAAGCAGATTTTTCCAGATTTTGAGTTCATGTGGCTGGTGGAAGAAGCTAAGAAGAATCTGCCCTTGGAGCTGGATTTCCTCAATGAAGGCAGAAATGCTGAGAAGGTTGCTCATATGCTCAAAAACTTTGACTTCCTGAAGGTGAGGAAACACGTATTTCTGTATATGTATGTGCATTAATAGTCTCCCTTACTTAGTCTTAGGCCTCTCATTCACCAGGTGGAGGAACCATAAGGAGGGAGAATGGAGTTCAGCCCCTCTGTGTTGTTCGTCCTAGACTGCTGTCCTAGTACAGACCAGAACATGCTCTGAGACATGCTTTCTCCTTGTTTGTTTCCTACTGAATGCACTCTGTTGGGTCAGGAGTGGTGGCTTGGGACCAGCAGTCTCTGGAGCCTGCTACTTATTTTCCCAGGTTTTCTTTCTGAATTCCATTTTCATTTTCTTTCTGAACTTGTTCAGAGACTGTGAATTTGCCATTCTTTGCTGAGCCATCTGATGGTACCTTTCCTTGGGCTCTATCTCAACTGAGGGCAAGAAATGGACATAGAACAGAAAAGCTAGACTGAAACTGATGATGTCAAGTAGTATTGAGGACACCTTGTATCTCAGGAGGAAGGATGCTCACATGAGTCCTTCCTATTGAAAAAAGCACATTCTTACTCTAGAATTGGATGTTCATTCTTTATACACATCTATGGCTAATGCATTCATGTTACCTTCATACAGAAACCCAATTGCACCTATGTGTGCTCTTCCCCACTGGCATTTTTACCTCACCTCCCCTGCCACACACTAAGGTCACTGACAAATGTCTCAAGTAAAACCAGACATGTACACATCTCATTCTTGGAAAGACATAAGGTCACATCTTCAAAGTCACACTTTCAGAAATCTTTTGCTGACATATAAGAGGCACAAGCCTCCAGTGTGTGCTTTCTGGAAACACACATAGTGCCATGGTTGCAGTCACTGATGTGACTGTGCCCATGGCACATACAAAATGGCAGCAAAAACACACCCTCCTGTGGGCCTTCCTGCATACACACTTCTAAATGAGCTTTTCACTCCTGTTTATGCAGAAGTCCCAAGATAGAAGTGACAGAGGTCTGAAATAAGGTGAGTTTTTGTTAGACTTTAGGCCGATACATTCATTTTTCCTTGCTTTTTCCATGCAAGGGTTGTAATTCCATATTGCCTGACTCCAGGTTTGGAGGAGTCCTTTTGGAGCCCAGTGGCAGCAGTGGCTTTCCCATAGACACAGATAGCTAAAAGCCACCAGGGCTATGGAAGACCAAAGGCGAGTGGTTTTGCTGAGTGGGCACTTACCAGAAGTGATGCACCTTAGAGAATGTATCTGTTGCAGCTGTAAGTAGCATGCTGTGAAATAAATCCCCATGGAGACAGCCAATCACCTCCTTGCTGGGGTAAGGAGCTATCATGATATCAATATGTGTAACAATAACAAATGACTTGAGATGGCTAAATAATGGATCCTCCCGTCTGACCTGCCAATTCAGAGACGTGTTCATCACCTAAAAACAACAGAAGAATTGGGCTCCTGTATCATAAATTTTCCTGAACACGCGAGAAAGCTGAGAAGTAGATTTTGTGCTGTGAACCTGTGTGAGCTTTTAAAGCCAGAGATAAATTATTTCCACACACTAGCATTAGAGCCAAACATCTGTGAGTAATTAAAAAAATCGCTGAAGAATTTGGCTGTGATTGAGAGAGGCATCTCTGACAGCATGAATAGTGCTTTGCAAGCCCACTGACTTGCCTGTGTAAATCCTGAGACAAGAATGAGTGTTTTCGGAAGTGATCTAAGGGATCAGTGAGCTAGATGGGATGGGGAACTGTTAGTTTCGGAGTTAGCAGGCTTTCTCACCAATCTAACTGCAAAGAATGGGCATCCAGATAAGCTGGGAGGGCTGCGAGTGTCTGAATCCCCCTTGCTTATAGTGGATCTATGGCATCAAAGTCTAAGCAAGATTCACATGCAAAGTATACCAGGAGTGTTGAACAGTGGGACTGAGGAACACTGAAATTGCTCAGCAAAGGAGCCTTTGATCTGAAGTGGCACACATGTGGTAAAGTAGAAGTGGTGTCTCCAGGACAGGAACAGGAGGGAAGCAGATACTGTATGAGGGACTGAGACGTTGTCAATAGTTAAGAGCAGCAAATGCTGCTTGTTCAGGAGCTATGATGAGCATCACCTGTTTTGGTCAGTCAATGGACAACACCTCTTACCTGTCCTGCCCCAAGGTGCTGAGTCCATGGCTGAGTCAGGAGGGTGAGGAGAGGGGACTGCACGGCTGGCTCCCTCTTTGCATGATCCAAAATTATTATCTCTCTAGTGGGGCACAGTAATGGGAATGGGTGGAGCTCCCTTATGTCTTTGGTAAAATGTACATGTGTGGCTTCACCCATGTACAAAAGCAGATCTGGGCAGATTGAGGGTTTGGTCAGCACAGTGACATGAGGAGTATCCAAAGGGAATTCAGTGAAATGGCTCTTGACAATAGGGACTTCAACATGGAAGAAATTTGTCTGGAGAGGGAGGCTGGAAAATGGGGAGCCAGCCTGAGCAACACTAGTGTCACTGCCTCTCTGGATGACACCAGACCTCTTCTCTGGTACCTCACTCAGCTTGATCTACCACAGCTTGGATGAAAAGTGCATTGACATTTTACACTCATTACTTGTGTTGTTGGCAGTAAGATAGTTAAGGGTCTCCCATGGTTTCTGTGACAAGTCTCTTATTTGTGACACTCCATTTTTCTCCCAGTTCAATTGCAGATGGCCTAAGTATGCAGGGTTTGTCAGCTCAAAGGCATTCGTGTTCCAAGGGGCTCTGCGGAGATACAATTTATGACGATGGCTTGTAATTTTTAAAGCTGCGTAAGTGGACCCTGTGCGTAGCAAACAAGATGCAGTTCCTGTCTAAAGGAGCTGAGTGGATGATTCAGAAACTTGCAATAGGTACTAGTTAAACTGCCCAGCTAGAGGAGCTGCAGAGCAGGTAAGAAAGTTCTCAGACATCACTGGGAATGGGAGGTGGTCAAAATCCTGTAGAGTGTGGCCAGAAATGTTGCATGAGATCAGGTTCTGCTGTGGTTAAATCAGTGTGTTACCCTTGTACACATTGCTGCTGTCCTGGGGAAGAGGCTGATAGATGGATTTACCTCTCTTGTGCTCATCAAAAAACCAAGTCCTCACTTCAGCTGCTTCCAGTTTCACTCCTTTTCTGGGATTTGTGTGATACATTCTCCTTTCTTTCCCAAGCTGTTGCTTGACCTAACCCATCTGTTCCTGTTTCAGGTCCCAAGGATCTACTGGGAGCTCTCAACAAGGCGCGTCCTTCTCATGGAGTTTATGGAAGGGGGACAGGTGAACGACAGGGCCTATATGGAGAGGAATGGCATCAACGTCAATGAGGTAGTTTCTCAGCCATCTCTGAGCTGGGCATGGTGGGCAATGCAAAACTGATGTTGACCTTGATGCAAAATGGAGGCTGACAAGACAGGATGGGATGGGGCAGAAGAATAAGCACACACAGATGTGAACAGAGCGATTGATCTGAGAGATCTGTTCTTGTGCTCCTTTGAAAAGTACATAATCCCTTTTGGGGAACACTCTCCTGTATGCTGCAGAGCTAGGGGCATCTTCAAGGAGACATATGCTCTTACATTAAAGACACCATGGTGTGTTCCAAGATGGAAGTTCCTGTCACCCTAAAGGAACAACTTCAGTTTCTGATTATTTTTATCTCATGGACTTTGCTATTAAGAGAGATTTGAAAAGTTCTGTCTGTAGCAAAACATGGTCAGCTCCATTCATCTGGACAAGTCAGCTGGTCCAAAGTAAGAGAGTTGTTTCTTTGAGTGAGTTTATCTTACACTTTTGCTATAGGCAGAAGTCAAATCTATCTCACACGCTCAGATAGGAGAGTGAATACTCCTCAAGTCTTGAAATAGTCAGAAGGGCTTGTTTTGATGCATTAATGAGAGGACTCTTGAGCAATATGTACATTTAGATTTTGAGCTGGGCTTCCTCACAGATCTCAGGCAGCAGATCCATTCTGGGATTGAGGTAGCTAGCATAGCATAGCTCCCTGAGATTTTCTTTGAATTTTCTCAAGCTGCTGGAGATAGCAAGGTTGTAGAGCAGCAGCTAATTTCAGTTCTTCTAACTTGCAGAGGCTTTTGCTTGTGATAGGAGCAATGTAGGCTGAAAATTTCTGCTAATTTTTTTGCTTATCCATGCCTTTGGGAAGGTTGTTTTGTGATGACTTGGCACAATATGTTCTGTGCAGAAGTGAAATCACGTATTTTCCTGAGTCTGAGCTAGTCTCTAAATGATAGCTAAGAAGTAATTTTTAAAAAGTTGTCAACAGACTTCTACTACTGCAAAGTATAAGCCTCAGAGAGTTCTGGCCATCTGTCAGGTAGAGAATGTTACTCGGCTCAGTGGCAGGACTGAATTTTCTTTCTTCTGGTTCTCTTCCTACCCCCTGAAATTAATGATTAACTTTTACTCATTGCCAATAAAGCAAGGTAGAAAGGAGGGAATACTGAGCCTGTCAGAATCATGTGATGGGAAAAGAGGTCTGTTATTATGGCCACAGTAAGGTGAGGTAGGGGCAGTGCTCACCCCAGACTTCTGCAGCAAGGTGCAGCAGATGGGGACAAATATTGCCTGGGTTAATTATCGGCTGCTGCTGTCGTTGCCCCGGGTAAAGGACTGCATGGCATGGTGGGGAGATGAGCAAAAGGCAGCAGACACTGAAAGGAGCATGAGGAGGGGGTTGCAAAACCGTGACCTGGCTTATAGTATGACAGCAGTCTTGGCTTTCAAGAGATGCATGAGCTCCCTATAAATCACCCGTATCTATTTATTTTATCAATCCCTCTATCAACTTACATTTTGTTTTACGGTGTGGAGGAAGAGGAGTCTTCACTAAGCAGGATTTCTCTTTTGTGACAATGCAGCCTTGAAAAGCAAGCTGAGCCTCTCTCCTCTAAATGGAAAGGATCCCTGAGGTGAAAGCTCCCTTCAAACCAGGTTACTGACATTTACTTAATACCGTCTGTAGCAGGATTATCATTAAAGCTGCCCAAAAGCACATTAATCTCTCTGGATCCGTCCAAGTGCTGGATTGTAATGGCATTTAATCAGAGAAGGCTTTGATTTCTAAAGACAAGTGCAAACACTGAAATATCTGCCTGTGGAGCAGTTACTTATTCATGTACAAGTGTAGCTGAGGAGGAACATGCAACTAGGATATTGACAGTGAAAGGGAAATCTGGAGAGGAGAGTTATCAAGGATGAGCTGGCAGGAATTTTAAGGGAAGGCCAGAACATGGCAGGGCTAAGAAGGGGGCGCCTGGAAACTGGTCTCTTCCTATTTCAAAGCGTAAGAGCATTTGCAGTCTTGGTTGGGGAGGTATATTTGGAAGAAGTCGGTAGGGCAGGGAAGAGAGAAAAATTAGATTGAGGGGCTCTCAGGGGATTTGTAGTATACTGTATACAGGAGGAAAGGAGGGATAGCAAGCCTACTTAGAGCATGGATTTTTAAAGAAGATCCCAAATGGCACAAATGCTCCTTTTGCATCCATTCTGATTATACCTGATTCATTTCGAGAGACCTTATTTGTATACAAATCTTAACATTATCTTTGGTTTGCCACATGGCTTCTCCGTGTCCTTCCTTGTGCGTTCTCTGCCTGTCTCTGCAGGGGCTGCTGTATCAGCCGGCTGTAGGACCTGTGGAGCTTCCAGATGCGGTCATGGCATGTGGTGTATTGCCTCAAACTAACCAGCCAGCTCAGGTAGCCAAGTGAAGAGTCCCCATGATCACCCTGATTTGGATTTGAGTCAAGGAAAGGAAATGATGCCATGTACTTCAGCTTGCTAAGAGCCTGGTCATGAGCCATGGTTGATTTAGAAGTTAGGAAAGTGTTTTGTCCAGCTGAGAATTGGAAGGCAAACAGCTAAGGTACTTAAGATGAGCTACTGTGTGCAGTTATTGCCATCTGTTACCCCATCCTACTGTGGCATTTTGCTTCTTTCTGTTACTAAATGGGTTCTGCACTGGAATGGTATCTCTTAGCTCAGTAAAGAGCCCAGTACCTTCCTGTACCTGACAGCTTTGCAACTTGAAATATGCTTTCAGTCTGGGATTTACCCTTCTGCCAAGAGTCAGGAGCTGTAGCCGTGTAGCTGCTAAAATTTAGGTGGGATTTCCCAGGGTGGGATCCTTTTGTCAGCAGTGGAAACCTCTCATGTCTCAAGTATTTGTGCTTCTAACACTCAAGTGTTAGATGAAGCGTAGCATGGAGAAGAACACAGTTCTGGGGAAAATGGCTATTCTTGCACTTTGCACTTGCTGAGTTAGTCTGGGGAGAGGTTTCTTTGCAGATTGTCCTACGTTTCATCTTGTCTGAAGCTTAGTGAAATTCACAAGGCGCTGATAAGCAAGAATAGTGACCTCCAGTATTTTCAGCTTTTGGACTGTGCACAGACACCAGGTAAAAGAGTTAAATTACACACAAACCTGTTTCTAACTGAAAGTTGGTATTGAACATCAATGTCAATCAATTGCTTAAGACTCAGCAAGATGCTTTACATTAAATCCAAGGAAATACAACTGCATTTAAAGCTAAGGGAGATGATCCCCATGGTCATTTTGGGTCTGACAGAGATGCAAGAAACAATTAAAAAAACAATGACTAGTCTTTTCTAGCTGTGTCCCTTTGAGAATCTGTGCAAACTTGCAGAGTTAGTCCCTCAGTTCCCTGGGTGGATGAATCATAATGTTTCTCCCCACTTAAATGCCATGGAAGATGGAGCATTGAGCATGAAAATAATTTCCTGAGTCCCCAACAGAGAGTACAGAACATGCTAGGAGTGCACTCCAGGAGTCCTAAAAACTATTCCTGTGTCTTAATGACATCAAGTGTGTTCAGACATCACCTTGCTGTGATGCTAGATGACTGTGTAGTGATAGTACTGCCTAACAGAGCACTTTTGATCCTCCCAACTGGATCACAGAGGACACAGTGTGAAATAAGATCTCTACTGTGACCACCCTAATCTGCTGTGGATAAGAGCTATTTCAGAGCAGAAACACAGAAGGCTTCAAATTGTGGCTATTGTCCATTCACACCCTTTGCTAATTTGACATCAGTTTAATTGGGCAGAATTGCCCTAGCAGGATTAAGCAAACCCTTAGATGATGGCTGTAATAAAAACAATGAAAGCAAGCAAAAACCCAATACAGTCTTCAATCCAATTAACCTTCGATTAAGGTTCCAAAATCAATGCTATTATTTTGGCCGGAGGAGGTAATACTGAGCCCTGAGAAATGAGCTGCAGAACGACCTTTACTTTTAATGAGATCAATAGAAGTTAGTGTCGCCATCTCTTAAAATAATTGGCAAATATTACAGCCAAATTAAGGCCAGAGACTAGTATCTGCTCCTGATCTAAAGAGACAGTCACAGATGGAGGTGGGACAGGAAGGGATGATGCCCTATCAGGTAGTTTCATCTAGGACTTATCAGGGGCAGGCAGTGAGATCATCTCTACAGGACTATGACACAGTATTTTTTCCTTTGCTTTTCTTCTTTATGTCAGTTAGAGGCATGGAGCCAGAACCACTCCAGCTTGCTCACAAGTCCAGGAAAGGATCAGTGACTTTCCCCAGATAAAACCAGGCTGGTTTGTTACATTGCAGCTAACCATGAGCATGATATATGTGCTTTTTACCGTAGGAATACTCATAAGCTCAAATTTGCACGCATTCTTTCTTTTCTGAGAGATTTCTTGTGTGTTGGTGTTTTTAAAGATACTCATTTGTGATGAGCTTTCTAGAGTTTTGTTACTGTCACATCGCTCTGTCAGTGGATGTGCTGATTTGTTAAGGGGAGAGTTGCATACAGGGGCAAGGGTGACAGGTTGTCTAGGCTTTCAAAACTGATGGCAGCGACATATTGTGGCTGTGTACATATACAAGAAGAAATATATCACTGCTGGTATCAAGCTACACTACAGCTTGGGATCCTCTGAATTAGATGACAGAAATGCAGTAGGTGTACTTGTTAAAATATTTGGTACGCTGGATATGACTCCATTAACTAGAAAAAGTGGGAATTAGTAGGGAAATTGCAAAGTAGGTGAGAAACTTGTGGAGGCAATGGTGGACAGAAATTACCATAGTGGAGTTTTGTGAGGTTTGCTCTTCAAACAGATCTTAACAAATTGGTTATGACCTCAACATAAACAGAACTGTATCGAGGAGATTGTTGATGACACCAGGCTGGGAGGTCTGACATTATGAAGGAGGAGCAGCGTAGCAATAGCCCTTGTTGGCCTTGAGGACTGAAGTAGTAGAGAGGGATAAAAAGGAGCAATGTTGAGTGAAAAGTCATGTGCTTGAAAACTAATGAGAAGAGTTTCTTAAATAAACTGGGAGTTTGTCAGAGAGAAGTGCCATATTAGAATTAACTTTAGGATATTGGTTGCAGTGTAAGTGTGTCTTTCTTAAGCAGTGGAACGGTGCAAAAGGCAGATTGACTCCTAGGACACACCAGGTGAAGGAGCACCCTGTAGAAATGGGGCAAATTTCTGCTGTTTATTATCCTGTTATTATCTGACTGGTCGACACATTGGGGTAGTAAATACTGGAGATGAATGGAACTAGTTAAACACTAGGATTATGCTAGCTAAAGAAATATTTAAACTGAACATCGTTAAAGTTAGGCTGGGATTTAGGGGAAAGGTTCTGACCGTCTAAAGGGTAAATTTTTGGAACAGCTGCCAAAGTTATACTTTCTGTCTCACATACTTCCAGTGAACTTGACCAGTTTATAGAAAGACTGTGATGCTGTACAGTAACAACTCTTAATGTCTTCACTACATTCTTATTTTCTTCTGTATTTGTTTGTAACTCACATAGGATGGTTTGTGACATGTAGCATCCTTGCCAGATTGATACATGAAAAGCACTTCTTGTGCTTAGGTTGGTGAAGAGTTACCCCTAGGTCGGGCTGTTATACAAATATCTGTCACTCTGTTGTTTGATTGTTGTCAGCAATCTGTTTATTCCTCAGCTCTGTTTTTTTTTCAAAATGAAAACATTGGGCTGAAAGTGTGGGGTTTCCCTGACACCGTGTCATGGTCATGTTGCATAATTTGGCAATGGCAGGTTGGTATTTGCATTGACTGGTAAGGCCACAGGCTCAGTTGGTGACTGTAGTCATCATGTTCTGCTGTTGCACAGACAGGCAAATTTAACTTCTTTTAGGCAATAACACATCTTCTGGCAATAGGCAAGGACATGCCTCTGGCCAGACCTGGAGCCTGATGTCATCCTGATGTATCAAGCTAAACTCTGCTTGCTGATTAGCATAGTTTTTGTTATGCCTAAAATATGTGTTATGACTAAATTATGCCATTCATGATTACACCTGCTTCTGCCTAGTTGTATTTCTTGTAGCACATACAGAACTACAAGTGCTTCTGCTTCCTTGCTATTCAAACCTAACCGGTAGACTGTTCCTCCTCTGCCATTCCTTAGCCAGCTTTGGAATCTTCAGCTCTTTTAATCTTTTTCCCAAGTAAATGCCTCCTGCATCCTGCTCATTTATTTGCTTTCTCTGAACTCCCTCTGTGTAGTCTGCATCTCTTGTCTTAATGAGGTGTCTGGAAGTGAATGCAGAATTCCAAGAGTGATTATTGTTTTTTTACAGTGTGCAGCAGAACAGTGCTGAGGGATGCTGGTAATGATAAAGACCTTGTTTTGTTGGATGATAAACAGGAAAAGGACTGATGACCTCTCTGTGTCATAACAAAAAGCCTGTGTGTTAACTTTGGTCTTTGCTTCTGTAAATCATTGCAACCTTTTTTCTAATTTGTGATGCACCTTCACCCTGAGGTCTTACACAGCTGAAATGCATGCTGAATTCCTCCCTTCTCCTGAGCAAAGGTTTTCATAAGTCTGTTTTCTCATTTCACCTAGCTGTGTTCTTCCAAAGTGAATTCTGTAGATATTATTTATCCAGTGGCCTTCTCAATAAGGGTGGAATAAGGGCGGAATAAGGGCCTGAAGTGACAAGGCGCAGTACTGAAGAATTAATGTATATAAAGGTTTCATATTTTTTTCCTAAACTTTTTCTCAAGAAATGTGAACTTCCTTTGTCTGAATTACAATGATAGGTCGCTATTCATATTACACTCTATGACCTAGAGTGTAAAGCTTCCTATTTTGTTTAGAATTTGGCAGTATTGTTACTTTTTATCTTAATTTTTTTTGTATCCCATTTTAGAGGTATGACAACAGACAAAACTATGTGAAAATACTTTAGTGTGCACCACAGCTCCATGGTAAATTTTTTCCAAAAGTGAAGACTGTTTATATGCTTGTGTCATAAATCCCTGTAAAATATCTTTTGTATGCTAATGAAATAGTACAGAATACATTCATATGTCTTAAAGAAGCCATAAAGTTTAGTTGAAGATACTGGAGATACTTAAGGTTGCATGTTGGGGGAGAGGTAAATGTAAGTACAGCAGGGAAGAGAGAGAGGATGGGGATCTTGCAGTGAACATTGTCTTCTACCTGTGACCCAGTGTGTGGGTCTGAGCAGGGCTATGACCCCTCTGTTTTCATGGGAGGATGGGAAGATGGATCTCGAGCTGCTTTTGTGTTGCATCATGGGCTGCAAGAGGCTATGACCATAGACCTATTTAGTCACCTTTCTGCTGATGGTGACTCAGGAGGGGGGACCTTCTCTGCATCTGGAGCTTGCAGCCATATCATAAGATGCTGTTATGAGGGTGGCATGGATAACTTGGTAAGAAGTGTTTTTGTAGGATCCTAGGATATTTGGGGTTTGGAAGGGAACCTCAGGAAGGCTTCTATCAAATCTCCTTCTAAGGCAGGGTCAGTTATGAGGTCAGACCAGCTTACTCACGGTGTTAGCTAGTCAGCTCTGTGAAACCTCTAAGGATGGAGATTGCACAACCCCTTCAGCCATGACCAATCAACAGGTTTGTGGAACTGCCAGCCCTTGTCTGGACTTCTGTTCGATGGGTATGAGGCATCATGTTGGGCCCCAGATTGTCCCCAAGTCCTCATTTTCAATAATTCTGTGCTTTTCCATGCCCCTGGAGGACAAGCAGCTGGGACAGCGAGGGCCAAGCATGGTTATTCCAGTGTGTGCACCAGTGTCAGGATTGATGCTGTGATCAGTCATGATGTCAGAGTCCATTCCTTCTGGTATACAGGTCCCTGGGAGGCTTTGTGAATGAGTGACATGATGGGCTTAAAACAGACTATTTGGCACATCCTTGGACTGTCAGCAAGGGCTACTCATCTCTTCTAGGAGATCACAGCACCTGGTACTTTGGTCCTATCTAATTTTAGAGCCTGCCAATCAAGGAGACTTGTAAGGGTCACTTCATGGCTCTGGTGATCTCTGCCAATGATTCAGAAGGGAAACATCACTCCCCTCAGTCAGTACTTAAAATAACACCTGCATGGTGTTAGGGAAGCTGCACTACAGGAGGTCATAGGGCTGTGCTGTGCCGTCTGTGTGGGTGAATCATCATGGAGTGGGCCAGCATTCCCTGTGATTCAGCAGTGGTTCCAGGTCCCACTTGAGGGACAGAGGATTGTTTCACCTGATCATACCACTGTCCCTGTTGGTGTGCTGCAGGAAGGGTTCTCGTTCTTTCTCCTCATTTGTAGTTATTTGGCCACTATTCATAATGAATGCTCTTCTCAGAGGTGGCCACATTTCAGAAGTGGGTAAAGCAAGCCCTTTCTTGTCTGTCTGGTTTTCTGCAGGATGAGCTGTCATTACTATCCCTGTTATCTCTTCTACCACTTCTGCTTGTGGGGACAGCTGCCCCTTTGCTGCTAACATAGTGTGTCTGGAGACATGCTTGGAATGATTTATAACGACTGTCTTTTAATTGCTTATTCAGCACTCTGCTGTGGAGCACTGTGGCTCTCTGGGATGGCAGGAAGGGCTGGTGGTGGGATGGCAGAGCAACGCTGCTGTGTTAGTGCATGGCAAGGGATTGATCCCGTGCCCTGGGGATGTTTGCTTGCTCCTAGGACGTTTTTAACTTTAATAACATCTCTTGGTGATAAGGAGCAGTACTGTGGAGGGACACAGTAGTGACAGGGTGATTTAAACAGCTTTTCTGTGCTTCTTCATCTTCACAGACATTGCAAATCAGATTAGCATGGGTCTCAGAAAAGGAAGAGGGAAAGTGGGGGACAGTGTGATGAGGGAGGGGAGAGGGAACCCATGTTCATTCTGGTGAGGAGACTGACAGGCTGAGTGCCCCCCACCCCTTCTCCACTGTGTCCTGCTGCCATCCATGGATGGAAACACCTGAGTATTCCTCCATGCAATCTTACCCACCCCAGCAGCAATTTCCATGCCTTCCCTGTGAATGTGTATCTGCCGCTATCTGCTGTCCTACTTTCCTCCTCATTATCAGAAACCCCATTCCTACCTACAGGTACTATCTCTTCTTTATGCTAGACAAGTGTCCTTAAATAACCCCAGATCCCACAAACACCTTCATGGTGCTCCCTGGATGGATCCTTCCCTGAATGCCCTGGACCACCTGTAGGTGCCAGCAGCCACCTTGTGCATCCATCAGTGTGAGGAGCTGCAGGAACTCTGCATGGGGACATCAGCATGTACAGACCCTTGCTCCCTGTAGGATTGTCACATGGAGGCTGCTTCCCCTCCCCGGCAGGCACCCTACTGTGGGTGGCAATCTGTGACCATGTCTTGTCTCCTCACAGATCTCTCGCAACTTGGGGAAGCTCTACAGCGAAATGATCTTTGTGAATGGCTTTGTGCACTGTGACCCACACCCAGGCAACGTGCTAGTGAAGAAATGCCCAGCCTCTGGCAAGGCTTACATTATCCTCCTGGATCATGGGCTCTACCAGGTATGTAGGTGTGACGGGCTTCCAGGGCCTTGTGAGGCTGCCTTTGGGCATCAGGCTGAAATAACACACTCAGCTGGAGCCTTGCCCCTCTAAGCACATATAAATACATGTTTCCTATTGCTTCCATAACCCTCCAATGATATTTTTTGACTCTGAAATGGAGGTCAGGGCACAGGTAAGGGGTGCAAGACTTTTCTCCCTGTTTCCTGTCCTCTGTGGGCTTCTGGGGACCATGTCTCCCTTCCCAGGTGCTGAGCGAGTCATTCCGCATGGACTACTGCCGCCTTTGGCAGGCCCTCATCAAGGCCGATATGAAGAGGGTGCAGAAGTACAGCCGACGGCTTGGGGCGGGGGATCTGTATCCTCTCTTTGCCTGCATGCTGACTGCCAGATCTTGGGAGTCTGTCAACAGGGGCATTGACCAGTCACCAGTCTCTGCCAGCGAGGTATGTCTTGTGTGTCTTTCCCTAACATGTGCCCTTGCTTCTCCTCAGGTGCCTTTCTTTGTTAAAATCACTTGCACCACTGAGATTACAGCAGTGCTGGGCAGCCCCTGGCAGCTCTGTAGCAATTTCTGCTTTGATAACTGAACTAGAAAAAGCCAGGACTCCTTCTGCAATGTGTTTCATAGTGGCTGAATTTAATTTCCCAGATTCACTTGTCATGGGCTGCTTAAATTTTTTTATAATATTTGAATACCTAAGTGTTCACCGTTTCTGGCTGGGGAAACATTTCTAGATTGTCCTTTTCTTAAAAAAATGTTGAATGTGGCTGTGCAGGAAACCATCAAGGAGGCTAGGATAAGGTACAGGAGACACAAAGGTTTGGTGGGAAGACATGAGAAGGATAATGCATTATCACTATTCATGGAAATGACTATCAGCACTGATATAAACTCCTAAAAACCCCTGGAAATTACCTCCCAATCAGAAACCCTATTAACTTGGAGTCAGGGTTGCTTAACTGCAGATCCTGTCAACTCAATCACTACAAATCTGGGAAATTGCACTTACATTCTCCACGCTTTCATATCCACATGTGCTGGGATCCTTCTCACGCCTCCTCGCACACCTGATACACACATAGCCCACCTTAAGAATAGTAGCAGCCCTGCCAACTGTGCTATTTCTAGAGAGGAACATAAAGTGATGTGATCCAGCCAATGGACGAGTGTCTGTAAATAGAAGTGTGTTGTATCCTATGGTTTGCTTTTATCTGCACGTATTTATAGTAGAAAGGATGAAGTTCATTTAAGTAGTGTTATAATATTGTCCTATGAAATTCTCTTCTAAAAGTTCCTTCATTTTGATGGATGTGGCAGAATTTGCTGCACTGGCTTGCCATTATCAACAGCAATGAGTAGGTCAGATACCTTGGGTAATGGACCCCACCCCAGCTAGTAATTTGATTGGTTTTTATCTGAGTTAATTTTCTGTACATCAGAAATAATATCATGACTATCTAACAGATCTGTGCTTATCTGCTGAGTTTTGTAGCTGGTAGCTCCAGAAAAGAATTCATAGGTGCCAAAGCAAATTCGCACAGCGTTGACTCCAATCCTACCAGGCCAGTGTTGAGTCTGAGCTAGTGAGCAATGTTTATTCCCAACTTGCTTTTGAGGGTTACACCAGGGGTGTAGCTGCATCCTCATGGTACCCTGTGTGTGCTAATGAACTTTGTCATTGAGTTGAATTGCGTGTATGGAACCAGCTCTGTTGTCTGCCTACATGACACAATTAATGCTGAAACTAGATAATCCTGCAGCAGATAATGGGGAGCTGAGCAGATTTGCTGTGGCATTAGGAAATGAGCTGCTGCTTGCCCTTACTTTAGAGGTGAATTTGAAAGATTTTATCAGCAGCAAGAGCTGAGCACTGTGTAGCCAGGTACCATCAGTGCAGAGCTCCAGAGAGTGTGCATGAGGATGTATCAACATGACAGCAGCCTGTGAGACAAGGAACCAACCTTCCTAAACAAAATCTTATCTGTAGTATTGTACTCAGTCTGGGGCACTGCATCTTGAGAAAGGTTTGATGAAACTGGGGCAAGTCCAGTAGGAGTCTACAAGGACTAGTGGCCAAGCAGATGCAACCCTTGAGGTAAGTCTGAGGAAGTTAGGTCAGAAAAAATCTAGAAAAGGCAGGTCAAGAAGAGTTGTAGAAGTGATTTTCAAATTTCTTGAAGAGAGCTGCAAGCAGGACAAGCAGTCATGGGTTTAAGTTTAAATTCAGCTAAACATGAGAAAAGCCAGATCTAACGGCAAAGCAGTGAAATGCTAGTGCAGATAGTCTGGGGAGGTTTCAATTTCAATACTGGAGAGTTTTAGGTGCAGGCTGGGCAAATGTAAGAGGATTGCCATAGGTATAGTTGTTCCTGCCTTAAGCCAGGGCCAGGCAGCTGATCGCTCAGGGTGGCTGCTAGCCTCATCTCGTCTGATTTTATGATGTCTTTTGCTGCATCCTGCAGCAGCCTCAGCAGCTGCAGCCAAGGGGCTTTTCTCAGGTCCTGTGGCATAGCTTACTTCTTCCTCTGCACACAGGCTTTGCCCTTGACAGAAAATGACAGTTCTGATGACAGATCATGTGGTTGTTTTGTGATGTGGACAAGCAGCTGGAGCTAAAAATAAAAAGAAAAGAAATAGAAAAGAAAACCTATGTGTGGAAAATAATGTAGGCTTTGCAATGATGCTGGCTGGGAAAAGGGATAAGAGATAATCAGCAAGAAATTTTCTGCCAACAAATAATGGAACAAAACAATTAACATTTAGGAGGGCTAAGCATCTTCTTGCTGAAGCCTTGTGTATCTGGTCAATCTAGAAGCAGGAGGACACAAAGATTTGTTTGTCAGTAGCAAAGCAACCATGGTGGTGTGTGAGCTGTGTACAGCTCTGACCATCATGACCTGCACACTCAGTTTGTGCAGGTCTGTTCCTTTATAATAAGTTTGAAGTTCACAAAGAGTGAGTGTGAGATCCCACATCATGAAATATAGGCCATCCCTCATTCCAGAAGAGAGAAAGCTTTAGAGCTGTCATTTCCCACAAAGGAGCTCCTTCCTGTAAGAAATTATTTACTGCCCCTCTGCATGTGTCCTCCTGGATTTTGGAGATTTCAGATGTTCCAGGGACTTGTCTTTGGATTTCATGTCATGATTCATGTCATGGCCTCTGTAAGAAGAGGTAGGGACATGGTATGCATATAGGATCAGCTCCCAGCTACACTGTGCTACATTTACTGGGATGGTGAGGGAAATCTCAGATCTAAAAACAGGCAGAAGAGGCAGAGCTGACTGTTTTGCATGCTGTGGTGGCTTGTATTTGGAGAGGAGCTCATCTTATGTGGCTCAGGCTGTAGCCTGTAAGTTATCACTGGGTTCTTACAGTAGGCAATGTATTAGTTGGAATCTGGAGAACCAGAGAACATGAAAGATTGCCTTGGACTTAAACTCTTCCCTTAATTATCTGCTACTGGCTGCTGTCATAGAGGATATAGGTCTAGATCTGACAGATGACAATTTTTGATCTTTTGGGTTAACATGATGCTTAACTGCATAATGCTTTCTCACCTCTGCTGAATTGTATCGAGGACAGAGGACTAAACTAGGCCTTGGAAACAGCTTCACCAGTATAGCATAGAGCCATCAGTTGCATGGGGCAGGAAAGAGCAAGCAGCCTGGTTGTCTTTGCAGCATGCCTCCACCTTCCTGAGCAATCCTGCTACCTGCAGCTCTGCCCCTTTTGGGGCTGGTGAGGTGAGAAGTCTCCAAGGGCAGTAATGAATTCTGGTTGCTGCAGGCTGCCTAGGACCAAGAACCAAGATAACAGTGAGTGGCTGTTCTCCTGAGAGGCTATTAATACTACCAGTGAGGAGATAGGTCCTTATCTCACCAAGGGACAGATGGGATATGGCAAGAGTGATCTGTGCTGTGAGTGCTGTGCCCAGTGTCTGCAGGAAAGGAGGACAGAGCTCTTCAGCTTCTGGCCTAGTGTCATGGTCTGTAAAAACACTGTCTCTTCCTGGCAAATCTCAGCTGCATCTGGACCTGGATTTCCCATGTACTCTCACCTTCTCTCTCTTTTCTCCCTGATATGACCTGGCTGGCCACAGGACATGGAGATCCGGTCCAATGCTGCTGCTTACTTGCCCCAGATCACCCAGCTCCTCAACAATGTCCCCCGCCAGATGCTGCTTCTGCTGAAGACCAATGACTTGTTAAGGGGGATTGAGTCAGCCCTGCACACACGGGCCAGTGCCAGCTCCTTCCTCAACATGTCTCGCTGCTGCATCAGAGCCGTTTCCACGTGAGTCTCTTATCCAGGCACCAGAGGCCAGACAGGGAGCAGCAGGAGCTGACTGTCCCTGTGGTCCAGGAGATGAGGGAGATCCCAGGTACAGCAGGCCAGTCAGGGTCCAGTCCCACTGCAGCTGAGCAAGGCGAGCAGGACAGACCCTGAGATGGTGGTCAGGTCCAATCAAAAATCCTCATGATAAGGCAGCATGCTGGTGATGTGGCAGGTCTAAGAACAAACCAAAGTCAATCTGTAGATTATGTCCAGTGGTTGTCAAGCAAGTCCCTGGTGACAAGACAGGGCTGAGGTCAAGCAAAGAAGTCAGTATGTGACTTGAGGTCCAGGCCATGGGGCTTTACAGCAGGGCATGAGTTGGGGACCATTACTCTTCCAGTGTAGCTCAGGCAGGAATGGAAGGTGCAGGTCTGAGATTAACTGGGGTTCCTGGGCCTTCCTGGTTCCTGGGTTGGGGGAGGTTCCAGGCTAGTCAGGGTCATTAAGGCTTATTAGAGGCCCCCACTCAGGGGGCCTGACAAGGCTCTGACTTGACTTCTTGGCCTATTACTCTTAGCTGTGGGTCTTGTCCCCTCATTGTGGTCCTACCTCTGCTCAGTTACACATCTCAACCTTTGTCTACGCTGTTCTCACATCCATCAGCCTCTCCAGAGGACAAACCTGTCACCCTGGGGCTGGGGACAGGGATAGAGTTGGAGGCCTTAGGTTAAGGGTTTAGGATTTGTCCCCCCAGAGGAGGGGAAGGGGCTTCCTGCCCATTACAGGCATTACCACTGGGCGGTATTTGTGGGTAGGGTAGATCTGCAAGTTCACTGCATCCTGATTGAGGGAATTGGGCTGACTGAAGATCAGGCTGATGTTTAAAAGCCAGGAACAGGAGTTGTGCAAGTGATTTCCATCTGTGAGTCTTATGAGTCAATGCACTTCTGCCTCAGATTCCTCCTCCTTGCAGATGAAATAACAGTTATTTCTCGGGCTGATGAGGGACCTATGAATCCCAATTAGCCCCTGCTAAAGAAAGGTGGAGAAATACTTTTCCTGGAATCTGTGTGTCAGGATTGCTGGACTCTTACAAGTGTGCTACCAGGAAAAGCAATAGGAGTGTGCACCTGTCCCTGTGAGCTGAAGTGAAGCTGGGCATAGAAGCAGAGGGCTGCCATAACCCAGGATCACTATGCACAGTGGGAAGAGAACTGAGTTCACAACGGAAGCAGGCTGTCTCTCCTGCCAGATTCCTTCTAAGAAAGGCAATCCTCAGCTCCTCAGAAGCACTGCTTAGAGAAAATCCCTGCTTCCTGGGGATTCTCCAGATGGCAGATATTGCCCACCCCTGGGGAGGGTCAGTTGTACGGATGATGTAGGACAGGCCTCCTTCCTCCTGGGCTGTTTTCTGCTGGATCTAATGCAGCTGTTTCTCTCATTCTAGGTACCAGAGGAACAAGAGTCACTCGCTTTACAGGAGGGCCCAGATCTCACTCGCAGAAGCCCTAAGCCTGTGGCAGATCAACTTGTATGAACTCTTTCTGTGGCTGAAGGGGTCCCAGCTGGGGAACTGGGTCATTGCTCTCCTGAGACGGATGCACCATTTCACATACTGACATGAACTGGTGGGAGAGGCCTGGGTGCTCCCTCCCTCCCTTCTGCTCTCCATGGCACATTTGCCTTTCTCACTGTTTCTGTTTTTGGGTCTTACTCCACATCACACACTGCACTGTCCTTGTCTTTTACAGCATTAGCTTCCTCTGTGGTACAGAGAAGTTGAGTTGGTACCAGAGCCCTATTGTTTTGTGGTTTAGGAAAAGTAGGTGCATGATGCCTTGTGTCAGGAAAGACAGGAAAGTATACTTTCTTTCCTCATTTGTGCAGGTTAAATTCCACTCAGATTCTAGTGAGATCGCACCAGAAGCAAGTGCCTCTTTGACTCTTTGTTAAACAATCTTAAAGAATTTAAGAGAATCCCAACCCTACCTAGAATGCCCCAAAACATTTCTCAGACCCTCAGAGAGAGGTGGTAAGTCCCTTTAAAATGCAATAGGGTTTATATTAGTTTGTGCAATCTCCTTAGTCTGATTTCTGTTCAGGTGTGCAGAAGGTTTCTCAGACTAGCGAGGCCTTGTGGAAAGCTGCCACTAGGGTTTTCTCTTCCAGCACCAGGGAAATAGGACTCAAATGGTAAGAATGGTGGACTGGGAGTCTGACTTTCTAAGGTTCATCTCCAGTCCTGTCAGCAGGTGCCTCTGTTTTTGGACTTCTCCTGGCCTGTTTCCTTGCAGGTGAAGTGGGGGAAGAGGACAGTGATCTTGCCCCTCTTCTCAAATTCAGAAGAGGCAGTAGGAATGACAACTCAGGGCTCTGAAACTGCTGGTAATGTACATGTACTGTACAATACTTCCACACAACAAAATAAATGAAGACCTTTGGGGGAGGGATGCTTGGCTGTGCACTAGAGTTATGTTTCGGCCTCTGTCCTAAGTCCTGTTTCCACAAGTGAGTGATGCCAGGCAGTGCCGGCAATTTCTTGTAAGCAAAATGTCCACTTGGTCTTTCCTCTATCCAAGAGGTTTGTACCACATCTGAGTCCTCTGGTACTGCATCAGATGTGTGTTGGGATGGAATGGAGGAGCAAGCATCTTTCTGCTGGGAGGACACCTCACACCCTGCTGCCCAGATCCATGCTGAGCCTGTGTCCTCCCTGCCTGTGGGAGTGCGCTGAAGCACATCCGTGAGATGTCACCATCCCCATGCCACACTGAGCATTTCACCTCGTCACTGCCTGTGATATTTTACTGCTCCGGCCTCAGACAAAAACCTGCCATTCGCTCAGTGGTGCAAGTGACAGGTCTGATGGCTCTGACTCTGCAGTTGTGGGACAGCTACCAGAAAGTCTCATCTAGAGGCTTGCTTTATGTGAGACATGTTTGAGATACTGGGAGACATCTCTGCTGCTTGTAAGAATTCCTTTAGCCAGGAAGGGTGGATGGTGGTGACTGCTCACATCATCTCAGCTTTTGTCATAAACTGTCTTGGTGAAAGGGGACATGAAGGACAGGATGGGAATGTCTCTCTACTGTCAGAAAGCTTGCTAAGCTGAGGGTTACTCAGGCACCAAGCTGTTCCTGAGAGCAAGCTACAAGAAGGCCATTCACTCTCCCAGTTCCCATACAATTTCCCAACTTGCACGCATGCGAGACCCTGCCTTGAAGTGAGTTCATTTGCTTGGGAAGGAGTGGGAAGGGAAGCAGGGCACGGAGTGCAGGTGAGTGTGTGTGTGTGAGTCCCTGGGGAACCAATCATCTTGCTGGCTGTGCAGGGAAGGGAAGGAATATAATCCAGAAAAAGTACCTGACTGCTGGTGGGCTTGGGCATGATGGGTTAGGGACTGCAGATGTACAGACAGTGGCTGTGTACATGCACAAGCATGTAGGCAGAGCTGGCTGGCTCAGGACTGCCAAGAGGTGGTGTGTGATTGGCAGAGTTGTGGATAGGGTATTACTGAATGGGAGCTTGAGGTCTCTTTGTGTAGTCAATCACCTGATCCTGGCATTAACTCTGAGCCCTTCCGACTTTGGGGGCAGCAGCAGGAGTGATGTGCTCTCTGATCTTTGCTAAGAGCAAAAAAGAAACCCTGGTAAGACTGAATGTCCTTGTAAAGCTTGTTCCTGACCCATGCAATGACAGGTCATAGATTCCCTTGACTTCTCAGTTGTATGATGGCATCAGGGAATGGAGTGGTGGTAATTGCAGGGTGAGATTCCTGAGTCGACCAAGAGTCACAGGGGCCTTGGAATACTGGGCCTGCAGCCTGTACATGACTAATCTTTGCTCATCTGAGCAGTCTGGCTGAATCACTGCCTTGCTCAGGCACTTACAGCTGGTAGGCTGGCCAGCATGGGCCTGACTTGTACTCATCACAAGTAGAGCTCCTTTCAGAAGGGTGGCCTGGTGTGCCTTGTTAAAGTCCCAGAGACCCTCTAATAATGGTCACCAACTGCATATCCTCACCTTGTAGCTGCCTCTGTAAATGCCTTTGCCTGTTCATGGCTGGATATGCTGACCAGAGCACTGTCTGGGTCTCTCATCTGTGAGTGAAAGCTCATCCCATGGTTAGGCCCTCATTTCTAGAGAATCCCATGATGTGGAGAGGCTCCTTGCAGCTGGCATTTGCACTGGCTGTCAAGCTCACAGTGTACTCTCAACCATGCATGTTCTTTCAGTCCTTAAAAATCCCACCACATGACTGCTAGTTCTGCTACCTGAGGAAGGTCCTGACTCTAAAAGTGGTAGGGAACCAGCAGCCCCTCAGACTGGTTTCTGGCAGTGTGCAGCAGGCAGAGAACAGGGTATATTTGGCAGAGCTTTGTCTATTGACATTAGTTCCTCCTGGGAGGCTGTGTGTTGCAGTGTTAGTGGAGGGACTCCTCCATCAGTTGTGCTCAGCTCTCACCCTTCTCATAGTCAATCAATGAAGGTTTGTCTTAGGAAAGTACAAGCAAATACATGGAGTTTGACCCTTTAACATTTCTGCCTTTTTGCTGAAAGCTCTCAAAGGTGAATGTGCTAACAGGGTTTTGAAAAGACACTTTCTCATCCCAATTTGCAGTTGTCAAACATGGGTAACCTGGATCAGCTCTGTGCACTTGGCCTCTCCTTCCAACCTGCATTTATTGTTGTTTTCACCACTAGCAAACACAGCTTCTGCTGCTTTGCTTGCAGGCAGCACATGGCTTACTGTCTGCCCAGCTTCATCTGTGAACGAAATGAAGTTTAGTGCAGACACTAAATACTGACCTTGCAGCCCATCAACTCTTTCTCAGGACTAACAGGGGGTAGGTAAGAGCTGGGACCAGAGGTGCAAAACTGATGGGTATCTTTCAGCTCCTGTAATATGAAGTACTGTGTTGTAGCCTTACGGGATCACCAATCCTAGTGGTCTCAGATGTGTTGGGAAACCAGTGGACATTTCATCTAGCACTTATATGTACCATCATTACATCTGCTGGAGGTGGAAAATGGGGCAGTCAGGGAAAGTGAAGTTGCCATGCAAAACTTCAAGAATCTCAGGTATGAAGTGAACATGCTTTTACAAATCCAGCTGAAGAAAAACCAGAGAGGGCATTAGTCCAGGCTGAACAGCATAGACTTTGCCTAGCCCATCTAGTGAATGCTAATGATGATGAGTGGGTGGCATATAGATTTGCAGATCAAGGCTGCATGGTGCCCTCTGCCATCTTGCAGGGCATACAAACCTCATGCAGTTGCAGTGTAGAAGCTTTGGAATGAATCACACCCTGCTTCCCACAGCATATGTCTTTTGAACTGTGACTTGTATGCAGCTTGGCCAGCGTCAAAGTCATTCCCCTCACAATGACTCCCCCTTCCAGGGCATCACTTGGCAGGGCTCTTCCCCCACCTCCACTGTGCATCTCTGCATCCCTCGGTACTATTCCCTCTGCCCTCATGCCCTGAGTCCAAAGGGGTATGGGCAGCCTGCTGGGTCCTGGAGCATTCAAGGTGTCACACATGGTGGGCTGTGCCAAGATGCCCAGCAATCAGGTGGGAATAGAGGGAGGGTGTAACAGTGGGGAAACTGCAACACACGTATCAGTCAACAAGGCCCGTGGAAAAGAGATATATATGGACCGATTCTTGATAGATGTTTCAGAGATGTTTATTTCTCCAGCTGCATGGCTGAGGATCTGCTGAGGAACTGCGGCAATCACGGGACCCGAGGGCCCTTGCCCACGCAGGGGAACACAAAACAACCAATGGGGAACGAGGCTGACCAGGGGCTCGGGAAGCCCTGTGCCTCCTGCCCCAGGGGCCCTCTCCCAGGACCCCATGGCAGGGGGAGGGACCCCGACATTTCACCTGTTTATTTTTAACAAAAAGAGATTTAAAACTTAACATTGAAAGCAACTAGATAAACATGAGATAGCAAGGACAGTTTCAAAACAAAACAAGCCACCCTGCTGAGTCTTTAAATGTCCAAACAGATTCTCTGGAACATCTTATGGCTGTCAGAAAAGAGACATGACTCTCCAGGCATGCTTTGTGGGGAAACTGAGGCAGGAGAGGGTTTCTTCCATTTGTACCTGTTGGAACTCTAAACAGCAATAGATAATTTCTTCCCTCCCCCTCTTCATCCCCCACTCAGCATTGGAAAGGGATTTTTGGGGAAACAATTGGCAAAGGCATGGTTTTGTGAGGGAAACCATGGGTGAAAAAACGGATTGGGAATACACTGGGGGTAATAGGATATAGGGTAAAAGGGGAAGGTGGGATTAGGAAAGGGAGACTGTAGGGGGGGCTTATAATGGAGATATTGTCTAACATGACTACGATTTTTAGCATATATACTGCCTTTCACAGAAACACCATCAGGCCCAGTGACCTCTGCTGCTCGTAACCCTTTTCTACCTTGTACAATTTTGGACTCCACCACCTCTCCATCTGCCAAGCTTGGGATGCATTTTTCAGGGTTATTCTTTTTAATAGCAGTTCTATGAACGAATATGTCTTCTTGGTTCACACATCTCTCTATAAAACCATAATTTTGTTTAACATTATACCATTTTACTATTCCTAAAACCTTAGCTACGGTTATTTTTTCCTTTTTTTGAGTGGTTGCTGTTTTCTGTCTTGCTGTGTTTTTGCTTTTTCTTTTGCTTTTGCTTGCTCCCATGTTGGAATTGCCAGGGTTGTCAGTGCTGCTGGGGCCGTCGGGGCTGCTCGTGCCTGCGCGCTCTTCCTGGGGTCGCATTCGGGGCCGCGCAGGCCGGGCCGGGCTGTGCCGCTCAGCTCCCTGCGCGCCGCTGCCTCTGCTCTCAGCTGCGCTGCGGCTGCCTGGGGCCACGCCCACATCTCAGCCAGGCCCCCGAGCAACGACCTCCCCGTGCCCTGCTCCAGCGTGCGTTTCGGCTGGGCGCGGCTCCGCTCCGCCGCCAGCCACCGCCTGCACGCCACTCCTCTCACGGGGCTCGCTCCACCACGCGCTGCGTGGGGCCAGGTGGGCTCCTGCCGTGCCTCGCTCTGCTGCTGACACTGCAGCTTGTGTTGCTCTGCCCGCGCGCGGGAACTGCCTCGCTGCTGCTCACAGAGCGCTCGGTTCACGTGGCCTGGGTCACACGGTCCCTGAAGCAGTTTTAACTTCGCGAGGTCACAGCTGACAATGTTCAACAGTCTCGGTAATTAAATAATATTCACGAAAATATTCTTCTATCGGCATATATTTTGACTCAGAAATTAACTGTGTCCAAACAGTCTTCCAAAAGTCTTTGGTAAGAATTAAATCCCAAGAAACATAGAAAAAGTTCTTAAACAACCATGCCAGGAAGTGTTTCAGTTCCTCTTGAGCTTGAATTAAGCTAAAATTTACAAATCGCTGTTCAAGAATCTTTTCAAGTTTAAGATAAATGTCCATATGCGGCTCTGAAAGCCAAGAGTCTTTCCACGGTTCATCCATGGTTTAGATATGGAATAGCAAAATGAAACAAGAAGAGAAATCCAGAGTTTACTCACAAATCAGTCGCTGTCCTTAGGGATCGGGGATTGCTCTGCCTGCATTATTCACCATTTGTTACAGCGGGGAAACTGCAGCACGTGTATCAAACAAGGAGGGCCATGGAAAAGAAATATCTATGGACCGATTCTTGCTAGATGTTTCAGAGATGTTTATTTCTTCAGCTGCATGGCCGGGATCTGCTGAGGAACTCCTCAATCACGGGACCCGAGGGTCCTTTGCCCGCTCAGGGGAACACAAAACAACCAATGGGGAACGAGGCTGACCAGGGGCAGGGAAACCCCGTGTCTGCCCCCCAGGGCCCCTCTCCCAGGACCCCATGGCAGGGGTAGGGCCCCAACAGGAGGGATGCCTGGAGTGATACAGCCCTCAGGGCAGTCAGTGCCTTATTCCTTTCATCCCCCGACAACTGAATGGCTAGAAAGAGGGTATGGATATATCTTCCTCCTTGGCTCCTCTCTAGAAGTGAGAGGCTGGGGCTGGCTTTTGCCTCTGCAGCCTGAGCTCTGTCCATGCCCTCCTCACCCAGGGATTGTGCTTGTCTCGGTGATGGCAAGAGTCTGTATTGCAGCTTTCAAATGGCCCAGAGCAAACAAACAGCACTGAGATAAGAGGGGTGCGGGCTGGGGCCATGCACTGTACTGGGAGGGGGAATTTGCTGGTGCTGCCAAGCTGAAAGGTGGAAGGAATGCTTCAGAGGCTCCCAGTCCTTGGGATAAATCCAGGTCTGGTTGGGGCTGCTGATTCTCAAGTAGCTTGAATAGGTGTGCCCTAAGGTGAAGTAGGGTGTGTAGGGAAGAAGCAGTTGGCATCTTTGGTTTTGCTCATGACTTCCTTCTTGGTGTCCTCTGCAAAGCAGCAGAAGGGCTGCTCTCTGCATCAAAGAGCCGTCTCCTGCCTGCAGGCTGAGATGAAGGTCTTGTTTTGCTGTAGGAATGCAGTAGCTCCCAAGGAATCCTGCTTCCTCTGCTGCCCCTGCTTTGGGCTCCTGAGCCACATGGCTGCAGCTTCACACCTTGAACAAGGCTGCAAGCAGTGCTGGAGGCCAGGACCTCCAAAGCTTCCTAGGGGCCACCCTGAGCAGTAAGGTGCCAGCAGCTGACATCTCTGGGGGCAAGCTGCTGCCACCACTCCGTGTTCACTGCCTCCTGCTGTGCTGTGTGGAGAGAGCATGCAAGGCCCAAAGGCTTTCTGCTCATTCCCCTGGGCAGTCCTCAGTTTTGCCGGCTGGGGGGTGATTTCTGTCCTACCCCTGTTGATGTGAGAGGACTTGGCCCCAGCTGCTTTGCTGCAGCGTGGCAGTGGCCAGTGGCTAGCATGGTGTTGGCACTCCAGCCAGGCAGCAAATTGCTCTTCACAGAGCAGTGGGAGGATGCACGTGATTCTGAGTGTTTGCAGCAATTAATTTTGCTTGTGAGTCCTGGGAGTTTGGAGATGGGAGGGGAGGAGAGGTAAGGAAAGGAACGGAAAAGGGAAAGGAAAGGGCTGGTGCTCTGTCAGCCCCACTGAGGCGCCTGTGGGGTGTGGGTCATCCTCCTTCCTTCAGCATCTCATCAGGTGCTGGCCAGGACTGTAAAAGAGCTGGACAGTAAGAGACTGACATTTAATTAATTAATTATCTGCCTAAGAAAAATTACCCTTTCCAAGAATCATATGGATGGTAGTGACATCACATGTTACTCTGTGAGGTATCACTAGAACTAGGAAAACCTACTGGTGGACTAGCAGCCCTGCAGGAAGGGGTTACAGGGGACCCCAGGTAAACACGAACTTACAGTGGAAATCATGTCCAGGGCTACTTGTTCTCCTCCTCTGCTTGGTGCTACTGAGTCCACATGTGAAACTGTCCTCTTTCGGTTCTCTTGGTTGAAGACGGATGTTGGAAAACTGTATTGGGTCTGGTGGAGAGCACATAACATGGTCAGGACCTATTCCTATAGCCTGTAAGGGAGATGGGCTTGTTTAGTCCTGCAAGAAAGAAGCAAAAGGATGAGGTGATAATGGCTGGAGGCTCTTCTGGCAGTGCCAGATGACTAACAAGGGCTGATGGCCACAAGTCACAGTGTTCAAAGTTAGGACTGAACTTTACCAGGAGGGTGGTGCAAAGCTAGGACATGTCACCCAGAGAGGATTTCCATCCTGGCTGGCCAGCAGAGTGGCTCAGCTGGTCTTCTGTTGGCAAGAGTCTGCCTCAGAGCAGGAGAGGAGTCAGATCCCCAGTGGCCCCTCCCAGCCAGCCTGTTGGCAAAGCCATATAGCCATAGCATGGGGCAGGCAGGGAGCTGGCTCACATCACCATTGAGTCAGTGCTGTGGGATGAGGTTGGATCTGGGTTTCACCTTTCCCAGCTCTCCTTCTGTTTCACTGTCTGTGCTCAGATGCGAGATAACGTCCCTGACTAGGTCTTGTCTTTGCTTTGAAGCCCAGGCCAGGGCTTACCAACTGTTTTTGTTTGGTTCAGTTGTGGAGCTGTGTGTGAGCCTGCCTGTGCTGGCAAATGCCAGCCTGGGTAGCTTGCCTTGCAGTTTTTATCAGCCAGCCAGCCACCTCTCGGGTCCTTCTTGGGCAAAACCTGCATGTCACAGTGCCTTCTGGAGAAGAGGCAGTGAGCGTCTCCCCAGCATCCTCCTGTGGCTAATGCAGGCTTTAAACGGGTTTTAAACTGGGAGTAAATTGTACCCACCTCCAGCTGAAGGGTTCCTGAGTGGGCTGGAGGGATGCTCAATGATCTCTGTGTGATGGTAGTCAGCCCCATCGAGACAGTTCAAAGTTTCCCTGATAGGGCATTTGGAGCTACACACCTGTCTGAGGTAGTGGTCAGAGCTTCTGTCCCCTGCAGGGATCATGGCTGTGTGTTCATCCACAGCAGTGCCTGAGAGGGCCCTGGGCAGGACATTGACCACACTCTTACCCATGCACATCCCGCTGACCCTGTGCAGCTCATGCTGACCTTGTCAAATGGTAACAACGTTTTTGGGTTGACTTGTGTGACCCAGAGAGCATCATTCTGTGTGTCACTCCAGATCAGCCATGATGTCAGAACTTGGAATGCTCTGTGCACAGCTTCCCCCTTGAGCTAATGGCTGTAACCAGGTACTCATACCTTCTGGTGGTCTTTAGAGACTGTTCACCTAGACTGCATGAACAGTGGAGGGAGGAGCCTTGGCATTTTACTATTATTTTATTTTGTTTTACTTTATTTCTGTTTGATTCAGAGTCTTTTTTGCTCAGGCTACTTTTCCATACTCTGATATATATGAGCATAAAAAACACTCAAAATCTCTTCCTGTAACTGAAGCTCTGCTCTGAAGGTTAGGGGACTTGGGTCTGACCTATCAGGACAAGTCTGCATGTAAAATGCACATTAGCTGCTGGTGGTTTGCAGGCTTGCAGCTCCAGGCTCAGCATTGATGTACACAAGCTGCGCCGTGAGCCCTTGCTCTCCTCTCAACTCTCAGCCTAACAGTGCATCTAGCTCTAATAAAGCAAAGATGGAAGAGGTTACTAAATGGTAGCTAATAAACAAAGTGACATGCATGAAGCCTGGTAATACCATATTGCTCTTAAAGAAAATATGAAAAAAAATCATGGACATTGTTATTGCTGTCTTGTACTTCACCAAGGCTAAACTATCCATCATGCCGATAAGGCTGAAAGGAAAACTTGGCAAAATAAGATGCATACATCACAGGGCAGTGAGTCCTATGGCTGCCTGCACTGCACCCAGTCTGCGCTGGGACTGCAGTTGCTCCTCTGCATCACTGGATAAACTGGAGCAGGGCAAGCCTGTCACCATAGTCTCTGGGAGCAAAAGGTCAGTGGGCAAATAGCTGTTCTGCAACAGCCAGTTTGGAGACCTAAGCAATGAGGTGATGCAGACTGAGGATTTACTTTGGGGTACCAATGAGCCTAAAACACATTGATGTGAACTGGAGGGAGCACCAGAGGAAGACAAAGGGAAGAAAGCAGACTGATGTGGTTTGGGAATCAGCTAAGTGTGGTACTGCTGATAACTTTGCACAACAGGCTGAAGAATCAATTTTATGGGAGAAGAGTCTTGCCCTGGAGAAACCTTACTTGGCTGTTCAATTGTGTTCCCAGGAAATGAGAGTTCCTGAAGCCAGTGAATGTGATGGAGAGCTGCACAGGCTGTGTAAGGTTGCCCTTACAGCTCTTGCTGGCCGAAGGCTGTTCCCTGCAGTTTGCTCTTTCAGGTTATGTGGTTAATGGAACTTCTTCATTTTTGAGACTGCCCTGTGGTCTTACTCAAGGGAGCTGTGTCCAAGGTCTTCTTCCCATGCTTTCCTTTGGTTGCTGCATTTTCTCTCTCTGCCAAGCAGTGGTTGCACAAGAAACAGGCCCTGTAGGAGTCTCTGTGGGAGGGTACGGGATTGCAAAGCTGCTTGGGTGTTCCTGTGCCATGTGCAGTGTCCTTGGCACCACCCAGATTTTGCTATGGGAGCAGGTGCTCCTATGGCCCCTACCCTGGTGCCTTCTGCCAAGTCTGGGCTGAGGAGTCCCACCCTGATGACGTGGATGGCTCTGGGTACACTGCATAAACTCTCTTCACAGCCTGTCTTCTGCTGGGAGTGGGGAAGGATTATTTGCCATACTGTGCTAAGGGGAAAAAAACCCACAAGTACACATAGTAGCAGGCAGGCGGCAGAGCACAGAGCAGGCTGTTATCATTGGCAGTTACATTCTTGCTCAGGGGCCTACAGATGTTGGAGCATGGCACTGAAATGAAATGCTCTTAAACCTGGGACATAAATCATGGACACAACACTGCATGAAGGCTGCCCCTAGCATTTAGCTTGGCCTTGTCACATCAACACCATAGCAGGGATGGTCTTTTGCACAGGGATCCTGCTGGGCTGGGTCATGATCTGTGTCCATGCAAGTGCATCCTGTGGCTGTGGCAGCTCACCAGAGCCAGACACGGCTCTCTGCCTCTTTCCTTTCCTTGTTGCTTTCCCTCTGGGCAGGGCTCCCATGCTGTCTTGCCATAGCTGCAGTCAGCCCCATCTCTGGCCATTGAGGGAGGTTTCAGGAGAAGATGGAGCACCCCCTGGGAGAGAGGTGCTTTGTACTGCAGTGGCACACCTTAGTAGAGCACAAGGAAGATGTAAAGAAAAGCCTTGGCAATAGCACAATGCAAACTACTCTCAGGCAGTGGCACAGTGGTGTTATGTGATGCCTGGGTCATCCCCACCTTACACCAGGATGATTACCAGGCCCCTCCAGGACGTTGCCAGGGCATGAGTGTTGGCAGGGAGCACAATATGACTGAGTTGTCTTCTGGCCTCTCAATTGAGGCATGTGAATGGGGTGGCAGAGGGGAATAGGGAGAGAGGCTGGCCAAACTGCCCAGCTCTGCAAATCAGCAATACGTTTGTCTCCTTCAGAGCTGCTGGTCATGAAAACTAACGATGTGACATATGCCAAGGGCTGGTGCTGTCACCGGACTGTTGTAGTGGTTTGGTTGTTGTCATGCTAACCCATGACAACAGTTCAGACCATGCTGTTTACTCACACTCCCCACCACTCACACATCTCTATATCCCCCTGTCTTGTCTTGCTCCTATTCTTATAAGCTCCCATCGGGCCAATGGAGCCTTGGGCCCCTTGCAGGTACCTGCTAGGATGGGATGCACTGTGACCCACTGGAGCCAGCTTCATGGATGTAGGTCTCCACCAGCTGCCATCAGCCGGTCCAGGACATGCCCCTCTTCCCCATACAGCAGGGTTTTGGCACTGGCTGCCACTGGGGACACCCAGCTGCTCCCTCTCAGGTAGTGACAAAGGCAATTACCTCACTGCTGAGCTCCCTGGCTGGCTACTGAGACACTTACCTGAAATTAGCTGTGGCCAGTGCATCGCAGAGGTGAATGCAGTTGTGATTATGAATGCACTTCTTGTTTGTCTTTTCAGTGCCGAAATCCTGTCAGCGAGGAGAAGCGATAATAACACGCTATTAAGTTCTTTCTGGATAATGTAATTCAGGAGTCAGGAGGCAGTTTGGTCATTTATGCCTTTGAAAAGCTCAGAATAATTTTCGGTGTCATTATCTTCCATTTTAAAGAGGCCGTTTCAAACATCAATACCAAAAGCCCCTCTCCTCACCGCCTCCCCTCTGCTTATGTGGTTTTCTTCCACTTTTTGTTCCTGTTTTCTCTGTGCTTTCAGGGATCTGGGGTTTGTTTCCAGTCATTCACTCCCCCTGAAACATACCACACCGAACCCTTTCTTTCACCCTTTCTCTTTTTATATTGGTTTTGGAACTCACTGCTATTTTATTCAGCATCTTTCAGTTGTGGTTGGTGAAACATCCCTTTGTGAGGCGGGGGAGCACTGCTCGGGCCATGGTGGCAGTGAGAGGAGGGTGGGTGTGATGTGGATTCAGGTCTGCAGGACTGCAAGGGTTTGAAGCAGTGTGTGTCTGTCCCCCAGGGGCCAGCCAGCAGGTGGGCAGAGCTGCCATGAGTGTCTGGCTGCCCTTGGGAACGGTAGCTCTCTGGTGGCACTGCACACGCTGGAGGTTTTGGTTGCATTGAGATGTCCCAGGAGCAAGTGCTGCTGCCAAGGCCATGGCACAGATATGGTGCTGGGGAGCCCATGCATCCTGGCCACCCTGCTCCCGACCAGTCTCTCGCCATGTCTCCAGGCATGGCCGTAGCCAATGACTTATATGTGGAGCTTGAGCCTTATGTTTTTTGCTCATGCTTTTGTTAAATGTGTGCTTCAGAGTAAGCAGTTAACGGATACATTTTTGCCCTGAAATAGCCCCCAGGATGGGGAGCTGAGAGGCTTCTTAGCAGATGCAACTTCAACACCAGCTTACACTGCAGGCATGAAAACAGACAGATGTCTCTGAGTGAATGCAGCAAAAATTATTATCCAGAACTAGGACAGAAAAACAATCCAGCTCCTCTCCAGCATGCACAGAGCATGGCTGAAGAAGAGAATTTTATTCATTAAGTTAACTGGCAGTGGTCCCTGAAATGTCAGCCTTGGCCTTAAGTTTGTCTCTAGGCTTGGAAAGCATCCTAGCCCTTCTGTTTTTGAAAGAGGAAGGTATATGACTCCTTCCATTTTTTATGTGCTGGCTCTGCCTAAGTTTCAGTGCAAATAGGAGGGATAATGCCCTTCCATTTGCCGCCTATTTCCTTCAGAGGGGAAATGGGATCTCCCAAGCAGAGTACAGAAAATCCGCAGGGAGCATGCAAGAGTCACATCCATCATTAAGCCTGGTTCATATTGTTCAGCAGCTTCTGAAGGAGCTGTCGGGCACTCATGTGCCAGCAGTCAGCAGTGGAGTCAGGCTGTGACCTGGCATGAGCTTATTTGCGGAGAGGGTGTGGGAAGACTTGCGCAGAGAGCAGGCTCATTGGCCTTCCTCTGCCTAGAGGATGCGGGAGCATTAGCGGCACAGTGTGGCTTCATTAAAAAGCTGGCCCAGCATCGTTAGTGTAGAGGATACAGTCTCCTTGGGACAGATGTAAAGAGGGACAAGAATGCTCTTTTGTGAGAGATGGAAAGGCCTTTTAAACACTTTTGGCAGTCCCAGACATGAATGCACAGTTCAGTGCTGGCCAGGGATGCCAGGAAGGGAACCCACATGATAGACTGGGTGCAATGGATGCATCTGCTCCCAGATGCTGTGCCTACTGTCTGCAGAGAGGCTGCAGAAGCAGAGGCCTGCTGCTGATCCAGGCATTATGGGCTGATCCAGCTGTTATGGGCTGTGCCTGCCTCCATTGCCTGCTGATTCCCTGCTCCATGTCCAGCTGCAAGTGCCCTTCTGAGTGCGGAGGCAGACTAAATGTGTTTCCTATGGCCTGTGGTAGTTATGGGATTTCTCCCACAAAGGTTTTCTGGTGCTTGGTATTTTAGCTCGCACTGCAGTGGGGATGCTCAGAGAGTCCTCTCTCCGCTCTCCACCTACCTATTTTCATTAGATCTAAAAGACTTTAATTTTCTCTGGGGTCTGTATGCCTCTCTTGGTTGAAACTGGAGAAGGATTTGAATAGAAGCTTGTCAGTAGGAAACTGGTAAAGATTCAGACAGCCCAGTCCCTCCTCTCAGGGCAGCTTGATGGGATAAACTGTCTGCCCTTAAAAAACGGACTAATAAGGGAAACACAAAGGAAAAAAGAGAAAGAAAAGATGATGAAAAGTAGAGGAAAATGGATTTCTTAAATGGCTTGTTATATCAGCCAGATGTCCATTCACTCTGCCAGCACCCTGGCCAGCTTAGTCCCACTCCCATCAAGAAGCTTGTGTCTTGCACTTTGCCTCTCTTCTTGCATGTTTGTTCCACTTGCAGCTGGTTTTCTGAGCCCGATTTCTCTCCAGTTTCTGCTGCACTGAAAGCCTGTGTACCATCACTTCATGGCACGGCTGGCTGGTGCTATGGGCAGAGAAAACAAGGCACAGGGAGGGACTGACAACTAGCATGGAGCACAGCTTCCGTTCGATCCCTGCTTTAGCCACAAGGCAGATGTTGCTCCATCTTGGCTGCATGAAGCTGGTAGGGCTGTGCCCACCTGCCCAAAGCAGTCTGCATGGTACACCCATGTGCCGAGTCATTTCCCTGTTCCTTTTCTTGCTGCACCCTTCCTTCTCAGTCCACTCTGCAGTGATGTTTCTCTCATGCTTGGTTTGCCTTTCCAGGCTGAAGGAGACCTGGCTGTGGTTTGGGCCATGTTGTAAAGATGCTGATGTTGCTTTTCAATAGTCCTTGTTGTGGAGGGATGTTGGGTGTGGTTTAGATCACTCCAAAGACCAATAGTTTAGTCTTCAATAGTGGTGTAACTCAGATCTCGGCTCAGCCTGGGCAGTTGGGACAGGCACAGCAGTCAGGCTGGAGGCATTTTGGCAAGGCTATGAGGAAAGCCAAGTCTGCAATGGCATCACCAGGCCAGGAGATTGTCAACCATCCCATAGAAGCACCAGCTCTGGCAGGGAACTCTTAGAGCATTGCAAGAACAGGGCTTAGGGAACCCTGTGTGCTCAGAGGATGTGGGCTCAACATGGGCATGATGTTCAGCTCCAGCTCACTTTAATATTTGCTTTAGATAATAACACTACTCAGGTTCCATAAGTCATCTGAAAACTCTGCCTGGCTCTTAGCAAGGAGAGTTCCCCCTCCTGATGTAATGGAGGTCACTGCAGCGTGAGAGCAGGCAAGTCATCTCCTGACAGCTAATTCATTCCTGTGCTGCTCCTCCAGCCATGTCCTGGGATTTGAGGCTGTGGAGCTGCTAGTATGAGCATGCATATGTGTGCTCATTTTTATGTGTGCACATGCTGGCTGAAACACTGAACTCCAGCCTGTGCTGGTTTTGCTCCCGGTGCGCTGCCTTCTCCACGCTCCGCTGGTTGTGCAGTCAGAGACCTTCTAGCACTAGTGCCAAAGGACTGCGACAGACCCCTGGGTGGCAGCAGGCCATTTGGTTGATGGATTATCCACTCCAAACATGAGACAGTAATCTTCAGAAGAACAGGCCCAGAGAAAGGGGCAGAGTTAATCACTTTGAGCATGGACAACAGTTGGAGAAGGAGGGGGTGGGCAGTTCTAAGAGAAAACAGTGTGGTTTGGAGGGGAAGAGAAAGCAAAACATACAGCAAAAAGTCAAGGGCTCTTGCTTGGCCAGGAGAGACAGAAGATGACTGGGTTTTTTATAGCAGGATGGGACTCAGCCTCCACCAGCACCCTCATTTTGTCATTAATTTCTCACATGTTCAATGGAAAACAGCTGCCCACTGATCTCTCCACAGTGGGACACTGCAGCCTCTCCCCATAAATACACACACGCTGCATGGTTACAAATGGGAGAGGTGGGGGAGCAGAGTGCTGTTTAATCTCTGACCTCATTGCCTGTATTCAGATGGCAATGAGAAGTGCTCAGGCAGGTATTTTATGTCTTATGGATTCAAACAACAGGTTCTGCTTGACACTATATTAAGAAGTGGGGAATTTAGATTACAAAGGCATCTCTGTGTTACTACAATAGTCACATAAAGATGTTTTTGAACTCCATACCACATTACTCCAGGAAAGCCATTCTGGGCTTCATACCAAACCAGCTGTATGTTGGGCAGAGGGTTTTGTCAGTTTTCTGACCTGCAGCTGGGTCAGCGAGTATATTAGCCACTATTTCCAAATCTTAACGGGTTATCTCTATGCTCCTAGCAGCCTACACAGCATCTCATTTCACAGAAGGGCTTTGCTATATAGGGGTTGAAAGCATTGCAAGTCCTGGGTATTAATGCCTGAGTTAAAAATTCAATAACTAGTGTTAAGAGACAGGATACGTTTATATTGTTATTGCATGTGCCAATGGATGATCCCACTATACACAGTCTTTCAATTTATTTTTATTGTGTTTGGCCATGGAAGGATATGATATGGCACAGAGATTTTGCAAGGTTTAGGACAGAGTCAGGAGACCTGAAGTGAGAGCCTTGTAAGCACCTCTGTTCTGCTTTGGGTTTTTATCAATGTCAGTTCAAGGGGAAATCCACACCAGTCCTGGGCTGAGGTCCCTGAGAGCACTTGCATGCTCTTCACCACCTCTGCTCCAGGGCTGCATGTATAAAGCAAATGTGTACACTATTCCCAGGCACAAATCTTCTAGTTCTCTTTTGCTGGAAGGACAAACCACATACTGTAAACATCTGGTATTACACAGACTAAAGGACAGTGGATGGAAAAAAGTAATTAAAAATATTAGCACTAGTTACAATTAAAAACCACAATTTCTAACATAAGACTGAAATCTTAATGACCAGATTAGACCAATGCTCCACCTAGTCCATCCTGCAGCCTCTAAAAGTAGTTCTTCCTGGCAGGTCCAGAGGGCAGTGGAAAAGACACACAAATGGACAACACCTAAAACTTGTCAAGTGGAGCAGTTTCTTCCTACTTTATACTTCTGTTTATAACAGGTCTAAACTTTTAATAAGAAAGTTTATATCTCTTAACATTTATAAATATATATGTACATATTTAGATACATTGCAGCTGTGCCTGCTTTCAGTAATTACTGAGTACCTTAAAATCATTATAACCAATGCAGGGCACAGTGACAAACCAATTGATTGTGTCTTTCTGGGCCCAGCCATTCCTTGTGATACAACAGTGGCAAAGACTGAATCAAAGTGGTCACCAAGGTGTCCTGTCCAAGCCTTCCTAGTCATATGAATCACTTGGCTCCATCACCAGATCATCTTAGGCACTTGTATGGGCTGGAGTTGAATCACCAAGACCATATGAGGCATCTCAGTTCCCAAGATCAGTTCAGTTGCTCCGGTTAACTGCAGGTAAATTCCAGAGTGTCTTTAAAAATACAGTAAAGATGTTGTAGAAGCCCAGAAGATAAGAGGCTAATATGTATGTCTCAAATACCAATATCCAGATAGCCATGGAGCCAACCAAGGACTGCTGGCAAGATCATGCTGTGCAAATGACCAAGAAAGAACATGATGTGACTGGAGAAAGGGGCCATATGGAGGTAGGGCAGTGCTTTTCTTGGACAAATATCCTTGTTCTGGCTCCTGGAGATAAGCACAACACAGTACAGTGCAAGTGCAGGAATGAGGTCAAGAAGTAGTCATGGACTGTTGAGCAAAGGTCAGTCCTGTAGGGGAGGATGAAGACACCAAAGACCCCCAAAAACTTCTGACCCATTTTCAGAAAGAAATGAACTGTGCATTACAACTAATTTGCATAGAAAGATAAACTCAGCTCCAGAGTGGAGAAAACTAATGTATACAAAGGTACCCCCACAAAGCCCAGGTGTGTAGCCCCAGGACCCTGGACACCATCAGCTGGATCAATGCTGGAGCCAACACTGACTGATGGACTTCCTTTCCTTCCTTTCCTTCCTTTCCTTCCTTTCCTTCCTTTCCTTCCTTTCCTTCCTTTCCTTCCTTTCCTTCCTTTCCTTCCTTTCCTTCCTTTCCTTCCTTTCCTTCCTTTCCTTTCCTTCCCTCTTCCCTTTAATCTCTCTCTCTCACCCTGCCCCTTTTTCAAAGTCTGCCTGTGTGTATTTATAAGGGACTAACTTAAACCAAGTGCATCACTTGTGTTATAATTTGGGCTTGGAGAACCACTCCTGTCCCCTCCCACTCATTGGCCTGGTGTTTGGAATGTTGGGTACCCAGAGAAAAGATGTTTCTGGTCCCTGTTGAAGAAGGAATCACTTGATGAGAGGAACTTCTCTCTGTCATGGCTTTTGGAGAGAAAGTCAAGAGAACAGGCTGCAAGGGTTTTGTCTGTAGAATTTGGAGGAGGAGGAGTGGAGGGCCTTGAATTGGAGACAATGGGCAGGAGATTAAGGTGGAGGACTCTTCATGTATAAAGTCTCAGATGTTATATTTGGGGTGGAGAGGGGCTGGCTCTGTTGATCACCACTGCCTGGTGGGCCTGCAGTGCTGGGGAAATGTGGAGGCTGTGGAGAGACAGGGTCTTGTGGGGACATCTGTAGTTCCAAGCTGAAAGAAGACAAGAAAACTCAATGTGATTCAGAGAACAACCTTGCAGATGCACCACAGCCCACCCTGCAGGAATCCCCCTTGGGATGATGGAACATTTGCTGTCATGGCCTCTCTGGCTCCTCCTGAAGCTGCCAGCAAGGAAGATATCTGGGGAAAGTATGATAGCACCTGAGCTGCATTTCAGCCTTGGGAGTCCCCAGCCCTGTGGTTACCATGCAGTATTGAGTGCATGCTTTTATGTAAATACTTATTTTGCAGTCTTCCTCTGCAAATGGAATCACTCAATGGTACTCAATGCTTCAGCTGGACAATTTTTAATAGATACAATATAAGGGAAAAAGAGCATCTTGGTTTCAAGCACTTGATAAAGGGTCTTAAAACCCCCAACCACAACACATTCTCTGGTGCAACATGACTCAGTGTCTTTGGCTGACGTCTTTGGTGACATTGCTCATGACTAAAGGTTTTTCCCAAGCAGCAGAAGGTTTAACCCTGATTTACAGCAAGGGCTGATATATTAACACCAGCAGTATTTCTCTTTTGCTGTTTCAGGGTGTGGCACAGAAGGGGAAGGGTGAGTGTACCCCTTCCTACTGGGCTGAGGGTAAGAGATACATGCAGTATACTAGAAGCTGTCCTGCAATTATGGCTGGGACAAAAGACAAGGCCAGCCAGATTCCACTTATAAAAATCAGGAGATCGCTAAAGATTCTAATCAGGCAGAAATATTTTCCCATCGACTCATTACAAATTATAAGGAGGTTGTGGCTCTGCATTCTGGCTGCCTTTTCACTTGCTGAAGTTAATGAGTGCCTCTGCTGAAGGCTTTGGTGGCTCATTTGGTGTGACACATGGGCAGTGTGAAGAAAGAAGGGAAGAAGGGGCAGGGGAAAGAGCCCAGAGCAGGGAGGGTATCCCAAGGAGTGGGGTTGTTTTTGTCTGGTGACCTGGAGAAAGGCAAGTATTTGCCTGCTTCTTTTTCTGGGAAAAAAACAAGGGAAGGGTGGCTAGTGGAAGTGCTGCTCCTGCAGATGGTGGTGGCTTTTGAATATGATCTCTTCTTGAACTTCTTTGTGAGCCTGACAATGAGTACATGAGGAGACCTTCATCCTGCCTGGTATATTGGTTGTGGGCCTGGGGTGGTGTGTGATAGCAGCTGAGAACAAATGTGAGAAAGTGTGAGAAAAGCGAAGCAGTGCAGAGACTTGGAGGGAGCTGTGTTTTGTGGAGGTCTCTGCTGGCCTGTGTTCCTCCTCACCCCTTGTCACTGAGGAGAATTTTGATTGAGTGCACCAATGCATTGCTTACACAGACACAAAATGTTGCTGCCTGTTGGCTCACCAGCACCTCTGTTTTCTTCCCTGGTCTTCTAAAGAATTTGGCCATGTGAGGAGAAGCTTGCAGTAGAAACATCTCTGGGAGACTCAAAACATAAACCAAGTTTTATTAAGCAGCATCTGACTTTTGCTGAGACTAGTACTAGGTCTTATAGACTGACCAAAGCTACCAAGCCTATTGATCCTGAGAGGCTGCTCTTAAATATGGTGGTCCATGGCAGGCTGTGTTTGTTATGAAGATAACCCATACTCTTGTTAATTCCCCTTGTGTCAGCTACTCAATAACCTACTTCACAGATTCCTCTGTATCTGTGAAACCATTTGTCGGCTGAGACAAACGTCCTCCTCTTCTACCATCAGGGGCAAAGGTCATCAAGGTGGAAGCAAAGAGCTTCTGTGAAGTGATAGGAATCTGTGGCAAAATAGGTTTTGGATATATAGTTCTGCTAATTCACCACCTACTTTGATGTCAAGATGCTAAATAACAAATTTTGGTTCTGCAGACCCTACAAAGCAATCTTGACTTTTTCATCTCTTCATCTTAGCCACAAGGACTTTCTGGAAACTTGAGGAATGAACAATGTCAGAGGAGCAATATCCAAGATGGAAGGAATATAAGCAAGGCTCAGAGGCTGCTGTCCAAGAAGAGTTTGTAAATAGACATGAATTTTTGAAGGTAAGCTACAAATACACCCTTGGGCTCAATGGCTGGCTTTCTCTTCTTGCAGAGTCAGGAAATGAACCTGAGAAGCATCTACTGGATGCTGTTAACATGTTGTGGTGCATCTCTTTGGGCTCTGTTACCGTCCCAATAGCCTTTGTTGAAGGGTGAATAGCTGTATCTAGTTGATAGACATGACTGAAGGCCCATTCTTTAGTTGTTACACGATTTACTGTCTTCACAACATGAAGGCAAAAGCCATACAAGAGTTAAAATTGTACTGTTCCTGTGTGGTATCTAGGTACTGGCTAGCAGGAAATGCTCTCAAGGAAAAAGATGCTTGGAGTCTGTGTGGGGGCATTAAATTAGATGTACTTTAATTTTGACAGAAGAATGTTAAGTACAAAAATTAAAACACAAGTAATTAGCATCTGTGGTTGCAGGAAGCAATTCATTTGGTAATTCCACTGTGAGCTTGCTGGGCTTAAGATTCTGGGGTGTGTTCTTAGTTTTTTGCCTCTGGCACTCTTTCAGCTGCTATCTCTATACTACATTGCTTCACACCTGGATTGACCTGCCTTTATAATGTGTCCTTGACATCCAGTCAAGGTGGTTTTGAAGCAGAAACAGTCCTATTAAAATGCTGGTGAGAAATCTGAGGCTCCTTCTCTAGTACTATTAATAGTGGGTTTGTATCCTCCTCTAACGTGGCTGTGCTTTCATGCTCCCATCTGAGCCCCTCCAAGGATCTCCGGATGTGCCTGCCAGAGATCCTGGTTCACAATACTGGGTGTATGTCTTGGAGCAAATGCAGGGAAGGGCCACTAACAGGGCTGCTGCCCAGTCCGAATGTGGCAAAGTACCTGAAGACTAAGGACCAAACCAGACTTTGTGGTAGCACTCCTGCTGCTTGCCCTCTTTCTCTGGCTAGAGATCCCTGTGAATGGTGCCGTATCTCCACAAGAGTGCAAGGAAGCAGTGAGCTTGGTGTGGTGACTATGAAGGCCTTGTGCACATGATGGGATTTAGTCAGGAAACTTTCAGGTACTTGTGTGAATTCCTCTCTGCCTCATCTGGATGGTATCCAAGGAGTCACATGGCCAAGCCATGCTGAAGTGGCTATGCAGTACAGCAATTGACAAGTGGTGTCCCTTGGGAGTCTGTATTGTGACCAGTGTTATTTAATATCTTTATTAATTACATAGATGAAGGAATCAAAGGCACCCTCAGCAAATTTGCAGGTGACAGCAAGCTGAGTGGTGTGGTTAGCACACCTGAAGGATGGGATGGCATCCAGAGGGATCTGGATAAGCTTGATAAGTGGGGCATGGGAACTCATGAGGTTTAACAAGGTCAAGTACAAAGTGCTGTACCTGAGTTGGGGCAACATCCGATATCAACACAGGCTGGGGATGAAAAGACTGGGAGCAGCCCTGCTGGGAAGGACTTGGGGGTGCTGGTGGATGAGAGGCTGGATGTGACCCAGCTCTTGGAGTCCAGAGAGCCAATTGTATCCTGGGCTGCATCCAAAGCAGTGTAGGCAGCAGGGTGAGGAAGGGGATTCTGCCCCTCTGCTCTGCTCTGCTCTGGTGAGACCCCACCTGCAGTGCTGTGTACAGCTCTGAAGTCCCCAGCACAGGAAGAACATGGACCTGTTGGAGTACATCCAGTGAAGGGCTGTTACTGTTGTCCGTAGGGATGGCGAGAAATCACGACATGGAAGTCCAGGATAAAATGACATTATTTAATTAATTACAGACTCATTTATATAGCATTATTCGCAAAAGTGGTATATATAACATTATTGGGTGCTTGACCATACACCTCCCAGAGTGACTGGCTGAATGCTACGATGCCTATTTCAAAATATTTTCTTCAGTGTGGAAAACAAGACTGTTCATAACAAGTTTGCACCTGTAAGATAAAGTCTTGATTTACAAAACCCTCTACACTGTTTTCAGCTATCTAGTGTGAGAAAGGAGACTTTCCAAGCAGCTGTAAAAAATAGGAAAATTTCTCTGCCAGCCTATTCAGCATCTACAAAGGGCCACCAAGTTCTTTGTAGGGATGGAGCACCTTCCCTATGAGGAAAGGCTGAGAGAACTGTGTTTGTTCAGCCTGGAGAAGAAAAGGCATCACATTAGGGTGACCTAATTGCAGCCTTCCAATACATAAAGGGAACCTACAAGAAAGATGGGGAGGGACTTTTGACAAGATCATGCAGTGACAGGATAAGGGGGAATGGCTTCAAACTGAAAGAGAGTAGGTTTAGATATTACGAAAAAATTCGTTACTGTGAGGGTGGTGAGACACTGGAATAGGTTGCCCAGAGAAGTTGTGGATGCCCCATCCCTGGAGTGTTCAAGGCCAAGTTGGATGAGGCTCTGAGCAATCTGCTCTAATGGAAGGTGTCCCTGTCCATGGCAGTGGAGTTGGAACTAGATGATCTTTAGGGTTCTTTCCAGTCCAAACCATTCTGTGATTCTATGAATTCCAACAGGCAACTTGTGCAGGCTGTGGAAAGGAGCATGATGAGCAATTATGCACTGTGTTGCAACACAGCTACACAGGGAGGTTTAAATGCCTCTTTCCAGCTATTGCCTGATTGCTGCTGTGTTAATAGGAGCAAGGATGCTCTCTCTTTTGGCATTAAAACCCTGCATGTGCAGTACAACATTTGTAGCAGGGACTTCAGCTTTCAACTAGTTTTGCTGCTACTTTTGCAATCTTCTACCTTCACTGTCATCTCCATCCTTCTTTTCTAAAACTGTCATGCCTGCTATCCATCCATCACAGCCCCTTGCCACCTGCTTCAGGATTTTAACATCCATTGGGATGTTAAAAAGCAAACACATTGCTTGGCATGTACAGTTTTTGTAGTAACAGAACAAGTGAAAGCCCTAGAAAAGGCATATTGGTTAAGTTTTATTAATGCACTAGACTTTAGGGAAGACAAGACCTACCTTGAAGGTAGGGCCTAAATCAAATGCTTCAAATGCATAAAGATCTTCAGACGTAGAACTTTGGAACAGCTACTACTGCAGATTTTTTTTTTTAGTTTGTTGCTGTTTTGGTTTTTTTTTCTTTCTGTATGCTTTAGGATGCTAACCAAAAGGGACTTGAAGAAAAAAGTAGGGCTTCACTTTGGACTATAACTGTCTCCCACCAATATACTTAGTGTTTCCTTTTACTTCTGTATCAGCTGGGAAAAGTGGGGGGGAAATGGAGCAAGTTGGTAAGATAGCCTGGCTTGGTTTCTCCACCAAGATCTTCTGTTTCCTGATGTATTACAGTCTTACCTCTTCCAGGGTAAGTCACTGACTTAGGGCAGTGCATGTCCACCAAATAACTGTGAGTGGCTGCCCATCTCAATGTCCTTGCCAATCAGCTGAGCCACCTGCCCAACCTTTGCTTCAGATGTAGATTCTGTAGAGGGGATGAGTAACCTAGAACTGACCTGCTTACTGGGTTCTAGGGCCCAGATCTGGAAAGAAAGACCAGATTAATATTACAAAAAGTGAAAGAACAGCCACTGAACAGTTAGCATAGAGCCTGGAGTTTGGCACTAGGCTAGGAAGATGGAGGCAGGGAAGAATTGGTGCAGTTTTGAACATGGAAAACCTATCTTAACACAAGTCTAAGAAAGTGAAGTTGGGTCGGGATTTTTTTTCTTGTGAACTAATGGCGAGTGCTAAGCCTTGAAGAGGGCCAAGATCATATGGTGTTCAAGTAAACACCTATTTTTGTTACAAAAAGTTTGAACTGTTCATCTCAGCCTTCTAGTCTCCTGGCAACAGTGAAGAACAGACCATGCTGGGACCACTATTTTAATCAACCTAATTGTAGATCCTCTGTCTCCTCCCCCAGCAATCAGCCTCCTGGGAGAGAGAAAACCCTTTTGAGCACGTCACCTAAAGAACTTGGAGACTCTTTAGTTTGCCCTGGTGCAGTTACATGTTTTGCAGTGCAGTACTCATTTCATATTTCTTGCCTGGAAACAAGGCATAACTTTGGGGGGGTTTGCATTTTCCTGTCTGTTACATTAAAAAAAATTTGTTGCTTTCACTTCACCAAAAAATTAACTGCAAATAGAAATGCTTTGCAGTTCCAGCGTTTCCCTGACTACCTCTCTTCCTGCCCATGATGTTCAAAAGGCCTTTCTACCTCCTGCTCCTGTCCAGAGAAGTGCTCTCTTGCCTATGCAGATATGCAAAACAATAAATATTTTGTGTACAAAGCATACAGTGATAAGAAACATTTACTCTGATAATGAGAAACACCAACTATTTTCAGTCTTCTTAAATACTTTTAGTACTTTATCAGGGAATTGGTTTATCCTAACCTTAGCCTCCTGGACTTCTGCAGCCCCTGGGCTGCTTTTCCAGCATGGTCAATAAGAGAGAGAAGCCCTGGTGCTGAAGTGTCATCACACAGTGGGAAATTCTGGCATCTGGGATGATACTGTGAACAAGCTCAGAAGTGTGTGGCTACACAGAAGGACTGGTGTAATGGCTGGTGTGAAAATGCTTCGGTGCAGTGTAATTGAACTGCTGCACTTAGTGCAAAGGAACCAGGCTGTCCCTTTGCCTCTCACTCTCTTTCACTGTCTCTATCTATTGGCGGTAAAAGGCAAAAATAACAGTTTTGTATTTTTCTCCTCAAAACTCTATATACAGTACTGGGTGACAAAACCCATCTGCTCTCCTTTGCTGCCTGGCAGCAATATAGCACTGGTCCCAGTGTCATCTGGCAGGGCACATCACAGCTTCCTCTTCTTGCTTTCTCTTCTTCTTCAGAGCACCTGAAAACAAATAGGAAGCCATTTCTGCCCATTTTTTTTCTGGTTACACTCTTTCCCCTCTGTGTTCAAAGGATTGACCTCAAATCTATCCTTATCAGACAAGTGACCTGAAGTGCATGCTTCTAGCCATGGCTCTTCCAGGGTCACTGCTGGAAAGCCTCCCAGGCATGAAAAGAGATTTCTGTTTCCACAGCTGATCCTGCAGCACCCCTTATCCACATAAAACCTGCCCAAGAAATGGGTAGGACCCGCACCAAGCTGAGCGGTTGCTGGGGGTTCATGGTGCCTGTGCCCATGGGGGCACCCTGCTGTGCTGGGAACACTGGATGCCTGGAAGCTCTCCTGCCTCTCCGCAAGTGAGCTCTCAAGCACCAGGAAGTATCTTGGGGCAATTTAGCAGGCACTGGGGGAGGCTGATGCAATTGTTTCTTTATCCCCCCCACTCTGTTCTAGCAAAGGCCTGTCTTATCAGAACCGGGAGCAGCATGCAGCCCTCACGGGGGCACTAAATAAAACCTTTGGTGCTGCTCAATGGCGCCTCAATTTCTGTTATATTGTTGCAGGAATCATACTTTCTTTCTTCATTTGTATCCTTGCTCTCCCTACCCCTTTTTCTTTTGAAAAAATCCACGGAGTGATTAGATTTGCAAATGAATGGGCAGGGAAGTGACAACAGAAGTGAGCTGGAGCTGAGGAGCACAGGTATAATTACTGTAATTAACTCAAGCAGCAGGGGCACAGCCAGTGTTGGGAGCATCGCTGGGAGTTGCCGTGGGCGAGATGGGAGAGGAAGAATGGCCAGCTGCAGAGATAGTCCTCTGCCCCACGGGCCCCCGTTCCCCCCTTGAGTGCCTTGATAAGAAAAGCGTAGTTGTGCCCTGTCCCTGTGGCACGTCCACTTAGGCTGCAGGGACCCACATCTCCGCAGATGAGGTGCCGAGGAGCTCATTCTGTCTTGTACCAAAATTACTCCATGTCCTGCTTGGGCGGCCGCTAAAATGCCCTCGTTTCCTGTAAGTCCCCAGGAGGTGGGGGCACCCAGTGTGCAACAGCAGTAGCTCCCTGCCAGGCAGACAGAGCCAGAGTGCAGGGAAGCAAAACCCCTCAGCGGCAGCTGAGCCCTCGCAGGAGGAGCTGGGACAACTGGGGCCAGCTGACAGCTTGTCTCAGAAGCTCTTCAGCATCAAAATATGTTACCCATTGACTTTGCTAGGTGCTGGTCTGTGACTTTATGGTTGATCTAAGAAATGGCCTTAATGATCTTCATTGCTGGCAGACTGAATAGGAAGCATGACCTTCTCGATTTGGAGAGAATAGCCATGGGTCCATATGGAGACACATGTATGGCATGGGAGGCAGTGTTTCATGCACTCCTGATCATAACACCAGGAAAGTTTTATGATCACTAAAGAAGGAAGCAGTACGTCTTTGTCTGCCCTAACTCCACCAGTTACAGTGCTGCCGTCACTTTTCTCCTCTTGGTAATATACACTTCCATACCCGTGTCATGCTCCTCTGGGAGCACTGCCGGGCATGATGCTCCCCGCACATGCTCCCTGCCCATTTCCATGAGCACACTCTGCCCTCCAGCAGAACACTGTGACACGGCTGCCTGCACCACAGGTCCTGCAACAGCTCTAGCTCTTGGCAGAAGGACTTCTCCTCTTTTTGTAAAGAGATGGGGGGGCTGATTTCAAATACAGGTGTTAAAAACATTAATTGCCATTGGTCCTGTTCTTGGAGTCTGAGACTGACACTGGTTTTAGGGTTTTATAATCTTTCTAGAATGTGATTGTAATTTGTTGGTGGGTGCATTAGATTTAGTGTATGAGAAGTTCCCACAGGAAGACATAAACAAAACAACCCCCAAAACCTCTCTATTTTTGGAACTACACGGACCAGTGAGCCTGGGATGTACACAGTTTTCCTAACTGGGGCTGTAGGGTGAGGGAGGCATGTGCAGGCAGCTGCAGGGGTCTGAGGCTCTGTAGTCACCCCTAGGAACAGTTACACAGGTTTGTTGGAAGAGGACTGTGGTTTTGTTGCTGAAAGATTAATGTTCAAAGCTCTGCTCCACATAGTGTTGAGAGCTCATAAATGTGTGTCTGGTGTATTTAGAAAAGAGATTTGCTGAAGCTGGGTAGGGAATGGTGTGTGTGTTTTGCTGTACTGTAAAAACTTCAAAACTCTCCCTTTTCATTGTGGAAAATACCTGATGTGAAGGATGGGGAATGCAGAGTTCTGTGAACATCTTCGGTTTAGACTTGCTACTGCTGATCAAAAAAGCTATAGGAAACAGGATTGGAAGGGGCTTTGAGAGATCATCTAGTCTGTCTCCTTGCCCAAGGCACGTCCACCTGCACCTCCTTTGCCTTTGTCAATATTTTGACTGAGCTCTGGGCAATTTATTCCAGTGCTTTGCTATTCTTAACAGATTAGCCCAAATCTTCCATGCTGAAGTTGAATTTATTGCCTCTTACTCACCATGGGCATGGAAAACTGATTACTTTTTTCCTTGTAGCAGCTGTTCAGATATTTGAAAACTGTTACGGTGTGCTTCCCTCGTCATCATTTCTTTATCTGGACATCCTCTGTCTGTTCTGTGTACCCTCGTTTGCCATGGATCCTAAATGTTTGACTATTCCCCTTCTTTCCTGGGCTCTCTCCAATGGGCCTCTGTCTCAGAGTGGGACACCCAACACTGGACATAACACTTCAGGGAAAAATCTACATCACAGGTCTGTCAGACTGACGTTAGCATCCCAATATGATACTTGTTTGTCCTGTGGTGGTGAGGCGTGCTTTTTACTGCTTTTCAGACTGTGGTGTGCAGGAACTTCCAGAATTTTTGTAGAATTGCCACCTAGACAGCTGTTCCTTTTTCTGTATTTATGAAGTTGATTATTCCTGCTTAAGTCTAATTACATCAATATGTCCTGGTTGAATTTTATCTTGTGTTCTCAGATCATTTGTCCAATTTAGTGTGATTGTCTTGTAGTCTATTTCTGTCCTCTAGTGTATTCAGTCCCTCCCAGCTTGATGTCATCTGCAGATTTAATAAGTATACTCTTTATTCCATTATTCAAGTCATTAATGGAAATACTGACTAGTGCTGGACCCTCCAATGAATACCTCTAGGATCCACTCAATACACCTTTCATTTGGCAATGAAATAATAACTATTTTAAAGAAATGTTTTGCTAACCAAATGTTATTATCTCACAGTAGGTTCAGCTAGACATACTTCTCTTGAATATCTCAAGTCACACGGCAAAATGTCAAGACATTGCACTTGCTGCCTCCCAAGCCCTGTTACTCTGTTGGAAGGGGAGACTAGATCGCTGTGACTAGAGATGCTCTTGTAAATTCCTATTGGTCGTTATGCTGCTCTTTAGGAATAATTTCTACTTTAGGTTCAATGCTCTCCTGTTTAAAGGATAGAGCTCAGTGCTTTAAACCAATAGCTCTGAGTAGCTTCCTGTGTACTCATAAAATCCACTTCATGCTTGGAGGAAGTTACTTACTACTAGTGGTATTTATACTGAAGGGAAGGCTGAGTCCCAGGAAACTCTGATGATTGGTCACACAGTGAAGGTTGAAGCTAAGAATCGACCCAAGGAAACTTGATCCTGGTCCAAAAAGGTAACTCAGGTAAGCCAGGTTGCAATGGGTAGCACAATTCTGCAACAGCATCAGCAGCTTTCCTCAGAGATGCAGGCACCAAGCAGGGCTGGCTATGACAACCAAGCTCCCTCAGGCTGAGGATGCTCACAGCTTGGATCTTCAGCTGTGCTGGGCACTGGGCTGCCTAACATGCAGGGGCAGTGCTTAAAAGAAATAGAGTAAGCATAGTCCCACATTCCCTAAAGAAATAACTTGCATCCTAATCCAGGAATGAGGATAGGCTGTGCATCCCAGTTGCTCAGAGATGTCCTGGGATGAGAGTTTGGGCAGGCACCTTGCTCCAGGCATGTCCCCTCTCCTTGTGCACATCCTGCTGCTGTCTTTGGTGGCTTGTGGCTCCATTCACTCTGCCTTGCCCAAGGGGAATGAGGGCACTATCTCCCTGCCTCAGGTGAGGAGTGGCACTGATATCCTGCCTGCTGGCACTCTGGGCTGAGCCTTAGCACAGCTGGGTGTGCTGCCAAACACCTCAGCCATGCACTGACTGGACTCTGTTCCTCGACATGTTCTGTAAACGGGCATTTAAATGCTCTGTGTTCAGCAGACAACTGTCAGGGAATATCAAATTGCAATTGTCTGCCTCTCTTGTTGCTTGGATAATTGGATGGTAAAAAGCAGAATACCAATTCTCCCACCACACCAATAAGTGCATGTAGGTATTTTTAGCAAACAAATGTGCCAAAATTTAGAAGCTACTAATTATAGAAAGTCTCAGCACTTTTTTCCTTTTTTTTTTTTTTTTTTTTTTTTGGTCTTTTCTTATTGACAAGAACTCTTTCTCTTGTACTTTGGAAAGAAATGAAGCAATCAACAGCAATATATACTTTTTTCCAGTGGGGGAAAATTTTTTGTTCTGACCCATTAATTCCCAGCTATAATTCCAACATCACACTGCGTGGTGTTAACGTGACTGAAGGGACTCTCTAAAATTAAGGTTTTTAGTTTCTCAGCTCTGCCAAGGGAACACTCACCTTCCACTGCACCATACTGTGAATGAGTGAGAACTGGATGAAAAACTTGGCAGAAAGGGAAGAAAAACAGTAAAAAATCACAGCTACCAATATGTTGAATGCTCTCTTAGTCATGCTGGGGTTTGCTTCCTTTCTGCCTGTTCCTTGTCCGTATTCATATCTAAAGCCCTGATGCTGAAGTCAAGTCTATATGTATATGTGTAGGATCAAGGGGCACAGATTGGAGCTTTTCAGCTGCTTGAAAAACTCATATTACGCTTTTATAAATAATTTAAAAAATAAGGGCTGATCCAAATTTGTAATAAAATGGTGTGACTCATCAAAATGTCATCAAATTACATTTAAAATTTCTTCTTAAAATGACTTTAGCCCAGTAAATATACTGTAAGTTGTGGTGCTACTGGAGCAAGTAAGAGTGTCAGCAGAATTGGGATGAATGTTTGCTGGTACAATAGGTCAGGTGACCAGAGTGGATCTAGTTTTCTTGTGGCTTATGCTTTTAGAAGTTGAGAGTACTTGCCAAGTAGAAAATGGGTGTTCTGCTATAAAAAGGAGAGCATCTGGCCATGGATACCAAAGACCGGCTTCCACATGACTTACACTTTTTTTCTCAGATGTTTCTGATGTTGGCATGTTGCTTACTTTAGCCAGAGCCTGCCCTTAAGGCAAGGCTGGGGAATGGTATTTGAAAAGCATAAAGGTTGCTCCTTTTGGAGCTACCTGCATGTAGAAAAGGAATGTCTAGAGGTGCTTAAACAGAACATGCTTTCCCAGCTTTCTAGAGAAGTGGGAGCTGGATCAAGCCTTGTTTTCCTTTTGTCCTGAAAACCTCTTCCCAGATGGGAATAGGCCTAGCAGCAGAAATCAGATGACACTGGGAAAAGTGGAAAGCAGTAGAGCCTTCTCTTCCCTCTCTGGTGTGCAGCACCCTGGCCACACACAACCTCTTGGGCCATACCTCTCCCACAGTTTCTTGGTGCAATTCAAGTCAGTGCAGTAAAGGTGCTGCTGCCTGGGGGGATCTGCACAGCTCTCTGTAGAGAACCTCTGTAGGATGTAGCCATTCTCTGGCAGCGTGTGGGGGGGGCTCAGAGTTGCAGGGCAGGGAGAGTTCCTTTAAAGATTATTGCTGAGCACTTGGGTTTACACTTCCTCTCAGCAGGTTCACCTCTCTGCCATCTCTGATGTACACCTCAGAGAAGGGGACATCTCTAGGCCATGAGCTCAAACAAAATTAGAAGGTGAGCAGGTATCAGCATAGAGCAGAGCATGGGGATCCAGCTTACTCACATTGTGGTTTTGCACAATTGCTGGCTGAAAAACTATTTTTCAGAGAGTTGGAGTTTGAACTTTGTGACACGTTCATTGAAGCACTCTCCTGTATGGGTTCTCTGCTGGTGTTGAATTCACATTTCACATCTCTTCATAGAAACTTGATTTCTCTTCTATTGTTGGTTTGCCTGTTTCCATGAAACTTCTCAGATAGAGATGTACCTGTGTCATAGATTTAGCTGAAATTTGTCCACAAATTAAAAAGCTCTGGAGAGGTGGGGGAGGCAGGAGGAATGGCATGCTGCTGCAGGTGCATACAGTATGTGCCTATGAGCCACCTTCCCTACAAGCGGGCTGATGCATTTAGCAGCAAGTCCCAGTCAGGCTCTTCCTCGCTCTTGCTGTTAGTACACAGAGCTTACTGACTGCCTGCTTGGGAGACCTTGAAGATGGGATCTTCTTCCTTTCATGCAACTCTTGCAGGAACTCCTGTCTCGACATACTTCCATGGCCTCCACATACCCCTTTCCTTAGCCAGAGTCCCCTTCCCTTCCCCGAAGTGCTTTCTTCTCTTTTTTCAACAACTCCTTGTTCTTCTTTCCCTCTCTGCCCTCTCTTGCCACTCTTCTACCCCTCTTACAAAACACTGGCTTGGGGAGCAGCAGAGAGGGTTAAACCTGCAAGGTCTCCTGGCTGGAGAAGCGTTGGTGGCCTCATGCATGGTAAAGTGCCTTTTTGGCATGCAGAGCTGTGAACAACCACCCTCTCCCTCTTCCCCTCCTCGGGCTCTGTGCCAGCGGGCAAGCATTTGCAAAGCAAAATTACAGAGCTCTCTGGGTAATGATCTGCCCATTCGTTCTGTACAGCAGGTGGCTGGAGGCTGAATCCACGCCACTCCCTCTCAGCTCAATTCCCATGCACATCAGGAAGAGATGGCTATTCCTCCCTTACAGCTGCTTTCAGGGAAGAGAGGCCAGGGGAGTCACCCTCCCAGCAGAAGCATGCCGTGGGGGTGAATCTCTTCCTGCAGAGAGCTGCAGTGGGCTCCGACCAGAAGGGCCAGATTCAAATGCCAGCCACGTGCATGGGCAGAGAGGGGATGACATCTTCACTGAGACTCATGCAATGTGGCTGTGCAAGACAGCAGCACCGTTTCCCCACCTGCCAATTCTCCTTGGGGCATCAGGGTCAGAGAGTTGGGAAGCATCAGGCATGTCCCTTCTCAAACCTCTGTTCCTCTGTCTAAAACCTCTGATCCTGTGAGTCATAGACTGGCTGCAGGGACCCCCCAAACTGCTGACATTACTGGGGAGGAGTTGGGAGGCTGTTTTGACTTTCCGGCAAAGCTCCGGAACAGCCCATAGTGCTCACTTCTGATCCTAACTGTTTACCCTCTTGCATTAAGCCAGGTTGGATAAGGCCTTGAGCAACCTGGTCTAGTGGGAGGTGTCCCTGCCCATGGCAGGGGGATGTTGGGACTAGATGATCTTTAAGGTCCATTCCATCCCCTCAACATTCTATGATTTATCTGTATTTCTCCTCTACTATTTGCTTACTCAAAGAAAGGCTGAGCAGGTGTGTACGGAGTCTGCAAGGCCACCAGCGAACAGGCTAATCCTGGCTGTGGTACATCCATGTGATTTTCCCCTCTTCCCTTCCCCTCATACTGCTGCTGAAGGCTTCCTATACCAGCACCATCCTGCTTCCCCCTCCTGCCCTGCCAAATCCTCCTTGGAGCCATCAGCCTGTAGGATTTCCTTTCACTGTGTTGGGAAGCACAGTCCTTTTACATCAGTAGGAGGGAAGGAGTGTCAGACCACAGACAAAGAGGAGCAAAAGGCCCCTAAGCATGTCACATCCACTTTCTTTTGGTTGCTGGAGAATAAACTCTGAGAATTAGGAAGATGAAACTTTATCTTTTACACCGTTAAAAAGGATGGGTGGTGTATCCTGTTCTGGATAAGAACTCAACCTGTATCTCTGTACCCATTTTATTCTCTGTGACTCTTAGCGCTCTCTTCTCCCAGAAGGAATCCTGTTAGGAGTCTCTCATCTGCATTTATCTTGCAACATAAATATTTTATAAACAAAGGCAAATACTGTTAAAGGGCATTCTGAGACATTAACTTATTCCCCGAAGCAATAGAAAAACAAAGCAACTTCATTAGCCATAATATAGCATAATGCCCGAGTGTCTCACTTTGGATGGAAGAGCTGGGCTTGCTCAGGTAAGCCAGGACCTCTGGGGACTGGGATGCACCAAATTACATGCACAAGGATGGAGGCTCTTCCACGACACAAAAGTGAAGCTCTCCTTTTTGGGGAGTTCAGCTTGATCCAGCAGTAAAGCCTGTGTGGTCACAGAAGTGACATACAAAGCTCAGAGAGTCACAGATTCCTAGTCCTGTTGCAACTCCTGAAGTCAGTCAGAGCATCCAGAGGAAAACATGTGAATGCTGCCGTCCTGGTGTGGTTGCCTCTGGGGCCCTGTGTTATTTCTTATGCTTTTTGGCTTCTGCGTGAAAACAAAACCCAGTGAGCAATAACTTCACAACAGCAAACAGAGGAAGACAGGGGGATAACAGAAATGTGGATTGTAGTGAAAAAGGAAGCGGGGGGAAAAAAAGACCATATGGAGAGGATGAGTCCAGGGGACAGAAATCTGAATTATGACCTCTTCCTAGCCCTCTAGAAGTTTAGTTCTTTTCAATGCAGTGTAGGTCCTGTAAAAAATCATGTATGATAGAGCACATCTTCATATATAGAGATTGATACTTGAAGTACTTTAAAATATGTTACAATCTGATAAAATGTTATATGTATTGCAGTATTCTTCCCATCTGTTGTATCTTCTCCCTTGTGATCTTAAAGCACATTGCAAGTTTTCCATTCATTAAGTTTCCCAGCATCTTTTTAGGGCAGGCTTATCTCTGGACTACAGATAGGAAAATTTAAACTGAGAGTTCAAACTGCTAAGCTGAGAAAATGACCCAGCATCCCAGGCCACAGCAATGCTGGTTAATTTGAAGCCTGTCCATCAAGACAGTCACCCATACAGCTGCATAGGAGGGGCAGTGACTTGTGCAGAGCCCATGGAAGAGCTGAGGAAGAGGAGGCTCTGCTACCTTGTATTTGTGCTGGCATCTCATGGGAAAGCTTCATTCACTGGCATGGGGCTGACTCCAGCACAGATCCAGCCATGTGAGCAGTCCCCAGAGGGAACTGTTAAGTGCTTAGGACACAGCTACTTTGGGCTTTGAAATCTGTGGCTGTGCTCAGGGCAGGTCCCTCATCACCAGGGCCGCCCAAACTAGCTCTGGCTCCTCCAGCCCTTCTCCAGTCCATTTCTTCCTGTCATCTCTGCATCACTCAGCCCAGAAATGCTGCTGCCAGGGATTGGGAACCTACATGCGCTGCCTTGTCGGTGGCAGCCTTGGCCAGTGCTCATTTTGCTTTTAGCACTATCAGCCTGTGGAGAAAATATTGCAGCTCTGGTGTAGAGAGGTCTGTCTCCCTCAACACGTGATGTACCTCCAGCAGATGAAAATTTGGTACTTTCAACACAAGAAAAGGCAAAGCTGGGGATGGGCAATTCAGTGTCTTTAGATCGCTCCCCTATCTGTATTTCTTTTTCAAGAGAGGTGGCTTCTCTGCCTCTCTTTGCTGCTGGACAGCCCTGTCACAGCCTGTTAAGTCAGCGGCCTCTCAGCATTACCCTGGTGCTCCCTCCTGCCAGCAGCCTGTGTGCGTGTACACTGGAAAAGGACTGAGGGTACTCATGCCTGTCTTGGGCATGAGTACCCTCCTGACTAGCTTGGCCAGGCTGGGCCAACAGTGGTGGTTTGGTGGTGACCCTCGTGGGCATTGAGTGGGTTGTTTGCAGTTCTGTTCCTGGGACACTTTATCTCAGAGATTGCCACCTACAGGAACACGACCTCTTGCCTGAACTATTCCCTTCATTGCTAAGCTCTTAGTAGAGAGCAACGAAGTGGGGTTTGCTGCAACATTGCTCCAGTTCTTCTCCCAGGCAGGTCCTACTGCTGACTCGGAGCTTGGATCATTTCTGTGCCCAAAGAGAGAAGACAGGATTGGATTTAGATCTTGGATGCAGCTGCAGCAAGCGAGAAACATTGGTCTTTGGTAAACCAGAGCTGGCACAGGCCCTTAGGGCTATCAAAGCGATGCAATTTTACCAATATCAAATCCTCCTGAAAATTAAACCTGTTCCCACCCCCTGGGAGGATCCACTGTGGAGTGAAGTAAGTCTGGCTTGGAAATGTGTACTCCGTTTGGATCTCACTCCTCTCCTCTGACTGCTCTGCAGCACACGCTCCTGAAAGTGATTCTTCTCAATCCGTTGCACTTGTGCCACTGCATAAGGAACAGGAGATGCTTCCAGAGTTCACACTGAGTGCCACAGGGATCTAAAATAAATACTGCCATGTAATAGATTTTTATCCACTGCCTTGCCGTAATCCCCATCTGAATCCCTTCCAAATTGCAGTCGGGCAGCTGTTTGTACAAGTCAAACATTGATTCAGCTGCTCTCAAAAGGGATTCAGGAGGTACAGGCTGGAGGGAGTGCTAGCCAGGGTGCTGGAACAGTGGGATTTGTTATGAGCTGAAGGGTTAAACTCTTCCCACAGCACCCAGCACCAGAGTATCTCCCCTTTCTGCACACGAGGAGGAGGTACCCACATGACGAGGAGGTACCCACAGAAAGGATAATTGCTGAAGCAGTGAGCCTGGCACCTTGAGGAGCTCTCCTGCCCTGCTTCGCAGGGCTTCAGAGGGCAGGATCACAACAGCACTCTAGTTCTAGGTACTTCAGCTTCTGCTAGCAACCATTGCTGCTACCTGCAGCAGGGTAAAATGACCAAGACAGAAGCAAGCAGGAAGAAAAGATGCAAAGTCCATGAATGACTGCTGAGCTAGATGGGGGCTAGATAACTGGCAATGATATTCTACTGGAGCAGGGGAAAGAAATTACCCTGGCAGTTGATCACCAACAGATGAATCAGAGAAGTTCAGTCTAACCAAAACAGATCTGAGCAAAATCTCAAGTTTAGCCTAGGAGGAGTGTTAAACTATCAGTGAAGTGGCTTAAGAGTTTCTGTGCAGGGTATTTAGGCTCATTTCCACAATTGCAGCAAACAAGCAGGATTATGGTGCCAGCCAGAGTGGCTGCAGCTTAGGGGCTGGGGCAACCATGTGTAAGGGAACAAGGGGATTGCTGGCAGCATTTATCTCCTACTTGACTTGGAACTTTGCAGATCCAGTCAAAATTGAGGGAGAGGAAACAATTTAATCACCTGATTCCCAGAAAATCCTGCTGCAACCACACTGGCCACAGACTCAGGTCATCTCAGGTTGGGAGGGAGAAGAATGGAGCTGCCCACTCTCCAGGAGAGTGAGAGCAAGAGGCTTAAGGCTCCTCAGTGCTAGAGAAAGTAACGGAGTGCCCTGCAGCTCACGGCCCTGCTTGAAAATGATGGAGGCTGACAGATCTGGGATTAATCTAAAGGTTTCAGCTCTCTGAGCACTGAGTGGAAATTTGCCTGGAAACCACAGCGCCGGAGCTCAACATGATGAAAGCACTAACTGGAAGGGGGGAGGCAGAGGCAAGTGTGGGTCAGATAGCTCGCCCCACCTGATTATGCGCAAAGGCTAGAGCCCTCGTCTCTTGCTCTCTCTGCCATGTGTCTGGGTAGAGAGGGAAGGTATTTAGTGCTAATAAGAGCATTAAGAAATAGGCCACTTTTATTTTGTACGTTAGGCAGCCTCTGCTTCGGGTGCAACTTTGCATTGCTAATTAGATTCAAAGGGAAAGCTATACTCTCAGTGCTCAGCACTCCTGATTGTACCTGCTCATGCTCTCAGAGGAGCCAGGTCAGGTAGCCTGCACAAATACTGCGAGCTGTGGTTTTCCCTATGCAGGTATTTGTAGGTGCTAGGCTGCTTGTGTGGGATGAAAAGACAGTGTGGGAGGCTGACTAAGAGCTGAAGCCAATGTGTGCTCTGCTGATGCAAACTTGGACTTCTCTTGTTCATCTTGTCTAGCAGCATATGAGAAAGGGTACATTCTGCTCTGTCTATAGCTTTCCTGTGAGATTAGGAGGCTGACCTAGTCCTGAATGTGGAAGGCCAGGATTCATCTGATTCAGCATCCTTTAAAACTGCTGCTTTAGCCCATAAAGTTATGGGGACATATCAACTTTTTTCCTACTACACCCAAGTGCAGTTTGCAAGGAAGGATGCATATGTCCCCCCTTGCCCTCAGAGACCAATAACCTTTAGCTGAGGCTGACGAAAATCTTTTCTCAGTGCAAGAGAATCACAAAGTCTGCACATTCTGTACTACGTGAGTCTCCAAGTATTAGCACAGCTGTCACACTTAGCCATGTCTGCACGTTCATGCCTTCATATCCAATTCCAATACAACACTGCCATCACCCCTGTTGCTCACATCAAAGGACTGAATGCATCACAGTGCACAGTTTTAACTCCTTTCAGTTTAGCTTGCTCTATAAATACATTACCCACAGTGAGTGGGCATGTGCAATATATCCCTGTGTAAGGTTCTGCTTAGTGCTGCGGATGGGGCTGCTGATCTGATTATTTTAAAGTCACTGGGCTACATCTACCGTAGGTATAAATTGGTACAGCACAGTGGTGTTGCCAGTTTATGCTAGGTGAAGGTCTGGCCTATAATATGAATCTATAATAGAAACTTGCTTGTGTTCCTGAAAAGAGGAGATATTTTGACTGTATAACCAAATTGGCGTTCTTATCCAGGCTTCTACATGGTAAAATTGTAATTCCAAAATTATAATTGTTATTAAATTATTAAATAATGTAGCAGTGGAAGGTTAGTTTAAGGTTGTGCTTCTTATTTATTTGAAGTGATATTGTTGAACCAAAATCAGCATGGTGATATGTCCCAGCACACAAACTGGATATGTACCAGAGATGAATGAACACAGGCACAGTTTCAGACCAACCAGCCAAATCTGAACACATGTCCTCTTCTAAGAAAGGAGTTTAGGAGAAATAATTTTCAGCTCCATGATCCACACACCCAGTCATTATCACAGACATTATGATGGTCTCTCCCTGCTTATATTTTAGAAAATCTCAAAGCCTGAATTGCAATACAGTCGTTGCTAATTCAGAGTAAGTGGGTTACACTGCAGCTGGTGTCTGTTTGCCCATCTGATGTATGAATAGCAATCGATTTGGATTTTTTCACTAAACATGGTGTGATAGTGAGTATGAGATGGCTGTCAAATGTCCATGAGGAATTATGCTTGGTTTGGTTAGAAGACTGATGCAGATTGGCCACCCTATTAATGGGTGAAGCATACCATCCTCTCCAGCCTGGGGAGTTGTTTTTCCATGGGCATCTTCCTCTGTATTTAGTCTCAGAAAATATAACAACTTATAGCAAATAGAGGAAATAAGTGCTCCAGTTCTGAGTCCTGTACTAGATGAATTTCCAAAAAATGTTTGCTAATACTCATCCTGGGTTTACTTTGTTACCTTCTTTTTGTTCTTTTCTATTAGATTTACCCTCCTTTAACACCTTACCTTTTCTTTGGAGAGACTGCCAAGATTTGGAGATGATTGCCTTTTTATTCTGCCATTATATAATTATTATGTATAATCATAGAATCATGGAATATCCTGAGCTGGAAGGAGCCCACAGTGATAATCAAAGTCCAACTCCAGGCCCTCTACAGGACAGCCCCAAAATAACACATGTTCCAAGAGTGTTGTCCAAACACCTCTTGTACTCTGGCAGCCTTGGTGCCATCACCACTTCCCTGGAGAGCCTGCTACAGTGCTCAATCGCCCTCTGGGTGAAGAACCTTTTCCTAATATCCAACCTAAACTTCCCCTGACACAACTTCATGTCAATCCCTTGGGTTCTGTCACTGGTCACTGGAGGGAAGAGATCAGCGCCTGCATCTTCACTTTCCCTCATGAGGAAGCTGTAACTGCAATGAAGTTTCCCCTCGATCTCCTCTTCCCCAGGCTGAGCAGACCAAGTGACCTCAGTCACTCCTCAGACAGCTTCCCCTCCAGACCCTTCACCATCTTCTTAGCCCTCTGTTGGACACTCTCTAATAGCTTTTATGTCCTTGTATTTGGTGCCCAAAACTGCACACAGGACTTGAGGTGAGGCCACACCAGTACAGAGTAAAGTGGTTACTTAATGGTAACATTATTAATTGCTATCATAAACATAGATACACCCAACAGAGCTTTACAGTTGTTTCAAGCTCTTTTAACTTTATGAAGTCTGTTCTAGGCTGTTAATCTCATTCTAGGACTGAGATGTGGGGAGAAGCCCTTTTCCCAATCAAGTTGACAGCAAGTCTGCTGCTTTGAGTTCTTGGGAGACAAAGCACCGGGTAAGCTCTACATACTGTTGGGAACATCAGAGAAGTAACTCTGTGAAACAGCACTGCAGTTTGTGTTTATTCTCCCTGGGTGAGATCTGTGTTAAGGCACTTCGTTTACAAGTGATGACAAAGTTGTTCTCTGCTGCAAGCTGAGCCTGAAGGCAGGAGGCCAGTGTGTGATGGAGAAGATGGAGTTTCTCAGAGCGATACATTGCCTTTGCTTTCTCATAGCACAGTTTTGAGAAGGAAATTCTTTGGCTTGATGTTTAAGTACCAGAGACAGAATCAGTGATGCTGGGGAGAATTCAGGGGTGGGAGGGAGGTAAATAGGCTTGGATGAATCAATAACAAACTTGAATCTTTGATCAAAACATGAAGTGACATGCCTGCCTCCTTCCCCTCCCTGCTGCTGTCTGTTCCTGCCTCAGATAAAGCTCGGGGAAGTTGGGGAGTTAACAAATCTTTTTTAGTAAGTGACTTTGCATCTCTACACAATCTCCACATATGGGGGTATATTGTGCCAGTCCCTAAGATGATGTGACATGACAAGTGAAGAGACAAAAGATATATGAACCTCATGCAAGAGACCATGTGCAATTTCTGTCTTTGTGGAGCGAGCTGTACTGCAGACAGGCTCTCCATCAGGGGAATGTTAGAGCTCAGGTTTGTCTGGGTTCTGTTCTCTTCTGTGCTTGTTGAACATTAGGTTGGAAAAAAGCTAAGCTGCTGAGACTTGAGTTTTGGTGCTTTCCTTCACCCCACTGCTGCTGTTCCATACTGACCTTCCTTGCTTAGCTTCTTCTGTGTGTCTCACCATGGGTGGTTGGAGCACACTGCTGCTTCCCTGCCCTCTGCCAAGCCTGATGCTCCATGACTTCTGGTCCTGCCACTTCCAGGTGGATATGGAGATAACCAGCAATGTGTTGGCTCTTTCCCAGCCAGTCCCTGCCAGGGAGACAGCAGCAGCACTTAGAACAAACATTATCTTTTTCAGTACATCAAGCTGTGATAAGTTGGGATGGTACTTGTGAGAAAAACAGTAATGTGTGTTGAAAGCAAAAAGGACTGTCACCTCAGACCCTGGCCAGCTGAGGGTCTGCTTGCTGGCATGAGATCACTGCTGAATTTTGAAGATATGTTTTTCCACACAGATTTGAGAGCTGCTAATGCCATGACTTTGCATCATCAGTGTGGCAGAAATGAATCTGTGACATTGCAATGGAATTAAAACAGAGAAGAAAGTGGTGGAACCTAGCCCAGGATCCCCAGCTTTTGAAAGCAGGCTTGAGTTCCTGCAAGGACCTGCTTCCAGTGGAAACTCCCCTGAGCTTATGCCTTTCTCTGAGGCAAAGTTTGGAAAATATTTGACTGAGGCACTTTAATACAGAGGCATTGCTTATAAAGTGGATTGGTCCAACATGTAATATGTTGTAATGATTTTGGTCACTCTGTATGCTACAGTCTCTGCACAGTCTACACTACAGAAGCTTATGATCTTGTGTTAAAGGTGACAGTGCTGGTTTATGGTCCATTTTATACCATTGTGTGCTGCCCCAAGCCAAGGTTGCAGCCTTGCAATGGTGTAAGTATAGTTGGTCATGCCTTGGGGCAGGGGGATGGATTATGTAATCCTTGAAGTCTCCCTTCCAGACCTATTGTCTGTGATTGAAATGCACACGAACCTTGGAGGAAAAACTAACCTGCAGTGCCATGGTCCAACTTTTTCCACCAACTCTTCAATTGATGGCTCCTTTCTAGATACAAATCCTTCACAGATTCTTTCCCCTTGTCTGCAGCTCTCTAATTCTCCCTAAGTGTCTCTGTGAGTGCAAAACCACTTCCATGGGAATAACTGATGCCTTTTCCCCTAGCAGCAGCTGTGTCCCCTGCCCCATGATAGAAGAAGATGCTCCAGAAGCAGTGTCAGCTTTTTTCTACCACTGTGTTGTTTACTCCAGCCCCTCTTCCCCAGTTGCTGCTGACAAGGTAGCAATTATGCTCCCATCGATTCCTCCTCTTCAGGAATCACCCTGTGCACACTGGCACACTGTCACAATCAATAGCCCAGCCCTTGTGCAGAGACAGCGAGGGGGCCAAAGAGGCAATTTGCTCACTGGACAGGTTACAATGAAATAATATTGTGTCAGGAGGTGAAGTGGCAGAGTGGCTGGCACTAAATATTTCCCTCTGCATTGCCACAGGGAAAGCTGGGGCTTGGTGAGATTTAAAGTCAGGCTCAATACCTGCTGCTTAGATCCTCTTGGAGATAAAGTGTAACTGAAAGAATGTGGGGAAACGATTGTTTAGGAGACAAAATTGATGTGGGCCTTTAAACCTATCACTTCAAAATCGTTCTGACTAGGACTGAGAGGAGGAGATTAAATACCTTTCATTTTTGACCTCTAGCTGATAGGTATTGAACACATACAGGGTTCATTGGGGATAAAACTCAGGGCTTTCAACAGCCAAACTCAATCAATTAGCTTATTGGTAAAAGACAAATATTGCAGGCAAAAAAAGGAGGTTCATGCCTTGGCAGTCACTGCTGTCATCCCATTTTAGAGGCATATTACAAATTAGGCAATCAAAGGTATCACTTTCAGCCAATTTTTAACAGGCAAAGTAGGGGGAATTTCAAGACTTCTCAGAAATATTTTTATTTTGTTTTCAGTAGCCCCTTGATTTTGTATCTCAGACGAAATGAGTAAAGAGCTTTATGCCTGTTACTCCCTGGTTCAAAGTTCATGCCTGATACGTGGTAGTTGTCTCTCCTGAGTAAAGTATATTACAGTCTTCAGCTTTGCTGGGCAGAAACAGGACACTGTGGGTGCTGCTTAGCTCAAGGGCCTTGGTGACCATACTACCCATTTGCACCCACTGTCCTCCCAGCATAGATCAAATACTTAAAAACACAATACTGATTTCTGTCATGGCATCTGTGTTAACTGGCACAGGATAACTATGGGGCACTATTAATCTGGAAGCTGCAGAGCCAGCACAAGTCATCCAGGGGCCCTGTGAGCAGCCTGCATTTAGACTGGCCACCGACTGCTTTTCAACACGGGGTCCTTATCCGTGGCAGCACTGGGATCCATCTCTGTGTTGTGCTGGGCCTGAGAGCATTGCCCCAGAGAAACCATGGGATGGCTGGAGGCTGCAGGAAACCCCAAGGGCTTAAAACTCTGTTAAAACAGAGGTTAGTGTATGCGTGGAAGCCAGTAATAACAAGGTATTCAGTCAAATGTGGGTTCATAGGAAAAGAAGGCTTAGTGTTTAGACCTGGGAAACTGCCTGAAGACTGCTGCTGCTCCCAGCTATGCCTCACACACTGCCACCCAGGTGCATCATTTAGGCCAGATTTTTCAGAAGTGCCCAGTTATTTGGAGTGCTTCATTAGTGCTAATCCAAGTGTGGAGCACCTGCAGATGCCCTTCCATTAGCAGGACCTAGCAAGCCTCTGTACATCTGTTCATCAAGTCAGCCAGCAGTTAGGCATCTTGCAGTTATAATGGAGGCTTTCTGCTTTTAGCATCTCTCAGTTTCCACCTTTGTGAAATGGAGGCAATGCTGCAGGAGATAAACAGCTTAGTGGGAAGCCCACAGGCAAGAATAGCCTTTACACACTACATGGCAGCAGGGAAACCTTGGGTAACTTGGCACTCCTAAGAAAACCTGGGTCTTGAGTGCCATCACAGGATGCTCACTCCAGCTGCACGGCTAAGCCCTTGGGGTTTCCTGCAGCCTCCAGCCATCCCATGGTTTCTCTGGGGCAATGCTCTCAGGCCCAGCACAACAGAGATGGACCCCAGTGCTGCCACAGATAAGGTCCCCCTGTGTTGAAAAGCAGTCTGTGGCCAGTCTAAATGCAGGCTGCTCACAGGGCCCCTGGATGACTTGTGCTGGCTCTGCAGCTTCCAGATTAATAGTCCACAGTTATCCTGTGCAAATGCAATACAGGACTGTTTGCCCCTTTGTGAATAAATGGGGGCAGCAATGTTTGAGCCAGGCCTGGCAAGGTAGGGAGCAATTCCCTGGCAAGCAGAGAGCATCTGGCTTCCCCCAGCCCTGCAGAGTCAAAGGACAAGGCATGACCCACCCTCTCCATGCTGTACAGCTCCCATCTCTGCCAGATGAATGGTGCTTATTTGTCACCACAGAAAGGAAAACCCAGCCATGTGCAAGCACAACATCTGCTCGGCGGGGGCTGCCGCTGCTTGGCACTCGCCAGCAGGAGGCTCAACACAGTTTGCTGGACCCCGCGCCACGCTCCCTGGGGGCTCTGCAGCGGCACTGGCTGCAGTGCAAGAAGGGTCAGGGGTGCATGTGCCTCCCGCCAGCAGGCTCAGAACTGCTGCATCAGAGCCTAAAGTGATGATTCCGTGGCTGTGTAGGGATGTGAGCAGGGACTGACAAGCTGAGGCCAGTGGGCTCTGGCGGGGCAAGTCGCCTGCCTGTCCCTAGGGGTTCGGAGGAGTTGGGCAGAGCGGGCTGGTAGCTGATAGCTGTTTGGCTGCATTTCCAAGGGTTTGCCATGAGAATTTGGATGATGCCTCCCTTTTTCTGTGGGGTTTCCTACCTGGAAATGCATTTAACAAGGCATTTGAAGATTTCTTTATTTTTGTCCTTTGCAGTTCAAATGAATCTGACTGAAATCCTTAAATGACAACACTTTTTTTGGTACTGATTTGTCTCTGGATGTGACACTAATGTCTTCCCCTCTCCAAGATATTGTGGTTGAGTTAAGGCATAGCATAGCCCTGCCTGGGGGCAAAGGGCAAAAGGAATGGGTTCTTGTGCAAGGCAGGAAAGCTCTGTCCCAACCATGGGGCAGCATCAGCCCCCAAGATGCAGGGGTGTTGTGGGGTGCAGGTCTCCCCTTGTTGAACTGACAAGTCCATGCCTCTTATCTGTATTTGTGTAGTGATGAGGGCTTTCCACTAGAGAGAGACATGAGAACACACAGAAAACCTGTTTGCTATTTGTATCATACAGTTCACCTGGCCAACATGGTGCAAAAGGGCATGGCTGGAGCTGATAATTAAATGAGTTTTTTTGCCCTGCTGAAATTTTTACCTGTCTCTTCTGACTGACACTTGACAAACATGTCTTCAAGACGGGGTTTGGCAAGGAAAATCCTAATTTTTTTTTTGTTCTTGCTTTAAAACAACTTGTTTTTATCCTTTTTATCCTCTGTAATTCTTACAGAAGAGGCAAAAATATATTGAAATATTGGACATCTTACAATGAAAAAATAAAGAAACTTGCCAAAAATACTTTTATTAGAAATACAATTTTTTGAGAAAATGTTCAGCTGGTTGCTGTTTATCTGACAAGTGGATATTACCCAGGCAAAAATTGGTAACTCTCATGTACCTTTTTTTCTCTATAGACAAAAACCCAGTTCAGTGATCTCTGAAATATGCACATCCTGTGGAAGGACCATGATGATATTGAACACAATACATTTAAGAGCAGAAGTAAAGCATAACTTTTTCAGCTTAAAATCCTAGGGAAATAGAAATGTGGCCAAGGACAGTGGTGTTAATACTTCTTTATTTATGTGTCATGCTGTAATCCTTGTAGGCAGGCAGGCCTGTGCTTTGCACACCAGAGGAAGCTGGTCCTCTCAGCTGTTTCTCACCAAAGACCCACACAGCCAGCAGAACCAAACCCTCTTAGCGTGGTGTTGGAACAGTGCCCATTTGAAGGGAAGAGCACTGTTGAGTGACGTGCCTTTAGCACATATCTATTGTTATATGTATGCAGTGCAGGTTTTCCTTTGGGGTCACCTGCAGCTCTGAGTGTGGAGGGTGCATAGCACCTAAAGCTGCTTTGCCTGGGATTTGTGCTGAGCATACAACTCAGGGTGGCAGGGCTGTGAGTCACACAATTTCTTCTATTTTTGGATCCTGTTTCTGAATGCTTTCCCCTGTGGTATATGGGTGGTTGGAGGCAACACACACATGCAGGCTTCACATACTGCAAATAGAAAGCCTGCATTTAAAGGCCTCCTATTGCTTACTTGCAGATCCTGCCAAGCTTCAACCTGCTAGTCTTGATAAACATACTCTCCTGGGGTGTTGCTCACTGGGAACAGATGGTCCCATGAGAAACAGATGGCCTCAGAGCTGGGAACTTCCAGGAGCTTTTGTGGGAGATGGGATCCCATCCTTTACCTCAAAGGCCCATCCTAAAGGCACAGTGAGAGCACTCTCCTCTAGCGTGTTTCTCATCCCATGATAAATCCCCTTTCATTGCCATCAGGTCTGAGAGGGTACTTGAAGCAGGGGGTTCCAATGCGCAGGCAGTGTCCTCCTTTCTGAAGGACACAGAAGAAATCTGAGGAGTGAAGATGGAAATAGGTAAAACATACAGACTCAAAGACTATGAAGTAATGGCCTTACTCTTTGGTACCTCCCAAATGTCTCCTCACCCCCAGTTATGTCTTGCAGTACCCAGAGTAAGACCATCACACATCTCCATCATGACTGGAGACTGCGATGTAAATCCATTGCTTTAGGTCTCTGGTGAGTTAACATGGACCTGAACAAGTCACTTTTGAATATTCACTCTTGAATTACATTCCCAGCTTTGCTCTATCTTATAATCTTGGAAAGCAGAGGTGCTGGATTTAACTGATCCCTTTACCATCAACAACCATTCCTGGAAATGAATCACTGCATTTAGATTGCTTCCCTGATGCTTTCCAAAGAACATCTGACATCTTAAAGAGATGTCTTTTCCTTTTGTGTTTATCTAACCTGGAGATATTATGATTGTAGTAGCTGTGGGATTCAGAACACCAGGGGCAGAAAGCCTCTCTGGATCCTGCCCAAGGCACCCCTCTCCTAGTTTCCTGTTGCATTTCTTGAGTGATATGGCCTAGACCCAAGAAAGTTGTTAAGCTCGGTCATGTTGCGCGCTAGCTCAAAGAGCGCCCGGAGGCCTAGCCACAACCTGACTGGTCCTAGGTGGTCCACACAAAAAGAGAGGACGCAGGAGGGGATGAGCTCCTCACCCGAGGGAGCTGTCTCTGAGCAGGGTGTGAGGACACGCAGGTGGAGGCGAATAAGCAGAGAGAAGGGACTCCTCGTGTAGATTCCACGCAGAACACTTATTCACATGAAAGGGTACAGACAAAGAGGCGAGGATCGGGGGCGGGGGGGGGGGGGAGGGTGTCCAGGGATTTTATAGTGGGGATAGGAAAGGCGGGGATAAGGGATACAGCCGATGGGATAAGAGGCGGGGTTGAGGTAGAGAAAACCAATGGAATTAACACATAGGAGGGACCAATGTCCAAACAACCAATGGGATGTCGAGGGGTGCAGAACTTAGTTAACTAAGGAAAATGAATATTCAGAACTTTATACATAAAACAGGGCGGGGAAAGCATTAACCAATCAACTTGAAATACACAAATTATTAAACTGGGAGATTGGGAGTTCTTCCCCTAACTACGGTGTACGTTACTAACCATTGCTGCCCGACCACCACACTTTGGTTATTGCTGTGGATTTTGGAGTTTTCTCTGGGGTTAGGGTGGCTGCAGCCCCTTGCACCACCACAAACCTCTAATAAATTTGTAGTTGTTCTTAATTTTCCCTTTGAAAACTGGCCCTGAGCTAGTGTGGTTTTCTCAAAACCTACAATCCTTTGATACCAAGTTTTTGTTTGCTCCAGTTTGAAGCCATCTTTATCCAAGGAGATAATACCACACGTAGGGGAATAACTGTAGAGAGAAACTATAGTTGGGAATTTCTACCTCAGGGTCAAGTTTTACCACGTATCACTTCCTCCCTCTGTAACACCCCTCTGGCCTCCTAACAAACCCCTCTCTCCACTTGTTTATGGACTTTCATTCTATTTCAGAAATCTGGTAAATGCAGAAGTTTTAGACAGAAAATGTAGACTAAAAGCTGTTCTGACCCAATGTTTCTTGCCTCTTCTTTGAAAGCCCAGTGCACATTAAATGAAACTTACATGCTTCTTGAAGCTGCCTGTGTTATTATTGGAACTGATGCACATTCACTCCAACCAATCTATTTTTATTTGAACCACTTACTCCATATGAAACCAAGCATAATAACTACAGTCAATACAGATATATTTGTTTTTATTTAAACTCCTAAGTGTGCTAAAAGCAAAAAATGCTTTTCTCCCTGAAAACCAATATATACGTATAATAGGCAGAACATGTACGTATCAGTCAAAGCAGGAGTGGTCGGTGGCACAGGGGCCGCTCCTGACATCGCTGGCACTGCCACCTTCGGCGGCAGGCGCGGGGACCGGGGCTTCTGCAGGGGGCAAGAAGGGACAGGGTCTGTGGGGGACAGCAGCTTCCCCTGGGGAGCTGGCAGCTTTCCCTCCCCGATCGGCGGGAGGGGAAGGGCAGCACGTCCCGGTGCTGCGGGCTCAGGGCGCGGGTGGGCTCGGCCGGGGGCCGCTGTGTGAGCCCCGGAGCCGCCTGAGGAGTCTTCGGCACCTCCGTCAAAGCATTTTTGGGAAGAGGGGCAAGTGCCATGCTCAGAGGCCAGAGCAGCAGGGGAAACCGAAGAGGAGTCCAAGGCCGCGTTGGAGCAGCTGAGCCGGGTCGGGCGGGCTGGGCGGGGGCTGCAGCTGCAGTCGGCGGAGGCGAAGGCACTGACCCCGCTTTCCTGCATTGTTCTTGCGCGCAGGGGCAGTCAGAGGGACGGCGTATAATGTGTGGCGAGGGTACTGGGGAGAAGAAAGTAGGGAAGAGAGTCTTGGCAGAGGCAAAGGCTGTTTCCCCTGTGTGCTCATTTATTTGTCTCAGTACCAGAATCGATAGTTAGAACTTTGTTCATTGACAGTGAATTAAATTGGTTGAAAATTCCCCCCAAATCAGAATCTGGTTTTGCCTATGACATCAAAATACCTCTATGAGTGGATAGAAATGAACCACTTTAGGGATGGGATTTTACCCCGAAAAGCTAACATGAAAGTTAACAGGCATCTTCCTTCTGCTCTCATGGGATCTGCTTGTCTGCTTTCGTTCATCAGGCAGCTTGTCACTTTTCATCATCAGGACATTAATACGCAGGAGAAGAAGAACTTTAAGAATGAACAAAATGGCTTATCAAGGTTGGAGGTGCACTCCAAGGTGGTTTGGGTCTATCCTGGTTGCTCTTGAAATGCAAGGTCATATTGCCTATTCTGACCACACACCTCATCAACTCCTACTTGTGTGAAGTATAAGCAACTGCTTCCTTCCTATCCTTCCTCCACAACCTTACAATATGTCAAAGCCAGGAAATGCTATGATCTGATGAGTAATCGTGGCTAGGTCTTCTGTGTTTTACAGCTCCTTCTAGAGCTCACAGACCATCATCCATGTTTCCTATGCTCATACATGTCTTTTCTGTTAGACCAGTCTCCTCTTGTAACAGCTTTGTCAAGCTGACTCTTCCACAAAGATTCCAAAGCTTCAGTTTGGTTATTCTGTTCCCATGCTCCTAGGCAGTCAGTGCTCATTACCAGAACCATATTAAACACTGAATTGTGAATGGCTTGTTTCCAGTTGCAGGGAGTTATATCCAGCATGCCACTGGACCTGTTCTGAACTCCACAAAAGAAAGAACTCAGACCATTAGGGGAACTTAGACCATTAGCTGGTACACAGAGCTGATTGATCCAGGAGCATCTATTCAGGCAAGCTTCAGACCCCAGTACCTCCCAGTTAATCCATTTAGCATTGTGTTTACATGTTTGCTGAGGCATTCAAAGGGGCTTTATAGAAAGAAGGATTTCTCTATAATGAATGGAAACAAACAAGATCAAAAGGCAGAGATAAGCAAACAGACAGGATTTCAAACCTAACCTGTGTTTAAACTGAGTGGCTGTCAATATTAATAACATAAAAGCAGCAGTGAAGTGTGGCTGACACATGCCAGGTAGAGAATGCTTGGAGACATCTGAAAATCCCATCAGAAATTGCAAAGGCAAATATAATTAGCATGTCTGGAATTGTCTTAATTCATTGGGTCTATATTGTCTTGAGAAGCTGACAAGGGTCCTCTGCACATAGCTTGTGCAGGCACAGCTTTGTCCTTTTCCAGTCCTTTTACCCCTTTTTGGCAGTCTATAGATGGAAGTAGGGGGCGATACTAACACAGGATGTTCCTGCCTGTGGCATAAGGCACTTTTTCACTGTATTCAGGATTCAAGACTTGTTGAAACTGCAGACCCTACTTGTCAGTTCTGCATGCTGGAAGAATTCAATTTTGCTCTGACTAAACATGCAGGTCAGAGGACAGAGGCCATTATCAGAATGGTGTGGAGGCCTGTGGCTGGGCTGGCTGGTGCTGATGCAGGCTGGGAGAGCAAAGTTGTATAGGGGAAAGAGCAGGGAGGCAAGTGTGAGACACTGAAATGGGTAATGGCTCAAACATGGTTAAAATTGCTGGGGAACTTTGCCCGTTGTACCAAACTGTGCAAAGAAGCAACTGCTGATCTGTGACCACTGAAGCCCACCCCCAAATATACCTCCTGATGGGAATTTGGACCATGAGGTAAGCCACTTGATGGGGGAAGTAAACAAGACTGGGGGAGGAGAATATATCCACAAGGAAAGCCAAACTCAGCAGCTGTGCTGAAAATCAGCTCTGGCTAGATTTGGTGGGGGGAGGCCATAGCCCACTGACGTATTTGCTGAGGCTGGGTTTGCACACTCTTCTTCCCTCAGCCAAGGGGAAGAGGAGAGTTTTTGGGTGTGTGATGGTGTAACCTCTGGTCAGGAGAAGACAGAGGGGCTGAACACCCACCACCAGAGGCTACAAGCCAGATTAAAAGGAGACCCTGTGGAGAATCCTCCCTTGCACAAATGGGCTCTGCTGTAATACTCCCTGCCCTGCCCCTGGTAAGGTCACATTCACATGGGAGATTCACATGAGAGGCAGCTGTCATGACCTAAAAGATGTCATAAACCATCAAACACCCCCAAAGTGCTCCCAGATTAATTTCTGAGGCCTTCCACCAGAGGACTGCACATGATCCAAAGTGTTGCAACAGATCCAGAGTTCATTGCAAAAGACAGTGTAAAACTTCCCCCTGCAGGGTAAGTGCTTGGGCATTCCCACATATACCTGAATTATATTAATCCATAGAACTCTGTGTTTTGTGGGACCCCCACCACTGAGAAGACTGAAGAAGAGGACCAACAGGATGCCACTGGGCCCACAGAGTAGTGTCTCTCTCTGACTCTCTTTCTACCCTCCTCCCCCACCTTTTCTATTTCTTTCTATCTGTCTTTATACCTCACATTCACTGTTAAATAAAATCCTTACTATTGACTTCGGCATGTGGTCTTGCTTGCTCTTTAATTCAGGCAGAGGCATCTCTGTAATAATTTCAAAAATTGGATCTTAACAGTGAGTGATGCTGTTAGTCAAAACCAAAGGTGGTTGAATTGACTGTGGATGTGCACTGCCTTTGTAGGACCAGACCCGAAGGTAGATACAGTACATGGAGGAGTACAAAACCAACAGGTAGAAGGACAGATCAGAGAAATCATGTAATGAAATGCAGGAGCTGAAACTGCAGTTTAATGTATCCACAAGTGCTCATTTAGCGGGCAGTGGCTGATGACAATGTAGGGATTTGGGGGCTCCACAGTAAATTTCCAAAGCCATTTGCTCAGTAGATTAGTGCATAACCCAGGAAATCAATTGCCAAAAAGTGTGTTTTCTGTTGAAACTGGCAAACAGGTACAAAATCACAGTAAATAAATGCAGACTACACTCTCATGCCTGTATAAATACATCCGGTGGAATTGTGAGGGGGCTACAGTCACTCAGCTACATTTTTTGATGGGACTTTGGCAATGGAGGGAGAGCCTCTGCTGGAATATTTGGCAGGATTTGAAGCAGTGGTGGTGGGAGTACCTTGTGAGCTCAGGGTGCAAAACAGGCTGCTTTTAGTGTCAGTCAGGGCACTGGCCCTATACAGGGAGGGTCAGCACCACATGCGTCAGCTGTAAGGAGACATGATTTGATTTAATGAACTCATCCAGGCAACTAAGGAGCTAATACGATTCCTAAAATACAAACACTACAGGGAAATCTATTAACTGTGACTAAAATAAAAGCCTAGCTGGAAGTGAATCACAGACCCAGCTGTCACAGAGCAGTGGTTCCTGGCTGCTAAGTCATGAGCACAGTACACAGAACACAAGTGAATGGGCCTTGCTAACCCAGAGACTCCTGACTAGTTCTGGAGAATATCTGCTATTTCTGGTTGGGTTTCTGTGTCAGTGTTGGCACTGCTGACACCATTTGCAGAGATGGTAAAGAAAAGGTGTGACAGCACTGCAACATGGAGCCAGGTAGAGAAGCAAGGTGAGTGAATAACACAGGGTGGAGGAGAAGGGAGAAGACAGCTGTGACAATAGCTGAAGTAGAATAAAAGGGCTGAGGAGGTCATACAAACAGATGCAGAGCATTGCTTGATTTCTGAATAACTCTCAGCTGTAGAAATTTTGTTCTTGAGCAAACAGGTTGCTGCTGTAGCCTGGATCCACAGTCAAGGAAGGCTGGTAAGATCACTGGGCAAAACCAGATTTGCTATGAAATATGTATGTGGAGCTCAAGATAAGCTCTAGGTGAGTAAGGCCAGACACCATCAGGCTGGAATAAAAAAAGGAAAATAGGATGATAGAGACTACAGACCATCTTTCCAGGTGATGTCTAGGTTTGAATTGTCTATGGCCACACTAGCATTTAAGTGAACTGCTGCTCTTGCTTCCCTGGGGGAATGGCCAGAGGTGAAATAACTCAGCAGCCCAGTGCTGGTAGATTTGTTTTTATTTCAAAATATAATATTATTTCCCTCCTCCTACTGCCCTTTTTTCTCAAGTGTTTAGAATTGGTATTTCTGCTATAACTAGGTCAGGGAACCTAAGTAGGTCAGGGTGACTCTCTAAATGTGGCAGATGTAGAAGCAAAGCTGGAGAGGGAAGACCTGACTGTGTGTATAAACAAAAGGCGGCAAGTTGGGCCTAGTGGGATGGATGATCCCGCAGAAAAGTAGTGAGAGCTGAGAAATACCTGTATGGGAGCTGAGAAAGAAAAGTGAGGCGTGGGGCAGGGAACAGGGGCTGAGGGAGCAAGAAGGTTTGGGAATGGAGTACAAACTGGCTGGAGGAGTACGTAAGAGAACGGGTGTACTAGTTTGAAAACAAACCAGTGGGAGGCACCAAGTTAGAATAACAATTTAATGGGGAAATTAAAGAAAAGGAAAAAAAAAAAAAAAAGAGAGAACACTGGTTCAAACTGACAGAGTCAAGATACAACCTGACTCCCTGTTGTAGCAGTCTGGTAGAATGTTGGCTGCAGTCCTCTGAAGCAGTGATCCTGTAGAAAAGGGTCTGCTCTTCCTCAGGAGGTCCACTGGTAGCTGTGTAGCTCCTGTCCTCTGGAAATCCAGTAGAAGGGTTATCTCTGGTGTTCAGAGTCACAGATTATAATCACGATGGGATGCTTGGTTCCTCCCTCTGGGTGGAGCATCTCACAATAGGGTAATGAGTCATGAGGCCAAGTGTTGATTAGGCTCATTAACAGAAGATAGTCTGGAGGGAGTTATCTCTGAGTCATGTGGCAGGACAATGATGGGCCATTAACAGAAAGATAGTCTGGGGGGAGGAGGCAAGGAAACACTGCCCCACCTGGTTTCCACAGCTCATGAGGATGGTAATAGAATACACTGCAACCCAGGACAATGGGATTACAGCTGTAGATGTGAGGAGAGCAGGGAAAGGGTGAAAGGGTTACAAAGGGGCTAAGGCTGAGGAGGGAAAGAGCAAGAGATGTGTAGGTGGGAGCAGTTGAGAAGGACTGGAAATGGGGTTGCATGGAGGACAGAAGGTGGCAAAAAGGGGGGAAAAGGCTGAGATGCTGAAGTGTATCTGAGAGGGAAAGAGTGTGAAGGGCACAGCAGGGATGATGTTTTTAACTAGAGAGTGGAAAATGAGAGATCAGGGAGAGAAGAATGTGGTATTCACATAGTGTGAAGCTGCCAATCCCAGCAAAGGTGTGGTGAAGCCATCATTGTGTCCTTTCCCTCCTCTCTGGGAAGGGTGAGCATGCTGAAGGCAAAATTACAGAAAAAAAAAAGGGGGCTGTGATTGTGCTTGTGCTTCTCAGTTGCACCTCATTTTGCAGGGGCATTGCTGACTTTGATGTCAAAGCTCTGACTCCCATCCAGGGTTTGGTTTTCTTCCGCTGGAGTCATCAAAATTTGCTTCCCTCAAAAGCAAAGATGATGAAGCTGCAGCAATGGGAAGAGATGTTTACATCAAAGGGAGAAACACTCAGGGTTTGAAAATGAATCATTTCTATGTGCCTAATTTTGTATCTTTGTCACCCAGTGCCTTACATGTTTGGGGTTGCCAGGTTGAAAATGATGCATGTGACCCTGTGGGACCCCTCAAACTATTGTTCCATGAAAATGTAGAGACTTCATTTCCCCATCTGCAGCATCTCCCCACTTCTTTTATCACATTGTAAGTATATTCATGGGTGCAAAACCCATGCATCCATGCAGGCTGCAGCTGCTGTGGGAGGGCATTCTGGGTCTGCTTCACACACTTGGGAATACTTCTTCCTGAACTCAGTAGGATGCTGCATCTCTCTTTCCCTTGTGGTCTCTTGGGCAGCTTATGTTTGCATTCAGCCCAGCTCCCACAGCTCCTCTCCTGATAATGGTTATGCTGCCCCATGACAGTGTGTGTAGTGCTGCTCAGAGGACAGAGTGGCAGCCTGCAGGGAGACTTGTCCTGTTTTATTTTTATTGTCAGCCCTGGCTGTAAGATCCCTTGGGTAGTGTTGGCAGTGGGGCAGCCAGGGGTGTCATCTTATGTACAGAGATCTGCTGTACCTGAGGTCTTGTTGATGGTCCTTACTCCCATAGTTGCCCTATTAATACTGAAAGTAATTTTAGTTTTCTTCTTCCATGGAGGCTATTAGTCCTGACCTAGCTGCTGCTCAAGTTTTACTGAGTTTAGCTTTTTCTGTTTGTTTTGGACAGCTATTGCATGGTGCCCTACTGAAATTTGCCTCTTAGGGCTAAGAGCAGTGGATTTCGAGAAGAAAGAAGACGGACAAAAAAGAAATATTTGTTAAGGAGGGGGCGAGTCTTCTAGTGATACCAGCTTGGTGAGTCTTCCTTTCCTTTTTCATTAGCAGAGATGTTGGCTGTGAAGGGGGTGTGCAGCTTTGATTCTAGCAGCCAAATCCACTGATCAGCTTTGGGCCATTGGCAGTTCTGGTGTATTAGATCTATAAAGTATCTCTGCACAGGCACTGTAAACAGATGTAATCAACTGGAGTCAGTGGGCAGTGGTTAGGTAGACCTGATAGGGATACAGTGTTGTATTGCTGAGATATTAATAAAAGACGTCTGAGATTATTCTTATGTACCAGCATATACATCCTCCAAAAACAGGGCAAGAAAGGCTTTAGGATATTGACTTTAAGTTTTCTTGTTGATTGTTTGGGTTTTTTTTTTAAACCAAAATTGCTGTGTGAATGCAAGAGCAAGACAGGACAGCAGAATTTACTCTTCACTGACAGTAGAGCAGAGATTTGTCTACGGACACTCTGCAAAATTCACATAGGAGTAGAGGGTAAAGTTGGGTTCTTGTACAGAACAGTTGGATGTCTCATCTGGGGATGTTCTTTAGGATGAATTAAGCCTTTGGATAATCCTAACTTGATTGTAATTCCAAAGGTGTGATTTGATGACACCCTATAGTGACCAGGTTAAGAGTATTAAGCAAAAGCATAAAAGAAGTTGAAAAACATAAAAACTTGTTTGGTTGTTTTTTTCCCCAGTTATTTCAGAGAAGTTTTTCACAGTGAAATTTTTCCTCAGTACTTTAACTTACTAGAAAAAATGGAGTATAGTTATTAACCCCTTTTGGGCTATGATTTATAGGCATTTGATCTTTTTCTTTACTCCAAATACTACTTCTGACCATGAATACTTATATTACTTTAGAAAAATGCAAAATAAATATGAGCTTATTTTGATGGTGAAGTGTGTCTTGAAAGAAAATATTATAGTCAGAATTTTTCCTAATATTTTATTTGCTGGAACACCATGGAATTATGTAGAAACTAGAATGCAATATGAAAAGCTGAGTTGTCCAAGTGAAGCAGGGAATTAATGTCACAACTTTGTAATTGAGTTTTTGAATACAAACACAAATTTTGCAAAATCAGTATCAATTTTTCAGAACTGTGATGACAGCATCTGATTTATTATTATTACCCCAACTATTATTATTATTACTTTCAGAGTTAAGCTTTACCCATCTGCTTTCTTCTGTGCACACATTAAGAACAAGGGCCACTCTGGGACTTTACAGCAGAGTTCAGACAGCAGCAAAGCAGTGTAGCAACATGCATTAGACATGAGGAGGAATCACCACTGAGATGAGGCAAACACCTGGGATTAGTGATGAGCAGAGTCACTAGAACCCATCATGGTACTGATACCTCTTAAAAAGGAGCACCAACAGTTGAAGAATTACAGAATACTGTTACGCCTTGCCTGGTTGTTATGAAATCAAAGATGGGACTGGAATCCAGCTAGTTCAGGTCTCCACTTGAATGAGTTTCTTCTTCTCTCAGCTCTCCACCTTTTTTTTTATGTACTCCTCTCTTAGTACCTTCAAAAGTACCCCCCTGCCCCACTGCCCAGTGTCACTTCTGTAACAGCTAAGCTCTGTGCTGCTTCCCAGGCATCTTCCTGATACCTTGCTGGTTTCTTTCTTAAGGAGGCTTGTTTCTTTCAAACCGGAACAGAGGCTTTATGATTTACAGTACCCTTACATTTCCCCTATGGAGACAATGTTGTGTCACTCCTAGCTCCAAAACACACAAGATGGAGGACCCACATACTAGTTAAGATCATAGAATGGTTCAGGGCAGAAGGGACCTCAAAGATCATCCCATTCCAGCCCCCTGCCATGAGCAGGGGTGTCTTCCAATAGATCAGGTTGCTCAAAGTCCTGTCCAACCTGGCCTTGAACACTTCCAGAGATGGGGCATCCACAACTTCTCTGAGCAGCCTGTTCCAGTGCCTCATCTCCTTTTGAAAGCCTGAGGGTTTAAAGGTTTTTTTAGGGAGAGATATGCAGGAAACCTGTTACACATATGGGGAGAAATCTGATCACATACATCGGCAGGAAGTATCTGCAAACGAAAGAAGAGAAGGAAGGTTAAGAGAGCTTGTTTAGCAGAAGTTTGCATAGCAAGCAAGATGTGTAGGTGCAGATAAATAGTTATTAAACTGTAACCCTGACACTACCTGTAGCACTACCAAAATGTTTAATCTGTTAACAAGTTTTATGTTAAATTGCCAAGATAACTCTCTGGTTGCATTTTTGTGATTTCTACACATTAAACATGATGTCAGCTTTTGCCCTGTACTAGTAGTATGCCCAAGAGAAGAAGGCTATAGGGGCATATTTGCCTTATACAAGATGTTGAAAAGGCCTTTCATAACTTTTCAGGTAGATTCTGTGTTGCTTTCCTCTTTGCTTGATCTTTGATATTTAGCTGATTCTTTAAAATGTATTCAATTCTTCCTACAGACAAACTACATGCAAGATGTAGCACTAACACACACATTCCTACAGAGGGTCTTATGGTATGCTGGGAACCTGATCTCCACTGTGCCACTAGGGCAGAAAGATTTTGTGTTCTGGGCCTTGACCTGCAGCTCTGGAGATCTGCATTTAATTTTCAGCTCTGCCACATACTTCCCAAGTGACCTTGTGCGAGTCATTTATTCTCTCAGCATTTAATTATCACCCTTTTGCAGATGAGAAGTTGACACTTCTCTGCCTTCCAGAGAGTAATGTGAGGATAAATTCATCAACCTTCATGTTCTGCTGTGAACAATGGGAATTCACTGAGGCAAAGCAAAGTCCAACGAGGAGATGAGACAGCATAGGGAAGCAAAGCAAGGATGAAGCCCATTTTAGCTAGCTAGAGAGCTGTCCTGTATGAAAAGAGTGTATGATGTCTTGCAGAGATTTACATCAATCCTCTGAGTGTGCAGTGCTATGACCTCAGTATCCTAGTCCTCATTATAGTGGCAAACTTGAGGGTGGGGGGAACATGAGGTTCCTAGGTCTCTTTTAGTAAGTAGTCATCAGATGGCTCATTTGCTTATGTCACTTTTTTGTGTAGCTCCTGCCTTTTCATTTCTGTAGCTAGTCTGAGTCAAGCATGGAAAATGGTCATTTACTGAGATTACAGAATGTGGGTTGTGTCACAAATAGGAGGAAAAGGTGCAAAGCATAAAAATCCTCTCTTGGAGAGAAAATGTTCCATGTCAGTCGGATTTGTCATTGTGATTTATTGTTCTAGAACAGTTGAACATTTTTTATTCTCATTGCCAAAGGACTTCAACTATATGGGACATTTCCAGCGTTCCCTAAGGAGATGGCTTTCATTTTTACAGGTGACAGCTGTGGGTCTGGATCACATGAACATCTATCTTGACCTTGGAGTGAAGTTATTAAAAAGTAGGTGCAATTCAGAGGAGTAGGATTGCTGCTGAGGTGTTGGAGTCAGCCGCCTACGTATCCCTTGACTGTGGTTAGTCACTAAGTGCACACCATAGACACTTAACAGTCCAGATAGCGCCTCCCTTGTCTGGTTTCAGTTGGAAACTTCCAAGACTTCCAAGCAGAGAACTAGCTGCCCCTTCCTTTGTAGCTGTTCCTGCAAGTAATTCAAACTTGTTGACTGGTATTTTGCAGCTGTTGCTCTGCTGATGTTCAGAAAGGTGGATTTCAGGTGCCTTTCTCATCTTGCTCCTTCAAGAGCAGGTGAGCATTGAGCATCCTGCTGTGTAGCCAGAGCATGAACTCAACCTTGAAGTAATTTGGGATGCCAAGTTACATATGGCAGTTGGTGTCTTCAGGTATGGATGAAGGCAATTACTTGCCTCCAGTATAGCAAAATACTATCAGACAACTCTGGTCTAATTTTTTGGTTTATTCTCCACAGCTTTTATTAAAGCTAAATGGAGCCTCAGGTTTTTAGTACTTTGGAATGTCGTGTTACAAGACAGACTTCTTTTCTGTTAATGGAGGTTACTGGCTGTGTAGATGGAAAACATTTATAAGAACTAGACTTCATTATTTTCATTATATTTTCAGGTATTGAAAAGCTACCTTTCCCACTTGCTGCTTGATATTAGATTAAAAAAAAAAAAAAAAAAAAAAGCCTTGGTAATTGATTTAACTTCAGAATGAAGTTCTCTTATTTTGCAGCTTCCAGGAAATACAGATAGTCTTTTTGGATGTGTGCATTTTGGAATCTTTTGGAAGCCTTCTCCCTGTGAATCTCACGGTTTTATAAGATGATATCGTATCTTGGCTAGAAGGCTCCAAGATGCCAAGTAAAAAAGAGAATAGAGACTTGGGGGACCAGATTTTTGAGTATTCAAGTGGCTAATGGTAATCTATTTCAGTTTGAATAAGGTACTTGTATATCTTTAGGATGTAAGGTCTAGTTGGGGATGTAAGTTCATGTGGGGTATTTTTTGTTGTTTGTTTATTTGTTTTGGTTTTTTTATTTGGGTTTTTTGTTTTTGTTTGTTTAGGTTTTTTGTGGTTTGTTTGTTTGTTTTTGTGTGTATGGGTTTTTTTTTAATTTCCATTCTGTCCCAATGTCATTTTAAAAATCTCCTTCCCAGCATTTCTACTGTTAGGAAGAATTCCAGGAAAATCAAGCAGCCCGTGAGAAGTAGATGCTGCCTTTGCTGCATCTTCATCCTGGCTTCTCTGGAGTAATGTTGTAGGGGTATAAAACATGTTTCCTGTTAGGAAAAAATGTGCCATAAACAAGGAAGCCTAAGTAAATATACAATAAAGAGCTGTATTAAAGTGTCTTCAAGAGACAATTCATGGCTCTGTTAGTATCACAAGGAGATTTTTGTGTGGGTTTTTAAAGGCCCGTGCTGTAGTACAGGGAATGACTCTAATGCCAAACTTTAAACCCCGTGCTGAAAACAAACAGCCAGCATGTTCTCAGCCTTTTCAGCATCTGTTAAATAAGGGAGTATAAAGAGCTGTGCTGTGGATATTAGAGGCTTGGCACACTCCTGGTATAGCTGTCACTAGGAAAAGGTATTTATAAAATGTGCTATGGAGCAAATATGGTATTGCTGCTTATAGTGAAGCAGCCCCAGCAAAATGCCTTTGGAACTCACATGAGGTATGATAATGCAACAAGACCTTTGATCAAAAAATTGCAGAGTGGGGAATGAACAAAACCTTCCTCTTCCTGCAGTGTGTCAGGTCATATGGGTGGGTACAGCTGATACTTAGGCACACGTAACAAAACTTGGCAACAGGAAGTGAAGGGAAGTCACATGCTTAACAGAAACTTCAAGGGCACACTCAGGAGATGGAATGTAATTACTCAATTTGGATTTTAGCCATGACAGTGAGTTAACCCTCAGAGAAAATATGATTTTATTTATCTCTCTTCCCCAACCTGAGAGTTCCGAAGATTAGAGGTAGGCACTTAGGACCCTTTATTTAATTTTTTGATAAGGTTTTTCTATGACTTGCATTCTTGTAATAGCTGAGCCTTACAAACATGAATTAATTTAGTCTAATATACCTCTGTGACTCTGAGAAGTATTTTCCCAGCTGCCTTTTTATACCTAGAAATGGTCCCTGAGAGAAGTAAAAGATTGGGGTGGTTTGGTTTGCTCCTTGCATTGGGGATTCCAGTTTTAGTTGCTGTCCTTTTTCACGAGGGAAGGGCATAAATATCCAGGTTAGGAAACAGTGGGTAATTTAATGACCCTCAAAAGACCTAGTGGAAAACAGGGCATTTCCCCTCACTGCTGTCCGTACTCATGATGAGTGCAGAACAAGGGCCAATCACTGTATATTTCATGAACAAAATATCAAGTTTGTTCCTGTATAGTGTGTTGTATGTTAGGCAGCTGGCCTGTCCCCTCTTCCTTCTGGCTGATAGTAGGATTATCTGATCAGGTAAGGTTTCCTATTATGTGAGCCCTACCAGTGGAGTGCACATGGAAAGCGTGTTCTTCCTTTCATTAAAGTGTTGCTTTTGATGAAAGAGATGAGATGTTGTGCTGGTTGGGCCAGGAGTAGAGTTAGTTTTCTTCACAATGGCTGGCATGGGGCTGTGTTTTGGATTTGTGCTGAACACAGGGTTGATAACAGAGAGATGTTTTTGTTATTGCTGAGCAGAGCTTACACAGAGCCAAGGCCTTTTCTGCTCTTCATACTGCTAAGCTGGTGAGGAAGCTGGGAGGAGACTCAGCCAGGACAGGTGACCCAAACTGACCAAAGGGATATTCCAGACCACATGACATCATGCTCAGTACAGAAAGTGGGGAGGGAAGAAAGAGGAAAGGGGGATGTGGAGAGTGATGGTGTTTTTCTTCCCAAGTCACCATTATGTGTGATGGGACCCTGCTCTCCTGGAGAAGGCCGAACACCTGCCTGCCCATGGGGAGCAATGAATCAATTCCTCGTTTTGCTTTGCTTACATGTGTGGCTTTTGTTTTACCCACTAAACTGTCCTTATCTCAACACATGAGTTTTCCAGCTTTTACCATTCCGATTCTCTGCCCGATCCTGCTGGTGGGGGAGTAAGTGGCTCTGTGCTGCCTGTTTCTGGCTGGGGTTAAACCATGACAGATGTGTTTTCCCCCAGTTTTTTAGACTGTTTCCTGCAGAATGGCTGCACAGTGCTCTGCGGCTTGCTTCTGGCCAAGGCCTCTGTCAGCATAGATAGGTGGTGACCCAGAATAAAAAGATAAAGGCAGGTAAACTGCAGACAGATTACCCTCCAAGTAATATTTAATTAATTTATTTTGTAATCCATAGTGTGTAGCTATTCCTCTTGCCTTTCCCCGTCATAGGAATAGACAAGTGATGGACTGCTTTAAGTAAGGTCATGCTTCAGGGTACAGAAATCTGAGTTCAGAGTGCTCCACAGAAGACACAGAAAGGTTTAGACCCATTGCACGCACAGAACTCTCCGTGACTTAACATAAGGAAAGATGCTCATCCTGTGAAGTCAGGTGAGATCACAGATCAGTTGTGACCTGAGCTGCCTTTCAACAGGAGGCCATCAGGCCAGTAAGCAAGGGCAACAGGATCTAGACTCGAAGCTCAGGTTTGCGTGTTGAAATAGTGCAAGGACTCGCTGCAGTGCCTGGCAGTGCAGCCGAGCAGCGCAGGCCGCCTGTCGCGTGGAGCGAGCTCCGTTCGCGGCGCGGCCGCGGCAGAGCCCGCCCGGCAGCGGCGGCCGAGGGGAGGCCCCGGCGCGGGAGCAGCGGCGAGATTCAGCACCGTGGAGAGCGGCGATCCGCCTCACGCCGCCGTGGGATAACGAGCCGCTTATTTCAAGCCACTTGCTGCTTTTATAAAGTCTTTGTATGCCAAGCTCTTCCCAAACGCTCACTTGTCTGAAGAGAATTGTAAAAAAACAAAACAAAACAAAAATGGAAGTTTTTTCACAAGAGCGCTCAGCAAAATGGCAGGTTTAACAGTCAGTACTTGGGCAGCACTTTTCATGCAAGGGTTTCCACGCACTTTGTGAATATTAATGAAGTCAGCTGCAAAATCAATCATCCCTTTATAAGGAACGTAGGCTTCATTTTCCTTGTCTAGTTGGGGAAACTGAGGCAGGCAAGGATAATGTGGTTTGTCTCAGCCAGTATTGAACCCAGGAAATAAAAATTATAACCTTTATGCTCTCTCTAATACAAAACCATACAGCTTCTATAGCTCTTCCTGTTTTGGTTTTAAGAGGTGTATTTCCTTCTTCAAACTACAATTCTTAATTTAACTGATCTACATTGCCAAGGTTATGGCAAAGGATTTTCCAGCTAGCCTAATTATAGCAATTCTCACCTACTGCCCTTCTGTTTCTTAAGGATTGCTGCTGCTTTCAAAAAGAGAGTCACTAGCCTTATTTCAAATGCACACTGGTACATGTATGGTGTTGGGTTTGCTCTTCTTGAAAATGTTATTTTAAAGCAAAAACCTGCCCCTTTGATGCTTAGAAATAGATAAATATGTGTGCTATTTTGCACTCAATTGTCAGGCATGTACCATGGTGTTTTGTTGTTTCCCTGGACAGGTGGAGACAGAGCAGTTAGGCACTGACGGCTTCTGTCTGGTGAGCTGGCTCTTGACTGACTGATTAGCTTCTTTGTATGGCAGGCACTTCTCTCAGCTCTGTCATTAAAGATGCATCATAACCCCTTGCAAGAGCCTTTTTTTTTTTCCCTGACACAGAGGGAAAGGGAAAGAGTAATTCTGAATGTTTTACAGTAGGGAAACTTTTGTTAATATGGAAGGTCTTTAAAGATGGGATTTAGCCAGACTTCTGTCTTCAAAAAATTAAAAAAAAAAACCCAAACAGTTAAAAAATTGCTGTCAGGGCAATAACTCATCTATCTCCTCAAGATTTTTCATGTATAGCCTTCCATTATTTTTGTTTATGGTAGGTATTTTTAGTGTTAAATAGTTAACCGTTGTAAAAGACATGGGAAGGCGTTGGAGAAGTGCTTTTCATTTTAAAATTGGATGAAGTATGGAGAAGGAGACTGGCTTATAGACATAGTTGCAGGTGTCTGGACTGTCAAGTTCCATCTCTCAGTCAATTCAGCTTGACACCAAACTATGGTTTCTTCCAGAGGTAGGAGACAAGACCCAGGAGATGACCCCAATTCTCTGTCAGTGCTGGTATCTGATGTAGCTTCTTTCCTTTTGCTGTTGATAATGCTATGAAAGTCCCTTATCTAATATGTTTTCTGCCTGGAGAAGTGATACTGGTATGTGTAAGTGTGAACTTAAATTGATATGCTAGTATAAATTCACTGTTTCTTTGTAGGATAACTTTTTACAAGTCAGCTTGCATCACTTTGCAGGGAGCTTAAACCAAGGAAAACAAAAAAAAAGGCACCTCCTGTTCTGCGGCAAACATTTACACAGGGAATTGTAACAATTCCTTGTTTAACAAGATTTCTGAAGTTACACATATATGCCCAGTAAAACTCTATCTCACACAAAACATTGTGGGTCTTCTGACTGTTTCTTCCTTCAACTGAAGGATTAGTTCCTATAGGAGGATTCTGACTTCTGTGTTCATGAAGCCAGTGCTCAGAGGCAGTGCCTCAGCATTTAACCAGGTACACCCATTATTTTATTGCAGTTCAAATCCTGATCCTAGATCTGATGGGTAGAAAGCTTCAGTGCCTCCAGCTCTGAGTATAGGTATCCAGATAACATTTTGCCTAGTAGGAATTTGCTTGTTAGACAATTGTAATGTCATTTCATAGGAAGCCTGCATAAGGATTCACATATCGTTCTGTGTGATGTGAATCAGGTCTGTGAAGGCACTGCCATATCAACATATGGATTTTTGTTGGCTTCTACACATGGTCTAAATCTAAGAGATGTATAGGTCTTTGAAGTTGTGCTTAAAATCATAGAAGAAATCCTGTCTCTTCAGAGGTCCACAGAGTTCTCCATTGAGAGTTAGACATAGCATAGGTCCATCCTGGGATGTAGTGTTATGTCTGGTTTAGTACCAGTGTGGAGAACTAAGAAGAACAATAATTCAATGGAGCTTAACAACAACTCCCTTTTAATTGTAAGTCTTGTTGACTGGCTTCTAAGAATGTTTTATTAAGTCATCTTCAGTCAGGAATATTGATGACAATGGACTGTTATCGAGCTGTATTTGTGGTGGTGTGAGAGGTACACTGTGGGAGGGCTGTGAAGGCTACTCTATTTTTGGGATATAAAATTGCAGTGCAAGGAGGAATGGATGGCACCTTGCTGTGAAATAATATAATTCAAACCCGTTGCTTTACAGTACTGCCCTTTGAATGGGCAGTGACATGGCAGCCTTGTCTAAAGGCAGCTGCCCAACCTTTCCTTGTCCATGTTCAGTGCAGAATTTTAGCTGTTAGGAATTGTTTGCATGCAGCAGATCTCATTCTGTCTCAGTTGCATTGGTGCAGTTTCTGTCAACTTGGGGAAGAAAGAAAAACCTGTTAACAGGAGCATTTGCTTGTTTACTGTGTATTATATATCCCCTTCAATCTTTTTTTTCCCTAAAATTTGAATATTTGATGTCAGTTCATTTGTTTTTATGACAAATTATTTTTTTTTCATTCCAGAAACAGAAAGCAATAGAGATGCCAGAATCATGGGGGCATCTGTTCTCTAATTAGTCCTTTCCCCCACACTCACTTTCAGCCCATATACAGAGATGCATGACTCCGTTTCTTGTTTGTTATCTTTTCTTTTTTTTTTTTTTTCCAACTACCTGTGTCATCAATTACAATGTGCCTATCTGGGTGTTATGCCAAAGACAGATCATCTATGAGGTCTTAAACACTGCTAAATGATAAATAAAGGCCTTTGCATGCAGTTGATTCCCAAGGATCAAAGTCTCTGTTCCGTGAGGTGTGCCCTCAGGGAGGACTGTTGCTTTTTCCTTAAAGTACAAAATACCATCATGCAGATTAATCATGAATTTGTTACTTGGGAGGTGTAATATAGCAACCAACGCTTTGTTTTCTCTTGTGAAATGCCATCTGCCCCTTCCCATGTGGGTTTTTTTTCCCCTTAGTAAGACGACTTGATGCTATGCTGCCTTTCAATGCCTTCATACCAGGTCATGTCTCAGAGACTTCAAAGGGATCTAGCAGTTCTCACTTCCAGAATTGACTAAGTCACTTGTTCTGGGTGTCATGGATTGTGTCTATTTTAGATCCCTTTATACTTACTACTATAAGTTCAAGTTCAACTTGGTTGATAGAATGAAGAATGAATCCACTGGGACCTGTAGTCAGTAGTCACAGCTAGTTTTGCTAGGAGCCTTAAACTGATTTCAAGGAAAGGAAGAGTGAAAAACCTGCATTAGGAAAAGGAAGCATGAAAGTTGGGCCATTAAACCATAACAGGCTATCATGAGTTTAATTTGAGCAGGAAATATATAGATGTAATGGCCCTCAGTTTATGTCAGTGGTGAAATTTATGAGGCTCTCAAAGGATCAGAAGGGGGAGGTAGTGAGTGTTGTATGGCATAGGAGAGTTTAAGTGAGGTGACAATGGCACCAACAAATAGATCATGGGGAATAATCTCGTTCTGATTGTGAGTGGACTGGAAGAACTATCACCTTAGCTGATCTTTCTCACCTCTAAGTCTCATGTGGATACAACACTCTGAAGTGCTGAGAATATCCATCAATATCCACTGAAGTCTGTGATAACTGAAGGCATGGATCATTCTGCAGCAAATGGTATTTCTTCTGTAGGTTTGAAGCATCCCTCTCTGTTTTCTGCTTCAAACACAGCTCACTTTTCTGCATGTTTCAGCACTCTACATATTTTGCTTGCCTCACTCTCTGCTTCACAGCTGCTGCATTAAGTCTATCCATGGACACTTAAAAGATGCTATGGAAATGTATTGCTTGCCTTCAGCAATAGCAGTGGTTGGCCAGCACATTGCTCCCCTAGCCCATCAGCCCCAGCACTGTGGCACTTGTGTTTGCTGGACTATTTCTTCTGAGTGTACGGAGATGAACACATGTTCCGTATTAATCTTCATTTCAATGAAGTTGTTTTAGTTCATGCTTTATTGCAGCGCTTTGTAATAATGCATCTGTAATGGCAGCCCTTGGGGCAGCAGTTGCATGTGGCAGGCTGAGTGCCTGAACTGCTCCTGAGAATGACTCCAATCATACAGAATGAGGCACTCCCTGGTGCACCATCTGAATTTATAATACCAATTTATATAGTGCCCTAAAGCAAGGTTTGTATTTGCTCTGGGACACAGGAGCCAGGCTATAGAAGGGGAACTGCTCTCCATTTTTTTTGCTGTCCCTTTTTTGAATATATGCATTTGTCTAGCTTTTCAACTTGCCTGTCTTAAAGTCTAGACTGAGCCCAGGAAATGCAAGAATATGCCTTAATACAGAGTGATGGGTGCTGAACCTGTAACTGGACAACACAGACCTGCTGTCAGTCTCACAGCATCAATCAAACCTTCCACCAGGTGCAGAGGGGAGACATGCAGGAGGGCAAAGCCCTTCAAGAATTGTAGGGCAGCGTCCTGGCTGCTAGTTCATTATGGACCTTCTTGTGTGCCTGGGAGTCAGTGTTGGCTTAACCTCCTTTGAGAAAAGAGGTGATGAGACCCAAGGTGGTTAGGGCTGGATTTTCCTAGATAGGTAATCAGTAGGATTTTCAGAAAGTGCTTAAGTAGCATGGATACCTAATGCCTATTAATTTTGAAAAAGAAGCATATAGTGCTTTAAAGGTCAAAACCAATGCTTTAGGCTTGCCCTGGAGATATGCCACACCTAGCATTAAACAGAAGCTAAAAGGCTTTTGCGAAAAACAGTGTTTGCTAACAGAGAAGAAGGTATGTTTTGCTCTGTTTGGCTCCCTGAAGAATTTTGTTGATGCTACAGAATTCCCAGCCCCACTGTTTTATAGCAGCAGGAATTTTCCCCCCTCACCCTGCTTTTATTGGAGTCCTATTTGGGGTTTCTCATCTCGCCTTAAATCTTCACATTATAGATTCATGCCAAAAAAAAAGACATTTATTGGCATGTGATTGTGAATGAGAAGTACTTCCCCCTATGGATAGAACCATGTTTGAAGGCATTGTGTTTGTCTGGCATGTGAGTAGAGAAAATGAAAGTTGTTTCATTTTATCATGTTTATCCAAAATAGTGCATAAGGTTTTCAAATGAGGTAGTTGAACCATTAGAAAGGCACTGGCTGCAGCAGTTGTTCCTTATCCTGAGAGCTTCCCAACTGATCAGTTACTTATTAACATGATGCTTGCAAACACCTTCCAGGTGTTTATCTCTTTTTCAGGTGATCATGGGATAAAAGAAATTCTGCTGGGGAATGTACACTTACCTCAGACACGAGATGGGTGTTGTAGTCAGTGTGATGGGTCTGCTTTTTGAGAGGAATAAAGGGCAGTCTGTCTCATCCTGCCCCAATACTGTTATTCTGCACTGATGTCTTTGTTCCACCCACTCCTGTTGGCTGGGAAGGGTTTCTATCTTGTGTGGATAAGTGGCCAGCTACAGGTAAGTGTTTGATGTGAGACTGCTTGGGGTTGATTCTAAAGACTGAATGCAATACCAGATATAAACTCCCAAACTGTCTGTTTGGAGTGTTAACTAGTGCAGACAGCAGGAAATGTCCCTATCTAGTACCACTGGTCTTGAGCAATCAAGGTGTCTGTACTTCAGGATCACTGAAGGGGTCAAAGGCAAAAAGAGAAAAAATATTTAAGCTGCTGAAGTTCTTCAAGGAGTAGCTCCTGTGTATGCATTAGATTAGCATTTTATTAAAGAGAGATTTATCTTTCACTCATGTTAAATCCAGCTTTTCTGATTGCAGGTCGTTCTAGCTCTTCTTTTAGTACTCATCAATTCCTATTCTTACCCAATCCTGTTGATGGACCAGCAGGTATGACATATTTGTTGCCAGGGAAGCACACTGTGATGTCATTGGTTAATTTTCATGGCTCCACCTGAGGATTCAGAAATAAGGAGAGGAGGCAGAGTTCAAGTGGAGGAGGTAGTAAGCAATAAAGATCGACTGAGTTTTACTGCAGGTGGGGGGCTGGATCACATCATGGAAACATCACCAGAGTGATCCCATGGAGTTATAAGGCACAAGAAGCAAGAAAGGATGGAGTTCAAAACTGGTGGAAATACTTTTTGGAAGGTTATGCTTTAACTCCAAACTGTGGCTTTGGTTTTGGCCATTTCGCTGGATGCTACCTGCTGCCCCTAGGAAATGATTCTCTTCCTTTTGGCCTGCACTGAGTCAGGGTCGCATTGTTGACAACTTGAGATGGCAATGGGTGTCTTTGTGTCTTAGAATGAGATGTAGATATATGTCTAATAGCTGGTAGTGGAGGTCACAAAGCTGATGTGACAACCATTACATTTTATATTGCTGACCTAAAGAATGTGCAGCTTTTATTCTCCCTTGCAGAATTGAGTGTGCACACACGTCTGTCTCTGTGTTGTTATGTTTATATATAAATACACATGTACCATGCATCCTCTTACAATGACACTCTTAAAGATGGTGGAAAACAGTGCATGAAACTTGGAGAAGGTCTTGCATAATTTCTTTCCCCAAATTTGTCAGTTGATGCAATGAAATATACTTTTTTTTCATACATGACTTGCCTTGAATTTACTCCTACAGCATTTGCACACACACCACTTATTTAATCTCTCTCATGCACTCTTTCCACAAGGAATCCTTTCACCTGAATGGGTTCACCCTTACATTCTTGGCTACACACATCAAGGTTTTTTTGTTCATTCATACACCTTCCACACACTCAAAGGTGTGTCTGTATAGTTTCTGTCCCTTGTACACTTACTTAAACAAAATGGTGCTCAGAAAATTACTTCCAGTATACACTGTGTAGAGTTTCTGTTAAATAAATGCAACAGAATATGCTTGGAGGAGGAAAAAGACTGTGAATCAAGAATAAATGGCTATTTCCTGCAAGTGGTCAGAATAACTTCGGAGGTTGAACCTCCAGCTGGAGTGAAAAATGGCGTTTGCAGGAGAGCTTAGAACTAATCCTCTGAAATGATGGTAAAGGGAATTCTGACCAAGCGCTGTCATGATTACTTTCCCCCCATCTCTGTTATTTCTTATTATTGTAATGAGTTTTGCTCTCTCAAGTAGAATAAGGTCACCAGTGAGATAAGATCAGCTTCATTTGGCACAACCAAGAAGATCTGATCACAGTTTGGACTGCAGCTTCTAAATTCACCTTGGGTATTAACTTCTGGGCAAAAAGACACTGAAAGTGCTAACATGGCCAAAAAAAAAAAGAAAAAAAAAAAAGAAAAAAAAAAAGCCAGAGAGATAAATCGCATTCTTGCCATGTTGCACAGATTTTCCTGCCACTGTTTCAATGGCAAATTCCCCTTGAGCCTCATTTCCATTAAATTGTACCATACAAATGCTTCCTTTCAAGGATTTGGTGAATGCCATTCAGAAAATCTAAGGAGAAATACCAGATTATACTCCATGGGATGATATTGCAGTGCAGCAATATCCCCTTCCTATCCCCTGCTGTTACACTCAGGGCATTAGTTTAGAATGAATCCTCTAGATCTTGTGGTGCAGCATTTGGACATCCTGGCATGATGGATGATGCCTCTAACTTCTGTCTCCAGAGTCTTTTCCCCTGCTCAACAGGCAAGGGGGGAACCAGGAACTGATGATAATGGCATGTGCATTCTCTGTTGTGTCCGGAGATGGGTAGCTCCTGTGAGCCAGCTCGCTCCTCTAGCAAGACCTAAGCAAAATCTGTGTGTGGTGCCTACTACAGCTGCTGCCCTGAATTAGAAAGCCCAGATCTTGGAGCACAATTAGAAAGCCCAGATCTTGGAGCACTTTGAAGATGAGCAGTCCCACGTAGCAATTTATTGAATTTGCACTGACTGAATTGCCCCAGTTTAAGACAGCATTTTGTCTTTTAGTTATAACAAGCATATTGGCTTGGTAAAAAAATTTGGAAATTTATTCTAAAGGGAACAAGCAAAAGAAGATGAATGGCATTTCTATGAACCTGTGTTCTTGCCTTTGCCTCTTCTCTCTGGTGGTGTTGGGAGGGAATTGTCAGGTGCCTAGGTCTATAAATCTATGTCGCTGCTAATTTTTAAGGCTCTGGAAAGGAAATTGGCTATTTTCTTAATGAAGACAGAAAAAGTCTTATCTATCTACTTTTCTTCTAGAAGGGTACGAAACACTATCTAGAGCATGTCATACCTTCTAAAAAGTCTCACCACAATGCCAGTGGCATATACTGGGGAGATGAATAGTATTAAAAGGGTCTGGTACAAACGTCACTATAGGAATCATGTTTTTCTTTTCTCTCCCTGCAACTTATTTGCAAACTGCAGGGCTAGAGCTAGAGATGAGAAAGAAAGAAAGAAAGAAAGAATTAGAGGAATTAATCAGAAAAATCCACTCCCCTGTTGAGCAATTAGAGCATTGCTTGCTGGACAAAGAACTTCTTGTACTGCACTCCTTTCCTCTTGTCTCTGTTTTGCTGCACGCCCCAGCAAAGATGTACCTTGCAACCTTAATGAAACTTCCCTGCTCTTCTAATATTTTCTCACTATTCTGTGCCTATTTATAAAATGATGTCTATTTTGGTGCCTGACTGTAACAATTTTTCAGAAGTAGAGGTCTATGCGTCCGAGTTAGACACAGTAAGATTTTTTTCAAAGTAGTTCTTTTCTTCCTTGGTTCTATGTAGCACTCTGAATGGAAGTTTCTCAGTTAGATGAAGTCTTCTATCCCTCTTTCCAGTTTGTAGACATTTCATATGTGGGTGTCCTAAGTTTTTCTTTTTCCAGTTGAAAGGATAGGATGAAAACTAGCTTATTTTCCCCAAATCTTTTTGGGCTCACTTTACCCTTGGTGATTAAACTGGTTAAAAGTTGCTAGTTTGTTTTTTCTCACAAAAGATATGCTGTTTTCTGTCTGCTAAACTGAAGAGGTTTAATTTGGAATTGGAGACTATGCTGTTGTCATTGATTTTATATAGAAGATACTCTGTTGATAGGCAGCCAGATCAAAACATGGTGCAAGTATGTGTGTGCGTGGTCTAAGAAGACCTTGGAGAGGGAAGGGGTAGAGGTGGTGCAGTTTCAGAAGACTATCTGTACAAATCATTACTTTGATAAACTGCAAGCTACAAAATGCTAGATTACCAGAACTACCAGCAGGTGAAGAAATGTACTAGAAGCCAGATTTTATGGCCAGATGCACTTTTCAAATCTGGAGTTAACTATTGAAGTAAATGAAGTAATACCTGATTTTCTTCACAGTAATTGAGACCAGGATCTAATCCCAAGCCCTAAGGAGGGATTGGTAGTTCTTACTGCTGTTATGTTGCCCATATAAAATAGGATGTTTAACAATAACCTGACTTTGCACAAACTTATAAAGGGATAAAATCTTGCTCTTGGGATGCTGATTTAGGTCAGGAAGATGCCTCTTTGCTGGACCATTGTCACCTTGTTGAAATAGGTTTCTATTACCTTCTCTGTGCATGTATCTGAATTTGTTAGGGTGTGTGATGGACAGTGTTTTTCAGGGAGACTTCCCAAGGGGCTCCTAATACTACTTGTAACTATTATTTAATGTTTCTGTGTGGCTATTATCCACCTCAGACACAGCTGCATTTTGATAGTAGGAAGGTGATCAATACCTACTGTATCAAATAATAATTATTTATTATTTATTGGGTACTGCGGGTAGGCTGTCTGCTATGCAAAATGTAGAAAAAGACAAAAACATTTAGATACATGATCAGAGGGGGAAGAAAAGACAAATGGCTTTGCAGTCTGTCCCTAAGGCAAATGTATTCCTAAGTGTCTGGTGTTGCAGTATGAGCATTATACACAATTTTTACAAGATCATAGGGTCTGGAGAGAGGGGCCAGAAGGTTTGATTTCTCACTTTTGGTTTGCATGCCCTTCATGTTCATAATAATGTTTCTGTCTGCTAATGCACCTGAGGTGGACTTTTAGCATGATAACACATTAAAAAACTTTACATTCTCGTTCCTCACAGTACATTTACTTTGCTAAGTACTAATGGTGATAAAATGATAAATAACATTATCTAGGATGTACACTCTAAATGATTGAAATACTGATCCCAGCACAGGCAATGGTGTCTGTCAGTTGCTGTTGTCTCTACTTTTACAAGTGAGGAAATAAGTGGAAAAAAAGTTTGAGAGATTTGTACAAGGAAACTTAGTGGCTGGTTTAAATGAAATGGGCAGTATATAAATTGACTTGGAATACGCAGTAGGTTTGGGTCAAACTCTGAGCTAGACGGGAGAATTCTTTGTGAACTTTAAGGGTTTTGGGGGACTCATGAAACTGATTGTCTGAGGAAGACGCTCTCTCTGCTCTGACGGCAGGTCCCTGGTGGCAAACTGAAGGAAAAAATAAGCCGCATCCGCCCGGCTTCGCCTTGCTGCGACCAGAGGGGCAAAAATCCCCCCTTGCTGTGCCGGCCCGGTGAAGGAGCGCTCGAGGAACGAGACGCTGACGGGCCGAAGGCAGCCAAAAAGCCGCTGAACCTCTTTACTGGGAGGAGGCGGCGGAAGCGTGGGATGTGAAGCCCGGCGGAGCGCTGCTGCCCGTGCCCGGGGCCGTGCCCGCTGTCGGGGCCGGGCGGACCGTGTCGGGGGCCGGGGCGCGGACCCGCGGTCTCTTTAAAAGCCGGGGCCGGTCGGGCGGGCGCGGCGGCAGCAGGGGGCGGCGGCGGCGGCGTGCGCGGGGCTCGGGCTGCTCCGGCACCGCGGCGCGCTCAGCCCTGCGCAGCTCCGCCCGCGGCCGCCCGCGGCTCTCCCGACTCGGCACGGCTCGGCACGGCCAGCCCAGCCCAGCTTCCCCGGGACCCCCGCAGCCTCCGCGGCTGGGGCCACACTGGAGCCCCCTGCCCCGCAGCGCAGGCGAGCCGCGAGTTGGCGCGGCGGCCGGCGCCCGCCCGGCTGCGGAGGTGAGAGGGGCGGCGGGCGGGGGGCGGCTCGGCTCGGCACGGCTCGGAGGGAGCTGCCCGCCCGGCGAGCGCTGGGCGCCGGAGCTCCGCGGGTGGGTTTCTCCTCACCCTTCTCACGACAACTATTTCGGATCGTTTTATCCCTCTCCCCGTTCCTTGCTGCCCCGGCGGGGCTGGGCGCTGCCCGTCCGGGCGGAGTGGGCGCGCACCGACCCCCGGGACGCTCCGGCTGCTTTGGTCAGACTTTTTGGGAGATCGCAGTTCCCACGGCGGGGCATTTTGGAATGGAAAATTGGTGTGTGGGGGGGGGCTCTCGAAAAGGAAGACACTACGCTGAGTTACAGCAGGGATACCCTTAGAATGAGCCAGCTGTTTGACTAAAGCTTAAGGATTTCTTAAAAAAAAAATGCTAACGAGAAAAGAAGAGAGGCTGAAGATGAAAGTTTTTTTCTTTAAGATTTTTTGCCTCTTCCAAGTCTTCGGATCTATTACGGTAGCGCCTTTCCTCCCCGCCTTCCATTTGTTTGTATTAATGATTTAGTAGCCGTCTTGCCTGAAAACTTCCACCGTGAGTGACTGCTGTGGGTTTTCAGGCAGTCAGTGACCTTAAAGGTTGGTTCAATGCTTTTTTCGTGCAAAATGTATGTGAAATAACCGCTGTATTGTTTTATTTCTTATAGTTTCTTTCTGTAAGGAAAAAAGACACCTGCTTTATAATTTAAAAGAAAACACCATTGAGTCAGGGAGTGATGTAATTCTCCTACCTAAGGGCACCGACTCTGGTGCTTTGCAGGTGACTTGTCTTTTGCTTACTCTTAAATTTATTTTAATGGTAATCTTAATGTAGCTAGGAAATAACATATTTAACAGTGCTGTTTTAAGAATTTATTTTGTTAAAATTGAACACTTCCTATTTAAAATTATTTTTCTTCCTGATTTCTGCCCCTCCTCCCTCAGAAGAAAACAATAAAAAAGATTAGGTATGAGATCAGCGGCAGAAAAACCAAAGGATTGGGGAGGCAGAAGCGGGGCTAAAAACATTGAATCATTTATGGAAAGCACACTTTCAGCTTTTTGCTTTTCCAAGCTCTTGTTCCACCTTTCCGTGGCCAAACTATTCAACACTTCATTGCAAATAGTTTTAAGAAATTATTTCTCTTTTTTCTAAATATTATTTGTCCCTCCTGTATTTTTTACTGCCCGTAATTGTTCTGAGATAAGCACACAGCCCTCCTAAAAAGGTGAATATTAAAATGACCGCTCACCAATACCTGCTTATTGCATATTTTGAGGGGCTATTTTTTGAGGGGGCGAACTCTTAACTAGACTGGTGAAAAGTCTAAGAGAGATGTTGTGTAGGTGAGGGAAAATTTGATCACAAAAGGTTTTGTTTGCCGTGATGATACAGTCAGTTATTAATTGTAACGTTAACCAAAAAGGTGTTGCGTCTGTCACTGGTTTCATTTAAAATGGTCATCAGTGTTACGTTGAGCAAGTTTATATAAGGGTTAGTAGTATTTTAGGGGGAGGAGGTTGCAGAGATTATTGCTCTTGGGTTTGTGACTGAACGCACTTTATCAGCTGAATGAACTGGATTATTGTATAGATATAATTTTCCAATTCTCTATCAGTTTCTTTTCAGTATTCGTCACTTTCTTAAATGTTTATCTCTCGCTGACAAAGTGCCTGGTTTTCGGGAGTAGGGAGATGCAGCTGGGGACACTGGAAGTTTGGGGATAATGTGAGCAACAGGACTGTATTTATTTATTAAAAAACAAACAAACCCCAAAGTTAGGAGGTGAGGATTCTCTTTCTGGAGCATTCGGGCACCTTCTGGTGGGGTATGTCTCTAGGCTTTTAATTATTTATTTCACTTTTGTCCTTTCAAAAATGAAGTGGAGCGAAACCAAAATGAAACAAAGTAAAATTAGAGTAAGTGTTGAAAAATAAATAAATAAAGCAAGGGAGCGGCTGGAAGCCCAATACTTGATTTCTTCAACCTGGTGGCAATGGCTTCTCGATAGAAGCGATATCTGCCGATATCACCCCTGTTCCATGGCTGTAGCCTGGCCTCATTTTACTCTGCGTTTCCACTGAACATGTTGACGTGCTGCTGCTTATATAAGGAGAAGAACAAATTCAAGCAGATTAGTGCTTGGGATTTTGAGATCGGCTACCCAGATCGCGTTGTGGGTTTTTTTCCTTTCCTTGGGGGAGCTGATGGGGGAAGGCTGGAGAATGACGGGAGGGGATGAAATCGAAATGTGTGGTTGGGAGAAGATGGGGGTGATGCGGGGAGCAGCTTATTCGCATAATGTCTGCGCTGCGTCCCTTTTTCTTTTCTTTTTATAAAACCCATTATCTCTAAAAACACATTATTCTTCAGCCTGGTCTAAAAAAAAAATAGTGGGAGGGGTTATCATAGCGAGGGGGTTTGGTATGGGAGTCATTAGACCCACTGCTGCAAAACCAAGATACAGAAATCCATCTGCACCAACATTTCGGAGGGAGGGAGGGCGTAGAGAGGGGGGAAGGGATGGATTGTCTATCTTGGATTAGCGAAGTGCAGCTTTGTATTCTTCATTTTCCTCCCCATTTTCTGCCATTTTCCCCCATCCCCCCCATCCGCACACCCGCTTTCCTCCTCCCAGCCCCCACTCCCCCGAAGGTTTCTTATCCCTTGACGAGAAAATTCTGTGTTACATCCTGATGGCTCTGCGGCTTTTTTTTAGTGCATCACAACAGTGGCACGATGACCTTTACTTCATGCCACACAGATTTGGGCTCCCGGTAGGACTGTGACCGCAGCTTGGGCACACTCATACACCCATAGTCATGTACCTTGGATAGTCATTGATTTAATTTCAATTTTTGTGTGTGCATCTTTGTGTGTCTGTGTGGCTGGTAAACACTGGCAGAGGGTAAGGAACGCAGTGATTGCCAAAGGCATGTCCATCCATTTCGCCAGCCCCTCTTGCCGTTCTCTTTTCCTGAACATTGTGTCACACATCATGAGATTTTGTGCCGGGGAGGGGTGTGCCCTCTGTGGATGGCAGGGGCCTGGGGGTTGGAGGGAGTGTATGCATACTGGGGAGGGAGAAATTGTGTGGGGGGAAATGGACCTGACAATGCTAATAACATTATTTTGGTCAAATGAACGTCTGGTGATAATGATTCAGTGTAACCATCCGTGAAATACATGCTTGCGACACACTGGAATAAAGGTTACTCCAGGGAGCTCCGTCAGAGCCAGGCATGCTCGGGGAAGTGAGCTGTCCCCTTGATAGGGGAAACAAAATTCATCAGCATCCCAGGTCCCCTCCCTTTTCAATGCCTGCTTGCATGTCCGAGCTGGAGGGCATTGCGATCGAGCGAGGAGGTGGGCTGCATTGGAGCCAGGATGAAACAAAGCATTCCCGCCTCATCCTCCCGTGCCATCCTCTCTTGCCCTCTTTGAGCTTATCCGTACTGTTGATCCAGATGATAGAGGAATATCGCCATTTCCATGCAGTCCCTGCTGGAGCCTGGAGGGTGGTGAATTGAGAGGCGGAGAAAAGCTCCTTGTGTTTCTGTTGTAGGATGTGCAGGAGAGCCATGGCTTTTCAGGTCTGAGTGGAGCAGGGAAAAGGCTGGGGTGGGGGAGTGAAGGGAGCTAAGAGTCTCTCCCTCCATCCATTGTTCCCTTCCTTCTTTCCCCCAGCTAGAACATGGGGAAAGACCTGACAAGCCTCAGTGGGTGGCTGTGGTGACTGGCATGCAGGTATGAGAGAGCTGAGGCAGTGAGAGGGAAGCTTTCCCTGCATTTCAGGATGTTCAGGACCCTCTCCAAGGCTCGCAGACCTGCTCAGCACCTTCCTTCTCTGGGTGTGAAGGACTTCCTTCTTTGGTCATGGGCTGCTCACACCCAGGCCGAGGGGAGCTGTGGCAGGAAGGTGCTCCTGTGGTTCTGCTGGCTGCTGCTTCTCATTTCCTCTGTGTGGCTGTGCCTGCTCTGAGGTCTCCATGTTTCTGGATCTTTCCTCTTCATGAAACAATAGCAAAAGTTGAATAAATAGATCTGTCCAGAGCTACTATTGTTGTTTGCCTTTGGCTTTTCTCCTTTCTCTGACCTTGAGGTGCAGTGGTAAACTACAGCCAGGAAGATGGGGGCAGGGGTGTGTCCAGTGCCACAAATTGTTGCTGTTGGTGATGCCTGGCAAGATTCCTCTGCTCTTGTGGTTTTTGCTCACCAGAGCCAATCTTGCCTCAGCTGCCCAGCTTCACCAGTAGTTACTTTTTGATCTCTCCCTGCCCTCCCTCTTACCTCAATTGCTTTGGAAGTGGTTGTTGTGCTGCAGCTCCTGTGCCTGCAGGAGTCTTACCATCATACAGTATCCTCAGCTGGAAGTCCAACTCCTGGCCCTGCACAAGCCACCCCAAGAATCACACCATGTGCCTGAGGGTATTGTCCAAACCCTTCTTGAATTCTGTCAGGCTTGGTGCTGTGAGCACTTCCCTGGGGAGCCTGTTCCAGTGCCCAACCAGCCTCTGGGTGAAGAACCTTTTTCTAACATCCAACCTAAACCTCCCCTGACTCAGCTTCAAGCCATTTTCTCAGGTCTCTCTGGTCACCAGAGAGAAGAGATCAGTGTCTGCTCCTCCACGTGCCCTCCTGAGAAATTTGTAGACTGTGATGAGGTATCCCCTGTCTCCTACAGAGGACTGAACAGTCCAAGTGACATCAGCTGTTTCTTGTAAGGCTTGTCCTCTAGGCCCTTCACCATTTTTGTAGCTCTCCTTTCAATGCTCTCTCATACCTTTTTATCCTCCTTACATTGGGCTGCTCTCTAAGATGATGTGGTGGCCATCTGAGCAACAGGAAGAATGTATTGCAGGGCCTGTGTGCCTGCTCCATCCTGTGGACACTGCCTCCCTGGTATCTCCCTGGTACCCTGAAAGAAAAAGGTGGGCCCAGGTTTTATGGTTCCTCCTTTTCCCCAGTGATTCAAGTACTAGTGTGTTCTTGTGACATGGTTAGCTTGCTTTTATGAATTATTTGTTAACAGAAAAAGTTGGAAAAAGCATTTATTGTAGGTATTTATTTCAGTGATTGCAATGTGAGTTTTGTAGCTCACCCTGATTGTCACACTTTGCCCTTCCTTGAGCTTTCACAGCCAACAAAAAAGAACATTGACATAGCGCTGGAATTTACCGACCCTAAATGTTTTGCATCCTTGAAGTGAGAGGGGAACTCAGTTCCTGCAGAGCATTCAGGGAGTGAGAGGTGGTGCTAGGGGTAATTTGTGGTAGCAGGGATGGTGGGTTTTAAGTCGCTGTGCAAAAAGGGAGTAAATACCCCTCCTCTGTCCCTTACTTTCTTCCCTTTCTAAGCAAGTTGCCAAGCCATCAGGTACAGGCAACTCTTTTTTTTGGTGTTAAGATTGGATTTAAACCCTCAACCTAGAGGACACCTTCAGACTGTACAAGATGGTTGGGGTCTTGTCTGGATTATTCCTGGGAAGGTAGAGTTTAGTTCCCTTTTTCTTGTATCAGCAGTGGTATTTTGGTGGATCTACTGAACTTCTTTTTCTGCAGCCTCCTCCAGGGCTCTTTAGTGTATTTTTCTTGAGAAGCAGAGTGTATTTTCCCCCCGGATCTGTTTTCCTTTGCCCTCTCCTTAGCTCTGTGCTCTGGGCCTGTGCAGGTGGATGTCAGGATACTGGCTGAGCTGTGATATGCTTGTATCAATGATAAGGACACACAGTGATCTGTCCAAGAGCAAACTGAAGGAGTCAGAGGCTTGATCATGGCCAAGAGCCATAAGATGATGACCAAGAGACATGTTGTGTAATTTAAAAACAAAATGCATCCAGCTTTATTTGCCCCTGCCCCCCACCAGCATGAAGAGAAGATGGGCTTTATTTTTGGACAATTGCCAAGGCAGCTGGAGCCAGAAATTACCAAATTTTGGTTAAGCTTTGAAAATTTTTATCAGCTCTCATCTCTCCCTCATCCCCCTCTTCTAGGTAATAGCAGTCTGTCAGTCTAGCAGAGCTGGTTCTTAATTCATACAGCAAGTGGTGAGGAAGATACTTTTCATTTTTGAAACCAAGATATTAGAGGGATTGGTAACTTCTTGAAACCAGTACTCTACATAGACTTGGTTCAGATTGTTTGCTTTTTCTTTTCTTTTGTTTCTCCTCACTTGGGCATAGACAATGACAATTCATGTGTAAAGGACTCTGAGAATCAGAAGTGGTGTTTTGACCAAGATATGTTTGTAGAAAGGCAGCACGGGAGAAATTTGTTCTGCCTTTCTCCTTGTTGTGGGCAATAGATGGCACTTTTAGCGGTTGATTTATACCTTTTCTAATTTTTTTTTTTTTAAATGGAAAACCCATGACTTTTGGTAGGGCTAGCCTGAGTATAGTTTTACTGAAGTCTAGTAGGGATAAAGTGCAGTCTCTGTAGTGATGTTCTTGGAAAGCTGAGCAATAAGACTCCTACTGGAAATACACTAGCAATGTTGGAAGATCCTGTGTTCTTCCTTAAGGAAAGGTGGGAACACAATTTCTCTTGTTACCATTCACATAAAACTGTCCTCTCTGAGCACTGTGGACAGCTCTTATGCACTGTACACTACACAGCCAGCTTGGCACAGTGCTCTGTCTGGGATAAAGCCTTCAGCCTCTTTAGACTCTGGGCTGCTGTGGGTATCACTATGTGGCTTTTCAGAGTGTGCTGGAGGTTTGCTTACAGCTGTCAGAAGTTCAGCTCTGTCTGAAATATGGCCGCTTGCTACAGGGTGGATTAGTCCTTCATCTGCCTTGCTTCCCCTTGTCTCAGAGCTTTCTTGTTTCTCACAGCCATGTGCCTGAGTTCTCTCCCAGGCATGCTCCCCTGCCTGTTTTTTGTCTGCTGGCAGAAGGAGCGAGCTGGAGTGGTGGGAAGGGTATATCAGGGATTTGGGGGCTGTCAGTGTACTTGTAGTCTCTCAGTGGTGTGCTGAGCTCCTGTCCTTTCCAAATTCCTTTCCTCTGCCCTTGATGGTGAGGGATGGCTTATTTCAAACACAGTCTGCTTGTGTCATTCCTAGTCCTGCCGCTTGTCATCCATCACATCATGGGAACTAATTAACGCTAGTAGCTTTGGATCCTGGGAATGACAGTGCTGGGATGGTAGACTCTTTCAAAGATCCTGATGTCTCCCTTCGTAACTAGGGCAGCTCAGCCCAGGAGTTTATGGACTCTGCAGTCCTTCACCGGCTGCACCAACCCTGTAGTGTGGGTGCCTGTGTGTGTAGCAGGGAGGGCGCTCAAGCCCTAGGCCTGCCTCATAATGCCCTTGACAGTGCTGCAGCATCCCCTGCATCCAAGTACCTCCCAGCAGCCGGATGAGAGCCAAGGAATGGGATAGAATAATAATTGATGAGGATAGGGGGAGGTATGATGTAAACGTTTTGAAGCTGCCGGTAGCATCTCCGCTGCCTTTGGGTACATACAGCTGTGCGTTGTTCCAGGATCTGCTTGTGAGTTTGACCCTGTGAGAATCCCCTGCTCATGGCAGAGCACACTGTCCTGTTTCTGCTGTGCTTGCCATGTTGATGGGGGGGGTCATCAGGGGAATCAGTGTGCTGTTCCTGTGGGGATGGCAGGATTAAAGATGAGGCCTCAGTCATACTGTGAGGCTACACAGACAGCACTTGCTCCCCTTCTCCCTCCACTTTATCTTTTCTTCTGTTGTGGACCACTTCTAAGAAGGAAAAGAATCCTATGGGGATGGAAGGAAAGGTAACTAAGCAAGAGGATGATGTTTGCTGGCAGCCGAAGGAGGATTAGGAGAGGAATAACTTTCCAATGGGATAAATGTCTAATGGGACTGGCTGCATCTGCAGAGCAGGGAAGTGCTGGCTTTGTTTCAGTCTGCTCTTGCATCCCATTTTTTTTTTCCAATAATGTGTTAATTAAACATTGATTTCAGGGGAAAAAGGAATCTGCTTGAACTGCAGAAACTAAATGGAGTGTGGAGGAATGGGATCTGGTGAGGGATTTGTGGAAGTACCTTCTATCTTCATGACTAATCATGGAGGGAAGCTGGACAAAAATCTGTTCACCTTAAGTTCAGTCCTTCACTCATCTTAAGTGTGAATCTTCCTTCTGTAACTGCATGGTTTTCAACTGATATGTGTTAAAGAATTACCAGGTAGACAACAGTGTTTCTTACAAAATACTTCATTTTTATTAAAAAGCAAAATGGAAGAGAGATTCTTTTCAAGGTGTTCAAGAGGCTTTCTGTCCAGTTTGGCATACTTCTAATTTTCTGGTCTTATAGTTGCTGTTGTACACAGAAGTGAATCAAGTTGTGGTGCAAGTTAAGCCACCAATCGTAATGCTCTTGTTACTTGCAAATATCTGACTGACCTTCACTTACTACATGTGGATATCAATCACTGAACAGGCATATAAGGTTGTGATGTGCACTTTTTAATATTTTCTCTTCTGGTCCTTGGAGCATTGGCAGGTGAGACAAGATTATGATATGTCCTTCCCTTGCTTGGTTGAACTCTGTTCGTTAGAAGGCTCTTCTGCCCTCTTTTTGTGGTCCCAGGTGTTAGGGATACATAGAGAAGATAAGAGTCCTTGCTTTAGTCTGAGATCTTATCTGGAATAAACTTTTCTGCTGATGTGAGCAATAGATTCTTAACAGTATTAAACAGTTTGAGTTTTTTTGACCACTGTGCTTTCTGTCTTCACTAGTTCTGGGAAGCAATGGAAAGGAGGGAATAACCTGTCTGACCTTTATGAGCATTGCATAAGTCTGAATTAAACTGATCTCACAAAGATCCCAATCAGTTCATGCAGTAAGTGAAATAGCAGCATTGTCCTGAGAAGGAGTCTGTCCTAGCTGTTGAATTCCTTTCTGCACCATCTGCCATATTAGTCTACAGAAGGATCTGCTGTAGCATCAGGACACGTTTGAAAAGGAACAGATAAGCCACAGAGCAACTATTTTCTAGGAAGATTTTTGACCTGCTGATGGCTGGTGAAATCCACAAAATAACAGAATAGTTAAATTTGGAAGGGACCTCTCAAGGTCATCTGTCCAACCCCCTGCTAAAGCAGGGCCACCTAGAAATGATGACCATGTCCAGATGGCTTTTGAGTATCTTCAAGGAGGGAAACTCCACAACTTCCCTGGGCAACTTGGGCCACGGCTGAGTTACTCTCCCAATAAAAGAGTATTTCCTGATGTTCAGGCAGGACCTCCTGTGTTTCAGTTTGTGCTTGTTGCCTCTGGTCCTGTCACTGGGCACCACTGAAAAGAGCCTGGCTCTGTTACCTTTACACCCTGCCTTCAGGTGATTATGTACATTGATAAGACACTGCCCACCCCAGACACCCTTTAGAGTATTTTCTCCTTCAGACTAAACAGTCTCAGCTTTCCCAGCCTTTCCTAGCATGAGAGATGCTCATAATCTTCTTCATGACCCTTTGTTGGATTCCCTCCTTGTGTCTGTCTGTCTCGTTTTGGGGAGTCCAGAACTGCACACAGTATTCCATGTTTGGTCTCACCAGTGCTGAGAATAGGGAAGGATGCCCCTCCTCAACCTGCTGACAACACTTCTAATGCAGCCCAGGATACTACATTAGCTGCCTTCCTCGGGAAGCTGTAGATAGAAGTGGGCTTGCCTCTCAATCCCCTTTTTTCCAAATTAAATAAACCCAGAGTGCTCAGCCACTCCTCAGAGGACATGTGTCCTAGCATTTCAGCAGCTTTGTTATCCTCCTCTGGATACAATCAGTTAACATCCTTTTTAATTTTGGGGTGAGAGAGATTCTGGAAATTTAATTGTCCTCTTACGATGTCTGGTTGCACACTGCAATATTTTTGTAGACCACAAAGAAATTTTAAATTCTTGATTACTTTGACTTTTTGAGGGGGGACAAAGAGAGGGCAGAAGTCCTATGGAGGGACTAAGGCCAACTTTCCTGAGGGACTCTGAATGCCTGTTAGTGCATTGAAGTCCTGGTATTAAAATCTGCCTGTTTGCCAGGTCAGCTCAAGCAGCACTTTCAAAGAGGATATGATACAATACAATTTCAGGTATATGTATTAAAAATAACTGCTGCATATCTGGGAATCAAATTCTAAGGACTTTACGGAGAAGATACAAAGAAACATTGATCCTTGATATAATTTCATATGGGTCATTAATCAAATACCTATTGAGGGTGTATCTAATACCAGTGGACCAAAAGGCATAATTTTGTTGAGCCAGGTCTTAAGGATTTAGTTCAATATAATTAGTTTTTAAAATGTTTCACTTCTCTTCCTTTTTGGTTGATATGAGCTAATGAGTTGCTAGCAGCTCTGTTTGGTACTAGCTTGGGTCACAGAGTGATGTGGTGCTTAGGATGTTGCTGTACTTTTGTGGCAGCAGATTGTAGTTTCCTTGAGTAAATGTACTTTATGAGGCTAGAATGAGCTACTGTTTATTTATGAAGACCACTGTATCAGTGCATTGGGCTTGCATGGCCAGGTTTTGGTAGCTGGGGGCGCTGCAGGGTGGGTTCTGTGAGAAACTGCCAGAAACTTCCTCCATGTCTGGGAGAATCAATGCTGGCCGGCTCCCAGATGGATGTTCTGCTGGCTTAGGCCAAACCAGTCAGGAATGGTAGTAACTATGATAAAGTATTTAAGAAGGAAGGAAAGTTTTTTGCACAGAAGTAATTGTGGCCAGAGAAGAAAGGAAGGAGAATATGTGGCAGTAGCAACTCTGCAGATGCCAAGGTCAGCAAAGAAGGCAGGGCAGGAGGGGCTCTGGGTGCTGGAGCTGAGGTCCCCCCGCAGTCCATGGTGAAGACCATAGTGAGGCAGGATGTACTTCTGCAGCCCATGGAAATCCATTGCGGTGAAGAGATCCACATGCAGCCTATGGAGGAACCCCACACTGGAGCAGGGGGATGCCTGACAGAAGGTTGTGACCCCTTGGGAAACCTGTGCTGGAACAGGCTCCTGGCAGGGACCTGCAGATCCATGGAGAGAGGAGCCCACACTGGAGCAGGTTTGCTGGCAGGACTTGTGATCCCATGGGGGCCCACGCTGGAGCAGCCTGTTCTTGAAGTACTGAACCCTATGGAGACAGATCTGTTTTGGAGCAGTTTGTGAAGAATTGTAACCCATGAGGAGAACTCATGCTGGAGGAGTTCATGCAGGGCTGTCTCCCATGGGAAGGAGTAGTGGCAGAAACAACATGTGATGAACTGATCATGACCTCCATTCCCCATTTCCCTGCACTGCTGGTGGGGAGAAGGTAAAGAATTGGGAATAAAGTTAAGCCCAGGAAAGAGGAAGGGGTGTGAGGAAGGTGTTTTTAGGATTTGCTTTACTTCTCATTATCCTGCTCTGATTTTGATCGGTAATAAATTCAATTAATTTCCCCAAGTCAAGTCTGTTTTGCCTTGGTCAGTAATTGGTGAGTGATCTCTTAACTCAGGAGCCTTTCTTTATATTTTCTCTGTCTGTGAAGTTGCAGAGGGGAGGGGTAGAGCGTCTTTGGTGAGTACCTGTCGTCCAGTCAGGGTCAACCTGCCAGAATCAGGTAGAATGCAGAGTGAGAAGGGAGTAGCAAATCGATAAACTTTTGATAAGACAGTGACTCTTTTTAAGAAATTTGAACACAACGGTTCTTCCTTTCATGCTCTCTTTGTTGCCAATGTGTAACATGAGGCTGGAAGGTGATCTGCTTTCTTGGCACAACATAGATACTTTGCCAATTAAACTAGAAAATGGTCTAAATTTGATAAGAAGTAATTTATTAAAGACAAATGAAAAGTACTGTACTAGGAAAGATCTACTCAAATGCCTGTATGTAAAATGGGGGATAACAAGCCAGGCAACAGAACTGCAGAAAAAGATCTGGGAGGCACTACTGTGAGTCAGAGACTGAATGTGAGTCAACAGTGTGGTGATGTTGCAAAAAAGCAAATCCCATTTTAGGGTATATTTAACAGGAATGTCACGTGTAGCACACAGGCAGTAGTTTTTCTACGCTAGCAGCCACTGCTGAAGCCATAGCAGAGCATTGCATCCAATGAGAGCAGGAAAACCAGAAACAGTGGAAGGAGATGAGAGAGCAGCCAGAGTGGCAAATGCCATCTGCAAGGAGAGGATTGGTTGGGTTGGTTTAGGCTAGAGAGAAGATTGACGAGGGAAAAGCCGTCCAATATTTAAAAGCTTGTTTTAAGAAGACAGTGATTAATTGTTCTCTGTGTCCACTGGGGATAGGACAAGAAGTAATCAGCTTAATTTGTAGCAAGGAAGATGTAGAGGTAACTGCTAGGAAAAGCTTTATGAGTATTTGGAAAGTTAAGCAGGAAAACAGTGTCCTGAGGGAGGTTGTAGTGCGCTCATCACAGGAAGTTTTAAGAACAGATGAGACAGGAGACACAAAATTTTACCTAGGTTGTTTTATTATAGTTTTGACAGGTTCAGAAGGGAATGGGCTGCCTGAACTCCTGATGTCTGGTCCCAACAGCTCCTGCAGTGCCTGAGAGGCAGGCTTGTCCCCTCACTGGCAGTTGTGCTGGGAGCAGGGGGAGGCAGGGCCAGGGTGAATCACTCCCTCTGCAAATTCCCCTGCAGCACCTTCCATGCCCCTGGCACAATCCAGTTTTACAGTGCACATCCCAAAAAGACCTGAGGGATCTTGTGTGTTCAGCAGTGTTACATTACCATCCAGCACTGTAAGCCTTTCTATTTCTGCAGATAAAAACAAGCAAAGGGCCGGCCCAACTTCCTGCATCTTCATAACTAGGAATTGGAAGTTACTGGAGACTTTTATCCTGGTTACTGATTAATTTACATTGGGAAGATTTGGTGAAATTACTTGGAGATGGAAAAAAAGTCTTACACTTCTGCTTTCACCTATTAGAAACTATTGCAGATTTGTATGGTGTGTCAAAGTTACAAGATGATTTTTCTGTGATCTTCCGTCAAATGAAATGGACAAGGGCAAAGAATTTTTCTCTCTGCAACATCTTTCTTCCAGTGTCCTCAAGTGGAGTACTGTGGATGAGGCATTGCAGGAGGTGCCTTTGCACCCAATGGATTTGAGAAGAGCACACCTAATGCCTGATTCAGTAGACATATACTTCAGTACTTGTGAGAGGGGCTCATGGCACTTTAAGAGAGGAGGGTGTTTCTTGGTGAATGGGGCTTTTCTTCCCTGAGAGTTCAGCAAAACCTTTCAGCTCCTAGCAAGTAATCTAAGACATACTATGTGGCATGTTATTGCTATCTTTTCCTGAATCTTAGATTTACACTAACAGCTTGTCTGGATCCAGTTGGGTCTAGGACTGAATTTCTGAGTATCTCCAGTGCAGAGAGCCAGTTTCCCTAGTGAACCTCAAAGAAGGAAGATTTTCCTTTTAGTTTAAAAGAACATCTGGGAATATGTGCTTGTGGAAGTTGTACGGTGTTGTGCTTGGCCACAGTCTGTGTGCACAGTTTATAATGTAACTGTTTTCCACCATCTCACATAAACTTGTTACTGCAGGCTCTTGCCATTCTTCAGAGGGAGTAGAGGATGAAGATACTATACTCTTCTTCTTGGCACTAGAAATGAGTCAGGGTTGACACATAAAAGTAGGAGGCAACAGTTTGTGTGTAGGAAGCTTGTTCTGTCCAAAGAAAATCTATGGGTTATGTGCAGGGTGTTAGTCCCACTGCACTGCAAGGCTGGTATCTTCTTCTGAAACTGAGTTCACACACATTTGGAGCATATGGAGAGCTCAGCAGATCCAGCCCTCGAGGGATGACTGGTAAAATGGTTGAAGGTAGGTTGGGATGTAATTATTTGTTTATGGGGCCCCATATTGCACCAAGTATAATTGTTTATGAACACTGCTGTGAAGTCAGGAGGGAAACATTCCAACCCAAGGAGATACTAAGATATAACCTAATTATTGTTGTTATTTTTATTCCTGCCTATTGTGGTAGCACCTATACAATGCTTGTTCAAACACAGGGTAAAAAATGTTCCCTGCCCCAAAGAGCTAGCAAGCTAAGGATGAGACAGAAGACAACAGATGGACACAGATAACTGGGGGAGTACAGAAAACCAAAGATTGGTCAGCAGGATGGGTGGTATGATAGCATGTTGACAGCTTAGCTGTTGTCAAGCTTTCTGTAGGCATGTGGCAAAGAATTATAACAATAATTCAAACTGCGTCCTTTGCTTCAGTGTTGTTGTGTGTGCATCTTCCATCTGTTTTAATATAACAGCTTAATTCTCACTCAATGAGGCTTTTTCTGTCCCAAAACTTCCCATCATTCATCTGGTGTAGGTAGGGAGGCACACTGGTCCAACAATGAAGTGTCCATTGCAATCTTCAAGGGAAAGTGTAGTTTATTATTGTGGAAAGAGAATGAAACTAAGCATGGGATTTTGCTGCCCTATGTTTTAAAGGACACTGGGAAAAGACTGATGAATCTCAGCAGGATGAATGTCCAAAGTAAGTGGCATAATGCAGGAGGTTTGTTGGCTGAAGTCATGTCTTACCAAAGTGTTGCAAAAACTATCTAATGCCATTCATGGGCAACAATTCTGTCTATATAGGTCATGTCTTTGGTGCTGTACTGGTGAGTACAGGAGTGGCTGAAAGAGTGGATGTCTCTGATTCAGCTGAACAGTGAACAGTGGTTCCACATATGTGGCTAACTTCTGGGGATCTTAAGTGTGCTTGGCCTTAGGACTCTCCTGTGCCAGTGTCTACATTCACATGTAAGTCTTCTTTTGGGTGTTACCTTGAGAGGGCCACTCAAGGCCGAAATGGAGGATAAACATCAGGCAATTTTAGGGAGTCCTTGTTTCTGAATTCGAATTATATCAAGTAACTTTGTGTGGTGCTGTGATGACATTTCTCTGTCTAACTGTGTGTTGTGTTATCATCACACAGTATGCCAACATCAGACATGTTGTAATGGATAGTTGTGGAGATATACTTACAGCTTTTTACCGGCTAGGTTCGTAGTTCAATGCCTTAGAAAGCCTCGGGCAGCATAGAGAGGTAGCACGGGCAATCTAGCATTTCAGTAGCTCTGAAAGTGGTAAATGTATTAGCTGCCAAGCTGATATCACCAGCAGAAGCAAAGAGGGAGAAATATAGCTTTTTGGTTTGTCTAATTTCCGCAATTATAGCTTTCAAAAAGAAACAGATGACAAGAGATGTTCACAGAAAGAGTTGCAAAGCCAAAGAGGGTGGCCCCTCCCCCTTGGTCCTTTCTCTTATTTGGAGAAGGGGAAAGGGGAGGACTGGGGGTAGACCTGGGGTGACTGGCCAATCAGACACTGCTAAAGAGTTTGAGTTACATTTGGTTTTGCCCATGCTTGGAACAAAGGAGTTCAGAACACATGGCAGAGGCAAGTGTCTTTGGGAGGGGGAAAGGAAGCTCGGAACAGGCAGCAACAGATAGTGAGGTTTCATAGCTGCTTATACAGGTTTTAGGTTTGGTGCTGAAGAACAGAGAATGAAGAGTAAATACTCAGCTGTTCTTGACCTGAACATACCCAGGTCTCCCAGCTTCTTTGCATATCATGCTCTAGCTGCTCACCATTAGGATGGTTGTGAAAGCTAATCATATATTGAAGTGTATTGGACAAAGCATAGAAAGCAGGTCAAGGATGAGTTTATTTCTCCATACTCAGCACTTGTCTGTTTATTGCTGTTTACTCAGCATTATGTCTGTTTATTGTGCTTTGTACTGGACTCCCCAGTACAAGAAAGGCATTGGCAAAATGCAGCAAGTCCAGGGAAGAGCCCCTGAGGAACACAGTGACTGGCTGCCATTGGGTTGTTGTATTGCTGACCACTAACCCTTGAGTGCAGTGGTCCTGTCAGTTTTCCATGGGCTTTGCAGTGCACCCATCTGGTACCAGCTGTCTGTAAACAATGGAATCACATAAAATCTTGGGCTGGAATGGACCCACAGGGATCATCAAGTCCAACTCCCTGCTTTTCACAGCACTACCTAAAACTAAACCATATGACTGAGTGTCATCCAGATGCTCCTTGGACTCTGACAGACTTGGTGCCCTGACTTTTCCCCTGTTCACTGGAAGCCCGTTCCAGTGACTTCCTCTCAGTGAAGAACATTTTCTTAATTTTCAGCCTCAACTTGCTCTGATGCACCTACATACCCCTGTTTACAGTCATAGCACTGGGGACTCCTTCAAAAGTTGCGCCATTCTTTTACTTACTAGGCCTGCCTCATCACAGAAGTCAACCTGGCTGATTTTTTGGTATTTTTTCTTCCATGCTGGCTGTTCCCAATCACATTCTGGTCATTTGTGTGCCTAGAAATTCTGGTCATTTGTGTGCCTAGAAATGGGTTCCAGCAGGATTTGCTGAATAACCTTTCTTGGGACTGATGTTAGGCTAACCAGCCCATAATTCCCTGAATCTTCCTTCTTGTCCTTTCTAAAGACAGGTGTGACATTTATCCATTTTCAGTCATTGGAAGCCTCCTCCAATTGCCACGACCTTTCCTGTGTGACCGAGAGTAATCTCACAGTGACATCAGCCATCATTGCATGCCTCTGTGCTGTTGGGGCATCTTGTTTCATCATAGGGACTTGAGTATGCCCAGTTTGTTTAAATGGTTCTTAACTCAGTCTTCCTCTGCTATGGGTAGTGTTTCAATCCCCTGGATTCTTCCACTGGGCACATGGAACAAGAAGGCTGAGAACAGTCCTTGCCAGTGATGGCTAAAAAGGCATCGAGGACCCAAATGTTTTCCTTTTACCACTGGTTTCTTGTTCCATTCAGCTTTGGTCCCACAGATTCCTTAGTCATGCTTTTGTTAGCAGGGTGCATTAAGAAGTCCTTCTTGATGCCTTTCACATTTTATGAATTTTCATGCAATTTCAAGCTTTTCTAATTTTCCTTCTGACATGCTGAGGCAGAGTTTCAGTATTCTTCCTGAGAAGCACACCCCCACTTTCACCTTTCATTCGCATCCTTTTGTGTTTGAGTGCTGTCAGGAGTTTCCCATTCAGCCACCTGCTTCCTTCCACACCCACTTGGCTTCCCACAAATTGAATTAAACTGTTCTTGTACTTTGAGGAGTTTGTTCTTTAAGATCTTTAAGGTCTCCTGGGTCCCTTTGCTAGATTATCCCATGTAAGTGCTCAGTGAATGATTTCTTAAAGCTCTCCAGTGATTATTCTGTCACTGTAATTGTGCTGGAAAAAGGGTTCTGTTTGTAAACTGATTCATATGTCATTTTAGATTTAGTTGTTGTTCTCTGTAATTTTTGTTTCTCTTTATGTTAAACACATTATACCTCTTCTCTCTATTTCCACTTAAGTCTTTTCTGTTTTGCTTCTGGTGGTTTGACCCTGGCTGGATGCCAGGTATCCACCAAAGCTGCTCTGCCACTCCCTTCCTCAGCTGGACAGGGAGAGAAAATACAACAAATGGTCGTTGAGTTGAGATAAGGGCAGGGAGAGATCACTCACAAATACTGTCACGGGCAAGAGACTTGACTTGGAGAAAGCAGTTGAATTTGTTACCGATCAAAATCAGAGCAAGATAATGAGAAGTAAAAAAAATCCTAAAAACACCTCCCTGCATTCCTCCTTCTTTCACAGCCTTAGCTTTATTCCTGATTCTCTACCTCCTCCTGCCTCCAGCAGTGCAGGAAGATGGGGAATGGGGGTTACAGTCAGTTCATCACATGTTGTTTTTGTTGCTGCTCTGTCCTCATGGAGGGGAGTCCTTCCTCTGCTCTAGTGTGGGGTCCCCTCCACAGGCTGCAATTCTTCACAAACTTCTCCAATGTAGATCCCTTTTCACAAGGTGCAGTCCTTCAGGAACAGACTGCTTTGGCATGGGTCCCCCACGAGGTCACAAGTCATGCCGGGAGCCTGCTCCAGCACAGGTTTCCCGAGGGGTCACAACCTTCTTCGGGTATTCACCTGCTCCAGCATGGCCCCCCCTCCAGATCTCTGCACCCCCACAGATTTCCATGGGCTGCAGGAGCACATCCTGCCTCACCATGGTCTTCACTGTGGGCTGCAGGGGGATCTCACCTCTGGTGCTTGGAGCACCTCCTGCCCCTTTTTCTCCACTGACCTTGGTGTTCTGCAGAGTTCTTCCTGTCACATATTCTCACTCCTCTCTTTTCTGACCACAATTAATTCTGTGCAAAATCATTTTTTTTCCTTCATAAATACGTTATCACAGAGGTGTTAATACCATCACTGATGGGCTCAGCCTTGGCTAGTGGCGGGTCTGTCTTGGAGCCAACTAGCATTGGCTCTACTGAACAGAGGAGAAGCTTCTGGTAGTTGTCAGAGAAGCCACCCCTGTAGCCCCCCAGTTACCAGAACCTTGCCATGCAAACACTGCTTTATAGCCTCTTTTTGCTGGACTCTGTCTAGATATTTTCATGTGTTTTATTTATTTTATGGTGAAAGTGGTGTGTTTTTTTTTTTTTTGTTTGGTTTGTTTTGTTTTGGTTTGTTTGTTTGTTTTGTTGTTCTGTGATTTTTTCCCCTGGACACCTCCCTACTTTATACTGTCAGAGGTAAATAATCAAACGGAAAGGGCAGGAGGCACGAACTTTCTTTTTCAACCCACCAGTGAGTTATTTCATGACAAAAGCAAATTGCTATCTCTATTTCTTATCTCTAAAATGGGTCTCAAATTCAATAGATGGAGTTTAAGTTCTTTTTGTTGAAGATCATAGACAACAGACCTATTTATTTAATCACATTTGGTACACTCTTCATCTTAGAATTGGTTTGAGATTGTATCCCAAACTATTTTCTCAGTTAATGGTTGTCAGACTTATCAGCAGATGCTGCCGCCCCACAAAATTCTGTGTTGTGCGCCATGTACCTTTGTCCTCTGACTTGTAATAGCATTGCAGTTAAAAACCTACCTGAAATAATACTGTGGACTAACAATAGATTAATTGCTAAGACCCTAATGATCATGTGTTTAGCAACAGAATTAATCAAGTTACATATTTGATGTAACACTGTTGCCATCCCTATATGGAGATTCTTTGCCATTGCTCAAAAGAATAAAGACGTAGGTTCCTTGCTTCAATTCCTTCCCCCTCAACCCTCTCATGACAAAAGAATGGGCAGCTATCAGTACTGTAGTACTCCAGATTCTCTAGAGAAAAATCCAACTTAATATTTTAATTGTACAGAGAGGAGTCTAGTTGTAGTGACAATTAATCTACTGAATTATATTACTGTATTCCCCAGTCATACACAAGAATTTTGTTGTGTGATGCTGTCTAAAAGTAGAACAAAAGGTTTTCATCCTAAGTGATTTGTGTCTCTAAAGCATGCCCCTCTCTGTGCTCTAATAAAGATAAATTTCTGTAATTGATTGAGCCTCAAGTACTGCACCCAAACAGAATGTCCCTGAAGGCTAACCTGCAGAAAGAAGTGAGTCAGATGAGTATTTGTTGGTATACTTAGCAGCACACTGTATTATACCAAATTCCTGTGGGCCTTCTCAGTTTGAGCAGATGTTGCCTGAGAACTTTGTTTAGAAAAGGTTCTAGAACAGAAAATTGCTTGTACCTTCAGACAATTCTCTTTTGGAATGAGTAGGGTTGGAGAGGATTTTGCTGAGTGCTGTGGAAGCTATGACAAGGAGTTTAAATGTGTTATCTGGGCGTGCATGCAGTACTAAAATACTGCTTAAATCCCGTAGTTCATTTTGTCTGTATACTATGCTTTCCCTTGTACTCCTTTTCCAGCACTAGATGGTAACAGTGAATAGTGGCAGTGCATGCTGTGCACCTGCACGTCTGTTTGTTAGAATGGCCTTGCAGAGAGAGGAGCAAAGATGGGCGAGGAAGCCTTTGCGTTACATCTCTGCTGAAGTCAACTGCACAGTACTTATTTTAATGCCATTGGTGTTGTGTCTAATCTGAAACGTGAGCAGACATAAGGCTTAGTAAATTGATGACCTCACTGTCTTGCCGTCTTTGTCTCCGGATAACTAGATGTCTAAGAGGCTCAGGCAGTGATAAAGCTGGAAAACTCAAGCTCACCTAAATAAAGCTTGCATTTTGGATGGCTTAGTATGCTTAATTTCTTCCCTGAAGTCCTGGCTTCAAATCCTGGTGAGACCATAAGTGAAAAAGGCATGTGAAGGTCTTCAGTTATTCCCTTCTTGATGTGTATCTCCGTGACAGAAGTAGCTCAGGAAATCTGGTGTATGGCAAGCACAGAAGAATCAAGAAGATTGTGAGGAAGGGTTGTGGCAGAAGATGGGATGGGTCGCAGGCTGTTTGGCACAAAACTTTCCTGTGCTTTCCCAAAGGTCAAGCAGGCATGTACTCAAACACTTGCAAAGTTTGCACGTGTGCATGCTCTGGTTGCACACCCTCACTGAACTCTCTGCCCCTGTGCCAAGATAGCACTTGATGGCTCCTACTTTGAAAATATCTGCTGGCTTCTGCCTGTACCCAGCACAACTGAAGGCTTTTGTGGTGCTGATGCTCATTCTGGCTGTGATGGTGTTTTCATAAGGCTCAAACTTTTATCCTCCACCTCGTTCCTTTGAACTCTGCCCACAACTCTGTGAATACTAACACCAGCCTATAAATTATCCAGCAGAGCTCTGGCACTTTAGCAGCCTGTGTTTTCAGTGGCGTGCATGCATAATTGATCTGGGAGACTGCCTCTGCTTTTACTCAGGCATTTGCAGAGACCTTAGACTTTCAGAGTTTTCAATCACTGCTGCCTGTTCGTTTGTTCACTTCCCTGACTGCCTTCTCTGCCACCTGCACACATACCCTTCTGCATCTGCCTGGGTGTAGCGTGTCGTGTCACAGTGTAACCTGCCATGAGTTTGGGGGTGATGCTGTAGGCAACCTTTCTATGAGGTGTGGAAGCAACAGGTCACTGCAAGCAACTTTCATGTAGAGTATCATGCATCAGAATTTGAAAGGCTCTATCCTGACTCACTGCTTGGGGATTGGGTGTATGAGTGTTTTTGTCCTGCAATGTGCCTTATGGAGCAGCCTAGCGAGCAGCTGCTACTGTCCTTTTCTTCTCTCATGTTTCCAGGTGAAACTCTTAGCATCATAGATGCTGCCCCTGTGACTCATTGCTCTTAGCTTCTTTAAGTAGCTGGAAAGTTGCCTTTTTTTCAGTCAGTTGCCTGCTGATTGTCTGTAGAGTTTGAACTCTAAAGAGTTAAATGGTTGCTCTAGTATTTGGCTACTGGGGCTGACTTCTCTTGCCTTGGAGCTTCTCTGTCTTTGCTTAGCTCTGTCCACAACCAAAATATCTCTGCTGAATCTTTTTTCTCTTATGTTTCTTTTTTCTCTTCTTTTAAGTTGCCCAGAATGGTCAGCCCCCACTTTGTCTAAACTGCAAATGGAGTCAGCCTTGATTATGAAGGTTTCACTTATCTCTTCCTGTCAGTTCATAGTAAGCCACCTTCTTAACACTTGCACGTCATCACGTGCCCCTGTGAAAAGGTTTGGTTATTGCATCCTATATGAGCAGTCAGTTCCCAGTAAAAGATTGTGCCATTTGAGAGAAGGAGGGGACAGGGTATAGGTTTGACGTCTGTGTGATTGGGAACTGACAGTGCTAGGACTCCAAGGGACAAATGGGGAAAATAAGTAAAAATGGAGTCTAGTAAATGATTTAACTGTCCTGTAGATGTGGTTGGCACTAACAGCATAGATGACAGCCTGGTAGCAAAAGAATTCAAAGGAAGTAGGTGGAGAACAGGTAAGAAAAAGGAAGTTTTAAAAGCAAGAAACAAAAACATGAAAAAAAATTACCGAGCTTTTGGTGAGGCAAAAGTATATAGGGAAGTAGTAGAGGCTGGGGGGGGGAGAAGGACTAGAGAAAATTTTTTGAATGAAGGATGTGAATAAAGAGAGCAGAAGGCAGCTTTCTGATTTATGAAGTGTAGATCTAACAGAGCTTCATGTATGTGCTGACCCTGCTGACATCTGCACAAGAACCTGGCTGACTTGGCACAGAAAGGAAGAGGGGAGAACCAGGAGGCAACACTGGAAGGGATGTCTGGAAGGAGCAAGATGGAGAAGGAGACAATCTCTGGGAAGGGAAAGAACATCAGTCAGTGGGTTGGATGTAGGGAAAGTGTGGGGAAATGCAGAAGGGAAAAATTAAGTGACGAGACTCCTTTTGAGGAGGAACAAAATCCCAAAAGAAATGCAATGCTTTTAACATTTTTATTCTTTGATGTAAAAACAACCCCCAAAATATTCAACATGCTTTCCTCCTAGGTGTGTGATTGGAGAGGTGGGTTGGAGAATGAATCATAGATGTCTCATGGTTCTAGGATAGAGTGTGTGAAAAAGACTGTAACCAGTATTGACACTGTCTGTTGAACACTGAGTATGTTTTTGTGCCTGATGGGAAATCTGTGTTTATTTGAGGCAGAGGATTTTCAGTGTGTGTGTGTTGATAAAGGACTGTGCAGCAGCTTCATTTTACTTAGGTGAAAAGAAAAAGTGTTCTCTTTGGGTTCACTTGCTAATATTTGAGTTTCTGCATTTACATTTCCACATGTATTTTTCCTTCCCTATTTCTATGGATCTAATCCAGCTGGACTAAAAGGGGATCTGACTGCTTACAACAGTCAAACTGATTTGACACAAAGTACTGTCACATGCATGGAGTAAGCACTTAGGTGAAAGACATTTTCTCTTCTAATCCTTCAGTTGTATTAATCTTAGGTGTTGCTTGCAACAATAGCAAATAAAAAGTATTCAAATAGAATAATGATTTCTTTTAATTGGTAGTATCCTTTAATGGAATATAACTTGGCAATGCCAAATTATTTTTGGATTTTTGGATCAAAGACAAATAGCAAGAAAGCTTTGTAATTTTTTGTTAATTTTAAGTGTGCTTAAAATCAGTGTAAGATCTGTTAAAAAACAAGTGCAAGTTTCTGAATTTTAAAGCCTTCTAGGAAAGAGGATGCCAATCTTTAAATGCCTTGATCCCATTCACTTTAAAAAAAAATTATGTATAGCTATATATATATATATACAAGCACATACATCTGTCTGTGTTCATGGTGAAAAGGTTTGAAGAATTGTATCATTTTGGACTGTTGGGGTCGCCCCCCCCGCCATGGGGCCCTGGGGGGAGGGGCCCTGGGGGCAAGGCACGGGGTTTCCCTGCCCCTGGTCAGCCTCGTTCCCCATTGGTTGGTTTGTGTTCCCCGGTGTGGGCAAAAGGTCCCTGGGGTCCCGTGACTCCGGCAGTTCCTGAGCAGAGCCCCAGCCATGTGGCTGGAGAAATAAACATCTCTCTGAAACATCTACCATGAATCTGTCCAGATATATTTCCTTTCCACAGGACTCCTGGTTTGATATATACTTGTTACAGTATTCCCCACTGTAACATGGACCACTTAAATTATTGGACAGGCTAATTATTCATAATGAGAAGAAACACGTGGTTCAGTTATATAGAGCATTGCAGGAAATGAAGAACATGGAAAAAGCATTGAGAAAAAATGAGGAGGGCGCAGGTTTGTATGGGATAAGGAGATAATGTTCCTTTCATCTCTTCTACAAATCCTACAGTCTGGCCAAGTTCCTGGGGAGGAGTCAATGTGCATCTTGTGAATAGAAGGACAAAGCATGGATATATGAATCGGGGAGAGGTGATATTGTGGGGAGAGCACGGTTGCATCTGCTCTTGGTTCATTTCCTTCTCCGGGGGAAACAGTGGACTTGGCAAGAAGATTTATGTTGACTCTTGCCACTTTTCTTGTTGATGCCACTGCTTTTCAAAGTCCCTAACTATATTTTTTTTGGTTAAAACTAGGAATTGGAATCCTACCTTCTATCAAATGACCAGCCTGAGGCTAGGATTTGACACCGTGTATCCTCATCCCTCCTTGGCTTCTCTGGACAGAGAAGTAGAGCCTTGTGTTTCCCTTGGAAGAGCTTGGCTTTCTCTGCTTGGTGTGACAGTGGAGGGTCTCTTGGGCAGCTGATGTTGGCTGGTGCTGCCTGCTGTCTGTGATGAGGTGTTGGAGGTTTTCTTTTTGGGAGTTGGTATGGGAGCGAGGAAGGAGTGAGGCCCAGCAACTCTGCTGAGGATTGAAAGGGAAGGACAAATGTGTATGATGCAATTTCTTAGTCTGTACAACAATTCTGTAAATTTAAATTATGAGGTCTCCCTATGATTCTTCCCTTCCCTGATGAGGAAGGAGAGGAAGTTGGGAATGCAAGGAAACACTGTATATGCAGACTGAGACCTTGAAGACACCAGTGAATCTGTATGTTGAAAGAAATGTGTTGTCAAAGCAAGACTATAGGAAGACTAGAGATCCTACTGCCTTCTTCAGATGGGTGAGCTTTGTCACATTGGGGTTTTTCTGTACAAATTTGTTGATGAGGCTCCCCAGCCTCTCCCTAACAACTGAGATCTGTTTGCTGATAATAACTAGCACTCTGCTGTCTTATTTGTCTCTGATTTAGTGGGCGTGATTCTATTTCTTCCATATGGCATTTCCTTCTGCATGAACTAAAACCAACGTGGAGTGGTAAGGGCAGTAGGTGTCTCTTCTGAAGGCAGCAGACATTCACTGTATTCTTTTTGGGGAGGGCTCACGCTGAATTATCGGTTCATGCATCAAGCTAGTGGCTTAAAGAATTAAAAACTGATGACCCCAGAAGACAAAGAACAGGGCATGTGTTTTTTGCCATCAGTGCAGCTGCTTTTGCATTGATAATGGCTAGATGAGGGTGGACTTCAGCTGAGAATGTCTCCTGTTTCTTTGAGATAGATGGGAGACACTTCAAATTTGTGTGAGCTCTCCTGTGTCAACTGTTGAAATATATGGTGGTGAATTATACCATGCAAGATGTATGAAATAAACTAGATACTTCTTGTTGTATTGTTCTCTGGTTTCCATGTTTCTCTCTTTAGCCAAATGCTTCCTTTTGCTGGGGGCTGTGCTGCCTGTAGCATGTTCTCCTCATCTGAGACTCAAATGACACCTGGTTTCTTGGCACTGCACCAAGACAAAGACACACTGCTTTACTGGGGACTGTGGTACAACACTTACTGGGAATAATGCAGTTAGACTGTGTGAGAAGAGAATATTTGATCCTCCCTCCAGTTCCTGTGAGATACATCATCTGAAGAAGTATATGGAGATACCAGCAGAACCCTCACAGTAAAAGCCACACTAGAGCCAACCACTGTCAAAAGCAGAAAGAAGCTGCTTCCCTGCCATCTGCTGGGGCTTCTCATGTCCCTGTGTCATGCTTTCATTCTTTTATGTCTTCAAGGTTTGGAAAACATTTTCCACCTGGTCTTTTTGCTGTGGGCACAGTGCCAAAGGGCACACCTGATTAGTGTACAGGGCACACCTGATTAGTGTACAGGGTCACCCCAGGAGACTGGCATTAAGATTGAACCCAAGTCCAAGGCATAGCACATTTGATGAGCTGTGCTTTTCCCTAAGGGTCTTTTTTCCCCATATAACAAAATAGCTCTCACAGATTGGTGTGACTGATGATATCCACTCAGGAGGAGCAAATGCTGTGAAGACAAACAGTTTGGCATGGATAAAAGTAGAAGTGTTTTGGGATGAAGCCAAACAGTGAAATAGAAATGCTTCAGGTTGTGTGTGCCGTCAGTTAAGGTCCTGGGAGCTGTGGGTCAGCACAGCTTCCTTTTGAATTGTAGTCCTTGATTTTCATTATGATATTGTAGCTGATTTATTTATTTTGTTATGACCATTATGTCTGTCACCTTGCCCCATCTGCCTTCACTGGGTATCCCTGATTTCTCAGCCTTCATAGTTGAATTGAGCACTGCCTTCTTTCTCAGGCTGACCAGGCAGTGCTTATGTACAATGAGTAGAGATGGGTAGAGTGGTGATGGGGAAAACTGGCCAGCTTTAGCCAGCCCTGAGTAGAGGAGAAGAGTGTGTTTCCTTGGGCTAAGCTTCTGTTTTGCCTTTTTCCTTACTGCTCACTGCTTTCTTGACTGTTCGCTATGGTGTCATCTCCTTTAATCCTTGTGCAGCAAAGGTTAATGTTAATGCTGTGTTATGAGGGAAGGAGTCCCTGCTGGTACAGGAAAAGAATCATTTAATAAAAAAGTAATCATTGATCAGTGGCTCCAATCTGTCAAATGTCACTTATTGATCCACCTCTCACCGTGAGTCGGGCCCTCTGTTTTAATGACCTAATTCCCAGGTAAGTCCCTCTGTTATTTGGCAGAAGTGGTGCTAGGAAACCCTTGCTTCTGACAGAAATGTCACTTTTGGCGTGTCATGGCAGGGGGCAGAAAAAGAAGTGATCTCAGCTATCCATGCTTTAACATACTCCTAGTCCTGCTTGTTTCACACATTTGTTGTCTCAAGGAACTGAAAAGTTGCAAGGATCATGGAGGATAAATGTTCTTTTGCTGCTGGGGAAATCTTTTCAGGCCAGAACTGAAGTACAGTAACAGGGGCAATGCAGAGGCAGGTAAGATATTTGTGAAGCTGTAATTATTTCTTTTGCCCTAATTTAGTTTGGAAGAAGTAAGGGCAAATATAAGAGAAGGCTCCAAATACCAAATTTTCTTAAAAGTTTCTGGCAGGCATTTCTCCTCCTTCTGTCCCTCTGAGTTGTAGGAGGGCACACAATGATTTGTAAAGATGTCACATTTCTGAGAGGTTACAGAGAAATCGAAGAGCAGTCTGTCATCTGCTCACTGTAAAGGATAGCATTCACCAGGACTTCTAGTGTGATATCCCAGTAAAAACCTCGAGATGTAAAAATCCTATGGGCTCAACTAGCTCTGGTGCTTGTAGGAAGATAAGTTTTACATAATTCTCTTCAAATTCCATGCAGATGCTGGTTGCCAAAGGCTGCTGCACCTGGATGAGAGCATTCCCACTTCCCATGTCTCTCACTTGGTACCCTATTCCCATGCAGTACAGAAACACATAATCCCGTTTTTTGCATAGAGTCTTTTTATAGGCATACTAAAAGTGGCATTAAAAATATAGGACTTAATATATCCTCTGCTGCAAAAGTTGCTACATGTAATATTCATATTGTTCTAGAGTGCATGTGCACAGGTAAGCTGGGTAGCTCAAAAAGGCTGCTGCCTGCAATGCTGCATATCTAAATGGAAAGAGCAAGAGGAACCCAGGCCAGAAGGGCTGTGGCATAAACTGACAGCCTTGGAAACTGAGATGATATTTGATATGCTGTAAAGTTAATAGAGTTAACCAGGGTTTATGTCTTTATCTACAATTTCAGTTTCTGAAACAGGATGCAGAGGCTTGATCTGAACCAGAGCAGGAGCGTGCTGGACTGGAGAAAAAAAGTATGCGTTTCTGTGGCAGTTTGCATCTGCAGCGGTGTCGACATCACTGAGGCTTTGTCCTGTGCTCCAAATCTCAACAAAACACAGAGGAAGTTCACATGTCTTTCAGAAATGCCCAGGTTAAACTTCAGGAAAAAAGAGCAGCTCAAAATTCTATCTTCAGGACTTGTTAGTGTCTTTGATTACAAAACATCCCATCTTAAGTATCAAATAAAAGGTCTGGGATAAAAGTACTTTCTAGCCTTACTGAAGCCAATAAAAATTGCTTCTGACTTCAGTAGTGCTGAATATTGCCTTATTTCCCCTAATTCTTTGTATAACATTAGTCACCATCTTCTCCCACAGTTCTAGAGTAGACTCTACTCTAGAACTGTGTGCATCTGAGAACAACAGTAACTGGGGACGTTCTATCTTTGGCTGCAACTGTGACTTCTGGCCTTTCCCGCAGTCTTGATGAAGTAATGAAGATCTCTAGTTTGTTTCTTTGTACCATCTTGGCTGCTTTGCTCTTAGAGGCTGATATTTAGCTCCCAAAGCATTTCTTCTTGAATGTCATATACCTCACTGGAATTTCCCAAAACATGTTGTGTATCAATACCCTCTGCAGGCAAGGCCAATATGTACAGTAGTATTTCACCATGTGCTGGAAATGGAGGTCACTGATTTTCTACTTCTTTTCTTTTGTGAGACCAGGTATGTCAGGCACCTCTCTGATATTTCACGGGAACCAAGTTCTCAAAGATTTGGTAGTGTGTGTGTCTGTCTGGTTTGTCTTCAAGCAGATGTGTAGCGTTAAAGAAAGGCTATAAGAATTCCCTGTGGATTTCATTGCAAGCTGCTGGAGCGATTAATGAATAGCAGCAGGGTGCTATGTGGGTGTTTGCTCCAAGGCTGTCTCTGATTATACAGGACAGGGACTTGCACTTTTTCACACAGAAAAAAACTGAAACAGTAGTATTTTTCTTGGGGATTTTTTTTTCTCTAATAGAATGAACATGCTGACTTATGGAAGAGGAGTGCTGTTCCTCACTGGTGCGTGGGTATCAGATGAAGCCTGTACTACTGAGCTACTCAGTGCTGTGGTTCATTGCAGACTACATGTGTAAAGAAAGATTTTGGAGAAGGAGGTTCTGCTCTGGCTTCTCTCAGGGTATATTATTTTCTATGGTTATTGATGGTCTTGTAACTCTCAAGTGACAGTGCAGAGTGGAGTCCTTAAGTGAGTTACAAAAGGCTATCAATAACTTGGAAATAATGTACCAAAAGCTGGTCCCTCTTAAACCCAGTTAAAAGCAAACCCTGGTTTTAGTCTTTCTGTTGATAGAGTTTGTGTTTTGGTTAGGTTTTCACTTAAGGTCCTGGGGTGACCAGGGTGGCTGGCTATGCTGTGGAAAACAACTGCTTCGGAAGAGGGCAGGCCTGGGAATGGAAAAGGAACTTGATTCTTTTTATTATGACAGTTGAGGGGAGGAGGAATGAGGAAATTAATTCCAAGGCCTGCAGCACAGAGAATACAGAAATATGGACATGAAGTAGTTTGTGGGGCATGTGACATGAAGGGAACACAGTCTACTTTTTACTGCTGGTACTCAGCTTTGGGGTTCAGGATCTCCTCCAGTGGTGGAGGACAATGTTCATCCTCACAGCATCTGATGCAGACCAAGAGGTTATTCTCGTGCAGTTGACTTAGCAGTACCATCAGCTATCAACACAATAGAAGATAGTGCTGCAATGATAGGCAGGCCAGGGAAAGAGGAAACAACTGAAACTTTTTTTTTTGATTGACATAAGCATTAGATAGTTTGTAGCTATATAATATAACCATTGGCAAAGCAGATGAAGAATAGGATTTGCTGTTTTATCTTTGGACAGGTTTCGATCATGGAATTGCTCTGTTACCTCTAGAGAACTTAATGACACACAGTTCACTAATTATTTGTGCCGGTTTGGACAAATTTGGAAATACATCCTCTGAGAGAAGGCAGGTTACAACCAGCCCTCCCCCACCAGGTTCAGGAAAAAATAAATTTTCCTCGAAGGAAAGTGAAAGAGATAAGAAATATTTATTTAATAAACACACAGGGAAAGGACAACAATGCTAAATAATAAAACCTCTCACTCTGCTGAGAGAAACCTGGGAAAATTTCAGAGTCCTTCCATAGATCTCGCTCCCCCTCCTTGGAGCTGGGTCATGGGACCACCTTGGGGCCTTGGTGGAAAGTCCTGCCGATGTGTTCTGATGTTGAAAACAGTCCAGCAGAGAAGAAGGGAAAAATCGGAGTCCCGGGAAAACAAAGTTCAGCTCTCCAGAGGAAAGGAGCTAAAAAACTGGCCGAAAGCTGGCTGAAAAAAAAATAAGCCGGGTGCTTCCTCCCACTCCCACCGCTGCTCAGGAGTCTGTGTGTATATCTGTGTGCCCTTGAAACAAAAGCTGCTTTGAAGAGTTTGCTCAGTTTTTTTCTCTCCCTCCTCTCAGGCTCAGTTTAAAGGCATAGAAAGGCACAAAATTAATTTTTGGGCATAGAACAGTGATATGGGGTACAACATCATAAAGTCACCCCAAGACAATGGCCAAACTGGATAGAGTTAAGTAGTGGCACCATACACTATGGCCAGTTTATTTTGAAAGATGATTGTTGCTATTAAATTAAGTAAAACAACCCATCAATGACATAAATTTTTAAATTTTGTGTTTTATTTTTAATGCTTTTTATATGCGTAAAAAAAATAGCTCTCAAACTAATCACAGTACACCTTTAAAATGTCCTGGCCTGTATCATGACCCTTGATCATGACAGTGTCAACCTTAACACCTTTATGCATCTGTAAAACAGAAGTTGTGTTGGTTTAGCCCCTTTCCTGATACTGAGGAGTTAAATTTTGCAACACACAGTCAATTGCTTTAGAGTAACATATGAGGCACCAGTTGGTCAATAGTCACCATCCTTGTGGACACTACTAACTTTTGATGAATATAAGGTAACCTCATTTGCCTTAAACTTTTATTGTTATGAGCTGAATTAAATTGGATTTTTTTTCTATTGACCAAGGACATAAACCCATGAGCCCTTCAGCTGATGGGTGCTGCCTCCATTAGCCACAGTGCCTTAACTGTGTGTCCATGCCCCTGACAGTTACCCACACATCATAGTCCTCCATGCAGCACTCTCTTCTCCAGTATTTTTCCTAGCTTATACAAAGAGACTTCTGCATCAGAGACTTAGTACAAACAGGCTGTGATTGACCTTTTAAACCAAACAAGCTTGCATGTTTCCAATATGAAGAGACAGCAGACAAGCCTCTGGCTTGAGGCATTAAATGGAGAAGAAAGGGAGGGATAAATATCAGAGGAGCAGGAATAAAGAACATAGCCTTGCTATGTGGAGCAGAGAAAAAACCACAACTTCTGCTTGCTTTGTCAGTATGTCTGGCATGTTGCAAGACACTTTGTAGTGGGAGTTTCTGCTCTGTGGAGGAAGGAGAAGGAATGTGCCTGTGTATATTTATAGACCATAAATATTTGTTTTGTGCAGGTTTTAGATACTCTCATCTGAAGATCCTCAGAGTTCTTCTCAGACTGACTTGGCATCTGTTCAGCCACATAGAGGACTTGTGTGCATGTAAATTGTGCTGTAAGAGTCCATGCTCTCTTGTGCTCTTTTGGGTTACCTCTAGGCAAGGAAGGTTTAAATTTCATCTGGGAGTTAAAAAAGGATGATGCACTGAATTAATATCATATATGCGTTCTGGCCATTTCCCATCCTGATTATTTTGCTCACTTTGCCCACATTAAAGACTGCACTTCTCTGGGGGCATTTTCTAGAGGAAGCTCAACTACCACTCTACTCTTGTATTTTAAGGGATTCAATGTATTTTGTCCCTGGAGTGGGTGGGGCTGAGTCCCCGAAGAGAATTCTGGGCAGAGCACTCGCTTACCAACAACTCTTACCAACATGCAGAGGGCAGTTGGTAAGGTGGACCATAAATGCAGGAGGTGAAATTTGAGTGAGGCACGTATTGTGCCTTGCCTATTCCTATGAAGGGCTTCTAAAAGTCATAACTATGATTATGCATGGTTATTCTTTGAAAGTTATCCATAGGACTGCAAATACAGTCTGTTAATGCTTTCTTAGGATAAGTGCTTTTTACCCCTTAATGCTAAACTATGTTTACTATATTTACTTTGCACCTTTGACTTCTAGTTTTCTATTCTTTATCTAGGGACCAACATTTCTCCAGATCGTGTTAAATGATGACAAATGCAAAAACCAGTGCTGTGAAGGCGTCTCTGGGCTCTTACCTGGTACAGATCAGATGTTTTGGAGTTTACAGTTTACCTTTGCATGAGTCCTAGGTCAGGGTTGTGTTTCTTGGTGTCTTTGTTTCCACTGGCATAGTGCAGGTGTTTTTAATGTAGGATGAGAATAATGTTGGTAAACACATGTTTAGTTGTTGCTGAGCAGTGCTTACACTAAGACAGGGACTTTGCAGCTTCTTATACTGCCCCACCAGTGAGTAGGCTGGGGGTAAACAAGATACTGTGAGGGGAAGCAGCCAGGACAGCTGACCCAAACTAATCAAAGAGATATTTCTTACCAGATGGTGTCATGCTGGACAATAAAACCGTGTGGAGTTGGCTGGCAGGGTGTTGGTCTGCTGCCTGGGGACTGTCTAGGCATCAGCCAGTGGGTGATGAACAATTGAATATGCATCACTTGCGGCTAAATGAAAGAACCGACCTGTGCTGGTATCAGTTGCCTCTATACAAAAGAAGAAATATTGGATGCAGAAGTCAGCTGATGTAGTAAGGGAAGAAACCCCCAATAATGGGAAGGAGGAAGAAATGGACGAGGCAGGCTATTCCAAAGCAGGGCCATCAAGAGAAGAGGAGGAGGAAGAGGCAGAACATATCTGATCCTGATCCCTGAAAAAGCTGTGAGATAAGCAAAAAGATCACAGCTATTGCTGAGGTGAGCACATTGTCACCAATGCTGGAATAATGCGACTAGTAGCCTGGAATCAGAGGGTAGGGAAGCCAAGCAATTGGGATCCCTTCCTAGGGAAGGAGGCATTGACAAAGTGATTGCAAAAGAGGCACAAGCCCTCTGCCTCTGAAGGTGACTCCTGCTTTGTATGAAGGAAAGGTATCCCTCCATGGAGTACACAGGCATAGGCACCCAAGCAAATGGGCAACTATGGAAAGTGGTATCTGGTACCCGAGGGAATTAGTTGTGCTGGAGGTGATTTTTAATGACCTGGCCAACGATCAATTATCCAAGGATTTGGATGAAGTCAAGTGTACACAACCTGTTCGGTGCAAGTTTGTACAGAGTGCCCCGTGTTGCATGCCAACTCATTGGCAGTAGTGACCTGGAAAGATCACTACTTGGAGAGGGACACATGGTGGATGCATTGGCTGGTCAACTCCAGCAATACAGAGAAAGTCTCTCTTCCTCTTACTTGGTCTGTGTCTCAGCTGTGGAAAAACTGTCACAGCAATTAAAAACCAGTATGTTCTACTTGTCACTTCTATGGACCAGTACCTGAGCTATGTGGAGTAAGTGCTCCTCTGCTCAAGGTGGAGAACACAGTGGGAACACACCATGGGTCACTTGTGATTTTACCTGTGTGACCACAGAAGGCACATCAAGGAGTGGGATAGAAAATCTACCTCAACCCAGGACGTGCAGGTATGTGAGTTGTGAGGAAAAACAATCACAAAAAGGGGTTATTTCCAGGAAAATTACTGACAAGAAAAGTGGCCAGTGCTCTACCTCTGTATTGATTCATGTTACCTTGGGGAGGGGGGGGGGAGGTGGGGTGTGCTACAGCAATGGAAGCAGAGAAACTCACAGGACAGACAAAACCCCTTTGGGTTGCTGGGTTGCGGCAAGTTGTTGCTGCCTGGGGAGAGAACCTAGTTGTAAAAGTACAAAGCTCATGACTCAAGAGTCAGACCAGTGAAGACTATCAGAACAGCAGGCATATGGATCAGGCTGCGAAGACTGAAGTAGCTCAAATAGATCTGGACTGGCAACACAAGGGTGAATTATTTCCAGCTTGGTGGGTCCATGATACCCCAGGTCACCGAGGAAGAGATGCAACATATAGGTGGGCTTGTGATTGAGACGTGGGCTTGACCATGGACAGTATTGCACAGGTTATTCATGAATGTGAAACGTGTGCTGTGATCAAGCAGGCCAAGTTGTTAAAGCCTCTGTGGTGTGGTGAACGATGGTCAAAATATAAATATGGGGAGGCCTGGAGGACCGGTTGTATCTCACACTCAGAAACCCATCAAGGCAAGCACTAAGTCCTTACAATTGTGCAAACAGTCACCAGTTGGCTGGAAACACATCCTGTGCCACATGCTACTACCTAAAACAGTTTTGTGCCTTGAAAAACAAGTCTTATGGTGACATGACACCTCAGAAAGAATTGAGTCAGACAATGGACTTGTTCTCAAAACAACCTCATAGAGACCTGGGCCAAAGAGTCTGCCACTGATTTGGTAGTCACATTCCCTGTCATGCACCAGCCTCTGGGGAAATCAAATGATACAATGGACTGTTAAAGACTACAAAGACACCGAGAGTAATGGGTGGTGGCATCTTCAAACATTGGAATACCCATTTAGCAAAAGCCATGTGGTTGGCTAACACTAGAGCATCTGCCCCTCCCATGGTGGGGGGGAGTGAGTGAACAGCCGTGGGGTGTTTAGCTGCCTGCTGGGTAAAACTGCAACACCTGGTTGGGAAAATACTTGAGATCTGAATCAGCTGTCAGGTTTTAAGTGCTGAGTAAATGCAAGTAGAATTTCAGGTTTTCTCTTGATGTTCTATCATTTTTACCTTGCCTTGTGATCCATGAATTTTAAGGCCAAAAGTGGCTATTATGATGATCTACTCCAATTGCCTGTGTAATGGAAGCTGTATGAGCTACAACATATGCTTATATAGTGAAGCTATTTTGGAGACTTGAAACATTTTTGGGAACAGTACACTGGGGACAGTTTCTCTTCCTCACCATCCTTCAGCCTTGTCTTAAATACTTTCTGATAATTATTGGCTCTTTGGAACTCAGACAATGCATTTTTTGTGGTTTTTTCACAATATTTACCATGATCAGGGTAGGAACACAGACTGCAGAGGACCTCCTGAGTCCTATGGCATGCAGATGTGTATCTTCTACAGAAAATAATCCCCTGTATTTTTTTGATGTCTGCCAGTTTTCTGGGTGGATGGCCATTTCAGAACTGCACTGTGCTGATTGTTAGAAATGCTATTTTAATTCCCAGTGTACTCGTACTTATAGCCAGTTTGTGCACCTTTCTTCTGGTGTCAGTATTGTTCTTTGGATTAAATAAATCTCTCTTCTTTCCTGTCTTTGAAGTATCTATAGTCAGTAGCCATTTCTATTTGCCTTCATCTTGTTAGGCTTGAAGTGCCATGTTGTCTCAGTCTTTTCTTGTGAAATAGGCTCAGAGTTGTCTTGTTCATCCTCAGAGGCTTTCTCAAAACTTGGTTTCTTCCTTCATGAGCAGAGGTGATTGGAGTAGTATGTGCAGTTTTAGAGCAGGTCTAAGCAGTGTGATGTGTTAGAACTTCTGGGTACTGCTCTAAGACAATTCATTGCCAGCTTTGTGTGCAGATCCACCTGTTAGGACTAAGCACATTTTAAATGTCTGCACAAACTCTGTTAGCTCATGTGATGTCTGTAAAGAAAAAGGATCTGTTTTCATGGCATGGATGATGGATGTTGGTCCTTGTGGCAACATGGACTCAACTTCTGCTCCAGAGGCATTGGTGGAATTTCCTCAGCCCTGTAACTGGGAATAAAGATGTAAACTGGACAAGTCAGATTTAATTCAGAAGCCAGCATTCTGAATTTAGTTCTGAAGCCAGCATACCTGCTGCTTCCTATTAATGCATCTATTTTAAGCATCTACTTAATGTAATTCCATGGCCAAATTGATTTATGAGGTCTAATAACCAGATAGACAATACATAGAGTGAAAAATAGGTCCTCCTTTAGTGTAATTGAGGGTAACACTTTTCTTGATGTTTTGTGGATCTGAACACATCTGCTTCCTGAGAACATGGTATAGTTGTATGTAACACTTCACATATGAACCTAAGTGTGCCTTAAATGAAGATAGAAATAAAATGGTTACATATAAATGCACTTGTAATGTGAGATTACATACACATATTAAACTATTTAAATATTTTGTTGATGATTAAGAACATTCTTAATGTTTTGTGATAATATTGTGATAATGAATATTACGGAAATTCTCATAATCTAAGGGAAAATTGGTGACCTGCTACACCACTTAGACACACAAAAGTCTATGGGGCTGGATTGATCCACCCAAGGCTACTGAAGGAGCTGGCTGAAGTGCTCATCAGGCTGATTTCCATAATTTAGAAGCAGTCTTGACTAGCTGGGGAAGTTCCACTTGACTGGAGATTGGAAAACATGATGCCCACCTACAAGAAGGGCCAGAAGCAGGATCCAAGGAAATTACAGTCCTGTCAGCCTGACCTTGGTGCCAGGAAGATTATGGAGCAGATCATCTTGAGTGCTATTGTGTGGCATGTGCAGGACAACCAGGGGATCAGGCCCAGCCGGCAGGGATTTAGGAAAGGCAGAGTCCTGTTTTACCAACCTGATCTCCTTCTGTGACAAGGTGACCCGCTTCATGGATGAGGGGAAGGCTGTGGATTATTGTCAGCGGGAATGGTTGAGTCATCATCCCTTGAAGTATTTATAAGAGACATGGATGTGGCACTTAGGGACATGGTTTAATAGTGGACTTAGCAATGCTGAGTCAATGGTTCAGCTCTGTGATCTTGGAGGTCTTTTCCAAACTAGACAATTCTATGGTCCTCTAATTCTGTAGCCCTATTGTGTTTGCGTATCACCTCATAGTGAGATAATATAACAGAGAGTTTAAGTACCCAAAGTTTGGAAATTGAGAATTTCTGTTTCCATAACGCTATCAAACCTCTCTTTCCATGTGATGTGTTTAAGCCACAATTAGGATAAAATCCACAGGAAAACACAAGATCTTACATCTGTACTTGGGGCTATATCATGGTCATGATGGGAACTGGGTGTCCATAATCTCTGAATTTTACATGATTAAATACTCAATAAATACATTTGCACTGTATATGGCACAAGTGTAAAAGAAAGGGTCTGCAAGGAAAAAAATCATTATTTATAGCGTGCTGTGGTTGCATTTCTTGATACTGTGATGGTTTCCTTGTTTGAGTTTGAAACTGTGATGAATGAAGAGGTGCCAGGACGCTATGATATGTGCCTCATCCCCTTAGCAAATGTTGCATATTGTCTTTTATCCTAAGAAGAAGAGGGCCTGTTACACTAGAGGGTTTTCCATTTGAGCAGATAAAGGTGTATATACCATGACCAAATGGTTAGAAGCTGAAATAGATTAATTTTGACTAGAAATAAGGTGCCCATTTTTAACAACTATGATAATTAGGCCCTGAAAAAATGTTCCAGGAGTTGTTATGAACTGTCCATTAACAGAAGTCTGTAGGACAGGAGTGGATTTTTTTTTGCCCTGCTTCAAACAGAAATTAATTCAGAGAAGTTCTCAGAGTAGATGATCCCCAGGGATGGTCTTTGGCTTTGGAATTTGTGAATCCTCCTTAAGTCATATTCCAACCTTGGTTATACAAAAAAAGGTGATCTTTGTGGTTGACAGACACAGGAAAGTGTTTCTTCCACATGGTCCCTGTATGACTCTGGGAATCACAAAAATTGTCTATCTTGCATTCTAGCTATAAAATTGGTGTAGTATATTTTTCCTTATATGGGCATAGAGAATTGAGATGCTTCTGTGCAGAGAAGCTTGGGATCTATAGGGCTGATTCCCTCTGAGTCACACTGGGTGTTTTTCCTTAAATATTTGCAAGTAGGATTTGGAGACACTTGTCTTCAGTGTTGAATAGAAATGTATCATCTGCCGGAATGTGGTAGGGTGGAGGTAGGGTGGGTCACTTCATCTTTTGACTGTCCACATTTCTGGCATGTGTCTGTGGAGGCACAGTGAGAGGATGAACCTGGATGACATGACTGCTCTTTGATCCTTACTTTATCTGCAAAAGCCTCTGCTCAGCAGTGTCAGGCTGACTGCAAACAGAAATGCAAGGGAAAAAAAGAATCCCTCTGTTTCCAAATGTATTTTTCTAGGCAATTCAAGATCCTTAACTGCCACTTCCTCATCAGTCCATCGTATCTGGGGGTATAATGGAAGCCAAGGATTGGAGTGGTGCTAATGCTGAAGATGGGAGGGCAATAAATAGACCTGAAAGCTATAGATAGTTTTTCAGACAAGTGCTTGAGATCTTCTTCACCCCTTCCATGTTTCTGGGAAGATGGCACAGGCACTGAAAGTCACCATGGCCCCTTAAAATGTGTGCACATAGAATTTATAGTCATTGAGTGCTTTGACATGGGCACTGAACAAACTTCCCCCTGAGCATGGTAGGGCCGAGCTAGTTTACATTTCTGCTCCATCGCCAACATTTGGGTCTCTCTCACTCCCTTTCCTGCCTGCTGCATGTGTAAAGGAAATTCTTAGTCCTTTTTGGCCTTGGGGTTGCCTTTCCCAGCTGCATACAGCACAGCGTGCTCAGCCTGCCACCATGCGCCATCAGCTTTTCAGGAGCTAATTGGATAAACTCTGCTCTAGAGCCCATTGAACTTGCCTGTAACAGCGCTTAATTAAAGTGCACAAAGTTTGAAGAGATAGCAAGTTAAGGCTTAATGCAATAACGAAATGGCACTATTCCACCATCTGCTTCCTTCAAGACGTTAATTGCTTCCACATATTTGTTTGTTTTAATTAGGAAAGAACCTTGATTAAAATGGAATGAGAAGGGGTAAGAGTGAAGGAAAGAAAGGCTGGGAGGAAGATGGGAGTGTGGGAGAGTGAGAAAGGAATGAAATATGAAGGTTAACCATGCTGCTGAGTGCTGATCAGCAGCTGTGAAATAGCCACCTAGGAATAAATGTTTTGGCACTTGAGGATGCAGCTTGGACAGGCAACATGGTGTTGTGTCACTGAGAAACTCAGCCATAAAAGATGAAAGGAATAAGTGAAAAAAGCAAAAGCATTTTCTATGGCACAATCTGTGTTATAACTACTTCTTACCCACTTCTGCAGAATCTTCCCTGACTGTTCACTGTGACTGCAATGCTTTGTTTTTTCAGTCTTAAGTACTAACCCACATGGAAGGAAAGGCAAACAGTCTTCTCCCATGTTTGCTTCTTTCCTCTTCCTTGAATTACCATCCATCTGCATTAAGCTCATCTTGGAAAGACTTCAGTTTCTTATGAGAAGCTCCAGATAAAAGCACTTTCTAATGATTGATAACCATGTCTGCTTGAAGATGTCAGAATTTCCTGAATAGATGACTGATAAAAGAAAACAAATAATTAAAAAACTCATTCCCCCATATTCTTAAGTGGGGGCATTGGCTGAAACTTCACAGATAGGAGGTTAGAAACTTTTAATTTGATTCATCTGACAATTGTCTATTCTCACTCTATTTCTTTCTCTCCATGTCTGTTTTTTCTCCTTCCTTTTCCCCCTTTTTACCCTCTTGAGAGTGAAGTCTGATTTCCCAAGCAAGTATCAATGTAATTAAAGTCAAACACAGCTCTTAAAAATGGAATCAACTAATTTATTTCCTGAGTCATTGGTATTTCGGACAGATTTTGATAATGGAAAAACATGAACCCAGGAGCATGAAGTGGGGATATTGTAGTCACTGAAATAATAAAATGTTTAATAGCACGATCAGTAAAAATGCTTGTTTTACAGGAGACTATAGGCCTTGTGTTATTCTATTCTTGACATTCCTCCCCCATCCTCTTTGAGAGAGGCTGCAGCTTTGACATACCCAAATCTACTGTCATTTTTTTATATTGCACTTTCGATTTTTTCTAAAAATCTCCTTCACTAGTGGAATGTAGTTCCATTCCCGTTCAGCAAGTTTAAGAAAACTTGTGGTCAAAGAAAAATCTTTTATTCACTTAATCTCTTACCCAAAAGTAGAAAAAAGTCCTCACATGATTACCTTGAATAGATTGGTGAATGTTTTCTTTGATAACTGTGGAAAATGTGTTATTCAAACAGTTATTATACAGTAAATATGGATAAATATTTTGAGGCTGGGAGGTTTAGCACAAGGGTGGGAGCATGGCTTTTCACCTGTGGATCTCTGGTCCAAAATCAAGTGCTTTAATTTTGTCTTTACAATACAGTGTAATTGTTCCCTTGGGGCAGGATAGGAGACTCACTGGATCAATTCTAATCACATTGCTTAGTGTTATATACTTGAACACTTCCAAGATATAAGCTACAAAAGAACCAGAGGAGAATCCAGGTTAGTAGGAACTTCAGAGTAAGCTGAGTGTACCTTGGTACTCAGTACTGAGGTACCTTGGTGTTTATTTTATTTTATTTATCATCTCCTATTCCTAAATTAATTTGCTTTCCTTTTTGCATTATAAACCCCATCAATATTGCAACTCAATATGATATAGCTTCTGGCTTCATGCAGTTCTGGTGACCCCACCTAGAAGCATGGAAAACATTCACCAGACTCCAAGTGGTATCATTGTGAAGAGACGTGGAATGGCTGGGGCTCCTCAGCTTATGAGAAGTGGGCTAGGGCAGAGAGTGCTGTAAAAGCCACAGTGGTCTGGAGAAGGGAGATGTGGCCTCCAGTTCTTGGGTTATAGTCAAGACTGAGTGGAGAGGAGGTGGATGGTTTGGCTAAAACTGTTTGAATGTGTGTTTAGGTGTTGAGAAGCAGGATGTAAAATGACTGACCAGAAGGCAGGCTTCCAGTCTGGCAGTGGGCAGTAGGAGATAGCACTGAAGCAAGATTCTGGTGAGGAGGAAAGGAGGAAGCACACACTAGTACCTCTTCATGCAAAGTTATTGCAAGACAGACTGATTTCAATGTCCAGGGTCTTGTGTTTTGATTGTGAAAGTACTGAATGAGGATGTGCACTGGATGGGGTGGCTAAAGGCACTGATGTCTAGGTGGTCATAGGAAAAACCTTGAACTGCAGAATTTTCTCAGCCTAGTGTTGCAGAGTCTGTTGGGGATGAATGTCTAAAGAGGAAGATGTCCCTGTGGGTTTTGGGATTCTTAGCTATTATGGGTGTGAAGATTAAGGGAAGTTTGTTCTTGAAGTCTGTGAAATCAATTGAATCAGTGGGTTATCCTTTTATTTTTTTTTCCGCAGCAGTGCTGCTTAAATAACTTTTTCTGACTTTATTGCCATTACCTACCTAAATAGCAAATATTCTACTGAACACTGCTATTGCCTTCCTCCTCTGCTCAATCATGCATTCCTGTCTCTACGGTATTGTTACCTCAGACTTTATTTTCATCATCATGAAACAGCCTGCAGTCCTGTGGCTTAAAATCAACTAGTTGTGTAGTGAATGGCAGGTGTAGTTTGGTACAGTTGCAATCTTAATCTCTCCCACTAGTCAGAAAAAGCTATTGGGAATAGATATTTTAGGAGATATACTTTGAATGCCTCTAATTCTGTAGCTCTGGACGAGCAGTGTTTGCTGTAGTGAAGCTGTAAAGGATTCTCTTGGGAGTCATCTGACAGAAAGCCAAGAGTGAGCTGTAGTCCAAGACAACAGGCTGGCTCAGTGCTGCAGAGTAACTGTACACCTTTATTGACATGTATTTTTTAAGAGGTGACTACTTCTAGCCTGTATTTGTGAGGTAATCGGAAGACCACAGTGGACTCATGGGTTTTTCATATCCTCTTCCCTTTTCATTTAATTCTGTAGGAAGTTCTACATTAGGGATTCTGAAAAAGCAGCTTACAATGATGTATGTCTTCCCTTTCCTGTGAACTATGGAGACACTTTTACTTTTTGCTGTAGTGTACATTGCACATGTTTGAAAACTAGCTGCTTTGAAAGCAGCTTTTCATTTTTTTAAATGATGTTCATAATTAAGTGAATCTAAAACCTCGTATTTTTTCACAACACAGACTTTATTTAGATCTTAATTAAATGCATAGAGGGACTTTCTCCTGTTAGTTGAATGTCTTTTAAACTTGCTTAATTTTTGACTTTTAAAAGCCCCAGAAAAGTGGAGGAAGCAAGTTGAAATAGTTGTACTTAGCTGATCCTTAGCACTGAGCAATGCTGCATACAAGCAGCCTGCCTGGATTTATGTCTTTCTCTTCCTCTGAGCCTTTCAGATAGTTTAGATGACTGCTGGTAACAGTGGAGTTAAATGTATGCATTTTTTCCCCAGATGGTTGACTGCCTGTTTTTGGAACCCCAGACTTGAGTTCTCCCTTAAGGAGTTTTGGGGGGAAAAGAGGGGTTGCAGTTCTGACTGAGCAGTACATAAACTGTGGTCCCTGACTCCCATTTAAAACACGGAGCAGCCATTGTACAGATTCATTTGATTTGTATTTAAATGGGGAAGGTGAGTGCCCCAGTTTCTTGTGCTGTATCACAGGAGGGAGGTATCATATGGCTGGGCTTGGCAGCCCCCAGGGAGGTGCAGACCATGTTAACTCTCCATGACTGAGCTCTTGTGCTCTGCAAAAGCTGTCTGGTGCAGGTGGAGTGAGAGGGCAGCTGGAGGTAGGTCAGGAGTTGAGGCAGATGAAGGCTTCCCCACTCCCCTACCATTGCCCTGTCTTTCTCCCTGCCTGCTGAGTAAACCTGTGTCTCTTTGGGACTGAGCCATCAGGAATAATGGAAGAAAATATGCTGTGTTTTATAGATACATCTTCCCTTGCTTAATTTGAGAGCAGACTGTTAATGTCATAAAAGAAGATAGATTGTTCTTCTGTTAGCTTGCCTTTTGAGTGGTTTGAGCACTTCACGATGACTAATTAAACTTTACAATGTGGCTGCTGTAGTCCTAGCTGTATCCCCTGAAAGAGCACTTTGCCTAAGGCCAACAGGTCATGAGCCTTCTTATTTTGACTCTTGCATGTACTCTGACTGCTAGAACATGAAGTTCATTGCATGAATCTTACTAGTGTGCAGCAAAATACTGGCAGCCAAAAACTAGGTGCTATAGATAAAATGAGTTAAATTAATGTGTGATGGTTACATGGGGGAGAGGTTTGGCCTAGAATCTGGCAACTGGCAGGTTGCAGGAACCATCTGTTGCCTGTGGTATCAAGTAATCATTTTCATTAGTTACTTCTAAATCTCAGTTACTCAACGTAATTTGGAAGCAGAAGTTCTGCCAGGTTATTAGAGCACTTCAGGTATCTTCCATATAAGCGTTGATTAGAAAAGCTTCTCCCTGTTTCTTCCAGACTTATTTTTGTACTCTTGACAGGTGTGGGGTGGGAGACTGGAGTGCTCAGTCTACCCAGGAATGAGTGCTCTCACTAGTGATTTTTTTTCCCACCCACATACTTTAGCTACGTCCTAGGCAGAGAGTCTCCTTAGGTGTAAGGAGGAGTTGTACTGTTTTTTCTTTCCTTGCTTGCTTTATCAGTGGACAGCATAAAAATCATTGTGAGGGGGTTTTTGGTATTTAATTTAGAAACTGGGGCTATTCCTGCTGCATTTCTCTCATTGGCTTCCAGTTTGCCACCAGCTAGCAAAAGCTGTATGTGGAACAAGGAGGTGAAAATTGGTGCCAAAAAGGAGCGAGACCCATCCCTGCCTCATCACTGATCTCCAGAGCTATGCAGAACTTCCCAGACACATGCTGAGCTGAGTGCAGGGCTTGGTATGAAAGGGAAAAAGTGGGTGCTGTTAGCAAGAACTGCTCATAATGTTTTTGTCAAAATAATGGCTTTTCAGACTGTGAAAACAATGTTAGCAGAAAGGATGTATTATTCAGAATGTTCAGATTTTTTTTTTTGTTGAGAGGGAGGGTAATACATTTAAAATTGATTTGAAATGAAAAGTTATGCAGTTGCTAGGAATGAAGCTATTTATATAGCAGTCTCAGTTTTCCCACTTCTATATTCCTTCCCTATTCTATACTCCTTTCCCAGAAGAAATAAAAATAAACTGCAAATAATGACTGGAAGTTACTATATCCAAAGCCAGGTAGATTAGAATGTTTCATTTTTAAAATTAAAAATAGAAAATTCAATTAAAGCACCTCAATATAATAAATGTTCTTTTGATTTTCATTAGTGGCTTTCATAATAAACAATTATCCTTTGTCAGCTGTATTGCTAACCATACAGAGATTCATATTTAGTATGGCAAAGCAGAAAATACGTCCCATGCAGATATGGAGTACGGTATAGATATATTCCCAGAGCCACTATTGCATCTACAACCTCAGAGACTCTGGCCTGTGGAGTTGCAGGAATTCAAGTATTTTCCTTGCTCTTTTTTTCTTTGTCTTTTTCTTTCCTTCCTATTTTTAAAGTATGTGAGTTTGAATCCTGGCTTGAGCAGGTTGAGTTGGGATTTTGAATTCGCAGCCCAGTCACTCAGAATGTCAATTGTCTTCCAGGGCACTGCACTGTGAGTCCCAAGGCTGGAAGCTCTTTAAAGTACCATCTGACTTTTAAAGGAACATGTGCAGCTGAATTTATATATTTTAAGTCTTTCTAAATCTACCAAGTGTGATTGATTTATCAATATGTAGCAACTAATGATTAAATAAAGAGACGTGTCTTCTCCAGTGGTGTTAAAATGCTCCATTAGAAAATTTGAAATAATTTCTAAAGGCATTCATTTCCATAGTGCTGCTAGTTAGCTTTTTCTTTCCCTGAGCTCACTTGAAGTATTAAGTTGTCTGGTAGACTTTGCTTCCTGGGTCTGTTGCCCTGGCACACTCCTGCATTTGGGGCTTTAATGTAGAGAGAGAATAGAAGAGTGCTGTGCAGTGCCCCTGGTCTGTTTCTCAGGTGTCAAAGGGTTATTCTCTGTTACACTATCTCCTAGTGTTTTTATCGAAGTTAATTTAAAAATGAAATGCAGCCATGCTCTCCCACCTTTCTGCAGTCATGCCCAAGTACTTTTGAGAGCCCAGGATTGTCCAGCTTCTGGACTTCTTGTTTTAGCGACTGTCTGCCTCTGTCACTCTGTGGGTACGATGATTCCTCTTGCACTTTGTTACGTGCATGCATCCCCTGCCTTTTTGGCTTCTTGTGTGTTGCTTACTCCAGGAAATAAAATTTCCTTGTCATTAGGTGGTTCCACTGAAATAAGAAGATGAATCCTTTATACTTGAATTTTGTAAAAACCCTTTTGTTTTACACATCTTAATGTATGGTTCTTCATTTCAGAGCAGGAAGTTCTGAGGAAAAGACAGCTAAAGAGAAAATTTGTAGGGCAAAACAGTGTGAAACACAAAAATGAATTAAAAACCAAAAAATGAAAACCCTGTTCTGTGAGTATCTTGTCCCACTGTCTGGGCTCATAGGACTCTTAAGCCTGAAACTGTCTGTTCCACAGCCTTCCTTTCAAAACACATTGTACCAAAAGCATTGTATTTTTGCTTTGAGGGTCCCTAGGGCTCTGGAGCCTAGGTAGCCTTTACAGTGCTGTTTTAGTCCTTAGCTGTGAGGCCACTCCAGTGGCAGAGTGACAGTTTTGTTACTCCAGCCTTGCCCGCAGGCAGTCTGGGTTAGGTGGAGGATTGCTTGGTGCACCCTGACAGATCACCATGTAGTGCTGCAGGCACAGGTGGGCTGAAATGACTCCTTGCAAGCGGAGTGTGTTTAGTGTCATTCTTACCTGTCCTGTAATTGCTGGTCAGTTTAGAAACTGACCCCTATCATGCAAAGCTGTAAGTCATTTCCTTGATGATCTGGAAAGTTTTCAATATCCTCAGCCATTTAAAGTGTTATCCTTTTCCAGCCAAGACAGTGACACTCAAAGATTTTTGCAACCAGTCTTGGCAAAGATTTCCACTTCCACTTCCCCAGCATGCTAGACCTGAGAAACCAATCTATGCATAGCTTCTCATTCATGTTGCCCCAATTACCCTTAGGTAGAAGTGGGGAGAGGAATGAGGTGGAATGAATTTTGGCAGGAATTTGTGTATCAGAGGATGAAAACAACAGATAGCTGGAAGAATGCATTGATTTCCCATGGCAGGGGATTCCCAGTCTGCTGTTGTGTGTACACCCACGAAAAGCAACATGTTTCTGGAGCTAGTGGTAAGAGAGGAATGTGGTTCAGAAAGCAGACACCTAATCTCACAGTGGCTATAGACTTCTGGAGTGCTTACCAGGGCGCCAGTGTCAGCTCCCTGGATTGGTCAGCATCAATCACTGTGAGAGTTGGGTGAAAGGGATCACCCACACTTCAGTTCCAGTGTTTAACTGGGTTCGCTGAAAGGCATTTGGTCTGTAAATGGAACCTCAGCTGTTTAAAGAGCTTAGGAACTGAGAGCATTGCCAGCACTCTGGACAGCTTCTTGCACCTGTTTGCTACGTTTAGGTGTTTGTGTTTGATTTGTGGGGAGCTGAGTATACATTTTCACATGAGATTCCAAAGTTGCAATAAAACAGAGAGCGTGCTAACATGTTACATAATGGGAAAATCCACTGTAGATTTCAAGATGTCCATGGGCCCTTTATTTCCTTTTTAAGTCGATGGTGCTTATCTTCCCATGAGCCAGCAGACTACAGAGAATGATCTAAATTAATTACTGGCCATACTAATGACAGGGAAGTCTGGCCAGGTGCAATGTCCCCCTCTATACATGTTATGTTTTTAGTACAATAGCAAATTTGATTCCTTCTGCCTCCTGTCTTCATAATATACTGTCACAACATTTAAGAACATGCAAACTTCTCTGACTTACTGGAAATCAGGTCCAGGAGTACAAAATATGTTAAAGAAAGTGAGAAATTACTGTGATCTGTAAATGAAAGAAAAAGTGAGTTAAAAATCAGTTCTTTTTGTAGTCATTCTGATGGTCCTTTTAAGTTTTTCTTCTTTTTTAAATTTTTCTTAAGGAAGTGTTATACAACAGCTGGAATATAAAGGCATTTTAGTGCTAGCTCAAGTACATAAAATCACAGTTATTAATGTGTACATGTGTAGTGCCTCATAGCTCAGCTCTTGACTATGTTGTGCTAGATTCTGTCAGACAGAAAATGTTCTTGCTCCTGAAGAACTTAAAATGCATATGAAAAGAAGAAGCAGATGGATAGACAGACAGCTAGGAAGAGCAAGGTGGTATTACTTAGTGTGCCAGCCATTAGTTTTATTTTGTTGTTGATTTTGTGCTTTGTACTTTCTTCTAGAGTTAGGTAGCTGGCAAAGCAGTGCACTAGTGACTTTTTTCCTCTTGCTTCAAAGTCAGGAGTCCCCGCCACAATCCAGTTGTGTCTCCCCTCTGAGGAGTGTCTAATAGTGTCTGTAGTATCAAATACATTTTGGGGCAAAAAGTAAGCCCATTCTGCACTGTTAGTCAAATCTTTTCAGAAGCAGCCTTATTTTCAGGCATTAGTGACATGCCCAAACTTCAGTTTTTGGTAACGATAAGCATGTTTTCAAAAGACTTGATTTTTATTAAAAGAAAATGGAAATACTATGTACCTCTGGAAGAAGTTTTGCCTTTATCAATAATGCCAGCACTGTGAACTCACCAAATTCCCTGCTAACATTCCCTGCTGAGGTGTGTGTAGCTACTGACTGCATTTGGTGTATTAGGATCTGGTAGAATAAACAATGCTACAGATCTGTCCAAGCTTTTTGATGGCAAAAAGGAGAGGATGCGGGGGATGGAGACAGACCATCTACAGAAGGAGTAAAAAAATGATAATGATTAAGAGCTCTCCAACTGTTGAGCTTCAAAGTCTTTAGAAAAGCAGGTATTCTTTGTTCTCTTTTAACGCTGGTGGAATTGAGGCAAGGCCAGTGTTCCCAGTGCAGCTGCCATGGGAATTACAATAAAGGCTGTTGAGTTTTGCAGAAATCGCTCTCCTGGTTAGTACCAGCTCAGAGATGGGGGAGTCTGGTTTCTCCTGCGTGGCAGTACAGAGCAATAACTGCTCAGCTGCTGCCAACGCTTCCTTTTAGCTACTCCTTGTTAGTGGAGAGTTTGTGGTAATGGGAGTAATTAACACACTGGGAGTCATTTCTATGTCCTGGAAGAGAACAGAAAGCCATCAGAGCAGCCCCAGACATGATTGCTCTGCAGGGTTATTTTCCCTCTCTCTCTCTTTCTTTTCCATTGTGCTTGCGTTTTGATTTTTCTTCTTTGTGTTAAGAAAGCTGGAGAGCTGAAATGGTCTTTAAATTGCATTCATGCTGAGCCCTGGCTAGGTAGGCTAGTTAAAGGTCACTCTCATGGACTAGATGGCTTCCTCTGTGGGGTGGTGAGAGTGTTTAAGAAGGGAGTCACGATGTCCCTTGTGGCTTTTTTAACCCTTCTTTTTCCAGTGTAGATTTGAAGAGCTTTGGTTCTGAGTTAAGTTTTTAAAATATGCCCAGGAGGTAAAACTGTGAAGGGTGATTATGATAAAAAGGTAACTCTTCCAGCAGTCAGATGACTGTCTAGCCTGATAGGTCTGAAGTGAGGCTGTGCTGCCATGGTCTTATGCTGTTTATTGAACTAAGCACTTTAGTAGTTTGCTGATATCCCTTCTGAAGCTGCTGGTGGCACTTCAACTGTGTGTCTTGCTAGTGCGTGTGAATTCAGCTCTCCCCTACATAGGTGCCTAGTTTGGGTATTAGTGTTTCTGGAGGTTTGCTCCAAGGTTAGCCTTGTCATAAGCAGTCATTCTTGCCTTCCCTGGGGAAGAACTCAGAATGGGGAGAAGAAGGGCAGTGGGCTTAAACTGACTGCAAATCACATGCCCAGGTACCAGGAAACCAACAACCACTCACTTATAGGTTACAGTTGATGGTGAAGGCATGTGCATGTGTATATACTCATCCACTACAGGGAAGCAAAGACAAACTAATTCTAGCTTTATAGTCTGGGCTTTTTTTTTACTTTGAGAGGATACCCTTGAATTGCAACCCCCCATACCCCCTTTTCATACCCCCTTTCCTTGCTTTTTGCTTGATACAGTTTTTTTGCAACTGTCTCCTAGGGAGCTCAGTGCTGAATTTAGGTAAGAATTAAGTAACTCCATATCTGTTTTCAAGAATGGAAAAGTTAAGCCTGCAAGATATATCAGTAATGTGAAGAACCAAAGAACATAGAAGAATACGTCTTCTACTTAGGTTTGGAGTAGGCCAAAAGCATGTGTGGTTTCACAGTGATGTGAGAGACTGACATGAATACTATATCCCTGGAAACCATGCAGAAGAGGTCAACAGCTCCGTGTCACTCTCAGTTCCTAATTTTAAGCTGCTGGTCTTCATATGGACGGATCTCTACATCCAAGATAAAGCCTGAAATATCACTGCTTTTCTCCTTGCAGCCAGTCAGCCAGTAATGTAAGATGCTGCATCCCATGAAGTTCTGCCAACTTCAGCAGAACCTAGGTGTGTTCAGCGCTTTGCAAGTCAAAGCCCCCATTTTCAATTGCACTTCCAGCTTCTTCACTTAGCAGAGCCCATCTTGCCTTACCGGTGACCCCTCTGAGCTGTGTGGTGGCACTGAAATCTCCCTTGGTAAGAGAATCATAGAACTGTATGAAGATAGAAGCTCTCTGTCTCTACCTTCATCCTAGTTCTTTCAGCTCAGCTTCCTTGGCACCATCCCAGAGTCCTCTCCATCCCAGCAAGGGTATGAGGAAGTGTCCAGATTTATTACTGAGATGCAAATGCTGCAAGAGGAATTAAAAACTAAATTAGCCCCTGTGGTTTTCTCTAGTCTCATGAATTTCAAACCCTCCATGTCCCCTCTCAGTTCTCTGTAAACATCTCTCCATGCATCCTTGCTGAGGATGTTGTGTGATGGGAGGATTTCTGTGTTCCTTTTTATCTGTAGTGACTGTAGCAACTCATAGTTTTAACATCTGCATTTTTTATTGGAAAGGTTATTTTATTATTTTTTTTTGTTTGTTTTTCTTTGACCCTTTTTCTTTAGCCACAATTCATCTGGGGATAGGCCAGGCAGAAAGATTTCAAAGCATTAGCCAAAAGGAGCCCACTGTTCAGAACTGGATGAGTGAATAAATACTATTAATTCCCCATTTCTCTTTGCTAGCAAGCTTGACTTTTAATGTCAGTTATTGAGGTAAATGTTACTGTATCATTTTGAGCAGCATATGTTGTAGAGCTGCAGTGATTTGATTGCTGTGCTTTGGGCCAATTATGGGGAGACACATGGATGCAGAGCCAAATTAGGATCCTGCTTACTCCTTCTGAAAACTCTGCTGCTTTGTTAGGGCCTGGAGAATAAAGAAAACAATTGGATTTTGCTTGTTTTATGGTGAAGGGAGGGGCAAAAGTGAGCTCACATGGATCTTAGGTGACCAATATATATTTTTCCTTCTGCACAAAGTGTGGCATAGAGAATGGTTCTGGTTGTGGAAGAGGATGTCAGACTGGGTGGACTGTAAACCTTTCCCATCAGTGTATCAGTGGGATTTTGTCTAGCATCCTGAAGTGGAATAACAGGACTTACACAGTCTTGCACTGGGGTGCTGTGGAAGGAGTTTGCAAGGGAAGCCAGCCTGTCTGAATTAATCTCTGTTCTTCTTTCTGCTGAAAATTACACTTTCAAATACAAGTAAGTCCATCCGCAAGCAATTAGCAGCCGGAGAGGGAGGCAGTGGAGGAGGGAGGACACAGAGTGACAAACCCATCTTCTGCAACCTTTCTGTGCAGTTGGGTAAATAAGCTGCAGAGCAACAGCTTCCCATCCTCTTTCCTAAGCAGGTGTGTTTCGAGACATTTGCAAAGATATTAACCCTGCATACAGAGTGTGCCAGTCAGTAATTATGGAAATTAGTTGGCAATTAGATAATGTCACTCACTCTCCACATACAGCTGATAAGTGGTTGAGAGCCACTTCAAAGCAAGGGCGAGACACCCCTCCCTGGGCTGCTGAGCAGATGGCTCTGACCTGGCATTAATAGACTGCTGTCAAGTTCGGGAAAGTGTGCAGTGGTCAGGCAGCACTCGCCCTTGGCACTGCCACGGGGCTGCCTCCCTTCCCCGGCTGGGGAGCTCGTGCAGCTCTGTCAACCCTGTGAGTGGGACGCTCCAACAGTGCAAGTGGGTGCGTTTCCTACAGCGGGTTTGGCGTGTGTGAGATGCTGAGCCGTCTGTTCAGTGTGCAGGTTCCTCGCTGTTGCAGCTCTCAGGTGGGCCAGGGAGGCGGTACAAGCTGTTGGGAGTGCAGTGGAGATAACTTGCTTGCGGCTGTCCGTCATGAAGTCCCTTTTTTTGTAAGATGTTGTCATGCCCTGACAGTGAGATTTCTCAGAGATAAAATACGTAAGACAATACTCTGGGATTCTGTAGTTTTTGTTCCAAACTGTAATGTATTGCTATGGTAGCAGTGTGCTGTATGAGGCTGCTAGGGTAGTATTTATGCTAAAAATAAAATGGTAAGAGCAGAAAATTATTCATTCTCAGTGTGTCTTGGAGGATCATTGTGGGAATGGGTGAGGCCCAGAATTGGTATGTCAGGATTTACTCTCTCAACGTTGGGATTCAGATCCTGCCTCCTGCTATAAAGGGCACTGAGTCTTCTGAGCTTTTCTTGAAGACCCTGCTACTGTGGTAAGATTTGCTCTCACAGACTTAACTGTGTGAGACACGCAACTGGAGTAACGGGAAGCGCCATGAGTCAGGACTGACGTGCACTGACAGAGCTCTGAGGGAGTCACAGATGGCTCTAGCCTGCTAGTGGCTGGGTGTAGGCAGCCTTCCCAAAATCTGAGCTGCAGTGTCTAAAAGGTAATGAAGCACCCAGCAATGACACCGATATTTCATGGGTTTTGCATTGTCTTCCTCTTCTGAAACAGAGCTGGCACTGTCTTCTTTCAAAACAGCTAGAAAGGGATTACCTTGGCTTCTCTCAATCAAAACAGAAAGAGGAATTGTCTTGGCTTCCCTCAGTCAACAATGCTCTTCCTGTTTAACCGTTTCTGTCTGGTTTCCCTTGTTTACTATGCCTTTTGTCCTGCCCTAATGAATTTGTATCTAAGTTAAAGATATTTGCACCACAGAGGTAGCCTACTCCCATTATTGTACCTTTGAAATATCCCAAGGACTGAAGTGACCCACGGAAGCTGATATTTGTCTGTGTAAACAAGGTTTCAGCACCCTGGGATTGGGACAGATTGACAGGCTTTTCAGACAGGATTTTGAACTGTGCGTGGACATACGCATCTCAGGTTTTCTATAGTGTTCACACCTGCTGCTGTGATTTACAGCATCTTTCACTGCTTATTAAAGAGTTGGTCTTCTAAAACAGGGAGAGAAGAGTGTAAGACTGAGAGCTGGTTTTGATGCAGATGATGCAATCTACCCTGCCCAGGAGAATTAAAAGCTGGTGTGAGAGCCCTGCTGCATTGGGGTCTCTGTGGATGGTTGCTGCCATGCTGGGCTTGTCTTCCTTCTCAGCTCAGGCTGAGCACAGAGCTGTCTGATGGAGTACTGAATTTTACCATGGTAGTAGTAAATGGTTCAGGAAGCTGTGAGCTGCTGGAAGCACATCAGTGGCTAATTTACACACATTATGATATTCTTATTCCCATCTCATCAGTAATTCCAGGCTTGGGTCATCACTTTCTCTCTTACCTTTCTCTCACTCTATTCTTCTCCATAAATCATGGGCTATTTTAGTGAATCCACTAGGGAGCACAAAGAAGAAAGGTAAATGGACAAGAACTACATAATATTTTCCCAATTAATTTTTCAGGACCCCTCCAAAACCACCATGAACTTAGCCAATATTGTGATTATTGGGAAGACAAATTATTTGGGCAATTGGATTCTGTGTTCAATTTTTTTGTTCATTTTACACCTCTCCTAACACCTCCTTTTCCCACCTTCCATTTTCCTCAGCCAACCATTAAAAGGAATTATCTTCCCTCTGGTTTTGACTTGATTTTATTTGTGTTTATAGCAGTTTAGCTAACATGCTCCACTCAGGCAGCTGCAGGGAACAGGCCTGGTTTCCACTGGGCACTGAAAACTCACATTTCTCTCCAACTTGTGGGTTTTCTTTTAATTGATCCCTTTTGTTTTCTAAGTGACTTGTTTTTTGTGCTGGCTAAATTTGTCAGACTGACAGCTCTGGAGACTTATGGCTTCTGCAGGTCCCTGAGGCAGGTGAGGATGTGACTGTGTGAACTCTCCCCTCCATTTTTTAGTGATTCTCCTCCAGCTCAGCCTCTGTCCTTACCAAACAGAAACTTTCCAGCACTGCCCACTTCTGCAGTGTCTGTGTGCCTTCTCCTTCAGAGCAAGATGGGCGATGGGGTTGAAAGGTGTCTGCTGTCAACAACTCTCATTGTCCACAGCACAAAACACTTTTTCCAAGCAAATACTGCCTCATAATATTTGTGTTCCAGTTTGTGGAAATTGTGTTCATGCTGACTTCTGTGAGGCTGAAGGCCTTGATTCTCATCGCCTCCTTTCCTGCTTTGTATTTATGTTAATGCCATTCTAGCCATTCCCAGAGATGTTCTTGTGTCCAACCCATCTTGGTGAACAAACACCTGTGTTAATAGAAAACTTACTTTCTTCTTGGGTAGAATTTTCAAAGAATGAATCTAGCTTTGTGCTGCCTTTACTTGTCACTTAAAACATCCTCCTACACCAGGCATAGAGTCACCCACATGCAAGTATGCAGAAGTGAGTTAAATTCCAGTGTTAACAGATGTAACTCACTGAAGGCAGTTAGAATTCTTTGCTCTCAGTTAGGGGTGAATTTGGCCTTTCTGCCAAACCACTAGACCAGGGTAAGTGGTTACGTGCTTAGACAGTTCTTAGCATCTAAACTACAAGTTTGCTATCATCTAAGCTGCAGGTTGCCATATGTAACTTGCATAGCACGTTTCCAGGTTGCAGAGGTCCTTGGTAGAGTCTCTGAAGTATGCAAGACATGTAAAGTAAAAGCAGCTATTGTGTGACAGGCTGACAGCAAGGTTGTCTTCTCTAACGCTTCCTTGGTGTGCTAGGAAGCATAATGTAAGCAGTGGAATGGGAAGTTTGGATAATGTCTTCTCTTGCCCTTACCAACTTTTGAACTCTGAGGAACTCTGGTCTTTCCCCTAAGCATTTTCATGGAGAGGTAATTGTTACTGGGAAAGCTCCAGCAGCATTCTCAGTAAAGTCAATGAGATTGCATCCATCATAGGAGTTAAATGATTTGGTGTATTTTTACCTTGCTCATTGTTGTTATGCATGCAGATGACTTGGTGAGATCTCTATTTTGGCCTCTTACTTTTGAGGACATAGATGTCCTTGATGCTTTTGAGACCTGTACAGCCAATTGCAAGCATGAAGAAGTGTTCAGAGTATCAAGAAATGTAACTGAGTAATCAGACAAGATGTTAGTAAGCTTCCTGGTAAAGATGTGGTGAATAGTAAGATTAACTTTTCCCTTTCTTTTTTTGTTTTGCCCCACAGGTCCTGCAAGCTCCGTGAGTGCCAAGCAGTGAATTATGGGCTGGGTATCCACCAGTGCATCATGAAGATTGACTTTATTTTTGCCCTCTTGAAGTTCACGTGCTTTATGAATTCACTCTCCTATCTCACTGCCATCTCTGTCAAGATTGTCATCACATGTAGAAGACAGGAATTCTAGGCTTGGGCTTTGGCTCTACCTTTCCTTCCTCCTGGAACACCAGTGTCACCTTTGTGTTCTACCAAAACAAATCACTGTAGGTTGTTTTGCCCTTTAGAGAGTATACCATCTGGAGAAGTCACTTCATATACCGTGTACTTCTGAGATAAAAGCCTCTGGTTCCTAAAGGATAATTGAGATCTTTCCTTGGGAGGACACATTTCCTCTTGGTCACTTGTGCTTGCTATCTCACTTTCCACTTACTCTCCTGCTCTCTGTCACAATCTCTGCTCTCCTTGTCTTCCTTTTGGATTTAACATTTGGTGTTGACTGCTGGGGTTCTCTTCCCAGTAGTGTGGCTTCTGTTTTTCTCCTAGGGAAGAACAGATTCTTGAAACAATGGGCTTCACTCTGCATTCTGTCTACTTCACCTTGAAGGTGAGTCTGCTGCTGGGCTCCTTGCTGGGTCTCTGTTTGGGTCTGGAGTTCATGGGCATCCCCAACCAGTGGGCCCGCTACCTCCGCTGGGATGCCAGCACTAGGAGTGAACTCAGCTTCCAGTTCAAGACCAATGTCTCTGCTGGGCTGCTTCTCTATTTTGATGATGGTGGTGTCTGTGACTTCCTCTGTCTGTCCCTTGTTGATGGGCGCATCCAGCTGCAGTTCAGCGTGGACTGTGCGGAGACGACAGTTATCACAGACAAGCAGGTAAACGACAGCAACTGGCACTTCCTGATGGTCAGCCGCAATCACCTTCGGACGGTGCTAGTGCTGGATGGTGAAGCCAAGCCAGGTGAGGTGCGTCCACAGCGCCAGTATATGAATATTGTCAGTGACCTTTTTATTGGTGGAGTCCCACTGGACATTCGTCCTGCTGCGTTGACTCTTGATGGTGTTCTGAGTGAGCCTCCGTTTCAAGGATTTATCCTGGATCTGAAATACGGCAATTCTGAGCCGCAGCTCCTGGGCAGTCAAGGGGTCCGACTGGAAATGGAAGGACTTTGCTCAGAAAACCCCTGTGAAAATGGTGGCACTTGCTTCCTTCTGGATGGCGAGCCACACTGTGACTGCTCAGCCACTGGATATACTGGCAAGCTGTGTTCTGAAGGTAAGAGAATACTTCCCTACTTCTCATTGAACTTTACACAATCCAAAGAGTTAATTTGTTGTTTAGCAGGACTATGACAGAGTTCTTATTCGTGCTGATGGTTGTCAGAGGAATTCAAGTTCCACCGTTCTTTTTCCAAATGGAAGTAATGAAATGGGAGTAGATAGAGAGTGTGAGCAACTGCAACAAGTGCCTTTCTGAAAGGATGCTGCACTTGTAGCATGGACAGATTTCCATCATCTTCATCATTAATTTCATCAGCAACTTATTAATAAGGGTAGAGAACATAAATTGGTAAGTAAACCTTAGAAGTACCTTAGGTTAGTGTTGGTAAAAGCAATGGCTGGCTGGGTGAATTCCATTGCCATATGTCCCTGAAAACTGAGTGAAGTGTCAGCAAACAAGAGCCATGTATATATCGCTAACATAACTGATAGACAGGACACTGTATACTTATTTGATGTTAGCTGTTGCTAGCCTGTGGAAGCCCCATGCTTCCCTTCAATTGCTTGCATACTAATCACTGAGTGGCACCTTGATTGTTTTAGCATCCTTGATTAAATTGCTTAAATTGCTTTTTAAATTGATCTTACTTAGTGTTTCAAAGGGAAGAGGGATTTGCATGTTTCTGCATTGTTTGGTACTCTCTTTTTGAATTTGAGTTTGAAAGTTTTAAGTCATGCAAACCACATGATGAAGTGTATTTCAGATTTTTCCTTTGGTCTTATCAGTGTGATGGTAATTAACTCTGTATATGCAGGAGACTTAAGTAAGTCAACTGAAAGTTCCTGTGTGAATTTGAGAATCTCATCACAACATTATTTATGACATTTGGCTTTAAACACTACAGTTTGAACTTAAACCAAAGATGAAACCTGGACAAGAGGTGTCCAATCTCAAGGAAAAAAAATCCAACCTGAAATTTTGTCAAAATGGAAATATTTGCAATATATTTTTACAACTAACATTTGTTCACTTCTTTTGGCAGTGAAACTAGATTAACCAGAGTTTAGTCTGTACAATGTGAGAAGTGGTGAAAACAGTCCTTTTTCTCTTGATATCTAAGTAAAAAACCCTACAGCTCTACATTTACAGTTTAGATGGAGAAGCAAACGTTTTTGTAGGAAGGGAAGGTTTGGAAGATAAACATAGCATCCATAAGTGCATTCATTTTAAGGTGATTTTAATCATAACAGAAAATTTGGCTTTATATCCAAATAATACAATAACAGTACAGGAGCATTAGACAGGAGGTGTGAGCCTGTGGAGTGTTGAACACCGGAATTCTTCCTGGTTATTTGTTCCGACCTGATTAGTCCAAACCATTAATGAGCCAGAACTATTTTCTGTGCTTGAGCCACGAGTTATGTGGGGCTGGAGAGACTTCTGGGTGTGACCAGGCGGTTCAGGAGCTGGGCCACTAGGCCTGATCCTCATATGCTTACGGAACAAACACACCTCAGGTCTAAATGCCAGCTATGGTGATAGAAGATTGCAAGAGCCACACAGGCATTTGAACCCTGAAACATAAAGATACAAGGCTCTTTCTACTGCTGGGCTCATGGATCCAGACTCCTTGGGGAGCTGCTCTAGACATCAACAGCATATGGTTTTCAGCGAACCTCTTTGAGAAAGTACTGTAAGTGAGCAGGAATCCCATATTCCTGTGGGGCAATTGTGAGAACTCTAACCAGGCCTCAGGGGGTGGACTTTCTGCATTTCCAGGGTGGATGGAACAATCTGAAATACATCTTCTAATGAATCCAGGGATATTTTTGTTGTAGACACCATGGATAAAGCAGTGCTATTGTTACCGTTTGAAGCCGTGAGTCACCATTGCTGTTTGTTTCCTATAGTGATTCATCAGTTTCCAGCCCAACCTGCTGTTAAGGGTGAGCAAAGAAGTTTGTCACGATGTGCCTTCTTAAACAAACATTTTTAACTCACTGTTAGCTGGGGTCTGTTCACTCTCAGAGAAGATGCTGTGCAGAGAACTTTTCCAATGGATCAAATGTAGAGATTTCCACAGTCATTACCTTGTTTGGTTCTTCTTGTGTTCTCATGTATTACTAAATGGTGTATTTTTGGTTTATGTTAGAATTTTATAATCAGCCTTGTTTTCTGCCTCCTTTATGCTGTAGCAGTGGTGATTTCAGTGTGTTAAATGCTGTCATTGAAAAATGTTACAGTGTCTGTGCAGATGAATGGGAAAACCAAAAGAAAAAGCTGTTTAGTAAGTGGAAACAAGCAGACAAAGAAAAGAGGCAAGAAAAAAACCAGGAACCAAATTAAGTATAGCTACCTTTTTATCTGAAAACAAAAAGTGTAGCAAACTCCAAAGATGTTGTCTTTCAATTCTGTGAGTGTGGCAGAACCTCCACTGATAAACAGTAGGATGTGGAAGGAATGGCAGAAGTGGTTACAAGCTCTTCCTGTCTGTGGCTTGATTGGCCATTAAACAACTTGTATTTTCTTTGTTTGCTTTTTTTTTCCAAGCAATTGAGATGTTTGTTGTCAGAACTGTTCTCTTTTGTTTTGTTTCCTTATCCTCTGGATATATCTATATATCTATATATATATCTCTATATATATCTATATATGTATATATATCCTCTGGATATATGCAGAAGTAACATGGTTATTTTATTCCCAGTCTCACTTTTGAAAAAGACTGCTCTTTCGACTGGGTATCAACAACTCCCTTTTGGGGGGGAACCTTAACTCCATTGCGGTATTTACTAGTCTGTAGTCTATGTGCGTATTTTCATTTCATCACTGGAGTTGGCTTTTTTACTGGGAACTGATGGGATCTGATCAATAACAAGTTCTGTTTGAACAGCTAAATGTAATATGTACCTTTTTAATAATGAGTTCTCTTGACACTGTCCAGGCCATTACTTGGCTATTGAGTGATACCTGTGTCTGCAGATGGTAAAACCATAGCAAACTCATTTATTTTGTGGCCAGAGATAGAAGAAGTAAACAGAGAGTGGAACCTGCTGATTCTATACTAAGATGGAATGAAACTCCATTTAAGGTATTAGAGGCTACTGTAACTCCAAGTGCAGTTCCAGTTATGGTGAACGTCAACAGAGAACAACCATTCCATACTGAGATAAAACTGTGAATCCTGTCCAGAATGTGCCCCCAATGTGCAAAAAAATTTCTGGCACTTCATGTGCACCCAGAGTTACCAGGATTGTGTACATCATGGCAGTCACATACCCAGATGGTAGCTGAGCAGGTACAATTTCTGAGTTTATACAGTGGGAGTGCAAATGCGTGCACTTCGGAAGGTTTGGCTGTTTTGAATAAAATGTGAGACTATTTTTATTGCAGTTGGAGTAAACTGGTTCACTGAATCTGACAGCTCTGTAGGGTACAAAGGATGGCTGATTTGAGTAGCAATTAATTTGTATCTTCCTGGGCAATGGTGGCATTAGACATGAAAGCTGAACTCAGAGACATCTTCCCCTCTGATAAACCTCATCAGTCTCTGCGGGACCAGGCTGCTGCCAAGAGAATGAGGTTCCTGTAGAATTTGATCATCGCAGATACATTCATATTTCTGGGAAAAAAACCCAAGAAAACCTTCCCCATGCAAATTTTGCAAGCTGAGCTGCTGTAGAAGCCAGATGAGGTTGTTCATATCTGCTCATTCAGGATCACGCTGTCAGTCTGCAAGAAATTTTCTTTCGCTGACACTGCTCTGTATAGAGTGAGCTCACAAATGTGGACAGGGTGAATGCAACACTGTTTGTACAAGTGTGTTTTGGCCTAAACCCTCATCCCTCTTCCAAGACTTCTTCTGGACTTTCTGAGGAAAGGTGAACATAAGATGTGCTTAGAAATGACTTTAACTCTGCTTGTAGTTGCAGAACCAAGGCGTTGATCACCAACTTCACAAAGCACCATGCTGAAGCCTTTGTGTTGCCTGCAGGGGCTGTTTCTAAACGAAGCCTGAATATGGGCTTGATTGCACCTCTTCCCTTGATTACAGAGCAAGATTTCCTGGGGATGCTGCCTGCTGAATGACAGAGGAGCCCGTTGCTCTGTAATTATCACACTTCTAACTGCGTCGGGAACAGATTTTTCTATAGCCCCTCAGCTTCATTTAAAGTGACAAGTTACTGTGGGATTTATCCGCTTCCTGCCTCTTTGGAGCATCCAAGCTTTGGCTGTATCTGAAGGCGCTGCCCAGCCTCACTTGCAGTCACTGTTTTGCCCTGCCAGCCCCCCCAATCTTTGTAACACTAGGGGATAGTTTGGCACTTTGCCATGAGCCTGATGCTTGCACTTAATTTGCATATACATTTACATACATTTTGTAATCAGAAACAAATGAACATGACCATAATATTTGCTTCCACTTGTATATTCCTTGATAGATGAATATAAATTGGTTGTTGAATTCACCAGCAATAAACAGTTGCAGACCCTCCATTTGGTCTTGTGCTCTGCTGTTCTAGAGGACACCAGGCAGTTCTGGCACACACTTTGGATGGGCCCAGATCTTCACTCACCAGTGCAAAACTCTCGAATTGATTGTCTCCAAGGTCTATGGAGTAAATATTGAAAGGGGCAAATCTGCTGGTTTTTGTCACTTCTTATGTCACAGCCCTGGCCATTGGGCAGAAAGCTGGTAAGAACTCTGCCCATGACTTCATTTTGCAATTCAATTTTCCCCATCTCTTTCGCTTGCTCATTCTTCCTGGTTTAAGTTCCTTTGGTTATATTTAAAATTATAATCTTTTTTCCAGTCTGGTTAAAGTTTTTTTGATGCATTGCCAGATGAGCACCAGAGAAAGATGATGTGTTCAGGTATTAATGTTTATAAAGTGCTTTGCAACCTCAAGGTGCAGTTCAAGCACAGTTTGTTATTTTTAATGATGAATAGTAAAACTGAGCAGGAGCCGCAGGATTTGAATTTAGATCCTACATAGTCTTTCACAGAAGATGCCAAGGACCCCACTCACTAAGTGTGGACTGCCTGCAGCTCCAGAGCTAGGCTTTTTTTTGTAGTCTCCCCTGCTTTAAAAGGAGGGGAGCTGCAGGGAGATTGCAGGACCCTGTATGGTGAGTGCCATTGATTCAAACAGTGTGGCTGCAATACATGCTAACAGCTATATTATTCTAGTTTCCCTCTCTTGTATTATAGATGACCTATGGGCTACAATCCTTTTCTGCTGGATTGCAGGTCAGCTGCAGACCTTGGGCAGAAGAGGTGTTAAAGCCCTCAGGCAAAGCTTGGACATCTCCTCAGATAAACTGAAGCAGGTGGTGGTTGGCTACAAAGGAGATTGGTGTAAGGTGGAACTGGTGAGGAGTGACAATAATTTGTGGGCCAGGAGAAGATGGAACTAGGGGAAAAAAAACCCCAGGATGAACATGTTCTTTTATAAAATGTTATAAAAGAGTAAACCATAGCTCATATAGACTGTTTACAGTAGCTGCTCTGTATTGGTTTTACCTGCCTGATAGAACAAAGAAAGAGTTCTTGGCTCTTGCAAAGAGAATGGGCTGACCAAGCTTCTGGAGGACTAAATCTGGATGGAGTTTGGATACCAGCATTCTCTGTGAGCCCATAGACCAACCTGCTAGCTCTTGCTCTATCCCAAAGTGTGCACAGCTAGGGTCTAAACTGGAATTTTTGGGCATTACTAAATAAAGATCAAAATTAAAGTAACTAGTCATAGTTATGTGAAAGTGAGCAAAGTCAGAAATTTCTCTTTCCAACTTAGATATTTCCAACTTGGTTTCTGAAGAAGGGTTTATTTTCCTTTGGTTTTGCCATAAAAGAATAAAAGGAGGGGAAGAGTTGATTTATTATTACTGTATAGACTTCTGCTGAGCTAGGCAGCTTGTCACAGAGGTCAATCAGCAGTAACTATATCCCCCAGCAAGACAGAAGCTGTAGCTTTCATCCTTATTCTGGTACGGAGGTGTGCAGGGCATTTGCCACAAGGTAATTTTTTTTCTGTTTTGGTGAAAAATGGAGGGCAGTAATCCTGCCAGATACCTTGAGGATGGTGGAAATGGCACCACAAAGCTCCAGGGAGAGAATCAGAGGAGGAGCACATCTGTTCAGTGGACTCTGACACTACTCAAAGAAGATGAGCCTCTGCACGTCAACATCAGCACTGAGTGCTCCCTGGTGCAGGAAAAGGTGGTAATCCATGTGATGAAATGGTAGAAAGGCCACCTGTCCTGGGCCAACTTCTAATTTCACTTTACCTCTTTGTTTCTTCGCTGACCAACTTTGAACTTGATGGACAAGAAAAGCTTTTTTCTCTCCCAATAGAAAGCAGGGCAACTGCCATGTTATTGCTGTCCAGAGACAGCAGTGTGAGTTCTGGGTGTATGTGTGTGTCTCTCCCACAATCCTTCATTGCAGACAGGTCCACTGCCATTGTAAACCCACCCTGCAGAGCAAAGCAATTGCCCTTCTTCCATCTTAAACAGGTCCAGGAGCTAACTGGGTGCAAAACAGCCCAAGGGCTGAGAGAAGTACATGTGGGGGTAGGAAGGACTGTGGATGTCACAATCTACGTGAGGCAGAACTGGTTTGTATTTGAATGTGTTTGCTGAAATGGGGCTGAGACCTGTGTGCATTGGATTCACATTCTGTGCTACTGACACCTTTTCCAGTTATGCTGTGTCAGCTCTCCAGGCCCTGCCTGCATGTACACTTGTTCACCTCATTATTCTGAAAAGAGACCAAGGTATAACATGTAAAGAAAGTGGAGCAGGGCAGCAGAACTTGAATGGTCTGGTCATAAGAGTGTTAGCACCTAAGAGGCTGATTTCCATTTCTGCCACGGTCTTTCTGCGTCCCTGGAGTGATTTGCTGGCAGACTAAAGGACTCAAGACTGAATCAATTGACCTTTCTTTGCAGAGGATATGTACCTGGTTACCCTCAGTGTCTCAGTTTCCATATCTGAAATATGTAGCCAGTGGGGCTTCCTGTACTCCAGGTATTAAGAACCTCATATGCTTCTGTATGACAGTGATACAGACATATAAATCTCTTGGCATGACAAGTAAATGATGATAATGCATGAACACCCAGCAGAATGACGTGGTTTGATTGTCAGTTTTTTAGCCAGGACATGCAGTTAGAAATTAAGGTAGTTTTCCTTGTTAAGTGGCCATCTTTGAGGAATGCTCCTCATCTTTCTTTTCAACAGAAATCTCCCAGTTTCCTGCTACTCTGTGCAGTGTCACACTGTGAATAAGCAGACCCTTCCCAGTCCAGGCTGCAGTTGTGCTGGCAAAGACAGAGCCTGAGCAGCAGTGTAGCCTCTTCCCTGTCGGTGACATGGAGCAGGTGCTGCACTGCAGGGTGCTGATACAAGCAATGGGAGTAAGAGAGCTTTAGACTTTTTTTTTTTTGTATCTGACCCATGTAGTCCACTGACTTCCCCCAAATGTCCTCTGCTGTGAACCTCAGATGCTGATCAGATGCTTTTCCTTGTACAGTGGCCCACCTCTGCCTACCTGCCAGCACTGTTGCTCTCCCTGCTGTGGCTGCTAGTTTCAGCCTGCCCCTTTCACCCTCCATACTCAAGACTCACCTTGACCTTGTGCTGTCAGATAAAGCAAAGAGAGCATAAAAGGCTACCCAAGCAGAATGGCAGAGTTTGCACTTCCTCTGTTCCTCTATGTATGAAAAGCAGGATAGCAAAGAAAGCCCATTGGATTGTTTCTGTGTTTAATTAGCACAAAGCTGGCAAGTGTTTTGTGGTTCTAAGGCACTGAAAGGGTGGGTAAAAATATTTCTTTTCCTGTTAACTCTCATCAGAGCTCTAACTGCTTATTAGATACAGCAGGTGTATTTGTAGCTGGTCTGCAGATTGCAACATAGGGCAAGAAGGAAAGGTATACTTGGCTCTCAGAATTTTGCTCTTCCTCCTCTTATTCATGGAATTTGACCAGTTAAGTGACCTGAGTGAATATAATGGACTGGTTTTGGCTCTGAGTATTTGGCAAGAGACCTTTGTCAGAAGAGAAAGAAGCAGCTCCTTGGTAGATGTAGAAATTTGAGCTGTAGGTTAAAACCAGGCTTCAATCTCTAATAGTGCTGGCAGGCTCCATAGTTTGCTTGGCTGCTGCATTTATTCAGAAGCGTTTCTTGGCCTCTGTAGTCTCTTGGGTGGATTTTCATTTCTTTGTGGTTTGTTGCCTTAGTACTTGAGAAAAATGACACTGTCTGGGTTTTCCAAACCTCTGATGTGTCTCCACAGGCATGTGTTTGATTTTCTGGTTATTCCCGCTGCATCCATCTTACAAGTCTGGCTTTCAGGGTCAGAGTGCCTCTCAGTACCTTTCTCCTCAAGGTAACATAGGAGAAATCCTTGGAACTAAAGGCACGTTTCTCCACTGAGGCTGGTCAGGAACAAGAGCTGAGGAATGGCTAGCCAGTAAGAGAGTGGCTAGTGTTGTGATCTGTAAATTTCATAGTTCAGTTGTGTTTGCAGCTGAATTCCTTAAGCTTCTTTCTGTATGGGGTTGAAATTGCTTATATTCCCCAAAGAATTTTTTAAAATGGTGAAGAAGTGTGTGGAATCATTCCTTAATAACTTGCTGATTAAAAAAATAAAGGAAAAAAGAAAAAGGTGAAGTTTGTGAAGAGGAGAGGATATAAAATTTCTTGTCTAGGACTACCTAAAGGAAAAAGCCGGGAAAGTAACCAGAATTTCTGTATTTTTACTTCCGTATTTTGCCTTTTTCTCTTTGGCTTCTCTGAGACCTGCTCTGGGACTTGGTGTGGTAGGAGGCAGGGGGCTGTGCAAAGGAACTACCCTTCATGATGTCTACCAGACCTCTGGTGTAATGGGAGATCTGTGTAGGTCCTTGTAATTCACATAGCTTTGACTTTAAGGAAGATAACAGGAGATCAGTGAACGTAAAAAATTATGGATGGATATATTGCCATTGTGAAGCACTAGCATTGCTGTATCGCTCGGGACAACCAGAGCTAGAGGAATGTTTATTTTAGTGTCAAAGATGGGGCAAAACTCATACAGGGGTATCTAGCTGAAAATTTGCCAGATTAGGTACTGGTAGCTGTGTGATCCCAGAGCTTGGAATATGATGATATTGTTATGACTATGAGTTTATTATTGTGTAGAAGACCTTTTGAGTAAGCATGGGATGCTGCAGAAAGTGGCAAAATCCTCTTTCTTCAAAGTTCCTCTAGTGGGCCCTGTGTTGTTGGAGATTGATTTTTTTTTTTTTTTTCTTGACCAGAAAAAAAAAAGTAGGGCTCCAGTGACCAATTTGTAGTGTAGCTTGCTGGCTGCCGCCTACTAAATTTTCTTTTCCTTCATTACTTAAGCTGAAATGCTCAATTGTGTCTCAACTGCAGCAATGAACAAATTTCCAAAGCTTCAGATATGAGGCCTATATACCTATATGCATTATCTCTACTTTGCATCTGACACAGAAATCTGTCTTTAAGGCAGTTGGGTGTTTGCCTGCCCTTTCTTATGGCATGTTTGAATGAAAGACATGTGAAGTTACATTTTGACCGGCTAAGACACGTCAGAATCAGACAGATTGAAAATGTTTTCCTCGTGAGAAATTGTGGTTTCATTCAGATCAAAATATTTAGGAAAAAAAACCCCAACTGATTTGGATGAAAATCTGCAGAAAAAGGCAATGTATTTTTAATTTGTAGAATTTCTTAATTCTGATTTTTTTAAAAAAATGTTATATATATCTGTTACACATAACATTGTAGCTTATTTTATAATTTACTGAGATGATTAGCCCTAATATGGATCTACTACTGATGAACTGCAAGATATCACAAAAATGTTGAAGTGTTTTAAGGAAGGGGCATGTACTCCCACACTGACCAAATGGCATTAATGAAAACCCATGGACTCAACCCCACCATGCTCCACCTGTGGGAATTGTTAGGTTTGGAAGTGCAGGCAAAAGGAGACCTAAGCACAGGTTAAACTTAACCAGAGAGGAGAACAGAGTTCCAGTTTGCAGACAGCAAGTGGAGCCTGGAGCACAGGCAGAAAGATGACCAGATTGGTGCCCTTTGAAGCCTCCCAGAAGAGAAGAGTGGTGTGAAGCACTGTTACCATTTCAGTTCGTTGGAAGTGACAGCTCCATAGGTACTGCTGTCTATGAAGAGCTCCACTAAAAAGGCTTGGGGAATAATTTTGGGTGGGCAGCACTCGAGTGGGCTCTTCCCAATTGACTTCTAACATGTATGACTGAAGAGTGCAGTCTCTCAACAGAGACAGTGAAGGCAGCAAGGCTGAGTATATTAACAAAGAACCAAGCTACTGATTTGAGAGGCTGGGATTGTCAGCAGTTTGGTTTTCAGCTTTCTAGCATGTTGAACCTAAGTAGTTTACAATGTAGCTGGACCTAACAACTGGGCAGCAGGCATTCCCAAAGAAGAGCATAACAAATACCTCTCTGTGCAAGAAATGCTCTCTGAGATGCAGCCAGCCCAAGCTGAGATTTGGGCTGGATAAGCAAGGCTCTGCCTATGAAAATCACTTGGGTGCTGCACCAGTATGGAGTGACAGTCATTCTTGAGCTGTGGGATGTTTTCCCTGTCATTGCCGCTGCCAGTGTGGTGACTCCCAGGTTGCCCGAGGCAAAAGATAGCTAAACCGAAGTACAAATCCTCTATCCCGGGAGAACAATTGGCTGTGATTTCAGACCTCATTTGTCAGTGGTGTTTAATTATAGCCCTGCCACCACTTACAGTGGAGGTCACTGCTGTATTGTAGGTCTATTTAGTGCTCCCTCTGGTCTTAAAATCTATGAATCTATATCACACTATTTTGGGGCATTTGTAACAGTCTCCACTAGTTTTTTTCCAGACCTGAAATTGCTTAAGTTTCCTCCTAGTTAATTGACAAAATGTTGTTGTTGGAAAGCTGACTAAAACAATTTAAGCCCCTTTTTAGGTCTGGGAGTGAAACAAAATGTAGGTTTCATCTGGTTTAATTTCTACCCTTACAGTTGCCCAGCTGTTTTTTCCTTGTGCACAGCTCTGCTGCAACATGGGCATGTGAATTATTTTAACTTGCAGGTACTGTGTCATCAATAAGCTGTTCTGTAGTAAAAATATCAAATGTAAAGATCATTGTATAAAATGTTTCTAGCATATCTGGTCCCATAAATAGTATTCAACTTAAAATTAACTTCGTACACCAAGCACTCTTTAGTCAAGCAAAGCTTTCACTCATCTCTGATGAAAGATGTTCTTAACTAAGAACTAAACACAAATCTACTTAGATTTGTTGATCTTGTCAGTTAAAAAAGTTACTTTTAAGTCCCATTTTGAAAAGTGATTCAGGCACCTTGACACCTTGTGACTGGTCTGGAATTCAAAATAGTAATTTTGATAATTTTACTTTCATATTGTATTTATTTCTGTCCTTTTTCACCTCTAAAGATTTGGCCCAAAGAGCACATTCTTCTATGAGATTCTTTCCTTGCCTGTGTTTGCCTTTAATAATTTCAATGATCTAATACTGAACTAAAAGCAAGACCAATCAAATGTTCTTCTTTTAAAATTGAGTGAAGAAGGAATATTAATTGCAAAAATTCTGCTTAAATGTGATGTTAAAGTTGTGAATTTAAATGGTAATACCTGCTACAATCAAAATGCCACATGGCATCCATTCAAATGTGCTTCAGGCATCCTGCACTTGAATTGTGTGCAAGGAAGGAAAATAAAACAGCTAAAATGCTGTCAGGTTAATAATAAATTGTGCATACATGTGGCACATTTCATCAGAGTATTCCTAAACATCTCACAACTACTGATAAATCAGTCAGCCTTCACATCACTCTACCACACTGTGAAATGCATGCTATCTCCATTTTACTGATGGCAAAACTGAGAGGCAAGCAGAATGAGAATTACTGAAGGGTATCAAGTCAGACGCTGCCTGAGATGGAATTGGAATCCAGAATGCTAAATCCTAAGTACTAAGCAGTGTAGTAGTTTATCTAGTTTTATCCAAGTGTGCTAGAAAAGCCACAAAATGTTGTGGTTTACGTTGAATGTGAAGCTAAAAACAGAGCATTGGATTTTAGGGATTCTTGTAAAATTTCAGTTGAAATTCAAAGAAATACCTCTTTTTATTCTTCTTGGTGAATTGGATTTTCCATAACCAAGAAGTTCTGCCTTTGGGACTGTTGTCTCATAATTTTGTCAGCTGAAACCACCTTGAACCACCTTGTTCTGTACCTCGTGCCAGTAGGCAGCACTACTTGGGCTATGCTTTATGGATTCCCCTGTTTAGTGTTTTTTTGGAGTTAGTAATGAGGAAAAATAGACTTGTAGCAATGAAAGTTTTAGGTGGTTTTTCCCATCTGTGGTTTGTGCATGCTCTGATACAACTTTTCAAGACAGGATCCAGTTCCTCTAAATGTTTCCAATAGAGAAAGGTTTGTGATTTCACTTTAAATACAAAAATGAAGCATTAATACTTTACTGAACATACCCTTGGATAGAAGGTGATAGGGGAAAGTGTATTGTGGTTTTATATATCCCCTCCCTTCTGAATCTCTGCAAACCTGCAAAGGTCATCTTCAAACCTGCAAAGGTCATCTGCAAACCTGCTCTTATGTAACCTTCTCTTCCTGTCTAGCCTTCATTGTCCATAGAAACAGTAAATTTTACTGGAAACTTTGTTCCAGAGTGAAGTGGCTCCAATGGACCACTGAAGGCAGGACTCTTTCGTGCTGAACTTCCAGCTGAATAGAACTGGTTGTATAGAAGGTTGTTCATATGTGATGAAGAAGAGTTTTCGATTTGACGTTTTTGTTTTGTGGTTATTTTCGTAGAATCATTTAGGTTGGAAAAGACATTTAAAATCACCAAGTTCAACTGTTAACCTACCATTAAGTGCTACTTCTACACATTTTTTTAAATACCTCCAAGCGATGGTGACTCAACCACTTTCCTGGGAAGCCTGTTCCACTTGGAAACTGCTTGGCAACCCTTTCTGTAAAGAAATTTTTCCTAATATCCAACCTGAATGTCCCCTGTCACAACTTGAGACTATGTCCTTTCATCCTATCACTTGTTACTTGAGAGAAGAGGCTGATCCTCCCCTAGCCCCAATCTACTTTCAGGATGTTGTAGAGAGGCATAAGGTCTCACCTGAACTTCCTCTTCTACAGGCTTTTCCTCTTCCCCAGCTCCCTCAGCTGCTTCTCCTAAGAATTACTCTCCAGACCCTTCACCAGCTCTGTTCTCTGGACACGCTGCAGCACCTCAGTGTCCTTCTTGTAATGAGGGGCCCAGACCTGAACACAGCACTTGAGGTGTGGCCTCACCAGTATTGAATATGGGGGACAATCACTGCCCTGGTCCTGCTGGCCACACTGTTGCTGATACAGGCCAGGATGCCACTCGTCTTCTTGGCCACCTGGGCACATGCTGGCTCCTGTTCAGCTACTGTGAACCAACACCCCCAGGTCCTTTTCCTCTGTGCTGCTTTCCGACCACTCTTCCTCCAGTGTGTCGTGATGAGTGGGTGGTTGTGATCCAGATGCAGGACCTGACACTTGGCCTTGTTGAACCTCATACCGCTGGCCTCAGCCCATCAATCCACCCTGTCCAGATTTCCCTGCAGATCCTTCCCACCCTCCAGCAGATCAACACTCCCACCCAACTTAGTGTCTTCTGCAAAGTAAGGCTACACTTGATCCCCTCATCCATATCATTGATATAGATACTAAAGAGAACTGGTCCCAATACTTGGTGAGCCCTACTTGTGACTGGTCACCAGCTGGATGTAACTCCATTTACCGCCACTCTTGGGTCTTGGCCATCCAGTTTTTTTACCCAGCAAAGGGTACACCTGTCCAATCATGAGCAGAGAGAAAATCACATGGAAAAATGGATTCCTGAAAAGCCTTTACTTTTATTATCTCTACTCTCTTTGAGCAGCTTAAAAAAAATTTTTTTAAGAGTTCTTTCTTCTGTGTTTGTTCCCCAAAAATCTCTTCTTTAGACACTGAAAATGGTTCCAGTATGCTCCATTTCTAATGTTACCCTTGAAAACAAAGTTGCCTGGCAAAGAACAGTTACCCAAGTGAGCAGCAAGTTCAGCGTGGAATGAAGATGGTGGCAGATGGAGCATGATGACCTTGTGCTTATGTTGGAAACAATAGCATAATGAGAAAACATGAGTAGATATTCTTTAGCCCAAAAATGCTCTCTTATTTTCTATGTAATTGTGGTAAACTGCATTTAACCATGCTGTCCTCCAGCAGATACTCTGTTTTCCTGCACAGCATACAGGAGTATGAGTAGAACTCTTCTGCTCAGGGGTAACTAACAGTTCAGACTGGTATTTATTATGGAAGCTGTTTAAATTAAATTATTTAAAGCTGTAAGCACTATGTATGAATTATTTTAGTGCAGTACACAACAATTTATTTGTTGATGCTGTGAAGAACCACATCACTGGGATTCCTTTATGTCTGTAGTAAAACTCACCATCAGAACTAGGCCAGAAGGAAACAGATCTAAACTAACAGGCAATCCCAAGATCAGGAGTGACATTTGTTGGTAGCGCTGTCAAACTGGATCCCAAGATACTCACAGAAAAGCAAGTGGCCAGTCCAGACTCAGTTGTAATTGTAGAGCTATTATCTCCATGATGGATGCCTGGAGAGTGATGTGCAGACCTGTGACTATGTGGATCTTTTCATTAAATCTTTCTGTCAGTCTTTCCTAAGCCAAAACACACCTAAACATCAACACTCCAGCTGTTCCTTTCTCAGAGCAGAAGTACGAGCTGATTTTTGTAGCTGCTTATGGTTCTGCTGCTTTTCACAGCTTTTCCTCCAGCCTGATTGTCCCATCCAGGCCTGCCCCTGGCTCTGTTTGCCTTATTACTCTAGTGGGATAAGGAAGGAAGGAGTAAGTGCTCTGACTTTGGCGTTGATCTTCATTCTTCTTGCCCCCAACCCTAAAGTGGTGGATGGAGGAAGCTGATTTCAGGGAAGGGACATGCAGTGAGAGAGATGACAGATGATGTGAGGAGAAAGCAGAACTGTCAAGATGATCATGGCTAGCAGGGGAAGAGCCTCCTGGTTGTGACTTGCCAGGCCGGCTTTTGTGTGCTGGCACTGGGGGGCAAAGCTGTCTTTCTGAGGCAAAGCTACGGGAGGCTGGGGGTTGGGCTTTGCAACTGGAGAAAAAGAAAGCAAGTCAGCAAGGGAAAACCCAGTCCTGCTGTGTGTTTGTAGTGGGAAAGCTGTCCAAGCATGGAAAGCTGATCAGCTTTCAAGGCACTCCGTTGGAGGATAAAGCTGTATTTCCACATTTGCATTCTAGTATTTGTCTTCAGCTAAGTGGAATGTCCACATCTTTGAGGATCTCTTCCTTGAACATTGTCTAAACCTCCCTCCTTTTGATATCTGATTCCCTTGCTGGAATTTGCCACCTGATACCAGAGCGCACTCTTCACACCTTCCTAGCCCTTGTCAAATGTGTCCCAAGAACTTCGCTAGGTAAAAGAAGAATGCAGTGATGCATGAATCTTCCTATTTCTACAACAGTCTTCCTTTTTTTCTCATTCCTCTACTCTTGGCTTTGGGGAGTGAAGTCTTCTAGATCTTCAGATCTAGATATGGATCCTATTTGGCCTACACATTCCTCATGAATGAAATTAGAAGAGATGTAGGAACTTTGAGTCTCCCTTTCCTTTAATAGGATGATGTAAAGGTGGTGTGACCTTCTTCCATTTCCCTCCAGGACTTAGGACAGAGAACTAGATAGTGGAACATTGCTAATGCACTCAAACTAAACTAACTTCTGAGAAAATACTCATCTCTCTTATCTCCAAGACCATCTGTCTGAACTGACTCCTCCTGACCCCTCTGGATTCAAAACCCTGCCAGTTTTAAGAGCTCTATATTTTCCAGGGTTAATCATTATATGGGATGAACACAACAGGCTTCTCTTCTGTGTGTGGGAATTTCAGAAAGGAGCAGATGCCCAACTTGTCATTCTCCACAAAACTGTGTAAATTGCAAGACGTGAGGTAAAAGCTCCATCTGCTGGAGCAGTTTTTGAAGGTCCTGCTGGAGATAAGCTCTGGTCTCCTGCTCCCAAATGAGGTGGCTTCATTCAGTGCCTGCTGTAGCAGACAGGAAAGGGAAGACTGATGTGGAAACTATAGCAGGCAACAGCCAGGGTTGGTGTCACTCATGGTCTGACACAGCAGCACCAAGGCTGTCTTGGTCATCACTGGTAGTGGAGCCAAGTCCTGTATTTTCTAAGATGATTGCAAAAGTCCTGCCTCAGACCTTGACAGGAATATCCTAAAGTTGGCCAGTATCCAGCAAACCAGTGATACTCTATGTGCCATGAGACTGTGCACTGCTGAGTGATCTGGAGTCAGTAAAAAGGTGGTGTTCATTGCATTTGAGACAATGGAAAATGTCTTTCCCTACTGGTGTGGAGGAAGACTGTGAAGAGTAAAACCTAGTGACAAAGCAGTACTAATGCTCACTTGAGACCTCATAGCTGTAATTCAGGACAGAACTGAGTGTTCTGAAACATAAGAAGGCCCAACTTGTCCTTTCTAGGGTTTTGCATTTTATCATTGAATTGCAGTGAATGGTCAATAGATTTAACTTTCTTACCAACCTAAAGCTTAGTGAGATATTGGAGGATAAGAGTTGTCTTCTTCCTTGATAATACAGCCCACACACATTATACACCTGCAAATTTGCAGTGGTGATTAGGAGTACTTCCAGAGTTTAGTGAATAAATCTTTGGAGACAGACTCATCCTCTTTTGTAAATTCAATATGGCTGTAACTACTTGACCAGTTTAATCTTTTATATCTTTTTTCCCCCATTCTTTTCCCCGGTGTCACTCCTAAGAAAGCTTGCCCCAGTAGAAGTGGGCGTTGCTTTCTTTGTGAGTCATTTAAGAGACTATGTAGGAGTGAAGAAGTGGCTTTTGCTCATGCTCCATTATGCCAAATAATAAAGGGAGGTTGTTTCCCTCTTCTGGGTCTGAATGAACCCAGCAGATGCATACATGCTGTCTTCTGTCTGAGGTATAGACTAGTGAAGAGGGTCTTTATTCTCTGACCTCACCAAGCTCAAGACTGGCTCAAGACAGTTCTTTGGTACCATTTCCCAGTCTGTGGGATATACCTTGGAGTGATCCTGTTGAGCTCAGTGTTCCTAATACAAGGCCTATTTTTTTTTTTTTTTTACCTTACTCTTCATGTTATTGTAAAGGGTTCGTCAAGCATTCAGCATTTGGAGTAGAAGAGTGTTCCACTTCCCTGGTAGATAGAAACTACAACAGTTTCTCTTTCACTCATAGGAAGCAATTAAGTTCATAGACATTATGGCTGATAGGCAATATCCTCCTCTTGGATAGCTTCTTTTTCTCTAGGGTTGAAACTGTATTATGCTGGTGAGAAGGAATTGGTGCTTCTCAAATGATGGTGTGCAGAACTGATGCTATTTATTAGAGTTCACCTCTGGCCTTCTAGAGCATGACCAAGGTCAACATATTCTGTCTAGGCACCAGAAAGCAATGGCATCACATGTTTTTACCTCAATGTCTTATGGCTAATCGTGGAGAAAAAGGATATTCCTTATCTGCCCTGCAGTGACAATGGTCATGACTATTCCAGGGCAATATCACTGTAAGGTGCAGATAGCCATTTGAGCTATCTGCAGTGGTGAGTGGTGTGCTCTAGGAAGGAGATGAATCTACATTAGAAAGTTGTCAGGGCTGGTCTACATAGTGTTTCTGCTTATTTTAGAGGGTTCTGTTGTGGCATGGCTGATAAGCAAGATATCCATAAAATATTACATTATATAAACAGCGCAGAAGATGCACTCAATTGTTCTCTCACTGGGAAATCATCAGGATCTGGATTGAGTATTAATCCTGTTTCTCTATACCTCCAATCTGGCAAGCTTCCTCACCACACTTTTGATACCCAGCAACTGGTGGCTGCTGAAAAAAGTCCTTTTAAATCTTCTTCTGTACATTTTCCTAATACAAATATTCCATGACCAACTTGTTCACAAGGGAAGGTACCAAGTGCTTCATCTGGTTCTCTATATACTGCCTGTGCTAGGTTCCTATTGCCTTAATTTTGCAACCGTGTAGTTTTCTATTACTTCCCTATGTGTGCTGCCTATACCCAAGCTTAGGTGGTGCAAGACAGTGATTTACCTGATCATCTTTTACCAAATGACAGTGTTTGGGTTGTCATACTAGTCTAGATGTCTAAATGCCCCCCACTCCTCCTTCCTTCTTCCATTGTGAGTGAATGCATACCAGGTCTTATCAGCACTCTTTAAATGCATGCGCTGTTTTGCATATCCAGGCTCACTTCATCAGCTGTCATAAGGTCCTCCATATTTTAATACAGTAAAAACCTGACTAGTGAAAGTCCTGAGCAATTTGGTCTATTTTGACCTAAGGGATTTGGGCAGTCAGAAGAGATGGTTGTGAGACATCCCTTCAAACCTCAACTACTTTGCAACTCTGTGAACTCAAAATCCCGTGTTAGTACTTCTTTCTGTACCATTCTGTGAGGTGACAATACAGAATAATCAAAATTATTAATCTCCTTACACATTATTTCTTTGAAAATACAGCTAGGTCAGATGCCATTTCAGGAATACTGTCCTCCAATCACTCCTTGATGTAGCTAAAATACTTTTCTCCTACAGTCCTGGAAGGCTACTGCTTACCAGCAATTTCCAGTGGGATCTCTACTGACATATTCCTGAAGAACAGAGAAGAGATATTACCCTCTTAGTAATTAGAAGGCATAGAAAAGAAGGTACCATCTCTCTTCCAAATCCCTCAGCAATAGTGCTTATGACTATTGCTGAAATCCAAAGATGAATTGCATCTCTTCTCCCTAATTGCTATTGTTTTTTTTTCAGGGCAGTGTCTTCCTAGTGAAGGAAGTTTTTATTAGCTCTTTAAGTGTGGGACTGATTACTCACCTGGCAGTGAATGAGGCTCTGTAAGATGTAATCAGAGTAAGCTGAATGGCTTTTCCTGGTTCAGGCTGCAGTTACAGACCCTGCAATGCTCAGGGAATAAGAGAGGGCTGTGGTTCTCTTTGACCTCATCAGACATAGAGGTACAAACACTCGGGCACAGCCTGATGTGTGCTGCAGATTCTAACACCTTCCTTTTCCATGCTTTTAGTGCATGAATGCATAGAGCTGGATCCTGGCTGGTGAGTAAGGACAGTTCCTGGCTTTTACTCATGTAACAAGCATCTGGTGGAAATTTTCTGCAGAGGGATTGCATTTAGAAACAAGAGACTAAATTGCATTATTTCTGTGCTTGACACCCAGATAAGGTATCAGTGCCAGTGTTTGACACTGTGTTTGGCCCTCTTCTTGCTGGGAAGAGGGGGGTTGTATTGGGGTTGTACTCTCTCAGTTGATACAGTGCTCAGCACGTTTGTGTACTGTTGGAAGCCGGTTATTGATGGTGGATTTTCTGGATTCAGAAATCAGCCAGGAGATGAACTGAAGGGTCTATTCACCTGTTTCCACTTAGGTTATGAAAAGACTGCTAGCTGGGAATAACTTCGAATCTTCATTGACTTACAGTGGATTTCAACTGGCGGCTTGGAGGCTTCATACTGTTCAGCAGTGTCTTTTTTATAACAAATATGAGATAACAAGCATGGAAGCTATTTATTGCATACACTCTTTCACAGATTTAAAAATAGTAGAGATTTTAAACTATTATTTACTAGTAAATTTTAAACCATTATTTGTTAGTACCAAAAAGATCACACCTTTTTCCTCCACCCTCTGTGTTTTCTGTTTTTCTGGGTGTGAGCTTATGCGTATAATATTAACACATTAATCAAAAGAAAAAACAAACCATTTTTATTTTCTGTGTTTGAGTGCTGGTAATTTTAGTGGCCTGGGCCTAGTCCATTCAATGAAGAGAGACATCTGCTGAATTCAGTGGGTATGAGGTCCTGTGATTATGCACTTGGGCCTGCATCTGCATAGATTCTGCTGCAGGCTGCAGGTTTACATTTAGACAATCACACAAGAAAATTTAGCATTTTGAAAGATGCAGAATGCAGCTGTTTCCCGTCATTATGTTTCACATTTACTGAAGTCAGCAGTTACTCTTTTCCAAGCAGTGCCTTTCAACAATAAACAAGGCAAATGCTTCCAATAGAACCTCCTGATGACTTCTGTTTAATTTAAATATATCTATTGCAGCAGCGAATACAGCAATAACATGGAATATAAAACCCATTAACACATACTCTAAAAATTATATGTAAGTGTAAGGAGAGAAGCATATATGTAAGAAAGGAGAGGAAAAGAAGATGCATTTCTTCTTCTCATTACTTATTGCTGTGTTTAGGATGATTATTGTAAGTTGGAGGAGCATGCACTATGTATTTTTATGTGTAATAAATGGAGTTCTCACTTTTCAGGCACACTGGAACTCCATCCTAATTGGAATTGGAGTGAGCAAATCAATAATTAGTTGATACACCAAATCTAGAAGCATGCTTAGTGCATTATAGATAGCAAGTAAGTTTCAAGACAATGGTCTTTATTTTCAAATCAGTAGACAGTTCAGGGAGATGAGTGTTTAGAACAGGAGACTGTGAGTGGTTCCTTGGCAAAGAGACCTACTGAAGCACAAATCTTAACACCTTGGCAAAGAGACCTACTGAAGCACAAATCTTAACACCTGACAGCACCAGGTGGCTAACCAGAGCTGTGCCAGCCTTTCTTGACGAGTCTCTCCCTTAATGCTGGGGAGTGGCTGTGTGAGAGATAGTGTGCAGGGATTTTTCTAGATCTAAATAAGAAGACTCAAAAACAAATGGTGTAATAAAATAGACATTGTAATAAGAGATAATAAAAAGAAGAATATAGATAATGAGTAAATTTTCTGTCAGTGCAGAGGCTTGGAGTCCTGCTTTCACACTCCATCAAATGGACATTGGATATCATCCACGGTGAATGGATTTTCCTCCTCCTTCCCATGCTGTAGTGCCTTTTATTTTGTGTAGCAAACAGAATCACTTGTCTTTTCCTGATGGGTTAGGGTATTATTTCTGTTGTAACACCCCAAACACAGGTTGGCACAGGGCACTCCAGCAGGCCCGTGAAGTGACTGCTGCTGCTGCTGTATGGGCTTCTGAAGGATCAACACAAGAGACATGGTCTGGTCAAGTTCACTGACTCCTTGAATATGATGTTTTCTGCAAGGCTCCCAATACAGAACTGAGTTCCAAACTAATGTTGTCTAAATCCTGTAATAAACCTAGATTTGATAGCTATAATCGGTACTGAGAAAGACAGTGAAGAGTTTTATCCCTCCTCCTTGCTCTGTTTTTCGAGAACAGGTGTACATTCTCAGAAATGTTGGCGAGGTGTGTAACATTACAGGATATGGATTCAGTGGTGAAATGCTAATAATTCTCCTTAGCCCTTCCAACAAAGAGGTACCATGATACTGACAATACAATAACTGGGCAACTGGGTGGAGCCTGCTAGAGGTCTCTTTTAATGCAGAAAATGTCACCTCTTGATTTTTCCGGGAAACTGTGTGCCTTGCAGGTGGATGTAATATGGCATTTGTGCTTTGGGATGCTGTGATGCAGCACAAAGAGTGTTGGCATATGGCAGTAATAAGTGCCAGTTGTAACCAGGTAAATGAATATTCCTTGCCCTCCAAGTCTGCAGGAGCTGCTTCTTCTTCAGAGCTCAGGTGGTGGCCTCTGAGACCAGTGATGTAGGATGTCTTCCCTGCTATGACCTGACACCCCAGCCTGCTGTGAGCAGGGAAGGGCTCAGGCATCCCAGGGCTCAGGCAGTGGCACAGTGTCTCTCTTCCTGCCTCATGTAAGATTGAGAAGTGGGGATGAGGAGTTTTCCTCTCTGTATCTTTGCCTCTTGTTCTACAGCCTCTGACACTTTCCAGAGTAGGCTGGACAGGAATAAGCAATGCTGACAGTGTGAGTCAGGGGGCTTTGAAGAAGGGACCCTCTTCTTCTCCCTCCACCTTTGCCTGACTAGGCTAGTCACAGCATTCTGTGACTCCAGCTTCACCTCTTCAGATTGCTCTGAGAGGAATATTAACATTCTCTAATAACTCTGTCAGACATATCGAGGGATTTGTTTTATTAATTCCAAGACTGGGTACAGCAAATAGATTATAACTTGAGCCATTTCATAGGCTTAACAAACTCTTCTCTGCTTACTTGTCACTTTCCCCCCCCCCCAAATCTCTTGGTGTTAACTCCTTTTTCTGTTCTTTGTGTTACTGTTTATTGAATATTCTCACTGATGTATATGTCATAGGAAATATGCCCAAAGTTCATTTCTATCCATCATTTTTTAGATGATAAGAAAGGAATAGAGGCAACACAATTTGCAATGGATTTGGCAGTAGTAAATGCCTTTTGTAGCTGTCATGGTGATGTTCTGAGAACAGGACAAAGCTGAAAATACTTAGCATGTGTGCAGGTTCTTCCTCAACAGGAGGAAAGGTACTTTCTTTCTGTGGCATACAGTGGGTAATTCCTGGGTTTCCAGTCTCTGTGTCAGCCTTGCAGGTGATGTAGATAAGGTTGAAACACCATGGGCCTGGTTTCAGTGCCCTGAGCAGATTGCAGATTCACTGCCAGTGGTGAAACTAGTTTTAGCTTCTTGGGTCATATGGTTAGTTCACTTTTTGGTGTAAGTTACAAGACTGCTCAAAAATAGGTTAATTTTCATGGTGGTCATCTTAAGAAAGTCCACTGTTGTGCATCAGCATCATCAAGCTCTTGATTGTCTTTATGTTCTGATAACCTTCTAGCAGTACTGCTTTTGCTGGATCCAAGAGGTCAGAGAAGAAGTAGCTATGTTGGTGAATCCAGGGAAGGTATTCCTGGAAGGGAGAGTATTTAATTTAGAGACATTCATCCAGTGGCCATCCTTTCTTGATGCCTATATCAATTAAAACAAGAAGACCATTGGAAAGACTCTGACTCCTGTATCTCAAAGATCTCCTGTGTGAGTCACCTCCAGCTTACAAGAATAAGTCTTGCTATGACATGATGCAGCCACTGAAATGTCACATTAATTGATTTAGTTCTTGTTAAAGTCAAGAGAAAATTTGGCTTGTAATGGGAAGATAGTTTCAACTGTAATTAAAACACGAGGAAGCAACTGCCCATGGGAATGTAACTCTTTTGCAAATAGTTTTTGAAAGGCTTTTCAAAGTGTGTGAGACTTTCTCACCATGAACAGAAATCTGAATGAGCTATATATTGTAGCTAAAGGCTGGAAAGTAATTTAATTCCTTTTTTCTTTCTCCTGTGAGTGGCCACTTAGGTGGAAAATCTTTGTGATTTCCAGTATGTAACACAATGAACCATATGGCCAGTTTGCTGTTTGCATGGAACACTGAATGACAAACGGTAGTGCTTGTGGAGGAGACAGTGTACTGTGTGTGCCTAACGTGGGCACATGCTATCAAGAGCGCCCTTGTTATTCTGTAACATACTTTGTTTGTTCTCTGGACACAGGAGCTAGAGCTTGTCCTTGGCCCAAGCATTTCAAGTGAATTCTAGCAGATAAATGCTCGTTATATGACTGCAGGCATGATACTGCTAAACAGAAAGAGAAGAAGGGGTCTGGATCTGCACCAGCCTCTGGTGAGGAACAAAGACTGCCAGAGCGGTAAGATTCTCCTAGGCTGATTTGTTCAAACACAGTCTGCATTTCTTACTCGTAAACTTCTCAGTCCATGTTTCTGATGAGAATAATAACTTTGTTCTCATTGGAGTTTTGGTCAGATTGGTACTTAGGAGAGGCAAGGACTTTCGATGGGTTTAGGCCTGTGCTAAAATATGCTAGTTATACAAATGGCCTGGTACAACTAAATCCAGGATAAACTTCAACACTGGTCTTGATGTAGATAACTTTGGTGTCTTTTCACTATAGGTAAAGTACAGCTGCCATCTGCAGAGGGTATAGATGGACCAGCACTCTTCAGTTTAGAAAAGAAGTGGCTAGAGCAGGAGGTGAGGTAAATATTTATAATCAGGAATGCTGTGGTGACACTGAATAGAGAATGCTTATTCGTGTATTTTATAAAGCAACAGTTTGGGGATGCCCAGTTGCAGGTTTTAAATGAACAAAGAAAAGCAGTTGTACACCACATCAATTCTAGTTACAGAAGAGACCCAACAAATTCAAGTTTCACTTGAAGGAAAAGTTCATCAAGGTGTGATCATCATTTTGATCATGATGCAACCTCCACCAGTCTCATTGCTGGAAGTTGTCGATAATGATACTGTGATTTTTCTTAGTTCCTTTGACTCTTCCCTTAGTACCTGTGCATGGTTGCTGTCAGAGGCTTGGCTTTGGTATCTGCCCTGCTCCATTACTGAAGCTGCTGACTTATGATGCCTGGCAGACGCTACTGACAGGATTGTCTGGGTAGAGTGCGTTTTGAATTAGAATAATAAAATCATAGAAAAAGGTCACAAGGACCAACTATTCTTTCCAAGACAGGATCAGGTGAATCTGAAAAATTAATAAGAAATACTTGTGTAGACTTTTCTTAATAATCTTCAATGCTTTTGGCAAGCTCTCAGTAGCCAGAGTACTCCAGAGCCTCACTACCCTATTCCTACCAAATTTTTCTGACATTAACCCAAAACTTCCCTTTCATCATGATAAGTTTCTTCTCATTCTATCTATGGTGAATATGAAGGACACTTTTTTTCTGTTTGCATCTGCCCTTCAGAAGTTATACAGTAATCTATCTTTGTGTTTCCCACAAGACTGGGAACATAACTGGCCGCATGTAGATGCGTGAGGGTGTTGTGCAAAATAGTAGGGAGCAAATCCTCTATTTTGTCCAGTGCCCAGACACCTAGGATGAAACATAAAGAAGTTTTATCCTGGAGTGCTCAGGCACTGTATCTGGGCAGCTTAAGTAAAGATCAACAGATTGTTTGGAGGGCACTGAGTAATTAAATTCCAGTTGGATTTTTGCTAGTAGTGGGCTACAGAACTATTGACTTTCCCCCCAGCAATGTAGTCAGGGCCCTGCGGAATGTACATGAGCGTATTTGTTGGGATGTGTGGGAGAGGATGGTACTTTCACTGAAAGCTATGAAATCAGCAAGCATACTTTATCTAAGAATAGTAATGATACAGAGTTAATTAGAGGGATTATTAGGAATTCATTTCTCTAAGATTTTTTTCTTACTGTAGCTAAATAACTCTGTGCATTGCTTTCTGAAAGCAGCAAGCATACTTAATCAATCCATACCATGTTGATATGAACGCCCTTGTCTCTATGGCCACGCAACTGTAGTGAAACCATAGTGGTTTGCACGTCTCCCCAGCTAGCTTGAGCACACACTCTGCCTGAGCATCTTGGTTACCTGAGAGGGCAAAGCATAAGGCAAAGGGTTGATTTTGTTTAGTAGATAAACGCTCCACTCAAATATCCTATGCTTTAGAGGGTGACATACTCAGGCATAGGTCAGTCGACCTCACATTTGACTCCATGGAGAGGGCAGGCTGCCCACAACATTAATGTGCATGGTATGGAGAAAAGCATTAGAGGCCTCAAATCACTGTAATTCAGATAAGATTTGAAATCAGATAAGTTTTGAAATCAAATCCCTTCACCTCATGTAAATCATGAGTGCTTTAAAATCACACAGCACTTTTAGTAGACTCAGCCAAGTTTCATTCTGCCTCTTTAAGTAGTTCTTGTTGTTCTAACTCTGACATGCTAAACTGCTGTGTGGCGTTCCTATAAGCTGTTAAACATCTGTCTCTTTCACTTCAGAGCTGGCTGCTTTTCAGTACTGGATGAATGATTCCTATATTCACAGCTAATAAGTGCTTTGGGATCCCAAGTATTAGCTGTGCAAAGGCACAGTACCACAAATGTATGCAATTCTATGCAACGTATCAAGTGAATACTATTCCCAAGAGGCTGGCAGCCTAAGAGATCCCATAGGACAAAGAACACAGAGAAATGTAATTGATTGTAATGAACTTGTTTGTGTATGTGTCACCACTTATCTCTACTGAATAAAATCAGAAGTGTTCAACACTCCATTAACACAAATTACAGGGTCCTATTCTTCTGGAGTGAGACAATAAGACCTACACCTGCTAGTACTGTGAAGTTCTTCATGATTCCAGTGTGTTGCTCAGTGACAGACATCATAGGCTGGAGTGGTCTTGGATTTGTTTCAGTATCCTAAACATTTAGCAAATTAAGTATTTAGCAAATTAATCCCATTGGAATCAGTGGAAGGATACCAGGGACGCATCCTACTACCATTGTAAGACAAAAGATGTTAAGGAAATATGAAGGAGGAAAATTGTGACACTCTTAAAGTAATTTTCAATTGTTTTATGGATTCAATGGAGCCAATATTTTAACTTAGTTAACCATAAATACAACAATTTCAAAGTGTCTGTGTCCAGTGTGAGCCCTGTGTCGAGGGATGTGCTAATACTTGGAGCTGATCTCATTACTTAGCCCATCTTTACCCAAGCAAATTGTTGTTAGGTGTTTATACAATGGAAATGCTATTTGTTTTTGAGTTGCTGTAACCCTTCCTGATGGTTTTCAACCACTGTGTACTGAAGAGAAAGAGGAAGACTCTGTAGGAGGTGAAGTAGGATCATATATTTATCTGTGCCATAACAGACCAGGTTAGGATGGAATGAGACCACTTGCCAAATCAGCATCTGAAATTAACACTTTATTGGATGAAGTATAAAATTAATGAAGACTTTGCTTTTGCCAGTTTGAGGAGTTTCCAGCTGAGTCAAAATGCAGCTCTTCATATTATTAAAATGTTCCACCAGAGCTCAGTTAAGAGGAAATCACCCAGTTCTGAGTCACCAACATCTCTTACTACCACATTTCAGGAGTCCAGGCTGGCTCATCATATATCTTTTGAATCATTTCACTGACTGCCACAAATGCATCAATCTATGGTCTGAACACTATATATATATATAGTGTGTATATATATATATATATATATATATATATGTAAGTCAAATTAGGTGACTGAGTTCCCAACCAGTCATGCTTCTGTCAGTGAAATTCTACCCGTATCCATTTTCTGTATTTGCAGAATGGTGAGAACCAAATTTACTTTTTGAGGTGTAAATATCTGAGTAAGCTTCAGAATATGGTAATTTTTGTGTCTAAAAGCTGGATTTCCTCTTATTTGGCAGTGGGTCTCCTATGACAAAAAATGCCTCTAAGTTTTATGGCTTTTACCCTCCTCCTCCTCTCCCCAGTTTCTGCCTGCTCCCTGGTCCTCTCCACACACTGGTGTTCAGAGAGAGAGTAACAAGAGGATGCTGGAGGGCAATGCTGGAGAACTTTAGTGCCATTCACTTCTAAGTGCTTATTTCCACTTAGCCTAGGATGCTTCTGCCTGCCAGCTTGTTTGTGACTTGTGAATTCAATCAGTTTAGCTGGCGGAAGACAGGTACCTACAGCACATGAAAGCGGGGGACCAGATTGAATGGACTGCAGAGATGGAAACGAAAGTAGGTCTTTTCAAGTCAGGGTGATGAGTATTGTAGGGCTGATGCATGTAGAAAGTTTGTGCTGTCCTTGTCTTCCAGCTGGAGAGAGGTGTGCTCTCATGAGATCTTCCCTTTTTTGCTAAACCTTGTGTTAAAAATGTTAGAGTGAAAAATATCTCAGATGTTTCTCGTACAGGCATGGAAATGATCTGAGGTATAATAACGTTTGCTTTGTTCCTCCTGCTCCCCTTCATCCTCCTCCTTCCTTTCCACCCCACCCAGATGGCTGGGGCTGCACCAGACAAAGGCAGTGGCCCTGCTGATCCCTCTTTCAACACAGCTATTATCATCAAAGAACAAAAGCAAACAGCACTGGCTTGCGGCTCAGCCCTTTACAAAGGAGCAATAAATGGACTCTTGTGTATAGGATAAAGCAAACTCTGCCTTCTCTTATGTTAAGAGGCAGACCTTTCTGTGTTTGAACTGCTCTGAGCTGAAGGAAGTGGAGAAACCTCTATCTACATGGCAGTAAGTCCCATGGTCACTGGATGTTTTTGTTAGCCATGGGTTCTGCATGCTCCCTGCTTAATTGGAATATTCTACCTCCTCAGTCCCTGTGGCAGGGAGGAGGTCTGTGTAGGTGGAGGAAGGTAGCGCTAATGGAAGAGGAAGACAGTGGGGACATGTTTTAAACAGTCCTATTGTAATCAAACCAGAAAAATGTAAATAGAATTTGAAAGAACATCTCAGATGACAGGATCTGAAGGAGAGTCATTGCAGCTCCCCAAATCTGGTCACACTAGCTATATGCCATCTCTGTTGTTTACCTTTCTTGAGGCATTAGGTGTCTCCTAATTGTGGAGCCAGCAGCCACAGGGTATGGTGGGTCCCTTTTGTCGATATATGCAACTACAGTTTTAATTGTGAACCGAAGTGGAGTCACATGCCACACTGCAGAAGTGTGATGGTATTTCCCATGGGGACTTTGATATTAGAAAATGATTTTTCACCCAGGTGGAAAAAAGCTCCCCAAGGAACTGGTCACAGCACCAAGCCTGACAGACCTCAAGGAGTGTTTGGACAATGCTCTCAGGCACATGGTGTGACTCTTGGGGATGGTGCTCTTCAGGGCCAGGAGCTGGACTTGATGCTCCCTGTGGGTCCCTTCTAATGCAGAATATTCTGTGCTTTGTGATTCTGTGACTTGCATGGCAGTTTCACTTGTATACCACAGTGTTATTTATTGTAGAGTCTTTTGTGAAGACTGACTGGTTATATGTAATTTTTTTGTCTTTGCAAAGAAAGCAGTGCTTTCTCTTGTTGTTTTAAACTAAAAAGCAAGTGGTTTTACCATTTGGAAATCAGCATTTGCCAGCAGATACCACATGGGGGGGTGTCTGCAATACAAGAAACTCCTTCTACATTTAGTATGGGAAGTAACACTAATGACCCGGGCTGCCATGTAAGTAAACACTGTGAAAGTGTCACAGAGATGCAAACAGTGATTTTGTGGTGCACCTAGTGTATACAGGAATTGTGCTGGGTGGAAACTTTCCAAAAAAAGATACAGCAAATAAAAAAAGCTAAGAGTTTAATTAGTCAGGATGGGGGATGCCTGCTTTAGGGACATTGGTACAAAAAGAAAGGTTAAAAATAAATCTTGCTATTGCTTACCATTGAGAAACTACATTTTAGAGATGCTTATGTTAGCTTTTAGCCTTTCATTGTGTCCCTTTTTAACAGCTTCATGACCTGTTTAATTCTCTCACAGTTAAGTGAGTGTTATTTCAAGCAGTGTATCAGTTACAGCCCACTGCCTCTTCTCTTACTTGCTTAATGTGTTTATCCCTTGCTAACCCTTGGCAAGCTTTTTCCTTTGCCCTATCTGCTGATGCTTTTTATTCCCCAACCATCCCACAGATGTCCTCCTGGAGCAGACACCCTGGTGAGGCTGCCTGCTGTTCCAGGCCCCTATTGGTAGCCTGGGCTGCAGCTGTGCCTGCTCCACTGTCAGGCGTGCAGGGAGGCTGAGAGGACAACATGGGTCTAGAACTTTTTACCTGCTTAGAACAGATTTTCAAGTGGATGCTGGATCATCAGACACATTTGCAGTACCTTATGGTAATCACTTCTACCTCTTCCGAGATACGTGATCATCTCTAACTGGCACTGATTTTTCCCAAGCAGCACATCAACACAAGACTGCTCCTAGGAGTGGACTTGTAAAGTCTTTGTCATCATGTTCACATTCTGGAGTGGTGTTTAAGGGTCTGCTTCTTCCTTCTGCCTCCCCATCATCTTCTTTTGATTTCCATCCTCAGTGCATGTATTGCTACCTGACACTCATTTTCTTTTCCTACCTAAAAGTAATTACTTTCAGGTAAACTTTCAGTGCTTAGTGTCCTTCCAGGCTTGCAAACCAAGACACTGGTTCTTAGATACAATTATGCGCTAAAAGAGGAAAGGCAGCAAATAATCCACATCAGATCTGCCATATATGTTATTAAAAGCTAGGGAATTTAAAGGAACTGATGCCACAGTCCCTCCCCTCTTTGTGCATTGTTTTATTTGGGTTGTTGCCTCCTTAGGAAAGGTCAGCTTGATATATGTATGATGTTCCACAGAGACTTTACCTCAAATGGTTTTGGAGCCATTACAAAGTGATAACAGAAAGCAATAGGAAGTGATAAACAAAAAGCAGCATGCACAGGAATCCCTCACCACTGAATTGCAAGTGTCTCAGGAGGACAAGTGGCACCATTTTTACAGGAACACAGTGGGTTTGGACAGGAAGGTGGAATACTGTTGGAAATTGGAGGGAGCATTTGGAGAAGGGGAATACAGCCTTAGACCTTAGTGTGAGGCCAGTGCACTCAGTATGTCATGCTCCTAGATTTGTGGCAGAAGTAGTCTGGGATCTGTAGTCCAACTCATTATTGTACCTCTCTGAAGCCTTACTGGAATGGTGATACCTCCACCAGTTATGAGAAGCCTTTTTTAAAGTACTTCTGTGATTGGTGGGCTATGCCTAAAACAGACTCTCCATTCAAATATATACCTTCTCTATTATCAATACTGTGCACTACATGGTCTTGCTCCTCCCTGTTTAAAGGACTTATTTATTTTGAGATTTATGGGATTGATTCTGAGAAGTGGTCTTATGCCACAGGGAGAAAAAGTACCAAATGACATTTGTTTTGAATTTAGCATCTTGTGAAAAACATGTGGGATGTGCAGAGCACTGGCACACTCCTTCTCCCCCACCTCTACTACTGTCTGCAATGAAGGATGTTTTTTGGGAAATGATAGGCAGAAGAATGAAAAGGAATGGGCTCTCTTCTAGACTTTGGGACTATGTCATATGTCTTATACCTGGTCATAAATTCACATGGCCCCTTATAAAAGGGGAGCAGGTTCTTTTCTATTTTTCTGGAAACTTGCTTGAATTTATGTGCTACAGAAGCCTTCTGCAGGCAGGTTGGTCTTTGTTTCTCTCTTTTGCATTTGTGTGTGTGAAAAACGTAGAATATTTTAACCAATATTCTTACAGGAACTGACATGGCTTGGTTCTATCTGATTCCAGGAACTCTCTCTCCGGACAGATATGATGGTGGATTCACTTTTACATGCACAGTGGAGAGGGAGCCAGTGCCTCCTCCCTTGCATGGCGGCGTGCTTGGATGCAAATGGGTGGCCTTCAAACAAACCTAATTACTTCTGGTTTTGCATGAAATTGATTTCCATGCAAGGATACTGAGTTGCTGTGTGCATCTCTAATGGCTTTTTTTTCTCTTCTCTTTCTTTCTCTTCCTTTTCTCCCTTCTGCTTGCCATGAACACACCTCGACAGATGTCAATCATATTCCAGGTAAGTGTTACTTTTGCTGAGCTGAAAGGCTGTTCTTCAAGGAGTGCTGGTGGTAAGTTACCAAGGCAGGTTTCATCCTGCTTCCTGCTGGACATCACAAGGTCTGGATTGCACAGTCTTTGCTGAAAGAAGCGCTTCATAGTAGCAAAGGTCACAAACTTCCCTCTTCAGAGACTACATTGTGTTGGTCAGTTAAAGGGATGTTTTCTGAATGAAAATTACATTAAGAATGGTTGGTTGCTTGTATTGTTAATTGAACCTGGTATTGAAAACTGCATTATATACCATTTATTTCTGATACATCTGTGTGTAGTCTGGCATAAAAATCTAGTTTAGTCATTGTCTTTCTCCTACTACAGTCTACTCCATTTGCTACTCCCACTGGTAACATGTTGAATTTCAGTTCTACTAACAAAGGGGTTTTTTGTTGTTGTTTTATTTTACATTTTTATAAACCCGTGAGTATCTTTCTGGCTGAATTTGAATGTGTGATCTTATTTAGGTATCAAATTTTTATTCCCACCAGGGCACAAATGATTCATTTAAAAGGAAAAATGAATGTGTGTTTCATGTGCTTGTTTATATGTGGAGTTCTTCCACAACAGTGTATGTTACCACAGAGAACTCCAAACCTCCCTCCTCAGATTGCTGTCTCGTTGTTGACAGCATCAGAGTCCCCCAACTTCAGCTACAAGTGTTAGATGAACTAGACCATTTTACTCTAGTCCACATTCTGTTGCCAGTGAAACTTTAGAAACTAATTTTTACCTCACACTTCAGCAGTTCCACCTGCTTTATCATTATGTGAAATGGAAATGAGAGCCCAAAAAGCACCCTACATTGCCCTGGCTGGAGTGGAATAATGGGCAAGTCAAAGCTCTTTTCCTTCTCAGATTTCTGCATAACTTTTGCTAAACCTAACCTGGAAAGAGTTGTCTGGATCTGGAATATGTTCTCTGTTCAATTTGCTTCTTTTCTACACTGGGATAATCACATCTTGTGCATCACTTCAGAGAGATGCAGGGACGGCCAGTCACTTGGGGATTTTCCTGGCATATTTAGCCTTTTGGCTTCTCTCATCAGCCCCATTTTTGTTCTGCTGAGAACTTTTGCACTCTGTATGCATCTCAACTAATAGCAGTGGGAATGGAAGCAGCCAAATGACAAATGTTGCCTGGCACGCTTTGGAAAGAAAGGCTCTGTTGACTATGACATTGCAATCTTTTCAGTTACCTACGAGGCTGAAACTGCACCATCTCTGCCCTGGCCTGAGGTGTCCAGGAACTCCTGTTTCCTCTCATCTTGGCAGGATCTTATAGGACATGTGCCAAAGGCTTTGAGTCACAGGTCTCTCCACAACATGCTGAAGATGTTGATGTCTGTGGCAGAGGAGGATGACTGAATTGGGAAGGCATGGCCTTGCTATGCTCTACCAGTAGGACACATGATGTTATGCCAGTAATGAGCGTTGCCTCAAACAACATCATGGACATCTCCTGGTGTGCAGGAGGTGACAGCATCACTGGTAGGGGCCCAAGCAGAGGGGGCACATCCAGTACAGGACTCTACTGCTGTTAGTGTGGGCACCATGGAGCAGTCCATCCTTCTGCTCTCTGACTGTGCTCTTCAGCCCTACTGCCCTGTTATTCTCATAATTTATATACTTGGATGTGCATTTTTTGTTCTCCCCATTGCTCGTACACGTGTTCTTCTCAAGACTGCTGTGTGCTTTCTCATGTGGACTTTTAGCCACATGGGGATTTCTAGTCATACATGAATGCTTTTTCATGTGTTCTCTCAATCATCTGTACGTTTTCAGTCTGACAATTACCCACATACCAGATTACCTCATTCCAAGGCTCTGTCACTGTTTACTCCTAGGCAGTCTCATCCCTCTCATGTCACCCTCGGGGGTGCACTGGCACTGCTGTGTGACTGGGCAGTGACACAGACCTCCAGGGGTGTTTGGGTCTACACTTCTCCTCTGCCAAGCTATGCAGACATTTTCTACCTATTTGGCCATCCAGCTATCTTTATTGTGAGGACAGAGCCTCAGGCCCCTATAAGAATGGTTACTTTAACCATCTACTGCTTGAAAGACAGCTTAGGGGTTTTATGTGCTAGTGGTAACTACCCACAGGCAACAGAAGGGCTGTAAAGAGCACATTGACTAAATGTATTCATTATTGTTGAATAGACTGGTTCAAACTAATTCCCCACTAAGAGGAAGTACCTGTGAGTAGGCTGGGGCTGGCAGCAGTGGGCACCACAGGGTTCTGCTGGGTGCATTTGTTCCAAGGTGCAAAGACTTTTTTTAAAAGTAAACAGAAATGTGTAGCATAAGCCTTCCCTGGCTGTGAGGTCTCTGCTTGTGAAGAAGGGCATTCCAGCAACAGGGGCTCATTGCTACACTTATTTCAAGAGCCAACTTGATCCCATCTGGCCTATTTCACAAATAAAAGAAGTTTGCCAGATGTTAGCCTACCTTTCCTGCAAATGTAATGCCCCGGTTATAAAATAACAGCACCACATTTTGAACAGTGCCCTGGAGTTGGGATTGTTGCTGTCTGCACACGGCTGGGTCACTGACTCACTGTGTCATGTAGAGGAGAAATAGCTTCTTTCAGTACTTAAGTTTTCCTTTTGGGGTTAGAGCTACAGCCTCATCTCACCTTCACAACATGGTTTGATTGCTTGGGCTGAACATTACGGAGTTTAAGAGCCTTAGTACAGAGGTTAAGTCCCTGGCTGGAAAGTGGCGTGCAGCACAGACCAGAATGGATGCCTCTGTCACTTCTGCACAATATCTGCTTCTTTCTTTGCACCTTCTATTCTTTACCAGTGGTGTAGATTCTGAAAGATAAATAGCTGGAAAAAGACCAATAGATCAAAGAGAAAGTTATACGTTCCTGCCTCACTTATTTTGTTTTTAGTGGAAGAATATATGCACGAGAAAGAACTAAATATGGTTCCTTGATACTGTGGAGGCTGTTGCTGATACCTGGGGGGGGGTCAAAGTTCAAACAGTGCTTTTCCTATTCATACCATGCTTATTCCTGTTGTGGGGGAGCTCTTTAAATGTTTATGGGGAGGAGGCTAAGAGATTAAGTTCTGGTCATTTGGCTGTCATGATTTTACTGCTGACTAGTGTTTGCATGTAACTGAATGAACAAAACCCAGTAGACATTAGCTAGGTAGTTCCCAGAGGAAAAAAAAAATAGTCCTGGTTTGCCTGAACAACTCCTTCATAGAGATGCAGAGATTGTTGCAAGCGTAAGCATACTAGCACATTTTTGATCCAGGTCTTTAATCTTTCAAACTCTATCTTTAAATGCTTCTTTCCCTCCTTCATCTCAGGTCTGCTGTTTTAGTTGGTCTCCCTAACTCCACATCATAGGGTCATTTAAGCAGTACCTGTATGCTGGCTTCTGCTTCCTTAAAGAAAAACTCTGCTTTTGGGCCATGAAAATTATGCATTTCAGCCCATTTGAAGCTTCCTATTTGCAGAAGGTACTAGGTCAGGGTAGGAATCCATCTCTGCCATATTGTCAGTGCCATTCATCAGGAGTTTGAAGCCAGTATGTGCAGGCTTAGATTCTTCTTCATAGGTGCCACCATTATTTTGATTCTTGCATGCCCTTTGCACGGGTACTGTCCCCTAATGGGAATTTCTTGCACTGTAATGTGAATGTTTTTTAGTTCCATGCCAACCTATTTGCAAAAATATGGCAGTAGTAATCACTGGGGTGAGAGCAAGAATTCCTCTATCCCAGAAGTGTCTTTTTATGAAAGTAGATGCTTTGGAGGAAGTTTAAGAAACTATGATAGCATAGGTCTTGTCCCAATACCTTGGTGGTTTCTGGTAATTACTATTTTAAGGACTTTCTAACCTGATTCTGCATCCAGGTTGTGTTCTACAGTCATTGATGAACATATTTTCTCTGGATGTGTCCAGTCTTTGTTTTTCTTAATCCACTTGTATCTTTTAACTCCACTGTATCCTGTGATAACAAGTTCCATTGTTTAACCACTGAAATGTGGAAAGTACTTTATTTCAGTTGTTTTTACACCTGTTACTCGAGAATTTGATTCAGTGATTCCTATTTTTTGTTCCCCACAAATAAAGAAAAATGTATTTCCTGTTCACCTGCTCTGTCTTAATTGGGGCTTTATCTCAATCATATATATTGTCATATATACCTTTTCTGAACTGAAGAATTGTATTGTGTCTAACAGTTCTTTTCCCAACTTCTGAACCTACTTGATCAGGTGCTCTGATTTGCAGTGATACACATTTTATGGATCAGTCCTAAAATGCATTCACCCTCAGGTCTTGCTATGTCCACATATTCTCTTGTGCATGTGGCCATCTTTGCGAACACGTGCATGTTTGTTTTCATGTCTTCAAACACCACCATGTTTGTAGCACTTCCTATGTGAATACTTATAGAAGTATGCCACACGGAATGTCAGAATACTGTTTCTGCTGGGAGTGAAAGGAGATACTATGGTTTGATCACTACCGCTTCCATAGATGTTGGGGTAAACAACTTTCTCTTTGGTTTCTATCTCATGCTTTTATTCCTTTGATCACTCAAAGAAGATGCCATTCACCCTGACTCGCTGCCCCTGATAATGACAAAACCTATCCTGGAATTACATAGCAGAGGAAGGAAAGGGGATGGGAAAGAGGAGCTAGCACAGCTGTTGTGTGTAATTGGATTGGAAGTGGGCCTGCGGCTACAATAACAAAACTGCGCTCCCGGCTGGGCTCACTGCTGGGGCCTGAGAGCAGCCCCTTGGCTGTCGTGCATGTCACGGTTGAATCCAACAGAACTGACCTCCCCAGCCTGTGCTACTGCTTTGCCTGGTTAGCAAGAAATGGCCCCATATACACCAGCAGCCAAGGAATCAGGTCACCCTCTTGGCAAAGCTGACCTGTCTAGCAGGTAAAAGGTCTGAACTAGGCCACACAATGATTCTTCTTCCTTATCCATTCTTCAAGAGAATCATCTCTCAAATCAAGGGTTTTGCTTCTTCTTCTGAGTCCCATCCTTTGGCCCTGCTGGAATGCCTTCTTTTTTGGTACCTGGGGATTCTTAGGGAATTTTCCTTGGACTATGGGTTTTAGAAAACCTCAAGATACCTATTTTATGAAGACCACGTGGAAGACAAGGAGCTTGTCAATGCTCTTCCCTAACAGAAAAGGGAACTGCTGATAGAGCTGGAGTATGAGGCTCAGAGTAAAGCAATGCCTATTTCTTAAGGAATTGCTAGTTTTAGGATATTTGAAAAAGAGTACAGACTCCAGTACTTATCAGAGTGCTCTTGTCTATAGTGGATGTCATTTTATTTCAGAAGAGTCCTTTGTTTGCATGATTTTTTTCTTCAGCTTTGCCATAAAGGATTTTGTGCATATCCTGGACTAGAGGGTCTGATATCCTATCTCAGACATACATTGCAGCTGGGCCTGTTATTGTCCGAATGGATCATGAAGCCTGATACCCTGAAAAAGATCCTCTCTGGGCCAACTTGCCCCGGGGGAGTTCTGGGTTGCTGCTGCTGCCTGACAGTCTCTTTTCCCATTCATTAAGAGCTTTTGGGCTAATCATTTGGTAGCATCATTAAAAGGGAAATACTGAGGCTGCCTGCTTAACAGAGCAATTCAGCAGTGCATGCACACCCACGCACATGTGCGCACCCCCAGACCATGGGCCCAGTAGCACGGGACAAGCTATAATTAACAAGATGAAGGAGCCCATCTTCCTTTGTTGCTGCAATGACTTGCCACTCTCAGCTGTGTTTTGTGCAATCCCCACCTTCTTATGTCTTGTGGCTTTATTTTCCATTTTGAGTGCTAAATACTAAAATGGGGTGGGAGGGAGCAGGATTCAAACTGTTTCCAAGGTTTCCCATATTTTTTCCTCCACACTGGAAATTGCTCCTAGCAAACCCTTAAAGATGAAGAGTGCTGTTTAACTACATTGTTGTTTTATATCGTTGTACTCTGAAGCTACTTTTAAAAATGTCCTTCTGGCTTCATAAGACTCCAGTCTTATAATTATTATGTTAGCCCTTTGTACTTTGTACGATTAGAGCCACTTAATTTTACTATTTTGATATAGAAAGCACACGGCTTACAATTTTTTTTTTTTTAAGAAGTAGTTTGAAATGTTTCTTTGAGATTAAGGGAGTTTCATTTTAAACTTTAAGAAAATAATACTGATTGGGTACTAGGTTAAAGAAATATTAAAAAAACCTTCCAGACCTAAATAGGAAAAGTCAGTTGTGGCAGTCATAAATCATGGCCAGAGAGCATAGTTTGTGTCTTCTGCCCTCAGCAATGGACATATTATTTTAATAACAAACTGATGTTCTGAAGAAACAGGCTGCTTTCTCTTCACATTACTGCTGAATGTCAAAGGAGCTGGGTCTCCAGAGGCTGAGTACAAGCAGCTGTTTATCATTACCTAAAAAACCTGTTGAGAGTTTTCTTCTGAAGCCGTGTGCTTGTCCTTACTGTCACTCATGTTTGAAGTTCAGGAATAGAAAGTCACCAGATTCTAGACTTTGACATAAAATTTCTTTACAGGCAGATAAACCATTTATTCTGAGGTTTTCCTAAACTTTTTCCAGACCACTTACTATGCACCATTTTTGTTGGGCAGCAGTTCTGTCCAGCCAGTAAATTGTTATAAGGATAAGCAGATTGGTTTAGAAAAAGCATGCAACCCCTTGGCCATTAGAGCTCATGCAGGTTTTTATCAACTTTTTCCATGTTCTACACTTGCTGAGTTTCCTTACAGCTGAGGCTATAATCAAAGTTCCTTGTTGAAAAAATCTAAGATTAAAAGGAAAATATGTTTCACCTGGATTTAGGGGGAAAATCAGATTTTCTTATTTGGATTCTTCTGAAATGGGATGGCTATTGGCACAAACAATGGTAGAATATGTGAATAATGTGCTTTGGGGCCTAATAAGTTCATTTGTATCCTGAGCCTGCTAAAAATTTGCTTGTCTTTATGACTGCTGCCCAAATAGCATGGTGATAGGTGTCTCCACTGTTCTGGTTTGGCCAAATTTAGAAATATATCCTCTGAGAGAAGGCAGGTCACCACCAGCCCTCCCCCACCAGGTTTGGGAAAAATAAGTTTTCCTCAAAGGAAAGTGAAGGAGATAAAAACTATTTATTTAACAAACACACAGGAAAAGGAAAATAATGCTAAATAATAAAATCTTTTGCTGTGGAGAAAAAACCTGGGAAAGTGTTAGAGTCCTCCCTTTGGTCTCCTTGGAGCTGGGGCTTAGCCCAGGGCCAGGCCCTCTGTGCTCAGTGGAAAGTCCTCCTGATGTGCTCTGATATTGAAGCAGTCCAGCAGAAAAGAGAGAAAATCCAAAATTCCAGGGAAGGAAAAAAAAGTTAAACTCTCAGTCTCTCTCCGGAGGAAAAGAAACTGAAACTGGCCAAAAGCTGACTGGAAAGCAGCAAGCCAGGTGCCTCCTCCCTCCCCTGCTGCAGCTGGGAAAAAAAAAATTGCTATCTCTGTGTGACCTTGAACACGCTGCAAACTGCTTTGAAAAAGTTTTGTTCAGTTTTTCCTTCCCCCTCTCAGGCTTGGTTTAAAGGCATAGAAAGGCACAAAAATTAATTTCTGGGCATAGGGCAGCGATATGGGATACACACCATAAAGTCACCCCAAGACACCCACTGATCTGGAAAAATCTGGTCTAGTTTGCAGGTCTGAAGAATTTGTACAGCTCTTGCATTGGTTTGTTGGATGCCATATTAATTTCTTACAGTCCGATAGCAAGTGTTACCCCATTCCACCTCTAGGTGGCTTTGACTTTTATGACTTGAAAATTGTTTTAGTATCTTGCCATGTCTTGAAATTGATGTAAAGGTGAGACAACTATGTCAGTTCATGTTTTCCACGTTGATTGTACTCTGACTAATTTGAGGCCTTTGTTACACATGCTGCAAATGTCACAGATTTTATATCTCAATGGCTGAAGGTTTTGGTTGTTAGTGACATTTTCTTGGAGATAAATACACTCATTTTCACTCTTACTTTAAACTGCAAGGCAGGAATATTTTCAGATGAGAAAAGATATTTTATTTCATTATTTATATTATTATTTTATCTAATAATGAATCTGGAATTCTGTTGGTGTTCTCTTTGTAAAAATAAGGGTCTCTGTCAGTGGACAACTTATAATAGTGTTTCTTTGCTCTGTCTCCAAATCCACCCTCCTTTTTCTTTCTATTTTAGAAAAGAAAAAAATAGCATTGAGGGGGAGGGCATTATTTTTCATTAATCTCCCTGCTTTCATTGTCCAGTTGGGACTAGAAGATCAAGAGGTACATACAATACTAGTACCATAGCTGCTGTGGTATTTCAAATCTGTGAAGAAGCAGGAAATGCCAGAATAATTCTTAGGGATACTTTCTTTTGCAGGCATTTGAACCAAGGCCACATGGGGGGCCACAATATTGCATTTATTTGGGAGTGGGCTCACTCCTCAGCTGCAGCCAAAGAGCTTGTGGGGATGCATCTGGCTAATGTGCCTGACAGATAGGGCACATGGCACTGGCCTTCTGTGGATAAGGACAAAAAGGGGTGTTGATATTTCCGACATTTTGGGATTTTTAAACCTCCTCTGTGGCTGGTGGAGAGAAAATGGATCTTCTTATGTATGATTTAGGGTGTTTAAGGTAGACTCTTGCTTTGAACCTTCTCTGGAGGTTTCTCTTTGTTTGTGTCCAAGTGGACAAACCCCCTGCCATCCCCAGCAGCTGCACCTGTTGTTGCTGGGCCTCTTAGGTATGACTTTCCTTTCCCACAGTGTACAAGGCCTCAGGATCCCCATCTCCGCTTTGGATCTGATGTCCTCTCCCTGTTCAGCCAGCTTCTGCTGCATGCCATACTGACATGCTTCTAGCCTTTCCACTTCTTTTGCCATTGGTACAGGGATTCTGTGCATTGTAGGTACTAACAATTGTACTTTTGTCTTCCTGCCTTTTATGGTGACGCTAAAGTGTCTGTTTGATCAGACCTAAGATTTGCCTGTCAAGAATGATGGGGTCAGTGGCCATAAATAGGGACACAAATTCAACCCGCTCTCCTCGCAGGGCAAATGATTCACTGAATTATATCTTGTAATTTAAACCAGAAGTGTCCTACTGTATCAAATCTGCTATGTTTATTGATAGCTAAAAGACCTAAAAAAATCTAAACCTATGTTATATTTCTGATTATTTTTCTAAATCCACAGTAATCTTCAAGAACATTAAGGTATTTGCATTCCTTAGACTGTACAATTATTAATCCCCTTATCTGGCTTGAAGTTCTCTGTGGGTGAACATATTCTTAGGATGATCTGGATTTTAGATTTCTTCAGCCATCGCAAAGGAAAACCATAAAAGAGAAAGGAATAAACAAATTCAAACTCAGCATGCTTCTTGTTGAAAATTCTCATTCTAATAAATTCATTTGACCTCTCAGCCTCCTTGAAATTAAAAAGTCACAGCCCTGTTTGGTTAAAAAACTGACTTAAAATGTGGGGTGTGTGGTGTGTGTGCATGTATCGAAGCCCCTGCCATACTAAGTGCTATGAGAGGTAGGAGATGTGAGGAGGAATCAAGCTAAGGGAAGTTGGTCAGGGAACCAATTATGAAAGGGGTCCCTTGCGGCTTGAGTGTGTAGGACTTGATTTCTGTTATGTTAGTTCTGTGATCTCGTGTCACAAAATTGACTAATGAGTCACTTCATGCTTAATGGCTTGGGCATGACTATATATACAGAAATATCTAAACAATATTTGTATGAATGCATTACAGTAAACATATTTGGAAATTGGGCCTAGAAATAGATTTTGACTGGAACAAGCAAGGTTTGTGCCAGAAAGAATTATCAGAGAGTGAAGCAGCCCGAGTAAACACTACAACCTCATCTACAGAGCTGACAATGACTGTCTCTGCTGAGAGGAACTTTGCTCCTTTCTGGCTTTACCTTCAATTATGAAACTGAAGAGTAGCTTTAGCTATAGAGCCCTAAAGTAACACACTGTCCTAGGAAACTGAATCTGCAGTTCTTCCTAGAAAGAGTGTGGAGGTGTATTTAAATAGGTTACAGGTAATTTTTAAAATCCTTGCTATGTCTGGTGTACTGGTGTCTAATTAGTAAGTGTGAGCAGTGTTGATAGACTCCTAGAAATATATGATGAAGCCACATGTTCAATAATGATAGCTTTGTGTGTGTCTATGCATTTAGAGCAGAGATTTCATCTGAAGCAGATGTGGTGTGATCATGGCCTCCCTTTTACTGACCACTGCAATCTTGAATTTAAAGTCTTTAGCCGAGGAGAAATTATTCCTCTATCTCTCCAGAGGAACAATGGCTCACTGCAGACTGTCATTGTGGACCTTGGCTTCCATAGCCCATTTAGTTGTACAGGTGTGCAGTGCTTCTGGAGTCTCCCCCCAAGGGATATGCTAAACCTCAGACACAGTTCTGCCATGAACAGCAGGTTTTTTCTACCAGTGACAGATGCTTTCCTGCTCAGTGTGGAAAGCAGCCCCTGAAAATGCTTGTGCCCTGTGTGCTACAACCATACTTGGTCTAGTTCAAGTATGCGAGCTCTAGTCCTGACGGGTATTGGACTGTGACCAGTGTGCATGGATATTACTGCTTCTTTTCAGATTTGTTCTTTTTCTCTTACTTCCTCTCTCTCTCCCTCTCTCTCTCTCAGGCCTCTCACACCTGATGATGGGTGAACAAGGTAAGTCCTTCCACTTTCCTCTTTGTTTCAGTCACTGATCATGAAAGAGCTTTGTCCTTGCTGCTTTTCTGGGCTGGGCTTTGCATAACAAAAGCAACTCCGTGTACTGAGTGCCAGTCAAGCCATTTGCATTTTTGCATCTGTGTCCCACGAGCCAAGGGTTCATGTCAACCTGGGACTCAGATGCCCAGGAGGGAGCATGAAATGATTCCATGGACAGTAAAAAGGTATGCATCCCCTTTCCATGCAGTCCACAACTATTTTATCTTGCCATTTCTTTCTTCTTGTGCCAGCTGTAATGACTCCCACTTCTGCCTACTAAATGTAGACCTCAGTGTTGGTCTTTATTTTAAGAGTACAATTATTACAAAAAGTATGTTAATTCCCCTTGTGGCATGATCCTAACTCATTATGAATCCTGAGGAAATTTGCATATAATGGCCTGTAAGTCCTGTGTCTGCAATTCAAAATTCTCAAATATACACAGAACAAAATGGTAGAGAAGAGCAACTGGGCTAACCCCATATTGGTCTATAAATGGGATCTAGGCCCGGATCAGAGATTACATTTTAATATCTCAGCCTGCACTGAGTTACAGATCTATTGGCTGTGATATGATGGGATAATTAGTTTCGTTTTGCACTACGAGGGTGTGGAGTAAGAAGCTGGTGAGAACAGATAAAGCAAAGAGAATTGTGGTTCCGTTTTCCTGTGATAGTGCCAGTGTCTTACTGACGTGGGTAAACCAGACTTAACAGCACTCCTGATGCCTTCTAGTCTTGTGAATGCAGGAGTCAAATGATTTAAGACTTAATGCAAGGTGTTTGGAAATGTTACTCTAGGAAGACCAGACCAAGTGTTTATGGGAAGAAAATGTACGTTTTGACTCTAAAGCCTGATGAAGCTTTCCTAGACTAGATGTACACAAAAGTTTTTTTGGCATTAAATAAGCATGTATCTGAGGATGGACAGTCTGAGGAGTTAACAAGATAGTACATAGTGCCTGTGAAGGCTAAAGAGTAATTAAGTGCTTGAGTAAAAGAGACATAATTTCTATGTATCTCAGGGAAATGTAGAGAGACTTACGACATAATCAGTTTTTATTCTGTTTTTCAAGACAGATTTCTGCTCTGGGGTCCTGAAAGTTTAAGTAACAATCAGAAGTGAAGTAGGGGCTTACTTATCAGTTTCTGTACTGCTTAACATCCCTGTGTGGTAGGAAAGGTTGAAAAATTGGGCTCTTTCTAGGTGTATGTCAAGACCACGGTGTTTGGCATGTGGAGCATCTGACTAAACTCTGGAAAGCGTTGAGCTCCTTCTCTTTCCCCACTTACTGTTCAACTGGGCTCATGGCTCAGAGGTCATGCTTGTTGAAGGACCATCCAGCAGACAGGTCCATTCAGCATGTCTGAATTGCTCAGGATGCAAGCTGTTTTGACAGAGGAAGGCATATTGGAAGTGATCAGAATAGTTGATGGCCACTTTCATTCTCAATAACACTGAACATTTCTTTGTAGTAGTCTGTGATTTAGCACTGGATTATGTAAACTGTTGCACTTGGCCATTTAAATTACAAGTTGCAACCCAGCTGGCTCATGAAGACTTGCATGACCTATTCAGGCCAGTCATCAGCACTTTCTATACTCCCTCATCTGGCAAAAAAATGTGAAAACTATTGGCTTCTGGCAACTTTAGCCATCCTTGTTTATGTATGACACATCAGGGAACAGTGGCTTCTCATTTCTTGCCAACAAACTCACAGATAATGCCTTTTGATAAATATTTACTCTCTATAAAAATATGATGGATATAAAATATGTAAATGTATATGTGTGAGTAAAGATGCAATGTCAACGTTATATATAAATACATTAGCTCTGGTGGGTGAGATGTGTTTAGCAAATATATTGCCATGAGATTTATTTTTTTCCTGTCCTATTCTGTTGTTTCCCTTGCTGTTTTGAATTTGATGTGGATTGAGGCATATCACTGGCATGGTATTGCATGAGCAGTTTGCATTGCAGAGTAGAAAATCAAATTAAAGCTTAACCAGGCAGCTGCTGATTGTACTGTCAATGGTTTAAGCTTTGCTTTGTGCTTTAGTTGTGGTGTGTCTCTTGTTTTCCCCTTGACATTATGTTTTGTTGGGTTTGGCTGCTAGATAAATATGCTCATTTCCTTGTTTTTCTAAGTATGGCCAGTGACACATTTTCCTGGTTTTTTATGCTTCCTTCTTCTCTTCTCTTTTGCCTCCTCCGTGGTGGACACCTCTTGTTCCTCCTCTTAACTGGATGCACACCTTCCTGTCTGTAGGTAGAAGTAAAGGTAGAGATCACATTCTTTCTATGACTTCATTGCTTGTAAAATGTGTTTTGATGGGCAAATTGTATTTTTACGAATGTGTTTCATATTGGAACTTAATGATTTTATTTTGAAAAGTCTGTTAACAATCTTTTGTATTCAATTATGGAGGAAATATTTATTAAGGTGAATGCTTTGAGGCCTTCCTAAGAGATGTTATTTTCTCCCTATTCACACTAAATATGAGCTGTGCAGTGTCAGGGCATCTATAGCAGGTGATGCTGGGGTGCGAAGGGTTTGTCAGTTCAGTCAAAGACAGAGCCATAGGCCAGTGAGCTGATCCTGCTGACACTTACACTAGAGTGATGCCACTGCTGGTAGTTTTGCTGCTGGTGTTGGTGGCAGCAGAACCTGGGCTTGTTCAGTACCCTTCAACAACGGAGGTTTTTTGACCTATTGTTTCTTCCCCTGGCTCTGCTTCCCATCCTTTCTATTAGCACTGAGGTGTTTTTCAAAGAGAAAATTGAGTTGCAAAAAAGCTGCAGAGGAAGCAGAAGTAATCAGCGCTACTAATCAGAGAGGTCCATTTCCTTTGCTGCCCAGTACAGCACCGGGCATGCAAGTCTGCTCTGGGGCTCCAACTTGCTCTTCAGCAGTTCACACCTATCTTAGGCATGCAGAGGGCAGTCATCAATCCCTTATCAAAACTGCCAAAAAGGCAAATGCTGCAAACTTGCTATGGGTCTTCAGTTGGAGTGGAAGGAAAAGTGAAGATTGATTGATTGATAAATTATAAACATGGCTTGAGAAAAATCTTTTTTTTTAAGCTATTTTTCAATGAGAAAGATTAAAAGGTTTTGTTATGCTAAGGCTTACTCTGTTTTAATGAATACACTGCTGAAGAGTCTGATCTATTTATTAGTATGATTTGAACATGTTGGAGGATGTTGCTTGTGTCCATGCCAGTAAGACACTGGGGAATAAAATGACTAGTTGTGCAACTATGAATTTGGGAGGGATATGAGCTCAGAGGATTTGTTCATAATAACTTTCCTTTGAGGCACAAGCAGTCTCTGCTCAATAATTACTACTTCTGTAATACCTGAATTCTGGGGAGCACAATGGTATATTGAAGACCTCAATTTGCATGGTTCCTTTTTCTGATGCCCAGCTTTCTTCTAATAATTTTGTATTGTTGAATTCTCTGTGATGGAGTACACTATGTAATCCATATTATTTGTTCTGTTTTGAGGTTGGAAAAATATTCCAATAATTAATTTCATAGTTTTTCTATTCTCTCCAAACTTGGGTGATGGAGGGTAATACCTAGGCTGTACTCAGACCTATATTCTCAGCAAGAGGTGAACATCAGAACATAATAATTACATATATTCACTGTAAAAAATATGAGAACTTGAAGCTCTAAGCACACCATATAAAATGTTACTGTGCCTCAACACAGCTGCCAATAATTCAGTTAGCTGATGTATGGCTTAGTGTGATTTAAGGGTCAGTGTAGATCAGGTCAAGTCTTGTGTGACGTTAGTTCCTGTTCTTTTCTTGGGTGGCATTTATGCTTCAGGCCGGCCTGTGCAGGACTAAGCTGAAAGTCTTTTCCAAAGCAAATCTCCTAACTGAGCTGGTAGGCATGAGGGTTGTAACATATAGTCCACAATTAATTCATGTGTACTGAAACTTAATTTATTGTGTCATTGAGTGAAAATATCATTTCACTTCCCAGCTATGTGTAGTTTTTAGCTGTAGTTATAGCAAGTGACTTTGTCAGAGAACCATCAGTCTGTGTGAAAAATGGCACTGCTTTCAGAGGGCTCAAACTGTAATTTTGAACGCATACATGGCTTTCAGCTCACAGAGAAAGCGGTACCAGATGTCTTTAGTGCTCACATGGAAGGTTCATATTTTTTTGGCATTCTTGTAGTTTTTAGTAAAAACTGGCAACAACTCTGTCTCATGTCACATATGTAGCTGAAGGATATGATGTATTTGATTTAATTTTGGATATGATGTATTTGATTTCATAAAACTTCTTCGCAATGTATAGCAGTCTGTGACCTTGCATTCGTCATTTAAAGCAAGTGTTTGATTAGTTGTTTCCACTCCAGTAAATAGGCTTTTTCTGCATCTATCCTTTTTACAATTTTCAGGAGATTTTGATTTTTTTCCTAATAAGTTCCTGGAAAGTTGAAGAAGATGAAGTGTACGTGTTCTGGGATAATGGCTGTAGTACTTGAGATACAGGCAAGCACCTGGATATCACTTGCATTTTAATCTGAACTGAGTTTTCAGGTTAAATGCATTGAGTTTTTATTTGGTGTATGGAACTGGTCATGGAGGTGAGGTAAATGTGTGATGAGCAAGGAGGACTTTTGTTTAGTTTGGGAAGAATTGCTGAATATGACTTCTCTTCTGGAAAGGTACTGGCAATTAAGGAACAATTATATTACATTTACTTCCCTAACACTTCCCCACAAGTAAATGATATAGAAGGAAATTATAAATATCCAACTCTAATTTGCTACTGGAGTTAATGTGTAGTTACCTTCTTCCATATTCTTGTTGTCTTGAAAGTCTTTGTTAAGGAAAATATTATTTGCTGTTTTGCTACCTTCCACCATGTGGGTTTTGTTTTACCATCACTCTTGGTTTGGATCTGACTTCTACTGAGGCTCATGTCCCCTGTGAAAATTGCCTGTATTTCTTGTGGGAATCTACTATTTTCAGTGAATTAAGTCCTTTGTCTTCTTGAAGGCAATAGCATCATTCACATTGAATCCAGTGGGCCAAGAACCAAAAGAACTGGAACGTCCTAAATGTCCTCTCTGACACAGAGAACAACCAGTGAGGCTGGTTTCTGAGTGTGCACAAGTCACCCTGTAGCACCCATGCTGTCTGCAGACTGCTGGTTCTTCTCTAATGCATGTAGCTCCTTCCTTCCATCAGTAGTTGTGCTCGGTGTGAACTACACAGCTGCCCACTCATTTTCAGTATGAAGCAGGTTTTTTTTTAATTGTCAGAGAGAAGTGAAAGAGTGGGATCTTTTTAAATGCGTGTTGTGTGGACCAAAGTCTACTGTCACTTTCCCCATTTAATAATCAGCATTGCAAAATCAGATTGTCTGCTTTGGTCCTAACTGCTCTTATCTAAAGTAGGTCTTTTAAGTGTTGCAAGGTTTAGCATTGCTCTCAGAGAATGAAGTTCTTATTTCTTTGAGATGTTCAATAATATTGACCTAAAGGTAATGGCACACGAAAAATGAAATAGCATTTGTGGGCTTGAGTAGAAGGAAATGACTGAACCTTACTGATCTGGAAAATATTTTCAGATTCTTTTTCACCAGTAATACCATTAGGATTTGTATTGGCTTTCTTCAGAAACAGTGTAGCCAGCAGGACGAGGGCAGTGGTCATCCCCTGTACTTGGTGAGGCTGCACATTGAGTGCTGTGTCCAGTTCTGGGCCCCTCACTACAGGAAGGATATTGAGGTGCTGGAGCATATCCAGAGAAGGGCAACGGAGCTGGTGAGGGGTCTGGAGCACAAATCTCATGAGGAGCAGCTGAGGGAGCTGGGGTAGGTTAGCCTGGAGAAAAGGAGGCTTGGAGGACCTTATCTCTCTCTACAACTACCTGAAAGGAGGCTGTAGCCAGGTGAGGGTCGGCCTCTTTGTCCCAGTAACAAGAGATAGAATGAGGGGAAATGTCCTCAGGTTGCACCAGGGGGGATTTAGATTGGATATTACGAAAAATTTCTTTATGGGAACAGTTGTCAAACATGAGAACAGGGCAGTGGTTGACTCGCCAGTCCTGGAGATGTTTAAAAGATATATAGATGTGGTGCTCATGGACACAGTTTAGTAGTGGACTTGGCAGTGCTGGGGGTTGGACTTGATGACCTTAAATGTCTCTTCCAGTCTAAATGGTTCTATGCTTGTATGTGAATAAGTCCAGCTGAATGGCCAAGAGTTTATGCAAATGTTGGAGTGAAACATCAGGAACAAATTAAATCGTTTGTACTCTCTAAATGTCTAATTATACAATGCAAAAAACAACACTACATTTGTCTTGCCAGCTTTGGCAGTGTTTTTTAAGCTCTGCTTTGCCCTGTAAAGTATCTTAATATTTGGGTTTTAAATGTGAATATTGTATGGTTTTGGTTTCTACAATTAACAGTATTAAGGAAAGGACTCTAAAATATGTGTGGTAGTGGGTTTGTTTTCCTTTGGTGAGAAACAAATCCTGCATTTATATAAGGATGGTGACTTTTAGTTTTAACTTCACTCTTAATGACTATTTAAAAAAAATCACGCATTTTATTTTATGGTTAGCGAATACTGAATATGCAAAACCTCTCTGAATTAAAGCCCCTTAAAGGAAGATGTTATTCTTCTGGAATAAATTTTTTTAGGTGAATTTTTGCTGCTGATTTAATATTTTATTTAGGGAAAAAAGAAATATTTTCATGTAATTTGTTGAAGTCTAATTATAAGTGATTGATAGTTGATGAATTTCAAATGTAAGGCATTGGGTGGCATTTCTGCAAGGCCTTCATCCTATTTCTTTATATTCCAGTGGTGATGACATTTTCTAAAGTTTGGGGAATGAAGTCACTTAAATGTTCCATATCAGCTAATGCAAAGGAATAGATGTTTTATTCTTCTTTTTATGCATTATTCTTATTGTACATTCTTCTTCTTTGTAAAACATTTGTGAACACAAACATATGACACATTAAATAGGACAGTTCTGGTAAATTATTTTTGTTTCTGCTTATGAGCATGTGTTTTTACAAATATTGTGTATGCATAAGATATTTAATAATATCTCATGTAATAAGATATTATTTAATTTGTAATTAATTTTAATTTAATAATGTAGGTTATAGGTATTTAATTTTTTGTTACGTGTTTTCATTCTGCCTTCTTTTAAAACCGTGTCTTTCTGATGTGTGAATAAACAGCTGATTCTTCACTGGCTTTCATTTTCATTAAGAAGAATGATTCCTGTGAGCGTTAAAGGCATTGTGGTTGCATTGTGTGTAAACAGGAGCTAAAAATATTGTCGTCTTAGGCTGTATTGTAGTTTTCTGTTTTCAATGAAGCTCAGGTTTCTCTCTGCCCAGAGAGAGTATTTAATTGATATCATTGAAAGATTTTTTTCTTCCCCCTTCCTCTGTTTTCTTCATTTGAGGCATTCAGTGGTGTGTAGAGATGCAGAGGCAGCAAAACAGGCCACGTGCTTTGTAAAAGGCAGGCTAATAGCACTTTTGATGGATGTCTGATTTTTAAAGTGCTGTATCTTTCATTAAAATTTACATGTAAAGTAAGGGCAAGCACAGTGACATGAAAGCTAATGCAAGTTGCGCATCTTAACATAATAACAATCACAAGAAACTGGAGATCCCAGATGGCAGCTTGGCCTTTGCCATCCTTTTAATAAGCTACTAACTGCTAATTATTGCACTGTTACGGGAAAGTTAATTTACTGTTGACTCTTAAAGAGACACTGTGCATTTTCCTGACATTCAGGTTTTTCAGTTTAGATTTGAAAGTGTTTTTTCTCTGTAAATTGAAGCCCTTCCAGTGGATGGTAACAAAGAGACAAAGAAACAGAGCGGGAAATGGCACATAATAAGCTGTGTGTTTTTTTGATAATAGCAGAATATAGGGTTGTGGTGGTTTGGGCCTTTCTAGGGCATGGGTTTATAGCTGAAAAGACCACCAGCATGTATATTAAATCTAGGATTTAAGTTTTGCATTAAACAGCAAATGCAGAGTTAGTATTATTGCTAAAAATAAATAGAACCTCTTTCCCTTAAATAATTGAAGCTTGAGATTCTGAAAATAAGATAAACTAGAAATAGAAAATCAAAATTACAGGTTCATTTCTTTCACCAGAGATGATTTAAAGGCAAAATTCCAACTCACAAATCTGAAAGCTAAAATGTCTACTATATTTTTAAAAAAATTCTTCGTTTAAATGTTACTTACCTGGTTGTTATATTACAGGGAAGGAGTGTTATCTATAAAACATAAAATTTTTTGAAGTGATCTTTTTCTTCCAGTTGAAATGGACATTCAGTAATGAGACCAGTCAGGGAGAAGTTTTGATCTAAGAACCTATTTAGAAATGAAGGAACAGCTGCAGTTTAAATGGACTCTAATTCTCACAGTTAACGCTGTTTTGTGCGCGCATGATTGTCTGTGATAACGTTTGGGAGGAGTGGGGTGGGTAATCGCTTATTTCCTGGGCTTTATGGTAATGCAGCAAAGTGATGATAATGCCATCAGGAACTGAAATAGACCCTGTCACACACATCAGACAGTCCTGCAAAAATAGGAAACCCTGTGAAAGAGAGGAGTTTCCTGTTTCAAGGCTCCATGTGGCCTTCTGTGGACTAGACAGATAACGTTACGGTATTGAACAGTTTAGAAAATATGTGCTGTGTAAGCTGGATCTTATACATTAAAAATTAGAGCTTACAAACAGCAGCCTTTTTTGCTGTGCTTTACCAGCTGGTAAATATTTTGACTAGAGATCAGGGAATAACACGCCTTGCAAATGGTTGTAAAACTATTACCGTGAAGAAGGTCATGCTTCCTCAAATCGTCTAATATAATACACTCAGTATCATGTGTGTCAGTTATTAATTCATGTCTAATGGTGTGTCATTTTCCCCACATCAGTATTGTGGGTTTTGATTCTGATTTGGGCAAAGCACATCTTCCTGTGACACTCAGCACCCTTCATTTATTTGGCTGTACTCACCCTTTCATGGAGGTAGAGCTTCTCATGCTAGTTTTCATTTCCTCATTTGTTTTAAGAGCCTTGATAGTTTTGAGTGCGTGCATAGAAATCAGTACTGATAGGCTATGAAATAAGGGAAGATAATAGAAAATACCACTGCAGAGAGCAAGGAATCAGGTGTGAATGCAGCACTCACAGGTTGTGCCATATTCATTTGTTTTGAAAGCTTTTTTGTTTTGGAATTTTAGTTCCTGCTAACCTACTCTGCAAGTTGCTGCGCTGAGTCTACTGCGTTCCCTAAACAGCTGGAGAAGGCTATAGAAATTAATGGTGTTTTGCACTTGGGAATATGTTGTGTACCTGCAGGGATAAAGTCCCAAAATTCTGTTATAAAAGGATTTTCTGTGAGATATTGGTCTTATACTAGATGTGCTTTTTATACTGAGAGGTTTGTTGCAAGGGTATTAAGAGCCATATTCTTCACTGCTCTGAAAGCATTTTATTGTGGTATACCTGATACTGAAGCAGAGGAAATGCACTGATGTAAAAGAAATAGTGCAGAGAGGAATCTGACTCTAAAACTGTTCCAACACTAACCTGAGGGATTTTGGATCATTCTCACTAAATAATGGCCTTAGTTCTCTTGTTAAACACTGCAAAGCATTTAATAGAAATGGTTCTTTACCAGCACTGCTTTGTGGGGAAAGCCTTTAAACAGAACCGGTACTTTTAGGATTTGTGTACACAGTTGTCACTATTAAAAAGTCAGTAGCATTTGCCAAGCAGTACCACACAGTGGTGCCTGAGAAATCACCTCCTCTCCTACAGTAGAGCAAGAAGATGGTATGTAATACTTGTAGGTAAGTGTTTATGATTTGATTCTGTCAATTGCATGCATTTTAATCAAGCTTTTCTCTCAAATCACAGTTTGATTGGGAACTGCTTATGGATCAGATTCTTTCTAAAGCAAAACATGATTCCTTTTAATTGACCAAATTCTTTTTATTGAAGACTTTAAAAAAATTCAGTTTTTGCTCTAAAATAATATATCTTTGTGATTTTTCATTGTTAGTAGTGGCAACAAAAATGTAAAAATATGTTAAAATAATTGTATTTTAGATGGAACTGTGGTCTTATTAGGTACAGTGAATTGTATTAAGCCAGCATTATGAAGCATACACCTTTATTCCCCTAATTACTGGTATATTAATAATGACCAGGTTAATGATGAATGTTCTGATCACCAGCTGGGATCAGATAATTACATTTGATTATGTAAAGAGTTAGTTGCTATAAGCCTTGAAATATTAAAACTTGGTTAGAATAAATATCACTGAAGAACCTTTGTCTTTTACATGTGTATTCAGCTGCCTGTTCTTTGAGCAATTCTTGATTCACTCGATAATGTTGGGAATCAAACTGTGAACAGTTATTTTCCAGCCCTGTGAATGTTGATAAAAGGATCTTGCATAGCTGTTGGCTTGTCCTGTGAGGGGAGAGCACATTGCTGCATCGCAGCGCAGGGATTACAGGCTCTTGCTTAGCTCTGCATTAAAGATGTTGCAAGCTTTTGTAAAACCCAGGGCAGCTCTAGCACCGCTGTGCATTTGCATTTCCCAGCTCTGACGAAGGGCACACACATTTCAGGCACCAGTGCCTTGCAGGACTGGCCAACTCCAACATCGAAATAATACATTTATCTGACCATTTTCATATTTATTTTGGATAGTCTTATTCTGCAGACAGTCTCAGAGAAGTCTGTAGGCATGTGTGCAAGCTGGATTCTACACGTTTTTTATCTCTCAGTTTACGGAATTATTTTTCCCCCAGAATTTCAGTTCGTAAATATCCATTGATTTGTCTTTCCCCTGTTGTTAAACTGCTGAAAAGCAACATAACTTTTGTTACTTGTCTAAAAAATACTGTTATAAAGAACACTTCATGGCATTGATTATTGGCAGCTTGAACAGAATATAATTTTTGCCACCATGTGACAGACCATTTATGCCAGATTGTGGAAAAAATCTTTGCCTAAAGTTAGAAAAATCAGAATGTTTAGATTGTAGGGCTCTCTTGAGAAACTACTTGCTATGCTTAAAGTACTCAATTCCAGGCTCAGCATTTCAATTTATCAGTCAATTTTATATTAAGATATGATACTAGAGACACACATTAGTAATTTTTCTTTGCTGTGTTCTTGTACTTTATTTGTCCTCTCTATTGACTCCATCTTTAAAACAGATGTATTTTAAGAGAAATCTGTGGACAATTCATTTCCTGCTATGCTGCACTGTACGTCCATAATAGAATGAACCATGGAATAACCATTATGTGGTGGATGCACTTATTGTATTATCAGGCAGAAGTCTGAGAGTTCCCTTTGATTTCCCAAATGCTGATTTTTTTTTTTTTTTTTTGTGTCAGGGAAGAGAAGAGTGTAGAGAGAGTGTCTGATTTGCTTTCTTTTTGTCTTCTAAGGTACTTTTATTTAAACCAGTGCAGGTTTCTTACTAATTTTCTCCTTCAGGTGTTTGCTATCAATCTGCTGGGTTAAACTTTGTGCTATTCCATCAGGCAAGTTTGGTAAATGTTGATCAGTGCATGAAATCAGTTCTTAAATGGTTGCAAAATTGCCTTCCTTCAGACTGTTTTGATCACAAGGGCTTTCAAGTGTCAAAGTCATTTGGAGAACTAGATAGATAAAATGCATGAGCACTAAGCTTTTTCCAGGATAGAATAAATAAATGTGTTTTCTACTGTGTGCTCTGCCTTTGATAGTGATTTGTTAAAAGGGGAAAAAAAGAAAGGCAATGATATTAAATATTTACAAGAGTGATTTAGTTGTGTAATCTTGTGCTATGCATCCCTGTTTAATAGTGAAATCAGCTACTGCTGAAGTAAATGGCATTAAACCGGTACTGCTGTGAAGGTCACTGCCTATACAATGTCAAAGCAATTTATAGAGAATAATGATTTTTGTTAGCTTTCCAATGTACCAACGTCCCTCCTTTTTGTCTTCCAAAAATAACTGAAAAGAAATTTATTTCAGAAATAATTTTGTGTCTAACTCTTCTCCCATCTGACTGATTTTGGAGCTTGAAACCTCTTTACAAGTTCTCATATTGATGAGTTCAGTGGATAGACACTGATTCCCTTCTTTCTGGCCTTGAGCTCGTTACAGCTCTATTTGCTGGGATTTCCAGTTGGCCATTTCTCAGCAGTTCATTTTAAAAGATACTGAATTATGACCTCCACTCTTATGAGTGATTACTTCTCTTTTGCTATTTCCAGCCATATCTGTCTGTGAATATTGTGAAAAATTATCTTTTTTTTTGCGTGCTGATTGTTTGCCATCAGCAGTGCACATGTAGCATGTTGACAACCCACCAACCTCCTGAACTGCTAAGTGTCTTATAAATACTTGGAGCACATTCCTGTACAGCATCATGCTTAGTGAAGAGGCCTCAGAAGTGAGAGGTGTGTTCTTGGCTCTGCAGCTGACTTACCCTGCGAATTGTTGGGGCCTTTGTGCCTCTGCAGCAATGGAGCAGGGACAAAAGCCCTTCACCACTGCACAAGGAACTGCTGCACTGACACTTACAGAGTGTGCTGAAAACAATACACAGGGAGTACAAAGCATTATCATTCAGCTTCACATCCGTCCAGCAAGAAGGTTAATTATTTGTTTTCCTTGTTTTACAGTTGAATGAGCAGAAACGCAGAGAGAGGGAGAGAGCTGGAGGAGAACAGGCAATAAATGCCAGAGTTTTCTTGTCCATTCCTGTTTCTCTAAGCACCAGTGCAATCTGTTTTATAAACAACCAAAAACTTGCCTGCTATACCAAGGACTCTCCCAATTAGATTTCACTTGCTAAAGCAATACTCTAAAAAGATTAAAACTTATCATTATCATTGATAAACATGTACATGACCACAGAAATAGCAGTCATATTTTACAAAGGGAAACAACACATATTCTCTGTAAAAAAATTCTACTGAAGGAAATAACCTATCATAATGCAAAGGTGCCCTGAGTGTGCTGGGCAAGGATTTTCTTGGGAAAGTACCTATGAGCACACAGAGACAATGTGGGTTTCTCTTTGAAGGCATACGTTTTAAGGACAAGTAGAAAAGAACTAAGGCACTTAAATAGTTCAAGGAGTGGAAATGTTTTTTCAGTGAAGAGAAAGAAGAATCGATGTAGAGCAGTGGAAAGGGGGAAGGGAAGCAGAAAGAGGAGTAGTAGAAAAACATACTCTTGTCTGGGAGGAGTGTCCCAGATAAAGTGGTGGAAAAGGAATCTGCTGTAAGCCCTGGTCTTCTGGACAGAATAAGATAGAAAGATATCCCTACAGATTGTTTCTTTGCTGAATATTAGGTAACTAGGTATTACTATTGGTAGCTTATTTTGGTATTTGATTTTGTTATATGTCATTCCGCAGTGCACTAGAAGACTAAAGCCTTTATTTACTGACATAGCTTTTTATGGCCTTCTCCTCCAGGCCCATTAGTAGACCTTTTATCTGTTGTGAAAGTGGCTAGTTCAGCAGGGTGTCTGGAATAGACATGTGTGTGCATGGTTAAATCAGGCCTTGTGATTTCCTTTAGACTGTTTTATCTGGTTCTTTATATCTTTTTATGCAAGTCTATGATTAGCATTGAGTTCTTCCCAGAATGCTGGCAATTATCTCACAGGTGAAAGGATTAAGACAGAGCAGTGGGAATTACACTGGGATTAAATAAGACTGCCTTTGGAGTGTGTTTGCGGATGTGGTTTCTTTTTTTTTTTTGTTCTCTCTAAGCAAAGAGAAAGAAGAGAAGCCAGCTCAGCCTTCAGGTCTCTCTAGGGAGGAAAGTAATACCCCTGAATATGGAAAAGTAGCATCTCAGCTTGGGAGGAGGTCATGCTGGGAAAGGAAAGGTAGTGTTAAGGAACAAGATTTAGAGTCCTCAGTTCAGTTCTCGGTTGCTCTGATTTTGCTTCAGGCTGTTCTGATTGCCCACAGTGAACCTCAGCTTGTCCATGTGTGAAATGGAAGTGGTGATAAGTTTCTTGTCTTATGTTGCATGAAACTAAATTAATTACTTTGTAAGTGTACTAGATTTTTGGGTAGTAAGTACAAAAGAAGAGGATAGAGTATTCTTATGCCCCACACTGTGGTCACACATGATTTAAGATGTTTTGAGTTATTTCTGTCCCTCTATTACTTCTCCCTCTGTGTGGCAGAAACAATGCTGGTAGAAAAGGGGGGCTCAGCCCTCTCTTGGGATGAGGAGAGAAACTGCCCCATGGGACAGGCATGATCAGACTCTGTAGGGGCAACACAGTTTGCAGGCCGGGTCATGCTGTCCCTTACCTGCAAACTGGCCTGGAGACTGGCTTGTGCTTCTACAGGGACTGGCAAAAGTCACCCCTGATGGCAGCCTGGACTTTGGGCAGTGCCCTAGGCAAAGAGTTGTGTTCATCTTTAGCCCTGTCATTCACCTCTTCTGACTCTGTCACTGCATGGGTTTACAGTGCAGAACTGCCTGAAGATCCTGAGAGAAATTGTGCTGTGGTGCTGAGAAAGCAAATAGTGCTGGAAAACAGGAGATCTTCAGCAAGATCAGGTTGCTCAGAGCCTCATTCAACCTGACCTTGAATGTTTCCAGGGGCATCCACCACCTTTCTGGGCAACCTGTTCCAGTGTTTCATCACCCTCATTGTGAAAAATTTCTTCATTATATCTAAACTAAATCTACCCTCCTTTAGTTTAAAACCATTACTCTCTGTCCTGTCAATACAGGCCCTGCTAAATTGTCTGTCCCTAACTAGTTGCAGCTTGTACTATTCAAAGGAACGGACTTTCCAGGAAAGAAAGGAAGGATGTTCTCTTTCCAACAGGAAGTACATACTCTATTTCTACACAGGGTTGGTTGAAGCCAGAGACAGGCAAGTTAATACTGGGGGTACTGGCTTCCCACCTTGGGGCTGTATCTCAGCTCTGAACTTGCTGCTTGCTCTCCTCTGCAGTTTCCAGCTTTTGGAAGTCACTGCTGGCTGCTCCCCAAGCAGCAGCTGTGACTGACAGACACCTAACCTATTTCATCTTCGTGTGAGATCTTCTTCAGAGAAGTTACCAGGGCAGGGATTTTTTTTTTTTGTCCTACCTTTGCTACTGCTCTCACTTTGTGTTTTTTTTACCACTGTGTGTGCTGCCCCCATTCACTCAAATCTTTCAATTCTGTTCTTAGGGACCACAGTCACAACAGTGGCTATGACTGTATGGTCTTTACCCTTCTATGTTACATGTACCAAAAAAGAGCCAGTTAATATTTGTTGTCATGGCCATTGTGATAAGACATATCCTGACTTTACTTATTTTATTCTGGTTCTGAGTTGGAGCAGCTCTGCCCTTCTGTCAGTTGAGAGTCAAGCATCAGTAAAATGAGGTATAAGTGGAAATGGGGAGATTGTGGCCTGTTAAATCCACACAAAGAATTTGGGTGGAGTTATTGCATGGGCATTGCTGCATGCCTTTTCAAGTGCTCCGATAGTTTTTTGTTAACGCTTCACATAATTCATTTAGCACTACTCTTTCTCTCTTATGATGCATTTGTTACCTTTGATTGGAGTGTGTTTGGCTGATGGGTCACCTGGGGACAGGAACAGAGAGTTCCCAGAGCTCTGACCATGTAGAATATGAATTTGTAGAAGTTATAAATAAAAGTTTTCCATGAAAATTCCAATATTCTCATTCAGTAGTTCCATAATGATGATTGCCTAAGCTTCTGTTCTCTTTCTCTCTGGTGATCATTATTTCTCTTGTATATTTTATTCTGATTTTATTCTTAGTGTGTCAATTTGCTTTACTTTATTTGTATTGACGGATAGCTGTGATTAAAAAATCTATTTTGTTCCAAGTATATTTTTATCAGAATTACTGTCAGTATCTTTCCATCCATACCAAACACATTTTAAAGTGTCTCCTTATGTTACCCTGCCTACGTGACTAGATTTGGAGCTGTAGTATAGCTATTTTGTTTTGTCCCACAACTCTACCACTCAAACATGATTTTGCCTTGCTTTGACTTGACATGCAGGGCTGGGTCCCTCTGGTGCCCTGGACTAGGGCACTGATGCCGTTCCACTGCTCAGACTCAGCTTTAGGTCAATGCACATCACTCTGGACCTTCAGCAAGTAGAGTTTGTTGGGACAGCAGAGCTAGAAACAAGATACACTGGTAGAGCTGTGAACAGGAGGTACTGTGTAGTCACTCAGAGCACTTAGTATTTTCCATTTAACAGAAGATGGTGAAGGACAGAGGCTACCTGATTTTCCACAGAGACAGGGTGAACTACTAAGGCTGGGAACAGAGCCCAGAGACTCAGATTCCTATTGGCACAGAGCTACTGAGCTGAGCGAGCTTTCAGCTGAACACACTAGGTACAGCAAGTCACATCAAAGTCCCATTTAGAAGTTGGCCTAAGCAATGATATTATTCTTAGGCAATGTAGAATTTGCTTCTGTTGCGTTTTCCTAGTCTTTCACAGGCATGTAATACTAATTAAAAAGTCCCTACGGCATTTGAGACCCTGGCTTGCCAGGAAATGGGGAGATTAACTTTCATTGTACATAGAGATTTCACTTAGTTAACAGAGTGCTTTGAAGAAAGGAGGGACACACTGGAACAACAAGACTGATTCATGAGTCTCTTATTACAAGATTATCTGTCTTTTTATTGAGCTGCATATTTATTACATGGCCAGTCTCTAGTTACAGGCCAGTGATTGCCTAGGTTCAGGTGTTTACTTGGTGATGGCTGGGATGCCACATAAACAGCTGTAAAAAGAGCCAGTTACTCAATCCACTCCTGAAAATGTTTGATTTTAGGTCCCCAGTATTTCCAGGGTATGGTGTCAAAGATAAAAGCAGGCAGGAGGCTGTTCCGCCTTCTGGCAGAGCTCTCTGCTGGTGCCACTGCTGGAAGTGGTTAGAAATGTTCATATGTTCAATTTTTAGCAGGGGCAAAAGAAAAAGGTCTGGGGCAGTTGGCACCCTGGGGACAGGGCAAGGCGTATCAGAGTCTCTAATCCATTCCTGATACCTCTTGCTGTCAAGTGTTGGCATGGTGGGCTGCTTAGAGAAGGAAAGTGAAAATTCCTCTTGTTCTATCACAAGGCATTGGGGATTCATATTTTCCCCTTCCTAACTCTTTCCCTGCCACCTTTAAGGCATTACTGCAAAGAAAAAGATTTAAGTACACCTTTCCTGTTATTATTTCTAGTGTGTGAGACCTTGAAGATATCTTGATGATATGAGATGATGAAGATACCTTGATGAAATGAGATACCTTCGTGCTGTATAGGATGATAATGAAATATATAAAAATTAGCCAAACCCACAGGCAGTGGGATCATCAGTATTTTGTCCTGTGAGGCTGTTAAACCTCTCTGGATTTTTCTAATAGTTGTGGTACATAGTGTGTATGCCTTAACTGTACTACAAGAGCATACCTATCATAATGCAACCCCTAGTTTTTGTCTGCTCATATTTCTTCTGGTCCTTTATATTACACTCTTAGGAGAATCAAAAACTATGGCAGATTTTCAACAGTTAGATTCTGTGCATGGCTTAATTTGAGTCCTTCCCCAAACCAATTCCATGAATTAACTTTCAAACTGTTTCTTAAAAGCATTGCCAGCCTCTAATAAAATAATGGAAACAATATTAAAAATAATGAATTTGTAACTATATGGAGTAACAGAACCATGAGCAATTATCAGTGGTATTTAATAAACAAAACTCATAGAAGACATTTGATTACTTTTGGACTCAGTTACAAAATTATTGGATGAAAAGGAGACAGTGATTGTGATACATCTAGACTTCAATGTGTTATTTGAGAAAAATCCCTACTTTAAAAACCCCACAATTAAAAGTTGGCTTTAATAGAAAGAATTTTCTAAAATAAATTAGTAATTCAAAATGCAACAGCATTTTCATGAACTGAGAAGGCTAGAAAAATTGGAAGTTACTGTCATTTCTGTCTAGTGCTTTTCTTAGTGATCACAAAGGGGAAAAATGACATATTAATGAAATGTGTAGATTTGAGTAGAATGGAAAGAATTGCAATTATCAGTATGGATAGAAAACAGCATAAATGTTGCGTAAGTGCCATGACATCCTTCATAAAGCAGTAGGTGGATGGATAATTCATCTGTAAAGAGACCTGTTAAGCTGCACTTAGACTAAACTTTTGAGGACCTTAAATACTGTAAGGTGGAGATATGTCAAGCAATTTTAAAGTATTTTGAAAGGGCTTGACAATTAAGATCATGCAGGACTTAAGAGGGAACAAAGGCCTTGTATGTATGCTAGGTCTTCATGCTGAGAAAGTGGCAAGATATGAAAGCTATCTCCAACACACAGAGCATAAATACACAGAAGAAAAAAGAATTATCCTGGTGTTGTCTCAGAAGAATTACATAGAAAGGGTGTTGTGCAATCATACAAAGGTGTTCTAGGTCCTGTAGCAAGAGAGGACATCTTAGCAATGAGAACTAAAGCACCAGCTTGTAGAGTATTTTAGTGAGTGAAAAGATGTAAGCCACTGACTTTTGACCATTTTTTTGGTAGAAAACCGTTCTGGGAGCCAGTCTTTCTCTTCCATACCTAGTGAACATGAGACGGCAACTTAGAGAAGGGCAACTTAAATTTTTTCCCTTCTCCAAAGCTCAGATGTATCACAATAAAGGTACATAGATTTCCTTAATTTTCCAGAGGTTCTTCATCTGCTCCATGTTGAAATCCTGTGTGTGTTGCTCTAGCTGACATCTGTATCTCTGAGGAAGCACTAAGCTGTTGTTTTATCAGCGCAATAAAAAAAATAGTCCACCAAATGCAAGCAAAATGCTTTTGTAAAGGAAACTGGATGGTTTTCCATAACTACATTAGTGCTAATGCACTACCAGGTCTCTTTTTTCTTTTTCTGTGTGTTAATTTTGTTCTTCAGTCTCTCCATCTCTTCTAGCTTAATTACCCTCCCCAGACTAGAGACTGCTGCTGCCTTTTGGCTTCATTACCAGCTTTCATTTTCATTAAGAACCTTGTGCTAATGGACTGTTATAAAACAGAGTCATCACTGGCAGGTGTTGCCAAACGACTCTCAGCATGATGGCATTTCTGTGCAGTGGAGCAAACAGTCTGGACATTGGATTCATGGAGCATCCAAGGGCTTGCAATAGAAGGTGAAGAGAGATAAGTTTGGCAGATCAGTACTAAGAAGCTCTCAAATATTCACAATGATGAAAAAAGAGCACTACGAGTAGTGACCTTCTGAGACCACCAATAGTGCCAGCATCTCTTCAGGCTGCAAATATTACAGAACTGCTTCCCAAAGAGCTCTCTAGTAGTCACAAAAACCTAATCTTTATACTCTCCCAGATCAGAAGGGAATGAAAATCTGAACACCACCTCACTGACTAAGTGAAATCATATATCAAAATAAACTTTGTGGCTCATGTCATCCAACATTAATAATGGGAATGCGTATTTTTGCTGTAGCGATGTTGGTCATAGCTGCCTTAGCTGCCTTTGTGTGCCTTCTGAACTGTTCAGCAGTTGTTACAAATATTAATCATGAAAAAGCAAGGACTTCCTCTATTGTCCTTCAAGAAGCTGATTGTTCCAGCCGAATAACTAGAGGCATGTTGCAGAAGAAATACTGTCAGGTTTTGATTCTTAAGAGGGGAATAAGAGTGTTTCAGCACTAAGGAACTGTAATGAAGAATCATAATTCTGTGTTGATCTGAAATCTGTTAACTTTTGTTATTGTTTCCAGAAGACCATAACAGCTGCTTAGTTATGTACCAAAGCAAGTACTGAGCAGGGGGACATGATGGGTCCACTTGCAAATAAGCAAATGGTCTGTATTGCATATTCTTTTCTGGCCACTTTTGGATTTGAATATGCTTCCCATTTGTCCTTTCCTTTCTTACCAAATGCAAGCTTCACATCAGCTAAGTGATCTATGTATGCTTAAACATAGAGTGGCAGCATGGTATTGCTTGCCTAAAAGAAATTATTTTCTTCTATCAATTCTTTTTGTCCTTTCTCAAGGCCCTGCTCCCCTGCAGTAAAGTCTTTTTTGAAGATGGACCCATCTCACAGAGTAGTCAAAAAACACTTGATCTGACTGGCTGCAGGGTATGCATTTTGGCTGAGTGTAAGAAGGTATGCTTTCCTCTAGTTCTTGACCTTTTGGTAGTCCTTGGGCCGCTTCTGATAATGAATGGCTTTCAAAGGCTAGTGCAGTTAGTCTGCAGCAGTTCCTAGAAGAGAGTGGTGTCCATACTGGCATGCAATACACAACCAAATGCAGTTGCTCTTCCTTAAGCAGAACTTTTAATAATTGTATGGCAGATGGGATTTTTTTTACTGTGCCACTGTTTCCTTAAAATTCATTCTCTCCTTCAAAGGATGGGCTCAGACAAGACTTTTCAGACCAAAGGAAAATGTGTTTCACTGGGGGATCTGGATCAGATGGCTGAGGAAGAATACTCTCTGGAGTGTGCAGGGGAGCTCAAAGAAGACAATGACTTTAGTAGAAAGGGGCTTTGTAGCACGATGTGGCCATGGGAGTATATGGGGAGGAGTAACCAAAGAACCAGATCTTAGACACTGTGGAAGAACAGACCTTTTTCTAAGAGACCCTGCTAGGACTGTGCATGGTGTGCTGCAACCCCAAAGATTATGAAACTGCATGTTCAAAGTGTCGGGCAGGAGGGAGAAAAGGCCCCCAGTAAAGGCAAGGCAGGTAACGTTAAACCTCTCTTTTTTTCTCCTGGTCTGTCATATGTCCTTGCTTTTCATTTTGCCCATCCTAAAAATATATTTGGCTTAGTTTTGAGTATAAAGTACTTGTGGTCCTGCACACCACTTGTATAAGCATGGACGGGTGTGCCTTTAAGCTCTGATCACATCAGGATCCCGTAACAACTTTAAGGAAACTTCTGTAGTGACTACAGGGTCTTCATGCTCGCACTCAAGCACCATTGCTGCAGGTGAGAATATTTGACTTCAGGCTCTGCTGGTCTTGTATGACTCTTGCTCTTTTCAGCACTGAATAGTGCCAGAAACTTTCTGAACACCCGACCTCCCCTGTGGAAGTACAACTCCTGGACTTCCCTTTGGCTTTTAACCCTGTCAGAGACAGGGTTTAGTAATAATAATAAAAACAGACATCGTTATTGCTGTGTTGTCAATTTCTAGGCTGAAGTGGCTGCAGTTGAAGTCTTATTTTGCCTCTTTTATATGAGCAAATCTCATAGGAAATGTCAGTGTTTTAGAGTAAGGGGAAATTGCTCCTGGTTTGAAGCAAGGATAATGTAAATAGGTATAAATCTCTCTCTCCTTTCCTCTGGTAATTCTGTCTAGGTCACATTGTAAAGCTTTTCCAGTACATACTTAACTGTGACCTTGTGTTTCTTCTGTGTCTTTTCCTTGTACTTACATAGATGTTGTGTATGTCTGGAGGATTTCACTTGTAAGTGATCAAAGTTAAACCTGTGCAGAAACTGGAGCTCAAATCGCTTCAAAGTGGATTAGGCTAAATAATGAGAATACATCACTGGAGAATAATCTTATAGTGAATAGCAGGCAGTTTGGGGCAGAACATAAGTTGTTGTAACCTGATAAGACACGGGGAAAGGTGTTAAAGAGCATTCTAGTGGTGAATATTATTTATTAATACTGTTGCATTTATGTTCTGTCCTTTTTCCTTTTTTTTCTCCTGTCAGGCTCTGTAGTGCTAGGAAGAATTTTGTGCTAGGAAGTTTCTGAGTACAGAGGAGTCTGTTCTCCTGATCCTGGCTCTTCTATTATGTTTCTGTTGGAGTAGTAGGAAAGCAAGAGGCCAGTACTCCTTACTCTCCCAATGGCACTTCCAATCTGTGAGTCAGATTTCTTTGTCAGTATTGGCTATGTTCCCATAATTACTGTGTGGGCTAGGGAATGATTAGTGTCTTGTCTTCCAAGAGGAACAGGAGGAAGAGGGTCCCATAGGGAATTAGTAGCATAGGAGGGGATAAATCTGAGATATTCTTGACTATTTTGGGCATTAACACCATACATACTCTAAACATGAAATTTAAATATTCATCAAGAATGGGGTAGAGTTTTGTCTGATAAATTTAAAAAAGCCCTATGGTAGGCAGAGTCATTATCTTCCTCCAGAAGGTGATTTACTTGTTATTGCTGAGCTGTGACTCAGGCCTTTCCTTCTGAAGGGATAAATCATTCCTCACAGAGTAAATGTCACAGAGAGATGTATTGGTGACTCCTGAAAAAGTTGCCCTTTAACAGCTTCCTGGTAACATTTCCCTTGCAGCGCTTGGGTAAATGCAATGACAAAATAAAGGGAGCATCTATCCCCCTCTTCTGCCCCTCTTCATCACAGCCTGTCAGTCCCATCTCGGGGCTGTTGCATCTTAAAGGGAATGACTCAGACCACTGGCAGAGCAGATAATGCCAAGCCAGAAGGAGACTGGGCACATATAAATCTCAGGTCTTGGGACAGGAGCTGACTGGGACCTCTGCGTAATCGCAGAGGCCACGCTCTGTGGTGGGGTACGTCAAGACAACTGTGTTGGAGTTCAGGGAACTAAGGCTAATCAATATCAAAGAAGAATCTTCTTGATAAATTAATGGTGTAGGAAGCAGGTAGTTCAGGGAAGGCTGGAAGATCAGAAGGTGGAAGGCAACAAGCACTGATGAACCTTAGGTTTATGGTTGAGAGCCAATAGAGAAATTATCTCTTAGCAAAAGAAGGAATTATTTATTATTAATCAAAAGAGGTGTGGACAGCAGGTCAAGGGAGGTGATTCTTTCCCTCTACTCAGCTCTGGTGAGACTCCACCTGGAGAATCAGCTCTAGGGTCACCAGCAGGAGGGGGGACATGGACCTGTTGAAGCAAGTCCAAAGGAGGCCACTGAGATGTTTAGAGGGATGAAGCACCTTTCCTGTGAGGAAAGTCTGAGAGAATTGGGATGCTTGATCGTGGAGAAGAGAAGACTTTGGGGTGACCTAATTGCAGCTTTCTAATACCTGAAGGAGCCTACAAGAAAGATGGGGAGGAACTTTTTACAAGGGCATGTAGTGACAGGATAAGGGGAATGGTTTCAAACTGAGAGTAGGTTTAGATTAGATATTAGGAAAAAATTCTTTACTGTGAGGGTGGTGAGACACTGGAACAGGTTGCCCAGAGATGTTGTGGATGCCCCATCCCTGGAAATGTTCAAGGCCAGGTTGGCTGGGTTTTGGAGCAACCTGGTTTAGAGGAAGGTATTCCTGTCCATGGCAGGGGGTTTGAACTAAATGATCTTTAAGGCCCCTTCCAACCCAAACCATTCTATGGTTCTTTCATGTACCATCCTCATCACTGTAATAATTCCTGATTTTTTATGGCAGCAGATTTATATGGAAGGATTTGTCTAGGCTGGGAGTTGAAAATGGTATATTGACATTTTCTCATGTAAGTCATCGCTAGGAATATAGTTACCTTGGCTGGCAATGACTGATTACTCTTTCCTTCTGACAGCAAAATTAAGTGTTGGATTTTAGTCCTGCTGTGAACAGGAGGGGATAGGTGGTCTCATTAGAGGTCCTTGCCTCCTTCCCTGTGGTTACTTCAAAGGGGCTCAGGCACTGCATGGCTGACAATTTATCCTTAATTTCTTTAGATCTCCAAGAAAGCAAGTGTAGGCCTATTAAATACAGGCAAATTCCAGCTTGAGGAAGCCACCTCAGTTCTTTTCTCTGAAATCTGCAAAAATAAGCAACCAAAGGCTTATTAAGAGTGAGCATCTGTAAGTGAGTTGTGCAAATATGTGGACAGGTACTGTAGTGACAGACATTGCTGCAGAACTCCAGAGTTCATCTCTACAGAGGTCTTGGTTTATCTTTCAAGGTGCAGAGCAAAACTGGATCACATGAAGATTTAGAGTAATGTAAATAAGTTAAGGCCAATTATGGTGGAGCATATTAATATGCTAAGTGAGATTGATCATCAGTGAGATTTTGCAGGAAGAAGGGAGAAAGGAGGAGAATTCAGAGCTGTGAGAAAATGTTTTCAAATATTGTCCAAAGAAGAGAAACTTTGTTTATTTACTGTCTGGAGAAACAAGGCTTCCCATGGGTGTGAGTACTGCCACAGAACTCTAGAGATAACAAAATTGTTGTAATAGAATTAAAAATAGTTGTATGAGTATATGGTCTGACTGTACTTTAGTTTCCAAAAATTGAATAAATTTCTAGTTGTAATAATAAACACCTTTCTTAACAGCAAATGGAGTGTAGAGCCAAAATGCTGCAGGCACAGCAGCTGGAACAAAAACTGGGATCCAGAGATGTTTTAAACAGAAGCATGCCCAAAAGTACACTTTCTAAGCACTGAAAGACCAACCCTACAAGAAGTGGAAGAGTGGACCTTGACACTGTCCCTACAAAATATTCTCTCCTTGGATCTAAATGGTGTCTTCTAGTTTTGTGCAGGTCTACTGATTTCATCTGTGTAACTTCTAGAATTGAATATTGCATCCTGTATTTTCAGAATTTCTCAAAGTTTTGATACTGGGGACTCATAGTAGAGGTCAGTAAAAGAGAACAGTGAGCAATTTTTCTCAGGAACCTTGAATAATAGCTCTTTAAGGTTGTGCTATTGCTGCAGTAAATTCCCAAGGTCCAAAATTTCTCTCATCTTTCAAATGCTTCATGATGTCCCAGCTGAATTAGTGAGGCCTATATCTTTCTCTTTCCACTGCTGAGATATCTTAAATCTTCCCTTTTTTCTCTTTTTCCAGACCTGGAACTACTGGCATAAGAGTGTTTCCCTGATCAGCACCAGTAATTGGAACAGCCTCAAGTGTTTCAATTTCCTGTTTCCTTACTCTTTAGCTATTTTATTTTATTGCTCAAAACTTTGAAGAAAGGTAGAAGTGGTATGAAAGAGAGGAGAGAAAGCTCTGTTGCATTCATAAAATGTTAGATGCCATCTCCTCTTCTTGGTCTCCTTGGTAAGAATCCAGGAAAAAGCAGAACCGTTTAATAGATAAGCTAGATACTAAACTTAGTTTGTAAAGAGAAATGTGAATCAGGAGTTAAGGATCTGTGAAAGCACCTCATCCATTTCCTTGCCAGTGCTTTGTATGGCATAAAGTTAAAATAGCAGTGTCCTTATGATACATTTTCTGCTGCTGTATGCGCCATGTGAAGAAAAAATGCCTCTGTGTGCGTGTGTGTGTGCATATGCGTGGGCAGCTGGCTCATTTGTTGCTTAGGTATTCATTGGAGATTCCTGTCATTGTTCCTCATTTTATTAGCTTTTGCCAAGTACTTCCACTTTTACTAAGGACCGCAGGGTTTATGGCAGCGATATTTCTCACAGTGTCAGAGATAAAATATCAGGCTAATCACAGACTCTCTGGTAATGTAAGTTGCAAAGGAGAAGCAGTCTTGTTTTGAAGAAGTCCTGCCTGGCAGTATTAAGTCTCCTGTTGGATAAGCAGCCTGGAGAATTTGGTACACTTCATGGTCTCTAGGAAGGTAAATGATTTGTCTTAATGCTGGGGACAGAGAGGGGAGTGATCTAATTTCAGTTACTACTTTTCTTCCTAAGCAATAACTCAGACTCTCTCATATGTAGGGTTTCATCCTAAGAGGAGCTAAGCACCCTGGACTCCACTGGTGCCAGAAAGAGTTTGATGTGTTTGGTCTCCTATTGAATGGAACACCTGTGAACAAATGCTTTCCAAACAGACCTTTTCCCATGGAAGGGGGACATAGGGAAAGGAAACAAAGACAAAACTGTTCTCCCTAGCCCACTTCCTTTCCCTTTTTGTTATTTTTAATTTTTCTGGGTTGTTTTTTTTTTTTTTTTTTTTTTTTCAAGATTAAGAAAATCTCCTCTCTTTGGCCTCATGTGGAGCATGATCTCCCAAAGGGAAATGAAGAAGGGAAAGGGATGGTATATTTGTTTTTCTGGGGGAAAAGACATTGATTCTACCCTAAAGTTAGGCATGTCCCCCCATATTAGAGCTAGGCTGCTGAACAAATCACTTTTGAGGAATGGAGGTCTAGGTTCCTTTCTGCTAGGACACCTGAGTGTCACATCCAACCCTGTCTCAGTTATTTCAAGGTCTTACAACTTGATTATTCTGAAGACTTTCCTAGAATAACATATATATCTTTGGGATAACATATAAATACTTTATCTAGCATGTGCTTCGTACATATGCATATTCTGGGACACTTGGAGGAGCTGCTGTCAGTCCTACCACTGTTAAGATGAAATTAGTGTAGAACCTGAAATACAGTGTTCCAGGAAAAAACGGGCCTTAACAAACAAGAAATAAAGGGTAGAGCGTCTTGTGGCAGCATAGAAGTAATTACAAGCTGATGGGCTGGTCACCTTCATTTAGAAGCCATGTCGAGTTTGAGAGGGAGGAGAAGGCAAAATCCATTGCAGAAGGCAGTCTGAAGAGCAGTCTGCCTCATTTTGGCAGGAGCACGGGCTCTGAGTTTTTAGAACATTAAAACAATTATGAAATTAGGTCACAGATTCTACTAATTCAGCCCTGATCAGCTTCCCCACTTCTAGTAACAATTAAATGCTTATCTCTTCCTTTCACATACATTAAATTAATCAGCCATGAGCTAAAAGTAATACAGTGCTTTGGCTTAGACCCACCACATTTTCCTTGTAGCTTGGACCTCTGCTGGCTCAGTTCGTGTGTAGAGGACTGAGAATATCTGTGGCAAAAGTATAGTGTTTCTGAACAAATATAATACTATAGTACTCAACTGAACAATTTTGGTGAGGTCACCAGAGGAGGGGGGATGTTTTGGTATAATATTCAGCTAGGGAAATTATAATGATGTGTGTTTCAGCAGCAGTTATTTATTAAGCCTGGTACTATCCATCTGCTCAGTAAGAGACAATCCTTGAGCGAAAAACTGTAAACCCACAGAGCAAATAGACATTAGAGGAAGAGAAAGACAGGTCATTAAGAGATACAGAAAAAGAAGGAAGTGCTTGTCTGTCCCAGTGTATATCCCAACCACTTGTTAAGCTTGTGTCTCAGGATCACTGAAAAAGCATCTGCAGAAGTCAAATAAATTTGAGGGTAAATAGGGTTCAGGACTAAGTTTTTCTAAGGCATAGCTGTATGCTCTAGTAGAGGCAAGTGTATTGCCACTCACTTTCTAATCTAAGTCATCCAGATGTGAGGATTTTCTTCAGGATGGTAAATAGAACTTGACACTTGATTGTCAGGAGTTTCATTTGACTTTTGTTAGTGCAGCGCTACACCTGAGTTAAGGTGACCACACTGTTTCTTGGCAGAACTAGCTAACATCTAGCCAGCTTGCAGCTTAGGGTTGCCTCTTGTTGACCAGGTAAATGTGTCCTCAGTTTCTATTAGCTTTGTCCCTCTTTGTGGGGCTGCACACACCATTTGAGAGACAGCTATGATGTCTTTGGGTGTAGATGTTAAATCAAGACTTTCAAGAGTAATAGTACCAGATCTATCACTTTTTATATAGCTTTGGGCATGCCTTACAACCCATCCTTTTGATTTTTTTTCATTTTTGGTCTATGAAGTTAAACTAATACATGCACTCTGGGATGCTTTGAGGATTAATTTGCTTGCAAAACCCACTATGCAGAGCTATGAAGATTGTACATAAAGAAGAACAGTTAGTAAATTGTTTTCTTGGTGAAGCACCTTGGTGCTTCAAAACTTCAAAACACCAACATGTTTTGAAGCATCTTGATAGCTTTAAATTACAGTATTTGTTATCATTCTTTGTCACCCTTTTCCTAAAGAAGGGCTTTCACTAGAAATTCAGGGTGTGAAGTGCTGCAATTAAGATGTATCAAAATACTGTTGTGACTTCCAAGCCTGGAAGCTGCAGGTCAAATCACAGGCCTTCTGCAGGGCTAAGTATGGGACTCAAAAGTAAAGACAAAAGAGGCCATGTTGAAAAAGGCCCAGCATTTTATTTACTGTGTCTTTACACTGCACAGAGATTTCTGCTGCATATCTGAGTCAAGCTTGAATTTTCCTTGCCTCAGGACACAGCCTCTTCTTACTGTTAGTGTAATCTATCTCATTTAAAATGCTTTTGGGAAGTCTTCAGACTACATACACTCCTATGCATCTAAGGAAAAAACCTACTATAACTTTGAATGCTATTAAATTAATGACAAAGATAAAAATATGTACTACGACTAAGTGTTGAGGTGTACTACTTAGGAGTGTGGGCTAGGGAAGATTACCCAGATTTGTCTGCATTTGTGATATTATGCTTTCAATTTTATGTGCCTTAAAACTGCTGTATGGATGTAATTTTGCTTAGTGCTTTTTCCCGATTGGAAAGAACATTACTACATCTTTCAACAGTATGCTGCTATTTGTACTACCAGGCCAAGGAAGCAGTGACTTACATCTGTGAAATACAGAGTAAAGCTGATGGAACTGCTGTTTGTGTGAGAGGAAACTTGGCCTTTGAGTTTTCCAGGGGAGAAGAGGTGGAAAAAAAGCTGTTTTCCATGTGTAACATATATAGGTCTGTTGGAAGTACTTGCTGAAGTGTTGATTTGTAAGCAATGGACTAAGTTGGATTTGAGGATAAGAGAAATTCAAAATGATAAATGCAGGATAGAGTCAGTTGTGGCTGGAGGGTGTCAGCTGAGGTTGGGCACAAACCCACGTGTGTTAGTGGTACCCTGGCTGCTGTCATGGGGCAAGAACAAGGACTTTGCTGGTAGGCAGGGGTGATGAATGGCCCCAGGGAGCATGTGTACAAGAAGTAGTTATGTGATATAGGGTGCACACTGCAAGCAATTACAATTTGAATAAGTTATCAATGGAAGGAGGTAGGGGACTGGAAAGCAGCTTTATTAACCCCCTGAAGCTATGTTCACAGTGTTTTAAAAAAGTTTATGTATTGCTGTGAACTGAAATCATAGTGACAAATGCTGGTGCCCAGAGAGTTTGTGATCACAGTCTCTCTAGCAGGCAGTGCTTTACCAGAACAATTCAGAGCAACAATCCACTTATATTTAAAATAAAATGCATGAGGAAGATGAAGTGTAAAACCCTGGACAAGGACAAACCTTGTAATAAATCCCTCCTCAGGTTTTCTTACTGTGTTCTTTGGCTTTGCTGCCTCAGGAAACAAACATTCCTGGTGCTATCTATCCCATTTTGTGCTGTGATGTGGTCATTTAATTCTAGCTGAGCTGAGTGAAAGGGGAAAAAAGCTGGGGGAAAAGCTGACTGACAAAATACTGGTCCAAATCAGGGTTATATATTCAGGAGAAGCAACAGGGAAGACGCCAACCCATAAGTAAAACAGTAATGATGGCTTTGCACCACCTTTGTGCCTCCAGGTTTTGGAACACCTTGGTGGAGGAGTGGCAAGACTGCCTTGTGTATTTTGATCTAGCAGCTCACAGCTGCTCAGTTTGAGGGGTCTGTTGATTGTGGTTCGACCCAGGAGCCATGTCCTCTCTTTTCATCTGCACCTCCTTTGGTGTATCACTTGCTGCAGGTTGTGAAAGGGCAGCGGAGTGACACATGCATTATTTATATCTCCCAGGGTTCTCTATTGTAAGAAGTCCATAGCAGGGCTAAAGTAGAGCTTATCAAAGCATTCAGCAAAATATATTTTTGACAAATTTCTTTAATGAAATTTCCTTTCTCTCAAGGGGAGATGAGCAAACCAGAAAAAAATTCTAATTTTACATGTCTAAATTTAAATGCTTCATTTTATTTTTCTAGTAGCATCCACTTGATACATTTCAGTGATGAAAACATTTCTCTGAAGTTTTGACCTTTCTCAAAATTTCAAACAATAAAATAAAGGCAGAAAAATCACTATCTTTATAACAAGATCATGTTCTAAACCAGCAAAATCTGCCCTGATGATTTAATAGGATCATAGAATAGCTCAGGTTGGAAGGCATCTTGAAAGATCATCTGATCTTTGTTAGGCTTTTTCCCCTCCCCAAGTTTGCTCAAAACTAATGTCCACCACCACAGCTAAATGTACCATGGCTGGTGGTTAAATATTTCAAGGGAGGCTCTTTTTATTTTTAGTCTTTAAAAATACAGTGATATTTTTTCTGGAAGCCTTGGAGTTTTCGCCCCAGAATCCTAATTAATTCCCAGTTCAGGTGATTCAATTCCTGTTTTGCGTTTCCCCTACTGTTTCAATTGATTACAGTTCAATCTGTATGCCTCTCTTAAATAATCTGCAGAGTGCATTTAAACAGCCTCTATGCTGTAAAAAAGGTGGCTGTGTATCAGGGATGGGAACAGTGATTTAATAGTTTGTAAGTAACGTGCTTGGAGATTCCTGGCATGAAAGTTGATAGGTAAACACAGTACTGTGCAATTATTACTTATAGAAGAAACCTTATCAAGTTTATATGAGTTTAGACTTATATATTCTCAAGATTTGTTTGTCTCTGTTTCCTCAGTTTGCTGAATCTCTTTTTCTCTCTTTGGCATCTTAAGTAGTTATACTTGCAAAGAGTGTGGCTGAGAACCTTAAATGATACATTATTTGGTTTGTAAAATAGTATATTTACACTTATTTGGAATCTGGTTTCTTTTTCTTGGTTTCTAAAAGGAGAAGCTAAAGAAGTAACTCATTTATCTTCCTTCTTTTTCTTTCCTAATCAGTTCCCAGGAGTCACTGCACAAAGTGTGCCTGGGGGAGACACAGGCCTGTTTTCATACCAACATAGGAAGATTTTTCTCTGTGATAATTTCTGTCTTGGAGTGGACAGACTATATCTGAATTTATGCTTATGTAAAAGAGATATGGCAATAGCCACCTTATGGGGATATTTATATTTGTTATAATGTATTATTTCCACAACACTGTGGCTGTTTAACCTGCTTTTCTTGCAATTAGAAAATACAATCAGTGATTTGAAACATACAAATTTGCTGATACAACTTATAGAAAAGAGATCTTATTTGTTTTCAATGAGATTAAGCAGTAAGTGAATGTAAAGCTTAATTTTTACCATTTATGAAGAAATTGGTGTGGATTTCTGAGGGGTAGACTCAGATGCTGCCTCTGGCACTGTAGAAGCAGAACTGCTGACGCAGTGGCTGTAGGGCTCTCACGGCTCCTCTCGGCGCTCAGAGCCCCGGCTGTCAGCCTGTAGAGACACCACTGTGTGAGACATCATTTGCAATGCAGCATTGCGTGCGGGGCCCTGGGTTTGTGACATTGGCTTAGAAAACACTGAGTAACGCTTTTTGCCTGAAAATGGCTTGTAAGGCCTCTGAGATTCTCGACCACAGGGAAGAGCAGGAAAGTTGTTCTCCTGGTAGACTTAGTCTGGTGGTGTCACCTCCCAGAGAAGCTGGCTCAGGTCCTGTAGCATGAGATAAGGAAGCACTGCAATCAGGTCAGCTTTATGTGCGGTCAACGTGCAGAGGACAAACCCAGCAGCTGATGCATTAACTGAGAACAAGTTCATTTGGATTTAAAAAAATGTTAATGATCACTTTGAAACACTGAGAGTCTATGAGGGACCGCCTGCCTGGAATGAGCATTTACCATATGGTGCCTTTGGAAGCTAATACCGATTCTCATTATTTTAAACGATTACAAACATTGCCGGTGTTTTGTAATAATCTCTATTGTCTAATTAAAATGCTCTCAAAACTGGCTTGTTCTGCCTGCTAACGAATATTGATTTGAACAGCTGAGTTTGTCTTGTATGAGTGATGTGAATGTGCTAGCTGCCATTCTGCAGTCTCTTTTGCTGAGTAATTAATCCAGGAAGAAGAGACTAGAACTGAGTGAGTAGATGTCCTGATTAACCTAGAGCTGTGATCAGCCTCGCTAGGAGGACCTACAGCTTGCACCAGAATTTTCCATTGCATACTTGGGAAAGTTTTGTTGTTGGTGGTGTTTTGGGGATTGAAAAAAAAAAAGAAAGAAAAAAATAGTGAAACTTGTTGCAGAAAAGTTAAGCAGGAATATTTGTATAGGAATGGGATACCTGAGTTTGCACATTTCTGTCATTGCTGATGCATAGTCATTCCTAGGAAAGTACTGGATAAACTTCATGATCAGATAGTCCTGGTGAAGGCCACTAACAGAGGTAATGGAAGTGCCTTTCTTCCCTTCCCTTTTGCAGTTGATACTGATACTGAAATTGGACAGATAGAAAATTTCTAACACAGTTTTGAGTGTTAGAAAGCAGATATTATTTATTACAGCATGCTGGTCTTTCAGAGGATCCTTCCTCTAATCGAACGCCCCGAGCATTGGGTAAGCAAAGTATTTATCATACACACTGATTACATATTCATTAGCTATCCCCCCATACGTGATATATATGAATCACTTTATTTCATATATTTGCACCCCTTCTTGGAAGTACTTATATGGTTCTTTGAGGTCCGTCTTCAATGTCCGGTGTCCTTTTTAGGTGGCTCTTCCTCGTCCCCCGCTTTTGAGTAAGCACGATATTGTTGTTTTGTGTAACTTCTTTGTCAGCCTTGCAGAGCTGAGCTGGCATCCTGCTTGTGTTTTGCATGACTTCTGTTTGCCCGGGTTACATCCTTTATCTCCTTCTCCACTGTTCTGTTCTACTGTCCTTATCAGACTAAAATGCTGTTTTGTTCTACTGTCCTTATCAATACTGCTTCTAACAATATGGATTCAAAGGATCAACATAGACTAGAAGAAAGGCTTAAAAAACTAGTTGAGAAACTGAACTTTTTTTTTTTTTGGTGAAATTTAAGTGGGTAAATGTGAGACACATGTTGGAGTAACCTGAAGAGACTCCTTTATCTGTTTTCATTAAGTAAATTTGTTGCATGTTAATGCGGCAGTTCCCTTCCACAAATAAGATCATGCTTGAATTTAAAACAGGAAAAGAATGTGTGTACTGTGAGCCCTTTGACTTCTTGGCCTCTGTAGTTCATGAGGACTTTTTGTCTTCTGATAAAATTTTGGGAATTTTGTTCTCTGATAAAAATTGATCAGCAGTTCATTTACTTTACCAGCTTACTTCTCAAGGAAGGAAAGCTCTGTGCACTGGAACAACCTTCAGAGAGGATTGCCTATGTACTGGGACATCTAATATCTCTAGTTGATAGACAGAAGGGTGCACTGAGACCCAAGTCAGTCAGGGCTGACTTGCCAACAGTAGTAAAAAAGCTGGGATCCTGGCACCAGTCGCTGATGTTTCATGTGTTTTATATGGTTCAACAGTAACTGAAGTAGTTACAGAGAAAGAGGGACAAAAATCTCAAGGATATGTGTTTAAATTTAGTAGTGGCACCTGATAAGGAAGAAAAGGAAATCATGTTTTCCTTCTTGCTTAGGGTAAATTCTTATTTTTAGTTAAATTTTTAGTGGTTTTCATTAATGGAACGGGGTTAGGCAATTGGTTAGAGGAAGTTTGAAGGACCTGAAGAATGAGGACGTTTTTGTCTCAGTCCTAGAGAGCAGAACAATATGCCTAAGCTCCAAAAAGGTTGAAACACAGTTTGGTAAACTTACCTCTCTGAACAAGCAGCCTTATTCCCCAGGTGCATGATGTTGGCACATCTAAAGACCAGAGGCTGCAGGACATTGCTCACATGTTATGGTGCCATTCATCTCCCTGCCACTGTTTCAATCCAGATTAGCTCAATGGGAAATACAGGACGGTTCTCGCTGATGAATGCTCGGTGACATCCTTTAGGTTAGTGATCAGTTTGCAGGGTTTCAGTCCTTATTTTTGGGCTGCAAATTCATTAAAGTTTTTTTAGACTGCTGGGAAAACCCAAAAGAAGGGCCAAGATGAGCCTGAGAAAATAGTGAACTGTTCATGTTTTTCTGAAATTAATTCACATTTGCTCCTACTATTTTAAAGACTTCTGAGAGAATGGAATGTATATGAAACTGTCTTTGTAGCTACTATACCACTTAATCTACTGCCTTGCATAAATCAGTCCAATTTTTAAATTTTAAGTTTATAGTTACATTGAGCTTGTAAGCAAAATAATTATTTCATTCATATAGTGCAAATTCCTTAATACTGTGTATAGAGCTGTACAAAACTTAATAGCTGTATCTGCTATGAAAGTTTTTTGTTCTGTGTCTTTTGGCTATTATTGCACGAAGGATGACAAATTCTGTTGTTCTGAGAAATGAATGAAAAACCAGATAAGAACTTAGTTTGAAATTTGCTTCAGATTTGTCCCAAGGTTGGGAAAATTATAAATACTTTTCTTCTATTATCCTAAGTCTTTGTACGCATGGATCCTGGCCAAAAAGGCTTTTCATGTGGTATTTTTTAATTGAATTGATACATCAAGTTCATGGGTTTTTCTCTCTATTTTATTCAGGACTGTTCTCAGGAAATTCCCAGCCTGATTTTTGCACAGTGTGGATTTCAGCTGAACAAGTAGAAAAAATGATCTCTTTTTCTCTCTTATTTTGTTGCTTCAAAAGTGTCAGTCTTGCTTCAGAACAGGGAAATTTAAAACTGACACTTGATTATTTCCCACATTGTTTAAATGACTGTCATGATTCTCTTGTTAATTAAAAGCATTGTAGTTGAGAGCTCCAAATATGACTCTATCATGAAGTCCCAAAATATATCTATTTCTCAAGTTTGGCAGTAGCATACTACTTAAGATGTATGTGAAATTATGTAGGTGAAAAACTTGGACAGTGTTTTACAACCTGAACTGACACTGAGAATATGTCTGATAGAGCTGTTCTTTTTGCTTGGATATAAGGGAGATGCTAATTTTTTCTTGGTTTGGGAGGTGGAGGAAAGTACAGTGTAAATCAAAGTGTAGGTATATTTAAAAGTTGACATGTGAAAAAAGCCAGATTTTTTTTGGTGGTTTCCATTGAAAAAAATGTGATCTGATACATATATTTTTAGGTTTTACTCATGTTTGGAACCCTGAAAGCTAAGAGCCTAGATGGTTAAGAGCACTTTTAAAACTGCTGTTTGGGGTTAGATGCAAAACCATGCAAGGCACTTTAAGCTGGTGGCTTCAAAGAGGCAAAAGCATTTCCAGATCTGTGGTCTGATAGGACTCACTGTGAGGTCAATCTGGCAGTGACTCTTGTGAAGGGAGATCCTCAGACCATAAACCTGGAGCACAACTGCACCATTTTTGTACTCCTATATACCAGACAAGAAGGATGGAAAAAGGAGCATTTGCTGTGGATGATGACTTTTTGTAAAAACTGTGTAAGAAGTGCAAGAAGTCTGGGAAAAATGGTTGCCCATGGGCCCCCACTTCCATTGCTGCAAGATAAAAGCCAACTTTGAAAAGGATCAGCACTGTAAAATGCAGCTTTTCTCACAGTACCACTACAGGAATATTATATAAGAATACTTAGAAGTATTCTCTTGCCCAAGACAACATGTAAATGTGGGACAGCAGCCAGTGGAAAGATGTGGGCACATACTGATCCTGTGTTTACAGGTGTGTAATATAAATATATGTCTATATATTTATATATATATATACATATATATATATATATATGTATCCATTTGGCTTTGGCTTCTGAAACACAATCCTGATCTCCTTGTCAGCCTCCTCCATCTCCCCCTCTCTTCCTTTGTTATTTAACTAAAGCCTAGAACAACATGTCTGTAAAAAAAAGCTCCCAACTGGAAAAAGCTGTCGACTAATGCCTCTCATAACTCTCCCCTAAATCCCAAATTAGGGGAGCCTTGTCTGTCTTGGCTCAGATTAGGTTTCAATTCTGGACATTTGATAAACCCCTATAATGAGGTTTGTTGTGGTGTGAGACCTTGCTATGGAAGAATGTGCTTAATTTTTTTTCAAAGAAGAGAGGGATGAATGGCCTTACTTTGGGTGAGAGGCAGAAGGTGGTCTTTGATGGAGTGGGGCTGCTGCAGGCAGGGCCTGCCAGGGGTGCCAGGGCCATATGAGGGCTCCCAGCATAGGCACAGAGGCCTACCTGCCCTGACAGTGTGGCCAGGGGCAATCTGGGCTCCACACATCTGTGGCTGCATTTCAGTCTGCTTTGATAGCCATAGACTTTTACAGAACACTCAGCTTAAAGGGGGAAATTAGTGTCATGGGGGCTGTTTTCTTTATGGGAAAAGACTTGGCTGGATGGAGCAGCCAATAAAGATTTTAATGTATTTTCTCAGTGCATAACCCACATATTTCAGCTCCCTGGATGGGGTCTTTATTTCTGAGGTGAATGACTGAGGAACACTTCCAGGGGGTTGAGAAAGTACAAGGTTTTCTGGAAGGTGAGATGTTTGATTTTTAAAATCTAATGTTAACTTTTTAGGGTGTGACTGTGGCTGGGCAAATAAAAAGGCATTAGTTTCACAGACAGAAAGATTTTCCCCTGCTTGAGTTGTTGAGCCTATTGATAGAGCACTCAGTTGTAATGCTGTCAGGGGATATTTACCATTGTAACTTGTCTACCATTACTTTGACCTTGATCTTCAACCTTTTTTATTTTTTTAAATTATGTTGTTAATATTATTATTTTTATGTGAATTCGGCACTGGTGACTGGTCTGTGATGAACATAACCAGAGATAGATTGAAGCCTTTCTGTCTAGACCTCATCAGAAGTGTAGCCTCATCCCTTGCCAAACGTTGCTGTTCCCTGCTGTGAGGAGCAGAGGTTCCACAGCTATTGCTGAGAGTGCAGGCTGATTCTGCATCTGTATTCTACAGATATTTCATATGCCCTGCTTATTATTGGAGAAAATGAAGTGTCAGCCTGTGAGACTGTCTTGTAGTTTTCCCCCGCCTTCCCTATGTACTTGCCATAGTGATTTCTAAAATTCCTGGAACTGTTAGTCTGTACTGAAATCATTACAACTGCTGTACCCTGGTATACTCAGCTGAGGAGTCTGGGGAGGTTTATGAGATGGAAAAGGACTGTTTATTACATAGGTAGAAGCTACATAGCTGTAGAAGGTATCTTAGCTAAGGACTGAGAGTCAACAATAGAGGTACGTTTGGTTAAGAATGCCAACTGACCTAACTTATACTGGGTTGTCCCACCATCCTGAAAATAATGATGTAATAGCTCAGTCATGTGCTGCCTAGACTGACTCCTGCTGCAGGGCAGGGCTTAAGACCACTAGTGATGGGGCTATGCTGTCTGGAGCAGGAACATGCCACTGAAGGGGGCTACTGGAGCTGTGAAAAGGATTGTCTTCCTTTTTGGTTGATTTCTAGCATGGGAGGGCAACCGTAGCTGGGACTTGTAGGAGGTTAGGTTGGGAGTTATGGCCCTTAGCTAAGATTACACAGGATTCAAAGGGTTCTCCCAGATGCGAGTCAAGTTTTGGAGCTTTTAGGGTCCTGTTGGGGTTGGACTCTGGTACTGGGGTTATGTTTTGTCTTTTAGACTTCCTCAGGCGGGACACTGCAAGTGTGTTGGAGCTCTAAGTACACTAATAAGCCCTAATAGCCGTGATGAACCTCAACTGGAACTCTATTTAAGTTTAGTATTGGAGCGTCAATCTTCTTTCTGAGCTATGATGGAGAAGGGTTACCAATTTTTGACTAGCTGCAGCAATGCCTGTGCCTAGCCATAGAATCATGTGATCTGGACTTCAGCTTGTGGCCTTTGACTACCTGGCTTGATTTTTGGCCAGCTTCATCACCATGGTTATGCCTGGCAATTTCAAGACCTCATCTTATCTCTAACATATGGAAAGATTTCCCAATTTGTCTTTGGAACTGCCTTGTTGTTAGGATACTACTTTAAGATCTGGACTCTTTATTGGATGTGGCTGCCATCTCCGGGTTTGTCTTCCTTGTGTGCTGTGGGACAGGCTCTGGCCAGTAAGGCTCTGGTCTTGCTGGTCCCATTGTTCCCCACAGTTCCCACCCCTGAAGGAAAGGCTGTCCTCCAGTGTTCCCTGATGCTGAGTGAGAATCAACAGGAATCCTTGGTTTACTGCTAAAATCATTATCTTTAGGATTTCCTGGGATAAGGTAGAGGTTATGATTTTTAGAAGGTAGGATTTAGTGTTGAGACCTATGAGGTTTTCCTAAGCCAAGGGAATGTGGTGAATCTGCAGGGTTTTGAAGCTGCAAATAGCATTACAGACTGGTGTAATGCAAGCTAGAGTGAAGAAGTGCTGTGGAGGATCCATCTGCTCCCTTCCCAAAAGGGCTCTACAGGATATTTGGAGACTTTGGTCTGAAGGTTTTTAGGGTACAGTCAGTTGCCTGCACTTGTTCTTTGGGTATTCTTGGGTTTGGGACCCCAGAACAACTCTTCAGGAAAAGATTAGGAGTGTAGAAGTCCAGCCAGGTTACCGCCATGCTATTTATTTTAATGATTTAAATTCCAGACTGGATTTAAGCTTGATGCCAGGAAGTGTTAGACTACCTAGGTCAATTATGTTCATATTTCCTATCCTGTGTAAATAAGGTGAGGTATCTTGACTCCTGAACTCTTTTCTTGTCGCTGTAGTTATCTACTAAGTAATGAAACTAGGGCATTGAAGTATACATTTTATTTGGCTACCAGTTTGCTATTTGACCATAAGTTGCTTATCTCAAACTTCTGTGAATTCCTTCTCTCTAGATAGCAAACTAGAGGGATGGTAGATCTGTCACTGTTGTTTTTATACTGCATCTTTGTCTAGTGAGATGGAGATTATTGTGGACAGCTGTAAGTTACTGGCCACTATATATATATATTTGTAAGAAAATAATAAAGTACTAGTAAGGAACTGGTAATATTGCTGCTGTATTGCTGTGGAGAGTTCCTGTCGAAGAATCTCACAATAATAAACTGACTTATTTCATGGCACTGAATAGGGGCTAGACTTGAATTGGTAACTATGTGATAAAAAGCATAAGAATAACATAACTGGCTACTGAGTTGGATAGTCCAAAGACTGAATTTCTTATCTACTTGAACATCCATCTTATTGTTTGAACCTACCTGGAGCAGAAGAGATCTGTCTGAGCTGGACAGGGGTAGAAGGACAAGCAAGCTGCATTTGGCTTGTCCATAGCAGCTTCAACATTTTTCTTCCTGTTATCAGTATGTTTGGCCCTCCTGCTGTTAGCAGGACTTGAACATCTATCTGTACATATGCAACCTCCCAGGGAAACTATTGAGAAAATCTTATGTACTCTTATGGAGACTGAAAGCACATCAAATGTATCACTGGCCTTTGGTCATTTAATGGCACCAGCCACTCTTTGTCCATTTCTTGCTGATGGTTGAGAGGACTTGTTTGAAGAACAGAAACATGTAATCACAGATTGGTCCCCAGATCTCCCGTTTAGAAAGAGAAGTGTAGATAGAACTTCTGTAATGAATGAAATTAATATGGTGTGGATCTCCTAATTCTTGTTTTTCATTTTTTTTCCATACTATTATCTCTTTGTTTACTAGCACGGTACCTCTACAACCTGTGTAATTCTCTGCTGTTAGATATAATTATGGATAAATGTTTAGTGTGTTAAAAAAGTGTTGATAAATTGTCATTGTCTAACTATAGACAGATAATTTGTATACATAAATTCTCAGAGTATAGTTCAGTTACTATAGGAATACTTGGTTTCTGTTCATCTCTACCTTTCTTTAATAATTCTTTCCCTCCAGTCTGTTCTGTGGTCTTTTTAGAACTGACATGAGTCACAATCTTGGACAAGCAGCAGCAAAATTTGTCCCAGTAAAAAACCTTCATTGTTTCCTGAGTGGGATTTGTAGTAATTGAGGATTCAAAGTGCAGTAGTCATGGGAAATGTTTGAATGGAAAGCAGACAAGGAGTTACTTTTTTATGTTTTTAGAAGTGTTGACTCTATGAATGGCCAATATGAGCAGACTATCAGACTATGTATTGCCTGAATAAAAAATTCAGCAGTGAAATTCCCTTTTCAGAAATGGACAAAATGATTTGGTTATTTTTTAATGTGCAGAATGAGATAACAAAAATAGTTAATGGAGAAGGAGTCTACATTGTGTTTCCTCTTGGAAGATCACTCAAGATAAATACTATTCATTTGACAATCCTGTTTTTAAAGAATTGCAGTGCAAGAGAATGTGAGAAAGAATGTGCAGGAATCTGAAAATGAGATAGTCCTCAATTCCTGCAGGCCTGGCTGAATAGGAGTGATAAGAGAAAGGAAGGGACTACCTACCTATATTGAATTGCCTGTGTGCAAAACTAAAGAAAGCAAGCTAGCTGCCCATGATAGAATCAAGATTGACAGCTTGCAGAGACAGAATGATGTTTGTAGCTTATGTTTGTAGCTTAACAAAATTCAATATATTTTTGAAATTTGCCTGCTTTTAAAGTTTGGTTTTACTTTTTTTTATGTTGTTTTGTTATTTCTGAATGAAATGGAATTAATCAGTGAAAATTTTTAAAGTGGTGACAGCTAGAGAAGATTTGCAGGAGTGACTATAGGGCTGGAGGGACATCCCTGAGCATCTGCCCTCTTCCTGCCACTTGCAATTCAGTCATGGCTGAAGTTCAGAGGGTTTAGGATTTTTAACTTGATTTTTAAGTGTGGTGTTCTTAGGTCAGTAAAATGGGCATGGAAATCTCTTGAGAATTACGTTTGAAAGTTTTGTGGGCAGATTCCGTGGAAAGTGCTTTGTAAGACCTGACTAAAAAGGAAAGAGTGCCCAGATTCCTACATTTCCATCACCATACTGAATCAAATTTTAATTTCCTAGTCATAAGGTCTTGGTACAATTCTCAGGCTCTGAATGTGGCATGAGGTTGCAGAGAAGGATAGCAGAGTGAGCCTCTGGTACAAGCAAGAAGGAAAAGTTGTCAGGAAGAGAGAGAAGTAGCCAGGGATAGATTTAGAAGAGAAAAGAAGGAGAACATGGATGGACAAAAAAAGAAACGAAGTGATCAGGTGAGAGAATGAAAAAGATGCAAGACCATGGAGAGATGTACAGTATTATTTTGCAGTAAAGAAAAGTCAGAGTTAAGTATGGCCAGAAGTAAAAGAGAAGCAGGAATAGTTGTATATTTACTAACTGGAAAGCTGAATGATGTTATAATTGTGTATAGTTCTGGTTTGTTTCACTTTAATTATAAGAATGTCTGGGGATAAGGCTTGTCAGAATTATTCTGAACTAGTAGATACTCTTGGCCCTGGATTATAGTTTAGTATATGAACAGGAGAGAAACACTCTTGGTTCTTCTGCTCCTTTAAGGAAAAGAAGTTTGATGAGTTCAACAGGGACTGTGCATGTCACTGGCCTTTTTGGAGGCGGGAATCCAAAGTATGGGAAGATTAAAGACAGCTGTCAAAAGTAACTACCAACCTGCAATCACGCTTCTGCGCTCACTTGCTGGATTACATGGATAATTTAATAAATACCTCTCTAAGCTTCAGGACTAATGTGGTTCAAATCAGAAATACAATGTTAAGTCATTTTGATGACAGTAAAAATTTAAATTTTGCACTTAGCTACTTGCCTATTGTCCCATCCAGCTATGGTAGAGCTTGGAGCTGAGCAGAGAAGTCCCAGCTCCTTTTGCTTTTGTTTGGCTTCTACATGCATTTTGATCTGCTTGAATTGTTGCAGTAGAGAAGGTCTTGGGATCAACAGATATTGGGGGATGTTGATGGACTTTGTATGTCTACAACCCTTCCTTAATTATCCTTGGACATGGAAAGCTTGTACAGTTCTTTGTAATAAAGTGTGCAGACAAGCCTTTCCCCCTTCCTGTCTTGGCCCTTTTGGGATCAAAAGGAAAAATTAGTTGAGTGGGAGAGAATACAGTCATATTCTGGTCAAAAATAATAGCAGTGTAAGCTAACAAATATTTAGTTTCTGGTAACTTTGAATATTCCAGTTGCCTTAACAACACACTGAGACATTGCACATTTAACTTCACATGCTTTTAAAGAACTTTGAGCCATGACCAGAAAATTTCATCAGGATTAACAACAAATAAAACTGAAAGTACACAGTTATTGGGTTGCTAGCAGCCCACAGCTTATGTAAAACCTAGGAAATGGAGGGTATTTGTTCTGTGCCCAGATGGCAATGACTCTGTGCCAGATGAAAACCACCTCTTTTGTGGAAACCCCTGTCTCTTTGTCTTGGTGAACTGGGGAAAAATCTAAGTGACTGCCTAAATCTGACTTTTGGATTTCATCCCACTGTGAAATTCTGCTGATTTGAGAGCAGTACCTCCAGCCCTCTTGCCAGCTGGACCAGACTGAAAGCTTCATGTGCTGACTGTTGTGTTGGAAGGGCAGTTACCACTGTGGAGAGGTAGAACTTATCAAAAGAACAGCAGTCTAGACACTGTGTCTCATACCTTGAATACAGAATTGGTACTCTTGCACTGGTAAAACTGCCTTGTTAATAGTCTTATGTGAATTGTTTTAGCTTGGTCTGCCTTGATTTCATGAAAATTTAGCTGATTTTTTTTAGATCTTCTTTGGCGATGCTGACCTTACAAACACTACCTGAAAAGAACCGACAAAATGATGCCTGCCTGTATCTGCAGCTTGGCTGAAGGGGCTGTTTTCGAAAGAATGAGACTGCCTGTGTCATATGACCAGTGGTTGAACTTAAAATTATTCATTTTAGGTCAGCACTGCTGGCTTTCCCACGGTTGACCATTGTAGCAGAAAGAGCTGCTGTGAAGAAGCATATCCCACAATCTGAACTTGCTTTCCCGACTCCTCACTGTCAAAAGATGCTATTGTCAGCTGCCAAAGCATAGTTAGTTCCCTCTCATTTTCTTTGATGGATTTGCTTAGTGTCAGTTCAGAAGTTTGTTACACGTGGAAAATATTTGGACTGCACAAAAGAGTGAATTTTATATCAAAATAAATAGCACAGAACAGCCATTGTGACAGCTGTATGTGTGGTCTCCTTTTTTATATTTCAAAGAAATGAATTTTTTCTCAAAACTTCTGTGACATGTTAAATCACCTTTTTAGTGCAGTGATATTTAGAATTTTCTATGCTCAGAAGCAATGTGTTTATTTTCAAGTTTTCTTGAGGTCTTAAATCTCGTTCTGAAGTTTATAGGTAAGTATAACTAATCCGAATTTTTATTGAATTTTTTTTAGAAAGAAATATATTTAAATTTGCATAGCTTAAACCATAATGCAATGAAGTATTGTGAAGAATGAGGCAAGATTTGATTAAGACCATTTTGTTTATTGTTAAAGTGGATGTAATTTAGTGCCCATTACCATCATTAACTTGACTTGGCTCTGGGCTGGGCTCTTACTACACACAGAAAAAGTCTTTGGTTTAGTTATTGTACTTCTTCCTGTATCCAGATAATCTAACAGGCAAGATTAGCAAACAAATACGTATTCTGACCTGTTAGTGGTATGCAGTGGTCAGAGAGTTGTTTCCCACCCTAGCAGTAAACAGCACAGCATATTATGAGTAATTTTATACAGACTGTGCCATTATTCCCAGTGTTAAAGATTTCTTATGCTTGTTGGTTCACTGGTCTGGCACTTTCTATTATACCACGTTTTATATAAATATTTTATAAGCTGAGACTGTTTGAATTTTGGTTTGTCTTGGCCTGATGACAATCTTAGGGTATGCAAACAGCCCACTGAAATGTTTTAAGTTACAAATACTTGGCCAGACAGTATATTATCTATGTAGCTTTCCAAATGCAATGTGAACATCGTTTCTGTTTGTTTTTTTGTTTGTTTGTTTGTTTTTGTTAATTTTTTGGATACGTGAAAACATTAGGATAGGGTGAAACACACTTAATTGCAAAAATTGTTACCAATCATTTTAAATTTGGCCATTCCTTTCATAATCAGACAGTGCTTTTAGCAGATAAATTGCCTGCCTATTTTTTTCCCCTCACAAATGAATACTATCTCCAGTTGAATTGATAAGGTATGGGGTAGGTGGGGAAAGGAACTCAGCTTCAGTCACATAGTAAATACATTTCCTGCTCTTATTTTACCTGTTTCAGGGAGTCAGATGTATTCCTGACACAAAGAAAGTGTTAATGGTGAGAATGCTGATGTCAAGGATCACTAAGGTTGTGCTGTCTTGCTGCCTCTGGCTTTTTTAGCCAGTGCCCACTGTGTTGGTTCTGTTGTGTCCCTCATGCTCCTACTGGTGCTACAACAGGAGAATCAGAAACTTTTTTTTTTTTTTAAGATCTGGGAATTTTAGATGAAATATTTTTTGGTATTGCAAGTGCAGCTGAAGGTATCATGTATGGATGAGAGCTCAGTGCTACATGTAACCAGACTGAGAAAGATATTTCATAAGGAGCAGAAAGTGGGAATTAGAAAGAAACCTGGCATCCACAGGAAGAATCTGGGGGTGGGGTGTATGATATTTGGTTGGGGGTGTGGCTTTGCTTCTCTTGTCTTTGCTTTTTTATGGAAACCACACACCTTTTGTCTTTTGGAATTGATTAGGATGCAAATCCCAGTTTTACTGGTGATGGACTAGTGAAGTTGCTGCTTTGCATGCTTGTCAATGAAAAGAAGAGAAACTGAAAAGAAGCCAGTATGGTATAGGCAGCTGGGTGTTGGTAAAACACTATTAGAAGTAATGCCATGCAATTTCCTATTTCCTTGGTTCACGTTTTGTTGCTGCCACCTTCGCCACAAAGTCCATGACTAATACAAATTGGTCCTCCTTTTCTGATATAACATCTACATTAATGCAGTTCCTGCCTCTGGTGAGATGACAAGGCCTGGCTTGCCAAGCCTCTGAGTGTGCAGATGTCTGGGACCAGCTTTTCCATAACCATTATGAGTTCAGCCTGCCTTCTTGGGCACAACAAGAAAGATGGTCAAAATCCTATGTTTGGGTAAATCACTTCATGGCTTTTCATTCCTTCAATAATTCATTTTAGGGTTACATGCTTTTTATTTTAAAATCCTCCAGCTATTGCTGTTTTTAACTAGCAAAACAGCTGCAGAGCTTTCACGTAGTCTGGTCATTGTGTGAGCAAAAGCCAAGCAAGATCTCTGTTTTATCTAGAACTGTTTTTCTGCATCACAAAAGCTTTCCTTGTGCTATCAAAATCTCTTCTGATATCAGCGCTCTTTTATTTTCCTGCCTTTTTGGTGAGCAGACCAGTAATTGCATCTTCAGATCTAGAGATACTTTAAAGATTTAGAATTTAAGGAAGTATAGGATTTGGGTCACATGTATGTTGCCCATGTACCCCTCATTATTTGAGAAGAACAGAAGAACTGATAGATCAATAATTCAGAATAACTTTGGAAGCAAAATTAATTCTTTTTTTCTCTTTCCCTGTGCTAAAATTACAAGAAATAGAAGAGAAGCAAAAAGAGGGGGGGGGGGGGGGGGGGAAAGGGCAATATTCAGGCAAAGTATTCCATTCTGATACTCAAATATAATACAGTGCCAGTGGATTTATGGGGTTATGACCACTATCTCTGTCTCTCTCCATTTTGCTTTCCAACCATTGTCCATTTGCCTTTCTTTAATTGAGTAATTCTTTATTGGAAACAGAGATTTTGTTCATCTTGAAGAATAATATAATTATCATACTTTATCCTGCCTAGATCAAAGAAGAGGAGAAACTGTAAAGAGGGGCTGTAGGGACCATGTTTCATGTGAAATACTTTAAAGAGGGAAGGGAAAGTGTTGTGGTTGCAATAAAAGAGATCTGTGAACCAGATGCAAGACTCTTCACTCAAACTGACTTCAGTCCAGCTCTCATCTGAGGGAGCTCAACAGCTCTGAAGCATTGGCAATGGCAATAGGCAACATTTATATTCCAGCCTGAGCCTTGTTTAAGCACCTGTCTGGCTGTGAGGAATTAGAATATGGTTTATAAGCTCTTACAGAGTCCAATTTAAAATAAGGCCCAAAACCACTCTGTGGTCACAAAATTATCACGTAATGCTTTTTGACTTGTAAGAAATGAATTGTGTTTATATGTGTGCACGTAGGTGCTGAATGGGCTCTTGGATTTATTGGCTGTTGTACATACTCTGTGATGAGGTTTTGCACAGTATTGGACCCCTGCCTTACATCTGGGTGAGACCATGAGATTTGCGGATTACCCGCAGCACTGACGTAGAAACATTGCTCAGAGGAAAGTTCCTGCCATCCACTGTAGAGTGTTGGACTGGGAAGAGGGAGTGTATCATCTGTCCATCATGTGAATTAGGTGACTGGAGATTTTTGGATTGAATCTTCCTGTAGTCGTATGTTCCATCAAGTACTTGATTTAGAAGTTTGTTCATGACCGGTTAATTGTCTGCTGGTTTGGCCACCTCTTTGGGTGCTGCTGAATCCTCTCACTGGTATTCCCTTTTCCAAAGCACCAGTCTTAGCCTGTCAAAGCAATGAGATCAGTTTAATGGCTGTTACATAAAAAAATAAGGAATTGCCTTTTTTATTTCAATTACTTTGGTTTGCCTCCAAGTAACTTAATCTTCTCGTCTCAACCTTCCTTACAGGTGAGAAGATCCTCCTACTAAGATTTCTCTTAACTGATTGTCTTGCTGACATCTAAGACCAGTTTTACTAAATAGTGCCTCTGGGTAGTGGAGACTGCAGGGATGCACTTTGGGTGTGCTGTAACTGCACAGCAAAGGAAATGCTCGTTGAATTTTTTAGTCTGCAGGATGAGACTGGTGCCTTATTCTGGCCTTTAGATAGATTTGATGGATGCTCGATGACTGGGGGAGTGCAATTGTGTGCCAGTGTACCAAACCAGTAAATCATAGGAATTGTTCTCTTTTTTGTGTTCTTTCCTCCCTCATATCCAGGATTTCAGCTTCTTCTAGGAATATTTGCTTTGCATGAATGGAATCAAGGTCACAGTACGAAAAAGTAACCACATGTCTGATTTTTCTTGGTGTTATGGTGTGACTCATTGACTTAATTTGACCACAGTGTATTGCTCAAGATGGTTCTCTATGCAAAAAGATTCCTCCCTTCCCTGTGCTGCTTGGGGGAAGACAGATGCTTCCTACTGCTGTGGATGCAAACAGAAGACACGTAGTAAGTCTGAGCTTGCCATTCACACAGTTACGCCTTCTCTGTATGTGGGCTTCCTGATCCTATGTCAGGCCTTCAGCAGTGGAATTTCCACTCTGTTATGGAGGATGACTTCCCATTGATATAGGTCTTTCTGTAGCAAAGTTGTGCTTATTTCGAAAGTTACTTTTTTTTTTTTCTCTGCTTGCAGGAAAACTAGTTTTAAGTGGCACAAAAGCCTCCCAATTTATGTAGCCTTGTTTTGTGGAAGAGCTGGACACAAAATATTTGTTTTGGCTTTTAAGGAGATTCATTTTAGAATGTGTGAATGTTTGGTTGTGATTGTGGGGCTTGAAACATATAAATCTTTGCTTATCTGTGTAAAAAAAAAGTTAAAGAAAGACTGTTATGGTATTGAAAACATCTGTATGTTTGACATGTAACTGAAAAATATATATAGCTTTAAAAAATCCTCTGTAATATTAAGAAAATAATCTGAAGACTCTTATATTTCCATTTGAGGAACAAACTACATATGTTTTAAGCCTCCATGAGGGTTTTTTGGTGCATGTCAGACATGCAAGATGTTTTAAACTGAGAACTTTTAAAAGACTTTGAATGGCTTTCAGATGTGCTCTCTGAAGAAATTTTACTTGTAACCTTCCTTCTGACTCTTAGGATATTTGAAAAAAAATTAACATTATAGTACTGTGGTTGTTTGATTTTTTTTTTTGAGCTTTACATAGGCTAAATTTAAAACTTTTCTGTGATCAAAGATTAGTATTACTAAGTATTTTACTTTTCTTCCTTTAAAAATATATTCAGAGGCATAGTGTTCTCTGTTTTGGCAGAGATACTTTTAAAAATAATTTCTAATGTTTGCTCTCATATTTTTTCCCCTTACCTTTTGTGGGCATTTAAACCTGGAGGTGTTTTCTAGCTTTCAGGTCTGGATGTGACCACAGGGTGCTTGCTGACTGTGTGCTGGGCTGAGACCAGGGTGAGAAGCCTTCTCCATGTGTTTTGCTTTCCACCAAGCAAAAACTCATAGGTATATAGTGCTTCAGTGAGGGACTAGGGCTGTTTATGTGTACATATAAATGCATAGAAATTTCTTGATTAGTTCTGAAACATGATGGATTTTCATCTATGCAGTTGTGTAGAGAAAGATGTGTGCATGTATCTATGAATACACGTCTATAGACTCATAGAATTATTTAGATTGTAAAAGACCTTTAAGATCATTGAGTCCAGCTGTTGGCCTTTATCTATACACATACACACAAAAGCTGATGCTTCTCTCTTTATTTTCCTTCTCAAATCAAGTACAGCTTTTTAACAACACAGGATTGTCCACAAGGAAGGAAGGTTAAAGGAACAGAAAATAGAAAGGGTCAGGAGAAGGAAAAGGATAGAGGAAAAATGTCAAGTGCTTGGAGACACATATATATAAGTTTTTGTCTTTGACTTGAAAAGAGATGGGAGTCAAGTTCAAACCAGTCCTTTTGTAGCTTGGAATTACATGGGTATAGCCCTTCTGACATATTTTGGCTTATTTCTTGATTTCAGTCCTTGGACCCTTTTCATAAAAGTACAACTATTATCTCATGTCTGTGTTGGCATATTTAGTCATGTGTAAAACAGTGACAGTAGGTATAGTTCCTACATTAGAGGAATAGAGGGAAGACTGGAGCAAGAGGAATACAGGGAGGACTGGAGCGAGAAATGTAGTGGAGAACAAGTTGTTGAAAGTGTAAGTTAATGGAAAAATGGAGATTAATCTGTTCTGAAGATATATGTCCTCTTCATTCCATACCCAGCCCTGGAGGTTAGCGGCATCCTGGGTATACAGGCTCTATAGTATTGTTTCCTCCCCTCTCTTTTCCCCAGGCTTGGACTGATGAAGGTATTTTGGGATGTTTTAGGCATTTAAATAAATCAAGTAAAATCTATTCGATGATTTTTATTCATATTGAGTTAGCTCAGTGGCTTCTCATGAAGCCAAATGATTTTTGTGCTGTATATTTCCTCATTGGTCCCTCTTGATCCCTCTCAGCAAGAGGCAGTGCTGAAAGTCCCCACGCTAATTCAGTGGTTCCCTTTCTCCCCATTCCGCTCATGTTTTATTGCTAGCTGCCTTAATGGAAGAGAAAGCAGACAGGTAGCTGCAAATGGTCGATGCAGGCAACAGAAGTCAATAAGGCAGTCAGGGAGTGAGATTGAAGAAGGCAGCTATAGATTTCTTTGCTTATTTCTTGTGAATTTTTCAGAACTCGTGTGATTCACTCTTGTCAGGTGCTATTTTGAGCCAAGCAGAGATGAACACATTTTCATAGTGAATGAGAAAAGCTGTCTACATTCTTGCTTTTTCCTTGATTTTTAGCAGATCCTTTAGTGATAAGGTATGAATGGGAGATGGCAGAGGTGGGAGAGATGATCTTTGCTCTTCCTACAGTGAAGTGCTCCACTGGAAGACTGTAAAACATGAAAAGGCAAACAGGCATCGTAAGCCTGCATAAACTGGGGAAGAAAATTCATGTGCAACTGAAAGTTAAGTAGTGGTAGCAGAAGTGCCTGGACAAGGAAGAATTCATCTGACCATCAGTAAGAATTGTCTTAATGTTTATACTAATTGAATATGAATGCACAGTGGAAAGGAATTGATAAAGTTTGTTCAATGCCTTCGAAATCAAGCCTAGAGAAAAGCACTGGTTGGCAAGTTATATCAGCCAATCTTGTCCTAGCCCTGACATGAGCTGGATTAACTTTATGGACATTTTCTGTCCTTAATTCCCAGCTGTCTAGTACTACTGCCTGTTTTAACTTTCTAAAGGTTACCTGAGAAGTCATTTTACTGAAAGTGTTTGATTTGGATCTGATTTGTTTCTATTGTCTAGAAGCTTTGTTCATCTGTCTGGTCTAATTTGCTGTGTGTGTGGGAGCAATTGTTTTTGTTAACTTGCTTTACAGAAAGTGAGAAAGAGATGAAGAGAAATCAAGGTTTCATTTTTGCTTTGTCAATGTTGAAATCTTGGAAATGAGAAGTCAGCCTTTTATGTCATACTTACTGGAGCAATAAGATAAGCTGGAGGTGGAGAAAGTCTGTTCATCCTCAGGGCAGGAAGCCCAAAAGCTTTTTCTTGGAATACGGGGCCTGTACGGGCAGGCAGTGCCAACGAGCAGTAGGGTAACACAGTTGTGTGGGAGAATTGGCTCATTGCTTTGCTCCTGCCCAATTGGATTACCTGCTTACTCATCTGTTCTCCTGAGCAGATGTCAGAGCAAGGAGGTGAGAGGAATTCATTAATACTGCAGGAGGTCAGTAAGCTTGCACAGTAGAAGCTGGAAGGAATAAGAGATCCTCTGTGTGAGCATGTAGAGGCATGTGCCAGTCTCTGCCCTCCCCTGGGCCCAGTGGAATTTGCTTTTAGAAGCAATTACAGCAAGCCTGCTCTGTCCATGGATAGCACCGGCATTACTCTCTCCTCTGCTCTGGGATCATGTGGCTGACAGCTTGCATCGCCCCAAGAGCTTGACGAGAGCGCAGGGGACCAGAGGCAATGTGTATCCTGGAGGCACCTCAAAGGTGCTTATTTTGGAGTTGCAAGACAAGCAGTTGCTTGTAGAGAGCACAAGTGTTAATCCTCCCAGTGGGAAGGGAGGAAGCTGTATTCCTGTACGGACTGAAATCCACTACAGCTAATGCGAAGAGGCACCTGCTCTAAGGAGGAACAGTCTTCCTCTGCTGCTCCATCTCTGAGCAGCAAGGATGTGAAAGCTCTGTACAGCTAGGCAAAATCTGATTTTACAGAGAGCTGGTGTGGAGATTTGGAATGGAGTTTTCTTCTCTGTGTCTACCTGAGCTGGTTCATTTTAACCACTTACAAGATGAATTGGATCATCACCTGTCTGAGACCAAATGTGTTGCCTTTTCCTTTTTGTGTGTCTCCTGGTGCCATCGTCTCTGGGAAGAAGACAGCATCATTAGTTCAGTCTTCTTAGACCTTTGTGTGGTACTGCCAGTTTTTTATTTACAGTGGCAACAGAATGAAAAATTTGTTTTGACTGTTTTCCAGTGGATTTCAGCCCATAAATTTACAAGTGAGCCATCTCTTTCTGGAGGAAGAGATATGAATAGAGTGCATGTATTGCACTCCAGCAGGAATTGGTTTCCCTTTGCCAGATCACCAGAGGATATGGAACTGTTAGATACTGTGGGCAAAGAGGGGGACTGTCTGTTGAGAGACCTTTAAGAAATTCTAAGTACTTCAAAAAGAATAGAATTTCTGAAGGCTTGGGAGGATGTAATGAGATGTAATAATAGGAAACAGAGCATAGCAGTATACATTTAAATACTAAAAGGCCCTTTGCAAGCTGTGAGACCCTTTACATTACTAAGGAGTCAGGTGCTTAATCTATCTGAAACAGGGATGAAATAATTGGCAAAGACAATGGGATTAGGCTGGAGGGGCTGATACAGAGAATATTGGATAAGTGGTCAAATAAGTCTTGTCCAATTATTTGCATGGGTGTAGGAATTGTGTGAAGTGCTCCGCTAAATAACTCAGAGTGTGTTTACTGTATGGTGTCGATTCCAGTGCTCAGGTATGACAGGATGCAAAGGTGTGCTGCTGAGACTGTCAGCTGACTCAGTGCATGTGTATGTTTGTCAAGAAGCAAGGGTCAGCAACAAACAGGGAATGAAGTAGTTGTTGACTTGAATGCAATATATGCCGCACTCATGCAACATTGCCCTTCCAAAGAGCCAGCCCAACTGGGTTCAAAACAGATTTAGCTGAGGTGGAAGACTCCAGCAGTGCCACAGGCTGTTTCCAGTCCCAGTTTGGTGTCTTCACAAGATTTCATGCTGTGCCATGCAAAAGTCCCATTCTTTTCAGAGATAATTTAGGGTTCTCTACTGTATTCTAGTGCATGCAGTAGCAGGCTACTACTTTATGGTAGACAGCTAGAGAAATTTTCTGTATGTTGAGAAATGAGGTGTTTAGACTCCTTCTGAGGTGTCAGTAGCTCAACAAGCCAAAACACATTGTTCAGGAGCTGTTAAAAGGGTAATTTAGCCCTTCTTTGTTCCCCTTTCCCCAGTAATACTCATTTACTGAGTGTCAAATCCAAATAGCAGGGTAACTCACACTCCAACTCTTTTAAATCACTACTAAAGATATTTTAGGTGACAATGTTGTATTTTAATGATGAAGGGCCACTTCCCAGTACTTGTTAATGCATGTCCTTGGTTTTGGTTCCCTTGCTAAACCTGGAACTGCTGTATAGTTGTGACCATCCTGTAGGTCAATGCTGGCCTTGTGTTTCCCAGAATGAGGAGTCATGCCAGTGCAAAGCCTGAGAAGTAAACTCAAGACAGGAGCCTTTCATTACACTGCCTAGGGGACCAGATGGAGCAGCTGATGAGAAGTTGAAATGGCAAAGTGTGTGCAGCTTGGTTAAGCATTGACTGAGACTGGGTATTTGAATTTGGCCAGGTAATTCAAGGACACTAACGCCAACTAACCTGTCACAGCTTTCAGGCAAGACTCCTTGTCAGGAAGCCTACTGGGGATTTGGGAAAGCAGATGTGCTGTTGTCTATGTGCCCTCTAGGAACACAACCTATCAGATTGGAACACCCCAGCAGACCTCTTGCTATTTGTGAGCGAATGGGACAGACAGAGATTATCAACATAGCAGGTCTTCACTTTTTTTAATTCATTTTTTTATTATGCTCATGCCATAGCGGTTAGACCATTACTACTGCTTGCCTGCTATTCAAGGGCAGAAGGAAGCACTGCTGCTTTCTGTGAGTTTAAAGTGTTTTGCACGTTTAAAAGCAGGGGTAGTTTTGTGGCTGCCTTCTATACACAAGAGGCCCAGCAGTTTTCCTGTCTCTGGTGAAGTTTTTATGGACAGAGAGGACTTTTTAGAAGGAAAGGGATGCTTTATTCAGTGAGATAGAAGAGGATGAATGAGACCAGTAAAGAGAAAGGGGTGGTGGTGAGGGAGAAACCCAGCCCAAAGCAGCTACTGTTCCATGCAGACTGCTGCATGTGCTTGTGTTGCAGTATTGATGGTGGTTGGAGGATTGCCCATTTTTCTAAGAGCTGATCTTGGGCTTCAAGTGCCATTCCCCTGTACTCAGTGTAACTTCCTTTCCTAGTGTTTAGTGCCCTTCAAACCAGAAGCTTGCAGAGTGGAGTGGCACTGCTGAGGCTGTGCTCAGCCCTGGTGCATCTGAGTGAAGTGCGCAGTCCGTCCTGCAGCGGGTGACGGGTCATTGCTCCACGTGGTAGCTGGATCTCACATACATGGTTTTCTTAGGTGTCTTATAGCCTGCACAACAGACTGTGTTAGAGAACAGAGCACCTTGTCCAATATGAGTGACTCCTTTAAAGGCTGCAAGTTGTGCCCAGGACCTGCCTCTTGCTTCTTGAAGGACTCTTCTGGGTCTCCGTGCATCTTCTGTGCAAGGGTGCATGCTGACAGTTGCACCCAAAATAAGAGGGTACTCCCTGTGAAGGAGCCCTTTCTGGGAATCTGAGATTAAGAACTAGGAGGGAAGAAAGCCTAGAAAAACAAGCATGTTTTGAAGTTCTCAGGAAGGGATTGGAAGGAGGTTGCTATTGTACAGAGTCAAGGAGGGTGACAAATTCTGTATTTGAATTCCTTTATGCTTCAGAGTTCTTTCTTGTGTTGAAATAAGGTGGATGGGATAATTCTACTTCCTTTTGTGCTTATTGGTTAGCAATTTATCAGTGCATCATAGCTATTAGATGAACTCCCACTCACCAGTGGAGACCTGGGAATTCTCTGCAGCTCCCTGAGATGTTAAAAGAAGCAAGAAGTTACTTTTAGAGCTGAACTAAGGGAGTGCAGTCTCAGGACTCCACCAGTTGAACAGACATTACAAAGATCAACCATTGAACCAAATGATAAAATAGTAAAGTCTGATACTTAGAGAACTTGTGTGCCTGGGAGCTTAGCCCCAGGAGCAATTTAATCTTTTACTGCTACATCAAGGAAGGAAATTGGAGACTGGAACAAGGGAAAAATCGGCTCTAGGGAAGAAATCAATTTATTATTGGATAAATGAAAAGATTGCAGTACTCATTGCAACATACCACAATTGTTCTTAAGCATCTTTCATCTTGAAGGATCCTGAAGTACTTTCAGAATTGTGTAGGCAGAAGGATTTATTTAGCTTGCAACTGATGTTTGTCTTTTAACAGCACACTAATTCAACTTATGTTGTTAAGTACAGGAATGGAGAAAAATTTCCCATCTGATTGTAACTTCAAAGGAGATACTTACTGATGTTGGAAAGCAGCCAAGATATCTTAACTAACTTCGTTGCTCATGAGATCTTTAAAAAACATGTTGGGAAAGCCCTTACTTTTTGTCTGTTTCAGGTATGTCCTCTCTAGGGATGTTGCAGCCTCTAGTAATTGCGATCAACATAGTTTAAGGGTAGAGAACTGATACCATGTTGCCCTGTTTCCTTACTGTAGTAGGGTATTTCCATGCTAAGGTATTACATTATTACAGATTCAGAGGCAAATGCTTCTAGAAACTTTCAGTTCTTTCTGCGTTAACCAGAGCTCTGGAGGTTATCCATGTTAGAATAACATGAACATCTGCAGGTCTGTAGGTCTAGCCAATACTTGCAACACTGTTTTGAGAGAGAATTGGGTGAAGCAAGACGTTTTCCTATTCTAAATGGTACCTTATATTCCATTTAAGTGTAACATGAATGGGAGAAATAATGTGTCAAAATTCAATCAAAAAGGAAACCTGAAATACCAAAAAGAGGTGGCATTTGTTGCGTACAAATCTGGCAAGTATGGTAGTTGGTAGACAGATCTGATGAGGATGATCTTTGGAGGCAGTTTCCCACTGATCAGTTGTTTATGAGGATAGATTAATAAGTGATTTGGCACCACTTTAGTGTTGCTGAAATTTACAGCTGAAGTTTGAGGGGGGAATGACTGGTCTATGGTCCCAAGGAGGGTCCCTATTTGAAGCCACTCTGTTCTCTCTGACTTCTGTTGGGGATAGCTTCCACTAGACCAGGTTACCCAAAGCCCCATATACCCTGTCCTTGAACCCTTCCAGGAGTGGGGCATCCACAAGTTCCCTGAGCAACCTGTTCCTGTGCTTCACTACATTCTGAGTAAAGAACTTCCTAACAACTAACCTAAATCCCTAAATTTCTCCTCTTTTAGTTTAAAACCATATCCAGTTGTCCTATTACTGTATGCTAGTGTAAAAATTTGCTCTCTCTCTTTTTCATAAGCCCCTTTTATGTACTGGAAGGCTCCCTGGAGACTTCTCTAACCTGAAGGAGCTCTAGTCCTTGGATCATATTTGTGGCCCTCCTGGAATTTCTCTAAGAGGTCCACATCCTTCTTATGTTGGGGGCTCCAGAGCTGGATGCAGTACTCCACACAGAGTCTCATCAGAGCAGAGTAGAGGGGCAGACTCACCTCCTTCGACTGGCTACACTGCTTTTGATGCAGCCCAGGATGTGGTTGTGCAGAGGGGATGGAAAACAGCCTAGCAGAAAAGGACCTGGGGCTGCTGGTTGACAGTAGCTGAACATGAGCCAGTGTGTGCCCAGGTGGCCAAGAAGGCCAGTGTCATCTTGGCCTGTAAAGAAAGGGTGTTGCCAGCAGGATCAGAGCAGTGATTGTTCCCCTGTACTCAGCACTGGTGAGGCTGCACCTCATGGACACCATACTGGACACTGTGCTGTGTCCAGTTCTGGATCTCTCAATTCAAGAAGGACATTGAGGTGCTGAAGTGAGTCCAGAGAAAGACAACAGACCTGATAAAGAGTCTAGAGGGTAAGTCCTATGAGGAGCAGCTGAGGGAGCTGGGGTTGTTTAGCCTAGAGAAAAGGAGGCTCTTGGGGGACCTTATCCCTCTCTACAGCTACCTGAAAGGAGGCTGTAGCCAGGTGGGAATCAGCCTCTCCTCCCAGGCAACCAGTGACAGGCAAGAGGACATATTCTTAAGCTATGCCAGGGGAGGTTCAAGTTGGACATTAGGAGGAATTTCATCACAGAAAAGCTGACTAAACATTGGAATGGGCTGCCCAGGGAGGTGTTTAAGGAAAAACTGAATGTGGCACTTAGTGCCATGGTCTAGCTGACATGGGATTGTTTGTCAGAGGTTGGACTTGATGGTATCAGAGGTCTTTTCCAACTTAATTGGTTCTGTGATTCTGTGATTCTGAGCTGCAAGTGCACATTGCTGGGTCATGTACAGCTTTTCATCCAAAGGAACTCCTGTGTCCTCCTCTGTAGGGCTGCTCTCAATGAGTTCATCTGCCAGTCTGTGCTCATGTCTGAGATAGCCCTGATTTAGATGCAGCCCTTGCACTTGGACTTATTGAGCTTCATGATGTTCTCACGGGCCCACTTCTTGGGTTTGTCCAGGTCCCTTTGGATGGCATCCCATCCTTCTGTTGTGTCACTGCACTGCTCAGCTTGGTGTCTCTGTAAACTCGCTGAGGCTGCACTCGATCTCACTGTCTGGGCCACTGGTAAAGGTATTAAAGAGCACCAGTCCCAAGACAGAGCCCTGATGGACCCCACTTGACACTGGCCTCCACCTGGACATCGAGCTGTTGACCACAATTCTCTGACTGCATCCATCCATCCAGTTTATTATCCACTGAGTAGTCCACCCTTGAAATTCTTGTCTCCCCAGTTTGGAGATAATGATGTTGTACAGGACCTTACAGAAGTCTACGTAGATGACATCTGGCCTTCCCTTGTTAACTGTTGCAGTCACTTTCATCATAGAAGGCCACAAGACTGGTCAGGCATGATCTGCCCTTAGTAAAGCTGTGTTGGCTGTCTTGGATTACCTCCTTGTCTTGTATGTGCCTTAGCATCATTTCCATGAAGACCTGCTCTGTGATCTTCCCAGGCACAGATGGGCTCATTGGTCTGTAGTTCCCTGAGTCTTCCTTTCTGCTATTTTTAAAAACACTAGTGTTGTTTTCCTATTTCCGGTCATTGGGGATGTCACCTGACCTCCATAACTTTTCAAATAGGATGGAAAGTGGCTTGGCAACAACATCAAGTAGCTCAGAACTGTAGGATGCATGACATCACATTCCATAGACTTGTAGCTATTCCGTTTGGTCAGGTGGTCTTGAACCTGCTCTTTGCTTACAGCGGGAGGGTCTGTGCTATCCCAACCCCTGCCTAGATATTCAGGGAATTGAGAGATTTGGGAAGCCTTATGGCCAGTGAAGACTGAAGCAAAGAACTCATTGAGTACCTCAGCCTTCTCCATATCTCATGTCTCCAGTTCTCCCTTCTGATTTATCTTGGGGGTACACTCTCCTTGGCCTTCTCTGACCTATGTATTTATAGAGTCACTTGTTATTCTTTACATGCCTTGCCAAGTTCCTTAGCTTTCCTGATCCCATCCCTAACACATCCAAACCCCATCCCTCTACTCTCCCCAGATCACCTGTCCCTGCTTCCACTGCCTGTGCATTTCCTTCTCACTCCTCATTTTGAGGAGCAGATACTTGTTCAACCATACCAGTTTCTGCCCTGCCTTGCCTGATTTCCTACGTGTTGGGATGGAGAGCTCTTGTGCTCTAAGAAAGGTGGCCTTAAAGAGTTGCCAGCTCTGCTCGTCTTCTGTTTAACAAATACGTGGCAAGGTCTAGTGAAATGTAGTATACAGAACTGTCTCTGAAAGGAAAAAGGGGGATCATGAAAGTGCAAATCATGACTGTATTAACAAACAATTGCTTTCATCTCATGTACCTATTCAAAGTACTCAATAAACCTTATTGTCCATATAGAGAAATTAGTGTAATCAGTTGCATGTATGAGTTTTAGATTTTTATATAGTTCAGTATGCATAATAAGAGAGAAAAAGCATATATTGAACATGTCCAGGAAAATCTGCTGCAGCTAAGCCATTATTATTATTTGAACTGAAATATAGTTACAAAACACGAGTTTATTTAGGATTTTTTAAATAGTCATTGTCTCTTCTGTGGGTTCTTCTAATCTTGTCTTCTCTATTCTTGACTGTCTGCTCTGTGGCCATCTAAGCCGGCCATTTTCTAAGACAGCTTTTGATCAAAAAACCCTCATCTTAGTTTCAACCCCAAATTGGGGAATGAGTCCTAAAGTGTTTGTAAATAAAGCTAGAAAAGTTCTTTGATTATTGCTTTGATTTATTTCTGAAGGAAATTAATTTCTGAAAGCATGTGCTGAGGGTAGGGAACATTATCAGTCATTTGCCATTTAGAGAAATAGGTTGGTTAGTCTCTCTGCTGTTGAAACTTTTCCACAGATGAGAAAAATCTTCTTCTGCTCCTTGAAAACAACTATTTCAGGTATAAAGAAACACTGTACTTTATTTCCAGCATGATAGTTATTCTGCAGAAGGAATAAATCTAAGTAAGATAAAAAGTGAGAATGGGATGATACATGGAAAATAAACCCAACAATGTTGTGAAAGAAATAATATCTTAGCATTGATATCAAGATGTGGTTGCAGGAAGACTAATGATTTCAAAATCCTTTGCTTGGGTGTGATTAAAATGTTGACAATAATTAACATTGTTTTGGTGCTCTTTTTGCCCCATTTTCTTTTGTACTTTGATTTAGAAAGAACTTGGTTCATGCGTTTTTAAGTTGCTTGTTCTCACTTCTGATAAAATTTTCAGATATGTGAGTAGTAAAGTCTCCCAACTCCACTTCTCTGCCCTTACCTCATGGGTTTTTCTATGAGAAGGTGGGTGTACCATATGATTTTTGAAACAGTGCAGGATTCACTGTTATCAAAGGTAATGTGAGCTCAAGACAACCTGACATAAGCATGCTCTAGTGGCTACCCACAATGGTTGCATATATTTTGTAAATATCTGTAGATACATGGATTCTGTTTTTGAGTCGTGCCTCATTTTTGCATTAAAAAAGCATCCAAAAATGTTTTCACACATTTTATGCATAAAAAAAGTCATGTTGGATGATTACTCAAAAGCAGTTTTTTCCCTAGAGAGCTTTAAGCGTATGAAAAATAAAAACTTATCTACACTAGCTATTACTTCATTTCTTAGAGCATTTAGAGGGATTCTGCATCCATTCCTGAGTGAAATTATGCAGAGAAGAACTTGAAAGACGATTTTTTTACTTTACCATATTTTTTTTTTTCACTTCAATAAACTTTTGTAGGGGAAGAGAGAGAAATCCCATTACTATTGCTTTCTAAAGTGAGCCTTAACAAGGCATTAGTAGAGCAAATATTTGTGAGGATGGAGTCCTGCTTGGAAACTAGAGCTGAGTAAGCTTTTCCATGGTTGTTTCTGCACCTTTTGATCTAAATGCTTATTTGAGAGTCTCTTTTTCTCCTGTCCGTGTGTTATCTGGCAGACTTACTTTAGGATCCAGAACTATTCATGTCAAGTGAGGTGACCCTTCCGTATCCTCACCACACTGGCAGGCATAAACATCACACAGAATGCTTTCTAGCTTGCATCCTGAAAAAATGAAAATGTGAAAAGCAGGTGTCTGGCACCATGACTTTGTCACAGCCAGGACTTACGGATATGCCCAGCCAGAAATGAGGCAAATAGCTTTAGCAGAAATGCTGCTTATGTACTGCTATGACCATGGTTTACTGGGAGTCCGGACCTTATTTAGTTGTTGATTTGGGTACAAAAGAGCATGCTACATACCCCAGGTGTCTTACAGCAACAGAGGCAGCAGGGTTTGATGCAGTTCACTAGATAGGTTTTAGCTGCATTGGTAGTGTAGGGTGCAGGGATTTTTTTCCTGTTGTGCCAGGGATTTTTGTCCTCCACTGTGAATCAGTGATATCCAAACTGAGTGCCAGTGTTTAGGCAGTGAGAGGCTGCTGTCCAGATGTGCCAGGTGGTAGCAGTAGTAGCAGGAAACGAAAAGAAAGCAATCACTTTGGGTTTTTATTTTATGTAGTTTTGAGAAAAATGAATTTTTAAAAAATTGATCCAGTAGTTGTGACTTGGGTTCCAGAGACTGGTGGTGTTTGTTCATACCTGTCTAACTAGCTTGCAGTGCATCTTGAGACAAGCTTTTCCTACCTCTTTCTCTTTCTGTATCACTTTCACCAGAACAAAGATAACGGTTGTATAAGATGCTTAGGCCATTCAGTTTTGCAGTCACGTCACTGATTTTTCCCTCAGTGCAACTGCTAAAAGCATTAGACTTACACTAGAATCAGACTGAAGTAATGCTCTGATGATTCAGGCCATTAAGGTTTTAACCTTTCGGTAAAAAACTAAATATGGTGATTATCTGGCACTTGGATCTGGACACTGAATAAAATGCAAATGTAACATTCGGCCAGTGCTACTGAATGTTTCTTTCAGAGAAGGGGGAGTTGGAGAGGGGGATGCAAGGATGGTGCTTGTGATTTGATTTGTAACCTTGAATTATATGCCTTCCTGAACCCACATAGCAGAAACTTCTTAAAAATAGTAATCTGTTCATTGCTGCTCTTGCTCAGTTTTGGCTTATGTTATTGCAGGCTTATGTAGCTTGGTGTACCAAATTGATTGTTTGGATTTTCTGAATGCTGTAAATGTCATGGCTTTATCACTGTCTAGGACACGGGTTTAGTGTTCTGTCCATGATGATGCATTAGATACTTAATTACAGGTCTGTACACTTTACTTTAGAAAAGCTGTGCTTGGTGTGCTGAGAAGCATGTTTCCATGTGAAGATCGTCTCTGTGTCTTTGTTTAGGAGGGCAACAAATGGAATAGCACTTCCCTCTGTGCCCAGTGATGTAGTGGTTCAGTCTATGGCCATAAATTATGTTTCAAATTAATTTATCTTAAAATGCTTTCTCTGAATAATGTTTTTGAGGATATTTAGTCATAAGATTAAAAGGGGCATTCTTCAGATGCAGGAGGATGTTATCTCATTTGTGCACAGGCTGCAGGAGATGGTGTGGCTCAGGAGATAAAGCTGTCAGCTATTCCCCAAGACCCATATTGTTCGGGCTCCCTTGTTTCAGAGTGCTGGGGGTTAAGAGCCTGACAGTGAGGCACCAGGGGCTGGAGGATGGCAGTGCTCTACGGGCAGCAGGAGAAGGGCAAGGGGATGGGGCAGGAAGGGATCAGAAATCTGAACAAGCGAGTGCCAGGAAGAGCTGTTGCTGTCTGAGGGGCCTGGCACGCTTTCCCAGTGCTGTTTCAGAAAGGGCTCGTGGCTTGTTCATTACATAGTGGTAGGTTCCCTCTGTTACACTGCTGGTGGTTTCGGTAAATCACACAAAATGCAGGGTGTGTGTTAATTAATGAATTAAAGCCTTTTGTGTTCAGGGGAGTGTAAATGCATGTGTAGGGTGTATCACTATTTGTTTTGGTGCCATTTCCACCTGCAGGAGACTCCGAGTGGAAGGAGAGGTTTTCCTTTGAAACACCTATTGCTTTGTAATCTGACTAATGGCTCCCGGGAAGAGAAGTCCTCTAGCGGAGGCTCTCAGAAAAGCTGGGCTACGTGCATCGTCATAAGTCTCTTACAGAGCTAAAAAAAGAACATAACAAAACAAACAAAAAAAAGTAGTAGTGCTTCCTCTGATGTGTGGGTGGCAGAGGCACGTACTTTTGGAGAAGATCCTGAGTTCTCCTCCCCGCTGTTTCTGTGAAGTCTTAACTCACTGTGTTATGTGGCACTGAAACAGCCAGCAAGCCTCATGGTGCAATTGCTGTTGCTAGTTTTTTTTTTTTTAATTTAATCTCTAGTTAGCAAAAGCCACAATATTTGCTGCCTAGAAACTCGTTTTGCATTTACTCCATTGTGCTGAATTCTTTTGTTTCCTACACTGCAGCAGGAATAACCGGTGGACAGGCATTGCTGCTTGTGGGTGCTTTGCATGGGTGTCAGTGCTGAGAAGTGAAAAGGGTTTCTGGTGCTTTGCAGTCAGCTTGATCCTATAAAGCAGCTTTCCTGGACCAGTTGTCTAGAAAGGACAGGGAATGTTTTCCACCTTTGTGCAAATAGGCTTCTGACTGATAATTTTTCCATCTTTCTCTGGAGCAGTGCAGATTAGATTCAGTTAGAGATAGCCTGCAGGCTGCACCAAGCCTCTCAGCACTCGCATTGTTACTGCATTATCCCAGATGCCTGATTTCATGTCCCCTTCACGATGTCAGGATTAAAGCAACAGCCAGATTCGGGGAGAGAAAATTCAATTTCTTCTGGTCAGATTGTCAGGCTTGGTTCTTTTTTTTTTATCACCTTCCACTGTGGAAACAGGCATGGTTTGTTTCAGGAGATTATAGGAGACTTCTCTTTCATATAGTCTCTGTGTGAGAAAGGTGGGGTGCTTTGGGTGGGTGGTCCTGAATCTCCACTAATCTTCCATATTACAGTGACAAGCTTTAGTTTTTGGAAGTGGTTTGCTCTAAGGTGTTGAAGGTGTTCTGTGGCCTGGGGTGCTTGGGCATGAATGGAATAGGTTTGCTGGGAAGCTTGAGCTATACACTTACTGAAATGTATGGTTGGGTATTTTGCAGAACCTACTCAATGACCCAGGTGTTTCCAAACCTATGCTACAGTATTCTTAGAACAAGACGGATTGTTCATGTTTGTCTTAAAATGAGCTTGTTTTAGAGTTACTAGTTCCAGGTTTGTCTCTTGTAATTTTTCAGTGTTTTGAATGAACAGAAATATTAGTTAAAAATTATTCCTGATGGAATGTACAGTGGGAATTTAACCTTTTTCTTTTGCTGTGTTCACAAGGTATCTGAGCTACTCTGAGATAATTCAAAGTGCCTAGGTTTACCTTCTACTTTCCATCCCTCTGACTTGCCCTGAAATTATATGTTTCTTTGACCTTTGTCTGAAATGGATCCTGGGGTTGGCATGCGTGTGTATGCACAGGCTTGAGGGAGAGGGTAACAGCTTGTGGTGATGGGATTTGTGGAGTCTGGCTGTGCTACCCTTGTGTTCCCATGTTGTTAACCTCTGATAATGATGCAGCCCCCAGCCCTCTCTGCATGCAGAAATGCATTTTGTTTTCAATAGTCACCCTTCTGAAGTTTTTCTGAGTATTCGTATTAACTGTCAGGGATGATTTTTCTACAATATTCTCTATGCTGTCAATGATGTAAAATATTCAAAACTTAGTGTCTGTTGCTTTTGAATGACAAGACACTAGTGGGACAGGATCTCTGTAGGAGTGGAGAGCTGCAGATAGACTGATCAGGGCAGTACTGGTCACTGCAGGCTTGGGAAACACCCTTGTAGACACTTGGGCAGACATTGATGTTGAATGAAGGTGACAGTGGGGCATAATTCTGTGGGGTGTAATCAGTGGTGAATTTTGGGATGATCCTTTGCCTCACAAGACTGTATATTTCATGTCTGGGGGCCTTGTTCAGGGGACTTACAGCTTTGTTGAGCCTTGGAGATGGCACCTCTCCTTTCACCCGGAGAGACAGGACTGATACAGGCAGTAGGACTCAGCCTATGGAAACTTGTCACTGCCACAGTATCTGACTGGCATCACCAGCTACAGGAAATCCAGAATGTGATGTGAGAGCTGGGCAATGTGAAGTGTGCCTGTCAGAGGTGAGTACTTAAGCCCACCAACCTCCACCTGAGAGCATGTGCCTGTGTGCACATTGCTCTTTCTGCTGCAGCTTTATGTAACACATTTGCAGGACTTCATTTTCCAGTAGATTGAAAGCAAAGCCACTGTTGATTTTCTCCAAAAATATCTATTTGGAAGTGCAATTTCCTGGAATTACATGGTGGCAGTGAGAGGCCAGACCTTGCTGTAAATAACTTTCTTCTCAGCCAAACACATCGAGCTCTGCTGTCTACTGCATTTTCTCTTTAGATGATTTCATTTGAAAGGAGGTGGGGTTTTTTTGGCTGTTGTTTTTTTTTTTTAATGCTTTGTTTATTCTTGTCAGGAACTGATTCTCATTTTCCTATCTCTCTTGCTCTTGCCAAATGATGTGATTATGGTGGACAGAGCAGCTCCCCATTCACAGTAAAATTTCTGTGTGTTTTTATAGCACAAGGCTATATTAGGACTGATGTACCTTTGCCAGGGAATGTAGCTTTGCTGCTGCCCTCCGATGTGCTGGTGCTTTGTCTGTCACAACCGTACCAGTGGGCAATAACAGAGCATCAGCTTTAGTTGTGATTATCATCTACAAGCCACTGAGTGAAGGCATTGTAGCAATGTGTGCCTGTGTTATTAACTGCGAGCATTACACCGTTCACAGCACTGTCCACCACCAGTTCTTCAATTTAATCTGAGCTGTGAGGTGGCTGTTCTATCTGTGGAACATGGCCCTAACAAATCTTTATACTAAAACTAATATTCCCTACCGAAGAACGAGCGCCAATAGTTGATGTGTCTTTGTCTTTGAAGCCCTTCGTCTCCAAGAGTGGATCTTCAGCCTGCATCAGAAGGTGGTCCTGTGTTCTCCCTCTTGTGGTGGCTGAAGGGGAGCAGAGCTGTTTCTACTGTACAGTAGAGCATGATCAATTTTGGCTTTTAAAAATGCTGCTTTTATGGGATATTTAGTATTTTGTAACGGAGAACTTAATCTCTAAGCTGTTCTAGAAATCAGTATCGCAAGGAAGGAGGGGAATGAGTGTGTGAAGGAAGGGAAGGGGCACAGGTGGGACTGAATATTGATTTACAAGGTAAGTGAAACATGACTCAATGGCTGTCTGTGGCAGTGGGGAGGCACTGCCTGTAGGGATGGGACAGAAATATTTGTGAAAGCAGTCCAAAGAGAGGAGAGTGGGAGGTTATTTGCAAGGGACTATCATGATGTTGGTAAACTGAAGTTTTAAAGTATTTAATAGTCTTGTTTCTCCCTTTAGCAATGGAGCATACCCTTTCTGGTTCAATGTTGTTTTCCCCTGGAAATACACACGTTCATCATATCTCTTCATCTTCACTGTTTGCTTTTTTTGCTTTGCTTTCTTAAAGCTAGCTGATTCTTAGTACTTATTAATTCCTTATTCCTGTGATTTCCTGATCTTTCCCAGTATTTTTCTTTCTTACTCCCTAAGTGGTGGTATCCAGAATTAAAGTGTTTGAGATAGGACTTGCCGTAGATTGATAATGGGAAGGGCTTTTGTGTGCCTTGGTCATTTATGTATGCATCACACATTGGCTTTTACTTTCTACTTTATTTCACTACAGGTTCCTCTTCACTTTGTTCGCTCCTAGACCTTGTGTTACCTTTGAGTGTCTGTTTTTCAATGGAAATCAAGCAAGTAGAGTGTGAACCTGATACACAGCCTCTCTGAAGCTCAGTGTTTGCATTTCTTGCTTACACAGAAATGCTGCTGGTGCTAGGCAAGTGGCATTGCTATCATCCTGTGCAGGCATGGCTGGCTTACCTGAGTGTGGAAGGAAAGGTTCAAGCAAATTGCCGTGTCTGTTCTGTACAAAAAAGTGTCAGGGCACAGAGCCAACTAGACCTGGCTTCATCAGGAAGGTGAGTCATCTAGTTTCCAAAAATAGCAGGTTAAAAAGAGAAGAGATGCAGATGCAGGTGAGGTGGGAGGAGGCAGTGGTGCTTCCAGTATGTGAACAGTTCAATCTGTGCGTCGGCCTGTGCTGTGCTTGCACTTTCCTTTCCCCATGAATCAACTTGATCTCCACCTGCTGCTTGCTGGCCTCGGGAGCCCCAAAGGACCAGGGCTCATTCAGAGGAATAAATAATGGAAAACTGTGTGATTTCTTGTCCTGCGTGGTGCCCCAGCCTCCTGAGCTTTGGCCCCTTGGGAATCCTTTGCCCGTGGTGGTTGGAAGACTGGCAGTGATACCATCTGGCATCAGACAAAGCAAGGGTTGGCTTTGTAAATTTTTTTTTTTTTACACATGCAGTTTGATAACATTTCCAAATAACCTGCAACAGAAAAAGCTTCCTCCTTGAGATCTTGCCCAGTAAAAGATGGAGCCAGTTTTTCCTCTGTGCCTGTGCATGTGATTTGAGGGACAGGTATGCAGATGGTTTTGCAGTTCCCTTTAAAGCAGGCTGAGGACATCCTAGTCTGTTCTGCAGCTAAATGTCCCTTGTAAACAGCCAAGTACATGTTTAAGAATACCTTCTTTATTTTCCTTCCTGTTACAATCCTTGTCTCTCTATGGCTTTTGTTGGGAATAGCATTATTACCAGCAACCTCCTGGGCTTTCTTTTGTGCAGTGATACGGCAATTTTGCAGCTCTTGTGAACCTGAAAGACCAAATGTGCTGCAGTAATCAGATTTCCCAGTTTTTCCTCAGTGCTCAGGAAGACTGATGCCAAGTCTCATGATGGAGCATTTTTGACATGGGACTACAGAGAAGATCTGGTTATGTGGAGGGCCTGTGGCACTGGGCTGCAAGGGAGGAATGTGGTTTGCAGTAGCATGTCACTCAGTAGCAGTGTCCTTGCTTACAGGGCAGTGTTGTGGCCTTGCCTCTCCTTGCTGACCTCATGTGCTGGCTTGCAGGTCTGTTGACCTAATTCAGACTGAATATTCTGACTTGTACAAGGATTGAAGTATTGAAGGATTGTACAAGTGAAGTAGAGTCTAGTTCAGACAATTTTGGTGGATCCAAGTCTGTTCCTGGTTCCATCACTGAAAATTGTTTCAGAAAAGCTGCTTAACTAAATTTTTGAATGCCTGCTTTGATGATTTGGATTAATGTCTTTCCTCTCTCTTTTAACCCCATCTGATAGAACATAGTCCCATTCTTTTTCTGTTCCTTCCTGTACACTTTCATTAGGTACCTTAATCATGTGTCATTGACAAGCAACCAAGAGTAAATGTTAAAATGAAGCTCTTAGTTAGCACTCCAGAAAATACCAGCCATTGGATGTTTAAACTGTGCCTTCCTCATGTGCAGACTGGGTAAATTTTGCCATTCTTGTAGCTTACCTGCCTCCAGCTAAACCAAGGGCAAAGAAATAGACTACACCGCATGGATTCTGGGAAGTGAAGTTGATTTTATTTTTTTAAATGTCTCCTTCTTTATAATCTTCTGTGCTACTAATAACATGGGCTGATTTTTGGTTTTAATATCTGATTTCTATCTTGACTGCATTCCCTTAACCTTTCCTCAGAGATTTTATTTTCTAAACCTTTGATGGATTTTGCTGCCCTCCTGCTGATGTTTTTCATTTATTGGAAGAGAATAAAATAATAATTATAATAATAAAACCCACTCTTTCGCTGGAGGCAATTCACTGGTTGAGGTTTTCATGTGAATGCAGCCCTTTTAATCCTAGCAAACAGGATTCTCCTCCTAATCTCTAATCCCTGAGTACTTTAGCTATTAATCTTGAGAAGCATTTTCCCCTCCCCATCTGAGATTAATCTGAGTGGTTACCCATGGTTACTGGCCTCTCTTTTCCTTTTGCTTTCCATGAGGCTTGGAGACTAAGGGAGGTGAATGACAAATTCTGGGCCTTTCATCTGTCTGCACTCAGTTTCTGGGCCTTTGGACACCCTCAGTCATCTGATTGGTTTGATGGATCCTTGTTCAGCCGGAAAAATATAGACACATCCTTGCCTGGCAGCTTCCAACCAATCACAGACAAGGACATCTGAATCTGTTTTTCTTTCAGTGGAATAGGGAGATACCTTATTTTGGCTTCATAAAACAGAGATTTTAAAAAAAGTAATTGTGTGAGATGAAGGAACCTTCGAGGTGTTTGTCTCCTTTCAGTTCTTCTCCTTTAGACAACAATTTTCTTCCACTACATTATCAGCTGTATTCTGGGCTGCATCAAAAGAAGCGTGGCCAGCAGGCTGAGGGAGATGATTCTCCCCCTCTACTCTGCTCTTGAAGAGCCCTCCTGGAATTCTGCATCTAGGTCTGGGGTCCCCAGCGTAGAAAGGATATGGCACTGCTGGAATGAGTCCAGAGGAGAGCCACAAAAATGTTTAGAAAACTGGAGCAGCTTTTTCTCTCCTATGAGAAAAAGCTGAGAGAGCTGGGATTGTTCAGCCTGGAAAACAGAAGGATCCAGAGTGACCATATAGCACTTTCCAGTACCTGAAGGGAACCTCTAAGGAAACTGGAGAGAAATTTTTACAAGGACACATAGTGGTAGGACAAGGGGGAACGGCTTTGAATGTAAAGAGGATAAATTTAGATTAGATATTAGGAAGAAATTCTTTCAGGATGGTTAGACATTGGAACAGGTTGCCCAGAGAAGTTGAGAATGCTCCATCTCTGTAAGTGTTCAATGCCAGTCTAGTTGGAGCTCTGAGCAACCTGGTCTAGTGGAAGGTGCCCCTATCCTTGGCATGGGGGCTACAACTAGATGATCTTTAGGGTTCTTTCCAACCCAAACCGTTCTATGATTTCCTTTTTGGGAGTTGTAAGTTGAATTTTGGTTTCTGCTACCATTTTTTCCCTTCTGAATGTGTCAGGTTGTTCATTTATTTCCGCATGTTATTTACAATCTTTGAGTGCTCTTTGCTGTTTTGCTTTTAGGGCTGTGTGCATAGAGCTAGACTGTCAGCTTGGGATTCCTGCTGCAGCTTGTGACTCCCAGGACTTGTGTTTCTATTCTCCTGCATAGGCTGGGTCATGCATACTGCTCCCAGATTTGTGTATTTGGAGGTGTTGGATGGGCTACCCATTGCTTATTTACAGGTGTTTGTGTGCTGAGCTGCATGTTATGGGTTGTATTCCTATTGTTGTGAATCCAGGAGTATTTGGTCTGGCATATCTCCTCTTCTATTCATACATTGTGTCCACACCTGACTGTTCCTTACGCTGTATTTTGGGGAGAGCCATTTCTGAATATGTTCTAACACTCCTAAGTGTGAGCTCAAAGCTGCACTTGGGACCAAACTTGCTTGCTCTTCAAGAAAGCAGTTTTGTGAGCAGATGTCCAGTGTGTCTTCCCAAGAGCCTCCTAGGTATCATCATGGATGCAGACAGCCTTCATGAAGGCCATTGGCAGTTGTCAAGACAGCACTCCTGTGCTGGAGTGAGGGTGTGCTTGATTATGACTGCTGGTGGAGCTGCTGAAACAGCATGCCAAGCCCTAGGGGAGAGGGATGCAAGCCATTAACTGAGGACACTGTTTCATAGCTCACCATTGGTAAATACTGCCTGACTTTTTCTCAGCTTGCAAGTTTTTTTCTGAACTGAGATTTTAAAAATAATTTCTGGTTTTATTTTACCCATTAATTCACTGTGTAACAAAAGGCTTTGGTTCCTGAGTTCTAGTTTGCCCTTCTGATTAATATAGCTGCTAAACATAGAAGTTAGTACAGATGCTTCTGAAAAGTTTATGGGGAATTTCTGTTGCCATATGCTGCTAGGAGAGAAAAAGAAATTCCCTGTTGTTTGCTAGCTGTAAAGAAAAGGGGAGAGTGAATGCAGGAGAAAGGGGCAACTTTTGAGGAAGCCCCTAGCTTTGGCATCATGGGTAGCTGTGAATTATTGGGCAAAATTAAAGAGATTAGAAAAGATGAGGATATTTCTTCACTACAGGGGTGGAGCAAGGTTTTAAAGTCATTACGGTTCTGGTTTTGGTGATTTTGTTTAGAATCACTGAGTCAGGTAACTGTACATTTCCCCAAATTCTTGTGTCCCTTCTTATCTTCTTATTCCAGGTAAACATATCAAACTAAATGCATATTTTAAAGCAAGAATTCAAGATTTTGCTCTATGGCACACATAGATTCGAAGTGTTTTACAAGGCATTTATGCAGGATTCATCTCTTCATACCTGAAAGAACATGTCACCACCAAGTGGAAAGAACACACCGTGCACTACAGCAGTACGGAGGGAAAAGAAGCTTTTGTTCATTGTAAATGCTTGAGGACTTTTGTGCTTAAACAGAAATGCAGAATCCATCTCATGTAACATCATAATGCTCTCTAGCACAGTGGGGAGGTGATTGGTGGCAACTCCTCAGGAGATGTGCTCTCTCCTGAGTCATCCGAGTCTTGTCCTGCTAATACATACACTCTCTTTAGAGGCCTCCTGTTTGACTCACTGTTTTGTCCCCTGAATAATTTTACTCTGTTAAAAGGTAATGACAAAATATGGTCCTTACATTATTAAGGGTGCTAGTAATTTGTTTTTGGTGACTGGGAATGATGATGGAATCAATTCTAGTGTAAGCAAGCAGGTTTGTCTCATGGTTATCTTCCTGAGGACGGACAGATTGTCATGTCAAGCTTCCCCCAATTCCATTGCTGCTTCTTTTCTCCTCTCTGGTGGTCTGGAACAGGAAACTCCTCTGTTTAGCTTGTTCCTCACTGCCAGAGTGTGTGCGTGTGTTTCCTGGTGTGATAAGAATACAGAACCCTAGCAACCCTGTGTAACTGTCACAGGCATAGGTGAAGGTTGAAAAGGAATATGGGAAGCCCTCTGTGGGCTGGTTTATACTTTCCACTGTGGGAAATCAGGTGGGTTTTTTTTCACCTCCTGTCTGACAGAACTTGTGCAGCCCAGTGCTGTCCAGTAGGCCCAGGCACTGAGACAGAGTACGGAGGTGTCATCTGTGCTGGGGCAGGTGTGGGAGGTTAGAGCTGTAACTTCAGTTTTGTTAGCAGGCAGAAAGGGAACAATGTATGCTGCCTAAAGATGTAAAACTGTTTTGAGTCAAAACTGAGTGGTTTCCTATTCCCTTTGCTTTATTTTTGAATTGACTGTATTTTCTGGTTCTAAATACTATTCCTGAAAAAATGAACTGCTGACCATTGTGGGATTTTTTCTGCTGTTTCCTTCCACTGCCATGGAGTGTCTGTCCAACTGTATCTCTTGAATGGTCCTTTGATTATGAAGAAGCACTAGCAATAATAGTACAGGGATATGGCTTAAGAAAAATGCTGTTTCTTGTCATCAGCCTTGGCATCAGACACACCAAGGTTGCTTCCTCGGTCTCTCCTTATCTTTTGCATTGGCTTTTCCCTCTCACGCTGTTCTAAATAATTTCAGGGTGTTTTTTGGTAAATGTGTGTGACAATACATTTGAAGATGTTAGATATGAAATAAATATCCCATACACATAATTTTGATGTGTCTGTGTGTATATTATATATGCATCTACATGTACATGTATAGCAGCACAGCTGACACCTGTCTGCATCATGCATGGTTGTGTTGGTGGGGGAACGTCTTAGGCCTGGGAGAGAAGCAGGAGCACTTCAATATCAGAAAAGGTACAAGGCTAGCTTGGCTGCCCCTGCTTCCAGCTGGGAGCTGATGTAGGTCACAATGACAGGTACTTGTGGGGCTTCCTCAGTGTTACCTTCACCCAGAGGTCAGGCATTACAAACTCTTGTTCTTCCAGATTCCAGGTGACAACCATCCATATGAAGAGCAATTCTGAAAGTTTCATTCTTGTTTTCTCTCCTGTCTCAGTTGTCTTTGGCAGGCAGGTGCAGGTAGTTTACCTTTATGACAGTATGGGACCAAACAGAATGTAGCAGGGGCTGTGTGTGACACTCAGTGAGCTGTCAGTGTTTAGCAGTGATTAACTTTTTTTAAAGACTCTATCTGCTGGTGATTTTAATTTTTTCCCTCTTACTGCTTTGCTTCTTATTGATTTAAAGAGGGAAAAAAGAGCTAAAGCCTTGTTTGATAATAGAATATTGATGAGAAAGCTGGGGAAAGAGAGCGAGATGGTGGAAGTCTTTGTTCCTGTTTGACAAAAGATGGAGAATACAGGAGAAGAAATGTAAATGTGTATGGAGAGAAGAGCGAGGGGAGAGAAGAAAGAGTTATTTAAAATCACTGCTAGGAAATCACTCTTCCCGTCTGCATGGCCACAGAGAGATCAATTTTCAATTTTGGTTTCCCTGCCTTTTGTGATTTGAGACAATTGCATGCCGATAGAGATGGGGGATCTGGCTGCAAGTGTTTGTTTAAAACAAATTGTTGATAGGTATTTTTTTCAGATGAACTGCTTTCTGGATCAATTTAGCATGCTGCAAGGTGAAAGAGGAGAGAACCACAAGGCCTTGCTCTCTCAAGAGAGCATTTACACCAGTGCAACTCTGACTATGTCCGTGGTTTTACATCTCAGCTCAGTGAGGTGCAAGGAGCAAATTGAGCAGGCCCTTGTTTCATAGATCCATGAATTGTCACATGACATATTGAGTACAAAAGAGCAAATGCACCAGAGGCAATTGAATGGCTTGATTTTAAGCAGTGCCAGTAATTTGTATCTCTGTAGGGTCTTGGGTTAACAATAGACCACCTCTTTTCTCTGTAGTTTCATGTATGGCAATACAGGATCAACTGCTGTTGATAATCAAACCTGTAGACCAAAGACTCCACTGTGTAAATCATTCATTTCATTGAGCACATACAGATGAAGTCTTGGTTCAGAAAATGTAAATCATTGCTTGACACAGATGCTGTTATCTTTGCTGTTTCTTCAAACCAGTGATAAATTTGAAAAGCAAAAAGGTCCCTTTCCCACCCCGATCAATTTCTAAAGAAATTTTTCTATTAAAAAACCCCAAGTAATTGTGTTGAAATTTGGAGAATGAGGGATATGTGTTTTGACAAATGAAATATTTTTGTTGTTAATTATTATTTTTTTTACCTGGTACAAATCTAAAACCCCACGAAGAAAACTTATAAAAATTGCAGTTTGCTCATCACAATGTGAAGAAGTGGGTTAATAGCAGGCTGAGTTTACAACACAAAATTATGTAGTCTAATAATGTATTCTTTACTGCACCTTTAATGAAGGCTCTTCTTGAAACTAAATAACTGGGTGGAGATGTTTTGGAATAAAATAACTGAACATTTTTAGGTCAATATTCAAATTTTTTCATGTATAGTCTGGGCAAATAGTTCCTCCTAGTAGTCATGACAATTGCCAGCACAAGTCACTTCTGAGCTATTCAACTCTGTTGAATAATTGAATAATGCTGTAATAATTTTTCAGGGGTAACCTTGAAAATTTGGGTCTAATTTCAGACACAAAAGTCAGAGTTGTACTCTATATTGTATTGGTTTATGTAATCCTGTTTTTCAAGACAAATTTAAGCAAGAAGCAGAAAAAACACCTCCTGATAATGTTTCTATAAATCAGTCCCTTTAGCTTATTCATCCTTCATATAGCTCATTTCTGAGTCCTCGGTTTGACGTCATATTATCTAATTGGCACAGGCTTAATGATTACATTGCGTGAGTGTGAAACTTGTGACTGTGGAGCTGTCTGTGTCCTGAAGGGCTGCTGTATTTGTGGCCAGAGAGAAGGACCGAGTCTAGCTTAGTGTGAGACTCCGTGGGCGGGGGTGCTGGGCGACGGCACAGCAGCTCTGTCACCCCTGGCAGTGCCTGGGAAAGCCAGGCTGCCACTGCAGAGGTAGAATTCAGTGCATATGGGGAGAATAAGTGAGATACTGCCACAACTGCTGCCGACCCTTGCCAGCAGCCATGTGCTCCCCAGCATCTGCTCCAGTGTGTCTGGCAGCCATGAGAGAAGCAGGCTGGTTTTGCAGGGCTTGTGCCTGGCTCTTCATTCTTTCCCTTCTTCCCTTGGGCGGGAACTGCTCAACAACTTTGTTTTCTCTGTAGTGGGAGGAAGACTTAGGTTGGTTCCTGTTACCACTGTCCATAGGTCTCAGAGAGATTGGTCAGTCTTTTTGTGCCTATTATCAGAAACAGACCATGTGTTCCCAAAACATTACTGAGAGATTAAAGCTGCATGGAGAAAAGAACATCTCTTTTTCCACTCTGTTTGGTGCCTAGCCTGACAGACTATGGGCCTAAAAGTGTGATAAATGACATGTGTCCCTCATCCTTTTGTTTTTAATGTCCAGGAGATGTTGGTGAATTCTTGATGAAAATTTATTTAGCATCTGCCATGGGCTAGGTACAGGTTCTGCAAATCCAATTATTTGCATCTCTGTCAGCATATGTCAGTCTTTATTCATAACTCCTCTTGATGCTTTGAGTTCAATGGTATGTGTGTTTCTGCCAGTGCAACACAGCTCTGAGCATTTCCTTTCTGTCCTTGTGTGAGGGGCCCACAGAGCTCTGCTGATGCTTGTCAGTGCTATGCACTAGTGAAAAGAGAAGAAAATACAGTTGTATGTCAGTTTTACAGTTAATGTCTGTTATAGGTAAAAGAAAGTGGAGAAACACAGATTTTAGGGATGTGATAACAGACAGGATAATAAGAAACTTCTAAAGATGCTAGGAGTAAAATCTTAGCTCCCTTGACCTCAATAACAAAAAATTATCTGAATTCACTAGTTTTGGGATTTTACCCAACCAGTATGAGAGAGCACAGACAAGGTACTTGAGAGCTGCATTTTCAAGTTCACATTTTTGACAAGTCAGTGGTAAGTGTGAAGGGAATTTACTGTTTCAAAGTGATGGAGGTAGAATCCATAGTTCTGTTAAGGCCACCTTTCTATAATTTGTAATGACTTGGCCAAAAATGTTCAGATACCTGCAGCTGTTTTGACTGCTTTGGTGTCTTAACCTTCTGCTGTCTCTGAGTTGCTTTTGGCTGTGTGCCTTCTCCCCAGCTGATGAGGGTGTTCTTGTCTGATTAGGAGAAAAGGTGTTCGACACGGTTGAATTACTCCTTGTTTGAGACTGTCCTTTGTCCATGATAATTTTCAAGTTATGAATGCCCCTGTTTGTTTCTCTCCCCCTCACATTTTCATCTCTTTCTTGTGTTAATTTCCTTAGGATAAAGTGATTCCAGTGTTGAATTTGAGTACAAAATTTTTCCAGGAAAGCTGCTCAACTAGTTGAAACTGGTGCTGGCTATGAACTTAGCCAGTGTATGGTTTGCTGTTGGGAACTTTTCAGGTATTTGTGCTGAGTAGCAATGCGTTTTTGGTCAGCAGCTGGATAGAGAACCTTTAGGAATAGATGATGATGATGGTGGTGATTCAGGAGACTGGTTTGAGTTACTTCATAAATTTTCAAGAAATTTGGGATAGTTTTGGGAGTTAATAATTCTGGACGTGTTCTGCTATGCGTGAGAAATCACCGAGGTCTAGATTATAGCGCACACCTTGTGAGCTCTGGAACATTCTTTTGAGGTTGACAAAGTAACGAAATGTGAAAGTTTCACTGAGGTGTAGAGCCTGTTACAGTGCGTCGGAGACAGCCTGGACAGCAAAGATGCAGCTGAGACTGAGCTCATGTATCCCAGCACTGGTTCTACTATTAGTTTGGAGCAGTGAGTGGGTCACTTTGGGCACTGTTTCCAGTAGCAATCACTGATTCTGTTTGGGCATGTTTCTGGCCTTCAGTTTTAAGACATACTTGACACTGTTGCCTGCACACCTCTCCCTCTCCCCTTCCCAACGTACTGAGCACCAGGAGTTGTCATTAAAGCCAAGACAGAACACAACAAATTGGAATCAGAAATTGCCTGAGAGAGAGTAGGAATATACCTCACAACAGTAGGTATGCTGCATGGAGGAGCTGCGTAAGCTATTTGCAAGGGAGCATCATTTTAAGAGTAAATCTATGAGTAGAGGAGGTAATCACATTGCCAATGAGTTTTATCATTATTCCAGTTGATTACTGTCCATAATGAGGATGAAATAATGAAGGGAAAACAAGCCACTGTACAGAAAATGCATCAATCTGGTATGCACTGTCCTCTCTGTGTATTTCTGCAGCATCCTGCTTTATATTTTGGTTACATGTTCTTTGGAACAAGAACTCCCTTTATATATTGTTTGTTAAATGCCTGGCTTATAGCTGTGTCTCTCGGTAATGTCAAAAATAGGAAAGGTGGCTGAGTTTGCCCTACCATCACGGACAAAGCCAGGTGTGTATTGGCAGTACAGTGCACTTAGTTCTTTTCTCCATGATGGGATGAAGGCTCTGGGAGTGGGGAGACCTGAGCTGACAGGGCCCTTTCTTATCATACTGTTTCTTTAGGGATATGAAGTATTTAAGTGAGACATTTAGCATGTGGTTGGTCTGCCATTCCCATATTTCATTCTCATTGTCAGCACGTGCTAGCTGAGACTAGTACCTCTAGCTTTATTTTTTTCTCCTTGCTGAGCTTACTCATTCTCTTGGTCCTATTTTAAGGAAGTAGTGGCTTGCAGGGAACATCAGTCACTCATTCAGAGGCTTTTGCAATACCAGTGACAGCTCCAAGTTGGCAGGCAGAGGGGAGGATTCTCTGCTATGACCTTCAAAATGGCTGACTGCAGTGGGTATGACATATTTCTCCCCTTCCAGTGTCCTCTTGCCTCCCTTCCATGATCTTCCTTAACCTACTGAGGCTTGAGAGGTGAGAGCTGAGGCTGCTCCTTGCTGTGGGAGTCTCGGGAGAGCAGCACTGAGGTGGAACTGCTGAGCCTGGGCTGGGAGGAAAATGAAGACAGGGAGTGGAGTTGCAGCCTGCAAAGCAGCCACCACTGCTGCTGTTCACTTACTGGAAAGTAAATAAAGGAGAAAAACAAGGGCAATTGCTTTATGAGAGAAGATGAGAGGGAGAGGGACAGATGGAAAAAATATAGAATGGGCAGAGAAGGTGAAATTGAGATAGGGTAGGAAGGCAGAGAAAATAGGAATGAAAGGGACCATCATCTCCTTTTTGGGAGACAAGGACCAAGGAAATTTTCAAGAGCTTTTGCAATAGCTGTCAAATGTGCTGTTGTCCCATTTATCCAGTAGCCATTTTCCTCTCCTGTATTGCAAAGTTGCCCTTCTGATCCTGCATACTTGGGATAAATCCACACTAGCAGATGCTTAGGAGGTCTTACCAACATAATCTGCTATTGCAATATAGTATGTTTTGTAGAAAACTTAACAACTGCGAGAAGATCCAGTTATGGGAGTCCATGACTGATGCTCTGATTTGACTAAGTGGGAAAAGTGTGGCAATTTTGTGTCATCATGGTTCAGCCTTTTCTTGATGGATATTTTCTGGGAGGGATCAGGGAATTCTATCTTAAGCCAGATCCTGCCTTTAGTCCTTATGTTATAATCTTTTGCTCTACAGACAAGAAGTACATTTTCCTTAGTACTGGACTGTGGAGCTGAGAAATGGTCAGCTAAAAATATTTTCATCTTGTGCATCTTGTAGCAGAAAAAGGGCAGATCAATGCACAAGGGTCAGCTATTTTGTGTGATGGCCCCAAGAAAAGGGGCATAAATTTTCTCAACTATCACGTGCTAGAAAACTGGCTTTGTATTTCTGTGTGTGTGGCTCAGCTGGAAATGTTTAACCTTTATGTTCCTTTTTTTGGATGAACAGCTACTTATGTTCTGATTCTCACTTCCCTGCTGCTGCACTTGTGAGAAGAAGGATTATCATATCTTAAACCGTTGACTGATTAATTCTATTTCTTCATAAATATGAATTGGGGAATAAGTTCACCCATACAATGTCATTTCTACAGGTTAAATCCCATAGACAGTGTTGTGTTAATTCAAAGTGTTGGACAGAGTGCAGCAAATTGTAGGAGTGTCAAGAAAATTGATATTTTTGGTAGATTAGTCATTAATGAGAACTTCAGCACTCTTGAACTTTGTTCCCAGTTTCTCCACAGACTTGCTGTCAGATCTCAGACTAGATGTAGTCAATGACTTTTGCTGTTAAGTTTGGTTTTGATCTTTGTTTCCTGAATGGCTTTAATTCTTCTTTTTAATATGTTGAGAATGCTGTGAAAATTGAGTTCCAGCTTTCTTACATTGGACAGCTCTAAAAGAAAGCATCTAAAGTAAGCAACACATGGGAAAAATTGATTGAAGGCACTCTGTGCTTGTTTTTTTTATCTGTTTGTTGATAGGAATGACTCTTCAGCTGAATTAATTGTTTTTCAAATGTTTTAAAAAGAGTAGGTGGATTGGCATAGACATAGCTGCTGTTAGAACTGGGCACGTTGTTTGGTGTGAGAAGAAATCTGGATGTGGCTTGTGGAGGGGCAGAATAGGCTTTACTCTTGCAAGACAGCAGTGACACTTCAAAATATCATCAAAGAGTGAAAAAGGCGTAGATTTGATCTTATATAAAGGTCAAGCAAGTGAAGAATAGTGTCTAAAAAAAATTCAAGCAGTACCATGTCTTCCCACAACAGAAAGGGACATGTGCAAGCCAGTGCCTGGTAGGTGGTGGGGACTAGATCTTGTTCCCATTTTCTCTGTTGATTAAGTGAATTTGGAACTCAAGACCCTTCTTCATGTGCTTGTCTGTTTTCTCACTCATTTGGATTGGCAGAAAAAAGTACATGTCAATAAGTCTGTGTTTCTTTGCTCTCCGTGATAATTGTAAATTAACGTAGTATTATTTTTTCAGTTTCAGTTTAGGTGTCTCATCCTGACAGTCATTGTGTCTTCTGGGAACATTTTGGGCCTGTATTTTCTACCTGTGTGATTAGAAGTGCAGCAGCAGTGCTTGTGATGCCTTAAGTTAAAGCCTAAGGCATCATTTGATGGTATAGTGAAAATTGGGTTAACAGTTCTTAAAGTACATATTATTTTTGTCTTTTGTTTCTTGTCAAATTTTTATGATATAGAAGTTGCACTTTGGCTTTTTTGTGAAGATGAACTTTGATTAAGTAATGGTGATTTCAGCTCTGAGGTAGTCTTGTCTGGATTTCAACTGCTGACTTAGTTGTGTTATCTTCTGTCAGCATACTGACCTCAATACTGAGACATACCGGAGAATCAAAAATACAGTTATCAAATTTAAGAAAAGAATGACGACTTAGAGAACAGAACATAAATAATACAGGCATAGTATAATAACAGAGTAGCAGCTTGCAGAAGGAATGAGAACAAGTGAGCAAAAAGTGGATTTCAGAGAAAAAATACTCTTTTTTAAAGTGGGATAAAGTATTTTTAAAGTGGGATCAATTACCTGGTATTTCCTTTTTTTTTTTTTTTTTTTCCTTTTTGCCTTCCTGGCACTGCTGCTGTAGGTTAAACTGTCAGTGAGTAAGGGGGAGCAGGAGGGTAGAGTCTGTGCTTCTCTGAGTGACTTGCTAAGCATCTTAAAGCATTTAAGATCATTAATGGGTTCACTGTTTTGACAAGGAGATAGGTGCCCAGATGTTTCTCTAGGCAGTTATTCCTTTCTCAACCTTTTTTAATAAAACACTTTCTTCTAGATATCTGGTGTAGGGGAGGCCTGGGAGAAGCAACAGACCTGAGCTTGGGAAGGGGTGCAAAGTGAAGAGTGGAGGGTGAGAAAGGCATTGTGACTTAGCAGATTCACCAATTAGATTTTCTTTGCTAAGAAGAAAGGCAGCCTCTGGTAGCTGCCCCGTATTTTTATGAGAATGGACTTTTTTTCGTGACTTGCTTGTCAGATAAAATGAATGTGTATGTGTGTGGGGGGAAAGGCTGAAATTAATTACTGTCAGTAAATGAAGCATATGGAAGCTTGTCTTGATGTTACAGTGGCTGTGAATTAGTGCAGAAAACACAGTGAAAAAGCAAACAGTAGAACACTCTATTTGGATCAGAGCTAGCTGTGTACTGGCTTGTTAATATTCCCCCATACCCAAACCTACTTTCTTGGGTATATTGAAGGTCTCTTAATTACACTTGTATTTCTTCTATGCTCCCCCTGGGATTCATAAGACAGGGCATCACAGTTCGGATCATCACTGCTCTTTCCAGTGACAGTTTCCCAGCTGGGTGAGAGATGGGCCAACCTAAATGGTTTGATAGAGAATTTGAGGTACATGCTCAGCTTCACAGCTGTGCAGAAGATAAAAATTCCCACCAGTGTTGATGGCATTATTATTGTAGCATACACTTAGTGAAACCTTCTCTGTCTCAAAACCCTTTGTCTCAAAAGGGAGTAGGAATTAAATACAGAACAATAAAAGCTTAGCTTCCTCATGTTGGAGCCAATGTCTTAGCTACTGCTGATTTCAGGGAAGTAGAAGGGGTGCTAATGGGGTAAAGATTATTAGAGTTCATTTCTGAGAGCTGCTTGGCAGTTATGGGCCACCTAAAATCCTTGTCTACTTTAAAGTAAATTGTGTAGTCTTAGCAAAACTGCAGGCTTGAATGTTGCACCTGGAGCGACTGTTTGTCCCAGTTAGGAAGATGCTTAACTTACGTAAGCCTCCCGAGATCTTGAGTAAACATTATGCATTGGCAGATCTTAGTAAAATTTCCTTAACAGATGCATTTTGTCCCCAATGAGCAGAATTAATGTCTCTGTTAAACTCTAGTTATTGCCATTAAGTATTGCTGGCTTATATCAATTCCCTGTGGAATCTAGTAGGTAAACATACTTCCTTGGGGAAGCGTGTCCCAGTTAAGTGGATTACAGAGCAACTTATATCCAGTCTAATGCAGCAGTGAACCTGAAACGACTTCTGCTGATGCATTTACAGGGTTTCAGCATCATGTCTTCTGAACTGAAAAGTCAGGAGCTACACTGATCCAGAGGGGATTGTTTCAGTCAAAGGTGCCAGCAGTTGTAAAACAGGCACAGAAGTAAACCTGGATATATGAATTGTTAAAACAATCCAACAAAATTTTGATGTATCTCTTGGATTTTGGGTAACCTAAGGTCAGACCCTCCTCTGATCATAAATTTTGACATTTCAGAATTGAGGGCTTTGCTGTTACTAAGTCTTGAAAAATGCATCTTTCAGAAGTCAAGGGTGAAACCAACTTCTGTGTACAACATCTGATAAAGTCTTCACATAATTGCTTTCAGCCTGGATGTAAAACTGAGCTCTTTGACTTAAATATAATTTTTTTTAATAGTGATTATTAGCTTTTCTGTCCTGGTCATTTCTGCACCTCTATCACCTCCCTGTCTCAGTGCTTCTCTGCCCTTGTTCTGCGCTCCATGCAGAACCCTTCTCTGCTGTGCTCTGAAATCCTGCATGTCGTAGCTGATCAGCTACCATCTCTCAAAGAGGTGGAAAAGGTGGTATTCGGTGATATCAAAGCTTTACATCAAAATGCCTCAGAATACACCAGAGTAGATGGAGTTGTAGAAGTACAAGTTATCCTTTCTCCTCAGTGTCGGTGCTAGATGGAGCGGAGTGTACTGTTCACAGCTACTGTTCAGTAGTGTGTGCCTGGGCCCTAAGAGCTAAACAGTCCTCATCACCTGCCTGCAGGATGATCCTGCATTCAAACCTCACTATCTTCCTTCTTTTACAAACAGACTTTTGGGTGGAAGGGAGGGAGTGGCAAGTTCCTCAAAGCACTCCCTGTCTTACGTTGACTTTGCTTCTGATCATGTGAAGGAAATTATGCCTGGACCTCTGAAACACCCAAGCTTCTGCTATGGGAAGATGTAAGGGAGGTGTGGGTGTCATGTGAGAAGATGTGGAGGAGAGAAGCTGAGCTTCCTCAAGCTTCAAAACTGGACACATTTCTTGTTTTGGAATCCCAGGTGGTGGGAATTAGGGTTTTAAAGTGTGAGGAGGGAGGAGGCTGGTCGTGCAGCTTTACAGATCTTTTGTACATAGGATGCTGCCGTGGTTTAAAATGGTATTACCCAATTTAGTACTCCCACTAAAAAGACCACAAACCCCCTGAATGGGAGGCAGAAAAGGCAGAGATCATGGGTTGAGATAAGAAAAATTTACTGAAAACAGCAATGAGGTAAGAAAATGAACAGTACCAGTAACAATATTAATAAAAAAGTATACAAAAAAGAGAGTGATTCACACACAGAAATGCTCACCTGAGAGCCTGAAACAATGAACAATAATGGACAGGTTCCCTGCTGGAAAAACCATGCCCTTCTTCTCCAGAGCCAGAGAATTCCATACCTCTGTCTGTGGTAATTGATGCGAGGCAGTATAGAGTAAATTCTTAGCCACACACACATCTCCAGGTTCCGCCTCCTCACACCTACTGCAAAACTGACTCTCCTGGATGGAAACAGGACAGATGCCTCTTAGTAAGCCAGTACTGGGAACCTAAATATTAGATTAAGAGCTGTTACCTTTTAGAAACAAGCCACTCAGACCTAGTCTCTTGCAGTATAATTTGTACCATCCATGACAGGGAGACTTGTGTTCAGCAGGTGTTTTTTCATGTCACTGCTGCCTCTGCACACCAATCGTCTGGATGAGATGGCAACGCTGCTCTGGATGTGTTGAGTGGGGGCATTGGTGATTCAGCTCCCGTGGCGCAGAGGGGGTGGTATTTTTTGTCATTTAAGCATGTTACCTTTGAGGAGAAAGTTCCTTCTACACGACAGTGTTTAAAACTGCAAGCTCTGAAGGAGGTTTTGTATATATCCTCAAGTATAGAGGGAGTATTGTAGGTGGCAATAGAAACCACTAATGAGTAGTTACTTATCACCTGGTTACCAGCTCTGCTGCAGCTAGAGGAAGAGCTGCTTACCTTCTCAGTGACCCAAGCTTCTGCATCTCTGTAATAGGCATAATAGTACTGGCTGGTCTACCACAGAAGGTGGAAGAATCTATACCAGATTTTGAAGCAAATAAGTGTGAAATATTGTGACTTGTCTGGAAATACTCCATTTGATTCAAGACACACAACATCGAGCTGCATATCTTTAGATGATGACTGCTCAGAAATTAAATGGAGTGTGATACACTGCTGTGAGATGATAAATGCCATGAATTCCTGGGTAGGTGAGGACAGGTGCATGAAAGTGGGATAAAGTTGCTGATAAAAGTTATGTTATGTCTGGAAGTCTTGATGGGGGAGGTTATTGGATGAGTATGAGTGAATATATTTATCTTTAGTTGAAGCTAAAGAAGGAGCTCTCCTGCTTAAAGGAAGCTAAACCACAACATATTCTAGAATAAACTGGTGAATAACAGGTTCCTGATATACTTGAAAGTAGTATGGGAAGGGACCACTCCTGCTTTACTGGAATTCCTTACTGTCTCAGCTGCTGTCTCAAGCTCTGCACATCATTCCTTCCTCAAAGTCCCAGCCCATTTGGGAAAGCAGTGGTTATGCAGCATTAGTTTTAGCTCATCCCATAGCATGAGTCCATTCTTGTACTGTGCTCATGTGAGTTTATAAACTTCTTCATAAAATACCTTTCCTAGAGTCTTTACTGCCTTTCCTACATTCTTTCTGCATTAGCAACCTTTATTCTGGTAATCACCTCCATGTTGCATTAAGGATGCAGAAGTTTATTAACAATGGTTGCTGTTTTTTGATGGTCTATTTGATTTATGGGTTCTGCATATTTCTTCTGCCTTAAGATCTCCAGTAAATTGAACTATATACTTAATTGACTTAAACCTTAATATTCCAAATAAACCTTAAAGACAGAGATCTAAATGTTACTTAGATGATAGTGAAAATTTGAGTGCTTCTACACAGAATGTACTTTTCAAGATGATGCACTTTGGGGGAAAAAAAGAACAAAAACATTTTGTAGAGTAAGGCCTGCAATGGGAAGTGCAGGATGAACAGTGTCTGCAACTTGATCTGAATATGCTTTGAGCATCCCAAGTGCTTGAGTCTCAAGATTAGCTCACTGTAAATCCAAAAATCTTTTTTCTCTGCAAAGAGCTTGAGCCAGACTTCCCCTGGAGGAGGGAAATTCTGGGTGCAATGGTTTAATACTTTCTTTTCTAGTAGGAGACCTGAGGTGGAGAACTGACATAAGGAAAGGGGTGTTAATGATACTTTTCTTAATCTCCTGAAAGCATTGCTTAAGGTTTCCTTTCACTCTTGGAATGACATGCATTCCCCTCTTTTCTTATCCACTTTGTCAGTTCCTGAGGAGCAACTTGCTCAGGTACTATATCTCTTTTTGAAGTGTTTGCAAACAAATCCCAAATCATATGATCATCTCCTAGTTTCATGATTTGTTGTTCTTTTTCAGCTGATTGTTGTCTGAATTCAGAAGAGTTTTCTGGGCACTTGGCCTGACTCAGTTTTGCATCCAAATTGGGTGAAATTCTTAGCTGCTTTGTTCTGGTGTGAAACTTGGCTGGTGCAGCAGAGTTTTGCTGTGAGTGCTGGAGCCCATGTTGTGTTTTGACTGTAAGGAATTAGTCTGATTAAGCTAATTTTTTATCCACGCAAACACACAAAATTGCCACAGCTCCTACCAATCAATTACCAGTTTGTGTATCTGCCCATCACCACTGTGTTAGTGTGTAAGTGGTACAGGCTTTGTTCTTTCATCCCTTGTGTGCCACTGCCTACAGCAGTGCCTCACTCTGCAGCTTCTGCCACTGCTTTGCCCAGGTAGAATTGACAGTGCAAGCCCTTTGACAAAGCAAAGTGGAGCTTCTCTCCTTTTCTCTGATTGCCTGCTCTCCCTCTGGTGTGCAGGTACATACAATAGTACATCCTTGCTCTCATGCTGTTAATTCTGTAGTAGCCACTGGTTTGACCCGGCAACTCTTCATCTTGGAGGCTTGACATCCCTCTCAAATGTTGAGTGGACAGCAGTGCCAAATCTCTCAGGGTGTGTTCGAACATGGATAGAGCTTTGAAATACAGCAGCAAAAGCTTTCTGTGTTCCAAGCAACGTTTCACCTCCCTTCCTCCCCACAGCAAACAAATTGTATTGACAGACAAAAGCAGGATTATGGTGAGGAGATTTGCAAGACAACAGGATTATGGAAGCTAAAACAAGCAAACATTGTGATTATGTTAGGGGGTGGGCAGGATGGAGTTGCGAGAGGAAGGGGACAACACAGAAGCAGTAACTCCGGCTGTGATGCTGGTCTGCCACAGTGGTGGTGAGGCAGCAGGGAAGAGGATTTAAGGTAATTTAGGACAAAAGCAAGCAAAGTAATTTCTCCCTGTAAACTCCAGTGGATGGAAACCTAATACGTTTGCATTGCACTTGTCAACTTCTGCTTTTCAGGAGTCTGGGAACAAAGAAGTAGAGCAAAGGGAGAAGGGGAGGTTGGCCTAAACCTGTGAGTCCTGAAAGCCCCCTGCTCACTCAGGCAGGATAGGCACCAGCTGTCAGCTGATCTGAGCAGAGATCAGCTGTGACCTAATTATTGGCCTCTTAAACCTGCATTATTCCTTTCATTTTCCAGCTCATTGACGTTGTATAGAGAGAGGGTGAAAGAAAGTAGAAAAAAGAGTTATTGGTAATCCACTTTCTATGTGTCTGCCACTCAACTAGGGTCATGGCTGGATGGCCTCCATCAAGGAGAATGAGGATGGGCTTTTAACCCTTCTGTTCCCCTGTGGGAGGAAGACAGCTTTGTGCATTTGGGGGAATAGAAGCTTGAAACAATTTGAAATCAAACACTGGTGTTCTCTGGGTCAGAAAGACTTTGTAGCTCTTGTTTGCACTGAGAAGCAGTGAAGTGAGCAGCTGATAACCTATGAGATGAAAGAATGAACAGAAAATACTCATCACCCTGTTAGCACAGGGGCAGGCAGAGGGCCTTCTAACAGGTTTATAATCCAATCAGTTTAAAAGGCATTATGCATGCACATTTTGCAGTAATCAGTAGACAAAGCAGTAGGCATGTGTTGGCCTTTCTAAGGTGGACATGGGTGTATGAGAATGTTTTGGTTGGGCAGCAGGAAGGTACCGACCCACTTAGAGTGACCTTGGATACAAATAACATCCCAACTCACAATCCTTCAGTGTGTCTGGTTGCTGCTGAGAATAGCATGGTAGCCTTGCTTTACCCATCCAGAACATGTTACCCACCGTTACTACCTGCCTGTAGAGTAGTTAAAATGATCAGTTGGAAAATTTGGAGAAGACCAGTTATTGGTGGCTAAGATGGTATCAGGCTGGATGTGTGGCACAGCATGGTGGCAATGGAAAAGCAACAAAGCTCTGCTTTCTGGCAGTGGAGGCATGGCCTGGGGAAGGCAAACATCATGGCTCTGGCAGGCCAGTGCAGAAGGCGAGAGAGATTGTGAGAGAACAGATTGTGTGAAATTATCAATTTTTCTGTGCAAACCTGCTTTCCAACTGCCAAATCTCTGTGTATCTTCCTCCAATAACTGATAATCCCCACCAATCAAATGATTTTCTTGATGATTAAAGCATCTATCCCATTTGCTGATTTGTCACCAACCCAGTCTTTCAAGCTTTTAAACCATTCTGCAATGCTTTCTAGTTAGCATATGTTTTCTAAGTCTGAACTTGCCAAGATCCATGGACAAACGATTGTTTGATGCTTTATTCCACAGTATAGGTGCCCTGTGCTTTCTGCTGTTTCTGACGTTCAAACCTTTTGCTAAAGAAGGGAAGATGGGGAGATAGAGCAATGAGAACTCCCCTATTGTATTATAGTCTCTAATCAAGCCAAATTGTTGAGACTGGCTGTAAATTGCTGGGATAATTGACCTTCAGTCATTTGAAATACACTTCTGGGAGCGAAATACATTTTACTTTCTCTTCCTGCCCTCCTCCCCTCCCCCCACCCTGTTTGAAGCCTCTTGCAGCCTTTCCAAAGCATCTTCTGACAAATTTTAATCAATAATCTACTCAGTGGTAAGCCTGAGTCTATGACATCTATTACCTTGATGACAGGGGTACTGGAAGCCCTTATTCCTTTGCTTTTGACATCAAAGCAAGCATCATGGAAGGAAAGAAAAAAACAAACCAGAGGGATTAGAGTTGAAGTTAAATGGGCATGGTTTTAAAGATGGAGCACTTTGAAGCCTGATCAAATCTATTAGTTATTTATTATTGACTGAGTACCCATTGCATCTTTGGGGCTGTATGAGGCACACAGCATCTATAGCCATTGCCTCTGGAGCCTCAACTTTTAGGCCAGAGTTACACGCTATGGGTCAGGAGTGTACACTGTGTGCTCAACATGCAAATGTCAGGAACTAACCACCTGGGAGGGAGCCTGTGGCATCAGCACTTTTTTCTTCTGTTAATACATATGCATCATTATTTACTGTGTCCTATTTTGTGGTGTTTCTGTTGTGACTATTGCCTACTGCTCTTGCCTTAATGGAAACTGTAAATTTCTTAGTTAAGTGGCCTGCATACCTTGGATCTCTGAACAAATATTATTTAAAACAATCCCAAAATAACAAAAGGCCTTTGTATCAGGGATGTGGTGGGATGTATGGTCTTATTGCTTATCTATTAAACAAAAGTTACAGCAGTTAGTTCCTGAGCTTTTTATTGTTAACTGGAATTTTTTGTTTGTTAGAGCAAGGCAGCAATAGTGTTAGTTATCTTTCTTGGGGTGTTTTCAAACTGAAAGATGAATTGTAGGACCTCAGCTAAGTGAGTTCCCAGTACTCATGCCTCAGTTTCACGGATAAACATTTATAAAACTGGATTAATCCTATGGTGTTTAAGTGCTGTGAGATTTTCAGAGTATGCACCTTGACCTCTGCATCCTTCTTGGCTGTGAGAGATACTGAAGGATAATCTAGAAAGATCCTGACTGTGGATCAACTGAAGAAAATTTCTCCCATTTGTATTTTGCGACTTTTATTTTGGATTTATGTGAATTATTTCCTCACATGAAGAAAGGAAAGCTATGGATAATGATGCTGCTAAAAAGTGTTCTGAGGTTCCTAAATTAAAGATGCAGTTTAAGTACCAAGAGAGTGGTGTTATTGTAACACCTGCTGGAGAAACAGGCAGCGCTGAGTAAATTCATGTCTTGCTGGGTAAGCTAATATTTTGTGGTATGGTGAACAGTGTTGCAAAGTTGGAAATACTCACATGGCCCTCATGGGGCCAGCCAGCCAGACTGGGAATGTGTGAGATGGACCCCTCAGGTAGGAGACTGGCTTGTGACTACAGAATGAAATGAGATTTGGCCACGAGCCTCAACCTTCAGCATAAGCCCAGAGAGATTCTGGCAGTACCCTAGGGAGAGGAGAAGGCTTGGAAGTGGGATGTAGCAGCTACAGCTTGTAAGGCTGCAGTGCATGAACCTGGTCTTAAAGCAGTGCAGTGCTCTAAAGGGTAAATTGCATAACGTGGTCTCCTGAGTCAGTTCCATAGGAGGTGCTATTTATCAACCCCAGCTGCAAGCAGCACCAACCCCTAATATAATGGAATGATGCCTCAGGCCAGTCTATACATTTATAAGCACGTTAATAAATCATCATAAAAATAAACCATGTTTATTGCCATTATAAATTTACATGGAACAGTTGTTATCTGTAGGTCCCTTTCTGGCTGCCTCCTTACTTGTAATCAGGGACCCTGCACATCCAGGTTGTTTGTGAAAGCCAAAGGCAATGGACCAGGGCATCACCACCCTGTTTCCATTTTAGAGTGTGCTGGGACCAAGGCCCATAACAAGACCATTGTGCCCTGTGGAGAATATGGGGCAGCCAAAACAGTGTGACATTTCTGCTTCTGAGCTATTGCAAAGACTCCGCTGGCCAAGCTTCAGGGTTACCATAGGAGGAGAAGATAAAATACCTGCTTCTGCATGGTCCTGCCACCTTGAGAGCAGGATGACATTTGCCTGGTTGGGTTGCTCAGCCCCATGGCTGTGCTTTTGGATCATTTGCCTCAGCCTGCATGGCACTGTGGACAGGCAGGTCTGCCACGTGCTGTGATAACTCCCTTAGCACCCTGAGTTGCTGTGTTTGGTGCAGTAGTCTTAATGTGCTGGCTACTTGTGTGTGGTTTTGTTGCAAGGACTGGGTGCTTCTGAAGTGCTGGGTAAGCTTTGATAGGTACTGGATCACTTTCTGAGTTGCTGGACTCTCTTAAAACTTGAGGATTCTCTTAAAACTTCAGGCCTTGAGAGGTCAGAGGTGTGAGTTGTCAGTGGTCTGAGATGTGACTGGCTGCTGGTTGGAAAAGAAGGTGAGAGCTTGTTATCTGACATTTCCTGGTGGATTTTTAGCTGGTTCTGAGCCTGGAAACTTAGGCTAATGGATTTTTGTTAGCTTTTGAGGCTGTGACTGGCATAGCAAAGGTTTTCCACTGGCTTTAACAGCAGTATGTCATTTGTTTCCTCATACTGTTGTTATTTTATGAGAGAAGCCGCCTGGGAGTTACAAGTCTCCCAAAGAATCCAGCTGTGATTTATGAATTGGCCATCAACAGTTATTATGCCAGCCACTGCATACATTCATTCTAATAAATTTCCTGCATCTTCTATAGCAGCTTGTTTTACTCCCATTTATTGATACTGTGGTTTTAACAAAAGCAGCACATCAATTACAGTAATTGTATTCAGCATGGCTGGAGCTATGGTCTGAGGACAGGTTGTGGATCTGGGATGGGGGATTAAGGGCTGCTGAGAGGACCTAGAGAGAAAAAAACAGATGTGGAGTTGATACCCAGGTGAATTTCCCTTGATACTATGTAACACTGTAGTTTTAATATCTTTCTAAGAAAGAGAAGGAAGTGGGATCACTGCAGATGTGGCCCAAATGAATCTTTCCTGCTAGGCTGTGACAGTTCTAAATTATTTTCAAATTTGAGATATAAATCAGGGCTTTGCACTATTTTTAATTGCCTTTTTTCTTGATTCAGCTATAAAAGGTTTCTAGTGATTGAAGCAGTAAATATGGATTTAAAAGGTGGACTATTCACTGGATGACTGCATCCAAAGGGTTGCAGTCAAGATCTAGATGTCCAGATGCAGATCAGTAAGATGTGGTGTCCCTTAGGGGTCTGTATTGAGACTGGTACTGTTCAGAATTCTTACTGTGTGACAGCCTTTCTGTGGCTGACCCATGTCAGACTGATGCAGTTCCTCTTTCCTCAGCCCTGAGTTCTTTCTCATTCAGCCCTACAGCTGTGAGAGCTAAGTGCTTCTCCCAGATCCCTGTGCATCTTACCTGGCACTTAGTCCTATCTAGTTAGATCACAGTAAAGTTTGCCATAGCTCAGTACTTGGGTAGGGACCTGTAGTAGGTCTGTCTGTGGAAGCCAGCATGGAATAATAGAAAGTTGTAAGAGGATTCTGATTCACTGGTGGAGGTGTGAGAGGGTGAAAATGCTATGGGAAGTTCAAAACATTATGCATGCATATACTCATGCTTAAATATGTGTACATACATACAAAACTCCTGTTGATATTAAGATTAGGGAAACCTTTGGCCTGGGTGAGCTCTGCTATACAGTGAACCAAAATACTCTGTTTTCCGGTGATACTGTTATTCCTCCAGATGAATGAATTAATAGTGTTCTCCATAATATTCCTTTGAGGATTGGACCCCCAACACTACAACCACAGCCCTCTTGCTTTTATTCTTTATTCTTGGATTTATTCCCAGTTTTGTCTATGAAATGATCATTTAGTACATGAGCAATATGCTGATTTTCCCTTATGGTTATTGCATTTTCTGTTCATAAATCAGGAATTAATTTGTCTTTTTTGGGTCCCTTGGTGCCTTTTTGCTTAATAGCCAAGTGTGTTTGGTCTGTGTAATCTTACGAAAAATAAAAATAGTAGATAGTGAAAAGTGGTATCCCCAGCAACCTCTCATTGTCCCCAGAACCTGGGGGACCCTCTTTTTCTCTTTTTTTTTTCTCATCCCGGGGACCCACTTGCATCTGTCATTTGCTGATAAGAGACTCCTGTGCTCTTTGGTCGTTCAGAGATAGGCCAGAGCTGGAGGGGAGGAGGGCTTAGTTGTCAGTCACCTGGGAGTGATCTGCAGCCCTGGCACTAAATTGTTCTGTGACCTTCACCTCCTTGCATAGCAGAATAATTGAAATCAGATATAAAATAACTGATCCAGTAAGTCTGTTTCACTGCCAGTTCAGTTCCAAACTGCTGCACTGTAATGCATATGCATATTGCTTTGTTGGGTTTGAGATGTCTTAAATGCTTTTCTTTTTGTGGGGCTTAGTAGAAGTGTGTGTTGGGAAGATGATGGCAAATGTGTACTGCAAGAGCAGTGTAAAGGGCACGGTTCTTTCATCCCCAGTACTGTTTGTTTTGGAGACTACCAGTTGGAGATGCTCCTGCTGCATGAAGCACACTCTTTCCTCTCCGTTGAGCAAAGTGACTCTCCATGCAGCATTTGTGCCTGGCTGATCCAGGGCACAGAAACCTAGTGGCTAGATTCTGAGCTCACTTTTGTGGGTCTTGCTCCTTTATCCTCACTGCTGTTACTTTAGAGAGAAGAATCAGCCCCAACACTATAGATCCTGGATGGTCTCCAGCAAGGTAGGGCAGAGAAAAAAAAAATCATGAATTCTAAAGCTTTCTGTTTGAGGCTTCTCGGTGGGGAGCAGTTCTCTTCAGGAATGTGAAGGAAAGTGCATATCTGCACAAGGAGGGAAGGCACCCAACACCAGGTTGCTCAGGAATGGTGATGGTAAGTGTGCTTTGGGGTGCAAGTGCTTGAATTGCTGACAGATAATCCCCATACACAGCTACAGAGCTGTAGAAAAGTCATTGCATTTGTCCTCACTTCTGCAGGGGTTTTCCCTCCTCTTGAAAATATTCAGTTCATTGGAGAACTGTTATTTTTGCAAGAGAGTAAAAGATGGGGAGAGACCTTCTGACTCCTTCCTGCTGGGTTCTTGTGCTGATACATAAGCCCTGGCAGATGAGAGGCCAGCAGGAATCCTTTTTGTGTGTGAAGCTGGGTTTGCCAGAGAACATTTAATGCTGGGAATGCAAAGCTGGTTTCTTTGTTTTCAGGGCATACTTGATATTTGTCTCCTACTGTGTCGTCTCCAGCCCCTTTTGGAGGGCTTTGAATTTGCCAGTTTGTGGAATGCCTGGTGGGCTACGGGAGCTAAATGGTTAACCCCGCAGTGGTCTGGGTTGTCCTTGCTAGCCAGGGAAAACACTAGCTTAAAGCATCAGGAAACAGAAATTCTTGTTTAAGTAGGCTTCACCCTATGTCACCTTTTCCCCCAAAATGAGTGGCCGTTGCAATCCTGTCTGTACTGTGTTGGGGACTGGGGGGGTGGAGGGAGAAGGCTGCAGAGGAACAGAGCCATGTTTTCCCCTCTTGCTGGAAGGCATTATTGTCTAATAGGCAGTTTAGTCAGATGTTTACTAGATGAGAGTCAGGGGAACTTGAGATCTCTAGGGAGAATTCATGCAAAGCTGGAGACTACAAAAATGCCCCTGAGCGAGTGAGTTTCTAGCAATAACACTGTCACTTTTACTGGGAAATTAAAAATTAAAAGGGAAATAAATCATGCTTCTTAAATATACCCTGCCATTTGTCCCTCTTGGCCTTATAGACAATTTAAAGAGAAGCACTACAATACAAAAGCTACACAAAGAGCCTTTCACAATATTTGTTTAAGGTCTGTATTATATTAGCTGTGGACACCTGTCCTTTGTGTGAGGTTCATTCAGTTGTTGATCCGTTTTCTGCAGTAATTCAAGATATTGTTTTGCCTTAGCATCAAAAGTTAAGGTAACGTATCCAACACTTAAATTTTTTATATCTGTGTGTATGAGTGTAAACATAGTTGTTTCTTTAATACAAACTCAGAAAAGCTCACAGAAGGAGATACCGCCATGATTTTAGATGTATTCTACACGTGAAACTCAGAACATGGTTTCTTAACTAATATTTATAGTTAGCAGTAGGTAGCCCTGGTAATTTGGGAATTTGGCGTTCTGAAATGTGAGTGATTAAGTCAGTCTTTGCATGAGTTTTTGCACATGTAGGACACAAATTGCATGATCTGTCTTGAAGCAATGAAGTTTGGAGCAGTTTTCAAAATAGTTATTAAACGTGCACATATTATATAGAGAGATGCCTCACTAGGCAGACAAGAGATCTGGAAGCTGGTTTGGCTTAAAAACATGGTAGTATTTGTTTAGGAAATGTTAGTGGGTTTGTAAGAAACTATCTCGTACAGAGGGGAGATAAAAAAGCCCAAATGAAAAGAAGATCATACTGAATATGTGAGTTGTTCATAGAAATGCCCTGTCATAATAGAGCCCTCAAATTTCCCTGCTGCAGCACATGTCTTGAGTGACAAGTGAGTGACAGTGACAGTATCTTAAGTGACTTTTGCTGGTGGGATGTGCTGGATGGGAGGTTGGCTTGGGCTGCCTTGGCTAAGGTGTTACTGGCCCTTAGGGAGCAGGCATGGGGTGCTGCACAGTGGTCAGGTTGCTGGAGAGAGTGCTGGCTGTGTTGGCTGAGGTGTGCGGGCTGGGCTGGGGGGAGCAGGGATGGGAAAGCTCCAGGACTGTCAGGGTGTCTGGACTGTGTGGGGGTGCAGCTCTGAGATGGTAGGTGACTGCTTCATTTCTAGGATCCCTGCCATGTGAAGGAAGGGTGCTTATGTCCTTCAGGGGTTGGTTGATGGCCTCTGTACTTGAATCAAGATGCATTTGAAGAACTGCATGCAGAAAGCATCCTGACTGCTTGTTATCTGCAATCACCGTACTTAGCTTAGGGAGTTGCTTGCTTTGGTGGGTGACATAGAAGCTCCCAAATATACACTGTGTGATGTTTCCCAGGTCTCGGACTTAACCTCTTTTCCAAGTTATAGCTACTTCATTGTCAATTAATAGCTTAATGCTGCAGGAGGATGACAATGAGGATAATCTCTATTGTGACAGTGACCAAGCATGTCAGCTTGGAGAGGGTCAGGGGGACACAGAGCTGTTCCTCTCTCTCCAGCCCACATCCTTGCCCTCCCTCAGCCATGCAGAGAGTGCTGCTGTCTCACAGCCTCTCTTAGGACAACACAATTATCCTACCCTTAATCCTACTTAGGGAACTTTAATTTGCTGGCCTGGAAAGTGCTGATGCTACAGGTTGATTCTCTTTCATGTGATAGGAGGAAAATACCTTATTTAAATAAGTAACTACTTCTGTTATGAACAAACCCGTCACACTCAAACAAGCAATGCTATCACTAAATCCCTGCTCTAGTTACCTTCTAGAGCTAAGTGTTGATCACAAGGACAGGGTGGCAGGATTCAGGGGTATTAGTGGTGAAAAAATTTTCCAGCATTTTATGTGGCTATGCCCTGAAATATCTTCTGTCAAATGTAAAATGAAAGTGGTCTAACTGGCATAATGGTCACTTCTGACTGTGACAGCTGTACATCCTGTCCTTGCTGCACTCTGATAGCATAATCACATAATCAATTAGATTGGAAAAGACCTCTGAGATCAAGTCCAATGTATAACTGAACACCACCTTGTCAACTAGATTATGGCACTGAGTGCCATGTCCAGTCTTTCCTTAATGTTATGTCATACTTCCACAATGTATGTCAGCAGTAACAAGCTAGAGTATTTCAAAGTCTGAGTATCACTGCTAGGGAAAGAGGTTATGCCATTATCTTTATATTGAAGGTGAGATGTTCAAGTTGACAAGGCAAGGCAAGCATTTTTGGGTAGCTGTGAGACATGGGGCACAACCCAGACCTCCTTGTTCCTAGACACTTAGGATCCTTTGTTTTTGTGCTTTTGTCACAATAGCTTTAAAATTATCTATGGCAACAGGTGGTGAAATTGTTCATTTTCAGTCTTGATGCAGAGAGTAATGGTAAATAGGCTGTCAGAGTTCTATGCCTGGGAGGAGCTCTGTGTCTGTGTGCAATAGGCTTTGTTGGGACTGTGTGTTGTTTCTGGTGTGTGACTACACCTAACCCTGTGCCTAAATCAATTTCTCTTTTCTACCTTAGAAAAAATTGTGACCATAAACACATGGTCATAATTTTTAGGGGTCACCATTGCATTGAGCAGATAGACTGAGAGAGTTCACACCTCTGAAGGAGCTGTGTGGAATTGGCCCTGCCTGGCTGCAAGGGAGAGGGAGGAAGAAGTAAGCCTCATATCCACAAAGAAGTGTCATCTGACTGCTACCACGTGTTGGAACTCCCAGAGGTCCAAGGAAGCTGGCTACCTAAGCATCTGTATAGAAATTTGGGCCAAGATCTGCAAATTTACTAGTACGTTTGCCTAGGTGCAAAAGATGGGTTTCTTTCTGGTTTTAACAGCACTTTGTGTACTGATTTATGTACATTAGTCTTGGCTAGCACTGAGCTGTATGTAATAGGCTGTTTTTTAATATTGAGACCAGTCATGGTGTGATCTGGCTTGTCAAATACTTATGAAGGAAATTATTTGATTTTTTAAAAAGTCTGGGAAGATAGTCCCTGGGTGTTTTTTGTTTAGTAGAAAGGAAAAGTAAACAAAAGGAATGAAAGAGTAGAAGCTATCTTATCTTGTTTATAAGCAAATAAACATAATAGCAGAACACTGTGAATAGGAAAACGGTTTCTCTCCATCTGTCAGCCCCATCATCTGAGGACAATAGATGACTTCAGAGAAGAAAAAAAGGTATCTTGTACCAGTAAGCATGATTAGCACTATGGGTGAATGTTTAAAATACAAGAGTGGAGCTAGAGAAAAGGTTCTCATCTTGTTCCATTGCAGATACATAGGACCTAGGGGAGACCCACTGTCACATCACGTACCTCAACTTCCCAGTCTCTAAGGAAGGATGTTTGCTTGGGTGTAAGAAAAGATTGTGAGACTTCATTCACTTATGTTTCTAAATTATTTTGCAGTCGTGGGATGGAAAAGTTATAGAGGCAGAGATTTTTATTTATAAAAGAGGGAAAAATATTTAAAAAATACATGGAGTTAATTTTTGAAACTTATCATGGAAGGATGCTATCAGAGCACAATTTGGGACACTACTGTCACAGAATTTAGGAATGTGTAATGAGTATATGTGTGGCAGCTTTGGTCATAGGAAGTTAATTTCAGGTCCTAACAAGCATGAGGCAATTCCATTACAAATACAATTGAATGCTGGTACATTTTCTCTCTTTGTCTGTAAGAAACGGTCTTTGTCAAAGAGGCTACTTCAGGGAGAATGATGAAGCATTGATCTTTTGGGCCTTATCATACATGCAGACTAGGGTTGTGTGGAATGGAAAAGTTTCTTTATTAAAGAACAACAACAAAGGTTTGTTTGTATTTCTGCTGTGACCAACACAGACCATCTCTTGTATGTTTTAATCAGAACAGTAAAAAAATCTTGCCTGAAACATCTGAAAATTTTGTGCTGGGGAACCTTCCACTAAACGGGCCCAGACTGAAGAAGTAATTTTGCTGGAATGAGCACATGTACTATCCAAGTGCTTTGTTCTGTGGTCAGTGCTACAAGATCAGGGTCTTTAATTCCTTTGCTTGTTTATGTTAGTGCAATAAATACTGGGATTTACTTTTTCTTTCCTGTGTTGGTATTGCCCTCTACTGGAGGAAATCAAAACTGCCCACCTGTGTTACTAAGCCTGAGGTTGTTGGCAGATAATGAATCATTTGCTTTCCCTCCTCTCTGAGGCCTTGGGCTGACAGAGCAGGGAGAAGCCATCCCTACTTCTGACAGGCAGTATGACTGGCCAGGGTATCCAGATTTGAGCTCCTGAATGGCAGCATGTTTGTTGCTGTACAACCAAAACATTTCCTGAGTGTTGGTAGCTCAGGCTGTATATGAGGAGTTGTACTTATTCTCAAGGGTAGCATTTTGCTGTGCAGTGAGGAGAGAAACTTGGCGCCTGGATAGTGCAAGATTTGGCAAGTGGGGCTGCTGGGGCTGAGTCAGAGGCTCGGGATGAAACACGTCTTCTGTGGCCAAGTTTGAGAGCTGCTGAGAGCAGTGCAAACTGATGAGCCTCCTGTAATCTTCTACAGCAGCCTTGCTTTTGGGACCTTGTCAGGTACTTTAGAGTGAGATGTTGCAGTCTCTTGGAAGAACTAACACTGGGCTTATGTAGTTTAAACTTGAATTGCTTGGATGATCATGTCTAAGTCACCACTAGCCTAGTGTAAAATGTGACATTTTCCCCCTCCTTCTTTCCCCCGGCCCATATAGCACTGGATTGAGCCATTTTTGCATGCAGGCCAAACTCAAATGTTCCAGTCTGCAGTGGAGGCAACAAAGTGATTCTGGCCTGAGGGGCTTCAGGCATCAAGAAAAGAAAGGAAGGAGGTACAGGGAGCATAAACTCCACAGAGTTCAACCTAGAAAGGTGTCCAAGATTAACAACTGGCCGGTAGAAGTCTGTATTCCCAAATTCTAGGATATACGTTTTTGTAAACATGCAGGTTTGGTATTTTCTCTTAGAAGCTTACCTTGCAGGTATTCACTGGCCCTCATGCCTTAATTTGCTTTGTCACAGCCCACAGCTGTAAGAGATGAGGAACATGGGAGGAGTCTAGAGAAAATTCCAGAGGCTCAGGGTATTTGGTGAAAACACATTGAGATACATTGCTCTTCAAGGTGAAATCTCATCATGGTCCCTCAGTGAATGTACTTGCTGTGTCCAGGTTTCTTTTTCTAAAGTTTCAATTTTAAGAGTCTCAGTACTCAGAGTGATGTCTTCTTCAGGCTGTTTTGTTTGGGAACAGAAGGTGGTATGGAGAAGTTTTGCATCACTGCATGCTGGTGTCTGTGCAAGGAACGTGCACAGTTTGTTGGAGTGCCTCTGTGGGCAGCATCCATGATATCTATGTTTAGTAAACTGCTCTGCTGCTCACTGCTGGCCAAATACTGGTACCTCTGTAGCTTTTACAGATCCCTTGCTAGGGAATATGCTTGGTTCTAAAAAAGTGCAGAAGGCTTACCTGTATTAGTCTAGGAGAATGCAGTGCTTAATTTTACAAATCATCAAATTGCTAGAACATCAAGACAATATACTTTATTATTTTAATTTAATATTAGTTTTCTGTCTTTTTGGTGCTTCGTAGCCTGAAGATTTGGCTAATGTGTGTTACCAGTGCCCCCTCCCGGATAAGACCAGGTTTGTTCTCAGCTGCCTGGCCCCTCCAGTGCTTCCCTCGAGGCACAACCATGCCGAGCCATGGCTCCTGAAAAAGCTCAGCTCCTGCTGTCTCTGACTGTTGCCAGGTGATCCTACCACACAATGACAAAATCGCAGGAAAGATTCTAGATTGTTTTGATCAAGAGAGAATTTTCATAAATGCTAAGTTTGAGGTTTTTTTGTCCTCTTGTACAGAGGGGGCAAGTCAAGTGTTTGCTGCATTTATTCTGCTTTTACTGCTCACAAACTAGATAATAAAAAGGCTGGATAGTGCTTCATGTGATATGAAAACCTGGAAGTGTCATACTTCTTAACTCTGTAACAAATAAGAAACTTACTTTCCTATGATAGAAAATGCGTTGTAAAAATGTGTTGTGACCCTGCTCTCTGTTCAGTGAAACCCAGGCATGAGGAGAGGAATTGGCTTAGCCAGAATATTCCAGCAGATCTGCAGGAACAGCCTTGAGTTCCTGCTTTACTGTTCTGTGCCCTATAGATTGAGTTCTGCTGCTTCAATTCAGTACAAGCTACCAAGCAGAGAGATAACACATCGTGGGATCTGGTTGGGATTTTGTCAAAGGTTTAAGTTTGTAAGATCCTGTTCTCATACACAATTACCATGTAATTTGCAGCCTGTTAAAGATCTGCCTTTGCCCATGCCAAAGGAATACTTGTTCCTATGTGCTTATTATGTCCTTCTCTGTCTTCTGTTCCCTCTGCATAGGAAGTATTTTTTTATTAGGATCTGGTTGCTTTTCATCAGTAATAATTCCTGTCCTGCCGTGACAGCTGTTGAGCTGAAGTATTTTTTTTTCCCTTGATAGGTGCCCAGATTGGGTCATTTGCTGTTTGTTGTGTTTGGACAAATTTTATTTCTTGCATGTCTTACTGTTCAGTAAATTGCAGCCACAGATTACTGTCTTTAATGGGGCAATAAAGAATCCTTCACTCCCTTAAAGCCTATCTCCCATCATGGTCTCCTGTGGAAAGTCTTTGGAGTTTATATGTGCATCATGCCTCAGAGGAAGCTATCAAACAAGACTGGAGGCTGTACTGGGAAGGGGTTTATTAACCTGGCTGATGTGAATGAAGGATGCAGGGTACTAAGAGCCTTAACTACTGAGGGTGTAGAGACTCTGTAGATAAGAACTGCTTATGGAAAGACAGTTTAGCAACAGGGTGATAGAGTTGCAACCATTTCACTCCCCTGTGAGTAATGGAATAACAAAAAAATTTTGTAGGAAAGTTCAGTTATTATTATGGATTAGGTTTCAGGATAGATTCTGGGGGTCTTGCTTCAGGAGAATGGTTTATGGTTCGCTAAGTTATTTAGAGCTGTTCGCTGAAATGCTCCCCTAGACTTAGCAATAAGCCCCCTGGAGGCTCTGACAACTGCAAAATAATAGTACTGGGGACAGATGAGAATGTCCTGGGGAATGCCTAGCATGCTTGCCAGCCTTAGATGAGATCTGTGTACGTAGATCCACAAAACTTTCTCCTAATAATGTGTGGTTTTTTCAATGTGTATTTTGTAGTATCTGATCTACCAGCAGATGGGAGTCTGTCAGCACCGCTCCTTCCACAGTAGTTAAAAGCAGATGAGTTCAGATGGGTCTCAGGGATCCTTACTTCCCCATCCTCATGGCAGGTCATTGGAGACAATGTTCTTATTGTTTGCCAATTACTGTCTTACTCTCTCTTCTGCATTAGTTAAATTCAGGAGTGATACCCCTCTGTCAAATACATTGTTCTTTTTTTTTTTTTTTTTTCCTTTTTTCCTTTTTTCCTTTTATCTTCTCTATTTTCTTTTTCTTTTAATTTTTTTTTAAATTTTTGAAACTTTTATTTTATTTCCTACTGCATCCAGAAAAAGAAAAGCTTCCTGGAGGATATAAAGCAGATTATCAGCAGAGATGTAGATAAGATAATGCACCACTTCATCTCTGAGGTGCTGGCCTTCACAGGTCAAATATTAGTTCCTTAAATGCAAGCTTGCATTTGCAATGTTTCACACATTGCTGTGTAGTTCAGCACTTGGTGGATGTTTCAGGTGTCTGAACTGCTCTACTAGCAGGGATGTTTAAGTTGAAGATTGAGGGATGTAGGGGACAGCTTAATTATCAAAGGCTCAAAGAGTGGGTCAGGTTTGGGTACATTGCCAAAGCATTTCCAGAGTTCTAAGTTCAAAATGAAATGGCCTTTTTGCTCTGCTGATCTCATTTACTTTCCTCTAATTGGTCCCTCTTCAGCTGCCCTAGCAAGACATATCTTCAGAAATTCTGCTTACACTCACTGTTGTAGTTTTATGTTGAGGGCATCATGGCATTCCCGCCTTGTAAAACTCTGCTTTCTGGCTTTAACACAGATCTCATTCTTAATGAAAGATTATCTCACTTATATTGCTGCATTGGAAGGAATAACTTCTTAGGTAGTTAGGGGGAACTATTTCATATCTCTATATAACAGCTGAATTTACTTCCACTGCATCCAGATGGTTTTGCTGCTCTATCAGATTCTTGTTGATTTGCTGCTATCTTTGTTTCTCCTTATTTCCCTGTTTTGTACTTTTTTCATCAGAGTGAGAGACTGGGACAAGGCTGCAGTAGCTACTTGAATCCTCTCCATTCAGTTGTCGTAAGAGTTAGAGCAGAGGAATCTTCTCTGTTGTCAGCCTTTGATTTGTGGTAGTACCACTGCTGTTTTATCCAGCCCTTGGAGTGCTGTGTGGATGTTTCTGATGTGTGTGGCAGTGTCATGGCTAGTGAGGAAACTTGCATCATCTTGGGGAGGGGACACATGGACACCAGTAGCAGGGGTTGGGTCTTCTCCTTTCTCAGCATGTTGGAAGTATGTGTCTGGCTGAGGGCTCTGTTTGGAATGGGCAGGATTTCTCCTGCCCCCAGCCAAGTGTCAAGCCTGTCATGGCAAATTCACTGAAGGCTGTCATGAGGGTGAAGCTAGCCCAGGTTACCTTCACCCTCATTGAAGGGTGGAGAGGGAAGCTAGCCAGGGTTTCCAGGCATGCAGCCACACAACCCTGCTGCTGGGACTGCAAAGAAAACCCAACAAGCCAGTGGGGCTGACTGGGGAAAACCTGTCCTGGTTATTCTTTGTTCAGTGCATGAAGGCCAAACATCAGGGGCTGTAGTGAAGAGGTGAGTTAGCAGAGGTGATGTGCAAAGCCAAGGTGACGTGTATATTTTCAATCATTGTGGTAAACAGTTGAATTCCTTCTCCTAAGGGATGAGCTTGGGCCAAAGCTGCTTATTGCAGAAACCTTCTGATGGGTGTTTTGCCACTTTTCTCATTTGACACCAAAGTTATCCACAGAAGAAAGGGGGGTGGGGTGGTGATCTATGACTTCTACTGAACATGGAATTACAAGATCTACTTTATACAAGATATTTGCTTACAAACACAAAGCACAAAAAAACAGGCTTTAGGAGAGAAGGCTGATAGACAGTGGTCTGGAGCATACACCATGAAGAGGACTCTGTGTGACCTTAACTGCAGATCAGTTTGGAAAGCATATGGAGAGGTCATAAGGAGTTCACCAGAACCAAGACCACCCAGAACTAAGTGTGGTGTGTCAAAATGCAAGTGATCTCTAGAAGATGGAAACCTCCCATTCCAGAGCCTATGGCTTAGTATGTAGGAAGTTTGCCACCTGTGACATTAGCTAGAGGTGATTTGCCATCCATGTGCATGTGCATATTATGTTCATGGAGTAAGTGTAGGTTGACTTCATGATTCATTTCAACAATGAGTGCTTCTAGACTGTATGGTTTTTTTGTGGGCCCTGTAAAACTGATGATGACATGATTTACTTTGAGTGGAGTTGGGTGGATTGTTATATATAGTGCTTCAAATTATTTTATAAAGTCAGATGTTTTTACAGCACATAAATTACATACAAACTTTGTTATGGGTTGATTCATAATTGTTTGGAAAAGATTACATTTATTTCAGCCTATAATATAGGCACAGTTGTTTACTTAAACTCTTGCTTTCCATAGTGTGGCTAGTCCTGTGAATACTATAATATTTCATGCTGAGATTTTGGATGCCTGTGGGTTTATACTGACAAGTTAAGCAAATGTCAAACTTGCATACTTTGTGGATACATTTCATAGCTTCCTAGTGCTGGTCCTCAGTACATAGTGATCTTTTCCCAACACTTAGATCTGTAAACCCAGTTAGAAGATAATTGGAAAAATCATGCGGATAAATGCTTTCAGTACAGCTCAAACGGTATGAATTCAAAGTTGGGGAGTAAAGAGCAGTATTGTATAACTTGATGAAGGTTATTCAGTGGATGCCGGTGGGCTCTTCAGCCATAACTAAATTACTTGAAAGAAAGGTGAAGGTAGTGTAACAAATACTGTCATGTAAACAGCAGGTTTTGGACAGTAGCATGTTTGGAAAAGCAGTTATGTTCTTGGCCTCATCCATTTGGGACCCGCATTCTCCCTGGTATCTGGCATTCCTGTTTGCCACCCACCTAAGAACAGCTTTTATCAGGACCTGAGGTTTTTGGTATGTCCTTGGCCAGCTCCATAGTCTTCCGGCTTCTTCTAGCCTAAGAAGATCTTGCCACATTTCTAGAAACTTCTGCTTGACTTCATGCAGGTCCATCATGGGATGTTAATAACCTCTTAGGAACATAAAATGTTTGAGAGGGAGATTGGGAAGGAGAAGAGGAGGGAGAGAGCAAATAAGGACGTGGAGTGTTGTTAGTGGGCAGGGGAAGTTGGGATACTTGTTCCTGATTATGTTTAAAGAGGAATCGTGAGTCTGATGATCTTTGTATTCTCAAGGCTTCTAATCCGCTTGCTCTAATCCTCTTACAGCATCTGCTCTATTGGACTTTTATCTGATCTCTCTGTGTCTCAAACAATCTGTCGAAGATCCCCATGTTGAGTCACTTTTGCCGCTTCCCCACAGAGACATTTTGGTATCTTCTTGCTCAAATGGGGTCAATGGATTCTGTTTATTCTGGGGTCCTTGAGGCTAGTCTGAAGTAATTTAAGCCATGATTTGGCTACATCCTTCAGCCATCTGGATTTGGTGTAGCTGGCAATGAGAACTGTGACACCCCTAGTTCTCTGCCATATAGCAAAATTTACATTTGCGGTAAACCAAATTTCTGAGATTTGAAATTGCTAAGAATGAGCTGTAAGTGTGTTCATTTGGGATTTTTTTTTCCAGTGGTGACTAAAACAAAAATAAATTTTTTGTTTAAGATTGGTTTTAGGCTTCTCTTTTTGTTAAGCCACATGATATAACTAGAGTGGTCAAGCTACCCTATTTGCTAAATTAAAATTCTCTTGCAGAGAGTATTCATCAATGACTAGTAAAACACAATATCATCATGTCAAAAACTGAATTTCTGTGTTTTGAACTGCAGAGGTTTTGAGAAGAAATTCCAACAACATCTGTAGTGAACCCTCCCAAAGAAAACAGGGACATGTCATAACTTTTAGGAACTGTATTCTTTTTGGTAGTGCAGAATGAAGAGTTATTAGAATGATGAAGATTTTAGGCTGCAATTATATCTTATAAAGTATTGAAAACTCGGTCTCAGATATTGGTTAAGCTCAAGCCAGGTAGAAACAGCTGAGATGAATATGTGCAGTTTGAATAGAAACAGTTTTCTCTTTGATCTTTGAGCACTGGAGAACATGTCCCATGCCTTTGTGTGGGAGAAGCTAATGCCATTCAACAAACAAAATGGAGTCTCCTTTGCCTCCCACAGTGCTCTCTTCCCTGGGCTGTTGAAAGACCACGCACTATTTCTGGGAGGTATGGAACAGGAACATTTTATCTGTATTTGGTGATCCTAAAGGAAAGCAGACTGCCCCATCTGGGAATTTTGGTTTATCTCTTTAAATCAGCATGAGGACAAAAGCCATGATCAGTGCACTAATCTGATTTGGTTTCCACTGCACAAAACCAAATCGGCAACAACAGCAAGATATTTGGGGTAGTAAAATGTTCCAGGACCTTGATGGTTTTTGATATTGCTTTTGGGTTTGTTTTTTTTTTTTTTTCCCTGTTTTGTTTGTTTTTGTTTTGGTTTTTGGTTTTTGTTTTTTTTTTTTTTTTCTGTTTTTCTGGTTTTTTGGTTTTTTTTTACTGAGCCTTGCATGCAGTGAGGCAGAAGCTTTGTGGTTTGTCAAAGCATAAAAAATCCACTCATATATTGCTATTTTTGAGGACAAAAGTCTCACATGCCCAAAACCCACACAAACTGTGGGACACAGATCCTGCTGGCCCTCAATAGCTTGTCCTTCTGGTCCCGCTGCCTCTCTGCCAGAGTGCCAATCCACTGACTTAATGAAGGCTAACGGTATAATTAATCACATGCACCCGCAGCACAGCAGTTCATGAGACCTGAGTAAATGTGACAGCTGCTCTGAGGGAGAAAGGGGGACAAAGCCCACAATGATGACAAGACGGAGAACAAGATCTGTGGCAAAAAGAAGCAGTCAAAGCAAAAAGGGAGACATCAGCAAAAAGATGGGCTGGGAGCCTTTATGAGCAAGGCAGAAAGCAGTCTCACCCAGGTGTCCTGTTGTAAAGCATCTCCAGACATTTGTTTTTCTTTTTCTACCTTTGGCCTATGCTTTCTTCAAATTATGCTTAAGGGCTTTTCCTCATTTCATTTTCCCTTGGATCCATTCCTTTTTTTGTTCCTTCTCTTTATCAATGATTGTGCTGTTTGGTACTTTTCCAAGTAGTACATGGTATTCTGGGCCTTTTAGGTCTTATGAACAGTGCAAGAAGGCTTTGGTAACCAGTGCTGGTCATACTTTGTGGGGAGTGGAGTGTAGCTAGTTTAGTTTGGAGCTGATAAAAAGACTAACTTTTGCTTCCTGATCCATGGATGGTGAAAATGCGGAACTTTGTTGTTGTCTCTGAATCTTTTTCCCCCAATATTCTTAACACTTGTACTTGAAGTCCTGCAGTTGTCTTTTGTATCCTTTGTGCATCTTGGTTCTATTTTTGAGAATGTTGATAATGGAGAATTTCTTCTTGGTACAGCACAGAGGTCTGTGGTGTGATCCAAGCAGCCTTTTGAGATCTGATGTAGTGCATTATTTGCTAGAGCCGTGGAAATAGTAGCAAGCTCTAGAGGAACTAGAACGGGAAGATCTGAGGTAGTTGGTATTGTATATAAAAATCTGCAAGGCTTTCTTGTTTCTCCTCTTCTCTCTACAAGGTAGTTTTGTATCTTCTTGAATTAAAACTGTAGGAGTTGTGTTACTTGTGGGACATCAATATCCATGGCAAGTAGGTGATCCAGATACTTTTTGCAATCAAGATGCACTTAGGTATTTTAGGTCAGAAACAGGGAGGCAGAAAGGTGCAAGAAGAGTTTGTCTCTGATGGCCAGAATATGGGTTGAAAGGTATTATCTGTATTTCTGGTTTTGCTTGTAACTGTCTATATGAATTTGAGTGTATAGCTTCATTTAATCTCAGCTGGGGATAAGGAGAGAATCTCTTTTGCAGTTTAGCCTTACACATAGGGATGTTCTGGGAATTCCCTGTAATTCTGTATCAAGGAACAACTTTCACTGTTCTTCTCTCAACCCCAGGGTTGAGAGGTTACCCTTATTAAGGGGTATCTAGAATCTTGGGTATGTGCACCTCTGTGTTTGGAGATACATCCTGGAATTCCTGTGAAGGCATATAAAATTACTTGGGAGCTTTGTGATAAACATTCAGCAAATAAGACTTTGAACTATATCCACAAAAGAAAATTATGTGACCTGGTGCCATCTAACTGCTTCTCAGGTGCCCAAATCCTCAACAGATCTTCCAAGTCCTTTCATTTTTATTTTCCCCCACTACTGTCTTATGCTGGAGGTCATTAGGCTGCTGTTTTCTATTTCCTGAAGTGGCTGAAACTCTGTGCAGGGTTATTTCTCTTGACAGTGCTGCTCAGTGCCAGTGTGTAGCTTGTGTCTGTTGGGATCCATAATCTTGGCACTAATTGTTCTCAGGAGTACAGTACCAGCCTGCTCATGGAAATGATGGGAGCCACCCTTTTTGTCTGGCAGCCTGGTGACAGCAGCACGTATCCTGCCTATGGGAGCCACCGGTTATGTAGCATTTCTCAGGCTGCTGTAGCCAGCAGATAATTTTGCAGTGGAAGGTATAACTCTTTCTGCCTGTTTCTGAAGACTCTCTTCTCTGCTTGAAGCAATTAAATAGTCATGATGTTTGAGAGCAAAGTAGGAGCAAGCAAGCATACAAGCATAAACATGGATATGCGGTTTAGGGTTTAGTGTACTCACTGGGCAGGACTTAGGAATCTGGTTTTCTTCTCACGGGGAGGAATCTGTTAATGTCTAAATGCAGCAAATTCACTCTTTCACACACAACTCTGTACATCCATGAAAGGATTAGTGCCTAACTCAGAGCTGAAGTTTCTAATAAATGGCAGAGAGGTAAAGAGTAAGGGCTTGACACACAGAGTTGTCCAGATCTGTCACTCCCACTTGGTGAGAACACTGATTGTTTGGCAGGATGGTTGAAAGAGGGGCTGGTTACACATAGTGAATGTAACTGTATATCTGGTTTATCAGCAATTGCTCAGTGATCCTGTTTTAGGAATTCCCAGGGAGTAGGAACTTGAGGGCTTTATATGGAAAGATGTATGCTGCTTTTAAATATTTACTGCATGACACCTGTGCTGAGAATGAGGATTCCATTCTTCTTTTCTTTGCAAGGTGTTATTTTTATTTGTTTCGATTTTTTTTGGTTCTGATTTGCCTTTTTCTGTTTAAAGGTAGCTTCAGTTGTGTCAGTAATTAGCTAAAAAATTTGAAGTAATAACAGAATAAGAGGGTTAAGGTGAAGGAGGTAGTTTGCTGATCTCCCCAGCACATCTGCAGCCCTATTAATTTAATTAGAGCTGCACTGTATAAATATTTAACTCATTTTAATTTCTTTTGTAGTTCCTTTGGTTTTCAAATAGTTCCCAGCTCCAGATTATCCTTTTTATTCTTCTATATATTTGAGAGAGTGGAAGTAAAAAAAAACCAAACAAACCTTGTCTCTGAAATGTAATCAAATGGAAGACTCAAGGACTTTTGACTTTGTGCCTACTCTCTTCCTAAATTAATTTCTCTCAGGCCCTCTGTTATGATATGAAATGAGGACTGTCTCTGTGGTTCCAGGGATGCCTTTTTCCATTCTGTTATTTTTGCATCCTGATGCTGGTGAGAACCAGCTTGGTGCGGGACTGCATGGAGGATGAGTAAAGTGCTGCTCGGAGCTGCTTAGAGAAGCAGGAGTAGCTTTGCCTGTGGATGGCACACAGAAGTATGATGAGAAGGTCTTCAGACACAGGCCAGAGGAATGAGGCACAGGAAGAAAGATGGACATGCTAGTGAGGAGGTGTGAGCAAAAAATAAATATAGGCCAGATACCAGAGAAATTATTGTGAAGTGCTGTATGACAAATCATCAGTTTGACTAAAGCAGTGCTGTGGGTGCTCAGAGCAAGAGAAGGGGCTGTTTCTGTCCTGGTGTTTTTTTTTTTTTTGCTGGTCACTTGTTGAACCATTGCCTCAGTTTACCCAGGTAAACATGGTGACAGCAGCTCATGGTGCTTGCTCTTGGAACTGGAGGGTTTGAATTCAGTGGTGTGTAGACACAGAAGATAACTATTATTAGTGCAGTGATCTTGATGCTGGGTTGTCTCCTTGAGGCTATGCCATACCTGGTTGGGTTGAGGTGGTTCTGGAAGGATTGATGTGTCTATCAGTGGGTTCCCCAGCCCAACACTTGCCAGCAGCCTGCAGCATTGAGGTCCCCTGGTCCTTCTGTCCCTGTATGTTACCAGGCACTCTAGTTCACTCAGCAGGCCCCTGTCACTTTGCCTGCTCTGGAGTTGACACCTGATCACCTAGTCAAAGGCCATGGGCTCCAGCACCCTGATCTGCAGGGACAGTGTAGAAACAAAGTCATGGACATGGGAGTTTTCATGATTTGGGGATCGTCCAGCATAACTGGGGAACTATCCTGGGCTTCTCCATCCTTAATGTAATCCAGGTTCACTGTGGTACATTAATGTGATTTCTGTGTAAAGGGAAAGTTGGCTTTTATTTCTTCTTTAGCATAGTTATGTTTTCAGCTGTGAAGGCAAGACAAAGCCAGAGGTTTTGGCGTGAAGCTGCCACAGATACTGCCAGTTTTAGGATGTTGGAAAGCCTGGAGATACTCCAATCAGCCATCCTTGCTGATGTCCAAGGAACACTTTAGTGCCTAGAGGACAGTGTCTGTGGAGGGGATGCAGCCTGCCAGGATTGTCTGGAGAGCTGTTGTTGCTGCTGATATGATCTGTAGGAGGGATGTGGATATGGCATTCCATTGTCAGAAAGAAGCACAGTATTACATTGCATACTATTTCTGTTTATCCCGTTCTGAAGATGATCCAACCCATCCTTGGGATATTCTGATCCTCCTTTTTGTTAACAGAATCTCCTACCTGAATGCCAATAAATTACTTCAGCATATTCCTGTCCTGTGCCTAGTCAGATTAATGAGTATTTAAAGTGAGATGTGGTCTAAAACTGAATCCTGAGCAATGTTCTTGCAGATTCCTTCCAACCCAAGAGCTCTCCTGCAAGACAGTCTGTTGTCATCACTGTTTTAACAAGGTTCTTACTTTGCATTGGTTCTTCTGCAAATTCTGTTCTTTTTGATTTAACTAGGAATGACTATGATTATAAGAGCATACATGTATTTGAATATCTTTTTAACAGCTATGCTCATTGCTTTCTCAGGGTTTGGCATTGCCTTTTAGTTCATTTCAGGACAAACATAGAGTGGCTGAAATTTGCACAGTGGCTGTAGCTCAGAAGGGTCTTCAGGGATGCAAACTGGAATTGTATATGCCTGTAACTGTGCCTTTGCCTGTTTGGTGAGGAAAAAGAGAAGGGAAAGTGGCAGAATAAGTGTTTGAGGGCATGTCTACATCACTGCTTGGGTAAATTGGTGAGTTGGAGTTGTCATACTATGTGGAAGTGAAGTTTTGTGCAAATGTGCGAGTAAACCTGTCAATATAGGATTTTCTGGTAAGTTCATGTGAATGTGCAGCTGTTTGTGGAAAAAATGTATTTGTCAGCACATGCAGATATATATGCTTATGATAGGAGACTTAGAGGAATGTTGTTTCATGTATTTGTGGGTTATGGATAAGTTTATATTCCTACATAGACAGGAAAGAACTTCTCTTGGTTTGCTTTTGTATGTTAATTTTTGTGACCAGCTGGTACAGCCATGAAAAGAGTGGTTGGCCAGATTGAGTATTTATACAGCTTGATGAGAATGGCTCAAATAAGACCACCCACCTTAAAATGCTCTCCAGCTCTCTGCTTCCTATCTCCATTAAATAGCAAAGGTCTCTGTTGCTTCGAGGCTAAGGGAATGGGGAAGTGCTGCCTGCCTAGTTACAGGAGCATTGTGTTTCCTTCAACATGACAAATGGTACAGTGTCCCACACTGAGCTGATTGGAATGGAAGATGCTCCCAGTTGCTTTCTGCAATGCTTTTCTGCAATACTGAATTCATTGTCTGTTTCCACCCACAGGCTCTTACAGACCTTGTGTTGTAATGTTCCTGTCACAGTTTACTGTAAAAGTCAGGATCAGTGTTTGTCATTTCACTGGCCCAGGTCAGGACAAGGAGAGTTGCAGCGCTCCCATTTGTGCTTCCTGCTTAAGCTGAGGAATTACATCAGGCTTTCCTCAAAGAGGAGAGAAGTTGATGGCAGCTGCCCATCATAAGATGAACACTAATGGCCATAATGACTCAGAACACACTTCTGCTCTCCAAAAGCATCCAAAAGTGGATGTGTGTGGGAGAGTATAAAGACAAGGTACAACATATTACATGTTCTGTGATAATTTCTGTCCAACATTCTCCCAGCCTCCAGCCAAGTGCGGGAGAAAAAAGGTCCTGTATTGACCTCCTTCTTCAGCACTGCAGAATCTGAGGGATGCAATGTCAGGAGAACCTATTTTCTTTTGTGCTTGCTCTTCTAAAAGCCTCTGGCAATTTGCTGAGGAGAGGAAAGAGCACCTTTTCATACAGCCTTTGGTGGTGTTGCTGTCTGAGAGATTCTTCACAAGGGGCAAAAATGGGAAACAAACATGAATGCTATCTGTATACCATTAAAGTCTTAGTTCCTCTAGCATGTGACACCCATGAACAGAGGCTGTTTTGTAGAAGTCAGATGTGAAAGCTGAAGCACTGGTCTCAGGAGTGAACCTGAATCTCCAGGGAGCAGCTTGAGGACTTACTTCAATCTGTGTTTTATGTGTGGGAATTAACTCTGACATTTGCAGAGCTCATTAGTGTGTGTGGGGTGTGCTCATGGCAGGGATGGAAGCTTGGAGGCAGATGATTTTAGGTGCTGAACAAGGGAGGGTTCATCTCAGAATAGTGGTATTTGGGCTGGGTACTCTGGGGCAAGAGTATCTAGGAAGGTTGATGAGCTAAAGAAGGACTATTTGTTTCTGCCTTGTGCACTCAGTCACCCTTGGTTATCTATCTTACAGCTTTGAAAATACAGAGACTGCTCAAACTAATTTATAGCTCCATGTCAAGTGATAATATCGTGAGGCCTATGAGAAGTCTGAACCTGTCTTCATGACCTGCTATATTATTTGGTTCTTGCAAAAGCTGCTAGGACTTGTTGCTGTAATTAATACATTGATGGGTTTGACAACACAGTCTCTTTTGACGGTCTTGTGCATGTTTGAATTATGGAAGCAGCTTGAGGTATTTCTTGTAACAAACTGAATGGCACCATAACTAACCAAAAGAAGTCAGTACAGGATAAATCAGTTTCAGTAGGCCTTTTATTCAAATAGTGAAGAGCTACCCCTTGTGACTAGGGGAAGACTGTAGGTTAGATCAGTAGGAGCTGAATGCTGTCTTACTGCTGAGGGGATAAGCTGATGTGAATAACAGAGGATTCAAAACTATTATAGGATTTTCTTTTTTGGAAATGCATTCTGCTACATTTTCACTCTCCCTTGCTTTATGAGAAAGTGAGAAAGAGCCTAGAAGAACTTCAGCCACAGGTTAGCGGTAGACAAACAGGAGAGGATGACGTTATTTTTCCTGAATGTTTCTCTGTCTTCTACAGAGCAATCTTATACATGCAAAATTTTATATTGTACCAACAACAACCATTTGCTTTATGTTACTTTATATGTTACTAACTATTATGTTAACTTCATTGTATCAGATTTCCCAAGATTTAATGCTGCATGCTATTTCAAACTGGGATTAATCTCTGGAAATTATACCTTAGATTAACTTGAAATAAGACTGAGAATCCTCCTTAGCATATACTTCATGATGTAAAACTGTCAAAGCCTTTACTTCTTGAAAACATTGCTTAGGCTGTATGGTCATCTGGTTTATCTATTTCTAAATTTGAAATTTTCATTTCATATAAATAACCACTCAAGAATAAGTCATTTTAGTCCTCAACATGTTCCTCTGAGAAGACAGGCAACTGTTACTGCAAACCCAGAAAGCTGAGACATTGGTGTCTGGTGGGCTCAAAGAATCTTCAGCAGAAGACATCTTGCTATAGTTGCTTCATGAATCATGTTTCCAAACGTAGTTTTGAAAGAGTGTTTCTGAATCATCAACTAACAGCATTCACCAAAACTTTATCTTTCAAAATGTGTACTTTTCCATTATTGTTTCATGTTAGATATTTATTCTATTTTTTTAAGGGGAAAACTAAAAGTAACTGCTTTTTTTGTAAGTAAACCATGGCAGCTCTTGTGCAGCGGCTGTTTTTCAGGTGAGTGAACAAAAGCTGTGAACTGATCAGTGTCAGATCTTAAATTATTAATCTAACAGTTAGAGAAAGCATATGGCACCTCTTAAGATAAAGAGTCAATACACTGTAAAGATTTTGAGGCTGTTGCAGTGCAGGCAGTAATGTGGGATGCTGTTAAGATGAGTAACAAGCAGCGTGAAGGATGTAAACAAACAGGTCTGCCTTATGCACCTGATGTTGTCTAAATCAACATTAGCTTTTCTAAACTAGGCAGACATTCACAGTCCTTCCTGGTTTTCTTTTCGCGGCAGGAGTGGGGATTGTTTCATTCAAGCAAATTAAAGCAAAAAAGTTTCCAAAGGAGTACAGGGAAGGTGGTAAGCTGGAAGAAGAGGGAAGTTTGGAGCATGTTGGTGTGGTGAGGGAGCAGTGGTGCAGGTAATGGAGAAGCACATCAGAGTCACACCTTGGCTTACTCTCTGTGTGTCTCTTGGTGGGCTCACCAGCAGGCATTTCTTAAATGCGTTTCTTTAGATCTCAGATGAACCAAAAATTTGAGGTCACATCCTTTAATGATTTGATCACTGGTGCTAATGCTATTTTCTTCTCGCTGCTGAAATTCATGACTTTTGGTATCAAGTCAATAGCAGAGGCTAATGACCTGCTTTTTAGGTTATATTTAGGTGGGCGAAAGGCTGCTCTGGTTTGAAAATCACTGTTACCCTTCCAAATTTGGCCTGGTATTCCAAAGGAGTCTTTCTGTCCTTTCTTCTTGGGCCTTCCTGCCACATGCACTTGGTGGAAACATGCATAAAGAGAAACAAGTGTTTTTTCCTTTCTTATTGCAAAACATTCCACAGGTGAGAGGATGTCTGTGGAAAGCCTGGCCACTCTGCAGGGGACTTTTGGAATGATCTGGGTTTTGAAGAAGCTAAAACAGCTCATGCTGCCCTAATTAAACAGTGCTTGCTCTGAACTCATTACACTTTTCCGCCCTGTTTGCAAAAAAAGTTCTTAAGGCTGCTCTGTGGAAAGCTCCAGCTTCAGTTTACACTGGATACCTGTAAGTTTCAGTGCTGATGTGACGCAGCTGAGGCTGGGAGGAATAGGCACAGAGAGAAAGGGAGTGCTGTTCATGCATTCTTTTTGATCAGCAGTTTCCATGGTCTGGTTTGGGTGCAGGCATACATTGACTATGTGAGGTGAGGAGTATGGATGCAGGTTGGAGCGGTGAAGTGTCAGAGAAAAAATGTTTTATAAAATTTTTAATCTACAACTGCAAAGGGCCTATGAGATCATTCCAGCCTCTGGCCCCTTATATATATCATAAGCTATAGATTTTTACAGACTTATCCTTGAACTGAGTCAAACCACCCCTGTGTGTTTAACACATTTACTCCCATTTCGATTTGAAAATGAGGCTTGCTTGGCTTAAAATAATTAAGAGGTCATTTTTCTGGTGAGATACTCTTTAATAGTTCTTGATTAAAAAGGGAAGCCTTATTTTTTTTAATTGAAAGTTTTATATATGAGGGATTGTAGCCACCAAAAGGTGTTTAGGTGGGAGTGGTTCTTGTGCAAACTGGTATGTGGCAAAGGATGTTACCAGCACCACGTGGGGAAGGATGAGCAGAGAGGGGCTCTCAACCCCAATCTGCCTATGTTTTCTTTCTGCACAAGTATTAGGGCGATGGCCCAGCACAGCAGGAGGAGGAGGGTGCCTGTGGGGCTCAGTGCTGCAGATGCTTTGTAACATTTCAACTCTTTGTTCTGTCTGAATAGAGCAAATAAGGCAGTCAGGCTAATTTGAAAAGATGCTCGATTAGGCATAGAGTGTTTAATATTCTCTCTCAGTCCCTCGCTGCTGTAGAACCTCCATTTTGCCTTCCCCGAGCTCCAAATGGAGACTGCTGCTTTCCCTTTGCAGAAATCCTAGGCTAGGGGTGATATTTGGTGACAGAGAGGCTGAAACAGTTAAGTTACACAAGCTTGTTCTCTGGTAGACACTCCTGCAAAGTGCTTGTGCCCCCAGGACAGCCTGTGAGCTGCAGCAGGATGTGTCCATGGGTAGTGGGCAACCAGGGAGCCCACAAGGACTGTCAGCCTCTGGCATCAAGCAAGCTAGAGGCAATTGTTTGTCAATTAATGTGTCAATTAATTGTGGTGAGGCCTTGGTGCATTACCCATTCTAGTTAAGTGGCCTTGCTGAATAAACAAGGATTATCACTCAGGGTTTTCAGCAACCTCTGCAGTTTTGCAGCTGGTGAATTGTTTGCTTAATTCATTGCACGTTGGTGATTCAAAATGCCAGGTCAGTCAACTCCTCTGGTGGCCAGACAGCCCTGCTTCCAGCTGCAGTGGCTGTCAGTCTCCCTGCACTGTCTGCCTCCAGCATAGCCACAGCCCCTGGCACAGCTTCTGTCACTTCAGCCTTCTGTGCTTCTCTGTAAACAGCAGTAACATTGCTTTACAGGAGGGCTGTGCAGCGTTTAATGTTTGCTTTGAGATCTGTAGAAGTACCTAGAAGCCTCCCTCTATCTAGTCATAAATGCTTACGATAAGTGTGCTACTGAATATGTAAGAGTCTGGTTTTGTAAGACCTACAAAGCTTGCTGTTCTGCACAGCAAGCATCCTTCTTCAGCTGTTCTTTTTATTTCTTTTATAAAATCTTGTTAAAGTACATCATATTTCACATTTAAGTACATCATACTGAGTGGAGTAGAGGTAGAAGAGGAAAAACTGAATTTTGAAGTAGATTTATTTTTCCTGATAATTGAGAAATAAAATTTCTGACATGCTTAAGCTTGCACCTTTCAAATATGACAGTTGTTACCACTAGTGAAGCAAATAGTTTCCAATAATGGGAATATATATATGCTACTGCATGTGACCTAGTGGCCAAGTACATAGTGGAAGATGTTTTTGCTATCTCTTTTTAGTGATAGGTCAGAACTTTGATCAGTTCTGGAAATTTCCCTGTAGTCTGTTCTATCCAGAGCATTTTACTGTGCTGTTGCATTTCTTGCAGCATTGCTGATTTTCCCTGTTGAAAAGAATTCAATTTTTGCTCCAAATTCTGCTCATTTGTTGTGTTTAGTTTATTTTAATTAAACACAAATATATGTACTGCATCACCCATAATGGTCCCTGTGAATAGCACACATCAAAAGCTCTAAGGTGAATCTAGATGGTATCTTCCTTTAGTTATTCAGTGTATTGAAAAATGGAGCTGTCTGAAATGGTGCACATGCACCCACACGCTTGCACACCAAGGAGGACTTTCGGTCTTTATTTTAAATAGTGATACATGCAAATATTGGCAGTTCCATTTATTTCCCCTTTGTAAGTAAAGCCTATCTAATCATTTTGTTCAAATTTAATAATTATGTGTAATGACTGAATTAGGACTATAATTTAAGGAAAAGACTCAATTCCTCGCAATGTTTGTCTTATCATTTAATTGAAAAGTAACTTCTTTCCTCCCTCTTACATAGGCTAAATGAGTCCTATGTACTATCTCAGCCTCTTTGAAGTTAAGTGTCCCGTAGACATTCCAGTTCTTAATATTTATAAGGGACATGGGAGTGAGTTAGATGAGGTTAGGAGGTGCTGCACTTTTGTAGGCAGGCAGTCATGATGATAGCTGCATTTTCAGAGTGTAGGAGCATCTGGAGCTTTGCTTTTTGATGACCTTTGAAAATTGTATGGATTTCTGAGTTTGGGCACTCAGTCTTTAAAAATATTGGTACTATGCCTGTTTCTCTGTAATGTTACTTTATAATACCCTCTCTGTAAAATGCAAATACAATAAGTGCTTAGACCTAACTGGCAGGTGCTCTGATCTTCATGATTAGAACTGCAAAGAATTTTTTTTGGCATATTGCTTATTGAAAGGGCTGGGCTTTTACTCACCCCTTGTACTACATGTATTATGAAAAAGTATCAGAGATTCATCTACCTTTTTCTTCCAGCTAAGAAGATTATGAAATGTTAATTATAGAGGAGAGACCTGAAAAATGCTTTCTTACTTTCCTGCTGAGGCCACCTCTGGATGCTGGCCTGGGCACCCAGACCCAGCTTGAGCCACCTTATGAGTGAACTTGTGCTCAGTCCTGGAGAGAGTTGTAGCTACCTGAATATGGATGTGAATATTCTTTCTTTTAAGCAGATCATAAGTGCTAGAGTCTGAAAGGCACTGTCCTTCCAGAGGGAGATTTTTCTTCATTTTACTGCCCTTGTTCTTGTGTTGTGCTCGGATATCCTGCTGTCTTCATTACATGCTCTGCATTCACCTATACCACAGGTTCTGACAACTCTACCTCCTATTCAGCCTGGAGTCCTTCTTTGAACATCACCCCATGAGTTATCTCCCTTTGCTGCCACAGTACTTTGTCTCCACTGTTAACTTTCACATACTGTTCCCATCCTATAAAATCAGACCTTCCATCTGGCATATTATTCCAGGCAGTGAAGTCAGCAAAACCTGAAACAAAACAACAAAATGCGGCACTGCCTTCCCAGAGGGAAGTGATGACATGCATGTTCACACTGCTGCACAAGCTTTTTGGCCTTTCAGAGGAGGCTCCAAAGAAATATGTCATTTCTTAGCAGTTCTGGCTCTTGTTGTATGAAGTTACCCAGAGGCAGGCTTGAACATTGACCTCAGGGTTTCTCTGAAGTTTCTAAGTTTGGTTGGAGACCTTGTCCCCTGATGGCCAGTATGCTCATTCCTGGAAGTCATTTGGTCCTGTTTGTCCAGCTTCACCACTCATAGCTCACCTCGTACAGCTCAGTTTGACAGTGTTCATTAGACCCTTACAGACCTAAGAAAGATTTATTGGGAGGAAATGGGATTGGAAACCCTATAATGGCCCACAGTAGAGTTATTAGTGGTCTTCTAACTTCAGCTGCTTGGGGCACTGTAAAGACTTAGGGAGACAATGCATCAATCACTGTATTTTCTCCAGCAATAAGGCTAAAGACTGGCCTTCTGTGCCCACTGCTCCCATGAACCTCTGTTTTCTAGATAAAGCTGAGTCACAGAGTCATAGCTGATCACTTTTTTATATTTTTCAGTATTATTTAGGCAGGAAAAGCACACAGAGAGAGGTTAAATGGCTTGTCTGTCATCATGTGTGTCTTTAGACAAGCCAGGAATAAAAATCCCATTTTCTAGTACCCAGTCCTGGGCTTTAAAGGAAGGCCATGATTGTACAAACTGCTTGTCAGAAATTCTTTGGGACAGTAGCATGCTATACTGAGCACATTGCATGACTCTCTTCTTTTAAAGAGTCTCTGATTTTTTTTTAACTGATTGTTGCAGTGGGGATACTGCAACACGCCTATATCAAACCAGGAGTCCCGTGGAAAAGAAATATATACGGACGGATTCTTGCTAGATGTTTCAGAGATGTTTATTTCCCCAGCCGCATGGCCGGGCTCTGCCGAGAGACTCTGCTGCAGTCACAGGACCCGAGCTGCTTTGCCCGCGCAGGGGAACACAAACCAACCCATGGGGAACGAGGCTGAGCAGGGGCAGGGAAACCCGTGCCTCCCTCAAGGCTCCATGGCGGGGGAGGGACCCCAACAACTGATCTCAACTGTTCGCTAATTTCAGCAAGCTTTGGCTCACTGACAGACACTGCTGAGATTAGAATGCAGGTGATTAGAAAAAGGTGACTGTGAGGTGGGAAAGATGGAGAGAGGCAGAGGGCAGGAGGAGGAGGAGAACCCTGTTTGGACACAGACTTTGCAAAGAAGTGTGAGGTGTGGGGGAATGATACATAATGAACAACCAAATCTTCTTCCTGTAGATAGGAGGATAATGGGAAGGAGGCTGTGGAGGGAGGAGGAAGCCAAACCTGTAAAGCTTGGCAGTCACAACAGCAGGAGCTGGTGTTTGCTTAGCAGCTCCTTGTGGGTGGAGATGTAGGGAAGCATCTTGGGCAGTTGGTGTCCTTGCGTTGTTTTACCTGCTGCTGCTCCTGCCTTCTGGTGAAAGGTAGGTTGTACCTGGGTTTACTTTTAGGACCAGGCCAAATTGGATGTCACAGACACCATATCAATGGCTATTAAAGAGGGTAGAAGAAAGCAAGAACTGGGCATATGTTTCATCCCTCTTTCTGTCCTTAAACAAATACTTCCCATCTCCAGTAAGGAGCTGAGGCATTCCCGAGTCTTAGTGTGATAATATGCTAATAGGCACAGCTCAGTATGCAAAAGCAAACCCACAGGCTTAAAAAGCAAACCCCCAGGACAAAAAAAGATATCCAACAATTAAAAAGTCCAGCCACTTGGAGTGGAAGAAGAGCCTGGATAGCAATAGGAATTCTGACGTTGCTGGTTAAGGCCTGGCATCCTGGGCTGGGTCTGTTCTGCTTCACCTGCCACAGTGGCCACAATACAGTGTATTTGTTCTGACTGGCAGCACCATGTAATTGCATTTGTGCTCAGTGACTATCAGTGTTTCCAATGTGTTTTTCTGAAAGGTCATCTCATGCCAGAAGAGACTTAATGCCATGTCCATCTCAGATCTGTTGATTCTGTCTTGATGTTTAGCCTTTCAGCGTGAGAGACTAGAAAGCCAGTCCTACCCCTTCATCCCCTAAATAACAATGTGGTTCAACCTCACAGTGGTGCTAACTTATGAATACTAGCCGTATTTGAGCTGCTGGCTGTGAGAGATGGACATTCCATATATTTTAATGGGAGGCTGGTTCACACAGAAGTGTGCCTGCTTTGATTCTTATACCATATAATTAAAAAAAAATTAAAAACAACTCAATCAACCAACCAACCAACCAAAAAAAAAACCAAAACAAACCAGAAAACCCCAAAAACCTCACTAGTCCTGTCAATTGTTTTTTAGTGTTACCCTGGGGCTTCCCCTTGTTCCTTCTGTCTGACGTTATGGGACTTCCATGCTCATGTCATGCCTGGTAGTTCCCTAGTTTCCCTCCTTCCTCTGTTGCACTGTTTCTATTAGTGGTCTCCCACAGCTATTCACTGAATACACTAAAAGTTAATTTGTTGGGGTGTGCTTTGTCTAGACCTAAAATGGCTCTGCACAGTTGGGAGAATTCCAACATCCCGTAAAGGCGATGAAAAAGCTGACATTAGACACACTGAAAGAAGTCTCTTTAAAAATGATTAGGGAGTAGAGTCGAGAGATGTGGGAACAGGGACAATTCATGGGTAATGGAAGCTAATCTAATCCCCTGTTGGTTTAGGCTGTCTTCATATATAGGGATGGTCACTTCTTCAATGAGATGCAAGTTCAGAGGCGAAAGAAAACTGCAGGAAGTACTCTGGAGAGATAATTTTAATTGTCCAGGCTATTTCTAGAGCCACAGCAGTCTAAAATGGAGTTGCTGGGGAGGATTTCAGTTAGTAAGAGGGAAAAAAAACCTCCCATAACTGTGATTAATTCTCTCTTTTTTACCTCCTTTTGCCTTCCTTTTCTGCCAACATCCATTAGCACTTCCAAAAAAAAGGGAAGAATTGCTGGAAGCTACTGAGAAATAAGGTGAACAAGTTTACACTGCACAGTGCATGTTTGCATGTTTGCCCCTCACAGCCTTCCCCTAATTCCCTACAAAATTAGAAGAGAGATGGAGTTCAACGAGACCAAGTGCAAGGTCCTGCATGTGGGTTGGGAGCTCAGGCACAAATACAGACTGGGTAAAAAATTGATTGAGAGCAGCCCTGAGGAAAACAAATTCTGAGGTGTTGGTTGACAAGAATCTCAATATGACGCAGCCAAGTGCACCTGCACCCCAGAAAGCCAATTGTATCCTGGGCTGCATTAAAATAAGCCTGACCAGCAGGGTGAGTGAGGTGATTCTGCCCCTCCCTTCTGGTGAAACTCCACCTGGAGAGCTGCATCCAGCTCTGGGGTCCCCAGCAGGGACATGGACCTGTTGGAGCAAGTCCAGAGCAGAACCACCAAGATGATCAGAGGGATGGAGCGCCTCTCCTATGAGGAAACCCTGAGAGAGTTGGGATTGTTCACCTGGACACTAGAAGGGTCTAGGAAGAGCTTATTGTGACCTGAAGGGAGTCTACCAGAGAGCTGGAAAGGGGCTTTTTACAAGGGTGTGTAGTGATGGGATGAGGGGGAATGGCTGTACACTGAAAGATGGTGGGTTTAGAATCAGAAGAAATTCTTTACTGTGAGGGTGGTGAGACACTGAAACAGATTTTCCAAAGAAGCTGTGGATGCCCCGAACCTGGAGGTGTTCAAGGCCAGGAAGGATGGGGCTCTGAGCAATCTGGTCTAGTCAAAGGTGTCCCTGCCCATGGCAGGGGGTTGGAACTAGATGATCTTTGAGGTCCCTTTTGGCCCAAACCACTCTATGATTAAAACTAGGAGGTATTTCTCTCACCAAGCCCACTGAAGTGTCAGCCTGAAACAGCTGCTCAGATCATCCCAATGTGAAGTGATCTTATAAGATGCAGAATGAAGTAGGGGCTGCAAAAAGTAAGTTGTATTTCAAATTGGTATCTAAAATGTGTATATTTTTTTCATGATTCTGTAAAAAGACCTGTCTTTGGACAAATTCAAGACCATTCTTAAAGTAACAGAAATTTTAGTGAACTGGCAAGGGGGCTTTTTATTTATATAAAACAGAAAAAAAATGAAAGGGATGACTAAGGAGATTGAAGGGAATAAGGTGTGTTTTTGCTTATGTCTGTGTTTATAGGATGCCCAAGAATACCTACTGGTATGCTGAGGACCTGAACTTGTGCCTCAATTAAAGTCACAGCAGCAATTCCAGTGATATCTCACTGTTGGACTAAAGGCTTTTCACATTCAAATGGGATGAGTTCACTTGGAGAAGTGCACTTGGAGAAGTGAAGAGCTTGGAATAGTAACTTCACATGGGGGAAAGCACAGACAAGCTGTCATGCTCAGGCATATGCTCAAATGCTTTTCTCCAACTCTCTCACCATTTCTTGGGCTCCTGCATAACCTATTACTGTACCTTGTCTCTGATGTATGCCCGCTCTGGAGTCAATTTAGGATTCTGTCAATCTGCTAATGTATCTGAACCACAGCCTCATCCTTCCTTGTTTTTCAGTTGTGTAACTACACTTGGATCTCAGATTTCTCACGCAGTTCCTAGTACTTCTGCTTCTCTAGGTGACCTAGCCCAGGCAAACAACTTGAGAAGTATTTTCTGTCCTGATTTGACAGATGTCACTGCATTTATTTTGTTTCTGTCCTGTGTCATATTTCTTGTGTAATCTGTGTAATTTCTGCGTTTGGCTCTTGAGCTGAATGTCTCTGGAGAGAGATTCTCCAGTCTTGTAGTGTGTTCCATGCAGTGTCAGTTTACGGTGGCAGAAATTGGTACTGAAGGAGTGCTAGTGTTGGCAAGGTACCTAGCAGGCATCTCAAATATTATAATATTATACTGTGACATGGGGAGCACCCCGGCCCTCAGCCTCCTTTCCTGGTTTTCAAGTGTGCTGGCAACACACCCAAATGCTGTGAATCACAGAGCACAGACTGATTTTTTTCATTTATTTGTTTGGTTGTAATTTTCGTTTCAGGAGTACTTCAGTCTGTAGCATGAAGGAGGGCAGGAGAAGAGCAGGGCTTCTGGTAGGGCTGGGCTTCATACAGATAAGGTGGCCACCTGCTTTGAATGGCAGCTTCTAATGGAAACTTGTAACCTATGTCAGTAAGGTGTAAGAAAACAAAATGTTGTGCATTTTTTTGCTGTTACAAGTTCTTAAATGACCAGGTTAGTGCTTATGAAAAGAATGGCATACATTGGATATCTGACATTGCAATCTGGTCTGCATGTAGTTGTTTTGCATGCGTTCTTGGGATACAGTTAAAGCATTCTCAAGAAAAACCACCCTTGATTTGGGACACTATTGAATATGAGGCAGGGGTGCATCATAGGAGATATTTCTCATATAAGCAATATTTCTATCATGTTTCTTTTAAATGCTGTGATAAGAGTTGATGAGCCTTCTGAGCATTTCTCTCCTGTATTCTGTTGTGTATCAAGCTTTCCACCTGGAAACACTAGTCAAGGGTCCACAGAGTTCACTAATTCTATGCATTTGTTTTATTGATAGAATTGCTGTGTGTGCTACAACTGGAAAGGAATGACACCCTGCATGCAAGTCTGAGTTGAAAACAGAGGGAGAATAGAACTATTGTTTGTTTGCTTATCAGAAGTGACTAGAATAGCTCCAGGAAAACAGGTCTGCAGTGTCTCTTTGGCTACACCATGGATCTTTCCACATGGTGTGTTGTTCAACAAAGAGGAATGTCCTTCTTTGGCCCATCCTGTTTCAGAGAAGCAAGGAGATACCAACTGATGCTGTGTGAAAGCAAGTGTTGATTGATAACCTGAAATGAAAAATCTTAATTTTAAATTTAAAAATATCTTCTCTTGGGCTAGGATTTCCCATTTTGCTCAAGACCAGTGATCAGTCTATTGGCATTAATAGTCTAATGGCTCGGAAACTTCACAGCATATTTTCTAACATCTATTTCAAACACAGCTTTTTAACCAGGGCTGTTCCTTCAACAACACTGGGATGTTTCACTGAGCTACACAAGGTGCTTGGTTCTGATATGCATCCCAATCTTGGCCTTGCTATCCTGGCATTAGAAAAAATATGTAGTTGAAAAAGCTAATTGGTGCTCTTTTAATGAACTGTAACTTTCTAATTAAGTCCTTGCTTGAAGTGTTGCTGATGTAAACTGCATTTATGGAATCTGCTGGATTTATGTCCCTTGCTGCTTGTCCACAACACCAGATCAGATGACCCAAAGGCACCAGTGCTCCATCTGACAAAGGCAGCAAAAGCTTGAGCAGCCAAACATGTCATAATATCCCTTGTGTGCCAAGGATTTTTTTCCTCAGATCTGTATTCTGGCACTACCCCTAGATTCCATTCCAGCTGAGGAGGAGTTTACCAGCTCTTCTGCTCGGAGGCCAGTAGGCACAGGTGCACATGTTGCCATGCAGGGTTAGGCAGGAGGAGAGCCTGGTTTCCAGCATCTTGTGTGCTGAAATTTGAAATGTTTATGTGTCAGGGAAGAAACAAGATTTTGCACAGAAGGAATGGGAAGAGGGAAGACTGCTGCTTCGTGCAGGGCTGCGTGATTTTCAGGAGGGAATAACTACACGAAATTGTAGAAACCTTTATATTTTTGTGGGGGTGGTAATACTGGAGACATCAGGGAAGGGGTTAATTGCTTGCTGTGTCTGTCAGCAGGGGAGGGGCAAGGGGTGAGTAGGAGAAAACTTCAGTTCTGTGAAAGTGGCTTTCTGCTTTGAGGCAGCAACAGTGATATTTCATGTCTTGTTTGGTGTCTCCTGCTTTTAAATGTCAGTCTCTGCAGCCGGCCTTATCTCCTGTAGCACATTTCAATTAGGTATTCCAAATCGTGCTCTGTTCTTCCAGGACAAATATGCCGGAGGTGATATTTACTGTTGCAGCAGCATTTTAAATACTTCCTGCCTTTTTTTTGTTATATATTTTTTTTAAACCACATGAATTGCAGTTGCTTCCTTATAATAAGAATTGCATTATTAATAATAATTTAATAGTAACAGTAGAGAAAAGAATTCTATGGCCAGCACTGACAGCTAAGTGATTTTAATGAAGAGGTTTTCTTTTCCAGTGCTTTAGTTCAGCTTTAAAAGCTATTAATGATGCAGTGATCATGCATTGGTGAAGTTTGCAGTCCTGAGGGGTATGGGTCAGGTAAGGAATAAAGCTATGCCCCTGAACTTTAGGAAGGCAAGCTTCTAGCTCTTCAGGGAGATGGTCAGTGGCATCCCTTCAGAGACTGCCCTCAGGGGAGGGAGTGGAACAGAACTGGTAGATCTTTAAGAAACTCTTCCATGGAATGCAGGAGCTAGCAGTTCCCAGGAGCACAAAATCAGGCAAGAAAGGCAAGAGACCCCCATGGCTGAGTAGGGAACTGCTGGTCAAACTGCTGGTCAAAGGGAAAGAAGCAAATTCACAGACAGTGGAGACAAGGGCAGGCAACCTGGGAAAGGATGAAGTTCAGTTGCGTAAGGAAGGGGTAAGGAAGGCCAAGATGAAGCTGGAACTGAACCTGGCAAGGGACTCAAAGAATAGCAAGAAGGGCTTTAATGCATAAGTTAACCAGAATCGATGGGTGGACTGTTCAGTGGCTAAGAACGTTTGAATGATTGCATCCAGGAGGTAGTGGTCAATCATTCAGAGTCCTGATGGACATCAGTGACGAGTGGTGTCTCTCAGGGATCTGTATTGGGACCAGTCTTACTTAATGTTCGTTAATGATACAGGCGAAGGGATGTACCCTCATCGAGTTTGCAGATAACACCGAGCTGACTGGTGTGATTGCCACACCCTAAAGGACAGGATATCATCAAGAGGGACCTGGACAAGCTTGAAAAATGGGCCCAATACAGATCCCATGAGAATCTCATGAGATTTAACAAGACCAGTGCAAGGTGCTGTACCTGGTTTGGGGCAAACCCTGGTATCAACACAGGCTGGGGATGAACAGATTGAGAGCAGCCCTGCTGAGAAGGACTTGGGGGTGCTGGTGGATGAGAGGCTGGACATGAGCCAGCCATGTGCACTCACAGCCCAGAGAGCCAATTGTATCCTGGGCTGCATCCAATGTAGTGTGGGCAGGAGGATGAGGGAGGTGATTCTGCCCCCCCCCAGGTGAACCTCCACCTGGAGAACTACATCCAGCTCTGGTGGGATCCCCAGCACAGGAGGGACATGGATCTGTTGATGACAGTCCAGAGGAGGGCCACCAAGATCATCAGAGGGATGAAGCACTTCTCCTATAAGGAAAGGCTGAAAGAGTTGGAATTGTTCGCCCTGGAGAAGAGAAGGCTTCTGCAATGACCTTATTGTGGCCTTTGAGTACCTGAAGGGAGCCTACAAGAAAGATGGAGAGGGACTTTTTGCAAGGACAGGTAATGACAGGATAAGGGGGAATGGCTTCAAACTGAGAGAGAGTAGACTGAGGTTGGATATTAGAAAGAAAGGGTGCGGGTGGTGAGGCACCGGAACAAGTTGCCCAGAGAAGTTGTGGATGCCCCAACCCTGGGGATGTTCAAGGCCAGGAAGGATGGAGATCTGAACAACCTGGTCTAGTCAAAGGTGTCCTTGCCAATGTCAGGGTATTGGAACTAGATGATATGTAAGATCCCTTCCAACCCAAGCCATTTTGTGATTCCATGGTTCTCTGATCTCTTTACTCAAGCACTCCATTACACTGCCATGAAAAACACAAGGTTAATGTCAATAAATGTTTCCAGTTTTGTACAGAGGGTACTCTGTAATGGATTTAAACAGAAATGGGGGTACCGAATTTTTGGGCACTTAGGTGATGCCTTTTCCTGGTCTTAAAATCAAGAGTCAAACACAGTTAGAAGGGGAAAAGGGATTTTACCTTGGTATTTATTTTAAGGATCCTTAGGTGTACACGTCCAGGTCATATGCATCAAGATGCACCCTGCCGAGTCTATCTATGTCTCCTTCTCCGTACCCCCCCCAACACTGGGTATAACATTATAAGTTTTACTAATTAGCATATCTATCAAAGATTCCCCAATGAGAGGCTCAAGTGAGCCCCCCTCCCCAAGGAACCTTCCCCTGGATAGTTCTATCTTGGTTTACAGAATGTGTTCTGAAGAGGACCTTGGGGTCTGGGGCACACTGATCTCTGGCTACGAAGCTTCTAAAATGTTTAGTCTCTTAGCTTAACAAACAAGTCCAAGAATGTAGGGAAAAAGCACTAGGAATACAGAAGTTGTAAAAAGGTATAACAGGGGTATAAAAGAAAAGGCAAAAATCTTCATGGGCTCATAGGAGCCATCGTGGCAAGGTGCAGGAAGGTGATGGTGAGTGTGGGCAGTTAACTACCAAGAAAAAGATATGCAAAACCAAAATGCTCTCCCAGGTATTGTTATCCTAGGTTTTTTCTTTTTTTATTTTCTGGCTGGCATTGTTAGTTGCTTTCATAGATTATCTGTTGTAAATGCTGCAGACAACCAGGTAGGAAGCAAGATTGTCATTCCATTAAATTTGTTTGAAATATCAAAAATGTTCCTATTTAGCGTTGTTGCAAAGGAGAAGTGAGAGACAAGCAGACATGCTTACCTGAAGTAGTGAGAGACAGAGATGAGCTGTACACCTCAGAAAAGCAAATTACATTGTAATCAATCTCATACAGAGCACTGAAATCTTGCATGGTTTAGGGGATGGATTTGGCCTCAATCCTTATTGTAGTGAATGAGCATCCTAAGTTTTTGACTTCAAATTTTATGGTGAGATTGGATGTTGCATTTAACAGGATCCAAAGTTTAATTAGTTTATGTCAGCCTTGTAACTGCTGGATCCTCTGCAGACGAGGGAGGTGGAGATTTATGGTCAAAACTACAAGGAGTAACTTTTGGCAGCAGTCTATATGAAACACTATCTTAATTTTTCTCTCTGCTTAAGAAGCTATTAAATAACTAATTTTTCCGGGGCAAGTCTGTGAGAGTTCCATCCTAGAGCACAGCTACGGAGCATTAATGTCATTATAGTTGTAATACTTGCCAAGAAGTTTTTTCTAATAGAAAAACTTGGCCTACAAGATGCATCCTGAGTACCCATGCTGTGCATCTGCTAAATTCAAGTTCTTGTTTCAAAACATGAAGATCCTAGAGCTTCCTCACAGAAAATTGTAGAACCTGCCAAGTTTGTTTTTATAGCTTGGCAAACTGAGAAATGACTGAGAGTAGCTTCTTACAGTGAGGGATGGGGCAGCCATAGTCCGGGAGAGCTGATAATTTTTTTGCCTTCCTGAGCTGCTGTTTGGGCTTGTAGAGGAAACTGGTGAGCTCTCGATTTTGCAGCATGCTAAAACCAAGCTACAGCGGGTGAACAGAAACTGATGTATGGTAATAGCAGCTCACTGTGTTGGAGCTGACAGTTTGGCAACTCTCAGACTTTCTTGTAAGGTCCAAATTAGGCAAGGAGGAGAGGGAGAAAACAGGGGGAGAGCTATGTGGTCTGTGGTGGTACTCTCTCTAAACACGATAGATGCACATTTGTGCCACTTAAATTGTCTTTTCACCATCCTGGTCAAATAATGTGGATAACATCTTCAATGCCGTATTAAATGCATATTTTTAAGCAGGTGTCAATAATATAGTTTTCCCAAAGACTGTTCCATAATTTTCTAAGATATATTAAACAGCTGTTTAAATTAAATGCAAATCCTGCATTGGTGAGTCACATGGTTGTTTCAAAAAATCACGGACTGGGTAAGGTTGGAATGGACAGCAGTGGGGTCATCTGGTCCAACCTCTCTGCTCAAGCAGGGTCATCCTAGAGCACATGGCACAGGATTGTGTCCAGAGACTTTTTGAGGATCTCCAGTGACAGAGATTCCATATCTGCTCTGGGCAACCTGTTTCAGTGCATGGTCACCCACACAGTAAAGAAACTTCCTCATGTTTGGGTGGAATTTTCCGTGCGTCAGTTTCTGCCTGTTGCCTGTTGTTCTATTGCTTGGCACCACTAAGGAAAGCCTGGATCCTTCCTCTTGGCATCCTCCCTTCAGATACTTGTGTACATTGATGGGTACCCCTCTCAGTTGTCTCTTCTCGAGGCCAAAGAGGTCCCATTCCCTCAGCCTTTCCTTATTAGAGAGAGATGCTTCAGTCCATTAATCATCTTTGTAGCCCTCCACTGGGCCCGCTCCAGGAGCTCCAAGTCTTTCTTGTACTGAGGAGCCCAGAAGTGGACACAGCACTCCAGATGTGTCCTCACCGGGGCTGAATAGAGGGGAAAGAGCACCTCTTGTGACTTGCTGGCAATGCTCTGGATTAACCTGTTTGGCTTCTCTAGGTCTTATGTTCTGTCCTCTTCAGGTTAAATTGCATTTATTTCTTGGTCAGATCCACTGAAGCCTTGAAGAAATAGTTTTTCTTCATACTTGAAAAAGAGAGAGATTTGAGAACAGCTGCACGTGCAAGGACTGCATGATCTAAATTCTGGTACTGCTGCTCTGAGATTAATCTTTATGCTTTAGGTTTTTTCCTTTGTAAAATGGAAGTTAATGGTGCTCCTTTCTTTTGTAAAATGCCATGAGGCCTTTGGATGCAGAATAGTGCAGACAGTTTTGTTTCCATGGACACATCTATTTCTTGCAGGAAGCATATAAGCTTTTTGCAAAAAGCACGTAAACTGCCTGTGCAGGGTATCTTAGCTATTGCTCTCACTGTTAATTCAGGTCTGCTTCACAGTCTAGCAGCCCCTGCATTTTCCAGCTATTTGTAGGTTGGGTTTTCAAACAAGCTTTGGTGATAAAACCTGCTTTTTTTTCAGTCTCTTTGTTCACATGTCAGTCCTAGTTTGTAAAACACTGAGTTTGGAAGGAAGAAAAAGGTAATTACACTTCGTATCTGCCATTTCTCCTGACATGGAGCTGTACTTGCTAAACTCCACTGAAGGTGGATCACTTTATTGCACAGTGTCTCAAATTTATATATGAATTTCTCTCCTGGTTTCCAGATGGAAACCTTTTGTACTCAGAAGGTACTGTTTGTAGTCTTTCTCTTGTCTTTCTGAAGACACTGGTCGTGCCCAATCTATGATGCTGAGTAGATTCCTGGCATTGTAAATACTTTGGCATATTTCCAATGAAATGCCAGCATGCTATGCAGTGTGACTGTTGAACTCTCTAGCCTTAACCTGCACCTTCTGCAGCATTACAAGAGCAAATGCCACAGCATTAATTAGCAAACCCAAATCCCAACAACTAGCTGTGAAGAAAAATAAAGCTGTCTCTGTCAGGGCTTTGGTAGACATAGGGAATGGCTCAGGTGCTACCCCTGGCCTCTGGGATTACGATAGGGAAACTACTTTCCCTTTCCAGGCTTCAGAAATAATACTTCCTGTCTCTAAGTGAGATGATTAATCAGAGTTTGTGATTATGTGTTAAAAAAGTTTGAGATTGGGTAAGATGTGAAATATGTTTGTGCTTCAATTTGTGAAGTCCTCCACACCTTTTTGTAAAAGCAGAAATGGAATGTCCAGTGCCCTGCACCAACCTAAATTTTCAATAAAGCTTTTCTGAGTTGCCATTATTTCAAGAGAACTTGGATTTCTCTCCCCTCTGTCCCCCAGTGTTGAGCAACTGACCCACAGGACCTTGCGTAGCATTTCTGCAATAGTGGGCAAGGTTTCAGCTAAGGGGACATAGCAGAAAGTGTGTGACTAAGTTATAAAGTAGAAAATAGAAGAACAAGGGAGGCATTCTATGTTACAACAAGCATTTCCAGTGGTTAGCTTGGTTTTGGACAAATCTCTGAGGGTTAGGTCCATTACTGAATAGTTAAAATGTCTTCAGTTAGATTACTATGAAGGAAACAGCATTATCTAACTCCTCTTGGAGGATTTTATTATTTTTCTTGCTGATTTTTGCAGGTTTGTTCATCCTAATACAAGAATTAGGACACTTAGCTCTTGTCCACAGAACTTGAAAGGTCTGAAGCCAGACTCCTCTTCAGTGAAGTTCAAGTCCTTTAATTCCTGTTGCATATCTCTACAAACACAGAAATAACATTACTGTGAGTAAGCAGGAAACTAATTTTGTATTCAGTAGAAAACCATGGACTTAGGACTACCTACCTCAGTGGATTGGGCTTTAGATTGAGGTTCTGTATGATGGCCAAAATAGCAGTATATGATATTTCTAAGAGGTGCAGAAGTTACTGACTGCTGTCAGAGATGTATGCGGTGTGCTCCTGAAAGAGACTGGTAGCCTGGCTTCAGCAGCATGGAAGATCCATGCCCTTTCCTGTGTATTTTGAAAGGAAAAGTTACAGTGTCTGGTGTGAGGCATTGCAAGATTGTTTGAGAGAGGTGCAAAGACTGTCTGTGCATAGGGGAGTGGAAGGAGCATGACTGTGAAGAGCAGGGGACTGCAAGTACCATGGAGTTACAGACATGTGCCAAGCAGAGCTATTAGGATTACCTGTTATAATCTTTTTTGCCTCTGTTCTTTGTCTTTGTTTAACTCATTCCTAATGTCTTGTGAAGTAGTGCTCCTAGAACCTTCTGAAGGAAACTGCTCATTGTTTTCACCAAGTCAGCTTTTCTCCTTATTCAAGTGCAAACCCACAAATGAACCAAAGACTGGGACAGAACCCAGATATAGTGCTGAATGATCCATCAGCCTCTTTCAGCATGTCAAAAGCTCACACCTAACAGCTGTTATGGGGCAAAGCAGTAGTAGCATCATAAATAGGAAGATTTTCAGGAACCTGAGCAAGTGATATTTGAGACTTAGAGAAACTTAGTTGACAATGGAAAAAAGGTTCACTGTTCACCCAAGATTTTTTTTTTTGGTTGAAAAAACTGCAAAACAAAATTTTCATAGAAAATGTGAATTAATTCCTTCAAAAGTACATACATTTTGGCTAATAATGTAGGTTCTGCAGTACAGAGATGGTATGATAATGCCTCTGGAGCAGCAGCTATTCAGTGGCTTCCTATCTTGGTGCTGTCTGACTTGCAGCCAGACTTCATCCATCTCTCTGATGGCCCATGGCCAGTGATTCCAAGTCTCACTGCCAGGAGGACACACTGTGATGTATCATGAAATACATACTTCAGAAGTCCGTTGTTAAGACTGGATTTTAAGGGTCTGATTTCCAGTGATTTTCTCTGGTAACAATTGATAATATAAATATGTCAGTATAATAATTTTTGCCAAAATTCATTTCTGAAGCTTAAAAATTGTATTTTCTGTGTATGCACCATTAGAGTATTCTAAATCCACATAACTTCAGCTACTCTTATGTATTCTCAAACTCCATCTACTATCTCTGCAAGATAATTGACCATTGAGTGAATGTGATACTATGAAAATTACTTTTCAGGAATGCTTAGGGATATTAATCTGAAGAGATGTGGTTATATAGGACTTGCTGAGTGTGGTCCATAGTGCTGTCTGATGCTATTTTATTTGGGCATAGATTACTGGTGGGCCAAGCTCATAGAGATTTCATCCACCCAGGGAGACAGGAGTGGATGGTTTCTGCAAATTATGAAGGGGATACAAAAAAAACCCTAAAAAAACAAGCCAAAAACCCACAAGCTACCACTGCCACCAAAATTAACAAAAAACCCCAACAACAACAAAATTAACACAAAACCAAACCAACCAACAAACAACCCCCCCATAAATCCCCCAAAACAAACCGAAAAACCTAACAACCCAAAACACTGAAACCAACCCAACCTCAACCCCCATCCCCCAAACCCTCCATCCCCCAAAAGTTCCTAATCAAACCTAAAATTCACTCACCTTTGACAAGATAGGACACCGATGAATCAGTGCCTTTGAATGGAGTTTCTGTTCCTCTGTGCCGATCTCTGCTGGGTGATGGATCAACCTAATTTTTCTACACATGCATAAATGTTTTTAAGGGAAGGTAGAGTGATTAGTCACAGATCTAGGAAAAGAAAAGTTGTATCATCCTCTCTGCTCACCAGGTCCTGCCTGCATTGGTGAGAGCAGCCCTCCCTGATCAATGTAACTGGATAAAAGAATCTGGAGATTCTGGCCCATAATTCCAATTAGATTATGGGGTTTTTAGGGATAAATTAGTCAATTGGGAAATTACTAGGTAACTTTTGTTCACATTTTCCTTCTAAGTAAGTATTGCTGTTGTAGGAAAAGCTGTAAAGATGAAGGCAAGGCTCTTGAAGAGAAAGGGAGCGGGATCTGGAGCAGGGCATGGTGGAGCTGAGCTCAAGTGTAGAAAAGGTTATTGGTAGTTCAGACCCTCCCAGTTTTTGCAGCAAAAAAAGCCAAATATATTAACTTCTGTGCTACTTGTCGTTATCTGTGTTCTCACTTTGCATAGTAATTAACTAGGAGAGCCTTCTCTGTGAGCCTGGAAGTAACAGGGAGCCAAAACAGGTGCACTGCTGTGACCTGACATTCTCATTTGTCATATGGAGGAATACAGAATAAATGCCAGTAGCAAAGGTAACGCTCATGAAGGAAAAATGTCGGTTTCCAATTTGGTGTGAAGACCATCAGATGTGACACTTCTCAGACTGCTATCAAAATTAGTATATTAGCAATGCTGCTACAATTGGCATGTAAAAGAGCAGCTGAAGATGGTCATTCTTACTTCAGGCACCTTTGACAGACAATTCCGCTGGCAGCTGTCTTTTCTAACTTAGTACTTCTGTGCATGTTTTAGAGGGATAATGTGTATTTTCTAGAAATGTGTAAACACAATTTAATAAGTACGTGCTGTGACTGCAGCAGTTCCTGTTATCTGCCTAAGTGCCTGGCTTTATTTATGTGCTGCTGGGCCTGTGGGCTTCAGTGTTACTCTGTGGTAGTGAGTTCCACAGGTGTGGAACATCCTGTGCATCATGTAAAAACATCCCGGTTTTCTTGCTCCTGCTATGTGAAGGTGTGACAAGGGCTATATGATGCTTCATTGTTTCCTGTGCTTCTACGTTATCCTTTATTTTGGATAAATCAAGGATTTTCTGCATAGAAGTCATCTCTCCTGTCTCATAATTTTAGTCCCCACTCCCACCCCTCCCCACCACCCTGTGCTCCTAAGAATCCTTTCTGTTTTTGCTGATGCCTTCTTAAATTGAGTGACTATATACAAACATACTCTGAAGAAAACTGTTCTATTAATTAATGGGATTATGGTAGGGATATGTGTGTGTGTGTGTGTGTGTGTGTATACTGCAGTGGCTGTACACAGGACCTTTGTCCTCCATGAAAGATTTTTAACACTTCTTCAGGGTGAAAGCCTTCATGTTCTCTTGTACTGACAATGTGAATGGACTAGATTGATATTAATTTATTCAAAAGATGCATAAAAGATGAAGTATCCCAAAGATCTAGATGTTTTATTATCAGAAGATCTGAGTACCCAGAAAGACTCTTGTTTGTGAGAGGAAAAACAAGAAGAGGTTGCTGGGTCCCAAGTGGCACACATTAGAAAACCTGTCAGACTTTTCTTTACAGACTTTGTGCTAGACAACATAGCACTGGCATGGAGGTAGTGACTGCAGAGCATGGGCAGAACTGTGTGTGAGGAGCCTTCACCTGGCCTTATTACGTGAGATGGATCAGAAATACTACAAATCAGTGACACAAGGAGAGGGGGCTCTTTTGTTTCCTCTTTTTTTGTCTGAAGCACTTGCTACCTGAGTGGTCACTGACATATTGCTTCCATGATGGAGAGGCAGCCACACAGCTGGGTGAAGACCAAGTACCTGTTGTATCTGAGAGGATGTTGCACGTGTGCAGCAGAAATGGGTGTGTCTCAGATTGCTCGCATGCACGTGTGCACACGCACACTGAGATGCTGCTTAGTTTGCAATCAAGCAGTACAGATTTGGGGAATAATGCAATCCTGAATTGTGTATTCCTTCCTAGAAAATATCCATAGTATTTCTATCCTGCCTTTAGAGCCAAGCTCAGCGTGCGTGTTAAAACCCATTTATTTTTGTGCTGTATTGGGCTTTGACTCCTTGCAGTCCAGTGCTCCGGGCTATGCACGTGTAGGGGATTAACAGGCAACATGATTGATTTGTACACAGAAGCTATAGGAGTACCTACACCCCCACAAACACAATGACTCAATGTATAATTTAATATAGCTTCAAAATTTGATAACCCATTTAAATAATGTGTGTTTTATCTGCTAAATCACATTACACTATCCCAGCAGATGCAGTATGAGACTGGCATACATAATCTGTTGCAGGCTTGATATGTATTGCATGTAATCATATTAATTATTTATAACTTGCCTCCACCTACAGATGTATGTGCAATGAATTTCCACTGCAGTGAAAGATACTTGATACAGGAAACATGATATTATTATTTAATCCTTCCTCTGAATGACCAAGCTGTGTGTAAGGGCAGTCATTAAGGCACATTCTGGGACAGGGAGATTTGCCTTTTTCTGGCTAATTTCAGCCTAAAAGTTTGGACAAATATCTCAGTATCCTTTTGCTTCATGTGTGAATACTTTTACTGACTTTCAATAGCCCATAGGTGGTGTAAATTGTATGAAACTAGATTAATAAATATTTTAAAGTCTGTGCAATATTCCAGTTGGAAGGTGCTGTTGAAAGGCAGGCACCTTCAGAGAAAAAAATGAGATCATTTTCAGCCCTATAATCTGTCATGTGAGACTAGGCAGCTTATTCCTTTTCTACTCCTCTAAAGGTGTCTTCTTTTTTAATAAAAATTCGAATGTTTTAAGTGTTATTTTAGGTCTAGATGAATATTTGAAACTATGGATCTTTCTTTGGCAATCAGAATGTCAGGAGAAGTCAACTTGTGTATATAGTGGAAAGTATTGGAAAGCACATAGAAATGATTAATACCTGCATTTTTCTGGTAATATTTACTGGCCTTTATTTAAGGAGGAGGGGCAGGGTGCAATTTAGGTGGTAAAATAGGCAGTATCCTACAATACACTGCGTAAAGATGATGCCAGCAGGAGGTTTTTGTATTAGTGGTGAATTCAGCCATCAGGCAATTTCTTCTTTTTGTTAGAAAAATGTAATTCTAGTGGGTTTTGGATGAATGTTTCAATCTGACTTGCAGTTTTAATTGCATTAGTATGCCACATGCATCAGGTACAGGCTTCTGGCAAACTGTGCAAACTTAGGCAGTACAGATTTCTGAGTTCTGAACAGATATATAGGCTGGGTTAAAAGTTCTGATGAAAACTTTTAGTGGTTGTAATTAAAAGAGAATCTCAGAGAGCATAACAGATTTGGAAATGGGCAGTACAGATGGATGTTTGCTGCCTGTGGCAGCTGGAAAGGAGAAGCACCATGATAGCCCTTTGTGGAGGGAGAAGATTCAGAAAATTACATTCTACCTCAGATGAAGATGGTTTAGGATAAGCACTGTTTACCATCCTTTCAACTCCCCTTCTTTCATTGTTTCTGGAGTATTTCCTTCTTAATAATGTTATCACAGCTTTTCAAAATGAATCCCCCAACTCAGCGGCAGCTTTGTGTGCTGAAATGCGGGAAACGGTGCCTGTCAGTCACTCGGTAATGGCAAGCAGAAATTGCACATAGATGTTTTTTGCAGTGTTTAACTTGTTATCAGCTACTTAATACGTCTTACTGCAAATGTCTAGAGAGAATAACATAATGTAGGGAAGGAGGAAAAGTATCTTCTACCCTTCAACAAAAAAAATTATCCACAACCTGTACAGAACTTCTGCCACACTTTGCCTCATGCAGAAAAGCCCAACATAACAGCTTCTTCTTTCTCTTTTCATTTCTTTAATAACATCAGTAATCGGTGCTATAAAACTGCAAAGTCTTAGCTGATGCTTGTATTTTTGTTGTTTCTGATGGACTAGAGCTGCAAATAGTCACAAGTCTGTAATACCTGTGCTACTGATTATTAGGGACATCTCCTTTTTTGTAAGCAGTGTCAGAGAATTGTCCTTTTCAAGACTTTTCAAGGCTATTTCCTAACATCTCCCAAATGCTCTAAGTGTCTACTGTTGGTGAAATACACACAAATTTAAAATATGAACTCTTCAGCAGCTGTAATTTTGTTAATATACACTTGTCTCAGAATACTCAGAAAATACTGGGAATCAACTTTGGCAAGGGAGGATAAGAACTGATTATCCCAGAAATAGATTCTTGAACCAAAAGAATCCAGAGAAATCAGATGCACAAATTCTGAGATTTGGATTTATTTGGGATTATTTTGTTTCTATAATATGCATCATGTTAAGATCTGACTGTACTTTGCAGTCCAAATATCTGGTTATTAATTTTTCTGGATTTTATAAATGTTTTTTCTATTCTTACCACTTTGTTTTTCTAAGTTCTCTTGGACGTCAGCTTCTTAAGCATGTATTATTATTTAGGTAGCTATATATAATAGAGGTGCACATCCCATAGTGGTCACTGATCTTTGTGAAGCTCTGATACCTGTATTCATGGCTTTTGGGCAGCAATTCAATATTTTTATAGAAATTACTTGACATTCTTTGCCTTGTTACACTTGCTTTGTTATCCCTTTAACCTCTGGCCAAATGTTTCCAAGGTATCTGTTGATGGAAATCTCTTATTTCCATCAATTAAGGGAAGAGCAGAAGACACTTATGAAGCAGATGTACTCAAACCCACATATTTGTTAATTTGACTGTGTTTTTCATGGCACTTTTCCAGCTCTGCTTTTTGGATGACAGTCATTCTTTGTGCCAGCACTGCTGAACTCGGATATTTAGGGTACTTTCTCTGTTATGACATGGAGCAGCAGTTGGCGCAACTTCATTTCAAGACACATGTCCTTTCCAGGAATACTCTGGCTGCCAACATGTGTGTTTGCTAAACACTTGGCACACAGGGAATGTTGTAATGTACCAGATTTACTCACAGAGGCAGCAAATCAGCCATATGTCACAACACAGACAGTGTGGGTTATGAGTAAAATCTTCATAGCGATTAATAATCCTGTGTGAAACTACTTGGAAATCTTGTTCTCTCCTGCTGCATGGGCTGCTCATCAGAACAGCTTCTACTGAGGCAGAAGCAGGCTGAGATGACCATGCGAGCCCCTGGATGCTGCACTGAGTTTGCAGCTCAGTGCCATGTGACGGCTTTGTTAAAAACCAGCTTTTGTGATAGACAGTGGTCATAGCAATTCTGTCAGCTGAGCTTTCCTCTGGCCATTTCAGAGCTTGTTTCAGCAAAAATTTATTCTTTGCAGAATTCAGTCTTGGGGTCCCACTGGTTCCCAGCATAGCTGTGATTCTAAAAAATCCTGCATCTTTCACCTCATTGGTATGGCTTGCATTTTCTGACCACCTTTAAAAACAGCAGGAAAGCCAGTCTTAGATGTCTGCAGTGCTTTAAACAATACGTGTGCTCTGCAAATGTGTGGAGTCATCATTGCTCAGGGATCACTGTGTGTTGAATACTTCATGAAGTTTTATAATGACTTCTTTATTTTTTAAAGGAGTATGATAGAAATATTCACTATAACTTTCGCAGAAAATCCTTTGAGTAAAATAACATCTATAGGAAATGCAGACCCTCTAAGACTCATGCAGTGATAATAATCTCTGAAACAGGGTTGATTATGAAGGATTCTTCTGTATGAGGCTGGATGTTTGAGTTTTCCAGGGGCAAAGGAGTGGGGTTTGTTTCTTGCAATCTTGGCTTTGTACCCACTTGTGTAGTGATGTAGGAGGCCTTGGCCTGTCTGAATTACTGTTTTTTGTGTTGCTGTTTGGAATTGCTCCCCTGGAATGCTTCTTCTGAGACAGGAGGGTCAGCTTATTCCTGATTACTGTAACTGGGCTGTAAACTTGGGAAAACCTATTTATCTGGACATAACTTTATGCTATTCAGTATGTAAATGTTGCTCTCCTCTGTGTTCCTTTAAATTTTGGAGGCAGAAGATCCTCGTGTCAGGCTCTTGCCTGCCCGTCATTAGGTTGTGCTGTTTTTATTTGCATTCCCACAAATGCCAACTGCTATCCCTATCTAATTTTCTGGACTCCCCCGTGTTTGCCGTGGCAATCAGCGGCTCCGGCAGCGGGTGTGCACTGGGCGAGGGGAGGGTGTTGTGGCATGAGGCGGCCGGATTGGCTGGCAGTGAGGTAATGCAATGCAGTGCAAATGAAGATGCAGGGATGAGGATGCATCCAGTCTGCTAGCCTCACTGGCTTCTGCCTGTAGGAATGGATGGGGCTATGCACGTCTCTGGACAGTAGAGACAGACTTGCAGTTGCCAGAGTGCATCTGTAATAAAGATACTTCTGACTACTTTTCTGTGAAGTAAATAAAATTTTAGACCTTCCCCTTCAGTGTTGCATAATTTCTTAGCTTTATTCTCATTTTTAGAAGTTAGAACAGCTGAAGAAAAAAGGGCACTTAGCTGGGAATAATCATAGAGCAGGGGAAAAGTGGTCGGAGCACAGGCAGGGACTTGCATGTCGCATATAGGTTTAAAAGAGGGAATGACTGCTTCACTGCTTTCATCAGGAAAGTATCTAGTTCAGTGTAAAGGAAGATGTTAACAGGTTTGGGTTTTTTTTTTTTTTTTTTGTCATCCAAATGTAGGCAGAAAATGTAGTCCTTGCCTCCCACTGATCTGTAAAGGAGCACTCTTCTGCACAGTGACTTTGAGTCTGCTTCCTCAAGTCCAGTGTACTTGCTGCAGCCTGTGGCTGCAGGGCTGCCATTTTCCTTTCCCTTCAGCTGCAAAAGAGAAATCAGCTTGAGGGAACATCATCCAATTGCCTGAGCTTGCCCAGGGCCCAAGTTGCTGGTGGTGTGGGGCTGTGACATGCAGGGAAGCAATTTTCATTCTATCCAAGAGAGGGCACATTAACCAGGTAATTATAGCACATTACTTCAGCAGGGACACATCAATTTTAATCCTTGAAGCACCCTAGTGAAGTAGATAAGTGAGTACTATTAGGGCTGTTTTACAAAAGGAGAGACTAAATTAGCAGCTGAAATGATTTGTCCATGGCAAAAGCTGCAATCTCTCTGAAAGGCAGGGACTAGGGGAGAAGGGTCTGGTTCACAGACCCCATCAGGTAACTATTCCCTCTCGAGCTTTGAGATCTCTCCATTAGTTTCAAGCCACACCACTCCATCTGGAGCAGAGGGAATGGGGAAACGGAATGCTTTGTTTGTTACATTTTCCCTCTTCATTTTTCTGCTGGCAAATTAATTGTAATGTTATTGACATATGTTAATTTGAAAATATTGATTAATCTTTTTTGGCAAGTAAACCTTGGTTTATAAACAACTCATCACAAATACACAGAATGTATGCTGCTGTTAGAGGACTGGGTATGTTTTTGTGTAGAAGCAATTGAAAAGTCAAAAAATGGTTTTCTTCTCATGGTGGAATCTTTAATTGTTAAATGAAAAAGCCTCTACAATGCAGAGCTGTGTTTTACCAAAAGATGAAAGGGAGCCATTGTAAAAGACCAGTTTTCATTGTTGTTGATTAAATGTCCAATTTGTGTTGGTCTTCATTAATTTTAAACATTTTTCCCCAAAATACTATTTTATTAATCCTCAGAAGAATATTTCTGAAGAGAAACCTTGTATAAGGAGGTTCTTGCAGTGTATTTCTTCCCCTTAAGTTTTCGGTATCATCAGGGCAAAGTGTTAATCTTGTGCTACAAGTCAAACAGCCTTGTATCACTAAACAGTTGTTAGACTTCTCAGAGGAGTTTGCAACCCTGATTTCTCAGCCAGCAATAGCATAATCGTATGAAAAACTGTGCTTGTTACTGGGCTTCATATTTACTTATTTATGGTTGTGTAGCAGGATTAGCCATTGTTATCCCTGTGTTTGGTTCAAATAAGGAACTAAACTTAGAGTAGGTACAAGGCATCACTAGAGGATGTACCTTTCCCTGTGTCAGACTAAACACATGCTTCTGCCCATAGTCCTAGACTTACTGCCACATTTGACATTTAAATAGCAGGTTCTCTATGACATTAGAACTCGTGTGAAACAAGCTAGGGGGTGTCTGATCGGTTCTGAATGACTCAAGCCTTTACCAAACCTTTTGTCTTCAGTGCTTGGGCACTGGTTGTTACTAACATGTGGAGTGCAGACTGACTGTGGGGGTAGGATTCCTTCCCAGCCCTTCAGCACACATGGGGGATTATTTGAGGACCTTTTACTCTCCTGACAACACCTTTCTTAGAGCTGCAGAGAAATTTCAGCCCCCAGAAGGGCCATTCAGACCCTTGTTCTCTTCTACTAGTTGACTTGCAAAGGCTGTGGGCATGTTTGCTGCAGCTACAGGACCAGAGTGAAGGGTCAGCCATGAGGCAGTGCCCTGAGTGGGAGATTTGGCCCCTTCCACCACACATGCATCTGTAGAGAGAGCTTAGCTCTGCCTGGTGGTGTAGAACATTGTCTGTGAAGCCCTACATACCCTCCACCCCAAATTTGTGTCTATAAGGTCAGCAGGGACTCATCATCCTGAATGTGAGAAGCCCTTTACTATTAGGCATTTGTGTCTTTCTTTTTCTTTGAGGAACTCTTTTCCCTCCGTATTTCTTTTATGCTTTCTTGAAGAGTTTAAAGGACTCTTTTTTTTTTTTTTTTTTTTTTTTTTAATTAACTTAGGTGAGGCTTATTCACTCAGAATAAAGACTAGAAGGAGAGGGGTACTGAAGACTCAGATTGTTCTGGCTATGTGTGACACTTGCTCTTCTTTCTGGAATTAAGACCTCAACAATAGTGTGTGTGCTTTCTGAAGAGTTGTTGTTTAATACTAGGCAAAAATAAGTGGCAATATTATTGTTTTGCAATGCTGTGAGCAGTTTATCTCACAACACTTTTAAATGACTCAATATCAGAGTCTTAATTTTAAGAAAAACATGATCAAGCCATTTAACCATGTCTGTACATCAGGTTCATGCCAGATTTAAGATGAGACTTGACAGACATCTCGTGAAAACTCAGATGTCTGAGACTTGGATTCGTGACTCAGGCCTTCAGAGCTCTGCTCTCAGTGACAGGTTGGTCTGTCTTCAGCAGTTGCATATCAGATTGAAAGTGTCTTGCCCAGTTTCTTTCTGAGCATTTAATTTGGGTATGCCTACTTTTTGTTCCAATACATTAGAATCTCTGAGGACTCCAAGGGTAATGCTTTTTACAATTTGCAAATATATTTGCTTTATGTACTGTAAATAAATAGTGGGTTTTTTAAATCTATTTTAATCCATGCCTATTTTTTCTCTTTCATGATAAGCATATAGAAGTCTCATCTTGTTGGAATTTGCAAGTACTGAAATAATGAATACTGAGAATATTTTATTTTCCAGGTCTTTGGTTTCAGTGTAGCCCCTGCTGTGCTATTAATATAGCTCTTTTGCCAAGTATAAAAATCAAAACAAATGCATATGAAGCCATGTAAGATTCTGTTCCTCTTCTGTCTCTAATCGAAATTAAAATACCTGCAGCAAAACAGAATCACACCTGAGAGTCTAAGTTTGAATTAAACCCCAGAGCCTTTGGCTGCTCTAATATCCTAGTTATGTAAAATGCAGTTTAAATGGAGAGAAGTGCTTTTCCTTGTGTTGTGGTGACAGTTCTGGACCTATCTGAATCTGCAACTGCTGACAGTTGTGGGAGAGGATGAAGTTAATTGACAAGTCATCTTGAAAACAAATGTTCTTTTAAGATTTAGAGGAGTTAAAGGACAGAAGGAGAGGGGTAAAACGGTTCAGCTATCCCTGGGCTGTAACTTTGCATATGAGAAGTGTATTTTAATGCTGCTAGCTGGAATATCTGCATCATTTCATGTTGGGACAGCAGGTCTTGATTTGCTGTGGATGGTACCAGTTGGTGTCTAAAGATCTTTTGCTGTGTCAGATCACCATGGAGGCTGACAGCTTGCTGGGGACTGCAAGCCATTGGACTGACTTGGCAGGGTCCTTGTCAGCCAGGGCATGTCCCAGTGGCTCCAGAGAGGAAGCTGTGCAGACAGGAGAGAGCAGGGAGGCAGGGGGCAGTCCCCAGCCCAGTGTATTCGTGTACTCGGGACCCTGACTTGTCTGTGTTAGAAATTCTTTTCTTACCGAGACAGACTCCCTTCTCTGAGTCTCCTGCATGTTTTTGTAAGTCAGTAATATCCAAGATAGGCCACTGTACCCAAAAGGAGCTGCTTTTGTGAGGGCTACCATCTTTATACTGATTGAATTGGATTCTGCAAGGAGGAGTTTCCTCTATCCATAGGCCCCAACAGAACGGTACTTTTTGCAAGTCCCCATTGCAAGCCTGTCCTGTCCTGCCACAATACAAGAAATCCTTTGTGCTCCAGTCTCTGCAGCACCCCTCAGATCATCCTCTGACAGGTTTTGCACCACAAGGGCTCAGTGTTGCTTGATGTGTGCTTCAGATCCGTGGGGCAGGTTAGGAAGTGATGCTTTATGATAAAGCACTAAAAGCTTTGTCTTCTATATTTGTACTAAGCATGGTGGAAATTGCAAACTTGTATCTAAATGATGGGTTCTTTTCACAGTGTGCAGTTCTGGAATATATTGTAATACTTCCCTATCCCTCTGCTTATTTATCTTGCCTTTTCTTCTAGACTGTCTTCTAGTGGGGTTCCAAATTTTGTCTTTGTTTTATGCTGCCACTCACAAGTGTGTATAAGGTCCCACTCAAGGAAACTAAGGTTAGGATGTCACAGGTAGAAGATTCCTGGGCACACTAGAAATGGCCATTTTTTCCCTGTAGAATACATTCCCTTGTACTTGTTTCCCAATGGCAGATGAAAGAAAAAGGATTTTGTAGCAATTGGAAAGGGAGGGGGATGGAGAATTGACTAATCTTGTCTCTTTATCACTCTGCCTGTTAAACATAATTATTCTTGCTCTTATGGGGCTTCTCAACAGTCACAATTAGGAATTATGCTAATAAAGTCTGTTGTGACATGGAAATAGACTTTATTGCTTATACTTCCTCATGACTGTCTTTTAGTGCTCTGCAAAACGTAGTGTCCCCTCCTGGAGCATTATGGAGTAGGAAAGAATAGGAAAGTGCTGGAAGGTTGCATCTGGAGAACTCAACCTTCTTTCCCAGCTCTGCAGTTGAATGCTTGACCTACAAACAGGCAAGGCATGAGGAGTGCTTAGAACCAGTGATGCTGAGGTTTGAAATCTGTTCCTGAATAGTCGAAGCTGAGGCCACATTTTTAGAGAAAGCTCTCTGTGATACTGGGCTCTGACCTTCTCACATTTCTGCCCCTTGGACCTCCATTCTTATGAATTGAGCTGTCCGAGCTTCTGTTGGAGTATTGAAATACTCGGAGTTGGATCCTGTTTTGATGCACAGAAAAGCAGACCTGCTGTTGGAAGACCATTCCTTGACCAGTAGCAGGAATCAGATTTAGGAATACCATCACCAGGAGCACTAGCCCGTTAATGCCAGAGCTAAAGGGGCAGCTTTGTGGCAGCTTTTGTGCCACTGAGGATTTGATCCTCAGCTATGTTGCCTTGTGCTACTGAATGCAAATAAGTAGAGCCAAACATGACACACCTATTTTTTTTTTTGGCTGAATTGAGACAGTAGGCTGTAGGAAGGAAACTGATGGGTATTGTTCTTTGGAAAGAGAGAGTGGGGAAAATAAAGATGCAAAGACATCCAAAGATATATCTTTCTTTCTTTCCCTGAACTTTAAGTGCTAGTTTTGTCTGCCAGAAAGCTTTCCACAAAGAATCTCTTAGTTAGAAATCAATACTTTTGATTAGAAAGTGTTGCTGAATAAATATGATCTGTCTGTAGCATCTAGCAGTTAGGTTTCTTTTACATCTTTGTTGTCTTGTTTTGTTTCTCAGCCCAATGGAGTTTTTGGGTGTGGGGAATGTGGTCAGAGGAATTAATTGCAAATTCCCTTGCTCTTCTGAATGTATTCCCTAACTCAAATGGGACAGGTTAGGCAGGTTCTGGAACCATCTGTGCTATAGAAACTAATACTAATCACAGTTGGCACAATTCTAGAAACTCCTTGAAACGACCACAGAGCTGTTTGTGAGAGCTCTGCAGGATAATTTGCCCCTTGCTTTCCCATTTGTCTCAAGAACTGCTCTGTCAATGCTCTTGTCATATTCTTTGCTAACCAGAGATTACATTAAAACAAAATCTCTTAATATTAGAGCATATTTCTTTCTTCCCTTCAGCTTCCTTGATGCATTGAACCCAAAACTAGTGTCATTGACCTAACAGATTAAACAGTTCATTAGCATTCATATTTTCAATTGTGTATATCAGCTGTTTGTTTCCACTGCTGTGTGCAAAATTCCCTTGGAATACAAAGATGACTTTGATCAGACACACTGAACCGAGGCATCCGCCAGAGGATAAAGATCCAGCAAATCTAATGCAGGATTGTCTGGTAGTCAGTGTGGTGCTTAAGATAGTTCCATATGCAATATCAAAAGGTTACAAAAGGGGATAGAAGCTAAAGGAAGGAATATCATGTAAGCAATTTAGGCAGAACTTTTTCCTCAGTGTGGGACAATCAGAAATTTTAAAGAAACCAGTGGTCAATAAGATAAGAAAAGATACATGAAGAGGTGTTCTGGGCAACTGCCATAGAAAAAGGTAGTAGGTGTCAGTCATGGGAAAGATCAACAGCATTGTGCCAATTAAATGTCACTTGAGGAGTTTCTTTAGAATCTGCTTTTAAAAGTTTTCTCAAGTTTCAGAAGGCCCAAAGTGGAAAAACATCAGAGTAAGAGGCTCTGATGAGAAAATGACAAGGTATGGGTACATTCCAGCTAGGAGATGAGGGCTTATGTACTAATAATACAATGAAGCACTTGGATCCTTTGCTTTTACTGTCTCTTAGCGTGGAGCAGGGAGAGCTAGGCAGGTCTTGAGAAACAGTGACTTTTAAATGGCTTCTAAAAAGCAAATATATTGAATAAAGGAAGAAGACTACTTCACAGTCATGCGCTGAAATTGTCTGTACTAGCAGGTCACTGCAAGACAATGCAGTGGATCATTGGAAGGTGCTGCAGTTTTTACAATTATTAAAACAGTAGTTTCCTACTTGAGTGTTCGAGTGTTGAGAAGTTTATTTGTTAGGTGATCTTAGCATGAACAAATAAATGAGAAGATTTAAAGAAAAGCATTGGGAAAGCAAGGGGTATGGAAAAGAGGGTGCTCTAATCTAAAAAGAAGTAGCAAATTACAATTTTAAAAGTTAAGACTACTCAGTGTTGCTGTGATTCTTGGTGTTACTTGTGTATCAGTATATTTTACTTCAGTTTCACGTGCATTGGGATTAAACAGCAAAAGATGGGACACTCGACTGCAAACCAGAGTTGGGCCTGGGCACCTTTTCATCTTCTGCTCACAACTTCCTACCAAAGATGTTTGACTTTGTTGCTTTGTAATCTGGGGTTTTTGGGCAAGAGGACAAGACAGAGGTTTAAGGGAGGTATAAAGTTTGTACATTGAGAAATATGATCTGAGGATGGACTGGAAAGCTGTAAATCAGAATTCAAGGCAAATGTAGATATCACCTAAAGAGCAAGCTGCTTTGTGAAAAGCTGAATGCTCTCAATGTCTGGCAACATATCTGCATCATTAATTCACCTTTGAGGAGTAAAAGGTGAATTTTACTCTGGGTGTCTTTAGCCTTAATCATAAACATTACACACCAAACAATTATTTTTGGTGTCATGGTAGTTGATATAGAGGTGAGGCTTTCTGCAAGTTCAGAGTGTAGAAATAGAATATTCCCATTTAGTGCTAGGGAATTTTGAGACCCCAGAAGTGCTCTTGGTATGCATCTTAAGGCTGTGATTTTCTTCTCGGGTATCCCATTATCCTTGTCATCTTGAGTGGGATTATTAGTGTTCTTTTCCTATTTATCTGTTTAGGAGGAGATATCTCAGCAGACCTATGGCTCAAGTATCCAGTGGCTTACAGAGAAGCTGTGACTCCATTGTTCTGTGTGTACATACAAGCTGCATGATAAGCAGAATTGTACAAGTCAGCCCTCTGACAGAGAGTTGGGTGGATAGAGCTAGGATATGTCAGCAAGACCTTTATCCTTGCAGTTTGGGACTGCAAAACTACTGTCCTGGTGTCTCCAAGCTGGATTGCCTGCTTGGCTGTACTAATCAGCTGAGCATGTTTGGAAATGTTTCCTGGCACTGAGGATGCCCATTGCAGGATGGTCTGTCTGTGCTTATAAACATGCACAACAAGATGGTTGTATGAAAACTGGGCATTGGGAATGGTTATGGGCATATCCTAACATCCCTAAGTTGTGCTCAGAATAATTTGGAAGACTTCTCGTTAAATGAGAAAATTATACTGGAGACAGTTCTGATAGTTTAGAACTGCAAACTACCATGTTCCAAAGTATAGGAGTACACCTTGGCTCAATTTCATTTGTTAATGTAGGTATATAGTCTGTTAATTTGACTTTCACCATGTCAGTCTCTGCAGTATTTCTAAAACCCTTTACAGCATTTAGAGAAACAAGGCCATCAAACAGAGATAGGTAGCTTATAGTAATGTAAGTAAACTGAAAATACTGTTGGAACTGGACTTAGTTCTGGTGCTGTGTGTGATCAACACTTCAAGCAGAAGTTTCTTATACTGATGATTGAGATACCACTGGAGAACAGAAGAAGGGCACTCCCAACCACAGCAGGTATGCTGATTGTGGGCCTAAAGCCAACAGTGTTAGAGATCAAATCTGGAGCATGCTAGATGCAGGGTTTGAAGTTGCCACCATTAAGTAAATGGTGGGGGGAGACCCCAGTGTGTCTTTCCTCTAAAGAAGCTTTGTGTTAAGAAATTAAGAAAAGGAAATGAGATCTCATTTATTTGATTCCAGTTTGCTGTGTAGATGTGTCCCATCCACTTCCCTGCAGGGAACATCCTTATATTTGAATCAGGAAAATGGTGAGTGAAGTTTTCTAGATTTCAGCAGCTGTGTGTGGCAGCAGCCAGCTTGCTGCATAAATCTTGTTGAGAAAGAGGGGCAAACCCAATCTAACTGAGCTTCATGTTCCTGATTAGTATTTTAGCAATATTAACGCTCATCGACCTGCAGCATGGTCTTTGAGAGGCTTAGTTGATCATTACTTATAATAGTCTTAGAGATGTTGCCGCAGAGATACTAGAGAGAAGGGGAGGATTGCTGTCGTTATGGGACAGAGGGTGTAGGGAAAGCAGAAGGGCAGAGGGATGAAGGAGCAGTTGCTGGAATCCATGAAAGAGCAAGTCTGTAGGCTTGGCTGTTGGCCCCTCTGCATATTAACATGGTGTTTGAAACGGCTGTCTCTGTGGTGCTTGGGTGCAAGGGACCTGCCCTCCCCTTGCTTGTTCCCTCCACTGTGTGTCTTGGTCCTTTACTCCCAAGGCTCTGCGGCGCTCCTGCCTCCCCCTCGTGCGCATGCACCCCTCTGTTCGCAGCCAGGCTCATCAGAAAACAAGCGTGTCTCCATGGCAGCAGAGAGACAGCTGAAAAATGGCAGCTAAATGCAGCTGCCCCTCATTTAATATCGACTCTGGCACTGACAGAACAGATAATGGGCAATAACACACCATTATGCTGCGGGGAAATGAAATGCTTCAGCAGACGCCTGTCATGCTGCAGGGATTTATTTGTTACTGTACCAGCAGAGATTTCTCTCCTCTTCTGTCTATCACTTTCTCTTATTCCCTCTTCTTTTTCTCCTTCTTTCCTTTTTCAGCCTGTTTTCTCCACTAGTCACTTTTGCTCTCCACTATTTCTTTGTTTTCCTTCTTTCTTATTTTTCTCCTTTCCCCACCCCTTTTCCCTCTTGCTTTCTCTATCATGGTCTCTGACTTTTATTTACCTTGGATTTATTGTTCCTGGTGTTGAAAAGTGCTGTGTCTGAAGCCCAAGATTTCTGCGAAGCTCCAAGCTTTTTGCATCTTTCAGACTTCCCATGTTCTTCCTAGTTGTCCCTTTTGTCTGTGCGCACATGTCAGTATAACTCTAGTAAGGATGAAGTTTTCTGGATGAGCCTTCTACCAACATATTTCTGTGGACTGTGTTTTAATTTGGCAAATAGAACACAATGTAATTGAAGTTTTTGATGGAAATGTGGGGGAAAGGGATGTACTGCTTCTTGTGGTGCCAGAGTTTGTGACCACAGCTGACCACAGAGTACATAGAGGTTGGGCAGTTTGTATCTAGGTTATGGATCATGTTGGTTTCTAATGGTTCCTAATGTGACTTTTTCACATCTTAATTACTCAGGGTTAGTTTCACTTAGTAACTACTCTGGGTTTAGTTTCTCCAAATGTCCTGCTTGTGCAAATCTGAGATGAGAACAAGGGGCACCGATGATAGCAAGTGATCCTCTCTCAGGATTTTAAGACCTGTCCCTCTGCAGATAAAGCTTTAAAATAAACAATAAACTTTCAGATATGTACCTTTTAGCTGGAAGAAATTGAGACCTTAGAAACTCATTACTTGGACTCAAAGGCTACTCTGACATCAGTAAAGGGGCTGTCTGTGGATGCAGTTCATGCAGGCAAAGGCAAATGCTCTTTTCAGTACAGGCTATCTCCTCCACGTTTTCTTGCAAAAAAACCATGAAATCCTCGTGGACGTAGTCATGTGGGTGTGGCTGCATCCATGGGAGTGACCTTCACCGATCATCAGGGTCTAGACATGCATTTGATGATCTTCTCCCACAAAATGTACACCCTCTGTGCAGTATGAGTTCCCAATCATATGATGTGGCAGAGCTCTGGCAGCTGCCCAGTGCCTGCTTAACTGCAGCTAACATTGTAGCTTTGTCCAGGATCACATCATGTCAATCCCTGTCTGATGTTGGTGTCCTGGAAAACATGCCTGATGCAGAGCCTGTTTGGTTTGACTTGCTTGTACCTATGACTTTATTAACGTAGGTATGCAAGGAGCTAATTTGAATACAGGTATACTTTATAGATTGTTTTGTTAGTGTGCCTGGGCCCTTATGAAAAAAACATACTAGTAAAATTGTATGTTCTGCCAGTGTAACGACATCTTCACTCATGATTTTGTTATTGTTGATATGATGATTTCAGGGGATATATTGGATGGATTTTTTTTGTACACCCAGTTGGTGTCTGTGCCATTAAATCTTAAGGTTGGAGTAGGCCTAAATTCTCTAAGGGATGTATTATACACATTGTGCCATATGGACCCAGAGTAGGATCATTCTTCTTTTCCATAAGTGTGATGGAGTGAGCAAATCTAGCTAAGCAGGTTTTTAGATAGCAAATTTTGCAAGGACTCATTGCCATACAGTTTTAAGCAGTACCAATCTTACAGACTCCCTTGTTATTCTAGCAGAGCCTTGTTGTTCTAACCCAGTCTTTGATAAAATACATTGACCATGTCTTGCAAATCATCTACATTTTTGGTACTTAGATAATTTTTGATTTAAAATTCCAGGAGTGGAGTAAGTGCCCATTGCTTGAATCGTAGCAGTTTCCCAGAAATATTTACACCTGAGTAAAATCTTACAATGACTCCTAAGTTTTCCAAGCTTGTCAGCCCTTGCTGTGATTTATGACAAATCAGGGTGGGAGGAATCTTTAATACAATAGCAGGTAAGATAATAAGTGCTAGGAGAAAGCAGATAATGGGACAGAAGGAAAGATCCTTTTGGCTTATGTCCTGGCACACCCTCATATCTCTGCAGAGGAGCTTATTTAAGCAGAATATTTCCAAAATACATAACATCATACATAACAATACATACATCATAAGTACCTGATTTTATTTACTGCTTCACTGCAAATGTAGAGCATGTTCCTCAGAAGTTCTTTTAGGACTCACACATGAAATAGGCAACTTTGAGACACCACAGCTTGATATGCAGTTGAGTGGTAAAATAGCATTTATCCTCACTTGATACTTTGGTTATGTTCTGGCAGACTTTGGGAGCAGCTCTTAGTCGGTTATGTGTTTCCCAGTTTTTCACTTTTTTTTTCCAGTGTCTTTAAAATTAATCCCTGGTGTAAGATATTAAAACAGTAGGAAACTGATTTCTGCTTTAGGTTTCAAAGAAAGCAAGTTGGAGTCCAAAAATCCTTAATTGATGTAATTCCGCCCACTTCTCTCAACTAGGGGATTTTTATATATAAAGGCTATTCAGAGCTCTCTCTCTCCACAGCTGAAATGACAATGAACTGACCCCCATTTCAATTGCATGCCCTGCCAGCTTCTTGAGCCATGGTGCTTATTAATGAAATAAGCAAACATGGAAGTGTCTCCAGGCTTTTTTTTCTTCCTTTTTTTTTTTTTCTTTTTCTTTTTTTTCCCTCCACTCTCCCAACAAACCTGCAGTCATTAAGTGCCATCATGAGAGAGGAATCAGCTTGTTAAAAAGAAAAGCTCTGATTTTTAAAAATTTTTCATTTTTGAAGAATCCCATCAGGAGCAGGCTGTGATTAATACACATAATTGAAACAAATTGCAGCTAACTGCAGAAAAGTGTCTCCCAGCTGCTGACAGAAGGAAACTGCTGACAGCCTTTTCCCATTCAACGAAGAAAAGAGAGAGAGGGAGAAGGGAACCCTGCCCAGCCCATGCAAATAGAGGGCTGCTGTGTGCGCATGCACGTTCAGAAGCACTTGTGCAACCAGAGCACATGTATGTCATTGTGCATGAATCTGCACGTGCAGACATGCCACACGTGCAGGCGCAAACCCAGCTTTGCATGCCTTCGTAAGGACTGTACCTGTGTGCACGCAGAATCCCACGTGTCTGGGTGCCTGCAGTGCTGGACACGCTGCATGCCCACGTGCAGGGTGACAGTAATGTCAGTTTAGTGGGAGCTGCTCCGGAGGCACCGTGTGCTCCGCCACAGAGAGGAGGCTCCAGCTGCATGTGTGGTTGCACACGTGAAGTCGTGTATTCACATGTGAAACAACAGAGACTGTCTTCTGCAGGGAGCTCTCCTCTGGTTTTATACTTAGGAGGACAAAGCAAGCTCAGTTCTGGCTTTTAAAATGTCTTCCATCACTACTCGGTTCTTTCCTTTTCACCTGTTGTTTTTTATGCTCCCTGTCTGCCATTAACAGCCTAAACAGAAAACACTTAGACTCTGGAGATGAGTCTGAAGCTAAGAGAGCCATCTTTGACTGAAATGCCATACAGATGGCTAATGGGCACACATCAGAGCTTTGTCTGGTTCAAAAAGTTGCTCTGGAGAGGAATTTAATATCCATATTTCATTCCATTGCTGGCTTTTGCTAAGACAATCTGTGACTGGGTTACGCTGATTGTTTTGTGATACGTGTTTATCATGTATGGGCCATTTATAGCTTGCCCATCCAGTGATGTGCTCCCACACAGCCATGTGGCTGCTTCAAAGTAAGCAACCAAGTGCACTGAGTGGGCCACAGAAACACTAATCAGCAGAAGGCAAAGTTAGAGACCTCTAGGAGATTGTTAGTAAGATCTAACAAACTGGCTGGCAAAATTCTCAAGGAGGTTGATGCTCTAATAATTAACTGGACATACTTTTCTTGTGGTCATCTGTTGATTTTATAATCTGAGCTTTTATTCATCACTGTATAAGGGCATTTTTACTTTTTTAGAAGCAAACAGGAACATCAAGTATGAGTTATTTCCAATGTATCTGCCTTTAAAGCTAATTGCTACGGTGTGATGCCAGTTGGTAAAAAAATTCTTCTCATTTTCATTTTTCCTATTGAAATAAAGCCATGAAGTCTGTTTGTAACCACATGCATATTATAAGTGCTATAAAAATAACCTGCTTTAACTGGTCCCTAATCTGTTATTCCCTCTCCCTCTGTGCTAGTGTTCAGTGTAAACACATCAATATGAAGCAGTTAGCAAACAAAAATTCCTTTATCAGAGGTGTATGTCGATCCCAATGGAAGCTTAACACCTCAGGCAGGCAGATGTAGCAGGGGGAAAATAACTGATAAACTCAGATATTACAGGTTATGGATTGTGTTTATGAGTTAGTGCTTCATAGAAGATGCAACCAGGGAGGTGAAGGAGGGCTGGAGCCATTGACATTTGAAGTTCAACTCAAGAAATGGTGCCTTTGTCTCTAGCACTATTCAGGGAGCTTGGGAAGAGTCTGAGAAGAGTTCAATGAAAAACCTGAATGCTGAAAGAATTTAAAATAATACCAGGTGGGTGGTGCTGGAAGGGAGATAGCTGACTTAGATTATTACCATAATAACAAATCAGTCAGAAGCAAACTAGATTGTGAATTTGCCTATTAAAAAACAAACCACATGTACACTTTTAATTGTAAGGGAAAGCAAGCTACGCTAGTGCATTCCCACTGAGGCATGAGCTGCCTTGCGTTTACTGAAGGGTAAGGTGAGGCATGTGGGCAGCTGCCATGAAGGAGTTGGTGTGATGTATTCCACATGCTTGCCCAGTGCACAGAGACACAGGTGCCCAGCCTCTCAGTCAGGGTTACTCCCTGATGCGCAGAAGCCAAATTTCCCAGGCTGTAATGTCTTTCTGCCCCTTTAAAACTGCCCTTGCAGCTAAGAAAGATCATGTCCCAGCTGTGTTTTAGTTCTCAGTGGTTATGGAATGTTGATGCATACAAGGTATGTTCTGCTCTAGAAAGAGTAATTGTTACAATCAATAGACAGCTCTACTTTACAGAGGTGAAAAAGCAGGCACAGGTGGAGTCTGGAGGTTTATGAGCCTGCGGGCTGTAACCCCTTGAAGGATCAACAGGGCTGACCACAGCCTGTTCCGGCTGGTGTTTGCATGACTATCAGGAATTGTAACTGGTGGGAAATTACAGTTCCTGTCAAGGATCATTTCTGTCTTTTGGGGCTGAACGGCCTCAGTTCTGCCAGATGAAGTGATTTTAGCACATATATATAAACCACCCACAACTAAAGGAACTTTATGGAGTTGCTACAGTTCTTGTAAGAGCTTGAAAATGAATTCTTGATTTACCCCCACTGAGAAACAGAATCTTTGGGGCCAACAATCTTGTTTTACTAGATGCTATGAAATATTGAGGTCAGCACTAACATTTGTCTGCTGGTATCTCTGCAGCTTGAGAACTTTTTTTAACTAGCATTCATTGTGAAGGCCATTCAAGGAGACATTCCCAGGTGAGGAGGGCACAACTATATCTTATGATTATACATTGTGGAATGGTCAAGCCAAGCAGATCACAGAAGTTCAAAATCTAGTAACTCATCTGTAGGACAAAGAAACAGGGAAGTGGTGCTCTGAGAAAGTGTATAGGCAACAGTAGGAAAAATTGTGATCCTTCGTGGGCTGCAGATGGTAAAGCTTAATGTTGCAAATTGTCAAGTGCCTGTAAAAAAGCTTTCAGTATTGGTATGTACTAAGTGTGGTGAGTTCTCTTCCTCCTTTGTCTTCCCAGACTAGCTAAGTTATACAGTTTCCTTTTGTTCACTCCCTTTATGGGGTTGATGTATAATAGCAGGCAAGAAAAAATTGTGTGAAATTGGGAAAAAAATATTTAGTGAAGTTTCTTTACTTTTTTGTGTCAAGTTATCTGTGTGTAATGATAAAACTGCATATATATGTATATCTAGATAGATCAGCTATAGAAATTAATATAATGTTATATGATTTCATCCTTCTTATTTTTTTAGCTCTGCGGAGCCAATAGAGTTGTGAGAAAGTAAGTTATATCCTGTTCTGATATATGCCTTAACAAAAAAGCTCTTAAAATTACAATGTGGAGGCCAAATTTTGCCAACAGTCCTTTTTCAGCAGCCCCATAATAGATCATGGTGTTATGAAGGTATGGGTAGAATTTGTTTTGACAAAATTCTGTTGCTAGAGACAGCATGAAAGAAGATTTCAGCTTCTCTGTGATTCTACAAAGTAGTGGCAGACATAGAAGTTACAGGGAAAAAAACCCACCAACACTTATTTTTTGTTGGAACTGAGCACATTTGACCAGAGAGCTGTCAAGAGACAATTAATCTGGAGGCTCTTGAGGTTACAAACTGGCAGAGTACACTTTCAGAATTGTCTTGTATTTTAAACACAGTGATGTTTTTCACATAGCAAAGGCTTCAACAATCCTTCATGCTGGCCACATGCAAGGATACACAAAGGGTTTGCTCTGTAGGTCGTGACCAACACTGCCATCCTGACTTCCCAAAAATCTTTGACCAGCTTTCAGTTCCAAAATGACAAGACCGCGGTGTCAGTGGGTTAATGGAGTTTTTAAATGTGTGGGAGAAAGGGGGACAACACTTCAGTAAAACAGGAATTGGAAAATATTTATAAAATACACAGATACTCCTGGTGTTTAGATTAGAATGAGAGTCTTTGCTATTAAAAAAGAAAGCAAGTCCCAAACTCCCAGAAATCAAGACCCTCCAGGGTGAACTCATCTCCCGGAAAATAATGGCAGCACCTTTCTGAACTGAAAGAGAAACACATGTTTTTCAATGGTAGTTGTAGCACAAGGGCAGTGTCACATCTCCTGCAGAGACATTTGAAAAGTAATTTTTATAGCAGTTGGGCTTTGCTTGTACGAGTAAGAATTACATCAGTTCTGACCTTCTAGCAACAGGCTTAGGAAAAATAACATAAACACAGATACCAGCATGATCGCTGTCTTACATCCAGCAGTATACACTCACTGATTGCCATAAAATTGCTCCTTATTTTTATCAGGGCCAGTGAGTTCAGAGTTTGGCTTATAGCACTGAAGAGAAGCACTGGTTTGGCTCTTGTTTTTTATTGTTTTAGTTGATATACAGTCTTGATAGTGTGTACAAGGCTGTAATAAGATTGTGCTATCCAGTAGCGTGAACTAATGAAAGCGGCTGGGCTCATTTTTGGTGCTGTCACATCAAGATATGCAAGTAATTTCATTGATCATATGAAGTTACTAATTTTGAATGGGCTGATAGAATAGCTGTTATCTATTATTCCAAACAGCATAGATAATTTCAGAAATTTATGAAAACAGATGAGCTGATAAGTATTTAAAGATAATTCCAGTATATACTAAGCATCAAATTTAATGTCAATTGCATTGAAATAAATGGATATAATATGTATATATGAAAAGACCACATGGGAATAGCTAAAAAAGAATTATAATAATGACGTAATTTTTTCACTTGAATACAAAAAACCTCTACTATAATGAAATATTTATTCTTAAAATTTTTTTTGATTTGTTGAGGTTTGAAGAGATCTTACATACTTCCAGTGAGTTACTGGAATAGTTTTGCCTGAATAACTCTTCTGTTCATCAGCATCACTACCAGCCAGAGATGCCAAAATGACACATTTATTGCACTGCTGTTTAGCTTCCCCCACTCTCTGACCTTAGATGACTTTCTGTACCTTTTAACCCACTCCTGTGTCAGTCTTGTCTGGGTTACATGCAAAATCTTCAAAAGAATGCTTACTTTTCCACAGGTGTCTAGATGAATTAGATGCTGCATCCAGATGACTTCTGTGGAGCTTCTGGCAAACATTTTTTCTGTGAACTTTCCTCAGTGCCATCTAGCTCCTATTTTGAACATGTAAGGAGTTGTTAAGATGGAAGAACTTGTTCCTTTTGGAGGTTTTGCTATTGCAATTAAATCATAGTAAAAAACGAAAACATGTGATAATGGTAGGCTGCGCTATTTTGTACATACAGGGAGACTACGGCATAAAAGATAGATGTCTACTTTTTCAGATTAGAATGTGAATTCTGTGTACCTAGGATCTGCTCCTGAAATCTGAGATGCATTAGTCTTGATCTTCAAGTATGTTGGTGGCACATACCTATAGCAGAAAATTCTGATAGTGAAGAGAGATTTCAGAAAATGCAATGTGTATGGCTTCCCCAAGTCTAATGCTGAGCTAGCAGCAGAGCTGAAAACATGCAGATTTTCTCTGACCCTTTCCTGAGCAGCAAATCCCTTGAACAACTGGCTAGATAGTTCACTTTATGTTTAGGTGTTTGTGCCTCCCAAAAGGAGCAACCTCCTGCTTTCCCGGAACTGGAGCTGCACTCTTCATGGGATCAGCCTTTTTGTCATTATTAGAAAGGACTATATGACAGTTTTATTATTTTTGATGTTTCTAACTCAGGCAATACTCAGTTTAAGTTTTTTTAGTAAATGTATTAGTGTGTGTTTTCCTAGGAACTAGTCCCATAACAGCAGAGGTATAGGAGGGCAGGCAGATGCTTGTCTTCACCTCCCCTGCTCTGTATGCTTTTGTTTTCTAGTAAGGAACTTTGCTCTTTGTATCAGTTTTGGATATATTTAGTCAGACATATATTTATTTGTACATGGGCTTAATGTCGTATACATCACAAAAATGTTCCCTGTTCTCTACGCTTTTTGTTCTTGTTTTACATGACCCTTGTTTTTGCACATAACTTTTCTACAGCCAAGCTGTAAAGACGGTAATAAAGTGTGTGTGTGGCAAAATAAGGTGAAATGAAACTCTTATATAGATGCTTTCTGTCATTTTTATGTTCATCACTCTCTTCCTTCTGATGTCGTGCTGTCTATAGTGATCTAGAGCCTTCCCTTCCTTCAGCTTTGTGTTTTCAGCATTGTGTTAATTGTTTGTGGTGCATGGGTTTTTCAGTGGTGTGCAGTGGGAAAGGTCAGCTGTCAGAAACAGGCCTGTCCACAACTGATAAGGCATTCAAAAGATTGGATTTGACTCATTAAGCACCTTCCCTGTAGACATGGAGTCTGCTCTGCCGCAGAAAAAAAACTAAATCAGGAAGAAAAAAAGGCCAGGATGAAGTTGGAGCATGCGCCAGAAGCACTGGCGGCACACCCTCCCTCTCACTCCCATGCACAGTGCCAGAGCTCTGTATGCTTCCACCACACTTGCATCCTCGTGAACTGTGGGCACCTATACTTATGCACTGAGATTGTGTGCATTCACTCCAGTGTTTACACCTGGGCAAGACGCACATTCATTTTTTCTGTGTACATCCGTGTGTGTGTAAGTCCTCATGTGTGTGCCTGAAGTTACATGGGGAAGCTGCATTTAATTCCTGCCCTCAGATGTGTGCTGTAAGCTGTATAATGTTAATTATCCCACATTTTGCATGTGTGCAAATGCATCCATTCCAACCTGATTTTTCATGTTTCTTGCTCTTGTAGATCTCTTCACACTAAGGTTGCTTCCTTTTGTTCTGTAACAAAGGGCACACCTCCCCTTTATGTCTATCTGTTGTGTTTGTTCAGCTGCACTTTGTCTGCCTTTCCACAGAAATATGCTGTGTAGGCAACTGTCCGGCCTATACTGCATATGCATGTCCACTGCCCTGGTGAACACACATGGAACTTACTGCTGTGTACACATAGCAGAAGCCTAGCATGTTTCTCGTTGCATACAAATGCACACATTTTTGCCCCTAAATAATTACTGGTCAAAGCTGCTCTGCCAGCCTGTAACAGTCTCTTGCCTGTGGCTTTGTTTGAGAAGAATCGTTCTGCCTCAAATTGGGTTTGGATACTGCTACTTCCATAAATACTCTTTAATGATGTCTCACAACGAGCATAAATGAAGGGTAGCAGTAGTGTTTGGCAGTGTATTTTGATACCCTGGCAGTACTGGGGTTCCACATGTACCCACTCTTCAGTAACACAGAAGCCGTGGGGAGCTGATGTTACTGCAGTCTCTGTGATAGCACTTGCGCTGCTCTGCCCTGCTCTCGTCTCTCTTCCACTTCACTTTTGCTTTTCACCTTCCTTCCCATCTCCCCTTTCCCATGGGCACGGCTTTCAATACTGCTCACTGGTATTGAAAAGGATAATTTTGTGGATCATTATTGTGTTATTACAGTGATTAGCGGTAACTATTTTTCTACTCCCACTTCCTGCTGGAAGGATGCCCAAGGGGCTCCCTGCTCAGCAGCAAGCGCGACGCTTGCTGGAAGGCTGCTGCCAGCACAGACCCATGGGCACGCAGCAGCACACGCTCACCTCTGGCAGTGCTGCGTCTCTCCCTTCTGCCCCTTTCTTTGTGAGCTTCCAGAAGTTCTCTAAAATAGTGCTCTTTGACAGAAGCAGGTATTTTGCCTCCTCTTGGGCTCCTTACGTGTGCTTTTGTTCTGAATGCACTTTTCAATTTTCTCTCAGTGTTGGTGTAAATCATTTTGTTCATTACTGAGTCAGTCTTGGAAGACTCCCTCTGACAGCCTTCACATTTTTTCCCCCAAGCAGGACTAATCATATCACACATGTAGGGAAGACTGTGATAGCTACCTAATGTTCTTCTCTCTAATGGTATGACTTTTTAGTAAGGTCAGAAAATTTAGGAGAGACCTTGTCTTCAGTGTGGTAAGGAACAAAAATGCCAAGTGCACCCTGTTTTAATACCTGAATGTTAGTGCTCTTGAACCTGCAGCCACTAATAAACAGGTCTAAATGCTTAGAATCAAGCTTAATATTTGGAGTTTGACTTCTGATTTTTAATAGGCTTGAAGAGTAAAGGTAATGTGAAATTGGGAATTGCAACTGGGATACAGATTGCTGCTGAAGAATAGTGAATCTCTCTTAGGGAGTAAATACAGCGTTGCTTGTTGGGCTGCAAGTTGCTTCAGTTTGTTATTTTGGTTTTTTTTTGAAAAATGGTCTGTATAATGAAACAGCACTTTTGGTCAAGAATGCATAGATGAAAAGCTGGTGAATTAAGAGCTCAGTTGTATGCTTGCACATTCTTACCTTGCTGTACTGTCATGTGGGCTCTGCACGGAGAGGTAGATGGGCCAAGTAGCAACCCAGAAGTAGAGACACCTCGAGGTATGAGAGCAGGGCTGGTGAATGTTAGACCTTGAACTTTATGGTCATGGTGCTGTGATGTTCTCTGTCATCAGTTTGCACTTTGCTGAATGTTCAGCCTGTAAGGAAACATTTCTACTGGGTGATGTGTTCAGTGACTGGCATCCTTATGTTTTTGAGTGACACTCCAGGAAAATAAGAAAAGTATAAATATTGCAGAGTGAAATAAAAAAATAAGAAAAAGTAAATACAGCAGCAGTGAGAATTGTCCTCGCCCATGTTTAGCATTGAGGAATCTAGAGGAGGTCTTATGCTCAGCAAATCATCATCATATCTCTTGACAAAATTTGTAGCAATACCTTGCCTTTTCTCTACCTTCTGGAGCTGAGAGTGAGAGTAGCAAAATTCTTCAGAGAAATGAAAAGAAAAAGTATACTTTGTTCAACCAAAACAAATTGTGGATTTATATGACTATATCAAATTCTTTCAGGCAAATTATTTTAAAAATTGATTTATTCAGCATCATTCATTTCAAAATAAACATGTTTCATGCTTTCATTTTAAAATGGAACTCTAGTTTTTTTAAGAAATGTATTTTTAAGGATGTGTAAACCAAAATTTTTAAATTTCATTTTGGGTTAAGGAAGACTTTGTCGCAGAATTGGTTTTTTAGTTCCTATGGTCAGCTGCTCAGAACATAAAGAACAAGCACAGCTCTAAGTACATAGTGCCATGATCAGACCGATACCTGGATTTTATTGTTTCTTTGACAGAGAATGCAACATCACACACCGATACCAGTACATTTGTTTTGTATTTAGCTAACAGTGGAAAATAGGTGGAGAAGAGGATGCTCAGGACACTTTGTACAGTACATATACACTAGGTTGGTACAGGGCTTCTCCTCACAGATGTGGAACATATCTTGGTTTTCAGAGTTTTATTACACTCATAAGAGTGTTCCTTTCCCACAGGTCTCAAGGACTTAACGTATATTTTTGTTATCTCTGTAGTACAGATGGAGACAGCCAAGGTTAATTAAGTGCCTCAGGTTGCACGGTGAATCAGTGACAGAGTTGAGGACAAAAGACTGGGGTTCTGACTTCCACACCTCTACTTTGTTATTCAGATCAATTTTGATGAGCAATTAAAAAAATGATGTTGCCAGAAATATGTTATAATCTTTTGTAGACATATGTAATTTATTCATTTTCATTATTGTAGTATTACTGTCATCAAAACATTTTAGCAAAAAAATTTTTATGGCTGTGTTTTTCAGCATTTGGTGTACAGTATTGGAGGAAATTCTTCAGATACTTCAGAAAAAGACAGTCCGTGGTTTAGAGTGAGTAGGGAACCTGTGGATCATATAATTAGCAAAACTAGGTTTAAATAATCTCTGTCTATGCTCAATATGTGGACTAACTAGGAGATTTTGTGTGATAAAACTGATTTACATTTTTTCCTCTCAGAAGAGATTTTGTTAAGTGACTGCAATGTACTTTTGAGTGAAAAGGAGATTCCCGGCATTGACAAGCAAAATAGCTTTTCATTTGTGTGAATATTTATTTATTTAGATGGTAAGATCTTTAGCTGTATATTTAATAGGTGAATACTCATACTTCAGAAATACAAGGCAGTTGTGCTTCTAACAGTCTACTAGCTCTGCCATGGCTATGTGACAGTGATATATGGAAACTGCTTCATACATTTAGTACATGTCAACTATTTTGAGGATCAGGAGCCTAGGGAAAATTTCTCCTTTCCTTGGGCTAAAATTCAGGCAGTGTCATCCCTCTTCCTTCCCTTTGCTCTCAGTCTTTTCTGTGCAGTGGTCCAAATTCATCAGGTGAAATAAGTCACTCTGCAGGGCTGGTATTGGACCTCTTAGGCATGGTTTGCAGTCCTACAGGTCAGAGGCTCCTCTGCATTGGAGCCAGCCCAAAGAGCATCATCCAAGGACACAGGCAGACAAAAGCAGACGTGGAACCTGCAGCTCCAGAGCTCTCAAGCACTGTCTTCAGATAAAGCAGTTCTTCCTCTTGTTTTCATTAAGAGCTTAGCTGCACAGGGAAATAATAGATTAGTCAGGTTTGACAAAAAAACCTGAACATTCGTTGTATTGCCAAGTCTCCTTGATCTCTTCTGGGCTTAAATTTGAGGACCTTTTTACAAGCATTCTGCTTTAGACTCGAAGGGTAATGCATAAAGTAGCAGATAAGAGAGTAGATGGCATGATTCATGCTAGGCACTTGATGATCTCTGGTGGAACATTAATGATTCCTTTGCTCTTACTGGTGAGGTGAAAGAGCTTTTTGCACAAGATTAGAGCTGCTATACTACGTGCAAAATTTGAGTTTGGCATTGAAAGAGCACTGGCTGTTGAATGCATCTCACCTTTGCTGTGGACTCCTGGGTTAACATTGCTCTTTGGATTTCTTAAACATGATGGGAATTGCTGTCTTGCATTGATTCTTCCCCACACTTTTCCTGATGTTATGCTTATTCCTCTCTGCTTCCAAGTTACAAGTTATGTAGATGTAGTAAGTGAGCATGAGGGCCTGAGGAAACAATAAATGACACTATTTCTGAAAAATGTAACATTTCCCAGAATGGTTTAAAGTTAGTCAGCATTTAAGGGCTACTCTTTTTACTGTAGGACTCCGGCTCAGCACTCATTTTTCTCCATTATAATATCATTCTATGATTTTACGGACAATTTTTTTTCCAACAGCGGAAATTCTTTTTCTTCTGAAAAATTATTCCTGTAATTTCCTTGAGGTTAGAAGTCATATTCTTTCTCTAGGGTTTAATCAATACAATCAGTTCAGTCATCTCATTACGACATTAATATGACTAATATGTTCTTACTTTACAGTTTGTGGAATATAAATACAGGCTATGATATGGCTCTCACAGCTTCCACATACCATTATCACTGTTGGTGGTTCTTGGAAGATGCTTCATGCACTGAAGAATGTACTGTACACTGTTTCTAATGTATTTAAATAACTAAATAAGATCTGTAAGACTTTTAAAACCAGTATTTGTTTTTGACTATTGACACCACAAAAATGTGCTTGTGAGGGAGAAAGCATGGGACCTTAGTTTGAGTTTGATGAGTGGTGTTACTGATCCAATCAGGTGGTGTGAAGAATGGTTAGACTAGAAAAAAACCAATTATTTGGATGTATTATTTTTCCTGTTCAAAGCCTAGAAAGGAGGAATGCAGCAAAAGGATTAAGAGAGGATACAGTAATCTGCTGTTTAGCTGCTACTGGAGTCTGTCACCTGATTGTTTACTTAACTACTAAACCCGGAGGTTTGTTTCAATGACATGAATCTGGGCAAGCTGCTTTGACTGCTTCTGCAGGCTTTCGTTAAGGTTTTAGTATTCAGTCACTGGACAACTTTTTTGAAGGTGAAGAAAATTGTTCACTTTTTTTTTGTCCTTCAGAAGTGTTGGCTGACTTATTTTCTGTTATGTTTGATGTACAGTTTCTCCTCCCGTAACTGAGGGAATACCAGAAAGTCACTTGAAACATAATTTATTAGTTGTTCTGTAACGCTGAGGATAATAGCTATTTTAGATGACTCCCAGGACCCTTCTGCCCAGAACAGAATTACCTCCTAGTAGAGTGGATGGGGGTTTGTCCAGCTTGGAGTTCTGCCCCATCATGCCTTGATCTTTTGCAGCTCATTGTCTAGAACAGCTTCTAAGTCTATTTTCTCCGTAGTTCATAGGGTAGAACTGATTGTTTCCAGACTTGTTATGATTTCCAGACTTGTTATGAAAATTTCCTAATTTCAGTTTGAATTTTAAAACTTTTGGCCTGTTGTTTATGGTGTAAGAATTGGTGTAGAAAGGAGGCAAAGATATATGTGCTGGCATAAGGATGTCTAGTCAGGTCCATTTCCAGCTATACAGTAACCAAACAGGAACAGCTTTAGTTTCAGCAGTAAGGAAGATTGGCACATTTCTTCCCAGAAGCACCCAGTTCAATTGTACTTGCTGGGCTTGTGATGTCAGCCAGTCATACCATCAGAAATAACTTAAATAGTTTCCTTGAGTTAAATGTCATGCTACTGAAAGCACAGCTGATGCCCCAGTGCAGTGAACTGAAAGCCACAGTAAGTGCACAGTAAGTGTTGTAATACTTTACTGATTCCGTGAGCATGTCCTCAGGTGAGGAGGGCCCATCATTCAAACAGCAGGACTAGTACCAACTTCTGGCTTTCTTTTTTACCTCTGTGAAATTAGACCTTCTGTGTGGATGTACCTTATAACAATGTTTTATCCTTTAATGCACTAACTTAATTATCCACAATACCTTTTGGGTACATTGATACTTTTCTGTAGGTGTCAGGATTTGTGGTGGAGTTGATTTTTTTTTTTTGGTTGTTTTTGTTTTCTTTTCCTTCTGCCATGGTCAGTGGTAGTCCTCTATTTGGATATAAATTCTGTGGTTACTGGCTAACTTTGGAAGCAGCTTTTTCTTAAGACAAGTTGCATAACTGTAGGGTTCTCCAAAGTTAGAGACCTATTAAATAGTAGGGAGAAAGTGTTCCTAAAAGGATGATTCTCCTTGTTGACTGCTGTTTGGCAGGTCAGGGGAGTACCTGGCTGTTCTGGTACCTCCATTGCTAATGCATACTGCTTTGGCAGAAGCCTGATGCATGACAGTGTTAGAGACTTTGTAGATTATCAGACAGCACCAGCTCTTCTCTGAAAAGCACAGCAAACCACTCAGGTAAGGTAAATCTCACCGAACAATGGAGTGGTTATTAATTCTGAAGATGCACAGAGTTTGCTTTTTTCACTTAACAGAAGACATGCTCTGATGTTGACTGTAATCCAAACCCCAGTAAGAGAGGGACGGCCTCACAGAACACCTCTAATGCAGTGAAGGTGAGAGGGGTGAGCATCTGACCCTTGGCTTTAGGAGAGCTACTTGAGGTTTCCTTCAGGAGACTTCGGGAAAGCCACTGCCCATTTTCTATTTTTCTAAATACTTCTTAGTTGTGTCTGGGGCCAAAATTCCTGTTACATGAGATGCTGCTTTTGTTGGGTATTAAACTTCATGCTCCTGAGCAAAATGAGTGCTCCTAGAGTTTGCTGTTTTCAGCTTTGCAGTCATGAAGTATTTGTTTTCAAGCATCATCCAAAACTTTGGAGGCTGCTTGCTCCACACCTTAGCTGGGGTGACTTCCTGGCAGGACTAGAGAAAAATGGGAGGTTGGTTTCTATCCACAAATGTATGAGAACCTCTGGAATGAGCCCAGGATGGAGAGATAGGAGCTCCTGAACTCAAATGCTTTCTCTATTATTGATTTTCTTGGTGGCTCTGAGTAAACCCATTAAAATGTCTGTGCACTGGTTTCCTCATACATAAATCAAAATGCCAAAGTTTTCTACCTCTTAGTGATGCTGGGAATCCTGAATATTCTCCTTAGTAGAAAGAGCTTTGACAGGAACAGCAACAGTGTTGCACATAAAAACTGAAGCTAAAATTACCGTCTGGCTTTCCTGAACAGGCAGTATAGGTATATACTTATGGAAAGATCCTGGGGTCTTTACCTCTCCAGGAGACCTAATACTCAGCAAGCTCTGGGGTTTCTTCAGGGATGAGAAGAACCAGGAACTTGGCTTAGGTACTTGTTTGCTGTGCTTTTGTTTCTGTTCCTGCACTCAGGTTTCGATATGTGCTGATGGAGGGTTTGAGTTTTAAACCATTGAGGTATAAGTCTGAGACTTGCAAAACTGGCTTTGCAGTGTGGTGGTGATGGTAACTGCTTAATGTGCTGGGTGTATCTGTTAGAGATTGGTCAGAAAAGGGTAACATTTTCCCTTTTAAAGTGATGGATTGATCCCATTTGTTCAAGGAAAATGTTTGTGTTAGTTTGAAGATTCTGAGTTTTGCTTTGATTCAGGTGATTTCTTTGCATCTTGAATATATTAAGGTTTAAGTCCAAACATGGAATTTTGTACAAGTATTGGATCCTTGAAAATCCCATCTCCTACAGAGAATTTAGTTATGTGAATGAATTAGGAAGCAAATAATGGGTTTAGATTAATAGTAACAAGAGGAATGGAAGACTTGATTTCTTATATGTGCTAACCTGCTTTTAGATTCTGATTTTTGTAAATCTATTTAGTATTAACTGAGTTAAAAAATAAATCTTGCAAATCATACAAAACCCAACAGGTTTCAAACATATCCCAAATATGTTTTAAGTAAATGTTATTTTATGCAGTTGCATTGCCTCCCTTGAACAACTAGATCATCAATTCAATTAAATATCACCAACTATATACAGGCTTTCACATCCCAGAAAAATGAGTGTTTGATCTATTGCTTCATGTAACATAAACCAAGGATCCCTGCTGACTTCGAGTTGGATCTTAAGGTTTGCTGTGTTGCTGTGCAGAAGCTCCTTGGTACACTAAGGCTATTTAAGGAATACAGAATTTATAAATATCACAGTGCAATTTGTGGAACCTTCAAAACTGTACAGCACAATGGTCATGAGCTAACAAATAACAAGTGGTTCACTGCTCTATGGTCTTCCAGGTATCACCAGACTGTGTCTGAAAGCATAAAGAAATACTATGAGACCTGCAGCCTACTCGTTTTTTTTTTCCTCATTCATTGTGGAAAGAGCCTATATCCTTCTTCCTCCTCCATGCTCTCTGGTAATTTTCAGGTGTTATTTAGTCACAGCTATGGTGTATGTCACAGCATCCTAACAGCTGGGGCAGTATGGAGAGGCCAGGCTTGGTAAGAAGCCTTTTCTGTGGCCTGACAGAAGCTACTGTGCTGTAGCTTGGGGGATACACAGCCAAGCTCTTTGGTGCACATGTTAAGCTCTGAGTGCTGAAGCCTTTCATGAGCCTGCTGAACCACATGGTCACTGTTGAGGAATCAGCAATTTGGAGAATACAGTCTTAGAGAGTGTGTTGACCTTGGGAGTTGTGCTTATGAAACAGGGCATGGACAGTCATGAATTTTGATTTCACGGTGAACTGCAGAGTGATTTTACTGTGTGGTGATCTGCAAATTTGAATGTCTGTCCAGAGCAGCCACAGAAGGAAGAAAAACCCCATAACAACATATGAAACAGAAATAGCTGACATTCTCCTAACAACAGGAAGGATACAAAGATGGATAATATACAGAATCCCATCTCTGACAAGAGTCTGCAGCAGATGACTGGAGGAAACAGGCAGATGACATAGTTGAATGCAGAGGTGGATTGACAGCACCCTACGTTAAAACCAGTAGTACAAGTAGGAGTAATGTTTCTTTGAATATGCTCTGCTCTGTTTTGATAAGTCTGCAGTGGTTGCCTTAAATTACTGTTTAGATCTCCAATCTACTCTTTGCCTTCTCCTTTGTATTGAGTAGATCAGTGAGATTTCATCTAAGTGGTTGAGAAAGTGTAAATGAGCCCTGTTAGTATATCTTGTACTGAGTGAACAATCAACCTATCTGTCCCCCTTCACAAATGTGTGTTCAGTGCCTTGCACATCTTCAGCTGTAGGGAAAAGGCTCACTCACAATGATTGTGTTTGACTCCTGCCCTCAGACACTGGCTGTTTGATGGGAATTACCCTCAGGTACATGGAGCATGTGTCTAACTTGCTTGTAATACATTCTCTTCTGATGGATCAGGAGTGCCTAGGCAGGAGAATTCTCAGTGTGGGGAGAGGATTATTAAGTGCTTGGCTCTGACTTCCAGAAATGCAGTCAATAGCAGCTCTCTGTGCTTAGGCTGGTTTAACACTGACACAAGCATAAACACTTGTAGTTAAATGTATTCAGAATAAGATGAAAGAACCAAATAATTTTGAAGGCTCCAGAGGCTGTGTAATCCAACCACTAGCTCAGAAAAAGTCCAGTTAGTGCAGGCAGCTCAGGACTGTGCCTAATCAAGTTCTTAGTATTTCTAAGGATGGAGATTTCAGTCTCCCTGGGCCCTTCCTAGTGTTTGACCATCCTCAAGATGAAACATTTTTTTGTATAGAATGAGAAATTTTTGTATTCAGCTGTATCTGTAGCCTCTCATCCTTCTGCAGAATTCTGAGAAGAATTTGGCCCTGTCTTGTCTGTGTTATTCCATTAAGTCACTAAAGAGATCAGAAAGATTTCCCTTGAGTTGTCCCTCCTTGAGGCAGAATGAACCCAGTTCCCTCAGCCTCTCCACACACATCACCGACCCCAGTACCCTGAGTGTGGTGGTAGCTCTTTGCTGCACTCACTCCAGTATGCTGAAGTCATTTTTATATGTGGGAGTTCAATACTGGACAGAGCACTCCTGATGTGATCTCAGAAGGGTCCATTAGGGGAAGAATCACTTCCCTCGGCCTGCTGGCTGCTTTCTTGCTAAAACAGCCAAAGATGCAGCTGGCCTTTGCTGACTAGTGCTCAACTTGTCCACTGGGACCACAGGTCTTCTTCTGAAAAGCTGCCTTTGAGCCAGCTGGCTCCCAACGTGTACTGCTGCATGGAGTAATTTGGGTGGTTGTTTGCTTGCAGGCATATAGGGACACATGGTTCGCTTACTGAAGTACAGACACATATTGCTTCTGCAAGAGGCTCTGCTTAAAGGAGACCTTTCACTTGAGAATGTTACATGCACAAGTTGCAATACTGTGCTGTTTTGTCACCATTATTTTGTGCTGTGAGGACACAGATTTTACTGTGTATTTTCCAAGAATGGCTATGACAACAAGTATTTTCCCTTCAGTCTTTTACAAATAAATTCTGGCTAATCTTTATTAGGATTACTTAATGAGACAAAATGAAGCAGAAAAGTGCTATTAATGTCAATGGAAATAGCACCAGCATTTGCCTTATGCAGTCATTTGTAAGCAATGATAGCTTGACTGCTTGTACCATCTACTGCTCAGCCTCACTTTCACAGCTGGGAGTCAGGTGCTGCAATGGAGTGGTAGTGGGACCTGTCCAGACTCCATTGCAAGTACCATTTTCCCCCAGATGGCACTAGCCAGCCCTCCTGAAGGCTTTCCTATCACTGTCCTGTATTTCTTCCACTGGATAAAATCAGGCTGTACAGCTGGCTCAAGTCACATAAGCACAATACAGCAGCAGAACTGGCTTTGAGTGACTGGAACCCCAGGTACTGGGAAGCAGACCTCTAGCTCACACAAAGGATTTTCATGGTATTCCAATGTGCTTCCAGTTGCTAAGATATTAGTGCAGTGGCTTTCGTTGTTGTACATAAGAGATTTCTTTTCTTTGTGAGGAAATATTAAATGTCATGTGCTGTGAATAATTCTCCCATGTTTATTTTTGCTGTTTGAAAAAGGCGTGCTTATGTTGTACAGATTTCCTGGATAAGGCAATCAGACAGGCAAAGTCCTCAGATGTGGTTACCAGCAACATTACTTATATCTGTGGACAAAATATTTTATGTGGACTTCCCTCAGGCTCTCAGAGAAGGAATCTGTAGGACACTTCATGTGGATCTCTTGTTTGCTTGGTTTCTCATTCAGTTGAAAGAAAGGGGCAGCTCTGTTAGGATTATGTTCTGGTGTCTCTCTTAAATTTCCTGTCAGATAGGTTAAGGTAAGTTCAGACTGCAGTAGTGCTGAATCTAAATACTGATCTTTGCGAAATGTTGGGTTTTTTTTAATCGACACTTATGTGGTGGTGATGTTGTGAATAGTAGAGCTTTCCATCCTTCTCCTAAAAAGGATGTGAAATGTCTTATAACAGTCCTTAAATGTGCTTTTCCTAGACTCCACTGCATACTCTTGAGTGGTCCCTATGGTGACAGTGCTGCAGTGAAACTAAAAACACAGCACTGAAATTCATCACTACGGACGACCCTGCAGTTAATTCTCTTGGTAGCCATACTACAAAAGGAGCTCTACAGTTATTAGCATGCCTGGATATTTAGCTCTATAGTTAACATGCCGTGGGATGCTTAAATTTCATGACAGCCTTAAATCTCTTCTTGGCTGACTGCTGAATAGTTCTTTTGTTTCCCTTCCTTTCCAGCGCGAGATGAGAACATGGCCACTTTCCGTGGTTCCGAATACCTGTGCTATGACCTGTCGCAAAACCCCATCCAGAGCAGCAGCGATGAGATCACTCTCTCCTTCAAGACATGGCAGCGCAACGGGCTCATTCTGCACACTGGCAAGTCAGCTGACTACGTCAACCTGGCCCTGAAAGACGGGGCGGTCTCCTTGGTCATTAACCTGGGGTCCGGGGCCTTTGAGGCCATTGTGGAGCCGGTCAATGGCAAGTTCAATGACAACGCGTGGCACGACGTTAAGGTGACACGCAACCTGCGGCAGGTAATGGTGAAGGGGAGAAAACGCTGGGGAGAATTTTGTTTTGTTTTATTGGGACAGGCAGATGGGAGAGAGCAATGGAGAAATGGGGAAGCTCAGTGGTATTGCTAGAGTTTCTCCTCCTATTCTGGATCTTGGTGCCTAAAGGACAGTGAAAAAACAGTAGTTGGGAATTTATCCTTCCTGCAATATCTTTATTTCCACTTTATCAATTTTCTATTTTTTTCCCAGTTTGATTTAATAAAAAAAACTTGTGACATAACTTTACTTTCATCTCTCTTTTCCTTTTTTCTTTTTCTGTTCTCCCTTTTAAATGTTATTATTTCCTTAATTATGATTCAATCTTATCAGTAATATTCTTGTTGCATTTAATTACTGTGGGAACAGAGCCTATTTCCAACAGCCAACGCTCTACACCTCTCTCCTTTTTCTTTCAGTTTTGTTAATTGGTTTAACCATTGCCATGATGTCACAATTCTAATTCTTAAAGTCTTTTGTTTTTCCTTTTCTTTTGTGTGTGCATGAGTGTGCAGGTGTGCAGGCTGGTGGGTATGTGTGTAATTATTTTAACTTTATAGCTTTGGAATTAATTGGCTGGAGTCTCTCTGAGTCTTCTTGATTCTCTGTTCTTCTTTTCTTCTTTTTGATTTTTTCCCCTTCTTTCTATAATGAGATTCTACTTTATTTCTTGTCTCTGCCTTGAGACTCTTCTGTTGGCTGTGAGGACTGGAAAAGTGGAAGGATCAAAAAATCCCAAGCAAACTCAGATCAATCCAACACCCTACAATTCCACTTTGGAAAAGTTTTTCTGATTTTACCACTGTAATTTTGCACATCTACATGCTGCTTTTCCCAGCAGACAACTGTATCAGGTGACGTATTTGGTTGTAGGCTAGTCTTAAAATCCTGAAGCCTTTCTCATGAAATATAAACTCAGACATAAATAGATAAAATTAAATAACTTTGCTCTGAAAGGTGGTAAACACATCAAGTCACTAAGGCCCATCTGCTGCATGATAAATGAGGTTTACACAGTGAATAGGAGCTATTTGGTATCTTGCTGATTGGTAGAGGAACAGAAATAACTTGTCAACTAAGATTTAAAAATCAATTTGTGAATACAATGTGAGCTGTTTATTTTCTCATTAATGTCAATATTAACACAACCTTTAATAGCTTTATATAAGTTTATACAATGTAATTAGTGGTAACATGTTACAGTAGCTAAGATCAAATGTGTCTGTGAGTATAGGATAATCAGTGCCAGGGATCAGAAACAGTCTCTGCTAGTAGATGTCAGTGGATAATTTATCTGTTATCAGGATTTTGTGTCTTTCTTTTCAATATTTGGGTGTGGGGCTAAAGATTTTTTTGTCTTTTCCATGTAAATCCCTGTATTTCTACATGTTTAGGATGTCTGGGTCTGACAAGAAATCTGTTATCAAACTTTCATGAGGCTATGGAATTCCTACCTATGGAAAGAAATCAATCTGTTTTCAATAGTTTATATGCAGAAGCAAATTTCATTTCTTATGCAGTGGATGGGTCTTCATGATCCTATTATTTTCAAGCTTTCCCATCAGCAGAGTAGAGGGAGATGCACCAACTGGTCTAGCTTTGTCAGTCTGGAAATGTCAGAATATGTGGCTTTATTTGATATAGGTTTTTTTTATTATTAGGTAGTTTCAGAACAGCTGGTCCTTGAATATCTCAGTAGCGCTTATTGGCCATTTTAGTTAATCATACTTTTTACTTTTCATTGGGAATCAATTTCAGTGGGCAAATGTGCCTTAAGCAAAATGAATCCATGCTGTATGCCAGGATTGGTTTGGATCTTGAAGAAGGAGAAAGTGAAGGGTCACAGACAAAACTGTGGATGGGAAACTGTCACAGTCTTTTCCTAATATTTTAGCTAGTGATTTTTTAATTGCTCCACAGAAGTGGACCAAGGAAATGGAAATCTGTCTATGCCTTTTCATATTTGATGAGACCAGGGCAGTACTTTGGTGATTGTTAGAAAGCAGGTAGTCCCTTGCCAATTAAGCAGCATCGTAAATTTTTAATCCTCCTGATCTATTCACTGTGAATGTTTTTAAGTGATCCTGAATTCTTAAATGGTCCAACTTGACTGGGCAAGAGAGAGGATATTTTAATGAGATGGATGGATTCTTTCCAAGGAAAGGCCGGTCTTCAAATCAAATTACATTTAATTAGCAGAGGTGATTTGGGGTCCAATTTTTTAGTTAAACATGACAGAATACAGTTCAACCAATAAATATCAATAAGGCTGGACTTTTTTTTAGTCATCTTTTCCCTGGATACTTGCATTTTAACTTTTGATCTGTCTCAAAATTAAGACATTGACCCAGAACCTAAAGCTGCCCAGATATTGGAATTGCTCAGGCCTTGAGGCAAAGCAATCATGATAGTCCTAAAAGTTGGCATCCATTATAATTTTGTATAACCTAAATAATTTTGTATGTAAAAGATTATTGGCTCTATGTCTTTCCTGACATAAATTCACCTGTAATGTTGCAGTATAATATAGTTCACTTGAAAGTCTTGTTTCCAGCTGTGCTCGTGTTTCCTCAAAAAAACCCATTTCAAAACCAAACAGAAAACCCCAACGAAATACATTGCCTCTGAATGTTGAAGCTTTATAAGAAAATCAGTAGCCTCTTTGTAACTGGTTGAAAATATGGCACTGGAGATAAATATATTTCTCTTTAAAATGAACTTTAAAAGCAATAATTTAGAAATTCCAAAAATATTATCTAAATCTAAGCAATTCCAGCTAAATGGACTATCAGCAGCTTCAGATGCCATCTAATCTTTTCCTCTGCTTTTTGGGGGCCTAAGAGAAAGGGGAGGAGGATTTGCATAATTTTTTGGCTGTTTGTAGAATTAGAGTGGAACTTTAAATAGTTGGACTTTTGCCCAGTACTTTTTGGAATTGTTAAATGTTTTGTAGCTAAGCTGGGAGAGTACTAAGGGCTGCTTTTTTTTTAGATCAAATGAGTATCACAGCAGTTAATCTCCTTAGAGACAAACCAAGTGAATCCACAGATTCCCTTGAGTAGTGATTGTTAATGTCAAAGCAAATCTCCTTGTTTATTTATCTTATTATTTCAGTTAAAACTAAGCCCTCTTTCTGTCTTGTGAGAAACCTTTACTTAGAAGTAGGATCACGGCTGCATTTTACCGGGGCTTTCAGAGCTTGTTTGGGGCAGTGTGGTCTGGTGGGAGGAGGAGCAGAGGAGACTGAAGGTCAGACTTCCTGTGTCTGTCTTCAGGTCTGCTGCTGACACTCTGTCTCATTTTTAGCATGCTCTTCTCCATGTCCCATACTTCAAGTCCCTTGTTCGTAAAAATAAATTTACTAAACACGACAATTTGCTGTGAGTAAGACTTCCTTGGCGAAGAATTCAGGAGTTTATGCTCATTATACCCAAGTACAGAGTATTATTAATTCATTCCAATTGGCAAATAACCTTGGGACTTTATGCTCAATGCCACAAAGTCTTCAGAAACTTACTTGCCTAGTCAATGCACAACTCTGAAGCCTGCAAGTAGATGGTTTTTACATGAGGCAGCATAGATCTTGCTTGTGTAATTTAGGATAGTTCTTGCCAGCTTCAACTGGAACAAGGACTTGGAGCTTCCACAGGTTGCCCTTCCCTATTAACTCTGAAGCTAGTCACAATGCAAAATCTACTATAAAGATCTTTAGTTCCTCAACTGTTAAAAAGCAAAGAAGATGCAATGTGTAGGTTCTAACAGTTGGCATCTGCATGCCTTGGGATAGGTTAAAAAAGATCTACTAAACCAAACTGACTGGTAAATTCTCCTAGCTCCTGTGTAATAGAGATGCAGCGTAACAGAAGGGATGCTAAATCTTGTCAATCTTTTGTCTTCAACCTGGACACAAGCAACACAATTCTTTCTATACAATTCCTCGACATGTTGCTCCCTACAGTAGGAGAGGTTCAATTCCTTTATCTTGGATGACAGAAGTGAGCTACAGGCAAACAGCCAAGCACAGGCCCTGTTATGTCCTCCTCCTGAAAGTCACAAACGCAGCTGTTGTAAAGAAACCTGCAGACTGGGAAACTTGGAAGGAAGACATAGAGTCTTGGACTCATCTTCATCTGTATCCTCCAGCCAAAGGAAATACTGTCCTGCTTGTGATACTCTGCAACACTTGAGGGTAGTGAAGCTTGGAAGAGGAGCTGGCATGTTGGTGGGTGGTGGTGGGTGGAAGAAGGGAGTCATGGTTGGGTTTGTGCTGAAGGGGCAAACTGTGTACTCTGTGTGTATATCTCTGAGAGTAAGGTTCTTGTTTGAGGGAAGCACCTTGATGAGCATTTGAAGAGTAAGTATTGCACTGTTTTAACTTTGCTTCAGGTTTGGATAATGTATGTGAGGGTTGAAGTTAATAACCAATACCAGGGTGGGAAGAGTAGGCAGCCCCCTCTTTCTTTACAGTCTAGATGGCATGGTTCCCCATAGAGTCCTGGTCATATTGTCCTCTTTCTCACTTTGTGTGTCTCAGGTGCCCCACGCCTTTTTTTGAAAAACTAACACTAGACCATTCATGCAATGTGTCATTTTTACTAACCAACTAATGTACTAACACCCTAACGACTCATCTTTGCTTTTAGTTATTTTAATTAACAATCGTTCTGTTCACGATTTTTTAATTTCCTTTCTTCCCCCTTTTCCGCAAAGCACTCAGGCATTGGACACGCTATGGTAAACAAACTACATTGTCTGGTAGATATCATTCTTATTGTCTCTTTTTTTGGGTTTGCCGTGTGTTACCTGCCTTTTCCTCCCCCTACCCGCTCTTTTTCCCCCCTCCTTTATACTTACTGCTTCCTTTAATTTTATTCTATTTTCATTGAAAACACTTTTTTCCCCTTCCTTTTTTTTTTTTTTTCTTTCTTCTTTTTGAATAGAAAAATGAGCATCAAAAACAACTAACACAGCTCTTCTGGAAATGGGGTTTGGACATTTCTTTCATTGTTTTCTTCACGTGTCTTTAGTTCTTCTTTTCCTTTCTGGTGATAAATTGTTGGGGTTTTTTGTCCCTTGTTTTTGAGTTTAGATTTCTTTCTTTTGCTTTTGTTTTCATTTGGCTTTTTTTCTTGGCTTTTAGTTTGACTTTTTTTTTTTTACTCTGAAGGTCTAGATCAGAACCACTGCAGGGCCTCTAGTCCATGGTGGTGAAGGCTCTCTTTTTGTCTCACCCTTTTGTTGTGGCAATGGCTATTACAGGCAAACTGGCCAGAGTTGTCCTCTTTCTCCTGATTTTCCCCCACTTCCCTCCCTCTGCTTTCTCTCCTCCTTCTCCCTCTTGCTCTCTCTCTCACTTTCTCTCTCTCTCTCTGACCTCTGCCTGCGTGGCCAACAGGAGCTCAGCCGGTTGTTTGTTTCAGTACACACTCTGCATGGCATGTCCACGTCTGGTGACTCGCCCGTCTCCTCCTGGCCTCGATCTATTTTCCTCCATCTTCCCTTGAAACCACTAACAACATCTAAGCAAAACACATAAAATTCACTTCCTCCTCTCCCAACCTCTCCTTCTGTCACCCTTCACCCTCCATGTGTTTGTGGTTAGAGATTTTGGGGACATTTCTGTTTGGTTTTTTTTTTGTTATAATGGAGTTTGTTTGGTATTTTTATTTTTGATTGCATGTGAGTGTGAAATGGTTTTCTCTCCCTTTTTCTTCTCCTCTCTCTTTTTTTTTCCTGTCATCTCTCTGGGCCTCAAATATATTGGCATGACATGTCAAAGTGCAGTGTGTGCACGCTTTGTATCTTCTTTCTTTCTTTCTTTCTTTCTCATATCTGCTTCTATGACATTTGTTGGTGTGTGGTTGATTTATCTTGATTTATTTTATTTTGATTTATTTTCTTCTTATATTTTTGTTACGGGTTAGTTTGTAAATTTTTTTTCCTTTTTTTGTCTTTTTTTTTTTGGTGGGTGGTGGGTGTGTGTCTCTCCAGGTACATGGCATGCACATCCATAATGTATCGAAAGTGAGTTCCCTCTCCCCCTATCCCTGAATGCATGATTGTCAGTGTGCCATGAGCAAAAGAAACTTAAAAAATAAAAAATACCAACTTGTCTTCATTAGTGTTTTTTTTTTTTACTAACAACCATAACTAACTGTAATCATTAAAATAAATTCTAATTAATCATAAAATCAGCTAATATGAGAAATGTCTTTCAAGGACAGTTATATTTTCTGGCCTGAATAGATGGAAAGCATCTGGATGGATAGGCTGCTGGGTAAGCCTGAGAGTGCTGATGCACCAGAAAGGGGAGAAGCAGATGCTGAAGCATTTCTCTGTGGGAAAATCAGACCAGAAAATAGAGCTTGACTGAAATAAAAAAAAATGCATACCAAATCTCAACAAAATCCTTAATAAAACTGGCATAAAATTATAGGGGAGGTAAGTTGTTCTGTTCAGGATTGTAAGGTCATTGCTGGGATTTTCTTTGTCCATTGTGTCCCTCAAACAGGTGACAATCTCTGTGGATGGCATCCTTACCACCACGGGCTACACACAGGAGGACTACACCATGCTGGGCTCGGATGACTTCTTTTACGTGGGAGGGAGCCCCAGTACTGCTGATTTACCTGGGTCTCCAGTAAGCAATAACTTCATGGGCTGCCTCAAAGAGGTAACTATTTCAAATTAATTCTTGTCTCTGTGCTTTTGATTTGTTAAAGTCATCACTCTTTCCTGCCTTACACAATCAATTCTTTCCCTGATGCTTAATTTTATACTGATAACTGGAACAGCTCTGTAAAGATAAACTTGTCATTCATCTGGACAGAAGGCTGGAAAACTCATGAGCTTAAGTGCAGAATCATACTTCTAGTGCTTGGATTACAGAAAAAATACTCATGGTAGTAGGAGAGGTGTCTTCTCTAAGCTGTTCGCCCTTCAGAAGAAAGCATTACTATCTTCTAGGCACTTAGGCAATAGCCATTACATAAAGGCAAATGGCCTTTGATTATTAAGTAGTATTTTGAGATGAAAAAATCATAATCAGAAGCTTATTTAGGATACTTTTTAAGGTCTTGGATTTCACCTGGGAGTATAGTTAGATCTAAATTTTCCAGGAAGATACAGAAATGGAATAAAACAGAAAAATAAAAGTCAAAGGTAGCATAAAAAGTGTAAATTTTGCAAGGAGAATGTAGCATGAGGGTGTAATGGAAGCGTGGCAATCATGTGGACATGAAGTGTACCATATGTTATGATATGATTATTGAGAGACACCTCTCCCTGAATTAAAGTGTAAACAAGACCATATGCTGAAGTCAATAGTATGGATTTTATTGAACAATAAAATGTGAGGTAGAGAGATAGAAAGAAGTATAAAAGAGAAAAAAGAGAGAGATAGATTAAGCAGAAGATAGTCACCATCTATGCATCCAGTGCCATCCTGTTGGTCCTTCTTCACCCTGGGCTTCTCAGTGGTGGGGGGCCTGAGGTCACTCAAAACTTTTCCCTATTTATATATCTTTGCAGGCAAAGGAATTAATGCTCATTGGTTACACAATTTTATTCTATTGGTTAAATGATTCCCTCACTTCTAATGCTAATTAGTCCTATGCTCAGTCTTTCTGGTTTTTTTAGTTGGTGGGTTTCTTGAATTGGTGGGCTGTGAGTCAGTGGTCGCAATCTTTCCCTGATGGAATTACCTTTTACCCAGTCCAAGCTGATTCAGCACACTTGCTTTCCTTCTGGCCCATAAATTCTGCATTATGTCCATTATGAGTTATACATTCTCCTCTCACAGATTTGTTTACCTCCCCCTAGGCTTGAGATAACACTTGGACAATAGAATCACCTCTATCTTATCTCAGGTTCTGAGTCATGGTGGCTTAATTTACGGTCCAAATTCCTGGTATCCATGGAGGCATATTTGGGGAAGGGATTGAGAGGTGGGGGGTTCCCTCAGTGGTCATAGATGCCATCTGTCCCATAACTTGGGGTGACCTTTGTTTGACTGGGGATATGTATATGGGAAGTTGCTTCTTTACAAAGTTTGCCACAGTGGGAAGTTTTGTCTGGATGCATTACCCACGATGTGCTGACCAGATCCCACCTCTGCATGGAGTTAGTGCCATCCTGCCACTCTGTTCTGTGCTCATCTCATGGCAAAGTCGTTATGTGGCCTTAACAGCATTTGAGGCAGGCAACTGTGATCTTTAAGTCCTTACACTGTGTTGCTAAGTCTGTGCACTCGAGTGGCTGCATTGGTCAGGAAGAGCTAGCTGGTTCTGAAAACTCTGTTGTCTTACTCTGGCTGGCTGCACTTGTCATATAGTTAATCCACAGCTTTGAGAAAATTCATGCATGGGTAATAGAGATTGGATAGCCTAGCCAGCAGCAGGAACCAGAATAGTGATCCTTGGGGAAGAAAAACCAAAGCAAAACAGCTGAAAAAAGATGACTTCAGTCCAAATCCCAAACTTAGTTTTGGTGCTGCCTTGCAGTCATCTTTTGTCTTCTCTCTTCTAATGTAATTTGTGATTATCACTCTGATTAATGGGGATACAGATATTGATGTCTCCACAAAGTGTTATAAAAATCTTACTGAAAAAGAAGCTTAAGTTTTCTGTCAGTTGGCTTCCTAGGTAGCCTGGAATAAGAGTTTCTTGTGAGAGTTTTCTCCTTAAGGTTATGATCTACAGTAATGCTGTTTATCATAGGGTGTGGCTGGGTGGATATAATTTTATTTGCAACCCAGAGGGTTGTTGCAATTTCCTCTTTGTATGAACATTTAATATTAGAGGGAAGGTGGAGCTGAGATTTCATACAGGAGTCGTGGAAGCAGCAATGCTGAGCTAGGTGTTGTTCTGTGGCTATAACTGCCTTGACAAGTCATCATCCTACTGATGTTCCACTTGTGGTGTCAGGGTTTGTATGTTATGTTCCAGGCCTCTGATGTGAGGAAGAGTTGCCAGAGTCTGAAGCTGCTCTCCTGTCTGACTTCTGGATTAAAGGGATGTACATGTGCTAGAGAGAGCATGTGAGCATCTTATATAGGAAATGAAACTTCACTGCTTAAATACAAACTGTCAACACAGAGATCAAATCCTTCTGGTTACATCTATAGAGCCCTGGGTCTGATTTTCCTAGGCACTGAGCATCCCACTTTGATTGAAATCAGGAGGAGATACAGCTTCTTACTGTCTCTTTAAATCAGGATCTTAATTTTATTTATGGATGTTATGAACATAACACTTAGCAGAGGCCATTTTTATATATGCTCTAAGTCAAGCCAATGGAGCAAAGAAAGCAGTGACAAGAAAATCTTTAGCAGCTTTATTATTTATATAATCATTTGTATTCTACTAGCTTGCACAATGTGCTAAGAGCCACCAACATACTTGTCCCAAACTCATAATGCTCTGTGAGAGGAAAAACCCAAGCAACCACTTAAGAATTAGAGGAAGAAAACAGACAATCAGAATGTGCTTTGTAATCTTCACTTGACTAGGCAATGACAGGAGATATCTATGAGCAGATGCCTTGATTTGCTGGCTGCTTTAGAGCTATAGTCTGCTTAAAAGCAACCCACTTTATAGTAGTGGTCCAGTCATGCTTTCAGCCAGGTTTGATCCTGGAGGAGGCAAAATTGGGTTAGTGCAGTGCTTGCGTGCTTATAATGTGTCTGGTTCCAGAACCAGCTATGGAGAACTTCTCTTGGCTTTCTGCATAGCTTGTCAGCATGTTTCATAAATCTGTCCCTATAGCTTATGTTTTAAGATTATGTGTTTTCCTCTGTGGCCAAAAAGGATGCTCAGTCTCTCATTAGCCAGTACTGGAGGAGGTTGGGTTTTTAACAAAAATTCTAAGCTAAGAAAGTTGGATGAAGGGGTAGGATAGACTAATAGCAAATATTGTTCCTTTCAGCTTATGCCTTCTAGCAGAGCAAAGCTCTTCTTTCATAGTAAAGTCCTAGCTATGTAATTGCCTGTTACCAGAGACACAGCACATCCCTGAGTGGATTGCACTGTTTGTAACAGTGGAAAACATCCTGCCAAGCCCTGTACTGATCTCTTGAAGGTGTTAAAGCAGAATGATCTATTCCTACTGCTCTGCATTCATTCAAGACTGCCTCTAGGGATGTGTCACTTTCCTAGGAAGGCAAAGGGATTTATGCAGACTTTGAGGTGAAACTTTCAGCCTTTCCCCTGTAATCTCTTGTCTTTCATCTGGACTGCGTTAGTCTGAGAGTACAGCAACCAATTTGCTCATGTTAGGGCTAAGAGGGCTCCTTAAGTGGAGCATTGCCTTCCCACTTCTTCTGAGGTGACATGCAGGTGCTGAAGTGCCAGGGGGCAGAGTGCCTAATGACCATCTCTGCCCCTTTGCAACAGGAAGGCAACTCTCCACTCAGCAGGGGCTGGTGGGAGGAGGACGGGCAGCTCTGGCAGGGTAGATACTTAATGTGAGCAGATTGTAAGCCTTAGCTAGAAGGAATTTGTGTATAAGAATGTGTTCCTGACAAGGAATTATAGTCTCAGGGCTCATCTGCTGTAGTATCTATATAATATTTCCTAAAATTAATCTAAATATCTAATTATCTAGATAATGTTTTCTTTAGGTCAGACAATTTCTGACCTAATGGTACCTCCTTTCACCATCCTCATGAACAGATCCTCACGTCTCTTCTTCCCCTTGTGTCTACAGGTTTTGACTGAACAGGTTCCACTAAATTGCTAACAGTAATATACCTAAATCATAAATACAGGTATTTAATGTGTAGTTCAGGTTGTGATTTTTCCTCTATTTTCATTGGAATTAATGATTTCCCTATGTTGGGTAAACCATGTTTGTTTTGCATTTCTCCATAGCCAGGATGGCAGTGTTGCAGCACATCTGACACTGTAATGAGGGAACAAGACTGGAAAATAGTCATACAGAATATGCAAATAGGGTAGTACACAGACATGAAACACGGACATTGCATTGTAGTTACATAGAATCTAAGGCTTTTTGGACCTTCATTCTTAAGAAGAATCATTCTAGAGGAAATCTGGGGGGAAGCTGGTGTATTTCCTGTCATGGATGAAACCAGATATAGAGATGGGGATAGGAGAAGATACAGGAACACATCTTGAGACAACTGAGCAGAAATAATTTTAATGGGAGTCAGGGAAGGTGTTACAGTGCCTTAACAGATAGTGATTGTTAAACAGGAAGAAGCACTGACTGAAGTTGGAAAGGGAAGAGGATCCATTAATGTGTTTAATGACACTTGTATGTCCAGAAAGAGTTAGGGCAAGAAAGGTAACAAGAAACAGCTGTGTTTTGCATGTAATGAAGGGCTTCAGGGAGGAGTTTTCAGTAATCAAGGATGGAGATGGAAAGTGGCAGGGTGGGAAATTTAGCAGTGTGGGCAAAGAGGGGAAAATGGTATTTCAATATCCAGTTGCTAGGGAAGGGAGAGAATCAGAATATTTCCTGGGATTAGGGAGCCAGCCATTCAGATTTGATTTCATTGGAGCAGGACTTAAATGGTACAGATGGAAGTGCTTTAGAAGAGCCTAAGGTGGTCCCTAGATAACGGATATCCATGAGAGAATTTAGAAATCTTCACATTTTTCTATCAATGCTTTATTAAAATCTCAATTCTGAAAAACGTTGATTGGTACTAACAGCTTGATGGATGCAGTGAGGCTTGCATATGGGTGGAATATGGCAGAAATTACTACAGGGGTCAGGCACCATCTGGCTGTGATGGGAGAAAGCTGTGAAAGCTTAGATAATTTCTGTCTGCAATTTAACTTCTAGGAGCCAGATTTCAAAATGGTTCATGAGTGTGCCCAGTTTCTGTATGTAAATCTCAGATGCTATCTGCAAGCCAGGTCTTTTTCAGGACTATTTGATGTGTAGTGATGATGTGGTTTCTGTTTGGAGATGAGTTTTTCTGTCTGGAGTGTCACACTTGGGAGGAGGCTAAAGGTGCAGATGGAAGGCAGCCTAAAACTGGAGGCAGAGAAAAAGAGGAAAACAGGCAGACAGAGAAAGTTGTTGTTGTAAGAGTCCCTCCCTGAGCCCAAAAGCTTTTGGGTGCCCAAGATCCCCTTCCACAGCAGTGATTTAACAGAGCCCCAGGAATGCATAAGAGGAGAGTCAGGAATCAACAGTGTGGGGATTACACTGAGGAACAGTGGAGGAAGTTACCACATGAATGGCACTAATTGCCCACACATGTTAATCCAATACTGCTGCTCCAGCTGTCCTATTGTGTTTGGGCCTGTCTGCTTCCTGTCTGTATTATTTAATGAATTTAACATTTGAAAAAAAAGGGAGAGACTAGTGGCACTATCTAGAAGCAGACAAAGCATGGCCAAGGGTTGAATATGATTCCACTCCTCAAAATATTACTTGTTCTTAATCTTGGTCTCTCATTAGTGTTCTCTGCAAGAGCATTCCAAATAGATCAGATGATGATTATGACCCTGATTCCTAAGATTGCATATCCAGAGGTCTGTAAAGTTTTTGGTTGCCTCTCACTCTTAAACTTCCAATTGCATTGCTGCTGCTGTGGTGGATCAGTCTCCTGTTGAAGCTGTACACTGTGTGTCTTGAGAGTCAAGAAACTGGGGCAGTCAGTCATTTTCCCTGTGCATCTGCACAGCATCCAACACAAGGCCTTCATCAGGTTTTTGAGTGCCACTGTTGTAGCAACATAAAACAGTGGAGATGCAGGCCAGCATTTTGAGTAGCTGCTGATGACATTCTTAAGCTAATAAGAAAAAAAACCTACTTATTTCTGGAAAGCTTTAATTTGGAGGTGGGAATGGAGGCATTTGGAAATTGAGAGCAATACGATAGGAAGCAAGATGCAGAGAGAATCCTGAGTAGACCAATACATGGGGAAGGAAATACAATAGTGTTTTCTCATTGGGTAAGGCTTATAAGCTTAGGTCTGGGCTGGTTTGCATTTGGTATTTCTGTATTAGCTCAGAGTCAGAAGGGATATATGGTTGGTCATTTCTCAGGTTACTGTCTTGCTGCCAACACATATTGGATGCTTGGGCAAAAATCCTGAAAGACTTTGTGGTACACAGTGTAGAATAGCTTTTGCTTTCATGTATGGCTATGGAAAATGACATGAGCCAAGGCGAGCAAGAGGCACTCTGAACCGAGCAGCTGAAAGCTGAAACACCTGTCTCTGGACTTGACAGCACTGAAAAAGAAGCAACATTTTGAGAAGGACTATTTAAAACCAAACTTTTTAATCTTGCTAGCGGAACTTATGCTGCCCTGCCAGGCCTCTGCCGTTCTGCCAAAAGGAGTTACATGTGCTTCCCTTGTTTTGCTTGCCTATAGATTTACATATGCACACCATTCTGTATCCATAAAAGATTGGATGTGTTAGCCTCTTTTCACAGGAGTAACTACTGAAGTGAAATAGGAGAAAATGTATAACACTATTTCTGTCAAACCAGGCATAAGTTAAGTAAGTCTTCTATGGTTCATGGTCTCAATGCTAACATTTAGTGGAGTGATGAATTTCAGCCTCTCTGGAGAAGGCACTTGATTCAGATGATTTTCCTCGTAGCATTTTTAGGGAATCATTTGGCAAGGGTGGGAGAAAAGAAGAATGTGTTTGTCAGTCTTCCCAACACAGAAAGTCTGTGCTCATACTGTGAGCCAGAAAGAAAGGAAGAGGATACAGATTTCTAGGCAGTATCCATGAGTCATGGGAGATGAAAGGTCAGAGGTAAGCATACACAGAGGAAAGCATCCCATGGTACAGTAACACAGTGTCAACTTTTGACTGTTAATTCATCTGAAGGAGTCAAGGCATTGAGGAACAAATGTAGCCATCCCTGTAGTCTTTAAGCTTTTTCCTATTTAATGCTTTAATAATATTAGCTGATAGGACCCTTCAGACAAAGAGTTCAGTAGGTAATTTCATCAAAGCGACCTCAGAGATTTTGTCTCCTTTCAAACCATCAGTTAAAATACAGTACCAAAGGGAGTAAAGGTCATTATCCTCTTCCTTCAAATGCAACTGAGGCGCAGGTATGATGTGTCTTGGTCAACATCATGGAGCCTGCTATCGGTAGAACAATAGATAAGAGGGAAATCCTACTTAGTGGTCTTTTTGTTCCTCTTCCACCTGGCAGGGATAGCCCATGTCTTCCATACAGAGTCACAACTTATTGATGTTCTTACTGGGGAATACTAGAAGTCGTTACATCAAAAGTGTATCTTAATTTGGCAGCTGAATGGGTATGAAATGCCAGCCTACTTGCTCTTAAGAGTCAACTCGGATAAGGAAATGCAGGACAAGTCCAGAACAGACCCTTCTTCCAAGCAATCTAAGTTGAGGCTGGGGAATGTTCAAATGAAGATCAGTCCTGACAAACAGTTGGTGTTGCAGCTCATTTTTGAAAGTGAGCAGGAGCTGATGGGCATCTCTCAGCTTTGCGCTCTTTCTGTTGGATTTCAGTTCAACACATTAGGAATTGCATCATAAGGGCAGCATATCTTGGGAGATTTCTTCCATGTGTGACCAGAATAGAAAATGCTTTTCTAGTTACATGTTCAGTTTAGGCTTAAACTTGAACTGGATTTGGAGAGACTCTTAATTGCAGTATATGTTGCTCTGGACATTTCGGAGGTTAATATTTCACTTTCTTGTGTTCTCACATTTTTATTAAGGATTAATGGTCTGGCCCTACAGGAACTACAGGCCATAGTCTTGTCCAGTGTATTTGTATGCTGCCAGAGCTGCAGCTTTGCTTTATCGAGGGGGTTATTCAAAGCCTCTGTTCCTTATGTAGCATTGCCCTTGCCCCCTCTACCAGAATGAAGTTTCTGATAGCATTATTGTCTTGCTTCAGGCATGACACAGAAAAGAACTTGGTCACCTTGGCTATATGCATCCATAACAAGAGTTTTGCTGGCATAATTATATTGAATGAATGTTGTAAAATAACATAAGCTAACCTCAGTTATTGATCAATCTCTTTCATCAAATATTTCTGGATACATAGAAAAGTGGAGGAGTAATGCACTCATGACATAACTGTAGAAAGTTTACTCATGACCTCATATATCCATGAAAAGTATTCCTGTTAAGCAAGAAAACAATTTAAAATTGCTTCATTAAATTAATATTTAGTGAATGGAGTGTGAAAACAAAGTGCTAGAATTATTTTTCAATTAGTAGAACATGGGAAATCCAAAGACAGGAACTGAGTTTTTAGCTTTGGGACAGGAGATGGAGGAGATGTTGTTTTATCAGCTGTGTACTGTAAAACACTCTAGGCTCCCAAAATTCTTTCTTTAATGCAATTCATATAGCAAAGGCTGTAGAATCCTACAGCCATAATGACTCTAGAAGTAGAAACCTGTTGGGTTTTTTTGTTTGTTTGTTTTTGTTTGTTTGTTTTCATAGCTCTATCCACACATTTTAAAAATACAGGTTCTTGTTTAGGTCACATTTATTACAGTGCAGTATTTTGTTCTCTGGAGCTCTTATCAGTCAGCAGACAGCATCTTGTAGGCTTTCTAGGTCAGCCTGAGCACACTCATTTTCTTGGGGATTAATTTAAAGGACAATTCACATATCAACAGTTCAGTGGCATTAAACTCCTAAACTTACAGCACTACTAGAAATTTTACAAAAGTAATTAATAGCCAAAGTCTGGATAATAGAGTATGTATGTAGTTTGAGCATACCTTCTAAAGCAAGCATTGATGAGCAAACATAGAAACTGGATCTTTCTATATATGAGGTGTAAGCTGTTTCTTTTTGCAGGGCTGTTTGAACTATGTACTGCCACCATACTTATAAGCAAAGAGAATCTATGGAGGTAAAACAAAGTGGGGTCTAACTCAGTTCAACTCTCCTCAACTGCCAATGGAACAGGTACCTAGGGAGGAAACTAGCAGCTGAGGTCGGTGTCACCACTGGGCAGTGCAGCCAGTGTGCTGGTATGTCACCACAGTAAGGGAGCACTGCACTGAATCCCAACTGACCTGTCCACAGGTGACTCTCAGTCCTGGTGTTGTGGCCATCTTTGCAGTAGGATCATCAAGATCAGGCTTTTCTTTCCTGCATAATGAACCCAGCTCCTGCTGAGCTTCTGTGGCTGCAAGAGATGTGCCATGTGCTGTGGTTCAGAAAATGAGAGTGTTTACAGGTGTAGAACTATATTTATATCAACGAATTCAGAAAATGGGGATTGGAGCAATATATCCTGTGTTTGGTGCATACAATAAAGTTAGTTGATAACTATTAAATATTAAGGCAAAAATCCTTACAAAAATGTGTGGTCTAATCCCTATCCATCCAAGACTGAGCAAACTAAGACAGAGTATATTGATAGACAAACATAGCTGAGTTCAAAGTCATCAGCAGAACAGTGGTGATACTCTGGTGATTTCTCTGGCAATTACTCTGGCAAGGATTTCTGGCTGTCTTTTTCATATGCTGTTAGCCAAATGTGGGCCCATCCCAATGGATGGTGTGATCTTAACTTCAGCTGTCCAAAGTCTGATGTGCTCATCTTAAAATGAAGGTAAATTAGCTTCTTTTGCTTTACTTGGCTATGTAGTTCACTGAGATCAGTAAATTCTTGGTTTGGATGAATAACAAAAAAAGATAGGAGATATGTTTTTATTTGTTGCTCCTTATGCAGTAAGGAGAATTGCTAAGGATCCATCCTTATACTGTCAGACAGAAGTACAGATGAGTGTAGTTTTGGAGAGTCAGGACCTGCCATATGCTAGTATTAATAAAATTACATGAGAGAAGTTGCAAGACTGTTTTGTTTTATACATGTGTATAAAACAGGCACTTTCAGCTACTTGACAAGCGTTGCCTCTTTGGGAGTAGCAGAATGACCCTGAAAGTTGGAGCATTGCTATGAAATGTGCATATGTACTGTGGGTAGTGGGGAAAGACTGAGCTGCTGTTACCCACCACAAAAATCCAGGCTGCTCAGCTGTGCCAGCAAGGGAGGCAGGAAAGGATGGTGAAGTTTGAATATTGAGTGAGTGGGCTGGACAATTCCTCCCAGGTTCACCACTCCTCTGTAGCAGGGAGCCAGCTGTCAAGTGAGGAGCCCAGGAGTGGGCAGGCAGCTCATGAGCAGCATTTATTATTTGAACTGCATGGAAAAAGGCTTGATATAATACAAGGTTTTGTATAGTCTCTGATACTCCCTCTGTTCTCATTTTTGTCGCTGCTGCTCTCTGGCTTTGGTCTACTTCTGTTGATGTCATCTCTTGCACTGAATATTTGTGCTTTGGGATTGTTTTATCTCCCTCCTTCCTTCAAACAGCACAGGCAGAATTCATTTTGTTGGAATTAACAGTGTATGTATCTAGATTCCTAAGCAATTCAATGGGATTAATATAGATATGTGGAAAGATGGAATTTTAGCTCTGAATTGCTACTTACAAGGTTTAATAGCTCTTTGAGCTACAGTTCCATAAGTGGAAGTGTTAGAAATGGTAACATCAGAGCTCAAAGATGAGTTAGGGTCAGCCCCTCACCCCTGCTTCCTGTAGCTATCTAGACACAGATGTAGTAAATGAGAGTTATTTGAATAGATCTTAGGGGAATATCAGGAGGATTGCTATATTGCATACAGTGGCTACTGGTGACTTCATGTTGCCAGAAGGGGGAAAACTCAAATGCTTGTATTTTCTAAGCAGAAATCTTAGCACTTGAACACTTAATTCATCAGGGTGAGCATCAGTTATCTGTGAGCTGCATGGGGCTGATGACACACAACTGAACAATAGCAGCTGCATCCAGGAAAGCAGCAATGGGTAGTGTGCGAGTTACTAACCTCCTCTGTCCACAATGGAAGAGGCTGAGAGGTGGCATCTCATTTCTAGCACCCTGAGAGGTATTTGTGAGTGATGCCTGCAAAGCTTTCTTACTGTATCAGTGTTAGCAAGCAGAGCGAACACAGAGGTTTGGGAACGGTGGCAGGGATGAAAAATGGCATTTGGAAATGGGGCTTGAGAATGGCATAATCATTCCTGTCAAATCTGTGCCTTTCTTTCTGATTATTAGCCATTTTAAGCGAAATGGGTTTTGCATCTAGAACAAGTCTCTGAACAGATGATTAATGGTTTTATCTGTAATAACTTTACATTTTATAGAACCCTGCTAGGAGTCCGCATCTGGTGTGCCAAGCTATTTAAAGCTGTGTTAATTCTGTTAATTGCTCTACGTTTATTTGGATTGCTGGCACCTGCGGGCTTTAGGATAATGGGGGTGGGGGTGTGTGTGTACATTCTCTCTCTCTTTCTAGCTGAGAAAAATTGAGAGGACTATTTCCTCAGCTAGGAACAGCAACCTTGGCAGAACATCCTGGCTGGATTGGTTGTCCTTGAGATTTCCCTTTTTTTTTACTACAGCTGAATGCAGTGAGATGCCAGCTAGAGGCAAGATGTTCCCCTGATTGGGGCAGGAGGTAGGCGGACAATCTGCTTTTGCATGCACTTGCCAACATGAGGCAGCAGCAGCAACAGGGAAGGAAGCCAGTGATTTTTCAGAAGACTGGTCAAGTCCACACCATTCTGATCCTGCTTCTCAGCTGCCTTCCAGTGTTCCTTTTCCAGTGTGGTTTTGTTTGTGAAGTGTTCCAGTGGGTTGCAAGCCCTGAACAGATGTGAAGATAAGTATGCCGATGCTTTCTGAACGTATGTCAGAGAAAAGATCTGGTTGTGGAATTCAAGACATTTGAGGTGACTAAAACATTGCTGTGAAATGCTAGGAGGGCAGAATGATTGTTTTCGTGTTTGTAGCTCGATTGGTCAAACCACTGGAACAATCTGAACCAGGCTCTGATGACAAAATTTTTCCCAATTTCTGGGAAGATTACCACATGGGCAGCAAAATGGGGAAGCAAAGGGTTTCCCTTATATTGTTAACTGCTGACTTAAACGTGCAGCAGAGCCATAGAGGTTTGGTACTTGGAGGTTTTTAGCTAATATGAGCTCAATATAGCTACTGTCTGAGTAGGTAGAGGAGGTGGTTGTTCTGGTTATGTAGGGGCCATTTCTCTCACACTTCTGATATGGGTTTCAAGTCTATGTTTTAACTTCAGTGATGCTAGGACCACTTCCCAACAAATAGATAATTAACTAAGAAGATCAGTTCACACTCTATTACTTGTTTTATGGCTGTGTTCAAAACTGCAGTTTTTCTTGAGAAGACCAGTGCAATGCAAAAGATCTGTTCTCCTGGTGCTGATGATGTGACCATGTATTTCTGCAGCTGCCCTGTACAACCCCTTATGGTGACTGATTAAATGGAATGTTGGTTGTAGCCTCCCAAAGGAGTGGGTCTGCCATATCACCCTTCTCAAAGATGTAAAGAACTGTAAAGAAAACCACATATAGCGAAGGGAAAAACTTCCAAGAGTTCGATAAACCAGGATCCTTGTGATGACTTGCCACTTCTAAAGGACAAGGCTGTCATATTTGTTATCTCTCTCAAGTAGAAGCTGTTACTGGGGATGCCCACTTTATTTATTCTAAACAAGTGTATGGTGTTTTCATATTTAAGAATGGGTTCTTCCTCTGCAGCTTCAGTATTCAGCTAACAAGGTAGACTATCAGCTGAGCACTTTCCTCCATTTCCCTGGTTTATATACCAGGGCTGATTTGTCCTAAAGTAGCCTCATCTAAGGTAATGAGAACACTGAATGCCTCCATTCTCTTTTAGCTTGGTGTGCTTGCTTCTCCCTCCTTGTCCGAGCCTGGTTCCTGTTATTCATAACTGACACTAGTACACCACATGGATGTGCAGTGCTGTCACTTCCTCTCTCTTCTCAGTTTTTTTCTTACTGTGTATTTCTCATATGTTCTCTAATTAGCATATGCTTAGCTCTTCTGGCTTCAGGCTAGTTTTCATGTTTACAACCTCTGTGACACATTTTGTTAGAACTTCACAACTCATATATCATAGGAGAAATTAATTATGCATGTAACTTATTAGGTTAATAACTTTCATCTTATTGTGAGCTTTACATAAAGTTATGCATTAATAATTCAAAGAACAGCTTTGACATTGAGTGCATTTTCTAAAGCACTTCTATCCCTTCTTAGAAGTTTTGGGTCTGTGTGAAAACCACAAATAGTTTTTAAAAACTTGCTTCCAGCTGTTTCCACATTTCTCCTGGGAGTCTGGATTTGCCTGTGCATCCAGCAGAGGAAGGCAATTAAATGTTGCTATCCTCTTTGGTTTTGCAACTGGAGTTTAAGAGAAAAACTTGGTATGTATGAGGACACCTTTTGGTAAGAATCGTTGAATGGTTTGGATTGGAAGAGACCTTTAAAGGTCATCTAATCTAATCCCTCTGCAATGAGCAGAGATATCTTTTACTAGATGAGGCTGTTCAGAGCCCCATCCAGCCTGACTTTGAATGTTTACAGGGATCTTACCACCTCTCTGGAAGGCCTGTGTGAGTGCCTCACAACCCTCATCATCAAATATTTCTTTCTTATATCTAGTCTAAATTTGCCCTCTTCTAGTTTAAAAGCATTAGCCCTTGTCCTATTGCAACAGGCCCTGCAAAAAATATTGTCCCTGTCTTTCTTAAAAGCTCTCCTTAAATACTGAAAAGCTGCACCGAGGTTTCTGCAGAGCCTTCTCTTCTTCAGGCTGAACAATTCAAACTCTATCAGCCCATCCTCCTAGGAGAGGTGCTTTTGCCCTCTGCACATCTTTGTGGCCCTCCTCTGTACCTGCTCCAGGGCCTTTCAGTTGACCTTGTTAAACATCATGAGGTTCCCATGTGCCCATTTCTTGAGCTTGTGCAGGTCCTTCTGGGTGGCATCCCATTCTTTAGGGTGTGTCAGCTGCAACACTCAGTTTTGTGTCATCTCCAAACTTGCTGAAGGTGCACTTGATGACACTGTCTATGTCATTGATGAAGATTCTGAATTGTCACAGTCCCACGTGTCACTGATCTCCATTTGGGCATTGAGGCATTGACCACAGCCCTTTGGATGCAACCAATTCCTTGTCCACTGAACAGTCCATCCATCAAATCCATATTTCTCTAATTTAGAGAGAAGGATGTTGTGAGGAGCTGTGTCAAAGGCCTAGATCTGAAAACTGCCTCCTCAAATACCCAGGTATGTCTAACAGATCAGCTGTGTTGCAATACTCCCCTTAAACCATTCCACAGACTCCACTTCTTTGAAGTGCAGCAGACAAGCTTTGATGGTGGTGGCAAGGACTTAAGAACAGTACTGGCACTGTATTTGAACTGTCACAGCCAGAACCTTCCTTGGTTTTATTGGGGCCTCAATAAGTGTGTGGACAGGAGAGTTTTGGTAAATGTAGTCTAGCTTTCAAAAGTCTTTCAGTGATGTGTCCCACCAAATGCTCTTCAGGAACTGAAAAAGCAATGGCAGAGAAAGAAGGTCTGGGCACAGAGGAAGAACTGGTTGCAAGGTAAAAAACAGAATGCAATAAAAAGAATGCAATAAATAGTTCCCATGGGAGGGCCCTGGGGGAAAGACTTCTGGGATCCATGCTGAGGTCTGAAGATTCATTAGTGGAATTATGAGTGGAAAGGGATGTGAATGGAGACAGCATACATTTTACTGAGAATATGAAAATTTTCAGATGAGGATTGTCTGCAGAACTGCAGAGGACGACCTAGTAATGCTGAATGTCTGGACAAATAAATAGCAAATTAAATGTGTGTAAACACAAATTGAGGTGTTTATATTGGGAGGAGGAGAGAAAAGAATCGCTATTATGTGTAAGTGATGATAGACTTTGAGCTGCTTCTGATATTTTATTAAATAATTATTTAATGAATATTTGCTCAGGGTTCAATACTGGGCAAGTAAGCACATCTAATATTATGCATTTCTAGGAAGGGAGTAAGAGTGAAACAGAAAATATAATGATGTCATTAAATACAAACACACTGGACACTGTCATCCTGTCATTTTAATCTCAGAAAGGGGAGAATGGCAACAAAGATCATCAAAGGTTATTAGAGAGACTTCTGTACAAGAACTGTCATTACAATCTCGGGCTCTTTGTAACAGAACTGATGGAAAAAGGGTATGACAGTGGAGAATCATAGTGTACTTTCTGTTTCTTTTCGAATATAGTGACTAAGTGGCATCAAAAGACAAAGGCAGGGCAAGCTTCAGAACAATCAAAAAGAAATATGATGGCAATTAAAGTAATGGAAGTCCTTGCCATGGGATGTTACTATGCCTGGAAAAACTCACAGAAGAAAAATTATTGATGGTATATGAAATACAAAGACATCAGTTTCTGCATGCAGACTCTCACAGCCCCAGATAAGTGGAGTCTGTGAAATGGTTTGATGGGTGGGTATTGCTACACAGATGCTCTGTTAGACTTGCTTGGGTATTTGAGGAGGTGGTTTTCAGATATAGGGTACTGATCCAATGTAATATGGAGAATTTTATATGTTTTAAATGTTTATTTTATATGTTTATGGAGAATTTATTGTTTAAATATTTCCTGATACAGGTACACTATTTCTAGGTTCCCTGCAGTATTTCCAAGTTGATATTCCATTTGCTTTGCTTTATATTAACTACAGTGTGCCACAGCCCACCAGAGGCCGTAGTACACATAATCCCTTCATTGCAAGTATTGCATAGCAAGGTCATGTTCCTGAAGGCTTGTACACAGCCGAGGGGGAAGGCAGCAGAGGATCAATTTGGTATGAAGTTTGACATACAGGTTTGTGCAGCAATGTGTAGATGTGTTAGGAAGAGCTGGAGGAGCAGACACAGAAGGGTTTAGAAAAGGCTGGAGTGCCCCATGTTGGCAGGAGGTGTAATAATGCCCCTTTGAATGAAAATGAGTTCATATGTGTAGGCAGCCTACATTTGAGGAAGTTGCTTTAAGTGAAAAGAAAAACAAGGAGGGATAGATGAATCCCAGATGTTTGCAGGAAAGTACAAAACTTGCTTCCCTTCTTTTACCATTTGTAATCATTAAGGCCCCCAGAACAATTGATCAGAAATGAGTATATTAGAAGCAGTTTTACAACTCTGCTTGTTGAGCTGCATTGTAAAAGGATTTGTCTTTCAGTAAATATGATCTTTTCATGCATAGAATTGGGAATTCTGTAAAGGTTTGGAGGGAGATTTCCAATAGGAAAATCTCCCCAGATCAATATGGGCTGTGGTAGCAGTAGACAGCTCTCAAGCCTTATCCTGGATTTGGGGATTTTTTCATCCATGACTGACTGTCACACAGTGAACATTTGTATTTTTTTCCCTGTGGTTGTAACTGTGGAAGTAACTATTAAGAAGGTTTATTACTGCCAACTGGACCCCTTTTCAGAGCACTGAATCCATCTGGAGTTGTCTTTTACAGGAGACTTAAGACTACCAAGGAGCATTTTTTACTTTCTCAGAACAGTGAACTGATGCTGTGTAAAAAAGGGATGAAAAGTGTTTACCCTACTGGGACAAACTCCAGAGAATAACAGATATTAGAAATAGTAAACATCTGTCAGGTCACCTTGTCCATCTTCTCATGCCAGGAGTCCCATTGTTCCCTTCAGTGTATTAACTTGGAAACGTTTCTACAAAGAGTAATTCTCCATGGGACTGTGACTGTCATTTTCTGTGTTCTGTTTACTGCTCCTAAAGATGTCTTAAGGACAAGTAAGACTTCTCTTTGCACCTTGGTTTCTTTGCATTTTGGGTACTGTAGACTTAGCAGCAAACATATATAAAAATAAAAAGCAACTAAATTGAAAATAATTATTTGGAGAATTGCATGTATTAGCACTATTGAGTGAATTAAACACTTTCTCAACTAAAAAATTGTGAAAAGCTGGCCAAAGTTATTCAACAGACAAGTGGCAGGATCAGGAATAAAAACCAGGAAACATCATACTCGATCCATTGCTTAACTCAGCAGAATACAAATGCCTGATACTCAAATTGAGTCCATAGTCATATGTCCTCTTCCTAATTGAGGGATTTGTGGCATGTAAGGGTTTCAAAATATCAGAGAATTTTAAGGTCCAAAACCCCCTCCAAACCCAGCTAGCTCAGCCTTCAAGTGATTATCTAATTATCCCAACTTATACGTGGATTCAGAGTGTTCATAAACAGCAAACATCAAGCCTCACTTTCTCCTGTGTCCCCCATATTACATCTAATAATTTGGACCTTTTTTTAAGTTTTTGTGTTGGTTAACCACCTCCTACTACAAAAGCAATTGGGCCTTTAATCTGTTTGGAATTTGTCTTGACAATGGCTCCTAGATGTGGATCCTTTTGATGCAGTTTTCTACTGGAACAAAGATGCTTCAGAAATGTGGTGGTTTTACTTCATCTGCTGTAATCAAGTCTTTACTTATCTTTTGACAAAATAAACCAATGGAGCTTCTTGTCTTTTACTCTAAAGCATTTATTCTGGTCTTCAAATCCTGTTGAAGCTGCTTGATATATTCTTTGCAACTATTTAGAGTCCTTTCTTTAAGAAAATGTAGACATTAGAATGATACCTAGGGTTACAGTGCATATGGTATCAGTGCTGCATATTGCTTATTCTAGTCATTTGTCCTGAGACTGTACTGCCCTTTTGCCCATAGTATTTTACTGGAGGCTCACATTTTCTCCTCTGATGTTTTCTGAATTCTTTTCAAAGGTGCAGCTCCCTTGGAGCTTCCCCTTCATGGTTCTGTAGTTCATGGCCTGTCTTCCATGTTTTTAAGCTTATATATTTGAGTATTCAAATGTTTTAAAAGCTGCTTGGAATGAAAGGGCCTGGACTTCCATGCGCTACGAATCACACTGTATGACTGACCTGTCATTAAGGTTGTTCAGTGGTCTGCCAAACTTGGTGTTACCTTCAAGTATCAGCTTCAGTGCTTTTTATATTTACTTCACGGTAGTTGATAAAATATTTAATACTATTGCATCAAACATAAATTCTTATGGTGCATTAGAAATACCCTTTATCAATAGTAGCCCACTGACAAACACTTTGTGAGACTTGTCAGCTGCGGACTGATGATCTATCTATCTATCTATCTATCTATCTATCTATCTATCTAATATTATGTCCAGTTCTGTTATTATATGCTGTTTATTTGAGCAGAATTGTCTTCTGGTGTTCAGCCAAATACCTTAAAAAATGTTTCATCTGTGCTTTCACCACTGTCATTCAAATTATATCAGGTTTATTTGACAAAAGCTCCTTTTACAAAGGAAGATCTAATGACATTAATATTGTATTCCTCTCCTTTAATGTTTTTATTAAACACTTCAGAGAGAAGCTGTTGTGCTATTTCCTCCAGGGTTGATGTTTCCTCCAGGCTAAACCATTCTACAATTATACATCTTGTCCTGTTTGGCTTTTTAAAACATTCACACAACATTATCATTCTTTTATTCTTCTGTTATCTTTCTTTTATTCCAAGATTAAAAATAAACCCCAGTGATCATAAATCTCCTCATTCAGCTCTTTTAAGAAATTGGAGCAAGTGGCCCAAGTCTGTGAAATTAAAAATAAAACATGTTTATTCCTGGTAGCTGATCAACATCCTCTTTTATTCTCATGGATTGAGAAATACTTTGTCATCTTGTGATATAAACACTTAGGTTCTTCATGTATTTATATCTGACAGAGAAAAAATATTGCATACTTCATAAATTTTAGAAGCTGAACCTTTTAAACAAAAAATTGCCATCTTGGTGTTATGATGGACTTTTGTATCAAGGTACAACTTTTTTTTTAACCACTAGTGCATCCTATAGTGATTTAAAGAATTCATCTTTCCATTGGATCACTAGGAAATGTTGCACATTACTTCCAACCTGAATAGTTGTGATTTGGCTTTATCCTTATGCTTTTATCTCTTAAACTAAAGCAGATCTCCTCTCTCAGATGGAGATTCCTGTAGCATGTAGATTTGGATCAGCTTGTAACCTACCTTTGGGTGAAATAAATGGAATTAGTTGGACACCTCACCCAGTATACTATAAGATTAAGGTTTTTTGTGTTCTTTGATGTTTTTTAACATATTTTTAAAAACATAGGCAAGATAACAGGCCACAGTATTATTAAATGGTTTCACTAATACTATATATATAATCAGTGGCTTTTGTCTGTACTTTCTTGATAGTTTCCTACTTTGACACTGAAGAATCACAGTTCGCCCCCTTCAGAACTGCTTTACAAAGGCATTTCATATTCAATTGGTTATGCACCAAGGCATGCATGCTCTTTTCATAGTCACTACTTGGAAGGCTTAGATACGGTTCCCATTGTGTGAGAGTTACTTACAGTCTTTGATCCTAAACCTATAATCTAGCAATGGCCTAAACTGAAATAATGTGTCTGAGTATATATTATTTTATGCATATCAAAGTGATAAGTAATCTGAATTTTAGCTATCTTATTGTTCTTCTCCAAAAAACCACCTTAGGTGTCATGACTATGTAGTATCTGGAAGTTGCTCTGTGGTTGTAGTTCAGTTGAGGTAGGACTGAAAGTTTCTGGGCAGTGTCACTTTCCCCAGTGTGCTGCCTCAGTCTGTCTCTCGCTGGCACCTGGAAAGCTTTATTAATAATGCTTCTTCAATAAAATTATAAGAAACTCCAAAGAAAAGTATACCCGTTTGCATATTTCCTCTTCTTGCCCTTATTTTTTTTGATCCAAGGGATCCTAGGACATTGAAATAAGCCTGCAGTCCTAAATTTTTGGTAATTGATGGTATAGAATGATCCTTATGTTTCTCTGTGCTAGTGGAAACTGTCACTTGCAGTTTGGTCACTGCCATTTGCTACCTCCTCACTTCCCTGTCCTCACCAGTGTCTTCAACATGTAATAATCAATAGTAATTGTAGTAATAGTAGTAATAATGTGATAGTAATGTTCCTTTAGTGGCATAGATTTTACGTTCAGTCTGGCAAAATGAAACTTGATTTTAGAAGGCAGTGACTATGCATCTTATACCTCTTACAGGAGCATGCAAGCCAAGTTTGCAGGACGTGATTAACATGAGGGGGTTTATTTCCTTGATTCAAGCTAATTTTAGGGTTTAACTTCCAGGGTCTAATACTTCTACATAAGCAAGGAAGAAAATGGCAAGAGGCTGATGATCTGCCTTTAAGAGGCACGTTAGCCTATGCAGGACAAAACAAATTTGTAGCACAGTGCAGAAACAGCAGTGGAGAACTTTTGTATTCTCTGGCTTCTGAACTTTTGTGGCTTTGTGAGGGACCTGGGACAGATGTCTCCAACCCATCTTTCCTTTTAGAAGGTCTTGGGAAATAATTCTTACCCTTAGTAATGCTTGTTGATAGACCTGCATGCAAATGATGGGTTTGCAGTAAGAGGTGTCAGGCGTGTGAGTGCCAGAACAATATGAGATTCTTGTGCTTTGAAGAGCAAAGAAATTGTGTTACAAAACCATACAGACCTTATGACAGAGTGACTGAGGGGTTAGAGAAAAAACTTGCCTGTTTACTTACTATTTATATTGCTCCCAAAGCAAAATGGGGAAGCATGGGGTAGCTGAAAAATGCAACCCTTTCAAAGTGTATTGCCCTAGGGAAAGAAAGAGAAAAAAAGAGTATAGTAAAGTATAGAAAACAGCAGCACTTGCAGAGTGCCGTAATCATCACCACTAATCCTCTCCTTTTGAGTGCTTATGTGTGAAGGACCCAAGCCAAGCAGAACAATGACTGCCTTGGAATGGCAGGACACAGCGATGCTGGGAAGCATCATGGGCTGAACGCATTCTCTAGCAATGTACTTTTCAGCATTTTCCTCTTAATATTCTGCACATGGGGCTTTTTCATGTGTTTTTTTTTTTTTTTTTCTTTTTCTTAATTGCCTATTTGAAATAGTAAAATAATCAGAGCTGACATTGAGTTATTTGGAACAGGACTGTAGGCAATAATGTGCCCAATCCAGTATAGTTTACATTAGAAATACTCAAAAGCCCCTGTTGTCATTTTCTTTGTTTCCTCCCTCATCTGTGCTTCTTTCAGGTTTGCCTTTGCCAATGTGAAAAAAAAGAAATGTATGAAGGAGCATGCTTAGGTTCTGCAAAGTCCCATTGCCGTCCCATGTACAGCAAAGTTAGTTGCATTTTCTGAACTGATATCTTACTTCTGGATATACTGGAGGGTGTGGAAAGGCTGAATTTTCAGTCAAAAGTATTCTGGTGTAATCTCACCTCCACCAGTCTTTTCTCTAGGAAATGGTAACTCCATCCTTGTGTGGTGTTTGTCGTGGTTTAACCCCAGCCAGCAGCCAAGCACTGTGCAGCCACCGGCAAGGTGGGGGAGAGAATCAAAAGGGCAAAACTGAGAACACTCGTGGGTTGAGATAAAGACAATTTAATAGAAAAAAACAAAAGCCACATACGCAAGCAAAGCAAAACAAGGAATTAATTACCTGCTTCCCATGGCAGGCAGTTGTTCAGCCATCTCCAGGAGAGCAGGGCCCCGTCACATGTAACAGTGATTTGGGAAGACAAACACCATCACTCCAAATGTCCCTCCCCTCCTCCTCCTTACTCCCACTTTCTATACTGAGCATGATGGTCTGGAATATCCCTTTGGGCACTTGGGGTTGGCTGTCCTGGCTGAGTCTCCTCCCAACTTCCTTGCTAGTGTGACAATATGGAAAGCAGAAAGGCCTTGGCTCTGTGTAAGCCCTGCTCAGCAATAACAAAAACATCTCTCTGTTATCAACGTGTGTTCGGCACAAATCCAAAGCACAGCCCCATACCAGCCACTGTGAAGAAAATTAACTTCACCTCAGCCCAAACCAGCACAGTGTTTCCATAAAAAGATATGCTCTTGCTTTGTGAGCTACTTTCAGGGAAAAAGAAGGATAGCAGTTACTAGAATGCCAAGCAGTTTGTTGGTCACAGAGCTGCATAAGAACAGAATGTGGGGATCTGCATGCAGATAATGTGTATTCTTCTAATGCTACTTTTACGGTCCTGGATAAACATGGGCTGGGCATCAGTTAGGGGGTGGTGAGCAATTGTGTGGTGCATCACTTGTCTGTCTTGAGTTTTATTCCTCTTCCCTTTGTTGTCTCCTTTTTCTTCATCTTCGTTATTATTATTATTAGTAGTAGTATGAAACTGTTCTTATCTCAGCTTACAGGTTTTACCTTTTATTTTATTTATGATTCTCTCCCATGTAGTGCTTTGTTGCTATCTAGGGTTAAACCACAACAGCATAGCCTAAAAATCACAAGCGAAGGCATGAGTACGCACATACACATATATGCACATAGAGCAGAGTGCATGCAGGTCCTGTTTACAAATGTGTACAAACCCACATACATGCCTTCAGTAGCTACCAGTGTGGATCTCTACGTGAATACATAAGTATATGTACTTTCTTATGCATCTATGCACAGTATATGGATATGTATATATATGTCAGTACATCCAGGCAAACAAATATAGCATGTAGGTTGATTACATGTCCAAAAGTCCAACCACTCCTGCACTGAGGAATACATCTGAGTTTTTGCTTCCAGGAATTTTTTCAAGTTCAATATGTCAGCCATTTTCTCTTATTCCCTTCTTTTTCCCTTCATCTGCCAGTAAAACACACAAACAAGTTTTCTTGATATATTAGAAAAAGAATGGCTGACTGATTTCTATGTATTTTGCTATTTTTGACAGTGTTTGCTCAGTGCAAGGAGAATAAAACTGCTGTAGAGGAGAAACAGTAGGTTCTTTGAGTGCCACATAGACAAAAGAATCATTTCTGTATTCTGGTCAAGGTGGTCTGGGTAATAACAATACCCTCTCCTCCAAAAAAGGCAACTCCAGAAATGGAAGTTCACCATGTTCTGAGACAGTTGCCATCACAGTAGTACCTCAGTGCTCCGTAAAGGTTGGAAAAGGTTGGTGGGAATTAAACCTCTACAGTACATGAGAAGTCCACTTAAACAGAAAGGTTGTGGGGAATTCCCGCAAGAGTGGCTAAGGCAGATTTTATTTTATGCCGGCAAATGTTTGATGAATGTAAGCTCTATTGCTCTGCTTAAGATCTGGTATAGATAATTCTTAAGCAGTAAGACAGTACTGAGCTAAACAGAAAATGTAAGTAAATTAGTCTTGTATCAAAGAAGCTTTCTTAGATGTGAGATCAGTCTTCCTTGGGCTCCACACAGTGGAGATGGGAACCCCATGCCTGGGTGCATTAAAATGGCATTGTAACAAAAGCAAACAAACTGAGGGAAATGTTTACTACTGTTCAGTATTTACATTATAGAATTTCAAAACTGAAAGAGAATAGTAGATTATTTGCACTGATATGTGTTACCAAAATTTTTTCTCCAGCTATGCCTTAGGCACAGGGCAGTAATTAGGAAGAAGAAATATTCTTTTTTTGCCATCTATTGACTTGTAGGAATTCAGTTCCCTCTTTCACTTTCTCAAAATCAGGGATAGTGGCCCTTAATGAGGGAGTGGAAGACAATACAATATTAAATAAACTAAAGCCAAGACACTAATATTCACAGAGTAACTTAGACTGCTCTGTAGGAATTTATTGTAGAAAGTATTTCTACAATGGTGTGCTTTTTTTTTAGCTCCCTTTGTGCTGGGAACCAGCTAATCAGGTGTCTCTTTTGCCTGGTGCTTAGTGCCGACTCCAGTCCTGACCTCTCTCCTTTCTGAAGAGCTCTCTCTCCTCCTGATTGCAGCAGCCCACCTACTTTGAGAAGGAAGTGTAATCTGGTGCTGAATTGGGTGCTGAGGTCCTCATCTGTCTCCATTCCTGCTTCTCATTTCAGTGCTTCCACTGGAAAACGTCACCCGTATTTGCTTTCGTTTCTGCTTTCACGTGCTTTCCTTGAAGTTCTCTCACTGTGGCAGCAGTTCTGGCTGTGCTGAATGCTTCATATCCGCTCCTGTCCCCCGGGAGCTGCTGGACTTGTGCTCCATGCACACAGCTTCCAGATCAAAGCAAGGGAGGAAGGTGAAGTTTTGTCAGCAGCCTTGGTGAACCTTGGTAGTGCCACTGGGAAGAGTATGAGTACTCTTCCCCAAAAAACTTGTAAAGGTGGTGGGGGCAGGGGAGAATTTGGTTAGTAAGAGTTTCTCTGGAGGCAAGATGAAACCATATGAACAGCTGAGGGGGGACTGTCCCATTCCAAGCCTTCCTTTATTGGTCTCAAACAGTGTTGCACTGCGCACAAAAGCTGTGGCTCGTGCAGCTGGGTGGCTTCTGGATGAATAGATGAACTAGGCTTTTTGGCATTGTGGCAACTGGGGCTCAGTCCCAAGTAGAAGATAGGTATTGAATTTTTTTTTTTTAAGTTTTTCCCCCCTCTTTTTTTTAGTGCTGCAAGCTTAGAGATGAAGGTCACAGATAAGAGAGTTTTTAGATACACATGAGAGAAAGATATAAAAGTGCTTATGGTTCTTTTTCTCACATCAGGTTGGGGGTTATAAGATGACAGTATTTTTCTCTTGATGCCTCTTGCAGGTAGGGAATTAACTACATTCCCTGCCCTCTACAGCAAATATTCAAGCAAATAGTTAGCTCATCACATCCCTGTTTTCACACAACATAAGGCCCAGTGCAGATAAATGGTTGGGGAATCCTACCTTTGAAGGGTTTGAGCTATGTTCCATGCCATAGAATTTGAAGAGAGATGAGCAGAGAGATCCTGGAGAGATGTCAGTGTTGGCAAGTTATGGCACAGGGCAAAAAGAGAGGCATTAAAAAAGAAGTTTAGAATGCCATTGTATTTTGGGCTAGACATATGGAGACAGTCCTTCTCCTTCTCACCAGTCCATCTGGACCTGTGACAGATGGGTGTCAGCCATGGGATAGTGTCATCCTGCCAATGGGAGTTCTTCAGCAGACCCAGAGTGTCTTTGGTCTCTCACAGGAGGAGAGCCTAGCTGAAGGCGTGCCTCTTCTTTGGGCGACACTGCCCATGGAGGGAGATGTCAGTGCCCCTGAGACCTTTGTGCTAAGGCTGAGGGAGGGAGACATGCTGGGTTGCAGCACCCTCAGCTTCTAGAGCTACAACACAGACACCATGCTGCTGCAGTGGCACCACTTTTAGTCTGTACAATACTAAATCCACTAAATGCTTCCTCTGTTGCTGTAATCTCATTGTTACTTGAGCAGTGCTCACTTTTGAGCATGTGCTCTCCCATATGTAATGCTAAATACTTTCAAATTGATTTTTGCTGGGCAAGTGACAAAAACATAGAAGATGCTGCTGTGGTTGGCACAATTTGCTTAGCATTTGCTTTGCTTACATTGGAAACCTCTGCAGTGAGACTAATGCTTGCCTGGCATGTGGAGACTGAACTACTTTCTTGTACCTACCAGGGATATTCTAGTGAAGGAGCCCCAAGGCATACTGGCTAGGGAAGGTAGGTCCAAAGGAGTTTCCTCCAGCTGACATTTGTTTTCATTGCTACTGGTAAGATTAATTTTTTAAAATGTAAATCCATGAAATACGTAAAACTGAATTCACATGTTACATTCTGATGTTTTCTGAATCTAATTATTTCATATTGATTATTGAGCTGACCCCAAATAATCTGGAGCCAGTTTAACGCAAACTGTATTTTCCTGTCCAGTGCAGTTCGTGTGTCCTGTAGGGCCCTTGTGTCTCTTCTCCCAGAGGGACCAGAGTATTTGGTTAAGCTGCTTTGTGGGAAAACCAGTCATATGTCTCTGATGATGTCAGGTGGGACACTGACATTGTGTCATGTGAAAGTATTTCCTGAGGGAATGGAGACCAGAGGCAAATTGCAAGTAAATGCAATGCCTGAAAAATACTGGTTAACATAAACCAGTTAAATTCGTGCAAAAGTTTTTCTGTTAAGTTTGATAAAACTAAACTTGCCCTTTTGGGTTGTTACAGATTGTAGTGAAGCAATTCATTGCTAATTCTCTGTGAAGCAAATGGAATTCTGTGTTAGAAAGAATGCTTCTGATGGAAGCATTCACCCAGCCATACTAAACAGATCTATTTCCTGAGATAGGTCTTTTGTACTTGCACAACCTTAGGTGGATTTGAAATACAATGATATCACTAAACAGAGTGTTATTTGCTAAGTCATTGTCTGATAGACTTTTCAGTGTAATAAGGTTCAAGCCTTAGATGATCAATGGGGCCATCCTAAAATAATTCCTCTCAGCCTTTCAGATGAAATTCTTAAGACACTTGACAGTAATCATTTCCTCACTTAATCATCACTGAACCAAGCTCGACAGATTTAGCTTGTGCTTGCTAGACAAATCTGAGATTTCAGGATGCATTTGGGAGGAGCAGAGTATTCTGTAACTGGTGAATGTCTGTATAAGCTCACTACAGAACTGGATGTAATTGAAGTCAACTCCTGCATGCTGGTAATGAAGCTGCTGTGATAATGATTTTTTAGAAAAAAATTTTTAAAAATAATTATTTATTTTTTATTTTAGCTCTCAAGCCTTCATTCACTAGGAAGGTAATTTTTAAATTTAAGCTCTTCAAATTTGTGAGGTGTCAATATTGTGTTAATATAAGGTTTATTCTTCCTTTCTGTGCTTGAACACTAGGTAAGTCCTTAGATACATAGTAATTTGCTCTTGCACATGTTCCTCTACCCTTCCCACACCCCCCAACACAGAATCATAGAAAATAAAACTAGAATGGACCATGAGAGGTTATCTACTCCTTTACACTTCCACTGTCCCAAAACAAAATCAATGACATCTAAGTGAGTCTTGACAACAATTTTTTTAAAAGCCTCCAGTGACTGTTGCTCTTCAGACAATCTCTTCCAGTGCTTCACTGTTCTTAAAAAACCCCCTTTTTCTAACACTTTCTTGCTGTGTTTTTTGCCAATTATTTCTTGTTCTTTTCAGCATGGGTACAAACAAGAGGTTGTTCCTTTCTGCTTTGTAGCAGCCCTTTTCTATTTGAACACTTTATAGTGTCTCCTTTCAAACTTTTTTCAATTTTCTAGACCCCTGGTTATTTTCATTGCTCTTGTCAGGACTCTTTCCAGTAGTTCCACTCCTTTCTTGAAGCACAATTCTCCAAAATGGAGATGATCTCCAGCAGAATACAGCACTATCTCTTTATATGTGTCCATACATTCCAGCATGCATCTTTCAACCCACCCAATGAATGATGTTCTCTGTGTAGCTAGTGTTTATTTCTTCTATTTTGTTTTACCTCTGCACTAGGCTCAGTGTAAAACTGAGAATTTCCTCATTATTGTATATGGATGAATATTTTCAAAGTACAGACATATCTTCTCTATGTCCTTATATCCAGAAATACATCTAAGGTACAAATTGCTTTTCAGGGCTAACATGAGGTATATCTGTGTCTGTGGCATAGGTGAGGAACATCACAGCTGGCTGACTTGTCCCTGTCCTGCAGCTTTTTTCTTCTCTGTTACTAGGCCAAATGGAGGTTGAATAGAACATAAACAAGAGGAAAGTTCATTTTGTGCACCTGAATCTACAGTGAAATGCCTTAAACACTTTGCTATGACACAAAGGTGAACTATGCTACTGTCAAATACCAGACAGTTAGTTTTCTACATTTGTATTAACAATCAGCTAGTTTTTTTGGAAACAGAATGAGAAATCTAAATCTAATTTCTCAGAGTATTTTTTAGCTTTAGCAGTAAAGACAAAGTATCTCCTTGTATTATTCACTTACAGATTTTGGCTAATGAGCACTTCTGCAAAACCAGTTCCACAGTCTCAAGGTGGCTGCTGTGATATGAGGAATATACTTTAGAAGATATTGAGTTTAGATGCTTTCTTACCATTGCTTAGAAAAATCTGTAGGAAAGTGATGTTTTAAGAAATATAGAAATGATAACATTTCCTGTGATCCCTTTCTTCACTTCTTGTAGAACTTGAAGTTTGTGTAGCAAAAAAGGAAGAGGACTTGGTGCTTCCATCGCAAAAGAGCATTCATCCTCAAATCACAGTTAATGCTAAAACCAATTCTACTTAATCTTACTGCTGCCTTTTTCTTAGATGAGGAAACTGCTGTAGTCTTTGAGGCTACAGAATCCTTCAGCAGCATTTCTCTTTCAACTATAAAAAGGTTTCTTCCTGATTTAGACAGTGTCATGAGTTTTCACAAATAAATATATATAATTTCTAATGTTCCCCTCATGTTTATCTCAGGATGAAGTTGTGGGGTCTGCAGTGACATCACGAGGGCCGCATGCCTGTGCCTGGTTGTATGCAGACTCCACAGCTACTGCCGTGTCATTGATGGCCATGTGGCCGTTGTGATGTCCCTTTTGGGATCAAAGGACGGTTGTGACCCCAGTGAAGCCCTGGGTCCTCTGTCTTCTCTATCTGTTGAGGAAACATTTTCACGAAACCAGTTAAAGAAATTCCACCCTGCCTTTTTCACTCCTGTTTTATTGGCACCTTGAATGCCTTTATATCTGACTTCAGGGAGTGCTTCTCTGTATCGTCCTGCAAGTCTTTTGAAACTAAATCAATCTCTTTTCTCTTCCGGAATTCTCTACAAAACTTGAAGTTATTCAGAAACCATAATTGATTTGTAAGGTGGAAAAAAATTTTGTAGGGAAGCTTGAAATACTTCTGCCTTATTGTTTAGGTGTTTTATTCACCATACTCTTATTTTTACCTTGGAGTGAAGGAAACTTTCCTATCTGACCATCCAGGAGCCAGCCACTCTGTCAGTCACACACGCAGCACCTACGCTAGGTAGAGACCCCTTTGCAGCTACACGTACCATTCTCACGTGGTCAGGCAAGGTTTCCTTACCAGCTCAACTGTGGGTTTCCTATAATAGAATATCAAATCTCTGGATCCTTAAAACAGTTTAATCTTGGTTCAATAACTAAATAACAGCTAGAGTTTGGTGCCTCTGAGGAGGGGCCCTGAACAAAGGAATCCCTGGGCTTTTATGCCCCACAGTCTAAGTGCCCCAAAGTCTGGAGTCATTGGTTCCTGCTGTGTCTCTGAGTAGCTGATCACCTGGCTGGGCCACAGGTCCCCATGCTCTATGTTGTCCAAAGGGTTGGCAGTTCATGGCCTCTTTCCTTGGGCTCCTCCCACCCAGAGCTCAACCTGCAGCTTACACTGCAGCTGCAAACCAAGCTACCTGCACTGAATGGATTCTTCAGCGCTGGGTGAACACATATTCTTTCTTAAACATAATTCAGATGAAATCTAGACTTACATTGCTCTATTCAACATTTCACAAATCATATTTGAGTCTTGATTGTTTGCTTTCAGTTACTTTTCAGCAATGTTCAATGTATTGTTTTATGCAATAGGTAAATTAACTCTTTCATTATGGGTAATGGTGATGGTGTTTATTACCTGAATACAGTTGTCACCCCAGTAAAACATCAAATATATTTAGACCAGGTATCTGCAGTCCATGTAGAGGTATTTAAATAAGTGTAGGAACTTTAGGTACCTATCACTGAAGCCTTGGATTGCTTCATACATAGTCTGCCCCAAGCACAAAGTAAAGTGCTGCTAATCTGGTGTGTTTGTTTCTTCATGCTTGTCAGGGCAGGCTAGAAAAACACAGGTCTAATAAACCAATGGATAAAGTGTAATTTTTTTTTGCTGTAGGAACTTTTTTGGTTATGTGCAGGTACCTTTAAAGAGGTCTTGGGCTCTAGCCTGAATATCTAGCATTTAGCCTTTGGGAGAATTGATATGGGCAGTTGGGGAAGGGGTGCAGCCTGTGACAGAGAAAAGCAATATCCAGCCTTGGATTGCTTCATACATAGTCTGCCCCAAGCACAAAGTAAAGTGCTGCTAATCTGGTGTGTTTGTTTCTTCATGCTTGTCAGGGCAGGCTAGAAAAACACAGGTCTAATAAACCAATGGATAAAGTGTAATTTTTTTTTGCTGTAGGAACTTTTTTGGTTATGTGCAGGTGCCTTTAAAGAGGTCTTGGGCTCTAGCCTGAATATCTAGCATTTAGCCTTTGGGAGAATTGATATGGGCAGTTGGGGAAGGGGTGCAGCCTGTGACAGAGAAAAGCAATATCCAGGGTGCAATAGGTGAACAATTTGGCTGGCCTTCAGAGGTGCTCTTCCTAGCTAGCTAAATATATGCAGCCTTCAGGTTATTGCTTTTTTTTCATGATGGTTCTAATTTCCCAGGCTATCGTTGGCCATTTCCCCTTTGGAGCATGCCTGTGTCCAGCCTGTACCAAAAATCATGTTTCCTGCTTAATAACACCAACTTGGAGAGGAATTTTTATATTGGCTACTGGCCAAACATAGCACATAATTTTTCTTTCCTTTTTGTTGCTCCCTTGCTATCTGCAACTTCACTTGATTGCAGAGATATGCTTTTCATCATTGTGAAAAGCCATCTGATTAGAGCTGTCATTAACCCATGAGTGAAACTTATAAGAAGTTTAGCTGGAGAAATTCCTTGAATGCTTCAGAATTGCAAAGTTGCCATTTTAAAGAAACCTCAAAACTAGATTGCGGATTTGTTTTAGCTCTGCCTAAAACAAGCTCTTCTTTCTCAGCAGATTTATAGGAAACATGATTTAATGCATATATTTTTTTCCCTCAGAATGTTTTAGATGTCATGAAATTCTACTGCTGATTATTAGGACCATGTGTATCTGGACTATCCCCTTCCTGACCATCCATTTATACTGGTCTAATTTATTAAACAAAGACATTTTATGGTCAATATTCCTTTGTTAAAATGTATTTAGAAACAGTCCTCATGGAAAAGGAAAATACATTTATTTTCTTTACTCTTGTTTCATTTTTGCAATATAAAGCAATTTTAAGATTGGAGGAATGAAAGTTACTTTTCAAATGCTCTGTGGATACCTTTTGCCAATAATTTTCTTCCCCCTTCTCTTTTCTGCCTTCTTTCCCATAATAAAGGAGATGTGTATGTCTGTATCAGGAATCACGTCCTTGACTCCCTTAGACCTTCTCTGATACACATATCAAACCTGGGATGAGCTCAAGCTTGTCTCTTTTTAAACAGACAAGATTGGCATTGTTCAGAAAGCACCTGACATAAATGGACAAGTGTACGGGCACTGCTTTCATTCCTTTGCTTAGTTCTCACTTGCTATGGAAGCCGTGTGTGGCACTAGAAAACTCCTAGAGAGGAACAGCATTCTGAGACAGTCATGATCTCATTTGAATTTAGAAGAGCGAGTTTCAGTAGGTATTTTGGCATATACTGAAGAGCCTTCAAGTTAGTTCAGAGGTTGCTCATAATATCAGACCACAAGGTAGGAAGTGCTATGCAGATGGTAGATTCTACTACTGGCAGAAGGCTTGCTCAGTGAAACATGAAAATGTTTCTTTGACTTGCAGCAGGTGACTCTAAGAAATTATATTTCTTCTGTTTCTTGAAGCTTATATATTTGAACGATAGAATCAAGTTTTTTGTCCAAGACTTTTTGCTTGCCTTCTTTTTTCAGTTGAATGTTTTAAGGTAGGATCACAAACATGTAAAAATATGAAAAAAGCTTCACTGAAAGCACTGATGACAAGTCAGACCAGAATTGACAATAGCATCTTCTCCTTTACCAGGCAGTTTTAGCAGTTGGGAAGGATGTGCTTCATCTTTCCTGGAAACTGAACTGAAGCATCTGTTGATTTCATTAAAACACAAAGATTCATAGGTTATGAGGCCAGAAAGAACCATTATGATAATCTAGGCTGATTTGCTGTATAATTAATTCCTCTCTCACTATATCTTTTAGAGAAAACAGGTTACTATTTTAATTTAAAATTTGCCAGTAGCAGAGAACACACCATAACCTGTAGTAAATTATTTCAGTAGGAAATTACCCTCACGTAAAAATAAGTCATAATATTTTAAAATGTGAATTTCTCTAACTTCAATCTCTAGCCCCCAGATCTCATTGTCCCTTTGTCACATGCATTGAAGAGCCCTCTATTGCCAAATTCCATTTTCTGCACAGGTACTTGTAGATTGCAATCAAATCACATTTTAACCTCTACCTATTAAACAGAATGAATTTGAATGTTTTCCACTATGGGACATGCATTCCAGTCATTTAATTATATTCCCTCTTCTCAATCTTGAACCTTTGGTTTAACAATTGAACTGCCATTATCAGAAACTGCCTTAGCATTTCTCCATTCCTGCCAAGGATTCACATTGGTTTTACACCCAAGGATTATTTCTATACTTTTCTTTTATTGTTATGGTGAGAATTACGGTGTACTTGATTATACATCAAGATGTTGATGTCCAAATATGTCTGTCAATAATACCTCAAGTCAGCTATGGAAACGCTTGCACTTTTTCCATAAACATAGGTGCTTTTTAGATTTCTCAGGCTACATGTTTTGTCTTTGAGATTTTTAGAAGAAAATAATTTAGAACAACACTTGAATAACAGAGATTCAGATTGGGGTGGATATGTTTCTTTGAAAAGATTAATTCAGAACTCTTGTATCTATTCAAAACCCTTTCTCCTCTCTTCCCGAGGTCTTCCTTTGTGCTTGCTTTCTTGGTCTGTTCTTTTCAATCTTAGCCTCAGATTCTGAGGCTAACAATGACAAAGTCATTGTTAGTGACTTTCTTGATTACAAATAAATTTATGTAATTTTTTTTCTAGTTCCTTTGAAAGCATTCTGTCTCAAGGATTCTCCAGCTGTGGTACTTGTGTGACTAATGAAACACAAAGCAGTCAGCATCAAACCTCAAGTAAACCCAGAGGCAAACCCTCTGCATTTCCCCAGAAAAGATGGGACCTGTTACTCAAGTATCAAATACATCAAGGAAGGAGATGTAACCTGTATGTGGCTCAGCTCTATGTGGCAGCTGCTTATGTGTATATGATATTCCCTCTATCAGCAACCCGCAGAGATTGCTGAAAACAGATCACTGAGTCATGGCTAGATACAACCCAGCACCACCCATCAATCATATGTAGGGTAGTGTGCTACCTGATTACTCCCCTCATGTATGGAAAGATTGGGTCAAGATACAGTTTAGAGGAGTGCTGGCTTGAGCAATTTTTAGTGGTATCCTATAAGGGCAGCTCTCCTACCTTAGGATCCTTAAAACCATAACTCATTCAGGCCTGGTGTTCTCCTGCCCACCAAAGCAACTCCATACTGTGGTGAAACCAAAAATTCAATGTTGCACCACAGCTGTAAGCCCTGGTGGGCCTGAAGAATGGTCAATCCATGCACCCAGTACAGTGTCTCCAATAGTGGAGGGTGCAAGTGCTGTCTAGGGAGAACACATGAGCATGGCTGCTATCAGTGGCGCCTTTCCTTAGATTCCCACAGCACACACTGCTGTTGGTTTGCATTTGCTGGAAGACACACTCCTTCATTTTTCCTTTAGTATCAGTTTGTGGATTATTTGCTGTCCATTTTTATTTCTGGTTCTTTTTGCATCTTCTATTGCACCCTGCTTCCATGACCTTCCCTGGCAGCAAGTTCCAGAAGTTCACTACCCTTTGTGTAAATAAGTACTTCTAAAAATCCGTTTTATTCTGATTTCATACAAGTTTCAGCAAGTGCCTCTAACTCTGTTATTTCTGGTTTGGCAAAGAGCAGTTCTACATTAACCTTCTCCATCTTCTGTAAACTTCAATCATATTTTTCTCAGTCCTCTCCAAATATGAGCTTGGCCTTTTCATGCTATCCTCATAAAGCATCCTGTTCCATCCTTTTAGTTGCTCTATTTATTTCTTCTTTCTCCTTGAGAAGCAGAGATGGGATTTCATGCAGTGCTCAGAGCTAAAGTCTGACTGAGGTGCACCTCATTGTCTGGCAGGAGAGGAGGCTCTAATGCACCTCCTTGCTGTGTCAGTGGAAGGAGGTGTGTGGTCTCTCTAATGAGAGCATTTGACACGATTAATCTGTAGAATAAAACTACTACAGTCTCATAAATTGAGAATGTATTTTATCCCTGTTGCAGATATTAATAGACTTGATGTTTCTGATGCCTGTGTGAGGGCAGAGCATATTATTAGGAATTGGAGCAAAAGAAGCTACTGTGGGTCAATACCGTCCTCTGCTGGGAGGAACTAGAGCTTTGTGCCATTTCTCCAGATGGGATTTAACAGCTGGCTTCTCCTTTCTCTCTGTGTTTTGCCTTTGCAACAGGAAAATCTGATGCTGTGCTGACTGCACTAGTGAAATTCTCCTTTAATGCTTAGAGAAAGCTGGAAAATTTTTGCTAGCTACGAATGTACTGAATTGCGATTTCATTTATTTTTTCATCCTGAAATCACCTAATTTATAAGCATCATTCTTTCCCTTGTTTGCCTTTTAATATTTACCACATAGGCATTTCTCTGACTTTCCTGTCCTAATTGTACAAGTTGCAATGCATATCTCAATTCCCTTCTATTTTTGTAACAAATTGCTGACAACTCACGCTGATAGGATTTTGAAAGCAGAAATCAAATGTGTGTATGTGTATGCTATATGACACAGACATAAAGTATTTTAGAATAATGACTCCTTAGAAGAAATCAGAGTCTTCAGTAGTATCACTGAACAAGAATTCAATAAAAATTGTGCTAGTTGCAGAAGTGGTTTTGCTTGCTGTGTGTTCTAGCTCTGCATTTAGCAGGCATGGAAGGTGACTGAGAGGAAGTACAGTTTACATGTATTTCAGTTTTGTGCCTTCTCCAGTTCCTGCCTCTATGAGAACGGCATGGGCAGAGAAGAGTCTGCTTTCCAGAAATTAATTGTGTACCTGAGAGAAAGAGAAGAGTAGGTCTGGGCTCCTGAGTATGCTCAGGAGTGCTTGCCTGCTTGACACTCTTCTCTTGGCTAATTTCAATACATGTAGCAACAACAGAGCCCAGAGTTGTGGTCCTTAACCAGGAAAAGTGAGAGTTCAGGAACTGAAAATGTACAGGTTTTTATTTGTTAGCACAGAAATTGTAGGTTTCTTGAAGCAAGGATAAGCTATAGAGATATCTCCACGGCAAGTTTGTGTCAATAGTGATCTAAGAGTTCTCGGTCAGAGAAATTTTAAGTCTTTGTTATTTTTTTCTTTAAGAGCCACAGGGTAATCACTAGCAGTTCACAGCAACTTGCTGAAATTCTTTTGCATCTCTCTCCTAGTAGCTAAGTAGGCTTATAGGAATAATAGAGAAATGACAGTGGTGGTACCACGTTCCCTGCTGTGGCTAGTAGAGATGGACATGGAGGTTACACTTTGTTATGTATTTTGTATGGGATTTATGCAAATATAACAGCACGATACCAGACACACACTGGATTTTATGTACAGAAGCTTTTACAGCCGAGTGGGCCTGTGGTAGAGTTAATTGTTCTCACTGCCCTTCAGTTAAATATTCTCTTCTGACTGCTTATCTGATCTATAGCCATTGCAAAGTACCCATTGCTGTGATTTCTATACACTCTCCTGGTTCAACTCACCCCCTCTGTCATGATGTCAGACTCTTGCGCTGTCTCCTTTCTTCTCCCCACTGCCTTTTGGGAAAAGTTTATCTCCCATGGCTGAAAGTAATTGGGGTATTTGTATTGTATGCAGGATTGATGTATGATACTTTTCCTTGTGTCTGGCAGGTTGTTTATAAGAATAACGACATTCGTCTGGAGCTGTCTCGCTTGGCACGGATTGGTGATACTAAGATGAAGATCTATGGTGAAGTGAAATTCATATGTGAAAATGTGGCTACACTGGATCCCATCAGCTTTGAGACACCTGAGGCCTATATTAGCCTGCCTAAATGGAATACCAAAAGGATGGGCTCCATCTCATTTGATTTCCGAACCACTGAACCCAATGGACTGATCCTTTTCACCCATGGCAAGCCTCAGGAGAGGAAAGATACCAGAAGCCAGAAAAATACAAAGGTAGATTTCTTTGCAGTTGAGCTTCTAGATGGAAACCTCTACTTGCTGCTGGACATGGGCTCTGGGACCATTAAAGTCAAGGCCACCCAGAAGAAAGCCAATGATGGAGAGTGGTATCATGTGGATATTCAACGAGATGGAAGATCAGGTGGAGTTATAACTTTTTCTTAAATAAATTCATATTTCAGATATAGACCTAGGGCTATGTATTAATTCTCAGAACATTCAAAACCTGTTAGATATCAGTCACCTCCTTTAGAAAGCTTAGTGTTACTCTAGTTGTGTTTATCCAGCAAAGCAAAGATGTGAATGGCAAAGTTTTCATTAAATGTTTAGTGTGAACATTGGATAGCACATCACAGTTTATTAATGTTTTATTCACAATCCTCAGATATTCTGGGCCTATCTTTGCAATTGCATGCATAGTTACAGTGATGACTTCTTTGTAGGCCATGGTAAGGTTTAAGGTCCTTCAGGACCATTGTTCTCAGTTTGAGAAATTCTTACTGATCTACTTTGGGTTTCTGCATTTGGGATGTTGTAGTGAGAAAAATAAGAGTAATGGGCACAACCAATAACAAAATTATGGCAACAAATCAACATTTTCATCCCGTTCTGTGTCCTTTAGTATTCTGTAGTTTTGATTAGCTTTCTTTACTCTCTTGGATGACAGATTATAGTCTTAAAATCTGAGTCAGCGTTCAGTGGATGTTTCTTTCCTTTCTTTGCAGTTTCTCATTTTTGAATATGGGTTTTAGTTTATTTCTAAAAATACAACTACCATGCAATTGCCAAGAGATATTTTTATTGTTTCCAGTGCTGAATATCAAGCTAACCTACTCATGATGTACTCTGAAATTGTGGGGGAAAAAAAAAATGCTCAAATACTGTAACTTCATCTAGAGAATAGCAATTGTACTTCAATTTTATCTGAACCACTGGGATCTCAAAGCCTTCACTTCAAAAGGAATTTTGCTTGCATTTGCAAGTGGATTTGAGATTTGTCTGGTGATCTCCAGATGATAGTTTTAGGTCCCTACTTTTATGTTTCCAGTTGCTGAATACCATCAATATAGAGAAAGCAGTGCTAGAATTTGCTTCCCCTGAGTTTTTAGAAGAGCTGACTTTGAGATACCATGCAAAGCCTAGCTGTTTGAATAGGTCTTTGCCTGAAGCTATTTTTTCCTTTGATGATGTGAGTAGTTTCTTTGTATTTGGCATGGTGCTCTGCTTGGACTTAATATGTGTGGTTATATTGCTATCTCCTAAAGACATCGATAGGAGCATTTTACAAAGGAAGACATAAATAAATAAATGGAGCTTTGATTTCTTTCAAATTGCTAAAATTTAATTAACTTCCTGGGATAAACTCAATTAGTTGTGTTTCGTACTGACTTCAGTTTTGCCTGCTCACTTGGGTGCTGTCTCATCCCTGAAGAAGCAGCTTAGGAGAGACAGAAATGACACTAGGCTCTATGCAAAGAATGTTTGCAAAACCCTACTAGGACGGACACGTGTTCATTCGGACACATTCACAACAGGGTGTGGCAGACGGCATTGCTACTTGATGGATGACACTGTGGGACTGACTTGTTTGTCGCTTGGCAGGGAGGTTTGTGGTGTTCTGGACACTGATTAGAGGTAACAGATTTTGAATTAGAAACAGTTTTCTCAACAAGAAAGAACATGTTTGTGTGATGTCTTTTCTTTTTTTTTAATTTAAGTGTATTCTCTGCTCACAATGAATACTTGGTTAATGATCCTAATGACTGATGTCTTGTGTCCTGAGAAAACCAGGATATTGGCATTGATTTGTTCCCATCGTACCTTTAGCAAGCATCAGTCACTCTTATCCAGTGACACTTTGGATAGGTGTGAGAAAGGAATTCAAGATCTCTTCTTGTTTAGTCCTTGGCTTTTCTTCCACGTGTGGATTGGAGAATGGTTACACCTTGAAGATTTTTTTTTCCCCCCAATATGGATGACTATAATTTAGAAACTGAAATAATTAATTTACTTAATGGAGGCTAAAAACAGCTATTTGAGTTTAATGAGCTAGTGACCTAGAAGTTCTGATTCTTCTTACTAAAGCAGCAAGGCCTATATTAGGTGTCATATCTCCCCTTCTTTTTTCCCATTTTCTAACAGTCCGAAACTTCAGATTCTGCTGATCTTAGTAAAATAGCTTAAAAATTCAAATATTCACTGTTGCAGTGCACTAAGGCAGGGAAGCTTGGCAGTCATGCTCAGATAACCTGTGGCATCTCTAGTCCCCTTAGGCCTTGTGTATGCTTTGATCTGTGTTGGCCACCAGAGCAACAAAACCTGTTTTTGTCCTTCTACTCTGGCAGAAGCTGGCAGCATGGACATGGACACCTAACGTCCTGTAACCCTTCTGTCCGTGGGGAAAGCTCCCACCAAGTGTTCACAAAACCTGTCACAGTTTCTAGCCAGGTAACAGTGAGCATGTTACATAGGACAATGTTTTCATCTGGTCATCAGCTACAAAACATGCATGACTTCCCACCTGATCAGACACTGAAAATCTTACGGAAAGGTTTGGTTTACAGTTGTATCAGTGCACTGTTTGGTGTGCCAGTTCTGCCCTCAGTGGCTGGGGTGTTTTGGTCTGTTTGTTCTTTAGTCCAGCACAAAGTACCTAAGGCACTGCAGAGGAGATGCTTAGACGCTTCTGATTTCTCAAGATGGGCTTGGATCTAATCTAAGCAGAGTGGCAAACATGGGATTTGGAGGGAAAAAATTAAAAAAAAAGGATGTCAGCTTATGTGAGTGCTCCTTTCTAGGATCGATACAGAATTTCTCCATCTCAGCAGCTTGGTCTTAAAAGTGCTGTTTATCCAAACTAGTGCAATCTCCTTACAGGAATTATTGCAGGGTACAAAACACTCAGAATGTTTAGGTTACTGTCTAGCCTATTTCTGTTCATCATCTCACTGTCTTTCTCCAGGTTTTACACATCATGGTATCCAATATTTCTTGTCTTTTAGGGGGTTTCTATACCTTTGTGGCATTTGCACATGTTTGTTCTCTCTGCAGTAGCAGCTGTCTAGAGCTCAGCCCTCCAGTGTTTTGGTTCTAAGCTTTAGAGTAGTATGTACTCTACAGGCTGCTTTTGAGAAGTAGCAGTGGAGATGCTGGAAGGGGAGCTGTGTTCCCGTGGCTCTGTGACATGCTGCCTGTGTGACAGTATGTGTATTGTCACATCTTCTCTTTCTCTATTTTATAAAAGAGAAAATGCCTGTGGTGCTCCAGCTTGTTTATACAAAATGATTCATCAAATAACTGTGGTTTTCTTTGAGTCTCTAATTTGTTGCCTCTGTTGCTTCTGACACTCTGCTGCCTCTGACATTATTCCTTAATTATTACTGAACATCACACACATGGAATACCTTGTGTCTGTATCATACATGCAGTTTTCTAAGAAGACACCTCTTACAACTGAAGAAAAAGTGTGTGTACATGACTGTACTTTCTCACAGAGACAATAGCTAAAGTTAACTCTATCAGCTCTCCTTCCTTATTGTAGGGGTGTCTGATAAAAATGCAATGATGTGGAATTAATCTTAAAGCTTGGATAGTGTCTCCGAAGACAGACTGTTTTAATGACAAGGCAATTGGATGTGATGATGCTAGGGAGAGTGAATTGCTGATTTTTAGATGAGTGTCTAGTGGGCAGATGTCCCCATCACAGAAACTGCTGAATGCTCTTCAGAAGAGTACAGTGCTCTGGAATGTGAGAGATGTGCATTATGTTCTCTGTTTTTCTTTGGATGCACTGTCTGACCTTAAACAAGTCACTTTGCTTTTCTGTTCCTGTTTTAAATATTCTGATTATATTTCTGTATTATATGTTCTGATTATTTTATGTGCTGGGACAATTTCTTGAAATATATGTGAATGGCCTCAGTGCAGTATGCCCATATTTTATTTAGAGCATATGGAAGCTACCACAGTTTTAATAATAACTGTTCTTCAGAGATAAGTTTGTCTCTCTCACCCTCAATTTTCCTGTATAAAATGGAAATTAGAAAACTTTCTGTGTAAAACTGTACAATATTTTACTTTGGGACAAACTTCTGAAGATTTCTAGTTCAATCTAGGCTTTCTTCCAGGTCGTGTGCAGTTGCGCTTTGAATGCCTTCAGTCCGGTAGGCCCCTCTGAGGTTTCTGTTCCCATGTCTGGCCACTTTTGTGGTGAAAAATGTCCTTTTCTATGGAGTTGGAGATTCCCTTATATTGTGGCTTAGGAATGGTACTCTCCAATTCAGTGGTCCCATTGAGACTGTCCAAATCACATTGCTCACTTGCTTCCCCTAGCCATGTCCCTCCCAGCTACTGTAGAGAATTAACTCTGTTCTGGCTGGAACCAGGACACCTTACTGCAGCTTGTGTCTCTTGCCCCTACTTGTCTGCCATATCTCCAGGTCCTTTTCTGCAGAGTTGCTCCTTAGCCAGCTGGTTGCTAGCCTGTACTTATGTGTGAGGCTTTTCTGACCCAAGTGTAGGACTTTGTATTTATTAGTTTTAATTTGCATCAAACATTGCTATCAGTCCTTTGCTCCACCTTGTTAAGGTTTCTCTAAATGGTAACCCAGTGCTCCCTCCAATGCATCAACCATTCTCTCCATGTCACCTAAAAACATGTCTATGTTGGTCCCTCATCCAGGTCCAGGTCTGGAGGTACTGATGAAGTGTTTTCTGAAAGAGCTATATAGTGGGAATTAAAATGCTTTTGCTTTTCTTTTTACTCTCTAGTCCTTATGCCATCAAACTCCTGTGTGTTCTCAATAAGTTTTTGCTTTGCTGGATGAATACCATTGAATAATGCTCAGATTTAACATGTTATGATTTAGCCATTGAATTGTTATGCTTCTGACTTTATAATGCAATTTGCGATACAGACACATGATGATCAATCACTGCATGGAAGTATTTAGGACCTGTGGTTCAGGAGGAGAGGGATCTGTGTGAGAGACAGTGTTAGAATTCCATTTGGATAGGGAAGAATCTTCACTCTCCTGTGCTGAACCTTAAACTCACTCAGTTATTGGAAAAAAATGAACTAAACTGAGTTTGTAGTTGAAAGTGTTGATGTCTCCTTATCTTCCTCATTTAGGTACTATATCAGTGAACAGCCGACGCACCCCATTCACTGCTAGTGGGGAGAGTGAGATCCTGGATCTGGAAGGTGACATGTACCTTGGTGGGCTGCCAGAGAACCGGGCAGGACTCATCCTTCCCACAGAGCTCTGGACAGCAATGCTGAACTATGGCTATGTCGGCTGTATCCGAGACTTGTTCATTGATGGGCGAAGCAAGAACATCCGGCAGCTGGCAGAGGCACAGAACGCCGCAGGAGTCAAGTCCTCCTGCTCCCGCCTCAGCACCAAGCAGTGCGACAGCTACCCGTGTAAGAACAATGCAGTCTGCAAGGACGGCTGGAACCGCTTCATTTGTGACTGCACCGGCACCGGCTACTGGGGTAGAACGTGTGAGCGAGGTAAGCTGTGTTTTCTGACTTCAGTTACACGAAGCTGAAAGTGTGCTTGAGAAAAAGAACAAAATCCAGTGTTCCCACAAGACTCTCACCTGCCTTTGTTGGTCTTCCCAATGCTAAGTTCCAGTCCCCACACCGGGAGAACTTTCTTCTCTGTTTCCTTCCAGTCTTTTCCACCCTCATTTCATGAGTTTACTTGGCCACTTCACTCCCTAAGCCCTCTGAAGATCTTCTCTTTGGGTTTCAGAGTTTCTTTGACTAAGTATGGTTTGTCTCCTGAGGCAGAAAATGCAGCTGCATGTGAGAAGTCTCAAACAAATTGCTGGAGACTGTACCAAGTGTGAGCTTTAGTTATGGAGATTTTTCTTGCATGGGACGGACAATGAATCCCAGTTCTATCTAGGCTTCCTTTTTTTTGTGTAGTAGAATTTCCTTGATGACTGTTTATGAGTAAAGCCAGCTAAAGGGACAGTGTTAAAAGCAGCATGTCTCCAAGTTCACCTCTGATAAGGCAAATCTGTAGGAGATTAATGGGAGATTCTTTTTATCTTAATTGTACTCATCCAGAATTGTGATTTAAAGACATATGATTGGAGATATGAAGCCCAAGTGATGCTGGTGTAGGCAGGGAAATTTTCTATGTGTTATAGATCACATGGAAAGGAATTTACTAATAGAAGATATTTGAACTATATAAAGAACATAGGTGGTTCCTATTAATTGTTGTTATCCTTATTGTGCTGATGCCACCATCAGAACGAGGTAGGTGAGTGGTTTTACAGAAAAAGATAGGGCTAAGATCAGTTACAAAATCCCCCACCTCCCTAAAGGATGTTTTCTTATATTTAAACCAGTCTTTCTGGTAATATATGGCCATTAGCACTGCATTTGGGCTAAACTGCATTCCCAGTACACCCAAGAATTAACTGTAAACCATTAACAGAGTCTTAGGGCTTTCAGTCCCTTCTTTATATCACCTCACTTGGCACCATGGTTATAGCATGTGTCTTAGAATTGGAAATTCAGATATTTTTGATCTTCTGCTAGAGATATTTGAGCAGCTCCTTTCCCATTTAGTGTCCCTTATGTATTTTTTACTATTAATTATAGTAACATGCCACTTATGAGGAAGAACATGAAATTTAGGTACAATGCATAAAATATTAGGTAGAATTGAGATTTATAATTCATTCCCTCTGAAGAGGATTTTCCTCTTTGAAGAAAGTTTTTGTTAATGACCAAAATTCTTCCTATATGGATGGGATTTTTAGATTTTACAGCACGAGATCTGTGATTGTTCATAAAGCTGCTCACAGCCAGTAATTCATTGCCTGCTGCCCTAAGCAGCAATAGTAGTTAATTGCCAGTGGGCCTTAAAACAACTGAAGCATCAACACTGCCATCCGTGCTGGGGGAACATGGGTGAAAATGTAAGATTCATGGGCATCAGCTGTGCCAATGTCAGCTCAGCGTTCTCTCTTTTGACTACAAGGGATTTGAAAATTCTGGAAAACATCAGGTAGAGATTTTCTCAGCTATACCCTTGGGAATTGTTTTGGCCAGTTGTTGTGTGGATTAGGTTTTATACAAACATGGTAAAAGGAAGCGCTACCATAAATGCATTGTTCCCCCACAGAATTGCATGTGTGTTTGCCCTTGGTCTTTATTTAGTATTAGGAGTGACCAGCTCTGTGATTCAGGGCTTTTTGGAGTCTGTCTCATGTCCATCTCCTGGACCTGGCTCTCAGAAGAGAATCCAAAGCTAACAGTGACATAAAGAACAGGGTTCATGTCATGTACCTTTATGTATCTGTGGTGTTAGCTTTTGCTACTTTTACTGTCAGTGAAAAGAATCAGTAGGTTAAAGGCATGTAAGCATTTTAATTTGGGAGAAATGAATATCAAGTCAGGCCTGAGATTCATAACCTGGCTGTGCTCTGATGGGCATCAGTCTGAATTAGGAAGATATATTTATGAATTAATGTCTAGCATGGGAACTTGAGGTCATAAAAAATATATTTTAGAATCAGAGTGTATTTAAGGTTAACAAAACTGTGATGAAACAGTTCAGGACAGCATAAAAGATGTATGCAAATGTCCTAATCCTGAGAAACTAATTTTGTCTGTAATTAGAAACCACAGACCCATTGCTGATTTAGTCCCAGTGTCAGGCAAAACATGGCTATAATGCCTGACATTTCTTGGCAATGTGAGAAGCAGCTTACAGGGAACAAATATTTGAGACTGGATACCTGAAAAAAGTTATACAAATTGAAGTGCATTTGACTCCAGAACATTTATGTGGTCTTACATAGCAGCCTCATACTGCTCTGATAAGTGTCAGAGAACTGCATTAGTGCCCACTGATTTTGCCTCCATGAACAAAAGCATTGCAGGCTACCAGTGATATTCTTCATTCTCCTGGTCTGACACCCAATGATTATTGCAAGTCCTGATTGCATCTGGTCTGTGATCCTAATACTGTTGGAAGGAGAAAGGTTGAGATGAAGACTGGGAAGGGAATCAAAGTGAGAGATGTGGCCATACCACAGTGGCACTGCTGTGTAGTGACTGATGAGCTGCTACAGGACCCGGGGGCAGCCAGGCTAGTGCATAAGGAGAGGAATGAAGAAGGAGTAGGCTACATCTTCTAATATGGGACAGCTACTGACCCACTTTTCCAGTCTGCCACCTCTCACTTTATTCTGTTCTTACACTTCTCTCCTGCTGAAAGAGGAGTGTAACTCCTGCAGCCCAAGATGTATGATAAAGGGTTAAGGGGCAGGGCAGAGTAGCCCTTTATGCTAGCATAAAGAATCTCCTGTGCTTGGTGACTATCAGGAAAATCACTCTTTGTCACAAAGCACACATACTTAACAATTAGTTAGAGAACTAAAAATAGGAAGGACCTAGGTACAACTCTAGGAAGAGAAGCAGATGATTAATTTGTTGTTGATGATAAAGTCTGTCTCACACCTTCCAGGTATAGTATTTTTAGATTTATAATGCTGTATTTCTCATAAATTTTATCTTTTCCATATGAAGGACATAATATATTTAAAAGTGACTAAAAAGGAAATTGTTTATGTCAGTTAGAAAAGAAGCTTGGGTTCCTTTTATCCATGGTGAAACAATACAAATACACAGTATTCAGTATGTCACTTCTATCGAAAGCCTGTGGGAGTTTGTCTTGTCAGTGAAGTAACATCTCTGTATATTCAGCCAGTTACACTGGATGCAACGTAGACTTTGGTTACAGTGTTCTGCTCAGACAGGACTTCTGTGGAGATAGAGAAACCTTGCTGGAACTGGAGTTTGACAGGGCACAGAACAGAGAACTGCTGCTAAGGCCTCAAATTCATTCTTAAAATTCCAGTATCTAATAATCATTTCAGTATTGGCAGTGATGTAAGCAGACAAAGGTGTTAGCAGTCTTAAAGTGTCATAGTTTCTAATAGTAATGTAGTTTCTCCTTGGGTCATTGAAATTTCATAGAAGAGACGGGCGAGACAGGGAAAAGACCATATTGTGCTTTTGTGGGCCATAAGTGCTCAGTGCCAGGCTGTGAGGCTAAGCAAAGGGAGCAACAAATGCTGGCAATTAGCTTGATAAGGGCCCCATTTCACACCTTCCACCAGAGAGTGTGATGACGAGGTAACACACTGTTACATCTTAAATCCTTGCTTCTCATCTTCTGTCATCTTTCCATAATGGTTCTCTACTAAGTAGTCAAACTCAGTGTGACTTTGTTGCAAATATAGTAAAGAAAGGAAAGAAATAGAGAAGAAGCTAATAGCCAGGACACAATTCCTCCTGTGAGTGATGCCAATGTGGTAATGATCTCACCTCCCCCTGCTCCCTGAGCTCTCTTGCACTCCTGTTAAATATGATGAAGAGAAAGATTTAATCATGCCAGAAAGACTCCTAAACTGAATTTAGTTTTGGATAGCTCTTACTGAGTTGCCGGCACAGTGAAGTGGATTTACGATGAAAGTTGTAATTGCAAGTGTGTACTGAGACTTTTTACTGAGTTTGCTGGTTTTGAGTTGTGGTGTGCTGGGTATTGGGGGAAAAAAAAAACAACCCAAAAACCCTTGGTACTACTTGTTAGTAGTACTGAATCATTCTTGCATCCTAGGGTTTTAGAAAGAGTAGAGTGTTTTGGGGTGACTTTATGATGTGTATACCATATCGCTGCCCTATGCCCAGAAATTAACTTTGTGCCTTTCTATGCTTCTAAACTGAGCCTGAGAGGGGGAAGGAAAAACTGAGCAAAACTTTTTCAAAGCAGTTTGCAGCTTGTCCAAGGTCACACAGAGATAGTGACTTTTTTTTCCCAGCTGCGGCAGGGGAGGGAGGAAGCACCCGGCTTGCTGCTCCCTGATCAGCTTTTGGCCAGTTTCAGTTTCTTTTCCTCCGGAGAGAGACTGAGAGTTGAACTTTTTTTCCTTCCCTGGAATTTCAGATTTTCTCCCTTTTCTACTGGACTGCTTCAACCTCAGAGCACATCAGGAGGACTTTCCACCGGGCACAGAGGGCCTGGCCGTGGGCCAAGCCCCAGCTCCGAGGAGACCAAAGGGAGGACTCTAACACTTTCCCAGTTTTTTTCTCCACAGTGAAAGATTTTATTATTTAGCATTATTTTCCTTTTCCTGTGTGTTTGTTAAATAAATAGTTTTATCTCCTTCACTTTCCTTCGAGGAAAATTAATTTTTCCCGAACCTGGTGGGGGAGGGGTGGTTGTGCCTTCTCTCAGAGGATGTATTTCTAAATTTGGCCAAACTGGAACAGAGAGTACCACAGAACAGTGTCTGCAGTGCTGCCTCTCTCTTCTGAAGTACCTTGTTTCAACAGGTCTGCTCTTCTGCTGGTCAGTTTGAAATAAAGGACCTAAAATATCTGAAATCCCATGTGAATGCTTCCCAAATGCTTTCTGATTATCAGATGCAGAGCAAGCTTTGAGATAATTGACAAAAAGATTCCTCCAATGTGATGGGTGCCATGCTTCCTCCTGTTGCATATGAGCTGTCTTTCCAAAATTAACCTAGGAGAAATTAGGGTGAGTTGCAAGTCTTGTCAGCAAGGTCTGGAGGGCTGTTGCAGACATGCAGGAGCGTGGGAAGTGTGGGTGAGTGCAGCAGTTGTGAAGGATCTTTGGTGGGTTTTTTTAAATACGTAATGTCTTCTTTACCCTTTGCCTTGTAATTTGCTGGTATTTGACATTGGTTGCATCAGGTCATTGCAACCCCCTGTTAATTGCACTTAAAATGTTAGAGGTAGGAGCTGGTATTTGGCTCGCAGAGGATAATGTTCTACTTTGCTGTGATTACAAAGTACCTCCTCAGAACCCTGAAAAGGACCCCAAAGCCCTGGCCTTAACTAAGCAGGGGTAGGGGAATGTGTGTTGTATTCAAATTAGCTACTTTCTGTAGCTGCAGTGAAAATGCCTTGGGCTCAAAAAGATGCATGAGGTCTGTTTGGTGGATCTCAAAAACTCTATGCACCCTTTCCTTCTACTGAAGAGCACTGTGAGAGCAACTGGAGAGGACAAGAGCCTAGGAAGGACACAAAGCAAAAGACAACTGAAAATCAGATAATTTTAGGCCAATGAGAATCAAATGTTGATCACTCACTTTTTAATATTTGCTCCTACTTAAATGATTTGACTGCAGTTTGCTTGGATTTTTTTTTCAGAGGTATATAGTATTGAAAAAGGCAGGTTGGTATGGGACTCCTGATTATTTAGAACTGAAATAAAAGACACTGAGATTTAGATTTTAAACCTCAGGAGTTAATTGCTCAGAGCTGGACACAGCCTGAGTCCTTTCTAAGTAAAGGGAAAAAAAGAAAAGACTTGTTCCAGCGATTTTCTTTGCTGTGCTGCATCCAGTGTTTATTGCAGAAAGACAGAAATATCCCACTCTGGTTCTTGTCCCTAGGGCTGGAACCATGGTTGTTCCTGTTTGGGTGTGCTCACAGATGGACAGCTAACACCCTGAGCCAGCCAGGTTTTTCTGTATTTTGTGGTACACTGTGAGCAGTAACACATCTGCTGTTAACAATGATGATGTTGGTCATAGGGCTGCACACTTTATTATCTGCCAAGTACCTTTGCAGCGCTGTTCACTAAGAACAGTTTAATGACAATACACCTCTTCCCATTATGTATGCAATAAAGAGAGATATTGAAAAATCACTGGTAATAAGAAATGCTACAAAACCATTTACTACACAGGATAAGTGCTGCATACTTTTCTGTCTCAAGCACAGGTAGCAGCGTAGATTTCTTTTTAATTTTTAGTGAAGATGCTTGATGATAATCACATCTTTGAAGGTTTGTTTAAAGCTACTGAAAAGTGTTGATGCTTTTTGGACTGTCCAGACCTTCTGAGTATGCAATGAAATGCTAGATAACTGCTGAGAATAGATTTTCTTACAGGAGTGATGGTTCCCAGGAGTGATGGACACATTAGGAGAAAAGTCTTTGCTGCAATGTTTTGAATTCTTTTAATCCTTGCTAGGTCTTGAACAGTCAAAGACTTAAGAAAGTCAAAACGTCAGAATAATTCTTATGATTTCATGATCTAAAGTAAGATGTTAGAAAATAGGTCTGTTCTAGACCTCATCTATTCACTGACTTACTAGTACCAGATCGGTTCCTATTGTACAATTTCCCAAACTGTCTCCAAACTGCAGAAAAAAATATTCCATCTGAATTTAGCAAAACATTTCATACAATCCCTTCACACCCATTTCGAGTTGTGTCTCACTAATTTTATGGTAAAATCTCCATTAAACATGATCTGAAGAATGTTAACTTTGCTGAGGGCATTTGTGTGAGAAGTTAATTTTCTCACTTGCCATCAATCCATTCGTAACACTTGTGGCTGATCCATTTGTGGCTGGCCCAGGCAGCTACTACTGTGGAAGATGCTGTTCACAGTTCTTCTCAAGAAACACAGGTCTGGGCTTTATGTGATTCGCTCCCTTGTATCTCTTCTTGAAGACTGACAGTCAGAGCAGAAGGCTACTGTTTGTTGCATAAGTGCTGGATTATTATACTTATTAGACTTTTATGTATCCTCCATCTCATAATTATTTCCTTACCTTCTATGGAGTAACTTCTGTTCTAACATTCAGATAATTCCCAAGATGCTCATTAGATGATGTGCTACCTCCAGTAAGGACAGTGAAGCCAAACTGGGCTTGTAAGGGAAGTGAAACAATATTAAGGAACAATTTAAAAGTCTTTCACTTTTGTGGATTTATGTTGTGATCCTTACTGCTTATTAGAACTTTTTTGTCCACAGATATATATATATATTCAGTCAAAAGCCACTCTGAATATTTGTGTTTTCCAGGACAAGTAACTGCATTTGTTGCACTGTAATGCCTTTGTGATATCCTCAGTACAGAAGAGCATGCAGTTAATTCTGCAGTCGGGGTGATTACATCTGCTTGGGAAAAAAATACATCATGGTTTTTATGCTGTTGAACTTTAACTTCGAAGAGTCTCATTGATGTGACAATCTCCAACAGCATCTGCCGAGCAGCTGGAAAATCTGAGACTGTATAAAAACCAACTGATTGTCTCTCCTATATCGTATAATGTTATGGGCATGATTTTTTTTTATCCATGTGTTCCTCCGGTTTCTTCATCCTGATTCCATCATCATATGCTTTTGATATTTAAGACCACTCCTGACTTCCTTGCTGCATGTGAATTTGTTGGTACTCCAGGTGCTCTTATCTCATCTGAATATGTTAGTTGATGGCACAGAAGAAGATAATAATTTCTGCTATTTTTCTCTAAACTTCTGTATTTCTGGCTGTTTATTGCTGAGTGTAGCTTTCATAAGATCCCCCCAGTTCAAGAAACACGGTTACACAAAACAGTATGATTTTGTGTGCTGTCAACTCCTGCAAGGAACACTAGAACAACAAAAAATATGTTGATGGGTAGGTAAGAGCATTTGATTAGTGCTTTTAGAACCTGATACTTTTATTAGTATAGGCCTCTTCTACAGGACCAATATGATAGTGATGTTTTTTGTTTATCTCCTGGTTTATAAATGACAGTTCAGAACAATGGTTTCTCCTTAATGTAAGCCACAAAATACACCCCATCTATAAGTCACAGCACAAAATGTTGTTCAGATAACTCTCAGATTGAAGGACATCTTGTCACAGCAGGTCAGTTTTGCCTGAATATCACAGTGTCGTGGTTTGACCCCAGCCAGCAACCAAGCCCCAAGCAGCCACTCACTCACTCCTCCACCAGTGGCATCAGGGAGACAATCAGAAGGCTAAAAGTGAGATAACTCGTGGCTTGAGATAAAGACAGTTTAATAGGAGAAGCAAAAGCCACACATACAAGCAAAGCAAAACAAGGAATTAATTCACCACTTCCCATGGCAGGCAGTGTTCAGCCATCTCCAGGAGAGCAAGCTGATGATACTGGGTTCAAGAATTGCTTCTGACTAAGTAGTATTTTTGAGTCTCTTATAGCTCAGTGGTTGCTCTCAGTCCCTGTGGCTTCATACCCCACTTCCTTTCCATACCCTCCAATCAGAGAAGTTTGTGTTTCTGCTGAAACTGCCAATTGTCCTTACACTTAAAGGGAATATCTTGATGGAAGAAGCCAGGATGAAGTAGATTCATTTGTCATGAAAAATTATTTCCAATATTTAAAATTACTATTTAGAACTTGGAGATGTTATCTGTGAAATTAGCTTTCTCTATCTCCCTGCTTTGCCCAGTCAAAGCCATCAAGCTGAAAGGCAGGCACTGGCACAGTGCATTTTCTGTCTCATTTCTTTTTCTCTATTTGTCTCAGGGGGAGAGGAGAGACTTGGCATTCATGATGCTCCCTTAATTGACTCTTTCTGTATGTGGAGATAGGCAGTCATCCCTTGGACACTTTGATTGATTGGATGAGGCTATTGTGTGATGTGGAAAGGATATGCAAAAGCACAGCCCATCACCACAACCATGGAAAGATCTTATTTGGTGGTGTATATTGACTCATCCCAATCTGCTTGGTTTGTCTGTCTTGTCTCATATGCAGTTATCACACAGAGCAGCCCACAGGGTGGTCCTGGCAAATCCACTGCAACTAGGTACCAGACTCCAAGGTATGGCTCTCCAGAGGGAAACCCTTCTCACTGTCACTGCTAAAGCATCTGCGAATGTGTAAAGGAAAGATAATATTCATCATTTTTTATTTTTATTCTATTTCTTACTAGCTTTTTTTTTTTTTTTTAACTGGGTAATAGAGAGCAACGAGGTTAAAATTGGGAGATAAGGTGCGGAAGAGGGAAACTGTATCATGATAAATCAAATCTTAATATGAGTTTCAGAGTGACTTCCTGCTTTGTGATGATGATAAGTGGTGAGTAGGTGAATAGAACAAAAAACTTAGGAGATATCCATCACATTACGGCAAAAGTCTTCCCGCTGAAGGGACACAGCAGCAGGGGGGAGGTACAAGAAAAGCAGCTTCATAATAAGTGCTATCGGTCTCAGGATGCTTCCATTTTTTATGTCCCGCAGCTTTTGACTTCTGAAGTTCTGCCTGTTATGGCAAGGTCCTCTTGAGGTCAGTCTGGACACTTTGGGTTACCTACCACAATAATCTTGTGTTCTTGTGATCCACAGCATTTTTTCATTTCTGAACAAGGAGGAATTGTAATTCTTCATGTTGTGATACCGCTAAAGGGAGCAAAAGGACAGGGAAGGTTGAAGGAGATTACTGTTGGAAGTTGTATCAAAGCACCAGAGTTTAGGATTTAAACGGAGTCATGTGGAATTAATTAACTCTGACTGCCCCAATACCCACAGGCCCCATTTCAAACTGCTGAGAAAGGAAAAAGATGGTATTTTAAATAGTGATTTTTTATCCACTACCTTTCATTAAATGATTAAAATGGAAAATGACACTTCAGCCCTCAGTTGAAAAGCATGTTATATTGACAGCTCTGGGAGCCCTAGGCTTGTACTTAGAATGAGAAATATATAGAGTACTTCTCCTTTATATACCTTAGTCATCTCTTGGAGGAGTATTTGCATTAGAGGTTAGAAAATGGGTCAGTCTTTCTGACTTGCCTGGTCTTTGGCAGAGCTGTGAAGTAGAATGGTGAAAGGAGGAGCTCTTCTTCAATAGCTCTGATTTCCTCTCCTTTTTGTGTGAAACTGTTGAAGACAGAGAGCCATGAGGCAGTTTAGTGTACCCAGCCTAGGGAGCAGAGCAAGGTTGGAACAAAATGAACAAAGCAGAACAAAATGGAGTTTGCGATGCATGTATCATCTGCCATGTGAGAACAAGATCTCCCCCTCAACAAGTGATTGGCAAAAGGCCTGTGCTTGCTAAATAGTGTGAAGGAAGCAAGAATACAGAAGCTGTCTAAACTATTTTATAGTTCTGTTTTTTTTTTTTTTATTTCTGTTTAGAATGTTTGTGACCGAAGAGAAAAAAATAGGTCAAAGGAAAGGTTTTTGGCATACTAAGAAATTTCAAAATATCTAGAGTCCATACACTAATCTAATCTTAGTGTACAGGTTCTGATTCCTAGAGGTGGAAGCCTAATAGTTCAGTGCCCAGTCGTAGAAACACCCAGGTTTTCACCATTTTATTACCATATCTTCGGTGAAATTCTCTTGTTGCAATCTGGCTTTTTGAAGCAAACCCCACAAATCACTGCTACCCCATTTCTGCTTGTCAGCTCTCGTGTCCAATTTGTGCAAATTTCCTTTTTTCTGCATTTGCATTTAATTGTTTTGTCTCCTTGGAGGACTGACCAGTGCTGAATTTTAGCCTTTCTCTCCCTGTCATGTGTTACTGGAGGATGATTTAGCCCTATATCGAAGGTGCTTTTCTCAAAGCTGTTTTTAAGAATTCCATCTTTTCTTGATGTTAAAATATAGGATTGGCCATCTGAGGGTGTGGATAAAGTAAGGCACAGGTAATAGTTCGCAGTTCACTTTTCACCAGTCCCAGTCTGATGCTGGAAGCACCACTGTGGTGTGAAGGAGCTGCCTTTAACCACCTTGGTGAAGGAGGTGGAGATAGTCTAGAATTCAGCAGGGTGGAGATTGACTACTGTCCCAGTCTGTTGCCCTCCCTTTTACTGAGGCAACATCATGGTTCTGAATCTTGTTCAATTGCTTGTACGCCATTCCCCTAAGCCTGCCAGATTCCTTCTGCCACTTTCCTGTCTGGTGCAGAAGAGCAAAGGATGTCCTGAAAGATTTCTTGGGATGTGGGAAAAGGTGACAAGGAAAGGAATGAATAGAGCTTTGTCAAACAAAAGGCTGGTATCTTTTTTTCTGGGGGGTGGGGGTCATTTTATAAGCTGCAAGCCTTTTGGGCAAAGCGATTATGGAAAACAAAAAGGATTAAAGTAAAGAGAAACAGAAATGATTTATCATTACATTTTTAAATGCCCCACTGTTTTCACTTATCTTTTAATTTTTGTATTTAAAGTCAAAGGCACTTGGGCTGCTTTAAAAAATAATCAAAACATAAAGAGAGACTACAAATAGCCATGTCAAAGAGTAATGAATCCAGCAGACAGAAGGACTTGTGTCCAAATAAAAAAGGCAGAAAAGTGTAGGCTGGAATTGGTATTGACTGAGCAATGTGCACAGCGCTAATGGACCTGCAGAAGAAACAGGAACATTGCAGCCATAAAGTGAAAACCTGGCCACTGTGAATACAGATGAGATTGGGAAAAACAGTGCTTTTATGGGGCTGCTTTTGCACACATGGCCTCTTGAGCTCACCTGCTTATAAAGTCAGAGTGACAGGATGTAGATTAGCAATCAGCATCCTCATTTAGCCATTTCTCCTCTAGCTGATTTACACTGCTGTGATTTCTTTATTCTTTTGTCTTTTCCTCCTGGCTGGTGACAGTTTGCTGAGCACATCTATTCTCTTTTACGCTGTTGTTTTTTCTAGAAGCTGTAAGAATTAAAATGCCGATCATTTAGCTTTCTTTGTGAGTCTGTGTGTGTGTTGCCTACAGTTCCTACCCTAGTGTGTGCCACCGGCCAAGGCTCAGTCAGGAAATCTTCCAGGAGAAGCAGCTTTGAAACTGCTGCCATGTCCCTTTTGCTGTGAGTTGGTTTTCCTAGACACCTTTCACTCAGATTATGGAGACATGCTTGATCTATGTGCTCTGTCAAAGTGTTGACCAGTAAAATCCTATTTGACTGGGTGGCATCCCTAACTTTCTTTTCCCATGTTGATCCCGTGAAAGGCAGTATCCTGTTAGGCACTGAAGAGATTGTGTATGTCAAGAACTGTAATTCAGCACCATTTGTGTCCCTGCAGGTAACTGTGTATTATGTTTTTTCCTGCTTCAGCATTGCTTCTGGATTACGCACTTGAGTAGTTTCCTGGTGAAGGCTACCTACGGGGAGCTTCAGGGCAGGAAGGAAGAACATTCAGATACAACCAGGAGTGGGGGTCCTGGCATTAAGCCTCTTTGTGTTTGGAAATGAGATGTCTTCTGTTCTGGCAGTAAACTGTAACCCATCTGAAACATGGGTTGGCAATGGACTTTAGGCTGTTTTCTGCCATAGTGTTGTGGGGCCTACCAAATCTCACAGTATTACCCCTCTCTCTGTAGAAGCCAGAGATGGAGGCTTGGGTGAATTTTTGTACCTTTGCATACAGTTGACTCCTGGGGGACCTTTCAAACTTAAAATGAGCAGACAAGGTCATAGCTGGGAGAAAGCCAGGAAGTTGTTGACATCTCTTACCTGTCTTTGGGCTATCACAATATGCTAAATAAATCCACATTAAGCTATTTATAAGGATGCAAATTGATACAAACAAATGCCATTTTTTCCCATATGCAGAGTATTTGCAAAAGGAGATTGATATCATAATTTTATATTTTGGGAAACTGTGATATAGAACTATTAAGGCACCTACAGTAAGATTCTAGATAACAAAAGCAATTAGCCACAGACCCTGACTCTGAGAGGACTTCCTTTACTGGGATTTAAGTGTCTGAATCTAAGATATCACCTAATTTAGTTGGTAGACTCTTAGGGCACTAAACTACTCTTTCCACCTTGAAAAAGCTATGTGATATCTCTAAATAATACTTGCAGATCTCTGAAGACATGGTAATGTAGTCCTGGGATATTTGGTTAGCAGTTCCTAGAGATAAATACTATTATATTGTGATAGGATAGAGATAATTCATATCAGAACCAAAGTTCCTTCATCTTCTCTTCCTCTCCTGTTTTCCCACTCAGAAAAGCACTCGTGAATCACTTTGGCCTTTTAGCATGCAGTAATGAAACACTGATTACCATACAGCTCCCCACAGGTCAGCCTCTCTCTTACCCAGTATTGCTTACTCAGCTATCACTCCCTGTGTGTCTGATCAGAATCCAGGGGTCTCCAGCTGACTAATACATGGAGGAATTTAGTAGATGTACTTATAAGGCAAACTGAGGTTGCATAAGCCTTAATTTAAGGAACAAATAAAGATTAAGAAAGTGTTATCTGACAGTGAGAGCTAAAAGACAGTGATTTCTCTGGAGGAGGGTAAAAGCACAGCAAATGCTGTTACTCAGAAAGCTGCCCTACAGAGGCTGTTCAGAAGGTGTACTGCAGTGTACTGGGTGCAGAATGTCCTGTGCTACATTGTGTGTAGCCCTGTTTGCTTCACAAGAGCATCTGCTGCCTGCTACCGTGGCAGTACCTGCAGATGAGCGGTGGGTGAGTTGTGTCACGTCAATTCAGCCTTGCTGCCAGGCTGGTGAGGAAGTCTGATCAGGGCTTCTCACAAAACAAGCCTTGACATATATGGTACATTACTAATTTGGTGCTTCACAAAAGTATACAGTATAGACATGCCTTAAAATTCTGTTTCTGGCTAATGTAACTGCAAGCAAGTTCATTTTTCTGTGCCTTATCTTCCCCAGCTGCAAAAATCCCCCCAAAAAGCCAGATACTTCAGACTTTCCAAAATCATAAAAGGGTTGCAATGTGGGAAAATTCATGAATCACCAAGAGCTTCTGATTCTAGGATGAGAAAAGCTGAAGACCAGCAAAATGTGTATTTTTTGCTAATATTTGACCTTCTGTTTCATAGTTTTTCTTAAGCTCAGTGGACATCCTGCCATGAGAACAAGTAGAAATCCTAACCTAATGAATGATACTTATTTTTGTGTTATCTAACTAATTTTCCTGTTATTGCTACTTGACACAGAGTATTTTATTCTTCATCAGTATGGAAACGGGGGGCAGATCTTTGTGTTGTGTGTTAATAATTTTGAGCTCATATCCCCAAAAGAACAACATTGCCTAGACCCACAAAGTGTATTAAAAATCTGTAAAGGTCAGAAATTTTATTTTAAAATAGCAATGACTTTCTGTCTTGTGCCACTTTTCTACATCTGCAGTGCTAATGCAATCCTTGTGTGGCTGTTGAGACACAATGCTGTATTTTTTTGAGGTACACAAGCAACCTTTTATAGCTAAAATGCTGTAGTACTTGAGCCACTCAGGGGGAAAAACAAATTCTAGTTTCTTTGGCATTGAAAAGGTTAAATTATTCTTTGCCCTTTATATAGCACTAAACAAATGATCAAATTTTGTATGGTGTGTCAGTGATTGGCTGGATGTATTTAACTCGATAGTGATATGAGATTTACAGAGCACACAAGAAAGGAGCCTTAAACAGTTTTACCCATTGACCTTTGCCAAGATAATAAAGCCTGAATATCAACTCCTCACCACTTAAATTGTGTATTAATGAAGTGCCATTGGGTACTCAGCTACACCTGTGTTAGTTAGAAGTATTCCTAGTCACACAAGTAGACATGTATATTCAAGAAATACGAGTATAAAAGGTGTAAAGAAAGCACTGTTGAGCAGCTTTGACTGAAATCCAACAATATGAAGGAAATTGGCAAAATAAGCTGAAATATAATCAGGAGGCTGAAGGGAGGAATTATGGAGAAAGATTAGAAGAGTTCAGTACATATTGCTTGGTGAAATGACAACCTGAGGAGAGGATGATGAATCAGCTCTGATGGGAGGACTGCCTTCCCAAAGAAGGGGAATTGTTTAAGGAAGTTCACAGGACACTTATGGAATACTGGGTTAAACTAAGAAAGGAAAACAGTGAATATCATACCATCACAAGAATGAGCTTGGTTTGTTTTTGCTTTATTTTGCTGTAGTAGGGATCAGAGAAAAGGGTGGAAATCCCATCTATTCTAATGGAAATTAGGATGGCTAAAATGGCAGAGCAAGGCCAGGCTGCTCTGCAGTTCAATGACATATGCTTTGTAAGAGGACAGGAAGGAGGGGAGCTCCATGACCTAGCCAGCTCTTCTTCTTCTGGCTTGTATGGATATGTGAAATGTATGCCTCAGAATCATAACCTGGAAATGTCTTCCAACTTCAAAAGACCTATTTTCCTTTCTAAATCCTGTTAATGACCGGATGTGTTTTCCTAATTAGCAAGTACGTGAATAAATTTATACGACATGCAAGACACTGATTACCAAAGTAAGTTTTGTTTGCTTCTTATTGTAATTACTTTTTATAACTCAGACTGAATTCGGAAGGGTAGAATAGTTAATAGTGTAAAAATAACAACATTTTGATACTTCAGCTTCTTTGCTAGATCTCAAACAATTGTGGAACAACCTTCATGTTTAGGCAAATTAGAAACAGTATTATGTGGTATGTGTTACAGTATCAGATGAAAAAAGACTGTTGCTAAGGACGGTTTTGTCAAATGCACGATAGGGAAAAGCTTTTGCCAAAAGATCTTCAGATCCCAAGCTCAAATCTCAGTTAGAAGAGATATTCACAGACTCATGTGAGAAAGAGAAGCATGGAGGAGTGTTGTTTCCAGGCTGCTGACAAGGAGAGCCTAGTGTGAGGCTTATTCTCTCCAGCCAGTGCATGAGCAGAAACAGCAAGTATGCTGCTAACTGTTCATCTTCGTGGCAGATGGAGGACAGAGGCTTATCTGACTGACAAGCTGTCATCCCAAATATTGTTCATCTGCATAAACACCAAAAACAATAACAAAAACACAGTCTAACATTTAGTTCACTTGCATTTAGTCCTGCTCTGTCATGGACTTTGTTTGATCTTTGGCAAATCAATTAGGTTTTAAAGAATAAAACAGTAAATCCTGACAAACCCCAGCATTGACTCCAGTGGTGCTTAGGGACCCATCAGCCCTTCCAGTAAAATCCAAATCTGTAAGTAAGGTGCTTAGGGTGTGAAGCAGCCATTATTCAAGGATGGTGTTCAGGACAGCCAGTGGGTGGGGGAAGCAGGGACAGGCTTCAGGTAGCCAGTAGTGCATGCCAGGAGGAGGATGTGCCAGTCCCCTCTGTTGGGTGCAGGCTTGATCTTGCTGCATCCTTGAGCTTCATGCCCACAGAAATATGATTCTAAAACCTGCTTCAAGACTGAGATGCCACAGAGCCCTGTATGTGGTCATACAGCCTGCAGTGTGTTGTGAGGCACTTGGGTGCTCTGCCTCATTGCATTGCTTTTACTTCCCCCTCTTCCCACTGAACAGAAGCTTCTTCGTTACCAGACTCTATACTGCTTGCAATTCTATGCCTTGATCTCTCCACACATCAAATTGCTCACAGGATATCCTCTGCTCTGTCTAAAGGTTTTGCAGGTGACTGTTCACTTAGTTTCCTGTATTCTCTGTGTTGGCAACCTTGTATGTTGTGCAGGAAGTTTTAGTGCAACGTTTAAAGCTGTAGAAGCTTGGGAGCTTCTCACACTGGCAATCTATCACTGAGGGTTTTTTAAAAATTACATTGGTGGTTTTCTGTTGAGCTGTGTCAGGAGTGGGTGAGAAAAGCACTGTGATTTCCTCTTCCAGATGCAGATGAAATTAGGGAAGTATGACAGTCCCACAGCAATCCCGCTGGTTTTGGTGCCTTTGTTGGAGCACAGCTGTGCCCAGCAGCTGGTCTGGAATCAGAGAACCAGGAAATTTGCACAGTTAGCAGATATAAATAGAGAATCTGTAACTATGAGAGATGCTTAACTCTGCAGTAAATAAATCCTAGTCCAAAAAAAAGGCTAATTGAAATCTTAAAAAACTGTCTTGTGCCTCAATTCTTCCCCTTTTGAGTCTCTCTCTATATGCAGAATTTGAAAGAGAAACAGGTGTTGTATCTATAGAGTCTTACCATCTATGTTTCAAGTGATGTCAAGATCAGTCCCCTTTCCATTACAGATTTAGATTATTTTTAGGCTTGTGGATTATTTTCCAGTTTCCAAAGGAATTACTGACCTCTCCATTATTTTGACTTGGTTGATATTCTGTGAATTTTTCGGGGTCTGTCTCATGAAAAGTACAACAAGGTGGCAGGTAGCTCTTGGATCATCCAAAGAGTGGGGGGCAGCAGCCACTTGAGGTGGACAGTGGTTTGTGTCCCTACACTGTCCTGGCTTTGCAGTGTGACAGTGATGAGCTGTCTTCTATTTCTGTCTCAGTTTCTGCTGTGAAAATAGACCAGTTCAAAAGATGTTCCTGAGTGCATCTTAATGCTTTGAAATCATGTGGAGGACTTCAAATAACAGGAATCGAGGATGGGGAAACCATCCTGTTAGGACACCTACTCATTTTCCTGTTTGGTCAGAGTACATTAGCTGCTTATTTTAGAAAACCGTTTTTGCGGTTGTATTGTGGTGTAGAGCTGTGTCTTATCCTTTACAGGTGTAAATTAGGAAAAGCTTCTTTTGAAATAGTCCTTGCTGATCCAGAACTTGTGCAGATGCGAGTAGAAACCTGGGATCTTGTCCAGCAAGTGGCAGTGAGAGCTGGTGGCAGTGGCACTGCACAGAAAACCGACTGAGATTTGCTGTGTGTCTCTGCTTTCTCTTCTACCCCAGGAGGAGCCACACTGCTCTTCCTTGGAAAAAAACGCTTAACAAGTATTTCTCAGCACTAGTGGCACAAGCGAGGAGACAATTGCAGTCTCCTTCGCCATCTAATGGGCTCAGGCAGCACTGCCATCTGCCCCTCACTGTGCCCCCAAAGTGTCTGAGCAAGCACACAAGTCCCTGGGCCCCACAGCCTCTGCATCCCCATCACCTTCTTTGCTCACCCAGCAACTGCTGGTTGGCTTGATTTGCTAAATTCCTACTAGCAACCCTTTTGGGAAAAGCTTGACACTCTTTTTGTCTTCAAATAGATTTCGAATATATACTGAAGTGTATTAATTCTTTAATACACACAGCTTTTACACCCTCTGGACTCCTCCCATAACCTTGCAACCCTCCAGGAACCCTTAGGAGAAAGCAGAGCATGCTGTTCAATACAGATGTTGTACTGAACTTTCAGGATCATGATTAAGTCCAGTGTAAGAGCCTGTGATTCACTTTATATTGAAAACAGAAGTGTCTCTCTGTGCAAGAGAGGCCACATGCCTGCTTCTGTGGGTGATGAGCTTAGCATCCCTTTCCTTCAGTGATACGGGGAATGATGGCTCATGTATTAAGCTCTGAGCTTCTAAACTCTTGAATGATTTGGAGAGAGTTTTATGAAGGAACCATTTTTTCTATATGTATCCTAGGTACTTGTCTTTCATCACATGAGTCTGACAGCTTTCACTGGCCCTTACTTGCACATTAAAAAGGGGAGTAAATTGAGCTGTCTTTGGTGATAGTGTGGAATTAGATGTCAATGACTTGTCAGAAGTGGATTCCAAATGTGTCTGTGCCTCACACATAGTACCTTCAATACAAGGGTTCATTAGGTTTTATTTTTCCATTTGCAGCCTCCTTTTAATATATTTGGTTTACTTTGTAAGGATTTGCTTAAGTGAGAATCTAAAACATGCGTTGAAGAGCGGTAAATGACATTCTTTCCTATTTTCAGGTCAAATAAAGGAAAATAACAGTGACTTGTTGAATAGTTCTCAAGAGTCCTAATTTGTGTCCTTCTGCTTTAGATAATAGGCCAACATTATTAGGCCAGGTTGGATGGGGCTTTGAGCAACCTGCTCCTTCCCCATGGTAGAAGGTAGGAACTAGATGATCTTTAAGGTCCCTTCCAACCCAAACCATTCTATGATTCTGCAATTATTAGGGGATCAGTGGAAGCATAGTAAAGAGGTACTATTAATTATAGTTTAAGCAAAGTGGAAAGGCAAATACTGACTTGTCTGAACTAGCTTCCTTTGGTTTAGGTGCATAGCAAGGCCACAAATTCTGCCCATACTTGAGTCACAAGGAAAGTGATTTGGAACCTGCACTGCCAGATCATGAGGTAAATGATAGATGACTGAAAGTGATTTTGTTCTGGAATAGCTGAAATGTCGAGTAAATCTGTATCAGTGGAGTGATTTAGAGAGTTTAACTCAGCACTTCTTCACTTGTTCAATGTTGGTAGGTTTTTCATCAGAAATTAAGATGACATTATCAGTCCTCAAAAAATCCAAGCCTGAACTTTGGCATTATTATATTCTCTGTTGTGGAGTCTCTTATCTGTGGCATAAAACTGGAAATCAAATCCGGCAGTTTGAGACAGTACGCACATCTCCGATGAAGATATGTTATGTCACTTAAAACATACACTTTTGCTTCACCAGCAGCTAGTACTGTAGGAAGCAGCTTATAATTAAATGTTGCTGAAAAAGGTGATTGTCAATCCAAATCTAAGAGCTGCAGGTCAAAACAGCATTTGTTTCCTTGTGTGCTGTCTGCTCTGCCTGCTTCAAAGTTACAGTTTCACCATTAGATGGCAGTTTAAACACCACAGATCACAGAATCATAGAATATCCTGAGCTGGAAGAGACCCACAAGGATCATTGAGTCTAACTCCTAGCCCTGCTAAGGACAACCCCATAAATCACACTGTGTGCCTGAGAGTATTGTCCAAATGTATCTTGAACTCTGGTTGCTCAATGCTTGAGTTTGTTTGGAAGAGTGAGGGCTTTGCCTGTCTTCCTTTGGTTATGTATTTTTCTGCTGTATTCCTCCCTTCGTGGCATTAGTCTGGCCAACACGGGAGGATGTTTATGCAGTGTAAAGGAGCGATGTGCTGTGTAAGGCCAAGCACTGCAGGTGTAACTGCATGTTTCCCAGGGGAAAGGGTGCAATAGGGCTTGATACAACCCTTGCTGCTTTGGTATTGTGCAGAATCTTGTTCTGACTTGATAAAATTGCTGGTAAGGATAAGTCATCCCTTAACTGTCATTGAAGATTATGGCATTGTGTATTTGGAAGCACTGTGCATATTCTGATTTGTTTTTTTTCCAGAATTGGATGGAAATTGGAAGAAGAATATGTTTGAAAAATATAATGACATTTTATTTCAGTTTACAGGAAGGCATTTTCTGATGTGCTTTGTTTATTTCCTGGTGCAGGTAGCTTGCTGTTTTTGTTGTTCTTTGTATTGGCATTTTGCACAGTAACAGGAGAAAGAAAAATATGAAAGATATGAGAAAAAGAAATACCACGTTCTGATGCCCTGAACAGTAGGAGGGGAAAATCTGACAGGTGAACTACATACAGATAGTTTGGTTTAGATTATTTTTTGCAATGTACTCAAATTTAAACTGAAGATGTCCCGATAGGCAGCTGTTACTGTCAGGCTCAAACAGTTCCTGTTGTTGCAATATAATTTTTGTCTAAATAATTTCTGAAATTGTACAGGATTCTTTAGAATGTAGAAACTTCCAGATTATGTGTTCTTCTGTTTCCTTATATTGGCTTTAATTCAACTTTACATTTATTGTGGGAAGGCCTCTGGATGTTTTCACAAATATTTTTCCAATTGGAGGCCATCTGGGACGCTAAGGCTTGATACCAGTTTCACAGGAGGTTCCAGCACCATGCTTCAGCCACAAGTAACAGCTATTGGCTTCCTCTACCACTCTGTCCTTGTAGAACCTTGAGTGCTTGTTATGTCCTGGGCTGGATTGGGTCATTCCTTTGAAATGTGGGCAGATGTGAGGTGCACAGCTGTCTGGCTGTTCCTAACTACTCCTGCTTCCCTGTGCAGCAGCCAGACTCTTCTCCCTGCAGCTGAAGGCTGCCTTTGCAGAGTTGCATCCTGGCTTTCTTATCCCTTTCCAGTGAACACAGAAAAGGTAGGGGTGCAGATTTCAGACAACTCAAGAGAAGGGGCTAGCAACAAGTAGTGGAAAAACTGAAAGAATGCCTTCAGATGTAACTACTTTTTTTTCTTTTTCCACAGTTTTAATTGGTAATGATTAAGGGCTTTTACCACTATAGAGAAATATCATTTGAGAGAGTAGGAGATTTCAGGCTGTCTCCCCCACCACTTCTTCATCCTTGTATAATGAGGGAAGAGAAAATTTTCATCCTTGAAGTAAACACAATTTGCTGGTAGGGCCAGTTCTGGTCAGGCTTTCTCAGAGCCTGGAAAACCTCATGATGGATTTGCCACAGCCTTTATACAAAAGTTAATCTGATAGACACGCTCCCATCTGCTTTTACCACGCTTTGTTAAATTGTGTTGGACTCCGTTCTAATAATCTCACTTTCTCTGATACATTTGAGAGATATGGCCAAATAATACATGTGAAAGCATTCTCCAGTCCTCCAAACATATATCTGAACTGGCCACCCCCCAAACTTACCTTGGCTTCCACCCTTGTTCTGATTAATTTCCTTCCTTTTATTACCAAGGTAACTCTTACTAGGTTCCTATTTCATATTCATATCAACAAGAGCTAATTGCTGTAAAAGAATTGTGCATCTAATACCCTTTATGGGTAATTTTCAGCAAATGGGTAGTGATTAACTTCCCTGACCTTACCTGTGATCCCACTTAGCTAAATGGGATGAGTTTTGCAATTTAGTCTCTTCGTTCCATCTCTTCTGCACTTAGGGGCCTGGGAGACATTTTAGGTGAAAGCAAACTGTTTTTTCCACTGTACAGAGTGTTGAGATTGTGGCTGTTGATGTTTTTATCAAACACCCAGGTTTTTATTAGGATTCAGAATCCATTCTTAGAGATTGCACTTTCTGTCTGCCACCCAGTTCAGCAAACATGTCATACTTGTGCTGGGTAGCTTTATTCCTCCCCTTGTCCCAGACCTCCTCAGAGCACAGGCAGCGCTGACAGTCATTCTAAACAGTGATTTTTGGGTGTGGAAAAACCTGTTTGAGATTACAAAATTCCTGCTTTTTTCCATCTAAGGAATTTCTGATCTCTGGTCTTCAAGAATGAGTGGTTGATGTTTGAATTTATCACTCCACCCTTGTGACAGATATCAACTGTACCATCCTTAATGCTCTCCTGAACTGTACAAGGATTAACCCTGATGTGGGAGGGCGAAGAGTTATTCCTTGCTATTGGTCTGTGAGTATTTCAGGTTCTCAGTCTCATAAAGAGATTGTTCAAAAACGTAGAGAATCTGAGAAGACCACAGTGAAATGAAGCTTTTTATTACCTGCCCACTCATGGCAGAGTTCCTTCCCAGGCAGCTCATTCTGCAGGTGTGCTGCCTAGCATTGAGTGGAGGTGTATGGAAAGTGATGTTGTGCAGGAGGTGCAGTCACTGATAAGCAGACACTGAGGCAGTTTTCAGGTCTGAGGAGACTCTCTTTGCTCATAGGCTGCATTTAATCTGACATAATTTGATGTAATGAATCAGAAATGTTGTAACAGAATACACTGCATGCAGTTTGCTGCTAGCAATTCAGAGAGTAAGTGTCCCTCTGGACTGTATCCTGCTTTAGGCAGGATAAATAGCCAGTTATTCACCATTAAAGCTCTCTTGGAGTTTTTCGTTATGTCTAGTATAAAGAGAACAATACAGGATGTGGGTACATTCTTACATCTTATCTGTAAGTGTCTTGATATGGGGTGACAATGTTACAGCTTTCCAATTTCAGTTAGGATCAGGTGAGATCCAGGCATTTCAGTAAAAGTCGTAGCCACCATAGAAGGTGATCTGAAAATCTTCTGCCCATAAATGGCATTTTCAGTCTAAGATACCCGGTGATTTCAAGATTTGGTTGGTCTTGTTTTGGATAGGAGTAGTCTCAGGCCTCAGCAGCTATCTCAGTAAGTCTATGATAGAAGCAGATGAAGAAAATTCAGCTTTGCTTAACTGTGACATCCGGCTGGTGCTTTTGGAGTATGACTTTCTTCATTGCATTCTGACTGCTGCCCTGAATTTCAAAGTGAATAAAATGTGCTGCACAATGGTGAATGTGAAAGTTTTAGGGTCACAGCTGCTGTCATAATTTATACATCTCCAGTTATTTTGACTGGAGAGTCTCATAGAAGTTGCCAATGCTGACTATATCTTCACAGCTTCAACAAGAAGCAGGATTTATTATCATTTACAATTCCCATCAGGATCACTGGAGGCTCTTGGAGCTCAGAGAAGCAGAAAAAGCTTAATAGAACTCTCTTCTCCATGAACCCAAATCTTTGAGTTTTGAACTGAGGGTTTGTACTGGCTGCTGTTATTTGTAAACCCATTCACTGAATGCCAGTGTAGGCACTTGGACCTGTACACAGTCCTGTACTGTAGATCCTGCACTACAGCCTCTGGTGTTTGAGATAGGCTTGTAGGAGTTTAGTAACTGTGTGATAATTATAACCAGTGTTATGGACTATGAATTTCTAACTGTCCTTACCAAAAGATACTGGATTTGTAAGACAGAAACTGCACTTGGTTATGTTTGGAGTCACAGAGGGACAGCTCATGGACATCCCTGTAATTGTCCAAACACTGAAATTCTGTGTAATTTGGGTCAACATTCATGCATAAACACCTCACATATCTATGCCAATTCTTTTTTTCTTCCTTTTTTATGTGAAATTTCTTTTTATTTAAAAAAAATTATCTACAGGTACCAGAGTTGTAAAATGGAATTTACAACAAGTGGGGTACAATCATGTTTTCAAAAGGCAAGTGTTTGTTATTTGAAAGTAGGACTGAGTTTCTTTTATCTGCCAATGAAATTTACAGGCTTGAACATGTACCACTTGCGTCAGCTTTCATGATCCTGGCAATATCAACTGCCATTCCATGCCAGCTGCTAGTTTCTGCTTCTCTTTGCCTCTTTATCATGGTTCCAGTAATTGAACAGTGGTTGCAATTAGCTGGGTGAACAGATCTGGCTGTTGCATGTCTGCTGATGACTTCATTAGGAATGGACAGAGCCTGTGGGATGCTTGGAAATCAGTGTCATCATTTTGGCACTCTCTGTGCTGCACTGACTGAGCATTGCTATCAGATGGTCACCACCCTCGGATTAGTGGTTTTGTGAGGGTTTTTAGGGAAGACAGCAGATCTGTGATAGAAGAAGAAAAGGCTCTGAAGGGACCTTCCTCCAGATCCTAGTATTTTAAACTCAGTTTATCTTGTATTTTAAGTTCAGAAGCTGTAGTCTGAATCTCCAAATTGCATATTATCCTGCATCTTTCCACAGCATGTTTGCTGTTGTTACCCTCCTAATCGCTACCTGCTCTATTGTATCGGGCTTCCCTTCAAAGATGACCTTCCCTTCACTCATTTGTGAGTGTTGTGACATTCTTGTTTCCATGAAGCTGCTTGCCTTACATGAGTTAATAAATAGTTACCTAGTTCCTTTGCCTACTTAGTTTCAGCATGGCAGTGTCTCACTTCTGGCCCTAAATCACTGATTTGAAGAATCACTGGGCCTAAATCACTGGGTTGAAGAATTTTTGCTTTTTCAAAACCAGTATGGTGTGGACAAGTTTGACCTACAGTTTGTAGACCCATGTTTTCCATTTTCTCCCCATTCTATTAACACACCTCTTCCAGGAATTTGCAAAGTTTAAGAGTTTGGGGCTGTCAGATGAGGAAAAGGAAGAAAATGAAATTGAGGGTTGTCTAATGCTGTGAACCTTCCTTAAACCAACTTCCTTAAACCAGAGGCAATTGTAGTTAGTTTTTCTTTCCAGTATTAGAAAAACAGAGCTGAGGAGAGGTTGTTTATGGATTTAAAAAAGGTTATGAATGTAGTTTATGTTACAGCCTTGCTTTTCAAAAGTGGTAGACTGATGATCCCAGAATCAAAGAATCATCAAGGTTGAAAGAGACCTTCAATAGCATCTAGTCCAACTGTCAACCCAGCAGCACCATAATCACCCCTAAGCCATATTCCCAAGTTCCACATCCAGATGCCTCTTGAACACTTCCAGAGATGGTGACTCTACCACTTCCTTGGGCAACTTATTCCAATGCCTAACCACTTTTCCAGTGCAAAAAAAAAATTTCTAATATCTAATCTCAATCTCCCCTGGCAGAATTTAAGGCCATTTCCTCATATCCATTGAGACATGACAGAGGAGACCAACCCCCAGCTCACCACAACTTCCTTTCAGGTAGTTGTAGAGAGCAATGAGGCCCTCCTTGAGCCTCCTTTGCTCCAGAATAAACAACCCCAGTTCTCTTAGATGCTCCTCATCAGACTTGTGCTCCAGACCCTTCCCCAGCTTCATTGCCCTGCTCTGGACTTGCTCCAGCACCTCAATGTCCTTTTTGAAGTGAGTACAGAGCACTCAGGGTGGGCCTCACCAGAGCTGAGTAGAGAGGGATAATCACTGCCTTAGTCCTGCTGGCCACACTGTTTTTGATGCAGGCCAAGATGCCATTGGCAGCCTGGGCACATGCAGACTCAAATTCAGCTGCCCCTCAACCAGCACTCCCAAGTCCCTTTCTGCTGAGCATTTCAGGAACTACTCTTCCCCAAGCCTGTAGCACCACACGGGGGTGTTGTGCTTTGCCTTATTGAACCTCATGCTGTTGGCCTCAGCCCACTGTTCCAGTGTGTCCATGTCCATTCCTAACCTCCAGCAGATCAAAACTCCTGCCCAGCTTAGTGTCTTCTTCAAACTTACTGAGGATGCACTTGATCTCCTTGTCCAGCTCATTGATAAAGGTATTAAATAGAACTGGCCTTGATACTGAGCCCTGGGGAACAACACTTATGACTGGCCACCACCTGGGTTCCATTCACTACCACTCTTTGGGCTTGGCCATCCAGCCAGTTTTTCACCCAACAAAGAGTACGCCCATCCAAGATGTGGTAACTGCCTTTTGAGTAGCTTTCCCATATGGTCAGAGAAAAGGGCTGAAAGCACAACAATCAGGTGTCTTTGGTAGTATCATAACATGTTTGGTTCCAAACTGTAAATGCTCGGAGATGATTCAGCAGGAGTAAGGAATTTGCCCAAGGACATACAGTGGCTGTAGGAAAGCAATGTTTTGAATCTTCTGTTTCTTTAGTCTTGACCACATGCACCAAGAGGCATTCCCCTCAAAGTGATAACTCACAAGACAAAATCTTTTCCATCTCAAATCAGTAGCAATTTGCAGGTGTAAGGTGATGTCTGTGAAAAGGTGCAATATCCAGTGAAATCAGGGCGTTCTGGCACTTGGCATAGAATAACCATTGTTGAAAGAGATCTCTGGAGGTTGTTGTCCCAAACACCCACTTCAAGTGAGATCAACTTGAAGAGCAGAATTAATTGTTAAAGGCATTATCCTGTTGAATTTTGAAAATTTCCGGGATTGGGGTTTCTACAGCTGTTCTGTTGCAGTGTGTGGCAACCCTCATAGTGTAATTTTTTCCTTAAAATTTTCTCAATTTTCCCTTGCTACAAATTGTCTGCTGCCTCTTTTTTTCTTTGTATGCTGAGATAAACCAAACGTTTTTGCTATAATCTCCCTTTTTTGGTGAACACTACTCAGAAGGTAGTGATCAAATGCTTCGTGTATCTTGACAGTGCTGTGAAGATGACTCAAAGATGTTTGAACTAAACAGAAGTTGTGCCACTTTCTAAAGTGCCACCCATGGTAATGCAAATTCTCCAGCTATTGTTTTAGTGGCAGGTTTCCCCATTACACTCCTTTACACCGAGGAGCAATTCTTCTTCTACCCTTAGCCTTCTTTCCAGAGATTTCTTCCCAAATAGTTGTACAAAGCTCTGTAAATGTTAGAGTGACATTTGGAGTAGATTTGAAAAGCCCATGTGCTCCTTCTTGGTTCTCCTGAGTCTCTGCCAAGCTTCAGTATGGCAATATAACCTCACTCGTCACCTCCCAGGGCTAGCAATAACATTTACAAGCTACAGTTTCCTCTGTCTGCAAATATTTCCACTGTGGTACTCAGCGCTCTTTCAGTTCCTCCCTAGGCCAGTTCTTTATGATTGCAGCCCAAAGAAAGGAGAAGTGAAATTTATTTGCCTTTCACTGTGGAGTACACAAATTTAATTTTTTTGTAACTCCCCACCTGACAACACCCCTTGATTAGCTCTTGCAATCACACCCCTTGATGACAACAGGAGTGTAGGAAGGGCATACCCAGCCTGATACTGATGGAAACTGGTACATACTACTTTGTAGGGTAGCCACAGGTTAACCTGGGGAGTTAGTTGATTAAATACAGAAGTTAAGCAAAGCTAGAATCCAGACCAAGAATGTTAGACAGGTTTATTAATGGAGGGAGATTTGGGATCCATGTCCCTAATATGTCTTCCCTAGGTCAGTTTAAAATTTAGAAGGTCTCCATTGAAGCTTTTGTTGTAGACAGGCAAAAGTCTTGTGGGATTTTACCTTACAATGATACAAGCCTCACAGTTTTAACTAGTTCCTTGAGATTTCGTCCACTTTAAGATGAAAATTCTCAGGACAGCTTTAAAGGATTTTGGTATAATATACCCACTTTATAATATTGAAGTAGAAGAGGTGTAGAAGTAGTAGAAGTGTTAATTTTGGATTCAAAAAAGAAAATTAGTGCTGTTCTAAAAAGAAAAATCAGAATTACTTTTGTTCATAACAAAAGCAATTTCGAAGTCTAAACAATGAATCAAGGTAATTTTTTTTTTTGTCTGAAGAAGGACATTATAATACATGCACTGTGTTGATTAGGGCTCTTTGTTTGTCTTACTTACCTTGTTTTTTTTCTTAATGTCTTCCGTTTTGTGGATACTTAGTCAATAATATTATCTGCAGACTTTGGTTATGTGTTTGGGAAGACCTCAAAGGGATAGAAGAGGTATAAGATACTGGAGCAGGGGGAGACAATGGTATGGAAAGGAAATTGGTGAATAGAGTATTTATTCTCTTCTGACTTTCTAGATAAATAAATAGGTGTGGTTTGCTCTTCAGGTTTCTTCAGGAATTTTTTTCTTTTATACGAAGGAACTTGCACTTCTGGGCTATTTTCAGGCTCAGAAATTAAATGTTTTAAATAATGTTATGAAATAAATTTTGCAAGGTTTTGAAAAAATGTGTTTGGTGAAGAATATTTATCTGGGTGTCATCTGACCTGTGTAAACATCTGCTAGCAATTTTTGTCTATAGCAGGGGCCTTATAAGTGAGAATTATTATTACTGCTCCACCACTATTCTTGCATCCCCGAAAATGTGATGAATGTCTTGGAGCTTGTTCTATTTTGTCTTCCATTTGCTGTTCATTTGGAACTATTTTGTGCACCTTTCACTGATAAGGGTGTCTTATGTAATTACTTTAAGTGCTTGTTTGGTCTTAACTGACATATGCTATTTAAATTGGAAAATTTTAATTTAAGAAAGTAGCATACAAATCAAAAAGAAGCCAGAGATGAGAAGCAGAAGAGGCAGGTTTTAGAAAACAAAAGCTAGGAGAAGCTGAGTAAAAAGGAGCTTACTTAGTCTAAAATAGAGTGAGGGAGCTGAAATAGTGATATACTGAGTTTCAGGATATGAAGATTCTTTTGTAAAGCAGACATATACCCACTCGGGAGTGAAGAAGGAAGGAAGGCATCATCTTAATTTGAAGCAAAGAAAAACTTGGATTGATGTTGAAAAAAATACTTTGGTCTTCCAGAGAGATTAAGTATCAGCAAAACCGGTCTGGTTTCTTTACTTTTCTGTAGCTGTATGTGTCCAAGATTTTTACTGTTTTATCTTCATGAGTTTCCAGTGGATAACAACTCATAGTAACACTATTGACATCTTGTCAGTTTGAAATCTCTAAAGCAGAATAGCTTGGTTCTTACTAGCACAGTAAACCCTATCAGTGTTTCATTACTGATATTTATTGTTTGCAGGGTATTTTGCAAGACTAATAAAGCCCATTCTTATTTCTAATGTAATGTTTCAGTTTAGGCAGGTTTTAAGGATGGTTTTGTGTTCTCTGTTATTGTCCCTCTCAGTGCTAGTAAATTACATTTACATCCCTTCAAATTGGTCTTTCGTGTTTGGTGGGCTAAGTTTAAGTTGAAGCCCAGTGACACTGAGATGGGAGACATCCAGGAAAAATTCTATTTACTGCAGAAGTTGTCATAGCATAGTAAACTTGGACTTTTCTTAAGGGTCAATGAGAAGCAGTCCCACAGCATGGTACCACCAGCACACTTAGGGCACTGACAGGCCCTGCCTGGCCACTGGGGCTCCTCCACCCTGCTCATGGCCCAGGGCCCCATGGCAGCCCCCTGGCCATCAGCCCCCCACCCGGTGATGCTGCGGCAGGGCCAGTCTCCAGGTCCCTCCCACAGCATGCCCGCCCATGGGTGCTTCCAGGCCAGGCCCATGTCCAGCCCTGTCACTGTGGCTCTGCCTGGCAATTGCTCTTAGCCCTGGCCAGCAGAGTGACTTCCTGGCCTGACCGTGGACCTGCCTCATGACCTTGAGGTTTCCTGGTTTCTCAGTTGGACCTGGCCCTCATTTGTACATCTGTCCCACTCACCTTCCTGTGTGTGGGGGACAGCCCTGGGCAGCAAGGGACTGGCACAGGGAACTCCACAGCTCCTGGCACCCATCCTGCTGGATGATGTGCAAGGTCCTAACCTCTTGTGAGCACTTCAAGTTCCCATCATATCTTTTCCACCAAAACAGGAGTATTATCTCCTGGGTTCTAGTCAGATTCAGGCTGATTGATTACATTCAGGCTTCCCAAATTACTTGTCAGGCTGTTTTTGTTGAAACTCATCTGTATGGAATCCACTTGGACAGGAATTATGATTTCTTTTTTCTTTTTTTCTTTTTAGATATTATTTTTGTGGGATTTTTGTTTTGTTTAAAAGTGTAATTTTGGTTTTCAGAAAATCTATTTTTTATCTGGGGCCATGTGTCTGCTAGTGGATATGTGAGGGCAGGAGGTGAGCTGTGCAATCAATGCCTGCAGTAAAGTGTTGTCTGGTTTGTGGATACATAGCTTAGGCACTTTAGGGATATTTGAATTTGCAAGAATGTGGAAATGTTTGGTCTAAGAGTTTTGGTCTCACAAATGTAGCTGGGGAAAATGTTGTGTGCCCTGAACTGCTGTCACTGGGGACTTCAACTTTCATGAAGTGTGGATATTTTAAATTATTTTTACAATGTCACCTTTCTGAAAATTTCAGTAAGAAACTATGCTGTATTCTAATCTGGGAGGTAGAGGAAAAAGACCATGGGGAAGGAGAGTACAGAAAAACTAAGAGGAAGAAGAAAGAAAAGAAGCAAGGGATGGTGATTAATACAAGAGAAAGGTTAGAAAGCAGGAGAAAAAGCATGAAGAGGTCTTGAATAATTTTCTGTCTGTGTGCTAAGAATATGCCTGTTCCATCTCCCTGAGAGGTTTATGCAGAGCCTTGTGGGGAAGCAGCAATGAATTGCTCCTTTGGATGCTAAGTGTAAAATTAAAACTGGCAGGGTCTGAGAGCACAAGACTGGGAAGCTAATTGCTCCTAATAACATATTGATTTTTCACAGATTTCTGGCATTATATCAGAGCAGTTTTGAACCAGCACCTGGTTTCTTCCTCTTCTCATCCCAAACTAATGGCAATGAAGCTTCTGGCATTAGGATCACAAATAAATGCCACTCAATTTTTTGTCTGTACAAACCTGTGGGGGTCTCAAACATGATTTCATACGTTGCTCCTATGCATCCAATATAATAGCTACCCTAAAAGTAGAAGGGTGGCAGAAACCTGCATGTATTTTAAACTTGGATAACTGTGCTGCTGCCTGTTAATATGGTGCTGAACAAAGCATTACAGTCTCATTGCTGCGGGTGGCTGAGGACAGTTGAATGGATGCCTGTATTCAGGCAGAAGTCGCCAGCACAGGTGTCTGGGCGGCTGAGGTCATGTACTTGTTGCCAGGTTGCATTCAACCCTGAGCAGATTTGCTGTATGTGTTGCTCAGCTGTAACATGCTTTTCTTGAGCTTTGGGGACTGACTGTCAGGAAAAGGAAATAGGTTTTGTTTGTATGACTGCTACTAGGCAATACCCTCCTCTGAACAGAGTATTTTCATAGCGGGAGGGAATGGTCTGCTTGCAAGGAGATGTGCTGAAAGGCTCCCAGATACTCCAGACTGAGAAGACTTGCAAAGTGAGAATGAAATCCTGCTATTTTTGAAATATGTTAAGTGCATATGGCACAAGAACAGAACATTGTCTCCTGTGGTTGTGTGGAGGCTGTTTCAACTACTTCAAGATATTTAATTTTATCTGCTTAATTGTTACGAGGTTTCATTGCATCATGCTTGTAGTAGACTGGCCAGGGAAGAGACAGTAATACCTGGTTTGTGCTACTGTGAGATGTCAACTGAAACACTGTCCAGACTTTTATGTCATCTTCAGCAATTCTGAGTGTTCCTCAGGTCCTCCTTACATAAGTATAATAGTAAGGGTTGGGATTTTTACTGTCTAAGGACAGTAGGTATCTGGCAATGGGATCAGTAAAGCTGAAGGACACACATTTTACTGAAGGGAAGAGACTCATTATTACCATGCTTTTGGTTTGTTCTAGTCACTGCAGAAAAACTCGTGTTTTCAAAGCTCCTAATGCATGGCACTGTGGAGAAGGAAGCAGCAGTGCTGGGCCATTTGTGTCAGCTACTCCCACTCACAGTCCTGATATCCTCCAACCCCCTTCTTGCAGCTATTCATGTGCTAGGGCCAGCAACTGTTTCATGCAAGGCACATCTGAACTGAAGGCGTCAAAAGAGCCATTTCATGCTTGACTGGATTTTCTAATACAATCTTGCAGAGAGAGAGAGGAAAGACAGCAAGGAAGGTTTGTGTGTACATAGGCATTGCCTTTGAGTGTATGTATAAAATACAGTACATTTAGTTCCAGCTTGCAGCTGTGGGTGGCAAGTGAAAGGTGCAGACGTGAGGGGGAAGAGAATTTCACTTTGAAAAGAAGAAACTATTCTTCCACCTTGAAAAAGAGGCTTTCTTTGCTCCTCTGTTTCTCGGCCAAATGAAGATGTGGGACCCCAGGGCAGCACTGGCAACTGGTACCAGAGATGTGTGTAATGTAAATGGCTGAGTGGGTGATGTGTGTAGGGAGCTTTCTGTGTACAGACCATGACAGTGTGTGGCGAGCGCAGCTAAGGAAACTGGTGAGCGAGGATGCTGTTCACAGACATCTTAATGGTGGTCCCAGAAAAGTTTTCTTCTGTTTCCCTGTCCTATGACCGCTGAGGTGCTGCACATCAGCTATTAGTGTGGTGGGTTGCTGCATCTGCACAACTGTTGTGATCCCCACTGAATATTTTGGAACCATATATGTGTCTCCTCTGTCACTTTATCAGCTTGATATTTATATCTTTATTTAGCACCTCATTTGCATATTTATTGCATTGCAGTTCTGTTTCTGGCCATTTTGGAGCCAGCCATGGGTGCTTTATGGCATGGACATTTGGATCTTCCTCAGTTTCCCATCCATTTACACTACTGTAGCATCTAACATTTAGACATTGAGAGGAGTAAGGTTCAGCTCTACAAAGTTTGCTGTTTCCTGGTGGAAGTTCTGCTTTCATTGTCTGGGAAAAATGGGACAAAGGGCTGAAATATAAGGAGAACATCTAGATTCCAAATACATGTTTTGCAGTTGGTTAAATTAGATGGGCTGTTAACTTTCTGGAGGGGGCGGTGGGGTGGTGGTGCCTGGAGAGAATCCCAGTCAATCATTTGAGAAAACTTCAGCTGAACTGAACTGGATGAGGTACTGGTAAGAGAGCAATCCATCCATGTTTCTAGGAAGCTGAACCAGTCAGGTTTTTTTAAACTCTGTGATTTTGACATGTAGTTTTATGGTAGAAGCCCTACATGGAGCAATCTCTGCAGGTCTGTCTTTGGTGGGGGTTGGCTGTGGGGAATAGGAATGCTCTGATTCATACATTTATATATTTATGTAGATTTGTAAATTTTGCAGATGAAAATGCTTTTGAGCATATTCCCTGAAGAAACAATGATTGCCATGCTGTAGTGCTTGCTGCAGTTCTAACACAAGACTTTAATTCTACCCCTTAGAGGAGAATATCACTTTCTGCAGACAAGACCCTGAACAAATAGAGAATGCAAAGTTTAACTCCTTTCCTTGACTGAAATTCCAATTTTCCTTGACATCCTCAGAGATGACAGAAAAACATAACTTCTTTCTTCACTTTTTTTCCCCCTCCTCCTGGCTTTCATTGTCCCTCTATCTTCTAACTTTTCTTGCATTTGAATGGCCCTTGCAATAGAGTTTGGTTTATTCCTTTCTTCATTTGCATTGGTTGTGTCAGCAGAGCTCTACTAACATTGGTTGTTAGTAAGTAGTGAAAAAATATAAAATCACGAAAAGGAACAAATCTGATTTAGAAAAGACCTGCTAGGAAATGCACTTTATACAGTTGTTTGTCTTTAAAGTGATATCGATGAAATGAAATTCCTCTCTAAATAAGCAACAGCAAGAGTACCAAAATTAGAACTCTAGTCACTGTAGTTGTTACTGCTAGTCCTAGGGAAGGCTGGACTTCAGTGCGCTGAAGGAGATTGCATTTTCTGGAAGATGTGAAAAACAAAGGCTTTGCTAGCACCTAATCACAAAAGGGCTCTGTCCTACCATGCTTGACCTTGGGAATTATGTGTCCAGGCTACTGCTGTTACCAGTTGCAGTGAACACCACATCTTTCTTTGCTGCTCATATTTGCCCCACAGGGTTTCTAGATGCAGTTAAATGGTTGTTGCACTTTTCTCCAGTTACATACCTTTCTGTGGCAAGTGCTATGGTTTCTGTAGACACAGTGCTCTGTGGTAGATGTGGGGGCTCTTCAGAGGTGTAACTTCTTCTCATTTCTTGCAATTGTTTTCTGATTCCTTGCAGAGGCCTCTATCTTGAGCTATGATGGCAGCATGTACATGAAGATCATCATGCCCATGGTTATGCACACAGAAGCAGAGGATGTGTCCTTCCGTTTCATGTCCCAGCGTGCTTATGGGCTGTTGATGGCAACCACCTCACGAGACTCTGCTGACACTCTGCGCCTGGAGCTGGATGGAGGCCGCGTCAAACTTATGGTCAACTTAGGTATCGTATAAACACCTTCCACTGCCCTCTTCACTATTAATTTGGGCTTGTGATTAGTGGTTTTTTTTAAAATAATTTCATTTAATTTCTGTTGGTTTGATTGGATTGGATTGATTTCTAAAACAACTGCTGAAACTTTTATAATTATATTTTCTTGCGGAGAGAAATTCTCTTCTGCATTGCTGCATGAAGATTTGCTGTCAGTTCTTCGTTATGGACAGTGTTGGTTTTTAAATATTTAAGTTTTTAAGTTTCCTTTCTTGGTCTGGGACTGGTGAGCTCTGTGTGAAACATGCTACTTGGTCCATCTTTTGATCAGTTACATCCCTCATTCATCCAGCATCACTCAAAACAGTCAAAGGCAAACATGGAAAGGAAGCAAAATGGATATGGTGGCAAGCAGAAGCCCTGTGAACCCCCTGCCCTTTGCATAATTTGGTAGCATTTGATACAGCTTGCCATATTTTTTATATCTAATAAAAAAGCCTGGTGATTTTTGTTGTGTCTTTATTAAAAAGACAGTAACAATAGTAAAAGTGCATCCCCCCATCCCAAAGGGCTGTGTTCTGTCTCCTTAGAGTTACACTTTCCCAGAAAATAAATTAAAAAGACAATTAGAAACAAGTCCAACAATAACAACAATACAAAAACAATTGGGAGTGAATGTGCTATTAGATTAGCCTCAATTCATTTTCTTGACAGTCTTTAGGTATTCTACTGAGTGAAATTCTTAAAGAATGTAAATGCATGAGTTGAAGCTTTCTTTCACTTTTCAGTGATGCAGCTTGTTGCTTCATATGAATTGAAGAATATAACTAAAAAGAGGTTCTGACTCAAACAGGCAAAACTAACATCATAGTGCATAATCTTATATCTTTAAATGTGTAGGTTATTGTATGTGAAGGTTTATGTATAGTCTGTGAGAGCTTCTGTCAGCTTTCAAAGTTCTAAGGCCCACTGGAACAAGCTTTCACATTTTTTGAGCTAATAATATCACCATCTTCAGAGCCCTGCTGTGACTATCAGGAGCAAACCATGTAGCAGCTTTGTTTGTGGAATATGTTGTCCAGCAGCTGTCCTCTGGAGCAAGCTTGCTGTTTAAAATTGCATCTGGTGTCTTTTTTTTTTGCTTTGAAATTGTGAGCCAGGCCCTATTATTTTCTTTTTGAATAAGAAAGTGAAGAGAAGAAGATACATCAAACAAGTTCAAATATCTTAAAATGAATGAGTGTCCATCTAAAAGTCTATAGAAACTCTTGCCTTTTAGTAAATAAAAGCAAAAAACCAACCAAAAAACCCCCATATATTTGCATATTTGCTTTGCTTAGCTTGACTGAAGAAGCATAAAGCACTATTGAGTCTGTAGCTGCATAAGAGCTGTTGCTGTCTTATCCAGACTGGCCTACAGGACAGATGGAATAGATGAACTTGAGCTATGACAGTAACTTCTCAAGTAAAGAGAAACAGCACTCTGATGATAGCCATCTCTGCCTATATGAACTCTAAGTGAAGGAAAATTTCATAGATTTTCCAGGGTTTCTCTGGAGAACAGCTCAAAAAAACTGCTGTTGAGGCTCCTTACATGTGCAAAGAGAATCTTCCACAAAACCCCAGAGCATCTGTGTATATGTGTTTGCATTTTCTTCTGCTCTAATCAGTTGTTGCTAAAAATCAAGCAAAATGAGATTATATTTTCCCCGTTTCATTTCTTGAAAATTATGGCTAGCTATTTTTTTCTCAGAAAATAAAATTAATCGCTGAAAGATTGGTAGTGGCATGATGGTAGTTGGGGAAGTGATGGGGCAGCTGAGTATCTGCCCAACTCTACAGTATCCTCTTGTAGCCCAGAGCCAGTTCTTTTACTTTTCAAGCCTTAGTTTTTCTATTTGTTGAAAGGAGAATTCTTTGCACCCTGTGAGGGATGTGCTAGTATTTTAGTAAGGACTGCTTTTATCACCTTTGATATTCCCACATGAAAAGTACTACAGCATGAAAATTTCCAGACTTCATCAAAAATTGTCACTTTTTCTTCTGAGAAAGGTACCACTTGTTTGATTCTGTTATATCTTCTTAAAAATGAAGGAGAATTAGGGGAATTGCTCATTTGGGTGTTCAGGGCCTCCTAGACTTAGACCCTAAGTAAATACGAGGAGGGTATATTTAGGTAACCCTGAATATATCTATTTTTTAAAGCTTACTCTTTCCTTTCCAGTTTTCATTATATCATGCTGGCAGACAATATTTTCCCTCAGGGCCTGTCAACATTGTATGCCTGATTGGCATTGGTCACTTCTAGCACTCACTGGGGTTTTTATGCCATCACCTAGCCTAGGGGTGGACTGCTCAACTCACTGTCTGGCACCTAAAAGATGTGGCTAAAGATTTGACAGATGGCCTACACATGTTTGGGAAAGAGGTGTTGTTGACAGCTTAATGCAGGGACAAAATCTGTAAACAAACCCCTGTGTAAACTGAGGGCTGGTTCTGTGTAGTAGCAGGGACTGAAGCAATGTGTATGCCACATTTTGCCAGCTTTTCAGCTGGAAATTTTTGTGAGGTTGAATCTTCTCCAAAGTGACTACAGGCTGGATCAGTGGAAACCTGTCAGCACTCTTCTATGTCTGACTCAACAGAGAGGTAGTTTAGACTGTTGGAACGCACACTGATCTTCACCTCTCCTTTCTTCAGATTTATAAAGCTGTCAGATAATGTCCTTGAAACAGAACTTTCCTTCTACCAAAACAGCAAAGTTACTTTGCTGTTGAAGAACAGAATTTGAGTAGGAATCACCTTACCAGAGCCATTCATTCCCAGTTGTTTACTTTAAGTCACAGTAACTCTGTCTGGAGACCGTTCATAGCCCAAATGTCACAAATGAGAACCAAATCTTTATCCAACCTTGCCAAAATCTCCTTACCTGTGAGAAACAGTCATCAACACCACCTCTGAAGACCTGAATATGCTTAGTGCTTACTAGCTATGTGTCAGTATCCCCTGAGGGTCTAACCTGTGATACATGTGTGTAAACAAGGACTGTTTTGAGGGGTGAGTTATTTAACTGTGCTTTTCTTATAAGTCATTTAATACTATTACTAAGAGCTGTCTCTTTCTTCTCTTCTTTGATCTATTCCATTCGATTTCTTATTATCATTTGTGTCTTTATTAAGGTCTTTCCTATGTTGTTTTTTCTTTTCTTTTTTTCTTTTCTTTTCTTTTTCTTTTGTTTTTTTTTTGAATCTTCCGTGTGTTTCAGTTGTAAAGCTTTCCCATACCCCATCAGCCATGGTAAATCAAAAGATGGTATTCGACCCTTCAAAGGCCTGAAGCCTGCGGCCCGCACGGCAAACAGCCCTGAGAACAGAGCATACGGAGCAGCCTGCAGGGGCTGGCATATCCCTCTCACCCCTCAGCACTCAGTGTCCAAGCCAGTCAGGGGAGAGAGATACAGCAGGTGTGGGTGGCCATGGGCAGCTGGGGGCTTGCTCTAGAAGGTGGGAGGGAAAGGAAGAGCAGCAATGAATAATTCTCTAAGGAAGGGGGCAAGGAAGTTGCTTCAGACCTTTCCACTGTGGGTGCAAGAGGCACTGCAAATCTTCATGTTGACAGCATGACTATCAGTAGTTTTGAGTTTTTGTTGTGTGAAGAATAGAAATCCGAATGTGATGCATATCTCACTTCTGCTGAGAAGGATTTTGAAGAAGTGGGTCTGGAGTGGAAGGAGAGAGAGAGAGAGAAATTAAGCAAATCATAGCTTGGAACATGCTTGGGAATAATTTTTGATGATGAGATGATGTGCAGAAAGGGAAAGAAATGGCTGGTCTGATAGGGAGATCCACTTTCACATTTTTCCGCCCATTGATAAGTGGCAGAGTTATAATGTTATACTGACTTTTATTTAAGAATATTTCATTTTTTTTTCTTCCTGGCCCGGTCACTGGTGATGAGGATATTCAGGTCACCGGTCACTAGGATAAATGTGTCCTGTCTCCTCTCATTTAAGGAAGTATAACCATCCCTCTCACCTATCTTTTCCTAAACTAAATCCTGAGGGATGTCAGAGCCACCTTTGCCCATCCAAAATGAAGGGTTTTTGTCATTTCTACATACAAATAGTGCAAGTAGGAGAGAGGCAAAGAGCCTCAATATAATGTTGGGTAAGTATGCACAGGACTTTATCTGGTTTTCCCATAGGAAATAACTCCGAGTGAGCTTAGAAACAGTTTTTTGTCCTATTCTTGCCTAAAAGTACTCTTCCATAGCCACACGTGGCTGCTCATCCAAAGGAAAAACCATTTTGTTCTCACACAGCAAAGGTGACTTTCTTTCTTGATTCAAGGATAAAACAGCCTGGAGCCTTAGCAGCATCAAATAAATATTACTATTTTCAGACAAAAAGATACAGGTGGTAAGAAACACAGGCCTAAATTGCAGATGAATGTTTGCTGCTAAAGATACCTCAATTCAAACAATGGATCCCTTGTGTTAGCTAACTGCAGTCAAGCTATTTAGCCTTTTGGAAGGAGACTGTCTTTGTCCCGTTTTCCAAGTGATATGCCCTGGAAAACCTTCCATCTGAGCACTGAGGAAGGAGCTTCTGGTTTACATTAGACAATTAATGAAAAGAAAGTAACTGCAGAAGGTCTTCCCAGCTAATCCTGCTCCCCATGCAGTAACAGACTCTACTTTTACTTCCCTACTATCCACCACATTCTTCATCCAATTGCTGAACTGGCAGGTGGCTGGATTTACAGCTGTTCAGGCATACTCATCTCCAAAACCTATCTCAGAAATAAATACTGATAACAGGGCTGAGTGCCCCAGATGATGATTCCCAGAAGTACCATTGGCCTGGTACTGTGCAGGAGGAATCCCAAGGAGTTTTTAAAATTATTCCGGAATTAACCAGATGCTGCTGTTTTGAGCACAAAGACCAGACTGTACCTGCACCCTCACCACCAGGAAAAATCTGCTCTGCTTTGGATTTGTACTGTTGTACTAGTTATGGGGAACATAAGTGTTTTCTTCCTTTTTAAAAACTGATTTAAGAGAGAGAGAGAGAACAATTTCATGTATTAATGTTTGGAAAATTTTTGGATTGCTTTTGGCAAGGCTCAAAATTGAGGCAATGAACAAGAAACCTATGCATGTTCTTTGATGGTAGTGTGGATGGTATTTTGGTGCTGGTGTAGCTCTTAGCTTCCCTGCAAGATCCCCACTGACCCAGTTAAAGGAAACCTGGATGGGGAGCTGGTTCCTTTGGAGTGCACCTGGGCATTTCTGTCTGGCACCCAACTGCAAGGCATTGCAGACTTCGTGCTCACAGTCTGGAGATGTAATAGTGCTGTGTACTTGCCAGGGAAGCCCTCTCAGTGGCCTGGACTCTCATCCTTTGAAACAGGAATCTCGCCGCCAAGATAAGGGCTACACTGGTTTTCATTTTGAAACATTTCCCCCTTCACCTGGAGTAGTGTTTCAGCCTGAGGGTAAGCCCTAGGACATATAATTATTTTGGGATCACTGAAAAAAAACAAAAACCCCAGAACACAACTCTGCAGTCATCAACAAAACAAGAGTAATTTTAATATCTGATGAATGTTGCTGAGGACCAGCCATATTTCCCTTTCTTTCATACTTGCTTTTTAGTCCATAAGAAATTCCCATGTTGTTCCAGCTGTAGCAACTCTCTTGACCTCGCTTGCAGTGAGACTTGAGCATCTCTCTTGCTGTGACTCTCCATCAGGTCAGACAGGGAAGTTCCCTTGCATGTACTTCAGAGCTCCCTTTGCCCCACCCAACTCCTATAAGGGATATAGCCACCACTGTATGGTGATCGTAGCAGTTGCTCCAGGGCTGTTTGCTCCCACTTTTCTGTTGCGGTTGACGACACATGACAAACCTAATCGCACAAAACCAAACCCAGATTTTCTCAGGAGAAGTTCTGCTTGAAAACAGACTCTCTCTGGCTATGTTACTCCTGATTGGTGTGTCCCTGCTCATTACAACTCTTTATTATTTATAGACTCTTGTTCTTTCCCCTCCTTCATTTTTTAAGAACTGCGTTTAGTGTCAGCTGCTGAAATAATTTTTCTACATCTGTCTGAGCAAACATAAAATTGGTCCAGTTAAGAAGCAAACTGCATTATATTTCTCTGTATTTCCATTCTACATAATCTCCCTTGCTGGGCCATATCTCTGTAATAAATACAACCATTTCTGGTGATTAAAGCTTTAGTTGTCCAGACAAGGTGCCTACTAGCATGGTGCTATTATTCATGGCCTTGATTTCCCAAGAGAAGGTCAGCATAGCCCAAGATATGTAATAGCACTGATACGATAGCTCTCACCCATGTTAGACACCACAGCAGTGGATGTTCACAAGGCTGCAAGTAGGCATTATTAAGTGAAAGATCCTCTTATGGATCATATCCTGAGATATGCTGAGCATTAGTGTGTTAAAAAAGAGAAGCAATGCTCAGAAGCCCTCTAGCTCAGGGTCTCCTACCGCAACTTTCTTTCTTTGTGCAGACTCCTCACTTACCATTTATTAGATTCCACAAGCATAACTCTGTTTTTCTTTCCATGTACCTCTCTTTGTCCCTCCCTTGCCTGTGACCTCTGAATGAAGCAGGGCCAGCAAAGGTTCCCAGATCTGCCACTTCACTGTCCATTTCATCTTCTTCCTGAACGTTACAAGCACCCCATTCAGTCTTAGCGTTCAGACAGCAAGATGAGATTGGGCTCTGAGGAACTGGCAGGCCTGGGGACCTTTGAAAGAAACCCCCACTCTCCCTGCCAAGCCCAAAAAAAAGTATTCCCAACCTCCAGAACTAGCTGAAATCTGGGCTGGGAGTTCGTGCGGTTAGCTGTTTGCAAGTGGCCATTTTATGATAGGACACAACAGGGCAGTATATTAACCCTTTCCTCACCTGAGCGGACAGTGTCAAATGTGTCTGTGCACATACTAAAAAGTGTTTTGGGCTGGCTTTTGGGGGAATGAGAAGAGGGTCTGTCTTTGGGAGAGCTGGAAAGGGTTAAATATTGCACCAACAAATCTCATAGGCTGATTTTACAGGTATTCTGTGTTGACAGATGGTGTATTTTTGCAATAACAATAGAATTAATGTAAAAGAAACCAAGTGTAAAGGTTCACTTTGAGCTTCAAGCTTCTTAGGGAAATTGCTGAAGGTCTCTAAAAAGCAAAAAATGACACTTGAGTATGACTTGTGTCTTGAGGGAGATTTTTATGCCTTAATTATAAAATTTTTAATTGTAATTCACATCAGTTCATGGTCTGGAGTGGAAGATAGTCTTAGATTTGTAGGTTTCTATAAAAAGGAAAGAACTTTCTGTGTCAACATGTGGATATGTATGTATATTGGTATATTTCTCTATACATATGTGTATATATATATGTGTGTATATATATATATTTATGTAACAGATATTTACATAGAATATACTGTACATATACACCCACTCCTGAACTTGTACAGACTGTATATAAGTATAAAATGGCCACATCTCTTTGCGTGTGTCTGTCCCCGGAAGGGTGGACTGATTGTTTTTGGATGTCTGCAGCTGTTACCTTGAAGGATGCAATTTCATCTTTCATTTATTTTTCCCCATCTAGACTGTATCAGGATAAACTGTAACGCCAGTAAGTTTTCCCTCAAGTTTCATTTTGTTCTCTTTCTATATATATTAAAATAACTTTATTTTCTTTGCTGTTTTATAAGCTGTTTTTCTTTTCTTTTCTTTTTTTTTTCTTTTCTTTAAAAAAATCTCCTGAAATTGAAAGGTTGGGTGGGATATGAAGCTGGAGAGGGAGGAGGGAAGATTTTAAGGTGATTGTGTGTGGCAAATTTTGTATTAGGTTTCTCCAAGGAGGAGATGAACTGTTATTTCATAGCTTTGCAGAAGAGCACCTGAGGAACCTGATGAGCTGATACTATATTTCACTGGTAACCTGTTGGCTTTATGAAAACTTTTAAAGAACCACATAAGAATAACAACAGGTACTGTATGCACCTCTCCACTACAAAATGGCATGCATATTTAAAACCAAAACAAAACAAGCTTCAAACTCTTGCTTTATTACAGAATGGTAGCAACTTAACATGACATTTATTCAAAGTAATTTTTATTTGGGTATAGAATGAAGAAAAATTAGATCTTACATTTAGAGTATATTATATATACTTCATATATTTATGTATATATATGGCATTTGCCACTCTTAGGTTTCTATAAGAAATTCCATCTGAATCTCTGGGTCACTGAAGATTCCTTTCAGTATGTAGAAGTGGGGAGAAAGGATTATAAAATTTCTGTGAAAAATAATAGTGAAAGATTATATCCATTTCTAGACTGACTGAGCAAGCCAGATCTTTTCTGTTCTACTTCAAAGAGTTGATCAAAGTTGATGTAGGCCTCAAAGTAAAACCCACTCCCCAAACAATGGAGCTGTTTATCTCTCAAGTGTGCTTTGAGGCTTATCTAAAGTTGTAACCATGTTCCTGAACTGGCAGATCCTCTGTATTAGAGTTTATGTGTAAGTATTTATGAAGGGCCAATGCCAGCTGATTGAGACCCTACTTTGCACGAAACTGTGAGCTATTAGTTTTTTGGACTTGCAAAGTTGTCCCTGTGAGCCTGTAGCTGGGGGCAAGCCCTAATATGCCATAGAAGCTTGTTCATGATAATTTACTTGATTTCAATTATTAAATTGTTATCTCAACCCACATTTTTTACCTTTTTCCAATTTTCCTCCTCATCCCACTGATGGGAGGAGGGGTGTAAGCAAGCAGCTGGATGGTGCTTAGTTGTTGTATGGGATTAAATTGCTACAAGTGGGATAAGTCAATGTATGACTCAAATCTTGACAGGTCTTGTTGAATTCCTTTTGCTCTTCGAAGTTTTCACACTAAATTTCAAGATAGAATGTGCAATAGGAAAAAGTGTCTTGAATCTGGTAGCTGAGATTGCCAGAATTTACATAGCTGTCGTGAGGACATTTGCATAAAAATAGGATCTTTTGCTTCATAAGAGTTCATATGCTCTTGCTGCTTTGGCTGCCTGTAACTCTATCGAAACACTTGCCCCATAGTTCTTCTTGATGTGTGTCACCTGAGGATCCATGTCATTTCCTCTGGTACTGGACAACAATCTGATGTCAACATCTTCAACTCTTGATGACAGCTGGCTGTTTAAAGGCTTAGCTATGGAAAAGTATCTTCAGGTGGGAAGTCAGCTTTAGTAGCAGGTAGCAATTGTCTGGTTTTCATGCAAATAAAAAGCTAGCACTAACTGGAAGAAACATTCAAAAAAAAAAAGGAAAAAACGGAGGAAAAAGAGAATCATATAACAAGAGCAGTGGGCAGACAGTTTGAATTCAATGTTTTTGTTAGTTTCCCCATAAGCATCAAAACATCTTGAATCATTTTGCTACCATGCATTTTTAATAGTTGAGCCTGTTGCATTTTTAAATGTAGTCTTCCCCTGAAGGTTTACATTTATTTCTTTATTTAAAACACATTGGATCTTCCTAATTTATTTTTTATGATGCTTTGCTGAAAATGAGCTTGCCTATTCTTAGTCCCTCCAACACCTTGGTTTTTTTGCTGCCTGTTGCAATAACTCAGGTCAGCTGTCCTGTTTTCTAGAAGGGAACCTGCTGGGGATTGGTGAAAACTATACCCTTGAATGAATAAAATATAGTTAGGCAGAAGCAGACCAAATATCACTGTAAGCATTCCTGCAGGCACACTGACATTTACTTGTGCAGAGGGAGTTATCCAAATACAGACAGGTCTGCCAGGGTCTGCTGAAATGAGCAGAAGTGTTTTAAAGTAACTTGAGAAATGGGATTCCCAGAAGCTAAGAGTTTCAGGTCAAGCAGTTGCCACTGGTAACTGAATACAAGGGACCCAGTCCATTGTTCTAAAGGTAAACAGAGCTGTACTTTTGGGGTTTTGTGGAGCACATAGTTTAAGAGCCCACTACTTCAAGTGCTAAAGCTCATGCTGTTTGATAGGAGTCTTGCGTATTGTCCCAGGTAAGCATTTATACTTGCTCTTAATTTTAATTGAAAATATTGAGGGCTTTTCTCTTATGTATCTTTGGGCTATTGTATATCTCATGCAAAATATTGTCTTCCATCATTTCATCTTACCTTTTCTCTGTGTTTCATCACTGTTGTATTTCACAGTCTTTTACTCTGTCTGTTCTTACTGTAATACTCATCTCGTCCTTTCCTTTCACACTTGAAGATACCTAAACTGATCTTTTCTGTTTCTGCACGTTTAGAAGGACATGACAGTGCTTTTGCTCACACATATGTAGCTGTATAGTAACTCTCTTTTCCTGTGAGTGTGAAATCAGCACAACCAAAAGCAGGACCAGGATCTCCAAATAAACTGTGTGAAGGTGCATTGAGTGATTCCACAACATCATGCAGACATAATGGATAGCACAATTTTGTTGGTTGGATTCATGGGGAAATTAGCTTTAGTCTAAATAGGTATGGTCTGAATAGAAGTCTCTTGGTTTTTTGCCTACATGTATTTTATTTTTCTAAGTATAATTTCCTAAGAAAATTGTCCTTCCCCTGTAAACTCTTTATTGAAATGTGTTGTTCACTTTGAAGAAAGCTAAAGTTGTGATAGTTCTATAGTTTGTGCCACATCTGGTGCTCTGATTTTTCTTTATGTTTTCAAAGGTACCTAGTCCTTAATTTCATTATTCCATATCCAGTGACCTCACTTCATATCAGATTAGATGTGGATAGTTTTCAGCATTCTACCCAGTATTAAGTGTGGAGAACAGAGCTGTGTGTGCTACAGATTTAGATTTTGGAGGTGTGTTCACTCTGTATTCGTTTTAGGCTACTACTCTTGGTCTAGTTCTCTCTCCTCACAAACCTTTTCATGTGGTGTGTCAATATTTAGTCACATACTTTGACACTACATCTATGAGAGATCTGCCAAAAGTAGCTCCTTGGGACAGTGAACATTCTGTCTTATTGCTTGTTATTTCATAATGAGGCCTTTTCTTCTCACTAAAGCATGCCAGACAAGCCATCATCTATTTTCATGTCACTTTTGATGCCTCAAAACTTCCAGATCTTTTTCTCTTACCTGTTGCTAAAAGCATAAATGGAAGAGGATAAAGAATAAGTCTAATCACAGTTGATCCTGTGTCTCTGTGAGGTCTCATGTTCAGCATGTTGTTTGAAATCCAATTAATTTTTGACAATAAAGACAGCTAGAATATGAGTTTGGTTCTCCTGTCTCAGTTGCCATGCTTACTGTATTTAGTGCCTTCTTCAATGCAGTGTTAATGTTTCATTTTATTAAGTGCCACTGTAACAACATAAATATGAATCTATGATGTGTAACTTTCTGGGAGAGGTTTAAAGTTTTCTTTTTTCTGTATCATTATAAGTAAATAGGAAGCTGTGCTAACTCTAATCAAAATATTGTAAAACCAAGTGCACTTATCCAATTCCTAGTGATATTTCTGTCATTTTAATAAAATCTTAATAGAACTCTAACAAGAAAACATTATTTTGAAAGTGAAGCAGTATGATTAAACATACACATCATATTTGTGACTGTAGTATCTCCTAGCTCCATTTAAACATAATCAGGAAGAAATGAATGTTTATGCAGCCTGGAAAGTGTCAAGTCATTAGTATGTCATACTGTAGTGGTGAAAGCAAAGCTGGTGTCTGTAGCATCTGCACAGCCCAGCTGAGAATGATCTCACCTTTGAGCAGTCTCACACTTGGGATGCTGGTCTGGCCTCATGCTGCTGCTGCACCACAGTGCAGGAGAAGGGAAGGGAGCAAGCCTGTCTTTAGAAGACTTTTCCTTCTGTCAGGGGGTCAAAAGCAGTCCTCCCAGATATTTTGTCAGATGACAAGATAAGAATTCTGTTAGAGGAGAACCTGCCTTGCTGTATCCAACAGCCCAAGAGAGGTGATGCTACTGTCACTGCTTGTTGCCAGGTTCTATTTGTAGCAAGCTGAAGATGTGTTTTTGGCAGGACCACTGCTAGAGATCACACGCTTGCTCACAGACCCACAATCTTTCCAGTCTCTGGCAGCATGAACATCTGGGCCTGTTGACCCCATGGTCTGAGTCCAGTTGCAGCACTCACAGCCCCATACACCCTCATACACAGAGAATAAAGGGCCCTCACCCAAGAAAGACATAGAAAGTAATTTAATAAGAAGACAGGACAGGCTGCACTGATCAGATTAACATACTGATTAGCAACTATTCAAATGCCCAGCCCTTTCTATCCCCTTACACCTATATTTATTTTCCCACCCTTGCTCTTGCCTGAACTTTTCCCTTTTTGTGCCTTTTGTTTCTCCCCTAAACATCCCATAATAAGTCTGTCTGACCCCAAACTGCTTTTCGCCGACATCACAAATGTCCCACCCTCTGCAGCAATCCCCTTAATCCAAAAGGTGATATCAAGAGCCGGTCCAGCTATCATATAGTGATGACTATCATGCTGGGACACTGGAACTAATGACTTTGCTGGGACAGCCCTGGGAGAGACCTGGACAAGGTTTTCATTGCTCAGCAGTCCGTGATTTGTGCTCCCACCTGCCACTGCGCCCCCTGCTCCTCTGGGCTTGTGCATATGGGCCTCTGGTGGCCTGATGGCCCTGCATATAACCCAGGAAGATATTATTTGTGCCCCCCTCCTGTTGTTGTCTCTCTGAGCTCCTTTGTGGATGTGCAGATGAGCTTTATTTTATAACACAACAAATTCCTGTTCCCTGTGTCAGCTACTACAAAGTGAGGTCTTTTGTCTCAGACTTTCTTGACTTTTTCAGCCCATTCCAAGTCTCTAGTGGAAAAAACACCCTCTTGACTTAATGTTGTAGTTTAGGAATGGTATTCTCCAATTTACTCGTCCCACTACAAAGAAAACCATGAGCTGCTCCCCTCCCTCCCATTCAGTGGGAGACAAAAGGCAGAGATCACAGTTGAGATAAGAACCATTTATTGGAAACAGCAATGAGTTAAGAAAATGAACAGCCACAATGCTAATAACAAAAAATGTACAAAGAAAGGGTGATTTACATGCAAAATGCCCACCAAGCCTGGGACAATGAAAAACAATGGCAGACAGACCCTCCATCCACCACTCTTTTCCCATGACTGGAAACGAACGCTTTTTTCCCAAAAAGGAGAGACAGTCCCTTTCCCTGCCCTGGCAATGACATGAGATGGTATTTAATAATATTAGGGCCCTGGCCATGCCCACACAGCTACAGGCTCCACACCCACATGGCTACTGCAAAAAATTGACCCTGTCCTTAACCAAAACCAGGGTTGTTTGGTACCCCTACAAAATGAAGTAGTGCTTCTGAGATTGTTTTACAAAGACAGCAGCAGAGTCCATGCAATTATCAGTTGCAGTGGAGCGGATAAGTCCCTTTGGGGCTGGGTTCCACATGGACATCTTCCACCTGGGTGAGAGAGAAAAGGTAAAACACATATGAGAAACTGCTCTGCTTCACTGATGTCTAGACATTGTGTCTTCTGTAGATTACATAGTGTATTTAGTTGCCAGAACATTCACTCCTTTTTTTATTCAAAGAACACAAAACTGAAAACTCATGCCTTAGGGTCTAGGAGGAAGCAAGTATTTTATATGTTATTAATTTTGTTTGAGAACAACTCAGAGAGAGCATCTCTAAGGAGGCTTTAAATAGTTAAAAAGAAAAAGACAAAAAGTAATCAGCACAAACACTGCTTGCTATATTGCGTGCCACCCGTTCTATAAATTTAAGGCCAAATCAGTGAGCCTTAAGGATCAGTGAATGTTGGATAAGAAGTGACTGGTAAAGCAGTACTAGTGATTGCCATTATTGGGTGCAGAACATTGGGTGTAATGAGCACAGGCTTTTCACAGTGGCTTTAATCCTCCTCATCCAGACAGTGCCATGAAGATTAAGGTTTTGCTGTGGCATAATTGGTTTCAGCAATCCTAAACTGCAGTTTGTGATATCACAAGGTCCCTGAATCCCAGAATATTTAACCTAGGCTACAAATGCAAGTCTCTGTTTGCTAGAGTTCAGCTAGGCCCAGCTGTTAGTTAACAGCAGTTAGCCTTCATCTTCCAGCTAATACTGTCCCATCCTTTGAAAGTTCTATTCTGAGTCTTCAATTCCAGTACTCAGTGAGGGACTTTAACAGGTCATCAGTACTGAGAGGTGGCAATGATGAAAGCAGAGCTTGGCAGAAAGTGCCCTGCATTATTTTTACCTAAATTGCTGTGGTGAGACCTAACAAGAAAGAAAACTAACCTTGGAAACTCAGCAGTCATCTGTCAGGAATCAATGATCCACATTTGGATAACAGCTCTTCTGGTTTACTGGCTATCATTCCTACCCCAGCAGCTTTTCTTGACTCCTTTTGACTTCTGAAAAGATTGTGTGTGTTGTACACTTTTATATATATAATTTTCAATTCCTGTAGCCTCTCACCACTTCCATGGGATTATAACGAAAAAAGAGAACTGTTTTGAAGGTCAAAACAAACCATATCAATCATTCTGTCAGTCACTAAGGTAGATACCCATTATTTAATGTTAGAAATGCTAATGAAGTATTGGGATCCTGGATGCTATAACAAAGATTATGAAATATGAAAAGTTTGAGGTAGGGTTTTTTTTGTTTTGTTTTTTAGAGGAGAAAGATACTGTTGGTGAAGCTTGGAGTAAGCTAGGAAGAAGTCTTGTGGTGCTAGGTTTTGTTTATTGATACATTGAATTAACTAATTGTAGGCAGCAACATTTCTCTCTTTCATTAAACATACATTATTTATTTAAATATTTAAATTTATTTAAATATTTATTATTTATTGTGGCTTATGAGTGTCCTTTCTCACATCTGGGGAAAACAGGATGCCTTGTTTCCTTTTTTCCTTTCTATTGCCATATTTGCAGGATCTCAGCCAGGATGTCTGGGGAGAAAAAAGGCTTTGATAGAAAAACGTGTAAGCGCCTCAATTTGTTATTTTGGCCACTTGCCTTGTATAAATTGATTTGTGTTCTTTTCAGATCAGCTGTCATTGCTTGCATTTTCCTCAGTGTTTTGATTTGACCCCTGTAGGTGGTTAAGCATCACACAGCTGCTCTCTCACTCTCTGCCTGCCTGTGTGTTATCAACACTGTTTTGCTCACAAATCCAAAACATGGCACTGTGTGTGTTGCTATGAAGAAAATTAATTCCCTCCAAGCCAGATCCAGTACACTCAGGAAAAGAATATAGCCTTGAAATTATTTTGAACATTTTGATATAGACCTTAAAAAGGCAATGCTTTTTCTGCCATACAGTGAAATAGAGGGCTAAAGGTAGACTGAAACAGTGTCATTTATGGTGTCAAGCCATCAAGTATTTGGTAATTTCTTTTTCCAGTTCACTGATTTTCTTTTTCTACAGAAGGCACTAAGTTTGAGCAAACTTGCTGTGTATAGTGGTAGTATCACTAGAGTTACTAGAGTGGTAATATCAGGGAGCTCTGTTGGAGTATGAAATGTGTCATTTCCAGGGTTAAGACATGTCAGGCTGTTGACTATCTTAAAATCAAATAGTGGCTGCATTAGGACTTAATTATTGGCTACTGTTTCCATGAATTAATATTCAGAAGGTTGATTACAATACAGAAAAATTGCCTTTCCGCAACTGGGAGGTTTTTTCCAGGTTTAACAGTCCTCACACACCCCACCTCTTTCAGCAGTGATTGCTACTGTCCTGCCACTGTGACCCATCACATTGCCTGTATTTTCCACTGCTAGGCTGGTTTGTCTGGCAAAAGGCACTGCTCCTAGAAAATTTCTCTCTGGGAGCAAAGAACTGCAATTGTGCACAGGAGTAAGAAGTTCACTTAAAAATATCCATTAATGCTTCTGTGCTTACATATTGGTTGGCTAAGAAGTGAGCTCGGGAAAGGTGAGCTGCAGATTTGTGGTCTGCCTCTGAAAGAAGCTTAGAAATGTTTACTGTTAGTGCAGGGACAAAATGAGTCACAGAGAACAAGAACCCTTTTACTCCCAGAGAGGGAGTTGCTTGGTCAGGCCAGTGCACACTTTTGTATGATGATGCATATGGCAAGCTTGCATTGCTGCTGCATCTCTGGAAACTTGCCCTTAGCAAACCTCTCAGCAGTAATATTGTCTTTTCTAATGCCTTATCTTCTGCTCCTTTCAAAAACAAGGTGATTTTTGAGATTTCAGGGCCAAGAAGACAGTTGTTGTCTTCTTGCTGCTTTTGTGCAAAGGGAACACAATGCATGTGAAGCCTTGATGGCACAAGGAACCTGACCAAGATGCCACAGATGTATCTGCCAGTGGGGAAGATTCATTATCTCATCATAAATCATTTTCTAACTAGTGGAAAATGCAATATGCTGGGCATTTTCAGTCTGAATGTGAAAAGTTAGAAAGCCTGAGAGAAGTTTTCAAGTAATTTTCCCAGTTAAATATCTTTTTCATTTGTGTCACTTCAGTGATTGCTATATTAAGCAGTCATGAGAGCACACTTCATTCTGGGAAAATAACTTTTTCCTTTTGGTGGATTTCCCAGTATCCAGGCCCGAACTGGAAGTCAAATCACCAGGTAGAGTTTAAAGGATATCTTACTTTTTTTTTTTTGCTCATGAAACAGAATCATCAGAAAGCTTGAAACAAAACAGGGAAGTTATTATGCTAATTAGCTGTTAATGCAAGAGTAGGTTCAGGTAAGGGTTTAATTGTATATTAATAAACTGTTAGCATACTGACCTAATTTAGATTAGTGTGTTTTCTGTTTCCATTTTTCTTGTAGGGGAATCTTATTTGAAATTATTCACCCCACAGTTTTGAACTAGTAGGGAAAAGAAGAAATGTAACTGGTATTGCTTTTGACTCACATGAGCATCTTTCAGGCTTCAAGCTGTTGCTACTTTACCAAACTGTTCTACAAAGCACTTAAACAAAGTTGCAGTCTTCCATCTAGCATGGTTCTCCTCCTGAATTCGTGGAGTTTAGTTCTTCAAGAGGAGGGAGAGTGTTTGCCATATTGTTCTGCTGCAACCAAAACCACAAGCCTTTCTTAGCTGAGTTGGAGAAAGATGTCATACGTTTGATATCTCAATAGACCCAAGTCCATTTGCATGCATGCGAGGAGTTCTAGATATTGGACAAATTCCCTACATTGCAGTTGGCAATGTGGAGTGTAGAGTTTGTAATGACACAGGTTCTAATTTGAACAAAGTGGGTTTACACATTCAGTGCAAGAGAAAAAACTGCCCAGTGCAAATGTTGCTGGATTGTAATAATTCTTTTTTAAAGACAGAAATAATATAAAAATGTATTAATGCAAAGAGCCCCCTTGTAAGAGCTATAGAAATGTGACAGGCTTTTTTCTTGGTAAGCTAGTAAGGAGTGTTTGCTTTGTAGGATAGTGAGTGAAGCCAGAAGTTTATAAGGGCTCTCATGGATTAAATATCCATTGCTGCTACTATGTAGCCAGTCCTACTGTGGAAGATGGCATCAAACATCATTTAGCAACTCTGAACTTTAATACAAGACAGAGGAAGCATATTCGTAGAGGACTACAGAGATTTTTAGAGGCCAGTACCCAGTTGGTGAAATCATACACTAGTTGTTACCACTATACTGTAGCTTTAATTGCATATACCCCCATTACATTGTTATCGTGGCCTATTCTGCCACTGAATCACATTCTCCCATGAAAATACCTGTCATGATCCTAGAATTGCCAAAATATTGACGCTACAAGTGTGGATAATATCACTCTTTTTTTCTCTTCCTTTTTTTTTTTTTTTTTTTTTTTTTTTTTAATGGACAGAAACTAGCCTCATTTAGTTTTGTGTTTTCTTTTATTAAAAAGAATGAAAGTTTGTTACTTCCAATTTATTATATTATGATATTTTTCTGCTTAGGATAATTTTAGATTAAAGGAAACTTGCTTTCTAAATCATCATTGCCATTGAAAGCAGCACCAGTAAAATTGACCAGTTCTTGTTGTAATAAAGGTTTATAACATTTCACTCACTAGTCACACTTTGATTTATTTCAAGCATATTAAAATGCAACAAAGCAAGTGGAGCAGCATAAAGACATTTAAAAATGCACAGAGAGAATAGTTTGTAAGCCCAACTGTCTGTGTGTGTTTATGCTGGGAATGCCAGTACCCACTTCAAGCAAACTTTTCTGACTGGTGTACTCCATGTGTGTCTTTGAGAGGGGGCTGAGCACCATCTCGTGGTGTAGCTGGAGATTTTGTAGTCTCCTCTCAGTTCATATGCTGAGCAGCTTAAATACATCTCCAGAGTGATATGATCATTTTGTTTTTGCTATGTTATGGTTTTCTACCTGTGAAAGGGTTGAAGGTATGTTCAGGGTGCTTTGAGAAAGCAGCAAAGATGAAGATTATGTTCATTGGCAGAGCTGTGTGAGACTTGAATGCAAACAGGTGATGACAGTAGCACTGGGCTACTATATCTGTGATGCTCTACAGGAAGCACGTAGCTCCGGCAGTGTGGACTACCACGGGCCAGCACTAATCAGCACAGAAGACAACTGCGTGCTCTGATTCCTTGAAGTTGCTCCTTTTTGCCTCAGATGAAAACAGTTGATGCCATGCAGCTGAAGCTTTGTGCCTTAAATGCTACAAACACAAAAATGGGCACTGAAGGGACTGCCAGGCCGTAGCAGAAACTACTGTTCTGTGTCTCTGACAGCTGCAGCAAATCAGGTCATCCTAACTCCAGTTATTCTTTCCTAGGGCTTACATCCACATACTGTGGATACTATACTGCATTTAAAACATTTGTTTTTGCCACCTGCATCTGGTTCCAAAAGTATGGTTCAGGAAACCTAGGGATAACTAAGATAGGGCTTGATGTAATAAGAAAAGTGTGCATATATAAGTTTGTACAGAACATCCTTAATAAAATATATAATTTGGAATACCTATGGAAATGTTTAACACCTCCTGAGACTGGAAATTTCATAGAATACTATGAAGAACTGAAGCATTTTCTAATAATTCATATGGAAATGTGGATAATCCTTCATAACAGGAACAGCCAAGAGTGGATGTGGGGCAGCTAGGCTAAGAAGGTACAGAAAATATTTATTAAACCCAGTTATATTGTCATAGCTGGTATTCAGTCACTCCTAACTAGGCATGAATTCAGAAAGGGGTTTCCTTGATTAAGTACTGAAGTGGCTTGGGTTCAGGTAAAATCCTTAAAAGCACGTTAGCCCAGAGTTGATGGTAATATGCTGTAGCAGCCATATCTGAATATAAAGGCTGTAGAAACCAAGGGCAGCCCATGGAAGGAATGATGTTGCTTTAAAGCCAAATCCTCAGCTGAAGCAGCTGGAACCTCTCTGAGAATTCTGAGTAGGAGTAATTAAACAAATAGATATGAAGTCCATTTTAAGCTAATATTGGAATTGCATCTGATGTTCATTTCATAACAAAACCCCCAACTTTAAATTTCTACAAGATCTTGTGCCTTGCTTTACCATAAAATCAGTCTGATAGTTTTTGAGCTGAGCCAAAGTAAACTTGAGAAAACATTGTATTTCACCCTTGCACAAAGAGTGACTCTAGCAAGGGAGCTATTGAAAATCGGGTCAGAGAACTTGGGCTCTGAAATTTGTTTAGGGAGCCAAAGGGCTGGAGAATGTTTCCTATGAAATTGCAAAGTGTGAATGTGGAAGGTGGAGTGTGGAAAATGTTACTCTGAATGAGTGCCAGCCACCTCCCTCACTATGGAAGATAGAAAAGTAAAAAAAATTTTTCTGTTTCAGGTAAACTTTGATGCATCATGAGGATATCTTCCTTATTTTGAGAGGTATTTTTCTGCTTTGCCCTTCCAAGCAAAGCCTTTTTGTCCAATTCACTCAAATGGAGTTAAAATACACATCTATTCCTCTTTCTTGCACCTCTTTTTATAGTTTTCAAATGTCAATTATTTCTGTATTGCAAGGGGAAAAGAGCCAGCTTTCTGTCATTCTGATTGCTGAAACTATGGTTTTCAGTAGTCCATTAGGAGTTTATTAAGATGTTTTTTACTTTAGCTCTATGTTGCAGAGGTATTGAGTGTAGTCAGCCCCTGTCAAATTTTGCAGGAATTTAGATGGCATTTGTGAAGAATCAAATCTTAAGCCCTTAAGAGATTTACTCCCAAGTACTATGGGGGAATCTTCAGAACTGAAAATATGACAGGTGAGAGGTTCTGTATATTTTTTTCCTCTTGTGAGTAAATGAAGTAAATCCAAGTTCTTGGTACAGGTATGTCTTCATGTTGGAAGACTTGTTGCCTAATTCAAACACCGTCATCTGAATAATTTAGGTCTGAGAAGCTACCAAGACTGAGGCTCTCAGTCACTTAGCTTTGAATGTAAAACTGTGTGTTTTAACATATTACAGATTTACCTCTGGGGACCTGTATCATGTTGAGACTCTGTGGGTAAACATGAACATGTTTTCATGTAAGATTTCTGCTTTTGCTTTTTCTGACTGGATCAGCAAGGTAACAGAAACATCACTTTTCTGAGAGCTTTGGGAGTATAGAAAAACTTAGAGATACCTGTAGAAGTGCAGTTCTGATAAACTAAAGGAAGGATGTGTAGTAAAATATTCTAACCCACTTCCCTTTTTTTTTTTTGGAGGAACAGTAACTTCGTCCAAAAATGGACAAAGGTGTTGCTTTCTTTTGGCATCTCTTTTTGCATCACAGCACCGAAAGGATATTTGATTCTGTTTCATAGTGGGTTAAGATTTGAGTCTAAAATTAAAAATCCTTTCTGAGGAGTTCTTAAGCATACTTTTATCTGTAGAGTATTATACTGATGCTGATGATGTAAATACTTACCAGGCTGCCATAATGGTGGAATTTCTATCACCATGGAATTAGTGAAGGACAGAATGTGCAGAAGCAGTAGCAGTGACATTATGGGCTTTCAACCCTGCCCTAATACAGTACCATTACTCAGGCATTTCTGACAGAGATGGAAAGCTTCATTACAGCCATTCAACCCTGGTGCTACTCTACAAGTTTTAGTAGAAAGAGGGAAGTATGAGCAGATAGATCATGCATTCTTACGTGCTCTTGCTTCCTTACTGCACTAATAGGATATGGAGGGACCCAACTTCTACCTTTGTGAGAAGGATGTGACTGAATTTATTGCCAGTGCACTCTTTGGAAACCTGCAGACTGCATACTGATTGAAAGAAAAGTGCTTAGCTGCTAACTACAAGTAAACCTGAAACTGGTCAGTTAGGGATAAAACACTACCCATGAAATGTGAACACTGTTAATTGCATGTGTATGGTTAAAAACCTCATATCCAGTCTCAGGTGACAGTAGTTTCAGATCTTTTGCTTCTAGGTAGCAATAAGTCTTCTGAAACGGCAGTAGATCCAATGTATAACCTGTACAGATTTTGCTAGGGCAGAGGAAAATCTAGGAAGAAATTTCCCAAGAGCATTGAAACCACAATTCAAAATCAGCACTTTCTGAAGAAAATTATCTGAAGTACTAGCAAAACCCCTGGCATACAATTTCCCTGGCTACAAACACAGAGGTGAAACAAACCCTACTTTCTAAGCATCAGAGACTAAGGAAGTTTGAGTCAGTTCTTATTGTCATTGAGTAATCTCACAGTGGAAAATCAGGTGGTGATTAGTGTTGTACCTTGTTCTGCTTACTGTTAGTTTATAAGAATACTGTTAGTGAACAGGTCATAAGGTTCATTGTGCTGTGGAACTGTTGATCTGAAGAAACAGATGTTTCTCACTCGCTTTATTCACCAGTCTACTGCCCCAATTCTGTTCCTGTTTGGTTGGTCCGTACTTCAAACTTACTTTTTTCGAGCACTGATTTCATACATGAAATCCCTAATTAGCTTGGTCTTTGCATGTTAAGTGCCTTAATTAGTTAATTTTGAGTTAAACAGTTCTTTTAATTGAATGATAAAGTTAACCCATCAACCCAGGTACAAAAATCAAGCTTTATTATTAGAGTTTTCACTATCAAGCTTCATTATTAGTGCTTTCACTTGTTCAAAACAGTGTATTTGCACTAGTCCCAGTTAAAATTCCCAGTTAAAAGTTTCCTAGTTAAAAATCCTTTTTTTTCAAACTTTAAACCACTTGTACACTGTAAGAGTTGTTTCTCCTATGTTCATTGTCTGCTTTTGTGGATGTTTTGGGAGGTATTAGATGTATTTTAATATTTTTTTTGAGGGTTTTGCTTTGCACTTTAGTCTCGGGACTAACTCCAAAACCCCAGTCCTAACAGCTAATTGCTATTTTTAGCCCCATAGCGGTTATTCTGCAAGTAAGCTCCATGGCAACCTGAATCTTAATGAAGGCATGTTACCACCCTTACTTCAGCTGTTACCACCCCCCTGACAGCGACGAGCTATTGGTAGACAGAGATGATCTGTCAAAAGGAAAGCACCAATCACTTTGGATCAAAGGGGTGTGCTGTGGGCGGGCTGTGGGCGGGCTGTGGGTGGGCTGTGGGCGGGCTGGGGTGGAGCAAAGGCACTATAAAACAACGATGCACGTGTCAGAGCGCCACGCAGAGACCAGTGCAGATGAGCTGTAGTGGGTGCCAGTGCTGGGTACTTAAGCCTTACTCCTGTTAAGGAGCCTTTAATAATTTTTACCTTTGACTTTTGGATTAGCTAAAAGTCAGCCCAGCACTGCGAATTCTTCCACCAGAGGTCCAGTGCTGTCTAAGCCTGAAGATCTCTAATCCCTGCGCTCCTGGGGCATACCTCCTGAGCCACTAGGATCCCAAATTTTTATATTTTGCTAATTTTTGTAATTTTTCAATTTTTCCATTTTCAATAGATTATTTTAATTTTTAGTAAGAGTTGTCTCATTTCTCACAACTGAGAATTGTATCTATAGCTTCTAGGATTTCCAAAATGGCTAGAGATGGAGCCTAACATCCCAGATAGTGCTACCCAGTCCTACCTCCACAGCCTTCTACTGTGGCAGCTCTTGTATGTTCACGGGCAAGAGAGCCCAGAATACTTGTATTTGGAAAGAATAAGGCAGTTTTGGTAGGTGAACTAATTTACATCCAAAACCTGATTGCTACCTAATATCAGAGAATACCGGTATGTTGACATAGTAGACAGGTAACTCTACTCTTGCTTTGATTAAAACATCAGTTTGGTGGCCTCAGAGCAAAGGATAGTACTACTTCTGTTTTGATATTAAGTGCCTCAGGTCTGTATGAAGAAAATCCTAGTTTCAGTTCTTGCTGATATCCATAAATAGTATACATGTATGGATAGCTATATATTTTTACAGGATAGCTTAGAGACAGAATCTGCTCTGAAGATTTCATTGTCCAAATGTGTTCAAGGATAAAAGGCATAAGCAAGGGAGTTTATGGGCATTTGCATTTAGAGTAATGATGAAATTAAGCAGTATTTAGTTTGTTGAGACTAGTCTCTCTTTAGCCAGTGCAGAGGACTAAGCTCTTTCAGGGAATGGCTTAAAGCTGAAAGCTAAGTCAGCCTCCTCCAGTGGACAATTTGGAGCCACCTGCACCTCCTGGCTGATTGTCAGCAGCATTGTCTGATCAAGGCTTCTCAAATCAACATCACTACACAGTCCCCAGATAATAATAATAATAATAATAATAATAATAATAATAATAATAATAATAATAATAATCTCTACATAACTCTGCAGTGTCAAGACTTTGGGCAAGTCATTTATTTAACCAGAATTTCATATTTCCAGTGGTGTGCAGCTAATAATAACTCACCTTTTTGCCAGAAGGCTTTAGGAACTGAAGTAATGAATGTCTGTAATGGCTTTAATATCGTAAGTACAAAGATATTGGTGCAAACATATTTAGTGCCTATGAAAGAATTGTGAATTTCTGTTTATTACCCACAACACTACAGTAATAAGTGGCAGTAAGATGAAATGCTTCTCAGAATGTTAAAAGGCCAGATTGTCCACCGGGTTCATTTTGATGGAATCACAGCAAGCAAATTTTTCCCTTTTATATGTGGCAGTTAATTTCCTGAAAGAAATCAATATCCATGGCATATGTGTAATTATAGATGTAGTTATTTAGATAGAGATACCATCAATTCAATGAAAAATGCCACACAAATGGGAAAAAAAAGCCAGATTAAACTGCAATGAGGAAAATGAACTTAAACAAGCAGGAAGATGTGGACATTTTTACAAGAATAAGTCTGTGTGATGTTTTAGCCATACATGATCAAATCTTACCATGAGATTTGAAAGTGTTGTTAGCAGTTGTCTCTCTCCTCTGCTTTGATTTGCCTGTATTTGTTGAGAAAAGCACATTGAGGGAGGTAACTGTGTTTCTTATACTAGTGCCTTAGTCTTCAGAAACAGTGTGGAATGATGGACCTGATCCTTAAACAACAATAAAACAAATGCTCAGTCTCCTGCACCAGCAATAACTGGACTGCTGTAAACGTGGTTAGTATGTATGGGTTTATAAGCTTGGTATTTACGCACTGTACTTCAGATTCAGTTGTGATTTCCATAAAAATGACAGAATAATTAGGCCAGAATAGTCAGGTTGACATTAAGAAATTATACTGGCTTGCACACAATTGCATATGTCTCTTTTGGATGGCTGCAATATCTGCAGACAGGTTCCTGGTTTATGATACTCTTCATATATGATGTTTTGCTTCTTTCATTACTGCACACCAGAACTAGATAGCTACCTTACAGACATGGCAGTCTCTTAGTTGCTGTAGGAAGAAATACTAAAGCTAAAATTTGCTTGTGTGGTAAAAAATGGTTAATTCTTTAAATGAAAGTGAAGAGATGATGCTGACCCTGTGCCATGACAGTATGATCTGTTTACCCTGTTAAATGTTCTGATGAGTTTTATATCAGTGTGGTTTCCCGTTGGCCCATGCACTGGGAAATGTCACTATAGCTGTGACTGAAGCTGTGCCTGTTCAGATGGCTTTCTCTTTGCACTCATGCAGATGTCTAGAGTTGTGGCTCCTGTGGCAAGCGGCAGGAGGTCAGCGAAACACTGCTGGCATTAAACTTCACAGCTTTGGTGAGATTCTTGTCTTGGAATCTGAGATGAAACTAAAGTGGATTGTTACTGACATTTTTTTTTCTAATTACGTAATTATGGCATAGGCATCTTCATGTTATACAGGAGTGTTCATGTGATTATCAACTCTATACGTATGATCAGAATTTTTCTGGTTTTAACTGTGTCTCCTGGCATTTTATTCCATATATGTTTACAGAGAGAGAGAGAAATGCATGTACGTACAAGACCTAGTGACACCCATGTAATTGGAATATGATTCTGTTTCTTATTGGAGTAAGAAGGCAATATTCCTTTCGAATTTGAGTCAGAAGCAGAAAGACAAGTATTATCAGGAAAAGAATTGTAATGTGCATCCTGTATAAAGGAATAAGTTCTTGGATGAGGTTTGAAAAGATGTGGTATCTTGGCTAGATAGAAGAGGCATGGAGGAAATGCAGAGGAAGAATACTTTTTATCAGAAGAGACTAAATTATGTGTGAGGAGATGGAAAGAGATTGAAAAGAGGTCAGTTTTAAATAACAAGTGAAGGTGAAAGATCTAAAAATAAAGAAAGAAATTGTAGTTTTGACAAGGTCAATTTTAGATGTCTAAAAGTAGAGAGCAGTCATTTTTTCACTGTAGGGGAGCATCAGAAGTATATGAGAAGGGTAGGTCATCTGGTAATGAGAATAGAATATTATTTTTTTTAAGTGAACAAGCATTCTCAAGTCAGAGCAGAGAATGAGGACTTGCCCTTCTGATCTGGGTGTATAATATGTAATGTGGCAAATTGGCTTCCAAATTCACCCAGCTTGGTCTTAACCTATTTGTCTTGGAGCCCTCATGTACCTTGAGAATAATTGTTCTCTGCCCTTCTATAAATAACTCCAAACAATAGCAGAGCTCTGACAGCTGCTGCTTTGATTTGAACATACAAAGCAACGTCCAAGCAGCCTTGGAATAGAAAAGAAGAAATGATGCTCAAAAACACAGCCTGTGTGTGCATGTAATTTTTGTTATAGATTGGAGCAATTTTTCTTTATCTCCTGACTTCTGGGAGAGCCTCTGTCTTTAGAATTTCTCTGCCACAATTGCTGAACACTCTTGCACAGTGTATGTTCACTGAGTGCATCTATCAATTGGTGTATGAGCCTTAATGGTTCTGCATGATTTTGTGTCTTTACAGAATCTATCTTGCAAGTCAGTCAGTCATTTGGTCTTCCACTTTGTCTAATCTTTTTATGTTTTTATTGATTCGTTCATGCCGATGGTACAGAAGAAAGAAGCCATTTTAACTGCTCTGTAAATAGCTAGAACAAGCCAGCTGAGCTTGCATGTCCTGTCTTTTCAAGGCAGGTCTAAGACTGTGTTTCTACTTTGACCAAAACTACTGCCAAAAAGGTGGGTGCTAATGCAGAGAGAGTTTCATCAGGAGCAAATATTTTTTGGCCTTGATAAAAATAAGTACCAGGTTTAAAAATCTGTGCCTAGCATTGCTCATTGAATTTTGCTTTCTCCATGGCACTCTGTGTCTTCCATGACACAGGGGAAAGATACAAATTGGGCAGAAAATGTCAGTGAAGTTCAATTTCTACAGCTGTAGGGGAGCTTGAGACTAAAGTGGGGGTGCTGGTGCAGGCAACTAAATGCAGGCGCAGGAGGTACATCAAGTCACATGAAAAGACAAGGGCTTTGGATACCCAGTGATGATAAGGGCAGATGTGACTCCACCAGCTGAGTTATCCAGGATCACTGTTGTCCTCCATACCCTGTCATCAACAGTGCAATGACTGCTGGTATCCAGTGCCCTTTCCCCAAGCCTTTGCTTTCAGTCATTTCAAAGGAGACTTTCCTTTTTAGTACTAACAAGCAATGACTTTGCTTGCTTAACAAGGAGCAGAGAATCCCTTAAAAAAAAGTCCCTTAAGAAGGGACTTAGGAGTCCACTGAATTTTTCTATTTTTTCCAATGTTATTCCTTCACTGGCTATAGGGCTGACACACTGCTGCAGAGGGCCAGCACTCACTCCAAAACACAGGCTGACAGCTGAACCCTGTGTGTTCAGAAATATCAGTCCTTCTATGCTCCACACTCCCACTTTCCAAGAAGCTTCATCATGGACCAGTAACACCATCAAGACACTGCCTGCTGGGTTGTGGTTCTGGCCACTATTTTTTTGTTACTGAACTGTTCTGGAGAATTTTAATTGCAAGAAGTACAGACTTTGAGCAGAATTGCCTGCTCAATCTTTATGACCTTCTAAAGTCAAATCTGAAGTGTGAGACAGAAGACTGTCCTTGATGTTTTGTCAGATGGACTCAGATTTTTGAAAGTGGTATTTAACTTTTGACATATGGATTTAAAAAGGCAAGAAGAAAGAATGTAGAAGTATCCTCTCATGCAAAAGTTGTTCATTCCCCTCCAGTCTCCCTACAGACAAAGAGAATTAGTTCCCTCAAAATACTGCATGTTTTGATCCTACTCTCAAATTCATGATTTTTGAGTCATGAGAGATTAATCCTATGAATTAGATTAATTTTGATGCAAAAGGGATCTAGTTGGGAAAGTACAACTTTGCTGCTAAATGGTTTTGTGTTGATATTTCTTCCAAGCCAAGAATTTTCAAGGGCTTTATGAACAGAAAGTAGTGCTAAATGGGACCAATAGTCTACCTGCTGCAGAGCAATAACCCACAAGCATCCCCTTCCCACTTGACAGATCTAGCATTTCTTTCTTCACTCATTATAATAGTTCATCTGGTGACAATTCTTGGCACTCTGTTGCTTGCTAAACACTGAACTGTGATATCTGTTAGCATCTTCCCCTTTATATAAATACTGAAAAAATAATCCACAGGCTGGACTACTGCTGCTAAAAAATATTTATTCTCAGCAGGAATCTGGCTCTTTGTTATATATTGACACTGAATATTTAAATTACAACCTTCTAATCTTTCATTTACAGCATCTAGAGGATGATGTTGAATAAATTAAAAATAAGATGCAACAATAATCCATCCAGAGAGGGGATCTGACAGGTAGTCAGCATTTTCCAAAATGCGGGTTGGGTTTTCCAGCTCCCATCTTTGACAGGAGATGTTCTGTGTTCTATACTCCTATGGCTATATATGCCAAAAACTAAATACCAGTTTAGATAATCTAAGCCTGTCTGAAGAAGCACTGAGGACAGTCTGCTGTCTCACACTTCAGACTTGACTGTGTCCCTGCATTAGAAGGGCATACAAACTGAGTAGACAATATTTGCTTTTAAGCCTGTACTTCAGTATTTCAGTGTTAGTCACAAATTGAGAAGGACTAGCAAGGATGTGAGTCACTGCTAGTGGATTCTATGAACAGTACTGCTAGAAAGAGGCCTTTCAGGTTTGGTAATTGAATTGTTAACTGTCACCCTGATGGGAATATGTGACTAATAGCAAACCTCAAATTCAGATGTTATGCTTCAGAGCTAGTCTGAAATGCTAGGTTGAAGACTTACTGTCAGTTTGATTTTAAAATCATGGTAACAGCACTCAGTGTGGTAGAAGACACTGGAGCAGGTGAGGTGCCCTACAAAGTGCTGGGACAATGACCACAGAAGTCATAGAATCCACATCAGCACACACAGGTCATGAACAACAAATTTAGGTATTCCACTGAGTCACCCATTTTCTGCAAAACACATAGACATTGAATTGTCTATAATTATCTGTTTTCAGGAATTCAGCTTTACTGCTACGTCTTTAGGCATAATCATCTGCTTTACATCATATATTTTGAGGCCTTAAGATGCCATTATGATCTATCCTGACCTCCCATAGGACATGGGACTGACTTCTGCTTTTGAACTGCTCTCTGAGCTATGAAACATCTGTTTAGAACCATAATGTATCTGGATGCATTGCCATTTAGTACATTTGTCTCAAAATTTGTACCTATGCCAAAGATTTAAAAGTCCCTTAAAATCGTAAGGAACATTTGCCAATTCTGCATGAAATATATGTAGTAAAGCCATAGATTAAGTACAAGTTATTCAAATCCTGTATATGTACCTTTTTTCAGAACCAATAATCACTGAACCCCATTCCCAGTGCTCAAAGTTAGGCTCATCCTCTTTGGCATTATTTGGATCCTCTGGTAGTATGACTGGAATAGCACTGCCCTGAATTGTACCACTGGGGTTTGATACCTTAGTGACCTGACATCAGACACCGCCTTTTTATAGACCATCCCAGTGCCTTTTCTAACTGGAGTTTGCAAACAGCTGTGCAGCCTTCAGCTCTGACCAATCTGTCCCACACCATGTGCATCCTCAGGAGACAGAGATTTTGGTGGGAGCTATAGTCCTCCCTGAGGTTCTGGATAAAACTTCGGGCCTTCTGCAGGAATGTGGGAGTTGGTTGCACCTGAGATGTTGCCAAGGTATGAAGAAAGTAACTTGAGTCCTGAGTCTAGTCAGAATCCCCCAAGAGAGGTGGAAACCAGTGCTGGTGTAGCTCTTCTGAGTGAATGGGGATATGCCTTGATACTGAGGTGGGACGGATGGGACCTGGTACCATTTTTGCATGGCCAGACCATGCGCAGAGTAGCCCTACTCAATACCAGCAGAGACAGAAGCTGTGTAGGCATTTCCTTGCCCAAAGGTGTGACCCCAACAGCTGGGAAAGTGAGATTGAAGTCCTTTGACTGCCCAGCCTTTCCCCTCATGGCCTGACGCCCTTCCTTTGTCTTCAGCCATTCAGGGACTGGCTTTTCTTTGGAGGTGACTGGCTATATGTCTTGTGGTAGCTTCTACCAGTCTCTGCATTATGATATTTTGTCTTTTCTCCCTTTCTCCACCATCTTCCAGCAGTTGTCTGTTCACCACTGTCTGGCATGTACCACTACCCCTGCTTTTACACACCGAGGCCCTTTCATCCAGGTCTGTTGGCTCATTGTACCTCTGCTATTAAAAGCCCAAGCAAATGCTACATTTCAAAGCTCTTTTCTCCTATTATGTAACAGATAGAGTGGGGCGATGTGCAGCCACTGCAGTGCTGAAGTTTAGCAGGTGTGGGGCCATTTGAGGCACCTGGGGAGGTGCTGGGGGTCCGCAGCTGGGGAGAGTGATGCTAAGGATGCTGCTGCCGGCAGGAGGCCTGGGGCTGTGCTCTGTGGCATGAGGTTGCCGTTCTCCCGGGGGTCTGCTCTCCTCTCCAGGAGCAAGAGATGTGGACAGACAGGCTGTGTACACCTGCAGGTCAGTGGGGCTGGAGGAGACATGCAGGGCCTGAGGGCTTGGCTGTGCTGGGAATGTGTGGGCTTTTTCTGCTGTGCACAGTCCTTTCTCCTTTTCTTTCTCCTGGAGAATTTAAACTGTAGTAAACATAAGTCTGTGATGAGGCAATGTTGATGATTTCTGGTTTGGACAGGATAAATCAGCTGCCTTAGTTAGAATTTTCCCTTTTTAGCCTTCTAGACTGGAAATTTTGCTGTCCATTGTGTGTTTACAGAAACACACAGGCAGGGACAGGCTTAAAGGAAGTGCCTGGGACAGAAGGGGTTTTCAAGAGAAGTGACAAAACAGGGAGTGAAAGGGGGGCTTTAAAGCCTTCTTGTATTCAGAATTGTAGCCTATCCTAATCTTTCTTGTGATGGCAACTTTTAAGAAACATTTAATAACCTAGGATGCTAGATGGATGAAACCTGGTGTTTGCTTTTATTGTCTAATGCTACTTACTTTCGTTATGCTCCAGTGCTGCACTTATGAGACTTATTTGTGGTTGCTTGTCCTGAATGTAACTGAATTTACTCTTCCAGCCCTCTCACTTGAACTTATAAGAAATTCCCAGTCAGTTTAAAGCTCTCTGGGTCCCTCCTGCTTTCCTGGCTGAATGTTTCATTGCTATCTGCTCTCTCATTTATATACCTTTTACTTAGCAGAGAGGATTTTCTCCACAGTGGTATGAGAGGGCTTCACAGCTGGGCTTGTGCTCAGAGTTCTGCATTCCTTATGTCTCAAGGTGCAGACTGGCACCACTGGAGCTGTCACAGCCCATGTGAAGCTTTCTGATTTACTTGAGGCACACAGCTGAAACAGTATTTTTATTTGTATTACACCTGAAATGGCATATTTCAGAGGGCTGTTTTAGAAGAGGCAGCCCTACCTGAGGGTATGAAGTCTAAACTGCCTCTTCCTCCTTCCTTTTCATGTGCTACTCATTTCATTAGGACAGACAGTAGCCTTAGAGGCTCCTGTGGCGTTTTATCAGTGGAATTAATTTTTTTTCACCAGCCCCCTGACTCACAGTGTTTCTGAAGATATGCATTTTTCCTTCCTCTGCTGTCCCCATCATCTGCTAAGTAGCATGTGTATATGGGGATGAAAAGAGTCTAAGGAAATGGTTCTTGATAGTGAAAAAGGTGATTGAACACAAAGGGGATGAATGCAGGAAGACAATGAGGGAGAAGAAATGAGAAGGTGACCAAGAAGGGGGTAAAGCAGTATTTAACATAGAGAGGGAAGAAAACAAACGCAATAAAATTTGTAAGCTGTGAACATTATAAAATATTGCTAAAAACAAAAGGTCAATATTATTGGATCAGTTCAGATTTCTAAAAGTGAGAGAAAATGAGACACTGATTTCATACATCTCTGTGGGGGAGTGCCCCTCCTCTTCGGTGTGTAAACATCATTTGTGGCTGTGAACCTACGTCCATAAATTGTAAAGCCAGCAGGAATCATTGACACTGTAGCCTGAACTCTGATATATCATAGGCCTTCACACTTCAGAATTGCTTTCTGTTTGCTTTAAAGCTTATCCTGAAAAAAAATAAGATAACTTGGTTTCAGAAAGTCTCCTTGAGTTTAAAACCATGTCTTAAATGTGAACTCCGATGTGAATCTGTTTGCTTCCAAAGGTAACTGTGCTTACCCTCACCTTTTCCTGATGGTAAGCTGCTGTTCCTGTTCAGTGTTTTGTCATTTACTGCAAATAATGGGCTTAATAATTGGATTCTATTCTGGGAACTCTTCCTGTAGAGCTTAACTGGGCCCCTGCCTTAAGTGAGCAAAGGTTTTTTATTTTCTGCATGTACTGTGACTAGAGCAACCTAATACAAAACATGATAGTGGGTTTGGATGTCGAAGTCAAAACCAAAGTACTTCATGTAGTTTTCTTCAGTATTTAATGGGAATAACTTGCAGTTTCTGAATTGTTGTATTGAGACTGGTGATCTGTTGTTAACTGGACCTGTATCCCAGCTAATTTTGTTTTGGAGGTTTTCTTGATAATGTTATTAAGGTTTTTAATCAGTAGGCATGAAGTAGTTGAATCAGTAGGCATGAAGTAGTTGAAAATTCATAGCATTTGAAGAAAATCTTCCTACAGAGGAAGATGTGATATGTGCACTGGTAGCTAGCTGTGCAGCGTTTGAGCCACCAGTTTCCCTGGGTCTCTTTCTGACTTGGAAGCTGAAGGATTTCCTTCTGGAGAGCACTAGGTAACAGGTAATGTTGTATTTGTCAGTGTTGGGTTCTGAACCAAATATGTCTGGGCTATGGCTATAAAACCATGAGCCTTCCTTATTATATTGAAGAAATATATTTTTAAATATGATTGGCATTTTCCTCCATTTTATGTGGCTGGGACATACGAGGGTGATGAAGTGCAATGCTAGTTGAGATTGATTATGCATAGTGAAATGTATGAAAGTCCTTGTGGCTTTCTGCGTGGTGCTTAAACCTGCTGTGATAGAGTAACAGAGTATGGTCTTTTTTTGGGGTGAGGGGAAGGAAATAGAAATTGGAAGATTCAGTGCAAGCAATTGAAAAAGAAAGCTATAGGAATTACACGTGGATTTGTTTAAAACACAAAAAGCACAACAAAACCAAACAAACACAATAAAAAAATACCTCACCATGAACTTGGCTATGGTGAATAAGTTTAAATTCTGAAAGATTTATTTAATTAAAATGATTCCATTATGGAGTGCGAGAGATGAATATCTAAAGTGATCATTTGTTGTGGAAAGAAAGGAATGGTAATCAGCAAATACCTTACTCTGTATTTGGAAAAGTGCCAGTTATGATCTCAAAATATTTCAGTGGCAGTGATCAGAGTATCCTGCATGTGTGATGTGTGCTGTATATATGGGTCTTAAGCCTCAGAGACCTAAATGTTTATTACAAACATTATTTTTTAAAGGTGAAACAATTGATCTGTAAAATATCAGTTCTGATTTCTAGAAAAGTCTAGCCAATGGAAAATAATATGCAGTGTCCATTAGTAGCTGTGGCGGTGACACCCTTGAGGAAGGGGAAAGATGGCACCATGGATGATGTGTGCCATACGTGCACCACTTTATTTGATCAAGAGCATGGAAGAGGGTAATGGGTGTAATTTTATGAGAAGATAAAGGACACAGCTGTTAAAATTACCAAAAAGGTAATGAAGAGACAAATACTGATGTGAGAAAATCGATCAGCCTAGATTTTTTTGAATAGCAGGTGAAGTGGGCTCATTTGGGTAATTGATTTCTTAATACAGAAAGTGGCAAATTCCTGTTTCTAGTAACAAAGAGCATTTCTTACTTTGAAAGAAGTAATTATGAAAAAGGAGATGGACTTGTTTAGCCAGTTAAGCATATGCTCCCTATAATTTTGTAGCTGAGAAAACTGGACTGTACAAGTAGAGGAATATTCATGCATTGGAATTACCTTGGATGTGACATTGGAGACCATTAGCAAAGTAAATTTTTTCCTTTGCATCAAAAGTAGCATTTCCTGGTAAACTTGAAAGGGTTCAGAAGGAGGCTATAAAAATGGTGTAGTATCTTACTTTCTAAGGGTGTGTACTTCAGGAGTGTCATAACTTGCATAGTGAGACAAGGAAACTCACTCTACAGAGTTTATAGAAGTGGAGGTTAAGAGGGGAATTGAAGACAGCCTACAGATACTTGTTCATGGAAGAGATCTCTTGATTGTAGAATGCTTCTTAATCTTTTTGGAGCAACAAATGTGTAATGAAGATTGATGACTGGAAGTGAAAACTAGGCAAACTGAGACTTAAGGAGCCCATCTCTAACAGTGTGGGCAATTAATCACTGAAACAATTTTTTTTAGTTGGATGGAAGATTTTCCATCACCTGAAGTCTCTAAATCAGGGCTGAATGTCTCTCTAAAAGATAAGCTCTGGTTCAAACTGAAGTTATGATCTGAGTGTTGAAATTACTGGCTGAAGTGCTGTGGCCTGCATTGTGCAGGAGGTCAGTGCATATGATCGTAATACTCATTCTGCCCAGAAAAATGTATTAATCTGTTCCTGACTCTTCTGGAAATGACCTTGTTCATACTTGGTGGTTTTATGTGTAAACAAATGAGTGACATTTACCTCCCTAAAGATACAAGACCTTGGTTAATAATAAAGGCTGTGAAGGCTGCAAAAATACAGTCAGGAAATATATGGAACTAGAAATCCTGGTCTCTTTGCTGGTATGGCTGTATGTATAGCTTCCCTGAAGCTACAGAAAATTGTGTGAAAACTTTTCTCCTGGTCTGCCTCTGCCCAACAATGGCAGGAGCTTCTGTAGCAAAGACTGAAGGGGAGGTGGGAACGTGGCATCACTTGGTGGGACACTGGGTACTTGCTGCTCGCTCTGAACTAGATGCCAGCCCTAATTACAGTTTAGCAGCATTAATGATAGATGTGAATACTGTTATGGGTTTGTTAACAAGAAGCTTGCATTTAGAAATGAAAAGGCAGGTAGACCTAAGTCCCTATGTTCAGTCACTTTTAAATTTCTTATCACTTCAGTGGTGTAGCTGTAATGGTAAGCACCTGGAAATCAGACATGTTCTGTCAGGGTTCAGGGTATGCTGACAGAAGGAAAAGTTGTAATGCTTTCTGATGATGGTATTAAACTATAATTTGTGATCTTTTAGGAGTAGCGAATGAATAAGTGAATCCTGGGTTATGAGTGGTGTGCACCTCTGGTGTTTAAACACTGCTCTTGTCTTGCAAGAAGCGAATCTTCTTGTCAGGAAGTGCTTTAAGTCAGGCTGTGTCACCCTGTAATGTTCAAGATCATTCTGACAAGGCAGAGAGGGCTTTAAAGACTCTGGCACAGAACTCATCAGCTCCATCCAGGTTCCGTAACTGCTGCTGGTTGTCTCTCTAAAATTTCACCCGTAGTATATCAGGTATTGAAAACAACAGTTTTAGGTAGGGCCCTTCTGTATTCTGCAGTCCCAGAATGTCCAGGGGAGGTAGTTTCCATAATGCATAGTGTTTTGACTTTTAGCAAGTTTACAATATATGCAGTCATTATACTTCTCTGTACATTATACCTGTACATTATACATAACAGAAACAAGCCTTTCACCAATCTGAGAAACAGTTCCCTTTATATCCACAAATTAAAATCCAGTCCCTCCTGTGCCAAAACTAGATTGCCTGCACGGGAAAGGCAGTTTTGTATGTTGAAAAGAGAAACCCATGTCTGTTTGCTGCTCCTGTGCCTCTGTAAGTTCTGACTTCCATTTTGGAGTCAACACCTAGGTGCCTCTCTGATCCATCCTCTCCAGTGCATGACCCTTCATAGAACTGGCATTTTTTATTTCAATATTGAAGGCACCAGTGTCCAGAACTTACGACCAGTACTGCTGCCACCCTTACAGTGTGCTGTGGGCTACTGTGAAGCACTTTCAGGCCTAAATGAGGTCAAAAGGGCACAGTACAGAACTAAATTAATCTAAATTTTCTTTAATTGAGATTCCTTAAAATGAGTGTTTGCTGAAGGTGCAGGATTTACAGGCTTGGATCTTTGTATTGTGCTTTTTCTTATAGCAATTTGGATGTGTGCAGGAGGGATGGGAGTTTTCCATACTGCTGGGCTGTATGGAGCCCTTCTTAAACTTGCAGGAATGTTTGCAGAAGAGTGAGACCCTCATGATACTTTTATATCTTTCCCCCCTTCTCAGGCAATGGAGAAAGAATCCATTGTAACCATGTGCCTACTACCAAACTGAGTGGACAGAAGCAAAAGTTAAAATAATTTTTCCTCAGGACATTTGGCTAAAGGTGAAGCATATTGGATTTTATTTTTAGAGCAGAACTTGCCTAAAATAAAGGTTGGAATGATGGGTGTTTTTGATGTATAGTCATTTTATTCCTTTATCTATTAGACCTACCTTAGCCTTTCTCTACAATGTTGTCAACACTCTACTAGCTGTATTTTATGCTTTTTTGACATTTCAGATTTTTTTCTGTCTGAGCATTTGGACAAAGCTCCAGCTTTGCTGGACTTTATCTAAACCAGAGGGGAGTTCTCTGCTGTCAGCACCCTGATACTTAGTAACTGAACAATTCTTGTGGTGACAAGTTGTAGTTTGGCAGCTAGCACACTTTCCTCATTCATTTGAGGTACCCCTTCTCTGAGAGACAATCTAAGTCAGCTGTTTATAAGTACAAGTGGTCCTCAATCTCCTCAGTGTTCTCTGTGGTACGGCACTACCTCTTCAAGCCTCTGCCTGATCAGCCATTTATTTTCATTTTGATACCACAAACTTCTCAAAAAATTAGATGAGTGCTTTTATGTAAAAATGTGCTTCTCCAGCAGGAGACTAATGTCTGAATGACCATATGACATGAAAATGAAGCTAATAGATGTGCTAGGCTGAAGGAATAAACAGCTGTTCCAGGTCTGATAGAGAGAAAGCAATCATTTTCAACTGGAGCAAAGTAATTAATAACCAAAACATCCTGAAAGCCAATCCAGTGAAAAACTGAAGAGTAGGATGGGCTCATATGAAGTCCATTTTCTCCCCAACCTTATTGCATTGTTTACAATAAATTTGGTACTTAAAGCCAATTTTTCTTAATTTGGAAATTGAAGTCTTGATATTCTGCTGCACCTTCCTACCAAGTATGTAGTTTAGCCAAGTTAGTTTACTGAGTGTCTTACAGGTGTTACTTTGCGTTTCTGGGGAATAAAAAATATCAGAGGGTAAAAACTCAACTTTCCTTTTATAAACAGGTGTTCAAAACAGTCACATTTCTAGTTTTTTGTAATGTTCACTTTCAGTAGAGATTTAAGAAGAGATCTACTGGGTGCTATTTCACTGCTATCCTGTCATACCTTTACTGGGTGGTCTAGCTGGTACTATAAATGGTTGAAGTCTGTTCCCTTTTGAACACAACTAACACTAGTGAGAATGAGTATTTTTTAAGGTATTGACTTCAGCAAGTGTGGTTGGGGAACAGTCTTGAAGGAGACTGCCTCAATTTGAACACTTAAGTGATGCCAGGTAATTGGCTTTTTCATCAAGTTGTTTTCACTTTTTGTCCTTCCCACCAGTCTCCTCCAAGGCTGGTTACATTATCGTGTGGTGCAACTTCTTTTGTCACTCGGAACTTCTTTGTCATAGTGATTTGTGCTCTGTAATTCTCATTATTGTTTTGCAGTGTTCATATTCAGCCTTTGATCCTTCTTTTTCTTACACTTGCTAATCACTGTTCATCACTTCTGAGTGTGCAAAGAACTCCACTGATGTGCAGTGCTAACACAATTAAACAGCTATTGTTCTTTGCTTGCCACCACCCGCTGCCTGTGTGCTGCAGAACAGCTGACAGCTTTTACTCTTTTACTGTAGTGTAACATGCAGGTCCTCTTATCTGCCCTACCTTTTTTCTTTTTTTAATTAATAAAATTAATCTCAGCTGCCACTTCTCTGAGATTTGATTAATTTCTGTCCTTTTGTCCCAGTCTTCATTCTAATCCAACTGAATGTATCTTCCTATAGCTGAATGTCACTTTGGCTTTGATTTCAGTCTTCACCAACAGAAAGTTTCTTATCCTCGGTAATTTTGTATTTTTTTACTTTGTTCCTGCTTATTCCCTTTTTTTCAAAGTATGTCCCTATGAAGAACTGTTGATTTAGCTCAGCAGACTGATGTGCATGAACTCCTGAATGGCTTCCATAGACTGGGCACAGCTTTCTCATTGTGCTATGTATTCTTCTAAGCATTCATGTGACTCACAGTTCTCATTGTTGGTAAACAATCCACAAGTATTACTTGTTGTTTCCTAAACCTGTTTCCTAGATGCATAAACAATGGCCTTGTTTCTTTGGAAAAATGAGGTTTTGGATGGCTCTTTCTGAAAAGCAGAGTCATATGGGAGAACTCTCAGAATTACACTCTGAGGAATACACACATTGATGGTAGGGGGAAAAGGTCAGAAAACAAAGCATCTGAGTTCAGTTTAGTTCAGGCAGTATTTGCAGTACGTGCACCTTAACACTTTTCAGTTTCCTGTTTCATAAAATAAAGACAGTTGAATTTTTTTGTTGGTGTTTATTTGAATTTTTGTAAAAGAAGGATTTATAGAGTTACAAAATATTCTTGATATGTTTTGACTGTTGGTAAATAAGTGAGAATGAAACTAATCTTTGCTTCTAAGCATATTTGTAATTTTAAAGCTGAGATGAATGCTACTGATGTGAGATTTCATGGTGGTGAAGAAGAGATAGTTTTCTTCAAAGCACTTTGATTTTTCTTTTATGCGGTCCTCCCTGAAGTGTTTCAGTAACACATGATAGATGCACTCTATTATAAATACTGCTGTACATCTCTGTGGATTGATTACCTTTGTGGCATTATATCTTCTTACTGAGAAGACAAATGATGCAAAGGATCATCCTGTTCCTGTAGAGACACGAGGGACACTCCCCTGCTGGACGCTAGACTTTTGGTTGTTTGTGTAAAGGTATATAAACACCAAGAAGGGTTCTTAACAGCATAGAGAAGTATCATGCACTGATCTTGCTGAGAAAGAGTTCAAGTGCTTCTATAGGCTGAGAGATTCAGTCAGGTTGAGTTTGTCATGCAGAAAGCAAGGGGTACTGCTTTGTTAGTCAGTATCTGGTCTGAAGCTGTTCATAAAATACAAACTTTAAGAGAGTTAGTTACTTAGGAAAACTCAGTAACACCAAAGTCAGAAAAGCCTGGGGATTTGAGATTATTTTCTTTGATATTTTGGATTGCTTATGAGGAAAAAGCCTGAAACTAAAGGTTCCTGCTTCAGTCAGTTCATTTGCTGTCTAAATGGGGCACATCTTGGCCTTTGTGTGTATGTTCAGGCATAACTAGTAGTAGAACAGCATATCTATGTCTGCTGTAGTTTTACTTACAGCCTTCCTACTTTTTCTGATTGTCTTTTTGTTTCATCCATATAAAAAATTATAGGAAAGGTTTAAAATTATAAACATCTAATTATGTGTAGCCTAGAAATTTTGAATTAGGATTTCCTGAACTTACATAAGAGAGCCTGTAGATGCTGTTGGTTGTGTTTTTGTGGTTTTGTCTGCAGTCCATCGAATCTCTAATAACAGAAGGCAGCATTGGGCTTATGCAGGGTAGATTCACTTTTTGTACTGGGCTTTATCAAATTATACTGCTTTTATATTAGACAGCAGTCAGCATTGGGAATTTGCTTCTACACAGTAGTATACTGTAATTTTAAGGGTGCTGTGTAATGCTGCTTCTTGTGTCTTTGCCCATTTCTTATGTCAGTGTCACAGTGTAAGATTGTAATGTTGGATATATGGAAGATCTTCTGGTGGTTGAAGATCCTGCCCACAAACTATCTGCCTCACTACCCAAAGGATTTTTGAAAGATTTAAAGAAGACCCTCAAAACCTTTTCTGTTGTTTGGGGGTTTTGTTTTATTTTAAAGATACTTGAGGAAAATGTAGGAGTTAGTTCTCCTATACTGTCCTTACATTTTCATGTAGTTCTAACTCATAGATTTGCTGTTAACAGAGCGTGTACATATGAGCCATAGCTTCTCAGTTTTATTTTACTCTGCCTGTAAAGTGCTGGGAACAAACAATTTGATTTAAAAATGGTAAAAATTGATCTCTGAGTTTGATTGTCACAATTCTAAGACTTCAGTGCAAAGCATTAAGAATTGCTAAGGAAGTGGATTTCAGTGACATAATAGGGTGCTTAACACTACTGGACATCGGGAAGACCCCATAAAACCAAATCATGAAAAACTTGACAAAGTGTTAGAAAGTTAATTCATCTTTTTCTTATTTTTTCTGGCTGTAGAACAATGGATTTTTGGAGGAATTGATGTATCTCTGCCTAATATTCTTAAACTGAAGGTGCAATGCATATGCAAACTGACTCTGCATTAAAATAAACAGAGCTTCTACTGCAAATATGCACTTGATAACCAAGACTGTAATACATGGAGATCAGCTTATTTCACTAGTATTAATAGCTCTCATGAGAAGTTAAGACAGAGGCAGGTGGAAATGTTGGTTTGACTTTTGGTATTGTTCTGGTCTTAGCTGGGATAGAGTCAATTTTCATGCTTGTAAGTGGTACAGATCTGTGTTTTAGATTCAGTATGAGAATAGTGTCAATAACACACTGATGGTTTTAGTTGTTGCTGTGCAGGACTTTTAGTAGTTGCTGTCAAGGACTTCTCAGTGTCCTGGTCTCTGCCAGTGAGCTGGTGCACAAGAAGCCAGGACATGTTCATGACAGCTGACCCAAACTGCCCAAAGGAATGTTCCGTGCCACAGAACATCACACTCAGTATATAAACTGGGGAGACCTGGCTGTGAGGGGCCAGTTGCTGCTGGGGGGCCTGTCTGGGTATTGGTCAGTAGGTGGTGAGCAATGTGTTAAGGTTGTGAACCCCAGTGATATTGTAAACCCCAATGATATTGGGGTTTTGTTCCTCTCTTTTTCCTTTAATTACAGTGTTTTACTTTATTCAGTTATTAAACTGTTCTTATCTCAACCCATGGGTTTTACCTTTTCCTGACTCTCTTTCCCAACCTACAAAGTGAGGATGGGAGTGAGCAAGCAGCTTGTGGTACTTAGTTATTGGCTGGGATTAAACCACAACAGGATTCACCTGGTCCAGTGCTGGATAGATAAACTTGATTTTGACTAAGTTACATTGCATTAGAAAAGGTCTGAAGTATATCTTAGGTTGAATAGTAAGTAGGAAAAATGAGCTATCCTTACACTATAGAGTTAAAAGTACTTTAAAATTGTCTGGGAAGTAGGTCATGAGGTCATCTTGGAAGACAAGTATTTTTTAATCTGGGGAAAACCAGATTGTTAGGATCCTCCTGAATAAGAAAATGTGCTTTTCTGACTTTTTTTGGAGGATAGCATGCTTTATTTAAACACCCATTATTTTGTCATTTCTAATTAACTTATCTTGCAATGAGTACTGAATTGATCTTGAAACAGTATAGCAGCTAAGTTAAGGTGCAATTTAAGTGTTAAAGCATGTCAATTCTGTAAGTCCCCCATTCCCCATCCTTGATCCCTCATACTTCACTGTTTACAGCCTTTCATGATTTTCTTGGAGTTACTTCAGCAGCCATATTCACATAACATGAGACCAGAACCTGTACGGTTTTTAGAGGCATGTGGCCTTGTTCCCTTCTTTCTAAAGACCAGGTACTGTGCTTGTGGAGCAAAAATCAGCGCCCCATTAGTGCAGCTTCAGCATCACTTGGGCTTCCTCTGTTTGTGCTTAATAGAAAGGCTGTTTTACAAATGAACAGAAAACACGTTATTTGATTTTCTCTTGGCATACCATCTGATTTATGAAAGTTATCTCAGCCTGTGTGCTGTTCCAATAAATTGCTAACACAGAGAACCAGAATGAAGGATTAATTACTGAAAGGTACTAAGATGCATTAGACAGCTCAGGTAGAGCTATGTAGAGCAATAAAATACCCAGTTGTCTTAATCTTTAAAAAGTACGTATGAGACACCTCCCATCTGTCAACAGTCATGGCTCTGGAAATATCCACAGCATCTTTCATACTTTTCTGGAGTATTGGTAAAAGCTGTGCTAAATTAAAATGTGTTGGGGGTAATACGGTTGGGGTTTTTTTTAGAGGTTATTTTATTACACTCTGGGCCACTGGGCTTTTTCCTACTGCTACTTATTTATTTTATTTTGAATCCAAAAATGTTTTCAAATGGAAAGCCAAAAAGTAATCTTTTGAGCATTGGTTGTTTGAAACTTTATATATATGGAAGAACCGATAGCTTTGGAACCTTCTTTCTTTGTGTATGGAGGATGGTGTGTCCTCTCTACATTCTTCCATGCTTATTATAGGATATTCCATTGATATCAATCCTTCACTTGGGCTCATCATTTAACCTGTTGAGTTTCATTGTCTAGAGTGATGCATTTATTATCTATATGGGAGATGGGTGTTTTTTTTCCCTGATGTTCTTCATCAGATGTTTTAACTGTATTTATAAGAGATATTTTTTCCACATGGTGTCACAGTTTACCCACAGATCTGTATGTAACTAGAGACACATTTGACTGCAGAGCTACTTTCCTCTTCCCAACCTGTAACACCAGTTCAAGCTCCCTGTATGTGGCCAATACATAGGATTCAAATATTTATTAGTAAAATCTGTTGTCATTTAGGATTTTTGAAGTCTTCCTAAACAGCAATCCCCTGTAAGATAAAGCCTTCAGCATGTTGTTATTTGTTGCTTCCCTTATGGTTTTGCTGATGCTAATGCATACTCAAGGAAAGAGAGTTTTCTGTGATTCACATTCCCTCATGCGGTTTTTTTCCCTGCTCTGATCCATCAAAGATCTGCAGGTGAAAGATTTGGTTCTTTTGAAAGAAAGAAGAAAAATATGACTATGCATATTTTCCCTAGTGGTTTCTTTTTCTTTTTGTCTTCATCTTTAATCACATAAACATTCATTACCTGTTTGTGTATCATCTCCACTCTGATCTGAGCCCATTTAACCAAAAGGAACTGGCGAAGTTTTTAATTTTTTTCAGTGTTTGCCTGAGGTTGAAATTATGGATTTTGAAGTTTTAAAACTTTGAAGTAGTTGTTTTCTTTACACCTACAGGTTAAAAGGATCCAGCAGGGAATGTTGTATTCTTGTTTTAGGATTTCAAAAGCTCTGTTTACTTTTAACATGCTTGGGTTTACAGCATAACACTATGTAGTGGAGAAATGCATACAAGTAATTACGTCAATTACCATCAGCTCTATGCAATTCTTCTGTGATGCTATGTGATTTAAATGTCATTATGTGTCTGGAAAAGGATGGGAAATTGTTGTTGTTAGCTTCTGTTTCCTGCTAACAGCTGTTTTTACGACTGGTTTTGCTCATAAACAGGTGTTTAGAACATTCCTTTGACTAAGTGATACAGCTTGCGCTGCTGTGAATTAAATTGTCGTGCTTGTCTATGTAGCTTGGATTTCTTTTGTTTTCACTCCTTTAAAGAAAAGAAAAATATAAAAGCAGGAAGGCTCCCAACATCTGAGGTTGTTTTGGTAAGTCATGCTTGGAGACACTGGAAGTTTATGATGAGAAAGAATGTGTTCTTCAAGAGAGACCCGTAGCAAAACATCTATCTGTGGGCATGGCCTTCCAATTAAATCTCATTTTGTGCTGGTTCCTGTCTCTTCTTGTTGAAGGAGCTTTCTGGTACTTTCTCTACTTTGGTTAGAAGTCCAGTGCCTGGTGTTTTTTTATTCCTGAAGCATATCTGTGGTAGGTGATGGAGGAATGGACATATGCACCAAAAGTAAGTATGTGTCCAGTAATATTCCATGGTGAAAACATAAATCCATATAAAATGCTTTTGAAAAGTATCATCAGATGGTGCTTCTGAAAAAGGTAAGGTCCCTCATTCTCATTATTAACATCTGAAAGCAAGGAGGGTGCATTCTGTGTAATTTGTGGACTTGACAGTACTTATAGGTGAATGAAAGCCTCAAAAGATCTTGTTGGGTCCTGTCTTTAAGCCATTTTCTGTATATATTTTGTTCAAAAATTACTGATCTCCATTCCTTGTTAGTTAATCAGAGACTTAGAAGAACAGAGTTTTCAACCCAGTTGGTCACTCTCATTTAATATATGATCAAGAATGCTTAATTTCTATTACCAAAAAAAAACCAGCCAAACCCAAAATTCAAACAAAAGGAACCCAACACTACAAAACTTGTGAAATTATAAATAGAAGACAAAAAATGAAAGTCATCGATTTATATGCACGGGATGGTGCATTACTGAGAATGTGTTGTGGCTGCAGCTAAGTCATTAGAAAAACAGGACTTTCATGAAGAGTGGTTTTAATAATAACAATAACATAAGGAATGAGGATGAAAGTTGCAGATCTACTGGGCAACAAGTAGCTGGTGTACAAGCTGGTCCTCCCTCTGTATGTATCATTGGTGACCTTGCTGAACGTGTTCTTTGTGCCATCATCTGGGTCATGAATGCCGGTGTTGAACAGGACTGGCCCCAGTATCAATCCCTGGGTACACCATAGTGACTTACCTTCAAACTGACTCCCTGCTGCTGATCACAACTGATTAGACCTGGTCTTTCATACAGTTTTAAGTCCGCCTCACTATGCACTTATCTGAACTGTACTTTGTCATCTTGCCCATGAGGGCATTGTGAGAGATGGTGTCAAAAGACTTGTTGCATTAAGGTATATAACATCCACTGCTCTCCCTTGGCCCACTTTCTTGTAGAAGGCTATCAGGTTAGTCAGGCCTGATTTACCCTTAAGAATTCTTTACTGACTACTTCCAGTTGCATTCTCCAAAGATGTGAAAAAGTTGTACAGAAGGTTTTGCTCCATTGCTTTCCCAGGGACTGAAGTGAGTCTAACTGGCCTGTATTTATCTGGATTCTCTTCCTTGCCCACCATGTGGACAGGAGTGACATTTTCTCCTTTCCCATCTTCTGGACCTTTCCCAACCACCATGATCTTTCAAAGATGGTGGAGGGTGCCCTTGCAATGGCACCAGCCAACTCCTGTAGCACTCAGTTTATCCCATCAGGTCTGTGAACTTGTCTATGTCCTGTTTCTTTAAGTGTTCCCTAATCAAGTTGCCTTTGAGGCAACAATTGAGGGTTATCTTTCTTGTTTCAAACTTTCCCGCTGGTCACGGCATCCTGGGATTCCTGAAGACTGCTCTTTTCTGGTCGTGGGTCAAGTTGGAAGAGGCGTAGGTATTCTGTCTTCTTTCTTCAGCATCCTTTGTCAACTTACAGGTGGAAGAACTTGGTCTTCTAATTGCAAATGAATTTAGCAGGAGGAATGCTGAACATGTAGGTACAGTTTCTAGCATGGGACCTATTACCTTCTGTTGTCTCTTTTAGAGAGAAGCAGCACTGACTATTGTAACTATGAAGTAACTTTAACCCTTCCTGTGCATATCTCTCAAGTCATGTGGGAATGCACTGGGGTTTGAACACGGATATCATCATGCTTGCACTTCCTTTAATACTGCAGCCTTCTCTCTGGAGTTCACTTTGTGTACAACAAGGCCTGATGTTTTTTGACGTAATATTTTATCTAATTCAATAACAATTGAGACAAAGGGATACTTTAATCTTAATACTTCTGTTGTATATTTAGTCTGGAGGCAAAACTTCTCTACTTAAGGCTTTGTTGCTTGGCTTTCCACAAAGAGACCATCTCCTTCTATGTTTGTAAGAGACTTCCCTGTCTTTCGGTGACTTTGACAGGATTTACCTGTGCATGTTGTTCAAGTTTATATCAAACATATGCCTGGGGCAAAAATTTACTCTAGATGTGTAAATCATAGCAAACAGAATAGAGGTCAAGTATGCTTACTTTCCTGATGGCTCTAGTCACTGAGGGTCACATTACATTACAGATTAAATTTGTTGTATTTTTATTGTCTGTTCAATGTTTGTGTCATCTGAGCATAGGACCAGGGCTTTCTCTACAGAAAAAACTTAGCAGCAGCCTTCAGGGTCTGCTCAGCTATCTAAAACATGCAGAGGCCATCTGCAGTGCTCAGATTGATGCCTGAGTGGTGGGGACCATCTCCTGCTTCAGTTGCTTGTGTTACGGCATTTATTTCTGACATAGCTATTATTGACATATTTCTGATGCATTTAATATAATGGTATTTCATGAGAGAGAGAGTTTTGTCTCAGTTAATAGATTAAGGATGAACAGATAGAGGTTTAAAGGAAAGCTGGGGAGGAGCTTAAAAAAGAATCTGGACTATATTTATGTCTCTTTCCACTGCCTAATCCATATGACCATTTTTTAAAATCGTAATTTGAACAGAAATAGCAGGTTGCCATTACCTCATGGTCACACGCTAAAGCCTCTGCCTTTCTGTGAATCCTTACCAAGATGACAGTGAGAATATCTGCTTATGAGGTGGGCAACACAGCTACCCACTCCAGCATGGAGCTTTCACAGGTTTCTTTTCAACAGTGCTTATATGTGGAACGGCATCTACCTCTGAGTCAGGGTCTGTGTGAAAAACCTGCAGAAATGGAGGGGAGGCTTTGGTTGAAGGGATAGTTTCACCATGAAATGGAGTGTGGTGGAGACAAAGTTTTATAGAACCAAGTTATGTGCCCCGTCAGTGTAGCTAAATTATGGGGTTATACAGACATTGGTTGTGATTTTTTTTGAAGTGGTTTTGTGTCTGCTTGGTTGGTGACACATTGAGAATCTGTACACTGCACAGCTTTGGGAGATGTACATCTATCTGGAACACTTATCTTCTCATATATATCTGCATTGCTATTGTCTATGATTTTACTAGGCACACCATGTACTTTTCTTTAGACAGTGTTTGGGTGTTCAGACAATGTCTGATTTTCTTCCAGATAGAAGAGGAGATTTCAATGTGCACTCTTTTGTTGCTTCTTGTTTGGCTAAAATCTCATTTGGGAGAAAGAAAGAAACTCCTTGTTCTTATTTATTCATATACTTTTATGTTTTATCTTTTTAATTGCTGGTAACAAAACCAAAGATCCCTAGAGCTGTTTGTAAATTTGAAATAACAGGAAAACAATACAGCTAAATTAATATTTGTACAAGCCAGTAAAACTTCGCAGGGGCACAGTAGTACATGGAGATTTCAGTCTCTGGTACATCAATAAATAACCTATTACAGTTATCTGGATTTTAGCCTGTGCACGCATGTTCTGTAAGATGAGGTAGTAAACTCCAATTTATGTCTTGCTTTTCGTAGTAGTTTGGATGTTGTTAGAGCCATGTCCTCTTTCTGGTTCTAGTATCCCAGACACTTTAAAATTACTCCTCCTGAAATGTGTAAAAGACTTGAAAACTTTGTTTTTAGTAGCTCTTCTCTTTTTTTTTGTGAGAAGAATGATAGTGTGCAGTCCATCCTTGGCCCCTCAGGATGATTGATTTATACCCATTTAGGCAGATTCCTGTCTACCAAGTTTACCAGTCCCATTATCACCTAAGTAGCTTTTGATGGTACCCATGCATGCAGTGATGTCTGGACTCAAGGTGAAATCTTTAGTGAGTAATTGTCAACAAAATACTATTCTTGGAAAACTGGATGAAGAATCTGTGTTGTAGGCAGGAGGATTTATAGCATCTTAGTACTTGTTATGGAGAAGTGAACACACCTAAGGAGTAAGAGGACTCATATCTTCAGATTAGACTTCAAAAAACAGATGGGGAAGTTAAAAGTGGAAGGACTGAAATGCAGTAAGTTTGTGCTTGTTTTCAGACTGGTGCTGACAAAAACTAAACTTTAGTTTGCATTTTGACTGGCAAAAGGAATTTACATCAAAACAAACAAAAAAATCAACCCTTAGTAAATAAATATAGGAAATTCTGTAGAAATATTCTGTGTGTGGAGTGGATGGGATCAACTAATCTTGCCTTTGGTTTTATAAGTCTTTCTCACCTTAATGCAAGTGTATAGGTGTAGGGATATTGAAATTCACTGTGATTCCTTCAAAGCCGGTTATTCAGAGTGGAAACATGCATATTTTTACCCATTAAATTATTTACAGCTATTCCTACTGTAGTTGTGATCTTGTCAGACTGGGTAGTCTGGGAGCATGGCAGAGATAATTCAAAATTTGCAAAAGTTGCAGGGCTGCTGGTGAAAGCTGCTGGTGATGCTGCAGCCAGCTGCTTTCCTTCAGCTGTGGAGCTATGGGTTGTGTCTTGGTTTGAGGAAATGTCTGAAATGAGCATGTCCTCTAATAGAAAGCAGGTTTCAGCAACCCATCCCCAAGAAATTTCTTGAAGGAAAATGAAAAAAAAGCTGTTTACTTAACAAGCAGGGTGCATGCAGGCACAAGAAGAAAAGAAATAAAGTTAGATAATAAAACCTCTGTGGAGAAGACCTGGTCAATTCAGAGCAAAGCTGAAACAGTTCCAGGAGAAAGGAAGAAGCCACAGTCCCTGGAGAACTCCTTGCTTCAGCTAAAAAACCAAGAAGCTAGCTTAAGCAAAAGAATGCCACTCTCTTCCCTGTTGCAGAGCCGAGAGCTGGGGAGAGAACAAACGAGTTACCTGTGTTTTTGAACACAGGCTGCTGAAAGAATTCCACCGGCTTCCCCCCTCTCTCCTGGACCTAGCTTTAAAGGCACAGAACTCATGTCTGGCATGGGGCAGATGATAGGGGATAAAGCATCATAAAGTCACTTCAAGACAGGTTGTTAGTGTTTCATACTACCAGTGCTAAAATCCACTGTAGTATCATCAAGTTAAATTTCATCACCAGAATCTGGAGTTCTGGCCTAGACGAAAAGTGTTATCTTTCAGCCCTTGGCCAGACCTCTTGGGCACCAGTGGATTTCATATGTTGGAAACCTGTTTCTGGGGTACTTCTTTCCCAGACTGAAGTATGGATAGGAGGACTCCATTCATGTCTCCTAGGGTTCCTCCTCTCAAAAGCAGCAGTCAACATCAGCGATCTCCTTGGACCATCCCCACCACGAGATGCTTTCCCAAAGGCCAGTCATCTCACTTGTTCAGCAGCAATTTTTCTCACCAGTGCTTTACTGGGAGGAGAGCTGCTGGCTGGAGGAGCAGAGGAATATGGGCTGCCTCCAGCCTCTCCAAACTGTTGGGTTGGGATAACTGGATAGGGATGAGATTTAACTGACTGTAGGGTGGTGTACAGTGTCATTTTAAATATCCTTTGGTAGATAGCCTGGTCTGTAGCTGTCACTCCAAGAAAGCATGACTTTATGTGTCATATTTGCCAGTGCTGTGTAGGTGTCTCAGATAACACTAGTGTGTTTTAAGTGGTGCAGACATATGTACTTAGGCAGCAGTATGTTGTGATAACTAAAATTTTATGAGCCTGGCAAGACCAGGGCGGATGGGAGATAAATATATAGTAGGGCTAGCTGTTGCTGAGAAGAGCATATGATTGTTGAGGATTCTTCAGAAATCTAGGTAGTAATAGCACCTCATAATATTAATGAAGTTTTTAATATGATTTGGTGTGGCGTATGGTGATATACTGTGTCCTCTGATTCAATAGCAGCCTGTGTATCTTGAGAAAGCAAACCTGGCTCTGTTCAACTGGCATTTGCCAAGGATGGGAATGGTAAGTGGTACTCCTCATCTCCAAATTTTCAATTTTTTCTTTTTCAGCTACCCTTATCAGTGACAGTCTTGACTTGCTATGCTATGCTGTAGTATTGCTTTGTGCTTCACTTAGGACTTAAATGCAGTTTAGTAGTATGTGTGCATTTAACCAGTGGAGTATAAGTATTTTGGACTTCATTTAGATATGCAGTGATATCTTTTAACAGTTAATATAGTTGTTTATTTTGATGGAAATAAAGCTTTTACCTAGACCTGTGTCTTAAGTTTCAACTAATTGAATTTGTCGTGAGCTGCTCATCTAAATGGACCCATTTCTGAAAGAGGAGTAGCATGCTGTGGAATGAGCTGGTCAGGAAATCCTCCCCACACTCTGCTGCTAGAGAATCTGATGTCTAGCAGGGGTGAACTGTCACATGCAACCGTCAGACCGAGGACTGAGAATCTAAAAATTACCTTGTGGTTTACAGTAGGAATAATCCTCTTCTTGTGCCTCTGACATACAATGAGAAAGAGAAAGGGAAGAAAGGAAACTGAACAGTAGACTGAAAAGTAGTAATGCTAAAATATTGCTTAAGTTTTAAATTTCCTATTTCCTTCATGTGTTGATGCTGGATAGTTGCCAACAGGACTGTAAGGGTTTTTACTGCCTCACTTCAATTTTTATTTATTTTTTCCCTCCATTTCACAGCACTCTAGGGTCTTCTATTAATTTTTTTTTTTTGAGTTGAAATGAAGCCCAAGAAAGGCTGTTTTATTCTCTGCCCTTTAATTCTCTGGAGTAGAAGGAAATAGAATAGAAAAAAATATCCATTGGGGCTGGAGTAATCAAAATTGTTCTTTGGAAAAGCTTTACAGGTTTCAGTTTAAACATGAGAGGAGAGACAACAGGGACAAAATCTGCTTCAAGAGTCTATCTAATTAAATATATGCAGCACTTGAGACTTTGATTTTAAAACTTGCGGGGTTTGGGAGATGCAAGGCATTTAAAAGCATAATATTCCTTTTTAAATTTTTAGCATAGTTTCTTTGCTCTAGTTAGTTGCAGACTAACTTTGCTCTAGTTAATTGCATCCAGATGCTTGGAATGCTTACTTTGTGAGCAAAAGATTCTCTAATTTTAGGGCTATGTGAACTTACTTGCTTCTACAAATACTTGGTTCTCACTTCTAAAAAATCTGAGATTGTGTTTCTAGATTAAAAAAGACACTTTGTGTTGTGAAAGTCTGTGAAGATATGATGTGTGAAAGATTTTTTCAAATTTTAAAACTCTATTTTTCAGCAGAAAGTAAGGAAGGACAAAAGTACTTAAACTATATTTCCTCTGTCATTTATTATTTTTATGAAACCAATAAAATCCTAACAAAATCCTATTAAAAATGGAAGGATAGAAAATGCAAAATTAATACAAGAAAATACTCTTCAGACAATTGATAGACTGTTGTAATCATTCAGATTGATGCTTTCAAAACCTCAATAAATTCCCAGTTTTCTGTGTAGATGATTGGATTCTATTTCACTCTTTGTCACAGAGGTTTGAGGAGAGGTTTGTGGCTCAATTTCATAGTCTAACAACAAAAAATTTGAAAAGAAATGTGATGCAGAGAACAGTGCACCACTCTTGTTCTTCCTTATAGCTATGCCATTGCCTCTGGCCACGGTTGAAAACAGGAAAGTGGATTAAGTGGATTAGAGCTTGTTTGTTTTTTAGCTGCAAGTTCACTGTAAGATATAGACTCTCACTGTATTTAAGATTTGATTGTAGTTTGTTACTTACTGTATACTTCCCAATGAGGCATTTCCTTCTGTTAGATGTGACAAGGCTTCCTCTTTTTCATCTTTAGTATTTGGCGCTTCTAAATTTACCTATTTAGGTAAAATTTAGCTGCAATAGGAAAATTCTTTCAGGCAGTTTCTTTTCTTTTCTTGTTTTATTTGGGTTTGGGGTTTTTTTTTGTTGTTTTGTTTTGTTTTTGTTTTTGTTTTTTTCAGAAACAAGTGATAAAATGTTGGCATCAAAGTCGTGCTCCTAGGAGAAATCAAGAATATGTCAATTAGATAGGGTGTGAGTAGCAGACAATGACAGAGCTACTCAGTCATGAATGGTGATAAGATGCATGGGGTGCTCTTTTTTTCTTGAAGTAACAGAAGAACCCAAATCATGGAACTAAAATTGAAAGGCAGCAGATTCAACAGTAATTGATAAAATAAAATACTTTTGACATGTTTTGTAACTAAGCACTGAAACTCATTACTGCAAGATAGCATCAAGGCAAAGAGCTTAACTGCAGCTCTTTAATAGAAAATTCTTCTGCATAAAAGTACCTCTAGGATTAGGTTATAATTTTCTTGTCATGGATTAGAATATACATAGGGGACGTATGAGACTTACACTCAGTTTTTATTCCAGTCTTTCTATCCTAAGGGCTTGGAAGATACTTCTCATATACAGAGATTCCTCTCTTGATGGTGAGACTCCTCTGTGATTGCTTCCTGCTACTTCCTTTGTACCTACTGGGACTCTGTTTTGGTTGTTCTTAGGCATAGGGTACTGTGAGCAGGCAAACCAGATCAAGGGAAGGGTCCACTATTGAAGGCTTTTGAGTTTTTTTCACCTTTCTTCTCTTAACTGCTTAAAGCCAGTTCTGTCTGAAATTTTCTGTCTGAAAATCTTTCAGGTTTTGAGAAGGGTCACCTATGTTTCGAGTATCGTTGTGATGCCTTTTCCTGGTCTTAAAATCAAGAGTCATACACGGTTAGAAGGGGAAAAGGGATTTTACCTTAGTATTTATTTTAAGGATCCTTAGGTGCACACATCCAGGTCATATGCATCAAAATGCACCTCGCAAAATGCCCTCCCCCAAAAGATCTGGTATAACATTATAGGTTTTACTAATTAGCATATCTATCAAAGATTCCCCAATGAGAGGCTCAAGTGACACCCCCTCTCCAAGGAGCCTTCTCCTGGATGGTTCTATCTTAGTTTACAGAATGTGTTCTGGAGAGGACCTTGGGGTCTGGGGCACACTGATCTCTGGCTACGAAGCTTCTAAAATGTTTAGTCTCTTAGCTTAACAAACAAGTCCAAGAATGTAGGGAAAAAGCACTAGGAATACAGAAGTTGTAAAAAGGTATAACAGGGGTATAAAAGAAAAGACAAAAAATCTTTATGGCATCAATTGATTACATGTTTTGCAGTTTGGGGACTGTTTTGCTATGAAAGCAATGCATGGGGAATAAAGGCATTGCTGCCTTCTTACACGATGAGTCTTTTCCACTTTAAGTCACTAGAGAAGACACTTTGTATGGGCAAACTGCAAGTGAGGCCTCATAACCATTTGCAAAGCTGTCCATTAATGAAAGAATGCTGCTTGCAAACCTTTCTGACAGCATCAACTTGGTAAGCAAAGTCATCTTATTTTAGAAACCTTTCTGCTCTTGGAGCTTCTGTTGCTTTGCAGTCCACAATAGCACCAAACCCCTTTTTCAGCTGTGTGTTTTTCTCCAGCCACCCATGGATAACATACTGAGAGGAGAGGAGGCTCTGGTTTTCAAAGGTCTTACTACACTGCATCCTGGTCTTTTAAGAGTAGATAGCATGTTTTTGTGGAGCCATTTCTCATTGTTAAGAAAGTGTTTTTGATTTAGGCAAAGGACTGTAAACCTAGATCTTTTTGCAAGACTAACAAAGCTATAAAATTCAGGCACATTTAGGCTTTAATCCTCAAAGGTTATTGACATTTGGTTGCTAGTGAAATTGATGAGAGTTTGTAAATTTGTTTGAATATCTGGCCTACTGAGGTTTAATTTTTGTAGGACCTGAAAATTTTGTAGTTTCAGCTCAAGCTTGGAATGTATTAAGTATATACTGCAACTATAGAATTGATTCAAATGGTTTCAAATTCTGATGTTTAGCCCTGAGCTTTCTAGAGTTCAGTTTTCTCATCTAGTAAGGTAGGACTTTTAATTTGATTTTTTACCTCAGTGGAAAAGATTATCCCCAGAAACAAGCAGTTAAGGCATAAGTTCCTTTCCGTGGGGATCAGTTAACTCTGGGGTTTATATGCATAAACTACAATGTGCAGAGAATGGAGTTTTACCTTTTGCCTCCTTTACTTCTGTCTGTGTCCTATCAATCTGCTGAGAATGCATGGAACCATTTTAAAAAACGTAACAAGAAAGCAAACCAACTAAATAGCTTTCCTGAATATAAATTTGGTTGATTTACATTGTTTCTCCAACTCTGCCGTGTGTAGCTTTGGTAGGTGATGAGCTCCATCTAGTGACACAGGGCTGGTGTGTGCTTCTGGTGTGAGCAGTAAGCCCGATGCATGGTGTGTCTGCCTGGCTGGGCATCAGCTGTTTGCCACTACCTGTGGTTTTAAAACACACATAATGGGCACTGCCATGGCACCTCACAGAAGAAAAATGTAGAAAAAAGTGAAGTGGTTCTCTGAAGGCATTAATTATATAACTTTTTTTTTTTGGTAGATATTGTCTGTGCTTAAAAAATTGTTTTCTTTAAGAGGTAAAAATAATCTATATTGAGGCGTATTGAATCATTCAGCTTCATATGTTTGTGTATACTATCAGTACAAACATTAATACTGATGATTCCTGATTGAAATTTCAGAGTCACTTGGAGCTTTTCCCTATAGTTTGCTGTATCTTTGTATTACTGTTGTAATGATCTTCAACAGAAACTGGCCTTTCATAGTAGTGATTCAGGGGTTTTACTACTGCAAGGCTATAAGCAGCACAGTGTGTAAATATCAGAGAGGTCTAGTGCTTTCATGGACATGCTCTCTTGGACAGCTCTACTGTGAGTTCTTGACTGTACATTATTCATAATTAATAGAGCATATCTTTTAGCTCATTAACTGAAACCTGTACTTGCAGAGCAGAAATGTGAGGTCTGTGCTGGCTGCTGCTCCTACAGAGGGGAAGTTTATCATGTGAGAGTAACGTGGGCTGACTTTAGTGTGCCTCTTAGTAGGAATACAGAACTCCAGGCTGGTTTTCAAAGACATTTCTGCATGTTGGTTATGTTAGAAGCTAGGCTAACAAGAGTCCTGCTCCTTTCCCAGGTAGGAAGCTGGGGTGCCACAATGCAGAGACTTCAGATCTTGGCCTGGCAGATGGAAGGAAACTGTGGAGCCTCTGCTGTAGCAGGATGCTTTTCTGTACCTCATACCCTTGAAGATCATCTGAGGAAGCACACAGACTGCATAAAAAATGCCTTGCAGATTAGTAGAAGAAGCTGTGGGGCTATACTGGCAAGGTGGTCTCCTTGTAGCAGTTGCTATGAAAGTAGTAGGGGTAGCAAAGCCCAGTAGCTGCTGAGTGGCAAAGACCCTCCTAGGCCTTGTGGATATGTATTTCCTGAGGTTCCCAAGCTAGATTTAGACTAGGTCAATTCAGGTTAGCTTGGATATTGCTGGCATACCAATATGGATAGACATGGTGATGGGTACTTCTACAGCACCAGGAACTTAGTGTAGGCTCCAGAATGGTCCTAAGATGCAAGGCAGGCACTGTGCAGGGTTTTGGTCTATGGTGAACAGCCTTTTGCTGAGTATTACCAGCACCTGTGGCAATGGTTGTGACCCTGATGTGATGATCAGAGCACAAAGTGCAGTCTCAACATAACCTCAAGAGTGAGAGGGGAAAACTTTTGATAAGGAAAACTAAACTTTCTATTCTGAGAAATGTTTTTTGATGTACAGCCCATCATGCAATGTAACAGCCATTTCCTAGGCATTCTACATGGAACTGACATCAGAGACTGGACAGTGGAGGAGGATGCAGTTAAATAATTCTTCAGAATGTATCAATCAAACACAACTTTTTCTCATTTCACTTTAATTACGATTGTGTGTAGAAGAGAGTTCATTTATATCCCATACACCATCCGCTATAAGAGAAGAATCCAGCTATCCTGTTCAAGTTGACAATTTTTATATTGTTCTTTAATGCATTTTCTTCAATATTCTTTGGAGGTAAAAACAGAGGTCTGCTCTTGCAGAAGGGCAGCAGAAAGTCCTCTTGTGTTCTTTGTTTTACTGACTCACTTTAACAAGAAACATGTACAAACACCCATCCAAATCTGTACAATTCTTTTTTGCCTATTAGAAGAGGAAGAAAGCTTCCCTAAACTTTCTTAATGTTTTGTCACATCTCTTGCATAAACCAAATATTTTAACTGTTTTCCCTCACACATACTCATATTTGACTGTGGAGTATATTTTATGTTATCACTTTTTTGCTAAGCGTTAGGTCTCAAATTTCTTCATTTCATCATCTTGTCTTATTGCCTCTTTTTTCTGCTTTTGAATTTGTCAGGTTCCTCTATTTATAGGTACTAGCAACCGTCAGTAATGCACTGTGCTACTTTTCTCTTTTGGTATGATTCTGACTGAGCCAGTAGCTTGTGAAAGGGAATATTTCTTGTGTAATTCTGCTGAAGTCATTGACTATTAACATGCTCATTGATGGCATATGGGGCAGTGTCTTGCAGCTTCTTGGGGAAGTGTGGAGAGCTTCTCTTATGCAGCATATTTACTTGAGAACAAAAGGAGGGGTTACAAGTCCTTGAGCAGTAACAGGGCTGTGACCTCACCAGGGTTGTGGAGGCATGGTGGGATGGCTTACGTGATGAAGGGCTATAATTAACAGAGACAGTATTTTTAAGAAGGACAGGCTGGGAAGGCAAGGAGAGGACAGTTGCCCTTGATGTGAGAGCAGCTGTATGGATGGGGCGCTGCTTTGAGACCAGTCAGGGCTCAGTCAAGAGTTTGTGGGTGAAGACTAGTGGGCAGACTGACATGGGTGGTGTTGGAGTGGGTGTCTGTGGTCGAAAATAGAGCTTAAACTGCCTTCAAAACACTGGAAGAAGAACTTCATTCACAGGCCTGGTTCTTTGGGAACATTAACCACGGTAGTTTTTGGAAGGACAACCCAGTATGGCTCAAAGAGATTGCTTGAGTGTGTTCATGATAATTTTTGGGTACAGATGATCAGGGAGACAACAAGGAAGGGTCCTCTGCTGGACTTGATACTTGTAAAGAAGGCAAAAGTGGTCATGGTTGTGAAAGGTGAAGGCAGACTTGGCTGCACTGACCATGAACTGATGCAGTTCAGGAGCCTAAGTAGAGGGAGTAGAATAAAAGTAGGACACAACCCTGAACTTGAGGAAAGCACACTTCACCTACTTCAGTGATTTGCCTAGAAGACTCCCATGGTATACAGACCTGAAAAGAAGAGAGGTGTAGGAGAGCTGGTGGAGATTCTAAGGTGATGTCCTCCAAGCTTAAGCAAGGTCTGTCCCAACAAGTAGGAAACGGAGCAAAAACAATCAGGAGGCTTGCACAGATTAGCAGACAACTCCTAAGTGATCTCAGACAGGATTTGGCATAGTTGCAGGGGGAAAGAAGAGCACAAGACATTCAGGAATTAGGAGGGAGTAAAGAAGCAAGGCTTTTCTCAGCAGTGCCCAGAGATTTAAAAAATAGAAAATTTCCATGGGAACACCAGATGAGAAACAATTTTTTTTTCTCACTGAAAGGGTGTTTAAACATGGAAACAGTTTGCCCAGAGAACTTGTGGAGTCTCCACATTTAGAGATATCAAAAACCTGACTGGACATCCTCCTGAGCAACCTGCTGTAGGTCACCTTGATTGAAGCACAGCTATTGGACTAGATAAGCTCAAGAGGTCTCTCCTGACCTAAATGTTTCTGTGAAAAGGCATTCTGCAAAAATGGGTACTAATGAATAAACCAGTGCTCCTTCCCAGTGCTGTCCCTCCCTGTCTTGTACATCTGAGGGGTTATGGTTGATAGGGGACAAACTTGTGCTGGAACTGCTGCTGCAGACCTTTTACGGTGCTGCTTCACTGGAATTGTTATTTAATCTTGCTTTTAGTATTCCCTTTTTTATCCTTTCATAACTTTTTAAATTAGTACTTTCTCTTCGAAATTGCATTTAGTTTTAAGATGCTGTTTCTTTTGATCTTATCTAAATTTACTCTTGTGTAGTTTTAAGGCTATTAGCTTTTTTGTTATGTTAATGTACTTAATCAGTCTCTAATTAAGGTTTGTTTATTTCAGAGTTCCTTGCTAAGCCACTTTTGGAATTTGGAAAAGAAAAGCTGTGAAATACATCTTTTAGAAATTAAAGGTGTACCAGCTTTCCAGGGCCATCTTCTTCCTCCCACAGTGCACCTACTGACAAATGAAATGAGGTTGATCCTTGAGAAAGGGACAGAAACACTTTTGCTTATGTGGAGATACTTCACGATTGCAGCTTCCTAAGATCAGAACTTTGGTGCATATAGATTATGGTGACAAAACCAAAAGAAAAGCTGAGAGCAATAAGCCAGTAATACATCTAAATTCTTAAAAAATACACTAAATTGGCTGTACATTGTGTATTTGCTGCTTTTTATAGGTGTGGTAAAAATGGTTGAGCAGTGGGAGAGGAAGGAAATGGGAGTTTAGATATGAAATGTGGAGCTAATGATTTCATTATCTATGCATTTTTGTTTTGTAGACATTTTTTAACACAGTTTAGTTTTCCTCATACCTGAAAGAACAGTCTGACAGGCATTTTAGTCATGCAAACTGATCTCAGTTTAATATTGATATGGCTTGGACTGTTCTGTCTATTTTTTTCAAATGTTCCAGTGCCTCACTAACTTAATTTTGCTTTCTAGATGTATGAATAGATAAGTGCTTTGAGAGTAAAAGCAGAGGCAACAAGTCTTGTCATGTCCTGGAATAATGGCAAACTGGAATTATTGACAGAAAGCAGAGATTGTCCACATTATACAGAATCTGAATAGTCTGAAGAAAACCATGTATGCAGGTTATGAAAAGCAGACAAAGGACTGGATGGCAAGTACGGTCCTAGCCTCCTGCAAATTTTATTTTTATACAAGGATGAATAGACATCTTATAACAATAAATACTTGCTTTGAAAGGCTGAAGAGGGAAAAAGTGGTTGCCTGTATATATAGGTTTCACGACCATTTAAAGAAGACTTCAATTATGAAGCATAATGGGAACAGGTTCAAACTGACTGTTGAATGCAATGATTGAGGTACTTGTTAGAGAAATGGGCTAATAAAGGGGTGAGGCTACTTTTTTTTTTTCCTCTTTTAATGTTCACCACTTTTCAGTAATATATGCCTTTTTTGTGATGTCTATATAGGTAAATGGAAAGAAAATGTTTAGGTTGGACTAAACAAAGGAAAGTGAGTGTAATTTTTGGATAAGCAAACTTGAACACTGAAAAGGAGGCCTATGCAGACTTTTCAATTGCTGAGCTAGGTAGTGACACATTTTTATGGTAGATGCATTAAGTGATATTTGTATGTAGGAAAGATGCTTTGTTGTCTATGTGAAAACGTGAGCAGCTTGCAGGTTTGTAGAGGAAAAGCAAAAATTTGCTTTGTGTTTGTGCTGGTGCACACTGCTGTGATGAATTTTTACTGGCGCTGGATAGCTTGGGTCAGCATTTTTTTTACTTCTCTCTCTCCTCACCTATCAAAATTTTACTGTTTTTCATTATTTTGAGTGCTTTTGGTTTATTTGTTTGTTTTTTAATTTCTTTCAGGGTTTTACTTAATTTGACTAATAGTCTAAAGATGGTGACTTGTTCAAAGTAATGAAACTGCCACTGGTGTTAAGGACCTCATCCAATGGGATACTAAAATTTTGATGAATATAATTTTGTTGTTCATAAGCAGTGGTGTTGCTCCCATTGTTGGTGATACTCCAACACTTGGTCGAATTTCCCCATTCTCTGTAGACTGCTTAGGTAATTGCAAGGAGTAACTCTGAGTAATTTGGGGATTTAGAAAACTGTCATGAATACTTAGACCAGAGCTTTTATAAAATACTGCTGAAGAAAATTGAAGAGTGAGAGCAGAAGGTAAAAAAATACTGATTAAGAGCTACTGTCTGACATAATGAAATGCATCTTCATAGCTTTAGAGTGAAGGAGAGAGCAGTTGCACAGATGGTCAATTAGGAAACAATTTCCACTTGTAACTACTGAAATCAGTTGATATTGATGGTAATAAAGCTTGAGTCTCACAACAGTGCTTGTTTTTTGTGTGCCTGCCATATTGTTATATTAGACTGTTTGGTGATATTCTGATTGTCTGTATTCTTCTAAAGTGCACTGTATATGGCTGGTTGTTGAGAAGCAGATTGTGCAACTCCTCAGTGTAATTTCAGTGCTGAAGCTGGGGAGGGAAAAGGCAAGATGAAGTCTCTGCTAGATTTCTGCAGTACTTTTCATGTCTGACAAGTGAGCATGTACATAATTCATTCTAGTGAAAATGTTGCACCCAGGTTAAGTGTGCCTGAAATGCACATGTGGGAATAACACTCATGTTCCTCCATGCATGTGAGCCTTATATATGGCACCTTGCCCAGAGGGTGTGCATTATGTTTATTTTTCTAGAAGTTCTCTGTTGGCAAGCTAAACAATAAAACAGCTGTTACACCAAATGCTGGTGTCTTCTAGGTCCTTTTCTCATGTTCCTGAGGCATCAGCAGCTTCTACAAGATACTAGAAATCCTTCTGGAAACTTAAGGAGATAGTGTAAAATGATTTAGAGCTCTCAGAAGTTTCTAAAAACTGATATTACTTACAAAGTGATCTTTAAAATAATTGTGTATGAATCTCTCAGCAGGGACATATTCTGTCTGAATAGCAAAAATGCTAGTGTAAACAATCTGATCAATCTGTGGTGAGATAATATATTTTGGAAACTACTGTGAATGTTTAAACAGCTTCAAAACTTACTTCAAGAGCTTATCATGATTAATCTGCTGAAGTTTTATTTTATCAGTACTTGCAGCAGGTACTAGCCCACAAAAAGTCTCTACACAGATATAAGGTTCCACCCCCAGAACAACGAAGAATTACAGTCACTTGTCTTCAAAGTGTTTGTGAAACCACTGTGAATGCATCCTACTCAAATGATGAGAAACAATTTCCAGGTCTTCTGATATTTTCATAAGCTGATGGCAATGCTGCTACTCTATACTTTTGGCAGTACCAAGATGTCTGTTGAAATTGCTGTTAAGAATGCAAAAAGTAGATTTACGTGTGTGTGTGTATGTGTGTGTACAAATACACACTGCTTACTGCACTTTTATGTAGAATACGCTCTCTGAAGGGAGAAGCTTCCAACAGAGTTGAGGTCCTGGGTGTGGTGTTAAGTTATGCACAGAGAGTTGAATAAAGTGTTGCCTGTGGGCTGTTCAGGCAAAGTGCTTTTTGTGATTTGCACATCTGAAGTGCTATCTGTAGGTCTGTTGAGAATGTCACTGAGGAAATAAGCTGTAAACGACAAAAAAGTTGTAGTCTGCAGTGTGACTGTTGTGATGTGATCCGAGTGGTCACTTTATTTACTAAAGGATCTTTGCACATTATCCTCATCTGATTATCTTCAATTGTGTGATGACAGTATCGTGTAAAGGGTAGATTTTTGTGTTTTGGTCATCCATAGGCCATTATTCCCAAGTAAGCGTAGCATTCTTTCACCTGATATGGAGTTACGTGATGTTTAATGATAGTGGTGGTAATATTATGCAAAATAGACAATATCTCTGGTTTGAAGATTGCTGTGTACTTGCATACAGACAAATACTGAACTCAGCTTTGGTCACAAAGTAGACATTAGTGTCTGTATTTTATAATAGTTAAGGATCATCCATCAATACTTCTTATATTCTTATTTTGAGGGACAGAATGTCTTTACATTTAAATAATGTCAGTGTGTAATGCTAGAGAAGCAGTAGGATAAAATATTTCCCTGCAATGCACAGAAGCTAGTCTGGGACAGTTCCCTTTTCTGTCAGTCATAAGCTCATTACAAATGCTTTTAAATATCCTCGTGTTGGACTGTTGTTGGTAATAACCACTGATACAATCCCTGTGTTTGTTCATTGGGTTTTTTTATTTTCCTTTTTTTTTTTCCTTTTCAGTGGTTCCCTCTGCAAGCACAGCTTGTAAGTTGTGTTGCTTTTGTGTGTGATGTGATGCCTGGCTTCTCCTGTCCACAGACCCTGCTGCAGGAAACCAATCAGTGAAACCTGTAATCCCACCTCAGAAACTAGCATAGGCAAGGTGGGAAAAAGCATAGGGTAGTGAAATGGGACATGGGAGTTCAACTGAGTTCCACTTTGTAGAGATGATAACTCAGAGGGGAGATGGTCAAATGTAGCTGAAAATTGTACTTATAAACTAGGAAGAAAGATAGTGGGATGACTCAAGAAGTCTAGTATTTAGTGATAACACAAGTTATCATTCTTATCAAAGAAGAATGATGTGAGGTTTCAAAAGTGTGTTAGCTTGTTCCCTATCAAGAAGTAGGAAGATTTTCCTTATTAAAGTACAGATTTAAACTGGAAACTTGTGTGAAAGCCAATTTTCATTAAGAAAGAGGTTGTTAAACCTTTCGCTTATGAATGGGTAGTGACCAATTTGACATTTTTGTAACAGTTCAGTTAGACTGTCAAGATATTAGGACACTTCCTCTGCTTTACACTCTGAGTAAGGAAAATTGTTAGCTGTCAGTGGAAAGAAATTGCTTTTCCTTTTTTCTGTCATTATATGTTACATTGGCAGACAGGAGTTAAGTGGAGAAGTGATTCTGTGTTGATCTTTTTTAAAGCAGAGCCATGGAGTGGTAAATATTTGTGATAACTTGCTACAGCTCTTCTGCCTCTAACTGCACAGCTTTCTAAACAAAAGGTGGATCCAATGACAAAAATTCTGATTGGTTTTGTTTGAAAGTCATTCATGCTAATTTCTTGATAGGAATTGCACCTTGATATTTTCTGCTATAGCTCAGTGTGATCAAATCAAAATTTAAACATATTCTAAACAAAATATTCAACCTCAGGCACATCACTTGTGTGAACTGACATTTGAAAACCTTCCCTTAGGAAAAAGTGTGTTTCCAGTATTTCCACCCAGCATATCAAACATCAGTGTGAGCTGTCAAAGTAGAAGTAGCACTGCAGCAGGGTAACTTCAAAAAGAAGAATCATGTAATGTTATTGTTTCACAGTATCAGATGTCATAGTTGATGCCTTGGATAATCCTAGATTGTCTGGGACATTAAGTGACATTCAGTAGTTGAGCTGAAGGTGGGCAGTCAGACTAGGCTGGACACCCAATATCCATGTATGTGAGCAGACTCCAATACAAGTTTCTCAACCCTGAGGTGCCCACTAATGTCTTACTGAAGAAACCTGTTTGATAAAGGAAGCCAACGTCTTGTCTTGGTTTAGATTTCCAAATGCTGTGACAAAAAAGAAAAGGAAAAAAGTTTATTCTACAGTGTGATGTTTTGATGTGGATTTGTGGTGATAGGACTTATCTAATTGTGCCTTAGAGAGATGGTGAAAGGAGTTAGCATCTCTGGTCCACCTTGTATAGCTGTGAAAAGATCATATAGGCTGTGGGCTCTGCTTTTCTTTCATTATTTACACAAGAGCCCAAAGACAATAACTGTTAACATGCAGTCAATATGCAATTAAAAAAAAAAAAAAAACAACTTTGCTACTGCTTCTCTATTGCAATTTAAATAAAGTCAATTAATAATCTTACCTCCTTTCAGTCGTGGTATACAAGTTGGTGTTAACTCCTTTGGGGTCCCTAAGCAGCTCAATAGTAATTTTGATAATACTACAATCTACCATTGCTACTATTAGTAGTATTGTTGCAACTCTGTGAATAGCAAAAAGTTAATCAAAGAGACAATAATGCTGATTAACTTGGTATATTCCATATACTGTATTTGTGAATAGTCTCTCCAGTGTCACAGCTTCAGTGGTGAACTGGGGAGTTGCCTTAGAACCAAGCAAGTTTACTGGCAAGAAAAGGAGATTTTATTGGTTATTTATGCAGGGAAGCACCATTGACAAGTAGCCCATATTTCTTCAAAGATTTATTTGTATTCTGCCATTCTCCCTTTCCCAAACTAAAACAGTCTTGAAATGTCTCTGCTGTTTTCTTTGTCCTCGAAGAGTTTATGTACACTGAATAAATGTTGGAATAGACTGTTCAAAGAATGACCATCCAAGCATTGGTGGGATTGTGTGTAAATGCACACATAAATTCCTTTAATTTCTCTATTAAATTGTCAATGTATCATTACCAAACAAACATTAAAATTAATAGAATAAAGACTTTATTCCTTTGGGAAGGAAGTATGTAATACTTAAAGGGCTTCACTTCCCTTATATTTTATCCCAAAATAGCTTCGGCTTTTAACTTTCAAAGCACTGACTTTTTTTTTTTTTTTGCAAGAATTGAATTATGTAACAAAGACACTTGGGTTTACATTTAATAGCTTATACAAAAAAAAATTGGTAAGGATTTGAAACTTGTCATTTCTCTGACATGGCATGCTAAGAGTATTGATACAATCATATAAGGGCCTTCTGATGATTTATGAGGGTAACCTGCATAAGGCATTTCTGGCTTTGCTGCTACAAGAAATTTAAAAAAAGAAAAAAAACACAAAGAAAACCAAAGGAAAAAACACAGCTCAACTACAGGGTTAGCTTCCATCCTCCACCTTATATGCTATATAATATAGTTATTTATGTAGTAACTTCCTCTATTTTAGAAAAGGAAAACTATAAGTGGCCCTGGTTATCCTCCTTCCCAGGGGCTTTTCTCCTGGGACTCTCATTCCTTCATGTGTAGGAAAGGGGTGGTACTTCATCACAGTTTGCTTCTGTTTGTAATTGCTTTCCGATTCTTGCATTCATTCTCTCATGAAGTTGACAGATACGTTTCTGTTGTTATTTTCTCAAAACTCTTACAACTTACAGTCAGGACTTGAGGCTGTTAATTTCTTATACTTAAGAGTAATTGTTACATTTCATTCACTGACTGTGTTTCAAAGGCATTTAGAAAGAGCTCTTCAGTGTCCCATAATGCCTCAATTCATCAGTTTTTCACCTTACAGGAAATCCTTAGATTTGATCAAGCCAGCCCCAAACTAGCAGTTATGAACTGTCTCCTTCTGTCAGTCTTTGCTTGTTTCTAAGGGTATGAGGGTTTTTCAGAACCTCTCAATTTCCTCACATTGTATTCAGAAGGCCCAAAAATGATTCCCATCCATTGTGTGGAATAAGTGCTGTAGAAACAGAGACTAACCTGTCAAATGCCCAATTTCCTACCAGTGGTGGTGGTGAAGGTGTTGGGGAGGGTTTTCTTGTGTTGTGTTTTTTCGTTTGTTTGTTTTTTGTTATACCACTCATTTAGCTTAAACCGGCCCTTTTTCCTCCAAAAAAGGTACAGTTGCTACCAGGCAGTGTTACTAGGTACCATGGAGAGCAGTCTTATATCTGATTATGAAGCTTGGGATGCATTCAATACCCCTGTGGACTGGATACTTTCTCAGCATGCAGTTGAATGTGTTACTTTTTACCAGAGAAGTCTCATGAGAATTCCAGGGATAGGGAGGCTGACAGGTAAATGAGATTTGCAGGATGAAGTGCTGAAGAGCTCTCAAAGAGTGAACGTGAGAGTTGCATGGAGAGTTGTGTAAAGCCCAGAGATTTGTATTGCTCAGGCTCTTCAATCCTATTGACTTTTGAGGCAGTGCATGTAATGAAGCACCTGCTGTGAAGGACTCCTGTGTCCAAAGATGCAAACATGAAGAACTTCCTTTGCTCAACAATTTTTTTCCTTTTTTCTTTATCACTACTGTCTCTCTTTGAGATGTCTCTTTCTGCTAGTAATTTCCTTTGGGAAGTGAGAGTTGCCTTCAAGTCCTGAAAGGGATGCTGTCATGTGAGTGTCAAAAACCTTCACTTTTAGCTTCCATTATAGTGTGACTGTCCTTTTGGATTTGGAGCTCCTTGGGAAAATGTTCTATTGCAGTGTGGTGAGGTGATAATTCCTTTTCCTACTTTTGTTGAGCATTTTAGCATCTGTAGTGCACAATACTGTAGTCCATTCTGGATGCAGTTCTGTACCAGGTAGATGATAAGCTGCAAGACCTAGAAGAGCTGATGTTGAACAGGTATTGGGAAAGATTGATATTAAAGAGAAGAGCAGGTGAGCTTTGCACAAAATCTTAAATAGTCCCTACTTAGCATCTCAAAATGAAAGATACAAAGGGACTAGTCACTTCAGTCAGCTTCATGGCATTCCCATGGTGTTTGCCTGACTTGAAAGCTTTGGGTGCTGAAGAGTCATTGGAATTAAAATCAGCTTACTTGTTAAATTTCAAGCACCATTCTATTGTGACTCCTCTTCAATAATATGGTAGCAATCCAACACTTAATTTCAGTGTTGATATTGTTGGTTTTATGTTAGTTTTGTAGTGGTCCCACAGCACCAGTTCTTATTTATTTTTGTCTCTTAAAGTGCAATCCAATTTATGTTGTTACTATTCTACCTCTATGTATAATAACTCAGTACTCTAAAGGAAGCCTCTCAATATTTTCTCAATGAAGTAAATTAAGCAAGCATATTGTCTGTTCTTCATGAGTTATCTGTGCCATGGTGAGTCCACTCACATTCTGAAGTTTCATTCAATAAGGTTTCCATGTGACAAATATAAAAATAGCAATAGTGGGTTATTTAATAGTGGGAAAAATTCATTGCTATTTTCCCCTAATAATTTTTATTGCATAGATCTTTGTGGCCCAAAAAATCAGCACATCTACATTTCTGTTAGTGAAGCCATAGAATCTGCAATGAACATCGCTAACAGGACAGATGAGTTCTGGGCAAGGTATTTCCTGCATGGTTTTCTGGGGCATTGTACTGCAGTGACTGTAGCTGCTGTGTCATTTCATCATCTTTATGAGAGAGATAATGAGCCAAATTAATCCTGAATGCAACTTCACTGAAATTACTTGGAGCCTGACTCCAACTCCAATATGGTGTTTTTGCTTAACCTGCTGTGAAGAGGCCTACTGTGTTTCAGGAGGGTTCAGTAAAATGACTTAAAATTACTCAGTTCTGCAGACTGAGTGCCGAAGATGGATTCATGACTGGTAGCTTGTGGAAAAAGAACAGGAGTTCTTGGTAATTTAAATTTATTTTTCATCTAGCACTTTTGTGAAAGAGGTAAAAAGAAGTTACCACCCCAGCAAAAACTGCAGTTGCTTTACTTCCGTTGTTTTTCTCAAATGTGTACCTGAGAAAACAAGTAAGTCTGTGTACAATTTTCATATAAATATCCAAGTATTTAAATGTATGAATTGTTAAATGTAGAAATGTATGTATTGTTAAATGTAGAAATTAATACAAGATTATAACATGTTAGTCTTCTCAGTACAACCCTCTCTTTCATTCCTCATTCCAATAAAATATACATGCTTGTGGTAATGCAGATTTGTGATTATTTAGTTGTTCTTTGGCTGCTCTGGTACATGTGAGAAGGTTACAGTGACTTGGCTGTACTTATATGTGTTATGTGAGTGGGAGGGCAGTATTTCCATCTGAGAGACGATTGAACATTGAGCTGTGCTTTGTGGAGCTGCCTAGAAATGCCCAGGATGCTGCTCGCCATACTCTCCTTCATTGTTTGCCACTCTGAAACATTTTCTTTAGAAGAAAAGGTGGAGGTTACTTGCAAATGCTATTTTCAGCATGAAGGCCTGCAGTTTGTTGTTCTTCCTCAGCTTTGTGCTTTAAAAAAGCAATTTTCTACCTCTTTGTGTTTGTTTGTTTTTGGTTTTTTTTTTTTCCTCCCTCTTCAAACCATGTTTGGACCATGTATCTAGCAAACCATTATTTTTAGCATTCTTTCAGCTGCTTTATCCCCTAGAGTCTTTTCAAACTGTGTAGTCTTTTTTCCTGTCACCTATTCTGTACCTCTTTTGTACCTCAAAGCCTATCTTTATTGTTTCTTACAGTGATTGTTCTTGCTGTGGGCATGTTCTCCTTTGTTCTAGTTTAATATGTCATTCTACACCACTTTCTATTTCATTGTATCGCCTCATCTTTTATCTGCCCATCTGCTAACTTATTGTGCCTCTCTTGATTTCCAGCTTCTCATCTGTCTTCTAGATTATCTGTACTTTTAAAAAAAATCATTTTAGTGTACAGGTCTTGGGTTACTGGGAGTCAGTCGTGTGCTAGCCAGGCCAAGTAGTTCTTCCAAGTGCATGGTGCTGTACCCAGGTTAGGGCAAACCGCAGTATCAACACAGTTTGAGGATGAACAGATCGAGATCAGCCCTGCTGAGGCCTTGGAGTTGCTGGTGAGTGAGAGGCTGGACGTGATCCAGCAATGTGTGCCCAAAGCCCAGAAAGCAAAACTGGGCTGTAACTAAAGCAGCGTGGCCAGCAGGGCCACTCTATTCTGCTCTGTTGAGACCTCAGTTGTATTAGAGTGCTGCATCCAGCTCTGAGAGCCCCAGCACAGGAAGGACATGCACTGGTTGGGAGCAAGTCCAGAGGAGGGCCGTGAAGATGGTTAGAGGGCTGGAACGCCTCTCTAGCAAGAAAAGGCTGAGAGAATTGTGTCTGTTCACTCGAGAGAAGGCTTAGGGGTGACCAAATTGTGGCCTTCCAGTGCCTGAAGGAGCCTGGAGGTGGGGAGGGACTTTTTACAATGGCACATACTGATAGGGCAAGGAGAATGTCTTTAAACTGAAAGAGAATAGATTTAGATTGGATATTAGGAAGAAATTATTTACTGTGATAGTGGTGAGACACTGGAGTAGGTTGCCCAGGAAAGCTGTGGATGCCTCAGCCCTAGAAGTATTCAAGGCCAGGTTGCATGGAGCTCTGAGCAACCTGGTCTTGTGGAAGGTGTTTCTGCCCATGGCAGAGAGGTTGGAACTGGATGATTTTTAAGGCCCCTTCCAAACCAAACCATTCTATGATTCTGGGAGACAAGATAAGAGAATTTTGAATAATTCAGCTTGAAAGGGATGTCCTGAGCCATTCATCTGGGGTGTTATGTGAAGTAGGTTTGATTAGGTCAGTCTGCAGGGCCTTAACCAATAAAGTTTTGAATATCACTAAAATGCTCACCAACTTGTGATTTCCACCCTTATTTCATCAAAAACCTATTCAACACTTTAAAGACAGATAAAAAAGTTCTTTCTCTTGACAACATTACTGTCAGATGCTATGGTGTGAGATCAAGTGCTATACGGAGGCAGCTTTGTGAGAAGTGGCAGAGCCTTGCAAGCAGAATCCTCCACAGCATTCAGATGATTACCTGTGGAACTGGAGATAAGGAGCTGAGAGAACATGCCTTGCAGCTCCAGTAAAATTAATGCAGTTTTGCTTTCTCATAAGGAACTCATCACATTTATACAACAGTTATGTAAGTACCTTGCTATTACTATTAGAGAAAAATCGAATCAAAGTAGAACATAATAGCAATGTAAGAGATTAAATTTAGAGGACTGGATGTAAACATCACATAAAACTAATGAAAGGATGCTGGGAGCTGTCTAGGAGCATATCTTGTAAAAGGGTTGACAGTCACAATTCTAGAACCAACTGGAGATTTTGTGCTTTGGCTATTCTGTGAGAAAGTCTTTGGTAATGGCACACAGTACTGCCCTTATGTTTGTTGGGATTAAACATACCAGAGGCAAGCTTTGCTTTTTTAAAGTTATGCAACATTGTTAGGACACACATACCAAGAGCCTGAAAAGGTGTTAAATAGAAGTGAATACATCAGAAGAGAAAGGCCTGAAACAAACAAAAAAAACCCCCAAACCCAAAAACCAGAACAAAAAAATAATTAAAGGGTCTTTGGTTATTTTTCTCAGTGAAGGTTTCGGCCATTTTTAGATTTGCAAATCAGAAGCTACTGAGATGGTTATTCAAACCATAAATGAGCAAAAAATACTACATTTTCTGCTATTTTTCTGCTATGTTTTTTATAAATGTTGAAAGTGAATTGTTGTAAATTTTGTCGAAGAAGACAGTTTCAGTCACTTCTTCTTTGCAAGTCATCTTCTCTGTGTAGTCACTCATAGAATGACTACTTGACTTGTCCAAATTGCAAGCATTTTTCTTTATCAGTGATTTTATGAAATCCCTAATACACTGGTAAGTGTATTTAGTTAGCACAAACTATGGACAATAATGCCTGATAATATGCCTCAATCTTACCAGACTTCTATTCCTAGCTAAATCACTGCTTCCTGACAGGACTGGTACTCCTGGATGACAAAGATACTATAGATGGGATTAATTCAGTTCCAGCAATACCTAAGCCAAGGACAAACTGGCTCTTCCAGCTCTACATGGCCTCCCTGGAGTTGCATGTTTGCACCATTGCGAGTAGTTGCTTCCCCAGTCAGGGTTTCTTACCATGGTAAAACTTGAGATTCCTCAGGAATCTTGCAGGGAAACAGTCACATACTTAGGAAAGTGACACAGAGTCAATGAGATAAATAATTTTAGAACCAGATTTCGCCTTTTCCCCAACGACTGTCAGGGATTAGAGGAGAAGTTGAGAAAGAGGTAATTCAGATCAGTCAACTCCGAAGAATGTGCTGGAACCTCCCAACAGGTTTATGAGTTATTTCTTTGCCATGATAGTTTTAATGTTGCCTAACCATACCTTGAGGTTACCAGCCATTATCTGTGGAGAAAAATAACACTGATGGCACTTGAGAAATAAGTGCTTAGACTGATAAACAGCCATTTACTTTTGATTAACACCCATTACAGAGAGGCATAATATTTTGCAAGATGTCTCTAAATATTGCTGTAATGTAGGAAAAAAACCTGTTAATCTGTTATATCCAGAGAAATATGAGTGTGAGGACTTCAGACTCTTGTACCTCTCAGTTTGGTAATGCTTCTGTAAGAAAAAGAGAAATGCCTCTGATTTAGTCTGTGACTATTTAAGTATAAAGTTCTTTGAGGTCATTTCTTCTTATATCTGTTATATATCTGTTGTGACAGGATAGCGTAAGGTGTCAGCTGGAAATAACTCTGCGTGTTTGTTGAGTTTTGCAAGTTTGAATACATTTTGAATGTTCCCAAGGGCTCACACAGTCTATTTGTAATGTTGAGGTTTTTCCCCCTGATCCTTTAGAAATACATCTTTTCCCTTTTATTATATGATGCATTT